>NC_081328.1:21082523-30690052 GCF_026419965.1 Kogia breviceps
CGCCCGCTGCCTAGGCCCCCGTGTCAAAAAATCGATAAAACCAACACAGTTTTCCTGATGGTGGCTGCAAAAGGATCTATTGTAGGGGAATTATGATTTATGCCCTGGCCTGACTGTGAACAGCAGCCTCCACCCGGCGGCTCAGGGCTGAGGTCTTCGCCAATAATGATTTATGCACCTTCTCCTGGCCCCACCCTGGCTCCCTCCCTGCCCCAGCTGGCCCCTGACACTGGGGCAGAGTGGGGCAGGGCCAGCTGGGAGGGAAGGAGAAAGGAAGAAGGCACGAGGGGGAGGTCGACCAGAAGTCTGAGCATCCGTGCATGGGCCCAACATATGCCTCCACGTCTACCCACCTCCAGGAAGGCCTGAGCAGAGACATGAGGTGTCTGGGGAGACCCACCTGGCCCCAGGGATCTGCAGAGGGAATAGAACTGGGACAGGCATGCATGGGTAAGCCGGGATAACCCTGGCTCTGCAACTGGAAGCCTCGCTCCCACGCAGCCTTCCCTTCTGGCCTCGCAGGTAAGCCCTTGACCCCCCACCTCGAACCCATGCAGTCACCTCCACTCTCGCTAGCCCGGACCCACATGTTCAAAGGAAGCTGAGTGGGAAAGAGGTCCCAAGGGTCATAGTGGCCAAAAGTCCTCAGGTGAACCTCTTGGGATACAGATGCAGACAGCTTCCAGGAATTCTGAGGCTGGAATGGAAGTTTCCAAGCCTCCCAAGAGGGAAAAAGGGGTGGGCTTGAGTCTCTCAGGTGCCTTCTTTTCTCCAGAAGGCAGCTTGGCTTGGTTTTTTTGTTGGTTTGTTTGTTTGTTTTAATTTATTTTTGGCTACATTGGGTCTTCGTTGCTGCGCGCGGACTTTTCTCCAGTTGTGGCGAGCGGAAGCTACTCTTCGTTGCGGTGCACGGGCTTCTCATTGCAGTGGCTTCTCTTGTTGCGGAGCACAGGCTCTAGGCGTGCGGGCTTCAGTAGTTGTGGCACACGGGCTCAGTAGTTGTGGCTCATGGGCTCTAGAGTGCAGGCTCAGTAGGTGTGGCTCACGGGCTTAGTTGCTCTGTGGCATGTGGGATCTTCCCAGACCAGGGCTTGAACCCGTGTCCCCTGCACTGGCAGGCGGATTCTCAACCACTGTGCCACCAGGGAAGTCCTTGGCTTGGTTTTTAGGACCCTCTGCCCTCCCCTCCCCCACACCTCCCATCCTCTTACTCCATTGGTGGGGGATTAATAGGTCTGGGAGACATGTTAATAGGGAGGACATTCAGTCCAACAACTGGTTTAATTAAGAGCAACTAACCTAGCCCAGAAAGAGAGACCTCAGGGTGACTTCACAGGGGAGGGGATGCCGCAGCGTGACAGGGAGCCACCAGAATCAGGGCCACCAGAATGTGCACCGCCATTCACCACATATCAGCTGGATCTCCTGCCTCTGGGTAGTGCAAGGGGAAGGCTGGGGGACCTCATTTAGGTGGGCTGAGAGGGGCGGGGATTCGGGGGCTGGGTGCCTGCAGGGACTCTGTCCCCAGTCAAAGATGGCGCTCCAGCCTTAGACCCAAGTTAGAATAACTGGCCTTCCTCTTCACGCCTTCACTTGCCTTTTCATTCACTCACTCACCAAACACCCGGGAGAAGGCACCTCACAGCCACTGCCTCCACGTATGGCTCAGAGAAGAGAAGGGACTTGCCCAACCTCGCCTGGGTGAAGAGTGGCAAATCCAGGGTTCTAGCCGACATTTTCCAGGTCTGAGGACACGCCCTGCACCACCACACCCAGTCCCCCCCCACCCCCCGCCGCCAACGCCTGGCCTGTGTCCCTCTCTCCAGGCCCAGTGTGAGGGCAGGTTCTCCCTCCATTCCCAGTCCTAATCCCATGCACACGGCAGCACGGAAAAAGCCAGACTTTGGGACTAGACCTGGATTCGAATTCAGATTTCCATCATCACCGGCTGAATGACCTTGGGCAATTTAATTAACCTTTTGAGTCCAGCTTTCCTCACGTGTAAAATGAGAGTAATAATTTTTGCCCCACAGATGGTGATGGTCAAAGGGGCATGGATATAAAACGCCCGCTCCCAGGAGACCCCCTGATAAAGGCTTCCTGCCCTTCCTCTACACCCCTGTGCCTCTCAGCCTCACTCACTTCCCCACCAGAAAGTCACTTGTGTGGTGTTGGGGATGAAAAGGGGGCCTGGATCTGTATCCCCTTTTCCCAGGATAATCGAAAAACGAAAACCCAGCCAGAACTCGGCATCAGTGGGCTCGGGGCTGCGTCATTACTCTAAGCTGCAGTCCAGCTTCATCTACGCAAATCTGAGCAGAGCTCCTGCCAGGGTCCCCGTTCCCCATCTGTGAGACAGAAAGGTGATTCCTTCTAAGGCTGTAGCCTGGCAGCGCACGGCCTTGGGAATCGTGTCTTAGGAACCAGCAGCTTCTCCCAGGTCGGGAGCCAGAGGGTGGGAGAGCCTGGGTAGGGAGAGAGAGGTTGGATCTGGGTGGGAGAAGTGGGGCGACCCTGGCCTGGAGAAGCTCTGCCTGACCCCCCTCCATCACCAAAAGGGGAAGCTGGGTTTCTCCCTGTGCAGCTGAGTCCAAATTCTTCCCCATGGAAACAGAGACCCTGGGGCCTGGCCACTGCTCCAAGGATGCAAGCTTCGCCTCCCTTTTTCGATTGGGATCTACAGCTTCGGGTCAGGCTGCTGTTGGCTCTCCCTGGTCTTTCTCCTTCTCTCCCTGCTTCTGTCTCCCGGTCTCTGTTTCTCGGTGAGTTTCCAATCCTTCTACCTCTTCCCCTCTACTCCTTCCCTCCATCACTGACTTCGGCCCCTGGGGAAAATAAACACTTCATTCTGTAAGGCCGGAGGGGTTCTAACACCTCCCCCACCCCAACTGGCAGTGCTAAAAGCCCTGAGACTGCAAGGAATAACCTCTCCACCCTGCTCCCCTTTCTGCTGCCAGGTCCCCCCTCTTTGCCCCCTCAGCTGGTCCATCGCCCCTGGGCTCAGTGACAATCCTCCTGAGAAGGTAGCAAAGTGGGCCAGGAGGCTGATCTGCGGCCAACCCAGGCCCAGAGCTGGACATCCACCTGCCCACCCGCACTGCGTCATGAACGCCAGCCTGGCTCCAGCTGCTGAGGGCACTAGAGGCCCTAATCCCTCCGTCCCCTCTTCAGACCCCCACGAACACACACGGGCTCCTCAACCCAAGGGGCCAGCTCTGCTTGGAGCTTTGCTGCCTCCGCCCCCTCCCTCTCCCTCTTTCTCTGCCCCTGTGCTCACCTCTCATTCTGCCAGAGACCAGAGTCTCAGCTGCTCCAATGCCTTGATGGCCGGGTCCCACTCAAGCTCTCTGAGCATCAGCTGTTTCATCTGTGAAATGGGCTCAGTGAGAGTTTTCCTGTCAACACTGAGGGCCAGGGTTGGCTAATGTGCTGTGGGGACAGTGCCGCCTTCTTGAACAATCCTTGGGTGTCAACGCACAGAGCTCTTCCCCAGGTGACCCTGTAAGTTACAAAGTTCCCCAATGAGCAGAGTCGCTGGAGATCAGAGGCTTGTTTCGGGGACCCAGAGTCACAAAGAAAACAGGAAAACAGAGACTAGGACTAAAAGGAACCTATGTCCCACAGTGGGGAGGAGTCACTGGGGCAAGAGGGAACGGGGCTCCAGGGTCAGAGGAACCTGAGTTTGCGGATAAATTTGGCCACCTGCCCGTGGAAGGGCATTGGACAGGTATTTAGCCTCTGGGAATCTCCACGGCTCTGCGGATTCCACAGGAAGTGATAGGATGGAGGGAGTGGGAGATGGGCCTTTGGAAGCAGAAAAAGGTTACGGATGGCTGTGTGGTGTTTAGAACATGGAGCTGGCACCCAGCAAGTGCTCCTAGTAACTTCGGTGGCATAGGCAGAGTGCCTGGCACAGAGAGGGTTTCAGTAAATATTTTTTCAACTTGTTACGGGGGAGTGAGGACAAAACTTATTGTAAGGGGTCCATGTGAATCAGATGAGGGATGGGCTCTGTCTACTCACACCCAGAGCATCTACAACACACTTCTAGCCACTGATGTCTCTCTGTCCCCAGAGAAGGTCAGGAACTTAGTTCCTAGCTGGCAGTTAAAGAAACTGAGGCCCAGAGAGATTTGGTGGACTTTTTTCAAGATCTTACAGAAAGGGAGAAATAGGATTCAGACCACTCAGCACTACCCAGGAAGGACTGCAGACTCAGGGAGTGTGCTGCTTCCTCCCCCCCACCCCCCACCCCCCACCACCACCCCCCGCCTTCTCAGTCAATGGACAACAGTCATCACCATGTACCACGTGATTTCTATGTGCCCAGCAGCTGGCTACACGCTGTGCAGAGTTTATCTCATTTAATGCTCACACATGACACAGGTTGTTCTCCCCATTTTATAGATAAGGAAACTGAGGCACAGGGAGTTAGGTGGTTTGTCCAAGATCACTCTGCTCACGAGGGCTGAGGGCTGGGATACAAGCTCTTATATCTGGAGGCTGTGAGCTTGACCGACTAGTGGCGCCAGCAGACTCAGCACTGGCCCGTCCACCCAAACACAGGCTGGTGTGTCCTCGACCCTGGATGCACACTGGTGTCACCTGGGGAGCTTTGAAACATGCCTGTGTCCAGCCCCGCCCCCAGGGATGCTGAGGGCATGAATGTGTATTAGTTATCTATTGCTGCATAACAAATTACCCCCCAACATGTAGCACCTTAAAACAACATTTCTTCTCTCACAAGGTTTCTGAGGGTCAGGAATCTAGGAGCAACTTAGCCAGGTGGTCCTGACTCAGGATCCCTTATGAGACTGTAGCTCAGGTGGCTCTCAGGGTTGCATCATCAGAAGGCTTGACTGGGGCTGGAGGCTCCACTGCTGAGACGACCCCTTCCCATGGCTATTGGCAGGAGGCCTCAGTTTCTCATCACATGGGCCTCTCTGTAGGGCTGCTTAAGTGTCCTTGTGACATGGCAGCTGGCCATGTGATCCACAGGAGTGCGAAAAGGAAGCCGCAGTGCCTTTTATGTCCTAACATCATAAATCACACATTGTCTCTCTGCCTTTTTTTTTGTTTGTAAGTTAGAAGGGACCCCCGTTCTGGGGGAAGGGAATTTGACTCCATCTTTGGAAGGAGAACCATCAAAGAATTTGTAGATATATTTTAAAACCACCACAGTGTGTGAGGTGGGCCAGGGCCTTGGGATTTTAAACACTCCCCAGGTGAATCTAACATGCAGTCAGGGCTGAGACCCACTGAGATGAAAAGTCACCAGCTGGAGGGTGTTGAGGAGGGAGGCTCAGCAGGACATGACTTCAGGGTTGAGGCAGCCCCCAAGTCCTCCTTCCCCATGGAAGCCCACATCTGCAGTCTCAGCCCACGCCCTGGGTCCCCAGCCCCTCCCTCACCCTTGCCAGCCCACCTCCCCTGGATGCCTTCTCAGAGATCCCCACCCACAGGCTCTGAGCCTGGCCCCCAGCCCAGTGTCAGCCCTGCATGAGGCGCCTCTAGGTCTGGTTTCAGGCCTGTGCAAGCGTGTGGGTTCGTGTGAGCATGTGTGTGCACACGTGTGTGTGTATGTGCCCACACAGGCTTGTCTGCTCACCTACCAGGGCTCCCGACAGGAGGGACCCATCCTCTCTACCCCTCCGCTGTCCGTCTGCCTTCCTTTCTTGCCCCTTTTCCCCCCTTTATCTTCCCTCTCCTTTCTTTTCTTGCTCTTGACTCTCCGCCGCCGCCCTGTCTCTCTCTGGCCTCTCTCTCCCCTTCCTGACCCTGCTGTCTCTATGCCCTCCCCGTCCTGCCCATCAGGAGGCCCGCTGGCTCCTCTGGGACAATTCTGATGGAGCCGCCCTGAGTGAATGCAATGTGGCCTGGACTTCCCTGCCCACCTCCAGGAATCCTCCAGGCCTGGCCACTCTGGGTCTCGGGCGGGGCCACTTTCCTTCCCGCATCTTTAACTCACGAGTGGAAGGGGCATGGCTGTTTGACGGTGAGCAGGAGTCAGGAAAGAGCCAGTTCTGGGGCTGCATCCATCTCCAAACTCCTCTGCTTCTCTCGCCCAGTCCGCTGCCCGTCCGCTGTGGGCCTGACCTACGGGCTTCCAGCACCTTCCTTCCTCTCCACACTCTCTGTGTTTCCCCCCATCTCTCCATCTCCATCTCTCTCTCTCTCTCTCCCTTTCTGTTACTCTGGCTTCTTCTTGGAGAGAAGCAGGTACTGGACACACAGCTGCGAAGGTTGTGGAAACGAGCAAAGTAGTTCCGCCCTAGTAATGAGCAGGAGAGAGAACTCTTCTCGGGAATTAATGAGACCACCAAGAACAAAAGAGGCAACGACCAGCCGGCGCCAGAGAGGCGGGGCCCAGCGAAGCCGTCCCCGCAGAACCGCACGCCCTCAATAATAGAGTGAGGAAAAATGGAGTAGAGATCCCTGTGGTAAAAACTATTAGAGGAGGCGAATTATAAAACTATTAACCAGAATGTAACTCCCAATTAAAAGATGATTTAACACTGGAACCTGATGGATGAATTTTGATTAAATGGAGAAGTATTAGGAGCCCAGGGATAAGGCTGCTCCTGCAGTTCTAAAAGTTAAAAGGCAGTTTGATATAAAAATGTATAAATTAAGGTTAATTACTTTAAATAACATGGCTGCAAGCAATGAAAGGAAATTTGTCAGAATCTCCAGAGTTTGGGGCAAGATGGATACAGATGTCCGGGCTGGCCCCAAGGAGCCCAGAGGTCAGGGTAGGGGCAGTTGAGGCCAGCAAGAGGGCAGGTGATGTCAGCGCTCCCTCGAGGCTCACGGAGATGCGAGGGGCTGGCTGAGGCACCAGCGGGGGGCTGGGTGGGTGCCCTTATTGCCCTCCACTCCGAGGCCATAACACGAGGCATTGGTTCTAGGAGATGGGCAGGAAGGAGGTCTCAGGGCCTCAGAACTGGGGAGCTAGTCTGATGGAGAGGACACAGCCTCTGCTTGCTGAGCCCTCCCTCTGTTGGAGGGGACATAGCAGGAATCTGCCCCATCTATGACCTGCTGTTTACTGAGCACTCAGCAGGGGTAGGGGACAAATTGCACCACCCCAGTCCTGCCCCAGCTGAAGGAGTCACCAACACCCCCATGCTTGACCTGCCTGGCCCGGCTCTGTGCCCTCCGACCCCACCCCATGAGTCCTGACGGGCAGGACAGGGCCCTACAAGGAGATTCTGCAGGGTGCAGGCTGTTCTCCAACGCCCCAGTGGCCACCCCTGCCTAGGGCCCCAGAGCTTCCCTGGGCTGACGGTCGTGCTTCCAGGAAGCCCAGGCACTGCGCACACCCAGGGCAGTCTGAACCCTCTACCTCCAGGTGGTCCCCTCCATGCTCTGCCCTGGGCAACTCATCCCCTCCCCAGAGCCCCACCCCTGGCCCAGGAGGATTTCCCCAGCTCATAAAGGGGGGCAGCACTGAGTCCCCGGGAGGACAGGACTATAGCAAAGGACATCCCCCGCAGAGGATGGTGCTCAGCTCACAGCTGGGAGACATTGGTACAAGGCTGGCCCCCTGGTTGGGAACATGGACATTCAAGCCACATTCTCCTTGGGTTCCAGCTCCAGGTGCAACACTTACCAACTTACGTCTTCAGGATTTACCTCTTCAGGCCTCATTGCCTCGTCTATAAAATGGAGATAATAACTTCTCCTAGCAGGACAGCCACGCAGATGAGAGGCAAAACCCTAACACACAGTAGGTACTCAACAAATGGCAGTGATTCTCATCTCCTGTCCACAAGTCCCATCTTGAAGAAACGTAGTTATGTGTTAGACCTCTACCCAGGCTTCCTGGCACAGGTGCACTTAAACACTTTGCAGGCATAAGGTGAAAATACCTTATTCAGTCTTCCAACACCCTTTGGAGTCAGTCGAATTATTACTCCACAGATAAGGAAACTGAGGCACAGAGAGGTTCTGTCACAAGCCCCAGGCCTCACAGCTGGCGGTGGCCAGTCTGGAGTCAGGTCTTTCAGCAACTTGACCCTCACCTCACACTGCCTCCCAAGGCACTGTGTTAAGACATTTACCTTCTCTCTTGTTACACCTCTTACTATAAACCTCAAATAAACGATATGGAAGTGGAACCAGTAAGAAAGGAAGGAGGGAGTGAGGGCATAAAGGAAGGGGAGAGGGAGGGAGGGAAGGAGGAAAGGAAGGAAGGGAGGGAGGGAGGGAAGAAGAAAAAGGAAAAAGGAAAGGGATAGATTGGTTAGTTTTTTGTTTTGTTTTTTTGCGGTACGCAGGCCTCCCACTGCTGTGGTCTCTCCTGTTGCGGAGCACAGGCTCCGGACGCACAGGCTCCGTGGCCATGGCTCACGGGCCCAGCCGCTCCGTGGCATGTGGGATCTTCCCGGACTGGGGCACGAACCCGTGTCCCCTGCATCGGCAGGCAGACTCTCAACCACTGCGCCACCAAGGAAGCCCGGTTAGTTTATTTTTTAAACAACTCTCTCTGTGGGATTGGAAGTGAGGAGTGTTAAACTTGGGGTGGCGGGGAGGATGCACCAGGGAGGTTCTGCGGGTCGGGAGATGTTCTGCTTCGGAGATGGGTGCTGATTACACAGGGGTTTTTACTTTGTAAAAATTCATCACTCCCTGTACTGATTTGTGCTTTTTTCTCTATGTAAAAAAAAAAAAAATTATAATAAACAATTTTAAAACAAATATGATAATGGGTAAATTTTATGGCTTATAAATTATACTTTAAACAAACCTGGTTTTTTAAAATAAATATGGTACACCAAAGACAGCCCTGACTTCGTTTTGCAGTGCATAATATAGACCACGTATGAAAGGACTGAGAGAGAACCAGAACAGCTCGTGGTTGGGCCTGGGATGAGTCCATCAGGGATGCTTCTCAGAAGAGGGGTGTCCTGTGCAGGTGGGCTGTGGAAGAGGGGCAGGAGGTGCGGGGTGCCCATCTCACCACATGCCCCGGACACATTGCTTCCCCTTTCCAAGCCTCCTTCATTTTCCTCAGGAGCAAGGCGAGGAGTGGGCGGAAGGGGAGGGCAACCTGAGGGGCACCACCAGGCAAAGGCTTGGAGGTAAGGAGAGAGGAGCCCCAGGCACAAGAAGAGCCCCAGGCCCCTGTGGGCTGGAAGTGCCCTGAGCTCAAGGAAGGGATCAGGGTGCTTAAATCAGCAGAGGGTTGGGGGTGGGGGAATGCAGAAAAGCAGCTCCAAAAAATCGTGCACAGGGACTTCCCTGATGGTCCAGTGGTTCAGACTCCGCGCCTGTACTGCAGGGGGCCCGGGTTCGATCCCTGGTCAGGGAACTAAGACCCACGTGCCGCAAGGCTCAGCCCCCCCCCCCCCCCGCAAAAAAAAAATCACGCACAGAAAAATACCATTGCAATTGACGCAAAACTAACATGATCATGATGATCTCTTTCACCGTGTTACTGTTATTGCTACTGTCAGGGAAGCAGCCGGGTGAGGTACAGCTTTTCCCAAAGTGAGTTCCAAGGAATGCTTCTCCCACAAGATTCTCCCCAACTAACTTTTTCACAGCAAAGAAGTTAATACTAACTCTGCTCTCCTCTTGGAACTCCCCAAGGCACACCAGCATAATAAAGGCTCTGAAAAGTTCTGCAGCAAATAACCTCTTTAACTTTTTGAAAAGAGCCTTCCCTAAACAGAGTTGATCACGGATTTTTTTTTTCACATTAACACTTATTAACCCCCCCAGGAATTGAGGCTTTATGGATTAGAACTTGAGAAATGCGGGGAAGTGGAAAGAGCATAAGCTCCAGAATAAGACAGACCAAGCTCCATATCAGCTCCTTGGGGAATTTGCTTCACTTCTCTGTGCCTCAACTTCCCCAGCTGTTAATTGGAGGAAATAATGCCAATCTCAGGTTGCAGTGAGGTTTAAATTAAATGTGGCACATGAGGGAATTCCCTGGCTGTCCAGTGGTTAGGACTCGGTGCTTTCACTGCCGGGGTCCGGGTTTGATCCCTAGTCAGGGAACTAAGATCCTGCAAGCCATGTGGTGTGGCCAAAAAAGAAAATAATGTGGCACATGAGAGATCCTCAACAAATGTGTGTCCACCCATTCTACAGACGAGCTAACTTGCCCAAGAACACATAAGCAGGGAGCAGCTGCCAGGGGGACTCAAATCTAGGTCTTCTGTTTTGGGAATGGGGAGGGTACCTTGGCATGTGGGGCAAATGAGGTCCCTTTGGCTGAGGAATCATGCTCTGAAGCATAAAGGATTCGGGATTAGTTCCTGACAGGATAGCACAGTACAAGCCCTGGACCATCCGAGACTGAGTCATTACTCCACCGTTTATAAGCTCTGTGATGGTGGGAAGGTCACTTAACTGGTCTGGTTTCTGCGTCTGTAAAGCGGGGATTAAAACAGTACCCTAGGGACTTCCCTGGTGGTCCAGTGGTTAAGACTCCGCATTCCCAATGCAGGGGGCCTGGAATCGATCCCTGCTCAGGGAACTAGATCCCACGGGCCATGCCTAAGACCCAGCGCAGCCAAATATAAATAAATTAATTAAAGAAAACAGTACCCTCTACATAGGGTTGTTCTGAGGCAGAAGTGTTCATTGCTAGGCTCCAGGTTGGATGACAGAAGTGTAACCGAAAATGGGGTCTGGCTGCTCACCGCTCAAAAGCCGATAAAGAGGCCAGGTTGGTGGAAAGGAAAGTTTGCTTTATTTTGGGTGCTGGCAACTGCGGATGAGGGCGGATGCCTGTTCAAAGGCCAACTCCCCGCCCTGACAATCAGGGGGCAAGAGCTTTTATAGACAGAGGGAGGGGGCTACACGTAGAAACAGTACACTCAGCTCTGACAGTCATCTTGAAATTGGTCATCCGTGGTCTTACCAGTGTCATCTTGATTGTTTTAGGTACAGTTAATCTTCCGTTCCAGGGTCAGTTTGTTCCCATTTCTTTGAGGTCAGTTCTCGGAATTGTGGCAGCTTATGTCACGGCTACAGCCTGGTCATCATGTAGTTAACTTCTTCCACCTGGTGGAGGTTTCAGTATCTATAAGACAGCTCACAGGATATGGCTCAGAATATTACCTATAGCCCTTGAGGCGAACTAAAGGTCCCTGTCTATGCTTAATGACTAAACTATTATTATTTCGTCTCCTTTGATGTTTTCCTCTGTTTCTGCATTTTCTCACTTCTCTGATTAAACTTATTCTTTGGCTAAAGTTCTTCCACAGACAAAAGGCAGGCTGAGGACATGGGGGGCAAGGACCATAGGGTCCTGCTCCGTTTCTGTCATACAGAGTGAAGTAAGTCAGAAAGAGAAAAACAAATACCGTAGGCTAACACATATATATGGAATTTTAAAAAGCAGTACTGATGAACCTAGGGACAGGACAGGAATAAAGACGCAGACATAGAGAACGGACTTGAGGCCTCAATGGGGGAACAGGATGCTTGGATGAAGTGAGAGAGTGGCATGGACATATATACACTACCACATGTGAAACATATAGCTAGTGGGAAGCAGCCGCATAGCACAGGGAGATCAGCTCGGTGCTTTCTGACCACCTAGAGCGGTGGGATAGGGAGGGTGGGAGGGAGACGCAAGAGGGAGGGGATATGGGGATATATGTATATGTGTAGCTGATTCACTTGGTTATACGGCAGAAACTAACACAACATTGTAAAGCATTTATACTCCAATAAAGATGTGAAAAAGAAAATAAAGGCGGGGAGAATTCTTTCTCCCACGGGGTCCTGAAAAGCACGGGTGGCAGGCCCTGTCTGCCAGGACCCCTCTTCCGGCTCTGTCCTTCCACAGATTCCAGCCATGCCTGGGCCCCTTCCTGTCCCTGCAGAGATCTCACCATGGACGCCCCGCCTCATGGGGCTGTCAGCGCCAAGGGTGAACCTGTGATGGGCTGGTCCTCACAGGCTTCATCTCACTAAAGAGTTACTGTGACCCCATCCTCACCCAGCTCACATGTGAACAGTGGACTCGACCTCTCCAATCACCGTCACTTCTGTGGCACATGTGACACAAGCAACATGGCTCTTGCATCCACAACTTATCAGTGGAGAAACTCAGGCACAGAGCAAAATTAAGGCACCCCCTAGCACCAAATTTGGGGGCCTCGAACCTAGGTTTCCTGACCTCCAAGCCCTGGGTGTTCCTCCTGTATTGTGGTGAACCAAGCCCTACCTTTTACCCCCAAATAAAGTTATTCTGAGTTGTAAGGTTGTCCCCTTACCGAAGAGGCCCCACGTGCTAACACGTGAAGCCCAGGGAGACAGTGAGCTGTGCAATCGAGATTGTCCTTGGCCACAAGGCCTCCTGGTCAGTACTCCAGCTGCCCCAAGCCCTTTCTCTGCACATTCCCCAGGACCCCCGTCCCTGCCATTCTCTCCCATTTCAGGCTTCATAGGACCGCTTTCCCAGGTTAGCGAATCACACTGTCATCTGGGCTCTGAAGGCTACAGAGGCCTGGACCTGGGTCACCTTCGACCCCGTAGATACAGCAGAACTGATAGAATCATTTTCCAGCCTAATGAGCCTCCTACATCTCCCCCAACATGGAGCTTAATGAGCATGGTGGCTCCATCCTAAGATACAGCTCTGAGGTTAGAGATCAAGGGTTACAGGTGTGAGTCGGGACCAGATTCACCCCTTCTCCTCCTCTCTCTCTCTCCCCTCAATGTCCCTAAATTCTCTGAAGCTTAGTTTTCTCATCAGTAAAATGGCATTCCTAGTACCGACCTTGCTGTGTTACTTTGAGAACTAGAAACATTACAGGTAAAGGTAGCTCCTAGCCCCAGGGCAGGCAGTGCCCAGATGACAGCATTATCACCCAACTAGGTCATCTGTGGCCCGTCTCCATTTGTGCTATATCCAGAGAAAACATCAGTCCATCAGCAAAACAGATGGAAATGCAG
The DNA here is from genome assembly GCF_026419965.1 of Kogia breviceps. Lineage (NCBI taxonomy): Eukaryota > Metazoa > Chordata > Mammalia > Artiodactyla > Physeteridae > Kogia > Kogia breviceps. The sequence continues at coordinate 21,095,445 of NC_081328.1, forward strand.
CTTCAGTTCCTACTAAGCATCTCAAAGGACATGTACATTCATTCATAAGACAAAGTGACACTTGAGTCTTCTTTTCCCATCTCCCACTCCCTCCCATAGCTCAGCCATGGTGCCTCAGGCTCCACAGCCCTCACCAAACCCAGCCCCTGCAGGTGCCTGGCTCTCCTTGCTCTCCCCTCTGCCTTTTATCCTTTTCTATACTTTTCAGCCAGGAGGAATGCTCTGCCTTTTCTGAAGGAAATTATTCTAAGATTTCTGGGCTTCTTTCAACTTTCTTTCCAACCCACTATGCCTACTGAGGCCCAAAAGGGCCAAATACAGAAACTTGGGGGCAGAGGAAGGGTCAAGATTGGGGATGGAGATCCTTGGGTATAAACATTTTTCGGATCCTGTAATAGGTAGGTATTATTACCAGGTGTATCAACACACAATTATTGCCACCTGAAATTTGCTCCTCAGGGAGCTTACAGTCAAATTGAGGAAATAACTTGAAACAATTAGACAACATGAAAATCTGACCTGCATATAACAGACATGCTATTATAGGCTGAACGTTGTTCCCCGCCCCCAAATTCATATGTTGAACCTCTAATCCCCCAATGTGATGGTATTTGGAGCTGAGGCCTTTGGGAGGTAATTAGGTTTAATGAAATCATGAGGGAGGGGCCCCCATGATGGGATTAGTGTCTTTGCAAGAAGAGAAAGAGAGTCCAGAGCTCTCTCTCCCTCTCTGTCCACCACGTGAGGACACCAGAGAGAAGGCAGCCATATGCAGGCCAGGAAACCCAGGTTCCCCGACCAGGGAACCAAATGAGCCACTGCCTTGACCTTGGACTTCCCAGAACCGGGCAAAATACATTTCTGTTGTTTAAGCCACCCAGTTTATGGTATTTTGTTATGGCAACTCAAGCTGACTAAGATACACGCCTTCTGGAAGGAGTGGTCAGGGAAGGGGCCCAAGAGTGGGAAAGACTTGAGCTGAGCCTACAAAGAAAGAGATGAGTCTGCCTTGACTTGGGGATGAGAGAGGGCATTTGCAGAGGGCACTCTGAGTCTTCACAGGTGCAGATAAGAAAGGGCACCAAGAACTGACCAATCTGGAACAGGACAAGTTGAGAAAGGCAAGGCCAGAAAGGTAGGCTGGGATCACATCATGGTGGGGCTTGAGAGCAGGCTGGGGGATCCGGGCTGTAGCCCCTGGGTCGTGGGGAGCCGTGATGGTTTTGGCACATGGGAATCACAGGAATGAAGCAATCAAATTTAAGTTATAGGCAGCTAACAGGTAGCCAGTGGAGGAAGGTGGGGGAAGGAGAGCCTGGGGTGAGGAGCCAGTGAGAAAGTCTGCAGAGGTCCAAGCGAGGGATACTGGTGGCCAAGGGCAGGGGCTATGGGGCTGCAAGTGAAGGGCTGGATTCAAATGCTGGTAGTGACAGTATGGGTAAGGGGGAGGGGGAGGGAAAAGAGACACCTGGTTCTAGGTGATAGCTGCCCCACAGCCTGCATTTCTTTCTGCCCCTGCCCCACCCCAGTCAATCTCAGTGGCCCCACTTCCTCTGGCCTTTCCCCCAACCTTGACTGGTTAAATAGTCCAGACCTGTGTGCACCTCTCACCCTCCATTCTTCCCTTTGGGGACCCCAGACACTGATCCATGGCTTCTCTCCTCGCCAAACCCCCTGCTTGCTCTTTCCTGCCCTTGAAACACCAGGGAATTGTTGCTGGTCAAGTGCTCGTCAAGGAGTGAATCACGTGTAAAGCATTTAGCACAATGCCAGGTACACAGTAAGTACTCAATAAATGTTGACTCATTTTTGTATAACAGGTCCTGTGCCAGACACCAGGGATGCCAGACACTTATACATATAAGGAGGGGCCCCTACTTTCAGAGCTAACAGGATATTCAAAGAAATGAATTCCTTTTGATTTGGAGAAAAGGTAAAAGACATAGAAGACACTCCCACACCCTTAGGGTAACCCCATCTTGGAGGAGGTGCCCAGGGTCTCAGTCTCTGCCTTTCAAAAGCTTAAAGTCTGATGTGAGAGACCCAGACCCCCGCCACCTACCCAGGGAGCTTCCAATCTGCTGGGGACGGTGGGCCTTTGCACATCGAGGGCTTTCCTCCCAGGCTGTCCTTTCTGTCTGAGCACTCGGAGAAATCCTTGTCTTTCTTCATATATCACCTCCTCTGAGAAGCCTTCCTTGGCCCCCACCCTACACAGGGAGGCTCCCATCCTTGATGTTCCCCGAGCACTTTGCTTCCTCCTCCATCAGATCACTTCACACTCTGCACCGAAGGAGACTCTGTGTGTGTGTGCGTGTGCGTGTGCGCGCGTGTGTGTGTGTGTTTGGTGTCTGACTCCAGGTTACCTGCCCTTGGCCCACAAAGCCCCACACCTGTGAAGGTGGAGAGACCAGGGCTGCTTCTGCAGTAAGCATCCTGGCACACAGCTGATGCTGAACGAGTACGTGATGGCTAAGTGAATGCATGGATGGACTGGCTGATGGTGAGAGAGAAAATCTGGAGACATGGATTGGTCTGCTGGGGAAGACGGACACTGGGTCAAGCCATGTCCATATGACACAGAAGAAGGATGATGATACCCTCCCCAGGGCCTCCAAGAAAATCCAGGGCACCAAGAGCAATGGAGATTCCGGGAGCACCCCTGCCTGCCCTGTCCATGCCTGCCAACCTACCCTCCATGACCCACTCTAGATAATCAGCAGCAGAGCTCTCTGTTCCCAGGACTGGCTGTCTTCCCCACCCGGGCAGCATGCCCTGGAAAAACCACCACAGATATAACATATGTCCATTACCAAACAAAAGAGCAGGGGCACGTAGCCAGAAAATCACAAAGTGTGTCCCAAAGCCCTCTGGAAGCAAGCGGGGCCTCTCTGCCCGTCCTTGGGGTGGTTCGCACAGGCAGACCAAGAGCAAAGCAGGACTTCAAAACAAGTTAGACAAGTCAAGGTCTGAGAGTCCAGAGGATGGAGAACTGGCTCTGCTCCCTTCCTCCTACACAGGCTCCTCCCAAGAGCCCCAAGGGCAGCCCATGGCAGTGCTGGATTCACATCTCGCCAGCTGCGTGATCTTGGACAAGACATTTGGCCTCTTTGAGCCTTAGCTGCCTCATCTATAAAATGGGTATGATGGCCAATAGGCGAAGGGCTGTGGTGAGAATAAATATGAGCTTTCATTTGGAAGAGTTTTGTGAGGGGCATAAACAAGAGGCTTAGACCCTGTGAATTGTTTTAGTGCTACTGTTATTAGAGCAGAACAGCAGAGACTCAAACCAGGACCCCAAGGCCAGCGCTGTGACCCCACCAAGGAGTCCCTGGCATCTTCTCTGAGCTGGATTTTCTGAAACAAGGTCCAGCCAAGGCATAGAACAACTGGGGAGAGGAGAGAGAGAAGGGCATGTGTGTGCAAGTGTGTGCATACATCTGTCTGCCCCCCGGTAGGGAGGGGAGGGGATGGAGGGGAGAAAGGGAGAATTGAGAAGAAAAGAAGAAAAGCACAGAAAAGCACAGGGAAGAGGAGGACTGAGGTATTCGGTTACATGATCTAAATTCTAATCAAACATCATTTAAAGCGTGTTTTATTTCAGCCTCCGGAGAGCCGGTCCCTCCTGGCTGCTCACCATGGCAACGGGCCGCTCATTTCAGAAGTGTCATGCCACATTATCGTCCTCCCGCCTCACACGCTCTCGCCGCCTGACAACTTCGCTCTGCCCCTTGCGACAACCATCCCTGCTCAGCTGGTTTATTTTTGGTGTCAGCCAGCCCCCCTCCCCTGCCCCCTCCCCATCATCAGCGGATTGAAAGACAACCTCGGCCCTCCAACCAGTGAGCATCGCAGCCTGTTTGGTGATAAGAGATAATTTGAGGAGATATTTGCTTACATGTGTATGAACAATTTGCTGCATTAAGACAATTCCACCTGGTGCATGGATGGGGATGGGGGCGGGTGGCCAGTGCTCAAGCTGACAATACCCCAGGAAAGAGGAGGGAGGGGGCACCCCTGACTTCTCGGGGCCCCTCCAAACTGGGGGCCCTAGGAGAGTCTCCTCGGGCTCCCTTCCCCAGCATCATCCAGAGATGGCAGGCCCGTCACAAACTCGCTGCGTGAACTTGTGCAGGTCACTCCCTTTCTCTGTGCTTCCCTTTCCTCATCTGTCAAAAGGTGGGGTTGGACAAGCTGGAATCTGGGATCCCTGCCCAGGACCAGGGTGGGGGCAGTAGAGGGCCAAGGACCCAGAAAGAGGACAGACCCCTGGTCTGGTCACCACCATGAAGGTAGATGACAGGAAAAGAGGTTAGCCTGGGGACATCCCTTGTGGTGAAGTGCTTAAGAACCCACCCGCCAATGCAGGGGACACGGGTTCCATCCCTGGTCTGGGAAGACCCTACATGCCACGGAGCAACTAAGCCCGTGCGCCGCAACTACCGAGCCTGCGCTCTAGAGCCCGCGAACCACAATTGCTGAGCCTGCGCGCCTGGAGCCCGTGCTCCACAACAAGAGAATCCACTGCAATGAGAAGTCCGCGCACCTCAACGAAGAGTAGTCCCCGCTCGCCGCAACTAGAGAAAGCCCGCGTGCAGCAACGAAGACCCAACACAGCCAATAAATAAGTACCTGACTACCCTCTGCCCTGACCTGGGGTCCGACCCAGACTCCGTAGGAGAACTGGCGCTAGGAAAAACACACTAGGGAGGTAAATGCCAGCCTCCTTTCCCATTGAGCTCTGGGTGGGCCCCCCTGGGCCTCTGCAATCCCCTCCCCAGTGAAGTAGAGAGGCAGTGCACAACAGGGAGAAGAATCTCTCTAGGGTCAACAGGACTCAGGTCCAATCCCAGCTCTACTACCTCTCAGCAATGGAGTTTTAGATCAGGGGCTTAGCTTCAGTGTTCTTATCTATAAAATGGGGTAACAATACATACTTCACGGGGTTGCTGGCATGATTAAAAGTATACTGGGGCTTCCCTGGTGGCGCAGTGGTTGAGAGTCCACCTGCCGATGCAGGGGACACGGGTTCGTGCCCCGGTCCGGGAAGATCCCACATGCCGCGGAGCGGCTGGGCCCGTGAGCCATGGCCGCTGAGCCTGTGCGTCCGGAGCCTGCGCTCCGCAACAGGAGAGGCCACAACAGTGAGAGGCCCGCGTACCGCAAAAAAAAAAAAAAAAAAAAGTATACTGAACACTTAGTAGGTATCCAGTAAAAAGCAGCTATGATGAATAAAAATGACCAAAGCTGCCCCAAGTGGAGCCAGGGAGCTGTTTGCTTCCCACCCTCTGGAGGCGTCCCTGACCTTGTGCCCTGGGCTTACTCTTCCCCCACCTCCTCCCACTCTGCCTCTCTCTGTGGCTCAAGCCCGGGCAGTGATGGGCTGGGGGCGATCTGCAATGTTATGCCCCCACTCAAGCAAGGCACACAAGCTCCAGCCTGGCCCTCTTTCTTTTTCCCTCTTTTTCTCAGCAAAATAACAAAATGAATCAAATTACTCATCTCAGCATTCCACTTACATGTGCTTGACTCAGAACCGGGAGGGTTCAAGGGGCTCAGTACTGTGGGAGCGATGCAGGGGTCTCCAGGAAGAAAGATTTGCCCAGAAGAAGGGGTAGAGTGGTCAAGATGAAGGGTTATCTAATCACACCCACATTTCTGTATTTTTTGAATATGAAGAGCATGTATTATTTTCATGTATTATCTTCAAAGCAGCAGGAGGTTGCTGGATGCCAACATTTCATGCACCCACAAGCTCCCCACCCCTACCCAGACCCCAGAGCTCCTGGAAGCAATGTATTGGGGCCATAGGGGGCCGAACACAGGGTGGGGGGGTGGTCCCCACAGACCTGCGGCCCTGCCTCCTCATCCCTCCCCAGCCGGGTGGTCTTCAGCAGGTCACTTAACCTCCTGAGCCTCAGTTTCCACATCTGCACTGTGGGCATAAGGCAGATCCTGCCTCAGGACCCCTGTAAGGAGTTAAGGAGATGGTGCCTCCCACACCCCCTCCTGGCAAGCAGACAGTCCCGCAGGTCCTCGGGCTTTGGGCCTTGGCCTCTCGACTTCTCTCCTGAATTAGCTTTGGGACCGGAGACAGGGGAGCCCTCCTCCGTGGTCCCAGAGCACTTAGCTTCCCCAAATAGCAACGGGTCGGGAAAGGAGGTGCTGGGCGTCTGGCATCCCTCCTCCGGCGCCGCAGGGACTCAGGGATTCGGCCGGGATCTAAGGAGGTGCCGGCGACAGCTCCCCACACCCACCCCCGGGGCCTTGGGGGAAGGGAAGGGGCGGGCGCCTCCCGCGCACCTTCCGACGGTGAAATGTGGCCATTTACCTTCACGCTTCAATGCCAGCCCCTAAATCACTGTCTCCGCGCCCGCGCTCAAGGTTGCTCCCGGAGACGGCCGCCAACAAAGCCGCCGCCGCCGCCTAGGACCCGGGCTCGGAGCCCCGCACTGCCAAGAAGACCAGGAAGGGCCGGCTCCCGGCCTCGTCTGCTGCGCCCCCTCTGCCTTCCTCTTTCCTGCTGTCTCTGTCTCTCTGTCAATTTTTATCCCAAGGACTTATCTCCGGGACCAGGCAGCCACAGGGTCCCGGCCCAAACTCACCAAGAACCTCAAGTTCACTTTTCTGTGGCAGACGGAGGGAATACGGAAAACGGGCGAGGCGTTCATTATGTAGCTGCAACTTTACATTTGGGTCCCTCTAACCCGCTCTGTGCCGGGGGTCCACAGGCGGACTCGTTTCTGATGCAGGAACTGCCTTGTGGGTGTCACTGACAATGCAGGGAGAAGGTGCGCAGGTGCTCACCGACGGCGGTAAACAGTTAACCCATCTCTGTGGCTCTGTTGTGACGTGGCTTCATTAGCCCTGCTCCCTTCTTTCCCCTCCTTGATCTTTCCCTCCCGGATCTTCCTTTCCTCTACATCGGGGGGGGGGGGAATCTCCATTTGTCCATCCGTGCGAAGACAAGGGAGGGGGAGACAGGAGAGACGCCAAGTCCTGGTCACGCAGGTCACGGGGGCCCTGTTTGGAAAAGGAGGAGCTGTCGGCGCAGAGAACCAGGACGGTGGCGAGGAGGAGGTCTCTGGCCGTGCCCTGCCTCAGGTGCCCCCCACCTGCCAGTCACGGGAAGGGTCAATCCAGGGGGAAATGAGCACAGCGGAAGGGAGCGGAGGTGCTGACCCCGCCCTTCACCGGGCCCGCGCTTAGGTCCCGCCCCAATCCGGAAGTGAGGCGCTGGGCACAGCAGGGGTCGAAATGCTGCCCTTTTGCTCTGAGCACACTGTTTGCTGTGTCCGTTCGCTGTGCCTCGAATTTCATTTACTTGCACCCTATTTCTGCTTCCTCTGTGTGGATCGGTGAGATTGGTGTCTCCCCCATGTGACCGAGGGTTCCTCCAGGACAGAAACTGTGCTTTCTTCATCAGACCGGAGACACCCCCCACCGCCAAGACAGCCCCATTTGATTGGGTGCTCCCCAGAACAGGGGCTGTATCCCCCATTTGTCTGAGAGCTTCCCCTTGGCAGCGGATCTGTCCCCCCATCAGAGTGGCGGCTCCCCAGAGTAGAGGTTTCTGTCTCCCCCGTCAGGCTGTGTCTCTCCCCTCCGGACCAGGAGTGTGTCCTCCGCACCCCCGATCCTGCTGACCACAGCTGAGCTAGTATTCAAAACCCCTGGGTCCTGTCCTGTTCTCAGGCACTATGGCTCGAGGAGTGTTCAGGTCTGGATGCAAATCCAGCTTTATTGTGGTTTTGCTCTGTGACCTTGAACAAGTCACATGACCTCTGGAGAGACTACTGCCACTACTCAGGATCTTATAAGGCTTCAAGGAGACAGCATTTGGTGAAAGGGCCACGGCCGGGGCCTGGCATATAGCAGGTGTTCAATAAATGCTGTCTCATTCCCTCATTAGGCTGAGAAGTATGTTCCAAGCCTGCTCTGCCAGCTCCGGCTGAGAGGACAGAGGGGAACCACAGTTGGAAAAGAGTGCCCACAAAACACACACACACACACACACACACACACACACACACACACTCCCATCAAGCAACTGGGTAGTGGCCTCCTTCGTTAGGGGCTGGGGCGGTGGCAAGGAGTTAAATGTATTAAGCAATTTACAATTAATATAGAAGTCATTCCAGAGATAGCTACTAGAAAGAGTACAACAGGGCAATTAACCCACTAATACACTAGGCTATTACATCGCTATGTCTCTTATTTTAGCCCGAGGTGATTTGAAACGCATTGGATTAAAGGATATTACAGGAGATAGCATGAAAAATAGCTTAATGTAATGAGCCATCCCGTGATGTCTGCTATTAAAGATGATTTGCAGTTGAAAACTACAACATACAGAAGTTCAGCTATTTGAGGACCGAAGGGGTGGCAGTGGGGCAGTGCTATTAACCCTTCCCTCCTTCCAGCTGCCCCTACCCCCAACAGGCCCTCTACCACCTTCATGCCAAGATTATCAAGTGCATCTGATTAGGCAACAGTGGCTTCATTGGGAGATTGGAGATTGGGGCCTGAGGTTGATAAAGAACCAATAATCTGCTAATAACCTTTAAAAAATAGATTCCCCCAGGGAGCTGTACTAATGGGCTGAGGCTGGGGAGGGAGGTTGATTGGCAACCGGGTAGTTAATGTGGAAAAGGGTGAGGGATGAGTATGGTGAGGGGAGGCTTCCCTGGGCCGGGGGATGATCAACACGGCCCCCAGCCCTGGCTCCCCTGATTGAGAAGACAGGGAGGTGTAGGGGTTATGGACTGCTGCTCAGAAGGTGTGCCCAGGTATATGTGTGAGAATAATTACAACACACAAAACTGATTATTTTTCTGTTTAGCTGATCTTTGTATGCTGCATCACAACTTTTAAAGGGTATTTTACATGCGTGAGTCCTCTGGACTTTACAGGTACCCAGAGAGGCAGGTAGTAGGATACCTTCAGTGTACGAAGACATGTGAGTCAGAGAAAGCAAGTAACTTACCAAAGTAAAGGCAGCCAGTTATGTAATAACACAGGAACCAAAGAGAGGTTTTATTTCAAAGCCTGTGCTCCAAGCCACGCAACTCCAGGTTATGAGTGTTCTTCCTGAGAAATCTCTGCCTGCCCCAAGGTCGTGAAGGTCTTCTCTTACGTTTTTTTCCCAGAAATTTTATTGTTTCCACATATTACATTTAGGTCAGTGATCCATTCTGACTGAATCTCTGTGTGTGGTATGAGGTAAGGGTTGATGTTCATTTTCTTCAGTTGGACTATGAGTGCACTTGCACATCCACATGTGTGGATACGTGTGTCTGGAGAGGAGTACACATCTGTGTGCCGGCTGCCACGCAGAGAAAGCCACTTAATCTGGGAGCACACATGTCGGGGCCGTCTAAGGCAGACACACGTGGAGACACGCTGAAGGTCAAGGGTATGTGGGCACAATGGGCAGGAGAAGCCAGTAAGTACCCCGGACGGGCATGTGACGCAGGCTTGTTTGGGGGAGCCTACGTGTGCGTGTCACGTGAGTATGTGCTGGCATGTGTCTGTGTCTGTCACTGTACGTGTGTTGGTATATGTGTGTCCCTGGGCATAGATCAGACTACGTGTATGCTCACAGCTGTGGGTGTCACTCCGCATATGTGTGTGTGGTCAGCATTTGTGGGCATATCATTGCTGTAGCTGAATCTGTGTGTGTGCGTGTGCGTGTGTGTGTGAGGTTGCTGGCATGTCTGGCCCTGTGTGTCTGCATCTGCATCTCTGTGTGCACACCACTGTGCATGTGTGTTGGTGTGTCTGTGTGTGTGTGTCGCTGTGCCCATGTGTTGCTGTCTGCACCTCCCCTGGTGTTGCCACCCCCAACAGCTGCAGGGCCAGCCGGGAACAGCCCCCGTGCCCCGCCCCCTTGCTGTCTTTTATCATCATTTGCCACGAAACGGAGCCCAGGAGGACCGTGATAAATAAGGGCCACTTAAAATACGAGACGATCACTCAGACTTTGGGGAATATTTCTTCTGTGGAGCAGCTGGTGCCGCCTCTGTCCTCGTGGAAAGGGGTCCCAGGGGCCGCCAGCCCCTGCCCAGCTTCCTCAGGCTCCCTCCAATCTACTCCCTCCCCAGCCTCTGCCCCAGCAGCTCTGGTCTTGGAGGGTTTGGGAAGCCTAGAAAGTGGGGTAGAGGGGGGCCCACCCCAAAGGCCACTGCAGGCAAGGCAAGGTGGCCCTCAGTTTGCCCTTCTTGGGTGCTCTGTGGAAGACTGGGTGTCAGACTGAGAGGGGATTGGAGGGTACAGAGCCTCCACCTTGTGGGGTTCCCCTTCTAATTCCCTCTCCCTTCTAAGCTCGGGTGAGGAGACGGACAGTTGGGGTGGCTCCAGAGAGCTGACACACGTGGACACACAACCCAGTCACACAATTTTCAACACCTACTATGTGCCAAGCCCTAAGAGAAAGACACAAAGACACACATCCTGTGAAGAAAGAACAATGTACACGCACTATACTTGCTACATAAAGACACAAGCAGAAGTGCAAAAACACTTGCATATAAGACTTGTTCTGGGAAGAGAAGGAGGAGGAGGAAGGAATTGAAGGAGCCCAGAAAAGGAAAGAAATATTTAAAAATACAAAAACATGGATGTGAAGGATGAGCAACGGCGCCAGGATAGATGGAGCCCCTAGGTGGGAGGGAGGGGTGGGGCTAGGGGTGGAGGACCGCCCCATATGGGAGTACAGGTTGTTCACTGCCCAAGGGGGCCGGCGACGGCTAAAGTCCAGCCTTTGTTCTACTTGCCAAGACACACCTGGTAGGAGGTCGTGTCCACCAGGAGGAAGGAGGCCTTTGTTCACAGAAAGCGCCTTCCACCAGCCTTGCCCTGGGCCCTACGGAGGGGTCGCCTTTTCCTAATTCTTACAGAGGCACCTCATGGGCTAGCCAGGCCCTGAGGGAGGGGCTCTTCAACTGTGTCTAGGAGACATTATTTCCTTAAAAATGAAAAAAGAGAGGAAAAAGAGGAAGGGAAATAGAAATTCAGACAGAGGAGAAAAAGGAAGGGAAAGAGAAAGAGGGAGAGAAGGGAAGGAAAAAAGAAAGAAGAGGAAGAAGTGAGGGATCAAACCATGGAGGCTTTTCTAATCAAAGAACTTGTCACTGTCACTCTGCTAGTTGAGATGCCGGGACTGATCTGGGCCCGCCAGCATCCAGGGTTGGGGGCGAGGAGTGAATCAGGATTAACAGGTCACACACACACATACACACACACACCCATCCCCTGTCCACCCTGTCTCCCTTCTCAGCCCATCCCAGGTGGCCAGGGACCTGTCATGTCTCATTTCCTTCTCCCAGAACTAGTGATGAGAGCTGTGGAGAGGTATAGGGGGAGCCCCCCGGAGCTGACCTTTTCTCCTTCAATTTCCCTCCTAAGCTCCTCAGCCATCGGCCACAGGTGCACTGACACCCTCATATCCATGACCCCCCAACACACACAAAGCTGTGTCAGCCCCCAACAGGGGCTGTCTGGGAGAAGGCAGGGCAGGGCAGAGCTGGCATCCTTTATCTGGGGCTTTCAATCCCCGAGCTTCCCCAGATGGGTGATCTGGGGCCACCCCCAGCCCCCCCCCAGAGCTTCAGATCTTTGATCCCCCCTCGACACCCCCCGACACCCCAATACCCTCCCCCCACCAGTCCTCCCAAACATTCTCCAAGTCCCTGAAACACCTTTCCGGCTTGCCCTCGCTGTGGAAGGGAAAGTGGAGGAGAACTGACCCTTACTGAGTACCCACTGGGTGCCAGGGACCCCGAGTCCTGGCTGTATCATTTGATGCTCACAAGAGCCCTTTGAGTTTTAACTCAGAATCTCCAATTTATAGATGGAAAAGGCTCACAGCTTCCCCAGGAAGCAGGACAAGCAACCCTGGTCTCTCGACTTAAATCCTGCTCTTTCCACTACAGCATCAAGACACTTTCCTTGAAATCTCTCTCTACCCAGTCTTCTCAGTTTGATCGAGGGCCTAACCTGTGCCAGGCACTGTGCTAAACAAGTTACCTCATTCAACCTCACACTCACCCATAAGGAGGAGCTATTAGTATCCCCATTCCACAGATGAGGAAATCAAGGCTCAGAGAGGTTGAGTGACTTGCCCAAGGTTACACAGCATGGGAATGGCAGAGCCAGGACTCAAAGTGGGTCTCCTGCCACCTAATGAATACGCTTTGCCAAATATGATGATAACATGAATTCTGCCACTACTGCCTGCAGCCTGGGGCCAGCAGCCCGGACTCCCATTACAGGTCCCTCCACTCCCCAGGGCCAGCAGAGAGAGATTAAAGAATCGAGGGTGGGGTGCTCGGACCTCGGCAGACAAAGAGGAAGGAGGTATCAGGGGTCGAGCACTACGCGTCCTCTATCTTCCCTGGAGCGCCGGCCCCATTGTCCCCACAAGTGCCCTCAGATTGTCAGAGCCAGAGCCTCATCTGGCCCTCAGAATATATGGCCGCAGAATAATATGACGGTTGGGGGAGGAGGGGTGGGAGGCTCGGGTGGAGGGGCAAATGAAGAAGGATCCACACAGCCCCCAGAAGAAAACTTAATAGTCTGGGGGCTCCCTTGGGTCCTTCTCATTAAAAAAAAAAAAAAATCTCTATTTAAATGCAAATTTGTGCTGGAGCTGGGATGGGTTGGCGGGAGGCAGAGAAGCATCCAGACGCTGATACAGACCAGCCATTGGACCTGCTCCCCAAGCTCGCCTTGCAATCTGGGGCCCTGTGCCCAGAAGTTAGCTCCATCCCCAAAGATCACATCCTCCCCACCTCCCAGGGAAGCCTGGTTCAGCGTAACCCCTCACCACCTCACTGTCTCTCTCTGTGTCTGTCTGTCTGTCTGACACACACACACACACACACACACACACACACCCTCCCTCTAAACTCTAAATAGAAATGTGTCGCGCACAGAGAGTTACACCCAATATCTTGTAATAACCTAAAATGGAATATAATCTACAAACAAACTGAATCACTATGCTGTACTCCTGAAACGAACACAATATTGTATATCAACTTCAATTAAAAAAAAAAAAAAGAAAGACGTTTCATGGGGGTGAGGGTGGCAAGCTGTAAACCTAGATTACAGCTTTCCTCCTAAATCCAGGAAGGGGGTTGGGGTCTTACACCCCTCCACCCCTCCTCCACACACCTTCCTCCAAGGAAAGAACTTCAGTGTGAAGAGAAGGAGGAGAACCTAACACAATACTCTTGTACCTAGTTTTGCCCACTCCTCTATTTCTCCTACCGCTCCCCAAACTAGAAAGCTTTGTCCCCCTCTCTCTCTCTGTGTCACACACACACACACACACACACACACACACACACACCAGGTTTCCAGCTAGACAACAGAAGACAAACCCAACCCTCAAATCCAATTCTTTTGGGAAATGCAGACATGGGGTGGGGGATGGGGAGTTGGCAGCTGGGACCCACACCTGCCTAGCACCCACATCCTGTCCCTGCCCACCTCCCACGGAGGGGGAGATCCCTCTGCTACCCCAGCTTCAACAAACCCCTCATCCTGAGCTCCACCCCCCCACCCCTGCCTCTCCAAGCCCATTACCTCCAGGGATAATTATGTGGGTGATTCGCTGGCCATGCAGAGCTCTTCAGCGGCATTAACTCAGGACGAGGGATGGAGAGGAGGGTTGCCCCTGGCTACCACCCTGCTCTCCCCTCTTCCTCCCCACTAACCACGGAGGGTATTAATTTAGGGGGAGATAAGGAGATGCTATGTAAATCCATCTAGAACACATATACCTGACTGCAAACATTTTTACTTCCATTTCTGGCTTTGTCAGGGGAAACTGAGTCAAGAGCCTCGCCCTAGGGGAGGCACAGGTGTCCTTGGGGTAGAGAATCTCCACTGTTCTCTACCAGCATGGCCTCCTCCGCAGCCTCTCTCTTCCTCCTTCCTGCTTCTCCCCGTCTGCCGCCCCATCCCCTCAGCCTTTGCTGATCCCGAAGCATTGCTGCTCCAAGTTGGCTGAGATGAGCTGTCTTTGCCATGACACTGCATGGACATGCGCAGGGAAGAAAGGTTCAGGATTGGGGTGGGGCCACCCAGGAGACCCCTTAAAGCTTCCCAGCCAGACCCAAATTTCAGGCTTATCTGGTCATGCCCTTGACAGTCAGCTATTGAGGGGAGAGCCATGGTCAGTCCACCCACTGCCTACTTTCCCGTGCTGTGGCCCACACTGGACTCTCCTCTGGACACCAGGGGGCTCTTGATGTGGGGAGGAAAGGCCTCTGGGACCAAGAGTGGTCAGAGGAAGTGTGGGTACCTTGAGTGCACGAGACAGAGCAGGGACTGGAGGTCAGGGATGGGGAGAGACCCCTCCTGCCTCCTTCTGAGAAAAAACCCTGAGAGAGATAAGCAAACAACCAGGAGGAGAGGAGGACTTACAGAGAGCTGGGGCCGGTATATCTTCTACTGAGAGAGAGCAGGGCCCAGAGAGGGGAAGCAGTTGCTTTAAGTTACACAGAGTCACAGCTGGGAGGAGAAGGCTGGAACCTGGTCTCTTGACTCTGAAACCACAGGCTGACTTCAGTTTGATGGAAAGAGTTTTATATATACAGTTTGCACACCCACGAGTGCCAGCAGCGCCCACCACGTGCAAAAGCCTGCATGCATTCGTTCACACAGTTGAGTTGGCGTCTGCACGTGGCGGTTTGTTTGCCTACATATTCGTTATGTGTGTGGGTGTGAGCATGTCTGCGCACGTGGGGCTGGCTCACATGCGCATGTACGTGCAGGAGGGCAAGGCACATGCCCGTGCCTCCGGGTTGAGGAGCAGCGGCTTCCGCTGTCCCACCTGCAGGGGTCCCTGTGCGCAAAGCTTCTCCCAGGGCTGTCGCTGGGAGCCAGCTGGGCCTGGGCAGACTGCCCCAGCCTCAAGCCTGCCCCGACCTCTGCGGTTCAGCTGCTTCCTTCCAGAGGACCCTCCTGGGGGTCGGGCTGCTCTTCTTTTTTTTTTTTTTTTTTTTTTTTTTGCGGTACGCGGGCCTCTCACTGCCGTGGCCTCTCCCCGTTGAGGAGCACAGGCTCCGGACGCGCAGGCTCAGCAGCCATGGCTCACGGGCCCAGCCGCTCCGTGGCATGTGAGATCTTCCCGAACCAGGGCACGAACCCGTGTCCCCTGCATCTGCAGGCGGACTCTCAACCACTGCGCCACCAGGGAAGCCCCGGGGCTGCTCTTCTGAGCACACGATATGATGGTAGAAACAATTAAGTGAAAGAGATGGCTAATACCCAAAGGAAAACATTTCTAGATATGATATTACAGCCTCTACCTCAAAAATAGGACTTTACCATGAGGAAAGACAGTTTATTAGAGGACACATTTTTAAATTTAATTATATAATCTTTGGGGTTTTTCTTTAAAGTGGTATGGAGTGAGGGAAGGGCTGAGATGTTGAAATCAATTCTTTGCCTCTCCTGTGTGCGCGCCGACTACCCAGACACAGTGCACGGGTATAAGTGAGAAGGTGACTGTGGAAGTTCTGGGAACGGGGCAGACCCAAATCTATCCTAGAGCCCCCAGTAAAACACTGAGCCGGGGGCTTCCCTGGTGGCGCAGTGGATGGGGGTCCGCCTACCGATGCAGGGGACACGGGTTCGTGCCCCGGTCCGGGAAGATCCCACATGCCGTGGAGCGGCTGGGCCCGTGAGCCATGGCTGCTGGGCCTGCGCGTCCGGAGCCTGCGCTCTGCAACGGGAGAGGCCACAGCAGTGAGAGGCCCGCGTACCGCAAAAAAAAAAACCCAGGGGCTTCCCTGGTGGCGCAGTGGTTGAGAATCCGCCTGCCGATGCAGGAGACACGGGTTCGTGCCCTGGTCCGGGAAGATCCCACATGCCGCGGAGCAACTAAGCCCGTGAGCCATGGCCGCTAGGCCTGCGCGTCCGGAGCCTGTGCTCCGCAACGGGAGAGGCCACAACAGTGAGAGGCCCGCATACCGCAAAAAAAAAAAAAAAAACAAACAAAAAAAAAAAAAAACCACACACACACACAAAACACTGAGCCGGCTTCAGGAAACACTGGGAAGTGAGGCCATAGGCCAAGTCCACCGCCACCTTGGGGGACAGCGAGAGCCCAGCCTAACGCAGGCGCGCCATCTTACCCGCCAGATCAGGCTACAGCACACTCCTCCTGCCCTCTGCCTGACACACACATACACAACAGACTCACACACGCACTCACAGAAACTTACACCACGGAGGAAACAGGCAGGCCAGGCAGACACCCAAATCAGACCCCAACCCCTTAAATAGTCCCAGGAGAAGGAAAATAAAGCTCCTCTGCTTGACTGTCAACAGACTCATTGGCTTTGGGCACGTTGCTGACCCCTCCCAGGCCTCAGTTTCCCCATCTTTGGGGAGGCAGTTTAGATGGTTTCTAAGAGTCTTCCCAGCTTTAACTCCCCTGCCTTAAATCACCATCCTTGGTACATGCCTCTTTCCTCCTGGGCTTTCCCAAAGGGTAAGTAGCAGGCTCTGGTGTCAGGCAGTCATCAGCTCAAATCCCCACCCACCACTTGCTCAATTTGTGCCCCAAGGCAAGTGACCGCGTGTCTCCATGACACCATTCGCCCGATTGTAAAGTGGGGAGAGCAACTATGCCGTGAGATGTCAGCCAAACCTTCTGCCTAAGGTAAGTGTGGGACTCAGGGTCTCCGTCACGCTCATTAGTCCCCAGGGGAAACCATGAAAGGCCCATGAATGCTCCCTAGGGATGAATCCAGCAAATGCTGGCAGGAAGCAAACAAATTAACAGGGTCCCCCTCTTTGGTGACCTCATTCCCTCTTCATCCTACTGCCTAGCTGTGGCCTCTTCCACCCTCAACCCCATGACTGCTGACCTTTTCGCCCTCACCCAGCCAACCCTAACCACCCCCTCCATCGTCCATACCCCTCCCCAGGTCCAGGGTCCTCAAGGCACAGAAACCCAGGTGCCTGTGTCTTCAGGCCAAAGTGCCGGGTGCTGCCCAGATGGGGCGGCCCCAGACAGCAGGGCAGCTAGGGCAGCAGCAAATCTCCCCACTTAGGTACTAATGTAGGAAGCCCCATCAACACACAGTGAAATGGGGCGTAATTTTTGCAGAAAACAATGCAGGTGATGTATGCCCGAGACTGGCACACAATAAAACTGTAGTGGAACGCAGGAAAAATGCGCCTAGTCAATACAATAAAATCAGCACAAATACACCCGTGTAAAGCAAATAAATCTCCCAATCTAAACATTTTACATCACGCGCACCACAAAGAGGAAGGTGGAGAAGTGTGTATGTCTGCGCCGTACAAGTTTTTCCCAGAAATCTCTGGGGGAGATAAAACGACCACCCCCCTCCATAATAAATAAATAAATAAATACACAGGGCTGGGGGCTGGTTTGCATTTCTGGCCTCAGATGACACGTCAACCGCGAGGCGACTGGGAGATGGAGGCCCCCAAATTACCATTCATCTGGCCTTGTTGTGGAAATTTTCAAGGGATTTGCAGTAATTATATGACAAAATGCTTGCAAATCTCACTCATTGCTGAACAGAAACAGGCGGGTCAGGGATTGAACACTTTCAGCTGGGTAATTTGTAAATGTCAATCAGGCAACGGGGCACAGAGAGAGAGAGAGAGAGAGAGAGAGAGAGAGAGAGAGAGAGAGAGAGGGAGAGAGAAAGGGGCCAACAAAACACTGTAGCAACCTCAGTGTAAGAGGCTTCTTCACCCTCCTGGAACCCGGGAATGGAAAGGCCCAGGCCAGAGGCCAGGCAGAAGGACTGGGGGAGGGGAACGGGGGAGGGGAGGAGGAGGAGGAGGAAGAAGAAGATGGGAAAGGAAGGAGAAAAGCCACAGAGCCCAGAAACAGACACAAAAAAGAGGCTGGGATGAGAGGGGAGGGGGGGGTTGTGGATGGAGAGTGAAGAGAGTGAATCAGGAAAAACAGTTTAAATAAAACCAGGGGAGATTAAATTAACTGATACATACATTCCAAGAGGTAGGTCGCAGGAGCAGCCATAAATACCAGCTCCCTATCTCCCCTGCTCAAGACAGCGGGGAGAGCAAAATAAAATTAAAAGATATAACAATAAAAATTACAAATGCATCTTGAGGGCCCTGTACCTGAGGCCTGTAATGGAGGCCCCTAGCAGGGTGAGCCTGGGGCACAGCCTTCACTCAAGCCAGGGGAACTTCAAGGTGGGAGCCAGAGGAACATTTTATTTTCTGTGTGGCTGGTCATTCCGTGTCTCCTATTTCATCTGGCGCTTGAGGAGTGCCCACTGCCTGCACGTTAAGGACCTGAAGGGTGGTGGTGACAGCCATGACAACGGATTTGGCACTTTATAAGGTTTTTCCTGGTCATTGCCACCCCTTGAGGGAACTGGGTTTTTATTTCACCTGTTTTACAGGTGAGGACACTGAGGCTTGGAGAGGCTGTGATTTGGCTCAAGATGACTTGCTAGTTAACAAGCAGAGCATGGATTTGAACCCAGGCTCCCTGACTCCACACCCTTCCCACCACTGCCTTCAGGGAGCTTGTTCCTGCCAGTTTTATTTGAGAAATTGAACACACTTTCTGAGCAGACACCTGTCACACCACCACCATGCCACGTGAGTGGTAAACCTGATGGGTTGTAAACTGAACAAGATAACATCCTCTGAAGCAGAGAAGTGTCCAACTCTCCAGATTCCAAGGATCTTTTTTAGCATCCCAAAGTTACTCGACACTCCACCAACCCAGGCACTCGCAAGCACACTAGTGGTTTCTACTTCTAAACATCTGTAAATTGAGAAAAGTGCCCAATGACCCAAAGCTACAATAAATCCAAGCACAATTTTTTTCTTTTTTTTTTCTGTGGTACGCGCGCCTCTCACTGTTGTGGTCTGTCCCATTGCAGAGCACAGGCTCCGGACGCACAGGCTCAGCAGCCATGGCTCACAGGCCCAGCCACTCCGCGGCATGTGGGATCTTCCCGGACCGGGGCACGAACCCGTGACCCCCGCATCGTCAGGTGGATTCTCAACCACTGCGCCACCAGGGAAGCCCCCAAGCACACTTTTAAAGGAATTTAAATTTTCATCACCATATTCTTGGAAAAAAATGAAAACACAGACAAGACAGAGTCACTATTGGTGGCAATGAGAGGCACACTTGGGTGTCAGAAGAGGCCCTTGCAAGAACTACAGGGTTCCTTTCCAACCAGGGTCGACAGCCTCAAGGGTCCAGGAGACTCTGAATGGGACGGGGCCTTTAAGCAACAGGGTCCGGAGGTTATGGGTTGGCAAGGTGAGCCCAGGAAGACTCCCTGCGGGGGGCAGATCCTAAGAAAGGCTGGGAAGGA
The DNA here is from genome assembly GCF_026419965.1 of Kogia breviceps. Lineage (NCBI taxonomy): Eukaryota > Metazoa > Chordata > Mammalia > Artiodactyla > Physeteridae > Kogia > Kogia breviceps. Next base: position 21,114,809 of record NC_081328.1, read on the forward strand.
AAGCAGTGTGGCAGCACCATGGGGCAAGAGGTGGGAGGGAGGAGAGCAGGATGACCACAGCACTCTGGCCCTACAGCCACCAAAGGCTGCAATTTACACTTTTGTTATGATCTCCAAATGGGGTTATGTTGACAGCCACAGGGCCGCTCCAGCAGTGTTGAAAGGTGTTTCTCTTGCAGCTTTAAACTGGAGTCTCATCTGCCTGCACTGCCCGGAGTGCACCATTCACTCCTCAGAGAAGCAGCAAAGGCTCTCAGGCTCCTACCGTGTGCCAAGCACCGCTCTAGAGGCTGCAGCTACAGCAGGGAACAAAACTGGGCACAAAAAGCCTGCTGTGTGGAGCTTATCTTACATTCACAGTTCTCTCAGTCTTGAAATGATTTTGTGAGAGGCACAATTATACGCATTGTCTTTTGTGAGTTAAAAGTGTTAACTTGTGGAATGTAAATCAGATGACACTTCTGCGATCCTTCGGGCATTTCTTCCTTTTTAAATGTATTGGAACCTCAGAAATAGAAGAGGCCAATAGGGAGAGTCTGAGCAGGGCAGGGGACTAGCACTCAAAGGCATCCGTCTAACAAAGAGTAGCTGCTACCCTCCTGGGTGTCAGAGGTGGCCAGGGTGACACAGACACTTGGGGGAAGGCACTGGTAGCCACCAACCTCTCCACCCACAGCTGACCCACCTCTGCCTTCCCATCCCTTCCCTCAACCAAGATCATGGTCCTGGAATTGAGAGCCCGTACTCTGATTGGTTCATCCTCCAGACTATTTGCTCTTCCTACCCACCACCTCCCAACAGACAGGATTCCTGGAGACGAAAGGCATCAGGAAAAGTTGCAAATAATCCATTTAGCTTTGACTGCATGGATGAGGTCACTGCAAACTATAAAAGCCTTGAGTCTCTCCACCCCAGCACAGCCACATATTGAGCAAACCTGAGCAAATGTTTTCATCTCATTGCGCCTCTGTTGCCTCATCTGTAAAATGGAGATAAATACTAACAGCTGCTCTAGCAGGGCTGTTGTGAAGATTAAAGGACATAATGCATGTGCTCTGTAAATGTTAACTATTATGATTGTTGTCTCCCTCTGAGGTTCTTAACAGGACATAAAATCTGGGGGCAGGAGGGAAATTGGGGGCAAAGCTAAAGAGTGTCCAAAGCTCTTGCTAGGAATCAGCAGAGAGCAGGAGAAAGAGGCCCCGATTGGGAGTGAGGAGATGTGGCTCTGCCTGTCCCTAGTTCTGTAACAGCCTCTCTCTGAGTCTCAGTTTCCCCATCTGTTCAATGAAGAGGTTGGACATCTGGGCTGGAAGTGTCTCTGGTTCTAGGAATTAGTGTTGGAAAGAATGAGAGAGGGCCCAGGATAAGCCCACATCAGACGCAGTACATGACCAAAGGTGGGACGACTCTGGATGGGGCTTTGTCTCTCTGGCAGATTCTCTTGGAAATATCAGGTCTCAGAGGAGTAAACTAAGCCAAGATGACCCCACAGACCCATCACCACGACCACCAGTCAGCAAAATGCTGACTGCCTGAGGGGAACAGGGGATGGGGAGGGTGGCACCCTACCTGCTCACCTGCCATCTTGGAATCTGGTACCTGCTCCTGGCATTAGCTCCACCCTCAGCTGGATTTAATGAATCTGAGAAAAATTATGAAGTCCCATAAAGCCACAAGTATCATAAAAAGTATAATAAAATTGAGAAAAGCTATTAAGTTATAAATACAACCAATGCATGCAACATCACTCAGTCGGGGAGGAAGTAGCTATAAAATAAAGTCATTCCACAAGTGACTAAATCTCTTAATTCACAAGGCACACGCTTCCCTTTATGGCACCCAACTCAATTGTCCCCGCCAGGAGTTGGTGTAACAGGAACTTTCCTTGGCAGAGAACGGTGCGTGGGAAAACAAAGAAAAAGAGACCGGATAACAGAATAACAGAGAGTGGGAGGGGAGGAGAGAACCGAGGCGCCGGGAAGACCTAGGTGGAGTCCTGGGAAGTAGGAAGCCCTGCGGAGCCCGCACTGTGCGGTGGGGCCGTCTCTAGATCCCAAATCCCCCACTAGAGATCAATACTTCGCCAAGTAGTCAAGGTGAAAGAAAAGTAAAGGAAAAAGGAAAGGAAAGGAAAAGAAGAAACAGCACGGGAGGGAAGTTTGCAGCTGGTGTTTTGATTTGTGGGCTCCGAGGACCTCTTGATTCCGGCTGGAGGCCCCAATCCCACCCATCCTCCTGGTTCGGAGGTCCTCAGGACCAGCGCGGCACCCCGGGTCGCCCGGGAGCAGCGCCCCTCCCCGCCTCCCCCGGCGCCCAGTCCCCCGGGCGCATCTCCCGCAGCCGAGAGCCGCCCCCGCTTATGAATATTCATAGCTGTAATTAGCGCGCCCGGCGCCCATTATGATTATTGTGCGTCCAATAAAAACAAACACGCTAATAAGCAGCTTTAATGAGGGGTGGGCAGCGCGAGTGGTGAGGACCCGAGCGCACCCTTCGTGGCCCGGAGTAGGAGGGGGGAGCAGGAAGAGGGTGCTGGGGGTGGGGGCAGCGACCCCCCTAGACGGGAGCGACAGGGGAAGGAGAGGGGGAGCAAAGGAGACCGAAGGGCGAGGGGCGAGAGCCGAGGCACCCGGGCAGTGGAGCGCGCCGGTGGAGGCCGAGAGGGTGCCCTAGGGGGCGCCCCAAGGAACGTCGTCCCGGGCGGGCGGGCGGGACGCTGGCTGCTTTCACACAACGGAGAGAATGGGACATTCTCACATTCGGAGAGGGAGTCTGGGCATCAAGCAGGGGCTCCTGAAACACCGGGCAGTTGGGGGTACACAGGCCCCGCCCCAGGATGGGATGCGGACGCGGCGGGCCCTGGGCCCGGCCTCACTGGACCCGTTGATTCCAAAAGACCCTGCATTATTTTTTCTCATTTAGTCTTTTATTTTTGAATTTTATTTTATTTATTTCTTTATACAGCAGGTTCTTATTAGTTATCGCTTTTATACATATTAGTGTATACATGTCAATCCCAATCTCCCAGTTCATCCCATCCCACCCCCAACTTTCCCCCCTTGGTGTCCATCAAAAGACCTTGCATTTTTAAAGATTTTTGTGGATAGCCCAGGGCCTAAGTCTCCCCAGGTCTGGTCCTCCTGGGAAGCGGGACCCACTCCTGGGAAGGGTGGGAAGGAAAGCCTGGAGCGCTCTGGGCCTCGGCGGTATTGGAGGCGGGCTGCGGAGGCAGTGGGGAAGCGGGGACAGTGGGTTCCAGGAAGGGAAGGCAGCCCTGGAGAGGAGCCAGTGACAGGGCAGGATGTAGAAACGAGAGGGATCTAAGGTCGACCGAGTCACCTACTGGGTGCCCTTAATCAGTGGAAAAGGGGCAGGGTAGAGGGTAGGGAGCCCTATTCACCGGATGGATCCGCACCATCCAGTGATGCTCTGGGGATCCCTGAGGGCCAGCAATACACCCACTTTACCAGCCGAGAAAGTGAGAGGTTAAGGAAGCGTCCACGGTCACGCTCCCGGCAAGTAGCTTATATGGGAAGGACGGTGAGAAGCACTAGTACTCTGACCTCTGGTTAGCCCTCGAGTCCACCATAACCTGGACGTGGCCCACACAGTATGTGCTGCGTTAATGTTTGTTCAAGGAACGAAAGAAGGTAGAGACTGGACACACGGGGCTTGATGTGGGAGGATGGAGAGGGAAGGAACAATCAAGAAGAGAGATGGGGGATGAAGCCCAGACCAGTGGTCCTCAAGTTTAGCACGATCAGATTCAATTCTGTGTTCATGCACACAGAATTTTTTGAACAGAATTTTCATAGCATTATTATGATAGCCAAAAAGTGGCAACAACACAAATGTCCACCAAGCGGTGAATGGATAAACAAAATGTGACCTATCCATACAATGGAATACTATTCAGCAATAAAAGGACTGAACTGCTTTTACACTGCTACAACATGGATGAACCTTGAAAACATTATACTAAGTGAAAGAAGCCAGTCACAAAGGATCACATGTTATATGAGTCCATTATATGAAATGTCCAGAATAGGCAAATCTACTAGAGGCAGAAAGTAGATTAGTAGTTGCCCAGGGTTGGAGGGATAACGGAATTTGGAAGTGACAGCTAAGGGGTGCAGGGTTTCTTTCTGGGGTAATGAAAACGTTCTAAAATTGATTGTGGTGATGGTTGCACAACACTGTGAATATATTGGAAGCCATTGTACTGTACACTTTAAATGGGTAAACTGTATGGTATGTGAAAAAGCTGTTAACAAAACAAAACATTATGCTAAGTAAAAGAAGATAGACTCAAAAGATCATCCAGAATAAGCAAATCTATACAGCCAGAAAGTAGATTAGTAGTTGCCTAGGGCTTGGGGGGGGGGGATTAACTGTAAACAGACATCATGGATCTTATTGGGGTGGTAGAAGTGTTCTATAACTGGGTTGTGGTGATGGTTGCACGACTCCATATATTTACTAAAAAAAAATCATTGAATGGCATGCTTTCCAAAGGTGGATTTTATGGTATGTGAATTATACTTCAATAAAGTTGTTTTTTACAAACACAGATTGCTGAAGCCTGCCCGCAGAGTTTCTGATTCAGTAGTTCTGGGATGGTTGGAGAATCTGACCAAGTTCCTTGGCGACGGTGCCGCTGCTGGTCCCGGGGACCACAGAGGGAGGACCACTGGCCCAGAGGTGAAGGGCCAAAGCCAAGAAGGGGAGGGGTCTGTTAAAAAAAAACCCAACAACACCACCTTGGGGACCACCTCTTCACGGCCACCCGCCCACCCTGCACAACCCCCGCGGGTAACCGGGAGGGGCTGTCATGGGCGGCAGGGAGCCTGCTGTTCTCCGCCCCTGGCGGACGTTCCTCCGCAGCAGACAGCGGCAGAGTTAATTTCAAGGCAGCCTCTCCACCATTGGCCGAAATTGGCAGCGTAAATAGGAACCGCTGTTTATTTGCCACTTGCCTCTGTCTTGTTCCGCTTAAATACTGAGGGGAAACCGGAGCCATTAGGGTCAGAAGAAAATTACAAACATGCAGCGTCGCTGTGGGTGGGTGAAAATGATATTAGAGATTGGGGGGGAGAAAAAAATAAATAGAGGAAGGAAGGAGGGAGGGTGGGGAGAGGAGGGGAAGCTGCCTTGCACCAACAGAGCAGGAAATAAAATAAAATTAAATAAAGATCTGTTTGGTGGGTGGGGAATCTTCGTCCCAGGAAATATGGGTGGAGTTTGGGGGAGGGGAGAATTCTGGAGTTGTTTGTAAAGCCAGACCAAGGAGACTAAATTCTGATTTCTGTTTTCTGGGCTGATTAGCCCAGTTCAGCGTAATTCTTTTTCTCTGGGTCACCAGGAACCGGGCCCAGGGAGGGGACAAAAGCCAGAAGCAACCATCGCCTCCACCTTGGGGTAACCGCCCTCACCTCTGTGGATTCTACGCTTCTCTCCTCCGGGGCTTCACACCCTGAGGCGGCCCCCTTCTCCCCCGGCGGCCCCCACCCCCTGGTGGCATTAATTGGAGGCCAGAGCAGTACCACATTTATTACCTCCCCTCCTGCTCCACACTATATCTTGTGGCAATGCTGCTGAAAGTCAATAAAACGAGAAGGAAGATGCGATAAAATTAAGGTGGAAAGTGTGATGGGGAGAGGAAATGGGAATCTTCTTTTTAATTTAGCTTTAATTTTAATTTTTTGTCACCTCTCCAAACAGCCTGCGTGCTGCCGAAGTGGGCTGGGGGCTGAGGGTTGGGGGAGGGGCTGGCCTGGCTTTTTAAGGCCGGGAGGAAGCTGCGCGCTAGGCTGGGTCTTGGCGGGGACGGGCTACATGTTGTAGGAGCCACAGCTGGAAGCAGGCAGGAGGTGGAGTTGGGGGGAGCTCGCCAAAATCTTACCCGGGAGGCGCTCCCTTCTCTGCGCTCCCAGAGCACCCTGTCCAGACCTAATGACTTCCCGCAGCTGATTTTGTGCTCCCTGAGAGCAGGTCCTGGGTCTCTGTGATTTCAGTCATCCCTTTACCCCGTACCTAACACATAACAGGAGTCGTGTAGTGATGGTGACGACGATGATGATGATGATAGCTAAGAGTTACTGAGCACTATGTTCCAGCATTGTTCTAAGCACAATTTACATTTACAATTTCATCTTATTCCTCCCATCAACGTTATGAGATAGGGACCATTATAATAGTCCCATTTTACAGATAAGGAGATTGAGGACAGAGAGGTGAAGCCCTTTGTCCACGGTCACAAAGCGTGTTGGTAGCAGGAGTGTTATTCAGGAAACAGATGTGGATAATTCTCATTTATCAAGTGGATGAATAAGTGAGTGAATGAAAATTTCGGAAGAATACTGACAAAGCCACAAGTATGGAAGTGCCAGTGGTCCTGTAGCCCCCCCAACACACACTCAGCCGATGAACACTGGGTGTGCCGAGCAAGGCAGAGGCAGAGGCAGAGGCAGCTGGCCTCAGAGCTCTATGGAGCTGAGGCTTCTTGGGGTTCGTGGGAAAGCCCTTGAGCTCAGGTCAACACTCGCTATCGTGTGATTTCTTTCCCATTTTTAGGAAGAGTGAAATCACACTCAATCCCTCATCTCTATCAAACCAGAAGATGTTCTCTTCACAGAAGTCCAGCCATGAGACAGAGGGTCTATGGCTCCAGCTCTAAGCTCTTCCCAAGAACAGAGCCCCCGAGGCAGCAGCATCATTGACCCTCCTGTACCCTGGCACCAGCCAGGTGTCCAGAAGGTCCACAGCAGGACCCAGTGTAGCCTATCAGAGGAAGTCGGAGTGCAGAACTGAAGGCTCTAAGGATGCTAGAGACTGGCAGGTGCAGCTCGGCAATTTACACGTGAGGAAAGTCAGCCTCGAGGAGAGGACGGACTTCCCTCAGGTCACACGGGTGGTTCCCTCTCTATACCCAGAGGTTTGCTCTGTCTCCTTCCATTTGATGGGAGCCCCGGAGTCAATACTCTTCCACATCCCAAGTGGGCTTGTGTCTCAGCCCTCCAGGAGGCAGGTGGGAGGTAAGGGCTGTTTCCTTTACATACAGATGGGGAAGCTGAGGCTCGGAGGGGCAGACGTCTCCAGGACCACATAATAACACTGGCATCAATACCCGATGGAGGATTCTGGCTGTTGTCTATCCTCAACTGAGTATGAAAGAAAAATATGTTTTCAGAAGATACTTTCCTCCATCAAGCTCGGGTTCTGAAGCAGCCCTGCCCCGACCCTGCCCCACTTCCCCATTCACTAGGCCCACTGAGTGACCCTGCCCCACCCCTGTACCACCCTCCTGTAGCTCTGAAGAACCCCAGCCTCTCCAACTGGAGGAGGCTGGAAAGGATGGGCTTCTTGTCTAATGGGCTCCCCCTTGCCCAAAATATTTTTCCCTCATGAAAAAAAGCATACTCTCAAAGACTATTTGACAGCATGGAAAGTTCAGGAGAAGTATTTGTAAGTTAAAAAAAAATCAAGTTATCAAATATTGTGCAGAGTATAATCCTATTTATGTCTTGTTTTACATGTAGCTTATGGCTATATTTGTGTGCACATAGAAGACTGGAAGGATGTACACCGAAATATTTATAGTGCTTTTGTCTCCTTCCTTAATATTTCTGTATTTTCCAAATTTTCTGCTGAGAACGTGTTAAGTGAATTTTGAAATTTGCCTTATTAGCTTCAATTTTTTTAAATATTGATAACCCTTAAGCTTGCTGGCTCTGTGGTCTCATAAGCAGCAACAAAGAACAGATCACGTGTGTGTGTGTGTGTGTGTGTGTGTGTGTGTGTGTGTGTTCGGGGGTCCCAACTCCCCCACCCTCTCCCAGTGACTGCTGTTCATCATAACCAGGACAATTAACCATCCCTTATTATTCACACGTCATGATTACTAATCACCCTTATTAATATCCATGCTTTGCAAAACCAGGAGGCAGCTTGGCTCGGAGGCTTGGAACTCCACAGGAGTCCAATCCTGACCCCAGGCACGTCCCTTCCTGCTCTGTGCCTTCACCTCCCCCTGCACTGGGATGATCTGCCCCTTCCTCATCCCTCTGCAGTGACCAATGCCCTCTGCTTCCCTCCTTTGCCAGCTCAGAAGAGCCTCACACCCTGGGAGGGCCATCTAAGTTCCCAAACCCATTCACCACCTGAACCACCGACCTCCCTTCCAATGGAACTGAAATAAGGGTCTCTTCCTGTAGCTGACTGCACTTTCTCATACTACCTACTTTGTTCATAAAATGTATGCTCTACCCCAAACGTGTAGACGCGTTACGGCTAAAGCCTGAACTTTATGGTTCTACCACTTACCCACGCTCAGGCTCTAAATCTCACTACCTGTTTGGGGAAATGCATTAGTAGTTCCGTGTTAATCCGGCTATTGATGACCTTGGCTATTTGGCTAACATTCAATTCCCCGGCCAATGTTTGAGGCAGGTTTATTCTCTGGGTCCTTCAGCTCTTGGGTTTTGGTGTGCTGGTGGCTATGTAGTGGTGAAGTAATCCAGACCGTGCTGCGTGTACACACACGGAATTTACACCGCGCCAGTATGCCGGCTCCCAAAGGGGTGGCGTAACCTCTTCCGGGTGGAGGTGAATCTAAATCCACCACAAGAGGTGCTTGGATCCTTCTCTGCATCGATCATGCTCTGAGTCAAGATACCAAGGACTGACAACCAGTGCGACCCCAGCTGAGAGGCAGAGCCCAGGTGCCGCACCTGAACCTAGTCACGGAACATACTGAGGATGAAGACGACAGGGCAAGTAATCTGAGCAAAATACTCACGGCAGCTGCATTTATTACAGTAAGAAATTAGACATCCCTCACATACCCAGCAAACGAGGGAGTGACCAAACCAGGTGATGATCCATCAACACGATGGGACGCCACGTGGTCATTAAAATGACAAGACAGTGGGCTCTGCCACCCTGAAAATGTCTGCATGAGTGGGTGTTAGGTGAAAGCAGGAAATCCAGAGGGAGTGAGCCCTGCACCAGCGCAGGGGAGAACTGGGTTCAAATCCGACCTCATCGGTTAATGCTGTTCATAAGCCTAGGTTGTTCCATTTGTAAAAGGTAATCAGCGCCCCTGCTCATGGCGTCGGGGGAGAGTTAAATCAGGTCCCAAACCTCCAGACCTTTCAGGTAACACAAAACACCCCCGAAGGCAGTAAAAATCCAGAAAGAACTGACCAGAATGTGAACGTTTAGAAATTAAAGCTCTTGGAATTCCCTGGTGGTCCAGTGGTTAGGACTCCACTCTCTCACTGCCTAGGGCCCAGGTTCAATCCCTGGTCCCTGGCTGGGGAACTAAGATCCCACAAGCCTCACAGCATGGCCAAAAAAAAAAAAAAAAATTAAAGTTCTTTAGATCCTTTTTGGAGTAAGTCCATTTAAGAAAAAACACAGAAAAAAAAAAGAAAGAAAAAAGACAGGACAAGGCTTCCCTGGCAGCGCAGTGGTTGAGAGTCCGCCTGCCAATGCAGGGGTCACAGGTTCGTGCCCCGGTCCGGGAAGATCCCACATGCCGCAGAGCGGCTGGGCCCGTGAGGCATGGCCGCTGAGCCTGCGCGTCCTCCGCGAGCCTGTGCTCTGCAACGGGAGAGCCACAACAGTGAGAGGCCCGCGTACTGAAAAAAAAAAAAAAAGACAGGACATGGTTTGGGAGGAGGGGCTCTGGAGCTTTGAAGATTCCCTGTGGGGGACTGGATGGGCTGGGTTCTGGAAGAAAAGAGGGAGAGAGAAGTGTGGGCTCCCCACCCACCCCCTGGGCCCCCAAAGAGGACCAAAGCCACACTCAGTGGCTGGGCATGAGAAATCCCAAGCTCCGTCTAAAATGAGAAGGAACAAAAAATCATCTCCACCCCGTGCAGCTCTCAGGAAGCACCAAGGAGCCTAAGGAGCCACCTGGGAGACAGGGGGAAAGAAAGGCAGAGAGAGGGAGGGAGCTAGAGCCGGAAGCAGGGAGGGAAAAGGGCCCCGTGCATCCTCCGGTAGCCGGCGTTCTGCCTCCTGCCTGCTGTCGGTTAGGGACAGGCTCTGCCAGCCTGCTCCAGAGCAAGAAATAAAGCAGCTCTGCCAGCTGGCCACCGCCTCCTCCTCCTCCCCTTCCTTCTTCTGTCTCTGCTGCCCAAACACCATCTCCTTCCTTGGGTATCCGTTTGAAGAACGAAGAGGGTAGTGAGCCTGGTTTAAGGTAAATCACTCGACCCGAGTATTTCTGGGAGAGAACAGGGTCCTCCCTGATGTGTATCTGCCCTGGTGGCCCAAGGAAGAAATGTGGCCCCGGCCATCTCCAATGCTAGGCTGTCCCTCCGTATTATGTGAGGACAGCTTGGGGACCACCTGTTCCTACCCCCATCTTCCTCCTGCACCACCTTCTTTCTTCAAGGAGTGGGAATGGGGTTAAAGACACAATGTGAAGCTGAAGGAGAGGAGGACAGAGAAGGGAAACGGATGTTCTTTGGGAGACATGTTCCTTCACTGTTGTTTTTTAAGCCTCCATTCTGGAGGGAAAGGGAAAAAAAAAAAGAGGTGGGTCACCTTGACGGAGCAGATTCCTCCAATGCAGGGACCTGACAGAACAGTTTAGTAAGTATCCAAATAATTCAGCCTCCTACTCTCTTCCCAAAGCATTCCACTTCTGTTTTAATGATCCAGGAACTGGGGACAATGCCCTTTCAGCTTCATCTCACTAGCCCTCTGCCCTAGGAAAGCAGCCTATTTGCAGTTTGGTGGATGTGTCCCCAGCTTTTCAACCTCTAGGCCTCTGCCCACGCTAATTCCCTCCGCCAGGCACCCCCTTCTTTCTCCACCAGCTGGAGTTCCATAGCACTCCCTCCTTCACGAGGCCAGGTAATCTCCCAACCAGAAAAGCCCTTTTTCTTCTCTGCCGTCTCGGAAAGGAAATACACTCTGGGATTTTCTGCCACTCACACCGGATCCCCCACCTGAACGGCATCTTGCTCATTCCCCATGATGCCTTTCACCTCATCAATCAATCAATGAGCTAAGAAAAGTAACTGGGGCAGGGGGAGGGGAAGGCACAAAATCGCCCAAATCCCAGTTAGCTGACCCCATCAGCGAAGCTTGTATTCACAGTCTAAGGCACGCGTCACACAGGTTACCCCCTGAAAGTTGCATCTCCACCCTACGGGGTAGATCCTACTCTGCCACCCCACCTTGCCCAGCAGGTAAAGGATTGGAACCCGGACTGGCTGACGCCAACACCCATGTCCTTCCTACTCTACCACACTGCCTCTTACAGCTCATTTCTTGGGGGAGAGGGAGCTGCCCCCAATCCTAATGCTCTCAGACTCCTCTACCAGTTCTTTGCTTCTTCGGCCCCATCCAAGCTGAACCCTGACCAACTCCAGCACTCAGCCAGCTGTTGGGCAGGCGGGCTGGGCGGGGGTTCGGGAGCCCCAAGCACTAACAGCACTAATGAAAGTGACCAGGCACCTTCTCATGGGTATAAGGAGCTGGGAGGTGCAAACATCGAACACCTCTGGGATAGAGCCCCACTGTGTTATTGATATGCACCCCTGGGTCATTCTATAATTTGGCAGCAAGAATTAGGCCTGGAGGGGGAAGTTAGTGGGCGGAGGGGGAGGTTCACTCAGAAGAGGATGCTCACAGAGTTGGGGGAGGACCCCCTGACCTCGGCAGACAGGCCCGCCAGGCCCCAGCCCAGAGCTGGGGCGGGGACAGGGGTTCATCCTCACTCAATTTCTGAGATTTCTCTCTCGACTTCCCTAGGCCTTTGGAGAAATGCTGCAATTCTCAGCCTGGCCCTCATCTCCACATCTCCACCCCCACCTCAGTCCCAGCCCCAGGGCTCCAGGAACAGACGAACTGACACGAACTGCCAGGTACCAGGCAGCCATCTGATGGCTTACCTGAGCTCTGGTGGCCTGCAGGATAGATAGAGCACAAATGCTGGGGTCTCTGATACACTCACCCACACCCACACACCCACACACACACACCCCCCACACACACACACAGTTTAAACTGACCCTTCTGGGCTTCCCTGGTGGTGCAGTGGTTAAGAATCCGCCTGCCGATGCAGAGGAGACAGGTTCGAGCCCTGGTCCGGGAAGATCCCACATGCCGCGGAGGAGCTAAGCCCATGCGCCACAACTACTGAGCCTGTGCTCTAGAGCCTGCGAGCCACAACTACTGAAGCCCACACTCCTTGGCAAGAGAAGCCACCACAATAGGAAGCCCGCGCACCACAACAAAGAGTAGCGCCTGCTCGCCAAAACTAGAGAAAGCCCACGTGCAGCAACAAAGACCCAACACAGCCAAAAATAAATAAATATAAATAAATAAATAAATAAACTGACCCTTCCCCATGTGTTATCTTAATTGGTTTAAACCTCACAACAGGGTCCTGGGAGGTGGGCAGGGCAGATGTTTTGAACCCATTTCTTAGATGAGGAAGGTTCAGGGAAGGTAAGCAATTGAATCCAGGTCATACTCTCCAGAGCTAGTGACCATGATAACACGGACAATCCCATAGTCGTTCGCATTCACTCAGTGCCCGGCCTGGTGCTCAGCACTTTCCAGGCATCTGACGCTCACACAGTCCCATGGGGGAGATGTTATTATTATCCCCATCTCCCCATTTCACAGACGATGAAACAGGCGCTTAGAGATGTTAGGCATTTTGGGGAAGCCACTTGGAGCCAAGCCCCAAGCCACCTGACTCCATGGACCCTCCCCGGGGTGGGTCCCCTGAATCCCCAGCACCTGTGACAATGCGTGGCCCACTAAGGGCCACTGAACATTTGCAGCATGTTTATTGACTGAATAAGTCTGCCCCCACTGCCCTTGCCCTTGGCTTCTCCTCCAGGACCATTCCTGCCCTCTCTCTCCTGGCTCCTTGCACGGCTCCAGCCAGACTCTGACGCCATCTCCCCCAGGAGTTTAGGGTCACAGAACCCACAGGCCCCGCAAGGCGGCTGGGAAGTTAATCCGCCACCTCCCTCTCCACACCTACCAGCTTTCAGGGATTTGTGCTTTGATCCAATGGCTCCCCCTTGCCTCAGTTTCCCCACCTGTGCCAGAGCTGAGGAAAGGAGGCAACCAGACTACCAGAAAGGAGGCCCCTTTACTTCCTTCTACCCCAAGGGGGTGCTGGGGATCCCCTTTCTCTCTAGATCCCACAGAGCCCCAGACACGCAGTGAGGGGCCTGCACAGGGAGAGACACAGGACAGATACGTGGAGCAGTCAGGCCCAGCTCTAAGGGGTGCATTCCTAAACAGGCAAGACGCTAAAATCTGCGGGCAGGGGTCTCTCAGGGATGGGCCCCCGTGGGGTAAGGTATGAAGGCCCATTTGGAACCCTGCCAACTCCAGCTGCCTCCAACCCCAGGAGTTAATCAACCAACATCACTGAGAATTCACTGGGTCTTCAGCCAAGGAAAGGATGCAAGATGCCACTCCTGCAAACCGACGGCCAAGAGGGACAGCTCACCCGGGCACACTGAGCACCTCTGTGTGCACAGTCTCGTTTAAGCTACCCAACAACTCTGAGAATCATGCCCATTTCACGAAGAATGAAGCAGAGGGCTCAGTGGCCTGCCCCTGGTCCCATGGCTAGGACACAGCTAAACAGACCTTTGAATTCAAGGCCTGTGGTCTTGTGCCTGCATCTTGCCCTGGGAGCAAAGCTGTTCCCTTGCCAACATCTCTCATGGCTTCCTTTTTCTTTTTTAAATATAAAATTGTTTATTTATTTATGGCTGTGTTGGGTCTTCGTTGCTGCTCATGGGCTTTCTCTAGTTGCAGAGAGCGGGGGCTACTCTTCATTACAGTGCACGGGCTTCTCATTGCAGTGACTTCTCTTGCTGCAGAGCACGAGCTCTAGGCACACAGGCTTCAGGAGTTGCAGCACGCGGGCTCAGTAGTTGTGGCGCACGGGCTTGGTTGCTCCGCGGCATGTGGGATCTTCCCGGAGCAGGGCTCAAACCCGTGTCCCCTGCATTGGCAGGCGGATTCTCAACCACTGAGCCACCAGGGATGTCCTCTCAAGGCTTCCTTTCATAGAGGCTGGAGGACTTAAACATACCGCTTCCTCCCCAGCCTCTTACCTGCCCTGGGCTCCAACGGCAGGTAAGGTGGGCAAACCCCACCTCCAGGTGGGCCCTGGGTTTAGAACCCTGGGCTTTAGCGGTCAATGACAGGACACCCAGCTCAGGGTCCCCCCTACACGGTTGGGCTCCTCCGGCCTCACCCCCTGACCTCCATCCCCACACAGCACCTCTGGTCTCTCTGTCCTTCCCACTGCCACTGTTCCAGTCCCTACCGCTTGGGGCCCCGTGGATGACCAGGAGTCACGAGTGGGAGGGACAGTGCTCCTGACCCCGAGCCTGGCTTCTGACTTCTCCAGTGCCCCTCGCCTAGCCCTAACGCCGGCGTCAGGTCCAGGGTGACCTGTTTCCCCCTCAAAGTCACTCCTGCCAGGCCCTCAGGCCACAGCACAGCCAGGAGCTCCGAGGATTGACCGATGTCAGAGCGCCACCTAGTGTGCCCGGCGGGCGCCGCGGCCCCGGCCTGGCCCTGCCTTGTCCATTCACTTTGTCTGGAGCAGGGCCTCTCATGGGGGCACGGGTGAAGACTAGGAAGGGTCTCTACCCTGGGACTCATTTCCCAAGGGCCTCAAATCCAGCCTGCTGACATTCTGTCCTGTGACACTATTCCTCCAGTCACAGAGAGACCCCAGAACCTGGTGAGGATGGTCCCCCTCACAATTCAAAAGCTTTGCCCCATCACAGGACAGCACTGCCCACAAAGCCCTGATTTAATAATTACTGTAAGGCTTTAAATGAGCTTTCCAACAGCCTAATCATGTTGCATTATTTTTGTTCATTGGTGAAAAGTGCTAGCCACCATTTTGGTAACCCCTCTTTATTTTGAACAAGAGCCTCATATAATGAACAATATATGGAAACCATGTTTCACCTCTCTCCCTCTCCCTCTCCCTCTCCCTCTCCCTCCCCCATCCCCCTCCCTCTCTCTGGCTGATAAAGTCAAGAAGCACTGAGCAAGGGCAGGGAGGTCAGGCAAATTTGGGTTTGAAGCCTTGCTCCATACCAGCTATGTGACCTTGAAAAATTCACTTAAACTTTCTGAGCGTTACTCTTCTCACCTGTGAAATGGGGTTGTAATGAGCATCATGTGAGATGACAGACCTGAGGCATTCGGCAGCGTCAGCCACTTACCAGAGGCTCAATACTGGCCAGTCTCGTCTTCCTTATCTCCCACGGGGACTCACCACCTCGAGCTGGGTCCCCGCCATTTTCTTGGTCTCAGAGCACGTGTCACATGCATCTTGCATCTGTTTCTGTGGGCGTGTCCATCTCTGCAGCCCGGTGGCAAGCCAATGGTGCGTATCAACCAGCAGCTGAACCGAATGTCCCCAGGCCAAACGGCCACACCTGTGAGGAGAGCCAGACGAACCCAGATTTCCAGCCCTGTCCAAACAAACATTTCCTCTCCCAGGGCCTCAGTCTTCTCCCCTGTGAAGCGGTACTGAAGCTCCTGACTTGATAGGGAATAAAGAGGACATATTTGGAGGTACTTGTAAAGCATGTAACACCCAGCAGGCCCTCCATAAAGTAGAATAAAGTAGAATTTATTATGCTGATAGTTGGGAGGCCCGCTTGGTGTTCAGAGCTACCTCGAAGGAAAACAGGAAGAGCAGTGTCATCTCAATTCTGCAACAGAGACATCGGAGCAAGGAGGCTGAGGGTAAGCTAGGGAGGGTGAGAGATGCTTAAAACAGGAAAAATTAAAACCCAGTCAGGGTCTAGGCCAACAACTTATCTACAAATAAGGCGTCCCACAGGCGGGCGGTAACTGGGTCCGGGAGGCCTCTCTTTACCCCAGGCTGGGAATGGGGAATGGGCCAAAGCAGGGTGGGGGACGAGGGGGCGAACAGCCTCTTTATTAACACAATTATTTTATTTGCTGAAAGGTAATCATCCTAAGTGAGGTCAACGGCGGCTGGCCCGAGTTGCCATGGCAACGGAGCCCTATCACTTCCAGCAGCTGTAAGGGCTGGAGGTTCCTGAGGAAGGATCCCCCAGACCTCTCTTCTCCCCCCAGAGAAGGGCTGAATGAGACGTGCAGGTGTTTGCTCTTCCCCCTCCCAGCTCCAGTGACAAACCAAGAGTCCCTGGGAGAATGTACCAGCGCAGGTTCGCAGGGGGTTCATCCTAGGGGAGAGGGGCCTCGGTATCCATCATCTCTTTGCATCCCATAATAACCCTGCAAAGTAGTGAATAAGCATCACCTGACCATTTCACAGATTGCTGTGGGTCAGAGAGGCTAGTGACTTGTCCAAAGACACACAGCACTTGAGGATTTGGGGGCTGGAGTATGAAGACTGAGGCACCATTTGCAGTTGCCTCAGAGACAGGGGCTGTGACACTGACAGGGAGGGA
The DNA here is from genome assembly GCF_026419965.1 of Kogia breviceps. Taxonomy (NCBI): domain Eukaryota; kingdom Metazoa; phylum Chordata; class Mammalia; order Artiodactyla; family Physeteridae; genus Kogia; species Kogia breviceps. The sequence continues at coordinate 21,131,275 of NC_081328.1, forward strand.
TTGGACCAGAATCTTGAATGATCGGAAAAACTGGTGTGGAGGAAAAGTTGCTAACCTAGAAATTGAAGACACCTGGGTTTGAGCCCCAGTCTTCCCCCCCTCACAGGTCACGTTACCCTCAGCAAATCTGCTCTGAGCCTCGGTTTATCCAATGCATTCTGCATCTGTGACTTGTCAGACTCTGAAAGATTAAGCAATGACAAAGACATGTTTCCCCATCTGTAAAATGGGCCAACAAAGGCCTGCTCTGGGGACCCAGAACGTCAGTGGTGCCTGGTAAACTTGCCCCATTGTACAAACAAATTAAGAAGCTAGTTCTGTCATTTTCATCCAACTCTCAAAGGGTGTTAGCTCTGCAGAGAAGGGCACAAAACACGCCCTGCCCCCAAATCCTCCAGCCCTGAAGTCCAGGAGACAGCACAGCAGAGGTAGGCCCAAGGAGGGGTACAGCCAGGGCTGGGGGGTGGGGGGCGGGGCGGGTCCATTTGGCTTGTGCCCGCGGCGTCTATTGCCCCCTGGTGGAGGAGTCTGACACAGCTAGAAGGGACAACTGCAACCAGAAGGAATTCAGACGGGGGTGGGGAAGGGACAGACAGGTTCAAAGGGAGCATCTGGGCAGGATTTGTGGGGCCCAGGGGCAGTGAGACTTCAGCTGGGTCTCCCAGAAAGTGGACCTGGGGATGGGAGCAGGAAGGAAGACATTTCAGGTAGTGGAAACCGCCTGCAATAAAAGCCTTCAGACTGTCAGGTGCCACGGGGATTTGGGGAAGAGGGTTTGGGTAGGGGAAGGGGTAGAGCAAAGGGACTTCAAGGGGCCCAAGAGGACGTAGGAACCAGACTGAGGCAGACTGTGGACAGCTTTGACCTTGAGGCTAGGAAGTCTGCACTTTATCCTGGAGGCAAGGAGGAGCCATTGAAGATTTCTGAGCCAGGACAGGAAAGATCTGATTTGCATTTTAGTCTTATCATTTGGAGAGGAAGTGGAGGCAAGAAGGCTATGGGAGCCACCTCCTTCCATTAACAAAAGTTAACACCTCATGGCCTGACTGGAGACCTTACAAGCCCTTTTTAAACCACTGCACACAGGCCTCAAGCTGCGTGGGTTCCCTGCCTGGAGGCAGGTGCTGGAGAGGGTGAAGCTCCAGGATCTGCTTCCCACTCTGGCCTCCTTCAGTCGGGGCCCCAACATGGACTGAAGAGCTATGTAAGTCCCCTGAAAGATGAAGGGGGGTCGGAGTGGGGGCAGGGAGGGAGCCCCCTTTACTGAGGGTCTGCTCAGCTCCTCACCTTTCACCCCAGGTCCTCGTGACTGTGGGGCAAGTTCCCTGAAGTAATTCTCTCTGTTCCAAAGAAGGATCCCAGCCTCCCACGGACACACGCTCACACACACTCATGCTGAGTTCTGGCGTATCAAGGACATTCACAAAGAATGTCACAGTTCACCCAACTTCCCGGTTTAGATGCGCCAACCTCATCTGAGGCTACCGATCGAAGTCCCTGTCGTCCTGTGCCAGATGAGTAAAGGCAGGAAATAGCAGAGGGGCCGCCCAGGATGGGGTCCATGCCCCACCAGCCCTGGGGGACCCCGAGTGGGGGACCTGGCAGACAGGAGAACTTCTGAGGAAAGGGTGGGCCCCTGAAGGGGGACAAGGACAGCAGGTCTCAGAGAGGCATCTAGGCAGGAAACAAGACTCAGAGGCAGGGTGAGAGGCAGAGAGGAAGCCGACAATTCTAGTTCATAGCTGAGCCTGGCAGCAATGCCCAGGGCGCTGGCCACACTCCAGCCGGGTAAGAGCGCCAGCTCAGGCCTAAATTTGAATCAGTGGATCTAAGCCTTGGCCACAATCAGCAGCAAGGAAGATTAGCAGACACCTGGGAGGGAAGGAGGAGGGTGCAACATGGAATCTATCTGGGGGGAAGGGGGCTTCAGCACCCCTTCCCACAAGGCATGGAGTAGGAGGCAGAGGTGAGAGGCGGACTATGTCAACAGTGAGGGAACAAATCTGGCCCACCGAGGCTCAGGCAGACCCTAATATTCAACCTCCAATACCTCTCTCCCTCAATCTCAACAAGCCTCAAGTGAGACACCAAGAAGAACTTACCAACCAGCGAGACCCCAGGATGCCTGAGCAGGGGAGGCTCAAAGCGTTCAGGTCATCCTTAGCTGAGGAGAGAGGTCTCAGCAGAGGAGCTCCAGTGCCCCCATTGTCCCCTTCAGGCCAGGCTGTACCAGGGATGGAGACCACATTCTTGCCCCCCAAGTGTTCTGGAGAGAGGCTGGAAAGTAGGAGGCGACAAAGGGTATCAGCTGCCCAGCAAAACTTATTAGCATCTAGGTGAGATTAATCAAGCCCAGAAACCTCGAGCACACCCCTAATTAGTTGCTGCTGATAACTATATTTGTCATGCTCTCCAATTATTCCACTGTAAATTTCAGAGTTTAATTGCACCTTGTTCTTCATTGAAGTGTCACTGTTTGCACATGCTCCCCTAATTCTTTAGCAAATTTGACAAAATTCAGCATTAAATATAGATTATCTTTAGATTTCCATAATTAACACAACCAAACTGTCTTGGGCCTAAATATTTCTCCCAGCACCATAAATCTGGCCTGTCTCTGGAACCCGGAGAGCCGCCCAGTTCTCCCGGCAGAGGCCGTGGTGAGAACACACACGCATGTCGCGAATTCACATGACATGCCTGTGCAGGGCTGGAGCAGAGGTGGCTGGTGAGGCTTCATTGAGGGCACACACCCAGGGCCCGTTCCACCCCCAAATGTGTAGGAGGCCCCATCGAGGCTGCTCGCTGGGGCATGTCAGCTATGTCCCAGGGCTTAGAAGGCCAGTCCAGCACCACGGCTGACCTCTGCCCCTGGCAGGTGGGCTAGAGGCCGATGGTCCAGCCTACAGTCAGGCCATAAGCCACTTCACCCCATGAAGGCCAAAGGGCCCCTGGGTGACCTTTATCCCCATTGAGGCCATCCTTGATGTTGGATGTTGTGCTAGAAACATGGCCCCGGCAGACAGGAATGCCCTCTGTGCCCACCCTCTCCCTGGCACCCTCCCTGCCCAACCTTCTCTCCTAATCCACTCTCTCCAGACTCACCAGGTGAATATATGTCCATTCAACTCTAAACATTTACCTGGGGCTCTTAGTTCAGGGGGAAGGGAGGGGAGGGAAGAATTCATGCACTGCCCCCTAATATCAGGCTGTGAATCTTTTCTACCAGCCCCCCAAACCGCAAATCTAACACCCCAACAAAGCCAGCAAGGTGTCCCATTTCCAAGATGACAAAGGGGCGGTAGGGGTAGGTAGGTAGGAGAGGGCAAGGAAGCCTACGCCTGCCTCAGAGCCCTTCCAGCCCTTGGCTCCTTGGAGGATCCAGATCCATATCCTGGGTTTAGCCCAAGTCAAGTCCCTTCCCCAGGCTGGCTGGTTCATGGGCAGCAGAGCATCAAGAGTTCAACTGCCAGCCAAGCGTCATATCCCCTGCTGCAGTCATGCAAACACACACACACAACACACACACACACACACACACACACACACACACACACATTTAGATATATACACAGATACAGAGACAAATGGACACAGATGCACAGAGACACACCACCGACACCCAGGGACACACACAGACACCCAAAATCACACACTGACACACAAAGACAGACATACACAGACAGAAACACACACCCCTCTGCCCCAGCCTTGTAGGAAGATGGGGGTAGTCAGACAGAGAAATACTCACTCCCCAGAAATCAGTGGCATATCCAGAACCTTGCTGTGCTGAAGGGCGAGAGCGGGCTGGGGGCTCTGGCAGACAGCTCTCCAGTCCTCTCACCCTCTTAAGAATCCTCAAAGTGTACTAGCAGCAAATCTGCAGGAAAATCAATGGCCTTTAATGAGATTTGATTTTTTGCCCCAATGGGGGGTGCTGGGCTGGGGGTTATGTGGGGGATCTCTGGGTGCAACATACAAGGAGATGGGCCCAGGCACAGCTTGCAGCGCTGGGAGGGACTGGGCAGCCAGTCCTGAGGAGGCTCCAGGGCCAGTAGCCGTCAGGACAGGCATTGACAGAGGACCAACAGAGGGGAGATGAGGCTGCCATCCAGCCCCACCCAACCAGGCCGAGAGGGCCCCTGGGCCGGCTTGGGTGTCTGCAATGGCCAGGCTGGGTTCTGGATCTGGATCCAGGAGTCTGGATTCCCAGCCTCAGAAGGAATGAGGGACCGAGGTCCACCCGGGTCAGAGGGGCTGGCCAAGGCCAAGAACAGTGGGAAGCAGCACCGGAAGGTGGTGGTTGTACAGCCCACTCAAGGTCATTGGCTCTGGAGGGTGGTGAAAGGCAATTATTGAGCACCAGCCAGCCTTCAGGCACTTGTTACGGTCATTCTGCAGAAAACCCTGCGAGAGAGGCAATGGCCCCTTGCTCAGCTGAGGAAAGTGAGGATCAGAGAAGTTAAAGAAATTGCCCACAGCCACCCAGGCAGCAAGTGCCCAAGGCAGCACCTGACCAAGGTCTGACAGGCCCTGAAATCTGTGTTCCCTCAATTCATTCAGCTCGCAAGCAGCACCTCGCAGGCGATGAAGGTGCCACATCTTCACCTCTCTTCTCCTCTTCCAGCCCAGGACTCCAAGATCCTTGGGCCATCCAGGTCAGAGCTTGGGTTCAGGCTCCAGGGTGATGGGAACTCAGGGAATCTCCTCCACAGCTCAACCCCAAATTACAAGACTTCCCCAGACACAGAAGAGAGGACACTTGTCAGGTGGAATCCTGTCTACCCCACCCCACAGCCTGAAGTTCCCTCCTTCCTCATTGAATCACAGAAGGGATCAGAGGCCATCAACACAACCTTAACATCATGTGCCTGAAGCCCCTGTGCCACATCCTGCCTGAGAGGTCATCTGAATGCTTGCACTCCTCCAGTGACAGGGAGCTCACTACCTCCAAAGTACCCCCATTCAACCTCTGGAATCCTGTTAGATTGAGCTGCTATCTGACTCCCTGAGCCTCCTACTGGGCCCAATCCTGCCCTCTGGGTAATTGCTCTGCTCCATGAAAGCGCTTCTGTAATCTGAATACCACAGCCACTGCTCCTACCACTGACACCCACGTGCTTGCTTCCGCTCTCCTGGCTAAACACTTCCTCATTCCCTCAACTGTTGCAAACTGTCCTCCCCCATTCCCTCCCACCCACCCACCCAAAGGTGTCAGCAGAATTGTTGACTGAAGAGAGGAGTGGCAATGGATTCTTGGATATGACACCAAAACCACAGTCAATAAAAGAAAAAACAGATGAATGAGACTACATCAAAATTTAAAACTTCTATAACAAACTAGTGAATACTGAATAAAAGAAGCAGACTCAGATATAGAGAACTAACTAGTGGTTACCAGTGGGGGGAGAGGGCAGTCTAGGAATGGGGGAGTGGGAGGTACAAACTACTGGGTGTAAAATAGGCTCAAGGATGTATCGTACAACACAGGGAATATAGCCACTATTTTGTAATACTCTAAAAGGAAAGTAATCTTTAAAAATTGTATAAAAATAACATTAAAAAAAAATTTTTAATGTAAAACTTCTGTGCATCAGAGGACACAAAATCAATAGAGTGAAAAGCAACCTACAGAAAGGGAGAAAATAATTGCAAATCACTATCTGATGAGGGATTAATATTCAAAATATATGAAGAACTACAACTCAACAACATCAACAAAAAAATAACACAGTTAAAAATTTGGCAAAGGACTTGAATAAACATTTCCCCAAAGATGATTTACAAATGGCAACAAGCATATGAAAAGACGCTCAGGGACTTCCCTGGCAGTCCAGTGGTTAAGACTCTGTGCTTCCAATGCAGGGGGCGTGGGTTCGATCCTGGTAGGGGAACTAAGATCTCACATGCCGCCTGGTGCAGCCAAAAAAAAAAAAAAAAAAGACACTCAACATCACTAATCATTAGGGAAACACAAATCAAACCCACAGTGAGATATCACCTCACACCCATCAGAATGGCTACTATCAAAACCAAACAAACAAAAGAAAATAACAAGTGTTAGTGAGGATCTGGAGAAACCAGAACCCCCATGCACTGTCGGGGGGATTGTAAAATGGTGCGGCCACTGTGGAAAACAGTATGATGGTTTCTCAAAAAATTAAAAACCGGGGCTTCCCTGGTGGCTCAGTGGTTGAGAGTCTGCCTGCCGATGCAGGGGACACGGGTTCGTGCCCCGGTCCGGGAAGATCCCACATGCCGCGGAGCGGCTGGGCCCGTGAGCCGTGGCCACGGAGCCTGTGCTCCTCAATGGGAGAGGCCACAGCAGTGAGAGGCCTGCGTTACCACACACACAAAAAAAATTAAAAACAGAACTACCATATAATCGAGCAATCACACTTCTAGGGGTATATCCATAAGAACTAAAAACAGAACCTCAAAGAGATTTGCACACTCATCGTGTTCATGGCAGCACTATTCAACAATAGCCAAGAGATGGAAGCAAACCAAGTGTCCATCAACCGATGAATGGATAAACAAAAGGTGGTATATACATACTATGGAATATTATTCAGCCTTTAAAAAGGAAGGAAATCCTATCACATGCTACATGGATGAACCGTGAAGACATTATGCTAAATGAAATAAGCCAGTCATAAAAAAAATACCATATGATTCCACATATATGAGTAAAGTTGTCAAATCACAGAAACAGAATAGAATGGTGGTGGGGTGAGGAATGGGAAGTTGTTTAATGCCTGTAGAGTTTCAATTCTGTGAGACGGAAAGATCCGCAGAGCTCTTGCACAACAATGTGAATATACTTAACTACTGAGCTGTACACTTAAAAATGGTTAAGGTGGTAAGCAAAAAAGGACAAAGCAAAGATTTTGGAATTAGACAAAACTGGGTTTGAGTCCCAGCTCTGCTGTTTCCTAGCTGCATGACCCGGGGCAAGCTGCCAAATGTCTCTGAGCCTCAGTCTCCCCAACTCCACAAGGACTGAGAGATTCTTATGAGAGGGTTGCTGTGAGCATTATCTCATTGACAAAACCAGTGAAGGACCTCGAACGTGGTCACTGTTGGAGGGATAAATTAGGAGGATGGGATTAACATACACACACTACTATATATAAACTAGATAATCAACAAGGACCTATTGGATAGCACAGAGAACTATACTCAAAATTTTGTAATAACTTATAAGGGAAAAGAATATAAATACATACACACATATATGTATCACTGAACCACTGCGCTGTATACCTGAAACTAACACAATCTTGTAAACCAAGTATACTTCAGTTAAAAACCAAAACAGAAAACCGAAACATAAACAAAAAAAGAACAAAAAAAAAACCCCCAAACAAACAAACAAAACCTCCGGGCATGGCTGGAGCATCAGAATCATATTCTAGAAGCTACCCTCGTGTGGGAGCTGCTCGGGCCTCTCAGATTGGAGCTGGGGCAGCTAACAGCCCTGGACTGACCGTCCACCCCCAGCCATGCACGTGCCTACCCACCCCCACCCCACATTCTCCCTCCCACCCATTTCCTCCTGCTCTCCTTATTTCTCACTCCACCACCAACCTCCTTGGGAGCCTAGAGCACACCGAGCCTGCCCCCACCAGAGGGTCTCTGCTCGTACTTGGTGTTTCCACTGCCCAGAGTGCTCTCACAGGGCTCACCCCTTCTCTTTCTTCAGGTCTTTGCATAAAGGTCCCCTTTTCAAGGGGGCCTACCCCTAACTGCACTATTCGAAATGGAGCCTTCCCCCAAACTGTACTTCCATCCCTCTTTCCCTGCTCTATTTCTTGCCTAACACACTATATAATTTTACTTACTGATTTTTGCTGACTCACTCACTGCTGTATCCCCAGCTGGCATATAGTAGATGCTCAATAAATACTTGTTAAATACTTGCTAAGCCTTGGCTGTCTGACCTCAGAGGCCCTCTGCCCCGCCCTCTATTCCCATCTTAGCGGCAGGGTCTGCAGCTTTAAGGACTCCCACTCCCAGGTCCTGGCAGGAGAGGTGGGAGCCCTTCTTGCCTTGCAGCCCCAGGTTCTTCAACTACCACTGCATCAGCCTGGGCACCGATCCTGTCCGTCAATGTTGGCCTCCGGCAGCCACACTTGGATGCCCACCCCAATCGATAACTAGCGGCTGCCATCGATCTGCCCTACAGGGTAGAGCCAGAGAAGAGGAAAAGAGAGGGACATACAGGATGTGGAGACACAGCCCCAGAGAGGGAGCAGTAACAGGGACCCCCAGTGACAGGCAGACAGGATGGAGATCATCGGAAAACAGAGGCAGAGCTGAGAGGAGAGGAAGGACCAGACCCTGAGCTAAGAAGGGTAAAGAGGCTGACACAGAGGGAAGCCCCCAAGAGAGACAGAAGGGGGGGGGGCAAGGAAGAGTTCTGAAGGCCTACCTGGTGCCCAGGGCATTTTCTCTCAAGCCCCAGCACAACCCTGGGAGAAAGCCAGTTTGGGCCACCATTTTACAGGGAGGAAGCTAAGCTGAGAGGTTCAGAAACTCGGCTAAGGCCTGAGCCTTTAGATGTGGGCGCAGAGCCAGGATTTCAACCCAAGTCTGGGTGTCTCTAGGACACGTGCTACCCACAGCAGCCCTGAGCTGTCACTCTGGCCTCCCAGCCTGAGCATAACACCCACAACTGAGCCGGGAGCTGGTGCTCCTGCACTGGGATGACCCACTCAGAGCTTGTCGAGATGGTTGGGAAGAGGTGGAGTGGGGAGACAGGGTGGGGTGCTGCATGGGGGAGGGGCCTGGTGTTGGGGGGAGGGAGGGTGGCTGTGTGCAGATGTGGCTTGGCCTCCTGAGCAGCAGCCTCCTAGCGGAAGCTTGGGCTGCAGGTCCTCTCCTGCCAACCCCAGCTCCCCACCCTCTCTCCCTTCCCTCCTTCCCTCCTTCCCTCCCTCCCAAACCCTTCCGCGGACTGCCACACCAGGACCTTGAGCCGGTTACTCAACCCCTCAGGGTCTATTTCCTGTCTATAAACCGAAGGTAGTAACAGTGCCCACCCCAAAGCAGCATGAGGATTCAAGGAGATGAGGCATGTGAAACTGCTAGCACGTGTGGCACATACATAATAAACATTCGCCCCATCACCACCACCATCATAATCATAATCATGATCATCATCATCACCCTGCTGCCAGCACACGGCTTGCGGGTCCCATACTCACCATGGCGAGACTGTTGTGTACGTGGTATTGGTCTCAGGGCTCTGACTTAAACAAGATCCAGCCCCTGGCAGTGCCTGACCTGCAGCTAGTACCCCCATCTACGGAAGGGGCATCTGTGCAAGGCCTGGATGCAGATGGGTCTCAGCAGGGCTGAGGGCTGAGGGGTTCTACAGAGCAACCCCTCAGCCCTCGATTAGCTTCTTTGTTTCAGAGAATCAAGAGCAGCTGTGGCTGGGGGACCATTTGCATCTTGCCTCCTCTGAAAGGTGAAAGGTCAGGGCCAGCTGGAAACATGCTGAGAGATTTGCCCCCCACCCCACCATAGGGAAGAGGAGGGGGAGGCAATTAGTCTCCCATCTCAGGACCTATTTGCTTGTCCATTCATGGTTTTTAAGCCCCCAGTATGTGCCTGGCCCTGTGCTGGGACCCGGGAATACAAAAGGAGTACAGCTAACTAACTCCGGCTCCATAGTCTAAAGGAGGGGAGTGGGTGTTCTTAGGCAGTGGGAGGGGCTTAGTGTCTGCAGAGGCCTGTGGGGACAAGGGACCAGGAGGCCTGTAAGGCTGCTTGCAAGAAGGGACCAAGCCCACTGTCTTACTGTCTCCCTCGTTTGCTGACTTGTGTCTCATTTTCTTCTTTCTGAAGGAAACTGTTCAGCCCACTGACGTTTTTTTTGAGGTGACAGATAAACCACAAAAAGTACCACTTTTTAGAGTCTCCCTTCTGACACCCACAAACCTCAGCAAAAAGCAGGGTGTCTGAGGGGGACCAGGGTAGGGGCACAGAGGTGGCAGGTGAACGCAGAAGGGGCCAAGTTCAGCCAGACTGCTGGGTTTGGGGGCGGGCGGGTTGGGAAGCCCGGGCCCAGCCCCTCCTCCTGGCCCACCGCAGCTGGTGAAGGGTGTCCTCTGAAATGGAATATTGTGACAGAGAGGGCACACAGGGGGCGAAGGACAGGCATTTCCATAAGAATCCTTCTTGGAGTGTAGCGGAGGGGAACCTTGTTTAGAAGCAGCCTTCCCAGAGCCCGAGGTATAAATCTCCCGGTCCCAATTCAATGACCAGCCCCACTCCCTTTCCCAGTCTGGGGAGGAAACTGGGACAATGAACTGGGGCAAAGTTCACGCCCTTTCCTGCTTCTTTGAACCTAGTGGTCCTCAGGGCTCTGGCCCTGCTCCCCTACCCCAGTTGGCTAAACAAAGTCCTGCAGTTTAAAATGATCAATCTGAGAGCAGCTGTTCCCTGTAAAATAACAACAACGGCTGCCATTGTGGAGAGTTTAACAATTTACCAGGCTGTGAGTATCGTGTCCCCATTTTACAGAACTGAATAAATGTCCTAGAGGACGGCGACTTGCCTTAGGTCATCAAGCTAGGAAGAGGTGGGTCAGGATGAGAACCCAAGATCAAGCTGTGTTCACACCGAGTCACGTCAAGGGAGATTGGAGAGGAAGGAAGAAGCGGCCAGGCTGGGATGCAGTGGGGATGAGAGGTTGATGGGGGAGGGGAGAGGAAGGGGCAGCCTCAGGTGCTACACCCCCTGACCAGGCCCCCAGGACCTTGTGGGGAGGGGACAGTGACAGCCTCCCAGCCAGTGGACACCTCTCTCCCACATAAAACTCTGTATGTGGGTCTGAACACAGACCCAGGAGTGGGGAGCAGGGAGCTCTAGGAGGCACCTCCCCCAGCAGGATGAGCTGAAGACCACCAGGGAGGTGTTAATGAAACAGAGAAGCTGCGAATAGAGCCAGGAGTGATTCCAATCTGACACCTCCACCCAGCCCCCACCAGTAATGAGCTGGGACCTGCCCTTCTCCCCTGAGAGGGGGACTCCTTGGGCATCTCTGTAGCTTCTGATGCCTCCTTTGATCATCATCATCATTATTCTTATCATTGTCATTACTTTCACTGACATAAAAAAGCTCACATTTATTGAGCACCTACTGTGTCGCCGGCACCGTGCTAAGTCCTTTTTATACATCCAATCGTTAACGCTCACAACGACCTCTATGACAGGCACTGTTCCTATCTCCATTTCACAGATGAAGAAACTACGGTTCAATCAGGTTAAGTGATTGGCCCCTGAGGCAGACCCAATATTTGGACCCAGGACTGTCTGATTCAGAAGTGTGTGGGGGTTTTTTTCTTTTTTTTAATTGATGTAGAGTTGATTTACGATGTTGTGTTAATTTCTGCTGTACAGCAAATTCTCTCCCATATTCTTTTCCACTATGAATTATTCCAGGACATTGAATACAGTTCCCTGAAAAGTGTGTTCTTAATGCTTTCGCCAATGGGCCTCTGACCAGACCCACAAAGTCCTCAGCAGGAAGGTGGGAGGGGTGTCTGGGGAGAGGCTGGGGAGCCCAATCCTTGGGGCACTGGGGACGGGCCCACACCTCCACGGAAGGGAGGTATGTGTGTGTGGCCCCGGGGCTAGAGCCGGCCTGGTGAGTAAAGGCAACACCGTGTGTCCTGGAAGTTCCAGAACTGGGAAGAAAGAAGAGCAGGATCCCAGGCCTCCCAGCCTCGGGTCTCCCTGGGTGCTCTCGCTGGGTCTCCTTTCCATCTGTGTGCAGTAAGAGTTGGGCCAGGGGGCTCTGAGGAAGGACCTCCAGCTCTGCTCACTGCCTGGCGAAGGGGATGGAGAGGGGTGTTGGCTGGGGAGGCCTGAAGTAGTGGGCTCAGGATGCTAGGAAGACCCCTGCCTCCCGGCCCAGGAGGGAGGGGCTGAGCAGCTCTGAGAGTGGAGTCCCATGTTTGTAAACATCATTAATCAGGGATTAGCAGATGGGCATGCTAACTGCACCTGTGGAAGCCAGAGACCTCAAGGTTGATTACATTGACAAACTGTGGGGCTCCCTGGCGCCTGGCCCTGCAGGAGTGGGGAGGGGGGTCGAGTTTAGGACCCCAGCCTCCGGGAGGGTACTGGCAATTTAACCTCCTACCAAAAAAAGAAAAAGATGCCAGCCCTGGAGGGGGCAGGGGTGCTGGCCACAATTGAGCTGCTCTGGGAACACCAACCTTCGGAGACCTGTCCCCTCTTGGCTGGGGGACCCTGACAAAGGAGGGTCCTGCAAATGTCATTTCCACCCCCGCCCCTCCCCCAACTCCCTCTGCTCTTGGCGGTAAACCATTGTGTATTGCAGCTGAAAGGGGCCCTAGAGCCTATGGGGAAATTGAGGCCAGGTTGGTAGGAGGGCAGAGCCCCGTGCCCTGACCTCTTGGCCCCCAGGCGCTGTGAGAACACCTTGAAGTTTGAGGGCATGGGGCTGAGGGCTTTACGTGCACAATCTCATAATGATCCATACCATGATCCTCCAAGGTGGGCACTACTGTCCCCATTTACAGATGAGGAAAACCAAGGCTTGGAAAAGTTAAAGGACACGTCCACATTTACACCACTAGCAAGTGTCAGACTTGGAACTCAAAAGCAAACACTGCTGAACAGCCAAGGTCATGTTCTCAGCCACCACTATGCTCTCCTCTGGCTGCATCCTGACCCTGCCGCCCTTCATACCCACGGCCACAGCCACCCCAGCTCGTGGGCTTTTAACTGAGCTTGCTGAGCTGAGCAGCCTCTATGAAGCCAGCACCCGAGGCCACGTGCAAAGAGAATCAGGCCTCATCCCCGGCCTTAGGGCCTCAGGTGCATTTTCTTCATCTTGGGAGTGCTTGGTTTGCGTGACATAACTACACACCTGTGTGTACCTGGCAGGTAATTACGGCCTCAGTTCCCTTTGGTCCAAGTGAACCTGTCTTCCCAGAGGACAGCCAGCCTGCTGCCCAGGGGGTGAAGCAGGGAGGAGCCACCTGGGCCCGGCTGTTTGCCCAGGGGAGTGGCCCTCTAGTTGGCCCAGACCACTGGGAATCAGAAAGTTGATGAACAGCAGGCCCAAGGCAAGTTAGATAGGGTTCCAGACACCGCGGAGGAGTCCGTGGGAAGGAGGGGGCTCTGGACCCCAAGGACACCAAACCCCAACTTCTAGGTTCCATGCTGGGTTTAGTTCTAGAGAGCAGAACTAAATTCTGTACCTGCAGATGCAGGGGACCACCAGGACACCTTAGTTTGTTTTCATCACGTCTATCAGTCTGGGTTCTCCAGAGAAACAGAACCAATAGGATATATATATACACATCCACATATAGATACACACTATGTATGTTATAAGGAATTGGGTCATGTGATTATAGAGGCTGACAAGCCCCAAGTTCTACAGGGTGGGGCTAGACACCCAGGAGAGCTGATGATGTAGTCCCCATCTGAAGGCCAGCTGGCTCGAGACCCAGGAAGAGGCCATGTTTCAGTTCCAAAAAGCAGGGAGAACTCTCTTACTTGCAGAAGGGTCAGCCTTTTTGTTCTATTCAGATCTTCAACTGATTGGATAAGGCCCATCACACTGGGGAGGGCAATCTGCTTTACTCAGTCTACCAATTTAAATGCTAATCTCATCCAAACATACCATCACAGAACCACCAGAGAATAATGTTTGACCAAATATCCAGTCACCCCATGGCCCAGTCAGGTTGACACATGAACTGAACCCTCACATCCAGGTTTGCATTATCATGTGCCAGTCCTGGGGTGCACAGCCCTGTAGTTTACAGAATACTTTTTATTTTTACAACCTCCCTATTGGGGAGGGGGTAGCTGGAGAAGGTAGTGATGGCACTATCCCCATTTTACGGATGAGACCAAGACACCATCCAGATAGGAAGCCACAGAGTCAGGGCTGGATCCAGCATCTTCTGAAGAACCTTGGGGACAGGTGAAAGGTTGCTTGGCCCAAACTTTCAGGCATGCACTCAAAAGCATAGGTGTGAATGATTTGGAAGCAGCTGGACACCTGCGGGTGGTTTGAGAGCCAGTGATTCTTGAACTGGTTGCATGCTGGCATCAGCTGGGGAACTCTTAAGAAATGCTGGTGCCTGGAACCTTCCCCAGAGATGCCGATCCAATCAGCCTGGTGCCTCTGGGCACTTGGACTATTAAAGCGATGCCCCCACCCACCCACTCCCTGATCCCAGGACACTAAGGCACAGTCACAGTTAAAAACCACACTAGGCTCTTGGTCAAGAGTGCAGCAGGGATATGGGAGGTGGTGCAGTACACCCAAGATGGACACGTGGCAGTCAGGGACAGAGCTCAAGGGGGGACCCAGGCAATGGAGATCTATGGCATTTATGAAGGGATTTCTTCCTCCTACTTGAGAGGAATAACTTTGAATTTAAAGCCATCTTAGGCATTTTTAAAACAAATTCAAATGTCTTTCTAAACTGGCATCACCATTAGAATTCCAAGATAAATCCATTCCACAGAGAAAAGGGCAGTACTACTTACCAAGCACCTATGATGTGTAAGGCACTGAGTTCCTATCACCCTCTATATCCTCCCGGCCACCCAAAAAGGTATGATTATCCCCCTTTGACTGAGAAGGGGGCTGAGGCACAGATGGGTAAGGAAATGGCCAAGGTCACACAGCATCGGGATCCGCCCCTAGGGCTGCTGTGCTCCAGATCCATGCTCCAGAGCACTGGTTCTCAACTAGGAGCGACTCTGTCCCCCAGGGGACACGTGGCAGTGTCTGGAGACATTTTTGGTTGTCACAACTAGGGGGAGAAGGTGCTACCAGCATCTGGGCCTCTGGGCAGAGGCCAGAGATGCTGCTAAACGTCCTACAATGCACAGGACAGGCCTTCACAACAGTTATCCAGCCCGGAATGTCAGTATTGCTGAGGCTGAGAAAACTAGTGGTTCCCAGTCTGGGCTGCACATGAAACCCACCTGGGAAGCTTTAAAAATTCAGATGTTCATGTTGCACACTGACCAATTACATCAGGCTGGGAGGGGTGGGTCCCCAGTGCCACTTGTTTTTTAAAGCTTGCCAGGTGGTTCCAATGTGCAGCCAACACTGCTCTAAGTTACTTATCCTAGTGGCCTCTGCTCCACTTGTGGGACCCTGGGGGAGGAGTACCAGAGTTGTCTGGGTTGTACAATAAACAGCAATGCTGCGAGGTCCTCACCACCTCCCAGAATCAAAGGCCAAGGCTCTGGCTCTGGTCCCTCCACAGAGGCAGACTGACTGATGACTCACCCATGGGGGTTACTGGTGGGCCAGTAGGATGGGAGGTATTTGCTAATCAGTCCCCTGCCTCTGGGGGTGGGGAGGGGGAGGGCCACAGCCAGGAATCTCCCCAGGTGGCTGTGAAAGCGGCCCGAAGACTATGGACCAAAGAGCGAGGCTGCCACCTAATGGAGAAATCAGATATAATGGCTCACTGGTTGAGGGCCTGCTGGATACCAGGTGATGTTTTATTGGATTCTCACAACAGTCCTGTGAGAGAGGTGGAGACAAGGGCCCCAAGACACAAAAAGATGAAGCCATGTGCACAAGGCCCCAGTAGGGTCGGGTTTGAGCCTAGATTTGCACCTGTCTGGCCCACAAGAGAGCCCCGGGCTTCCCTCTACATTCTCACGCTGGTCCAAGAGGAAGAGGACCCCTGGACTGGGCTGCTTGATTTCCTTCTGATGTGTGAACTTCCCCTTGACTTCCAGGCAGGGCCTGGAAAGAAAGAGACCCTCTGTCCCAGCACAGCCTGGAAATTAACAAGCTGCCATCTCCAATTCCAAGTCCAAAGCTAAAAGGGGAAACTGAACTTCCTCTGGTCTCCACCACAAAGCTCCCAGCCCTGGGAGAGCAGTTTATAAACATGGGCCTGGGTGCACACACTCAGGCAAGAACGCAAGAGACCCCGGCACATTCAAGCGTGTGAATGTGTGTGCCCCCACAGCACACACACACCTCGGACGGTCCAAGTCAACCCCCGTCTTGCCTCTCCTTTTCTCATCCCGAGGACAGTCCTGGATGCCGAGCCATTCTGGGCACTTCAGACGAGGCCGAGGGATCTTGGGGGTCTTGAAGAGGTAGCTCTCTCTTCCCCTCCACCGGGAAACCCTTCCTCTGGCTGCAAATGGAGTGAAGAAGAATTCCTGCACAGACAGAAGGACAAGGATGGAGAAGAGGAGGGACCACGTGCCAGGCACTCCTTCACTTCATCCTCAAGAGGATGTAGGTATTTTCCTCATTTGGCATATAAAGCAACAGAGACACAGAAAGACTGAGAAACTTGTTTAGGATGAACCAGCCGTACATGTGTGATTAAAGGGAGAGAAGTAAGGGGAGTGGAGACTCACCTGCAGCCACGGAGACATTTAAGGATTCGAGTCCAGGAGGCAGCTGCCGGCCAGGCAGGATGCTAAGGAGAAGCTGGCAGGAGGCCTGCACCTCCCGGGACAGACCAGAGCCCTCGTTCCCTGCAGCGTACGGGGGTCAGAGGGTTAGGGAGGCCCCAGCTGTTCACACAGGCACTCAGAAAATGCATGTCTGAGCACAGAAAAGCAAGGGCATCTACCTACCCAGCACTAGAAGAGTAGGCCGGTCCCAGAGGAACTCCAAGCAACTAGTGATGGGGATCTCAGAAGACAGGGAGACCTCAGGCCCCGGGCAGCCCACCGTGCCAGCCACGAGCCAGCCCTGCCGGGCTTTGGCCTGAAACGGGGAAGAAGAAATCATGCTCTAGCTCACCAAACCTTCATCAGAGACCCGGCCTTGCCCATATATTCACTCTCTCGTTGAGCCACCAGACTCAGTCAATAGTTATTAAGCACCTAGAACGGGCAGGTTCTGTTCTAGGCACTCGCATAAGGCAATGAACAAAACAGGCCCAAATCCCAGCCTCGTAGCAGGGGGGTCAGGGAAGGCCTCACTGAAGTGACATTTGAATGCAGACCTGAAGGAGGTGAGGGAGCACCATGTAGACATCTGGGGGAGGAATATTCTAGGCAGAGATCAGTAAGTACAAAGGCCCAGAGGTGGGTGCTTACCTGGCATGCAGGAGGAGCTGCAGAACAAGGTGGCCAGTGGAAAGGGAGCCATTGAGACAGGAGAGGAAACAAAGGGCCACGTGAGGTAGGACCTCAAAAGCCACTGCAAGGCCTTTGGCTTTTACTCTGAGAGATGCAAAGGCTTTGAAAGGATTTTGAGCAGAGAACTAGTAACATGGTCTGACTTATGTCTCTACAGAATCACTCTGCCTATGTTGAGAGCCACTAGCAGAAATAAGCAGCCCAGTTAGGTTTCTGCAATGATACAGGCTAGAGATGATGGTGGCTTGGACCAGAGTGGTAACAGTGGAGATGGTGAGAAATGGTGAGAATGTGGAAATAACATCAAGGTAAAAACAAAAGGATATGCCAACAGGTGGGACATGCTGAGTGAGAGTAAGAAGAAACAAGGAGGGTGTCAAGGTTTTTGGGCCTAAACAACTATAGGGATGGAGGAGTTGCCATCAACTGAGCTGGGTAAGTCTGCAAAAGGAACAGGAACAACATTTGGAAATCTTGTTGAAATGACGATAAGACAGAACAAAAGAGCTGTTGAGCAGGCTACTACATATGCAAATATGAGGTTCCGGAGCAAGATCCAGGAGGGATACAAGTTTGGGAGGCATGCGAATAGAGATGGCATTTAAAGCCATCAGATTGGATGCTACCAACAAGAAATGAATATATACAGAAAAGAGATCCAAGGACTGTGACTTGGGAGCCCTGGGAGAGGATGCCCCCTTGTGTCCAGCAAGGGAAGCACAACTGAAGAAAAATGTGTATGGACCAGGAGAGGGGTTTTATTAATACTTAGGTTTGCCCCTTCCTTCTTAGATATCAAAGTGGTTTTTTTGGTGGTGGTGGTGGTTTTGAGGGTTTCTTTTGTTTCTTTGTTTCTTCGCTTGTGGGAGGAATGAGGGGAAAGGCATAGACTAGTCCCTGTTCAGGTTGCTTTTCAAGCCGCGCCCCTTCTGGAGGCACCAGGAGCCACCTGTTCCTCACAGCTGAGCATTTACTGAATACCTACTTACTGGTCAGGGAGGCTACTGAGTAAACTCGCAGGAGGAGCAAAGATGTACGCCTCGGAAGGGAGTGCAGTAAAAGTCCCTAACATCACATTCTGCTCCGTGCGTGTGTGCTTTCTGGGTTTTTTTGGCCGCGCCGCGGGGCCTGTGGGATCTTACTCCCCAACCGCAGATGGAACCCGCGCCCCCTGAATTTGAAGCGCGGAGTCTTAACCACTGGACTGCCAGGGAAGTCCAGGGAAAACCCACCATGTGTGGTTTTTTGTTTTTTTTTTTTTGCGGTACGCGGGCCTCTCACTGCTGTGGCCTCTCCCGTTGCGGAGCACAGGCTCTAGACGTGCAGGCTCAGCGGCCATGGCTCACGGGCCTAGCCGCTCCGCGGCATGTGGGATCTTCCCTGACTGGGGCACGAACCCGTGTCCCCTGCATCGGCAGATGGACTCTCAACCACTGCGCCACCAGGGAAGCCCCCCATGTGTGGTTTTTAAAACTCCGGATCTTTCTCTTCCTAAAGGGATTTAGAAGGATGTAAGGAAGCGATACCAACACGCCCCCTTCTCTCCCTTTAGTCCATCAGCTGCTAGCTGGGGGCCCTTGGAGAGACTTAACTTGGCTCATTTCTTCTCCTTTACTGACACCCCGCCCCCCCTCCTTCTCCGCGCCATTACCTGTAAAAAACCGGCCAGGTCATCAGTGGAGAACACGTCCATCACCTCCATAGCCCCGGCGCTGGCCTTGCTGACTACAGGACTGAGCGGGCAGCTGAAAGGTTTCCCCATGCCACCGTATGAGGCTGGGTAATCTCAAGCCCGGTGCCGTGCCCTCCCCCCAGCCCCCAAGAGTTAGGGGTGAGAATTTTGGCGTTGGGGAGGCCTGGCTGAGGGACCACCCAAGGATCAAGGTGCTTAGGAACTCGGCTGCGCCTCCAAATTGGGGCACATGGGGAATAAGGGGAGGCCATGCCTGTTTCTCCGGCTGGTGATGACTTTATCCACTCCGAGAAAGTGAGCGGAGCGCAGCACGGCCCCAAGATTCCGGGGATCCTGTAGCCCCTCGAGGACGAGCCACAGCCGCTGGGGGTCGTCTCCTGGCCGAGCCTCCCCGGCCTCAGCCCAGGGCCGGGGCCGCAGAGGGCTCACTTCCATGCAGACGCCCTGGTGGACCTGGTAGCGGCACAGGACGTCCAGCTTCCGCCGTCTGGGCCGCAGAACCGGGATGTCCCGCGCCTCAGCCGCGCGCAGCAGCTCGGCCCGCTCCCCCTGCAGCCCGGACCTACCGGCCTGGAGCAGGAGCCGGGCCACGCGGCGGCGGGCGGCCCGCAGAGCCAGGAGACACGGGGACAGGCCAAACAGAAGCTCCAGCCCCCCGGCCGGCCGCGGAGTCGGCGCCAGGTCATCCAGGAGCAGGCGGCTTAGCTCCTCCCCGCCGGGCCGTTCTCCACGCCCCACCGCTTGGGAGAAAGGACGCGTGAGGAGGCGACCGCAGCAATGCCAGGTCGCGCCCCCGACGGCCGAGAGCAGTGCCATGGTCGATGCCCCAGCTGCGTCCTCAGGAGTGGTCAACCCCGCCGGGGCCCGCTCCCAGGCCCCGAAAGCGGGTGAAGGGGACCCGAAGGCTGCTCCCGGCCCACCCCCTCAGAAACAGGAAAGGCCTGGACTCCCAGTCGGGTGCTGGCCAGAACCCGGCCGCGGAACCTAGACAGGCCCCTCCCGGCCCCCACGTGAGCCACTCCGCTTCCGCGTTCGGACGGCCCAGACCCCGGCCCGGAGCCGCATGGCGCATGCCCGGCGGCCAGGTCGTTCCCACAGCGCCCCCTGCAGGGCCGGCTGAGCGACGACCTCCACCTCCCAGTCAGCAAAGAACACTTTAAGGGGATGTGTTGGCTTTCCTATTCAACCTGGTTAGTCATGGTGACTCCCTCCCCACATCCCATCCTCCACCAGGCGCTGGTGACTTTCCTCAAAAGATTCTCCTACATCCAGCCCCTCCTCTACACTTCCATTGCCTGTCAAACCATCGGTACCAGTCAGCAGGACCCCACCAATAACTTCCTGTGCCATGGAGCTAATTCTCTAAGTGACAGCTCTGTGCCTGACCTGCACCTGCTGACAAACCAAACGATGCCCTTGGCCCACAGGTAATGGTGGCCAGATTCCTTGTTCAGCACTCAGACCCCCGGGAGATCCAGGCAAGGAGCTACCTTTTCAGCCCCACCTCACTCCTGCACTAAGTTCTGTGCTGTTCCCACAACACTGCATGCTTTTCCGTGCCTCCCCGCCTTGCAAGCCCTGTTGTCTTCTTTTCTGGCAGGCAAACTCCTACCCATTTTCAAGACCCAGCCCAAAGGTAATCCACACTCCAGGAGTGATGCCCCCAATCCACCCACCTTCCCACTCTCCTGGAAGAAACTCTGAGACACAACCATTCCTGATCACGGGAAGGGGGAAGACCTGAAAGACACTTCTGAAGCCAAGGCAGGTTGTCGCAGTTTTTCTTTTTTAATGATCACAGTGAAACCCACATGGGAGGCAGGCCCTTGTACTCTGCTACCATAGAGTGGAGTGAGGACCCCACCGGGGGCTGAGAAGCCACAGTGGGGCTGGAGAACTGGGACGGGGAATAGATGGGGTAGGGGGTGGGATGCAGGGAAAGGAGGAAGCCCAGAGCCCCGAAAGCCATTCAGATGGAAGGTGAGGGCTTCCCTCTGCCGCCTCATCCCGAAGGGATGGGGGTGGGGTGCAAGAAGATAGGGGAAAGCCCCACTTTTGGCCACAGTCCCTTTCCCAGGTCAAAGGGAAGAGACCAAAGACAGCAAACAAAGGCCAAGGAGCCCAAGACAGAGACCAAGAATGAATCAGCAGGGAAAACAATCAGGGACACCACCTCCTCTCCCCTCTGCCCATTTTTCAAATTCAGGAAACAGTTCGACAAGATTATATGAAACCTCAAACAAGTTTTCTAGCCCCTGCTGGGGGTGGGGAAAGGAAGTGGAATCCAAGGGTCCAGAAATCAACACCCCGAATCCAGAGGCAGGTGCCAAGGCTTGAGGGGCAGGGAGGGAAGTTGGAGCTCCCCACAGGAAACTAGGTCACCTGCTCCGTGGGCCTCATCTGGATGTCTCCGATCTGCAGAAGGCACGAGGCTTGAGGAAGCCAGGATGCTCTCCCCACACCCTTAAAGCCTCCCTGCTCTTCTCCTCTGGGGACGGTTGGGCTCCTCCAGGGGATGGACATCCAAGGCCAGACTCACCTGGACGTGTGGCGGGGTGCTGAGGACATAGATGACAGCGTTGGCCACATCCTCAGGTTTGAGACACTGAGAGCACCAGGGGAAAGGGGTGAGATGAGGGCAGGATGGATCCAAGTCCCCTCCCACCACTGAGGTCCTCTCCAGCACCCCCATTCCCACCACCACCCTGCAGGAGGGGCGACAGGCTGGCTAGAAGGGTGAGATCTAAAGGCCAGGGTTCCCTCTGCCTTCATTTAGGAAGTGAATGGCTTCACTGGGCCCCACCTTCATGTGTTCATAGGTGGCAGCTGCCTTCTCAGGGTCCTTGTCATGGAGTTTGAAGGCGAATTGTGTCTCCACCACTCCTGGAGAGATGCACTGGGCCAACAGAGACAGCCTGCTCAGGAGCTGAGCCCTAGTCTGAGGCCAGGCCTTGGGGAGGTTGCAGAGAAAGGATGGAAGCCAAAGGGCCCCAGCTTCACAGTGATGGCTGCCCAATGTCCAGCAGCCACCTCCTCCCTCCAAAGCTGCCACTGGAGATTATCAGAATGATTCCTACCAGCTACAGAGCCATTACTATAAGCCAGGTGGGTTTTACAAAGTGGTGTCCCTTAAAACCTCATAACCTGAGAGGTATTATCATCTCCATTTTACAGATGAGAAGACTGAGGCTTGGGGAGGTTAAGCGAGTCACCCAAGGTCATACAGCCTTCAAGGGAAGAGCCCAGAGTCCCACTTTCCAGCCGTGGTTTCCCACAATCCCTTGCTTTCCCTCAGTCTCACCCCACCATGTTGCCTTCAGGCCACCCACCTCCCACCTCAAAGTCCAAGAAATGCGGGAACTCAGGTACTGAGCAAGGCCATGCAAGTAGCAACAGAGCCCAGTAGATGTGGGCCTAGTACAGACCCGGGAGCTAAGCAGCACAGCTGTGGCGAGCATTGCCCTCTGAGGAAGGCGCCATTAAGACCCTCATAAACCTCAGGGCCCGATTGTACTCTCCTTGGTATGCATCCTGGACTTTATGGTATGAACGTAAAAAAGGAGATGGCCTTTGGCCAAATCGCTCCAGGAACCTGCTCAGTTACTGGGAGTCCCTGGTTGTTCCCTAAAGCTAGGAAAAGCAACCCTGGAGGGGAAATTGGTGCCTTTGAGGGAGAAGCCGAGAAACCAATCAACCAGCTGATGCCGATAAGTCATGACTAAGCAAATTCCCTGCTTTAGGGGTATATATACGGCTACGCTTTGTGATTAAACTTGCCTTGCAACCATCAGTTGCTTGTGCCCTTCTGATCCCATACCTTGGGGCGTTCAGTTCCCTACCCCCTCTCGTCGATTGTTGCTGCACTTTGAGGACCCGCCGCGGCTGGCGGCACACAGCCAGGACAGGGGCCCCCGGGCCGCGAGTGTGTGGGGTGAGCGGGCCTGTGCCTCCCAACCCCCACCAGGGCCAGGCCACGCCTCACCGTGGCTCGGATGTGGGTCTGGGCCTCCCGAAGCTCTTGCCTCAGCCCCTCTGTCAGCGCAGTGACGGCGTACTTGGTAGCACTGTAGAAATGGGCCACGGACTGGGGTGGCACTTGGTGGCCAGACATGCTGGGTGGAGGGAGGGAAAGGGAAAGGAGAGAGTGAAGCAGTGCCCCCTGCTGTACCAGCCAACCCCACCCCCTGGACGCCTTCTAAACGGGACCTCCAGAGGCCATCCTCCCGGCCACTGGCCCAGCTTCTGTAATTCAAGCAGCTCCTGTGAGCCCCACTCTTCCTAGAAGACCTCCCTACAGCGACCACAGCATTCACTCTCCAGTCCACACAGGTTGTCAAAACTCTCTCGATTTCATCTGTGTGTTCGCTGATGTGGTTCTATCGGGAGATCTGTGGGACAGAGGCCACGTCTCCGGGGACTCCCCAGGGTCAGAGACTGTGCAGTCTTTGTGCCACGAGGTGAGGTTCATGCTGCAGCCTGAGGAATGGAGAACCTCAGTCCCAGGAGAGCCCCCAGGCTTCAGATGCAAAGGGACTGAGCTACCCCCTTCCAGCCAACTAGGGGCTGGCATTTGACACATACTATCCTTCCCCTCACCACAGTCGTGCCATTTGGGCATTAACTGGGTGTTAAATCCCTGTTTTACCACCCAGGAAACTGAGGTCCAAAGAGGTCAAATGAGCCGCAGCAGATCACCCAGCCCGGAGGGTGCGTGGTGATCTGAACTCTAGCCCTCGGCCACCGGCCTCACCTGTTGATGTTAATGATGTGCCCGTCATCCACCTTCCGCTCCCTCATGGACTGGTAGGCTTCCCGCGTGCAGATGCTGAGGGCCAGCACGTTCACCTGCAGGCCAGAGGGGCAATGGGGTGTCTCCAGCTTGGGCCCATCTGAGCAGGTGATGGAGCCACAGAGCACCCTGGGGCAGCGGGGCGGGTGGCATCCAAAACAGAGTCCAGGTCCTACCAGACACCAATGAAGGGGACAGGGCACCTGGCTTTAGGTTCCTCCCCCTCAAGCCACCAGCCCCAGCTGACAGCAGAGGCAGCACCTCTCCCTGGACCGTGCCCCCCAAACGCACCCCTGACCCAGGAACCCTCCCTATCTTGGCCGTCTCCTGTGCAAACAGCAGGAGCTCTACCTTAAGGGAATCATCTCCTTTCTTCTCCAAATGCCCTACTCTTCTCTGGGACAGAGTCACTGGCTCGCCTCTCTCCTAAACAGCCTAAAATCCTTCCCCAAAAGACTTTAAAAATCTCTCTCCTCAGGACAGATCTTAGCCTCTCCCCATCTTACCCACTCTCTGTGCCTTTCCTGTCCCTCCCTTGAGACTACAGTGGAGAGGAGAAGGCCTGATCCTCCTTCATTCCACATCTTCCTTTAACATCTGTTCCATCTGTAAGACTAGGCACAGAGACTCTTCAGAGGGTGAGGTAACTTGACACAGGATGGCAAGGGACGTCCCAAGGGCATGGGGGCTTCCTGCCTTCCTTGGCCCCCTCCCACTCCTGCTCCTCTGGCAGCGGTGACCCCAGATCCCTGCCCTTCCTGGAACAGAGGCCTGAAGAAATGTCGCTGCTCTAAAGCTCCTGCCCAGCCCCACCCCTTTAGCCTCACCCACGAGGACAAGCAGCGATAAAGCTCTCAGCAGGTCTTCGCTCTCTCCTCTGGGGAAGAGAGGAGACCAGCCGGGATACTTGTTTCTCGTTATCGGGTGTCAGAGCCAGGCATCAGGACAAATACTCTCGGTGTAAACCTGCCCCAGCATTCACGGCAGGACATAAGAGGTTTCCAGCCCTGCTTCTGGTCCTCTTAACAATGTGGGTTTCTGGGGCAGAGAACTCAGCTCCTGAGGACGGATGGATGGAGTAAGAGAAACAGATCCCCTTGGGCCAGGGGAGTGGATTCTCCTAGGTACAGGGGTCAGGGGTTCCCTGTGTGTTCAATGATGTGGTTCTACTGGGAGATGCCTCATAAGACGATCCTAAGAGAATTACATAGTGTTCAAGCTGAAAAGGGTCTTAGGGATTTAATATATGTGCCTCACTTTACAGATGGGTAAGCTGAGGTCCAGGTTTAAAGACTCCTTTACCGCAGGTGACAACCACACCTCGGATCTCCCAGAAGACTCTGAGGGCAAAGGCAGTGCTTCATTTCCCGTTTACTGTTTCAACTTTCATTGCATATTTCTGGGCCCAAGCACCTGTTAGGTGCTAAATCTGTTGTGAGAACATGTGAAAAGGATTGTGAGGGGAAAGAAGCATCCCATTTACACAATGCTTTCAACTTCTCGGGATATTTTCATACCCTAATGTTCCCTCACAATACAGTCTAGAAGTTGAAAACCCATGTCCTGAAGGCTGTGTTTGGTCCACACGTGGTTTTGAAACATTTTAAAATTCACTTCCAATATGTATGGGAAGGTTTCATATATTCAAAAAATATCTGTGGAGTGTCTGCAGGCTGAGGCTATGACAGAGAGTAAAATAGACCAAACTCCTTGCCCTCCGGGAGCTGAGGTTTTGGTGAATGGGAGGGGTGAGGTTCCACATGAAAATCTAGGTCCCCTCTGCTCTCAGAGAAGTCGTAGGATCTGCCCGCACTGCCCAGACTGCAGCGCAGCCACCCCCAGACATCCATGTGCTTTCCCATGTGACCCGCCTCCCTCCTTTACGTACCTACCCAGCCCCAGGGGACACTGGAGTTTGTGACCCCAGATATTGATGGTCTAGCTGTGTTTCATCCCAATTAAATGTGACAAGACTGAAGCTCAGACAGCGTAACTACCTGCCTGAAGCCACATAGTTACTGGCGGGGCTGAGTGAGATCATCATCTTCTTCATCTCCTGTCTCTCTGTCCCTTTTCTTCCCGTAAGACCATGGTCCCAAGCACTCAGCACAGTGCTGACACTTGGGGACGTTCAACCGACAGCCATTCTCTCCCCTATCCATATCTCTTCCGATAGAAGGAAATCAGCCTAGACTTTAAGAACTGCCTCCGGGGGCTCACAGGAAAGAAGAATGAAAAAGGTATGGCCATTCATCTACTCTCTCTCCTTCCGGGGAGGAGAAGCAGGAGAGAGTGCCCCAGGTAGGAAACTGAAGGCCCCTCTCAGTAGATGTCTATCCCCAGCAGCCTCCTGGCTCCTGGCTCCCCGCTCTTCTCCCAGCCTCTCCCCCATCCCTGTCACCCCCAGCCACAGGCCTGCGCAGCCCTTACATTGAACATGTCCTTCCAACCGCTGGTGCTGCCTGAGAGCAGGGTGTCAGGCCGGGCCAAGCCAGCGTTGTTGATACAGATGTCCACACCGCTGTGCTGAGAGCGGACCGCCGAGAACATGGAGAGGATGTCCTCCTCATTTGACAGGTCACATCTGTAGGGCGTCAAAGTCCCGGGGTAGCCTGCACTCTTACATTCGGCAGCCAGCTCCTATGAAACCCAACAGGGGTCTAAGTGAGGCGAGCTGCTCGCTCCACGCCTCCCACCGGTGTCACTGCTCACAGAACTCTCGCTTTTGGCGGCCGCCTTGCAGCCACAGAGATGTTGGCAGTGCCCATCCCCAAAGCACGTCCTCTTTGGTCAAAGTCCCGGGGGTGGTGGTGGTGGTGGTGGTGGTGGTGAGAGCGCTCCCTGAGGGAGGGAGGGGGAGGCTGAGATCATCCATGGAGGAACCTGAGGGATAAACTCGAGTCTTCAGGTCTAAAAGGGGAGAAGGGCTGGGGCTGTGAGCGTGTCAGAGAAGGGCCCCAGGGATCCTGGGAATGGAGTGATATCTCTTTTCTGACTCTCTCCCAATAGGAACACCCCTCCGCTCGTAGGGGAGATGCAAGCCTCCCCCAAACCCCTGCTGCTTCTGCTGGTACCAAGAGTCCCTGAGCTGGTTACATCAGGGCCTCCATTCTCTTCTCTCCCGTCACTCCATCCAGTCCCTCCCAGAAGGGCTTATATCTAAACTGTCACCCTCCCTCCACAAACTGCAGCCAGTTGGCTCAGAGTCCTCACACGTACTTTTCAGTTGAGCCCGACTGCCAGGTCTCCCCTCACTCCGCCTATAGAAAGGGTCAGGAAGTCAGGACAGATTCTTTCTCTCTGACCCACGGTGCACCACCCTCCACCCCAAAGTTTCTCTGGACACTATGAGCCAAGCCAGGTGGCAGGTGACATTGGGTACCCCCGTGCATTGCCAGGGTCCTCAAGACCTCAAGAGGATCCCTGAGAGAGAAAGATCTGAGAAAGGTGGGCCATTGAGAGATGGCTATGAGGGAAGCTGCCATTCAGAATCAGGAAGAAAACAAGCTACGTGGTAGCCTTGGAGGCCAGTGGCTGGGGCACCTGAGCCTCGTGAAGGTGATTATGTACATGTGTGGGAGGGAGAGGGTTGGCGGGTGCAGGGTGCCCTAGAGGAAGGCTGGCTTGGCCAGCTGCCCTGGAACACCTTCCTTCCCCCAGACCAAGCTGAGAGTAAAGGGCTGGGTCAGGTGACCTAGGAAATTCTTTTCCGCTTGAACTTTCCAAGAGTTTAAGAGGTACAGTCCTCAGGGACCCAGAAGTCCCCTTTCACCTGATTTCACCTACTCACGACCACCTCAGGAGATAGGGCTTCTCATTGTAGGAGGCCAGAACTGAAATTCTGTTTTAGTATCGATGAATGAGTGAATCAACCAATCCATAAAAGCAGACTGTGGACAAAGAAGCCTGGAATTCTCCCCTCCCCTGGCATGCAACTTCTCCCTTCCTCCTCCAGACTCAAAGCCCTGCAGGAAAGCCAGAATGGAGGGACTCCCTGTCACTGCCTTCTGTGCCCTACCTGTCCTCATCTATCCTCAAAAATGACCTGAGGGCTTCCCTGGTGGCGCAGTGGTTGAGAGTCCGCCTGCCGATGCGGGGGTCGCAGGTTCGTGCCCCGGTCCGGGAAGATCCCACATGCCACGGAGCGGCTGGGCCCGTGAGCCATGGCCGCTGAGCCTGCGCGTCCGGAGCCTGCGCTCCGCAACGGGAGAGGCCACAGCAGTGAGACGCCCGCGTACCAAAAAAACCAAAAACAAAACAAAAAAGACCTGAAATCATGTCAGTCCCGTCACAGCAGAGCCATGCTTCCCTCATCATAGGAGATACCCTGGCGCTGACTGATCAGCCTGGGGATCTCCTTTGGGCTCAGGGACCCCTTTCCTGTCTGGTTTGGGGTCGGGAGGTGGTAGGAAGAGAAGGCAAGAGTGGCTTTAGAATTAGGGAATCAAGTGGTCTAATCCCTGGTCTGATCCTCTAGGCTCCAAAGTGCGGGCTGGGCCCTGAGCGCCTCAGGATAGGAGGCAGAGCGGGGCGAAAGTATAGCCAGGTGACCTTGGGACTGTCTAGGAGGCTATAAAGTGCACCTTTGGTCAGCAGCGGGGGGGCAGGGACACCGTCCTCCTTCCGGTACACCTTCCGTCTCTGCCCCCACCCAAGGCCTCCTCACCCTCTCCCTGCCCAGGAACTTTGAGCAAGGGTGGAGATAAAGCTAAGCACTAGCCCAATCCCTGAGAGGGGTCTTGCCAGGGACAAATCCAAAGTGATCCTATGACGGAAATTTCTTGTATTCTTCCTCCCTGCTCCAACATAGCCGACTTCCTTTCAGTTTTCTCTGAGCTCTTATTGCTCACAACTCTTGGGGCTCCCAACCCACGTTAAGAGAAGAACCAGGAGGTTCAGTTGCACAATGCTTTGTCCCCCCAGGGCTCACATGTTCAACGCCCTATTTCACCTAGTCAGTCCCACCTGGGACAGTGAGATTGAAGAAAGGTCTACCTATATATCCCATTCGTCCCTTATGTCCATCGGGTAGGAGCTAACCCTCACATTTCAGGGGAAGATGGAGCTGAGCCTCTTCAGAAAAGTTCCACTCCCACCCCAACCCCACTCGCAGTCCTGGGTGAAAATGATCGTGATCAAAACCTCTAGCTCCTGCTCACTTTGCTTGGCTTTGTGGGGACCAGAGGAAGCAATCCAGTAGCCAACTTAGCCACTGAGGCGGGAAAGCTTTCTTTCCTTCTCCCTGGCTTAGCGCCTGATCTCTGGCTTCTCCCTTCCTCAGCCAACCCGGGCATACAGGACGGGGAGGAGAAAGATGCCAGTGAGTCAGAGATTTGGTATACTGCAGTAGAGGCTGTCCGGAGAAAAGGCTCCTTAAAAGACTGGATTTTGAAAAACGAAGGTGGAGTCCTGCCCTGAGGGGTCCAAAAACAGCCTCCCCTCCACCTAGGCATACGTCTCTCTTGCCCCTGAGCCTGCTGCAAGTGACCCTGGGGTGGCGAGCAAGTGAGGGCAGCGTGACAGCTTGGCTCCGACCACTCCCCATCCCCCACCTGGACCCTAGCCCGTTAGAAACGACGCCACCCAGAGCGACCCGTTCCCCAGCAGGGCCTTACCTCGATGTTGCCCACGGTGCGGGCACAACCCACCACCTTCAGTCCCTGCTGGACCAGGGCTCGGGCCACGGCCGCGCCGACGCCCCCCGAGGCTCCCGTCACCAGTGCCGGCCGGTCACGCCACCGCTCCATCCCGGCCCTGGCCAGGGTCCCGAGCCGCCCGCCCACCTCGCTTGGGGAGCCGAGCACTTGGATCGCAGAGCTCCGCCCCGGGTCGTAGGGGCCCGGCCACTCTCTTGGTCACCACCGCGGCAACCGCCGCCGACCTGCCCCAGTCAGAGCTGCGCCTGGACCTGCCTCCACTCTGGCCTGCCTCCGCCCCCGGCTCAACCCTCCGCTGCTCCGCAAACGGCCACATCCCACCGGAGGACCAACAGCGGCCTAACCACCCCGCCCCCTGCGCCTGAAGCGCGGGCACGGCCCCGCCCCCCTCCGGCCCCGCCCAGTCTGCACCGGGAGGAAACCGCTCCTCGCGGGACAGGGCCGGAGGGTGCTGGGAGTTCACGGTCCTGCTTTCCTGGTGAGCTCCTACCCTACAGGGAGGAAAACGAAGTTTGGCGGAGGGTTGCACCAGGCCCGAGAACGCACGTACGTACTCCTGCCTCCTGCTCGGTCTGCCTTCCCTGTTTCTGACCCCTAAGGCCAGGAAGAGAAATTAAGGGCCCTTAAGGTGACTCCAACGCCTACCTAAACTAGCCCGCGGCTGATGGGAAGGATTCAGCTCAGAAAGGGCTGAGTGTCCCAGCTATCAACGCTGGGTGACCTTGGGAGGGGGCTTTCAACCCTACCTGATCCCTTGGCCTTACTAACCAAGGAGAACTGATGGTTAAAAATGCAAAAACCCCTAAGTACACGTGTATTGGGGGGGTTGTGTCCCTAATGGCCTACAGTCTACAACTTTCCTAAGCCCTCCCACTCCCACTGGAGCAAATGTATCACGGTGTATGTAAGAGATTAAAGCAATAGCTAACATTTATTGAGCGCTTACTGTGTGACAGGCACTTTTATAAGCACTTTAAATATATTAATATGCCTAAGAGCCATATGAGATAGTACCTATTAACACTTTCATTTTATAGACTACACTGAGACAAATGTGAAGCCTGGCTTGATGGCAAGCAGTCCAGTATTAGGCCAGGGGATGTGCTCCTAAACTGCCTTCACTCCATTCTCCTTTGTCTCTTCTTAGGTTGTTGGTTCTGTCCAAAGTAGAACTTGCTTTTCTGACCACTAAGGATATTCCATCAAAGCATGAAAACTGCCTCACTTCTGCATTCTTTATATAGCCATCCTTCCAAAGAGAAAACATCTCTGCATAACTACTGGAATCCTGCTACTGCAAGCAATGGAATAAACAGTGAATGTGGCTGGTTTATTCATTCAACAAGCACTCCTGTGTTTGGCCCTAGGGGCAAAGATTAAAACAAAACAAAACCAGCCCTTGCTTAATTTAGGGATCTCAAGAGAACCTGACTGCGACAGGTGGTGGAGAGGGGTTTGGGCTCAGAGCCGAGGGCTGTGGGAGACCCTTAGTCATTTTTTATGGATTCCAGGATGAAGGCAAACCAGAGTCAGAAAGGAATGACTCACATTATCTTTGCCCCAATCCCTATAACAACACTTAGATTTGAAAAGACAACTCAGCGGTGGATCAAAAAAAATGCCACCAACTACAAAAGTTAAATCTCACTAAGCTTCTGCCGTTGCCCATTTGAAATCTGATTAGAAGTCTGATTAAGTGGTAGAAAGCCTATAAAATTCACTCCATCCCCACCGCAGAGGTATTGACCGTCCCACTATTTGTCTGCTGCCCACCAAGTATTATCAACCTGTAGACACAAAGCTCTAAGCACATGAGTTTACTGAATTATTGACTCAGCCTTTTAAATGGCAGCCAAATGCTACTCCTAGGGGAATCTCTCCTTCTTCAGCACTCACAGACAGCTTGTGAAAGCAGTCAAGTGTAATGCCATAGTGGCCTTATTGCTGGAAAGCAGGTAAGGAACAGGCACTTACACAGACTGCAGCGTGGCTGGCTCTCAGTGCGGCCTTCTGCTCCCAGTTCTCTACATGCTGAGTAATTACTTATCAGGAAATCTTTGGTCGAAATTCTGCCAAGTTTTGTTCTCATTCTTCTAGTTCAATATGAACCTCTGAATTTAAGGTGCTTTGTGTTATGTATCAGGGAATTTTATTAATAACAGCAATTAAAAGTCTCATGAGGAAGTAAGATGCTAGCCAGTACTTAAAGGTATCGCAGCAATCTTATTCTTTCAAAACAAAAGACTGGAAACTGCTTTTCTCGGTTGTCAACTCTGACGAAGGGAAGAATTTTGTCTTCAGCAATCTGTATCTCTCTCATTTGCTCTTCATCCTTTCTAACATCAACACTGGCCAAGTACCAAGACCACAGGTGGCAAATTAAAATACTGCCACACATTAAGCAGAAACATGTACACCAAATTTTACTATGCATATTAATAAATATTCTTTATTTTAAATTTTGTACATTGCGCTTTAACATTACATCCAAATATTTCGCAAGTGGATGTCTACTTTGTAAAACCATATATTCAGCTCATTGTCATTTCTGTACAGAAGTATAAGTACAACATTACTTTTTGCCACTAAGTTGCTTTTTAGTAAGTCTCACAGGAAGAGAAACATTTAATGAAAAGGGATGGCTTAAATCATACGGCAGGCCTGCGCAGCCACACAACTAAAGACACAAGCCTGAAGAAAGAACAACTAAGGAGGTTACCTCCACCGTCTCCCAAAACAAGAAAGAATCACATTGATTTAAGATAAAATTTTGCCATAGGTCACTAAATTAAGAGTTTTTTTTTGAAAGAGAAGGCGCAGTAGTCATCTTGAGTGTTTCATTGAAAGACAGAGCTATTTTATTTATTTAATTTGCTCCAGCCGTTGTCAACCAGCCACTACAAATTGGGCTCTTGTGATCATTTAAGCGGCAGTATTTATTAAATTTCTCCTTCAGATGCTGTCGGTATTGTTCTCTATTGCTGTAGAAAGACTGGTTATTAGCCATAAATGACTGTATTTCATCTTGTGAGATAAAGATTTCCTCATCTGAAGTACATTCAGACTCATCCTGCAAATTAAAGCAGTAGTTAAGACTATGACTTAAATTAAGAATGCAAAATGCTATGGTGATGGAGGACAGAGAAAAATTAAAGCAGTCTAACCTTTAGTTTAATTGGAATGTTTACAGGATAAGCATAATGTCATTCTGTCTTAGAAAGTACTAAGTAAGAATAAAAGGCAACTCAACTTGGTTTAAAACTCTGGATCTGTAATTTGTCCTAGAAGCCTACAAGCAGACTCCCAACACACTTCAGCCTTCAAAAGTGATTAGGGATGGTTACAAATAGCTACCAAATTTTAAACAACCTGACTTATCTCTGGCTGGTTCTATGTTGAAACTTTTATCTCTACAACTTCTATCTCTTTTTACTCTATTAAGTAAAATATACCCTTTTTTAAACTTATGAAATACACAGCATCACCATTAAACTTTACAACCATATAAAAAAGAAAAAAGCTAATATTCTAAAGGATTTGGTTCCCTTGGGATCCCATGACTACAGAAAAGATACCATCCTTCTCCTTCTTTGCCCCTCCTCCAAGTCCCACACAAACTATACACTGGGGTCGCTTGGAATCAGGTATAATTCATCTAAAGTATCAAGAATTGGAGTCAGTAATAAAAGATTTTCCAAGTTCAGTTATATGCTTTTATCCTACATGACACCTAAAGGAAGTAACCTAGAAAGTGGGCTCTAGTTCAGATTCTATATTCTTTCCTGGTCTGGAAGGGTGGCTACCATAAATTGCCACTCAGAAAGGCAGTTTGCTTATAATAACCCTCGTTAAGGAGTCAGACTCCTGGACATAATACTAACTCTATCCCCACCTCCCAACTAATCTTTTCTGCCTTTGAGACAAAGGAAGACGAGGAAATGTGCTCCGGAGTTGTTAAGTGGAAGCGCAGGAATGAAGTCACCAAAAAATAATGAAATACTGCTCTTAACTGCTTAAAAGCCTCCTCCCATTCCCAACGTTAAACCCTCAAATATGTTCCCTCCCACATCTACCCCGTGAACAATCAGTTATCCACAAAAAGATAATCAAGGCTTACTTACAAGGAGTTCAACTAAGCTCTTGGCACCTTTTCCAGAATCAGGACCAAACGACGTTTCTGTATGTTCTGCAAACTGTGGTACATTTTTCCTATGCTCAAACCAAGGCAGTGGCTGCCCACCCTTTTCAGAGCTGCAACAGCTTTCAGGATGTGTATCTTTGGTCTTGTCACGGTGAAACACTGTGTGCACGGTATTTCCTGAGGCCTCTCGATTACCTGGATCTGTAATACAGCTTCCAAGCTTTTGGATCTGAAACCACAGCAAAAGGATTTCTCAGGTAAAAAGGCAGGGAATAATAGCAATTACTATTTTTTAAAGAAAAAAAATGCCCTGAGAGTGTGTTAAGATTTTAGCAGGAATACTGAATAACAGCAACAGCTGACAGTTACTAGGCATTTACTGCACACCAAACACTATGCTAACCCACCAATATAATTTCATTTCATCTTCACAGAACCTAATCTGACAGGGACTATTATCTACATTTCACAGATGGGAAAACAGATCAAGCAAACTGCTCAAGATTACAGAGCTAAAAGATTAAAAACTATTATGAAAAGAATGAATTGGATTTATGACTCACATCGACGGTTGGACAAATGACCACATCAGACACACACATGCATATAAATTCACAAGATGAGCAACCAATGGAACTGCATAGGTACTCATTCTTAAAAAAAAAAAAAAAATCCTAGCAGCTAAGCTGCACACTTGCCACTCCAAGGAAAAGAACAAAGGTTTAAGGATTCCAAGTTATGACACTTACATGTTCATCACATTTCAACATCTTGCTTTTCTTTTTCTTCTTTTTATTTTTTCCTTTGGTGGTGTTCTCTTCAGAATTTGCCCAACATTCAACACAACTATCGCCGTCATCCTCTTTATCTTCACAGTGATGAACACAGGAGTCATCACCTGCAGAAATCAATAATCTCTTATTTGGGTGTTTAAATCAGCCATGTAGCAGAAATAATTGGGAAGCTTAATCTGAACCTACCGTGTTCGTCATGATTACAAATGCCTTCAGTGCAGGCAACGTCCGAACCCTCCCGAGAACCAGTTTCACTCCCTTCCATGCTAGATGAATATCCACAATCACTACCATTACAGTGTGGCGATAAGCCTGAGAATAAATCAAGTGAGAGTTACAATTAACATGCCAATAAATATATTATGACAAAGAGTGAACCAAGTGGGGACCACAGAAAAATTTCAAAATTGATGGCTTACTGAAAGTAAAAAGTGCATCAAATAATGAAAATATGACTGGAGCTTTACAATTTTTGATTTTGTTATTATTTAACAAATCAAACACCATAAAGAAAAAGGAAATACTAAGTGTCTGACTAAATTTTATGATATTCTTAGGGCTGTAAAGCAGTTCCTGAATTCTAGGTTACAGGATCTCTAAAAGCTCTTATATTTAAAAAAAAAAAAGAATAAACTTAAGAGTTAATTTTTTTCAACTATTTACTTACCTTTCTTTATTTTAGGAGACCCCAAAAGATTGCCACTGCTAGGACAGGTACATGATGTATTTTCATTGGTAACAATTACTTCTACACAACTATTACCATCTTCAGTGCTGCCACAGGCTTTGCAGCTGTTTTCTATGTAGTCTGTTTCCTTTAAGGATCAATATTAAGAGATAGTAAAAAGCTTTACCTTCATAATGGCTATATTTTAATTTCCTTAACCTAAGATAGGAGTTACAAGGTTAAAAATTGAAAAAAATTATTCTCATGAAAAATCACTAATTCATTTCAAGACCAAGAACCAACAAAAGTAAGTTAAGACTTAATGGTATCAGGGAAGTCTAGGAGAGCTATTCTCAAAGTGCAGTCTGCTGACCCCAGGGGTTCCCCTAGGTCAAAACCAATTTCATCATAACACTGAGATGTGATTTGCCTTTTTCATTGTCTTGACACTTACACTGATAATATAAAAGCAATGGTGGGAAAAGTTTCTTTAGCACAAACCAAGGCAGAGGCAACCAAAGTGTGTACTAACAGTCACTGTATTCTTTACTTGTCAAGCACTCTCATCAGGAAATAAATAGATAAAACAATATTTCACTTATGAATGTCTTTGATGAAGCAGTAAAAATACGAATTTTATTAAATACAAACTCATGGCGTAGAGGTCTTTTCATTACTGTGATAAATGGGAAGAATGCGTAAAGCACTTTTGATGCATACCAATGTATAATGGTTGTCTCAAGTAAAAGTACTTGTGCAACTGTTTAAGTTGCAAGCTAAACTAGCTGCTTTTTCCTGGAACATCAATTTCACTTGAAAGAAAGAATAAGAGACAAATTATGGTTATTCAGACTTGGATATTTAAAAGACATTTTCTCAAAAATGAATGAAGTCAGCCCATCTCTTCAAGGAAAAAAATGGACAGTCATTGATAAAATTCAAACTTTCAAACTACAATCAGAATTTTGAAAACTTGCATACACAAGCACAATGAACTTGAAGCTTCCCAATACTTAAAAGACCTTTTTGATGAGATGAGTAGTGGTTTTAACATGATTATATGATATTATATAATGAATGTCAATATCTGGAAAGATCTGCATAACTCAGTGAACCATTATCTTTCAAATGACCAATGCATGATGTTACAGAATCATGCATAAATAAAATCTATTCAAAGTGCCAAGACAGACCAATGGGTTTTAATTTAAAAGTATGAAAAGGTCACTGGTAAGGTGTCAGGTGCCACACTGCAACTAATCTTTAAGAAACTACCACCTGTCAAGTTATAATGCCAAAGAAGAATATCCACAACTATCTGAAAAGGTTTATATTAAAATACTCCTCCCTTTTCCTACTATATATATCTGGGTGAAGTCAGACTTTCTTCACATGCTATAACCAAGCAACATATGCAAACAGACTGAATGAGAATTTACCTGATTCCTTTTAAGCCAAATATTAAAGAGATTTGCAAAAATACAAATTAATGCCACCCTTCTCAATTTTTTCTAGTTATTTTTCAAAAAATGTTATTCATTTTAACATATAGTGGGCTTATTATTTTTAAAAGAATAATTAATAACTTTAAATTTGTCCATTTTAACTTCTAATACAGTAAATGCTGATAAGTATAATCCACATAAACAAAAGCTCACTGGGCTCGCTAATTTTTAAGAATATAAAGGAGGGAATTCCCTGGCAGTCCGGTGGTTGGGACTCCACACTTTCAATGCAGGGAGCCTGGGTTCAATCCCTGGTAGGGGAATTAGGATCCCGCATGCTGCGTGGCACGGCCAAAAAAACAAAAACAAAACAAAACAGAAAAATGCAAAGGCGTCCTGAGACTGAAAGTTGAGAACTGCTCTAGGTCATGCATGGAGTTAACTTTTCACATTTGGACTATGATCTAGCAGAATACTAAGGTCATGTAATAAGTTAACTAGCCAACATTGTCTCTAGAAAGCAAACACACGACATTAAAGATTTTCGCTTATACAGATTAGAGTAAGAAAAAAAGCCAATAAAGAAGCCAAAGTAGCCACATTCTGGGAAAGCACAGTAAAAGTGCTGAAATCTAGAAAAAAGCTATATATTTATGAGTCAATATCAAGAAATACTACCTTCTCTTGGCTTACTTCCTTTTCATCTGCTGTTTGTAAGGGAGTAGGAATATCACATACACATTTATTTTTTCGTCTATTCTTCCGTTTTTGGCGCTTCTTTTCTTGCTTGAGTTCTCTTACTCGTTCCTCCTCTGAAAATTCTTCACAAAGTTGTTCCAATCGACTGATACCCTGCACTTTTTCCACAGTCATCTATTATAAAACAAAGCTGAGGCTGAATACTGGCCCAAACTTCCCTTTATTTTCCATGGAAATTCTCACTGGTTAATTTTAAATGATACCACACACACAGAAACTGGTTGCAATTTTGTCAGGTTGGTCTTCTCATTGTATGAAGAAATGGATGAATATTTACTTTGCTGTGTTTTGTCAGGCAGTCACCACAAAGAATTTTAAATTTTAATACCTTAAATGGTGACGGTCTTAAAATCTACTCAGGAAATGAATATACAACTAATTCCTATGGGAAAGGTAGACTTACACATACTCCAATTTCAAACCAGAAATATTCTAGTTTCAAATTTCAGAATTTTAACACAGCAAGGTAAACATTCATCTATTTCTTCATACAATGAGAAGACTAACCTGATTAAATGATCTAGTTTCTGAAGACACAAACATTCAAAGAGAAAAGGAATAAGAAATCTGTTTAGCAAAAACTAGCACAAATCTCAGACTCCCCAGAACAGTGTTTAAAGTTCATGGATGGGCTTTTGAAAAAAGGGTTTATAGCTTTCGTACCATTTTCAAAAAGGACTGGTGACCAGTTAAAGAGTTACAACCATGCCCTAGAATATAACAAAATATTCACTAGCCAAAAATTTATGTTCTACAGAGTATAACTGAAAATAATGTTACCAAGTGACAAGCATGAAACCCAATACCAGCATTATAAAGAGCCTTCAGTGTGCTTCTAAAAAGTAGCTCTTATATCATGGCATTCAGACACCATTTACTCCATACGATTGGAAAGAAGCAGGCAAACTGGGACTCATTAAATGTTTCTAATTTTGATGCTTATTTTTGGGTTGCTTGTAACTTGTCAACAGTTATGTTTCATAGCAGCTTCTCATTAAATAATCATCAATTTCAGTTTTCTGCTCTCAGAATGTCTAAAAATCAAGGCTGGCAGAGTAACGGGATTAAAAAACAAAGAAAAAATCCGTAAACAACTTCTAAATTTCAGTTCCCCAGCAAACTCCTCTCCTAACCCCCCAAAAGCCATGACCAGTAGATCACAGCTAAGGCAAGGTAAGAGTGGTGATTAACATTAAGATTCAGTCCAAACTTAACTAAGCAATCTGGACACTGAAGCAGTCCACTGTTCTTACCTCAAAACTCTTGCGTAAAGCATCAACACCAAGATAGAAAAGCATCTGCCACGTCTGCTCTTCTGCCCGTAGTTTTTGCCAGATTCGATGCAGTCTTTCATAAAGATGAATTCCCAAGCAGGTCAGAACTTCTTCTTGAGCTATATCTATTGTCTTAGCATGCCTTTCTCTTCTCCTATAAAGGAGAATAAATCACACATATTTCCCAATACCCTTAAGCTGAAACAGTAAAAGATGGATAACACCTGTGCAAGTTCAGGTTTTAAACACAGTCTGCATGCCTAGTAACAAACTAATAACAAGACAGTTATACATTCAAACTCAATGTATGTATAAATACACGAGCACACACGTATAAAACCAATGAGAAATACACATGCAGGTAGAACTCAGCCTTAATATTGCTAAACATAAGGTAATTCAGGAACTGGCCCTAAAGAGAGGTTTTCTTGAGCACAGAGAAGTCATCATATGTTAAGTGTCCAGCTCAAGTAGGCATGACAGTTCATCTTCCAATTACAGCAAATGCCTGTTTTGGTTTTTGTTCTTTTTTTGAGGAGAAAGACAATACCAAAGTGATTCAATCATGGGCAAAAGCCCTCTAGGCCAGTCTTCAGTAGAAGTGTTCATGAACTTCAGTGATAAAAGAAGTGTTTGTATTCTGAATGCCTAGCAGAAAGTAGGCACTCAAATGAGAGTTGATACACAAAACACAAGGGGAGGTAGGTTCAATTTATTGTGAACATTTTTTTTGATTTTCTTTCTACAACAAAGCCAGAGATAAAATTTTAGCTTCCTATATAATTTAGTAATAATATACACAGTTCATGAATTACATTCAATAAAGTATTTCTTAACCCCCTGCTGCAAAGATCTCACTTCCTATGCAAAAACCATCATTATAAACAAAATTTAAACATGGAAATGCATGGATGGAGGGGGAAAAAATCCCTTCTAATCATTTTCAAATGAAAATGATAAGCTATATATAATAATAAAAGCCAAAAGAAGCCTGCCTACTTCAAGCAACAAGGAGCAGACAACTGATCGACATTTTCTCCCTTTTTCTACTCAGTCAACTAAATGCGTATTTTAAAGAAAGCAAAATCTTTACAGGCACACTTTAATTTATACATATATCATATGTACTGAGGCGGAAGGATAAAATGAAGCAAAGCGCTAGATAGCCCATTCTAGCAAATTACATACTCATACCCTCCTGCGAACTCTGGCTCAGCACGACCCAAAAGATGTGCAATGAAGTCTGTCTCACAGCAAACATGTATGTGACGCTCATGTGGACAGCACCGCAAGCCTTCATAAAGTGCAGCACAGTAGCCCTTCTCTTTGCTGCAATCAAGTTCACCAATAAGGATATTGTATGCTCGGAGGACTTTATTTTTGCAATCAGTGCAAAACCTGTTGAAAAGAAAAACCTCAAAATTAAGAACGGGCTGCGCAATTATTTCATGAGGTATATAACAGTGTACTAGACAATGACACTCCCCCCCTCCCATATAGAGCATTAAAAAAAGCCTCCATACACACATTGAAAACATACACAATAAGGTAAATACACATTTAGGGATTACATGGGTATAGCTAGATCTCCATTTGCAAATGCTTTTTAGACTAGAGAAACACATGGGCCCCAAAGAATGAGGCAGATAAATATCTGTTAGTGCGTAAAATACATGGCCAGAAAATATTAGTTGTCAAGGACTAGCATATATTCACTTCAAGAGCTATTTGTGCAGGTCAGAAAATAAAACAAGAAACGCTACCAACCAATGACTCTAGGATCCCTCTCCTTTCAGCCTCTGAAGATAGTTGGTATCTTCAGCCAGTAAACCCTGATTCAAATTTTTACATTTTAATACATCACTAGCTAAGTATGTGGGGTGGGAAGGCCAAAAAGAATGGGAAAGTGGTACATGTAAGTTTTACTTTACTGGTAACTTCCAAAATGTGAAATTCTTTCCTCCAAAAGAAAATGCATGTTTCTCAACACTCAGTCATAATATAGACAACACATATGTAGAAATGTGGTTTAAACTTGACTGTACATAATGTGGTAAAAGTACAGAAGAGCATGTGAATGGAGAAGGATGTAGAAAAGTTTTCTTTTTAGAAACCATTTTTTAAAAAATACAACTTTATAAACAATTGAAAATAACTCACAAATAATAGAATTATGACTACAACCGAGCAATTTACAGAGAAGTAACTTAAGGTGGTGGGCAATATATTCCACTAGAAACAGCATCAATAGTAATCAAAGAAATGCAAATAAAATCAACAGTAACATATCATATACATACAATTCACTATTCAATCAGAAAAGAAAAAAGAATAAAGCTTGGTTTCTTTATTTTTAAATTTATGAAATAAGGAAGAATTCGGTCTGGCGAAAAAGCCAGGCTCACAATATTCATAACTCTGAGAAGATCAGCTGTCGTGGAATGAGGAAATTTTGCTCTCTTTGATTTAGATTCATCTACCCAGATGAGCTCATCTATTCCCATAGCTTCAGTCAACATGTCTCTCAACTCTACAGCTCTGCCCAAGTTTCTGTCCTTGGCTGAGGGCCAGACCCATACAGAAAAAAATGGGCAGCAACACAGATGTCCAAAAGGCAACACATTAAATTTGCTGTCCAAAACCAAGGGCAACACGGTTCCCTTCCTATGTTCCCTTCCATCCGTGTTAAGAAATCACCACTCAATATGGGGATATATGTATACGTATAGCTGATTCACTTTGTTATAAAGCAGAAACTAACACACCATTGTAAAGCAATTATACTCCAATAAAGATGTTAAAAAATAAATTAAATAAAATGAAATTTTAAAAAAAAGAAATCACCATTCACACAGTCACCCAGGATGAAACCTCAGTCAATTCCAACTCCTCCTTAGGTCCTGCTTTTAGGGGTGGAGCCAATTGGTATCAATTCTTTCTAAAATTCTCTTGAAGGTCAATTCTTTTCAATTGCCTAGACAATTTTTAAAAATGCTTCTTAACAGGTTTCCCTGCTTCCACTCTTACTAGCTCTAATGCATCTCTCATACCAAAATAATTTTTTTAAACAAATCTCATTACCTCACTCTCAGCTTAAAAACCTCCCCACTGTCTATGAATAAAGTTCAAACCCATTAAGGCCTTCAGTGACTTCTCTTACCCAATCTACTATTTCCAGCCTTATTTCCCAAGATTCACCTCTCCCTCCATGGTCCCTCTACTCTACTCCACCCCCGCTATACACACCAGATATATAATGGACTACTTTTTTTCCTTTAAGTATAGTTGACTTACAATGTTGTGTTAGCTTCTGGTGTACAGCAAAGTGATTCAGATATATAAATATATATATATTCTTTTTCATATTCTTTTCCATTATGGTTTATTATAGAATATTGAATATCGTTCCCTGTGCTAGACAGCAGGACCTTGTGTTTATCTATTTTATATACAGTAGTTTGTATCTGCTAATCCCAAACTCCTAATTTATCCCTCCCTCCTCTATTCCCTTCACCCTTTGGTAACCATAAATTTGTCTACGTCTGTGAGCCTGTTTCTGTTTTCTACATCTGTGAGCCTGTTTCTGTTTTGTAAATGTTTCACTGTATCATATTTTAGATTCCACATACAAGTAATATATATGGTATTTGCCTTTCTGATTTACTTCACTTAGTATGATAATCTCTAGGTCCATCCATGTTGCTGCAAATGGCATCATTTCATTCTTTCCTATGGCTGAGTAGTAGTCCACTGTGTGCGTGTGTGCGTGTGTGGGTGTGTGCACGCACACAGGAAAGTTGAATTCTAGTTATGGGAATTGCAGAAGGCTTCTTTAAGGATGGACGTGAAATGAAATGAATATATGTTAAAATGGAAGCTCTAAGCCCATTTTGTAAACAGAGGCAATAATGCTGACAAGTTAAATCATTATGTTTCACTAATGCTTAAAAAATAGACACACAAATATACAAAAATTAATTCAAAACGGGTTAAAGACCTAAACATTAAGACCCGAAACTATAAAACCCCTAGAAGAAAACATAATAATGGAATAGATGATGATTTCTTGGATATGGCATCAAAAGCACAGGGAGGGCTTCCCTGGTGGCGCAGTGGTTGAGAATCCGCCTGCCGATGCAGGGGTCACGGGTTCGTGCCCTGGTCCGGGAAGATCCCACATGCCGCGGAGCAACTAAGCCCGTGAGCCATGGCCGCTAGGCCTGCGCGTCCGGAGCCTGTGCTCCGCAACGGGAGAGGCCACAGCAGTGAGAGGCCCGCATACAGAAAAAAAAAAAAAAAAAAAAAAGCACAGGGAACAAAAGAAAAAAGAGACAAATCACACTATATCAAACTTAAAAACTTCTGTGTAGCAAAGGAAACAATGAACAGAGTGAAGGACAACCTATGGAGTGGAGAAAATATTTACAAACCATATACTGGATGAGGGGTTAACATCCAGAATAAATAAAGGACTCTTACAACTCAATAACAAAACAAACAAAAAAAGAACCTGATTAAAAAATGGACAAAGGACATGAATAGACATTTCTCCAAAGAAGATATACAAATAACTAATAAGCATATGACAAAATGCTCAACATCACTAATCATCATGGAAATGCAAATCAAAACCACACAATATCACCTCAAACCCACTGTATGGCCACTATCAAAAAATTAGAAAATAACAAGTGTTTGCAAGGATCTGGACAAACTGGAACCCTTGCACACTGTTGATGGGATTGTAAAATGGTGCTGCCAGCATGGCAAATATTATATTGGGTTGGCCAAAAAGTTCATTTGGGTTTTTCCATGACATTGTACAGAAAAACCAGAATGAACTTTTTGGCCAATCCAATAGTATAGCATCTCTTCAAAAAATTAAACACAGAACTATCATATAGTCCAGCAATCCCAGTTCTGGGAATATATACAAAAGAATTAAAAACAGGATCTCAAAGAGCTTTTTGCACACACTCATGTTCACTGCAGCACTGTTCACAATAGCCAAGATGTGGGAACAACCTAAATGTCCACTGACAGGTGAATGTGGTATATACATACAATAGAACATTATTCATCCTCAAAAAAGAAGAAAATTCTGTCATCTGTTACAACATGGATGAACCTTATGGACATTATGCTAAGTGAAATAAGTCAGACACAGAAAGACAAATACTGCATGATTCCACTCACATGAGTTATATAAAGTAACTGAACTGAAAGTAACAAAAAACAGAATGGTGGCTTGCAGTGGGTGAGGGGAGGGGTAAATGAGGAATTATTGTTCAATGGATGTGGTATAGCTTCAGTCATGCTACATGAAAAAATTCTAGAGATCCACTGTATAACAATGAGCAAACAGTTAACAATACTGTACTGAACACTTAAAAACTGTTAAGAGGGCAAGTATAAGTTATGTTTTTTTATCACAATTTTAAAAAATCTTCCCCTTGGTGGGAGAAATGGTCACGGACACAGAAATAAAAATACTTCCACATTTTCAAGCTATAATGGTAAGTTTAGATTTTTGAGTAAATAAATGGTTAAATGTCATACAGTACCAATAATGAAACTTGAAATATTTTCCGCATATCTTACTGCTTTAAATCTTCAGTCTAATATGTTTGTACGTAATCATGAGTAACATAAGCATAAATAAACAGCAATTTAAAAATTTATATGTAAGCCACAAGAATGAAAGTGATTTTTCCTGTTTTCAAAAGTAAGCTTGAACACAAATTTAAAAAACATTTTCTTAATTCAGAGGTTTCAGTTTCCTAACACCTCATTTCTAATAATGTACTATCATAATATTTAACTGGCTAAATAATGTTATAAAATCTTTATTATAAAGTGCTCAGAGAAGTCCCCTAAATAAAGTAGAAGTGCCAAGAAGGTCCATTATTCAGACGTTTAGAAATCATTTTCAACTCACTGTACCTCAAAAACTCAACCTGTACCTAAAACAAGAACTAGATACACAAGATTAACAAGGACTTGCAAATCTGGCATGCAAAGGTTCACTGATGTGCTTACTGTGTGCCAGATACTGTTCTAAGTGATCCTTATTATGTATCATCAATCCTCACGACAAATTTAATCTTATAATAAATCCTTTTAAGATCATTTCTATCATTATTTGTGTCTTAAAGAAGAAAAACACTGAGGCA
Organism: Kogia breviceps; assembly: GCF_026419965.1. Lineage (NCBI taxonomy): Eukaryota > Metazoa > Chordata > Mammalia > Artiodactyla > Physeteridae > Kogia > Kogia breviceps. The sequence continues at coordinate 21,175,803 of NC_081328.1, forward strand.
CAGAAAAGTAACTTGTACAAAGTTATAATCAGTAGAACCCAGATTCAATGCAATCTCCCTTAATTGCTCTCTTAACTATACTTCTCCCCTCATTCTTAACATATTTATAAAATGGACTCCACCTTTCTTATAAATTACTGCCCCCTAAACACAGGAAATATCTAAAACTAATATAGGAAATTCCAAAACATTAGCTATAGTAACTAGTAATTTATCACCCAAAAAAGCTATCTTGTGTGGACCAATTCATATTGAATACAAGGATCAATTCATATTGAGAGAAAGGAATCTACAACAGACCTATACATTTATGTTTTACGGTTAAAAATCCCCCTCCCAAACTCCAAATAATTGACATATTCTCTACTCTCTTGGGTATAATCAACTAAGGCAAAAAACCAAGAAAGTTTGTAATTCTAAAAAAAAAAAAAAACACTTAATAAACTTAGTATGCAGGTAAAGTCATTAGCTCATTGCCATATAAACATCAATCTTGATAATGCCAGTTTTTATTATTTACATATGTTTTCTAGAAGTATCCCCAAAGTAATTGTGTATATCTCTCCCAAAGTCAAAGAACACACAACCACAAACCCGACATGTGACAAATTTATATGAAAACAGTACAACTCCCCCCGCCAAGAACGCCATCTCTAGATGGCTCCCTTACCAGTTTCCTTTCCTACTGCACTCTCCCCTCCCTACGAATTTCCAAATGTTAATGACACTTAGAAAATTCCTTTGTAAAGTAGTATTCTAAAAAGAAAAATCTGAAGTTACTTTTATAGTACAGGAAGCACATGAATTCCAACTCTATTTTTAGGTCTTGACAATTAAAGAAAAATAATTCAAAATATTACTAAGTAATAGCTGCTATTTTAACTTTAATTTTGAAAAATGACATCATGAAATGCTTCTATCATAAAAACAAGGAGTACTAGAATTTCCACAGTGATTAAGTACACTTTACTTGATTTACAGTTATTTTGCGTTTCTTGAAAGGCTGGCCTGGAACCAACAGGTAGAAATTACAAAAAATGGAAATGCTGGCCTAACACAAGATGGCCAACACCGAGAGTCATCCTATAAAGGAACTGCCTACCCTAACATTAAACTCCGCCTCAAGTCAGGTATTAACGGGAAGGCTGGAGTACTATTATGTGAAGAAGGTCAGTGACAGCTCAGTCTGGAAGACTGACAGCTAAGGCACCTTCCAACTACCATGATGATCTTTGGACTTACCTGTGTTTTCGCAGATACGTTTCTAGTGTTTCTAAAAGACAACTAGAGTCAATTAAAACTACTTCATCCCTGCATTCTTGGGACATTAGTTCCCATACGTCCATCCAACAACCTCTGCAGAAAGAAACAAATCTTAGTGAGAAGAAGGAATATACAAGGGTAAAACATTCAAAAAAGGTGAGTAAAGGATTGCTTGATTTTACCTGGCTGTTCCCTGGAAAGGTCCATAATGGAAAATGATCCTACACTTGCTGTCCTTCCTGTGGTCTTCACTACTTCTCTTATCTGTACTTAACTTCTCTGAACTGACACTGCTACTGCTCCCTTCACTGTAGTACAGTACAGTACAAAGCTTAGTGACACTGAGATAATCTGAAGGAATAATTTCTATAGTCTAAATTAAAATCACAAACTCTTTAATACATTAAGATATTAGCAGGATAAGTTTGCAAATTTGTATATAATTACATATTTAACCATATTAAAATGTTACTTAGACAGGTGCTCATATCTTTACACAAAAACTTCTTTCTGCTCAACTATAAAGTTTACCTGATATAATTTAACAACATTTACACTTATCAAGATAGTAACTGGTTAACATACTAAGCATTTTATGAGCAAATCTACTTGGAATGTTTTAAAGTCAAAAGGGCTGAAAAACAAAGATTAAATATTTTCACCTATAAACATGGATCAATCTTCCACAAATTGAAAATACTAACAAGTGTTGATCTACTTAATGTGATTTTATAGCTAGCCCATGGCAACAAAATTCTTATCTACCTTCACATTTACAAGTAACTGGGAAAGTCACAGATTAATCTAATTATAGTAAATAAATTTTTATATTTACTAAAATAAAAATAGCATACTAAGATGAACACTTTACACAGCCTAAATTAGTAGTAAGTACTATACAAATAATTTTATAAAAACTTACTAAAAACTTCCCAGACTCTCCCTCCCCCACAGGTTGCAATGTGGCGCTGGTCATGCATTTTGCTTTGTTGCAGATGTGCATTCCAAGAGAAATATGTTTCTATATTCCATTCAATGATAGTCTTCTTGATTTTTCATGATTGTGAACAACTGGCTCCTGCCTGCTCTTCTGCAGGGTCTCACTACAGTCCTAGAAATTCATTACCTGGGATACTTGAGATGGAAAAACTTCTGAATCTTTACTTAACCTACTCTATATAGCTAAGTAAGTATCTCTCAACCCCCTGCCCACCCTATAAGGTCATACGTACAATTCAGCTCCCTACTCCCATCTCATAAGGGCTGAGGCCAAGGATCAATGTTCCTGATTTTTGAAACAAAAACCTCAACTCCTGCTCTGCCTTGCATGTTATATCCTTCTATTCTCGTCTCCCATATTTGCAATTTTCTATGCCTGAGTGATCCGTAACCTAAAACTGAGTAACTCTCAAACTCAAGTTCTCATTATTGAGGAAAAGGTTCATGAAATCAGAGCTGGGGAATGATTATTATACCATCAGAATGTGAAAGCATTATTCTAAAAAAAGCTTGAAAAAAAATTCTACAGCTCAAACCAACATTTTATCCATAATCTCTCCAGACCAAATGTCTTTATATCACTCCTTCCTTTCAAGATCAAGCTCTCTAAAAAAGGAAGTCTTTTCATTTCCTTGTTCTATTCCCACACCTTCCACTCACAGTTTAACCCATTACAACCTTGCATTGCATGCACTTTTCTACCCATGCTGATCTAGATTGTTTCCATTCAACCACAGACATGCTCATCAAGATCACCAATTATCTCAGTGTTGCTATATCCAACAGACACTTTTGGGTCCTTGATAACTCAGCAACCTTCAACATAGCTTACCAACCACCGCCCCACACTCTTTTCCCTTGGCTTCCTCCTATCTCTCTGGCGATTCTTTCTCGAGTTTCTTTAGGCTTATTCTTTTTACCATTAAACTGAATTCCTCAGCATTCCTTTCTACTACTCTACTCTTCCTCTAGGTGATCTTATACAGTTGAACAACATGAGGCTGAATTGCGCAGATCCACTTATGCACGGATTTTTTTCAGTAGTAAATACCACAGTACTACACAATTTTCAGTTCGTGGAATCTGAGGATAGTAAGGAACCACGTATACAAAGGGCCAACTATAAGTTACACTCAAATTTTCCATTGCGTGGAGGGTCGGTGCTCCTAACCCCTGCACTGTTCAAGAGTCAACTGTAGGGACTTCCCCGGTGGTCCAGTGGTTAAGAATCTGCTTTCCAATGCAGGGGATGCAGGTTCGATCTCTGGTTGGAGAACTAAGAGTCCCACATGCCACAAGGCAACTAAGCCCGCGCACCACAACTACTGAGCCCAGGCACTCTGAAGCCTGCGTGCTACAATGAAGATCCCACACGCCCCAACAAAATATCCCACATGCCCCAATGAAGATCCCATGCGCCACAACCAAGACCCGACGCAGCCAAATAAATAAATAAATTTTTTTTAAAAAAGAGTCAACCGTATATCATTCATCAGCTACAGACCTACAACTCTAGCCTAGACCTCTCTTTCAGACCTCACACTTACTCCCAGACAGACAATAACTTGGGTTTACTTGCATGAATGTGAGAATACTCTCAAGAAGACTGAACTAGATTGTTACTACTGATTAGGCTAAAAGCTAATTAACTGTATTACACTTTCCCCTGAAGAAAATCTAAAGAGAGAAAGGGGGGAACAACACAGGGAAAATATAAAAAGAAAAGTCGTAGTAGCATAGAATGGCAGTGACCATCCAAAGTGAAGGAGAAGTCTTGGCTAAGCAGACTATACTCTCTGGCCTGCTATCCACATGGCATGTGGGAATAACTGAAGCTACCTTAGGAGGTGTTGCTTAACTAACTCCATTCACCCTGACTGCATAACTCAGCAAACAACCTTCCAAAACATTTGTATTCCCATGTGGTGGGGCTAGAGCTGAAGCAGGATGTGAAGTCTGTGGAGGTTTGTTTTTTGTTTTTAAGCTGAAATATAGGAAAACATAGCTGTATGTCAATTTTTAATAAAAGTAGATAATTGATGAAGCAAAGTCAGGGAGAAAAAGAGAAGAGCTGGAATCCGGAGCAAAAGTGGAAGGACTGGTCTTTGAAGGAAGGTGGCAATGAGCACAGATGTTTAAGATGTTGGGGTAGCTGTTGCTTTTCAGCTCAATGAAGAATATTCATAACAAAAACACAGAAGGCAGCCTTTGTATTATATCATACTACTCTGTGGCTTTAGTCAACAGGTTATTCAGAAAAGGTTACTGTCTAATGAGAAAATCAGAATGGATTCTGCATTCAGAAAGTCAGAAATTCTTTAAAGATATTGGTAAATCAGGTATATAAAATAATTATCCTTAGATAAGCACTTTAGGTTGTGTAGAGCTTTACTGGGTTCAGAGTTCTCACACTTAGAAATCATATAATGTGTGGTTCTTGTTTAGATCTTGATTCTAACAAATCAGTGTAAGAAGACACTTTTAGAGAGAGTTGGGGAAATCTGAGTATGAACTGGGTATTAGATTATTATAGTTAAAAGTTTTGTTAGGTGTTACAATGGCACTGTCATGAAAGAAAATATCACTGTATTTAGAGATGAATGTGGAAATATGTAGTAGTAAAATAACATGATGCCTGGAACTTGCTTTAAAATACTTCAGCAGTGCTCGCTTCAGCAGCACATATACTAAAATACTTCAGCAAGGGAAAAGGTGAACAAATGAAATAAATGTGGCAAATCTTGATAACTACTGAGTCTGGGTGAAGGTATTTGGGGGTAAGAGGGTCCTTGTATAGTCTCTCTACTTTTCTATGTGTTTGACAGTTTTCATAATAAAAGTTCACTTTTTTGTTCCTGAGTACAGAAAAAAAAAAAAAAAAAGGATTATTAACTATTAACACACCACCACCTGGTCATCCAGGTCTTTTTACCAGAGTGGAAAATGTCAATTTAACAATGGTGTCAACACTACTGAGATATCCAAAAAAACTAATTTTTAAAGTTAATTCAGAAGTATAGTTTTACATCATCCCATTCTCCCCCCAAACAAAAGTTACTTCTTAGAAACTCCCTTCATAGGGAGGGTGGGAGGGAGGGAGATGCAAGAGGGAAGAGATATGGGAACATATGTATAGTATAACTGATTCACTTTGTTGTAAAGCAGAAACTAACACACCATTGTAAAACAATTATATTCCAATAAAGATGTTAAAAAAAAAAAAAAAAAGAAAAGAAACTCCCTTCAAATTCCACTGCTTCTCCCTACCGCCCCCAACCCCAAGCTATTTTGAAGGGGCAGCTGTGACACTGTGCTAGGAGATGGGGGCAGAGCAGCCTTGGACACTGTAGCTCCTAACCAAGAAGAAAACTGCAAGTTAGTTACATAAATTCACATTGCTATAACTGATTCAAGATTTTTTTAAAAATTCTTGATAAATTATTAGGGAGACCTAGAGACAAGGAAGACAAGAAAAATAATTTATACATTATGACTATTACATAGATTAAAAAAATGATACCACAACTTTGAAAAATTTAATACTGGCTACATAAATTTCCACAAAGATCTCAACCTCCTTTCTCTGAAATATATTTAATACAAGGAAAAAAAAACTTAAAAAATAAATCAAACCTATATGGTCCCAATGCAAAAAGGCCTACAGAACCAGAATACATATTTATTTTGACCAATTATATGGTTCTTATGTTATAGTGTAAACAATTAATGAAATAAAACTAGCAGGGTTTATTTTCTTTTTACCAAATGTGATCAACATTTATAATCTTAACACTGACAAAGCATCCTGATAATCAATTCTACTTACCCCAAAGGTTTTGGTTTGTGCGTATCTAAGGAGTGCAACTGACATCTCTTGTTCTTTTTACTTTTTGGAATAGCATCTATCATGTCATTTAGTTTGGACCTAATTAAAAATAAACCATTAAAGGTTTGATTAATATTAACTTTTCTTTAGAATTTTCAAAATCTCTATGCCTTTTAGTGAAAAGTATATTTAAAGTATTAGACACATCACTTACTTTGAAAATTTCTCATCAAACTCTAACCCAAGAGTCAGTACATTTATATTCCCTTTCCATTCCCAGCCTATCGAAACGTTGAAGACCTGCCCGATTCGACATACTCTTGCCCCTAGACTACATGTGTCTCATTCATCCCTGCATCTGCACTGTATCTAGCAGTGTGCCTGGCACTCAAATATTTTATGACTGATTGCTACCTGACTCTCAGCCATACTCCCTTGTCCAAACATTAGATATCTAAACATACACTATCCTTGGGAATTCCCTGGCGGTCCAGTGGTTAGGACTCCGTGCTCTCACTGCTGAGAGCCCAGGTTCAATCCCTGCTCGGGGAACTATTATAAAATCCCACAAGCCATGTAGTGCGGCCAAAAAAAAAAGGAAACAATAAAAGATAAAATAAAATAAACATACACTATCCTTGATAAGGAGCCTTCAACAGAAATTTTATGCAAATATAGAAATACATAAGGCTAACTATCCAAACCCTGCATCCATCCAATCAGCAAAGCTCGTCAACTCTAACTTTTAAATATATTCAGAATCAAATCACTTCTCATCACCTCCACCATTACCACCCTTGTCCAACTTGCCTCTCTAGCTTAGTCAACTGCAACAGCTGGCCTCCCAAATGGTCTCTTTGCTTCTACAGTTTGCCTTTACACTGTTTCACTTAGCAGCTGGAGTCATCTTTTCAAAGCAAAAATCACATTATGTTATTTCTCTATTCAAAAACCCTCCAAGGCTTCTTTTCTCAAGCAGAGTAAAAATCCAAAGTCTCTACCACCACCTCTAAGTAGGTCTGGTCTTCAGACCTCTTCTCTTTTCCTATTTACACTTACCCTTTGGTGATCACATCTCATCTCACGGGTTTAAATATACATATAAATACCATATATATGTTGATGACACAAATTTATATCTCTAGGCCAGAACTCTCTGAGCTCTACCTGGACGCCCAACTGCTATCTCAAATTAACACATCCAAAAGTGAGTTCTGCAAAATTGCTCCTCCATCCTCCCGTCATACCCACCTCAGTAAATGGAAACCATCTGTCCTGCTCTTTAGACCCCAAATCTGGGAATCATCATTGATGCCCTCCTCCACATCCAATCTACCCAAAAATCCTGTTGGCTCATTCCTCAAAATATATCCAGGATCCAACCATTTCTCAATATCTCCGTGGCCACTATACTGGTCACTATTATTTCTTGCATGAACTATTAAACAAGCCTGTTTCTCCACCCTTCCATGACCCTTCTACTTATTCTCAACACAGAGGTGATGGTAAGCAAAACTTCAAGGGAGACCATGTATTCCTCTGCTCAAAACCTTCCCAAATCTTCCCATCTCAGAGATAAAAAAACCAAAGGCCTCAAGATGGCACTCCATAATTAGGCCTTTTAGTACTCCTGTGACCTCATCTTTTATTACCATTCCCTTCATTCATCTGGCTCCAGCCACAATGGCTCCCTTGCTGTTCTTCAAACACTCCAGGAAAACTCCAACCTCTGAACCTTTACACTTGCTGCTTTTCTTTGCCTTCCCCCAGATATCTACATGGTTCACTCACTCACTTCATTCAAGTCTACATTCAATGTCATTTTATCAGAGAGGCCTTCCCTGACCACTCTCCATATGAATTCTACCCACTCAACGTCTATCTCCCTTACTGGTTTGTCTTTGTAACTTAACATCCTTGACAAATTATGTATTTGTTTACTGCCTGCCTCTCCCCACATGAGAAAAGAAACTTTACAGTCACTGGCACAGAGAAGTTACTCAATAAAAGTGTTGAATCTGGACTCAAGCTTTGCCCCAACCAAATTTAGAAAAAAAGCTGCCACTGTCACCAAGTTTAAAAATTTAACAAACTCATTGTTTCCTAATTGATTATACTCACCCATGTACATAAAATAATGTATAAAGCTTCTTTGCATCAGTCATGCAGCTTCGAGTTACAGATAGGACTCCCTTGGGCCCCACTGTCAGGGGTTCAAGGGCAGGATTTCCAGACTCTACAAGCTGGGAAAAGAGGCGCTCCACACTTCGACGACAACCAACACAAGGGACAAGCTGAGAAAGTGCGCTCAAGACTTCACGTGATGTCACCACCATGGCAATACTTAGATCTTGCTGTTTAAGCATACTATGTCGCTGAGAGAAGAGGGAAAGAAAAATAAAGAGGAGTTAGTAAGAAAGACATGAAATGACTCTTTCACCACTCTTTCTGGTTCCTATCCTTGTGCAGTGAGTACAGCCTGGGCAGGGCTTGCCATCTCTATCTGCAACTGAGTCAGTAAGGCAAGGCAGTCGGCCTTGTCCATGCTGTACTGAGTTTGCTCCACAAATCCCCCTGTTTTAGAATCTAGGGTATAAAAAACTCCACTTAGGATGCCAGGGCTATGCAGTCTGTGACCCAGCATAGCAAAAAGAAGCCCTGCATGTGGAAATATAGTGCCTGTCAAATGTGCATTAAGCTTAGTACTCTCACTTAAAATAAAAAATTTTAGAAAGGAAAGAAAGAAAAGAGAAAAGAATAAAGACACAAAGCAGCTTTACCATGTCTTTTTCTCAACCTTTAGCAACACACTACGTTCAGCTACACAAGTCAAGTAAGGATAGTGATCATGTAGAGCAGCAATTCTCAACCTGGAGGTATGGGCAGGTGTGTCATGGATTAGCAGGAGAGAACAAGGCCTATCTTACCTATGTAGGAGCCTGCAGTGAGTAACTAAAATGCTGGTGCATATGAATGTTATCTGTTGGTTATGACAAGGAAGAGAAATGACTGAAAACCAAAGCTGCAGAGAAATGGGCAAAACTCATAAATAACTTCTATTTAGATGGAGTTAGGGTTATACTACAAGTAATACCTCCAATTTACAAAAAAAAAAAAAACAGATGAGAAAGTAAGATAACTCCCATAAAGGATATTCTCACATTTACTATTAACCTTTAATTCAAAGTTTTCTCCAAAAGTTGAAATAGAATTTTGAAATAAAGTAACCATTTATCTTCCTTTATCTTGATCATATATAGTGTATTTACAAAGTATCACACTGTTTAAGAATTAAATAAGACTGGGAGTTTTGGATTAGTAGATGCAAACTATTACATTTAGAATGGATAAACAACAAGGTCCTACTGTATAGCACAGGGAACTATATCCAATCTCCTGGGATAAACCATAATGCAAAAGAATATAAAGAACATATATATGTGTATAACTGAGTCACTGTGCTGTACAGCAGAAATTAGCACAACATTGTAAATCAACTATACTTCAATAAAAAATTAAATTAAATTAAAAAACAAATAAAAATCAGAAAATTCACTATACAAGATTAATTTTTTTTTACTGAACAAAACAATTACTAAAGAAGAAAACGAAGTTCTCAATGAAAAGTTGTCTGCCCTACCTTCTAAAAACAGGGAAATTAAATTTAAACTAAATTTAAACTGGTGAAATTAAAGCCTTACAGACATAAAATGATAACACACCACCATCAAATCTTTCACATCACAGGTATGTAAATATACCTGGAGCAATAGTAAAAGAAAGCAACCTCACTGCAATCTTAAGACCTAAAGAGTCGTAGGTAAAACAAAATTAATACTTACAGGTAAAATTTTAAATGACTTTTAAAAACACACATACATACATACACACACATGCGCACACGCACACACACACACCATTTAAAACATTAATTTTTAAAACTATTACCTGAATGAACTGCTTTAGTTGTGCACCATTATTTTGATGCCCATCGAGATTTAACACATTGTCAGGAAATTCCATCACCATCTTAATATGCAAAAGAATAAAAATTAATTATTTTATCCTCTTTGAGCACATGATACAGACTATTTTATAGTCTCCTAGGATAGAAATAGACCCCTAAAGCCCGATTTGCTCCCTCCCACCTGCACCAAAAAGTTAAAAGAAAAAAAAAAATCCAAGTTACAGTATCTAAAGCTAGAAATGGTATAGTCATTAAAAGCAAGGGCACTGAAGTCAGGCAGACTTGAATTCAAATCCCAGCTCTATCACTTACAATTTATGTCATAATTCTGGGCAAGTTATTTAACCTGTCTGATTTTCAGCTTCCTCATTTGTAAAATGAGATTAAATAATAATTTTTCATATCTCTCATCAAATGGGTTGTGAGGATTAAATTATATTTTAAAATGTCTGTTGCAGTGGCTAATAATAGCACTTAATAAGTGAAATAACCTGATATCTTACATTAAATATCCTGATATTTTCAGTTATTCCTCAACTACAGAATACAATAAATCTTACCATGTAAATGATTATATATATAATGACTTCACTATACACACACACACAAACACACACACACACTCAGAATATACCCAGCACATAGTAAATGTTTGCTCTAATCGTGAACAGAAAAAAATACACTGAGATATTCAATTATCAAAATTCACTACCAGAGGAAGAGGGATACATAAAGCTTAAGGATGTCTCAGGATGTCAGATAATGGGAATTAGTAATCAGCACATTTCACTGATTTGTGACACCACCGAAGTACCTTAGTTATGTACCACAAGGAAAGAGCCATTATAACTGGAAGATGTCACCAAACGAAAGCAGCATACCAATTTCAGAGATGTTAAATGTGGAAAAAAAGTATGCCTTCAAAACAATGAAATAAAGTAACACATTTGTATCTTAACTAAAACATTGTTAAACATATCAAACATACTGCTAGAACAAACTTCTATTTCCAGATGACAAGGGCCACAAACTCTAACACACCCAAAGAGTGAAGTCAGGATAGAGACCATTTGAGGCAAAAACAAAAAACGAAAAAACCCCACCCACCTGAATGTGATCTTAGAAAGATTCCTCCCTTCACCAACCAGCACCACAAAGACCTGCTTCTTTAATCAAGTGACCATTCTTTCCCCTCCACATTAGAAATGAGAGCCTAAAAACATGCTTGTTCTAGCAGTAAACTGAGGACCAAACTAAGGCAAATGTAAGCAAAAGATATAAGACCTTTTCTTTATTTATTAAGAAGGGACTACTGGATATGTGAACTAGAAAGACAAGTGGATACTAAGGATGGACAATGATGCAACACCGATTCAACAATCCAGAAGACTTCGCTGTATTTCACAGACTCAAAGACTGCATGTACAATATGATTCAAATTTTTATGTGTATATTTTCTTACAGAAAAAGAAAATACATAATATATTAGATGTGGCTATCTTTAGGCAGTGAAAAGATAGATGACTTTTTTCTTTACATGTTCCTATCTTTCCCAAATGTATTATAATACACATATACCACTTATTACCGGGGAAAGAGCTACTGTTCCTTGTTTACAATTCTATATTCATTATACCATGTTCAGAGGCATGCTTCCATTTCAATAGCTTTTACTATTCTGGAAGTTTCTTCTTCCATACATACAGACTACATGTCCTTATCTCACAATTTTAGGATCAATTATCCAGTTTTCAGGTTAATCAACTTCTCTTCAGTTTTCCCTCTCAGAGTTGTCTTATATCCAAACAGTGGTGGTGGTAATAATAAAGACATTTAATGTAGCTTTATGCATACTAGCCATTGTTCTAAACACTGTCATATATTAACTTTGCCAACAGTACAAAGTAAAACTGGTCATCTAGTCATCTTAATAATCCTGGTATTAGAAATCCTGGCCCATGAAGACTGAAAAAAGAATAGTGCAATTAACTCACATTATGTTCTCTGGAATCACTACATGGTTTAAAACACAAAGAAATTAACTGTCAAGTCATAAAAAAGGTATAGGATAAACTTTTAAAGCCACATAGCTCAACAGAACACTGCAAGTCACTCCACATCTACCATTTAAGCAACTAATACCTTGATTTGCATTTCCACATGCTTGATACAAATATACACCATTTCACCACATATTAGTTGCCACCATAAAAAAAAACTGAGACAATTACCTATACTACTTTAAAATCAAAGCTACTCAATTTACCAAATCAAGGTCTCTCCAGTCCAGTTCACAGGTGAAATCCTAAATTGACTCTGTGGAAGTGAATTATTTTTATTCTGATCAACTATATTTTATTGTTTTAATAATTAAAGCAGGGGCTTCCCTGTTGGCGCAGTGGTTAATAATCTGCCTGCCAAAGCAAGGGACACAGGTTCGAGCCCTGGTCCAGGAAGATCCCACATGCCGCGGAGCAACTAAGCCAGTGCGCCACAACTACTGAGCCTGAGCTCTAGAGCCCGCGAGCCACAACTACTGGAGCCTGTGCGCCTAGAGCCCGTGCTCCGCAACAAAGAGAAGCCACCGCAATGAGAAGCCCGCGCACCGCAATGAAGAATAGCCCGCCCTCGCTCACCGCAACTAGAGAAAGCCTGCGCACAGCAACGAAGACCCAACAGAGCCAAAAATAAATAAATAAATAAAATTTATAGAAGAAATAAATTAAAGCAGAGGTCAAAGAATACACCTAACATATTGAGGCCTACCAGCTGACCTTTAAAATATATATGTAGGGCTTCCCTGGTGGCGCAGTGGTTGAGAGTCCGCCTGCCGATGCAGGGGACACGGGTTCGTGCCCTGGTCCGGGAAGATCCCACATGCTGCGGAGCGGCTGGGCCCGTGAGCCATGGCGGCTGAGCCTGCGCGTCCAGAGCCTGCGCTCCGCAACGGGAGAGGCCAAAACAGTGAGAGGCCTGTGTACCGCAAAAAAAAAAATATATATATATATATATATGTGTGTGTATATAAAATTTAATGGATAATACCTACTTTAGGAATCCTTTTTAAAAAGTCTACAGGGCTTCCCTGGTGGTACAGTGGTTGGGAGTCCGCCTGCCAGTGCAGGGGACACGGGTTCGTGCCCTGGTCCGGGAAGATCCCACATGCCGTGGAACGACTGGGCCCGTGAGCCATGGCCGCTGAGCCTGTGCGTCCGGAGCCTGTGCTCCGCAGCGGGAGAGGCCACAACAGTGAGAGGCCCGCGTACCGAAAAAAAAAAAAAAAAAAAAAAAAAAAAAAAAATATATATATATATATATATATATATATATATATATATATATAAAAGTTAACGGATACCTACTTTAGGAATCATTTTTTAAAAGTCTATAAACAGGGGGCTCCCCTGGTGGTGCAGTGGTTGGGGGTCCGCCTGCCGATGCAGGGGACACGGGTTTGTGCCCCGGTTCGGAAGGATCCCACATGCCGCGGAGCGGCAGGGCCTGTGAGCCATGGCCGCTGAGCCTGCGCATCCGGAGCCTGTGCTCCGCAACGGGAGAGGCCACAACAGTGAGAGGCCCGCGTACCAAAAAAAAAAAAAAACCCTCTATAAACAGGGTTAAAATATTAAAAAAAACCAAAAAACCCCCTCATTTCCAGCCATTTTATTTTCACCTAACTAGTACAGATATACGTCAAGATCAGGTCTATTACTGCATCTTTCCTGGGTTTCACTGGCTTGGATAACACTAAATTTTCTCTTGTACATACTCAATACCACCGGATTAGAAACTTTGCACTCACACTAATTACTGTCCTTGCCTTTCACTTAGGACAATGGCTTTTTACCTTGCTGTTTACTGGCTAATCACTATATGCTCTTCAATGATGACACCACAATAAGAAAAAGGGAAAAAAGAAAGAGGAAGATAGAGGATAGCAGCACTATTTTTCCCCATTCTTTAAAACCACTTCCTTGACTTAGTCTTCAGATTCTAGGTTACCTAAAGGAAGAGAGTCATGTAAAGTATTCAGGTGTGGTCTCACAGAGGAATCATTAGTGTTTGGCTTCATGATGAGGTTGCCTATCTCTAGCTAGCCAAAGATAGAACAAGTCATTGTCCTGCAATTACTGCTTTATAAAGTTTATTGAATCCACTACCCACTTTCACTCTTAAGTATCTGTCCTGGTTTCTCCTGACCACAAATAATCTGTTCTTAGCATATTCTCACAAGCTCTAACCCAATAATACTAAGCTTGTATTTATTAAAAATCATTGTCCCTTTAGTTTTATTTTTTTACTTCCTTATCCTCACAGCCACCTGCAACATCTATCACCTTTGGTAAATTAAATATTTAATCAAGAGTTGAAAGCAAACAATAAATACTAAACTTCTAACTGATGCTAAATACCTAATCCCCAAAAGGATATGCTACATTTTAAAATCTTTTTAAGTCTCAATCAAAAACCCTTATCAGAGTTTCTAGTCCCTTTTAGATTGGTTTGAATTAGAAGGGTAAACTGTGTTCTAGAAATACTGTAGCAATCTGACAGTATGCATCAAGAATTTTATAAAAGGTTTTTATCCTTTGATACAGTAATTTTCCTCCAAAACCCTGAAAAAAAATGTTAATGCAAAGATTTATGATTTATATTCTTAAGAGTATTATAGTAAAAACTAGAACCACCTCTATGTCCAACAAAGGGAGAATGATTACATTATGGAATGTCACACAACAAAGTATTACATGGCCACTAAAGCTGTTTAAGAATGGCAAGAGAAAATGTTCTCAATATTACATTTAGTGAGAAAAAAAGCAAGATATAAAGTGTTACAGAAACCGATACATCCCAACTCTGCATCTGTGTGTGTCTATGATGGGAACTACACCAAATGCTGCTATACTCTTAGCTATCTCTGGGAAGTAGGGTTAAGGATAATTTGTTTCATTTGTTTTGCAATTATTTTTCAAGATTATTTTATAAGGAGTATATATTTTGACTATTAATTCCTTTAAAAATACTTTAAAAATCTTAATTCTTCAAAGATGTTTTTAAAATAAAATCTGTATTCTGTCCACCTGTCATTCTATAATTCTAATAACACTGAAAAGCATTTTGGCTACACAGCATACCACTTTCCTGAATATTCCACCAGTTTACTTATTTGAGATTTTCTGAAATACACCTACATCAGCATTGTACTCAAGTATTCAAACCCACTAAACTGCCATATGAGTCTTTTAAATGTGGCTACAACATACCACATAAAAGAGGAGGCTACTTCCTCACATACAAGCTTGTTAATTTCATTTTACAAATCCAGCTTAAAATCGCCCAGTTTACCTAAGGCTAGAGGTTTCAGCTTCTGTTACTAAAATGATAAATATTTGTTAACTGATTGTAAACATTACAACTAGACTTAACATCTAGAAGCTAACAAGATTCTAAGACTACTTGAAATAATGATCACACAATGTTTCCTCAGTGTATTACCTATGGACCCTAGGAACAAAGACCAAACCAAAAGTTAACTTCAGGGTGACAATGCCATCAAAGTAATAATGGACCCGTGCATAACCCTCTGCTGCAGGCTTCTCCCCTCCCTCTTCCCCAACAGGTGTTTGCTCTACATTGTTCCTTTAAGTAGTGTTTGGTAGAATGGTTCTGAAACTTGTTTCCCTAAATATGATGCATTCTTGACAAGATTTTTCACTAACCAGCATTCAATGACCATGCATAAGTTCCATAACAAAGCAATAAATAGTCCCACTCATTCCCCAGTGATAAAAACCCTTCCACAGTAAAGAAAAACTGCACCTTTTCCTAAATAAAATGCTATTTTAAGATATTTAAGTTGAGTAAGTCTAAATTTTATTTGCCTGGGTCACAAGTCCACAATATAATAAAAAAGAAACTAAACCACCAGGTCAGTCCAATCCCACCTTCTCTAGAGAAATAAGTACAATAACAAATCACAGGGCAGGTTACCTCTTTTTCTTTGGAAAATTTTGGAAATTCATCATTGTACAGAGAATAGAGTATAAAACCCCCAGAGTTGACTATTTTAAAGCACTACATGATGGATATATCAATGCTACATTCACATTAAAGGTGATTATGTGAGCATAAGGAGAATCAGTGTCTTTTAAATTTTTGTTAATACTCAAACTTATGTTTGATTTCCCCTGTTTTGACAGTATACACTCAATAGTAATCTTATGTCCAAACACACAGAACTTTTTTTTTTTAAACTTCAAAGGCTTTCTGGGACAATAATAAAAGGTTGATACCAAACTATGTGCTCTAGAAAAGTGTCTGTGTTGGAGGGAGAGAGAAGAAAGAAAATATCAACACATGAACTCATATTAGTTTTCAAACTGAGAAATGCATCATTTAATTTGATCAGTGTTAGTTTTTTTTAAAAACTACTTGAAATACAAGTCCATTATACTTTTAATGCAAAAAGTGCAGAAATCATGACCAAGGCATACAAGTACACTTTCTAATTCATCAACACAAATTCTATTTACCTTATATCAGCCCAAATCATTCTACCTTTTTCCATGAAAAAAAATGCACTTGGATAATTATAGATGCTTTCACTTAAAAAGTTCTAACAAATTAAGTCATTCAATAGCTCTTCTAATCCTTTTAAAGGTACTGCAGCTCAATCAAGTCTTAACTGAGACTGGCAAACAGAAAGGCACAGACTGGCATCTCTACAATGACTTGCATTTTATACAAAATTTGAAAAAAGTTCAGTAGATATTTGCAAAAAAGATATTCAGGAACAAAACAGATCAACTGACTTTGAAAAGGAAAAAAGCCAAAGGTGTTACGATGAAGACACCTTATCAAAGCAGGCAAATGTATAATCCAAAGCTTCAGCATCATCAAAACGCAGATTTCAAGATACTCAGAAAAGGTTCATTTCATTTCTTAAGAAATTGTGGCAAGCAACTGCACTCATTTCCTGTTCAGATTCAATTCAAATTTCTAACATTTCCTTTTAAAGGAAATACTACAGCAACACAGGGCAGAGGGTCTGTAATGCTGTACCACGCTAAAAAGGAAAACTACTCAGAAATGGCTTTTGACATTCAAGATGAGCAATCAGCTTTTTACAATGCTCTTACACATTCAATCACTTTGCTTCCTTAGAAAAGGCTCCCTGTAAAGAATAACTAATGTCAAGAAAGCCCATTTTGAAGAGTCATGGCCTAGCAATACAATCGTTTCGAACAGTTTTAATGTACGGGCATATTGAGACTATAACGAAATCAGATCATTTTAGTGGAATCTTTACTGTGCAAGAGCATGTCACTTTGCCCTCAGTAATTATGCTTATTAAGAGCTGTAGTATTAAGATAGAAAATACACAGGTAGCAGTGCAGCTGCGACATTTCCAGATAATTAAGCCTCCCCGAGGGTAGGTGGTTTCTGTAAGGGATAGGCCCTTGACGCCCAATATCCTTCAACCCGTCTCCGAGGCGCGTGCTTTGGCAAAAGCACCGTCTGCTAAAGGCAAAGGGTGAAGCTAGAGGGTGGAAAAAGGAAGGGGAGCTGGGGAGAGGGGCTCAAAGTGCGTACGGAGCGCTAGCCTGGGGCCCCGCAAAGGTTAGCGAGCCACCCACTGCAAAGGCGAGTTTGCGGGGCCTGCCGGAGAGAAGGCCTCGCCTAGGAGTTGCAACACACTCTTTCTCCAGTGCGCAGCGCTCGGCCTGGGGGAGGGGGAGGAGGGGAAACAGCTGCCAGGGGAGCGGCGAGCCTGGCCCGGCCCGGCCCGCTCACCGTGAGGGTGTCGTCTATGTAGAGGGGAATCTGTCTCCTCTCGAAGGGGAACTCCTCCTCCCCGTCCCTGCACACTGCCACAAGTCGCGCCATCGTCCCCGACGCTGCCGTTGCCACCGTCACCACCTCCTCCCAGCTGCTGCCGCCGCCGCCGCTCCTGCCGCTGCCGCCTCCTCCCAGCTCCTGCCTGCAACAGCCAAACCCCGCGAGCGTAAGCACCCGCCGCCGCGCAGCACATTCGCCACGGGGAGGAGGGAGAGGAGCAGGAGAGACGGGAGATCTGAACTGCGTTTCCCATCACCCGATTCCACACGCGCTCAGCCAATCAGCGCCGAGCAACGCCGGGACCCGCCCCGTCGCGCCGCTCTCCCTCCCCACCCCCCACCCCCACCCCGCCGGCCTCCAGTCTCGGTCCAAAGGAGAGGCGAAGGGGACCCGCCGGCCCCGGGGCTTCCCTAGCCCGTCAGCGGAGTCCTGGCTCTAGGACCCCACCCCCGGCCTCCGCTCCACTGCCCGCAGCCCGCTGCCCGGGGGCCCTCAGCCCCCAGCTGACCCCTTCTCCCCCTTTTAGGGCGCGCCCCGCCCAGTGAGTCCCCTGGGCTGCAGTTGCCCAGCGCGACCCCGCCCCTGGGAGGGGTCGACCCCGCCTCAGCTCTGCGGAGTCCGAGGTGGGAGGCTCAGACCCTTTCTTAGCCCTTCTCGGAGGAGGCCTCCCGGTTCTGACCTTCTCCGTTTTCGTGATCGCCTCCCTGACCCCCACCTCGGCTCCCCGTTACCGGCTGACAAGGCCCGCGTCAGGGCCGGCCTGGGCGGGAGCGCGGCTCCGAATGCCGTTTCGTCTCCAGGCTCAGTCAGCCGCTGGCGCCACGGGGAGTGGGGGAGGGAAGGCGGGGGACGTGGGGAGGGTGGGGCAGGGAGGGGCCGAGAGTGCCGGGCGGGGGCCCCGCCTCCTCTCGCGAGACTCCAGACCCACGCTCCTGAGTCGCCTTTTTCGAAGCCCTAGCGGAGGGGGTGGGGTGCTCCCCGGTGGGGTGCTCCCCAGGCTGTGTCCAACGCGTGACCGGCACCCTCCACCGAGTCAAGCTACTCAAATAAATACGAAATAGGGCTGCTAGGAGGGATGAGTAGGCCTAAACTCAGTCCTCCGCTGCGCGGGCCTGGAAACCGCTCTCCGGGCCGATCCGAGGGTCGGGGCCCAATGAGGACTTGGGTAAGTGGGCAGGAGCTGAGGCTTTCCAAATCAGTGAGAGCAAAAGGTGGGAGTGAGGGAGTGGAGACGTGCATCTGGGGGCTAAGGGACAAACTCAGGGTCCTTGACGCCGCTTTCCCTGACCCCTGATCTACCAGGAGCCCCCTGCATTACTGCTTCCCAGACTCGAGTCGCGATCCCGCCGAGGGGGCAGAAAATATTTAAGTGCTGACAGCTTTTTGTTGTCGTTGTTACACTAGAGACAAATAGAATACTACGTGGAGAGTGGCTTGTGTATAGCGTCCTGGGCAGAGAAACTTCTTGGACTGGGTTAATATTAACTTAGAGGCTCAGAAAGGACACCGATTCTCTTGGGCAAAGTGCTGGTGCTGGCCAAAGGCCCTTCCCTCTGACCCTCTCCTGAGAAGCAGAGCTGCTGTCAAGACACTGGCGTGCCATCATGAACTCGGTTCCTACCCTGAAGGCTTTGGAGGCCAATATAGTTGTTGGAAAGTATTGTGCCTATGAAAGTCGTCACGATTTTAAGGATCAATACATTTGCTGCTCTTACAACTAACTAATCCTGGTAGGATAGGCTAGAGCTGTGATACTGATCTTTAAAAAGTATTTTGGTCACCACATGAAACCGTAGAGATTTGCAACAAATAGTGCGAATGCAACCCCTTAGCCATGTTGACTTTCGACATTGTGTGGTCACTGTTAGGTGACATAATAAACTGGAAGAACCATTGTTTAGTCCCAAAGGTGTGATTATCCAGTAAGTATTTATGTGTTTGGCCATGTTAGGAGAGCAGAACGGTGTATGGTCCTTAGCTTAAATTCAACAGGCATATAGGATGTGCATATAGGTTCTGACAAGTTAGACTACATAGCCAAAATCTGCACATTTTTAGAGAATCTTGTGTTTTATGTAAAACGCTTCTAAGGAAAAAAAGAATACTGTGGCTTTTAAGATCTGTAGGTGCTCCTCTAAAGACTATGTCAGTTAATGTGCCTACTTTATACCTTTTAAACTTACTTTGGATGACGGTTGGTAAAGGACATTGAAAATGACAAGTTCAATATATAGGTGCTGACTTTAATAACTTTCATTACTGAGTACACACTGGGTACTAGCAAAGAGTATTCACCCTGAGGGTTTAAATCTAAGTTAGAAAAGGCATTAAAACCCAGATATAAAACGTAACAAAATGAGGAGACCACAACGGTCTCTTTCCATCTGAGATTACTTTCCCTGATTTGGATTTGTCTTTTAGATCCACTGAGCACACTGCTTAGTATCTTTGGACAATGTTTCACATACTATAGGTATTTAATAAGTACTTATTGTAAGGCTAAAAAGCTAATTTTGCTTGATAAATTGCTCTTTTTCAAGGAGGTAGCCTGGGCACTACAAATGTGATAAAACCAACATTTGAGGGGAAACTGCTTTGAAAATTATTTCCCTGTAAAACAATTTTTAGATGTTTTAAGTATGTATCTTCATTTTAGAGCAGGCACTCTTTTTCGCTATTGGTCTATCTTCAACTAAGCAAATATAATATTTAGTGCTGCAGCAAATATTTCATGACTAAGTATCTGCCTCAGAAAGCTTACCTTTAATTGACAAAATAAAAGATTGCATAAAAAAGCCAGTTGTTGCCTTTTTAAAATTTCGATATTGGCAATGTGAAGGGCAAGGCTAAAGAATTTTAAAGGCCAAGAAAGAGCAGGCAATCAACAGCAGAAGACATTTTGCTGGTACCTCATAAAGAACAGTTGGTGTGATGGAGATGTGGTAAATTATCAGCAAAATACCATTCTTTTTCTTCTCTGGGAGGTCCACAATGTGTGACAAGCCAAGCACAAAACTCAGACATAAATGAGATATGACTGGTCTCCAAGCTACCGGGGTTTAAAAGAAAAGAATATTGACTTGTTCCTTACACGCCTATCTTCATAGACTATATACAAATTCCTAAGGAGCAAAGTATGTTTTTGTATAATTTATACAACCTATTGGACAAGGTGCTCAATAAAAATTGTCATTTTCTGAACACAAAGCTATTAATATATATGTGGTAGACATCCCCAGTTTCTGATTGTGTAAAATTAAAGGCATGGGAATGAGTCACTTTCTGAAGGTCACAGGATAAGGTCCTAGACTAGATTATATTTTTCCTTTCTTCTCTTTCCCCCTCATTTCTCTGTCCTCAAAATTGACAGTTGAAAATTCATTAGAATACATACTGTTGTTTTCACTATAATAAACACATAGTTTTATGTGGTAGCAAAATCAACAGCAGGATGTTATTTAAATTGCCACAGTTGTCCAGATTTGAGTATCTGTGAATTGGGTTTTCTTTTTCATGACCTGACAGTGGGAAGTTGTGTTCTGTCAAAAACAGAGGTATATTTTCCCCACTAAAAAAAATTTTAAAGGAAAAATAAGATCCACAAGTTAAAATGTAAGCTCCTTGAGGGTTGGGTCTTATTTTCTTTTGTTTCCCCTGGGACCTATATCTGGCACACTGGAACTCAGTAAATCTTTACTGAATGATCTCTTTCTCTTCTATAAACTAAAATCAAGTCAGAATGGTCTTTTTTCTTATTAATTTCTCTGTTTTTATTAATGCAATTTTATTAGCTTTCTGTTACATCACTTTCCTAATGAGGAGGTGGAATAAACACACAGTACATTTCGTTCTTAGTTATGATTCAATGTCTGTAACTGGGAGACAAACTTAACAGAGATATTTAAGACCTAGGACAAGAAGCAGCAGACCAATTAGACACATGCTCACTAAGTCATCAAATACTTTAAATTACTTTTTTTTTTTTTTGATACGCGGGCCTCTCACCGCTGCGGCCTCTCCCGCTGCGGAGCAGAGGCTCCGGATGCGCAGACTCAGCGGCCATGGCTCACGGGCCCAGCCGCTCCGCGGCATGTGGGATCTTCCCGGACCGGGGCACAAACCCGCGTCCCCAGCATCGGCAGGCGGACTCTCAACCACTGCGTCACCAGGGAAGCCCTAAATTACTATTTTTTAAATGAGAGGACAATATGGTTAGAGCCTCTCAGCCTCCTATGAATGCTTTGAACAGGTAAGTTGTAGGATTAGCACTGTGACATAGCAGGAAAACCAATCACCTTTCCTAGTCATGCTTAATTTACATACTATAATCTTATTGGTTAAATTTCAAGGTTTTTTTTTCAGTCTTTATTGAATTTGTTACAATATTGCTTCTGTTTTACATTTTTGTTCTTTTGGCCTTGAGGCATGTGGGATCCTAACTCCCCGACCAGGGATTGAACCCACACCCACTGCATTGAAAGTTGAAGCCTTAACCGCCCGGACCACCAGGGAAGTCCATCAAGTCTTCCTTTTTAATTGAAAATAAAATCTGACTTTTGTTTTTATAGCTATATAACTATTCAATAGACTGATTTTTTTAGGGGGAAACTTCTTTCAATAATAGATTACCTCCAAATATAACTGATTGTAGTTAGCAAGGATAAAATGCCACATAAATACCAAATTAGCCATCATCAATATAACAAATCGAAGTAAACTAATAAGTAAAATAGTCATATTTGCTGTTTACCCCCTTTCTTACCAGCATATGCCCCTCTACTCCGCAGACACACAAACACTAACTCCTCATCCCATCCATCAGCTCTAGCTCAAAAAATACCATCTGTGGGGAAAACTTTCTTGACTGTACTGTAAAGTCAATTTTTAATTTGACACTCTTGGCAACCTATACTTCATGACTTAACACAGTTTATAACAGTTGTTTAATGTGTTTCCCCCATTAGATTGCAGGCTCCAAGATATCAGGAAATGTTTGCTTATCATCCCTAGCAGAGAGAGAGTAGGCTAAAAAAAGAATAGTTTTGCCTTGGGACAACAGCTTTGTCTCAAGGCAAAACTATTGTCTCATAATTATTAAGTATATAAACCACAATAAATAATTCAGTCTATTTGTTGGAGCATTTAACTTAAATTTCAAGGTTTTTTTTTCAGTCTTTATTGAATTTGTTACGATATTGCTTCTGTTTTACATTTTTGTTCTTTTGGCTATTCTATGGAGCATTTAACTGTTTTCTGACTATAAGTATTTGATTTTAAACATTTGCTTTCTTATACTGAGGTTTCTTAAAAAGACTAAAATTGAGCAGTAGTGTTGACAGTTCCACAACTGAGATATTTTAATGTAAATGTTATAAAATACATACAATAAAAAATACAGAATAGGTGATATAAGATGGAAAGTAGGGGCTTCCCTGGTGGCGCAGTGGTTAGGAATCCGCCTGCCAATGCAGGGGACACGGGTTCAAGCCCTGGTCCAGGAAGATCCCACATTCCGTGGAGCAACCAAGCCCGTGTGCCACAACTACTGAGCCTGCGCTCTAGAGCCCGCGTGCCACAACTACTGAGCCCGTGAGCCACAACTACTGAAGCCTGTGTGCCTAGAGCCCGTGCTCCGCAACAAGGGAAGCCACCACAATGAGAAGCCTGCACACCACAATGAAGAGTAGCCCCTGCTCACCACAACTAGAGAAAGCATGTGTGCAGCAACCAAGACACAGCACAGCCAAAAATAAAATAAATAAATTTATTTTTTTTAAAAAAGGGCTTCCCTGGTGGCGCAGTGGTTGAGAATCCGCCTGCCGATGCAAGGGACGCAGGTTTGTGCCCCGGTCCGGGAGGATCCCACATGCCGCGGAGCGGCTGGGCCCATGAGCCATGGCCGCTGAGCCTGCGCGTCCGGAGCCTGTGCTCCACAACGGGAGAGGCCACAATAGTGAGAGGCCCGCGTACCGCAAAAAGAAAAAAAAAAAGATGGAAGGTAAAAATCCTCCTCACCCTCCAACCTTCCAGTATCACAACTGTAAACACAACAGTTTCTTTAAAATACTGAAATTTATAAATATTCTAACAAGTCAAAAGGCTTTGTTTCTTCTGTATTGGTTTGTTTTACATGGTGTTGAGATACATTTAAAATATTAAGCATCACTACTGTTAGAGTAGGAATGAAAATTTTATAATAAAATACACTTAACACTGAATTGCCAAAAGCCCATTTTATATTTATTCTTCCTCATTAAAATAATATTGCTCAAAACATATACTACCTGTACTGATCACCAAAATTTTACCGTCTTATCTTGCAAGTGCAGCACATATATAACTAAGCAGTTGGTAAACATGTAGAGATTGAGTACAAATAAGGCCCACAAGGTACTGCTGTGTAATGTATCTACCAAAAGGTTGACTAGGCCAGTTGTTACATTTGACAACATGAAAAAAATTAACTGGTTTCTATTCATTGCTGTGATTAAACAAAGAGTGGGTTCTTTTCTTTCAGCTTCAGAGACTAGAGATTCTGAATGCTTTCTATTTGCAGCAGGTGACTGGATGAGTTTCCAAGAACATGGTACTGTTGCCCCTTTAATTAGAAATTTGGCAAAATTCAAAATTATATCACCCAGTAATAAACTACTAAGAAGGATCAGGCAAGAAGCAACTATCCAAATACAAAAGGCTAAATTGGCCATTCTTCGAGATACTACTTCTACATTTACCTGAACTATGTAAAGAGATATGAAGAAGCCAATAGCTGTCAATAGAATACAACATGCTACTTTTATCCAGTCTTTGATATGTGATCTTTTTTTAAGTACGTATGATCCTGTTTGAACACCAGCCATGTGTATTGCCACATACCCCAAGGTAGAGATTATTCCTTCTCGGTTGGCATTTAATAAACCAACCCTTGTGCCACTGCCATCACTGCCATACAAAATTAACCTTTTCAGTGGGGTAAAATCAAGGGCTAGCTGGTACAATACAGTAATGCTGATAGCCACAATCCAGGATTTATTTAGGGGAAAAATAATCAAAAGCAGTGATGTTATCAATTTCACAACTATTAAGGTAAAGAAAAAATTCCAGTGAACTCCATACTCAGTTAAATGTTCCTGATAGCCTATGGATTTTATAATGACTAATCGTCCCATTCCTAGGAAGACTAATGGCCAAACAGAGTACAATGACTTTGTAAGACAACAAAGTCTGGACCCTTTTGTATATTTTCTCCTAACCTCTGGACAAACCATTGCAGTCCCAAAAATAAAGCCTCCTACTCCAAAATCCATTGCTCCTGTCCCATAGAGCTCAGTTTTGGCAAACCTTCTGGGAAAAAGAGGGAAGTCCACAGCCAAAATGGCAATAGCAGTAAATGCACTGTTAATTACACGGAAACAGGAGATGGCTGGAATGTATTCTGATTCTAGACTGATTGTCAAGAATTTTTCAAGGATTTTCCCGACAGGCATTCTGGCATAGCAAGTTCTCCTGCAGTATGTTTCATAGAGCAGCCCTGCCCCAAAGATAATTACAATGAGATACTCAAGGAGGACAAATGAAGCAAAAATGGTCAAAGTGGTCACCAGGGGAACTATTAGGAAAGCAAAGTCAATGAAGAATCGAGTTTTCCAGGTATGTGAAGAAGAACATAAGTGCTGTGAGAGAATGATCAGGAGCCCTCTACACAGGATACAGAGCGCAGGCAAGCACAAGCCCTCGGTGATTTCCAGCACGCTCGTTCCATTGTGGTTACTGACAAAAGCTTCCTTCATCTGCTTTTGGGACATTTTTTCTTCTTCCTGTGAAAACAAGAGCAAAGGGATGGGGCTAATCTGGCAGTCCAGTAGTTAAGACACTTTGCTTCCACTACAGGGGGCACGGGTTCGATCTCTGGTAGGGGAACTAAGATGCATTTGTGGAAAGCAACGTTCCTGTGGAACTGGCATATACATGTACATGACTTGGTAATTTGCATAAATATGCACCTGACTTGATTTTACTCTTATTCCTGAGTTTCGGAGCAGAACCTAGGACTTGCGATTCCCCTTACAAGGATTGCTGGAAGAAGCCTAACACTAATATATGAGGATAAGGATGTCATACTAATAGTATGAAATTACTGGTTAAAAAGCTTTAGCTATTCTCAGTATAAGGCAGACTCACAAAGAAAGTGAATTTGAGATACAAAACCTGAGAGTGGACTCACAGTAGGATAGAAATTCCAACTACAAAGCATATAAAGGTCATGAAGATAATATAATGAAAATTGAATACACCTCACTAATGATTTAGAATCAAATCTGAGACGGGAGGAGAAGAGGGACAGGGAAAGAAAAGGTATTTAAGTACACTTTGGAATTGGGGGCCTTGGTTTCTGTCCTGAGCCTCTCTGAACCTCCTACCTCTAGTACAAAATGCGAATCCTCCAGTGATCTCCTGAGCCCCAGGCTACTCCTTACCTCATTTACAGGTTAAGGTGTAGGTAGGCAGAATGGATGCTAATCGTGGAGGAGGAGTAGGGGCCGTAAAGTACACACTAGTGTTAATTGTTGTAAAGGGATATAAAACACCTCTCTGCCACATATCCATGTCTGAAAAGTGGCATCTGAGAAGAACACATCTGTTGGCCAAACAAGAACCATATTGAATAAAAGAATGCATGCATGCGTGATGGTCTATCTGGGCCCAGCAGCATTACTTCCCGAGAACAAATCGATCCGAACTTGCTGGCCTTTAAAAATAAAAGAGCCCTTTTCCCGACAGACACGCGCCCCGGCCGCGCCGGCCATTATACCTCACGTGTTCCTGGTTGTCTCTGCGCCCAGAGGTAGAGGGTCCCGTAGGTGAGGCGGGACGCGAGGTACCGCCGCAAGGGCGGAACACGCGCGAGCCAGCCGCTTCCGCCTCCCGAACAGCGCTTCCGGCCGACGCCGGACGGCCTTCTGGGCCGGCCCCCCGCGCACGTCCCCGCCCACGAGGGTGCTCGTTTCCCACGCCCCGCAGGCGCGTCCTTCCCTGTCAAGGGCTTGCCTCGCCCAGGTGCTCTCGGGCTCGGTCAGAGGAGCTCGGGCAGGAAAGACGCTTCCCGCACCTCACCACTGGCCCTCAGACCCCACTCGCCGGCCTCGTCAGTGGGGGGTGGGGGTGGGGGTGTCCAGGGCGCCTCATCTCCCTACGGAGAGACCCACAACCCCGTGAGGGCCCGGAGGCCCTGAAGCCCTCCCTCCTTTCTCCCTCGCATCTTACCCCAGGCTCTCAGAATATTTTGTACCGGAGCGAGCCACCAACTCCGGATGCCGGAGCCCCGGACGAGCCACGTGCGCCCAGCGCCGCGAGCGCGCGCCCCGCCCCGAGGGAGGAGCGTGCCGACTCCCAGGCACTTGGTCTCAGCTGCAGCCCGCGGCTGCGACCCGGCGTTCCCAGCTTTTCTTCCTCTCCCGCTGGCCTCCGCCCTCCCCTCCCCGGGCTCTTCCCGCCGCCTCACCCGGCCCGCCCGTCTGCCTTTCCGTTCTGGCCGGCGGAGGCCGCACGCTCGGCGGCTTAGGCCGTGGGACCGGTGAGTGCCACCCCCAGCCGGGTCCGAAGCCCTTTGCTTGCCTGAAGGGACAGGGGAGGCCGGTGGGCCCCCGCGGCGCTGGGGAAGAAGGGGGCGTCTCTCCCTTCCCTTTCCAAAGCGCCGTTTCCCTTCCCTTTGCCCTTTTGTTTTTGACCCTCTCGTATCCCAGGAAGGAAGTAGCCTGGCTCTTTGCCTTTTTCCAGAACAAGGACCTTTCCTAGTCACTCACCACCGAGCCGGCAGGGGGCGGCCCGGGGTGGGGGAAAGGTCCCGCTCCTGCTCCTCTCCTTGCCTAGGGACCTGGGAGGGGGCGGCTGGCCCCGGGAGGCGTCGGAGCAGCCGCGCCCTTGGCTGGGGTCACGTCCACCTTCCCAGGAAGGACATACTGTCCCCGTGCCAGGTGCTTCCGGAGCGGCATCCGAGCCCTGGGCCCGGAGGGCACCTCGCGGGGACAAGGGGTGCCCGTTCCCGCGGGGAACGTGGGGGCAGGGCACCCAGGACCCTTACCCTGCTCTTCTCGTCTGCCCTCCCACTGTCGTCTGAGCCGAGGAAGAACCGAAGGCTGGAGGGGAGGAGGGACGGGGAGAGCTGTTGTTCAGGTTGCCACCTGCCCTGACTAGGGGTTTTCATTTATTCATTACCGTCTCCCTCCTTCCCACAGTGGTCACACCCTTACCAGAAATTCTTGGCTGGTAATCGCGAAGCCGACAGGGAGCTGGGAGAACTGGAGAAAACCGCTCTAATCGGACTTGATTCTGGCAAGAAGTGGACCCTGCATCGTAATAACCAGCATTTGCAAAGCGGTCTCAGAGGTACTATCCTATTTGATCCTTAACTCATCATTGTGAGGTCTGGGTATTAGTAGTCCTTTTTGCAAATGAGGGAACGGAATAAGGCTTAGAGGGGTCTTGTGAACTGCTTTTGAGAGGGTGTGGGCTTTGGGATTCTAACCCTACAACCTGTTGTGTTCCCCTCTGATCCTCTCTCATAAGATGAGCTTCTAGTTGAGGGAACTTTGTTGGCCTTGAGCCTCTGGAGCCCTCTGCATGGCTGTCCCCTGGATGGGGTACAGTCAGTGTCCAGGGTGAATGTGTCCACCACAGTCCTGATGCCCTCCTCTGCCTGAATTGTCATTTTTCCAGTTTGCATGGCAGCCCCTATCCCTCAGGTCTTTGAAAGGCTAGATGTATTCAGGGCCTCAAGAAAGTCTCCACCAAGGTCAATTCATTACTGACACCCCTCATTCTCATCCTCGTCCTTCCTTGCTGGGGAGGTGTGAAGCCTGGGAAATTCCAAGTCTGTGAGTCACTTACATTTTTTCAGAGATTGGCCTAAGCCCAGCTTCACAACACCCCCTCTCTCGGACGGGTTCCCCTCCTCTGAAATCTTCGCCTTCTTAAAGTTGACACTGAACTGTTCCACCTGATTAGTGCTCCCAAATGGATCATCCATCCTTAGTACTAACAATCTTTCCCCTCTGAATAAATATTCAGATTTGTACTTTGTAGGATGCTTTCACCTGGTTGCCCTTCACAGCCACTCCTTATGAGGTAAACAAGATGAGGAATGAAGGTGGGTGGGGAAGGTGTGATGGCTTACCAGTGAAGGACTGAGCTGTGGCTTCTGTCCCACACAGCAACTTTCCTGGAACATCAAAAGTTGACTCCAGCCTCCCTGCCCCACTGACTACTGACTGTACTAAGATAGGACATTTCTGTGTGCTGGAGAGGATAGGGCACGAGGCATCTCTGTCTTCCAGTGTCCTCATCCTGCATGGCACGCTGACCCAGAAGATTTGCAGCCCCACCTCAAACCCTGTAGTCAAACTGGCCCTGAAGGAGCCCAGGGCGCCTCTGGCGGCTCCTGTAAGTTTCACCTGTTCCCTCATTGGCAGGGGGTGGGACAGACTCTCCCTCTCTGCCCAGGCTCATCCTGGTTCTCATTTTGGTTCTTCCTGCTTGGTGGGAGGAGCAGGAGTGAGTCACCCTGGAGAAGCCCTCACCTGTGTGTGCCCTTTGTCTTCTCTCTCATGCCACAGGCCGTAGGGTGATTCATCTCAGAGATTCCTCAAGAACTGAGGAATCTCAGTTGCAGGACTCATGCCCCAGCCTGTGCCCCCATGACCAGGTGGTTAGCACTCCTTGTGCCTGCGACCCAGAACCCTGGCTGACCACATTGAAGCAGGATGCTCCAGCAGGTAAACCCTCACCCTTCGATAACCCTGGCCTTCAAGCACCTGAGGCACCTCTGCATCTTTCATTTACCTGAATGAAGCTTCCACTGCTCTGACCTGGAAGGAAGGGAAAGACCCTTTAAAGGTCTTTCTTCTTTTCTGTCTTCAGATAGTCATGCCAGTGCCTTTCACCTGTTTCCAAGAAGCTCCTCCTGATACCTAATTTGAATCTCCCCTGTTGTGGTTTCTGGCTCTTTTCCCTGGGATGGGTAAGATGGGCTGGGTGAGGGAATCCTTAGGGCATTTTGGAGACCTTAACAAGCCTGAACCAGTGAGGGAGGCCTGTGAGGTGTCCCTCACAGCCTGAGTTATTAAGGCAAGTGGGAGGCTGTGTCCTCCAAGAGGAGGTGTTCCTTGAAGCTGAGCCTTAAAGAATAAGTAGGAATTGGGACTTCCCTGGCAGTCCAGTGGTTAAGACTCTGCCCTCCCACTGCAGGGGGCACGGGTTCAATCCCTGGTAGGGGAACTAAGGTTCTGTGTGACATGCAGTGTGGCAAAAAAAAAAAAAAAGTAGGAATTAGCCAGGTGGAGAAGAAAAATAAGCAGTCCAAGCCAAGAGGTCAGCCTGTGCAAAAATGTGAGAGAAGATGACCTATGTGGAAATATACAAGAATTCTGATGAATGGATCATGGGGTCCACAGTGGGTTGCTGTAGGGACTTGAAACCTGCCCTTACTCCAGGCCTCTGCCTCTGAAAGGCTCCTATGGCCCCAGCCCTGCCCTTCACTGTGGAGCCCTATCTCATACCCATATCATCCTTCACATGCACTTCTTGGTCCAAAGACAGTGCCAGTAGATATTTGCTGAATTTTTATTTACTGAGTGTTGCCACTGGCCTGAGGCAGATGATTCCTGCCCGTTAGGTGATCACTGTCTAGTGGAGTCCTAGGCAGGTAAGGCAGGATAACCGAGAGTGAGGTCAGCCAGCCTCAAGGCAGTCATGGTAGACTCTGCTGCTTCACCTCCTCCCCTCCTTTTGGCTGATGAAACAGGCTTGAAGGCTGGAGAGAAGCAGGCAGGACAGTCATCTGCTCTGGGCTTTTTTTATTGTCCATTTTTTACTTATTTATTTTAAAAGCAGTAACATTTATCGTAACTGTACTAGCAGCTGCTCTGTGTTGAGCCCTTGCTATATAGTAGGCCCTATACTAAACATTTTACACATACAGTTTTGTTTAGTCCTTGAGAAAGATACCATGTTATATATATAGTGCTATTATATCCCCATTTTGGAGATAAGGCTCAGAGCAGTTAAGTGACTTATTCAAGGTCAAGTTCATTATAAGCAATGTGGGAAATATAGATAAGCAAAAAGAACATTAAAGTTACCCATAATTGTACTGCCCAGAGATAACCGACATTTCAGAGACTATCCTAGATTTTTTTCCCTAAATATGTATTTTTTAAATATTTAAGGGTATCATTTTCTTTGTAATATCCTTTATTCCATTGTAAGGATGTACTATAATTTAAGCTACTATTTGGACATTTGGGTTATTTTCAATTGTTTTGCAATTGTAAATGTTTCTATATATACTGAACATTTTTATGACCTTTACATAGGATCATGTTCTAGAAGAAGAATTGCAGACTTAAGGGACATACGTAGTTTTAAGGCCTTTAATATATTATTGCCTAATTAGAAGGACTGCTTTTAACAAAATCATATTATAATAGCTAACTTTTGGTGGAAGAGACCAGATGCCTTTTCTAAATACTTTATGTGCTTGTTAGCATCTATGAGATAGATGCTACCACCATTCCCATTTTACAGATGAGGAAAATAGAGGCACAAAGAGATTAACAAACTTACACAAGATTATACAACTAGGAAGTGGTAGAATCAGGATTCAAACCGAGGCAATGTAGCTTTTAAGTCCAAGTCAAGGACCATGATACTCAGCTGCCTCTCTGGTAGGATAAGAGCTGTTCATAAATTATAGATGGGGGACTTTCCTGGTGGTGCAGTGGTTAAGAATCCGCCTGCCAATGCAGGGCTATGGGTTCGATCCCTGGTCCAGGAAGATCCCACGTGCCGCGGAGCAACTAAGCCTGTGCGCCACAACTACTGAGCTCACGTGCTGCAACTACTGAAGCCCATGCGCCTAGAGCCCGTGCTCCGCAACAAGAGAAGCCACCACAGTGAGAAGCCCGTGCACCGCAATGAAGAGTAGCCCCCACTCACCACAACTAAAGGAAGGCCGCATGCAGCAACAAAGGCCCAGCGCAGCCAAAAAAAAAA
Organism: Kogia breviceps; assembly: GCF_026419965.1. Lineage (NCBI taxonomy): Eukaryota > Metazoa > Chordata > Mammalia > Artiodactyla > Physeteridae > Kogia > Kogia breviceps. The sequence continues at coordinate 21,207,746 of NC_081328.1, forward strand.
AATTATGAATGGGTTTGAGAGTGATTTTCTTTTTTCCCCTAGAGCAGAGGGATTCACATGGAGCCAGTCATGCTCTGACCTTGGCAGTTATCCTGGAGGCCAAGAGCCTGCTTTGTACATGCATCATCGCGGGCCCAAGTTCAGAGAACAGGCAACAGCTGTGGAAAGAAACTTATTACGGGGCCTCTCAAATGCCACTTGCCTCCTTGGCTTGAGGGTTTGAACTCTAAGGTTAAGTAGTCTCATTAGAAACCCACACATGTTATATCACGGACCCCTTCCTCCAAAAGCAGATTTCAGCCAAGTTACTGTCTTCTTCTGTTACCCACACCATCTTTCCTGCAGCCCCCAGGGAGAAAAGAGGAGCAATGGGGTCCCAGGAGGGAAAATGTGGAAAGTGTTGGCGTCGAGGATGGGCAAGGGGGAGGGAGAAAGGGCTACTTCCCCTTGGTGCTCGCTCTTGACCTCATCTGACTTCGGAGCCAGGCTTCTTCTCAAGTAGACCAGGGCAGCAGGAGCTAATTAATTAAGCAGGCTAAATTTAAGCCCCAAGAGGCGGGTGATGAAGGCATGGGGCTACCTCATAGCTGATTTTTCATCTCAAGCTGAATGGTCTCTTTCAAAAAAGGTCCAAACCATGGTTCTTTTCCTTTGCAGTTCTCCTGTAGCAGCCCTCCACCTTGGGCCCCACCCCTGCCAGCCCAGTAATGCTGGTAGCTGGCCCGGCTAGAAGCTGGAACTCATGGCAGAGGAGAGGGGATGGCATTTGTTGATTTACTGAGTACATGTTATGTGCCAGGCACTTGACTAAGTGCTTTGTGTATGTCTTCTTATTTTTCTTCCAAATAGCCCTGTGAGTTGATTTTATTTTTCCTAATTTACAAATAAAGAAGCTGTGGCTCAGAGAGGTTAAGTAACTTACCGAGTCTCACAGCCCTAGTAAGTGGCAGAGCTGAAGTCTGAACAACCAGGCTATGATACTAGAGGCCTGTTCTCTTTCTACTATACAGGCCCCCACCCTTATGTAGCTGCCAGCTGGTCTGAGTCCCAGCTCTCCTGGCCCTGTTACTCCCTCCCAGGTTAATGGCCAAAGTTCAGGCTCTGATGCCCATGGCGGGGAATCCCTCAGAGAAGACCTGCAGGCGTTCCTGGGCGGGGAGGCCCCGCTGCACCAGCTGGATGACCTCACCAAGGTGAATCCTGTGACGCTGGAGACAGGTATGGGCTCCCCCTTTCCTCGAGTGTGCCGTCTCCAGTGGGCAGAGGTGTGATGAGGGTATTCAGCACTGCTGCCCCTGGCCAGACCAAGGCAGGCAGGACTCCTGACCTGGAGCCAGACCTCTGCCTGGCAGCTGCCCCCAGGCTCCCCAGTGCAGCCTTTGCTCCAGATGTGGGGCTCAGCTTAATTAGATCTTGTACCTACTCTTCAGGGAGCTGCTGGGATCTAATGGCTCTTGGCTAATTGCAGAGGGAGCGCTGTTAGGCGGGTGTTTGTATGTGCAGTTATGTCTCCATTTGAGCCAGAGTTTGCTAAAGGCACCTCTGCCTCAGTCCTGAGGTGTCTGCAGGCCCGGTACACGGCAGACACGTTCTACACCAGCGCTGGCTGCACCCTGGTGGCTCTGAACCCCTTCAAGCCCATCCCTCAACTCTATTCACCAGAGGTGATGCAAGAGTACCACGCTGCTCCTCAGCCCCAGGTAAGACTCACCGCTGCCTGTGGCCTCAGGGCTCCCCCTCCTCCCCTAGGCTACCTTGCAGCTTCCCTGTCCTTATCCATGTATTCACCAGCCATGTAGTCATTCAGTGTCTACTGGTGCCATGGCCCTGCCCACCAGGAGCTCACAGAAGTTTGGACATATACCAGTAGGTATAAAGTTGGAGATAAATATTTGTTCAGCTGATTTTGGAACTTAAAATAGGGACATAGGACAGGTGATTTTTATTTTCTTTGTGAATTTATTAGTAGGAAAGAATTTACAATGGAACATTTGTGTATTTAGCAAACCACTTTTTTGGGAAAAGGATAAAATTATATGTGATAAGGATTGTCCTAGAAAATTCAGCACATGTTCATCTCCACTGATTGGAATGCCAAGTAACTTCTATTTTTTATAAATTTATTTATTTTTGGCTGCGTTGCGTCTTCATTGCTGTGTGCGGGCTTCCTCTGGTTGTGGTGAGCGGGGGCTTCTCTTTGTTGCGATGCGCAGGCTTCTCATTGCGGTGGCTTCTCTTGTTGCGGAGCACGGGCTCTAGGCTCACGGGCTCAGTAGCTGTGGCTCACGGGCTCTAGAGTGCAGGCTCAGTAGTTGTGGCGCACGGGCTTAGTTGCTCCGCGGCATGTAGAATCTTCCCGGGCCAGGGCTCGAACCCGTGTCCCCTACACTGGCGGGCGGATTCTTAACCACTGTGCCACCAGGGGGAAGCCCGCCAGGTAACTTCTTGTGGGGGTGAGGTTGGAGCTGGTGCAGGCAGGGAATAGACCAGTTGATGTAAAAGTGCAGGGAGAAGCAAGAGCGGACTTGCTGGTCAGAGGGAGGTATTGCAGAGAGAGGCAGGAGATGAGATAAGCCAGGACTGTTGAAGGGTCTGATGCACCACAGCAGGCAGAGTGTCCACAGAGGTTCTTCATCAGGCATGGCGGTGGGGCTGTGAATGGAGCTGCCTGTGGGTACAATTACCTTGGAAGTTGGGGGAGCTGGGTTCAGGAAGGTGAGACAGGAGACAGAGAACAGTTGGAGGCTTTGTAACAGTCCACGTGGGAGGTGAATGGGGTGAAGGCAGGGGGAGAGTGGGACGGTTCTGACACCATCCAGAGTGATGCCCTATCCCTTCAAGAAGCTGTAGGTAAGCACATTCCTGGCCAGGTGGTGCTGCACGGGCTGTGCATTGTGCAGGTGACCTGGCTCATGCATGGTTAGTGTCCGAGTGGAAGCCAGGGGAGGCCTGGCCAGAGAGCCCATATCTTACCAACTCTGCTTCCTCAAAGGCAAAGCCATGTCCTGGTCCCCTCAGTTTCCTCAGTGCCCAGCACACTGAGGGCAATTAATACTCGTTGATGGAAAGGAGAACAGTGACTTTGGAATTCAAATCACATGGATGCACTTATTTGCTGTGTGGACTTGAGAAGGTTATTTAACCTGTCTGAACCTCAGATTTCTCATCTATAAAATACAGTTAGCTATCCAACTAATGTACAGACTTCTTAGACAATACCTTATAAGAAAGTTCTCGCAAATTGCAAAGTACAATAACAAAATAATAAATAACAGAATAAGACTGTTGACATAAGATAAGATGGGAGGATAAAGTGTTAACGTCATAGACTGGTCAAGGCCAGCACTGTTTCCAAACTGAGAGAAGATGAATGGGTAAAGCCCACAGTTGGGCCTATCATTGTTACTTCCAGGAAATTTTTCTAGACAAAACCTCTGCCACTGCTGTGGGCAGGCTCACCATCTCAGCCGTCATTGGATCAAACACTCCTTGAAGACAGGTGTTTACTCACATGACCTTTCACCCCTTGATGTTTCAGAAACTGAAGCCCCACATCTTCACTGTGGGTGAACAGACCTACAGGAATGTCAAGGGCCTGATCGAGCCAGTCAACCAGTCTATTGTCGTCAGTGGAGAGAGTGGTGCTGGCAAGGTAAGAGGGTCTCTTTCCCACCCTGTCAACTTTGTGACTGGCTGGACAGGCAGAGAGGCAGAGGAGGTCACTCCTCTCGGATTCAGTGTGCAGCAGTGGCAGGAGCTGGGCAGGAAGTCAAGAGGCAGGGTTCTAGTCCAGGCTCTTCCACCAGCTCTGCTGTAACCCTGGGTGAGATTCTTTTTTTCTGAGCCGTCATTTTCTCATTGAAGGACTCTCTCAGCTCTGACACAATTGGAAACAAAAGTCAGCTGTTGGGGGTTCCAGCATAATGCTTAAGAACACATCAGAAAGATATTTAGCTTTTGCAAACCTCATTTCTTTCACGTGTAAAATGGCAGGGAGGGAAAGACCAACACGTACCTCATGGGACTTCTGTGAGAGTTAAATGAACTAGTGTACATAAGGCACTTGGTGGCATGCTGGGCACATGGCAGCACTCCTCCAAAAGTAGTTAGTGTTCTAATAAGGAAGTAGCCCACGTGCATCTCTGGGTTGCCCTTGATGGCAAGGGCAGTGCATTGGGCCAGCTGTGGGGAAGGACAGAACCTCCGGATGTGGTCATGTGGTCTCTAGGTGACAAAATCTTAATAGGTGAGACAGAATGTTGTACAAGGATGAGTGAGGAGTTGCATGGCTGGTCAGAGGAGGCTGCTGGCCGAGGCCTCGCTACCTTCTTGTCGAGCCTCACCGGCCACCCCACCCTTTCCTCAGCATTACCTTCACAAGGGATTCTTTGGACCATAAACCCCCTCTGCCTACACTCACACGTGGAAGCATTGCTGAGCACTGAGCACCTGCCAGGTTCTAGGCTCTGGGCTAGCCAGTAAGCAGTGGCAGGGGGAGGAACAGAGGAAAAATGCAACATCTGGCTTTCAGGGGGCTCTTAGCTTGCTGGGAAAGACAGACAAGGAAACAGATGGAGACAGCAAACTGTAGGGACGAGGGCTAGGACTTGGGTGAAGAGGGGATCTTTGAGAGCTTTATCAAGATCGCCGGTGTAGTGGCTGATGCCCAGCTCCTAGATGAGCCCATTGTCCTCCAGAATTGCTCTGGGCAGCTGAGGCTGGACCTGGCCCTAGACCCATTCAACCAGAGCTCAGTAACCCTTTATTGAACAGTCACTGTGGTCATGGGCTGGGCCTGGTATCTTTTTCAATTTTAATTTATTTTTGATAAATAGTAACATAGTGACATAGCTCAAAAATCAAGCAGTACTATAAGGCTTACAGAAAAAAACAGCAACCCTGCCCCATATCTCTCAACCCTATGCTTTCACATCTTTCAGCAGTTTGTTTGGGTGTCTCCATCCATATTTCTAAACAACATGCTTATATTATTAGTTATTGATTTTTCAGTTTTGACCTTATCTATTCATTTCCTACTTTGATGAGGATTTAGCCCTGTTTCCCTGCCCCCAAATACATACATAATTATATCATGATTTCTGGGTAAGTTAACATATAGTACTTGTAATTACAAGTATGTATGTATTGTTCCCAGCAGAGCCCTATAACATACTATTATTATATTTCTTTTCTTGTATAATTTTTACTTTCCCTCTACTTAATAATTGCCCCCACTTTTTCACTTGTTTAGTTTCTATATACCTATTATTAATTCATTATCAAACTTGTCACCAAAACTGGAAAACACCTACCCAACAGGTGCTTTTTTTTTTTTTTTAAACCGCACAGCTTCCAGGATCTTAGTTCCCCAAGCAGGGATCGAACCCCGTGCCCCCTGCAGTGGAAGCACAGAGTCTCAACCACTGGACCGCCAGGGAATCCCTTCAGGTGCTTTTTTTTTTCTTGGCGATGCCCTTCCTAGAGTTCTCACATCTCCTACTTGCATCCAGACTGGTGGCTGCCAAGGGCTGCTGCCACACAGCTGTTACCTGGGAGCTGTTTGCCTCACTCTGGGGATCCAGATTGTCCTCTGTTCTATGATAAATCTCTTGTTGTTGGAGCCCAGTGGATTCCTCTTCATCCTTTACTGCCTTGTTTTTATGGAGCATATTCTTTAGTAGCTTCCCGACAAAGGTTACTTGGAGGGCATAGTTTTGAGTTTGTTGCACATCTGCAAATGTTTATTCTGCCTTAATTTGACATGTTGGCTGGATATTATAATTTCAAATTGGAAATCATTTTCTTTCTGAATTTATAAGTTATTTTCTTATATATTCTTTTGAGTATTGCTGTTGAAAGTCCCAATCCATAAATGGTGATTTGTGTTTTCTTTCCAAAAGCTTTTAGGGTCATCTTTTTTATCCATAGGTATTGAAATTCACAGTGGCATGTCTTTTCTCACTTGCTGTTCTGGATACTTCGTATGGGTCTTTTTAACCTTGAAACTCATGTCCTTTAGTTTGGGAAAATACTATATCTGTTGATAATAATTTAATAATTTACTCCCCTTGTTTTCCCTTTCTGGAATATTTATTAGTAGGAAGTTTGATAAATTGTCTAATGTCCTGTTTTCCTCATCTATTCTTCTATCTCTTAATATTTTGTCCTATCTTGGGGGAGATATTCTCCACCCTTCAATCCTTTTGAATTTTGAATTTAAAAAAAAAATTTTAATTCTAAGAGTTCTTTCTGGTTCTCTGAATATTATTCTCCCCCCAGCATCCTGGTCTTACTTCTTCTCTTATCTTTGGGGATATTTCATGATTTTTACTTGTCTTCTGTTCCTTTCATTTCTATTCCCCAAATTCATTTCTATTTCCTTCTAGTTCCTTTTCTTCCTTTGTTGTGATATTTGTCATTCATGTAAAAGAAGTTTACCAAATAGTTAATGATCCTTGGATTTCTGTTCATACTTCAGAATAAGGCATTAAGCAACTGATTAGAATCTCTTATGTTTATGGACAGGAGGCCTCACTATGGATAGCTTTCTAAACTGGTGGGACCCTGAATGTTCATAACTTGTTTTATGAGCTTGTCAGTATCTCCAGAAAAGATTCTTCCAATCTCTTCATGAGAGAGGTAGAAACTATAGTTAAGTGGAAACGATAAAAGCATGAACAACTCTTACCAGCAGATTAGACATGCAGAAGAATACATCAGTGAACTTGAGAGTGAGTCAATAGAAATAAAAAAAAAAAAGAAATTTGGGGAATTCCCTGGTGGTCCGGTGGTTAGGGCCTGTGCTTCCACTGCAGAGGGCACGGGTTTGATCCCTGGCTGGGGAACTAAGATCCCACGTGCCACATGTTGTGGCCAAAACAAAACAAAACAAAAAAAAGAGAAAATTGAAAAAAAGAAAAGCACATTCAGGAGCTTTGGTACACTATCAGATGGTTTGCCATACTTGTAATTGATGTCCCAGGAGAAGAGAGAGAATGTGGGTCAGAAGTAATATCTTAGAAAATTAGCAAAAGATAACAGGCACAGATCCTAGAAGCTCAGGAAACACTAAGTAGGATGCATACAAAGAAAACACACCTAGGCACATTATAGTCAAATTGCTGAAACCAAACATAAGGAAAAAATCGTTAAGGAAGCAGGAAAATATACATAAAGAGGAACAAAGATAAGAATGATAGGGACTTCCCTGGTGGCACAGTGGTTAAGAATCCGCCTGCCAATGCAGGGGACACGGGTTCGAGCCCTGGTCCCGGAAGATCCCACATGCTGCAGAGCAACTAAGCCCGTGCGCCACAGCTGCTGATCCTGTGCTCTAGAGCCCGTGAGCCACAACTACTGAAGCCTGCGCATCTAGAGCCTGTGCTCTGCAACGAGAAGCCACCACAATGAGAAGCCTGCTCACGGCAACAAAGAGTAGCCCCTGCTCGCTGCAACTAGAGAAAGCCCACGCACAGCAATGAAGACCCAATGCAGCCAAAAAAATGAATGAATAAATTTTTTAAAAAATCATTCATTCTAAGGTGAAGATAGTAACAATTTATTGTAGAGGTACAGTGGAATCATAAAAGTACTCAATTCAACCAGAGGCAATAAAAGGAGAAAAAAGTAACAAAGATCACATGGAACAACTCAAAAACAAATAATAAGATGGTATATTTAAACCCAACCATAGCGATTATTAAATTAAATGTAAGTGGACTAAACTCTTCAATTAAAGACAGTGTCAGAGTGGCTTTCTTTAAAAAGGCAAGACTCAAAAAAAAATAAAAAAATAAAAAAGCAAGACTCAAATTATATAATGTCTTCAAGAAACCCACTATAAAGATATAGATAGGTTCAAAGTAAAAGAATAGGAAAAGATATACCATTCCAACACTAATCAAAGGAAAGCTGAAGTAATTATATTAATACACAAAGCAAAAACAATTGAAAGGAGAAATAAAATCAAAATTAATAGTTTGATATTTGTGCATTCTTTTCAAGTACACATGGAACTGATATGGGCTATCTTCTGAACCACAAAACAAGCCTCAATTTGAAAAGGTTAAAATACAAACCGTTCTCTGCTCTGAGTAGAATTTAACTAGAAGTAAATAACAAAGATATCTAGAAAATCCCAAAGCATTTGGAAATTAATACCTTTCTAAGTATCCTTTGGGTCAAAGACGTAATCACAAGGGATATTAGAAAACACTTTGAACTGAGTGAAAATTAAAGCAAAACATACCAAAATTTGTGCTTAAAAAAAAAAGCAGTGCCCAGTAGGAAATTTGTTGTAACGTTGAATGCTTATATTAGAAAAGAATAAACTCAAATAATTGACCTGAGCCTCTACCTTAAACTAAGGGAAACCCAGAGTAAGCAAAAGAAGGAAATAAAGTTTAAAACACCCCAGTAAAATAGAAACAAAAATAATAAAGCAAGTGAAATCAATGGTTATTTCTTTGAAAAGATTAATGAAATCTAGTCAAACTTAGAAAGACAAATTACAAATGTCAGAAATGAAAGAATAGACATAACTAAAGATCCTACAGATAAGAGATCTTTATTAACTTTATTACAATAAATTCTACAATTTAGTAAAATGGAGAAATATTTGGAAATACACAAACTGCTGAAGCTCACATAAGAAGAAACATATAACCTGAATATCTAAATCTATGAGACAAATTTAAGTCATCGTTAAAAATCTTTCCTCAGGGCTTCCCTGGTGGCACAGTGGTTAAGAACCCACCTGCCAATGCAGGGGACATGGGTTCGAGCCCTGGTCTGGGAAGATCCCACATGCTGCGGAGCAACTAAGCCTGTGCACCACAACTACTGAGCCTGCGAGCCACAACTACTGAAGCCCGCGCTCCTAGAGCCCCTGCTCTTCAACAAGAGAAGCCACCACAATGGGAGCCCGCGTGCAGCAACGAAGAGCCAACGCAACCAAAAATAAATAAATAAATAAATAAATTTTTTTAAAAAAAGAACTAAGGGAATAAGACACAAAAACACAGAGGGAATAGGGGAGACATGAGGAGTGAGAAGTATCACAGCATGGATATGCCGGGGGCCCTGAATCTTCAAAAAAAAAAAAAAATGTTTCCTCATAGAAAGCTCCAGGCCCAGGTGCCTTCACTTTATGGATTCTACCAAGTATTTAAGGAATTAATGTTACCAGTTCTATACAAATTCTTTCAGAAAATAGCAGAAAGGGAGCACCTCCCACCTCAGAGGGAGACCTAGAAGAATTTACCAAAAAAGCTACCAAAAAGACCCCAAACCAAACAAAAACAAAGCTAAAAACTTGTAGTGAGGTGTAGGGAGTTTATCAAGGTGACAGGATACAGTCAGTATATTAAAATCTATTTTTTTTCTGTCCTAGCAATGAACAAATGGAAATTAAAATGAAAATAGACCTCATCTCAAGTGATTAAAAACAAAACAGTGAGAATTTTGTAAATAGATTGCCTGGGTATAAATCAGAGCCCTATCATTTACTAGATATGTACTCTTCAATGAAATTTAAATTTTTTCTATGCCTGAGTTTCATCATTTTGAAAACAGGTAGTATGTAATTGTATCTGCGCCTGTAGGGTTGGCAAGAAAATGCATGGAAAGTCTCCTTAGGTCAGTAGCCTGCTCAGGTCAGGGTGGGTTGTCCTCCTCTACCCCAGCCCCACTCATTTCTTTTCTTTTCTTTTTTTTTTTTTAAATTTATTTATTTATTTTGCGTTATGTGGGCCTCTCACTGCCGTGGCCTCTCCCGTTGCGGAGCACAGGCTCTGGACCCACAGGCCCAGAGGCCATGGCTCACGGGCCCAGCCGCTCCGCAGCACGTGGGGTCCTCCCGGACCGGGGCATGAACCCGCGTCCCCTGCATCGGCAGGCGGACTCTCAACCACTGTGCCACCAGGGAAGCCCCCCCTCATTTCTTAAATGCATCCTCAGGAACTAGGAGAAGTGGAAGTAAGTGTCCTCATTTCACAGCCTTGCCCAAGGATACAGTTGAACTCAGCATTCACCCTTTGGTCAGCAACATACATGGTGGAAAAGAGGGCTGTAGCAGGCAGGCTCAGAAGTGGGAGGGAACGTGGACACAGCTCCCACAGGGCTTTTTCTGCCACAGACTTGGACGTCCCGCTGCCTGATGAAGTTCTACGCTGTGGTGGCCGCGTCACCCACATCCTGGGAAAACCACCAGATTGCAGAGAGGATAGAACAGCGAATCTTGAACTCCAACCCTGTCATGGAAGCTTTCGGTGAGCTTCGTTTCCTCGGCATGGTACCTCAGTCCCATTTCCTCTGGGATTTGCCACCTTCCAGGGAAAGGAGCAGTGTTCTCTTTAGGAGAAGGGTGGGGGATAGTTTATCATTCACTGCCATGGATCCCCAACTTCCTCCCAGGTACCCTTAGCCTCCTTCCAGTAGAGGTGACGTCACTCTGTCGTCCCCTCCCTCTAGCCTAAGCAGGTATAGCAGTGGTGCTGGAGAGGACCTTCTGGCTCACCCAGTCCAAACCCAATCCTTCTGAACAGCTTCCTGATGGTTCAGGGAAGGGGACTTGTCTAAGGATGCACAACAATTAGTGTCCACGTTGGCACTCTAGATGTTGTGCCTTACCGTCTGCCTCAATAGTAACAGCTTGTTTTTGATCCTTCTTCTTTAAGGAAAATAGTCCCTGACTGCCTAGATTGGCTCTTTCCACTTCATTCCAGGAAGTTCTAACTCAGCTGAATCGCATTTGCTAAAGCCTGAGTGCCCAGTCCATAGTCCTGTCCCTTGTGACATGGAAACCAACAAAGGGGCCTTTAGGTGATTTGAGGATAGAGACCTGGCCCCAGCAGACCTGAGGCCACCTTAGCCCCTGGGGCCTCTGTAAACATAAGGTGTGATCTGTAGGGAACGCGTGCACACTGAGGAATAACAACAGCAGCCGCTTCGGGAAGTTCATCCAGCTCCAGCTGAACAGGTAATCTCCGCTGCCAGTCTCTGTGCCAGTCTGGCTGGGGGCGGGGCAGTGTGAAAGTGGCTGGGGCAGTGCCCAGCCTGGGCCACCCCTGTGGGCAGAACTCAGCTCCTCCTGGCATGTTTTTATGTGTGATAAGTGAACCTGAGGGTGATCTTTGAACCTGGAGAACTCTATAACTACTCCAGCCTGAGGGACCCTGGGGCACTATGCTCGTGCAGCCCATGTGTTCTGACTTCTACCCTTGCTCAGAGACTTCTAGCTAAACTGCCACCTCTTGGCCACACTTCTGAGCTTGAAGCTGGGGCTCTGTTCCTGCCTCTGCATGGGGCAAAATATTGTACAGAGGCCTTGGTCCTGCCCCTGAGCTGGTTGGAGGGCAATGTCCCAGACCCCAACCAAGGACCTGCTCAGTGGTCCCTAGTCCGCACAACCCCCATTGCCTAAGTAGAAGAGTTGGGGGAGGTTGCAGTCTGGCACACAGTAAGTGCCCATAAATGCCCATGGAATGAACAGGCAACTAACAGGCTCCAGCCTGCTTGTACCCAGGGCTCAGCAGATGACTGGAGCTGCAGTTCAGACCTACTTGCTAGAGAAAACTCGAGTGGCCTGCCAGGCCTCCAGTGAGAGGAACTTCCACATTTTCTATCAGGTCTGTACCAGGTGGGGTCCACAGCTGCCCAGATGCAGGGCGGAGATGGGTCTGTGCCCCTAAACCTTCCCCTCCCTGCCTTGTTTCATGCCTGCCTGTTCACCTGGTTTCAGCAATGCCACCACTTATTCCTGCAAACTTTATGTAACACTTCTGCCACACACTGGATCTTGGCTCCCGGGATGGTTTTGGCATGGGAACGTGCTTGCCTTCTCTGTCAGATTAGAAGGTCCTTGAGGCTGGGACTGTCTCCGCAGTGGAAACTCTCACAGACGGAGGGTTGTCCTCGAACGGCAACTGGGAACAAGGACTTCCCTAGACTGTGCCTCCTCCATCAGACGGGGGGACCCCCAAGGCATGGATAGTACGTCTCCCTGCTCTCAGATTGGGACTGGGGGCTCCCCAGGTGGAGTTTTGCTTTCTTCATCATACTGCAGACCCCCTCAGTGAGTTTTTTTGCATCGGGTGGAGACACCCAGAACTGTTTGCTGCTGCTTTTGCCCCGCTGCCTGCCCTGGGCTCTCTACGGGAACCTCTCAGCCTTGTGACGTTGCTGCCGTTTCTCACTGCTCTCATCCCAACCCTAGGCTTACGCAGGCCTAGGCTTCCCCAGCAGCCCCAGCTCAGCCCCCGTCCCCATCCCCACAGATCTGCAAAGGAGCCAGTGCGGACGAGAGGCTCCAGTGGCACCTCCCTGAGGGAGCCGCCTTCTCCTGGCTGCCCAACCCAGAGAGGACCTTGGAAGGTAGGGGGAGCCTTACCCAGCACCCTGGACCAGCCCGGCAGCACCCACTCATCCTGACAAGGCCTGCCTCCCTCACCCCTCGCTGCCCCTGCTGACCTCTGGTCCTGACACTAGGCTGTGACTTGGATTCCTTTTCAGAGGATTGTTTCGAGGTGACCAGGGAGGCCATGCTTCATTTGGGCATCGATGCCCCCACCCAGAACAACATCTTTCAGGTCAGAGGAAAAGCCACACCACTGACACGTGGCAGCGGTGATGGGCAGCCCCTTTTATAGGGCCCTTCTCTCAACGTGTGAGACTCTTTTCCTGAGGATCTAGGACGTTAGGCCCCACTGCACAATCTCCAAGGAGTCGCCCGCCTCTCTGTGAGGCTGAGCCTGGAGGCGGGGTGTCAGGGTGGACGGGGGCAGAGAGGACAGTGGCAGGGCACATAGTGCTGTAGAACAGGCCAGCACGGTGACCCGCAGAGGTCAAAGGGCAAAGTGCCTGGGTCAGTTATTGCTCCATTAATCAGAATAGAGAAACGATGCTGCCACATGGTTGTCTAGTGTGTTAAAAGTTTTAAAATCATGTTCACACCTCTTGGCTCACTTGGTTGTTTTCAACAGACCCATGGGTATGGAGATTATTCCCATTTCATGCTTGAGAAAACTAGAGACCTGCCCCTGGCCAGACAGTGCTAATGGTGCAGATAGAGTCTGTACCAGGCGTAGTAATTCCGACTTGCCACCATCTTCCTCTTCCTTCTGGGACGCAGTGCTCACCCAGAGGGACTGGGCCCCGCTCATCCCCACTGGTGGTCTGCCTTCTCCCATCTTTCTCCTCACTCCTGCGGAGCGGCGGGAGGGGATCTGTAGGATTGGCTGGCAGCAGAGACAGGGATGCCGCTGCAGGGAGAGGGCAGTGAGGTGGAAAGAGACCTCCACCTCCAGAAGGGGGCTGCTCAGGCTGTGGGGGAGATCACTGCCAGCATGGGCACCGCCAGCCAAGAGCTTGGCTGGAGGGACAGCACATAGGACAAGTGGGTAACACTAGGGGTCTGGACAGGAGCGCTGGCTTGGGGGTGGCATGACCTGCCCCAGCCGCACTGCCTGTCAACACAGTAGTCTTCTCCTGAGGTGGGCTGTGGCCTGGAAGCCAGTAGCATGTGGGCACACCCTTTCTGGGACCAGACAGGGATGGTCGGAGAGGCCCTGCTCTACTGATACCAGGTCCAAAGGTTTCCAAGTTGCTGGACCCAGGGGTCCCCTTTCTACAGCCCCTGGGGGCTCATCCATGTGGGTCATTGAGTGCGAAGGCAAGGGAGCACCCACTGGACAGAGACCAAGATCACAGATCCTGCCCTAGGCTGGGCTGTCAGAAGTCCAACGGTGCTGAGAAAGAGCCAGAAGGAGCCAGAGCCAAGCCCCCACCAGCCACACGGAGGTAGGGCCGGTCCATGAGGAACAGGAGCGGCCTTCCCACACAGTCTGCTCCTGGAGTCGGGGGGCGGGGCGGGGGGACAGACTGTGGGTGATGTGGCGGCCCCAGTGGCTGCCTCGAGAGGGATCTGAAGTTGGATCACCTGGGTTCTCATCCTGCCTTTCTCCTTTACCAAGTGTGTGGCCTCGGGCTTGTGATTTAACCTCTCCCCATCTCATCTCTATCATGGGCACCACCATAGCACATGCCTCATTGGTTGTTGAAACGATTACATGAAATGATGCATGCAACTTGTGTAGAATTGGGCCTGGCCGAGTCATGGAGTAAGTGGGCAGTAATTGAGAGCTGTTATTATTCTGTTATCCTAATTATCATATTCAGCAGGAGAGAGACCCTTCCCAGGCTGGGCTCCAGCCCTTGAGAAGGGGCCCACTTCGTGTCCTCTCCTGCCCCCTCAGGCCCTAGCTGGACTGCTGCACCTCGGCAACACCCGGTTTGCTGACTCCGGGAATGAAGCCCAGCCCTGCCCACTGATGGACGATGCTAACTGTGAGTGCAGGGATGGGGGACCTGCACCTCAGGCTTTGGTCGGACACCCAGGGAGCAAGGCAGGCCCTGCCGGAAAAGAGGCAACATTTGGTGGGATCGGGTGGGAAGGCCAGAAGGTGAAATTTGGAATCAGTGCCCTTGAAGCCATAGCTATAGGGGCCCTGCCCCGGAGAAGTTACTCCTCATCCCATCTCTGCTGCAGCAGATAGCATCTTACAGATAAGAAAATGAGAGTTGGAGGGTTTATAAAGTGGTTTATCCCACTCATGGCCATGTGGACTGGCACACAGAAACCCTGGGTTCAAGTCCTGCCTCTGCCTTGGCCAAGCCTCCTCACCCACCTGCACCCGGCTTCACTCTGCCCCATTGGGTGGGTCGTGGTTCCACTGTGGTGACTTCACGGGGCCTTGTGCAGTGGGATGTTTGGATGGAGGGTGTCTGTGCCCCCCAGGCTCTGTCAGGACAGCGGCCTCACTGCTGCGGCTCCCAGAAGACCCTCTGCTGGAGACACTGCGGATTCGAACCATCAGGGCAGGCAGGCGGCAGCAGGTGTTCCGGAAGCCCTGCTCCCGGGCCGAGTGTGACACCCGTAGAGACTGTCTGGCCAAACTGGTCTATGCACGGTGAGTGCTCTGGGCCCTGCCCTCCTCCCAGGCCCCCCCATCTGGAGCTGGAACAGACCCCTCAGGCAGTACAGCTGGGCCCAGGATGAGGGCTGCCAGATAAAGCAGACGGGTTCCCTGCCCTGCTCCCCAGACCCTGGGGGGGCAGGAGGGAGTGGCTCCTGGGCTTTCCCCGAGCAAGGCCCTTGGCTTGATTCTGGACTACTCTGCGTGGAAAAGTTGCCACCTGGCCTAGATTCAGCATGTTATTAAAGTACCGGAGCCTGCCTTGACCTTGGTGATAGGTGAGGAAGGCCTGCCTGCCTCTCTGCTGGCAAGGCCGGCCCCAGAGGTGATGTGGGTCCCTCCCAGGTCCAGGTGCAGACCCATGGGTGAATAGGCTTCTCTGTCTCTGTGTGCCCTTGTACTCTTGGTAGTCACCTGGGGAATTTGCTAGATGGTGGTAGAGCCAGGAGCTTTGCCCACAGTCTTGAGCAACACTGCAGCAAGTGGAGCCCAGAACAGGGGGAAGGTGGGGGTCCTGTCCTTTTCCTGTTGGTTCTGTGGGCATCTCTACCTTTTGGCCATGTGGTTAAGGAGTGATCTGTTACTCTAGGTTCTGAGACCCTTTGGGGTGCCATTGAGGGTGTCTGGGGGCCCAAGATCCTCTGAAATTATGGGACAGAACACGTGTGTGTGTGTGCGCGCGTGTGCATGTGCTTATAGGAACTTGGGTACCTGTGGAGAGGGTCCCCCTGCTTTCACAAACTTCTCAAGAGCTAAGAACCTGAGCAGCTCTGCTAAGGGAATAAGATCCTCTGAGTGAAAATGGCC
Source organism: Kogia breviceps (assembly GCF_026419965.1). Classification (NCBI taxonomy): domain Eukaryota; kingdom Metazoa; phylum Chordata; class Mammalia; order Artiodactyla; family Physeteridae; genus Kogia; species Kogia breviceps. The sequence goes on from NC_081328.1 coordinate 21,223,525, forward strand.
CAGGGCAGCTGGGCCCAGACTGAACCCAGCTCAGCAAGGTACTCTGTTTTCACTCCCTAGAAGCGAATTTCAGGTCATAATTTGAGGCCAAAGATTTTTAAAGCTTTTGTGTCAAATCACTGCAAAATGAGCAGGTAAAGTGTGATGATCACAGACACAGTGAGTCTCTACTCATGGATCATTTTACACACAGCATACAGGTCATTGTATCACTAGGTCACTCATTTTTAGTACCTCAAATGGGTATTTGAAGCCCTTGTTTCAAAAATAAGAATCATTTACTGAATTGAAAAATAGTTGCAGAGCAATTACTTAAACGGTAAGGAAGAAACCCTTATATAGTATCATATGTGTCACCACGTTGTACAGCAACCATCCCGTCATCTCAGGGGCAACGGTTCCAGAGTGCAGGATGCCACTGTCCACCTCGGGTGACTCGGGGGCCCCCTCGTGCAGGACGGAGTAAGGGGATATGGTGGGGCCCTGAGCTCTGGCCTCCGCAGGCCGAGGTTTGCAGGGGAGTCCAGTGAACTCAGTTCTTCACAATCCCACCCAGAGCTGCCTGTCAGCCCCTTCTTATCAAGATGCAGCTGGGTGTCGGGCCAGGGGACTGAGGCAGACCCACTCCCTCTCTAGCCCCAGAGGCTATACTGGACCTCAGTGGTATCACAGGTTCAGTTCCAGACCACCACAATAAAGTGAGTCACACAAATTTCTTGGTTTCATGGTGCATAGCAATGTTATATTTACACCAGACTGTAGACTATTAAGTGTGCAATAGCTTTATGTCCAAAAGAACAATGTGCATAACTTAATTTTAAAATAACGCTGTTGGGAAAATGGTGCTGATAGACTTGCTCGATGCAGGGTTGCCACAGACCTTCAATTTGTAAAACACGCAATAAAGCAAAGCACAGTAAAAAGGGATGTGCCTGCAGTTGGTCCCGTGCTCAGTCTTGCTCGTGGACAGGCCAGGCCTTCGTGTGCCCGGGAACATGCATGACCACAGCCTGCATGTGTAGTAGGTCAAGACAGGATGGGCAGGACACGAGAGGAGAGTGTCTAGCCCTTGACCTGTCAGGCTCAGAAGACAGGCCCTCCAAGGTGTGGCACCCAGGCTGGAGGGACAGTCCTGCCACCCCTCAGGCTCAGCCTGACGCCTCTCACCAGAGCCCACTCCCCCCACCCCACCCCAACAGGCTGTTTGACTGGCTGGTATCGGTGATCAACAGCAGCATCTGTGCGGACCCTGACTCCTGGACCACTTTCATAGGTAGCAGGGGCTCACCCTCCAGGAACCCTCCTTCAGAAAAAGAACAGGAGGGCCGGTACAGAGAGCAGAGCCCTGGGTCTACTGCGGGACTCCGGGCAGCTCCTTTCCCTCCTCTGCACCTGTCTCCTCACCCTCCACCAGTGTGTGGGCGAGCTCTCTTCTCTCCGGTGCCTGCATCTGACTGTCCGTAGCTCTCCAGGCAGGCTCAGCTGGAGACCGGGCCACGAGGGCCCCTTCTCTCCCCAGAGACCCATCTCCGGTCTCAGGAGAGTAGTGGGGGACGGTGAAGGAGCTAGATTAGAAGGGACATGGGGGACATGGTAACATCATTGGAACCTGCTAGGGGAGGAAGTAAAGCTCAGAAGCGTCGGTGGAGTTTGCTCACAGAATGGTGGAATTGTAGGCACCAACTGAGCCCGTGAGACTCAGGCTGTCCGAACCGGGTTGGACATACAGCGTTCCCCGGGATCTGGTCCCCTGACACCTCGTTTGGCCTCTTCCTGCTCTGATCTCTGAGGGGACAGGAGGCTGCCCTGGGAACCACGCTGGGCTGGGAGGTACTCTGCTCACCGCTGGGTATCGTGCTCGGGCTGCCAAGCATGAGGCTTTACCCTGGGCTCCTGTCGTCCCGTGGGTCTCGCCTCCTCCTGCATTGCCCCACGGGGTCTCCCCTTCCTCCCAGGCCTGCTGGACGTGTACGGGTTTGAGTCGTTCCCCACCAACAGTCTGGAACAGTTGTGCATCAACTATGCCAACGAGAAGCTGCAGCAGCACTTCGTGGCTCACTACCTCAGGGCCCAGCAGGTGAGGGGTAGGGTGGTCCTGCGTCCTCTCTTTCTCCCTGGCCCCCAGCCCCGTCGCTGGATCTGACCGGGCATCTTCGGTTCCTTCTTTGACACCGCTCTGGAACGGGCTGTGGTGCTGAGGCCAGCCGTGGGATGGCCAGCTGGACCTCAGACCACAGCTGCCTTCTGCCACCCCACTCCCACTTCCCCAGGAGGAGTACACAGCTGAGGGCCTGGAGTGGTCGACTGTCAGCTACCAGGACAACCAGACCTGTTTGGATCTCATCGAGGGGAGCCCCATCAGCATCTGCTCCCTCATAAATGAGGTGGGAGGGTCAGCTAGTGTGCAGAACACCCGAGTGGGGCTTTGGGCTTCTCTGGAACCTTGAAGACCATCCTGTGCCCTCTGTGTGCCTCTTTCTCTCCATCTGCATAATGGGTTTGCTAGCCCTATAACCCCTCCTTTTCCAGGTCACTGTGATTCTCCCATGGGTCCACGGGGTGGGGACTGTGAGGGCTGTGAGCCCCTCTCGCTTGGTGGCTGACCACCTGTCCCATCCTGGCCCACACAGGAATGCCGCCTTAATCGGCCAAGCAGTGCAGCCCAGCTCCAGACACGCGTTGAGAGTGCCCTGGCGGGCAGCCCCTGCCTGGGCCACAACAAGCTCAGCCGGGAGCCCAGCTTCATCGTGGTGCATTATGCGGGGTCCGTGCGGTACCACACCGCAGGCCTGGTGGAGAAGAACAAGGTGAGGGCTGGGCCGTGGCCCCTGCGTGAAATGAGACGCTGAGTCATTCATTGCTGCATGTGTGTGGAAGCTTCTATCGTGCATCCTCCCCTCCTGAACATCCTCCCGAATCCAGGGTCGCCTCTTGGGCCCTCCTGTCTGAGGTCTCTGCTCATCAGGCACAACCTGCCCAGAAATGACTGCCTTTCCTGGCTTCTAGGCACCCAGTAGACCGGCTCTGAGTCTCTTGGGCTCAGGCCCTGCCCTTCTTCTGGGGCCTGGGTGAGCTGGGCTGGCAGCCCGTGGGCAGCACCACGCCTGCTCTCACCCTTGTCCTTGTCCTTTCCCCACAGGACCCCATCCCCCCTGAGCTGACCAGGCTCCTACAGCAGTCCCAGGACCCCCTGCTCAAGGTGCTGTTTCCTGCTGACCCTGAAGAGAAGTCCCAGGAGGAGCCCTCTGGCCAGAGCAGGGCCCCTGTGTTGACCGTGGTGTCCAAGTTCAAGGTGGGTCTGGTGGTGCTGATGCGACGTGCTTGGTTCACTCATCAATCTCCAGTGCTTACCAAGCACCTCCCGGGATCAGTGCTGTGTGCCGGGAGCCCTGAGGAGTCAGGTAGCCATGGTCCTGGTCCACGGGAGATAGAGACCGGAAACGAACAGAGGGACTGTGTGTGTAGTTGACGTGACAGGAAGCCTGGAGGCCCGTGGGTGGCAGTGTGGCCTTTCGCCCACTGCTGATAGGGTGATCATGGAAGAGCAGGAGTTACCTGAACCTCTGTGACTGGCCCACTCCCAGTTCCCTAGCTTCCCGCTCAAACTCTGTCCTCGGCCAGAGCAGACTTGTCCCCTCCTGCCGTCGCTCAGCCCTTGCACGTTCTGCTCTACCACCCCTCAGCTCCACCCTCGCTCCCACCCTCCATGCCACTTCTCTTAGTTTATTCCTTGTCCTCCTTGCAACCGCAGCCTTCTCATCACCTCCCACAGGAGGCAACCAGGGGAGCCCAGGTTTGGTTAGCCCTTTCCTGCCCAGCCTCAGACACACCACTGAGAGAGCCCATCCCACGTCTGCAAGGCCCGTTAGGCCCTGAGCTGTGAGACGACGGCAGATGGCCATGTCGTAGCCCTGGCAAGGCTTCCGGCACACAGGACGGGCTTAGTCGCCCGAACGGCTGTCACCCGAACAAATGGCAGGGGGTTCTGAGATGCTTCTCTTCTGGAAAGGTTGCTCTGGTGGGGGGTGGCTGAGACCAGATGCAGGGAGACCAACCAGGTGGGGAGGGCCACAGGTCAAGAAGGGTCCCTGGAGGCGGAGGTGAGGAGTGGAGTGTGCTTTGGGCGCACCCAGTGAGAGCTGCCAGGAGTCATTCAGGGCGTGTGAGGATCCAGGTCTCGGGGCTGGGAGGGCTGCTTGGAGGTATCACTAACCAGGGCCCAGCCAGTGCCCCCCCAGCAGCCTGACGCACGGTCTCTCCCCTCTGTAGGCCTCCCTGGAGCAGCTTCTGCAGGTCCTGCATAGCACCACACCCCACTACATTCGCTGCATCAAGCCCAACAGCCAGGGCCGGGCGCAGATGTTCCACCAAGAGGAGGTAATTCACACTGGGCCAGAACGGCTTTGTGGAGAGTCCTATTCGACCAAGACCCTTGGAGGGGTAAGGGGCAGGACGTCTGCTCCAAATGGAGTGACATTAGGGAGGGCTTATCTCCTTAGCTCTGGCAGGACAGTTGTGTACAGTTGTGTGGTCTGTGTACTGCACGGTGGCCCAACCACAGGAGGCAAGTAGGGGCTACAGTGCATCTTGCTGTCTGCTCACCAAGCCACGTGCCCTGACAAGAGACTGAGGCTGCCCAGAGGAATGGGTGTCTTTTGTGATTAGCTGAAAGTCTGTGTCACCTTACAGACCAGACACAGTGCACTGTTTCTGATGGAAGGATAGTTTCTAAAATTTGCACAAAAGTACTCTGTGGCCAGCAGCTGCCCTTTGCCCTTTGGAGGGATGTGGTAGAGGTATGAGAGCTGGACGATGCTGGAGAGTGTCCCACAGTCGACTGGCAGGTATGACCTTAGGCTTCATAGTCAGGACCACTGCTCTGTGGTAGAGACCTTGGTTGGGTCCCGGAAGCATCTTCACAGTATAACCTCTCCAGCCTCTTAGCTGTGGCTCACTCTATTGAGTGCAGAATATAAAATAAATAAAAAAGAGGAATTGGATTGGGCTGCATTTTGAGGCAAAGATGGAAGCAGTGAGACAGCCAGGAATAGCATTGGCCTCAGCTGTACCAGAAGCCAGGCTTCAGATAAGGGGACCTGGGGCCACCAGGACCCTTTTTAACAGGGAGATTTTCTCAAGGTCCCTTGATTTCTCACTGCCCTAAAGACTGTCTGCCCATCAGGAGAGCCTGCAGATCCACACCAGCAGGGCGGCATTTGGGGCCTGCTGACCCCATGCTGCAGCCCTGTCTCCCCACCCCTGCAGGTCCTGAGCCAGCTGGAGGCCTGTGGCCTCGTGGAGACCATCCACATCAGTGCCGCCGGCTTCCCCATCCGGTGAGTGGGCTGGTCCATCCAGTGCAGGGGGCAGGGCCAATGCCAGGATGGAGCTTAGGGCGCAGGGCAGACAAGAGCCTGACCAGCCCAGAGCAGGATGTGGAGATAAAGAGAAAGAGGCAGGTCCACAGAAGTCGCCCTGGAGCTCTAGGGCTGCGCTCACTTTCTGTGGCCTGTTTTGTGGAGGCACCGTGTCTGGTGTGTATCAGTGAATAAGAAAGGTGAGTCTTGCCCTCTTAGGGTGTGCATCGCTGTGGAAAGGAACAAAAAGTGCCATTAGGTGGACAAATGGGGAAGGGGTCAGGACTGCTCAGGGAGGGGCCCTCTGAGCAGCTCAGGCCTAGGGAAGCAAAGCCAAGGGGCCAGCCTGGGAAGACTTGGAGGAGGGGAGAGTATTCGAGACCCAGGGAACAGCAACCCCAAAGTTCCCAGGTTAGGCCCTGAGAGATGCTAAAGTGACCGGAGCACACACAACAGACGGGGGGAAGTGGGGAGGCTCTAGGCCACGTGAAGGCTACGGTCTTCCTGAGGGCTGTGGGAGCCGCGGGGCGTTGGAAGCAGGGCATGCTGCGTGCTCGTTCATGTTCCGTGGCTGCTGTGCGGAGGCTGCCCTAGGGTCAGGCAAGGAGGGAGGATGGTGGCCCAGTGAAAAATGGAGAGAAGTGGGTAAAAGTGGAGTGTGGCTTGCCATAGAAATGGGACTGTGAATGGCTAGACCGTGGGGTACGGGGAAGGGGAGCAGTCGACTTCCAGGCTTCCATCTGAGGCAAGTGGATGAATCAGGACACAGGATGGTCTGGGGGAAAGGGGAGGGGAGGGGAGAGTCCGGTTTGAAATGGAGGGGCACGTGAGGGTCTGTCCTCAGTGACCTTTTTTTCTTTTTTTTTTTTTTTTTTGCGGTACGCGGGCCTCTCACTGTTGTGGCCTCTCCCGCTGCGGAGCACAGGCTCCAGACGCGCAGGCTCAGTGGCGTTGGTTCGTGGGCCCAGCCGCTCCGCAGCATGTGGGATCTTCCCAGACCGGGGCACGAACCCGTGTCCCCTGCATCAGCAGGCGGACTCTCAACCACTGCGCCACCAGGGAAGCCCCTGTCCTCAGTGACTTTTAACACCGTGAGCAAGGAGATCACAGCGGGGCAGGGAGGTCTGAGGCCATTCCCTGAGGAACGCTCACGTTTAGAGAGGGTGGATGACGAGAAACCAGCAACAACTTGGAGGGGGTCGGGGTGAAGGAGGAAGCCAGAACCGTGGGTGTCCTGGAGGCTGAGAGCGAGCGAGCTTTACAAGGGAGAGGGGTCCGCTGGGCACCTGCTGCCTAGAGGCTGGTCAGAGCACTGACTCCTGGAGTTGCTGGCCACGCTGGTGCAGTTTTGGGGACAGAAGCCAGACTCAGGAGGAGGAAGTACCGCTGTGTAGAGAAGCGCTGCCGTGACGGGGAGCCGAGACCCCGGGAGGCAGTGGAGGGGGCCGTGGCGTCAGAGGGGAGATGTGCTGAGCCCCGTGTGCATGGCAGGAGTGACCCAGGTGTCTGGGGAGAGGCTGGCGAGCCCCTTCGGGAGGAGGCAGGCTGCAAATCCCCTCTAAAAGAGTGAGGCTCTGTCTGGGTAGGACCAAGGCTGCAGGAGCAGGAGGCCCAACATAAAGTGGTCTCCGCTGGCTTCCCGCCAAGGGGCCCTAGTAATGTCATCTGCTCGGTGGGCACAGTCAGGGCAACACCTCACTGGTGGTTGAGCAGATTAAACAGTGACTCCTGGCTCACGGCCAAAGTCACTTCATCTCTCCTTCCGCCTGCTTTGGCTTCCAGGGTCTCTCACCGGAACTTCCTGGAGCGGTATGAGTTACTGAGAAGGCTCTGTCCTGGCGCAGCCCCCAGCCCCCATGGCCCACCTCCAGACGAAGGGCGCCCAGGTGAGGGCACCCCTCTGCCAGTCACTTGTTCACCCGGTTTCCTGAGCACCTACCTGGGCCATCTCAGGGCGAGGGGCTAGGGCTTCAGAGATGAAAAAAACACAGCCCTGCCCTCATGGCTCCTGGCTCAGTGGGGTAAACAGACTAAAAGAAGACAAACAATGGGGAAAGTGGAGACACAGAGTTAGGAACAGGATGCTGTGGGTGGTGCTAGAGAGGTATGATGAATCGAGAAGGCTTCCTGAAGGAGGTGGTGTCTGAGGCTAGATGGGATTAGCCAGGTGAGGGGCATTCCACAGGCAGGGACAGCACTGTGTGTGCCAGGAGCTCCAGGCTGTTCCGTGTTGCTGGCTCGTAAGGGCAGAGAACAGTAGGCGGTGAGGCTGGGGGACAGGCAGGCCCACTCGCAGAAGCTGGACCTTCTCCTCCAGGCAGATGGGAGGCATTTCGGGGGAGGAAGGGAGTGGCGTCAGCCTCATGCTTTCTGGAGGCTACCGTGGGGCGCCCCGTGGTTGGCCAGAGGGGAGAGAAGCTAGAGATGTGGGGCCGAGAAATGTTGGGAAGGAATTGGCCAGACTTGACAAGCATGTGATTCGATGTAGAGGGAGAGGAGAGGAGAGAATTAGCCATGCCCGGCTGGTGGGAAAGAGAGGTTTGGGGAGGCTGCCAAGCCCTGCCCGGCCAGTGGAGACATCCGCAAGGTACCGGACAGCTCCCACCTCAGGGGAAAGGCCTGGTCTGCTGGGGTTGTTGGGCCTAGGCACAGGTGGAGGGAGAAGAGGCCAAGGGTAGGAGACACACACAGACAGACACACACACACACCACACACACACACCCCAGGGCCAGCAGAGCCCAGGCAGTACACACACACACACACACACACACACACACACACACACACACCCCCAGGGCCAGCAGAGCCCAGGCAGTACACACACACACACACACACACCCAGGGCCAGCAGAGCCCAGGCAGTACACACACACACATACACACACACACACACACACACACACCCAGGGCCAGCAGAGCCCAGGCAGTACACACACACACACACACACACACACACACACACACCCAGGGCCAGCACAGCCCAGGCAGTACACACACACACACCCACCCAGGGCCAGCAGAGCCCAGGCAGTACGTATTTCCCTCTCTTGGGCGCGATTTTGTCACTTTCCTTTCATCCTTTCTCCCCACCTCTCTCTCCCCCTTTCTCCATGGTGTGCTGTTCTGTTCTGTCTCTTGCCCAAAGCCCCTGGTTGATTTTGCTGCTGTCTCTCGTCTGCGGCGTTTCCTTTGGCAGCCTCCAGAGAGGCACTGGGCAGCTAAAGGTGGTCAGAGCCCAGAGCCCTCAGGTAAATCCTCCCTGTGCAGGAGCCGGCCCTGCTAGGTGTGGGAGGGCAGGCGGGGGACCCGGCGGGCCTCCATGGGACTGGGGTTTGTTCCCCCTTTTCCCATCAGTGGCGGGGGGGGGCCCAGGCGCAGAGGGAGCGGCCCGGCTGCCCTGTTTGGCCCTCAGCATGTTTGGGGCCGTAGGAACAGATGCTGACTAAGCAGCCTGGCAGTCCACGTGGGAGTCAAGGCACCTGGTGCCCTCTGCCACCCTGCCCAAAGGGACCCACAGGAATGGAGGCTGTAAGCCAGTCCAGGGCACAGCCTCAAGTAGGATTTGGAGATTCCTCCCAACAGCCCAGGACCAGAGGGACAGTGGGAGGCTACCTCTGGCCCCCTCCCAAAAGGAGGTAGAAATGGTTAGAGGCAAGAACAGCAGCAAAGAATCCTGTGGAATGTTAGGGAGACCAGACCAGTTTCTTAAGGCCACAGAAGTGTGTAGACGATGAAGCACTGATGGGACCTCTGTCTCCGTCCCCCAGAATGGTCTCCAGGCTCCGAGCAGGCCACGCTGCAAGCCCTCCTCCAGGACATCCTCCACACTCTGCCAGCCCTGGCTCGGGCACCAGCTGAGGCCACACCGGCCCCAGTGCACTGTGGCAGGACCAAGGTGTTCATGACTGACTCCGCGGTAAGCTGGTTTGGGATGAGGAGTGGCCGGCCACGTGCTGTCCTTAGCAGGACGGTCTGGGCCCTCCTGAGGGCAGGGGGAGGAGAGGCTGAGGGCCTCAGTGGATGCCCCTTCTCCCAGCTGGAGCTTCTGGAACACGGGCGTGCCCAGGTGCTGGAGCAGTGTGCCCGCTGCATCCAGGGTGGCTGGAGGCGACACTGGGGCCGCAAGCAGGAGAGGCAGAGGCGGGCCGCCGTGCTCATCCAGGCAGGTAGGAGAGGTGGGGCCCTGGGCCGGCAATCATCGCTCCTGACCAGCAGGTGGGCCTAGATGAGGCCACTGTCTGCAGCTGCACATGATCCAGCCCACATGACACCTGTTTCTTTCGAAATGCTTCTGCTAGAGTCCCCCCAGACCAAAGCTGTGTCCCAGCCTCAAGAGGTTAACTGCATGTCTCTGTGGTGCGCTGGGATTCGAATTCCCTGTCCAGTTCACCCAGAGTATATCCCGTTCAGTGCAGACCAGGCCACACCACAACTAAGGGTGCTTTGTAGGTAGTAGAGGCTCAAAAGTTGCCTTTAATACCCCTTTCCCAGTCCTAGATAGCTGTTATGCCACTTTTTTTCCCCTTTATGACAACTCTTATCATTACCTGGGCTCCTGGGCGTGTTGAGTTTAATTAAGGAGAAGGTAAAAACTGAGAAGGTCTGATTAAGGAAGCAACGTATGAACCATGACACAGCAGCCTCATTTTGAAAAACAAAAATATTAGAAACCACCCAAATATCTGACAGTGGTGGAGTCATGGCTACATTATGGACGATCCTTAACTAGCTAAGAAGTGTTTTTGAAGAATATTTTTAATTTACCGGAAAAACATTTCCAACATGATGTTCAAATCTGAATGCTGAACTACACATCAAGGTGATGGCACCTTCATAAGGTGTTTGTGTGTACAGGCCTGAAAAAAAGTAAGGAAATACCGTAGAACTATCTGGGTTGGTGACTTTTATGCGTCTTTAAACTTTTTAGTTTTTCAGAATCCAAATGTGTTAGCATTTAGTCGAATAGCCCATTTTCTGAATATGACTGTACCAAAAAGAATCAGAAAATGCTGAAATTTCAAAAGAAGAAAATGAAAATTGCCCCATGATCAGCTCCCCATCCAGTCCTTCACCAGTGCGTGGGTGTATGCTGGTGTCGTTTGTGGATTCATAAGGCAGGCAAGCAAATTCAATTAGGGGTTTCCAAAAAGACAGGTAATTTTTTTAAATGCAGACAATTCAGACCCCTCTTGCTTCCTGGGCATTACCTCAGACTGAGACCGAGATGGGAGGTGACCCCGTGGCAGCTGCCCGTTTGCTATGTAGGTGTCTGTCTCCAAGCCTGGGCGGTCTGAGCTGCGGTCTGCAGAGCCAGGTCTGCTTCACGTGTTGACTTAGTCCCTCACCTCACACGGTGGCACAGGTGGCCATTCAAATGTTTACAGCTGCTCTGGTGTTGCTGCAGCCTGGTTACCGAGAGCTCTGATGAACATTTACTCTTATTTCCTGTTTCAGCCGTTCGTTCCTGGTTGACTCGGAAGCACATCCAGAGGCTGCACGCAGCTGCCACGGTCATCAAACGCACGTGGCAGGAGTGGAGGGTGAGTACTGACCTGAGAAGTCAGGGTGGGCAATGATGGACTCGGGCTGGAGTAATGGCCCCGCCACTGCAAAGCGGGCGGCCTCGTGTCCTCATGAATGGTGGACACGACACCGCCCACACCGCAGGACAGTTATGACACAGTAGAGTGGCACAAGCTAAAAACCATGGAACTGTACGCTTGAAAAGCATCAATCTTATGGTATTTCAATTAGATCTCAATAAGGCTATTATTTTCTTTTTAAATTTGTGCTTTTATTTGCCAGTGTAAGTACAGTAACCTGCCAACTTTTTTATTCTAAAAAGCATTTTACATCACAGTCCAACAAACACACATATATAATGTGTATACATATATAAAAGTGAAACAGGTTTTGCCCAAAACATCTACCCTGAGTGTTAATTCTTTTTAAGACTTTTTTTTTTTAAACTAAGGCTGAACTGCACTGATACATCTAATCACCGAAGTCCCTAGTTCATCTTAGGGTTCGCTTTATGAAGTGAACAGTGTTGCACGTTCTGTGGGTTTGGACAAAAGTATGATGACATAAAATCAGTATAACGTCATACAGAGTATTTTCACCGCTCATAAAAACTTCTGTATTCTATGTATTCATCTCCCCTCTCCTCCAAACTCCTGGCAACCAGGGATCTTTTTATTGTCTCCATTGTTTTGCCTATTGTTTTGCCTTTTCCAGAATGGCATATAGACAGAATCTATTTTTCTTTCTTCCTTGAAGAGAGGGGTTCAAAGCCTTTATGCCTATAACACCACTCATGGCCCAGCCACACACGGACCAGACAGGCTCCAGGTGGCAAACACCCCCACTAAATGCTGTAGCTTTCCTTCCAGTACTGAGCCCTGTCCCACTGGTCCCGCCCAGCAGCCATGTGCAGGTGAAGGGGGGATACGTGTTGGGTATCTGTTCATAGGAAGGCCACAAGGTTTGTGCCCCTTGTCACAATGAACCCTGATTCCTGTCGGGTGTGTTGTAAACAGATGAGCCATTTCTTCAGACCCCCTGCTCTGAGCACACCCCGAAGGCTGTTATTTTGTTTGAAGCAGCGTATGTAAGGCCTTAGCATAGCTGCCTTGGGTATAAAGTTGTGCCACATCAAACCAGGTGCCCTTCAGTTCACCTTGTTAAGCTGAATTATTAAAGAGACTTTTGGTTTCTGTGTTGCATTAAGAGAAAGCTATAAAGTGGTGTTCTTTTTTTAAGATCAGAATGGCCTTCCTTGCTTCTAAAGAACTGGATGGTGTGGAAGAACAACACCCGTCTCGAGTCACCTGTTCCCCGAGCTCCTTTCCACTGCCCCAGGCACAGACCCGGCTCCTGGGGGCGGCAACCCGCTTCTGGCCCCTGGGACTGGTCCTGGCCAACGCCGCTGTGGGTGCTCGTGGCTTCCGGAGGAAGCTGGTGGTCTTCGCCTGCCTCCCGCTCCCCGTGGGCAGCCCCAGCAGCTACACTGTCCAGACAGCACAAGAACAAGCTGGAGTCACGTCCATCCGAGCGCTGCCTCAGGTAAGCCGTGTGACGGGCGGGCTGGCCCGTCCTGCCAGGACGGCTCCAGGTCCCTCACGCCCCACTGTGGAGGGCAGGGGGCAGAGCCCAGGAGTCACAGCAGGAGCAGGGCTCAGGCTGCTAGAAGAGCCTCCTGACCCTGCTGGGGAAAGCAGAAGCCTGCGCTAGGATGAGTTTTCCAGACCCTTTCACTTCTTAAAAGCTGGCTCTAAATGTTCTAGCGTCTCTTCTGAATCACCGTGAAATCAGCCCAACTTCCAAAAAATTGTGGTCATGATGACAGCAGCTTTCTTCCCTCCAGTGGCGCCGGATTTGGCACCATGTTCTCCCCAAGTTGTAGTCTTTGGTTTATCCTATTCCAGCTGAGGAAATGACAAGCACGTGAGTCAGTGGTCCAAGAATTTATATTATGAGCAGCCAGGGAAAGAGCCAGCCAGCACAGAAGGGCTAATACCAACCTTTTACAAGGATTAGGTGACACTGACAAGGCAGAAGGAAGGAAACACTGAATTTCCTGCCAGAGGAATTCCTATAGGACATAATCTAGATAAAATCTCCATGACAACACACAGGCCAGCCAGAGTGTAAACAGAAGTGCAGTTCTTTGATCTTCCAGCTTTAAGCAGGCATAGAATGTGACAGGCCATACTCCCAGTAGGGGGGAGCTCCCTCCTAGTGTTTCATCTGTCTCGCATTGAATGGACGTGAAATTTTGTATTTTAATAGTTTTGGACTTCGCCAGTGTTTTAGAACAAGGAGAGAACAACACTGACTAACGCAATCCTGCTACTGCTGTGACTCTCACTTGGGTACTTACATGCCCCCGCCTCCCTGCATCTCTAGCGTTCACTCCGTGGGATACCTTTGGCCCTAGCACTCCTGGGAGCTGGGGTTAAGCTGCATCTCTTTCCCCAGGGTTCGATAAAGTTTCACTGCAGAAAGTCTCCACTGCGCTATGCTGACATCTGCCCTGAACCTTCGCCCAACACTGTTACTGGCTTTAATCAGATCCTGCTGGAAAGACACAGGCTGGGCCACGTGTGATCTCTCCTCACGTTCCATCCTCACCTGGCTGGGTCCTCGCTGGTGCCTTTGTTTCTCCAAGGCCTTTTCCTGCCAGCCGCCTTGCCAAAGACATCTAATCAACACACAGCTGCCAAACAACTCCCACAGCGACTCAGAGCACACGGTCGGGAGCCACGGCTCCAGCCTGCAGGCCAGGCCGGGGCGGCAGCTGCACCAGTGGCCCGGGGCGCCGATCTACGCTTCCAGCCCTGATAGGTGTCAGGGCTGGTAGCTACCAAACCTGGATTTAACTTCAGGGCCTTCACAGACCCCACCACTGCTGTCGGTGGTGCTGGACAGCAGGCACCCCGCTCCTCCAACCCCACAGGCAAAGTCAGCTTGAAATGAGCTCTAAAATTTTGGCTGGCAGAAATTTTGCCTTTACTTCCTTTAAAAGGAACGAAGCCTTACTATTTAAATATTTGTTGTTTAATGTAATTTCAAGCAACTAGATTATGAATCAAGAATGATGAACAATGCAATGCACCACAGTACCACCACCCTTTAATTTTATTTTGAAACACTGAGCAAGTTTTAACTCAAATGGGTGTGAAAACCATACCATTTATGTCTATGTCTTAACTGTACTGAAAATAAAACATTTAAAAACAACCATCTGAATGTCAAGTTCTCTCTCCATAAAGGGTTTGCCACCTGGAGTACCTCCACCCGCCTGCGCCCCAGCCTGCGGCAGTGGACGTAAGGATGTGCAGGACCTCGCCAACATCAGCCGCTCGACGTCCTAGAAAGCGCCGCCCCTGCTTAGGGCCCCACGCGAGCTGGCCTCCTGGGAGGAGCAGGCAGCAAAATAATCCACCTTAAGAATCCTCGTTCGGGGACGGTTCCACGATCCTTAAACAGCAGTCAGCAAACTCCAAAAACAAAGGCTCCTGCATGCAGGCTCGCATGAGCTTTGCCTTGTCGTCTGCCTGATCGAGGCTGACCATCAACTGTCTAAGGTGTGGACTGAGCAGTAAGCTTCTCAGCGCTGCAGACTCCCCTTAAAAACATACAGGGAAAGAGAGCCAAGCTGAGTTCAAGTGGGAATAGGCAGAGATAGCTGAAAGCCGAATGTTTCAAATGTAAGGAATACCAAGGATGTGGCATCCCCTTACCCTTTAAACCCACAAGTTAACCCAGCACTTCACGTAAGGTGAGATCAGCATGTCAGATGATTTCCAAGTTAAACTCTATGAGATTCTTATGCTTTATATCTCTGTAAATATTTTAACTTAATTTTTTCTTAGCTGAAATGGCATTATTTTACCAGCACAAATACAGAGAACAGCAGCATGTTGGCATGTTTTCTCTCTATAAGCGTGAAGGTCCTCAGCGACAAGGACAGTTACACCAAATCTCTGAATGATGTTTAAGTGTGCACTTGATCCAGCATAAAGCAGGATGAGTAGCAGTGAATGGACACTAACATGTATGGTGCTTTACAGTTTACAAAATCATTCACACTTATACCCAGCTCAGCTCCTACCTCAGTCTAACTAATCACTCCCATGGGACTGGGTACAAAGCACCACCACCTCTGTGAAATGGGAAAAATGAAAACACTTTTAGGAACTACACTGGCCAGTTAATTATACACACAACAGAAATGCAGTCCCACAAAAATGCTGGGCATTATTAATACCACGTCCCTCTGAAAAATCAAATCCTGGGATGACCCAGTCTGCGTGAATGACTGGACTGTAAAGCGAGCACTGGGAACGGGAATCAACGGAGGCCCCTGACTGGTGTGAGAGAAACAAACTACCACAAAGCGTGGGGGGTGGCATATTACAGGGCACCACAGGAAGCTGAGAAAGTACCTAATTCTGAGAGTAAGATAAAAGGTCAAGAAAAGTTTAACTGAGGAAAGGGAATTTGAACCAGGCCTTGAAAGAGGAGCAGAATTGGGCTTCCCTGGTGGCACCGTGGTTGAGAATCCGCCTGCCAATGCAGGGGACACGGGTTCGAGCCCTGGTCTGGGAAGATCCCACATGCCGCGGAACAACTAAGCTTGTGCGCCACAAATACTGAGCCTGTGCTCTAGAGGCCCGTGAGCCACAACTACTGAAGCCCGCACGCCTAGAGCACACGCTCCCAACGAGAAGCCCACGCACTGCAACAAAGAGTAGCCCCTGCTTGCTGCAACTAGAGAAAGTCCACGCACAGCAACGAAGACCCAACGCAGCCAAAAATAAATAAATAAACAAATAAATTTTTTTTAAAAAAAGAGGAGCAGAATTTTTGCCAACCCACAAAGTCAGTAGGATTCCAGGCCAGAGGAAGGCCTTACAGGTAAGGCTGGGAGGTGTAGAAGCCCTGTGTGTCTACAGAATCATGTGGCTGGAGGAAGGGCTCTGCCTGCCATACTAAAGCGTTTAATAGCTTTAAAAAATCACATTCTGGACTTCCCTGGTGATGCAGTGGTTAAGAATCCACCTGATAATGCAGGGGACACGGGTTCAAGCCCTGGTCCAGGAAGATCCCACATGCCACGGAGCAACTAAGCCCGTGTACCACAACTACTGAGCCTGTGCTCTAGAGCCCATGAGCCACAACTACTGAGCCCGCGTGCCACAACTGCTGAAGCCCGTGCGCCTAGAGCCCGTGCTCAGCAACAAGATAAGCCACCACAATGAGAAGCCCGCGCACCACAACGAAGAGTAGCCCCCACTCGCCGCAACCAGAGAAAGCCTGCACGCAGCAATGAAGACGCAATGCAACCAAAAAAAATAAATAAATTTAAAAAAATCACATTCTATACAATCCAATGTATCTTAATGGTTGACAAAGAAGTAAACAAGCACAGCACAGACTTACCTAAATTCTTTAAATTCTGCAAAGAAACTCGGTCCTCCTCCTCATCACTATTGAGAAAATCAGCTACAGAGTCATCGTCATCATCTGAGGAATGTAACACAATCAATTGCTTATGACTGAAAAGAAAACCTAGGTGCCAGGTTTTAATAACTCCTCCAATAGATAAAAAATATATCTGCACACACGCGACAGGAACAGAGATATGCAAGTGGGTACAGAGAAAAGTAACCTCTTCTCTGGAATTTGTGACTAAACCAACACTCCTTTTAGGAAAGCAAAGAACTGGTGACTAACACATGCATCCTAGTGTTCACACGCTTACTCTATGTGTTTCCCTGTGTTCTGTGGGCTTTAGGGCCTTATTTTCCAGTTCTTGCCACCCCATCTCCCCTCACCATGGCGGCTCCAGCCCTGTCATGTCCAAAAAATTAGATGCTCTGTAAAAACTCACTGACATGATTCCCCTGTGTTTTCAGCATGGGCAGAAATTTCTGAACCCAACAGTTTCTCAAAGGGCAGAAATGGGCCATCCCCTGGCTGTGAATGTTCAATGCCTCTCTGGTGGCACTGGGAGGGGCCGCTTCCAGAGCCCGGCATGGTGCATCGCCCGCAGGAGGCATTAAAGAAAGGCTAGATGGATGGAGAGGGTGACAGCCCACTCCCGCTGTGAGGGCCCCAGCAGCAGCGAGACCAAAGGCAGCACCCCAACCAAAGGTAGTACCCTGCCTAGGCCCAGCTCAGGTGAACCTACAGCCCCAGCCAGGCCCAGGGAGGGGGACCCGAAGCCATGACTGGAGGAGGCTCCCACAAGCAGTGTCCACCACTCACCCCCAAACCATGGCGATGGCCTTTCTCCCCCTCTGCCTCCTGCCCCCATCTTTCTTCTCTTGAACCATCAGGCTGCTCTGTAACATCACCTGTAATGACGTGTGCCCCCAGCCCCAGTGCTTAGGGCTGAGGAAGCTGCTGCTCCCTAATGAACTTGACTCCTGGCCCCAGCCCAGTCTCCTCTCCTCTCTCCTTTCAACATATTCTATTTGAAACCCTTCTCTAGGTGTGTTTGTTTGGAGTCAACCAACCCACCTGTGTTTTCCACGGGCTTTTTAGTTTTTGCAGTAAGATGCGATATTATTTCTTTCTCGACAGGACGAGTTTCAGGGTTGCACTGCTCTGAAAAAGACACAAATCTCAGGTGCACATCGCCTCCACTTGAGTGACAAGGCTGCACACGCCTCCACCAAGCCAGCCTCTAGGGGGAAGCATATGTATGGGGTAAGGGACGTAGGTGGGGGTGGGGATGAAGGAGAGGAAGTGAGAGATCCAGCCAAGGGCCAGTAAAAGCCTGAGCCCAGCAGAAGGGCTGAGGAAGCAGGCCTCATGCACCCCCTAGGGCCTGTCTCCAACCTCCCTGCCGGGCCGAATCGCACAGGGCTTTCACCACGATTCAGCAGCGCACTGACTTCAATCAGCATCAAACTGTGCTCTCAGCAGTTTCAGATACCAAACATGCATGTACCACATGCCGCTCCTCAGGTCCCTGAGGGGTTCAGTCACACCGATGACAGAGATGAGGACCAGATGAGGAACAGCTGGTCCGAGTCACCTGAGAGGGCGGGGAGATGCGAGGGGAAGGTGCTGCCCGGTGGCAAGAGCACGTGGGGCAGAGGGAAAGGTCCGCGGCTGGACCGGACCCTTGAAAGAGCAGGCAGATGCAAGGAGACGGTGATGTGCAACTGGCAGCTGATGGGCGGGGCAGGCCTGGCCTGTGGCCGGGGCACAAGAGGAGGAAGCCGAGCAAAAGAATACCACACGCAGGTCGGTCTGTCTTCCCCAGACCCGTGTCTCTCAGAGAGGATGCTACTGTATTCAGGTTGGAAAGATCTTTAATGGTGTGGGATAACCTCACACACCCCAGGCTGTTCTTGTGAGTCAACATCAATTACCAGGAGTACCACCATCGCCTCCGCTACTGTGAGAACAAAAACACGGTGACCACATGTCTCTAGGGAGAGCAATACCCAGGTAAAGAACCACTGCCAGAAGACCTAAATAGACAGTCCTCCAAAGAAGACATACAGATGGCCAACAGGCACAGGAGAAAATGCTCAACATCGATAATTATTAGAGAAATGCAAACCAAAACCACAACGAAGTATCACCTCTCACTGGTCAGAATGGCTATCATCAAAAAGTCTACAAATAACAAATGCTGTAAAGGGTGTGGAGAAAAGGGAATCCTTCTACACTTCTGGTAGGAACGTAAGTTGGTGCAGTCACTATGGAAAAACACTATGGAGGTTCCTCAGAAAACTAAAAATAGAGTTACCATAGGATCCAGCAATCCCGCTCCTGGGCATATATCCAGACAAAACTATAATTCAGAAAGATACACGCACCCCTATGTTCACAGCAGCACTATTCACAATAGCCAAGACATGGAAACAACCTAAATGTCCATCGACAGATGAATGGATAAAGAAAATGTGGTATACACACACACACACACACACACACACACACACACACACAATGGAATACTACTCAGCCATTAAAAAGAATGAAATTATTCCATTTGCAGTAACATGAATGCAACCAGAGATTATCATACTAAGTGAAGTAAGTCAGAAAGACAAATACCATATGATACCACTTATATGTGAAATCTAAAATATGGCACAAATAAATCTATCTGCAAAATAGAAACAGACTCACAGACATAGAGAACAGACTTGAGGTTGCCAAGGAGGACAGGGTTGGGGTAGGGATGGAGTGGGAGATTGGGGTTAGCAGATGTAAGCTATTATATATAGAATGGATAAACAACAAGGACCGACTGTATAGCACAGGGAACTATATTCAATATCCTTTGATAAACCATAATGCAAAAGAATATAAAGAAAAAAGAATTTTATATATACATATATATATGTGTATAACTGAATCACTTCGCTGTACACAAGTAAACACATTGTAAATCAACTATACTGCAATTAAAAAAAACATAAAGACCACCAGACGTTATGCACCTTCTGTAGTCAAGCCTAAGACCACCTGTCGTTTTGCCAGAGAGACTGACCCTGAGCTCTGATACAGTCTCTGATCTGTCAATTTGTAAGAAATAGAAGATTGAGGAGTATGCCTAACTGCACCATGAGCTTGCAATCAGCAAAACCCAGACTGTGGGTAACTGTACAAGTCAAATGGCTTGAATTCTTCAACAGAGAAACTGTAAAGAAAAGAAAAAAAACAAAAAAAAGGAATGGAGAAGAAATTTACAGATTAAAAGAGACTTGAAAGAAATATCAGGGTCTTCCCTGGTGGCGCAGTGGTTAAGAATTTGCCTGCCAATGTACAGGACATGGGTTCGAGCCGTGGTCCAGGAGAATCCCACATGCCACAGAGCAACCAAGCCCGTGCTCCACAACTACTAAGGCTGCGCTCTAGAGCCAGCGTGCCACAACTGAGCCCACGTGCTGCAACTACTGAAGCCCGGGCGCCTAGAGCCCGTGCTCCGCAACAAAAGAAGCCGCCGCAATGAGAAGCCCGCGCACCGCAGCTAAGAGTAGCCCACGCTCTCCACAGCTAGAAAGAGCCCACACGCAGCAACGAAGACCCAATGCAGCCAAAAATAAATAAATAAAATAAAATTTTTAAAAAATATATCACATTTTTGGGGAATTCCCTGGTGGTCCAGTGGTTAGGACTCGGCACTTTCACTGCTGGGGCCGGGGTTCAATCCCGATCCCTGGTCAGGGAACTGAGATCCTGCAAGCTGAGCAGCATGGCCCAAAAACAAACAAAAAAAAAAAAAAAAAAAGAAAGAAATATCACCTTTTTTTTAATGGGCAAGACTAAATGATATGCTTTCAGGACACATATTTACATAATAAAACTAAAAAAGCAAAGAAGTGATTACTATAAAAGTCAGGACAGTAGTTACTTTTTTTTTTAAGATTTTATTTTTTTGATGTGAACCGTTTTTTAAAAGTCTTTATTGAATATGTTACAATATTGCTTCTGTTTTATGTTTTTTGGCCCCGAGGCATGTGGGATCTTAGCTCCCCAACCAGGGACTGAACCTGCACCCCCTGCACTGGAAGGCGAAGTCTTAACTACTGGACGGCCAGGGAAGTCCCAGGAGAGTGGTTATTCATAGGAAGTGAGGGCACTGGATCGGGACAGGTCATGTGGAGGGGTTCCCGGAGTGGATGGCAAAGTTCTATTTTCTTCATCTGGGTGGTGTTTGCCTTGTAATAAATAATTCAGTAAGCCAAAAAACCAAATAATAAATGCTGGAGATGGTGTGTAGAAAAGGGAACCCTCCTACCACTGTTGGTGGGAATGTAATCTGGCGCAGCCACTATGGTGAACAGTATGGAGGTTCCTTAAAAAACTAAAAATAGAGTTGCCATATGATCCAGTAATCCCACTCCCGGACATATATCCAAAAAAAACTCAATTCAAAAAGATACATACACCCCAATGTTCATAGGAGCACTATTTACAATAGCCAAGACATGGAAGCAACCTAAATATCCACAGACAGATGAATGGATAAAGAATAGGAGGTATACATACACAATGGAATACTACTCAGCCAATAAAAAAAGGATGAAATAATGCCATTTGCAGTAACATGGACTGAGAGATTATTGTACTGAGTGAAGCAGGTCAGAGAAAGACAAATATCATGATACCTCTTATTATATGTAGAATCTAAAAAAAATGATACAAGTGAATTTATCTACAAAACAGAAACAGACTGACATAGAAAACAAATTTACGGTTACCAAAGGGGAAGGGGTGGGGGAGGAACAAATTAGGAATTTGGGATTAACAGAAACACATATAAAATAAACAATATAGACCTACTGTATAGCATAGGGAACTATATTCATTATCTTGTAATAACTTATAATGGAAAAAAATGAAAAAGGCATATATATATATATATAACTTAATCACTTTGCTGTACACCTGAAACATTGTAACTCAACTATGCTTCACTAAAAAAAAAAAAAAAGCAAAACACTACTGCCAGAGACTGGAGCGTTCACCAAGGGAGTGAACTGCTCAAATCTGCATTTCAGAAAAACTACCCAGGCAGCTGCCAGGCCTCACAGCTAAGAGGTCCAGATTGCCCTAGGGGGTCTTGGTGAAGCCTTACAGGGCTGCAGGACTAGAGGGAAGCGTTCCACACCCAGCTCCCCAACCCTGTTTCAGCAAAGCATTTCTGCTTCTTTCCTATCTTGATCTGAAAGGTTTGTTTTGAAAATGCTCCAGAGACATTAGAGTTAAGAAAAAAAAGCGGGTGGGGGGGGGCGCGGGGAGCGGAGAGGCTGGTGCTTGAAACACACAGCTGTAAATCAGAGACTGGAGGGGATGAAACTAGAGGCAAACCACCAATGAGGAACTTTAACCGAACAGTCACTGAGAGAGAGGTCGTGGGAAAGAGTCCCTAAGGACTAAGCATAGGCGCAGACTGATGAGACTTAAAAAAATGTAGACTTGACAGACCTTGCTCCTTATTGTAAACTGATCTACCTCCACGTTTCTATCAAGATATTATTTAAAAGAAAGAAAACGTCGTTAACCTCAACCAGCGCAGCAAATAATGCGGAGCTCCGTCAGAACACTGGAGAGACGTTCACAGGTGGAGATATTCGCCCACCCACCCCCCCGCCCGGGAGGGGGAGCTCCCACAGGGTCAGGCGTTGCAAGGGCGGGAGGGAGCAGGGGACGGCGCCGGGACGTGGGGGCTGCCGTGCACGAGAAGGGGGCCTTACCTTTGTGCTCCCGGAAGCAGGTCAACGAGCAGCTGTAAAAACAAAGCCACAGGCCGCGTCAGCCCCGAAAGCCACGCGGACCCTCTCGCCACCCCGCCACCCGTCCGCTCCCCACAACCCCAGGCACTCACTAGGGCACACGGCAGGCGGGGCAGCGGTATTTGGGTTTCTCCAAACAGATAACGCAGACAGCAGTGCTGCAATTGAGCGACGCCATACTCTCTCCCAGGACGCGCTCGCTCCCCGGCGCCCAGGCCTCTCGCCGCAGGTCCCACGTGCACGCCCTTTCTTCCGCTTCCTTAACCAGGACCAATCAGCGCGCAGCACTTATTGGCAGTCAAAAGCAATGGATTGATCCAGCTCTTGTTTCAGGCCTGAGAAGTAGAAAGTCGATGCACTCGATGCGCAAACCAGTACCCCCATCAGAGCTTCTCTATGATTAGGTCACGGGGTCGAAGAACTTGTTATGTAGCCCTGTCCCTACGCGGCCCTGTGACTTGCAGCAAGTCATTGTCACTCTCCAGCTCTGTTGCCCTGTATGTATGTAAAAAGAATACGTGGGATTATTGAATGTCCTTTACCTTCTGGCTTGGACTTTCTCAGTCTTTCACGGGCATTGGGTTCTCCCAGGACATCTAATTTGCTTTTTTTTTTTAGCAAATGAGAAGTCCACGCACTGGCCGTTAAATCACATGACACACATGTGCCCTTCCCAGCCATCTTTCGCACAGGAAAGGAAGATGAGGCTTGGCCGCTGATAGATGTTTATTGAGTTCCAACTGTGAGCCCCGCACTGCCCAGACGCTGGGCTGGGGACACCCAGGGATTAGCAGGCATGGTCTCTGGGACCTTAAGGCTTAGAGTGAAGGCAGGAGGGAGAACCCCTGGGTGGGATTGATTAGCCAGGGAACAGATGAGTTACCTCTGGCCCAAAGGTGGGGATCCTGGTCCAGAGAGGTGAACTGCGATGGGCCTTGAATGCCACCTCAGCCTTTAGGAACAGACAAAGTCACATTTTTTGGGAGCCCTGCTCCTCCTCAAAGCCCTGAGCATTGTCCAGCCTAACCAGGGTTCCCAGCCCACATGTGTGGGGTGCCCTCTTAGGGCCATAAGTCACCCTCACCCCCAAGAGCCCCCCCTTTGTGTTGGTCCATCAGCCCTCAGGATCTCACTATTATAAAAGCCCCGAACCACTATCACAGTCTGTGGGGATGAATCTGCCACAACCAAAGCAGTCATTCAAGTCTTAGCGCCAACCCCTCTCTGGCTGTGTGACTTGGACAATTGTCTACCCTACATCTATTAGAGTGGATGTTAAGGCCTACTTTCCTGAGCTATTTAAAGCAGAGAGGAGACTGTAAAAAGGTTTGTGATCTGAAGTGCTACAAAAGGTTATTTATGGGATATCTAGGAAGAGTCTGCAACTCTCCTGGAGCCCTGGTCCCTACCCCATAAGGGTGGGCTCCAGGCCCCAAGTCCCTGGAGCCCATGTTGCTGGACCTCAGGCCCCTCTAAAAGGGTTTCACTGTCAGTCTCGGTGAACCACGCTGGGGTTGGGCTTGAGTGACTATCCATTGCTCCTTTGGCTTTGCCAGACTGTCCTGAGGGTGCTGTCCAGTCCTCAGTGCTGAAGTGGCACCGGCCCCTCCGGATGCCTACCTGCCCCAGCACGCAGCTGCCCCTGCCTCCAGCCTCCAAACAGAACTCAGGCCAAAATCCAACGTTTCCACACTGACCTAAAAATCTGTAGCGTTCCTTGTATTCCTCAACAGTTGTGACCACTGCTGGTTTGACCCAGAAGTATTCCAGAGAGCCCATGCTTAACAGGGAAGGCCAGAGGTCAGTGACTTGTCCAGGCCACATTTGAACCCCATGCCCTGTCTGGCACCAGCACAAATTCTCCTACTAGGTACATCACCACTGCCCACCCAGACTTTTCCTGTGAGCTGTGTTTGGAGGCTGAGGCCATGGAGAGTCTCCACAATCTTCAGGGGCTCAACCTGACCGCACCCACACCCATACCATGCTGACTCTCCTACCCTTGGGTCCAGAGATGGTGACTCCAGCAAAAAGAAAATTCCTGGAATTCCTCTCATGCACATTGCATTCAGTAAAAATACCTCTTCCTCTACTCTGGGTGACCTCCAGCTTCCCTGGAAAGACGCACCCCTCCTGCTCCAATATCCAGGAAAGAAGGAGGCTCATCTCTGATGGTGATGAGGTTGGGGAACACCAAGAAGTGAAGGATGCCAGGTACAGCTCCTCTGGGCAATGGCTAGTTCAGAGAAGAAAGACGGGTATGACTCTGGGCCCAGCAACTAGATGTCCACACTGATGTGGCCTGGCTCTCCCTGGTCCTCCATCACGCCCTCCTAGAGGCTGTCTAAGGCTGCCTCATGCCTTCTCAGTGTTAGCCAAGGAGCACGGCCAGACCTGGAGAAAGGCGAGGTAATAATCGAGGCAAAACGGTTTCCAGAGCTCCGTTGCTTGGCAGGCGCTGTCCAGCACATTCCAGGTGGGCCGAGCCCGGCACCAACGCCGAAGTCTGTGGAGACGCGCGTGGAGTCCCAGACCCGGCACTCAGCACCGCCAGAGGGCGCTCCAGATCGAGATTGTACCTGGCGTAGCCTGAGCTGGACTGGAGCACCGCTCGCACCGACCTTGCGTGGGAGGCCATAACTGTCTCGCCATTCAGGGAAGAGTAAATACAGGCCTGCCCGGCGTCTCGATCATCGCCAAGTGGCGGGAGAGAGGGTCGAGAGTGCGGGGCTGAAGCAGGCGACCGGATGGGCAGCGGTGTCTCTTCCATGAAAGTAAGCCCCACGCAAGGCCAGCTGAGGGCTCCAAATGCGCCTGGCTGTCCAGGGGCAGTTCCCGCGGTGCCCATCGCCCCGCGCTTCTCGGTAACCCCTGGGGTGGATATCCAGCTGCAAGGTGGCCACCCCACATTAGCCTGGTGAAAGCTTAATAGTACTTCGGGAGTTTTCAGGTTACTAACTAGGGTGCACCACTGCCCTGCACCTTCCCTGATGCCATGATGGGGCGGGCACACGGGCTGCATGTTTCCCTTGTCTGAGGCCAGATGTTGATAAGGCCGGGCTCTCTGTGTAGCTAAATCTCAGCTTCTTTCTACAGCCCTAACATCTCTATCCCTCTCTGCCCTCTTGGCGCCAGCAAGAGACGTGTCTAGGATGGTATCTTTAGAGGACCTGTACTGCCCGGTTCTCATCTCCTCCCCTCCACTTACTCTCTGGTATCTAAAAGAGTAGTACAGATGTTAAAGGGGGTGAGGTTGCTGGTGCGAATCAAATAATGGAGGCCTGAGGTTCTGCTGGAGTGGTTTCCAAGTCATCCATTTCCAACTCTCTGCCTGTTATTTTATCTTGAAAATGACATTCATTCCCCAACTCTAGACAATGACAGTCTGACCTTCAGTTAGACTCCAAGGAGAACTTCCGAACAACAAAAGAAAAATAATTGCATTATCTACAGCAGAACGGATGGGAGAGCACAGACCTTAAAGGTCACCGTTGTTTCATGAACACACCCTACTGCCCACAACCCCACTCTTTTCTCCCACCCTCTCCCACTTGCAAATCAACATATATCTCCCACCGTACATTCCCTAGGACAGAGATCAAAGGACTCAGGACTTCCCAGACAGATTCTCCATGAAACCTCTAAAGGTCCCATATGCAGTGGGAGTGGGGCTTGCACAAGCCTCCTAACTCACCTCTATTTCCCACATGGCAGATGTCAGGGAAGGAGAATTCCCCCCTCTATGCTTCTTGAGTTCTTGTGGTTGCCGCTAATAATAAATAATGTACTAATAGTAATTAGTGCACTAATAATAAAATTGACACAAGAGAAAAAGAAACAAAATTTAACTCACATGCATGGAGGTCCCATAGAAATGAAACCTAAGAATAGGTCAAAGCTTTTATACTTTCTAGACAAAGAAACAATAAATTTGTGAGGAATTGACAAGACAAAGAAACAGATTTTGGCTGCCGAACTAGTGAAGAATTAGAACAGAGTTTGGGCTTGGGATAGTAAATTGAAGTAACAAGCTTGTTTATATAGGCTTCTCGGCCCGAATTCCCTATCTTTGGCAATAAGGGGGTCCTTCTACCTCCAGATGCAGGGAGTGCATCTTTCACATGAGAAGTTTTTTTCCCTGCTTTCAAGGAGACAGCAAGGAGGGTCAGAGTATCCCTCTTGCATTGGCCATTTCTTAAGCAACTTTAATTCAAAATAATCAATATACCATTGAGGCACATTTTGCAGTGGCCCACTCTGGGTCCCAACACAGAAATGCATAGGAACTCTGCTCAGTGGGGAGCAGGGAAAAGGAAGTACGATCCCGTTTCCTTCCCCATCTTTTAAAACTAAATACAAAATAACTTTTCAGACAAATAAAAGCCATGAGAATTCTTCATCAGCAGATCCATACAAGAAAGTTATTCAGGCAATAGGCAAATGATACCAGATGGAAATTAAAATCACAATATAACACCACACACCTACTAGAATAACTAAAATTACAAACACTGGCGATACCAAGTGCCTGCAAGGAGGCTGCTATGAACTGGATGTTTGTGTCCCCTCAAAATTCATACATTGAAATCCTACCCCTCAATATGATAGTATTAGGAGGTGGGGCCTTTGGGAGGTGATAAGGTCATGATTATGGAACCCTCGTGAATGGTACTAGTGCCCTTATAAAAGATACCCCAGAGAGTTCCCGTGCCCTCCTTCCACCATGTGAAGACACAGTGTGAAGATGACAGTCTGTGAAGCAGGAAGCGGGTTCTCACCAGACACCAAATCTGCTGACACTGTGATCTTGGACTTCCCAGCCTCCAGAACTGTGAGAAAAAAATGTTTGTTGTTTAAGTCACCCATTTTATGCTGTAACATTTTGTTACAGCAACCCAAGTGGACTAAGACGGAAATGGTACCAAGAAGTAGGGTACTGCTGTAATAAACCTAAAATTGTGATAGCGGCTTTGGAACCACATAATGGGTAGAGGCCAGAAGAGTTTTGAGATGCGTGCTGGAAAAAGCCTACATGACCATGAAGGGACCTTCAAAGGTGATTTGAGTGAAGGCTCAGAAGAGGAGGAGAGCTATATCTTAGAGAATACCTAAGTGGTGGTGAACAGAATGTTGGTAGAAATAAAGATGGTAAAGGCCGTGCTGATGAGGTCTCAGAAGGAACTAAAGAACATTGGAAATTGGAGGAAAGGTGATCCTTAGTATAAAGTGGCAAAGAACTTGGCTGAACTATGTTCCTGATTCAGAGTTCTGTGGAAGGCCGATATTGCAAGTGATGACACTGGATGTTTAGCTGAAATTTCTAAGCAAAGCATTTGAAGGTCTGGCTTGGCTCCTCTTGACTGCCTCCGATAAAATGTGAGAAGAGAGAAATGACTTAAAGGAGGAATTGCTAGGCAAAAAAGAGCAGAACTTAAAGATTCTCAGCCTATGCATGTTGAAAAAAATGAAAACACTAACGGTGTGGCCAAGCAACCATCTGATCGGGAGAATTGTTTGGATCATTAGAGCTATTAGCAACCTGTTCCTGCAGGGATGCCAGCATTGATGTAAAAGTTTGAATATACTAGACTCCTTCATAAAGGTTAGGTCCTAAAGTCAGCACAAAAGTCAGAAATTACTTGTAAGAAGAACCCTGGAACAACCCATAGCTTGGAGAAATCCCTAAGCTTTTAAGAGGCAGCAGGAGCTGAGACTGTCTGAGGCCCCAGCCCCCCTTAGTCTCCGTTCAGGACCCTCACTCACTCATGGAGCAGCAGGGAGTCAGGGAGTCCGATTTACCTGCACCTTTTGAAATTCCTTCTTCAGTCTCTGTCTCTCTTTCCTTCTCTCTGTCTCTCTTCCCCCATTTCTTCTTTGTTTCTCTTTACTTTCAAAGCCCCCGGTTGAGTTTGTCCATATCCTCTCGCGGCCCCAGTGGGCAGCAAGGCAGCACCCCCGGGGGCCACAGCCCCACGCCCCTGAGCCCCGTCCCCATCCCCGTGCCACGGGAGTGCTGTGCCTGAGCCCGCAGCTGTCCTCATGCCCCTCTGCTTCCCGGGTGACTCAGACACTTCCCACACAGACACTGGTGAACTCCCGGGTGGTGTCACAGTGCACTGGGGCAGGAGTGGTTTCATCTGGGTGGCAGGTGTGGCTACTGCTCTAGTTAGAGAATGTTCTGGAAGAGAGGTTGCAGCTCGACACCCTTGGGACTTGGGGGCCATCCCAAGGGCAAGAGACTAGAGCCCCTCAGTGCACTGCTGTCTGCATCCCTGTCCCCAGCCTCAAGGATGGCTCGGCCCCCTCAACACTCCACCAGCCTCTCCTGCAGTTCCTGCCTCTAGTTTCCCTGTCTGTCCCTTTAGGAAGAGGAAAGCCAGAGGTGGCTCCTAGTTTTCTGAGGAGTTCAGGGATCCGGCCATTCTGAGGAGTCTTGTAATCTCACTTGAGGCTGTGCCCTGGACTGGCCTGTGACCTCTATTCCTGTGGGTCTCCCTGGGCAGGGGGCAAAGCCTGCTTGGTGGCCGGCAGCGTGACTCCTTCCAACCTGGAGTCCCAAGCCTCCCAGTGAGTGCCTAGGAGGGCAGCCAAGCCCAGTCCTCTCACCGCCCCACGTGCAGGAGTAAAAGGAGACCTCCCAGCACTGTGAAGGCCGAGTGGGCCCCACTGCCTGTCCCCCTGCATTCATGGGGCCCACTCCTGTGGACTTGGAATTTACCTGACAGCTCTGATCACCTTCAGCTGTCCAGTGCCTCCCTGGACACACAGCAGATGAGAAACAGCAGCAAGATCAACCAGGGGCCAGGGGACTTTGGGCAAGAGACACAGAACAGGAGAGCACACTGTGGAGAGAGGGGGAGACGAGAGAGTGAAAGGAAAGTGACAAAACTGTGCCCAAGACAGGAGGAAAAGAGAGCAGAACTGTCTCAACAGGGCCCACTGGCCCCAGGTAAGGCTGTATGGGTGTCCCACTCTGTTTAGACAAGACCCATTTCCTATTCCCAAGGCCCCACCTGCCCTCTCCCACCGAGATTCTGGTCCCACTAAAGGGAGGGCACAGAGCTGAATATGGTAGATGGTGGTCAGGAAGTCGTAGGGGGATAATTCAGTCTCCTCCCCAACTCCAGCCCCACAATGGGAGCTTGCACACCGACTTAGGGACTAGAATTGGCTTCCTCCCCCGGTTGGGCACTTCCCCTGACATGAGGCTGGGACCTTGCCTGCCTCCTTTTGAGGGATGCAACAGCCTGCCCCACAGGCTCATTAAAGAGATGAGAACCATGATATTCAGGCTCCCTCAGTGTCCCCAGTGAACTTACCACTCTACCTAGATCCCCACCTACCCCCTCCTAAGTCTCTCCATCTCGCTTAGGCTGATTCCCCACTGGGCTGTAGCTCCCAGCAAAGACCTGGCTCCTTCACGAAGACCCCTTGTAGGTAAGAAATATACAACTTATTTACAAATGGTTCGAAAACAATAGTGATAATAACAAATGTGTGTGTCTGCTAGAGAGACAAAGACAGTGAGAGAGTGAGAGAAAGACACACACACAGAGAGAGAGGAAGCAGAGAATCATGAAAAGTTGGCAAAATATTAAGGATAATTAAATGAGCGATGGGTTTACTGAAGTTCTTTGTACCACCTTCTTCTGTACATTTCAAAGCAGTATTTCAAAGTAAGAAGTTTAAAAATGAACATAGCTTTTAAAAAAGTGCCCACTCCTGCATCGGGGTCTCCCCTGGATCTTTCTTATCATACAAACATGCTGGAGCCATGCTGCTCATAGGTCTTTTCTGATGGCACAGTACCATCCACCTCTACCTGATTGCTCTTCTTCAAGAGAACACCTGGAGACAGCTGATATATGCACTTCGTCTTCCCAATTAGATCCAAACAGCTCTGGTTCTCCTGGCAGCTGGCAAGTGAGCACTCCTTCAGTCACATTCTACACTTACGGGGACTGGAGGGGACAGCTGTGGCCTGAGAACCAGTCCCACTGCCTCACAGCCACAACAAACCCCAGAACAGTGTCCAAAACGCAAGGCTGGGACTTCCCCGGTGACGCAGTGGTTAAGAATCCGCCTGCCAATGCAGGGGACACGGGTTCAAGCCCATAACCCACAACTACTGAGCCTGTGCTCTAAGAGCCCATGCGCCGCACCTACTGAAGCCGACGAGCCTACAGCCCCTGCTCTGCACCAAGAGAAGCCACCGCAATGACAAGCCCGCACACGGCAACGAAGAGTAGCCCCCGCTTGTGGCAACTAGAGAAAGCCCCGCGCAGCAAGGAAGACCCAGTGCAGCCAATAAATAAATAAATTTAAATTACAAAAAAACCCCAAAAAACAACACTTAATGCTGCCAGGACCTTGAGAGCTTGTCTAGAGTATCTAGCACAGCTGTATGTGTCGCCTTGACAAAGGCTAGAAGTGGTCACGCAGACTGAGGGTCCACAAGTCCATAGCGAGTGGCTAAGTTTGGAGCGGCTGTTCGGCGGTTTTCCCGCATAGATCTGAGCTGGAATGACGTTTCCCCAGTGCTGCAGGTCCTACCCAGTGCTGCCCCTCCCCTGCCTTGCTATGTGGCTTGGAACGATTCGCAGACCCTCTCTGGGCCAGTATCCCGACTGCACACCCTGCGGTACGTAAGACCTGGCGGCTGGGGCAACAAGCAGCACGCGTGCCCGCGGAGCCGGGTTCTCCCCGCCCACGTCATTTGCATAACACTTCCCAGCACGGGCTTAAGGCGACTCTGCGACCCTGGATGGGTCAGGTGTCATGCCTCACAGCGCCGCCTACAGGGTTTCGCAGGAATCTGCGCTTCGGCCTCTGTTTTCCAGCGCCCGCCATCCTCGCAAGAGGGAAGAGATATGGGAACATATGTATATGTATAACTGATTCACTTTGTTGTAAAGGAGAAACTAACACACTATTGTAAAACAGTTATACTCCAATAAAGATGTTAAAAAAAAAAAAAAAGGTGAGGCTCGTCCCCTGACAAATAATTATGGAGCTGCTTTTGCTTTCTGCCCGGCACGGAGCGGGCGCTGGGGCCTTGGGCAGAAGCCGATCGGGTGCCTTTCCTGGGGGTGGGGATGGGGTGGGGAGACTGAGCAGGGAGCAAACCAGTGACCTGCCCCGTGACCGTTGCACCAAGGGAGTGAAGTCCAGGATGAGGGCCCCCAGCCGGGCAGACCTAGCCCAGTAAGTTCTGGGTCCAGGAGCCTTCGGGCGTGGACTGGTCAGAAATTAGTCCCTGCAGGCGGGTTGTGACCGGCCTAGAGCAGCCAGGTTTAGGAGACTGGGAGTTACGTATAGACTGAATCGCGCTTTAACAGGGGCCCTGCGCCTCATCTCAGCCCCGGAGGGGATTCCAACCTGTTAGGGTTTCTCGTGCCACGTGCGCTCGCCCTTCCAGAGCCTTAATTCGCCACCCCCTCTTTGCCTTCTCTTCTTTGGTCAAATCCTGGGCCCGCGCGCGGCCAAGGATGCCTTGCCCCCTCGTCCCCCTCCCCCCTCGGGGCCCGCCCCAGAAACTCCGCCCTGTCCCCTCGGTGAGAAGTTCTGGCAAGGAGTTGACAGTCATTTCCGTAGGGCGCCGCTCGCCGGCTCCGAAGGCGCTGTCCAGCCCACGGTGCTGAAGCGTCCCGGGCCCTGACAACTGAGAACAGAGATCATTCTCCCTTCTCTGTTATTAGGCCATACTGGCCTAACAATCCACAAGGATCCTTGTCTGCCTAGCGGGTTTAAACTGGAATCGCCTCAGGGGCTCGAGCTTCCATGAGGAGGCCCAGGGGGAGTGGACAGTAGTCAATTCCTGTGCTCCATCCTGGAACCAGTAGAACTATGGGCATCTCCATTGACCCCTCCTGACTTGTCCTATGAGTCATACGGGGAGACTGGGCCCAGAGGAGGGTCCATTTACTTTCCAGGAACTCAATTCTTCCCACTTGCATCCAAACCCAGCAGGCCCTGCTACCTGAAGGGGGTGGGGTGAGACAATCCCAGGAATTCCTCCCATACACATACATTCCCTGTAGTGAAGATGCCTCTCCCTCCATTCTGGATGACCCTCAACTTCCGTGGATGTTCACAACCCCTCCCCGCAACCCAACTTCCAGGCAGGCAGGGGAGATCAGGTGTCCCTGGTGTAGGGCTCTGCAACTTGGAGTCTAGAATCTTGCCCTCGAAGGAGTAAATGACACGGCTGCCCAGTGACTTGAGCATAACTGTGATGGCAGTGATACTGAACAGCATGAAGAAGCTGGGTACAGGGCAGAAATTAGTCCAGAAAAGAGGGCTGGTAAGATGCCAGAAGGAGTAGCCACTGGTGTCCAGGACCAAGCCCACACTGGACCTACCATGTTCTGGCTCACCCCAGGACCCCACAGAGCTATCGTGGCAGCCCAGGACCCAGTCGTACCTCCTTAGCATCAGCCGAGCCTCAGTTCAGGCTGGGAGAGAGAAGTACAAGTCTAGGCAAGAGAGTTTTAAGAGGGTGCTCCAGAGGAGCTGACTCTGTGGCCAGCACTCATTTGGCAAAAGTAAATGTCATGTCCTGGTCTCCTCAGATGTGTGAAAGTACCCAAGTTCAGTGCCCATAACTGCCAGGCAACTCCAGTGTAAGGTTCTCCAGGGTATACAGTGCATTCTGGCTGGATGTGGCTCAAAGAGCCCCAGGGGACAATGCACGGTGGCAGGGTTGAGTTCACACCATGAGGAAGAGCAGGCGGCAGCCTCAGGATTGTTGAATCATCCCAGAATGAGGATTCTTAAAACTGTGCTGCACGGTGGATCAAGTTGCTTGACCCCTCTCCTTATTCAGGGTGCCTGCTGGTGCACCCTGGATGAGTGCCTGAAGATGGCCAGTGCTGCTTAGCCCCTTGAAGGGACATACCTGTGTGGGACAGCAGTGGACAGTCACCACAGAATGAGAAGGTCTAACCCCATCCCCCAACACATGGACCCCATTCTGTAGCCTCCATGGCAATGGATTAATAACTAACGTTGCCCTGGGCATCACAGTGACCCCAAGAGAGCAAAGTGGATATTAGCAAACCCAGCAGGCAGATGGAAAAACAGGGGCAGAGAAGGCATGGGACAGTCACCAAAGCCCCAGAGAAAGTCCAACTTTTTTTGGGGGGGGTCTAGTTCCCCTGATCAGGGATTGAACCTGGAGCCATGGCAGTGTAAGCTCCGAGTCCTAACCACTGGTCTGCTAGGTAATTCCCCCAACTTTCCGATGTTCAGCTTATTGCAACACCCTCCTTCCTGTCACGTGCTCTCCACTTCATCCGTCAAGGAGCCGATGCTAATGGCGGTCTCCTCCGTCAAAGCCCAATAGCTCTGGTTACCACACTAAGTAACAAACAACCACTCCAGACTCTAAACAACAGAATCCTAGGAGGACGTGAGGAGGGCTCCTGTGGCCTGAGGGTCAACATGCCTGACCTTGGCTGGCCCCACAGCCACGGCAAGGACGTGAACAGCATTCAGAGAAGGAAGGGGGCTGCCAGGCAAACTCTGGGAGAAGGGTAGGGGGCCTGTGGGAGTGCTGACACCTCCCGCACGTGCTGGGCCCTCAGGTGGTGAGCCAGAAGTGCTGCCTAAGCTTCTTATTGCAGTAGGAGAGCCACAGCTGTGCCAGGCTCTTGTTGGGGAAGAATGTGAGTCCAAACACATCCAGCAGGCCTGGAGGAGGGAGGGCAGCGGAGGGGCCACTGCAGAGGACCACCAAGAAAGAGTTTCTTTAGAGGCCAGCATGGCAGGGATCCTGCCAAGTTGGATGATGGGGCATCCACGTGAACTAGAATTCCACAGCCTGCATTACCGGGGGCGAGGTTGGGAACATCGCACTAGTCAGCGTGCAGAGCAGTGACCACGCCCCCCACACACCTCCAGGGTGGCCCCCATTCCCTCTTCTGCCCCATCCCCAATCCTGTATACGCTCATCCCCTCCGAACAGGCAGAATCGGAGGCTAAGGTTAAGAAAAATTTCCCAGAGAGTTACAGAATGGATTTTTAAAAAACAGATAAGAAACTAAGATGATTAAACCTCATATTAGTAGGAGTTCTAGAAAGAGAAAATGGTAGGGAGGAAATTTTTAGAACTATTTTGTTAATCCCCGTAATGGAAGAGCACGAGTTGACAGGTTGAAGGGACTCATACCACATAGCCACACGATGGATGAGAAATATCACACAAGGCACAGCACTGGCAATGTTAACAGTACTTATAGATAAAGAGATCCTAAAACTTTCTGCAAAAAAAGTAGCCACACACTAGGGACTACGAATTGTTACAGCCCACTAGAAGACTTTGCAGGGAAAATTATCTCCAACATAGAATTATCTATCCATTCAAATATCAACCAAACGTGAAGGTAAAAAGAAAATATCATTAGATGTTCAAGGTCTCAAAAATTTACCTTCCATGTGCCTCTACCAGGAAACTGCCAGAGAATATGCTCCACAACAAATACAAAGACGTGAACTAAGAATGAGGAAGCCGGGACGTCCCTGGTGGTCCAGTGGTTAAGACTCCGCGGTTCCAATGCAGGAGGCACGGGTGTGATCTCTGGTCGGGAAATAACCGTGTCCAGCCAAAAGATCTAAAAAAATTAAAAGAATGAGGAAGCCATGGGATCCAGATCCAGAAAAAGAGGACCTGTTACAGGACAGGGGTCTGGGGATCCCCAGATGAAAGCATAGAGATGCTCCTGGGTGACAGTTACATGGCAGCAGCACTAGGCAGCTCCCAATCCAAACAGGAGCATGAGGTCTGAGAGTCTCCGGGATGCCTGTAGGGGAAAGGGAGCTGGAGGGACGTGCCGCGATTGCCAGCATGATCAGTGGATGTTTGCTGGCTCTTGTGGTCAGCTCAGGAATGAATTAATAATAGGTGTATAGAAACAGAACAGAGAATCCAGAAATAGGCCTATACCATATGGTCAACTGATTTTTTTTCTTTCTTTTTTTTTTTTTTTCGGCCACACCATGCGGCTTGCAGATCTTCGTTCCTCGACCAGGGATCGAACCCATGCCCCCTGCAGTGGAAGCATGGAGTCCGAACACCACTGGACCACCAGAGAATTCCCAGTCAACTGATTTTTGACAAATGTGCCAAAGCAATTCAATAGGGGGGAGGAACAAGCTTTTCAACAAATTGCCATATGCACTAAAAAAAAAAATTCAACTACAATCTTATGCTACATAGAAAAATTAACTCATAATGGATCATAGACATAAATGTAAGGCGGGGGACTTCCCTGGTGGTCCAGTGGGTAAAACTCTGCACTCCCAATGCAGGGGTCCCGGGTTCGATCCCTGGTTGGGGAACTAGATCCCCCATACATGCCGCAACTAAGAGTCTGCATGCCACAACTAAGAGTCCACATGCCGCAACTAAGAAGTCCGCATGCCGTAAATAAGCCTGCATGCCACAACTAAAAGATCCCGCATGTCGCAACAAAGATCTTGTGTGCCGCAGCTAAGACCCAGCGCAGCCAAAAATAAATAAATAAAAATAAATAAATAAAAATAAATAAATAAAAATAAATGTAAGAAGGTAAACGATAAAATTCTAGAAGAAAACAAAGGAGTGATAAACGGTTTGGGAAAGAGTTCTTAAATATGACAAGATGTATGAGCTATAAAAGAAACTAAGCAAGTGAAAAATAAGTTAACTATTAACTACAGGAAAAAAACAAAACATTTTACAACATAGGAAATTCAGTTCTATTGCATTATGAGGCTCTGCTGTGAAC
This sequence comes from Kogia breviceps, assembly GCF_026419965.1. Classification (NCBI taxonomy): domain Eukaryota; kingdom Metazoa; phylum Chordata; class Mammalia; order Artiodactyla; family Physeteridae; genus Kogia; species Kogia breviceps. Next base: position 21,259,421 of record NC_081328.1, read on the forward strand.
AACATTTACATGATCATAATAATGAAGGGAATTCCCTGGTGGTCCAGTGGTTAGGACTTGCGCTCCCACTGCTGGGACCCAGGTTTGATCTCTGGTCAGGGAACTAAGATCCTGCAAGCTTCACGGCACAGCCAAAATAATAATAATAATAATAATAAAGACATTGCAAATTAACTTAATCAGAAATTGTGATAAAATAATATCGAGATTGTAGGGAAAGAAAGTAAAGGCTAAATCCTCATCAAAGTAGGAAGTGAACAGATGTCTAAAATTTTAAACTCAGTGAGTAACAACAGAAGCATATGATTTAAAGATATAGACATACATGCTCCAAAAACCACAGAACAATCTGAAAGCAGCTGCCTCTCAAAGTAGGGAACTGCTCTGGAACATGTGGGAGGAGGACACTGTTATAAGCCTCACAGTACTCTTTTTCTTTTCAACCACCTGCCTGTATTACTTAGACACAAACAAAGTTGTTTTTTTTTTCCTTTGGCTGTGCCATGCAGGGCTTGTGGTATCTTAGTTCCCTGACTAGGGATTGAACCCGTGCCCTTGGCAATGAAAGGGCAGAGTCCTAACCACTGGACTGTCAGGGAATTCCTCAAGTAAATTAAATTTAAAGCCACCAGAGAGCCACTGAAACTAGCTGTGTGGGCCTCAGGCCAAGTCCAGCCCTGGTCTGGTGAGCGGATCATGGGAGGTGATCAGTCGGCAGGACCCATGTGCTCTGCATTCTGGGGAAGTTCAGGCTTTGTCCAGGAGCGGAGGCCTGCGCCGCTCCATGGCTTGACACAGATCTCAGAGACACACCCTCCTGTTTCCCGCGCTTGACATCCCCCCTCTATCCCCACCACCCCCAGCACTGCCCTCAGTCACGGCACTTCTCACCCTCCTGTCCCCATCTGTCTCTTTGACTGTCTCTTCCAGGGGACTGAGAGCTCCTGGAAAGCCTGAAAGATGCACTGTGCATTGCTCTCTCCCACCCTCCCACCTCCAGTGCCTGGCCCAGGGCTGGCACACTACAGGAGCTCAACGCTCTTAGGCGTGGATGTTGGCAGCCGGGTTCATGGACAAAGAAGGTCTTACGAAAGTAAACGTGCTATAAGTCACAAGTGAGGCCCCGGCAGGTGGTTCCCTTTGACCAATTTGCCACTCTTCATCAGGCTTCTACAATATGTTCTTGCACCAACTCTGGTGCTCGCAGTGGCCCTGTGGTCACCCCAGGAGCCTCTGTGCTCCCCGCCGCCGGTCTTCAATACTGCCCCTGCCCCTGTGGGAACAGATACCAGTGATGCCAGTGAGGGACAGGCAGGCTATCCCAGTAAACCCCTTCCCACAAGTAATCCGGCTAACTTCTGGGGTACCCTGAGCATGCGTCAGGCGTGGCACCAAGTGCTTTATACGCACCGGCTTTTTAACCTGCTCAGAGGCCATTTTACAGAGAGCTCACTGAAGGCTTGGGCCTCAGGGTAGGGGTGCCAGGCTCTGTCTCCTGCACTATGCCTTGGGCCAAACCCAGGTGTTAACTGTCAACCTCAAGTCAGAAACCTGTCCCCTTATGGGCAGGGACCCAGCATTTCTAGAAAAAGAGCCCTTGGGTTGACTCAGTAGGGGACAGTCAGTCTGTGTGGTCCCCAATACAGGAGCTCAATCACTCTGTTGTCCCTGGGGCCCCAGGTACAGGGCAGGGTATTCCTGGACCACCAAGACCCAGTAATGGGAGTGGGAAGCAGTGAGAGGAAGGTTACAATGGGGAGGATATATACAGACCAAATAATGTAAGATTTTTTAAAATTGAAGTATGGTTGATTTATAGTGTTTCAGGTGTAGAGCAAAGTGATTCAGTTATATATATAATATATATATATATTCTTTTTCAGATTCTTTTCCATTATGAGTTATAAAAGATCTTGAGGGGATTCCTGGTGGTCCACTGGTTAGGACTTGGCACATTCACTGCCAGGGCCTGGGTTCAATCCCTGGTTGGGGAACTAAGATCCTGCAAGCCACGCAGCTTGGCCAAAAAAAAAAAAAAAGATATTGAATATATTTCCCTGTGCTATGCAGTAGGACCTTGTTGTTTATCAATTTTACATATAATAGCACGTATATGTTAACCCCAAGTTCCTAATTTATCCCTCCCCCACCCCAGATAATGTAAGATTTAAATTCATTTCTGCGTGGGCCCATACTGGACATGGGGAAGAAACACAGGGGAGTGAGGCCCTGCACTTCTGGTCCTGACAGCTCAGGGAAAGGCCAACAACACACACCCCAAAGCAGAACCTTAGGCCCACAGGTATTGAGCAGAAGAGTATCAACCAGGCTTCTAACCCAGCCAGTAGGCAGGAGATTGGGGAAGGCTTCCTGGAGGAGGTGACGACTGACCTCAGTCTTTCGAAATGAGTAGACTTTAACCAAAGAAGGAAAGAAGGGCAATCCAAGCACAGGGAACAGAATGAGAGAAGGCACAGAGGTAGGGTGTACAGAGCATCTGGTGAGAGGCTGGAACATTGAGAGGTGAGACTGGAGAGGAGGTCCGTGGAGCCAGAGGGGTGAGCTTGTTTGTTGGGATCACTGATTTTATAAGGGAGGAAACAGGTTAGGGGGCACTGGACCCTAAACGATGGAGCTCAACCACCTCTTTGAGTTAATAGGAGAGAAAGCCCAGACAAGAGTGGCTCTCCTTAGGAAGAAGCCCTTCCGTCTCCTGCAGGAAGGGAGCAGGGCTGGGATACAAACCCTAGGCTTCTGCCCCCTGCTAGCGCTGCTTCCATGCCATTCCGCTGCCTTCATCTCACTGGGAACCCAGCCCCCACTGGATCCTGTCCTCTGCATTCTCTGATGGGCAGCGGATACCAGCAAGGGTCTGCAGGGACTCTGGATACCCTTTGGCGTCTTTTGAGATAAACCCAACACAAATAAAGTTTAATCAATAGCCTGAACTCCCAGTCTGGATCTCTGCAACGGAGAGCAGGCAGAGACACGAAAAGCCCCCTTCTTGCTAAGCCTGAAAAAACTGCAGCCCCTCTCCCATCCCCTTCACCCCCACCCTACAAGTCCTCCCTGAGCTACTGAGGGAGTCCTGGGGGAGGAAACAGAGCAGGGAGGGAGCTGGACATGGTCACTGGAGTATGTTGGGGGGCCTCCTTGGCAGAGCCAGTGGGGGAAACTTCCGCCTTTAAGTATTTTGAAATAGCAACAAACATAACAAGCACAAAAAATCAGGTGACACATGTTCTCTTCAGGCCTGGTGTCCCCACCTCCCAGATCCCAGGCACGGGAGCCCAGGCTCACACCAGCAGGAGGCTGGGACCAGAGCTTCTGTGGACCTTCCAAGTATGTTTATTCACATTCCTGTGGGCCCCTGGGGGACCAGCTGAGGTTCCCAGTGCCTGCTGAGGAAAAGAAAAAGCAGCCCCTGACATCCAGAACTGGTCTGACATTCACAGTTAGACCTCAGACACGCAGAGCCAGGTCATCTTCTCTTTCTGTCAGACATAAACAATCACAGAATACCAACCTCAGTCAAGGTTATTCTGAGACCATGATAAAATGAGACAAAATAAGGCTCCTTCATAATTTTGTCTAAGCATGGACAAAAATAAGGTCACTGTGCTGCCACCCATAAAATATCAAACATACCCCTCTTTTGGCTAAAATGAATGACTGCTATATTTTTAGCAGCTTTACTGAGATATAATTCACATAACATACAATTCATCCATTTAAAGTGTACTATTCAATGCCTTTAATTATACTCACAGAGCTATGCGACCGCCACCATGGTAAATTTAGAACATACCCATTGCCCCAGAAAGAAACCCTACACCCCTCAGTCATCACCTCCAAGTCCATCCATCCTCCTTGCCCTAGGCAACTACTACAGAGACTTTCTATCTATATAGATTTGCCTATTCTGGACATTTCATGTAAATGGAAACATACAATATGTGGTCCTTTGTGACCGTCTTCTTTCACTTAGCATAATGTTTTCAAGTTTCATACATGTTGTAGCACGTATCAGTAATTCACCCCTGCAATGCCTAATTTTATATGTCAACTTGACTGGGGCATGTATATATATTGGGCATAATCTCTCCTATTACTTCTGTGGCAGTATGCACCAAGAAGCTTAATCTTCATAACTTGGACCTCAGTAATTCTACTTCTAAGAATGAACTAATTCCGGACTTTCCTGGTAGTGCAGTGGTTAAGAATCCGCCTGCCAATGCAGGGGACATGGGTTCGATCCCTGGTCCGGGAAGATCCCACACTCTGCAGAGCAACCAAGCCTGTGTGCCACAACTACTGAGCCTGCGCTCTAGAGCCCATGATCCACAGCTACTGAGCCCGTGAGCCGCAACTACTGAAGCCTGTGCACCTAGAGCCCGTGCTCCTCAACAAGAGAAGCCACTGCAAAGAGAAGCCTGCACACCACAACGAAGAGTAGCCCCCACTCGCCGCAACTAGAGAAAGCCTGCGTGTAGCAACAAAGACCAAAGCAGCCACAAATAAAAACAAATGAATACATTTTTTTAAAATTAAAAAAACGAGGAAGAAAGCATTTCAAAAGGAGCAGGTAGTTCACTCCTTTCCTCTCCAGGACTGAGCCTGAGGCAGGAGGCATGACTCTGCTGGGCCCTCAGCCCCTCAGCAAGTCTCAGCTCCCATCTGCCTCTTCAAAGTGTAGGTATTTCTCCAAGCGTGAGGGCAGTTTGAGGGATTTTTTAAAATAACTTTTTTATTTGTGCTGAGTGTAGAACTTAACCTTTATGAAGAAGCATGATACAGCTCTCATAAAAAAGTAAAATACATTTCAAACTTTCACCGTGCCGCACGGCTTGTGGGATCTTAGTTCCCCGACCAGAGATTGAACCCACACCCTCGGCAGTGAATGCGCCAAGTCCTAACCACTGGACTGCCAAGGAACGCCCACATTTCAAACTTTTAAGCAAAGCTGCAGCATCAATGCAGCAACAGTGATTGCTCTAATGATACTTTCATTATTCCACCTTTTCAGTTTCAGGAGGAAATTATTAGCCACTGGTTCCTGGTTAACTTGAAAACACACCAGAGGTTGGACGCAGAAAGTGAGCACCTAACTGTCTGGCCTGGGACGGGAGGGGGGGCAACGGAAAGACTTTGACATCAGACAGACCTGAGTCAGAATACTGGCTCTGCCACTGCTAGCTGAGTGGCTGCTCAGCTGAACCTCTCTGAGCCTTGCATTCCTCATGTATAAAATGGGGTGATTCCACCCACACTGCAAGGTTGTAAGAGTGAAAAAGTGACACTGGTAATAATACAAGGCTAGTGCAGTCACACTGAGACAGTCCAGTTAAAGGACTCCAGCTGTTTGCAGTCAGGTGCTGGAAAATGTTAAAACAGAGTTTTGCTTCCAAGTTTCTATTTAGAGGGCTGGAAACTCTAAAGTTATAGAGAATTTTAAAATTTTTTTATTGGAGTATAGAGAATTTTTTTAAGGTCAAAGGACTGAAGGAGTGAAGGAGAATCCCTTCTTCCAGGCCCTCTGTTCCGTGAGGTCCTTCCCACTGCCCCCGGTGCAGATCAGGCTCCTGGGGGCAATAATCTGCCTCTGGCCTCTGGGGCTGGCCCTGGACCACACATCCATGAATATGAGGGGCCTTCAGAGGAACCTGATGCTTCTGGCCTGCTTCCAGCTTCCCTGGGGCAGCCTCAGTGATTACACTATCCAGATGGTAGGACACAGCTGGGCTGGGGTCACATCCGTCGGAGCACTGCCTCAGGGAGCTTGTGTGTGATTGTAACTCCACTGTAAAGGGTAGGCAGCAAAGCTCAGGAATCCCCAGAGGAAGCTGGGAAAATGGCTGTCCCTAAACCAGCTGGGCCTGCACTTCTTGGATCTAGGTTTGGATTATTTGTATCAGTACAGCTAGGAATTTTCCAGAGTCCCCTTCCTTCCCCCTCCCCGCCCCCCGCTTCCAGAGAATTGAGTGTATTTTGTTGACAGCTTGTTCTCTCAAATGGTATTGCATTTAGTAACATTTTTTGCTGTTGTGATTTTTGTTGTCGCTGTTATTCCAAATCTTATTACTCTAACTTGTCTCCCTTTCCAGCTGAGGAAATGGTGACCAGGTGAGTAAATGTTCCAAGGCCACCGTTTTGTGTATCAAGGGCAACCAGGAGAGAACGTGAGGGGGTTCCCTGGTGGCGCAGTGGTTGAGAATCTGCCTGCCAATGCAGGGCACACGGGTTCGAGCCCTGGTCTGGGAAGATCCCACATGCTGTGGAACAACTAGGCCCGTGAGCCACAATTACTGAGCCTGCGCGTCTGGAGCCTGTGCTCCGCAACAAGAGGCCGCGATAGTGAGAAACCCGCGCACCGCGATGAAGAGTGGCCCCCGCTTGCCACAACTAGAGAAAGCCCTCGCACAGAAACGAAGACCCAACACAGCCATAAATAAATAATAACTAAATTAATTTTTTTAAAAAAAGAGAGAACGGGAATGTGCTTGAAGGCAGAACCCCAGAGGCCAGGGGTGTAGAGAGGGGTTCGCGAACTTAGATCCCCAGCCCTGCTTTCAGCACGGGAGGGCCGCTTGCAAATGACTTCTTTCGAAAACAACTACTTTAAAATCGAGACTAAAGTATTGGTTATAAGACGGGTGAGTTTTAGCGAAGGAGCCAATAGAGCCTGCAAGCCTCGGAAGGGCCTCTGAGCGCGGCAAGGAGGCGCCAGATTGAGGGCGATTTAAAAGGTGGACTAGGGCTTCCCTGGTGGCGCAGTGATTGAGAGTCCGCCTGCCGATGCAGGGGACGCGGGTTCGTGCCCCGGTCCGGGAAGATCCCACATGCCGCGGAGCGGCTGGGCCCGTGAGCCATGGCCGCTGAGCCTGCGCGTCCGGAGCCGATGCTCCGCAATGGGAGAGGCCACGGCAGTGAGAGGCCCGCGTACCGCAATAAATAAATAAAAGGAGGACTAGATGGGACTTAGACCGCCCCCCCCCCCCCATTGGCGGTGAGGAGGAATGGGACCCCCGGCCTCCTGCCCTCAGTGAGTACCTGTTGCACAGGCCTGCTCTCCTACTGCTCCAGAACCTTCAGGCTCGGCGCCAAGCCCCACCCACCGCTCCGCCCCAGCCTTGCTCCCAGTTCCAAACCAGAGCCAATCAGTGCTCGGCGACGCCGGGGAGGGAAACCAATCGATTACTCCTGCTTTTTACTCAAGACTAGAAGTAGAGCGCCGTGCACTCGATCGGTGGCAGGTCCCTGGCCCGAGGCAGAGACCTTGCTAAGTTGGAGGACCTTGCTAGGTAGTTAGTTGCCTCATGCGTGTCTGGGAGGTCGAGGTTCCTTCTCCTGGAAGGAAATTGTCCATGAACAGTTCAGGTCCGAGAAGAACACTATCCCAGGCCCTCTCCCTACCTCGTGGTGTGGCTTGGGGCCAGTGATCTCTTCTCTCTGGGTCTTATAAAATGAATGAGTGGGACAAAAACGGTCTCTACAGTCCCTCGTTTATCCTGGCCTAGCAAACCCGGGATCAGCGCCTGTGTGTTTCTGGATGATGTCAGTGGTCTCACCCTGGCCAGGGGCATCTGAAGCTTTTTTTTGGGGGGGGGGGTCCTATAACTTTATTGGACAATCAGCAGTAAGTTCTCATCCACATTAACTGTCTGTAGATTTTTGAAAGTGGTAACAGGTACATAGGTAACCAACATATAGAGCTTGTTTGGTGAATCTTCATCTTCATTATGTTTTCTGGACAACCACACACAGAGATAGTATGGGACCTTCCTTATTCCTTTGGCGCAGACAGCTTTGTTGAGCCTAGTGTCAATGCGTACATCTGGAGTCCCCATCTCCTTCACGGCAAATTTCCAGATTTCTTTGAGCGCCTGAGGGGCACACTTCTTGAAACCCGCTCCATGGATGTGCTTGTGAATGTTGATAGTGTATTCTCTGGCCACCACCTAGTTGATGGCGGACCAGCCCTTCTTCTCACCATTCTTCCTTGCAGGAGCCATCCTGCCAGGCCAGGGTTGGAAAGCTGAAGCTTTTTGAGCAGTAACACACACTGCAGCCAGGTTTTCCCCAGTTCAGTTTTCTGGAGCTGGAAATTGATTTTCCCCATCCGTTCATCTTTAAAAAACCTCTGACACTGGCCCTTCCTTACCTTGCTATGTGACCTGGGACAAATTACATCCCCGTCTCTGGGCCTGTAGACCTATCTGTAAAATAAATTCAGAACTCCTGAGACCCTAAGGTTCTCCCCCGTCATGTCATTTTCATAACACTGCCAATACATCCTACAACTGGATAAACCCAGATTGGGACCAGCGGTTGGATCGGGGGTGGGGGGCAGTCATTTCACCAAGACTCTCCCCAGGGCGATCCTGAGCCACTGGCCCTCAGGAGCCCACCTTTCCTCAGTCCATGCTACCCACGCTGAGTAAAGCAAGACAAGCCTCCTTCACTGACAAATAGTTGTGGAGCTCCTACTGTGTAGTGCTACTGTAGGAGAAGCCAAGCCGGTTCCTGACCTGAGAAAACTCAGGGCCTTGGGGTTGAGAGAGACAGACCAGGGTAGAGAGAAGAGACCCGCAGAGTGACATCTGCCACAAGAGCAGGGAGCCTGGGCAGAGGAGAGGACCCGGCACATGCTGCCCGGTTGGAGGTGTTGGAACTAGGACATTTCAGGAGAAAGGGGATCTTCAAGCCTGACTAGGAAGGGTGTTCCGGGTGGGTGGAATCAAAAATTCGAGGAGGCCGAAATAGCGAGGAGGTGGAACCCTGGGACTGCCTGCGGGGTGGATGTGGCCAGAGATGAGTTAGTGGGGTGTGACAGGTGTCTTAAATGCAGGTTCAGGGGAAGGGGCGTTGTGTCTAGATGGAGTCATGTTTAGTGGGAGTCCTGGCTTTCATCCTGGCCCTGGGATGGGGAGGGGGGCACCTGACAGGGTTCCCGCGCCACCTGCGCGCTCGCGCTCCCAGAGCCACAAGTTGCAGCCCATCCCAAGCCCCTCCCCCTCCGCCTTTGTCCGCTCAGTCCGGAGGCTGCAGTCCGACAGGGACTCCCTACGACTGGCCCCCCGGAGGCGCTGGGGACGGTTCGGCTTCAGGGAGGCGGCTCTGCTCCCGTGAGGTGTGTAATCTGAACCCTATGAAGGGTCATTTATACGGTTCCTCGAAGTCTGTAACTTTCCTCGCGGTCACCAAGTCAGCTCTGCCGGGTGCTCTGCCTCCCTCTCCTGGAATAGCCTTTCCACATCTCCATTTCCCTTCAAGAGATGCCCTTATCTTTCTTTTTAACCTGGGGCGGGTAGTGGAGGCTGCATGCATGGGCCTGCGAATGCCAGAGATCTGTCGCAAAGAACACCAGAGTCAGCGTCTACACTGGAATTCCAAGCGAACCGGATGGAGCCTCAAGGAGGGTTGACCAGGACTCGCCTTCAGCCGTTGGCTCCGCGGTTCTGGAACACCAGCTTTCCCAGGCTAGCTCGGCTCTGGCTCCCTCCCCCGCCTCCTTCCCCCTCAGCAGGGACTTCAGACTCGGGCCCTATCCTCTGAGCACTGCCCCCAAGCCCCACACAGCCTCTGGGGCTTGAGGCCTGGGTCCGGGAGCTCGGCCCCGTCCGGACCGTCCCTCCACCTGCCACCTGGCTTCCCCCCCTAAAGCTCGCGATGGGGCAGTTGGCCGCTCACAGCCCCTACTGGGCTTAGGCCTGCACCTCCAGGGTGCTGTCCATGCCATGGTGCTGAAGTTCCCCGAGGCCTCCGCCCCCAGGAGAAGACGCGTCCCCTGTTCAGGATCCGACCCGAACTCCAGGGCACGTTCACACTGGTCCAATAACCGGCACGGGTCATCGTCTGCCTCAACAATTCAGACCATCACCGGTTTGAACTGGAGGCACGCAGGAGCTCCGAGCCTGCCTGAGAGAATGCCCATGACCTGACCAGACCCAGGGACCGCGGGAGAGGTGGGCAAAACTCGAATCTCATACTCCGTCTTGGGGCTGGTAGGAACTCACACATTATGGACATAGTCCCTGCCCACTCCAAACCTGTCTTGTGAATTGTTTGGTGAGACTGGGAAGGCTCCCTCAGTTTTCACGGACTCAACTCCCTTACAAGCATCCAAGCTGTGCAGACTCTGCTACCTGCAAGGCAGGAGAGAAAACTCCCTAGAATTCCTCGCATGTACCTTTCACACAGTGAATATGCCCTCCTTCGACTCTGGGTGACCCCCAGCTCGTGTCGGCGTCCCCATTCCGTGCCTCCCAAAGACTGGGCAAGGAGGAGGTGCCAGCTGTTCCCAATGTAGAGTACCGTAACTCCCGGTCCAGATTTTTTGCCCTTGAGGGTGTAGATCGCAATGGTAGTAATTCTGGGAAGACCAAAGAAGCTGGGGCTAGTTCAGAAATGAGGGCTCAGAAGGTACAATGAAGAGCCAGCACGCCGGGGTCGTGCACTCCACCGAGCCCTGGGAGGGCCCTGCCGCACCTGCGTTTCCGCTGTGCCCCTGCACTGTCTTCCAGGACCGCACGCAGCTCGGGGCCTTCTTGCACCTTCTGATCATCAGCCCCGGGCACGGTGTGAAACCAGATAGTGGAGGCAGAAGTCTGCAGTGCAGGGTCTGCTGCTGCTGTCCAGCACGTTCCAGGAGAGCCGAGCCTGCGGAAAGCGCCCGGCGCTACCTCCCAGCGGAGGCTGACCCGGGTTGCCGGCGCTCGGGCTGGGAGTGGCGCGCTCCTCGAAGTCACGCAGCTCTGCACGCAGCCGACAGCGCTCCGGCGGCCTAAGCGCGAAACGGCACGTAAAACCGCCGGCTTCGAGGGCAGGGGCGGCAGCAGCGCGGCGCCGTGGGTTTCAGGCAAGCGAGTGTGGAACGTTTCCTGCGAGAAAGCAGAACCGAAGCCAGCCGAGGACTCCATAAGCGGCCGCTGGTCCACAGGTTCTCCGAGGCGCCATTGCGCAGCTGCTTCCCGGCCAGCTCTGGGAATGTGGAGATCCGGTGAGAAGACTTGCACGTTACCGCCCCCAACTCTGATCTGCTACAAAATGAAAATGCAGAGCCTCTTGTTCAAAAATTAAGAATTTCAAGACGGTGACAGCAGAACATTAAACCAAGTGCAGCCCCTGTGCAACTATACAAGTCCCATGCCCTTGAAGGCGGCCCTGCCCCTACCCATCCCACAAGGGATTCATTAAATAAACTTTACCCTCAGGGTTAACTTTGAGGTTACTTACTAGAGCAGAACCACAGCCACCCCCGGCCTCTGTTGTCACAATAAGAGAAGAGTCAGGGCAGATTGATCTAACCATCCCACAGGTATCCATGTGGAGCCGTTATCAGAGGTGGGGAGGTGAGCTGTCTATGCAGCCTTGCTAAGTCTCAGCTTCTATCTGTAGCTCTGACACCCTCATCTGTTCCCAGGGCATGGGTGAGAGCCAGGGCCAGGGAGTCACTTCCTGAAGGAAGTGGCTAGGGTGGGGTCTTTAGGGGACTTGCTGACACATTCTCAATTTCTTGTCTCAGTTTCCCTATGACACTTAAGAGTAGTTCAGATTAAATGAGGTTGCACACGATAGTAGTGTCCTGGAAGTCTCCTGAAGAGGGCTGTTAAAAACAAGACAAATGGAGTCACTTATGCTTAGCCCCACATCGCCCAAGTGAGACTTAAACTTAGATTCATCTCTCCCCCAAATGGAATCTTAAATCAGTCAGGAATTGCCTAACCAGCACTAGTTAAGTAATCTGTCTCATTCTGAACGCCCCCTACCGTTCTCTAGAGGAAAGTGCCCTTGCCACAGCCAATCCGCTTTTTTGTCCAGTATAACTTCCTTGTTCCCGTACCCTATGCCTATACACGTCTTTCATTTTGTACAGCTCCTCGGAGCTCCTTTCCATCTGCTAGGTTGGATGCTGCCCAATTCATGAATCATTGAATAAAGTCAATAAGAGCTTTAAATTTTACTCAGGTGAATTTGTTTTTTTTTTAATCAGAGCTAAAGGTCTGGGCAATGGGTATAGGGTGGACCTAAAGAATTGTTTTTCAACTCCTTGAATGCTATTTTATTGTGCTCCGCACAACTGAAAAAGAAGTATGGAGAAAGACAGACTGAAGTTAGGGGGAAGAACTTTCAAACTGTAAACGGTACAGGACTGTTGGGGGAGCGGGGACAGCAGAGGGCGCTGCTGTGCAAACACACCCGTAAGAGGAGGCGCCCGCCCGCACATACTTTTTCTCACACCGTCTCTACCCTGCAAATCTACACAGAGACACACTCCTTACCCCCTGAACCGTGCCCCCCCCCGCATATTCCCTATCTTACAGGTACTTCAGAGATCAAAGAGTTAGAACTCCTGACTCAGATTCTTTAACTGGCCTCTGGGGGTCCCTTGGACACTCAACCCACCTCCCAACTATTTTCATAAACTGAAGGTACTTTTTCTCAATGAGAAGCTGGGGAAAGGATCTGGGACCCATGGTTTCCTTCCCCAGTCTGTGGCCCTGCCTCTCCAGCGGGGAGATATTCTCTTCAGTGTTATTTACAATAGAAAGTAAGCTGATGACACAAGCCGTGTACATTGCGGAACCACAAAATGACAGTTGCAGAGGCTGTGAGGTAACACGGACTCATGTTGACACTGGAAGATGAAGGTTAAAAAGCAGGACTATGTCAATGGTGTTTGGCATATAGATTAAGTTTGAAAGAGAAGTTGGAAAAATGAAACATAGATTAAGGTGGGGGTGGATGACTATTTTCTTTAAAATATTTTTTCTTAAAAATACATTAAAATGGGCTTCCCTGGTGGCGCAGTGGTTAAGAATCCGCCTGCCAGTGTAGGGGACACAGGTTCGAGCCCTGGTCGGGGAAGATACCACATGCCCCAGAGCAACTAAGCCCATGCACCACAACTACCGAGCCTGTGCTCTAGAGCCTGCGAGCCACAACTACTGAGCCCACGTGCCACAACTACTGAAGCCCACACGCCTAGAGCCCATGCTCCACAACAAGAGAAGCCACTGCAATGAGAAGTCTGTGCACTGCAATGAAGAGTAGCCCCCGCTCGCCGCAACTAGAGAAAGCCCGTGCGCAGCAACGAAGACCTAACGCAGCCAAAAATAAATAAATAAAATTTTAAAAAATATGTTAAACTGTAAAATGGTTACCTCTGGGAGATAAGGTTATCTGCAATTTTTCCCCTGCTTCTTTCCAAATATGCTACAAGGAGTAGGTATTATCTGGATAACCAGAGAAAAAGAAGTTAACACACACACACACACACACCCCTAAAAGAGCCTGTTCGCTCCATGTTGCCATACCATTTAACTGAGGAGGGAATGTTCGCTTTCCCCCCCGCCCCCCAAGGCAGCCTATGTGGCTCTTGCCTTTTCTCCCCACCTGGTTCCACCCTCATCACCCTCTTTAGAGCTCCTTTCACCACAAACCAGGATATTAATACTACCTTGGAAAATCCAAAGCAGCTCTGACCCCGGCCTCCTGCTGGTGTGATCCAGTTCCTGTGGCTGAGAGGAGAGGGACAGCCGTGGGGAAATTTTCCTGAACTCTCTACGGGGCAGGAACAGATATATGGCATCTCCATTGCTGGATTATTCCATGCTTCTTGCTGCTACTATTATTTCAATATTTTCAGGGGCAGAAGTTTCCACAAACCTCTCTACTAAAGAGGCCCCAATCCTGTCCCCGCGATAGCTCCTCTCTGTTCCCCCCTTCCTGATCCCCCGGGGTTCTCTCTACAGGCCAGAGAAATAGGATGCGTGTGAAGACCAGAGAAGGACTGCAGCTTCCACAGATGCTGGCTGGAGAGGCGCTCTCTTGTCTCTCTGCTAGATCATGGCAAAGATCCAGGTTCCGGAATGGCGGAGCCCACTTTGCATGTGCTCCCTTTTTTAAAAAAAAAAATTATTTATTTTTGGCTGCGTTGGGTCTTCGTTGCGGCGCGCGGGCTTTCTCTAGTTGCGGAGAGCAGGGGTTACTCTTCGTTGCGGTACGCGGGCTTCTCATTGCAGTGGCTGCTCTTGCTGCAGAGCACGGGCTCTAGAGCGCAGGCTCAGTAGTTGTGGCGCACGGGCTTAGTTGCTCCGCGGCATGTGGGATCTTCCCGGACCAGGGATCGAACCCGTGTCCCCTGCATCGGCAGGTGGATGCCTAACCACTGCGCCACCAGGGAAGGGAAGCCCCTGCATCTGCTCCCTTTGCATGTAGGTTTAATCTCAATATCCAGGGACACGAAAGCTGGAGTCTCTGCAAACGTTTCCCTGTTAATTGAAGGGGACTCTGCAGGTGCAGAAGGCAAGGGGAGATGGAGGCTGGGGGCTGCAATGGGAGGGAGGTGTGCGTGCTGGGGGGATGAGATGGCCTGGAAAGAGAATGGGGGCGGGGCAGGAGACTAGGGCTCTAATCCCAGTCCTGCTCCTTCGTTGCTGGGCAACATGGGTGGAGTCACCACGCTCTCTGTGCCTCAGCTCCCTCTACCGTAACTCAGAGAAGTAGCTGAGGATCCCTGACTCTTTCTAGGGCCGAGTGACTCAGAATATTTCCTGGCCTATAAAATCAGGATCTTGATATCCACCCCTTATCAAAGGAAAGATCATGGGGCTTCCCTGGTGGCACAGGGGTTAGGAATCCACCTGCCAATGCAGGGGACATGGGTTCGAGCCCTGGTCCGGGAAGATCCCACATGCTGCGGAGCAACTAAGCCCGTGCACCACAACTAGTAAGGCTGTGTACCACAGCTACTGAAGCCCGCGTGCCTAGAGCCCGTGCTCTGCAACAAGAGAAGCCACTGAAATAATAAGCCTGTGCACCGCAACGAAGAGTGGCCTCCGCTCACCACTAGAGAAAGCCCGCGCGCAGCAACGAAGACCCAATGCAGCCAAAAATAAATAAATTTGTTAAAAAAAAAAAAAAAAAAAAGGAAAGATCAGTCCCAACAAACAAGTCTGGTCTCTCTGGTGCCAAATACCTCTCCAGCCTCATCCCTGAGCACTCTCCCTCTCACCCCACCTTTGCCTGGATTTCCCTTCCCTTTTCGTGTTAACAGCTGCGTGTCTTCCAATACTCAGCTTGAGTCTCATTTTCTCCAGGAAGCCTCCCCCACTCTACCCCCGCCCCCGGCTCCCCACCCACTGGCTGGGCCAGGTGCCAGTCCTCTGGGCTCCTGTAACATCAGGGGCATCTGCTATTCCTACCCGTAACAGTTATACTTAACAGCTGAGGTTATTGAGAGATTGTTAAGGGGCTGGACCTCCGCCAGGCCCTTTACCCAGCATTATCTAGTGGAATCCTAACCATACATGTGAGGGAGGCGCCGTCTTCATCCCCATTTTCCTGATCAGGGCACTGAGCTTGAAGGAGGGAAGGGTGAGTGTGAGGTGAGGATGTGAATCCAGGGCAGTGTTGCTCCAAAACCTATTCTAAGCTTCTGCCTCCCGTTTTATCTGCCCGCCTCACCCCCTGATCACAGACCCGGTAGTCTCCTGTTAAGGGATATGTCCTAGGCCTTCCTCTGACCTATAAACACCAGGAGTGCAGCGTCTCGCTCCCCTGTGTCTCCACCCCAAGGCCATCAGAGTCCCAGGAGAGGCTGAATCCAAATCTCACCTTTCTGGGTCCCTGCAGTTGGGGCTTCCCTCCTTGTCCCCTCAGCCTTCCTCACCCCTCCCTAGAGGTCTTGGGAGACCAAGAGGAGCCTGGATATGCCAGGGTCCCTCCCTGGGCCTAGCTCAGTGTCCGCTTCCACTCAATGTCACATCCATGCCTGCCTAGGGTCATGTTCAATCCAGGTGAAAGGATGTCTACTTAGATAGAGGTCACGGTGAAGTGTGCTAATGTGCCCAGGCCCCTGGTCAGCCCTCCTCAGGCTTTAGTCACTTGAGTTCTCACAATGAATTATGAGAATCAGAAACCTAGAAGGGGGACTTCCCTGGTGGTCCAATGGTTAAGATTCTGCCTTCCAACGCAGGGGGTGTGGGTTCGATCCCTGGTTGGGGAACTAAGATGCCAGGTGCCTCGCAGCCACAAAACCAAAATATAAAACGGAAGCAGTATTGTAATAAGTTCAATGAAGACTTTTAAAATGGTCACGTCAAAAAGAAAAGAAAAGAAAGAAACATATGAGGAAGATAGGGGTGTGATTTTTACTTCACAGATGAAGAAAACCAAGGCTTGGCTGATGTCACAAAGCAAGTGGGTAGAGCCAGAAGCGATCCAGGCTTGTCTGACCTCAAAGCCCTGTAGCTCCCCCAGTGCCTCCCTCCTGTTCCAGACGGGGCCATGGCGTGCAAGTCCCCAGAGGTTGAGAACTGTGATTCTTTTCTGCATCTGCAATGAGCCAGTGGCTACACCCAAGGCACAAAGAGGCTGGTTGTGAAAGTCTGGGCTGGGCAGGCTCTGGCCCAATAACTGTTTATTGGCAGAGGTCAGCAGGGTAGGGCTACCATCCTCACTTTATAGATGGGGAAGTTACGATCAGAGGGGAGAAGGAAAGTGGCCCAAGGCCATCCCTGAGTCAAAGGAAGAGCAGGGACTTGAACGCAGGATGCTCGGGGACCCTGTGGGGAGGGGGGCGGTAAGAGGAAGGAGGCTGCAGCAGGGCAGGGACAGATGGGTCTGGGCTGGCAGCTTTATGGGCCCTATAAGTCATCGAGACGTGGCCAGGGCCCATCCCTGATCTAATGATCCCTGCTGTAATGAGGGATTCCTCTGCAGGGAAACTAGGCCCAGGGTGATTAGATAGTGACAGGTGACAAGTTTACGGCAGGCAGGACAGGGGTCCAGGCTGGGAGATAAGGCTGGGTGACCTTGGTAACACAAAGTAACCTGCCTTGTGTAACCTTGGAGTCAGAGATGACGGATAGAGCAGGAGCCACCCCCCTTGACTTCCCGCGTCGCACATGTGCAGTCTCAGTGGTACCCGTGATTAAGATGCATCCTTGAGGAAGTGCCCATTCTTAACCTCCTCCCCCTCCCCATGCCTCAGAAGGAACACCACACAGGGGCATGGTTCTCCTCCCCCAGCTCATTGGCCCAAAACATAGGAGGGGGTGTGCTGATGGGAAGGGAGAGGATTACTTAGAAATCAGCTTCCTCTTCCTCTTCCCAAAAGGACTCTGAGGTCACCAGTCAATAGCCCCTTAACCCCACCAAAGGTCTTTAAGTCTCTCTCCTGCCTGTAAGGGGGGGCTGTCTTGGGGTTACAGGGACCCCTGAAGTAGACTTCATTCCCAGGAATGGGCTTCCTCCCCACTCCATTCGCCAGTCCTAAAAGATATATTTTTACAGCCTTGTGAACACAAATCCACTCCACCAGAAAAGATCCCGGGGTGTGGAATCCCTCCCCTGACTATCCAAGTCCCAGGCTGGTGATGAAATTCTAATGCAGCACAGACAATAGGACCCAGAGCCTGATGTGGATTTCCACCCCCCCCTCCTCTCTGGAGGATCAAAACTGCTCCTTAAGGCTGTGTGATCCTGGGCCAGAAAGGGGGGGTGCAGTCAGCTAGGACTCTAACCAGGGAGGAAGCTCCTTTGCCCAGATAGTTCTGGAGGAGGCAATCCCTCCTCAGAGGTCTCTTGCCTAAGTTCAAAGGCCCGTAGGTGCTGAGAGGTTGGCAGAGGATGGGGAAGTGACTAGACCAGAAAACTGGGGCTTCCTGTTGAAGGAGGGGGCCCAGACCCACCCAAGTCCATATTCCCCACTCAAGTGAGCTTCTCAAACTGCCACGGAAGTCCCCACCCCATGTGGGACACACAGTACCTAGAGCCATGAAGGAGTCTATAGAGGCATTGTAGCAGGCGGGCCATGTCCAGGGGAGGGAGCTTCCCTCCTGAGATGAGGCAGCTCTCTCTTGTGGAGGCCCCCAGCCCCATTTCCCTAAATGCTAGGGCCTCCTCCAAGGAAAGTTTTCTTTCCCTAAACTCCTCTGAAGATTCTGGCAGATGAGAAAAGGAGAGGTCCATTCAGACCCCAGTCTCTTCTCTTCCCATCTTATGTCTGGAGTCGGCGGAGGGGCGCTCAGCAGGACCAGCCCCTCTCCTCTGACCCCATTAGCTCCTCTCTCACTGAGCCTCTTTGCAATCCATTACTCAGTTCCGCCCCCTCAGCTTCCCTAGGGCTGGCCATCACATACACACTCTCACACAGAAATTCATTGGTGTCCTCACTCTGTGTTAGAACAGTCTTGGGGTTGCTTTTTTTTTTTTTAAATAAAATTCAAATATTTATTTGACTGCGCCACGTCTTAGTTGCGGCATGCGGGATCTTTAGTTACGACATGTGAGATCTAGTTCCCTGACCAGGGCTCGAACCCGGGCCCCCTGCGTTGGGAGCACAGAGTCTTAGCCATTGGACCACCGCGGCACTACCTGGGTTGCTTAGAAATTAAGTTTGGAGCAGCCTGGGAGGGAACAGAAAAAGAGATAAGACCCAGAGAATCAGCTGTCACTGCCTGAGAGAGAAAAGCAAGCCCTCTTTCTGCGGACACCGGATTCAAGAAACACCGTCGCACATCCCGCAACTCCGTCATCTCTCCGACGCTATCTCCATTCCCCGCGCCTCCAGCCCCAGCCCATTCCAAGCCCCCCGCGGGCTGCTTTCGAGGCGAGAGGGCTGCGCAGCGGGCCACGCCAAAACGATCCAAGGCAGGAATCCGGGGTCCCCACCCTTGTGTGGATCGAGTACCTTGCGACGTCGCTACCCTGGTCCCAAACCAGACACCAGGTGTGGGACGGGGGAGGAGCGAGGCAGGAGGGCGCCGCCTCTGCGCTGAAGGACGCGGGTGGGTGAGGGGCCCTCGCGCACCGGTCGGAAGGTGACCAGGCGGTGGGGGTGGGTGCGGAGCGCAAGTCGGGGCGAGGAGGCTCTCAGATCAGGGACAGGTGAGGGGAGGCCCCGCCAGGGGGAGGAGCCGCTACCCGCGTCCTGCTGTCGGGGCTCCCTCCCGTCGCGGCTCCGCTATAAAACCTGGGTCGGCAGGCCCGCGGCCCCCGCGGCGGCCTCCTCAGCGCGCGGTCCCCGGCTCGGCGGCGTCGCCACTCCTGCGCAGGATGCGGCTGCTGCCGGCGCTCCTGGTCCTCGCCGCCGCCCGGCCCTGGGCCCGCGCAGGTGAACGAGGGCTTCGGCCCCGGGACCCCTCGGGGGCCCTTCCGTGGCCCCTCGGCGCTCGGGCCCCGCGCCCCGCGCCGAGGCTGCGCCCGCGGGCGATGGGACGGCGCGGGCGGCCGGGCGCGGCGGGTGCGGGACAGCGGGTGCGAAGCGTGTGCGCGACTGCGGCGTGCGGGACCCGCGGCCGGGCGCCGTGCGGCTCCACGGCAAGGGTGCGTCTCTGAGCCGCCGCGGCGCACGCCTCCGTTTCTCACCCTTTCTGATGTTCCTCCGTCTGTCGTGGGTCGCTGTCCGTCCCGCGGGGGCTCAGTGCTTGGTGGCTGTCCCCGGCCCGGGGCAAGGACAACAAACTGGGTGCGGTGGGGCCCGGTCATCCCCGCTTCCCACCACCCTTCACCTCCAGAACTGTGTAGGGAGCCTGGAGGGGGACATCCGGAGACCCGAGCCAAGCCGGTCTTTCCGGCCGGGGTGATTTTCGTTTAAAGATTAATGGTGAGGCCGAGCTCTTAACTATTCGCCCATGTGGAAGGTGGCAGGAGAGGGGTGTTAATATTTGATAAGGAGCTGAAGGCGCCTCCAGCGTCTGGGCACAGGGGTCCGATCCGGCACCTTCTCTGCGACCCCACGGGGAGCCACCTCCTTGGAAGGAGGCCCCCATCTGCCAGTCCCCACCTCAGCTACCCCTCGGATGGCCCTTGGGGTCCACCTGGCCGAATCTCCTCTCTAAAGCTAGAAGCTCCTCTCTTGGAGTCATGGGTGAGGGCTGAGGGTGCCCTCGGCAGCAGCGAAGGAGACCCTTAGCTGGACCATGGTTGGGTATGAGGGGCATCCTGCAGCAGCTCCCGGCCTCTTCCCAGGAGAGGAGGAAACAGAAAAGGTGGAATGTGAACATTTTTATATGTAGGGTTGGAGGTTTGCAACCTACTTAAGCTGCTGGGCTTGTAGAAAGAGAAATGCTTTGCAATTAACGTGGCTGCTTTGTAGCTGTGTGGCTTTGGGTCACTTCCCCCCTTGATAAGTCAGTTTCCTCCTTGGGTAAGTCAGTTTCCTCGCTTACAAAATGGAGAATAATCTGACTCAGGTATTGTTCTAAGGATTCAAATAAGCTAGTGGGCATAGATGCTTAGTGCCGTGCCTGTGTGGCACATAGCAGGCACTCCATAGCCACATGGCCTGGGCCCCGCCAGCCAGGAATCTCTCTCAGCCGCCCCCTCTCACAAGCTGTGCTCCCCTTAAGCGCCGGGGCTTTCTGACTGGGAGCTGCCGAGGGTCCTGCCTTCCTCCCCCATTTCATCTCTTAGGGAACCTGAGGCTGGAGAGTGACCAGGCTGTACATCGACGTCCTCAGACCATCTGCTGCCAGGGAGAGAGGAGGGGAGAGGGTCATAGGCCCCTTCAGAGTCCCAGACCTAGCCAGGAGCTGCTGAGACTTTGCCCAGGGCATCTTCGGGTTTTGCTGAGCTGGTTTTCAGGATTCCTCCCTCCCCCTGGAGTGGGAGGGTGCAGTGAGCAAGGTCCACCCGAGAGAACTTCTTCAATCAGCTCTAAAGCAGGGGGCTGGGGTGGTGGGTACATCAAGGGTGGGGGACAGTGGCTGGGTGACTGGCGATGGTCTTTAGTTCTCTCACTCCATCTCTGGTCAGGGCAGATGGACTAGGCAGCATCCTGAGCTTGGAGCCAAGACCTGTGGGTAGCTCCTCTCCTTCCCAGGTCCTCTAGGAAGTGGCCTGAAAGAACTGGCTGGTAATTATCTGTAAGGGCCGCTCCCTCATGAACCAGTACAGGAGCCTGAGCTGGTCCGTGACGCTGCCACCACTTGCCTAAAAGCCAGCCCCTACCTTCAGCCTTTGGATGTAGACCTGACCCCCAGCCTTGGCCTCATCAACATCACCTTTTCCTGGCTTCTGCTTCCTAAAGAGGGTAGTTTCAAGAGCATTCAACCAAAGCAGGTCAAAAGTCTCTGTGATTAAGACAGTGGATCAGAGGTCACCATGACAACCCTAGGAGCTGTGGCCAGAAACAGGGAAGAGCAAATTCCTAAGAAAAGCTCAGCCTGGACCAGATGGGCTCCAGGGAGGCTGACAGGGGTTCCACCCATCAGAGCTGGCTCCTGAGGATTCTGGCTCAAGCCAGGCTTCCCCTGAAAAGAGCTTCCCCCTGGGTATCAGTCACCAGGAGGGGCCAGCTCCACCTCAGAGGCGCCTTCTGCCTTCGGGACCTCTGAGAGGTGGAGACCCAGGAGAATCGTAACAGGAAGCCTTTCATGGATGCAAATGACCTCCCATCCAGTGTGTCCTTAGACACTGACTCTGGGAGATCAGTGGCAACTCCTTCTGCCTGAGGAAGGAAGGAAGGGCTCAGAAAAGTTAATGAACTCTCCTGCAGAGGATAAGCAAGAGTCAGAGCCAGGACTGGAGGCCGGGCGGCATCAGAGTCTGCCAACATGCAGAGATGGGCCCGGATGGGAAATGGCCACGGCCCTTTGCAGAGCTGACCCTCATCAGGCTTCCCCAGATGCAGCAAGTCCCAGGGTCAGCAGAGCCCTGTCCCGGGCAGGGGGTGGACTGGCCAGGAGAAGACACTGCAGGGACTGTTCATCTCTGAAAGAGGCTGTGCCAGCGAAGTAGGCACAGCATTTGATCCAAACCTGGGAGACTGGGAAGCCCCAGGTGGCTCTGAAGGGCCCAGAGTGTGGGGGTGGCCAGTTTCCTATAGATGCTCAGTCTCCTGGCCTTTCTCCCAGCCCCTACTGAGAACCTGCCCCCTCTCCACCCCATGCCCACTGCAGGGACCCCAGAGGAGGTGGGCTTGGGTGGGGATGGATGTGCTCAGAGGCCTTAGCTCAGGCTGAGCAGGAAGCTCTGCTTTTCTTAGGAATTTCCTCATCCCTGAGTTCTTTCCAGCTCACTTCATTTCTCTCCTCTCCACCCCTCCTTGACTTTGGCCATCTGTGCCCTGACAGGAGGTTGAGGAAGGAAGGGAGGGAGGGAGCCAAGGAGAAGGGAAGGACGGACTCATCAGGGACTTGACTAAATTCCAACTGCCTGGAACACTCTCTACCATCTCTCATTTAATCCTCCTCACAGTCCTATGAGGGGCTGGTATTAGTTCCATTTTACAGACAGCAAAACTAAGGCTCAGAGAGATTAAGTGACTTGTCCCTAAACCCACAGCTCCTAAGTGGCCCAGCTAGAATTCCAGCTCTGATCAAATGCTTTGTCCACCCTGCTGGCACAGACTTTCTTTTAAAAATCAGTAGACTAATTTTAGAGCAGTTTCAGGTTTACAGAAACATCAAGCAGAGAGCACAGAGGAGAGGGTTCCCCTGTGCACAGTTTGCCCTGTTGTCAACATCTTGCATTAGTGAGCTACATCCATGACGCAGCCTTTTTGCAGAGATGTTGGTTCTCCTGTCCGGAGGCAGAGTGGGGGATTGGAAGGCAAGTCTGTCTGGTCCCAAACACCAGGACTGCAGGTTGGAGGGACAGGGGAAAAGTCCTAGCTGCCTTCCTCCCCTGCAGGATTGGGAGAGTTTCGGCAAGAATGGGTCTTAATAGCACAAGAGGGTGTGTTCCAGGGAGGGACTAGCCTAATCTCCCTTATCATCCCATCAACTCTGGGAAAGCAGCCAGGCTGAACGTGGCTGTATTGTCCTGGGGGGACTTCCTCTTCCCCTCTCACCAGCCTCCCTTCCAGGTTTGAGGGAGGGGATGCAAGGAGGGAGGGGTAGGCTGATGGGCAACAGGTAGAGAGTGTCCAGGCTAGCCCCCCCGGGGGAGAGCTGACCCGCCTTGGAGGGCCCCTCAAGGGCTGCTGGCTGTCTGGTGTGCATTGGTCTGAGGACAGTGCCCTGGACAAGAGGACCAGAGGATGGGCTGTGGGTCAGGGACGCCTGGAGCCTGGCTGTTTCGACCGCCTCCTTTTCCATCCCTACATTTCCTTCTTAAGGCTCCTTCCCCTGGGCCCTCTGTCCCCCAGGATGGCACCCCAGGAATGCTCTATCCCATCCCAGGCCAGGTTCTGACTCCAGGGATATTCCCAGCCTCTGACCCACTGTATACACACACACACACACACACACAGTTGCTTGTGTGTACACAGTTCACCGGCCCTCATAGAGACAGACGTGTGTGTACACAGATACACTGACACGCTTGTGCACAGGCCCCACATCCTTCCTCTCTCTGTTCCAGGGTCACACTGGTGCTACCAGAATCAAGTCAAGCCGTCCAACTACACCTGCTTGGGTAAGTGCAGCGAGTCTTGAGGTAGGTACCCTCCAGGTTGAAATGGAGACCCAGGGAAGGTGGGAAGGATGAGGTGATGGTGGCCCCAGTCAGATATCAGCTCCTGACACACACAGACACACACACACACAGACACACACACACACACACACACTCTCTCTCTCTCTCTCTCTCTCTCTCTCTCTCTCTGCTGGTGCTCAGGACACAGGGGACACAGAGTGACCTGAGCTTTTACTGGGACCTCCTGTCATCATCTCTGACGCCAGCCCCCTGGTCCTCTGAAATAAATCAGGAGCAGCATCAAAGGGAGAAATTCATTTTACCCCTTCTCATAACAAAATGGAGAGTTGATTCTGTTCCAGTGACACCCCTGCATGTGGGCCTGGGTGGCGGTTCTTTGTACTTTTTCAAGCGCTGCCCGGTTTCCTGCAATCTGCTTTCCTCCCACCGTTGCTGTTTTGGTGACTGGACAGTGCTCCCCCAACCCCCAGCCCCGCTCCCTGGCGTGGGAGGGCCCGGGTGCAGGGGGCTGGGCTCCCCTGGGGCTCCTTCCCTGCCTCCCAGTGCTCAGATAAGGCTTCGTGTCAAGTCACGGGGTCCTTTCACAAGCAGCCCTTCCAGGGGACTCACCGCTTCCATGCACTCTCCCATCTACCTCCTTTGAACTTCGGAACCCCTAGGAAGCAGGGTATCACGGAGCTTTCCTTTCACAGCCCAGCATCTGAGGTGGTCCCCTACCCCAGAGCTCACACCCTAGTCCCAGCCTGTCCAACACCACGCCTTGCTGGTTTTGTGTGAGTGTGAGTGTGTGTCTGAGGAGGGAGAAGGGTGAGGGCGGAGTTCTGTGCTGGGCATCCCCCCAGCACAGCCTGCCAGCCATCCAAAGACCTCGCTGCCTTGAGCTGGGCCTGACCTGAGTGGGGGTGGAGGACGCCACACCTCGGTGCCAGGCGCCCCTGACTCCCAGCCCACCCTCCCTCCCTGCTCAGGGCCGGACCAGTGGGGCGGCAGCTGCCAGAATGAGCACCAGTCCCCCGTCAACATCGCCACTGCCAAGACACTGCTGGACCCAAACCTGGGACCCTTCTCCTTCTCTGGCTACGACAAGAAGCAAAAGTGGGCCGTGCAAAACAATGGCCACTCAGGTGGGTCTCAGATGGGCTGGAGGCAGGCCCTGGACAGCAGGGGCACGGGATCCTGGGACCCAAGTTTCCCAAGGACTGGAGGGTTGGGCTCCTCCTGGGAGGGCACACAGGGTGGTCCACTTTTGCTGAGGAGAGGCTGGAAAGCCCTGGTGGGGCGGGGTGGGGAAAGCAGGGTGGACTCTGGAAAGGAGGGAACATTCTATCAGTATTTTCAATCGTGTATCAGAGCACTCTGTAGTTGGGGAGGGGACGGGTTCTAGGAAGAAGGAACAGCATGTGCAAAGGCACAGAGGCATGCCTTGGGGTGTTCAAAGGGCTGCATGTGGACCCATGTGCATGGAGGACACAGCGAAGCCAGGAGGGGCCAGAGCCAGCCCAGGGTCAGTCCAGCCGGGCCTGGGGCAGGTCACCCAGGGCTGAGGAGTTTGGATGTGGCCCTGGGAACATTGGGGCACCACGCACGGAGGGAGTTGAAGCACGGGCGGGACCGGGCTGAGTTGCATGTTTGGGCAGTGAGGGGTGTACGGAGGGAGAGGCAGACAGGGAGGCCAATGAAGGGGCCAGGGGAACGTCCAGGCTGTACTACTGTTCTTGTCCCTTCAGGCCTGGGACCGTAGCCCGTGAAGGGTGTGAGGTAGGAGAGAAGCTCCTGCTTGGGTGGAGCTGGGATGAGGGGCTGGGAGAGGCTGGGGGCGGTGGGTGCGAGGACTCCGCCCCCTCCTGTGCCCTCCAGTGATGGTGCTGCTGGGGGACGAGGCCTCGATCGCTGGAGGAGGACTGGCCGCCCGGTACCGGGCCAAGCAGCTGCACCTACACTGGTCCAAGGTGCTGGATTGGGGCTCGGAGCACAGCTTCGACGGGGAGCGCTTTGCCATGGAGGTGAGGGACCTCTTCCCAGGTGGATGCCTTGGCTGGGCTCTGGGTATACTCGCCTTGGGCAAGAAGGAGGGTCCAGCACCCTGACGGGTTCTCTCTCCATCCCTCTCACCCCTTACCAGATGCACGTGGTACATGAGAAAGAAAAGGGGACATCGAGGAACACGAAAAAGAACCAGGACCCCAAAGATGAGACTGCAGTGCTCGCCTTCATGGTGGAGGTGGGGCTGCCATCCCTCAGGGTTCGAGGGGCTGCTTCTTAGGACCCAGAGACCTGGGATCCCAGCAAGGCAGGAGGGGCTGGAGAAGCTCCAACTTCTGCTCTGTTTCTCAGTGACTTGTACCTCCCCATGCGGGAAGCCCAAGGCCTCTGAGGGCCTCAGCCCCAGAAGCTGCGTGTCCGCCCCACCCCAGACTGGGAGAGTGAACTGGGGGTCACCACTGGCTCCCCACAAGCCTCTCTCAAGCCCCTTTCCCTCCTGTTCCAGGCCGGATCCGAGAATGTTAACTTCCAGCCCCTGGTGCAGGCGCTGTCTGACATCCCCAGTCCCAGTGAGTCAGGATGGTGTGGACTGGGAGGCGGGGGGCTGGGGGAGGGGAGAAGACTTCTTCCTACAGAAGAAGGTCTGGATGGTGGAGGAGCCCGTACTCTCAGAGTGAGGTGCGTGCGTCTCCCCAGATATGAACACCATGCTGAAAGACAACATCAGCCTCTTCGACCTGCTCCCCAAGAAGGAGAAACTGAGGCACTACTTCCGCTACCTGGGCTCGCTCACCACACCAGGCTGCGATGAGAAGGTGGTCTGGACCGTGTTCCAGGAGCCCATTCAGCTCCACAAGGACCAGGTACACGGGGCCCGGCCGAGGGTGCAGCCTCCCCTGCATCAGCTCCTGCAAACTGTCCCTTTGCGGGGGGCCCCAGGCAGTCTGGGGCTCAACAAGCCCCCAGGTGAGGCTAATGCAAGCTCAAGCTTGAGAACCACTGTTCTCTGGTAACAGTGATGATAGTAATAGTAATCACAGGCCCTCAAAGCCCAGAGCTGTGAGTCCCCCCTGCTTAGGACGCTCATGGGAGCTGAGCCCCCATGGATGCAAAGCACTTCACATCCCTGGTTCTTTTCCTCTGCACAAGAACCTGAGAGGGCTCAGAGAGGCCAGGCGACTGGCCTGAGGTCACACAGTGAGGAGTGCAGCTCCACCAGCTTCATCCCTCCCTGCTGAGCCCTGTGCCTTCCACAGATCCTGGCATTCTCTCAGAAGCTGTATTATGACAACGAGGAGAAACTGAAAATGACAGACAATGTCAGGCCCCTGCAGCCCCGGGGGCAGCGCCAGGTTTTCAGGTCCCAGGCCCCGGGACGGCTGCTGCCCTTGACGCTGCCTGCGCTGCTGGCCCCCTCGCTCACCTGTCTGACAGCAGCCTTCCTCCGATGACAACTCATGTTTGGACGCTTGACCTCTGGTCTCAGCCCTTAAGAGGGCTTGAGCTTCTGTTCCTCAGGCTTCCCGGGTTGGACTTTGGTGATGATTAAAAATATGGACGTGTTTTTGGGGAAACCTCTCTCACGTCTGTTTTTAGTTCCCACAACTACTGCTGCCCTGCTCCCCTCAACCCACCCCAGCGTGCCAGGGTAGGGGCCTTAGGGCCTGGAGATTTCTTCTGAGCCGGCACCCCTCCCACCTTTGTGAATTCCCCGTTGACACCCCAATTGGAGAGACGCCGAAGGGACCTCAGAGCTCCAACACAGCCACAGCTGGAGAAGTTCCAATCCAGCCTTTCATTATATAATGGGGGAAGCTGAGGCCCAGAAAGGAAAGGAGGCTGGGTGGAGGCCACATAGTGAGGCCACGGCAGAGCCAGCTGAGAGCCGGCCAGCACCTTCCGCCCTGTACTAGGGGTGGAGAGTGCGGGTCCTGCGTGGGTACAGCCTAGGCGGGGTGGGTAGTGGGGTTCATTTATCTGCCCCAGTGTTTCTTGAGCATCTATGTTCTAGGCACTGGGGCAGTGGTGGGGAATGAGACGACAAAATGCCTGTCCTCCTGGAGTTCACAGTCTAGCAGGAGACACTATAAATAAAGAGACACATTGTACACCGTATCAGACGGCTGTGGTCAATCAGCGGGAAGGGGCATCCATCAGAAGACTTGCCGGAGGCAGTGAGGGGAGGCCACCTGGAGGCCAGCAAAGTGGTCATGCGTGGAGGGGAGGGAGGGAGGGAGGGAAGGAGGGAGAGAGAGACAGCGGGCAGGCGAGAAAGGAGTGTGGGGATGGGGAAGGGGGAGGGGGAGCGGGGGCCGTGGTGCAGGGGCTGCAGGGGTGAAGAGTAGGGGAGCAGTTAGGAGCCTGATGCCTCATCCAGGACCTACTGGGTCACAGGTGAATCCAAGGGTCTTTGGCCCTTGAACTTAGGAGCTGTCGATGAAGGCACCCCTCCCTCACCCCAAGATCCTGTCTCTAATGGCTTTTTCCTTTCTGGGGCCCAAGAAGGGAGTGAGACTAGGAGGCAGCAGGTGCAGAGAGGAGGGTCCAGAAAACAGGGAGTAAGAAATAAGGGCCCCCACAGGTGGCTCCCAGGCCAGGCTGGGCCCCGGGGGCCAGCGGTTGAGTGGCCTCAGGCTCTGAGACCCCGCCATCCAGGGCAGGGCTGGAGTTTTGGAGGAGCGTGAGATGGATTTTAAGAATGGACTGTGGGGGCTTCCCTGGTGGCGCAGCATTTAAGAATCTGCCTGCTGATGCAGGGGCGACGGGTTCGAGCCCTGGTCTGGGAAGATCCCACATGCCGCGGAGCAACTAGGCCTGTGTGCCACAGCTACTGAGCCTGAGCTCTAGAGCCCACAAGCCACAACTACTGAGCACACGTACAGCAACTACTGAAGCCCGCACACCTAGAGCCTGTGCTCCGCAACAAGAGAAGCCACCACAATGAGAAGTCCGCGCACCACAACCAAGAGTATCCCCCACTCACCGCAACTAGAGAAAGCCGGTGCGCAGCAAGGACCCAACGCAGCCAAAAATAAATAAATAAAATAAATAAATTTATAAAAAAAAAAAGAATGGGTTTTGGAGGAGCGTGAGAAGAGGGGAAGAGGCCAAGAACGGGCCTTGCCGGGTGGCGAGGGGCCCTGGGGCCGGGGCCAGGTCAGCTGGTGCGGGGACAACCTCTCTGTAACAGGCTTCCCGTCTGGAGGTGATGAGATAGATTCCCACAGGAAGATGCAGAGCTAGGCCAGCACACATGGGATTCCACTACCCGATGCTGGAAGCCCTGGCTTGCTGTTGGTCTCTGGAGGGGGGCTGGTTGGAGGAGGTGACCTCTAAGCCTTCTCCCACTCAGATACCCTCAAAGTCCCTGACCACCCCCAGCTAGGCTGAGGGACAAGGGCCGCTCCCCTCCATAGCAGCCTCCCTCTCCCTTTCCTCCTTCGTGACCAAGAATAAGCACCCCCTCCCTTCACTGCTGACCACACAGCCAGGCTTGGTGGGGGGGTGGTGGTATTACTGTCACTATAGCAACAGCAGGCAGCTTGTGTCAGGAGGGTGTGTGTGGCCACGAACCTGTTCTTGTTCTCTCTGGTTCCCACGCAGGCAGGCTGGGGGAATCTAAGATCCAAGCTGTGCCCTCCTCCTCCCCTCCCCCTTTCAGGCTCAGGGCTCTCAGAAGTCTGAACTGCCCCTCCTCCTCAACTACACCCTCAAGGCAACATTCAGTGTATAATGTGGCAGCAGAACCAGGAAGTCCCAGCTCTTTTCTAGCGAGTAGGGGAGCCTGGGCCTCTCCAACCCCCTGCTGCAGGCACACGACCCTCCCCCTGCCGCCGTCCCTCTGAGCACTCAGTAATAAACCTGGCCAGTGGGGGCCAGAAAGGGCACAGCTTGTCCAGGCCCCTGCACCTGGAGGCCAGAGCAGGTGCTGTCAGCCCTCGACTTACAGCAAGGTCACTGCTGGCCAGTCACCGCGGGAGTGGGCAGCCCCGCCCCTGGAATTGGCCCCTGCGCCCTGGAGGCTGAGGCCAATGAGCTGTGTGTGCGCTCCTGAGAGCCTTCTCTTCTGAGCGGTTTCACTCCCCTGGCCCCGCCAGCCCCCGACCTCCACCCTCTGCAGACCCCTTCTCTGGAGAAGGTGCTCTAAGCTCCTTGTGCCCAGCCAGCCTGGCTCCTGACACAGCTCCCCCAGAGACGATGGGAGCTACCAGCAGCCCCCAGCCCTACTTTCATGCACTCCTGAGTCCCTGCACTGGGTACAACAACGTACAGACACACACACACACACACACACACACACACGAGCACACACACTTCACGGCGGCCGGCCAGGGCTGGGGAAGGCTCCGTGGCTGAAGGTTTGGGCCACCACCTGACTTCTAGGTCCCTTAGCACAGACCATATGCGCGTTCGTTGAATGCCTGCAGGAGCCGCCGTGGGCCACACGACAATCCTATATGGGGGGTACTTCTCCCGTCGCACGGATGAGGATGCTGAGGCACAGAGAGGGGTTAGGGGGCCTGTCAGAACCAGGGGTCACTTCTCTGCCTCTTGGGCTCCACGGCCAGCTTTCTCTCTGACAGTCATCCAACCTCTGGAACAGGGGCAGGGTGGGGTGGGGTCTGCAGCGTGCTGTCCCACCCTGTCTCCACATGCTGCTCTGTATCCCTGATGGGCTGTCTCTCTGGCCCCGTTTAGATTCGGCACCTGGGAGGGAGCCAGGGGCTAAAAATACTCCCCATCTGTTTAGATGATTCTTAGAAAATAAACTTCCCCATCTTGGCTCTCAGCGTGCACACTTGCTGGCCACGGTTCCTGTGGCTCTGATCTGACAGTGTTGGGAGGGGGAACAGGGAAGCAGGGGGTGGGGGGGGGTAGTAGGGTCTGTAGGGGCCCAGAGTCAAGGGTGGTGGTGGTGGACGTGTCCAGGCGCACATGTAAGTGTAAAGGCTGCTGTGTCACAAAAGTCCAGGGGCTGCCTGTACGGAGACCGCATTGTGAATGCTGCCCCGGTGTGGTGGGCCCTGAGGCTCCGTGCTTCTGAGTGGGTTGGAGGTGGGGAGAGGCAGGGAAGCTGGTAACCTTGCAGGGATGGAAACGTGGCTTCCCTGCTAGGGGCCTCTTTATCCCCCTGCAAAATGGGCTAAGGTTGACCCTTCTATCTAACGGGGCCTAGCTGTCCTCTGGCTCCAGCTGGTGACCTTGGGAGGAAGGCCAGGCCCCGTGTCTGTGGGTGGGACGCTGCTCCTGCACCTTGCATTACAGGAGTTCTAGCGGCTCTGCTTGTTTATCTGAATAGGGACAAAGGCATTATCTCCTCTAGGGACCAAGGACATGTTCCTGGCCCCCCTGAGCCCAGGGAGGGGCTTCCTTTGGAGGGAGTGACAGGACAGACAAGTCACAAGCCAGTTCCTTCCTCAGAACCCTAGTCTCAGCTGAGACTGGACTCATGTTTCAAGTGTTGGCTGCTGCAAAGCCTGGGAGGGTGCGGATAGGCACAGGGGCCAGGGAAGGGACATGGGTACACGGAACAGGATTTTTCTTTCAACAAGATTGAGTCTTTCAACAAACACTATTATTTCCTCTGTGCCAGAGACTGACGATTCAGGGAGAAAAAGGCCCGTCTGTGCCTTTCCCCCAGGACTCCCAACCTGGGCAGGGCCTACAAAACATGGGCCGTGAGGGGGGTGCAGGGGCCCCAGACCTGGGCTTTGAGTCCCTTTCCCTTGCTGGCTAGCAAGTGAGGTGAGGTGACTTTGGTAATTTAATTCACCATTCTGAGCCTGTTTCCTCATCTATAAAATGGGGACAGGGACGGTATTTACCTCGCAGGGTTGCTGTAAAGATGAAACAAGATGCCTGGCCAGGAGGATGTATTCAATAATTTGTAGTTACTATTACGATTCTTTTTATTAGAGAGAGAGCACTGAAGGATGGGTAAGGCCTACAGATGGGGAAAAACTGGCTGCTTCCAGGGATGGAGATAGGGCAGCATGGACAGAGGCTGGAATTCTGGGGAGCGATGCATTGGTTCGCCTCTGGGGTCAGCAGCTGATGTTTGGTGGGGTCGCAGTGCTGTTCCTACCCAAGGGAGGACCCTCCCATTCCCAACACACTCACGGGGACTGCCGCTCTGCTCAGACGACAGGCAGGGACGTCCCCCCAGCCCTCCACCCCACCCACGCACAGAGCAGTCCACTGAGCCAGACCTCCCAGCCCGACCCTGGCCCAGCGTTGCCTAGGGTCACTGAGGACACCATCAGGAGGAGCCAAGGGGGCCAGTGGAGGCCCAGGCTGCCTGCAGCTCTCCGGTCCCTGCTTTGTTAGGTGGGGTCAGGGTGGGAGCCTGCTTTGTTGCTGTGGGATTGACTGGGCTGGGGACTGGGCTCCTATTTCACCTTCCTTCCGGCCCTTCCCCTCCCTCTTCTCAAGGGGCCACGAACTCACCCACACGCCCTCTGATCCGTCCTTCTCGCCAGCATGGGCTCTGTCCCTGCTGTCTGCCAGCGGGCCTCTCCCATTCGCATTTGCTGCAGGCTTCCCCCAGCACGTGGTCTGCGTTGCCGGACGGTATAAACCACAAATAAACAGATAAACAAGGAAATTTTAGTATAAATACCTCCCTCCCAAGTTGCATGGGGCACACTTGCACTAAAACATTACCTGTTGTTTATCAGAGATTTACGTTGCACCGAGTGTCGTGTATTTGGATTTACTGAATCTGATGGCCCTACCCTCATCCTACCTATGCCAGGGAAACTGAGGCCAAGAGAGAAGGGTGGGCAAAAGAAGGGACAAGAGGCTGAGACCACCGCCCCTTCCTCCTCCTGGCCCTTCTCCTTCTCCCTCCGGCTGGCCACACCTCCCAGGAACTGCTAGCAGACTGGTTTTCCCTCCCAGAATAGGAGATTCTGGTGTATCAGGATCCCGGTGGGGAGGGCAGCTGGGCCCACCTCAGGAGGGAGCAGGAGCAGGCCCTTCTGCCAGTGGATTTCCTCCCCACTGTTTTCCAAAGAAATGGGAGAGGCCGGTACCAAGGAAATCTCTTTATCTCCCTTTCCTGGTCTCTGCCCAAGCCCCACCTCGCTGAGCTGGATGTGCCGGGGCTCCCTTCCTCCTTCCTGCAGTCGGGCTCCAGCCCAGCCCATCAAGCCAGCCACCTCTCGAGGAAGGAAGCCCTCAGGGAGCGCCTCGCTGCTGTTCCAGGAGGGGTCTGAAGGGGCATGATGTCAGGATTTTATTTACAAACTGAGGAGAGTCTCAAGAGGTGCAGGACCCCGACGGGGTTGAAACGCCCATCCACGTCACAGCCTGGGGTGCAGGCAGAGAAGGATCAGATACCAGCAGACAACTGAGTTCAAATTAGATGCTCTTCCTCTAACTCCTTTCACCTTGTAATCTCCCCATCTGTTTAACGACCTTTAGCTCTCACTATCTGCACTCCTGCACTGTTATGCAAGGCCCTTTGTAAGGTAATTTACACCTACTATCTCATCTTACCCTGACAGTAACCTTTAGAAGGTAAACTCCCACTGGAATAGCTGCTTCAGGACCGAGGGGATTTTTATCTGTTTTGTTTCCTGCTCGAGGCGCTGTGATGCATGGCTCAGAGCCCCCTTCAAGGAATGGTGCGTCCCAGCTCTGGGTGCTATGGCGTGCGGACCTCTTCATCTGTTGGCCTCTCCAGGAAGGGGAGGCTTCTTTGCTCAAGGTCACACTCCTCTCTGCAGACCCCCAGCCATTGACTGACCAACAGGGGAAATAGTGGGATAAAGGGCCAGCCCCATTTAGGGTGACCCCAAAGGGCTATTCCAGCATCAGAGCTCTCGGTGGGGCCAGTTGAGGTTAGCACTGGGCCCTCGTGGCCGCTCCATTTCTCTCTCTTCCCAGTCCTGCTTCCCTCTCTTCCCTCCCACAGGTGTTGATCCTCGAGGTACTCCTTAATAAACATCCTGCACACGCAACGCCATCGGCTTCCCTGGAAACCAACCCCAAGGACACCAAGTGTCCAAACAGTACAGAGCACACGGTGGGCTCTCAATCAATACTTACTTGGAAGTACCCTGGGGCAGGCATTGCTGCTCCTGACTCTACACAAATAACTATAATCAGAGCAGCTAACCTTTACTCAGGTGAAACTATTTGACATGCTCTCTATTTCAGTCCTTAGAATGAGCTTCTGAGATGGGCATGTTCTCCACTTTCAGATGAAGAGATGAGACACAGGACCCAGAGCTGACACGTAGGAGGGCAGTAGTAGGATTTGGACCCAGACCATCTGATACTCAAGCCCACCCTCTTATCATCCCTTGTTGGAAGGAAACCAAGGCTTACCAAGGTAAAGGATCTCAGCCCTTGCCAGCCAATGAGTGGCCACGCGATCTACAAGCCCCACAGTCCCCGCTTGAACTGAGTGCTGCTGGCCTGAAAGTGCTTCTAAGGAGTCCTCGGAGGGAAGCTTGGATTTAGAAACCACCAGTCTGGCCAGAGATGCTGGGGACACATGCTGTTCCCTAGGGGACACATGCTGTTCCCTAGATCTTCAATGCTCTGCCTGCCCTTCCCCTGCTTGTGGCTTGTCTCATGAGGTCCACACAGCAGCCAAAACCTGGCTTGAAAGTTAACTCCTTTGTGAAGCCTTCCCCGACCCCTGCTCCCCTCCTTCTCCACCAAGACCCCCTAGGGAAGACTGGAGGATCCCGTCTGAGCCATCGGAGGATGGAAGTGCCAGGCCAGGCTTGGCCACGTGGAGGCGGGGGGCAGGAGGCAGGCAGGCAACAAATGTTGTCAGGGTGATTGAATAAAGGGAAAGATGATAGTAAAGCACAGCATTAGCGGGCACCGTTCCAGGGCTGGGACTAAATATTTACCTTGCCCATTGGGCAATCCTGATTTTCTGAGCTCTATTTATGCAGACTTTCCTTCAGTCACTGACACAATCCACCTGGTTTTGTTATAGTTTGAACAGCCGTTTCCACATGTGGGGCTAGGGCATATGAGGTGTTTTATTTATTTTATTCATTTATGTTTGGCTGTGTTGGGTCTTCGTTGCTGCGCGTGGGCTTTGTCTAGTTGCGGCGAGCGGGGCTACTCTTCGTTGCAGCACACAAGCACACGGGCTTCTCATTGCGGTGGCTTCTCTTGTTACGGAGCACGGCCTCTAGGCGCGCGGGCTTCAGCAGTTGTGGCGCACGGGATTAGTTGCTCCGCGGCATGTGGGATCTTTCCAGACCAGGGCTCGAACCCGTGTCCCCTGCATTGGCAGGAGGATTCTTAACCACTGAGCCACCAGGGAAGCCCTGAGCGAGGTGCTTGATCCTCAGCTTCCGCTGTTCCCCAGCATCACGTTTTCTCCCCAGTGAACCCGCTTCCCCATCCTTGGGCCTTAAGTCTCTTTGCCCCCACCATCCTGCAGGCCTGGCCAGGCTCCACAAGGCTGCAGGTCAAATTGGGGTTTCACTCTAGTTTAAGCTGTGGCTTCACGTGCAATCAAGGGTTGAGTCACACTGGGGCTGCTTGGAGGGTCATAGGACCCTCCATGGGTGTTGGGTCTATTGCCCGAGTGGCCTCCTGGGAGGCACCTCTCCTAAGGGAGAGGCGTTGGGGGTGACATGCTGGGGCCACGTGAAACCTCAGAGTTGTAGGGGTGAAGGTAGGCGGAGTTTGTTGTGGCATCTCTCAGTCAGCCTCTGGGATTCACTGGGGTCAAAAGGGGAATGGAAGTGGCTTATAAAAACCAGAAGAGCAATTTTACCCAAATACGAACGTGGGGGACAGCAGCTCTGCTGTGGGAACACTCTAGCAGAGTAGAAGGGCCCAGCGGGGGCCTCCAATCCTGGTGCCCAGTCTGTGAGGGGTGGCAGTGGTGGTGTTGGATTAGGGGCACCTAAAAGATCAGGAGGTCCTGCCCAACGGACACCACATGACAGCTGAAAGGACCAGTTCAAGACACATTTAGATACCCTCCAGAGGCTGCATCAATGTGTAGACGGAGAGTGGGATTTTTGCAGGAGTAAGAGTGAGACGCATTGAAACCTGCGTATCCAGAGAGTGACCTTCACTTGAGCCCAAGGTTGCTTTGGCCAGGCCAGCACATTCGGCACAGAAGCTGGTTCACAGATGCTGTCATGCAGAATTTGGTGACGGCTCAAGTTCAGGGAGCAGGATGAGGCTGGTCTGCGCTCTAGATGAGGAAACGGTTGCCTCAATAAATACCCATGCAAACAGGATTAGATGAAACGTTTCGTCCAAGCCTTTGTCGGGGGCTGTGGCCATGCTGCCACTTCCAGGACGTTCCCTTTCTTTTCTAATCAGTCAGGGAGTTTAGATTTCCCTCTACATCTATACTGCTTACGTTTCCAGAGTCCAGATTAGGCATACTTTCTCTCTCCTGACATATATGAGTTTTGGATTGGGGTTTGACATTTCATTATCATCAAAGGGGAGAGATGAGAAAACCAAAGCTGGGCTCATAAACCCTGGGGAAAAAGACAATGGGCTGCCTCTTTGGGGCTCAGCACAGTCAGAATTGAATGGAAGGCCGCTGAGGAGTCAGCCTGCTGCGTGACTGGCCCACTATGCGGGCTGGATGGACATGTGGTATCTGGTTTAGAAGCCCAGGCTTACGGGCACGAACACCTAGTTATAAATGGTCAGGCTTGATTGTTCTCCCTCCCTTCCCAGGAAAGGCCAGGAAGGAAAAGGCCTCAGTTGAAGGGAGGAGGCATTGTACTTGGTAGGTCAGGCATCTCAGGTAGCCCGTCTGGCAGGGGGCCCGTGGAGAACATGGGATTCTCACGGCGTCCGTGGCTGGTGGCTGCCTTCCCGAAACCAGTTCATTCAATCCTGGTCTTTCCCATCCTGCCTCTGGCACAATCACCTCCCTGCTAAATCCCTGATACTACCAGGCACTTCAAAGTCCAGTTTGGAGCTAGTGGCCTAGACCCACCCCAGCCCCAGAGTCCTTTCTTTCTCCCTCCCTGCTCCCACGTCCCCTTCAACACCCCTTCCTCCCTCCGTCTGGCTCCTAAAGCCCCTGGGCCTCCAGAGGTGAAGAGAACAAACCTAGGAAGTCGGTCTCCCTCAAGAGTCACTGAATGGCTATTTGCTCCCAAGAGTTTTTCATCTTCCGGGAAGAGGGAGAGGAGGCTGCTTTCAGGACACCTACTTCCTCTCCTTACATAACAATAATACTTTGCACTTGCATAAGCGTTATTGGTTGGAAAAGGCATTCACGTTCACTTTCTCATTCAGTGATTATCACAATACTGTAACCTCACTGATTCTGTTTCCTCATTTATAAAAAGAGATGATAATGCATCCCTCACAGAGCTGTGGTGAGGATTAAAGAATGAACGAAACATGCATAGCTTGGGGTCTGGCAAACAGTAAATGTCCATTTAATGGCTAAGTGACCTCCTCAAATTTTCTCCCGATTCCAAGGGCAGAACTATCCTTTATGCCACATAGTAAGTGCTCAATAAACATTTGACGTATGAGTGATAAACTCTGCCCTCTTCCTTTCCCATCTCTCCCAAAGTGAGAGGATGTTTATTTGCAACTCCAGGCCGCAGGGAGTTCTGCAAACAAGGAGTGGCAGCAGTGACTTTCTCCAGCCCACAAGGTGAAAGGCCACAGGCCCTGGGGCTGGGTCCCTATAAATGCCCTGCCACAGGCTGCTCCAGTAGTCTCTGCAGCGGGGGAGGGAAGTTGACTGGCCTTCACTCTAGTTGGCTGGCTTTTCCTCCCTGCCCAGCCAGATGTACTGAGAGTAGCAAAATGGCTTTGGAAAGGCCCACCCTGCTGGCGCGGAGATTTCCAGCAGAAAATGAGAATGCTCTCCTGTTGAAATCGAGGAAGACGCCGTGGGGCCTTCTGGGTACAAAAGCCCCTCCATGCCCACCGTTTCTTTTTCTTTCTTTTCTTGGCCATGCCATGCGGCTTGTGGGACCTCAGTTTCCCCACCAGGGGTTGAACCTGGGCCCTCAGCAGTGAAAGTGCCGAGTCCTAACCACTGGATTGCCAGGGAATTGCCTGTGCCCCGTTTCTTGTTTGTAGAAGCAAGCTGTGGTCTCCTAGGCCTTCCCTGAGTTCCAAAGAGCAGATTCAAGCAGTTACTAATTAAGGAAGAGCGGGAATACAGAAACAAAGGAAAAGCAGTTAAGAAACAATAGTTCAGCTATGAAACAGAGTCCTAATTCCTCCTGAAGGGATATACATAAAAATCTGACACATACCTTTGAACTGTTCTGAAGAAACGAAGACCCACATCTGGTGGAGGAAGGTGACTGCATGCTGACCACAAGCATGTAGACCCCAGGTGGTTGATGTTGTCATGAAAAGCTTCACCCTGTTACCTCACCACGCACCAGAGGACTGAGCGTGAGTTGATCACGCACCTCAAGACCCCGCCCCTTTTTCCCTAAATACCTTGCGCCCAGGCCAGCCAGTAAAGCGGATCTGAGACAAACGTAGGTCTCCATCTTCTCGGTTGCCACCCTATCAATAAACCTTCCTCTGCAATAAACTCCGATATTTTGGTTTGTTTGGCCTCAGCACCAGGTACTTGAACTTGGGTTCGACAGCACTGTTGCTGGGGACCATTCTCCGGGAGCTCTTCAGGGATCAGCACTGCATCATGATCGACTTTTTTTTTTTTGGTCACGCAGCGAGTCTTGCACAGTTCCCCAACCAGGGATTGAATCCAGGGCCACGGCAGTGAAAGCCCCAAGTCCTAACCACTGGACTGCCAGGGAATTCCCCATGATCGACTTTCTGAATGCTTTAGTGTCTAAGGTGCTTTTATTTTTTTTAAACAAAATTTTAAAAAATTTATTTATTTATCTATATTTGGCTGCGTTGAGTCTTCATTGCTGCGCATAAGCTTTCTCTAGTTGCAGCGAGCGGGGGCTAGTGTTCGTAGCAACTCCAACCTCACCTGCTTCAGCTATAGGTCCTTCAGATAAAATACAGTTGGAGAGGGCTTGTTAGGGGGCTTCGCTAGTGGCGCAGTGGTTAAGAATCCACCTGCCAATGCCGGGGACACGGGTTTGAGCCCTGGTCCGGGAAGATCCCACATGCTGCGGAGCAGCTAAGCACATGCGCCACAACTACTGAGCCCGTGCGCCTAGAGCCCCTGCTCCGCAACAAGAGAAGCCCCCGCACCGCAACAAAGAGTAACCTCCGCTGGATGCCACTAGAGAAAGCCTGCGTGCAGCCATGAAGACCCAATGCAGTCAAAAAATAAACAAATTAAATAAATAAATTTATATATAAAAATAATACAATTGGAGGAAAGGGTCCTGCCCCAATGTGGTTTCAAAATAAACGTTTAAGACCACTGACATCAGGCAAACCCTTCATGATTCACAGTGGAACGGAGGTGCAGGGAAGACAAGTGACCTACCCCAAAGTCATACTGTTCTGCAAGAAGCAGAGCAACATTGCTTTCTGTGGGGTCACCTAAGATGACGGCCCTGAACTAGGGGCTGGAGCAGCCCTGCTGACCACGGGCATCTCCTGATCCATCCTGGGGGGCTCCCTGATGATCCCCAATACAGAAGGCCCCCTCTCTATAACCCCAGTGAGCGCTGGGGTTTGCCATCAGTGCAGAGGATCCCGCCATGAAGAACTGAAGACGCCCGCCCCCGGGGCCTCCAAGGATCTTGGACACGGCCACCAGCCCACTCTCCCTCCTGGTCCTCCTCTCCTCCGTTCTCCGGGCCACACTAGGCGGGCTCCTTTCTCTGGCTTGCCTTCCTTCTCTTTCTCCACAGCTCTTCTAGTTTTCCTCCCATTCCCTGCCTGTTTCCTTCTTTCTTTTTCCTCTACTTCCTTTGATCTTCTTGGAGCACTTGAAGCCTAGTTTCCATCTGCATTCCTCTTGGGCTTGTGGTAACGTCCAAAGTTCATTATCAAGAGAAATTTCAGAAGTGGATTGTGTATTTGAAAAAGAGAAAGTTAAGTTACAGAAAACACAAATTTGTTTATAACTAAGTGGTCTCAGATTAGTGTGTACTTAATGGAAACCATGGGAAAATGTTTTGCAACCATACCAAAATACTTGGCAATGTGAAACACTTTCATGAGAGCAGGGCTGACCTTCTCAGGCCTTCACAACATGGTTTCTCCTGCTTGTTATCTTCTACTATGCTCCTCGTGCACCTTCAGCTCACCTCAGACGGCCTCCACAGCCTCTGGAATGCACCACCTCGGCTCCCTTTCCTGTTCAGGCTGCTACACTGCTCTGTACACTTCTGACAAGAAAATCCTGGTCTTGCTCACTTCCCTTTCCCATACGGTTTTCCCTAAGTACTCTGCCAACAGCTACTGTCTAACGTCCTCAGCCAGCACTTCATCAGAGACAACTATACCTACCAATCCTCCTTACGTGTGTGCGTACGCATATCATCTTTCCCTAATTAGACTGGAAGTAATGATTCATTCCCTGGAGCAGTGGTTTCCATACATGACCAATCTGCAGGACAGTGCCAACTGGCTACAAAAGAATCTCCCCTGAGGAACTTATTAAAATGCAGATTCTGGGGCTTCCCTGGTGGCGCGGTGGTTAAGAATCCGCCTGCCAACGCAGGGGACACAGGTTCGAGCCCTGGTCCAGGAAGATCCCACATGCCGCGGAGCAACTAAACCCGTGCGCCACAACTACTGAGCCTGTGCTCTAGAGCCCGCAAGCCACAACTACTGAGCCTGCAAGCCACAACTACCGAAGCCCACGTGCCTAGAGCCCGCACTCTGCAACAAGAGGAGGCACCTCAATGAGAAGCCCGCGCTCCACAATCAAGAGTAGCCCCTGCTCGCCCCAACTAGAGAAAGCCCGCGCACAGCAGAGGACCCAACACAGCCAACAATAAATAAAATAAATAAAAAATGCAGATTCTTGGACTGCTTGGGAGAAGATGATCTCATAAATCTGGGTGTCAATAGGCACAGAGCACAGATGTAATACGACAATGTGGGTGGGACTCTGGAATCAGCACATTTAACAAGCTCCTAGTTGATTTTGATGATGCTCATGAATTGCCACGTTGGGAACAGCTGCCCCCAGAGAATCTAGCACAGAGCTCTGTACCTAGAATGTGCTCATATGTCGTTAGCTGTATGCTTCTTGACTGGTAATGAACTTGAGCATAACATTATTGTTATGTTATACCTGTGTTCTGCTTCTCTAGGTGGGGAAAGAATACTATTATTTGAGTACCCAATAGGTGTCAGGGCCTGTGCCTATTTACATTCATTATCTATTCCTTATAATAATCCTTTGAAGTAAAGTGGTATTCTCATTGGGCATGAGAAATCTGAGGGCCTGAAGAACTTGTTTTAGTGCACGGTTGCTGTAATATAGCAAGACCTAGAATCTCTCCAAGTCCATGATCTTTCTACTTACCAGAGGGCATAAAAGTGGTGGCTAGTATCTGGCTTGCAAATACGTTTTACTTGGACAGTACAACGTTTAAAAATTAAAAAACAAACCTGCCAACATGTCTAAATTGGATATTTTATATAAATATCTGGATTTCTGGCTTCACTTTAGGGGGGGAAAAAAAGGGTTTGGTCTAACACTGGGGCCCATGTTCCTGCATGGCAACAAATGGAGCCTTTAGAAGGATGTGTGCCCTACAACGCACCACTATTCCCCATTCACATCCACAGCTGGACCAGCTTCTCTCACACTCTGTTCCCAACCTGGTCCCTATAGGTCTCTGAGTTTGCAACTCCTGCACTCTTATTTACTACCTTGCTTTCCACTGGTAGGAAGTTTGGCAAACCTAAAGTCAGCCTCTTTTTATTGCTCTCTCATGTATGGGTCTCTGATCATAGACGTAGGTGTGTTTCTGACCTTGTGATTTCAATACTAAGAAACCTGGTGGTACATCATCAAGGAAAGCTGGGATCTCTGTTCCCTAGGCTGTACATTCTGGCTCTAGCCTAGTAAAATTCTATAGTCAACCTTTAAAATAGTTGGAGAAAATGTGGCAATTCATCTATTTGCTCCAATTTAATGGTATCTACAACTAAGAAAAGAACCCATAAGTGAGCAATGCCACCAAGTGGAAGGGAGATTCCATGTTGAACTGCCTTCCTTAGCCAGAGGCTGATGACCACTCTCAATTTACAGGGCCATTCAGGAACCAGAAATAAAATGCCTGCCCATCTCTATATGATGTCCCTTTTCAAGACTGTCTCTTTTTATTCATTAAAATATTATTTATTTTGTATATTATTTACCTTCCATGTGCCAGGAACAATGTTTGAGATACAAAGATGAAGATATTCAAAGTTGTCTTTTACAAAGCCAGAGACACAGACTGCACTTTGGAAGCTGTGCTTCATTTTTGATGACTTTTCTGATCCTTTTTCTGTTTGTTCGTTTCCTTGAACAAGCTACTATTGCTGCTGATTCAACATGTTTCATTCTATACATTTTTAATGTGTATTCCTGTTTTTTGGAGAATGTGAGCAGAGAGCTATGAAATTCTTTTAGTGTCAGTCAGTACGGCAAGGGAATACAAAAACCTCCTTGTATAGGAATGATCTCATGCGGGTAGGATTTCACATTCACTGAGCACTTCCCAAGAAACTGTGTCAGGCATTTATATACTTCATTTACTTAAATAAGCCCCAGAGGTAGGTATTCTGATTTTAAAGGTAAATAGATAGGACTGAATGTGAAGGACCCATAACTCTAAATCTTCGACTCTTCTCAACACTGTCAACTGCCTCCCTGGAGATCTCCCAGAACGACAACCAGGGATATCCCTGGTTTCTCAGAGGCCCCTCGAAATCTAGGATCATCTCAAGGCATTATACAAATAAGAAGTCGGCCTCTTCACCTTATCTCTTAAATCTGCAGGAAAACTATTGCGAAACCTCCTTTATCAATTCTCAGTTCCAAACCAGCAAGCCACCCTTCTCCCCAACCCCTTCAATGCCTTCGAAGCAATTTCCTAACAGGGATGTGAACCAAATTTAAATCAATTTATCCGGTCACTGCAGGTATCTTGTTCTACCTTCAACACAGCTTGCATTCCCTCAGAGACAGAACCTCCAACTCTGTAAGTCAGGTAGGTATTATTCAAGTTAGGAGAATTAAAACAGGGTCACAGAGAGGAAGGCTAAAGAATTTGACTTTCTTGCCTTTACTTGTATAGAGGAAAAACAGCACATAGATGCAGCCACAGTATTTAATTTGTTTGGATAATAGTTACAGATAAACAGTTACACTCCATATACAATTACCAATACTTTTTTATACAGTTCATATTTCAGTACATCAACACTATTTTATTTACACTCTATTTATGTACATGAACATCTTTCTAAAGTCAGTGCATTGTCAACAAGTTTTATACAGTAATTTACAAAGTGAATGTAGTTAGTTAATTTAATAAATTTTCTGCTAATCATGAATTAAAAAAATTAATTACAACCAATATAACCAACACAGATCAAACAACATTAGTAGATTGTGCTACCTGCTTAAATAAAACATCTGTAAGGAAATTCTTTAAAATCTTCCACTTTTTCGTGGGACTTGTCCAGTTAGGAATGGACAGATTTTATACATTGAAAATCATGAAACTATAAAGTCTGCATTTTGTCTGACTTTATCACATTATACCATTTAGGCCACTCCTTCCTACCTGCAATTATAGTCTTCTTCTGAACAGGGTTTCAACTTAGATAGCCATTTATGACAACCTTTCCAAATGCTCTGAGAAGAAGTGGACAGCAACCGACCTCAGATATCAGAACACAAATGCTTAATTACATTGGTACCTACTATCTATGAGGAAGGAAGGGTAATGGAATATGACAATTAATGAGAATCAGCTTCCAGGGTCCAGATGAATAAAAAAAGACTGAAAAAAAGTGAAATATTTACTTTGAATACATATTTAAAAACAACACAGGAAAAAAATGTTGCCTGAAATAAATAACATTTATATACTTTTGTTCCAGTCTTGAATTTTTTTTTTTTTTTTTTTTTTTTTTGCGGTACACGGGCCTCTCACTGTTGTGGCCTCTCCCTTTGCGGAAAGCAGGCTCCGGACACGCAGGCCCAGCGGCCATGGCTCATGGGCCCAGCCGCTCCGCGGCATGTGGGATCTTCCCGGACCGGGGCACGAACCCACGTCCCCTGCATTGGCAGGCGGACTCTCAACCACTGCGCCACCAGGGAAGCCCCCCCAGTCTTGAATTATTGAAGGAAAAAATGAAGTGAGCAAAGAAACATAACTTTTGATGACCACTACTGTGAACTGTAAAAAAAATAAAAAGGACAAACACCAAAATAAAAAAAGTATATGGACATGCAAACAAAAGTTTACTTCCTAAAACCACCAATTTCATTAAAAATACTTATACACTATCAATGTTTGGGATGTGTTTTGTTGTTAAATTTAATATGATGGGGGAAAATACCCCAATTAAGTTAATTTATAGCCCTTATAGCCATCAAATATGAACAAGTTCTGAAAAGTTCATTTGCACATATTCTTTCTTTAAAGTGCAAAACAAAGAACAAACAACCACTAATTGTAAAATACCATCTACCTTTGTTGCCACTTTCCCTCTCAGAAGCTCTTTGTGCAACAGTGCATGTAAAGATGGTGCAAATTTTGGCAACTCCCCTCCCATACTCAGCAGTGGTGGTAAACATTTTTGAGGGCTCTTGAAGTAGGCCACCTCTATCTGGAGGGCTATTTTATTTTAGCTGGATCTCCCAGGATGCTTTTTTTTTTTTTTTTTTTTTCTTTTCTGCAGGGTCTCCCAACCAAGGCCCTGGGTAGAAGGCACGCAACTCTTAACAGAGTCTCCCTTTCAGACTTACCACTTATATATGCCTCTGCTACCACCAGTGATTGGTTGTGTCTCAAACACAAACACAACAACAAAAACAAAAAGCAATAAAGACATAGAAAGAGTGCGAAAATGGTTTAAAAAGTAAATTAAAAAATCTGTGTCCATGCTGTAAGAATCCTTCGCACGCCTTTGTGATCTTGCTTTCTCCATCGTGTCAGTCACTACAGTGGAATAAAACTTCAGGAAAGAGGAGGTAGCATGTCATGTCGTCCCCAGACAACACTACAATTTTT
This sequence comes from Kogia breviceps, assembly GCF_026419965.1. NCBI lineage: Eukaryota > Metazoa > Chordata > Mammalia > Artiodactyla > Physeteridae > Kogia > Kogia breviceps. Next base: position 21,303,907 of record NC_081328.1, read on the forward strand.
TGTTTTACTTTGACTCCAAGGAAACTCTTAGTATTCTGTTATGATTATTGGTAAACTATACTTGCTACATGTTTGTTCATATCTGGACAAGCACAACTTAGTTCTTATTTGGTCCCAGGTGCCAAACCCTTTTGTTTACAGGCTAATGGTGGGCTCTGCCTGAAAGTTCTCTACCAGGGAGCTCGTGTGAGACACTTCCAAACAAAATTATACTACTGTTATGTTAACTGCTATTTTAATTAGGATTTTTATTTTGTGCTTCAGGGTCACAGGATAAAATAACTACACATTTAGCTTGCCTTTCAGCGACGCTTTTGCCCAATGTCAGCTACAGGGAGTCATCTCCCTCATCACCAGCCTGTCTAGCAGCCAGAGTAGTAGCTTTACTGTAACACACAGTACTTTTTGTAATCAGACTCAAAGTCTTCGTCCATGCTGCTCGTGTCTGCCATCTTTTTGCCGTCAATCTTTGGCAGAAATTGTGCATAGTCTATCCCCTGCTGCTCATAGAAAAGAATGTAGGCAGAGTCGGTGTCAATTTCATCAGGGTGAAGTTCCTGAAGGAGCAAGAAAGGCTTTAACTAAAAAGCCATCACTATGCTGGCTCTTAATCCTCACCAGGGAAGGGAGGACCAACCCTCTTTAATTACTAAACCTGATTGCTTCCAGTCAGCTTAATATTTTGGCTGTCTCATACCTGTCCCTAAAATAAGACCCATTATTTTCAATGTTTGATTTTTTGAGGAAAATATTCATACCATAGACAAGTCAAAAGAATGACAAAAACTGAAACAAAACAACCCATCAAATTCTACTAGCTCAAAAGATAAGAAATTTTTCTTATAACCAATACCTTCTTCCTCTTCATTGTTTTCATTCTCTGCTCTGCATAACCCCCCCACCCCAACCAGGGATCAAACCCGGGCCCTTGCAGTGAAGGCGTCGAGTCCCCAACCACTGGAGTGCCACCAGGGAATTCCCTGCATATCACTTTTATTCCTTTATACTGAAGGCATCTAATACTGATTCTCCCTTAGAGGAATTTTTTTTTTTCTTTTTTCCTGATTCTAATAGCAATAACTATTTCCTATTCAGGAGAGAGTCCATTGTTTCAACAAATGTCCTCCAGTTCTGTTGACATTTGTTTCTTTTTTTCAAAGATTGGGGATATTTACCTTACAGCTGCTGTCATTGTAACAGTACCACCTGCTGTTTGGGTTTTTGGCATAAGTGACGTAATGGCCCCCGCCCAGAATTCCTGAATGGCACTATAAGAGAGAAGAAAGTGGAGGTATATTAGTAGTTGACAGGGCACAGTATTAGGATCCAATCAGGAAAACACTTTGGGGAAAAAAAAGTGTTTTCCTTCTTCCAAAAACAAATCAAAGAGGAAAATTGAAAATTTTAAAACTCTGAATCTTACCATTTTATTGTTGTAATTATTTTTGGAAAGCAAAAATTCCTTAGAAACACACAATTGTGAATGACTTGAACCTGTGACTCCGGTTATAATGATTACACGACTGTTCCCTTTATTACACTGAGCATCTTGGATTCTACCCAAAAGGCCAAGATACCTACTGCTAACTTTGTCTATCACCAAGCTCAATGCCCAGCAAATAAGCAGGCCCTGAAAAAATGATGAATGAATGAACAAATGAATGAAGATGAGCCAACAAGCCACTGAAAGTGCAGATCATTCTGAATACATACAACAAACCACTTACCGAAATTGCATATAGATTATAAATAGGCTTAACATGAATATCTTCTCTTTGGTCATCGGTGCTATCTTCTTCACTGTGGTTTTCAAACTGACCATTGCTGTAGCCATTGCCACATGCCTCATGCTCATAAAGGAAGCCATTGGCCAAAGCTACTTCATGGTCTTGCGGGGTGCCCAGCTCAGGCTGGCTGCCCCCCAGCATGTGCCCTCGGCTCAAGGCATCAGCCAGCTCACAAACTTGCCCAGCCCCGTTCTCTCTGCTGGCATCCAAGTTCTCCTTGCTACATGACAGTTTATTTTTGCTGCCGATCTGGGGTAGCCGGAGCCTCCCTTTGCTCCTCCCTGTAGTCCGAGGGCTGCTGTTAGGGCTGCTGTTTTTGCTGGAGGGACAGCTGGTTCCACTTTTTCTTGATGAAGAAGGTGAACCTGTGAAAGGGAAGAAAAGGTAAATCCAAATGCCACAAGTTAAACCAGCCACCAAATGCTAACTATGAAGTCAACTTCACAAGTGTACACATAAAGGTAAAGACAGGGGCGTCCTGACTGGCTACTCTTTATTCCCATTATGTGGACAGTAAGTTACATTCTTGTCTTCCTCAACGCCAATCCCCTCAAGGCAGCAATGTCCTGAAAATGTGAAGTACAACTAAGTACAGACTTAGAAAATAGCAGAAAGATGATTTAGGACAGATTCAGTTCAAAACAATATTAGACTAAGGAGTTTTACAAATACATATTCTTCTTCTTTGTAAAATTAGATTAAAAATACGATCACCAATTATTAACACTTACTATTGCTAGGCATGATATTGGGAACTCTATTATCTCTACCTCTCACAACAATCCTGTAAAGTAGCAGGCCATAAACAGCTCCCCACCCCCTTATATACCCTTAAAAATTGTTGAGGACCTCTAGAACTTTTGTTTATGTAAGTTCTATCTATCAATATTTACCATACTAGAAATTAAAACTGAGGAATTTGAAAAACACAATACACAAGCATATGTTTTTCTTTCTTTTTTAAATTAATTAATTAATTATTTTTTGGCTGCATTGGGTCTTTGTTGCTGCACGCAGGCCTTCTCTAGTTGCGGTAAGTGGGGGCTCCTCTTCTTCGCAGTGTGCTGGCTTCTTATTGCGGTGGCTTCTCTTGTTGCAGAGCACAGGCTCTAGGCACGCGGGCTTCAGTACTTGTGGCATGCAGGCTCAGTAATTGTGGCTCTCGGGCTTAGTTGTTCCTTGGCATGTGGGATCTTCCCGGACCAGGGCTCGAACTCGTGTCCCCTGCACTGGCAGACGGATTCCTAACCACTGCACCACCAGGGAAGTCCCACACAAGCATATATTTCAGTGACAATATCACATATATTGTTGGCTCTCACTCTGCTTGTGAGAGAATGAGAGTGGAAAGGCAAATACTTAGTATTTTTTTCTTTTTCTTTTTTTTTTTGCCTTGCTGCGTGGCTTGTGGGATCTTAGCTTCCTGACCAGGGACTGAGCCTTGGGCCACAGCAGAGAAAGTGCTGAGTCCTAACAACTGGACCGCCAAGAAACCCCCAAATACTTAGTATTTTTATGAAAACAGTTCTGATCCTCCAGAAGGGGTCTCAGGGACTCTCTAGGGGTTCCCAGACTATATTTTGAGAACCTCTGCTGTAAGGGAACAAGGATGACAACTATCATTCATGATCACCAAATGTCAGGCGCTATGTAAAGCTCTTTACTTTTTCTTTTTTAAAATGTTTTGTTTGTTTTTTGGGTTTTTTTTGGCTACGCAGTACAGCATGCGGGATCTTAGTTCCCTGACCAGGGACTAAACAAACCCGTGCCCCCTGCACTGGAAGTGCTAAGCCTTAACAACTGGACCCAGGGAAGTCCTAAAGTGCTTTACTCTTGATGTATCAATTTCTCACTCTGTGAACTTAGTATTATCTTCATTTTATGAATGAGAAAATAGATTAAGCGAGGCTGTGCTTCTTGCTAAAAGTCACATTTCAGACAGGTTCCTTGTACAACCAAGCTGTTGCTCCAGAGTGGAAAACAGGGAAACACGCAGCCTAGAGGGATCCCTGGAGAGCCCCTTGCAGAATGATGTCTGGGCTCCATGAAGTCCCCCAGGCCTCCTCACCTTTAGGGCTGCTGATGACGTTCGCGCTGAGTGAGGATGGGCTCTTGCTCAGGAGCATGTTGTCTTCCCCAGCTGAGTTCTGAGCATCCACTTTCTTCACCTCTCCTGCCAGAACCCTGGGCTCAGAGAGGTCATCCCCCTGGGGTGTGAGTGGTTTACGCTGACAGAGAGCTGGGTCTCTCGGCACCAAAAAAGCACTAGGGTCAAAACTCTCACGAGGAAATTTAACAATTTTCTGTGATTTTATCCATCGCCCATTTACAAATTGAAATCGCTTAAGATGAATAATCTGGAGAAGAACAGAAAACAGTTGCATTAAAGAGTTCTGAAGATACAAAATACACATGAAAAAACCCCAAGTCTAATACACGTAAATGTTCCAAAAATATAACTTTTTTTCCCCCAAAAGAATATATTTTATTATGTAACATAGTTAACAGTCAGGCCACTGCCCTTTAGCTATATGACTAACATGGTAATCCTCCTAATTTCCTTCAATATCCTAAGAGCCTATACTTGCATGTTCTCTGGGCTTGTGACACACGCCGACCTTTACCTCTCTCCAATATCATAGAAGATCCATTCATAAACACACTCATGAGGACAGAATACTACATACTGAATGTTTTGAAGAAAAATGGAGGCGTTTTTTACAGATGAAACTTACCCAATCTCTAATAGGAGGCCTATTCCTTCTTACCACATCCTTTGGTTGCTATCACGGAGTTTCACTGTCCTGAAGAGCATAAGAATCTCCCTTCTCTTTTTTGGCTTCTCTTTTTCTTTTCAAGAGCAGTGAATTCCTCTAGCCTTACACAGTGTTATTATGCTCTCTACTGTGGGCACAGATATTTGGGTGGCTCCCTCTACCCTAAATGCTTAATAATTTACTGTTTATATAAAGAGAACCCCTTTCTAAGGGGCATGCTGGTGTGTGGATTTAACAGAAGCCCACCAAGCTCTCAACATAACACCTACTCCTCATTCTTCTTTTTTTTTTTTTTTTGTCATTTTTTTTTCTCATTATTCTTTAAAGACCTCAAAAACATAGTTTTACAAATGCCAATACTTCATGATATGTTTTATGTGATGGTTATATGAGTATATATAATTGTCAAACTCATCAAACTAGACATTTAAAATCTATAAATTCAATTCCATGTTAACTATACCTCAATAAAAAAATAAAAACTTTTCCCTTCCCACCTACCTGTTCCCAAGCCTGTCCCTGGGCTCTGCTTCCCATCCCTGGAGCTAGCTAATCAGCATTAGTAATTTCTTGTGCATCCCTCCCTGGGAAGTTGTTCTGGTCTACATTCACAGTCTCACAGAGTAGTAGGAAGAAGATATGAATCAAAAAATACACACAAGGTCTGGTTAAAATACACCAGTGCCTTACATTTGATATGATTTCCTCCCTTAAGGAAAAAACTTTCTTAAATGAATAGGAAGAATTGACACGTCAAACTTTCTTGACAAGCAACAGGAGAGTCTCCTAATCCATGAATGGAGAAGGCAGAAGTACATCAAATCAGAAAGAATATGTAAGCCCCAGTGCACTTGTGTCCACACATTTAATTCAGCAGCGTGTTGTGGCCATGTGATGAAGCACAGCGGGCTCAGAGGTTCGGCCTCTGTTCTCTTCTGCAGTCCATAAAGCACAAGCCTAAAGCTTCCTCTCTCCCTTCAGCCAGGAGTGCTTGCACCTTTTCCTGAAGTTTAAATTCACCAGGTTGTACCATTTGTGGCACTTCTCATATATTGCACTTAATGCAGTTACTGGTCTATATGACTTCTCTCCCCTTCTAGGCTGTATGCTCTTTAGGAGACAAAACTAGCAAATATCTGTAGTACAATTCATCTCTGTGTGCAACAGCAAATGTGTTTTAAACACTGCTGCAGGAACGGTCTTATTCTCAAAAACTCTTATTTGTTCCCCACTTCTTTCCTTCAAGCTAGACTCTTGCTCTCTCAGAGGGGGGACTATAACATACCAGAATAGGGGGGAGCCTCCAGAGGTCTAGCTTCTTGGTTGCCAAGCAGTGGGTCTTACACTTGGAGCAGTAGTACATCTCATTCTCCCCTAGCTCCTCCTCACTGGTGAAAGCACGCAGACAGCTGTCCAGGTTGATGGGCTCAGCCTGTGCTCGCCGACTCTGCTCCACACTCTCGTGCTCATCTACAACCTGCAGGTGGAGGGAACAGGAGGGATGGGAGAAGGGGTGGGAGGGAGGGAGTTTAAAATGGTCACCTGCTATGCATCATCCTCTAGCTGACTCAACCTCATTTACTTTACGTGAGGAAAAAAATACAACCCAAAGTAGAGTCTGAGCAAATGGGGCATTTGTACATTTATTCACAAATATCACATCAATAACATCCTTGATCAAATTTCTATTTATATGACCATAGCTTTTTGGGGGAAAATTTCTACATGCTTCCAAATGACAAAAACAAAAATAAACAAGGAATTGCCTGTTTATTTTACAATTTGAAATCCTAAAACAGCTTACATGTGGACTGGCTCTCAAGCCAGGGTGTTGAGATTAGGCCATTTATTTTTTAACAGGGACACAGAACATTATTAGTATGCTGCAGGCTTTATAGAAGCTAGGAGAAATAATATCACTGAAACACAGATGCCAGATCTGGATTAAATAAGAAAGGATACAGAAAAGCTCACCTTAAGAGGACAATCCCCAGGGCATTAAAACTCAAAGGCTACAACTCATTTGCATATTGATGCCACATAACACAGTTAACAAAATACCATGTGTATTATTATCTGTCTCCTGCCCCTTGGTGCCTTTCTATCTGAGATGGCAATAAAAGGAACAGCAGGCTCAAAAAAGCCTGATTTTGCTGACAGTACCCCTAATACCTGCCCAAACCTCTGTGGTCCTGTTAACCAGCATGCTTTGAAGCAAGGAGGAGGTAAATATGAGGAAGGAGAGAGCAAAGGGGGGTAGATGTGCAAGGATGTATGTTGGAGGTGGCGTGGGAATCAGGAGGAAGGAGACAAGGAGGGGCCTAGAATGCAACAGAAAGGAAGGATTTTTCCCTCTCCAATTCTTGGCTGCCACTTAAAAAGCAATCAAGAACCACGGCAGGTGAGGCATACATAGCATGACTATGAATGACTGTTGAGGCTCCACAGGGATCACATCGCAGGGTGGAGCCGGGATGACGAGTACAACAATGAATGCGTCTCTTTTTGACAAAGGTCACATGCACATCCCTCACCCCACTTATTACTCCTCCCTTCCGGAGGTGAATTGGTTCTCTTTGCCTGAGGGAATTTCCCTCAAGTTTTCCTTCCTGAGCTCACAGTTTAGAACAGGTTTTCAGGTGTGACTTTTTCCCTACGTGAGAAGATGGCTGAGTCACAGGCTGTCAAATGAATGTTTTTATAAACTATCAAGGTTGGGGTTGATTATGCAATGAAGAGTTTTAGCATTGCATCACCCTCCATTTCTAAAGAGCTTATTTAAAAAGGGGAACTTAGAGGAAATCTCTTCTTTTTTAGGAAGGGAAATATGGCTTGACCTTGACTTCTTTCCTGATACTAACTCTCATCATTTTTAGGGCTGGTCATCCAAGGGAAAAACTGACATGCTTCAAAAGGAAACATGCTGTATCATGGTAGTTAGAATCAGAGGAGAAAAAGAGGTGTATTACATATAGTACTGTCTCTTTTCTCACAGCCAGTTAAACATTATCTGTATTATTATCTCTACCAGGGATGCTTTATGGCCAACCACAAATTATAGTAAGTAAAGAATGTTGATTTTTATTGACTATATTTTCTATAGAACACACAGGCTACAGAGCTGGATGGAGACAGGGAGGAAGGAGATGGATGAAAAACGTATCTGTGGACAAAAATAATTGTTATTTATTAATAAAATTTCCCTAAATGACAAAGATTCCATTTACCTCTTGGGATCCATTCCCAGATCCTCTGCAATTATTCAAATAGTCTAAATTATTATTGGCACCCTCTTCCTTTTTTTTTTTTTTAATCTAAGTTGCTTGAAAGTTCATCCTTAGCCCAAAACATAAAGGAATGAAATAATAAGCTTTCATACATTATAAGACTATTGGAAAAAGAGGGAGATCTGAGAAGTTATCTAGTTTAATTTTTTATTAAGGAATATGAGGTCCAAACAGGGGAAAAATAAAAAGAATAAGAACAATTGCCTATATTTTCCCCTCCTTACCAAATAAAACATTCATGTAGAAATTCTGGAAAGCAGTGAAAAATGTAAAAAGGCAGGAAACCTTTTATATTCTTAATATAAAGGCAAACTGTCAAAATATTGGCAGATTTTCTTCTGCCTTTTTATATGAAGAGATTTTTCAAGGTATGCAATTTTATATCTTTTTTTTCAATTTTATACCTTGCTTTATAAAAATCTTTACAAGACATCATAAGTATCTCTCTCTCTATATGTCGGGAAAAACTCCTGGTAGTAATCATTTTCAATGACTGCATAATATTTTATCCAATTTCTATACCACATGCCTCTAATGTGGGACAAATACAAGTTGCTTCTAATTTTTTACTATTCTAACAAATGTTATGATGAAATCTGTCAGCAAATCACAGAGTATTTCCCTAGCATAAACTCTTAAAAGGGGAATTACTGGAATAAAAACCATAAAACATACAGGCAACAATCTCAGTTTTGAATCTCCTTTGTCTACGTGACTCTACAAGCACATGCAGAAACCACATGTAGGAAGAAATTAGTCATGTGGCCCCATTCCCCAACAAGGAAGGATATCTCAGCAGCTTGGTTTCCATGGTATCCTAAGAGTACCACTGCAAATGGAAGTGGGATGAGATTTAACAGGTCACGTAGGTCCCTCCTCCTATAAAGCAGGATGTTCTCCAGAGTTTTTCAGATTGCACACTGGGTTTGTTAAAAAGGGAAAGAGATTTACAGCCAAATAATTCTTCATCTTTGACTGGAGTATCTTGTCACAATAATGTCCTGTTGGACTTTGTGCTGATGAAGATTTAAGAATCTTTCTTTCTGTTGTAAAGCAGAAACTAACACATCATTGTAAAGCAATTATACTCCAATAAAGATGTTAAAAAAAAAAGAATTTTTCTTTCAATTGCTACAATTTTCCCTCTTCAAAGTAACCATGGGTGAGGTTATTGAATTACCTTGCTACAGTGAGCATAATCTGCCAAAACATCTACTTCTCTTCAGCTTCCTTTAGCCCAATGATCTTTCATTTGGCCAAGTACCCACAAATAGTACTCATCCTTGGCTAGTGAGAGTCTTAGGGTGTGTGGGGGCATATTTGGGGATCCAAACAGGGAATTTGGTCTGGAACTGGGAGTTTCCCCACTCCTCAATAGCACAAAAAGACAGAAAAGTCCATAGAGAACAGACTTGTGGTTGCCAAGGGGGTGGGGGAGGGTTGGATTGGGAGTTTGGGATTAGCAGATGAGAACTATTATACGTGCATTTATATATGCGAATGGATAAACAACAAGATCCTATTATATAGCACAGGGAACTATAATCAGTACCCTGTAATAAACCATAATGGAAAAGAATATGAAAAAGAATATATATGTATGTATAACAGAATCACTTTGCTGTACACCAGAAACACAACATTGTAAGTCAACTATACTTAAAAAAAAAAAAAGACAGAAAAGTTAATTCTCGTTACTAACTTATCTAAAGGGAATGCCTTAACAAACAGTGAAGGAAATTTCCATCCAGAATCATATAAATGCAAAAGCCACTACTACTCTTCCTGTGACTAAAACAACTCCTTTGATTCTGTTGCTTTTACATCTCAACCAGATTCTTCATATCTCTATGCACAAGCTATCTAGTCAATCTACCCTTCAAACAATATTTGGCAAACATTTTTAGATATGGAGGTAGTATTCTTTCGGAAGTTACATTTTCAAAATTTAAAAACTGCTCCAGCCAGAGTGGCAGTAGAGGAATGCTAAGTGTGAAGAACAGGCATGGAGATGTGCTCTTAGGTGCCCAGTCTTGAAACATTCAGTTCTTTCTCTAATTTTCTGATCACTATGCCCATTAAAGGTAGCAGCTATAGCCCTGGAATGCACCTGAGCTAAGTAATAGTGGTTACCAAATGCTGCAGCTTCAATAATAAGTAATAAACAGGCAGAGAGACTGGCATGCTTGATATGTCATGGCCAGAGAATATAACTTCTTAATTACACCCAAAGTTTTGTTTCAAGATTTACTTATTATTAATATTTTTGAAATTCAATGCTCCAATACAATTAACTCTACAAGTGGGAAAACTGAAACATCCACATAATCATGTTAATATATTTAAGTGCCACAGAGAATGTCAATCAATGTTTTTCTAGCTGTTTTTAAAGTGTCTGAAAATAGAAATGGCATGATACAGTTAAGCTGGGAAAAATTTTACAGAGGAAAACCACCATCTTACGATGGCTTTGAGTGTACTTACCCTTTCCTGTGATGTTTGATAGCGGAGGTGAAGGGCTGTGGGGTCCCAATCCACAGCAATATAGGCATTTCCAATGAAAGCTCTGTCTTCCCCACAATCAATTTTACAGCCCCTGCAAAATCTAAAGGGGGAAAAAAGATCTACTGAGGAAAGAGTAATTATGAAGGAATCTAAATTTTCTTTATCAGAAATATTCTCCCCGGGAATTCCCTGGAGGTCCAGTGGTTAGGACTTGTCGCTTTCACTGCCACAGCCTGGGTAGAGGAACTACGTTCCTCTGGTAGGGGAACTAAGATACTGCAAGCTGTGAGGCATGGCCAAACAACAACAAAAAAAACCCCAAACCCCCAAAACTCTCCCTTTCTACTTCTTTTATTTTTTAAAAAAACTAAATTTATTTATTTATGGCTGTGTTGGGTCTTTGTTGCTGCCTGCTGGCTTTCTCTAATTGCGTTGAGTGGGGGGGCTACTCTCCACTGCAATGCATGGGCTTCTTATTGCAGTGGCGTCTCTTGTTGTGGAGCATGGGTTCTAGGCGCACGGGCTTAAGTAGTTGTGGCACGTGGGCTCAGAGGAGTTGTGGCTCACGGGCTCTAGAGCGCGCAGACTCAGTAGTTGTGGCACACAGGCTTAGTTGTTGTGCAGCATGTGGGATCTTCCTGGACCAGGGCTTGAACCCATGTCCCCTACATTGGCAGGCGGACTCCTAACCACTGCACCACCAGGGAAGTCCCCCTTTCTACCTCTCTACTTTCCTTCTTGGGGGTCCCAATTTGTCATGGGCTTCTAACTTCAGACTAATAAATGCATGAATATGTACTAGTAATTATAATTATTTCAGGGAATCCTGCTTATCACTTCTCAAATCTTTGGTTTTTCAAGGTACTTGATAACCATTTGTAAATCCACATGAATATGTGGACTTTATGGCAAATAAATGATATGGGAATTGGCTATCTGAGACCATATACCCTCAAGAAATTCTAAATTTAGTTATTAAATGCTTGGAGGTAGGACAATTTATCTGGCATAACCATACCTATTTCCTTGTTTGTAAAATGGCACATTAAATAAATATATATAAACATTTACAGGGGTGAAGGGAACCATGACAAAGGCCATGGTTCCAAGGCCTATACAGACTCAGTTTGCTAAAGCTATTACAGTTCTCTGAAGGCTGACTTCAGTACTCAGGCATTTTCCAAGCTGGGACAGTAATGGCCAATCAATCTCCATAACTCTTCTAAAAACCAAAAATAGACTTCCAGCAAGGTCTAGTAAATAGACTATGTCTTATTGGGCTCAGAATTGCTAAACTGATTTATATCTAAGGAGCAGAAGATATAGAATGATAAATGTTAGTCATAAACTATGAATTTGATGAGGATTGTAGAGTTTACAAAACCAGCTAAATCTCAAGAGCAAAATGTAGCTATAGACTTCACCGGGAAGAGATGAATGAAGAATTCCTAAGTTTATTTCAAGCTTCTCATTATTCATTATTACTTCTATAAACTGGAAACCTTATGAAAAAGGTATAATATCTGAAGCTGCAATTCTAAAATTTTTCTTTTGCAGAAGGTCACTTTACCTATACCATGGGCACCAAGCACAGGAGTTCCCATCTTTCTGCACAACTCGTAGAGTGAATGGATACTGATAACCCATACTGTCATCACTGAAACAGAACATAAACCAAAGAGTATAAGAAACATTTCTTAGTTAAGGTCTCTTTCATCTTCTCTTGAACTAACCCTAGAAAGGGGCATCTGTCAGAGCAGTATGTTCACATTGACAGCTGAATGCTGGTTATCCTAACCCATTAACTGAAGCCCTGTACAACCACACTCAGGGCTCCCTGCTTATAGAGGGGGAGACACAGCAGACTGCCAGATGTCTCTGAGAGAGTCCATGTGGTCCACGCAAATTTCATAAAATAAGCTAATCATGAAATCAAATGCTAATTATCCTTCAGCCCTAATTCTATCAAGAGATTTAATTCACATTAAACCAGACCTCTTCAATGGCAAGAACACTGACACACCACAGAAAGCTGAAAGGTCATAATGGTATTAGAGGAGTTGACTAACTATATATTTAGAAGCTTCTTTTTTTTTTTTGCGGTACGTGGCCTCTCACTGTTGTGGCCTCTCCCGTTGTGGACGCACAGGCTCAGCGGCTACGGCTCACGGGCCTAGCCACTCCGCGGCATGTGGGATCTTCCCGGACCGGGGCACGAACTCGTGTCCCCTGCATCGGCAGGCAGATTCTCAACCACTGCACCACCAGGGAAGCCCTAGAAGCTTCTTTAATCAGAATCCCTGATGTGGTGCATGGCAGACACCCCCTTTCCTTGCCTTAACTATCTAAAGCTATAAGCTATGTAACATTTATCTTAATAGCCTTGTGAGTTCTCCAACTTTAAAAAAATTCATCCTTGCCCCAATAAGAAGCAATGCAAGGACTATAACATAAGAGCAATATACTTTATGGATCATTTGGCAATTTGTAGTGGCTATTGCATGGCTGCTGAAGGTAATAAAAGCATGATAAGGACTCACTGTAAGGGCAATAGTGAGTATCATGCCTGTCACAGCAGTTCCCAGCTTTCTGCATAACTTGTTGATTGAATGACTATTGATAGCCCATGCTGCCCAGTATCACGTCAATGAAAACCAGGTCAATGGTAAGTGAGGAATCCAAAGAAAGATAAAGGGACAAAACAACCAGGTAGCACTCTGGCAGACAACTGTGCAGCACCTCTCTTCTAAAAAGTTTCTTTACTTTTTTGCTCTAACGGAAACCTGGCTTTCCTGAGGACTCCACTTCCAGTTCACCTCTTAAGTGCTAGCTTTCTTCTCACACACCTCAGAACCTGAAGGTGATATGGGTCTCCTCCTTACTCCTCTTTACCACTTCTGGTAAAATTCTGGTTTCTATGTAGCATCTGCTACTGAATTATACCACCTGCTTGCTATTCCTCCTTGGTAGGGACATTTCTTTATTCGCTAAAGATTTTAGAACGCAGTTCACTGTTTTTCTCTCTGTCAATTCCATCATTACTCTTGGTGACTTCAATGTAACTTATCTAACAACTCCTCAGCCTTCTCTCTTCCAACAATAATCTCCATTCTATATTGATCTACCCTCTCCAATGGTCATATTCTAGATCTTTTCAATTGATAGTGGCTATTACATGGCTGCTGAAGGTAATGAAGCCATGATAAGGACTTTACCATGTCCAAAAATCTCAATTCCAAACATCCTTCTTTGCAACAAACATCTCCAACAAACATCTCCTTCTTGGATCACTTATTCAAGTATCACTACTCTAACAATTCTTTGACCCAACATAAACCTCCAATCACTGCCCTCAAATCCTCACTTTCCTCCTTATCCACTGTCCCACAAACTAATCATCTTTTGCATGGATCCTCAATTCCAGGAATTTGTCCATTTAATCTAAATTTTCAAATTTATTGACATAAACACTCAGAAAAGTAGAGAACTGTACAATGAACAGCACCCAACTACAATTAATCATCAACTCTTGGCCACTCTTATTTCATCTATACCCTTACCTAGCCCCACTAGATTCTTTTATTCCATTTTTTAAAAATGTGGTACAATATACAAAAAATTTACCATTTAATCATTTTAAATGTACAACTCAGAGGCATTAGGTACATTCACAATGTTGTGCATTTATCACTACCACGCAGCTCCAGAACCTTTTTATCTTCTCAAACAGAAACTCTACCCATTAAGCAATAATAAATTCCCCTCCCCCAGACCTTGTTAACATCTAATCTACTTTCTGTCTATAAACTTGCCTATTCGAGATACACCTCATAAAAGTGGAATCATACAAATATTTGTCCTTTTGCATCTAGCTTATTTCACTGAGTGTAATGTCTTCAAGGCTCATCCATGTTGTAATAAGTATCAGAACTCCATCCCTTTTTATGGCTGAATAATACTCCACTGTATGTATATACCACATTTTGTTTATCCACTCATCTGTTGATGGACTTCTGGGTTGTTTCCACCTCTTGGCTACTGTGACCCACTAGATACTTTTGAAGAAAATCAGAGGCATTTTATCATTTTCATCCATAAATATTTCACTGTGTTATCTCTAAAAGATAAGTTCTTATTATTCTTTTAATGTCTGTAGGACCATCTTCTCTTTAACCCACTCTAACCTCTGTTTCTTCATCTACACCACTCCACTAAAACAGCTTTTGCAAGGTCACCAAACGCTGCCATTTTATCAAGTCCAGTGGTCAATTCCCAGTCCTTCTCTTAATCTGATCAGTCCTCCCTTAAACACTACCTTCACTTAACTTCTGGGACACTACTCACTCCTGGTTTTCTTCTTACTTCACTGGTTCTTACTTCACTGGCTGTTCCTTCTGAATCGCCTTTGTTGTCTCTCCCTCCATTATTCAGCCTCTAAATGCTGGAATGCATCAGGAATTAGATCTTAGGCATCTTCTTTCTTACTATCTAAATAATATCAACTGGTCTCAGGGCTTTAAATACCAACTATTTGTTGATGACACCTATATTTATACCTCCTGGAAAGACCTTAAGTCTATTTCCCACTTGAAAATATAACACAGATCTTGAATTTAGCTTGATTCCCGTCATCACTTGCCAAAACCTACTCCTTCTCCAGTCTTCCTCATTTCATTAAACAGTACTAGCATTCACAAACAATTGTTCAGGCTGAAAATCTAGCTTGGATTCCTCCTCCCCTCATACTCCATATCTGATTCATTAGCAAGCCCTGGGAAAAGTTCTCATCTAGAAGCCTTTTAATTCAATTAGATTTTCACTTCAAACTTAATCTTGCCCTACTGTCATTTTTACTAAACACCACATTCATCAATTAAATCACTTATCTATTATTTGTGCTTTTCCTTTAAAATTTATTTACCTTAAGCCTTATCCTAATTATCAAAAGACCCTCATACCATAACAAATAACCTATCAGCAAAAATAATTTCTTTACTCAGTTAACACAGAAGCAGAACTCCCACTTGCACCATGATAACAAGAAAATGATCTTCAATTAAAATGAGATATAAAAGGCAACACAATCCCAAAGATTATTAGAAGTAAATACATTTACTAATCCAATAGAACAGTGATAAGAGGAATGGAAAAAGAAAAAGAGAAGCTTATTTTCTTTACCAAGACTTATGAAATTACTCCATGTTAAAATGACATGGTAGGGAGATAATCCAACTGAATCATTGTTATGGCATGAGACTTTTTCAGAGTTCATGTATAGATATGCACGTATAGATACTGCTCCCATTCGGAATTTCAGAGGGTTGAGATGATGCAAATTTCCTGGTGAATTCATACTCTCTACTTTTGTAGTAACAGAAGCCAAGGATATTACCTGAAGCATATAAAATACTAGCTGAAAAGATTTAGGTAAGAGATCAGAGAATACAACAATTATTAGACACTGGAATGTCTAGGTGATGAAAGGAAGGTGTACAGTCTCTCCTACTCAAAAGACCAAACCAAATGGTTGAACTGTATGTTCTCTGGATGGTTCTTCAAGGAGTGATTAACCTGACATGGAATGGGTCCTATAAATCACACAGAATTCAGATAAATTCTTCTTCTACATTTGGAAACCAAAGATCTAGGAAGATGCCCTGAAACTCACCAATCTTGCGCATGATTACTAGCTTCCTGAGGTGGGAGTGGGCTGGCTAATCGAGATACTTGAATCCAAACTGCATCATACAGGTCTTTCTTCCGGGTATGCACAGTACATGGAACAATCAGAGGCATTCCAAAAAGGCTGGGGCGATTCTTCTGAGATGACAGGAAATACAGTTCTGTCCTCATCTGTATGTACAAACAAGAGAAGAAAGAGTGGAGAAGATAGGCCTCTGATTCCTCCCTTTCATTCTTCTAAGACTGCCAAAAACAGGCATCACTACCATTTTCAACTTAGTAGCTATCACACTTCTCTTTATTTATAGGGCCATCTTTTATTAATATGAAGAGAATGGTTATTCAAAGTGGAATCACTGAAAGGTTGAGGTATTGCCAATTTCAGAGTTGCTCTCTATCTATCAAACTTGGGTTTTCAGCATTTAATATTTTCAAACTGCGTAGTTTTTCTCTGATAAACATTTCTCACACACACTGAATCATATGTAAAAAAATTAAAAATCATATTCTTAATTACACGATAGAATAAAAGTACGGTAAACCTTTAAAATGTTTTCTTTGAGTATGTTAAAGGAGATTTTTAGCTTTTTTTTTTTTTTTTTTTTTGCGGTACGCGGGCTTCTCACTGCTGTGGTCTCTCCCGTTGCGAAGCACAGGCTCTGGACGCGCAGGATCAGAGGCCATGGCTCACGGGCCTAGCCGCTCCACGGCATGTGGGATCTTCCCAGACCGGGGCACGAACCCATGTCCCCTGCATCGGCAGGCGGACTCTCAACCACTGCACCACCAGGAAAGCCCATTTTTATCATTTCTTAACATGGAGATACTGCACAGAATTAGCTTGGAAATTATGGCTTAAAAACAAATGTTCAGTATAATAGAAAGGTTGCTGGGAGTTGCAGGATTACTCAAAAAAGCTGATGAGCGCTTGGACATTTAATTCTTTAAGTTTGGTCTTTATATAGTAGAGAAGCTAATCCAACAACTTATAAACCCACTAGTTTCTAAGTGAAAAAACTCTCTTATTTTAGATCCTCAAGTATTTTATTTTGCCGTTATTCACTTAAGATTAGCTAAATACATGATTTTAAGACCCCATTTCATGTATTGGTAGTTATATTATTATAAGACTCACAGAAATGTGGACAGAGTTCAGAACTATTTTTTAAAAATCAAAAAGCTTAGATGAGTTTTTCTCTCCTAAAACTTCTACTTTTCTTCCACTCCAACTCCTGGTAGATGACTTATTTTACTAAATAAATGAGGTCATTTAAGCAACTATTTCTTTACTCTTCTCAGTGTATTTCTCTTTTTTTAAAAAAATTAATTAATTTATTTTTGGCTGAGTTGGGTCTTCGTTGCTGCACGCGGGCTTTTTCTAGTTGCAGCGAGCAGGGACTACTCCTCATTGCGGTGCGCAGGCTTCTTCATTGTGGTGGCTTCTCTTGTTGAAGGGCATGGGCTCTAGGTGCGTGGGCTTCAGTAGCTGTGGCACGTGGGCTCAGTAGTTGTGGTGCACGGGCTTAATTGCTCTGCGGCATGTGGGGTCTTCCTGGACCAGCTCGAACCCGTGTCCCCTGCCTTGTCAGGCGGATTCTTAACCACTGTGTTACCAGGGAAGTCCCTGTATTTCTCTTCTAAACCCACACAATTTTCATCCTCTTGAAGGTAACTTCTCCCAGGGCCCTGTGGCCCATACCTGCTCAGTTCCTCATGGGATAATGCTCCCAGCTTTTCTGCACCAGGAATTTTCCTTTTGTCCTCTCCTAACAACTTTTTCTCTAATCTGAAAAAACTCACTAACTGTGCTAAGTTCTTGCCCTATTTCTTTACTTGGTTACACAGCCGAACTTCTCAGTTTTCATTCTTTTTGATGTCTCTGGCCTATGTAACCACATCTTTCTTTCTTAATTTTTTTTTGAAACTGACTTCCCTTTAGTTGTTGTGTTAACACAACACAATTTCTCCCTTTAGTCTCTGAATATTCTTGCCTATGTTACCTTGCCTTATTCCCCTTCTTTTTCTATCTTGTAGAAGGGAGTAGAAGAAAAATACTTTCAAAGTAAGTATTTTCAACCATGAGATCAAAGGTTCTGAAAGAAGAAGGTGGCAATGAAAATGACGAAAAATGGTAAATTCGAGTAGTATTTTGAAAGAAGAAATTAAAAGGCATAATGATATACTGAATATAGGGTTTTAGAAGAAAAGGGGGAAAAAAATCTAAGAACACTTCCAGCCTTTAGCCTTTTAGCATGGAAGAACAGTGTTGCCTTTCACATGAATAATGGGAAAAGGGAGTTGACTTGGAACAGATGGTAAAATCAATTCTAGGCATTCCCCAAAGAAGCTGCTAGATCATGAAGGAAACTGGAAACAGGGAACTGGTTAAAAGGTGAAAATTTAGAGCTGACAATATGGCTTTATGGTCCAATACTTATAAAAACCTATATATAATGCTTTAGCACTTACAAGCACTTTATGTAACATATACATGATAACTGAAGAGAGCTGTTTTCTAAGAAAGAATAAAAATACATCAGTGTTCTTAATATATAATCTGATAATGCTCCATTAAAAAAGACATGGGGAAATGAATGAATCACCCCAATTATTTTAGTTGATGCGACCTGTTGGAGCTGTGCTTAAACAAAATTCCAAGACACACATATATCCGTTAATTCTCTAGGATGTCCACTCATGTAATCCTATTTAGAATATGTTCCATAGAACATCGTTCACATGGTCAGAAAATCACTTTAACTCAGGAGTTACTGACTCAAAGGAGGGAAAAAATACATTTCAAAGAATTATCACAAAGCATATAGTTGTGTAATCACCAGTCAGGTCAAGAAACAATTCAGCCAGCACTCCAAAGCCTTCCTCTTGCTTCCTCCCAATCAAAAATTCTTCTTTCTTCCTAACAGTAACAGTTTTTCTCAATTTTATGGTAATCAATTCTTTGCTTTTATCATTTTACACCCTACTCATAAACAGTAAATTTCACTTTCCCTGTCTTTAAAGTTTTTATTTATAAATAGAATCATATTATTGGTATTTCTTTTGTGTCTGGCTTCTTTCCCACATTATGAGATTCATTTATGTTGGGTACAACTAAAAATTCATTCATTTTCATTGCTGTATAATATTCTATTATATGACCATGTCTCAACTTCCTTATCCTTTCTACTACTAATGGACATTTAGTGGTTTTATTTTGTGTTTTCATAAAAACACAAAATGGAATAGTGGAATTACTTATCTTGAATTAGAAAACTATTTTTACAAGTAGCTGTATTAATGTACACTCTCATCAGCAGTGTATGAGAGTTCCTGTTGCTCAATTATTCTTACCAACACTGTCAACCTGTTTAATAATGATAGCTATTCTGGTGGGTGTGCAGTGATATTGTAATGTGGGTTTAAAGAAATTATTTATTTTTGGCTGCCTTGGGTCTTCGTTGCTGCACGTGGTCTTCTCTAGTTGCGGAGAGCGCAGGCTACTCTTCGTTGTGGTGCACGGGCTTCTCATTGCAGTGGCTTCTCTTGCTGTGGAGCAAGAGATCTAGGCTGTGGGCTTCAGTAGTTGTGGCACACAGGCTCAGTAGTTGTGGTGTGTGGGTTCTAGAGCTCAGGCTCAGTAGTTGTGGCGCACTGGCTTAGGTGTTCCACGGCATGTGGGATCTTCCCGGACCAGGGCTCAAACCTGTGTCCCCTGCATTGGCAGGCGGATTCTCAACCACTGAGCCACCAGGGAAGTCTTTGTAATGTGATTTTAATTTGCATTTCCCTAATTAGCAGTGTGACTGATCACTTTTTCATATGATTATTGGCTATTTGGATATCCTTTCTGTGATGTGCCTATTTAAGTATTAGCCATTTTTTTATCGAGTTGTTTTTTCTTAGTGACTTATAGGATTCCTTTATACTTTCTGGATTGAGCCTTTTTGTTGGTTATATGAGTTACAAACATCTTCTACTCCTAGGCTTGCCTTTTACTTTCTTAGTGATGTCGTTTGATGAAACCGAAGTTCATAATTTTAATGATGTACAATTTATCAATCTTTTATGGTTAGCGCTTTCTGTGTCCTGTTCAAGAAGTCTTTTTCTCTAAACCAAGGTCATGAATATATTCACGTTTATTATCTTCTAGGGTCTGCTTTTCTGTTTTGCCTTCATATTTAATTCTGCAGTCCACCTGGAATTGATTTTTATGTGGTGAGAGGTAGGTGTGTCAAGTTTCATATGGCTATTCAATTATCCCAGCACCATTTACCAAGAAAACTGTCTTTCACTGCTCTGTAATGCAATCTTTGTTATAAATCAAGTGTTCATACATATGTGAACCTGTTTCTGGGCTCTCTATTTTATTCCATTGGTGTATTTGCCTTTTCTCACACCAATATCACAATGTCTCAAGTATCATTGCTTTATAAAATCATGATATCTGGTAGCTCAATTCTTCATGTTTTGCTCTTCTTCAAGACTGTCTTGGTTATTTTAGTGTTTTGTGCTTCCACATATTAGAATCAGCTTATCAAGTTATACACACACAAGCATACACATACAGAGTATGCATTTTTATTGGGATTGTGCATTGAATCTGTAGATTTGTTTGTGGAGAACGTATATCTTTGAAATACTGAGTCTTCTAATCCATGAACACGGTCTGTTCCTTCAAACATCTGAGTCTTCTTTAATTTCTAGCAATAATATTTTATTGTTTTCTATACAGATACCTTGTATATTTTTTGTAAAGTTTATTTCCAGGTATTTATTTTTTTTCTTGGTACTTAGTTTTTTGAATAAATGATAACTTTATGATAAATGATAATTTTATGATGATTTCTGTAGTGAATTTTGGTGGTCCCCAAAAAGATATGCCCACATCCTAACTCCAAGAACTTATGAATGTGACCCTATACGGCAAAAGGGTTTTTGCATATGTAATGAAATTGAGATATCATCCTGGATTATTTGGATGACCCCTAAAATCCTATGACAATTGTTCTTATCAGTGAAAGGCAGAGGAAGAAGGAGAAGGCCAAGACAGATGCAGAGATTGGAGTTATACAGCCACAAGCTAAGGAATGCCTGTACAAGTTGGAAGAGGCAAGAGGGATTCTCTCCTAAAACCTATGGAGGGGGCACAACCCTGTTGATGCCTTGATTTCAGACATCTGGCCTTCAGAACTGTGAAAGAATTAATTTCTGTTGTTTTAAGCCACAAAGTCTGTGGTAATTTGTTACAGCAGTCCTAGGAAACAATTTGTCTTGCCCAAGACTTCTTGTTTCTCCCTCTAAAACAAACAAACTAAACCTTCTCCAAAGGCATCTACACTTAAATGGCGGAGAAGATGTACATGGCTACATGAACATATAGGAGCCACAAACTTTTTAAGGACAGTAGTACAATATTCAGATGCACCAGCTCTCCTGTTGCTGCTTGATACATGAGTGAGGAATGTCATTTCATACGTAGGCCGTCATGTGTGATATTAAATCCTGGCTGCAATCACTTAGAACATAACACACTGAAAGTGCACACACTGAAGATGTTGCAAAGACAGAAAATGGCTGTTTCATAAATAACACTGGCAAGACCAGCAGTAACTTGCCTAACATTAAACTAACCATTTTTCGGTGGACTGCAATGATGTAGCCTGTAAAGGAACTGTCAGGAAGAGATGGCATATGACCATTCACCATTCCATTTGTGAAGTTTTTCTCAGTTCCACATGGCACAACAGTGTTTGGCATTCCATTGGGGATGAATATTGATCGAGGCAGGTCCCCATTGGTGGTAAGGGTGAACATTCCATTTGTAGATGGGGAAGAGGAGAAATCTACAAATTCAAAGATAAGTATAGCATCACAAGTCTGTGGTACCTTTATCTCTGCTCTTCTCTCAGATATCGCTGGGACTCAGACCACTGACAGTATCTTTTAACAGAGGACAGGGAGGAATCATAGGTCAAATGATAATCCTAGATTAATTGGAAGATTTTAACTTCAGATTTTACCTCAATAACTCACACTTCTGACTAAATGACAAAGCACGAGTAACTGATAGAAAGAGTAAGTAGAATTTTTCCAACAATCTTTATTAGCACCGTGTTGTGGCACGGAAACAGTTCTACTGCTTTTCTTTTTCCTCTCCTCTAAAAATTCATTTCTCCATTCTTCTAGAAATGTTCTAAGACGGTAGTCCCAAGCCAGATGATGGGTTTTTAAAAAATTGTTTAATTTTTTTAAAAGACTATTTTTTAGGGCAGTTTTAGATTCAGTAAAATAAAGAGCAAGGTAGAGATTTCCCACCTGCTGCCTGCCCCCACCCAGCACAGCCTCCCCCAGTAGCAACCTGCCCCACCAGAGTGAAACATTTGTTAAAACTGATGAAAGTCGCTGCTTTTTAAATTAAAATTAAGTTAAAAGTGCATTTCCTCCCTTTCACTAGCCACATTTCAAGTGCTAAACAGTCCATGTGACTAGTAGATAACTCTATTGGATGGCAAAGATTATAGAAAGTTTTCCTCATTGCAGAGAGTTCTATTGGACAGTGATGATAACCAAAAAGCAATGTTAAATCATCCACCAACCCAACCATCAGTACTATCTGATGAGTGCCAATGAGAGGAGCCTCATCCTCTCTGAAGCACATTATAGTTGGGGAATGAATCTAACTGCCAACAGTATAAAGAGGAGACAAACCCCACTAATGGCCAAAAAGACTCATTGGACGACCATGTTAAATCACAGGCAATATTAGATAAACAGACTCCTTTTTAGTCAAATTTATTATTTTGTTTTCTGATAGTACATTTCTCTCATACCATCTGTTACCATGTTAATATTAGATAAAAGAGTTAAAGGAGATCTGAATTCCAGTGGTAGATTTAGCTAATAACTACCTATCTAACTTAGGTTCTCTGAATTTTAGGTTCCTCACCTATATAAAATGAGGATTTGAGATAAATGATCACCAAGGTTTCCTTCAGGCTCCAAAATTCTTTTGCTCTAATATTTTTAGCCTAAACAAGAGCCTAAAAAGGATGACAACCCTTAGACTGTTATTCAAAGCTAAAATCATGAGAAGGAGCTCTAGTTCTATCTTACCTGTCTGTACTGGACTAGAAGCTGAAATTGGAGATCCAGGGACGGGAATTTCAAATGCACACAAAAATCCACTCACTGAGAGTCGTACTTTCTGGTTGTCCTGAGGGAAATTCTATAGGAAAAGAGGCGAGATAAGAAGGGGGAGATGTTTCAGATAAAATGGAGAATCATCTCTCTGATATATCTGAAGCAAATGTCTTAGATTCTTTTATCGGTAAAACAAATAAGATGTCCGAATAATTTTTCTAAAATAACTATAAATGAAAGCTTGATAAACTAAGTGAAAACTAACCTTCCTGACAAAACCATTATCCCCTTTCATAGGAGGGCAGTATGATGTGTATAATTGACTTCTTAAGTTTTGTCCGTCATTTCAAGAATCTAAACCCAAAATCCCCAGAGAGATCTCACCTCCGCATTACATATGAAAAAAAATGTCAAAGAGGTGGGAGTTTGTTCAGAAACGCTGAAGATGAATATAAATAATACCAGTGGTAGGAGCTCAATTTAGGGTAGGCAATATATTCATTAAATTTCTTGTTTCTCTAGCTGGTATGCAAGAAGAAGTGATTTGTGTCACTTTGTCTTTACTCTTTAATTTCTTAGTGTGTTGAAAGGCCAGGTATATATATTCATAAATAAGTACTAGAAGAACACATTCATACAAACATAAAATACTTTAAGAATTCTAGCAATAGTGGTAATACAGAAGAGCTGTTAGGTGTAGCAGCAGCAGTCACTGGGGATAAATCTAGACTGTAGTGACACAGCTAGATCACTCCATATAGGTAGCTTTGGACTTACATATTTCCCTTCTTTAAAAATACCACCATTGGGACTTCCCTGGTGGTCCAGTGGTTAAGACTCTGTGCTTCCACTGCAGGGGACACGGGTTCGATCCATTGTAGGGGAACTAAGATCCCGCATGCCATGCAGTGTGGCCCAAAATAATAATAATAATAAAAATACCACCGTCATTATTACTCTTTTATTCTGGTGGACAACTCTTTTAAGTTTCTTCTAGAATGAAAAACTTCACAAATTTTTTTCCAGTTTTTGTTGTGTTTTATTATCTCCCTTGGTCATTTGACACAATAATTAATTGAGAAAACTGTGATCTTTGAAGGATGGAATCAAGAGTTTCCTAAAAAGAACAGTTAATATCACCTTTATGTTGGAACCGTGTACTTCTGCAAGAAGTATTTGTTCTGATTTAAGTCCACAGAGATCGCTCAGCTGTTTTTTTAAACCGGTATACTTTTCATCCATATTCAGTCTTAGTCCATATCGTACAGGGGTAGTACCATCCAACGTAATAACTAGTGAAGAGAAAAGATTTTTTACCAGTAAAATTCAGGTTTCATTGAAAGCTTTACACTGTGTGTGTCTGTGTGTGTGTGAGAATCTTGGAAATAGCAAACATTTCAGTCTAGAATTTTAATTTTATATGTAAACACTACGACAGATGGTGCTTAAAGATAATCTTAAGTAAAATCATTTTTTTTTGAATATTCATTTGATACAGAAGTGTGAGTGGCTTTGCAAGATTTTAAAGAGATTTCCTGGCACATTTGAAACTAACAGAAGACTCAATGGGCACAAAAATGGACCCATGTTCCAAGTCTTTCAAACCTTAAATCATGCCTGAAATTAGACTGTTAAATTGTAACATGCTCATGACACTGTAAACCAACTAACACCAATAAAATTTTTAAAAAAATTATAACATGCTGACTACCAATCTTTATGAGAGTGCATTATACACAAATGACTATACTTACAAATTCAGGCTGCTTGAATAAGGTAAAAGACAATGGAATCAAATAACTTTTCATAACTTTGCGACCCACCTGTTATTTCTAAGTGCATATAACTGTCCATTGGTAGTGGCAAAGACAAAAAATTGAAAGGGTCAAATCGGACACTTATATGCCCACATGTCTTGCATTTGACTTGGGACCTTAGCTGCCCATGGAACAAATCCACAACTATTGATCTATTTCTCCTCAGATGGTTGTCCCAGGCCTAGCAAGAGAAAAGATTTGAGAAATTTTTTATCTCCCCAAATTCAAAGAAAATGGTTAAATATATTAGATTTAAATGTCAAGAATATAATCCTTAAAAAATAAAAGCTTTGTGCCTACAAATTTACAAGTCAGATATGTAATTTAAAATATATTGCCTACTGAGATAGTAGAGAAATATATAAAATATTTCAAGAATTCTGGCAACTGTGGTAACACAGAAGAGCTGCCAAGTGTAGCAGCAGCACTCACTGGGGTAAATCTAGACTGTAGTGACATAGCCAGATCACTCCGTATAGGCAGCTTTGGGCTTACGTATTTCCCTTCTTTAAAAATACCACCATCGGGACTTCCCTGGCAGTCCAGAATAGAATGTGGTTCTTTCGGTTCAATCTATAAAGTATTAAATTCAGATGGAAAACCCTATTTTTTTCTTTCTTCTTACCATGGTAACAATGATGAGTTCTTTGTCCATTAAAAAGTGGATAAAATATGCCTTTTGGTCACTGTACACATTACTTTAGCAATTATGGGGGCTCCTATATTTCTACTGAATAATTATTCCTACATCCTCTCCCCCAAATTTACA
This sequence comes from Kogia breviceps, assembly GCF_026419965.1. NCBI lineage: Eukaryota > Metazoa > Chordata > Mammalia > Artiodactyla > Physeteridae > Kogia > Kogia breviceps. The sequence continues at coordinate 21,329,671 of NC_081328.1, forward strand.
TTGAAGAGGAAACATTTTTCTATTTTCATTAAAGATGCTTTGTTTTAGGATTACTGCACAAGAAATAAGCAGAGAAATATAAATTCCTTCATTTTCGCAGTAAAATTCTGACCGCAGAATAGTTTAGTTAGCATGTAAGTTGTGCAACACGTATTTGTGGTCAGAATATTTTATCTATTGCTTACATTAGAAACTCAAAACTGACAAACCTCTGCAGCTACTTCCCAGTCTGGTCGGCCATCACTGTCCTTTAGTTCCACATATGGCTTCTCATGGACTCGGTTGAGATCTTCATGAAGACCATCCAAGAGAAAAGCCAGAAGTTCTTGGGAGTCTTGTTGCTGGAACCCATTAAACCTGGGAGCATATTTTGCTATGGTCCACTATAATATAAGAGGAATCAAACTCATTATTTGCTATTTCATAAAGTTTAGAATGAACATGCCCATAATTCTATCAGAGGCATTAGAAGAAGATAAATAGTATAGTATTTAGTCTGTCTCTATTTCAGCAAATATATTTTGGATAATCATGAAATCTTTCTAATCTTAATCTCAAATGATGCTCCCTCCCCCAGCCCCCAAAAAGTATTATGGCCAATCCTATGTCCTGGTTTAGCATCATATAAGCAAACAGTTCTTTAGGTACATAGCTATTTAAGATACAAGATGGAAATATTAAAATAGCATTTGCTCACATTGTAAGATTCCCTTTTATAATGTTTTCTTTTACAGTTAGCTTTTCTGGTCTTGTTGTATCCTAACTTTTATTATTAGAGGCAAAATAGCCTCATGTTCAACTGTGAAGGACTTAGTAACTAGCTTGCAACCTTGGACAAGCTATTTGACTGCTATGAGTCTTAGTTTCCTGAGCCATAAAATGGGGATAATAATGTTGCTTTATACTGTAGGGCCATTTAGAAGATTAAATGAGTTAATACATAATTATTATAGTGGCTGGTAATCCTAACATCAACTAGAATTCACTGCATATGATATTAATGTCAAATTTGTATCCATTAATTACATTCTTTCTTTCTGCTACTTTTTTTTTTTTTTTTTTTTTTTGGTGGTACGCGGGCTTCACTGTTGTGGCCTCTCCCATTGCGGAGCACAGGCTCCGGACGCGCAGGCTCAGCGGCCGTGGCTCACGGGCCCAGCCGCTCCGCAGCACGTAGGATCTTCCCGGACCGGGGCACGAACCCATGTCCCCTGCATCGGCAGGCGGATTCTCAATCACTGTGCCACCAGGGAAGCCCCTTTCTGCTACTTTTTAAAATTCTACAGATAAAACTAATTATCTTAGTAATGTTAAAAATGTACTATCATTAATTAGACTCAGGTCTACCTTGCAGTTAGAATACTGCTAATAGCAAAGGATTAAGAAAGAAAGGTTTACTGTATATACAAGTAAGATACCTGATAAATTAGTAAAATGAATGACATCCCAAATTTGGACTATACTTTTGATCTTTTTCTACCCACTATGTCTATAGTAGTATTTTGCATATATGTGAAGAAGTAAAAGTATCTGACATCCAGTTTATACCTTGTGAAGGACCCAATAACATTACACTAAAACTAAAAAGCTAAATACAAAAAACATGTAAAGAAAAATAATTACTTAAATAACTACTTAGGACTTAAATACCTTTATATTATTTTAACATGCTTACCCGAAGCTTTAATGGGGCAACATTCTTCTGAGTTCCACTCCAAAGTTCCTGTACTAAATCCCCATAGCATTTAGCCATATGCCCCTTCATACCAATGGGATTTGTCCTAGAAGTTTGAGAGGAAAATTTGTTGCCAAAGATTCTTAGAAATCACAAGCATGTGGACACAGAAATGCCTACAGTCTGTTTCCTCACATCAAAATATCTTTTCAAAATGAGAGAAGTAGCATTTGATCCTTACTTCACGCTTAATAGGGCAAATAAGATTAAGACTTTCCTCCCCCAGAGTGAAGAAAGAGGAGATTTAGGTAATATTGCGTTCATAGCAAAGTTATAAAAGTTAAGAGCCAATGACTCAAGGAAGATTACCTGTTGAGTTCATAAAGATGTCTCCCTGAGATAAAGTACTGTGTCAGTGGCTGTGTGTTACTAACACACTGGATGCTTGAGTTCATGAAGCATGTGTTTCCCAGGTTACTCAGACCTGTGGCCCCCTTTTCTGTCGGAACTGGAACAAACAACAAGAGAACGGAATGCAAGATGTCATGACCAAACAGTTATTTGTATTCAATGCAATGATTTTTATAACTCTTCTAATCAATTAAATGGAGCCAATATTTCTCTATTGGGTCTTGCAATGCTAAGTAGAGGTTTTTTCACGGAGCATCATTGGCAATCATGATAATCTATGCTCACTTGTAATCTAGAAGCAGCAGTGATTCTCTTTAATTGCTATGATCGTTTTTTAGAGTTCAAACAATTCTCTCCTAGAATTATGTCTTTCAAAATATATAAATTATTTAATTGCATGGTTAGAAAGAAATTTGATGCTTCAGGAAAAAGAAAAATAAGAGGGGGCCTAATTGCTTTTGAGCTAGAAAGCTACAAGTTGTTAACACTTCAATAGTTGAGAGAGGGAAAAATAAAAGAATAATTTTAAGATAGTTTGTTTAAAAATAATACACTGTAGACTTACCCTTGTGTCTATCTATTTTACTACTGTTTGCTATAAAGGACATTTCTTCAGGCCAACTCATATCTTTGTTGCGAACTGGAAAAACAGAGACAGTAATGGAAAAACAGAGACAGTAATGTGTTAATTTCTTATCTATTCAAATCACACCCACTAAATTGCTTCTGTTAAAAAAATAGTTCTTATTTCTAAATCAGAAACTGAAAAAAAAAATCAAGTTAATTTTAGTAATTGCCTCTAAAACCATTCCAATTCTTTACACTGGAGACTTCATTGGTTAGAATTAACTAGTAAGCTAATCCCTAAATTACATACCTGAAATAAAATTATACTCAACCATCTATAGAAGGAATTAAAGTTCTTAAACTTAATACATTGGAACTATTACAATGCTTTCTTAAATTGTGACAACTGCCAAAGTAATCTATTCATTTTAATACAAAGGCAGCTAGGAATGTTTCATGAATCTTGATGAGAAAAGACACACTAAGTTTTCAATGATGTGTGCATGCCAGTGTGTAAATCTATGCTTATGTTGGTGAATGACTAGTGTTGACTAATGAAAAGCCTACACCACTAACTATGCAAGAAAGTCTCCTGACAAAGAGGCAGCTTGAAAATTTTAAGGAGCTATAAACTTATAACTGAATTCACTTGTTTTTACCCACTGTTTCCACCCTTGCCAGCCAATGAATGTAGACATGTTTTTCTCTTAAAGCAATATAAATAGTATTACATTACAGTAGGATTACGTAAGGGTTTAATGGGTTTTCTTTACTATACAGACTACAGTGATCAAGTACCAGTTGGAAAAAGTATAAAATGGATTATCAGTGAGTAATTAAAATTTTAAATTCTTCCCCTAAAAATCTAATACAAATGTATGCTTCCATCTTGTACCTTCAATTACCAAGTGCTGCTCATCCTGGATTTTCAAATATTCCAATCTATGATCCTCATCATCCAGAAGAGTGAGGTAATTCTGTATATGGAAGAGGAAATGTTTGGTTAATTTAATTACTAAACTTGATACAAATATGGAAATAAAAATGAATGACAATTAAAAACACCCTTGTAGTTACATAACTCGTGACAGATATTTAGCATATTATAGTTATTCAGAAATGCTTATAATTTTGGTGGCAAAATGAGGGAAAGACAATGTATACTTTGTAAACACATACCTTATGTCTCTAAAAAAGTTATACAGGATTTGGGGGAGACCAGAAAAGACTCATCACACATCAAACCAAAATTCATTGAGATTTTCTGAACAGCTTATAGAAAAGAAGTTTTTTTTAGTATCTAGTATGAAATTCAGTAAATGTGCTTGTGGTCAAGATGAAACTTGATTATTTACTAGGAACTGAAAATGTAAAACCAAATGTCATGCAATAGAATTATACATTTTTGTTGATGCTCACCCTGTCTAAGGTGCTCAGAAAATTAATTCATTTAATTCTTACAACTATCCTAAGGGAAATACTATTATTTTCCCCATTTACTCATGAGAAAACTGTGTCAGAGAGTCAAGGGACTTGCCCTTGGTTATCCAACTAACAGGTGTGAGGGCCAAGATTTAATCTGTGGCAGTGTGGCTCCAGGACCTCTGCTCTTAACTTATTATACTATTGGTCACCTCTCAATGGTGACCAAAGGAGGATGTAAGAAAGAAGGAACTAGGGAATAAAGAACTGGTTAAAACTACTTATGATCCAATTTCAGAGTATTAATGGAAATATATTACATGTGTTAGGAAGAATATATAAGCAATTAATAGCACTGCCTCTGAGGAGAATGGACGATAGAGGTCAGAGGATGGAAAGGAAGAATTTTCACTACATACTTTTGTACTGTTTGAATTTTTTAAACATGTATATAAGTTACTTTAAGACATATCAAAAATAAACTATGTTAAAAAATGATATTTGCCGTTACTTTATAATAACAATCTTTACAAGATGGTACTGTCCATGACTGTTATTATGGGTTTCAGATGATAAATATCTACATGTATGCATCCAATAATTTAAAAGTTGAAGTTTCCACTGCGATTCCGAAATATGGCTTTCAGAACAATTAGTGTAGATTAAAAAAACCCATACTTATGAAACATGGATTTAACACTTAATCAGGACTTTCCTTGACTCCGACATGTCTCTTACCTCACTGTTGTATAGCCACAGGCGCATATCTTCCTCTTTGATGCGCAGCCTCTGAGACAGATATTCATGAATTTCCTTGATGGTCTGCATTCGACTAAAACAGCCTGTATAGGCTAAGACCCGCTTTAATGGTGCATTCGGAGAAGGTACATTTCCTATGGTCACAGTAGTCACAGTAAGGAAAAACACAGATGTAAAAAAAAAAAAAAAAAAAAAAAAAGCACCCCTCTCAGCAACAGGGACCATACTATTTTTGGACATGATGAGAAATGAGAGTTACAGATTTAATAATTTTATAAATTAAGACACTTTAAGAGAAAGCTTTAAAATGGAGATAGGAGAACTAAGTGTCTTAGAGTAAGCCTTAACTTTGAAAGGAAGAACAACAAAATTAGAGGCCCAAATAATTGGCAGTATCTGGATCCCAAGAAGACTGGCAAATATCAACGGGCATCCATGTCTAGGCTGCCCTCAGCTGGGTCACACTCAGTAGCAAAATAAAAACTCAGTGTAAGAATGGGGAAGATAAAATGGGACTGGATTTGAATTCCACAGATAGATAATTGGATTTACCTGATCTACTTTCTTAAAATAAACTGTCTTTGAGTTACTAATCACATCACTCTCATTAAGTAGCCCAATTACCTGGCACACTGGTAAAATTACACAAGAATTGTTACTTGTACTTAGAATTCTAAGTAGGCATAGATGTTACTTGGCCGAACAAAGCTTTAAAGTGAAGCCAAGAAACTTCCCATGACCAAAAAATTGCCCTATTGAAAGGTAGTAAGGGGGGAATCATATGGCCTGCCCACTCGAAAAGAGGAAAGCAGACATGACCTTGAATTCTTGAAGGGCTCAAGGTGGAAACAAAAAGAGGCAATAAGAGGAAAGAGTGAAGACTGAAGGAAGAATATATCAAGTCTAACCACATACTTCAAAAGAAAAGGGTGATAAAATGACAAGAGATTATGGAAATCAAAAACAGGTTGCTAAAACAATCTGCTAAACCCTGGGTAACTACTCAGCCAAAAATCTAGACAAAAGCTGTAGCTTAAAATGGTCATCTCTGCCTATGGGAGGTTATAGTTTACTGAGCAACCCAAAACTAAAATACACTTAACATATCAATATAATCCATGAAGGGTACAATTATACACTCCAGGTAGTTTTCCATCCATTCAATGGTGACTTAGCTTTTTTCCTCCCATTAAATGTGCTTTGAGTCTTTACCTACTAAACAGAGGAGAAAAGTACTGGCATCATCCACTTTTTTCAGAGCTTCCAAGAATTAACTCACCTAAAATAAGCTGAAAAATCATCTAACAATGACTTCTTGTCTGTTGAAAAGGCTACAATTAAGTCATTGTAACTGTGGCAAGGTTTGTATACCTGTCATTCCAAAAGGAATAAAAGAGCCTAGTAAACAGCTGTGATAAATTGAGTAATGAGAAAGATGAAAACTATATTATGGAGAACAAACCCAACTGTGATCAATTTTTAAACATCTAGCAAAGCAAATCATTTACTATCAGCAAGCAAAGGATAATCCCTAGAAGAAAACAAAAGAGCAAATTTCTCCAAAAACACATCAGAGGATTAGTTATAAGATTACAGCAAGAAAGCGTATTTTTTAAACTTCAAAATGATTAATGATTGATTTCACAACTAATTAGTAAGAAATAAAATTTCAAATTAAGAACAAATTTGGAGCATAATAACTACCCAGCTCTAGGATTCAGAAGCATTTGCAAGTGTAGTGTCCAAGTCAATTTCTATTGTCCTTAAGCCACATAAGAAATTTATTTGAATTCTAGACAGTTTTTGTAGCATAGCTCATTAAGCAGGCAGCCACTTATTATACATAATTTCGTGCTTTTGAATAGCACCAACAAATCTAGTGGAATTTACAGAAGCAGCAAAAATCTAGGATCAGCACAAGAGTTACAAAGAATACTTACTAAAAGCGCAACAACACATCTTGCCTCTCATGTTATCTTTCAAAGAGAATTGAAAAAGATATGTACTAAGGGTGCCATGGAAGCAAGGCAAATACTATTATTCAATGGAAAATTAAATCAAGAGTGTTTCAGAGAGATTCTTATTTCACTGTTCCTTGATTTTAATATGTTCCAAGACAAAGTTTGGTTAGGCAGAGGCCACTGCTTTGCTATAATTCTTACCCAACAGTATGTGTAAGAATCTCCATATATTATCTGAATGCAACCTTTAATGAAGACATAAAACTACTCTATTACATTTCAAAGGAGGGATGACACTTTATAGGGTTGGTTTGGGTTCAAAGGTAGTTCTTTCATATTAAGTTATATTAATTATAACAACATTCTGGCATTGTTAACACAGTCTGGGACTTTGTGTAAATGGATGAACTCATTATTTTTGCTGAAGAAGAACTATTTCAAATATTTGCAAGGCAAAAGTATTGAGCAAGTCCGGCCCATCAATACAATTTAACCTCATAGATCAGCTCGGTGCTTTGTGACCACCTAGAGGGGTGGGATAGGGACGATGGGAGTGAGACGCAAAAGGGAGGAGATATGGGGATAAGTATAATGTATAGCTGATTTACTTTGTTATAAAGCAGAAACTAACACACCATTGTAAAGCAATTATACTCCAATAAAGATGTTAGAAAAATAAAATAAAATAAAATTTAACCTCATAGAGAAGTCAAAAGGGAACTTTTTGCATATATTACATTAAAACGAGAACTTATTTATATGTCATTTTGATAGGCTTGATGTTTTTGAAAGAAAATGTGTCAATTTCATTTTCAAAAATGTATCTTTTCCTTTGTATTATCTGTCTGTTATAAAGGCTCCTTGGACCTAGTATGAGAAATATCATGTTTTGTTAAAAAAAACCAAAAACCAAAAACCAAACAAAAAAAGATGATAATGCCAAAGAAATTACTGCTTAGAAATTTGAGTGGAGTTGAAAAGACCAGTCATTGACTGGTAGACTCTAATTTTGGTCAAGCACATAATTTACAATGTCTTGTTCTCAAAGAAACAAAGTAAATAAAATTTACTTCTACGTATAATCTTTGTATGTTTACAAGCCAAAAAAGGGAACAACACTTCTCAGTTTGCTGCTGATATTTTGCCTCTACCCCATCTAGTTCTTGCGCATGACCGTAGATCTAAGCCCCACAAGTGATTTACTGATTCTGTATGAAAACAGATGAAAATGTGTCTTAGTACAGTGGCACCAGACTATGAGCAAATTGGTTTTTTATTTTTTTAAGGAAATGTATGGTATTCTTGCTGCATTCTTAAGTTACCTCTTGGTAAATGCTGAGGAAACATTCTCAGGCTCATCATACCCATATTCACCCAGATGTTAGACTGCTGTGTCCGAGTGGCAGGCTGCTGTCTCAGGAAGAGAAGATAGCGAGGAAATAATTCCAGCTCTGGGATTTCTGTCTTGCTATTCTTGATTACCTATTGTTTTAAAAGACATAAAGTGATCACTATAAAAGAAACAAAACTTGCCATTTTTTACCTAATTTCTTAGATTTATTTTTATTTTTATTTATTTATTATTTATTAAAAAATTTTTTTTTATTTTTTGAGGTACGCGGGCCTCTCACTGTTGTGGCCTCTCCCGGAGCGCAGGCTCCGGACGCGCAGGCTCAGTGGCCATGGCTCACAGGCCCAGCCGCTCCACGGCATGTGGGATCTTCCCGGACCAGGGCACGAACCCGTGTCCCCTGCATCGGCAGGCGGACTCTCAACTACTGCGCCACCAGGGAAGCCCTAGATTTATTTTTAAACTAAAATGTTCAATAGGTTCACTGCCTATATTTCAGTTAGATTATAGAAATTCACAGGTTTAAATTACATGGGTTTAAAGACCCTCAGCCTCCTGCACCTAAATCCATTTTCCAGGATTAGGATTCCTGGTGGTATTTTCTCCCCTTTCATTTAAAAGCAAGTAACATCAAAATTAAGGGGAAAAAAGTCTTAAATATTATCTACAATTCTAACACTCTCACACCATAACTCTTTTCACTTCTACATATTTCATACATATAAATGATGGTATTTTAAAGGACAAATTCTTAGGAATGGAGTTAGTAAAAAAGTATGAAAGTATTCATGTCATTAACTACATAAGTCATAGTGCCACCCAAAATGTAGCAATATTCCCGGAAATGTATGAATGTATTACTTTCACAAAAACTTATCACTGGACATCATTTAAAGATATCCCATTTCTGGGCTTCCCTGGTGGTGCAGTGGTTAAGAACCTGCCTGCTAATGCAGGGGACACAGGTTCGAGGCCTGGTCCGGGAAGATCGCACATGCCGTGGAGCAACTAAGCCCGTGTGCCACAACTGCTGAACGCACGTGCCACAACTACTGAAGCCCATGCGCCTAGAGCCCGTGCTCTGCAACAAGAGAAGCCACCGCAATGAGAAGCCCATGCACCGCAACAAAGAGTAGCCCCTGCTCGCCACAACCAGAGAAAGCCCATGTGCAGCAACAAAGACCCAATGCAACCAAAAATAAATAATAAATAAAATTAAAAAACAAACCCCATTTCTTTAATACATATAAAGAATATTATAAATTTGCTTAAAATTTTATTTCTTGTATTTGTAGTGAGAACAAAAATGTTTCCACAGAAAAATTTACTATGTGTTTTGTGTTACTGGACTGTTCATATATTTTTTGTCTACGATTAAAACAACTAAATTGGATGTACAAAACTGGAAGTCACACGGTTGAAACAGGATTTTTCAGTAATCCCTCTAATAACTTGCTTGCTAGCCCCCAAACACAGGAAAACATATTACCAAAGTAGTGCTTTAAGAGTTTTAAGAGTAGCACCTTATCAATTTAGCATTCCAAAAGGATAGCAGGGTCAACACTCAAACTCTTTAAAACATAAAATCTTACAGAATCTTTAATAGTCTCAAATGATTGGGCTTTGTTTCATTTCCTTTTGCCTTAGTAACCAATATATTCTGCAACAGAGCATTTTTTAAATATCAAGAGGGGGCAGTAAAGAGCCAGATAAAAACAATGCTACAAACCAAACCTTTAGGACTATTTCTTAAAAGTATTCCACATGTTCTGATATGCTATAATATGGTACTAGGAAAGCTCCACTTAGGAGCTTTTTCAACTCCTATTTAAAGCAGTAAAAGGAGCTCTCCCTGACACTGGAGGAAAACAAAGTCTGTCCATTTCTAGAGAGTCACTGACAGCTGCAAAGCCAACACTAAAATTCTCTTTTGATTTCAGTTTAACTGTGATTTTGGGAAAGCCCAATAATTCTGCATCTATAGTCATCAGGCTACATAAAAAACAAACTTTTGGCAGAATCTGAAATGACAAATAAGTAATTTTTATAATCTGTACAGATCACAAATTCTTATACATACATGCACAATCATACATAAATACATATTTATTTACATTTTAATTATTCTTGTATATGAACTTATTAACTTCAACCATAACCGGCAAACAACAGATGCAATTCCATTTATAGGAATTTACCTTAAAGGGATCATCACACGTTTAGAAAGACACTATCCACCAGAAAAAAAAAATTTTTTTTTTTCTTCAGTCATGTGGTGTGGCACACAGATCTTAGTTCCCCGACCAGAGATCGAACCTGTGCCCCCTGCATTGGGAGCACAGAGTCTCAACCACTGGACTGCCAGGGAAGTCCCAGAAAATTGCTTTAAACAACTAAAATCTAGAGGCAAACTAAAAGTCCATCAGTGGTGATTGGTTAATAAATTGTGATTTATGTACATATGCATGTAATAAATTAAGGAACACTATGCAATTATTAAAAATAATGGTATAGATCTAAATTTATTAACCTAGAAAGATATCAATAGCATCTATCTTAGACTGAAAATAGCAGATCATAAGACATCAAGTATAATATGATTCAATTTCATTAAATTATCTATACATATTTATATATGTATATGAATAGGCCCAGAGGAATGTTTGGAAAGATGAACACCAAAATGTTAATAGTAATTATCTCTTAAGTAGTAGGATATGGTAGATATGGTATGCTTTTTATTTTCTTCTTTATCTTTTCTATATTGCTTAATTTGTTATCATTGAACTTGTACATGTGCAAATTAAATAAAGCTATTTTTTAAATGGTATGATTTATGTAAATATGAAGAAAGTATTTTTAACCTTGCTGTGGCAAATATATTTAGTATTCTTTAACTTGAAACACCATATTCTAAATGTTTTTACAGCAATTTTTCCTGAAATCAGGTAAATTTATCATATTTAGAGGTAAAAAAATATTATCAAGCCAGCAACCGAAGCTTTCATGTAGTAAAATTACTGCTTATTTAAGCTAATATTTATGACATCTATGTTAAAAAGCATGACCTTTTGTGAGACTCCAAAAATACTTGTTTAATAATTATAATGATGATGGTGATGATAGTAGCAACAGGCAAAATTTATTGACCATTTACTATAAATCAGGTGCTGTGCTAATCATATGTATTATTTACTTATCAAAACAACTCTAATGAGGTAGATATTATTGTTATCATCATTTTACAGATGAGGAAACTAAGGTTTAGAGATTAGAACACTGGTAATCTGAATCCAGGCAGACTCCAAAACATCAAACTCACTCACTCACTCACTCACTCACTCACTCACTCACTCACTCACTCACTCATTCACTCACTCACTCTATCTATCTATCTATCTATCTATCTATCTATCTATCTATCTATCTATCTATCTATCTATCTATCTGCCTACTTACCTACCTACCTACCTACCTATCCATCCAACACAATTATCACAATGATTCTCCTACAGACATAGAATATTAGATCCGCCTCTGCCAATGCAGGGGACGCGGGTTCCATCCCTGGTCCGGGAAGATCCCACATGCCTCAGAGCAACTAAGCCTGTGTGCCACAACTATTGAGCTTGTGCTCTAGAGCCCATGAGCTACAACTACTGGGCCCACGCCCTGCAACTACTGAAGCCCGCGTGCCTAGAGCCCGTGCTCCGGAACAAGAGAAGCCACCGCAATGAGAAGCCCACGTACTGCAACGAAGAGTAGCTCCTGCTCGCCACAACTAAAGAAAGCCCGCATGCAGCAACGAAGAGCCAACGAAGCCATAAATAAACAAACAAACAAATAAATAAATAAATTTATTTTTTTTAAAAAAAGAAGAATATTAGAGCAGGAAAGTCCCACCAGAAATTAAGTGATTACAAGGACTATCCCACCCCTCAATAAATAAAGAATATGTATGTAAATGTATCTATGTACATTCATATTTATATGTATCTATCTAGGAGTTCTGTTGACAAATAAAGTAGAAACCTTTTGGAGCCAATGAACACAAACCCTAAATTCCTGATTGTGATTTAAACATAATTTTTAATAAACATAATTATTAATAACTCAAAATCATTATCAAAATTATAGAGTACAGATATATAGCAGACTTTTACTCTTTTTGGACGTGATCTAACTTACTATATCTTATCCATATAAAACCTTCCTGGTATAAAAACGTTCTAGCTTGGATATTATACAGGGAGAGTGTTTCTTGATACAGTAAAAGAATCTTCTTATAAAGTATTTTACTGCGTCAATAATGTGAAGAGTATTCAGGGCAATGAGTACTGCTGTTTACTGTATAAGCAGAACAAATGATGTTGAATAGTTAACTCACTAATATTTTGATATTACACACTCCAAGCCCTTTAAATTACTGTAGAGCATTTTATTTATGCTCTAAATGACTCATTCTAGTAATGGCAACAATCAGAATTCACTACCTTTGAATTCTTTTTATTATATGTTGTGATCTTTTATATGTCCCTCCTTCAAAAAGACAAACCACAAAAATCCACCAACAGCTACAAGATGAATCCAATCCCTAAGTGGATGCCTGTGTGGTTAATGGGAGTAACAGTTTTAGAAGTAACCTCTGTACCACTTCCTCTACATTCACTGAACTTTTTGGCACTGGCTCTCAGACTTCTGCTCCAGTCTAAGTTCTGCTTTATCTTAATGGCTATGTTTATGTGGATGACTTATTTAATAGACTAGCCTCATAATTCCTTGACTCTATTTAGTCCAGTGACTATTTCCTCCACTCCATATAAGTCGCCCACTCCCAAAGGAACATCAATGTATGGTTGGTACCTAATGTAGTGCTCAATAAATGCATGAGTAAATGAATGAATGAATATGAAAGAACTTAAAATTCATTCAGCTAATTTGAACAGGTACTGAATACTCTGCTACCATGGGTAAGAACTAATTTGTGGATAGTGAGGTTCACATAACCCCATCTATAACTGTTCCTTACATAAGGCAATATTGGCTATACTTACAGGTCTAGGTAGGGCCAGGTTTGCTCCATACCAATGATAAAGTGCTCTCCATACAGGTTCTGGAACCATTTCATAATCTCTTCCATGAATCAGCTGTGGGGTTCGTTTTAATCGTCCTCCTTCTAGTGTTAATGATGTAGCCTTAGAAAGAATGGAATGTAAATGTTGATTTTTTTTTTTTTTTTGGCTGCACCTCGCAGCTTTCGGGATCTTAGTTCCCAGACCAGGGATGGAACCTGGGCCCACGGCAGTGAAAGTGTGCAGTCCTAACCACTTGACTGCCAGGGAATTCCCCCAAATTTTGATTTTTAAAATTGCAGTCTCTTGTGTTTTAACAAAACCTAAACACAGGAGAATAAACATGTCACTACTCAGTTTCATGTCACTAGAAAAAAATGAATTTTCTAAAAGATTTTTATTTTGAACTTTCAAAAATAAACTAAGAAATGAAACTCAAGGCAAATCATCTGAAAAATCACTGGAACATTTGGAAATAATAAAAGTTTGCACAGACTTCTTTCCAACAGTAAAAAATATTATTTTGAAAAAAAAATTCACATACACGTGAAACTACATTTTTACAGTAGCTGTCCTAAGTAAGAAAAACATTTCTAAGGATCACTAAACTGCTTCTACGCAAGTACTAAGTCATGAAATATTCTCACAGAAACATTTCCATCTACAACAGGTTAATAAAATGAATCACAGACATTTTCTATGAGCTAAAATCTGTAGAATGAAGTTTATTAGCAACTTGAAAGAGATGTCAAATTACTTACCTTTACTGGTTCTTGAGTTACTAGTGGCTGGTTATCAATAGCCCCTGGTTTCTGAGGATTGAGGTGCAACAAAATATTCCCACTGGTTCCTAGTAAACACTGGTTGTTATTGTCAGAAGTGTTATGTTGTCGAGCAAAGCACATATCTGCCCCTGGTGTGGCAGAATACAGAAAGCCTGTAAGGAAAAAGAAGATGGAATCTCTTTATTTTATTATACATAAATAGGCTTGAATATACAAACTCAATGTCCATGTATTAGGTTAATGTTATTATTCTGTGGTCAGGTCAGTACAGGGTTAGATTCTGATTAATTCTGTAGAAGATAGGAATTAGAGAGGTATTCCTTTCTGGACAATACCTAGTATAACACTAGGTAGAATAAAAGCTTTGAGAATTGTTACCAAATGAATGTTTGGCCAGATTCCTAGAATATCTAATAATTCACAAGAATTATATGTCCTCTTCCTTTCCTCTGATAGGAAAGGAAGAAATACCATCAAGTAGCTGTGCTCTCACATATCTTCCCTTAATTCTTCTCTTCCACCTGCAAAGGTTCTTGGTAGATAATGGTGATAACAAGTCTCTAAACCAAAGGGAAGGAGCTTAAACAAGAACCCCAACAAGAGAGTGCTGGGAGGGAAGAAACTGTTCCCTAATAAATCTATTTGAAAGGAAGGCATGAATGTTACAATAGAAAAATACACACAGGAAAATGACTGATGATAACTTAGAGTTGTGAACCCCAGTGGTATCTTAAAGTATTTCAACTCTCAACCACATGTTAATCTCAGGTAAACCTTCTAGCCATCAATTACTTTGAACCTTCTATCTGTGGTATGGTTCAGCATGTGTATAGCACAGATTATACAGAGTGAGCACATATCAAAAAGGATCTTAGGGAGGGTCAAGAAACAATCTTAGTGTGAAAGCTGATCAGAGAGAGCACTTCTAGGACTGCTAAGTGATCTCTGTAACATCAGATGGGGAAAAAGAAGCAGTAGATTCTACAAAGAGTTTTGTAGAGAAAATGCTAACTCTGTCTAATTTGCCTTCTCCCTCCACAGAAAAGGAGAAAAAAATCTCAAAGATGAAACAACAACAGAATAAGGTTGAGAGTCCTGCTACGGTATTAGCAGAATAATAGGGATCAACTAAATTCATTTGGGCCAAAATACACCAAAGCATCTTCCCCATAAGTGTAGAACCACTAAGTTTTATGTAGGTTATCAACAATGGAAGGGGATTATGGGGAACATTATGAAGTCTTTCTAAATATTTTAACAAAATAACCCCCAAATTCCATCCTGAAATGTCCGTAGAATCTGATATGAGGGTGCATTTAATCCAATGAATGTATGCTTATGGTTAGAGAGAGTTCTGGAGATAAAAATTTAGATCTTCTTATGTCTTCTCAAATCTAAATTTATTGACAAAATGATTTAATAACTATATGGAAAGACTGACTTAATCAATGAAAACTGTAAAAATATTTTCAAATTGAGAGATTAATGAAGTAGAATATAGAAGAGCTCCTCTTTGTAAAGCTACTAATAAATTCAAGAATCTATTAATTGACCATTTCATTCAAAACTTATTTCTGTGAATGGAAACCTGATGCCCCATATCCTACCAAGCACAGTTTCAGACAAAGTGTACCCCTTTAAGAAATGACCCTGCCTAAACCTCTTGGAAAACAAACTATGCTTACCACTGCCAGCAGTTTCCGAGGCTTCAGATGCAGTAGAAATGTTGTCTGAAAATTTCTCTTCTGTGGTGTTCACATAACTGGGGCTGCCTCCTCCGATTCTATCTTCACTCTGCTCTACAGGATGTACTGTTGTTCCAAATAAATATTTTCCTCCATTCAGAACAGATGACGGCTCAATTACAACAGGGCTGGCATCCTAAAAATCATGAAGTCAGAAATTAACAGGTAAAATTTAATAATCTGCCAATTATGCAGCCTTCAAAAATGAATCCGCAAATTGTCTATTGTTTCTAATCTTCCTGTGGTCGGCTATAGCCACTTAAAAACATTTTGATGTATAACTAAATTTTAATTTCTTCAAAGGGGAATAGTGTATATAAATAAAATTGGTAAGGCAGAATGGGAACAGACTGCAAGGGACTCTGTGCCACATAAAATAATTTAGACTTTATTCTGTTAAAAGTTGGAAATCATGGAAGGCTTTTATTGATACTAAAAAATTAAATAATATTTATTCTTTTTACTGTTAAAGATTACATTGTTATATAGAAAATATGGAAAAATATGAAGAAAATAAATATCACTAGTACTCAGATGCCATCATTTATTTTTTGTGACTGAAAACATATACATATATGTAAAAATGTGGAGAATACAGTTAGAATTAAGGGCAGGGCACTGACTTCCCAGCTCTGACCTTTTACAATAAGTAAACTTATAAGCCTCAGCTCCTTCATGGGTAAAAACTAGGATAATATTAGTATTAATATCTACCTCAGACTTTTATGCCTGGCATTTAGTAAATGTGAACTATCATTCTGGTTGTTGTTAGGCTCCGCGGCATGTGGGATCTTCCCGGACCGGGGCACGAACCCGTGTCCCCTGCATCGGCAGGCGGACTCTCAACCACTGCGCCACCAGGGAAGCCCGATATCACATTTTAAATACAGCATATTGCTAGTTTTTCTTTCCCTTAACATTATATTGATAGGATTTTTCTGTGAGAGGCTTTTAAATAGGAGAATAGCCTAACCCAATTTTTGCTTTAAAAATAACTCTAGTGTGTAGAAAGGATTTGAGGCAGAAACTGAAAATTGAGACACAAGTTAGAAGACTTCTATAATAATTCAGGCAAGAGATGATGAGGCACTAAACCATAAAAAGCTAGATCCATAAGTAAGGAGATAGTGAGAAGAGCATGGATTTAGGAGATAAAAAAATAAACTTGACAACTAATTGTGTATGAAAGAGGGGCACAGATAATTCCAAGGTCGGACATGAGGTGGTGGCTTAGATGACTGGATGGGAGTTGACATCTTCATAAGATAAGGTGTATTGGTGACTGGAATCGTTTTGGGAATGATCTTATTTGGGGATATTCTGGTTTGAGATATGTGGACATTTGAGTCTAGTGCTCAGGACAGAGAAAGAGACTAGATATAAAAATGTGGGGCTCAACAGACTTCCGGAAGGACAAGAAAATGGTGTATGTAGAATAAGGAGAGTACAATATTTACAGGATAGGTAGCAGAAAAATCTGGGAAGGACACTGAATTTGAATGACCAGAGAAAAATCAGGAGATGCAGAGTACCAGAAGCAGAGGCCGCTAGCACAGAGCTATTCTTTATTAAGTTTACTTGTGGAAAAAAAAAAACAACAAAAAAAGAGAGAGCTAAGACTTGAGGAGAAGCTGGAGGGAAGGTGCTATGAGAATGTATATCTGTGAGTGTTTTTAAAAGATCAGGATTTTTTTTTTTTTTTTGGCGGTACGCGGGGCTCTCTGGACGCGCAGGCTCAGCGGCCATGGCTCACGGGCTCAGCCACTCCGTGGCATGTGGGATCCTCCCGGACCGGGGCACAAACCGGGGTCCCTTGCATCAGCAGGCGGACTCTCAACCACTGCGCCACCAGGGAAGCCTAAGATCAGGATATTTTTAAGTGCGAGGGTAAAGAGAAAGACTAAAGGTGCTAACCAGTAGAACAAGATCTCATAGGCATCTGAGAATGATAGACAAGTAGCATGGGTAAAGGATCTCAAGTGGCATTCAATAAATAATGACATGAATTTTAGTAGATGAAACTGATCAATGGACGTGGGTCTTGAAGGCACAGCTTATAAAGTAACTAATTGAAACCCAAGAAAAACATCAAATTTAAAAGACAAACTCCAAGTCACAGCATAGCAACAGCATAATGGATGCTTTAGATTCTTTTAATGAAATTACAGCATCCCTAATTTTAGCCAAAACAAGGAGACATTGTGTCAATATTTTATTAGATTTTTTTCCCTCTTTGATCTGTAAGGCAGGTGAATACTATCAATCTGTAAATCCTTCAGAAGCCAGCTCTGAAGAAATTCCAGTGCCTTTAATCAAAAGAGTGGCAATAAGAATGAGAATGAAACCTAGATTTCTTTCTACATACCAATTAACTTTATTGGACTAAAAAATTTTAAATAGCCTTATTGTTAAAACTTCAAATAGTTCAGAAGCACATAGATTCACATTCTTTATTACAGATCCAAGTGTTAGCATCTTCTATTAATTATTAACTTTCTTAAAATATGGGAAAGGTACCAGATTATTTTGGGTATTAAATAACCCTAGTTCACAGTGAAAAAATTATTCCCTATTCAATTCTCTTTCAATCCTCTGATTACTTCAAGGACAGGGTCTCAGTTTGGTACTAATGTGCTAATCTAATCCTTGATGTGCTAATCTAATACTTGACAATTTCTCTTTTTGACAGAGAACAGGTCTCAGTATCAGTCTTCAAAAGGCAACACTACTTGACTAGACTTTAATAATATATTTTATTTTCATTGATTTTATTTTGATCCTCTATTTCTGGAATGTGACACTGATTTTCTATTTAAAAGAGTGATATAAAGTTTCCTTTTAAGATAAAATATATTTACGTAAAAATGATAAAGTTATTTATATAAACATACTAAGAAAGTAACAGTATGGGAACTATATGGTAAAAAAATGGTGACCATAGTACACAAATGATTAAAAACTGGGAGTCTACATTAAGTATGGATTTGGGGCTATCAATAAATTCAACTATCCACCAAAGAAGTCAAAATTGTATAGGTACAATGGAACAATAGAATCACACTGACCTATGGCCTGTGAAGTAGGCCTAAGTAGTTAGTTTATATTATTAATATGTTTGGACTTCAGTTTGTAGACGTCATAGCAATTTATTAAAGATAATATTGATCTTCTTACAGCTTTTCTGATATTGAGTCCATACCAACAAAATGTATTCCATTTAAATTAGATTTCAAAAGAAAATTTTCAGTAAACAAAAATGACTTATTTAAATTAATTCAAACTTTTTCTTTAATTATGCTTTCTGATTTATTTGGTCTGGAGTGGAGCATAGGCATTTCTTTCTTTTTATTTTTTTAAGCTATCTATGTGATTTTGCTATGCAACCACTGCCCAAGTGAGGATTATAGTCTCCTACTTTTGCTTTCATAATGTGCTCCAAATGCTGAGTATAGTAACTGATTTCTTAATGAATCTATTACTTGCTCTGGAACTTGCTTTTTATTTTATTTTATTTTTTTATTTTTTATTTTTTTGCAGTATGCGGGCCTCTCACTGTTGTGGCCTCTCCCGTTGCGGAGCACAGGCTCCGGACGCGCAGGCCCAGCGGCCATGGCTCACGGGCTTAGTTGCTCCGCGGCATGCGGGATCCTCCCGGACCAGGGCACGAACCCGCGTCCCCTGCATCGGCAGGCGGACTCTCAACCACTGCGCCACCAGGGAAGCCCTGGAACTTGCTTTTTAGAAAAGCAAGTTGGTAGCATCATATAGGTATTCATTTCTTTCCCCTTCAAATCTTTATCTAGGTTGGAGCATTTTATTACTGGCCACTAGTCACACAAAGTCTGAGGGAGTTAATAATCCTATGAAAAATGTAGATAAACAGGAATCTTACTCACATATTTGACGTATTCTTTCCACTGCTGCCACCACTGCATGGAGATGATAAACCAATTGTGTCCGGGTTGCAGACCATACCTGCTCTCTCGTTCTAACCAACCTCTGTACATACAAAAGAAATTCAGTACAACAAATGGTGTATAAAACATATGACCATGCACCTACAAATTATCATTAGAAATTTTTCAAAGGAAAAACATGAAACAGATATACTCGGGAGATGGCCACATTTTAAATTAGTGAAACATTGATGAGCCAATTTCTGGAGTCATAACACCACTATTAAGCCTCCAACTGATGTTTCAAATACAGCTTAACTGAGGAATAATTTAATAACATACTAGTTACCTGAATTAAGTAAAGAACCCAATGATTTTGGTAAACTTACAGTCATGTGCAAGCATCACCACAATCCAATTGTAGAACATTTCAGATACTCCCAAAAGATACTTTATGCCTACTTTTAGTCATTTTTTAGTCAAATTACTGCCCTCAGCCACAAGACACCACTAGTCTGTTTTCTATCTCTTATAAATTTCCTTTTTATGAACATTTTGCAATTTTTAAATGGGCACGGAACTTAAATAGATGGAATGTTATCACATGGTCTTTTATATCTGGCCTCTTTTACTTAGCATGCTTCTGAGGTTCATCTATGTTGGAGTAGATATCACTAGTTTGTGCTTTTTTATTACTGAATAATATTCCATAGGTATATTATTATATATATACATATATATACCATATTTTGTTTATCTATCTAACACCTGATAATTTGAAACTGGCCAGCTGTTTTCCAAAGTGGCTGCACCATTTAACATCCCCATTAGTTATCGTATGAGGGTTCTAGTTGCTCCACATTCTCACCAACACTTGTTATTGTCTGACTTTTCTATCACAAATGTCCTAATGGGTGTGAAGTGGTGTCACACTGTGATTTTATTTTTAAGATTAATCTATTATTTATTTATATTGGAGTATAATTGCTTTACAATGTGTGAGTTTCTGCTGTACAATGAAGTGAATCAGCTATATGTATATCTATATCCCCTCCCTCTTGGACCTCCCTCCCATGCCCCCATCCACCCATCTAGGTCATCATAGAGCACCAAGCTGAGCTTCCTGTGCTATACAGCAGGTTCCCACTAGCTATCTATTTTACACATGGTAGTGTATTTATGTCAAACCTCATCTCCCAGTTGGTCCCACCCTCCTCTTCCCCTGCTGTGTCCACATGTCCATTCTCTATGTCTATGTCTCTAATCCTGCCCTGCAAATAGGTTCATCTACCATTTTTCTAGATTCCACATATATACATGAATATATGATTTTTTTTTTTTGGTATGCGGGCCTCTCATTGTTGTGGCCTCCCCCGTTGCGGAGCACAGGCTCCGGACGTGCAGGCCCAGTGGCCATGGCTCACAGGCCCAGCCGCTCCGCGGCATGTGGGACCTTCCCAGACCGGGGCATGAACCCATGTCCCCTGCATCGGCAGGCGGACCCTCAACCACTGCGCCACCAAGGAAGCTCAATATACGATATTTGTTTTTCTCTTTCTGGCTTACTTCACTCTGTATGACAGACTCTAGGTCCAGCCACATCTCTACAAATGACCTAATTTCATCCTTTTTTTCTGGCTGAGTAATATTCCATTGCATATATGTACCACATCTTCTTTATCCATTCATCTGTCACTGGACATTTAGGTTGTTTCCATGCCCTGGCTATTGTAAACAGTGCTACAATGAACATTGGGGTACATGTGTCCTTTTGAATTATGGCTTTCTCAGGGTATATGCCCAGTAGTGGGATTGCTGGGTCATATTGTAGCTCTATTTTTAGTTTTTTAAGGGACCTCCATACTGTTCTCCATAGTGGCTGAATCAATTTACATTCCCACCAACACTGCAAAAGGGTTCCCTTTTTTCCACACCCTCTCCAGCATTTATTGTTTGTAGATTTTTTGATGATGGCCATTCTGACCAGTGTGAAGTGATACCTCACTGTAGTTTTGATTTGCATTTCTCTAATAATTAGTGATGTTGAGAATCTTTTCATGTGCCTCTTCATCTGTATGTCTTCTTTGGTGAAATGTCTATTTAGGTCTTCTGCCCATGTTTTAATTGTTTGTTTTTTTGATATTGAGCTCCATGAGCTGTTTGTATATTTTGGAGATTAATCCTTTGTTTATTGTCTCATTTGCAAATATTTTCTCCCATTCTGAGGGTTGTCTTTCATCTTGTTTATGGTTTCCTTTATTTATTTTTGGCTGCATCAGGTCTTAGTTATGGCACGTGGGATCTTTGTTGTGGTGCTTGGGCTTCTCTCTAGTTGTGGCCTGTGGGTTTTCTCTTCTCTAGTTGTGGCATGCAGGCTCCAAGGTGTGTGGGCTCTGTAGTTGTGGTGAGTGGACTCTGTATTTGTGGTGTATGGGCTTAGTTGCCCCATGGCATGTGGGATCTTAGTTCCCTGACCAGGGATCGAACCCATGTCCCCTGCATTGGAAGGCAGATTCTTAACCACTGGACCACCAGGGGAGTCCCAGTTTTCTTTATTATTATTTCTTATATTTATTTTTAAGCCTGGATTTCTTGGGAAGAGCATAACTTACTAGCCAGCCAATGACTGGTGAGAGGCTGTGCTTAAACATCTGGAGCCATTTGCACCTTTTTCCTGATGGATCTGTGTTCACCATTTGAGAAACACATGCTAAGTTCAGAAAGGTTACAAACCTTCTCTGTGCAAGGGAAGGCTTTTACTTTCTGCATATGCAAGGATTCCCATTAAACCAGGAATGAACAGACAGCTAAGGCTCGCTTTGGTGTCTTCTGAGCTTGCATGTAGTCTTGTATATACTAGCAGCATTCTAAATCATTTAGAATATGGGGAAGTTTATTAATACTCACTATGGTTATCTTCTTCTCTGGATCTCTTTGTTAAAATTTTGACTGGGCTGTCAGTCTGCTGCTTCCCTTAACCAGTACCTCAACCCCAAGCTAGCAATGTTCCCTGACTGTTTGCCACCATGTGATTTCTACCGTTTTTTACAATTTTTTATAAGATTGTTTATATTCTTATTTCCTTTTTTTGCTTTCTTTTTTAAATTGAAGTATAGTCAATTTACAATGTTGTGTTAGTTTTAAGTGTACAGCAAAGGGATTCAGATATATATATATATATATTCCTTTCAGATTCTTTTCCATCATAGATTATTACAAGATATTGAATATAGTTCCCTATACAGCAGGCCCTTGTTATTTATCTATTTTATATACAGTAGTGTGTATATGTTAATCCCAAACTTCTAATTTCACACCCCACCCCCATTTTTTTTTTTTTTACAATTCTCTTGGCCAGGCACTTAGCCCTGCTCTACTGCAAATCAAGTCAGCCCTCTCTGCCCTGCCCTGGTAAAACTATCATGCAGATCCGTTGGATGGGAGGGCATGGGAATAGTCTGAATAGTCTCAGGTAGAAACACTACAGAATCCCATTATTCTTACCAAGCTTTAGTAGTTTTTCTTGAATTAATGCTTCTCAATTTGTTGAATAACTCTGTACAGTTTCCAGAGTCCTGAAATGGTTGGTTGACAATTTTGCCCAGTTGCTTTTCGGGGAGAGAATTTGCTGAGATCTTCACTCAGCCATTGCAGAAATCATGATACTGATTTTTTAAAAATTAATTAATTAATTTTTTGACTGCTTTGGGTCTTCATTGCTGCATGTGGGCTTTCTCTAGTTGCAGCGAGTGGGGGCTGCTCTTCATTGCAGTGCGGTACATAGGCTTCTCATTGTGGTGGCTTCTCTTGTAGCGGAGCAGGGGCTCTAGGCACACAGGCTTAGTTGCTCTGCAGCATGTGGGATCTTCCCAAACCAGGGATCAAACCTGTGTCCCCTGCATTGGCAGGCGGATTCTTAACCACTGCACCACCAGGGAAGTCCATGATATTGATTTTTTTAAAAAGTACTGATTCTTTAAGTTAGCGACAAATATTTCTTTCTTTCTTTTTTTTTTGAGACAAATATTTCTTTCACTTCATTGCCTATGTACCAAACTGACTCATCCTTTATTTATTTATTTTAAAAATATTTATTTATTTATTATTTATTTTAGCTGTGCTGGGTCTTAGTTGCAGCACGTGGGATCTTTAGTTGTAGCAGGCGGACTTCTTAGCTGTGGCATGTGGCTCTTAGTTGTGGCATGCGAACTCTTTAGTTGCGGCATGAGTGCAGGATCTATTTCCCTAATCAGGGATTGAACCCGGGCCCCCTGCACTGGGAGCGTGGAATCCTACCCACTGGACCACCAAGGAAGTCCCTCATCCTTTATTTTTTATTAAAAAAAATTGTTTTTGAAGATCTAATTCAGTTTATTCAATGGTTCATGAATCAGGTAGCATCCCGTCTAGCAACTAGAAGCGTGATTCCCTGACTCATCCATCAAAAACCATCACAGTAAAATGAATTTTTGAAGTGAAAAATGGAGGAAAAATAACACAAAACTCAGAAATCCAAATGAAATAAAAAATTTGGAATCTAGGATTTAAAATTCAGATTTATTGAAAAATAAGAAATACGGAAAGCAGTAGTTGTGTTTTTAATGAAAAAAGTCCTAGACTTGATTCTGCCACCTCCATGTAATTTTAGGTAAGTACCTCAACTTTTGTGAATCTCAGTTTTCTCTTTTACAAAATGGGATGATGAAATTAATTTCATGCAGTTATTCTGAGGACTAGATGAAATAATCCAAGTGGAAGTATTTTGCAAAGAACAAAGTTTTATAAAAATATAAGATTATCTCAACATTGTATTTTTAAATAGGGTTGCTATGAACATTTGCAAAATAATTAAGCCAAGAAATATATATACAGTTTACACAGCATTCTTAATATCTATGCTGTTATAATGACTTAAGAAGATATTAGTATAACATGAAATTACATTGCAGTGCTGTCAGAAAAAAAAGCTACTGCAGCTACATAAAAGCCTTTTAGAATTTCCTTATACTATCTCATTTGTACACTTCAATGTTTTTTTTTGTTTTGTTTTGGTTTTTTGCTGTATGCGGGCCTCTCACTGTTGTGGCCTCTCGCGTTGTGGAGCACAGGCTACGGACGCGCAAGCTCGTTGGCCATGGCTCACGGGCCCAGCCGCTTCGCGGCATGTGGGATCTTCCCAGACCGGGGCACGAACTCGCGTGCCCTGCATAGGCAGGCGGACTCTCAACCACTGCGCCACCAGGGAAGCCCCTCAATGTATTTTTAATTTTTATTTTACGAGAGTTAAATATTAGAGAAAATCAAGCAACACTGTCAACATCTGTAAACTGTAAATAAGAAGTCTTTTGAGTATGAAAATTAAAAAGACTACACGAGACTACAGTTTGTATGAAAACATTTTAAAAAATGGATTTTGCCTAACCTTCTTTAAGAAGTTACCATTTTTAAAAATCCATTTTAAAAAGCTGCAAAATAGGGCTTCCCTGGTGGTGCAGTGGTTGAGAGTCCGCCTGCCGATGCAGGGGACACGGGTTCATGCCCCGGTCCGGGAAGATCCCACATGCCGCGGAGCAACTAAGCCCGTGCACCACAACTACTGAGCCTGCGCTCTAGAGCCCATGAGCCACAACTACTGAGCCTGAGTGCCACAACTACTGAGGCCCACGTGCCTAGAGCCTTTTGGGGGTAGCTTTTGGGGGTGGCTTCTCTTGTGCTCTGCAACAAGAGAAGCCACCGCAATGAAAAGCCCGCTCACCGCAAGGAAGAGTAGCCCCCGCTCTCCGCAACTACAGAATGCCCGCGCGCAGCAACGAAGACAGAATGCAGCCAAAATTAAAAAAAACAAAATTTCTTTAAAAATATTGAGGGGCTTCCCTGGTGGCGCAGTGATTGAGAATCCGCCTGCCGATGCAGGGGACACGGGTTCGTGCCCCGGTCTGGGAAGATCCCACGTGCCGCGGAGCGGCTGGGCCCGTGAGCCATGGCCGCTGAGCCTGTGCGTCGGGAACCTGTGCTCCGCAACAGGAGAGGCCACAACAGTGAGAGGCCCGCGTACCGCAAAAAAAAAAAAAAAAAAAAAAAAAAATATATTGAATTATAACTATAAAAATGTACAGGCTCATTAACCCAGGTATATGACTTAAAGTAATTCTGCCTAAGTAAATCCCTAATCAAAGGCTTACAGACTTTATTACTGAATTGTTCCAATATACTTATGTTAAAGAAAAATAGAGATAAAATTAGGGGATGAATAGGACCTATTAGCCAATCATTTAAATTATGAGGCTTTTATTGATAAATAAAAGTGTCATTTTATATTATCTGCAGTGGAAATGTAAGCAGAAAGTAAAACTATATTTCAGAATATTCTCATTTTTGTGAAAAATTTACAAATTCCATCAGAGGTATATACGTATGTGCATATGTGATAGAGTGTCAATAGTGCAACCATCAACAAAATGAAAAGGCAACCTATAAAATGGGAGCAAATATTTGCAAACCACATATTTGATAAGTGGTTAATATCCAAAATATACAAAGAACTCATATAATTCACTAGCAAAAAACCAAAACAATCCATTTAAAAAATGTGCAGAGAAAAAAAAAATGGGCAAAGGACGTGAATAGACATTTTTCTAAAGAAAACATACAAATGGCCAATGGCTACATGAAAAGGTGCTCAACATCACTAAAAATGAGGGAAATACAAATCAAAACCACAATGAGATATCATCTCACATCTTTTAGGATGGCTATTATTAAAAAGATAAGAGATAACAAATGCTGGCAAGGATGTAGAGAAAAGAAACCCCTGTAAACTGTTAGTGGGAATGTAAACTGGTACAGCCATCACGGAAAACAGTGTGGAGGTTTCTCAGGAAATTAAAAATGGAACTACCATATGATCCAGCAATCCCACTCCTGGGTATATATCCAAAGGAAATGAAATCATTATCTTGAAGAGACAGCTCTATTCCCAAGTTCATTGCAGTATTATTCACACTAGCCAAGGTATGGAAACAATCTAAGTGTCCCAAAATGGATGAATGGATAAAGAACATGTGGTGTTTTTATATATATATAATGGAATTTTATTCAGCCTTAAAAGAGAAGGAAATCATGTCCTTTACAAAAACATGGATGAAGCTGGAGGGCATTAAGCTAAGTGAAATAAGCCAGACAGAGAAAGACAAATACTGCATGGTATCAAAAAAAAAAAAAAAAATGTCAAATTCAGAAACTGAAGAGAAAAGTGGCTGTCAGGGGCTGGGAGAAATAGAGGTCGGTAAAAAAGTACGAATTTCCATTATAAGATATATAAGGTCTTCAAATCCAATGTGATATAGTTGATAACAATGTATTATACAAATGAAACCTGCTAAGAGAGCAGAACTTAAATGTTCTCACACCCTACCCCCAAAAGGTAAATAAATACGTGAGCTGATGATGATGGTGTGTTAATTAACTCAATGGGTGGAATCCTTTCATAATGTATACAATATATCAAGTCACCACATTATACACTTTAAATATCTTAACCCAATCCCTTGGTTAGGAAGTTAGTTTAACAAAAACATTTCATTATATAACTATTTTGGAGAAACAAAGTGCTATCGTAATGGTAACATTAAAATGGGACATGCTGTTACTCAGTAACAATATATTTCAGGTGTCAGAAATTTCAACTATATAATGAAAAATATACAGATTGAAACTACAAACTTACCTAATAATTTGTCCTTCCTCTTCTGGAGTAGCTGGTCTTAACCCCAGAACTATGTGACATACCTAGAGATAAAAGTGGTAAATTAAACTTCTTTGGTGCCAATGACTGGACTACAGACTATTTCACATTCTCTGCATGAGATCCATATTCTAGATGGGAATCTAAATCAGCAATAGCTTTCAATTGATGAATTATCAATGATCCACTTAAGCAAACCTGAACTTTAAACTTAGGTTTTGTGTTTTGTTGCTTCTTTTTAAACAAACCATTGCAATGGAAGGCAATTTCCAAATCTCTGCGTGATAAGAAAGAGACAGAGAGAGAGAGACAGAGAAAGGAAGAAAGGAAGAAAAGGAGAAAGAAAGGAAGAAAGAAACTACTTTTCAGAATATTTCATTAACACTATATATCTTTATCTCACATAGAGAATATTACTTCCTTTCCTGAAATCTGAAGAGCATACCATGGCACCTGGGCAGAGAGGTGAAGGGGAGAAGAAAAGGACACAGAAAATGAAGGATAATGGTGGCACTTCAATTTGAACAACTCTAAGAAAAACATTATTGCCACTAGTGGTAAATATGCTTTTTAAGGCTCATTTTCTTCTCAATTTATTTGCCTTCTCTAAATATCATCAGAAAAGATATGATTTTCCCCCCAACATTTAACTTGAACATTTTCAAAAATACAGAAAAATTGAAAGAATTTCACAGTGAACACTTCATACCCACTACCTAAGTCTAACATTAACATTTTTATTATACTTAATCTATTCATCCCTCAATTCATCACCTTAATTTTTGCATGCATTTCAAAGTAAATTATAGCTATTAGTACAGCTCCCTGTAAATACATCAGCATGTCTGTTTATAGTTTTGTTTACATTTTGAGGCACCATTTACTTAACAGTACACAAATTAGGTTTATAAGATCCATCCATGTATCAGTAGTTCATTCTTTTTTATTGCTGAGTAACAGTCCACTGTTTGAAAATACCATTTTATCCATTCTCCTACTGATGCATACTTGGGCTTTGGGTTTTGGTTTTTTTTTTTTAAATTTATTTTTGGCTGCGTTGGGTTTTCATTGCTGTGTACAGGCTTTCCCTAGTTGTGGTGAGTGGGGGCTACTCTTGGTTGCAGTGCGCAGGCTTCTCATTGCGGTGGCTTCTCTTGTTGCAGAGCACGGGCTCTAGGGCGTGCAGGTTTCAGTAGTTGTGGCACATGGGCTCAGTAGTTGTCGCTCGCAGGCTCTAGAGCGCAGGCTCACTAGTTGTGGCACACGGGCTTAGTGGTTCCATGGCATGTGGGATCTTCCTGGACCAGGACTCAAACCCGTGTCTCCTGCATTGGCAGGTGGGTTCTCAACCACTGCGCCACGAGGGAAGCACAGGTATCTGGGTTTTTGTAAGCAAACTTAATAAAAAGGAAATATAATATACATGCTTAAAAGTGAACAATATTTTTAAAAGATTTTTTAATTGAAGTATAGTTGATTTACAATATTGTGTTAGTTTTACATGTACAGCAAAATGATAAAAGTGAACAAATCTTAAGTGTACAGTTTAGTGACTTTTCACAAAGTAAACACACCTATGTAACCTTCATCCAGTGACGAAACAGAACATTGCTACCTCCCTCAAAGTTCCACTCTGAGTTCTTTCCCAGACACCACTGTACCCCTTTGATGTGTTCACTATACTAAATTCTACCACCATGGATTGGTTTTGTCTGCTTTTGAATTTTCTGGTCCAGTATTTTCCACTCAAAATTATGTAAGATTCATCCCTGTGTTTGTGTGTAGCACTAGTATATTTATTTTTATTGCTTTAAAGTAAACCATATGTATGCATGTGCCACCATTTCTGTTTATGTATTTATTGTTGATAGGTACTCGGGTCATTTTCTGTTTGGGGCTGTAACAAAAAGTGATTATAAGAACTTATTCTATGTTTTTTGGTGCTCAGATATACAAGTTTCTGTAGGATACATACATGGGGTAGATTTGTTGAGTCATAGAGTATACATTAAAAACAGCCAAACAATTTCCAAAATACTTGTAAGAATTTATATTCCTACTGGCAATGTGTAAGAGTTCCAGTTGCTTGTTATCCTCAACAATGCTTCATATCACATCAAAGCTAACCATTCTAGTGGATGTCTAATGGTACTCCAAGTGTGATTTTAAAATGTATTTCCATTATGACTAAAGAAGTTAGCCCCCTTTCATAATTATTAGCTATTTGGATATTCTCGTTTGTGAAGCAGCTGTTCAAGTTTTTTGTACACTTTGATATTGAGCTTCTGCCTGTTTTTCATTGATTTTTGCTCTTTATATGCCCTATATACAAGTCTTTTGTTGGATACAGGTATAGCAAATATATTCTTATCTTTTCACTTTTTTTTTTTTTTTTTGGCCACCCCACGTGGCATGGGGAATCCTAGTTCCCCAACCAGAGATCGAACCCGTGTCCCCTGCATTGGAAGCACAGCGTCTTAACCACTGGACCGTCAGGGAAGTCCCTCTTTTCACTTTCTTTTTTTTTTTTTTTTTTTTTTGTGGTACGTGGGCCTCTCACTGTTGTGGGCTCTCCCATTGTGGAGCACAGGCGCCGGACGCGCAGGCTCAGCGGCCATGACTCACGGGCCTAGCTGCTCCGCAGCATGTTTTCACTTTCTTAATGGTATCTCTTGATTAAAAAGAATTCTTAATTTTACTGAAGTCCAACTTAAAACTTTTCTTTATGCTTAGTGCTCTCTGTGTCCTGTTTAAGAACTCTTCGCCACCTCAAAGTCATTAAAATATCTCCTATATTATTTTCTAGACATTTTATTGTTTACCGTTCAAATTTATTAGATTTATAATCTACCTAAATTACTTTTCATGTATTATAATGGGGGTGGGAATAATGATGCATGTTTTCACCATATGAATACTAATTAATTCAGTACCACTTACCGAAAAGACCACCCCTTTGCATCTGCAATGCAATGTCTTCTTTGTTATAAATCAAGTGATCACACCTATGTAGGTCTGTTTAAGAACTCTCAATACTGTTCCACTGGTTTGTCTAACTTTATGCAGATATCACATTGTCTTAATACTGTTATTTTATAACAAGTTCTAATATCTGGTAATACAAGTCCACTGTTCTTTAATATCACCTTTGCTATTTTTATTTTTGGCCCTTCATACTTCTCTGTGTATTTAGAATCAGCTTGTCAAGTTCTACAAAAACACAATGACAACAATGAACTTTTTGGGATTCTGATTGTGAGTGCACAAATCTTTATATCAACTGAAGGGGAATTGACATCTTTAAAGTATTGAACCTTCATCTCCCACTGTATTGTTTTTTTATTACTGCTGTAACAAATTATCACAAAATTTGCAGCTTAAAACAACACAAATTCATTATCTTACCGTTATGTAGGTCAAAAGTAAGGCATGGATCTCACTAGGCTAAAAATCAAGATGGCAACAGGACTGTCTGTATTCCTTTCCAGAGGTCAAAGGAAGAATATGCTTCCTTGCCTTTTCCAGCTTCTAGAGTTCACCCACATTCCTTTGCTCATGGCCCCTTCCTCTTTCTTCAAAGCTATCCACTTGCACCTCTCTCATTCTTCTTTCAACGTCATTTCTTTCTCTCTGACCACAGCTGAGAAAGATTTTCTACTTGTAAGGACTCATGTGATTAGACTGGACCCATCTGGATAATATAGGCCAATCTCCCCATCTCAGAGTCCTTAAACTGATACATCTGCAAAATCCCCTTTGCCATGTAAAATAACATATTTACAGGTTCCAAGGTTTAGGGCATGGATATTGGTGGCGGGGGGGTAGTGTACGTTATTCTGCTTCCCACATTATTTAACATTTGATACTTTCTGACAAATGTATCCTGCTCATGTTTAGCACGTTTCCTCTGCAAAATACTGGGCACTGAGTTTATTAAAAAGGATTGAAAATAAAGTATTACCACAGGAATGGTTTACTAATTCTACTGATACTTATGTTACACTTAAATACTCAGGCAAGAGTGGGATCTTGGTAAATAAAATAAGAGCATAATTCAAGCTTTTATCACTGAACTTACCAGCTAACTCTACCTATTTTAAGACACAGATAGAAAATAAAACAAGTTAGCGTAACAGTCTGCTTACTCATATATTAAGTGAACATGAAGTTTACTTAAGTGGTCAAAATGTTTATATAACTAATTATGACTTAAAGTAGTTGAGAATATTATTTTAAATGAGATAAAAAAATAGCCGATCAATTTTCATATTACCAAGCAAGTCATTTCTGTTTATACTAGTGATTTATATTATTTTTGTACATTTTTTATTTTACAAAGCCATCAACTTAAATCCCTGCTGAAAACTGACAGTGGAGCAGCTGAGTGATTTATATGGATATTATAGGCTTATCAGATTGCATATGCTTTAAATATACATTAATTAGTCATTAGCTATCAGGAAGAGTTCAATTTCCATTTATTCTAACATCGTTGTGTCGCAGACAAGTTACTCTTTATTTGCAATAGAAGATCATGATACATACAAAGATACTAAACCTTTCTGACTTTCACAGGGGTGCTCTTACAAGGAAAGGAAAATATAATAAGGAGAATCTAAAATATCACTATTAAATCAACAAATATTTATAAAGAACTATGAAAAATGGGAAACCATAAGTTATTTTTTTAAATTGGAGCAAGAGAAAAATTTTAACTGGGAAAACAGTTAAAATATGGCTGCTCACTCCTAGCAGCTATTCTTTCCTCCTTCTCCTTCAATCTTTTTTGGACCTTCTAAAGAATTAGAAAAAAAACCAAAACTGAGAAGCAGTCTTGCATCTAAGATAATCTCCTAACTGGGAAGATTGTATATTTTGTGAAAAATTTACAGCTGCCTACTTATGATCCATCTCTCTGTTCACACAGCCTTACTTGTTAGGAGGGGGCCTTTAAACAAGACAACAATGAAGAAAAATAGCAAATTATAATAGTTTTTACAATTTAAATTATTCTCTATGTGTCTACATTCTCCTCTGTCATTAGCTGTAAGATAAAGATAATCAGCTCTATTCTACTTTCCTATCATCTCATGACTTTGAGAAACTTCAGTTGGCACTCATGCTCTCTCACCATCCTTCAGGTCGTGTACGGGATAATGTAGTTCTTTTTATAATATATGGTTTTGTAGCCTAGTTGTAATAACTATTACATAATGGAAAAGATGCAGAACTACTGGTATCACTGTCCTCTGTACCTGTCATTTACCTTAAACATACCTGGAAAAGTAGATTCAAAAATTCATTGGCAAGAACATTTTTCACACTCCAGATCTGATAGTCTTCTAGAGTAAGATGGCCCATCTGAAAGAGAAACAGTATTTTAAAAGATCTCACTTTTTATAGTATTTGAATAAAATCTGGTTTATTAAACTTCCAACTGTCATATGTCTGAAAGAAAACTAGTAATTTAAGGTAGATGCTATGTGTTCATCTGAGAAGTAGGCCACTAGGATAAGTTTAAAAGTAACCAAACTTTGTTGAAATAGTCAATGGCAATGAGGACAATTTATCACCAACAATCTTCTTCCTCCAATAAGACCTGGGAAATAACTCATAGTATCTTCTGGTTCAAAGGTTACTTACGGAACCCACAAAAGGCCCTGAGTAGGGAAAATGAAGCATTTACTAATTTTGAAAGCATTTTTGCAGACTCTTTGGATTATGCCCTTTGATCCTAACAATTTTCTAAGACCTTCTTAGAAATATCTGGCAATTTTATCAGAATCCTTAGAGATTTAAAAGAATTTAATAAATATAAAAAATGAGTATCTACATTATATTTCCCCAAAATACAATTTAACATTACTCTTATAAGTTGAGTAAAGCAATATTTTCTTGGTGTCAAAGTGTACCAAAAATTACATTTTCATACAGAAGGCAAAATATATATAAGCTGTTACATGCTTATTCTGACTGCCATTAAAGAACTCAGAAGAGATCTTTACCAATATTACTTTTTAAATTTTTTAAAAGAATAGATGTACCACCCAGACTGAGATAAAAGGTCATTTCCATCATCCCAAATATCCTTCTGGTCCTCCCCAGTTAAATCACTCATCCCCAAAATCACTGTTGTAACACCTATTACCATTTTTAAGTTTTGCCTCTGTTCTCGAATGTCATATAAATGGAATCATACAATATGTGTTCTTTTATTCTGTGCATTCTTTCGCTCAATATAAGGTTAGCCCTACCATAACTTATTAAAATGGGAGAAATAAAGATTATAAACAATGGCAAGGGCTGTGTCTACTTAATTTTTATAAAATGCCTAGCTTATAAAATATAATAAATGTTTTTATGTATATAACACTTAATGGAGTTGTTTAAAGATGGAATGGGCTATCTTTAGAGACAACTTGGAGGTGTTGTAACCACAGATCCAAATAAGGACTTGGTGGGGATGAGGTAGAAGAGATTTAAATATGTATATAAACTATATATATCAATTCAGAGGACAAGATATTTTTAGAAAAGGATAAGTCCCAGCGAGACTCACCTTTGTGGTGTCATGTGCATTCAATATGCCTTCTACAATGTCAGAAAGATCCATGTGTAATTCCTTTAAAAACAGAAACCCAAAGAAGTAATTAGAAAAGAGTAGATATCATCTTTATTAGTCAGTGACTAAGGGATATGATATTTTGGTCAAGTATTTTTTAAAATTACCATTAATAGATTGTTACACTTGCTTTAAAAAATTAAGCCAATTTCCCTCTGGTTTCATTTTTACTTTACACAATACATTCAGCGTATGAAATTTTCTAAGGCAAATTCTTTTCCCAATTTTGTACCTTCAGCTATGGATATTTGGAGTAGCATAATATAGCAACTAGAGATAATAACAAATCCCTTTCTCTTGATCTCTTTTTAAAATTTTTCACTCCATTTTCCTGTTGGAAATTTACATGCAACAAGAGATATACAACCAGAATTTACCGGGATGTCATCGGTGCGGTTGTCCTTCCAGACCTCTAAGAGTGCAACCACCATGTCTCTCAGTTCAACCCTGGAGAGAACTCCATCACGGTCAACATCAAACACCTTGAAGCAAACTAAAGAAAAGAAACTCTTATGGAGGGAAATTACTTTTATATTCTGAAGTACAATACGTTTTACTGGAAGCTGCCTTAGTAAAATTACTTAGTTTCTTAAGCAAGTATATTCTGGATTAAGTCTGCTCATCTGAAGCAGACTATGTCATTAATGTCCTCTGAACTTGTAGGACTTCCTACACATACTTGCTAAATCTCTCTATCTAAATCATTAGCCAGGTTGGAGAATCCTATCCTTCCACCAAATCTAGAGTTAAATTCCTTGCAAACTGAAAAATAAGAGCCAAATTACTATACAATACCTCACCGATTGTGA
The DNA here is from genome assembly GCF_026419965.1 of Kogia breviceps. Lineage (NCBI taxonomy): Eukaryota > Metazoa > Chordata > Mammalia > Artiodactyla > Physeteridae > Kogia > Kogia breviceps. The sequence continues at coordinate 21,364,490 of NC_081328.1, forward strand.
GGAGGTAATTCAAGCCTTTAAATTAATTTCTAATATTTAAAACTGATCATTTCAGAGTTGATTCTCACAATGCTGAAAATGTTCCATCTACATTAAGAATCAACAATAACAAGGTGGTACAGTTGGCCCTCTGTATCCACAGGTTCCACATTTGCAGATTCAAACAACCACATATCGAAAATATATAAAAATTAAGAAAAAAGTTTTCCATAAAGTCCCCAAGAGCAAAACTTGAATTTGCCACACTGGCAACTATTTACATAGCATCTACATTGTATTTACAACTATTTACATGTATTAGGTATTATAAGTAACCTAGAGATGTTTTAAAGTACACAAGAAGATGTGCATAGGTTATATGCAAATACTATGCCATTTAATACAAGGACTTGAGTATACATGGATTTTGGTATTCGAGGAGGTCCCAGAACCAATCCGCAGCAGATACTGAGGGATAACTGTATAAAGATTTTGCCTCTCCAATGTAATTAAGGCACACTCATTTTTTGCCAAAGAACAATTTCAACTCTTCAATTCTTTGTTTATATACAACAGACTAAGAATTAGAAATAGCAGTACTTTGCTAATTAACATCAAATGAATCACTCTAGTTTATAAACTTCCACTAGCAAAAAAGAAATTTAAAAAAATTTTAAGGCAATAATAAACCTCAATTGAAAAGCAAAGATTTCGGCCTCTTTATTTAATATTTGAACTTTAATGGGAATAAATAATCTATCATAAAGCCAGGTTGGAATAATGGTATACCATATCAGGGAAGAAAAAAGAAATATAAATTTTTTAGATTACACACTTATCTATTTCATAAACTCCCATAATAATTATGCTATTAAATCAATGGAGTGCATCACAGCATATTACTGAAGAATATCAAATAACAAGTAGCATACCCCAAATAGGCAACATTTGTGAAGCTGTATTTTAGAAAGACACAGAGATAATGACACTTGTAAATATATTAGAATTAGGTTCCAATTAAATGTAAACTGTTGCATTTTCTCAAATATAGTAAAGATTTATTAATTTAATATACTTATGCTTATAAATTATAATATAACATTTTAGTTAGGCTTAAAAGACTATTTTAGTATTTAATAAAACTGTGTTTGGATCATAAATTTCACTTTGCTAATAAAATATTAATATATTCAAGTGACAGAAAATAAGTTATGCTTCAAGTCATGCAAGACACAAAATTCTCTATAGACTACCAGAAAATATTTTCTAAATGCTTAACATTTTCAAATACATCATGACTGATATAGTTCACTTATGAACTGCACATTCATCTGGAAAAATCAACCCCATTACTAATGACAAATCCCAAATCACTCCACAGAAAATAGGTGACTGAATCCTTACAGCAACCTCAGTAAAACCTCAACATGAGACTGCTATTTGCCAGAGTAATGAATATTCAAGCCTCAATCCACAGATGATTTTTATATGAATGAATGCTGATTTTTTTTCTCTGTATAGTTTGAAAATTTTGTGACAATGTTTAACACACTTACATTTTTGTCTTTCGGCCAGGGGTCCTCTGCAACAGGCTGATAACCCACAGGATATCTCCTTAAAATCTATGTGATTGTCACGATTCTCATCGAAAGCATTAAACAAACCTGTAAAATAGGAAGACAACGTAAATCACAACAAACAAACTTCCTAACGTTAATAATGACATGTTTATGAAAGGGGGCATGACTCTCCCCCCATAAACTGACTGAATTAGAAAAAAAAAAAAGTTTATCAGTAGTTCCCATTGTCCTAGGAAGTATTTCTTTTTCCTAGTATAATTATAAAACTTAACTTTCTAGCAGAAAATACATTACTATCATTTAGTGTTTGGTTTTATTTGCCTGCCTGTCTCTATCTTATATCAATTCCTATAGCTAAAAATGACTATAGCATGTAAAAAATAAAAATCAGTTTAAAAAATCAAGAACTGAAAAAAAATGTCAGAGACCACAATTATCCTTATTTGGAAAGACTAAGAAGAAAAAGGAAAAAAGAAGTGAACTGCATATCAAAGATATACTGTGTTGTTATTAATAAGTTCCATTAAGCTCTTTCATGAAGCAAAGAAAAATAACACACTATATTACCAAAGAAAGAAATTCCGTACTGCAGTCTTCTTTGTACTACTTAATATTTATAAATATTTTAAAATTCAGAAATAAAAGGGAATTTATAATATAATCCTGTGGTTTTCAAACTTTTTGTAAAAAATAGAAATGGAATAATTTTGTTTTCAAATAAAATTACTCATCACTCTCCAATTCTAGAAAGGTAAAAACACAACTGCACCTTTGAAGTAGGCACAAGCCCTATCTGTTCTGGCTCCCCTAACAGGTATTTCTGAAATACACTGGGAATGTGAAGAATACAGATTGTCTGTTAAGGCTCTACTTCTGTTCCCTCAGTTTAAAGAGTAGAAAATCAAAGCTAGAAGTAGTTACATGACTTGCCAAAAGTTAGAAAAGTTTAAAAAGGTCTGAACCAGAAGCAGAACCCAAGTATACAGATTCCAAATATGTTTTTTGTGATATCACCAACAACTACCCTTTGCATTACTAACTTTTTTTTTTTTTAAGTTATAGCAATGAAAAGTTTAGGGCTAAGTGGGGAGCATAGAGATGGTCCAGTCCAGTGGTTTCTTAATCTTTTGCGGGCAGGGGAGGGAGGGGATACAACAGTGGAACCTTCTTCCTTTTTTTTTTTTTTTGGTGCCACGCCACGCGGCTTGCAGGATCTTAGTTCCCCAACCAGGGACTGAACCCAGGCCCTCAGCAGTGAAAGTGCAGAGTCCTAACCACTGGACTGCCAGGGAATTCCCCAGTGGAACCTTCTTATGTAAAAGAAAAACAGTGGAGGCTCTTGCGGTGAGGGAAGAGGTGGGGCTATGTGTGGAAACCTAGAGCTTTGCCTGCTCAGTGGCCACCTCCCTAATCCCTGCACCAGATGCTGAGGCACCTCACTGGAGTACAGTTTTGTAACCACTGTCTCGGTCAAAACGTTTTATATATGAGAGTATACAGGTGAGACAGCAAAACTGACTTATGCAAGGCTACATAGGCAGAATAGGAAGCTCAAGACCATAATTCCCAATTTAGTTTTCTTTCCCACTGAACCACACTATTTGCAAGAAACTTGCAAACTTGTAACATTATAGCCTTTTAGAGTTAAGATGTATTGGTTAGAAATAAAAGATGGTCTTATGTGTGTTTAGCAAGGAACACTGTAGAAATAGAATGATTCCTACCTTCACTTAGAGATGGACGAATTGGTGGTGAAACCAATGGGCCAAATGTCTCTAAGTCAAATCGTCCAGTTCGGGATTGAGCCTTCAGCAACCAATAGCGTTTCTCCAGATCAATGATGTCTGATTCCTCCACTGAGAGTCAAATCAAACAAGATTATAAAACCTCAGTCTTCTCTGCTGGGCAGTTAGTTCATCCTGATAATGTAACTTCTAAGGATATATTTTAATTTCCCAGTTAAATTGCTAAAAATTACCTAAAACAAAACTCTGAAAGACAAATACATTATATTTAAAATGGAATGAAAATTAAATTCAAATTAACATATAAGAAGCTTTAAAATGGAAATTTTTTTTTTTTGCAGTTCCCCATTTAAATCCCATATGTAAAACAGGAAACAACTGAGACCTCTCTTTTTGGCTTCCCACACCATTTTTATCTGTACTCATTTTTGGTAATTTTCAATCTGTATCTTGGATTTGGTGATTCTATATACATATTCTCTCCTGGCTACACTATAAACATCCTAATAGCAGGATCCCATGTCTGATCCATCCTGTTGATATGGTAACTACACACATTCAATACTTATTAAATAAATGAAAATGAACATGACAAAAGATGTTATAAGTAATAAAGTCAATAAATAAGACAGAGGGTAGAACAGGATTTATAATGTGATAGGTAATAGGGGCATCATGAAAACATGAACATCTTTTTCTCCTTATTCATCAGAAGATGTATTTTTTTAAAAATCACAGGTAAACTCCAACTATGGTTACATTCTATATGTGCATTGTTTTGTTTTGTTTTGTTTTGTTTTTCCCTTCAAGGAACTAAAGTAAGATTTGGAAAACAAACAAGATGAGTATTTCCATTACCCTGGCTTTCTGCCTGCAGCCTCTTCCCAGACCTTGGCAATGTATGAGGAACCTAAGCAGTGAAATTTCACTGAGTTAAGAATAGAACTTGTAGCTCAAGTTTACAGGGCAGAATACTGGAGAGGAAAGAGTTATGTAGAGGAAGAGCTCCAGAAACATGAACAAGAGTCTTGCTGAGTTTTGGCAGAGTACTAAACTACGTATGCATAGAGTGAAATTCATTGAGGCTGGGCTAGGAGATGCCTAAGTTCTGACCAGCCAGAGTGGAGATACCTTGTTGAACACTGGGAGCATTCACAGGCTCAGAGGGTCACACTTAATCAGTAGGGGAAAAACTAACTCTTAGAGTAAAGGCTACTCCAGACTTACCCCAAAAAAACTTAAAAAAAAAAAAACTCTAGAAAATATTAACCTGATCCACAAATAACTGCCTATCAAAACAAAACAAACTTCCTATTTTTTTTTTTTTTTTTGCAGTATGCGGGCCTCTCACTGTTGTGGCCTCTCCCGTTGCAGAGCACAGGCTCCGGACGCGCAGGCTCAGCGGCCATGGCTCACTGGCCCAGCCGCTCGGCGGCATGTGGGATCCTCCCGGACCAGGGCACAAACCCGTGTCCCCTGCATTGGCAGGCGGACTTTCAACCACTGTGCCACCAGGGAAGCCCACAAACTTCCTATTTTAAAGGATGACAACAGAATCCATTAGCCATATAACATTCATAATGTCTAGCATCCAAATATATATATATGTACATAAAACAGCAGGAAAAAGTGATCCAAAACCAGGATAAAAACCAGTCAATAGAAAAAGTCATAGAAGAAACAGAGATGATGGAATTAGCAGACAAGGCTTTAAAACATACATTATAAATATCTCCAGAATTTAAGGAAAACCGTGACTATATTGAAAAGAGAAATGGAAACTATTAAAAAAAAAAGTACTAAATGAAACTACCAGAGATGATGAGTACAATACAATCATCCCTTGGTATCCACAGGAGATTGGTTCCAAAACCCCCGTGGATACCAAAATCCAAGGACGCTCAAGGCCCTTATATAAAATGGTGTAGTATTTGCATATAACCAACACACATCCTCCTGTATAGTTTAACTCATCTCTAGATTACTTATAATACCTAATAAAATGTAAATGCTATATAAACAGTTGCTGGTGCGTGGCAAATTCAAGTTTTGTTTTTTGGAGCTTTCTGGAAAAAATTTTTTTTCAAATATTGTCAATCCCCAATTGGTTGAATCTGTGGATGTGAAATCTGTGGATATGGAAGGTCAACTGTACTTGAAATTTTAAAAATTCATGGGAGATTAACTGCAGATTAAAAAATACAGAGGAAAGGTCAGTGAACCTGAAGACTGAGCAATAGAAACTATCCAAATGGAAGTATAACAAGAAAAAAAAGACTGAAAAAATTAGTAGACTCTTAGTGACCTGTAAAGATAATATCAAAAGTATAGCATACATGTTACTGGGGTCCCAAAAAGAGTGGGCAGATAATATTTAAAACAAATAACAGCTGTTCAAATTTGATTAAAACCATAATCCCATAGATCCAGAAGTTCAGTGAAACTTGTGCAAGAAAAATTCAAGGAAAACCAAACCAAGGCAAGACACGATCCAATTGCTGATAAAGTAAAAATCTTAAAAGTAGCACGAGAGGGGAGAAAAAATACATTACAAACACAGGAACTAAGATAAGCAATGATTTCTCTCCAGAAACAAGGGAGCCAGAAGATTAATGGGGGGGGAAAGGGGTTTGAAAGGAGAAAAAAAACCAAACTGTTAATCTCAAATTCTATATCCTATGAAAATATCCTTCAAAAACAAAGGCAAAATAAAGTACTTTTTGGACAAACAAAAGCTGAGAGAATTCATCAGTAGCAGAATGGTACCAAAAGGAATGTTAAAGGATGTTCTTCAGACTAAATTGAATGATACCAGATGGAAATCAGAATCTACACAGCAATGATGAAAAGAGGAAACACCCAGTCCATAATGTCCATCTGATATCATTAATCATGACAGATTTTGGATAGAAGTTTAGTTGCAGCTTTGGTTAGACTAAGTTTACCTCTAGTTCAAATGTTCTGAAGGTGAGCTCAGATTTCTATTTAGGAGAGCTCAGAAACTGCTAGTTTTTGAACTTGGAGATCTATAAACTCCAGACTGCATGAAGGCTGCATACATGTTTGTATAAATAATGTTTTATTAGAACACAACAATGCCATTTACTTACATATAGTTTATGGTTGCTAATGTGTTACAATGGCAGAGTTGAGTAATTGTAACAAAGAGCCATATGGCCTACAAGTCTGAAATATTAACTATTTGCCTTTTAAAGAAAATGTTTGTCAATCCCTGTGTTGAAACTGCATAACCACAGGACTTGAAGACTGCAACTCCATAAAATGACAGCAGCTCAGGACCACAGAGCCTTGAGACTGCAACCTTCAAGATTTTGAGACTTCAAAATTCTGAGCTCATGAAACTGCCTAACCCCAGACTCAGCAAAATTTCCACAGGGCAGAATTACGGGGTGGAGATGATTATCTTTGCACTTGCGGTTCCTTCAGATTTAAATCTGAAATGGGTTTTTCAAAGTTTGGCTGGCTTCTCCTTATCCCAGCAAAGACTGTCCTCAGGCAGGCTCACTGTTCTGGCAGCCTTAGCCCCAATCTCAGCCTCTGGCCTCAGAAATGAAAGCACCTTTATATCCTTTGATTACCTAGGAAGCACTTGTCCATCTGGAGTTCAGTTTTGTTTTGTTTTTTAAGATTTCTTTGTATTGATATGTCTTCAGTGGCTTTAAAGATTATGATTGTTTGGTTTATGTAGTGATTTCAAGTTATTAAAGTGGGAGTGAAGATCCTTCATGTCCTTCGACTTCCCAACCTAAAGTAGAACCCTTCCCCTGTTATTTAACATGATTCTGAAAATTTTCACCAAGCAATAAGATACGAATATGAAGTATAATGTTAGAAAATAAGCAAGGTTATTATTTGCATATAAGTAGAATGCATTCCAAAAAGCTCAAAGAGAAAACATTTAAAAATTATAATTGAGTTTAAAAACCTGTAGAGATATAAAATAAATATATAAAAATCAATGCTTTTCCTATATCACATTAATAACATGTAAGAAAATATATAAGAGAAAAAGCATAACAATAATAGCAATTTTCCCACAAGAAACAAATATCTAAAAATAAAAGTCAGTAAGAAAATGGGGGTCAGATTATATAGGCCGCTGTAAGGACTTTGATTTTAAGTGAAATTGTGAACCACTGGAGGATCCAAAGCAGAGGAGTGACATGATCCAACCTACAGGATCACTCTTGACTGCTGAGTTAAGAATAGCCTAGTGGGCAGCTAAGAACAGAAGTGAGTTTAAATCATCAATATATGGAAATAAAAAGCATTAAGACTATCATAAATTAACAAGTATAAGACAGACAATTCATAAAAAGGGGGAGGAGTTAATTTCACTAAGAATAAAAACATCATTTCAAAAGAAAAACTTAAGCAGAAATCATGCTACTTCTCTGCTTCAAAACTTTTTTAACACTCTTCTCTCAAGATACCTGCGTGGCTATTACAACTCTTTCAGATCTTTACTCGATGTCACATTCTCGGATCTTCTAAACTGCACCCCATCCAATGATGCTCCTCCATCCCTCTTCCCTGCTTTACTTTGTTCTCTAAGACTTATTTGTTTTGTTTATTGTTTCCTCCAACTAGAACATATGCTCCTTGTAGGCAGGCTTTTTGGTCTATTTTATTCATTGCTATAATCTAAAACTTAGAATAATATCTGGTATATTTTGAGCACTCCAGAAATATTTTTTTAATGGACAAGTAGCTTACAAGTTACCTGGCAAGACAAGAACAATGTATTTTAAATTTCTAGTGATTTCAAAGCATTCATTCTTACTCTATTCCTTAGCAGTTTTGGTTTTTCTTTCTTTCTTTTTTTTAAAGTTTTTTTGGCTGTGCTGTGCAGCTTGAGGGATTTTAGTTCCCTGACCAGGGTTTGAACATGGGCCACTGCAGTGAAAGTGCCGAGTCTTAACCACTGGCCCACCAGCGAATTCGCATAGTTTTCATGTTTGTTTTTTTAAAACAGAAGTATCAACTTCAAATACCCAGATGACTGAATTTATTTAAGAGGAATAATTTAAAATTTTAGCAATAGGGAGAGTAATCACAGGAGTTTGATATATAAATTGAGCATTACTGCCTCATTTTCCTAAATAAGATGTCTGTTTACTCCATTTATGATGTGAAAGGAAGAAAGAGAAATCTCTTCTGTTTCTCCAGAGAAACAGTTTTCTCAAATTCTAAATTTTATTCCAAGTAGTAGATCTGCAGATTAAAAAAATCTGACACTGAAACCAAAAGTGGAAGACAGAAACTATGTTCTCATTTTTATACATCTAGGTACTGAGCATATAATGGGTATTCAATGAGTACTTCTGATCAGTTGGTATTTAATTAATACACTAAATTAGAACACAGAAAATTCACATCAACTTGCTCCCAAATGTTTTTACCTTTGAAAACTAAGCTCATTAATCTCCCTAAAAAAAACAATTTTTTTTGGTTGAAGTAGAAATGTGGAAAGACAAGTAAGTAGAACATATTTAGAAGACAAAAATGATCAGATTGGTTATGGCTACAGCTCCCTTTTAAGTTTATGTGATCTGTTCATTTATAGCTATAGACTGTAATTTGTTAATCAAATATTTGCAAAAGCATGCTAAAGTAAATTATATATATTATCATTACCCAGACATTTTACATGAGTTGGCAGCTGAATTGCTGAGAAGAGGAAAGATAACTAACCTTATTTTCACTTAAAGAAGTTAGAGATTAACAACTGCAGTATTATTCTATTTGTAATTCATAAATAAATATCAAAACTTATACTTTACTAGCTAAATGGGAATGAATTTATCACCCACCTATTGGTATAACTTTTTCTGGTTCACAACAGCAGCATACTATATTCCCAACATTCTAAATAGTTCCTGGCCTGCCCTTTGGGCCATCCTAATCAAGTCCACCTTACCGGAGGCTCCAGCTGCAGAAATTGCTCTTTAATGACAGAATTGGATTCTTATTTAAAAACAAAAACAAAGCCAAGCAAAATATCCAAGTATTTTCAAACAGTAACACAGTTCTTTAACATTTCTGAGGAAGTAACCTGTTCTCAAAAGCAATGACCTTCTGTGATCTATTTAAGCCTTACATCATTTACAACCAGATAAGAGGATAATGAAGGAGGGACATGCAGATTTACTAAGCAGTTTATGGCCTAAGAATCACTGAAGTACTTTTCTCTTACTGAAAGGAGTTTTTAACATTGCCAACTAAAATGTGGCAAGGGAATATAATAATATGCATATTTTTAGTTGAGATAATAAATGCTAAAATAAAGCATTTGAGTTAGATAAGAAAAGAAAACCCATCAAAATGAGTTCAATGGCCCTAAAATTAGCCCAAAATACTACATTAATTACCTCAGAATCCAGATTCTACTATTTAAAAGAAATCACGCTTATGATACATTTTAGGGAAACTCTAAAAAACATATTTACAAGAAAGAGCACACATATTTTCTTCCAAATAATATAGCTAAACTCTATGAAAAGATGATCATCATTAAGGAAAAAAACTCTCAATTAGTTCTTAAAACATAGTTCTTAAAATCTTAGTTCTTGGGCATCCCTGGTGGCGCAGTGGTTGGGAGTCCGCCTGCCGATGCGGGGGACACGGGTTCGTGCCCCGGTCTGGGAGGATCCCACACGCCGCGGAGCGGGTGGGCCCGTGAGGCATGGCCGCTGAGCCTGTGCGTCCGGAGCAGCCGGTGCTCTGCAACGGGAGGGGCCACGACAGTGAGAGGCCCGCGTACCAAGAGGAAAAAAAAATCTTAGTTCTTCCAATTACCTGTTTCACTGGTGGTAAATGGGGAATCATTCAGTGACCTTGCCTGGATCAAATGAAGTTAATTATTAAAGAGAAATTTAAAATAATAATCATTTGAAGGTATCCCAAGGGGGAAAAAAAGGAAATTGGAAAAGTGAAGCTGTAAGATTGTCTGAAGTGATTCTGAGGAAGATGGCTCACCACAACCACAACTATCACATGACCACCTCCTTTTACCTGCAATTACAAGCTGCTCATGAAAGAGTAAAGAAAAAAAATGACTGTGTGTCAATAAACTGTCTTCAAATCCTAAAATGATACTAAGCATGCACTCTGGGGTTCAAACATCCCAATTTTGGCACGTATTAGCCATTTAATCTTGAGAAAGTTTCTTTAACTTCTTGTAGCTGTGGTTTCCTCATTTTTAGAATGGAGATAAAATGAACTTCAGAGGTGGCACAAGGATTAAATGAGATAATGTACAAGGAGTGTAGTGCCTCCTTTAGTAAGGGCTCAATCTGTATGTGGTAAATTGGAACCTTCCAAAGCATTTTTTTGGGGAAAAAAAAAAGTACAGGAGCTATAGTCAAGAACATTTAATATTCTACAAACATTCAATAAAAACATTTTATGTGCCTGACATTGCACTAAAAATTATAGACATGATTGTGAACAAACTAATTATGTTTAGATTCAAATAGAAGAGAAAATGGGTCATTTTAATCCAGTGTGGAAAGTACAATGAAGGAACAGAGACACAGGGTTTTCAGGGAGCACATAAGCAGTGAGGCCCTAGAAGTCTTGATATTTAAAGAGGTACACACAGAACATCTAAGGGTTGACCAGGGAAAGGAAAACGAGTGTGGCAGAAGAAGGATATTGCAAGCAGAAGTAAAAAAACATGTGTAAAAGTCTCTAGGAAAAACAGGTAGTGATAAGACAGAAAAACAAAAAGAATAACCACTGTATTCTGCTATAATTCAAAAAAAAGGAAGAGGATAACCTATAGAAGGATTTATGCTATGGACACAAGATAAAAGACAAAAAACAAGAGAGAACTTTATTTTCCAGTGAGTGACAAAAAAAGAGTGTTAAAGATGGCAGTTCAACCTAGAATTAGTAGACAGTTCGGTTAGAATGTAGATATTTCAAAGGTTAGCATCTAAAGGATGAGCCTTCAAACTCAAGCAGAGAGATGCCAGACTGTGATTGGATAGGACTATGCATGTACAATAGTAGGGGATTTGATACACTGAACTAAATTTGTAAAAAGCTGATTAAAACAAATTACATTTTGAGTTTATAGTCCGTGGCTCCAAATTCCAACACTATGTGGTGCTAAATAACCATGAACAAAATGGGTGAGGAAAGGCTATTACAAGAAAAAGCCAAATGACTAGTTACTAGTAGAATTTTCTTTCAGATATCAATAATAATAAACTTGTACCAAACTATTTCAAACATTTAACTATATAGAACATGTTTATATTCTCTATATATGTTCTCTGATTCTGAATATCAAAATGTTTAAAAATTAACTTGCCATTAAAAACACTATATATTTGACAAAAACAATCTTTTTAGGAAATCTAATCTTAGGTATTTAAACAGCAAATTATAAAAGAAAAATATATCAGTCTTGATAAAAATCTGATTAAGATCTACTCAAGCATAAAAACTTGGACTTTTGGCTAACGTTCTAATTCAGGGAATTTCCTGGAGGTCCAGTGGTTAGAGAACTCAGTGCTTTCACTACTGAGGGCCCGGGTTCAATTCTTGGTTGGAGAACTAAGATCCTGCAAGGCGGTGCAGCCAAAAAAAAGTTCTAATTCAATTTCTTAAACTTAAATAAAAGGTAAGGTAACAATAGTTTGGAATCTGAAGCTCTAAAAACTGTACTGGCCATGACAAAATCTAAAATCTTGTGTAAATCAAATCAGTTAGTTATTCTAACTCTGTAATGAATACAAATAGCGCCCCAGTTTCATTTGTGATTTACACGAAAGAGAAAAAATTTGATTAAAAATGGCAGTATGTTCAACTTACTGTGACTTCAAATTTTACTTTATAATCATATGTGAAAAAGTAATTAAAGGCATCTGCACTCTAACATAAATGTTATTTACAAGTGAAAAATTATAACTCCTTTTTGTTTCCTAGATACCTTGGGTCATTACACAAATTTAAATGGAGTCAGTGATGCTTTAAAATAAATATTTTCTGTTTACTTATAAATCAGTTAATAACATTCTCTATTTTAATCCCACATTTCTACGTTCCTGACACATTATTTGAAAAGTTTAATATACCAAATATTCTTTGAGTGAGCCTGCAAAGACATCCACAGAAGCTGAGAATTTATAAATAATATGATAAATCACAGACATGAGAATGTAAACCTACCCATGTTAGAATTTCTGTAAGAAATTTAGCAGTAATTCTGACTTTGTCATAATGCTTTCATAGGAAAGCCCACTAAGAAAGGAGCCATTTGCTGAAGCCAGCAGCAAATGAGTTGTCTGTTGTACTAGTTTATTTCTGTTTTTTATTTTTATAAATTCTAAAATAAAAGAAAGCAAACTCATAAGAAAAACACTTTTTTCCCACAGACATGGATGAGTTAATTTTTGTACTGATCTACAGTCCTCTCTTAGAAAACTGCTTGCTCCCAAAACAATTACTCTCTGGAGAAAGTGGGATGAAGCTCACTGACATTCCCAAGCCAAGTGTTCACTAATACAAAAGGATGCAGGGAATTCCTTGATGATCCAGTGGTTAGCACTCCATGCTTCCACTGCAGGGGGCACGGGTTTGATCCCTGGTCAGGGAACTAAGATCCCTCATGCAGCGCAGGCACAGCCCAGCCAAAAAAAAAAAAAAAAAAGAGGATGCATATTCATTGTAAAGCACCTACCTATTCTATACCAGGCATAATGCTGAGTCCCTTAAAAAAGGTACTATCTCATGTATTCCTGAAGGGTAGCACCATATACCACCCCAAACATGCCACTTTAGCATAAGGGTTATTTTGAGTTGAAGGCAATTGAGAAGAAGCTGATACCCAAAAAAGCTCTCCAGCTCCCCCTATTAGCCTAATTTATAAAGATGTCTTACCTGCCCTTCTACCAGGAAGGATAGAAGTTAATCACCAGAGACCACTCTAGATACTTATCAACCTGGAGATAGCACCAAAGGAAAGAATCTACATAACAAACCTTATTAAGCAGTCATATCAATCAACAGTTTTTCCATGTATCTGCCTTCCCACAATGTGTCATCCCTAGCAGCTCAAAGTCCTTTTCTTTTGTCTTGTCACATCTCCATAAAATTATTCCTTTTTGCTAAGATGATGCTATATAAGCTCAAGCTCTAACCACCCCTTTGAGTTACTCATCACTGAAAGTTCTGGTACATAAGTAAGTTAGTTAAGTATCAATAGTAAGAAAGTAAGCTTATTTTTTTTCTTGTTATCTGTCTTTTGTTAGTCTAATTTAAAGGGTCCCACCCAATGAAACCAAGATAAGTAGAGGAAAATACTTTTCCTTTCCCACATTCCTTACAACACATCTATGAGGTACAGTTGTATCATTATCTCTGTTTTCCAGATGAAAAAAGAAGTTCATAGAGATTAAATTTCCCACAGCTACGTGAATAATAAGTAGCAGGGCCAGAGTGTCTGACTCAGAGTCCAAAGAACTCCTAAATACGACATGAGTATTATTTCTCAAAATATAGTTCATGGTCCATCTACATCAGAATTACCCTGTATATCTATTAAAAGTACAGAGTCCTAGGGACCACTGATAAAAATCTTTGAAGACAGAACCAGTAACCTGCACTTTTAGTACCCTCTTCAAATAATTCTGAAGCTCAATAAAGGCTATTAACTACCAATATACAATAGTGGTTTAATAGTTGATTAACTTTTTATTTTAGTGTATTCCTCTTACAAGAAAAAAGGATACAACAAAATTCAGCCAAGAGAGCAGCAATTAAAAATGTTATAGATAACGGAGAAACTGAAAGCATAGTTTATTTCTTCAAGTTTTTAACCACACACTACCAATTTACTTCTATGGCCACCAAGGAAACCAATGGGTGCATTATAGGAGCAGAGAAGGTAATTAGTTCAGATAGCTTATTCTCTTTTTTTTTTTTTTTTTTTTTTTTTTTTTTTTTTTTTTTGCTGTATGCGGGCCTCTCACTATTGTGGCCTCTCCCGTTGCGGAGCACAGGCTCCGGACGCGCAGGCCCAGCGGCCATGGCTCACGGGCTTAGTTGCTCCGCGGCATGTGGGATCTTCCCGGACCAGGGCACGAACCCGTGTCTCCTGCATCGGCAGGCGGATTCTCAACCACTGCACCACCAGGGAAGCCCAGATAGCTTATTCTCTATAGTATTTGAAGTAAGTTAATTTTCTACAGCTCACATAATTTATCTAACCAAAAATTTTAAAGGTAAGATCTAAGAACAAGTAACTTTGCAACCTTAAACAGTTCCTTAAATTTACAAATATAATTCATTTTCACCCTAAAAATGTATGTCTTTATATGAACACTCACATACTATGAAGCTGTTAAACCTTATTCAAACATGATGATTTATCTTGGTCCTTCTCCCTCCTATGGGTTTAGTCCTACAATCCTAAAACAACATATTCTTCCTGCTCACTCCAGGGGAAATCAAATGTTTAAATCAGTACTTAGAATGTAGATGAATAGGATATAAGCCTTGTCCTCAAGGGACTTGTAACTTCTGATGAAAAACAAAGGCATTTCCAACTGACTGACTCTAAGGTAAGGCAAAAAGCACCTTAATTGCTTTAACTGAAATGTTAAGTGTGCAGGAATGCAAAGAGAAAAGTGATTAATTCAAACTGCAGAAAAATGGAGAAGGCATGACAGCATCTGAGTTGGGTTTGATGACAAAGTATTTCAACTGTCAAGAACTGAAAGATGGAATGTGTTCTTAAATGAAGGAATATTAGGAGCAATGGTAGATAGGGTAGCTATAAAAGTTCATGGTATAGTCATGGAATATTGACCAGGGCTCTGCAGTTGAAGCAGAGAACATATGTGAGGAGAAACAGGTATGGAAAATTAAGAATAATAAACTAAGAGATTTTAGAGTTATACTAAGGATTTTAAAACTTTATTCTACAGAATATGAAGAATTTTCAAAGGTTTCTAAGCAGGGAAATTAAGAATGGTTTTTGGTTTTTTTTAAACACAAACTAAAAAAACAAAACCAGAAAACTTGTCTTTCATTCTTTCCTATCATTAACATGTAGTCAGATAAATAAGGAAGTCTATTACAATGATGATAGTAGCAAAGAAAGATGTAAGAAATATGGCTGAGTTAAGATTGTTAGGATCTAGGGCTTCCCTGGTGGCACAGTGGTTAAGAATCTGCCTGCCAATGCAAGACACATGGGTTCGAGCCCTGGCCCGGGAAGATCCCACATGCTGCAGAGCAACTAAACCTGTGTGCCACAACTACTGAGCCTGAGCTCTAGAGCCTGCAAGCCACAACTACTGAGCCCACGTGCCACAACTACTGAAGCCTGAGCGCCTAGAGCCCATGCTCCACAACAAGAGAAGCCACCGCAATGAGAAGCCCGTGCACTGCAACAAAGAGTAGCCCCCACTCACTGCAACAAAGAGTAGCCCCCACTCGCCGCAACTAGAGAAAGCCTGCACACAGCACCAAAGACCCAACACAGCCATAAATAAATAAATAAATTTATATATATTAAAAAAAAAGATTGATAGGATCTAATATGAAGCTTGATAAAGAAGTCAAAGGTAACCTCAAATTGGATTACTAGAATTACAGATACTAGTAACCAAGATGGAAAAGACAGGAGGCATGGAATCTAAAAAATACAACAAAATAGTGAATATAACAACAACAAAAAAAGCTGACTCACAGATGACATAGAGAACAAACTAGTGGTTACCTGTGGGAAGAGGGAAGTGGGGAGGGGCAATATAGAGGTAGGGGAATAAAGAGGTACAAACTATTAAGTATAAAATAAGCTACAAGGGTATATTGTACAACACAGGGAATACAGCCAACATTTAAAATAACTATAAATGGAGTATAACCTTTAAAAATTGTGAATCACTATATTATACACCCATAATTTACATTATATTGTACAGCAACTATACTTCAACTTAAAAAAAAGAAAAGAGAGGAAGAAGAATATGCTGTTTGCTTTTTTAACCTATAGATGGACTGAAGTGAGGAAAATAAATTTGGTTTTAGACATGAGAGTAAGATGTTAGAATATATATCCAGGAGGCATTTATTAAAATGAATATGCAGTTTGAGAGATACCTCAAGATCAGAAAACTTCATCTAGGTATCACCTGCAAAGATATGCAAAAGAAAAAAAAAGGCTGTAATGAAGCAAAGCATGTATTCATTTAAGAATAGAATAGAGCTAAAGGCTGATCCATGAGAAATAACTTACACTCAAAAAGTAAACAGAAAAAGGATAGCAGTAAAGAAAAGTCAAAAGAAATAATAAAAAGCTAGAAAACGACAATGTTTCAAAACCAAAGGAGAAGAGAATTTCAAGAAAACTGAATGGTCAATAGTGCTAAAATGCTGCAGAGATATTAGCAGGTACAAAGAATGACCCTAAGAAGAAACCTCTCCGTTTAGAAATTAGGTCATTGTTTCAGGTGAAACAATGCATCTGCATTAATTCTTTTTTTTTTTTTTTTCTGTACGCGGGCCTCTCACTGTTGTGGCCTCTCCCGTTGAGGAGCACAGGCTCCGGACGCGCAGGCTCAGCGGCCATGGCTCACGGGCCCAGCCTCTCCTCGGCATGTGGGATCTTCCCAGACCAGGGCACGAACTCTTGTCCCCTGCATCGGCAGATGGACTCTCAACCACTGCGCCACCAGGGAAGCCCTGCATTAATATTTTAAATAATTCAAGAAAAAATATTTTTTAACAAGGCAAAGGCATTGTACTTTTAGATACCATTAAAAATCCAAAAATCTTCCCACTTGATAAAAAAATAAATAGAAAAGATCATTTTCAAATTAAAATGGAGCCATATAATGGGATAATATTTTTAACATTTTGATAAATATTTTGACTCATTAAATTTAAATAAATCTGTAATCTTTAATACAGTGCTTTCAAAAACAAGCAATAAGTAGCATTTGCATTTGCAAAGTATGTCAGAACTAATTTAACTTTAAGCAACTGATAAAGACTCTCTCCTTGACCAAACTTTAGTCCTACTCCTTTGAGTCCTCTTTTCTACTAGGCCTTGAAGTTGGCCCCCATATCCTGTCTTTGGCCTGCCCAGCTGAATCTTTTTTTTTTCCCCATAAATTTATTTATTTATTTATTTATTTTTGGCTGCGTTGGGTCTTCGTTGCTGCGCGCGAGCTTTCTCTAGTTGCAGTGAGCAGGGGCCACTCTTTGCTGAGGTGTGCAGGCTTCTCATTGTAGTGGCTTCTCCTGTTGCAGAGCACGGGCTCTAGGGCACGTGGGCTTCAGTAGTTGCAGCGCACAGACTCAGAAGTTGTAGCTCCTGGGCTCTAGAACGCAGGCTCAGTAGTTGTGGCGCATGGGCTTAGTTGTTCCGTGGCACGTGGGATCCTCCCGGACCAGGGCTCGAACCCATGTCCCATGCATTGGCAGGCAGACTCTTAACCACTGCACCAACACGGAAGCCCTGCCCAGCTGAATCTTAGCAAAGAATCCTGCTAAATCATCCCCCTATTCTTGATATCTGATCAAGTTCCTCATACCTCATATTTAGTGAATAAGTCTTCAGCCTACTTTTAGCAAGAATTCCCCTACACTTGATGATTCCTCTTAGTAATTTTCTCTCCACTGACCCCCTCACCTTGCTCCTTGGCTATAAATTACTTGTCCTTGTAATATTTGGAGGTAAGACCAATCTCTCTCCCCTACTGCAATATGCTACTGCAAGAGTCTTAAATAAAGTCTTGTTTTCCATTTTAACAAATGTCAGAATAATTTTTTCTGTAACATAAGCCATTCAAGGAAAGTAATCACACCTTTAGCCAATAATAATAGAAAAATAATTTACCACACAATCACAAACGAAAGCAAGAGTTCACCAGAATATCCACATGACTGACAACCTAAATATTAATGTAAGTTAGACAGAGCTTAAAGTAAGTATAAAAAGATTCCCTAATTTTTTATACAAAACAATTTTTTTTTAAAGGCTTTCATATCAAAAATAAAGGCGGGGGCACTGAAAAGTAGGAACATCAAATTCATTGCCTATTCATGCCAGAATTTATCTGTCAGAACTTCTGGTGACAATGGAATGAAAATGAGAGGGAAAGTAGCTGGTGTATAACTAGTAGCCAACTCATAAATTTAATGAACAGACAGAAACAAACAGCACTTGATACCCAAGGTCCTCTACTCAGTCAACAAATACTTATTTAAGGCTTGACACAGGGTGAATAAGAAAATAATACAGACTCTCTATGATTTAAGAGAGATGACATGTACAAATAAATGGAATGCTATAAATAATTATAATACAAGGACAAAAGTGATAAGTTCATTCAAGAAGGGTACAAAAAAGGTGTTATGAGAGTTCAGAGGAAGGAGAGATGATTTCTCACAGGAAGGCAATAAAATGTTTTATGAAAACAAAGCAGCATGTGATTTAAGCCTTCAAAGATGACTAAGGCTTATAGGGAGAATAAAAGGAAAAGGCGTTCATTCTAGTGTTAAGAAGTAGCATAAGCAAAAGTCCAGCGTAGGTACAATTCTGTAACCACAGGAAAGAAGAACAGTAGAAGTTAACACTTAGGCCTGTGCTGTGGAGGACTAAATACTGTCCCTCAAAAATTCATTATCACCTGCAATCACAGAATGTGACCTTATTGGAAATAGGGTCTTTGCTGATGTAATGAATTAAGGCCCTTGAGTTAAAATCATCCTGAATTTAGACTGGGCCCTAAATCCAATGACTGGTGTCCTTAAAAGAAGAGGAGAGGACATAGACACACACAGAGAGAAGGACATGGGAAGATGGAGGCAGAGATTGGAGTTACGCTGCTACAGGCCAAGCAAAGCCTGGGGTCACCAGAAGTTGGGAGAGACAAGGAAAGATTCTTCCCTAGGGCCTTCAGAGGGAACAAGGCTCTGTTAACACTTTGATTTCAGCTTCCAGAACTGTGAAAGAATACATGTCTGTTTTTTCAGTTTACAGATTGTGGTAATTTGTTACAGCAGCCCTAGGAAACTAATACAGCTTGGTTAAGGACAATTAGTAGAGGGCTACTGTGAAATAGTAGTATTGACCCTGGTTCCTGCTAATATTTGCTCTTTGACCCAATTCCTGTAATTTCCTGAGTGATAAGAATCTTTTGTTTTAATGTCTGAGATGACTTTTGGTAAGCTCTTAGAAAGGGGCGGGTCACTAGAAAGACTAAGCCGTAATTAGAAACTCGGAACTTTCAGCCCCATTCCCCATTCTCTGGAGAGGGAAGATGAACTAGAAATGTAGTTAATAATCAACCATACTTATGTGATAAGCCTGCACAAAAATCCCCAAACCACAGGGTCTGGAGAGCTTCTAGACTGGTACACACATCTACATGCCAGAAGAACTGGGGCATCATAGCTCCACAGAGACAGAAGTTCCTGTGTTTGGGGCCCTTCCAGATCCTGCCCTATGTATCTGTTCATCCAGCTGTTCATGTGTATCCTTCAACATATCCTTTATTATATAATGAATCAGTAAATGTAACTGTTTCCTGAAGTTCTGTGAACTGTTCTAGTAAATTATCAAACCCAAGGAGGAGGTCATGGGAAGTCTCATTTATAGGTGGTTGGTCAGAAGCACAGGTCACAATCTGGACTTGGCATCTGAAGTGGGGAGCAGAGGGGCAGTCTTTTGAGACTGAGCCCTAAACCTGTGGGGTCTGTACTAACCCCAGGTAGACAGTGTCAGACTGAACTGAGATGCAGGACACCCAGTTGGTATCCATAGAGCACTTGGAGAATTGCTTGGTGTGGGGAAAAAAAAAAAACACCCCACACATTTGGAGTATAAAAGTATTCAGTGAGTAGACAAAAAAGAGAGTTTTCCTTTTCAGCTATGTACTCAAGCCTCCAGTATTCCATTTTACTATACTTTGGAAGAAAAAACCCCTCTGATAATAGGCATATTCTCATATTCTCGTATTACCAGGGAATTGTATTAAAAAGTGAACAGAACACAATGAAATGCCATTACTTACAATGCGTGACTCCAGCCAGAGTTTGGTAGAAAGTGGGAGTATCACTATCATCAGTGAGGGTCACATATACACCTCCAGACAGTAGCCAACGAGAGAAGGTAAAAGCATCTTTGTTCAGAAGAAGCCAATTTCTAAACTTTTCATAGTTTACCTTTTCGCCCTAAAATTAAAACAAGAAAACATAGGCTTAGTCAAACTTTAAGGTACCTACTTGGAACTTATACAGCTTGAAATTTGCATTTAATTGACATTTACCCTTCTACTATCTATAAAGGAAGAATTATCTAAACATCACTATAGGCTATATACCTGGAAATAAAACTGTTTTCAAATATAATTGTACTTCAGAACTTCCATTTGCATAAAATCTATATGCTAATTGCAAATTATTTCATCAATTCATTAAAGCAGTGCAGTTCTACTAATAAGTCACATTTTATTTGCTAAGGTATATCCTGAGATCAGTAAACTGAACTTCTTTCAATATTTAATAAAACCAACTTTTCACTTGCTTCATCCCTCTTCTTCAGCATTTCAATTGGTCAGAATTAGCATATTTTAATTAAATATGTATGGCATTTAAATACTCTTTTAAATTTCATTGGCGAATTTTAAACTATCCAGGAGTCCTCCTCCAAAAGACATCACTGAAAACATGTATTCACAAGTCAACTAGAATACAAAAAGAAGCAAGGAGATTTCTAGTTCTTTGCTTTCTTTCCAAGTATTTGTCTTGCTAAATCTCTGGAGAAAAAAAGTATCCAGGCTAAGAAAGAACATCATATGGCTGTGTAAGTCAATCTCCTTGACTGGAAGACAAAAGGACCCAGGTAGAGTGAGGGCCAGATGTCTCTATGAGAAAAAAGGCAGAAGCAATCCACACAGAAATACAATGAAGAATGACACTCAGGAGCCTAGCAACTCTAATCCTGATGGAGATACTAAGGGATACAAATAACTTAGAACCTAAAAGAGTTATGGTAGAAATAATTTCTATATTGTTAGTAGCATCCTATTAAGTATAGAAACATGATTAAGCCTCATGGTTTCAGAACATGTAACAGTGCAATCCAAGCAATCAAGACAACATTGGAAGTCTTGTTTTTCTAAATGGAAGAATATGGCATTCAGACTTGCTGCAGGGATGTGAGGACATTGCCAACATGTTTAGAGAATCACAGCCATGTTCTTTCTCTACCCCACATTTAGTCTAGAAAGAGAGTTTGCAGTATAAACCCTACAAGCTGATGCACATTTTTACAAGTTAACATCTCTGACATTGGGAAAAGTCTTAAGATCAATAATACCCTTCAACTGTAACTCGCAGGTTTTTTGTTCTTTATAATACATAAAAGCACATCTTATTAATCGATGGCATCTTAGATTCAGTTGAATCTTATTAATCGATGGCATCTTAGATTCAGTTGAACGTGGTAGTTTCAATGGTTTCAGTGAAGCTGTTTTTATAAGATGCACCTTCATGTACCACTAAGAAAGAAAGAAGCTGCCGATTATTCTACCACCTTCACATATAGGTAATATTTACTGAGTATTTACAATGCCCTAAGCACCATTCTAAGTATTTTTATATTCATTTAATCCTCAAGCAACCCTCTACAGGAGATACTATTATCCCCATTTTACACACGAGAAAACTGAGGCTCCAAAAACTTATGCATTCAAGGTTATACCATGGCAGAGATAGGAGTGAACCCGGGTAGTCAAGGCTCCAAAGTCTCTATGCCTAAACTATACACTTCACTGCCTGGCCGACTTAGTGAAATATAAAACAATCTCTGAAATCCACTAGCCCATTGGGATCACTCCATATAACTGGTAGCACCAAAATTCCATCTGCCAAACCTGACTTTTTATGTTTTTGAATCATGGCTCTAAATAAGGGAATTAAAGGGAAAGTCTCCTTTTATAAACTGTCATAATAGCAGTCTAGAAAAAATATTTCCAGTACTATAAAAGGCAATTAAAAACAAACAGACTTCTGAAACTGATACATCTTTGAAGAACAATGTAAAATATGAATTTCCACCTTGAGAATCAACAACCAAAAAAATTCAGTAAGAAAAAATCAATATAACTCCTATGTGGATTTCCTTCATTTCAAGTTACTGAAACATGGTAACTTGAAAAGCAAGGGTCTGGATCACATCATACACATTACTCAGAAATTACAGCAGACAAATACATCAAATAGTTGAATTAGGTAAAATTAGCCCATTTACAGTCTTGTTTTGGGTTTTTTTTTTTTTAACCAACCTTAAGTACCTAATGATTTAAACAGCTATACACATGAGTATCCCAAAACCTAGGTCTCTCATTTCTTTGATCCTCCCTCTTCCATAGATCTTGTCCTTCATACAAGACTAACCCAACCATTTATTACCATAGTCTTATATTGATATTTTTATTATAATAACCATTCTCTTTCCAATAAATGTAATTTTAAGCATTCCACTCTCCCTGTCACAATTTCCTCTTATGAACACACTCCTTTCTAGTATCCTGACTCCAGTGATTTTTTCACTCCACAGGACCTACACCAATCACCTACCCTTCACGTTGCCAAATCTAATGATCACTTCTCAATGATCAAAGGACAACTCACTTGATCTTTTGGCTTATTTGACGTAGTTAAATACTCCTTCCTCTTGAAACATTTTTATCACTTGGCTTCTAGGATACCATTCTCTTTTGTTCCTCCTCACAGGCTATTCCTTAGGCTCCTGTTTTGTTTCTTCATCATCTCGCCATATGTCAGAGTACAGAACTCAGTCTTCCAATCCGTTTTCTATCTTAATTCACTCCTAGATGACCTCATCCACATCTATAAGCCGACAAATCCTTTCCTCTGAACTCCAACTTATATGTCAAAAAGCACAGTTACAACTCCACCTGAATGTCTAATATGATTCTCTAATTATGTCTTAAACTTCTCTTGCTTTTGAAACCTCCAACTTCCCTCTCCTATAGAATTAGCCATCTCAGTTAATGGCAACTCCATTCATTTACTAAATCAAGCAAAACACCTTAATCATCCTTTTCTCTTTCATTCACAGCCCATCATCAATACAAGAAATGGTCCTGTCAACTCCACCTTCAAAATAAAGGCAGAATCTGAAAAGTCTTGTCACCTCACTGTTACACCATGACCTCTTCCCTGGATTATTCAGATACGTTAATCAGACTCTGTTCAGTGTACTTTCTACATAAGAGCCAAAATGATGACGTTTAAAATGTAATTAGGACTTCCCTGGTGGCGCAGTGGTTAAGAATCCACCTGCCAATGCAGGGGACACGGGTTCGAGCCCTGGTCCGGGAAGATCCCACATGCTGCGGAGCAACTAAGTGCATGTTTCACAACTACTGAGCCTGTGCTCTAGAGCCCGCGAGCCACAACTACTGAAGCCTGTGCGCCCTAAAGCCTGTGCTCCTCAACAAGAGAAGCCACCACAATCAGAAGCCCATGCATCGCAACGAAGAGTAGCCTTTGCTCGCTGCAACTAGAGACAGCCTGCGCACAGCAACGAAGACCCAATACAGCCAAAAAAAAAAAAAAAAAAGTAATTAAACAACAGCAATAAAAACTCATATATTTTCCTGCTCAAATACGTCTAAAGATTTCTATCTCACTCAGGGTGAAAGCTGAAGAACACACACTGTCCTACAGGGCCATGTGTAATCTCCCTACCCCATCCCACCCCCTCCCCCAACCTCTGTAGCTTCATTTCCTACTATTCCCTTGCTCATTCCATTCCAGCTAAATTGACCTCTTCTTGTTCCTTGAACAAGTCAAGCACACTTCCCCTGAGGGCTTTTGCTATATTCTCTTCATGAAAAATGCTTTCCCTAGATATCCGCGTGGGTTTTCTCTCTCACTTCCTTAAAATTCTTTGTTCAAATATCTTTCTCTGATAAGCCTCTCCTAACTATCCTATACAAAATACCTACATTTGGCTACCTCCTCCCCATCACCACCTATGCCCTGTAGTCTACTTTATTTTTCCCTATAGCACTAATTATTATCTAATATATGTACCTGCTATTGTGCCTAAATTATAAGAGAACTGGGTGGTTAACCACATTTAATCCCCATCTATAAAATGGTAATGCCTGCATAAACCTTATTAAAATGAAAAAAAAAAAATAGGGACTTCCCTGGTATCCAGTGGTAAAGAATCCGTCTTCCAGTGCAGAGGATGCCCGTTCAATCCTTGGTCAGGGAACTAAGACCCCACATGCCGCGGGGCAACTAAGGCTGTGCGTCTCATCTAGAGCCCACGTGCCACAAACTACAGAGCCCATGTGTCCTGGGGCCTGTGTGCCACAACTAGAGAGAGAAAACCCTCACACCACAACTAGAGAGAAGCCCGCATGCCTCAACAAAAAATCCCGTATGCCGCAACTAAGACCCAACATGGCAAAATAAACAAATAAATAAATAAAATATTTAGAAAACATAATATATATATGTATATATATACATTCTCCCTGGAAATGAGCAAAGCACTTGACAGCTCTGTGAAAAATTCAAGTAATCAGGCCTGTAAAGATTAGATCAGTTTTTTTTTCTGGTCAGCAAATTTTATTAGGGGGAAAAAAATGATCTAGTTTGTCTTGAGGTACTGAAATACCATCACAGCAACTTCCAGTCAATAACTCAGAACCAAAAATGCAGAAGGACAATCCTTCTGCACCAAACACACAGAAATGCTGAGTAAAATGTAACACCATAACTACTACCAAAAACTGCTTAGCCAAGTTCAAAAGCAAGAAAGGGAAATCTCCAGGTGCTATCAACACAGAAGAAACTTAAAGCCAGAGTGATGAAAAGCTAAAGGTAAAGCCAGAGAGTCCAAAGAGATATTAGAACCACACACGTGGGCTTCCATGGTGGCGCAGTGGTTGAGAATCCATCTGCCAATGCAGGGGACATGGGTTTGATCCCTGGACCGGGAAGATCCCACATGCTACGGAGCAACTAAGCCCGTGAGCCACAACTACTGAGCCTGTGCTCTAGAGCCTGTGAGCCACAACTACTGAGCCTGCATGCCACAACTACTGAAGCCCACGTGCCTAGAGCCTGTGCTCCACAATGACAGAAGCCACCACAATGAGAAGCCCACACACTGCAAAGAAGAGTAGCCCCCCGCTCGCTGCAACTAGAGAAAGCCCGCGTGCAGAGACGAAGACCCAACACAGCCAAAATAAATAAATAAACAAATAAAATTTATATTAAAAAAACCACATATGGCTGGGGTATTAACAATCAATGCTTATATAGTTAGGAAGGTGACTAAACAAAATTGAATTAAAACTCTGAATAAAACCAAGAGCAGTGAAAGTGAAATGGAAGTGGGTCAAATAGCCACCCATAAGAAATCATACAGCACTGAGTGCTGCGGGAAAGAATCAGAAACTTGTAAAAGGACTTTACTCTGCCATCTCTTGGGACTTTTCCCATATTAGCAGACCTCTGAGAAGAAATAAAAGAATTTTCTCTGTTAAAGATACACATTTTCTGTTGTTAAAGTTTTTTACAATGAAAATATATTATTTATGAAAACAGGAAAATGACAAATTTTTAAAACCCAAATATTTCACTATGCAAATCAATTAAGTAAAATAAATGATACAATAGGCATTGATGGATCATAGAGGTCACCTGTGGCTCAAGGCCAATAAGTGATATATCTACATGCTCATGATGAAAAGCAATGAGCACCACAACCTAAGCAATGCTGTTTCTGCAGGATCACCTGTGTGTGTGTCTGTATGTGTGCTGCTGTGACAGTGGGGGAGTATGTTTCATTATACCGTTAAGTATAGACAGTTGCCTTTATTGGGAATTGGAAATTTTCAGATTCACAAACACAGCAGTGGTAAGTGTCATAGACCTTTGAGCATAGCACACAAATCATTAAAGCATCAACCATTAAATAGAAAAATGTCAAGAATATGCTACACATAAACATCTATTCATCACAGCTAAATTCATTATACAACTAAGAGTTAATACTTTGTACACAGGGAGGGATGAAATGTAAATCTTTAAATATACCTCTGAGAAACACTTCCTGAGTGTATCTGGGACTTTACCATCCACCACATGGAGCATTCTTTCCATTTCTTCCCGTATAACATAGCTCCCGGATTCACTTGCAAAAAGACTAAAAATGTCTAGGAGAAAGAAAGAATAAAGTAATTTTATCATAGATTAAATGTACTCTGGTGGAAGTAGGGAGGGAAGAGATAGGTAACAATTATTGAGTGATTAGTAGTGCCAAGCACTTTATAAATATATAATTTAATTTATTCCTTAAAAAAACAATGCTAATTAAAACAGGAATGTGGTATCTTTTCAAATATCAAATTTGCAAAAATGTTTAGGTGTGACAATACCAAGTGTTAGCAATAAACTGGGATAAACAGGAACTCTTATATACTGTTAAAGAGTATAGATTACTGTAACACTTTGGAGAGCACCTTGACAAAATCTAGTAAAGGTGAATATTTATGCTAGAAATTCAATTTCTAGGTAACTCCACCTCCACTTGTGAGAAACTCTCATACATACGTGCATGAGGTACAACATACACTGAAGTATTTTTTGTAATAGCAAAATTTAGGAAAGAAAAGATAAATGTCTATCAACAAAAAAACAGGTAACCTGAGACACACACACACAATGAAATACTATATAGCAGTTAGAATAAAGGAACTAAGTGTTTCAACATGGGTAAATATCAATAATATTCAGGGGGAAAAGCAAATTGCAAAACCTGTGTCGTATATAATTTATTTTAAAAGTTTTAAATCTGTAAAACAGTTGAAGATATGTTTAAGGATACATACAAATGTCATAAATGTATAAAGACCTGCATGAGGAATGAAAGATCACCAATTTTATGAGAGTGGTTACTTCTGTCAAAGGAAGAATGTGGATGGGAACATGGAGGGATACTGAGAAAGAGCTTCACCTTGGCTATAATCTTTTATTTCTTAAAAAACAAGATCTGGGGGCTTCCCTGGTGGCGCAGTGGTTGAGAGTCCGCCTGCTGATGCAGGGGACACGGGTTTGTGCCCCGGTCCGGGAGGATCCCACATGCTGCAGAGCGGCTGGGCCCGTGAGCCATGGCCGCTGGGCCTGCGCTCCGCAAAGGGAGAGGCCACAACAGTGAGAGGCCCGTGTACCGCAAAAAAAAAAAAAAAAAAAAAAAAAAACCAAGATCTGGAACAAATATGACACAATGGTAAGAAATAATAAAGCTGGGTGGAAGTACATACTACATGTATGTTTGAAATATTACTGTTATGAGTTGAACTGCATCGCTCCAAAAGACATGCTGAAATCCTAACCTCCAAGTACCTGAGAATATGACCTTATTTGGAAAGATAGGAGATAGAAAGATAGAAGAGACATTCCATCCCTCTGAAGGCCCAGTGGGTTCCATCGCCTGCCCTCCCACATGCCATGGCTGATAATCTCTTAAGGGGAATATTTGCTAGAAGCCTCTGACCATCTGTTATGGGTTAAATTATATTCCCCCGCTCCAAAAGATGTTGAAGTCTTAACCTCAGTACCCATGATTGTGACGTTATTTGAAACTGGGTCTCTGCAGATGTAATCAAGTTAAGATCATGTCATTAGGGTGGGTCTGAACCCAAGAAGACAAGACAGAAACAGTAGGAAGAAAGCCATATGATGAGATGGAAAGAGATTGGAATGATGCAACCGCAAGCCAAGGAATACCAAGGATTGAGGGCTACCACCAGACGTTAGGTAAGGATTCTTCCCTGTAGATTTCAGAGGGAGTAAGGCCCTGGTAACATCTTAATTTGGGACTTCTAGCCTCCAGACTGTGAGATAATAAATTTCTGTTGTTTTGAGCCACCCAGTTTGTGGTACTTTGCTACAGCTGCCCTAGGAAACTCATAAAATTGTATAATAAAAATGATTTAAAATTTTAAATGTATGTGTTTATGACCCTCAAGTTTTGAGCCACCCAGTTTGTGGTACTTTGCTACAGCTGCCCTAGGAAACTCATAAAATTGTATAATAAAAATGATTTAAAATTTTAAATGTATGTGTTTATGACCCTCAAATTGGTTATTTTTATTTATTGGCTACCTGGAGCCAGAGTATGTGTTTGTTGGTAGAGGGATGTTAATTTGAAAAAAATCAGGATCTCAGTTAAATTCCAATACATAAAATTGGGTTTAGGGATATGTTCATTATCTTGATTGTGATAATGTGGATATATACATGTCTGAAAACATCAAAATGTATACTCTTTAAATATGTACATTTTATTGTATATCAATTATACCTCAACAAAACTGTAAAAAAGGAAACAGCTGAAGAACAACAGTCTAAATTCAGAAGACAGAACGAAGATTCTGAGAGATTTAGAAGCAGTAAGAGGGCAGCTTAGAAAAGGAGGAAAGAAAAGAGAAAGACCAGCATCCAGTGGGCAAGGGTAAAATTCTAGGGATTTTTAGAGCAAAATGTCATACTCTCTAATATAAACACCTTCCTAAACTTCTCCTGGAAAATTTTCTTCCTTTTTTTCTTCTTTGAAAGTTTATTTTGGCCTCAATGTTTTTCACATGTTTAATTGTAGGTATATATGTTTGTATATAAACAATCACTTTGAGAAAACAGTAAAAGTTAACAATTTATTGATTGCCTGCTGGCTCTTGATACTTGCCAGGTGCTCTACATAAATTTTTTCTTCTGAGTTTTACAATGAAAGTTTTTGTGGATATTACTTTCATCCTTGTATTGATGAAAAACAGGGGCTCCGAAGATCAAAGAAAAGGCCCAGAGTCATACATATAGTAATTGGTCAAGCTAGCTTTGGGTCTTGGTCTTTCTCCCATGTTTTGCTCTGAGAATCATTAATTATGATAATAGTCAAATTATACTACCTTATTTGATAATAGTCAAATTATACTACTGAATTCCCACTATGTGCCAGACATTGGGGTCAGAGTGTCAGGGATAGAGCAATTCTAGCTGAGTCCTCCCATGTTGTCACTTAAATTTTAACTGTCATCTGACATTTCCCTCTCATCTCCCCTGGAAAATTTTCAATAAAATTTACATTGTTTACTAATATTCTTGTTAAGAGCAGATTTGCCTTGGGGGAGCTCAAAGAAAAGAATGAGGAAACTAAGACATTATAAGTAATTAAATGAATGAATTAAAAATTAAGTAAATAAATGCATATCCTAGGAAACACAGATGGACAATGAATGATCAACTAAGGTTGTCTTCCCTTTCACATTTAGAGGGTGATGCCGTCTCATTGTAATATAAAATTTCCCTGCTTAGTAGAACTTAAAGGTGCCGCCCTCTTCTGGGCTTACATAATTCACCGAATAAAATTCATCTCTGAAGTTAAAACTAAAACCATTAAAAATAATTAAACCTTTTACCAAGAATTTGTATAAAGTATTATCAAGTGAACTTCTGGTTGTATTTGTGAAGTAAGGCAAGAATAGATTGCTAAATCTATGTCTTCAGAATTATTTTTTAAATAACAGCTTTACTGAGATATAAGACACATTCCATAAAATTCACTCTTTTAAAGTGTACAATTCAGTGTTTTTTTAATATATTTACATGGCTGTGCAATCATCACCACTATCTAATTACAGAACATTTTCACCCCAAAGAAACCCCATACTCATTGGCAGTAAGCTCTCCATTTCCCTGTCCCCCTAGCCTCTGGCAACCACTAATCTATATTCTGTCTCTATAAATTTGCCTAATCTGGACATTTCATATGATTGGAATCACATAATGTGTGGCCTACTTTGACTGGCATTTATCACTTAGCATAACGTTTTCAGGTTCATCTGTGTTGTAGCATGTATCTGTTGGAGGAGAGCAGAATTTGTTGCCTCCAAATATGTCACACTTTGGCTTGACAATTATTTTGAGCTTAAAGGCAATCAAAACCCAGCAGATTCAAAAAAGCTCATTACCTCCCCAACAACAGCCTAAATTTACATTGGAAAAAAGGCCTATACCAGAAAAAGGCCTATTATCAGAGATACTTTATTACCTAAGAAACTAGTATAACAGGGCAACCTTTGTTCTCCAAACATCTCCTCTGCCTTCCTGTGAATGGACTCCCTTCCTCTTGTACCCTCAGATCCCTATCCCTCTCCTTAGCTCAGAATGTTATATAAGCCTCAATTACCTGGCTGCCCTTTGGGTCTCATATTTTTATGGGGCTCCTGCACATACATACAAAATTTGTTTGGTTTTCTCCTGTTAATCTGTCCTATATCAACTTAATTATTAGATCAGCCAAAGAACCTAGAAGGGAAATTTTTTCTGCTCTTACACACTACTTTATTCCTTCTTACTGCTGAGTAATATTCGATTGTTGGTTATATCACGTTTTGTTTATGCTGAATGCATCAGTTGATGGGCATTAGGGTTGTCACCATTTTGTAACCATTATGAACAGCGTTGTTAGGAACATTTTTTTTTTTAATGAATATATGTTTTCAGTTTTCTTGGGTATATACCTAGGAATGAAATTGTGGGATCACATGAAAACTCAGTGATTAACAGTTTGAGAAACTGCCAGTTTTCCAAAATGGCTTCATTATCTATCTTACACTTACGTGGTATCTAATTGTAATTTGAATTTACACTTCCCAAATAACTACTTATGTTTAACATTTTTTTCAAGTGCTTACTGGCTACTTGTATATCTTCTTTGGAAAAACATCACTTCAAATCCTTTGACTGTCGTCAAAATGTTGAGGTAGATTATTCTGTACACAGATGTAGTATTTTAACATTTTGAGATAATAAAAGTACTCACATTTTGTTTTCTCTTCATCTCTGCCTCTTGTAAGAAGGACAAGTCCAACTATTAAGTTATTGAAGTGCAGTCCTTTGGATGTTCCACCAAAAGAACAATAAATCACCTAGGATAAAATGAATGATACAGTCAACTATAGACATTTCAGTTGTCGTGGAATGTGAGGCTGATATCACCTTTAACAAATCTTATCTCCATCTCCAAACAAGGTCCTGGTAAATTTTAGTGCAATGATGTTGTTTCTCCCTCTTCTTCCTCCCTTACACCTTGTTATGGCACTCAGCCAAGAATATACTGTACTTATCCTAAAGTACATATATCACTGGCTCACACACTGAATTTTCTTTCTCTTGGGAGTGCTCATCAAGGTCCAAAAAGATAAGTTCTTCCCTTCAATAGTCCCAATAACGTGATAAGGATTTCATGCAATTAGACAACTTCCTTCAACCTCTGTTAAACATATACACATAATTTTGATTTGAAAGATCAACATTCTGTAAGTGAATGTTCAGAAATACAGTGGCAATTATATTGCAATATATAAATGTACCTAATTAACATGCTGAATACCTTAAATTTATACAATGTTATATGTCAAATATATTCAAATTTTAAGTAAAAACAAAAAAATACAGAAAGACATTTTTACACTCTTAGAATTGAGTATTATGGTCATCAGAAATAAAGAAGAAAAGCTATTCATAAGAAAGGGACAGGGGCTTCCCTGGTGGCGCAGTGGTTGAGAGTCCGCCTGCCGATGCGGGGGACGCGGGTTTGTGCCCCGGTCCGGGAAGATCCCACATGCCGCGGAGCGGCTGGGCCCGTGAGCCATGGCCGCTGGGCCTGCGTGTCTGGAGCCTGTGCTCCGCAACGGGAGAGGCCACAACAGTGAGAGGCCCGCGTACCGCAAAAAAAGAAAAAAAAAAAAAAAAAAAAAAAGAAAGGGACAATAACAGCAATCACATAAATTCATTTATTCAACAATTCTGTGTTGAGTGCCTAGTGTGATAGTGTGATACAACAAACATATATTTGGTCTTCCTCCAGGTTCCTGACACAAGAGCTTCTAAAATCTTTGGAATTCCCAGAGTGATACAGGTGAAAGGAGCATCTTTTGTTATTGATAATACCCCTTTAAACCATACCTGAATTTATGCTAATAAGGTGACTCTTGGTGAGTCCTTACAAAGCTTCAGAAAGGGAGCTGGTAGTCAGAGGAACTAAAGATGTGATTAGAGGGTTAGAACTTTCAGCCCCACTTCCCAAAGTCAGGGAAAGGGAGAGGAGCTGAAGATTGAGCTAATCACCAATGGCAAGTGACTTAATCATTCATGCCTATGTAATGGAACTTCTACAAGAACCCCTAAACTACAGGTTTGTTGGTGAACACATCAAGGTGCAAGAAGGTTGGAACATCCAGAAAGGACAAGTAATACAGTGCACCACGACCTTCTTAACTGTCCCCCGCCATCCCATGCATCTTTTTGCATTTGGCTGTTCCTGAGTTATATCCTTTATAATAAACTGGTGATATTAAATAAAGTCCCTTCCTGAGTTCTGTGGGTCATTCTAGCAAATTACTGAATCTCAGAAGGGGGACATGGGAACCCTCGATTTATAGCTGATTGGTCAGAAGTACAGGAGGTCGGGGACCTGCGATTGGCAACTTCTGAAGTGGGGGGCAGACCTGTGGGGTCTGCAAACTCTGGATAGTTAGTAGCAGAACTGAATTGAATTGTAGGACACCCAGTTGGTGTTCACAGAGTTGGAGAACTGATTGATGTGGGGAAAAAAACTCCACACATTTGGCATAGGAAGTGCTGTGTTGTTTAAAAAAGAAAAAAGAAAAAAACCCGACCTAGTATTTGCCATGCAGAATTTGTCATTGAAATACACGATTAAAGATAATTCAAGGAATAAAACTTAAATGGTCAACATATGAAAATACATATTCATTAAATGATATTTATAAATATATTTAATAATACTCTGACAGATGATGCCAAAAACTGTGTGTTTAGTGCCCCTGAGAGCAAAAACTAGCATAAGGAGATGGCCCCAAATCAGAATATATAAAACATAAAAAGAACATAAGAAGTATACTTCATAGAATAACTATTTTTAGTTAGCCCCTGAATAACCAGAGGAAGGTAACAGAAAACCCCCTCTATCCCTGATTTTTAAAGCTCCAGACCTTTAAAAATCCCCTACCATTGGGGGAAAGGCAGAATCACTGAGAAAGTCTTGCCCTCCAAGATCCAGGGACATAATGACCCCCTAGAACTGAGACAGAAATAGGACAACAGAGAATGTCCCCCGCCCCCCGGTACCCCTCACCCACCTCTGCCACTGTGCTAGCAAACACTGAGGAATAAATAACAGCAGTCTACTGCCGAAGGAGAGGGAAGAGTATGGAGAGAGATCTTCTCTGTGGTACAGTAACAAAGAAAAAATAAAATCAAAAGTTAAAGATAGAGCAGACATTAGAAATGTCCTCTGGCAAACAGGCCGTCACCCTAAAAACGGTAACCTTAGTCTGGAATTTGAAGCCTGTAGTGCACTGTGAGTAGCCATAGTAACACAAAAAACCAGCTCAACTACAGACTAGACTGACAACTACTTGTGCGAAAGACCTAGCCAGGCATAAATACTATTTAGCTCAGTCTCTATTGTCCTATATAAAACATCTATCTTTCCACCACAAATTATAAGTCACACAAGGAAGCAGAGAAAAACACCCCAAACCTCACATACTGACAAAAGAAAAACATGGGAATAGAGTTCAATAAAGCTTTGGAATGGCTCAATAGTAAACTCAACAGACTCAAGTTAGAGATTATCCAAATGAAACAGAGGGGAAAAAAATGTGGGGATGGGAGGGAACAAAACAGAAAATCCAAGAGCTGTGAGAAAATATCAAATGATTTAACATACATGTAATTGAAATCCAAGAAGTAAAAGAGAATGGGTCAGAAGAAATATCTGAAGAGATAAAGGCTGAGGATCTTCCAAAACTAATAAAGACACAAAACCACAGATATAAGTTGTTCAGAGAACAGGTAGGGTAAATCATACTTTTAATCCCCCAAAGCCAACTAGACAAACCATACCCAAACTATTCAAAACAAAAGATAAAAAGAAAATCTTTAAGGCTGCCAGAGGAAAAAAGACGCATTACATTGAGAGAAACATTTCTCATCAAAAACTACATAAGCCAGAAAACAGTGCAACGACCAGGGATTGAACCCATGTCCCCTGCATGGGCAGGCGGATTCTTAACCACTGCGCCACCAGGGAAGTCCCCAAAGGGGTATTTTAAAAAATATATTTGATATGTTTCAATCTCCTTACAATTATCCTTAGTGATGATCAATTTCCCAATTTTTGCCCATCCCTTTGTAGAGGGAGATTCTTCGAATTGGCTCCTGAATCCCTTCTATATGACTCTAAGTAGAGTCTTACACCTTCCTTACTTTCTGGTATGACAAGAGGTTCTAAGTTCATTTTATAAATTCCCTGACCCAGACCTAGAATCAGACATTTTTCCAAACAGCCTTGTTCTTTTAAATGGGAAGTTGTATTTAGAGATCACAATCAGGATACTAGTGGTGCTTATTGCCTGGGCATTAGTGACTGTTTCTCAAACTTTTCAGTGGACAGATCTAGGAAAGTAAAACACATCATGAATTTATACTAATACTCCCATATACATGCAATCTTTTCCATTTCATCTCCAACTAATCATTACATTTTGATATCGATTGAATGCTTCAAAATTAATAATGTTTCTATGTTCCTTTCTAGAGGACATCACTGAACTAAGGTAACATGGAAGTAGAATAATGAGAGTAGGATAACGAGAAGATAATTCTAAGCGGTAACTTCAAAAGGGAATCTGAGGGCTTCCCTGGTGGTGCAGTGGTTGAGAGTCCACCTGCCGATGCAGGGGACACAGGTTCGTGACCCGGTCTAGGAAGATCCCACATGCTGAGGAGCGGCTGGGCCCGTGAGCCATGGCCGCTGAGCCTGCGCGTCCGGAGCCTGTGCTCCGCAACAGGAGAGGCCACAGCAGTGAGAGGCCCGCATACAGCAAAAAAAAAAAAAAAAGGGAATCTGAGAGCATAAAGCATGAGAATACTGGGCCTAGATATTTGTAGAAAAGGCTTCTGATGCTCTCACAAGGGTAGTTCTTTCTTTGGGGACATAAAGCATGAAGACATTTCCTCATGCTTCTTGCAGCTGAATAGGGCTGTATGATTACTTCTGGCCAAAAGGTTACGGATAGAAATGACAGGCACCACTTCTGGGCCATGCACCTAATTGCACAAGACCTCTCCCCAGCATGACTTCCATTACTTCACTACTGATTTATAGATGTTCTTTCTGGTATGTAAGTGCCAAAGATTTGACACTGCCAAACAAAAACACTAATTCAAAAAGATACATGTACCCCCAATGTTCATAGCATTATTTACAATAGCCAAGATATGGAAGCAACCTAAGTATCCATTAACAGATGAATGCATAAAGAAGATGTGGGGTGTGTGTGTGTACACATACATATACACAACGGAATACTACTCAGTCATAAAAAAGAATGAAATTTTGACATCTGCAACAACATGGATGGACTTGGAGGGTATTATGCTAAGTGAAATAAGTCAGAGAAAGACAAATACAGTACAATATCATATGTGGAACCTTAAACAAACAAACAAACAAATATATACTGAATACAACAAAAAAGAAACAGACTCACAGACATAGAGAACAAACTAGTGGTTACCAGCAGGGAGGAGGAAGAGGGGAGGGGCAAGACAGGGGTAAAGGATTAAGAGATGAAAACTACTATGTATAAAATAAATAAGCTAAAAGGATATATTGTACAATACAGGGAATACAGCCAATATTTTATAATAACTATAAATGGAATAAAATCTTTAAAAATTGTGAATCACTATTTCATACATCTGAATCTTATATATATATGTACATCAACTATACCTCACACAAAAAAAATTCATTAAAAGAAAAAGATCCACTAAAATGTGCACTATTGTCTTATGAATGAGTAACAAATTGAAAATAAACATTTTGGCTTCAGGACAGGAAAAAAAGAAAAAAGGGGGAAAATTGACACTGCCTGTAAAGCTGAACCAACAAAAAGAGCTGTCATGGAGAGTCACCCAACTCCATCAACAGGATTTTTATGACTGAAAAATAACCTTATATTATTTGGAGTGATGAAAAACTTTGGAAATAGATAGTGGTGATGACTGGACACAACATAACGTGGTGAATGAAATTATTGCCACTGAAACTTGTACTTAAAAATAGTTAAAATGGTAAATTTTATGTTATAAATATTTTACCACAATTAAAACATACTAAAAATAAACAAACATGGGAGAACATCTACTAACTTAAAACCTGTTTATCACTATCAACTAATAATAAACACCTGATTATACCTGATTGTTCAGCACAAATGTTCTCCTTGTTTGTTTAGAAAAGATTTTTAAAATAGACAATTAGTGCCTTAACCTATTAAGTTACTGTTAGAAAGCAGCTTTGAATTTTGTTTCCCACTTTAAAAAACCTCTCTTGTTCCAACCCAAAAGCTTAAAACACCAATTTTTGGAAACACTACTTTTCTGAAACATCAATTTTAGGAAAACAATTATGATTTCTGTGGAGAAATGAGCATTGTGGGGAGAAAGGTACAGAGGATTTCATCTGTATAGAAAATGCTTTATTCTGCTTTATTTCTTTACATTTTTGGTAGATCTTAAATACTGCAATAAATACTTTAGTGCCTCATACATTACAGACAGCAAATATTTTTTGAATTATTGAGTGCACTTAAGAAAACAGACATTTCAGGGACCTCCCTGGTGGTCCAGGGGTTAAGAATCTGCCTTCCAATGCAGGGGGCGTGCTCTAGAGCCCATACGCCACAACTAGAGAGCCCACATGCTGCAACTACTGAGCCAGCGTGCTCTGGAGCCTGTGCCACAACTAGAGAGAAGCCCATGCTCTGCAACAAAGAGCCCAAGCACCACAATGAAAGAGCCCGTGTGCCACAACTAAGACCCGACGCAGTCTAATTAATTAATTAAAATAATAAAAAAAGAAAATAGACATTTCACTCCACCATCCAGGTTTGTTGGCAGCTAGAGTCCCATTCTGACCAACCTACCAGCAATCTTCCCCATTGCATCTTTTCACTTTCCATTAAAATGCTATCAACCGTAAGAAGTTAGGAGTAGATTCATGGGACACATTAATGATTAAAATACACAAGATCCTAGACAATTTTGAAGTTCCTGAACTCCATTTCATACTTCTTAATGTTAGCCCATTTCAATTTTAAAACCAGACACAGTAGTAGTCTAAGATTCCTATTTTCTTGTATTCCTTATAACCAACCATTTATTTAAGGAAACTTAAGTGATTCTCTGCTCCTTAGGATCAAAAGAACTAATAACATATACCCTTCTGTTAATGTTATCTTAAAGGAAAGCTGAAGAGAATAAATTATACAAAGTACAGTCATTTGAGAGTTTTAAAAGATGGGCAATTTTTTCATTTTGTATGTTTTGCTTATTACCTGTCTCTCCTGACAAAAATGTAAGCCACATGAGGGACAGGAATTTTATCTGATTGTTTACTGCTTTTCAGCACTCACTATTCCTTTTTATATAAATGATATTAGAAAAATACATTTTTAAAGATAATTATAATAGATAAGTCATTTGTTTACTCCTTAAGTAGGGCATTTTAGATCAAATTTATACAGATATCACTTGTTTTTACTTAAATTTTTTGAATCTTATATAGAAATCTTAGCAAAATTAATTTTAGACTTGGATTAATCTTATGCTTCAGATTCTCCTACAATGATGTGATGAATGTTTAGTTTTGGAAAAATAAACAGTCTATAGGAACTGGCAAAAGGTCAACTTGACATACCTTTTGTTTTACCATAATATAGTAAATAACTATTTTCAAGTGAAT
Source organism: Kogia breviceps (assembly GCF_026419965.1). Taxonomy (NCBI): domain Eukaryota; kingdom Metazoa; phylum Chordata; class Mammalia; order Artiodactyla; family Physeteridae; genus Kogia; species Kogia breviceps. The sequence goes on from NC_081328.1 coordinate 21,402,733, forward strand.
GAAACAATCCTTTAATCATTGAATATATCAATTCTCACATTTTTCTACTACTATTTTCAAAAAGGACTCAATTCAAATCTCTAGAAAAGTAAATTTTTATGGGTATTTCCTGGCGGTCCAGTGGTTAGGACTCCAAGCTTCCACTGCAGGGGGCCCGGGTTTGACGGGGAATTAAGACCCTGGTAGGGAACTAAGATCCTGCAAGCAGCACGTTGTGGCCAAAAATGAAATAAATGCTGAAAAGTGAATTTTTAAAAAATATACCTTTCCCTTTAAGAGATCACATAAGAAGTAGACCAATTTCCTCATATGCCTAACTATAAAGTTAGCCTAGAAGTTACAAAAAGTTAATTAGCTTCCATGTTACAACAAAGATCATGTTCCAGAAATTTTAAATGGTAAAGTGATCAAATTAACTAATAAGAATTAAGATAAACATGCTGACTTTATTTAGGAAAGTATTTGACAAGGTCTCATAATAACACATTTTAGATAATATAGTAAATTGTGGACTGAATAATTATAGTTAGGGTCATGCAAATCTGATTGAAAATTATAAACACAAAGTGTTGAAAAATTCTATACCTTCTTTGGAAAAAAAGGCTATAAAGAAGTGCCAACCTGGGCTTTATATTTTATCATAACTATTAAACACTTTTTACCAGTGATTTGGATTATGACATAGAAGCCGTGTGTGTTAATTGTGTAAATGACAAAGATGGAAGGAATGGCTAATAAAATAGGTAGCAGAATATAGAATCAAATTCATCTTAGGCAGGGACACTAGGCTAAATGCAACAAGATTAAATGTAATATATTCAGAATTTTTTAAAAACTCAGTATTATACATAAGGATAGAAGAACATGATCAAGCTTGGAAATTTTAGCTAACAAAGCTATGTATGACCTTTCTGCTTAAGCTAATACAATTTTATGCTGCATGGTAGTGATTAAAGACTTAAATATTCTCCTACTGTTCACTAATCTAATTCCATCTAGAGAGCAGCATGGGATTAACCAGTATGCATATTAACTATGGTTAAGGAGCAGCAGGGGAAAAGGACTTGTTCATGTGCCTAGAAGGCAAGGTTCCCATTTCCCAATTCAAATAGCTTAATGCCATCGCTGAGGGGTAGCAGATTTCCAATGGGAGTTCTAGTAGTGACAGCAACAACTTTGGGACCACGATACCATGCCAAAATCCCCAGTGGCTTCTAGCTCCACCCTTATCTCTAAAACCAGAAAATGAGGCTGGGACTAGGTCAGGTGAATATACAGAACTGTTTCAATGCCCCCAAATTTAAAGGAGGTAGAATGAAAAACAAAAATTTCACTGAATTCATGATATCTTATATATTTTCAAGGTGATTTGCCACATCGATTTACAACATCCAACACTTAGCAAGACACAAAAACTTCAACAATGTAAAAGAAATGTTACAGAGAAGGATGTTTGAGATAAAACTGACCACTTTTAAAAGTTATTAGTTACAATGGGATATTATTCAGCCATAAAAAGAAATGAAGTTGTAACACATAATACACAACATGGATGAATCTTGAAAATATTATGCAAAGGAAATAAGCCACACACAAAAAGACAAATGTTGTATGATTTCACATATATGAAATATTTAGAATAGGCAAATTCATAGAGACAGAAAGTGGCTGAAGTTGGGGGGGGTGGTAGGTGGTGTTATTATCACTTAATAAGCACAGAATTTCTGTTTGGGGTGATGAAGACATTTTAGATAAAGATAGTAGTGATAGTTCCATAACACTGAATGTAATTAATGCCACTTAAATGTATACTTGAAAATGTTAAAACAGCAAATTCTGTTATATATATTTTAACACAAACACTATTTGCTCTCTCTCAGCTCAGTAGGATCCAGCAAAGAAAGTGACTTATTTGAGGCCTGACCTACCTCACTCATCCAGTCCAAATCTATGATGTCATGGAATTACCTAGAAAATTCAAAGATTGACTAGCAAAATCAAACAAAACCCTAACCCAAAAACAGCCCTTAAAATAACTCACAAGCAGTTTCGTTATTAAGAAACAAGGAAATCATTCCCCACTCACAAACTATACCTTGTGGAAAGAACTGTTTGAATACAGAATGCATTTTCTCTCATAATCAATGATCAGATTTCCCTGGCTAACCCCATGAATTCTACCTAAATTATAATGTGGATAAAATACTGAGTAATTAACAACAATAATTCAAAGAAGACTTTAAAAGTATACAACTGTGAATGTATTCATCTGTATTATGAACTAAATAAGCTTAGGGGCTAGTACAAGAATGCAGTCATTATTTACAAATATTATTTCCAAGGAAACGTGTACACTATGTGGTAAAAAGGAAATAAAAAGACAATATGAATGTCTCAGTCCATCTCTCCTCTCTTTCCTGGTCCCACGCAGTCCCCACTGCTGAGATTATTAAGCAGACAAAAGTAAACTAAAGAAAGAATGAGCAACTGGAGTAGGGGCAGTGCACATTATCAAGTCCCTACATGCCAGAAATGTCCTTGATAATACATCTACCCAAAATCACATTCCCAGATCCGAGACCACCATTCCTCTAAAGAGGGATCAATCAAGCAGGGTAATAATATGTTTGGCTATCCTTTGCTCGTGCCTTATTCTCCTGAATCCAGTTCAAGTCAAGAAGTAATGAGCATGAAACTATTATCTATATGCATAACTGAATCACTTTGCTGCACACCAGAAACTAACACAACATAGTAAAGCAACTATACATCAATAAAATAAATTTTGAAAAAAAGAAGTAATGAGCATAGAGCACTCTTTCTGCACATATATACATTGGCTACTGGTAATAATAAACCTGGAGGGAAGTCAACAGTGAAACTAAGAGAATACCAGCAAGGTGCTGTCATATGCAGATGCTGCCTTGTAGCTACATTTAAGAATATGTTGGTCCTGGGGACTTCCCTGGTGCTCCAATGGTTGAGAGTCTGCCTTCCAATGCGCGGAACGCAGTTCGATCCCTGGCCAGGGAACTAGGATCCCACATGCCACAGAGATGCTAGGCCCGCATGCCACAACTACTGAGCCCGTGCACCTCAAATGGACAGCCTGTGTGCCCCAAACTACAGAGCCCGCGTGCCATAACTACTGAGCCCACGTGCTCTGGAGCCCACGTGCCCAAACTAGAGAGAAGCCCACATGCCGCAACAAAAGATCCCGAGTGCCACAACTAAGACTTGAAGCAGCCAAAAAATAAAATAAATAAAATAATAAAATAAAATGTAACATGTTTAAGAGAAAAAGAGTATGTGGGCTCTAAAATGCCATTTTAAAGAATGGAGATCTTTGTGCCAAGATTCTCTTATCTTCCTATTTCTCTCAGTAACCAAATATACACAGTTAACAAATAAATAGCATGCTGGGATACCTTATCATCAGGCAAATTTGAGAAACACCACACAAACCCAAACACACATTCATTCTAGGCAACGAAGACAAAAAAGTAGGACTACATCGAGCTACAAAGCTTCTGCACAGCAAAGGAAATCAACAACAAAATGAAAAGGCAACCTATACAATGGGAAAAAAATATTTGGAGATTATATATAAGGGGTTAATATCCAAAATATAAAAGAACTCATACAACTCAATAGCAAAGAAAAAAAATCAAACAACCTGGTTTTTAAAAGGACAGAGGAACTGAATATAGACATTTTCCCAAAGACATACAAATGATCAACAGGTACATGAAAAGGTGCTCAACATCACTAATCATCAGGAAAATCAAAATCAAAATCACAAGGAGGTATTAACTCACACCTGTTAGAATGGCTATCATCAAAAAGACAAGAGACACTGTTGTACGGCATATATGAAAGTTGTTAAGAGAGTAAATCCAAAGAGTTATTATCACAAGTAAAAATTTTTTTTCTTTTTTATATCTATATACGATGTCAGATGTCAATGAAACTTACTGTGGTAACATTTCAAGAAATATGTAAATCAAATCATTATGCTGTACACCTTAAACTTCAATGCTGTATGTCAACTTATATCTCAATAAAATTGGAAGAAAAAAATAAAGTGTTGGTGAGGATATGGAGAAAAGGGAACACTGGTGCACTGTTGGTAGGAATGTACATTGGTGCAGCCATTATGGAAAACAGTAGGGAGGTTTCCCAAAAAATTAAAAACAGAATTACCATATGATCCAGCAACTCCACTTCTGGGAATATATCCAAAGGAAATGAAAACAGGATGTCAAAGACATACATATACTCCCATTTTCAATGCAACATATATTATTCACAATACCCAAGATATGGAAACAACTTAAGTATTCATCAATGGGTGAATGAATAAAGATGTGGTATACATATACAATGCAGTATTATTTAGCCATGAGAAAAAAGAAAATCTTGCCATATGCAACAACATGGATAAACCTTGAGGGCATTATGCTATAAGAAATAAGCTGGAAAGAGAAATAAAAATTCTGCATGGTATCACTTATATGTGGAATCTCTTTAAAAAAAAAAAAAAAAAAAAAAAAGGTCAAACTCTTAGAAAGTAACTGCCAAGGCCTGAGGGAAACAGGGACAGGTTGGTAAAAAGGCACAAACTTCTCAGCTGTAAGATGAATAAGGAGATCTGAGGATCTAATGCACAACATGGTGACTATAGTTGATAACACTATATTATATGCCACTAATTCAAATTTGTTAAGAGAACTTAAATGTTCTTACCAGAAAAAAATAGCCCAAGAGTTACATTCTGTAAACTCCAGGATAACAAAGTGTTTTAGGAATCTAAAGAAACTGCTGTAATGGCAATTTTTAAAAAATAGAGTAAATATCCCAATTCATATCTTTAAGATACATCTTTAATAGGATACATCAAAAACTGGTAAGAGGGAATTCCCTGGAGGTCCAGTGGTTAGGACTCTATGCTTCCACTGCCAGTGGCCTGGGTTTGATCCCTGGTGGGGAGCTAAGATCTCACAAGTCAAGCGGCACAGCCAGAAGGAAAAAAAAAAAAAAAAAAAAAAATCTAAAAAAGAAAAAAAATGGTAAGAAAGGTCCTTCCTTCTGGGAGGGAAATTAGATGCCTAGTGGACTGGGTAGAAAGGAGGTGTTTTCACAGTCTATTCTTTTTAAAATTTTGAACCATGAGAACATATCATTTGTTAAAAAGTACAGAAAGAGAATAAGGAAGAAAAAAAGACATGTATTTCCTAATTGTCCTCACAAGCCATATCATACTGACAGAGATCTAAATCGGGTAAAAAAATGAAGCCATAGTCACCAGACAAGACAGATTTTCAGTAGACCAAATAAGACAGTGTTGTGCATCTTATATAAAAGTAAAAGAATCAACATGACAAATCAATGTATGAGCTTGCAACTGCACCTGAGTTTTCAGTAAAACATAATTGTTAACAACTCTGGAACCAAAAAGACCTGGGGTCAAATCCTAGCTCTTCTAATTAGGAGCTGTATGGTCTTGAATAAATTATAAAACTTCAATTTGCTAGTCTAGAAAATGGGATTAATAATAATAGCACCTCGATGGTGCTATTAATAATAGCAACATTCACATGGTGTGGTGAAAATTAAATGAGATAATTTACATAAAATATTTACCCTAAGCCAGGTGCATGGTAAATAACTCCATAAATTTTAGTTATTATCATCATCCAGGGGAGGCAACACAGAACAGTAGCTAATAAGGATTTGGATACCTGGACTTGAATCCTGGATCTGCTCATTAGCTTTAATACTTGAGCAAGTAACCAAACATCCTTAAGATTCAGTATCTTTTTCTCATTCATAAAATGGTAGGAACAGGGGGCTTCCCTGGTGGTGCAGTGGTTAAGAATCCGCTTGCCATGAATGCTATCAAACATTTAGAGAACAGCGAACACCTATCCTTCTCAAACTCTTCCAAAATATAGCAGAGGGAGGAACACTCCCAAACTCATTCTATGAGGCCACCATCACTCTGATACCAAAATCAGACAAAGATGTCACAAAGAAAGAAAACTACAGGCCAATATCACTGATGAACATAGATGCAAAAATCCTCAACAAAATACTAGCAAACAGAATCCAACAGTACATTAAAAGGATCATACACCATGATCAGTGGGGTTTATCCCAGGAATGCAGGGATTGTTCAATATATGCAAATCAATCAATGTAATACACCATATTAACAAATTGAAGGAGAAAAACCATATGATCATCTCAATAGATGCAGAAAAAGCTTTCAACAGAATTCAACACCCATTTATGATAAAAACCCTCCAGAAAGTAGGCATAGAGGGAACTTTCCTTGACATAATAAAGGCCATATATGACAAACCCACAGCCAACATCATGCTCAATGGTGAAAAACTGAAACCACTTCCACTAAGATCAGGAACAAGACAAGGTTGCCCACTCTCACCACTATACTTCAACATAGTTTTGGAAGTTTTAGCCACAGCAATCAGAGAAGAAAAAGAAATAAAAGGAATCCAAATCAGAAAAGAAGAAGTAAAGCTGTCACTGTTTGCATATGACACGATACTATACATAGAGAATCCTAAAGATGCTACCAGAAAACTACTGGAGCTAATCAACAAATTTGGTAAAGTAGCAGGATGAAAAAATTAATGCACAGAAATCTCTTGCATTCCTATACACTAATGATGAAAAATCTGAAAGTGAAATTAAGAAAACACTCCCAGTTACCACTGCAACAAAAAGAATAAAATATCTAGGAATAAACCTACCTAAGGAGACAAAAGACCTGTATGCAGAAAATTATAAGACACTGATGAAAGAAATTAAAGATGATACAAATAGATGGAGAGATATACCATGTTCTTAGATTGGAAGAATCAACATTGTGAAAATGACTCTACTACCCAAAGCAATCTACAGATTCAATGCAATCCCTATCAAACTACCACTGGCATTTTTCACGGAACTAGAACAAAAAATTTCACAATTTGTATGGAAACACAGAAGACCCCGAATAGCCAAAGCAATCTTGAGAAAGAAAAACGGGGCTGGAGGAATCAGGCTCTATGACATAAATCACAGCAAGATCCTTTTTGACCCAACTCCTAGAGTAATGGAAATAAAAATAAACAAATGGGATCTAATGAAACTCAAAAGCTTTTGCACGGCAAAGGAAACCCTAAACAAGACGAAAAGACAACCCCCAGAATGGGAGAAAATATTTGCAAATGAAGCAACTGACAAAGGATTAATCTCCAAAACATACAAGCAAATCATGCAGCTCAATATCATAAAAACAAATAACCCAATCCAAAAATGGGCAGAAGACCTAAATAGACATTTCTCCAAAGAAGATATACAGATTGCCAACAAACACATGAAAGAATGCTCAACATCATTAATCACTAGAGAAATGCAAATCAAAACTACAATGAGATATCATCTCACACTGGTCAGAATGGCCATCACCAAAAAATCTACAAACAATAAATGCTGGAGAGGGTGTGGAGAAAAGGGAACCCTCTTGCACTGTTGGTGGAAATGTAAATTGATACAGCCACTATGGAGAACAGTATGGAGGTTCCTTAAAAAACTAAAAATAGAACTACCATAAAACCCAGCAAACCCAGTAGGGCATTTACCCTGAGAAAACCATAATTCAAAGAGTCATGTACCAAAATGTTCATTGCAGCTCTATTTACAAGAGCCAGGACATGGAAGCAACCTAAGTGTCCATCAACAGATGAATGGATAAAGAAGATGTGTCACATATATACAATGGAATATTACTTAGCCATAAAAAGGAACAAAACTGAGTTATTTGTAGTGAGGTGGATGGACCTAGAGACTGTCATACAGAGTGAAGTAAGTCAGAAAGAGAAAAACAAATACCATATGCTAACACATATATATGGAATCTAAAAAAAAAAAAGGAAATGGTCAGAAGAACCTAGGGGCAAGATGAGAATTAAGATGCAGACCTACTAGAGAATGGACTTGAGGATACAGGGACGGGCAAGGGTAAGCTGGGACAAAGTGAGAGTGTGGCATGGACATAGTTATACTACCAAATGTAAAATAGCTAGTTGGAAGCAGCCGCATAGCACAGGGAGATCAGCTCGATGCTTTGTGACCACTTAGAGGGGTGGGATAGGGAGGTTGGGAGGAGGGAGATGCAAGAGGGAAGGGATATGGGGACATATGTATATGTATAACTGATTCACTTTGTTATAAAGCAGAAACTGACACACCATTGTAAAGCAATTATACTCTAATAAAGATGTTAAAAAAAAAAAAAAAAGAATCCACCTGCCAATGCAGGGGACACGGGTTTGAGCCCTGATCTAGGAATATCCCACATGCCGCAGAACAACTAAACCATGCACCACAACTACTGAGCCTGCGCTCTAGTGCCCGCGTGCCACAACTACTGAAGCCCACGTGCCACTACTACGGAAGCCTGTGCACTTAGAGCCCATGCTCTGCAACGAAAGAAGCCACCACAATGAGAAGTCTGCGCACCTCAATGAAGAGTAGCCCCCACTTGCCACAGCTAGAGGAAGCCTGCGTGTAGCAACAAAGACTCAACACAGCTAAAAATTAATTAATTAACTTTTTTAAAAAGTACTTATCTTTATTTTAAAAAATGGTAGTAACATCAGTACCTACACATCATGACAAATGTCATGTAACTTAAATAAATCGATAAAAATTTGTGAATTCACTAGGAAAACACAATCTTTACCAACTATTCAAAGTTACCATGCCCATTAACAGCATAATGTGGTTGTGTTCAAAGTACTAAACAACATATTTGCAAAGCAGCTAATAAAGTAGCTAGCATATAATATTAATAAACAACAACCAAAGTCTCTCACAGTCATACAGTATCTCTGAAGGAAAGGTTTGGTTTCAAATAAACAAATTACTTTTATTTATACCTCCTGTAACATTTGCAAACCATGTTATTATATATAACTATGATATTGCCAATTTTGGGTTCAGTTGAAATTACCCATAGAAGGATACAACTAACAACTTTGGCCATTATAGCATGATGCTCTCAAATGACCTAACAGAGAAACAGACTAACAATAAGTTCAGGAGTATCTCTTTGGAGTTCAAGGATATGAAATAAACATGCTATTATCCTTCAAATAAATAGGCTGGTGAGGGGTTAATGTGGTTCCCAGGGGTTACTGAAAAAATATTCCCGACCCTAATGAGGAAAAAAAAAGGACAATGAAAATCAGTAATGGGGATTATTTTTCAGTCCAAAAAATTTCAATACATAGCTTTCAAAATAGCAGTAAAATTAAGCTGCTGATCCTTTTTCAGGGCTCTCTTGGACAAACAAAAGGATCCTCAAACATTCTTGAATAAGGGCTTCCAGTTCTCAGGAACTAAAGAGTATCATGAGAAGTGCCACAAACCAAACTCAAGCGACTCAATCGGAACCAGAAACCAAAGGAACTTTGCTGGAAGAAGACTGATAAATGGACAGTGGCAAACCATATCGCACCTGGGTTCCATTCTGTGACTTCTACCAACAGAAAACCTATAACGCCAGAAAACTCAAAGCTCATCAAACTATCAAGCTTTGATGACTTTACCAACTATTTAGTATCTTGACTGTGGTGGTAGATACATGCACCTACACAGTTATAAAATTGTACATAATTTTACACACACACACACACACACACACAGTAAAACTGGGGAAATCAAAATAAGATCAGTGGATAACATCAGTGACAATATCCTGATTGTGATTTTATGCATTTGTAAAATGTTATCTTCAAGGAGAAAGTGGCAAAATATAAAAAGGATCTCTGTTTTCTTCCTTATTAACTGCATGTGAATCTGTATTTATCTTAATAAAAATTTCATTTAAAAAAATTTAGGATGGGGACTTCCCTGGTGGGTTCAGTGGTTAAGAATCCACCCTCAACGCAGGGGACACAGATTGGATCCCTGGTCGGGGAACTAAGATCCCACATGCCGTGGGGCAACTAAGCACGAGCGCTGCAACTATTGAGCCCGTGCACTCTGGAGCCCACGCGCCACAACTACAGAGAAGCCCATGAGCCACAACTAGAGAAGCCCATGCACTGCAACAAAGGGCATGCGTGCCGCAACTAAGACCCAACGCAGCCTAATTAATTAATTAATTAATTTTAAAAAATAAACTGAGAATCCCACCAACCTTTAAAAAAAAAAATTAGGATGAACAGATCTTCAGAATATTTGAGTAAATGTACCCCAGAAAGAATTTTTTAGGAAAAATTTTATATTAAATGTATTCTAAATAATATTTTCTCCCTACCACTAGCTGTAACAGGCAGTTCTTCTCCTAAGGGCACATGATCAAGGGAGAAAATTCCACAAAGATCCACACATTTACAACATGAACTTCTTTGAAAACAAAAAATAACGTAACACTTTTCAAGTTTAAAAGAAGAAACAAATTGGGACTTCCCTAGTGGTCCAGTGGTTAAGACTCTGCACTCCCAATGCAAGGGGCACGGGTTCGATCCCTGGTTAGGGAACTAAGATCCTGCATGCCACATAGCGCAGCCAAAAAAAAAAAAAGAGGAAGAAACAAATTATTCGTGAAGTCAAATAAGTAATAAAAATTATACCCCACATAATAAATATTATCTATGTGCCAGGCATCAAATGGGGTAAGGGAGACAGTGAAGAAGAAACAACTTAATTGTTCTTTCTTGGCACCAAAAGTTGATGTATACATCTTCTGTTATATGTGCTTAATTTGCTTCCTTACTCATAGTCTTCAACTCATTAAAATGTCTTGGTTTTTAAAGAAGACTTATTCTCATAGATTTTTTTAAAGTCCTTTGAGATGGAAAAAGATTTGTTTGATCTAGCAGTGTATCATACCTATTTCTTAAATGTAAAAGTTGCAGTAAGGAGGGCTCTTCTGAGAACCACCTTATAGTCAGTCTCTCACCTAGACAAGAAATGAGCAAACTACAGTAATATATGGTTATTAGTTTGACCTGCCCCTCCAACCAAGAGCCAGGAATGCTCAGAGCACGCTCTTCCAATACTCATGCCAGTTCCTGCCCTTACCTACAACCTTTGGTAGCTTATACTGACCTAAACACTGTGCCACTCACCTGTTAGGTAAATACTACATAACTCTATGAGAAATGGTAAAATCAAGACCCAACTCAACATATAGGGTGTGATAAACACTGTGTCAACAGATGAATTTTATTTTATTAAATCACAAGGGCAACTAGAATACTCACTACAAAACAAAAGAGGACGGGTTATAAACATCTTCAGGATCATCATTAGAACAATACCACCCACACAATAAATTTTCAGAGAGTAATCCCTCTTGAATATCTCAAACTGAGACTTAAACAACCAAGAATACATAATTATATAAACCTATTTCCAGTAGTCAAGGAAGATTTCTTCAATTAAATAAATATATTTTCAGGTGAAGTAATAAACCTGGCATTTTAGAACATGCACATTTACTACCACAATTCCACAGACACATGCCACATGCAAGCTCTAGGGATTACAACCCAGAGATCTGGGGGTCCATTATTCAGCCTACCACACTCTCCAATCAGAGTAGCTACGATCCCAAGAGGGTGAGACAAACTCCCATTGTTTTTGTCATCTCTCTGTTGTCCTACAGCTTGGCTCTGGACACAGGCACAGTAGTGGAAGTACGTGGCATAGCAGAGTAACTAAGGCACCTGACAGGAGGACTAAAAATGGGAGCAGGGAAAGGGAAGTATTATGGACATTGAGAGGAGGAAGGAGCTCAGGAAAGTTGTTTTTGAACTCCTGGGTTTGTCACATAACTGCACATGCATGGATCTGACCTTAAACAGAATTACAAATTGAGGACAGGTCAATGCCCAGGTTCCAGACTGGCCAATGGGTGGTTGTACATGTGGAACAGATCCAAATAGCACTGCAAAGGCTGTGAAAACTTCACTGACACAACCAAAAGAAGACTGGTTGGAACTTGCAGCCTAAACCCATCAATACCCATGATCTGATAAAAAACAAAATGTACAGTTGTCCCTTGGTGTCCACAGAGAATTAGTTCCAAGCCCTTGGCAAATACCAAAATCTGTAGATGCTCAAGTCCTTTATATAAAATGGAGCAGTATTTGCCTATAACCTACGTAATTCTCTCCTGTACTTTAAATCATCTCTAGATTACTTATAATATCTAATACAATGTAAATGTTATGTAAACAGTTGTAAATGCTATATAAATAGTTGCCAGCCTGTGGCAAATTCAAGTTTTGCTTTTTGGAACTTTCTGGAATTTTTTTCCCAAGTTTTTTTCATCCGCAGTTGGTTGAATCCTTGGTTGGGGGAGCCAGGAGATCTGGAAATCCAACCGTATCAACATCTCTATAGGATTTAAAGAGACTCAGCATCTCATAACATGATACTAAAAATGTCTAGAGGGAGTTCCCTGGTGGTCTAGTAGTTAGGATTTGGTGCTTTCACTGCCATGGCACAGGTTTGAGCCCTGGTAGGGGAACTGAGATACTGCAAGCCGCACGTCGTGATCAAAAATTTTTTAAAAATTAAAAAATTAAAAATGTCTAGAATAGGGACTTCCCTGGTGTCTTACTGGATAAGAATCTGCCTGCCAAGGCAGGAGACAAGGGTTCGAGCCCTGTTCCAGGAAGATCCCACATGCCATGGAGCAGCTAAGCCCATGTGCCACAACTACTGAGCCTGCGCGCTAGAACCTGTGAGCCACAACTACTGAGCCCGTGTGCCACAACTACTGAAGCCCACGCTCCTGGAGCCCACTGTCCACTACAAGAGAAGCCACCACAATGAGAAGCCTGTGCACTGCAACAAAGAGTAACCCCTGCTTGCCGCAACTAGAGAAAGCCCGTGAGCAGCAACGAAGACCCAATGCAGCCAAAAATAAATAAATAAATTTTAAAAAAATGTCTAGTATACAATCCAAAATTACTCAGCATATAAAGAACCAGTAAACTCTCAATTCAATTAGGGAACTACAATCAACAGGCATCAACAATTACACAAGACAGATATTAGACTTACCAAAGATTTTGGAGCAGCCATGATAAAAATGCCCAAAGAAATGAGAACACTTTTGAATGGAAAGATGGAAAGTCTCAGCATAGAAACCAAATGGAAATTTTAGAACTGAAGAATACAACAACCAAAAAAAAAAAAAAATCTCTTCCCTAGGTCTACTAATTGGAAATCTGGTAAAACAATCTCAACTTTTAAGAGTGAAAACTCCTTGTGAAGGCCAACTGTACTAGTCATTAACACCTCAGTATTAATTATTTTAATCAGGTGACTTTCTTCATAACTCTAATGAGATTACGAGACAGTGTATTTCAACTTTGTCACAACTTTAATCACCCCTTTTTGATAAAGGGCCTATAGCTGGCATTCAATGACTACTGAATAAAGTTAATGAACAAAAATAAATAGTATCAAAATATAAGTCCTTATGAGACTAAGAAAAAAAATAAGTAAAATGTGACTACTAGGTGCAAAACAGGTCCACTGTTTTATACAAGATGTTTAATATATCTTGAGACTCAACATGCTGTTTCTTTAGAGTGAGATGGATAGTAGCTCTGCAGAACTAAATCATATTTATTTATGTGTTTAAAATATTGCTCTTAGATGAATTTAGTAAGTATTATACTACAAACCAAGAAAATGTATAAGTGATTTAAAAGCCAATGGCATTTCATCTTCATTCCCTATATTAGTAAACCTTCACAAAATTTTATTTATACAAAATTAACAGATATATATATTGTTAAAAATGGATTTTAAAAAGTAGAAATTCAGAAAAGGATCAAGATTGGAAAACATCAAAATTAACTGAGTTGGGGTTCAAAAAAGAGGAGATAGTCCCTGAGTTCTAGACCTGGACTCTATAGAGCCACTGTATACAATATAGATTAAGTTTTTTATATCAACATTAAATTTGAAGAATGATTATTACTTTAAATTTTCAAAAATATCTATTGCTGAAATACAAAAACGTCAAATTCTTCAGTGCCCTGAAATGGCTTGAGTCAATTAAGCCAAACACAAACTCCCATTTACATGTACACCACAGAATGTATAAACCTTTACTATACACTTCAGATCCAATAACATATTTAATCAAGATATCTGAACAGTTAGATATTCTTTACAAATATTCTTCCTTAAAAATTAAAAACTTTATTTCAGGATACCACTATTGAGGGAAATGCAAATCAAAACCACAATGAGTGGGACTTCCCTGGTGGCGCAGTGGTTAAGAATCCACCTGCCAATGCAGGCAACAAGGGTTCGAGCCCTTGGGAAAATCCCACAGGCCATGGAGCAACTAAGCCCATGCACCACAACTACTGAGCTTGTGCTCTAGAGCCCACAAGGCACAAGGCACAACTGCTGAGCCTGCGTGCCACAGCTACTGAAGCCGGCATGCCTAGAGCCTGTGCTCCACAACAAGAGAAGCCACTGCAATGAGAAGCCCGCGCACTGCAACGAAGATTAGCCCCCGCCCGCCACAACTAGAGAAAGCCCACACACAGCAAGGAAGACCCAACGCAGCCAAAAATTAATTAATTAATTTAAAAAAACCCCACAATGAGATACCACTTCACATCCACTGGGATGACTATAATCAAACACAGTTAATAACAAGGTTGGCAAAGATGTAGAGAAATATTGGAATCCTCGCACACTGTTGGTGGTAATGTAAAATGGTGCAGCCACTTTGGAGAACAGTCTGACAGCTCCTCAAAAGGTTAAACACAGAGTTAGTTACCATAAGATCTAGAAATTCCACCCAAGGTATATACCCAAGAAAGATGAAAACATAAATGCACATTAATGTTCAGAGCATCATTATTTATAATAGCCCAGAAGTGAAAGTAACTCAAATATCCACTGATTGATTAATGAATAAACAAAATGTGATATATCCATACAATAGCATATTGTCCTATTAAAAAGGAATGAAGAAGTGATACATGCTGCAAGATAGCATAATGTTTTTGAGATTCATCTAAGTCAAAGAAGCCAATCACAGAAAACCATATACAATGTGATTCCATTTATATGAAATGTCCAGAATAGGTAAATCTATAGAGATGGAAAGTAACTAGTTAGCTTAGGGCTGGCAGAGGAGGGGATGGAGAGAATAAGGTTTCTTTTAGGGGTGATAAAACTGATTGTGGTGATAGTTGCACAACTCTGAACAAACTAAAACCCAGTAACTATATACTTTAAATGGGTGAAATGAATAGCATGTACTATATCTCAATAATTACAGAACTATTAAGGAAAAAGATGCTAGGGAAAAAACAGCACTATTTCATTTAAAGCAAAGAAGTGGTATACATAGCAAAGTTGGTTTGATACACTTTTTTGAAGACTGCTTCTATAAGTACTTTTATTCCTAATCTGAATCTTTTTTTTTTTTTTTTTTTTTTTTTGCGGTACGCCGGCCTTTCACTGCCGTGGCCTCTCGCGTTGCACAGCACAGGCTCCGGACGCGCAGGCTCAGTGGCCATGGCTCATGGGCCTAGCCGCTCCGCGGCCTGTGG
This sequence comes from Kogia breviceps, assembly GCF_026419965.1. Lineage (NCBI taxonomy): Eukaryota > Metazoa > Chordata > Mammalia > Artiodactyla > Physeteridae > Kogia > Kogia breviceps. Next base: position 21,418,350 of record NC_081328.1, read on the forward strand.
GATCCTCCGGGACCCGGGCATGAAACCACGTCCCCTGCATCGCCAGGAGAACTCTCAACCACTGAGCCACCAGGGAAGCCCAATTTTTTTTTTTTTCAGAATGAATCTTAATGTGAGGTATTATATGCCAGTATAGTTTTCTGTATAATTGTCAAAATACCTTTACTGCTCTGTCATTTGTAAATTAATGAAGAAATTATTCTTCAGAGCTAGAATACTATTAAAGTTGCCAACCATACATAAAATAACTTAAAACTTTTTGCCTACTACTAATTTCTGTGAACAGCGCCAATTATAAACTGATTTTTAAACTATAAACAATTTAAAAAGCTAAACTCTAGCCAGAATCTGTAAAAAATGAAAACACATTTTCATGGATGCTACTAACTTGATTTTAAAGAATATCTCAGCTTCTTTCACATGAGAGGGAAAAAATAACTAAAACAATTCTTAAACCTGATTTCTCCTTCCTCTGAGGTCAGCTGCTTTGTACAGATGGAATTTTATATCTAGTATATTTCCATTGTTATTAATGGTAATTTAACAACATGCAAATGATTCACCTCCTATATTTTATCTTTTAAAAAAATTTTATTTATTTTATTTATTTATTTTATGGCTGCATTGGGTCTTCGTTGCTGGGCGCAGGCTTTCTCTACTTGCGGTGAGCAGGGGCTACTCTTCATTGCAGCGCACAGGCTCAGTTGCTCCGCGGCACGTGGGATCTTCCTGGACCAGGGCTCGAACCCATGTCCCCTACATTGGCAGGTGGATTCTTAACCACTGCTCCACCAGGGAAGCCCCTATATTTTGTCTTGATGTCCCACATTACTTCAATAGCAAATAAGGAAAACTCACTAATTAAATCTTGCATTGTTTTTTTTTTATTCATGGTTGGGACAAAGAAGGCCAAAAAGCATAAAAATTCATGGAATATTAGAGGAAACAAAGCCTGAGATAGACAGACAGATAGAAAGAAAGAAATATATGATATGTATATATGTATCTACCACAACTAAAATACTTAAGCTAAAAATACATTTAGAAGATCAGTATAAAAAATTAACCATTGTCTCACAGAAAATTATACTAAAAAGTTGGAAGGTATAGAACAATTTAGCTACAGGTATGAAAACTAAGCAAATGAAAAAATAAGGCAATATTTTACAACAACTATAAATGGAGTATAATTTTTAAAAATTGTGAATCCCACTGTTGAACACCTGAAACTTATAAAATACTGTAAATCGAGTATACCTCAATTTTTAAGAAATAAGGAAACTGTTATAATTCCAGGAAAAAACAAAAAATTGAATAAGAAAGAAAACTAAATAACAGTACACCATGTTGCAGAGAATATTTACATAGTCATAACACTAAAAATACCAATTTAACCAAAGACTGTGATACAATTGCATTGGGATGATGTGGTGTGGAGTGTGTAAGAATGCTAAATATCTTCTACAATTGGAAAGCAAAGGATAAAATCTAAAATCAACTAAGAATTAGCAGTAAAGAACAGTATTTAGAAAATGGAGGTATATACAAGAAACTATTACTAGAAAGTGGTTGCCTCTGGAACCGGGATGAGATTTAGGTATGCGGGGACAAGGATTCTTGTTTTTCACTCTCTTTCTGATTCTACTTTAAATATATGCACATATCACTATGATAAAAATAGTAATTTAAAAGTTTTATTTGCAAAACAAGTAAGTGGTTGCTGCTGGGGAAGGACTCTAGATAATGGGGATAAAATGGAGAAGTCTTAACTTTTCACTTAAAACTCTTCTGTAAGTTTTATTTTTTAAATTTTTAAAAATTTATTTATTTTTATTTTTGGCTGCATTGGGTCTCTGTTGCTGCGCGCGGGCTCTCTCTAGTTGCGGCGAGCGGGGGCCACTCCTGCCTGCCGTGCGCGGGCTTCTCACTGCGGTGGCTTCTCCTGCTGTGGAGCACGGGCTCCAGGTGTGCGGGTTCAGTAGTTGTGGCACGCGGGCTCTAGAGAACAGGCCCAGTAGCTGTGGTGCACGGGCTTAGCTGCTCCAAGGCATGTGGGATCTTCCCAGACCAGGGCTCGAACCCATGTCCCCTGCATTGGCAGGTGGATTCCCAACCACTGCACCACCAAGGAATTCCTTCTGTAAGTTTTAAATAGTGTGCCATACACACACATTACCTATTTCTTTTAAATCAATTGATAATAGTTCACAGGATTATAAAACATGAAATACAGGGCAATTAAAAACAAAAAAGCACTGTAATTCAATATAAATAACTAAAACATTTATTGCATACATTTTTTAAAAGGCAATTTTATTAAATAAAATGTTCAACTGTCCAATCTATATAAGTATATTCCTGTTGCTACTTTACCCTGGATCATAATACACCTTGTATGATATAGCTTGTGGCAGAAACTATTAGCTATCTATACAATAACCATTTTTCTTTTCTTCCTTGTAATAGAACCCCAATTTTTTCTAAGGTATTATTATACCTGTTCAAACTTACATTTTTTATATTTTCTAGAGTCTCCTGCAACTGGGGATAGCCAATGAGATAAAACTGAAAGTCAATGGATGGACTTCTGAAAAGACTCTCTGATCAAATAGGACCTGGGTCCCTAATGATAGGGCAGCTGCCATTCAAGCCCTAGAATACCTACCTTTGAAATTCTTTTACATAAAATAAAAACAAAATTAATATATTTAATCACTGTGGATTTTAGGTGGGGGAGAGTGGTGTTGCATTTCCCACTGGTACATAGATCAATAATAAATCAAAGCCTGCATGTCAGACCATCTAACCTTGTAACTTGATTTGAGGTCCATATTTGACACCATGGTTTATATTCTCATTCTACTGGGACTTAATACTTGCGGTAAGTCACAAAGAATCCTTGGACCTCAGTATGAGATACTATGTAAGATGCTTCTCTCCTTGAAATTCTCCTTAAGAATCACCAAAGAAAAGTTCATTCAGAGAGTATAGAACAGTCTATAACATAGTATAGAACAGTCTATAATTCCTATATACCCAAACAAACTTAACCAAGTTTTGTTTGTTTGTTTTTTTGTTTTTGCAGTACGCGGGCCTCTCATTGTTGTGGCCTCTCCCGTTGCGGAGCACAGTCTCCGGACGCACAGGCTCAGCGGCCATGGCTCATGGGCCCAGCCGCTCCGCGGCATGTGGGATCTTCCCAGACCGGGGCATGAACCCGTGTCCCCTGTATCAGCAGGCAGACTCTCAACCACTGTGCCACCAGGGAAACCCTTAACCAAGTTTTATGAAAATAAGTCTGGTTATTTTCATAGGACATTCTAAGAGATAGAAATTAATTTTATTTATATAGATTACTATCCTGTCAACTTACTTTATTGTTAAAGAATAAATTGTGAAATTTATTGTTGAAGGGAAAATATTAAATACTATTTTCAGAAAAACACTAAAACATGTTAGTTGCTCCATATTCTTGGTATATATTTCATTAATATTTGTCCTACAATCCATTATTTTTCATATTAAGAATTATCCTAGGCCTGTGTCAGGTATATATCCCACAGAATTGTTGACTGTTATATGGAAGTCATGAATCCATGGCATTAAATGTTTATATAAGAGTCAGAAAGTAAGTTACTAACAAATACTCTTCTTAGAGAATAGAACACTCCTTATTACTTCTCGCCCTTCCTCAAGCCCAACAGCAAAGGAGCCTTGCCTAAACAAAATATTCAGAATACCTCTGTACATTAATTATTTAATATCTGACAGACTGTCAGACCAGTAAACTAATCCCAGGACTGACTGAACAAACCAGATTATTACCTCTGTCTTAGCTAACTTTCTGCTGCCACCACACTAGATAGCAAGTCCTAAGATTCAGTCTGTACCCTCTTTTCTCATCTCTGAAGATACCTTGTCTACTTAAGTCTCTTCAAATACACAACTACAAAAAAGGCTCAGAGCATAAACTACAGTGTCACTAGACATCGGTGAGGTAAATTATTAGTATACCCTCTCAATTAGCTTGGCCTTGGTTTATTTAACATCATTAAATAATGTCTTTCATGTTCTGGGTTGTAACTGTCCTTCTATTCACTAGCTTCCTTTAAAGCAAATATTAGTCCCTTACAGCTGATCTATTCCCATCCCAAGGAAGAAACTGAATTTTCCTTAAACCCACTGATGCTTGAAGAAAGAAACCTGTTAATGCTGCAGGTTCAACTACTAAGTTTCAAGTCAAAATTACTTCTCCTTGGAGTTAGTATCCCTGAATTCTGCCTAGTGAGATTTCCTGGCTAGCTTTTTTCTTTGCTGTTCCACATCTTAATCCATGATCCTAAGACTGGATCCTTGTCCTCACAACTGACTCCCCTTGTCTGTTCTTATCCTAGTTTATTATACATACTTTTCTTGGAAGCTAATTATCCTGGATCTTCTACAATTAATGATCTCATTCTAGAATTGCCTTGCTTTCACTTTTATTTTCTAAAAGCTTAATTTAGTCCATAACTTAGATCAGGAGAAAAAGGCAGAGTTCCAAATTTATCATTGGGAATTCTTTCCTTTCACTGCCCCAACTTTCCCAGACTAACCTACCGATATCCTTCTCTCCTCCAATCCAGGCAAATCTCAAAGTTAACAGTAGAACATTACAATTTAACTGCACTTCATGGGATTTCCCTGGTGGCACAGTGGCTAAGACTTGGTGCTCCCAATGCCGGGGGCCCGGGTTCGATCCCTGATCAGGGAACTCGATCCCACGTGCATGCCACAACTAAGGAGCTGGCAAGCCACAACTAAGGAGCCCACGTGCCACAACTAAGAAGCCCACATGCCACAACTAAAGGAGCCAGCAAGCTGCAACTAAGGAGCCCGCCAGGTGCAAATAAGACACAGTGCAACCAAATAAATAAATAAATAAAACAATTTAACTGCACTTCAAACTCTTCTAATTATAGTCAAGCTGGTCATATACCTAAATTCCTACAATAATTCTGATGGAAGGTTTGGAGGTTCTTTTGCCTCAGAACTTAAGTGACTAGGAAAAGATCATGAAGTAAATAATAAAGTTAGAACTAAAATCCAAATATCCTAACGAAGAACAAAAAGGAAATCATATGTCTGTCAATTGTCAATTTTTATATTTCCAGCTCACTTTTCCAAGTAGAATAAGTATTCTTCCTGAAAAGCTCAAAAAGTACATCTAATTAAATGTTCTACCAAGTTTTAGAGGAATAACTGAAGTGCAATAAACTGCACATATTTAAAGTGTACAATTGATCCGTTTTGTCACATGTCATGTCATACCACTGAAACCATAATCAGAATCAAGAAAACAAGTAACAGGACTTCCCTGGTGGTCCAGTGGTTAAGAATCTGCCTGCCAATGCAGGGGGACACGAGTTCGATCCCACATGCCGTGGGGCAATTAAGCCTGCGCACCACAACTACTGAGCCTGCACGCTCTACAGCCCGCATGCTGCAACTACTGAGCCTACACACCACAACTACTGAAGCCCACATGAGCTAGAGCCCACACGCGACAACTACTGAGCCCACGCACCGCAACCACTGAAGCCCGTGTGCTCTGGGGCCCATGTGCTGCAACTACTGAGCCCACATGCTGCAACCACTGAAGCCTGCGCTCCTAGAGCCTGCACTCCACAACAAGAGAAGCCATTGCAATGAGAAGCACACGCACCGCAACAAAGAGTAGCCCCCACTCACCTCAATTAGAGAAAGCTCGCACGCAGAAACGAAGACCCAGTACAGCCACACAAAAAAAGTAACAAACATTTCTATCACCTCAAGTTTCAAGTCCCTGTGTAATTTATCCCTCCCTCTCCTTCCTCCTGCACCAACACCAGTACCAGGCTCTAGGTAAGCTTCGTTTCATGATAGATTTTGCATTTTCTAGAATTTTATATGAATGGAATCATAAGCATGTGCTCTATTTTTAATTGGATTCTTTCATTTAGCATGGTGATTGGGAGATTCACTTATGTTTGTGTGTAACAACAGGTCTTCCTTTTTACTGCTAAGTCACTGAATATAATTTTACAAAGTAGTAAAAAGAAAATCCTCATGAAAAACATCTTACTATCTTTATAATAAGCAGAATGAACATTTTTAATATGCTTCTATTTTAAAAGGAAGAAGGTCAGAGAAAGACTGCCCAGTGAAGCAATATATTTTATTAGTATCAAACTCTCAGGAAAAATAAAAATAAATTAAAAGACTTCAATAATCTAGCTTTAGCAGCTAAAAATACAGGACAAGACTTCTTTAAAACATAGTCCTGTTCCCATGGACTAGTTATTAAATGTATGTTGCTGAGAAAAGTTAACTAATATAGGAGAAAATACAATGATACGTATTACTGTATGTATTACAAATCATTTATTATATACTATTATTTTGAGTTCATTTCAAAAAACTTTTATGCATTCACAAAAAATCAGAGACATTTTACAACAAATATTTATTTTAAATAATGGGAATAAACGAGACACTTACTAAAGAACAATACTGTAAAAAAAAGAAAAAAGGATAGACTATACTAAGGACTTCCTTTTTAGCCATAATATATAAACATTTTTCAATAAATGACTTGCTATCCTCTATTAGTCTGTGTGAACACAGGAGGATATATTGCTGTTTATTCATGCCATTTGTTTCCTGAGAATACACCCTTGAAAATCCCACAGTTGACTGCAATGTTCCTTAATTACAAAATTAATCCTAAAATCACAATTTTTGATGACTATAAAGTTACATATATTTGAAACTACAATATATGTGGTTATATTGTTTATATACTGTACGTATTTGTATTCAAAACTACAATGATGTATATAGTATGAAATGTTAACCATTACACAGCTAATAATTTCTTTAAGTCCATCATTTTTTATAATAGCATATTTGGGACAACAACCTCAGATTCTCAGAAAGGTGCTTCAGGATGTTCTTATAACTTAATAGAGAACTAGGCAGGAAAAAGTGTACCCTAAAGCTGTAAGTATAAATGACTCTGGAGACTTCCTTGGTGGCGCAGTGGTTAAGAATCCACCTGACAACGCAGGGGACAGGTGTTCGAGCCCTGGTCTGGGAAGACCCCACATGCCGTGGAGCAACTAAGCCCGTGCACCACAAATACTGAGACCATGTGCCACAACTACTGAACCCCACGTGCCTAGAGCTTGTGCTCTGCAACAAGAGAAGCCACTGCAATGAGAAGCCCATGCGCTGCAACTAGAGAAAGCTCGCACACAGCAATGAAGATCCAACACAGCCAAAAATAAATAAATAAAATAAATAAATTTTAAAAGAACAAATAAATAAATGGCTCTGAACATAAATTCTTTCCTCTTCATATTTTCAATCAGCTACTCATAAAAAAATAAAGCATCAAGAAATTACATTTAGGGACTTCCCTGGTGGCACAGTGGTTAAGAATCCGCCTGCCAATGCAGGGGACATTGGTTCGATCCCTGGTCTGGGAAGATCTCACATGGCGCGGGGCAACTAAGCCCGTGCGCCACAACTACTGAGCTTCCGCTACAGAGCCCGTGAGCCACAACTGCTGAAGCCTGCATGCCCTGGAGCCCGTATGCCACAACTACTGAAGCCCGCACACCTAGAGCCCTTAATCTGCAACGAGAAGTCACTACAATGAGAAGACTGTGCACAGCAACAAAGAGTAGCCCCCACTCGCCACAACTAGAGAAAGCCCGTGTGCAGCAACAAAGACCCAACGTAGCCAAAAATAAATAAATAAAATTATTTTTTAAAAAAGAAATTACATTTAGAAGTACATTAAGGAAGGATTCTTATATTTATCACTTAATGACAAAATTATGGAAATACAGAAAGTTCAACTGTATTTTACAACTCTTCTCCCCATATTTTAATCTGAGTATTGAATATAATAACTCATATTACTCAAAGATGATAGTCTTAAAAGATAATAACTACCATAAGCAAGGCAAACATAAAAATCATTCAATTTCTGCTACAAACAGAAATTTATTAGGGACTTCCCTGGTGGCACAGTGGTTAAGAATCCGCCTGCCAATGCAGGAGTCATAGGTTCGATTCCTGGTCCAGTAAGATCCCAAATGCCACCAAGCAACAAAGCCCGTGCACCACAACTACTGAGCCTGCACTCTAGAGCCCACAAGCCACAACTACTGAGCCCACGCACCACAACTACTGAAGCCCGCATGCCTAGAGCCTGTGCTCTGCAACAAGAGAAGCCACCACAATAAGAAGTCCATGCACTGCAAGGAAGAGTAGCCCCCACTCTCCGCAACTAGAGAAAGCCCACGCACAGCAACAAAGACCCAATGCAGCCAAAAATAAATTTTAAAAAGAAAAGAAATTTATTAGGTAGGTGCTCAATAAAATACAGCCATATTTATTCCATGGGCATGCAGAAAGGGAGAAAAGGATAAGAATGAATATGCCTTCCTTTTACATTCACCCAAGTTTAGAAAATGTTAGTTGCTTTTCCCACCATTTAGAATTCTTTTTATATAAAATTTCCAATTTCTGTAGTCAAACTCAGCTGAATTTTATCAGCTAAATTTAGGCAGAGGTTTTTAACACTCTCGATTATAAATTAAATCAACCTTATTTTACCTTATAATACCAATTAAGGAATATGCTATTGGATAGAAGTGTCTTATCAAGACTGACTTGAAAAGGATGTCAATTATTTTTATCATCTACTACACTAGTCACGTCAGTGGCTCACTTAATACACCAAGGATTCAAAATAAGTGATTATGCATGTTATTTTCTATAAGAGTATTTTTTAGTACCAATATAAGCAACTTCTTTGACATCTGGCATACCACTTAGAACACTTATAATTTATGTAATGTATTTGATGTGATGTTTTATACAAGGAATTCCCTAGTCCCATTATGCTTAATGACATGTCAGCTCTTCTACTATAAACTTTGTTTTTCAATAGCTTATGAAACTGTTTAAATATTGCTCTAGGATAAAACTTGGCAGTTAAGAACCATCAAGACAATAATGCATATTTTTTTTAAAAGTCCGTATGTAATTTTACAAGAAGGGAGTGATATATTCTGTTATTATCTTCATCTAAGAGAGCCCTTGGAATCTTTTTTGTCTGGTCTTACAAAGAGAAATACAAAAAAACCCCCAACAACAATGCAATTTAAGAACTAGCATGAATATTACACTGAACGAAAGTGATGCAGTTAAGATAAAGACTAGTGGATATTTTACAGATTCTAGTTCCAGAGAAAGATTTTAAACCAGTATCCTGCTTAGTGTTCTACTGTTAGCCATAATGTCAAGACTAGGATTTAATGTAACATGAAAACGTTAGCTGCTTTTCTCTGGTTGATATAAACATATTATTTTAGTATATTATAATAGTCAATGATTAACAGCATCAGGAGCTGACAATGGCTAGAGTTGTCAAGAAAGTTGTTATCCATGATGCTAGTAAATCCAACATAAGGGGATGTAACCAATAATACTGATCAACTAACATCAAAACAAAAAAACAATCATAAATCATTATTCTATGGTCAGATAGTCCCCCTAACCCTAGACTGTCTAATATTGGAGTGGCCAAAAAGTTCGTTCGGGTTTTTCCATAACATCTTACTGAAAAACCGGAACAAACTTTTTGGCCAACTCAATAAATGCATGTCCCTAGTCCCAAGGGGCATCTAAATGCATTATGAATACCTCAGCATAAATTTACCAACACTAATGGAAAAATATCCTACTAATCAGCTGCTTGTTATCACATGTTGACCACTATGTCTAAAAACACTCCAGGTTCTATGATTGCTTTTGCTTAAAATGTGCACTTTCCTCTAATTTGGAAAAGGTTAAATGTTCAAAGACTGCAAAGCTAGCAAAGCTAATTGACTTTAGGAGTATGGTTTCCTGGTCATTGTCCTGGTCATTCTTAGAATAGGGTTTTGCAGAATATACAATTACTTACAAACAAAACAAAACAAAAAAATCAAAATACTCACTGAGTTTATGTTATATGCACAACACTCTAGGGCCAATTTTTTAAAAGTCATAAAGTCTGCCCATCAAGAATCATAACTTAGTTGAGACAAGATTTAAATGAACAATTAGTCATTATCTAATAAAAACATTGTACTACATAGTACAGAGGCAGGCTTTAATGCCTGTTAAGAGTTTAAGGATGGGAGAAAAACAGTGTGGGCTAAAATTGTCGGAGACAGCTTTATGGAGGAAGGTGGAGTAGAATTTTTATCCTAGATAGCCTTCCAGAATTGAAATCAATCCTGGTATAGAGATTTAAGAGTTTCCAGTTAAAAGAAATAGTTAAGGAGTAGCAACTATCAATTCACTTGCATCGCATATTTTGTAAATGGTGAAAACCAGTTTTAAGTGAATGTGAAAACAAGAGGAAATGATAACAAATTAATACTACATGGAAATGTTTTGTCATTAGATTTCTTTGGGGCAGTAGGGGTTGGGAGATGGGTGACACACTAAAGAAAAAACACTGAATATTTAAGAGTTAGTGGCCTTGGTTCAGAAAAGTCCAATTTCAAGTAGAACACAGTTTTCTATTCACCTTGTTTTGACCTTGTTTTCTCAATTCCCTCAAATTCCATTCATTTAATATTTAGTTCAAATAGCACATAGTTATTATTATAAGCAAGATCAGAATTACATCAAAATATTAACTACACTAATCTATCCTAGAAAATAATGAGTCAAATGAAATCAATGCTTTGATTCTAAAAATTTTAAACTGCTTTGAGTTATTTTTCCTTATCCAAAATTCCTGTCTTGGAATTTATCATAGGAAACTCTTAGAAGAATTTTAAGAAAGATTGCAGAAGAGCCATATACAGTGGAATGATTACTTCCTTAGCTTTGCAACTAATCACTTTGTTTAGAAATCCCATCATTTAACAAGATTTTGTTGCAACTACAGAATACAGATCCTCCATTCTATGAGTCTGCCTATCCACTACAACTAAATTCAAACTTCAAAACTATCTGGCCAGGGCTTCCCTGGTGGCACAGTGGTTGAGAGTCCGCCTGCAGAGGCAGGGGACACAGTTTCGTGCCCCGGTCCGGGAAGATCCCACATGCCGCGGAGTGGCTAGGACCGTGAGCCATGGCCACTGAGCCTGTGCATCCGCAGCCTGTGCTCCGCAATGGGAGAGGCCACAACAGTGAGAGGCCCGCATACCGCAAAAAAACAAAACAAAACTATCTGCCCAGATCTATACTTCCATTTTACTTAAAATGTACTATTTCCTCTTTAGCAAATAACTTTGTACTCTGCAAGATGAAACATACTCATAAAATCTCTCCCTTTCCCAAATACACACAAAAGTTGAAGTCTATCTACTAACCTGCCTGTCTTGGAGAGATGCCTGAAACAAGCTACAAGCTCATTTTATATAAATGCTGGAACTGTTCCAGAACTGAGCTTAATGGGGTTCATTCATCCTTTGAGATTACTGTATGAGACACTATAAAGACATCCTTTCATGAGAAAATACCAGAGATTAAAGACAGAAGTACTTAGTTCCTTATAGTACTTTAAAACTTACACAGTGTTATATGTACTAATCAATATTCACATGCTAATAGTATTCCTCCTCACTTAAAATAAACCTAGGTCGGTAAACAGTAGGATAAATGAAGTTCACCATCATCACTAAAAGCATTTATAAAATTTCTATTTGTGTTTAATACTGTGCTAGAGTTTACACACAAAAAAAGTGTTAACTACAATGAAACTGAAATTTGAAACTATCATTATGGATTTTACAATTTAAAATTAAGATCATTCTTGTAAAACAGTTATTCAATACTTTAATTATTCTAGCCAGTGATGATTTTTTGTGTGTGTGTGTGGTATGTGGGCCTCTCACTGTTGTGGCCTCTCCCGTTGCGGAGCACAGGCTCCGGACGCACAGGCTCAGCGGCCATGGCTCACGGGCCCAGCCACTCCGCGGCATGTGGGATCCTCCCGGACCGGGGCACGAACCCGCGTCCCCTGCATCGGCAGGCGGACTCTCAACCACTGCGCCACCAGGGAAGCCCGCCAGTGATGATTCTTAAAAGACAGTCCAAAGGACAGAGACTCTTGAAATAATTTTGGGTGAAATGAAATTTATGAAATATTCACATAAAAATGACGCTCCAGGGAGTTCCACTTCCACCTTAGATGTAGAAAGCCTGAGTGACACTCCTAACCTAAAAACAAGAAAAAGTTATTTAACTATCATATTACATTTCTTGAGCATATCGGAGAGCTGAGTTTTAACAGGGCAACCTGTATCTGACATTTCAAGAAAGATAGATTCCTCCAAAACAACAGCAGGAAGAGGCAGCTACCATGCAAGCGAGTAAGAAAAAAATCAGCTAAAATTTTAACAAAGTGCCACTAATCTATTTCCTGTCTCCATGGATTTGGCTATTCTAGCCATTTCATACAAATAGAATAAAAAAATACATGGTGTTTTGTATTTGGCTTCTTTGACTTAGAATGTTTTGAAGGTTCACCCATGCACGTATCAGAAAACTTCATTCCTTTTTTATTAACAATATTCCATTCTATAGATTAGATATACCACATTTTGTTCTAGTGATGGACATTTGACTTGTACACTGAAAACTATAAAACATTGCTGAAAGAAATTAAAAATCTAAATCAATGGAAAGGCATTCTAATTTTGTGAGTCAGACTTAAGTATTGTTAAAATGGCAATACTCCCGAAATCAATCTACTGATTCAATGCAACCCCTATCAAAATCTCAGCTGCTTCTTTTGCAGAAATTGAAAAACTGATACAAAAATTCATATGTAAATGCAAGGGACCCAGAATAGACACAACAACTTGAAAAATTAGAAAGATGGGGAAATGACACTTTCTGATTTCAGCACTTACTATAAACCTAGAGTAATCAAGACAATATAATACTGATGCAAGGATAGACACAGAAAGCAATGGAATAGAATTGAGAATCCAGAAGTAAAACCTTATGCTTATGATCAGTTGATTTCAACAACAGTGATAAGACAATTCAATGGGAAAGAATAATCTTTTCAACAAACAGTTGCTCGGACTATAACAGAGAATAAACCTGACTCCATATTGAATCTATTCCCTTAGCTCTAACCTTTGCGCTCGAATCTATTCCTTTAGCTCTAACCTTTGCGCTCTGTTGCCTGTGCTTAGTCATGCAGGCTTTGCACCTTTTGTAAAAGAATGTTGCCTATAGCCTAAAATATACAAGATAGCCCATTCTCAAGACTCTGACTTTTTAAAGGTATAACACTTTTTCATTCATATAGAGATAAAAAGTTGCAGAACAGAGAATAACATTTGTCTTGCAGGAGGTCTAGGAACATTGTGATCAGACCTCCGTGGACAGCTGCAAGAACAAAGGCACCAAGAAGTCTGCAACAACCAGCCACACCCTCTCCCCTTTTACTATAAAAGAAGCCTGAATTCTAACTCAGGGAAGATGGTTCTTTGGGACACTAGTCCACCATCTTCTTGTTCTGCTGGCTTTCAGAATAAAGTTGTTATTCCTTGCCCCCACAACACGTCTCTCAATTTATTGACCTGTCATGTGGCGAGCAGTAGGAGCTTGGACTCGGTAACAGGACGACTAAAGAACTATTTCCAAAAGAATGAAGTTGGACTCGTCACACCATACACAAAACTTAGCACAAGATGGATGAGACCTAAAGGTAAGGGCTAAAATCCTTACAGGGAAACAGAAGAGTAAATCTTTGTGACCTTGGGTTAGGCAATGGTTTCCTAGACACAACACCAGAAACACAAGTGATAAAAGGAAAAACAGGTAAACTGGACTTTATCAAAATTTAAAAGTTTTATGTTTCAAAGAACACCATCAAGAGAGTGATGGGACAATATATTTGCAAATCATGTGTCTTATAAGGGACTGGGACCTAGAATATATAAAGAACTCTTACATCTCAAGCATAAAAAGACAACCCAATTAAAAAATGGACAAGGACCTGAATGGACATCTGTTTATAGGTATGTAGATGTACACATGTAAATCTTTATACATGATCCAAAGAGATAAATCAGATATTCTGACCTAAGTTTTCCCAGCACCATGAATTTACAGAGACTGACAGTTTTGACTTTAAGGAAGAAGCTGAGGGAAAGAAAGGCTCAAGTTAGTATACATTTGAATTTGGAAGCATCATGTTTGAAATACTATGGATTCAGTTTAAATCCCTTCCTCTAATGGGCAACTTATATTATCTCATTAAATTGCTAGTTATATCCTAAAATGAAAAATTCTGAATTCCAAATTTTTATATTATACTAGCACTTAAGACAAATAAATTAAAAGAAAATAGGAAGATGAATTCATAGTGAAAAAGAGAACCCAATAAATAGTATCAGGAAAAAAACTAATCCTGTCATAAATCCAAAATAATGATAGAGCAAGAAAGTACATAATTTTACACAAGAATACATGTAACAGAATTAATGCAACATATATCCCCACCAAACAAAAAAGATTAAAACATACAAAAAAGCAATAAATGTAATTTCTATATTACGTAAACCATAAGATTCAAAAGCACACAGCACAGGTTAGAAATATCAACTGTCATTAATTAGGAATGGTGAATCAAGGTTTTATGAAATACACCAAGCTTAAAATTCTTATTATAATTTTCACTGTTTTATTAATTTTATTCTCATTTCACCTTTTGAATGACATAATACATATCTGTGTATATACCTATAAAATAGTGAACTTAATGTTAGAAAGGGGATATTTATATCAACTTAGCTCATTTTACCTCTACCTAAAAATTTTTAGTAGAATTTAAATAAGCCTTTACAAATTCCAATAAGCTAGTGTTTCATGTACAACATTTAATTTTACAGAATTAATTTAATTAGGTTTTATTATATGGAAAGGTTTTAAATTCAAAATTTATAAAAATACTCCCAACATAAAAATTATATGTCAGAGTGATGAAGTTTATAAGAATAAGAAGCTAGTCATATAAATGGTCCCTTGATAATAATCAGTGGCTATTAAAGCTCAGAAGTACACAGAAGCAGAATTGCAGCTCTGCAGCACTCCCATTTGGCTTCTAAGAACACAGCCATATTGACAGCTAAAACAAGATCTGTCAACCTACTCAGCAAGAAAAATAACTGTAGGGAAGATTAGATCTGTCAAGACCAGGAGAACCCTCAAGAATTCAGGATGGTGGTAACTATCTCAAAGGAAAACCTAGAACATAAAGATTACCTCAGCAACTTTTGGAGGCACTCCATCCCCAAGCACTTCTCTGATGAAGCAGTGCTGGCCCATGTAATATGAGAGTCCACAGGTCCTCTTGAAGGCATCTTTCAGTCGTTTCAGCTCTACATCTGTAACTGAAATTCAGAAAGAGAAGATGGGTAAGAAACTAGAGGAGAATAGTCATCTCTCAAAATCTTTACATTTTTTCAACCCAATTCCTAATAAAAATTGGCAAATATTATTTCTCTTTCCAAATAAGTAAAATAAACACAAAGATATTTTTCATAATTCTAATATTTTTCAAATCTAATCTAGAAAATAAATATGCAAATTCCTGACCCACTATTTTCAAATGACAGAACATTAAATTATGCATACAAATTTTAGGCAGGGGTAAGGAAGAGGTAACAAGTACTTCGAATTAGCAAGTAAGCTAAATGGCCTTAGATGCTGGCATTAATATGTTTTTAGCAGCAATGCACTCATTGCCTCTGGGATAATAAAAATTATATTATTTCTACTCTTTGAGCACGTATCTATCCATGCAGAAGACATCCCCTAAGTTTAGCTTAGACCGTGTCATCATCTACAAAGAAAGTAACCTATAAATAGATGATTCTAATAAACTATAATTTTTAGACACCCACTCTCAAGAAAAAAAATTACTGAGCCATTACTTTATTTTAGGCATTGAAGCCTTTTTTCCACTGAATAGAACAATCTCTGTCTACAATGACAGAAAAATAAATATTCTTTAGTATTATGTGGTCAGTACAATCGTCACTATGGAGGCACAGAATTGGTACCTTTATCCCATGCTAGAGAAGAAAGATAAGACTTCTGGACAGAGAGGATGATTACTTAAACTTTTAAAGGCTAACCCAGGCAAAATGGACAAGGGCATGCCAGGCAGACATAATAGTTTGTTTCAAAATATAATGCATAGAGCATGATGTATATAGAGCATATGAGAATTGTATGTTACTAGAACAAAATGAATAAGGCAGGGAGTAGTAAGTGATAAACCTAAAGCAGTCATTGACCAATTCAGAGAAATTCAGTTCTGTCATAATAAGGAAGGGATTCCGTCAGACACAAACTCCAGGCAGACAGGAAACAGGACACAGCCAGATAGTTTACCAGTTCTATAGAGAATGCAACAAATGTGGAAGCAAAAGATAGACTGCTACTAAGAGAAGAAAAGGAGGAGCTAAATCTGGGAAATATTTAGAAGAAAAAGTCAGTAGAATCTGAAGCTTGACTAAAAGTAGAAGCAATCTAGAATAACACTCAGGATTCTATCCTGGGAAACTAGAAGGATGGTATTAGCATGTAGAAAGGGAATGTATGAAAAAGAGTAAGTAAAGAAGTGGGGACTTCCCTGGTGGTCCAGTGGCTAAGACTCCTCACTCCCAATGCAGGGGGCCCAGGTTTAACCCCTAGTCAAGGAACTAGATTAGAGCCCACATGCCGCAACTAAGGGTTTGCATGCCACAACTAAAGATTCTGCATGCAGCAATGAAGATCCCGCATGCGGCAACAAAGATCCTGTGTGCCGCCTACACCCAGCAGAACCAAATAAATAAATTTTTAAAATATTTTTTAAATAAAATAGTGAGGAAGAAAAAAAAATGATAAATTCTGATAAGGACATACTGAAAATGAGGAACCTTGGGGAGATCCACTGGGTTTTTACAATTATGAGTGTAAAGCTTAGGAGAGGTTTGATGAGAGTCATCAACCTATAGGTGGCAATTAAAGCCATGAATGAAGAGCACAAATGAGACAGAGACAAAACTGGGAGAAACCAAAGCTTACAGTACCTGTGGAGAAAGAAAATATACTCAAACAAGATCGACAAGGAATAGTTAGAACAGGAAAAACAAGAGTGTAGTCTCCAAAGGACAAGAAAAAGGGCTGGTCTACAGTCTCAAGTAAGGCAGAAAGGGGCAGCAAGATAAAGATTAACGAGTGCCCTGGCACACAGATTATCATTCAAGGAAAGTCTGTGGTAGGGAGGGAAAGTTCATGAGTTCAACAACCTGTAGGTCAATGATAAAACAATAAGAACTAATACTTGAATAAGTAGCTAGAGAAAAGTATGAATACTAGATGCTTAATTCATTTAAAAATGAATTCATAGGGCTTCCCTGGTGGCGCAGTGGTTGAGAGTCCGCCTGCCGATGCAGGGGATACGGGTTCATGCCCCGGTCCGGGAAGATCCCACATGCCGCAGAGCGGCTGGGCCCGTGAGCCATGGCCGCTGAGCCTGCGCGTCCGGAGCCTGTGCTCCGCAGCGGGAGAGGCCACAACAGTGAGAGGCCCGCCTAGCACAAAAAAAAAAAAAAAAGAATTCATAATAATAGGCCCAAATTACTAATTTTTTTTCTTTTTGGAATGCAAAAGTGAGAAGCAGAACAACGCTCATTTTATAAATTACAATAAAAAAGAAATTACTTCAGCTACCAGAATACCTGTTTCTTCAATAAGCCTAATTTTCATGAATGGTTTTACTAACAAATTAGGATGCTCATAGTCTAGTGGAGGAGACAAGAAAAATCAATCATTGTGATATAAAATGATAATCTCATACACTTGGTTACAGATATTTGAAGGACTGTTTGGTAATATGTTTAAAAAATAGCAACCATATGACTAATGAATTTATTCCCTTATAACAGGAGAAAATGTACATACAAGCTTTGTAAAGCATTTGTAAAAGCAAACAATGTCCATCAGCAGAAGACAGATTGAATAAGTTACTGTATATGCACAAAAGAAACTATCAGACACTAAAATACTGCCAGAGATCCATATTTACTGAAAATAAATAGTATTTTTATTCAAAATAAACAAGCTAACAATTAGTTCATCTGTAGATAAGGAATACATAAAAGCATTCATTGTACAAGTGAAACTCTGAAAACTTTAAAAATAAAGATTCAGGCAAGATGGAAAACAAAAGAGAATCAAGCCTAGTAAAATTTTAAGGTAGGAAAATATAATATTAATGCAGTTATTTTAGTTTTAGAAAGAAAAAACAATTTCTGGAAAAAATAGAAAACTGAACACGTGTGGTTTTTCTATCTCCTCTCTCTCCAAAGACTTCACTAAAATTACAGCAAGAATAAAAAAGGACATAAACTCACAAGGACAAAGATAATAGGAGAAAAAAGAACTGAGGATCTAACAGGCAGTCAATTTTTTCTGGTGAACATTAGTGTCTGGAGGAGTGACTGACCTGAGCAGATAAAATAAAATTGAAACCTAAGCACCAGCAGTTGAGAAATGTGAACAAGAAAGTGAACTAACTTACTCTGTCTAGAGCACCCAAAAAAGACTCGAATTCATTGTACCAATTACCACACACAAAAAAGGGGTGAGGGTAAAAGGTGGGATTGAAGAGAAATTGGTTGAAAGTTATATGAGGAGTGCTTAGACTCTCGGGTTCCTTGCAGCACAACACAGTCACGCACCAATCTACCATCTACCCACCCCTGCACATCACTTTTAGATGTAGATATATATCAAAAACCAGAGATACATTCTCTGGAGACACTGACACAGAAAGGCTCCATACATGGAAACACCAGATTTAGCTGAGAGCTATAGGAAGGACAATGAGGTATGAAAAAAGGTGAAGATTAAATGAGCATTTGCATCCAGCTGCCCTCCCTTGCCCTATTCTCACATATATATCACCTGGGCAGAATCAAGGAGGATTCTTCTCTGAAGAAAGTAAATGATTCTAGAAGAAAGGCCTACTGTTACTGACATGGGGTGAGGGAACTGTCTCCATTCCCCCTTTAGAAATGGCTGGGTTCCCAAAAGGAAAGTCCCAAAAAGGAAAATCCACAAGTCAACAAGTGATATACTCAAACATGTAAGTCTTCCAGTCAATATTTTAATGCATCACTCTTTAAAATAAAAAGGCAGTTTGGCAGTTATTATAAAGTTAAGCATATACTTACCTTATGACCCAATAATTCCACTCCTTGCTATTTACCCAAGAAAATACTGTACAGAAACATACAAAGGAGCTTTATTAACAATAGCAAAAACACTAGAAACAACAACCCCTTGATCCTTGAACAGAAGAATAAATAAATGTGGTATATCCATACAATGGAATAGTATTCTGCAATAAAAATGAAGAAACCACTGATTCATGCACCAACATAAGTGGATCTCAAAAACTATGCTGAGCAAAATAAGCCAGACATGAAAGAACAAATACCATATGACTGCATTATATAAAAGACTTCAAGAGGCAAAACTAGCTGTGATGTCAAAGACAGTGGTTGACAGGTGGTGAAGTGGGGAGTATGTGGCTGGAACTGTAGGGAACAGACACTGCAAAGAGATAGGAGGGAACTCTTCTGAGGTGATGGAAATGTCTTATATATTTGACTGGGGTGGTGGCTACAAAAGTGAATATGATTGTCAAAACTTACTAAACTGAATACTTAAAATCTGTGCATTTTATTGTATGTAAATTATATATCAATAGAGTAGACTGAAAAAATGAATGAACTGCCAAGGAACACCAAAAATTGAGGAAGATTCCAAAAAGAAAGGTACCAAAACAAACAAATGGGGGAAGGGGGAGTGGTGAACAGAAATAATGAAGAAAGAAGAAAAAAATATGAAAACCTCCAAATATTCTCAGAAAAGGAGAAAAACAAAATTACATCCAAATAAGAACAGGGTACTATAAAAATATAACAAGAAAAAAGTACAAACAATCTCTCCTGTACCTTTTCCAGAAAGCTACAGGAGAATGTCCTACAACAAAATGAGGGGTAAACAAAGGAAAGAAAAGGGATCCAGGAAACACTGTAGCATGAGAGAGGAAAAGGAAATTTCCAGGATGATTATGATATGATATCCCAGCAGGACAGCTATGCATAAGCCTAGAGAACAAGACTAGATTAGAAATGAAGGACTCCAGAATAAAAAAGGAAAGCATGACAGTAAACTAATACATTTGGACAGTAAACTAATATATTTGACCACAATGGGAATAGCTTAAAGAGGTATTTCACCTTCAAAAAATAAATTTCAAGGGCTGGTTTTACTTTAGGTTTTTCTTAATCTAAGGAACTGCAGAAACATTTCAAGTCCACCTATAACACAGTCATAAGAGTCAAGAAACTAACCAGAATCTTATTGAAAACTACAGAAACAGAACTAAAATCCTTCCTTAAACAGGAAGTGTGAATGAAAGACAAGGGAACACCCAAGGCAAAGAACCAAGGGAAAAAGTTTTCTTTTCTCACATCAAAACAGATTTTCAAGAGAATTTAACACAAATCTCATCCAACAAAAAGCCTTGGTGATTTCAAGACATCTCAGTTTTCAAAATATTCCATTAGTGAGAATTAGCAACTCATAATCAAATACCAAGATATGGTAAGAAAACGAAAGTACTTGATAATACGTAATGATTATACCACAAAAATAAAAGCAATTACACAGAAAGGGCAAATACTGAAACAGAGATAAAACAAAGATTATGGTCCTCACCACAGAAACAGAATCCTTCCAGTAAGATGCTCCTCCTGAAATGCAATCAATCAATCAACAAATCATTAATTAATTAAAGGCTACTGTGCCCTTACTGATCATATGCCCAAACACTGTGCTAGGCCATGAGGAACACAAAACTAATAAGACCTCCAACTCTGCTTTCAAGGAACTCAGAGCTAAGAGACAGACTCATGAATAAACAATGACAATACAGTAAACATAAAAGACATAGTTGTGCACAGAGGAAGAACATCTAAAAAGGGGAAAGAGTGCTCTAAAACTACATTACTAAGCATAAGTTAGAGCAAAACAGATAGATAGGTGCATCTAGTGATTATTTGCATATATACTTTCTATAAAGATCTCCTTGTGAATTCTTTTTACATTTGATCATCTATAGCATGACATTCTCAAGACCTATCTGATCTATAATAAACCTAATATAGCAACTTATCAGCATAAACAACCTAATCACCAGTTTTTCAGAGAATATGGTAGTCTTCCGAGCTAAGTAAGATTTACAGGTTATAATAGTTGATATAACTGTGACTAACATGGCTGATTTGAGTTAACTGTAACCACGAATTTGTGCTTCCTGGACACCTTCTCATCCAAGACTTTCCCACCCTTTCTCATCACTTGGCTTTTGGAGCAGGGTGAAAGGCAACAGTGTACTGTGGTGAGCTAAGGCGAGGACACTGAATTCACTCCAGGCAGTCTATGTCTTGCTGAAGGACTACATATTCAGGGCCGTGGGCGCTGACAAGAAACCTGTGCTTCTTTAATACTCTCCGCTACTTCTGAACCACATTTCATCTGATCCTTTACCATCACTATAAATAAATATTGTCCAAATAAATGAAAATATATGTGTAATTCCAACTCAAAAGGCCAGAAACATAAGGCATCTCCTTTACACTTGACTATTCTCAGACCTCACATTGGGAAGAAAAGCTGTATGAATAAAAATATTCTATAGCTCCTCTGCTCTGGAACACAAGTTCAAGCATAAAAGGAATTACTGGTGGTAGTAAAGACTGATGATGCAAACCTCAAAAACGGAAATACCTACAGGGAGCAGGAGGGTAATATAAATGATGAAGTGGGCCAGGTGGGGTCTGTGGAACTCTAGAGAGCACATATTCCTCCTACAGCGTGAAGCTGCTACTAAGTTCCAGGCCTATGCTGCAATGTGGCAATGAGGAAACCAGGAATATAAATTTTTTGTGAAATCCCTCCACATTAAAAGTGTTAGCAGCTAATATTTTTTAAAAAATTAATCAACATGCAGTCTAAATATGGCCCACCAGCTGCCAAGTTTGGCAACCTCTGGCCAAATCGTTAAGGGCACAAACAAAATATATATATGTTTGAATCCACACGGTCACTTACATATATATATATGTATAAAACAAAGACAGAAAAATAATGGATGTCCAATAATGACAGTCTGTGGGGAGGAGGAGATTTCTAGCAGTAATGAGAGCAGCCCCTGTTTACTTTCTACTCCTAACTCTGGAGGAAAGTTGTGAAAATGAGGACTGGAGAAATGAGGTAAAAGTCCAACAAACAACAACAAATTTTTCTTCCCCTATCCTTTTTCCTCCTTACCTATAGACTAATATTACCATCCCAGCAGATCCAGCTGCCACCTAACACTGGAACAAAGGGGAGGGAAGGAAAAGAGAGCAAGCAGAGGAGGAAGGGAAATATCAAGAAGAGGAAGGCAATTTCTGTAGGTTTGACAGAGAAGCATACAGAAAGTATTGTCATTAATTGTAAAGAACGTACCCAAGTCAACCCTTAGTACCTTCGGGGCACTGGTTCCAGGACCAGCAAACCCACCCCACCCCCACCCCATACCAAAATCCACAGATGATCAAAGTCCCTTATATAAAATGGTGTAGTATTTGCAGGTAACCTACAAAAGTCCTCCTCTATACTTTAAATCATCCCTATATTCCTTATAATACCTAATACAGTGTAAATGCTAAGTATCAATAAATTGTTGTAAATACAATGTAAATGCTATATAAATAGTTGTCTGTGTGTAGCAGGAGTGGCAAATTGAAGTTTTACATTTTGGAACTTTCTGGAATTTTTTCCCCAAAATATTTTCGATCCACACTTGGTTGAATACACAGATGAGGAACCTGTGGATACAGACGGCCAACTGCATTAGATTTGACCATGAGTGCTGTCTTACTCAAAGCCAGGTTAGTCACGTAAGTATGAGTATTCATAAGCACTTTTAATTAAAAGGTTATTAACATTCCAAAAAATTATGAACAAAATAAAACCTCCCTTTGTAAAACAAATTTTGCTATCAACTTCACATAAAAGAAGCAAGTTAGGAGCCATATGGTCTGAATAGGTCAAAGGTTCAATCTGATAATTCTGCTGCATGCACTGGCTATAGGTTGGGCTAAATATTATATTTACTCAAAGCATGGGTACATTCATTTGCTATATTTATTATATTTACCTATAAAGGCTCCTAATCATACTTGAACTAAAGTCACATTTTATGAAGACTACGTTGTATCAGATCAAAGAATGGAGCTCATATTCTATATTTAACCCATAGATCAAACACAAGACTAGTTCAGTAAATCCAAGACTTCTCTAGAGGGTATTTTAAGATTTATTTTAAAAATACAAACAAGAGCAGAAAAAACAGGGACTTCCCTGTAGATCCAATGGTTAAGATTCCACACTTCCAATGCAGGGGGTGCAGGTTCAACCCCTGGTTGGGGAACTAGGATCCCACTTGCACCGCAGGCACAGCCAAAAAAAAAAAAAGAAAAGGCAGAAAAAACATTTTACGGTTGTCTAGCAGTTTCTAGTTACATAGTAATCCAAGCATATTCTGAATGGCCCCTGCAACTACATGAAATATCATGAAAACTGAAAAGAACTATGTATTTCACCTAATTATATACAGGTATCCCACGCTTTTCAAAAGTTCACTTTATGCCTCTTCACTTTTATGAGAAACCTACGTTAGCACCTGTTTTCGCTAATCAAAAGAAATCTAAAGAGGATTTTTGCTTTTACAAAAAAAGGCGAAAATAGCTTTTAGCATTTGTTTTGCAGAGAGCTATTATAGGGGCAGCACGCACCCCAAGCAGCAAGAGTGGCATTGCCAAGCTCCTTCCCTGGGAACTACACTAGCATCTCAGCATCAAGCTGCCCTAGCTCTGAGCTATGTCTGTGAGCATTTATGCTTTATCTCAATTTATTTTGTACATTGTTAGCAAGAAGTGTCCTAAGGTGACTGCCTCTTTGCCTTATGCCATTTCAGCTTACAAAAGGTTTCACAGGAATGCTCTACTTTCGGATAATAGGGAAAATCTGTATACAATAGTAGGCAATAGTGTGTTGGGTGCTATGGGGGATACAAAAATAAACTATGATCCTTGGATTTAAAAGCTTAAAATCTGTCAACAAATATTTGAGTGTTTATCACAGGCCAGGTGGGCACTGTGTTATATCTTTATTCTATTAGTTCTTAATCCTGGAATCAACTGAGGAGCATTTAAAGAATTCTGATGCCCAGGCTCCATCCCAAACCAATAAACTGAAGTCTCCGGAAGTAGGACCCAGGGATTCAAATGTTTGCTAAATAAATGAATACATAAGTAACATACCAATCACACAAAGTAGACAGTAATAAATAGCCTAAAGGGTATAAACAAGTGATATGGAAGTACAGAAGAAAAGATTACAAGGGAGGAATCTTAGGAAAGTTTCATAAAAGGGGGTCAGTTCCCATACTAGAAAGTTAAGAATGAGTACAAAACAGGGAGACAGGAAGAACATGTCAAGTATCAGGAAGGGAGTGAGCAATGACACATAAGTCAGAAGATGTTAGGAATGTTTAGAGGACAGTTTGAGAGGCTAGAATGTAAAGTGTGGGGACTGCAAAACAGAAAAGTACGGGAAGAGAAGTGGAAGGAATATCTAGGGTGATAAATATGCTAATGAGTTTTTACTTTTTCAGGAGTTATTCTGGTAAGAGTGTGAAAGAAGTATATAATAAGGTGTAAATTTTTTAAATTAGGAATGCAAATCTAGAAGCTAATGAAAAACTAAATCTGAGACTTCTATTAAGTGCTCAGTGTTCATATAGACACAACATATTCCACACTGAAAAAGTTTACAATTTGAAAAAGAAAGCTAGAGAGACATACATCAGCCCTCATACAAATCCATCCCTCCTCATTTTATTTCATTTTCTGATAACAGAGAAGAAAGAAGAAGGGCCACTCAGCCTCAGTTTGAGATCTCCAGTATTATGGAAAAATGTCTACCAAAATGCCCATCATTCGCTCCCTGGCCAAAGAAAGAAATGATGCAGGAAACAGAAAGAGAATAAGATTGAGGAAAAGAAGGCAAATAGAACAAGAAAGTTAACGAAGTGAAAACACAAAGATTAGAGAGAAAATATTAGACAAAGAGGCACAGGAAATCAACATACGTTCCACTGGTATCCCAAATTTTAAAAGCTGAAATAACAAGACTGTCACTTCTGCTGCAGTCATAAACTTGCCCAGGTTCAAGAGGAGCAGCCACAGATTCCAATGTGTCAAAGTCACATTGTAACCAGCTTGTGGGATGGGAGATATTTGTCATAGCTATCTTTTGAAAATATAATCTGCCATAAACACGAATACTAAGTATTACATCTGTACTGGGTTTTCTTTTCTCCATAGGCATCTGAAGAATTTCACATCTTATACTACTCTTCTAAATATTTACAAATCTCTGTAACACAAGTTAGATACGTGAGTACTAAAGAAAATGGTACTTCCATCAAAAGTGTCACTAAAGAAGTTGGTCCTAAAATAGTCAACCATACAACTCTCCTTCAGGAATACTAAACCATTACCTCTAGCCAAAGAGAGCTAAACTGAAGATTTAAACTTTCAACCCCATTGGGAGAGATCAAAATCCCATCTGTACTACATCTAAGGGCACCATTTCAGAAATTAAGAGTAACCTAGCCTTAGAGAAAAAAGGGGGAGGCGGGGAGAGAAGACTGTGATCTATTGCTTCACAAAGAACTTCAGTACCTAAAATCTGTAGAAAGAAGGGTGGAGGGGGGAAGGAAAGAAGGGAGGGAGGGAAAATATATTCCAAGTCAAAAGGATAAAAAAAATTAGGTTAGCTTTACTTCCTGATCTGAGGTTCTAAGACCATTGAGAGCCTTCCTTCCTGAAAGTTTAAATGAATATTTTCTCTTTTCTCATAGTCAACTTGACTTGTATAATGAAGTACAACTTAGCAAGGCAATGGACACACTGTCCTTGGGAAAGAAAATCAAAGATGAAACAGACCTAGTTTGTTATAACTGTTAGTTTGTTATAACTGTTTTAAAAGAGGAGGGGGAAGCATAATCTGCCAAAAAAAAAATTCATTTACAAAAATTCATTTACAAAGCAGAGCTATCAACACTAATTGTTTCACCTTGTTTTAAGCAATAAGTATGTTCAAATCATTCGACCAGGGATTTCAGAACTTTCTCTAATTCCATCATTTTAATGTTATAGTCCACAGATCCTACATATTCATTATCTGTAGTTCTTAGAGGCAGTTCCTAATTGCATGTGGCCTACAAGAATAACATTCCACCTAGCTGTTATTAAATTGTACTTTTAGCTGATTTTTTTCAACAATCTCTTATTAAATGCCTACTATGTGTCAAGCACAGTCAAAATGAATAAGACATAGTCCCTGCATTCTAATACTTCAAAATTTAGTAGAGAAAAAAGGCACAACCAAAATAACTGCAATGCCAGACAGGAAATGTTAAAGACGAGGTATTAAAATGGAGTCCCCAAATAGCGAGTGATTAATTATCCCAGCTGGTAATTAAGAAAGGCTTCCAAGAGATGCTGACCTTTGCAGGATAGGAGTTCACCTGGCCAAAAAGGGCAGAAGTGTAATCCATGTACGGAAAACATATATAAAATAATAAAGTAGCATGGATAATCAGGGGATTGCAGGTAGTTTGATATAAACGAAGTACAGGGTACAAGAAACAGAGCCGCAGGAAATGAGGCTGGAATGATAACTGGCAGATAAACAGAATCCTTTTTTTGAGGTGATAATGTTCTCAGGTAAAAGACTATACTTTCCAGCTTCCCTTGCTATGGAACTAGAAATAGCCAATGAAATGTAATAGAAATTGCTCCAAGAAGACACCTTCAAAGCTCCAGATAGCTAGCAATGTCCTTTTGCTATTATCTCTTCTTCCCACCTGGATCTCAAGATGGGACGGCTGCCTCTCCAGAAGCCATTTTACACTATAAGTGAACTTGAAGTTAAAAACCATACACTAGGGCTTCCCTGGTGGCGCAGTGGTTGAGAATCCGCCTGCCGATGCAGGAGACACGGGTTCGTGCCCTGGTCCGGGAAGATCCCACATGCCGCGGAGCAACTAAGCCCGTGAGCCATGGCCGCTGAGCCTGTGCGTCCGGAGCCTGTGCTCCGCAACGGGAGAGGCCACAACAGTGAGAGGCCCGCATACCGAAAAAAAAAAAAAAAAAAAAAAAAAAAAAAAACCATACACTAAAGATGGTGAAGTCAAAGAGACAGAAAAAGCTTAATGACCATGGAATTGCCATACAACCTCTGGATATTCTCTCCAGATTAATGTATGAGAAAAATAAAGAACTATATCTTACATATTTTCTGTTTAATATTCATCCAAACTTAATCCTAGATAGATAGAGATATCAGATGCAACTGCATAGAAGGACACTCTAAGCTATTCCTGAGTTTTAAACAAAGAAACAACAATCAGATTTATGTTCATACTCATATTAATGTGTTTAAAAGATGGGAAAAGACCAGCTAAGCAGCATAAAGAGCAGTTGAGAGGCTACTATGTTAGTTCAGACAAGAGTTGAGGACTTAAACTATAAAAGGGAGGTAAGATAAGGCAGATTCAAGAGATATGAGAGTTGACTGAACAGAGTTCAATGAATAATTAGCTGTGAAAAAAACAAGAAAGAAAAAAGGATCTATGGTGATTTCTAGATGTCTGCTTGGTTCTAAGTTAGACTTGATGAAGACCAAGTCTATAGGAAAACTTGAATATTTCACATTGTACAGCTGACCTTTGAACAACGTGGGTTTAAACTACTCAGGTACACTTATACACAGATTTTTTTCCAATAGTAAACACAGAGGACTAAGCCATCTGCCATCCGAGGTTGGCTGAATCCTCAGATGCGGAACCACAGATATGGAGGAACCTTGCATACAGAAGGCTGACTGTAAGTCATACACAGATTTTCTACTATGGGTCAGCACCCAGGACTCCTAAGTTATTCAAAGGTCAACTGTATTTACATTTCTGTTATGGACTAAATGAATGTTACTAACAAAATTCATATGCTGAAGCCCTGACCCCCAGTGTGGCTGCATTTGGAGTTAAGAAGTAACTACTGTTAAATGAGATTATAAGGGTGGGGCCATTGGATTAGTGTCCACCTAAGAAGAAACACCAGAGAGCTTGCACTTGCCACCTCTCCCCCAGCTCCCCACATACACACAGAAGGCCATGTGAGGAGCCAGAGAGAAGGCAGCCATCTGCAAGCCAAGAGAGTCCCCATCAGAAACCAAATCCTGCCAGAACCCTGATCTTAGACTTTCCAGCCTCCAGAACTGTGAGAAAATAAATTTCTGTTGTTTAAGCCACCCAGTCTGTGATATTTGTTACGGTAGCCCAAGCTGAATAATACAGAATTTGGTATTGAGTGAGAAGTGAGCTGCTGCTATAATAAATGCCTAAAAATGTGGAAGCAGCTTTGGAACTGGGTAATGGGTAGAGGCAGGGGGAGTTTTGAGGTACTTGATAGAAAAGGCTTAGACTGCTATTAAGGAACTGTTGGGGGGTCTCCCTGGTGGCGCAGTGGTTGAGAGTCTGCCTGCCAATGCAGGTGACACGGGTTTGTGCCCCGGTCCGGGGGGATCCCACATGCTGTGGAGCGGCTGGGCCCGTGGGCCATGGCTGCTGAGCCTGTGCGTCCAGAGCCTGTGCTCCGCAAAGGGAGAGGCCACAACAGTGAGAGGTCCACGTACCGCAAAAAAAAAGGAACTGTTGGCAAAAATACGGACATCAAAGGCAATTCTGGGGAGAGTTTAGAAAGAGGAGGGCTATGGAGAGAGTCTCTATCATCTTAAAGAATACATCATGAACAGAATGTAGGTTAGGAATATGAATTCTTAAGGCCATTCTGGTGAGACTGAAACCAAGTCCCCCTAAAACCAAATTCCCCTGCAGAGTTTATGATTAACCTCTCTATCCAAAACTTTATCCCCTTTCTTGTCCCACCCCTTTCCCCTCAGGATTGAGGAATATCAAAGAAAATGGGGGACTGAAACCAAGTGGGACTCTGCAGAGCCTTCCTGGATACTAGCCCCTCTGTGTCCCCTGCTTGTTTGACCAAAGAGCAGACTCAAGCAGTTAATGATTAGAGAAGTGGAAAATGCAGAAACAAAGGAAAGCAGTCAGGCAAGAGAAGTAGTAATAGCTTGAACAATGGAGTCACAAGACTAAGTCACTGAAGAGATACAGATAACAGTCTGACGTGTATCTTTGAGTTGTTCTGCCGAAACTAAGACCCCCAACCCAGTGGAGGATGGTAACTACAAGCTGACCACAAGCATGACCAAAAGCAGACCCTAAACTGGTTGGAACCAGAAAGTTGATGATTAAGATTCCTGAACATTACCACCAACCAATCAGAAAAATGTCCACTAGCTGATCATGTACTCTGTGACCCTCATCACTAATGCTGCCTTTTAAAACCCTTGCCTGAAAGCCACAGGGGAGTCAGGTTTTTTGATCATTAGCTGCCCACTCTCCTTGCTTGGTGACCTACAAATAAAGGCCATACTTTCTTTCACCACAACCCGGTGTCAGTAGATTGGCTTTACTGTGTGGTGGGCAAGTGAACCCAAGTTCAGTTGGGTAAAAAGATCTTAGGGACTTCCCTGGTGGTGCAGTGGTTAAGAATCCGGCTGCCAACGCAGGGGACACAGGTTTGAGCCCTGGTCTGGGAAGATCCCACATGCCCCAGAGCACCACAACTACTGAGCCTGTGCTCTAGAGCCCACGAGCCACAACTACTGAGCCTTTGTGCCACAATTACTGAAGCCTGCACACCTAGAGCCTGCACACCACAACAAGAGAAACCACCGCAGTGAGAAGCCTGCACGCTGCAACGAAGAGTAGCATCCACTCGCCGCAACAAAGACCCAACACTGACAAAAATAAATAAAAAATAAAATTTAAAAAAAAGGTCTCAGACAGAAATGAAGAACAAAAAACTGGAGGAGAGGTGATCCTTGCTAAAAAGTGACAAAGAACTTGGCTGAACTGTTGTCATGTTCTAGTGTTCTGTAGAATACAGAACTTTCAAGTGATGAAATTGGATATTTGGGTGAAGAGATTTCTAAGCAAAGTGTTGAAGACTTGTTTTTCTCTGACTTGTTTTTAGTAAAATGTGAGGAAAGAGATAAATTGAAGGAATTGTTAAACAAAAAGGACCCGGAACTTGAAGGTTTGGAAAATTCTCAGCCTATCCATACTGCTGCAAAAAATGATAAAGGCTTGATCTGAAGAGAACACTAACAATAGATGTGGCTAACATCTATTTGATAAGGAGGTGAACCACAAACTTAATCAACCACTTCAGCAGAAGCCAGGAATAAAGATGGGATTATAGGAGCAGAAACACTGCTAGCTGGGACTAAAAGGAATAGAAAACAAATGGGACAGAATGAAAGAAGGCTGTCTGGGATTCTACAGAATGGAACAATAGTTATCAGCTACAAACATGCATCATCCTTCAAGAAAAGGGAAGACTGACCCCAAAGGCGATTCTGAGAGGGCAGGGCTGCCTCTCCCACCACCGGTCCAGGGTGTAGTGCTGGCTCCTCCTCATCTTCAAAAGGTGAGGCCTCTTTGGTTTGCGGGTAAGGGACCAAGATGCCACCACCCAGTGCCTCAAGAGCAAGGCCATGGCCCAGGGGCTGGGGGCAAGGCTTCCCCCAGAAGCCTTGGGGGTGACACTGCTTCCCCAATGCACCTGGAGGGCAGTGCATGAAACCAAAGAAGATTATTCAAGTCTTAACATCTAACGGAGGGACTTCCTTGGTAACGCAGTGGTTAAGAATCTGTGTTCCCAATTCAGAGGACCCAGGTTCAATCCCTGGTCAGGGAACTAGATCCTACATGCATGCCACCACTAAGAGTTCACATGCCACAACTAAGAAGCCCATGCACCGCAACTAAGGAGCCGGCAAGCCACAACCAAGAGGCCCACCTGCCACAACTAAGACCCAATGCAACCACGTAAATAAATATTTTTTAAAAAAATCTAATGGAATTTGCCTTTGTAAATTTCAGACTTGCTTGAGAACTGTCACGCCTTTCTTCTTTTGACTTCTCCCTTTTGGAATGAGAATGTATATCCTATTCTGTCCCAGCATTGTATTTTTGCAAGCTTATCTCCAGTCTCATCCACACCTGGATTTAGATGATATTTAGATGAGACTATAGACTTCAGACTTTACAGTTTGTGCTGGAATGAGTTAAGACTTTAGAGGCTGCTGGGATGGAATGAATGTATTTTCAATGCAAGGAGGACGTTAATTTGGGGGGCCAGTGGGCAGAATGTTATAAACTGATATGTCCCCCAAAATTCATGTTGAAACCCTAAACCCCAGTGTAGCTATATTTAGACTGGAAAGTAATTAAGGTTAAATGAGGTCAGAAAGGTGGGGTCCTGATTGTTTAAAAATAAGATTAGCACCAGAGAGCTTGAGAACTCTCTCTCCCTTCAAGCACACAGGAGAAAAGCCACTTGAAGGCACAGAGATAAGGCAGCCATCTGCAAGCCAGGAAAAGAGCCATCACCAGAAACCAAACCCTGCCAGAACCTTGATCTTGGACTTTTCAGCTTCCACAAATGTGAGAAAATTAGTTTCTGTTTTTTAAGCCACCCAGTCTATGGTATTTTGTTACAGTAGACCAATACAATATTTACAGTACCAATAATAAATAGGCCAACTCCTCCTTTCTAATTTAGATAGAAAAGCTATTTAAATGGCTTTTGCAGGATCACAGGAAGAGATTAGAACCCACTGTCTTTGAAAGGAAAATAAAAGTCTGTACTTTAGTGATCTCACCAAAAAAAACTCAGTGTGAAGGAAAGAACAGTACAATGTTCATCTCTAAACTCTTAAAAAAAATTTTTTTAATCTATACCAGTAGTTATCAAACTTATTCTGCAATGACACAGGATGGATGTTTTCATTTCCATGTGCATTCCCTGAACTCTAGCTGTAATTACACTCTTTTTACTTCCATTTAAATCATATAGGGGACTTCCCTGGTGGATCAGTGGCTAAGACTCTGCACTCCCAATGTGGGGGGCCCGGGCCCTGGTCAGGGAACTAGATCCCACATGCCACAACTAAGAGTTCACATGCCGCAACTAAAGATCCCACATGCCGCAACTAAGACCTGGTGCAGCCAAATAAATAAATTTTTTAAAAATAAATAAATCATATACATATGGGAAGTATATGAACTTTAATCCACTTTTGCAAAGGTAAGCTTTTTTTTAAACAAAGTTCAGTACTTCCCTATTACTCATTACACGGTTATAAAATATTTCACATTAGACCACAATGTTGGTGTTCTATACTCATATACTGCCTTATACCACAACTTTTTTCAAAGGTAATGGTTAAGTCTTATCTCTCCAAGTATATTTTAAGTCTCTCAAAAGCAGGGACCAAGTAATCTATTTCTTTATCTTTCTCATACAGCCAAAGCTTGTCATGCATTCAGATTTTTGCTAAAAGATAGGAATTGCTGTTTTAACAGTTTAGTTCCAAATGCATGGATGAAAATTTAACAACATCTGAATCAGAAGATAACCACAGAAGTAAACAAACACTGGGAAATATGCCTTTCACTGCCAAACTAGAGTAAGAATTTCCAAATACAGAAGAAGGAAAATGCCCAGTGTAGCAAAGAAATCACAACCAATATTAAATTATAAATGTGCTTGGTGCAGCTGATCTAAAATGAATTTACCTACCAAAAGTCTCTCTAGCAGACTACCTATAGCAAAATCTATTGCAAAGCCACTTCAAGTAGACAATAAAGGCCAACCTAAATGGAACATCTCAGGTAAGAGGCAGCCTACAACCAGCACGTTTTTTGCCACTAATGACTTCAGAAAACAAGAGTTTCAGAATATATCTAGGGCCAAATGGTGTCATAAGAGTTTTTTCCCTCATAAGAAGGGGCAGGGACTTCCCTGGTGGCTCAGTGGTTAAGACTCCATATTCCCAATGCAGGAGGCCCAGGTTCGATCCCTCATCAGGGAACTAGATCCCACATGCATGCCACAGCTAAGAGTTTGAATGCCACAACTAAGAAGCCTGCCTGCTGCAACTAAGACCCAATGCAACCAAATAAATATTTTTTAAATAAATAAAAAAAAATTAAATTAAAAAGGGGAAAAGCAAGGCTGATTAAACTCACACACATATTCATAATCTTTAATCAAGTGGAACAAAATTAGAAATTCTGAAACTGGCCTAACATTTGTTCTGTAAACTAGAGTTTCTAATATAAATGATCAATTCATTTTGATACAGGAAATCAGCTCTAAATAAGATAATATAAAAAACTAATTTTAATGACTATGTATTTATTCTTCTAAAAAGATTAAAGGACTTCTGAGTGTCACAATTTTCCACAATACCACCACAAGAGAGGAAAAAAGTTCCCAACTTTTGTAAGTGAGGCAAAAAAAAGATTGATTTGGCTAATCAAGGACAATGCTAAAACTATAAGTACTGGTTTTGATCTCTAAGCAATATTGCCCTCAAAAAAAGTAACAGCTCATAGGAGTTACAACAATGCTTATACAAACTGTTTTTGTGGCAATCATGGCAGTTATGGCTGTACTTGTGAACCCAAAGTATAAACTCTATTATTACAGTCTAAATTAATAAGCTTTCTACTTATTCTGAATTCCATCTATCAAAATACAAAAAGCAAATGAGATCATTAAAATTCCAATGCCAAGACCCCTCATCAACCCAGAAAACAGTCATCGACAGATTTAAGAGTATTAACTACACTGCTTCTGAATATCTACAACTTCATGTCACAGGGAATGATCTTTAACTATCAGAATTCTTTTATTATCTTCCTTTAAAACAAACATTAGAAGGACAGAGAGCCCAACTGAAAGTTGGAAAAAAAGACTTAAATGAGCATTTCATAAAAGAGGATAGCTAAGGTATTCATTAGAACATTAGAAAAGGTGTTCAATTTCATTAGCAATCAAGGAAATGCAAATTAAAACCATGATGAGATACTACTACACAACCATTAAAATGGCTAAAATTTAAAAGGCTGAGAACACCAAATGTTGAAGGATATAGAGGAACTGAAACTCTTACTCATTGCTAGTGGGAATATAATAAAATGGTATATCTACTTTGTGAAAAGGTTTAGCAGTTTCTTATTAAGTTAACACATACCTATCCTATGACCTAGCAATTTCACGAAGTATTTACCTAAGAGAAATAAAAACATATGATGATCCCAGAAGACTTGTACAAAATGTTCACAGTAACTTCATTGATAATAGCAAAAAACTGGAAATGACCCAAATGTTCATTGAACAAGTTAACAAAAAATTATGATATATTAATATTATAGAATACCATTCAGCACTGAAGAGGCAAAAGCTACTCAACCACATAACATGGATGAAGCTCACAGTTATTATACTGAACAAAAGAAGGCTGATAAAAAAAGAAGAGATTTTACTTATGTGAAAAACTAATAAACCTATCCCAAATGCATAGGAACAGTCCTAGAAATACAAATACCTGATGTACTGACAACTCCCCAGCTACTTACGAATGGACAAAAATTCCCTAAGAATACTCTTATCCCTCTATGTGACTAACAGTAGTTGATAAACACTCTGAAGCTGCATCTGAAAAGGACTCACTGACCTAGCAGGGAATAGTATTCCACATCTTCAAATATTAGCATTTAGATACATTTTTAAATGACTTTTTCAATTTTATTGTTATTGTTCTTCATCTAGTATTCCCACAGAATTGTTTCTGTTATTTTTTTATTGCAAATGTACAGTATTTCAGCTACATAGTGACTTAAATTTCTGTAAGTCACCACCCTATGAATCTAATCATCATTTATAACACTGTTTCTATGGAGAAATAAATTTTAAAGTCCAAATAAACTTTTGGAAGTCAATGTACAGAGTACTTTAAAACTAGCTTACTCTCTCTTAGATTAAAAAAACATGTTTCAGGGCTTCCCTGGTGGCGCAGTGGTTGAGAGTCTGCCTGCCGATGCAGGGGACGCGGGTTCGTGCCCCTGTCCAGGAAGATCCCACATGCCGCGGAGCGGCTGGGCCCGTGAGCCATGGCCGCTGAGCCTGTGCATCCGGAGCCTGTGCTCTGCGACGGGAGAGGCCACAACAGTGAGAGGCCCGCGTACCGCAAAAAAAAAAAAAAAAAAAAAAAAAAAAAACATGTTTCAATAGCTCAGTTAATTCAATATGTTTCTCTAACATCATTAAATCAATCAATAGTACAAATCTAATTTTTGATAGTAAACATGCCTACCAAAATAAATTTTCACAAATCCCTTTAAGCATTCACAGTACTTTGTTTTTTGACTCTAAACTAAAACAGAAATATAGCATTTTGAAGGAAAAGCCAAAATAACCATTCCTTCAACGTTTTCAAAGTATATTAGAGAGGAAAAGAATGACAATATAGAAAGGGTTAACTAAACATAAAAGCAGAAGTAATATAGAAGAAATCCCACAATAGAAACCAAGAAATTTCTACAAATATGACACAGGAAAATCGCAAAAAGCAAACTAGTGATGAATAAATTATGCCTGGCACGAAGAGATTGCAAAGGTAACTAAGACGTACATTAACCTAGTAGAAAAGAACAACTTCTGAAGTAGACCTTGATATCTAATACAATAAGGAGAGCATATTAAATACAATTAATGGCTACTTGAATATATAAAATGTATAAGGGGGCAATCAGAAACAAATCTACTATAGGTCAGAACCTCACAACTGAGAAATGGTACTAGAAAAATGTAGATAATGCAAAATTCAAAGGATCAGAAAACCAGTAAAGGCAAGGTTTAATAAAGATAATGTTACTCTGTACATCAAGAATATAAAAGACCACTTTGGAAACAGTAGTCCCAAGCAAGAGTTTTTACATCTAAAAATTAGATTTAAAATGAAAGTAATTTTTACAGAGTTTATTATAGATCAAATTTGGAGAAACTAGCCAAGACCAGAATATTGATGATGAGGATCCTGTCTTAGAACAAAAAGATCTAAAATGTTCTAGCATGCAATAAATAGATGAAATTTTTTATCTTTTTTTTTTTTTGGCTGCACAGCATGTGGGATCCTACTTCCCAGACAAGGGATTGCAGCTCTGCCCCCCTGAAGAGTGGAAGCAGAGTCCCAACCACTGGACCACCAGGGAAGTCCACTTTCTTTTTTTAATCTTTTTTTTTGAAAAATTTAATTGTAAACCTTAGGATGAGAAGTAACGATACAAAAGGCTCCAACTATCCCAAACTATAGTTGACCCTTGAATAATGCAGGGGGCTAGGATTGTCAACCCCCCATGCAGTTGAAAAATCCACATATAGGGCTTCCCTGGTGGCGCAGTGGTTGAGAGTCCGTCTGCCGATGCAGGGGACACGGGTTCATGCCCCGGTCTGGGAAGATCCCACGTGCCGCGGAGCGGCTGGGCCCGTGAGCCATGGCCGCTGAGCCTGTGCGTCCGGAGCCTATGCTCCGCAACGGGAGAGGCCACAACAGTGAGAGGCCCACATACAGCAAAAAAAAAAAAAAAAAATCCACATATAACTTATAGTTGGTCCTCCATATCTGCAGTTCTTCCATATCCATGGTTCCTCTGTATCCTCAGGTCCACATCCTCAGACTCATCCAACCACGATCATACAATACTATATGTATTTACTATTGAAAAAAATCTGAGTACAAGTGGACCTGCACAGTTCAAACCTGAGTTAAGAGTCAACTGTACTTACTCTTCCCTAATGATATTAACACTCACTGCCATCATCCTTGCACTGTCCTCTGCCTATTATCCCCAATTACTCTAATTGGCCCAACATCCTTCAAGACTTGGCTTAATGTCTCTCTGTTACTTTTTTTTTGAAGCATATTCTAAAGGCTTCCATGCCCCACTACCTAAAGTTAGGTGTCCCTCCCATAGAATGACCTTCCTTACCACCATTTACTCAGTATCAAACTTTCAATGCTTTAACCTTTAAATAACACAACTTATACTGTATTTGTTAATTTAATTGTGTCTCTCTCCTCTGCTCTTGAGAGCAAAGAAATGGTCTTACTAATCTGTATCCCAACACCTATCAAAGAACCTTAAATACTACTGATGTTCAATAAATTTTTGGATAAAGATTTAGATTTTTTGATGATCAATGAATGTCCTATCTGTTCTTCTATTCACAGCCTTTCACTTATTACTGAACCACAGCATCTAAAACTGTACTGACTCACGGTAAGGGCTCAATAAAAATGTTTTTTCATTATCTTGTACCTGATGTTTGTCATCACTAAATGTATCTCCTGCTCACATCTTTCCTCAGCCTAAAACCAATTTTCAATCGAGTTCATTTAGTAACCTACTGAATGAAACCCAGGTGGGAAATATAGTACGTTAATTCTAAAAGTACTGTGGAATAGGTATAATTTAGACATTTACCTGCGCAAAGGCAGAAAATCAAATAATGACTCAAAATCTCTTAACTCTGATAAAGGCATCTTTTTCCTTATCATTAAAACAGATACCATGTACTGAAAAATTACTATTCATACATTTTTGTGGTATGTTTTTGCTTCAAAAGGTAAAAAGTGATAAATTTTAGAAGAAAAATAATCACACAATATCAAACAAGGCAGATAAGATACAAACTGGATATGACCCAGTCTTGCTCCAAAGTGCCTCCAAACTATCCTTTTTTAAAAAAATCTTTTATCTAACATTTGCCCTATGTCAGGTATTCCAGGTGTTTTACAAATATTATTTCATATAATCCTTGTAATTTCCCTACAGAGTAGACACTGCTATTATTCCCATTTTATAGATGATGAAGTTGAAGCACAAAAGGTAAGTCACTTGCCCAAGGTCACACAGTTGAGTAACAGAAGCATGATTTGCACCCAAGGACTCAGTTTCCAGGATCCATACTCTTAATCTCTACCTTATGCTTTTAAGAAGAAACTTGAGGGCTTCCCTGGGGGCACAGTGGTTAAGAATCCGCCTGCCAGTGCAGGGGACCCGGGTTCGAGCCCTGGTCCAGGAAGATCCCACATGCCGCAGAGCAACTAAGCCCATGCGCCAGAGCCTGCGCTCTAGAGCTTGTGAGCCACAGCTACTGAGCCCACATGCCACAACTACTGAAGCCTGCGTGCCTAGAACCCGTGCTCCACAACAAGAGAAGCCACCACAATGAGAAGCCCCTGCTCGCCACAACTAGAGAAAGCCCGTGTGCAGCAACAAAGACCCAACAAGCCAAAAATTAATTAATTAATTAATTAATTTTTTTAGAAAAAAGCAATTTGAACACTGAGGTCGTGAAGTTAGTGCTCTTCACCATTGCTGGTAGCATTATACACTGGCAAAATCCTTTTGTAAAGTAATATGGCAATACTTAAGAAGAGCAGGAAATGTTCATATCCTCCAATCATGTGGTTCATTCCTGGGAATTTCATTTAAAGAAATAATTTAAGAGTATCACTAAAGACGGTAAAAAAAATATTTTATAGAAACATGAAAACATGTTTGTAATATAATAAATTAACCAAAGATTATTAAAAGTGTACAGAATAGGGCTTCCCTGGTGGCGCAGTGGTTGAGAGTCCGCCTGCTGATGCAGGGGACACGGGTTCGTGCCCCGGTCCGGGAAGATCCCACATGCCACCGAGCGGCTGGGCCCGTGAGCCATGGCTGCTGAGCCTGCACATCCGGAGCCTGTGCTCCACAACGGGAGAGGCCACGGCAGTGAGAGGCCCGCGTACCACACACACACACAAAAAAGTGTACAGAATATACACAAAAATGAATGACATTATGCAAAAAACAAAGTGGTTGTTGTATTGGGTGGTACTCTGGGATAATTTTTTGATGAATTTTTTATTACACAAGTAATAAGTAAAAGTATTCTTCTTTTAAATTCAAAGAGTGCATACAGATAAGGCTAAAGACATCACCACTACTAAACCGTAGTCATTGACTCCCAGTAGTCTTGATCCCTCACCCTTCCCCAAGAGATAATCACGTTTGGTCTACCTCCTTTCAAATCTTTTTGCATGCTTTCATAAGAAGTACCCATAGAAATGTAGCTCATTCCTTTATGTGTTGCATAGTATTAGTATTCCATCACATAACAATCCTACAGATCATCTAGATGTCACTTATTGTTGACATTTAGCCTGTTTCTCATTTTTTCTTTCATACAATTGCCATGAAAAATCATGTACATGCCTCCTTAGAAAAATATATATATATGCTTCTCTAGTAAGAACTAGACCATTCACATGTTTTTCATTTAATAAATACCACCAAACTTCCAAGTGGCTCTACCAATTTACATTCCTACAATTGTGCTTTTCCTAGCCTTTTATTCACTGTTGTTTATATAGTCTCTGTAATTCAAATGAACAAAAATTTCTAAAAGTATCTATCCTGTATGGCCCTGTATGGGTAGCTGTTTAAATAATGAAGAAAATAAATCTCCACTTCTCTTGTTATTGAGAAGGTATAAATCTAGCTCCCTGCTATTATGTCCTACTTTTATCCCTGAGCACATCATCTGTAATTCAAAGCAGAAAACAGTGTGGCAATGTATATACCATTTAGCCTTAGCGCTCAAAGATACAAGGTTGACAGTATTGTTATGTGTGGGTGTGTGGAAACTAGAAGTGAATGCAATCATCTCTTCTACTATGCCCATACAAAGTTGTTCTTGGCTTTACCACAACACACATGGTTAGTGCATGCTGTAAAATAGACTGTGGCTCCATATCTTCACTTCACAGACTGCCAGTGTCTGTAATCAAAAGGAACCACCCTATCTTTGCAGAGCATCAAGTTGGACCATCTGCCACTACTTCTGTTCCCCAGCATCCCTGAGCTTTGCTGCACTGCATAAAAAACTGCAGTAGTCTAAGAGAAAATTCTGCTTCTTCCTTTCTATTAGTTTCTATTAACAAGCATAAAAAATGTGAAGGAAAAATAATATAGAATGGAATATGTGTGCTGGACAGCTAAGCTAGTTTATCAATGAATGAACCTGTAACAACTTATCAGCCTACAGCACAAATGGAGAAATTAGGCAAGTTGTACAAGCTTTCTTCTACTAAGAATAGCAGCTCACATTCTGAAACATGCCAAATATGCCACTTTACAGTTAACAAAGTCAAATAATTTCTGGGGACGGATATGTCTTTGGAAACTGCCCATACAAACATAAATCAAAAAGGACACCACTTAGTTTATGGTCACAGGAAATCTGTTGTATACTTAAACGCTGCAGGAGAGTCTTAAAAACGTCATGGAAAGAATGCCTTTAAGTATTCCTTAGCTTTTTTTATTCTCCATAATAAAACAAAATGACTATTTAACATATGTTGATGACGAGTTTTCTAGTTCATTCACTTGCTTCCAGCAGTTTCTCAAATCAAACACACAATTTATCATTCTCCTGGTTCATAAACTACTGAGCTATCAGCAACATGGCACTCATCAGTTTAACTACATTAAAATGTATGTTTCCAAGTACCCTCCTTTCCCCCAGAGAGGAAATAAACTTAGTCAAAAGACATCTAGTAGGCCAAATCCCTCTGCAAGTCTAACCAAAATGTAATGACAAGTTGTCATTAGTGCCTTTAACCTTAAAAAAAAAAAAAAATTAATACTTAGTGTTATTTCTAACCTAGCATTTTACTCTTTAAAAAGCACACTCAGGGGCTTCTCTGGTGGCGCAGTGGTTGAGAGTCTGCCTGCCGATGTGGGGGACGCAGGTTCGTGCCCCGGTCCAGGAGGATCCCACGTGCCGCGGAGCAGCTGGGCCCGTGAGCCATGGCCGCTGAGCCTGCGCGTCCGGAGACTGTGCTCCGCAACGGGAGAGGCCACAACAGTGAGAGGCCCGCGTACCGCAAAAAAAAAAAAAAAAAAAAAAAAGCACACTCAAAGACACTATCTCATAAGATTCTTTAAAAAAAGAAAAAAAAAAGGGGGGAATTCCCTGGTGGTCCAGTGTTTAGGACTCTGAACTTCCACTGCCAAGGGTCTGGGTTCAATCCCTGGTCCGGGAACTAAGATCCCGAAAGCAGCACATAGTGGCCAAAAAAAAAAAAAAAAAGGTTTTTGCAATAGGCTCATCAGATAAGGATAACATATTTCTCTGTACTGGTTCTTTTGTATTGAAGAGAGGAGAGAAAGAGAAAAAGACTGAAGGCAAGGTGGGAAGGGAGGGAGGGAGGCAGAAAGGCAAGAAATAAGGAAGGGAGGGAGGAAAGAAGGGAGGAGGACAAGGAGGAAGGATGGGGAGATGGGAGGAAGAGAAGGCCAGCCCACACACATACATGAGTTTTCAAGTTCCCTAAGGAAACCAATGATGTTTCATTCACCACCATCCCCCAAAACCTACTAAGCCAATCACATTTAATATCCATGAATTTAAAATTAGTTATTACTTCCATTCTCTTTCCCTTTAAGAGCAGTCTTTTATAACACATCCTAAATCTCCCCTTTCCAGAAGCTTTATTATTCACTATGATGTCTGCAAAGAAAAGAAAGCTCAATCTTCCAGTGAGAGTCACCTTCCAAGTAACAGTCAAATTTTATATTTTAGGCTCCCATTTGTAAAGAAAGCCACAAATAACAACACAGGTGTACATCTTTATCAAATGATTACAGAATTAAGTCAGATATTCTACATTCTACTACTAGTACTAGCTAAATCCATAATATTCAAGTTGAAAGTCATTTTCTTGTACCTTTCAATTAAGAAACCATGAAAAATTTCCCACAATCCTATGAGAATTCACTCATCCTTATGGGTCATTAAGATCCTTGCTGAAAGGCACTATAAAAAAAAAACACCTTAGAAGAGAACAAATTAATGAAATTTGGAAACAAAAAAAAACCAATGTATTAGTCAGAAGAAAACATATTAATGAAATTTGGAACTGTTCTTCTACTTTCCATACAGAGTGGAAATAACTAATTTTTTAACATCATTCCTGACAAACTGGTGAAAAAGA
This sequence comes from Kogia breviceps, assembly GCF_026419965.1. Classification (NCBI taxonomy): domain Eukaryota; kingdom Metazoa; phylum Chordata; class Mammalia; order Artiodactyla; family Physeteridae; genus Kogia; species Kogia breviceps. The sequence goes on from NC_081328.1 coordinate 21,460,632, forward strand.
ACACATATAGTGCCTCTATTCTCAACACTGCTGTCATTTAGGAAGAACTGTTGAAAATCAACTGATGCCTTGGCAGCCACTACACCTAATAAGTGACAGGAAAAAAATGTCATTTTCAGTACTACTGATGATAACAACAAATAACATCTGAAAACCTTCATATGTTATTCCTTCTGTTACCAAAAGTAATTCAGAACAAAATTATTTAAATGGATAAGAGTCAGATGTGGACAATTCTGAATTCTTTAAAGAAATTCACATATTTACATTGTCAAACTGAGTTTTTATTTTATATTTTCTCAACAGTGTTTACCCATACTTTATAATAAGAAGGTGCATACCAACCTGGTAATGACAAATGTTTTAATCTGAAAATTTTTAATTAAAATTATAAGAAAATCTAACAGCTTCAAATTTTTATAGAAAGAATTCATGTACCATAGATACTTAATCTTCATGAGTATTTTAGATATTATCCATTACCAGTTCTCTTATCTCAGATTTTCTACAGCAATGATTACCAACAAGCATTGGAGGGAAAAATCATTACTGTTCTATTAAACATTCAGGTAGAATAATAGACAACAGCGTTACCAGTTTATGGTTTGAAGAAAAATAAAAAGAAAGTTATTTCAACAAGTGAAAGTTAATTTTGTTTAAATGAAAAAAATGGTCATTGCTTTCCAGCTTTTCTTGTCAACCAAGCTCTAATTATTCAGTTAATCTAGTTTCATAAATAAGTTTATTGCTTTAAAAATGACTCTGGGGCTTCCCTGGTGGCGCAGTGGTTGAGAATCCGCCTGCCGATGCAGGGGATACGGGTTCGTGCCCCGGTACGGGAAGATCCCACATGCCGCGGAGCGGCTGGGCCCGTGAGCCATGGCGGCTGAGCCTGCGCGTCCGGAGCCTGTGCCCCGCAACGGGAGAGGCCACAACAGTGAGAGGCCCGCGTACCACACAAAAAAAAAAAAAAAAAAAAAAAAAAAAGACTCTGTTTTAAAGTTGAATTTAACTTTCAAGATAATCTGTAACTAAAGAATTACCTTTCCTGTAATCATTCACTCAGTTTTTCCCCAAGGAATTCCTGCCCCAGTTATATAGAAAAATTTTATTATTTTTTTCATTACTCTACACTGTGACTTCATGGCACTGGTTATTAAGTCGTCAGGAAACAAAGTAATTACTAAAAGGATTCATTCAGAGAAGGCATTTTTACAAGTAAAATTTTATACATAATTTTATTAAAATATCAAAAATAATGCCACAGAATAAATATATGAGGAAAAATTAAAATAAAAGTACCAAAAAGAGTTTGGCCTTGAATACAAACTTCTGCCTTTTGAAGAAATTAACTCATATTTTTATAGTAATAGTTTTAGTACTCTGACATTTAAAACTGAAATGAATATTTCACTGCACTTTTAGGAAAAATGAATATAATTAGATTTGGTAAGAGTCTGCTATTGATGCTTGATTTTTATAATTCTAAAAATATTCTAATTTAAGTTTATTTTTGAAAATTGTGGTGCTGTTGTTTTTCTCCCAGAAACAGAAACACACTGCTATTATTAAAGTGAATAAGAATCTTAAGCCCAATTTTTATTTTTTATTTTTATTTTTTTAACATCTTTATTGGAGTATAAATGCTTTACAATGGTGTGCTAGTTTCTGCTTTATAACAAAGTGAATCAGCTATACATATACCTATATCCCCACATCTCCTCCCTCCTGCATCTCGTCTCCCTCCCACTCACCCTATCCCATGCCTCTAGGTGGTCACAAAGCACCAAGGTGATCTCCCTGTTAAGCCCACTTTTTAAAAGAAACCCATATAACTGGAAGAGCCATATAAGCTAACAGGCAATAAACAAACCAACCAACAAATAAATAAAAAGAAAGTGCTGACAGGAAGTAAAAATTCCATATAACCAAGTTCACCCTATTTCATAAAACACAATTTCATCCTTCCTGCTGCAAGAAAAATAAAGTATTTAGAGATAATGAAGCATTTCTTGCTGTACTATAGCACTGGATAGTGTTCCACTTGCTGTTTATTTATTTTAATGTAAAATTTTTAAAAATTTGACAGAGTTATATAAACACTCAATTTCATTTCAATATGTAGTGGGGGTTTTGCCATTTTTTTACTTTCTAGTAATCAAGGAAAAGAGAAGTTCTATTGTTAATAAGAAGTCCTGATATAAAGATCTAAAGGATCTTTGCTACTAGAAGAAAATCTTTTCACCAAACAGCCCTGGTTCAAAAGAAACAAGGCTACTAGTTGTAGGGCCAACTACTAGTTGTAGTGGGGGGAAAAACACTATAGGGAAAAATATATTCTAAACTAAGGTCCTAGTTAAAAAACAAAACAAACTATTAAAACCAAGAATTGAATCTGGCCATCAAAAAATAAACATAAAATATGTCTAGGAGTTTCTTTTCCCTATTGCACACAATAAGCACTTCATAATTGTCAGCAATTTCCTGATAACCATACACGGCTTTATAAACAACCTCAAGATGGCAACATTCTGAAGTTGTATTACATAAAAGCAAAAGTGTACAAACACTTCCCAAACAACCAAAGCAGAACTTAATTTAAAATAAGGAAGTCTAGATTACATATGATGCAATGCAAGTTTCCGTGAGGGAATACACAAGTTTCTGATGCAAAACTATATGCAGGAATAATTAGAACAGAATTTACGAGGTAAAATAGGAGTTATTACACATATTCACATTCTTTTTTAAAAGATTTTTTAAAAACTAAGAATGGAAATGATCCCCTGGCTCATACTGGCTTAGCTGCTTAGCAGCTTTAAAAACAAAAACAAAACATAAATTTAGATACTAACTTTTACTACACTCAAAAATAAATTTCAGGTAATTTCTTTTTAAGTTCAATACTAAAAATATAAAGTCATAAATTAGAATCAATTATTTTTCAGAGATCTGTTACAGTAAAAATTCAAAAGTGATACAAAATACAACAGTTCACAGGTTTGACTACATACAAATTTTAAACTCACACACATTAAAAAATAGCAAAAAAAATCAAAAAATGGTAAACCAACTGGAGAAAATATTTATAGCAAATCTGTCTGACAGTTTACATTTAAGGAATTTATTATAAAGAGGTTCTACAAATTGATTTTTTTTATGTTTTAGGAACTAAAAGTGTTGACAAGAACAAAGGACAAAAAGACAGTGAGTAAATACAACGATCAAAAACGTGGGGAAAGTTTCTACCTTGACAACTAATACCAAAAAATACAAATTAAAACAAGCTGCCATTTTAGACTATTCAATTAGCAAATAATTTTTTTGGCAAATTATAATACCAAATTCTGATAAATGTTTAGTAAAATCAACACTCATATATCACTTTCAGAAAATGATTACAAAATAACAAGGTCTTACTATATAGCACAGGGAACTATATTCAATATCCTGTAATAAATGTAATGAAGAAGAATATATATATGTATAAATGAATCACTTTTCTATACAGCAGAAGAAGACAACATTGTAAATCAACTATACTTCAATAAAATTAATTTTAAGAAAGAAATAAAATTCAAAAAGATGTTATTTCTTGAATTCTATTCTAAGGGAATAATCCTAAATTGGGGGGAATCTTAAATTAATGAAGATGTTCACTTCAGCATAATGTAATAAGGGAAAAACTGGAAGAAACTTAAATATCTAGCATTAAGGCAACAGTAAATTACGGGTAATCCAGGCAATGCAATATCAAGCAACCAAGAATCATTATAATTATGAAAATGTAACAATTTGAAAAAAATATGATCCACTATGTAACAAAAAATACAGAATTCTAATAAAAGAACACTGGATTGAAATACATTTAATCTCACTCCCTTCTCAAAGCACACTAAAACTCAATAAAGGGACTGTTTGCTTCTTTAAATGCATAAACTCAAAGACAAAGAAATCAGGATAGGAGATAAAACTAAGAAAATTTTGGAAGCTGTAAAGCAGATGAATGTATATTCAATATTAAATACAGGACTTAGTAGATATAATAAAGCTGAATCCCTAAGCTGACAATAGGAGACGGTGAGCTTTTTATATGCAGAATCCTATAAAGGCTCAGAATTAGTGGGACCAGGGTACCTCTAGAAGGGGGAGTAAAGAAGGTAGTTGTGCTATTGGCTCAAAGCTAACTAAGAAACAGTGACATTCCAGAAATACCCAACTCCATTTCACAAGCCTAGCCACTAAGCTTCCCCAACTATGGTAAAAGACTAGAAGTTTATTGTCTAGAAGATATGAAACACTTCTGTGGACATCAGACATAAATGAAGTTAGATAAGCCATTCTAAAAACACGGGTGTTAAATAAACACATGAATGGGAATACAGAGATATCTCCCCTCTTCCTCTTCTGAGCTTCCGGAGTCTGGCAGTCAGACAGTCACCCTCCAGACAGAAGACTTGAGAGGACTTCTCTGAGTAAAGACCTAAATATACTGACTTATACAGTCTCACCTCAAGAAACAAAAAGAATATCAAATAAAAAATCTAACCCCTACACTTAAAACATCTAGACAGAAACTAACACACCATTGTAAAGAAATTATACTCCAATAAAGATGTAAAATTTAAAAAAAAACACTATAGAAAGAAGATCAAAGAAAACCCAAAGTCAGTAGAAGGAAAGAAATCATAAAGATCAGAGCAGAAGTAAATGAAATAGAAACAAAGAAAATAGCAAAGATCAATAAAACCAAAAGCTGGTTCTTGGAGAAAATAAACAAAATTGATAAACCCTTAGCCAGACTCATCAAGAAAAAAAGGGAGAGGATGCAAATCAATAAAATTAGAAATGAAAAAGGAGAAATCACAACTGACACTGCAGAAATACAAAGGACTGTAAGAGACTACTACAAACAACTATATGCCTATAAAATGGACAACCTGGAAGAAACGGACAAATTCTTAGAAAGGTACAAATTTCCAAGACTGAACCAGAAGAATCAGAAAATATAAACAGACCTATCAGAAGTAATGAAATTGAAACCGTAATTTAAAACCTTCCAACAAACAAAAGTCCAGGACCAGATGGCTTCACAGGTGAATTCTATCAAACATTTAGAGAAGAGCTAACACCTATCCTTCTCAAACTCTTCCAAAAAACTGCAGAGGGAGAAACACTCCCAAATTCATTCTACGAAGCCACCACCATGCTGACACCAACACCATAAAAAGATATCACAAAAAAAGAAAATTACACACCAATGTCACTGATGAACATAGATGCAAAAATCCTCAACAAAATACTAGCAAACAGAATCCAACAGCACATTAAAGGGATCATATACCATGATCACATGGGATTTACACCAGGGATGCAAGGATTCTTCAATATATGCAAATCAATCAACGTGATACACCACATTAACAAATTAAGGAATAAAAACCATATGATCATCTCAATAGATGCAGAAAAAGCTTTTGACAAAATTCAACACACATTTATGATAAAAACTCTTCAGAAAATGGGCACAGAGGGAACCTACCTCAACATAATAAAGGCCATATATGACAAACCCACAGCAAGCATCATACTCAATGGTGAAAAACTGAAAGCATTTCCACTAAGATCAGGAACAAGAAGGATGTCCACTCTCACCACTCTTATTCAACAGAGCTTTGGAAGTCCTACCCACAGCAATCAGAAGAAAAAGAAATAAAAGGAATATGAATTGGAAAAGAAGAAGTAAAACTGCCACTGTTTGCCGATGACATAATACTATACATAGAAAATCCTAAAGATGCCACCAGAAAACTACTAGAACTAATCAGTGAATTTGGTAAGGTTGCAGAATACAACATTAATGCACAGAAATCTCCGGCATTCCTACACACCAACAATGAAAAATCAGAAAGAGATTAAGGAAACACTCCCATTTACCACTGCAACAAAAAGAATAAAATACCTAGGAGTAAACCTGTCTAAAGAGGTGAAAGACTTGTACTCAGAAAACTATAAAACACTGATGAAAGAAATCAAAGATGACATAGACAGATGGAGAAATATACCATGTTCTTGGATTCGAAGAATCAATATTGTGAAAATGACTATACTACCCAAAGCAATCTACAGATTCAGTGCAATCCCTATTAAACTACCAATGGCATTCTTCACAGAATTAGAACAAAAAATTTTACAATTTGTACGGAAACACACAAGAACCCAAATAGCCAAAGCAACCTTGAGAAAGAAAAACGGAGTTGGAGGAATCAGGGTCCCTGACTTCAAACTATACCACAAAGCTACAGTAATCAAGACAGTATGAGACTGGCACAAAAACAGAAATATAGATCAGTGGTACAACATAGAATGCCCAGAGATAAACCCATGCACATATGGGCAGCTAATTTATGCCACAGGAGGCAAGAACATAAAATGGAGAAAAGACAGCCTCTTCAATAAGTGGTGCTGGGAAAACTGGACAGCTACACATAAAAGAATGAAATTAGAACACTACCTAACACCATACAGAAAAATAAACTACAAATGGATTAAAGACTTAAATGGAAGACCAGACACTATAAAACTCTTAGAGGAAAACATAGGGAAAATCACTCTTTGACATAAACCACAGCAATATCTTTTTTTATCCACCTCCTAAAGCAATACAAATAAAAACAAAAATAAACAAATGGGACTTAATTAAACTTAAAAGCTTTTGCACACCAAAGGAAACCATAAACAAGACAAAAAGACAACCCTCAGAATGGGAGAAAATATTTGCAAATGAAACAACAGACAAAGGATTAATCTCCAAAATATACAAACAGCTCATGGAGCTCAATATCAAAAAAACAAATTATCCAATCAAAAAATGGGTGGAAGACCTAAACAGACATTTCACCAAGGAAGACATACAGGTGGCCAAGAAGCACATGAAAAGATGCTCAACATCACTAATTATTAGAGAAATAAAAATCAAAACTACAATGAGGGCTTCCCTGGTGGCGCAGTGGTTGAGAGTCTGCCTGCCAATGCAGGGGACGTGGGTTCGTGCCCTGGTCTGGGAAGGTTCCCACATGCCGTGGAGCAGCTGGGGCCGTGAGCCATGACCGCTGAGCCTGCATGTCCGGAGCCTGTGCTCTGCAACGGGAGAGGCCACAACGGTGAGAGGCCCGCGTACCGCAAAAAAAAAAAAAAAAAAAACCCTACAATGAGAGGGCTTCCCTGGTGGCACAGTGGTTGGGAGTCCGCCTGCAGATGCAGGGGACGCGGGTTTGTGCCCCAGTCTGGGAGGATCCCACGTGCCGTGGAGCGGCTGGGCCCATGGGCCGTGGCCGCTGGGCCTGCGCGTCCGGAGCCTGTGTTCTGCAAAGGGAGAGGCCTCAGCAGTGAGAGGCCCACGTACAACCAAAAAAAAAAAAAAACTACAATGAGGTATCACCTTATACCAGTCAGAATGGCCATTATCAAAAAATCTAGAAACAGTAAATGCTGGAAAGGGTGTGGTGAAAAGGGAACCCTCCTACACTGTTGGTGGGAATGTAAATTGATACAACCACTATGGAAAACAGTATGGAGATTCCTTAAAAAACTAAAAATAGAACTACCATGTTACCCAGCAATCCCACTGCTGGGCATATACCCTGAGAAAACCATAATTCAAAAAGAGACATGTACCCCAATGTTCACTGCAGCACTATTTACATTAGCCAGGACATGGAACCAACCTAAATGTCCATTGACAGATGGATGAATGGATAAAGAAGATGTGGCACATATATACAATGGAATATTACTCAGCCATAAAAAGAAATGAAATTCAGTTATTTGTAGTGAGGTGGATGGACCTAGAGTCTGTCATACAGACTGAAGTAAGTCAGAAAGAGAAAAACAAATACCATATGCTAACACATACATATGGAATCTAAAAAGAAAAAAATGGTACTGATGAACCTAGTTGCAGGGCAGGAATAAAGAGGTAGACACAGATAATGGACTTGAGGACATCGGGTGGGAGGGCGAAGCTGGGGCAAAGTGAGAGTAACATTGACATATATACACTACCAAATGTAAAATAGTTGGCTGGTGGGAAGCAGCAGCATAGCACAGGGAGATCAGCTCAGTGCTTTGCGATGACCTAGAAGGGTGGGATAGGGAGGATGGGAGGGAGGCTCAAGAGGGAGGGGATATGGGGACATGTGTATGCATATGGCTGATTTGCTTTGTTGTGTAACAGAAACTAACACAGTATTGCGAAGCAATTATACTCCAATAAAGATCTACTGAAAAAAAAAGTACCATTAATATCTTCAAAGAGATAAAAGATGAAAAAAAAGAACAAGATACTATTTAAACAAAATTCATAGAACAAATAAGGGCTCTTAAGGACATACAAAGGGCCAATATGCACAATTAAAAATGTTCAACATTATTAGACTTTAAGGAAATACAAATTAAAACCACATTGAGATACCACTTTCCACTAATCTAAATGTGTGAAAATTAAAAAGACTCACAATACCAAGCATTGGTAAGGAGGTAGAGCAACTAAAACTGGTGAAAGTAAAAAAATTGTATAATAAAGATTTTTTTAAAAAATTTGTATAACCACTTTGAAAAACTATTTGACGGTTTCTAATAAAGCTAAACATATACCTACTCTATGTCTCAACCATTCCACTATGCTCCTAGGTATATAAGATTTTGAAAGCTTATGTTCAGAAAGACTTGCACAAAAATGTTTATAGCAGTTTTATTCATAATAGCCAAAACTAGGAAACTCAAATTTCCAACTGAAGAATAAATGATTGTGTTCAATTCATACAGTAGACTACTACTCAGCAACAACTTGGATGAATATCACATCTCTCAGACATTTTTTGAGCAAAAAAAAGAAGCCAGATGCAAAAGGATACTATATAATGCCATTTATATTAAGTGTAAAAACAAACAAAACTAATATATCATGATAGAAATCAGAAAAGTGGATGCCTCTGGTGGGTGAAGAATGATTGATTGGAAAGAGGCATGAAGCGCCTTTCTGGGGTGATGGAAATATTCCATATCTTGAATTGGATAATAACATAATTGTAAAGCATTTGTCAGAAATCACTGAACTAAACATTTAAGATCTAGATACTGCTAGGAATGTAGATTACATGAGTGCATGTTTTTTAAACTCATTGAAGTGTACACTTAAGATTTGTTCATTTTACCACATATAATTTTATCAAATGAAAATGTTCAGTAAAGAAAAAATTTGAGAGCTCTTAAAAATTAAAAAATGAGGGCTTTCCTGGTGGTGCCTGCCAATGAAGGGGACACAAGTTCGAGCTCTGGTCTGGGAAGATTCCACATGCCACAGAGCAACTAAGCCCACACGTCACAACTACTAAGCTTGTGCTCTAGAGCCCACAAGCCACAACTACTGAGCCCACATGCCACAACTACTGAAGCCCACGCACCTAGAGCCCGTGCTCTGCAACAAGAGAAGCCACCGCAATGAGAAGCTCACACACCGCAATGAAGAGTAGCCCCTGCCCGCCACAACTAGAGAAAGCCCGCATGCAACAAAGACCGAACGCAGCCAAAAATGAAATAAACAAAATAAATAAAAATTTTCAAAAAATTTAAAAATGAGAGCAGAAAGACAAAGATCAATTGAAAAACTGTAAGGTAAGTTTAAGGAAATCTCCCCAAGGACAAAGATCAATTGAAAAACTGTAAGGTAAGTTTAAGGAAATCTCCCCCAAAGCAGTAAAAAGACAAAGATGGAAAAAGTTAAGAAAATTATAGGATCAGTCCAGGAAGTCCAATATCCAAATAAGAGTTACAAGAAGAAAGAAAGTCTAAGAGAGGAAATCATCTATGAGATAATTTTTTTCATTTCCCAGAACTGAAAGAGATTAGCCTTCAGATTAAAGGAGCCCACTGTTAGCAATAAATAGGTGAAAACAGAGCCATATTAAAGGACATCACTGTGAAAATTCAGAACATTTTAGATTAAAGTCCTATAAGCTTCCAGAAACAGAAACAAATACAATGGTCCAAGAATTAGAATGGCACTGGATATCTCAACAGCAAATGGGAAGCCTGGCTAAAAATGAAGCAATACTTTTTCAAAATTCTGAAGAAAAATGATTTCCAGGGACTTCCCTGGTGGTCCAGCAGTTGGGACTCTGCACTCCCAATGCAGGGGGCCAGGGTTTGATCCCTGGTCAGGGAACTAGATCCTGCATGCTGCAACTAAGAGCCTGCATGCCACAACTAAAGTTCCCAAGTGCCGCAACTAAAAGATCCCACACACTGCAACGAAGATCCTGCATGCCACAACTAAGACCCAGCGCAGGCAAATAAATAAATATTTTTTTAAAAAAGAAAGAAAAATGATTTCTAACTTAGAATTCTAACTCAGACAAACTTTAAATATGAGGATAGATTTAAGATATTTTCAGATTTACAAATTTCAATAATTTACCTCTAATAAACTCTTGTTCAAAAAGTTCCTGGAGAAAACCAAAACAAGAAAAAATCCAGAAAGCAGAAGATATGGGATAGAAGTAACAAAGATCTAGTACAGGAGAAACCCCAGGATAAGGGTGAAGGGAGTTGCCAGGATCATAACCATGGACCAGGTTCAAAGAGTAGCCAATCTAGTTTGAAGCCAGTCCAAAGGCTACACAAAAAACATTAGAAGCAACTGACAACATCTGATAATCTTGCAAGTGTAGGGTTGAATTAGTGATACTTAGAATACTAAACAAACACAAATAAAACCACAATTATTAGCTCTAGGGAAAACAAAAAATTGTGCTAGAAAAGTAATCATAGCTCACTACATAACTTCGGCTGTGAATCATATGTACATGGTCATAAGGTAAACACTGAATATTTATCTAACCAAGATTACCATATAGCTGTAGTTGTAGGATGAAGTAATAGGGAGAGGTGAAGAGGAAGTGGCTAAGGGGGAAGGGGGGGAAAAAAGCTAAATACACATGCTCAGAAGTGGGAAGTCAATAGATAATGCCTAGAATATAAAGTAGTCTCTTCTGAGAAGGAGAAAATACCAAGGAAGATTAGGCAACTGCTTATTATTCAACAAATCTTATACAAACTACTTAATGCTTTAAGCTATATGCATTTATAGCACTGATAAAAATAGACATTTCAGAAAAAACTAAAAGATATAAAACTGCATGTGTTATGATTAAAATAATATAAAACATTTATTTGAAAAAAGAGTAAAAGCAAATAATTAGCTGTGTTAGGTGACAGGATCATTAGTGAAATTCTCTCCTTTTCCAGTCTTTCAGTAATACTATTGTATTGCTTTTATAATTTTTAAGTAAATTTTACAAAAGGGCTATTGGCTGTTAGGTGACATCCCTGTTTGCCTTTATTTACAATGCTCCGTCCTTCTCTATAGATACCACCCTACTTTTTACAATGCCACCTGAACACCTAATCATCTTTTGTGACTTGGTTAAAACATCACCTCCGCTTTCCTTTCATCCCCAAACTACTGTCTCCTTCATGACCCTGCTTTATCTTGTATGAATAATAAGCTCCTGAAGGTCAGATCATGTCTTATTTGTCTTGATACACCTAGCACTCAGCACAGAGCCTAGAACAGTATGTAGGCATTTAATAAATAATTAATAATTCATTTATTTATTTATTTCAATAAGAAATCTAAGTACTTTTGTCAAATCAAACAGACCATAAAATTTTTTTAAAAAGAGGGAAAAAAGGCAAAAGGAGCTAATAAATTACACACGGAAGAGACTTTTAAAAGGGAAATGTAATTTCTTACTATTAAATTTCATTTTTTCTACTTTAACATTTTTAAAATAATCTACCTTTCACTTCTCTATATAACTCAGGTTGACAAAGTATTATTCAAGTCTTTAATAGGAACTTACCTAGATTACCTTAAGGATAAACTCAAAACGTCTTAAATTCTTCATAAGCTAATGAAAGAGGCAGATATCAGATGACTCTCTAAACTTTGATGTTGAAAAGAATGTATTATATTTTTTAGAAAATTTTTTTCAATTATATTGATCAACAACAAGCTCTTAACCCGATCAGATTATTTCAACACAAACACTTTTAATGGTGATGCCAACAATTACCCTCAATTTTTCTGCTACACATAAAACTTTAAAAAGCTATTAATGGCAAAGGGAATAAATTAATAAGAGCTGTTGAAAGCTTCATAAAACACAAATCTATTTTTATGAAACAACTGGCTAGAAAACACACAAAAAGCATTTACATATTAACCTGAAAATTTAACCTTTAAAAAAAAGTCACAAAAAGCTTTACAACAGGACTTTAAACCCATTGGAATACCAAAAGAAATGGAACTCCTTATTACAGCTAAATATGAAACAAACACAGGTCACTCATGAAGTGGCCTAAAACGTGATGCTGCCTTTTTTTTCTTTTTTTTTTGGTAATAAGAAAAATAATTTTAAAAATACGACTTAAACTTTTTTGAAAAACACAGATATACAAGGAGACAATAAAAATCACCTTCAACCTCACAACACAGTGATAACCTGTCAATCTGTTAAATGTTTTTCGATATATTCTTCAAATTAGTTTTCCTTTACATACATATAATTTTTACAAAAATGAGATCACACATTATATTACTTGTTTTCCTCACTATACCATACTGTGAACAGCATTCCATGTTATTAAGTATTCTTCTACAGTATCAGTTTTAATGGGCATATGATATTCATTGTGTGGATATAACATAATTCATTTTACTATTCTACTGGTGGATACTTAAGCTATTCATAATTGTTTTCTAATTATAAACAATCTAAAACAAATAACTGTTACTAAATCTTTTTGGTGAAAAAAGAATATCTTTGTTAATCGGTTCCACAAGGTAGGCAAGAAACGAAAAGCATCTAAAAAACTACCCACAGAACGTAAGTACATCATACATTGTCTACATTAAAAGCAGTAGCGGGCTTCCCTGGTGGCACAGTGGTTGAGAATCCGCCTGCCGATGCAGGGGACACGGGTTCGTGCCCCGGTCCGGGAAGATCCCACATGCCACGGAGCAGCTGGGCCCGTGAGCCATGGCCACTGAGCCTGCGCATCCGGAGTCTGTGCTACGCAACGGGAGAAGCCACAACAGTGAGAGGCCCGCATACCACACCCACCCCCCCCCCCCCACACACACACACACACACACACAGCAGTAAGCTCTCGGGGGCTTCCCTCGTGGCGCAGTGGTTGAGAGTCCGCCTGCCGATGCAGGGACGCGCGGGTTCGTGCCCCGGTCCAGGAGTATCCCATATGCCGCGGAGCGGCTGCGCCCGTAAGCCATGGCCGCAGAGCCTGTGCGTCCAGGCAGTAAGCTCGGGACTTCCCTGGTGGTCCAGTGGTTAAGAATCCGCCTGCCCCACGACAGTGAGAGGCCCGCGCACCGCGATGAAGAGTGGCCCCAACTTGCCGCAACTAGAGAAAGCCCTCGCACAGAAACAAAGACCCAACACAGCCAAAAATTAATTAATTAATTAATTTTTTTTTTTTTAAAAAGAAGAATCCGCCTGCCAATGGAGGGGACACAGGTTTGACCTCTGGTCTAAGAAGATCCCACATGCCATGGTGCAACTGGGCCCGTGCGCCACAACTACTGAGCCTGTGCTCTAGAGCCCGCATGCCACAACTACTGAGCCCGCAAACTCTAAAGCCCGCATGCTGCAACTACTGAAGCCCGCACGCCTAGAGCCCATGCTCTGCAACAAGAAAAGCCACAGCAATGAGAAGCCCGTGCACTGCGACAAACAGTCCCTGCTGGCTGCAACTAGAGAAAGCCCGCATCTACAAAGACCCAGCACAGCCAAAAATAAATAAATTTTTAAAAAGGCAGTAAGCTCGTAGAATTAAGTGTACAAAAAGACTGAGGTTATATAGGTAAGCCTCACGTCCTTTTCTCTACAAACCGCATACACATTTATTCCTTTCTTGAGAAATCGAAGAAATTCTACACACATGAATTTCAGTTACTACAGCTTAGCTGAATAACTCAAGTCCCCCCAAAACGCAGCTCAAATTTCAGTCATCACATTATATTAACTATAAATAATTGCATGAAGTACAAATTTCACTGCTATCTCCTCAGTGCACAAATCCCTATGTAAACAAAAGATGCACATCATGATCAGTGACCACCAGTGTCACTTCTTTAAATGTCTGCCCATAACTGGTCACTCAGCATCTGTTATTTAGTTCTCATGTGGAGAGCAAAGGTAGTTACGTAATAAATCCACATGATATTTTATGAAAATGGAGAATCAAGAGAGCCAACAAAGATAAAAATGTAGCAAATAAATGAACTGATAATGCTAAATTCAAATTGAACATAAATGGCGATTTAGAAGAAACAGCTGACCATGGAAATATTGACATTGCTACCTTTCAAGAGACACTAGATATGCATTTAGGGGAACTTAGTGAAAGGTAAATAAGGAAAGTAGTTGTGTTGAAAAGAATGAAGATGCCCCAGAGGAAGCAGCACTGGCAAACAAACAAAAACAAAAAAACTTTTAAGGAACTCTCAGAGGTACTTACACAACATTGAAAAGAGAAAAAGTGTTGGAAGTAACCCATACTTAGAAAGGACTATGACAATTCACCAAAGAAAAGATGCCCACTCATATTTTTTTTTTTTTTGCCCACTCACATTTTAAGTTATACAACAAGAAGGAAGCTTGAAACTACTCCTGATAGGTTTTTCACAAAGAAATTTTTTAAAGTTCAGATCATTTAAGTTATAGTGTACTAAATAAACAGTATTATTGAGCATTTAAAGAAATACCTATAATGCACCATAAATTATACAGCCCAATGCCAGAATTTGCATTCTAGGACCAAACTCATATATACACACCCGTAAAGTATATAAATAACACATACTAAATAATGTCTTCGGTTAATACTGTTTTTCCTTGTCCTATTTTAAATGCAGTGGAGCTGAGTACATTCCATGGGTAAGGCCAGAGTTATGATTACCCTTATCCCATCAACACTGGTAGAGGCAATCTGACAGAAAGCTGCAGAAGTCTAACATGACAATCAGAATTGAGGTGTGAATTCTAAGCACAAAAATGACAGTAGAAGGAAAGTGAAGACAGTAAATAATAATTTTGAACTGTCATTTTTAATTTTCCCAACAAATCTTTAACTTCTAACTAATTTGGAAAGAAAGGATAATTCATATCTTCCAACATACATAATCAAAAAGCAGGGCTTCCCTGGTGGCAGAGTGGTTGAGGGTCCGCCTGCTGATGCAGGGGGCGCAGGTTTGTGCCCCGGCCCAGTAAGATCCCACATGCCGCAGAGTGGCTGGGCCCGTGGGCCATGGCCGCTGAGCCTGCGCGTCCGGACACTATGCTCCGCGACAGGAGAGTCCACAACAATGAGAGGCCCGCGTACCACAAAAAAAAAAAAAAAAAAAAAAAAAAAAAGCAGTAACTCAGAATATGCACTGCATTTTCGTTATCACTCAATTTTTTTGCCAATTATACTCTGAATTTTAATTTTATGAAAAGGAACAACTTTTTTTAAATGAAGAAAATTTGGGACTTCCCTGGTGGCACAGTGGTTGAGAGTCTGCCTGCCGATGCAGGGGACACGGGTTCGGGCCCCGTTCCGAGAAGATCCCACATGCCACGGAGCGGCTGGGCCCGTGAGCCATGGCCGCTGAGCCTGCGCGTCCGGAGCCTGTGCTCCACAGCGGGAGAGGCTACAACAGTGAGAGAAGCCCGCGTACCGGGAAAAAAAAAAAAAAAAAAAAAATCTGCCTGCCAAGGCAGGGGACATGGGTTCGAGCCTTGGTCCAGGAAGATCCCACATGCCATGGAGCAACTAAGCCTGTGCACCATGACTACTGAGCCTGTGCTCTAGAGCCCACGTGCCACAATTACTGAGCCCGTGTGCCACAACTACTGAAGCCCACGGCCTAGAGCCCGTGCTCCACAACAAGAGAAGCCCCTGCAACAAAGAGTAGCCCCTGTTCGCCACAACTAGAGAAAGCCCACGTGCAGCAATGAAGACCCAATGCAGCCAAAAATAAATAAAATTAAATCTTAAAAAAAAAAAAAATTCCAAGGAGATACTACTTCATATCCACTAGGATGACTAAAATAAGACAGATAACAAGTGTAGACAAGGATGTGGAAAAACCGTAACCCTCATACATTGCTGGTGGGAGTGTAAAATAGTGCAGCCACTTTGGAAAACAGATTGGCAGTTCCTCAAACTTAAATATCGAGGTACCATATGACCCAGAAATTCCACGCCTAGGTATATACTCAAAAGAACTGAAAGCAGGGACTCAAACGGATCTTTGTACACCAATGTTCATAGCAGCATTATTCACAATAACAAAAAGGTAGAAACAATTCAAATGTCCAGATGAATGGATAAACAAAATGTAGTATATTCATTATTATTAATAATATACATATTATTCAGCCATAAAAAGGAATGAAATCTGCTACATGCTACAACATGGATGAACCCTGAAAATATTATGTTAAGTGAAATAAGACATGAAACGATAAACACTGCTTGATTCCACTTATTAGAGGTACCTAGAATACACAAATTCAGAAACAGAAAGTAGAACAGAGGTTACCAGGGGCTAGGGGGTGGCGGAGGAGGGGTTATTATTTAATAATTATAGAGTTTCTGTTTGGGATGATGAATAAGTTCTAGAAATAGATACTGGTGATGGTTGCACAACATTATGAATGTACTTAATGCCAGTGAATTATGCATTTTTAAATGGTTCAAAGAGTAAAGTTAATATTACTTATCGTTTACCATAGTAATAATAAATGACTGAAGTCAGAAAAAAAAAATTATGTACATACCTGAGTCTGTGAAGATGAGACAAAAATTCACATGAAATATTTCAGAAGTCCCTTACAACATGGGCTTCCCTGGTGGCGCAGTGGTTGAGAATCCGCCTGCCCGGACCGGAAGATCCCACATGCCGCAGAGTGGCTGGGCCCGTGAGCCATGGCCACTGAGCCTGCACGTCCGGAGCCTGTGCTCCGCAACGGGAAAGGCCACAACAGTGAGAGGCCCGCATACCGAACAACAACAACAACAACAACAACAAAAAAGAAGTCCCTTACAACAATGCTAAGACAGTTGAAAATACAATATTGGTCAAAAGGCTATGTTCCTACTGCAATTAGAAATCATAACTGAGTATAATTTTTGCTTTCTATCTCATATGTATGAGAAAAGTATATTATTTTATTTGTTAATGTTAGGAATACACACACACACACACACACACACACACACACACACACAGCTTTTAGAAAGGGTTTTACAGAAGTGCAAATGTCAAATTAGATTTTTTTTTAACTATTGGAAATAATGGTGAAGGACTTAATAAATGTGAAAACTTTAAAAGGCTGAAAAATCCACTTGCAGTGTTTCCACTTGCACAGAGAAATACATAAACATCTATCATTCCAGGTATAAGGACTCAGGATACTAAGATAAACATAAAAGTCTACACTTTCAGTTTAGCTTACCCCTGCCAGGATCATAAAGACACTGAGAAGTAGACATCTTGGGTGCATTTTCAAATCCTCAAACTGCACAAATATATAAGATGAGAAAAGTCTTCTAAATTGCAGTGCAACCTACAATTGTCTATCTTCTAATAAATTCTTCTAACACATACAGAACTGCCATGCAGTGCAGTTCTCTTGGACCTATAATTGTAACCTTCAGTCACATTTCTATAAACTTGCAAATTGGGAGTTTGAGGTATGAGCCACATGTTATTTAACCATTCAGATGAAGACATGGAAATGAAATTTAAAAGGTGCAGTTGTCCCGTGGTATCCGTGGGGGACTAGTTCCAGGAGCCCCTGTGGATACCAAAATCCACAGATGCTCAAGTCCTTTACATTAAATGGTGTAGTACAAAGAATACAGTCAGCCCTCCTTATCCGCAGATGCAAAACCCAAGGAGGACAGAGGGCCAACTGTATATCTTAAAATAAAACTAAATAAGAAATAACTACTGATTTTAAAATGTAACACATCATCATATAAAGACACCAATGACTGTAACCATCTGCTTCTCTTGATCACCAAACAAATGCTGAACATCTATCTGTGCTTAAAACAGTACAAAGTGGGTTTTTGTTGTTGTTGTTGTTTATTGGGGTACAGTTGTTTCACAATGTTGTGT
Source organism: Kogia breviceps (assembly GCF_026419965.1). Taxonomy (NCBI): domain Eukaryota; kingdom Metazoa; phylum Chordata; class Mammalia; order Artiodactyla; family Physeteridae; genus Kogia; species Kogia breviceps. The sequence goes on from NC_081328.1 coordinate 21,478,885, forward strand.
TAGTTTCTACTGTATATTGACATGAAATAGAGTTCCCTGTACTATACAGCAGGTTCTCATTAACTATTTTATACATATTAGTGTATATATATCAATCTCGATCTCCCAAATCATCCCACACCCCCAGTGTTTTTTTTAAAGATTCCTCCTCAAGAAATTTGTAATCTAGCGGGATGACTAAATTAATAAACATAAAACAATATCATATGTATGTAAAAATATTAAAATAACAAGGATACAAATTAAGAGTCAGAGGAATTCAAAAGTGGTAAGTGCTGGATAGTCCAGGTACATTCCAGAGAAGAAGGCACAAGTCTAGAAGTCCAGAAAGATGGGTAGAATCAAAGGAGAACAAACCCTTCATATTCTAGCCTCATCTTCCCTGTCCAACACTCTGTACAATATAAAATTATTAGAATAAATGAAAGCAGAGAAAAAGTCACCCAGACAAATGACAGAAATATGAAATGAGGAGAACCAACCAATTAGCCCACATAATGCTTACTGTAGAGAAGTTAAAATTTTTTAAGTAGGAGTATATATCAAAGTGTGTAAATTATATGAAAAAAAGTTTCCAAAAATTGCATGGACTTTTTGACATGACTTTCCCTTATTTTCTATGCATATCAGTAAGTATTTACTGTTTATGAGAAATGTGTCTCAGAACCAATCAAACCAACGCTCATCTGCAAAAAGTGGGCACTCAAACTTAATCAAAGGTGCTAATTATAACACAAATTAGAAATCTACTAGTCCTGGGACTTCCCTGGTGGTGCAGTGGTTAAGAATCCACCTGCCAATGCAGGGGACATGGGTTTGAGCCCTGGTCCGGGAAGATCCCACAAGCCACAGAGCAACTAAGTCCATGCGCCACAACTACTGAGCCTGTGTGCCACATACTGAGCCCATGCGGCCCAACTACTGAAGCTTGTGTGCCCTACAGCCCATGAGCCTCAACTACTGAGCCCACGTGCCACAACTACTGATGCCCGCGTGCTCTAGGGCCCATGTGCCACAACTACTGAGCCCACATGCTGCAACTACTGAAGCCCACACACCTAGAGCCCATGCTCCACAACGAGAAGCCACCGCAATGAGAAGTCCACGCACCACAACGAAGGGTAGCCCCCACTCGTCGCAACTAGAGAAAGCCCGCACAGAGCCACGAAGCCAAAAAATAAATTAAACAAACAAAAATACTCCGAGTTCCCAATGCAGGGGATTGGGATTCAATCCCTGGTCAGGGAACTAGATCCCACAGGCATTCTGCAACTAAGAGTTCGCATGCCGAGACCTTCAAGATGGCGGAGGAGTAAGACCTGGAGATCACCTTCCTCCCCACGAATACATCAGAAATACATCTATATGTGTTACAACCCCTACAGAACACCTACTGAACGTTGGTAGAAGACCTCAGACTTCCCCAAAGGCAAGAAAGTCCCCACGTACCTGGGTAGCACAAAAGAAAAAAGAAAAACCAGAGACAAAAGAATAGGGACGGGGCCTGCACCTCTGGGAGGTAGCTGTGAAGGAGGAAAAGTTTCCACACACTAGGAAGCCCCTTCACTGGCAGAGACGGTGGGGGGGGGGGGGGGGCAGAAGGGGAGGGGCAAGCTTCGGAGTCACGGAGGGAGCGCAGCAACAGAGGTGCAGAGGGCAAAGTGGAGGGATTCCTGCACAGAGGATCGGTGCCAACCAGCACTCACCAGTCTGAGAGGCTTGTCTGCTCACCCTCTGGGGCGGGTGGGGGCTGGGAGCTGAGGCTCCAGCTTCGGAGGTCACATCCCAGGGAGAGGACTGGGGTTGTCTGTGTGAACACACCCTGAAGGGGGCTAGTGCGCCACAGCTAGCCGGGAGGGAATCCAGGAAAAAGTCTGGACCTGCCTAAGGGGCAAGAGATCATTGTTTTGGGGAGCGTGAAGAGAGGGATTCAGAGCAATGCCTAAATGAGCTCCAGAGATGGGCGCAAACCGCGGCTATCAGCGCGGACCCCAGAGATGGGTGTGAAATGCTAAGGCTGCTCTTGCAGCCACCAAGAAACCAGTGTGCAAGCACAGGTCACTATCCACACCTCCCCTCCCGGGAGCCTGTGCAGCCCGCCACTGCCAGGGTCCTGTGATCCAGGGACAACTTCCCCGGGAGAACACACAGTGCGCGTCAGGCTGTTGCAACGTCATGTCTGCCTCTGCCGCCGCAGGATCGCCCCGCATTCCATACCCCTCCCTCCCCCCAGCCTGAGTGAGCAGAGCCCCCGAATCAGCTGCTCCTTTAACCTCACCCCGTCTCAGGGAAGAACAGTTGCCCTCAGGCAACCTACACGCAGAGGCGGGGCCAAATCCAAAGCTGAAACCCAGCAGCTGTGCCAACAAAGAAGAGAAAGGGAAATCTCTCCCAGCAGTCTCAAGAGCAGTGGATTAAAACTCCACAATTAACTTGATGTACCCTGCATCTGTGGAATACCTGAATAGACAAGGAATCATCCCAAAATTGAGGCGGTGGACTTTGGGAGCAACTGTAGACTTGGGGTTTGCTTTCTGCATCTAATTTGTTCCTGGCTTTATGTTTATCTTAGTTTAATATTTAGAGTTTATTATCATTGGTAGATTTCTTTACTGATTTGGCTGCTCTCTTCCTCTTTTTTTAATATATAGATATATATTTTTTTTCCTTTTTCTCTTTCTGTGAGTGTGTATGTGTATGCTTCTTTGTGTGATTCTGTCTGTATAGCTTTGCCTTTTTTTTTAGTATAGTTTTAGCGCTTGTTACCACTGGTGGATTTGTTTTTTGGTTTGGTTGCTCTCGTCTATCTTTCTTTCTTTTTTCTTTTTTTTTACTTACTTTTTAATTTTTAATAATTATTTTTTATTTTAATTATTTTATTTATTTTTTCTTTCTTTCTTTTTTTCTCCCTTTTCTTCTCAGCCGTGTGGCTGACAGGGTCTTGTTGCTCCGCCCAGGTGTCAGGCCTGTGCCTCTGAGGTGGGAGAACCGAGTTCAGGACATTGGTCCATCAGAGACTTCCTGGCTCCACATAATACCAAATGGCAAAAACTCTCCGAGAGATCTCCATCTCAATGCTAAGACCCAGCTCCACTCAACGACCAGCAAGCTACAGTGCTGGACACCCTATATGAAACAACTAGCAAGACGGGAACACAACCCCACCCATTAGCAGAGAGGCTGCCTAAAATTATAATAAGGTCACAGACACCCCAAAACACACTACAGGACACAGTCCTGCCCACCAGAAAGACAAGATCCAGACTCACCCACCAGAACACAGGCACTAGTCCTCTCCACTAGGATGCCTACACAACCCTCTGAACCAACCTTAGCCACTGGGGTCAGACACCAAAAACAACGGGAACTATGAACCTATGAACTATGAACAACTATGAACTATGAACAGGCTGCGAAAAGGAGACCCTAAACACAGTCAGTGAAGCAAAATGAGAAGACAGAGAAACACACAGCAGATGAAGGAGCAAGGTAAAAAACCCACCAGGCCAAACAAATGAAGAGGAAATAGGCAGTCTACCTGAAAAAGAATTCAGAATAATGATAGTAAAGATTATCCAAAATCTTGGAAATAGAAACGAGAAAACACAAGAAATGTTTAACAGGACCTAGAAGAAATAAAGAGAAAACAATGATCAAAAACACAATAAATGAAATTAAAATTCTCTAGAAGGAATCAATAGCAGAATAACTGAGGCAGAAGAATGGATAAGTGACCTGGAAGATAAAATACTGGATATAACTACAGCAGAACAGAATAAAGAAAAAAGAATGAAAAGAATTGAGGACAGTCTCAGAGACGTCTGAGACAACATTAAACACACCAACATTCGAATTATATGGGTCCCAGAAGAAGAAGAGAAAAAGAAAGGGACTGAAAAAATATTTGAAGAGATTATTGTTGAAAACTTCCCTAATATGGGAAAGGAAATAGTCAATCAAGTCCAGGAAGCACAGAAAGTCCCATACAGGATAAATCCAAGGAGAAACATGCCAAGACAAATATTAATCAAACTATCAAACTTAAATACAAAGAAAAAACATTAAAAGCAGCAAGGGAAAAACAACAAATAACATACAAAGATATCCCCATAAGGTTAACAGCTGATCTTTCAGCAGAAACTCTGCAAGCCACAAGGGAGTGGCAGGACATATTTAAAGTGATGAAGGAGAAAAACCTACAACCAAGATTACTCTACCCAGCAAGGAAATCACTCAAATTCACTGGAGAAATTAAAACCTTCACAGACAAGCAAAAGCTAAGAGAGGGCTTCCCTGGTGGCGCAGTGGTTGAGAGTCCGCCTGCCAATGCAGGGGACACGGGTTCGTGCCCCAGTCCGGGAAGATCCCACATGCTGCGGAGTGGCTGGGCCCGTGAGCCATGGCCGCTGAGCCTGCGCATCCGGAGCCTGTGCTCCGCAGCGGGAGAGACCACAACAGTGAGAGGCCCGCATACCGCAAAAAAAAAAAAAAAAAAAAAAAAAAAAGCTAAGAGAATTCAGCACCACCAAAGCAGCTTTACAACAAATGCTAAAGGAATTTCTCTAGGAGGGAAACACAAGAGAAGGAAAAGATCTGCAGTAACAAACCCAAAACAATTAAGAAAATGGTAATAGGAACATACATATTGATAATTACCCTAAATATAAATGGATTAAATGATCCAACCGAAAGACATAGACTGGCTGAATGGATACAAAAACAAGACCCATATATATGCTGTCTACAAGAGACCCACTTCAACCTAGGGACACATACAGACTGAAAGTGAGGGGATGGAAAGAGATATTCCATGCAAATGGAAATCAAAAGAAAGCTGGAGTAGCAATTCTCATATCACACAAAAGAGACTTTAAAATAAAGACTATTAAAAGAGACAAAGAAGGACACTACATAATGATCGAGGGATCAATCCAAGAAGAAGATACAACAATTGTAAATATTTATGCACCCAACATAGGAGCACCTCAATACATAAGGCAAGTGCTAACAGCCATAAAAGGGGAAATCGACAGTACAGTAGGGGACTTTAACACCCCACTTTCACCAATGGACAGGTCTCCAAAATGAAAATAAATAAGGAAACACAAGCTTTAAATGATACGTTAAACAAGATGGACTTAATTGATATTTATAGGACATTCCAGCCAAAAAAAACAGAACACACTTTCTTCTCAAGTGCTCATGGAACATTCTCCAGGACCGATCATATCTTGAGTCACAAATCAAGCCTTGGTAAATTTAAGAAAATTGAAATCATATCAAGTATCTTTTGCGACCATAACACTATGAGACTATATATCAATTACAGGAAAAAATCTGTAAAAAATACAAACACATGGAGGCTAAACAATACACTCCTAAATAACCAAAACATCACTGAAGAAATCAAAGAGGAAATCAAAATATACCTAGACACAAATGACATGATGAAACAAATGAAACATGATGACCCAAAACCTATGGGATACAGCAAAAGCAGTTCTAAGAGGGAAGTTTATAGCAATATAATCCTACCTCAAGAAACAAGAAACATCTCAAATAAAAAACCTAACCTTACACCAAAAGCAATTAGAGAAAGAAGAACAAAAAACCCCAAAAGTTAGCAGAAGGAAAGAAATCATAAAGATCAGATCAGAAATAAATGAAAAAGAAATGAGGAAACAATAGCAAAGATCGAAAAAACTAAAAGCCGGTTCTTTGAGAAGATAAACAAAAATTGATAAACCATTAGCCAGACTCAACAAGAAAAAAAGGAAGAAGACTCAAATCAATAGAATTAGAAATGAAAAAGGAGAAGTAACAACTAACAATGCAGAAATACAAAGGATCATGAGAGATTACTACAAGCAACTCTATGCCAATAAAATGGACAACCTGGAAGAAATGTACAAATTCTTAGAAAAGCACAACCTTCCAAGACTGAATCAGGAAGAAACAGAAAATATGAACAGAACAATCACAAGTAATGAAATAGAAACTGTGATTAAAAATCTTTCAACAAACAAAAGTCCAGGACCAGATGGCTTCACAGGTGAATTCTATCAAACATTTAGACACGAGCTAACCTCTATCCTTCTCAAACTCTTCCAAAATATAGCAGAGGGAGGAACACTCCCAAACTCATTGTACGAGGCCACTGTCACCCAGTTACCAAAACCAGACAAACATGTCACAAAGAAAGAAAACTACAGGCCAATATCACTGATGAACATAGACGCAAAAATCCTCTACAAAATACTAGCAAACAGAACCCAACAGCACATTAAAAGGATCATACACCATGATCAAGGGGGTTTATCCCAGGAATGCAAGGATTCTTCAATATACGCAAATCAATCAATGTGATAAACCATATTAACAAACTGAAGGAGAAAAACCATATGATCATCTCAATAGATGCAGAAAAAGTTGTTGACAAAATTCAACACCCATTTATGATAAAAACTCTCCAGAAAGTGGGCACAGAGGGAATGTACCTCAACATAATAAAGGCCATATATGACAAACCCACAGCCAACATCATGCTCAATGGTGAAAAACTGAAACCACTTCCACTAAGATCAGGAACAAGACAAGGTTGCCCACTCTCACCACTATACTTCAACATAGTTTTGGAAGTTTTAGCCACAGCAATCAGAGAAGAAAAAGAAATAAAAGGAATCCAAATCAGAAAAGAAGAAGTAAAGCTGTCACTGTTTGCAGATGACATGATACTATACATAAAGAATCCTAAAGATGCTACCAGAAAACTACTACAGCTAATCAATGAATTGGGTAAAGTAGCAGGATGAAAAATTAATGCACAGAAATCTCTTGCATTGCTATACACTAATGCTTTAAAATCTGAAAGAGAAATTAAGGAAACACTCCCATTTACCACTGCAACAAAAAGAATAAAATACCTAGGAATAAACCTACCTAAGGAGACAAAAGACCTGTATGCAGAAAACTATAAGACACTGATGAAAGAAATTAAAGATGATACAAATAGATGGAGAGATATACCATGTTCTTAGATTGGAAGAATCAACATTGTGAAAATGACTCTACTACCCAAAGCAATCTACAGATTCAATGCAATCCCTATCAAACTACCAATGGCATTTATTACAGAACTACAACAAAAGATTTCAATTTGTATGGAAACACAAAAGACCCCGAATAGCCAAAGCAATCTTGAGAAAGAAAAACAGAGCTGGAGGAAGCAGGCTCCTGGACTTCTGACTATACTACAAAGCTACAATAATCAAGACAGTATGGTACTGGAACAAAATCAGAAATATAGATCAATGGAACAGGATAGAAAGCCCAGAGATAAACCACGCACATATGGCCACCTTATTTTTGATAAAGGAGGAAAGAATATACAATGGAGAAAAGACAGCCTCTTCAATAAGCAGTGCTGGGAAACCTGGACAGCTACATGTAAAAGAATGAAATGAGAACACTCCCTAACAACATACACAAAAATAAACTCAAAATAGATTAAAGATCTAAATGTTAGGCCAGACACTATAAATCTCTTAGAGAAAAACATAGGCAGAATACTCTATGACATAAATCACAGACAGATCCTTTTTGACCCACCTCTTAGAGAAACGGAAATAAAAACAAAAATAAACAAGGAAACCATAAACAAGACAAAAGACAACCCTCAGAATGGGAGAAATATTTGCAAATGAAGCAACTGACAAAGGATTAATCTCCAAAATATACAAGCAACTCATGCAGCTCAATATCAAAAAAACAAACAAGCCAATCCAAAAATGGGCAGAAGACCTAAATAGACATTTCTCCAAAGAAGATAGACAGATTGCCAACAAACACATGAAAGAATGCTCAACATCATTAATCACTAGAGAAATACAAATCAAAACTACAATGAGATATCATCTCACACTGGTCAGAATGGCCATCATCAAAAAATCTAGAAACAATAAATGCTGGAGAGGGTGTGGAAAAAAGGGAACCCTCTTGCACGGCTGGTGGGAATGTAAATTGATACAGCCACTATGGAGAACAGTATGGAATTGTAAAAATACAATTTACCACATTATTACTATGAGCTTTATTCTGTGAGCTTTCTCCTTTATTCAAAAGGCACTAAGTTGTCCCATTCATTCAGTCAACATTTTAATAAGCCCTACCAGGCACCTTCTAGACCCCAGAATTCTCATTCTGAAGGATTTCAGAACTCAACATAAAGTAGAGGAGACAGCCAATTAAAACAGCAGCTAGAATGCAGCGGGATAACTACTACAATAAAAGTATATTACAGCAGGAGAGAAAGTAGGAGCAATATCAGGGAAGACTTCTAAAAGGAATTGATGCCTGGGTTTAGTTTTGATGGATGAGGATCTAGTAAGACAGATAGTTCAGGGAGAAAGATGCATGTAAATTCATTGATGAGCATGTACTTCATGCCAGCCTCTATGTCAGCTTCTAGAAATAAAATAATAAATTGACGCTAATTCAAGATACTAGTAATCATCTCAAAAATTTACTTCATAGAGAAAAGGCTTAAAATTTGGTCTTAAAAATGAGTTCACACTGAATTTTTTTTAATGAGTTCACTGTGCACAAAAAAAGTAAATATTGCATGATTCTATTCATACAAGAGTCAAAAATAAGCAAAACTAATCTACAGTGATAGAAGTCAAAACAATGGTTACCTCTGAAGGGCAGTATCAACTGGGAGAGGTTAGGAGGGAACCTACTGGGACGGTGGGAATGTTCTTTACTTTGGTTTTGCATGGTGGTTACTTGGGTACATATCTAAAATTTCATCAAGCTGTACAGTGAGATCCTGTTGTATGTAAGTAATGAAGGGGGGCATTCCCAGATCTAGGAAGCAGCATTTTCAGAGACACAGAATATTCAAACAAGGACCAAATCACAGAAACTACCAGGGCTTGCCATGCTAAAAAGACTGACTGCAAACCATGTGTACCTTCCACTGAAAGGCACTTGAGTAAAATGACCAGATGTACATTTCAGAAAGACTATTCCAGATGTATAATGGATTGGAGGGGTACGAGACTAATGGTCCAGGGGACAGATGAAGCCCTTTTCTAAGGCAATGACTTTAAAGGTGGAGAAGAAACAGAAGATAATAAGAAGTTAGCACCAAAAGGACACTGACTGATTAAATGTGAACAGAGGAAAGAAAGAGTCTCAACTGATGAGTAGGTTTCTGGATTGGGCCCGAAGCTGCATTTTGTTTTCGACTCTACTGAAATAATATAAGAAACATGCTCCACTCAAAATGGAACATTTTTCTATGACATGTTATTCACTGCCAAGTGTTCATTCAGTTGATGTCCTATTTTCCTTTATTATTTAAATATATTTGCTTGGGACTTCTATGGTGGCTCAATGGTTAGAAATCTGCCTGCCAATGCAGGCGACACGGGTTCGAGCACTGGTCCTGGAAGATCCCACATACCGCGAAGCAACTAAGCCTGTGCACCACAACTACTGAGCCTGCGCTCTGGAGCCCAAGAGCCACAACTACTGAGGTCCATGCACCTAGAGCCCGTGCTCTGCAACGGGAGAGGCCAGCGCAATGAGAAGCCCGCGTACTAGCCCCCACTTGCCACAACTAGAGAGGGCCCACACACAGCAAAGAAGACCCAACACAGCCATAAATAAAAATTTTTTTAAATAAATATATTTGCTTGGCAATCATCTGTCAACTTCAATTTGAATCTCTATGGTACCAGCGATGTGACAATATAAAATGTTTTCACCATTAGGTAATTGCTCCTTATTACACCTCTAAGCCTACAAAGAATAAGCAATTTGTCCTTCCATAATCAGCTGCAAAGAGGTACTCTCAAGTCAGCATCTCTGACAAAATGAATAACTTCTGATCTATAAAATTCTATACAGTGAAAGATTTCATTTATAGATGCTTACATAAACTAAAGAATCTCTAAACCAAATTTATTAATCAAACAACTGTTCCAAACCCACCACAGCTTCCTACCACAGCTATTCACCAATAGATTCCAAAACCAACTTTAAAGCAGAGCTGACAATGATATAATAACATGCCTAATACAACTAACCATCTTTTAAAAGCAAAAGATGCATTTAAATACATATATACTATAGATAAGAAAACATGAGTTTTAAGCCTCTGGGCACACACACATGAGCACACACACATATCCAAACCAATTTTCCTCTAAAAATTCAATCTGGTTTTTAGAAAAGATTGCTTTGATATGCAATTCACTCATTCAACAAATATGTATTGATTAGCTAATGTATGACAGGCACTGTACAAGTGCTAGGGATACAGCAGTGAGTAAGACACGTCCCCACCCTCATGGAGTTTTATACCCTAGTGTTAACTGATCATGAAAACTGTATTCTGGGGCAATGTCTTCCTCCTACCCCAGTCTCTAAGTGAACACTGCAGTGAATCTGTCCTGAGCCTTAAATTAAGATCCACATGACTGAAGATTAAGTATAAGGATTATTAAAAAGGAACTTCAAAATAATTAGTTGGTAAAAACACAGAAGGCCTCTCGGAAATTAAAAAGTAGAGATATAAGAATTATTTTTTAAAAAACACTAGACTGGGGACTTCCCTGGTGGTCCAGTGGTTAAGACACTGTGCTTCCACTGCAAGGGGCACAGGTTTGATCCCCGTCCACTGCCTGGCAGGCGGGATCAATCCCTGGTCAGGGAACCAAGATCCCACAAGCTGTGCAGTGACACCATTTGGTGTCCCACCAAAATGGAAGAGTAAATCAAAAAAGAGGAAACGAAGAATACAGACAACAGGATCCAGCACAGGATAGCAAAGGAAATCCCCAGAATAATGGTGAGGAAGATCCCAGGATGGCAGCTATGCTTTAAGCACAAAGGCAAAAGGTACAGATTGGAGTAGGCAAGAAAGTTCCAGGAAAAGTTTTTTCTAATACAGTGAACTGAGTGAACACCTGATATATATTAACATATGGAGTAGGGACTTCCCTGGTGGCGCAGTGGTTGAGAATCCACCTGCCAATGCAGGCGACACAGTTTCGATCCCTGGTCTGGGAAGATCCCACATGCCGCAGAGCAACTAAGCCCATGCACCACAAATACTGAAGCCCACGCTCCTAGAGCCTGTGCTCCGCAACAAGAGAAGCCACTGCAGTGAGAAGGCTGCGGACGGCAACTAGAGAAAGCCCGCATGCAGCAACAAAGACCCAACACAGCCAAAAATAAATAAATAAATAAATTTTTTTAAAAAACAAAACATATGGAGTAGATTTAACATTTGTTGGTAACTTTGGTGGTTTAATTATAGTAAATAGAAACCTAAGCAAATAATATAAAAAGCAATTATTAAAGGAAATATTTAAGAGGAAATCAAGTATACAGGAAAGGAAAAGTAATCCTAGTATATTAAATAGCTTGGCTGTGAACAGCATTTACAAAGGCCTAATTTTGTAAATAGCGAACAATGATCCCTAACCAAAATTAAAATATGCATATACTAAGATAAGGAAATGGGAGGATAAGAGCATGTGTGTCCTTTGAGAACTGGTAGCAGTACAGAAAAAGAGCCAAGTCCTCATCTTTAATAGTGGGAACAAAATAAATACTCCTTAAATGGAAAAAGAAAGTAGCAATACAACCATATAATTTCAAGACATAAAGACCAAATTAGGGCTTCCCTGGTGGCGCAGTGGTTGAGAGTCCGCCTGCCGATGCAGGGGACACGGGTTCGTGCCCTGGTCCAGGAGGATCTCACATGCCGCAGAGCGGCTGGGCCCATGAGCCATGGCCTCTGAGCCTGCACATCCGGAGCCTGTGCTCCGCAACGGGACAGGCCACAACAGTGAGAGTCCCACGTACCCCCCCACACACACACACAAAAAAAAGGCCAAGCTGAGGCAACCAGAGTTAGGATTTCAGGTAAGAAGAATGAGCCAGACATGTGAACATTTGTAAACAGCCTTTCCAGACTAAGAGGAAAACAGCCTGAGAAGAAAGGAATGACAGGATCTGATTTGAATTTTAAGATTACACTGGCCACTGTGTGAAACTGGGAAACCACTGCATGGTATCTTAGCAAGAGATGATGGCATCTGGGACTAGAGTAGTGGCAGTGAAGATGAGAAGTCAACAGACTGGACTGGATACCAAACTACATGACTAGGCAACAGACTCAAACTGGGGATAAGAGGTTAGGTCAGATGGTGAAAGAGAGGCACTAAGGATGTCTATAGATTTTTGGCTTTACCCACTCTGTTGGAATAGTGGTGCCATTTACTGTCACAGGAAAGACTAGGAGAGGCCTACCTTGTTAGAAGGGCCTTTTCACAATGCAATCTCTCTAGACTCTTTTACAAGTCATTAGGAAAGGCAAGACACCACAGCAAACCTTGAAAGTTTTTTCTGCAAGGGGTAAGATGCTAAGACATTCTAACTTTACAGAAATGAAAGAGGAGAACTTCCTCTGTAAACCTCGTTTTAGCATAGATTTGCTCTTAATGCAGTCCAGTATGGAGGACTCCAACAACCATCAATTTTCCTGAACCTTGTTCACAAGATAGTGATGAACTTGGGATTCCTCTAAAGTAAAAAGAGCCTTATGTTAAAAAATCGCTAATGAAAAGGGGTGACAAGGGAAAGCCTTCATCTTTGAATAGACAGGTCTCCTAACAGACAGGTCTCTGACTATAACAGTAAATACCATAAAGCTAGTTTTATCAGGCTTTGGGGTGAGTAATTAACTATCCACCTCTGACCTCCAAGAGCTCTTTATTATTAGAAGAAAGGAAAGAGGCTGAGTGGGTGGCTCAATTTAAACACAAATATCATGAAGCCCAAAAGGTAAAAGCAGAAGCATAAACAAGCCCTGAAAAGAGAAGCCATGCTTTCTGGAAACAGTATGGAAAGAACTGTCATCAACAAGGACCTACTGTATAGCACAGGGAACTCTACTCAATATTCTGTAATAACCTTAATGGGAAAAGAATCTGAAAAAGAACAGATATATGTATATGTATAACTGAATCACTTTGCCGTACACCTGAAAGTAACACATTGTAAATCAACTATACTCCAATATAAAATAAAAATTTTTTAATATATATTTTTTAAGTTTAAAGATATTTTTTAAAAAAACAACTGTCAGGGCTTCCCTGGTGGCGCAGTGGTTGAGAATCCGCCTGCCGATGCAGGGGACGTGGGTTCGTGCCCCGGTCCGGGAAGATCCCACATGCCGCGCAGCGGCTGGGCCCATGAGCCATGGCCGCTGAGCCTGCACGTCCGGAGCCTCCGCAACGGGAGAGGCCACAACAGTGAGAGGCCCGTGTACCACCAAAAAAAAAAAAAAAAAAACAACTGTCAGTCCCATCTCAGCCTTCTCAGTACTACTGTCAAACAACCAACCTTTAATTTATAAATAAAAACCTCTTCACCTCTGCAGCTGTTTAACATTGGAGCTTCTAAACTCTCAGCATTAATCTCTAGTGCTCCAAAAACAGATTTTCTATAGCCACAGCAACAATAATAATCACTTCCCTAACTATTCCTGGGACCTATCATAAAATCAAGTGCCAAACTTCTTCCCTGTCTCCTGAGAAAACACCTGGCTATTGGTTGGTCACCACATTCCCAAGTCTGAGTGACTTACACATCTTCTGGAAGGCAACCCTGAATGCTGTCACTGTGAAGTCTCACTAACCAAACACAAACAATGAACAACAAACAACAGCTGTCCAGTTTGGTAAATGGGGAGGCCATTAACCACCAAGTGATGTCACCTCATTCTGCTCATTCCCCCCATATCCAGGGTTCATTGGTATATTTATCTCCTCTTTGTCACTGACACTTCATATGGAGTGTCAAACTGGAGATTATGAAGAATAGAACCTTTGTAACTACTTAGGTGACTACATATAAGCAGACTAATTTTAAATTGCCCCGTTTTTCTCCTTTACATATAATAACAGCTGGTGAGGCATACTTGCAAAAGGCTTGACCCAAACCTACCATTCCACACTAATGCTAGAGCGTTCACTGGTAAATTTAGCAAATCTAGATGAAGGCACATTAGTGCTTTAATAAAAGAGAATAGTGCATCCCAGAAGGTACCAACTGTGAAATTCAATTTCCATTTATACAATGATATTTTATACTAAACCAGCTAACATCACATCATAGGTAGTATAATACTAATGAAATTTTAATATTAATACTACAAAACATGGAGAATAAAATCTTGGTTGGGGAGTCAATGTTTTAGAGAATATTAGGGTTGGTAGATAAGCAAAATGAAAAGTTCTGAAATCCTCAACTATTACATGCCTAATTATTCCACTAGAAAACACAACAACCTTTAAGTGACTAGGAAATTAAATTCTTTAATAAACAATTAATTGATCACATACTATGAAATGAGTACGGTGATAGGGCACTTCCAGATCACCAAATACTCCCACACACACTCCGCATTCCTACAACACTCCCTTCTATAGCACTGGAGCACTTAATATACTGCATGTTAATCATTTATAAATTAAATACATATATACTACATTTTGAAAATATTATGCCTATTACCAAAAAAACACAAAAGGGGCTTCCCTGGTGGTGCAGTGGTTGAGAATCTGCCTGCCAATGCAGGGGACACCCGTTCGAGCCCTGGTCTGGGAAGATCCCACATGCCATGGAGCAACTAAGCCCGTGAGCCACAACTACTGAGGCTGCCCGTCTGGAGCCTGTGCTCCGAAACGAGAGGCCGCCGACAGTGAGAGGCCCGCACACCGCGATGAAGAGTGGAAGAGTAGCCGTCGCACAGAAACAAAGACCCAACACACCCAAATATAAATAAATAAATAAATTTTTAAAAATAAAAACAAAATTTAAAAAAACACACAAAAGGGGCTTCCCTGGTGGCGCAGTGGTTGACAGTCCGCCTGCCGATGCAGGAGACACAGGTTCGTGCCCCGGTCTGGGAGGATCCCACGTGCCGCGGAGCGGCTAGGCCCATGAGCCATGGCCGCTGAGCCTGCGCGTCCGGAACCTGTGCTCCGCAACGGGAGAGGTCACGGCAGTGAGAGGCCCGCGTACCGCAAAAAAAAAAAAACAAAAAAAAAAAAACACACAAAAAGAATCTTAACATAGAAGTTCTAATATTTCATTCCCACTTGCCATGGACAGTCCTACACACACCTTACAATATATACTGTACACTTCGGTGGAGATCATCGACCCAGGCTATAGGAGAGGGGTCTTAGTCCTCTCTGTTTCTTCAGTGTCTAAGTCATAGACAGAACTCAGTAAAAATTTGCTGAACGTATGAGCAAAGACACACTTGAAAACGTGAATCCACAACATAACTTTTTGACATCAGCCAGCTGTTTAGTCTAATCCAAGTGCCAAATTCTACTTAAAGAAAGGGATTAGAAGAAATTTACCTACTGTATTTTATTACTACAATTTAAAAGCTAAGGATAATTTTAATTCAGCCAATTCTTAATTTTTTTAAAAAAGCCTTATAATTCTGTTTCCAGAATGATGCAAGGAAGGAAGTGAGTAGCAGGAAGAAAGAATTAAAGACCTGGAGAAGATTTTTTAAGGTTTCTTGAGAGTTCTGAAATGCTCTAAACTGCAATTCCTTTCATTCAACGTTTTTTTATTGCTATGTTCCAAACACTTAGAATACATTTTTAGGAATACACAGCCACAAACTTAAGATGCAATAAGGAAAAGAAGTAAAGAGATGAAGAACTTAGATGTTAAAATTCTCACTATCCATAAAGTAGATATTCTAAAGTACTTTAGAAAATACATGCAATTGAACCAGAGTCAAGCCTTCATGGGAAAGTTTGTGTTCTATTTAAGAAAGATAGATACAAGCCAAAAATAAAAGCTACCACTAATACATCTCCCTTAAAGAAAAAAAAAAAAGTTAAGGTATATTTTAAGGAAATTATTAATTTTTATTAAACTGATATACAGTGTAGCTAAAATAGTATGCAAAACCAATCTTTCTAATTTCTAGAGCTTCTGAAATGTAAATGAGAAGTCATTAGCCTGCCCTTTCAGTAGGAGTTATCTGTCACATAACACTCCATTTCCAAGGCCCCATTTTGCAAGATAAACTGCTTGTAACTCCATATTTGTAGGTGGCAATATGTACTTGGTATTTTTTAATACTATCTAATTGTGGTTAGGCATTATTTAGTGCTCAGTACTTTTAAGTAAAGCCAAGCAAGTAGGTATTTCAGTAGTTTATCAAGCTTGCTTTTTACTTGTACAATGATTCACATAACACACACTATGTATTTGTCCAATCCTTTCCCCCTTCCCATTCATCTTATACAATCAAGCAGCTAAGACTAAGGATGGAAGATTCAGTACCTATTTACATTATTCACATGCCCCAAGTTCTCAAACTATTTTCTAGCTCTATCAAAAGCTTTATAAATACCTTCTATAACCTTACTAAAAAAAATTCTGTATCAAAATCTGACATTTACTAGCATAAACAGTATCATATTCAAAAGAACTACCCATTTTATAAAAGAAAAAGCTGCTGGTTTACATTTAGAAATGCTATGTTATCAACTTGCTTCTTCTTTCTTGCCTTAATTTTCCTCTGCAGCAAAAATGATAAAACATAGATTCATTCAAACAACAGTTAAATAAGGTTTTAACAAATCTACCTCTTCAAATATATGATTTAAAATTCAACAAGCAAACACTTCCTAACAAATTGAACAAATACCTTCGGTCAAATCACTTAAAAATACACCAACAATTAATTTCCTTTATATTTACAAAGGTAGAATCTTAGTTTTATATGAAAGTAGGCAGGCTAGAGTTGGATAAAAGTTTAATTTCAGAATTCCTTAATGTCAGCTAAAACACACTCAAACTTAAGAAACTAAACACTTCTAAACCGTGAAGCTGAAATCAGTTTGACTGATGTCCTCTTTCATGTCATGTAAGCCATTGCCTAATTGAGGCCAGACCTGTCAGGCTCAACAGCATCCCAGAAATGACTAGCCTTCTAGAGCTGGAAACATATCAAGAATTTGGAATATTTCTCATACTGAAGAAAGGAAAAAAGTTCAAGTGAGATTGTCCCTAAGAACAATCAGTATACTGTTCCACAGGGTAAAAAAAAAAAAAAAAAAAAGACCTAAAAAGCATATTTTTGTTATTCTGGTCAGTCCACAAGAATATATCAAAATTCTTTATCTGTTTTCAGGTGATGGCCCACTGAACTTACCCCTTTCCTTCCTACACATGAACAAGAGTTCACTATCAAATTCTCATTTTGAATGCCTGTCTTGTAATCTAGATTTTTTATATCTTTAGCTACTAAAACCATCACCTGGAGCACGGCTGGTTTCTTGACTTAGAAACCTGTTACCAATAATGCCTAGCACCTAAGCTGCTTAACGTTTTTCACTTCTTACCAAGAAAATCCATTAAATGTCGAAAAGAAATAAATACAAGCAAGCAAGCAAGCAAGCGCGCAAACACACACACACACACACACACACACACACACACACACACATTGAAATCCCAGTCATGAAAAATTAAGTCACATTCCGGCCATAAACCGTGCAATAGACACTTCGAGTTTGCGTGTGCCTTAGTGATCATGGACAGCGGTATCAGAGTAAGTGATAGGGGGTTGGAGGTGGTTGACAACATACAGTGCATCAGAGCCAATAAGCAGCAGGCTAGGACTGACAGCAAGGCCGGTCTCTAAAGGGAGCTATAACACAATATCAGAATGCTGGATTTCCGAATGCCATTTTATGGGGAAGGAGGGGATGAGAACTGGGGATCAAGTGCAATGAAAGGCTCTGACCAACGTCTGAGGCGATGAAACCGAAGACAAGGTCTTCTGGCAACACCAGCTGTCCAGTCTCATCTCACCTCAAACACAACTCAATTTCAGGTCGTTCTTATCAAAGTCAGCTGCTCAAAGGGTGAGGGGGTGGCAGGCAGGGGATGGTGACAGCCCCCATGAGACTGCCAAAAGCCCTTGGAAAAGGCAGAGACACTACAATTGGAAGGGGCTTGAAGGGGCTTCTACTTCGCAAAAGGAGGGCTTTGCAGCCGCCTCCCCTCTCCCTTTCCAGCCGGGGTTGTTAGGTAGGAGGTTAGGATGTTGCTGGAGGGTTTATGAAGGAGTGATAGGAGAAAATGGCAGTAAAGGATGAGGGGGGCTGGAAGAGCTGGTGCCACCCAAGAAAAGGGGGGAGGAGGGACTTCCCTGGACACATCCAGGATAACAACGCCACCACAGAGCAAGGGCAGTGCCCTGCTAGCGCCTGACACCCCTCTCTCTGGGAAAGCTTCGCCCCCGTCCACACGATCCCAATCCTCAAACACTGCTCCCACCCGACCCTTCTCCCCCACGGTATCCCCATCGTGGCCTCCTTTCCCTTCCGCCTCAGGCCCCACGCCCTCAAGCTCCCCTCCCCTTCCCTGGTCACCCACCCTCAGGGCAGCCCGTCGCCGGCCTCCCCGGCAGCTCGCCCAGACCCCTCCCCCCTCACCTCTCCTCAGCGCCTCCTCGTAGCTGAGAAATCCGATCCGTGACTCCTTGGCGCCCATGCTCCCCTCATCCCCTCGGCCGGGGGTCGGAGCCCGATCTCGCCCCCACCCCCCTCTCGCCTTCTCCTCGGCGTCCCTGGTAGACGGTGTTGGCGTCCCCCGGCCTCCTCCTCCCCCCACACTAACAAGTGCGGCTTCTGCCCCGGCGGCTCCTCCCGGCCGCCGCCACCGCCTCCATGCCGAATCACGTGACCCGCTCCCACCCCGCCCCCTTCCCCTCCCTCTTACTCCGCCCTTCTCCTCTCTCCTCCCCTCCCTTCCCTTCCCTCCTCACGCCCTCTTCCCTCCCCCGCCTGCCCCGCCGAGGGTCACCTGACCCGAGGCCGAGGATTGTTCCGGGTAATGGCCGCCAGGGACCACCCACCCCGCCCCGCCCCACGCTCGCCGCGCACAGGGGCGTAGGGGCGGAGCCAGACCTCGCGCGTAACGCATCATCGCCACTTCCGGCCAATCCGAAGCCGTGAGGCCCAGGAGCCTCCGCCCGCCTGGGGGGCAGTGACTTCCGGGGCGATAGAGGTAGTCCTCCCGCCCACACGTTCTGGCGCTCGCTGGGCGGGGTCTGGCCTGGGCCCAGACGCATCTTGAAAGAGAAATGGAATCTTAGGGTGCCGGGGTCCTAGCGGCGCGATTCGTGAGAGAAAGGAGCGGGCAGACGGTGCATTCCTAACGTTAAGGACATTTTTGATTGGGAGGGAGCTGTGAAAGGAAAGGAGACTCTCAAGGATTTCATGTCACCAGAGAATTCTTTATCCTAGTGGGGCGATCCTTAAGGAAAGGGAATGTTGTGACAAAGTTGAGAAGATCTTCCTTTTCGCGTTACCCCGTCCACCATCCCAGATGACGCTAGATTTCCTTTCACTTAACGCTCAGCCAGCCGGCCCTGGGCGCACCTCCTGCTCTGAGCCTGCTTCGCGTACAGAGGCTTTGGAAGCTGTTAATGCAAAGGCTTAGCTTGCTGATCTGCAAGAGTTGCTCCCTGCCAGAAATGTGGGAGTTACAAGGCTGATAACAGCGTTTCTTACGCTTTTTTAAAATTATTGGTTTTTTTAAATTGTGGTAAGGTATAAGAGAATTGGCCGTGCTAACCATTTTTAAATATCTCAAGAGCAGAATTATACAGTACTTCCCTTTTTGTGACTGGCTTATTTCACTTAGCATAATGTCCTCAAGGTTTGTCCATGATGCAGCACAGTATCAGAATTTCCCAGGTTTACCGTATGACCCAGCAATTCCACTTGTGAAATTATACCCAAAATAATTGAAAACAGGGACAGGAACACATATTTATACATGTGTTGATAGAATATGATTCACAGTAACCAAAAGGTAGAAGCAGTTCGTCCATCGACAGATGAATAAATAAATACAGTATATGCGTACAATGGAATACATTCAGTTCCTTGCTTTTTTTAATTCAGTTTGCTTTCGTTAGTCTTCACCCTGAAAGCCACAGCATCAAATTTCTAGATAAGGAAACACAACCATTTATTTGAAAAATAAGCATTTGGATTAGATTAGACTCAAGGTGCTACTTAGGTAATTGAGGGGCAGCAAAAGGATTTTTAGTTCCTATAGCCAACACATTATAATACGTCCTGCTAGAGAGAGAAGGTAATAACTCTACTCATCTTTCCTGGCAGACTGGATCAGTGGCGTGCCATCAGTCACAGTGCTGCCCTTTCCAGTTCACTGTGAGGTAGTTAATCTTAAAGCCTCAGATTAGTTTCACTACTAAAAGGCCATGAATAAGGGGGTTGGGAATGTACTTCAAAGCCTTTAATTTCCGGGTGATTAGTTCGGCATAGGCATAAGTCTCCAGACAAAACAACTCAGTCATCTTCAGCCTGCAGTTAGATTATAGTAATTAATGGGAAGTGAAGCTTAAGAAAGGGCTCAGCTGTGGAGAAAAGACCCTCAAGAGTTTAACGGCAACATGCCTTGGCATTATTACTGTCCTAAATAATCAGTACCTAAAGGCGACCTTGCTGTACGAAGGACAGACCTGGGTGATTATCTACCCTCTTGATTTACAGTAGAATTGGAAGCAAATTGTTTTATCTCTTTGTAGTACTTGCCCCGCTTGAAAGGTGGGATTGGGTTGGAATTAATCTATCTCATAAAATAGTAAATTATTACAAAATAGGAAAGAATAGAAGATAAACTATATAATGAAAGATTTAAGAGCAGTACTAATACACAGGAACTTTTAAGATTTCCTCCTTAGTTTTAGGCCCAGCTTCCCCTAGAGCCATAAAAAATTTCACCCCATCACAGAGTTTACCATGGATTAAGCACAACTCAGAATTATGGGTTGAGGTAGAAAACTAGGAAATACTATTTCTCCCTTGTCTAAGTTAAGTTAAGCATATTATTGAAGGCAGTGAAGCAGTTAGTTATGTCTGATGAGAATTTTAAATGTTAAGCTGGGATTAAAACCTGCCTTTCGGTTTGTATTACACGGTATCAGGCGGTCAAATGTTAAACATCCCTCTATAACTTAAAATTGATACAGCACTTAAGTTTGATGATGTAGAAAATCTGAAGCCTACCTGTCATGCTGAAAGGAATTCTATTAATCATTTTGTTTGTTCAGTTTCATCATCTTTCATTTCATCCATTGAAGAGTTGACCAGCCCCCTGACTTTAAGCTTTAGGTCGCACTTGGGCAACCATTGCTTTAACTATGATTACATGTCTGTGAGTTATCCATACGAAGATGTAAAGCATGGGAGATTGGTATGTAATTTCTACTTCCAGTTCGGCAATCCAAATGACAGTGTTCCTCAGTTTATATTCCCAGAGAATTGACATAGTAATAGGATAGAGTCATTTTAGTACTTACCAAAGAAGCTTAAGTCACAGACAAGGAGTTCACTACAATAAGAAGGGGTGGAACAGCACCTGACTTTTGTATAATTGGATTGCCACAAAGTGAAGCCAACACTGTAGGAAGTATGACTCTACAATAAGAGAACTGATTTTCCAGAATTAGGGACTTGTTACATTATGGTGACACAATGTGAAGTTGTGGTCACCATATATACATTTTTTGGGGGGCCGTGCTTCATGGCTTGCAGGAGTTTAGTTCCCCAGGGCCACAGCAGTGAAAGCACCAAATCCTAACCACTGGACTGCCGGGGAATTCCCTACTTGTATTATATTTTTATTTAAAGCATTTTAAGTTTTTTGTTTTTTAAAAAAATAAATTTATTTTTGGCTGCATTGAGTCTTCGTTTCTGTGCGCAGGCTTCCTCTAGTTGCGGCGAGTGGGGGCCACTCTTTGTTGCGGTGTGTAGGCTTCTCATTGCTGTGGCTTCTCTTGTTATGGAGCATGGACTCTAGGCACGCGGGCCTCAGCAGTTGTGGCACACGGACTCAGTAGTTGTGGCTCACGAGCTCTAGAGCGCAGGCTCAGCAGTTGTGGCACAGGGGCTTAGTTGCTCCGTGGCATGTGGGATCTTCCCTGACCAGGGATCGAACCCGTGTCTCCTGCATTGGTAGGGAGATTCCTAACCATTGCGCCACCAGGGAAGTCCCGTAAGCTATTTTTTAATGAAAATAATACCACTCATTGTAAAAAATTTTTTTTCCATCAGTACAAAAGTGTATCTAAAACAAAAGATCACACTCCCGGCTTCACCCAGTCTCATTCCTTAGGAGTGTGTATCTTTCCACTTCTCTGTGACTATACCCACCATATTTTTCATGAATATAAGATATGCATCTATACTCCCTTTATTTTTACACATATTTTCCAGTCTACCTACTGATCTGCAGTTTCTTTCTTCACTTAATAGAATATCCCAGACTGCTTTTCTTCTCAGCATACAGATCTATCTTATTCTTTTTAACAGAAGCATAGTATGCTGTATTTAATGTATAATTAACCAATTACCTATTGATGAACACTAGATTGTTTCAATATTACAAATACTGTTTCAATAAACATCCTAGTACATATATCCTTCTTTACATATGTGAGTGTATCTGTAGATGGAATTTCCAGAAGTGGAATGGCAGAGTCTGAGAGTATGCACCTTTTAAGTTTTAATAGATGTTGCCAAATTGCCTGCCTGAAAAGCTGGATCAATTTACATTCTAATCTAAAAAAATAAAATAAAATAAAATTTACATTCTAATCAAGAGTATCTGAGAAAGCCAGTTTCCCCTCACCCTTGCTAACATTAATATCAAGTTAAGCTGATTTTTGTTATTACCATTTACCTATTACAAATCCTATGAACAAAGAATTGAATCCCTGCTTTTCTAGACATGAAATTCATTTTCATTTTAAACCTGGACGAAATATTTCAAGAATGACTAAAGAGATGTCATTCTCTAATCAGCAATTAGAGATGTTTCTCTTTCCTATTTATCATTCTTAAAGAGGTGCCTAGGGGCTTCCCTGTGGCACAGTGGTTAAGAATCCACCTGCCAATGCAGGAGACATGGGTTCGAGCCCTGGGCCGGGAAGATCTCACATGCCGCGGAGCAACTAAGCTGGTGCACCGCAACTACTGAGCCTGCGAGTCACAACTACTGAAGCCCGCGAGCCTAGAGCCTGTGCTCCGCAACAAGAGAAGCCACCACAATGAGAAGCCCACGCACCGCAACAAAGAGTAGCCCCTGCTCTCAGCAACTAGAGAATAACCCGCATGCAGCAGTGAAGACCCAATGCAGCCAAAAATTAAATAAATGAATAAATAAATATATATATTTTTAAAGGTGCCTAAAATTGGCAAGATTTCAACAGGGTCCATCCCCTAAGAGCTTCCAACTCATGAGATACCTAAGCTAAAACTAAGAATGGGAAAGAAGTACAACATTCAGAGTGAGGGCCTTTAACTTAGACCTACTTTAGAAGTTTTCTTCTGTCTTAACCACAGTCCATGCTTGGCAAACATTTTACACTATCCACTGAAACTGTGAGTAGATGTCTTGCCTTTGTAATGCTCCTCTGTTGCCCTCCTCCACCCCACCTGCAATTAATTTGTATTTGTGTCTTTTTTAAATTAATAGTTTACAAATATTAGGAAATGGGTCTTAAGGACAGGACCATCAGTGGCTGCTTTTTCTTGTCAGCTACTGAAAAATCAATCAGCTTCCTTTTAGTCCTCCTCTGATCTCCTTATTCCTTCCGATATGGCAATTTCATTGTACTCTTAGGCCAGTCTTTTCCAGCAAAATTGGAACTACAAGTTTGAGAATAAGCCCATTAATTGAATTCCACTCAGCAATTAAAACACAGAATAATACAGAATCCAGCTCTGAACAGATAGGATATACCTTACTTCAGTTTCTAGGTCCTAAATAGCTTTGTCAAGTCATCCAAAGTCCAGCTTATCAGTCTAATATGCTTTCTTAGGTATCTGAGAGATGCCAAATGTACCTTTGACTTTGATTTCTTAATCTAGTAGATGAGCGCTTTAAACTCAGTCAGGCTTTTCTCAGGTCTTAAATTCTATGATCTTACTATATCTTGAAATGTACATTCTCTTGCCAGCTCAGATCTGGTCTTTTGGGGGGTTGTTTGTTCGCTTGTTTTATTTATTTATTTATTTGTTTTTGGATGCGCTGCGGCTTCGTTGCTGCGTGCGGGCTCTCTCTAGTTGCAGCTACTCTTCGCTGCAGTGCACTTCTCATTGCAGTGGCTTCTCTTGTTGTGGAGCACGGGCTCTAGGCACGCGGGCTTCAGTAGTTGTGGCACACAGTCTCAGTAGTTGTGGCGCACGGGCTTAGTTGCTCCGCTGCATGTGGGATCTTCCTGGTCCAGGGCTCAAACCTGTGCACCACCAGGGAAGTCTTCAAATCTGTTTTTATTTTTAGTTCAGGCTTAGTTTTTTTCTCACATGGCTAATTAATGCAATGTTTCTATTCTGTTTCCCACCTTTTACTGAACTCCCAGTCTGCTGTTTGTCTAACTGTCCTCCACCTCTTGAGGCTTCCTTTTGATCAATAACTATTATTTTGATGGAGGAGGCTATGCATGTGTGGCAGCAGGGGGTAAGTGGGAAATCTCTGTACCTTCTGCTTAATTCTGCTGTGAACCTAAAACTGCTCAAAAAAATAAAGTCTGATACTCAAAAATTCTGATACAGAGATGTGCCTGCCTATGTATCGGTTTTTAATAGCTAGAAATTGTGCTATACTTTGGGGTTTACAGTGGAAGTGAGGATGGAGTAAATCATTGGAGTCTTAAAAGGAGTTAGGAGGTGAAGCTAGCTATACAGTATGTGTAAGTTGTGATTGTTGGTTTAGGTGAAACGTTTGTTTGACGTTACTGATCCAATAACTAACATAGTTTAAAGTCCCAGTATTGGGCTTCCCTGGTGGCGCAGTGGTTAAGAATTGAGCCACACTACTGAAGTCTGTGCACCTAGAGCCCGTGCTCCACAAGACAAGCCACGCTGATGAGAAGCCCGCGCACCGCCTCGAAGAGTAGCCCCCGCTCACCACAACTAGAGAAAGCCCGCGCGCAGTAACGAAGACCCAATGCAGCCAAAAATAAATAAATAAAATAAAGAAATTTATTTTTTTAAAATCCCAGTATTTTCTTCTAAAAGGATTGGAAAGCTATACAATAGCACTTGGTCAAAAGTTTTCTGGCAGTTACGTTCAATTACTGGCCCCCGAGGGGTTGGGGGTTAGAATCAAATCTGGATTTCTTTGAAAGAGGAAGGAAATTCTCATAATAAAACAGGAAGTTGGGCCTTCCCTTGTGGCGCAGTGTTTGACAGTCCGCCTGCCGATGTAGGGGACGCGGGTTCGTGCCCCGGTCTGGGAAGATCCCACATGCCGCGGAACGGCTGGGCCCGTGAGCCATGGCCGCTGAGCCTGCGCGTCCGGAGCCTGTGCTCCGCAACGGGAGAGGCCACAACAGTGAGAGGCCCGCGTACCACAAAAAAAAAAAAAAAAAAAAAAAAAAAGAAATCAGCCATTCATTCACTCTTTTTTTTTTTTTTTTTTTTTTAACTTTT
The DNA here is from genome assembly GCF_026419965.1 of Kogia breviceps. NCBI lineage: Eukaryota > Metazoa > Chordata > Mammalia > Artiodactyla > Physeteridae > Kogia > Kogia breviceps. The sequence goes on from NC_081328.1 coordinate 21,504,477, forward strand.
TGGCACGGCATCTGAGATCTTAGTTCCCCAACCACGGATTGTATGTGGGCCACAGCAGTGAAAACATCAAGTCCTAACCACTGGACCACTAGGGAACTCCCTATTTTTAAACGATTTCTTAATTGCTGTGTTGAAAATGGGCGGGTGAGAGAAGAGATAAACACAGGGTAAACACAGGGAGACCAGTTAAGAGGCAATTACTGATATCCAAGCAGTGAGGTTGAGGGGTGAGAGGCTGGGTCCAAGATAATAATTTGAAGGAACAGCCAACAGGACTTATTGACAGATTGGATTGGGATGTCTGAGAGAATATTCAAGAGTGACTCCCAAGTTGGTGGCCCAAGTAACTAGAAGGATAGAATTGCAATTCACTGAGATGAGAAAGGCAATTAGAGGAGCAGGTTTGTTGGGCAAGATCAGGAGCTCAGCTTTGGACCTGTTATGTTTGAGATGCCTGTTAGACCCCACAGTGAATAGAGTTAAATACTTGTCTGACGTTAGAAAGAGTCCAGGCTGGAGATATAAATTGAGGAGTCATTAGAGATTGATGGCATTTAAAGTCACGAGACTGCATAAGATCTCCAAGGACATATTCCACTCCGAAAGGGCTTCCAACATTAGAAATTCAGAGGTGGGGAACAAGCAAGAAGACTTAGTGAGAAGGTGAAGCCAGGGAGGTAGGAAAGCAAATAAGGGGAGGGGGCATGCCAAGAAAAAAGAAGAGTGTGAATAAAGGCACAGAGATATATAGTAGAACTCCAAAGAAGCTCTGCTTCATCAGAAATGCCTTTTGTACCAGGGCTTTCCTGGTGGCGCAGTGGTTGAGAATCCACCTGCCAATGCAAGGGACACGGGTTCTATCCCTGGGCCAGGAAGATCCCACATGCTGCAAAGCAACTAAGCCCATGCGACACAACTACTGAGCCCGTGTGCTGCAACTACTGAAGCCCGCGCGCCTAGAGCCTGTGATTCACCGTAACAGAAGCCACTGCAATGAGAAGTCTGCGCACCACAACGAAGAGTAGCCCAGCTCCTTGCAACTAGAGAAAGCCCGCGCACAGCAATGAAGACCCAACACAGCCAAAAATAAATAAATAAATAAATAAAATTTTTTTAAAAAGAAATGCCTGTTGTACCAACAAAATCAAAGCTAGCTGCTAAAACAACTGAAAAATCAAAATCCATTATTAACCAGCAAGGCAACAGTTATCACTTTTACCACGTGGTAAGAATTATAAGCATTTGAGGAATGCTTTCAGGTAGATTTTTTAGAACTTTGTTTTTGTGAGATTTCTATTTTGCTGTGATCTCTTTGAGCTTGTCAATGGGCAATACTGGACAGAAGGTTCTCGGGACAAGAGGCACCATTGAAATTTGATCTAAAAGAATGAATTAGGCTAAAGTATAATAATTAATGGTTGAGGGAATTCCCCTGTGGTCCAGTGGTTAGGACTCTGCGCTTCACTGCTGAGGGTTCAATCCCTGGTCGGGGAACTAAGATCCTGCGAGCAGTGAGCAGCGCAGCCAAAACAAAAAAATTAATGGTTGAAAGTAGATCTCTACAAATGCATGAACTTTAGCCTGGATGTCACTCAGAAGAGATTGTTGAGGCCCATACTTTTGTGTACATTAGTAAATAATACTGACATCCCAATTAATTCATACAAAAATCTGAGAGTAGGGCTTCCCTGGTGGCGCAGTGGTTGAGAATCCGCCTGCCGATGCAGGGGACACGGGTTCGTGCCCCGGTCCGGGAAGATCCCACATGCCGCGGAGCGGCTGGGCCCGTGAGCCATGGCCGCTGAGCCTGAGCGTCCGGAGCCTGTGCTCCGCAACGGGAGAGGCCACAACAGTGAGAGGCCCGCGTACTGAAAAAAAAAAAAAATCTGAGAGTAGCCAATAAATACAAAGATTGTTCCCAGAAAATCCATAGGGAAATGGTTCAAATTTCCTCCACTCAGTTGAACTATCTTTTAACTAGTAGCTAGACCACGTCCTGGACTCATGGGCAAACTTCTGAAAAAAGGGTGTTAAATTAACCCAAATCTTCTCGTTTCTGTGGCTATAGAACAAAAACAAAGATGGGCAGAGTTAAAGTCTAGTTAATAGGCCCCTGTGTGCATTTATTTAACGGCACCCAACTTAGCATTATACAAACACTAGTATAAGGATTTTCTCTATCCTCAATACTCCATCCCTCATTGATCTTCAACTTTTTCACTCTTCTGAAGTGCTAGAGCACTCATTGTAATTACATTCTAGTACGTATGTCTTTGCTTACATGAGTGAGTATGCCTATGCTACTGTATGTGATTCTGGTTATTACTGCTGCACAAGAAATTACCCCCCAAAACTCAGTGGCTTAAAACAATGACAACATTTATTTTGCTCATGAAGCTGCAATTTGGGCAAGGTTCAGTGGGGATAATTAACCTCTGCTCCATTTAGTGTCAGCTGCAACAGCTTGAAAGCTAGGAAGTAGGAATCCTCTGAGGGTTCGATCACTCACATGCCTGGCAGTTGATCCTGGTTGTTGGCTGAGACCGTAGCTGAAACTGTCAAGTGGAATGATTACACGTGTAATGTGTTTCTTCTTTCCTCACAATGTTGTGGCTAGCTTCCAAAGTTGAGCAGGGCAGTGGGGGTATTAGCCTAAGCTATATCACCTTTTATGTCGTAGCCTTATATATAATGCAGTGTCACTTCTGCTGCATTCTAATCATTGAAACAGTAACAGAGTTCTGCCCAGGTTCAAAGGGGGGGGGGGGGAATAGTCTCCAGAAATATTGCAGTGCCACAGTCTGCCCTCTGGTCACAACAATTTACATTCTTCCCATATGCAATATACCTTCACCCTTTTCTCCAAAATCCCCGTTATGACATCAGGATCAGACATGGAGTCTGGGATCTCATCATCTAGATCAGGTCCATCTGTGAGTGAGGCTCCTCGGTTGTGTTTTGAATACAGTATCTCTTGACTTGATCACCTGTTCTTTGTAAATATACACTGAGGTTATTCAGGGAAAAGGGACCATGATGTATGGAACTTACTTTCAAATGGTTCAGGAAAAGACTATTTTTATACACACACAATTTCTGGAAACAATTTCCCCACTCCTTGAGCCTGAGCAGAAATTTGTGATTGCTTCAATGAATAGAATGCAGCAGAAATGGCACTGCAGCATTTTTTATATATTTATATATATATATATATATATATTTTATATTTATATATGCATTGTAGGCACATATATATATGTAGTGTGTGTGTATATATGTACATATGTATTTTTATATATAAATATATAAAGAGAATGGGAGAGAGGGAGAATGCAAATGATAAAGCAAATTCAGTAAAATGTTAACAATACATGAATCTGAGTAAAGGGCATACAAGTATTATTTGTACTATTCTTATTTTTGCAACTTTCCTGTAAGCTTGAAATTAATTCCAAATAAAAAAGTGAAATAGTCAAAATTCAAAAAAAATGAAATAGGTCTGAGCATTAACATTTTGATATATTTCATTCCAGGGGCAAGTCCTGACTTGACCTTTCTATTAACTTTTGGACATTAAGACCCTTTAATTCTCCCTTTTCCCAGATGTCTACAAGAAGACACCATCACCTCCCATACTTTACCCTACATTCCTCCACATCCCATTTCCTTAAAGAACTAGTCTTGGAAAGATCCCTCTCTGAGAGGGGAGATTTGGCCTCACTGAAACTCAGCTTTTCTTTGATCTTTGCATTACCTACACACTAAAGGCATCTGTAAGTGTGGCTCGGCTTTTGGAGAAATTATACAGAGGGTTGCACATCAGCCTCCATGTAACAAAAAGAGACTGGGATTAACTCTCTTGAAGAACCATCATTGTGCTCCCAGAGCACAAACTCTAAAAATAGCGGCTGCCCAGAAACAACTTTCTCATGTTTCTAGTTTGAAAAGGACACTTAAAGAGAAGGCAGGTCTTTTTAGTCAGTGTCACAATCCCCAAACAAGCAAAGAATAATCCCTAGTAAAAGCCCTAGTTTAGGAACTGTTAGTACCTCTACAAGCACATGCTGGCCATTTAATAAATTTATTCATGGCCATCATGTATACAATTTTATTCATTCAAAGCTGATTATTCTGAAATCCTTGCATCAACAACAGATGTGTTATCACCTAAAAATTAGTATTAGCAATACCGAAGATGTATAAAGAGTTCATTTGCAAGATATATAATCAAGGATCATCCTCTTAAACAATTTAATAATAATTGCTAGCACTTATTGAGCTCTTATATGTGTCAGACACTGGATTAAGGTCTTTTATATATATTGTTAAATCATTTAATCTTTTTTGGGGGGGTTGCATTGAGTCTTTGTTGCTATGCGCGGGCTTTGTCTAGTTGCAGCGAGCAGGGGCTACTCTTCATTGTGGTATGCTGGTGCATGGGCTTCTAACTGCGGTGACTTCTCTTGTTATGGAGCACTGGCTCTAGGGCACACAGGCTCTAGAGCGCAGGCTCAGTAGTTGTGGTACACGGATTTAGTTGCTCCACAGCATGTGGGATCTTCCTGGACCAGGGATTGAACCTGTGTCCCCTGCATTGGCAGGCAGATTCTTATGCACTGAACCACCAGGGAAGTCCCAAATCATTTAATCTTCACAACAGCCCTATGAGGTATATATTATCATTATCTCCATTTTACAGATGAAGAAAATTGAAGTTTATCAGGTTTAAATAATTTGCCCAGAGTCATACAACTAGTTAATGGAACTAGGATTTGAACCCAGGCAATCTAGATCCAGAATCATGCTCATAACCTATACTTACACTATGGATTATAAAGTAAAATAAAGTATGAACTTGAGCATGTTGCTACTTTGTGAGTTATTTTTCCTTTGTGAGAACATTGATGAGTTTTGCCCACACATATGCTGAACATTCATTCTTTGATAAATTAGCATTGTTTCTCATGATAAGTATGCTTAGATAACTTCTTTGCCATTAGACTCATAGATCAAGGAGTTAGTAAATTCTTAGGATAGAGCAAATCAGTCTGGCCATTCTTTTGGATCCTAGAATAACCTCGCTTAAATGTAATTATGTTCATTTAGTAATTCACTTATTCAACAAACATTTGTCAAATAACCATATGGGGTAAGAAATTGGGGTGAGATGCCACCTGGATGGATTTGTTAGCTGCCCATAAAAGGCATCCCAGGTTGACACTAATCTTAGTGTAGTCACCTCACTTGAGGAACTTTTAGGTTTACAAACTCCATTTTATCAGATTGATTATTTCTCACAGACTGGATTATGTTAATAAAATGACCATGAAACAGAGGACCTTTGTTTCTGAGCATGATGCAGTTAAAGGGACCTAACCCTCTGCCATAACAACTAGGAAACTAAACAAAATATATAAAACAATTCTTTTCAGACATTGGACAATAGATAGTCCAGAACTGACATCGTTGAGAGAAGAAAAACAAATGAGCTGAGTTCTACAATTGCCCTGGCTTTATGCCTAGAAGCACATTCTGGATCATAAATTCACAACACGGCAGAACATAGCAGTCTCACTGAGTTGAGAAGACAGAGATTGGAGTTCAGGGTCTCTGTGGCAGCTGGAAGTTGCTAGATAAAATAGCAAAATGTAAGAAGTTATATAATAAGAGCTTCAAAAATCTGCTGAGGGCCTTGAGTCTTTGCTGGATACTAATGTGGCCATACGTAGAGTTAAATTCCAGGAGAATGAGCATGGAATAATCAAAGAGATATAACTGAACAATTCCCAGAGTTCATACAGGGCTAAGAACATTCTGACCAGTCTGAGTAGAAAGACTTCACTGACTACCCAAGACGTTCAAGAGAGACCTCAGAAGTGTCAAACATTACCAGTCGGTCTAAACTACCTCTAGAGTAAATTATACTCTAGACCTGCTTTAACAAAACTTTAAAACAAGCCTCAAAAACATCATATTAATCTGAAAGTAACCTAAATGTCTGGTAAAACAAAGACCTATGGTGTTTAAGGGAAGACTATAAAATTCAGACACTCAGCAATGTTAACATCCTAGCATCTGATAAAAAATTACCGTATATGCCAAGAAGCAGGAAAAAGAATAGCCTAACCAGGAGAAAAACCAGTCAACAGAAACAGACCCAGAAATGACAGAGATGATGGAATGAGCAGACAAGAATGATAAAACAGCTATTATAACTACATTGGGGTATTTAAAGGAAAACACAAACATAATGAGGAAAGAAATGGAAGATATAAGAACCAAATAAAACTTCTAAAGGTGAAAAATATAATACCTGAAATGAAAAGTTCAACATGGCAGCTAGCTTCCCCCAAAGCAAGTGTTCGGAGAGAAAAAAAAAAAAAAAAGAGGCTGCAAGGAAGAAGGCACATGCCATTTATGACCTAGTATATTCCTTTTCTATTGCAGTAATAATTTAACACAAACTTGGTGTCTTAAAACAACACAAAATTTATTCTCTTACAGTTCTGTAGGCTAGAAGTCTGACGTGACTGTCATCTTGAGGAGACTCGAAAAGCCTTATGGAGAGGTCCAGCTAATGAGGAACTGAGGCCTCCCACCAACAACCAGCACTAAGTTGCCAGGCACGCAAGCAAGTCACGTTGGAAGTGGATGCTCCAGCCCCTGTCAAGTCTTCAGATGATGCAGTCCTGGCTGACACCTCGACTGCAACTTCATGAGAAACATTGTCAAACTCACCAAACTAAGCCACTGCTAGATTCTTGACCCACAGAAATTGTGTCAGATAATAAGTATTGATTGTCTTAAGCCATTAAAATTTAAAACAATGTATTTTCCAGCAGCAGCAGATAACTCATGCAAGAACCTCTTCAACAAATAGTACTGGAATAACTGGATAGCCATTTAGAAAACAAACAAAACTCCCCCCAAACTGATATATTCATACAATGGAATACAACTCAGCAATAAAAAGGAACAGACTATACATCCATGTGACAACATAGAAGAATCTCAAAAACATGCTGCTGAGCAAAAGAAATCAGGTGTGAAAAGTACATCCTGTATGATTTATTCATATGAAACTGTAGAAAAGACAATTGATGATGATGTAAAGCAGACCAATAGTTGCCTGGGCCTGGGGGTGAAGGCAGAAGGAGGAGGGAGGAGTGAAGGTTGGCTGGGAAAGGAGAAAGGAAATTTTGGTGTAATGGGAATGTTCTATATCTTGATTGTAGCTCTATAGGTTATAAGGGTGTATTTGTTAATACTCACTGAACTAACTCTATGCTTGAAATGGGTTCACTTTACTTCAGTAAAGTTGAATTTTAAACTGAAAAAAAAAACCCCATGAAACAAATATACATACCTAAATGGTTAGTGCCTTTTATATAGGAGAAATTTCTTCCAGGATATATGATAATATTACTCTCTATTAAGAATTTCCCAGGGACTTCCCTGGTGGTGCAGTGGTTAAGAATCCACCTGCTGGGCTTCCCTGGTGGCGCAGTGGTTGAGAGTCTGCCTGCCGATGCAGGGGACGTGGATTCGTGCCCCGGTCTGGGAAGATCCCACATGCCGCGGAGCGGCTGGGCCCGTGAGCCGTGGCCGCTGAGCCTGCGCGTCCGGAGCCTGTGCTCCACAACGGGAGAGGCCACAGCAGTGAGAGGCCCGCGTACCGCAAAAAAAAAAAAAAAAAAAAAAAAGAATCCACCTGCCAATACAGGGGACACAGGATCAAACCCTGGTCTGGGAAGATCCCACATGCCGCAGAGCAACTAAGCCCACATGCCACAGCTACCAAACCCCGGGCGCCTAGAGCCCGTGCTCCGCAACAAGAGAAGCCACCGCAACGAGAAGCCCGCGCGCCGCAATGAAGAGTAGCCCCAGCTCGCTGCAACTAGAGAAAGCCTGCACACAGCAACGGAAGACCCAACACAGCCAAAAAAATTAATTAAATTTTTTTAAAAAAGGAATTTCCCAGGACTTCCCTGTCTGTCCAGTGGTTAAGATTCCGTGCTCTCACTCCCGATGGCCTGGGTTCAATCCCTGGACAGGGAACTAAGATCCCACGAGCCACACGGCACAGCAAAAAATAAATAAATAAACAAAGAATTTCCCCCTTCCAGCATCAGGGAACCTGGGAAACTAAATTAATAATCTGAAGATTTTTTTGGTCAGCAGGTCCTTTTGTTATAGCTCTCATGATACCTGATGTCATTCTTGTCACTCTAATTACAAATTTCTGTGAGTACTTGACTGACATCTTTCTCTTCCAGTAGACAATAAAGCTCCCCAAGGGCAGAGACTGGGCTTGTTTCACTCACTTCTGTATCCCCAGAGTCCAGCATAGTGGTTGGCACAGTGTAAATCTACGTATTTGGTAAATTAATTCTCTACTTCATTCAACGTACACAAGCTAGTCCTATAAATACAAAATCCTTCACAGATAAGAAATTGAGTCCCACTACTGTATAACACAGGGAACTCTGTAATGACCTATGTAGGAAAAGAATCTTAAAAAAAAGTGGATATATGTGTATGTATACCTGATTCGCTTTGCTGTACAACAGAAACTAACACAACATTGTAAATCAATTATACTCCAATAAAAAAGAAAGAAATTGAGTCCCTTCTGTCCAGCAGATGGAGAAACTATGGCCTCAAATACCTCACTCTGCCATGCCCTTTGTGAGTGTTCTCTCTCCCTTCCCTTTCTCTAACCACTCCCCATCCCTAGTCCATCTCTCTTCTTTAACTGGCTCACTTCTCTACCTGTAGATGACATCAGAGATGCTGCCCTTGGTTTGGGTGGCTATCCTCCTTGACATTCTCATCTTTTCACTCTAATCTGGCTTCTCCACTCCAGTCAAGCTAATGTGATCCCTTTCCTGCACACAATTCTTCCTTTTTTACCATCTCTGTGACTTTGCCTATGCTATTCCATCCACAGAGAAATCCTAATCCCTTCTTGCCAATCCATCAGATTTGGCCTATAAATTATTTATTTTAGGAAATCCTTCTTAACTAACATTTCTCAATCTCTACGCTCTGCTTCTCACCAGCCCTTTGGATTCAACCTGAAACATGGGGACTTTGCACTTATGGAGATGTCACCCACTTGTATCATCACGATGGATTTGTATGAAGTTATGTATGTACTTTCCACTAACTATGAACTCCTTCCAATGGTACCTGCTTACTTCTTTCCCCTGTATCTGTTGTATCTTGTAGTTGTAGTTGTAGCTGATCAACTACAAGTTGATCCCTTGTAGGTGTATCTCATGCAACTACTCAGGACAGAATTCTGCACAGAGTTGCACTCAAACTCAATATATTACAGTTGTACAAGTGAAACATCAATGGGTAATTCATCCCAAGTGCAAGCCTGGAAAGGAAGCCAGATTTGATCCTAAGCCAGGTTTGAAACAGCTTAAGGGAAAATGTCTTTTCTGAGACCAGGTTCCCAAATGCATCTCTTTTTTGTGGACTAGGAGACTCCCATTTTTTTGCCAGTGGGGATAAATGAAGCTTCCTTGAAACATACTCTGCCAGGTAGCACAAATAAACCATATAATTATATTTCCTTAAACAGAAAAGCCCAGAACATAAGGATATGTGGGTTCCCTGGGTTAGACCAAAGGCCATGTAATTCAGATTATTTATTTATTTTTTAAATTTTTAAATGGAGAGCTGGTCAATTCCACCCCTACTTTATTTATTTATTTATTTATTTTTGCCACACCACACAGCATGTGGGATCTTAGTTCCCCGACCAGGGATCAGACCTGCATCCCCTGCATTGCAAGTGCAGAGTCTTAACCAATGGACCACCAGGGAAGTCCCAGATTTTTTTTAAATAAACTTTTTAACAACAAGGTCCTACTGTATAGCACAGGGAACTATATTCAATATCCTGTGATAAACCATAATGGGAAAGAATATGAGAAGAATGTATATATGTGTATAACTGAATCAGTTTGCTGTACAGCAGAAATTAACACAACATTGTAAATCAGCTATAGTTCAATAAAATAAATTTTTTTAAGTTACAGAAAAGTTGCAAAGGTTTTATAGAGAGTTTCTATATACTCCTTACTCAACTTCCACCATTGTTAACATCTTATATTATCATGATATATTTGTCAAAGCCAAGAAATAGACATTGGTATATTATTATTATCTAAACTCCAGGCTTTATTTGGATTTCACCAGTTTTTCCATTAATGTTCACTTTCTGTTCCAGGATCCAACGCAGAGTACCATTTTGCACTTAGTTGTCATGTCTCCCTTGTCCTCTCTAGTCCATGACAGTTTCTTGGTCTTTCCTTGTTGTTCATGGCCTTAACAGTCTTGAGGAAGACTGGCCAGATATCTTGTAGAATGTCTCCCAATCTTGTTTTGTCTGATGTTTTTCTCATGATTAGACTGGGGTTATGGGTTTTTTGAAAAATACTGTGAAGCTGAACTGCCCTTCTCATCACACATCATATTTGGGAGTGCATACATGAAAACCACATGACATCATTGGTAATATTAACCTTCATCATTAGGTTGATTTAGTGTTACCAGTCTTCTCCACTGTAAAGTTACTAACATTCCCTGTTCCTACTCTATTCTTTGGATAGCTTGGATCTTGATGGGCATCAAAAACTATTTTGTAAAGAGAGCAGGGTAATTTGACACTGTAATGGCCTTAGGTTTTATGGATTTACTCAAAATATTCCTAATTCCAGAAGGAGTCCAAAAAGACAAAGAATCTTCTCGAAGTCTGACCTTCTGAACTATAGAAATAAACCAAAATGTATTAATGCCAACTTGTCAAGCAATGCAACATTACATAGCTCGAAACTTTTTAACAAAATCGAATGCAATCTATTGACAGCCAAGATCTCCCAGCTTCTTAAAATCTAGAGAAAATTTATGCAGATCTCCAATCTGTAGAGGATAGAAGTCCAAAGTGTTTTTCAAGGTTTCTCCAAATTCCCAAGAATTTATGTCACCATGGTGGTACCTTCAGATTGAATTTTTCCCTCTGTACCTTATCTTTTAGCTGTCCCTTTATCTCTTCACTGGCAACCAGGGCCCAAAATAAGATAGCCTAGATTCTTTTTGATTCATCTCATTCCCAAAGAAACACGAATCTGAGGCTGTTGAGTAGAGTAGACATGAAGGGTTTTAGTGAAGGGCTGCATCTCGTACCTTACAGCCAGTGAATACAATCCACATTAATCCTTTTGGCCATCCTTTCCCAGGAATGTCTTATTGGAAGTGTAGTCTCCGTCTGACCCAACTTCCAACTCACCCCACAGTGAGCCAGCTTATCATTATCCGTTTTGCTGGCTTCTTGCTCTGCAGTGTCCCCTCTTTCTTCCTCTCCCTTCTGGCATGCCTTGATTGACTGCCACACCGCAGCTTGCAGGATCTTAGCTCCCCGACCAGGGATCAAACCCAGGCCCCGGTAGTGGAAGTGCAGAGTCTTAACCTCTGAACCGCCAGGGAATTTCCCTGGCATTCTAGATTGAAAGTAAAAACAAAGGCCAAATTCTTCTCATTTTCTCTTTCACATCATCTTAGCTATCTCTTTTTGGTGATAAGGCTCCTTGCCTGCAGGTGTCACCTTCTGCCCCCGGAGTTATAAAGTTGCTGGAGGAGCTCATGGTCTCTAGAGAAAGGGACGCCAACCAAGCACTTCCTGTGCAGCAGGCATGTGAATGGACCCCTTTACCTGAACAAACTTTATTTGTTCATTCTATTTTTTTATTGCTCTCTAACACTGTATTAGTTTAATGTGTACAACATAATGATTTGACATATGTGTATACTGCGAAACGATCACCACAGTAAGTTTAATTAACATCCCTCACCTCACATAGAGAACTCTATTTAATCCTCAGAGAAACTCTGTAAGGTAGGTTTTGTTATCTCCTTTTGACCATTGAGGAGATTATAGCTTAGAGACAGTGGGGTGCTGGTAAATGCTTAACCAACAGTTTGGTGGGAAGAGACCCTGATTTGTAGTGATTTTGGTTTCTGCTGTGTAAATACTCCTACTGCAGCCAACATCCAGCTACCAATATGACATCACTGAATTTGGAGATGGGAGGAGATGCTTAACAGGATACCATGATATAGTATCTCCATCAAACAGATACAATAGACATAAAAACCTCCCAGGCAAAGATCATTGTAAAATGTACAAAAATAATCAAGAAGTGCTGAGTTTTGAATATTATTTTCTTTCCGATATAATTTATTTAACTAAGTTTATATTTTTACTTTTTACAGAATTAACCTTTTTTTTTTGGCTGCGCTGCGTGGCATATGGGATCTTAGTCCCCCAGCCAGGGATCGAACCCACACCCCCTGCATTGGAAGGGCAGTCCTAACCACTGGATGGCTAGGGAAGTCCTAGAATTAACTTCTTTATTGTGGTAAAATATACATTACACAAAATTTACCATTTTAACCATTAAAAAATTTTTTTTAATTAATTTATTTTTTTGTCTGCACTGGGTCTTCGTTGCTGTGTGTGGGCTCTCCCTAATTGTGGCGAGCAGGGGCTACTCTTCGCTGCGGTGCGCTGGCTTCTCTTGCTGTGGAGCACGGGCTCTGGGCATGCGGGCCTCATCAGCTATGGCACATGGGCTCAGTAGTTGTGGCTTGAGGGCTCTAGAGCGCGGGCTTAGTAGCTGTGGTGCACGGGCCCGGTTGCTCCGCGGCATGAGGGCTCTTCTCGGACCAGGGATCAAACCCATGTCCCTTGCACTGGCAGGAGGATTCTCAACCACTGCAACATCAGGTAAGCCCTTAACCATTTTTAAGTGTACAATTCAGTGGCATTAAGTATATTCACAATGTTGTATAGCTATCACCATTATCTATTTCCAACAATAAACTTTTCCATCATCTCCAGCAGAAACTGTAACTATTCTTTCTTTCTCCCAGATGCTGGTAACTTTTATTTTCCTTTCTGTCTTTTTAATATAAGTGGAATCATACAATATTTGTTCTTTTGTATCGGGCTTATTTCATTTAGCATAATATTTTCAAGGTTCATCCATATTGTAAAATCCATATATAAAAATTTCATTCCTTACAAAAGAATGCCATTTGCAGCACGTGGATGGACCTAGAGATTATCATACTAAGCAAAGAAAGTCAGAAAGACAAATACCATATGATATCACTTATATGTGGAATCTAAAATATGACACAAATGAACATAGCTAACTATGTTAGCTATGCAAACTCACAGATATGGAGAACAGACTTGTGGTTGCCAAGGGGGAAGAAAGGATTGGGAGTTTGGGATTAGCAGATGCAAACTGTTTTATATAGGATGGATAAACAAGGTCCTACTGGATAGCACAGGGAACTATATCCAATCTCCTGGGATAAACCATAATGGAAAAGAATATTAAAAAAGAATGTGTAGGGCTTCCCTGGTGGCGCAGTGGTTAAGAGTCCGCCTGCCGATGCAGGGGACGCAGGCTCGTGCCCCGGTCCGGGAAGATCCCACATGCCTCGGAGCGGCTGGGCCCGTGAGCCATGGCCGCTGAGCCTGCGCGACCGGAGCCTGTGCTCCGCAACGCGAGAGGCCACAACAGTGAGAGGCCCGCATACGGCAAAAAAAATAAATAAATAAAAATAAAATAAAAAATAAAAAAGAATGTGTATATGTGTATAACTGAGTCACTTTGCTGTACAGAAGAGGTTGGCATGATATTGTAAATCAACTATACTTCAATTAAAAAATAAATTCAAATATACATGTGTATAACTGAATCAATTTGCTGTACAGCAGAAATTAACACAACATTGTAAATCAACTATACTTCAATAAAGTTAAAAATTTTTTTTCATTCCTTTTTATGGCTGAATAAAATTCTATTGTATGTATATACAACATTTTGTTTATCCATTCAACTGTTGATGGACACTTGGGTTATTTCCACCTTTTAGCTATTGATAATAACGTTGCTATGAACATTAGTGTACAAGTATGTGGAGTTTCAATATCATTTAATGTCTGTGTTTAACAAACAGCTGACAAAATTCCTGAAAATTTACCGATCAGCTCTGGTGAGCCTGTTAGAGCCTGTCAGAGCTAGCTCTAGCACAACGCTGGAGAGTCCATTATTTAGTAAATTAGACCCAACAAGGGCCAATTTGGGATTCAACTCCAGCATTTTTCAAATGTGCCTGATGATAAGAATTGCCTGGGACATCTATTAAAATAGTGATTCCCAGGCCCTTGTGGGAGATTCCGAAGCTTTGAGGTGAAGTGATTTTACTCATCAGAATTTGTCTCAGTCTGGAAAACCTGATATGAGCCTCCAGTACCAACAAATCTAGGCCTGAAGGCAGGGGGTACAAATATGCTGCCCTGGAAGAGGGGAGGTGAGCATAAGCCCTTTGGGACTTTTTTTTAAATCAGAGAATACTTTGAATATCAGTACTCATTTTAATGCCTAAATTCTGATACATACATTTTTATTTTTATTTTATTTATTTATTTATTTTTTAGAGATGACTTTTAAAAAATTAATTATTTTTGGCTACATTGTGTCTTTGTTGCTGTGTGGGCTTTCTCTAGTTGCAGCTAGCGGGGGCTACTCTTCATTGCGGTGTGCAGGCTTCTCATTGAGGTGGCTTCTCTTTTTGCAGAGCACGGGCTCTAGGCACGTGGACTTCAGTAGTTGTGGCACGTGGGCTCAGTAGTTGTGGTTCATGGGCTCTACAGTGCAGGCTCAGTATCTGTGGCACACAGGCATTGTTGCTCCATGGCATGTGGGATCTTCCTGGACCAGGGCTTGAACCCATGTCCCCTGCATTGGCAGGTGGATTCATTTCATATGAATGAAACCCCATATTCATTATTTTTAAGAATGCAGATAATATGCAAAGAAAGTGAAAAATCACCCTCACTATTTTGAAGTGTAGCCTTCAAAACTTTTTTCTATGTGCATATAAATACCTACAAAAATGGGATCATACCACCCTATCAAATTACCCATTAAAGTTTTCACAGAACTAGAACAAATAATCCTAAAATGTATACAGAACCATAAAAGACCCAGAATTGCCAAAGCAATGCTGAGTAAAAAGAACAAAGCAGGAGGCATAACCCTCCCAGACTTCAGACAATACTACAAAGCTACAGTAATCAAAAGAGCATGGTATTGGCACAAAAAGAGACATATGGATCAATGGAACAGAACAGAGAGCTCAGAAGTAAACCCACACACCTATGGTCAATTAACCTTCAACAAAGGAGGCAAGAACATACAATGGAAAAATGACAGTCTCTTCAGCAAGTGTTTAACCTTCAACAAAGGAGGCAAGAACATACAATGGAAAAATGACAGTCTCTTCAGCAAGTGGTGTTGGGAAAGTTGGACAACTGCATGTAAATCAATGAAGTTAGAACACACCCTCACATCATACACAAAAATAAACTCAAAATGGCTTAAAGACTTAAATATAAGACATGACACCATAAAACTCCTAGAAGAGAACATAGGCAAAATATTCTCTGACATAAATCGTACTAATATTTTCTTATGTCAGTCTCCCAAGGCAATAGAAATAAAAGCAAAAATAAACAAATGGGAACTAATCAAACTTACAAACTTTTGCACAGCAAAGGAAACCATAAACAAAACAAAAAGACAACCTATGGACTGGGAGAAAATTTGCAAATGATGCGACCAACAAGGGCTTAATTTCCAAAATATACAAACAGCTCATACAGCTCAACAACAAAATAACAAACAATCCAATCAAAAAATGGGCAGAAGGCCTAAATAGACATTTCTCCAAAGAAGACATACAGATGGCCAACAAGCACATGAAAAGATGCTGAACATCACTAATCAAGAGAGAAATTCAAATCAAAACCACAATGAGGTATCACTTCACACTGGTCAAAGTGGCTATTACAAAAAATTCTACAAATAACAAATGCTGGAGATGGTGTGGAGAAAAGGGAACACTCCTACACTATTGGTGGGAATGTAAATTGGTATAAATGGAAAATGGTATGGACGTTCCTCAAAAAACTAAAAATAGAGTTGCCATATGATCCAGCAATCCACTCCTGGGCATATATCCGGATAAAACTATAATCCCAAAAGATACATGCACCCCCATGTTCAAAGCAGCACTACTCACAATAGCCAAAACATGGAAACAACCTAAATGTCCATCAACAGATGAATAGATAAAGAAGATGTGGTGGGCTTCCCTGGTGGCGCAGTGGTTGAGAGTCCACCTGCTGATGCAGGGGACACGGGTTCGTGCCCCGGTCTGGAAAGATCCCACATGCCGCAGAGCAGCTGGGCCTGTGATCCATGGCCACTGAGCCTGTGCGTCCAGAGCCTGTGCTCCACAACGGGAGAGGCCACAACAGTGAGAGGCCCACATACGGCAAAAAAAAAAAAGAAGATGTGGTATACAATGGATATACGATGGAATATTACTCAGCCATAAAAAAATAATGCTATTTGCAGCAACACGGATGGACCTAGAGATTATCAAACTAAGTGAAGTAAGTCAGAAAGAGAAAGGCAAATACCATATGATATCACTTATATGTGGAATCTAAAATATGACATAGGGACTTCCCTGGTGGTGGAGTGGTTAAGAATCTGCCTGCCAATACAGGAGACATGGGTTTGAGCCCTAGTTTGGGAAAATTCCATATGCCTCAGAGCAACTAAGCCCCTGTGCCACAACTACTGAGCCTGTGCTGTAGAGCCCATGAGCCACAACTATTGAGCCCACGTGCCACAACTACTGAAGTCCATGCGCCTAGAGCCCATGCTCCGCAACAGGAGAAGCCACTGCAATGAGAAGCCCACGCGCTGTAACAAAGAGTAGCCCTCGCTCGCCGCAACTAGAGAAAGCCCGCATGCAGCAATGAAGACCCAACACAGCCAAAAATAAATAATAAATTTAAAATAAATAAAGTATAACACAAATGAACTTATCTGTGAAACAGAAACAGACTCACAGACATAGAGAACAGACTTGTGGTTGCCAAGGGGGAGGGTGTGTGGGAGAGGGATAGATTGGGGGTATGGGATTAGTAGATGCAAACTATTACATAGAGAATGGATAAACAACCAGGTGCACAATACAATATTCAATATCCCATGATAAACTATAATGGAAAAGAATATGAAAAAGACTAAATATATGTATAACTGAATCACTTTGCTGTACAGAAGAAATTAACAAAACATTGTAAATCAACTATACTTCAATAAAATAAACTTTAAAATAAATGGGATGGGGCTTCCCTGGTGGCGTAGTGGTTGAGAGTCTGCCTGCCGATGCAGGGGACGTGGGTTCCTGCCCCGGTCCGGGAAGATCCCACATGCCCGCGGAGAGCATGGGCCCGTGAGCCATGGCCGCTGAGCCTGCGCATCCGGAGCCTGTGCTCCACAACGGGAGAGACCACAGCAGTGAGAGGCCCACGTACTGCAAAAATAAATAAATTAATTAAATTAAATTAAATAAATGGGATCATACCATACATGCTGTTCCAGTTCCTGTTTTCCATGTCATTAAATACAGATATAGACTAGCAATTTAAAATTTAAAAATTTTAATCCATATTTAATTTAAATTTATTCTTATAAATTTAATTTGGTAGGGTAGTATTTTAATAATTAGTAGTATTTTAGTAGTAAAGTTTTTTTGTTTTTGTTTTTGTTTTTTGGCTGTGTTGGGTTTTTGTTGCTGCGCGCAGGCTTTCTCTAGTTGCTGTGAGCCAGGGCTACTCTTCATTGAGGTGCACAGGCTTCTCATTGCAGTGGCTTCTCTCCTTATGGAACAAGGGCTCTAGGCGCATGTAGGCTTCAGTAGTTGTGGCTCGCAGGCTCCATAGTTGTGGCTCACGGGCTCTAGAGCACAGGCTCAGTAATTGTGGCGCACGGGCTTAGTCGCTCCGCGGCATGTGGGATCTTCCCGTGTCCCCTGCATTTGTAGGCGGATTCTTAACCACTGCGCCACCAGGGAAGCCCAGTAAAGTATTTTTTAAATTAATCTTAACCTTAATATTTGAGTAGTATTTTTAAGTATGTGTGTGCCACAATGTATTTACCCTTTCCTATGGATTACACTTCAGTTGTTTAAAAATTGTCACCACTGTAACAGTCCTCATACATATATCTCTCCGTAGGGCTAATTCCTAGAAATAGAATTTGTGAGTCAAAAGGAATGCATATTTAACATTTTAAATTACATTTTGTTTTACTAATTATTACTGCCAGTAGAAGTTTGTAAAAGAGCTCCTTTCCCCTCACTCTTGCCAGTGTAATTATCCTTCTTAACAGACGCAAAATAATCTTGAATTGGGGCTCCAGTTTGGAGGCAAAGTCACCTTGTCCCCTAGGAACGTCAGGTGCTAAATATCCCTGTCAAACGCGGCTACTGCTGCCAGATGGCGAGAGGGAGACCTGGGAGGACCGTGCCGCAGCCTCAGCCCGGGCTGGGTTGGCCAACGGCGGTCCGACCCAGTGCCCGCGAAGACAGGGGAGGTAGAGGGCCAAACGGAGGGGGGAAAACGGGACCCGGGCCCAGAGGACAGAAAGGCAAGGGCCAGAAGAGGGAGTTCCGCGATCCAAGGAAGAAGATGCGGGTCAGGTGAGGGAACTGAGGCCGCACGGTCTTACCAGCGCCCCGACCCGCTGTGCGCCCTGAGCGGCCACCAGGGCCGCGGTAGGGTTGAGGGGGCGGCTTGGACCCGTGCCCCCGAGCGCCTCCGAGGACCTCCCAGCGACCTCTGATCCGCCCGAGGGCGACGCAGGAGGGAAAAGCCAGGGCGGTCGGAATCCGACCCAGACCCTCGCGCCCCACCTAGTGGCGGCGGACCCAAGGCAATTTACGGGACCTCTCTGCGTCTCAGCTAGTCTTCTGTGAATGTGGATCACTGCTGGAACCTACCCCGGGGAAGACTGTTGTGAGCGTTAATTGAGATAATACATGGTGGCTAGTATTTCTATACACCTCTCTAGAAACACCACCACCACTCAACACAACGGGCTCCTTCCCTTCCTGGAGATTACGGGGGATGGAAGAGAAGATCTATCCCAGGACAGATTTACAGTGTTCCCTTCTCCCTACACCCTCTAGTCCATCATCCCCAGTCGGGAAAGGGATGTTAGAAAACCTGGTCCTCACTCTTGGGAAGCCCACGCTGTAACTGAAGGGGCATGAATGGTACACACACAGGAAAATGACTTCAAAAGCCTTACCCGGGTTCAAAATGGACAGCATCTGACAGTTCTCTTGGGAGAAGGGGTGCCAGCCCCTCCTGTCCAGCTGTGCGCTCTGACAAAGTCCTGGGTCTACCTGGCACAACCTGCTCACTTCCCTAGGCCAGTCGCAGTTGAAGGAGAGGCTGGTCACCCGGGGAACGGGGGGGGGGGGGGGAGGGGGAGGGGCACGGCACTCTGTGTTGGCAGTTGCCATGGTTTTGCTCCGAGTTCTGAGTGCCAACCTGCCCACTCCCTGAGACACTGAGGTCCCAGAAGCAATAGGTCAGAAGCCCGAGGGGGCTGAGGAGTGCTACCTCTGGAACCCATCAGCACACCTGTTGAGATGGAAGCCTCAGATGCGCGGGGGGGTGAAGGGGACCAGCCACTAGAGAAGGTGCAGTGGGGTTGGGGATGTGAGGGAGGAAGGAAAGGAGGGCCCTGGAGGGGCTGGTTTGGGAAGGCAGAGAGTATGAAACTCAAGGAAGGAGAGAAGAAAGAAAAAGAGTGAGGTGCACGAGTTGGCAAGAGACTGAAAGAACAAGAGAAGGTTAATTCATTTAGACAGATGTTTATCAAGGACATATAATACCTGGCAAGATGATGGGAAGGTTCTCGGCAAGATGATTGTTGTTTATGAAGATACACAGGCTCGGGTGTGTGTGTGTATGTGTGTGTGCACATGCGTTGTGGTCTGTGAGGTCTGCCTGATTTGTGTGGTGTGGTTATGGGATTGATCAGCCAGAGTCCCCTCTCTCTTGGGTCTGGAGGAGCCTGTGCCCCATTCCCTCTCCATCTTTCTCCCCCCCCTTTCCCTAGTCTCTCCCTTCCGAGTGGTCTGGGCCTGGATCTTCCTCGTGCCCCCTGAACACAGGCAGGAATTAATGCTCACTTTTCTGAGAGGCTTTTGAAAGGTCAGGTGTAAATCCCGTGTCAGTCTAATCCTGTGCTCTGACTTCAAGTATTATTCCACAGTCACTTCATCGTTATTAATTTTCAGCTTTTTTTTGCCCCAGCTTGATGTCAGAAAGTTCCTTCTCGTCATCCGTATCACCGTCATATACTTTCTGAGTGCCCATTAGCCCGAGGGCCTGGGATTTAGGCACTCAATAAGTGCTGAATGGGGCTTCCCTGGTGGCGCAGTGGTTGAGAATCCGCCTGCCGATGCAGGAGACACGGGTTCGTGCCCTGGTCCGGGAAGATCCCACATGCCGCGGAGCAACTAAGCCCGTGAGCCATGGCCGCTAGGCCTGCGCGTCCGGAGCCTGCGCTCCGCAACGGGAGAGGCCACAACAGTGAGAGGCCCGCGTACCGCAAAAAAAAAAAAAAAAAAAAAAAAGTGCTGAGTAAATGAGTCCCTAATCATTCCCCTCAAGGAGTTACTTAAACTTCTTGGTGCGGTTAGTGTTCTCATCTGTAACCAGGAATAATGATTTCTAGCCTCACAGAATCTGTGGGAGAATAAAATGAGTTAATGTTTATCAAGTGCTTTGCAAAGTTAGCTAGTATACTGTGCTATAATTATTATAAAAGAAATGGGTCGGGCGTTCTAGGTTTTCTAAGCAGGGATTCTCAGAGAGGGTTTTCTTTGCCCGGGGCTCACTCGCCTGAGTGCTGGCTCAAGGACGAGGTCACTGGGAAAATGGAGAAGGGCTTTGGCTGGCATCTGGACCAGTGGTTGCCCAGCACTGCCCCTCAGGAGCAGTAGCCCAAGCCCGCCCAGCTGACTCCTGCCCCTGCCTCCTCCCAGGGGACGGATGCACCCTGCTTAGAGGGGAGCTCCAGCACCATCCCTGCCAGAGACTCACTTGTGTGCCAGGCCAAGGGCCTGGGCCAGGACACCTTCAAAATTGTGAGTAAGGGGCCAGCCCAGGACCCTGTCCCCTGTTCCCCACAGGTCAGGAGAGCCGGGTCAGAAATTGGCAGGCCTTAGACTTATAGTTCACAGCCCCACTTGACACACTCTTGGGAAGGAAGTGGGGTAAGAGGTTGTCTGGAGCCTCCTCAACACTTCCTGGGCCATAAGGGTTGCAGCTGGGCCAACCTGCTGGCTCTGTGGGGCTGCCCAGCTGCCTCTTCTTTTTCCTGTGGTCCCTCACTTCATCTGTTGCCTCCTAAGTGTAAAGAATATCTAAGGCCGCTGAAGAAGTTCCTGCGAAAGTTGCACCAGCCCAGGGACCTTCCCCAGAAGAAGCAGCTAAAGTACATGAAGCAGAGCCTGGTGGTCCTAGGGGACCACATCAACAGCTTTCTGCAGCACCACTGCCAAGCCTGGGAAATCAAGCACTGGAGGAAGTAGGGCAGCCTCCTTACCCTTACCACTACACTCACTCCTGGGCCGACCCCTCTAGAATCAAGGTCACAGCGTAGTGAAAATCTCCTAGTCCTTCATCTTAGTGTGGAAGAGTCAGGATCCTGGAGTGAGCATGGTGAAGGGGGATGGGGAGAACAGGGTCCTCTAGTGACTCAGGGCAGCACTGAGTGGCCAAAGAACTCTCCTGACCCCAGGGGGAATGGCCTCTGATCGAATAAGTGCTGTGTGGTGTGGGGGGCTCCTCACCGATACAGGGTATCCAAGGTCTGGCAAATCCCCATGACTCCATGTCCCCAACGAAAAACTAAGGAGGCAGCATTTCCCCTTGGGTGGTCCTGGCCACAGGACAAATGCTGGAGGGAGAGGGGCTGTGCTCCGCCCCCCTCAGCCTCGGGCTTGGACTTCTCCCCTGCAGGATGCTCTGGCAATTTGTCTCCCTCTTCTCAGAACTGGAGGCGAAGCAGCTTCACAGGCTCTACAAGTATACCAAGAACAACCAGACGGCCCAGTGCCCGGTGAAGTTCCTCCAGGGTCCAGCTGAGGGTCGGTTGGTGTGTTTTTAAATTGTGAGGGGAGGCCTGCAACTGGAGGGCGGCATGTGGGATGTGGGATCTTAATTCCCCAACCAGGGATCAAACCGGCGCCCCCTGCAGTGAAAGCCGGGAATCCTAACCACGGGACCGCCAGGGAATTCCCTGAAGGGCCCTCTGATATAGCCAGCACCCCTCAGTCGCTTCCACACTCACTGCCTGAGGAAGACGCCACTGCCCCTGCGGCAGGCACAGAGTGGGGCTGAAGAGGGCAGAGACTCAGCTGCAAGTTCTAGATATTTATTCATCCTCCTCACCCACACCCTGATGTGAACAGGGACAAGGACTGTTCACAGTCCTTGGGGAGCCATGGGCAGGGATGATTGAGGCCAGGCAGAAAGGCACAGCCAGCTTGGGGAAGACTCTGGAGACTGTTGCAGAGGACAGAGGACAAATTCCTGGGCAGGGACTCCCCTGGTGGTCCAGTTGTTAAGACTCCGAGCTTCCAATGCAGGGGGGCGTGGTTCGATCCTTGGTCGGGGAACTAAGATCCCACAGCCATGAGGCATGGCCAAATAATTTAAAAAAATAAAAATAAAAAGTTCCTGGGCAGGCTTTGTCCAAAAACAGTGCTTCTCAAACATTTTGGTCTCAGGTCACTTCTACCCTCTTAAAAATCATTGGGAACCCCCCAAAACATGTATTCCTGTAGGTTACATCTATTGATATTTATTTGCCCTACTAGAAATTAAAGCTAAAGAAATAATTCAAAATATGTATTTACTAATTCATTTAAAAATAAAAACAAGGAGTCCATTATATATTAACATAACTTTTATGAGAGTTAACTATATTTTCCAAAACAAAAAAATTTAGAGAGAAGATTGGCATCGTTTGACATTTTTGCAAATCTCTTTAGTGTCTCATATCTGCCTCTGCTGAATCTCTTATGATATAATGATTAATGGCTTAGTTGCTCCGCAGCATCTGGGATCTTCCTGGACCAGGGCTCGAACCCGTGTCTCCTGCACTGGCAGGTGGATTCGTAACCACTGCACCACCAGGGAAGTTCCATCTCTGCATTTCTCTTTCTGTCCATTTTCCTTCCCCCTCTCCACTTTTTCTTTTCTCTTTTTTGCCCTTTCCCCGCAGGTATGCTCATTATAGAAAGTTTGAAATGTACAGATAGTATAAAATAGAAGAGAGGAAAATTACCCGTCACCCACAGGCATGACTGTTAACATTTAGGTGTGTTTCCTTCACTGTTCTGTTTCATCCCAACCCCCCAACCCGGAGGTCTCAGGAAACATGCCTTTTTCAGTTAACATGTAAACAAAGCACTTTCCCATACAACCAGAAGCAGAGCAGAGATGTTTCTAGAGGCTAAGAGCAGGGACTCCCAGGAACTGTCCAAGCAGCAGCAGAATGCCCCCTTTAGCGTTGGCAGGGTATGGGCGGAGGAGGGGTTCATTCCACCAGGGAGGAGGCCGTCCAGCCAGCTGGCCTGGGAACCGCCTTCCCGGCAGCCTTGGCCTCAGCAGTGACTGCGCGGCCTGGCTCTCTGGACAGAGGGTGTGGGATTAGGGGACAGAGACTCTTCAGTGAGACGGACCCCAGCCAAGGTTGGAACCTATGAAGGCCCCTCCTGTGCACTGAGGTGCAGAGAGGTGTTGGACCACCTACCTCTCACCCTTCTGGAACTGGCTTCTTGCTTAGCTCCTGGGGGAGAAAATGAAGGCAAAAGGTAGCCTAGGACCGCAGAGCATGGTCCTAAACTGGACCCAGGTGTTCCTCTGAAGGCCGGGCTGGCTGGGGCAGCCCTCAGGGCGTCTTCACCAGTCACAGCTGGACCAAGTGGGAGGGGAGGAGTGAGGATGGGTCAGGTACAGAGGGCCCAGGTCAGGCAGCTACCGAGACCCAGAACTCTGCCTGGGCTCTGCGGGGGCCCGTGGCCCCAGTGCCTATGGTTTAAATTGAGGGAGTAAAACATACAGTGGAATGAAGGCCAGTTCATCATTAAGATGATCTAGGCCAGGGACTTCCCTGGTGGTGCAGTGGTTAAGACTCCTCACTCCCAATGCAAGGGGCCCAAGTTCAATCCCTGATCAGGGAACTAGACCCACATGCGTGCCACAACTAAGAATTCACATGCCACAACTAAGGAGCTGGAGAGCCTCAATTAAGGAGAGGGAGAGCCGCAACTAAGGAGCCTGCCTGCCACAACTAAGACCCGATACAACCAAATAAATAAAATTAATTAATTGATTTTAAAAAAGGATCTAGGCCAAGCTGTCCATGAATCAGATGAGGATAGTGAGGTGCAGGCTTTTGGGCCAGCGTCTCCCTGTACCAAGAGCTCTGTACCTCTCAATTTCACCCAAACCCTGCAGCATCCTGATGAGATGGGCATTATTATCTCCCTCCTACAAATGGGCAATCTCAGGATACAGGGTAAAGGGTAGGTCTGGAGGAGGTAGGTTTGGGACAGGATTTAAAGAAAGGAATAAGGAGAGGGAGGGGGAAGGGGAAAGAGGTGGGAGGGACGTGTGTGTGGAGGTGAGGGGGCAGTGAGTAGACAGGCTGGGCTCAGGGGTGAATGGCCGAGCACATTGCAGAGGTGCAGGCTGGCGGGTAACAGGAAAAAGGCTTAGATGGTGGGCTAAGAAATTGGGCTTGAAATTGTAATTTTAAAATAACATTTTATGACAAACATAAGCATATCCTAGAAACTTAGATAATACAGATCAGGAAAAAATAAGAAAATATAAACATTGTCATCCACAGTTAGCACTTTCCAGATGTTTTTTATGCATATAAATACCTGTATTAAACCAAAATGAGGGCTTCCCTGGTGGCGCAGTGGTTGAGAATCCGCCTGCCGATGCAGGAGACACGGGTTCGTGCCCTGGTCCGGGAAGATCCCACATGCCGCGGAGCAACTAAGCCCGTGAGCCATGGCCGCCAGGCCTGCGCGTCCGGAGCCTGTGCTCCGCAATGGGAGAGGCCACAACAGTGAGAGGCCCGCATACCGCAAAAAAAAAAAAAAAAAAAAAAAACCAAAATGAGACCATGCCATATATAGGATTTTGATTTGAACTTGCTTTTTTCAGTTAATTATAGAAACCTTCCATGTTAACATCTTCATTTCATCTAATTGTTGGATTAAATACTCCATTTTCAAATTTTCCCAGCAAAGATATCTTTTGCACTGGTTTCCCAAACCATGTGTTTCACCTGGTATGTCTCTTAAGCCTCTTTTAACCTAACCGAGTCCCCTTTCTGTTGAAGAGATCAGGGTATTCTGCAGAATGTTCCAATTTCTGCTTTTTTCTTCTTGCTTCCTTTTGGTATCTTTGAAGCTTGTTCCTCTATCCAGGAGCAGGATTGTAGGTCAAGAGCCTCGATAAATTCATGTTAAACATGTTTTTGGCAGGGATATGTTACAGATGAGGCTGTGTTTTTCACATTGTATTACATGAGATAACAAATACTAGCTGGCAGAGCCACCATGACTGAGTGAATCACCAAGTCTATCGTGCAATTAAAAGTGACCTCGGGCTTCCCTGGTGGCGCAGCGGTTGAGAGTCCGCCTGCGGATGCAGGGGACGCTGGTTCGTGCCCCGGTCCAGGAAGATCCTACATGCCACGGAGCGGCTGGGCCCATGAGCCATGGCCACTGGGCCTGCACGTCTGAAGCCTGTGCTCCGTGAAGGGAGAGGCCACAACAGTGAGAGGCCCACGTACCGCAAAAAAAAAATAAAAATAAAAAAATAAAAGTGACCTGCATGGTGTTTCTTGGACACCATGTTCATGAGTCAGTTCTTAAGGAAAAAGATGGCAACGGTGTTTGCAAACACCCCAGCAACAAAGTACTGGGAATTGGGTTGTGAAACCAGAGAGAGGAGTGGGGAGGAATCAGAGTTGGAAGCCAGAGGTCTAGTCCCAACTGTACCCCTAACTTGACTTAGGCTTTGAGCAGCAGCCCATTTCCTTACTCTGTGCCTGTGTGAGATCCCTCAACTGTAAATTGGAGGGATACCATCTCCCTACCCTACAGGGTTTCTGTGAGAAAAGAGTAAGGGACATAGGTTGGAAGCAAGATAAGATTTTGTTGTTCTTCCTTTGAGTCCCTATCATGCCCCCCACGTTACAGAATATTCTCTTACTATTCGTGATGTCATCAGCACTGTCTCCGACTTTCCCTTTTTCAGGTTCTTTAAGGAAACTTCCTCAAAAACCAAAACTCAAGAGAAAGAGGATTAAGGAAGCCCCAGAAACTCCAGAGACCTGCCCATAAGAATACCCAGCTGGGGCAGAGGGCCAGCTCGCCCTGGATCCCAGAGCACTTGTACCTGAGGGAGTGGGGGACCAATGAGGGGAAAGAAGAAATTATCTTTATCAAAAGGATACTCAGGTCTTAATTATGTATAAATGGGGCAAGGAAATAAACATCCTTAATACAGTTTGACTTGGCTAAGGCGGTCACTGTGTCAAGGACCATCAGTCTGGGTGGAGATACATGTAAATAGACGTTACAACGGGGTGACACAGGTGGGAGTGGAATGGGCCTGGGGTCAGTCAGAGAGTGATAAGTCTGGCGCCTGCCTAAATCGTCTGCCCTTGACCTTGTGGGAAAGTTAGTGGGGGGACAGTGAGAAGGGAGATGTCAGGAATGAGCTGGTGTGACTCGGTTATCAGGCGAAGTGCATGGAAGTGAGAGAGAGTAGAGGCAGGAGACCAAAGAAGTAACCATATTAATAGTCTTAGCTAGGAGCTATACTCAATATTATGTAATAAGCTATAAGGGAAGAGAATCTGAAGAAGAATAGCATACATGTGTATAACTGAACCACTGTGCTGTACACCTGAAACTAACACAATACTGTAAATCAACTATATTTCAATTTTTAAAAATTAAAAAAAAAAAGTCTTAGCTAGGATGTTGGTTCAAACCTGTGGTCCAAAATTGGCAGCCCATGTGCTGAATTCAGACCACTGATGTGTTTTGTTTGCCCCTTGTGGTGGTCTACTTGTTTAAAACATTTTTATTTTAAAAAGTCAGTTGCCAATATTAAGTTGGTACATTTCACATTAGAAACAACAGTAGTTTAACAAACTGGCCACACTTGGACCTGTCTTCTTAAATGACCACACCTGGCTGGGGCTTGAGACACACATGGGGCTCAGGTTTCACTGATACTCTTTCCAGTTCACCACAGTCCCCACCCTCCCTGTTGCCTTACACACTGGCCTTCTTCACTTTCTTTCTATCACCTTTTGATCCTTTTAGCCTTTAGTATTTGTTACCCTTAGGGTATATACAAATGCAATGAAGCTGTGCATGAATGGGGGAAGAGTAAATCTGTGAGACTAAGGTAAAGTTGACAGTTTTTGGTGACAGAAGTGGGAGATGAGAAAGGAACGGAAGGGGAGGAAGTGAAGGTGGTACATTGTTTCTAGCTAGAAAGGCCAGGTGGATGGAGGTCAATTCCAGGAGGAGAAGTTGGTCCAATTGTATTCCAAGAACACAGAAGAATCAGGACTCTGCTAGCAGCAGCAACATATAGTGTCCAGTATGGGCTGGAGTGGATGGGACCAGGACAAATGTGTGTGACCCTTTTTCCTTTCCTCCCTCAATTTGTACTCAGGAGTGAATATCATCAAAGATTTAAAATGTTAAAATGAGCATCAGTCAGTGGGCTTTCCTGGTGGCGCAGTGGTTGAGAATCTGCCTGCCAATGCAGGGGACACGGGTTCATGCCCATGTCCCGGTCCGGGAAGATCCCACATGCCACAGAGCGGCTGGGCCCGTGAGCCATGGCTGCTGAGCCTGAGCGTCTGGAGCCTGTGCTCTGCAACGGGAGAGGCCACAACAGTGAGAGGCCCGTGTACCGCAAAAAAACAAAAAAACAAACAAAAAAAAGAATATCAGTCTAGACCTGAAAACCAAGTACAGGGAAGCATAAACAGGGAAGGAGGTGGCAGCCCCAGCTGCTTCTTTGTTCCTGGTACCCATTGCCTCCCAGAAGCAAAATGAGAGGCTAAGGCAGGGGCCTGGGATCAGGCTTACTGGGTGTTCCTGACAGTCCTGACAAAGCAGGGAGGATTTTATATGGGAAAAGAATCTGAAAAAGAATGGGTATATGCATATAACTGCATCACTTTGCTGTACACCTGAAACAAACACAACACTGTAAATCAACTATACTCCAATATAAAATAAGAATTAAGTTAGAAACAAAAAGCAGGGAGGATTTGTGAGAGAAGGGCAAGCAGGCTGGAGGGTAACCCTGACGACTGGGGGCTCTCCAATTTTCTCTACTCCTCTGAGATTTCACCGACAAGTCCCAGGGAAAGGGCTGGCTGTTTGGGGAACGAATCAGAATAAGGTGAACCCTGTGTGCGAGGCAGCACCGCCACCTAGAGGAACTATGGAACTCTACAGCCTTCTTCTTCCCGTGGAAAGAGATGGAGACCGGGAGGAAATGGGGGAGCTTCCTACCAGCCTTGAGGACAATCAGGAGGCCTGAAAGCAAAATGGGCAACAGGTGAGGCTTGGTTTTGGAGGCCTCTTAACTCCTTCCTCAAATTCAGTAGGATCTCAGAATTCTAAAAAGGCAGATCACGTGACATTGCTCTGCTCAAAACCCTCCAACAGCACAGAGGCTTTTTAGGGCAGTGAAAATACCCTATATGATTCTAGAATAGTGGATACATGTCATTATACATTTGTCCAGACCCACAGAATGTGCAACACCAAAAGTGAACCCTAATGTAAACTATGGACGCTGGGTGATTATGTTGTAGCAATGCAGGTTCATCAGTTGTAATCAATCTACCCCCGATGGGGGATGTGGGTAATGGGAAAGGCTGTGCATGTGTGGGGATGGCAGTATACAGGAAATCTGTGTACCTCCTGCTCAATTTTTCTGTGAACCTAAAACTTCTCTGAAAATAATGTATTAAAACAAACAAACAAGCAAAACCTTCCAAAAGCTTTTTCCCTCATGCAGGTTAAAAGCCAGTCTTTGCGAGGGCCTGCAAGGTCCATTCTGTTGCCTCTCTGCCCTTATCCTTGCTTTTCTCATACCTGTCAAGCATACTCCTGGCCTAAGGGCTTTTTCACTGGCTGTTTCCTCTGTCTGGAATGTTCTTTCCCAAGCAATTACAATAGTACCCAGCATGTAGCGGACACTTAACACACATTTGATGAATGATTTAATGAATAAATGAACCAAAATAGACCTTTCGCCCAAACACCACCTGGTTCAGAGGGGATAAAAGAGGCCCAAGAGGAAAGGTAACTTCTCCAAGGTTGAGAAGGAAGTCAACGCCAGAAGTGGGACTAGCATTCAGACCTGATGACCCCAGGCCAGCACACATACCACACACATGCTCTACCTGCTCTCCGCCAACACGCTCACTTCCCACAAAATGTCAATAACACACAAGACCCGATGTATGACTTCTCCTGGGATCGGCTGTATTTTCTTAGTAACAATATCTCTAAGGTGGACTTGGGGACACCAGAAATAGGGGGTGGGGGACGTTATTTGGGGGTGGGGAGCCTTGGTGGAAACCCCAAACCACACCTTGACCTAAGCTGCCTGTGGATAGGCTCACCCTGAGGAACATGACTCACTGATGGCTCCTCTCCTAGTGAATAATGGATACTTTCCCTAAAGTCTCAAACAGAAGAGTCTCCTGACCACAGATGTAATGATTGACTGCTACCTGACCCACGCCCACCCCAGGCTCCAGAGTCTCCTGGCCGTCTCCTCTTCATAATAACACTGCAGCAAATGCTATGACTCAGAAGAGATGGCAAAGTGCTTTGCATCCATTCTCCTCGAACCTTCATGTCAAACTTGTGAGGGAGATTCCACCCCATTATAGAGAAGAAAAGAGGGGCTTAGGGGCTACCACAGCTGAATTGAGAGATGGACTTTTCAGGTCTATTGTCTCCACATCCAGTGCTCCTGGGTTTTGACTTCACAATTTTTTTCCTTTGCGCAGGCAGACATTTCCTATTTTTATATAGTTAAATTATCAGTCTTTTCTTTTATGGCTTCTTTATGACTTCGGAAGATCTTCTTCACTCAGAGAATATTTAAAATTCTCTCTCTCCTTCTTCTAACACCTTCTTCTAGGGTTTCAGTTTTTACATTTAACTCTTTGGTCTGTCTGAAATTTATTTTGATTTAAGTTGTGTAATAGGATTCCAATATATATATTTTTCAGGTGGCTAAATTGTTATCCTTGCACATGTGGGAATGTATTTATAGGATATAACATATAAGGGAAAAATTCACCTTTTCTACACTGTTTTGAAATGTCACACTTATCATATATTAAGTTCCTGACTTACTTGGGTCTATTTCTGAACTTTCTGTTCTGGTCTATTGATCTGTCTGTTCATATAGAGTTGGGTTTTAATGAAAAAGGAGAAAAAGATATACAATAACAAAACAGGATATGATAGGAAAAGAGTATACAGATTCTAAAGAGAACCAAATGAAATTTTTAAAGTGAAAAATAATTATGGATATTAAAAACGTAATAGTCAAGTTAAACAGAAGACATCTGAATTTACAGATTCATCTTGACATCATAAAGCAAAATACTGTAACCAGACATTATGGGCCTCCAGCTAAGCAGTATGTTTTCAAAAAATTTGAAACTGAATCTGATCAGATTTCTAGCTCTATTACCAGTTCATAGGAAATACAAGGGACTGAGGAGCACATTAAATGATACCATGGGGACAGAATCAGCAAACTCTTGAAGATGTGAAAATTCACAGAACCAACAAACCAGTTACTTTAATATATAAACTTCAAAGTGGGGGAAAAAAGAGTAAGAGAAAATCTAAAAATTAAAAGAGATTGAAGAACTATGACCAAAGGACATAAGAGGACCATGTTTGCACCGTGATTAGAACAAACCAGTTCTACAAAAACGTTTCTGAAACATTCAGGGAAATTGAACATGGGCTGACAAATTTGATGATATAAAAGGATAAGTTAATATTTCTTAAGTGCGGTAATAGTATTTTGGAGTGTTTTATATATATATATATATATATATATATATATATATGTATGTATATTTTTAAGATTTTTAATTTTTTTTTTTGGCCATGCTGCGTGGCATGAGGGATCTTAGTTCCCCGACCAGAGTTTGAACCCCTGCCCGCTACAGTGGAAGCATGGAGTCTTAACCGCTGGACCACCAGGGAAGTCCCTGGAGTTATATATTTTTAAAGCCTTTATATTTTAAAGATGCCCAAACAGTAAAATATTTGTAGACAAAACAATATGATTCTTGGATTTGATTTAAAATAATCCAGGACTTCCCTATGGTGCAGTTGTTAAGATCTGCCTGCCAATGCAGGGGACACGAATTGGAGCCCTGGTCCAGGAAGATCCCACATGCCACGGAGCAACTAAGCCCGTGCACCACAACTACTGAGCCTGCGCTCTAGTGCCCGCGAGCCACAGCTACTGAAGCCCGTGCGCCTAGAGCCTGTGCTCTGCAACAAGAGAAGCCACTGCAATGAGAAGCCCGCGCACCGCAACAAAGACCCAATGCAGCCATAAATAAATAAATAAATTTATATATTTAAAAAACCTCCTTGAAAAAAAAAAAAATAGGCTTCCCTGGTGGTGCAGTGGTTGAGAGTCCGCCTGCTGATGCAGGGGACACTGGTTCGTGCCCCGGTCCGGGAAGATCCCACATGCCGCGGAGTGGCTGGGCCCGTGAGCCGTGGCCGCTGAGCCTGCGCATCCGGAGCCTGTGCTCCTCAACGGGAGAGGCCACAACAGTGAGAGGCCTGCGCACCGCAAAAAATAATAATAATAATAAGGTACTGTCTAGAAGCGATCACATTCTTTTCAAACTTTATATATCCTGTCTGGCTTAACTATTTTATGCAGTTATCCAGAAATTTTTTAAAATTGTGGGAACTCATAAAACTTACCATCTTAACTATTTTTAAGTACACAGTACTGTTAATTATATTCATTGTTGTGCAACTGGTCTCCAGAACTCTCATCTTGCAAAACTGAAACTCTACTACACCCATTAATAGCTTCTCCCCATTTTCCTCCCCTCCAGCCATGACAACCACTCTTCTCCTTTCTAACTTCTCTAGATAGCTCATGTAAGTGGAACCATCCAGTATTTACTCGCTCTCCTCTCCCTTTTGTGACTGGCTTATATCAGTTAGCATAATGCCCTCAAAGTTCATCCATGTTGTAGCATGATGGACATTTGGGTTACTTCCACCTTTTGGCTATTGTGAATAATGTTGCTATGAACGTGGGTGTACATATGGTCATGACAATGGCTTTAACAAAGCTTTAAATAAAATGCTGCATAAGTACCAAGAAGTGGCAACTCAAGCTTTAAGGGAAAGCTTCCCTTGTCCTTTCAGCTCGATGAAGGAGATTTTATGCAAGAAATGGCATTCCATACAACAGAGGAAACAGAATGTTCAATGTCATGGAGATGTAAAAGGAAAAAAGTTTAAATTCAGTATCACCAGGGAATTCCCTGGTGGTCCAGTGGTAAGGACTCCATGCTTTCACTGTGGAGGGCTGGGTTCAATCCCTGGTCAGGGAACTAAGATCCCGCAAGCCGCACAGCGCAGACAAAAACAACAAAAAAATTCATTATCACCAAAGGTGGCAGGTGATGAAGTCAGTGCTGACTATTCCAGGTGCAGGTGGGATTTTGTCTAAATGTTGATCAATTTTCTTTGTCATCTTTTAAAATCTCATTTCCTGTAACTAACTGTTTCTGAGTGCTTTAGATTCATGCTGTTTCATGGTGGATTTTTAAAAAGACCTAATGTGACCCCGCCATTCACACGAGGAAATAAAACACAAAGAAGCTTATAATGACATATCTCAAATTCCTACTGTTGAGAGGCAGGGCTTGAACCCTAACCCACACCCAGGGTTTTCTCCATTGTCACCAGCAGAATTTCACCAGGTCTCATCACCCATTTTCAGCCTTTTAGAGTTAGAAGACTAGGAAAAAGAGTGGTGTGGTTAATACTGTAAAGACCAGAAAGTCCCCTGCATTAACGCAGCGCTTATCGTTTCCAAAGTACTTTCACGAGCACCATCTCCAGATGCTGTTACCATGTGTCTTCTCTGCCACACAGCTCACTTTTGTTGAACAAGAACACTGTTGTTCTAGTTCCGACAGTTTCTCTCACACTGTTCTCTAATAAAAAGTCTGTGATGTTTCAACAATCCCAAGTCCCAACCAAAAGTGAGCACAACTAAATTGGAAACAGATATGCTATGAATGCAGGAACACTATATTTATTAAGTCAATAATTCATTTTTAGCAATACAAGTACAGAATATATCACAATGCTGGTTACAAACATACTTAGTATGGTTTAATGGTTACAAATAATGGTGGGCACTACAAGTTTGTGATAAGGATGACATGAAAGGTCATTCTGACACAATGAAGAATTAATTGCCTTTAAAAAAATCTATCAATGACCTTAGATATTTCTATAGAAATTACTGTGGCACTATTAGTGGGGATTTTCATGTAAAGAATTGACAGTGATTTGCTTTTAATTGTTTCATTAAGAGATTTTTGATTCTATTAAACTAAAATCCCCTGTTGCTTAGTAAAGTATAAAAATAGTACTGACCTGGTAATATTTAATAAAACATAGCATTCATTCACATCATAAAAGTGGAACTAAATTGAAAAGTTTTAGTTACCATGGCAACATATCTTCCCATAAAAGAAATCTACAGAAATGAGTAATGTTACACAAATGGTACCTGCAAAGTTATTTAGTGATCCAACACTTGTGCACCACAAACCAAGTTTTCTAGATACCTATATATAGCATATATTTTTAATCTTAAATTTTACTTTTGAAAAAAAATGTGCACTTCAAAAAACTCACTAAGGCCACTCATGCTATAGATGCCTAGGACTGTAATTAAAGAATAGCATTATTTTTAAAAATGCCAAAGCACACTCCTTCAGCTCACCAACAGGGTAAAACCAGTTTTCTGCCTAAAACATTCCTGAGATTTGTGGACAATACAACTACTAGTGTTCAAGCTGGAGATTAATTCAAATGTCAGATAAAAAAAAGGACTTTTCTAGCAAGAACTGAGGTCCTCCAAAGCCAAGAGGTGAAATATACATGTTAATTCTTAAAGCAAAAATAAAACTCTTAAAGACGTTTTTACTTATAAATAAGTATTTTTCCAGTAGTAACTTTGCCATCCAGAAAAAGAACAGTTTGGAAGCAGCAAGGCTACAAATTCAGGGGAAAAAAAACAACAAAACTGAGTAGCAGTTAATACAGGTATCCTCCGCTTTCTGAAAGTTCACTTTATGCTACTTTGCTTTTATGAAAGACCTACATTAGCACCTGTTTTTGCTAACCGAAAAAAATCCAAAAGGATCTTCACTCTTATGAAAAAAGGTGAAAAGCAAAAATAGCATTCAGCGCTTGTTTTGCAGACAGCTGTTACAGAGGCAGTGGCACCCTGAGCAAGGGTGGCACCGCCAAGCTCCTCCCCTAGAACCACGCTCAGTATCTCAGCTTCAAGCCACAACTGTGCGAGTTTCTGTGCTTTACCTCGATTTATTTTGTGCATCCATTAGCAAGCCATGTCCTAAGGTAACTGCCCCTCTGCTGTTCATCTGTTTTGGCTTAAAGAGGCTTCATGGGAACGCTCTACTTTTGGATAGCGGTGAAAGCCTCTACCTGCTACTCAGCAAACCATTCTTTCAATCTGTAAAGTATGGCCAAAAGCTTCAATCATGTTCCAGGCATGTGTTTACTGTTCAGCATTCTGTCTGCACTATAGGAGCAGCCAAATGGCACTCTCATTAGTTATGATTGCAGCCGCTGGACCTAGTTTTCACAATATTATGAACCCTTCTCTAACAGGTTAAGAACAAAGGTCTTTGTCAAATCTTTCATTTTCACAAGTGAAAGCACACCTGTGTGGGGATTACCCCAAAGCAATGAGTTCATTTTTTGCTGAACAGAGACAGAAATTTGATGATAATAAGGGTCCTAATGCTTCAGGCAAAGTCAGCTTTGGGGACCCATAAAAATTATGGTCTAAAAAACCCAACTGGCTCTCCTAAACTGAACGTAGGAGTGACCGACCACCTGTGTGGCTCACGAATGTTACAGGGCTCCCTGATGCACCCAACTTGAGCAGCACCAAACTTTAGGAAAAAGACTGGGTAAGAGAGAAAAAAATGAAAGCCAGGAAAGGATGAGACCAAAGGCCCCTTATTTAATATTACTTTGCTGAACTTCCAGAAAAATCTTTTAAGTTGGTCTAGGATTTCTTACGCACAACCCCACCATATATAAAAAGTTTGTTCAATCAATTGGCTATTGTGAGGTAATTTTATTCTTTTCTTTGAGATTTTTTCTAACCCCAAAAATCATGATGATATTTACCTCCCTAACTTATCCTAAACATCCCTACTGAAAGGATAAATCCCACACTTAAAAATTATTAGTGTATAATCTTCATTAAAACCAGAAATAATAGCACACTAAGTTACATCACTAACAGAAACTGGCAATCTCTCTTCTCAACCTAGAGTGTCTGCATTAAGTCAAAGCATATGGATTTACAGAAAACTACATTAAAGCAGTGGCAATAAGGGGGAACTACCAATAATGATGTTTTTTTTTAAAGAAAAACTGGCTGCCGTTTAATATTATCACCCTGTGATCCTAGGCTTCTAAATATCATGTTGTTTTATCACTGAGTGTGAGCTAAGTTGAGTTCAAACTGAATTAGAGAAGATGAGGCCTTAAGTCATTTGCTTGACTTTATCCTAGGAAATGCTATATGTGCACAAAACCAAAAATATAGATTAAAAAAAAAACTTCATATGAAAACATAAGTTTCAAAATATTTATTGAAAAACAATTTACCATGACATTCCTATACCACAAACATACCACAGGACTCTAAATAACCAACAAAAGTATACAAAGCCTATCCTTAAAGTATCTTTGGAGGTATTAAATATATAGGCCCATGAGGATAGAGCTGAGTAACTTAAAATGTTAGTCCTTGGTCACACAGACTATTTGGTAATTAATAAAGAGGTGCCTCTTGGCATTAGATTGTAATAAACTGGAAGGGGGAGGTGCAGGTGTGCCAATGTACTCTTTTCAAAATTAAAAATAATTCAATTTGAGGATTAAACCCAGGTTTCAAAATCACATAGCCATAATCTCAGGGTCTGGGCTTGCTTCATCTCTTTAGGTACCTCCCCTAGTCAACGCCCACTTGGGGACTTAAAAACACTGGCTCATAACTAACAAGATGGCAAATAACAGTTTTAAACAAGGTTGTATTTGGGAAGTCCAAAAAAGTGTTTAAAATCAAATTTATCTGAAATCTCCCATTCCTTTTTCTGTAGTCAATGTGGTGGACAGTTTAGATTTTTTCCCCCTCCCACCCCAACATGCCTGTTGAAAGAAAACCAAACTTCAGCACACATCCACTCACCCACAGACCGCTCCCAGCGTTAGCCAGGAGCAACATCTCTAACAGCCAAGTCATGAACCCCTGAAAATAGGGGGGAAAACCCTGATTCTTAACTATAGAGGCACCAAATAGGCCACTATAATAAGAACTGAGGTAACAGCAAAAGACCTTTTTTGTTTCTTGGATTGCTACATGTCACAACTTCTCAAATTTGAATATTACCTCAACATTAAATAACCTGACTGGCTTAAAAAAAAAATCAAAACCCAATAAACAGAAAGACAAGTTAGTGAAATAGATATATCATTAGGGGAATCTTTCCACTTGACTCTTGAATTTCAAATAAAATGACCTAGTTGCACTAGTATTTACCATAAATATGAAGGATTTCTAAGAAGACTTGCTGTTTTTCGGAATTCATTTTTCCATTAATCCCCATAAACCACACAGTAACCTATAATTCCCATCTGGACATGAGCTATTTCATGACTCTTAGCCAATATACTTGCTAACTGTGTTGCTTATTAGGGTAACACTTAAAATGAGGGAGATGGCTGCAGCAGATATTTATAGACTTGCTTATGGCATTGCCATCTGTGTACCTTGACTAAAATATGCTACTGAAATTGCCAAATTTCCCTAGTTTGGTGTCTATTACATGAATATAATTTCTGCATGATCACTTTTCATTATACATCTAAATGAAATCATCCTACTGATAAAAGTATAGGCAGGGGCTAAAATAATAATCTAAAGCCTCTGGTCCAAATAACCCCTTTCTACATTAGGCTGGTCCTTTTCAGATCCTCCTGGTCCTGTTAGCTAACGCTATCAGAGCATCTTGCATTTTTGTACCCCCAAAAAACACAACAAAACCAAAACAACCAAAGAGTTAAAACTGCTGGTTTATCAGCTTTCTTGTTACTTACAGATCAACACTGGTCCAGTTCAGATGAATCTGACAGTCCTTCCCTTGTAATAGAGCTCTGGAGTGGTTGTATCCACTTCTCTGGGTAAGGTAGCCAAACCTAAGTCTGGATGTCCCTCTTCTATTAGTACTTGTGTTAACTTTTCTATACTGCATATAAAGATTTTCCCCATAAAATTTCTTTACAATACAGTATTGAATACCTCCTCAAGGAAGAATTATATGTTAAAAAGTTGTTAAAATCATCCTTACATAATAAGAATGCAACTCTTTTAAACTCTTAAATAGTTTTATTTAGGGGTTCTTTTTTTCTTTCAGGCTTTCTGCAAAATGAATTATTTTTTAAAAAGAAAAAAAAATTCCTGTTGTTTGTTCTACTAGGTTGAAAATATGGGCCAGATTACTTATACATGCGGTACATGCTGAATATAACTGAATATATGCTTATTCCTACGGACACTCTGCAAGATAGGGATCACCCAAATAGGGTCAATGGACTGGACCAGTGTTTCAATGCAAATTCCAGCCCCAAAAAACAACATGGTTTTGATTTCACAGTATGAATTCCCTGGAATCTGGGAAAAGGTAAATTAGTTAACTGAGGTCCTCCCTCAACAGCTCGGTCCCTCAACATTCTGAGAAATCAGGAAGGACTGCACCACTTCTTCAGTGGACTGGGGGCTGGTGTTGACATCTTCAAGAGCATCGGTCACTGAATACTGCCGATCTCGCAGCCGGTTCCAGTTAGACAGAACATTGTGATATTCAAACACTTTCTCGTAATTTCCAACGGAGTTGTAAAGTTTAATGAGACCTCGGTAATCATATTCTAGTCCACTGTAGCCTTCACCAAAAAGTTTCTTCCCTGAAAGTAAACAGAAAAAGAAAGAAAACTCAAATAAATAATGAAATAACAAGTAGTTTCCACAACAGAAGCTCAGTTCTTTAAAATAAGGTGGCTTCGTTTTATTCCCTTAAAAGGAATAGATTCAATTCTTTTATCAGCATTCACCAACATAGTTCTACCCACAATCTACCTCTAAGACTTAAAAGAGATCTAAAGAATGGCAGCACCTTCAACAGTAGAAAAATACATATGCACAATGCTATTTATTACAGCATTGTTTATAAGTGTGAAATATTAGAAACAAATGAAGATTTGTTTCAATCAACTATGGAACATCCACTCAACTATGGAACATCCATTCAAGGCATACTATGAAGCTATAAACAGGGGAGGGAGCTCCCAGCTCTTTATGAACTGACATGGAGTCATTTATAGGGTATACTCTTAAGTTAAAAAAAAAAGCAAAGTATAAAAAAGTACCAAGAGTTTGCCACCTTTTATGTATAAAAGGGAAAATAAAACATTTATGTATCTGAACATTTGTGCAAAAAGATACACAGAAAATATGGGACTTCCAGGATTGAGCAAGGTAATATATTACAGATAATCAGCAATCTCACATACATGGATATATGATTTATTGGCAAAGGTAGCACAGCAGAGGGGAAAGGACAGTCTTTTGAAAAAATGGTCCTGGTCAACTGTATATCCACACGGAGGGAAAAAAAGGCACGGGCTGGGGGGATTTGATTGCTACCTTACACCCTAAACAAAAATCAATTTCAGGACTATGGATCTAAATGTGAATGGTAAAATAAAAGTTTCCAGAAGATAATCTTCCAAAAGAGTATCTCCATGACTTTGGGGTAGGAAAAGATTTCCTAAACATAATATTAAAAGTGTTAACCATAAAAGAAAAGAGCAATATTTGATTACATTAAAATCTAAGAACTTCTATTCTTTGAAAGGCACAATTAAGAAAGAAGAAGTAGGGACTTTCCTGGTGGCGCAGTGGGTTGACTCCATGCTCCCAATGCAGGGGGCCTGGGTTTGATCCCTGGTTAGGGAACTATATCCCACATGCATGCTGCAACCAAGAGGTCGGACGCGGACTTCCCTGGTGGTGCAGTGGTTAAGAATCTGCCTGCCAATGCACAGGACATGGGTTCGAGCCCTGGTCCGGGAAGATCCCACATGGCGTGGAGCAACTTAGCCCATGCACCACAACTGCTGAGCCTGCGCTCTAGAGCCCGCAAGCCACAACTACTGAAGCCCATGTGCCGCATGCTCTGCAACAAGAGAAGCCACCTTGATGAGAAGCCCGTGCACTGCAACGAAGAGTAGCCCATACTCGCTGCAACCAGAGAAAGCCCGCGCACAGTAACAAAGACCCAATGCAGCCATAAATAAATAAATAAATAAATAATTTTTTTAAATTTAAAAAAGACAGAGTTTGCACACCACAACTAAGGAGCCCACCTGCCGCAACTAAGAGCTGGTACAACCAATCAAAAAAGTAAGAAAGGGAGGGAGGGAGGGAGGGAGGGAGGGAGGAAGGAAGGAGCAGTAGAGTGAGAGTTATCTGCAACACATTTAACCAACAGATACATCCAAAGTATATAAAGAACTTCTATAAACCAATAAGAAAATGACAGACAAGTCAATATAAAAATGGGGAAGAGTTTTAACAGGCACAACATTCAGATGATGACCACAGTATCTTATTTTGTAATAGGGCTGAATTGAAAACAATTCAAATGTTCCAAATATCCATTAACAGTAGAATGGATTAAATAATGATATACTAATCCAATACAATATTACACGGCACTGGAAATTAACAAGCAACAGTGATATGAACAACACAGATGTATCTCACAATTGATATTCACCAAAAGAAACCAGGCATATAAAAATATACATTGTATGATTTCATTTATATCAAGTTAAAAAACAGGTAAACTGGGTCTATGTTAAAATCAAAAGAAGGGAGAGGATGGGCTGAGGGTAGTGTTTACACAAATATTTAAAAATAACTACTTTTGCCTTTACTTGACACTCTACTGTCATATTTCTTACTAGTGGCTTCAACATCAATAAATAATCTTTAGCAAAATGTTTCAGATGATTTGAGTGGTTCCTGGATATCCTTAGCAGCTCTAAACTCATTTAAGTCTTAATAATAACACTTCCCCATACAACATGTAAGACATGTTGATCTCTAATCAACTGACTAAGAAAATTTTAAAGTAACTTACCAATTGCTATAGATCGCAAATAAAGTTTCTCAGCATTTTCATACTGATTCATGTCATAATTGTATAAAGAAGCCAGATGTCCCACTGAAAGGGCTACTTCATAATCTTCTTGACCAAGAAGTTGCTCTTTAATCTGAATT
Organism: Kogia breviceps; assembly: GCF_026419965.1. NCBI lineage: Eukaryota > Metazoa > Chordata > Mammalia > Artiodactyla > Physeteridae > Kogia > Kogia breviceps. Next base: position 21,545,278 of record NC_081328.1, read on the forward strand.
GCTTTGATGTGCATTTCTTCCGCTTCCTGAAAAATAATTAAGCTGTATTAACCATTAGATTATACTTTTTCTTATGTCAACAATTCTTACCCCATGAGTAAGATTCTTTAAAATGCCAAAGACGTCTTATGGATGGCATAAGGTAATCTGATCAGAGAACACGCTATATTCTTCCCAAAGTTGCCTACGGGAAGCCTTACTGGTTTGGGGAAGCTGTGCACATAAGCTGATGAAAGTAATAGTGTCCTATACCAAAATGACAAAAGAAAACCTGTCCTTGTAATAAAAAATTGTTAGAAAAAATTAATATCAAAATATTCTAAAATGAAAATTTCTTCTTTCAGTTAATACACTCCAAAATTTAATTGAACCTTGTTAAGGAACTCTACACTATAGTATGTTATTTTACATAGAAGTACACTTTATTTTATTTTGTTGAAGTTTTGACAATTTTTATCCCAACAAACCAAACTCAGGTTAATTGAGGAATGTGTAAACTGATTTTTAGATAAAAATGAATGTCTTAAGCAGCAACTCTCATCCCTTCCTTATTGTGACCCTGTAACGGACAATAATAAGAATCTATAACCCAAAATTCTAAAAGGGAACTAAATTCAGTAACTTTTTATCACTACAATTAATAATAGTTGCAATATCTTATATTTCTTGCATACTTACGTGTCAGGCATTCTGCTAAGTGCTGTACTTAAACTACTAGCTAACAGCTATGTTTTAAGTCTAACTATAATAACTGTTTTAGTCTTTATGGTTTGATATATTTATTTTTCTAGGGTCCGTATTTTTGAATTTTATTTATATTTTGACTGTCTTTTAAAAAATTTATTTTTATTTATTTATGATTTTTGGCTGCGGTGGGTCTTCGTTGCTGCGCATGGGCTTTCTCTAGTTGCGGCGAGCGGGGGCTACTCTTCATTGCAGTGCGCGGGCTTCTCATTGCAGTGGCCGCTCTTGTTGTGGAGCATGGGCTCTAGGCGCGCAGGCTTCAGTAGTTGTGGCTCACAGGCTTAGCTGCTCCGCAGCATATGGGATCTTCCTAGACCAGGGCTTGAACCTGCGTCCCTTGCATTGGCAGGTGGATTCTTAACCACTGTGCCACCAGGGAAGCCTCTGTCATTTTATACTAGCCATTTTCTCAATTCTTATGTGAAATAATGTAGGAGTATAATAAATGTATACCTTATTATTTAAGATTACTAAAGAAGCATTATTTAAGATTTATTTTTTAAGACTATAGTTTATTACCTAAGATTATTTCAAGAGAGAAAAATACAGTAAAACATGCTTCTAACCTTAAATTTTCTCATTGACTGATAAAGTCTTCCAAGGTTTCCGTAGTGTTTTGCAGTCTGTACATTAAATTCCCCAAAAGCTTTTTTAGCTAGCTGGAGTGAAGACAGGTGCAAATCATGAGCTTCTTGAAGCAACCTCTGTTCAGTTTCTTTATTATGACAGTCAATTGCAATCTCCTCTAAAATAAGTGCTGAATAAGAAGGCAATAAAATTAGTGCATTTCCAAACCATGTATCAAAGCTAATCAGAACATAAAATTTAAAACTAAATTTTACAAATGTTAGTTGTATATACTTATATATGCTTATGGTTTAGAACCATAAACCATGTCCCATACCACAGAACTGGTAAAAATGAAAGTATTCCATTTTAATGAAAAAATACACTTTTGGGGTCATTCTATTTTGCACAGTATAATGAATTTCAAATTTAAGAAAAACAATGGTATACAACAAATTATTTTGCAGAATTACTCTCTATTTTACCAGACCTGTTATGCTTTGCTGATGTGAATTTGTTGTTTAAGCAAATACAAGGAAGACAAGAATAAAGAGGCAAATTTTTTAAAGTTGTGAAAAAGTTGTCTAGGAGTACCTAAGCACTGTTGTAACCACACTTTGTAAACTATATAACCTTTAACCAAATACAACTAAAAGAACTGGTTTCCTCCTAACTCATTTGACCAATCAAACCAGGCAAGAAGATAATTTAACTTCAAAGTCCCATTCAAGACCCTCAAATTCCATTTAAAGTCTTAAAAACACATACTCTTTTACCAGGCAATTTTATTTCTAGGAAAATTGTCCATGTGCACAAAAGTAAAAAGAGATTTAGTTCACTGTAGCATTTTTAAAGAACAAAAGGTTAAAAAACAATTTAAAGGTCCAATAAGACAGGTGAGGCTAAAAACATGAGAAAAAAAATATACCTTACAGGTACTGAAATGGGAAAATGTTGGTAATATATTAATTGAACAAAGCAGATTATAGAACTAAAAAAAATTATTCACTCATTTCAGTATTTGAAGAAAGAAAAGTCTAAAAAAATATTCACCAAAATGTTGATTCTGGATTGATGAGATTTCAGGTAACTTAATTTTTTCTCTTTTCTAACTTTTAATTTTTGACATTAATCATGTAATACTTGCATGACTTTAAAAATGCAAACCTAGAGGGGAGGTAAAACCCAGTTCCAGAATTAAGGTAAAAGTTATCCAACATGCATGGAATTACCATATGGGTGACCCAATCATGTTGGCAAAATGAAAGCCTTGGTAGTGATTTGCAGAAGAGTTAATTAGAAAAGAAGGAAGTGGTATGTGGTAAGAGCCTTACAACATTAAGGGTAACCTGATATGAAACTGAGTTTCAGAAGCTTGCATGATAAAACTGAAGGTATGAGAAAAACCCATCTTCAGTTTCCTACCCATGTCACTGCACAGTAATAACTTGTGATTCTTCCATCCTCTCCTCAAAAGAAAGGACTGACTGAATGAATGAATGAGTGAAAGGAAAGAGAGGAAGGAAGGTAGGAAAAGGTAAAGAAAGAGGCAAAAGAAATGTATTCTGGCCTATTAACAATGTTATATGAGAGAAGTGAACAACCTTTCATTATGAACCACTGTAAATTCTTAGAGTTGTAGGCAAATACTATAAATCAGTGAATTGGCTATTTTAGTAATATGCAGTCTAATCCTGAGGAAATAAACAAATACCCCTATTTTATACCATATACCATCGATTTTAAAGTATCAGAGAGTAGACATCTATTATAACTGACAGCGAAGGAAATCTAAAAAAAAAAAAAAAAAAAAAAAAATATATATATATATATATATATATATATATATATATATATATATATATATATATGAGACTAGATTACAAAGGGTACCTTTCACCCTCTTTGAAGAAGCCAAAAGAAGATGATCTTCAGGTAGGATGTGGGTAATGATACCAATAGCTCTTTCTGCATGAAATCTGCAATACAGATAGATATACTCTGGCATTTCTTTTCTTTTAAGTTACAAATAATTTAAGCATTTATAAAAATCACAATTTATAATATAATACTGAGAGAATTTCTAAAACTATCTGTGGAAAAGGACCAGTTTTTTGTTCGTTTTGGAGTTCCAATCTTTTGTAGACTGAACTTTTAAACATCCAGTGGATTCCCATCTCCCTCAGAATCAACTGTGAAGTTGCTATCACAGCCTATAAGGCTCAATATAATATGATCTTTCACTGGGCTACCTCTCTGACCTCATCTCCTACCATTCTCAGAAACAATCCCCTTTTCCTTCCAGGCACACAGGAACTGCAGTTTTCTGAACACGTAAAGCACGTGCTCACCTATGACTCTTGCACTCGCTTTACTGTCTCTCTGTAATGGCTGTCCCCTGAATATCCACATGGATTACCCTCACTGAAGTCTTTCCAGACCAGCCTATACAAAAGACCCTAAAAAATCTACCATCACTCTTTAAACTCTTAGCTTACCTCATTCTCCTTCATAGTATGTATTCTCACCTGACATGTTTGGTTATTTGTTCATGGCCCATCTCGTCAAACAGAAGGCAAGCTGTTTGTCTATTTTATCTGCCAGATCCTCTCAAACAACTCCACGCCTTCTATTCCCATCTTCCAGGTAATCATTAATTTTCTCAGATCTGTCTTCCAATTCACTGTCTCTTTAGTTGTGTCTAATCTGCTGTTTAACTTGTCTACTGAGTTTTAATGTCAATGACTATTTTCCAATTCCAGCTATTATATAATGTTTTTTATAATAAAAGTGCTTATTAAGACAATTCATATCAACAAAATTCACCCATTTAAAGTGTACAATTGAAAGTTTTTAGTATATTACAGAGTTATGTGCCCACCACAATTAATTTCAGAATATTTTCATCACCTCAGAAAGAAACCTTGTGCCCTTTAGGAGTCACTTCATTTTCCTCCAACTCCACCCGCCCTAGGCAACCACCAACTTACTTTCTGTTTCTGTGTGTTTGCTTTTATCTAGATAGTTCATATAAATGAAATTATACAATATGTGGTCCTTTGTAGCTGGCTGCTTTCACTTAGCACAATGTTTTAAAGGTTCATTCATGCTGTAGCATGTATCAGTTGTTTTATTTTTATTTTTTAAATTGAAGTATAGTTGATTTACAATGTTGTGTTAGTTTCAGGTGTATGGCCAAGTGATTCAGTTATACATACATATATATATATTTTTCAGATTCTTTTTCCCTTATAGGTTATTACAAAATACTGAGTATAGTTCCCTCAGTTATTTTATTTTTAAATCTGCCTTTATCTCAGATTATTTGGCTACACTCTGTCCCAACTACTCAACTCTGCTGTTATAGCATAAAAGCAACCATAAACAATACATGAGTGCATGAGCATTGCTATGTTCCAATAAACCCTTATTTTGCCTTCAGGCCATAGTTTGCCAACACATTTTATATCTTTAAACACCTAAGAAACCTTACTTTATAGTATCAGCCATAAAGTTCTGTTAACTGATATTTTTAGTGTTCTAATCTTGATCATTATGTCTGCTGACTCACCCACGGGGGATATGTTCCCTTATTAAAATTTTTTTTTTTGGTACGCAGGCCTCTCTCACTGTTGTGGCCTCTCCCACTGTTGTGGCCTCTCCCACTGTTGTGGCCTCTCCCGTTGCGGAGCACAGGCTCTGGACACGCAGGCTCAGCGGCCATGGCTCACGGGCCCAGCCGCTCCGCGGCACATGGGATCTTCCCAGACCGGGGCACGAACTCATGACCCCTGCATCAGCAGGCGGACTCTCAACCACTGCGCCACCAGGGAAGCCCTGAATATTTTTTATGATGAGTTCATCTCAGGTACAGCTAGATCTATGGGAAGTCTATATAGCTTGGACGGAAGGTTAATTATTTCCAAGAGTTTTGCATTTTCTCCTGAAAAGCATCCCAGGAGAACTAGCAGTCCCAAAGTGCTTCTTAATGTTTTCCTCCGTTTGGGGGTTCCTGCATGCATGATGCCCAAACACAACGTAGACATCTATAAATTATAAATTCCCCCGTGAGGCTTTTTTTTTTTCAACTGAGGGCCCAACTTAAGTTGGACAAATTTCCATGTCACCTCTCTTGCCAGTGGGCAGTTTGTCTACTCTTTCTCTGAGGGTGTAGCCTTGATCTTGGCTTCATGTGAGGGCTTCACTTCTAAGCCACAGCTTCCTATGGGCTAAATGCCTTGTCTCTTAAACCCAGTATTGCTGTCCAACCAAGGTTATAGAAACTTCTAAGCCTTCTAAGCCTTTCCACCCCAGAACACTCATACTGTAGTTCATGCCTACCCTTTTTGGATTTTAGTCCATTACTGGCCCTTCGGGATTTCTTCTCTCTTACAAGCTCAGTTATGCATTTAAAAAAATGATTGTTACATTATTCAGTATTTCTGCATGTTAAGAGCAAGTTTTTAGGTTAAGTCTGTCATTTAACCAGACACTACTGTATTAGTCAAAGGAAAATTACTGAAGGAGACACTTAAAAAATAAGTCATATTCTATATGGAGATATATGTCACAACATTAAACCACATAAGATCTAAACAAATGGATTATAAATTGATATGATTTTGTGACTTCAAGAACATTTTAGGTATCTTGTTCAAGTTCCAGGAGGACAAATTTAATCCATAAGATACACTGAAAAGTATTATATTAGGAAAAAACAAAACAAAATATAGCCAACAGTATTTAATCCCTCACTGAAAAGGAAAGTGGAACTTACAGTGCATTGTCAAATTTCCCAGAGCTATACTGGTGAACATAAGAAGAATAAGCCAAGTCTTCATGAGCTGTTGCTACATGGATATTTTTGCCACCAAACACTGACTGCCGAATGTCAAGGGCTGCCTGAAAGAGTCATGAGAATAAACTCGTAATACTGTGAATCCTTAAAAGACACTACCCAGCTAAATTAAGCATCCTAGTAATTTAAATATATATTCTATATACTCAATTCCATCAGTTTTGAAAAAAGTCCTGCTGTATTTAAATCACAACAGAACATAAAATTCACCTACAGCCTGATTTTCTAAAGAGTAAGTTTGACTTAAAAGGCAATGGCTTAATAATAAAAATCATTCACATGTCTTAGGAATTACATTAGTGTTTTTCTCTATGTCCTCTTTGGAAGTAAACTATAAAATCAAGGATACCTTGTCCAGAGCGATGGCATAATACATCGTTTTCCTGAGACTGACGGAGATAAGGCCTAAAATAATTGCTAACAAGCCTCTTTGCTACTACAAAGGCAGCTATAATGATTTGTGCTAAATCAACAACAAAGACAAGCCATCATCTTGGTAAATGAAAAATGGAAAACTACTCTTAAATACTGACCTACAACCCCCGAACATTTTTCCTGGACGATTCTCTTTAATTCCTAAAACATTAAGTTTTAAGCCTTCTAGGTATTATTTAGTAAAATAATGGAGTACCATATATGAGGAAGGGCTCAGAAAGTTATTTTTAGATAGTGGTTTATACATCACAAATTACAGGTCAGCAAGTCAATTTAGGTTGAAAGAAAAAAATTGTAACTATTAACATACCTGATAAATTGCAACAGACTGACAGATATTATCTACATTGAGTAAGTAGAACCCATAATCTAGCAGTGTATCAGAATATTTTGGGTGTTTGGATCCAAAATGATCCCTATAAAAAGATACAAAATTATTAGGATATAAAGTAGAAAGAAACAATTTGAAATGGTATTTTTAATAACAATCACCTACCGTGCCAAATACACTGCATGCTTAATTAACTGTTCTGCCTTCTTAAATTCACGTTTTACAACACAAGCCTAAAGATAAAGTGAAAGATTGTTAAATAACTCTGAAACAGTTAATTCGTGTGTTGAAACAAGTATGGCTTATATTGATATAGTCAAACTATAATGGTTGAAAAAAGCATCTTCAAACATAAATAAATGGTTCTATTTGTAATTTCTTTCCTTCCAAGCATTTGAAAATTCCATTATAAACAGATCTGTACATATCCTGGGAAATTACACAACTTAAAATTTTGATAGTCATGCCCAAAACAAACCTGTTATAACGAAGTTATCTTAAAAAGCTGGTATATTCCCATCCTTACATATTATTAAAACAGAGGTGGGGAGGGTTCACCATATTATCTTCTAAGGTACTTATTTATATCCCAGTTCTACAGTGGCTTACAACTCTTTTGTAGTTTTCCATCTAATAACTTTTAAATGCACAGAATTCCAAGTATTCCTATTACTTCTTAAAATATTTTGATTCATGAGAAAGCTAGTAGTCTTTAACTGTAAATATTATTTGCATACAGAAATGTAAATCTTGCATATATATTAAGCTGTCTTTATATTAAATGTATATTCAATGTTTTAAATTAATTAAAAACTTATTAATGACTCTTCTAGCTTTAATAATAACCTGAATATTTATGCTGTTTACTCGCTCTAAATTGACTTATTTCATAAATTTCGCAGAAATCTTAAACTCTTCTAAATCTATAATTTTAGAATAATTCTTCTAATTGAAATTTCTATAAGTAAAACCAACCAAAATGGAATATTCAAAACTGAAAAACCTCTGGGTAGAAAGAGTATATCTGAAAAGTACATCAATACTTCAAAGCCGTAGTGTACCAAAGCAGCAATTTTTAAATATTACTAAATGTCTTCAAAGACTTAATGCATTTTTTTTTTTTACAGAGTAAGAACAAACTAGAGAAAAAAATCAAATAAGTATTGACTAGCAAGTCAAGAAAAAAAAGCTACCACACTGTGTCACTGCCAATGCTGTGCCTAAAAGATTTAATACCAGGCTATCTTTTAGGAGAAAAGTGAAAAAGCCCATACAACCATGACATAAGGAATTCAGGTTGCTGTAAAGGTTTAAGAAAGAAGCCAGATTTCTAAAACTGAGCAGAGAAACTTAGAAAATCGACTTGGTTATCCATGAGTATGTAATACCGAATTTGTTAAATAGTAGGTTAATTTACACAAACTTAAAGCTTACTAAATCCTACAATCCATTTAATAATTTCAACATTATATTCACCTTAGAAGCTTGTCTTAAAACATCCACCACGACTTTGACTGGTAAGCCTGTTGTGATTTCTTTCATTGCCTCAATGCACCATTTGTATGCCTAAAAAATATTTACAGAAGAGCAAAACCTGTGATATATCAAATTGACAATATTTAACGAAATTATTATGAATTTTTCCTGCAAGCTTGCAAGTACTTGAATAAGAACACATACAAAATATTTACACTTAAAATTTTCTCTCAGAGGCTGAGTCTTCTTGAAAGTGTAAGTTTGTTACATTTTTCTTTGGATATGTGACACATATTCAGGAAATCAGAGGCATGTTCTTTGTGTCCCAGAAGCCTTTGCACATACCGTTCCCTCTGCCTTAAAATACATTCTCCTCCACACTCCGACCCCTTAAACCACCTAAGTTGTTCTTCAGGTTTCAGCCCTAGACTAGGCTTCCTGTACTTTCCTTCCCCTACTGTAACACTTATTATTTTATATCTTAATTGCTTGTTTAGTTGAGTGCTTACTTTGTGCCAATTATTGTTCTAAGCACTTTATGTGCACTAACACTTTTAATTGACACAACACCCCTTTGAGATACGTACTATTATTATAGGAAAAGGAGGTGCAGAGAGGTTAAGTACTAGGCAATGTGCTGGCACATAGGTATCTATTGGGGGAGCACAACAGAAAATGTCCTTCATCTCCTAGTGCTTAGTGGGGAAAAAAAACAAAGTAAATTACTTTAGATAGTAAGAACTGCTTCAAAGAAACAAAATAATATTATGAAGCGATCACAAAAAATGTGGGGAAAACAAATTGAAAATATTAGAAAGTAAACATTTGTTTTCCTCTGTAAGCTTCCATCTCTTCCATTCCACCTAAAAGATGTAGCTATTCAGAAGCAATTTTGATGCAAAAAGGAAATATATGCGATTTAGGCCAAAAAACCTGATTTGTTTGTAAGATACTAAATAAGTTGATTTTGTTCCAGAACAAGAAGGTAAAATCTGTGGTAAGTTGTAATACTGCTTTTAAAATACTTACTGCCCCTCCTCGGGGTAAGATAAAGTTCCCTTCCACATTAAAGACGAGAATGCTTATGTGAGTTCCTTTAGCCGAAATATTAATTAAAATATAAGCAGAGGTGAAACGTGGCATTTCTGGGAGAAAGCTCTAAGAACCAGTAATCCCTTCCCCATAATGTTTCTGCCTCTGCTCAAGGCTGGTAATGTTCTAGATACAGGCTGCTCCACAACACAGGGTTTTGATCAAAGTATAGATGGGATGTTAAGCAGAGCCACAGAGATCCCAAGATGGGATGTAGCATGAGCAAGAAATAAACTTTTATTATTCCAAGTCAGTGCTGTTTGGAGGTTGATACTTCCTTAGCATAACCTAGCCTACATGGACTAATAACAGAATATGGTGATAATTCATCAAACTATTGATATATCCTCAAGATTTATGTACTTTTCTGTAGATAGGACAAATTTATAAACTATCAAGATTATTCAAGAAACATCTATAGACTTAAATATTCCTCATGAATGTGCGAGTTGCAAAGATCATGAATAAGACACAGTATGCCACCCCAATTCAAATGTTCAGAAAGAAAATAACTGTCAATTAAATAGTAACTGCCTAGTTAAGAAAGTAGAAACTGGTGGGACTTCCCTGGTGGTCCAGTGGGTAAGACTCTGCCCTCCCAATGCAGGAGCCCTGGGTTCGATCCCTGGATGGGGAACTAGATCCCATATGAGGCAACTAAGAGTCCACATGCTGCAACTAAGAAGCCTGCATGCCGCAACTAAACACGCTGCAACGAGGATCCTGAGTGCCACAATGAAGACCCAGTGCAGCCAAAATAAGTAAATAAATAAAAATAAATATTTTTTAAAAAAAGAAAGAAAGTGGAAACTGGTGAATAAAAGGTACGTTTCTTCCACTGAATACATCGGTGAGTCTGGACATATTAAAGTGTGTCTGGAGCTGAGTACATGAGTAAAAAATGGCAATATATGACTCACTTTATAGAACAGAAAGAAGGATGCAGGGCAGTATGAAAAACGAGGATGAAAAGAAACAATGAAAGAGGAAACAGAGATGGCCAAGATGAGGAGGACATATGCAGAGAGATAAAAAGATGGTGGGGCACCTGAAGAATTTTTTTTTCTTTTGGGCATACCATGCGGCTTGCGGGATCTTAGCTCCCCAATCAGGGACTGAACCCGGGGCCCCGGCAATGAAAGCACTGAGTCCTAACCACTGGACCGCCAGGCAATTCCCAGAAGAAACTTTTAAGGTAGGTGTTTCTAATACTTGAACTGTTGCTGTTTACTTCATTCTCATTTCTAGTAAAGGCTATCCACACAAAGGCCCTCTGTGAATGGGGTTCTTTGTTTTTGCTGTGTGTGGAAATCATAGAAAGGGGCCAAATTCTATATCTGGGTCAATAAGCTATGGAATAGTCTGCATAAAAGGGGCGGCAAAATAATCCATCGACAGAACGAGTTCAGCAGACACAGGAATCAGAATCAAAAATAACCGAAGAACTTACATAAACCTCCTGAGAAAATGCAGGCATGCTGATAAGAATTTTAGATTTTAACACATACACTTAATGACTTAAAAAAATTTCCCCAACTTTACTGAGGTATAACTGACAAATAAAAATTTTATATATTTAAGGTGTTCATGATGCCTTGATATACATATACATTGTGAAATGATTATTCCAATCTAATTAACACATCCATCACCTCACACTGTTACCTTTTTTGTGTGTGATGAGCACACTTAAGATCTACTCTTAGCAAATTTCAAATACACAATACAGTATTAACTATAGTCACCACACTGTACGTTAGATCCTCAGAACTTACTCATCTTATAATGAATTGTTAAGCTTTCAAAAATAGTTAACGTAAACAATAAGGCATGCCTATTAGAATGGCGAAAATCTAAAACACTGACAACACCAAGTGCTAGCAAGGATATGGAGCAACAGGAGCTCTCATTCATTGCTGGTGGGAATGTATACTGGTACAAACAGTTTGGCAGTTCCTTAAAAAACTTATACTCTCACCATACGATTCAACAAATGCATTCCTTGATGATACCTCTTAGATATTAAAAGCAGGATGATCCTAGCACTGGGATTGTAAACATCACTTCACAATTATTCTAGAATTCTCCAGTTTCACTTCTAATGGTGACTTTCTTTTAAATATGGAACATGCACGTATTTGTACTACAGGGTAAAACTTGAGATAGGGATAATTTTAAAATATGAAAGCTAAATGACAGCTATCTGACAGCATAAAGTAATTATGATATTCTTCCATAAATAAAGGAGTTAAGCTTACACAGCTCACTTCTCAACTATGTATTCATTAGCACCAAAGCCTTAATTTAACAGTATAAAGCCAAGAATGAGGCTATCTTTCTCATAATGCAGAGACAGAAGCAAAACAATGCAATAAAGTATAAATAAAATCTAGGTTCCCACTGAAACAAATGCCTTCAAGTTATGAGAGTTCACCCAGAGCTACACATCCAATAAAAAAGCACCTATTAAAGGTTCATTTAACAGAGCATGCCCTCAAAATAATTTAGGCAGAAATACACTTGGTCAAATTAAAAACAAAAACAGGATCTAAACTGTATATGTAAGTTTAAAATCCATCTCACAGAATAATCCTTTTGCCTAATTTAAAATATTCCATTACAAATGTATATTGCTTTAAGCAAACCTAATATGTCAAAATGAGATCTATTAGGGCTTCCCTGGTGGCGCAGTGGTTGAGAATCCGCCTGCTGATGCAGGGGACACGGGTTCGTGCCCCAGTCCGGGAAGATCCTACATGCCGCAGAGCGGCTGGGCCCGTGAGCCATGGCCGCTGAGCCTGTGCTCCGCAAAGGGAGAGGCCACAACAGTGAGAGGCCCGCAAACCACACACAAAAAAAAAAAAAAAGAGAGAGAGATCTATTAAAACAAATATGACATTATATGATTTATCTTTTGTTTTATAGATACATACTGGTCACAATGAAATGTTCTTCAAAACACTCACCTCATCATAGTGACTTTTTGCAAATAGGAGTGCACACAGTTCTCCATAGAGCGCAGCTCTGTTTGCTTGCTGGCCATGTTTTGAGAGTTTATCCATGTATGTCTGAGCTAACTTAAATGTTTCTTCACCCAAATGATATTTGCAGTTTCCATTTCGCACATGAAGCAATCTGCAGAAGCACAAATAACATTACTCTATTTCTGACAGCTATTTCCAGCATGGTAGAACTGATAACCTCTTACTGATCATTAAGTAGCATCCAAATGAGTTAAGGTCACGAGACAGAAGAAATGAGGCAGCACTGGAAAACAACCATCCGGCTGAAGCTGGGACCAACTAATACACAGAAAAAAGTATATGCTCGTTCCAGAAAGCTACCTATGGTTATCTCATCCAACTTTGATTCCTTATCTTCTCTAAATATTTTGTGTATTTGTGCACTTACCATGTGCTACATCTATCACTTAATTCTTTTTGTTCTAAATCCCAAAGTAATGCAGTTTCATTATAAAAAATTTGGAAAACAAGACAATAAAAATCAACATGAAATTCTATTACCTACCATGACTTTCCATTCTTTTTTTTAGCATATTTGTACAACCCTTGATCAGTTACCACTCATTTTATGTTGCTTCATAAAAGTTGTTTTTACTTATCTTTCCAGTAAGATAAGTTCACTGAAAATAGTGGTCCTGCCAAGTTCTTTCTTTTGTAACCTTTATCCTCTATGGTGGAAAAATACAGAATTCTTTACACAAAGTATCTGTAAAACCATGCTATCTAGTTTTTTTGTTTTTTTAAAAAATATTTACTTATTTAGGCTGCACTGGGTCTTAGTTGTGGCAGGTGGGATCTTTAGTTGCGGCATGCGGACTCTTAGTTGTGCCATGCGAACTCATAGTTACAGCATGCATGTGGGATCTAGTTCCCCAACCAGGGATCAAACCCAGACCCCCCGAACGGAATCTTACCCACTGGACCACCAGGGAAGTCCCAAAACCATGCTATCTAGTGATATTTAAGAGTAGTAAAATGCTTTAGGTCAGAATGAGGTCAAGATAGCAACAGACTATACATCTGTATAGACCATACAAGACAGGAGAACAGAGTGAGGACTGGACATATATTTATGTATCTATTATAATGTTGGTTAAAACATTATGTCCATATATCATGCTAAACATTATGTCCATATATGATGACAATTTTCTGAAAATGCTCAGTCCTGAGAGGGAACAAAATATAAACGTAATTTAAAAGAAAACCAAGTATTAAAAAAAGAAAACCAAGTATGAAGAGGTTAGGAAGCATTCTTCAGGAGTATTAAATAAAACCCAGATACTTAAAATCTAATTTTTATATCTCTTCCAAAAATATTAACAGATCAATGACCCAAGATGAGAAACACTCTAACAATCTTCTGATGTCTATCATTCTGTTGTACAGTGAGAAAAAAAGAGAGTGCTTTTAATTTACTTTTTTAAAAAATTGAAGTCCAGCTGATTTACAATGTTGTGTTAATTACTGCTGTACAGCAAAGTGACTCTATTATACACACACACACTCATATATATATATATATACATTCTTTTTCATATTATGTTCCATTATGGTTTAATCACAGGATACTGAATACAGTTCCCTGTGCTATACAGTAAGACCTGTTGTTTATCCATTCTATATATACCAGATTGCATCTGCTCATCCCAAACTCCCACTCCAACCCTCTCCCACTCCCCTCCCCACTTGGCAGCCACCAGTCTATTCTAAAAGAAAGTAATTTTAAATTATCAGTACTATTCAATAAGGTGGCAAATATTACACAATGCCACTGTGTATCCTCCCAACACTCACAATAAAGTTATCTGCTTTTTGAAAAGACTAAAACCCTCAAATAAAACAATACAGTACTGCAGTTAATTAAAAGTTCTGGGGACTTCCCTGGTGGCCCAGTGATTAAGAATCAGACTTCCAATGCAGGGGACATGGGCTCAATCCCTGGTCGGGAAACTAAGATTCCACATGCTGCAAGGTAACTAAGCCCACACACCACAACTACTGAGCCTGAGCGCTCTGGAGCCCAAGCACCACAACCAGAGAGCCTGCGCGCCACAACTACTGAGCCCACAACCAGAGAAGCCCGCACACTGCAATGAAGAATAATCTGCACACCACAACGAAGACCCAGTGCGGCCAAAATAAATCTGAATGGAGTATCTTTCATATTACAAAATTTCAACTTAAAGAAGAAATATATATAATTATCAGGCAACTCTAGAATGGTGAGTTGATTAGATTTATATTTTAAAGCAGAAATATACAAGTAGAAAAAATGTTTTGTATACAGGCAACTTTTCATGATAAAGTAAGTATACTCATACAGAATAAAGAGACAATATCACTTGACAGTCAAATTGCTGATCTAATGACCAAGCAGTCTGCAATGATCCCTGTCACTATGAAAAAAAAGTGAAATCTAGTAAAAGATTATAGTAAAAAGAAATATGTATTCAGATGATAAAGTTTTCAGAGACTCTCATAGTCAAGTATTGACTGAACACCTATATGTGCCACTCATTTCTATTTCTCTAGGTGCAAGGGATATAGTGGCAAACAGGAGAGAAAGAATCCATGACCATAGAAGCTTCATTCTAATAATGGAGGCACTATACAATGGGGGAAAGACAACCTCTTCAATAAATGGTGTTGAGAAAACTGGACAGCTACATGCAAAAGAATCAAACTGGACTACTTGCTTATACCATAAAAAATAAATTCAAAATGGATTAAAGGCTCAAGTATTAAGTCCTGAAACCATAAAACTTCTAGAAGAAAACATAGGTAGTAATAAGCTCTCTGACATCAGTCTTAGTGATTTTTTTTTTTTGGATATATCTCCTCAGGCAAGGGAAACAAAATCAAAAGTAAATAAATGGGACCACATCAAACTACAAAGCTTTTGCACAGCAAGGAAAACTATCAAGAACCCAAAAAGGCCATCTACTGAATGGGAGAGGATACTTGCAAACAATATATCTGGTAAGGGGTTAATATCCAAAATATACAAAGAACCCATACAACTCAACATCAACAAAACAAACAACCCGATTAAAAAATGGGCAAAGATCCTGGGTATTTACCCAAAGAAAACAAAAACACTAATTAGAAAAGGTATTTGCACCCCTATGCTCATTGCAGCATTATTTACAACAGCCAAAACATGGAAGCTACCTAAGTGCCCATCAACAAATAATGGATAAAGAAGATGTAGTATATACACACAATGGAATATTAGCCATAAAAAAGAATGAAACCTTGCCATCTATGACAACATGGATGGAACCACAGGGTATTATGCTAAGTGAAATAAGTCAGACAGAGAAAGACAAATACTGTATGACTTCACTTATAGGTGGAATGTAAAAAAACAAATGAATATAACAAAACAGAAACAGAGTTACAGACAAAGAGAATGAACAAGTGGTTACCAGAGGGGAAGAGGGTAGGGAAAGAAATAGGTGAGGGAGATTAAGAGGTACAAACTTCCAGCTGCAAAATAAATGAGTCACAGGTATGAAATGGGCAGTACAGGGAATACAGTCAATAACTGTAATATCTTTGTATGGTGACAGATCGTAACTAGACTTATCTGGTGATCATTTGAGTTGTATAGAAATATCGAATCACTACATTGTGTAACAGGAACTAACATAGTGTTGTAGGTCAATTACACATCAAAAACAAACTCATGGAAAAAGAGATCAGATTTATGATTAACAAAGGTTAAGAGGTGGGGGGAGGGAGAATCAGATGAAGGCAGACAAAAAGTACAGACTTCCAGTTGTAAGATAAGTAAGTAGTAGGGATATAATTTATAACATGATAAATTAACACTACTGTATGTTATATATGACAGTTAAGAGTAAATCTTAAGAATTTTGCTCACAAGGAAAAATTTTTTTCTATTTCTTTAATTTTGTATCTATATGAGATGATAGATGCTCACTAAACTTGTGATAATCATTTCACAATGTAACTAAGTCAAATCATTTTGTTGTACACCTTAAACTTACACAGTGCTATATGTCAATTATATCTCAATAAAGCTGGAAGAAAAAAAAGCTTCATTCTAGTGGGGAAAAGTGTATTAGGCAGACACACACCAATTAATTAAGACAAAGATAAATGCTACGAAGATGATAAAAACGGGGTGATATGATCAAAGCCTTCTTAAAGGAAGGGCTTAGGGTAGACAGGGAAGAATTCTCTTGCAGAGGTAACATTTGAGTTGACACTTAATGATGAAGAGGCAATCATGTGCAGATCTGGGGGAAGCATGTTCCCAAAAGAAGGAATACCGAGTGCAAAGGCCCTGAGAAAGGGAAAAAAATTCTGGCATAATCAAAGAACAGTAAGAAGGCCAATGTGTCTGGAGTATTTTGAGTAACAGATAAAGAGAGATGAGAAAGTAGAGAAAAGAAAGATTTTTATAGGGTCTTACTGAACACGGTAAGTCATTTTGGTTGCAAAAGTGAGATTACTTGATTTATGCTATAGAACAATGCTATCTAATAGAACTTCCTGAAATGTTCTATACCTGCTCTGCTCAATTTGGTAGCCACAAGTGGCTACTGAGTATCTGAAATCTGCCTAGTGTGACTAAGGACTGACTTTAAATTTTTAACGTTAATTAATTTTTTTTTTAATTTTAAAAATTTATTTATTTATTTATTTTTTGTTGCATTATGTCTTCGTTGCTGTGTGCGGGCTTTCTTTAATTGCGGCAAGCGGGGTCTACTTTCTGTTGCAGTGCACGGGCTTCTCATTGCAGTGGCTTCTTTTGTTGTGGAGCACGGGCTCTAGGTGCGTGGGCTTCAGTAGCTGTGGCACATGGGCTCAGTAGTTGTGGCGCAAGGGCTTAGTTGCCCCGTGGCATGTGGGATCTTCCCGGACCAGGGCTCAAACTGGTGTCCCCTGCATTGGCAGCATATTGTTAACCACTGCGCCACCAGGTAAGTCCCACAATGTTAATTTAAATAGTCACATATGGTTAATGGCAATCATACTGAACAGTGCAACTCTAGAAAGACTGCTCTGGTTGCAGTGTGGAGAATGGATTACAGTAAAGCCAAGAGCGGAGCATGGATTACAGTAAAGCCAAGAGCGGAAGCAAGGCAACCAGGACAGAAGATATTACAACAGCCCAGAAAAAAAAACCTTGAGAAAAAAGGTATTGGTATAAGAAATACAGATTTGATAGTTATCCAAACGGCTGAATGAGAAAAAAGTTAAATTTAGAGAATGAAAAGGTAAGTGCTCACCAATCATTTCTATAATACTAAGAACTGTATTTCCAGCAAACTTCACTATAGGTATTCTGCCTAAAAATCAGTTTCTGGAAGTTATTTAGTAATTGGTGGGGGTAGCAAACTACATATTTTATGCCAGAAAAGCACAGCTTGATATTTTCTCCAGTCTCCACTGATGATCTGTTGAAACAAAAGGGCAAATTCAACATATGGAGACTCTTCAGGGTCTGTGTGTCCATCTGGACTGACAATGAGCAGGATGCAGGATCCAAAAAACTTTTGGTCCAACTGAGGATCTAATTTTGTCTCAACGTTCAGCCTAATAAAAAGGCAGGTTCTCAAGGCTCTCCAAATGTGGCACTACCATGTAAGCACAGTATTTTATTTTAATAGTTTTTAAAGATAGATTTTATTTTCTAGAGCAGTTTTAGATTCACAGAAAAACTGAGAAGATACAGAGATTTCCCATATACCTCTAGCCCCACAGTATTTTATTTTTATGACAATGTAAAATCATAGCTACTTGATCAATAGCTATTATCAAAAGCAATTACTATGGGACTTCCCTGGTGGTACAGTGGTTAAGAATCCACCTGCCAATGCAGGGGACATGGGTTCAATCCCTGGTCCGGGAAGATCCCACATGCCACAGAACTAAGCCCACGTGCCACTAGAGCCCATGCTCTGCAACAAAAGCCACCTGAATGAGATGCCTGCGCACTGCAACGAAGCGTAGCCCACGCTCACCACAACTAGAGAAAGCCTGTGTGCAGCAATGAAGACCCAATGCAGCCAAAAATAAATAAATAAATCTTAAAAATAAATTTTAAAAAGCAATTACTATTTAATTAGTTAAGTTATTCATTGTTTGAAGTGGAAAATACACAAATCTAGAGGTCACTAGTTTATAAATATATTTACTATAAGATTGAGCAAGATGACTAGTTAGATCCTCATGAGATAGACATGACAAAAATAAAACCTTAAAAGTAAACCCAAAGGAAAAAATCTCTCTCCTGCTTATGCAAGCATATTTTTCCATGAACTACTTAAGAATTTTAGAAATAAATGATAAACTGAAAGGGGAGGGTTGGGTAATTTTTATAAAAGACTGGTGGGCTTTTAAAAAAATTGTGGTGAAATATATAACATGAAATTTGTCATATTAGCCATTTTTAAGTGTACAGCTTGGTGGTATTAATTATTTTTACTATGTTTACAACCATCACCACCATGCATTTCCATAACTTTTCATCACCCCAAACAGACACTATAATATACAATAGCTTCCCATTCTCTCCTTACACCCCCCAGCTCCTGGTAACCTTTAATCTATTTCTCGTTTCTATCAATTTGTCTATTCTAGGTATTTAAGTAAAATCATACAGTATTTGTCTTTATATAGCTGTCTTATTTCACTTAGAATATTACTTTCAAAATTCACCTATGTTGTAGCATACATCAAAACTGGCTGAATAATATTCCACTGTATATACAGTTGACCCTTGAACAACGTGGCAGGGGTGGTTAGGGACAATGACCCTCCAGGGCAGTAAAAAAAATCCACATATAACTTTACAGTCAGCCCTTCATATCTGTGGATTTTTTTTACAACATTTTTACAACATTTTTTTACAACATTAACCATACAACAATTTAAGGGTTCTTTTGTAGATGGATACCTGGGTCGTTTCCATCTTTCGGCTAATGTGAAATATTCTGCAATGAACACTAACACACAGGTATCTGTTTGTGTCCCAGTTTTCAATTCTTTGCGATATATATACCTAGGATTGAAACGGCTGGGTCATATGGTAATTTTTTTTGCTCAGCTTTTTAAGGAACCACCAAACTATTCCATAGCAGCTGCTCCATTTTACATTCCCATTAGCAATGCATGAGGATTCCAATTTCTCCACATTCTTATTAACACTTATTTTGTTTCTTCCCTCCCTCCCTTCCTTCTTTGCTCTTCCTTCCCTCCCTCTCTTTTTCCTCCTTCCTTCTTTCCCTGACCCCCTTTCGTTTTCTTTTCTTTTCTTTCTTACATTACAGCCAAACTGGCAGATGTGAAGTGGTATTTCATTGTTTTTGATTTGCATTTCCCTAAGGACAAATGATGCTTGTTGGCCATTTACACATCTTCTTTGGAGAAATGTCTATTCAAATCCCTTACCCATTTTTTAATTGGGTTGATTGTTGTTGTTGAATTGTAGTACTTGAAATATTCTGAATACTAGACCCTTATTTGATATACGATTTACAAATATTTCTCCTATTCCATAGGCTGTCTTTTCACTTTCTTTTTTCTTTTTTTTTTTTTTTTGTGGTATGCAGGCCTCTCACTGTTGTGGCCTCTCCCATTGCGGAGCACAGGCTCCGGATGCACAGGCTCAGTGGCCATGGCTCACGGGCCCAGCTGCTCCGCGGCATGTGGGATCTTCCCAGACCGGGGCACGAACCCGTGTCCCCTGCATCGGCAGGCGGATTCTCAACCACTGTGCCACCAGGAAAGCCCTTTTCACTTTCTTGATAATGTCCTTTGATGTATGTACAAAAGTTTTTAATATTGGTGAATTCCAATTCACCTGTGAACAGAGATAGTTTACTTCTTTCTTTCCAACACAGATGTATTTTATTTTATTTTATTTTTGTCTAATTGCTTTGGCTAGAACTTTCAGGACAAAGATGAATAGTAGTAGTGAAAGCAGGCATCCTTGTCATGTTTCTTGATCTCAGGGAGGAAGATTTGAATATAATGTTAGCTGTGGGTTTTTCATAAATGCCTTTTATCATATTAAGGAAGGTTCCTCTATTCCTAGTTTTCTGAATGTTTCTATCATGAAAAGGTGCTGGATTTTGTCAAATGTCTTTTGTGTCAATTGAGATGATCATGGTTTTCACCCTTCATTCTACTAACGTGGTGTACTGCATTAATTTTCTTACGTTGAATCACCTTTGCGTTCCTGAGATAAATCCCACTTAGTAATGGTGCATAATCCTTCTATATTCTATTGCATCCGATTTGCTAGTATTTTGTTGAGACTTTCTGCATTTACATTGATAGGAGATATTAGTCTGTAATTTTCTTTTCTTTTTTCTTCTCATGTCTTTTTTCTGGTTTTGATATAGGTTAATGCTGGCCTCATAGAGTAAGTTAGGAAGTGTTCCTTCCTCTTGATTTTTTTTGAAGACTTTGAGAAGAATTGGTGTTAATTCTTCTTTTATTTTTTTTAAAAATATTTATTTATTTATTTGGCTGCATCAGGTCTTAGTTGCAGCACGCACAATCTTCATTGTGGTGGTGGGATCGTTCGTTGCGGCAAAAGGGCTCTGCATTGCAGCGCACAGGCTTCTCTCTAGCTGTGCTCAGGCTTAGTTGCCCCACAGCAAGTGGGATCTTAGTTCCTTGACCAGGGATCAAACCCACGTCCCCTGCATGGGAAGGCAGATTCTTAACCACTGGACTACCAGGGAAGTCCCTATCTTCTTTTAATGTTTGGTACAATTCACTACTGAAGTCTTCTGGTCTTGGACTTTTCTTTTTTGGAAGGTTTCTGATTACTGATTCAATCTCTTTGTTATAGGTTTGTTCAGAATTTTAATTTTTTTCTTGGGTCAGTTTAGGTAACTTGTGTATTTCTAAGAAATACCTGTCTGGTGTGGTTTTAATTTTAAGTGGGGAAGCAAAGCACTGTGAGAGGTAGCAGATACTGCTGGCTCCCTAACCAAGTCATTTTTCCCATCTCATGCTTGTTGGCAGAACCCTGATTTTGTTAGGCACTGACCCCTTTCTCATAGGACTCATAAGTAAATCATGATTAGTTTAAGCCAATCCTAACATGGTGATCCCATTCAGATTGTCACTGATTGATTCAGAGGTCAACAAATGACCTAGCTCTGGTTAATGAGACTCAAGGGTACGTCAGCTAGGTTGTTTCTGAGAAAGGCTCCTTTGTCATTAGAGATAAAATATGGTCTTTCTTCTGCTGGACAATGTGGAATCTGCATGTGATACTTCAAACCACAGCAGCAGTCTTACAATCACTGGGGATAGAGGAGCCAGAAGATGGAAAAAACCTAGTTCCCTGATAACCTCTATGAATTCTGAATTAACCCATCCTGGAGGTACTTGACTTTGTATTGATTATCTTTTTAATAAAATTCTTTGTATTTTTAGGGTGCTGTGTTTATGAAGAGGGCTACTATCTTATTTGCTATACATAGGTCTATGACCTTTTCGTGGATTGTACATTTTATTATCAATATCCCTTTTGTATCAACTAATGGTTTTTATCCTGAATTCTGCTTTTATTGTTAATATTATTGTCTTGGGGTATTTTCTTTTAACAATATATAGCTGGGTTTCATTTTTTATTTATTATTATTATTTTTAAAGAATTGCTTTATTTTTTTATTTTTGGTTGTGTCGGGTCTTAGTTGTGGGATCTGCCTTGCAGCATGTGGGATCTTTCGTTTGCAGTGCGTGGGCTCCAGAGCATGTGGGCTCTGTAGTTTGCAGCACACGGGCTCTCTAGTTGAGGAACGCGGGCTTATCTGCCCCGCAGCATGTGGGATCTTAGCTCCCTGATCAGGGATGGAACCCGTGTCCCCTACACTGGAAGGCAGATTCTTAACCACTGGACCACCAGGGAAGTCCCTGGGTTTCATTTTTTAACCTTCTTGGCAGTCGCTGTTTCTAGATAGGGGAATTGAGCCCATTTACATGGTCATAGTTACATCTGGTTTTTAATTGTTTCACTTTTTTCAGTTATCATACTTAGTTATTTCCTCTATTCTCTTTGCTTATTTATCTACCTTGGACAAGTTTCCAATCATTCTTACCCCTACTCCCACTATTCTAATTGGGAATGTCTATCGTATTTTTCCATTAGTCAATTTATTATATACCCCTCCCTAGCACTGACGATATTTGAACATTAAATGATAGGCATTCATATTCCCCTTACCAAGATAACACCTTTATAACACTTTCTTATACTACTACATTTTCCCAAATGTGTATTTTTAAAATAGGCTATTATATAATATATGCCCAACAGCAAGCAACCTGAACATAATAACATGAGCCTCAATTTTCCATCCAAAAAGGTTTTTTGCCAACTTGAATACATCAAGTTTTAGGGATATATATGATAACATTTTGAAATTTATAATATTTAAATCACCTGTATGCTATGTTATAAATACACATTTAAAATCTAAACTAAATTTTCAAAAATTAATTCTCCTTCTTGTAATTCATGAAATGTTACCCAAACTATTCACATGCATCTTAAAACATTTATCTTCATCATCACCAAACTACTTCTGAGTCATCTAACAGTTTTTCAGAGTAAAACATTTTCACTTGCTTGAAAATCAGTACTTTTGAATCTGGTATCATGTCCCTAGAAATGTTATCCAAAGGTACCAGGAACCATCTGCAAACCATTAAGACAGTTGGGCTTTCCCATTCCACCTAGGACAAGTAGACACCCATAATCTGCACAACCAAACCACGTAATGCATCACATTTCAAAGTAATATTTAAGAAGCCAGTTAATAAAGATATCTAACACAACTATAAGGTTATGACCCCTAGAATAATTCTAAATTTTGTGTTAAATTATGTTAAATCCCATTACTTCCGTAAAAAGAAAATTCTGCCAGGTGACCTCTATGGGCTTCCTGGTATTGGCACTGGCTGAGTTTCAGGCTAACATTTCTTTCCCAAACAGTACTTTGTTGTTCAAAACAAGAGACTTGAAAGAACATCACATAACATGAGGGACTTTGTAAGGCAACTCTTTTTTCAATTTTCAGGTGGAAAAAACACAAACAAACTTATCTTACATTTAATAGTATGTGGTAACTGAGAATTTCTGTCTTGTTATTTCTAAAATTTCCCTTTCATTTCCAGTTTGAAAAAAAATCCTTACATAAGAC
The DNA here is from genome assembly GCF_026419965.1 of Kogia breviceps. NCBI lineage: Eukaryota > Metazoa > Chordata > Mammalia > Artiodactyla > Physeteridae > Kogia > Kogia breviceps. Next base: position 21,569,005 of record NC_081328.1, read on the forward strand.
ATATTACAAATTCACAATTTGTTCTTCATTCTTTCCACTCCATTACGTCTAACTATATATTACAATATTCACTGCTTACCACTGTTTCTACACCATCTTTCCCTGTCTTGAGATTTGTTACTATTGAACTTTTATTTGGTTAGAGTTATTCCTTGACTATTTTCCTCAGATAAAGTACCTAGAGATATATTTGGTATCTACAAATTTGAAAAATTTGAATTTTATCCTAAAAGTTTGTGAAATGTAGTATTTTCTCAGTAATTGAGATACTGCTCTTGTCTCTTAGCTTCTAACTCCTATTTATCCTTGGATTTCAAGAAATTCATCTGCTTCGGGCTCAAGGTTCTTTTTCAATCTAGATTCAAGTCTTTTCCCTCCAGTTCAGAAGTTCCATTTTTCACTTAAAATCCCCCAAATACACCAAAATAATAATTGTGGTTATTTCTAGGCAGCAGGGTTACAGATAATATTTATTTTCTTCTTCATAGTTTTCTGTATGTTTTCAATTTGTTTGGTAGTAGACATGCACATGAGAACAAACAAAGCTATTAAATAGAAAGCAAGTAAACGAAACTAGGCAGAGTCTTCAAGGAATAAAACAAAGACTGAGAAATGGTACCAGGTTTAACAAGAAGAGTCTCTGACATTTGCTCTATACTGCTTCCATGCCAGCCCCAGATTAGAAACTGGTTTTGTGCTATTAAAGTTAAAAACACACTGTTAGGGCTTCCCTGGTGGCGCAGTGGTTGAGAATCCGCCTGCCGATGCAGGGGACACGGGTTCGTGCCCCGGTCTGGGAAGATCCCACATGCCACGGAGCAGCTGGGCCCGTGAGCCATGGCCGCTGAGCCTGTGCGTCCGGAGCCTGTGCTCCGCAACGGGAGAGGCCACAACAGTGAGGCCCGCATACCACAAAAAAAAAAAAAAAAAAAAAAAAAAAAAACCACACTGTTACATTAGGCTCAAAGCTCCTGGGATTGGCTAAAGGATTTCATTAGTATCTGTTCTCCAAAATAATCCTCTCCCAAATCAATTAAAAGCTAAGTAAGAATAATTTAACATTTTTTCAAAAAACACTACTATAATAATAAAAATTATCTTTACATCTGTAATGGCCAAGAATTTAGCAACAAGCAAAGCTGTGTAGAAGCAAATTTTATTTTGAAATTTAAAATTCTTAAGAACAAAATGTCTCGGTATACAGGCAGTAAGCTGGTATAAATAGTTCTGTTTCTTGGCACAAGCATTTTCCTATTCACATGTGCTTGTTGTGAAAACAGCCCGAACACTCACAGTATTGACAGTTACCTGTCCAATATTCCCCTCTCCTCCTTCCTTAATGTAGACCCATGAGTTCATTTGGGGCAGCAAAATGCACAGATGTTTTGCACGGGCTTCCCTGGTGGTGCAGTGGTTGCGAGTCCGCCTGCCAATGCAGGTGACACGGGTTCGTGCCCCAGTCCGGGAAGATCCCACATGCCGCGGAGCGGCTGGGCCCGTGAGCCATGGCTGCTGAGCCTGCGCATCCGGAGCCTGTGCTCCGCAACGGGAGAGGCCACAACAGTGAGAGGCCCGCGTGCCAGAAAAAAAAAAAAAAAAAAAAAAAAATTTTGCCCAGACCACCTTATCCTGGTTGGAGGATGTGCAGAATGTGTCCCAGTTTCCCAGTTTCAAAGAGAAGTAATAAGTAAAGAAGATAAGGCTAGGCCTCTGGGAAAGCTATTTTTTCTGACTGAAAAAAAAAAAAAAAGAAAGGAAAAGGAAGTAGACTCAGCGGGCACGAGCCCTTTGCCCTTCTCCTTGCCCATAGCATTTGCAAACATAATGACGTGAGCTACATGCTAAAGATGACAAAATAGGAAAAAGAAGAGGAGCCGTGGTCCTTTGAGAAAACTAAATCTTTTGGTTATATTAATGCAAAATTTATATAAAAGCCTTAAAATCAGACAGACAGGAGAAATGTTAGTTATCCGGATGGAATAAATCTTCTGACTTTGTGCATAAAAAGCAAGCACTTACAAGAAGAAAATGTTTTACTTTTGGTCAAAAGACTGCTTGCAATGAAAGAGCAATCTACAATGAAATCATACAAAATGGGTTTTCTGTTCTAAATTAACTAGTTCATACACAAAGAAACACTTAGCTAGCCCCTAAAATCCCTATGAGATAGTCTAGTCTTCTATTCCTATCCTAGGATAGGCAGAAGTGGGGAAGAAAGATGAAACAGATTACCAGTACTACAAATTACAGGCCCAATACCAATCCTTTCATCATAGTTTCTGCACACAAGTATTACTATAATTTATCATAAATATCTGTGGGAAATTATCCTAAGCTTCTAAAATATTATTTATAATTAAGTTTGCACACTATAAAATTAACTTCAGGATGTGAATGTTTGTCTAACACAGGTAAGTCCTGTATAAAATGGGGTAATAACCTCAAAAGACTGAGCAGAGATAGCTTTAGTCAATGGTAGCATAAATCAACAATGGTTTTATATAGAAGAACCTGTATTCTAGCTCTGAAGAGGTGCAGATTTAATTAACTCATCTCTAAGGTACAAAAAAAATATGACCCCTTATTCAATAAAAATAGAAGAATATAAATTCAGTAAACTGACCAGATTCTAGTTAACTTAGGACAAAGAATTATTTTGTTTTTAAACTTTATTTCGATTTCCCTTTAGTTTCATAAAAAAATTCTTTTTAAGAAATGTCAAATCAAATGGGGGGGGGGACAGAGAGAAAACCTACATGAAAATAGCTAAAACTAAATGTTACATATACAAAAAAAATAAAGACAGTAAAATCAAAGGGTTACTTCTGGATTTGCTTGCCTTTCATTTAACTACATCTGTTAAAAAATGTATTTTAAAGAAAGGTTAGGGGGACTTCCCTGGCTGTCCAGTGGTTAAGACTTCCCCTTCCAATGCAAGGGTGTGGGTTCAATCCCTGGTCAGGGAGCTAAGACCCCAGGTGCCTCGCAGCCAAAAATCCAAAACATAAAACAGAAGCAATACTGTAACAAATCCAATAAAGACTTTAAAAATGGTCCATATCGAAAAAAGAGAAAGGTTAGGGACTTCCCTGGTGGTCCAGTGGTTAAGACTCCATGCTCCCAATGCAGCAGGCTCAGGTTTGATCTCTGGTCAGGGAACTAGATCCCACATGCCGCAACTAAAAACAAAAGATCCCACATGCCACAACTAAAGATCCCACACACCTCAACGAAGATCCTGCAAGCAGCAACAAAGATTCCTGCGTGCTGCAACTAAGACCCCGTGCAGCCAAATAAATAATAAATAAGTATTTTTTTTAAAAAAAAAGTTATTTAGAAGTAAAATATTAATCAGGTTATGTACAATTCCAGAAATGTAAACGGGGCACAGTAAAAACAAAACAAAACACACACACACACACACTCAAGAAGGGACTTCCCTCATGGCACGGTGGTCAAGAATCTGCCTGCCAATGCAGAGGACACTGGTTTGATCCCTGGTCCAGGAAGATCCCACATGTCACGGAGCAACTAAACCGTGTGCCACAACTGAGCTTGCATGCCACAACTACTGAAGCCCATGCTCCACAACAAGAGAAGCCACTGTAAGGAGAAGCCCACACACTGCAACGAAGAGTAGCCCCCGCTCACTGCACTAGAGAAAGCCTGCACGCAGCAACAAAGACCCAACACAGCCTAAAATAAATAAGTAAATAAATAAATTTTTAAAGCCACTAATACCATTACAGCATGTAATTAAAGGACTGTTCCAACTTACCTCACACAACATTCTACTGCACGAAACCAATGAAGCATCTCATCATGTAGAGTACACAACTGAAGGCAAGACAGGAAAACTTTCTCAGCATCACTGTACCAGCCTGCATCTGAAAGAAAGCCACCTAAGGGACAAGAAAAACCAAAAACTTTAGATAATTTAATAAATCACCTGAAAGCTAAAATGACATGCTTACAATGATTATTACCTAAAATGAAAAAACCTCTGTTTATTCTGAAACAAAGATACTAATTGTGAAATTTAAAAAAAAAAAAGGAACTTTCAAATAAGGAAATTAGGGCTTCCCTGGTAGCGCAGTGGTTGAGAATCTGTCTGCTAATGCAGGGGACACGGGTTCGAGCCCTGGTCTGGGAGGATCCCACATGCTGGGTAGCAACTAGGCCCGTGAGCCACAACTACTGAGCCTGCACATCTGGAGCCTGTGCTCTGCAACAAGAGAGGCCGCGATAGTGAGAGGCCCGCGCACCGCGACGAAGAGTGGCCCCCGCTTGCCACAACTAGAGAAAGCCCTCGCACAGAAACGAAGACCCAACACAGCAAAAATTAATAAATTAATAAACTCCTACCCCCAACATCTTCTTTAAAAAAAATTGTATATATATTAAAAAAATTAGGGAAACTAGATCAAAGTTGAGACCCTGAATAAGGAGTAAAGAGTTTTTGGTTTGTTTTTTACTTTCAGCTGCATTGGGTCTTCATTGCTGTGCGCGGGCTTTCTCTAGTTGTGGCGAGCAGGGGCTACTCTTCGTTGCGGTGCGTGGGCTTCTTGTTGCGGTGGCTTCTCTTGCAGTGGAGCACAGACTCTAGGTGTGCGGGCTTCAGTAGTTGTGGCACGCGGGCTCAGTAGCTGTGGTGCACAGGCTTAGTAACTCGGCGGCATGTGGGATCTTGCCCAACCAGGGATCAAACCTGTGTCCTCTGCACTGGCAGGCGGATTCTCAACTGCTGTGCCACCAGGGAAGTCCCAGGAGTCAAGAGTTTTAGTTTTGGGCTTCCCTGGTAGCGCAGTGGTTAAGAATCCGCCTGCCAATTCAGGGGACATGGGTTCGATCCCTGGTACGGGAAGATCCCACATGCCTCAGAGCAACTAAGCCCGTGCACCACAACGACTGAGCCTGCACTCTAGAGCCCACAAGCCACAACTACTGAGCCCACTCGCCACAGCTACTAAGCCCATGCATCTAGAGCCCGTGCTCTGAAGCAAGAGAAGCCACCGCAATGAGAAGCCCACGCATAGCAACGAGAGTAGCCCCTGCTCACCGCAACTAGAGAAAGCCAGCACATCAATGAAGACCTAATGCAGCCAAAAATAAATTAAATAAATAAATTTTTTTTTAAAAAAAGAGTTTTAGCCCTCTAAAAGTACTTCATCGCCTAAGAGTTGACATTTTCCAGCTAAATAGCCACTATATTTAGTGATTTGTCTAACATTTTCATCATGCAGGGTAAACATAACTTTCCAATCTCTCCATACCCAATCCCAAAGAGGATAAAGATATCTGAATAAACTTAATCTTCTTAGCATAACAGCACGTCATAGAGGACACACAGATAAAAGAGACAGTAGTGCTTGCTCATCTTAATTTTTTTTTAGCAAAAAATTAAACTGCTGTCCTCCAACAGTCATAATGCATAGGGCATCTGGGCATCATTTCCTTAGGATACTGTCCATCTTTGTAGAGGCTCTTGACCCCCTCCTAATAGTTTAATACATTTTCTAATAGTGTCAACTAATCTTAATAGTGTCAATAGTATCTGGGTCAAGAAAAAATATATTTTGCTCAGACTGGTGTTTCATGTTTAATTAAAGCTTTATGAAATGAAACAAATATTTTAACTGGAGAGAAGTGTGCTTTAGGACATTTTATCCCCCCAAATATGACATTTTAGGGTCCTCACTGAATGACTGGAATAATGAGTTTATAATATTCATATGAAGCAACCTCCTACTCATTAGCTCAACATATTGTGCACTGTGCTGGGTTATTAGGCTATTATCTCTCAGCTTCAAACCAACCCTTCTAGCCTGTTTTATGATGCTGGGCTAGGACTCTATAACCACATTTCTCCTCTGCCAGCTGGCTCCCTAGTAGTCTCTACCAAAGAAGGTACTAGAGAGAAAGGCTGTAAGACTGGAGAAGTAAGAGACACTCCCTGATAGCTTCCAGTTTCTGCCAGCAATGCCCCTGCTAACAGCAGTGTCCCAGGGTAATGTTTCTTTACTCTGGCAGTAGCAATTCATCTCAGTAAGCCAATTCCAGCTGCGGTTTTCCAACACTTACAGAACCTGATTCACAGCACCCCATCAGAGAGACACCTGCCAGTACCAGCCAGTCAGGTGTCCCTCCTAGAGGTTGAGATTCTAGACCCACGAGCTCCGTTCTCAGAACTCTGAGGCACCTGTACCAGCCAAGCAGTATCCCAGCTCTGTGAGGTACCTCCTCAAGCTTCTTTTTTTTTTTTATTCTTTTGGCCACGCCATGCAGCTTGTGGGATCTTAGTTCCCTGGTCAGGGACTGAACGCTGTGAAAATACTAAAGACCTTTAAATTATATACTTTAAATGGGTGCACTGTATGGTATGTGAATTATATCTCAATAAAGCTGTTATTTTTAAAAAGTTTCCATCATGTATACTTCTGGTATGAAGTTTTTTCACTGTTTTGGTAATTTTAGGATCAAGACACATAATATAACTGAATCTGTTAGGACTTGGTCCTAACTCCAAGATACTTGTTCGATCTGGCTCCTTACAGTGGCCAGACTGGTACAAGTGAAGAGACAACAGAGGACCTCAATGAACATTAGCCTTCCTGCTTTGCATCTTCCTTGATACTAAATATCTCCCACATAGATTTTTACATGACCACCTAGGACTAAATGGATGTCAGTATTAACATTCATCTAGGTCACAAACACTCTATTAAGAGACATTCTTTAGTCACAATTCTTTGTTGCAATTTATATTCCACAAGACTATCAAAGGATAAATGCTGAGGGTTCTTTTCAGAAAAGAATGTTAAGTTCCTCCAAGCAAACTCTCTATGACCACTACAAAAAAAATTTTTTTCCTAATATTGAAGGAAATGATCATGAAAACTTGGCAAAGAAAGTAAATGTGCACGTGCCAAAGAGAGAGAGAGAAAAAACATGCACACACACACACACATTAATGTGAGAAGTTAAAAATGAAAGGTAGGGCTTCCCTGGTGTTAAGAATCCACCTGCCAATGCAGGGGGCACGAGTTCGAGCCCTGGTTTGGGAAGATCCCACATGCTGCGGAGCGACTAAGCCCGTGAGCTGCAACTACTGAAGCCCATGAGCTGCAACTACTGAAGCCCACGCGCCGCAACTACTGAAGCCCACGCTCCTCTGCAACAAGAGGAGCCACCACAATGAGAAGTCCGCGTACCGCAACAAAGAGTAGCCCCCCACTCCCCACAACTAGAGAAAGCCTGCGTGGAGCAACAAAGACTCAATGCAGCCAAAAATAAATAAATAAATAAAATAAATTTATAAAATAAAAAAATGGGCAGAGGATCTGAATAGACATTTTTCCAAAAAAGACATACAGATGGCCAACAGATACATGAAAAGATGCTCCACATCACTAATCATCAGGGAAATGCAAATCAAAACCACAATGAGAAACCAACTCACACCTGTCAGGATGGCTGTCATCACCAGAAAACAACAATTAACGAGTGTTCACGAGTGTGTGGAGACAAGGGAACCTCCTGCACTGCTAGTGGGGCTGTAAATTGGCACAGCTACGATGGAGAACTGTGTGGAGGTTGCTTAAAAAATTTAATATAGAACTGCCACATGATCTAGCAACTTCATTTCTGGGTATTTATCCAAAAAAGGCAAAAACACTAACTCAAAAAAGATATATGCACCTCAATGTTCAGTGAAGCATTATTTATAATAGCCAAGATATATATAAGCAACCTAAATGTCCATCAACAGATGAATGAATGGATAAAGAAGGTGTGAGATATATTTATACACACAACAGTGGAATATTACCCAACCACAAAAATTAAACATTAAAAAAAAAAGAAATCTTGTGACAACACAGATGGATCTAGAGGGTATCATGCTAAGTGAAATAAGTCAGACAGAGAAAGACAAATACCATATGATCTCACTTATATGTAGAATCTAAAAATCAAAACAAAATGAAAATAGACTTGTAGATACAGAGACCAAACAGTTGGTTGTCAGAGAAAGGAGATGGGGTGTGGGGTGAAATAGGTGAAGGGGATTAAGAGGTCTGAGCCTCCAGTAAGAAAATAAATAAGCCATGCAAATGTAATATACACCCTAAGGAACATGGTCAATAATATTGTAATAACTTTGTACAGGGACGATACCTGTCGTGGCAATCATTTCATAAAGTATGCAAATTCCAACTCACTATGCAGTACACCTCAAACCAACATAATAATGTATGTCAACTACATTTAAATAAAACACACACACACAAATGAGTGTATGTAAAAACCAATGAAAGTTAAATAAGGTCTATAGTCTAGGTAACAGTATTAAACCAGTATCAATTTCCTGGTTTTGATATTGTCTGTAAATCTACAATCATTTCAAAACAAAAATTTTTCCAAAAACAAAGTAAAAAGGTAGCAATAACTTGAATAAATAATTGCCTGAGACATACTTATCTACATAGATTTGTAAAAGGCATACTAAAATGTTATGCAAACATTAAACGATATTTTTCTATGTGTGTAGCATATAAAACCTTTTCAGAATCCTTTTCCATTTATGTTTTTAGTATTCTCATACCCATGAGGAAATGGAGATTTACCCTCATTTTAGAGATGGGAAAACTGAGGTCCCAAAAGGATTAAGTCTCACGTCACAACACACCGTAAGCTGGTGAAAGAGGTTGGTAGCAGCTTGACATGGTAGAAAGGCAAGTGGTTTGGAATCACAGCATCACAGGATTCTAAACTTAGCTCCATTACTATGTGACTTGAGCAAGTTACTCAACCTTCCTGAGTCCGTTTCCTCATTTCTAAAACTCTATTAATACCTTCATATCACTGGAATGTCATGAGGATTTTCTTGAAAGATAGCATTTAGATACATAGTATAGTACTTAGCACAAAGTTAATGTTCAATATATCACATATAGTTCTTCTGATGTTTTTCTCATAACCTCCCACATTGACTTTGGGAATGTCCTATGAGAATCCTTTAATGCCAGCAGGCTTAATTCTGAGTCATGTTACAGGACAAAACACCCCTCTGTTTTACCATTACTTACCTAAAACAAAGCCAACCTGAATGGCTTTTTCCTTTACTGCAGCATCTGATTCTGCTATGTAAGAGCACCGTCTACTGAATGAGTAGGCTAAGACTGAAGCAACTTTCACACCATGATCCATCAAAGCCTGGAAACAATGATGAAGCAAATGTCTGAAAGAGAAGGAAAAGGTCATTTTTGTTTTTATAAAGGTAACATATTTTGTCCTTTTAGAAAGTGCTAACTTTCATGCACATTGTTCCTTCCTGCCTCAGGAAATTTGCACATGCTGTTCCTTCTACCTAAAAAAGCTCTTCACCACCATCACCTAGTTCTCTCCCATAAATTGGTTAGACTTCAGCTGAAATGTCACTTCCTCCAGGAGATCCTCCCTGTCTCCTGTCTCCCTCAATTCACCAGCCTGATGGGGCCATGGTAGGCCTATCCCAGGATTCCCAAGGACCTTGGAGGTTATGTTAAGGCATTTACTCTTCTATCTAGAAGAGAATAGGGAGCCATTGCCAGCCAGGAAAGATAAGATCAAATATGCTGGTAGGTCTGGGGCTCAGAGAATTATGAACAGCAGCAAGCAGCTTACTTGGGACACAGATGACCCTTGCTCAACAAACAGTGGCCTCATCCTACCTCCCCAGGGTACCTCCAGTAATTCCCTATGGTAGTGTTTTCCAGAATGGGGCATAACTATCACTGGGCGCTCTAGGCACAATTTTAGTGGCATATAACCAAATATTTTTCAAAGATTAACATATTTATTTCAATGGGGATTCAAAAATAAAACTTGCAATCTAAAAGAAAAAGTGCTAACTTGCTCTTTTGAAATAACAGTACCATTATTTTCAAAGATGGAATAAGATAAAAAGCAACTGTTTGCCTTATGAATTATGAGGTCATAATAATTCACAATTTAGCCTAATATCTTTTACACAGTGGATCACTGAGTGATTCTGTATATGTAAATTGATGACAATGAAGGATGAAAACAACTTCTAACATCAATCTTAAAAACCAAATTGTCTTGTAATTCAACAATGACCCAATTAAAAAATGGGCAATAGATCTGAATAGAGATTCCTCCAAAGAAAATAGACAAAGACCAATAAGCACAAGAAAAGATGCTCAACATCATTAGTGATTAGGGAAATGCAAATCAAACTCACAATGAGATATGACTTCACACTATCTAGGATGGCTATAATATTACTTTTAAAAAACAGTGATGGCAAGGATATGGAAAAATTGGAACCCTCATACGTTGGTAATAGGGACATATTGGGTTGGCCAAAAGGTTCATTTGGTTTTTTCCATAAGATGGCTCTAGCAGCACTTAGTTGTCTTTAGCTTCATTCAAAACAGTTTTGTTAGATTGTATGTGACAGCTGTCATATCAGCGTGCATTAAAAAAAACCACTTATCAAAACTGGTGAATTTTTGTGTACCCATTTTAATATTGAAGATGGAAGAAAAATAGCAACATTTTCAGCATATTATGCTTTATTATTTCAAGAAAAGTAAAAACACAACTGAAACACAAAAAAATATTTGTGCAGTATATGGAAAAGGTGCTGTGACTGATTGAACATGTCAAAAGTTGTTTGCGAAGTTTCGTGCTGGAGATTTCTCACTGGATGATGTTCCATGGTTGGGTAGACCAGTTGAAGTTGAAAGCAAGCAAATCGAGACATTGAGTTAGGCAGACCAGTTGAAGTTGAAAGCAATCAAATTGAGACATTGATTGAGAACAATCAACGTTATATGGTGCGGGAGATAGCTAACATACTCAAAACATCCAAATCAAGCGTTGAAAATCATTTGTACCAGCTTGGTTATATTAATTGCTTTGATGTTTGGGTTCCACATAAGTTAAGGAAAAAAAACCTTCTTGACTGTCTTTCTGCATGGATTCTCTACTTAAATATAATGAAAACGTTCTGTTTCTAAAACAAATTGTGATGGGTGATGAAAAGTGGATACTGTACAATAATGTGGAACGGAAGAGATCATGGGGCAAGCAAAATGAACCACCACCAACCACACTAAAGCCCGGTCTTCATCCAAAGAAGGCGATGTTGTGTATATGGTGGGATTGGAAGAGAGTCCTCTATTATGAGCTCCTTCTGGAAAACCAAACAATTAATTCCAACAAGTACTGCTCCCAATTACACCAACTGAAAGCAGCACTCAATGAAAAGCGTCCAGAACTAGTCAACAGAAAACACGTAATCTTCCATCAGGATAATGCAAGACCGCATGTCTCTTTGATGACCAGGCAAAACCTGTTACAGCTTGGCTGGGAAGTTCTGATTCATCCGCTGTATTCACCAGACATTGCACCTTCAGATTTCCATTTATTTCAGTCTTTACAAAATTCTCTTAATGGAAAAACTTTCATTTCCCTGGGAGACAGTAAAAGGCACCTCCAACAGTTCTTTGCTCAAAAAGATAAGAAGTTTTGAGAAGATGGAATTATGAAGTTGCCTGAAAAATGGCAGAAGATAGTGGAACAAAATGGTGAATATGTTGTTTAATAAAGTTTTTGGTGAAAATGAAAAATGTGTCTTTTACTTTTACTTAAAAACCAAAGGCAGCACTTTTTTAGCCAACCCAATAAAATGGTGCAGCTGCTGTGGGAAACAATTTAGGAGTTACTCAAAAAGTTAAACCTAGGTTTACCCTAGTTATATATACATACAAGAGAAGTGAAAACATACATCCACACAGAATCTTGTCCATGAGCACTCATAGCAGCATTATTCATAATGGCCAAAAGGTAGAAACAACCCAAATGTTCATCAACAGATGACTAGATAACCAAAACATAGTATATCCACACAATGGAAAACTGATACAGACAACAACAATGAATGAACCTTGTAAACATTACAGGTAAAATCCAGTCACGAAAGACCACATACTGTATGACATGTCTAGAGCAGATAAACCCAGAAACAGAGAGTAGATTAATGGTAGGCTAGAGACCAGGAGTAAGGGGAACAGGGAGTGACTGTTAATGGGTACAGGGTTTCTTTTGGGAATGATTAAAGTATTCTAGAATTAGATAGTAGTGATAGTTGCAAAAATTTGTGAATATACTAAAAACTAATGAATTGTACAGTTTAAAATGATGAATTTATGGTATGTGAATTATCTCAATAAAAAAACTGCTTTAAACAAAATTGTAAATAACCAAGTCACTACTTTGCATAAAGGGGGAAAAAAGTCAAACTACATGCGTTTAGTTCCACAAATATATTAAACACTTACCAAGGGATCTGGACTTGGTAAAAAGATAACCTGAGAGATGAAAGAGAGGTAGTCCACTAAATCTTCATAATGGCCATCTTTAGAACTGCACAGAGAAATTCAAATCCTAGAAAGCTAACCTTCTCCAAGAGTAAAGAATTTTTTTTCAAAGTTTTTCTATGGCCTTATTGTCCCAAAATGAAGCTCTCATCTATTATTTTTTAACAGATTAATTTTAATTAGTCAACTAACCAAAAAATTTCTCTTAGGCTTAGTACACAGGTCACATCCAAAGGTATCCCTAAACAATGAAATCATGTTAATTTGTTAACATGTTACTTGTTGATTATTTTATCATCTCTTTCTAAAATACAAACTCCATGAGGAAGAGACCTTGTAAAATTTATTCACTGCTGTAACCCCAGCATCTAGAATAGTACTTGACATATACTACGCATTCTAACAAGTATTTACTTAAACTGGCAACATTCATATTAGAGATTAACAATATTTTGTAAAACTATACTCTTATTTTCCCAGAAATATAGGTTAGGAAAAAGAAATGGCATTTCAAGCAAATTTAGGGAAGAATGCTAATGAGAACAGCAAGGACAATCAAAGGCCATGTCACCTACATCCACATATAACTCCTACTACATAATAGCCAGAATGGGGAAGATGAATTCAGTCTTTCTTCAACACAAAAAGCAAGGGTGGTACTGATGGTTTCACAATAAAACGAATGTACTTACTGCTACTGAACTGTACACTTAAAATATGGTGACAATGGTAAAATTCAGATATGTATAGTTTACCACAATTGTTACAAAATGAGTTTACCTTTTATCCAAAGCTCTCAATACTTTAGCAAAAACTTCCAATTCACAAAATTCACTGCCCAGTTGACATAAGCGTCCCTGTTGGTACAGCTGAAATTAAAAACAAACAAACAAAAGATAACATTTAAAATTTTAAATTTAATTTCAATTTCTACTTATGAATATAATTTGATGGAGTCAATATTTGATGAATTTATGACTATTACTCAAAGTTAAGATTACACAGTAATATCAGGGAAGATGCTTATGCTAAGAGAAATGTAACGGTAACTTAAGAAATCTCTATAATTCATAGAGAACACCTTAATAGCTGTATATAATATTTAGAAATTAATATTTGTATAACAGTATATGGTACATGCTAAGTACTAAAAAGTGCTATATAATTACTTTATTTATTAAACACTAAAAACAGTTATACTCAGGACTTCGCTGCTGGCACAGGGGTTAAGAATCCGCTTGCCAATGTAGGGGACATGGTTCGATCCCTGGTCCGGGAAGATCCCACATGCTGCGGAGCAACTAAGCCCGTGCACCACAACTTTTGACGCCTGAGTGCCTAGAGCCCACGCTCCACAACAAAGAGAAGCCACCGCAATGAGAAGCCCACGCACCGCAATGAAGAATAGTGCCGCTCGCCGCAACTATAAAAAGCCCACGCACAGCAACAAAGACCCAATGCAGCCAAAAAATAAACAAATAAATTGATTTAAAAAGAACAATTATATTCAAGAAACTAACCATTTTTTTTAAACTTCTTTTTTTCTTAAACAAAATTGGGTAAAGTAAAATTATCAAAATGATAGCAAAGATAATGTCCAGAAGCCAGAACTGGTCACTATGCCCCACTAAGGGCTCTTCAGACCACAAAAACCTCAGTTCAGTTCCAGGCATGAAACTTCACAAGCAGACTAACAGTAGATTATATCTAAAGTAATCCAGCAAGGCAGGATTTCTGATCATGTCACAATCATTTACTCCTTTTGCCTTTTTTTTTCTTTAACATCTTTATTGGAGTGTAATTGCTTTACAATGTCGTGTTAGTTTCTGAGGTGTAACAAAAGTGAAGCAGCTATATGTATACATATATCACCATATCCCCTCCCTCTTGCATCTCCCTCCCACCCTCCCTGTCTCACCCCTCTAGGTGGTGACAAAGCACCGAGCTGATCTCCCTGTGTGATATAGCTGCTTCCCACTAACTATCTATTTCACATTGTGTAGTGTATATATATGAATGCTACTCTCTCACTTCGTCCCAGGTTACCCTTCCCCCTCCCTGTGTCCTCAACTGCATTCACTATGTCTGCATGTTTATTCCTGTCCTGCCCATAGGTTCATCAGAACTTTTTTTTTTTAGATTCCATATACACGTTAGCATACAGTATTTGTTTTTCTCTTTCTGAATTCCTTCACTCTGTATGACAGAATCTAAGTCCTTCCAACTCGCTACAACTAGTTCAATTTCATTTCTTTTTATGGCTGAGTAATATTCCATTGTATATATGAGCCACATCTTCTTTATCCATTCATCTGTTGATGGACACTTAGGTTGCTTCCATGTCCCGGCTATTGTAAATAGTGCTGCAATGAACACTGTGGTACATGTCTCTTTTTGAATTATGGTTTTCTCAGGGTACATACCCAGTACTGGGATTGCTGGGTCATATGGTAGTTCTATTTTTAGTTTTTTAAAGGACCTCCATACTGTTCTCTGTGACTGTATCAATTTACATTCCCACCAACAGTGCAAGAGGGCTCCCTTTTCTCCACACCCTCGCCAGCATTTATTGTTTGTATATCTTTTGATGATGGCCATTCTGACCCCTGTGAGGTGATACCTCACTGTAGTTTTTTTGTTTTGTTTTGTTGCGGTACACGGGCCTCTCACTGTTGTGGCCTCTCCCGTTGCAGAGCACAGGCTCCGGACGCGCAGGCTCAGCGGCCATGGCTCGTGGGCCCAGCCACTCGGCGGCATGTGGGATCTTCCCAGACCGGGGCACAAACCCGTGTCCCCTGCATTGGCAGGCGGACTCTAAACCACTGCGCCACCAGGGAAGCCCCTCACTGTAGCTTTGATTTGCATTTCTCTAATGATTAGTGATGTTGAGCATCCTTTCATGTGTTTGTTGGCAATCTGTATATCTTCTATGCAGAAATGTCTATTTAGGTCTTCTGCCCATTTCTGGATTGGGTTGTTTGTTTTTTTGATATTGAGCTGCATGAGCTTGTATATTTTGGAGATTAATCCTTTGTCAGTTGCTTTGTTTGCAAATATTTTCTCCCATTCTGAGGGTTGTCTTTTCGTCTTGTTTATGGTTTCCTTTGCTGTGCAAAAGCTTTTAAGTTTCATTAGGTCCCATTTGTTTATTTCTGTTTTTATTTCCATTTCTCTAAGAGGTGGGTCAAACAGGATCTTGCTGTGATTTATGTCATAGAGTGTTCTGCCTATGTTTTCCTCTAAGAGTTTTATAGTTCTGGCCTTACATTTAGGTTTTTAATCCATTTTGAGTTTATTTTTGTGTATGGTTTTAGGGAATGTTCTAATTTCATTCTTTTACATGTAACTGTCCAGTTTTCCCAGCATCACTTATTGAAGAGACTGTCTTTTCTCCATTGTATATTCTTGCCTCCTTTATCAACAATAAGACCCATACGTGCATGGATTTATCTCTGGGCTTTTTACCCTGTTCATTGATCTGTATTTCTGTTTTGTTGCAGCACCATACTGTCTTGATTACTGTAGCTTTGTAGTACAGTCTGAAGTCCAGGAGCCTGATTCCTCCAGATCCGTTTTTTTTTTTTCTCAAGATTGTTTTGGCTATTCAGGGTCTTTTGTGTTTCCATACAAATTGTGAAGTTTTTTGTTCCAGTTCTGTGAAAAATGCCATTGGTAGTTTGATAGGGATTGCATTGAATCTGTAGATTGCTTTGGGTAGTATAGTCATTTTCACAATGCTGATTCTTCGAATCCAAGAACATGGTATATCTCTCTATTTGTTTGTATCGTCTTTAATTTCTTTCATCAGTGTCTTGTAGTTTTCTGCATACAGGTCTATTGTCTCCTTAGGTTTATTCCTAGGTATTTTATTCTTTTTGTTGCAATTGTAAATGGGAGTGTTTCCCTAATTTCTTTCAGATTTTTCGTCATTAATGTATAGGAATGCAAGAGATGTGTGCATTAATTTTGTATCCTGCTACTTTACCAAATTCGTTGATTAGCTCTAGCAGTGTTCTGGTAGCATCTTTAGGATTCTCTATGTATAGTATCATGTCATCTGCAAACAGTGACAGCTTTATTTCTTCTCTTCCAATTTGGATTCCTTCTATTTCTTTTTCTTCTCTGACTGCCGTGGCTAAAACTTCCAAAACTATGTTGAATAACAGTGGTGAGAGTGGACATCCTTCTCTTCTTCCTGATCTTAGAGGAAATGGTTTCAGTTTTTCACCACTGAGAACGATGTTGGCTGTGGGTTTGTCATATATGGCCTTTATTATGTTGAGGTAGGTTCCCTCTATGCCCACTTTCTGGAGAGTTTTTATCATAAATGGGTGCTGAATTCTGTCAAAAGCTTTTTCTGCTTCTATTGAGATTATCATACGGTTTTTATCCTTCAGTTTGTTAATATGGTATATCACATTGATTGATTTGGTATATTGAAGAATCCTTGCATTCCTGGGATAAACCCCACTTGATCATGGTGTATGATCCTTTTAATGTGCGGTTGGATTCTGTTGGCTAGTATTTTGTTGAGGATTTTTGCACCTATGTTCATCAGTGATATTGGCCTGTAATTTTCTTTTTTTGTGACATCTTTGTCTGGTTTTGGTATCAGGGTGATGGTGGCCTCATAGAACGAGTTTGGGAGTGTTCCTTCCTCTGCTATATTTTGGAAGTGTTTGAGAAGGATAGGTGTTCGCTCTTCTCTAAGTGTTTGATAGAATTCACCTGTGAAGCCATCTGGTCCTGGGGCTTTTGTTTGTTGGAAGATTTTTAAGCACAGTCTGAATTTCAGTGCTTGTGATTGGTCTGTTTTTATTTTCTGTTTCTTCCTGGTTCAGTCTGGGAAGGTTGTGGTTTTCTAAGAATTTGTGCATTTCTTCCAGGTTGTCCATTTTATTGGCATATAGTTGCTTGTAGTAATCTCTCATGATCCTTTGTATTTCTGCAGTGTCAGTTGTTACTTCTCCTTTTTCATTTCTAATTCTATTGATTTGAGCATTCTCCCTTTTGTTCTTGATGAGTCTGGCTAATGGTTTATCAATTTTGTTTATCTTCTCAAAGAACCAGCTTTTAGTTTTACTGATCTTTGCTACTGTTTCCTTCATTTCTTTTTCATTTATTTCTGATCTGATCTTTATGATTTATTTCCTTCTGCTATCTTTGGGGGTTTTTTGTTCTTCTTTCTCTAATTGCTTTAGGTGCAAGGTTATATTGTTTATTTGGGATGTTTCTTGTTTCTTGAGGTAGGATTGTATTGCTATAAACTTCCCTCTTAGAACTGCTTTTGCTGCATCCCGTAGGTTTTGGGTCGTCGTGTTTTAATTGTCATCTGTTTCTCGGTAATTTTTTATTTCCTCAGTGATCTCTTGGTTATTTAGTAGTATATTGTTTAGCCTCCATGTGTCTGTATTTTTTACAGGTTTTTTTTCCCTGTAATTGATACCTAGCCTCACAGCGTTGTGGTTGGAAAAGATACTTGATACAATTTCAATTTTCTCAAATTTACCAAGGCTTGATTTGTGACCCACAATATGATCTATCCTGGAGAATGTTCCATGAGCACTTGAGAAGAAAGTGTATTCTATTGTTTTTGGATGGTATGTCCTCTAAATATCAATTAAGTCCATCTTCTCTAATGTGTCATTTAAAGCTTGTGTCTCCTTATCTATTTTCATTTTGGATGATCTGTCCATTGGTGAAAATGGAGTGTTAAAGTCCCCTATTATTATTGTGTTACTGTCGATTTCCCTTTTTATGGCTGTTAGCGTTTGCCTCATGTACTGAGGTCTTCCTATGTTGGGTGTGTAATATTTACAATTGTTATATCTTCTTCTTGGATTGATCCCTTGATCATTAATGTAGATTCCTTCTTTGTCTCTTGTAATTAGTCTTTATTTTAAAGTCTACTTGTCTGATATGAGAATTGCTACTCCAGCATTCTTCTGATTTCCATTTGCATGGAATACCTTTTTCCATCCCCTCACTTTCAGTCTGTATGTGTCCCAAGGTCTGAAGTGGGTCTCTTGTAGACAGCATATGTATGGGTCTTGTTTTTGTATCCATTCAGCTAGTCTATGTCCTTCGGTTGGAGCATTTAATCCACTTAGATTTAAGGTAATTATCAATATGTATGTTCCTATCACCATTTTCTTAATTGTTTTAGGTTTGTTATTGTAGGTCTTTTCCTTCTCTTGTGTTTCCTGCCTAGAGAAGTTCCTTTAGCATTTATTGTAAAGCTTGTTTCGTGGTGCTCAATTCTCTTAACTTTTGCTTGTCTGTAAAGGTTTTAATTTCTCCGTCGAATCTGAATGAGATCCTTGCTGGGTAGAGTAATCTTGGTTGTAGGTTTCCCCCCCTTTTTTTATTGATATTTACTTATTTTTGGCTGTGTTTGGGTCTTCACTGTTTGTTTTTTAAAATAAATTTATATATTTGCTTGTTTATTTTTGGTTGTGTTGGGTCTTCGTTGCTGCGCAAAGGCGCTACTCTTCTTTGCAGTGCATGGGCTTTTCACTGCAGCGGCTTCTCTTGTTGCAGAGCACATGCTCTAGGTGCACGGGCTACAGTAGTTGTTGCGTGCGGGCTCAGTAGTTGTGGCTCACGGGCTCTGGAGCGCAGGCTCAGTAGTTGTGGTGCACGGGCTTAGTTGCTCCACAGCATATGGGATCTTCCTAGACCAGGGCTCAAACCCATGTCCCCTGCATTGGCAGGCGGATTCTCAACCACTGCGCCACCAGGGAAGCCCCTGGGTCTTCATTGTTGTGCACAGGCTTTCTTTAGTTGTGGCGAGCAGGGGCTATTCTTTGTTGCGATGCATAGGCTTCTCATTGCAGTGGCTTCTCTTGTTGCGGAGCACGGGCTCTAGGCGTGTGGGCTTCAGTAGTTGTGGCACGCAGGCTCAGTAGTTGTGGCACACAGGCTCAGTAGTTGTGGCTCGCAGGCTCTAGAGCACAGGCTAAGTAGTTTTGGTGCAAGGCTTACCTGCTCCGTGGCATGTGGGATCTTCCTGGACCAGGGATTGAATCTGTTTCCACTGCACTAGTAGGCAGATTCGTTACCACTGCACCACCAGGGAAGGCCCCTTTCATCACTTTAAATATGTCCTGCCACTCCCTCTGGCTTGCAGAGTTTGCTGTTAACCTTATGGGGACTCCCTTGTATGTTATTTGTTGCTTTTCCCTTGCTACTTTTAATATTTTTTTCTTTGTATTTAAATTTGATAGTTTGATTAATATGTATCCTGGTATGTTTCTCCTTGGATTTATCCTGTATGGGACTCTCTGCACTTCCTGTACTTGATTATTTCCTCTCCCTTGTTAGGGAAGTTTTCGACTATAATCTCTTCAAATATTTTCTCAGATCCTTTCTTTTTCTCTTCTTCTTCTGAGACACCTATAATTCGAATGTTGGTGCGTTTAACATTGTCCCAGAGGTCTCTGAGACTGTCCTCAATTCTTTTCATTCTTTATTCTGCTCTGCAATAGTTATTTCCACTATTTTATCTTCCAGGTCACTTATCTGTTCTTCTGCCTCAGTTATTCTGCTACTGACTCTTTCTAGAGTATTTTTAATTTATTTATTGTGCTGTTCATCACTGTTTGTTTGCTCTTTAGTTCTTCTAAGTCCTTGTTAAACGTTTCTTGTATTTTCTCTATTCTATTTCCAAGATTTTAGATCATCTTTACTCTCATTACTCTGAATTCTTTTTCAGGTAGACTGCTTATTTCCTCTTCATTTGGTCTGGGGGGGTTTTACCTTGCTCCTTCATCTGTTGCATATTTCTCTGTGTTCTCATTTTGTTTAACTTACTTTGTTTGAGGTCTCCTTTTCGTGGGCTGCAGGTTCATAGTTCCTGTTGTTTTTGGTGTCTGCCCCCAGTGGGTGAGGTTGGTTCCATGGCTTGTGTAGGCTTTCTGGTGGAGGGGAATGGTGCCTGTGTTCTGGTGGGAAGGGCCGCGTCTGGCCATGTGTTTTGGGGTGTCTGTGAACTTAGTATGATTTTAGGCAGCCTCTCTGCTAACGGGTGGGGTTGTGTTCCTCTTTGTTTGGCATGGGGTGTCCAGCACTGGAGTTTGCTGGCTGTTGGGTGGAGATGGGTCTTAGTGTTGAGATGGAGATCTCTGGGAGAGCTCTCGCCAATTGCTATTATGTGGGGCAGGGAGGTCTCTGGTGGTCCAATGTCCTGAACTCAGCTCTCCCACCTTGGAGGCACAGGCCTGACACCAGCCTGGAGCACCAAGACCCTGTCAGCCACATTGCAAGGTACATGGGGATTTTCTTGCCTTTGGGGAGGTCTAAGGTCTTCTGCCAGCATTCAGTATGTGTTCTGTAGTTGGTCCACATGTAGATGTATTTTTGATGTATTTGTGGGGAGGAAGGTGATCTCTACGTCCCACTCCTCTGCCATCTTGAAGGTCCCCCTGCTATAGGAGACTCCACTGAAGACACCAACCTCCTCAAGAGCTAGAGGTGCAGAGGCATTTTTTTCAGAGGATTTGCAGAGCTTGCATTTTTTTTTTCTTTTCCTTTGTGCTTTGTCTAGTTTCACTTGTTCACAGGGTGCTTCATGCAGAGGCCTCACACCCAGCACTTCAGATCAGAGTGCCTAGTGAGAAACGGCTGTGCTGACACCTCAGCTCAACGGGCCTGGCCGTGTGCGGAAGCACTGCCCCCTGACACTGCAACTCAAGATCTGCCTGATTTTTTAAAACTTCCATTTAAAATAGTATTTTAACAAATGTGTTAAACGTTTATCCCAAATAATACATGTACACTGTTAAAAAGAAAATACTACTGCCCCTCTTTCCCCTGCCTCAACTTCACCAAATGTTACTGAATTTATATATGTTATATAAATACAGTGCCTTAGAAGGCAGGAATTTTATTATATCAACTCACTTCACATTAGTAAGCACTTAACACTTAGCTCATTTGACAAAAACATGTGTTTCAGAAAGAGGACATGTTCCTGAATTCATCTGCCAAATGGGCCAGTTAACTTTGCACAGGGAAAACATACTACAAACTCATTTAGCAAACTCTTGGGCATAAATCGCTAGTCATAATGGAGGCCAGGTCAGATTAGGTAGATATAGGAATACAAATCAATAATGACTGCTGGAAGGGAGAGTGGACAGGGAATGCCATGTGCTCAGGAAGGAGAGGCAGAAATGTTATCTTCAAACAGTGATTGGATATTCATCTTAACCATAAACTTTCATAAGGAAAGATTTGCTATTTTGGGAGATGATTATGTTTTCTGAGGTTAGAAATACAATGAGTGGGACTTCCCTGGCAGTCCAGTAGCTGGGACTCCATGCTCCCACTGCAGGTGGCACAGGTTCGATCCCTGGTCAGGGAACTAGGATCCCGCAAGCCACACAGTGTGGCCAAAAAAAATAAAAGCTTCTGGGAATGTATGTGATAAAATTCCCTTCCATCACATATACCTTCACAGTTAACCAAGGAAGAATAACTCAGGGAAAATAAAGCTGAGAATTTATAATCACATCCTGTTTGGTGGCTTAACAATGTGATACATTTCTGATTTGGGGCAGCAAAACAAATGCACTTATCAAAAATATACATACACATACTCCAAAAACAGTACAGGACCAAAAAACCTTAGTTTCTCAGCAAAGTAACTCATCATTAGCAAACTTAAGGCTTAGAATTTCTTTTGTAAGACAGAAGAAATGGAAAGTTGTACAACTTTTTTTGCCTACACTTACTAATCAAATAAAGACAATTAAACTAAACTTTATATGTTCTACAACTCATAGTATCCCTTTAATACTGACAATTTCCTAACAAATGGATTTGAAACTAAAATTTAGGAAAGTAGTAACCTTAGTTACAATTTTAAATATAAGTATGCCTATTAACAAACACAAGCTTTTTTTTTTTTCTCTCAGCTGTTTAATTTTTCTAGCTAAAAAGGGGTCCGCATTTAAATTCTGGGGAGAGTACTGATTTAACTATTTCAAATCATCCTTTCCTGTACAGCAACTATAATTCAAAAAAAGAAAATCCTTACTAGGCTTATCCCCCAAAATGAAAATTTCTGTATTTTATGAATGGGATTTTTGAATATCAATCCAGAATAAAAAGAGCATTTAATCCTTACAGAGATCTTATATGTATGTGCCAGGCACTATTCTAAGTGCTTTTCATAAGCGACTCACTCTGTCCTTCCACAGATGAGGAAACTGAGGCATATAAAGTTAAATAACCTGGTCTGAATCACACAATTAAGAAGTGGCAAGGCATTTGCAGCAACATGGATGCAACTAGAGATTATCATACTAAGTGAAGGAAATCAGAAAGAGAAAGACAAATACCATATGGTATCACTTATAGGTGGCATCTAAAATATGGCACAAATGAACCTATCTACAAAACAGAAATAGACTCATAGATATAGACAACAGATTTGTGGTTGCCAAGAAGGACAGGGGAAAAGAGAGGGAGGGACTGGGAGTTTGTGGTTGGTACATTCAAACTATTACATAGAGAATGGATAAACAACATGGTCCTACTGTATAGCACAAGGAATGATATTCAATATCCTGTAATAAATCATAATGGAAAAGAATATAAAAAAAGAATGTCTCTATGTGTATAACTGAGTCACTTTACAGCAGAGATTGGCACAACATTATACAACAACTATACTTCAATTAAAAAAAAAAAAGAAGTGGCAAGGCAACAACCTGGCTCCAAGCAGTCTATCCTTACATCCATGTTCCTAATAACTTACAGTACAATTCTTTTAGACTGTATTACATCAGGAAGTAAGAAAGAGTATAAAATGGGCAATTTAAAACATTATTATAGAAATAATAGAAGAGGGACTTCCCTGGCGGTCCAGTGGTTAAGACTCCATGCTCCCAATGCAGGGGGCATGGGTTGGATCCCTCACCAGGAAACTAAGATCCCTCATGCCACACAGCACAGGCAAAAAAAAGAAAAAAGAAGAAGAAATAATAGAAGATTAATCCCTTCATAGAGTCACACATCTTATGGAGTAGAGCTTAGAAGAAAGAAAACTGAGGCTCTAGGTTCTTTGGTAATGATTCTTCTATCAAATTTTTTTTAATTTGACTTATTTTAGTTATTACATGTGTTTTAATATTAAATTCTGGGCAGGAAAAGAGATTCAGACATAGAGAACGGGCTTGTGGACCCGGGTGGTAGGGGGAAGGGGAGGGTGGGACAAACTGAGAGAGTAGCACTGACATATATTCACTACCATGTATAAAATAGATAGCCAGTGGGAAGCTGCTGTACAGCACAGGGAGCTCAGTTCGTTGCTCTGTGATGACCTAGAGGGGTGGGACAGGGTGGGGGGCATTGTGGTGGGACAGAGGTTCAAGAGAGAGGGGATATATGTATACATATAGCTGATTCACTTTGTTGTACAGCAAAAACTAACACAACATTGTAAAGCAATTATGCTCCAATACAAAAATATTTTTTAATAAATAAATTCTGCACCCACTGGGTTATGAGGCTATTAAAGGACTAGCAACTTCTTTTAGCTACTGATACCTTAAGGAAAATAAGAAAAAACAAATTTATTTTTATAAGTAGGTAAATTATCTCCCAAAAGATATGAAACAGACAACAAAAATATTATATAAAAACAAACAATATTTTACAGATATGAAGATAGACCAATCAATGGAAGAAAATGCAAAGTTCAAAAGCAGACATTAGTAGATGTAAAAAAATTAACATATGATAAAGGAAGCACTTTAAAAATCACTGAATAAAAACAAAAAATTACTTAATAAAGAGTGCATAAAAATGGGGAAACAAAGTAAGGTACCTCCTGATAAAACAGAACAAAAATAAATTCCAGATTTATCAAAGTTTTAAATATTAAACAATTAAATCATAGCAGTGTTAAAAGCTACCTGGTAACGCTGCCTTTCTAAGCATTATATACCACAGGCAAAAATCATAAAGGAAGAGATGTGATTTGATAAACACCAAAAATGTCCATGAATATAAAATACTGTAAATAGGGCTTCCCTGGTGGTGCAGTGGTTAAGAATCTGCCTGCCAATGCAAGGGACACATGTTCGAGCCCTGGCCTGGGAAGATCCCACATGCCAAGAAGCAAGTAAGCCTGTGTGCCACAACTACTGTGCCTGCACTCTAGAGCCCACAAGCCACAACTATTGAGCCCACATGCCACAACTACTGAAGCCTGTGTGCCTAGAGCCTGTGCTCTGTAACAAAGAGAAGCCACCATAATGAGAAGCCTGTGCACCGCAACAAAGAGTAGCCCCCGCTCACCGCAACTAGAGAAAGCCTGTGCACAGCAATGAAGACCCAACAAAACCAAAAATAAAATAATAAATTTTAAAAATAAATAATAAAATACTGTAAATAAAAATTAAACATACAATAAAAGTAAGTAAAATATTAGTAACACACTTGTGTAGGATTTAATATCTTCAATACATAAAGGGGTGAAACTCCTGGTGATATTTTAGAAGCAAGGGCTTTCAGAGACTAAAGTAAAATTTTCTTTCTCTAAAAAATATTTATTTGGGGCTTCCCTGGTGGCACAGTGGTTGAGAATCTGCCTACCAATGCAGGGGACACGGGTTCGAGCCCTGGTCTGGGAAGATCCCACATGCTGAGGAGCAACTAAGCCCATAAGCCACAACTACTGAGCCTGCGCGTCTGGAGCCTGTGCTCCGCAACAAGGGAGGCTGCGACAGTGAGAGGCCTGCGCACCGCGATGAAGAGTAGCCCCCACTCGCCACAACTAGAGAAAGCCCCCTCACAGAAACAAAGACCCAACACAGCCAAAAATAAATAAATTAATTATTTTTTTAAAAAATATTTATTTGCTGTTGGCTGCGTTGGGTCTTCAGTGCTGTGCGCAGGCTCTCTCTAGTTGCAGCGAGTGGGGGCTACTCTTCGTTGCGGTGCACAGGCTTCTCATTACGGTGGCTTCTCTTTGTTACAGAGCACAGGCTCTAGGCATGCAGGCTTCAGTAGTTGTGGCTCGTGGGCTCTAGAGTGCAGGCTCAGTAGTTGTGGTGCACGGGCTTAGTTGTTCTGTGGCACATGGGATCTTCCTGGACCATGGCTCAAACCCATGTCCCCTGCATTGGCAGGCGGATTCTTAACCACTGCACCACCAGGGAAGTCCCCTAAAGTAAAATTTTTACAGAAAACTGAAGGCAGCTATTGCAAGGGCAATACAAGACAGCCCCAAACCTGGAGAACTCTTTGGGAGATAAAGATAGGGATGAAAGCCTGCCTTACCCCAAGGGATCTTGAATTGAAGTGGCTGCTTTCACAGCCAATCCAAAATTACCAGGCTGAATGAACAGTTTAGTGTTAATATCAAATTAGCATACAAAATAATCTAGGTTAAAAACATGGAAACCTATATGTCCATCAAAAGATGAATGGATAAAGAAGATGAGGTATATATACACAATGGAATACGACTCAGCCATAAAAAGACTGAAATAATGCCATCTGCAGCAACATGGATGGAACTAGAGCTTATCATACTAAGTGAAGTCAGTCAGAAAGACAAAAACAAATACTATATGATATCACTTACATGTTGAATATAAAATATGGCACAAATGAACCTATCTACAAAACAAACAGACTCTTAGACATAGAGAACAGATTTGTGGTTGCCAAGGGGGAGGGGGAGGGTGGAGGGAAGGACTGGGAGTTTGGGATTAGCAGATGTAAACTATTATATAGGATGGATAAACAACAAGGTCCTACTGTATAGAACAGAGAACTATATTCAATATCCCATGATAAATAATAATGGAAAAGAAAACAAAAAAAACAAAACAAACCCCAAATAATCTAGTCTTAATCCCAAAAACAAAAACTCAGAAAGGTTTAGAAAAAGATACAAAAGAAATCAAGTTCAAAACTATGGTCTAGGGACTTCCCTGGTGGTGCAGTGGTTAAGAATCTGCTTGCCAATGCAGGGGACACGGGTTTGAGCCCTGGTCTGGGAAGATCCCACATGCCACAGAGCAATTAAACCCGTGTGCCACAACTACTGAGCCTGTGCTCTAGGGCCCACGCTCCGCAACAAAAGAAGCCATTGCAACAAGAGCACACACTGCAACAAAGAGTAGCCCCCGCCTGCTGCAACGAGAGAAAGCGCGTGTGCAGCAATGAAGACCCAACACAGCCAAAAGAAAATAAATAAATAAAAATAAAATATTTTGTTTTGTTTAACACACATAAGATACATTTATTCTTGTTCTCTAATCTCAAAATTCACTTGAAATGTAGCTCTGAAAAAATTAACTTTGGCATATAACTTGATATTCCTTTACTTTGCTCTCATGTTACATTGTATGTTACATGTAATGTCCTTTATCTGTTGTTTGATTACAATCTTAACGTGTTGTCAGATTACACATTCTTGGATTAAAGCAAGTACCACACAAGTATTTTAATATAATGCACACTTAATTAAAAAGCATTGGGTTGGCAAAAAAGTTCATTCGTTTTTTCCTATAAGATGGCTCTAATAGCACTTAGTTTTCTTTAACTTCATTCGAAACAATTTTGTTAGATTGTATTGTAAAGCTGTTATATCAGCGTGCATTAAAAACAACTTATCAAAATTGGGGAATTTTTGTGTAGCCATTTTAAT
Source organism: Kogia breviceps (assembly GCF_026419965.1). NCBI lineage: Eukaryota > Metazoa > Chordata > Mammalia > Artiodactyla > Physeteridae > Kogia > Kogia breviceps. The sequence continues at coordinate 21,596,059 of NC_081328.1, forward strand.
ACTGAAGATGGAAGAAAAAAAGCAACTCTTCAGCATATTATGCTTTATCATTTCAAGAAAGGTAAAAACACAACTGAAACACAAAACAAGATTTATGCAGTGTATGAAGAAGGTGCTGTGACTGATGGAACGTGTCAAAAGTGGTTCGCGAAGTTCTGTACTGGAGATTTCTTGCTGGATGACGCTCAACGGTTGGGTAGACCAGTTGAAGTTGAAAGCAATCAAATCAAGACATTAATTGAGAACAATCAACATTATACCACGCGGGAGATAGCCGACCTACTCAAAATATCCAAATCAAGCGTTGAAAATCATTTGTACCAGCTTGGTTATGTTAATCGCTTTGATGTTTGGGTTTCATGTAAGTTAAGCGAAAAAAGCTTCTTGTCCATATTTCCACATGCAATTCTCTATTTAGATGTAATGAAAATGTTCAGTTTTTAAAACAAATTGTGACAGGTGATGTGATGAAAAGTGGATACTGTACAATAACTAGGAACGGAAGAGATCGTTGGGTAAGCGAAATGAACCACCACCAACCACACTAAAGCCCGGTCTTCATCCAAAGAAGGCGATGTTGTGTATATGGTGGGATTGGAAGCGAATCCTTTATTATGAGCTCCTTCCGGAAAACCAAACAATTAATTCCAACAAGTACTGCTCCCAATTAGACCAACTGAAAGCAGCACTCAATGAAAAGCGTCCAGAACTAGTCAACAGAAAACACGTAATCTTCCATCAGGATAATGCAAGACCACACGTCTCTTTGATGACCAGGTAAAAACTGTTACAGCTTGGCTGGGAAGTTCTGATTCATCCGCTGTATTCACCAGACATTGCACCTTCAGATTTCCATTTATTTCGGTCTTTACAAAATTCTCTTAATGGAAAAACTTTCAATTCCCTGGAACACTGTAAAAAGCACCTGGAACAGTTCTTTGCACAAAAAGATAAAATGTTTTGGGAAGAAGGAATTATGAAGCTGCCTGAAAAATGGCAGAAGGTAGTAGAACAAAATGGTGAATGTTGTTTAATAAAGTTTTTGATGAAAATGAAAAATGTGTCTTTTATTTTTACCTAAAAACCAAAGGAACCTTTAGGCCAACCCAATAAATGCTTTCTTCTGGAGGTAAACCAAATATTTTAATTTCTTGCTTCTTATAACATTTTAAATGCCCAGCTGTTCCACTCACTGGTTCTATGTCATACTTTTAAAAAAAAATACAACTGACCAACATGATTTTTGTATCTTTCAGGGCAAAGTGCTTTGCTTATTGGTTAAGTAAGCACAAGGTTAAGTGGAAATGTTCACATTATTTAAAGCACAAGAAACAGTTAACTCTCAAATGGGAAAGCAGCCCTTTCCTAACATTTAAATATGCTCTCCACATATAAAGATGATACTAGATTTGCCATCCATTAAATGAGAAATTGAGTTTTTTCCCCAATCATTACAAGAATGAACTTATGTCTAATACACAGATTCTCTAACTCTGTCTCTCATGTGATGGGTCAATGGCATAATTTTCAAGATAGCATGATTGTGTTAATGGTGGAAGATGCTACCATGGTACAAATGGAAGGTCAAAACAAAAAACTAGTTGGATGTAAAATCTAACCAACAATGATAACCAGCCACATGAAACTCAATAGTATCAGTGATCTCTACATTTGGGTAAGAAGTTTCTCAACTTCTCTTCTTAAACCTTCACTACAAATCTTGGTGAAAATTAGGAGTGTATCCATGAAGCACTAGAAAGAAGATAGTATGGTTATAACAAAACATTCTGTCTCTATAAGAAAACTCATCCTCTACAAGTGAAACATTGTAAATCAACTATACTGCAACTTTTTAAAAATTGTAAAAAACAAAAAAACTCATTCTGTATTCTATTTACTTTTTTTTTTTTTTTTTTTTTTTTTTTTTGTGGTACGCAGGCCTCTCACTGTTGTGGCCTCTCCTGTTGCAGAACACAGGCTCTGGATGCGCAGGCTCAGTGGCCATGGCTCACGGGCCCAGCCGCTCCGCAGCATGTGGGATCTTCCCGGACTGGGGCACAAACCCGCGTCCCCTGCATCGGCAGGCGGACTCTCAACCACTGCGCCACCAGGGAAGCCCTGTATTCTAGATAGCCAACTTTAAAACATTTTCCCTTTGTTTCCAGAATTGCATATATACTTTTTAATTAGAAAATATAGAAAAGAATTTATAAAAAAGAACAACATTCATTCAATTTTACCATCTAGAGAAAAATCACTGTCAACATGACGACACATTTCTTTTTAGTCCTCTTTTTCTTACTGATTTGCAGGAGTTTTCAGTATGTTTCATAAATTTTAATTCTCCATTATGGATGTTAAAAACTTTTTTTTTCATTACACATTTTTAAGTTATTAAACTTGGTTCCAAGACACAAGAGTTAGAGAGAAATCATATCATTAAAACTCTCAACCTTCCAATCTAAGAAGAAAATGTTGCTTCTACACTTATTGAAGACTTTCAGATTTCTGTACACCTCTTTTTGGATTTATTCCATGGCATGATTTCTTTTGACAAGTAAAACATATTCTTTCCTATACTGCATATAGAAAAATTATCAAATTTTTAATTATAAATGTGTAATCATTCTCCTACTGAATTATCTTACAGTAGTTTTTCACTTGATTTTGCTTGACTTTTCTTATTCTAACTACATTGGTTAGTCCTTCAAGAATGTTGAATATGTAGTATACAGCTCCAGAAATAAGTCTGAAAATCACTTAAATACCAATAATATCAAATGTTATTTGAATATACCCAAGAAAGTATCTAAAATTGGAGGAAGTTTTGTCTGCTGAGGGAGGAGGCATGTGAACAAAGAGAAAAGTATAATTTCTCAATTCTTTTACGGTTTTTAGTCTATCAACTTCTCTCTTGGATCATTTGTATCTTCCTAGAAACACAATTTCAGTAAGGTTTTCAGACTGATTAGCACAGAATTACATAAGCTACTGTACATCTAAAGAAGCTATTCTATAACTTAAAAAGCTATTTTTCCCCTTTCCACTGTATCTGTGGTTGTTTTTACTTTCTCATTCCTAATTTTGAGAATGTGAGCTTTCTCTCACACTTGTTGATCTGGCTAGCTAGTGAATTAACTACTTAGTTAGCTGAATTATTTACTTTTCTTTTAAACCAATCACCTCAACTTACTTTTTTTTTAACTTTTTAAAAAATAAATTTATTTATTTTATTTATTTATTTTTGGCTGCGTTGGGTCTTCATTGCTGCATGTGGGCTTTCTGTAATTGCGGCAAGCGGGGGCTACTCTTCATTGCGATGTGTGGGCTTCTCATTGTGGTGGCTTCTCTTGTTGCGGAAAACAGGCTCTAGGTGCGCGGGCTTCAGTAGTTGTGGCGTGCAGGCTCTAGAGCGCAGGCTCAGTAGTTGTGGCACAAGGGCTTAGTTGCTCTGTGGCATGTGGGATCCTCCTGGACCAGGGCTCAAACCCGTGTCCCCTGCATTGGCAGGCAGATTCTTAACCACTGACCACCAGGGAAGTCCCAGCATCCTCATTCTTTCTAACTGCAGTATGATATCCCATTCCTGATTGATTAGCATATTGTTGTTTCCAATTTTTGCCATCATAAATAATACAGTACTTAATATCCCCAAACAGAATTTTCTGCACAGTCAACAAGCATTTCTGTAGAAAAAAAAAATTTAATGGTATTGGGGATTAAAGGGTATGAGTTATTTGAATCATTAAACCATGACAATCTAGTAAGTGAAGATGAATGTTAATTTTTAAACCTTTTTATTGAAGTATAACATACACACAGATGAATGCACAATTCATATTTAAAATATAAAGCTCTAAGAGGTACAAACTATTATGTACAAAATAAGCTACAAGGATATATTGTACAACACAGGGAATATCACCAATATTTTATGTGAACTATAAATGGAGTATAACCTTTAAAAATTGTGAATCACTATATTGTACACCTGTAACTTGTATAATATTGTACAGCAACTATACTTCAATAAAAAATATATACAATTTAGGACTTCCCTGGTGGAGCAGTGGTTTAGAATCCGCCTGCCAATGCAGGGGACACAGGTTCGAGCCCTGGTCCAGGAAGATCCCACATGGCATGGAGCAACTAAGCCTGTGCACCACAACTACAGAGCCTGTGCTCTAGAGCCCATAAGCCACAACTACAGAGTCCACGTGCCACAACTAATGAAGCCGACGCACCTAGAGCCCATGCTCCACAACAAGAGAAGCCACCACAATGAGAAGCCCACGTACCGCAACAAAGAGTAGCCTCCGCTAGCGGCAGCTAGAGAAAGCCCACGTGCAGCAACGAGGACCCAATGCAGCTAAAAATAATTAATAATTAATTAATTTTAAAATATATGTATATAATTTTAAAAAGAAAGAATAAAATGTAAAGCTCAATAAATTTTCACAAAGTGAACACACCCCCAGACAACATGCAGATCATAAAATAGAGTATTATCAGAATCCCAGACATCTCCCTTTGTGCCCCTGCATAGTCACTATCCTCCAAGGATAACTGCTCCTGACTTACAATACTTGTGATTAATTTTGCCTGCTTTTGAACTTTAAACAAATGGAATCACACTACATATCCACATTTTCCAAATTGCAACAAGGTTCCCTGGGGCACTGCAAGATGTTTTAAGTTTGAAAGAAACAATATTCCACATCCGTATTAAACCATGCCAAATACTAGATTGCTATATTCCTTTCAACAACATCTTATCTTTGTGAAGCAGCATTTTCAGTGGTTGCTATAATAAAAGTAATGTGCAAAAATCATTATGGAACAGAAAATGGAATGGTGGTGACCAATCCGATTCGAAGATGTGAGAAGTTGTACAGTGCCCAACAAACACACACAACCCAGTAATAAGTAATTGTGGTTATTTAAGAATGAAGTACACTACTCTTTGTTCTTTCAATTTTTGTGCACTATTCTTTTAATGGCTCTTAAGTTGTTAGGACATAAGTATTATTAATTGTTTATATCTACTTAATGAACAGAACTGTTATGTATTTCTTTTGGCCTAAGGGTGCTATGAGGGGAGAGAGTTTGGGAGCCTCTGATACATACTCTTATGACTGATTTCTTTCACTCAATATCATTTGTGAGATTCATCGATATGGTTTCTAAGAGTTGCAATTCATTCATTTTCATTGCATAATATTCCACTATAGGGATACTCCCCAATTTATTTATTAATTCTCCTACTGATGGACATTGGGATAGCTTCCACTTTTTGGTTATCATGAATAGTACTGCTATGACCTTTTTTTTGGTTGCACTGCACAGCTTGTGGAATCTCAGTGCCCCAACCAGGGACTGAACCTGGGCCATGGCAATGAAAGTACCAAATCCTAATCACTAGACCACCAGGGGACTCCCTGAACGTTCTTAAGTGTATATATCTTGAGATGGAATTATAGGGTATATATATGTTCAGTTTTAGTAGATGATGCTAGTTTTCCAAAATGGTATATCAACTTACATTCCCACTAACAGTATATGAGAGTTCTGATTGCTCCATATCCTTACCGACACTTTTTTCTTTTGCATTTAGTCATTCTGAGGAAAGTACAGGAGGACAGGGATTTCCCTGAAGACAAAATGAGGTTGAGCATTTTTCCATATGTTTGACAGGTCCTTGGAATGTCCCCTTTTGGATGTCTATTGAAGTTATTTCTCCATAAAAAAAAATGAGTTCTTATTTTATTTCTAGTTCTTTAGATGCAGGATGATTCCTTTGTCAGATATACGTGCTACAAATATCTTCTACTCTGTGGCACGGCTTTTCCCTTTTCTTTAAATAAATTTATTTATTTATTTTTATCTTTGGCTGTGTCGGGTCTTCGTTGCTGCATTCAGGCTTTCTTTAGTTGCGGTGAGCGGGGGCTTCAGTAGTTGTGGTGCACAGGCTCCAGAGCGCAGGCTCAGTAGATGTGGCACACGGGCTTAGCTGCTCCGCAACACGTGGGATCTTCCTGGACCAGGGCTCGAACCCATGTCCCCTGCATTGGCAGGCAGATTCTTAACCACTGCACCACCAGGGAAGCCCCAGCTTTTCCCTTTTAATGGTATCTATCTATCCATTTATTTATGGCCGAGTTGGGTCTTTGTTGCTGTGCATGGGCTTTCTCTAGTTGCAGCAAGTGGGGGCTACTCTTCATTGCGGTGCGCGGGCTTCTCGTTGTGGTGGCTTCTCTCGTTGCGGAGCACGGGGTCTAGGTGCGCAGGCTTCAGCAGTGTGGCGCTCAGGCTCAGCAGATGTGGCACACGGGCTTAGTTGCTCCACAGCATGTGGGATCTTCCTGGACCAGGGCTCAAACCGTGTACTCTGCACTGGCAAGGAGACTCTTAACCACTGTGTTGCCAGGAAAGCCCCAGCTTTTCCCTTTTAATGGTATTTTTGATCAATAGATGTTCTTGATCTTTATGTAGTCCAATTTTTCAAGTTATCTTTATATTTAGCTCATTTGTATCCTACTTAATAAATCTTTGCTGACACAGTGAAAACTTTTTTTCCTAAAAAACTGTTTTTTCACATTTAGATCAGCAATCCACCCAAAAATGGTAACTGTATGATATAAGTAAGATCGTGATCCTTCTCCCCCTACATGGATATCTAACAGACCAACACCATTATTTGATTTTCCTTTCTCCATTGTACTGCTGTGTCACTTTTATTATAAACCAGGTGACAGTATACATGTGTCAGTCTGTTTCTGGACTGTATTGCTCCATTGGTCTATTTGTCTACCCTTGTGCCAAAACCATCTTATCTTGTTACAGCTTGATATTTGATGGTGTAAGCCCTCCAGATTTTCTTTCTTCTTCATGGTTGACTTGGCTTGACACTGCATTTTAATTTGCATTTCATCTGAGCATCTTTTGATATTTATTATGATTAGTATTAGATGTTTTCTTCTTGTATGAGCTAGCTGTTCAGGTCTTCTGAAAACAAGCTGGTTGTCCTTTACATACTAATTAGTATTAGATCTTTCTGTATTAGGAAATTCACCCCTCATGTGACAAATGTTGCCCTTTGCATAGTATTTTTAAAAGATGTGCTTACAATTTTCCCCTTATTTTTTAATGTACTCAAAAGTATCAATTTCTTTTTTTCCTCCTGGGTTTTGGTTTCAGGCTTAAAAAAGCCTTCTCTATGCCAAGACAGCATTAGTGTTGGCAAGATGAGTAACAGAGGACTTCACGTTTTACATTACTCATTTTTATAGTTTGACATTTTTTTAATTTCTAAATTACCTCAATAATTTCTTTAAAAAAGAATTTCAGTCATTTCCCACTGTAAGATACTGACCCAATAATTTATTGATACTTTTATGATTTCATTTGCCATATTTAAATCTTTAATTCACCTGGAATTCATTTTGGTATAAGGTGCAAAGTAGAAGTCTAACATTCCCTCCAAATAACCAATTTTCCCCCATTTATTTAAAATACAGCACTGTCCTATAACTTTATTATGTAATATATGTGTGTGTGTGTGTGTGTGTGTGTGTGTGTGTGTGTGTGTGTGTGTGTGTGTGTGTGTGTGTGTGTGGTACGCGGGCCTCTCAGTGTTGTGGCCTCTCCCGTTGCAGAGCACAAGCTCCGGACACGCAGGCTCAGCGGCCATGGCTCACGGGCCCAGCCGCTCCGCGGCATGTGGGATCTTCCCGGACCGGGGCACGAACCTGTGTCTCCTGCATCAGCAGGCAGATTCTCAACCACTGCGCCACCAGGGAAGCCCTGTAATATATTCTTAAATATGCTTTGGTTTCTATCTAGTCTGTCTACTATGTTCTATAAATCAATTTCCCTCTTTGCTGTTCTTGTGCCAATACCATGTTGTTTTAAAATATATAGCCTTCTAATATACTTGACTATCCTAATTACTGTACATCTTAAAAATTTCCTTGGCTCATTTATTCTCATGTAATTAATTCCTCCATATAAATATATTTAATCAGTTTCCTATACCCAATAAAATTCTGATATTCTGATTCAAGTTGTAATAAGTTCACAGCTTAAACTGAAATGAGTGGACATATTTATAACATATTACCTTCCCATCCAGATACATGGTATGGCTAGCTATTTATGTTTTTTTATGCCCTGCCTCCCCTAAAGTTTTTGCTCTCAATTTATTAATCCTAAGAGTTTTTTATGTGAAAAGAATATTAACTCTCTGGCTGTCAAATATGTTGCAAGAATTTTTTTTCAATTTGTTACCAGCCAATTTAAAAAAATATTAGTTGAAGCTGTATATAACTAAGAATAGAAATAAACACAGAAAAAGAAAAAATTAATTCAACTCTAATACTAAATCAGGCATTAATTCGTATGGTTTTCAGCATGAGACTTACAATAATAATTTTTAAAAATCCCAAATTATTAAGTTTAAGACTGAAAACAATAAATAGAACACATTATAGAAACACTTCACTGGGTCAAAACTTAACTCTATGGAAAATTCTGTAATTGGAACAGGATAAAATAGACCATTCAGCAGTTACAATAAAAAGAAAAGTTCATAAACTTCACTCTTTGAAGAACCCAGCCCTTCACTCTATTTGCCTTCAGTTGGTCTACAATTTTACAATTCTTTCTATTCACTTTATCTACTTCTATACCCAAATTGTTGAGTACCCCTAGGAAAACCCATTCTGATTCAAACACAATATCCTGTAGGATGCTGTTTTATGGAACGATCTATATCTCCTATCATTTTTTTAAAACATATTTTTACTGAGGCTCCCTTTCTATATAACTTAGCAGCCACTTCCAACTTCTGTTCAACCTTTCTACATAAAAGCCACCACTCCTATCCCTGATTCTCAGCAGATGATCTTACCTCCTAATTCATAACTACCATTCTTTGCAAACTTAGTTATGTAGACACTTTATGTCTTTAACTCTTTGCATCTGATCTTAGAGGAAGAAGTATTCCTTTCTCAACTCCAATGTAAGACTAATACCTTGGACTTCCCTGGTAGCGCAGTGGTTAAGAATCCGCCTGCCAACGCAGGGGACACGGGTTCAAGCCCTAGTCTGGGAAGATCCCACATGCCGCGGAGCAACTAAGCCCACGCACCACAACTACTAAGCCTGTGCTCTAGAGCCCGCGAGCCACAACTACTGAAGCCGGTGCACCTAGAGCCCATGCTCCGCAACGATTGCCGCAAGTAGAGAAAGCCCGTGTGCAGCAACCAAGACCCAACGCAGCCAAAAATAAATAAATTAAAATAAATAAAAAATTTTTTAAAAGACTAATACCTTAATTTATGCAGGGTGAAGGAAGGGTCAAGGCTCATTAATTTAACGCTCCTACTCAAGGACTCTGCTCCATAATTTATTTCCTGCCTTACTTGTATATTCAACCTCTCATTCCGTTTTGGTTTCTGCCATTCAGCCAATAAATATATTCTAACATCTTCCATTCTTAAAAAACAACAACTTTCACATTTTACCCTTTCTACATGTCAATACCTCTCTCCCTTCCCTTTTTAGCGAGCAGTCAGCCTGTCTACTTCTTCATCTCCCATTCATTCCATAAGCCCATTTCCTAAAGCTTTATGACTGTGCCTTCACCTGAAGCTACTAACAAAAACTAACATAGTGACACTGGACCATGGTGAATCAGGATGGGGAAATTTTTGATTGCACAAATACTATTATTTTGTCTATAACTATGCCTATTGATGGAAGTTGGGACAGCTGGAGGGAGGGATCTGACTGTGAGTTTCTCATTGGCTCTAAATTGGAGAAAAGTGGAAACTGTAAACATTAAGCAAGAAAGCAAGGTACACAGGAACTAAATACTAGGTATGAGACCTAGACTAAATTACTTAACTTTCTCACCTATAAAACAGGGTTATACCCCACTTTACAGTTTAAGTGTGAGGCTTAAACAAAATAACTGTGTAAAAGCACTTACAGTTCCAGGCACATGTTAAACACCTTCTTTCACCTTAGCACAGTGCCATATTCCCTACAGGCACACAACTATTAAGGAGTACAAGTGTACCAAAAAAGACACCATATTAAAACTTTGTGGACTATGTGAAACAGAAAATGTGGCAAAAGCACCATCTGTTCAAACTCACTATTAATAATCCAAAAATGAAAAGCTTCAATTAGAAATAAAAGTTACTAGAAGATATCCAAGTACTTTGAGGGAATTCAACCACTAAATATACTTTGATTAAATTTCCAATGATTTTCTCTAAAAAGTGTAAAAGATTACACGCAATTTATTAAAATAGATAGAGCTAGCATACACAAAAAGCTGCAGTTTCCCAGGTTGAGAAAGAAATCCAACTCACCCTTCCTGGGAGGAATGAATCTTAAATATACAAAACTTCCTTAGATATGCACAAAAGTAAATCAATGTATCAAAAGGATCTGGAATAAAGGGAGATTTTTCTCTAACTTCCCCTCCCCCCAAATAATAACATAAATGACCAAAATGAATAGTCCCCAAATATCAAGGGGGAAAAAATTTAATTGTTAGAATTGGTGTAAAGCAGCTGGATTTAGTAGAATGCAGCAAGTCAGCTGCTTTCTGAAAAAATATTCGGGGTGGAGAAAGCGGGCAACCTTCCCGATGAAACAACTGCCATAAAACATCATACATACATAAGAACATACACATCTGTTAAATATCAGTTTACAATGTTCCAGCCAACTTACAAATCAAGAGGAAGTGTTTAGATCTAAAAAATAAATCACACTTTACTTCTAGTCAAATTTTGCGTGGGTGGCTACAGGAGAAGAAGCGTTATCCACGCCGATTCAAGGCAAAGAGGACTGAATAATAAGTCCACTGTTCACATTCAAATGTAGGGGGAGAGGAAAAGGGAGGCTCCCAGTCCATAAAGTTCTCCTCCCTCTCTAAACACTGCAAAACTGTCCACGTCTAAAGACACTTACTCCTGAAACTACTTGGAGACTGACTTGGAAACTTTTTGTTCAGATTTTTGAGGGAGAGAGATTTAGGAATGCTGCAAGATTACAACTTGCAAATAGATGAACATACTTTAAATTCTAAAGTTTTTGGTTTTTTTTAAGGACTTTCCCCCTTTCAAGTAGTTTATCACCACTCCCATGTTAATAAAACCCCCTATTCAACCCCTAGTATAAACAAAAACCAAAGCTTTAAAGGATATGCGAATACGGCACACGACTACTTCCAATAATTCCTCAACTCCCTCCCAATTAGGAAGAAATAGGTAAAGCTAAGGAACAAGAAGCAGGAAAAAAAAAAAAAAAACTTGGGAAAGAGGGCGGTGAGAAAAGAAACTAGAAAGGAGGGGAAAAGAGCAAATAAAAGTCCAGCTGATGGTGACACTTAATTGGGAAGGGAGGGCAGAAAATATCCCGAAGACACAGGCTAGAAGAGAAGGACTGAGTGGGACAAGGGCGCAATAGAGGAAGTCCACGCAAAAGGACTACCCAAAGGGGCCCCAATGTAGGAGGGAACACCAAAAGGGGGAAAAGATCCATGAGGAAGACGTATCCATCAAGGCCCAAGAGCTTTTGAGACAGAGGCTACCAGATGGGGTGTTTCTATATTGGTCACTCCGACACCTCCCCATATGTCTCGGAAGACGACGCTGGTACAAGGGGTAAGGGGTTAAACGCGGGGGCTCGCAGACGTGGAAGGGGGTGCGGCCCCAGGGGTTGCTGCAGGAGCGCTGAGCGCTGGCCCACGGTCCGTACCTTATAGTAAACATCGAACTGAATGTTCTCGGGTAAGGAGCGGATGTCTCGGCGTGAGCGGATGTAGTTGTCCACGACAGCGGAGATGGCGGTGTTATAGAGGGTCTCTGGGATCCACTCTAGTTCCACGGCCGCCATCTTCCTTCCCTCCTCCTCCGCCTCCTCCGCCTCCTCCTCCCGAAGGCCCCCACCTCCCTCCGTAGCTAACTCCTCGGCGGCCCCGGAGGATTCCGAGGGGCGGCGGCGGCCACACGGGCACAAAGCAGAAGGGCGCGGCTGCCCTGGCTCCTCCGGGTGAGCTGGGGGCGGCGGCAGCGGGCGCAGGCCCGTGTGGAGAGCGGGCAAGGGATCCGAGGGCAGCCGGGCCGAGGCCTCACATTCCGTGTTTGCGAACACCCTGAGATCCGTCCCAGTGCCCGTCTCTGCAGGGGCGGGACTACGTGTGCGGCGTCATGACGTCAGCATACGCCGACGCGCTGGAGGGAAGGAATGCGGCAGACGAAAAACTTGGGAAGAAAAGATCCGTGATCCCGCCCTCGGGGAACATACTTTCCGAGGGCGCTGGAGTACCGTGGATGGGGGTGAGCCTTTTTCACTGCGACAAGTTATGACAGGTTTTTAAGCAGCTCCTTCCGAGTCACCGGCCGCATCAGTCCTTTCAGCCAATCCTCCTTCGGGGGTTCTTAGGCACGGACCCTTTCCAGGCTCAGGTAGAAGTTTGGATGCAGAGTTATCAGTCCATTAAAAATTATGCATTCAGAGAATTCCCATTACTCTGGAAACCCTCCCTTAGACTACGGTCCCTAAGCCAAGTTAGGAACCTTCGACCTAGGAACTAGGGATCAGGATGGAAGGGAGACTTGCATTGTGTAACCATTTGCCCTGTTTGAACTTTACTGTAATGTTCCTTTTTCTAAATGAAACTTACCGAAAAAAAAAAAAAAAAAGGGAAAAGAACTGCTTTAGAAGAATTTGGTGGGAAGGTTAGCCTTATTATGGAATTACAAATAGTGGTGAGAGAAAAAGGGCTAAATGGTAACTGTGGTATGACTGTGGTAAAACAGAAATGAAGATATCTGTTTCCTTACGTCCTCAGCCTGAATATCTGCTACTTATGTAACTTAATTTTCCAAGTCTGCGATCTTTATGCAACATCTTTCTCCTCTAGGAATTTAACAAGGAAATTACTGGCCGTAATTGGTGACACTGTCAATCTCGTAGTCACGCTGTAGCAATGTAAAACCTGAAAACGATGATAATGTGCTGACATTTAGAGCTAGAGGGATTGGAAGTGGCTCTTCCAGTTCACCCTGCTATTTCAATGTTAAATGGTTAAATAGTTTGGTAAGAAAGAAAGAAGGAAACACACTTAGTCCTCTTCTCAGTATGTACCAGTTCTTACTCTGTAGTCCATGAACCTGGGAAAGCTGTGGTTGGCCTTAAGGTAGGGTTGCCAGAATTGGCAAGTAAAAAAATACAAATGCCCAGTTACATTTTAATTTCACATAAACAACGAATCCCTACCGTAAGGCACTAAATCCAGAATTAGAATCCATCGGCAGGCCAGGCCCTTGTGAACCAGATGAACAGAGAAACTAGTAGAAACTAGGCCATTTTTGTTGTGGACTGTCCTCAATTGAGGGAAGAAAGCTTCTCCCTTGTACTCTAGAAAATTAACGAGTCCCAGCAGAGCTGGTATTTGAACTCAATAATTACATAAATACTGCCTTTCATATTCTGGATGATAGCATAACATCTGAGTTTTCAGTGTTCAGGGTCAGATCATGAAGGGGCTAATGTGATGCTAATGACCTTGGACTTCATCTTGGAGATGATAGGGAATCCTTAAAGGATTGTAAGGAAGCAAAAGGATCAGATTTGTGTGTCAGCAAGAAGACAGTAATCATCTATGACCAGCAGAGCCGGAGGAAGATCTCGAACCATGCACTCCCAGCTACAGAAGGATAGATTACAGAAGAGGCCTGCTAAACTGTCATGGCCATATATACATGTTGGCGGACAGAGGTCCTTTGTATCACAATGTTATCCCTACAGTCCACCAAATCTCCTTTAACCCTTGACTACTGGTGGCCTCAAATTTGGCAGAAAGCCTTCCACTATACAGAGCTATATGAGACATGAACTTGGTCCAGAAGGAATCCTGAAAATCCTAAGAAGCAAGACACATTTTGACCATTTTTATTTATTTTTATTTTATTTTTTTATATTTTATTTTATTTGTGTGTGTGTGTGTGTGTGTGTGTGTGTGTGTGTGTGTGTGTGTGTGCGCGGTACGTGGGCCTCTCACTGTTGTGGCCTCTCCCGTTGCAGAGCACAGGCTCCGGACGCGCAGGCTCAGCGGCCATGGCTCACAGGCCCAGCCGCTCCGCGGCATGTGGGATCTTCCCGGACTGGGGCACGAACCTGTGTCCCCTGCATTGGCAGGCAGACTCTCAACCACTGCACGACCAAGGAAGCCCTTGATCATTTTTAAATTGCAGGTTCTCCCTTCATTGAGATGTGGGGGGTCTAAGTATTGAGCAATACCTTGCTCTTGACTCTGGTTAGATTGTGTCTGTTTCAACAAATGGACTACAGCAGAAGTAATGCTAGGCCAGAAAAGGCCATATGGAATCTACCTTGTTCTCTGGAATACTCACTCTTGGATTCCTGAGCCACCATGTAAAAAGATGAACTACACTGAGGCCACCGTGCTCTGAGTAAGCCCAAGTCACGTGAAGAGACTACATGTAAGCACTCCCGGTCAACAATCCCAGCTGAATGCAGCCTTTGAGTCATCCCAGCTCAGGTACCAGTTGTTTCAGTGAAGAAACCTCCAGATGATTCCTCATCTCTAAGACATTTGAGCTACCTTCAGCCACTCCAGGCTTTCCAGATGAGGATCCAAGCATCAAGGAACTGATTGAGACAAGTATCCCTGCTCTGGTCTGAATTCCTGACCCACAGGAACATAATAAAATGTTTCTTCATTTATATCACTAAGGTTATAGTGGTTATGCCACAGCAGGTCAGTGGAACACCCCATTCCAATCCCCTAAAGTTCCCAGGAATCCATCACTTTAGACTCCATAGTCAACCTATTCCCTCTCAGGGTTATACATTATTAAACATATGAATTCATTCATGAGAATGAGACAATTGATAACCTGTGTTGGACAGTTTTCTTAACTTTCTGACAATGGCTCTGCTATACTACTTATAAGAGTGAACTGCCTAACCAAAGAGAATCAGAATGGAAACAATGATTCTTCTAAATTTGAAGAGCTTTTTTCAGAGCCCTCCAAGTCTAAATCCACATAATCAACACCCATCAACCACAGGCCAACAATCACATGGACCTCATAAATAGAATCATCAAGTTACACCTGTGGCAGCACACATCACATAGGCAAAATGACTGGGTCCTGATACTTGCAACCATCAAAGAACAGAGCAAGTCTTTGCCAATCAGTTCTTGTCACTTAGGGAAACAATGAAGATAGGAAATCCTGCCCAATGCTCATCCCTCAGTACCATTACCCATATCTGCAGAAAACTCAGGAGTTTTTTGGACATGTTCATAGTCACTGTCCATCTTGTCTTGACCCCTTTAAATTCACCCTGCTTGCTACATGTGGCTTCCTGTCTCCAAAGTTAATCCAAACAGCTACCTACTAGGATGCTCCCCCAATTCTTGATCTCTACTGTCTTCATTAACATACATAACACCCCCATTTGGCCCTAAGAGCAATAGAAAATAAAACCTATCATTTGCCAGTCCTTATTTTGAGGAAATCCACTTGGAACCTGCCCTGTATGCAGTCTGTCTACTAACCCTGACAATCAGAATTAGAGAATTAGCATAGAAGGTCTGAGTGGTTTTGTATTTGTGCTGCTAGTGCTGGTCCAGTGCATGGAATAAAGGCTTAAGGGTCATTCTTGGAAAGACAAACATGTAATCAATAATCACAATATAATGTGACAAATACTGTGATAGAGTTTGCACAGGATATCAAGAGAGTAGTGAGGCTATAATGAGTTGGTTTTGGATGTAATAGTCATATAAAAGTTCGAAAATAGGTCAATTCTCAAAGTATTTTCAGTTGCAATGAAGTTCATAGGAAAATATAACCTGAAACTAACACAACATTGTAAATCAACTCCAATTTTTATTTTAAAATAAAGGCAATAAGAGTTTTAAAAAAAGTTCAGGACTTCCCTGGTGGCACAGTGGTTGGGGATCCGCCGGCCAATGCAGGGGACACGGGTTCGAGCCCTGGTCGGGGAAGATCCCACATGCCGCAGGGCAACTAAACCTGTGAGCCACAACTACTGAGTCTGTGCTCTAGAGCACACAGGCCACAACTACTGAGCCCACGTGCCACACCTACGGAAGCCCATGCGCCTAGAGCCCATGCTCCGCAACAAGAGAAGCCACCACAATGAGAAGTTCGCGCACCGCAATGAAGAGTAGCCCCTGCTCGCTGCAACTAGAGAAAGCCCATGCGCAGCAACGAAAGACCCAAAGCAGCCAAAAATAAATAAATAAAATAAATAAATAAACAGTAATTCCACATTTCCTCCCTCTTCCCAGCCCCTGGTAATTTCTAATCTGCTTTCTGTCTCTGTGAGTTCACCTATTCTAGGTGCCTCAAATAAGTAGAATCATACAATATTTGTCCTTTTGTGTCTGGCTTATTTCATATAGCATGTTTTCAGGGTTCATCCATGTTGTACCTTGTATCAGAATTTCATTCCTTTTTGAGGCTAAATAATACTCAATTGTATGTATATACCACATTTGTTTATCCATTCATCTGTTCATAGACATTTGGGTTGTTTCCACATTTTGGCAATTGAGAATAACGCTGTGAACAAAGTATACAAACATCTGTTTGAGTCGTTTTCAATTCTTTTGGGTGTATATCTTGAAGTAGAATTGCTGGCTCATGTGGTAATTCTACTTCTAACTTTTTGAGGAACTGCCAAACTGTTTTCCACAACAGCTGTACCATTTTATATTCCCACCAGCAATGCATACACGTTCCAATTTCTCCACGTCCTCACACTTGTTATTTTCCATTTTTTTGATAATTAGCCATCCTAATGAACACGAAGTGGTATTAAAATATCTTTGTATTTCACAAAAATTCACATTAGAGTGATCAGCTAGCCCAATAAGAAGACAAAGTGTATTAAATACATAGCTGAAGACACTAAAGTTATGTTGGAAAAAACATTTAGGTAATACATATCAAGAACCTTAAAAAACGTGCAAATTCCAACTTAATTTACAGATGTTTCCTCACATGTTTAAACTGACATATGTATAAAGATGTTCATACAGTTTGTTTATGTGGTAAGATATTCATTTCAAAATATGAACAACAACCCTTCCCCCATTGAGGCAGTAGATAGAATGGTTCTATGCTCATTTGTTTTAAATGAGAGGACACAGAAGAGGGAAACAAGGATCCTTTTCTTTGCTTGTGCATTTCAAAAGTCTAGGCCCTGCAGGGGAATAGAAAGAACTTATATACATAGACAACACAGTAGATTTGATGAAAACAGTTTCCCCATCCCTTACACAAGCCCGTTTTTGCTGGAAAGGAGAAAGGAAGAAGGGGGAAAGCCCAAAGTGGAAAGTATAGGAAACTGATTATGCGGAAGTGCCCTGTACCCTATGCCTTCACAGCCTCCACGCCTCACCCCCACAGCCCTGCATGGGTCCTAGAGTAGGAACGAATAAAAGATTTGGGGTGGGGGGGGCGTTGAATGCAGAAGGTCTACTTTCATAAGTATTAGAATCCATAAAGGGAGTAAGAACACGTAGTAGGAAATGTGGCTTAATAGGCCCAGGAAGATGGGCCTTAGACAACATCACAGGGCACCTCAGCATGATATGGGAGTGTTATAATGACTACCTGGGGATAACTGGCATTTGTGAAGGGCTTTGAGCAACCCAAGAATTGCTCAGAACAGCAGAATGATTTCTGTATACCCAAGATCCTGAGACAGCCTCCCAGAGCTGGCCACTGGCAACCTGTCACAGGGGCTGACAATTCCAATGTAACAGAGAGTGCCCTTAATGGAGGAGAGAGAGAAATCTGTCTCTCAAGAAGCTCTGAGGTCCAAAAGCAGTGGTAGGCATGGACCATCTCGGAAAAGCTGATGACTAGCAGGATAAAACAGCTCCAAACATTTTTGGTCCTTGGATCACACGACTCAAGATTCAAATTCCAAGGATAGAAGGTCATACTGGCTAGCTTGGGTCACATGTCCAACTTTGGCCAGAGGAGGACAAGGCAATATATATGACTATTTACCAAGATTATATCAAGTAGATGGTGACCTAAATGGGAAGGAAATCCAAAAAGGAGGGTATATATGTATACATACAGCTGATTCACTTTGCTGTACAGCAGAAACTAACACAACATCGTAAAACAACTATACCCCAATTTTTTTTAAAAAATGTGGGGCATCCCTGGTGGCACAGTGGTTAAGAATCTGCCTGCAATGCAGGGGACATGGGTTCTATCCCTGGCCTGGGAAGATCCAACATGCTGCGGAGCAGCTAAGCTCGTGTGCCACAACTACTGAGCCTGCGCTCTACAGCCCGTGAGTCACAACAGCTGAGCCCGCGTGCCACAGCTACTGAATCCCGTGTGCCTAGAGCCCGTGCTCTGCAACAGGAGAAGCCACACAAGGAGAAGCCCACACGCCACAATGAAGAGTAGCCCCCTCTGGCCGAAACTAGGGAAAGCCCGCGCACAGCAACGAAGACCCAACACAGCCAAAAAACAAACAAAAAAAGAAAACAAATAAATAAAAAATTTATTTTAAAAAAATGTGTTTAATGAACATACATTGTATTCCAGACCATATTCTGAATGTGAGGATCCAGAAATAAATAAAACAGGTTAAAAAAAAAAGACTATCTCAAGTAGAAAAGTGTTAGTTACCTAAGAAAATAACATCAGATGATATTACCAAAAGATGAGGTCAGAGATAGCTGGCAAGCAAAAACTACAGATGCATACCACAGCTGAAGTCACCAAGTGGATTCACTCTTCATAGATATAATAATTTTTGGAAAAAAGCAACTTCATTAAGGTATAATTTATATACAATAAAAGTTATGTGTCTTAAGTGTACAGATTGATGACTTTTGACAAATGTACACATGTATGTAACCACCACCCCAATCAAGGTGTATATTTATTTCCATTTCCCCAGAAGTTCCCTGGTGCCCCATTTGCAGTCAATCTCCCCAGCTGCCCCACTCCAGGCAACCACCAATGTGATTTTCTAGTACTATTGATTAGTTCTGTTTTAGAATTTCTTATAAATGGAATAATAATCTAATATTCTAAATATTTCATTTTATTTCCTACTAGCTGCTTAGCTATAGCTCTTTTTATTACTTTTTCAGTGTTTCCTCTAAGGCTTTTTTTTTTTAACATCTTTATTTGAGTATAACTGTTTTACAATAGTGCGTTAGTTTCTCCTTTACAACAAAGTGAATCAGTTATACATATACATATGTTCCCATTTCTCTTCCCTCTTGTGCTCTAAGGCTTATAATATGTATTCTTAATGTATCAGAGTCTGTTTAGAGTCAATACAAAATATATCTCTTCCCATTTCCCACTTTCTACTTAAGCCTTATCCTACTTATCTGACACTTCCTGCCTCACAATGAAATAATTTTATAACAAATAAAAATTTACAAATAAATTCACCTACGCTTTTATACTTTATATGAATATGGTCATATCCTTTCCTTCTCCATTATAAGCCCCTCCTTACATTTGTTTTGTTTTAACAGTTACTGTCTTTTAAGTGAATTACAAGAAAGAAAGCAGTCTTTTATATTTTCCTGCTTATTTACAACTCCTGATGCTCTTACCTTCCTTCCTGTAGATTTGAATATTTGGAAAGTATTTAATACTCTATTAATTTACATTCCTGACAGTAGTGGCAGTGATTTTCCTATATACAAATCATAGCAAGTTAGGAAACATAATGGAAAGAAAGATTATAAAAACTGAATAAAGATTAAGAATATAGAATAAAGAATAAGAATAAGGGATAAAGTCAATAAGAAATGTGAAAGACCTATGTGAGGATAGCCACAAAACAATAAAGGGATACAAAAGAGGCTTTTAATGAAAGGAGGGACATGCTTTGTTCCCAGAAAGATAATTTTGTAATTATGTGATTTCTACTTAATTATACTTAATGGTTACTTAATTCTCAACAATTCCCCATCATTTTTTGTGGACAATATAACATATAGCTGGAATTTACCTTTAAAAAAATTCATATATTAACTACTAGTATATCTGCTTTGCTCCAGCAATCATGGTTTACATTTTCCACCCATAGATAGTCTTACCTTCTTTCTTTTCTCTGTCTGTGACTTTGGCTATATACGTTTGTTGTTGTTGTTGTTTTGTGTGTGTGTGGTACGCGGGCCTCTCTCTGTTGTGGCCTCTCCCATTGCGGAGCACAGGCACCGGATGCACAGGCTCAGCGGCCATGGCTCACGGGCCTAGCTGCTCCACGGCATGTGGGATCTTCCCAGACCAGGGCTCGAACCCATGTCCCCTGCATCGGCAGGCGGACTCTCAACCACTGCGCCACCAGGGAAGCCCAACTATATAGGTTTTTAAAAGAAATGTAGTACTAGGCTTCCCTGGTGGCACAGTGGTTAAGAATCTGCCTGCCAATGCAGGGCATGTGGGTTCGAGCCCTGGTCTGGGAAGATCCCACTTGCCACGGAGCAGCTAAGCGCATGCACCACAACTACTGAGCCTGTGCTGTAGAGCCTGTGAGCCACAACTACTGAGGCCCGCATGCCATAACAACTGAAGCCCACACACCTAGAGCCCGTGCTCCACAACTAGAGAAGACACTGCAATGAGAAGTCCATGCACTGCAACGAAGAGTACCCTCTATTCGCCACAACTAGAGAAAGCCTGCACGCAGCAACAAAGACCCAACGCAGCCAAAAATATATTTATTTATTTATTTCGCTGTACGTGGGCCTCTCCCGTTGCGGAGCACAGGCTCCAGACGCGCAGGCTCAGCGGCCATGGCTCACGGGCCCAGCCGCTCTGCGGCACATGGGATCCTCACGGACCGGGGCACAAACCCGCGTCCCCTGCATCTGCAAGCAGACTCTCAACCACTGCGCCACCAGGGAAGCCCAAATTTATTTATTTTTAAAAATGTAGTATTGCATTCTATTTTGGGGGTACTGCATTCTATTTCCATTCTTATAGTGGTGAATTTTATCTTTTATAAAATAGTAGTTATTACTATTTTCTGATTATAAAAGTAAGACTTCCCATGAAAGAATATTTGGAATAAACAGAAAACTAGGAAGAAGTTTATTGTAATCCCACTATGCAGAGATAACCACCGTTAATATCTTTAAACTCTTTGTGTATTGAAATTATTATTTTTTTCCTAAAAGTAAAGCATGCTTCCTGTAACAATTTCAAATAATACAAAGACACTATAGTGGGCATCTTTTATTTTTGCTTGTCCAGTATCTAGTCCTTCTTCTTCTGGAAATGATACCCTGATTTTGCTTTGGGGAACTATCTCCCCCCCACTTTCAGTCCATGTGTTTCAGATGAGACTGATCCAACCCCTCAGCTCTAAGGGCTAGCACAAGACTCAGTTTTGGCCAGAGAAATGATGGCCCAGGAAAGGCTAACAGGAAACAATTCTGCAACTTTGGTTGAAATTACATATTGGGAAAAAGAAGTCCATTTCTACTATGACCCACATCTAAAAAATAGAATATGATGAAAATGGTGCTATGTGACTTCTAAGGACATAACTTCTACTCTGCGCTTTCCTTCTTGAGTCATTCGTAGAATCAATCGGGAAGCCAGCCACCATGTTGTGAGGATACTCAAGCAGCCTCATGGAAAGGGCCCTGAAGAGAGGAACTGACGCATCAGCCATGTGAGTGAGCCACCTTGAAAAGAAATCCTCCAGCCTCAGTTGAGCTTTCAGAGGACTGCAGCTCTACCTGACTTCTTGGCTGAATCTTCATGTGAGATCCTGAGCCAGCACAGCTCAGCTAAGCTTCTCCTGACCCACGGAAACCTTGAGAGATACTAAATGTTTATTGTTCTTTTAAGCCATAAAGTTTTAGGGTAATTTGTTATGTGGTAATAGATAACTAAAACAAGGTTAGTTTAGGAATCTAGACCTAAGCCAATCAGAATGTGGCATTCCAGGTAAACTTTATCCATTTAGGAATAGGCAATTGACTAAACTGTCCCAACTAGACAAAAGGGATGGGCTTCCTTTTTTTTTTTTAAACAGTTGGGTAAGCAACTGTCTTCCACTACCCATAAACATGAAAATCTATATTCAGATTGTAATTGGCAACCATCCTGTTGTCATAAAAGAGGCCAACTTTAGGATGAATATAATCTTGCAGGTGGCAAATCAGATAGACCAAGTAAATATCCCTTGCCGATGCAGGGGATATGGGTTCATGCCCTGGTCCGGGAAGATCCCACATGACGTGGAGCGGCTGGGCCCGTGAGCCATGGTCGCTGAGCCTGCGCGTCCGGAGCCTGTGCTCCGCAACGGTAGAGGCCCCAACAGTGAGAGGCCCGCGTACCGAAAAAAAAAACAACAAAACTATAATAGAACAGCTTGACTCAAATTAAATGAATGTATAACTCTGAGAAAAGTAATTACAAAATAGTTTACATAATTCTATTAAGGGTACTATATTAATAATTAACTTATATGACTAACTTTGTTGGAATTCTTATATGGAAATTAAAAGCTAATTTTTCTCCTTGATACAGTAACTAAAAAATGATTAAGTTAAAATGTGAAAATGTTTACTACTGAATGAATTCAGTGAATTCTTTTGACCCACTTAAAGAAAAGAGCATGACATTCATGAAGTAATAACTGAAAAGCCTTTAAAAGAACTGTTGTATAGTTCACATTAATTTAGCTTTTCTTTTTTATTATGCCTGCATTACAAGAAAAAACTTCTTTCAAGCCTGAGAAAAAGGAGTGAATTCTTCTTTGCCCTTCAGGCCCTCTCCTGCAATATACTGAGGCCATGTAAGTGGTTGGAGTTTAGTGGGAGCTGGGAAGGGTTGAAAAGGTCTGCCTTACCAAAGGTACCTTTTCCACCTGGCTGTCAAGATGTCAGAAAAATCCTCCTATTAGTTACTCTTTTTTATGTGGACATTAGAGCCTCCTGTTAAAATAAAAATAGTTTAACTGGGACTGAATTTACTAAGTCATCATCACTTATTAACAATTTAGTTTACCAGTTTATCTCTTAGCATACTCCTGGTATTGAAGGACACAGAAATAGTAAGCATTGAGGGCTTCCCTGGTGGCGCAGTGGTTGAGAGTGCGCCTGCCGATGCAGGGGACACAGGTTCGTGCCCCGGTCGGGGAAGATCCCACATGCCATGGAGCTGCTGGGCCCGTGAGCCGTGGCCGCTGAGCCTGCGCGTCCGGAGCCTGTGCTCCGCAAAGGGAGAGGCCACAACAGTGAGAGGCCCGCGAACCGCTGAAAAAAAAAAAAAAAATAGTAAGCATTGAACAGGAGAGAAGAATGATCTAATCAGCAATGTCCAATAGAAACATAGTACCAGCCATACATGTTAATGTGAAATTTTCCAGTAACCAACAAGTAAAAAGGAACAAACCAACAAGGAAGGACCTACGCTATAGCACAGGGAATTATACTCAATATCTTGTAATAACTTATAATGGAAAAGAATCTAAAAAAGAATATATATATAAAAGAATATATTCACATATGTATATGTGTGTATAGATATAGATATATCACTTTGCTGTACACCTGGAACTAACACATTGTAAATCAACTATATTTCAATAAAATTTTTTTAAAGTAAAAAGAAACAGGTGAAATTATTTTTAATATATTTTCTTTAACACCATATATATATTATCATTTCAACATAGAATCAATTTTTAAAATTACGAAGGAGATATTTTACATTCTTTATTTTACTAAGTCTTTAAAATCCACTGTGTATGTTACACAGCACATCTCAATTTGGACTAGACACATTTGAAGTCCTTAATAATCACATGTGGCTAGTGGCTATCATATTGGACCAAGAGGATCTAAATCAATGGTTTTAAAGTGTGGTCCCTGGACCAGCAATGTCACCATCACCCTAAAACTTGTTAGAAATAAAAATTCTCAATCCCTGCCCCAGACCTACTGAATCAGAAACTCTGATGGTGCAGTCCCGCAATCTGTGTTTTAACAAGCCTTTCAGGTGATTCTGATACATGCTAGATTTGAGAATGACCAGTCTAAATAACAGGGAACTGGTGGGAGAATTTTTTTTCCTTTACTATTAAATAGGTATTACATTCAACATGGGTCAAAATTTTAAAAATACAAAAGCATATGGGAACTTCCCTGGTGGTCCAGAGGTTAAGACTCTGCACTCCCAATGCAGGGGGCCCATGTTCGATCCCTAGTCAGGGAACTAAGCACGTGCACCACAACTACTGAGCCCTGCCCGCTCTAGATCCTTCGCGACGAAGACCCAGTGCAGCCCAAAATACATACATACATACATACATAAAGCATATACAGGGAGAAGCTTCCTTTCCTGCACTGGCCCCAAACCACCTGTTTCTGCTCCCCAGAAGCCTCCAAGCTGGCCTTCAGTGATCCCTGCCTCCTGGTAGTTACTCCTCTGATATTGTGATAAAATCTAAGTATAGGGCTTCCCTGGTGGCGCAGTGGTTGAGACTCCGCCTGCCGATGCAGGGGACACGGGTTCGTGCCCCAGTCCGGGAAGACCCCACATGTCGTGGAGCGGCTGGGCCCGTGAGCCATGGCCGCTGAGCCTGCGCGTCCGGAGCCTGTGCTCTGCAAAGGGAGAGGCCACAGCAGTGAGAGGCCCGTGTACCGCAAAAACAAAAAAACAACAAAAAAAAACCAAACACATGGTTTTAGGGTACTTCCCTGGTGGTCCAGTGGTTAAGAATCTGCCTTCCAGTGCAGGGGACTCGGGTTCGATCCCTGGTTGGAGAAATAAGATCCCACATGCTGTGGGGCAACTAAGCTCATGGGCCACAACGAAAGATCCCGCGTGCTGCAACTAAGACCCGATGCAGCCAAAAATAAATAAATAAATACATATTTTTTTAAAATGTATATATATGGTTTTACTTCCCTGATTAAAGACCTCTGATGATTCATCATTGCCCAAATCATAAAGTCTTTACTTCCTGATTTGGCTTTTAAAGCTCTTCACAATCTAACCCAAACCTACATTTCCACCTTTCACTATTCGTACCCTACCTCCTACCCCACTCCCCTATTTCTTGAAATCTGGTCTTCAACTATGCCAAAAAACTGGCCACTGCCTAATCGGGCAACATAATGAATCATGCTCCCATGCTCTTGTCACATCTATCAATATTGAGAACACCTATTTACTTTGAATTACTCAGAATATATCCTGCCTGGACTGTCAGGTAGCTCAAAGTTAAATTTGATGGCTACTCACTGAACTCTTACTAGCCTAATTGTCTTTTCTGTTTCTTTGGACCAGATCTCTGTCCTTATATTTGACTTTACTTTTTTAAATTACAAAATCAGTGGAATATGGAAAAGAAGAAAAATATTATTAGTTTGTTAAAAAGAAATAACGCTGTTTTTAAAAAAACACCACAAGTACTTAAATGTATAAACTATACAACCGTCCATTCTTCCCTAATCCTGCTCCCCAGATGTAGCTGTTGTTAAGCTTAATAAATATACTTCCGAATTTTTTATATGAGCAACTGAAACTCTCATACACTGATGGTGGGAACATAAAGTGGCACAACCATTTTGAAAAACTATTTGGCAGCAACTACTTGGCCATTTATTTTTATTTATTTTATTTTATTTTTTTTTTGCCAGGGAAGCCCTGGCAGCAACTACTAAAACAATATACACAAAGACACACAGTAGTTTTACTCCTAGGTGTATATCCAACAGAAATGTAGGCATATGTAGAAAATATATAAAAGAAACATTCATAGAACATTATTCATAATAACTCAAAACTAGAGACAACTAAGTTGTAGAACAGATAAATTTTGGTATATTTAATAAAAATACCAGATAGCAACAGAAGTTAACAAACTATAGCAGCATTCAATATGAATCTATCTCACAATAATAACCAAAGAAGCCAGACACAAAAGAAAATATACTCTATGATTACATTCATATAAAGTTCAAAACAGGCAAAACTAGTGTATAGTGATAGAAATCAGGATGTAGTCACCTCAAGAGAGGTTGCTTGTGACTAGGAGGGTGCATGAGGGGGCATCTGAGCTGTTAATGGGTGTAACTGCTTTGTAATAATTTATAGCTGAACACCGAGGCAGTAAAAATATATTGATCTTATTATTTTTTTTTTGATCTTATTATTTTTAATGGCTCCAGTGTCTTCCACTGGATAAATGTTTACTAATTCACTGATTTTTTTCTATTAATTGGACATTTACATTGAAGTTAGGTTTTTATTCCTATTATAATGTTGTAATGAACAACCTTGTAATATATCTTTTTCCATTTGTATAAATATATCTGTAAGATACATTCCTAGTAGAAGAATGATGCTTTAAAAGGAATGCACCAGAATTCCCTGGTGGTCCAGTGGTTTGGACTCCATGCTTTCCCATCTCGGGGAGCTCCAAGGCACAGCCAAAAAGAAAGGAATAGATATCGTAAAGGTTGATGGGCATTGTTTTATAACCCTGCAAAAAAGCTGTACCAATTTGCATTTGCACCAACAGGACCTGATTGCTTAATTTCTATAACCTGGAAATTCACTGGGTAGTATTGGTCTTTTAATTGCTGCCTCTCTAGTAGGTAAAAACATTTCTTCATTGCTGCATTCATTTGTACACTTATTTATTTATTTACTTGCTTACTTCTTTATTTATTTACTTCTTTATTTATTTATGTGGGG
Organism: Kogia breviceps; assembly: GCF_026419965.1. NCBI lineage: Eukaryota > Metazoa > Chordata > Mammalia > Artiodactyla > Physeteridae > Kogia > Kogia breviceps. Next base: position 21,622,860 of record NC_081328.1, read on the forward strand.
GGCAGGGGGAGACCAAGCCATTTTATTGAGGGGCTTCCAGGGAGGGTCGAAGGGCTGGGAGGACAATGAGATGCGACATCCTTCTCCAGGCCAGGATCTCCCCAGCTTCACAGTCACTGAAAAGCCACTTTTACTCCTTTAAAATTATTGGTGAAGTTGAAAACTTTTTCATGTTATTAACATTTTTTTTGTTTTGTTTTTGTTGTCTGTTGGTTTTTTTTTTTTTTTTTTTTTTTTTTTTGGCCACACTGCGCAGCATGTGGGATCTTAGTTCCTGTATCAGGGATGGAATCTGTGCCCCCTACAGTGGAAGCTGGAGTCCTAACCACTGAACTGCTAGGGAAGTCCCTGTTTATTATTTTTTATGAGCAGCTTATTTATGTTTTTCTCCTCCTTTTTCCCGTAGAGAATGGTTTACTTACTAATATATGTGTTAAGAATACTAACCCTTTATCAAGTGGTGGAAAATATTTTTCCTGGTTTGTCATTTGGAGTTTGTTGTCATTTATGGAGATTGTTGGCCTTAGAAGAAGCAGTTTAAATTTTTGTGTGTTCTGTTTTGTTTTTAATGTTTTCTCGTATCTTGTCAGACTTGAAGTCCAGTAGGCAAGTTTTCAGAATTTGTCTTGTGTTGACTATTTTGTACCAGTTTTTCCTGGAACACAGTGTACCCTTTGGGATGTTCTAGGGGAGGAGATCAAGGTATTAGACAAATTCTGCCCACACATACTGGGCCAGCCTCCCAGACACTGGTCTGGAGCAAATAAGTCAAGCAGTCTAGCTCCTCAAGGCCTTTATGAATGCTTCTTTGATCCTGGCCTCTGAAGCCTTTGAAATGGATCAAGGCAGAACATTCACTTTTCAGTCCAAAAGCCACATTATATACTACCTGAGATGTCACACCTTATTTCCTGCTCAGTTATATTTTCAAATTTAGTTTATTGGATGACACCACCCAAATAATACCAGGCCAGCTATTTTTAAAAACGGTAACATTTGGACTGTAACAGAATGATGCTTTGCCCTTATATTTAAGAGAAATTCATGTTCCCCCAATGAATCTCTCCTTTTTTACACCCAAAGAAGCATTAAAATCCCCAAATTTCCCCTTTACCACCTCTCCTTATTCAAGGCTCTAGCTGGAGAAGTCTCATTCAGGTGCCAGCTTATCGTCAGAGTTCTTTCTTTGACAACTGCAACTCCATCCATCTTTCACTAGACCCAATGCAGTTCTTCCAGCCCCTCACAGAATGTTCCAGCCCAATTCTCTACTCTTCCTGAGTTCTAGAAGAACACATGAAAATATTTCAACATAATATATCTTCTCTTCTTGGCAGAAGATCCACAATAAGAAGTCATGACATTGGGACTTCCCTGGCAGTCCAGCGTCGTTAACACTACGTGCTTCCACTGCAGGGGGCGAGGGTTTATCCCTGGTCAGGGAACTAAGATTCCGCATGCCACATGATGCGGCCAAAACACATATATAGGGGTGTGTGTGTGTGTGTGTATACATATATATACATATAGCCCTCGCATATAAACATCCACTTTCCAGACAACAGCATTTGAATTACTTTTCTCTCCCCGCAAAAAAAAAAAAAAAAAAAAAAAAAGAAGAAGAAGAAGAAGAAAACTTGTAATGGTTATTCCAAAAACCCAGACTAGTGGGCTTTTTTTTTTTTTCTAGCCATCATTCAACCTCTTCCACAGTGAAAGAAAGTAGCTCTCCTCCCACTACAGAAACCAAAGAGGCAAATTCTCCCTACCCTCTTCCCCTTCCCAGCAGTCAGAACACAAGACCAAACAAACGTTCCTACCCAGGAATTTGAGTCTTGAGTGAGTGATGAAAAAAACGATGGTCAGAATTCACTCACAAGAGGGGCTGCAGTGGCAGTGTCTTGCCACATCAGGGTCAGTAAACACTTCTTGATAAAAGACAGCTGGGGTGACTCCTGCTTCTTAGGCCTGAGTTGTCTTGCCCTCTGTTGGTTTCCTGAGCCTGATTCTCCAGTATAGCTTTGATTCTGTGAGCCGATCACAAGACTATACAAAGTGAGGGATACCCTTAAAAAAGGAGGATTAACGTTAGCCAAAAATAGCAACCGATGGTTTACTACATCTTCTTTCTGCTTCCTTTGTGTTTATCTCATATTTAAAACCTATGAATTTCCATTTCATCTTTGGTTCCTGTATTCCTGGAACAATGCCAAAGAGAGTCTTAGTGTGTGGCCTCTATTTTCCTTTAGGGATATGATTCCAGGTATTTATAAAAGGCATATCTCCAAGCAAAGTTTACAGTTTTGTTTTGTTTAATATTTATTTGGCTGTGCCAGGTCTTAGTTGTGGCATACGGGATCTAGTTCCCTGACCAGGGATCGAACCTGGGCCCCCTGCATTGGGAGCTCGGAGTCTTAACCACTGGACCACCAGGGAAGTCACAAAGTTTACAGTTTTGTATTCCCCACATTTCATCCATGGCCTCTGCAGCCGTTTGCTATTGTGTATGCTGCAGTGGATGCTGATGCTGCTTCAGCTCCACAGTTCCTCACAGCTGTGGTTCCTGGTTCTGGGTAAAGTCCTCTATTGTGTGCATTCCTGGACTGGCTGGAAATAACCCAGATGTCCAAATGAATAAACAAATTGTGGTATATGCCTACAATGAAATTAAATTCAGAAATTAAACGCAACAAACTATTGATACAAGCGACCACATGAATGAATCTCAAGAGTATTATGTTATTATTACAAGACAGTTACAGGGCTTTCCGGGTGGCACAGTGGTTAAGAATCTGCCTGCCAATGCAGGGGACATGGGTTCAAGCCCTGGTCCGGGAAAATTCCACATGCCGCAGAGCGACTAAGCCCGTGCACCACAACTACTGAGCCAGCACTCTAGAGCCTGTGAGCCACAACTACTGAAGCCCGTGCGCCTAGAGCCCATGCTCCACAACAAGAGAAGCCACCGCAATGAGAAGCTCGCGCACCGCAAGGAAGAGTAGCCCCCGCTCGCCGCAACTAGAGAAAGCCCGCGCGCAGCAACAGACTCAACACATCCAAAAAAAAAAAAAGCACTTACAAAAAGCTACATACTGTATGTTTGCATTTATATATAACTATAGGAAAGGTAAATATAAAGTATAGTGACAGGGACTTCCCTGGTGGTCCAGTGGTAAAGAATCTGCCTTCCAATGCAGGGGATGGGGGTTCGATCCCTGGTCAGGGAACTAAGATCCCACATGCCACAGGGCAACTAAGCCCATGTGTCACAACTACTGAGCTCACGCGCCTCAACTAGAGAGCCCGCATGCTGCAAATTACAGAGCCCGCGTGCCACAACTAGAGAAAAGAAAACCCACATACCACAAATAGAGAGAAGCCCTTGCACCGCAACAAAAGATCCCTCACTCCAGAACTAAGACCCGATGCAACCAAAAAAAAAGGTATAGTGACGAAAAACAAATCAGTGGGTTCCTGGAGCTGTGGATAGGGGGATTTACTGCACGAGAAAGGAACATTTTTGTGGTGGTTGTGGTAGTGGTTACATGGGTGTATACATTTGTTTAAACACACAGAACTGTGTATTTAAAATGAGTGCATTTTATAGTATATAAATTATACCTCAATAAAGCTAGTTTTTAAAAAATGTTAGCACTGAACCACCTATATTTTTTCTCTATTTTCAGGCACTATTAAGGTTGAATTGTGTCCCTCCAAAAGATATGTTGAATTTCTATCCCCCAGTACTTCAGAATGTGACCTTATTTGGAACCAAGGTCTTTGTAGATGTAATCAAGTCACAGTGAGATCATACTGGATTAGAGTGGGCTCTAATCCATGACTGTTAGCATAATAAGAAGAGGAAATTTGGACAGAGACACAGACAGGAGAACACCATGTAACAACGGAGGTTGAGCAATATACGGAGGTTGTGCGTCTACAAACCAAGGAACACAAAGGATTGCCATCCACCACCATAAGCTAGGAAGAGGCAAGGAAGAATCCTCCTAGAGCCTTCACAGAGATCATGGCCCTGTCAACACCCTGACTTTGGACTTCCTGCCTCCAGAACTTTGAGAGCATAAATTTCTCTCATTTAAAGATATCCAGTATGTGGTAATTTGCTACAGTAGACCTAGGAAACTATTACAGGAACATAGAATTATTTTCATAATATATTATTCTAACTCCTGCCTTGTGGGGATCTTCTAAGAGGGAGATCTGATTCCTTGAGCTTGAGGTTTGAAAAATTCCTCTTAACACAGCACCTCCTTGGTAGAGTTGTCAAGGAACTAGCCTTCCACTGTCAACCCAGCATCCAACCCAGTCTCGCATATGACCATTTGTGGTGCTGTGGTGCTGTCTGGCTCCTGTTTCATGGATCTCAACACTTGTGGTTTCCCTTAGCTTCATATACATCCTAAGCCCAGCTTCGTACACATCTAAGCATGCTACTTGTAACATATGTCATTGTGTGAGTGATGGGCTATAAAATTTCAGATGTTACGTATATTTCCTTATCCTCCAGATCTTTTTTTTTTCTTCTTCTTCCAGAAGAGGTTTTTCCACAATCTACAATTAGTTCTGAATTTCCCACAGCTTTGGGAAAATGGGGGTGGAGGGTGGAGACATCACTGTGCCATGTCAGGAACAAAAGTCAATAAATTTTTGTTTGTTTTGTTTTGTTTTTGGCTGTGTGGCCCAGCATGCAGGATCTTGGTTCCCCGACCAGGGATCAAACCCGTGCCCCCGCAGTAGAAGTGCAGAGCCCTAACCACTGGACCATCAAGAAATGCCAATAAATTTTTCTTTGTAAGCTCAAAATCTATTTCTATATCATAAAGCAAAAAATATTAAGAAAGTAGATAAAAACAGCTGGCAGAGGACTAGACAGGTAGAGATTGAGAAACTGACAATCTCTCCTCACTCCCTCTCACAGGAGTTTAAACTCCAAAGGGAAGAAAGACCAAGTAGGAACAAACCTAAACACACTGTATTTTAAACATGAATTGAGGTGTAATTGAATTTAATTGTTTGCCTTAAATTGGCAAGGATGGGGACTTGAGGTAAGAAATTATGATTGAATTCTAGAAAATAGTTCTATTTTGTACACACCCTACACTTGTAGGACCCTAAGAGCGAGTACCTTTTTAATTGTGCATGCTAAGTATCTCACTTACCTTACCCGAGTACCAGCCCTGTTCTTTGTTTGTTGCTTTCAGAGGATACTTTTCAATGATTTCCTGAACTTTGGGTTTTCCTGGGGAAGATTCAGCTACTTCTGGGATTACTACCTGACCACTCGTTTGTTAAATCTTTTGGGGTCCCAAACATCCCTGGTGTCCCTGAAATAGTAACATGTGATGGAACGCCTGTTTTCCAAGACTGTTATATCTGAGTAAAAGTTTTTTCATATTTCCCTTTCACTGAAAGAGCATAGCCTTTGTCTCTGATAGGCCCCTCTCCTCCCTCACATCGTGATAACCTCTAGTCTACCGTCTGCCAACTCTGTATAAAAAGTGCTGTTTGTTTCTTTGTTTAAAGTTTCCTGTAAGGTGCTCTTCTTTCTGCCAGAGGTCCTTCTTGCATCTCTTTCAACCTAATTCATAAAGCTGAGGATTCCAAATGCAGATTCTTTTTAAATGAAATTTCATAAACCTAAAGGCCAAAAGTGTCACTCATTTTTCTCCCACCTTTTTTCAAGAAGCCACACACGGTTCCCATGTATTCTTCCTATCCACTTTGGTTGAACTGATGTAACGACCACTCAGGATTCCTAATCAGCAAAGAATGGGAAAGTGGTGGCAGTGTATCAGTTAAATTCCTTTGAATTTAAATACAGAAAGTGACTGCTACATGCTAAGGGGAGGGAAAAAAAAAAGGAAATGGAATTTGATGTTGAAGTAGCTCACAAATCTTGGAAAAAATAGTAGTCTTTTTTTGTTGTTGCTGTTTGACCATTTTTAAGTGTACCACTCAGTGACACTAATTACAATCACAATATTGTGCAACTGTTAGCACTATTTATTTCCAAAACGTTTTCGTCACCCCACACAGAAACTTTGCACTCATTAAGCAATAGCTCCGCATTCTCCCATGCTCCCAGCCCCTAGTAAACTCTATTCTACTTTCTGTTTCTATGAATTTAACTACTCTAGGTAACTCATATAAGTGGAATCATACAGTATTTTTCCTTTTGTGTCTGGCTTATTTCACGTAGCTTTCAAGGTTCATCCATGTTGTAGTATGTATCAGAACTTCATTCCTTTTTAGCTGAGTAATATTCCACTGTTTATATACACCACATTTGTTTATCCATTTATCTTTGGGTGGACACTTGGGCTGCTTCAATTTTTGGCTGTGGTGAATAATGCTGCTGTGAACATGGGTGTACAAATATTTGTTTGAGTCCTTGTTTTCAGTTCTTGTGGTATATACCCAGGACTTGCTGATCATATGCTAATTCTGTGTTTAATTTTTTGAGAAACCCCCATACTGTTTCCCTTAAATTCATTTTTAAGTAACCTTTGTTCTTTACTGATTCTTTATGTGATTGAGAAAGTAGTTCTTAAGTGTGATCATATCAGGAAACTTAGAATAGATAAAATAATCTTGCCTTTTTCTATTTCTGAAAAAAAAAACAGAGAATTTGCTAGATATTGCATTGAATCTGTAGATCATTCTGAGTAGTATTGACATCTTAACAGTATTGTGTTCCAGTTCATTACACAGCATATCTTTCCATTTATTTAGGTCTTTAATTTCATACAGCCATGTCTTATAGTTTTCAGTATACAAGTCTTACACCTCCTTTGTTAAACTTATTCTGAAGTATTTTATCCGTTTTGATGCTATTGTGATTTGGACTTTTAAGATTTATTCTCTCAGTAACTTGCCAATATGCAACACAGTATTACTAACTATAGTTACCATGCTCTACATTACATCCCCATGACTTATTTGGAATTGTTTTCTTAATTTCCTTTTTATATTTTTTGTAACTGGTGTATAGAAATACAACTGATTTTTGTGTCTTTATTTTGTATCCTGTTATTTTACTAAAATTATTTATTAGCTCTAACAGTTTTGTGTGTGTGTGTGGATTCTTTAGGGTGTTCTACATATAAGATCATATCATTTGCAAACAGAGATAGTTTTACTTCTTTCTTTCCAATTTGGATACCTTTTGTTTCTTTCTCTTGCCTGTTTGCTCTCTCTAGATTGGAAAGAATTGGAATTAGAGCAGCCCAATCACCTCACAGAACTTCTCTTTAGGATGTTGCCATAAGATATCTCCATTCTAAACTATTTCTATGTGTCTCCATTCAAGTCTGCAATTCCTGGGAGATATAATCTGCATATGCCCATGACTTCTGGTGGCCTAATCCTTGTGGGTGAGGTGTTGTAAGATTAGCCTAGTTTGGGCCATAGACCTTCTCTCTGCCTAGAGAGTAAGTCGGCTACCAGAAGAAAGCGATGGCAGAAATGCCAAGAGGATAAAAGCAGTACGTACAAACAAACCAGCAATCTTGTCTGCAAAGGTTGATCTAGGTGTCTGTTTTCTTACTGATTTGCTGGAGCTAAGTAAAAAGTTCAATGCTGGTACTTTCCTGTCCACTCAGCGTGGATAAGGATTTCTGTAAGGTAATAAGCAAATTTTCTGTTTGGGATCAAAGCATTATACGTGATGTCCAAGAGAGGAGGGGGAGCTCAGGTACTCCTAACCAAGCAGAACATACTTATGATCCTAAGAAAAATCAGGGTCATCAAGTCCTTCCTGCACTGAGACCTGGAACTCAGATGACACCTGTGTCTCTGTAGTTCACAGTAGACAACAGAAATCTCTCTTATATCCTGACCATATGTAATATCTTTCTTGTCTACCTACAAGTATCGACAAAGGGCCCAGTTTCTTCAAAAGGGGCACACCCTCTCTGAAATTAGATGTCAACTTTATAACTTTGGATCATTCCCCAAATAGGCAAGAGTGAATCTTGCAACATAATTTTACGATATATATTCTATTTTGCAAATGCCCCCTGGTAGACAGAACTAGTATAACAACCAGCTACAAAATGTCACTGGGGATAATAGAGTGGGTCCAGGGGGTGAACAAACCCTCCACTTGGGTCTACTCACAACACAGATCAGTCTTAAAGGGCCTCAGATGACTCCACCACCTTTTCTCTTGTCTTTTCTGCTTCCCTCCAAATTAATCATGATATAAGCATTAAAAGGAAAATATTTGTTGTTGCAATTCATGTTATCATGCTGTCCAAGTTGTTGGCTATTGTGGTAAGCAAGATATTTGGGGAAAGTATATGAAGTAAAGGTTCAGGTGCTAGGCAATGACGGGAAGTTAATAATTAATATATTCACTCTCCCAAAGCATAGAATACTCATACCCAACAGGAAAATCTCTAAACCAAAAAGTCCATATATCGTGTGAGAATTCAATAGGTGCCTTATTGTTTGCAAAAAATATAAATCAGGACTTTTTCTCCCCATCTATAATAGTAGCAACGAAGAGCTCTGGAAATCTTTTAAACAAATGTAAGAAGCATTCCATGACCTCAGACATAGAACATTTATAGATAAGATCCTTGAAATCTTATCTTGAGAAATATCAGAGTAAAACTGAAATCCAATTTCTGGGTTTAGGCAGAAAAATTATCTGAAACTTATGCAAGTACTCGAAACTCCAAGTTATTTGTGACTTGACCTTCATGAGTCACATGGCAGCCCATTACAGCTCTTTTCTTTTTTTTTTTTTTGTTTGTTTTTTTGTTTTTTGTGGTACGCGGGCCTCTTACTGTTGTGGCACGCGGGCCTCTTACTGTTGTGGCCTCTCTCATTGCGGAGCACAGGCTCCGGACGCGCAGGCTTAGTGGCCATGGCTCACGGGCCCAGTCTGGGGCACGAACCCGTGTCCCCTGCATCGGCAGGCGGACTCTCAACCACTGTGCCACCAGGGAAGCCCTACAGCTCTTTTCTGTTTCTTCCCTCCTGTTGCTCTATGCTAGGTTTAGTGGAGGAGTATATTTTCTCCCTCTCTGCCAACCAGGAACTTCATATTTGAATTTCAGCTAGAGGAAGTGACACAAATAAACACCCATTACAAGTTATGTCATCAATAATGGTTTCTGATGAGAAACTTTTAAAAATCAGATGAGGGCCTATGGCAGACGTGCTGGGCTCTCACATGAGGTCCCATTGACCCATCTCTGCTTTCTGAAACAGCTGTGGTGGATAGTTCTGTGTGAGCTCAGATGCACCTAGCACTAACTAACTAGATAGCCCATGACTATCTACGGTGCACCTTGCATATTCTGCCCCAGGACATTCTCCAATGCCACAGGAATCAGTTTGACCCATAGACAAGCATAGGCCAGGGCAAATTCCTCCAAAGGGGAATGGGAGTGGACGATGATCCAGTCTCCCGTCATTCAGATGGACCATTCTGGGAGGCATTCTATAGTTTCTCAGGAAGCTCTGGCTAACTGGAGCCCCTGTTGCCTACAGCAACAATCTAGATAATGACCCTTATATGATCTTTTCCTTCTCTATTTCATTCTCCTCAGTCCCTCCTGTGATCATCTTCCCAATAAACTACCTTCACTCAGTTCTTTGTCTTAGGCTCTGCTTTCAGGTGAACTCAGTAGTCATCATTGGTATTCTCTGTACAGGGACTTAGATATCTTGGCACCTGTTCCCCCTAAGGAACTATGGCTGGGGACATGTGGGAACAAACTGATGGCTGTGAGTAGGGGAGAATTCTGCAGAGAACAGAGACAGATAAAGGAGGAGAGAAAAGAATCCAGAACTAGAAAAAGCAGAAGAGGAAAGACTTTGAAGGAATGGGGAAGAGGGTGAATCGGGATCCTGGACCATACAAAAGGGAATATCGACCTTCACTCCAGGGAGGAGGCTAGCTCAAGACTGTACTGAGGCTATGTTGACATATTACCCACCTTCCTATTGTCCTCCTAATTCTTATTCTGATAGCTCCAATGATTCTGTGAGCCCTAACAGAAGCAGGAGCATGCAGTCACGGCTATTGTCTCCATTCCACAGATGATATATGACAAATAAGAAAATTCTAAGGAGAGAAGGGAATGCATGGTCCAGGCCCTATCCCCAAGGATCCTTAGTTCATTCCCACCCTTCCTTAGTTCCTTGTCTCCCTGCTTTTCTTGATACCCCCAGCTGATTATAGGGTAGATTTTCATGGTAGATTAGAGGATGGCAAAGGCCAATGAGATCTTCACTTTCCTCCTGTATATTTGATTCTCAGGTTCAGGAGTTGTGGCCCAGCCTCAGTGCCAGGGTCACTTGGTAACCCTTACAGGATCACACTATTATATCACTTTCTCCATTTCACTCTCTAATTTGTCTGGAGGAATAAGTTCCCTCTTCTCACATTTCTTGGGAATGGGGTTCTAGATCCTGTTACCCATTCCTTAAACTTATCAAGAAAAATTAAACTTCGTTAGAAGCAGGAGGTATCCTTTACTGTGGATATCTTTTTTAAAAAAAAAATGTATTTATTTTTGGCTGCATTGATGTTCGTTGCTGCGCGCAGGCTTTCTCTACTTGTGGTGCATGGGCTTCTCATTGCAGTGGCTTCTCTTGCTACAGAGCACAGGCTCTAAGGCTCTAGGGCGCCTGGGCTTCAATAGTTGTGGCACGTAGGCTCAGTAGTTGTGGCGCATGGGCTTAGTTGCTCCATGGCATGTGGGATCTTCCTGGACCAGGGTTCGAACCCGAGTCCCCTGCATTGGCAGGTGGATTCTTAACCACTGCTCCACCAGGGAAGTCTCACTGTGGCTATCTTTATGGCTTCCACCTTTGCCAAGGGAATCTGTGTGAGAAGGTGTGCCTTCAAACTTTAGGCAGTTTGCCAGACAGCCTTAGCTTTCACTTTCTGTTTGCAAAGAGCCTTAAAGTCAGCCAGAAATTAATAACTAGGACCTTCTCCATTCCCTTGTCTCTCCTGTGCATGTGCAAAGCGTTGTGCATTCAAACAGCCTTTTAGAACAGCTGGAATATGCTAGAGCTTTTCAGAGCTCCCTATGTTTATCTACTTCTCCAAGATGTACTCAAATTCCCAGCCTGTCTCTTGCTAACCCCAACTGAAAGCATAGGCTTAGGTAACTCCTATGTTGCCTGCAGATGGCTATTGTTTTGATAATGCCCTGGGAGCAGGGTATTTTTTTTCCTGTTGAGCTGAACTCTCAGTCAAATCAAACAGTCAAAACCACCTAAGAATAGAGATTTTCCAGGGAGCTGCAAGTTCAGACAAAATATTGACTGTGCTCTGGGGATGTTGCTTTTAACTGAGCTCCGCAAGAGGTCAGTCCTCTCCATTGGCTGTGACACTGCTGGCTTTTTGCGGCTACCGTGAAACTGAGCTGGGGAGGGAGGGTGAACGGGAATAGTATTCCATTCATAAGTTAAAATAGCACAGACCCCATTTTCATTTTTTTTTTAACATCTTTATTTGAGTATAACTGTTTTACAATAGTGTGTTAGTTTCTCCTTTACAACAAAGTGAATCAGTTATACATATACATATGTTCCCATATCTCTTCCCTCTTGCATCACCCTCCCTCCCACCCTCCCTATCCCACCCCTCTAGGTGGTCACAAAGCACAGAGGTGAACTCCCTGTGCTATGCGGCAGCTTCCCACTAGCTATCTAATTTACATTTGGTAGTGTGTATATGTCCCTGCCACTCTCTCACATCGTCACCGCTTACCCCCCCCATATCCTTAAGTCCATGCTCTAGTAGGTCACAGACCCTATTTTCTAACCAAAGTTCAGTTGTTTCTCTTGGCTAGATGATTTTCAGTTTTTCTGTGGCTTTGATTGGTTTCCAAAGTTCTAAAATGGTTGATTTTAGTTGTTTTGCCTGCATTTTTATTGTTTTTGTGGGAAAGTGAGTTCACTGAGTTCCTCAGTCTGCTATTCTGGAAGTTGATCTCCAGGCAAGCTCATTCCTAATCATGGTTCTGCTCACATATCCTGCATCTCTCAGCAGAGTCTTTATTTCAAGTTTGTCCTGCTTCAAGGTCAGTGTGATATAAGCTTATTCTGACGTGGAATATTCCAGTTATCCTTAAGGTGTATGGTTCTCTTAAATGGAACTTCCAGAGGTCATTGGAACATATTTCATCAAGAGCATCCCCCTAGCCTTCTGTGCAGTACAAGTTACTGTACAGCAGCACCCTGGACAGAAGGTGATAACTTGAGTAGGGTCAAGTTCTCTGTACAAGTGCCCTGGCTGGAACAAATGCCAGTAGATTCTTTCACTTCTGTTTTTCATACGTCTTGTCATCCAGGATGTGTCCTTGACCCATCATTGCTGCCTGTGGGGAAGGGAACGCATCATGGGCTATTTAGGATGAGGTGCTAATCCTTCCTACTTAGCTCTGGACCTCTCACCTGGCATTAGTGGAGCCAATCAATAATGCCTTTTCTCCAGATTTCTCATTCATTCTCCTAAGAATCAGTTCATATTGTTTCCATGTCATTATGACTTTACTGCTGGGACATGAACTGTGCCTTTTTGGGGTCCCAGCTGGTAATCTGCCAAAGCTTTCTGTCTTTAGTGAGTTTTTGTTATCCTCCAATGATTGAATGTGAGTGAAAGAAATAGACACCAACTCCTCTGTCTCCATGCAATTGATTTAAATAATCAAAGGAAAATTAATATCAATGATGAAAATATACATCATTGTTGAAACAATGGAGGGGAGACATAGATACACACCACAATCATTTCTGCTGGATAACGGTCACCTGGGACTCAAGGTAAGACTAAAACCCATATGTATCATTTCCAAGAGACAAGTGCAGTATATCCTGAAAACTGAGTAGAGGAAATCCTAGCAGATCCCCACTAATCAGAGAAATAAGATCTCCTAGAAAAAGCTGTTTTTTGGAAGGATGGGGCCATTTCTATTGAATACTTGGAATTTTTTTTTGACACTACAGATCAATAGCACCTGAAGGCAGTTACACATAGTTTAGGAAAGAAAAGGAGACCATGAAAACAGAAGAACCTGTGGAGAGGTCTTTCCCTGACTGTACATCTCATTAAAGCAGGTAGCTCATCTCAATGCTAGGAGAAGTTTTCTTATTTTTAGGGGCAACTGACACCACGAGGCAACTCAACTTACAACACAGCCAGGGAGACAGCCATACACCTGTACCTAAAGCAGAAGCCAGGCCGAAAAATCAGATACCAAAAAACTATTACCAGGAACAGCAATTTGAACAAACAATAGGTAAAGATCTACCAAGACAAACTTCTAGATAAGATGACCATGACTCTAACTTCCTCTCAACCCTGTGCAGGAAGCTGACACTCTGAACTTATTATTTAAACCCACATAATGAAGGACTCCAAGAGCAGCCGGGTAAATAGAGAGACCCAAAGAAAATAAATGCATAATATTTTTAGTCAATTATGAAGTCTTTCTAAATCAGAGGTTGGCAAGGTTTTTCTTATAGGGCCAGATAAGTAAACATTTTAGGCTTTGTGGGCCAAGAGACACAATCAAGGCTATTATGCAGGTACTTATATAACTATTTTAAACTGTAATCATTTTTTAAAAACGTAAAAAACAGGGACTTCCCTGGTGGCGCAGTGGTTAAGAATCTGCCTGCCAATACAAGGGACACAGGTTCGAGCCCTGGTCTGGGAAGATCCCACATGCTGCGGAGCGGCTGGGCCCGTGAGTCATGGCCACTGAACCTGTGTGTCCGGAGCCTGCGCTCCGCAACGGGAGAGGCCACGGCAGTGAGAGGCCCGCGTACCGCAAAAATAAATAAATTTTAAAAAAGTATGAATAATGAGGAAGAACACTGGATCTATGACTGTTATGAAACACAGGAGAAAAAGATAAACATGGCATGCACACAGATAGCTATATTAGCTAAGATACTTTCAGTCATGACAGAAATCCAATTTAAACTATCTTAAGTGAAAAAGGATTATTAGCTCAAATAACGGAGGACTGGTGAATCAAAAGGGGAAGCAATGTGGTCTTTTTCTTCCATCTCTTTTCTCAGCTCTTCTCTATGATTCAGTCATTTTCAATCCACAGATGCAAATTAAAAGAAATGTATTATATTGGAAAGCTGGATTAAGCAAAAATTTGGGAAAAATAAAGTAAAACTGACCAATAAAGAAGATCTGTACAAATGCATAAAATGAAAGTAATTTAAAAACTAGTTGAGAAGGAATTCCCTGACAGTCCAGTGGTTAGGACTTGGCACTTACACTGCCAGGGGCCCAAGTTCTATCCCTGGTTGGGGAACTAAGATCTTGTAAGCTGCAGGCGCAGCCAAAAAAAAAAAAAAAACTAGTTAAAAACTAGTTTGCAAAAAATAGTTAAAGAGTAAGCTGCAGGACTTCCCTGGTGGCCCAGTGGTTAAGAATCTGCCTGCTAATAAAGGGGACACTGGTTCAATCCCTGGTCGGGGAAGATCCCACATGCCATGGAGCAACTAAGCCTGTGCACCACAACTACTGAGCCTGCATTCTGGAGCCCATGAGCCACAAGTGCTGAGCCCGCGTGCCACAACTACTGAAGCCCTCACGCCTAGAGCCTGTGCTCCACAACAAGAAACCACCACAATGTGAAGCCTGTGCACCACAATGAAGAGTAGCCCCCGCTCACCGCAAGGAGAGAAAGCCCGCGCAGCAACAACGAAGACCCAACACAGCCAAAAAAAAGGTTGAAAAAAAAAAGAGTAAGCTGTAGAGTGAGTAGCTTTGGATTTTAGGGGGCTTGAGGCGAGTGGGGGAAGCCTCGGAAAGGTGGGAGAGAAGAATGGAAGAGGAGGAGAATCGATCAAGGGCAAGGAATGAGGTTCTTAAGTAATGCTCTGGGTGTACAGATCCAGGAATTTGAGGCAACACTTATCCTTGTAGCATTCCTCATCATTCTTGGTATAGGGGCAGAGAAGCAGCATAGGATTTGTTCTCGAGAAGGTGTTTGATGTCCAGGTTGATAGAAGAAGGAAGTGATGCGAGGGAGGTGAAAGTGTTCCTGAAAGAGTAGTTGAGGTGATAAACCATGGAGGTCAGACTAAAAGAGTGAAGGAAGTGAGGCAGTGATAGGTTGAGAAAAGAAAGATCAAGAACCTATATGTCTCCAGAAATTTACACAACATTGTAAATTAACTAAAATAAAAAAAGAAAACCTATATGTCTCTTTTTTATTTGTCGGTCAAATCTCAATAAAACTGGGGAAAAGAGAACCTATAGGACTCTGTATGACCTAAGAACAGTAGCAATAAAAATTAGGGCTTGGAAGAGGTGGAAATAGAGAATGGTAGGTCCACTGAAGTCAAAGGTTTCTATTTTATTTTTTACTTTTATTCTATTATTATTATATTTATTTTTGGCTATGCCACGCGGCTTGAGGGATCTTAGTTCCCTGACCAGGGGTCGAACCCGGGTTCCTGGAAGCACGGAGTCCTAACCACTGGACCGCCAGGGAATTCCCCAAAGATTTCTAATATGGAGTAGTTTTTCGCATGGTCATGTATGAGTCTGATTGACCTGGAGCGAAACTATATGTCACTTGAGTTGCATAAGTCCCTGAAGTGTGAGGTTATGAGGTTTAATGGTTCTTTCAAGGGAAAATGAAGTTATCAGGGTGCTGGCACACTGCGGGGTTCAGCAGTAGATAGGAGCCAGGTGCTACAAGCTCTTATAAATGTAGAATAGAACCATAAACTGGTAGATGAGAAAGAAAAGTGGTGGAGGAATTTTTACCCATCTGAGAGGAGTACTGGCTTAGTAATAACGGGAATGAAAAAAAAATGCAAAGTTCCCTCCAGCCCCTATAATGTGTGGATTATGGGAGACCATGAGCCCCCTAACTTGAAAAGAGTAGTCCCAGGAGCAGAATTTTTGAGATAAAACAAGAAGGGAGGGAGGGAAGATTATAGAGGAGAAGAAAATGTGGAGGAGTTTGTTTATAATGGAAGTAAATATCCAGAAGGCACAGTGGAAAAATATTTTAGGGAAGAAAGCAATGGAAGAATGAGTCAGGAAAGAGAATAAAGTGGAGTTGGTCTGGAAGTCTGGGAGAGGAAAAGAGTGGGAGACACGGAAGCTAAGTGATGAGCTGCCCATATTTCGGATAAAATCCAAGAATGATAGGTGAGTTCAGCTGGCCTCTATACAGAACTCTGGTGACCTGTTCAGGTATGTCTGATATTCTGATATAGCTATATTCAGGTAAAGTCTCAGTGGATTCTGTATCATGATATGCAGGCTAGGGAGCTGGGGTGAGCATGTTGGAGCAGGTCTAGTTTGGCTCTATCATTCAAAAATTTCTAAGCCATTGTGTACAGTACGTGTTCAATGTATATTCATTATTTGTCCGATGAAAGAGGGACTGGGTGTAACCAAAGAAAATAGGTGAAGTCTCCAAAGTACTGAAAAGCTTAGAAGATCTCAGCTATTTTTCCTTCCTTTCCCATTTCGACAGTCAAAAAACTGGGGAATGGGGTGGGGCTGAGAGTTGGCTGCCTCAGAGAACTAGAGTGGCTGAGAGACTCTCCTGCCCAAAGGCAAGGGTATGACCAGATGAACTTAATCTTGGATAGGAAGGTGTGTTTGTTGAAAGGGCGGTGGAGGAGGAAGAATTCATTGCACTCTATCCCCTGGAACATGTCTAAAAAAGTCAATCAATGAAAGGTCTACATGAGATTCAAGCTTCTGAAATGAATGTAGGGAAATCAATCCATTGCCAGATGAGGTGGAGGAAAAAGTCTTTCTTTTAAACAGAGACTCTCCCTGCCCCCCCTCACTCCCTACCATCATCTCCATCCAATTACCCAACAATTCTGACATATCCTCATCTCACTTCATCTTCTGAATTTTTTCTCACAGATCTAATCTCAATGACATTGTCACTTGTCCTTTGGGGATTTTACTATTTTGTATTATATTTGTTGATTGATTTGTTTCCTCCTCTCTTTGCTGCGGTAGAGAAGGTGCTGAATAGGATTACCATTAATTAATTACTCAGAACCAGACGGAAATAACACCTCAAAAATTGAAGGTAGGGCTTCCCTGGTGGCGCAGTGGTTGAGAGTCCGCCTGCCGATGCAGGGGACACGGGTTCGTGCCCCGGTCCGGGAAGATCCCACATGCCGCGGAGCGGCTGGGCCCGTGAGCCATGGCCGCTGAGCCTGCGCGTCCGGAGCCTGTGCTCCGCAACGGGAGAGGCCACAGCAGTGAGAGGCCTGCGTACCACACACACACACAAAAAAAATTGAAGGTAAAGCTCTGTTAGGGAGATTGACAGACCCCAAAGTCCTGAAAGTTCAATGTACACTACTTTGTCTTGAAATAATTATTTTCAGTCTAAAATTTGGGATATAGGAAAACTTTGTTGACCTCAAGCAAAAAAAAAAAGAATTTTTTTTTCTTTGTTTTTTGTCTGTGTCACGCACCTTGCGGGATCTTAGCTCCCCAACCACAGATCGAACCAGGCTCCGGCAGTGAAAGCACCGAGTCCTAACCACTGGACCACTAGGGAATTCCCGACCTCAAACAAATTCTTAACTTCAGATTTTTAAATGTTAAATGATGTATTAATATTTATCTTTGCAGAACAATTGTGTTAAGCCTATGGTATATTAGGGATCTAGCATGAAATAGGCATTCAACAAATAGTAATCATTATTATAATTTTCAATCCACATAAACTATATTACTTAAGTATATAACAGTCCAGTTAAATAAGGATAATTATTTGGCTACCTCAATAGTAGACTATCAAGATTTTGTGTAAATAATACGCTTAAAGCTAATAACTGGTTAATTGGTACCACACCCTAGTGGTCACTCCAAGGTCATCTTCTTGGGATCTGAGCGAAAACAGAAAGAGCTTGTTCCTGGACTTCCCTGGTGGCGCAGTGGTTAAGAATCTGCCTGCCAACGCAGGGGACACGTGTTCGAGCCCTGGTCCAGGAAGACCCCACATGCTGCAGAACAAATGAGCCCGTGCACCACAACTACTGAGGCTGTGCTCTAGAGCCCTTGAGCCACAACTACGGAGCCCGTGCCACAACTACTGAAGCCACATGCCTAGAGCCCATGCTCTGCATCAAGAGAAGCCACCGCAACAAAGAGAAGGCTGTGCACGGCAATGAAGAGTAGCCTCCCGCTCACGGCAGCTAGAGAAAGCCCGTGCTCAGCAGTGAAGACCCAAAGAAGCCAAAAATTAATTAATTAATTAATTATTTTTAAAAAAGAAAGAGCTTGTTCCTGAAACCATATCCTAGATTCTGAAATCCTAAGTTCTTTAATACCAAATGACAGCTACCTCATCTGATCCACTTATATGACACATAATCTGAAGTGAATTCACATTACAGAGCCCCAAAGAGGCTATATTTGAGTATATAGTCCTGGAGTTAGACTGTGTGGGATCAAACTTATTTTTTGTGTGACCTTAAGCAAATTATTTTCTTCAAGTGCCAGTTTCCTCATTTGCAAAATGGGAAGAATAATAGAACCCATCTTATGGAGCTATTGTGAGAATCAACTGAATTCATATGTGTAAAGTGCTTAAAATAATGCCTAGCACACAAAAAAATGGCTTTTTTGGGGGGAGGGGGCGGTACGCGGGTCTGTCACTGTTGTGGCCTCTCCCGTTGCGGAGCATAGGCTCAGGACGCGCAGGCTCAGCGGCCATGGCTCACGGGCCCAGCCGCTCCGCGGCATGTGGGATCTTCCCGGACCCGGGCACGAACCCGTGTCCCCTGCATCGGCAGGCGGATTCTGCACTGCGCCACCAGGGAAGCCCGTGGCTATTTTTTTAAGTATAACTCAAACTAGGGAAAGCCCACACGCAGCAACGAAGACCCAATGCAGCCAAAAATAAAAATAAATAAATAAAAAATTTTAAATAAATAAATAAAACAAATGGAATTCCTAAATTTCTTCATCAAAGCACATAGCAACAACAACAACAACAACAAAAAGCACATAGCAACAAGATTCGGGCTTGGCAATTTCCATTTCTGGTTACCTGCCACAGGAAAATCTTATAAGTCTTCCACTGCACTGCATAACTTCCTTGTCAACTTGTCTGGATGAATTAATTGAAAAACATTCCTTTAATAAGTAACAAAACAAATTGACCTTTTGTGCAGTGTTATGAGAATAGCTAATTACAAAGCAATAGACTTCACCTAATATTTATAGTTGCTTATCCCATCAGTCTCTCCCTTGCTCCCAGCTGATTTCACTCCTACCTCGCTGAGAAGATATAAGCCAATGGGCAGTACATTCCTCAGCATCCTACCTCCCCGCAAATCTACAAACTTATCTGCAACCATGTCAATCTCTGCCTTTTCCTTATCTCCTCAGTGGTGAAACTATCTCTGTTCTAAGGTGATTTTCTCCATTTATCTCCTAAATCAATGGTTCTCAGATGTGATCCCTGAACTGGCAGCATGAGCAGCACGTGGAAACTTATTAGAAATGTACATTCTTGTGCCCCATTCCAGAAGTACTGAAGCAGAAACTCTAGGAGTAGGTCCCAGGAACCTGTTTTAACAAACCCACAAGGTAATTCTGATGCACACTGAAGTTTGAGAACCACTGCTCTAAATTCTTACTATTCAAAGTGGAGCCCATGACTTGCAGCATTGGCATCACCTGGGAGCTTGTTAGAAATGAAGGCTTAATCCCACAGGTGACTCCAATAGCCCCAGGATATTAAAGTTTGAGAAACTGCTCTAGATAACATTCTCTTCTCAGGGACCGTCCACATTTCCCCTCTCCCTTTCACTTTTTACTCTCTTTTGGATCTTTCCTGTCCGCATTTAAAAATTACCTTTCTCTTCTTTTTTTTTTTTCTGGGCCGTGGCATGTGACTTATGGGATTTTAGTTCCCTGACCAGGGATCGAACCTGGGTCCACTGCAGTGAAAGCACGGAGTCCTCACCACTGGACTACCAGGGAAGTTCCCTGTCTCTTCATTACTTAAAAACAAATTATTGGGGAGTTCCCTGGTGGCCTAGTAGTTAGGATTCCCAGCTTTCACTGCCGTGGCCCGGGTTCAATCCCTGGTATGGGAACTGAGATCCTGGAAGCTGAGAGGCTCGGCAGAAAAAAAAACAAAACGAACAAATTATTCCCTTGACCCTTCAGCTCCTTCTCTCTCCCCTTCCATTCACAGACAAGCTTCTTGATTGACTTGCCTACACTATAATCAGGGTCCCTTGGTCATCACCTCTCACTCACTCAATCCATATCAGCCAAACTTCGGCCTTTACCACCCTACTGGAACTTTTGGGGCAAAAGTAACAAGTAACCCCTTTAGGGATAAATCCGGTGAATGGTTTTTAGTCATAAACTTACTTGACCTCTCTACAGCATTTGACACTACTGACCATGTTTGCCTTCTTAACATTCTTCTCCTTTGGCTTTTAAAAAAATTTTTATTTATTTATTTATTTTTGGTTTTGGCTGTGTTTGGTCTTTGTTGCTCCGTGCTGGCTTTCTCTAGTTCCAGTGAGCGGGGGCTACTCTTCGTTGCGGTGTGTGGGCTTCTGATTGTGGTGGCTTCTCTTGTTGTGGAGCATGGGTCCTAGGTGCACGGCCTTCAGTCGTTGTGGCATGCAGGCTCAGTAGTTGTGGTGCACGGGCTTAGTTGCTCCGCGGCATGTGGGATCTTCCCGGACCAGGGCTCGAACCCATGTCCCCTGCATTGGCAGGCGGATTCTTAACCACTGCACCACCAGGGAAGTCCCCAGCATTATTCATCTTGTATCTTGTAACATTATTTTTGAGATGTATCCATACTGACAGACCATAACAGTTAATGATGCTTCTGGCTGAGAATAGTATAAAATCCAACCAAGGGTGACTTAAAGAAGGATTTTTTTCCTCACATAACAAATACTCTGGAGGTAAAGAGCTGTTGGCATTTTTTCCATGGCTCAGTAACGTAGGGACCAGAATCTCTACGTTTCTCTTGGCATTTCCTTCATGGTTGTATGCTGAGGGAAAAGCCAGTGTCAGCTACATTTGTCTTCAGTATCCCCCAACAAACTTCCATTTATATTTCATTGATCTTTATTATCTGAAGATCCAGGTGCAGTGGAGTTTAGGAAAAGGAGTGTTGAACCTTTAAATCCTCTACAGAGGAGACAGCAAATGGAGAAATGAGTTATGAATGGTTGGTAGATCAGTCAAATAATGTCTGACACACTATTCCTAAAAGAACATTCCTTCCAACTGCTATCACAGTCACATGAATATACCACATATTCTTATCTATTCCTTTTTTTTTTTTTTTTTTTTGCCATGACACCAGGCATGTTGGATCTTAGTTCCCCGACTAGGGATCGAACCCATGCCCCTTGCAGTGGAAGCACAGATTCTTAACCACTGGACTACCATGGAAGGCCCTTTATTCCATTTTTGATGGACATTTTTGATTTTTGCTATTGCAAACAATGGTGCAATGAACATCCTTGCACATGTCTTCTTGTAAGTTTGTAAAATCTTGATCACCTTCATTACACACAAAAACTGGCTCTGGTGAATTATATATTTTTGCATACCAAGGATTTTGAAACAAGAAAGTTGAATATTTAACTTTTTTCCCCCCCTCTAACATCACTTTCCTGAGGTGTAAACTCAAAGTGAGTTCATGAGTTTGTGAATGAAGGAAGGGTCTCGAGGTAATAGGAATTTCTGGGAGTAGAAAACCAGTAAACATAAGAATAATTTTCTGCTACAGATAAATCAATAAATAAAGTGTCAGTGTATGAAAACTGTAATTTGAATTAGTACATAAGCAAAAACTAGGACATATCAAAAAGAAACACAAAGAAGCAGAAATCTCAGAACAAACTACATGGGATGGGGCTTCCCTGGTGGCGCAGTGGTTGAGAGTCCTCCTGCTGATGAAGGGGACACGGGTTCGTGCCCCGGTCCGGGAAGGTCCCACATGCCGCGGAGCGGCTGGGCCCGTGAACCATGGTCGCTGAGCCTGCGCGTCTGGAGCCTGTGCTCCGCAACGGGAGAGGCCATCACAGGGAGAGGCCCGCGCACCACAAAACAAACAAACAAACAAAAAAACTACACGGGATGAAAGCAACACTGAAATACAGAAGAATGTGGGACGGTTCAGAGCCCAAACAAACAAGACCAACCATACTAGTTACGGGCCGTCCCCACTTCCCTATCGAGGAGGAAAAGGAGATTTCTGTTTTTGTCAATGAAAATTCTTTATGTCGCAGTGAAGAAAAATTCAAGGCAAACTGGTTTCATTAAAAGGGAAACTGAAGAGACCGTTGATAGATCCAAGGGTAGTCATGACATTATTCAAAGTTCAAATAATGTCACCAGACCTAGCTCCCAGATCTTCTTCTGTGAGTGTTAAACTTCATTTTCAGACTGGTTCCCAACCTGGTAGCAGAATGGCTGCAGCAGTTCCAACTTCACACTAGATCCTAAGGTGAGAGTCTCTTCTAGTGGCTCTATTATTAAGGAGAAGCTTTTCTCTCCCAGAAGCCCCAGGAAATGTCTCCTCATATCTCACTGGCTTCTGATCAGGCTCTGAGTTCATCAATGAACCCATCACTAAGGCCGTAGAGATGTTGACTGGCCTAACCCAATCTGGGCTCTCTCTTAGAGCTGGGTTTGGGACCTGTGCTACCCGATGACATAGCTTGAGAGTGGGGGAGGGAGAAGAAAATCACTGCATCATTTTACCAAAGGAGAGGCGGATGGGTGCTGAACGGGAAAAAAACAAAATATCTAAGAGTATTAGAACATATTTTATTTCATTTTTAGTTTACTACATGTAAGAAGCAGAGTAAGCTATATTATTCTCATTACAAAGCTAGTCTCAGTCATTTTCTATGAATTCTTTGACCTTTTCACCTCATTTTTCATGAAAGCCCTTCCAAGAATAATTACACAATAGAAGCTCTTTCCACCAATCACCACTTAAATGATTTACCTGATTAATCAGTGCTCTCTTTTGCCTCCAGAAAAGATGCATGTCCAGATGCCCACTGCACCCCGCTGAAACTTTGGGGCTAGACTTTGATTCACTGATACATCCAGACACTATTGCTCTCACATGTTGAGTCAATATTGGTTCACAAACCTGTTTGTTCCAGTTGTTCTTATTTAATTAAATGTTACATAACATGATGAAATATGAGTGGAAGAAAAATAAAGTTCTCTATGAAAATTAAATGGAATTCTTTAGAAAGATTTAATAAAGGCAAATCAATTTAAAAAAACTGCTGTGAATCAGGTATGGGTGAGAGAGACTACTGTAAACGGTGAATGGTGAGTTGGGTAAGTCATAAAACCCAGCAGGATTCTGTACTGAGAGCACTCTGATCAGTTTTTTAAGTTCTTGTTCCACTTATAAGCAATCAAAACTGAAAGTCATAGGTGATACACTAATCATGTGGTTTATGGGAGAAGAAGGGATGCTGAACTCCAAACAGTGGACTCATTCAAAGTAAAGGTCTTGGCCCTACATTAAAAGATTGGCAAATGAATATACATGAATGTAAGTTAAAATGTTTAAAGTACGTATGTATATGTGTGGTGAAAGCTGTAAATTAAGCAGAGAGGTCAATGAGCAAGAGAATTGGAATTGAATTTGGTAATTAGTAGGTAAGAAGTAGATGGTTCACGAAGGTAAAGAGGATGGAGGGCAGATTATAGGAGAGTAAGGTGAAAAATAAAACTACTGAGAAATTTTAATCAAGAAGCTTAATAGAAATAAATCGTTAATAACAATGATAAGAGCTAACATTTATTGAGTGCTTATTGTATGCAGGTACTATCCGAGACATTTTCCATGCACTATCAATTTTTTTTACAACAGTTTAGGCGATAGTAGTAACTTGCACCCACTTAAACAGCGAAAAAGTGAAATCAATTTTTCTGGTAAAGCACGTGCTGAAGGGAAAAATCTCAGGATTTTTCTGATGAGAGAATATCCCAGGAACGAAAAATAAAAGGATTAAATCAAAAGCAAATTATAAGTAAAGTCCCCTACATACAAACGAATTCTGTTCTGAGAACATGTTTGTAAGTCCAATTTGTTCGTAATTCCAACAAAGTTAGCCTAAGTACCCAACTAACACAACTAGTTATATAGTACTGTACTGTAATAGGTATATAATACTTTTCACACAAATAATACATAAAAAACAAACACAAAAATAAAGAAAACATTTTAAACCTTACAGTACAGTACCTTGAAAAGTACAGTAGTACAGCACAACAGCTGGCATCCAGGGGCTGGCATCGAGTGAACAGGCAGGAAGAGTTACTGACTGGAGGAGGGAGAGGAGGTGGGAGGTGGTGGAGCTGAAGGTTCGTCAGCAATAGGAGATGGAGGGCAAGCTGCTATTTCACTCACACCTGACGTTGATGGCACAGGTTCTGGTTCCTTGCTGGATTCAATTCTATCTACCCTCTTGAAAAAACCATCCAGTGATATCTGGGTAGTAGCTCTTTTATTCTTGTCATAGGACACGGTAGCACTGGATTGCATTCTGAACGGCTGCTGCAACCTTCATGTACCGTTCTATGTTCGGGTCCTGTGCTTCAAAAACTAACAGTGCTTCCTCAGATAAAGAAAATCCCTTGCCATGTCCTGCATCGTGAATCTCTTCGGCTCTTCAGTTAACTTCTTCCTCTTGTCTCTCTTCATCCTTTCTCTAGGCCTGCAATTCCATCAGGTCTTCGTTAGTAAGCTCCTTGTGTTGCACAGCAAGGAGTTCAATGAAGTCATCCTCTTGTCAATCTGTACTACCGTACTCTATTCAGTACTGTACAGTAACGTACACAAAAGCACAACCTCTTGTAGAGTATACATGCACGTGACAATGTATGACAGACGTGTGAACTAACTTACATGACTGGACATGACAGTGAATGTTCACATATTTGAAAGTTTGCAGCTTGAATGTCTGCATGTAGGGGATTTACTGTATTAAGTGTTCTTGCTACTTGGCCAACATTTGTTTAAAAATACAAGCTTCCTTTCTCAAAATTAGGTAATTTAATAGTTTACCTTTATACCACCTCTCATAGGTCAGAATGGCCATCATTAAAAAGTCTACAGATAACAAATGCTGGAGAAGGTGTGGAAAAAAGGGAATCCTCCTACACTTTCGGTGGGAATGTAAATTGGTGCAGCCACTATGGAGGTTCCAAAAAAACTAAAAATAGAGTTGCCATATTCTCGTGCAATCCCACTCCTGAGCACAAATCTGGAGAAAACTATAATTTGAAAAGATACATGCACCCCCATGTTCATTGCAGCACTATTTACAGTAGCCAAGACATGGAAGTAACCTAAATGTCCGCTGACAGATGAATGGATAAAGAAGATGTGGTACATACATACAATGGCATACTACTCAGCCATAAAAAGTAATGAAATAATGCCATTTGTAGCAACATGGATGGACCTAGAGATTATCATGCTAAATGAAGTAAGCCAGACAGAGAAAGACAAATACCATATGATATCACTTACACGTGGAATCTAAAACATGCCACGAGGGACTTCCCTGGTGCCTCCCTTGAAAGGCAGGGGTTCAATCCCTGGTCAGGGAACTAAGATCCCACATGCTGCAGGCAACTAAGCCCACGCACTACAACGAAGATCCTGTGTGTCACAACTAAGACCCCACTCAGCCAAATAAATAAATAAATATTTTTTAAAATGACACAGATGAACTTATCTACAAAACAGAAACAGACTCACAGGCATAGAGAACAGACTTGTGGTTGCCAAAGGGAGAGGGGAAGTAGAGGAGGGATGGATTGGGAGTTGGGGATTAGCAGATGCTAATTGTTATATATAGAATGGTTAAGCATTCTACTGTATAGCCCAGAGAACTATATTCAACATCCCATGACAAACCGTAACGGAAAAGAATATGAGAAAGAATGTATATATATGCATAACTGAATCACTTTGCTGTACAGTAGAAATTAATACAACACTGTAAATCAACTACATTTCAATAAAATAAATTTTAAAATATAGTTTACCTTTAAAAATCAGTTCTGAAGTCCCTTCTAAGTTCACTCAAGTCTCACAGACTGGATGGAAGAAGAAAATGTGAAAAAAAAAATGCTATGCCTTACAGTTCTGCTCAGCACAGAGGAGGCAGAGAGTATTCTAAAATAGCTTGCTCCTGGGACTTCCCTGGTGGCGCAGTGGTTAAGAATCTGCCTGCCAATGCAGGGGACATGGGTTCAAGCCCTGGTCTGGGAAGATCCCACATGCCACGGAGCACCTAAGCCCGTGCACCAAAACTACTGAGCCTGCACTCTAGAGCCTGCAAGCCACAACTACTGAGCCCACGTGCACAGCTATTGATCCCACGAGCCTAGAGCCTGTGCTCTGCAACAAGAGAAGCCACCACAATGAGAAGCCTGTGCACCACAACGAAGAGTAGCCCCCACCCAACACAACCAGAGAAAACCCTCAGAAGACCCCAAAATAAATAAATAAAAATAAAATAAAATAATTTGCTCCTACCCTAGCTTAGAAACCAAAATCATGATATTAGCTCCCAAAAATAAATGCAATGCTTAAATTTTACTAGTTTCTGTCTTAAAGGTGGTCTTCTCTGATTTTGTCTCTAATTCTGAAGGGTGCACAATTTGGAGCTTGAAACCTCCCCAGGAGCATAGTAAGCAGTACTGCTGAGTAAAACTGATAGTACACAGTACTTCAAGGGAAATAAACCCCTGCTTTTTCCAAATTGTTTAAAGAAATAACTTTTGTTAAACTTTTCAAAAAATGAGAAAAATTGAACTTTTCATCAAGGAAAAGCAATAATACATTCAAGAGTAGGTTAGATCTCTTTAGGAAAAAAACGGCCAAGTGTGTAAGTAGAGCTATCTAAAGAGAAAAGGTATGAATGCTCTGTCCACACTAATGACTGCAAAACTACTTATCTGCAGAAACCAGGACAGATTGAATTTCCATGGCTAATTAAGAACACATACAGGTTTGACACTTCTGGGACTCTGGCAGCAGTGATTCTAATTTTGTGTCTCCTACCAATTTGCCTTTGCACACGTTGAATGTGACAGTGGTTGCCAGATTAGGCTGACTATTTTGTTAAATACTGAGTTGCAAAAACAACAGTATCAGAGTAAGGGCAAGGTTATAGAATTTAACCTCTTGAGACACATTTGGAATCTCATAATTCCAAATACACAGGGTGGCTCTAATAGATGAGGAATGGATTAATACTTAGTAGATATTACTGATATTTACTAGCCATAGGAAGAAAAAATAGCAAATTAATTAGTGTCTTATATTTCTTCTAAGGTTAATTCTTTTTATTTTTAATTTTAATTTTTACTTATTTTTGGCTGCGTTGGGTCTTCGTTGCTGTGTGCGGGCTTTCTCTAGTTGTGGTGAGCAGGGGTTACTCTTCATTGCAGTGCTCGGGTTTCTCCTTATGGTGGCTTCCCTTGTTGCGGAGCATGGGCTCTGGGCACGTGGGCTTCAGTAGTTGCAGCACACGGCTCAGTAGTTGTGGCTCACGGGCTTAGTTTCTCCGTGGCATGTGGGATCTTCCTGGACCAGGGATCAAACCCATGTCCCCTGAATTGGCAGGTGATTCTTAACCACTGTGCCACCAGGGATGTCCCCATAAGATTAATTCTTACAGTATATGTTTGAAGATTTTGAACTCAATAATTAAAAGCAAGATATACGACTGCCAAATCAACAAATTAGTGAAAAAGAATAGTTAACATTGAAATAGATCCAAGGGTATATAAAAACTTAATAATGGGAGTGTCACTAACCAATAGATCAAAAAATGTGTCATTTCACAAAAGACGTTGGGAAACATACCTGCTTGAAAGATTCAAATCCACTTCATGTCAAAATAATTTCAAACAAACTTGAATGGTATTTTAACATTTTCACCACAAAAACACCAGAAGAAAACCTGAAATTTTAGTCCCATTTAACTGATCTCAGAAATGAAAAGGACATTTTAAACATAAAACCATTGGAGGGCTTCCCTGGTGGCGCAGTGGTTGAGAATCTGCCTGGAGGTGCAGGGGACACGGATTCGTGCCCCGGTCCGGGAAGATCCCATATGTCGCGGAGCGGCTGGGCCCGTGAGCCATGGCCGCTGAGCCTGCGCGTCCAGAGCCTGTGCTCCGCAACGGGAGAGGCCACAACAGTGAGAGGCCAGCGTACCGCAAAAAAACAAATAAACAAACAAACAAAAAAAACATTGGAAATATAAGAAAGAAAAGTTCAAGAGGTATTTTAGTATATTCTATTCCGTATTTTCTTCTAGCATTTAAGCCAAGAGAACAAAGTTTCCAGAAAGAAGCAATGGTTTGAATTGCTACTAAGTTTCAAAAAGGAAACAGTGGTTCCCTTGATGCTTCAGTTGGAACAGAGTCATAAGATCAGAAAAGTCATCATTTAGCTTTGGAAACAGAGAGGTCTGGTATGTCATTAAAAACACTCTTAGCAGCATTACTGGGATGGTTGCTTGATTGGAATGGGTTAAGGAGAAATTATGCAGTTGGAATTGGAAGTAGACTCTAGATAGAGAAAACTGGTTTTTTTTAAATTAATTAATTTATTTTTGGCTGCGTTGGGTCTTTGCTGCGGCTCGCGGGCTTTCTGTAGTTGCAGCAAGCGGGGGCTACTCTTCGTTGCGGTGTGCGAGCTTCTCATTGCGGTGGTTTCTCCTGTTGTGGAGCACGGGCTCTAGGTGCGCAGGCTTCAGTTGTGGCACGCAGGCTCAGTAATTGTGGCTCGTGGGCTCTAGAGCACAGGCTCAGTAGTGGCGCACGGGCTTCGTTGCTCTGCGGCATGTTGGATCTTTGTGGACCAGGGCTCAAACCTGTGTCCACTGCACTGGCAGGAGGCTTCTTAATCACTGCGCCACCAGGGAAGTCCCTGAGACAACTCCTTAAAAATTTTGGGAGCAGAGAAATTGGGTAGAATCAGGAGTCAAGGTAGTTTTTTTTGTTGTTGTTAAAATAGAAACCAGAACATATTTGTACAAAGATGGAAATGACCCTGTAGAAAAAGAGAAATTGATGAGGTAGGAGTAAGAAAGGATAACTGGTGGAGCAAAGCGCTTGAGAAGGAGAGAGGAGACGGGATCTAGAATACAAACAGAGGGGTTGCCTTTAATGGTAGCAAGGCCTTGGCATCATGAAGAGGAGGATGAGGAACTGAGAAGCCAGGATATTGGATGGAAAATGTAGATAACATTTTGAAGAATAAAGTGGCTGAGAAGTGATAAGAATAGTGCAAGAAAGGATGACAGTGAGCCATGAACAAATGAAGGGGGAGTTAACAGGGATGAGTAGGTGACAGCATCTTGGTGTGGTGGCAGCAGGCATTAACGTTAAAAGAGCTTGGGTTTTGTATGTTGTTGTTGTTTTTTAAAGACATTTATTTATTTATTTGGCTGTGCTGGGTCTTAGCTGCAGCATGTGGGATCTAGTTCCCTAATCCGGAATCGAACCCAGGCCCCCTGCATTGGGAGCGTGGAGTCTTAATCACTGGACCATCACAGAAGTCCCAAGCTTGGGTTTTTGAAGGAGGAAGGAAGAGAAATGATTTGGGAGCAACATGAGAAGTTGGTTCAAAGATAAGAATACCTGTGAGAGGAAAAATAATCTCCTGTACTTGAAAAGTTGTAAGGGAGGTAGTTTTCCTAGGCGAGAAACCAGTTTCAGTTGGAAGAGGAAGTTGATGGAACATTTAGAGAAGAGGTTAAGAATAAAGAGGAAATGGCTGATAAAGATGTTGAAATCTGAAGGGTGGGGTGAAATGGTTAGGATGATTGGTAAAGAGCAGAGTACTGAATCAGATTAATAGAAGTAGAGAGTACCATGGAGATGCTAATCAGGGTAACGTCGGATGACCTGGAGGCTACCGGTTGTGACTGAGTGAAAAGGATTATAGAGCATGATGGAATTATCTTTTTGTAATCTCTAGGAGTGGAAGGGAAGGTGAGTAAGCTGTTTAAGATGAGTAATATAGACAGCTACACAAACTGTTGTCTCTTGCAGGTCTTGTGTTACGGAGGGTACTGAACTAGAATTGCTAATATTTCACTTAGGTTTTTTGCATTTAATTATAAAATATGGTCTACAGATATCCTTCCAGTGTTACAATTATTAGGGTTTAATAACAGGATTATGATTATCTTTCAAAACAAGCTGGGATTTTTTTTCCAAGTGTTTTTACACTCTGGAACCATCTGGTGTAGTGCATTTTGACATAGGGTATATCTTTGATTACATTTTCAATTTAATTGATCTGATCAGATTTGCTACATTTTGAGGTGATTTATTTTTTAAAATTTATTTATTTATTTACTTTCGGCTGCGTTGGGTCTTTGTCGCTGTGCGTGAGTTTTCTCTAGTTGTGGCGAGCAGGGTCCACTCGTTTTGGTGTGCGGGCTTCTCATTGCAGTGGCTTCTCTTGTTGCGGAGCACTACAGTAGTTGTGGTGCGCAGGCTCAGTAGCTGTGGCTTGCGGGGCTCTAGAGCACAGGCTCTGTAGTTGTGGCACACAGGCTTAGTTGCTCCGCGGCATGTGGGATCTTCCCGGAGCAGGGCTCGAACCCGTGTCCCCTGCATTGGCAGGCGGATCCTTAACTATTGCGCCTCCAGGGAAGCCCTACCTACTGTATTTTTATTGTTATTTGTTTTTGGCTGTGTTGGGTCTTTGTTGCTGTGCGCGGGCTTTCTCTAGCTGCGGCAAGTGGGGGCCACTCTTCATTGCGGTGCGCGGGCAACTCATTGCGGTGGCGTCTCTTGTTGCGTAGTACGGGCTCTAGGCGCACGGGCTTCAGTAGTTTTGGCACACGGGCTCATTTACTGTGCTCATTTACTGAGCACAGGCTCAGTAAATGTGGCGCACAAGCTTATATGCTCCGCGGCATGTGGGATCTTCCCGGACCAGGGCTCGAACCCGTGTCCCCTGCATTGGCAGGCAGATTCTTAACCACCGCACCACCGGGGAAGTCCCCAGGTGATTTTATTTATGTTTACTGGCATAAGGATTTTTTTCTATTTGTATTTCTTGTCACATGTGAAAAAACGAACATTTTCCCCATTCCTAGTTCAGAACTAGTAATCATTCCATTTGAAAAAACTCCAAGTCTGTAGAGGAAAGGGCACCCAGGAGAGCTGATGGTGATGTGGCCCACAACTGGAAGAGTGAACTTTGATTCACGACAAGAACGTGTGCTGTTGAGAACATACCAACCTGCCCACTCTGAGGCTTATTTTAATGCCGTTGAAGTCCGTGCAAAGGTTTTAGCACTTAGACTGTAACATACTGGAGGAAGACGGGGGAAGATAACCGAAATGTGGGAGCACTGCAGCGAGGGCTAGTTTTTGTAACCTATTTTCTGATCCCGCCTAAGGAGGAAAATGCTGCACCCAGGGCTTGTCGGAAAAAGTACTACTTTTAACAAAAGCTGAAAAGATGTTTAAAAAAAACAGTTAAGCCTTTTAAGTCTCCGACATACCGAGGTATATGAAACGACACTGTGCAGCCGATGATGGAAATTTCCCAAATTTTCTTAACACAAACTGGATTTGCTCTCTCAACTCCCAGTCGGATCCATCCCACCGAAATCCAGTTCAGCTGTGGCATCCTTTTTCCAGCCTGTTCGCAAACCACCTTCCGAAGCGAGGTTTCCCGCCATTTAACTTCAAGAAATGAAGGTCTTTCCTCCCAAATTCTCTACACTCGTGGGAGGCCCAAGCCCACACGAGGGGAGCAGCGGAACGCCCAGGGCAGCAGACTGCATCATGATCCCCGGGATTGAGCAAAAAGGTGACATCAAATTGGTAGATAAGCGTTTAGCATCCGCCGAAAAGCGGGAGGGCGAAAACGCCCACTGCAAAGCGAAACCCTGCCAGGTCGCGCGCGGGCGCAGCGCCCACGGTGGGAGGAGGGAGGGCGGCCGTTGCGAGGAGGAGCGAGGGTTGAGGGCGGAGGGCGGGTTCACTCCCACTCGACTCCGGATTGGTCGGGCCCTAAGAGCCGAGTGACGTCAGCCGGGGAGAACGCCTGATTTGTGTGGTGGGCGCGGGCAGCCAGAGGAGGCGCAATGCGCAGGCGCA
Source organism: Kogia breviceps (assembly GCF_026419965.1). Taxonomy (NCBI): domain Eukaryota; kingdom Metazoa; phylum Chordata; class Mammalia; order Artiodactyla; family Physeteridae; genus Kogia; species Kogia breviceps. The sequence continues at coordinate 21,655,045 of NC_081328.1, forward strand.
GCTGATCGGCTCCTTTACCCCTGGCGCTTCTGCCCAGCTCTGGCGGACAAGTCTCGACATCGTGCGCTCCCCCCCTCTCCGGGACCGCTCCCTCCCCCTTCTCTGCGTAGTCGAAGATAAACAATAGTTGGCCGGAGAGCGCCGAGTGTGTATCCCGCCGCCGGATTCGGCGGGCTGCGTGGGACCGGCGGGATCTCGGCCAGCCGGCCATGGCGGGGCTGTACTCTCTGGGAGTGAGCGTCTTCTCAGACCAGGGCGGGAGGAAGTACATGGAGGACGTTACTCAGATCGTGGTGGAGCCCGAGCCCACGGCTGAAGAAGAGCCCTCGCAGCGGCGGTCTCTCTCTCAGCCGTTGCCTCCGCAGCGATCACCGCTGGCTCTTCCTGGCGGCGAAATCTCGGGGAAAGGCCCGGCGATGGCAGCCCGAGAGGCTTGCGACGAGCCGCCGGACGCCGGGGCCTCGCCGGCTCCTGGCTGCTGCTGCCGCCGCCGTTCCTCGGTGGCCTTTTTCGCCGTGTGCGACGGGCACGGCGGGCGGGAGGCGGCACAGTTTGCCCGGGAGCACTTGTGGGGTTTCATCAAGAAGCAGAAGGGCTTCACCTCTTCTGAGCCGGCGAAGGTGTGCGCTGCCATCCGCAAAGGCTTCCTCGCTTGTCATCTCGCCATGTGGAAGAAACTGGGTAAGTTCCCCGGCTTGTTTGGCGCCCGCCTCTTTTTCAGGCAGTTTGGGGCCTTTTATAGCGCCAGTCCCGCGGTCCCCCCGCACGGAGAGCGCTCTCAGTGTCCATCGATGGGAGGGAAGACTTTTCTGGGTCTCAGCGCTCTTTCCAGGTGGAGGTGGGGGCAAACAAAGTGGTTTGGGGAAGGATAAGATTGTTGTCTCCCTTCAAAAGCTCCTCGCTTTATCCCCCCTCCCCCGCCCAAGGATCAATGGGGAGCAGTCCTCTCCCTTCGCGACTTCACTTTGGTGGCCGCCAGCGGAAACGTGTTTGAAACCTGGCGCCAGATTTTGGCCAAATGATGCACTGAAGACCCGTTGCTATCTGGGACAGGCGAAGGAAGCGGGAGGTGGCAAAAATTAGACGAGATCGGGTGCGTTCAGGGTGGTATGGCTGTAGACAAGACGGCAAAAATTAGAGTGTTTCCTTCCGATCTGTCATAATTTTGCTCTTGAAGGACTTGTCCCTGTCAGTTGCCTCCTACTGGTGGTGTCAGTCCTCCAGAATTGATCCTGGGTGGCTGGTAGTTGGAGTAAACTGTTGGATAATTCAGAAAGGCTAAAAAGTTATCATCTAGCGACTTAAAGTCTTGGAAGGAATTCGCTGTGGTGGTCATGAAATGTTTCTAAGATCGATCTTTATGCTTGTCCGGCTTATGAAAAACAAAAGCGCGGAATGCGTTCCTTCCGCTTAAACTGGCCGGGTTAAGGCGATGTGTTAAATTCAGCTAGGGCTTTTTAAGAGTGCACTTCCCCCCACCCCTCCACCTTTGGTAGTTGCCTTAGCTAATTGCTGTCAGATCGTTCTCCACAGTTCCTAGTTAAAAGTACTTGCAAATTGTAGCTGCCCGTCAAAGTAGCAAGAGATAAGGAATTACTGATGTGCCAAAAGGAGAGACCTTCATTTCTAAAACTTGGGTGTAGTTGTAGTTTCCTCTAAGCTTTAAGTGCTCTCTAAAGCAGACTATGTTCCTGTACCCAACATATGTTATCATACAGAATTATAATTGCTTACCCATTGCTATGAATGAATGGTCTGAATCTTTTTTTTAGAGAAAAAGTAATACTACTTCTGTCATTTAAAAAAAGTCCTGTGGTTTATGGTAGAATAGTGTTGCTTTATTTTCAGCAGACGGACAGAGACATAGAGAAGAGTGTAAAGGTTGGTCAAATACAGAACATTTTAAAAAGGTATTGTCGTAGAGTTGTAGAGTAGCTTCTTTCAAAGTCTGTTTTCTATTTGCCTGGCTTTCTGCCAGGAATTATTTGATTGACTCATAGAACAACCAGTCCGCCGGTGGGAGGCGTTTTCCATCCAATCCCAGAGGTCCCTATTATGGATTTGTTTTGTTTTTGTGTAGGCAGAGCACAGCTGAAAGCACCAGCAGTATATTCCAGAAATTTGTCATTTCATTGCTTTCAGAGCAAGTAGGAGTGGACAGCAAGACAAGATAGAGGAAGATTAGACACAAAGAACGATTTAGAGTTCTGTTTATTTTGCAGCACACTTGGGGCAACGTGAATTTGCCATATGTTTTCACTAAAAGGATAAAGTATAAACCCTGTTACTTGAACACATTTTTAAAAAGTAAATTTATTTATTTTTATTTTTGGCTGCGTTGGGTCTCTGTTGCTGCACGCAGGCTTTTTCTAGTTGCGCTGAGCGGGGGCTACTCTTCGTCGTGGTGCGCGGGCTTTTCATAGCAGTGGCTTGTTTTGTTGCTGAGCACGGGCTCTAGGCGCGCGGGCTTCAGTAGTTGTGGCACGTGGGCTCAGCAGTTGTGGCTAGCGGGCTCTAGAGCGCAGGCTCGGTAGTTGTGGCGCGTGGGCTTAGTTGCTCCGCGGCATGTGAGATCCTCCCAAACCAGGGCTTGAACCCGTGTCTCCTGCGTTGGCAGGCGGATTCTTAACCACTGCGCCACCAGGGTAGCCCATGGAATTTTTTTTAAAAAATAAATTTATTTATTTATTTATTTTTGGCTGCATTGGGGTCTTCATTGCTGTGCACGGGCTTTCTCTGGTTGCTGCGAGCGGGGGCTACTCTTCGTTGTGGTGTGCGGGCGTCACATTGTGGTGGCTTCTCGTTGGGGAGCACAGGCTCTCGGCGCACAGGCTTCAGTAGTTGTGGCTCATGGGCTCAGTAGTTGTGGCACGTGGGCTCAGTAGCTGTGGCTCACGGGCTTTGTTGCTCCGCGGCATGCAGGATCTTCCTGGACCATGTCTCGAACCTGTGTCCACTGCATTGGCAGGAGGATTCTTAACCACTGTGCCACCAGGGAAGCCCGAACATATTTTTAATTAAGCAGAAACCATGCTGTTAAATGTGAATGTATATGTTTTTTGACATATATGTACTTTTTGAACCAAAATTTATACACCAAATGTTAAAGTTTGCTTTGTTCCATAGTTAACCTCGTACTCCATCATCAAAACTTGAATTAAAAAAAAAAGTATGCTGAGTATATGGAAGTCTTGACACAGGAAACTCCCTGTGTCAAGTTTCCAGGATCTCAGTTTCCCGACCAAGGGACATGGCAGTGAAAGGCCAGAATCCTAACCACTAGGCCATCAGGGAACTCCCTGCCCAAGTCTTATTAACCCATTTTATCAGTCTTTCAAGTAAAAGTGATGGTCTGTGAAAATTGTGGCTACTTCATTTCATAACTCACACAATCACACGTGCTTTTTCTCTATACAGCCCTAGTATGCAACAGAAGTCTATTATTCATGCTTCTCTTCTTGTCTTACAGAATGTTAAAATGACATGTATTCATGGGTGGAAGTTTAATAAAATTAATTTTTATTGCATCATCAAGGACATTCTTAAGTTAAACTGGTTTGCCTTTTTTTTTTTTTAAAGCTGTAAGTGAGTGGCTACAGTGAATACAGTGATTAGTAGTTCACTTTGGTACCACTGTCTTGACTCCTGCTAAGGCACCAGCAGTTTTACTAAACACTGCTTTTTTTTTTTTTAAGATTTATTTTTTAAATTTATTTTATTTATTTTTGGCTGCATTGGGTATTAGTTGCAGCAACGCGGGATCTTTCGTTGTGGTGCATGGGCTCTTTGTTGTGGTGTGCTGGCTTCTCTCTAGTTGTGGCGAGCAGGCTCCAGGGCGCGTGGGCTCTTTAGTTTGTGGCACATAGGCTCGAGTTGAGGCGCACGAGCTCAGTAGTTGTGGCATGCGGGCTTAGTAGTTGCCCCGCGGCATGTGGGATCTTAACTGCCTGACCAGGGATCAAACCCATGTCCCCTGCATTGCAAGGTGGATTCTTTACCACTGGACCACCAGGGAAGTCCCCTAACCACTGCTTTTGAACCTTCAGTGCAGGTATCAACACAGTGCAAAGGGCAAATAAACTCAGAATTATTAAGAAAATAGTTTTGGCCTTGTGGAATCCCTGTAAAGATCACTCACACCGTTGTGAGACAACTGCTATGTTTTATCTGCCTCTCAGCTAAATCTTGATGTCTTTGGGGGCAAAGATACTGCCTTACATATCTTATAGTTAATCTCTTAGGACTAACTGTGCCCCAAAGTAGCTGCTAGTTTAGTTGAATTTCTGTGGGTGTAATGGTTAAATTGGCTTTCTTACTTTTTTTTAATTAAAAAATTTCCCCCTTTAAAAATTGTAAAATACACATAAGATTTGCCATTTTAGCCAGTTTTAGGTGTACAGTTCAGTGGCATCAAGTACATTCACAATATTTTGCAACAGTCACCACTGTCCATTTTCAGAGCTTGTCCATTACCCAAATGGAAATTCTGTACCCATTAAACAGTAATTCCCCATTATCCTCTTCCCCAGTCCCTAGTAAACCTCTATTTTACTTTCCATTGCTATTAATTCACCTATTCTAGGTACCTCATGTAAGCGGAATCATACAATATTTGTCTTTTTTGTGCCTTATTTCATTTAGCTTAATGTCTTTAAGGTTCGTCCAAATTGTACCATTTATCAGAATTTTCTTCCTTTTTAAGGCTGAATAATATTCCACTGTATATATATACCACATTATGTTTATCCATTCATCTGTTGATAGACATTTGGGTTGTTTCCACCTTTTGGCTGTTATGAATAATGCTACTGTGAACATAGGTATACAAGTATGTGTTTGATTCTCTCTTTTCAATTCTTTTGAGTCTAAACCTGGAAGTGGAATGGCTTGGTCATTTGGTAATTCTGTATTTAACTCTCTGAGGAATCACCAAACTGTCTTCACAGCAGGTTCACTGTTTTACATTGCCACAAGCAGTGCTACAAGGGTCCTGATTTCTCCACATTCTTGCCAACACTTGATATTTTTCTTTTCTTAAAAAATAAGAGGGGCTTCTCTGGTGGCGCAGTGGTTGAGAGTCTGCCTGCCGATGCAGGGGACACGGGTTCGTGCCCCTGTCCGGGAAGATCCCACATGCTGCGGAGCGGCTGGGCTCGTGAGCCATGGCTGCTGAGCCTGCGCGTCCGGAGCCTGTGCTCTGCAACGGGAGAGGCCACAACAGTGAGAGGCCCGCGTACTGCCAAAAAAAAAAAATAATAGCCATATTAATGGGTGTGAATAGCTTTCTCATATTTTTAAAGAATACCTTCTTTGTCTTCCTAAGCCTTTTTTTTTTTTTTTGGCCTGCGTGGCATGCGGGATTTCCCCGACCAGGGATAGAACCCGGGCCCTCTGCATTGGGAGCTCAGAGTCTTAACCACTGGACCACCAGGCAAGCCCCCTAAGCCCTTCTTGATTTATTTAATTAACATTGAGCTTGACCTCTCTAGCATTGTTCTAGTGCTTGTGTACTCTTGCCAAATAAAAAAGGAAGACTTAATTTATCCAAAAATTTTTCTATGACTTATTTTTGTCTTGAGGCTGGGGGATTTGATAAATATAGCATGGAGTGAGAAAGTATGTGAACATATCCTTTTTTTGTTTTTTTTTTTTGCCGTGCCATGCAGCTTGTGGGATCTTGGTTCCCTGACCAGGGATAGAACCTGGACCCCTGGCAGTGGAAGCAGGAAGTCCTAACCTCTGGACTGCCAGGGAATTCCCAACATATCCTTTTTTAAAAGTAATTTTTTTCATATTTTTATTACTTCTTGATCTTAAGTTATAGTATGTGCCTGATTTATGTATTTTCCTATGTCTGGATTTACGGTTCTTGTGTTATACTTGCCTTCTAAGAAATAATGTTTCAAAGTTTGTGTGTGCTTCTTTAGGTTTATTCGTTTGAAATAATGTTCTTATTTTCCTTTTCTTTTGATAGTTCAGAGAAGATAGTGAACAACATGCAGCTTTTACTCCTTTGAGCCATAGTTCATTGACTTATGTTATCAAGAGAGCCATTAGAAAGATAATGACATACTCTTGAAATAAATGTAGTGTGATCTCTGATGTGATTACTGGAAATTTGCCATAGTATTTGTAAAGGAAGATGAAATATGGGACGTTTTGTTTTTTTAATTTGTTCAAATGAAAATCAGAGCATTTACTTAAAAGAATATGGCCAAATGAATGAATTATGAAGACGCTGGTCCTAACATAAATTGTTGGTTCTGGTTTTGGCACATAGTTTTCAATATCTTAAGTTTAAAGACAGAGACAGAGACAGACAAATGCAGAAGAGGGGTGGAAGAGGTTAAGGGAAAGACAGAGAAAGCCAGATAGAACGAAACTGGAAGAAAACCTTTATTAAATCATAGAATTTTAAACCTGTATTTTTATTTTAGTTTGATATTTCTCAGTTTTTACCATCAAGGACCTTCACCCGCTCACACATCCCATGTTCTGAATGAGTTTGCTATATTTATCAAGTACCAGTTTTTTCCATTTTTGTTAATCAATCATTACTTTTAATCAGTATTAGGTAATCTCTGCTACATGTTGTTGCATATATCGATAGTTCATTCCTTTTTTTATTAACGAGTAGTATGCTATTGTCTAGATATACCACAATTTGTTTATACATTCACCTGTTTTATATATATATGTGTATATATATACACACATATATACACATATATATATATATATTTAGGCTGCGTTGGGTCTTCATTGCTGCACGCGGGCTTTCTCTAGTTGCGCTGAGCGGGGGCTACTCTTCGTTGCGGTGCGCGGGCTTCTCACTGTGGTGGCTTCTCTTGTTGTGGAGCATGGGCTCTAGGTGCGCGGGCTTCAGTAGTTGTGGCCCACGGGCTCAGTATTTGTGGCCCACGGGCTCAGTATTTGTGGCCCGCGGGCTTTAGTAGCTGTGGTGCACGGGCTTAGCTGCTCCGCGGCATGTGGGATCTTCCTGGACCAGGGCTCAAACCCGTGTCCCCTGCATTGACAGGCAGATTCTTTTTTTTTTTTTTTTTTTTTTTTAAACATCTTTATTGGAGTATAATTGTTTTACAATAGTGTGTTAGTTTTCCGTCTACAACAAACTGAATCAGTTATACATACACACATGCTCCCACATCTCCTCCCTCTTGCATCACCCTCTCTCCCACCCTCCCTATCCCACCCCCCCAGGCGGTCACAAAGCACAGAGGTGATCTCCCTGTGCTATGCAGCAGCTTCCCACCAGCTATCTAATTTACATTTGATAGTGTATATATGTCCCTGCCACTCCCCCACTTCGTCACAGCCCACCTCTCCCCCTCCCCATATCCTCAAGTCCATGCTCGAGTAAGTCTGACAGGCAGATTCTTAACCACTGCGCCACCAGGGAAGCCCTCCATTCACCTATTGATGGGCATTTGGATTATCTACAGCTTTTGGCTATTACAAATAAAGCTGATGTAAAGCTTTTCTTTATAGAAGTCCACTAATAAATGTAGAAGGAATTGAGACTTCCCTGGTGGTACAGTGGTTGAGACTCCACTCTCCCAAATGCATGGGGGCCTGGGTTCTATCCCTGGTCAGGGAACTAGATCCCACATGCATGCTGCAACTAAAAGATCCTGCATGCCACAACTAAGACCCAGCGCAGCCAAATAAACAAATACATATATTTTTTTTAATGTAGAAGGAATGATAGAGCTCAAATCTCATTTGGTAACCATCATAATAGTTGATTCAGCCAAGAAACATCAATAAATGCTACAACTAGTAGGTAAAACTTTGAGGAACAGAATTGCTATATTACTTTCCTAGAGGTGCTGTAACAAATTAGCACAAATTGGGTGGCTTAAAACCACAGGAATTTATTCTCTCATGGCTCTGGAGGCCAGAAGTCTGAAATCCAGGTGTCAGCAGGGTTGATTCCTTTTTGGAGGTTCTGAGGGAGAATCTGTTCCATGCTCCCCCGTAGCTTCTGGTGTCTGAGCAATCCTTGTCATTTCTTGGCTTGTAGATGCATCACCCAGTCTCCACTGTCTTTATATTGCCTCCTCTGTGTCTTCTCCCCTGTTCTTCTCTTTTAAGGACACTTGCCTTTGGACTTAAGGCCCACTCTAATCCAGGGTGATCTCTTCTTAAGATCTTTAACCTAATTACATCTGCAAAGATCCTTTTCCCAAATAATAAGGTCACATTCACAGGTTGTGGGTGAGCATATCTTTTATTGAAGTTGGGGGGGGCACCACTCAACCCACTCCAAGGATATTTATGCTGTCTCAGATAATCTCCTTATGAACACTTATTAATTACAAAAGGAAAAGGATTATAGGGGGAAACCTGGTAGACAGCACCTTAATCGAGTGATCAAGAGTATCATCACTTTTAACGGGACAAATTGAAACTGTATACTGCCTGCAGGGAGAAGATCATATTTAATGTTTCTGTGATATTCCTGCCAAAAATGTGTAATCTGATTACAAACATGAGGAAACATGAAACAAACCCAAACTGTGAGATATTCTTGAAATGACTGGCTAAGTACTCCTAAAAAGCATCAAGGAAACACTGAGTAATTGTTCCAGATTGGAAGAGAATAAAGATATATGATAAGTAAATATAACAAGGGACCCTGAATTTTATCCTTTTACTATAAAGCATATCGTTAGGATAGTTGATGAAATTTGCATGGGATATATGGTTGTATGGTATCAATGTTAATTTCCTGATTTTGATGGTGTATTGTAGGAATTAGATACTATAATAGTATTTGGGAGTGACGGTATATTTTGTTGGCAGTTTGCTTTCTATTGGTTCAAGAAAAAAATTCTTTGGATTATTCCTGGGGAAAAAAAAAAAAATAGTAAACCTGAAGAAGCAGGTCTCAGATTAGAAACCTTGGATACCTCCAGGAATCTAGGTAGCAGTTTCATCAGAGCCCTGCTGCTGGATGCATACCAGGCTATATTTATTTGTTTCAGTACAGAGAATAAATCAGAAACTTGCAGCAGCATTTGGAATCACCATTTGATTATAATTCCCTGTCATTTTCCAAGAGCTATCAGACTTTTGCAGTGGTCAAATTATAGAATGGAATATATTGGATCACCACCTCAGCTCATGTTTTAATGCTGACACCAATCTTTGTTATTCTTTGAGAGATGTGATAACACTTTTAATTTTCTATTTTGGAAGACAGTTTCATTGGTGGTCTTGCACTTGGCCTTTTCTACCCTAATAGGCTTTCGACCAATCAATGAAGAGCTATGTCGGGAAGCAATTAGTTGCTCAGGTTATTCGGGGACCAAACTAGTTGTGGCATAGGTTTGGGATTCCATTGGTTCTGAGGTGGACTGGATTGAAAGTCCTATTTAGTACCTGACCTCCATGAGCCTAAGCTCTTATCAGTGGACTGTGGCTGTGTTCTGTAGCCCCAGAATTATTATCTTAGAGCCATCGTTCAGTAGTTACTCAATGTTGTGGGTATTTCTTTTTCCTTGGTGTATAGCTACATGTGAAAATGGCCACATATCACTTTGAAGAAGGTTAACAATTCTTTAACTAAACTTGGAAGATTTTCTTTTTGTTTTGTTTCCTGTTTTTTGTGAAAGATCATTCTGCAGATCCAATTTTTCTTCTGCCCTGTTGTCAGTGAGGTAACTGTACCAGATTTTCTTTGGGTAATTAACTGCTCCTATCTGATCTCTGTCACCTCAGGGTTCTCCCATCCAGAGATCAGGGAGCCCATTTTCATTGCAGCCTCTTCCCTTAGTATTTCTTGCCTAGAGAGAAGAGTTAGTAAAATGTGTTTAAAAGATTTTAGTGTGGGGCTTCCCTGGTGGCACAGTGGTTGATAATCTGCCTGCCGATGCAGGGCACACGGGTTCGTGCCCCGGCGCTGGAAGATCCCACATGCCGCGGAGCGGCTGGGCCCGTGAGCCATGGCCACTGAGCCTGTGCGTCCGGAGCCTGTGCTCCGCAACGGGAGAGGCCACAACAGTGAGAGGCCTGCATACCAAAAAAAAAAAAAAAAAAATTTTAGTGTACCATATATAAAATAGACAAACAATAAGGATTTACTGTATAGCACAGGGAATATATTCAATATCTTGTAATAACCTATAATGGAAAAGAATTTTTTAAAAAAGAACATATAGGGACTTCCCTGGTGGTCCAGTGGTTAAGGCTTCGCGCTTCTGGGCTTCCCTGTTGGCACAGTGGTTAAGAATCCGCCTGCCAACTCAGGGCACACGGGTTCGAGACCTGGTCTGGGGAGATCCCACATGCCGCGGAGCAAGTAAGCCCATGCGCCACAACTACTGAGCCTGCACTCTAGAGCCTGCGAGGCACAACTACGGAAGCCCATATGCCACAACTACTGAAGCCTGTGCTCTGCAACAAGAGAAGCCCTCGCAGTGAGAAAACCCGGCTCGCTGCCACTAAAGAAAGCCCGCGCACAGCAACAAAGACCCAACGCAGCCAATCAAGCAAGCAAGCAAGCAAGCAATAAATAAATAAATAAATAAAATCTATTTAGAAAAAAAAATTAAAAAAGAATCTGCCAGCCAATGCTGGAGACACAGGTTCAAGCCCTGGTCTGCGAAGATCTCACATGCCACGGAGCAACTAAGCCCGTGCGCCACAACTACTGAAGCCCGTGCACCTAGAGCCTGTGCTCTGCGACAAGAGAAGCCACCGCGCTGAGGAGGCTGCGCACCGCAACTTAGAGTAGCCCCGGCTCGCCGGAACTAGAGAAAGCCCGCACACAGCAACGAAGACCCAACGCAGCCCCACCCCTCAAAAAAAAATAATAAAAAATTAAGGGCAAAAAAGGACTCTGCGCTTCCATTGCAGGGGGCAGCAGTTCAATCCTTGGTGGGGGAAGTAAGATGCCACATGTCACGTGGCATGGCCTATATATATATATATATATATATATATATATATATATATATATATATATATAATATTTATAACTGAATCACTTTTTTTATAACAGTGATTTTTTTCAATTTATTTTATTTATTTTTGGCTGCACTGGGTCTTCATTGCTGCACACAGGATTTTTCTAGTTGTGGCGAGAGGGGGCTGCTCTTTGTTGTGGTGTGCAGGCTTCTCATTGCAGTGGCTTCTCTTGTTGCGGAGCACGGGATCTAGGCGTGCAGGCTTCAGTAGTTGTGGTTCACGGGCTCTAGAGTGCAGTCTCAGTAGTTGTGGTGCACGGGCTTAGTTGCTCTGAGGCATGTGGGATCTTCCCGGACCAGGGCACGAACCTATGTCCTGTGCACTGGCAGGCAGATCCTTAACCACTGGGCCATCAAGGGAAGTCCCTAGTCTTTGTTTTAATGACTTATGCACATTTCCTAAAGGATACTTATGTCAGAGTTCATATACTATCTGATACTGTCTTTTTAATATGCTCCTAGTTTTAAGTCACTTTTTTAAAATTAAAAGTTTAAAATGTAAAGTAGAAAACAAGAAAGACTAACTAAGGAAGACAAATTAAAGAGGTATGTTCCTTAATATATAAATTTATTGCAGTTTCAATCAGAACCTCCAGAGGGTTTGTTTTTTAATTTTGCAAGTTGCTTCTGAAGTTCATGTGGAAAAATACTTAAGAGAATATTGAAAAAGAAGAATAATTGGCAGATACTTAAACTCCCTATTATTAAAAAGCACCATAAATAGATTAGTAGGATGAGTCCAGAAATAGATCTGAGGCAAAATGTAACATATGATAAAAGGTGACATTTCAAATGAATAGGGAAAGCATGGATTATTCAGTATTTTTAGATCATTGCAGAATATCTTTCATAATATGTTAGTGCTTTTGACAAAAAATGTGATTCAAATATTAACATTGCTTTGAATATCCTTTTTATTTTTAGCTTTTTTTCTCCTTTTTCATCTCATTTTAGGTGCTTTTTGCAAACAGCTAAATTACTTGTATGCTGTAGGTAAATTTTATTTTCTGAATGTGGTTAAGAACCCTTGTTTCTGGGAGTTCACCTTGTTCACATTTATTATGATAATAGATTTTTTTTTTCAGGTTCTTAGCTGCAGAAAACAATGTTTTCTAGTTTTTTTTTTTTTAAAGAAAATGTTTTAGCAAGAGCTACAGTTAACCCATAAAATAATTGAAAGGGCTAAAGAAACATACACCATACTCTATGCTGGGCTTCTGGAAATGACATCTGTAACCAGACTGCAAAACTGCATGGGCTAGGGAGCTGTCTGCTGTGATCTATGTTTGCAAAATTGATGCCTTCTTCCTGCTGCTTGTTTTTCTTTTAACTTAAAAAAGGTGTGAAATATAACATAGCATGCATACATAAAAGGCCATAAAACATAAATGTACACTTTAATAAATAATCATAAAATGAACACCATCCAGTTACAAAAGAGAACATTGCCTGTATACCAGAAGCCCCTGTATGGCCTTTCTGATCTCATATTTCTGTCTTCCCCCAAGAGGCAGCCACGATCTTGACTTTTGTGATTATAGGTCTGTAGTGATTTACTTATCTTTCTTAATAGTTTTACCTCTTGTCTGTAAATATGATAGTTTTTTTTTTCGAAGAAAATCATGCTGAATGTATTCTTTTATCTCAGCCTTCTTGTGAGATTCTCACCCATTATATGTAGTATAGTCTGTTGTTATATTGAAGGACATTTGAGCTGTTGCCCGTTTTTAGCCCATATGAACAGTGCTGCTATGAACATTCATATGTATTGTGCGTCATGAATTTATGCTGTATACCAATGGGTAGTGAGTTGTCAAGAGTATACATATCTTCACCTTTACCATATAATGCCTAGATGTTTTCTAAAATAGTTGTACCAGTTTATACTCCTACCAGTAGTTGATGATAGAACATGTTACTCCACATTCTTAACTTACTCTTGTCAAACTTTAATTTATTCAGCAATCTGATAATTACGTTGTGGTATCTCATTATGGCTTTTATTTATTGAGTTATTTATTTATGGCTGCATTGAGTCTTCATTGCTGAGCACGGGCTTTTCTCTAGTTGTGGCGAGCAGGGGCTACTCCTCATTGTGGTGCGCAGGCTTCTCATTGCGGTGGCTTCTCTTGTTGCAGAGCATGGCCTCTAGGCACGCGGGCTTCAGTAGTTGTGGCTCGCGGGCTTTAGTAGTTGTGGTTCACAGGTTTTAGAGCACAGGCTCAGTAGTTGTGGCACACGGGTTTAGTTGCTCCGTGGCATGTGGGATCTTCCCAGACCAGGGCTCGTACCCGTGTCCCCTGCATTGGCAGGCAGATTCTTAACCACTGTGCCACCAGGGAAGTCCTCATTATGGCTTTTAATTTTTATTTCCGTGATGATTAAAGAAGCCAGACACCTCTGCATGCTTTTTGGCTCTTTGGATTTCCTCATTTGTAAAAGCCTGTTCAGGTCCTTCATCCATTTTTCTATTGAGTAGTCTTCTTGATTTGATTTGTTGTAGCATTTTATATATTCTGGATACCATACCTTTGGTGTGTATATATTACATATATATCCTCTTCCATTCTGTGAGTTCTTCTCATTCTAGTAATCATATCTTTCGATGAACAGAAATTCTTAATTTTGATGGTAGTACAACTTCACAATCATTTTCTTATATGGCTAGTCCATTCTTTGTCTTTAGGAAATCCTTCCCCACCTTGAGATCATAAATGTACTTTCTTGTGCATTATCTAAGCATTTTAGCTTTGCTTTTTACGGTAGGTCCTTAATGTACCTGGAATTGATTTTGTGTGTGTGTGTGTGTTTGGCATCAGGGACCCAAAGTTGTTTTTTGTTTTTTAATTTTATCCCAGTTCCATTTATTGAATGTCCTTTCTCCACTGTTTGTATATCAAGTGTCTGAATATGCTTGGATCTGTCTCTGTGCTCACTGTTGTATTTGCTCACTGGCTTACAACTTTTCCATACAGGTCTTATTAGAGATTTGTTAGCATTGTTGGCAGATATATCACACCTTTTGCTGTTATTGTGAATGGGATCTTTTTTTTTTAAGTTACATTTTGTAATTTTTTGTTGCTGTTTTACAAAAATAGAACTCATATTTTACGTAACTATTTATATCCAGTAACCTTATTGAACTTTATCAATGCCAGTAATCTATCCACAAATGTTTTTTTTTTAAAAAAATTTATTTATTTATTTATGGCTGTGTTGGGTCTTCTTTTCTGTGCGAGGGCTTTCTCTAGTTGTGGCGAGTGGGGGCCACTCTTCATCGCGGTGCGCGGGCTTCTCACTGTTGCGTCCTCTCTTGTTGCGGAGCACAGGCTCCAGAGCGCAGGCTCAGTAGTTGTGGTTCACGGGCCTAGTTGCTCCATGGCATGTGGGATCTTCCCAGACCAGGGCTCGAACCCGTGTCCCCTGCATTGGCAGGCGGATTCTCAACCACTGCACCACCAGGGAAGCCCCCACAAATTTTTTTTTAGGGCTTTTTTTTTTTTTTTTCGACTCCACTTGGTGCTTCTCAGGCTAGTTGCTTTTCTTAAGTACGTAATGGTTATAACAACAAAAACTAATGTGTATTGAGCACTAACTATGTGTCTGGTGCTGTTGCTGATAGTTTTACATGTGTATATGCCTGTGTGTGTGAATTTCTAGCTTCATATACTGCAAGCAACCCTCTGTTGTGAGTGACAGGTCACTCTGGAGGGTGGGTTTCCTCTGTGGGATGGGATGGGATGGGGAGATGCACTGTAGTGTTCAAGAGGTGGCTTTTCAGCATATATAATATTGGAAAGGAAAAGAACTAGTTAGCCCAAATATATTAGAGAAGTCTTGTGGCTATAAAAGTTGTATGGCACCTGTCCATTTGGGGAGGGGCCTTATTTCTTCTCCCACATCCTGTTTAAGACTCTGTTGTCCCTATCAACTGATGCACCACTTTTCTTAAAAGAGAGGTATTATAGTTGCTGGCATCTTAGGAACTTAAATGTTTCACCTTTTACCATGCAGGGAGTTTAGGCACTGACCTAGCTCCTGCAGTTTTAAATGAATCTGCCAAGCTTCTACCATCCATTCCTGACTTCAGCCTTTGCCACTGCCTCTGAGTTTGAACTTTTCTGGAACTCTGTTAAAGGGGAATACTGATGTACTGCCTCCTTTACTGACTGTGCTTTTTCCTTATGTTGGATAACAAATTTTGCGTTCTGATATTTCCCTCAATATAATTCCATTTGTTTAAAATTCCAGGAATTCCTCAGATTTTCTTATGGCCCTTCTCTGTGTTTCATGACTGCTCTGGACTTTTTCTAATATTTATTTTCTGTCCTTTCAGTAGGATTTTGGTGGGGAGAATATGTCAGTGTTTGGACTTAGTTTGCTGTCTTGAACTGTAACTTGTAGTTTAATATTACAGAATATTTCAGAATTTTAAATGATAGTGAATATAATCAGTGAGTATAGGTTTTGGAATTAGGTATATGGGATCTTTGTCACTTAAAATACTTGAGTTATTTTGGGCAAATTTCTTAACCATTCAAAGTTTTGGTTTCCACATCTGCAAATTGAAAACAATGGAACTAATCTTATCTATCACTTAGATTTATTAGTATTATATGGGATAATACAATACATGTAAAGCTCTTAGCACAGAAAGTGGTATCCAGTAAGCACCCAATAAATGTTATTTATTAGGTTATGAATATTCAACAGTTGTTTCAAAAACAAATCCAGTAGCTTTTTCTTGAAGTGAAATTAATAAACAGATGATAAGCTGCTAGCAGTATGGTATCAAAACTTTTAACATATCCTTGCCACTAAATGTAATTAGACTTATGTGGAATTAGTAAATCTATGCTGTAACATTTTTCTCCTAGGATCGGCTTGATGGTCATAATATAATTGAATTATTTATAAAATTAATTTATTAATGTGTGAATGAAGGGATTAATACAAGTCCTTTAATAGCTTTCAAAATATTTTTCTTAAATATTTTCCTATGCTAATTCAAATTTTAACATGCTAACAGCATATGTTGGCATTTTTATTCTGCCACAGGATTAATGTATACACCTGAAAGAGTAAAATGTTTTATTTTTTATTACAGCAGAATGGCCAAAGACTATGACAGGTCTTCCCAGCACGTCAGGGACAACTGCCAGTGTGGTCATCATACGGGGCCTGAAGATGTATGTAGCTCATGTGGGTGACTCAGGGGTGGTTCTTGGAATTCAGGATGACCCAAAGGATGATTTTATCAGAGCTGTGGAGGTGACACAGGACCATAAGCCAGAACTTCCCAAGGAAAGAGAACGAATTGAAGGACTTGGTGGGAGGTAATTATTGTCCTATTTTGCCTTTCTTCTCTTGGTTCTATTTAGTCCTTTTCTGCTTTACTTAGCAGATTGACCTACTTCTCCCTTTTAATGAAGTTTCAGATTTTCAGTTTGCCTGATGAAGTACTCATGTATGTTCATATTTATCTTACTATTTTGAATTGACTGTTTTATTGCTGATAATGGCTCCAAAGGGAAATAATATTTTAATATTATTATTAAATAATAATAAATATATAAATAATAATTTGTTACTCAAGTAACAAAACATACAAGGATTTATTTAAAACCATTTACATAAATACTGATCAGCATGCCCTTCAGAATCTGGACAGAGCAGCCCTTAGAGTTCCAGAGTAGAACAATTTGTTATTTATTTCTTTAGGCTGTGCTGGGTCTTAGGTGGTCTTTTTTGCGGCATGCATGCAGGATCTAGTTCCCCAATCAGGGATCGAACCCGGGCCCCTTGCACTGGGAGCTTCGAGTCCTACCCACTGGACCACCAGGGAAGTCCCCCAGAGTAGAACAATTTGAATCTGTCTTTGGGAATAGAATTTTGTTAGAATTAGCCTTCAGTTTTCCCCTTTGATTTCTAAGTCATATATACTGCAAACCCATTTCAACTTATTGTCTCAATGTGTATCGAGATTGTTTGTAAACTATGAACTGAATTTGACTTCACCATAATATTTTTATGCTACAAACTAAAATGTAAGATTGTTCTAAAAATCAGAGGAATGAGTAACATAAGAAAATTTAAAAATTATTACAATACTAATTTTTAAAAATCAAGGATTAAGTCAAGTTAAACAGAATCCTGTGTTTTCTAAATAGTCATTCTAATTAAAGTCTTACCATGATATTGTTACTTGCCTCCTCTTTCTTCCTTTTTTTTGTTTTTTTGTTTTGTTTTGTTTTTTTCTTTTCGGCTGCATCGGGTCTTAGTTGTGGCATGCAGGATCTTTCATTACAGCATACAGGCTTCTCTCTGGTTATGGTGCGGGCTCCAGAGTGGTGCGCTCTTTAGTTTGTGGTACATGGCCTCTCTCGTTGAGATGCGCGAGCTCAGTAGTTGCGGCATGCGGGCTTAGTTGCCCCGCAGCGTGTGGGATCTTAGTTCCCTGGCCAGGGATTGAACCTGCGTCCCCTGCATTGGAAGGAGGATTCTTTACCACTGGATCACCAGGGAAGTCCCTCCTCTTTCTTGCTTTTATTAAATCAAAATGGTCTTTTTCAGAGAAATAATAAACTGAAGGAAAGAATTAACATCCTTAAGCTACCAGGAGTTCAAAAGATAAGTAAGAAAAACACTAACACTCTGCTGCCTTCAGATAGATGGATAATGGAGAGGAAGTTTGAACAAAAACAGATTCTCAAAAGAATAGTATAAACATTCGAAAAAATGTTTAACATTATTGAAATGAAATTATATTTTTTGCTGTTGGGTTAGCAATAGTTTTGTTGTAATGGGTATCCTGTTGATAGGTTTATATATTGGTATGACCTATACAAAATATAACACATACCACTAACTTTAAATGTATATAGACTCAGTAATTTCAGGAATCTACTCTAAAGAAGAAACATGAAATGTGGACCAAAATATCTGAATGGAGCTATTGATTGCAGCTGTGTTTATTGACTGTTAATTTAGCTGAAAATAACTTGAAGCCCCAACAGCTGGAAAATGGTTAAGTACATTTAATATCTATTCATAACATTGGCTATGATATGAATATTAAATAATGTTTATATGTAAATTTTTAAAAATCATGGTGTTATGAAAAATTTCAAACATAAAAGTAAAGGTAGGGGAATTCCCTGGCAGTCCGGTGGTTAGGACTCTGCACTTTCACTGCTGAGGGCCTGGGTTCAATCCCTGGTTGGGGAACTAAGATCCTGCAAGCCACGTAGCGCAGTCAAAAAAAAAAAAAAGTAAAGGTGGAATAGTGTAATGAACTCCCATACATATGGGGAATTTTTCTTTAATATACGATTTTTTTCCCTGTTTCACTGAGAAATAATTGACATATATCACTGTATAAATTAAGACGTGCTACATGATTGTTTGGTTTACTTATATTGTGAAATGATTACCACAATAGGTTCAGCTAACATCCATCTTCTCATATAGATACAATAAATAGAAAAGAGAGAATAAAGGAAAAAAAATTCTCCTTGTGATGAGAACACTTAGGATTTATTGTCTTAAAAACTTACCTGTGTATAATATAGCAGTATTAACTATAGTCATCATGTTGTACATTACATCCATAGTACTTACTTATCTTATAACTGGAAATTTGTACCTTTTGACCACATTTCTCCAATTCCCCCTTTCCCCTACCAGAAATTTTTAATAATATAGGAGAATGCTTATTAGTCACAATAAGCAGGATATAAAATTACATTGCTAACTCTTTGTCTCCATGGAGATTATACAAATTTCTACTATATCATCAGGATATGTGGATGACCCTGACAACAGACTTATAGAACTTTATGATCATATCCAGTTGTAGGTTAAAAAAAGGCATCTTGGTGATGTTTTCATTTGCATTTATCTTGAGAAAGGTTGAATATCTTTTTATTTAAGAGCCATTTCTACTTCCTTTTCTGTGTCTTTTTGTTTATATTCTTTGTTCATTTTGGGGGAGAGTAGTTAGCCTTTTTTGTATTAATGTGTAGGAGGCACTTAGACATTAGAGAAATTAGACTAATATAAGTGATGAGTTTCAGATGTTGTTTTCACAGTTTGTGTTTTGATTCTGCTCCTGGAATTTTTTTTCCATGTGGCAGTTTATTTTAATGTAGTTAAATTGATCAGTCTCTACCATTATGACGTTTGGGTTTTGTGCCATATATACAGTTCCTTCACTCTGAGGTTATTCAAAAGTCTTCTATATTTTCTTCTTGTACAGCAGTTATGAATACTTTGGTCTTAGGGACCCTTTACACTCTTAAAAATTGAGGCCCTCAAAGAGCTTTTTGTTTATATGGGTTATATGTATTGATTCTACCATATTAGAAATTAAAATGGAGACATTTTCAAATATTTGTTAATTTATTGAAAAATAACAATGTTAGGCTCATTATATGTTAATATAAAGAAAATTTTTTATGAAAAAATAGCTGTTTCCCCAAAACAAACATGCCAAGAGGATTAGCATTGGCATTGTTTTACATTTTTTAAAAGTCTCTTTATTGTCTGGCTTAATAGGTGACTGCTAGATTCTTGTATTTTCTTCTACATTCAATCTGTTGTGATAAGGTATTTTGGTTGTAGTATCTGAAGTAAAGTCTGGTTTTACACAGATTTATAGGTGGAAAAGGGAGACTATTTTAAAAGCTTTTCCATGTTTTGGGGGTATTCTTCTTTGATACTATTCTAAAATTCACGAAGAGGGAGTTTCTTAAAGGTTAATAATAGTGTGGTATCTGAAATAATATCAATGACTTTTTTCATACTCTTACACTGAGAGCCATAGGTATATCAGTTAAGAGCCATTGGTTAAATAATATTTTTATCCATGCATGATTTTTTTAATTAATAGATTTTTATAGTTCAAAGCAGTTTTAGATTCATAGCAAAATTGAGAAGAAACTATAGAGAGTTCCTGTATACTCCCTGCCTCCTTCTACACGCATAGTCTCTTCCACTATCAGCATCCTTCCCCAGTGGTACATTTGTTACAATTGACGACCCTACATTGACACATCATTATCACTCAAAGTCCATAGTTTACGTTAGGGTTGCTTTTCGTGTTCTGCATTCTAGGGTTTGACAAATGTGTAATGACATGTATTTACCATTATAGTTTCATACAGAATAGTTTCACTGCCCTAAAAATCTTCTGTGCTATGCCTATTTATCCCTTCCTCCCTTCTTACTCCTGGCAACCACTGGTCTTTTTATTGTCTCCATAGTTTTGCCTTTTCCAGAGTGTCATATAGTTGGAATCATATAGTATATAGCCCCCGTGCATGACTTTGAAACCTAGGTATTGGACATTTATAAAGTATTTGTTAGCTGAGTAATGCAGATCATCCAAATATTGACACATTTTATTATACAATATAGCAAATCCTGTAGCTGCTCAAAAAGTCCACTGTATACATATGGTCGTAGTATTATTATGAAAATAATTTTGAGGGCTTCCCTGGTGGCGCAGTGGTTAAGAATCCTCCTGCCAATGCAGGGGACACGTGTTCTAGCCCTGGTCTGGGAAGATCCCACATGCCGTGGAGCTACTAAGCCCGTGCGCCACAACTACTGAGCCTGCACTCTAGAGCCCGTGTGCCACAACTACTGAAGCCCTCGTGCCTAGAGCCCGGGCTCTGCAGCAAGAGAAGCCACCGAAGTGAGAAATCCGCACACCGCAATGAAGAGTAGCCCCCGCTCGAGCACAGCAACGAAGACCCAGCACAGCCAAAAATAAATAAATAAATAAAATTTTTAAAAAAGAAAAAGAAAATAATTTTGACCTTGCAGACCCCCTGAAATGGTCTGGGGGACTTCCGGCATCCCTGAACCATATTTTTTTTTTTTTTTTTTTGCGGTACGTGGGCCTCTCACTGTTGTGGCTTCTCCCGTTGCAGAGCACAGGCTCCGGACGTGCAGGCTCAGCGGCCATGGCTCACGGGCCCAGCCGCTCCGCGGCATGTGGGATCTTCCCGGACCGGGGCACGAACCCGCGTCCCCTGCATCGGCAGGCGGACTCTCAACCACTGCGCCACCAGGGAAGCCCTTTTTTTTTTTTTTTTTTGCGGTATGCGGCCTCTCCCGTTGCGGAGCACAGGCCTGAACCATATTTTGAGAACCGCTTTTCTAGTACTTGCGTGGTTTCATCATTTACATTTTAAGCAGTCCCTTTTTAAAAGTTTTCTTTAATTAATTAAATAAATTTTCATATTGGGTCTTTGTTGCTGGGCGTGAGCTTTCTCTACTTGCAGCAATCGAGGGCTACTCTTCGTTGCGGTGCACGGGCTTTTCATTGCAGTGGCTTCTCTTGTTGTGGAGCATGATGGGCTCTAGGCGTGTGGGCTTCAGTAGTTTCGGCATGTGGGCTCATTAGTTGTGGCACGTGGGCTCTAGAGCGCAGGCTCAGTAGTTGTGGTGCACGGGCATAGTTGCTCTGGGCACGTGGGATCTTCTGGCACCAGGGATCGAGCCCATGTCCCCTGCATTGGTAGGTGGATTCTTAACCACTGCACCACCTGGGAAGTCCCATCATTTACGTTTTAATCTTATAGCTCTGGGACTTTTAAATTAAAGCTGAGTAGTAGGGATATGAGTTAATATTTTTTTCTCATTGGCCATTGGTAGCCACTTGAACAACCATTCCTTACTGATTAGAAGGCTTACCAGGCATAAAACCCTTCTTCAATGGGAAGATGACCTTGAGTTTATCCTCTTCTACCACTCTTTCTGTGGTTAAGATAAATATGGCGTGTCAGCTCTGTTATAAGGCAACATTGCTTATTGTAGAATGACCCTTGAATGGAACCGCATCTGGATAGGAAAGATTTTGAATGGACCACAAATTTCTCTTGGGAAGCAGAAGACCTTAGCTGCCCTGTGTACATGCAGTTTGACTTGTGCAGGGACGAGGAAGTCATGGGCTGTTAAGATACTGATTCTCATGGCATACAAAGCTCACTTGTGGTGCCTAGAAATTGGCTCCTGGATTTCTGTAAGGATCACTGCTGAAGACAGCACGACTGAAGCTGCAGTGCTGGCATACTGTGTTTCCTGTCCCGTATGCTACAAAGTTAAATGAGCCTGGTTCCATGCTATAGTTTATTTAGTCCTATGAGTGTGAAGGTCAGTATGTATCTGAGATCACTACTGGTAGTTATGCAAAATGAGCTTTGCAATTATATATATTTGGGTCTTTTTCTGGGGTTTCTTTTTTCTTTTTTCTTTTTTTTTTTTAACCCTACGCGGGCCTCTCACTGTTGTGGCCTCTCCCGTTGCGAAGCACAGGCTCCAGATGCGCAGGCTCAGCGGCCATGGCTCACGGGCCCAGCCGCTCTGCGGCACGTAGGATCCTCCCGGACCAGGGCACAAACCCCTGTCTCCTGAATCGGCAGGCGGAATCTCAACCACTGCGCCACCAGGGAAGCCCTGGGCTTTCCTTTTTAAATACTGTATATTAGTGTACCAGTACCATACTTATTTTATTTTATTTATTTATTTATTTTTATTTTTATATACTTATTTATTTTTGGCTTTGTTGGGTCTTCATTGCTGCTCGAACCCGTGTCCACTGCATTGGCAGGCGGATTCTTAACCACTGCACCACCAGGGAAGCCCATACTTGTTTTAAATTGAGGCTTTATTTTAATTTTTAATATTGGTAGGTCTGATTCCTCTCATTAGTCTTTATATTTTTCTTGACTGTTCTTTATTTTTCACTATGAATATTAAAATTATTTTTATTTTAATATCTTTTTTTAGAGTTTATTTTTTTGTCCTGTTAACTTAAAATAGCATCTGGATAGTTGGACAGATGCTGTTTGTCATTTGAGAGCAGGTGTCTTTTTGCACAAATTGAACTGTTTTATTTTTTTAAATTTTTAAAATAAATAAATATTTATTTATTGTTGGCTGTGTTGGGTCTTCGTTGCTGCATGCAGGCTTTCTCTAGTTGTGGTGAATGGGGGCTACGCTTCATTGCCGAGCGCAGACTTCTCATGGCGGTGGCTTCTCTTGTTGTGGAGCACGGGCTCTGGGCGCGCAGGCTTCAGTAGTTGTGGCACGTGGGCTCAGTAGTTGTGGCTCGCGGGCTCTAGGCTCAGTAGCTGTGGCGCACGGGCTTAGTTGCTCCACGGCATGTGGGATCTTCCTGGACCATGGATTGAACCCCCGTGTCCCCTGCATTGGCAGGCGGATTCTTAACCACTGTGCCATCAGGGAAGTCCCTGAACTGTTTTATTGTAAGTTATTTCCTCCTTTCCCTCTGTCCTCACCCTAGGCAACTGGCCAGTGCTCTGTTTTTCCAGTCTTCTGTTGCTGCTCAGTCAGCCCTTTGCATATCAGGCTGATCCTTTGTGTATGCCATTAGTCATGCAGGACAACAGCAGGAAGTGCAATAAAAGCAGCATCTTTTGCAACATTTCTTTGGTTTTTTGATACTGGATTTAAAACTTTGTTTTAGCCAGTGCCCTTATTTTGTCATTTGTTTCTCAGAAACATGAGACCATAATAACTTTGAATATTAAGTATCTAGAGAGCTCCTAGGAGAGTTATGTTGGAAGCAATTTGGGTAGGTACTGTAATTACTTAAGTATTAAGCCTTACTTTTTAGGGAGCTGGTTTAGGAAAGAACAATAGGGCATAAGGTGTTAGGAAGGCAGAATGTTGGTGTCTCTTCTCCTGGAACTCTTATGTTTCACAGATTCTTGTGAATTGTAGATTTAGTCTTTACTCTCCTGTTTGCTTTTTGAGGATCAGCATTGAAGAAAGCATAAAATAACAAAGTGATGGCCTTTGATACTCTTACTATGACCGAGAACAATGTTGCTTTCAGTATTACAAATTAAACTAATTCTCAAAAGGGATAGTAAATGAACAACTCTCTTGAATTTCTCTTCTAGGTTAACGTTGACAAAGTTTTCTACTCATTCTGTACTTGCTTCATTCCCTGATGTTCTGTCCAGTATAGTAGCCACTAACCACATATGACTGTTTGAATTTAAATATAAATTAATTAAATTAAAAATTCAGTTCCTCATATGCACTAGTCACATTGATGGTGCTCAGTTGGCAGACATGGCTAGTGCCTGCTGTATCAGACTGTGCCTAGTGAACATTTCCATCACTGCAGGAAGTTTCACGAGACAGAGCTGCTCAAATCTCCTGGCCTGCCCTTGTCTCATGAGCTTGTTTTCTACTTAAGAAAGATGATTGAGGCTGTTCTCCTTCTGTCATATTCATGTTTTTCTGGGCTCAGAGGAAGATTTTTTTTCTCATTTATGAAGGTTTATGCCTTTATTTCTGTTCTCTTAGAACTTGTATTCCATTTGTTATCTCTTCTCCCTAGTATCTTCATTCCTTTGAAGTTAGAGCAGAAATAGAAAAGCCATAGATGGAGGTTAACTTGGAGGCTGCTGCTGAGGTCTATAGCATTTCATACTGACATTCCTGTGGAGATGGTCACCATTATCTGTCCTGTCTTCAGCTTTCCATATCTTGAAGCCAGTTTAGTTTCAGTGTTTATCAGGTTTAGGGGGACAGAGTCATACTACTCAGAGTCAACATAGTAAGCTATTAAGAGACTCATGTATACATCAGGATGTCATAGTACTCATTAATAATGAGAACAGTAACTGACAAGAAGACCACATATCATTGTCAGCTGGCCTGCTGTAGATGAAATGAAATTTCAGATTATAATCAGAGGGTTTCAGTGTGCACATGGGACCTTAGGGTGAAGACTTAATTTGGTTATCTTAATGCCATCTATCTTTGAGAGTTCAGAATCAACTTGTGTCTTATGCATGTGTCTGTCAGGTGAACCTAATATCAGGCAGGCTAATGTTTCTTGGGAATACTCTTTGCCACTCTTCCCCTCAACTTTCTAAAGCCTTCCAGGGGAACATTTTTCTTCTATTTTGTTATTTTTTAAAATTCCAGGCAGATTATGATTAAATTGATTTAAGGGCCAGTTTCCCATTTCAGTCATTTAGGCATAGGTTGAGAGACCATCTCTGTTGAGTTTTATTACTTTTTTGCTCCAATATTTGACCATATCTCAATGTTTTAGCCACCCTGGAATGTACTAACTTCTCTGTGTATTAATTACAGATTTCTGTTGCTCCAACACCAAATTTATAGGCAGGTTTTCTTGTTGTGTAACTTCCAAATCTATATTTCTACAGCTGACCTGTTTCCAAAGTCTAGTCTCACTTCTAAATACAGAATATTTAAATAAATAGATACTTCTATTGAGGCATTTCTTATTAATTCCTCAGATAAAAAAAATTAAAATTGAAGTTCTACTTTCAATATCCCTAAATCCTTCAAAAAGCATACAACCTTTTCAATTTCTTTTATCATTATGTAATCCCTCTTCAATTTTAACCACTTCTTCCACCCCTCAGTTTTTTTTTTTTTGCGGTACGCGGGCCTCTCACTGTTGTGGCCTCTCCCGTTGCGGAGCACAGGCTCTGGACGCACAGGCTCAGCAGCCATGGCTCACAGGCCCAGCCGCTCTGCGGCATGTGGGATCTTCCCAGACCGGGGCATGAACCCACGCCCCCTGCATTGGCAGGTGGACTCTCAACCACTGCGCCACCAGGGAAGCCCCCCTCAGTTTTTTTAGTTATCAAATTTTCTTGCTTTTTTAGAGTCATGTACCACAATGTTCATTGCAGCACTATTTACAATAGCCAGGACATGGAAGCAACCTAAGTGTCCATCGACAGATGAATGGATAAAAAAGATGTGGCACATATATACAATGGAATATTACTGAGCAATAAAAAAAACAAAATTGAGTTATTTGTACTGAGGTGGATGGACCTAGAGTCTGTCGTACAGAGTGGAGTAAGTCAGAAAGAGAAAAACAAATACTGTATGCTAACATATATATATGGAATCTAAAAAAAAAAAAAAAAAAGGTTCTAAAGAACCTAGGGGCAGGACAGGAATAAAGAGGCAGACATAGGACTTCCCTGATGGCGCAGTGGTTAAGAATCCTCCTGCCAATGCAGGGGACACGGGTTTGATCCCTGGTCTGGGAAGATCCCACATGCCGTGGTGCAGCTAAGTCCATGCACCACAACTACTGAGGCTGTGCTCTAGAGCCCGCGAGCCACAACTACTGAAGCCCGCGTACCTAGAGCCCGTGCTCCGCAACAAGAGAAGCCACCGCAGTGAGAAGCCTGCTCACCACAACGAAGGGTAGCCCCCTCTTGCTGCAACTAGAGAAGGTCCGTGCACAGCAACAAAAACCCAACACAGTGAAAAGTAAATAAATAAATAAATTTATTTATTTTTAAAAAAGAGAAAGGACGCAGACGTAGCGAATGGACTTGAGGACACGGGGAGAGGGAAGGGTAAGCTGGGACGAAGTGAGGGAGTAGCATGGACATATATATACTACCAAATGTAAAATAGATAGCTCGTGGGAAGCAGCTGCATAGCACAGGGAGATCAGCTTGGTGCTTTGTGACCACCTAGAGGGGTGGGATAGGGAGGGTGGGAGGGAGACGCAAGAGGGAGAGGATATGGGGGTATATGAATACGTATAACTGATTCACCTTGTTATACAGCAGAAACTAACACAACATTGTAAAGCAATTATACTCCAATAAAGATGTTTAAAAAAAACCCAAAAGAAACACACAAAATGAATATAGTGGCAGAAATTACTAAGACCACTGAATCCCACTGAAATGGATTTGAAAAGGGAAAAATGTATTATGTCCTATTGCAGTAGTCTATTTCTGTGTATTTCCATTTGTGTGTGTGTGTGCCTGTCATTGGATCTTCAAAAAAAATTATCTTGCTTTTTTATATACATGATATCTACTCATTTTTATTCCCATTGCTTCCATTCCATTCTGTCTAGCCTACCTCAATAATCTCCAAATTCTCATTTTAATCTACCCTATTTTGTCTTTGCCTTCTGAACTTTGGTTTATGCATCTTTTTATCTGAAACAGATAAGTCATTATTTTGCAGTAATCTGATTTTATTAGCTATTTAACACGTTAAACTACTTTAGTTGTTGTATTTTCATCATTTAGAGTATTTATGTGAACTCTGTTTTTTAGCGTGATGAACAAGTCTGGGGTGAATCGTGTAGTTTGGAAACGACCTCGGCTCACTCACAATGGACCTGTGAGAAGGAGCACAGTCATTGACCAGATTCCATTTCTGGCAGTAGCAAGAGCACTTGGTAAGTAGGACTTACACTTGGTGAAATCATCTTGGATTTTCTCTAATATATAGTGGTAAAATAAAAGAGAAGACTGAGAATTAAACCCTCATTTGGCACGTAATGAAGGTATAAATATGATATTATAGTAAATGATTGAAAACCGAATTGAGGGGAAGGTTAAAGTATGGATTTCAGTGCCACTTGCTCTTTGATGATGAGTTATGTTCGATGTTTTGCTAGTTCCCATTTATTTCTAGGGAAGTAAATGCATGCCTGGGCTTGATATTAGCCTTAAAACTATTTCTAAATGTCCTTCCCTACTTCAGCCCTTCATATTTCTCTTAAGAGCCTTCAAAGCTCTTTGTTTTTCATTAGCTAGCAAAGTAAATTGTACATGACAAAATAAACATACTTATTTTCTGTTCTACCTGGTTTTGAAAGGAAGGCTAGAGGATTATAGCTATAGAAATATCTTACCTTGGATGTACTAATTAAATTTTCTTCTAAAGAAAATTTCTTTTGGAAAACACCACTTTTTCCCTTCTCTCCTTCTTCCTCCAACAGATACTTGAGAACTGACTTGGTGCCAGGCACTGCCTTAGGCTTTGGAGAGATAATACAGATATACTCTGCCCTCAGGGAGCAAGACTAAGTAGTTGGGGAGATAGGCAATAAAGAAGGAAACTTGTCCTGAAAGTAATATAATATTGCAAGTCAATTATACTTCAGTTTTTTAAAAAGTAAGCTTGTAAATGACATAATTACAGGTTAGGAAATATGAAAGTCCTGTGATAAAGAATAATTTAGATGGGAAAAACTATTTTAGATAGTGTGATGGAAATGCTCCTTTTAGGAAGTGTTATTTTAGCTGAGATTTGATGGCTGAGAAGGAGTTATTCTTGTGAAGAGCCTGTTGAAGAATATTCTAGGCATGGTTCCTGAATTGGGAAAGAGTGTGGCCTGTTGTAGGCATTATCAAAAGGCAGGGGTTAAAGAGGCAAACATGAGGGCTTCCCTGGTGGCGCAGTGGTTGAGAATCCGCCTGCCGATGCAGGGGACACGGGTTCGTGCCCTGGTCCGGGAAGATCCCACATGCCGCGGAGCAACTAAGCCCGTGAGCCATGGCCGCTAGGCCTGCGCATCCGGAGCCTGTGCTCCGCAACGGGAGAGGCCACAGCAGTGAGAGGCCCGCATACCGCAAAAAAAAAAAAAAAAAAAGGCAAACATGAGCCACAGATGTTTTCATTCTAGTCTAAGGGTACTGGGAAACATTGAAGGATATTAAGCTAAGGAGTAACATTATCTGATTTGCATTTTTAAAAGATCATGCTACCTGGACTTCCCTGGCAGTCCAGTGGTTAAGACTCCATGCTTCCACTGCAGGGGGTGTGGTTTCGATCCCTGGTTGGGGACCTATGATTCCCACATGCCCCATGGCACAGCCAAAAAATTAAATTAGAAAAAAAAAAAAGATCATGCTACTACCTATCATGTTACTATCTTTGTTCATCTTTGGTGATCATATACATATGATCCCGCATATTCATGGAGCCTATAATCTAATGGGGAGAATAGATAATAAACAAATGAGAAAATTATTTTAGAAAGCATTATAAAGGAATTAAACAGGATGATATGCCACTGATTGGTGGGAGGCATAGTGGGTAGCAGAGGAGGGCTGCTTTGGAGAGGATGATTAAGGAACATTCTTTTATTTATTTATTTTTAAATAAATTTATTTATTTTTGACTGCATTGGGTCTTCATTGCTGTGTGTGGGCTTTCTCTAGTTGCGGCGAGCGGGGGCTACTCTTCGTTGTGGTGCGCGGGCTTCTCATTGCGGTGGCTTCTCTTGTTGTGGATCACGGGCTCTTGGCACGTGCGCTTCAGTAGTTGTGGCATGCAGGCTCAGTATGTGGCTCACGGGCTCTGGAGCGCAGGCTCAGTAGTTGTGGCGCACAGGCTTAGTTGCTCCACGGCATGCGGGATCTTCCCAGACCAGAGCTTGAACCCGTGTGCCAGCATTGGCAGGTGGATTCTTAACCACTGCGCCACCAGGGAAGCCCAAGGAAAATTCTTTTAAAAAGTGATATTTTGAGTGAGTAAGACCTAAAAGGAGGAGAAGGGTCCAAGTCAAAGCAAAGCCATAGCACTTGCAAAGGCCGTTAGGTAATTAGTGGACATTTGATTTGGGAGTGATGGTGGTGTGGGTTGTGTAGCATATATTCTTTTTTCCTACTGAATAATGCCCTGACTTCCTTTTGGGAAACTGTATCTCCCCTACTATGTGCAGTCTTAGTTTAGACATTCCTATTCAGGGTCCTTTTATAAAACATAAAAGGTCAGGCATATGACCCCAGCTAGATCAGTTAGGTTCCCTGTTCCATGATTTTGAGTTGTGAATCTAGAAAGGATAAACATTAAAAACCAAAAACGTGGTTGGAATGAATTCATCCTAGTGATACTGACCTCCTTTGGCAGTGCTCATTGATGTGGTTGGGTTTTCCTGCCTCGTTGTTTGGAATTGCCCTGTCTCCATGCCTGTTCTCCAGCTTCTTGTCTACGGTGTGAGCTACTTGATTTTCTTCTGAGTTGCCTTTTTGGCCTAGGTTAACCTGAGCTGGAAATTGTTGTTTGTTAGCAATGAATCCTAATGCAGAAAGGAAAGGACTTCGGTACTGATGAAGCTAGGGGCAGGGCAGGAATAAAGATGCAGATGTAGAGAATGGACTTGAGGACGCAGCGGGGTAGGGGGGGGCGGGGAGGGGAAGCTGGGACGAAGTGAGAGAGTAGCACTGACATATATACACAACCAAATGTAAAATAGACAGCTAGTGGGAAGCAGCTGCATAGCACAGGGAGATCAGCTCTATGCTTTGTGATGACCTAGAGGGGTGGGATAGGGAGGGTAGGAGGGAGGGAGATGCAAGAGGGAGGAGTTATGGGGATATATGTATATGTATAACTGATTCACTTTGTTATACAGCAGAAGCTAACATGCCATTGTAAAGCAATTATACTCCAATAAAGACATTAAAAAAAAAAAGAAAGAAAGAAAGGAAAGGACTTGCTGTCTTTAAGGACCAAGAATGAAGCCAGTGTGAGAGAGAGGAGGTAGAGATATAAGATGAAGGCGGAGATGAGGACACTTGCATGATTAAGAGGGTGGTGCAGGCTAAGGTAAGGAGTTTGGTGAAGACATTACAGGTGGTAGGCAAGAACTAAATCCTGCAAGGCTTTCTAGACCATGATAAGGAATTTTATTTTAAATGCTTTGGGGAAGGGATTGAAGAGTAGGAGAGGAAGTAAACCATAGTGGTTAAGAGGTAGACTTTGGAGCCAAAATTCCTAGTTTCCAATCCCAGTGCTGTTATTTACTGTACAAACTTGGGCAAATTACTTAATATATTGTGGCACAGTTTTTTCAGCTGTAAAGTGGGGCCTGCTTCATACTGTCGTGAGTATTGGGTAACTTAGCACATGTAAAGTGCTTAAAATAGTGCCTGGCACATAGTAAGTGCTCTGTAAATGTTAGTTGTTATTGTTGTTGTGTACTGAAGTAGGGCAGTGACGTGATGCAGTATGATTTTAAAGGATCATTTTAACTGATCCAGTTTTTTTGTTGTTGTTGTTGTTGTGGTACGCGGGCCTCTCACCGCTGTGGCCTCTCCCGTTTCGGAGCACAGGCTCTGGACATGCAGGCCCAGCGGACATGGCCCACGGGCCCAGCCGCTCCACGGCATGTGGGATCTTCCCAGACCGGGGCACGAACCCGCGTCCCCTGCATCGGCAGGCGGACTCTCAACCACTGCGCCACCAGGGAAGCCCGATCCAGTTTGTTTTTAAAAGATCATAATGGCTAAAATTATAGGGTAATAAAATTGGAGGCCAGGGTCCCATTTAGGGACCTGTAGCAGTATTCTAAGCACTTTGCATATTTTACAGATTTTTGTCTGAGTTTCCCAGGCCATTCATTCATAGCATACGTGTGATATAATTGATCCTCCAATTGTTAGCAAGGAGAAAAAGGGGGCAAGGTGGATGACAGATAGTCAGCTGCTATTGACACTTCAGGTAGATGGTAAATTCCCAGTTAACTGTTGCCATTTGTAACATTAGTGAGCTTAGGAGGAAGGCATGGGAGGCAAGGAATTAATATTACTAAAGAAATAGAGGGGATTTTTGTGGGGAACTCAACACGGACTGAGGGCAAGGTCTTACTCCAGGTTCAAAAGTAAGGTGAACCTTCAGTTTAGAAAGTAGATGCCAATTTATTTTGTGTATGTGAAGTGTGTGTACGCCAAGCATTTCAAGTGAGCCTTGAAACCCTTAAGTGAGTGTGGAGAGGAAGAGAAGGAACAGGTGATGGGGTGGCAAAAGGAGCAGAAAAACCTGCTGGTTTTCCTGTTTCAGACACATTCCTACTCAGTTCACACAGAGCTCTGGAGTAACCCAGACAAGAAGTAATTCAGCCCGCATGAATATCTTCAGTAATCTTTACTTAATGTTTCAAAGTAGAAACTCTTGTATTATTAGACAGTTCTGTGAGTTAAAATCTGCTTCCATGAAGCTTTCACACGGGCAGAGCACTTCCTTTTCTATTTGCATAATGACAGTCGTTTACCTATTCGGAATTGGCTAGCATGTTTCTCTAGGCTAATTTCAGACCCTTCATTATTCTTGTCGTATTCCTCTAGATGTTTCCTTCAATAAACGTGATTTGGGAATTGAGGACACTGCAAGATGTGGTCTGACCAGTTTGAAGTACAATGAAAATATTTAGTTCCTGCTACCTGAACATTGTACTTCTAATAACGGAGTCCTAGAATCCTGTCATTAGCTTTTTGTAATGTTACCACATTAGTTGGCTTATTAAGCTCAGATCTCTAGATATTTCTCTTATGAACTGCTACCGGGTCAAGTTTCTCTTTTACAGACTCTGCTGGTTTTTGTTGGGATGGTGTAAGGGTGGGGAAATGGAGACTGAAAAATGGCATTAGATGAGTTGTTGGCAGAATGTATTTATCAGTACAAAAGGTATTGATTAATAGATTGGTGTGTATTTAGAGAGAGAGATCTTGATTGATGTGATGATGCTTTTTTTCTTAGCTTAGTTTCAATATTTGTTAACTACCTAGAGAAAGAAATAATGTGCATGGTCCTTAATTTTGTATATTATACAAATATTCAAAAATACTTAGGCAGCAAGATATTAGCATTGTTTAACTACTTTTAGTTGCCAGAGAGAAAAAATAGTAACTAGAGAGTAGAGAAATGAGATAACACTTTGACTGGGTGATGACAGTTACCATCACTAATGAGGAATAGTTGGACATCGTATGCCTCCAGATGTGTGGTACCCATATCCCCTATGTAGTACCCTGGTCAAAAATGCATAGCCTCAGGCTTCCCTGGTGGCGCAGTGGTTGAGAGTCTGCCTGCTGATGCAGGGGACGCGGGTTCGTGCCTCGGTCCGGGAAGATCCCATGTGCCGTGGAGCAGCTGGGCCCATGAGCCATGGCTGCTGAGCCTGCGCGGTCCGGAGCCTGCACTTCTCAACGGGAGAGGCCACAAGAGTGAGAGGTCCGCATACCGCAAAAAAAGAAAAAAAAAAGAATCCGCCTACCAATGCAGGGGACAGGGGTTCGATGTTCGATCCCTGGTCCGGGAAGATCTCACATGCCGCGGAGCAACTGAGCCCGCATGCCACAACTACTGAAGCCCATGTGCCTGGAGCCCATGCTCAGCAACAAAAGAAGCCACCACTAAGAGAAGCCCGTGCGCCGGAACAAAGAGTAGCCCCCACTTGCCACAACTAGAGAAAGCCCGTGTGCAGCAACAAAGACCCAACGCAACCAAAAAAAAAAAAAAAAAAGGATAAAACCATATACAGAGTCCCCACTTCTTTGTGATTGTCTATTCATTCACCAAATATTTATTAAATGCCTCTGTGTGCCAGGTATTGCTCTAGGTTCTGAGGATTCTGCAATGAACAAAACAGGTGAAAATTCCTGGACCCATGGAACTTACTTTCTAGTGAGGGGAAACAGATGATAAACTAAAATAAATAAGTAGAATATATATTGTGGTATATAGTAAAAAGTGCCAATGTGAAAAATAAAGCAGGAAATGTTGTGGGGGTGGGAGTGTAATTTTAAATGGGATTGTCAGGGGGCTTCCCTAGTGGCGCAGTGGTTAAGAATCCACCTGCCAATGCAGGTGACACGGGTTCGAGCCCTGGTCCAGGAAGATCCCACATGTTGTGGAGCAACTAAGCCCGTGCGCCACAACTACTGAGCCTGCGCTCTAGAGCCCATGAGCCACAAGTACTGAAGCCTGTTGGCCTAGAGCCCATGTTCCGCAACAAGAGAAGCCACCACAGTGAGAAGCCTGTGCACTGCAATGAACAGCAGACCCCGCTCTCTGCAATCAGAGAAAGCCCACAAGCAGCAATGAAGACCCAATGCAGCCAAAAATAAAACAAAAAAATAAATAAATGGTATGATCAGAGGAGGTCTGAAAAGATGATGTTTGAGTGAAGAGATGAGGCATCAAGGCATGTGGGTGTCTGGGGCAAGATATTAGGCAGAAGGAACAACAAATACAAAGTGTCCTTTTTATGATTTTTTTTCTTAACTGGGCAGCTTGAAAGGTGGATTGCCATTAACTGATGTAGCAAAGACCAGAGTATATGTAGCAGGGGGAGGTCAGTTCAGTTTTGGACAACTTACCTTCAAGGTGCTAATCAGACATTAAAGTGGTGATATCCATTGGGCTTCTGGTTATGAAAATTGCCTAGGTGAGGGCCAGGCTAGAGATATCAGTCTGTGGCTGAATCAAGGGATTGAGTGTAAGTAAAAAAGGGGGGAAAAAAAGAAAAGAAAAAGGGAAGGGTCCAGTGACTGAGCCCTGAGATACTGTCACTGTTAAGAGGTGGGGGCATGAATGGAAGAACAGGTAAAACTAGACTGAGAAAGAGCCAAAGGTAAAATACAAGAAAGTTCAGGAGAGTGTCCTGAAAGCTAAGAGAAGAAACTGTTTGAAGAAGGTATTTCGTTATATGCCAGTTGTAACTGTCAGTTAAAAAAAATATTTCAAATACTGTTGATAATTCAGGTAAAGGAAAGACCGAGAAGTGACCTTTGGGTTTAACAATGTGAAAGTCATTGGTGACCTTGACAAAGTAGCTTTTGGTGGATATTGAGACCACAATCATGACTGGAGTTGGTTCAAGAAAGAGTGAGAAGGGGAAATTTTGATATAGCAAGTTTTAGACTCTCTTCCTAGGTTGGGAAGGAAGAGATGGGGCTTTAGCTGGAGTAGAAAGAATAGCATCAAGAGAGGGTTTGCTACTGTTATTTTAATAAGGGAAGAAATAATAACAGTTGACGGGAAAGATCCTCTAGACCAGGGAAAACTCCATGTAGGAGATAAAATACAATTGCTATAGTAATTTCCTATGACAATTACATTATTTTAACATAATTTTGTAAACAAATGTATGGAAATAAATGAATATTTTCATATAAAAAGACGTGGGAGAGATGGTATTATTTTAGTAATGGAAAAAAAATTGCTTCTGCTTTTTCTCTTTATTGAATTTTTCTATCACATTTTCTCAAATTTTCTCAAATATCCTTTTTATTTTTTTAAACTTTATTGAGATATAACTGACATACAGAACTGTATATAAGTTTAAGGCATACAGCATTTAAAAGAGAATATCCTTTAGATTTGAACATTTAAGCTGAAAGAAATGCTTTGTCATATTACTTTTTCTGTCTTTATTTTGGCACTTGGGGAAAACAAGTAACTTTAAGTTCTAGCTTTTTAAGTTTCACTTGTTGCACGGTAATTCTTATTGGCCCATAGTAAATTAAATTATAGAATTTAGCACCACTCTTATGGTTTATAGTCATTTTTCTTCCAGTTTTTTTGGGAAAGAGAGAAATTTGCTTATCAAAATTTGTACTGATGATCAAAATTACCTGAGTGCAAATGTAGCAAAGGTGCCTCCTAGTGGCTGCCCGATGGAATTGCATGTGAGTCTTGCAATTCATTTATTCATTGAACAGATAATTTGAGTGCAGTATGTGCCAAGCACAGGGTCTTTGCCCTCATGGAAGCTTACAGTTTAGAGAGGGGAGAGGCATTCATCAAATGATCACAAAAAGAAGTGAAACATTACAACTCTTAACTATTTGTGTATCTGTTAATGGGAACTTAAAATGTGGGAGTATTTTACCTAACTGGAGAGGCCAGAGAAGTGATGCTTGAGCTGAGGTCTTAAGAATTACTAAAAGTTAAGAGAGGAAGAAAATGTGTTCTAGGCATAGGAACTGCATTTGTGAACAGCTCTGTGATAGAAGGAGGCATGGTGAATATAAGGGACTCTGGTGAAGGGTAGGTGGAACAAAGATATGGGAACAAGAGGCATAGATAAAGTCAGAAAATACTGCATTTTTACAGGCTGTGGTTAAGAGTTATGCAAGAGTAAACTATTGCAGAGTTGGGGTGGGAAACATATAACTAGGTAGGGGTGTGTGTGTGTTTTAATTATGGCAACATACATATAACAAAATTTACCATCTTAACCATTTTAAGTATACAGTTCAGTGGTATTAAGTACATTTACATTGTTGTGCATCCATCACCACCATCAATCTTAAATTTGTGTTATAAAGAGATGATTTTGGTTGCAGTTTTGAGGATGGATTAGGTGCAGCAAAAGTTGCTGGGAAGCTCTCCAGGGGAAGCCACTCACAGAGCTGGAGGGGGGTGGGGGTGGGACATGTTGAAATTCCCTAGGGATAAGGACCACTAGGTGTCCTGCACATTGCTGGCTGCAGTATGCCCCAGCAGCAAGCAGAGGACATACTGAAACCGGAAGAAAGGCCTCTTTCTCATCTGGTATCACCCAGTGCCCCTTCTGAAAACAAAAGGGAAATGGCCGTTGAGCAGGCAATCAACCTCTGCCACAATGTTCAAGGCCCCTCCCTTCAATATATAGAGGAATGACATTCTTGTGATCCTATAATGGTGTACAAACACTAGGCCAATAATAAAATACTTAGTTCAATTCTGATTCTTACTCATTTGATCTCAGGTAAAGCCATGTAGATTACCTGAACTGGCAAAATAAAGGAACTGGCTCTATCTTATGTTCCTAAATCTAGCTATGAATACAGATCAGATGGTGAGTTTGTTAAAAATTCAAATTCTGGGGACTTTTACTGGCAAATATAAAGCAACTTGAGCATCAAAACAATAACAAGGATAAGTTATAACATAATGAGAAAAAAAAGAGTCCCTAAGTCCATACTGATACAAAAAGATTATAAAGAGGTAGAGAGAAGAATGGAAAGTTCTTCTTTAGAAAAGACAACTAATAAATGTAGTTAGTGTTCTAATTCTATCATCAGTTTACAACCATCACAATAACGCTTGATTCGTGCAAGAATCATTAATGAATGCTAAAATGTGGCATATTTTGGTGAGGAATAGGATATTTCACACAATCTCAAACTATCACCGTACAGATTACTTAGGGCATCTTTACAGTGCTGGTAGGCAGCACTTTAACTGAATGATCAGGCTTGGCATTGCCAGTAATAGGACAGACTGACATTTTGTGCCTCCTAATGTGACATACTAAGAAGGCTATGACTTCAGCAATGTAGTATTCTGGCCAGAAAAAAAAGTTTAACCTGAACACAAACACTTATATCTAGCCTGCGGACACAAGGAAGCAGTCAGACAAATCCAAGTTGAGGGTCACTCTGCAAAACAACTGGCCTGGACTCTTTTGACAATTGTCTGTCAGTGTCATGAATAACAAAAACAAATCACAGAACCTAGAGAATTGTTCTGGGTTAAAAACAACTAAAAAATATGACAACTAAATGTAATGAATGATCCTTGAGTGGACCCTGGATATTAAAAAAGCATTATTGCGGGAATTCCCTGGTGATCCAGGGGTTAGGACTTGGCACTTTCACTGAGGGGGCCTGGGTTCGATCCCTGTTGGGGGAATTAAGATCCTGAAAGCCACGTGGTAAGGCCAAAAAAAAAAAGGCATTATTGGGATAACTGGGGAAATTTGAACATAGATTTTATATTACACAATACTGGATCAACATGAAATTTTCTGACTGTGGCTACATAGGAGAATATCCTTATGCTCATTAGATTAAATAGGAGATATACCATGTTATTGGGTTGGGAGATATAATATTGTTAAGATGGCATTTCTCTCTGAAGTGATCTATAGGTTCAGTGCAATCGCATTCAAAGCCCAGAGTTTGGGGGGAGGAGGGAATCCTGGTCCAGTGGGTAAGACTCCACGCTCCCAAAGAGGGGGCTGAGGTTTGATCCCTGGTCTGGGAACTAGATGCTGCATGCATGCATGCATGGTGCAACTAAGCATTTGCATGCCGCAACTAAGAAGTCCGCATGCCACAACTGAAGATCCCTCATGTTGCAACTAAGACCCAGTGCAGCCTAAATAAATAAGGTAATATTATTATTATTTTAAAATATATTTATTTTTTATTTTTGGCTGCGTCAGGTCTTAGTCATGGGATTTTTGTTGCAGCATGTGGGATCTTTCGTGCGGCACACAGGCTCCTTGTTGTGGCGCACAGGCTTCTCTCTAGTTGTGGCTCACGTGCTCAGTAGTTGCGGTGTATGGGCTTAGTTGCCCCACAGCATGTGGGATGTTAGTCCCCTGACCAGGGATCATACCTGTGTTCTCTGCATTGGAAGGCAATTCTTAACACTGGAACACCAGGGAAGTTCCAGTAAATATTATGAAACAAAACGAAACAAAACAAAACAAAATAGAGTTGGGGAATTCCCTGGCAGTCCAGGGGTTAGGACTCCATGCTTCCACTGCAGGGGTCACAGGTTCAATCCCTGGTCAGGGAATTAAGATCCCCCATGCCACGTGGCCCAGCCAAAAACTGAAAATAAACAAATAAATAAACTAATTAATTAATTTAAAAAACAGTTTCAGAAATTTAAGTTAGGAGAAATGCGCCTTTCTTCTGGAAATGTATTGAGGTTTAGTGGGAAAGAAAAAAGAGATTGGCAACATATTGGGGGCAAGTGATTTGGGAGTTGCGAGCTTGAGAGGACAATTTTGTGGAAGGAGTACACATATATCCTGGGTATATATCCATAGATATCTCTAGAAGGATACATAAGGACAATAGTTGTTCCCTATGTGGAGAACCGGAAAGGACATGAATGGGAAAGGAGATTTTTGTATCTTTTGGTTTTCATGCCATGTGAAATAAACAAGTAACTTATTCTAAAATATTTTCAAATTTATAACGATATTAATGTTAGTTTATATATGAGAAATTGTGACCCTTCTTTGAGGTCATATAGTTTGCATTAGATTGAAAATTGGAATTTCTTGTTTTAACCTAGATTTTAAGTTTAGACATATTAGGGATTCTGCTTTACATAAATTTATGTTTTTACTTGGAGTGGCAATATTAATTTCAAATATTGGGGGGGAAATTGCTTTTGAAAGCTTTTAGCATCACATATGAACCCTGTAATCGCTATCTTAAAATTTATCTTAACTGTTTCCATCCATGTTCATTTTTATAGTTTCATCAACCAGGGAGTTTTGTTTTACTGGTATAAAGAAATAAATGTGTCTTTGTGAGCTGACCTGGATTATAATTAGCTTTTAGTGGTCATATGTGTTCTCTTTTGTTACTCTGAAGGATGAATTTCCCCTTCAAGAGGCTGGTTTAGCAGTGAATTTTGCTATTTCAGAGTAGAGTAATTGATTGGAATTATTCTTTCCTTGGACTCTGAGCATATTTGAATTGGCCAGTATTTCTGGTGAGAGGTATGGTGACGTTTAAATACGGAAAGGAGAGGACAAAGAGCTTCCTCTTGTTAGCAAAAGTCAGACCTGCTTAACAGCAGCGAAAACAATTTATCCTCTTGTCTGAAAACCTTTTGCTCTTAATTAGGTCTTTCCCAAAGTATTTCACAACAAACAAAAGAGGCAGAAATTAATGTTTTCTCCTTCTTGTCTCCTCCTTCCTGTTTTTAGGAGCAAAAGAGTCTATATTGTCCTACTTATTTATCTTAGGTATCACAAAAGAGTAGATGGTTTCTATCAATTTTTTTTTCTATTTCAGTTTTATTGATCTTTTAGATGACCTGAGTCGACTAAAGCTTCTTTTATGTTGAACATTTTGAGGTGTACATCTAATGGCTAGTCAGATGGTAGGTTAAAAGCATAAAAATGCTCGTGTTTATCTCTGGAATTTTCTTCCAAGTGACTGGCACCCATCCTTTCACTTTTGATGTAGGTATTTTCTTGACCTAGGGGGTTAACAGGAGGTTTTCAGTTAGCCACTAGGATGCTTATTTGTAGAGCAAGTTCTCCACATTTTATCTTTTTTTACAGTTATCTTAGTTAATCTTGGCCCTTCGCTCTTCCCCATACATTTTATTTTTTTCTACTTTTTAATATATTTTTTAAAATTTTTATTGGAGTATAGTTGATTTACAATGTTGTGTTAGTTTCTGCTATACAGCGAAGTGAATCACTTATACATATATCCACTCTTTCTTTTCTCATGTAGGTCATTACAGAGTATTGAGTAGAGTTCCCTGTGCTATAGAGTAGGTCCTTCCTATATGTTTTAGAATCAGCTTGTCAAATTCTACAAAAGTCCTTTTGGGATTTTGGATGGAATTACATTGACATTATAGGTTATTTTTGGAAGAATTAACATCTTCATAGTGTTAACTCTTCCTATCTTTGATTATAGTTTATTTCCCCATTTATTTAGTCTTTGGAATCTAATTGTATAATCTTGTCCATAAAAGATTTGCACACCTTTTGTTAAATTTCGCAGTACCTGATATTTGGTTCACTGTTATAAATGGAATTGTTTAAAATTTTACATTTTCTATTTCTTGCTATTATATAGAGATACAGCTGACTTTTATATATTGGGTTAGTATTTAACAACCTTGCTAAGTGTTCCTGTTCTGATAATTTATCTAATTTCTTTTTGGTTTCCCATGTAGAAATAAAATTATCTTCAAGTAATGATAGTTTTATTTTCTCCTTTCCAATTCACATATATCATTTATTTTTATTATCTTACTGTGTTGAGAAGGATCCCTCATATAGAATTAGAAGAGAAGTGGTTATAGAAGGCATACTTTTATGAGGTTCATAAGGGAGTTACCTTTTCAAATTTCTAGTTTGCTAAGTTTTTTTTTTTTAATCATGAATGGATTTTGAATGTTATCAAATGCTTTTCTGTATCTGTTGAGATGAACATGTAGATTTTCTTCTTTAATCCGTTGATGTGATACTACTAGCTTGCAAATAATAATACTTCTTGCTTTTTCTGCCTCCTGCTTCCCAGGTGATTTATGGAGCTATGATTTCTTCAGTGGTGAGTTTGTGGTGTCACCTGAACCAGACACAAGTGTCCACACTCTCGATCCCCAGAAGCACAAGTATATTATCTTGGGGAGTGATGGTCTTTGGAATATGATTCCACCTCAAGATGCCATCTCAATGTGCCAGGACCAAGAGGAGAAAAAATACTTGATGGTGAGAAGTAACTCAATTCGATATTATTATCTACACATTGTTCTAGTACTTTTGTCAGGAGTCTTGAATAGGAACCAAGGATGTTCACCTTGAGTAGATTTTTGCATTTGCCCTGGCTGTAGAAGAAAGTAAAATATAGATTTCTGCAGCTTATTAGGGGAACAAGATAGGAAATAGATGAGTGGAACTAGATAACAAAACATACAACCACTGACTTCATTATGAGCAGCCCTTGACGTCCTGGCCTATGGAACCCTCACCGATCCTTCTTTTTATAAATTGAGATATAATTCACATTCCATAAAATTTACCTTTTTAAAGTATTCAGGTCAGTGGTTCTTAGGATATTCTCAAAGTTATGTAACTCTTACCACTAATTCCAGAACATTTCATCACTGCCCCCAACAAACCCCATAACCATTAGCAGTCATTCACTATCACCCCTGTTCCCTGGCAACCACTAATTTTTTTTTGTCTCTATGTATTTGCCTGTTTTGCATACTTCATATAAATGAGATCATACAATATGTGGCCTTTTGTGTCTGACTTCTTTCACTTAAGCATAATGTTTTCAAGGTTCATTCATGTTTGTTTGTATCAGTACTTTATTCCTTTTTATGGCTGAATAATTTTCCATTGATGGATATATAACATTTTATTTATCCATCCATTCATCAGTCAATGGGTACTTGAGTTGTTTCCACTTTTTGGCTATTTTGAATGACGCTGCTGTTAACATTCATGTACAAGTTTTTGTGTGGACATGTTTTCAGATCTCTCAGGTATCTACCTAGGAGTGGAATTCCTGGGTCATGTGGTAGCTCTGTGTCACCTATATTTTTAGTCAATTGCAAACCTAGAAACAACCATCAATGAGAAAATTCTTTTCTTTCCTTCCTGGCTTGCTTAAAAATTGATCTTCATTCTGAGCAATGACAAAGTAAGGAGATTTGGGAAAGTGCAGTGTTATTGAAGGCAAGGAAAGAGTGTTTTGGAGTAGTAGCCAGCAATGTCAAATTCTACAAAGAAGTAGAGGCAGATGGATGAAAACAGGGTGTTGGGTTTTACATTTAGGACCTTTTATTATTAGTGACTTTCAAGGATGAAGAGTTTCGGTTGAAGTGATGAGGGCATTAGCTAGCAGATTGGAGTGATGATGAAACAGTACTTTGTGAGCCTAGGAAATAGATGTAGTGAGTGTTCAGGAAGACAAGGGAATGTGCCATTGTTAGCTTGAAAAGATAGTGAGGGTCTTGAAAGCAGTTTTATAGTCTTACAAGAAAGATTGACAGAACAAGAGAAATAAGGGATATTGATGGAATGAAGGTCCAGAGCACATCGAAGTAACTGGAATCAATGGCTCTTTGGAAAAGATGATCTTTTTCTAAGATGGGAGGAATGGTAAAGCTATATTTTGGGGTGATAAGGCAGCAACATGAAAGAACTTGTATTAAATTGCCTCCATTCATTCCTTCAACTAACATGTTAGGCACTAGGTACAAAGGAAGCAAAGGTAAATAGAATATGGTCCTTGCTTAGCATTTACCATATTATTACAAAGAGGATATATAGATAGCCATCAGTACCATTTGATTGTGAGTTGTTTAAAGATAAGAGTCATGTATCTATTCGATTTTACAAACTTGGGGCTAGCATGATGCATTTGGTTAGTGATGTCAGATGTAAAAGAAAGATTAAATAAAGACTATTTTGTCTATTGGATATTGTTTGTTTGCTATGCCAGCTTGTGGGGTCTTAGCTCCCCTAGC
This sequence comes from Kogia breviceps, assembly GCF_026419965.1. Lineage (NCBI taxonomy): Eukaryota > Metazoa > Chordata > Mammalia > Artiodactyla > Physeteridae > Kogia > Kogia breviceps. The sequence continues at coordinate 21,697,632 of NC_081328.1, forward strand.
AGGGATTGAACCTGGGCCCTCGGCAGTGAAAGCGTGGAGTCCTAACTGCTGGACTGCCAGGGAATTCCCATGTCTATTGGATTTAGAATTCTTTAATGATGAGAGAGAAAGAGAGAAACATTTCAGTGGCATGATGAGGCCAAAAGCCAGTTTTATTGGGTTGGGAGAACCTAAGTGTCATAAACACCTAAGTGTTTTTAGAATGAGTATTGAAGGAAGCATTCATCTAACAATATTTAGAACCAGTGTTGAGAACTGAGAGGGAGAAGATAGGAAACTTGTGAGGACTGCATAAGGCAGTTTCATGGATGAGAGTGGTGTTTGAGCAGGTCGTAAAGGTGGAGTTGAATTTACCAGGTAAAGAGATGAAGGGAAGAGAGTGAAGCTTTCCAGGCAAAGGAATAGAATGTATAAAGTCAGAGAGAAGAGACAAATACAGCACATTCAGATTTCACAAGTAACTTGATGTGATTTCGAAGACAGGAGGCAAAAAGGTTTTGAATGGTCTGTTATGAAGTTAAGTCTTAATAGTCAGGTAGTGGAAAGTATTGAAAAGCTGCATTTTAGATACGCATTTTAGAAAGCATACTCATGGCAGAGTGGAATAGAGGGCAGATGATAATGGATGTGAGAATTTTATTTATTAGGAGGTGTAGGGAAAACATCTTGCCCCTTACTAAATTAAACTGATGCAAAGTTGGTAATGAAAGAGAATGGGTGTCAGCAGTGAGTGATTAGTGAAGAATCCCTGAGAGAAGGTGAATTTTGATGAATGGAATCATATTTATAAGGTCTGTCTCTGCCTCTCTTCACATGTTGATTCCTATTGACAGTATCTGATTTGATTTTAGTTTAATTAATTAATTAATTAATGGCTCCCTTGGGTCTCTGTTGCTGTGCGCTGGCTTTCTCTAGTTGCAGTGAGCGGGGGCTACTCTTCATTGTGGTGCACGGGCTTCTCATTGCGGTGGCTTCTCTTGTTGCAGAGCATGGGCTCTAGGCACGAGGGTTTCAGTAGTTGCGGCATGTGGGCTCAGTAGTTGTGGCCCGCAGGCTCTAGAGCGCAGGCTCAGTAGTTGTGGTGCACGGGCTTAGTTGCTCCACGGCATGTGGGATCTTCCCGGACCAGAGCTCAAACCTGTGTCCCCTGCATTGACAGGCGGATTCTTAACCACTGCACCACCAGGGAAGTCCTGATTTTAATTTTTTTTTTTTTTCTTTTTTTTTTTTTGGCGGTATGCGGGCCTCTCACTGTTGTGGCCTCTCCCGTTGCGGAGCACAGGCTCCGGACGCACAGGCTCAGCGGCCATGGCTCACAGGCTTAGTTGCTCTGCGGCATGTGGGATCTTCCCGGACCAGGGCACGAACCCGTGTCTCCTGCATCGGCAGGCGGATTCTCAACCACTGCGCCACCAGGGAAGCCCCTGATTTTAATTTTTTAAAAAATGTTTATTTATTTATTTGGCTGCACCCGGTCTTAGTTGTGGATTGTGGAATCTAGTTCCCTGACCAGGGATAGAACCCTGGCCCTCTGCATTGGGAGTGCAGAGTCTTAACCACTGGACCACCACGGAAGTCCCTGACTTGATTTTTATTAATGGATCTATTAGGCTTCCTCTTTGGAAGCTGCTGTTATGTTCCAAATGAAAATTTTTGCAAGCTTGATCTAAAGCAGCAATGGATTGAAAAAAAAAAGAAAAAGAAAAAGAAACATATGCACATACAAGCAAAAAAGAAATGTGGGACTCCCCTGGTGGCGCAGTGATTAAGAGTCCGTCTGTCAATGCAGGGGACACAGGTTAGAGCCCTGGTCCCGGCAGATCCCACATGCCATGGAGCAGCTAAGCCCGTGCACCAAAACTACTGAACCTGAGCTCTAGAGCCTGCGAGCCACAACTACTGAGCCCATGTGCCACAACTACTGAAGCCCATGCACCTATAACCGGTGCTCCACAACAAAAGAAGCCACCGCAACGAAGAGTAGCCCCTGCTCGCTGCAACTAGAGAAAGCCCGCACACAGCAATGAAGACCCAACACATCCATAAATAAATAAGTAAATAGAAATGTAGACTTTAAAAAAAATACATAAGTGGTAGAACTGACAGAACTTGGGTTTTAAGGAGGGAGAACATTATGACACCCAAATTTCTTAGTGGTGGCTGGAAGCTGTTATCAAGAAGAAACACATTATTTTGGGGGGAGGGAGGGATAATTCATATAGGTATGTTGAATAGGACATGCCTTTAGTTCATCTAGATAGATATTTTCAGTAGGCAGTTACTGAAAGGCAATGCCTGGAAATGCTAATTTCAGTGTTAATGGGAGTTAAAGCTGTGACAATTTATGACATTACCTAGTGAGACAGTAGGGTGGAAGAAAAAGACACAGTATTAAGGGGGCCCAAATCAACAGAATCCGAGAGCTGAGGGAAAATGTAAGTAAGGTAGTAGAAATGGCTTATGTAGATTTCTTTTTTATGGAGGTTTGCTGGGAGGGAAACAGGCACACTGAAAAAGTCAAAGGTAAAGGAGTCCTTCAGTGAGTTCTCAGTGAGCTAGTATTTGGAGAGTGGTGCAACATGTACACTGGGGAATGTAATAGATTCATGAATTACAGGTTAATGCTGCCTTTCATCAATTGTGAAGTGCATATTTTTTCATATTAGAAAGGGGGGAACAAAGCAATGTTTAAAAACATCTTTACAAAGTGGTACTTGTGGATGCAAGGATGGCTTAATATTAAGATTTTAAAGGAGCTGAGAGGAGTTTTTGCAGTTTGCCATCATTAATGTGTTGGAATACTGTAATATGACCAAGATCAGACAATCCCAAATAAAAATGATTCCGTTTCCCAAGGAAAGAATGAAAAAAGCCCAGTTCTTTATTTGGTTTCAATATATAAACTTGAGGCATATAGCTGACAGTTAAATGACATATATGTTATATATTTTTTAATAAAGTGCTTATAGTATGGTAGTACATTATATATTATTACATAGTATACATTATAGTACATTAATATTTTGTACTTATAATACATTAATATATGCATTTTAAAAATTAGGGTATAGTTGCTTTACAATGTTGTGTTAGTTTCTGTTGTACAATGAAGTGAGTCAGCTATATGTATACATATATCCCCTCCCTCTTGGACCTCCCTCCCACCCCCCAATCCTATCCATCTAGGTCACTACAGAGCACCGAGCTGAGCTCCCTGTGACATTAATATATCTTGTTACATTACATAAAGTAACATATTAATTAAAAATTTTTTTCCCCTTATAGTTCATGACACATTTCTTTTTCAAACATTTCCACTCATTTTCATTATTCAGTTATTTCTAGAGGTAGTTTTTTAAGATAAGTAGTTCTTTTCTGGAGCACATCATTTTCTTTCCTGTTCTTTGAAACTTAGCAGTTATTAAATCCATGTATGATGCTGTAAGTTTTATTCCAAGCCACATTTATTTGTATAACACAAGTTCATTTAATTTGTTTTGTTTTGTTTTTTACTCTTTCTGTTTGTATGTATTTGATCTTTATACTGTAAGCACTTATTGTATTGCTTTTTTCTTCATAGGAGTGACATTAGCCATTTATATATATATATAAATGGCTATGTGTGTATGTATATATGTATGTATATATATGTCAATATATATCTATCTGTATGTATATATATATATGTCAATATGTATACATATATTTAATGACCACTTTTATTTCCTTGTCTCTGAATTTTGTTCATATCCTTAGACAGTTTTTATGTTGGGATTGTCTTTGATTTGCAGAAGCTCTTATTTTAGGAGGAAATTGGCCCTTTGCAATGAGTTTTTTTGCCATGTGTGATTATTTCATTTGTGAATTGTTTATCTATTATAACTTGATGTTTACTTCCCCTTTTTAGATAACTTCTGTATAACTTTTCCTAAGTAAGTTTACAATGAAGACCAAGTTTCTTGCTACCAAAAAGATAAAAATACAGGTGAAATTTAACCACAGGATAAGACCTTGTCTTATTTTTTTAAATTTAGAGTAATACTGTTTTAGCATAGTTATGGGGTTTGTGGATAAAGTTTGAAATTTTAATTATTTATGTAGGCCATGTTGAACACGTGATTTTTCATTTGATACAGATGTAGTGGCAACAAGGTCTGAGTTGTTATCTTCCTTCTTATTCTTTTAAATACAGGGTGAGCATGGACAGTCTTGTGCCAAAATGCTTGTGAATCGAGCTCTAGGCCGCTGGAGGCAGCGTATGCTTCGAGCAGATAATACTAGTGCCATAGTAATCTGCATCTCTCCAGGAGTGGGCACTCAGGGAGATTTCACCAATGAAGATGAGCTCTATCTGAACCTGACTGATAGCCCTTCCTATAATAGTCAAGAAACCTGCGTGATGACTCCTTCTCCGTGTTCTACACCACCAGTCAAGGTACACAGTTCTCTAAAATTTAAGTTGTAATAGAATTTCTCTGGCTAGTATTACCCAAAAACAGTTTTCAGATTCTTTATATAATAGAATTTCAGATTTGAGCTAGTGTCAAGAAAGTGATAGATCTTTGTCATGTAAATTATTGTCAGTAGGCCATCTACACATAGGTACTATACTGAATGCCAGCTGTATGTGGAGCACCTAATAGAAAAGTGATTAGATATGGCCCCTGAAGAATATTAACAATATTAATATTTGGAACTTATTGATTCCCTTCTGATAGTATGAAAGTTTGTAAGCATTTTTTGTGATGCACTTCCATTTGTGGTATTTCATTTGAACCTCATAACCCTGAAAGCTAAATAGTGCAGATGTTATTCCATTTTATAGATAATATGACTGAGATATTGAGCAGTTTGAATAATATCATACAGAATCAAGACTGAACTGGACCTTAGGATATCAGACTTTAGAACTGGTTGTCTATTAACACGGATAAGAAACATCATTCCTATTTCTTATCCATGTTAATATTGAATGAATTTAAGATGTGCTGTGAAATAAACAAGTTTAAATGCTACTGTATTTCCCTTTTTCAGATTTCGTCCCAATTTTTTCCTACTAATAATTAGTAATATCTATAGCTGTTTTGATATACCTGGCCTTCTGAGAATGTGCTTTCAGAAGAATGACCATTAAAATGGGAAACACAGGGCTTCCCTGTTGGCGCAGTGGTTGAGAGTCCGCCTGCTGATGCAGGGGACACGGGTTCATGCCCCGGTCCGGGAAGATCCCACATGCCGCGGAGCGGCTGGGCCCGTGAGCCATGGCCGCTGAGCCTGCGTATCCGGAGCCTGTGCTCCGCAACGGGAGAGGCCACAACAGTGAGAGGTCTGCGTACCGCAAAAAAAATAAAAAAAATAAAAAAGGGAAACACAGTGGAATTTTATGTCATGTATTTAGGCAGTTTTTTAAGATGTTCAAAGCTACACAGTACAAAGAATTTATTTAATTTTGGGTATTGTGATCCTATATGGAGTACTTGGAAGTTTACTATTACCGCTTTCCTATATTTTACTTCACTATATATATGGCAACTTAATTTTCCTTACATGGACTCTTCATTTAGAAATTGACAAATTAATATTTTATGCTTATTTTCTTAAAAGAATTTCTTGTCAAAGCTTTGTTTGCTTTGAAAACTCTTGAATAATAATGCAGATTGAAATCTTTTAAAGTCTCTTCATTCTCTGAGTATTATGAAGGAGCTTATGTTCATTTGAGAATTCGCTCGTTTCTGTATTTGAATGTATTCATTACTTTCGTGTTTCCTAATGTGTTTGTATTTGAATAACTGAACTTTAGGCAGTACAGAGAAGGAGGCCTTAAGGTGGAGGTAAGGATGAGGGGATAGAAGATATTGTGATAGGAATAAATACTCTTAATATTGATCTCAAAACTTATTGCCATCTGTGGATTGGTATTAGTAAAATTGAACATAAATTGCACCTAGAAATAGAAATAATTTTTAAAACATATTTTAAAATTCTGAAAAATAATGATCTAACAGTTTTACTAAAGTAAAGCTTAGGAGATTTATGTATGCACTGACTTATATGTAGGCATAGTTGTTTGTTAACCATCTGGCCCCACCTAAATATGAAAATAGAGCCTTTCAGAACAATCAGTATTGTTGGCTCTGGCTTAACAAGTAGATAAAGACAAATCTCTGCCCCAAAGATTGTGTTTTGTTTTGTTTATCTTAACCATGGCTACTCACAAGTATCTCTGATGTATTTCATTGTTACAATAATCTTATGTTTAGTAACATCTAGATATAAATGACATTTTGGTTGATTTTGAATGGTTTTTAAGACCTACCCACATTAAGACTAGGCACTTGAGACGAGGTTATCTATCTATAGACATGTGAACTTCTGTCTGAATCGTAAGCTAAATTGGTAGTCAAATCCTTGTTTTCGGACAGATATAGTAGAAATACATTACTATGGCACAGATTTCTTTATCCTTTCTTTAGGGCAAAACTAAATTTAGCTGTTTTTTAAATACGCCAAGAGCTATAGGAAAGAGGAATGAGGAAAAGAGTTCTTCCAGAGGATTAACACTTAGTTTCAGTTGTGTTCTAGGCACAACTTGTAATTAGTTGTTTACTATTGGATTATAAAATATATGGAGCTCTCAAGAAAGCTGATCTCTGAAGTAGTGAAACTTTTAAAGTGTGAGTTTTTAGGATGTAACCTCTCAATATCACAAGTGTTTTATGAGCATGTAAGAAGGCTTAGCAATACAGTAGTAATTAATCTGGGATGAGTCTAGTAATCTAGGCAGTTGCCTGAGCTAACAAATGCAATGTATTTCCACAGAATGCCAATAAAAAGAGAAGGAAAAGTTCAAGGAAAAAGTGAGGGAAGAAAAGCCAGTGCACCTGTAGTATCAGAATAATAATTTGTGAATTTAAGAAGACACAGCACAACAGAAATTACAGTAAATTGTGTTAACTCTGACATCATCCCATTGTTTTTCTTTTGTAAAGGAATTCCATCTATGTCTAACATTGTTGCATAAACTAGAGCAATATGTTCTATTTCTGTAAGTGGCTTGATTAGTACCTTTCTTCTTGTGCCTAAATTAGTGATGTGCTTATTTGGTAGTAGGAAGCCTTGTGTCTACAGAATTTATCTGCTGCCTGGTCTTGTTGCAAATCCTTTTTCTATATTAAACCAAGATGAACTTTTAGTCAAAAATTATTAATGACTATAGTTTTCTGTGGTCAGTCAGAACATGCCTTGTGATCATGGTAGTAGGCATTGGAATCAACCTAATGCAGAGGGGATAAATTCACAGACAAGTTGTTGTTGATATTATTGAAAGCCAGATGTAAATATTCTAGAACAGAGACTGTCCTGTTATCTGTTCTCAACACTGGTATTTTGAAATAAGGTTGCTGCCCAACATCTAGTCAGTGTTAAAACAGATAAGAATTGAGCTTTCAGTAAACCATGTAGTATAAAATAAATAAATGAGCCAATGACCCCAGAAAGGAAGACTGTATTCTTAGTTAAAAAAAAAAAGGTAGCAGCATTCTATTGGGGGCAGTACCAAATTAGGAACTTTAGGGTTTCTCATCTCTAGCCTCCATTGGACCTAAAGTTCATTTTTTTTCCAGTAAAGCATGTTCATGTTACATGGTTAAATTGAAATGCTTTTGATTGCTTCAATTTCCTTTTTTCTTTTTAAATCTAGAAACGTTAAAGGGAACATTAGTTTTATAAATACGCTTTTTTATAGAGCACTTTCTCGAAAGGCGTTATTCCTAGGGGATTTTATATTAGAGGGAGACCAGATAATATGTCTTTGTTTACCATTCTACAAAATGGTTTACTTGGGCTCTTCAGAATATATTACTATTTTAATAAATTTGATTTGATTGAGAGAGGAAATGATTGAGGGAAATGTTACACACTTGGGCAAGAGATAGTATTTATGCTTAAAATTTGTACTTAAGAAAGTATTAAAGCAATGATTTTCTAAAATATTATAGTGGTAGATTTGTATTTGATAGGAAGAATGTTCTTATCTGTCTGGAGATGGGACGATATTCTGAATACATATGGATCTGAGGCACTACACCTAAAGGAGTGGTGCATATCTGAACCTCCTGTGAAGCTTTTTAAAAAGCAATACCTGAGGGCTTCCCTGGTGGCGCAGTGGTTGAGAGTCCACCTGCTGATACAGGGGACGCGGGTTCGTGCCCTGGTCCGGGAAGATCCCACATGCCGCAGAGCGGCTGGGCCCGTGAGCCATGGCCAATGAGCCTGCACGTCCGGAGCCTGTGCTCCACAAGGGGAGAGGCCCGCGTACCGCAAAAAATCCCACAACAATACCTGAAAGTTAACATATGATTTTCACTTATATCTTTTTAAAAAAATAAATTTATTTACTCTTGGCTGTGTTGGGTCTTCGTTGCTGTCTGCAGGCTTTCTCTCCGTGCGGAGAGAGGGGGCTACTCTTTCTTGTGGTGCGCGGGCTCCTCATTGTGGTGGCTTCTCTTGTTGCGGAGCACAGGCTCTAGGTGTGCGGGCTTCAGTAGTTGTGGCACGTGGGCTCAGTGGTTGTGGCTTGCGGGCTCTAGAGCGCAGGCTCAGTAGTTGTGGCTCATGGGCTTAGTTGCTCCGTGGCATGTGGGATCTTCCTGGACCAGGGCTCGAACCTGTGTCACCTGCATTGGCAGGCGAATTCTTAACCACTGTGCCATCAGGGAAGCCCTCACTTATATCTTTGACAGTTGCCCCAGCCATACTCAGTACATTCCCATATGTCCTGTTTTCTCAAATAACAGAACAGCATCTAGTGTTTGGGAGATGGGTGCAAAGCAACAGTCTAAAATTCCATTATGACAGAGTTGCTTTAATGTTGCGCTTCACATTTTCCACACTACTGAATATTCAGAAATTAAAATATATAAAGTAGGAAATAAACCCCCCAAATAAACAAATTTGTCACTTATTCTAATGAAATCTTTTCATTTCCCCAATGGTTAAGCTGAATTCTAGGATAAATTATTTCTTACTTGGTTTACCTTCTTGTTTTTCAGTCACTGGAGGAGGACCCATGGCCAAGGCTGAACTCTAAGGACCACATACCTGCCCTTGTTCGTAGTAATGCCTTCTCAGAGAATTATTTAGAAGTCCCAGCTGAGATAGCTCGAGGGAATGTCCAGGCTGCATTCATATCCTCAAAAGATCCAGAGCCACTTGAAGAAAATTGCACTAAAGCCCTGACTTTAAGGATACATGATTCTTTGAATAATAGCCTGTCAGTTGGCCTTGTGCCTACCAATTCAACAAACACCATCATGGACCAAAAAAATTTAAAGATGTCGATCCCAGGTCAAATGAAAGCTCAAGAAGTTGAACGAACCCCTCCAACAAACTTCAAAAGGACATTAGAAGAATCCAACTCTGGCCCTCTTGTGAAGAAGCACAGACGAAATGGTTTAAGTCGAAGTAGCGGTGCTCAGCCTGCAAGCCTCCCCACAAACTCACAGCGCAAGAACTCTGTTAAACTTACCATGCGACGCAGACTTAGGGGCCAGAAGAAAATTGGAAATCCTTTACTTCACCAGCACAGAAAAACTGTTTGTGTTTGCTGAAATATATCTGGAATTTTTTTTTTCCAAACTTCTAAGAGGGCTTTTTGAATTTGGTGCCGAAGTTGAACTTTTTTTAAGGGGACAAAATAAAAATAGTATACAGTTTGACTTTTTGGAATTCAACAGTTTTATCCTGGCCTTGTACTTGCTTGTATTATAAATGTGAATTTTGTAGATGTTAGGGTATAAGTTGCTATAAAATGTGTGTAAATTTGTATCCTTCACACAAACTCAGTCTCTTACTCTGATACACAGTAAATGTAACAACAGGGCTAAAGGTTTAAAAAAAATTCAAAAGAATCTATTTGATTTTAGAAATACATTTAAACTTTTAAAAATGCTTATTAAGAAATTTGTATAAGTCACTTGTGATGAAAACTACACAACTTTTTAAAGTAAATTATGAAGCAAACTGGAAAAGTGATGTATTTTCATAGTGACCTGTGTTCCACTTAATGTTTCTTAGAGACAACTAGTGTCTTTTAAAAATTATTCTTTTTTTCTGATTTCATAATTCAGAACTAAATTTTTCATAGAAGCAGAAGTGTTGAGCCATGCAAAAGCAGCTGGGTTTTAGTCTCCTTGTCCTAATTAAAATACTATGCAGTATCTCTTATTTCATTCAGTAGCATTTTTTCTAAACATTAATCATCAGATTTGCTCACCAGATCTTTGAAGTAGAAGGTGGTAGGTTTGCCTAAAAAGATGCCCTTCTCAATCATCCCAGACAGTGGCATTAGTAGGTCTTAACAGTAGTTATATCCTCTTCTAGTGTTTGCATAAAATATATGAAGTTTTTCTTGCTATGTCAATAACAGATGGTGCTGCTAATTCCCAACATTTCTTAAATTATTTTATATATCCTGTGGTTTTCATTGATTATATGGACATGTTTGTTCATCTAATAAAATCAGTGAACTGTTACTGATGTTGCTGGATTTTTGTTATTGGTTTGTTTTAATGGTATATATTAACTTTTTGTTAGGCCATGATCAAGCTTTAGAGTAACAACTTAAAATACATGTAATGTTCATTTTTGCAATCTTGACTTTTAAATTTTAACTTAGAGTACATCAAATCAGGCTAAATATACAATAATAAGTATATGGTTAGGTCAGTTATGGCTTATAAGAGTTTGATGAAATATTACATAGCAATTAAAAATGAACAAAACTTTTTTTGGTAATATAAGAAAAAACTAAAAGGAACTAATACCAAAATATTAAGAGTCTGTTGTTTTGTTGTGATAAATTGTTCTACAAGAGAAATTTTAAAAATTAATTTAGAACAGGACTCTAAATGAGACATTGAAGAGTTAATCCATGCATTCAACATTGACCATGCACCTACAGTATGCTGGGAACTGTGCAATTGGAAGCACACCAGTTTTCCATAAGAGGATTAATTGAGGGCTTCCCTGGTGGCGCAGTGGTTAAGAATCCACCTGCCAGTGCAGGGGACATGGGTTCGAGCCCTGGTCTGGCAAGAACCCACATGCCATGGAGCAACTAAGCCCGTGCGCCACAACTACTGAGCCTGCACTCTAGAGCCCGTGAGCCACAACTACTGAGCCCATGTACCACAACTACTGAAGCCCACGTGCCTAGAGCCCGTGCTCTGCAACAAGAGAAGCCACCACAATGAGAAGCCCGCACACCGCAATGAAGAGTAGACCCCGCTCGCCGCAATTAGAGAAAGCCCATGTGCAGCAATGAAGACCCAATGCAGCCAAATAAATAAATTAATTAATTAAAATTTCCTTTAAAAAAAGATTAATTGAGGACCAGTGGTTCAGGTGAAACAATAATTTTGGCTAGTTTTTCAAAACTAGAGTTTGTTTTTCGGATCTTTCCAAGGTAATGACATATAGCAAGTAGCATACACTTTTGGAGTCAATTTTTTGTGAAGAATTTTTCCATCTTTATTTTTCAGATCAATTTTTAAATGTAAATGTCATAGCATTTTTCCTAGGTCACATTTATAGTGCCACAGAGTCCAATTCCATACCATACTAATAGCTAGCTAATACTGGAAACATTTTTGGTTTGAGATACATAACTAAAAGGTAAAATTAGCTCTCTTTTGTATGTGTACCTAGGGCTGTTTTTAGGCCTTTACTTTAACGAGAAACAAACACTACTTTTTCCTTTACTCACACTCATAATACTTAAGATGCCAGATGTGTGGGTTTTCCTACACCAAGCAATGCTGCAATGTTCTGCAGACACCAACTGGGTGTCCTACAGTTCAGTTCAGTCTGACACTATCCATCTGATCCCACAAGTTAAGGGTCTCATGGTGCTGCCCCCACTTCAGATGCCAATTGCAAGTCCCAGGTTGTCACCTACTCTTCTGACTGGCTGACTATAAATCAGCATTCCCACAATCACCACCTCAGGTTTGATACTTTGCTGGAACAGCTCACAGAACTCAGGGAAATGTGTTTACTCGTTTATCACATAATAAAGATATAGATGAACAGCTAGATGAAGAGACATCAGGAAAGTCCAGAAGGGTTCCAAGTGTAGGAGGTTCTGTCCCCATGGATTTGGGTTGTACCACCCTGCCAGCACATGAGTCTGTTCACCAGTCTGGCAGTTCTCCAAAGCCCACAGTTCAGGGATTTTCATGGAGGCTTCATTGTATAGGCATGATCAATTATTAACTTAATCTCCAGCTTCTTCTCCCAGGAGGAAGGTCGTGGTGTTACCGAACTCAGGTTCTGCTGCTCGCCACTGGAAAGCCAGTATTCAAGAGATGAGAGTGTTGGTTGGAAAGGAAGAGTTGCTTTATTCAGGAAGTTTGCAATCTGGGGAGAAGACGGACTGATGTCCAAAAATCAACTTTGAAGATTCTGCTTGACCATGAAAGTTTTTAAAGGGAGAATCATCTGGGGAAGAGGGATCGGACCTCCCGTGTGCAGACTTTCTTCTGATTGGTCGATGGTGAAGTAACCCAGCCACGTTCAAGGAATCTTATGCTCAGCCTTAAGTTACCATTCTCCACCCGAGTGGGGGCCATAGTTCCTACAGAACTCAAAGATATTGTTATATTCCTTGAGGAGGAACCAGGACCCTGCCCCACAGCTGCACTTATCGTTTCTTGACTGCTCCCCCTTTGTTTCTGCTTTCCCTCCCCTTCCCTGATAAACAGCAGTTTGAAACTGCCCTTTGGAATTCAGGGAAGGCCAGGAGCCTATTTTACAAAGCCTATTTCCTACAAACAAGAAATGGGGGACACGCAAAGGATTTGTACCAGATATGTATCAAGGATATGTATCAGATTGTTATGTACACCGCTTGGGGAGGAACTAGGACTTTTATCACTGAACTATTGTTTCTTGACTGCTTTTCCATTGTTCCTGAATTCCCTCACTTCCCTTAATATCATTAATTACTGAGACCTGTTCAAGGGCAAGCTTCGTGACCAGGCTTAGATGACAAAATGGCTTAGGCCAAAATAGCTTCTCTTATGTCAAGAAAGCCAGGCCTGGTTCTCTTTCTCCAAGGACCCCCTACCCTATCTGCTTACAGTTCTTTATATCTTCTCTTTTTTGAGATTTTCTGTTTTTCCATTCATGCCAAGTGTTCACAGTTGCTTGCAAGAGCATTTGTATAATATTGGTTTAAAGTGTCAGATATTATTCTTTGTCATTTAGGTATTGGCATCTGTTAATTGTTTTTGTCATGCAAATTGAGGTTTTCCTGGTTCTTTGTAAACCATGTAATTTTGGATTCTATCCTAGACATTTGAATATTATGACAATCTTATTTAGCTCTTATGGAGATCACTATTTTAACAGGTAGTCAATCTGGTTAATTCACACTGTTGCAGGAAAGAAAGTGGGGCACAAGAGGATGGTCACGTCACGTCCCAGGTCTCAGGCAAGTCCCTGGGACCTGGGACGGCTGCTGAGTGTGGGTTCTTGACTTCGTGCAGGAAATAATTCAAGAGCAAGCCATAGTAAAGTGAAAGAAGGCTTATGCAGGGAGATGCACACTGAATGTGGGTCATCTCAGAAGGCCAGAGGCTTAAGGGTATGGGGTTGTCAGGTTTTATAGAGGTGGGTAATTTCATAGGCTAATGAGTGGATTATTCCAACTATTTGGGGGAAGGGGCAGGGATTTCCAGGAATTGGGCCACCGCCCATTTTTTGGCCTTTTATGGTGGGCCTTGGAACTGTCATGGCACCTGTGGGTGTGTCATTTAGCTTGCTGACATATTACAATGAGCATATACTGAGGCTCAATCATCTGCCATCTTGGACCTAGTTTGTGCTAACCAGTTTATGTCACATCCTCAATGGCTGTCATTCTTTAAAAGGTTGTGCCCTGCCCCCTTCCTGTCTCAATGCCACATATTCCAACACACCTTCTGTGGTCTGTGGTTTCAATATCAGTTCATTTTCCAAATCCTTTGCCATTGTGTAATTTGATCTGTCCCTTGTGTTCATCACCCAGTGGCTAGTTGGGGACCTGGGCAGTGATCTATCTGCCAGTTAAGTTCTTAAAGGCTTTAATATGCTGATTAGGATCAGATTCATGCCTAATGTACTCAGTGGGGTTGCTTTCCTGAGCTCCTCCCTCTCTACAGTCTCCATGGTACTTTCCCTTTCTTTGGGGTTCTTCTTTTTCAGGCAGAAAGCTGAGGCTTCAGGAACCATGCACTACTATCACTTTGCCTGAATTTGGGACTAAATGGCTTAACATCTTTGAGTTTTGGTCCCCACCTGTAAAATGCAGATAATAATACTACAGTGGCAGGTATATAGTACTAAATAAATGTTTATAAATGTTTCCTAATATTAAAATTTTAGCTTCTCAAAACTGTTACTACATATTCAGTTTTCACTGATTTAAAGCAATCTTTATCCAGGTTTACGTATATGAGGGGAAGATAAATTATGCCATGGCCATCATTAAAACAGTTGATGAAACTAATTTTTGGTCTTTGTTAATAGTTTTACTTTCTGTTATCTTTTTTTTTTTTTTTTTCAGTATGCAGGCCTCTCACTGTCTTGGCCTCTCCCGTTGCAGAGCACAGGCTCCGGACGCGCAGGCTCAACGGCCATGGCTCACGGGCCCAGCCGCTCCTTGGCATGTGGGATCTTCCCGGACCGGGGCACGAACCCGTGTCCCCTGCATCGGCAGGCGGACTCCCAACCACTGCGCCACCAGGGAAGCCCCATTACTTTCTGTTATCTTTAATGATAAATACAAGCTCCCAATTGTAGGATAAATTACTGGGGTTCTGACATGTAATTTTTTCCTGTTAGTGAGCAGAGTCTTATGGAAAATAGAAATGAAACAAATAATCCCTCTGTTAAAGAGTTTACATTTTAGCTAAATAGACAATGGAATTATAATCATGCAGAAATATATAATCAGGCACAAAACAGTTACAAAGTAGTACCCATGTGTCAAAGATAAAGGGTAACCACACTTCATGGTTTGCAGGGGACAGTCCTACTTTACCTTATTTTTTGGGTTTAATTATTAATAGAGCCTCATTTCATGAAGGTTTCCTAGGCAGGATGACAAATTACATGGCCACTTTATAAATAGTAGTTTCAAGAGAATGACAAAGCCAAAAAAAATTATTGTATTTTCAGCAAGTTTGCTGGGCCTGAGAATAAGCAGAGTGGGCTAAAGAGATCTATGGGTTATAGGGTGAAGGAACCCAAGATAGTAAACAAATACTTAGAATTTCAAATAGCAATGTGGGAAATGGTGTGTTAGAAACCACAGTTATCTAGTAATATGCAGGGCGGACACATGGCAGGCATTGTAATTAAATATATGTGAGGTGATATAACCTTGGATTATGTTGGTTTTGCAATTCTGAAGTTTAGAATTATAATTTTTAGGAGATTACCACAAATGGTAGTGTTCAAAAGTTTCAGCCTGATGAATGCACGAGAGAATGTCCATGGAGTAATTAATGTATGTTTACCTCACAATTAGAGGATTTTAGAGAAATATAATTTTTTTTTTTTTTTTTTTTTTTTTTTTTTTTTTTGCGGTATGCGGGCCTCTCACTGTTGTGGCCTCTCCCGTTGCGGAGCACAGGCTCCGGACGCACAGGCTCAGCGTCCATGGCTCACGGGCTTAGTTGCTCCGCGGCATGTGGGATCTTCCCGGACCAGGGCACGAACCCGTGTCTCCTGCATCGGCAGGCGGATTCTCAACCACTGCGCCACCAGGGAAGCCCGAGAAATATAATTTTAAAAAAATTTAATTTAATTTTTTTTTTTTTTTGCGGTACGCGGGCCTCTCACTGTTGTGGCTTCTCCCGTTGCGGAGCACAGGCTCTGGACGCGCAGGCTCAGCGGCCATGGCTCATGGGCCCAGCCGCTCCGCGGCATGTGGGATCTTCCCGGACCAGGGCACGAACCCATGTCCCCTGCATTGGCAGGCGGACTCTCAACCACTGCGCCACCAGGGAAGCCCGAGAAATGTAATTTTTTAATAGAGATTTTCTAGAGCAGTTTCAGGTTCACAGCAAAATGAGAGCAGAAGGTACAGATTTCCCATATATGGCCTGCCTTAACACATGTACAATCACCCTTGCTATCAACACCCCCAACCAGAGTGATACAATTGAACAACTGATGAACTTACACTTGATAATGATTTCTTTACCTCTTTGTTTTCCTTTTCTCTTTTTTCTTTTTTTTTTGGCTCGGCCTGCAGGATCTTAGTTCCCGACCAGTGATTGAACCCCTGCCCTCAGCAGTGAAAGTGTGGAGTCCTAACCACTGGACCGCCAGGGAATTCCCTCTTTGTTTTTCCTTATGCTTGACTGACAATTAAAATATTAATGTTCACCATAGCTCTATGTGAAATCAGATTATTTCACCACTGCTTAAATCATGTGATTATTGTCCAAGTGTTTTTGGTGGCCAAAACAGCGAGGATATGGCTTGTTTGAGGCTACAAAAAGAATCCTAATCCGACCAAACAAAAAGAGGGGAGAAAGTATAAACTGACCTTGACATTTGGTTTGCATATGGATAGTTCTCTGACAAATCTCTGGGAACTGGGAACTTTTGTTTTTGATTTGCATGGCCACTGGAGAGGCAGTTTTAGTAATCAGTGATTTATTACAATGGGCCATTATAGCAACTGGAAGAACAAGGAGGCTAGCTTGAAGTTTACTCTCTTACACTGAAAATGAGTTTCCTAGCTGGGATTGCTCAATCCCAAGAACAGATTGTGAAGTTTCCCCACGTCCCAATAATCTGAAGTGACTCATCAGCTGGCAATACGTACTAAGCACCCACAATTCACGTCCATTCAAAACATGATCACCACAAATTCTATTTTCTCTCTATTTGAAGGCTGATGAGAGAATCGAACACCATCTTTGTGGAGAAAAATCGGAGTATAGCTGGGTTTCTTTTTGTTGTTGTTGTTGGGTTTACTGCAGCACTTTTACTTCCTCACAATGGCACACTGCTGGGGTCTAATAGTCTCACATGACAGTAGAAAACCAAAATCTGTTGTCATCTCTTCAAGAATTGAGAATTGCATGCAAAAACCTTACATAAGTTAAAAGGATGAATAAATTTACAGATGTGAATGCAAACTGTTTTCCAACTCAAGGCAAGGAATAACATATGGTGGTGTTCTGGCAGGAAATCTTCGGTAAGAAAGGAAAGCAGGTCCTAAGGTTCGGACTTTCACAACCTGGTAAAACTGGCAAGTTAGTAATTACAACGAGTTAATTTGTACAACTTTCTAACTGGTTCTGAGAATTTTAAATTTATTTACACCTCATAAGAATCCCACTTGTGGAATTGTGAGGCTTGTGCTCACTTTGGCAGCACATACACCAAAATTGGAATGACACTGCGAAGACTAGCATGCCCTTACATGCAAATTCATGAAACATTCCATATTTTTCAGTTATCGAATTTGTATCTTTGTGTATATGATGTCTTTGCAAAGATTCAATAGTATAAAATATGATGTAAATTGTACCAGCTGATATGAAAAGAAACAGTACCAACATTAAACTTTGCAAAATTTTAAAACTTAAAAAAAAATCCTGCTGGGATTTCCCTGGTGGTGCAGTGGTTAAGAGTCCGTCTGCCAATGCAGGGGACATGGGTTTGAGCCCTGGTCCAGAAAGATCCCACATGCTGTGGAGCAACTAAGCCTGTGCGACACAACTCCTGAGCCTGCACTCTAGAGCCCGTGAGCTGCAACTATTAAGCCCACATGCTGCAACTACTGAAGTCTGCGTGCCTAGAGCCTGTGCTTTGCAACAAGAGAAGCCACGGAGACGAGAAGCCTGCGCACCGCAACGAAGAGCAGCCCCTGCTCACCACAACTAGAGAAAGCCCACGTGCAGCAACAGAGACACAGTGCAGCCATAAATTAATTAATTAATTAATTAATTAATTAATTTTAAAAAATCCTGGGAATTCCCTGGTGGGTCCAGTTGTTGGGACTCTGTGCTTCCACTGCAGGGGGCACAGGTTCGATGGCTGGTCTGGAACTAAGATCCTGTGTGCCATGACGTGGCCAAATAAACAAATAAATAAATAAATAAAATAAACAACACAAAATAAAACACAACCTCCTATGAAAACATCACATTAATAAAAAAAATCCTATGAAGCTAACAATATTTTTTTTTTTTACAATTTACAAAGGATGAAACCAGGGCACAGAAATTCACCCCCACTAAAAAATGTATAACTTCAACAGGGTTCATCCTATCTGTAAACGTCAGCACTCAGTTGTTCAAGCCCGAAGCACAGGCATCATCCCTGATTCTTTCATTTCCTTCCATCCCACATCCAACCCATTATCAAGTTCTTTTAGTTCTCTCTTCCAAAATATTCTGAAATTGATTACTTTTCACCTCTGCTGCTTCACTTCTAGGCCCAGTTCTAGACAGCTCTCCTATCTGGTCTAGTGAAATAGCCTCCCTACTTGACCCACTGTTTCCACTCTTGTCCCCTCCCTAATGACAGTTTATTCTCTGTTTAGTAGATAGAACGATCTTTTCGAAATATAAGTATGATCATGACACTTCCTAGCTGAAAGTCCTCCAATAGAGTCCCACCCCAGAATAAAACTAAAACTCCTTATAATTCTATACACTATATTCCACTTGGCCACTGCTTACCTCTCCTAACTAGTTTGCTATCATTTTCTATTTAATCCACTTTGTTTAACAACACTGTTTTTCTCATTCTTCTTCAAAATTCATTCCTTTTTAAGGCCTTTGTACCTGTTGTTTCTTTTATCCTGACTGCTTTTCCCTCAGAGCAGCTTTCTTACTACTTCATTGAAGTCTTTGTTCAAGTGCCATCTCCTGAGAGGCCTTCCCTGACCACATTACCTAAAATAAGCCAGCTCTGACCTCTATTTATTTGGCTTATTTTTTTTCCATACCATTTTACACTACTTGAATTTCTCTGTTTGTGTGTTTATTTCTATCTTCCCACCAGAATGCAAATTCTCTGGCTGAGGACAAGCACATTGGTTGATTTGTTTATTGCTGTATCTTCAGAGCCTAGAACACGCCTGACACTTAGCAGGCATTCAAATATTTATTGAATGAATGAATTTATGTTTATGATTTTTGTTTCCTTGTTTATTCCATAACTTTGTAGAGGAATAGTGAAAGAGTTATGGAATTTAACAGTGCATGTAAAACAGCTATTTAAACTGAAAAACCTTATACAAATGCTGGTCATCCCACTTGTGAGTATTACCTATTCGTCTCCTCTGGATTTTCTCTTTATTCCTGCTCTGGGTCAGGGACAACATGAGAGTAATAATTAGTTATTCAAGTAAGTCTGAATTTTGAAATATCTGTTGTGTTCAGGGTAGTTATGTATAAAGGGGGATTCAACAACATGAAAGCCTTAGTCTGTTAATGCCTAGGAGGAGTTTAACTTTCTAGTGGGAGTAAATGAGACATGCATTAGGGAAATAACCAAAAAACATTTCAAAGACAACAAGGAAGTAAGCCAGTGATAGCAATAAGAACAAAGGGAATTCAAAATACTGGAAAGATTCTTTCATTACTGGGTTTAATGTAGAAAGCAAATCTTTTTTTTTTTTTTTTCTTTTTTTTTTTTTTTGTGGTACGCGGGCCTCTCACTGTCGTGGCCTCTCCCGTTGCGGAGCACAGGCTCCGGACGCGCAGGCTCAGCGGCCATGGCTCACGGGCCCAGCCGCTCCGCGGCATGTGGGACCTTCCCGGACCGGGGCACGAACCCGTGTCCCCTGCATCGGCAGGCGGACTCCCAACCACTGCGCCACCAGGGAAGCCCGAAAGCAAATCTTAAAAGGACGACAGTGCTGGGAATTTGTGTAGTGGAAGAACACGAATGTCCAAACGTTAGTCTGATAAATATCACTTTGGGTGTCCTTTTTATTGGCACTAATTGAGCATCACAAGCAAATGGGTGGTTTCTTGGCTGTATCTATATCATCATCTTATCTGTCCAGCACCTGATTAACTGCATTTTTCTTGTGAGGTAGTTTCTCTACTAAACTTTTCCCTCCTTCACAGTGCTAAAACCTTTTAAAAGTTTTTACTGCTGTATCAGCCACTTTGTTACAAACCCCATGCCTATTAATAAGCCATATTTTCATGGGATTGTCAAGAGTATTAAATTTCACTTAAAGTGCACTTAAGCACTTATGAAGTGCTTAAGTCTATGTTGAGCGTTCTTTCAATAGAACAATAAATATTATTATATAAAAAATGTAACCGAAGGAATGACACCAGGGCGATCTCAATATGTTCCTTACGGGAAGTGTAAACAGGTAGGAAGGAGTCAGGTGTGGTCCACAAACCTAGGTCAAATTGACTACAATACCAGCCGCACCCCTCGTTCAGATCACCACCCTGGCTCCAGGGCAACCCACCAGCGATAGCCAGCCTAGGCTCCCGGAAGGTAAACACATTGAAAAGGGCGGGGCAGAAGGCGCGTTCGGGATGGCTGACTGGCCAGCTAAAAGTGATTGGCAGCTGCCATGTCCACGTGCTTTGAGCTTCGAACCAGCTGTCGCGAGAATTCGATGTAAACAGACCGGTCCCCGTGTGGTACGATTCCCAGCCTGAGACACCCAAGTGACGTGCACAGGCCTCTGCGGCATGATGCTTTTTGACAAGGCCACGAAGGTGCTGTGTGCAAAGGGAAACAGACATGTTTGTAACTCCTCCCTACCTGCCTGCGTTCGCAACCGAACCTGACACCTCGGCTTCACACGAACTCACATACTGTTGTGTTTTCCCTCGAGCCCCAGCGGATTGGATCACTTCAGGAGGCGGGTCCGCCTCTTTGCTACTTGCTGGTTGGCGAAGCTGACCTCTAAGGGCGATGCCCAGCCGCGGCCAGTTTGCTTCTGGGATTGGCTAGAAAGGTAGTTCCGCTGAGGCGAGGTAGGAAGTGGTAACCGTCAATCACGAGGGGAGACTCCAAACAGTGAGTCTTGAGCTGGAGAGCAGCGTTTACCGGCGGGGCGGCCGGTGAGAGGGCTGACTGTGCTGCGGCTTTGAGGAGGCTTGGCGAGGACGTGGGACGAGCCGCGTGAGGGGAGAGGGCTTGGCTGGTAGGAATTCGATGAGGTAGAGCTGTGGAGATCGGAGGGGGAGGGGAGGGAGGGCAAGGGGCCAGAGGGCGGCCGGGGACAGCGGTGGCTCAGCGTTGGAGGTGAAATGGGTAACGCCGTGCAGATGTCTTTCAGGAGAGTGGGGCCTGAGGGGCTGGCGAGGGTCGTCCTCAGGAGACAGGGCCCTTAAAGACAGTTCTTGGGAGGCTGTGTTTCGAGAAATAAAGGGTGGAATGGAAATGAGAGGGCTCAGGGGCTGGAGGTGAAGATACCCACTGAGGAAGGGGTACCTGGGCTAGTTGGGGCACAGGGTGTTTTGGTTGTGGCAGATGGGACTCATCAGTTTGCGAGTTTTCAAATAAGGTGATAGGATGCTCCCTGCTTAGAAGAGATGATTTTAGGGGCTTTCAAGATTAGTTCCAGGCTGTGGGCTTTCCTGAGCCGTGTAAGAGATCTTTAATATTGCTGTCTCTTTTAACCTTAACCAAATACAGTCCATGCTTTTAAAACCTCCTCAGTGATTCAGATGCTTATTAGATATTCAAGGATCAGGATTCAGTGATGAGACTGGAAGGGCTTCTAATGTCATATATGTTTTTATTACTTGTTTAGACTCTGGTGATTAGGTTACCGTAGCAGAGGTTACAAATATGATTACAAATTAGGTTACAAATATGATTTTGATAGTCTTGTTAAATTGTGACTGTGCAGTCTTTTAAAATATATATATTTGACATATGAATTACATGAGTTTCAGGTGTACAACATAATGATTCAATATTTGTATATACTGCAAAATATCACCACAATAAGACTAGTTAACATCCATCAGGATACGTAGGCCATTTTACTCCTATTTTCCCAACACTCTTAGTTGGAAGGTAGTACCTCACTGTTCCATTTGGTCTTAAAATATTATACCATATATATTTTTATTATCTCAATATAAGATTTCAGTAAATTCTTTAATTTCGTCTCACAAAGTTAGCATATTTGTTTTTATAAAGTGATTCTGTGCTAGACTTTCCATCCCTTCCTAGTTTATGTTAATAGTAGATCAGGGACTTCCCTAGTGGTGCAGTGGTTAAGAATCCACCTGCCAATGTAGGGGATACAGGTTCGAGCCCTGGTCCGGGAAGATCCCACATGCCACGGAGCAGCTAAGCCCGTGCTGCACAACTATTGAGCCTATGTTCTAGATACCGCAAGTCACAACTACTGAGCCCACGTGCCACAACTACTGAAGCCCGCGCACCTAGAGCCTGTGCCCTGCGACACGTAGAAGAGAATCCACTGCAATGAGAGGCCTGCGCACCGTAGTGAAGAGTAGCCCCTGCTTGCCGCAACTAGAGAAAGCCCGAGTGCAGCAACGAAGACCCAACACAGCCCAAAATAAAACAAACAAACAAACAAACAAAACCAATAAAAAAGCAGTAGATCAAGGCGTCCTGCAAGGGTCTTAACTAGTTTTGTGGTTCTGAGGCTTGGTCCAAATAAGAAAACCTCATAGTAGTTTGAAAAATCTTTTATCTACTTCCTCTTCTGCACTCCCCTCTTTTAGGTGTAATAGTAATTGCTGGGAAATTTTCCTACATTTTAGGACCTAACATTTAGGTATTTGTGACAAGGGATCTCAAGTGAGCAAGCATGTGTCTTTCTCCCAACCCCCAATAATATGATCCATTATTTTCTGTCTTTTCTGTCTTTTCGTTCTGGAAACAGGTTTTGTGAATGAAGCAATGGCTACAGATTCCCCCAGAAGACCCAGTCGTTGTACTGGTGGAGTCGTGGTTCGCCCTCAGGCTGTCACGTAAGCAAATTTCAGATAAGCCTGATAGGTAAAGGAAAGATTACTCAGAATAGTAACTAACATTTAGGTTTTCTTTGTAAGCAGTACTTACTTTTGTAAAATCTGTTTAATTTTGGCTTTACAGGATGATAAACATCGTTTCCAAGGCCAAATAAAAGCAATAATCGGAGGGCCAGTTTGATGTATTTAGCACATTTATAGAGTACTTGAAAGGCACTATATTTTATCCTTGAGTACTGCTTTTTCAAACCTCAGGTTTAACAATTAGTGGGTCATTAAATCAGTTTAGTTGATCGAGACCATTATTCAAAAAAAATAGAATATAGTAGAAAGTATAGTTGGGAGTTAGTATTGTGTTCTGACACTCACATAGATAATATGCATTCATATGTATATATATGTTTACTAGATTGTGATGTATCACTCTAGGTCTCAGTCAGAAAGTTTCAAAGTGAATGTCGTAAAGAGTACATTTGTATATTTTAAGCATTTTTTTGACAAAGCATGGCTATACTTTGCAGTAGCTTATACTCTAATGTAGTTTTTTTTTTCTTTTTTTCTTTGGCTGTGTTGGGTCTTAGTTGCGGCACATGGGATCTTTTGTTGTGGCATGGGGGCTCTAGAGTGCACACAGGCTTAGTTGCCCCACGGCATGTGGGATCTCAATTTCCTGACCAGGGATCCAACTGGCATCTCCTGCATTGGAAGGTGGGTTCTTAACCACTGGACCACCAGGGAAGTCCCTATTATTTTTTTAAAAATTTTGATTGGAGGGAATATTTTAGTGGGAGTATTTTAGATCTGAAAAGGTTTCATTAAGAAGCTAACATTTGGGCTTCCCTGGTGGCGCAGTGGTTGAGAGTCCGCCTGCCGATGTAGGGGACGTGGGTTCGTGCCCCAGTCCGGGAAGATCCCACATGCTGCGGAGCGGCTGGGCCCGTGAGCCATGGCTGCTGAGCCTGTGCGTCCGGAGCCTGTGCTCCGCAACGGGAGAGGACACAACAGTGAGAGGCCCGCGTTCCGGGGAAAAAAAAAAAAAAAAAGCTAACATTTGGACTTCCCTGGTGGCGCAGTGGTCGAGAATCCGCCTGCCAATGCAGGGGACATGGTTTCGAGCCCTGGTCCAGGAAGGACCCACATGCTGTGGAGCAGCTAAGCCCGTTCGCCACAGCTACTGAGCCTGTGCTCTCGAGCCTGGGAGCCACATATATTGAAGTCCGCGTGCCTAGAGCCCGTGCTCCGCAACAATGAGAAGCCCACGCACCACAATGAAGAGTAGCCCCCGCTTGCCGCAACTAGAGAAAGCCCGCACACAGCAACAAAGACCCAGTGAAGCCAAAAATAAATAAATAACAAATAAATTTTGAAAAAGCTAACATTTATAGTGTACTTTAATGGCTGAATACAATTTGGGCAATTAGAATCAAGGGCACATTTTCGGCAAAGGCAATGGAGTAAGCAGAGGTGGGAAAGATAAGCTGTTTTCGTAAATGAAATCTAGGGAAGTTGACCTGTTTAAAGGAGGTTGGGATGGACAGTTAAGACCCTTGAATACCTGGCTAAGGAGATAGTTTGTTTTCTGTCTTTCAAAGTGTTAATAAGGGAATTGTAGCACTTTGGATTACTTCCCTTGAGCAGTTTAGCATGTTACATAAAATTGCCTTCTCAGACTAACAAAAAATATATGTATAGTATGATATTTCACCGTTATACTTGCTTTGTTTTTCTCTCCTGCATTTCCCAGGGCTATATATTTCTTTGCTAACTGTGGACCATGGCAACAGGCTAAGCATATTATTAGCTATGAGTTAGGTACTGTTGTAATCTTCATTTTACAGATGAGGAAACCAAAGCAGAGAGAGAAAGATTTTCCTTGGTAACATCCAAGAAGGGAAACCTGGATCAAACCCAGGCAGTTTGTCTCCAGCGTCTGTATGCTTGCTTATGCACTATTCTATGCTGCCTCACCATATGGTATTCCACATATATTGCTTTTTGTTATGCAATACATAATTTTAGTGTTTTTTGAAGTTCTTTAATTTATTCAGTATTCTTTTAACAAGGAATGCTTGAGCATCTACTCTGTGCCTAAGTACTGGCTTATAGATTCTGGAGATATAAGGTAAATATGAGGGCTGGATTCCTTTCTGTAATAGAGTTTGCATTCTAGTGGAGGACACAGTAAATAAGTGATTACAGGCTCTGATCAGTGCCTGGTGTGCTATGATAGAGAACAGCATTGGGGAGTATGATTTAAGGCCGTCAGGGAAGGCCTCTCTGAGGAGGTGACACTTAGGCTGGAGATCTAAAAGGCAGGGAAGAATTTACGAAGGGATCCACGCAGGAAAAAAGCTGGTGTAAAGGTCTTGATTCAAAGAAGAGCTTGGTGTAGTCTAAGAATTCAAGATGCATGTGACTGAAGCTGAGTAAGTTACGAGAGTGGGAGAAAAGGGAGGTTGGAGAGGTAGGCCTAATCAAAAATTTTTTTTTAAGGCCTACTCAGTTTTTGTAGGTATCTAAGGCATATTGCCTTTTTAAAAAATAGGATTTAGGGTAACTCACATTATTTTCTTCAAATGTAATTTTTCACGTTTCTCTGAAATGAATTTGATATTTTGAAGAAAAATTTTTTTCCTCCATTTGCTGATCTCCATATATTTCCCATTTAAAATATCTTAGTGTCCTTAATAGTTCTTCACCTTTATGCATTTTGATATTTTTCCATACGTTATCCACACCAAAAGTTCTGTGAGGACTGTTTAATAACTCCTTCTAATGCCTGCATCTGCAGCAAAATATAGATTCATTTTGCTAGATACAAGTAAGGGACTAGGTTCTTAACCAGTGTAAAGAGAAGGTCACTAAATATTGAGTCATCAGCAACAGTTTTTCTTGCTCTAACTAGGGCATTCTTCTGCCCTGACTCAAGAGGACGGTCCTGCTTTAGCCAAGTCTTCTGTCAGCACTCCTTCAAATATGAGTTAAAAGTTCTATCTGTATCAAAGTAAGAGAGCGTGTGGCCGTAAAAAACAATCAAATATTGCTATTTGCAGCAACATGGATGGACCTAGAGATTATCGTACTGAGTGAAGTAAGCCAGGCAGAGAAAGACAAATGTTATAGGATACCACTTATATGTGGAATCTAAAGAATAATACAAATGAACTTTTATATTTCAAAACAGAAACAGAGTCACAGACATGGAAAACAAACTTATGGTTACCAAAGGGGAGAGAGAGAGGGAGGGATAAATTAGGAGTATGGTATTAACAGATACACACTACTATATATAAAATACATAAACAACATGGATTTACTGTATAGCACAGGGAACTATATTTAATATCTGGTAATAACCTATAATGGAAAAGAATCGAAAAAATGGTATAACTGAATTACTTTGCCGTACACCTAAAACTAACACAATAATGGAAATCAGCTGTACTTCAATTTAAAAAAATGGAGCATGACTTTTAAAATTTTTATTTATTTTTATTTTACTTTAAAAATTTTTAATTTATTTATTTGTGGCTGCGTTGGGTCTTCATTGCTGCACGCGAGCTTTTCTCTAGTTGCAGCGAGTGGGGAATACTCTTCATTGCAGTGCGCGTGCTTCTCATTGCAGTGGCTTCTCTGGTTGTGGAGCATTGGCTCTGGTGTGCGGGCTTCAGTAGTTGTGGCTCGTGGGCTGTAGAGCGCAGGCTCAGTAGTTGTGGTGCACGGGCTTAGTTGCTCCATGGCATGTGGGATCTTCCCAGACCAGGGCTCAAACCCATGTACCCTGCATTGGCAGGATTCTTGACCACTGTGCCACCAGGGAAGTCCCTAAAAAAAAAAGAGCGTGACTTTTAAGAAGAGATAATGTTTGGGAATTCCTTGGCGGTCCAGTGGTTAGGACTCCACGCTCCCACTGCAGGGGGTGGGGGTTCAATCCCTGGTTGGGGAGCTAAGATCCCACAAGCCCCATGGTGCGGCCAATTAAAGAAAAAAAAAAACAGAAAAGAAAAGATAATGTTTAAAAATTTTTAAATCTCATTTGCATTTAATAACATATACAAAGAAATTAAGAAAGCAGGTTAGCAGAATTATGAGATGATGAGAGTTGTTTTTTTCTTTTTTTAGTATTATGAATAACTTTATTAGGGTTTGTAGAAAGAGCTTTTCCATGTTTCATATTAAGCTGTCATGACAAATTTTATCCATTTCACCCTTTTTCAGGGAGCAGTCCTACATGGAAAGTGTCGTGACTTTTCTGCAGGATGTTGTGCCCCAGGTAAGTGTCTGTGTGGTTTCAGAAATAGTAGACTTTACTCTTGGCCAGGGAAGCTCTGAAATATTCTGTTCCCTAAACTTGACACCAGTATCATCAACTTTAGAAAGACTTCTGATGTTTTAGCATCCCGAGCATTGGTAGGGTAGAACCATGCTTCCTGTTATTATTAGATGTGCCTTAGTTTTGTGCTGACGGTGGCATAATTATTATTCCTCAGCCCTTGCTTTACTAAGAGGAATCAAGGTGCGATATTAGCTGAGAGATGGGGCTTGGAACTGTCTATTTGGGTTCTCTTTCCAAAATCTTTCTCTTGTCCTAGTGAAATGTTGCCTGTTGGAAGTGAAATAAGCAATATATGCTTTGCATTTGGTTAACTAGATACTATATTAACTAAATACTACACTGAGGTCAAATCTATATCACTTTCCTATTGAGCAGTAGTTTTATGCCAATTATAGCTTGCCTTGTTACTCTAACTTATAAGAGAGTAAGCCCTTTACTGTTCCCTCTATGTAAATGTGAGAATAAAGAATGAGAGGAACCCTCCTGGGATCATCTCTAGTGTACCGACTCCCAGACTTAAATTAACGCGGGTGTCGCTTGGCACACTTGTTAAAAATAATAATTTCCAGGCCTATCTCCCAGTGAGTTTGACTCAGGGGAATTAAGGTGGCATCCAGTAACTTGTGTCTCTAGGAAGAATCTCAGGTGATTCTTTTTTTTTTTTTTGTGGTACATGGGCTTCTCACTGTTGTGGCCTCTCCCGTTGCGGAGCACAGGCTCAGCAGCCATGGCTCACGGGCCCAGCCGCTCCGCGGCATGTGGGATCTTCCCGGACTGGGGCACGAACCCGTGTCCCCCGCATTGGCAGGCGGACTCTCAACCACTGTGCCACCAGGGAAGCCCTCAGGTGATTCTTGTGAAACAATATCTTTGGGAAACACTGTTTAGTGGAACTACTGAAGGAAAAGGTTTCTGTGTTTTCTCCCGTGATGATGTCAGTGTTCTGACTGCTGTGGTATCTGTAATTGCACTGTTCAAAAAGAACATTCATAGATGCAGTGTCCCGGCTTTATGAGAATGTCCTACCTAGGAAAGTCTGAAATCCCGATTTCATTTGTATTAATAAATTGTATTCATCAAATAAGGGAAAGTATCAAGGCATGTTTGGTATTCCTTTATTATGTTCGGTCAACTTTAATGAAAGTAGGCCACAATGACAAGGTCTTTGGGGCATGTAAGGAAAAATAAATGCTTTCTTTTCTTGAGGAACTTGGTTAAGAAGGGAAGTCAAATGGCTTGAAGCAGTCAGAGGTAATAGCAACATATCACTAAGTGTTGCACATGATAGTACAGACTGAATATGTAATTGTTAAGGGAATGCATAGCAAAGAAAGTGCGAAAGAGTCAAGTTCCAAAGGACGTTGGAAGTAGCGTTAGTTGAAATGAATGGCAAGGTTGGGAAACTGATGGTAAAGGAAACTGCCCAACTGGATATGGTAGGCAGCAGCGTTGCTGTGGCTGTGGAGAATCTTGTACTCTGTACAGTACAAGCTTAGAGAACAATCGGGCCGAAATCCAACTTGGTCTTCTACAAACTGCACCTTTCTCTTAAGCCCTGAGCCCTGATGTGAGGCTAGTTCCAAGGAATGGGCATTAAAAAATATTGGTAATTTGCCTGCTGTAGAGTGCCCCTTTATCAGATTTTTACAAAGGCACCTTTTGTGCTAGTGGAAACCCTGCGTAGCAAGCAGTTTTTGTTGGCTGGAGGAGAGAGGCTGCGGTCAGAGGCTTTGAGGGAATAGTTGGAGAGTTTGCTAGAGAAACAAGAATACTAGGTTGAGCAATAGATTGAAAATAGGGGGCTGCTAAAACTGATAGGGTAAAAATGCCGGAAGGCGGAAGGTTAACTTAGTTTTTATGAGGATTATACATTAGAAAGGGGATAATCTATGCAATTGACTGTGAAGACTGGGATCAGAGTTAAGTCACTTCAGAAGTAAAGTTGTAGTCCTGGATCTAAGAATTAGAATATTCATTTAAGAAATTTATGTTAGGTAAGTCATTATTCTATTGACCGTGGAAAGAAAGCAAAAATTCAGGCACTACTGGTCAGGTGCTGTGTTAAGTTGGGGGATACTCCGTGCCTGTCCTTAAGGCTTCATGGTCTAGTGTAGCAGTCAGGCAGACTCTTTCTGTAAAGGGCCAGAGAAGCTTTGCAATTCATACAATGTTATTTTTTGCTTTTTAATTTTTATTTTTGGCTGCGTGGGGTCTTTGTTGCTGTGCATGGGCTTTTTCTATTTGCAGCATGCAGGGGCTACTCTTTGTTGCAGTGCACGGACTTCTTATTGTGGTGGCTTCTCTTGTTGTGGAGCATGGGCTCTAGGCACGCAGGCTGCAGTAGTTGTGGCACGTGGGCTCAGTAGTTGTGACTTGTGGGCTCCGGAGCGCAGGCTCAGTAGTTGTGGCTCACGGGCTTAGTTCTGTGGCATGTGGGATCTTCCTGGACCAGGGCTTGAACCTGTGTCCCCTGCATTGGCAGGCAGATTCTTAACCACGGCACCACCAAGGAAGTCCCTCATACAGTGTTTGTTGTAACTACGCAGCACTGCTTTTTATGTAAAAGAAAGGATGTGGCTGTGTTAAAATAAAACTTTATTTATGAACACAGTTCATGGCCAGATTTGGTGAGCCATGGTCTCCATTTTTCCACATTTAATCTGTAATCCCCCATTGGCAATTTGTGGTCAGACATTTGGAAAATGATATATTTTTGCTGATGTTATGTCCAACTCCTGCCTTATTCTGGGAATTATCAAATTCATGGAGCTTAAAAATTATTCTCTGGGTCTCCAGATATGCCTAAAAGGGAGAAAATGTGTTGTTAGACTGGTATCAGCTTCTTCAGCTGTCATAAATAGAGTGAGTTCCTACTGTGTCATCGACGCAGATGTCATTGACAGCTGGTAGAAGCCCTAACTGTGCTGTTTGATATAATTGTACTTCTGAAGATTTCTTTTACAAAAATTCAGCAAAGAGAAAAGTTAAAGCTCAGAACTTTTCATTTCAGTGAGAAATTTTGACATTTTTCAGTGTGAAAAATTGTAGCCTGCCCAAATGTCAGTAGCAGTCAAGCAAATTGTGATATGTGGTCCCTATAGAATAATTTGCTGTGATTAAAAATTATACTTTTGACAAATAGCACACAATGGAAGTTACTTTCTCTCCTGTGAAAAAATAAAACACAACATATCTATAGTGATTGTTGCTGTGTTTTTAAAAATTAAACAATAATTTTGTGCTTATGAACGAATATATGCGTTAGAAACCAGCTAAGAAATAAAAGGAGAAATAAATCCTGTACTCAGTAATGGGGTGAAAGTTTCAACTGTAAATAAGAGAGCTAGAGTAGTTGGATCTTGGTTGGAGAAGGAGGGCTAAAAATCAGTGCTGGGGGGAGAAATAACAAACTTTTGTGTGGCAGCGCACTGACCTTGAGTAAGATAGCAAATAAACCTGAATGGGCACTGGGTGAGTCTGTGCTTCACTGACAGTAAAATACCTAAACACGAGCAAAGGATATCATAAAAAGCTGAGAGGCAAAATGACATGATGTCATATGTCTTCTTGATGCCAATCTGCAGGAAGGCACACAAGAAGCAACCCTCTTCTGTCAAATTCACAGAAGTTTTTCAAAAATTCTTAGTAAAGAACACTGTGTCTGCTAAGGAGAGGGGAAAACTTGAAGACATAGCAAAAGTATGCAGGCCTCATTATGAAAGTCTTGTTTCCCCCTGAAGGGGAAAGAAAAAAGTTTAAGAATCTCAATTCACTGAAAGGCCTCTTTTAACCTTGTTTCGTGCTGCATATCGGCCAGAAATCAAAGGAGAGCACCGTGCAAATGTTGCAGAGGAATTGGGAGAATGTCGAGTAATGCAGGTGATTAGCAGCCTTATAATAAATCTGCTAAATGGAAGAAGATATTGTATATGTTATAGCTTTACCAGGTTAAGGGAGAGCCTGACATAGGAAAAAAGAGGTGGTCCTAAATGCAATGTGGTATGTTGGATTGGGTCCTGTAGCAGAGAAAGGACATTAGTGGAAAAACTGCTGAAATCCAAATAAAGTCTGGGGCTTTAATTAGTGGTAATGCACTGGCATTAGTCTCATAGCTTTGGCAAATGTACCATGGTAGGGTAAGATTTGGTTAGGTTAGATTGTTAACAGTAGGGGAAACTGGCTGAGGAGTATATGAGAACTCTGTACTGTTTAGTAATCTAAAATTATTCCCAAGTAAGTTTATATTAAAAAGGAGAATTTTCAAAAATGAAGAGAGCAAGACCAAGGGAGAAGAAGTTGAGGATGAGATGGTTGGAGATAAAGTAGATGAATTAGTTGGTTCTAGTGCAGGTTTTCCTTTTCTCCAAAGGAATTAACTGTCCTATACACAACGTGTTTTTTTAAACAATTGAAATCATAAGGATGTGTAAGATAACTTTTTTTGTTCTTTTTGCATAGTAAACCTACTATTAGAGTAACCCTGTCTTTTAGTAATATTTTCAGTGGCCGTTAACCTTGTGCGGTAGAGGAAAAGGGCTGTAAAACTGCATGGAAATTTAAAGCAAGTTGTGTATAACACAGATTATATATGGGATAGTGGTTTTTGAATGCTTTTGATCTAGCTTATATTAAATAACTGTTCTGTGAACTGAAGACCACTTTGTAACTGAAAACATGGCAGCTTTTTGTTGACATTCTAAGAGCTTGCAAGTGTATACAATCTAGAAAATCTAGACAATTTTAAATAAAAACATTTGATTTGAGGAGAGATGACTCCCTTTGAATACTGATGGGTACTGTTGATACTTTTCCTGTGACTTCACAGCAGTTCATGCTTATCTTTGTGACCCTTGCAGGCTTGCAAGAAACCTAATAGTTTGGGTCCAGAGGCCAGAAAAGAGACTGAAAAAGTAATACGCTTTTTCTACCCCCAACCCTGGCCATGCCCTCCACCCGGAACTGGTGGTTAGCAGAAAGTAATGCTCTTGACAATTCTAGATAGAGTGTAATTGCCTGATCATAAACACCTGGGAACTAAATTGATATGTGTGGTAGTTCGGTGTATTTCTTCAGCTTTATTTGTTGACCAGTATAGGAGATTAGTTTTTTGAGTACCTTTGAATTAGAGTGATGCTTCCTAGTAGACTATGATCATTGTATTTTAGGTTTCTGTAATTCTTAGGCTAAAAACCCTTTTCTGACCAAGGTTATCAGATTCCTGGGTAACTTTCTTTAAAAATAAAAATAACAA
Source organism: Kogia breviceps (assembly GCF_026419965.1). Classification (NCBI taxonomy): domain Eukaryota; kingdom Metazoa; phylum Chordata; class Mammalia; order Artiodactyla; family Physeteridae; genus Kogia; species Kogia breviceps. Next base: position 21,730,219 of record NC_081328.1, read on the forward strand.
AATGTGCTAGTTCTCAAGATGTAGGATTGGTGAGGTTGGAGGGGGATAGGGTTGGCCTTATTTAATTTACTTTTTGTTTTGAACATCAGTAATATTTGAGCTGTAAAACATTTTCATTCAAGTGTTTCTGTTTACTATGCAGGCTTACAGTGGAACACCTCTAACAGAAGAAAAGGAGAAAATAGTCTGGGTCAGATTTGAAAATGCAGATTTAAATGGTATGGTTTTAACTTTTGGGGGGCATATGAATTAAATGTTTGTTTGAGGTTGACCTGATTCCAAAAAAAGAACCCTTACTTTTCATCAGATTACTTTTTCTTTAAGTGACTTTTTAAGTTTTCAGAATAAATTTATTTTTAATTTAAAAAGTAACGTATTTAACTACAGAAACTTGATTAGAACTAATATTGTATTGTACAAGTCTTAGAGTCACTGTAACATGTAGTGCCTAGCCTTAAACTTCAAGTCCAAGTGAGATAACAATTTCTTAGAAAAGAAGTTTTTGTAATTCCAGTTTGGTTACTTGTATAGGATTTATAACTGCAAAATAATCATTAGTGTTGAACTTTTTAGACTTTAAAATTATTTTTCTGAGCAGAATGTATGCCAGTTCAGGGCCTGTTTGTTCTCAGATACCTTCCATTTCATTGCTCCTTCCTGCTCCCTCTTGCAAGGGGGCTGCTTCTTGTCTGCCATGTCTCTTTTCCTTTGGCTGAGTTTGGGAGGCACTGGTGGGTAATTAAAGGGAGGATGGGAGAAAGGGAAGAGTATTATTCCCTCTCCCTCTCTGTCAGCAGCTGCATTTCCTCCATGGTTTTCACTTCACCTCGGCAGCTCCACTGGGGTTCCAGTTTCTGCCAGGTGACTCCAGCGCCCTGCCCTCCTCCCTGTCTCCCTAGTGTAGGGATGGTAATGGCTGCGTGCCATTGCTAATCCAGTAGGTTGCCTCACAGTTCCTTTTTTGGCTTCTTAGCTATTCTGTCATCTGTGTAATGAGTTGTCTGTATTAAATTCCCAGTTATGAATACACTGAGTTGTTTTCACTTGGACCTTGATGGATACCATACTCTTGAGTCTTAGTCTCCTCTGAGACTTAAAATACCATATTTTCCTTTAAAAGCTACTGTCCAGGATGTGGGAGGCTAAGTGTCACTTTTGCCAATAGGTTTCTTTTGAATTTTGGATTCTCTGTCAGCTGGTTTGTTCAAATGACAACTTGTGCTCTCTGTGGAGAAAAACACATTCATTTGTATAGGTGATTATTTATGATATATAAACTTTTCCTGCACTGTTTCTCTTTGAAAGCTTATTCTATTTAAAATTTCCTTTCTTTTTATGACTGTCGAATTTCCTTGTTTACTAGTATATTCTTCTTTTCTTTCTTCCTTTTCCTTCTTTATTAATAACTATTTAAGTGTCGGTCATCTTTTGTTTTCTATCACCATTTCCTCATTAATTCATACTCTTTTCCCTCCTGGAAGTATATTTGCTTTGTGGATGTCAGAATGTATTTGAGGACTTCCTTGATTTAATAACAAAGAAAATGTGGTCATGGTCTTGAAAATATTAGCCACATAATAGCAAAAACTTGTACAACGTATGCAAAATGTTAAAAATAATTTAAAAATCACAAAATTGGGGAATTTCCTGGCAGTCCAGTGGTCAGGACTCTGCTCTCTCACTGCTGAGGGTCTGGGTTCAGTCCCTGGTTAGGGAACTAAAATCCCATAAGCCATGCAGCATGGCCAAAAAAAAAAACAACCCAGAAAGTTATCTTTAAAAAAAAGTCATCAAAATAATCTTTAAGCAAGGTTTTTTTGTTTTGTTTTGTTTTTGAACAACAAATAAGAATTGCTGGTGTAATAATGCTCTATAAAGCATTTGCTTTATTGAAGTAAAATGCATCTGCGTCTGGAAATGTAGATGGAAACTGCTAATTTGGTACTTTGTGTTCTGTTGAACTTATAATGGTTGTCCTTAATTTAGTATACCATATCCCCATTGACTTATTAAACTTTTAAGTTTATACATCTTCCTGTTAAATACTTCAGCACACTCATGTGTCCTTTGGTCTCTCCTTTCTGTATCATATTGATAGTGTATGAAATTTTGTCCTGGTTTTTCAAGGATATACTTTTTATTATCTCTAGCCCTAGGGGGTGTGTGTGCATGTGTGCACGTGTATGTGTATAGTTGTGTCTGTTTTAAGGCAATGGTAAATATTACCAAGATATTTGATCCTCCTTAACTTCCCCAATCTCTCATAACATTTCTTTTTTTTTTTGGGTCATGCGGTGTGGCATGTGGGATCTTAGTTCCCCGACCAGGGATTGAACCCGTGCCCCCTGCGTTGGGAGCATCGAGTCTTAACCATTGGACCTCCAGGGAAGTTCCTCTTACAACATTTCTTGAATTTGTCTCTTATTTGTGTTCTTTCTTCAGGAATGTTTTATTTAGGTGTTTGTGTGGCAGACCTTCTGAGATATTTATAATTGAAAGAAAATTTGGCTGTGGGAAAGAAAAAGTAGGGTTCATTGGCTGCAAGTCCAACATCTCCTTGAAGAAAGCTAACAAGGACTAACTTTTCCATTCCATTAGAGATTCTTGATCAGCCAGTCTGCCCTTCCCTGGTTGTGCCTGCTGCAGCTGGGATGCAATTCCTTGCCTTTGTCTTTCATGATATCCTAAGGGAGACAGTGGAGGGGATTCTTCTGATTGCAGCCATATAAGCTTAGCAGGCTGCTTCTTTGTAGAGCAGTTATGGGTACCCAGAGATTGTATTAGGTATTTAGGCTTCTTTTTTGCTAGACTGGGAGTTTTTCTGGCAAAACAATTTAGGAGTCTTCTACCTGTCTATAGATTTAAGTTATTTTATCGTATTAATGAAACTGTGTTGGCTATTAATTGAAAACTTGCAGTGTTCGAATTGAACTCTGCTCTGCTGATGGCTTTCTGTTTATTCCAACAGGCCTGAGAGCTCTGCTTTTCTGCTTGAAATTATAAAGTGGTGCCATTTGGCCCCTTACCTCCAGGCTGCAGCGCATTTGATTATGAGCTTGTCATGCTTGGGGGTGGAGTAGGTTAACAACTTTTACAGGAGATACTTCTAAAGAACCTCGCTTATTGAGATTCTCCAGTCCTGGAGTCTTCTAGGTATCTGTGTTCCTAATCAATGTACTAACTTTGGTTTGGTGTTAGGTAGAGACTGCTACTTTGGGGGTTTATTAGAAAGTGAGATTAAGCCCCTTTGTATCATGGTCATTGTTCTGTTTTTGCTTTCAGGCAGCCTGATTTATACCTAAGATTGTTTTTCTTAAGGCACTGTACTGAAAAAGGTATAAGAAGTAGCCAAAGGAGGTTATTTATGTATTTATTTATTTATTTTTAATTAATTAATTTTTGGCTGCGTTGGGTCTTCGTTGCTGCGCACAGGCTTTCTCTAGTTCCCACGAACGGGGGCTACTCTTCGTTGCGGTGCGCTGGCTTCTCATTGCACTGGCTTCTCTTGTTGCGGAGCGCAGGCTCTAGGTGCACAGGCTTCAGTAATTGTGGCATGTGGGCTCAGTAGTTGTGGCTCACAGGCTGTAGAGCTCAGGCTCAGTAGTTGTGATGCATGGGCTTATTTGCTCCACAACATGTGGGATCTTCCTGGACCGGGGCTCGAACCCGTGTCCCCTGCATTGGCAGGCAGATTCTTAACCACTGTGCCACCAGGGAAGTCCCTTTTTTTGTTTTTCTGTTTGTTTGTTTGGGGATTTTAGTTCCCCGTCCAAGGATCTAACCCCAGGCCCTTGGCAGTGAGAGCATGGAGTCCTAACCACTGGACCACCAGGGAATTCCCCATTATTTGTATTTTAAAAAGAGCACTCTGACTGAAATATGGAGTTTGGTAGGCAGTGGTGGAGGCAGGAAGCCACTCAGGCTTTTGCAGTAGATGTTGTAGACAGGGGTGGTGGTGATGTAAGAAGAGAGCTGTTTAGGAGCTTGGTCATCAATTTATTGCTAGAGAGAAGGAAGAAGGGGTTCCTGATCTTGCTATCTGCATAGATAATCATGCTGTTCACTAAAATAGGGAGCTCTGGAAGATCAGGTTTGTGGAGGAAATCCTGATCTTTGAGTGGAACTTGATCTTCTACTGAGACATGCAAAAACCCACACTGAGGAAGTCATTAGCAGATACTGACTGAAGCAATGGTTGGAATGAGGTCACTTGGGGAGCGTATACTGTGAGAAGAAAACAGAGTTTAGGAATTTGCTTTGAATAACTTCAATATTTAAAGAGTAGTTAGAAAAGGATGAGCCGCCGGAGAAAATGGTGAGCATCAGTTATAGCTGCTGAGTAATCTTAACAAGATGTGCTTGAAAAACATATATTGGATTCAACAACTTGGAGGTTATTGGTGACCATAGCAAAAGTCACTTGGGAGGAGTGTTAGGGGCAGAAACACATTCTGAAATGGATCTGGGGTGAATGAGAGATGAAAAACAGATGATAGTTATAAATAGATGAGGAATTTAGCTTCTAGAAAGAGAGGAAATGAAGTCAAATAAAGGGGGAGGGATATTACTGCTTTATGATTTTCAAAAAACCTTACTTATTGTACAAATATATCATGGTAAATAACACAAAAATATGGATCAGTGAATGAATTTTTACAAATCCAACACCTGTGTAGCCATCACATAGGGTAAGAAATAGAATGTTGCTACCTAGTTAGATTGCCTAGTGATTTTGAATTTCATATAAATAGAATTGTTTGGTATATAGGCTTTTGTGTCTGGCATATTGTGCTTTTTGCATATTATGTCTGTGAGGTTCATCCATGTTACAGTATATGGTAGTGGGTCATTTTTTTCTGTGCTGAATAGTCTTCCATTGTATCTGTGTACCACTGTGCTTGTCCATTCTCCTTTTGATGGACATTTGGATAGATTCCAGCTTTGGGGTCTATAGTAATGCTGCTGTGAGTATTCTTATCTCTTGGTGTATATGTGCTGAGGCTTCTAATGAGTATATGCCTAGAGTGGAACTACTTGGTCAAGGGCATGGTATCTTCAACTTGAGTATATATTGTCAAACTGTTTTCCACAGTGATTGTACTGATTTACAGTTATTGGCAATAAATAAGCAGCCTCTTCACTCCATATCCTGCCACCACTTGGTTTTGTCATTGTGGTTTTAATTAGCACTTCCTTGATTACAGACGAGGTTGAGCCACTTTTCATGTTCACTGATGATTTGACTATCCTGTTTTTGAAGTGTTTTTCCATGTCTCCTGCCTGTTTTTCTAATGACTTATCTTTTTCATATTGATGTTTAATTGTTATAGGTATTAGATGAATCCTTGTGGGGTTATAGTTGTCTTTTCTTCCATGCTGTGGCTTGGCTTTTCACTCTTCTGGTAAGGGTGGCTCATGAGTAACAGAAGTTCTTCATTTTAATGTAATAAATGTAATGTAGTAGAATTTGCCAATCTTTTATGCTAAGAGTTTTTTTGTGTTCAGTTGTAAAGTTGTTCCCTGTACCGTGATCATGAAACTACGTTTCTACGGTGTTCCTCTAGTATTTTATTAACTTTCCCTTTGTCATTTACATCTAAAATTCCCTGGTATTGATTTATTTGAAAGTTTTAAAAGTGTTTTTCAATAAGAGGTTCGGAAGTATTTGGAAGATATTTAAAGGAAAGCAAATAGGAAGCTGAAATCACAAAACTAGTATTTTTTTTAACAGTACCTATAATTATCAGCACAAGTAAGGTTTTAAAGATCAAACTCTCTCAGTAGAGTACAAGTACCAAGTACCACCCCACTACACACAAAGAGTAGACTATAGAACCTAACAGAGTGCCACCAAATTGCCTCCTTGCTATTCTTTTTTTTTTTTTTCGGTATGTGGGCCTCTCACTGTTGTGGCCTCTCCCGCTGAGGAGCACAGGCTCCAGACGCGCAGGCTCAGCAGCCATGGCTCACGGGCCCAGCCGCTCTGTGGCATGTGGGATCCTCCCGGACAGGGGCATGAACCCGTGTCCCCTGCATCGGCAGGCGGACAGACCAGGGATCGAACCCATGTCTCCTGCATCGGCAGGTGGACTCTCAACCACTGCGCCACCAGGGAAGCCCCCGATATGTCTCTTTTTGAATTATGGTTTTCTCAGGGTATATGCACGGTAGTGGGATTGCTGGGTCATATGGTAGTTCTATTTTTAGTTTTTTAAGGAATCTCCATACTGTTTTCCATAGTGGTTGTATCAGTTTACATTCCCACCAGCAGTGCAGGAGGGTTCACTTTCTCCACACCCTTTCCAGCATTTATTGTTTCTAGATTTTTTGATAATAGCCATTCTGACTGGCATGAGGTGATACCTCATTATAGTTTTGATTTGCATTTCTCTAATAATTAGTGATGTTGAGCATCTTTTCATGTGCCTCTTGGCCATCTGTATATCTTCCTTGGTGAAATGTCTATTTAGGTCTTCTGCTCATTTTTTAATTGGATTGTTTGTTTTTTGATATTGAGCTCCATGAGCTGTTTGTATATTTTGGAGATTAATCCTTTGTCTATTGTTTCATTTGCAAATATCTTCTCCCATTCTGAGGATTGTCTTTTTAATTTGCTCCTTTGTTACTTAATTCTAATGTAGATACATCAAGAAATCTGGAATTTCATGAAATACATAGCACAGGGAATGAGCCACCTTTGCTGATTATGATTGGCTACAGTGATGGAATGCAGGTCTGGAGCATCCCTGTAAGTATGAAGATGGTTGAATCCCTGAAATATAATACTTTCCAGCATGCTAGCTGGTGTGAAACCTGGCAATAATTTCTCTAAGGTCTCATCCATTTATTTTGCAAGCAATTGCTAAGAGACTGCTGCGTGTGGAACCCCATACTAGGCCCAAGGGCTAAGCGGAAAATGGGAAATTAAAAATGTTGTAAATGATTTGTAAAGTGGGCCAGCAATTGTGGGAATCACTTTACATGGAAGATCTAATTTCTTATCATAGTAACTCTACCTAGTTGGTGTTATTATTATCTTTTCCTGCATGTTTACAAAAGAGTAAAGAGGCTTACAGAAGGCTTTTAAAAAAAATAGTGATCATTTTTTAAAAAAGTTTTGAATCAGTTAAAACATTCATAGGGTACAAATTCAGGAGGTATAAATGGGTAACAAAACTCCCTACCACGCCTGTCCCCAATTTCCCTTATCTTGAGCAGTTTCTAGTTTTCTGGGATTTCTAGTTATGTTTCTTTTCCTTATAGCTATATTTTATGCTAATAAAAACATATATACATATAATTCTCCCATCCTGCCCTTCCTTAACAGAAGGGAACATATTATACAACTCAGTCTGTACATTTCTGTTTTTTACTTATCAGAGAGCTTCTCTATAGAATTTATAACTGCTTATAATTCTGTTTTTTGGATTTTCCTCAATTTACGTAACTTGTTTCCTATTATTGGAAAAACTTAAATACCCCCCCCCCCCAACGACCCCCTTTCTGGTATTAGAAACAATGATGTAATACGTGATTTTGAGCAAAGGTTATTTTGTGTCTGTGTATCTATATAGGATAAGTCATAATTTTAATAAATGTTTTAAATTGCCAAATACTATTCCCAGTTTCCCTATTCAATCCTACATGTTCCTCTTTGGGATGACCAAAATTAAAATGTACTAAAAGAGGAAGATGCTTGCTAGGATCACAGCTCAGTGAAGTGTAGTAGGGACTGCATACTTTGGCATGTACTTAGTTATGTTCTGCTCTTTGGCATGGCCTAGATATCCTGTCTCTCCTGTGCATTTTGGGGTGGGGGGGAGTTGGCGGGTGGTCCCTTTATTGTGTGTTTTTTTTTTTTGCAGTTGGAGGCCTGGAGCCAATAGAATTTTAGTTTGTGCCTTTAATAGATGCATTTACCACATTGTTTGAAGCCTCTTGTTAGTGGGTGGTTCAGCTAGAATTTTTTTCCCTTTCTTTTAGATTCTTTTGCATATTATGGTTACTTCTTAAAGGATTTATAAGCAAACATATATTACCTCAAATTTAATGAAATTCAGGATGTTCCTGAGTGCAGAATTTGGCTAAAGGATTATTAAGTAATGAATACATTGAACTGCATAATTCTTTAATATTCTAAGTAAAAATATTGTTTATTCTTTGATAAATCACTTATAATGAACTTTGGTCTTCCATCTAATCTTATAATAATTATATATCATATTATTAGGTATTTAGGATTTTAGGTTTTATATTTCTTACTTTTAAAGATTGGCTTTATTTTGCAGAGATAGAAGAATCCTGTCGGTATGTCATGGAATGAGTGTCCTCGTTTTTTTGCCTTTGGGGATATGTAGTTGACGTTTTTTCAAGGCCCTGCAATGTTGTTTGTAATTTAAGTATCACGCCAAAGGCATAGACAAAGGACTTCAAACGTGGCAGTCTTTGCTTGCTTGCTTTTTCCTACCAAGAGAAATATTTCTAGGTTGTCTTCAAGAGGAGAGGATTTTGTAAATATAACTTTTTCTTATTAATAGAGACTACATTTTGATTCTTCACACTGTTGACAGACTTGAAGGCAAAGAGGAAGCTAGAGCTTTAACAAGGTTGGGCCTTGTGGGATTAGGGATGTTGACTGGATTGAGCACATTTCTTTGGTGGTACTCAGGCTACCCACTTGCTTTGGTTATAATTAGAGGTATCACTTTTAATAGTTAATTTGTGTCTGGCTCTGAGTAACTTAAAGGTCTTATGAGGAAATTACTTCTTTACAGTAATTCTTATGCCCAGATTGTATTTTGAGAGATTTATATAATCTTTTCTTCATGGAATTTTCATTGACTAACAGTTGTTTTTATTTATTTGTTTATTTATTTGGCTGCATTGGGTCTTAGTTGTGGCACGCGGGATCTTCATTGTGGCATGCAGTCTTCCCTCTAGTTGTGGTGCGTGGGCTCCAGAGCATGCAGGCTTAGTTGCCCCGCGGCATGTGGGATCTTAGTTCCCCGACTAAGGATCAAACCTGAGTCCCCTGCGTCGGAAGGTGGATTCTTAACCACTGGACCCCCAGGGAAGTCCCTGACAGTTGTTTACTGTTGTAGTAGTATAGCCCCGTGAGGACTGGTTCAGGAATTAGAAGGCAGTTTGGAAAAATAATCTCCTTCTGTTGCACTGATTGAGCTCTTACTATGTTCAGAGAACTTTATATACACATTATCTCATCTGTTGTATACTGTGAGGGAGAAGTTATCCTATTTTACAGGTGGTAAGGTCACACTACTTATAAGAGGTGGAATTGGAATTCAAACCCAGTTCTGACTTCAGATTCAAAGCCCATGATCTAAGAGCTCTATTTCCCCTATGTGATAGCAGAAGATACGCCATGCAAGTAGTATGGCACCTTAGTTTTAGTTTTCATTGTAATAGGTTACGAAGTACCTTCATATATTCATCTTTTATAGACTAGTGTGACTGTTACCCATTACTCTAACTAAACCCTTCTGAAACTTGTTTATCACTAGTCAGTTATTCAGTAATCATTTAAGTGTTGCCATGTGCTAGACACTGGGGAGCTTATGTTGGTCAACCTAGAAATAATCCAGGCTCTTAGGGATCGTCGCAGACCGTAAGTTGTATTTGCTTTTCAGGAAGTGCGGGTGGGCAGAAATCAAACCCTGTCCAAACTACAGCTCAGTTTTTTCTTCAAGTTTGTGCACAGGGTTCCCTTCTGTTGATTTTATGTAACTGTCCCACCTGTGAGTCTCAGATTAAGAAAATAAACATCCTGGCTAAACATGTAAAAAATTGTCTATTTATGTAAGTGCACAAATATGAACAAGGCTTAGATGATATCTAGGAATATAGTTAAGTGGAGTTAGCTCAGAAGCAGAACTGTACAGTAGTAATTTCTCTGCTGCCCAGTCACTACCATTTTGTATATGAGATGGCTGCAGGAAAACACCAGCTTTCATAGTTTTCCCAAGCTGTCAGGCCCCTTCTTTCAACACATCTGATGCAACATAAGAAAGAATGATTATTTGTGATGTTGATATTCTGAATAAATAGGCCCTTTTCCCACCTGTGCCTAGCAGTGACATTGCCTCTTTTTGGTAATGTGAATATAGGCTCTCTTGCTTAAAATTCTTAATTAAAAAAAAAAATCAAAGTCATACATGTGCATGGACTAAAGACCGAATAATTTTATGGGAGTCGTATGAAAAAAACAGTAATTGTATATTCTTCCTTACTTAACTCCCATAGTTCTTTTAGCTCTTGTTATCTTTGCATTTATTTCAGTTATTTTATTTATTAAAAAATATTTAATTATTTATTTGGTTGTGCCAGGTCTTAGTTGCAGCACACGGGATCATTGCTGCCACATGCAGGATCTTTAGTTGCGGCTTGTAGGCTCTTAGTTGCAGCATGTGGGATCTAGTTCCCAGACCAGGGATCGAACCTGGGCCCCCTGCATTGGGAGTGAGGAATTTTAACCACTGGACCACCAGGGAAGTCCCTGGTGGGGACTTCAGTTATTTTAAAATATCTTGCTTACATTCTTTTTTTTTTTTTTTTAATATCTTTATTGGAGTATAATTCCTTTACAATGGTGTGTTAGTTTCTGCTGTATAACAAAGTGAATCAGCTATATATAAACATATATCCCCATATCTCTTCCCTCTTGCGTCTTCCTCCCACCCTCTCTTGCTTACACTCTTGATTTTTTTTTTTTGGCCAGTTTTACACATAGATTGACTTGGTGCCATGAACTGTGAGAATGTAAAAATTGTTCATTTATTCATTACAATTCTTGGATAAAGTATGTATTTTGAGCAAAATAGACATGGCCTTTGCTCAAATGGAGCTAGTAGGAGAAATGGATTTAAATAAAAATAAATTAATAGACAAATTGTAATATGAAGAAAATAATATGAGATTATAATAAGGAAGCGGCATAAAATTAATTAAGATTTAGCCACAGTAAGATTGGAACAGCAAGTAGTGAAGTCAGAGGCTCTGAGGTGGAAATGTTCTTTTCTCTATAGTGGGACATTGATTTAGATTTCTTAAGTTTTTTTCTCCTTAAAGAATATTGAGGTAAATATCTTTATGATCATGTAATTTGGAGAGATCAGTAAAAGTAAATATACTAAAACTCTTGATAGATTTACCAAATTGCATTCTTATAAAGCCATGCCATTTATACTTGCCTCATTCATTCATTAATTCATTCACTCAGCAAAGATTTATTGATTGCCTTTTATATGCCAGACCCTGTTCAAGGTGCTGGGAAAACAACAATGAGCAAAACAAAACCATTATTCTTATGGAACTTCCATTCTAGGTAGGTGGGTTGGAGGGTGGGGAAGATGATAATAAACATGTACCATGCTTTGATAGTGAACAAGTTACCAAGTGTTAAGGTGTGGTGGTTGATATTGTTGTGGGTTGCTATATTACATGAAGTGGTCTTGGAAAGCCTCTCTCAAAGACCCTCTGAGCAGAAGTGTGGACGAGTGATATTTATGGGTATTTGAGGGAGGGGCATTCAAAGGCAGTACTCTCTCATAGGATTATGTTGTTATTTTTAAAATTTTGTTTATTTTGGGGTCTTTGTTGCTGTGCGCGGGCTTTCTCTAGTTGCGGTGAGCAGGGGCTACTCTTCGTTGTGGTACGTGGGCTTCTCATTGTGGTGGCTTCTTTTGTTGCGGAGCACGGGCTCTAGGGTGCGTGGGCTCAGTAGTTGTGGCACACGGGCTTCAGTAGTTGTGGCTCACAGGCTCTAGAGCTCAGGCTCAGTAGTTGTGGCACACGGCCTTAGTTGCTCCATGGCCTGTGGGATCTTCCCGGACCAGGGCTTGAACCCGTGTCCCCTGAATTGGCAGGCAGATTCTTAACCACTGAGCCACCAGGGAAGTCCGGATTATGTTTCCTATATTTAAGAATAGCAAGGAGGCAATTTGGTGGAGCTCAGTGGGCAGGTGAAGAATGCTATATGGTGTTTCAGAGGTGGTGGTGGGCTAGAGTTTTGTAAGGTAAAGCTTACAAAATGAGCTTTGTACCATTGGAAGAACTTCAGAAGTTTCGCAAGGAAAACACCTATGCCCATCACCTAGATTATACCATGAAAATTTTTACTATACTTACTTTGTCTCCACCTGTAGATCTTACTGGATGCATTTCATGTTTGCTGATGCAAACATCAGCATACTTTCCCCTAACTACTTTTGCATTAACTAAAGTTCAATATTTGATTAGTTTTTTATTGTAAAATTTACACACAATTAAATATACAAATCTTAATATGTAAATTTCCTGAACTTTGACAAATCCATGGCAACCCAAATCTCTGTCAAGATATACAGTAGATCTTGATTATCACTCAAGACATTTCCTTCATGCCTATTCTCAGTTTTTCCTCCATCCCATCCATGAAACAACCACTGTTATTTTTTTTTCCATCATAGATTAGTTTTGCCTGTTTTAGAATTTTCTCTACTATTATACAGTATAGACTCTTTTTGTGTAAGGCTCCTTTCACTCACATAATGTTTGTGAGATTCACTCTTGTTGATTGTCCCTTTTAATTGCTGAATAGTATTCTAATATATGAATATACAGCTTTTGCCTGTTATGAATGAAGCTGCTGTGAAGATTCTTCTGTAAGTCTTTTTGTAAACATATGCATTTATTTCTCTTAGGTAAATATCTACAAGTGGAATTGTTGCTTCATAGGGTAGGAATATAGTTAGTTTTATAACAGACTTCCAAACCTTTTTTCCAAAGTAGTTGTATCGTTTTACATTTCCCCCAACAATGTATGAGTTGTACTATATCCTTGCCAACATTTGGTGTTGTGTCCATCATTTTAATTTTTTTTTTTTTAGTTGCGGCATGAGAACTCTTAGTTGTGGCATGTGGGATCTAGTTCCCTGACCAAGGATTGAACCTGAGCCCCCTGCATTGGGAGCGTGGAGTCTTAGCCACTGGACCACCAGGGAAGTCCCATCTTTTTAATTTTAGCCATTCTGGTGGGTGATACCTTGCGGTTTTAGTTAGCATTTCCTTGATGACTAGTAATGTTGAATGCTTTTTCATATATTTGTTGGCCATTTGAATATCTTTTAGGGATTATCTGTACAGTTTTTTTGCCTGTTAAAAAAATTGAGTTGTAGAAGCCAATGGAGAACTTTGAACAGAGGTAGACAGTGATGCCTCCTATAAAAATAGGGTGTGGCAGCTACTGAGCCCACGCGCCACAACTACTGAAGCCCGTGCACCTAGAGCCCGTGCTCTGCAACAAGAAAAGCCACCGCAGTGAGGAGACTGCGCACCACAACGAGTAGGCCCCACTCGCTGCAACTAGAGGAAGCAACAAAGACCCAACACAGCCAGAAATAAACAAATAAAATTAATAAATTTATTTTAAAAATAGGGAGTGTTAAGGAGCAGATTTGGGTGGAAAGATGGTGAGTTTGTGGACTGTGGACTGTTGCTGGTCTATGAACTGTTGATAGTCAGTGAAATGTTTGTTACTGTTTGCAACAAGATAAGTACAGAAGTTGAGAGTAAGCTTTTGGAAACCTATAGCTGTTTGCTAGTTGCTCATCATCCAAACCTGTGTTTGTCATTTACAGACGTATCTGTTTGTGCCAGAATGGAAATTAAATTTAAAAAAAAGTAATTAAGCCTTCATAACATGGTTTGACAAGCAGTCAGCGGGCAGCCAGTTGGAGGAGGAGTTGTTCATGACAATGAGTGTGTTTTAGACATTGTGCCGTCATATATTATTTCATTTAGCACAAGTAACATCTCTGTGATCATTAATATTCATTTTAGTGGTTGTAAGCTCTCCGTGGACATGCAATGAGATATAGAAGTTTCAGGGAGGAGATTTGAATTGCAGGATGAGGATTTGGATTTATTAATTTTTCAGCCAGTATGAATTCATTAAGAATCATTGAGTAACAGAGATACATTCCAAAATCCATATTTAATAAAGGTTGGTTTTTCAGTGGCTTTGGAATGAATAGAGAGTAAAGGAGAAAAGAAAAGGATATGAGGCCAGTTAGGAGTCAATTTCACTTCCCTGGTGGCACAGTGGTTAAGAATTCGCCTGCCAATGCAGGGGATACGGGTTTGAGCCCTGGTCCAGGAAGATCCCACATGCCGCGGAGCAACTAAGGCCATTGATGATTGTCGCTGTTCCTGTTGTTGGATGCGGGCACGGAGCCTGAGCCCCACAAGTCCCAGCTGTCTGAGCTCCTCTTGTCGGCTGGGGCCTGTCAGTTTCACATTGTCTACTTGGGAGATGTTGAGAGCCTGAACTGAGTTAGTTGTATTGGTAACTGATAAAACATTTAGAAGAGAAGAATCAAAGATGTTTCCAAGATCTTGATTTGGGGCTGGTGCAGCCTGGTATGTAAGATTGAGCATAGTTTTAGAAGAAATAGAATTTGATTATTAGAATTAGACTTACATTATGTTGAAAATTTTATAAGGCAAAATTGCACTGTATAGTTTAAATAATAAAGTGTTGCCATTAACAATTTTCAAGATAGTACCTTTGTTAAAAAGTCCTGAAATTTTTCCATACATTTTTGCTGTTAAATGACTACTTAGCTTTCTTATCCTCTTTTGAAATGCTTAATATCTTAAACAAATCTTGAAAATATATTCATTACAGCACTTAGAAGATGAGAGTTGCATTGTATGAAACAGTATATTTTTAGGTTCAGTAAGTTAAGATTTGAAGTGTTTTCTTGGAGCTTTTGAATATAACAAAGAAATAACAAAGAAATAACACTAGGTGTCGCTAACACATTGAGCTAAGAAAAGGATAGCTGTTCCCTTGAAAGATTTGCCCTAAAGCTTTTAGTGTAGCTTTTACGCTTTTTGTGTTGCCTTTACACAAAAAACTTTAGAGAAAACATGCAAGGACATATTTGAGGTGAATTCCAATTAGTTCATTATTTGTTAGAAGTTGGGTGCCAACAGACCTTGCCATGTCAAGATTGCTAGCCAGGAAACAATTTTTATGGGTTTCATTTGGGAACAATATAGTCAGTGATTTGGGTAACTGGCAAGCAGAGAAAGTTTGAATATGGACCCAAATCAAAAAATTGCCTTTGTTGAGAGTAGTCTTATTTTTTTTTTGGTCCTGTGTCTTATTACTGGCAAGAGGAGTAATTGATGGCTCTTTTGTCACCTGGCAATGAAAGATCTTTGGGTGTCATGGAGTGAATAGAAGCAAAAATGAAGAATAATATTGAAGTAACTTGTGGAATCCATATTAGTAGAGGAAAATTTTTTTGTAGTGTATGTTTCTTAAGGTGTCACTTTAGAGAAGTCTTGTATCTGAATTTTAGTCTTTCCAATGTTTAAATAGTGGCTTTATGTGACTTTTGTTGATTTGAAAAGTGAATTTGAAATTTATTATTTTAAATTGGTATTTTTCTTGTTTGAAGTATTTTTGATGTTTTTCCACTCTAAAATGGAAGATATTCTTTGGAGACAAGCTGACTTACAAGTGTGTGGAAGACAGCTTTTTCTTTTCTTATAAGTGTTACTGCGTATGTTAAATAACAAAGTGCATGGATCTTAAGTGTGCAGACTGAATTTTTATATGTGTGTAAAAATTCTGGGCACCACTCAGATTAAGACAGAACATTTCCAGCAACTCAGGAGTCTCTCATGCCACTTTCCTGTCAATACTGTCCTCATACCTCCCCGTAACCACTATTCTAACTTCTATCACCAGAGATTAGCTTTTTCTATTCTTGAACTTAAAAAAAGGGGGGCATGGGGGGACATAGATAACCCAATCTATTCTTTTGTGTCTGGCTTCTTTCTCTCAACAGTGTGACTATGAGATTCTTTCATGTTATCGTACGTAGAAGTAATTTGTTCTCAATTTTGCTACATACTATCTTATCATGAATACAATGCATTTTATTTTATTTATTTTTAAAATATTTATTTATTTATTTATTTGGCTGTGTCGGGTCTTGGTTGCGGCGTGCAGGGTCTTCGTTGTAGCACTCAGGCTTCTCTTGAATTGTGGCACTCGGGCTCCAGAGCACGTGGGCTCAGTAGTTGAGGTGCGCAGGCCCAGCTGTCCCCCTCATGTAGGATCCTAGTTCCTTGACCAGGGATTGAACCCACGTCCCCTGCATTGCAGGGCGGACTCCCAACCACTGGACCACCAGGGAAGTCCCACAATGCATTTTTAAAAGTTCGTTATACACCTGATAGACATTTTTGTTGGTTCTACTTTTTGAGCATTATGGATAAAGCTGCTCTGACGTTCTTGTAAGCGTTCCTTGGTGGATATATGCTGCACCCGTTTCTCTTGGATATAGACCTAGGAATGGATTTGCTGTGTCATAGTGTAGGTGTATGTTTAATTTTAGTAGATATTGCCAACCAGTTTTCCAAAGTGGTTTTACCAATATGTACTCCTACCAGCAATGTATGAAAGTTTCATTTGCTCCACATTTTCATTAGCTGTTAGTATTGTCAGTCTTACTAATTTTAATCATTTTTTTGTGTATGTGTTGATATCTCATTGTGGGGTTTTAAAGATGCTTTTATTTTGCAATAATTTTAAACTTTCAGAAAATTTTATAACTAGTACAAGGAACTCCTGTTACTCATTACCCAGATTTACCAATGAAGGACATTTTGCCTCTTTTGCTTTATCATTCTCTAATTTTTTTTTTCTGTGAAGATTTTTTTCTGAACCATTTATAAGTAGGAGAATTTATGCCCCCCCCTTTTCCATAAATAATTCAGTATATATTTCCTGGGAATAAGCACATTATCTTTTACAACCATAGCACTATTATCAGAACCAGGACATTTAAATTTGATACAATACTATTTTGTAATCCACAGTCCATTTTCTGGTTTCATCATTTGTCCTAATAGTCTTCTTTATAGGTTTTCTTACATTTTCACTTTCTTAATATTGTCTTTTGATGAAAGAAATCCAGATCAGATTTTAAGTGGTTTACTCTATTCTTTTTTTTTTAAATTTTTGGCTGCCTTGGGTCTTCGTTGTTGTGTGCGGGCTTTCTCTGGTTGTGGCGAGCAGGGGATACTCTTCGTTGCGGTGTGCGGGCTTCTCATTGCAGTGGCTTCTCTTGTTGTGGAGCACGGACTCTAGACGCGCAGGCTTCAGTAGTTGTGGTGTGCGGGCTCAGTAGTTGTGACTCACGGGCTCTAGAGCGCAGGCTTAGTAGTTGTGGTGCACGGGCTTATTTGCTCTGCGGCATGTGGGATCTTCCCCAACCATGGCTCAAACCCGTTTCCCCGGTATTGGCAGGCAGATTCTTAACCACTGCACCACCATGGAAGCCTGGTTTACTCTATTCCTAATGCTTTTTGTATCCTTGTTTACTCTAAGGCCATGAAGATATTCTCCTGTGTTTTCTGTTAGAAGGCTGTTGTTATTATCTTTAGGTTTATAATCCTTTTGAAATTTTTGGTGTATGGCATGACATAGGGGTCAAGGCTTTTTTGAATTAAAAAAAAAAACAACTAACTCATTCAGCACCATTTCCTGAAAGGACCATTCTTTCCCCATCAAATATGAGCATGTAATTCTTGCCAGCTCTGTGTTTTTGCTCTTTCTTTTTTGTTTTTTGGTTTCTTTTCAAATTGATTTTTAAAACCTTTTAATTTTGAAATAATTATAGACTCATGGGAAGTTGCAGAATATTAGAGTTCAAGGTACACTCCTCCCAGTGTCCCCCAGAGGTGACATCTTATGTGACCTGTAGTACAATATCAAAACCAGGAAATAGACATTTACATTGATTTTTCAAAAAATTTTGTAATTTGTCTTTTCCAGTTTTATTTAGATATAATTGACCTACTACATTGTTTTTCTTTTTTTTTTCACTGTGCTGAGCAGCATGTGTGATCTTAGTTCCCTGACCAGGGATCGAACTGGTGTCCCCTGCATCGGAAGCACAGAGTCTTAACCACTGGACCATCAGGGAAGTCCCTACATTTACGTTGATTTTTTTTTTTTTTTTTTTTTTTTTTTGCCGTATACGGGCCTCTCACTGCTGTGGCCTCTCCTGTTGCGGAGCACAGGCTCCGGACACGCAGGCTCAGTGGCCATGGCCCACGGGCCTAGCTGCTCTGCGGCATGTGGGATCTTCCTGGACTGGGGCACGAACCTGTGTCCCCTGCATCGGCAGGTGGACTCTCAACCACTGCGCCACCAGGGAAGTCCTGATTTAAAAAAAAAAAAATTATTATTTATTTTTTATACAGCAGGTTCTCATTAGTTATCTATTTTATACATGTTAGTGTGTACATGTCAATCCCAATCTCCCAGTTCATCCCACGCCCCCACATTGATTTTTAACACCATAAATTATGGTCATTTTGCCCATTTTGAACTTTATCTGGATGGATTCATAGGATATGAACTCAAATTTTCATCTGCAGACACAACGATTAATCTTGAGACTTAAGTCCCATTTCTTTTTTCAATTGACCACATATGAATATTCTTCAACTCTGGCCTAGGGGTTATTTGCATCTAGACGGAGTGTGCATTGATCACACGGTTCTCATTTATGCCTTTGCTTTTTATCTTCTTTCTTTATGTGTACGTTTCTGGTTTAAAGAGTATTGGTCAGCTTGATGTGAACTATCAGAAGGGATAACAAAATTAATAAATAATTGTTTTAAAAGGCTAATACTATTTTAAATAAGAAATTAACTAAAATTATAATGCATGAAGGTATGCACATACAAATTATATATGTTTGTGACTCATTCTTGCCATTATTGGCGTTTTGGACCAGATGATTCTTTGTTATGGGGGGCTGTTCTGTGTATTCTAGTTGCCACATCTGTGACCTCCATCTACTAGATGCCCAAAGCAACTCCCTGAATTGTGACAGTTAAGAACGTCTCCAGACATTGCCAAATATCCTCTGGTTAAGAACCACAACTCCAGAGAAAATTTTGGTTGAAACTACTGGCTTAGGTACATGTAATTTGATGGGAAAAGTTGTTGTGTGTAGTTAAGAATACCAAAGAGTTACTGTGCATATATATGTACACACACACACCACACACCCACTTTAGTAAGAATTGTTTAAAAATGGAACTGAAATATCTGTATTTTTAAATATTAAAATTATTAAAGTGCTATCCATTATAAACCTGTTCTTTCCCTTAATATTCATTCAAGTTGATTGGCAATAATCAATTGTCTCATTTTTTTTCAGATGGGAAGAGTGAGATAATAGAAAGTATTAGTTTTCTAGGGACCTTAAAAAGAAATGGCACTAGGGTTTCTATTTTCTAAATTTTGTTTATATTCAATTTAATGTTTGCATTTTGGACATAGGACCAAAGGAATGAAATGGAGAATTTCTGATTTCCTAATTTTTGATTCAATTTACCTGTGAGTTTCAGTATTTTCTGGGAATCTTGATTTTACATTAGCAGTGGGGAGAATTCTTCATAAGGCTGTCTAGAACTGTGATCATGTCTAATGGTCTTTGTATCTCTGGTGCCAAGTACATTGTCTGGCAGTTAGAAGGGTGTGTGTGTTTGTGTGTGTATTTACATATATATTTACATATGTACGTGTATATGTATATATGCACATGTATGTATGTGTATACATGTTTAATAAATGTGTTTCTAGATTTCAGCCTTTTGCTGGATATTTTCATCAAAGTGTACTAGAGACTCAATATCAGAAAGATCCAAACTAAATTTCATAATCTTTTGCTGTTTGCTCTCATTCCATTCCATTCCCAGTCCATCCCTTCTTCCTAAAATCTCCTTTTTAAAATTAATTAACAGAAGTTTCATTTTTTCGTTCAGCCATACTGAAACTTTAGGGTCTCTGCTACGTATTAGGAGGTGTAAATGTAACTAAGGGCTGAGCCCTGCCTTGAGGAGATCGTATTTTACTTGTGCACGATGTCACTACATAATTGTAGTCTATGTCAGTGCTTCCCAAATGGGAGTGATTTTGCCCTCAAGGAAACATTTGTCTATGTTTGCAGACATTTTTTATTGTCACTGTTAGGAGCTGCCACTGGCATCTAGGGAATTTTGACACTTGTGTTGCATAGTAAAGTTTCATAATATTAATATAAATAATGGCAACTATATAAAAAAATAATCGGAGTGTACCACACACATTATTTTAGGCACATGCCCATTATTGTCTCATTATCTTGTCAATTTAACTAGTTAGTGTTATTCCTGTTTTACAGATGAAAAAAATGGAAGCTCATATTTAACCAGCTCAGCTTCTTTAATAGATGCCTTAAAAAAGAGACTATTTTTTATTTATTAAAAAAAATAAATTTATTTATTTATTTTTGGCTGTGTTGGGTCTTCGTTGCTGTGCGCGGGCTTTCTCTAGTTGTGGCGAGCGGGGGCTACTCTTCGTTGTGGTGCCCGGGCTTCTCATTGTGGTGACTTCTCTTGTTGTGGAGCACGGGCTCTAGGTGCGTGGCCTTCAGTAGTTGTGGCTCACGGGCTCTAGAGTGCAGTCTCAATAGTTGTGGCGCATGGGCTTAGTTGCTCTGTGGCATGTGGGATCTTCCTGGACCAGGGCTCGAACCTGTGTTCCCTGCATTGACAGGTGGATTCTTAACCACAGCACCACCAGGGAAGTCCCTCAAAAGACTATTTTTTAGAGCAGTTTTAGGTTCATAGTAAAATTGAGCTAAAAATACGAAGAGTTCCTGTATACCTCCTGCCCCCGCCAAACACACAGCCTCCCTGCTATCAGCATTCCACATCAGGAGTGGTGCATTGTTAGAATCGATGAACCTACGCTGACACATCATTATCACTAAGAGTCCATGGTTTACATTAGGGTTTACTTCCAGTGTTGTACATGCTGTGGGTTTTGACAGATGTATAGTGTCGTGTACCCACCATTATAGTGTTATACGGAATAGTCTCACTGCCCTAAATATCCTCTGTGTTCTGCCTATGTATGCACTGCTCTAAAAGTTTTGTGGGCACCCTTCTCTGGCAACCACTGGTCTTTTTAATGTCCATGTAGTTTTCCCTTTTCCAGAATGTCATATAGCTGGAATCATACAGTATGTAGCCATTTCAGATTGGCTTCTTTCACCTAGTAATATGCATTTAAGTTTTCCCCACGTCTTTTCATGGCTTGATAGCGCATTTGTTTCTAGTGCTGGGTAATATTCCACTGTCTAGAGGTACCACAGTTTATTTATGACAGACACTTTTAAAAAATTAAGATATACATACTATAAAATGTACAAATCTCAAGTCTGTAGTTTGATGACTGTGTGTGTGTTTTATATATGTTTATGTGCAAATAAGTCAAACTACCATTGAGAACAAAATGTAGAACATTTTTCTTACTCAGAAAGTTCCCCAGTCACTATTAGCCCCAAGGTAATCACTATTCCGACCATAGATTAGCTTTGCCTCATTGAACTTCACATAAGTAGAGGCACACAGTATGTGCTACTTTGTGTCTGTCTTTTGCACTATGTCTTTTTAAAATTCACCCATGTTGTTGCCTGTTGCAGTAGTTGTTTTTTAATTTTTATTTTCCTTTTTGTTTTGCTGTGTCGGGTCTTAGTTGCGGCACATGGGATCTTCGTTGAGGCATGCGAGATCTTTCGTTGTGGCGCGCAGTCTCTTCGTTGCGGTGCGCGTGCTTCTCTCTTGTGGCGTGTGTGTTTTCTCTCTCTAGTTGTGGCACGTGGGGTCTAGGGCATGTAGGTGCTGTAGTTTGTGGCACGCCGGTGCACCCAATAGTTGTGGCATGCGGGCTTAGTTGCCCCACGGCATGTGGGATCTTAGTTCCTGGACCAGGGATCAAATCTGCGTCCCCTGCATTGGAAGGCGGATTCTTTATCACTGGACCACCAGAGAAGTCCCAGAAATATGTATTTTTAATTTTTTTTCATTACTGGGTTTTATTCCATGGATCGAATGTACCACAGTTTGTTTAGCTCTTCTTTTGATGAGCATTTGTGTTTCTGGCTTTTGGCTATAGTAAATAAAGCTCCTATGAACATAATTGTAGATTTATGTACTTTAGGAGTAGAGGGTCATAGGTTAAGCATATATTTAACTTTATTAGAAATTACCTGGAGTTTTCCAAAGGGGTTGTACCATTACACACTTACATCCACAATATCTGAGAGTTCTAGTTGCTCCATTTCCTGCAACCATTGGTGCTGTTAGTCATTTTTAAAAAAAATAAATTTATTTATTTTATTTATTTATTTTTGGCTGCGTTGGGTCTTCGTTGCTGTGCGTGGGCTTTGTCTGGTTGTGGCGAGCGGGGACTAGTCTTTGTTGCAGTGCGAGGCTTCTCATTGAGGTGGCTTCTCGTTGCAGAGCATGAGCTTCAGTAGTTGTGGCTCACAGCCTCAGTAGTTGTGGCTCGCGGGCTCTAGAGCGCAAGCTCAGTAGTTGTGGTGCACGGGCTTAGTTGCTCCACAGCATGTGGGATCTTTCCGGACCAGGGCTCGAACCCATGTCCCCTCCATTGGCAGGCAGATTCTTAACCACTGCACCACCAGGGAAGCCCCTGTCAGTCATTTTTTTAAAATCATTTTGTCAATATTACAAGTTTTTTGTGTGATATCTGTTTTACAGAAGAAAAAAACCTTAGCCTTCTTTTTGTTATAATCCTTTTCTCTTTGGTTAGATATCTACTGCAAAGCTATCTTCCGTCAACAGATTATATCAGGGTAGGTTTACAATACGAGTATAATATGACAAACTCTTTTAAAAGTGGAAAAAGTCTATAAGCCAAAATTGGCTTATCTGCAGCCCTGTTTTCTCTCTTTCCCTTTTCAATTGGACATGTATTCAGCATGAAATAAAATAATGAGTTAAAGGGAATCCAGTTTGTGTGTCTGAGTGATTATGAAGTGTTTATGACAGCTGCTAGGCTGACACTCTCTGTAATGGTGTTACATTGGCTTCTGAACACCTTCCAGTCTGCCTCCAGGCGTGTGTGTCTGTGTAGTCTGAGTGGTTTTACATTAACATCCACCCTGAGTAAGATCTTTTGACTACAGAAGTGTTACTTGCAAATGGAAGATACCATTAGGGCTGCTTCAAAGCTCTGGAATTGTATTTGGATTGGTGATGCTGAAGTAATGGCTCGGGTTTTGAAGTGTAATGTCTAAATCTGCGTTGCATAACCGGAGGAACGTGTGAGTTTAAACTGCTTTTCTTTGATCTTCCTTTCAAAAATCAGGCTGAAGGAGAAAGGTTAAAGTTGCCTTAAAATATTCCTCTCTATGTGTGTAAAAATTTGGAAGTATGAAAATATGATTACAAATTCCATTCATTATTTATGTTCTGCGGTTTTCATATTGTTTTTGAAACTTACTTCCTTTTTGCCTCAAGTTTTGTATTTTGAATTTAGTGTCAAGACCAAAATACAGACTCGGTTGCTGTCTGCTTTGTGTGGTTAGCAAATATCTGTTCTATAAGTTGTTAGTCCTCACAAATATGCATTTTAGGTGGTTTTTGTGGTTTGCGTTTTTTTCTTGATGGCATACAGAGTAGGTTATGGAGATACTGACACTCTGACATTAACTGAATCATTTGTGGTTAGGTAGGCAAAAATAAAACAAAAAGCTTGTCCCCTCCTTCCTCCTCCTTTTAGGAGCTTTCAAAAGAATAACTTTTTTACCATTAGGAATACTTTCCTCAATGTGTGCTATCTTAAGTTTTTGATATTGTTGGAGCAGAACTGTAGCACATAAAATGACCACCTGGCAGTGACTTGTTCAAGAAAAAAAACCCCGAGTTTAAAAACTGTTTTTGAATACAGTATTAATGGGAGATTCTGATGCCTCTTTGATCTGGTCATTTGGGGGGAATATTTTTCTCTGTTTCCTTATGTCTAAAATGAAAATATATCATCAGATTGGCTCACAGGGTGAGAGAGAGCTAGAGAGCTTGCTTTGTAGTGTGATCATTACTCATGTAGCTACGTGCTGTCCTGTTGCTTAGGAACCAAATATCTTAGTATAAGATGATACTTCCCTCTCCTTCCCCTATCTATTGTTTTATGTTTTTAAATTTTTACCCTTTCTCTCTAACTAAAAAAATACATATATGTGTGTGTGTGTATATATATATATGCATTTACCTGTTCTCCTTATTTAAGAAAATTATTGTTGGTACTTTGTAAGTTAAAAAAACTGGCAGGAATTCCCTGGCAGTCCAGTGATTAGCACTCCTCAGGCTTCCACTGCAGGGGGCCCGGGTTCTATCCCTGGTTGGCACAGTGTGCCCAGAAAAAAAAAGAAAGAGAAAAGAACACCAGGGCTTTCCTGGTGGTGCAGTGGTTAAGAATCTGCCTGCCAATGCAGGGGACACGGGTTCAAGCCCTGGTCCAGGAAGATCCCACATTCCACGGAGCAACTAAGCCTGTGCGCCACAACTACTGAGCCTGCACTGTAGAACCCGCAAGCCACAACTACGGAGCCTGTGTGCCACAACTACTGAAGCCCACATGCCTAGAGCCCATGCTCCGCAACAAGAGAAGCCACTGCAATGAGAAGCCTGTGCACTGCAACGAAGAGTAGCCCCCGCTCACCTCAACTAGAGAAAGCCCACACGCAGCAATGAAGACCCAACGCAGCCAAAAATAAGATAAATAAAATAAGTAAATTTATTTTAAAAAAAGAACACCAAAAACTGTCATGAACCAGTCTTCGTTTTGAAGAACTTCATCAGTTCAGTTGTCTTGTATGTATGATTACTACATGTGAAACAACTAGCAAAGTGATAACTTATATACGTGTTTATTTAAATAGACCAAGTAAGGTCCTTTTCTTACTTTAGGAACAGAATCATTTAGTGTAAAATGTTATCGGCTCTTCATTCCTCCCATCTCTATATATTTTTACCTCTTATCCCTATTTGGGGTGGGGTGGGTATCAAGGAAGGTAAAAATTTGTTTGTGAAATTTTCACATTTTTCATATATATGAAAATAAACACTAATATACTATTTTTAAAGCAGTTTTATGTTTACATAAAAGTTGAGCAGAAAGTACAGAGAATTCCCATGTATCCCTCATCCCCCACATTTTCCCCTATTAACATCTTGCATTAGTGTTGCGCCACGTGGCTTACAAGATCTTAGTTCCTGGACTAGGGATCGAACCTGAGCCCATGGCAGTGCAAGTGCTGAGTCCTAACCACTGGACCACCAGGGAATTCCTGAGGTACATTTGTTAAAATTGATGAACCAGTATTGACACATTATTAACCAAAGTCCATAGTTTACATTTTTCTCCTTAATGAAAAAGTTTTATTTGTTATTACTTTTAAACTTTAAAACTAATGAAGCAGTGTTCTTATTAAGGACTTCATTTCAGTTGTGTCTGTGTGGCTGGTACATGTGAGACAATTAGAATAGATTGATAATTCTACATTTGTTTATTTAAATGGACAGTTTTTACATCACTCTTGGTAAGAAAACCTGTTGCAGGTAAAAACATTGCATTAACTCAGAAAGGTTGTATTGAGCGTGGGATATTTGCCGGCGAGAGTGGCGACTCCCTTGATCTTGAGCGGGAGTGTGAAGACCAGTGTGATAAAACCTGCTGCCCAGATGAGGTGCTGCTTGCCACTCTGATAGTAGTCCTTTTCTTGAGAGCTGAAAAGCTCAGGAAGTAATATACCAGTGGGTTCAAGAATGAGTTGTACCAAAATGTGTTTTATGACGTGGTGTTATAACAAATTTCCAGGTATTAAATGTTAACAACATGTTTTGAAAACAGGGAGGCAAAGGCAAATTAAGTACCATTAAGATTGAATAATGATGCCAACATAGACTTAGTCGTTTATTTATCAGTTCATTCATTTAACAAGCATCTTCTTGATTTAACTCTCTTGTTTCATATTTTAAATACACAGTTTAACACCTTTGCTTTGTTAGATAGATATGTCATTACCCTTATTTTAAAGCCAAACTCAGATTTAGCAAATTTGTATAGTTTATAAACAGAAGTCCAGTTTATTTTCCACTGTAATAAACTGTTGGAATCGTTGATGTTGCTGATGTGATATTTGTAACTGATGATCTGTCAGACTGTACACACTTGGCATTGTTGCCATAGGCCATGATTTCAGGAAAAGAATAAAACTTCCAGGGTCTTACCTGTGGGCTACTTTTACTCTCTTTGATTTTCCAGATGGAATCAGAGGCACTACTTGTTTGGAAAACTCAGGTGTGAAAGATATTTTTGACTGAAAGTCAGGATGTGCATGAGATAAACACAAAGAATTTTTTTTCTGATGTCTTTTATGTCTGATGGCTTGTTCTTTTAATTTATATTTCCAGTCTAAAAATGCCCTACTTTATATGATGTAGCCATTTTGAAAAATAGGTAAATTAATACCTCTTTTAAAGTTTTTTATTTTAGAGATTAAAGCTTGCTGAAGTATTTATCAAGGAAAAAAACCTGCTAATCATTACCTTTTGTATTCGAACTGCTTGAGTTATAGGAGAAAGATATAGTAATTTTTGTATATTTCCTATCTTTAATAGGGACTGAATTTGCTTTGAATGTTTGTGTGAATTTTTACAAATCAACATTTTTCCACTTCAAGGGCTATCATTTTGTTATAACCCAATCATTGTACCTTATATCAGGGGAGAGATTGCTTATTACTGGATTTGGAATTAAGATATGAATTCAGTTAGGTATGAAAAACTCTAGTTTTTCCAGAGCTGCTGAAATGAGTTCTTGAGTCTCATTCATAAGCTGGAAATCAAGGGTCCTTCAGGACAAAACTCTTAGACATCATGAGCCCTGATGGAGGGCCACTATAACAAAGCCTGTTTGTTTATTTAGTTTGAGGCATCATTGCTTTTCCAAAGGAAACTGATTTATGCATTTTACTCACTGTGCATAATAGATCTAAATCCATAATTTCTTAGAATCAGGCAAATATATTGGGCAAGAGACTCTATCAGACTGCCCATGAGATAGTATAACTAAATTCTAATAATAATATGAAAGGGTGAAACCTCCTTTGAAGAAAATGCAAATTAAAATGACAGTGAGAATCCCACTGAACATCCACCAGAATGACACCAACTGTTGGATGTGGAGCAGGTAGAGAACTCTTTTACACTGATAAATTGTTCAGTTACTGTTTTGTTAAAATTTACAAACTATGCACATATTCCTAATATAGAAGCAATTCCAGTAGTATATACCCAAAAGAAATACTTAAATATGGTCACTAAATGCCATGTGAAAGAATATTCATAGTAATATTCCTTATGATGTTACCAGTTAAAAAAATGGTAAAGTCATGACACTCATACAACTGTAAAATGGACATGTGTCATAGATTTTATTTAACTTATTAATGAGGTGTTAGACAAGTTAACGCTGGTTCAAAGGAGAATCTGAAGAACACATATAGGGAATTAGGAATGCTGAAATGACCCTGTTAAGAGATGCAAACCTAGCTAATAGCCTGTTGGGAAAGTGTATACTGCTTGGAATCTTTTTTATGAGTGGAATTCAATTGTATCTCTACTAAACAAGATTCATTTGCATTTCTGTGGGCAAGAGTCAATTGCCTTACTATCAGTTTTCTACAATTTACAGTATTGTAAAATAGCCCAGTCAAGACAAAGGTGCAGATTCTTATAGAATCAAATAATCCCAAAGGATCCACTATACAACGCTTGGTAATCCACTGGAAGAACACACAGTAATCTTTTTCCCATTCGAAAGTTTGTTGCAATTTTTCCTGACATCTTATGAGCCCCAAACTAGAAACAACCTAGAAGTACAGCAACCAACAGTAGAATGGATAAATTGTGGTATTTTCATACAATGGGAATCTATATAGCAACAGAAATAAAAAACGACAATCATATGCAACAATACAAATGAATTTCACAGGCATGTAATGTGTGAAAGAAGCCATTCACAAGAGAGTACATACGATGTGATTCCATTTAAATAAATTTGAAGAAGTAGAACTTATGTGTGAGAAGTGTTAGAAGTCAAGATAGTGGTTATGGTTATTCTTGCCTTGGGTTTGTGACTGCGAAGGGGTGTGGAGGGACCTTCTGAGTATCTGTAATGTTCTGTTTCTTGATGTCTCTGCTGGTAACAGAGGGGTATTAACATTGAAAATTCATTAAGCTGTACATATACCTAAGATTTATGTATTACTTCTAAGTCTGTTATCTTTCAGTAAAGTTTGCTAAAAAGAATCAATTGGAGACCACAGTTCTCCATTTGACCAGTGTCTAAAAGGGAAGTTGGGGGTGTAAATATGTACTGTTGTCCTAATTCTGTGTTGTAGAGCATTATTATTATTGTCCTTTGTGTTTGATTGAATTTTCTATTTTGTAGTCAGGTGCCTTTGAAAAATCATCAGGATTTCAGAAACAAGTTTGGTCTGAGGGCTAGATGACCTTCATGTGCTTTCAGAATTCTCTAAAAGCACTTATAAAGCCCCCCTCCCCGCCCGCCCCAGCTTTTATAGCCTTTTCTCTGTGTGTATGATTGTCTCAGCTGTTATAATTTCCTTTTGCCTTAGGTTGAGCTGTGAGATTCTAAACTTGTACTCCCCCCACCCCTTTTTGGTTTGGTATGTAATTTGCATATTTTCACCATGTGAAAGCTATTTTCTATGGTTGGAAAAGATTTTTTTCCAACAGTGTGAACAAATCATTCTTTGTTCTCCTTATTGTGCCTCCAAACTGGTACGTCCGGTTTATGCTCCAAACAACAAAAGCCTGTCATCAGAAATTAAAATGCCAGTAAGAACAAAGGCAGAGACCCATGAGGAACTATTGGAGAGGTTTCCTCCCTGTTTGCTCCTCTCCCCAAGTTACTGCAGTTGCCAGGAAGTTGGAACATTGCTTGATACGCCTTCCTTGTAGTTCTCCCCTTGTATTTATTATTGTTGGTTTAAAAGTGAACTTAGAGCTCCTGGTAATTCTTCTCAGGATCAGTAAAATCCTCATCTCAGAGATTCTTTGCTCTTTTCAATGAGCTCTTTCTAAGAAATCTAAAAATCACTTTGAAAGCCTTAAAAAAACTTCATCAGTTTCGGCACTCATTTATTTGAGAGCAAAATTGCCAGTGAACATACAGTATAAAATGATTAGAGGCAATTGAAAACGGCAGCTAGAGTGGAGCCTATAAGGACATATCCATTCTCTCTGTGTCCTATCTAAAATGTGCACGGCTTATCTATGTACGCGTTATTAGCACGGTCTCTGTTCTGAAATTGTATTCCAGTATAGAGTTTGCCTATATTATTAGGAGAGTTCTCTTCTCTGGGAAGTTTGACATTTGTGACTCACTTAGGATACTTTAGAATTATGCTTCTAACAATTTTGATTTTAACGTATTCACAAATTTCTATACATAGTAATAGTGTTTCCCCCCACCTCCCTTCCCTGATTTGAAGGACCTTAACTTAGAGGTAATAAAGGATCGGTAATGAATGTGGAGATGCATTTTGTAATCACTCCTAATGTTTTTTTTTTCTTACCTGTTGCTGTATATTTAAAGAGGGATTTAGAGTAGAAGCTTAGACTAGAATAGGGCATTTAGGTTTGTTTTAAAAGCCGTTATGCTCAAAAGCATGGTGTGTTCAGATTTCAGAATGTTTTTGTATATCAAAGTAAGCTCTTGGGTATTAAATCCAGTGATAACAAACGTTTATCATTGTGAATATGCCAAGACAGGTTTGTTTTATTCTTTATTGTTTAGTATAATTTAGTATAGCAGCTCAGTTAAATGTGATTAGACTTTTTAACTTTAAGGTTTTATTTGATAGGACCAAAAGCTAAATGCTAGACTTGTGGCATATGGAAATAATAGTACAGAGCAGTGAATTTTGTGTTAGAATACTATGATTTGTTATAGGTATAAACCTTATTTGTGAGAGGTGGTTTTCATTACTCTGAATTATAATTTCAGTGCAATTTCTACAGTATTTAAAAAAAATTTTTATTTATTTTTATTTTTGGCTGTGTTGGGTCTTCGTTTCTGTGCGAGGGCTTTCTCTAGTTGTGGCAAGCGGGGGCCACTCTTCATCGCAGTGCGCGGGCCTTTCACCATCGCGACCTCTCGTTGCAGAGCACAGGCTCCAGACGCGCAGGCTCAGTAGTTGTGGCTCACGGGCCTAGTTGCTCCGTGGCATGTGGGATCTTCCCAGACCAGGGCTCGAACCTGTGTCCCCTGCGTTGGCAGGCAGATTCTCAACCACTGTGCCACCAGGGAAGCCCCACAGTATTGTTTTATAATTTATTTTTCATTGCATTCTTAGTAGAAATAGTATATATATTGAAGAATACTATTTATACATTGCCCAACAAGCAATCTCTTTTCAAAAAGTAAATGACTTGGCAGCTTTGGAGATAGCCAGTAATGCATCTATAATGTAATTGGACTGTATTAGTGATTTACCTTTCGGTGAAAGTGTTCTTAAAATCAAAGAGGTGATGGTAATTTTTAGATTTCAGAGAATGTGTGATTACTGCATTGGGTGGGAGATTGAACAAAGTGACCCTTTAAGGATTTTTCTAAACTGAAAATTCTGTTCTATAAGAATAAAATGTGGACTTAAGAGCTGTAGTGTATAATGACAATGGTATTTCATTTAGAAAATTAATGTTTACAGAGGAATTTGTAGAGAGGTAAATTTAAGTAAATTTAAGTTTGCTATACTGAGTTTGTAGCTTTTGTGTGTTTAATTGGTGATAGGTGGTGCTATTGTTGCATAGTTAGTGGGAAGAGCCTAGCATTCCTCATATCTTCTGCTTCCCAAGTGCTATAGAGGGATTTGCCATTGTGGCCAATAAATACATTTTAATAATTTTTATAAGCTAAATGAATATGATAGCTCTTTAAGAGACAAAAATATTTACAGTTTGCAGCTCTTAAATTCAAGTAGAAGAGAAGCTGAAGATCTAAAAAAGCAGTTAATCTAAAAGACAGCTCTGCAGATTTATAGTCTAATATTGGAGGATTGATAAGCCTTTTATAATGTATACAATGTTGATATTTTAAACTCCTTGTTTGGCAGGCCTATTTAAAAAAAATACTATTAGCGTGTTTATGGAATGTTTATCATTTTTATATCTGTTGTAAGTTCTTAGGTATTTAGAATGAGTTATTTCTATATCTGTTGTAAGTTTTGGGTATTTAGAACGAGTTTTATAATATTTGCTATTTTCCCTATCTGATATTACATATTCCATCAAACACTTGAGAATTAAGAAAATGTATTGGGAACTACATTACCACTTATAGTAGTCTGGAAAGCCTTTCTTAACATTATGATTTAATATGTTCAATATTTCAATTAGCAAATTGTTCTTTTGAACCACTAATTCTGAAAAGCAGTTGTTTTCACATTTGACACAAATATCAGTCTACCTCTTTTACTTTGGGATTAATAGACTGCTGTACATCTGAGGAACAGATCTGCTACTACTGAAAATGAACGGACATTCATACGTGTCTGATCTATGTGTGTAAGAAGAATAATGACATTTAAAGATGCGTACATAGTTTTTTTAATGCATAGAATACTGAAATTTAAAGCATCTTGAGGTCCTTTAGCACCTTTATTGTCTCAGCTTATAAATGCAAAGGAATATAGGCTTAGAGGAGGTAGGGGAACTGTGGAGATGGTGGTCAAACGGTGCAAAGTTGAAGTTTTGTAAGATGTACAAGTCAGGGGACGTAATGTTCAGGCATGATGACTGCAGTTAATAATACTGTATTGAAGACTGGAAAAATAGATTTCAGATACTCTTATCACACACAGAAGGTAACTCTGAGGAGGTGACTGTGGTAATCATTTCACCATATATATGTATATCAAATCTTCATGTTGTATACCTAAATGTATACAGTATTTACTAAAATATATTTAGAAAAGAAAATAAGTAATAAAGGTTTATAGAGGTTAAATGATTTACTCAACGTAGTTAACAGCTAGGGTTGCAGAACCTTAAAAGGAATCTAGGTCATTTACCCTCCATCTCAGTGTTCTTTGCAACATGTTTTGCTCTTTTTCATTTATAACAATTTGCGAAAGTTACTACAACATGTAAGTTCTGCTTTTCAGAATGCTAAGAATATTTATGTTTTTCTTACATAGAAAACTGAATACTAATAAAAAAAATCAGAGTTGCTTTGCTTTGAAATGGAAGGCAGTCATATAGGAACTGAGCAGACTTTAACAAACTGGTAGTTTATTAAAGATAAAAATTACAGGTTTTCAGAACAGACCTTTTTATTTTCCTATTCATATTAAGTGCATGCTCTTATAATTTTCTAAAAATATTTATGATAATTTAAGGTATTAATATACTTAATGTGTATGGTCAGCCATAAATGGGTGTGTGAATGTACATATACTACATTTCAGACCAAAAATTGTGATAAAAATTTAGGCGATCTTGTTTTTGTATAATAATGTTCTGACCTGCATTTTCATTTACTGAATTTGTTTTTCTGTCTTCTGCAGATCAGTGGGGAAGCACAGGAGCTTTTTTCTGTTCGACATGGCCCAATTCGAGCAGCTAGAATCTTGCCTGCCCCACAGTTTGGTGAGTGTAGCCCTTAAGAAGAAACAAATCATTCAGAAAGAGGTTTCTCTTTTATTGGCCTTGGACAACAGACAGCAAGAATGATAACTAAAGTCTGTTTTCCTCCACGTGTCCATACTCCTTCCCCTCCTCCCTCCAAGATAAACTCTTAGTTCTGTCAGTTGAGATGGAAATAGGTAATCTTAACCAATTCAGTATGGCCATTCACTTTCTCTGTGGTTTTGGTTTATCTTCCTCCTCTTTGATCTCCATTTAGTTTCTGACTTTGCTGGCTCTTTCTTGAAGCCCTCTTCTCTCTTGGTTTTCATGGCAGTGCTCTTCCCAGATCCCTTCCTTGCTGACTGTGCCGCTTTTGTTATGTTTCTGGTTTAGCTTACTTCTGTGGGTATTCCCCAAGTCTCTGTTGTTCTCAGTGTCTTTGCTCCTCTCAGTTATACTTACTGCCTTGAAGAGCTTGGTTTTCACCATTATCTCGGTTGTAGATGAGTCTGTTGTCTGTATTTACAGCTATGGCAGAAGTACAGTTTCGGGCTTTTGACCTTGGATCTCTGCTTTAATAATGAAAACTTCTTAATGTTGTATTTAAATATTATGTATTTTTAAAATTAAAAAATCAGATATATGGTTAAATTACAACTGTTATTTGGAAGTGTAAATAATTCCCAACTCTAATGATCTGAGCTTCCTAAGGGTTATATTTTCTCTTTAATTTGCCTATGTTCACTCAGTAATGCTTTTGTATGTGCACTAAAAACGATCATATTAATATCATTTGCATACTTAAAACAGAGAATATTAAAATATTTTAATGCTCTTATATTTTAAAAGTTTGTACAGAAGTTGGGAAATCTCCCTGATAATACTTCTTTCTGCAGTTATTTCTCTAAATTGGTGAGAATGATTGTTATTAAAATGTAATACTATTTGCATAACTAATTTTAGGGATTAATTTAATTACTAAATCTACTTAATTGAAATGGTAAGGGTGGAGGTAATAAGGCAACAATATCCTGCAGTCATGTGGAGATTTTTCCTTGTTATTGAACTGTCTGGCATTTACAGTTATCAATTTTGTCTTTGCTTTACACTCTCTTTCTGTTTTCTGTTGCATTTGTGTTTTGGTGAAATTTTTGACAAAGAGACTGTTTTGGAATAACCAGCCTCACTGGATGGTTGGAATCAAGAAGAACTTTATTACTAAAGGACTCTGCCATGTCTTTGTTTCTTTTGTATGTAATTCACAGCGGCAGATTTTTTCCCTTTCTTTTCATTTATGAAGTTCTTTTCTTTATGTCAATTATTTATTTTTTAAAAATTTTATTTATTTATTTTTGGCTGTGTTGGGTCTTCGTTGCTGCGAGAGGGCTTTCTCTAGTAGCGGGCGGGGGCTACTATTCGTTGAGGTGCGTGGGCTTCTCATTGCGGTGGCTTCTGTTGATACAGAGCACAGGTTCTAGGCACGTGGGCTTCAGTAGTTGTGGATCGTGGGCTCTAGAGCTCAGGCTCAGTAGCTGTGGTACACGGACTTAGCTGCTCCGCGATATGTGAGATCTTCCCGGACCAGGGCTCAAACCCACGTCCCCTGCATTGGCAGGCAGATTCTTAACCACTGCGCCACCAG
The DNA here is from genome assembly GCF_026419965.1 of Kogia breviceps. NCBI lineage: Eukaryota > Metazoa > Chordata > Mammalia > Artiodactyla > Physeteridae > Kogia > Kogia breviceps. The sequence goes on from NC_081328.1 coordinate 21,764,462, forward strand.
GGAAACCCTATCTATTTTTTATATTTTAATTTTTTTTGACTGCACTGCATGGCTTGTGGGATCTTAGTTCCCCAACCAGAGATCGGACCTTGGCCCCCTGCAGTGGAAGCACGGAGTCCTACCCACTGGACCACCAAGGAATTCCCCTCCTTATGCCAATTACTAATGTTCAACTTTTCTCAAATTTTTTACTTTGGGCAGAACTATATGAGAGAGTATAAAGCTTTAAAAGCTAATATTGCTAGTAGAATTTGAGTTTAATTTACTTTGTCTAATTAAAAGAAAGATTTCTCCATCCACTATAATATACATTTATTTATTTATTTATTAAAATTTTTTGGCTGCATTGGGCCTTCGTTGCTGCACATGGGCTTTCTCTAGTTGTGGCGAGCAGGTGCTACTCTTCATTGTGGTGGTGTCTCTTGTTGTGGAGCATGGACTCTAGGCGTGTGGGCTTCAGTAGTTGCAGCACGTGGGCTCCAGTATTTGTGGCACACGGGCTCTGTAGTTGTAGCTTGTGGGCTCTAGAGCACAGGCTCAGTAGTTGTGGCTCACAGGCTTAGTTGCTCTGCGGCATGTGGGATATTCCCGGACCTGGGATCGAACCCACATCCCCTGCATTGGCAGGCATATTCTTAACCACTGTGCCACCAGGGAAATCCAACTATAATATACTTTTATGTGCACTATAAGATACTTTAAATACACTATTTTTTAGATTTAAGATGTAATTTCACAAAACTAAATGTTGTATGACTTGCAGAAATTACGTGTTGCTTTTATTGTATTTAATTTTTTAGATTTGTTTTCATCAAACATGCAACTGATCAGGTAAAATTTGTAATGGAAAATAGAAATACCCTTTTCCTCTCTTCTGCCCGTTTTGCTTTTGCACTCACTTTGGTGGAATAAGTCCTTTGGTAGCTTCCTGAAAAAGGCTGTGTGGTAGATCTTGTTCATCTGAGGATGTCTTTATTTTTCTTTAATTCTTGATTGTTAATTTGTCTGGGTAAGAAATACTTGTTTGTAAGTAATGTTACTTCAGAAATTTGAAGGTATTGATCTAGTGTTATGGTTGAAGAATCTTAAACCATTTTGACAACTTTTTCTTTGTATATGGCTTGATTTTTTCTCAGGAGCTAATAGAATGTTGGCTTTGTTCCCAGTGTTCCAGAACTTTGCAGCGTTGTTTCTTGGTTCATATGTTATTCTGGGCCTCTTCGATGTAGAAATGCAAGTAGTATAGTTATGAGAAAATTCTTTTTCTTTTTTAAAAATATCTTTATTGGAGTATAATTGCTTTACAATGTTGTGTTAGTTTCTGCTGTACAACAAAGTGAATCAGCTATATGTATACATAGATCCCCATATGCCCTCCCTCATGAGCCTCCCTCCCACCCTCCCTATCCCACCCCTCTAGGTCATCACAAAGCATCAAGCGAGAAAATTCTTTAAATTACTTTTTTGATGGTTTCTTCTCTTAAATTTTCCATGTTCTCTCTTTCTGGTACTTGTATTATTTGGCTGTTATATCCCCTAGAATGATTAATTAAAAAATAATTTCATCCCTGTTCTGTTTGGGAGATTGTCTCAATATGGATTACTAACTCTTCTTGAATAATTCTTTTCTGGGATGTCCCTGGTGGTCCAGTGGTTAAAACTCTGTGCTTTCAATGCAGGGGGTGCGGGTTCAATCCCTGGTCGGGGAACTAAGATCCCACATGCCTTGTGGTGTGTCCCCCCCGCCCCACAAAATGATTCTTTTCTCCTCTCTTTTTTTCTTAACCTCTCCTCATGGCCAACACCTCCCTCCCTCCCTTCCTCCTTCCCTCTCCCTCTTTCCCTCCCCTTCTCTCTCCCTCCCTTCTTCCTTCCTTCTTTTCTTTTCTTTCTTCCTCCCTACTTCCCTCCCTCCCTCCCTGTTTTTCTTTCTTGGTGTAAGTTACATGTAAATATTACCAAATAGAATCCAGTGATCCATAAAAAGTTTATACATCAGGACCAAGTAAAAGATATTCCAGGAATACAAGGTCGATTAACATTTTGAACATAAATCAGTGTAATTCACCATATTAGTAGAATGAAGAAGAAAACACAGTTGATCATCTCATTAGAAGTAGAAAAAAACTTTGACAAAATTTAATAGCCATTTAGGATTTTAAAAAAGCTTTTAGCAAATTAGGAGTAGAAAGAAACATCCTCAGTATGCTAAAGATAATCTATAAAAAAATCTATAGCCAGCATTATAACCAATAATGATATATTAAATATTATACTTTCCTACTGAGTTTGGGATGGATCCTATCACTACTTCTGTTCACCATTGAATTCAAATCCTAGCCATTACAATACAAGAAAAATGAATAAGAGATGTAAATATTAGAAGGAAAAGTGTAAAATCATCTTATTCATAGATAATTTGATTGTATATGTAGAAAATACAAAACAATCTACAAACTGTTAGAGTTAAGAAGTGATTTTTTTAAAAAAAGTAATTAATTAATTTTTGGCTGTGTTGGGTCTTTGTTGCTGTGTGCGGCCTTTCTCTAGTTGTGGCAAGTGGGGGCTACTCTTTGTTGTGGTGCGCGGGCTTCTCATTGCAGTGGCTTCTCTTGTTGTGGAGTACAGGCTCTAGGCGCGCGGGGTTCAGATGTGGCCTGCGGGCTCTAGAGTGCAGGCTGAGTAGTTGTGGCTCACGGGCTTAGTTGCTCCGCAGCATGTGGGATCTTCATGGACTAGGGCTTGAACCTGTGTCCCCTGTATTGGCAGGTGGATTCTTAATCACTGCCCCACCAGGGAAGCCCCAATTAATAAGTCATTAATAAGAGCTGTTGCAAAAATCCTCAGGAAAATACTAGCAAACAGAATCCAATAGTACATTAAAAGGAGCATACACCATGATCAAGTGGGATTTATCCTAGGAGTGCAAGGATTCTTCAATATATGCAAATCAATCACTGTGATACACCATACTAACAAATTGGAGGATAAAAACCATATGATAATCTCAGTAGCTGCAGAAAAAGCTTTTGACAAAATTCAACATCTATTTATGATAAGAACTCTCTAGAAAGTAGGCATAGAGGGAACCTACCTCAACATAATAAAGTCCATATATGACAAATACACAGCCAACATTGTTCTCAATGGTGAAAAACTGAAACCATTTCCTCTAAGATCAGGAACAAAACAAGGTTGCGCATTCTCACCACTATTATTCAACATAGTTTTGAACGTGTTAGCCACGGCACTCAGAGAAGAAAAAGAAATAAAAGGAATGCAAATCGGAAAAGAAGAAGTAAAACTGTCACTGTTTGCAGATGACATGGTACTATACATAGAGAATCCTAAAGATGATATCAGAAAACTACTAGAGCTAATCAGTGAATTTGGTAAAGTAGCAGGAGACAAAATTAATGCACAGAAATCTCTTGCATTCCTACACACTAATGATGAAAAATCTGAATGGGAAATTAAGGAAACACTCCCATTTACCATTGCAACAAAAAGATTAAAATACCTAGGAATAAACCTACCTAAGGACACAAAAGATCTGTATGCAGAAAAGTATAAGACGCTGATGAAAGAAATTAAAGGTGATACAAACAGATGGAGAGATATACTATGTTCTTGGATTGGAAGAATCAACATTGTGAAAATGACTATACCACCCAAAGCAATATACAGATTCATTGCAATCCCTATCAAACTACCAATGGCATTTTTCACAGAACTAGAACAAAAAATTGCACAATTTTGTATGGAAACACAAAAGACCCCGAATAGCCAAAACAATCTTGAGAAAGAAAAGAGGAGCTGGAGGAATCAGGCTCCTGGACTTCAGAGTGTACTACAAAGCTACAGTAATCAAGACAGTATGGTACTGGCACAAAAACAGAAATATAGATCAGTGGAACAGGATAGAAAACCCAGAGATAAACCCACTCATGTATGGTCACCTTATCTTTGATAAAGGAGGCAAGAATATACAGTGGAGAAAAGACAGCCTTTTCAATAAGTGGTGCTAGGAAAACTGGACAGCTACATGTAAAAGATGAAATTAGAATACTCCCTAACACCATACATAAAAATAAACTCAAAATGGATTAAAGACCTAAATGTAAGGCCAGACACTATAAAACTCTTAGAGGAAAACATAGGCAGAACACCCTATGACATAAATCACAGCAAGATCCTTTTTGATTCACCTCCTAGGGAAATGGAAATAAAAACAAAAATAAACAAATGGGACCTAACGAAACCTAGAAGCTTTTGCACAGCAAAGGAAACCACAAACAAGTTGAAAAGACAACCCACAGAATGGGAGAAAATATTTGCCAACGAAGCAACTGACAAAGGATTAATCTCCAGAATTTACAGGCAGCTCATGCAGCTCAATATCAAAAAAACAAACAACCCAATCAAAAAATAGGCAGAAGACCTAAATAGACATTTCTCCAAAGAAGATAAACAGATTGCCAACAAACACAGGAAAAGATGCTCAACATCACTAATCATTAGAGAAATGCAGATCAAAACTACAATGAGGTATCACCTCACACCAGTCAGAATGGCCATCAGCAAAAAATTTACAAACAATAAATGCTGGAGAGGGTGTGGAGAAAAGGGTAACCTCTTGCACTGTTGGTAGGAATGTAAATTGATTCAGCCGCTATGGAGAACAGTAGGGAGGTTCCTTAAAAAACTAAAAATAGAACTTACCATACGACCCAGCAATCCCACTACTGGGCATATACCCTGAGAAAACCATAATTCAAAGAGTCATGCACCACAGTGTTCCTTGCAGCACTATTTACAATAGCCAGGACACGGAAGCAACCTAAGTGTCCATTGACAGATGAATGGATAAAGAAGATGTGGCACATATATACAATGGAATATTACTCAGCCATAAAAAGAAACGAAATTGAGTTATTTGTAGTGAGGTGGATGGACCTATAGTCTGTCATACAGAGTGAAGTAAGTCAGAAAGAGAAAAACAAATACCATATGCTAGCACATATATATGGAATCTAAGAAGAAAAAAAGGGCATGAAGAACCTAGGGGCAAGACGGGAATAAAGACACAGACCTATAGAGAATGGACTTGAGGATATGGGGAGGGAAAAGGGTAAGCTGTGACAAAGTGAGAGAGTGGCATGGACATATATACACTACCAAAGGTAAAATAGATAGCTAGTGGGAAGCAGCCGCATAGCACAGGGAGATCAGCTTGGTGCTTTGTGACCACCTAGAGGGGTGGGACAGGGAGGGTGGGAGGGAGACGCAAGAGGGAGGGTGTATAGGGATATACTTATGCATATAGCTGATTCACTTTGTTATACAGCAGAAACTAACACACCACTGTGAAGCAATTATACTCCAATAAAGATGTTTAAAAAAAAATAGAGCTGTTGCATACCAGAGTCATTTGATCTTTGGTGAACTGATTCCCCTGCAGTGTATTTTTCTAGCATTATTTTCAGCCATCACCAGTATCCCCTATCTAAGCCTTCCTCTCCCCAACAACACTCACTCCTTTGTGATAGTTTTATTGAACTTTCGTTTCCTCAAATGATCCATCTTCTTTCTTTCAGACCTTTTCATTTGCTATTTCCTCTTCTAGAATACTCATGTCCTGACCCTTCTTTCTTGTTATCCAATGTCAGTAGTATGTGCTCCCATAGGATTTACTGGTTTTTTATTTTAGTTGCTCAGTTGCCTCTTAATTGCTAGGTTTGTAGGCTGTTTTCATATCTTCAGTACCTAACAGAGTACTTGGTACAAGGTGTTAATAAATATTTGAATGTTGCTGCATGGTATAATGTTTTGAAGGTTATGATCTAGAAGAAAAGCAAGTTCCCTTTCTATAGGTGATTCTGTGCAAAGTCTGTCTCTTAACTAAAAGCAGAAAAACGGAAGGATTTGGATGTTCTTTTACACTGTAGAAGGTCATTATTGTATTTAAAGGGCATTTACTCCTAACGACACAGTTTGTACTTCCCTTTATTTTCATGGTCACTAACAATAATTGATTACGCTTTTTTTTTTTTTTTTTTTTTTTTTTTTGCGGTACGTGGGCCTCTCACTGCCGTGGCCTCTCCCATTGCAGAGCACAGGCTCCGGACACGCGGGCCCACCGGCCACGGCTCATGGGCCCAGCCGCTCCGCGGCACGTGGGATCTTCCCGGACCGGGGCACGAACCCGCGTCCCTCAGCATCGGCAGGCAGACTCTAAACCACTGCGTCACCAGGGAAGCCCTGATTATGTTTTTAATGAACCTACACTTGCTTTAGAATTTTTTTTCAGTGCAGTTTTCCAGGAAGCTATGACCAATCAATTGGTATTCTCATGTCAGATAAAAGCTGTTATTATCTTTCAAATCTGTCTTTTTAGAACTTAATTCCAAGTAAATTCTTCTTCCGTGTTACTCTCAGGAGCCATAGTGGTTTTTAGTAACTCAGTACCTCACTTGTGAAATAGAATATAGCAATATGTGTGATTTAATATATCTTAAATTTAATATAAGTTAAAAATTTTATGTGACTATAGATTTTATGCTAATAATACTTATTTCCAAGGAATGGGATCAGAGGACACATACATTTTAATATGTTTAAAATTTCTTAATATAAAGACCACACAATTAATTCTAACCAGTTAAAGTGTTCACTATAAAAATTCAAGGAATACTGAAATGTAGAAAGTGAAAATTCACATGATTCTGGTATTAGAGATAAACCCAGGTTACCTCTTTACTTTCCTTCTTTTCTCTCTTTACTCAGATACTGAGCATGTATTGACAGCTTAGAGTATGCATTTCCTGTTTTTTTCCCCCTAAGCTATTCATACATGCATGAAAGTAACTTGTAGTAGTATGTCCAGGACCTGATTGAGGTTCTTTACGTGTATTATATGTATTTGCTATTGATGTGTATATGTAGGTTTTTTCATAACAGTTTATATTATGAATGCCTTTCCATTTCAAAACTTCTTTCAACATTGCTGAAAATTATGTCATTCCATTGTATAAACATTTATATTAATTTTAACCTTTTCCCTATAACAGGTTATGTTGTTATATGCTTCTGTATATGTAAATTTAAAAAATACACAAGGAATTATAAATATTTTCAGGATAATTCCTTGAAGGGGAATTACTGGGTAAAAGAATGTATACATGGGCTTCCCTGGTGGTGCAGTGGTTGCGAGTCTGCCTGCCGATGCAGGGGACATGGGTTCGTGCCCCGGGCCGGGAAGATCCCACATGCCTTGGAGCGGCTGGGCCCGTGAGCCATGGCCTCTGAGCTTGTGCGTCTGGAGCCTGTGCTCTGCAATGGGAGAGGCCACAGCAGTGAGAGGCCCGTGTACTGCAAAAAAAAAAAAAAAAAAAAAAAAAAAAAGAAAAAAAAAAAAAGAAAAAGAATGTATACATATAAAATTTTGATACATGTTGTAAAATTGCTTCTCAGAGAGAGTATGTTGTCATTTATATATGAGGATTCCTTTTTTTCCCCAATTCTGTCCTCTACTGGCTATTATGAATCTTTTCAGTCTTGGCCTATGTGTTGGAGGAAAATCCTATTCTTGCAATTTTTCTGTCTTTGAGTGCTAGGGAGATTGGAAAAATCTTCATATTTTTGCTGTTTATTCTCATAATACCATGCTTGTTTGTACTCCTTTCTCTTATTGATTTTAGTTCTCTACTAGATTATTATTAGTGAAATATTATCATGGATATGTGTCCTGTAGACTTCCTGTGTAGTTTGCAACCTATCTTGTTATTTGGTGAAATCTATCAGTTTTTTATGTTATATATATTTAGTTTCACAAAAAGAAAAACTTTGCATATTTTACCATGTCATTTCAAATCATGACTCTCTTTGAATGTATTTTTTTTCTTTTTTACATTTCTTTTTCTATTATATTTTCTTGATTGTTTGTTGCCAACCTCTGATTTTCATAGCTTTTGGGGGAAATTTCTCCTTTATTATGGTCTTTCCCTTAGTATATGTTCCTTTGGAATCACAGGAACAGTGATTTATTAATCATTGTATACGCTGCAGTGCCTTGCATAATATGTGGAATATATATGGGTGGTACCCCTGAAATGAATTTATCTAGTATTTTATAAAAGAGAAACTAGAGCTCCACTTTTGTATAAAGTTTTTTTTTCTTTTTTTTTAGTCATTTATCAGTGACCAAATGGATAGCACCGCTTTTGACTCTGAGTTTATAACTCTATTAGGAATTATCTTAGCCTTGTGTTTATGCTGTTTGCTTATTGATTATGGAGTAGACGATCATTTTGGCCTCTCACCTGAACGAGATTTCTTAGAAATGCAGATTGAACCTTACTTGTTATCCTTAGGAGTCCAGTATACTGAGTATCTGAACTTCCTTGTTTTAGAGCAAATTCGTATAAACTAGCGCCTTTACTCTGGGAATAGATGGACTCTGTGGAGATACAGTTTCCTCAAGTGCCTGTGAACCAAAATCTTAGTACTCATCCAAAACACTGGGTAACCAACTTGGCTTATTCCTTCTAGATTATTTTGTTATTACTTACTACTGGAAAGGTACTATTGTTTTTTGTTCTGCTGTGCACGGAATTCACAGTTTCACATCTTAAAATATTAAAAGGTTTTAAAATAACCCCAAGATCCAACCCATTTTTCCCTTACTGGAGTGTAAATGCCATGTATTTTCTGAAGCTTGTAATATTGTAAACAGCCCACCCATGCAGTCAATAATACTAATTGTTGCTGCCTTTTTATGATATGAATGGCTTAAGTTATTTTCTAGAAGCACATATGAGTAGAACACCTTTAGAATTGTTAAACTTTTTCTCATTTTCTTTTTTTGGGGGGGTATATTTTCATATAGGGTGCACTTTCTGTGTGTTGAATTTTCATTACTTTTCTCAATGTACAAGTTACCTCTTTTCATCCTCTTCAAACAAGTTAAATGTGGCTTTTGTCACATTCAAGGAAGAGCTCTTTGATTTGTTCAGTTATATCAATTCAGAAATTCTGTTTAACTTTTCCAGAACGGTTTGCCATAATTTTTTCACTGTAAAAATTTAATAACTGTGGTTAAACAAGTAAATCTTTACACACACTCACAGTCTGTTCATCCAAAACTAGCAACCTTCCAAATGTAGGCCAACTGACATTTGCTTACAGTCATCACCAGTGTTTTGCAAAGAGGAAACAGGCTTATCGACATTTAAAATGGCCAAACTATGAGATTTAGGGCTTCCCTAATGTTTTCTGCTCTAATTACTTCTCAGTTTGCTTTGTGTATGTTTTTCATAACACCTAGTCCTTATCAGTGGAGCCTTTATCACTTGGGATCATTTAGATTTTTACAAAATTTTGCTAAGCCCATTATTCAAATAAATTATAACTTGGGAATGTTTGTTCTGTTCACTGTCAATTTCTTTAATATTTTTGGTCAGAGAACAGTGTTTCTAATAGAGAATGTTTGTTTTAGAAGTGCTGCTGTTTTAGTTTAAAATTTTTTTTTAGTTGTTGGTGATGTCATGGTATTAGAGAAATTGATTTAAGAGTATTCTCCGTTTATACCTAAATATTTGATCCCTGTAGTTCAGGACTTTTCATATGAGGGCTATAGTGAGTGGGAAGTATACTGAACAGAAAAGAGAGGAAGTAAATTGATAAATCAAGTGTATAATATTGCTTAGTATTTTTCAGATGAAATTCTAGGTTGATAATAAACATTATCACCACTTTACCACTATTCTGCAAGGTGAATGCCATGACACATAGTTGATAAGTGATCCAGCTGGAAATTGAACTTTAAAGCTCGTTCCTTAATCATTTAGGCCTCACTGTCTCCCATTATATGATTTTTCCATTATTACAGGGAAGCACTTTTACCAAATCCAGGTGTTTCTAGGCTGTATCTCTGACAGCAGGAATCAAACAGTTGTGTATCAGTTGAAATGTGTAAAAAGTAGCTTTGTTTCTCTGTGTTTTCATCCACTTTTGAAGGTCTAAAATATCTTCAGTTGTGTCTTCATTGTATTTGGAGCCCTTGGTTGTTTAGTCTAGTGGTGAAGAGCATTGAAAATAGTCAATATCGGGACCAATATATAGAAAAGCTATTATCCCACATTAGTGTATTTAAAATTTTAAGCTGTTGGGATAAAGTATGTCACAGAGACAGCTGTAATCTATTTAAGTTACATTCACCCTAAATTAAATCAGTCCTTTAAAAGAAACGTTGGTTCCCTTTACAGGACTTGGTATAAACTATTAAAAGTACATCAAAAGGATTAGTGACGGATATCTCGAATCAGATAAAAACAAAGGTGTAACATGAAGCAACTAAATTACATGTGAGCTTAATGATTCTGACCCAAATAAACAGACTTGTAATGGAGATGCTGATTATTATCAGTACAGCTTAAATGCTTTTTTACTTTAGAACTGTAAAGAAGATTGTAGGTGTCTTAGTGAATTGGACAAATTATGGTCTTGGAAATCTGTGTTTATTTATCACAACACATTCCTAGGTGTGAAAATGAAAACTCATAATTTTCTAAATAATAGCTATTTTAAAGTAAGTCTTTTAGGGACTTCCCTGGTGGTCCAGTGGCTAAGACTCCACGCTCCCAATGTAGGGTGCCTGGGTTCCATCCTTGGTCAGGGAACTAGATCCCACATGCTGCAACTAAGAGTGTGTATGCCGCAGCTAAACATCCTGCATGCTGCAATTAAAACCCGACACAGCTAAATAAATAATATATATGAAAGTCCGGTGTTTTTTTTTTAACATCTTTATTGGAGTATAATTGCTTTACAATGGTGTGTTAGTTTCTGCTGTATAACAAAGTGAATCAGTTATACATATACATATGTTCCCATATCTCTTCCTCTTGCATCTCCCTCCCTCCCACCCTCCCTGTCCGACCCCTCTAGGTGGTCACAAAGCACCAAGCTGATCTCCCTGTGCTATGCGGCTGCTTCCCACTAGCTATCTATTTTACCTTTGGTAGTGTATATATGTTCATGCCACTCTCTCACTTTGTCACAGCTTACCCTTTTCCCTCCCCATATCCTCAAGTCCATGCTCTAGTAGGTCTGTGTCTTTATTCCCGTCTTGCCCCTAGGTTCTTCATGCCCTTTTTTTCTTTTTAGATTCCATATATATGTGCTAGCATACGGTATTTGTTTTTCTCTTTCTGACTTACTTCACTCTTGTATGACAGACTATAGGTCCATCCACCTCACTACAAATAACTCAATTTCGTTTCTTTTTATGGCTGAGTAATATTCCATTGTATATATGTGCCACATCTTCTTTATCCATTCATCTGTTGATGGACACTTAGGTTGCTTCCGTGTCCTGGCTATAATAAATAGAGGTGCAATGAACATTTTGGTACATGACTCTTTGAATTATGGTTTTCTCAGGGTATATGCCCAATAGTGAGATTGCTGGGTCATATGGTAGTTCTATTTTTAGTTTTTTAAGGAACCTCCCTACTGTTCTCCATAGTGTCTGTATCAATTTACATTCCCACCAACAGTGCAAGAGTGTTCCTTTTTCTCCACACCCTCTCCAGCATTTATTGTTTGTAGATTTTTTGCTGATGGCCATTCTGACTGGTGTGAGATGGTATCTCATTGTAGTTTTGATTTGCATTTCTCTAGTGATTAATGATGTTGAACATTCTTTCATGTGTTTGTTGGCAATCTGTATTTCTTCTTTGGAGAATGTCTATTTAGGTCTTCTGCCCATTTTTGCATTGGGTTGTTTGTTTTTTTTGATATTGAGCTGCATGAAGCTGCTTGTAAATTTTGGAGATTAATCCTTTGTCAGTTGCTTCATTTGCAAATATTTTCTCCCATTCTGAGGGTTGTCTTTTCATCTTGTTTGTGGTTTCCTTTGCTGTGCAAAAGCTTCTAGGTTTCGTTAGGTCCCATTTGTTTATTTTTGTTTTTATTTCCATTTCTCTAGGAGGTGGGTCAAAAAGGATCTTGCTGTGATTTATGTCATAGAGTGTTCTGCCTATGTTTTCCTCCAAGAGTTTTATAGTGTCTGGCCTTACATTTAGGTCTTTAATCCATTTTGAGTTTATTTTTATGTATGATGTTAGGGAGTATTCTAATTTCATCTTTTACATGTACCTGTCCAGTTCTTCCAGCACCACTTATTGAAGAGGCTGTCTTTTCTCCATTGTATATTCTTGCCTCCTTTATCAAAGATAAGGTGACCATATGTGCGTGTGTTTATCTCTGGGCTTTCTATCCTGTTCCACTGATCTATATTTCTGTTTTTGTGCCAGTACCATACTGTCTTGATTAATGTAGCTTTGTAGTATAGTCTGAAGTCAGGGAGCCTGATTCCTCCAGGTCTGTCTGAAAGTCTTTTAAAAGATTTGTCTTTATTAGAAATAATTTACCTGCAATGAAACTCATCAGTTATAAGTATAAATTTGATGAGGTTTGCCAGATGGATACCGTTATGTAACTACTACCACAATCAAAACACATAGCCATTTATCCCTGTAAGAAGTCCCCTTTTCTACTTCACATCCAGTAAAATGGCTATATCCAAAAGAGAGATAATAACCAGTGTTGGTGAGATGTGGACTAATTGGAACTTTCATACATGGCTTATGAAAATGTAAGATAGTACAGCCACTGGAAAATAGCTTGACAGTTCCTTAAAATGTTAAATACAGAGTTACCATATGACCCAGCAATTCCACTCCTAGATGTATAGCCAATAAAAATGAAAAAAAAACCTATACAAAAACTTGTACATGAATATTTATAGCAGCATTATTCATATTAGCCAAAAAGTACAAACAATCCAGTTGTCTTTTAACTGATAAAGAGAATGTGGTAAAACCGTACAATGGAATATTACTTGACCATATAGAATTGAAGTTCTGATAAATGCTGTAACATGATGAACCTTGAAAGCATTATGCTAATTAAAAAAACTCAGCTATAAAAGGCCACCAATTATTGATTGCATTTTATATGAAATATCCAGAATAGGCAAATTCATAGAGAAAGAAAGCAGATTAGTGGTTGCCTGGGGTTGGGAGATTGAGAGGTTGGGGAATGACTGGTAATGTATAAAGGTTTTTTATTTTTTGGGCTGATAAAAATGTTCTAAAATTAATTATGGTAATAACTGCACAGCTCTGTAAATATGCTAGGAACCATTGAACTGTACATATTGTAATCTGCTTAATGTAAAAGTCACCTTGTATTCTTGTAACTGCCGGCAACTTGGGGCCCCAAAACCACTAATATGATTTATGTCTCTATTGTTCCTGCCTTTTTGGAATTTGAAAAAAATGAGATCTATAACATTTATATGTGGTTGGTTTCTTTCATTTCACATAATGCTTTTGAGAATCATAGCTGTTGTTGTGTGTTTCAGTTTAGTTGTTCATTGCTTTTTAAAATTTCTGAGTAGTATTCCATTGTCTAGATATACTCTAACTTGTTTTTCCTTTCATCAGTGAATGGTTATTTGGATTATTTCCAGTTTTGTCTCTTATGCATAAAGCTCCTCTGAATAGTTGGCTTGTGTATATATGTTTTCATGTCTCTTGGGTCAGTATTTAGGAGGGAGATTACTGGGTCCTATAGTAAGTTAGGTTTAATTTTATAAGAAAATGCCAAGTTGCAATTCTAAAGTGGCTATTCTGATTTGCATTCCCACCAGCAATGTTCCATTTTCCCTAATGATAAATGATATTGCTCATGTTTTCTTCTGCTTATTTACCATTTTATTTTTTTAGATTAAATTGCTCTTAAAATATTGTCCATTTTAATGTTTTTTTAAATTACTGAGTTGTAAGAGTTCTATAAATATTTTAGGTATATATTTTAGGTAGAAGTTCTATATATATTTTAGATAAATGTAAAATATGTACAAAGATGTGTTCCTTCATGTGGCTCACCTTAATGGGCTTTGGGGAAAAAAAAAAGACTTTTTCGAGCAGCTTTAGGTTCATAGCACAATAGAGCAGAAGGTACATAGATTTCTCTATACCCTCCTTACCTTCCATTATCAACATCCATGATTTTCCTCCCCCAAGTTGATAAGGTGGCCAGGCTGAGGGAGGAGGCTTGGGACTGATGCTCAGTACCCCATGGTCACTGGTCCATGTATGGGATGTGGATTGAACAGGTTAAGATGGGATAACATTTTATAGTGATTTAGCTAAGATATCCTACTACAGAATCTGAAAAAATTGGTATAGACAATTTTATTTACAAAGCAGAAATAGAAACACAGATGTAGAGAACAAACGAATGGATACCAAGGGGGAAAGCGGGGGTGAGATGAATTGGGAGATTGGGATTGACATGTATACACTATTGATACTATGTATAAAATAGGTAACTAATGAGAACCTACTGTACAGCACAGGGAACTCTATTCAGTGCTCTGTGGTAACCTAAATGGGAAGGAAATCCAAAAAAAGAGGGGATGTATGTATACGTATAGCTGGTTCACTTTGCTATACAGTAGAAACTAACACAACATTGTAAAGCAATTACACTCCAATAATAATAACAAAAACCCCCGAAAAACCACAAAACAAAAAACAAACAACAAAAAAATAATAGATGGCCAATCTCTCAATTCGTCCCACCACCACTCCCACCCCCACCACTTTCCCTCCTTGGTGTCCATATGTTTGTTTTCAATATCTGTGTCTCTATTTCTGCCCTGCAAACCGATTCACCTGTACCATTTTCTATATCTTTCTATTATTAATTTCTAATTTAATCCTATTGTTATCAGAAGGCATAGTTTATATGATTCCAATCCTGTTAAGTGTTTTGAGATTTGTTTTATGTCCCAGAATATGGTCTATCTTGTTCCCTTCTTCTGTATCCTTAATGGTTGTCTTTCTGCTTCTTCTATCAGTTATAGGAGATGGTTGTTGAGATCTTCCATAATAATTGTTAGTGAATTCTTATAATTTTATCAGTTTTTGCTTTATGTGTTTTACCACTCTGTTACTGGGAGCAAAAACATTTAGGATGGTAAAGTCTTCTTTATGTGTTGATCTGTTTGTTTTTAGTGAAATCCCTGGTAATATTCCTTGCTCTGAAACCCACTTTTCCTGTTATTAATGTAGACACTCTTGCTTACTTTTGACTAGTGCTGGCATGATATATCTCTTGTGATCTTTTTTACTTTTAACCTTTGATTTTCTTTATATGTGAAATGCATTTCTTGTAGGCAGCATATAATTGTGTCTTGCTTTTTTATCCAACATTGCACTCTGATTATAATTGTGTTTTAGACCATTTACGTGTAACATTTGTATTATGGGATTTAAATCATAAAATGATTCTGCTTTATCTCCTGTATTCTATTAACTGTCTCATTTTGTTTTGTTTTTAGTGGTAATTTAGGATTTAAAATATATATAATTCATCACAGCCTACCTTCAAGTAGTGTTATACCATTTCATATATTGTATAAAATTCTGAAATATATAACAACAATAAAAAATGTGATTGAAAAATGGGCAAAGAACTTGAGTAGACATTTCTCCAAAGAAGATATGCAAATGGCCCAGAAACACATGAAAGGATGCTCAACATCATCATTAGGGAAATGCAAATCAAAACCACAAAGAGATACCACTTCACATCCATTAGAATGGCTAGAATAAAAGAAAAGAAAAGAACTCCACAGAAAATGAAATGTTGGTGAAGATGTGGAAAAATTGGAACCCATGTGCTTTGGTAGTGTAGCCACTGTGAAAAGTGGAATGGTGGTTTCTCAAAAACGTGGATTTGTGAAAAAAATTGGTTATTTATTTAGAATATATAGATATTCTAAAATAGAATATATAGGTATATCTTTTAATAGATTTTATTTTTTAGAATAGTTTTAAGCTCATAGAAATATTGAGCAGAAAATATAGAGAGTTCCCATATATTCCCTGAAATGAGAGTTCCTGTTGCTCCACATCCTCATGAGCACTGATCATATCAATCAGTGTTCTACTACCTGTGTTATGGTATTTCATTGTTTGAATTTGTTTTCCATGATAACATATGATGGGACACATCTTTTTTTTTTTTTTTCAGTTAACATATAAAATGTCACTAGGAATAAAATAATCAGTTTTGGCTTTTCATCTGTTCTCTTTTTAAAAAAATTTTTTAAATTAAATTATATTTTTTTATACAGCAAGTTCTTATTAGTCATCAGTTTTATACACATCAGTGTATACATGTCAATCCCAATCACCCAATTAATCACACCCCCACCCCCCCGCGGCTTTCCCCGCTTGGTGTCCATACATTTGTTCTCTACATCTGTGTCTCAATTTCTGCCCTGCAAACTGGTTCATCTGTACCATTTTTCTAGGTTCCACATATATGCATTAATATACAATATTTGTTTTTCTCTTTCTGACTTACTTCACTCCATGTGACCATCTCTAGCTCCATCCATGTCTCAACAAATGACCTAATTTCGTTCCTTTTATGGCTGAATAATATTCCATTGTATATATGTACCACATCTTCCTTATCCGTTCATCTGTCGATGGACCTTTAGGTTGGTTCCATGTCCCGTCTATTGTAAATAGTGCTGCAGTGAACATTGGGGTGCATGTGTCTTTTTGAATTGTGGTTTTCTCTGGGTATATGCCCAGTAGTGGGATTGCTGGATCATATGGTAATTCTATTTTTAGTTTTTTAAGGAAACTTCATACTGTTCTCCATAGTGGTTGTATCAGTTTACATTCCCACCAACAGTGCGAGAGGGTTCCCTTTTCTCCACACCCTCTTCAGCATTTGTTGTTTGTGGATTTTCTGATGAGGCCCATTCTAACTGGTGTGAGGTGATACCTCATTGTAGTTTTGATTTGCATTTCTCTAATAATTAGTGATGTTGAGCAGCTCTGCCCATTTTTGGAATGGGTTGTTTGTTTTTTTAATATTGAGCTGCATGAGCTGTTTATATATTTTGGAGGTTAATGGGACACATCTTTTCATGTGCTTATTTGCCATCTGTATGTCTTCTTTGGTGAGGTATGTGTCAGATCTTTAGCCCACGTTGTTTCTTTTCGTGTTGTTGAGTTTTAAGAGCTCTTTGTATATTTCAGATAACTGTGCATGTGTATAATATTTTTTCCCAGTCCATGGCTTGTCTTATTCTCCTCACAGTGTCTCTTGTAGAGCATATTCAAATGTTCTTTTCCTCTTCCCTACATGTATTTTAGCTTACTTGATGCTGTCTCACAACTCACTGATGCTGTGTTCATTATTTTCCGTCTTTTTTTCCCCTTTTGTGTTTCCAATAGTTCCTGTTGCTGCCTCTGCATGTTTCCTAATCTTTTTTTTTCTGTCTATTTTTCCTTTTGTGTTTCCAGTAGTTTCTATTGCTGTCTCTGCATATTTCCTAATCTTTTTTTTTTTTGCAGTATCTAATATATCATTAACCTATCTAGTGTATTTTTCATTTCAGACACTGCATTTTTCATTTTTAGAAGGGGTGTGTGTGTGTGTTTCTGTATGGAGAGATCTCCCATGTATTTTTTTTTTTATGTTTATTTATTTAGGCTGTGCCAGGCCTTAGTTGTGGCATGCAGGATCTTTAGTTGTGGCATGCAAACTCTTAGTTGCAGCATGCATGCAGGATCTAGTTCCCTGACCAGAGATTGAACCCAGGCCTCCTGCATTGGGAGCATGGAGTCTTAACCACTGGACCACCAGGGAAGTCCCTCCCGTGTCTTTTTAACATGTTCACATTCTCTTCTACCTTCTTGAGTAAATGGAGTATGTTTGTCAGAGAGTTTAAATGTCAGCCTGTTCTATGGAAAGATATACTGTGTTTGTGGATTGGAAGAATTAAAATTGGTAAAATGACCATGCTACCCAAAGCAGTCTATAGATTCAGTGCAATACCTGTCACAATACCAATGACATTTTTCACAGAACTAGCACAAATAATTTAAAAATATGTATAGAAACACAAACGACCTTGAATAGCTAAAACAATCTTGAGAAAGAAGAACAGAGCTGGAGGTATCACACTTGCTGACTTCAGACTCTACTACAAAGCTTCAGTAATCCAAACAGTATGGTACTGGCACAAAAACAGACATAGATCAGTGGAACAGAATAAAGAGCCCAGAAGTAAACCCATGCATTTTTGGTCAATTGATCTGTGACAAAGGAGGCAAGTATATACAGTGGAGTAAAGATAGTCTCTTCAATAAGTGGCACTGGGAAAACTGGACAGCTACATGTAACAGAATGAAATTAGAACATTTTCTCACACCATATACAAAAGTAAGCTCAAAATAGATTAAAGACCTAAATGTAAGACTCGAAACCATAAACACTCCTTGACATAAATTGTAGCAATATATTTTTTGTATCTGTCTCCTAAAGTAAAGGAAATAGAAGCAAAAATAAACAAATGGGACCTAATTAAACTTAAAGGCCTTTGCACAGCAAAGGAAACCATTGACAAAATGAAAGAAAACCTACTGAATGGGAGAAAATGCAATGATATGACTGATAAGGGGTTAATATCTAAAATATATAAACAGCTTATACAACTCAACATCAAAAAAACAAACAACCCCATTAAAAAATGGACAGAAGACCTGAATACACATTTTCTCAAAGATGTACAGATGGCCAACAGGCACATGAAAAGATACTCAACATCATTAATCATCAGAAAAATGCAAATCAAAACCACAAAACCTCATGCCTGTCAGAATGGCTGCCATAAAAAATGCCACAAATAACAAATGTTGGTGAGAAAAGGGAACTCTTGTACACTGTTGGTGGGAATGTAAGTTGGTGCAGCCACTATGGAGAACAGTATGGAGGTTCCTCAAAAAACTGGAAATAGAACTACCATATAATCCAGCAATTCCACTCCTAGGTATATATCCAGAGAAACAAAATAAAACAAAAACACTAATTCAAAAAGATTCATGCACCCCAGTGCAGTGTTCACATCAGCACTATTTATAGTAGCCAAGATATAGAAGCAACCTAAGTGTTCATCAACAGATGAATGAATAAGGAAGATGTGGATATACATGTACACACACACACACAAACACACACACAATGAAATTTTGCCATTTGCAGCAACGTGATTGGACTTAGAGGGTATTATGCTTAGTGAAATAAGTCAGACAGAGAAAGACAAATGCTATACAATACCACTTCTGTCTGGAATGTAAAAAATACAATAGTGAATATAACAAAAAAGAAGCGGACTTAGAGATACAGAGAACAAACTAGTGGTTACCAGTGGGGAGGGGCAAGATAGGGTTGGGGATTAAGAGTTATAAACTAGTAGGTATAAAATAAGCTGCAGGGCTTCCCTGGTGGCGCAGTGGTTGAGAATCTGCCTGCTGATGCAGGGGACACGGGTTCGTGTCCTGGTCCGGGAGGATCCCACGTGCCGCGGAGCGGCTGGGCCCGTGAGCCGTGGCCGCTGAGCCTGCGCGTCCGGAGCCTGTGCTCCGCAACGGGAGAGGCCACAGCAGTGAGAGGCCTGCGTATCACCAAAAAAAAATAAATAAATAAAAATAAAATAAAATAAAATAAGCTGCAAGGAGATACAAACTACTGTACATAAAATAGATAAACAACAAGGTTCTACTGTATAACACCTATATTCAATATCTTGTAATAAACTATAATGAAAAAGAATCTGAAAAAGAATCTGTATATATATGTATATATAACTGAACCACTTTGCTGCACACCAGAAACTAACACAACATTGTAAATCAACTATACTTCAATTAAAAAAAATTAAGCTACAAGGATATATTGTACAGCATGGGGAATATAGCCAATATTTTATAATTATATCGTGAATCACTATATTGTGAATCACTATGTTGTACCCCTGCAACTTATATAATGTTGTAAATCAAGATTATCTTAATTTAAAAAAAGTCGATCTGTTCTATTGATTGATCTTCTAATTGTGGGTCAGAATTTCTTGCTTATTTGCATGCTTTGAAACATTTCTTTGGATACCACACTTTGTGAATTTTATGCTGCTCAGGGCTGGTATTTTGTATTCCTTTAAATATTTTTGGACTTGGTTCTGGGATATAGTCAAATTACTCAGTTTTTGTTTTGTATGTCTGGGACAGTCTTTAGGGCAGGAGTGTGCTAACATTTTCTGAAAGGGTCAGCTAGGAAATATTTTAGGCTTGTGGGGTTTTTATTTGTAGATAAAGAAAAATAAATTGGGTTTGGATTTTGTTTGCAGGATAGTTTAAATTTTAATGTGTCTTTGGAGAAGCTGAATCTTAGATCCTTTAAAAGATGCAAGCATTTTTAGAGTTATTGTAGTTTTAATTGTGCTTTCTTCTCTCTGGTGCTAGATGTAGTAGAAAAAGAAAATGATAAAAACACCAAGGGATTCTTTTTTTCTTTTGATTTTGTGAATAGTTAAAGGAGGCTTGAACTTTCTCTCTCCTCTTACTATTATCAAGGGACTACTATGATTCTTGCCTTGTAGAGAATGGCTTTTTTTTTCTTTTTTCTTTGCCTGTGATGCTTTTAGTCTTAAAAAACAAGAGGACTGGGCCTCAGTTGTTATCATTTGAATATCTTCTTGGCACCTACTGTTTAACCTAGTTTTCACTGAAATTTTACCTCTTGTTGCTTTTATTGTGTCTTCCAGTTTTTATGTATATATGTGTTCACTTTGGAAGTGTTTTGGAATTTCCATTATTTCACCTGTGGAACATGGAAAGAATCTGAGGCCAGGTGAATTTATATAGCTTCATAGTTTACAGCAACAGCCAGACCCATGAACTAATAAAAACTCTCAAATTGTATGATATGAAAATAAAAACTACAACTCTGTGTGTGTGTGTGTCTGCAAAGGAGTGAGAAGCACAAAATTTAGGAGAATGGCTACCCAGCAGTGGGTGGCTGACAGGGTTTAGGATGTATGAGTCTATGTTAGTAAATGGAAATTATTAGTAATGTTATACTTCTCATCTTGGGTGATGGGTTCATAGGTATTTGTTATATTATTAAAATATAAAGAAGAGGTCCAAGCATTCAATGTTAAAGTGAACCAAGAATTATTAATGGTCTGGTTCTTTGTATTTGGAGCCTTAGGTGGAGAGGAGAAAGATGCAAGCAAGAGAAACCATATTCAGCAGTCTTTACGGGGTTTACTGGGTCAGAAGTGGAAATCAGAAATGAGAATTAAAAGTTTAGAGTGAAGAAATAAAAGAGTGGAATATTTCTCTTTGTATGTATTTTGCCTTGGGAGATTTTCTTATATAAAGATGTGTTACTTAAAGATGCTAATATTTTAAATTTAACAGTATTAAATCAGTTCTGCATTTTCAAAGTACTGTACTTATATATTTTCTCTAACCAGAACATGACTGCAGCTAACATGTGCTCTTGGTATTTTTATTCATATATTGAACGGGCTACTGTAGTATGATCTCAAGTTAATCATCTAACCTACTATAGTTTTATACTATAGCTTTATAGTCTTTCGAATGTAAATAATATCCTTCTTTAAAATTTTTAAAAATTATTTATTAATTAAATTTCTTTATTTTTTGGCTGCATTGGGATTTTGTTGCTGGGTGCGGGCTTTCTCTAGTTGTGACGAGTGGGGGCTATTCTTCGTTGTGGTGCGCAGGCTTCTCATTGCAGTGGCTTCTCTTGTTACACAGCGTGGGCTCTAGGCATGCAGGCTTCAGTAGTTGTGGCACACAGGCTCAGTAGTTGTGACCTGTGGACTCTAGAGCGCAGGCTTAGTAGTTGTGCCTCACGGGTTTAGTTGCTCCACAGCATGTGGGATCTTCCTGGACCAGGGCTTGAACTCATGTCCCCTGCATTGGCAGGCGGATTCTTAACCACTGCGCCCCCAGGGAAGTCCCCTAAAATTTTTTTAAAATTGAGGCATAGTTGATTTACAATGTTGTGTTAGTTTCTGGTATACAGCAAAGTGGTTCAGTTATATATATTTGTATATATACATATTCTTTTTTTCAGATTCTTTTTCATTATAGTTTATTACAAGATATTGAATATAGTTCCCTGTGCTATACAGTACAATCTTGTTGTTTACCTGTTTATATATAGTAGTTTGTATCTGCTAATCTGAAACTCCTAATTGTCCCCCCACCCTTTCTTCTTTGGTAACCAAAGTTTGTTTTCTATGTCTGAGAGTCTGTTTCTGTTTTGTATATAAGTTCATTTGTATCATTTTTTGAGATTCCACATATAGGTGATATCATATAATATTTGTCTTTCTCCGTCTGACTTCACTTAGTATGATGATCTCTAGGTCCATCCATGTTGCTGCAAATGGCATTATTTCATTCTTTTTTATGGCCGAATAACATTCCGTTGTACATATACACACACACACATATACATATATATATATGCCACATCTTCTTTGTCTATTCATCTGTTGATGGACAGTTAGGTTGCTTCCATGTCTTGGCTATTGTAAAATAGTGCTGCTTTGAGCATGGGGTTGCATGTTTCTTTTTGAATTTTAATTTTGTCTGGATATATGCCCAGGAGTGGGATAGCTGGATCATACAGCAACTCTATTTTTAGTTTTTTGAGGAACCTCCATACTGTTTTTCATAGTGTACGTGCCAAATCTGGTGTATGGTGTGAGGGAGTGTTCTAACTTCATTGATTTACCCATGGCTGTCCAACTTGCCCAGTACCACTTGCTAAAGAGACTGTCTTTTCTCCATCGTATATTCTTGCCTCCTTTGTCAAAGATTAATTGATTGGAGGTGTGTAATGATATCCCTCTATATCCTACTTCACAGAGCTATCATGAGGACAAATGAAGTAAACTATAATTTTTTTGGGAAAATTTCCCTGCAAAAGTGACTAAAATGAGCAGATGTCAAGAGGGCGCCCCATGGCCTCCACTCCACCGCTGGCAGGAGGGAGTAAGTGGCTCTAGAATTCTGGGTGTCTACCCCATCACCATCTGCCTTTCCCCCTCTCATGGTACACTCACAGTGTTACCATCACCGTCTAAAACCATGGGGACTTTTATCCTTGTTGACCTCAGTCACCATAGGAAGCCAAAGACCATCTCTCATCCTCACACTCTCCTCCAAATAGCATTCAGTTGTCAAACTTGAAATCTCTCTGTGGATTCCCCTACTCCCTCCACTACTCACCCCAACACCTGAAGCCCTTTGACTGGGCCCTCTGGAAGTCACTGTCATCTGCAAAATTCCCTGTATCCTCAACCTCTTTTGGAATGTTCTTTTCTTTTCCTCTTGTTGCAGTTTTCATTAGTTATTGCCTTTCAGTTTTTGAAGGTTATATTTTTTTATTTCATGGTTTTCTGTAGTACCACTGCTTTCACAATTCCTAATAGTTAATGATGTTGAACATCTTTCATGTTCTTATTTGAAATCCCTATATCCTATATCCTGATATGTCTATTCATGTCTTTTGCCAATTACTGTTGAATTTGGAGAGTTTTTTATGTATTCTGGCTTTGAGTCGTTTGTTGGATATATGATTTGAAAAAATTTTTTTTCTATCCATGGCTTATCTCTTCATCACCTCAATTTAAATGAATTCCAATTAATCACTTTATTTTCAAATGAAAGGATTACTTCCTCAGGAATATTTTGCCACAAATCAATAGAGATCCATCTACACATTATTAATTTTCATACTCTGTGTTTTTGGTTCTCATTTTTTGGATATTGTTATGTGGGGAAGTTGGTGCTTACTCAGCAAGAACTTTGTGTTCTTCAGCAAGATTTATTTCCCTGTGGTCTGTAAATCTTTTGAGGAACTGGACAAATCCCCAAAGTTTACTGGTTGATATAGTTGATCCCTGGGTGGCATAAAGGTTTTACAGCTCTTTATAAGAGGATATAATTGCCTATCATGTAAAAACACTAACCCTAGCATTTTACCAGGCAGTAGGATGCTTTTGGATAGAATTGAGTGGTTTATGCATGCCTGTTGGGTGTATGCTGTAAGTAGCATATGGTTCTATGGGCAGATAGAACTATAGGTTATGTACATGTTAACACTTACTTATTGTAAAACTGCCTTGTGTCCAAAGTAGTTTTTTCTAGGCAGATATTGAATAAACATCTAAATATAATTTTTGTAGTATACCTTTTGGTTAATACATTATTAGTGTTTTTAATCTATCTTAATGCTTCCTTTTTTTAAAATAAAAAAATTATTTATTTATTTATTTTTGGCTGCGTCGGGTCTTAGTTGAGGCACACGGGATCTTTCATTGTAGTGTACGGGCTCTTTGCGGTGCACGGGCTTCTCTCTAGTTGTGGTGTGTGGGCTCTGTAGTTGCGGCACGTGGGCTTAGTTGCCCTGTGGCATGTGGGATCTTAGTTCCTTGACCAGAGATTGAACCCGCATCCCCTGCATTGGAAGGCGGATTCTTAACCACTGGACCACCAGGGAAGTCCCTAAACTGCTTGATTTATTCTTGATTTATTCTTGTAGGCTTGCTGAGGGTGTGCCAAGACCTATCAGTGTGTTAATAGGAGGAATCTCATTTAGCACCTAGTTTCAGGCTGATTGGAAGCCAGACCCCCAGGCAGGATCTGTATAGAAATATATATAGTCCTGTGGGTCACATTTGTAATTCCTACTGGCCTCCAGTCCAGGAGATCTGTAGGTGTTCCCTGTGTGACAGTTACAAAAATTGGGGCTCTAGACAGTTGTACAAGCTCCTTTCTGGAAGGTCTTTTAGAGCTGTAGCAAGGTCAAAGAAAAACAGGGATGGGTGTCTCCCTGGGAGCACCTCCTTAGCTCCTGGGTGTGTGGGAAACCTGAAACCTGTCCCTCAGGCTGAAGCTCCAGGCTAAGTAAATAGGCCCCTTTCACAGGAAGACCGGGGTTGAATTTCTTCTGGTTTTCTGTGCAATGCCCTGGGGATGGTGGCCTGCCAAGAACTGTCTTTTCAATTGTTACAGTCCCCTAGAGCTCAGTAATGTCAGCCTCCTTGTCCAACAGAGAGGGCAATCAAGTGGTGGCCCTTGTGTGGATTGCACATGCCTGCTGGCTTTAGCAGGTCAGCTGGAGAGTGTAAGCAGTGAGGCTGGCCCCCTGGCTTTCCAAACTCAGTGGGAAAGTGTCTTGACCACACATGTCCATGGTTTCAGCAATGCAGCAGGACAGTGCCTTGCCTTTGTACCCCTACCAGCTTTGGTCTCGGAGTGGGAGAATGCCACACTGCTCATGCTTGGCAGCCTCAGCCAGGGAGTGGCTGAATGTAGCCCCGGAATTTAGCTAGGGAGCAATAGAATGCCGTGTCTGTTCCTGCGTATCCCCTCCAACCAGTAATGAGGAAGTGATGCAACCCCCTGAGCTTTCCTGCTTCATCGAGGCAGTGGTTGCCACCGCTTTTCCCTGATTGTCTTAGCAAGATTGGAGGGAGGGGTGCTGCCTCTGATCTAGCCCAGCTATGCTAGCAGGGTACCAGGCGAGTACAGTAATGGCATCCACCAGTGCCTTTCTCTACAAGGGGAGATTCTGCTGTGCTCTGCCCCTCCAGCAGTTGCTTTTATTTTTACTTATTTTTAATTTATATTTTATTTATTGTTGCTGCGCGCAGGCTTTCTTTAGTTGCGGCGAGCAGGGGCTACTCTTCGTTGTGGTGCGCAGGCTGCTCGTTGCAGTGGCTTCTCTTGTTGCGGAGCAGGGGCTCTAGGCATGTGGACTTCAGTAGTTGTGGTGCACAGGCTCAGTAGTTCTGGTGCACGGGCTCAGTAGGTTTGGCTCGCAGGCCCTAGAGCGCAGGCTCAGTAGTTGTGGCACACGAGCCTTGTTGCTCTGCGGCATGTGGGATCTTCCCAGACCAGGGCTCGAACCCGTGTCCCCTGCATTGGCAGAAGAGTTCT
Organism: Kogia breviceps; assembly: GCF_026419965.1. Classification (NCBI taxonomy): domain Eukaryota; kingdom Metazoa; phylum Chordata; class Mammalia; order Artiodactyla; family Physeteridae; genus Kogia; species Kogia breviceps. The sequence goes on from NC_081328.1 coordinate 21,790,387, forward strand.
TAATCACTGCACCACCAGGGAAGCCTTGATGCAATTGTAAACGGGATTGTCTTCTTGCTTTCTCTTTTTGATAGTTTATTATTAGTGTATGAAAAGCAATAGATCTAAAAATATTTATTTATTTATTTATTTTGGCTGTGCTGGGCCTTAGTTGCAACATGCTGGATCTTTGTTGCGGCATGCGGACTTCTTAGTTGTGGCATGCGGACCTCTTAGTTGCGGCATGCGGACTCTTAGTTGTGGCATGCATTCAGGATTTAGTTCCCCAACCAGGGATGGAACCTGGGCCCCCTGCATTGGGAGCGAAGAGTCTTACCCACTGGACCATCAGGGAAGTCCCAATAGATTTTTTTTTTTTTTTTTTGTGGTACGCGGGCCTCTCACTGTTGTGGCCTCTCCCATTGTGGGGCACAGGCTCTGGACGCGCAGGCTCAGCGTCCATGGCTCACGGGCCCAGCCGCTCCGCGGCATGTGGGATCTTCCTGGACCGGGGCACGAACCCGTATCCCCTGCATCGGCAGGCGGACTCTCAACCACTGCGCCACCAGGGAAGCCCCCAATAGATTTTTAAAATGTATTAATCTTGTATCCTGCAACTTTACCTAAGTCATTTATTAGTTCTAATAGTGGAGACTTTAGGGTTTTCTATATATGGTATCATGTCATTTCAAATAGTGGCAGTTTTACTCCTTCCCTTCCAAATTTGGATGCCTTTAATTTTTTTTCTTTGTCTTTTGCTGTGGCTAGGACTTCCAATACTATATTAAACCGAAGCAGCAAGAATGGGCATCACTGTCTTGTTCCTGATGTTAGAGGGAAAACTTTCAGCTTTTCACCATTGAGCATGATGTTAGCTGTGGGTTTGTCATAAATGGGCTTTATTGTGTTCAGATATGTTCCCTCTGTACCCACTTTGATGAAAGTTTTTATCATGAACGAATGTTGAATTTTGCCAAATGCTGCATCCCATAGATATTAGAAAGCTATGTTTCCATGTTCATTTGTCTTGAGGTATTTCCTGATCTCCTCTTCGATTTCTTCATTGATCCATTGGTTTTTTAGTAGCATATTGTTTCATTTTTCCCATTTTTCTTCCTGTAATTGCTTTCTAGTTTTATACCATTGTGGTTGGAAAAAATGCTTGATACAACTTCTATTCTCTGAAATTTGTTGAGAGTTGTTTTTGGCCTAACATATGATCTTTTCTGGAGAACATACCATGTGTACTTGATAAGAATGTGTATTCTGATCTTTTGGGATGGAATGTCCTGTAGATATCTATTAAGATTAACCGGTCTAATGTGTCATTTAAGACCATTGTTTCCTTCTTGATTTTCTGTATGGATGCTTCGTCCATTGATGTAAGTGAGGCGTTAAAGTCCCCTACTATTAATGTATTATTGCCAGTTTCTCTCTTTATGTCTGTTAATATTTGCTTTATATATTTAGGTGCTCCTGTATCAGGTGCATATATGTTAATGAGTATTATGTCCTCTTCTTGTATCGATCACTTTATCATTAAATAATGCTCTTCTTTGTCATTTGTTATAGACTTTGTTATTAAGTCTATTTTGTCTGATATGAGTATTGCTACCCCCCCCCATTTGCAAGAAATTTCTTTTTACGTCTCTTTGCTTTCAGTTTGTGTGTGTGTCTTTAGCTCTTTTAAGCAGAATATAGATGTGTCTTGGTTTTTTAAAATCGGTCATCCTCCCTGTGTCTTTTGATTGAAGCATTTATTCCATTGACATTTAAAGTGATGTTTAAAACATTTATTTATTTTATTTTTGGCTGCATTGGGTCTTCGTTGCTGCGCACAGGCTTTCTCTAGCTGCAGCGACTGGGGGCTACTCTTCATTGTGGTATGTGGGCTTCTCATTGTGGTGGCTTCTCTTGTTGCAGAGCATGGGCTCTAGGTGCTCGGGCTTCAGTAGTTGTGGCATGTGGGCTCAGTAGTTGTGGCTCATGGGCTCAGTGGTTGTGGCTTGCAGGCTCTAGAGCACAGGCTCAGTAGTTGTGGCGCACAGGCTTAGTTGCTCCGCAGCATGTTGGATCTTCCTGGACCACGGCTCAAACCCATATCCCCTGCATTGGCAGGCAGATTCTTAACCATTGTGCCACCACGGAAGCCCCAGTGATTTTTGATTTGTATGTACTTATTGCCATTTTGTTCCCTGTATTCTGGTTGTTTCTGTAGTTCTTCTCTGTACTTTTCCTCTTCTTTTAGTTTCTTCCCTATGGTTTGATGATTTTTTTTTTTAGTGGTATGCTTGTGTTCCTTTCTCTCTACTTTTTTGTGTATTTATTGTATGTTTTTGATTTGTTATTACCATTGGGTTCATATATGTTGATCTTTAATTGTATCTCCTGTTTTAAACTGGTAATCGTTTAAGTTCTAACACATTCTAAAATATCTACATTTTAACTCCTCTCCCCCACATTTTGTGTTTTTGATATCATATTTTACATCTTCATGTTTATCCCATTATCCTTTTTATTCTAATGCATATTAGAATGCATATTCCAACTTGTTTTTGCCAAAAACATAAAACCCCAGAATGGTGAAATGAGTAGGACAATAAACTCCTGTATACCTTTGCCCTAGACTAATTACTAATATTTTAGCCTACCTCATTCTTATCACTCTAATCAACCACTATTAATGTCATGCATACAGTTTATTTCCTTTTCCACTGAAGAACCTTCTTATTTGCTTCAATTTTTTAATGCAGGTGTAATTTACAGTGGAGAAATGCAGAGATTTACCTGTTACAGTTTTGGGTTTTGACAAATACATACACTTATGTAATCCATACCTCTTTAAAGATTATTTTTGTTACCCCAGAACATTCTCACATGCCCTTTCCCAGTCATCCTTACCCCCTCGGAAGCATATACTGTTCCAACTTCATTCACTTCAGAGGAGTAGTCTTCTCTGTTCTTGATGATGTTAACGTGTATCAGTATATATTTCCTTTTTATTGCTGAGTAGTGTTCCATTTTATGAATATATTTAATTATTCATTTTTCTGTTGGGTTGAATATATTTTTTTGAGCTATTATGAATAAAGCTGTTGTGAACTTTGTCATACAAGTCTTTATGTGTCATGGAGTTTGAGTCACCATTTGGGTGAGCTGAGACAGATAATCAATTGAATGTGTATAATATGAGGCTCTGTTAAGTGCTTTGAAGAAAAACAAAGGAGTGGAAGCATGATAGAGGGTGATCTTTCTGATTGGAAAATATTTTAGCAATGACCTAAAAAAAGTATGTAGGAGAACTATGGAGATGACTAGGGTATAACTTGATAATTCCAAGGAGATAGCAGAAAATGGAGCGTTCCTGAGGCAGGAGTGTGCTTGGCATATTCCAACGTGGGTGAGCAGGGTAGAGGGCTAGGTCAGAGAGATATTGATACCATGGTAGAAGAGCAAGAAAGGAGTTAAGGACATGAACAGTGTTTTTTTCTTACGAGGAAAGTAAATGAATGGATTCACAATACGACGGTTGCCAGCAACAATAATAACTGCATAAAGTTTATTGAGTTCTTACATGTTGCAGCACCTTGTTTAGTCCATTCCATATCTTATCTTTTTTAAACCTCACAGCAATCCTATGTGAGGTATTGGTACTTATCTCCACTTTACAGATGAGAGAATTAAAGCACTAAGGGATGAGATACATTAGCCTTTATCAGTACATTTATTTATTTTCCAACAGAGTTCTTCTTGGTCATAACTTTCTGACAGTAGATTTTTTTTTTGCGGTACGTGGGCCTCTCACTATTGTGGCCTCTCCCATTGCAGAGCACAGGCTCCGGACGTGCAGGCTCAGCGGCCATGGCTCACGGGCCTAGCAGCTCTGTGGTATGTGGGATCTTCCTGGACCGGGGCACGAACCCCCGTCTCCCGCATCGGCAGGCGATGCTCAACCGCTGCGCCACCAGGGAAGCCCTGACAGTAGATTTTTCAGTAAGCCAGGGTAACAGAGGAGCAAATTCTGGGCTGTCTTTCTGGTTTGCACGTGGTTTAGTACCACATAACTTGGGAGAATTATTTAGCCTCTCAAAATCTCATTTTACTCCTTTGTCAAATGTATGATTTGTACTTTGTGTTTGTTAAGGTCTGGTGAGTCAAATCTGTGAAAGAGCACAAGGGCCCTGATCCTTGAAGAGAAATAATGCGATGCCATAAATATTAAGGGATACCTCACATGCTGAACATTTTAACTTATGGAGAAAAATAATAAAGCCAGCAATAACTTAAAAATGTTGTGTTTAACATTTTAAACTTTCTGAAGTCACCATGGAGTCTAAAATGTATACGCATGTTTTGGGTACTTGAGGCAGATGCAAAGATTTACTTGGTATTCATGGGTGTTTTTGTTGTTGTTGGCTGTGTTGGGTCTTTGTTGCTGCGCGCAGGCTTTTCTCTGGTTGCGGCGAGCTGGGGCTACTCTTCGTTGCGGTGCTCGGGCTTCTCATTGCAGTGGTTTCTCTTGTTGCAGAGCATGGGCTCTAGGCGTGCGGGCTTCAGTAGTTGTGGCACGTGGGCTCAGTAGTTGTGGCTCATGGGCTCTAGAGTGCAGACTCAGTAGTTGTGGCGCATGGGCTTAGTTGCTCCATCTCATCTTCCACTTTATCTCTCTCTTCTTTGTCCTAAAAAAATTCCTCACATCTTTCTCTGTATAGATGAGAAATAAACATGAAGAGTATTCAGTTCATAATGGTGATTGTTTTGTAGCACAAAATAGAACATTGTGTAATAAAATAGACCTTTTTAGTGGGAAAATATCTGCACAGAATCTAAAATTACACACAATAAAATGTATTGACTACAAACTGACGATGGAATCATACTTTCTAGCTAAAATTTAGATCTGCAAATATGTCAACTTGAAGCTCACATTGAGAGACTCTGATGAAAATGGGTTTGGACAACCTCATTGAATTAAATATTTTCTAAAAGAATTATTTCAATAAAATAACAAATGGAATGGAAGACTTGGAAACAGTTTAACTGATAAAATGAATTAAATTGTTCAATGGAATCTTTCTGCAGAAGGCACTCTCAGTTAAAATTAGTGCCTACTTAATACACTTTTGTGTAAAATCTCTGTTTTCCAGTCATCCTCAACATCAAAAGAGTGGAGCTGAAATAGCTTATTATCAGTTGGATGTTTATTTGCCTCTGGATATGATTTTGGATCCATACAGAAGTGGTTTCTATTTGATATCTTGAAATCCGTAAGGCTGATCCATGAACTTAAACTCTTTAGTTAATGAGTTTGTAATAGTGTGTATGATGGGTGTTATTCAGCATTTTCTGACATGCAAACCGTCTTGAATTTTGCTGAGGGGGAGAGGAGTTGGTGACTTGGTGGGCAAGCACATTTTCATTACTTTAATTGAGCGATTTATTAGGATTTTAAGCTTTTTATAAATGTTTTAGTGTTACAGGACAGAATTAAAAGGATTTAGAATAAAAGGAGTTTAACAAAAGGACTTTGCAACAGGATTGCAATAGTTTTTATATTTGATGGATTTAGCTAACGGCTTTTCATTTCAATCATCATGCTACATTCTGTTAAATGCTGTAGAACAGGTGTGTGTAACGTCATTCTCTCTATTGTACATGCAAATAAACACAATTTTATGTATAAAGTTAATCCTCTACAATTTGGAGGATTACATTATGGGAGGGTGATGACTCCGTTAGGCATCTTGGAGAGTACATGCTATTTATATTGCAAGAAAAATCAGGTTAATAGCTACGGTGTTCATGAGATTATAGAATTTTTATACCAACACTTTAAAAAATTATATTTATTCAAACCATCCACAAAGAAATTATTTAAGGCAGAGTTAAGGTTTTGTTACATGGTTTTCCAACTTTGAAAAAATTTAATGTAGAGTGTGCCTCAAAGATATTTGAAGAATTTGTTATGGTTTGTTTGCTTACTGTAGATTTGTCTTTTCTATTTACAAGGTTTTGGTAGTACAGTGGGGGCTTTTGGCTTTATGTTGTTCTTAAGTGAGGGCATTATTTTGTAGTTTAAATTTTTTGCTTGGTTACCTTTTCTGAATGTCCATGACGCTTATCTTTAGTAAGCGTCAGGTGACTGACCTAGAGAACAGATTCGGTGAGACTGTTGTAACCCAGTAGGTCAGTGGAAACCAATGGAATTCTTCAATTCAGGTTTGAGAAACACAAAAACAATCAAACCATTCTTGCCAGTATTATTTGCATTTTAAAGACATGATGTATCATTCATCAAAATATCAAATTGGTATGTATAATTCAGGTACAAACCATAAAGACCTTGTCAGAACACCAGGATGCAGAGGGAAAATAGGTATTGTTAAAGGTGAAGGTGAAATATGGAGGAGTGAAGAATTGGCCTTGTATAGCTGAAGTTCAATTATAATTAATTTGGAACATAAATGTTATGGGCTTTGGACCAGTTAATGTTTAACTTGTGCTTCACTGGAATGTCATATTGTTAATTGTGAAATCTGATTTATTTATTTAGCAGGGGTAAGAGCACACAATCCATAGTAAATTAATGTTTGGTGAAGATGTAGCCACTGATCTTTATAAGATTCTCAAAATTTAAATTAGTTATGAAGAATTTTATTCATCAACACTGTGTTTATAGTTTTGGATCCTTTTTTTTTATAGTTTTGATCTTTTTAAGGTGTGATAATACAGTCTGTTAGTGGATCATAGAACTTGTCTTAACCTATTTAGTATAATTATTATCACAATTTAAAAGTATATTATGTCAGATCACAATCTAAATGTGTAACCATTAACCTGTCCTCCTCTGGATTAAACCTCATTATTTTTGGAGGGATCCATTAATGAGGATTATTAACATTAACATTGCAGTTGCTCCTTACCATCTAGCAAAGAAATGAAACATTATTAAAAGAGAGCTGAAGTCCCCTGGCTACCTCTCCCAAATATTGTCTTCATCCTAGACCCCTAAGAGTACTATTCCTATCCTGAAATTGGTGTTTATGTGTTTCTGTCTTTAGCACTTAAGATAACTAAATATCTGTCTATACATCTAACTACACACACTCATGTGGGCACACACTTGTTCAAGCACACAACTTGTACCTTTTTCAAAATTGTGGTAAAAATCACATAACATAAAATTTACCGTCTTTAGGGCTTCCCTGGTGACGCAGTGGTTAAGAGTCCGCTTGCCAATGCAGGGGACACAGCTTCAAGCCCTGGTCTGGGAAGATTCCACGTGCCATGAAGCAGCTAAGCCCATGTGCCACAACTACTGAGCCTGCGCTCTAGAGCCCACGAGCCACAATTACTGAAGCCTGTGCACTTGGAGCCTGTGCTCTGCAACAAGAGAAGCCACCACAGTAAGAAGCCCGCGCACCACAACGAAGAGTAGCCCCCGCTCACCGCAACTAAAGAAAGCCCACATGCAGCAGCAAAGACCCAAGGCAGCCAAACATAAAGAAAAAAAAATTACCATCTTTAAATTTTTACAAACTTTTTTTTCCCTGCCCAGCTGTGCCATGCAGCATGCGGGATCTTAGTTCCCTGACCAGGGATTGAACCTGTGTCCCGTGGTCCCATGAAGAGGGAGCACAGAGCCCTAACCATTGGACTGCCAGGGAATTCCCGACAAACTTTTAATTGTACCGCTTGGCAGTGTTAAGTGCATTCAGAGAACTCTGTACCCATTGAACACCAGCTCTCCATTTCTCTCTCCATCACTAGTCCCTGGTAATCACATTTTTCTTTCTGTTTCTAGGAATTTGACTACTTTAGATTCCCCATACAAGTGGAATAATAGAGTATTTGTCTTTTCACGAATAGTGTATTTCATTTAGCATAATGTCCTCAAGATTCATCTATGTGTAGCGGGTGACAGGATTTCCTTTTTAATATATACATTTTCTTTATCCAGTCATCATTTGATGGACATTTGTGTTGCTGCCACCTTTTGCTATTGTGAATGATTCTTTAGTGAACATGGGTGTTCAAGAGCTTGCTATATGTTTTTAAAATTAATATTTTAAGAGCATTTTTTAGATACCAAAATTGAGCAGAAAGTCCAGAGAGTTGCTGTATATCTCCTGACCCCTCACATCTCACAACTTCCCCCACTATTCATACCCTGCACCACAGAGGTACCCACACTGACATCATTATCACCCAAAGTCCATAATTCTCATTAGGGTTCCCTATTGGTGTTGTACATTCAGTTGATTTTGACAAATGCATAAGGACATGTATCCACCATTGTAGTGTCCTAACAGAATAGTTTACTGCCCTAAGCATCCTCTGTGCTCTATTTACTCATGCCTCCCTCCTTCTTAACCCCTGAAGAGCACTCATCTTTTTACTGTCTCAGTATTTTTACTGTCTCAGTAACTTTCTTTTGCCTTTTCCAGAGCCATTCAGTCAGTATGTATTTAAGTTTCCCCCATGTTTTTTCATGGCTTGGTAGCTCATTTCATTTTAGTCCTGAGTCATATTCCGTTGTCTGGAGGTACCACAGTTTATTTATCCACTCATGTACCGAAGGGTATCTTGACTGCTTCCAAGTTTTGGCAACTGGGAACGAAGCTGATATAAATGTCCATGTGCAGGTTTTTGTGTAAACAAAGTTTTCAACTCCTTTGGGTAAATACCAAGGAGCATGATTGCTGGATCTTGTAGTAAGAGTATGTTTAGTTTAGTAAGAAACTGCCACACTGTCTTACAATGTGGCTGTACAGTTTTGCATTCCCTCTAGTGATGATTGAGAGTTCTTGTTGGTCTGAATCCTTGTCAGCTTCTGGTATTGTCGTTGTTTTACATTTTGGCTGGTCTAGTGGAGTGGTATCTTATTGCTGTTTTGATTTGAATTTCCCTGATGACCTGTGATGTGGAGCATCTTTTCATATGCTTATTGGCCATCTGTATATTTACTTTGGTTAAGTGTTTGTTCAGATCTTTTTCTCAGTTTTAAATTGGGTTGTTCGTATTCTTACTGGTTAGTTTTAAAAGTACTTTGTTATATTTGGGGTAACACTCCTTTATCAGATGTGTCTTTTGCAAGTATTTCTTCAAGTCTGTGGCTTTTCGTCTCACTCTTGACATATGTACCTTTTTAAAGAGCATAAACTAAATTACATAATATTAAAAGAAAATATTTATCCTCTTTATTCTATCTTCTATTTTAAAAAAAACCTGCCTTCTGAAATATTACATATTTACCAGAAAGTTGCAAAAATACTACAGACAGGTCTTGTGCACCCTCTGCCCAGCTGGTTACATCTTATATACAATATAAAAACCAGGAAACTAACATTGGTGGAATGTGTGCACATAGTTCCATGTCATTTTATCACATGTGTACATTTATGTAACCACTACCATAATCAAGATACAGATGTATTTCATCACTACAGTAATCTCCCTCATACCATCTCCATCCACCATCCCTAACCTTTGGGAATTTATCAGTCTGTTTTCCATCTCTGTACTAATTTTGTCATTTCAAGAGTATTACATAAATGGACTTAAACAGTATTGCTTTTTCACTTAGCACAAGTTTGTTGAGGTGTATCCAAGTTGTTTAGTGTATCAGTAGTTAGTTCCTTCTTACTACTGATTAATATTTCATGGTGTGGAGGTAAAATTCATCTGCTGAAGGACATCAGGGATGATTTCACTTATTTTGCTGTTTAAAATAAATCTACTATGAAATTTGTGTACAAGTTTGTGTGGGTGTAATTTTTATTTTTCTGGGATAAATGCCCAGTAGTATGATTGCTGGGATATATGGTAAGTGTATGTTTAGGTTTTTTGTTTCTGCTCTTTCAAAGAAACTGCCACACTCTTTTCTAAAGGGGCTGTACCATTTTATATTTCCACCAGGAATGTGTGAAAGATCTAAGTTCTCTGCATTTTTGTCAGCATTTGCTTTTTACATTCCCCTGGTAGCTAATGTTGTTGAAAATCTTTTCATTTGCATATCTGCTTTCCATATCTTATTTTCAGTGAAATATCTCATGTCTTTTGCCCATTTAAAGTTGGATTTTTGTTTTTTAGTTTTGCGTATGTTGGGATTATTTCATATATTCTAGATGGGTCCTTTGTCAAATATGTGTTTTACAAGTATTTTTTCCAATGTGTAGCTTGTTTTTAATTTTAATTATAGCCAACTTATTGCTTTTTTTGGTCTCATGGGTCATATTTTCTGGTGTCATGTCTGAGACCTCTTCACCAAACCCTAGGTCCTGCGATTTTCTTTTGTTTTCATCTAAAAGTTATGTAGTTTTACATTTTAATCTCTAATCCATGTTGAGTTAATTTTAGGTAAGGTGTTTTATTTCCAGTTTTATTCTTTTCCTATGGGTATGCAGTTGCACCAGGACCATTTGTTGAAATGGTCAAATGGTCTTACTCTGCTTAATTGCCTTTACACCTCTTTCAAAAATCGGTTGACCATATTTGTTTGGGTCTATTTCTGGATTGTCTTCTGTTCCATTAATCTGTGCATCTTCTGTCAACTTTATATATCTGTTTACTTAGATTGTCCTTCATTTCCTGCTTCAGCATTTTGTAGTTTTCAGTATCTAAGTCCTGTATATATTTTTTAGATTTATACCTGAGTATTTAATGTTCTTTTGAGCAGTTATTAATGGTATTGTATTTTTAATATGGAATTCTGGAATTCTTTGTGCTTGTTGCTAGTATATAGAAACACGGTTGATATTTTGTATGTTGATCTTGACTCTGGTGAAGTTGCTGAGCTAACTCACTAGCTTTAGAAGTTTTTGCTATTGTTGATTCCTTGGGATTTTCAATGTATCAGTCATGTTATCTGCAAATATGCAGTTTTATTTCTTCCTTTCTTATCTGTATGACTTTTTCCCCCTTTCTTTTCTGCTTTGTTGCTTTGTCTAGAACTTCCAGTACTATGCTGAATGAGTGGAGTCCTTGCCTCGTTCTTGCATAATTCTTGTTGTCCTTGTTCTATGAAAAATTTTGAAACATTTCATGGATCCTTTCCTCCTCTGTTTTTCTCTTTTCTCTCTTTGGAATTCCTACCTACGTACTGGAACTTTGAGACTGTCCTTTAACATTTCTCTTGTGTATGTATTTGTGTGCGTGTATAAATTAATGCTGTTTTTCTTTTCTTTTTTTTTTTGGTGTTTCTGCTGTGTTCTCTAGGAAGTTTTCTCTGATGCTTGTGTTAAGTTTTTAAATAATGTCTACCTTGTTTTTAACTTCCCAGAGCTCTTTTATTTTCTAAGCGTCAGTTTTTCATTGCATTCTTATATTGTTTCATGCCTGAAATATCTTCTCATATTTTTAAAATTATTAATGATAGTTTCAAAATCTTTGATAGTTTCTTCCTGTATAGAGTTAACCACTTTTCCAGGTGCTTGTACCTGTTTGTAAGCAGCAAACTAAAAAGCTGATTGCAAGCAATGTGTATGTGTTTACCAGCCTCTAACTTTATTGAGGCTACTTTGGTTGTGCTGTTTCTTGGAGCTCTCTGGTTGACAGTGTCTTTCAGTCTTTCTTCATGGACTGACTGATTTAATTGTTTTCTAATACATTGCTATTCATTTTACCAGTCTTTTTTCAGGATTTTGCATTGTTGTGTATTGAGAATGGCCTGAACTTTTTAAGTTTTTAAAGTTTCTGTTGTGACCTTCCTTTATTTAGTTTTGAAATCAAGGTTATCCAACTCTTAGGTAATTAGTTGGTGGAATTAGGGGTGGTTTTCTGATTTCATGGTGAATGTGTATAAGATTGACGTTGCTAATTTTAAAAAAAAGGTTTTTAAATGTTGGTTCCATTTTTAAAATAGATATAAGTTTATTTACAGCTCTTCTAGTTTTTGTTCAGTCAACTGTATAAATATATCAATTTAAATGAATGTTTTGCTATCTCTTTAGCTGTAAATGTTTTGAGAGAATGAAAATAATGGGAAATATACAAGAATACTTCTCAAAGTTTTATTTTACATTTTATTTCATGTTCCTTATCAGGTGCTCAAAAGTGTGACAACTTTGCTGAAAAAAGGCCCCTCCTTGGTGTTTGTAAGAGCGCTGGATCTTCTGGGTAAGGAATTAAAAAAAATTTCTTTGAACCACTATTAAAATTTTGTATTATTTCAGAGGGGGGAACTTTGATGTCTTCAAATCTTTGTTTACCATAAGAGTATGCTCTTACAAGACAGATGGGAAAGGAAATAAAAACCTATGTAGGGTTTTTGTCACTCAGTCCTTGGGATTTTTCTGCTCACTGTTTTCTCAAATGTAGGGTGATAGCAAAACATGAAAGCAAGCCAGCAGTACCTCAGAGTTCAGTCTTGAAATAAAAGATGAGCATCGTTTAGAAAAATGTGTTTCAGTTTATGTATTTATTTGGTATTTATAGTGGCCTTCTACAGTGGATTAGAACTTACGGTTAGGTCGTTGTCATCGTCGTCATCATCATCGTCATCACCACCACCACCATTAACATTTACTGTTGTTGTAGCCTGTGCCTGACACTGTTCTAAAGGCATTCCATGAATTTTCTCTTTCATTTCTTTCAGCAATACTATGAAATAGATACTGTTCTTAGTCCCATTTTGCACTTTAGAAAAACTCAGGCGCTGAATTCACACAGTGGAGCTGTGGATTCAAACCCAAGCAAGCATTCTCTTAATTCCATGCTGGTTACACTTGTGACCATGAGAGGACTGTGGACAAAGATGATTAATGGTTATTACTCAGGAAGTCAGATTTTTCCCTACTTTCTCTATATAGTAAATGAGAATATATGCTTCTTAATGGCTTATAGTGATTTAGTTACCAGGTTTGTCATGACCTTTTCACTATGTAATTCCAATTCAACCACTGGTAAAATTGCAATGGCCTATACAAACCATGTGATTGAAAGTTACTGGGTAGGCAGTCCAGGGCTAGTGAAGTGTTTCTGTGATGTGTCATTAATGACCTAGGTTCTTTCCATTTCTAGTTTTGACATCTTTTAGAATATGACCCCTTCCCCTAATGATCTCAAGAAGGCTACTGTCTTTTCAGTTAGTGCCTCTCCTCCACTTGAACTCCTAGCTACAAGGTAAGCAGGGATATGATTATGGTTTTCTTAGTAGGGTAGAGGATCAAAATGAATATTAGGCTTGGCAACCGGTAGTCCCTGCCTTGTACTTTCAGCTGATAGTGTACACTCTAGGTCATGGATGCAGTGCAGAAGGGAAGAATGTGCTAGTGGTGTTACATGATTAGGTCTTGGAATCTTAATCATTGCTTTCTGGGGCAATGGTTTGACTACATGCATTACAAGGCAGTTTTCTTCCAGTGTAAATTTTTGGGTTGAAGTGGGCAAAAATTTACTTTGTACTCATCACTCTGCCAGGTATGGGATGAGGATACAAAGCATGAAAACCGAATTCCTTGTCCCGAAGACTTAAGGATGTTGCTGAAAACAAAAACATAGCACACAGAAAATGATTTTGATATAATGATGTGTAATAGGAATTCAAAGAAGGTAGAGATCAGTGTGTGTGGATTAATGGGAGATGGTCTCATGAGGAAGGCACAGCTTATGCTGGATCTAAAGGAATAAGAAAGTTTGGCAGTACACGTAGAAGACTAAGGACTTCCAAAGTAGGTTATAAAGCTGTAGAAGGGGAACAGACACTTGGTATAAATATACATAGGAAAGATGGAGGTTTGTGACTTAGAATCAAGTCCATCTGCAAAACAGGTAGTGACAACCATTTCAGTGCTCTAGAACTCAACCAAAGGCTTCCAACAATGTAGAAAGTGTTTATGTTTGAGAAACTGGTAAATATTAAGCCATAACAGTGGGAATCTGTCACATTCATGCCCGGAGGCTGCTCCCATCACACTCCACCCTTCCCCTTCCAACTTGGTTGATTTTCCAGGGTGTGCAATGTCATGACCATGCCCAGCAGCATTGTCCCTGGAAGTTATGGTCTTGGGGTCATGAGAGTTGTGCAGGCCCATGGCTCTTTTAGCCTAAAGTCATGGTTAGCTGAGGCTTCATGTAGGGGCAGAGGAGCCATGAAAGCATCCAGGGAAAGCTAAAATCTGGAAGACTTGAAAATGTCTGCCTGTTGAATGCGTTTCTCTACCCACACATAGATCCTTTTGGAAAGGATGACAACCTTTATTGACTTAGGGTATTTGAGCAAATTCTATGTGGAATCTTTGGCTAAACCACTAAGCTACTTAGACACAGGGGCAACCCCCCAGGCAAGCAGGCTTTAAAATGAAAAAAAGAATTAAAGAAAAGTAAAACTCAGCAGAGGCATTAGTAACTGCACATTGTAGAGGAAGAGAGATTTCCAGAATTCTTATACTATTTTATATAACATGTCTAGTTTTCAACATAAAATTATGATACATACCAAGAAATAGGAAAGTGTGATATATTGAGAAAAGTAGGTGATAGAAAGTGTTCCTGATTGTTTCCAATGTTAAAATTTGTAGACAGGGCTTTTAAAGCCATTATTCTACATGTGTTCTAAGAACTAAATGAACCGTTTCTGGAATGATAGGAAAGTATGATAACAGTGACTGAACAAATAGAGAATCTCAATAAGAAATTAGAAATTGTAGAAAAACCAAATGGAAATTCTGGAGTTGAAGAGAAAAAAGGTGAAATAAACTCTCTGGAAGAACACAACACCATATTCAAGTCAGCACAAGTATCAGGGAACTGGTGTGTTGACAAGCGAGCTGAAAGGGAATGGGAACCAAGCAGAAGGGGGGGAAACACCGGTGGTGAAAGAAAACCTTGTTGATTTCACTCTTCCTGGTGTTCAGGTCCCTGTAATACAGGCACACCCAGTCCTGTTGAAGCCCCACAAAAAGATGTGTTTATGGAAGGTGCTCAGCTACCTACTGAGTTTGGTTTGCAAGTTTTGAAAGATTTTCCATTCCTTAGCAACCCTGCTTAACTGTATGATTAAGGAGATTGTTTTTATTTTTATAGGATTCATTTATTGAGGTATCACTTTATGAAAAAATAAGACACAAAGGAAGGGTAAGGTGATTACATATAGTAGGTGATGAGATCATTTATTGAGGGATGACCATGATGGTATGCAGGTTATATTAGTCAGGGTTCTCCCGAGAATCAGAACCTGCGGGATGTATGTGTGTGGGGAGGGAGGAAGTGGGGGGTTGATTTTAAGAAATTGTCTCACATGATTGTGAGGGCTGCAGATCCAAAATCTGGAGACTGAGGGAAGAGTTACAATTTCAATCCAAAGACAGAATTCCCTCTTCCTCCAAGGAAGTCAATGTTTTAAAATTTTATTAGCACTTTGAACTGATTGGATGAGTCCCACTCACATTATGAAGCATAATCTGCTTTACTCAAACTGCTGATTGAAGTGTTAGTCTTATATAAAAAATACCTTCAGAGAAACATCTAGAATAATATTTGACCAAGTCTGACACTTTAACGACCACAGGGGCGATGAATATCGTTCTGATTAAAATAGCATTTGCGGAACTTCCCTGGTGGTGCAGTGGTTAAGAATCTGCCTGCCAATGCAGGGGACATGGGTTTGAGCCCAACCTGCACTCTAGAGCCCACGAGCCACAACTGCTGAGCCCGCGTGCCTAGAGCCCATGCTCCACAACAAGAGAAGCCACCGCAATGAGAAGCCCGCACACTGCGATGAAGAGTAGCCCCCGCTCGCCACAACTAGAGAAAGCCCATGGGCAGCAATGAAGACCCAATGCAGCACCCCCCACACCCCCAAAATAAAGCATTTGCTGGGCTTCCCTGGTGGCGTAGTGGTTGGGAATCCGCCTGCCAAGGCAGGGGACATGGGTTCGAGCCCTGGTCTGGGAAGATGCCACATGCCTTGGAGCAACTAAGCCCGTGCGCCATAACTGCTGAGCCTGTGCTCTAGAGCCCACAAGCCACAACTTCTGGGCCCATGTGCCACAATTACTGAAGCCCATGCACTGCAACGAAGAGTGGCCCCAGCTCGCCGCAACTAAAGAAAGCCTGTGAACAGCAGCGAAGACCCAACACAGCCAAAAATAAATAAATAAATAATTTTTTTTTTAGAAAAAGCATTTACCTATTTCAAAAAAGTCTATTGCAGGCACTCATTTCCCCTGTCCCATTTCTGCTTCATTAAATTAATTTATAGTAGGAGAATCATTCTGGAAAGAGACTGCTATATGTCTGTATCATTTGCTGGGTTGTTTTAAGAATGGTTATTGATAAATAAGTGCAAAGATATTTCCTTCTTGTTTTTTTTTGTTTGTTTTGTTTTGTTTTTGTTTTGTTTGCTTTTTTCTTTTGGCTGCGTTGGGTCTTCTTTGCTGTGTGGTCTTTCTCTAGCTGTGGTGAGCAGGGGCTACTCTTCGTTTTGGTGCCCAGACTTCTCATTGCAGTGGCCTCTCTTGTTGTGGAACACAGGCTCTAGGAGCGCAAGCTTCAATAGTTGCAGCACGTGGGCCCTATGGTTTGCGGGCTTGAATAGTTGTGGCTGATGGCTCTAGGTTGCTTGGGCTTCAGTTGTGGTGTGCAGGCTCAGTAGTTGTGGCTCGTGGGCTCTAGAGTGCAGGCTCAGTAGTTGTGGCACACGGGCTTGGTTGCTTGGCAGCATGTGGGATCTTCCTGGGCTCGAATCTGTGTCCCCTGCATTGGCAGGCTAATTCTTAACCACTGTGCCACCAGGGAAGTCCTCCTTGGTTTTAAGCACAATGCCTTCTAAGTAGCAGGCTCTCAAAAATATTTATTTTTTGCAATATTTATTTTTAGTAAGCTTGCTATACAGTCATACTAGTCCTTTATTTGAATATTAGTAACACTTTTTTATGGTTGAGAAAATGTCTTAATCTGAGGAACCACATATCCTGAACCTGGGTGTTGATGTCTTCTTCAGAGCCTGTGGTGCACAAAATTTTAGGACCCCCTTCACCCTTTGGAGATGTACAAGACATGTCTGTTGCTGTTCATTTCCGTGGCAAATGCTATATTGAGCACAAGGTGCTTTGGACACTGTCAGTTGCTTATATTCACGATTAATACCACTACGTTCTTCTTAGGAAAGTTCAGTAAAATTTCCTTTTGATGTATAAATTTTCATATTTATATTAAATTTATATTTAAATTTATAGTAACTTTTCAAAGAAAGTGGGAGAATTGCTATGGTAATAATCCCAGTCCTTTCTCATTTTTTATCCTTTAGGTATACACGTTACATTAGCCCACAATTTTTAATACTGGCTGTTACTGCATTCATGACAGTCATTAAAATGCCATTTATTTTTATATTCTAGTGATGTTGTCTTTCTTTCTTTGTGTGTATGTGTCTATGTAGAGAGAAAGGGAGAGGGAGAGGGAGAAATGGAGAGAGACAGATACATTGTTCTGTAATCATTCCAGATAAGCCATTTAAGTGCTTGGTGGGAGATAATGTTTATTGTGCTACTGATCCAGGGATTAAGTCAGTGCCTTTTGTAATAATTTGAGGGAGGGAGGAGAAGTATGGACAGTATACTACGAGTACACACTTTCTTAGGAAATGAAAGCTCATTGTGTGCTAAACTGTTCCAGTAATGTAGTTTTTTGTGGTTAGCATTTTGTTGGGTATTATGAATAATTGCAAAAGAGTAACGTTATTCAACAGCTGACTGCAGTCCTTGAAGAATGTTTAATCCAATATAATATCATCACGTTACTGGAGTGAAGATGTGATCTTTACATAGGGAGAATCATAGAATACTGGCAGTGGAAGGAACCTTGAAATCACATAAGGTATATGCTACAGATAAAGGAAGTCTTATCCAGAGACTCACATCATATATCCATTTGGTGGTGGGAAATTCTTGTGAGAGTGAGAAAATTTCCCTCAGAAACAGACTTACAGAGAACAAACCAGTGATTACCAGAGGGGAGCAGGGTGGGAGAAGCGGTGAAATAGGTGAAGGGGATTAAGAGGTACAAACTACCAGTTGTAAAATAAATAAGATACAGGGATGTAATGTACAACACAGAGTAAAGTCCAGATTTTATAATGACTTTGTATGGTGTATAATCTATAAAAGTATTGAACCACTGTGTTGTACACCTGAAACTAATATTGAAAGTCAACTATGCTTCAATTAAAAGAGTGAGAGGGACTTCCCTGGTGGTGCAGTGGCTAAGACTCTGCGCTCCCAATACAGGGGGCCCAGGTTCAATCCCTGGTCAGGGAGCTAGATCCCACATGCCGCAACTAAGAGTTTGCATGCCTCAACTAAAGATTCTGCACACTGCAACGGAAAAGATCCTGCGTGCCACAACGAAGATCCCACACATGGCAACGAAGATCCCACATGTGGCAAAGAAGATCCCACATGCCACAACTGTGACCTGACGCAGCCAAATAAATAAATAAATATTAAAATAAAATAAAATGAAAATGTGAGAAAATTTCTTTATTTCAATTTGTTAGGAATCCCTTATCTCTTATTAAATAAGCACTCTATGGCCATATTTCCAAGATTGAATTGTAATAATCAGAGAGATTAAGATTTTGGCAACCAAAGACATCTTAAATTTACCTTGAAAAAAGCTAATTAATTTTAATAGCTGCATGGAAATGAAGACTTAATTTCAAAATTAAGGACTGTTCATTAAATATGATACAGTTAGTTCACAGTATTAAATAGTTCTGCAGTTTGTTACCAATTGCCAAAAAAGGTCATTTTGGATTGACAGAATTCTGTGGGACTGGTGTTGTATTTATTTATTTGTATTTATTTATTTTCTTGAAGTATAGTTGGTGTACAGTGTTGTGCCATTCTCTGCTGTACAGCACAGTGACTCAGTTATATACATATAGACATTCTTAGGGCTGGTGTTTGGTAGCCACTGATCTAAAGCAGCAGTTATTTAGGTGGAGGTTAAGCACAGTTTCACTGTCCTGAAGTGTTGCTGAAGAGAGTTTATTTCACCTTGTGTCTAAAATAAATAAGGGTTTTGTTAAATAGAACTAGAAGGGAGGTTGCTTGGGATACTAAGTATCTGACATTTCTTCTTGTCATGAAATGTCACAGAGCTGTTACATACGATGCCCTTGTTTTAACTGATTTTCATCCTGTTGTGTTGTGAGGTCTGATGGAGTCACAGTTTGGGCTGGCATTACTTGTGCAGATACAAAAAAGAGATTTATGCCATTCTTCCAGTCTTTGGTGCTCTAACACATGAGCTTTTTGAGTAATTCCTTGGCCTTTCTTCAAGTACCCAGTCTTTCACTTGTTCATCTCACTGATCTTTTACATTTCTGTGGGTGTTCTGCGTTTTCTTCTAGCTCTCTGCATGGCCTTGTGACTCTCTTTACTGCTTTCAAAGACTGGGCTTTTACATCTTTGATATACCATTTATGCTGAAAGCTGCCACCCTGGCACAGAGGTTTTTAACGAGATGGGTCAGGATACTGGGGTATCCAATATCATGGATTGTTCATGGACCTCTTGACTTTAGTATTGTCTTAGAACCACCAGAGCCCTCAGAGCATGATAGAGCACACCATGTTTATCTGATTATGGATGTAATAAAACCTTAAGGAAATAAGATGACATTACTGTAACAGGTAAAAGTTGTTTTTTTATGTATTTATTTAAAAATATAGTATCTAAACTATGGACACCACTTAGTGATGTGTTGTAAGATTGTTATTATAGACATTGTTGTATATTTCCTTGTGAGCCTGAAATTGGTACAAATTTCAAATGGCCCACCAAAATGGGTATAGGTAGGAGACTAAACCAAAGGAATCCTGGTTTAATTTTTTGAAGAACTGTGTTTCTTGCTATTACATGATATTTGTATTCCTGAAAACCTGTACTGTTAGGGTCCTAGCTAGAAATAGAAGATATACTCAAATTGGGTAATTTGAGGAGAGTTTAAATAAAGTGAATAGGAGCTGAGACCCTTTACCATTTCTAAGCAAGGGGTGAGAACCATTAGCAGAACCTCCAATGAGAGCCCTATCAAGATGGTTACCTGGCAGGAGCTGTGGCCTCTGGTGGAGAGATTCGGTCCATCTGCAATAACCTGACAGCGGAGCAGCCAGGGGTGTCCCTGCATTACTGTCATTTCTCCAGATGGCTCTCTCAGGCTGAACCCAGCCAGAAGCTGGAGGTTCTGGAGGTTCAGGGAGCCCATGGATGCAATCCGTTTGATACGTGGCAGCCTCCCAAGGCAGGGAGCCGGGTGCCTTGAAAGCAGAGTGTATTTACAGGGGCAATATGCTTATATTCTGCAAAATTTCACCCTAAAGCTGAGGTTATGGGGAAAACAGATATGGAGAAAGTTTATACAATGTTGTAATCAGAGTGGTAATCCTGATTAAAATTTAAAAAGAAATGTTAATATTAATTTAAAAATTATTAGTTAATATGGAATTTTACCTTAAAAAGAAGGTCAAGGAATGGGGGTATAAGAAAGAGTTGAGACTGTTAAGTTAGAGCAGTAAGAACAAAATGGACAAAGACCAGGAGGAAATAAGCTATAACATTTCTTGTTGCCTAAGCACATGGTCAAACTGAGCCATGACAAACCTGGTCCCTCCTGGTTTTCTGTATTCAACTGAGCTAGTGAACTCTGTGTTCAAAATATACTTTGTATGTTGTATTGTGACACGAACGACTAAGTGCTGTCAATTTTATTAATACCACTTCCTTTATTAATACTACTGACATCACTCCTCATTCAGAATCATAAATTTTAGCAGACTCTGATGTGTTTGTGTGTGTATACACTTTTTATGGTTTTTTTTTTTTTTTTTTTTTTTTTTTTTTTTTTGTATGCGGGCCTCTCACTGCTGTGGCCTCTCCCGCTGCGGAGCACAGGCTCCGGACGCGCAGGCCCAGCGGCCATGGCTCACGGGCCCAGCCGCTCCGCGGCATGTGGGATCCTCCCGGACCAGGGCACGAACCCGTGTCCCCTGCATCGGCAGGCGGACTCTCAACCACTGCTGTGTGTGTATACACTTTTAACAGCTTTACGAGGTGTAATTGATATGCAATAAACTATATATCCTTTTTAAAAAAATAAGTTTATTTATTTATTTCTTTTTGGCTGCGTTGGGTCTTCGTTGCTGTGTGCAGGCTTTCTTTAGTTGAGGCAAGCAGGGGCTACGCTTTGTTGCTGTGTGTGGGCTTCTCATTGCGGTGGCTTCTCTCGCTGCAGAGCACGGGCTCTAGGCATGCAGGCTTCAGTAGTTGTGGCAGACAGGCTCAGTTGCTCTGCGGCATGTGGGATCTTCCCAGACCAGGGCTCGAACCTGTGTCCCCTGCATTGGCAGGTGGATTCTTAACCACTGCGCCACCAGGGAAGCCCCTAAAAGTGTACAATTTTATATGTTTGGCATATGTATACACCTATGAAGCCATCGCCACAAACAAGATAGTGAGTATAACTATCACCCCCAAAGAGTCCTCATGTCCCCTTATAATTTTTCCCACCCAATTCCTTTTCTTCAAATAACTACTGATCTGGTTTTGGTCACTGTAGATTAATTTGCATTTTCTAGAGTTTTATGTAAGTGGAATCATATAGTATGTACTTTATTTGGTCTGGCTTCTCTTACGAAGCATACTTATTTTGAGATTCATTCATGTTATTGCATTTATCATTTAGCTCATTCACCTTTATTGCTGAGTAGTATCACACTATATGAGTGTACCATAATTTGGTTATCTGTTCACCTGTTGATGGGTATTTTGGTTGTTTCTAGGTTTTGGCTTTTACAGGCAATGCTGCTTTGAACCTAATGTTCAAGTCTTTGTATAGACATATGCTTTCTTTCCCTTGGTCAAATATATACAAGTAGAATGACTGAATCACATGTTAGATGTATGTTTTTCAAAGTGGTTGTCCCATTTTACTTTCTTTTTTTTTTTTTTTTTTTTGGTATGCGGGCCTCTCACTGTTGTGGCCTCTCCCGTTGCGGAGCACAGGCTCCAGACGCGCAGGCCCAGCGGCCATGGCTCACGGGCTTAGCCGCTCCGTGGCATGTGGGATCCTCCTGGACCAGGGCACGAACCCGTGTCTCCTGCATCGGCAGGCGGATTCTCAACCACTGCGCCACCAGGGAAGCCCCCATTTTACTTTCTTACCATCGATGTAGGAGGTTTCTAATTCCTCTACTTCCTCACCAGCCCTTGACTTTATCAGCCTTTTAAATTTTAACCATTTCAATAAATATGTAATGGATTCTCATTATGCTTTCTATTTGCACGTCCCCCATTTTTGTTATTCTCAACCCTTAATTCAATTAACTCTTCTTTCATGAGAAATAGGTTGTTATCCGAAGCCAGTATGATTTCTAGTGGTTTGGCATACAGCATTAGATGCATGAACCATATTATCTCTTCCTTTGTATACCTAGTGAGAAGGATGATATAGTAGCACCTAATGACTGTAGTCTGTTGTTTATGGTCACTACTTCCATGTGTTTTGGAGCATTCTTTTTTATTTTATTTATTTATTTTTGGCCATATCACACTGTGTGGCATTCAGGATCCTAGTTCCCTGACCTGGGATCGAACCCATGCCCCCCGCAGTGGAAGTGTGGAGTCTTAACCACTGGACTGCCAGGGAAATCCCTTTTGGAGAATTCTTGATTTTAGTTTTTATTTTGTCCCAATCAGTGTTTCTCTGTTACTTTTAAAAAATATTTTGGCTGCATTGGGTCTTTGTTGCTGCATGTGGGCTTTCTCTGGTTGTGGCGAGCGGGGGCTACTCTTCGTTGCAGTGTGTGGGCTCCTCATTGCTGTGGCTCCTCTTGTTGTGGAGCATGGGCTCTAGGCGTGTGGGCTTCAGTAGTTGTGGCACACAGGCTCAGTAGTTGCGGCTCATGGGCTCTAGAGCACAGGCTCAGTAGTGGAGCATGGGCTAACTTGCTTGGTGGCATGTGGGATCTTCCCGGACCGGGTCTTGAACCTGTGTCTCTTGCATTGGCAGGCAGATTCTTAACCACTGCGCCACCAGGGAAGCCTTCTGCTACAACTTTTAATATGTGTTTTGAGAGCAAGAGCTTTATGAGTCCCCAAAAGTTTGAAAAATTGGTGAGGAGAGATGGTGCAGGTACAAGGGGAGCAAAGGAAAAAAGCTTTAATAATTAAGCAAAAGACGGTCTTATAAAGAGGATTGAAAATGGACATAGAATTTTAAAAGTATATTTTCTTTAGAGTTAGCTCACTCTACTGAACTGGTTGTATGTTCTAGGAAATGGCATTGTGTTATGAGAAGGAGTCATGGTTTTTGAGAAACTTAAAAATAAATGTATGTAATACATTAAATGGAGAATGAAACCAATGGTTGATTAACATTATCAAACTATGAGGCAGCTGTCAGTCTTCCACCTTGGACTTTTTTTCAAAGATCCTTCTTCTAACTCTTTTTTTTTTCTTTTGTTTGTGGACAAGGTGCTGCATTTATTTTTGCATATACAGATTTTGTGTATGAAGCCACAAACTATTTTTTTAACATCTTTATTGGATTATAATTGTTTTGCAATGGTGTGTTAGTTTCTGTTGTAAACAAAGTGAATCAGCCATATGTATACATACATCCCCATATCCCCTCCCTCTTGCATCTCCCTCCCTCCCATCCTCCCTTTCCCACCCCTCTAGGCAGTAGCAAAGCACGGAGCTCATCTCTCTGTGCTATGCAGCTGCATACCACTAGCTATCTGTTTTACATTTGGTAGTGTATATATGTCCATGCTACTCTCTCACTTCATCCCAGCTTACCCTTCCCTATCCCTGTGTCCTCAAGTCCATTCTCTATGTCTGTGTCTTTATTCCTGTCCTGCCCCTAGGTTCATTAGAACCATTTGTTTTTTAGATTCCATATACATGTGTTAGCATACGGCATTTGTTTTTCTCTTTCTGACTTACTAAGCTCTGTATGACGTGACAGACTCTAGGTCCACCCACTTCACTACAAATAACTCAGCTTCATTTCTTTTTATGGCTGAGTAAAAAGATGTGCCACATCTTTATCCATTCATCTGTCAATGGACACTTAGGTTGCTTCCACGTCCTGCTGTTGTAAATAGTGCTGCAAGGAACATTGTGGTGCATGACTATTTTTGAATTATGGTTTTCTCAGGGTATATGCCCAGTAGTGGGATTGCTGGGTCATATGGTAGTTCTATTTGTAGTTTTTTAAGGAACCTCCATACTGTTCTCCATAGTGGCTGTAACCAATTTACATTCCCACCAACAGTGCAAGAGGGTACCCTTTTCTCCACACTCTCTCCAGCATTTGTTGTTTGTAGATTTTTTGATGATGGCCATTCTGACTGGTGTGAGGTGATACCTCCTTGTAGTTTTGATCTGCATTTCTCTAATGATTAGTGATGTTGAGCATCTTTTCCTGTGTTTGTTGGCAATCTGTTTATCTTCTTTGGAGAAATGTCTATTTAGTTCTTCTGTCTATTTTTTGATTGGGTTGTTTGTTTTTTTGATATTGAGCTGCATGAGCTACTTGTAAGTTTAGGAGATTAACCCTTTGTCAGTTGCTTCATTGGCAAATATTTTCTCCCATTCTGAGGGTTGTCTTTTCGTCTTGTTTGTGCTTTCCTTTGCTGTGCAAAAGCTTCTAGGTTTCATTTGGTCACATTTGTTTATTTTTGTTTTTATTTCCATTTCTCTAGGAGGTGGGTCGAAAAGGATCTTGCTGTGATTTATGTCATAGGGTGTTCTGCCTATGTTTTCCTCTAAGAGTTTTATAGTGTCTGGTGTTACATTTAGGTCTTAATCCATTTTTATTTTATTTTTATGTTTGGTGTTAGGGAGTGTTCTAATTTCATTCTTTTACATGTAGTTGTCCTGTTTTCCTAGCACCACTTATTGAAGAGGCTGTCTTTTCTCCAGTGTATATTCTTGCCTCCTTTAAAAGATCCTTCTTTTATGGCTAGATCAGCTTGTCTGTTAAAAACTTTAGAGTCATAGTGTCAAGGAAAAGATACTTCCTGTCAAACATGTCAGATTCTGATATTGAATATCCATCTGAAAGTAGATCACCTGAAAGTAGATTCGCCTTTCAAGAAAAGACCTTCTCAGTATGGAGAACAGAATGGAGGTTCGTTAAATAATTAAAAATAGAACTACCATACGACCCAGCAATCCCACTACTGGGCATATGCGCTGAGAAAGCCATAATTCAAAAAGGGTCATGTACCACAGTGTTCATTGCAACACTGTTTACAATAGCCAGGACATGGAACCAACCTAAGTGTCCATTGACAGATGAATGGATAAAGAAGATGTGACACATATATACAATGGAATATTACTGAGCCATTTAAAAGAAACAAAATTGAGTGATTTGTTGTGAGGTGGATGGACCTAGAGTTTGTCGTACAGAGGGAAGTAAGTCAGAAAGAGAAAAACAAATACCATATGCTAACACGTATATATGGAATCCAAAAAAAAAACGGTCTGAAGAGCCTAGAGGCAGGACAGGAATAAAGACACAGATGTAGCAAATGGACTTGAGGACATGAGAATAGGGAAGGGTAAGCTGGGACGAAGTGAGAGAGTAGCATGGACATATATACACTACAAAATATAAAATAGATAGCTAGTGGGAAGCAGCTGCATAGCACAGGGAGATCAGCTTGGTGCTTTGTGACCACCTAGAGGGGTGGGATAGGGAGAGTGGGAGGGAGACACAAGAGGGAGGGGATATGGGGATATATGTACACGTATAGCTGATTCACTTTGTTATACTGCAGAAACTAACACACCATTGTAAAGCAATTATACTCCAATAAAGATGTTAAAAAAGAAATAAATAAATAAAGAAAAGACCCTCTGGCACCCTTCTTTATCAACAGCCACTTATAATAAAGTCTTTCTACTTTGACTAGTGTGATAAACTTTCATTATTTTTAAATTAAAATATAAATTTTAATTAAATATAGATTTGAAAATCTATATTTTCAAATTAGTGTTTCTCATGTAAACACACTGTCATATTCAATTAATATATTTTTCTCTCTGTGTAAAGTTACGGATTGAGATAGAACTCATTCCAGTTTTTCCCATTAAAAGTAATGGAAATGATTTTCCACTTAATGCCTATTCATTTAGTGGCAGAGCTTTTAGGAACAAATTAAAAGTCCCTAAGTGAGGCTTGCATATTTGGGTTATAGTTTTCTATTTTGTGGGCCTTAGGGGGAATATTTTCATTAAGATGAAATTCTGGTTTTTCTTCTGGTAGTTTTGTGTGAATGTTGCTATTACTTTTTTTTTTCCTTCATGATAACACTCAGTATGACTTTTCTGGGGCAGTATTAATAATCATTTTTATAGAGGTTAAGGGTTGTGGTTGGAGGGATTTGGGTCTTTACCTGGTTTCCTACTGGGAGTGTGTCTTTTTCTGTAGGTATAAGGAAGTACAGGGTTTCTTTAATAAGTGGCACCTTGGTGCAATGGCTTCAGTCCTTCCTGTGGTTTTCTTGTAATACCCTTACTTTCAGCTCATTTCTTCTATTTTTCCTTCACTGCTAAGTTCCCACAGATACATCCCATGTCTGATATGATTCCTCTCAGATGCTTTCCCTCTGACAAACATCTCTTGTCCTGCACACACCCTCATCCTCCTACTTTTGATTCATTAGTAGCCAAGGCTTTGAGCCAACTGATGTTAGACCTTTTTGTAGCATTTCCCTACTCAGGGTGAGACCCACTTGCTTCTGGGAGTAAATCTTAGGTGATTTTATCTATGCTCCACCACTAGTAGGACTATTGCATTCTCTCCTTGTTTTCCAAGTAATCTCCGCTTTGCTGCCAGCCAGCAGAGAAGGCTCTGCCAGTTTTGAATCATGATCCCTGCGGCCCCTGTGGCGCCGCCCCCCCCCCCGGGTAAATGTTATTTAAAGTTCTTGGCTTTTCTCTCTCATCCCTCTCATAGTTATGATGTAGTGTGATTTCAGGGTGATTTCATTTGTTTTCCTTGTTGATGGGTGGTGTTTTTCAAAGACATTTGGAGATTCAGAGTTAGGTGGCCTTATATACATGCACCAGCACATTTGTAAAGATATTTGAGTTGCATTGTTCTTATCTGCATCTTGCTTGTTTTTACCTCTTATTAATATATTATGGCATATTTTTATTTAATGGTGAATATCGGTGCTACCTTATGTATACTATCCTATTTAATACATATTCCATTAATATACATATTTTAAAATATTAGTTATAAATGGAAAGAACTTAAAGCTTAAAATAGGCCATCATGTGCTGCCACCATATCTAAGAATTTCTTGTTCAACTTTTTAAGATTTTGTGTCAGAGAATGCTGGTAAGCAAAGAAGAAAAAAGCAGTTGTGAAAGGTTTGTTTCCTATACTGTCTGATTCAAAACTTGTTAAGAACAGAAATTAGCCACAGATTTTATTAAAACGGGACCATCTCTCCCGCCATTTAACTACTGCATGTGTTTCCTGTGGCCATGTTGCAAAGAGGTGTGTTTTCCAAGAGGTACATCTAATTCTTGTTGTATGGTTCTACCTGATTTTAGTAGAGGTTCTTAGGGAATGAATCCACATCAATTTTTGAACCTTTATTCAGAAAGTAAGTATTGAAATCCCGTCATTACAATGACTTGGGAGAATGATGATGTCTCTTTTCTTGGGATGTGTTATATGTGTTATCACTTTTCCTTAGGATCTGTATACAAGTTATTAGCTGGCTAGAAATTTTCTTCATGTACTGTTTAAGCAGATTTGGGTATTAAACACTTGAAACATGATTGGTGCCAATGGAATGCTGATATTGTGGATATATTAAGTTAAATATATTAAAATTAATTTCACTTGTTTCTTAACGTGGCTACTAGAAAATTAAAAATTACACATTTAGCTTATTTTGTCTTTCTTTTGGACTCTGTTGCTCTCACCTTGCTTTTGGCTAGAGATATACATTTGGACTCTTTCTGACTATCTCTGTGTGGAAAACTATTATGATTTGTTATTACATGTACAGATCTATAGATTCATCAACCCTTTGCTATTAGCCAGGAAATTTTACAGGAATTTCTAAAAATCTGACAAAGCAAAGATTGCCAGAGAATAGTAGTCTGTAATGCATAGTTGAAGAAAGAAGCCTTTATTAAAAAGAAATTTTGACATTATGATATTCTGGATGATGGTGGGCCTTCAGTGGCAGCTTTTGTTGTGTTAATCTAAAAGAAACTCTACCTATAGTAATATTTATGTTTAATGGATCTGGTTTTCATTTTGGGTTCTCTAATTTCCTTTCTATATGCATTTAGCCTAAGGTAGGTACTCTGTAATGTTCATTGACATTCCTGAATCCATGGCTAGAAGTATAGAACCCTGGAAAGAACAGAGATTTGGGGGTCACACAGACCTAGATATGAATTACTAGAGTGAAATTATTCAACAATTCTCAGGCTCAGTTTCCTTTTTTGTAATGTGGTGCTCATACACAGCTTCATGCTAGGTCCTTGTGAGGATTAAATATGATGATATTTAGTACAATGTCAAGCCCATATTAGGTGCACCTCATATTATTTGGTCAGAAAGATACGAAGGGTATCCAGGGAACACTCTTTACTAGGAATTTCTTTTCATGTATATATATATATATATATATATATATATATATGTGTATATATATATATATACACATATATATATATATATATGAAGAACTATATGTATATATATATATGAAGAACTATATATATATATATGATATATTTATCTATAAATGTATAGGTAAATTGAAGTGTTGCCTGTATGACTCTTGGAAGGTGTGGCTATGCCCAGTTTATCCAGTATATGCGCTACAGGTTTGTCTGGCTTCATGTCCTAGCCCAGTGCTGTATTTATAGTGTCTCTGATGAATTGGAGCCCTTTACTTTCATTGGAAAATGGTAATTTGTTTATATTCCCCAAGAAAGCCCATGTTATATTTGTTTATATCTTTATTGAAGTATAATTGAAACATGACAAATGGCACATATTTCAAGTGTACAGTATGATAAATTTTGATGTATGTGCACACCCATGAGACCATCGTTCCAGTCAAGATAATGAGCATGTCCACCACCCACAATAGTTTTCTCATGCCCCTTTAGAATGCACCCCTGCTGCCCCTCCCAGTGCTCCGTAAAAGAAGCACATTTCTATGTAATAAGTCCCTTTGAGTATCATTGAGATCTTTTTTGAGGCGAGGTACTTTGCTGTCATGTAGTTTAATATGACTTTTTATTATATAGCTAAAAACAAAAGGTGGGGGCTTCCCTGGTGGCGCGGTGGCTAAGAATCCGCCTGCCAATGCAGGGGACACAGGTTCGAGCCCTGGTCTGGGAAGATCCCACAGCCTCGGAGCAACTAAGCCCGTGCGCCACAACTACTGAGCCTGCGCTCTTATAGAGTCTGCAAGCCACAACTACTGAAGTCCGCCCACCTAGAGCCCGTGCTCCGCAATAAGAAAAGCCACCGCAATGAGAAGCTCGCTCACCACAATGAAGAGTATTCCCCACTAGCCCGAAGTAGAGAAAGCCCGCGTGCAGCAACAAAGACCCAACACAACCAATAAATAAATAAATAAATAAATAAATTAAAAAAAACAGAAACAAAAGGTGGGAGTCTTGAATTCAAAGTTGTTTTTTCTTCTGCTCTGTATCTTAAACTAAAGGCCCCTAAAAGAAACGTTTTCCCTTTAGAACCAGTTCAGAAAACAGCTAAAGGGGTTGCAGTTTTCTGTGTAATCATTTCAAAACAACAGTTTTTTTCAGCCACCAAAAGGATGCAGTCTTGACATATAAATAGAAAACAGATTGAGTTTTTGGCTGATACTGCTATACTGGTTTAAATATTGGTTCAGTCAACTTCAGGCTTAGATTACAAGATTTGCAAATTAAAGGAAAACCAAAAGGACAAGAACATCTGTATAGATTCTGACTTTGTGGAATTCCATACAGGCATGCTTATTCTACTGCTGGTGCAACAGGGCATGTACACAGTGAATAAGCCTTGAGAAGAGATCACTGTTATGTTGTGCCTATCCCAAAGACAAAATTGATGATGAAAATTAGGGAATTCATTATGAAGAACCACGTCAGTTTCCAAGTCAAGTATTATTCCACAATTTTTTGGGGAAATATTTTCATGATGTAGCTGTAGGGTGTTTAGCCAGAATAAAAATCTTGCTAAATCTCACTAGTTGTGTTACTTGATGATTTTCTTGAATCAATAGTATTGGGAATTGAGAAAGGTAATTTGCTTTAACTAAGACTTAAATATGTTATAGTCAAAGAGTATGTTAATTAATTGATAGGAAATTAATTACTATACACCTCTGTGAGATGTAAGGAATCCTTGTTTGCTACTGGGTAAATCATACCTGTGTGTATGATTTTAAAATGTTTGCTATAGGTTACCTATGCTACTATCTCAAAAAATGCTTTATTTTAATGTTTTTCCCCCTTTTGTTGTAAGAAAGAATTTTATATTCCTTCAAGAAATGTTTATAGCTACCGGTATTATTTATGGGTACCTGCTATATTTCAGCAGCTCTCATAGTATGTGGGAATTCAGTAGTAATCCAAGACAGTGGTTTTTAGCTGAGAGGGAGATGAGAGAGGTGGTTTTGACCCCCCATGAGACACTTGACAGTGCCTGGTGACATTTTTGGATGTCACATCTGGGGACTGGGAGGTGCTAGTGTTATGGCAGAGTCAAGGATGATGCTAAACATCCTATAATGTGCAGATAAGCTCCTGACAACAAAGAATTTTCCAGCCTAAAATGCCCACAGGGCCTAAGGAGACAAAGATCTATGCATTGATTGAGCTGACTTTCTAGCAGGGAGAGAGAAACAAATAAGTAAATTATATAGTATGTTAGCAAGTGATGTGTAAAAAATACTAGGGCAGGTGGTTAGAGAATGTTGGACAAGGCAATGCTATGTGGTGTTGATGGACATTTGGATAATTTGCTGTTTTGGACTATAGTGAACAGTGCTGATATGAACATTTGTATACATGGGAGTGCATTTTTTGGTGTGCATTTCTGTTTGGTATATGTACCTAGTAGTGGAATTACAAGGCCATAAGTTATGCTTTGCTTGATAATACCAAGCAGTTTTCTAAAGTGGTTCTACCAGTTGCCTTCCTACCAGCAGTTCATAAGGCTTCCAGTTGCAGTACTTTGTGTGAAAATTTGGCATTGATAGTCTTCATTTTAGCCATTCTGGTGAATATGCATTGGTATCTCATGTGGTTTTTATTTTCATTTTACTGACAACTAATGAATTTAAATACTTTTATATATATTTTAATCTATTTCAACATCCTCTGAAGTGCATGACCAAGTCTTAAGCCCATTTTTCTTTTGTTTCAAATGTCCTTTTCTAATTCATTTGTTGGAGTAGTTTTAATATGAGCCCCCATCAGTGCTTTTATGATTAGTGCTTTCTTTAAAAAAATATTTATTTATTTATTTATATTTATTTATGGCTGCGTTGGGTCTCCGTTGCTGCATGCGGGCTTTCTCTAGTTTCGGCGAGCGGGGGCTACTCTTTGTTGTGATGCACAGGCTTCTCATTGTGATGGCTTCTCTTGTTGTGGAGCACAGGCTCTAGGTGCACGGGCTTCAGTAGTTGTGGCACGTGGGCTCAGTAGTTGTGGCACACGGGCTCTAGAGCACAGACTCAGTAGTTGTGGCGCTCAGGCTTCGTTGAAGATCCCATGGCATGTGGGATCCTTCCAGACCAGGGATCGTACCCATGTCTCCTGCATTGGCAGGCAGATTCTTAACCACTGTACCACCAGGGAAGTCCCTGATTAGTGCTTTTTATATCCTGTTTACCTCAAGGTCATGAAGCTGACTCCAAAATGTATATGGTTATCAATACAGAGGCCCAAGAATAGCCAAGACAGTTTTGAAGAACAAAGTTGGTAGGGTTACACTACTTGATGTTTATGAAGCAGTAGTCAAAGTTGCATTGGTATAAGGAGAGACCATTAGATTAGTGGAATACGTAGGGTGTCCAGAAACAGATTCACATATTTTTATGATCAAAATGGCACTGCAGTACAAAGGCAATTCATGTATGGTTCTGGGTCATTTGGATATTCATATAGAAAATGAAGAAACTTGTTTCCTGTCATGTATCATGCAAAAATCAACTTAAGACGTATTGTAGACCTAAAGGAGAGAGAAAAAACAAAATATTTTGAAGATGAAGAAAATATCCTCATGACTTAAAAATATTTTATTTATTTATTTGGCTGTGTCAGGTCTTAGTTGTGGAGCCAGGGATCTTTCATTGTGGCACGCAGGCTTCTCTGTAGTTGTGGTGTGCGGGCTCAGTAGTTGCAGCTGGAGGGCTTAGTTGCCCCGTGACACGCAGGATCTTAGTTCTCTGACCAGGGATCAAACCTGCATTCCCTGCATTGGAAGGCAGATTCTTAACCACTGGACCACCAGGGAAGTCCCCCTCATGACTTTAAGGTAGACAGGTATTCCCTAA
Organism: Kogia breviceps; assembly: GCF_026419965.1. NCBI lineage: Eukaryota > Metazoa > Chordata > Mammalia > Artiodactyla > Physeteridae > Kogia > Kogia breviceps. Next base: position 21,822,935 of record NC_081328.1, read on the forward strand.
ACAAAACATAATATGTACTCACTGTAGAGAAAAACATTTGTATTCTTTTGGCTTCAATATTATGTAGAAAATTGCTTGATTTGGTGGTGTATGACTTATATATGATATTCTGTTATGTACCTGTAATGAAAACCAGGATTTTACTATTTTGTGAACCTTTAATGTCAGTATATGGAATTATCATATAATTGGAACAATATAGTAACTGTGTATCTATCCTTTGTTGATGATACCATGGGTTCTATAAGGCTGCCTTAAAAAATTGGGGTTTGAAATCTTAGGTTTGCTTTTTCTCCTTTTGTAGTTATTTAAATATTATTTTGTTTCTGAATTTCTTTTCCTAGCTTTTTTTTGAATTTTATTTTATTTTTCTATACAGCAGGTTCTTATTAGTTATCCATTTTATACATATTAGTGTATATATGTCAATCCCAATCTCTCTTCCTAGTTTAATTCCAATGATAGAATACCTTTAAATAGCTTCTTTTTTTTTTTAATGTTCGAGAAATGTAAATCCAAGTATAATGGTACAAAACATGATATTGTTGTATAAGTCTAGTTGGAAAATTCCCCTCAAAGATGGCAGAAATTCTTGAAGCCATCCAGATCATGAGGGGGGAAAAAGGACAAATAGGAAGTCCTGAATAATTACTTGGTAGGAAAGTACAATGGTAGAGGAGATTGGTTGTTGTTGTTGTTTTTTTTTTTTTTTTTTTGTTTTTTCTTTTAAGGCGATAAGATCCTGGTTTTTTATTCTGTGCAGGATGTTACAGAGGGTCACAATTTTCTTGTTTATTTCAGTTTGTAAAGCTGAATATACCTTAGGATACAGAGGCGCAATACACAAAAACTCCTTTGGACTTAATACTCTGCTGAAAAACTTCAAAAAAATTACAAATGACTTGAATTATTGTTTTATGTTTAGAAACAGATTGTTATTTTAAAACTAAATTTCCTGGCCTCAAGGTGGTTGTCACAACCAATGTAATATATCCTAGAAGCAAGATTTTGTTTTTGTTTTTGTTTTTTAGTCTTTTGAGTGTGTTATATCTTAATGTTAACTGATTTTGTTCTTTGTCAGTAACTTTTGGTATAACGAGTCTTTTTTCTTGGCATTCAAGTAATTTTAGTAACATCTTGTTTTTCAAACACAATATCCAAGGAAGGTTAAAACAGTTATTATACAGTAACTGGCATATTAATTAGAGCCTCCTGATGTGGGGTGGGTAAATGTGCTTGTGGAGAGGAATGAACAAGAGACAATATTTTGAGTGTCCCTTTGGAGTTTTTTAAAAGAACTTTTAAGGGCTTAAACATGTGGTATATTTAGGTTTTATCACTTATTTAAATATACAGTTTGTATTTAGCTCTGTGGAAATAATGAAATATAATAAATTTGTATGTGTTAAAGTAACATTTCCTATTTTATTCTAACTCTGTTTACTTGTTAGTCTTCATTTCTCTGAAAAATTTCAGCGAACACATACTGAATGCATCTGTTTGTCAGTTTCGTCCATGCACCTTTTTCAAACAAGGAAATAAAAGTAAAGTTTATGATGACCAGAGAGCTTGATGAAAACAGCTGCACTGCATACTTCTGTGAGTCACTTGTCAAATGAAGCAGCAGTATAGGAAAAATGATAATGCACCCCTCCACTGTTAAAGACAAAACTGCCTCGATGGGGGACGTTTTAAATTATTAAACACTGTAAACGCCATAACGTTAATTAGAAGAGGAACAAACTCCACAAAGATAAATGTGTTTTCAATATGATTCTTAGGGAGGGTACAGTAGAAACCAGTGAACAGAGAGGAAATTTATTTCTGGCAGGACTCTAGACATGGAACTGTGGCTGAACTTTTTACCCTAATTACCTCCTGCTAATGCCTGCAGCGGTCTGGAATCAAAGTGGTGCTTCGGGCCCTGGAAATTCTCTGATGTGGCAAACGTTTGTTGTGTGAGGAGGGTTTCTTAAGAAAAAGCAGAATGTTGTGACAGGATTTTAAAAAAATTTCTCAGTTACCACCCACCTCACTTGTTGCCTACAAAAATAGAGTAATTGTTTGCATCTGTGTGTGCTTTTTTCCTCCTAAGAAATAACTGTTATAAATCAATGTGACATAGATCCAGTGAACTGAGCCTTGCCTGAGATATGCTTTTCTTTTCTTTTACTTTTTTTTTTTTTTAAGTCTCTCCTTTATTTAAAAATCTAGGTTCAAAATGTAAAGAAGTTATTTTTGATGAGGGAGAAGAAACATTCTGCCCATTTCTGAGGAGAATTTAGATCTTGAAGTCTGCTTTTCAACATAAAGCCTAACCACTTTAGGAGCATCAGACTGATAACTATTAAACTGCCTAATCCTGGAAGTTGAAATGGGAATTTCCAGTTTCCATTTTTAGCTCTCCATCCCACAGGGACCAGAACCTTAGAGACATTTCCCTTTAATTTCTCTGAAACTTCTTTCCATTCATCTGTCACCACCTGCTTTTCATCCTTTTCTTTTAAAGTTAGTGTTTCTATACTATATATAGGATAAATACTTTGACCTTGCATTTTATGTATTCTAAAACAATCTTAATTTCAATTAGTCTGCCCTTGTGTCATATGAATGTCTGTACTAACTTGTATCTCCAGTTCCAGCCCTTTACTAATCTTAAATACATTTTATATAATTCTTGAAAAACATTAATTTCACTATTGTTTTGTAAGGCAGATATACTCATGGTTTCACTTGGGAAGAAATTTATTTAGGCAGTCTTTTATTTAGGTATTGAATAGTTAGCTTTAATTAGTATGTTGTTAGTTTTCTTGATCCTGGGCAAGAAAGAGAATTTTTATTCCTCATAATGAAATCTAAAATTTCTTACAAGGTTGGATCAAAAAGTCACATCTTACTGTGGTTAAGCTGTGGTTACAAATTGCTCCAGTATAACCTTAGTATTTTGCATTTTGTATATCTGCATCTGTGACCATTCATACAGTAGTTTTATCTGTGAATTGTGAATGAGGATTATTTCTTTGAATTACCACCGTTTCAAAATTATGTTACAAATAATTTATTTTCACTTTCTTCCCCTATATATTTTTATAAAGCCTTTTTAATTAGTGGAAGGCAGTTATACATTTCACTTTAACATATTGTTTCAAAATTATAATTAGCCACTTTGGATGTAATATGTGTATTTAACAACTTTTGTTTGTTGTTTGATTCCTCTTGATTCCCCCCTGCCCCCCCATTCCATCTACCTTTATAAGAGCAGTCAAATTAGAAAAACATTTTTGTTTTAACTTCTAAGAAAAGTAATCTTTCATAGTAATGATACTGTTCAAACTGGAAAATAACTTTTACGTTTTAACCATATCTATATGGCATTTGGAGTTGTTGCAGTTCAGTTTATACTTCACTATAAAATAACCTTGCATATTATTATAAGTATTTAAAGTGTCATCTGCTTTTTTTTCTAAACCTGATACCACAGGAAAAAGAAAGGACAATCATGTGGCTTTATCAGGTATTATGGAATGTAAATATTCCTCACAAATTTCAGACAAACATACTCTACAGTGTACAAATAATGATTTCCTTGTGCTTTAGTAAGTGAAATTAGAAGAATTGATTTAGAACAATATAGGCACCTTCTAAAAAATATTTAAAAGCAAGGGCTCAGATTTTCTGTCGTCATTTTAAGTATAAAGAAGGGAAATATCAGAAGTAATAAGTTTTTACACATATCCTTTTCTAAAATTTCTTGTTTTAAGTTTTGGTATTCCTTGATTTTGAGAAATAGATTGCATATAATCTATTAGCTTTAGCTTGTTTACATTTCTCAGTGTGTCTCAAATGCTGTAATGATCTGTTGGCTTCTTTGACATGTTTAATATGTTGGTTTGTATTGATATCATACGCAAACTTCATGCACATAGGTAAAGTTTTAGGGTAACACTGGAATAATAAAACCAGGTATGCTTTTACGCAGTAGAGCATATTTGGTGCCTATGCTTGCTTGGTAGAAGTTGGTATAATTAACATCTTTTTCATGAATTGAACCAGACTTAGTGCTCTCATTTCCAGTATCCCATGTTTTTCAGTTAAACTATGGTTATATTTATCTGTTAATATGCAAATGATTCTGTATATACTTTGTTTATCATGATAAATAAGCATTTCACAAATTAGCTTGCTTTCTAGGGAAATAAATTCAAGCAAGATTTTGCTTTGTTTTGTTTGGAGTGTTATTGCTTCTGCCTTAAAGAATACACAAATTTTTCTTAGTATATTATTTTAGTTTTCAAAGTTTCTTTATAATATCATGACTCAAAATTAACTTCCTTTTCTTTTTTAGGGAACTGTATTTATGATCCATTTCTTAACCATTAAGTAAAATTTTAATTTTTAACTTAACTTTTTTTGCCTCTGTTTTTCGGTATCCCTCTGCCAGTGGTTTCCCTTAGGGGGGAATATGTTGTCCACGAAAAGGAAAAAACAGGTTGTAGTAGAATGTAGACTCCCTAAATTCATATATCTTCAAAAATTATAAAATAGTGAACAGTTTATTAATTTTCTGCTATTATCAAGAAAAACTGATTTTCTTTTACATTGGGAATTACAAAGTAAGATTTTATTTTTTAAAAATTTTATTGAAGTGTAGTGATTTAAAATGTTGTGTTAATTTCTGCTGTACAGCAAAGTTATTCAGTTATACATATTTCTTTTTCATCTTGATTTATCACAGGATATTGAATCTAGTTCCCTGTGCTGTATAGTAGGACCTTGTTTATCTATCCAAATAGAACAGTTTGCATCTGCTAATCCCAAACTCCCAATCTTTCCCTCCCCCAATCCCAAAGTAACATTTTAGTATCCTGAATTATTAATTTCAAAGAATACAGTATAACAGTTGTACTGTAATTATGGCTAATTATAATATGTACTTTGTGAATAGCAGAGGCAGATTTATTTGTTTTCTTTTTGATATTTTGGAAACATGATGCTAGTAAAGGCGAGTCTACAGCTTTCAATCTTCATTTTCTGTGTTTTCTTTTTCTTTTTTTTCTTTTTTTTTTTGCGGTACGCGTCTCTCCCGTTGCGGAGCACAGGCTCCGGAAGCGCAGGCCCAGTGGCCATGGCTCACGGGCCCAGCCGCTCCGTGGCATGTGGGATCTTCCCAGACTGGGGCACGAACCCACGTCCCCTACATCGGCAGGCGGATTCTCAACCACTGCGCCACCAGGGAAGCCCCGTTTTCTGTGTTTTCTGTCTCAGTCTTCTATGTCTATAAATCATTTTCCTAATCAATTAGTAAATGAATATCAGCAATTTAAAATATTAAATATTCAATATTTGAAGCCCTTGCTGTTGATAGAAACATTTTCCTATGATATTCCATTGCTGAAAATGCTTAATAAAAGCTTTCCTCTGTAAATAGATCACATAAGGGTTAAATGAAATAATACATATAGTGTCTTTATAACAATGGCTGGTATTTATCAAATGCACAATAATCAAAATTATAGAGCAGCCACAGTCGTGGGACTTATTATTAGATAAGTGAGAGTCAAAAGGTAGAATGTCAAACATTTTCATATCTTTACTTGATAAAAGGAATTTTGCCAAGTATCTCTCTCTTCAATTCATTCAGTCTTATACATTTTATGGTTTTGGACAAACATATTTATTTATATATGTATATATATTTGGACAAATATACATTCTGTGGTTTTAGACAAACGTATACACCATTATCATATCATAGAGAGTTGTTAATTGATAACAAGTAGTTAACATCATTTCTTGTCTTAATTTTTAATAGATTCTTTTAACAAATAATGTTATGATCAGCGTATTACAACAATAAACACAGTGTAGTCTCTGCCCTCTGGAAGCTTCTAGTTCTTTTGATTGAAAGGGCGTGTAAGTTTGTGAAATGTGTAGATGACATTACTAGATTTGTTTAGTACCTTTGTTTGCATTCCTTCATTAAGAATGTTTTAATATCTCCGAATGATTTTTAAAAATCACGGGAAATATTCTCGCAGGATTAGTGGGCAGTTCTTTTCCTTATTTGTTAGGATAAACTCATTATATGTTTTTTAATGTTATTGTCCTTGGACTAGTTGGAATTTATTAATATGGTTCATAGTTACTTATAAATATCTCACATGTATATAATTATGAATTGTGTTATATTATTTTTAGAGTTTGAAATAAAATGTTGCCTATATTTTAGGATTTCAGGTTTTTGTAACCTCAGCATAGTTATATGCTACTTCGTGTTAGATCATGTTATATAGAATGGTAATTAGAATATATTTCACTTGTACCTCATTAGTCTAGTTAAAACCAGTTGAGAGGTTTTAAAATGTTCTAATTCTTATTGATATTTATTTTTGGGGGAGGTAGATCCTTAGATTTTGAATTTTGAAGAGATATTTGACAGGTTGACAAACTTGTCCTTTGTGTTATTGGGAAATGAGGCTTGATCATCTCATCTTTTGGAGATTCAGAAGATTTTGCTCTATTCTTGAATGATTGCACTTTGACCTTTTACCTAGTGAAAATTTTACTTTTCTTAGCAGAAGTCAGACTAGTTGAACTATTTAGATTTGGATGGTAAAACTCATATTAGAAGGCATATATATTTAATAAATAGATGGAGTAGAAGATGACAGATTAGCTGTTCCAAACATTCATAACTTTGTTTAAAGCTCTTTTATTTCCAGCAGAGTACCATACCTCCTACTTCACTGGAACTTTAATCCAATTTATTTGGAATTGCCTTAGATAACCATACTTATATATTATAAAAATACCTACTCATGTGTAATGAGTATTTTATTATTTAATATTTATTTCTTTAGGGGAGATGACTGGCAGACATTTGTTCTTCCTTGGATATGTTCAATTTTTAAAAAAATCACTATTCAAATATGTTGAAAAAATATGAATTTAAAAAATACATGAAACACTATTACAGCTGAAAGGAAAATAGAGAAATCAACAATTAAAGTTAGAGATGAGCAATCCTCTTTTAGTAAATGATGCAACTAGGAGATAGGAAATCAGTCAGGATATAGAAGACATCAACTACAACATCATTTTGGCTCACCTGATATTTATAGAATACTATATCCATGTACTGTGCATACAGCATTGACCAAGACTGACCATATGCTGGGTGATAAAGCAAGTCTCAAAAACGGAGTATGTTTTATAACCACAGTGCAGTTAAGTTAGAATTCAGTAATAAACATCTCTCTGTAAAACCTGTACAATGTTTCGAAATTAAACAATGGGTCAAGCAGAGATCAAGAGAAAATAGAGCAGATTTTGAATTGAAAGACTGAAAAAACACAGCATATGAAAAATGGAATGTAACTAAAGCAGAGATGGGGGATATTTATAGCGCTAAATGCTCATGTTTGGAAGAAGGAGGGTCTAAAACCTTTCACCTTAAGCCTCTAAAAAAGAGGAGCAAGTTTACCTAAAATAAGTAAAAGGAAGAAAATAAATGGAAATTAATGAAAGGAAATGGACAAACAACAGAGAAAATCAGTCAAGTCAAAAACAAGTTCTTTGAAAACATCATTAGTATGACTGATTGAAAACCACACAAATCACCAATATTAAGAGTGAATGAAAGGGCATTACTACAGATCTTATGGTCATTAAAGATAGTAAGCAATATCAGGATCACCTTTCTCTTTGAAAGCTTACATGAAATGGACAAATGGAAAATAACTTAGTGAAAAGTTATTGATAAGTAAAGACCAATCAGTAGAATAATATTGCCATGGAGTTCATAATTATAAATAGATATTTCAAAATTATTTCTATAAAGAAAGAGTACAAAACAGACTTACAAAGAACTTAGGGAAGACGGGGTGAGATAATATGAGAGACATGACCTATGGGAAGAAACAGAAGGAAATAGCTCCACAAATTCATCATAGAACTGACAAAGAAATTAGAAGGCGGAGAAGGAAGACTAGACAGAAAACTGAATAAAATGAGAGCTTGAGCAAAATGGGAAGAAAATTAGAACATTTGCATATTTCCCAAATAAGAGAAGCAAAGTAATACAATGGAGGAAATGTCAAACATCAGAATGTTTAATCCCAAGATATATTATTGTAGAGTTCCTATATTTCAGGAACTCGGGCTCACCTCATATCCCCCTCAACCAATGCACATACTTGAAAGACCCCTGAGAAGGACAGTGTAAGGCAACCCAGTAATACTAGAAATGGAAAACTATATTTCAGGGGTCAGTAAAGGTGTCCCCCCCCGCTTTAAATTAATTAATTAATTAATTTGGCTGTGTCGGGTCTAGTTTGGCACACAGGCTCTTCGTTGCAGCATGCAGGCTTCTCTCTAGTTGTGGCACATGGGCTTAGTAATTGTGGAATGTGGGCTCTCTAGTTGTGATGCGTGGGCTTAGTTGCCCCACAGCATGTGGGATCTTAGTTCCCCGACCAGGGATCGTAGCCATTTCTCCTGCGTTGGAAGGCGGATTCTTAACCACTGGACCAGCAGAGACATCCCTACATTTATATTTAAATTTATAATCCCCTTTGTGTTATTTTTTATATAATGTATCAGGTTTAGGTCATGGTTTTTCCCTATTCTTTGCTACTTCATCATTTTTTCAAGATATTATCCTTCTTCCGTTGAATTACTTTTGTACTTTCCTCAACACGTAAAGGTGTTTTTTTGTTTTGTTTTTGTTGTTTCCATGTACGAAATGCTCAGCAGACTATATGGTCTCTGTGGCAACTACTCAACTCAACCATAGAAAATAAATAAGTGGGTGTGGCTATATTCCAGTGAAACTGGCAGTTGGTGTTGGATTTGGGATATAGTTTGCTGATCTCTACTGTACCCTAAAGTTTTTGAAAATTTTTCTTAAACAAAATTTATTTTTTAATAAATTTATTTATTGTATTTTATTTTATTTTTGGCTGCATTGGGTCTTCGTTGCTGCACGTGGACTTTTCTCTGGTTGCGGTGAGCGCGGGCTTCTCTTTGTTGTGGTGGGCAGGCTTCTCACTGTGGTGGCTTCTCTTGTTGGGAGCATGGGCTCTAGGTGTGCAGGCTTCAGTAGTTGTGGTGCATGGGCTTAGTTGCTCCGTGGCATGTGGGATCTTCCTGGATCAGGGTTCAAACCCGTGTCCCCTGCATTGGCAAGCGGATTCTTAACCACTGAGCCACCAGGGAAGCCCCTTAAACAAAATTTTAAGTATTGTATTTAGGAATAGTTTTTAGTGGACAAAGGTCATTTAGGCATAAATGAAAAACAGTATCATAAATGTATAAACTATATAATGTTTATATTGTTTATATATGGATATATGAACTAACCTAACAAAATACTAGCCAACAGAATCCAACCGCACATTAAAAGGATCATACACCATGATCAAGTGGCGTTTATCCCAGGAATGCAAGGATTCTTCAATATACCAAATCAATCAATGTGATATACCATATTAACAAACTGAAGGATAAAAACCATATGATAATCTCAATAGATGCAGAAAAAACTTTTGACAGAATTCAGCACTCATTTATGATAAAAACTCTCCAGAAAGTGGTCATAGAGGGAACCTACCTCAACATAATAAAGACCATGTATGACAAACCCACAGCCAACATCGTTCTCAGTGGTGAAAAACTGAAACTATTTCCTCTAAGATCAGGAAGAAGAGAAGGATGTCCACTCTCACCACTGTTATTCAACATAGTTTTGGAAGTTTTAGCCACGGCAGTCAGAGAAGAAAAAGAAATAGAAGGAATCCAAATTGGAAGAGAAGTAAAGCTGTCACTGTTTGCAGATGACATGATACTATACATAGAGAATCCTAAGGATGCTACCAGAAAACTACTAGAGCTAATCAATGAATTTGGTAAAGTAGCAGGATACAAAATTAATGCACAGAAATCTCTGGCATTCTTATACACTAATGATGAAAAATCTGAGAGTGAAATTAAGAAAACACTCCCATTTACCATTGCAACAAAAAGAATTAAAATATCTAGGAATAAACCTACCTAAGGAGACAAAAGACTTGTATGCAGAAAACTATAAGATACTGATGAAAGAAATTAAAGATGATACAAATAGGTGGAGAAATATACCATGTTCTTGGATTGGAAGAATCAACATTGTGAAAATGACTATACTACCCAAAGCAATCTACAGATTCAATGCGATCCCTATCAAATTACCACTGGCATTTTTTACAGAACTAGAACAAAAAATTTCACAATTTGTATGGAAACACAAAAGACTCCGAATAGCCAAAGCAATCTTGAGAACGAAAAATGGAGCTGGAGGAATCAGGCTCCCTGACTTCAGACTATACTACCAGGCTACAGTAATCAAGACAGTATGGTACTGGCACAAAAACAGAAATATAGATCAATGGAACAGGATAGAAAGCCCAGAGATAAACCCACACACATATGATCACCTTATCTTTGCAGACTTTTTTTGTTCCCTGTAACATCTCTTCCATAATTTGAATTCCATTGCATTTGTTTTTCACTGTGGTATATTAAACATACTTGTATTATAACTTTATTCTCTATCCTTAAAAAAACTAATATTTTTTGAAATCTCCTTGAAGGTAGAATATTTCTAACTCATCTTGATATTTAATTGCAAATAATAGAATCTTACATAAAAAAATACAATGTATTACCTCTTTGCTTCTTATGTAGTGTATGACCCTATTGAAGAACACCTGATTCCAACCTCAATTTTACATTACCTCCTGTTTTCATGTGGAGACGTTACTTCTTCTTGCCTGGTTACCTCCCCATGTAAAAGCATTGTTAGTACCACTCTCTCAACTTGTAGTGGTGTTGGAAGGTTTAAATACCCAGTGTTTATTCTGAACTTTGCAAAAGAAAAATGTTATTATTAACTAGGCTAATAACAAATTTAGTCTTTAATATGGTTAAGTTTCCATTTTCTTGGCTTTTTCTTTTTAATTACTTAGTAAAAAAACGCCACCAACTGGCTTTTGTTTTTTAGCAGCTGGATAAGAATACAAATAATGTAATACTATCAAAAAGTTTCCTCTTATATTTAAAGGATTAGCTTCAGTAACACATGTTGAAGGTTGTGCAGCTTTTTCCCATTTAAAAATAAGTGTTTCCATGCTTCTTGCAATTTGTGGTAGATTTAAGATGTCTTTGCTATTTTGTGTTTCACTTATACATGCACATTCTTGGAAAATGTCACTTTCTCAAATACTTTGTTCCGCTTTTCCTAATTTTGGTTCAATCTGTTAAATATCATGAATAAAAATAATAAAAGTCTTTGTAAAGGAAAATGTTATTAGTGTTTAGAATTTTCAAGTCATAAAAGCCATATCTCACATTGCTTTAACGTGATGCTTATTGTATTACACTACAAAAATCCTTTTTTTTCTATTTATTTATTTATTTACGACTGTGTTGGGTCTTCGTGGCTGCGTGCAGGCTCTCTCTAGTTGTGGTGATCGGGGGCTGCTCTTCGCTGTGGTGCACGGGCTTCTCACTGTGGTGGCTTCTCTTGTTGCGGAGTATGGACTCTAGGCTCGTGGGCTTCAGTAGTTGTGGTGCACAGGCTCAGCAGTGGTGTCACGTGGGCTTTAGAGCACAGGCTCAGTAGTTGTGGTGCACGGGCTTAGTTGCCCCGTGGCATATGGGATCTTCTGGACCAGGGATCAAACCCGTGTCCCCTGCATTGGCAGGTAGATTCTTAACCACTGTGCCACCAGGAAAGTCCTCCAAAAAACTATTTTGAAAACATTGTCCAGGGTAAGAAATGGCTATGATTCTAATAAAATATATGAATATTAAGAAAATATAAAAATTAAAAGTAGACTCTGTGACTCTGTGATAGAAAGTTATAATAAGTTTAGGGGATTAATATATATTATTTGTGATTCTTGTTTTCCATCAGGCATAAAAGATAGTTTGCACCTATCTAATACAACATTTTCAATCAGTGTTTAAATTTCAAAGATAAAGTGTAAGGTCACCATCATCATTCTTCCATTATTCTAAGTCTTCACAAAAAGCCCAGGATACCTAGGTCATTCCTCATTTTCTACATGCTAATAACCTAGCATTTGACATTAGAAAAGGGATTTCTATGGAAAGATGTACTTCAATAGGAATACTTAACTGCACATTCCTAGAGATCTTATTTAATTCCTATTCTTTGACCATTTCATGCTCCTTGCTCCAGTTATTGGTTCATTTGATTAAGTCTCACTGTATTGCTGACTTTTCCCTTAAATAGTAATTGTTGGATCTGAAACACACTGTTGGAATATTTCCCAGTGTTTACAACATGTATAGTATCTGTATATAAAACTAACTGAAGTCATGGATTGAGAGTTCTGACAGTCACTCAACCAAATTATGTGGTTATGTATATTTGGTCAAATCTTTTCACTGTGTAACCCCAATTAAGAACAAATTACTGGGGCTTCCCTGGTGGCACAGTGGTTGGGAGTCTGCCTGTCGATGCAGGGGACACGGGTTCGTGCCCCGGTCCGGGAAGATCCCACATGCCGCAGAGTGGCTGGGCCCGTGAGCCATGGCCGCTGAGCCTGCGTGTCCGGAGCCTGTGCTCCGCAATGGGAGAGACCACAACAGTGAGAGGCCCGCGTACTGAGAAAAAAAAAGAGAGAGAGAGAAAAAAATAACAAATTCCTGGTATAACTAATGAAAATTAAAGTAACTTTTCGGTTATAAGTACTTAATGCTTAGCATTTTAAAAGTTTTATTATTTGGAGACTCTCTGTTGTCCTAATAAAACTGTTGGCTTAATAAAAGGATATCAACAATTTTAATGTGTTACAGAAGAACCTGAGAAATGGAAGCCCACTCAGATTTGTTTCAGAATAGTTTATAATAGTAAAAATTTATTTTAAAATGTATTAGTTTAATATAATTGTCTATATAGTACTTAAAGGAAAGAAATTAATTTGATAGATTGAAAGAGTAAGCAGTAAATCATGACTCTAGATACATTGCTGAAATTTAATATTCAAATAAGTAAGTGAAAAGGCAACTGAATGTTATTGAAATAGCAGTAGATCTTTTTACTGTCTCCATAGATTTGCCTTTCCAGAACGTCATATCATTGGAACTTCTTTTTTTAAGGCAAAGTAATATTGTATGTGTATACTACAGTTTGTTTATGCATTCATCATTTAAAAGGACATAGAGTTGTTTCCACTTTGTGGTTATTATGAATAATGCTGATATGAATGTTCATGTACATGTTTTTCTGTCGACATATGCTTTCATTTCTTGGTATACATCTAGGAGTGGAATTGCTGGATCATATGGTAATTCTATCTTTAGCTTTTTGAGGAACCGCCAGACTGTTTTTCACAGCAGCTGCACCATTTCACTTTCTCACCAGTAATGGATCAGGGTTTTGCTTTTTCTATATCCTTGCAAATACCTGCTCCTTTTCAATTGTTTTGTTATAATCAACCTAGTGGGTGTGAAGTAGTATCTCACTGTGGTTTTGATTTGCATTTCACCAATGATCAGTGATTTTGCTAATCTTTTCATATACTTGTTGGCCATCTGTATATCTTCTTTGGAGAAACATCTATTCACATCCTGTGCTCATTTTGTAATTGGGTTGTTTATCTTCTGGATGTTGAATAGTAAGAGTTCTCAATATACTCTGGATACTAGATCCTTATCTGATATATGATTTACAAATATTTTCTATTTTTTGATTGTCTTAACATTTTAAAATAATGCCCTTTGATACACAACAGTTTTAAATATTGATGTAATATAATTTTTTTTCCCTTTGTTGCTTGTGCTTTTGGTGTTACATCTGAAAATATTGTCAAATCCAAGATCATGAAGATTTACCCCTATATTTTCTTCTTGTGTAGTTTTAGCTCTTATATTTAGGTCTTTAATACATTTTGAGTTAATTTTTATATATGATTTAAGATAGTAGTCCAACTTTTTTGCATGTGGACTTCAGTTTTCCCAGCACCATTTGTTGAAGATACTTGGTACCTTTTTCACATTAATTGATCATAGATGTATGGGTTATTTCTGGACTCTGAATTTTATTCCATTGGTTTATATGTCTGATGTCAGTAACACAGTGTTTTGATTAATGTAGCTTTTTTGTCATCTTTGAAATCAGGTAATGTGAGTCCTCCAATTTGTTCTTTTTTATTTGGGACCTCTTGTAACTTTTGTGTGTGTGTGTGTGTGTGTGTGTGTGTGTGTGGTATGCGGGCCTCTCACTGTTGTGGCCTCTTCCACTGTGGAGCATAGGCTCTGGACACTCAGGCTCAGTGGCCATGGCTCACGGGCCCAGCCACTCCGCGGCATGTGGTATCTTCCGGGACCGGGGCACGAACCCATGTCCCCTGCATCGGCAGGCAGACTCCCAACCACTGCGCCACCAGGGAGGCCCACTTCATTTGTTTTTAGGTTGGCTTTTCACTTCTGCAAAAGCCCTTGGAATGTTGATAGAGATTGCATTGCTATTGTAACTAGAACTGCTTTCTTAACTTTTTATTTTGGATTGATAATTGCTGGTTTATGTATGTTGATCTTGTACCCTGAAATTTTCCTGAATTTATCAGTTCTAGTACTATTTTATGAATTCTTTGGAATTTTCTATATATAGCATCATGTTGTCTGTGAATAGAGGTAGTTTTATTTCTTTTCCAATTTAGAAGTTTTCAGTTTCTTTTTCTTGCCTAATTGCTTTGGTTGGATCTTTCAATACAGTGTTGACAGTAGGCATCTTTGTCTTGTTTCAGATATTAGTGGAAAAGCATTCAGTCTTTTGTCATTTAGTATAGTGTTTTGCAAATGCCCTTTATCATATTTGGAAATTCCCTTCTGTTCCTAGTTTCCTGTATGGTTTTTTTGTTGTTGCTGTGTGTGTGTGTGTTTTTAATCATGAAAGGGTGTTGAATTTTGGCAGATGCTTTTTCTGTATCAGTTGAGATGATCATGTTGTTTTTCCCCCTTTCATTCTGTTAATGTGATGTTGACTGTTAAGAGTTTATTATTTAATTCCACATATTTGTGACATGGTGATTATTTGATATGCTATGTTTAATATCACATATTCATGAATTTCCAGTTTTCCTTCTGCTTTTGATTTGTAATGTCATTCCAGCTTGGTTAGAGAGATTGTCTTCATTGTTTTTAAATTTAGTGAGACTTGTTTTGTGGCTAACATAGAAGAAGAATGTGTATTCTGCCATTATTGGGTAGAGTCTTCTATAGGTTTGATGAGTTTAGTTGATTTATATTGTTAATCTTAAGCTGTGTTCATTTTTTTTTCTTTCATTTTTTTCATTTGGCTACTCTGATGTGTAATTTCACTCATCTTATTTTCAAGTTTGTGAATTCTTTCTTTGGTCTATTCTGATATTCAGATATGCTTTTGAACCTTTAGTGCCTTTTTCATTTTATTTATTGTACTGTTCTGCTCTATTATTTCTATGTGGTTCCTTTTTCATAAGGAACCAGTGTCTTTATTGATATTGTCAATTTGTGAATTCACTCTTTCTCCCTTATTTCTTTGTTTATAATTTCTTTTAGCTCTTTGAGCATATATAAGAGAAGTTGATTTAAATTCTTTGTATAGGTTCTTCAGTGTCAGTTTCTTTCAGTTTATTTTTGTTCTTTGTATGGGCTATATCTTCCTGTTTCTTTGTGTGCCTTGTGATTTTTTGTTGAATGGTGGACATTTTGAATATCATAATGTGGCAACTCTGAACATCATATTGTCCTCCCCTCCCCAGGGTTTGCTATTTTGCTTGTTGAGGTCTGCAGCCACACACTGTTTATTGACTTTTTCAAACTCTTTTTGTAAAGACTATGTTTGGGACAGTTCTTTGAGTGTGTAGTGATACCATCTACAGCTCTGCCGTAGCCTTTACTTCTGGTTTGTGCAGTCAAAAGCTCAGCCAGAGATGCAAGACTAATGTCCTCACAGTTCTTTGTTGAGCCGACATTGGCTCTGGGCACGTGTGCTGTATTCTAGATTCGCTGGTATATCATTCAGTGTACACAAATGCATATACAGAAACACACATGTGATTTTCATTTCAAGGAATTGGCTTATGTGACTGGGCTGGCAGGTAAGAAGTAGAGTAGGCTAGCAGGCTGGAAACTATCAGGTAGAGACTGATACTGCAGTCTTGAGGTAGAATTTCTTCTGGATTATGAATTTTTATAAATTGAATCTCTATATTCAGTTCTTTTAATCTGCTGTCTTTCATTTTATTTCTTCTTCATTCTGGAAATTTTTCTGAGGTTTGTCCTATACAGATTCAATTTTCTGAATAAAACTTGGACTCCATTAAAATTACATACTCTGACTCTTCAAAAACACAGACTGGGATGGGAGAAAGCACTTGCAAAACATATATGATGAAGGACTGTTATCCAAAATACACAAAGCTCTTAAAAATCAAAAATAAGAAAATGAACAACCTGATTAAAAATTGGGCAAAAGACCTCACCTCAAAGACAATATACAGATGTCAAGTAAACATATGAAAAGGTGCTCCATGTCATATGTCATCAGGGAAACAACAAGGACATACTACTACACACCTGGCCAAAATTCAGTACACTGAATATATCAAATGCTGGTAAAGTGGAGCAACAGGAACTCTCATTAATTTCTGGTAGGAATGCAAAATGGTAAAACCACTTTGGAAGACAGTTTGGCAGTATTTTGTACAAAACGAAACATACTTTTACCATACAATCAAACAATTGTCCTGCATAGTATTTACACAAAGGAGTTACGTCTGCCCAGAAAACTGCACACAGGTGTTTATATCAGCTTTATCCATAATTGCCAGAATTTGGAAGTAACCAAGATGTCCTTCAGTAGGTGAATGGATAAATAAAATGTGGTACATCCAGATAATGGAATACTATTCAGGACTAAAAGCTATCAAGCCATGAAAAGAAAGGGGGGAAACTTTAAAAGTGTATTACTAAGTGAAAAAAGCCAATCTGAAAAGGATACATACTGTATGATTCCAACTAAACAACATTCTGGAAAAGGCAATACAGTAAGAACAGAGTTCGCCAGGAGGGATGCATAGGCAGAGAACAAATGATTTTTAGGGCAGTGAGACTCTTCTGTATGCTACTGTAATGTTGTATATATGTCATTATAAATTTGTCTAAAATCCATACAATGTACAACACCAAGAGTGAACCATAATGAAAACTGTGGAGTTTGGGTGATTATATTGTGTCATTATAGGTTGTAGCAAATGTTTCACTTTGGTAGGGGACATTGATAATGGGGTAGACTATGCATGAATGTGGGGGCAGAGGCTATATAGAAAATCTTTGTACCTTCCTCTCAATTTTGTTGTGAACCAAAAACTTCTCTAAAAAATAAAGCATATTAAAAATTTTTAAAAAATGTGATGGGAAGGCTTACAGAGAAAGTAAGAAATAATGAAATAGGCAACGTATTTAGATGAAAACATTTAGTGTTTTCTACTTGGTGTTTATCTTCTATAGTTTCAAGATTTGCTTTTAGGAAATCCAGTTTAACTATTTTGTTTTATATTTAATTTAACCTTTTCATTTTCAGTAATGGAAGTTTTAAAAAATTTTACTCTTTAAATAATTGTAGTCAACTCTCTTCACTGAAATGAACTGTAAATTCCATACTTTTGGCTCTGGGAGGACTAGTCCTTTGCTAATAAAAACTTTATAACTTCCTTTATGTGTATAGGTTATGTCTACAGTAGGTAACAGATTGCTCCAGTGCAAAAAATTTCAATATATGTCCTGGTTCCTCACTATAAAACAAATTACGTTGGTAAAGGGAAGATCAGTTAAAGAGAATTTGCATTCATTTCTATTATATATTTATCATCAAAAGTACTAAATAACTTTATACTACCCCTGTTGATATTTATGTGTTGGAAAGGCAGTGGTGCCTGGGCAGTTTAGAGTCCTTTAACCAACGATTTAATAATACAAATTATGTCATTTCTGCTTTTCTTTCCAACTCTGGTTCTGCTTGCAGTAGATTCAGTTACATTCTAAATTAGATTCTCTACATTTCTATGTGAACTTTTTTTCCTTAAAGTATTAATTAGGTTTTATCTTAAAGTGAAGTCACAATTTTAGGTTTAAATGTCAGGCGCAAACCTGTAAAAATGTTAACCCATTTGAGCTCTAGAAATCTAATGAAGACTTCTGTATACAGCTTTTGACACTGCTTGGTGTATACTAGTGTACAAAGTAAAAGCTTGTTTCTTGTCTGTATATTTTAGAATAACACACGTCTTTTCTGTTATGGGGCATGCATTCTGCTGATGTTATAGAAAGCTTTCTCATCAGCCTACCCATGAGGAAAATTAAGATTGTCTTGCTGTGTCCCAGGGAAATAGTCAAGGCTTTTAAAAAGAGAGAAAATAGAGAACAAAAGGATATGTCAGGCGTGTACACAACTGTGTTATTGGCAGATAGCATGACTCCTTTATGAATGTGTGACTTTCTGAAAACTCTGATTTTAAAAGAATTATCTTTTTCTATTAGGCATTGAATAAGAGGTTTTTTCCATATATAAATAGAATTTTTAGATCTACCAAATCTTGTTCATTCAACTCTAAACTGAGCCTTCATAGCATTTGTTTTGTCTACTTCTACTGAAGGCTTTCTGCAGGAAGAATCTCAGTTGTGACATTGTATGGATGCCAGTGAAATGATCAGAATTCAAGTTTCTAGTGTACGGTGGCTATAATGAGCTGCTAATTGAAGGTGACAAGCTGTTTTTTCCTTCCCAGTTGGTCTGGCAAAATGTTAGATTTCGTTCATTATTAACTCATTGCTTCTCAGCAGAGGACTGGATTAATTAGTTGGGAACATTAAGAAAAGAATTTTTGCCTTGTGTCAGTTTTAGAGGTTGAAGTTCAAGTTTTACTAGATTCTCTCCCATCTCCACTTTCACCAATTGTATGCACTTGTGTAAGTCCCTAGCACAATCAAGACACAGCAACATTTCTATCGCCCTAAAAGTGGCACCCATCACGCCACTTTGTACTCTGTAGCTTCCCTCCTTTCTGGTCCCTGGCAACCACTGATCTGCTTCATATTTATTTATTTTTTGGCTGCTTTGGGTCTTCATTGCTGTGCGTGGGCTTTCTCTAGTTGCGGCGAGCAGGGGCTATATTCTTCCTTGCGGTGCATGAGCTTCTCATTGCGGTGGCTTCTCTTGTTGCGGAGCACAGGCTCTAGGTGCGCAGGCTTCAGTAGTTGTGGCTCACGGGCTCTAGGGCGCAGGCTTAGTAGCTGTAGTGCACGGGCTTAGTTGCTCTGTGGCACGTGGGATCTTATTGGACCAGGGCTCAAACCTGTGTCCCTTGCATCGGCAGGTGGATTCTTAACCACTGTGCTACCAGGGCAGTCCCAACTTGTTAATGTTTTTGTTGAGGATTTTTTATGTATATTCATGAGACATACAAATATATCGGTAGTTTCTTGTGAAGTATTTATTTTTGGGATCATGTGTTACTGGCCTCATAAGATAAGTTGGTGACTCCTATCTTATGAAAGAGTTTGTGTAGAATATCTAAACTTTTCTGTTTAAATGATTAGTAGAATTTACAAATGAAGCCATTTTTAAGGATTTCTTTGTAAGAAGTTTTAAATTATGAGTTTGGTTTCTTTTATAGATACTGGAATATTCAAATTATCTATTTCAAGGAATTGGGTTTAGTTTTGTTTATTTTTTTCTTTTTACTCAAGTTTTGTTTCATTGATTTGTTGTATTTTATTAATTCCCTCATTCCACTTTCATTTGATTTAACTTGCTCGTCTTTTCCTACTTTCTTAAGGTGAAAACATTGATCTCTTCATCTGTTCAAGTATGAAGGAACACATTGTCTTTATAATTTAAATCTTATCATTTAGAATGCGTATTTATGTACATTTTAAAAAGAGGTCTTGTTTCTGATAGATTCTTGATTAGGGTTGAACTGTATCAATCTACATATTAACCCTTATATTAATGGTTTCTCTTTTATTATGGGTTTGTCTGTGTATATATTGCAACTTTGTGTTACTAGGTTTTATACTTATACAATCAAATTCTCACAAATAACTGCAGCTTTATTTCTTTCTTGTAGTAATTTCTTATGCACATACCTTCTATACTGTGTTGAGTAGAGTGGCCATATTCTTCAAGTGTTCTTCTCTAATCCCTGATTTTAGGGTGAAAGCTTTCAGTATTTCACCATTATGCAGTTGCTAATTTTGTTAATTAAAGTTCAAATCAATTTGCTTGTATTATGTTAGTAAGAAAATTTATTGGCCCTCCCACCTGTTAAAACATAATGGCTTTTGTCTTTATTTATTTGTTTATTTATGTATTTATGTATGTATGTATTTATTTATTTATTAGCACAAGTCCACCTTACTGTTGTGTGGATTTATATTCACTTCGTACTGGGGAGATGGTCAAGTCCATTCAGTTTAAAACACCTATCTATGATCTCCATTGCAACAAAAGGTAAGCAATTTTTCATGTGTTTCTTGTGCAAGATAACATACCTCCTGTGCATATAGCGTATTTCCATTATCATTGACTTTGATATAATAATAGTAAAAAAGTCACAAATATGTCTTCAGAATTCTGCCAAATATAAGTAGCTCTTAAGATTTCTTAATGTTTTCAAACTTTTTGTCTTGACCCATTAGTGAAATAATGAAATGGAAAAGAATAACAGTGCCTGAGCAAACATAGAAGGTTAAATATTGCTTTGAGGAACCTTTTTATATGTATAACATAACATTTTATATATAACTTTTTATTTAATATATGTACTTCTATATGTTTACTGGTTTATGATGGGAAATGTAATTTTCCTGTTAGCATTCATCAAAACAAAGCTTATTTCTGAAATGTAAAAAAGACTTTTAAATATTCTTATTTTTTTGCACTTCACAATGGAGCTAAAAGAGGGACCAGATAGATTTTTCCTAGCCCCATGATACTAAATGTCTTATCAAGGTCATGGCTGCAAATTATTAATCTCATTAAGGAGCAAAGACATGGAACATGGAAAACAAAAAATAAATTTTATAATAAAAGACTCTCAGGTTAGATTTTAAAGAGATATTTCAAAAAGTGACTCAGAGGGCTTCCCTGGTGGTGCAGTGGTTGAGAGTCCGTCCGCCTGCCGATGCATGGGACGCGGGTTTGTGCCCTGGTCCGGGAAGATCCCACATGCCGGGGAGCAGCTGGGCCCGTGAGCCATGGCCGCTGAGCCTGCGCGTCCGGAGCCTGTGCTCCGCAACGGGAGAGGCCACAACAGTGAGAGGCCCGCGTACCACACACACAAAAAAACAAATAAACAAACAAAAATGACTCAAAGTTTGAATGTTAAGGGAAGGGTAAATATATACCTGACAAATACAAACTAAAAGACCAAAACTTTGATATTAATGATAAAAATGTTTGAATTCAGTACAAAAATATGAAATAGGACAAAGAAAAGTTGTTCAGTGATAGTGTGTAATTCATAATGAAGATCTAGTTATTATGTATATTTAAACTTCAAATAACATCAAACAAAATTATATATGACATAGGAGATATACTCATGTTATTTCTGGGATAATGTAATTATCCAGTGATATATTAAATTATTAAAAGTCAACATTTTGGGGCTTCCCTGGTGGCACAGTGGTTAAGAATCCGCCTGCCAGTGCAGTGGACATGGGTTTGAGCCCTGGTCCAGGAAGATCCACGTGCGGCGGAGCAACTAAGCCCGTGTGCCACAACTACTGAGCCTGCGCTCTAGAGCCCACGAGCCACAACTGTTGAGCCCACATGCCACAACTACTTAAGCCCGCGTGCCTAGAGCCCTTGTTCTGCAAGAATAGAAGCCACCGCAATGAGAAGCCTGAGCACTGCAATGAAGAGTAGCCCCAGCTCGCCGCAACTAGAGAAAGCCATATGTAGCAACGAAGACCCAATGCAGCCAAAAATAAATAAATAAATAAATAAAATAAATTTTAAAAATCAACATTTTTAAATGGGTGGATCTAGTAGTTAAATATTTAACAACAGTTGTAAGGAGCAATACTCTAAAATGTAGTTTATAAAATGACTTCATTTCAGATACATTTTAATTTTGAAAATTTATAATTTTTCCCTAATTATTTATAAATCTTGAACTTTGGGAGAAATACAGATTCTGATTAATTTTAATATTTCAGTAATCAGAAATGTCTCATTTACATTGAATAATAGTTAGCTGAGCTTCCTCCCTCCCTCCCTCTCTACCTTTCTCCCTCCCTCCCTCCCTCCCTCCCTCTCTCTCATTTTGGCTCTTGTGTTGGGAAATTCAGCAATCATTTTAAGTGCCAGGTTGTATAAATCCATTTTATGTTTAATTCCATGACTTTGAGCCAGCACTGGAAAAACACTTTTAGTAAATAGCCAGCAGTTTATTGATCTCATACATTCTTAATGAGGATAGATTCATTTGATTTATAATGAATGAAAATGAAATTTTACTTTGAGGTGTAGTTTTCCTGTGACTTTTCTTCCTTTAATCTTGTCTATCTTGATCATATTAAGGATTTTGTTACTGTATTTTGATATTTAAGAAGCGGATGTTTCTAGCCTATATGCTTTAGGAAGCATTTGATTTTTAAAAATTCCTCTGGTACATACTTAAATCTAGATGATTTAACTTATTTATAGTTCAGTTTATAGAATTTCACATTAACATTTTCTTTTGTGGTTTTTTTCCCTCTAATTTTAGGATCCTTGTCGTAGTATTGCAGGAGAAAATTGCTGCCTTTGATAGCTGTACTTTCACAAAAAAATTTTTTGTCACAAGTACGTATCAACTTGATTTATTTCCTATCATATGCATTGAGTTTATACTACTTAGTTGATAGAATCAGCAGACTAATTGGAATCATAACATCAGTATTTCATGCTTATTCAATTACTGTATTTCTATGTTTCCGTGATGTCTTATTTAGTAATATAATTTTATGGTATATGTGTTCAACCCACAGCGCATTTTCTTCATATTACTGTGGAAGCCTTTTTGTATACCTCAGCTTTTCCTTATATATTTTCCTTGAGTCATTGTGATTAATTTAGATTTGTATAGCTATGTTGTTAAATTACTTAATTAACATAACATACTTGGGGACATAACTGGATTATCATTCATGAGGGAAATGTGTCAGTCTTTCACTCCTTCTTTCCCCCACCTGTCACAACTCTGCCTGGATTTGCAGAAATAAGCCTAGATTCTGGATACACACACACACACACACACACACACACACACACACACACACACACACACACACACACACACAGAGTCATACAGAGAGAGTGATTGTTTGATCAGTTGATCTGTTTTTTAAAAAATTGGCCCATGCAGTTGTGGGAGCTGGCAAGTCCAAGATTTGCAAGGCAGGCCAGCAAGCTGGAAATTCCAACAGGGGCCTTGTCTGGAGTTAGATTTTTTTTTTTTTTTTAAACTACAGCCTAGTCAAGCAATAGTTTTCACTCTTTTGTATTTTAACTCTAACACTCACCAAAGCTATAGCTGTTTTTTCAGAGAATCTGTTATGTGTATGTTGCAGAAATAGTTCTGTTGAAACAGAGCTCATTTTTGTTATGTGTAGGGAATCCCAATCATATTGTTGCATCTCCTGAAATATCACAACTATTTACACACTTACTCATCAGATGTTTATCCATGTATTAAGCTCTGAGTAGTAGACATCATTCCTTTCTGGTAAGAGCTCATGTTCTTGTTAATATCTTACAGTCTATATGTTATTGCATACATTATATAATATATACTATACTATATATAACACATGAATAATTCATTGTAATATATAGTTTATCGTTTTATAGCCTATGAAGAAGAACACAACATACAACTCACCTCCTTGATCTTGTAATCTTTTCTCTGCAGAGATAATAATGGAGATCATGTTCATTGAGATATTTTTGTTTTATCACAAGTTCTAATTTACACCATTTACAAATTTACATTTGTATCTCTAGCACCTAGGACATTGGCTGGCACAATGTAGGCTCTCATTAACTATTTCTTGAATGACTGAGTACATTAACCCACTTATCAGTCAGTTATTTCATACTGATCAGAAATTTACTGATTTTTAATAATGATTAAATATAGGTTACCAAGAAGGGTCTTTTATTGTTTTATCTATAAATTAAAAGTTTTGGGGGAGCATAGATTTGTTAATAACATCTTCATTCAAAAATGTAGTGTATATATAATATAGTAAGCTTTGAATATTACATGGCTTGTTTTAGCATATTAATTCTTACAGATCTTATGCACTAATATATTACCTTATAATTATATCACTCATTATTAAAATTGAAACAAGTAGAGAAATAGAGGAATCATGTATGAGTCTTTCTGTTTCTTCCAAGTGTGTGGGCTACAGAGGAGTGAATTAGAACAGAGTATGAATATTTCAGCCAGATTTAGATGCCAGTTTTTCCTGAGTATTTGTCTTTACATCTTATCAGTAGTCTTCTGTTGTTTATTGTTATTCAAAGATATGTGTGTACTGGCTTCTGCAAAGTTAGACATCTCTGTTGCAGGTCCATTTTAATTTTATACTCATAGATAGCTCTTGCTGCCTCAGCTGAGTGTTAAATTAGGGAGAACTCTCAAATCATTATTTGTTAAGATAGTTTATTTAAATGACAATATATGTTTTGAAATTTAAACCTTATTTAAACACTGGGCTGTACTGTGCTGTGCATGTTAAAGTAATATTACACTTGCCAATAGATTTCAGTTTTCTTCTCTGTAATAAATGCTAGGGTATAAAGTCAGTTGTCACAGTTACTAAAGAGAAGTTAATATATGTAAGTAAGTTACTAATGGAGAGTTAATAATATTATTATTATTCTTTATCCACTAAAAAAAAAAACTGGCATAAATAATAATGCTAGTTTTTTTTTAGTGGATAAATAAACCTTATAGATTTTTCATTGATTAATATCTTCTAAAGAATTTTAAAAGAAAAATTAAACTTTATTATAAAGAAAGAATTAAAATAATTAGATTTGTGTATTTCATAGTTAAAGTCAAAGGACATAGGCTTTGTAATAATGTTGATACATTGGAATCAGAATAGGCTTTTCACAATACTCTGTTTTGTTGGAGAAAATGGGCAATGTATTATTTATATTATAATAGTAAATATTATATTTATATTATACTAGTAATTTTTAAGCTTAGATTAATTAAATTTTGCATTAAATCATGTAGATATAACCTGTATCTTTAATTGGTTATATCTATGTATGAGTGAAATTTGTCTCAACCAGCATGAGTGTCTGTTATTTAACTAATGGGTGATAGAAATGTATTTGTTTCAAGTAAGGACCTACAAATAAGAAGATTTAAACAAAATCCTACGCACTGTAGGCTATAATTACAATTTATTTTTAAAGAAAGGTTTGTTTTTGCACATTGATGATATTTGCAGCTTTTCTGGGAGAGTATTTTGCAGTCTGAGATTTTGCAATAGAAGAATTTGTGTTTGGAATGCCCTGACTTGGGTTAACTTACAGAAAGTACATAAATCCCTTGAGTCAATTGGCAGGATCAATATAGAAACTGGCACATTACAGAAATTTCATATTTTCATGGGATTTTACTGTACTTTCTCAGTTAAACCATTTATAGTGGAAATAAGAGTGAAAATACCTTTAAGCAGAAGAAGAGAGACTATAGTATGTATTCTTCTCACTTTTCAGTCTTACTTGAAATCATGAAGTTCTTGCAGAAAGGTGAATTTTTAGTTACGTTAAAATGGTGAAATGTACCTTTTGTTTTCAATAATTTTGCTTATTTGATAAACATATAGTCCTTTAGGGATATGGCAAAAATATTGCATTTTATTAAATTACTAAGGCCATAAATATACCATTTCATTTCCTATGGATGTTATTTTTTTTTGATGCCTTTTTTCCTTTTAAAAAAAAATTATGTAATTTATTTATTGGCTGCATTGGGTCTTCGTTGCTGCACACGGGCTTTCTCTATTTGCAGCATGTGGGGTCTACTCTTGTTGTGGAGCATGGGCTCTAGGCACGCGGGCTTCAGTAGTTGTGGCACGCGGGCTCAGTAGCTTTGGCTCGCGGGCTTAGTTGCTCCACGGCGTGTGGGATCTTCCTGGACCAGGGCTCGAACCTGTGTCTCCCGCATTAACAGGTGGATTCTTAACCATTGTGCCACCAGGGAAGTCCCTGAATGTTATTTTTTAAAAAAAATTTATTTGGGGAAATATATACAATTATTTAAAGATGGTAGTATAATGAACCACCATGTATTTATCATCTAGTTTCAATAAAGACCAACTCGTGGACAATCTTTTTCATTTATACCCTTCCCAAATGATTTTGAAGCATATCCCTGACATATAATTTAATCTATTATCTATCTTTAAATGATAAGAACTTACAAAATCATTATTTCTGTATTACCAATTGATCAAATAATTTATCGTCTAAACTCTGAGGTCTTTTGATGGAACAAAGGCCTTACTTGATTTAACTGTGGTCAACAAGTGTAAACTTGTACATTCCTTCCAACTGAACTCTCAAGGTTTTTGGCATACAAAACCTTCTTTATCAAAATCCAGTGTCCTTGATAAATCTTTATTTCTACAACCCATTTTTATGCTGCTTATGCTACATTTTCTTTGAGCCACTCATAAATCTCAGTCCTTTGCAAGTGCTGTTTTCCTGCCTGAAATGGCCTTTTCACTAGCAGTCTCTCTTTCCACAGTGACTTAATCCTATGTATCTTTCTAGCCCCAGTGTAGATGTTAGTTCTTATATGAAGTATTTCCTGATCCCCTTAGTTTAAGGAAGCCTCTCCTTCTTCTAAATCCCCAAAGATAGCAATTCCCAAAATCTATCCACAGAACAGTAGACCTTCAACATGCTCTGTAAATCAGGATGCCCTGGTCAAATAAACTTAGGAAATGCTGCCTTCTATTGGAGGATGCCAGTGGTGATTAGCATTTTAATCTGTTTAAATTTATTTACTGCATTTCAATATTTCCCAGATTTATTTGATTACAGACCTCTTTTTTTACCCAATACCCTTTGGGAATGCTTTTATAATGTAATTTTTCCCTTTGTTAAGACACTTAGTTTCTATGTTATTATATGTGTCTTCTGTCTACTTGTTCTGTCTTTGCCGCTATATAGTAATTACCTTGAGAGTGAAGTTATTCATCTTGATTTGGATTAAGGAAGTAGGTCCGTCATGCAAGGTATAATATATCCATTTGTTCTAGCTAACTTAAAAATATTTCTGATGCGTATTTTTGGTTCTTACAATAATAAAACTCAATTTGCTAAAGATGAAAAACATTTATCACAACTATTTCTACTTTCAAAGCATCAGTGGTTCTTTTCCAAGATGTTTAACTAGCCAAAAGGGTTGAGAATGTAGTACAACTCTATCAAAAGTTATCAGATAAGGAAGAAAGTTATTCATATAGGATCAATAGTTATCTCTAGAGAACGTGATATAAGTTTGAACTGGGAATTATACATTTGGTAGGTATTTAAAGGAATGAATATATGAATGCATATATGAACAAAGTTTCTTTCTTATGTTGGAGTTAAGTACACAGCTTTTCTGAAGTATGAGTTTATTTGAAAATTACACCTTTGTAGTGATCAGCTCTTGAGTATCTCTCCAGTATCTGGAGTATTGTTTCCCCTTTCAGGAGTAGGAGCTTCTGTTTTACAAGCCTTTAGGAAGCACAAAATATCAGTTGAGTTTGATAAAAATGAGTGCTTTTTTTTTAAAGTTAATATTGTTTTAGGATCTTTGCCATATAGTCCCAAATGCTTCCATCTGTATTGCTGGACTACTGAACAGTTGAAACAAGTATTATTAAAATATTAGTCTCATATTGTGTGAATTGTTCATGATAGGAAGAAGAGATCTGGAAGGATCACTAGTGTGTCTAGTGTTGCAGTCAGGTGCTTTATAAGTGGCATGCAGCAAGTCCTGGTCAAGTGGGGTGGAGCCCACAGTAGTGAATTTTCAGTAATTTCTGATTCATTAGGATTATCACTTCTTCTGTGACTGTACTGCTTGTAAAATGGCTCTCGTGGCTTGAGGATGCCATGAAGTCTATTTGGTATGGATTTCCTTAAATCTGAAATGTATGTTAAATGTTGAAAAATGGGGTAGTATAAAAGTACAACTGTCATTTCTTGGTGATAAATGATGGAAATAAGTATGATAAACTATGTATTAAAATCCAGTGATATTTTTGAAGATAGATGTCTAGTATCGTTGTCAGAACACACCTGAGTAACCTGGAAGGAGGTATGAGAAGGGGCTTTTGGGATTCTATAATGTCCTGTTTTTTGTTTTGGGTGCTGCTTTTATGCACTCATGTGTTTACTTTGTTGACTTGGGTACTTCTTTATCTATATTATATTTAAATACGTAGTTTACATTAAAAAAAAGAGTCCAGAAAGCATCAAGAACAACAAAGTTTGTGATTTCTCTCCTCACACTCTGAATGCCAGTCACTGTAGCATTTCACAGCAGATCTCCCCAAACCCTTCATCTATAATACTCTGGCCAATAGTAGCTATATATCTTGTTTCATATTTCCATTTTCTCACCATTCTTAGTTACATATTATTTTACTTTACTTGAAAACCCTATAGACCAGATTTATTCACGTGATGTTAGGTT
Organism: Kogia breviceps; assembly: GCF_026419965.1. NCBI lineage: Eukaryota > Metazoa > Chordata > Mammalia > Artiodactyla > Physeteridae > Kogia > Kogia breviceps. The sequence goes on from NC_081328.1 coordinate 21,851,752, forward strand.
CATGATATTGATGATATTTAACACACGTTTGTATGAAGAAATTTAGCTTCTTTTCTTTGAAATACATCTTCACCTTAAGGGATTTTTATCAACATTTTGAACAAAATTGAACAAGACTTGATATTTAAAATCAAGGAACACATGGAGCCATTTCCTAACTTTAAATAAGCTTATTTTTCCCTAATTTTTGCAACCCCCCGCCACCCCCATTCCTTTAGACAGACTGAAACTTTTGGCAAGTGGAAAGAAGCATGGTATAGGTTATGTGTGTTTCTCTGAATTTGGGTTATTCCATGCTTGTAAGCCTGTTTTGCCTGGGACCGTGAGAAGTACAGGATATAGGGATTGGAGGACAGGGGAGCTGATAGGCATACTGAGAATAGCACTTGTGGTAGCCCATTTAGTTTTTTTCCCCCATTGATTGGTTTCTAGTTCTTAAAGACTTAGGACTAAAGCCCATGTAGAATGACAGATTCTTAATGAGGATATTGTTTTGTTCATGCAAGCATTTAATTTCTAAAAGAGTTTGAAAAGCTCTTGTGTAATACAATCATGATTGCCTAAGTTGTGTATGAATACAATGATGAGACTGTAAAATAAGTAGAGACAGCTGTGTCCATCAGAGAAAGCACCATGGGAATTTGTGCCAAAGGGTGGAAGGGTCAGGTAAAGAGAGCTGATAGAGAACTGGAAAGGGAACACAGCCAATATGATGAGAAAGGAGACACCTTCGTATTTGGCTGCACAGAAAAGGTGGCCTTGAGCAGCTGTCTGATGTGGAAATCCAAAACCCACGTATGATTAAGAAAACAAAAGACCAAGACTGATAGATGTCATTAGCAGTCATTTCCAGTGTGCTTAAGTTTAAATGCAGATATGAAGTCTCCAGAGAGACCAAAGGATTGTATAGGAAGTAACTCTTTCCACTGGCTTCTGTTTTTACTTTGAGGGGGAAAATTTATTCCTTACAATCCTAATGTTATTTGTTAGGGTTAGAATGTGTATTTTTCATTTGTGTTAATGGTGAATTACAAATAAAGAATGTATTTAAAGGATCTTTAAAATGCAAAATTATTTTTAATTTTAGGAAGAGGAACCTTTCTTTTTATGTTTCTAAGCAAGCTTGTAACATTGATAAGAAGAGATTGGCAGGTTAATGTGGCATCTAACACCAGTTCAAGTTAAAACCCTGTTCTTTTGGTTTCCCATCTATATACAACAGACTAGGCTGCCGTGGTGTTTTCATAGCCCAGGCAGATGTTCAATATAAAGTGGACTCTAAATAACATGTATGCCATGAACTAATGTGATTTTCGTATTTTCTGCACATAATTCCCACCCATTGAACCCGTTGAGCCTTCGAATGGCATTACTCTCATATACATAAAAAATAAAGCAAAAATAAAATCAAGTTTTAAATTCAAAGCTCATGGAACCTTAAGAGGGTCATTAATCAGGAGTAAGATGGTCAAATAAATCTCTGAAATGATATTTAATATTTTATGTGCTTATTCTTTCTGGAGAGGGTTTCATAGGCCTTTCTGAACTTCATTCAGTGTGTGGTCTATTGTGACTTGTGTCTTTCACTGTAGAGGATTATATTTTTTAGAGCAGTTTTAGGTTCACAGCAAAATTAATCAGAAGGCACAGAAATTTCCCATATACCCCCAGCCCAACACATACATAGTCTACCCCATTGTCAGCATCCCTCACCAGAGTAGTACATTTGTTACACTTGATGAACCTCAGTGGGCTTGGGTAAATGTATAATGACATATATCCATCATTGTAATATCATACAGAGTATTTTCACTGCCCTAAAACTCCTCTGTGCTCTGCCTGTTAATCTCTGCCCTCCTGTTCCCCCCAGCAACCATGGCATTTCCTAGAATGTCATATAGTTGGAATCATAGTATGTAGCCTTCTCTGATTGGCTTCTTTCAATGAATAATATCATGTTTCCTCCATGTTGTTACCCAACTTCAAGATTTACTATAAAACTACAGTAATCAAGACAGTGTGGCATTGGCAAAAGAGTAGACAAATAGATCAATGGAACAGAATAGAGAGCCCAGAAATAAATCTTTGATGAAGAAGCAGAGGTAGCACAATGGAGCAGAGATAGTCTCTTTAACAAATGGTACTGAACAACTGGACATTCACGGGCATAAAACTGAATTTAGACACAGACTATACATCCTTCACAAAAATTAACTCAAAAAGTATCACAGGCCTAAATATAGTACATAAAGTATAAGATTTATAGAAGATAACATAGGTGTAAACCTAGATGACCTTGGGTATGGTGGTGACTTTAGATACAACACCAAAGTCATGAAAGAAATAACTGATAAAGTGGGCTTCACTAAAATTAAAAACTTATGCTCTGCAAAAGACAATGTCAAGAAAATGAGAAGAAAGGCCACAGACTGAGAGAAAATATTTGTAATAGACAAATCTAATATTTGCCAACGAAGCAACCGACAAGGGATTAATCTCCAAAATATATAAACAGCTCATGCAGCTCAATATCAAACAAACAAACAAACCAATCAAAAAATGGGTGGAAGATCTAAATAGACATTTCTCCAAAGAAGACATACAGAAGGCCAAAAAACACATGAAAAGATGCTCAACATTGCTAATTATTAGAGAAATGTAAATCAAAACTACAGTGAAGTGTCACCGCACACCAGTCACGATGGCCATCATCAAAAAAATCTACAAACAATAAATACTGGAGAAAAGGGAACCCTCCTACACTGTTGGTGGGAATGTAAACTGGTACAGCCACTATGGAGAACAGTATGGAGGTTCCTTAAAAAACTAAAAATAGAACTACCATATGACCCAGAAATCCCACTCCTAGCATATACCTGGAGAAAACCATAATTCGAAAAGATACATGCACCCCAGTGTTCACTGCAGCAGTATTTACAATAGGCAGGACATGGAAGCAACCTAAATGTCCATCAACGGAGGAATGGATAAAGAAGATGTGGTACATGTATACAATGGAGTATCACCCAGCCATAAAAAAGAACAAAATAATACCATTTGCAGCAACATGGATGGACCTGTAGATTATCATACTGAGTGAAGTTAAGTCAGACACAGAAAGACAAATATCATATGATATTGCTTATGTGTGGAATTGAAAAAAAGAGGTACAGATGAACTTACCTTCTCTACAAAACAGAAGTAGAGTCACAGATGTAGAAGACAGACTTATGGTTAACAAGGGATAAGGTGGGGAGGGATAAATTGGGAGATTGGGATTGACATATATACACTACTATATATAAAATAGATACTAGGACTTCCCTGGTGGTGCAGTGGTTAAGAATCCTCCTGCTGATGCAGGGGACACGGCTTCAAGCCCTGGTCCGGGAAGATCCCACATGCCACGGAGCAACTGGGCCCGTGTGCCAAAACTACTGAGCTTGCGCTCTAGAGCCCGCAAGCCACAACTACTGAAGCCCACACATCTAGAGCCTGTGTTCCGCAACAAGAGAAGCCACTGCAATGAGAAGTCCGCGCACTGCAACGAAGAGCAGACCCCGTTCGCCTCAACTAGAGGAAGCCCATGTGCAGCAACCAAGACCCAATGCAGCCAAAAATAAAATAAAATAGATAACTAATAAGAACCTACTGTACAACACAGTAGAACAGGGAACTCTACTCAATACTCTGTAATGGCCTATCTGGGAAAAGAATCTAAAAAAAGAGTGGCTATATGTATGTATGACTGATTCACTTTGCTGTACACCTGAAAGTAACACAACATTGTAAATCAACTGTACTCCAAAAAAAAAAAAATGCAAGGAAAAATCTAATAATGGGCTGTTATCCAAAATATACAAAGAACTCTTAAAATTCAACAACAAAATAAACAACCTGATTAAAAAATGGACCAGTGACTCTGACAGGCACCTCACCAAAGAATAATAAGCATATGATATGATAGTCCACATTGTATGTCATCAGAGAAATGCAAATTGAAACAATGAGATAACCATCACACGTCTAAAATCCAGAACACTGAGAACACCAATGCTGTCAGAGTTGTGGAACAACAGGAACTCTCATTGCTGGTGGGAAGGCAAAATGGTGCAGCCACTTTTGGAATACAATTTGACAGTTTCTTACAAAACTAGACCTACTCTTAGTATACAGTCCAGCAATCTCACTTCTTGTTATTTAACCAAAGGAGTTGAAGACTATGTCCACACAGCCTTCACAGAGATATTTATAGCAGCTTTATTCACGTTGCCAAAAGTGGGAGCAACCAAAGTGTCCTTCAGTGTGTGAATGGATAAACTGTGGTGTATCCTGACAGTGGAATATTATACGTCATTTCTTTTTATTGCTGGCCATTTAGTTTGTTTCCATTTTGGGGGCTTTTATGAATAATGCTTTCATAAATGAAGGGTTTTTATGGGGACATCTATTTTTGATTCTCTTGGATATAAGTATTTGTGTGGATATGTTTTCGTTTCTCTTGGGTATGTACCCAGGAGTCGAATTACTGGATCATATTGTAATTCTATCCTTAACTATTTGAAGAGCTGTTGGGCACAGTGACTGCACATTTTACATTCCCGCCAGCAGTGTATGAGGGTTCCAGTTTCTCACCAATGATTATTAATAAGATCATATAGCCATCCTGTTGGTATCTCACAAAGTAGTATCTGATTATACTTTTTTTAATAGATCTTTTTTGGAGTATAATTGCTTCACAGTACTGTGTTAGCTTCTGTTGCACAACAAAGCGAATCAGCCATATGCATACACATGTCCCCATATCCCCTCCCTCTTGAGCCTCCCTCTCATCCTCCCTATCCTACCCCTCTAGGTCATTGCACAGCACTGAGCCAATCTTCCTGTGCTATGCTGCTGCTTCCCACCAGCCAACTATTCTACATTGGGTAGTGTCTATATGTCGATGCTACTCTCACTTCGCCCCAGCTTAGCCCTCTCACCCCATGTCCTCAAGTCCATTCTCTACATCTGCCTCTTTATTCCTGCCCTGCAACTAGGTTCATCAGTACCATTTTTTTTTTGATTTGCATTTCCTTATGGCTAATGATGCTGAGTATCATTTCATGTGCTCATCTTCTATCTTCTTTGTCAAATTTTACATTGATTTATTTGTCTTTATTGAGTTATACTATTATAGATACAAGTCAGTTATCAGATATATGTTTTGCCCAACTCCCATTCTCTGAGTTGTCTTTTCTCTTTCTTGGTGGTGTCCTTTGAAGCACAAAGATTTTAGTTTTGATGAAGTTTAATTTATCTATTTTTTTTCTTTTATCACTTGTACTTTTGGTGTCATATCTAAGAAAGCATCGCCTATGGTTATGAAGATTTACCACGGTTTGTTCCAAGAGGTTAATACATTAGCTTTAGTCTTTGATTCATTTCGACTTTGTATGTAGTGTGAGGCCAGGGTACAGTTTCATTCATTTGCATGTGGATGTCAGTTGACCTATCATCATTCGTTGAAAAGATTATTCTTTCCCCATTGACTTGTTTTGGTAGCATTGTTGAAAGTCAGTTGACCATAAATGCAGACATCTGTTTTTTCGAAAAAGGTCTGAAATCTTTTGAGTTGTCTTTTCCAAGAAAAATAAGGCAGGGTGTTACAGAGAGTAGTTAAATCCTTTGTTTTTCAAAATGAGTTCAGGTCTTCTCCCCACTAGGACCAACATTCTGGGAGGATGCCATGTGAAATTGCATCAGTCTCATGAATCTTTTAGTTATGGAATCATCTTCATGTAGCATGCTTTTTGTGGATTTTACCTTTATTTAAATTTGGAAACCTGATACTTTTAAATATCCAGTTCTCTTTTACTTTGTTCACAAACATTGTAAACTTGTTAGAATTATTCCCAGTATCATAGAGGTTTGGGTTGTGTTTTTTTGTTTGTTTTTTGTTTCTTTTTTCTTCACTTGTTTCCACAGTTTAGCTGGAGGCAATGGTTAATCTTTAAAGGAGTCATGCTTATAAAGTTGGGATAGTGCTGAGAGGCTGATGGTCTGCTGATTCCAGCTGTAAAATGTTTTTTGGAGAGCAGAAAAACAATTTGCTTTCATTCCAATACACTATAATTCTTGAGGTCCACTAGCTTTCTAAAAACGTAGACTCAAAAAGTGAAATGAAGCATTGTAAACTACATTTTTTCTTAGTATTCTTTAGTATTTGGAAGGCAAGTATACTTATTAGGATCTGTTGAGGCAAAATGGTTATCGGAATTGGTTGAGTTAGATTATGTTGACTTTAAAGTTCAGGAGATTAGCTACCTCTAATGTAATGCCACAATTCACAGGTATTTACTTCTGTTTTTTGTTTGGTTCTTTTTTTCATGAAATTTTAAAAGGGGAAATTTTCTTATAGACAGTGTTTATGCTCATTTCTCCAGTTCTGAAAGTATATATGGACTATATATATACACTTATATAAAAGCACATTTTGGTGTGAATTAGGTGTGGGTGTGATAATGAAATCTATTATGTAAATATTGTGTGATATATATATTAGAGTGTGTTGTCTTTGTATTATATTAGTGGACCTTTTTTTCTATGTATATGTCCATAATATGTGTCCATAATATGCCTTCAGTGATTATAGTAACCTCACAGTTAGCCAGAAGCTGATTTTCCAGGAATCCAAACATTCCAGACACACCACTTTAAACCCTGAAATACAAAAAAAGTTTTTAAACAATGAGCGAAACATTAGAAAACATATCTTATATTTTGTATGACATATGGATTTTCTTTTAGGATTATTATCTTCTTCGTCTTCTTTAAAAATGAACACTCAGGGAATTCTGGCTGTCTAGTGGTTAGGACTCTGTGCTGAGGGCCCGGGTTCAGTCCCTGGTCAGGGAACCAAGATCCCACAGGTTGCTCGGTGTGGCCAAAAAAAAAGAAAAAAGAAAACTCAAAATAGATGGAATTGAAGGAGCTGAAATGAAAACTAGCAGTAACAAAAGCAACAGCTACTTGCACTTCTCTAGTGGCTGTGAACACAACGGCATTACCATTTCAGAATCACCATGATTGCTACCCTAAAGGCTTTCTGAATTCAGGCAAGCATGTATGTACAATTAAGGAAGATTTCTATTAAAAAATGGCTTTAAAATGAACACAAAAAACCTAACCTAAAGAATAGACAAGCACAATATTTGAAAAATATTTGAAAATTTTTCTTCTGTAGGTGACTTTTTTTTTTTTTGCAAGTGTGTCTTATACATATGCTTTGATTAATTTGGGTGCATTGTTTATTCAAACATTTATTAAGCTATTTTTCAGGTATTATTCTAAGCAGTATAGATTCAGCTGTGAACAAAAGACACAAACACTTGATCTTAATCACGTGGGAGGAAGACAGAAAATAAAGAAGCAAAAAGATAAATAAATATATTACAGAACATATAAATTATTTTTATTTTTGACAGTACTTGTCAAAGTAGTTAATTATTTATGCATTTATAACTTTATTCCTGTTAGGATCAGTACTAGATTGAGACTTTCTGCTGGGTAAGGTATTTTCAGGTGTGCTGTTCATGCTATTCAGATTATGCTTTTTTCCTGTTACGCTTATGTGTTTCATGCAGTTTGGCTGTTTTTGTTTGTTTGTTTTGTTTTGTTTTTTGTCATGGGAAGAAAGGGTTATTTTTATAAAAACCTGTCTCGTATAAGTTTAGATTCCAAATTGAGACCTAAACTATGAAATAGTTATCTCAGTTTGATCCTCTAGTGTACATTTTAGGGAAAAACATTTGTGAAAATATTAACCAGATACTTGTGGAATGATAAACAAGGAATTCTTTAGGTTAGGCTTTTTGTGTTCTTTGATTCTGCAGTCTCCTTTGAGTAGTCCCTTAAAAGCAGTTTTGTGAAACACTGGAATATTATTTTGTGTAGCTGACAGATGAGGACATTATACTCAGAGACCTTATTGGTATAGTCAGAAGGGGAGATGAGACCCTCACGGATGACAGATATCACTTACTTGACTGAATTGTGTTGTGTCTTGTTTAGTGGAGTTCAGGAAGATGGCATTGGTGTTTCCATGGTGTTGGTGACCACTGTCAGGAATGTGTGATTTTTTTTTTTTGAAATTGGAGAACCACAAAATAATCCTACCTACTAGTTTGTTTTTGGCTGGGCTGAAAGAAGAATGAAATTGAATGCTTAATGTAAATGCATAGGATTATGTAAATTAGTTCCCCAACATCTCCTGATGCACCCTTTGTGGATTGCTTCTCCCCATTAGCTCCACACCTAAATTACTTGTTCTGCCCCACCCCTATTATTGTCATTTTATTTTAGGGTTATGTCTTTCTTATCTTCGCCCTTAAATTCCTGAGCCAATTGTATCCTTTCTCTTTCTTCTCTAAACAGTTTTGCTAGACTTATGAAATTGTAGGCTTATGATCTTTAAATGATTCTTCTTGGCTTCTCTCTCTTGTTCCAGGAATAACTGTATAAAATGCCCAATTTTTGCGAAAAGTGAATACCAGTTCTTTTCAGATTTATTTCTTATTGGAACAGAGTCAAAACCCAAAGGAAACTGTAGAGGAGAAAAAAATGAACCTCTTTTAGCTATTAAAATAATGACTAGGTTATGGGAATTTTATGTGAGACTTGAAAAAATAAAAGCATTTGATTATTCTGTTTTTATGGCATCAAAATATGATGGACCAACAGAAATTATTAAATTTCTTACATTGCCATTTGAAAATTTTCAGGCTGCTACCCTTGCCCCGGGCCCAACATGAATCCTATTGCTCTTGGGAGCCGCTGGCTTGCTTATGCAGAAAACAAGGTAAGCGGGGCCCCTGTTGGAATATTTGTAATGGAGCAAGTGTTGAAGAGTTTTCCAAAGGCAATTAACAGCCAATAATGAGTGTTTAACTTACTAGTTTGTTTTCTCTGGTTTGGTTTTTGTTTTAATTGGGCACCCAGTTGTCTGATCTTATTGCTCAGGATCAATATTTGGACTCAGCCTTACTTTTCCAGGCTTAGTTTTATATAGAGAACTTTACTCCATTAATTTTAAATCACAGCATTGATACCATCTCAGGAGTTTCTGTGGAGCTAGAAATCAGGAGGCAGGAATGACTTCTGTCTTTAGTAGTAGGTTGGGAACCTGAGGCATAGAATAATTTAATGGACTTCAACTATATGTGTACATTTAAATCTAAACAAGGGTTCTGCCATTTGTTGTTATTTATCAATCTCACTTATCTCTTAAGGTCATCATAGTAAATGAAGATATTACATTTATACATTGAAACTTTTTTTATGTCTAGTTCAAAGCAAAGGTTAAATCCCTTTTTATGCCATTTAGTGTCCTGCATATGAATATAGAACGAAATCTAAAAAAATATTACAGACTTCAAAGAAGGTGATCATTTTTTTGTTCCATTTTTGCTTGTTTGTATGGTTACTGTATATTGAGAATAATATGAAATAATATGTATTGAAGAGTTCTTGACACAAGTTTGGATATGGTAAGTACAACAATTATTTGGTGAAACCACAGTATATCTCTAGCCTCTGGAATTCACAAAATCAAGAAACTACTGGAAAAATTTATTTTTCTGGATGAATCCCTTGATGCTTTTTCCAAAATTCTGTCCGCTGCGTATAGGTATTTTGCATTTTAGTGAATGCTGTATTTATACTCTACCCTCTTCTTTCTCTTGATTATCCAGTATTTCACTTTTCAAATTCATTCTTTTCAAATAAGACAAGAGGCATACAATTCAGTGTGCTGACATCATGGTATCTTCTAATGATTACGCCTGTAGAAAATTTCTTTGAGTGCCGGAGACATCCAAGACTTCCAAGAGGAAGATATATACATTGTCCCTTGGCTCTTGCAGATTTATTGTCACGTGTGGGAAACTACTCATTTAGAATTGTAGGTATTATGCAAATAGTTACATATTATTTTCTTATGGAAAAAACTTCCTTCATAGATGCATAGCATCAAAGTGTGCCAGTTGTCTTGCCTTTGTCTTGCCTTTGCCTTTGTAGAGATATGTGTCAGTAATATCTAGTGTTATATACGGGGACCAGGATGTGTAGTGGCATTCACAAGGAGTTTACTAATCAGATGGTTGTACCATCCTTTGGAAGAAATATTTCCAGATAAATGTGTTCCCATGGTATTTACATAAGAGCTAGTATTTATTAACAGTTTCTGATTATAGAAGCATTTGGGCTGAGTGTGGAACTGCAGAAATTAAGTTTTGGAGCAACAATCTCTTTCAGTGAAAATGCTCTTTGACTACAGTTTTAACCAAGAGGCCATATTATCTTGATTGGGTTTGTTTTTTCAGTGCCTGTTTTTAAGTGTACTTTTAACTTGGAAGACTTGCAGAAAACCTGCAAGAATAGAGTACAAATGTTATAAAGTGCACCCATGTACTCTTTACTCAGGTTGACCTCTGAACAATCTCAGAGTAAGTTGCATATATCACATTACCCCAGAATACTTAGTTATCAGCCAATTTAATTTTTTAAAAAATTTATTTATTTTATTTTTGGCTGCATTGGGTATTTGTTACTGCACGCAGGCTTTCTGTAGTTGTGAGTGGGGACTACTCTTCGTTGCGGTGCGCGGGCTTCTCATTGCAGTGGCTTCTCTTGTTGCAGAGCACAGGCTCTAGGCACGTGGGCTTCTGTAGTTGTGGCATGTGGGCTCAGTAGTTGTGGCTCGTGGGCTCTAGAGCTCAGGCTCAGTAGTTGTGGCACATGAGCTTAGTTGCTCTGCGGCATGTGGGATCTTCCTGGACCAGGGCTCGAACCCGTGTCCCCTGCATTGGCAGGCGGATTCTTAACCACTGCGTCACCAGGGAAGTCTGCCAATTTAATATTGATAAGCTACTTTTATCTATTATAGCATCCATGTTCCAATTTTGTCAATTAACCCTATCATATATCATTTGTAGAAAATTTTTTCCTATAGTGCAGATCCAGTCTAGTATCAGGTATTATATCTTGTAGGAGTGTCCCTTTCTTTCTTTATCTTTTACAGGATTGGTAATTTTGAAGACTACAGCCGCCTACATCTACCCCTTATTCTTTTTAATAGAATGCTTTTTATTTTCAGTGTTTTGATGTTTTCTCTTGATTATATTCGGGTTATGTATTTCTGTCTGGAATAACGTAGTATTGTGTGAGTGCTGTTCTGGACTTCCCACAGTGTCACATCTGGAGGCACATGGTATATGTCTGTCCTTTATTGGTGATACTGATTTTGTCAAGGTCTTGTCCAGTTTCTGTACTGAATAAGCACTATTTTTTCCTCTTGTAACTAATAATTTGGAAAGAGCATGCTTATATCCTGCGTTTCATCGAAATCTTAGCCTACCTAATTTTAGCATCCATTGATGATTCCTGCCTGAACCAGTCTTTTCTATGAGGATTGCAAATTAATGGTTTTCCACTTCACACTACACATTTACCTGCAGGCATTTGGCTCTCATAATCAAGAACTTTCCCTTCTTTTTAAATCTTCCTGTATCTATATTTTTGATAGGGGTTAACGATTCCTATTTTTTAAGTAGTTTTTAATTTTTTTCTGTCTTTAATTATTTTGGTTTTCAAATTATGCCAGAGTTGACCGATAAGAGCCCCTTTAGTCTGCTTCTTGTGACATTGTGTGTGGCTTCATCAAAATTTAAAAAATAATAATTTCCTCACCTGCTATCGTAATAATATGTCCAGGTCCATCTTGTACTTGCCTTGTCTCAGCCCTGGAATCATCTTCTTCTGATTTTACTGTTTCTTTTTAATGGGCAATTGTATTAGATACTAAGCTTTTGTCTAGTAGATGTGTTCATTGTTACTGGCGTATTTTTGCTTCTAGACTCTTTCAGTGGACGAAGTATGGAAATATGCATGTTATAGATCCATACACACTTCTTATTATACACATAAAGAGGCAAATATACATATATGCATATTTTTGCACCCATGTATACCCATATACACATGTACATGCTGGAAATGAAGAGTTCACATTGGTATTTCCACAGGATTCTCTCTTTTTGTTCCCCCATTTCCTATTTGTATGTCCTTGTTTTGGATAGGAGACCATGACATCAGCATGTTTTCTTCATTTCTTCAATCCTATAATGCCAAAAAGTAATTAGAGTTGCTTGCTCATACCACTGCAAAAATCAAACCAACTACAAAGAGTTCAGGATTTTCTTGCAATTTTCTCTGCTTTCATTACTGCCTAAAACTGAAGGTATGCAGTCAAATACTGTGTTCATAGGTTATTTTAGTTTGTCCTTTATCCCCCTTTTTCTGCCTTCCTTCATTGTTACAGTTTTCATTTGATACATAATTGTATACATTTGTCTTTATATTTATTTATATGCTTATATATTTTCTTATATGTGATATATATACATATTTATATTTCCCTTTATTTCCCCAAAGATAACATTATATACACGGTCTTTTGTATGTCGCTTTTTTCACTTACCAATATTTCCTGGGATTTGGGCATGATAGATTTTTGCACCATGGAAATTTCCGGTTTATGTTTTATTTTGATGTACTGAGATGCAACTATAACTTTGTAATGAGTCTAAGTTTTAAAGATAATTCTGGCTTAGTTATGTTTATGTAGAAATGCTGACTCAGATTTAGATGAATTGAAAAGGTGATAGTATTGCTTGTTTCCCTTGATTATTTTAATTACCTGAAGCAGGGAAAAGATGGTAGTGTTTCTAAGATATGTCTTTCCTTGCACATGCTGCAGAAGGCAGCAGAGGGGATAATTTTCATAATTCTTCGAATATGTATTTGTGAATGAATGAATGAGTGACTGGGTGAATAAGTGAGAGAGATTCTTTTCATTAGCTAAAATGGTCACTTTTCAAGCTCCCTCTTTTCCCCCGTGTGAAACTATATTTGCCAATCACCTGTGATTTGGAAAATTACACAGCACTATTGTCTTAAGGGATTTAAAAAAAAAAATACAAATCAGTGATGAAGAAAAGTTTGATTTTAAAATAAAAGAATAAAAGGTTTACATATTAATCTTTATCAAGTGACCTAGTTTTAAATTATATAGAGCATTTTTTTTTGTTTTTGTATTTTGGGAGAGGAAGATTTGTTCTGAATTATGAAGGCTTTTAATAATTCATATCACAATGTGGAGCTGTTCTAATAGTCTACTATTGCCATTTTATTGAAAATTTTAAGTGTAAAAATCTGGCTGATGATTTTTCTATTTCCCTTTCGTTCTTTCTCCTTTTCTTTCTTTTTCTTTCTATTTTTTTCTTTAAACTAAATTTAGGAAGTGTAGGAGCAGTGGAGAATTTAGTCTTGGTTAATTGCTCAGCACATGAGAGAATCGTGCATGTCAAACTAGTGATTCACTTTGGAAATTGGCAATTTGATTTATTTATTTATGAATAAGGGCATGTCTTTTTCATTCTAATGTTAAAACTGGTGAGCCCTCTGAAGTGGACAGCTATTATGTGTCATAGTTGATTTATGCATAATTTGTGCCACTTTCCCACAAGCACAATTGAAAATGGAAATACGGCACATTCTTTTGTCTATTTTTTAAAGTTTCCTTTTACAATCTTTATGTAGGAATTAAGAGGACAAAACCTCCAATTTGTTAGCATGTTAAATATTTAATGTTAGGAAGTCATGGCTAAGTCCTTTGATTATGTTTCTAAAATTTATTTGTGGAAAGCCTGCCAGATCTCAAATCCTACCATTTCAGAGTTTATGAATTCTTAAAGACTATTCATCTTGTAATTAAAAATCTTATTTGAGCATGCAACTGCTTGAGTGGCACCAGTAGATTATAAAAAGGGGTAAAAGTGTCTCAGCAGGGCTTTTAGCTGTTTGTCTGGAAAACACTTATGCAAACATTCCCACCCACCACCATCATTCTGCATGGTAAATAAGCTCTATCTTAAGAGCCTGTAGAGTTAAACAGTTTAATAGAAATGACTTTCTGGTCATTCTCTCTCTTTCCAGTTGATTCGATGTCATCAGTCCCGTGGTGGAGCCTGTGGAGACAACATTCAGTCTTATACTGCCACAGTCATTAGTGCTGCTAAAGTGAGTATCCAGTAGTCTCTAGGAGGTACGATTTTGCGGAGTAATTATCATGTTTCTCTCCTGAATTGCATTGAGATTGTCCCTTCCCTTTTCATTTGCAAAGGTCGAACAAACTTAAGTAAGTCAGAATTATTTTGTCACTCAAGAGAACTGGTGACTAAATGATTAGGTATTTAATCTCTTAAGATTCCTAAATCATACTTTATATTCTATTGTAATGATTATAAGGTTTGTATTTATCCAATTTAAAATATTTAAGTCTGTTAGCTAGGTCAAAGTCTGTAATCTAATTACTTTGGAAAGAAGCTTTACATGTTTTAAGTAGTAACTTCTGGATTTGTGTGTGTGTGTGTGTGTGTGTGTGTGTGTGTGTGTGTGTGAGATTTGCATCATTCTACCTATACTGACATCACTTTGCATTTTTGAACATTTATGAATCTTCTTGACATAAAAAAAAATTTATTCCTTAACAAAACTTGAGTGAAATCCCTGGCACATTCAAAGATTCTTTCATATCACAGAGCTGCCCCCTGCGTGTTTGTCAAGTGAGTTCTTTTTGTGTATGTGCGAGGGTTAATTATGATGATGGCTCGTAAACTTTATGCTGATTATAAGGTATCCTTATAATCACTATCCTTTTGAATTGTGAAGTATACAACAAAACAATTCTAATAATAGGGATGACATAGTGAATCTAAATGACAGCATGTAATAGAAAGCACAGCTATTCAGAAAAGAACAACAGTTTAAAACAAACCACAGGGAGGGAATCAAAGGTCACACTGTTTTATGTAAAACAAATACAAAAATGCTTCAAGACTGATTACAAATGCTTACACGATGTGGTTTGATGAGAGAAGCATTACATATTTTTCACTCAAAGGGAATTATTGAATGGCTTTTTGCTTACAGCCCCATATATTTTAGATTTCAGAATCTTTATAAGAATGGCTTACTTTTCTCCTCTGTATGAAAAAATTATGGTTATTTCAGTGAAGAGAAATCTGAAGCAGAGTAATTAGGCAGCATCAGTGTTATTTAGCTAACTTATAACAGATCCACAAAATCTACCAATGAGATCTAGTTCTCAAGTATTAGATTCCTTTCCACCTTGTCTGTGTCATACACTTTCATCAGGATAGCTCATTGTATTGTCGTTCTGAATAGTTTTCAGTTATGTGACAGAGAATAACTTTTCAGCTCTTCTTTGCTATAATTGTGTGTTTGTGTGCCTACATAAAAGGAAAGTGACCTGCATCATTGAGTAACTGTTTAGCTGTTTAACTGTTAGATGAAAGTAGACTTGCTGGAATGAGGCTAGACTTAATATGCTTTCATAAAAGCAAGTCCAGGCTCCCCACGTTTCTGCACCACAATACTGTGAACTGTGAGGAACATACTCATGTCTTCCACATTTAAGCTGTAAGAAATTATGCTGATGACAACACCTTAATAGGCCATTGGTCACCAGTGGACTTGCTGTGGACTTGAAGCAATTCATTATTACCTCTGACAATAGATAAGATTCTTCCATTGACTTCTGAATAAAGTGATTAATGTTTAATTTTTGTTTAACACTTTAGCCTGATTTTAGTACTTATTCATGTTCTTGCTTATAAATTTATAAAATGAAGGAAAAATATAGCCATGAATGTAAAAGTCACCAGTTTCTTGCTAGTCTTAACATGTCCAATCCTGTATTATACTCTGCTCTTTTAACTTATATTTAACTTAAATGTCACAAAATACTTTTGAAAACATTTTTCTTATATTTATGTAATCTTTTTCTGTGTACCTATGAATTCCTGAGTTAGAGAGCATGAATATTTTGAGATTTCTTTGAAAATGCTGTCAAATTGTTTTCCTAAAATCTTACCAGATCTAGAATAATCTTTCATTTCACATTTAAGGTGTGGCTGTTTCATATGGGAAAGATTGGAAAGTTGGCATGATTTCCCCCCCAAATATAATTTCTCCTAGTAAGTTATTTAACATTAGAAACTTCGTGGGTAAATTAACCTTCTGAGATATAATTAGTTCCAGTTTTCCACGATAAGAACATAAAAATGACTTCCATAATTAAGTAGTGTAGTTATAAATATATTATTTTATAATTTTTACTGTTATAGATTACACTCCTATTATATTAGTATGTTCACTTGTGAAAATTTATCATGGTGTACACTTAAAATTCCTGTACTTTGTTGTCTAAGTGGATATGAAACTTTGCTAAGGAAAGAAAAATCTCACAAAGATACCTTCAGATCTAGATACCTTCTCCAGAGAATTCTATCTAATGTTTACGAATAAACAATGGCGTAGATAAACAATAAAGATTTACTGTATAGCACAGGGAACTATATTCAATATCTTGTAATAACCTATAATGGAAAATAATCTGAAAAAAATATGTAGCTGAATCACTTTGCGGTACACCTGAAACTAACACAATCTTGTAAATCAACTATAATTCAGTTTAAAAAAAAAGAATAAAAAATGGCAATATTACAAAGACTCTTCTATAGAATAAAAAGGTCAGTTTATGCCTCATCTTGTTTCATGATTTAAGATCACCTTGATATTGAAACTTAACAAGAGCATTATGAAAAAGGGAAGCTATAGTCCTGTCTTACTCATTAACATAGCTAGGAAAAATCCTAAACAAAATATTAGCAGAAAAAAGAAAATACACAGAGGGATAATGTGTCATAATCCATTTGGGATAATTCCACAGTTAAGGCTGGTTTACTACTCAAAATCAGTGAGTGTAATTTGCCACATTAGCAGAATAAAGGAGAAAATGATAAAAATTATCTCAATATATGCCCCAAAAGCGTTTGATAAAATCGAACATATATGCATTGATAAAACATTTTAGCAAATAGTGATAGTTTCTGGTTCTCTAGAATTCAGTTTTTCTCAAATTGCCAAACTATTTAAACATAGTAAACATGGTCTGTTTCTGATCATTTCAATATCTGGCTCCCTTTTAGTTGTGTTTTTGTTGTTTAATGTTAGTTCTCATTTATGATGTCTTGACTCCTTGTTTGATAGAATTTTAAAAAAAGATTTGTAGAAACAAATTTGAGTTTGAGATGATACCAGAGTTCTGTGACACTCTAGGCTTGGATCATCTTAATTCAATTTCACAGATTGAGATTACTTAAATTATTTAAATAAAGGTCACCTGAAATAGCTGTAAGATCCTGATTACTACAGGTTCACTCTTATTTCTATTGTATGTCCCTTTATGTTTCAACCCAAAGCATGCAGGGAAAGTAGACCCCCTTGAACATGACTACCTAGTTCCACAAGTCTATCAAAAGCACTACTCAGTCTCTTGGAAGCCACCTCTAGAATCATCCAGTGCATTTAGGCCTAAATGCCAGCTCACATGTCTGGATTTTCTTGTTCTCTTGGATTTGGACCTAGTAACTCATCACTATTTTGTTAAATATTCAGTAACTTCAAGCAGAATTAAAGAAAAATAACCCCCCCGGTTTTTCTACTTGTTTTCATTGGTAGGATTGATCTGATTTACCTAGCCTGTCATTATTGAAAATAGAAAATAAAATGTCTTCTTATTATTTCTTACTATTTTAATAATTTCTAGGTAATATGATATATTACCATGAGATATATAACATGGAGAATATTTAAAAAGCCATGTAGTATGTGCTCCTTAAGAGAATACTACACTTCTTCTGACAGAGTAATCCTTAATATTTTTCTCTGACGACTGCTTCTTATGTGGCTTCATATAGGTAAACCACTTTGTTATATAGAAGGATTAATTATTAAATTTGAAATTCTTTTTTATGTCTCACATTACAATTGTAAGTATAAATTATATTAATTGTATATGTGCTTGGATCTCCTTCAAGGAAGTACTCGTTTTTGCCCACCCCCTGGATTTTCAAATAGCACTTAAAATTCATCTTTCCAAATAATTTGGCTTTCCTTATAAAGAATATAATAATGAAAAATTCTCTGAGGTCGTGTTGAAGGAAGAAGTTTAATATTGAAATTGTTCAAATTGGATTATTTTGAAACATTTATTAAAACACTCCCAAACTCATTCTACTAGGCCACCATCACCCTGATACCAAAACCAGAAAAAGATACTACAAAAAAAATTACAGACCAATATCACTGATGAATATAGATGCAAAAATCCTCAACAAACTACTAGCAAACAGAATCCAACAACACATTAAAAGGATCATACACCATGGTCAAGTGGGATTTATCCCAGGGATGCAAGGATTCTTCAATATATGCAAATCAATCAGTGTGATACACCATATTAACAAATTGAAGAATAAAAGCCATATGATCATCTCAATAGATGCAGAAAAAGCTTTTGACAAAGTTCAACACCTGTTTATGATAAAAACTCTCCAGAAAGTGGGCACAGAGGGAACCTACCTCAACATAATAAAGGCCATATATGACAAACCCACAGCAAACATCATTCTCAATGGTGAAAAACTGAAAGCATTTCCTCTAAGATCAGGAACAAGACAAAGATGTCCACTCTTGCCACTGTTATTCAACATAGTTTTGGAAGTCCTAGCCATGGCAATTAGAGAAGAAAAAGAAATAAAAGGACTACAAATTGGAAAAGAAGAAGTAAAACTGTCACTGTTTGCAGATGACATGATACTATACATAGAGAATCCTAAAGATGCCGCCAGAAAACTACTAGAGCTAATCAATGAATTTGGTAAAGTTGCAGGATACAGAATTAATGCACAGAGATCTCTTGCATTCCTATACACTGACAACGAAAGATCAGAAAGAGAAATTAAGGAGACAATCCCATTCACCATTGCAACAAAGAGAATAAAATACCTAGGAACAAACCTACCTAAGGAGGTAAAAGACCTGTACTCAGAAAACTATAAGACACTGGTGAAAGAAATCAAAGATGATACAAACAGATGGAGAGATATACCATGTTCTTGGATTGGAAGAATCAATATTGTGAAAATGACTGTTCTACCCAAAGCAATCTTTGGAGTCAGTACAATCCCTATCAAATTACCAATGGCATTTTTTACAGAACTAGAACAAAAAATCTTAAAATTTGTATGGAGACACAAAAGACCCTGAATAAATAGCCAAAGCAATTTTGAGGGAAAAAAACGGAGCTGGAGGAATCAGACTCCCTGACTTCAGACTATACTACAAAGCCACAGTAAGCAAGACAATATGGTACTGGCATAAAAACATAAATACAGATCGATGGAACAGGATAGAAAGCCCAGAGATCAACCCACGCATGTATGGTCACCTTATCTTCAGTAAAGGAGGCAAGGATATACAATAGAGAAAAGACAGCTTCTTCAATAAGTGGTGCTGGGAAATCTGGACAGCTACATGTAAAAGAATGAAATTAGAATACTTCCTAACACCATACACACAAAAAAACCTCCAAATGGATTAAAGACCTAAATGTAAGACCAGACACTATAAAACTCTTAGAGGAAAACATAGGAAGAACACTCTTTGACATAAATCACAGCAAGATCTTTTCTGACTCACCTCCTCGGGTAATGGAAATAAAAACAAAAATAAACAATGGAAATGGACAAATAGACCTAACGAAACTTAAATGTTTTTGCACAGCAAAGGAAACTATAAACAATATGAAAAAACAACCCTCAGAATGTGAGAAAATATTTGCAACTGAATCAGTGGACAAAGGATTAATCTCTAAAATATGTAAACAGCTCATGCAGCTCAATATTAAAAAAACAAACAACACAATCAAAAAATGGGCAGAAGACCTAAATAGACATTTCTCCAAAGAACACGTACAGATGGCCAAGAGGCACTTGAAAAGCTGCTCAATATCACTAATTAGAGAAATGCAAATTAAAACTACAATGAGGTATTACCTCTCACCAGTTAGAATGGGCATCATCAGAAAATCTACAAACAACAAATGCTGGAGAGGGTGTGGAAAAAAAGGGAACCCTCTTGCACTGTTGGTGGGAATGTAAATTGATACAGCCACTATGGAGAACAGTATGGAGGTTTCTTAAAAAACTAAAAATAGAATTACTATATGACCCAGCAATCCCACTACTGGGCATATACCCAGAGAAAACCATAATTCAAAAAGACACATGCACCCCAATGTACATTGCAGCACTATTTACAATAGCCAGGTCATGGAAGCGACCTAAGTGTCCATCGACAGATGAATAGATAAAGAAGATGTTGTACATATATACAATGGAATATTACTCAGCCATAAAAAGGAACGAAATTGGGTCATTTTTAGAGATGTGGATGGATCTAGAGACTGTCATACAGAGTGAAGTAAGTCAGAAAGAGGAAAAAAAATATCGTATATTAACGCATATATGTGGAATCTAGAAAAATGGTACAAATGAACCAGTTTGCAAGGCAGAAATAGAGACACAGATGTAGAGAAAAAATGGATGGACACCAAGTGGGGATAGTGGGGTGAGGAGGTGGTGGTGTGAATTGGGAGATTGGGATTGACATGTATACACTAATATGCATAAAATAGATAACTAATAAGAACCAGCTGTATTAAAAAAATAAAGTTAAAAAAAATGAAAGAAACACTTGTATTGAAAAAGAAAAAAAGACTGGATGGGGCCACCTACCCTTCACCTGGGCCTATGCAAGGGTCTGCTCCATGACCTTTTGAACGTGCAGAGACCTGTAGCTTCGTTATGCCTGTACATTTTTTCCCAATCATTTCCCCCCACGCTTCCCACACTCCCCACACCTCAGACCGCCCTGCTTCTTTATTCTTTATCACATAAATACCCTGAGCCCCTTGCCTTCAGGGAGGTACATTTGAGATTTGTTCTCCTGTCTTCTTGCTTGGCTATATTGTGAAGAAAACTTCTCTTTGCTACAAACCTCGATGTCTCAGCTTTTTGGCTTGCTGTGTGTTGGGCAAGATGAACCTGGTTTGGTAACATATGTGTATAATTGTTTATGATTGTCAGTTTATTAGTCTCTCCCACTAGATTGTGAATTCCTTGAGGTCGGGGACTATATTTTGTTCATTTCTGTAAACTCAATATGTAGCAGTCAATAAATGAATTCAGTAATGGAATAAATGAAATAATGAATTTGGAAAAATGCTACACTTGCTTTGACAGAGTAATCATTAATATTGTTCTCTCTCTGATGACAGCTTCTCATGTGGCTTCATGTAGGTTAACCACTTTGTTATATAGAAGGATTAATTATTAAATTTTTAATTCTCTTATGTCTTACATTACAATTATAAGTATAAATTATATTAATTGTATATGTGTTTGGATCTCCTTAGAGGAAATAATCTTTTTTTTTCCCTGGATTTTCAAATAACACTTAAAATTCATCTTTCCAAATAATTCAGCTTTCCTTATAAAGAATATAATAGTGAAAAGTTCTCTGAGGTCGTGTTGGAGGAAGAAGTTTAATATTGAAATTGTTCAAATTGGATTATTTTGAAATATTTATTAAATCTTGGTCCATATATTCTCGTTACCTTATAACTGTTCTATTTGATTTTTCCTTTTAATGTATTTTAACCCCAGCGTTGTAAATTGATTTAATAAAAATGCCTCTGTTTTCTCCTGTTATCTGATAACTTCTTAATGACAACTAACAGCTTTTGTGAAAGCAGCACCATTAGTCCTAATGGATAGGGAGGACAACTGATATGGCCTGAGAAAGGTTAAAGATGACTAGTGACCCTTTGGCAAATCTGTCTGCAACAGAACAGAATAAGAACCGTGCTCATTTGAATTTTTGGTCACAGTAGATTATCTGACACATTCGTTACAGTCTTATGTTCAGCACTTTACAGTACAGATTAGTTATGTGAATATTCTTGTAATATTCTTCAGATTGTGAGGACACTAGTGCTTGCTGATATGACTCTAACATGGAAACAGATTTCTCCTAGGGGCAAAGGACTTTACTAATGTAGAAAGCTTCCAGCACCCCTCTCACATCCTGCATTAGACCTTATTTTGAAAGTTAATGAGCTATGATAGATAGTACCCTCATGTTACTTACTATACAGAGTAAAGATTTGATGACTGTAAAATTTTGGGTTTAATTTTTTGTCCACTGATAAGAAGACCCAACCAATAGTCCTAAGTTTTTTGTTTATTTTTTTTTGGTGAGAAGCATCATTAACTCTTTCTGTAATATTAGCCTTTAACTCTGAAATATACTACTCTTTTTCCCCTCTTTCTGGAGTTTTTTTCCTCGTTCTCTTGTATTAACTTTTTCCTTTATCTTGTGGTTTGCTTTGGTACATTACTTCCACTTTCTGTGTGCTCCAGTTCTTTTAGTTTTATTCCTTTTCATTGGTATAAGAGCATGAAATAATAAGCTCAGGGGCAAACGGGGAGGATAAACAATTAAAGACTTTAAACCTGAAAGGCATTCCTTTGATAAAGGGATAGCTCCGTTTAAGTGGGAGCATCTCCATTAGCATTAATGGAGTAAGTACATCAGCTGAAGCATCTCAGAGGTTAATCAGGCTTCCTGGCCTGCTTTTGACATCAATATACTCTGGCGCCTGGTTTTGTTGGGCCTTCAGAGGCTTTCTTGACAACACTCTAACAGAGTTTGTATAAGTCATTTCTTGTGAATTATTGAAACAAATGTTTGGCTGCTAATTGAGGAGCACTAATGTGTTTTATAATCACTGCAGTTTGAGTTTTTAGCACTAAACAAAACAGTTACAATTGATTTGTGGCTTTTTCTTGGTTTCAGTCAGCTGTAAGTTATATCATTTTGCTTGAATTCAGCAAATGGCTTTGCTGGTTATTTTATTTAAGTATTTATTAGGATATACTATTACGGTTTTCATTTTTCCTTCCCAGTATGCATTTGTGTTGTGAATTCATGAAGTGTGTGAGATCACAGGTAGTAACAGGAATAGATTACAAGGCAATACTGGATAGTGGTTTGGAGATAGTCCTAGTTTTGCGTTCTGGCTTTGTCATTGGCTGGCTGTTTGAGCTGCCATTTTCTTTAACTTATGTAGCCTCAATTTTCTCTTCCATAGAGTAGAGGTGTTTGAGGAGATCTATCCAGATCATTTTTGTTAAAGAGCCTTAACCATTTCTGAGTTCATAATCAAGTTTCCGTGGAACATAGCTACAGTAAAATAATACATATATTATGTATGTTTCCTTTTTTTAAGTTCCATCTGGTTGTTGTTTTAAATTACATTTAGGCCTTTATAAACAACCTTTTTTGCCTACCATTTATAAATTAATCTTTGAATGCTGTATATAAAATATACATTTTAAAATTTAACTATAGCATATGCCAGAATATAGGTCCATAATTATTTTAAAAAGAGCAAGTCACAGTATTGAAGATTAATATGAAGTATTTTAATAAAATCTTTTCCTCACAGTATGAGGATATGTGTCTATTGTATCATACATAATTTCTGATATGTCCATGTAATCTAGACAGCTTATTTTGGCTCTGATGATTAGATATGTTAATGTGTTTATGAATCACATAATTTTCTCTTTGTTTTCACTTTTTCCCCTTTTGGACAAAAAGAAAAAACCCCATTACTTAACGTGATTGTTTGTTAATGGTTATGAGAATAATCAGATGAGATTCACATGAAAGAAAACATGCACATGAGTTAGTTTCATCTCTTTGTTTTGAATGAAATGGAGCTAAAATGTAATTCTGAAACGTCTTAAGTTGTCTTTAATTGAAATAATGTATTAGGAGCATTAAATTGTTTGCTATTATCAAAGAGAAAAGAACCTTCTTGGTTAATTTTATATGACATTTCATTCATCTAGTAAAAGTATCTTAGATGGAGACTGTATTTTCTACATGACAAATCTTGATGTACAATATTATATAAAATCATATTATAGATTTAATTTGGAGTCAAAGTTGTTTTCACATGTGGATTCTACCAGTATCTCAGTCTTTTTCCTGCTAAAAAGTTGACTCAATATTAGATTTATACTGTTTAAAAAATAGAACATCACATAGTTGCTACTTCCTAATATTTCACATATTTTAAGTTACACGCATTGAGGAGAGGGGAAAAATAAATATTGTTAATAAAAGTATAATTGTATCCTCATGTGAAACAAACTCTTTAATTATTTACCTATAGCTTTATTCTCACCATGCTGGCTTTGGGGAATCTACTGATACCATTCACTCAATCTAATATCAATTTTCTAACTAAAATTTAAGATTGTATAAAAATCAGACTGAATTTCTGTGACAGTGCACTGCTACATGTAAGCTTGTTAGAGAATAAAGAATTTAATGTGAATTAACAAAACATGTATTTCTATTTAGAATCCAAATACTGATGTGAAGTCATACATTTTACCTTTCATTGTATAGACATTAAAAACTGGCCTGACAATGGTTGGGAAGGTGGTGACTCAGCTGACAGGCACGCTGCCTTCAGGTGTGACAGAAGATGATGTTGCCATCCATAGTAATTCAAGGCGGAGTCCTCTGGTCCCAGGCATCATCACAGTAATCGACACTGAGACAGTTGGAGAGGGCCAGGTAAGAACATGTGATGCATGTAATGTTCATTTTGTGCAGAGGATGGAGTGACTAAGAATATCATTTGGGATCAAGATCATACAAAATGTATTTGGAGATAGGTTATTTGGAATTATAGAAAATTAAGGTTATCTCAGGTTAGAATTTTGTTCTTTTCAAAAAATGATGAGTAATTATTGTATAACACAGGGAATATAGCCAATATTTTATAAAAACTATAAATGGTGTAGACCCTTTTAAAAAATGATGAGTGGGCTTCCCTGGTGGCGCAGTGGTTGAGAGTCCGCCTGCCGATGCAGGAGACACGGGTTCGTGCCCTGGTCCGGGAAGATCCCACATGCAGCGGAGCAACTAAGTCCGTGAGCCATGGCCGCTGGGCCTGCGCGTCCGGAGCCTGTGCTCCGCAACGGGAGAGGCCACAACAGTGAGAGGCCCGCATACCGCAAAAAAAAAAAAAAAAAAAAAAAAAAAAAAATGATGAGTAACATGTTAAAACCTATTATTTCAGACATTGTTAATGTATCAGACCTGAAGGTAAAATTGAGGTTCTATAGAATTCTCTTGCTATCTCTTCATCAGGACATTTGTTCCATAAATAAATAATTATATATCTCTTTTATATTCTTTAGTACTGTTTCTCTTTTTTTAATGACACTTGTTATAACTTAGACTAATTATGACCAATTATGATGGTAATAAATGACAATAATATTAATAAATTTTATTACAAATTTTATTACAGATACTTCCTTATAAATATGAAAAAATAGAAAAAAATCTCAAAGAGTATATTAGAATATATAAATGGTAATAACTTATTATAAGATCTTATATCTTCACATAAAACAGATTTTTACAGCCTATGTTCAGAAACATTTAGGAGTGATTATAAACATGGAGAAATACATTATGCTTATGTAAGTCTTGCTAGAAAGAAACCAGTTGGGTTTTGTTTTTCTCCCTCATGCATTCATAGACAGTATTTTCTTTGGAATCATAGTCATGAATTTTAAAATACATTTCTGAAAGGAAGGTAATTTTCATGGTTTGTGATCCTTGCTGTAAATATACAATGTAAACCTGATTACTAGAATGAGATAGGAGTAGAGCAAGATTTGGAAACAGAAATTATTTTAATTTTATGTAGAATTTATATTTAATTCCATTTTCAGAACATAATTATGTGAGCCATTAAAATATTAACCCTAAATATTGCATGTTCTTTTGAGAAAATCTGCTTCCAGTATATGTGGTTCTACATCTTGATGAAAGATTACATTTGGCTGGTACTCATATACTAATTCCTATAGTAAGATCAAGTGGCATTTCAAAAAAATATGGAATGTGCTGCAATTAAAACACCCCAAAAAATCTTTGAATTTCTGGGTTATTGAATCTGGCTATTATATTTTACTTAAAATCTGAATAATATAATTCTCTGCCTTTCCCATCTTAACTTTGTGGTTAATCAGATATGTTACAGACTTGTATTCCTGTTTAAAACTCCTTTTAATGAATTGCTAGCAAACTTTTCAGTTGACTGTAATGACTGTTTTTTTTTAAGTTGTGTTAATTAGCTCAAGTTGATAGACACATACAGATGTTCTTTTTTTAAATTGGAATTAAATATATAAACCCTTAGTGTTTTATGAGTGTTAAAGTAAAAAATATTTTCTTTTGTCCTTTGATTCTTAATTAATTAACCTCCAAGGCCACCCACATTTACTAAGTAGTAACAACCCTCCTCAACACTGTCTAGTTTGGTGAGTGGATTTAAATCTGTTAAGCATCTAGCATTTGTTGACAGACTGATTTGTGGTAATTTAAAAGTTGAAAATGTTATCTCTTATTATTTTTGATGAAATAGAGCTATAACTCATTAATTTATGTAATGAGTAAAAAGAAAAATTTAATTTATACGAAAAGCATAGCATTAGGTCTTGTGTTTTCACATGTGGTTTGTTTGGGGTTTTTTTCCCCTAGTTCTTTGTTAACTTTTTATAACTTTAAATTGGAATTCTCACATTTGGAATATGGAAGTGAACAGTAGATTGTACAAAAGTTCATTTTTCTGTGATAAGTGCATTGTTAACCCTGGAAACAAGTATAGGTGTCATTAGGAAATAAGAATCATAGAAATGTTAGCTTTTAAAAGTTAAAAAAGTGAAAGTGTTACTCAACCTGAAAAGTTTTATCTTTTCTATTACTTGTTGGGGGCATAATCCCTTTTCATTCCTACTTATAACATATTCTGCAATTTTGATTGATTTAAAAATTCTATTAAAAGATAGGAAATAGTAAGTTGCTATGTGCTTTTTTAAGGGATTATAAATATTTTTTAAGCAATAAGATTTCCTCAATATAATACTGTCTTCTTTTATTAATGTGAATCTTTTTTTTGTCAGGAGGACATTTTTGTCTCTGATAAATAGTTCAGTTGAAGTACAAAGCTGTTTTTAGGTTATGCTGGATTGAATTAGAAAGACTGCAGTGGTTAATGTCATGGATTTATCACTTTTAGCCCTTTCCCACTGATGTTTGACCTTAGCTGTAGTGTTTCTTCTTGTCCCTATACATATCAGGAACTAAAGCTGACATTATGTGCACTTTTGCTGTTTAAATCCATTGAGCCTTTAATCAAGATATTTTCATGTTTACAGGGATAGTGTATAAAATTTGATTCACCATCTTTCTGATGCTGAATTGATTAATTTGATTTGATGGTGACAGGATCACTATATGGTACCTACATTAAAGGGGAATGTATTTGCTTGACTTTGTCCATTTTTGTCTGTGTTACTTTCATGTTTTATTTAAAAGCATTTTGTGGCTAGGATAAGTTAAGTGGTATAATTTGCCTTTATAAATTTATATAATTTCAGTTAACAAGATGGCAATGTCTCTAATCAAAGAAAAACGCTCCAGAATGATAACATAAACTAGAGCTATTTCTTGCCCTGAGTGCAAATGCAAGTGTTATTCATAGTAATTTGATGGTTCCTGTGGTGTTTGTCTATCTTTTTGTTCATATGATAAAGCCTTATCCACCTTGTATCCACCTTGTTTTGCTTTGTTTTAATAAACTCAAGTTGTTGCTACATATACTTGGGGATTTAGCCTGTTTAGTTAAGTAGTGAGTAAAAATTATATGTCTCAGGACAACTGTATTGGGATATTGCTGGTATTGATTTGATATTGATATTTTAGGCAAGATGATGATGCAGTGGAGAGAATCTGTACAAAAGTAACTGGTTGTTATATTTGTGAGGTTCATAAAGAGAAGATTCAAAGAATCCTATATAGTGGCATGAGGTTTTGGTATTCACCAAGATTAATGAGACTTTTTGCTGGATTGCTTCTGTATTAGTACCATCAAGTAGAGTACTCAATGCTAATTGTATTGGAAAGAGAGGTATAGGGTTATAATATATGAAAGGAAAGGGAATCATAAGATTGAGTTAAAATAGAAAAATAGGCAAAGGACAGAATATTTCAGTGAAAAAATAAAATACTTACAAATGGTGTAAAATCTTGAGACTTGACTTGTTATAAGAGAAAGACAAAACTACCCTAAGATACCACTTGTCACCTATCAGCATGAAAGAAATCAAAAAGCTTGCTGTATACTCTACATTTTTAAATACTCTTTTAAAAGAATGTATTTATTTATTATTTATTTGTCTGTGCCTGGCATGTGGGATCTTTTTAGTTATGGCATTGTGGGATCTTTTTAGTTGTGGCATGTGGGATCTTTTATTAGTTGTGGCATGCGGGATCTTGTTTTAGTTGTGGCACATGGAATCTTTAGTTGCAGCATGTGGGATCTAGTTCCCTGACCAGGGATCAAACCCAGGCCCCCTGCATTGGGAGCATGGAGTCTTAGCCACTGGACCACCGGGACAGTCCCTGCTCTACATGTTTAACTTTTAATTTTGAAATAATTGTAGACTCACAGTAAGTTGCAGAAACTTTCCCCAAACTGTGACATCTTATATAACTGTCGTAAAATATCAAAACCAGGATATTGACATTGGCACTTTACTGTTAACTAGGCTACAGACCATATTCAGCTCTCACCATTTGTTTTACTTGCATTCATTTGTGTGCGTATCCAGAATATTGAAAGAACTCCTATAACTGGATAATAAAAAGATAAATAGCCTAATTTTTAAATGAGTAAAGGATTTGAATAGACATCTTTCCAAATATGATATGCCAGTGGCCAGTTAGCAGAAATGAGAGGCCTGGTACACTGCTGGTGGGAACGTAAAATTGTACAACTGCTTTGGAAAAGAGTTACCATTTGTCTCAGGAATTTTATCTCTGAAGAGATTTGCTCTTAGGAGATATATAACCAAAAGAAATGAGAATATATTTTCATGTAAAAACTTGTACATGAATGTTCGTAGCAGCATTATTTGTAATAGCCAAAAAGTAGGAGCAGCCCAAATGGACATCAACTGATTGATGGTTGGTTAAATAAAATGTGGTATATACATACAGTATAATATTATTTAGCAATAAGAAGAAGTGAAGTAGTGATTCATGCTACAAAATGAATGAACCTTGAAAATCTTATGCTTAGTGGAAGAAGCCAGTTGCAAAAGAACACATATTGTATGAATCTATTTATATGAAATTTCCAGAATAGGGAAATCTCCATAGAAAATAGATTGGTTTCCTAGGGCTTGGAGTTTGGAGGGAATCAGGTGGGGAGTGACTGTTAATGGTTATGAAGTTTCTTTTGGGTGATGAAAGTGTTCTGAATTTGATTGTCATAATGGTTGCACAACTCTGTGTATATACCATATTTCCTAAAGCAATCTATTAGTTATTTAGCAGACTTGGTTTAACACACTTTCCTGGAGACTGCTCCTATAAGCTTCTTTTCTTTTTCTTGTTTTCCTTACCTAACATTTTTGAAAGTCAAATGGAAGAATGGAAAAGAGAGATGAGAGAAATAATTTATAATCCAAGTTTCCCCCCACTTGTGGTAAAATATATATAACATAAAATTTGCCATTCAGCCATTTTAAAATTTACAATTCAGTGATATTAAGTACATTCACAATGTTGTACGACCATTGCCATTATCCATGTCCAGAACATTTCATCATCTGTACCCATTAAACAGTAACTCCCCATCCTCCTGTTCTAACACTCCCTGTTGACCACCATTCTAATTTCTGTCTCCAATAGATTGCCCTTCATTAAAAAGACATACAATACAAACTGTTGAAAAGGATGTGGAGAGATGAAACCTTATACCCTACTGGTGGACATATGAAAGTATCTATACTTTGGAAAACAGTTTTTCCTGTTTCTTAAAAAGTTCAGTATATATTTACCATATGACTGAGCAAATCCACTTCTAGGTATCTCCCCAAGAGAAATAAAAACATGTTTCACAAAAAAGATGTGTGTGCAGATATTCATAACAGCATTATGCATAATAGCAATCAATTGGAAATAATCCAAATTACCAAGAATTGTTTGGTGAACCCACATGTTGTGGTCCCTCCACACAGTGGAACACACGTAAGCAATACAAAGAAATGAATGATACCTGAAACAATATGGTTGAACAAAAAAATTATATATTTAGAAAGAAATGGAAGATAAATCGCATGATTCTATTTATTTGAAATATTTTGAAAAATTTTAGAAAAGGCAAATGAGATTAAATATACACTAGGGATTGTCTAGGACTTGTGGTTGGTATTCTAAAGTCATCATGAAATTTTGGGGGTGTTGCAAGTATTCTAAATCTAGAATGTGGTAATGGTTATACAACTATATAAATTTACTAAGTATTATCCACTTATATGGGGTGATTTGTATGTATGAATTTTGTGGTAATTGGGGAATAACTCCCAGCTATAATGAAGTGAAGAGATAAGCAAATCTTTTCCCCAGAAAATAAGGACATTACTGGACAGAATTGTCATACTGAGTGAAGTAAGTCAGAGAAGGAGAAACATCGTATGATATAGCTTATATGTGGAAGCTAAAAATAAATAATACAGATGAACTTATTTACAAAACAGACACAGACTTGCAGACTTAGAGAACGAACTTATGGTGAACTTATGGTTACCACGGGGGAAGTGTTGGGGGGAGGGATAGTTAGGGAGTTTGGGATTGACCTGTACACACTGCTATATTTAACATGGTTAACCAACAAGGACCTACTGTATAGCACAGGGAACTCTGTTTAATATTATGTAAAAACCTAAATGGGAGAAGAATTTGAAAAATAATAGATACATGTATATGTATAACTGAATCACTTTGCTGTACACCTGAAACTAATACAACATTATTAATCTATATCCAATAGAAAATAAAAAGGTTAAAAAAAAAAAAAAGAGTCTCAGAGACCTTTGGGGCAACATTAAACATATCAACATATATGTAATTGGAAGATTGTTTTAGGGAATAATGATGTTTCTCAGTTGATAATTCCCATGATGATAATAGCACAAAGGAATGGGGAGGAAATGGAGCTATATTGGAGCAAGGAGCTTTAATTTATTGCAATCAAGTGTTGAATTAATGTGTAATCTTGTTGTCTATACAGCACCTTATAGCCTGTACAGTAACCACTTAAGAAATTAATCCAAAGAATTAACAAAAGATTAAAATAGTAAACATTAAAAATAATTGTTTAACACAAAAGGAAGAAGATCAGAGCAACAACAAACACCTGAGACATAAAAATAAATGAAAATGGCAGACCTAAATCCAATTATGTGTCTAATTATATTAACTATAAATGGACTCAAGTTAAAAGACAGTGATTGTCAGACCAGAATCACTTTAGATTCAAAGACATAATTGTTTCAAGTAAAAGGATGGAAGAAATGTACCATGCAAACAATAACCATAATAGAATTGGAATGGCTATATTAAAATCCGATAAAAGACTTTAAGTCAAGAAATATTGCCAGAGGAAAAGAGGGATGTTTCATAATGATAAGAGGGTCAATGTAATAGGTAGATAAAACAATTAATAATGTGTAAACACCTAACAACATAGTGCAGCAAGCATTAAACAAAATCAGATTGAAAGAGAAATTCTAGCTAACATTTACAGCTTGAGATTTAAATACTGTGCTTTCAATAATTGATGGAAAAACTATACAGAAAATTATCAAGAAGACTTGATTAAGACTGTCGACCAACATGACCTAAATCTTCCCCCAAAACCTACAAACGTAAGATTGTTTTCAAGAACATCTGGAACATTTTCCAAGATAGACCATATGATTGGCCATAAAACAAATCTAAAGAATGGAAATCAATAATAGAATGAAATTATGAAATGGAGTCTCAAGGAAATTAGAAAATATTTTGAATGCAATGAACATAGAAATAGAACATATCAGAAATTATAATTGCAGCTATATTATTGAATAATGGGAAAATTACAGCTTTAAATGGTTATAGTAGAAAAGAAAAGTGGTCCTAAATTAATAATCTTAGCTCTCCATTAAGAGATTTCAAAAACAGCAAATTATAACCAAAGCAAGACAAATGAAGTAAATAATAGAAATATGACCAGGAGTCAACAAAAAAACAGTGAAATGATGGGGAAAATCCAAAACTGGTTCTTTGAAAAGATTAACAAAGTTGATAAGTCTGATGATATAGCATATGGGATTGTTTTCTTAATTTCCTTTTTAATTTGGTCTTTGTTAGTGTATAGAAATGAAACTGATGGTGAGTGTTAATTTTATATCCTGCAACTTTGTTGAATTGTGTGTGTGTGTAATCTGTAAATTCTATCACAGAGGTAATTTTCTTTCTTTTCCAATTTGTATGCCTTGTATTTCTTTTCTTTTTCTCCCCCCCCCCCTTTTGGTCTGGTTGCTGTGGCTAGACCTTATAGTACTATGTTGAATAGTAGTCCTGAGAGCTGGCATCCTTGCCTTTTTACTTATCTTAGAGGAAAAGCTTTCAGTCTTGCCCATTGTGTGTAATATTAGCTTTGGACTCTGCATATGTAGCTTTTATTGTATTGAGGTAATTTCCATGTATTCCTAGTTTGTTGAGTGTTTTTATCATGAAAGTGGTTGAATTTTGTCAAACTCTTTTTCTGCATTGATTGAGATGATCAATCAATCATCTTTTGTTCTTCAGTTTGTTAATGTGGTATAGTATATTAATTGATTTTTGTATGTTGAGCCATCCTTACATTCCAAGTATAAGTCTCACTTTTCTTGGTGTATGATCGTTTTAATGTGTTGAATTTGGTTTGATCCTGTTTTCTTTTAGATTTTTGCATCATTATTTACCAGGGATATTGACTTGTAGTTTTCTTTTTGTCTTTCTCTTGTTTTGGTCTCAGGACAATGAGGGCCTCATAGATATATCTTATAATCCTTTTTATTTCTGTGACATCAGTTTTAATGGCTCGTTTCATTTCTAATTTTATTTTTACTTTTTTTGAATTATTGAATTTTATTTTTTATGCAGCAGGTTCTTATTAGTTATCCATTTTATATATATTAGTGTATATATGTCAATCCCGATCTCCCAGTTCATCACACACACACACACACACACACACACACACACACACACACACAAACACACACACCACTTTCCCCCCTTGGTGTCCATACGTTCTCTACATCTTTGTCTCAATTTCTGCCCTGCAAAAACTGGTTCATCTGTACCATTTTTCTAGGTTCCACATATATGCATTAATATATGATATTTGTTTTTCTCTTTCTGACTTATTTCACTCTGTATGACAGTCTCTAGATCCATCCACGTCTCTACAAATGACCCAATTTTTTTCCTTTTTATGGCTGAGTAATATTCCATTGTATATATGTACCACATGTTCTTTATCCATTCGTCTGTCGATGGGCATTTAGGTTGCTTCCATGACCTGGCTATTGTAAATAGTGCTGCAGTGAACATTGGGGTGCATGTGTCTTTTTGAATTGTGGTTTTCTTTGGGTATATGCCCTGTAGTGGGATTGCTGGGTCATATGGTAATTCTATTTTTAGTTTTTTAAGGAACCCCCATACTGTTCTCCATAGTGGCTGTATCAATTTACATTCCCACCAACAGTGCAAGAGGGTTCCCTTTTCTCCACACCCTCTCCAGCATTTATTGCTTGTAGGTTTTTTGATGATGCCCATTCTGAAAGGGAGGGGATGGAAAAAGATATTCCATGTAAATGGAAATCAGAAGAAAGCTGGAGTAGCAATACTCATATCAGGTAAAATAGACTTTAAAATAAAGAATGTTACAAGAGGCAAGGAAGGACACTACATAATGATCAAGGGATCAATCCAAGAAGAAGATATAACAATTATAAATATATATGCACCCAACATAGGAGTGCCTCAATATATAAGGCAACTGCCAACAGCTCTAAAAGAGGAAATCTACAGTAACACAATAATGGGGGGGGCTTTAAAACCTCACTTACACCAATGGACAGATCATCCAAACAGAAAATTAATAAGGTTACATAAGCTTTAAATGACACAATAGACCAGATAGATTTAATTGATATTTATAGGACATTCAATCCAAAAAATAGCAGATTACACTTTCTTCTCAAGTGCGCATGGAACATTCTCCAGGATAGATCACTTCTTGAGTCACAAATCAAGCCTCAGTAAATTTAAGAAAATTGAAATCATATCAAGCATCTTTTCTGACCACAACACTATGAGATTAGAAATCAATTACAAGGAAAAAAATGTAAAAAACACAAACACATTGGAGGCTAAACAATACATTACTAAATAATCATTTCTAATTTTAGCTATTTGAATTTTCTCTTTTTCTGTTAGTCTAATTAAGGGCTGTCAGTTTTGCTGATTTTTTTTTTAAGAAAACAAACTCTTACGGATAAACGAAAAGAAGGAGGTGAAAGACTTGTACGCTGAAAACTAATACATTGTTAAAAGATGTGAAAGAAGATACAAAAAGTGGGAAAAACATCTCGTGCTTGTGGATTTGAAGACAATGTTAAAATATCCATAGCACCTAATGTGATATTAAATGCAATACATATCAAAATCTCTATGACATTTTGTGGCAGTAGTAGAAAAAACCATCCTAATATTCTTATGGAATCTGAAGGGACCCTGAAAAGCCGAAACAATCTTGGAAAAAGAAAAACAACATGATGTGATACTGGCGTAAAGATAGATATGTAGATCAATGGAACAGAATAGAGAGTGCAGAAATAAGACCATGCATATGCATCCGAAAGATTTTTGACAAGGTTGGAAAAAGCTCACAGTGGGGAAACGGCAGTCTCTTCAACAAATGAGGTTTGGAAAACTCGATAGCTACATGCGAAAGAATGAAGTTAGACCCTTACCTTATTCCATATACAAAAATGATTATAGATTATAGACCCAGCCATTAGACTGGAAACTATTAAACTCCTACAAGAAAACATAGGAGAAAATCTTTGGGACATTGGACCAGGCAGTGATTTCTTAGATATTAAACCAAAAGCACAGGTAACAAAATAAAAAATAGACAAATGGAGCTACATCAAACTTTTTTTTTTTTTTTTTTTTTTTTTTTTTTGCGGTACGCGGGCCTCTCACTGCTGTGGCCTCTCCCGTTGCGGAGCACAGGCTCTGGACGTGTTGGCCCAGCGACCATGGCTCACGGGCCCAGCCGCTCCGCGGCATGTGGGATCTTCCCGGACCAGGGCACAAACCCGTGTCCCCTGCATTGGCAGGCAGACTCTCAATCACTGCACCACCAGGGAAGCTCTACATCAAACTTGAAAACTTCTGTGTCTAAATGGAAAAAATCAACCAAATGAAAAGGCACCCTATGGAGTGGGAGAAAATCATTGTAAATCATATGGCTGTTAAGGAATTAATATATAGTATGAATAAGGAGTTTCTACAACTCAACAATAATAATAATAAAATAACCCTATTAACAAATGGGCATAGGACTTGAATAGAAACTTCTCTAAAGAAGATGTAGGGATGTCCAGTAAGCATATGAAAAGATGCTCAACATCACTAATTAGCAAATCAAAACCACAGTGAAATACACCTCCTACCTATCAGGATAACCACTATCAACAGAACAGAATTTAACAGTGTTGTCAGAAGATGGGGAGAAGTTGGAACCCTTGTGAACTTTTGGTGGGAATGTAAAATGAGGCAGCCATTATGGAAATCAGTATGAAAGTTTCTCAAAAAATTAAAAATAGGGCTTCCCTGGTGGCTCAGTGGTTGAGAGTCCGCCTGCCGATGCAGGGGACACGGGTTCGTGCCCCGGTCCGGGAAAATCCCACATGCTGTGGAGCGGCTGGGCCCGTGAGCCATGGCCGCTGAGCCTGCGCGTCCGGAGTCTGTGCTCTGCAACGGGAGAGACCACAACAGTGAGAGGCGCGCGTACCGCAAAAAAAAAAAAAAAAAAACCAAAATTAAAACTAGAATTACCATGTGATCCAGTAATCCCACTTCGGCATTTATATGCAGAATAATTCAAGTCAGGATCTTGAAGAGATATTTACACACTCCTGTTCTTTGCAGTGTTCTTTGCAGTGTTATTCACGGTCCCTGAGAGGTGGAAGCGATCCAAATGTCCATCGCCAGATAAATGGATAAAGAGAAATGTGGTATATACATGCAATGTAATAATATTACACAACCTTAGGAAAGAAGGAAACCTTTTTACATGTTACAATGTGGATGAACCTTGAGGATGTTGTGCTAAGGGAAATAGCCAGTCACAAATGTACAAATACTAAATTCTTCCTTTTATTTTGAATATCTAAAGTAGTCAAAATCATGGAAACAAAATTAAAAGGTGGTTACTAAGGGTAGGAGGAGGGAAGAGGAAGAATTAGTGTTTAGTGGGTATAGAATTTAAGTTTTGCAAGATGAAAAAGTTCTAGAAATCTGTTAGATAACAATATGAGTATACTTAACAGAACTGAAGTGAATACTTAAAAATGGTTTAAGTGGTAATGAAAAAAATCTACAGACAGAAAAATGATCAGTCTGCAGCTTAACTGAATGGCAGGTTCTAGCCAGAACAATAAGGCAAGAAGATTAAAGCATTAAGACAGAAAAGGGTGACAAATCAGATGTTTCTATATAATGGATTGTTGTAATGGTTGTGGTACTGTATAAAATCATTGAATTGTAAACATAAAATAAGTGACTCTTATGGAATGTAAATTATACCTCTGTAAAGCTTTTTACTCTAAAAAGAAAAATTAACTTTGCCAGTGTGGGACCACTTCCTGGATTACTTCAGATTAAATTCTTTATGTCGATCATGATCCAATATTGGTACAGTAGGTTTTTCCTTTGCAACATTAGATATGTGAAACTTTTTTGTTTCTTGAGTTAATTACTTGCTTTGTAAAACGAATACATGTTATTTTAAAACTTTTTTCCTTAGGGATCATTGAACAGTGTACTCACAATGGGCAAATTGTATGGAATGTAAATTGTATTTCAATGTGCTTAGTAAGAAAATTAAGGGGAATAAATTTGAGATACAAAACTGCCTATTCCAATATACTTTTGCTTGGTAACATTTACAAAGAAGTGATGTATCCATCTAAAATCTAGGAGTTAGATTAAAGTACAAAAGACCATAACTTTTGTACTTTAAGTAAAAAATATTTTGATAATTCCTCTAATATATGGCTGTTTGTTTGTATTTAACTTACATTGTTTTTCACTGTTCTGTTCCAGTCATGGCCAAGAGTTTTTCAGCAGGCCATAACACAATAAGAACTCTTGTTCCTGTTCTTAGATGAAGCTCTGCATAGCTGATTTTATGCTTTTTGTTTTTTTTCTGAACCTATGCTTCAAGAAATTATTGTCTGTCATGTACAGTCAAGTCAACCAACTGTTTTTAGAGGTTATATGATTGATCTGCTGGGGACATGTTACATCTTTTCCTTATTTCTGAAGTGACATTCTCACCTTATATTGCCAAGAATAATCTTCAAATTAGCGGAAACATGTTATTTGGTCAGGGATGCAGTGGTATAGCTGTGTATATCTTCAGTCTCAGTAGTTGGTTAACTTCCATTTGCCTTCTTCCTTTTTGTAAAGGTGCTTGTGAGTGAGGATTCTGACAGTGATGGCATCGTGGCCCATTTCCCTGCTCATGAAAAACCAGTGTGCTGTATGGCTTTTAACACAAGCGGTATGTCCTCCCCCCCCATTTGTGTTATGGGTTTTCCAACCAATTTTTTGGAAATGGAAAATATAAAATATATGTGTTAGTGTATGTGAGATAAGTAAATAGTTTTCAGTGAGTGATTATTGAATGAATGAATTTATAATAAAAATTTAGAAACCCTCTAAAGATTAGTTTTACTCTGAGTAAAACTGTGATTAAGTAGTAGTAGTAGATAAATAATAGTAGATAAACAGTGCTGTTGAATTGCATTAATTTCTGTATTATTAGTAAGGCAAGGACTTCAATATTTGAAACTACATATGTATGTGAATGGCATTTTCTCTGTAACTTCAAGTTTCTTTTTAACAATATAGTTACAGATGTACTATCACCCTGATTAAACAGGTCTTCACATTTTAATATTGTGTGTGTGTGTGTGTGTGTGTATGTATTTTGCTGAATTGTTTGAATGTAAGTTACATACGCGGTGACATTTCACCCACTACGAATTAAGCGTGCATTTTCTAAGAGTAAGGCCCTTCTTGTACTTTATAGCCAAATATTATATTATATTCAGAAAACTAACACATTATATTATCTAATATCCAAGTCATAATTTAAAATTTCCCAATTGTCTCAAAAATGGTTCTCTAATTG
This sequence comes from Kogia breviceps, assembly GCF_026419965.1. NCBI lineage: Eukaryota > Metazoa > Chordata > Mammalia > Artiodactyla > Physeteridae > Kogia > Kogia breviceps. The sequence continues at coordinate 21,890,243 of NC_081328.1, forward strand.
CTTCAAATCAAGGTCTAATTAAAGTTTACTCCTTACATTTTGTCTCCTTAGCTCCTTTTAATCCAATTTATTACTTTCACCTTTTCCCCCCTAAATTTCAGTGTCCAGAGCAGTTATCCAAATTCTGCATTTGTCACCTATTTTTTTTCATTATAATAATGTTTTCCTTATTCCCTAAAAGGCTTTTAAATACATTCAGGCCTAAAGATTTTTTTTTAAACTTCCTAAGTATTGCTGTCTACATCATTTCATCCCAGCAGGAGACACATTATATCAGGCTCTCTTGCAATTTATGATACTATGTTTGATCACAAGAATAAGTTAGTGACTCATCAAACCATCTACATTTTGCAAATAGGTTGTCTTGTGGAGATTAGCAAGTGCAGAGTGTTATTTTGGCCTCATTTCTGAAACAACTTTTTACTAAATAGTTTTGTTACATTGAAGGCTATAGAATGGTGGTTTTTCTAATTCTATCATATTTTCAGCATTGATTCACTGCTGTTATTCTATTTTTAAAAAGATTTTTCTCTCATCAACCATAAATGAACCATAGTTCTCCTGTATGCAAAAAACAGGGCAAAAATGTAATACTTTCTCTACCAATTTTCATAGTTAGGAATTGGTTTAATACGTCCAGTGGTGGAATTCCACTTCAGTGGACTTATTTTTAAAATACTTTGATTATGAATAAAAGATAAAATTGCTCTTATGCTTTCAGAGCTGAAACAGTCTTCGTAAGTTTGCAATCTTTTCCTTGCTTGGTGGGTCTGAAGAGACTGCCATTTTTATCTTCTTCTGCAGAACATTAGGTAAAATTGATGGAAAGGCCCATCTTTTCCCCCTTCTTTTCATCTTTTCAGATAAAGAATGATGGTAAGAGGATAATATAAAGTATTTTGAATAATTTTCTTCTGATTATCTTAGGTATTTTCAATAGAGAGGAAGATTTTGTAGTAATTGTTGATCATTAGGATTGATTTAATTAATGAAGACAAAGATTTATTGAAATGTTCTGAATGTTGTGGGAATTAAGTTAAATTTGAAGAAACAGTCTGGAAGTTATGTCACTTATAGCACTCTACTTGGAGTAACCAGCATGACTCATTTTGATAGTCCATCTGTTATGTCAGATCTCCTTTGCATTAATATATATTTCATATTGCCATAGTTAGGGTGCTTCAGAAGTCTGAAGCTGTATTTTTTCCTGTCTATGAATTTTCCACTGTTACCAGAACATCTTATATAACTTAAAGAATGTTATAGTTACCTCTATCATTGTGTCATTGTGTACCAGTTTTCATAGTTTCAGGATGTCATATAGTTGGAATATTACAGTATGTAGCCATTTCAGATTGGCTTCTTTCACTTACTGATATGCAGATATTTTAGTCTCCTCTGTGTCTTTTCATGCCTTGATTGCTTGTTTCTTTTTAGCACTGAATAATATTGTATTGTATGGATGTATCATACATTATTTACCATCTGTATGTATTATTTATTGAGCTGTCTGTATCTTTCGTCCATTTTTTTAATTGGTTTGTTCATTTTTTGATTGTTGAGTTTTAAGAGTTCTTTGTATATTTTGGATAACACTCCTGTATCAAATATGTCTTTCGTACATATTTTCTCCCAGTCTGTGATTTGTCTTCTCCTTCTCTTGAAATGGTTTCTGAAAATCAAAGTATTTAATTTTAATGAAATCCAACTTATCAATTATTTCTTTGATGGATCTTTCCTTTGGTGTGTTATGTAGCACTTCAATACATATAAATTGACATTCTTGTACTGTTGTATTCTTAATTTGGTCTCACACCAAATCTTGTAATTTCTTGGAGGGAAGAGAATTTTATGGGAACTATTTTATGAGTTTTAGGATCTCTTACAGTTCTTCCTGAATCTAAAACAGAGCTTCTTAACCTGGGTCTGAGAGGTCCATGGGTAATATTTAGACAGCATGTGAACCTAGAAAGAAAGAAAAAATTACATCTTTATTTTCTTTAAACTATAATGAAAATTTCTTTCACTTATGAATATGTACAATAAACCACTGAAATACTAGCTTGCTTGTGAGTTTGTGAGTATTAAAAATAATGGATATTTTCATATCCTTTTGATGTTATTTATCTAATTCTCTAAATAATGCTTATGGTTCAAAATCATGGTAGAGCCTATATTTTAATGTATTAACAAAAACATATTCTACCACATGTCAATTTTTATAACCCTAAGTATTTTACTTTGTCTTAAAAAAAATATTATTCTGAGAAAGAGGTTCCTAGGCTTCACCATGTTGCTGAAAAGGTTCATTGCACTAAAATGTTTATGAGCCCATTCATGCTTGGTGTGATTTCACCTGTTTAAACTAAACACATTGGAAGCTAGACTTCATTCACAGTGCCTGGTTCAGTCCCTACCCATGGAGTCTGCTGGTGGCATAGGGACTTTTTTTTTAAAAAAGGAAGATAAATCCTTTGGGGAGTAAGGACAGAGTGCTAGGAGGTGAATATTAACTTGGTCTTTTGCTTTTGGAGAAAGTTCTTAAAAAGGAAGTCAGTTCTAAATTGGAATCAAAAGATGATTAGGAAATAAGGATTCAGTGCCTGGTGTATAAATTAATATTAGTTGAATGAATGAGGCAAAAAAAATATGGCACATTTGACATAGATTTTGAAGCAGAGGCTATACAGTGGACTCATCAGTTTATGTGGCAGATTTATTTTTCAATGTGTCATCATTTCTGCAAAATTTTAGAAAATGCTTTGTATCTGTGTACAAATTTGAATTAAATGGAGGGTTCATAATTCAGCAAGCACTCACAAAATTGGTTTGCAAAATCTTTTATAGAAGCTGGTAGACACAGATTTCGTGCAGTTGCTTACAATTCATCTTAGTTATTTACTGTTCATCTCTGAGTATTTTTGCCATTCAGAATATGACTTTTATTGTTTGAGTATGAACAAGTTTGTACATAAAATATTCAATTCTCAATGATTTGAAAACCTTGATTTTATTTTAGCTATTCAGTAGCTGAACAGCGTCTTAGAGAAAGGCATTGCGCTCAGCTATGGCTGCTAACTATTATCCAGCTCCTATCACTAGATGACATTTTATTTTGCTTGTCTAGTTTCTGTATCCCATTTCTCATTTTATCCTAACACTCTCGGATTCAGACATACACACAGACATATGAAATATTTGAGGCAAGAGGCTTCTTTGCCATTTGTAAATGCATGAATACCTTAGTAGTTATTTTTTTTTTCCTTGTAATTTTTTATGTAATACTTAAAAATATTTTGGGGAGATCAAATGTATTTTTCTATCAAAATTTAAGTTCTCTATGAATTTACTTATAAGATGAGGCACTTTTCTGTTCTCTGGCTGAGTTATTTCTGTTAGCTTCTGAACTTTCATTAATTACTATTTTGTACAAAGGCATCTAATTTAAATGGCCCTTGCCATAACACTTGTTTTGTTGTTGTTTAAATAGTACCTTTTCAAAATGTAACTTTGTAAATCCTCTAGTAATACCCCAGTTTTTCCTTACATGTATCCAATATATATTTCAAAATTTATTTATATTCAAGTTTTAACTAACCCTCTAATAATTCTGTTTGGTTAAAAGCATTTTCATTTGGTATGTAATGTGGCCAATAATAACAATAGTGCTCATTGAAGTACTTTTAATGGGCATAGGGAAGTTCACTTAAAAAAATAAGTGAAACAAAACATATAAGAAAAGTTGATTGCCTGTTTTTTGTTTTTAAACCTGATTTTCTCTAACTGGTTTCCCTGTATATATATGTATCACTGTTATACTTTTATTTAGAGGGGCATATTTTTAGCTGCCAGAATTATTACAATGTCCTGTATATCAAAATTCAAGAACAAACCAGGAATGTTGTCCACCTCCTGAGAAATTGTAAAAACAATGTACATGATGGAATAACACTGCAAAGTGAATTAAGGAGAAAATGTAGATTGTTTGACTGGATGGCATGCAGTTCAGCCTTGTACAGGACCTATTCAGAAAGAAATTAAGGGATACCATTAAATAGAGCTGTGAAACTTTCAGTTCAGCAGCTGCATTCAGTTTGTTTTTCAATTTCTCCTTCCCATTCTTGTTTATTAGCTGTGACTGAGTCCTGAATTAAAACAAATATTTTCATGGCAACATTTATGATTTGGTTAGAAGAATCGGAGAGGCATCATGCTTAGATCTAGGCAGATTCAATATGGGTGGTGTAAGTTTGTTGCTTTCAATTATTTAGATACACGATGCGTATATTTTCTATTGTATTTTCAACCTTTTCTAGGGAACTTCTTTTAAAATTAATAAACTATTTTTTAGAGCAGTTTTAGGTCCACAGCAAAAGTGAATGGAAAGTGCAGAGAGCTCTCGTATTCCACCTTTCTCCCATCCCCCCCAGCCCCCAGGCCCACACCAACAACCTCCCACGCTAATAGCATTCCACACCACATTGATCATTTTCTTACAGTTGATGAACCCATGTTGACATATTATTATCAACCAAAGTCCACAGTTTAGATTAGGGTTCACTCTTGGTGGTGTAATTTCTATGGGTTTTAACAAATTAATATGAACATGTACTCACCATTATAGTATCATACAAAGTAGTTTCACTGTCCTAATTGTTTTTCATGAAATTTGGGACTTCTCAGTCATTATTTCTGCCTCTTTTCCCCTCTTCTTTCCTTCTGGGGCTCCTGTAGATTCACCTCCTTGATAGTATCCCACAGATCTCAGAGGCTCTGTTCACTTTTCCTCATTCTTTTTTTGTCAAGCTGGATACTCTCAATTGATTTCTTCTGCTGTTTAAATCTGCTTTTCGAGCCAGCCCCTCTATTGAATTTTTCATTTCAGTTATTGTAAACACTTTTCTACTCCAGATTTCTATTTGTTTCTTTTTATAATGTTATGTCTTTATTGATTTTCCCTAGTTGGTGAGACATTATTCTCATACTTCCCTTTAATCCTCTAGACATGGTTTCTCTGTATCCTGGCTAGCATTTGGTAGTCTCATCATTTTCTATTTTGTATATATATATATATACACTAGATATAGGTCCTCTGTAAGACATGTGATGTGGAAATCTTTTTTCCCAGTAAGAAGTTTTTCCTTTTGTATTTTTAATAGGGTCCTTTGCAGAGCAAAATTCTTTACTTTTTGTGAAATCCATTTCTTCCCATTTATTTATTTACGACTATGTTGGGTGTTCATTGCTGAGTGCGGGCATTCTCTAGTTGTGGTGAGTGGGGGCTACTCTTCATTGTGGTGTGCGGGCCTGTCATTGCGGTGGCTTCTCTTGTGCAGCGCGGGCTTCAGTAGTTGTGTATCGTGGGCTCTAGAGTGCAGGCTCAGTAGTTGTGGTGCATGGGCTTAGTTGCTCCGCGTCATGTGGGATCTTCCCGGGCCAGGGCTTTAACCCGTGTCCTTTGCATTGGCAGGTGGATTCTTAACCATTGCACCATCAGGGAAGCCCAATTTTTAAAATAATTTTTTATTTGTAAATTTGGGGTTGTGCTGTACATTTGTGAACTTCTTTTTTTTTTTTTAATTTTATTTACTTGGCTGTGTCAGGTCTTAGTTGCAGCACTCAGGATCTTTGTTGCGGCATGTGGGATGAGGGCTTTGTTGCGGTGAGGGCTCTCTCTAATTGTGGTGTGTGGGCTTCAGAGCGTGCGTGCTCAGTAGTTGGGGCATGCAGCCTCTCTAGTTGTGGCCCATGGGCTCAGTAGATGTGGCACGTGGGCTTAGTTGCCCTGTGGCGTGTGGGATCTTAGTTCCCTGACCAGGGATCGAACCCGTGTCTCTTGCATTGGAAGTTGGATTCTTAACCAGTGGACCACCAGGGAAGTCCCTACATTTATATTTAAATTTATCATCTCCTTTGTCTTATTTTAGGTTTATGACCAGGTTTAGGTCATGGTTTTCCCCTATTCTTTGCTACTTCATAATTTTTTCAAGATATTATCCTTCCTCCATTGAATTGCTTTTGTACCTTCCTCAATAGCATACTTCTGTTGGCTATTTCTGGTTTCTCTGATAAAGATTACTTTTTTAAAGCATTTTTTGATTGACAGTATCTGTATTTTGCTCATAATTTTGAGGAATATGTCAACTAGATATGATAGTTTAGTTCAGTGGTTATTTTTTCTTTCAGCAACTGTCAGCTCTCTTTCTTTATTCACAGCTTTTGGCATTATTAATCTTAATCCTCTTGATTAGTTGGGTACAGAGTTGTACTTTTGTGAGGGTGGTATTCTAATCTGTCGTGTCAGCTCAAATTGAGCCATTGAAAATTTTTCAAAAGGTTGCTGAGTTCTCCTTTTCCTCACCTATCTTGGACCCCTCTTCCTCCTGCTGTTCTGCTCAAGGTGAGAGCAGCTACTTTTACTTATTGAACTTTCAAAAAGTATTTTTTACAACTTTATTATGTTCTTCATCAGTTTGTTATAGAGCAAGAACAATAGCCTCTTTTGATTTTATAAATCCATCCCCAAATCCTGCTCACTGGTCATTTGACATGTAAAATGTTCTCTATGATACTAGGTTTAGACAATAACCTGTGTACATGTATTAGTCATCTCGGGCTGCCAGAATGCAATGCCATAGGCTTGGTGGCTTAAACAAGAGAAATTTCTTTTCCCACAGTGATTGAGGCTGGAAGTCCAAGATCAAGTTTCCAGCTGATGGTTTCTACTGAGGTGTTTCTTCCTGGCTAAGAAATAGCCACCTTCTCAATGTGTCATCACATGGCCTTTCTTTGGTACAAGGGAGCAGGGAGAGAGAGAGAGAGAGAGAGAGAGAGAGTGAGAGAGAGAGAGAGGTTTCTCTTCTTACCAGGATACTAATACTATCAGATCAGGGCCTCTCACCCTTATGATCTCATTTAAACTTAGTTACTTCCACAGAGACCACCCCCCCACCCCTCATTCCACATATAGCCACACTGGGTTTTTAGCATTTCAATATAGGAATTTGGGGGCTGTACAAACATTTACTCTGTAACAGTATGTATGAGAATCGTTCAGTTATTCTTGTTTTTAGAAAGTCTTGTTTGATCACAGCCCAATTCTAGGTTATTCTGTTCAACTGTGATTGTTGTATCATACTCCATGTTTACTTCCATTTTAAGATATTCACATATTTTATAAGAAATGTTAAATGTTAATGATACTTCCGTCTTTCAACAACCTCCTTATTATTGAGTGTATTGTCGAAAAGTATTACAGCCTGGTACAAGTTTATTGCTTCAACCTGATCAACACTTTTCTTCCCATATTTGGCCATGCTAGTTATTTTTCAGCTCCTTAAACATGTTACATCATTTTACCTCTGCCTGGAACCTTCTTTTCCTTGGCTCTTATTTATCTGGTGAATCCCATCTTAAGTATCATTTTGGGAAGACTTACCTGACCCTATGTAAAATATCATGTCACCCCTTCATCCTGCTACTTAATAAGGCAAGCTGCTTAATCTGCTTGGATCACTCACAGTACTTCCATTTCCTCTTCAATAAAATGAGGGCTATACTGGCATCTTAAACAATACATAAAATATACTGAGACATTTGCTGAAGTCTCAGTTGTTGTTTTCATTATTATTAACCTCCCTCATCCTAGTTTTTATTTATATCCATCAAGAGTATCCTTTCAACATGTTTTCTGTTAGAGGTAAGCTTTTATTTCGTCCCCAGGTATTATTAGCCTGGTAATTTTCACATAGTTGATAGTGAGTAAGTACACACTGAACAATTACATTAATTAATTGTCTTTTTCTATCATTATAATTATGGGAAAACTGGCAGGGCAGAGATAAGGCATTAATTTAATGTAATTAGTCATTTGTTGAATAAAACCAACTTACTTCCAATTTGTGATTTGAACAAGAATTGTCTCCCTCCCTCAATTGTGGGATTATTCCATGATGCCAGTTATATTAAATGCAGATGCATATCATGTAATTAGTATTGAAATTAAATTTAAAATATCTTGTGGAAACTACATCATATTTGTGTGACTTGGTACACTGGATTGGCATATTATTAATTGTATGGCATTTGACACCAAATAAGATATGTATTTATTTATTAATTAAATTGGAAATTAGAAATGTAAGGAAGAAATTCTCAACTCCTTGCAATCAGCCTGACGTTTCTCAAACAGACCTGTTGTCTTTAATTCGGTAAATAATTGATCTGATTTCCAGAGGCGTTACTTCTGCCAACTGAGTAGCCTAGAGCTGTGAAGGGCAACACATCTACATTTTAAATAATTACCCTTCCTTGGCAGGGAAATTGCTTTTCCATCCATTAATAAGAGGAAAATGAACATTGGGTCTCTAGTAAAGTAGATTAAACATGTACCCCTTTGGATGCTTGACTGCATCTTTAACAGACTTGAAATTTTTCTGGTTACTTAAATGCTATATATCGAAAGGTGATGGTGGTCTTAGGTTAATCATTTAAAAAGTTGGATTTTTCTTTTTTGCACAGTTTTCCCCATTGATCATAGCAAGTCGTCAGAAAAATACCTTGTCTTGATTTTTTGTTAACGTCTATGCCTCGTCGATTTATAGAATTATGTGGCTTTAGATTTTTCTTCTCATCTGACAGCTTTGGTTTATTACTGTTAGTCATACTATATCATTAACAATGCAAAAGCAGCTTGAAGAGTTTATTGCCCCCCTCGCCCCCCGCCACCAACAAGGGGATGTTTCCATTAGAGGTCTGTAGTTACTCTCCTGTTTTTTCATCTTGTGAAGTGATGTCTTTTACTCATGTAATGGATTGCTCCTTGGAGAATTTGTTGTCTTCTCTTTGTTCATTGTGGTACTGGGCTTGTATGAGAGTCAAACTTTTCAGGTTTGATGTGCCATAAAGTACAGTAGGCACCATGCCTAGGGCCCACAATAATTTTAGGATCTCACCAAAACGTTTCATTCCTTTTAAATGCAAATATATATATAAACTTTTAGGTTGATAGAATGCCTTAATACAAGTTTAAAAACACCAACAGTAGTCATAAAATATTTTTTTCCTGGAGGGGTGGGGGGGTCCATGAAGGCAAAAATGTCCAGAGCCCACGAAAGTGCTAATCCAGCCCTGGAATCCTGGATGTCCATTAGTAAGGAGGGGCCCTGCTCCTTCACTGCCACCACTGCCACAGCAAAGATGCTCAATTAATACTGAATGAACTAATGAAAGATGTGAATGCATACAGTGGCATACTGTGTAAAAACGTAAAGTAAATATATATGCCTGTAACACTATAGCTACAACAACAATATAGACCCAGTATTAAATTTTGAAGAAGGTAAAGTAGGATATCTATAACCAAGTACATACAGGCAGAGTAGCCAAGGTTGAATTAAACTTCTTAAGGGACAACTTTAAAACAGTTAAGTACTTGAATATTGTTGTCCCTTCTCCTTACCACTCATCTAGAATGCTCTGGCCCTCCCCTAGCTTCAGGCTTGTTTCAGTTTCTTCTTTCAGATTGGTCTATATTCTTGCCATGTATTAAATATCTTTTTATTCAATATTTTGAACAGTACTCTGAAAACAGTTTAAGTATTTTTCAAGGATAAGCATATTTCAAAGGACATATATTAAATTCATTATGGTGGGTGCCTATTGTGGGAAAGGATGGAAGTGGGTGCAGGAATGGAGGATGAGAAGGAAAATGTGAAATCAGGAGTCTATTCAAAATTAATAAATATAATCTTAACAAAGTCTTACCAAAGTCTTACAAATAGCATAGAAAAAATAAAATTATTATTTAATTAAAAATGAACTAAGTTCACTCCCCCCAACCCCATACCTCCATTATTTCATGGGAAGTTTTTGATTGTTCTTGTTATTGTTGTTGGTCTCTCTTTTTTCAAGTCATATCTCTTTGATGGGCTAAGAAGCCATTGTATTTGTCTATATAGATATAGACCTATTTTCTAATATTTGCTACGTTTGCAAATATACCCAAAATAAAAGTGTTAAGTGATGACCAAATTTAATCTTCCATCTAATCATTATGTGTTACATGGTTTCTGATCTCCCCTGTTAGAACCCTCAATGAAATCTGTTATATTTTCATATATACACAGTGGAATTCATGAATAATGGTGCTTTGACCACTCATTTGGCCACGCTGCACATCTGAGACTTGTAGACCTTTTTCTTGACTCTTCACTATGTATCTGTATTTCTTATACATCCCTCTATGACTGCTATGTTCTTTCTTTATTTTTTGGTGTGTTTTTTTCCCCCTTAAGGGTAATGTTTTAACTCTCTATCTTCTTTCTTTAGCATCTTTATCTTTTCCCTCTCTTCTTTCACTGTAGGTAAAACCACCAATGTTATCTTGTTCCCTCACCCTTGTTATTGTTTTGGTTCATCTTCATTTTTATTGAACTGTAGTTATATGGTACAACTTGTACACATCTTAAGTGTATAGCTTGCTGAATTTCTAACTATATATGTATATCTACACACACACACACACACACACACACTCCAATCAGAAAATTTTAAAGTTCTGTTTCATACATCTGTGAAGTACATCAAATGGCATTCCTTTGGAAATTCCTAAATTTCCAAATTTACCTTTCAATTTATATCTTATAGTCTTAATACATAAAATACGTCTTCTAAGCAAACTGATCTGTCTACCAAAATCCTATTAACCTCAATTCACAATGTATTTTATTATGAACTTATAGCAATGATTGTCTGTGACATTAATTTAGTATTGCTGTGTGTGTATGTGCGTGTGTGTTTATCTGTATCTGTGTATATAATTTTTCTTTGAGGATGGTAGCACTGTGTTGGTACATAAGAATGTTCCCAAGGTAACTGCTCTATCTAAAAATTTTACATTTTTGCCATCGTAGTGACCTTCTATGTTGTGATGTTACAATTAATTATATGGTGAGAAAACTTATTAATTCAGTTATGGTAGAAAACCATGTTTTCATAAAAATGTTTTATCACTGTTGTGCTTTGATATCCTATGAATGTTTTGTGTTAATATTGTTCACTAATAGTTAGCTTTATTAAAAGTGAATGTTTAAACCAAAAATAATCAACGGAAGCTTATTCTAACATTATATGGAGATTCAAAGGATCTAAAATAGTCAAATCAATCTTGAAAAAGATGAGTAAATTTTAAAAACTGAAACTACCTAAATTTCTGACTTATTTGATAAATCTACAGTAATGTAGGAAAGATGGTTTTGAGTAAATATAGTCAGATGGATGGAATAGAATCCAGGAATTGATCAAACACTTATGGTCATATGATTTTCGACCAAAGTGTCAAGTAATTCGTTAGGGATAGCATAGTTTTCTCAACAAACGGTGCTAGAACACCTGGCATATCCATTTGGGAAAAAGTAAACTTTTTTTTAACACCATACACAAAAATTTAACTCATAATCAATCATAGACTTAATTTAAAACCTGAAACTATAAACCTTCAAAAAGAAAACAGAAGGATTATATTATTGTGACCCAGGAGGGATAGGGGAAGATTTCTTAGATAGGACACCAAAAAAACAAACCGTCAGATTGGTCTTCCTTAAACCTTTTGGGAAACTTACGGTTAAGCAATTGAAGTGGGATGCCATAAACTGGGAGAAAATATTTGAGATAAATATATACATATATAAGTTTATATGTATTTCATAATGTAATATAAATATACTTCTAATGTATATAAAATAAAGACCAAACAATTTAAAATGGGCAAAAGATTTGAAGAATCATGTCACAAAAGAAAATATGTAAATAGCCACTTAGCACCCCAACATCACTGATCACCAAGGAACACAGCATATTTAAACCACAAGAAACCACCAAGTGCTCCCTGAAGTGATTAAATTTAAAAAGCGGCAATACCAAATGTTGCAAAATTATGGAGTTCATGGGAAGGTAAAATGATACAGCCGCTTTGGAAAAACATTTTCCCAGTTTCTTATACAGTTAAGTGTACATATGACCCAGCAATTCCCCTCGTAAATATTCACCTAAGAGAAATGAAAACATATGTCCACAGAGAGACTTGTACTTGAATCTCCACAACGGCCAAAAATAAGAATCACCTGCTTAATGGATATATAATTGTCATATATCCATATAATGGAACACTACTGAATAATATAAATAAGTGCACAGACTACTCTTACCTGTAGTGAATAGGTTTAGCAAAATATTACATGATTCCATTACATGAAATGCTCAAGTAGGCAATATTAATTCATAATGACAGAAAGCCAATCAGTGGTTGCCTGGGGCCAGGCGATGGGGAGGGGATGGACTGCAAGTGGACACAAGGGAATTTTTTCACATGTTCTCTATCTTGATTATGGTAGTAGCTGCATCGGTTTACATACTTGTCATAGTCATCAAACTGTACACTTTAAATGCGTGTGTTTTCTGGCTTGTGACAAGAAATATATCCAGCCACTTGGAACAATAAGGATATACATAGACATTTACCACTTTTCCTCTATGTCTGTTGGATGAATAAACTGTTGAAAGTAATGAATACTAGAATATTTACCTATTGGATGTGGCCAAAGATGTCTTTAGAAGCTTAACAATTTCATGATGCATAATGAAAGGAAGAAAATAATTATTTAAATGAAGATGTTAGGACATTTAAAGATTACAGACTTTAATAATTTTAAGTTTCCATCTGTATAAGTATTGATGGGGAAGTATTAAATTCACAAGAGTTAATACTAAAACATACAATTATTTTATGAGTGATAATAATCTGAATTCCTGTAAAGATTTCTATATGACCCAGCATATGTCTCTTTTTGGAGAGAGTGTGAATAGCTGGTAATTTGTCTTCCAGTTCATATGTGTGTATGTGATAAAGAACCATACAATTAGGTAGGTGTTATAAATAGTATATAGCAAAAAAGGCTTCCCTACTCATGTTTCCAAGATTTTATAGCATATGCCCAGTCAAGGTTTGCTACTCTTTAATTTTGCCTTTCGGGTTAACCAGCTGACGCCCAGTTGAAAAGACTTATGTTCTTACGAGGCCGCAAAAGCCTTAATGTTCAGTCTCCAGCTACCTCAGATTTTGGAGAACACCATGTACCATCAGCAGCTTTAGTCCCCACCCTCTAATGCTAACGCTCATCTATCAAACTTAAGGCTGAGAGTGAAGGAGAGGAAGCTTCCAGATAAACATACAGCAGCGCCTAAACAGCTAATCACTCTAGGCTTCCGCTTCCAGGCCCTATAATTAGAAGTCCTTCTTTTCCTTGTATTCCCAGATGACGCAAATGCTTTTTGTGGCTTGGCACCTCATTTGGGGCGTGGGTTTAGTTTATGGCCAGGCTAGAGTCTGGTTTAGTCTTCTGATGCTGCATAAATAGTTCTCAAGCCACAGTCTACTCTGTACAAGTCTTTCCTTTTATGTATATCTGCTTTTTAACTTGTTTTCTAGAAAAAAGAAGCTTGTCATTTCTCCCAGCAGATGTGCAAAAGAGGAAATTATAAATTAAAAGAAAGCATGTTATTGGTATAGTATTATACTAGCTATTTCTTCCTTTCCTCTCTACTTTTTAAAAATTAAAAAAAAATTATTTTAAAGTTTTGTCAAAAAAGTGAGCTCATTGCTGGATTATAGAAGCCACATTTGCATGGAGAAGTGGAAAAAGAAAACTTTTGAGACAGGATACACAGACGATAATAAGGATAAATTTTCAAAGGACTAATTCTCTTAAAATTTCAGTTTGTTTTGCATATTAGAAACCAAACAGATATTGATGTCAGTTTGAAAAACTAGGAGCACATTGAAAAGTTTTAATCTGTGATTATCTTTCATATGTAAAACAATAATAGTTTTGATTGGCTTAATATTATTTGAATGCTAATTATGAGTAAAATGTTGATATGCTAATAAAAGAAACCAAGTGAAGTTTATGTTCAGTAGATGAGTAATATATAAATATAAGTTCATCACATTTGCTGTTAGAATGTTTCCACTGAATTGTTTGTCATATGCAGAAAATAATTTTGTGGGAATGTGGATTTGGAACATAGTAGTTGAATTGTGATAATTCAGACTTACCGTAACTAAGCAAAAAGTAGGAGTCAAATACTGTCCACAAAAAAGAACATGTCCCATCTTAGAAATTTATTGTTTGAATAACAACAATATGGAAAGAGTATTAAGTATGTCAGTGACCTCATGATGATAGCTAGGCAGAGTGGGTGGCAGTGTTATATAAAATGTTAGAGATTTGAAGTAGATCTCAATAAATGACACTTTTCATCATCTAAAATGTATTCTCTTGGAAATAGCCAAGGCACTCTCATCTAAAATTGCTATGTTTTAATCTAATGTAATGACTAGAGCTATACCTTATATTAGCCAATAAACAGCAAACTCAAATATACTTCATCTTCCCATATAAATGCCTATTTTATCTTTCTACAGGTGCTTAATATTCTTTCATAATCTTTTCTTTCAGCAAAGAAAAGTTTTAGGAATTAAAAACTATGATTCTGCTTCTGTTTCCCACAGAAAACAAATAAAAATTCTGGACAAAATATTAACAAACACACACAAATTTAAATATGTGTATTATAATCTCTGGAACAACTAGTAAAAACCAATAGACAAATTAAAATTGGATATTAAAAACAGTGAAATTATCCAAAGAATGGAAAGGAAGCAAGAGCAGATAAATAAACAAAAATCAAAAACAAGGGTACAACTTAAAATATATAACCAACAAGGACCTATGTATTGCACAGGGAACTCTGCTTGATATTCAGTAATAACTTAAATGGGAAAATAACTTGAAAAAGAATAGATACATGTATAGGTATAACTGAATGACTTTGCTGTACACCTGAAACTAACACAACATTGTTAATCAACAATACTCCAATATAAAACAAAAATTTAAAAAAGAAAAAAAACCAAGGGTATAATCAGAAAAAAGGGTACAATAAAAAAATAACAAAATGGTAGATGTAAATTCAACCCTACCCATAAGTCACACTAAATGTGAACGATGTACAAACAGCAATTAAAAGTCTGAGTTTGGAATAAAAAACCCCAAAACTAGATCCTGATGATTGTCCAAAACACGGTCATTTTATAATATATTGATTGTGAAAGCAAAATAATAAAAAAGTGTATACCATGCATATACCAATTAATGCAAAACAGAAGTGGTGATATCAATATCAGAAAAAACTTACTTCAGAACAAGGGAAATATTAGGTTAAAATGGGACATTATGATAAAAGAGGTAATTCACCAAGAACTCATAATAATCCTAAGTGTGTATGAACTTAAAAAAAAGTAGGTCTGGGGCTTCCCTGGTGGCACAGTGGTTAAGAATCTGCCTGCCAACGCAGGGGACACAGGTTTGAGCCCTGGTCCGGGAAGATCCCACATGCTGCGGAGCAACTAAGCCCGTACGCCACAACTACTGAGACTGCGCTCTAGAGCCCGCAAGCCACAACTACTGAGCCCACGTGCCACAACTACTGAAGCCTGCATGCCTAGAGCCTGTGCTCTGCAACAAGAGAAGCCACCACAATGAGAAGGCTGCTCACTGCAACAGAGTAGCCCCCGCTCACCGCAACTAGAGAAAGCCTGTGCTCAGCAGCAAAGACCCAACACAGCCATAAATAAATAAATAAGTAAATTTATATTTTAAAAAAGTTCTGAAATTTAGGGAGCTTATATAACTGGGAAAAAAGGCATATTTATGATTATGCTTGGAGATGTTAACTTCTATGCAGTAATAGAACACGAAAGCAGGCAATCAATAAGTAAGGATGTTGAAGATCCTGATAACACTATCAGTTAAATTAAATTGACACTGATAAGACACACCAGGTGTTCAAGTGTACATTGAACAGTTACCAAGATATATCATTCTGAGACATAAAACTAATTTCTTGTCGTAATGGAATTAAACTAGAAATCAGTATATGAATGAAGAAGATACCCAAACATTTGGAAACTAAAAAACATATCTTCCTGACACAGTGATCTAAGCTTCAACCTTAAGAAACTTGAGAAAAGAAAGAGAAAATATAACTAAAGCAAGTAAAATGAAGGATATAGTAGTAGAAGGTCGTTATAACAAAAGGAGGAAGGTAAGAGAAATCAGTGAAATGGAAAAGAGAAAACCAATGACACCAAAATGGTTTCCTTGAAAAGATCTAGCTAGACTGCCAAGAAAAGAAGAGAAAGGACACAAATTTTCAGTATCGTGAATGAAAAAGTGTACTAAAGACCCTACAGACGGTATCCTTGAGTTATAGAGAGTAATTCCTCCAAGAAGAAAAATTACATTTTAAATTAACAAAATTTAAATTAAAGAGAAATTAAATTACTATAAATATCTAAAAATCTTCACACACATACACAAAAAGGCCCACATAGTTTTACTGGCATATTCTACTGGAAATTTATTTAAGTATTTCTTCTAGAAAATAAAAGGAACATTCTGCAACAAGACCAGCTTTACCCTGATACCAGAAATAGACGAACAGATTATTAGAAAAGAAAACTACAAATCAATATCCCTCAGGAACACAGTCACGAAAATCTTCAACAAAATTTTAGCTAATTCAATGCAGCAGCATATAATAAAGGATTTTGACCAAGTGGAGTTTATCCCAGGAATACAAGATTGTTCCACATTTGATAACTTTTCATTATTAAAATTTACCATATTAATTGACCAAAGAAGAAAAACCAGGTTAATCATCTCATAGGTGCAGAAAAGCACTAGAAAAATTTGACATCTGTTCATTATTAAAACTCTCAACAAATTACAAGTAGAAAGGAATGTCCTTAACTTGATACAGGGCATTTACAAAATATATACAGCTGGCATCATACTTAAAGATTGAATACTTTCTCCTAAAATATGGAACAAGGTATGAATATTGCTTCTTACCATTCCTGTTTACCTCAGCAAATGTAGTACATCAAGAAAAAGAAAAAAAACAGGTGTGCGGTTTGGAAAGGAAAAAAATCAAACTGTGTCTATTCACATACTATATGTTTGGAAAGAAAATTCCATGTAATCTACATAAAAACTCCTAGAATTGGCAGACGATATAGGTATGCACACACGTATATATAAATGTCAGTTATATCTCTATATACTAACAAGGAAAAATTGATAATTGAAATAGAGTACCATTTATAGTAGCTCTAAGAAAATATATTTATAATCAATGTGCTGAACAAGAAAAAAAAGTCAGAGAACACACATATCAAGAAAGTGAGGTGTTGGGGCTTCCCTGGTGGCGCAGTGGTTAAGAATCCGCCTGCCAATGCAGGGGACATGGGTTCGAGCCCTGGTCTGGGAATATCCCACATGCCATGGAGCAACGAAGCCCATGCACCACAACTACTGAGCCTGCGTTCTAGAGCCCGTGAGCCACAACTACTGAACCCACATGCCACAACTACTGAAGCTCACATGCCTAGAGCCCATGCTCCATAACGAGAGAAGCCACTACAATGAGAAGCCTGCACACCTCAACGAAGAGTAGCTCCTGCTTGCCACAACTAGAGAAAGCCCGTGCACAGCATCGAAGACCCAACACAGCCAAAAATAAATAAATAAAATAAATTGTAAAAAAATTAAAGAAATATGAGATGTTCATAGATCAGAAGAATCAATGTTGTTAAGATGTCCATTATTGCCACTGTTTGTAGATATCAAAAAGCTGAATCTGTGTTTGGAAAGGCAAAGGAATTGGAATAGCTAAAACAATCTTGAAAAAGGTCAGAAAATGAGGACTTGCTTTACTTGATTTCAAAGTTACCATAAATTAGGAAAGTGTGGTATTAATGAAAGTATAAACATAGAAATCAATGGAACAGAATAGAACTTCCGGAAAAAGAACTACACATGTATAGTCAGTTGATCTTTGGCATGTTGACAGTGGATTTAGAGTAGATTAAACATTTAATGGATAAATAGTCTCTTCACGTAAGCCTGCTGAAACAATTGGACATTATTTGCAAAAAATTTAATTTGTCTTATACCTCACACTTTATACAAAAATTAATGCAAAATGGATGATAGACCTAAAGGTTAAATACAAAACTGAGAAATTGGACAGGAAAACAAAATTTTTGTGACCTTGTGTTGGGCACAGAATTCTTAGCTATGACATCTCATCAAAATTTGCTTTGTGAAAGACACTGTTGGGAATTTAAGTAAATACTATGCTAGAGTAGAAACAAGTTTTAAACTGGTGAATTGAGTAGGATATCACTAGTTGTAGTAGTAGGTAAACTGGAACTTATAATTCAGGTTTTGAGAAATGGAAAAAGTGGAAGTGGGTTTAATTACATGGAGGAAAGTCTTTTGCATTCTTTGTTACCAGATTGCTATCTGAAAATGCTTGTGAACTCTGTAAATTCAGGCATTTAAACTTTTCTCTACTAGTTGTATGAGAACATTGCAAAACCTGGATATGTAGTATGTCATTATGCTTGTATACTGATGTGGTGTTAGGTTTTGTATTCCCGTAGGAAAAAAATCCTGCGTTTTAATTTTTATATTTTGGGAAGTTTCTTATATTTTTGGTCATTTTTTCCCTTTGGTAATATCTTAAAACATGATGAATGCTTTGTGAAAATATTTCATCCACATACATAATGGTTTATATTTTTACCCTTTTTTGGTGTGTCCTTTAGGAATGCTTCTAGTCACAACAGATACCCTTGGCCATGACTTCCATGTCTTCCAAATTTTGACTCATCCTTGGTCCTCATCACAAAGTGCTGTCCATCATCTGTATACTCTTCACAGGGGAGAAACTGAAGCCAAAGTAAGTTGTATATTTTTCAGAAGATGTTTTCTTTATGTAATATGACGTCTAATCCAACTGGTTATTTGTATCATATTGGAGCTTAACGTTAATATTAGTGAGTTCATATTGTTCTTTGGACTGGGTCAGATAATTAAGAGTTTTTATTCTATTTTGATCCAGTAAATATATAAGCAGTAGGTAAACAATTCAATGAATGTTGATAAGACAGAAGTTCCATTTATCCTTCTCCCCCTGCCATAATACCATTTCTAGCCTCAGAGAAAACGCTGTCATCCATATGATAGCCATCTCTCCAGACCTTCTCCTAGGCATTTTGATTCTATACATGCATACATACACACACATACGTGTAAATACATACATATTCACATATACCAGAAAATAATCAAGTTTTATAATGTATATAACTTATATGCATACTATTCAGTGGTATGCTGGAGCCAGCTCACAGTTGCTAGTGAGAATCAGTTATGCACATCCAGCCCCAATTCTGGATGTAGTGACATTATATTGGTAGATTGAAATCATCCACGTTAGGAGTGGTTACACAGTGGAAATCAGCAACGCTAAAAATCAGGGTTATTTTTTCTTTAGGGAGCCAGCTTTTAGCATTTACCAGCACATCACTGCTCACATATGCATGCGTGTACATGCGCACACACATGCATACACGCACATCCATATATATAATTTCATGAGCATTTGAATTAAGCATCATGCAGAGTGTATTACTTGTATTTAATACTCTTAGTATCACTTGGTAGATACTGAGATGTTTTTTAATAGCCTTAAATCCCAAATATTCTTTCACAGAGCCTGTAGGTGTGCATATACCAGTACACTTCTGTGTAGTTTATTCTGAGAGATAGCTCATTGACCCAACAACATTTATTGACTAGTCCATTCTTTCCCAATAGTCTAAATGTTGTTTTTCATGACTTTGCATTACATTTTCTATAATAGAATGAAACATCTTTAATATATATAAACCCATGATTTATAATGATACTTAAAAGCAAGGTATTGGACATTACTGTATGTTGCTTGTTTGCAAACTCATTACTCTAAAAATTGATAATTAAAGAGAAAGTACCCTGCCTTTCTTTTTTTTTTTTTTTTTTTTTTTTGTGGTACATGGGCCTCTCACTGTTGTGGCCTCTTCTGTTGCGGAGCACAGGCTCCGGATGCGCAGGCCCAGCGGCCATGGCTTACGGGCCCAGCCTCTCCGCGGCATGTGGGATCTTCCCGGACCGGGGCATGAATCTGTGTCCCCTGCCTCGGCAGGTGAACTCTCAAGTACTGCGCCACCAGGGAAGCCCCCAGCAGGATTTAAAAAAAATTTTTTTGGATAGAAATTGACAAGCTAATTCTCAAATTCATATGGAAGTACATAGGACTTATACTGGGCAAAATAATATTGGAAAAGAAAAACAAAGTTGGAGGGTTACCACTACCTGATCATAAGACTTATTAAAGCTAAATAACATTCAGGAACGTTTCCTTACACATGTACAATTGATTTTTTTTTTTTTTTTTTTGCTGTATGCGGGCCTCTCACTGTTGTGCCCTCTCACGTTGTGGAGCACAGGCTCCAGACGCGCAGGCTCAGCGGCCATGGCTCACGGGCCTAGCTGCTCCGCAGCATGTGGGATCCTCCCGGACCGGGGCACAAACCCGTGTCTCCTGCATTGGCAGGCGGACTCTCAACCACTGCGCCACCAGGGAAGCCCTGTACAATTGATTGTTGACAAAGGTGCAAAGTGGAGACAAGTTAGTCTTTTCAACAATGGTAATAGACTGTCTGTCTGGGTACTGATGTGCAAAAAACAAAAAGGTGTTAATCCATATCTCATCCCATATACAAAAATTAACTGAAATTGGATCACAGATTTAAATATAAAATCTATGATTATAAAGCTTTTAGAAGAAAACATAGGAGAAACCCTTTGGATTAGGTACAAGTTGTCTGGTATCTACAGTACATTTTAAGGAACTCTCAAAAAGTCAATGAGTGGAGGAACTCGACCTTCCGTACAGTGCTGTTGGGAATGTACAATGGTACTGCCACTCTTTAAAATAGTTTGGCAGTTTATGAAAATCTTAACATAAGCTTGCCATTCCACCCAGCTACCTCAGTTGCAGGCAGTCCACAACATTAAATTCACATTGTTCTGGACGATATACAAATTTACTCCACATTTCTTTCTTGTGGTTGTCATAACAAATTACCTTAAAATAACAGAGCAAAACCAAATTGCCTTAAAATAACAGAAATTTATTTTTTCACAGTCCTGGAAGGCAAAGGTCCAAAATCAAGGTGCTGGTGAGGCTGCACTCCCTCTAGAGTTGTAACAAAGAATCTGTTCTTTGCCTTTT
Organism: Kogia breviceps; assembly: GCF_026419965.1. NCBI lineage: Eukaryota > Metazoa > Chordata > Mammalia > Artiodactyla > Physeteridae > Kogia > Kogia breviceps. The sequence continues at coordinate 21,911,489 of NC_081328.1, forward strand.
CCAGCTTCTGGTGACCCTCAGCATTTCTTGCCTTATGGCCACATCACTCCAGTATCTGCCTCTATGGTCTCATTTCCTCCTCCTCTTCTCTGTGTCTTTTCCTCTTTGTATCTTATAAGAGTACCTGTGTTTCCACTTAATGTCAACACTGATAATCCAGGATAACTTCTCCAGATCTAGAAATTAATCACATATTTTGTCATATAAGGTGATAGTCACTCTTTGGGTCTATAATGTACTGTATGTAGGTTCCAGGGATTAGGATCTGGATGTGTCTTTTTTAGAGCCACTATTTACCTCACTACAGTCCACCCTCTGACCCTTCAAATTCAGGATTGTTTCATGTGTAAAATGTATTTACTCCATACAAACATTCCTGAAGATCTCAACACATTACAACATCTTCTCTAACTCTAAAATTTCTTTAAAATATCATCAGCTCCAAAGTTCAGATCTCTTCATCAAAATCATACAAATCAGGTATGGTTGAGACTCTGTGTATGATCCATCCTGGAGCAAAATTCCTCTCAATCTGTGTAGAAGGAGAGGATACAGAGAGAATGAGGCAGAAAAAAAAAAAATGAAGAAATAAAGATGGAAAACTTTCCAAATTTATTGAAAAAATATATTGAATATGACAAAACACAAGTTTAACAAGAACGCCGTAGTAAACTTTCTGAAAACCAAAGCAAATCTTGAAAGTAGCCAGAGGAAAATAACACATTACATACAGACAAATAACATTTGAACAAACTGTTGACTTCTTATCAGAAACTATGGAAGTCAGAAGGCAGTGGAACAACATGTTTACAGGACTGAAAGAAAAAAGTACTGGTAATCAAAAATTCTCCATCCAGCAAAGGTATCATTTAAGAATGAAGGAGTAAGCAATAAACCTTGCACAGCCACACGAGAAATCATGCACAGGGAAATGATACTAGAGCAAACTTGGATATCTTGGAAGTAATGAAGTATGTGAGAAATGATCAATTTCTTATTAGAGAGCACTTTCTCTCTCTCTCTCTCTCTCTTTTTTTTTTTTTTTTTTTGCGGTACATGGGCCTCTCACTGTTGTGACTTCTCCCGTTGCGGAGCACAGGCTCCGGACACGCAGGCTTCCAGATGCGCAGGCTCAGCGGCCATGGCTCACGGGCCTAGCCACTCTGCGGCATGTGGGATTCTCCCGGACCATGGCACAAACCCACGTCCCCTGCTTCGGCTGGTGGACTCTCAACCACTGCACCACCAGGGAAGCCCTTTCTCTTTCTTGTAATTCATTTAAAATGTTAGGAATGTTAAAATTTGAAATTTAATATTAAAATAATTTTTATATGTAAGAAATTTTACATATGAAATTTTATAATCAGGTTTATATTGTATACATGTAATGCATATAACTATAGCATAATGGACCATTGGTGCTTCAGTGGGAGCAAGGAACTATACTATTTCAAGGTTCAATGTGCTACACCTAAAAAGACAAAACTTCATATAAAATGGAATTCTAAAAAATGTTCAGTTAATTCAAAAGTAGGCAGAAAGGGAGGAGCAGAGGCACAAGAAACAGAGGGAATAAACAGAAAACAACATTAAATGGTACATCAAAATTCAATCATACAAATAATTATATTAAATTTTAATATATTCAAATCTAAAGAACTTCAAACTAAAGGAACAAGTTATCTATTAAAGATTTTCTTTGAATCTTTAATATGATAGTAAAAGCATGTTAAAAGGTATGTCATGCAAATAATAAACATAAGAATATTAAAAATTTGACTACATTAATATCAAGTAAAATAGAGGTTAAGACAAAGACTGTTACCAGAGATATTTCATAATGTTCAAGTCAAATTATCAGGAGGTTTTAAATGTCTATGCACCTAAAACTGAGTTTAATAACACTTTCTCAACATTTGATAGAACAAATAAGGAAAAAGGCAAATATCTGAGCAATCCTGTCAACTATCTTGTCCTAATAAATAGTTCAGCAACTAACCCCAGCACCTGTAGTGTATTTATACTTTTAAATTATGACATCGTGTATACTTTGAGTGATATGAAACTGGATAATAGATGGGACAAAGATTTATAATTGATGGATTTAGATGGAAATCACTGTACAAGGCAGGGCAAAAAGCAGGCCTGATCAGTGGCTTGATTCCAGCCATTCTCTTCAATGGGTGGATTCTTACCTTGGGCATTAGTGACCCAGATTCTTCAGTTACCAGCCATGATTTGCTTGCATAGCTCATGGCCCTAAAAGAGGGACATCTGCAATCTGCTAGTATGTAGTCTACTTCATGGCAAACAGACCATTGGCAAGGCCATCGGCAGATGACAAGTTTCGGTATAAATATAACAATTCTAGTCCTTTGGAGTATTTGTCTAAAGCAGGAGTTTTCTTTAAAAGGCCAGATTGTAAAATAACTCTGCATTCTACATGTATTACCTCTGTCATTGTAGTGCAAAAATATCCGTACATAATACATAAATGAATGGGCATGATTGGTCCACAGTTATAGTGACCCCTCAAAGTAGAGGTGACAGCTTTCCATTATTCTGCTGTGTTGACTGGTCCTTAGATTTGTCCATCCACAGTTTTTGTTGGTGCTGTGCAGCTGCCCTGGGCCAGTGGACACCATCACTTTTCATTTTAGCCAAACCATCAGTCAGGCATTTAAAGGAAACTCTCTGATTCAGGGGCTTATAGAACCAGTGGCATTGCTTCAGGCAGTAGAGTGGGTGATAAAGTAGTGGTAAAAACAAGGTGCTCCTAGGGCCATTCTGGAATATATTCTGGAATATACCATTCCCACTTGACTAGCAAGCCCTGTCGGGCCCTTCCCACCATGCTCATCATCAGATTTGAGTTGACTCATCCCAGTGTGGGTCTGGAAAATCACAAAGCCTCCATGGGTCAGTTGTTCAGTTACAAGAACCTGGTAGCAGGTTAGTAGCTGCCATCTAAAAAAAGGGAGGGCTTCCCTGGTGGCGCAGTGGTTGAGTGTCCACCTGCCGATGAAGGGGACACGGGTTCGTGCCCCGGTCCGGGAGGATCCCACATGCCGCAGAGCGGCTGGGCCCGTGAGCCATGGCCGCTGAGCTTGCACGTCTGGAGCCTGTGCTCCGCGACGGGAGAGGCCACAATAGTGAGAGGCCCGCGTACCGCAAAAAAATAAAAAATAAAAATAAATAAAAATAAAAAATAAAAAAAGGGAGCGTACTTGGTTGCTGGATCAGGCAGGTGGCGATGTTGTACTGGGATAACACCGCTGTGTACTTCAGCAGCCATTAAGTCTCTACCTCAACTTTTTCCTACTGGGATTCTGTTGTTTATATTACATAACATGAGAAGGAACTGGAAGCCTAGTAGGTGAGCTGTCGTGGGCTTGTCGCATTGTCACCTCACTCTACGTGGCAGAGGATACCCCCTGACACTTAAAAGCATGTAAGCACAATCAATTAAGCCATTAATACTAGTTATACATTTATCTACATAAACGACAACAATAGTACACCCGCAAGGTCATCTTAGCTCCTCTACCCTACTGTGAACTGTGCTTACACTTCGTTCCAGGGTATTTTTCCCCCTATGAGGGCATGGGCTGTTTCCCTCTACACGAGAACATGGACGAATGTGTTTAAGGTGCACATGCCCGTTTTTCCAGTGACGGCTGCCAGGGGATCTCATTATTCCCTGTCTTGGTGGCAGGGGAGGCTAGTCTTTAGATATTATGGGGGCAGCCAGGAGCGTTAGCCTTTTTTCCTCACTTGGCCAAGTGTCGGTGCCAGTTATTTCCCGATCAGCAGCGGTGCTGCTCACCAGCTTCCAGCGAGTGTCCAGGCACCACAGCCCCTTTCTTTCTGCCCCCACTCCCATCACTGCCACGGTTCACACCGCACTCCTTGGCATTTTGGGCCACCCCTCATCCTTGTCTCCACTCAAGTTCAGGTTGCAGCAGGAGCCGGCTGCACTAGCACTGCTGGCTCTGTGGTGTTTACAAGGCGTCACATTCGCTTTTTTTGTTTGTTTAGATTTTTATTGAAATAATCATAGGTTCATAGGCACTTGTAAGAAATTGTACTAAGAGATCCCTTGTACACTTTACCCAGTTTATCCCAACGGTAACATTTTGCAAAACTAGAGTATATGACAACCAGCATATTGACAGGGGCACAATGCACTGATTTTTTCAGATTTTACCAGATGTGCTTGTACTTGTGTGTGTGTGTGTGTGTGTTTGTGTATGTGTGTGTGTTTAGGTGTATATAATTTATTCACATGTTGGTTTGTGTATCCACCACTGCTGTCAAGATACTGAACAGTTCCCTCAGGTTACCCTTTTATAAGTAACCTAACTTTTACAGTTTGTTTAAACATCCACTCGGACTATTTACATTTTGGGGATATTATGAGTATGTTACGTGAGCGTAGTTTTCATTTCTCTGGCATAGATGCCCAAGAGTTCAGCGTGCTGCTTATTTGATAGCTCATTTTCAAATTTCTAGCACTTAGAACAGTGCAAAACATGTAATAGGGTTCCCATGAATGCATTATTGGATAAATAAATGAATCTGAATAATTGATATGGGGAGGGAGTAGGCAGATGAGATAGAGGGTGTGTGTGGATTAGCTGTCTTTACCACATCTCCATTCTAAGCATCTTATTCTCAAGCAAATTTATTGCCATTAACATAACCTCATCTGAAGGCATGGACCTTGGCTATTTAGTTTTTGTGATATGGTACTTTACGATTTTGATTGCCATTCTTACAGGCTTGTGGAAGAATAGTACTCTGGGATTTGAGACTTTTTATCCAAGTACTCTCTGCTTTCGTGTTTTCTTTCTTTTTAAAAGAGAGTTGGAAAGGGAATTAGTAATTGAATCATTAGGCATGTATTTGCCTACAGAAACAAAAACAATGGTTTTTAAAAAAAACAACCCAGGGTTTATTTTTCTCACTTTACAAGCAGGCTGCTGCCAGTTTTGGTACAGTGTCTCAGTGACTTTTTTTTGTTCTTTTTCTTGTGATCGCTTTATAATTGCCACTCCAGTGGGCATCATTTCTGAATTCAAAGCAGTAAGGTGAATTCAAAGCAGTAAGGTGAATTCAAGGAGTAAGGACAGCTTCAGTGATGTTAATTCCTTTTGTCAAGAAAGTGGATACTTTTCAACACCTTCTGTAAGAGAGGCTTTGGGAAGCACGTAGGAAGTATCTGTAGTGGTAGCAGGTGAGGGAGTGAAGGTTGGAGGTTGGGTGTTCTATTTGCCATCCACTACTTAACATCTATACAACCATAAATCAAGGTATAGAACATTTTCATCATTTCAGAAAGTTTCCTCCTGCCCTTTTCAGTCAATCTTCTGCCCCACTCACACCCTAGGAAATCATTGCCATTACTTCATTTTAAAAAAAGAGTATCTTTTATGTAATTTCTAAGGTTTGGTGTGGGGCTGGGGGACTGCTATTTCTGGTAAGTTTATTTTTTTTTCTAGCTCCATATTACAGACTTCAGGCCAGTATCAGAGCCATTATCTGAGTTCTAAAACTGCAGATTTCTTGGTCATGTCTCCCCCAAGACCTCCCTACATCTCCTGAATCGTAATTCTGAAGGTGGGACCAAAGGATCTGTATTTCTTACAAATAATCTAGTTGCTTCTTAGTCTACTAAAAGTTAGAGAATCTCTGCTTTAGATTTTAGGATGTTAAAATGACGCTGAATTTTTAAATTGCTATTATTAGTTGATTGGGATTGGGGGGTAAATTTGCGGCATAAATGTGGAGCCTTGTGTGATGCTCATTTCTGTATCTTAGATGCCTAAATGTAGTAACACTTAATTCTAGTGCTCAAATACTCTTGTTTTATATGTAATTTGAATTCAGCCTGTTCTGTGAATGAAATATACGCTCGAGGTTTTTGTTTTGTTTTTTGTTTTTTTGGTTGTTTTGATAAAATGTTGGACGTAATTATTCCATATATGTCTGCTATATTAGATTTTGGTTGCCCCAAATATTGTTTGGATGAGTAAATCAATTTCATTGATTTAGATGGCTGAAAAAAATACTTGTATAAACTAGAATTACTGGCATATAGCTGCAGTATGTTTTAAGGAACAAATACTTCAGCTTTCTATATGCCTAATTGGTTTCTCATAGCCAAATTTTACATCATTACAAAAAGAAGCAAGTGTGAGATGTTATAAATATGCCAAATAATACATTTAAAGAGCAATAAATTTTATAACCGAATAGAAATTTGCAAAACATTTAATTAAGCACTCTGTATTTCTTATTTATATCTCATTAGTTAAGAATTCTGACATTTGCTTATTTAAAAGCTCCAGATTGATAATAATGAGTGTCCTAATGAGGGTTCCCAGTCTTTCTTATTTTTAATAATGTATGAAAAACCACCCAACTTGTTTGATAACATGAACAGTTGTATCATTTTGCATTTTGTGGATAGGAGGCTTGTTATCCTCTGTAATGTTATTTAAAGGATTAAACTTTCTCTAGTTTCTTGACAGCTGATGTCTTTAGCAACTCTTCTCTGCTTGTTTATGTATCCTGATGTGTCTTTAAGGTCACAGAGCAGAATCACTTCTCTAATAGCAGTTTTCTAAGTAAGCTTTTAGGTGGAATTCTGTCTTCTTACCTTGATACTGTTTGTTAGTACCACCTCATATCAGAAGTATTCTTAAAATGAAAGAAGGAAACTTCTTTTCATTGACAGACCAGGAAGTCATCTTGATTATAAGTGTTTTGGAAAAAGGTTTTAGATAACATGGTTTAGTTCCGCTGTGGATGGAACATAAGTTTCTCAGTAAGCCTCAAGATAGTTTTCTTTATATATTTGATTCTGGCTTGTGTTAATGCATTTGATACTATAATATTAAATTTGTCTGGTACTGTGTTTCTTTTCTCTTGCTTCTGCTGTTTACACTTTTCTTTGTCCTACCCCTTCCTTTTCTCCTGCTTTTCTATAAGCCGTTTAGCTGAAAGTTAGTGTAAGTGAAGCAGAGAGGTAAAGCACTTGAGGAATGACTTCTTATTTGTAATTCTAGAATTTCTCAGTGTAAAGAATCAGGAGATTCTTTAATTATAACATTAATGTGTCATTTGGATGTGTCACAGTAATTGAAATGGGCAGGCATGGGGCTCAGTTTGGGGTTTATCCATGTATTGATAATTTTGGTCTGTCAGTTGTCTAGCAATGAAACATGCTGTTTTGATGTAAGACTAAAATTTCTTTTTTATTTCAAAGATTCCAGGCTCTTGTACTTTGATGAATACTTATAGCTTTTGCTTGTAGAATATTTCTGAAGTATTAGTCAAGATTTTAAGCTGAATTTAGGCTTATTTGAAGATTTGATACACTGAAAATCGGCTTCTTTGACTGCTTGAGGAGTTTTACTCACAAGTTTTAAATCCTACTCACAAACATCTTTATTTTACCATACTTTTTTGTCTGGATTATTATTATTTTTTTTTTTTTTGCGGTACGCAGGCCTCTCACTGTTGTGGCCTCTCCCATTGCGGAGCACAGGCTCCGGACGCGCAGGCTCAGCGGCCATGGCTCACGGGCCCAGCCGCTCCGCGGCATGTGGGATCTTCCCGGACCGGGGCACGAACCTGCGACCCCTGCATCGGCAGGCGGATTCTCAACCACTGCGCCACCAGGGAAGCCCTGGATTATTTTTTTTTAAAGCACGGTTTGACATTTGTTTTAGTTTATTATTTTAGTTTATCATTTAGTCAACATAGAAATCTTTCTTAAGTATCTGTGATTTGCCTTTTTTTAAAAGGCTTGGTTAGAACAATATGGAATTTTATTTAGTTGTCTTTTTTTTTTTTTTTTTTTTTGCGGTACGTGGGCCTCTCACTGTTGTGGCCTCTCCCGTTGCGGAGCACAGGCTCCGGACGCGCAGGCTCAGTGGCCATGGCTCATGGGCCCAGCCACTCCGCGGCATGTGGGATCTTCCCGGACCGGGGCACGAACCCGTGTCCCCTCAACCACGGCGCCACCAGGGAAGCCCTACCTGTACCTTTTTAAAGTATAAAAGTAAACAGAGACATTTTTGTTCAAGTTGTCATCATTAGACTGATATCAAGATAAAAGTAATAAATTCAGTTTGCTAATTTGAAAATACTGGGACTTCTGTATTTCAGTACCTGATAAATATCATACAATTTAGTGACTAACTTTACCTAGATCAAGTTTGTGGCCAGTCAGTTTTTCTATAATTTTTTTTTTTACAAACATAGCTGCATTCATTGATTTACATATATTTTCTATGGCTACTTTGTCACTGGAAGGGCAGGGAAATAGCTGAGAGAGACCTTATGGCCTGTGGTGTTTGCCAACCACTGCAAATACATAAGTTTTTTCTTTTTTTTTTCCATTGTTATCAGAGTGGTTTTTCAATTGAATAAGTTTGACATGTAACATTGTGTAAATTTAAGGTGAACAGCTTACTTTGATACATTTATACATTGCAGTGTGATTGCCATTGTACCCATATTTATCACATTAAATAACTGTACAACATTATTGTCTATATCAGTATACTGTGCATTAGATCTCTGGCTTATTTACTACTCATTACTAGTTTGTACCCTTAAACACTGTCAGTCTTATCCCCGCCTCGCATCCCCTGGTAACCACCATTTTACTCTGTTTTTTACAGGTTTGCTTTTCTTAGATTTCACATATAAGTGACACTGTAAAGTTCTTTCTCTGTCTGACTTACCAGGTTTAGCATTATGTGTTCAAGGTCCATCCATGCTGTCGCAGTTAGGGGGATATCCATTTTTCTCATGGCTGAAATATTCCATTGTGTATATATACATGCCACATCTTTTTTCTCCATTCATCCATTGATGGACATTTGGATTGTCATTTGGGTGTTCTGAGACATTTTCTCTTCCCACCTCTCTTCAGGGTCCTATATCTGTGTCTGTTGAAGAAACTTCTACTTAACTTTCCTTTAGTTACCCTCATCTCCACTGCAAATCCATTCCCCTGCATTCACTCCCACAATCAACCTTCCAGAATTGAAATCTTGACTCCTTATTTCTTTTTTGGGGGGTACGCGGGCCTCTCACTGCCGTGGCCCTTCCCATTGTGGGGCACAGGCTTCGGACGCGCAGGTGCAGCGGCCATGGCTCATGGGCCCAGCCACTCCGCGGCACGTGGAATCCTCCCGGACTGGGGCACAAACCCACGTCCCCCGCATCGGCAGGCGGACTCTCAACCACTGCGCCACCAGGGAAAACCTTTTTTTTTATATATATATATAGCTCTATAGGGTGAAACCACCTAGGTCCTATTTTCTGACTTGGCACTGTATACAGCAAGGAACAGAATTCCCTATTGTAAATCTTATCAAATCCCTTATGTGGAGTTTTGATCAGTATTCACCATGAATCTAATCTTTAGAAGAAACATTTTGAAAGTATAATCTGATGTTAGGTAAATTTGGTAACCAGGCAGGCATTTCTTTTTAAAAATTAATTAATTATATTATATTTTTTATTATTATTATTATTATTTTGGCTGCGTTGGGTCTTTTTTGGCAGATCCTTGACCACTGCTCCACCAGGGAAGTCCCCAGGCAGGCATATCTGTTCATATTTAGTAATATGTTTGTGATATTCTTAGGTAAATCCAAGTAGTTTCAATCATTTTTTTGTTTTTCCTTGTTTCATTTCTAGGTACAAGACATATGCTTCAGCCATGACTGTCGCTGGGTTGTGGTCAGTACGCTCCGGGGGACTTCCCACGTTTTCCCAATCAACCCTTATGGTGGCCAGCCTTGTGTTCGAACACATATGTCACCACGAGTGGTAAATCGTATGAGCCGTTTCCAGAAGAGTGCTGGGCTGGAAGAGATTGAACAGGAACTGACATCTAAGCAAGGAGGTCGCTGTAGCCCTGTTCCAGGTCTATCCAGCAGCCCTTCTGGATCTCCTCTGCACGGTAAACCCAGTTTTCTCTCTGTCCACTATTCCCAACAATTCTTCTTCCCTTTATCTTTCATTTTCGAGATCTGGAATAAAATTACCCCATTTTTCTAATTCATTCATATGAAAATAAGATCTTGGGCTCATTTGGGGACCTTCTTTTTTTTTTTTAATTTATTTATTTTTTGCTGCGTTGGGTCTTCGTTGCTGTGCCCGGGCTTTCTCTAGTTGCAGCGAGTGGGGGCTACTCTTTGTTGCGGTGCACAGGCTTCTCATTGCGGTGGCCTCTCCTGTTACAGAGCACAGGCTCTAGGTGCGCGAGCTTCAATAGTTGTGGTGTGCAGGCTCAGTAGTTGTGGCTCACGGGCTGTAGATCACAGACTCAGTAGTTCTGGCACACGGGCATAGTTGCTCCGTGGCATGTGGGATCTTCCCGGACCAGGGATTGAACCCGTGTCCTCTGCATTGGCAGGCAGATTCTTAAACACTGCGCCACCAGGGAAGCCCGGGGACATTCTTAATTTATTTAATCATTTAATAAATTGAAGGTAATATAGTAATGGTGACTATTACGATGCTACATTAACTCCCTAACTTTTTTTTTCAACTTTAAATTAAATATTTATTTGTGTGATTATGTTTTGAATATGTCTCTGCCACAAGGCTATTAGTTTTATTAAATGCCCATTCTGTATGAACAGAACATATTACAGTGCCTGCCAGGCACAGAGTAAATAGAGATCTGTTGAATGAATGAACGGATGGATGGATGGGTGGATGGAGGAGTGTGTGAGTGAGTGAATATGGAAACAGCAGTCCCCAGGCTTCAACATTCCCTGTTGTGCTGGGAATTCTGCCTTCTATTTTTTGATAAGTTCTCTCCTTCTTGCCCAATGACTGCCCCCTTCCTCTACCCTAGCAGAGCCCACACCACTCTCCTTGGCCCCAGGGGAAGAACCAGATCTCTTCAGCTCACTTGCCACACTCAGCTAACTCCATAACTTTTTCACTATATAAGAGTTACTTGATGTCATATGTATGGACTATGATGTTTAAGACTATTTTCATAAATTTAGAGATCAAATCTTATATCTATAGATCTTTTCCAGAAAACTCTGGCTTTAACCAGAATCAGTGCTGTAGTTCATTAAGAAATATTTATTGTTGGAGAGGTATAATCTTGAGTCGTATGTATTTTAGAGCAGCATTTACATTTTATTTTAAAATATTGGGTTGGCCAAAAAGTTCTTTCGGGTTTTTCCGTAACATCTTACAAAAACCCAAATGAACTTTTTGGCCAACCCAATACATCTTTGTGGGATTTCTAAAAAACCCACGTATTAGTCATTATTTTATCTAGAGCAAATAGTTGTATAACCATCACTCCAACCAACAAAGGAAACATTACTAGAACTCCATTTTTGTGCCCCTTTTCCATAAAAGCAAGCTGTGATTCTGACTTTTAGGGTAATCACTTCCTTACTTTTTAAAAAAGTGAACGATTCCCTTTTTTAAAAAAACAGTGTAGGCCTTCCCTGGTGGCGCAGTGGTTGAGTCCACCTGCCGATGCAGGGGACACGGGTTCGTGGCCTGGTCCGGGAAGATCCCACATGCCGCGGAGTAGCTAGACCCGTGAGCCATGGCCACTGAGCCTTGCGTGTCCGGAGCCTGTGCTCCACAATGGGAGAGGCCACAACAGTGAGAGGCCCGCTTACCACAAAAAGAAGCAAAAACAACAACAACAACAAAAAAAAAAAAACAGTGTGTATATATTAATATATTCAACTTCTTTAACATGTTTGTGAGATTAATTCATGTATTTTTCTGTAGGTTTAATTCATTTATTTCCATTGCTTTTACATATTCCATTGTACAAATATATTTTTACTTATTTATCCTTTCTCCTACTGTTGATGTATATTTGGGTTTCTGATGTGGAGCTATTATGTATAATGAAGAGATGAAAATTTTTGTCCTTGTTTCTTAGTGCAAATGTGTGCTTATTTTTGTCTTGTTTTTGTTTTTTAACATCTTTATTGGAGTATAATTGCTTTACAATGGTGTGTTAGTTTCTGCTGTATAACAAAGTGAATCAGCTATACATATACATACATCCCCATATCTCCTCTCTCTTGTGTCTCCCTCCCACCCTCCCTACCCCACCCCTCTAGGTGGTCACAAAGCCCCGAGCTGATCTCCCTGTGCTACACGGCTGCTGCCCACTAGCTATTGGTTTTATATTTGGTAGTGTATACATGTCCATGCCACTCTCTCACTTCGTTTTATTTTTGAATTGAAGTGCTGGATTACAATGTATGCAAATCTTGGCCTTGGTAGATAATATCAGAATGGTTGTACCCACCAGAATGAGAGAAGATATTTGTTGACATTAGATGACACTTTGTTTTTTGGAGCATTGCAGTTTCTCCTTCACAGATGACCAATTTAGATTTTTAAGTATAGGGAATTTTATAGAGCGAGATTATGGTTCCTACAGAAAACGACCCTTATTTAATTGATTTGACATTCATACAACATAAAATTAACCATTTAAATGTTAACAATTCAGTGGGATTTATTACATCACAATATTTTGCAACTACCGCTTCTGTCTAGTTCCAAATATATTTTCACTCCGGATTAAAACTGCATATTCTTTTTCTTTTTGGAGGGCTGCACTGCATGGCCTGTGGGCTCTTAGTTCCCCAATCAGGGATCTAGTCCATGCCCCCTGCATTGGAAGGGCGGAGTCTTAACTGCTGGACCACCAGGGAAATCCCCCAAACTGCATATTCTTTAAGCAGTTCCTCCCCACCCCTCTGTCCCCAAGCCCCTAACAACCACCAGTCTGCTTTCCATCTCAGTCTGTACCTGTGATGGATATTTCATATAACTGCAGTCATAAAATATGTGACCTTTGTTTCTGGCTTCTTTCGCATAGCATAATGTTTTAAAAGTATAGCCACATTGTAGTATGTGTCAGTACTTCATTCCTTTTTATGGTTGAATAATATTCCATTATATGTATGTACCACAGTTTTTTATCCATTCATCCATTGATGAATATTTGAGTTGTTTCCACCTTTTGATTTTGTGGATAGTGCTGTTATGAACATGTGTGTACGAGTACTTGTTTGAGTACATCTTTGCAGTTCTTTTGGCTATATCCCTAAGAAGTTCAAGAAGCTAAAATACTTCTGCTTGAACACACATCCTTTTGTAATACCTAATCAATTCAGCATATGTATTTTTTCTGGAGGAAGTTTTAAGACTGAAAAAAGTTTTAGACTGAAAAAATATTTTGGTAAATAGAATCCTGGGGAGAAATTCTATAACTCAAAACAGTTTGGGACCTTTGTTTTCTCTTTAGATGATGTTTTGTGCTTTGGCGCTATTATAATTTTTTTAATATTTATTTTTATTTATTTTTGGCTGCATTGAGTCTTATTTGCAGTACACAGGATCTTTCGTTGTGGCACACAGGCTCCAGAGCACGTTGGCTCTGTAGTTGCTGTGTGCAGGCTCTCTAATTGCGACACACAGGCTGTCTAGTTGTGGTGCGCAGGCTCTCTAGTTGTGTCACACGGGCTTAGTTGCCCCCCAGCATGTGGGATTTTAGTTCCCCGACCAGGGATCAAACCCACATCCCCTGCATTGGAAGGCAGATTCTTAACTATTGGACCACCAGGGAAGTCCCTGGCCCTATTATTATTTTTTTTTAGAAGTATTTTTTAAATTAATTAATTAATTTGTTTTTGGCTGCATTGGGTCTTCGTTGCTGCTCCTGGGCTTTCTCTAGTTACGGCAAGCGGAGGCTACTCCTTGTTGCAGTGCACAGTCTTCTCATTGTGGTGGCTTCTCTTGTTGCAGAGCATGGGTTCTAGGTGCACAGACTTCAGTAGTTGTGGCACACGGGCTCAGTAGTTGTGGCTCGCGCGGGCTCTAGAGCGCAGGCTCAGTAGTTGTGGTGCACAGGCTTAGTTGCTCTGTGGCATGTGGGATCTTCCCAGACCAGGGATCAAACCCGTGTCCCCTGCATTGGTAGGCAGATTCTTAACCACTGCGCCACCAGGGAAGTCCCTGGCCCTATTATTTTTTTAAGAACAGTTATTATTCATGTATATTTAACTAGTGATCCATGATCTTTGAGGTTGAAATAAGTCCTGGATGAAAACTGTCATTTAAAAAAGTATTGGGACTTCCCTGGTGGTCCAGTGGGTAAGACTTCACGCTCTCAATGCAGGGGGCCCAGGTTCGATCCCTGATCGGGGAACTAGATCCCGCATGCACGCTGTAACTAAGAGTCTGCATGACGCAACTAAGAGTCTGCATGACGCAACAAAGATACCACGGCCATAACAAAGATGCCATGTGCCACAACTAAGACCTGGTGCTGACAAAAGAAATAAATAATAAATAAATAAATATTTTTAAAAATAAGAAAAAAGTATTTAAAATTTTTTTAAAAGTTTAGAAAGCTATGAGATATTCATATTTTCAGCCATTTGCAAGAAACTTTACTCCAGAAATAATTACTTACATTCTTAGGTGTGACTATTTTGTCATATAACTAAATGGTAGTATAGGTTCTTTGAGGGCCTTGCTTTTTATGTTAAATATTTTTCTTAACTTGCATTTCACCATACACTTTATGGAACGAGATTTAGTGTGCACCTTGGGCAGCTAGGTTGGCCAGAGAACCAGCTGTATTAGTAGAAAAATTTAGAAGAATTTATAGTCTTTATACATCTTCAGAGAGCATTCTTTTGAGCTCCTTTTTTCTTCCTCTTCTTCCTTCTCTAATAAGCATACCACATACCAGGTTCTGTGCTAGGCTTTGGGCATACTGTGCACAGAAATGAAGGTCATCTCTTCCCTTGTCTAAGGGAACAAAACAGATATTGAGTGACTGAATGAATACCTTTCAATATATTTTTGTTGAAGGGTGCAAAGTGCCAGTCGTTTAAGGATTTGTCATTTGTAAAAGATCAAACAGTTGAAGAGTAATATTGTCAAAATATATTGTTTTCTCTCAGCATTATTGTTTTCACAGCTTTCTTCATATTTTTCCATAAAGCTAAGCGAAGGCATCTCAGAGAGGAGATTATAGACAGTTTAGCAGTACTGCAGTTCTTAAATTCCCTTTTAAAAGCAAGGAATTTCAGGAGACGTTTTCCTCCTGATAACACATGCTAAATTTTTATTATGTTGGAATTTCACCCCCTTTTTCTGTAGTTTTTTCATTTTTAAAGTGCGGACATTAGAGTGATGGTGGTCATTTTTCTTTATGTTCTTTTTGTACCTTACATGTCAAAACAAAATGGGCATTGTTGTTGGTTAGTTCTAAAAATGATATATTTACAGTTTGTGTGGATAAACAATCTGATGCTAGTCAAAAACAATGTAAACGTTTGAACAGGGAGGGATTCATCTTGAAAATGAATCATGCCTTGGCAGTTATTGCTGTTGTTTGTCTGTGCTCTTTTTAGCAAAGTAAAGGAAACTGTTAAATAACAGTTGATATAAGGATATTTCCTTTTTACTTTCTGGATGCAATCCAGTTTAGGTTAGGATTATTTTATCTATTTGCCATTTTTACTTAACAGAGGATGTTTATTTATTTGAAATATACTTTCTCTAAATATCTCTTTCATTTCTGGTCTTGTTGCCTGGACCTTAGTCTTAAGGGGTTCTTAAGATCCGTGAACATGGATAGGAAAATATTTCATGTTTAGGGTTACTATTCTCTACCCAAAAGTAAATGTTTTCTTTCATTATGAATATAGACAACACATGACAGTTATAACAGCAGTACTTGTGACATTGTCACCAATAAGAACACAGATTTTTTTTTAACATCTTTATTTGAGTATAACTGTTTTACAATAGTGTGTTAGTTTCTCCTTTACAACAAAGTGAATCAGTCATACATATACATATGTTCCCATAACTCTTCCCTCTTGCGTCACCCTCCCTCCCACCCTCCCTATCCCACCCCTCTAGGTGGTCACAGAGCACAGAGGTGAATTCCCTGTGCTGTGCTGCAGCTTCCCACTAGCTATCTAATTTACATTTGGTAGTGTGTATATGTCCCTGCCACTCTCTCACATCGTCACAGCTTACCCTTCCCCCTCCCCATATCCTCAAGTCCATGCTCTAGTAGGTCTGTGTTTTATTCCCATCCTACCACTAATCTCTTCATGATTTTTTTTTTTTTTAGATTCCATATATATGTGTTAGCATACGGTATTTGTTTTTATCCTTCTGACTTACTTCACTCTGTAAGATTCCAGGTCTATCCACCTCATTACAAATAACTCAGTTTCATTTCTTTTTATGGCTGAGTAATATTCCATTGTATATATGTGCCACATCTTCCTTATCCATTCATAGAACACAGATGTTTTTGTATCACATTATATAAAAAAAAATCTTGAAGTGTTTTGTTGAAATGTATTTTGAAATATTGTTTATGCTCACCATTGCTTGGAAATTTTATATATATATATATAATATTACTGATTTTAATATTACATATATTACTGTAGCAGAACTTAATTTTTTAAACAAACTGATAGCTATACTTCAGTATAATAATAGGGTTTTCTTTGTAATTCTGTGTCTTGTATCCCATGCATTTAAAGTATTTTTCTGAGAAAGAGTCCACAGGCTTTTCCAGGTGGTCCAAGTAGTCCATGACAAAAATGATTAAGAACCTCTTATCATCATTTCTTACCTCATCTGTTTCTGTACCCTCCAGCCTTCTTTTTTTCTTTTAACTATTGCAAGCATTTTCTTTGTTAACCGTAAGTAGGATAATATTCCACTTTTCGGCTTTCAGTCTTTCAGTGTCTCACCATGCTTTTAGGATGTTAGGGAAGGTTCCATCTCACTCTCAGCTTCTTGTCCCACCACACCTACATGTCTGTACCCTTCCCTGAAAATGCCACAGGTATTCATTTCTTGGCACCTTTTAAGTTGGCATACTCTTCTCGAAATAATTTTTATTCCCTTGGATGCTTGCTGAAACCCTATTTCATTATGATCTAGCTAAAAGTATCACTTCATCTCTTCAGCCTCTGTTTTTGTTATTTATTTATTTATTTATTTTTGGCCGCGTTGGGTCTTCGTTGCTGCACGCAGGCTTTCTCTAGTTGCGGCGAGCAGGGGCTACTCTTCGTTGCGGTGCGCAGGCTTCTCATTGCGGTGGCTTCTCTTATTGCAGAGCATGGGCTCTAAGTGCATGGGCTTCAGTAGTTATGGCGTGCGAGCTCAGTAGTTTTGGCTCATGGGCTCTAGAGAGCGGGCTCAGTAGTTGTGGTGCGTGGGCTTAGTTGCTCTGCAGCACGTGGGATCTTTCCAAACCAGGGATCGAACCTGTGTCCCCTGCATTGGCAGGTGGATTCTTAATTGTGCTACCAGGGAAGTCCCTCTTCAGCCTCTTTTAAACACCTCTTGATGTTGTATGTTCTGTATCAGTCTTGGTATTGGCACTATGAATGTGATTTTATTATATTTTAATGTTAGTTGTTCATATTAACATATGTTAATATGTTCATTGACATGCCTGTGTCTCCCAGTAGATTTACCTCCATGAAGAGAGGGTCTTTTTCTTGTTTATATTTGTATCTTGGCACCTCATGTAGTATTTGGTAAAATGTAGATTCTAAGGCTTCAAACCAAAGTTTTCAAAGTTGTTAGAACTTAGAAGTTCTAATAAAAACAGTTTATTACTTGTCAGAATGAAAAGATTTTCATTCATGGTAACATTGCTTTTCATTTTAACATCTGTAAGATTCTTTCATTTTATTCAAGAACTGTTAATTAGTGTTCCTATGTCCAGGCACCGTTCCTGAGCTCTAGGGATACAGCAGTGAATAAAAGAGGAAAACATCCCTGTTCCCATGGAGCTGACTTTCCAGTGGAGGGATATGTATGATGCATAGGATAGATGATAGGTGGATGGATGGATGGATGGATGGATGGATGGATGGATGGATGGATGGATGGACAAATGGGTGGACAAATGGATGGATAAACAGGTAGTTTTATATGCTATGGAGAAAAGTAAAGGAAGGGGAATAGGGCATGCCGGGAGAAGATTGCAGTTTGAAATTAGGATGCTCCTGGCAGGGCTTACTGAGTTGATGACATTTGAATAAAGATCTGATGGAATTGTGCGAGAAAGTCATGCAGATGTCTGCGGAACGTGTTCCAGGCAGAAGAAGCAGTCAGTGTAAAATCCCTGAGCTGGGAATGTGTCTGGAGTGTTCATGGAGAGGCAAGGAGGCCCACGTGGCCAAGGAACAGTGTGCAAGATGCAGAGTAGAAGATGAGGTCGGAGAGGGAATGCGGCCAGATCATGTCAGCCTTTGACATTTACTCAGAGTAAGGTGGAAAAGCTGTGGAGGGTTTTGGATGACGGGGTCAGATTGCGGTTTGACAGGAGCAGAATGGTGATCTGTATTGAGAACTCACCATGTGCAGTCTGACAAGAGTAGAAGTCTAGTGAGACCAGTTAGGAGAGCATTGCAGAAATCCAAGAGAGAAAAGAGAGGAGTCAGGGTGACCAGTAAGGCTTTTGGCCCGAACAGCTGGAAGGGTGCGACAGCCATCACATGAAACGAGGACCATGAGGATAAAGCAGCTCTGGGGATAGAGACAGATCAGGACTTTTGGACATGTTTAGTTTAAGATGTGTCTTGACCTCCTAGTGGTGTTAGGTAGGTAGTTGGTTTTATGAATCTGGAGTTCAGTGGGAAGGAATAGGCTGAGAATAAATGTTGGGGAGGCATAGATTAAAAAAAGCCAAACCAGGATGAGATCACCTAGTAAGTGAAAGCGTATGAAAAGAAGATGAAGATGTCCCAGGACTAAGCCTGTGACATAGAAGCAAAACCACACATGAGAAATCCTATAAGCCAAATGAAGACATTTTTTTTTTCCTGAGAAAAGGGAATGATTAATGTGTTAAATTCTGCTGATAGGTCAATTAAGATAAGGACTGAGAAAAAGAATACCATCAAATTTAGTCATGTAGAGGACATGTGGCTTTGATAAGAGCAAGTTTTGGTGAAGCGGTAGGGGCCTGATAAGAGAGGATTTTATTAAGGACGGGAAGAGAGAAATTGGAGGCCAGTATTGACAGGCCTTTCAAGGAGCATTGATGTAAAGGGGAACAGGAAAATGGGGAAAAGTTAGAGGGCAAAGAGGAGATTGCCTCTGTTTTCTCTTAGAAATAGGAGGTGAGCATGTTTGCAGGCCAGTAGTCCTCTAGGAGATGAAGCATTCCCTTTACCAGTTAGTAAATTTTTGCTGAATGAAGAAACCATTTCTGCCACTATTGCTTATGCTCCAAGCAGATTTAATTACTTGCTTTTGCTTTTCAGCTTCAATCAACACCTTGTTCCTGCGTCTGAATTGTTTTCCGCTTATTTCTTCAGGTAAACGTGGAATGCATCTTTGAAGCTCAGCTCAGCTCAGCTCACAGTGTGCTTTCTCCCTCTTAACATAAAGTGTCTAACTTTGGTATTTGTTGCTTCTGTAAGCTATTTATCCATACTTATCACTTACTGCTTTCTACCTATTATTTTCGATGATCTCCATTTTTAACTGTAACTTCCTTGGGGAGGCAATGTTTCCTGTGGTAGAACCTCTGTGACTTTCTGGCTCTGTAAATTTAGACAAATTACTTAATCTACCTGTGCCTTAATTTTCTATCAGTAAAATGGGAATAATAAAATTACCTACCTTAGAGAGTTACTGTGAGGATCAAAGCACTTTGAATAGTGTCTGGCACACATGAAATAACTCAGGAAAAGATTAGCTGCTATGATTAGTTTCATTATTGATGCTGTTTATTACTAAGGAGGTATATAGGACTGATTCATTATTCATATTTTTGTATAGTGGCTCTTATGCAGAAAAGAGAATAAATGAAGAATTCACCAAATAATAAGTGACTGAAATATAATCGTGACCTTATTGTGCATAGGCTTTTGTAGCATTATTAGACTCAATATTGACGAGTTGACTTCTGACATTGTTTCTGAAATGAAGGTACACCCAACGCAAAATTGAAAGTGAAGGTAGTATTATTTTTTCTTCTTCATCTGTTTTTGCTCATTGTAATACCATACATTAGGAAATATAGTTGGATAAATTAACCTACCCATTATCTAGCCTTTGCATTTCTTTATTTTGCAAATTAGTTTTCCAGTTTAGGTTCAAGAATATGACAGTCACTATGTGATAGGGCTTTTAAGGAATTTTTTTTCTACTATTTCCATTGTGTTAACAGAGGGCTTCTGGATTTACTTCTACAGTTCTTGGAAGTGTCGCCTTCCCATTAACTCATTGGTCCTTAGGGGAGGAGTCATCGTTGAGTCACAGCTTTAGGCATCTGAATTCCAGATTCTACTTCTTCTAAATGGAAATAATGGATGAGACTCTGGGTCTTGTAGAGGGGGCCTCTGATTTCTTGGGCTTGAAGCCTCACTATTTTAATAAACTGCTTCTAAGTAACTAGTAGCATCACTTTTCTTCCTAGCATCTGTATGAGGCATTCTTTTTTTTTTAACCACTCAGAAACTGTGTTTATAGCTTTCATTTGCTGGTTTATTGTAATTACTTACTTTTGTTGATCAGTAGTTTTCTTGATACAGACCACATCACAATTGTAAATACAAAGCAACCACCCATTTCAGCCTTATATAGTTTCACCTACTTAAGACAATCAATAATAATGTGATTTTTTTGACTTCTCTTTCCACATCACTGTTTACTTGTGGATTGAAGTTACCATTTGTATGTTTTAATTTTTGCCAAGAAAAATCAATCATGCGCACTGTAGCTCTGCTTTAAATTTTATGCCTCATATGACACAGAGTATATATATATATGTATATATATATATATATATACAGTATATACATGTAAATGGATAAAAATCTTCTTTTAGGCTATCTTAGTTTAGTACCTGGGTTTTTTACTGGTTGCATGTACTTTCTTGTAGTTCAGATAAAGTTTTTAATCTATTGTTTTCAAGTCTATTGAAGTTTTCCTAGTGAATTTGTGTCTTTACCTCTATACACCAAAATCATGCATATTTAAAATATTTTCTTGTCACTTCCTATTGTTTCTCAGAACAGATGAGTTCTTTAGGGAAAGTGGATTGAAAAGAGAGGCCTTATAATTAATACCATCCTGAAAAGTTCTTTTATTTCAGAAGCCCTAATTGGAGAAAACGTCTACTAAATAAAGATAGCAACATTTTTTAATAGACTGTTTTATAGAACAGTTATAGGTTCACAGCAAAATTGAGAGGAAGTTTCAGATAACATAGTTTTTGAGGAAAATAAAATTACCTGTGGAGTATCTTCTAACACTCTTATATTGTCTCTAAATTATACTTTATATTAAATTTAATACTATAAAAACTGATTAAAGTCTATTTGAATACTTTATCTCTTGTCTGTATTATTTGGAATATGCTACACTTTTTTCTCTCTCTTTTTTTTATTCCTTAAAATAAATGCTGGCTCAGGTAGTTAGCAGTTGGAGCTAAACTGTCATTTTTTTGTTTCCCTCTTTACTGTTCATGAAATATTTTGTATTTCCTCTATATTTTTAACACTGGCACATCATAAACTCCAGGTTTCTTGTTTCATTTTTAAATGGTTAATGAGACATGCCTCTAGAGGGCGATCTTTTCTAAACTTTCCTGTGATGGTAATCATGGCAACCCTGGCATGAACCTGGTGTACTATGGATGTTGATGTCTAAGATTTTATAATAACCTAACTTCCTTTTCATGATGTTTTCTATGATTTATTCCTCAAAGCCTTATTAGAGAATTGGACTTTTGAAATAAATTACTATCAATTATTATCTAGTTTTAGTACCCCGTCCAGGTACCTAGCTCCTGTGAATGAACGGAGGGAACTCTTAGTTAATCATCTGAATAAGTGGTTTCTGTATGTTCTAAAAGTTCCTTTCTTTGTTTCTCTATACATTGCTATTGAAGGACCTATCTCTGTATTTTATGGGACCAGAGTGATTACACTCCACTACTGAGGCATCATTAGGCCTTATACTTAATCTCTGCTTCTCTTTTCTGTTAACATTCATTGTAGTTTTATTGTTTTTGTTTACCTATTCAATTTTGTATCAAAGCAATACATACATTTATTATAAAAGTCAAATAATGCCACAATTTTATAAAGAAAAATTTCACTCTCCTGCACCCACTTCTCCCACTCAGAGTCTGCTTCTTTCAGTTCTTTATAATTTATTTCTTGCTGGTTTTTTTGCCCCCTTCTGGAAATCATTTTGGTTGGATAATGGATCTCCTGCACTGAACCCCTAACTTTCTTTTCTATTTCCTATCTCTTTGTCTTTTTGTTTTACTTTAAGAGAACATCCCCAACTTTATCTCCTCACCTTCTTATTAGATTTTTATTTGTGCAGTATGTTTTTAATAACCTTTTCTGTGAATGTTCCTCTTATTATCACATCCTTTTCTTATTTCACAGATGTAAAATTGTTTATCTCTTTAAAAGATGGTTATAATTTTTGATGCACTTCTTTGCTCCTGGTAGTATCTCTCCTTCCTCTGAGTTCCTTTTTCAGTTTTTTTTTTGTGGTCATCATTATCTTTCATCTTGGACTGTCATCCCTGATTGTACATTATAATTTACCTGGATAGATTTTAAAAGTACTGGTGCCTAGGCCCAATCTCAGACTGATTAAACTAAAATACTGGCCAGAAAGTCTAGGAATCCTTGGCTGATCATTCTTATTTTATTTAAAAAATTTTATTATTATTTGATTTATTTTGTTATTACATATTTATTCAGCTAATCAGCACATCCATACTAAAGAACTGATTGGAAGCTCTTTGAGCACAGGTAACTCATACCAGTTTATAGGTCCAACTGGTCTATCAGTTTTATTAGGGTACCCCCCCCCCCCCCCCGATCAATAGTATTTGTAGATCTTTTCACTTTGACTGGTCAGTTTCCCCACGAAGGAATCCTCTAGAAACGTTCTGGCAGTAGACTTACAAGTTAGTTTTCAGGGAATTGATCCTGCAACATTGTTTTAGTCTGGTGATTAGGATAACTAACTACAAGAGGATTTATTTGCCTTATCTATTTGCACGTTAAGTTAGCCTTACTTTTCCAGTGAGGAAGACAGTTAAGTAAGAAAATTCTGGTCAGGTTCCATTGAAATATTTTTTCAAAATTTGGTTTTAGAAAAATTGGAGGGGGAGAAGAGAGAAGGAATTGGACTTCTCAGGATACAGAGTGACCAGTGTCTGCATGAGTGACCCAAATAAACAGATTTAGAAATTATGAGACTTGGGAGTAGCAGCCATGAGCAGTCTTGAACTTAAAAATCTGAGCAGGAAGTAGAAATATGACTGCTGGCTTATAGTTTGTAAACTACGAAAGGGTATGGAGAGTGAGGTCGCTGCTGTGCCAGCATTACACATACTGAGAAATAGAAACTGTTATGGTTCTTAGCATAAAATGACATTTAGAATTTGGAGGAGGATGAGAAAAGGAAAGGGATTTAAGGTTCATTGAAAGAGGTATTAACATTGGAGGATGTGTTTTTGCAGGTGAGAATATTGAAGCTAGAATGAGGCACAAGAGTGAAACTATTTCAAAATGGATAGAGTGGAATTAGTGTGGGCATTGTTGTTGGCAGCTTCAGAAGAGACAGGCCATTCCCTTTTCAGTGTTGAGAATCATCACTAGTAGGGAATTCTTAACAATTTGGAATGGATTGAAATGTGTACACTTTTGATAAAATCGTGGATGAAAGAAAATATAAAACAACGGTATTGATAAATGATTATGGTTTTCTGGCAGTAATCCAGCTGATTAAGAAAAAGTGTTTCTGCTAAGGCAGAGGAATTACAGGGAAAGAAGTAGAGTCATCATTCTCAGGTGCCCAGATTTGGTCATGGTATCACTCCTCTTTGTGATTTTCATTCTCGAGGACTTTCTGTCAAAGGAGTTTTTATGCAAACAGGTAAATTCATGGTTTTGCTTTTGAAAAAATAAGTTTGGAAGACAAGGACTCGAACTATTTATTAATGTTCATATGTGTACTTTGATTTCTTTTTCTTTTTTTGTCGGTGAACAATACTCTCTCACAAATTGTTGATAATTTAGGCAGCTAAATTGAGAATGGGTTTCCTGTTTTCTTCTTGAGCAGAACATGTAAGCATATTTTGATAGAATGATATTTAAATGTTTTTAAGCTGGAAATAAAATATATGTGAGTATAAAAGGCTTTATCTTCCCTGCTGTCAAAAATGCTGATTTGGCTCTTTTGCACAGTACTCCCATCTTTGTATGGTTGTTAAAATCTGTTGCTCTTTCCCATCTGAAGGAAGTGCATCTTTGACACTTCTCATGACCTGAGTCATAATGCTGAAATAGAGCCAGAAAATATCCTTAACAGTCATAAGTAAAAAGAAGGAAGGCTTCCGTGGGGTGGGGGTAAGGGAGCTGGAAGGAGGTTGTGGGGAGCTTCTTTGCTATTGCTATTTTGAATTATATCTTTTTGATTATTATGAAAGTTGCTTACATTTTACTACGATCGTTGTTATTCAACAGAAAATACTTTGATTTTAATATTTAATTTTTCCTTAGTATACAGTGTTTAATGTACTGGAAAAAGACCAGTTCTGCGAATGCTAAATTATTTTGAGTCCTCCAAGTCTAAAAACATTACACCTTAAATCTTGCAATTTATTCAGTATTTTATCTTGTTACAGTGTTTCTTTTTATTTCAGTACCAGCTCCCATTTTTCCATATCTTATAGGTTCAACAGTTTAAGTAATAGCATTATGTTTATTGAATGATGCAGATAAGTTTCCTTTTTTTTTTTTCCTTGAACAGTGAAGTGCTTCTGTTTGATCTGTTGACATGATACAGAATTCATTGCGAGATAAGCATGGGAGATATGGGTATGGAATATTTTCAAAAAAGAATTTTAATGAGGATTTATTTATACTTTGGGGAACTCTTTTAATCACAGATTTGGTCTAAGTGCTGCTAGATTATGGGATTTTTAATTCTGGGGATTTTGCACTAGAGTTATTAAATGTCTTCACTTCTGAGCACTTAGTCCCAAAACTCTACTCTTTGATTCAGAAGAGTGGGGAATTTTGACATTGCTTACGTCTTTAGGAATAATTTGATTCTTAAAGTAAAATCCCAAGATCTTTTTCTTTTATTCTCCTTCTTTATACAAACAGTTTGCATTGTTCCCTCTACTGTTAAATATAGTCCATTTACTGTCTTGCTTGATTTTTCATTGTGGAAAGAGTGGTAAACTACAATCCTAATGTTTAAAATGAATTAGAAATTGCTGAAACTTCTTAAATATTAAGAGCACCAGCTCTTACAAATTGTCTTCATCCCAAACCTTGGAATCCTGCAAGAATAGTAAACTAAAGTAATGAACTTCCCACTTATGGGAGGAGATTTTAAAAATTCATTTTGTAAATTTGGGTTGGCTGTGTGAACAAATTGTGCCAAAAGTATGGTGGAGAGGAGATGCAGACAGAAGATTTTCCTACAGTTTATTTCAGTGCTTGTCCCCATATACTTTTTTTTTTTCCGCCATACACTTTTTATCTCTGAAACTTTTTGGAGATGTTTCCTATTTCCCCTTGTTTGTATTTTCTTTGAATGTTGTTTCTGACTTATCTCCCTTTCTAGGCTTATTTTTGCATCCTAAGGATCCTTGTTCTCAGACAGCTTTAGTATCTTTTTGGAGTAGTGTAGACTGATCTTGTTCTACATATAGTTTTAGCAACAGTAGTTAGTTCCTTTAGACTTCTTATTTTTATGTGTAAATTTTCTAAATTTATTGAGTTTTGGATTTAAGGAAAGAAAAACACATTTACGTGTAACAGTCGTGAACACATTAAGATAATAACTGGTAAAAAAGAATTCAGACTAGAAAAGGAAACTACCTAGCACATGGTGTATTTGAATATTTATAAATTTATATATATATATATACATATATACACTTTAATTAATTAATTAATTAATTTATGGCTGCGTTGGGTCTTCGTTGTTGCACACGGGCTTTCTCTAGTCCCAGTGAGCGGGGGCTACTCTTTGTTGCAGTTCGCGGGCTTCTCATTGCGGTGGCTTCTCTTGTGGCAGAGCACGGGCTCTAGGCATGCAGGCTTCAGTAGTTGTGGCTTGTGGGCTCTAGAGTACAGGCTCAGTAATTGTGGTGCACGGGCTTAGTTGCTCTGTGGCATGTGGGATCTTCCCGGACCAGGGCTCGAACCCGTGTCCCCTGCATTGGTAGGTGGATTCTTAACCACTGTGCCACCAGGGAACCCCTATAAATTTATATATTGATTAATATTTGATAAATAGTGCAGTTTCAAGTCTTCAGAACATGAAGTTTTAATTCTACTGACATTTAGTAAGCACTAGTGCAAAGTTCCGTGCAGCTACTTTGTATGTAGTGGGAAGAGTGATGACAGTATCATTAAAAACCTCAACCCCATCTTGCAAAGAAAAAAAAAAATTGGATTCTTGTTTTCAAGTCAATTTTGTGGGAGATATTTCTTATCTTTCTGCCTTCCCACCCCTCCCTCAAAGTACCTGTCTGTTGTGTTGTGAACTGTTTACTTGAAAAAGCAACAAGTGTTTCGCTTGAAATGCATATATGTTTTTGCAGTATTTTTGCCGTATCTTTGCTTCACCACCTATTACTCTCCAAAAATTTTACAGGGAGAAACAAGTCAGTGCCTAGTCAAAATTGTCCTTCAACGCTTCCTATCTTGCACTTTGTCACCAAAACTGTTTGGTTGTTCTGTTAACAGTCTTAAAAAAAAATAGGGATGTATTATTCATTTTCTTTTAATTGTGTGTGTTCTGCTCTCCTTGGCTCCTGTGAACAAGCATTGCTTCCGCCCAGTTTGGTATGTGGGTCAGAAGGCACTGTTTCTCACCAGGGCGCTGCTGTTTCCTCTTCCTACTTGAGTAGATTACAGATTATACTGGAATACGCCTGAGAAAAGGTCAAAAAGGAGGGTGAAAGTCCTGGAACTGCAGCTGGGAAGCTTGTCATTCTCATCTAGGAAAGGGGAAAAAAAGAGAGAAAGAAAGAAAAAGAGAAACAGAGACTCCAACGTCAACCCCAAACAACCCACATTCAGGAAATTCCAGTTTGCACAGGATAATTTTTATATATTCCAAAAGGACTCTATTTGGTTTTGATTAAATAATTATGGAGTGTTTGGCTGAGAAAGCTTTAATGTTAAATTAGATGGCAAGCAAGAGCTAAGCAGTGTTTTTAGCTTTTCAGAGCCTACATTTCCAGTGATTGTTACAAAACAAGCTACCATTGTACTCTTTTTGACAGAGTCAAGAAGTGGGGAGCTTTTCAACTACAGAGTTAACTTAGTTAAACTCATTGGTATATTTTGGATTTTTATCCCTGTCAATTCCACAGCAGGATACTAAAAGCAGGCAGAACATTTTGGTCTTCTGTGGAAAGGAAAGAGCACAAAAAAAGCCCCATATGAACTTGTTACCTGATTTTTATTTTGAAAAGACATGATGTTGGAAGTAGACCATCTACATGAGGTCTCAGAGTAAAGAAGTTGGTTGAAGTAGGATAATAATGGGATATTTGGGAATAGGGTTCTTCCTACATATTTATCTTCTCAGGAGTGCCGGGTTGTCACATCCACATTGCCTGTTAGTGTGCCTCGTTACTCCAATTTCAAAATGTAAGGGTTCAAAATATTAGCAGACCAAGGACACTGACTGAGAGGCTTATGTCCTAGAACAAGAGTGGATCTTGTGGACAGCTGTGTGGAAGGGTGATGAGAACAGAATTTGAAACTATTGTAGGAGTCTCATTTCTATATGTTTCTTTAGTAAGCCTTCAGAAAAAATGGAGTGCCTAAAGGAATAAAGTCTGCGTCCCACGTTGAGGGTCAAAAAGTGAGAAGATAATGCAGACCTTCTAAAAGCTGTGCTCTCCCTTAGGGCACCATCAACACTGCCTAGTGTCATTTTGCTTTTTTCCACATGAATCTTTGCCACTTTTATGTTTATCCCTGCATCCCTAATGACAACAAAAGACAATGCTTCTTTATCCTCTGCACTCTCCATTTGGTCCCCTTGATTCCATTGTAGTTCTTATTTTCCTACACCTTCTTGTTCCTAGAATCTTCCTCAGACCCTCATTAGCAGTAATTTGTAGCTTGTGTCTCTAGAATCCTATAACAAAAAGTTTTCTCTTTTTCACTGATGTGATACTGTTTTAAGGTACTTTCTCACCTACAACTCTGATCCCTTGATTGCTTAATGTTATTTTAACTGATCCCATTCGTCTTAGTTCGCAGTATGGTAAGATAGGGAAATTTTTTAAAGGGGAGGGAGGAGGCCTATAATTGCATTTACGTCTTATTTTTCCTCTTCTGGTTTGCATTTAAGAAGAAATGAAGGTGTACACACAGATACACCGGTATTAACTTTAATATTTAGCATAATCTGAAATGGGCAATAATCTCAGGATCTTGCTGGCTTTTAGAGATTTCTTGTGGCTGGCACTTTGCCACATTCACATGTTCTCACATCATGCATTCAGAAGCTAAGAATACCAACCTGGCAGCTTCTGCAGGGAGGGTAAAGATAAAACAGAAAGAAGTCTAGCTTTGCAGCCACATTACCTGGGAGTTGTTGCTGATGTCTTTTCCACAAATGTTCAAGTTTGTCAAAGCCCAGTAAATCTTGGAAAGTTTATTTTCCTTGTAGCATCTGTGTTTTATAATGGGTCTTTTAATTTGTTTTTACTTTGTCTGCAGGGATTTCTTTTGTCCGGAGTTTTCAGACTCTGTCTTTTTTTTTTTTTCCTGTGGAAGTGAGTCCGTTAATGATGGCTGGTTTGGGAATATGCCTCTGCAAAGCTGACCTGACAGGCTGTTCCTCCAGCACAGCAACAAAGCCCATTGTTATTTTCTCTCTTTTATCCTCAACTTCATCCATTTTCCCCCTGTGTGTTTATCGTATAGAAAGTCTGGAAAGCATGCTTTGGGACAGTGCATACATGATAAGGTGGCATTTTGAAGTTAGAAGCATTTTTAGTAAACAGAGATTACACCACATCAGCCTCACACCCAGACAGAGGAGCTGTGTGTTAATGTGGAGATCGAATGTTTCTTTCCCCAACGTACCTGCAGGAATTCTTCATCCAAAAGGCAGAACGAAGGAGAAAAAAGGAGCACATGAGGTTGTTTTCATAATTCCTTTTTCAAAAATGCAAACGTGTAGAAGTAAATACAAAAAGTCAGTGGTTAAACCCCGATGTGAACTGTTCTGGCTTCCGGCTTTGTATTATAACATTTAAAACAATAATAACCGTAAACAAATAAACAACTGAAAACAAAATATCGCTTTAAACATCAAAGGATGTTTTGAAAATTCTGATTTTTAAATGATTTTCTATTCCCAGATAGAATTCCTGCTTTAATTTATTGAGAAAGCATTTTATTGGAACTTGGGATTTTTTCCCCTACCCCAAGAGAGCTCCGTCTATCTTGGGGACTGGTAAACCTCTAAAGGATCAAAGCTCTGGTGGATTTGGTTAAAGACCCAAAAGCCTGAAGGCTTATGGAAGTTTATCTATATAGAGTAAGCCCAAAAAACTGGGATGAGAGTTTTAGAAGAGCTTATTTTCTCATGAGATTTTTGAGACTTCCTCTGTTTGGATGTGCCAGAAATACTGTGAGAATATCCATTCTCATGGCATTTGTCACTTACAGGTCTTTTCCCAGCTGGAATTTGTAAGTATAATGCTGTGTGAAATATTATATGTATTTTAAGGTTTTATGAAGCCCACTACTAAAATTGCAATTAAACAGCCTCCACTATTTTCACTGTACTCATACAATAAAGAGAAAAGCATAGTAAAGAATGGTTGCTGAAGGTGACATTTAGAATTGATGTAGTGACTCTTCACTGATCTCAGAAATTTTTAATTTTACTGTTACAATCATATATATGCCTAGAAGGTGGAGCAAAGAAAGTGCTGCTCTCCCTGTCTGTCCAAAGGGAAATTGAAGCATAAGATGGAGGGATAGACTTAATCCACATCCAAGGCTTAGGATACTACGAGTTTCTTCTGCTGAACCTCATTGTATTAAGAAGCTTCAGGCTTCAAGAATAATCCTGGCTTGGAAATTTAGGTTTGATATATCCATAAGGAAGTATCTGAAGATCTATTCTTTTTTTTTTTTTTTAATTTAAACATCTTTATTTGAGTATAACTGTTTTACAATAGTGTGTTAGTTTCTCCTTTACAACAAAGTGAATCAGTCATACATATACATATGTTCCCATATCTCTTCCCTCTTGCGTCACCCTCCCCCCCACCCTCCCTATCCCACCCCTCTAGGTGGTCACAAAGCACAGAGGTGAACTCCCTGTGCTATGCGGCAGCTTCCCACCAGCTATCTAACTTACATTTGGTAGTGTGTATATGTCCCTGCCACTCTCTCACATCATCACAGTGAAGATATATTCTTTTTTTTTTTTTTTTTTTTTTTTTTTGCGGTATGCGGGCCTCTCACTGTTGTGGCCTCTCCCGTTGCGGAGCACAGGCTCCGGACGCGCAGGCCTAGCGGCCATGGCTCACGGGCTTAGTTGCTCCGCGGCATGTGGGATCTTCCCGGACCAGGGCACGAACCCGTGTATCCTGCATCGGCAGGCGGATTCTCAACCACTG
The DNA here is from genome assembly GCF_026419965.1 of Kogia breviceps. Taxonomy (NCBI): domain Eukaryota; kingdom Metazoa; phylum Chordata; class Mammalia; order Artiodactyla; family Physeteridae; genus Kogia; species Kogia breviceps. The sequence continues at coordinate 21,942,243 of NC_081328.1, forward strand.
CGCCACCAGGGAAGCCCTGAAGATATATTCTTAAAGTTATCAAGTCTAGGCTCCTGGCCGAGTCAACCTGAGACTAAGGAGACTAGTGAAAGCCATGGATTCCAGCACCTGGCTATCTTCTGAAGGACTTTGGGTGTCCCCTCCAAAATTATTTTTTTTTCTATAGATCATAGGGCTCTATTTTCCTGTACTTCCTGGATATGAGAAAAAATATATTTCCTCCGTTCATTCAGCATTTACTGAGTTGTCAACAACTAGTAAGATACTGCTCCTACTCTGGAGGAGTCTTAACAGTTTTTGTGGAGGGTAAATCTGGGTGTTTGTTAGATTCTAGCTTCATTTTCAAAGAAAATCCATGACACAAGAAAGAGATAGTGAAAATCGTCTTTAAACAAAGACTTTGAACAATTGAAAAGGGAAGAAAGGATCATTATACTATTTTTGTGTATTTGATTGATTCAGTATGAACTCTCATTTTTAAATTTTGTACTTTTAACATATATTTTTATACGTAGATCATTACGTGTGAATTAATGAGATTTCTTGTCTATGCTAGTTCCCTCATTTTACTAATTCCTGAATTAATTGTTCACACAGCTCTCATCCTTTATTTTCTACTAGAAAAGTGAAGATGAGAAGATCCAAGTTCCTTCCTCTATACTCAAAATTTGCATATCGTCCCTTTAAAACAACAGTGAAAAACGTCTCCTTCCTTTTTGTTCCTGAGCCGTTTTGCAGATATCTTTATTAGCACTTTTTCTCCCATTAAATTATTTAAAGACCTATAGTCTTTCTGTCTCATTATGTTATGACCTCTTTAGGAGTCCCTTGGACTTATTTATCCAGGACTAGAACAGGGCCTCATACCAATAAGGCTCAAAAAGTGTGAGTTGAAAGAATGAACGTTGAATGAAACCTTTGCCTGGTACAGTATCTCATCTTGTTAACGGCTTCTTTTCAGCTCCAAAGTCCTTAAATTTGTGTTCTGTATCCATTACAGTAATCATTTCCTATCAACGCTCCCTTTACTTATCCCTTTCCATATGGTTTGTCACCTCTTTAGTGAAGTTACCCTATTGAAGATTACCAGAGTTAGTAGTTTTCTCTCTGTTTGCCTTTCTGAACCTTGTCATTGTTGACCATTTTATTTTTTCTTTCATGAAAACTCTTTTTATAAATTACTTACCACATAGTAAAATATGTCAGACACTTATGAATTCTTATGAAATATACCCAACTTATTTTACTGTTTCATATGCATTGGGTTTCACAGGCTACATCATGAACACAGACACCAAGAATAAAAGCTCATAAATACTTGGGTGTTGCTTGACAATAAGATAGAAGGCTGTGAGGTATAGATGTGATGTACCTTGTATGCTCCCTTTAGGTTGTTTTATCTTGGTGAGCCAGCAAAGGGTTTTAAGTTATGGCTAACTAAACCACAAGATTTGGAGCTTCTCAGTGAAATCACTTCCTTTTTCTAGACTACACATCCTATCTGTAAAGTTCAATGATCTCAAAATCTGTGCTGTTCCCTTGCTGAAGAATTTAGGTCCCTAAGTACTTACTCCTCTGCCTCAATTGAAATATTCTTCTAAAACTGAAATATATTATCTTCCTATTGCTTTCCATTATAATTCTCTCCTAGTTTGAGATTTCTTACTATTGCTCACATCTGTGGTATCACTTTACATACTCTCCTCTTCATGTTATCCTTATCCTCAGAATATTTCTACACTCCTGCTCTTATCCATATTTTACCCATCTTTCAAAGCCTAGGTTATGTCTCATCTGCTCTATGATCTCTTCTCCAAATAATTGATCCCGCGTGTACTTATCTTTAGTGCTAGGCAATTAGCACTTAATTATTCCTGTTTCATGCATATTAGACTGTAAGCATTGTGACAACGAAGAATGCAGTCCTCACAGTGTGTGATCTTAGGCTAAAGCACTCCACAAATATTTGACTGCTCGTTGTGAAATGTGTGTGTTAAACATAGTCCTTGAATTTCATTAGCTTGTGACATATTTCGTGTTGTGGTCTGATTTCAGATCCAAATTAGATTCAGATCCAAACAATATTCAAAGAAATTAAAGGATACCTATATAAGTGGAAAGACATCCCATGTTCTTGGCTTGGTTGTGGTCTGATTTCAGATCCAAATTAGATTCAGATCCAAACAGTATTCAATGAAATTAAAGGATACCTACATAAGTGGAAAGACATCCCTTGTTCTTGGCTTGGAAGAATTAATATTCTTAAGATGGCAGTGCTCCCTATACTGACCAACAGATTCAGTGCAATCCATATCAGAATCCCAGCTGGCATTTTTGCAGATAATGACAAAATATAGGTGGAAGCAGCAAGTTTTGTTGGATATAATGATCCATCAAAGAAGCATAACAGACCACTGACTGTCTTAGAAAGAAAAGGAATTCAGCATGATTTTTCTGTCTGTTTTTTTTCTATCTTAAGTTCCTCTGAAAAACCATCATTTGCAGTGACAGAGATGCTTCACAGTCCTTATTCTTCCTGGAAAAAAGTGAACAAGGGTTATAGGAGTTTTGAAAGTTAAAGTATTGTCTTCAGTGAGTTCTGTATGTGTGTATTTGGGTAGGGGTTTAGGTAATGGCTATTTTAGAAGTCATCCCGATATGGCAGAATTTCAAAACAATTTGGAAATGAAAAAAAACAAACACACTGATCTAAATTTTCTAATTCCACGTGGCTTGTATCTGAAGAGGACATTGATAATGTAATCCCAACTTCTGTCTTTATATTTCATAACCTTCTCTCTGGGAGATTTGTAACTTATTTGAAATTTGTAGTGGTAGGCTTACAAGGTGGTGACACCAAATCATATAGAAATAGTAAATGTCCAAATGGGTGCTTCTGCTCTACAGTATAGTATGTTCCCTTCTGCTATTCTCGTTTCTTTCTTTTCAGTGACTATATGTGTTTTCTATTTATTTTCAGATAGCAGTACAAATTGACATAACATGTCTGCTTAACAAAATTTAGCTCTAAGTTTGTCATTAGGCCAGGATATCATTAAATGGAAAAAACAAAAGAGATCATGCATCCTGACTTGCCTCAGATTTCAAGTGTCACAGTATCGAAGTAATAGACATTATAGGTACTATTTTGAGGACACTGGTTAAAAACAGAAAATTTTGAAATGCATATTTGTAAGGCTGTGGTAAATAAGTGTAAAATATAAAAGTTAAAAAGTTTTTAGATTGAATTTTTGAAACAAAATGTACAAAAGAAAAATTCATAAAGTGGAATTTATGAAAAAATATTTTGCTTATTAAAAGATCTGTAAGAGAAGAAAAAGACAAGTCGCAGCAAGGTAGAAAATATTTAAGAATCATGTATCTTACAAAAGGTTTATATCCAGAATATATAAAGAACTTTTGAAATTTGAGAGTAAGATCCATAAATAATTTCTTACATTTATAGTCATTTGATTTTCAGCAAGGGTACCAGGACAATCCATTGGCGTGGGAAAGAATATCTTTTCAACAAATGATGCTGGAACAAGTGGATATTCAACATTCAAAAGAATGAAGTTGAACACCTACCTCACACCATTTATAAAAATTAATTCAAAATTGGTCAGAGACCTAAATGTTAGAGCTAAAAATATATAAAACTTGTAGAAGAAAGCATAGCTCTAAATCTTTGTGTCCTTGGACTGGGCAGTGGTTTCTTAGATATGACAACAAAAGAATAAGCAACTAAAGAAAATGTAAAAGAGTTCATCAAAATTAAAAACTTTTATGTTTCAAAGCATACCATGAAGAAAGTGAAAGATGACACATGGAATGGGAGAAGATATTTATAAATTGTGTATTTGATAAGGGACTTATATGCTGAGAATATAATTAGCTGTTACAACTGAACAATAAAAAGATGACTCAATTTTGGGCAAATATTTTGGATAGACATTTCTCCAAACAAGGTATACAAATTACCAAAATGCACATGAAAAAGATGTTCAACATCATTAGTCATTATTAAAATGCAAATCAAAACTACAGTGAGATACCACTTCACACCCACTAGGATGGATAAAATAAAAAAGATAGACCATAACAAATATTGTTGAGGATGTGGAGAATTTGGAGCCCTCATACACTGGTGCAACCACAGTTTAGCAGTTCCTCAAAAGGTTAAATATAGACCCAACAGTTCCACTCCTAGGTGTATATACCCAAGAAAATTGAAAGCACAAGTCCACATAAAAACCTGTGCACTAATGTTCATAGAAGCGTTATTCATAGTAGCCTGTTAAAACAACCCAAATATTCATCAACTGGTATAAATGTGGTATATCCATACATTGGAATATTATTCATCCAGTAAAAGGACTGAACTATTGATACTTGGTAACATGGATGAACCTTGAAAACATAATAAGTGAAAGAAACACTCACAAAAGGCTACAATGTATGATTTCATTTATATGAAATATCCAGAATAGGCAAATCTATAGAAACAGAAAAGATTCCTGTATCAAAAGCCGATGGGTGAGGCAAAGGAAGAGTGACTGCTAATGGGTATGGGCTTTCTTTTTGGGTGATGAAAATGTTCTGAAATTAGATAGTGATCATAGTATATGATTCTACTCTGTAGAATATACTAAACACCATGGAATTGTACATTTTAAAGGGGTGAATTTTATGGTATATGAATTATATCTCAGCAAAACTATTAACCCAGTTTTTTAAATTGGCAAAAGCTTTACATAGGTACTTTACCAAAGAAAATATATGGATGACAAATAAGTACATACAACAACAACAACAACAAGCTAAACATTTTTGACCATTAGAGAAATCCAAATAAAAGCCAGAATAGCTAAAATCAAAAAGAGTAACAATACCAAATTCTGGTGTGGATGCAGAAGAACTGGAACTGTCATACTTTGCTGGTGGGAGTGTGAAGATCAGCTACTTTGTCAAACTGTTTGGCATTTTCTCATAATCTTAAACATACAATTATTATGTCCATGCAAACATTCATTTACTATGATCAGCAACTCCATTCCTAGATCATTTATGTGTTTTTTCAAAACTTACATTCATACAAAAACCTGTTCAAAAATGTTTATAGCAGCTTTATTTGTAATAAGCCAAAGTTGGAAACAAGTCAAATGTCCTTTCACCATTGACTGGGTAAACAAACTGAAGTACTTCCATACAATGGGATCATACTGAGGAATAAAAAGGAAAGAATTGACACATGTAAGAAAATGTAGAGTGGATGAATCTCAGATGCTTATTGGCAAGTGAAAGAAGCAAGACAATACCATACATACTTTGTGATTTCATTTATAGGATGTTCAGGAAAATGCAAAGCCATGGAGAGGGAGAAAAGATAAGTGCATGAGAGGAATTTGGCTTATTGGTGAGAGCAGAGTAATTACTCTCACTGCAGATTGGATTTTATATCACAGAGCTTGTTTTTCCTGGTTGTTAATGAGCCATAATGCCTATTCTTTTTTTTTTTTTTTTGGTAGTAATGCCATCATAAAATAAAGGGTTGTTTTATGTTTTTTAATTTTATGGTGGGGAGTGGTACATTTTGGGAGTAAGGCAGTGTTTTTGCCTATTGACTTTTGTCAGTCTCACCCTATGTCTACTGTGGTACATTCTATGGATACACGTCCTTATGACTCATGCTTCTTCTGCTCTCTGAGCCTTTGCAGGTCGCCATGGCTGGAACATTCTCCCCACTTACTCTCAAGCTTGTTTAGGGAAATGTTCCATGCTTCCTCTAGACTAATTTAGATCTTGCCATTTTATTTTCTTTTACTATCCTATATTTCTTTATAGCACCATAAAATTATAATTAAGTTTTATACCAATCATTTGTATAACCATGTAACATCTAGCCAGTTCTGTATCCTCCAGTCCTCCATCCTCAAACACTACAGTCTCTGTTTATAATCAATGCACATTTGGTATTACCAGAGTCCTTTGTTTTTTTTCCATCCATATAGCCATGATTCTTTTAGAATCCCTTCTGCCTTTGATAACTTTCTTAAAAGATTAGTGGAGTCAGTGCAAATCCTGTCGGAGAAGGAAACTTCACTTGGTGATGCTTTTCCTTTCTTTTTTCTCTTTGTAGGGAAACTCAACAGCCAAGACTCCTACAATAATTTTGCCAACAACAACCCTGGCAACCCCCGGCTTTCTCCTCTCCCCAGCCTGATGGTGTTGATGCCTCTTGCACAAATCAAGCAGCCAATGACACTGGGGACCATCACCAAACGAACAGGGTAAGGCCTCAGGCTTGATACTTTTTCAGTAGCTGTTTTAGAGGATTAAATACACAGAAGTAAAACATACTTTTTCTTTGGGTGGTTTTGATTATGTTCTTCGTTTACAGCCCACATGAGACTTAATGGCAGCAGATTAAATACAAAGTATAGAACACACACAAACACATTCATACACAGCCATGTACACGCACATTCACAGAAAAAACAAAGCAGTGACAAGTTGTGAAAACTAGTATTGGCTAATAAAAACCAGATCCATTTACTCAGGCTTATAGTTGCTGCCTTGTGGCTGTGTCTGAAAGTAGTGCAGTTGCATTTTCTTGCTTTTGTGGACATGATCTGGATTTATAATGACCCCCAAATTTTGACTGACACCAATACGAAGGAGAGAACTTAATATGACAACCATGTTTCTAATACTTAAAAAAAAATCATCTATATTGAGGTACAATTTACATATAATAATCTCTTGTTAGTGTCAGGACAATGTGATATTATGGATAGTTTTCAAAGTCCAGAGTCCTAGGGTTTAGGCTTTACTCAGATTGGTCATTAACATCCTCAGAGACTCTTGATGACTCACTTGATATCTTTGTGCTTATTTTAGCTATTTAAAAAATTTTTCAAATTCCTACCTGTTAGGAATATAAAATTATCACTTCTTTGGGTTCCTGAAAATAAAGTGCTGTGTCTAAGATATAAGATCATTAGATATTCAATTGTGTAACAACTGTGAAACTTCATTATATTCCCCAAAATATATATGTCTATAGCCAAATTACCTATTTTCATCAATAAGCAATCCTGAGGTTTAGCCTAATTTCAAATGGAACAACTGTCTTAAAATTCTGTATTTGGTAGTCAAGAGAAAACTCCATCTTGGCTTCAGATAGTCTTCAAGGTCTTTCCAACAAGAGGAATAGACTTAATTATGTGGCTGCTGTATCATTATGTTTTAATATTGTTGTGCTAGGTGGTAAAGTGTTTACAGAAGCTACTTTTGTAAGAAGAAATACTCATTCTCCAGGACAAGGCCTTTTAGCTCCAGATTTCACCATTACACTGAAATTGACCCTCTACCTAGTGGAGTTGTGTTTGCCTATAAATTCCTGTTTCTGAATGCAGAAATTGAGGTTGTGGTGTATTGAGGGAAAAAAAACAGCAAACCAAGCTCCCAAATCAGATATCTTATGATCCAAATCGTTTGCCTGTATTTTTAAAAGTTGGTATCAGCTTTTTAACTCTTCATTAGTAGTGTGATTTAAATAGAATTTTTACCTCCCTTTCCTCTTATTTAGTTTCTTTATTTTAAAATAAGTTAAATAAGAATGGCTATGGATAGTAAAGGGGTTATGAACTTATATTTACAGGTGGCTCATTTTTTTCTTTGTGTAATGATACATTTCTGGGACGTAGAATCAAATAAAAATGGGACTAAATCTTGAATCATAATCTTAAAAAGTTATTTTTTTCTCTCACAAAAGTCAGTCAGTACGTAATTATACCTTCTTGTTCCAACCCAGCATTGTAGAATTCTACGAAGTGTTTGTCAGTCTTTCCTGAATCTAAGAATCTAATCTCAAAATTGTTCCTCTTGATTTTAATTTTACCACTAAGATCCTAAATGAAGTCTATGCCTGAAATTACGTGATCTTAGAGTTTAATTCAAAATATTTGTGGGGAGGTTGAAAAGTGAGTTTACTTCTGTATATATTTGAAACTTCCCATAATAAAAACATAAACTGTATCACACACTCTTTCACTGTCTCTCTTGCTACTCTTTCTCTTTGTCTTTAGGTGGGTAGAAACTATTAATCATCTGGCGTTTTCCTGTGCTACCATACTTTATGAAGTTAGATAACTTCTCTGTTTCCTTTTCTTGTTAAAAACTTGGTCACAATTCCTAGATTTTCAGAGCACGTGTATTATGTTCCCTTATATTCTGGACAGTTTAATAATTATTTATTAATGAATTAAGTGATAGGAATTTTTTTTTTTTTACGTTACGCGGGCCTCTCACTGTTGTGGCCTCTCCCGTTGCGGAGCACAGGCTCCGGACGCGCAGGCTCAGCGGCCATGGCTCACGGGCCCAGCCGCTCCGCGGCACGTGGGATCTTCCCGGACCGGGGCACGAACCTGTGTCCCCTGCATCGTCAGGCGGACTCTCAACCACTGCGCCAACAGGGAAGCCCAAGTGATAGGAATTTGAATTGTGTGCTTTGAAATTAATATTAGTTCAAGATACGTGTATCTTATTAGTTACTGGGGGTTTTTTTTTTAACATCTTTATTAGAGTATAATTGCTTTACAATGGTGTGTTAGTTTCAGCTTTATAACAAAGTGAATCAGCTATACATATACATATATCACCATATCTCCTCCGTCTTTACTGGGCTTTTAATCTCAGATCTCAAACCATTTTAATTTTTCCAAATTTTTGAATTCTTTTTGGCATGTCCCCTATCTTGGAGTGTTTAGAAGGAATAATTACTGTTTGTCCCACAATGAGTCCTTGGCTTTTAATTTTAAACATTTTGATAGAGATTCATTCAGACTTACAAAAAAAAAAGTTACAAGACCAGTAAAAGGAATTCCTGCATACCCACTTTTCCCAAATGTTAGCAGTTTAACATATTTGCCTTATCATTTATCTTTTCTCACTCGGCACACACATACACCCGTGCACACACACATCCACCAAAAACTCATTTTATTAGTATTTTTTTCTTCTATATGGTTGTTTTCTGTAATGAATTCTCTACTATGGCAGAGCTTTAGTGCTCCATAAATTACCCCACCCACTCTTCTTTTTTTCCCTCCCCTCCTACTATTCTTTTTTTCCCTTCCTATTAACAAAGATTACAGTGACCAAAAACACTTTGATGATAGTATTCATAACTTATGCTTGGCTATGGCTAGGTTACAAGACTTAATACCCTTAAGCCATTTTCTGAAGGGTTTGTTGATTATATTTAGAAATTGCTATTGTGACTTTACTTATAATTCTTACAGTACTACTGTAAGTCACCCAAACATTTGGTCATAGAATTTTTAGAATATAGTTTGTGGTTTTATTATCTTAACATTTAGCATTTTCATTGAAATACATGTATTTTGCCTAACCAAAAGTAATATTTGTTTTGGGAGAGTAAGATATATTCCCTAGATTTCCATTTTTGACATATGCTGAGATTTGAAGCACATCCCAGACATTTTTATATCATTAGATTTCTCCTATTAGATAGTAAGGTTATATTTATTTCATTGTTATTTAAAAAAAATTTTTTTTTTTACTGTGACCAGTTCGCAAGGTGCCCTTAGCTCGCTTGCGTTATTTCCATCAAATTTTATTGTATTTACTGAGAATTTTGATTGCCACATTAAGGTCACCAGAGTGAGGAGCAAACAGGCTTTTAATTTTCCAGGTCATTGTGGAAATCCTGATTTACTCTGTGCTTCAGTGAAATGCCTTTCCTAGCATTTTAAAGATAAAATTAACAGAAGTATTTGACATGAATTATGTAGAAAGAGAACACAGAGCTGACTCGTTTATAGACATGTAAGTTCAAATATACCTGATAATATATCTAGTAAAATATATATTATTTGTTCCATGTCCTAGATATTTGGCATAATGGCATGAAATAAACATTAAAAATCATATTTCTAGCATAGAGATTTCCAAGGATTGCTTAGGATCCTATGTTTAAATAACCAAATTTAGATGGAAGCCTTAACTCAAACCTTCAGGGGATAGATGTGTACTTACCGTGTTTCATGTCTGCCCTCTTATTTTTGGAAATATAGATCCCTGAAAGCCTGTGCAGTGTCAGGGACCATCTGTCTTATTTGAAGACATTTGCAAGGCCAGTAGAACTGCAAATGGCAAAAGGCAGATGTATTTGCACCTTCACGTTCTGTACCTTGAAGCAGCACTGGGAGGGAATAAGGCCTGTTTTGGCAACAGCTGTTGCTTAACCCGATTGTGGTACACACTGGTGAAGGCAAAAGACGTGCTAAGGATCTTTTGGTTTAACAGTCACTCATTCAAACAAAACCCATTTCTTCCAGCCTAAGACTATAGGATTGGAAGGACCTCCATCATGTTTTTATCATGTGTGAGTCAGTGTAGTTTTCATCTATTAAAAGTGAAACTGGGTGCTCAGGGATTGCTCACTGTTTTGGAGTGTAAAGTTTTTGTAGTAGGGATTTACTAAGCAATAGTCCGTAGATGTTTGGTTGAATTAATTTTTAATGCTTCCTATGTAAAAACTTACTAAATAGATAATTTTTCATCAATATGCTTAATTTTATGTACATCAAATCTAAAATTATTAACATCTACACATCATTTTGTGAGCACAAGCAGGGAACAGTACATTTCAAAAAGTGGTCGGGGACTTCCCTGGTGGTGCAGTGGTTAAGAATCCGCCTGCCAATGCAGGGGACACGGGTTCGAGAGCCAACACAGCCATACATACATACATATAAATAAATAAATAAATAAATAATAAAAAGAACAGTATATGTGGAATGTGCCAAAAAAAAAAAAAGAGTGGTCAGAGTAATTTCATGGGAATAAAAATGTAGAAATTGGGAATGAAGTTACTTCCTTGCCCTTAACTAGCTGAGGTTTCTGGTGAAGTAAACCGGGTATGACTTGTTGTCTTTCATAGGTTTCCTTTTTCTTAAATCAAGCAGCTTTTTGCTCCTTTTTCCCTCCCCCCATGTTTGTATTTATTCATTTCTTTGTGAGCAGTTTGAACTAGGTATTAGGAACTCTGGACCTGACCCTGTAGAAGTAGATAATATAGTAAAAGCATACTGACTTTGGAGTTTGAAGCTTGGGTTTCCCATCTTGGTTCTGCCGTTACCAGTGTGTCCTAGGTAGATTTCTTCATCTGAAAAATGAAAGTTTGTATGTATGGATTGTTATCTGTCATATTTACAGTGTATGAATTCCCACCAGGTGTTCGATCCTGTTACCTACTTTCTAAGCCCCATTCATTGCTGTGCCCTAGGCCAGGGCTTCGCAAGATCTCCATTTAGAAGGCATAGATGATTATTCTTATTTAGAAATGGGAGCATTTAATAGCATTTATTTGATGATCTGTAATTGAAATTTGTAGACTAAATCTGCCATCAGAGCTTGCTAAGTGAATAAATGACATTGGCATATAGTCCTTGAGGAAGGTCTCTTCCTCCTTCTAATTCAGGTAGGTCTGCCTTGGCTTATTTAGACGCTTTGACCTGAGCCCCACATGTGATAGGTGATGTTCTAAGAGTTAAATGGGAAAGATATGGAGAAAGATTCCCCAGATACAGTAGCAAATGGTAATTCTCCTCCTCCCAGCCCTGTCTTATCTATGTGTTATTTCTTGATAGCTAAGCTATGTATGTTTGGTTCCAGATATAAAGTAATTGATAATGTATTTTCATTAGGATGGATATGTCTACATGTGCAATATACACGTACAGTTTGAGTTTCCAGTTTTTGTACTAAATCAGTAGAGTACTTAAACCACTCCATAGTTTGTTCCCTTTTACCATAAATCTGTGGATTTGGGGGAGATGGGAGCGGCCAGGGGATTAAGTCTCCTATATACTGTATTACAAGTCAGCAAGCATTACTTTCTATAGAAATTTGACAATCTGTGTGTACTATTCTAGTCTCTCTTCTGCCACATCTGGCAGAATTTTAACATTAGTGTTTTCCTAATGAAAATCTTGACCTTGTAATTTAAATTTGCATGTTGAACGTACCTCAGATTAGACAATTTATCTGTATATTTCAGCTTGAATTTGACTTCAGATCAATAATTTGAGAGCCAATAATGCCATAGGTCTCCGTAGTAGTGAGTGGTTAAAATTAAATTAATGAAAAATTTAAAGTAATACTTGAAAATGATGTGAGGACTGATTTGCTTGCATGCACGTAGGAAATGTGTGGCCATCAAAGATGCTGGTTAACAGGGGGCATAGAGAGTGTAGCAGAGTCATTAGGGTTCCTGGAATATTTTGTTAGAGAATACGGCTTTACTTTACAATTTTACACGTAATGTTGTATAGTCCTTTCTCTGTTCAGTATGTTTAATATTTATATGGGCTCTTTCTGATGCCTGTTAAGTGATAGTGCTTCAGTTCTCATAGGACATGATCAATTGGAAAGTAGGACTTTCAGAGACTTTTTTAGTTTCTATAACTCTGAAGATGATGAAATCTAATCATTATTAATGCCTTTCAGCACTAGAGGCAGGTTATAAAAGATTTTACCATGTTCAAATCAAATCTAGTTTTATTTTTCCCTTACATATAAAAAAAAGTCTTCACATTTGTCTTGTTTTCAGCTAGTAAGACCAAAGCTTTTGTGGTACTTTGCGGCCTTTGAAAAAAATGAATCAGAGTTTAAAGACTTACATAGCATTAATGATTTGATATAAAGCACAATTCGTAACTGTCTTCTGACAATCTCCAGAAGAAACCATTTGAGAACCAAAGGCAAAGTCACTTTATGCTGGACTAACATTTCTGGATTTTTAGTCTCTTGGCCAGCCCTGATGTTTTTCTATCAGAATTCAGCTTAAAAAGGACGTAATCATGACTTACGTGGATAGGTTTTATATGGCAGGATTGTTCAACCTGCTGAAACTTAATAGTGTTTGGAAAACACACAAATTCTTAATACCTGAATATGATAATTTGAGTTGCATTTGTTAATACAGACCATTTTAATTCCCCACGCACTCTTACTCACATGCTCTCTTCCTCCTTCGAGTCACCCCCTGTAAAACTACAGCTGCAGGATTTTGGAGAGGAGGGGAAAGTCATAGGTGAAGACAGCTGGATCATGGACTTGGCCTTTGTGACTTTATATTTTCATTCTTTCCCTGCTGAGGAAAGATGAAGCGGGCACATTTCAAAAGAACAGCTGACACCACCCATGCAAAGTCAGTAGTTACGTCAGTCACTCTAATTCGTTGGAGTTTGTGGCTCTTCTTTTACATGTATGTGGCAGAGGTCCAGTTTGTCGGAGCGAGTAAGAAGTGGGTGAGTACAGATTGGGACTGTGCCAAATGTACGTACTGAAGTGGGTCCTCACCCTGTTTCCCCAACCCCTGTTTTCTCCTTGAACTGCATCAGCTTGTAGATCCTTATTTGGCTAAAGAAGGATGGCTTGTAATTCACACAACCGAGTTATGTTGTGAACAGTGAGGACTGTGTTGTCTTTAAACTTGACCACACTGCTGTTGAGTGCAGGCCTGTTTGCTACAGTGTCTGGAGGGTTAACAGTGCATTTTGGGATTGTGGGGTTGTAGAAATCTTGTTGGTAACATGCTGCTACTGTCCGGGAAGGAAAACCTAGGATATTAAAAAAACAAAAAACAAAACCCAAAAACTTGTGTTTAATTTGTTTGGCTAATATGTTTCTTTTTTATACATAAGGAAATTTAAACTTGGAAAAAGGTATTTACTGGCTCTGTAGGTGGGAATATCAGCTGGTCTTTCGAAATGTAGAAACTTAAAGTTTTGTTTCATTTTTGTTTGATTTTGGGGGTCAATCAGAAGCCTTTTAAGTCATAAAGGATTAAGATAAAACTTTCAAATTCTTTACAGTGAATCAGTTGTATTCTGATATTTGGAATGAGGTGGGAGACTGTCTAGCTTCTATACAATATATGCTAAAGAGCAACTCATGCCCAGATGTTCCAGATCACAAGTGCTTCTGTCAGAATCGTTTGAACTATTTGATTAATTCAGATGTCTGCCTAAGGAAGAAAATGAAAGGGAGTTGGGTAGTATGTGCCAACAATAACTTCTTCATTTTGGTGGTATTTGTGGGCATACGGAAATGTGTTCAACTTTCCATTTTCTGATCCTTTTTTTATGGCGTCACGGTGCTGTTGAGACATTGGAGTCTTCACGTGGTCACACTTATTTAAAATGGTGTTTCTCAAAGTTCAGGGTGAGCTCCAGTAACAATTTGTTTCTGATGTAATTAGTGAATCATGAAATCAAGACAAGGGGATCATGGCTAACTTTTTTTTCATTAATGAAATAGAATATAATAGAAAGTAATTTCGCTACTGGTTCTGCAAACGAACAGCCTCGGCATTATCTAGGAGCTTGTTAGAAATATAGAATCTAAGGCCCCACTACCTACCTACCCTGTCATTATATGCAACAATCTTCACTGTAACTAAATCCCAACATTAATGTTTACAGAACGTTGAAATAGAGAATAATAAAGTTGATTACACACCAAGAAACCCCACATTCATTAAATTGTTTCAATTTGTGTGTGTTCATGTACATACCAGCTTACACGTTAATACATTTGTCTCTCAGTATCCAAGGGGGGTTGGTTCCCACCCCATGCCAAAATCGTGGATGCTCAAGTCCCTTATATGAAATGGCCTAGTATTTGCATATAACCTACACACATCACACATCTACCCATATATTTTAAATCATTTCTGAACTGTAAATAGTTGCTGGTGCACAGCAAGTTTTGCCTTTTGGCACTTTTTTTTTTTTTTTTTTTTGATCTATAGTTGTTTGTGGATGTGGGCCCTATGGATATGGAGGGCCAACTGTATATTTCTATGGGTCATAGTCAAAAAATTTTTGAAATACGTTGTTTTAGATGTGGATGATGACATCTGAATGATGACATTTCTCTGATTGTGGTCTTATCATTAACTGTCGGAGAGGTTTCCTTGCTTTGTATTGACATCATCTCTAAAGTTTTCTTTTCCAGTATTTCTGTTTTCCAACTCACTCTTGCTTCTAATAGTATCTTGCCTTTCTGTTCCCTTTTTCATATCTTCTGTTCTTCAGTTCTCAGAATTGTATTCAGTTTTGTGAATATACTCAGTTCACTGGGAGATTGATGCTAATTAGCATGATTTTTCTTTTTTAATGTTCCTGGCACCAAAGTTGAAGAAGAAAATTACCAAGTTATGCGGTGCCCTTTCCTTCTCAGTTTATTATGTCTTCCTTCCAAATGTCAGATACAACAGCAATATTTTGTTCTGTGTGCAAATATGCATAGCATGTCTTAAATGCTATGAACAGAATACTAAGAAGTATGTGTAGCATTGAAGTCTGCCTTTGTATCCCCAGCTGTATTTAAAGCAAGCAGTTGTGGCTTTAGTTTCCTGTATTCCAACCTAGCCCAGTGTAGGCCAGATAGAGGAAGCTAACCTCTTCTATCATTATTTAAGAGTAATGCTAATTTCCTGGAATGTGACCCTAAAATGGAAGTAAATCATACCACAGACTTGGTTTTAGTGTTAGTTCCTTTGACCAGCAATATGCAGTTCAACTTACTGTAATTAAGCAGCTTAGAAAAAATGCACTTTCTTTCTGTGGCTCTGAGACTACAACTGGTGAACAGCAAACAATGCTTATCAAATTTTCGAGTCCCCTTTCGCTAGTTTTAAACATTTCATGTCACACAACCACACATCTGTTGCTACTGGTCCCACTCTTTTCTCCATCCGATTATTCCATTTAACTTGTACTTTGTTTTAAAGGGCCTCTGAAGTGGATTTTATTTTATTTTACCTGAGGAACCCTACAGGGGTGCTCCAGAAAAGGGGGAGAAATAGAGCATTTTGAAATCTCTAACCCTATGAAAATTAAGGGCCTTGTTACTGCACATCATTCTATTTATTGGTTATATCAGACTTGTTAGTATCTATGGCAGGATTGCAAACGATTACTAATTTTTAAATTTATTTTGTCCATACTCTTTAATGGTATAATAAACATGTATTTGTTAATGTTACATGAGTTTTCCTCTAATTTTTTGTGCATTTTCCCCCCTTTTCCATGAAGGCCTTATCTGTTTGGAGCGGGGTGTTTTTCCATAAAAGCTCCATGGTGAGTCCCAGTTCAGTCCAGCATGCCTAATTCATTTGCTGTACTCTCAGAAAGTAACTCTGTTTTGTACTTTGTTTTCAGTTGCATGGCCTGATCACAGGTAGATGCACCGAATTACTGAGTAATTTGTAGATGGGACATGAATGTTGGTATTTAAGCTTTAAAAAGATTAGTTTTCTTGGTTTCACTTCATTTCTTGAAAAGTCACATACAAAATCATAGATTAATAATTTAAAAAAAGAAATTAGAAGAATTCTCATAATAATGCTAGTATATATCATAAGACAAAGGCTAACACCCAAGTTTAAAGCTTTGAGTATTTTAGTGATAGAAATTCCCTACATGACATGCTGAACATTTGAAGACAAGATTTATTTTGAAATGTAAATATATTTAAGGTATACTAAAAATACCCTATAAATTTTTACTTAATTTATTTGGTACCAAAGGAACAAGAGTCAGTTCTGTTTTGCATAGTTTAGGTAGTTACGGAGCTACGTGAGGAAATTTGTATTTCACATAAAACCTCCTAAGTAACTTATTATTTCAAGTTATTAGCACCTCCCCACCATAACTTATTTAGTAAACTCTTATGTAAGACTGCATAAAATACAATTTTTGTCAGTCTTAGACATGGTGATCATAGAAAAGAAACAGTATGTTTAATACTTTTATGTAAAGGTATGAAATAGAATATATTTAGAACCTGGTATAATATGTTTAGCACAATAGTTAAGAGTCAGGGGACTTCCCTGGTGGTCCAGTGGTTAAGACTTCACCTTGCAGTGCAGGGGGTGCAGGTTCGATCCCTGGTCGGGAAGCTAAGATCCCACATGCCTCGTGGCCAAAAAACCAAAACATAAAACAGAATATTGTAACAAATTCAATAAAGACTTTAAAAATGGTCCACATCAAAAAAAAACTTAAAAAAAAAAAAAAAAGAGTCAGGGCTCCAGAATCAGACTGCCTAAGTCTTAAATCCCAGCTTACACACTTACTACTACCTGTATGATCTTGGGCAATTTTCTAAAACCTCTCTTTGTCTTACTTTCCTTATCTCCATTAAATGGAGTTACCAGTAGCACCTACCTCATAGGTTTATTATGAGGAGTTAATGAACTGACAATATGAATTGCTTAGAACAGTGCCTGGCACATAATAAGAGCTCAGTAAATGTTCGCTTGCTACTGCTATTATTTCTTTTCTGCTTTAAGGGGAAAATTCCATTTTTGAAAAGTAGTTTCTTTAAGTTAGGTCATGGTTTTGTTTTTCGTTTTTGTTTTTGTCTTTTTTGCTTTTAAGAGTGAGTGAGCCCAAAAAGAAGTTTTGGGTAATGTAATTTATATCAATTTTATAAATTTAGTCAGAATACATGTATGTGCAGTTCTCATAACTGCTCCTGGGACTTGTTCATACTGTCCCATTATACTAGGAGGAAACCTTCCAATCATTTTTCTCTTGGACAAAAAGAAACTTAAAAATTTGACACAAACTAATTTCAGTTTTCATATGCCACAGGAGCATCTGAAAATTTCATTGTTGTATTAGAATAGGGTGATAAATCATCATAAAAATTTCCTCTTTGAAATGAAGCATCAAAATTAGGATATAGATTGTGAAACTCTTGTAAACAAAATCAGGGTATACAGGAATAAAAATTCCCTGAAAGTCAACCTTCATTCTTTGTGTTAACCAGATTTCTTCCAAAACAAATAAGATACATGGATCTTACTCAGGAGCTTGTAGCGAACAGTTGATTTTTAAATGCCAGATTCAACATATGCCAACATTTCTTTGTAGACTCAATTTAGAATTAAATTCCATCTTGGGATAAATTTCTTATCCTAAGTACAAAGAAAAATTTTAGTATGTTAATAAAGATTGACGTTTTAGCATAGAAGTAAAGATAGAATGACAAACATTGTATGTGAAATAAGAAAAGCCCATGCCTTCAACAGCTTATGTGCTCCTCAAATTTAAGCAAAAGTACTTGTCAACCAGAAATGATTTGAGGTTGAAACAAGATTAAAAGAGCCAGATTAAAGAAAGGGATATATGAAATATAGTAGACTTTTAAATCATTGCTTGTCTTTTAGAAGACTGCGTTGTGGTTTGTTTGATGCCATCGTTAGCTCACAAGAAACTCGTTTTTAGTCACTTATACTAGCCTAAAAGAGCCTCCTTTAAAATACGTTCCTTTACTGGTGGTGCATGTTTTTCCCATTAAGATCTTAATGAAACCTCAAATTAAGACAGCAGAATGAATATAAATTTGACAACTTCTTCCTTGTTGTTTATAAGAGCTTCTTTGTTTTAAGAGTTTTTACTATTTTTCCATGCTATTTAGCATTCAACTTGAGAATGTTTTTATTTACTGTTTTGAAATAAAACATTATGCTAAATAAAGTTATTTATTTCATCAGGTTTATAGGACTTCCAGTATAGGATAATATTTGTATTTTGGAAGAATATGAAAATTTTATAGTTCCTCTTAAAATGTTATATAAGTTTCATACAAATTTTTTTAAAATAAATTTTCAGTTGAAACATTTATATTTAGCTAAGATTTTGCCTTTGATTGATCACAGTTTCTACTAATTCTTCATTCTTTGATAAACTTTTAATTTTTTAAATTCAGGCAGTTTCAGATGAGTCAGTTTATAATAATATCTTTTCCTTTGACAACCAGATAAGCTTGTTGGAAAGTTAACTATACAGACCATCTTCGACACTTTAGCCATTTTCTACATTCTGGAGGTTATGTATTCTCTAGGATTTATGAATTTAAATAATGGCATAAAATGATGTAAGAATCACACACATGATATGCTTTTTAATGCAGAAATTTTAAGAGAAATAGCCATTGTGAAATTTTAAAAATGAATTTTGCTTTCGATATTACAAATAAGTAACGAGTTTTTATCAAGCTCCTAGTCGGCATGTAGTATCATGTTTAAACTATTGCTATTTTTGACTTTCTTAGCAAAAGAAAAAAATATATGCACAACAGTATAGACAAGAGGTAGTCCATTTGAATATATCTTTGTAGTGTATAAGGTAAATTTAAAGAAGAGTTAAAATTTACATGTCAAATTATGTTTAAAGTTTTAATTAGCGCCGAGCCTTCAATCTGTTTATAAATAGCTAATTTAAATTAATCTTGTTTTTCTGAGAATATTGAAAAAAATAATATAATATAATTTCATTTTTAGAAGCAAAGACTCATGGAGAGGAGACTCTTATCTGGCAGGTTTACAGAAATCTCATATCTTTAAGAATAATTTGTGATAGAATAATTTTAGATATATTATCAATATCTTTTTTTAAAATAAATACTTTCATTTTCCCTCTTACTTTTTATTTTAGAATACACAGTTGAGAGTGAGAGAAAACTTCTGAATTCCTTTTGAAAGCCCAATCACAGTGAGGAGCATAAAGAAAAGTTTTTCTTCCTTAACACAAAGACGTAATACCACTTGTGATTCTTACATCAATATTGTGTCTAAGATTTAAACTGAAATATTGACTGTACCCTTATGTTTTAGAGAAGGAAAGAAAACGGTGCTTCTATCTCAGTTTAGCTCTTTTCCATGCTTGTGTCCTAAACAAGGCACTGGACCTCATTGTTGCTTTTCATGCCATCCACAGATTCACCACTTGTATCCTATTTTATAGAACATAGTAAAATTATCCAGATAGACATAATTTTTCTATAATTTTAAAGCCGTTATCATTAGAGTTTTGCTTTTTTTTTTCCTCTGTTTGCAGTAGAGTGTGGAGGAAAAAAAAAAACCAGGCAAGAGAAATTCAATATGTTTCTCTGACTGAATTATATAATACAGAAAAAGCCAATGGGTAACTTCAATAGTCTTTGTAAATATTTTTAAAGATGTCATCATGTTAATGTCCGTAGAACATCTGATGGCATTAAAAATGATTCTCATTCTATGGTTAGATGGTTAGGTCTCCCAGAAGAAATGACAAAATGTTAAACTCCTGAGTTTTAATTCAGCACCTTATTTGTTGTTGTTTTTTTCATCGTACATTAATTTTACTTTTGATTTTGTTGTCTCTTGTATCAAGTTTAGTAAATGTGATGTTTTCTGATGTGGTGAAGATTGAATTCATTCCATAGTTCTTTATGTTTTTTTGCTCACAAGTTAAGGCAAATTTTTCTTTTAATTTTTGAACACGGGGTTATTTATGGCTCAGGAGGGTAAAGAGCAGGAGTTCTCAGTGGAAAGGAGTCCACCAGCACTATCAGTATGTTTTGTACTCATTTATAAGCACAACACAATTGAATTTCTGGACCTGCATATACATTGAAAAATTTTATTTTTTATATCAATTATTAATTTAATAAATTAATAAACACCCAGAGGTATTCATTTATACTTGCAAATGTCTTGTAATAGGATTTATTGTCTCTTTCAGAGGATAAAGGGAGATATTGAGAGGAAGAAAGAAAAAAAGGCTAGTGCTGGAATGCTTTCCTAAAATGGTTGGGTCACCAGTCTATAAGTGAGCATGAGTTGCAAGGCTAGCACTTTTTTCTTTTATTCTTTTCACGTATGTATCATTTTTCAATGTTTTATCTTTCTGCCAACAAAAGGTGGTTTTGCAATAGAAATATTCTGGGTCATTGTGGAAAAGTTCAATTCTGCTTCCACCCAACATTCCTGGTCTTGGTCTTTTAAAATTTTAGGATAAAGGACAAATTGGATCAATGTTAAATTTTCTCCCTTTGGGTATTTTGTATAGAAAATACTTTATTAATAATAATCTTTTTTTTAGATTATTTCTCCTTTTTATTTTTCTGAAAATCTTGTACACATATGCACATATTTTAAATTTCTATTTTGCTTAAATACCACAGTCATTCCAAAGGTAGGTTGATGATAGAAATAACTTGTTATGAATATGTTCACCAAATATGCTAAATAACCCAATACACAGCACTGTGTCATGCAAGAGGTAGCAAGTTATTTTCAGGGATAAAAACCCTTTTAATTATTTATTAAACACAAACTTTTACTAATTAAGTGATTTATGAAGGCCCTATCAGAAGAACAAGAAGAAATAATGAAGTATAAGAATAAAAATGAACATTTTTTCATAATTTTAAGAATACTTTTAACCTAAGATACTTATTCTCTGCAGGAGATAATGAGTTTATGTAAATTGATACCGTGTTGGTGCTTTTTAGTTGTGTGTTCAGAAGCTGAGTTATGTATAACATTAAAGAAGTCTAAAAGACTTTAGCTTTTGACATTAACTGATTAGACTGTAAGCTAATAAACATACAAAATATATATATTTGCTTGGCTAAAGACTAAATTGATTATTATATTACAAAGGTAGCTAGGTGGCCCAGTAGCAACTTTTAAAATCTATTTAGGATGCATACCTTAGATGCACCACAGACTCTCTTAAGAAGTGGCATGCGACTTGTTTTCTATCTTGTTGCTTACCACATGATTTAAAAACAAAAACAAAAATAGCATTCATTAATTTTCAAAGAACTTTGAACTTGTACATTTTGTAGGATCATTGTTCCTTGATGGTGATTCTAGTAAAAACATAGTCACGCAGTTGACACACCTTTCAAAAAATTCTGGAATGTTTTTTTCCTCTCTCCTCTGCCTTCCAGCCTCCAAAAACTGACCAATGGAAGTTAAAAGATGCTAGTTACAGGAACTTACAGCATTTCAGTGACGGAAATAAAGGCTTTGAAGGAAAATTTACATTCTAAGGTAGTACAACAGAGAGCATCATAACCAGAAAGAACAATTCTGGTGCCAGTTACCCAGAAACCAAGCGAAGGTGCTTGTTTGTTCAGGTGTAGGTGGAGGGCAGTCTTCTCTTCTGTTGGTTTTGCAAAGGTTATTGCAGCTGTGGCAAATGCACCAAGGAAGACGTAAAATTGTTGGTAGAAACAGATGCATTTTCTTACAGAAACTTAAAAATAAAAAAACTGTCATTTTATTCCCTATCAGTGGAAGTCTGGCTGTGACTAGTGTTGGTGATTTAGGCATGGATGTGATTTTTATGGGTAATAACTTGTTGTGTTTAAGGAATGTTAATGATGGAAAGAAGAGGCCTTTGCATATATGGCAATGTGCATTACATGAATTTGGTCAAAGGCAGACACCAAGCAGAGTGGCTTCTGATCCAGACTTTTTGCTTTCCCTACGAGGAAGACATCAAAACAAAAGGCTCAGGAAATAAAATATGTGAGAGACTGTTTCAGGTGTCATAACACCTGGAAAATGAGATTACCAATCTCATTTTTTGAAAATTAGTTGAAGGCTGTGTGCTATACAGGAGATAGCGTTGAGTTCTGTGATATGGGAATTCACAGCGCTTTCTACATGTAACCTAATACAGTGGTTCTTAAACCTGAATGTGTGCCAGAATCTCCTGGAGGGCTATTAAAAACACAGATTGTCGTGCCCCACCTCCAGAGTAGGGTGTGGCCTGATGGATATTTGCATGTCTAAGAGGCTCTCAGTGCTCCCGGCCAGGGACCACACTTTGGAACAAATAAAACGCTATAAACCTTAAAATAACCCTAAGAGAGGTAGGCATTGCTGTCTTTCTGTTTTATATATTTTATATATTTGTTGTCTGAGCACTGAGAGGTTAAATAACCTAATCAATTCACACAGGTAAAAAAGTGGCAGCACTGGGATTCAGATTTGTGTTTCCACCTGACTCCAAAACCCAGTCTTTCTCTGTCTAACCGTACTTCATTAAAAGATAAAGAGATAAAGGGTAGTGAGCAAACGAAGGTAGAAATAATGTTATTTGACATTGGAGACTGACTAGCAGTGGCGGAACATTATTCTTGTGCCCCGCCTGGGCTGTGATCTTGACCAGTGTACAGTGGGGCTATTTCCTGGTGTACGAGTCAGAGACAATAATACACCATTTCTCTAAGGTGCTTGACAAAATTGCTAAGGAACTTTGGGGCAGTCTTTGACAAATTGGGAGAGAAGAGAAATATAGGATTTGCAAGAAGATGAAAGGTTGATATCAGAAGTCAGTGGTATTAGAAGCTGAAAGCTGATTTGGGGAAAACAAAGAGGACAGCAAATCCTTTTTTATGGTAGTTATGTGAAGTAGCAGAAGTTACTTAATGTGTCCTCAAACATAGGAGAAGCAGAACAAAAATAGACCTATCATCTTCACAAATCCTCAAAGAAAAAATAAACAAGAAATAGGAAGATCAGTGACTGTAATCGCATTAGATCTTTAGATCTACTCACCAGACATTGTCTAACCATACATATATGTCTGAGAGCACTGTCAGGATTTCATTGTGTATCATCTCGTGTTTTCATACATGCTGTCTCCATTCAACTGTATTGTCAGTCCCACATTTTACAGATTGAAGTGAACTGATAAACTATTCTATTATTTTGAGATGTTTTTGCTGGTTCTACTGTTCCACTTTGAAATATCCAGGGAAATGTTATCTATCTCAAATGTGTTGACTTGGATTTTGCCAGCACATTCTTCAAAAAGAAGCTAATTTTTATTGGTATAAATTGCTATTCCCATAATACTCTGGAGCTTTGAACTAGTTTTGCTTTTACTGCAGATCACAGTCTCACAATCACCAGTTGTACTTAGGGCAAAATGCATGTCCACATGGGAACATTTGAATACTTAGGGGCAAATTGTAAGGGAAATATGTCATTTTCGCAAGGACCATGATTTTATCATGGTAATTTTTCTTTTTTTACTATCATTTTATTTTTTAAGCAAAGTTAAACCACCTCCACAAATTTCACCCAGCAAATCAATGGGCGGAGAATTTTGCGTGGCTGCGACGTTTGGGACATCCCGATCGTGGTTTGCAAATAATGCAGGTCTGAAAAGAGAAAAAGGTACGTATTTTTACTCAAGTTAAACTTGCCATTTGTAATTTTTGTTTCTTGAGGAAAATGCAGAGCAGTTCTCTTTGAATAATCTTGAGCTCAACAATAGAAAAAAATTTTCCCGCTCAGTTAGCATGTCTCTCCTCAACTACTCAAGTCTCAAGAAGACAGGCTATCCTCTCACTATAAATGTGGAATAAATTGCCCACTGAGTGTTTTTTATTTTGTTTTGCTGGTGACAATATACAGGTGTTCTCAGTGCTGTCAATTCCATACCATTATATGTAACTTTTACATTTTTCTCAAACTAATTTTATGCCATTGTCTATAAAGTGTGGAGAGGAAAAACGTTGTTATCCCTATTTTAGAGATGGAGAATTTGAGATCGGTAAGTTTAAATAATTTAGCTAAAATCACTAGTTAGTAGGTTATGGTATCAGAGTTTGAACCCAGGTTTTCTAATGCTAAATCTGCCCTTAAAAAATAATCTACAGGGCTTCCCTGGTGGCGCAACGGTTGAGAGTGCGCCTGCCGATGCAGGGGACACGGGTTCGTGCCCCGGTCCGGGAAGATCCCACATGCCGCGGAGCGGCTGGGCCCGTGAGCCATGGCCGCTGAGCCTGCGCATCCGGAGCCTGTGCTCCGCAGCGGGAGAGGCCACAGCAGTGAGAGGCCTGCGTACTGCAAAAAAAAAAAAAAAAAAAAAAAAAAATCTACAACAACTCTGCCATGTTATAAATTAAAAGATAAAAACAGGCTCCCACTCAGAAATAAGAATCATCTTTTATGGTAACCATTGTCCCTTTGAACTTATATAGTGGTGTTGTTGTTGTTTTAAAAAATCCCTCCTTTGTCCACCAGAGTCAACTTATATATAATTACTCTGTTAGTGTGTGATTCCTCATTGTTTCTGCTTAGAAAAGAGTGCCTGCATTCCTGGACCAAGTGTTTAATTTTGAGTGTTAAACATTTCCTCTTGGGCTTCCCTGGTGGTGCAGTGGTTGAGAATCTGCCTGCTAATGAGGGGACACGGGTTCGAGCCCTGGTCTGGGAGGATCCCACATGCCGTGGAGCGACTAGGCCCGTGAGCCACAACTACTGAGCCTGCGCGTCTGGAGCCTGTGCTCCGCAACAAGAGAGGCCGCGATAGTGAGAGGCCCGTGCACCGCGATGAAGAGTGGGCCCCGCTTGCCACAACTAGAGAAAGCCCTTGCACAGAAACGAAGACCCAACACAGCAAAAATAAATAAATTAATTAATAAAGTCCTACCCCCAACATCTTCTTTAAAAAAAAAAAAAAATTCCTCTTATTATTGTGATACCATTAAAGTAGGTCAGAAACCGAGTTGTTAGCGAGGCACTTTTCTGACAGGTTCCACAGGCTGTATTGTTCTTGGCAAAATGGCTCTCCCTTACGCTTAATACTGGCAGTCAGACATCAGCCCTTTCCCTTGTTATCGCCTTTCAGTGGCCCTTTCCTTGGAAATAGGATCCCAGGCACAGCAGGCTCTTTACCTAAGTGGGAGAGGATACAGTAAAGTATGCAAGCCTTCCATTTTCTTATCCCATCTTTATTTTTTTGTTACCTCCTCAGCTTTAATGATGCTATCGAAATGACTTTTTGTTACTAGTTAAAACCCTCTGTGAAGCTCGATTTCAAATGCTTCTCGCTTCTGTTCTAATTACCCTTTTAACTTGCTACTCCTTTATGTCCCACTACTGGTCATTAGCCATTTTCTCAAAGCAGCTGTAATTGAGTCCTCTGGCATAGAGATAAGGTAACCCACCCAGCATTCATGAGGGATTTCATATGCTCCTAGGTTTACTGTAAAACCCAAGATAGAGGACTAAACCTGGTTTGGTAGTGAGGACATGTGTACTCCTTATAAAGTCATTTGATTAGATCCATATTCAGCACCTGACCTCAAAGTATGACTGGTCTTCATTTGCCATGGGAGGAAAGAAGGAAGAGGATTGAGAGGAAAGGAGGACGAGGATTTGGGGGAGGAGGACATGTGTGTGTTTTTCATTTGTCTGTTTGTTTTAATCCAAAAATTTAAAGGAGGGCGTTTTCTGAGAGAGAGTAGATGAGAAGTTAGGTGGATTCAGGCAAAGGGTCTCTCCTGCAGTTGAGTTGGTGCATCCAGTGTAACTAAATCTTAGTCCATACAGGGTTCCTTTTCTTTCAGTTCTTCCCTGTCCCACCTGATACCATTCATTTTTCGTAATGTGGGACAAATTACTACACTGCAGGCAAATACAAAAGACTGTATAATATTGTTTGAGCATACTAGAATTTTGAGTATATGTCATTCTTGAAATAAATTGCTTAAATTTAAAAATATTTTGATAGCATAGAACTTTTCATGTTCGTTAGCATCTACTTATAAGAGACAATTTTTAGGCAAGAAGCAGGCACCATGTGAAAAAATTCCTGCCTTCTTATTTTCTCTCAGCAACCTCAGGAACGGACTGAAGGGTCAATAACTTGTAGAAATGATGCTGTGCTCCTTTTATGCCAATATCACATATCCAGGATCTGTTTTCCTGTTTTGTAGATCAGTCCAAACAAGTTGTAGTTGAATCCCTCTACATTATTAGCTGCTACGGGACCTTAGTGGAGCACATGATGGAGCCAAGACCGCTTAGCACTGCACCCAAGATCAGCGATGACACCCCGCTGGAAATGATGACATCTCCCCGAGCCAGCTGGACTCTAGTTAGGTAGTATCTCTTTTTGTTTTTTTGTTTTTGGGTTTTTTTTTTTTAACAGCTTTATTGAGATATAAAATATTAAAAGTGTACAATTTGGTAAGGTTTGATGTATGTATACAGCTGTGAAATCATCCCCATAATTAACATTATAAATATATCCATCACCTCAAATGTTTTCTTATGCCTCTTTCTAATCTCTCACCTGCCCCCCTTTATCCCTACTTCACCCACTGAGCCCCAGGCAACCACTGGTCTGTTCTCTGTCACTATAGATCAGTTTATAATTTCTAAAATTTTATATAAATGGAATCAGAGTGCATAATCTTTTTGTCTTCTTTCTCCCAGCAAAATTATTTTGATTTATCCCTGTTGTGGTTTTGGACAATTCATTCCTTTTTTAATTGAGATACAATTTACATGTAATACATATAATACAATTCACCCACTTAAAGTGAATTTTCACTAGGGTGTGCATCCATCACCAGAATCAATTTTCATCACCCCCCCAAAGAAATCCCATACCCGTTAGCAGTCATCCCCTTCCCCCCCATTTTCCTTCAACCCTTCAGCCCTAGGCAACCACCAGTTTATCTCCTGTCTCTGGATTTGCCTACTCTGGACATCTCATGTAAACGGAATCATGCAAAATGTGACCTGTTGCATCTGATTTCCTTTACTTAGTATAATGTTTTTAAGGTCCATCCATGTTGCAGCATGTAGCAGAACTTCATTCCTTTTTTATGGCCAAATAATATTCCATTGCATGGATATACCACATCTTGTTTATCCATTCATCAGTTGATGGGCATTTCCACAGTTTAGTTGTCATGGATTATGCTCCTGAGAATATTCATGTACAAATTTTTGTGTGGTCTTATGTATTCAGTTGTCTTTGGTGTATGCCTTGGAGAATACCTCCCTTTGAACTTCTTTCTCCTCGCATCTTTGAGTTACCTTTTCTAGGACTTGTTTATTTTTCCTATCCCACATAAAGAGCTTTAGTGCTTCCCCTATTTCCAGTCTCATGCTCACTGCAAATAGAAAGTACATTGAGATAGCCATTATGGGGAATGGAAACTAATATAAATAGATTGGAAGGTTTCCTTTAAAGTGATTCCCCAAGATATAATGGTTTATCACTGTAAAAATGTTTATTAACAATCAGAGTCCTTCTCAAAAGTACATAATCATTAGAACCTTTATAATCTAGTATAAAGATGGAGAAATAAGATCTAGGATAAAATCCGTTCAATATAGTGTACAATAGTATAGGAGAGACAGAAAAAATTGGTCCTGACATGTATGGAAGGAAACAGACAAAAATGGATATGAAAATGATCTCTCTCCTTATGACATTTTAAAATATTCTTATATTGATTTTTGGAGGCTCTACCTTTCTTTACTAGTACTTTACTGCACTGGATTGATCTGATCAATATCTTATTTATCAAGCTATTTAGGAATGGGCAGATCTAATTAAAATTACTGCACCATCATTGAAATAAGTGGCTTATTTTGGCATTCAGATGCTAATTAGGTCTTTAATAAGCCAACCATTAACTGTGTTTTTCTAAGCCATTTTTATCTGCTTTTATTTTATTTTAAAATGTATACATATTCTAAAAATAGAGAGCTCTAACAAGTGTCAGAAATTAGGTAAAAATTAGTTGTGACATTTGAATTCCACACTTCCTCTCTGTTCAATGTTTTGAATGTCTTGTCTGTCGTATTGAAGGGTCGTCTGCTTTAAACTAATATTGGCTGTATGTAATTAGTGTGACTCACTGCCACCTTTTTATTCTTTCTAAGCAGATGGCCTTGTGTTTCAGGTTTCAGCACTCCAACAAGTTCATTTTAATGATTACAAAGATAGTGTGAGTTTATATCAATGTCTTTAAGTGGTGACAGTGATGGTGATTTACATCCCATCTATTAAGCCTGAATATTAATATTCTTCTGCTGTTTCCTTAGAACTCCTCAATGGAATGAATTGCAACCACCATTTAACGCAAACCACCCTCTGCTCCTCGCCGCAGATGCAGTACAGTATTATCAGTTCCTGCTTGCTGGTCGTGAGTAGTTCTCATTTTTTCCCTTCCATAGAGTATTTTGAGCTTTCATTTTAAAATGCTGACTTTTAATGCAACCATGCATATTACCACTCGTCCATAGGCCAGAGGCCATAAGTAATCAGACTGAGGCAAGTAAGATATTTAATACAAATATATACCATAAGCTTTAGCATACATTAAGTATGCCTCTAGCTGTTCACATTCCCTGGCCATGAGATATCTGGTGGGCTCAAAATTTTATTTTAAAAGTGAGGATACTAGGGTATAATAAAGTTTCATGAAATTGGAATTTATTTCTGACATGAAAAAAGTTAAGCACTTTTCACTGTGAAAATTGTATCAGCAGGCTTTTCGCTTTGTAGAATTTTACTTGCAATAATGAAGTAGTGATTCCGGCTGCATCAGGACTTTGTTTGTTTACTTTTATACCTAAGCCCTAACATTTGTAGAGGTTGATCTGGATTCTTTTTTAACTTAAGGAGAAAAAAATGTAGATTGAACTAGAAACAGCCTTCCTTGTAGGTGAGGCCTGAAAAGATAATTTAATATTTATTATCCAGTTTATGGTCATAGAATTAAAAATTCTTTACAATTATAATTCAGTTTTGTAGAATTCAGTGGATCCTTAATTTTACTTGATGGCTCTGAGTACTGCATGTTTTTAAGAAACTTTCTAAAAATCAACACTGACATGTTTTTAATGGAGTTTTGTTGAATCAGACATAATTTCTTGCCTAGCTGTATTATGCAGCATGAAGTAAAATATTTGTAAAACAATTTTATTTTATGTTTATAATGTGTTATATGTTATACTGGAAACAGAGAAAGTGTATTGACTTTGCTCTAAAGTTACAAAACTCTATAATTGTAACAAATAATTGGCAGTCTCATTCTCTTGTATAATAGAACCCGCTGATTCTTCTTCTTCCTGTATTTATTGAGTGACTTCTATGTGTCAGGAACTTGTGGTTTAAATGAGAATAGTATGTTGCTTCTGTCCTCAATGAATTCAGTATCTAATTCGGGAGACAGGTGTAAAAAGATAAAAGGAAATTAGGCAGGTGCATCAGTGAAGGGTTATACATTGAATTATGAGGGCAGTGACTTAAGTTGCCAAAGCTTTCACAGAGAGATAATAGGTAAGTGGTTTTCTGGTTCCAAGAAGCAGAGAACATAAAAGTTGTTAGGGTCTAGGTTATCTAAGCATATATTTAACTCTGTCATATGACTTGGAAAATACATGACATTTATGTAATATCAATGTTCACGAGAACATTTCCTCCTACTTCTCAGTAGGGGTGAAAATAGCTAATTGTTGGATTAAGTGTAGGTAGCTTTTTCAGAATTAATATTGGTTTTCTTTGTTTAGTTATTTTGATAGGTCTGCTCAGTAGACAAACAGTAGCAAGTCCCAAATACGTGAGAAAAAGATATGGGCCAAAAAAAAAAAGGCAACTGTCTCTATTCCTTAATTTTTTTGTCCCAGTTAATTAAGCTGATGGATATGACTTTATTTTAGCAGCTCTACTTGCACGGTTGAAGAACCGCCACTGTAGGCAGTAGCAAGCCATCAGTTGTTTTCAAGCATTGGAACCACACCATCAGAACTGCATCTTAGAAAGATCACCCTGGCAGTGTTGTAATAAGAGGAGGTTCAGGGTGGGGAGGGGGGGCGGAGTGGAGGCACAGTGATCCTGGAGCAAGATGAGAGGGCTTTAGTTAAGGCTGTTTACAGAGAAGACAGGACAAACCCGTGAGATGTTGCACAGTTGGACTAGAACAGAATTAGACAATTTGAAAGAAAGTAGTCACTGATGATTCTATGGTTTCTAAATAAAATACATAATATAATGGATTTTATGTGAGACCTTTTGAATTCCAGGTGGACTAGCGTTGGGATAAGGATGAAAAGGCCTAGTTTCCAGTTCTAGACCACCTCTCAATAACATGGAAAATATAAAGTATCAGTAATGATACTTGCTCTTATGAAGGTGTTACTATGGTCAGAGAAGTGATGCTAAAGTCCTTTAAAAACTGTAAAATAATCTATACATTTAAGCATCATTCTGAACCTTTGTTTCTTATCTCAGAAGTGCGTATTTTCAAATATTAGACTTCAGGGACTTAACAATGGAATCCCTATTCTGAATATGTGATTTTGACGATGTTGCCAGATCTGTCATCTAAGTGATAGACTTAATATGTCTGTCATATATCTAAGTGACATAATTATTATGTTTCCTCTTTTCTAGTGAAATGTTACTATAGATATAACTTATTAAGTTTATAACTTAATAAGTTAAAAAATACCTAAGAGGCAGGTAATTCTGTAATAATTATTATATTGCTTCTTTACATTGACAGTAGAGACACAGATTTAGCCTGGATTTTTAAAGTCATGTTTTTGACATAAAGAAAGGCTATTTGATTGAGAGTCCTCGACAAGATAGTATATTTCATGACTGAAGCAATTAAATATGCAAAACATAGACATCTGCATCAGAGGAGTAAGAGCTGAAATATAATTGGTAAAAGCAATGCTGGAGCCAGTTTAGAGAGAATGCCTTTGCCTACCCATCTGTTGAGCCCTCTCTGTAAGTTAGAGCCTCATTAAGAAGACTTTCTTATTACCTTCTTGCTTTCTCTCCGGTTTCCCTTACTGAAGCCATTTGAAAAGATGATGTGTATACTGTACCTGGTGGCAGGAAGTTTTTTGTTTTATTTAACCATATTGAAAATCACTCCTTACTTCCCAACCTGCAAACTGTTGATAAATATATTACTGAAGGTATTTTCAAATATAACGATATGGAGTAAAACTGTAATGCAAACTTCACAAAAGTTGTCAGTATTTTCTTTGGTTGTATCTGGATCTGTGGATCAAGTGAAGCAGACTTGTACAAACTCCGGAAATTATAATAATAGTGGACAAAGAATGATGTAAATGGAAATGCGAAAGAGACTTTGTCTCAGGGAGAGGAGAGTAGGAGAGCAGGATGTTTAGCAAGGAATCCCCACTCCCCTTTCAGCCCTGTAATCATAATAAATACACCACTAGTTGTAAACAAAGTTCTGCATATGTGGCAAAAGGGTGACTGGTGGTAAGGGAAAGGGAAACCTGCCTGAACACTAAAGACTTCTTACCTAAATTTAGTGAAGTTAAAACTCCAAATTTTGTATTAACTGTAATCACACTTCCTACCCATATTAATTGAATGGAATGATACAAAATTGAGCAATTTGGGTGTATCATAAATTGACTCATAGTAGCCTGCTTCTTACAAGAGCTCCTTACTATGGAGGTAGAAATCACTCCTTTGTCATTAGGAGGATAAGCCATAAGAAATTGCTGTTTAGAATAAGCAAAAAAAGTCATATGGTTTGAGTAGATTGACTAGTTTGTGTGTGCAAAGTGGATATGCAGATGGTAATCTACTCTTGCTATATAGCTCAGTAAAGGTAAAAGTCAAGAATCTAATATATAAAAAAAGTTTTGCCTGGGTCATAAGAAATCTTGGGAATCGTTTATAAAAAGATTATAGTAGTGGTGATTAGTGATTTTTGTGCTAACGGTATATTTTCTTCCTTCCAAAAAAAAAAGAAAACCACACATGCTATAGTTACCTTTTCTAAAATAGGCTTTTTATTTCAGTGTATTTCTTTGCCAAAAACAAAGATAAACATTAGACGAGACTAACAAATATCAACTAGCTTTGAATGTGATCCCAGAGTAGACAATGCTTTTTCTTTAGTCTGCTTCAGAGCTTCCCAAATTGTAAATTAGAAACAGGGTTTACTTGGGAAAGTTTTATTTAGGGCAAAAATAATGTTTCCTCCTTTTCTTTCAGGTAATTTGGCAGCAGCAGTATTTTTTAAGTTGCTGACATTAACTAGCTTTGTTGGGGGTAGGTCAGACTTTGAACTTCCAAGATAATCCATGGGTTTGTGAGAAGTTCCTCCCTAAGCTTACTGAGTTTTCTTTGTTAAATGGTAACAAAGGATCACTCAACAGAAATATAGCTTTGATACACAATAGAAAGGTGACTGATACCCATAGAACCCCCCCAGTGTTTTATTGGGGATATAATTGTTTTTCTCTACTTATAAAGGCATTATAGGAAAGGTGGGGAGAGCCTTTGACACTAGATGGAAGGGAATGAAGAACACTGAAAATGGTTAAAGCATATATGTGGGTTTTTTGTTAATTATTTAACTCTCTTTCAAATATAATTCACTGTTAACACAAAAATAGTATCAATGTATTGTGGTCTTTAAAACACATACATGTGTGTGTGTATGTGTGTGACAACAGTAGCATAAAGGCCAGGAGTGTGGGAAATGGAACTATACTACTGTAAGTTTTTATAGTATATGTGACTTCAACATCATTTGAAGGTTGTTAAAGATGTATATAATGAAATAAAAAAACAACCTAAGTGCTCAAAAAGGAAATAAAATGTTAACAAATAAGTTGATGTAACCCTAAGCATGTTGATGCTCACATTAGTTATAAGTGGTCTGAACATCTAAACAAGTCATGGATCAAAAAATAAACCCCAACTATTTGCTGCTTAGGAGAAACCCACTTTTTTTTAATTAGCATTTTTTATTGAAGTATAGTTGACTTAAAATGTTGTGTTAATTTCTGCTGTACAGCAAAGTGATTAAGTTATATATTCTTTTTTAAAATATCTTTTCCATTATGGTTTATCATAGGATATGGATTATAGTTCTCTGTGCTCTACAGTAGGACCTTGTTGTTTATCCGTTCTATATATAAAAGCTTATATCTGCTAACCCCAACCTCCTCCCCCTTGGCAACCACCAGTCTGGAGAAACCCACTTTAAACCCTCGCTGGCTACATTAATATAAGACTAAGTAGAACACTCCACCCAACAACAGTAGAACAACGTACATTCTTTTCAAGTACACAGGGAACATTGACAAATAGAGACCTTCTTCTGGGCCATAAAACAAGTCTCAATAAGTTTAAAAGCTTTCAAGTTATACAAAGTATGTATATTCTCTAACCACAATGGAATTAAATAAGAAATGATTAACAGGTCTCTGGGAAATCTACAAATATTTGGAAACTAAACAATACACTTCTACATGATAGGTGGTTCACAGGAAAAGTCAAAAGGGAAATTAGGATTATTTTTAGCTGAATGAAAATGAAAACAGAACACATCCCTATCTTAGACTACTATTCAGGGAAAAAAAATAGTAGATTGAAGTATAAATACATGCAACAAGTTGGATGATTCTTAAGAACATCATGCGGACAGAGTACGAGGGAGGGTGTTGAATATGACCATAAAGGGTTCGGTAGATCTTTATGGTGATGGAACCGTTCTGTATCTTGATTACTATTTTAGCAACTTCTTATGAATCTGTAATTCTTTCAAAATAAAAACTTCAGAGAAAAATGAAATATGTATGGGATGGCACTAAATCACTACTCAAGGTGAAATTTATAGGACTAAATACCCATGTTATAAAATGAAATCAATGACTCAGCTTTCACATTCAGAAACTAGTAAAGTAGAGCGAATTAAAGCACAAAAAGGGAAATAATAAAGATCAGAGTGAAATCAAGGAAATAGAAAACATAAAAACAATAGAAATAATGTAGAAAAATAGGAAAAAGTATTTAAACCATAATGTTGTGGTGTGGTTTTCTTCTGCTTGGTGTCTGTGAGATTCTTCAATCTGTGATTTTTTAGTTTTCATCAGATTTGAAAATTTTAATGCAGTTACATCTTCAAATTTTTTCTGTCACTCTGCTTCTCTCCTTTTGTGACTCCAATTATGTGTCTGTTGACAACTTGATATTTTCCCAGCTCACTGATGCTTTGTTCAGTTAAAAAATTCTCTTTCCTTCACTCTGTTTGATTTTATATAGTTTGTATTTCTATGTATTTATATATATTGTCTTCTGTTCTGCTGTCTAATCTGCTGTTTTATTCAACACATTCTTCATTCCAGATACCATATTTTTCATCTATAAGTTCCATTTGGATGTTCTTTTATATCTTTCATTTCTTTCCTCATCGTGTACCTGTTTGAACGTACGAGACATATGTTTTGTAATTGTTGTTTTAGAGTCCTTGTGTGCTAATTCTTTTCACCCCAGTATTGCTTGGGGTTTTTTCTATTGATTGATTTTTCTTCTTGGTGTACTTTCCTACTTCTTTCTGTGCGTAATGATTTTTGATAGGACTCTGGGCATTTTTGGTTTCATGTTGTTGAGTGGTGGATTATTCTGTTTTCCTAGGATGTAATCAAGTTACTGGGAACAAATTTGATTCTTTCTTTGTTTATTTTTAAGCTTTGTTATGGAGGGTTCAAAATAACCTTTTGCTTAGGACTAATTTAATTATTTTAGGAGATAATGTAAATCTAGTCTCTTTCATGTGGCCAGTAGTAGATATGGGTGACCCTAATTATTTTTTACATTTCTGGTCCTTAAATCCTATGTATTATCTTGATATTACATTACACCAGTTCTGCTGCCTTTACTTTTGACTCATTACCTTCCCTAACATAAATACAAATAAAAAACATGTATATGAGTACCTATTAACACATTGTGATAAGTGTTTGTTAATTACCTGAATTAATTGGTATAGAAAAGATGGTGAAGGATGAAGGAGGTACAGAGAATTCAAGCCATATCTGCTGAGACAGAAATGACTTAGGAAACCGTAATTCGAAAAGATACACGCACCCCAGTGTTCATTGCAGCACTATTTACAATAGCCAAGGCATGGAAGCAACCTAAATGTTCATCGAAAGAGGAATGGATAAAGAAGATGTGGTACATATATACAGTGGAATATTGCTCAACCATAAAAAAGAATGAAATAATGCCATTTACAGCAACATGGATGAATCTAGAGATTGTCGTACTGAGTGAAGTAAGTCAGACAGAGAAAGAGAAATATCGTATATCGCTTATATGTGGAATCTAAAAAGAAGTGATACAAATGAATGTATCTATAAAGCAGAAATGGACTCACAGACTTAGAGAATGAACTTATGGTTACCAGGAGTGGGAGGGTAGAGGGAAGGGATAGTTAGGGAGTTTGGGATTGACATGTACACTCAGTGTTATGTGGCAGCCTGGATGGGAGGGGAGTCTTGGGGAGACTGGATACATGTATATGTATGGCTGAGTCGCTTTGCTGTGCACCTGAAACTATCACAACATTTTTAATCAGCTATATTCCAATATAAAATAATAAGTTAAAAAAAAGAAATTCAAAGAAGGAAGAAGTTAATTGTTAGTGGGGATGGAGAGAAGTGGCTGAATTTCAGAGAAATTGAGCAAGTTGCCTCTGTAGGATTTGGAACTATATGAGGTTACTGAAGAAAAGTGAGGAGGAATGGATGACTAGCTTAACAGTAGGTTATGCCATTCATTGAAACATTAAAGAGAAATATGTTGCCTAGAGTAGGAGAGAGAATTGCTGATTGCAGTGTTGCATCTGTTTTGGTGCATGCAGTATGTATCCTGGTGGTAATATTCAGTAAGTTCTTGGAAATAACTCAGAACCTTCCATGTGTGTATTTATAGACTTGAGCTCCTTTCTGAGATTGTTTGGATATATAATTAGTAATTGATGTAAGCTTTCTCTGAAATAATTTTATCCTAGAGAGAATTTAGAGAGAAGAGATGAGGTTCCATTATGGTACAGACAGCATAACATGTAAGAAGGCAGTGTTAATCATTCTAAAAGCTCCACCTGAAACCTTACTTTTCAATAGCTGGGCTATCTATTGATATATCGGCTTTTTAAAAATGTTTTTCCTTTACTGATCACTTGGACTTTACTAGCACTTTTATTTAAATCTGTATATATAATGAAGTAGATAATACCTAAAGCTAGTATTGAAATTTGTCTTACCCATAGAAGTATGAAAAACACAAGTAGGCCGCATATTTAAGGTTAGATTCTAGAGATCTTAATTCCCAACTAAATTTTGTGCTGCTGACCTACCGGCTACAACTGTGAGAGTAAAAATAGGAAATATTTTTCCTTGTAATATAAAGTCACACTTTTGGGTTTAGAGTTGAAGACATTTTTAGCCTATTTTACTGTCTTGTTTAATTGGTTTTACAATACAGTGGTGATCTATTTTGAACATACTGATACAAAAAGGAAGAAAAAAGTATTGCTCTCCTCTACCATGGTCATTATCAATTCCCTGGCAAAGCAATTAAATGTGCAGCAGTTTTCTGAGCTGCTCTCTTTGGAGTGTCACATTAGATTTAACCTAACATCCTGGATTGCATCGTTGTTGTGGTATGTACCAAGTATGGTGGAGGTACTCAACACTATTTCCTTGCATTGTCCATAATAAATATTTGCCCAAGATTGGGTAGGGTGGAAGGGGAAAGAAAGAAATGTTTTTCTCCTGTAGAGGAAACTTGTAATGTAGGACTTATTTATAGAGTATTTATAGTCCATTGTTGGTCATTGGGTGTGTCATACTGCTCTATCTAGGTCTGAATATCTGAGGTACTTAAGAAACCACTTCATATTGAGTTATATTTGATGGATTCTCTTATTTATAGTTAATTTTATCCACTGACATGTCCTTCCATAGAGAAATGATTTTACTGAAATGAATGGTGTTTTTCTTCAGGAGACTAGAAGTTTGAGACATACTGACCCTGAATTTAGCCATATATATGTTGTATAATTTGGGGAACATTATGAAATTGAATGCATTTTCTTCCTCAATGAAAAAATCATATAGTTAATCAAAAAGTTTAGAGTACCCTCTTTTCCTTCTTCTTTCCCTTTGTGTTTATGGACTACATGCTTTTTATTGATACCCGTATCTTTACATAGATCTTCACACCTATGGAATAGTTCATTGGGTTTCTCTGTCATCGTTGATTTATTGTTGAGATGTTTCACCATCAAAAGTCCTCTCTTTTACAACATAATGACTTATACTCCATTCTGAAGTAAGTCTTGGCATTTCTGTCATTTGCTTTAGTATTTATCATTTGGAGAAATGATGTCAAACCACCTTCCTGTCATAATTACATGTCAAATCACCTTCCTGTCATAATTGTTCTTAAAATTGAAATGAAACAAAAAAGTTTTTTTAGAGGGTTTTTTGGTACTTTTAAATATCTTGCTTACTTTACACAACTGTGTGACATCACAACTTACTGTTCCTGTAGGTTGCTTTATTTTTATTTTTAATAAATTTATTTATTTTATTTATTTATTTTTGGCTGTTGGGTCTCCATTGCTGTGCACGGGCTTTCTGTAGTTGTGGTGAGTTCGGGCTACTCTTCACGGCGGTGAGCAGGCTTCTCATTGCAGTGGCTTCTCTTGTTGCAGAGCACGGGCTCTAGGCATGTGGGCTTCAGTAGTTGTGGCTCGTGGGCTCTAGAGAGCAGACTCAGTAGTTGTGGCGCATGGGCTTAGTTGCTCCGCAGCATGTGGGATCTTCCGGGACCAGGGCTCGAACCCACGTCCCCTGCATTGGCAGGTGGATCCTTAACCATTGTGCCACCAGGGAAGCCCTGTAGGTTGCTTTATGACCTGCTTTTTTTTCAGGTACAGTTGACTATATTCTTTTCCATTTATGCTATTAATATTCATTGCCATTGGATTGGCAGATTTGGCTGGGATAGAACATTGATTCTGACAGATTAAAGAAAAATAATCTGTTGGTCATAAAGCCTCTAGTCCATGCATACCTCTGCTTCTGCTGTCATTTACTCTATCCCACCGGAGTTTAAGGTTCTTATATTCAGATACTGATACCCCTGAATATGCTTTTTTTTTTTTTTTTTTTTTTTTTTTTTTTTTTTTTTTTTGTGGTACGTGGGCCTCTCACTGTTGTGGCCTCTC
The DNA here is from genome assembly GCF_026419965.1 of Kogia breviceps. Lineage (NCBI taxonomy): Eukaryota > Metazoa > Chordata > Mammalia > Artiodactyla > Physeteridae > Kogia > Kogia breviceps. The sequence goes on from NC_081328.1 coordinate 21,980,973, forward strand.
CCGTTGCGGAGCACAGGCTCCGGATGCACAGGCTTAGCGGCCATGGCTCACGGGCCCAGCCGCTCCACGGCATGTGGGATCTTCCTGGACCAGGGCACGAACCCTTGTCCCCTGCATCGGCAGGTGGACTCTCAACCACTGCGCCACCAGGGAAGCCCATGAATATGCATTTTGTTAGTTGGGTAGTGGGGATATAGGATGGAGGGTACAGGGATATCTGTTTGCCTTTTTCTCCAAAAATAAGGAAATAAAGAGAGTGGTCTGTGTCTGCTTACCTGCAATAATGTAATGGGTTGATATTGCCAGGAGCTTGTGGTTTGATGTGCCATCACTTCCATCAGTAAGGTTAATTGCTAACAAATGACTAAATGGGAATTTAGGGGGAATGCTACAGCTGTCTGCTACGTTAGTGGTGACGGGAGTTCTGGCGCCATTTCAGGATCACTATTTGTATCTGTCTATCAGAGTTAGAATACAGTTGTTTCTCTCAGTTTCAGCCTTCTCTATAGAATTTCTGTCAATTGTTTGACTCCATTAAGTGTGCAGAGGAAATAAAAGCCTGAATGACCAATCCACCAGGGGCTATGGATAGACCCTTTCATTGTCCGTACTCAGAGCACTGCATTAGGTCTCATTATCCATTTATAATAAGCGACCTCTGCCCCCTGGGTCATTGAAAAATATTCAGTGTGCTTTTCTGACACATAGGGCACCTTTCTCAGCAGACACATCAAACAATGGGACGTCTGGTAGTCTGGAGGACTAGTGCACATGGCAGGTTTTTAAATACACAGCCTTGTGCCAAATCACTCTGACAATTTGCTCTTGCATGGTTCATAAATGTGCTAAGGGGAGCCTGATGTCTGGAAGATGAATGTAATGTTCCTTTCCTCTTTTCTTTCTTTCTTTTTCTTCTGTTTAAAACAAATTTTTTTTTGCCATGTTTTTCAGTGTTGCTTTCTAGATAGGATTTGCCTTCATGTCTGCTTTTGCATTTCCTGATAGAGAAATATGGAAATATTTGGACATAGTGAATGTATAGAGCCATCATCTTTGGAAAGTATTTGTGAAATACACCCATGAAGGTTATCTGTGATACATTAAAAACCTATCTTCTATTTCCTTCCATGCCCAAACTGGTAGTGATTAAATATCCCACTGAAAAGTTTGAGAAAGAACTTGCTACTTCCTTGATCACGATAGTCCAGATTTCTTCTGTGATATAAATTTGGGCCACCTACTTGAAATCTCTGTGGTTCTTTCTCCAGCCCCCAGTGCATAGATAGACTTGGGGAAAAGATGGAGATAACACAGTGATTATTGGATGAAATATAAAGTAAGAAAACTGTCATGTCTGGAGCTTCACACTGTGTAAGCTGAAGGTGGCCTTCTAAGAGTCTTGACTAATGGTTACTAACTGTGTGGCCTTAACAGTACAGTGCCCTGTTAAGTACTGATAGGAGTGAGTCATTCACCTGAAGGATGTTGGGATAGGAAAATAAAAGATTGAGAGAGCCACGTCTTTAGCAGTTCATATGAAGAAACATTAAGAATAGGGGAAAGTGTTTATAAAGTACTTTTTAAATTTAAGATGCATACATTTCATTGGTAAAGCCTTGTTCCTCTCTCAGAAGCTTACACACTTTGCATTTTTAGTGTCACATATATTGGCTTGATCAATTTATTAAAAATATATGAAACACACAGGCATTCAAAGAAAACCAGTACTACAGTAAAGTGGCAGCCACACTGTCCAGTTGACCCCAGGTGTCTAGTTCAGCAAAGCAGTTTTTCTATGAAGTGATGTACTGTGGCGTGCTCTCAGATCCCGGACACAGAGGTGTCACCTCCAAAGAATGACCATTGAGCTCCAGCACAGATTCTTCTCTCCAAACCAGTTATGGAAAACCATGTAGTTGTCAGAACTCTCTCCATGACAAGAATTAATATGTTAACTGGATTACAACACCATTTGACAAATTGCTTACTAAATACATCAAAATTGATTGGACATTCCGTATTTGAATTGACAAATGGCTGCATTAGGAGAACGAGGGAAATCCATTAATTATAGCCACTCTCAACCATGGGAAATATAATCATATAAATATAGATTCTGTTAAAACAAAAATCTCCACTTTATGGTAGCATTGCTTATGTGTTTACCTACACCTCTTTGTTGTTAACAGAAGGGCTGCTCTTGGCCACTGCCCTTTACATAATCATAAAAAAATAATAATTTTTGCTCTGTTATATGTTTCAGGCCCTCCTGACTGCATAATAGTTTTTAGTTCTTATTCCAGAAAAGTAGAAAATACCAGGGAAATTCAGCCTTTCTGCTCAGTTCTCAGCTGCACCCCTGTCTGTCCATCTTACCCTTGGAGTCTCATCTTATTTAAGTCAAAAGCTTTACTTTTTGCTTTGATGGTGTATAAGCTTTTATCATCACTCAATTTCTTCTTTTTCTCATGGTCTTTCTTTCTGAAGGTAACCAACCGAATGATCAAGGCGTACGGGAGGTGGGTGAATGCCGTGGATTGTCTCTCTCCACTTTGAATCTGTTCTCCTTATTGCTGTCATATGACAGGAGGCTTTCTGCCATGTGATTTTGTGGAAGTTGGTGGAGAGACGAGAAACACTGGAGTGCCTTTATACCATTAGTTTCTTGCCTTTTCTACTATGCTTTCTTTGTATTTTATGACCACATGAAGAGCATCAGAACCTCCCTTACATGATGTCAAGTCTGGGTCAGAGCTGAGATTTATAAGAATATTTTGGGTTTACTGTTTTTTTCTTCTCTTGGGCACTCTGCTGCCTTCCAAGGCTGTTTCCTAGGTGCCAGTGGTCCTCCCATGGTTATGTCACTTACACTTTAAGTATAAAACCAAACCAATATTTTCTAAAATGAAATCTTCTAATTCCTCGGGGGTATTATAGAGACTGTAAAGTGTGGTCCAAAGTACTTTCTTTTCTGTTACTACATGTAAGGCTTCCTTGAATGTCTGTAACTTCCTTGTGTTGAGACTTCTGTTCAAAGTCATTTTTTCCCATTATTTGATAGCTTTATATGGTATCTCTGATCAGTATACATAGATGTTTATTAAGATGAGAAAAATGATTATATTAAGACACGAAATAAAGGAATCATGGAGACTAAATCAGTGATATAGTTTATATTTGGGGATAAACAACTCTCAGATGTTGCACATGAAAATTTTAATTTAAAATAATGAACTTACCAGGTAAAGACATCATGAATTGAAACAGTTTATACTTCAGGTTAAGAACATGGTCTTTGGAGTTTGCATTTCTAAATTCCATTTCTGCTGTTTGCTGGCTGGGTGACATTGGGCAGATAACTTAACCTCTCTGGGCTTTAGTTTACCTGCCATTAAAATGGGAATAATACCTACCTTACAAGATTGTGTTAGGTTAAATGAGGTAATTCATCCAGAAAGCTTTACACATTATCTTGGATAGAATAAAAACTCACCAAAGATTAGCTTTTGTTTGTAGGTGGTGTTAACAGAAATAGTATTCTTGTTGTCCTTTGAGGTCTTTCTTGCCTCTATCCATTCCAAGAGATTTATGACTGAGATACTATCAGTCGGCACAGCTTTGTTGTTAACAAACAACAGTGAAAACATTTGTGGTAAATCCTATCTCTTCTGTTTTTAAGTGGTCATCTGGACAAGTATGGCTCTAACATAAGCATTTTCAAACCTATAGAAAGAAATTTTTCTTAGCAATTCTAATTTATTGGTGCAAATGAAAATTTCTCTTAGACATATTTGTTTTGAGCATCTTCAATACCTTAGCAATTTATAGGAATTGGGATTTTTCTTGGTGTCCACTGCATTCTGATAAGGCTTTACTCTGGATAATTGCCTTAAAACTCTAAAACTTTTACATAAAGGGTAAGATTCTCAACCTCCAGACTTCTGAAATGCCAGAAGGGCATTTGATTTTCTGAGATTATCATTAGAATCATTGTTCACTATTCCAGTGAGCCTTTTGTTTTTTACTCCATATTTTTTGAAGTTTATAGTGAACATGTGTTCATATAATACTGTTTAGGTGATTTTTTTTTTTTAAAGGCAATGAGAGCGGAAGAAAGAGTGGGAGGGAGGAGAAAAGGAAGAAAGAAAAAGAATGAAAGGAGAGGGGACTTCCCTGGTGGCACAGTGGTTAAGAATCTGCTTGCCAATGCAGGGGACATGGGTTCGAGCCCTGGTCCGGGAAGATCCCACATGCAGCGGAGCAAATAAGCCTGTGTGCCACAACTACTAAGCCTGTACTCTAGAGCCTGCGAGCCACAGCTACTGAGCCCGTGTGCCACAACTACTGAAGCCTACATGCCTAGAGCCTGTGCTCCACAACAAGAGAAGCCACTGCAGTGAGAAGCCCGCACACCACTACGAAGAGTAGCCCCCACTCGCCGCACCTAGGGAAAGCCCATGCACAGCAATGAAGACCCAACGCAACCAAAAAAAAAAAAAATCTTTAAAAAAAAAGAAAGAGGGGAAAAAAGGGGAGACGGAAGGACGGACTATTGCAATTTGTTACAGAGCATAGAAATTAAATGTTATATTATACTAAGGCTAAAGGTATTAATATGGATGATTCTCACACATACGGTGCTGTGGGAAAACAACATAGTCTTGAATACTTCATAGATCTCCTAGTCTTGCTAAGAAAAGAATCAAGATGGCTCTGTGTCCAACTGCGGGTCAAGAAGTGTTTGCTGGGGCTTCCCTGGTGGTGCAGTGGTTAAGAATCCGCCTGCCAATGCAGGGGACATGGGTTCGAGCCCTGGTCCGGGAAGATCCCACATGCCGCAGAGCAACTAAGCCTGTGCGCCAGAACTACTGAGCCTGTGCTCTAGAGCCCGCAAGCCACAACTACTGAGCCCATGTGCCACAGCTACTGAAGCCCTTGTGCCTAGAGCCCGTGCTCTGCACCAAGAGAAACCACCTCAAAGAGAAGCCCACACACCACAATGAAGAGTAGACCCTGCTCACTGCAACTAGAGAAGAGCCCACGTGCAGCAACGAAGACCCAACTCAGCCAAAAATAAAATAAAATAAATAAATTTATTTTAAAAAAAGAAATGTTTTTTTCATTCATGCAACATACTTAAAAAATTTTTTTTATTATGGAAATGTTCAAACATTCACAGAAGTACAATGAATAGTATAATGAGTCTGGCTATTACTCAGCTTGAAGAATTAACAACATTCTGACACTCTTGTTTCTTACGTTCTCTTAAAATTTTTTTTTTTTTAACGTATGGTCGATAAAAGTATTGTGAGAAAGCCACCCACTCTTGTATCTTTTTACCTATGAATACTTAGTATGTATCTAATGACAAGGACTTAATAATAAGGAGATACCTCTTTCTCGTAGTTGTATGTTGTGCAGCGGTAGAGGGAAGAGCAAGCCTTGGAAAATGTTCTCCTGCATTTGGAAAGAGAGAAAAGCGTATGGTGGTTGTAAGGCAGTATTCTCCATCTCATTCTTTCCCCAGTCCTCTTGGCTCTGTGATTTTTCTGATTTATTTAGAGGTAAAAATCTTAAACATTTAATTTCTCTATTTTATGAAACATACCAAGGATCCTTAATGATTGTTTGGAAAGATTTTAAATTATGTTCTTAAGTATAGGTTGAAAACGTTGACGTCTTCCACAACTAAAAGCTTTTAACTCTCCATGCCAAGAGAACTTTGCCTCTTTTGCTTAGGCAAGAGAAAATCTGTACTTAATTCTTCCTGCTGTATAATGATCTGGCCTTATCTGGTATGTAACTAGATAATAAATAAGGGACGCATGGAAGAAGCTGCATTAACTCTGCAAAAAATGATCTTTGCCGTTTTTATATTTCCAAATGACTCCCTCCCCTTTATATTCGTTTTGTAAGACCTTGTTGTGGAGGCTGCACTGAGTACATTAGACTCTTTGCTCTTCAGCTGTGCCATTGTAGGTTAGATTGGGAACAATACGTTTCCAATAACTGGCCTATTGCCTACTTGTACAGATTGGTACGTTGATGACTGAATGTGGTTTAATGATCCAAAACAGTGATTTTTTTTTTTTTTTTTTTTACCTTCAAGACATCAATTTGCGATACTTTCTGCCTAACCTCTACTCATCTCAATCTCATAGAGGATATTATATTTTAGAGTGTTCCTTGAATTTAGAGAATTGATTATTCCTGAAGGAACTGCCTCTAACATACAGGGTTAGCTGTGAGAATACAGTTGCCACTATCGAAAGATTACAGCTCATAATTCTACAGAGAATTAGCACCAAAGAGCTTCTAGCTTCCAGCAAATAGTCATTTCCCTCAACAGAAACATACACTACCATGTGTACTTGAGCAGCTGCTAAAAGCTGGTCCTATATTTGATATGTGTGTGTAAATACAGAGATAATGATAAACAGATACATGTAGAGTGAGTGTGAGAAAGAGTGTATGTAGGCACTTCTATTTCCCTTTTTAGAGAAAATGCCACAAAACCTAAGAAAATGGGGGAAATGTATGACTCGATATACTATAAGCTCAACTTTTGTTTCATGCATTGGTTTCCATCATTTATTGATACACATCTTATTTCTTTGTTTTTCTTTCTTAACTTCTTGGATTGACTTCTCTAACCATATTAACTGTAGTGTGCTTATTCCACAACTGTACAATTATAAATTTTTAAATAGGTACATAGTATACACAATTTAAAAGGTACCAAGAAATATTTAGTGGAAAATGAGTCACCCCTGTTCCCAGCCATGCGCCTTCCCTCCCGTGAGTTAACAGTTATGTAAAGGTGGGCTTTGATAAGAATGGTTTTGTTGTTATTTAGACATATTTTTCCGGATAGATTATCTAACCCTCGGTAAGACAAAGTTGTTATATCTCTAAGCTGTAGGCAAGGTATTATACAATCATCGTATGATCCTTTAAAATAGTCAGGGTGGACTCACTTTTCTAGTTCTCCTGCTCCTGGTTTAATGTATATATAATATAGTTGTACTATGAATTGAGTTGCCATAATACATATTAAATTGTGTACATCTTTCCAGGTGACTTTAATTGCAAATGTTTTGAAGGGCCTGTCACAGCCTATTAAGTTGGGACAGTTCGAAATTTTCAGGGGAGTAGCTGATCTTGCTGACAGCCTGAAGCCATTGTGTTTTATCCTTTCTGTTCATTTTATGATATTTAGAGTTACACTGAGGAGCAAAACTAAATTGTGAGCCCTTCCAGTCTATCCCCAGGTACAACTTGTCCAGATGGGCAATGGCAAATGACCGCTATGGTAGCAAGAATAACAAATGAAAGCTCCTTAGCTTATGTCTTCTGTGGGAATATTATATGATGCTTTGGGAGTAAGGCAAGGGAGACAGAGCAGGGTGGGGAGGAGATGCACCTAAGGTTGTCAGTTATCCAGTGAAATCTATTATCTCATAAACAATGAGGGTATGTCATTTTTCTAATTATATATTGCCTGTGACTGTTCTTCTGGGAGTGTGGAATAAAAGGAAAGTGAAACCAGAGATGCACAATGACTGACTGTTAGAAAACTTTAATAATTAATTAGAGAACATCTAGGGTACCTCAGGGTCAGGGTGCAAGAAAGATCATTGATCCGTTTAATATATAACGTAGGTAAAGCCTGTTCCCTTTTATGTGTTGTAACACTTCAGTTGTTGTTGCACTGATACTGGAGATGGCTCCTAAGAAACAGAATAGCCAGTAATATGTCGTGCTATTGCTTGATTACTCTGTGTGTGAAATTCAGTGAATTCCTTTACATTTAAATGGAAACATTTATAAATTACAGAGAAAACTTACAGACTTCAGTAGAAGTAAGAGTCACTCCCTCAAAAAATATAAGGAGGTACCTTTATCTTAAGGTAGTTAGGTGTGGTAGTTTTGACCTGAGAGCCTTCTCTCTTTTTAAAAAATTATTTTTAAAAAGACCAGGGTTTAATTTTTGTCAGTTTGATAGTATGAAAGCATAACTTCTTAAATTTTGCAAATCTCTGATTACTACTATTTATGTGTGTTTTTTGGCCGTTGTATTTCCTCTTCTGTGGATTGCTTGTTCGTTAGGAAATGCCTTAGACTATTTTGCTTTCGGATTATTTCTCTTTGAGCCCTTCTTCTTAAAAGGCAAATTTTATTTTCTTTACTAAGAAACTACATTCCCAAGCAGAATTTCTTCCTAAGATCCTGAGTGCTTTCTGATCAGAAACAGAGTTTGGTAAAGAACCCTCTCTTAACTGTATGGCTGCTATATACATGCTGTTTTTAATAAGTACCAAAAATATATTAAAGTTTGTCCTTGGATGAGAGTTTATCACTGTTGGCCTTTGGGTGAACTTTGAGCCTGAGCTGTTTCATTCAAGGCAGCATGATGTCATTTAACTCACAAATTTCTCTGTTGCTAGAAAAAGGAATGTTGTTCCCCTAAATAACCTGAAGGACTGAATAATGCTGGCACAACATTATTCACCTCTCAGGTCTCCACTAAAGACTTCAGCATGGTAAGGGTTTTATTGTTCACGGAGGATTGGTGGGGATATGGTATGGAGTAGAGAAAACAAAAGCTGTGTCTGGTCCTGAATCTGAAGAATATTTTATTCTGCCGCCCACTCTGCTGTCAGTATGACCCAGCTCTCACTTCTCCAAGTAAAAACCTTTGGATCCATATTTGTTTCTTCATATTAAAAGACTCTCTAAGTTTCTTTCTAGAGCTGTTTATTCAGCATATGAACATATTTTAGGTTTTCCAATAGAAGCTAAAGCAGAGAGCTACATCTCACATAAAAAATGAGATACCGTTTGGATCAACATTTACCCCCTTATTTGAGAAGTAGATTTCCCGGATTCCAGTACTACCAAGATTCATTTCACGGAGTAGAGCAGCTTTTTAGCATCCCCTAAAGTTGGGAGCATGGAGTTCGCTCCAGGAGAGCCTGTGCTTGATTAGCAGCTGTGTCCTCTGAAGCTAAGAGAATTTATTACTGGGAGTTCAAGAGATGCAGGGAAGACTAGAACAAGAACATAACAGAACCAAATAGATTTTCCCTTCATTGGGTTCATAAATAAGCGCTGTTCATTGTTCAGCATTATGCTTTGTGTCAGTTTATATAAAAAGGATGCTTATAACATGTATGTGGTTAGTCTTTTAACTTTCATATGCATTGTCAACTCTTTTTTCTTTCATTGTTTTAAGGACAAATGGTTCTGGGAACAAATAATTATTCCTTTTATTCTTTCATCTTAATGGAATATCTAGATCCTGTGTGCCCTGTTATAAACTCCGTAGTTAGGAGATCTGATTTTTTCTGGAGTATCTAAACCATGCCCAATACACTGAGAAAAGTAATTACCTGCTCTAATATAAAGTGTATTCATTATATTAATGGTAAAAATGTATCTCTGTCTTTCAACTGGAAGGCTAGATTTGTTGTGGATGAACTTAGGCTATTGAGATCTAGCTGTTACTTTTGGGGGATTTTTGAAAGAATTTGATTCCTTGGAATTGAGGGTACACTGTTATTACTTCGGGTAAAACACCCTGAAATGTTGAGAGTTTTACATTTCTCCAGGACTAGTAATAACTCATTCTTGGAACCTTGATTCAAACCTACATATCCTAGCCTTCAAATATTCCATTAACTACTGTTAAAAAGGAGATTTCAGCGTGTCGCTTTAGATATCTGTTAATACAATGTTTATAACTCTATTTAATTACTATACTTTATGTGGGTAATTTGTAAAAATTCTATACTCATTGATCCTCTTCCTGACTACTTATGGATTTGAGATGTTATATTATGAATTGACATTTTCCATTTTCAAATTTAGAATTTTGTTACATGGGATTCAGACGTAGGGGTATTATCAGAGGACCATTTAAACTTTCTGTTCATAATTTTACTTAGGTTGTTCTACTGACTTGGAAGTTTTTTTGGGATTTTGATTAACAGGACTAATTTGCAAAGGTCAGTGCTGAAGCAGATTTGTTTTTGTTTGCTTTGCACATAAACACATATAAAATATATAAATATATTCATAGGAATACACACATACCTACACACACACTCATATATCACTGTAAGACAGCAAAATACACTTAGTGATTTTTTTTTAGCTTTTATTTACTCACTAGAAGCATGATCTGCTTTCCTGAGAACACAATATAAACAAAGTCTAGCTCACAGTTACCTCATAACGATCTGCTCATCCTGCCCTTTGGTTGTTGATCTATACTTATCAAATGCCTGTGTGTACAGGCAGTACTTTTGAAGTTGTATTCTCTAAAGAAAATTGACAGTGTATCCTTTTTAGTTAGATGGATAGGCTTGTTTTAAATTACTGTACTAAAGGTAGGGATAGAACATGGCAGAGATTTTTATTTCAAAATTCCATATCCTTTTCCTAACCCAAGATTATTAACTATCTAAGAACAGTTGGTAAAAGTAAAAGATACTAACCATTTTCCTTTAGATAGAAGGTAGGTATATTGGTCCATTAAACTCAGGCTTGCAATATATGTAACTTATTTTTTATAAATAAACTCTCAAGTCCTCTTTTGTGCCTCCATCCTAACAAGTACAGAAAAATTAATCTCATCAACCTGTAACCTTTCTTTTAAAATAATAGCTGGTATTTATTTATTTATTTGGCCACATGACATGTGGGATCTTAGCTCAGGGATCATTTTATCTTTATTTTCACCACTGAGATGTCCCAGTTCCGTGCCCGATCGTTGGCTATTGGTTCATATAGATCTCTGCAACATCCGTCCTTGTTTCAAAGCCCTTTCAAAGTCTGACAGTTCCCTGGACCTTGTCCATATTGCTCTTGGACACACAGTAAATAGTCAGCATCCCATCCATAGGGGACTTAGAGAGGTTGTCACAGGCTCAGCTGTGCAGACCCACTATGGGCACAGCTTCTCTACTGTTGCACATGTGGAATCTCCTGCTACTTCCTTGAACTCTACCCAAGAATGAAGATAGGATTTTTCCCAGCTGTTCATCCCCAAAACTCCTTCTGAATTCTGTCATTTCATACCCTTCCTTGGGAACCCTCTTTTCCCCCCTTTCTGCTTATGGTACTCTCACTCCAATCTCAAAATATCTTTCCTAATAATTAGCTGCTTGGAGAGCACGGAAACTTTGCTCTTAACTATCATACTTTCAATCTCTTTTTCTTATCCCAGGGTCAAGTTTTTGGTTTTTTTTGTGTGTGTGGTACGCCGGCCTCTCACTGTTGTGGCCTCTCCCGTTGCGGAGCACAGGCTCCGGACGTGCAGGCTCAGCGGCCATGGCTCACGGGCCCAGCCGCTCCGCGGCACGTGGGATCCTCCCGGACCGGGGCACGAACCCGTGTCCCACGCATCTGCAAGCGGACTCTCAACCACTGCGCCACCAGGGAAGCCCCCAGGGTCAAGTTTTTGAATTCTTTTTTTCTCTGTGACCAGGTATATCATTGCTTCCCTGAGATAGTAAACATGGAATGTTCTTCCTACCTGGATTGGAGAAATTTTTTAAATGTAAAGAAATATGAGAGAGAGGGAAGGACATTTATTTTATGTTGAAAAATATTATTCCACCACACCTGTATTTTTATAGTGTGAATTTTCTGAATGCTTCAAAGTTTTCTTAATTAGAATACTGTTTTTTAGTGAACATAAGGTACGGAAACTCTTCTAACAATCTCAGTTTAGAAATTCAGGATTCAGACTTAATTTTTCATAGATATACATTTGGTATTTTTACCACTTCCTTTGGGAAACAGGGAATGGCTGGGAAGAAGAGGAGGAGGAGGAGGAGGAGGAGGAAGAGATTTCTTCTTTTTCTTTTTCTTAAGAAACTTTTCACTGTGGGGAATTTGAAACATACACACAATCAAAAAACAATAGTAGAATGACTCTCCATGTACCTGTCCGTGAACTTCAACAATAATCAACTCATAACTAACCATTTTTCACCTATAATCCTACTCCTCACCATTCTCTGCCATTGGATTTTTTAAATTAATTAATTAATTAATTTATTTTTGGCTGTACTGGGTCTTCATTGCTGTACGCGGGCTTTCTCTAGTTGTGGGAGCGGGGTCTACTCTTTGTTGTGGTGCATGGACTTCTCATCGCGGTGGCTTCTGTTGTTGCAGAGCCCGGGCTCTAGGCGCACGGGCAAGTTTATCTCCCCTCCCACCCCACCCCTTGCCTTTTTCTTTTTTTTGGCTGTGCCTTGCAGCTTGCAGGGTCTTAGCTACCCCACCAGCGTTTGAACCCGGGCCCTCAGCAGTGAAAGCGTGGAGTCCTAACCACTGGAGCTCCAGGGAACTCCCAAGTTTATCCCATTTTGATGATGGGTGAATAAGTGTCCTACCATGCTGGTATCATTACTTATTCCAGAATGCAAAACTGCATTTATTCACGTAACACTTATGGAATGCTTATTCCGCAACAGGTAGTAGCCTAGGCTCAGCATATGTAGAGTACATTATAAACTCTTGGAAAAAATTCACATTAGGTACTAGTTAGTAACACAAGGGTATAATTTCTCACTTCTTCTTAGGTTTTTCCAATATCTTTCTGTCTACCCTGGCTTTGTTTTTTAGAAAAAGAAAGCCCTAAACCATCTGCTCCGCCCTGCCCCCTTTGCATTCCCGATTCATCTTCCAACTTGCCTCATCGCAGCCAACCACACTGGCCTCCTGACATTACTGAAACATTTCCTTTATGTTCCCCCTTCAAACTGTTTGTAATTGATATTCTCTCTGTAACACTTTCCCTTCAGATATCTGCATGGCCTATTCCCTCACCTCTTTAAAATCTTCTCTCACCTCAACTGCGTTCCAAAGTGTGTCCTGACCTCTAGATATTTGTCCATAGTTGCCTTCTTGACTAGTAAGTATTCAGGGAGTGGGGTTTTGAGGTATACTCTTCTCTGTTCTGTATTAAGAATTTAATATCAAATTTATTTATTAAAAAGAATGCAAATGGTTGGGGAACAAGTCAGCCTTTGCAAACATAAATTTACTTATCATCTTTGCAATATACACCAAAATTAGTTAAAAGGATGCTTAAATATTAATTGATTATTATGGTATTCTTTTCTTCATGATATTCTAAATCCTAAGAAATTAGGTGTTATGCTTTGGTGATCACTTGTGTTTTGTGCCAGATGCCAACATGCCTCTCAGCTGTACAAATATGAATCTGAAGAACTAATAGCTAATAGTTTTAACCACTGCAAATCTTGTATTTTAATACTATTTATCTCCCTCTGATGAGTTATTGACTGGTATCATTTCTCCTCTCCCAGATAGTTAAGATAAGGTTTTTGTGAGTACGTCTTCTTTAAAATCTTGTCCTATGTTCTGCTCTGTCTACTTCACTAATATCTGTTTCACTGAGATTTAGTTCTTCAAAATACCTTGTTATGACAAGAGTGCTGTGAGATTAGCATTCTCTCAGTCACTGCTCATGGAAGTGTAACTCTTTCTGGGAATATGCATTAAGAAATTTAGACGTGTTCATATCCTTTGATTTCATTTTTAGGAATGTAGCCTAAGGAAAATGCACATACTGAAGTATATATACCTATCTCTGGGTGGTAGAAATTCTGAGATTATTTTCTTTTTCTCATTCTTTTCTGTTTCTTCTAGGTTCCTTTAATACTCAACAACTTTCTGTCCTCTTCTGTTCTCTTCCTTTTCTTTTCTCTATTTCCCCTCAGTACTTCATTGCTTTATTTCTCTTAGTATTAAAATGTATACAGAGGGAGAGACTATATGGGAAATCTCTATCTTCTCATCCATTTTGTTTTGAACCTAAAATTGTTCTTAAAAATGAAGTCTTATTTTATAATAAAAATAAGCAAATAAATAGTATGGGACTTTAGGGACTTCCCTGGGTGGCACAGTAGTTGGGAGTCCGCCTGCCAGTGCAGGGGACATGGGTTTGAGCCCTGGTCTGGGAAGATCCCACACGCCACAGAGCTCCTGGGCCAGTGTGCCACAGGTACTGAGCCCTAGCGCCACAGCTACTGAAGCCCGCGTGCCCTAGAGCCCGTGCTCTGCAGCAAGAGAGGCCACCGCGATGAGAAGCCCGCACACCGTGGCGAGGAGTGGTCCTGAACGCCACAGCTAGAGAGAGCCTGCGCTCAGCAGCAAAGACCCCAACGCAGCCAAAAATAAATAAATTAAATTAAATTTAAAAAAAATAGTATGGGACTTTAAATCGTTTCTGTTGGGATGGTATTTGGTTCATTAGGAACTCAATAAATGTTTGCTGAATCATTTTATTGCTTTGACTAAGCGAATGTTCTTCTTTGTATGAGAAAGCAGCCTCTTTGTGTTTTAAAGCCTATATCCTACCCCCTAAGAATCAGGGAAACTACTGAAGTATCTGGAAAAAATGAAACATTTCTTTGGATAAATGAAATGTTTTAGAAACTAAAAGTGTTTTAAAATTAAAAATATTTCAGTGCCTTCCCTTTGTATGAACTATTAAATAGACTCTTAAAGAATCTTATTTGATATTTATTTTAGAAACCCCTTCCTGAATTATAGGAACTGCATTAAATTAATTTCACTGTTAGATGGAGAGGACTGAAGTGTCCTAAAGGCTAGGAATTACACTGGTGCATGGGCAATGGAATTGTCACTATTCCTTAATGTACTTGTGCTGTTAAGATGCAGTGAGTTGTGTATTTCTTTAACAGTGATATATGTAATGACGAAATTCCTGCAGATGTTTTTTTAAGTGTACTCTTATTTGGAGATTTTCTTACTCCTCAGAAATTCAGTCTTTCTTGTTCATTAATTATTTGAATTGTGCATTGAATGTCTTCTTTTAGCTTATAAATTACCACAGTATTCAGGATGGTTACGCCCACATTCAGTTTTTTCACTGCATGGATTAAAGTTGTTTAAATACGTTTTCTTTCTCCTGCAGTGGTTCCCCCTGGAAGTCCTGGGCCCATTACTCGGCATGGGTCCTATGACAGTTTAGCTTCTGACCAAAGTGGACAGGAAGATGAAGAGTGGCTGTCTCAGGTAAGACTCGGAAACACTGGGTCTATTAAAGTGACAGAAAACAGAGATCCATTAGCTCTTTTTTTCTTGAATTTTAAAAATTATTTTCCTTAGAGGAAAATGGGCAGAATTGGGATTTTTTTTTAGGTTCCCCAAGAAATAATCAGTTGTCTTCCCGTATTAAGAATTTGTCATAAATACTGCTTCAGGGATACATACACATATATTTTATACACACACATATACATATATATATATGTGTGTGTACATCAGCTTTCACACAGAGAGCATAAAATATGCCGTCTTTCAAACAATCCATTCATATCCCCCAGGACCTTGGATTTCAGATGGACTGTTTGGATTAAAATAAGAATTGGCCTAGTTAAAACAGTGAAGCCATTCATCAATCGTTGGGCTTTTCTTTTGTGGAGGCAACAAGTTCTGAAGATTGGGCCCATACTTTGATTAGGAAAGTTAGGCATTCTGATCTACACAAGTGCTCGCCTGGCTTTCCTTTCCTAAGCTCCTGTAATGCCGCTTCTAGCGGTCTCGAAACCAGTCCTGTAACAGCTTCGACTGACCCTTCCTCTCCCTGCTAGGTGAAGCTGTCTTCATCTCAAAGGCTTTGAAATAAAAGATACTCAGGCAGATTTCAAAATGATGAGATTACAAGTGACTTCATTACAAATGCTGTTATGTCTGTCTCAAGTCTGACATCATTTGGTGAAGTTAATGACTGGTCTCAGATTACCAATCCAGCGGCTTTTCATCAGACAGGTGCCTCAGTGGAGGCCGGGTGCAGTTTCATTGCTTTCTCAGGGAAGGGAGCCCGGAAAACTAAAGGGAATCTGGGAACTGGAGAATCAAATTGTTTCTAGGTGACATACATTTCATCACACCAAAAATACTCCCAGGAAGCTCCTTGAAGGAGCTTGATGCATATGGACATACATCCTTTCTTGGATACCACGATAAAGTAAAAAAAAAGAATGCTGGCAAAGAAACCACTGTCCTTCACTTCAACTTTTCAATTAGAAAAAGGGGTAATGTGTGCTGTCAGTGTGAAAGTATCTGCAATGTGTTTGTACCGCCTACAACAGGAGAGTGAGCAGGAACATCTGGCCATTGCCTCAGTGAAATTGCACAGGCATCTGTTTACCTCTCGGCTCTGTGACACTGATGGTTTTGAGCTTAAAACACACAGAATGCTTTATCTGTGGCCTCATTTACATTGCTGAATACAACTCCTTGAATGAGAAATCACTGTCCTAAATCTGAGTAGTTTTCTCCCTGTGATTAGTGGGAATGTGAATATTGTTCCAAGACTGTGATGCTTTTGCCCTTTAGGACTTACAAACACAGAGCTGCACTCCGTAAACCTTTTCACTTACATTTTGTTAAGAATTAATCACTGCAATCAGAGAAATGTGATTAAATATAAAAGAACTCAGGGCAAAGCTAAGGCAAGTCAATTCCATAAAGTATGTATACAGACGTGGATGTAGCAATTACAAGACATTGAGAAATAGTGTTTTACCAAAGGTTTGCATATTTAGTCTCTTATTCAAGTTGCTCATTTGTAAAATCACGTTTATTTTTAGGTTTTACCCTGTGTTTTACTCTCTGCATTGTCTAATATTGGCAACATTCCGTACCCCCTCCATAGAGCATGAAATTCATAAAGCATTTTGGTATTACTGTTTTGCAGCATTTAAAATACCTATGTGAATGTTCATGGTAGTTGAGAAAACAATCTAATTAAGAAATAGTATTTTGAAGTCAAATCTAGTTTGAGGGAAAATATATAGTCTTCTCTTCCATTAAAAGTGAATTTTGGAGGATTTTGAGGACAGTAAAGTAAATATTATAGTGTTTAATTGTGGAAAGAAACTGGCTTTGGGTATTAAATTATTTCAGACCTTTTCTTTTCCTTGGATAGTTCAAGAACAACTTCACATTTGTCATGAGCTTGGTCCTCAATGAAGGAATTACTTTTAATCTGTGGATTGATAGGTGTAGTATTCACTGCATGCCCACAAAGTGGTAAGTACTGTCTAGAATGAGTGAAAAACATAGTCCCTAGGGAGCCAGTGCTCGGTATATGAGGCAGGCAACTGATCCTTTTATTCTCATGTGATTTTTGTGTTATATATGTGGGGTGCGTGTGTGTGTGTGTGCGTGTGTGTGTGTGTGTGTGTGTGTGTGTGTGTGTATTTGTGTTTACATATACACACATATATTTACACATACACAAAATGAGCTTCTGGTATTGATATATTTTGGTGAGAACCTGTAGAGGGATGTAGTGAATGTCTCTATAGGTTGCTATTGTCATCACCTTTTAAAAAAATATTTATTTATTTATTATTATTATTTTTTGGCTGCGCCTGGTCTTAGTTGCGGCACATGGGATCTTTTGTTATGGTGTGCAGGCTCCAGAGCGCGTGGGCTCTGTAGTTGCGGCACACAGGCTCTCCAGTTGCGGCACATGGGCTTAGTTGCCCTGCGGCATGTGGGATCTTAGTTCCCCGACCAGGGATTGAATCAGTGTCCCCTGCGTTGCAAGATGGATTCTTAACCACTGGACCATGGGGAAGTCCCTGTCATCACCTTTTGACTGTAGATGCCCTGCCCCTCTTCCACTTGGTTAAGATGGGCTTCTTGGAGAGTGTGAGTGTTCAGAGCTGAGATTGGGGTGGGGGGATGGATCATGAAAGGCTCTCAAAGGGATAGCCTAATACATTTCAATCATGATTCCTAATCTGTTCCAGGTAGAAATTGTAACGCACACTGGACCCCATAGACGTCTGTGGATGGGTCCACAGTTCCAGTTCAAAACCATCCATCCCTCAGGCCAAACCACAGTCATATCATCCAGTTCATCTGTGTTGCAGTCTCATGGTCCAAGTGATACTCCACAGCCCCTTTCGGATTTTGATACAGATGATCTTGATCTCAACAGTCTCAGGTAAGAAATAAGAACTAGAGAGTGATTTGAACACATTAATATGTTCATTTGTAGTTAACATCTTAGATAATATTTGCATTTCCCCTTTTGATGCTGTATCACATTGCAGACTACATGCAGTGTAACTTGTGGTTCATTATTATCACTGGGGATCTTATGTGAGATCTCATCACATCCAATAAATATTTGTGTTCCGGATTGTCCTTCCCTAAATCTAATATTCAGTGTACTTTTTAAAGCCATCTTATTTTATGTTGCCTCTCTCATATTTCTAATATCTATCTATCTCTTTATCTGTCTCGCTATATTTTCATCATATATATTCTCGATCCTCACTTGTAAGAATCACAGTAGTTTACAGAGTATGCTTCTTATTATTAGCATTTTTAAATGTAATTGAGAACTTTTTGACTTTTGTGCTCTTCTGTTTGCTTAGCAGTTTAATTTGTTACACCAAGACTTGACACATTAGGACACAACAGACAGTGAAGTGCTCAGTCTAATGCAATATAATCTCCCTTTCCTTATGTTCTTTTAAAAAAAAGTTCTACAGTGTATTTTTATTTGAATCTAAAATAGCCCTCTGACCTTTTTCTTGCATCTCTTTTTTAAAAATTGTGGAAAAATGTGTCCCAATCCTATGTTGGAAATATGCTTTTATTCTACTTCTTTGTCAACATTAATAACAAATCTTTATAACAATGCAAAAACTGTTGCAGAGGTGGATTAGGCCTAGATATTTCTTCTTTAAGAATAACTCATATAATGAAACATGTCTCCTGTAATACCTTTCTAAGTAGTTTAGTTTTTTATTTTAGTTTTCTTTGTATTTTATTTCTTCCATACATTTTTGCTTTTTTTGGTTCAGTATATTTTCTTCAGCTTTCTAGAAGTGGCACTTCTCCCTAAGATGTGAGGCAATAGTGACAATACAGTGGGTGCTAGACCATTTTTCATAGGTACTGATTATAAAATATGATCCAATTTCAGAAAGTCAAGTAGAGTCAGTCCTCAGCTTAGTGATTCAGTGCATATTCAAATGTTTTTATAGGTTATTTTGTTACTTAAATGTTAATAAAATAGACCCATAAAACTATGTTTATTCTCTTTACTAAAGTATTCACAGGATTCTCCCCCCACCTTTTTTTCTTTCTGATGATTGTCACCTACTACTCTGATAAGACCCTGTCCCTTTTCTTTGGAGGACATCCCCAGCTCCTGTATACACAGCTCTGTTCCTTTGGGTTTTTTGTTTGTTTGTTTTTAAAGTGTTTTGTGTTTTTTTATGTGGACCATTTTTAAAGTCTTTATTGAATTTATTACAATATTGCTTCTGTTTAATGTTTTGGTTTTTTGGCCACGAGGCATGTGGGATCTTAGCTCCCTGACCAGGAGTTGAATGCACACCTCCTGCACTGGAAGGTGAAGTCCTAACCACTGGACTGTCAGGGAAGTCCCCTGTTCCTTTGTTTTTGATCTCCCCTAGCTTTCTTAGTTACCCCTTACTTCAGATAGAGTTCTTCATCTAAAAGCTCTCTAACTTGCTCTTCAGACTGAGCTTTATTCCTGAAATTCTTCAAGAATTTTCCTCAGGGACTTTTCTTTTTCTTATACTAAAGAGCTCCCGGTATTTAAAATGTTTCTGTCCTATTTGTTGGGAACATATAAATATTAGAAACCTTTATGTTAGTCCCAGGTTTATAATTTTTTTAAAATTTCACTTGTAGTTTATATTTAAACATTTGAGCATATAGGCCCTTGCTTATGACCTTAACCCCATTAGAACACAGTTTTGATGGAAAATTCAGATTTACTGCACATCATTTCAATTACGTGTCCTGTTCAGTACCATTTCCTGCCCAGCATCCAGTTAGAAATCCCACTCTTTATATCCTCCTCACTCCTGTCCACTATCACTTTATCCCAGCTCCTCACCTCTGGTTCTACATTTCTTTAGGCTTACGCACAATGGCAGTATGGCGGTAGACTTTACCTTCTTCTTTCTTTCGTTCTTTCTTTTTAAAAATTAATTTATTTTTATTAATTTATTTTTGGCTGCGTTGGGTCTTCCTTGCTGCACATGGGCTTTCTCTAGTTGCGGTGAATGGGGGCTACTCTTCGTTGTGGTGGTTTCTCTTGTTGCCGAGCATGGGCTCTAGGCACACGGGCTTCAGTAGTTGTGGAACGTGGGCTCAGTAGTTGTGGCTCACAGGCTCTAGAGCGCAGGCTCAGTAGTTGTGGCGCATGGGCTTAGTTGCTCCACGGCATGTGGGATCTTCCCGGACCAGGGCTCAAACCCGTGTCCCCTGCACTGGCAGGAGGATTCTTAACCACTGTGCCACCAGGGAAGTGGCCCCCTACCTTCTCCTTTAAATTGTGAAAACTGGTTTAGATTTTTTTGGTTCAACTGACCCTTTACACCTGGTACCTTGTCCTATACCTCATATTGCTAAGAATTACTTGATGCTGTGGTAGTCTGCCTCCCTGTATCCTAACCAAAATGGCAACAGTCAGGTGTATTGGTGGCTGTCTTATCTCTAACAGGCATGGCTGTTAGGCATGGCTAATCTCATACCAGCTCCTTATTTGGAATAGGGATTTAACTTGTAAAAAAGATCAATGAAATATTTATTAATAGACCTGAGAAATAGATAATGTAAAAGAAAGTGAAATGTAAAACCTAGTTTTCCATTCAAGATTAGCTCCTAAGAAATCAATTTCATTTTATCGTTTTATTTTTTCATCTAGTTAATTAATACATCCATCAACTGATGTATTTTATATATGTATGTTGTGAATTTTCTGTGTGTGAGAACATTTAACTTCTACTCTTTTAGCAAACTTCAATTACATAATATAGTTTTATCAGACATGGTCACTGTGTTCTTCACACCTTAATCATATTACTTTAATTGATATATAATTCACATAACATAAAAGTCACTGTACAAGGCTTCCCTGGTGGCGCAGTGGTTAAGAATCCGCCTGCCAATGCAGGGGACGCGGGTTCGAGCCCTGACTGGGAAGATCCCACATGCCGCGGAACAACTGGGCCCGTGAGCCACAACTACTGAGCCTGCACATCTGGAGCCTGTGCTCTGCAACAAGAGAGGCCACGATAGTGAGAGGCCCGCGCACCACGATGAAGAGTGGCCCCCGCTTGCCACAACTAGAGAAAGCCCTCGCACAGAAACGAAGACCCAACACAGCCATAAATAAATAAATAAATAAATAAATAAATAAATAAATAAATACCAAAGAAAAAAATTCACTGTACAATTCAGTGGCTTTATTACATTCACTATGTTGTGCTACATCCCCCAGTCTAATTCTAGGACATTTCCATCACCCCCACCAGTTTTCTTTTGGTCTTTAAAAAATTATTATTATGGAAAAATTTCAAGCATTTGTAAAAATATATAAAGTTAAAGAGAATAATAGAATTAACCCCTGTGTATCCGTTGCCAGCTTCAACACATCAATTCTTGGTGAGTCTTCCTTCATCTATAGCCCAGTCCATACCCCACCCACAACGCTGGATGATTCAGAAACTCCAATGCTATAAAGTGAATTAATAATAGGAAAATTATTAGGCCACATAAATTATTTAGACCAGGAAGGAGCTATGATTTGCATGCACTGGGCATGTCTAACAGGCTAGCTTCTTGTTTCTTATAAGACCCAGAAAACATCTCTTCTAGAAACTTCAAATAAACTCTTCCTCTTTTCTCCCTGGCCCGAATTTGCTTTGGCCTGCCCATCCCTGAGCTAATTAATCTCACCATGACATGATGGGATTACCATGACTGGCTTGGGAAAATGACCTGGGACAGAAGGCATACTGGTTAGGGCACCATTATCGTCCACTATAGCAGTGATCATCAACATTTCCAACTTCTAGTACTAGGTCAAATGCATCATTTTTCATCCCCCCCGCCCCACCCCATTTCTTTCTTTCATACAACAAATGCATATACATTCGAGCTGTGCTTTCAATAAGGACTCTTTTGGGACTTCGCTGGTGGCGCAGTGGTTAAGAATCCACCTGTCAATTCCCACATGCCGCGGAGCAACCAAGCCCATGTGCCACAACTACTGAGCCTGCACTCTAGAGCCCGTGAGCCACAACTACTGAAACCCGTGCGCCTAGAGCCCGTGCTCCGCAACAAAGAGAAGCCACCACAATGAGGAGCCCGCGCACTGCAACGAAGAGGAGCCCCCACTCTCTGCAACTAGAGAAAGCCCCCACACAGCAACGAAGACCCAGTGCAGCCAAAAATAAGTAAATAAATTTATTAAAAAAAAAAAAAAAAACCTCTTCACAAAGGTTAACTCAATGGATCACGGATCTAAATGTAAAAAGCAAAATTATTTTTTTTAAAAAAGGTCTCTTTTTCTGTAGTCCATAATTGGTATGTCAGGCTTCTATAATCTGTCCCATGGTGCTTATCAATTCTTATCTTCCACAGGTATCCACTATAAACCCTATGCTTAAGCCAAATCATGCTCCTCCAAGATGCCCTCCATTTATCATGCTTGGTCACAATTCCAAGGGTTCACTTGTTCTAGTTCTATGTTTAAAGGGCACTTCTTGCCCCTTTGCATATATACACATCCTAATATTGTATACAGGTCCAATTTCTGTTATAGCTCCATACGATCATCTCGATCTGCTGTGTACCATACATTCCTCCCCCCATTTCTTCATTCTGAGTTTCATTACCTATTTCATTCATTTTCACACTCTAGTTTTCTTTTGCATCAGTCCTGAATGTCCATATGCTATACCGTATATCTGCACACAGACTTTGTATTTTGTGTTTTGTTTCTGCTTGTTCCTAGAATAATACTGACACATGATTAATATTCAGCAAATACTTACTGTATGAACGAATCGCCAAAAATGCATGCTTATATTGTTATAACAAGCCTTTATTCCTTTAAGTTGCCTGGGCCTCTCAGATCTTGTAGCCATACAGAAATTTTTGTGTGAATAGTATTAATCTAATACAGCTGGAAATAGACTTTTGGCATTTATAGATTTGCCATTCCCAAGCAACTTGAAATTGTATGTAGTAAATTGCAGTTTTGCTGAGACTCTAATTGATTCTTCAATGCTAATTGATAATTTTATGGAGGTAACTCAGTTAGATAGTATTAATCCTAGCTAACCCCCTGGCAGCCACATCCCAACACAGCTTTGTTATCCTATGCTTGTTGTCATATATAAAGTAACTTTCATTAAGGATTTTAAGGGAGTGACTCAAAATTTGTATCTATTAATGCTGTCTTTTTGGGAAGGCATGGTTCTATTCATGAATTTGAAGATTCTCAAAACTCTTCATCTCCTTTGCAAATGCCAAAGTATTCAGTATAATGTGTTTTGTGTCCTCTCCCATGCTGCTTAATTTAACCCTTTAAATTAATTTCAGTTTTTCAGTCCCTTGCTTAAAATCTATTGAAAACATACAAAGAGAAGAAGAGGTCTAGAGTGTAGAGAATGCTGTGCTTTAGGCTTCTGGGAGAATAAGGGACTGCAGCTCCCCTGTTTGCCTTGTTTTAGAATGAATGGTTCTTTAATGGATTGGGCTATTCCAGCATTCCTGATTTAAGATCTGTTGTAGCCAGCGACAGTTTTGATGCCAGTAACATATGTGAATTAAATTAAATTGCTTTGCAGGATCCAGCCAGTCCGCTCTGACCCAGTCAGCATGCCAGGGTCATCCCGTCCAGTGTCTGATCGAAGGGGAATTTCCACCGTGATTGATGCTGCCTCAGGTAGAAAACTACCTCCAAAGTGTTTACTGGGCATTTCTGTGCATTTTTAATTTCTTTTCTTGCACAATGTAGAGAGTATATATTTTTTGCCATCTTCCTCTTCTTTTTTCGGGGGGTGCTGGGGAGGGATGGCTGCATGTGCACATGCAGTTGTGTGTGCACGTGTGCGTGTGAGGGGTGTGTGTGTGTGTGTGTGTGTGTGTGTATGTATTAAAACAGTACTGTGCCTACATTTGCAGCTCAACGACGCCATGCATTTAAAAATATTGTTAAGGTTGGTGAATGATGCGGCGGAGTTGGCACTTGATTAAATGTCATGAACACAGTATTGAAGGCTACAGGGTTGATGACTGTTTTGCCTTTGATCTCTCAAATGTGGAGATGCAACCTTGACAGAGAACGTAAATACAATATATGGATTCAATTTACTCAACCTGTTGAGTATCAAAGTGCCTGATCTGTGGAAGTAGAGAGTCCAAATGCTATAGCTTAAATGGTTTTATTATTGAAAGCATAAAGTTTAGAAATTCATTAACTTTATCTATCACAATGATTAACTTCCTATCCTTGGAAGCAAGCCATGAATATGTGTCACCAGTACCTGGAAGTAGGTCTTTGTATCTATAGGTGATAGTTGCTACATTAGTATTGTAAAACTGTTTTCTGCCAGGTCTGCCAAATAATAGAACTGTTTGTAATAATACATTTTCTCATCTCTAAATGCAGTCATAAAGAAAATAAGGACAGTGATGCTTTATATACGGTGCAGCTGTGGTGCATCTGAAGATAGCATACGGCAGGATTTCATCAAAAAAGGTCTCTTACAAGTAGAATTATTAAACACTCAGCATTAGTCAAACAGTTGAGTCAGAGAGGATTTTAATCTATAGCAATTTCAAAATCCCTAGAGACAGCTGACTTGATTGAGGCTTAAAATGTGAAAGAAAAAGGAAACAAACACAAACCTGATTTGTGAAGGTCTCTTTTAAAAGACCAAAGCTTCTGTTTCTGATTCTGTCTCTGGATGTGTTTCGAAGTTCGAAAGCTCATGGGTTTCGTACGTTTTCTTGGCTTTCTGAACGATTTGTCAGTGGATTGTACCTTGTGTCTGATTGAGCTATCCGCTTCCAGGGCTGTGCTTTCATTCTTAATGTAAACTCTTACTTTGGAGAACTCACACTCGTTCCTCTGCTTTAACTTGGCAACCAGGGTAGTCCCCTGGAAACAAGCACAGAAATGTCTAAGGTCCCTAGCCTTTCACTGAATGAGATATTGAGATAGGTGACTTAAACGATAAATCTTTTTGATAGTTTCAGTCTATCAGTGCTAACAGATCCTACTCATATGAAATTATCATTTACAATTGTGAATCCTGGAAATGATGTATTTTAACCTGAAGTATTTTATTTAAGATTTCGGTTGTAAGCTTTGTTGGTTTGGGGGTATTGGTTTTTTGTTTTTTTTTACGTTCTTAAACTGCCATATTGTTAATGTTTTAGCATCAGGTAACTAGCTGTTGGTCACGTGAAACACATGTCGGTAAAGCAGTTCCCATGTGTGTTATTAAATATGCCATATTCAGTGCACAATTCTGGGTTAAGACTTGTATTTATCACGTATCACTATCTCAATTTTAGCTCTTTGTAAAGTTCTCTCATGCCACAGAAAGGAACTTCAGTGAACTATTGCAACCATAGTTTTGTTTTACTCTGTTGCAAGAAGAGTTTTTAAGTTGATGTTTGAGCAGGGGATTCAGTCTTTGCCTTTGATTTACTTAGATTTCCATCAGAAAAACATGTAGGAGGTTCTAGGGTATTGTTCTCCAACTCTGAGCCTCTGCCTAGCAGTACTAATCTTTGGAGTAGAGAAGGACTTGTTGGTGACCAAGCTGTATTATTTTTCTTGGCCTCTTTTTAAAGAAAATTTAATTAATTAATTAATTTATTTATTTTTGGCATTCTTTTTTATATTCTTTTCCATTGTGGTTTATCACAGGGTATTGAATATAGTTCCCTGTGGTATACAGTAGGACTTTGTTGTTTATCCATTCTGTATATAATAGTTTGCATCTGCTAATCTCAAACTCGGGTTCTTTATGAAAGGAAGTTTATGGGGAAGATTCCGTTTTAGATTCTTCTACTAAAAAGAGTATAACGTATTTTTTATAATTGCTCCTGAACCAGGAATTGCGTCTCTGATTATGACCCATGCATTGGAGGCAGCTTCATATTATGAAGATGATAATCTGGAGTTTTGATTGCCTTTGCTGAGAGGGATATGACCAGTGTGGCATCTCCTCTTATCAGGGTTCATTGCTTTGTCTTACCGTCAAGCAATTTATACGACTAAATGTATTGTCTTTTTAATTGTTCCTGTGGCATATTTTTTTTTCTCCATTACCAGTAAAAGTGTAAAAAAATATGAGAAAAATGTCACCCTGGAGCAGCTCAATCATTTAATCATTCCAGTAAGTGTTGTCTCAAAATGTTACCCTGAAGATCTTCCTTTGACAGCCTGACATGCATCCGCCATCAATTAAGTTATCTGAACTATTCTTGAATCTCTCTTTTAACAACATCACCTTTCTGGGATAAGACTTTCATGTGTTTATAATCCCTTTCAATTGTGAAAGGTAACCTTATTCTGGTTACCTTCATTTTAGTGGCAGCTCTTGCTCTGTCTGTCTAAACCAGTGGTAGTATAATTATTTTTCATCTAATTACTTTTCAGAGACATAGTATTTAAAAGTTTAATGTGACACTATCACATCTTTTGATGGCCGTGACAATTTTCAAAGTGAAAATATTATTTAAACCTTGGGTCTTTATGTTCTGTTTTAGGTAGATGTGTATCTTGCAGTGTTATTCTACCGAAACTAAAAGAGATCAGCAGGGCACTGTGCCACTCTTGCTAGCAAATTTTTTTTTTTTGATTTCTTGATCATCTAGTATGTTTGTGCTTCACTCCTTCACATGGAAATATATTACGTAAACTACATGTTTTTCACTTATTAACTTTGATAATTTACGCACAGTGTAAATTCCATGCCTTTAGATACCTATGAATCAGCTTCTTGCTGTCTCTCTCTCTATATGTGTATTTTAGACTCAGCAGATCTATACTGCTTTATATGTAGATGTTACTTCCCATGACATGTTTCATCTGATCTTTGGAGTTTCAAAAGATACTATCCTACCTCAGATTTTGAGTTTAGATAATTGTAGGAGGTTCCCTTCTTGACTAAGGAGAAGACCAGTCTGGAAATGGACTTTATAGGATTTATCCATACATACAGGCTACCTAGAACAAATGGGATTTGAATGAACTGCTCCATTTTTCTGGTCCAACTGATTGACATCAGTGTTGGAATCATAGACAGTATGTCTAGACAAAGCACTGCATGGATTACTTACTTTTTTTTTTTTCCTTTGTCCATTCCTTTTTTTCCTAACATTCCTGGTTAGGTAACTAAGAATTTCTTCCCTTTGTTTGTCCTTTATAATATGTGTCCTTCTTTTGATAAAAGGTGTAGGACCTGAAGAGAAAAAAAAATACTGTCAATGTCTTGTTCAAACTTGTTTCCCATATTGGTGACTGAAGTACTTGTTCCAGGCCTTGCAGGCTGTACTTGTTGGATAACTTAATAACAACTCTGATTGCTTTTGAGTCATCCACACAAAGAGCCTAGAAAGATCTGGTTCATGCTAAATTTGTTTGTCCTCGTTTGTAGTTTTACTATGGAAATCGCTGTTTACCAAGAAAGAACTCAAACCAACTGAGATTTAAAGACAAACTTATGCCTGACTTGTATGAAGAGCAGACATCTTTGTCGAACTCTACTAAAGTAAACATTTTATAGAGAAAATGTTATTAGAAGTGGTAAGAGCAGCATTGATGTACATTCCTGAGGCAGATGACAGTAGGAGAGGGAAAATTGTGACAGATAAGTAAAATGAGTTCTTATTCTTTAGAGCAGGCTTTTTGGTACATAAGGTATTGGTGCTACATCAAGCATTCCACGAAATAGGGACAAAGTTGCAGACCCCTGGTATTTGTTGTTGTTCTTGACTCAAGAGAAATGTTGTTTTTGTTGTACAATTGCAGTCATCTAAATGATTCCTAAGGAATTAATTAATTCAGGCTTCCAGCACTCAATTCTTCTGGAAAGCGAAATAATTTGTTTGCTTGAAGAGAATGGAAACTGGTTTGATTTGATTGATTTTATAATGATCAACTGTGCCTACTTTGTGTATTTGGCATTTGGTGCATCAGACCCTTAAAAGAACAAATAATACTCATTAGAAGAGTATGGTTGGGTAGGCAACAAGGATATTATTTGAGGAGTCAAATTTCTGCTGGAGGGACATTCTGATAAAGGCATGCTTGTATCTTACAGAGATTTTTCTGATGCGCTGGGGGAAGCATATTCCTAAGGACTATTTCACTATATGTAATTGCCATTTCAATCTGAGGCAGACAGACTTAGTTATTGCATCTTAAAGCCATCAGAGGCACAAGAGCTGCTGGTGGTAAGAAGCAAGAGATTTATAAGAAACACCATGTGGTCTACCATGGTGAGGCCACTTAGCTCCGTGACTTTTTTTTTTTTTTAACATCATTATTGGAGTATAACTGCTTTATGATGGTGTGTTAGTTTCTGCTGTGTAACAAAGTGAATCAGCTATATGTATACATATATCCCCATATCCTCTCTCTTTTGCCTTTCCCTCCCACCCTCCCTATCCCATCCCTCTAGGTGGTCACAAAGC
The DNA here is from genome assembly GCF_026419965.1 of Kogia breviceps. Taxonomy (NCBI): domain Eukaryota; kingdom Metazoa; phylum Chordata; class Mammalia; order Artiodactyla; family Physeteridae; genus Kogia; species Kogia breviceps. The sequence continues at coordinate 22,009,545 of NC_081328.1, forward strand.
ACCAAGCTGATCGCCCTGTGCTATGTGGCTGCTTCCCACTAGCTATCTGTTTCACATTTGGTAGTGTATATATGTCAATGCTGCTTTCTCACTTTGTCCCAGCTTACCCTTCCCCCTCCCCATGTCCTCAAGTCCATTCTCTATGTCTGCATCTTTATTCCTGTCCTGCCCCTAGCTTCTTCAGAACCATTTTGTTTTTAGATGCCATATATATGCATTAGCATACGGTATTTGTTTTTCTCTTTCTGACTTACTTCACTCTGTATGACAGACTCTAGGTCCATCCACCTCACTACAAGTAACTCAATTTCGTTTCTTTTTATGGCTGAGTAATACTCCATTGTATATATGTGCCACATTTTCTTTATCCATTCATCTGTCGATGGACACTTAGGTTGCTTCCATGTCCTGGCTATTGTAAATAGTGCTGCAGTGAACATCATGGTACATGACTTTTTTTTTTTTTTTTTTTTTTTTTTTTTTTGTGGTACGCGGGCCTCTCACTGCTGTGGCCTCTCCCATTGCGGAGCACAGGCTCCGGACGTGCAGGCCCAGCGGCCATGGCTCACAGGCCCAGCCGCTCCGTGGCACGCACCTGCGTCCCCTGCATCGTCAGGCGGACTCTCAACCACTGCGCCACCAGGGAAGCCCCATGACTCTTTCTGAATTATGGTTTTCTCCAGGTATATGCCCAGTAGTGGGATTGCTGGGTCGTATGGTAATTCTATTTTTAGTTTTTTTAAGGAACCTCCATACTGTTCTCCATAGTGGCTATATCAATTTATATTCCCACCAACAGTGCAAGAGGGTTCCCTTGTCTCCACACTCTCTCCAGCATTTATTGTTTGTAGACTTTTTCATGATAGCCATTCTGACCGGTGTGAGATGATACCTCATTGTAGTTTTGATTTGAATTTCTCTAATGATTAGTGATGTTGAGCATCCTTTCATGTTTTTGTTGGCAATCTATATCTTCTTTGGAGAAATGTCTATTTAGGTCTTTTGCCCATTTTTGGATTGGATTGTTTGGTTTTTTTTGATATTGAGCTGCATGAGCTGCTTATATATTTGGGAGATTAATCCAGCTCCATGATTTTAAAACTAGAACTGAGTGACAGAAGCCATGATGTTATAATCACGGTCTTGAACTTTTGTTGAAACCTTCAACAAGTCATGTTTCCTATCTATCCATTCTTCTCTGCATCTGTAAAAAGAATTTAAGTTTCCCTATGTAAAAATTTGTTTCACCTCTTTTGGCAGGAATGTGTTCAAATTATTTCCTAAAATAATTCCCAGATATAAAGGATATAAAGTTCTTTTGAAATGTTGAGATATTTCTTTGAATAAACAATATGGTTTTCATTTAATAGAGTTCCAGATATTCTTTGTGATTATAAGGTGACGAAAACTCCAGGCACACTTGTACCTTGGGTATTCAAAGCCTATGTGGGATCAGTAAGAGGATTATGGATGAGGGTGAAATTAAAAGAAGGCTTAGTCCTGACCTGTGAACAGAGTCCTTCAGAGGGGAAGAAAGAGGTCAGTACTTTTACTTTGACACTATTTATACTTTAAACAGTAAATATTCAAACTAAGATATTAAGATTGGCTTTTTAATTAGAAATGAGGAAGTCTATGCTTCTATGAGGAAGTCTAGGTTATTTCAGCTCTAATCTAATTAACACCTACTGCCTGTAGAGAATCAAAAATAAATTTTAGAGATTAAGAATATAGGGAAAAGACCTAGATTTCTCTTCTCATCAGAAAAGTGCTCAGTCACATCTCTCTCCTGATTTAAATATTCCTCTCATTCTTCTTTCTAATATTTATAGGATGTTAGAAGATGAAATTCAAGTTAACAATGTGGAACATTTTAGCTCAGCACAATTAAGGAAAAAATCATTGCCCCACTTGAAAATGAAGAAATTGTAAACAAAAGTAGAAGAAGCTGCCGGGAAAGTTTTTTTCTAGTGACACATTACTTCTTTGAATAAATCTTTGTGTCAACTGAAACCTCGCCTTTGCTTTCTCTGTTGCAAGCACCAAGTCCTTGACCTGACTTTAAGTCTTTCCTAAGCATTTTGAGAAGGAATTGATGGAATTCTCCCTACTGTTGATATACCAGGTTACCACATATTTACATGGGACTTTTGGGCCAAAAAACCCAACATTTCTTTTTTGTACCTTTATTACTACATCTTTAATACAAGGCTGGAGTGTTTATGCAGTCTGTTGCCTGAGACTGTGGTGGCAGAGGGACAATATTGGGGGCAGTATTAGAATTTGTTTAAGTCTGAACCGGGAATTCCATCTGTCTTAGTGACATTAGTGTCAAACTGTTAGTGCCGCACTATTTTAAATTGTGTCCAAGAGCCTGAGGCTTATGCTTATAGGTGCCATCTATAAACTTAGAAACAAACAAAAGAGCCTCTCTCCATTGAATACGAAAGCCCAGTGAGCAATTAAAAAGCAGCCTGGGACCTCACCCGGACAACTAGTCGGAACCAGAGCTCTTGATATTCCCCTGGATATTGTTGAAAACTGTCAGAGAAAAACTAAAGCAAATAATCAAAGTGGAAATAATTGTTCCCGGGAACAGTTTTGTTTTCAAAGCTTGGTGCAGTGGAAGGAATAGTGACTAGTCACTTATGAATCTTTGGTTCTAGTCTCAGCTCTGCTTGGAACTGCCTCTTTAAGAATTTGCTTCAAAACTCAAGTCTTGCTTCTATAAAATGAAGAAAAGAATTGAAGTAGGTTATTTGCAAAGTCCCTTCCAGCTTGAAAAATTGATACATCCGTACTTCAGATCACCTTTGAAGAATTTTTTAAAATTAGGGTACAGTTTACATATAGCAAAAATGCACATATCTTAATCATACAGCTTGATCAATTTTTATACCCATGTAATCACCAGGCAGATCAAGTTAGAACATTTCCATCACGCCAGAAAGTTCCTTTATTTCTCTTCCAGTCAAGACTACCTTTGGCCTAGACTATGACTTTTATCATCATAAATTAGCTTTGTCTAGATTGAACTTCGTGTAAATGGAATCATTCTGTACATACTCTTTTGTGTTTGGCTTCTTTTACTCAACTTAATGTTTTCGAGATTCATCCAGGTATTACATGTGTCACTAGTTCATTTTTTTCTACATTGCAGTGTAGTTTGAATGTAACACAGTTTATATATCCATTACCCTGTTGTTTTTAGCTTTTGGCATATTATTAATAAAGCTTCTGTAAACTTTTCTCTATAAGTCTCTCTTTTTTGTTGTTGTTTTTTTTTTTTTTGGACATATGCGTTCATACCTTTGGGGCCTGTACCTAGGGTTGGAAGTGCTGGCTCACAAGGTAGGCATGTGTTTAGCTTTGTTAGGATCTGCCAAGAAAGTATCCCTAAATGACTATACCATTTTTTCATTCTGAACAGCAATGTAGGAGCCATTCTGGTGAATGTAAACTGTGGTTTTAATTTGCTTTTCTCTGATGAATACTGATATTGTGCACCTTGAATATACTTACTGGCGATTTGGATATCTTCTTTTGCAATGTATTTGTGAAGTCTTTCACCAATTTTTGTTGGGTCTACTGTCCTTATTGAGTTTCAAGGGTTCTTTAACTATTCTGGATAAGGTCTTTCATTGGATATTTTGCCAATATGTGCTTTCAGTTCATTGCCTTTTCACTTTCTTATTGGTGTTTTTTGACAAGCAAAAACCCGAACTTTCCATTGTTTTTCCTTTTATGTTTTCTGATGCTTTTCTCTAGTAATTGTATGGTTTTGGCCTTTGCATTTAGGTCTATTATCCTTTTCAAATTATTTTTTATTACGATATGAAGCAAGGATCAAGGTTCAGTTTCTTCCGTACAAATGTCTCGTTGTTCCTGCACTGTTCATTGAAAAGATATGCCTTTCGATGGTGTTTTTTCTTTTTTTTTAATTTATTTTTGGCTGTGTTGGGTCTTTGTTGCTGTGTCAGCTTTCTCTAGTTAAATCATAAGAGAATACTATGAACAGTTCTATTCCAGCGAATTGGATAACCTAGGAGAAATGGAAGAATTTCTAGAAACATATAACCTTCCAAAACTGAATCAGGAAGAAATAAACTGAATCAGGCCAATCACTAGTAGTGAAATTGAATTTGTATTTTAAAAAAATCCTAGCAAACAAAAGTCCAGGAATGGACAGCTTCCCAGGGAAATTCTCCCAAACATATAAGAGCTATAACATATCCTCAAGCTAGTCTAAAAAACTGAAGAGGATGGAACACCCCCAAACTCATTCTATAGGGCCATCATTACCGTGATACCAAAACCAGACAAAGACGCTACAAAAAAAAGAAAAATATAGGCTAATATATCTGATGAATATAGATGCAAAAAATTCTCAAAAAACTATTAGCAAATTAAATTCAGCAGTATATGAAAAGGATCATACACCATGATCAACAGACACATTTATTCCAGGGATGCAAGAATGGCTCAGTATCTGCAAATCAATCAATGTAATACACCATATTAACAAAAGGAAGGATGAAAATCATATGATCATCTCAATAGATGCAGAAAAAGCACATGACAAAATCCAATGTTCAGGGCTTCCCTGGTGGCTCAGTGGTTGGGAATCTGCCAGCCAATGCAGGGGACACGGGTTTGAGCCCTGGTCTGGGAAGATCCAACATGCTGCGGAGCAACTAAGCCCGTGAGCCACAACTACTGAGCCTGTGCGTCTGGAGCCTGTGCTCCGCAACGGGAGAGGCCGCGACAGTGAGAGGCCCGTGCATCGCGATGAAGAGTGGCGCCCGCTCTCCGCAACTGGAGAAAGCCCTCGCACAGAAACGAAGACCCAACACAGCCAAAAATAAATAAATTTATTTTAAAAAAATCCAATGTCCATTCATGATAAAAACTCTCATCAAAGTGGGTACAGCGGAGCATATCTCAACATAATAAAGACCATTTATGACAGACCCACAGCTAACATTATACTCAACTGTGAAAAGCTGAAAGCTTTCCCTCTAATATCGGGAACAAAACAAGGATCCCCACTCTTATCACTTCTATTTAACATAGTATTGGAAATCCTAGCTACAGAAATTAGACAAGATAAAGAAATAAATGGCATTCAAATTGGAAGGGAAGAAATAAAACTGTCACTATTTGCAGATTACATGATATTATGTATGGAAAATACTAAAGTCTCCACCAAAAATCTAATAGAGCTAATAAATGAATTCAGCAAGGTTGCAGGATACAAGATTAATATATAGAAATATGTTGCTTAGCTATACACTAATAATGAACTATCAGAAAGAGAAATTAAGGAAACAGTTAATTTAGAATTGAATTAAAAAGAATAAAATACCTAGGAATACACTTAACCAATGATATGACCATAGGGGTTAATATCCAAAATATATACGTAGCTCATCCAAAAAAAAAAAAAACAATTAAAAAATGGGCAGAAGACCTGAATAGACATTTTTCCAAAGAAGACATACAGATGGCTAAAAACCACATGAAAAGAAGCTCAGCGTTGCTAATCAAAGGAGAAATGCAAATCAAAACCACAATGAGATATCACCTTACACCTGTCAGAAAGGCTATCATCGAAAAGTCTACAAATAACAAATGTTGGAGAAAAGGGCACCCTAGTACACTGTTGGTGGGATTGTAATTTGGTGCAGCTACTATGGGAAACGGTATTGATATTCCTCAGAAAACTAAAAATAGAACTTCCATATGATCCAGCAGTTTCACTCCTGGGTATATATCTGAAGAAATAAAAGCACTAATTCAAAAAGATATATGAACCCCAATGTTCATAGTAGCATTATGCACAATAGTCAAGATATAGAAGCAACCTAAGTGCCCATCAACAGATGAATGGATAAAGATGTGTTATATATGTGCAATAGAATATGACTCAGCCATAATAAAGAATGAAATTCTGCCATTTGCAACAATGTAGATGAACTTGGAGAGTATTATGCTTAGTGAAGTAAGTCAGACAGAGAAAGACAAATACTCCATGTTATCACTTATATGTGGAATCAAAAAAATAAGGCAAATGAATGTATATAACAAAACAATAACAGACTAACAGATGTAGAGATCAAACTACTGGTTACCAGTGGGGAGAGGGAAAGAGGAAGGGGCAAGATAGAGGTAGGTAGGAGATTAAGAGGCACAAACTACTATGTATAAAATAAGCAACAAGTATATAGTCATTATTTTGTAATAAATTTAAATGGAGTATAAAAATATTGAATCACTATGTCATATACCTGAAACTAGTATAATATTGTAAATCATCTATACTTTGATAAAAATTTATGTAATATACCATCAAAGAAAGAAAGAAAGAATGTCATTATTTGTAATGGCTCAAAATTAAAATGTCACTTAGTTTAATACATAAAGTGATTCTTGTTGTTTTTTAATGAGTTAATACATAAATATTTTCAATATTGATATATATAATCACATAAACCAAAGCTCTTTGGAGTCCTCAATCTTTAAGAGCACAAAGGGGTCTTGATTCCCAAAAATGTTTGAAAACTATTGAGAGACAGAGATATATATATATATATGTGTATGTATATATATATGCCCCACACATGCATATTAAATGTATATTCATCTCTACAGAAATTTAGATGAGATTTGATTCACATTTCATTGAATCTGTGGATCAAATTTGGGAGATTTGACATCGTAACAATATTGAATCTTTCAATACATGAATCTTCTTTAGCTATCCATTTATTTAGGCCTTTAATTTCTCCTAATATTTGTTAACTTTTAATGTAAAAGTCATACATATTTTGTAAAATTTATTTCAATTATTTGATGTTTTGATGCTATTATAAATAGTATGTTTTATTTTTCAGGATTTTTCCATAGTATATAGAATAACATGATTTTTTTTGGTATGTTTAAATTGTATCCAGAATCCTTTATAAGTTCATGTATTAATTCTAATAGATTCATTTGGATTTTCTGCTATGCAGTCATGTCATCTGCAAATAAAGATGGTTTTATTTCTTTCCAATCTTTATACCTTTTATTTCTTTTCCTCCCTTACTGTACTTGCTTAGATCTCTAGTACAGTATTGAGTAGAAATGATGATATTGAACATTCTTGTCTTCTTAATCCTAGAGAGAAGTGTTTAATACTTCACTATTAAATATAATGTTAGGGCTTCCCTGGTGGCACAGTGGTTGAGAGTCCGCCTGCCGATGTAGGGGACACAGGTTTGTGGCCCAGTCCGAGAAGATCCCACATGCTGCGGAGCGGCTAGACCTGTGAGCCATGGCCACTGAGCCTGCACGTCAGGAGCCTGTGCTCCACAACGGGAGAGGCCACAACAGTGAGAGGCCCGCGTACCGCCAAAAAATAAATTAATTAATAAATTAATAAATATATATATATATATGTAATGTTAGATGTAGTTGTTTTGGGTGTTTTTTTAACAAATGAAAACCTACATTCCTCTATTGTATTATTCCTATATTGGAACTCCAACATTCTTATATCATTCCTTCATTGGAATGGCAAAAAGATGGACAAAATCCATAAAAGAACCAATCTGACATTCTAAAACTGAAAAATGTAATTTATTAAATAAATAATTTATTAAATGGGCCTAACAGCTGACTGGATGCATAGGAAGAAAGAATTAGAAACTCAAAAACAAGTCAGAACTTATCAAAACTGAAGTAGAGAAAGAAGAAAATAATGAAATGCAACAGAACTCAGTGTGAGAAGTGGGGTCATATTTAACTGTCTAACATATGTGCAGTTGTTACACATGGATGGAAAGAAGGAGAGGATAAGGCAAAAGAAATGAAGGGCTGAGAATTTTCTAAAATTAAAGACATCAACTCAAATTTCAAGAAGCTTAGCATGCCCCAAGTAGGATAAATATAAAGAAAAGCATACCTTAGCATATCAGAGCCAAAATCTTGAAGTCCAAAAATCATGAAGCAATTTTAATAAGCCTACCATGTTTCTTTATTTCTTAGGTTCATATTTGGGTGAGGATCTAAAGTTTTGACAAAATTAGGGTGATTTTAAGTTTCTTTGACAGTATGAGATCCCTGTCTCCCAGTGCTCTGTGAGGAATCTTCAGGATATTTGCCATTAGACAGAAGTAAAAGAAATGGGGCACCAGTATTTACTTATAAACAGCTATGTGCCCAACATTATGGTAGGTGTTTTCACATGGCTTATCTCATTTAATCAGGATCACAGGTCCATTTCAGAAGTATGCAAAGAGTGGGCTTTGAGACACCTAGTTCCTGATACTTAGAAATACTTAAAGTGCATTATGGTGACACCTCAGATAAGTCCAGACCTCTTTTTACCCTGCCTGATCAAATATTCATTTCAAAACACTGTATGCTGAAATGAGCCACGTGGGAGTTGAAGAGAATCAACCATTCAGGTGGTGAAAATGTGTGAATGCAGCTGGCAGATGAAGTTCCAGTGTGATGAATTCCCAGCTTGTCCTTATTGCTTCAGGCAACGACTGACAGGCCTGACTGGTCATTGGCTTTCCATTTCTGGCATTGATAGGACTGAAAATTCTTAGTGTCACAGATACTTAAAAGCTGTCCCTGTTAGAGTGGATACAAACAGTGCTGGAGGGTCCTTATTGCATAGAGATGTAATCAATATGGTCTAGAGTTCTTGACCTGAACCTGTAATTATCTGTATGTTGCAAAGGTGGCTTATTGTTAAAGAAAATGCTTATATTCAGAACTTTGGGACTAAGTTGTGAATGAAGTGAAGAAAAATAGAGGCTTTGTCCCTCTCTTTTCTACTTCCTAGTATTTAAGAGGCTATCATAATAATCACAGATCAGGGTATTCTTAAAGGATTAGAACAATGTATCTTTAGGATTTTGGGTGCTGAAGTTTAAATTTTACCTCTGATACGAAAGTTGTGTCTTCAGTGTTTGCAGCTTGTGATTGTGATTTTCCAAATTCCGAAGTAGAATTTCTTTTCATTGATTTAAATACTGGGATTTGAGGGAACTTCCCTGGTGGCGGAGTGGTTGAGAATCCGCCTGCTAACGCAGGGGACACTGGTTCGAGCCCTGGTCTGGGAAGATCCCACATGCTGTGGAGCAACTAAGCCCCTGTGCCACAACTACTGAAGCCTGCGTGCCTAGAGCCCGCGCTCCACAACAAGAGAAGCCACCACAATGAGAAGCCTGTGCACCGCAACGAAGAGTAGCCCCTGCTCGCTGTAACTAAAGAAAGCCTGCGTGCAGCAATGAAGACCCAACACAGCCAAAAATAAGTAAATAAATAAATAAATTTATTAAAAAACAAAACAAATACTTGGATTTGAAGTGCAGCTTAAATCATAACACATTTGAGTTTGATCTTTTCCTGCAGCTAAGTGTATGCTGAACAAAGAAATTGGGTAAGCAGATGTTATGGCGACCATGATCCTTGGGTGGGAGAGAATAGAAGGCTGTGACACTGGTAGCAAATCTTAAGTTACTGTATGTTCCAGTGTGTTTAAGTATATTGTGATCGAGATTAACTTGCCATGAGAAAATAGTAGAAGTGGAGTTATAAAGCACTTAACAGTCAATGTGGATCCTGATTGCTCTGTCACTGCTTGGCGTAAGATATCTCTGGCTGGCATTATTATTAGATTACCTTATGCGTAGGATGCCTTGAAAAAGAGGGGAAAAGTAATGCCTTGTAATAGAGGGCTATTTGAAAACAAGGGCTGTCTTTGTATTTCCACATGCCTGGTATTGGTGCCTGCCACAGAGCAGATGATCAGTATTTGTCACATTGTTGATTTCTGATAAAACGTCTTTTTTTAAAAAAATTATTTATGTATTTATTTTTGGCTGCATTGGGTCTTCGTTGCTGTGCGTGGGCTTTCTCTAGTTGCAGCGAGCAACTCATTGTGGTGGCTTCTCTTGTTGCAGAGCATGGGCTCTAGGCACACGGGCTTCAGTAGTTGTGGCACACGGGCTCAGTAGCTGTGGCTCGCAGGCTCTAGAGTACAGGCTCAGTAGTCATGGTGCACGAGCTTAGTTGCTCTGTGGTATGTGGGATCTTCCCGGACCAGGGATTGAACCCATGTCCCCTGCATTGGCAGGCAGATTCTTAACCACTGCACCACTAGGGAAGTCCTTAAGTCTTTAAATATACCACAAAATGTTTTAAATTTAATAATGTTACATCTTTGTGTATACATTACCTCACTTAAACCTAGAAAATGTAATCTTGACCTAGAGTCCATTATTAAGGTTGTTATTAGGTTGCTATTATGTTTATGGTCACTATTGCTTTGTTTTGGTCCTTGGTAAACTGTGTAATCAGATGAAATATTTTGTAGAGCGTTTTAAATGATCTTTCGTGTCATTTTTTTTAAAAGCAGCATTATGTTTGAGTGGTATGTTTCTCACCTTTGATACTTTTACATAACTGGACAATAAAATAAAGAAATTATGGCCCTCAACTCAGTCATGCTTTAGTCTTAGTAGGCTGGCCTGGAAATTTGTGTTTGAAGGTTATCTTTATAAAGCAATATTTGGCAAATTCCTGCTTCCTGGTATCTGTTGTCAAGCCTGACAAACATCCACTGAAAGGAATGGACTTGCTTTTGTCTTCTGGTCATACTAGGTTAGCTTCGAGACATGGTGTTGTGGATATTTGGGACTATCTTTTAAGCTAGCCCATCTTATACATGGGCCCAGGATATTGGCATACAGGGATCTGGCCTAAATTCCATTAAACCAAAAAGTTTTGTTTTGAATTGCTACCGTTTTGGTAATGCCATTACAGTGCAGTGGCTTGTACTTATGCTCTAGGCAGTCCTATGCGACACGCCATCCTGAGTCTTAAACCTGTTTTACTTTGGTTTCTAAGAATACTGGAGAGACCGTATTTATGCTATAAATGCTCAGTGTTATGATTGTAGAGAATACCAAAAGATGTGCTTGAAACTTGAACTCTCCACTTAGTCATCCATTTTTTAGATGAATTTATATAGTTTTCAAGTAAAGAATGTTTGTATGATTGGGAAGAGAAAAGACTCCTTCACCCTTCTGCTTCTCTCTGCCTAAAGGGAACACTTAGAACATCCACAATAATCCATTTGAAAGTCTCCTGTCAGGCTGACTTTTCCTATGTCAGAGATTTTGAGCCATAAGTGAATACCTCTAATCAGAGTTTTTATCCCCGTGGTAGGTTCCCAGTTACTGAATCAGAGGGCCTACGCCAGAGAGACCTTAGAAAAATGTTGGTGTGGTGTCTGAAACTTTTCATTTGCCTTGAAACATGTTCTTAATTTTACTTTTTCTTCCAGTCCACCTCGTTGATTAAATTAATTACTTTCTCCTCTGTTCTTAAACTTTTACTGTTGTGTTTATCACCTCGTATTAAAGTTCGTTGGGAACCATTTCCCTTTCAAAACTGTGAGCTCATCTTTGAACTCCCCGAAGTACCCTGAATGGTTCAGACACATAATAGGCACTCAATAAATTTTAATGAATTCAGCATTTTAGCATGGAATATTGAAACCAAACTTTTGAATTTGAGTGGGCACAGTAGTTGCCTCCAAGGAGGGGAAGTGAATGGCTAGGGAACAGAAGTGAAAAGAAGACTTTCTTTTCATTGTAGCCTTTTAGAACATGAAGGTGCATTATCCTTGCAAAACATAAATGAAGCTCTTCTTAACACCTGACATATTTTCCAGAATTTGACAGGTTACCATCAACAACAAGATATTATTGTTTGTTTATTTTGTTTGTTTCCTTATACTAATAAGGAAACTGAGATTAAAGGGTGTTCAATAACTTGTGTATTGTTACATAGTTAGTAGGTGATAGAGCAAAGTATGAGTCAGTACGACCTTTACTTTTTCCAGGATATTGAATACCATTCTCAGCCACAATAGCCTATCTTGATTTTGTTCATACAATCAGCAGGGAGCAGGGTAGGTGTCTGACCTAGGAACTATCCTTACTTACTTCTTATACATGTACTGTGTACATCACAGAAACCACAAAATGCAGCAGCTCCACTCTTTGAGTGGCACCTCTATTTTAAGAGGCCATTGGCCCAACCTCCTTTTTTTTTTTTTTTTTTTTTTTTTTTTGCGGTACACGGGCCTCTCACTGTTGTGGCCTCTCCCGTTGGCGGAGCACAGGCTCCGGACACGCAGGCTCAGCGGCCATGGCTCACGGGCCCAGCCGCTCCGCGGCATGTGGGATCTTCCCGGACCGGGGCACAAACCCGCGTCCCCTGCATCGGCAGGCGGACTCAACCACTGCGCCACCAGGGAAGCCCCGGCCCAACCTCTTTGATGAGGTTTCGATGATTGAAGACTGTTGTGCTCATGACTCACCTAGGTATCCCTGCAGCTCACAGACTCTCTTACCCTTTATGCAGTAAACATTTATTTTCAGCTAGGAAAGCCACCATCAATCAGGTAATGTTTTCTCAAGCTGAAAATGGCTTTCACTGAAGAATGGTGATTGCCCAAGGTCACATTTCTTTACCCATCTACTTGTGGGAAAATGCAAACTAAAGCAATACTAGTGTTTGAAACTCACAATTTATTCTGTATTTGCAGGGGAGGGTTGGGAGAGGCAGAGTGATTATATTTCTCTTGGAAATATTGTGAATTACATTTTCAAAATATGGGTGAAAGCATAAAAGAAGCCAAAAAAAACTCTGATTCTAAATGGACCTGACACCTTGATCTATCATGGCATAACATATGAGTGGAGGTTCCCAGTGGACCTTTCTGCGCTACAATATTTATTCCTATAAAGATCTAAGAGTTTTTAGTCGCTTTGAAACTTGCTAAGAGCTGTTCAGATCCCATCCACTGGACTTGTGTTTTAACATGTTATAGTTATTCTGGTTTGTTTGTTAACTGGTTTGTTTAGTATAGTTCATTCAGAAGTACCACACTGCTCAAATTCTGAATAATAATATTGGGCTTTTCAATAAACTTAAAAAGTAGAGCTCAGATATGAAAGTATACCTGAGAGAAAAATGTTTTTGCTTTGCTTTTCTTGTCCATTAATGTTTAGGGACTACAGGGTCTTAAACTGACCGATTTTATCCCTCTGTATTTTCATGTGCAAAATGGTAACTAAATTTTGCTTTCTGTTTCATTAATATGATCGAAATGCTAATAAATTGAAAGGTGCTAAGATGATACTTCTATCAGTTCCTGCTATTGATGGTGGAATTTTCACTGTAGTTTGCTTTAACACTATGGTGTCAAGAATAAACAATGGTTCATTATGGTTTAATTTTAATAATATGGTTTTAAGAATAAAAAATTACTTGAAAAACTCAGTGAATATAGTACCATTTACATTCACAAAAATAGCTGTATGTAAATTAGTACTTAGCTGAGAAAATTATTTTGAGGTTGTGATCATCAAAATTAATGTAAGTTAATATAATTTTGAATTACGCACTTCCTTACTTATGAAGAAAACCGAACTACACTATTCTAGGAAAGTTATAGAAGTAAGGGGAAATAAATAGGATATTTAACATCTCTACTTAAATCTTGAGTTACGTGCAGCTCATATAGTTTCTATGCTGCATATTAAATTCCATACATAATGAATAATAGTGGTTTTTGGTAACTGGTTGCTTAATATACTGTGTTAAGCGTTTCACATGTATTACCTTCTTTATTCTTCACAGAAATCCTGTGAGATAAAAGTATTGTTATAATTTCCTTTTTTCAGAATAAGGAGCTATGGCTCAAGAGAAATTGTGGACACTATACTACTTCCCATTTTGACAGTGCCATCTGAATTTCTTGATTGTGAACATGTTTTACAGATATTTATTAAAAAATATTTTTGATAAATGCATTTTGGGGATAGACAGGTGTGTAGTGTATGAACTTTGTGATCAAATGTAGGTTTGATTTCCATTTCTGTAGCCAGCCAGCTGTACTACCTCCAGTCTCTTTGTCCTTAAGAGTAGTATGAAAAGACCTGTCTATTGTGTTGTGAGAATTAATAGACGTAACATTCGTATATCTTCTGGCCACGGTTTGAATACATAACAAGGACTCGTTAAATGTTAGTTTTCTCCTTGTTACTTTATTTCAGTAAGAGGAGGAGCAGGAGAGGGAGGAGGAGGAGGAGGAGGAGGAGGGGTAATTTTTACTACTCCCAATGTTTTTGTTTTGCTCTTTAGTATATTATGTTTATTCCTCAGTCTCCCTATGGAGAATGATTATACTATTGTCCTTATTTTATAACTGAGGAAAAAGAGAAGTGGTAGATGCCAGGTTGGAGGCCAGGTAGTCTAATTCTGGAGCTTATTTTTTTTCTTTTTTAATACATTGGATTATAATTACTTCACAATACTGTGTTAGTTTCTGTTGCACAACAAAGCGAATCGGCCATCTGCATATACGTGTCCCCATATCCCCTCCCTCTTGAGCCTCCCTCCCAACCTCCCTATCCCACCCCTCTAGGTCATCGCAAAGCACCGAGCCCATCTCCCTGTGCTATGCTGCTGCTTCCCACCAGCCAACTATTTTACATTCAGTAATGTATATATGTCAATGCTACTCTCACTTCACCCCAGCTTCGCCCTCCCACCCCATGACATCAAGTCAATTCTCTACACCTACCTTTTTATTACTGCCCTGCCACTGGGTTCATCAGTACCATTTTTTTGGATTCCATATATATGCATTAGCATATGGTAGTTTTCTCTTTCTGACTTACTTCACTCTGTATGACAGACTCTAGGTCCATCCACCTCACTACAAATAACTCAATTTTGTTTCTTTTTATGGCTGAGTAATATTCCATTGTATATATGTACCACATTTTCTTTATCCGTTCATCTGTCGATGGACATTTAGGTTGGTTCCATGTCCTGGCTATTGTAAACAGTGCTGCAATGAACATTGTCGTGCATGTCTTTTTGAATTATGATTTTCTCAGGGTATATGCAAGTAGTGGGATTGCTTGGTCATATGGTAGTTCTATTTTTAGTTTTTTAAGGAACCTCCATACTGTTTTCCATAGTGCTTGTATCAATTTACATTCCCACCAACAGTGTAGGAGCGTTGCCTTTTCACCACAACCTTTCCAGCATTTATTGTTTCTAGGTGTTTTGATAATGGCCATTCTGACTGGTGTGAGGTGATGCCTCATTGTAGTTTTGATTTGCCTTTCTCTAATAATTAGTGATGTTGAGCATCTTTTCATGTGCCTCTTGGCCAACTGTGTGTCTTCCTTGGTGAAATGTCTATTTAGGTTTTCTGCCCATTTTTTAACTGGATTGTTTGTTTTGTAAATATTGAGCCCAATGAGCTGTTTGTGTATTTTGGAGATGAATCCTCTGTCTGTTATTGATATATATGTTCCTATTACCATTTTCTTAATTGTTTTGGGTTTGTTTTTGTGTGTCATTTTCTTCTCTTGTGTTTCCCACTTAGAGAAGTTTCTTTAGCATGTGTTGTAAAGTTGGTTTGGTGGTTCTGAATTCTCTTAGGTTTTGTTTGTCTGAAAAGCTTTTGACTTCTCCATCGAATTTGAATGCAGTCCTTGCTGGGTAGAGTAATCTTGGTGGTAGGTTTTTCTCTTTCGTCACTTGAAGTGTATCCTGCCACTCCCTTCTGTCCTTCAGAGTTTCCCCTGAAAAATCAGCTGATAACCTTATGGGGATTCCTTGTATGTTATTTTTGTTTTTCCCTTGCTGCTTTTAATAATTTTTCTTTGAATTTAATTTTTGTTAGTTTGATTTAGATGTGACTTGTATTTTTCCTAGGGTTTATCCTGTATGGAACTCTCTGTGCTTCTTGGACTTGCGTGACTATTTCTTTTCCCATGTTAGGGAAATTTTCCACTATAATCTCTTCAAATATTTTCTCAGATCCTTTCTTTTTCTCTTCTTCTTCTGGGACCCCTATAATTCAAATGTTGGTGAATTTATTGTTGTCCCAGAGGTCTCTGAGATTGTCTTCAATTCTTTTCTTTCTTCTTTCTTTATTCTGCTCCTTGGCAGTTATTTCCACCATTTTGTCTTCCAGCTCACTTATTCATTCTTCTGCCTCTGTTTTTCTGTTATTGTTTCCTTCTAGTGTATTTTTCATTTCATTTGTGTTGTTCATCTGTGTTTGTTTGTTCTTTAGTTCTTCTAGATCTTTGTTAAACATTTCTTGTATTTTCTCAATCCATGCTTCCATTCTATTTATGAGATTCTGGATCATCTTTACTATCATTACTCTGAATTCTTTTTCAGGTAGATTGCCTATTTCCTCTTCATGTATTTGGCCTTGTAGGTTTTTACCTTGCTCCTTCATCTGCGGCATATTTTTTTGCTGTCTCATTTTTGTTTTTTTATGAGTGGGATTGTGTCCGGTGTTACTGGTTGTTTGGCCTGAGGCTTCCAATGCTGGAGTCTGTAGGCTGTTGGGTGGAGCTGGGTCTTGGTGCTGAGATGAGGAACTCTGTGAGACCTCACTCTGATGAATATACCCTGGGGTCTGAGCTTCTCTGTTAGTTCAGTGGTTTGGACTTGGAGCTCCCACTGCAGGAGCTTCCGCCCCGACTCAGGCTCGCAAGTCATGATCCTGCAAGCTGCATGGGGCAGCAAAAAAAAAAAAAAAAAAAGGGAGAGCAATAACAAAGTAAAAAATAAAATTAGGGCTTCCCTGGTGGCACGGTGGTTGAGAGTCCGCCTGCTGATGCGGGAGACGTGGGTTTGTGCCCCAGTCCGTGAAGATCCCACATGCCGTGGAGTGGCTGGGCCCATGAGCCATGGCCGCTGAGCCTGCGTGTCTGGAGCCTGTGCTCCGCAACGGGAGAGGCCACAACAGTGAGAGGCCCGCGTACCGCAAAAATAAATAAATAAATAAAATAAAATAAAATTAGACTAGGAAACTAACAGATACGTTAGAAAGAATGTTAAAAGTAAAAATATAGATGGGGGGCTTCCCTGGTGGTGCAGTGGTTGAGAATCTGCCTGCCAGTGCAGGGGACACGGGTTCGAGCCCTGGTCTGGGAAGATCCCACATGCCGTGGAGCAACTAGGCCCGTGAGCCACAACTACTGAGCCTGTGCGTCTGGAGCCTGTGCTCCACAACAAGAGAGGCCGCAACACTGAGAGGCCCGCGCACCGTGATGTAGAGTGGCCCCCGCTTGCCACAACTAGAGAAAGCCCTCACACAGAAACGAAGACCCAACACAGCCAAAAATAAATAAATAAATAAATAAATTTAAAAACATATATATATGTATATATGAATCAACAACTGGAAGGTGCATCAGTACCACAGTAGTGAAAAAGAGGAGGAAGGAAAAAAATGCCGGGGGGCGGGGGGACGGTGAGAAGGCCTTGGCTGTGGAGGGCAGGGCCTAAGCAAGAGTGAGGTTTGGGCGGTGAGCGGGGCCAATGCTCAGGACCCACAGCACTGGAAAAGGCCCTAGGGACTGTGGGGGGTGGGGCTTAGGCTCAAGGAACAGAAGGGGCCCAGGCGTGCCCCCATCCCTGGTCTCAGAGGGCAGAGGACCTCACCTGGGAGCCCAGCAGTCTTCCTGGGATTGAGTGGGCGGGGCAAATGCCCTCTTCTCCTCTCCTGCTCCTCTGGTCTGCAGTCTGGGAGGGCCCCTCCCGCCTGCCTCTCCTGATCTCCCGGGCCTCCCTCCTATGCCCCCAGTGTGGCTGTTGGTGGGGAATGGGGGGCCTTGGAGGGCAGGGGACTGGCCTGGGAGTTCAGCAGGGTGCCAATCCTGTCTGGCCTCCACTTCTCCTCCCCCCTCGGTCCCCCTGCCTCCTACCAGTTCACTCTAGGGTTCCTACCGTCTCCTTTGGGGTCAGAGTCCCCCACCAGCAGCCAGCAGGGACCCTAGTTGTGGGGAGACGCTAACTCTGTGTCTTCCCACACTGCCATCTTGACTCCCCCCCTGTTTTTTTTAATATAGTTGATTTACAAAAGAGCTTACCTTCTTAACTCATATGTGAGTTTCTTGGAGGATATGTTCCAATAACAATAGATGAGATTTTGATATTTTAGGCCTTAATCCTAGAAATTATTCTCCCACCCCCTCCTTCTCCCTCATCTATTTCTTCCAGGTTTAGATTGTGACAGTGTGACAGTTCTTTTCCTGATCCTCAGTTGATTCGTACCATAAGTTTGTTCGATTAGATGTTCACAAAGACCCTTCTGATTCTAAAATCTGTGATCCTGTACTCTTTGGATACATTTGCAGTATTCTGAGGCAGCTCTGACAGTCCTTTAAGGGAAAGGTATTCATCACCGTGGCCAAATAGGGAAGATATTGACTTCAATACTGAACTGAAATTAACCATTTCATGGGGTTTTTGGTGGGAACAACAGAATGCAAGTTACCTCCTCATGCCTCTTCATCTCCTTAAAGTAATTCTGCCCAGTTGGATTTGACTTTAGTCATATTAGTTTTTGCATGTGAATACATTTTGTTCTGCCTACAGAAGATGAAGACACGGAGCCGTTCTGTTCGCCAGAGGAGCAGTCGCTCTCCTAAACGTTTTTGGCTCTGTCCTGATCTGTCATTGTCTCCCTTTCACTCTTTTTTCCCTGTGTCTCTGTTTCAGTTTGTCTTGTGTTTCAGTTTCTCCCTCCTAGGTTCTATCTTCTTGTTTTGATAATCCCACCCCCCTTTTTTTTCTCTAAATGAAAGTCTCTCCCAGGGATGCTGAATAGTTCATTCTTTTTATAACACTCCTTATATGCACAGAAGAATTTAGCTTGGCTGTAAACTTTGTCCTTGGCATAAATTTGGCAGATAGTTTTTAACCTCGGTGAGACTTTTCATTGGGATCATGAAAGTGTTGAGGCATCACTGCCCTCCACTCTTCCTCCTTCAAGTATGACATTAGTGGTTTTAGCTCTTGTTGACCCTTCTTTAAACCAAAGCTTTATAGCCTATTACAGCACAGTGTGGATTTTTTTTTTTTTTTTATGATATGTTGGAGGGAAAGAAAAAAACTCCTCTAAAGTTACAAATGGTTTCACTTACCAAAATGACTATTACTCTTGGAAAGTTTTGTCTTTTCTTTAAAATTTCCAGGAGTTGGGTGGGCTTGATGTCCTCTCTCCCGCTCCATCTCCCCACCCACACACTCATGTTGGTAGAGATGCCAAGAGCTTGAAGCATAATTCCAGTCTTCTAGGAGGCAAATCATTTACCAAGGAGCAAGCAAGACACACTTTCCTGCTGTTATTTTAATCTTGCATTCCATCATTTATTGGATCAAATAACAGTCTCATTTACTTAGGATCCATGTCAGCACCTTGAAATCCAAATTATCTGTTACATGTCACCTTGTAAGAGATTGTAAGAGATTCTCTGCATTGCCTCTCTCCAGCCCTCTTTCCTTAAAGGACTTTATTTAAGCATCTTCATTTTTTCTGGGTATCTGAGGGTTTCAGTGTAATGAAAAATGTTTGCCCTCTTCATAAAAACAATACTTAAAACTTTTTTTTATTGTGTGCCTCTTCTGAGGCTTGCAACTTTTTTTTTTTTTTTTTTTTTTTTTTTAGTGGTACGCGGGCCTCTCACTGTTGTGGCCTCTCCCGTTGCGGAGCACAGGCTCAGCGGCCACGGCTCACGGGCCCAGCTGCTCCGCAGTATGTGGGATCTTCCCGGACCGGGGCACGAACCCGCGTCCCCTGCATCGGCAGGCGGATTCTCAACCACTGCGCCACCAGGGAAGCCCCTTGCAACTTTTTTTAAAAAATAAATTTATTTACTTATTTTTGGCTGTGTTGGGTCTTTTTTTATTTTATAAATTTATTTATTTATTTTTAAATTTTTTAGCTTCATGGGGTCTTCGTTGCTGCATGCGAGCTTTCTCTAGTTGCGGTGAGCGGGGGCTACTCTTCATTGCGGTGTGCGGGCTTCTCATTACAGTGGCTTCTCTTGTTGCGGAGCATGGGCTCCAGGCACGCGGGCTTCAGTAGTTGCAGCACGCGGGCTTCAGTAGTTGCAGCACGCAGGTTTCAGTAGTTGTGGCTCGCGGGCTCTAGAGCGCAGGCTCAGTAGTTGTGGTGCACGGGCTTAGTTGCTCTGCGGCATGTGGGATCTTCCCGGACCCGGGCTCAAACCCGTGTCCCCTGCATTGGCAGGTGGATTCTTAACCACTGCACCACCAGGGAAGCCCAATACTTAAAACTTCTATCTTAAGTTTTGCTTATCAGAGTAGCTTTGCCCAGACTTGGACCTGAGCATTCTTAAATGTGAGCCAGTGAATCTTAGCTTCTGATGGTTCTACAAGGAACCACTGAAGAAATTTAGGGATTTCCTGTCCAAAGCAAGCAGTGTCCTTCAGTAGGCTACCAGATTATCATAAATCTAGGCATAGCTGAGAAGATGAAAAGTTGTGAATCATTTATCATCACAAGTTGAATAACACAAACTTCAGGTAGCCTCCATGGGTTTCCTCCCTGCTGTTGGCTCAGCTAGGGCTTTTATTGGAGCCATATCTGCACTTCTACTCTTTCAGCCCTCTTTTTATGAGACTAAAATGTAAATTGGGTGCTATTTAAATATTTCCTACTTACGTTTATTGAAAACTATGCTGCCACAGGGCATGGCACTTTGAAAACTGCCTTGCACCAGCCCAGTTTTCCACCCATGTGGTTTACCCAAAAACCTGGACTTTCCTTTCCTCAGACCTTTAATTTCTTTAAACCAAATGATCACACAAAAACTTAGGAGGAACCTAGTTTCGTTTGTGAGGTTTTCAATAAAAGTTGAGTGTGGCTAGAAAACCAGACCCATGAAAATCCATGCTTATGCTGATACTGAAGGAAAAACTTACAGAATTCTTATACTTCCTGCTTTTAGTGTTTGGGAGAAAAGAAAAAACAAGGAAGATGGAAGAGCTTTAGCAGTGGTCCACTTTGGGAAAGAAAGGAGATGAGGGAAGTTTGGTTGAGTTCATTTGTCACTTATTTGGTGTTTTATTTTGTCCTAGTCCTAGAAATTTTTGAAAATACAGAAAAGTATTAAGAATAAAATTTTAAAACTATAGTATTTTTTAAATTGACAAAATATTAAATGATATTTTGTAACTTATTTATTATCATCAGCAGATTTCCTTCAAATCATTAAATATTTTTCAAGGCATAGATATTTTAATGGTTATATTCTCTGAATCATTTATTTGTCTAGTCTTCTATCCTTAAACTTTTCGATTTCTAATTTTTTTGCCCTACTAATTAAGAATAAATAAAATTCCTATATAGAGCTCTTTGGTTTATATGTTTCCAAACACTTAAAGAAGAATTAATATCAATACTTCTCAACTATTCCAAAAAACGGAAGTGGAGGGAACCCTTCTAAACTCATTTCATGATGGCAGTGTTATCCTGATACCAAAACCAATCAAAGACACAACAGGAAAAGAAAATCAGGCCAGTATCCCTAATGAACAAGAGGTAGAGATCCTTAACAAAATTTAGCAAACCAAATTCAATAATATACAAAAGGAGCACCCACCATGATTAAGTGGGATTTATTCCAGGGATGCTAGGATGAGTCAACATCTACTAATCAATCAGTATGGTACACCACATTAACAGAATGAAGGATAAGAATCATCTTAATAGATGCAAAAAAAGCATTTGACAGAATTCAACATTCATTTATGATAAAAACTCTCAACAAAGGAGGTATACAGGGAACATACCTCAACCTAATAAAGCCCATATATGACAAGCCCACAGCTAACAACATGGTGAAAAGCTGAAAGATTTTCTTCCAAGGTCAGAAATACGACAAGGATGCCCACTTTTGCTGTTTATTAGGCAAGGCAAAGAAATAAAAAGCATCCAAATTGGAAATGAAGAAGTAAAACTGTCACTATTTACAGATGATATGACATTATATATAGAAAACTCTAGAAACTCCACCAAAACACTGTGAGAACTAATAAACAAATTCAGTAAAGTTGCAGCATACAAAAATCAGTTGCATTTCTATATACTACATACACTATACTGAACTATCAGAAGAGAAATTAATAAAACAATCCCACTTACAATTAAATGAAAAAGAATGAAATACTTATGTATAAATTTAGTCAGGGAGGTGAAAGACCTGTACACTGAAAACCTTAAGACATTGATGAAAGAAACTGAAGAAGACATAAATACAGACATACCTTCTTCAGTTCCAGACCACTGCAATAAAGTGAATATCAAAATAAAGTTTTTCACATGAACTTTTTGGTTTCCCAGTACATATAAAAGTTATGTTTACAATATACTGTAGTCTGTTAAGTGTGCACTAACATTATGTCCAGAAAAACAATATATGTACCTTAATTTTAAAATATTGCTAAAAAATGCTAAACCTCACCTGAGCCTTCAAGGAATAGTAATCTTTCTACTGGTAAAGAGTTTGAAATAATGCGAGAATTATTAAAATGTGACACAGAGATATGAAGGGAGCAAATGCTATTGGAAAAATGGTGCTGGTAAACTTGCTTGACACAGGTTTGCCAGAAACCTTCAATTTGTAAAAAATGCAGTATCTTCAAAGTGCAATAAAGTGAAGTACAATAAAATGAGGTGTGCCTATAAATGGAAAGATATACCATGATCATGGATTGGAAGATTTAATATTGTTAAAATGTCCATACTACCCAAAGCAAACTATAGATTTAATGCAATCCCTATCAAAATTCCAATGGCATTTTTCACAGAAAGAGAACAAACAATCTTAAAATCTGTATGGAGCTGCAAGAGACCCCAAATAGCAAAAGCAATCTTGAGAAAGGAGAACAAAGTAGGAGGCATCATGCTTCCTGATTTCAAACTATATTACAGAGCTATAGCAATCAAAACAATATAGTATTGACATAAAAAAGAGATCAATGGAACAGAATAGGTAGCCTAGAAATAAACCCTCGCATATATGGTCAATTAATTTACAACAAAGAAGCCAAGAATATGGACCACTATCTTATTCTATGCACAAAAATCAACTGAGAATGGTTTAAAGACCTCACAATGAGACCTGAACTCATAAATACATAGAATACATAGGTGGTAAGCTCCTTGACACTGGGTTTTTTATTTGATACCAAAAGCAAAGGCAACAAAAGCAAAACAAATGAGTGGGACTACATCAAACTAAAAGGTTTCTATACAGCAAAAGAACCCTCCCCCTCCACCCCCCCACCAAAGACAGGTATCCTGCAGAATGAGAGAAAGTGTTTGCAAATCATGTATCTGATAAAGAACAATATCCAATATATATAAAGAACTCATACAACTCAATAGAAAAAAAAGTCTGATTAAAAAATGGGCAGAGGATCTGAAGAGAAATCCTATAGAATACATACAAATGGCCAATAGGTACATGAAAGTATGCTCAGCACACTAATTATCAGGGAAATACAAATCAAAAGCCAATGAGATATCATCTCATGCCTGTTAGAATGTCTGTCATGAAAAAGACAAGAGATAACAAGTGTTGGCAAGAATGTGGAGAAAAGGGAATCCTTGTGTACTGTAAACTAGGATTACAGAATGTAAGCTGGTGCAGCTACTATGGAAAACAGTATGGAGGATCCTCAAAAAATTAAAAATAGAACTACCATATGATCCAGCAATGTCCACTCTGGGGAACGCATTAACTCACAAAGATATCTGCATCCCCATGTTCATTGCAGAATTATTTACAGTAGGCAAGACACTGATACAACCTAAGTGTCTATCAGTGGATAAATGGATAAACAAAATGTGATACACACACACACACACACACACACACACACACACACACTGTAATGTTCAGACATAAAAAGAAGAAAATCCTGCCCCTCGTGACAACATGGATAGACCTTGAGGGTATTATGCCAGTCAGACAGAGAAATACAAATACCATATGATCTTACTTTATAAGTGGAATCTAAGTAAAAGCAGAAACAAAAACTCATACATGCAGGTAACAGGCTGGTGGTTGCTGGTGGAGGGATGTATTGATAGATGGAGGGAAATGGGTGAAGGTGGTCAAAAGGTACAAAATTCTAATTTAAAAATAAGTGAGGCTTGGGAATGTTAAAACATGGTGGCTATAGTTAAAGTACTACACTGTGTATTTGAAAGTTGCTAAGAGAGTAGATCTTACAAGTTCTCATCATAAGAAAAAAATTGTAACTGTGAGTTGGTGATGGATGTTAACTAGACTATTGTGATCATTTCCCAATATATACATATATCAAAACAGTATGTTGTACATCTGAAAGTAATGTTATATGTCAATTATATTTCAATTAAAATATTTTTTCTTCTCATTTTATTGAGATATTGACATGCAGCACTGTATAGGCTTAAGGTGTACAGCATAATTGACTTACATGAAATGATTATCATAATATGTTTAGTGAACATCCATCATCTCATATAGATACAAAATAGAAGAAAATGAAAAAAAAAAATTTTCCTTGTGATGAGAACTCTTAGGATTTAGTCTCTTAACAACTTTCACACATAACATACAGCAGTGTTACTTATATTAATTATGTTGTGCATTACATCTGTAGTATGTATTTATCTTATAACTGGAGGTTTGTACCTTTTGACCACCTCAGTTTTAAAAACTGATTTAATGCTTAAAAGATCAAAAATAAACACATTTTATTTTTGCGGGGGAAAGTAAGTTTAACTTATACTCATTTGATTACTTTTGATGTTGGACTTTGAGAAAATGTTAATTAGCCATTTACTGTTACCTTCTGGAGTTTTCCTATTCTCATTGATTTTAAGATCATATACCTTTTTCCAAATTTTACTTTCAGTCTGTGTATATCATTATGTTTTACAATGAGTTTCTTATAGACAGCATACAGTTTATGTTTTTAATTCTCTCTGCCAACCTCTGTCTTTTATTTCACGTTTGTGGACAATTTACATTGAATGTAATTATGTTAGGGCATAAGTCTGCTCTTTTATTTTTTATTCTCTATTCTGTTTTTGTTTGTTTTCTTTTCCTTGCCTTCCTGTTTTTATTATACCACTTCATATAGCTTTATTAGTGGTTGCTGTAGGTGTATTACCTTAACTATGCATAACTTATCACAGTCTACTGGTGTCACTTTACCAGTTTTAGTGAAGCCTTTCCTCTCTTTATGTCCCTTTACACTCCCTATTTGTAATATAATTATCTTATACATTTAGAGCCATATCCATGATCATTACTTTTTGCTTCAACTCTGAAACATAATACAGAAAACTCAAGAGGAGAAGCGCAACCTATTATATTTACTCATATTTTTGTTTACTATGTTTTTTCTTCCTTCCAGTGTTCCAAAGTTCCTTCTTTTATTGTTTTCTTTCTGTTAGGAGAACTTCCTTTAGCCATTCTTTTAGAGTAAGTCTGCTGACAAAAATTCTCTTTGTTTTTGTTCATCTGAGAAAGTCTGGATTTCCCCTTCATTCATGAAATATATTTTCTCTGGGTACAGGATTCAGGGTTGACAGTTCTTTTCTTTCAATACTCAAAAAAATACTGTGTCAGTTTCTTCCAGCCTCCGTGTGTTTTTGATGAGGAATCTGCTATCATTTGAGGTGTGTTTCCCCTATAGGTAAACTGTCATTTTTCTCTGGCTGCCTTCAGGTTTTTTTCTGTCTTTAGTTTTCAGAAGTTGCATTATGATATGTCTTTTCATGGGTTTCTTTTTTTTTTTTGCAGTACGCAGGCCTCTCACTGTTGTGGCCTCTCCCGTTGCGGAGCAGGGTCAGTGGCCACGGCTCACAGGCCTAGCCACTCCGCGGCATGTGGGATCTTCCCGGACCGGGGCACGAACCCATGTCCCCTGCATCGGCGCCACCAGGGAAGCTCTCATGGGTGTCTTTAAGAGTGTCCTGTTATGGGTTCACTCAGCTTCTTTATTGTGTAGATTTACGTCTCTTGCAGAATTTAGTTAGTTTTCAGCCATTGTTTTTTCAAATACTTCTCCAGCCCCATCTCCTTTCCCTTTCCCTTCTGGGCCCATTATGACCCACATGTTAGATCTTTTAAAATAATCCCACAAATCCCTGGGATTCTGTTAATTTTTCAGTCTGTTTTTCCTGTCTTTGTCAGATTGGGTAATTTCTACTGTTCTTTTACAGTTTACTGATTCTTTTTTACTGTCCCTCCATTCTGCTATTGAATCTATCTACTGAACTTTTGATTTTATTGTATGTTGAAGTTACAGGATTTCCATTTGATTTTTCTTTATATCTTCTAATTCTTTGCTAAAGCTTTCTATTTTTACATTTGTTTCTAGCATGTTCATAAGTGCTCTTCGAAACATTTTTATCATGGCATTTGAAAAATGTTTCACAGATAATTTAAACATCTTTGTCACCTTGGTGTTAGTGTCCATTGATTGTCCTTTTTTCATTCAGCTTGACATCTTCCAGGTTCTTGGTATGTCTGGTGATTTTCAGTTTGAACCTAGGCATTTTCCTAAGATTTGGATCTTATTTAAAGCTTTTGTTTTAACTGGCTTTCTTGACACCACCGTGGCAGGGGAAGTTGAGCACTGTGCCTCGCTCTGCCAAGTGGAGGTAGAAGTCTTGCTTGGCCAACGTTACTCTTCAAGGTCAGGGGACTATTGGGCAGAAATGGTAGTTCAGCTTACCATGTGGCTTCATTACTGCTGAATGATGACAGAAGTCCTCCTGACCCTCTTCTAGACCTGTACTCACAGCTCACGAGTGAGAAGGAGCAGGGGCGCCTCTCAGCTGCTGGGAGCAGCGAGTGAGGGCAGTCCAAGTTCCCTGTTTGTTCTGTACCACCACTGCGTGGATTGGGGGCTAGTTCTTGTTAATGGCTGGAAGGAATTCAAGTCCTGACAACCTACTTAGCCTTTTCTGGCACCACCTCAGTCGGGTGTTGGGCATCTCGTTATAGTCTGAGGAGGGCGGAAGTCCAGGCTCCCCACTTGGCTTTTGCTGGCATGGGTGGTGGTAGAGCCACAGTTTTTTCCTTTGGTGTTTGTCTAGAGTAAATCAGTTATTTTCTAAAAGTCTCTGCCTTGCAAGGCTGCCCCTTTCCTATTCCTTTGGCTAGAGAGATCAGGCTTTTGTTCAGACTTCTTTTTGTCCTTTTCCATTGGCATTTTTAGGTTGCTGGCCTCTTCACCTCCAAGGCTGGGATATTTGAGGCAAAAACAAACCCCAAGGACCTCACGTTCCTAGTGTTATTCTTTGTGTCCTGAAGGTCCTAGCTGTCCTGCCGCCTCTTCTCCACCCTCCAGAGTCTTATGTTTATTTTGTATATACAACTGCCCCTTGAACATCGTGGGCATTAGGGGTGCTTACTCTCTGCGAGTCGGAAATCCATGTATGACTTATAATTGGCCCTCCATACCCCCGGTTCCGGTCCTGCATCTGCAAATTGCATAGTATTGTAATAGTTACTGTTTAAAAAAAATATCCCTGTATAAGTGGACCCACCTAATTGAAGCCCACGTTATTCAAGGGTCAGCTGCAATTAATGCCCATGGTTTTGCGTAGCAGATTGCATAGTATTATAGTATTTATTGTTGAAAAAAAAATTCCTCTGTAAGTGGACCCACCCAGTTCAAACTCCTGTTATTCAAGGTCAGCTGTAATTAATGTCCAGGGTTTTTAGTTGTACTTAGGTAGAGAAACGTACATCTGCTCTATTTTCCACTAAGTGGAATCAGTTTGTGCAATTTACTCAAATCTTTAAGCAAAAATATATATGCATTTTTCTGTCTGTATGTATATGAAAATATATCTTATGTGAACAATTTGTCCCTGATTTGGTCAGTATCAGGAGTCAATAAGCTTTTCCTCCGCAGTAAATATTTTAGACTTTGAAGACCATACTGTAATGGTAGGTACATTTGAATTTTTCATTTCTTCCTTGCTTCCTTTTACTTTACCAGTATTTTTAGAGCATCATGTTCAATATGACACAAGTTTAAAGCCAAGCTAGACATTTCGTGTACATTAAAGTAAACTAAAATTTGTCAACATTGTTTCTCTTTTTGAAACATGTTGCAAAAATCTGGGAGGGAAAAACACTGAAACATTGATGGACATAGAATATGCCTTGACTGAATATGAAATGGGCTTTGGAGTCTTGAGTCTTGCTAAGTATGAGCACAGCTTTGCTTCCCCTCCATCTCTTTACCTGGCTTCATTCATTTACAAATAGAATTTGTAGACCAGTCTCTTCTCTGCTAAAGACCTTACTAGTAAATCTGCAGAGACCTCAAACTTACGCTTCTCTACAGAAAGAGGCAGAGATGAGCCCGTAGCTCAGTAAGTTCCTTTGTGTTCTGAATATCTTGCAATTGAAACGTCATTACTCAGGGATGTAATACACCTTATAAAATAAAGAACCTATCCTTTCTCCAGGTCACTATGTAGATTCTGTCATAAACTGTAGCAAACTAGTACTAAGGACTCCAGTGAGTTATAGAAATGTTCAGTAACATTTACCAAAATCAGCACTAACTTCTCAAGATTTTGGTGATACAATTTGAAATGAATATTGTTTGTTTCTAATCTGGCTTTCTCGTTTCTTATTCCATAGTGACCTTGCCAAAAAAAAAAAAGTTTTAAAATTATCTTCCAAAAAGTCGACAGCTCTTTTGTTTGTCAATTACTTTAATATTTTTAAATGGTTGCTTGGTTGGGAGTCTCTAGATACAACACTTCACACTAAGGAAGGCTGACAGTTAAGTGATGTGGAAGCCATTATCTCACCTTTGTGCTTGCAGTCTGTGGCCTCTTGCCTTTTCCTATTTCATAATAAGTAGCATTTGCATTCAGGAACTTTTTAACACCTATTGAGGACAGGAGTTTTCTAGTCCCCTATAAGAGAGCATTTTAAAAATGAATGAGTAAAACCTAACAAACATAGCATTAAAAAAAAGAGAACTAAGCATCATTCTTACATTTGAATTTAGATTCATAAATATCAAGTAAAATACCAACCAACCAAATTGGGCATTACAATAAAAGAATCATCTACAATGATCAAATGTGATTTATTCCCATATTTAAAAATATATTGTTGTAATATATAATATTAATTAGTCTAGTAAGAGAGCATGATAATCTCACTAGTTGCTGAAAGAGCATTTGATAAAATTCAGCATTTATTTATGAGATTTACTCTTGAGATAACTAGGAATAGAGATAAATTCTGTAAATAATAAGGAATCTTAAACCAAATCTTAAACCAAACAACAGCATCATATTTAATGTGGAATATTATCGGCATTCCTTCTAAAATCATGCCATGACCATTTTTATATAATTACTCTGAAAATTCCAGACAATGAAGTAAGGAAGAGATATAGTTACAAAATCATTTACAGATTGATTTTGAATTATTTTTTTCAGACAATATAATTTTTTTTGACAGAGAATCCAAGAGCATCAAGTTTTAATGAACTTATTACACTGATCCGATACTTGGTTCATATGTAAAAACATCCATACTCTTTCTGTAAAACAGTAAAAACTAATTAGGTAATCTAATTCTTTAAAAAAAGTACTCATAATAATACCAGAAAACATAAAGTACTTAGGAATAACCCTAAGAAGAAATGTAGACAGTGTACCAAAAGAAAAAAGAAAAAGGGTGAAACTCTTCGGAGTAATATAATTTACGTAAACTAACAATATATCAGGTTTCTGAAGAAGGAAATTGAGTATTGTAAAAATTGCAGTTATTCCAAAATTAGTTCTGAACTTTTTTACAATCCCAGTCAAAGTAGCAGTGGATTTTATTTGACTCTTAACACTGCATTTGAAAGTATCAACAGACAAGAATTGCTAAGATAATTTTTTGTCTTGGCAATGAGTAGGAAGTTTAATTCATAACTTTTTATTGTGAAAATATTCTAACTTATAGAAAAAATTTAAATATATAATATACCAAATATCTAAACACTGTCACTAGATTTCAACAATTGATAATATTTTGTGATATCTCTCTACACAAAGTAGAACTTTAAATAAAAATGAATGAACCATGAGGTCCATTTTAAAAGCAATATCAGCTACAGACCCATTTCTTTCCTTTAAAGTATAACTCCTCAAAAGAATTATCTACACTTGCTATCATCAGTTTCTGTGGGTCTGCGCGTGTGTGTGCGCATGCATGCGTTCATGCAAACATACACACTCTCTCTTCCTTTAACACATTATTATACAAAATTTCAAATGTACACAAACATAGAAGGAATAGCATTACGAACCCCCTAAGTAAGAACTCATGGCCAGACTAGTTTCATATCTTACCCCACTACCCCACCAGATTATTTTGAAGCAAATTTCAGACATTATTTCATCTGTAAATATATCCACACATATCGCCAAAAAATAAACTTCTTTTAAAGCAAAATACTATCACTCCTGAAAAAAATAACAATAATGCTTTAATATCAAATTTCCAATTCATGTTAAATTCCTTGATTATCTCATTTAAAAAAAATCATGTTCCAAATAAGACCCATACATTCCAATTGGTTGATATCTCTCATAAGACTACCTTAAAATACAGGGTTCTCTCCCATCAGTTTTTTTATTGTGTGTGTGTGTTTATTTTTATTTTTTATTTTTATTTATTTATTTTTTACTTTTATTTTTTTTAACATCTTTATTTGAGTATAACTGTTTTACAATAGTGTGTTAGTTTCTCCTTTACAACAAAGTGAATCAGTTGTACATATACATATGTCCCCATATCTCTTCCCTCTTGCGTCTCCCTCCCACCCTCCCTATCCCACCCCTCTAGGTGGTCACAAAGCACCAAGCTGATCTCCCTGTGCTATGCGGCAGCTTCCCACTAGCTATCTAATTTACATTTGTCCCTGCCACTCTCTCACATCGTCACCGCTTACCCTTCGCCCTCCCCATATCCTCAAGTCCATGCTCTAGTAGGTCTGTGTTTTATTCCCGTCCTACCACTAATCTCTTCATGACATTATTTTTTCTTAGATTCCATATATATGTGTTAGCATACGGTATTTGTTTTTCTCCTTCTGACTTACTTCACTCTGTATGACAGACTCCAGGTCTATCCACCTCATTACAAATAACTCAGTTTCATTTCTTTTTATGGCTGAGTAATATTCCATTGTATATATGTGCCACATCTTCTTTATCCATTCATCTGTTGATGGACACTTAGGTTGCTTCCATGTCCTGGCTATTGTAAATAGAGCTGCAATAAACATTTTGGTACATGACTCTTTTTGAATTACAGTTTTCTCAGGGTATATGCCTGGTAGTGGGATTGCGGGGTCATATGGTAGTTCTATTTGTAGTTTTTTAAGGAACCTCCATACTGTTCTCCATAGTGGCTGTATCAATTTACATTCCCACCAGCAGTGCAAGAGTGTTCCCTTTTCTCCACACCCTCTCCAGCATTTATTGTTTCTAGATTTTTTGATGATGGCCAATCTGACCGGTGTGAGATGATATCTCATTGTAGTTTTGATTTGCAATTCTCTAATGATTAATGATGTTGAGCATTCTTTCATGTGTTTGTTGGCAATCTGTTTATCTTCTTTGGAGAAATGTTTTTAAAGAAACATGTATCCTGTAGTGTTTCCCTTCCCACAAATAGGGTTTTGCTGATTGTATCCCCATGGTGTTCTTTTGTCCCTGAAATTTCCTATAAATTGTTAATTAGATCTGGAAGATTGTTTAGATCAGATTTTATTTTGTGGCAAAAATACTTTCTGTGAATTTATATTATTATGTGCATTTGAAAAAGGATATATTCTCTGTTTTCAAGATATAAAGTTGTGTTTATATCAGTTAGATTTACCGCATTAATTATGTTTTTGTGTCTTCTGATGCCGTATGTATCCTATCCTGGACTTAGAAAGGTGAATTAAACTCTCATGCTACTAATACTTTTCTCTTTATTTCTCCTTATACTTCTGTAGTTTTGCATATAATGTCCATGTTATGTGATATACAAATATGCATAACTGCTAAGGCTTCATTGTAGAATGTAAAGTACTAGGTGCCCTTTTTTAACATTTCTAGATTTAATGCTTTGTTTGTTGTTTAATGCTTTTTGTCTAACTCAGATTATGACCACTGCTTTTCATTTTGCCATTATAAATGTGTAGAAGGATACAGAACTGTATTTTATACATTTGAGAAACTAGAAGGAAACGGAGCAAAATATAAATAGTATTTAGCCTCTGAGTGGTGGGATGTGGGGCATTTTTAACTTTCTTCTTTAAAGTTTTTCCAAAGTTTTCTACAGTGAGCTTGTGTTACTTATGTAAGGCTTAAAAATCTGTTATTTTTTTACAAGAGAAAATTTTAAAGAAAGTATGCAAAGGTAGTTGGTTTTGTTAATGTTCTTAGCATGTTTTTGGCCACAGCCTAAATAATGAACTAGTGACAGTATTGAACAGACCCTGCCCCCTATTTTAATCACAGCTAAAATCGAGCGCATGCCTCTTTCAGGCATGGGTTTGAAATGGGAAATTGTTACATGAGTGAAGGAAAATTCCCAGAGTCAAGGACTGGGAATGGAGCAGGGGAGGCCTCCTGAAAATCTGTCTAACATTCGCTCAGCCTCCTCTTGGTTCTGAGCCAAATCAACCCTTCAGTTGAATTTTTCTGTCCAGACACTGGCTTAAATGAAGGTATACTTAACTTGGAAATATCATTTCAGCTTTTGGCTAGAATAGCTGTTGTAGAAGAGCTTCTTTAGATGTGAAGCCATGAGGGAGTTCTCTGAGTACACGCATTTTCACACATCTGCTAATGCAAAAGCCCCAGTGTGAGCATTAGTACTCAGGAATGTGATGTGGATTTGAGATGATCTCCCCAGGATTTTGGCAGGTCAGGACAAACATTATCTTGCTCCCATATGTTTTTGTAGGATCTTGAAAGGGAAATCATATACATTTCCTTAAACTGACATGCTGAATTTTCCCACATACACCAAAAAACCCTCTCAGCAAAAATAAATTCAGGAATATGTATATATGACATTCATATATTTCGCAGCTGTTGTCAATACAACAATATAAGCTGATGGCTATTGGGAGTCACAGACAGTTTGCATTTACTTTGACTTATGTTTAAATGGCTGATTTCAGAAAACCTGGCCCAATAGATAAAAAACTATGAAAGATCCCACATTTTGAGTAAGTGCTTTTTGTTTTTTTCTACTCTGCACTTCCTTAGGTGCAGTGTACATGGGGCTCGAGTCCTCATTTTCACTATTTCCCCACTGATAGCACTGCTGCCCTTTATAGACACCTCTCCTGACATATACAGTGTAAAAAACAACCAGGGAACCCTTGTGAAGCTAAGAAATTCAAATGTGGGCTTCCCTGGTGGCGCAGTGGTTGAGAGTCCGCCTGCCGATGCAGGGGACTCGGGTTCGTGCCCCGGTCCGGGAAGATCCCACATGCCACGGAGCGGCTGGGCCCGTGAGCCATGGCCGCTGAGCCTGCGCGTCCGGGGTCTGTGCTCCGCAATGGGAGAGGCCACAACAGTGAGAGGCCTGCGTACCACAAAAAAAAAAAAAAGAAATTCTAATGTATTGATAATAATATTGATAACACATACTGTGTACAAAGACTGTATCTGTTTTTTATCACCCTTGAGCAAACCCACTCCTGTTTCCTATGGGGTTTGACAAACAGTAAGTACTCATTAAATGTTGACTAACCCTTTTCCTAAGTCTTTTCATTCTTCAGTCTCTACGCCCTCTAGAGAATGATATATTATCTGCCTAGTAGTTTGGCTCCTTTTCTCAGCGAGTGTATTATTAAAACTTGAATAAATATAGCACCAGTTTCAGCTACGTAATGGCCTCTTGTGCCAAGGGTCGCACATTGGTTAATTCTCACTGGCACAAAAGCTGATAGATTTAGTCTTATTTCATTCTATATCACAGCTAGGCCCACTTGTAGGATTGAACCTATGTGAGAAGGTAATAATCCCTATCCACTATTTGGTTTCATGTTTTGTAGATGAGTTTTGTTGCTTTAAAAGTAATATCTAGGATATATTTCTTCTCCCACCCCCAACATTTGGAGAGAGGTCACATATCTTTGACCTCATTTCTTTTACTTTTGTTTTGCTTATTTATTACCAGTGGTTTCCTGTTGGATTATTTACCTGGAAAAATGATTTCTTTATGGAAGTAAGACTTGGGATTCTACTCCATAAATGGAACAATGGAGAGGCAGTGTTATCTATTTAATGTATTAACAAATAATTGGCCTTGGGTTCTTTTCCTGGCATCTTGATGAACCACTATGTTCATGTAGCTTTATTTGGTCTGAATTTATCAGTCTGTACAGGTAGGGATTATGATAATGTATTTTTAAAATTTAGTTTGTTGACTGCATTCTATTCTAGAATTATGTATATATATATTTTTAAGATCGTGTGATTCATGAAAATATTGGTGTTGTATCAGTTCTTATTTCATTGCATGTTGGCACTTTGGCATTAGTTCTTACATCCACTGTTGGTATTTAGGGGAAAATCATGGAAAACTTTTCTTTTTTTTTTTTTTTACTAGTTTTCCTCGGTGACTTATAAAGTTAATTTCATAAAAATGTTCTTCTGTTCTAAAATATGTAAGATTTTCTGTCCTTTGAAAAAATCGTTATAGTCAATTTTCCATGTATTACTCAACATTAGAGATCTACCTGCCAAATGATCCCAGGTGTGGGATTGCAGCAGGTAATTTCCTGAGCTGTATGGTACAGATGATTTTCTGTGTTAGAAGATGCTATCGGCTCACCTGGCCTCTTAGTGACAGAGAAATCCTTTGTTTATTCATTTAGTAGGCAGATTAACCCTAATGAATATTGGCTTCCTGGAAATAGATACAGGTGACAATGGCAAAGTGAGGAGTGGGGAGAAGTAAGACAAATTCCCTTTTCTTTCTTCACTTATAAATAATGGTGGCTTTCATTGGAGAGTGTTTTAAATCAGAAAGGAATGCAAAATATTTTAATTTAAAAGCAAGATTTAAATAATCAACCTTTAATTTTTAGTTTTGAACGTTTATATATTTATATTCTTTTCAGAAGGACTAAGAATTTTCTAATTTTGGCAAACAAGTTGAAAATTTTGTGTCTTTCAAATTAGAGTTAAATGAAAATATTTAATTAAATGCTTCATGCTGGTTTGGACAGAATGAGTCATTTGAACAGGAAAATGCAACTCTAATATGTTCTTACATTCAGTTAAAATTTTGTGAATTAAAAAATTATATCATTCATCAGCCTCTCCTAGCACAGGAAAGAAAATGTGCCTTGTGCTGTGTTCATTTTTATAGTCTGTTCATGCTGCTTCAGTGACATATTTATTTGTTTTCTCAGGAGCAAAGATGAAGGGCTAATATAGCCATTAGAAGATTATTCATAGAGTTATACTATAAATTGTCAAAAATTTGTAGAATTAAGCTACTTAAAATTCTTTGCTTTCTTATAACTTTTAACAGTATTTACAGAAATCATTTTTTGTGAATATAATCATGGATATTTGATTAATTCTCAGTAATGTATGGTGAAATGAAATCTTTGTGATTGCAACTCATAAGCTTTGCTTACTGAAGGGAGGAGTACTTTACAACATTTTTCTGTGAATGGTTTTGAAGATACATTATTCCCAAGACATGAATGTATAGACACAGATGTGGAAATCTCTTAACATTCTACCAAACTTTTCCAGATCTTACAGCAATAATTTATTCTGCACTCTCCAAAGACTCCCCAAATGTCTTCTTTTACATAACTTTATTCATTGGAGGAAAAGCTAAAATTCTTCCCCACCACATGCTAAATATTGAAGATAGGCTTTTCATGATGCATTTTGTAGTTGACTATAAAAAAGCTCTAGAATTTCAAGGGAGAAGTGAAAAAGCAGAGTTTATCTTTCTATGCAGATTTTAAATTTATGATTTTTCCTAGCTATAGGCTTGATATTCTGCTTGAATTGTGTTATGGAGAGTTCTGAATAATCTGAGATATATATGAATCAGAGGCAGTAATAAATTCTGAATGAATCTTTGGTTTTTACTTAAGATTACTTTATCCTTAAAACTAATGTTTCTATAACCTCTGACCGAATACAGAAGATCCAAAGTACTTCCAAGGGTGAGAATTTTTCCTGGCCTCATGTGAGTAGTTTAATTCATTCCAATTGTGTGGTATAGTGTGGCATGTGATGGAGCACATCAGAGGTATATTTGCAGATTCTTAATTTACATACCACCTTGCCAAAATATGATGCAATCCTTTACTGATTTGTCAGTAATATTTATTTTCAAAGATATTGGAAAAAGAGAAAGCAATGTATATGTGTCATATTATCTTCACAGGAACCACTGCCTATGTTAACTGGATTTTCC
This sequence comes from Kogia breviceps, assembly GCF_026419965.1. Lineage (NCBI taxonomy): Eukaryota > Metazoa > Chordata > Mammalia > Artiodactyla > Physeteridae > Kogia > Kogia breviceps. The sequence goes on from NC_081328.1 coordinate 22,045,958, forward strand.
TTTCCTTTTCATGAAAAACCAAAGGACAACAGTCATTATATGATTTTGTATTTTAAGTATTTTCATAATCCAACATAAATTGGCCCACCCAAGGATTATGTCTGTCTTATAAAGATGTGTTTACATAGTCATTGGGTGAAAGATTGCAGAAGTTGAACCACTAGTTTTGAAAGTTGAGCCAGACCAGGAAAAATCAGGATACAATTTGGCACTTATGGAGACGAAATGATTTCCTTTTTAGCTGCTGATTTCTACTGGGAAATGTATCCTTGGACTGAAAATTGCATCCGGAAAAATGTTTATGTAGTGTTTTTCAAATGACTGATTATTCTTCTAACCTTTAACATGAACTGTGTCTAATTTTGGTCTCTTTTAACTCTTCCATGACTAGGGGATTTTTCTCTTTGTGGGAAAAATATTACAAACATATTTTTACTACTTGGAATACAAAAATGTCTTCCATGGCAACAATAACATAAAATGTGTTAAGATTTCTTCTTGGGTTGTTTTTCTGAGCAGTTAGTATGATGTCCTAAATCATCCACCCTTTATCACAGGCATTATATTATGAAAATATAATAAGGTATAAAAGATCATCTGTACCTTTATATCACAGATTTTATATTATGTTACATCTTAAGGACTAGTTTTAGTTTGCTTGAGCAGCTACATTTCCTCCTCATTCCACCACCACCTGCACATGCGAAGTAGGAGCGTCTTGACCTTTTCGTGGGTAATATTTGACCCATAGGGTTTTAACAAAGATCAGTACATGCTCTACTTTTTTTCTTGTATATTTTGTGACTTTTCTGGCTAAATTATTGTCCATCAGAGGTTGCAGGAGTCTCTGCTCCATGCTGTCTCCACTCTTGGACCTCGATTAAAGTGTCATCATCAAATTATTGCAGGTGACCATGGCAAGGGGAAGGGGATACTGGAGGTCTCACACTGGTCACTTCTGCTCACAATTCATGGGTTAGAACTGTGCTGTCCAATGCAATAGCCACTAGCTGCATTTGCTTATCTAAATTCAAACTAATGAAAATTAAACAAAATGTGTCCTTCAGTTCCTCAGTGGCACTAGCTGCATTATAAATCTACCATCCTGGACAACAGAAAGTACAGAACATTTCCATTATCACAGAAAGTTGTGTTTGAGACTAATGGACTAGAGCTTTAAGGGGATGGGGAAGTACAATCCTCTTATTAACCCAGAGGTGGGAAAGAAGCAAACATTACTGACTCGCAATAATGTCTAACACTGTTGGTAAACGATATGCTTGCAAATATTCCTCAGATGCTCTGTATCCTTTTTTTCCCCCTTGTTTCTTTTGGGGGGGGTGGTGAAATGTGAGGAGGGTGATAAAAATGCACACCTACATGCATATATACATACACATATACTGTTTCTAGCTGCATGAAAAAGACAAGAAGCATACACGTGAAACTAACATTTTGCCAAGGGGGAGTCCTTATGTTCGATATCCCTTTGGAGGAATAATCTGTATTGCATTTATGTGGCTTTGGAGAAGATATTCAGGAAAGAAACACCACAATTCCCATTGAGCTCAGAAAATGTGATTAAGGAATTTGAATGTAATTACCCAGAGTTTGGCTCTTCTTTTAAGGAACCCATTCATTTTAGAGATTTTTTTGATAGTGTAAATCTGACAACTAAATCTGGATTTTTTTGGGAAGACTCCCACTGGGAATAGTGTGAGTCAAGGATGAGTCCATAAAAAAGAAGCCCATGCAGCAGGGACAGCCTGAGCAATATTCTCAAAATCATGTTTTGACATGATTTTATCTATGGCTGATATATGGAGGGGATATTTAGTGGAATGTGCAGAGCTTTGCTCTAGATTTGTACCTTCTATGATTGGTGTACAAGCTTACTTAAATAAAACGTATGGCAACAATAAATATATATTTGAGTAAATCACACTGTAGTTATTTCTGATCACAGTAATAATAATAGATTTGGAAATTTTTCTGTGTTTTCAGAGACAAATTTCTTTTTACCTAGAGTTGATGGATTAGAATTTGCCACTGACAAGAAACCTTCAGCTCTTCTTTATCCTAAATGCTTTGACAGCTGTGTGAAGTCCCCAGAAAGCAAGTAACCCAGCAGAGTTTGTGACAGAAACTGTTAACCGTCCTTTTTGGTGTTTCTGCACTATCTTGTCCAACATCTGGAAATCAGCATGTTTGCAGTCATCTCACAACATGATTTTGCATTTACATCATTGTGCTAGCTGATAAAAGTTGTTTTTTTCTTTCTTTTTTTTTTTTTAAGGGAAAAAAAAATCAGCAACTTTTAGTCTGTCACAGGGTCAAGTGATGATTAGTGATGTAGTCTCTCCTAAACACATGTTTAGCTCAGGAAAGTTAAATCAGTTTCCAAAAATTTGGTAACCATTAGAGTACTTCCTAAGTCACTTCCGGATGTCAAACCTAAGGTAGAGGGGGGACAGGGCTGTATTGAGTTCCCTGCAGTTTTTTTTACCAAAGGGACTTAATTTGGCAGCAGATCCAGCCAAGGAAATACTCACGCAATGGCAGAACTAGACAGGAAACACTTTTGAAAGTGCTGTTTTGATAGAGGATCATGAGATCAGGCAAAGAGCTGTGAACTTTGTATGTAGCCTAGGCCATGTAGCACCAGGCTAGCCACCTGAGGGTATGGCGTAAGAAAGGAAATTAAAGTAAGAGGGCCATAAAATTTGCACGCAGTTTTCTTTTCTCAAAAGAGGAATGCTAAGAATTATGAAATTCTTTGAAGTAGAGGGACAGAATTAATGAATTTTGTTGTTATTATTTTTTGGTTTTGGTTAAGCATTCCACCATCATTATTCACCTTTACATTTTTAACATGATGGTTAGCTTGACTACAAGAGCTTACCTCATCAATTCTAACCACTTTTTTATAGCTCTCAGAAGAGCTGTCTTCCAAGGAAAACACTGCATTGAGCAAAGGTTGTACTTTGGGAAGATGGACGTTTTATAATGATACGTTTTGACAACTTGCTCTGGTCGCCATGTGTCTCCCAGGCCTGCCGGTGGGTGGGTATTTGTCAGGAATGAGAATATATCTGAGAGGGGTTGCGTTATAGCAGCCAGACTTGATTTTCAACCTCCAAGACTTTGAGCCTCCTTTCCTTACGGTACTCAGGAAAACAGAGAGGAGGAGCTTTGCTCTCATGTGTGAGGTTGAGGAGACCCCGAGGTCCTGTACAGGGAGGTGCAGATCCTCAGTTTTAGTGCCTTTGTTGGACACCTTTCATTGTCCCATGAACTTCTCTAAATTCTTCTCTGCCCATATTTAGGAACTACACCTTGATTTATTTCTTCTGCTGAGCTGTTCTTCAGGGTCTATGGAAGCCATTTTTGTGTATAAGGTAGACTTATTCATTTCTCATAGCACATCATGAAATTGTATCTGGTTTAATTGCAACATTTAAAAGAAAACTAAAATCCATATCTGTACTTGACGTATCTGCTGGTGCTTTTCTTTAGACCATGAGTGATTCTTGGTCTGTTGTTGTTTGTAAAGGCCATGTTGGATTCTCAGCATTATCACCCACACTCTACTTCTGTGGCTCAGACAGTTGGCAGGTGCCCAAGAGCATATGGATGATTCCCTAATAGCATCTGCCCAGTTGTTCTAATCACATATTTGGTGGATAGCTGAAAGACCCACATTCAACTTTGAGTTTATATGACTAACTCTAAATTTACTGTCAATACTTTTTTATCTAAAGCTCTTTCAGATTCTTAATAGTATTTAATAATAATTGCATAAGTATTCCTCTTAGTTCTAACTTTCAGAGCTCCTTAAAAACCAACAAATAAAATATCTTCCCAGTTAACTATGAGCAGTTAGTCTGTACAAAACAATACCAAAACAACATCAGCGTTTGGGGCAGAAAAAGGTTTATTTCAGGGCCATGCAAGGAGAATGGGTGGCTCATGCCCTAAAAATCCCTGAACTCCCTAAAGGGTTTCAGCAAAGTATTTTTAAAGGCAAGATGAGGGAAGGGGCATGGTTGGTTGTTGCACACTTCTTGGTGTTGGAATCCTTTGTTCTTGCAGCTGTCTAGGTAGGTCAGGTCTCAATGTTCCTGTAAAACTCCAACAAGACAAATGTTATTCTCTGTTCTGCAACTTTTTATCTCTATGTGAATGAAAAAGTGTTATACCCTTAAAGATCAGAGCCTTGAGAATGGGCTGTCCTCTATATTTCAGGCTATAGGCAACATTCTTAAAGCAATAGAATACAGAGGTTAAAGTAAAAGAAACAGATCTAATGTGGAGTGAGATTTGTTCTTCCCTATTACAGTGTGATTAATTCTCTTATATCCAAGAGAATAGTCCATACAAGCCAAGGAACCCCCTTCCCCCCATTCATCAGAATAACCACAAAACTGATTCTTAATTACCTCTTGCCTGGAGCCACTGCAGCAGTATCAACCTTGGTCCCCCAAATGTCAAGTCTCTCTGAACCTGCCACTTCCCCCAGTTTATCCTACATAATGCTGATAGAAACTTCTTCCTTAAATACTGCTTTTATCATTTCATTGCTCCCGTTTTACAATATGAAGTCTAGTATTTTGAATGAAGATTCAAAATTCTGGCCATGCTTCTTGTATATCCCTTCTATAAGCACCTGCGGTCTAATCAAATTGTCCTTCTGTTTAGTTCAGCTGGGCTCCAAGCAGTTCAGATTCTGGCTCCTAAGATCAGTATCAAACAGTGTTTCTCCTGAGGTCTTATGAGAGTTTTTCTTCATAAAGTCAATGACAGACAAAGGTTCTGGTTACAGTAGGAAAAACAGGAGGCTGTTTTATGCAGTTAGATTCAGGAAGTGTTCATCACTTTGATGGATGCTAGTTCCTTAGTTATATTTTAATAATATTGGAGTGTAGGAAAACTAGCATTTTTGCATAGCTATGACTCTGCCTCAGAGGGGGGCTCCTCTGTGCTCTGTGCAAGGACAATATCCATATGTGTCAGGCCATGGTGAGATGACATTATCATGCTTCAGCTTTCACAGACAACAAGCAATAACATACCAACAAAGCTGGAAGAGCAGTAGGTCTTGGCTCCTAGGCAGGCGTGTTGCCTTTACTGCCACACAGCATCATGTATTTGGCTAAGTGTCTCCTATGATTTCTTTCTGGAGTCCATGCCATCCTCACTTTGTCATAGGCAGATAGATATAAAGTAGGTCTTAGATTTGCCATTAGAAAAGTTAGCATCTATTTTGGAAGCCATGGACTCAACTCTTGGCTTGCTAATTTTTATGCCACACTATGGTCTGATTTTGTGTCTCAGGGGTGATTTCATATCTAAGCTTGTATCCTAGGATTCTGGTAGTATTTGCTACGATCTGTATCTGTCTTCCTCTGAAAAGTGAATTTTCTCTGCTTTACCTGAATCCCGTTAGCTCTTCAGCCCATTCCAGCTCTCAGAAAAGTTGTTTATAATAATTTAATAATACCTTGTATATATATATATTGCAGCAGCCCTATAATATATGCAGGAAATATGTAAACCCCATTTTACAGGTGAAGAAATTGAGACTCAGAGTGTTCAGTGATTTAGCCAAGGTAAGCGAGTAAGTAAGTGGTGGACATAGGACTGTAGCCCACATTTCCTGATTCATATTCTACGCTTCACTTTTCTCTGTTAAGTGGTGATTTTTCAGTATTGACTCATGCATGAGATCTATAGTTGTGTAAGATGTTTGGAATCCTAGTTTCTAGAGTAAACTCTGCTACTAACAAGCTCTGCTGACTTTTAGCCACTCCATTTAGTCTGTTTCTTAGATTATTTCTAAGATCCTTTCCAGAGAAAAAATACAATATGTTCATAATTTTATGATCCTAATTCCATTTAAGCAAGGTAACAGTCGTATTATAGACATTAGAATTCTCACCTGGAATTTTTTGTTTTCTTTCTCGATGACATCTTTGAGTCTTACTAAGTTTTGAGTTAGATATCGAAATCGTTGAGCTGGGGGTACAAATTTGATTCATTAAGCAAACTCATAATCTGCCTTACATTGCTAAAACGAAATTATCTTCCAGACTCTTATGATTAAGTGTGAACAATTGGCGTTTGAGATTTTAAAATAAGCCCTAGACATTGGAGTGCTATTCTACCTCCACTAATTTATTATTTCTACATAAAGGCCTTTCTTCCTTGAGGCCTGTGAGCCGCCAGTCCTTTTCAGTGTAGTGGTCTGCACTTCTCTGTTTTTCTTTCCCTGGGAGTGCTGATTAGTGACTTGCGGTGTGGACTCTGATTTATCGCAGACCAGAGCTGCCCCTTAGGGGCTGAGCAGAAACACTCATGAAGGAGCCCTGATTAAAAAGAGTGGTAATGAAGACAAATGTTTCGGAGGGAGTTGAGAGAAAACCAGTCCTTGGCATTCCCCGTAGCTCCTCTGAGCTTTTGAAAAGGAGGCAGTGGTAGCCAAAGGAAATATTTCTCCTTTGTTGTTTATTTCTTATGGCACTGGAAACATTTTTCTTTTCCTCCTGGGTGTTCTAATTCTCACTTGTTAACTGCTTTTCATGCAGGGTTGCAATTAACCCCTGGCAGATACCTAACCGGGTTCGCCTTATAGGCACTCCATCCCCAAAGAAGTTTTTAATGCTTTGACCTATAACCATTTTAAAATTCTTCAAACTTGACACTTTTGCCTAATTTCTTAGATCATTAAATCACACTTCTGGTTTTCTGTCCAGTGATTTTTACTAAATTTGATGTTAGGTACCTATAATCACCTTCCCTTCTTCATGTTTTTACAAGACAGAATGCCAGTAGAAAGAACAAATTCCTACTCCCTTGGTGATTTTAATCACAACTAGGTCGAAAGTTCCAAATCTCGTGTTATTAAGAAGGGCAGGGCTGGGGCTATATCTCCTACTTTTTGTCTTTCCTTCTCTCCATCTTGCCTTCTCAACATTGAACAAAGTACGCAGCACATTAACCAGGTACATGTGTAACAGTTTGCTCTCATTCACCAGAATACTTCATGGCGTCCACAATACTTTGTTCGATGTTGAGAAGGCAAGATGGAGAGAAGGAAAGACAAAAAGTAGGAGATATAGCCCCACCAGCCCTGCCCTTCTTAATAAGAAGCTCCTGAGCAGATCTACTTGGGTTAACAGGAAAACATCAAAGAATTTAAGTTCAGATTGATCTGACTCTACTGAAAGGTTTGATTTCCAGAGGCAGGTAGTGGTTTCTAATCCAATCAAGGGGTTTCCTTTTTGTGAAGAAAGTCTCAGTGTGCTCAAGAACCAGTCAAACATCCAAGGTTAAAGGAAAATTTAAATAGAATCCAATCAGATGAACAAAGCTGATAAAAAGATACAATCCTTAGTGTGAGAGGAGCCTTTCAAGTTACCCTTATGGCCTTCTACTTCTGCCTTAAGGCAAAACAAAAACAAAGAAACAAATAAGAACAAATTATGAGCTTAATGTCTCTTAGAAGGGAGAGTTTGCAGTTATCCCATTCTGATGAACATATGAGATTAAAGATTAACGTTAAATATTTAAGGGCACTCATTGAGAGAAGCCTTGGGGTAAAAGCTTTCACACTTAGGTTGTTTCTATCGAGGTTTGGTCCCTCTGAACTCTTCCCCAACTATAAAGGCAAGGTCAAGGGCCGAGTCTAGGCTAAATGATGTCAAGTGCAAGGGCTGTAAGGCAAGGCCAAAAATTGCTGCAGCTCATCTGGCAACAGATGAAGACTTAGGCTGTTAGAGTAATTGCCAAGTTTGTAGTATCACTTCAGGAGCATGCTTCAAGGTAGTGGAATGCCATGTCAATTTAAACCATTTGACATTTTCTTCCCCAGTTACCATGGAAGTAGACTCTTTCAGTAATTTCCGAGACTGAACAAAATTCCCCCTCAAGTACTGATGGACTTTTCCTGGTCTTCAGTATTGGCGTACTGTTCTTTATTTTTCTTGGCTTCAAACAGGCATATTAAGATTTCATGGATATCTGAATTTTTCTTTGAATATCTGGGAGCACATCAGAGAAACCAGATAGAAAACAGGGAAAAGGAAATAGATTATTTCCTTAGCCTTTTAAGCAAATGAATTGGAAGGATGCTTTCTGTGACATTCATTGGCCCACAACTGCTTGGAATCTCCAGAAACACCATCTTTTGTTCCTTATTGTGTAATCTTTAACAAAGCATTTCACAGATATGTTTAGCACAGTTTTTACATATGTGTTCCCAGGACCCATGGAGCAGAGTTGGAGAAATTGAAGCATTGGAAGACTTACTAAAATAATTTGAAGTTGAGGTATATACTAACGAAGGAATCGTACACAGAAAGGGAGAGGTAGAGTTTGCCAGATTTGGAAAATAAATATTTAAAATAATTTGCCTTAGTCTGGTGTGGCCTGTCAGTATAGTTAGCTAGGAGTCAAGTTCAGAACAAATACAGGAGCAATTTACACACATTTCTTCAAAAGATGGACAGAGGAAATATAATTTCATTGTAGGAAGATTAAGATCAATAATAATAGTGAACATCTATTGATTTAAAAAAATATGTTAGTCACTGTCTTCAGTACTTTGTGAGCATCATCTCATTTAATCCACATTTTTTTAAATTAGGAAATTGAGGTTTTGGCCAAATTAACTCAGCTGGTAGAGCCAGGACTCAAAATCAGGCATGTTCAACTACAGAGCCAAGCTATATCATCTCCCTGTGTGACTTTGGTCAGTCAATCCATTTATATAATATGAGAGGTGGACCGTGCAATTTCTAGGTTCTTTCGATTCTTGAATTCTTTGAAAAGTATTTTAAAGTCGGGAGAACTCTGTCATGGTGCAACATCTAGAGAGAAGCTGAAGTAGCGATTGTAATACATTTCGTGTTTAATGATACCTAACCTCGATGGAGCATATACTATATACTAGACACTATGTAATTAAATTACAAACAGATCAATTAATCCTCAAAACAATCCTCTTGACATATGTTTATTGTCCCTAAGAAAGATCATAATTATTCATAAAGAGTCAGCCACATCAAAGATGTAAAAGACAGTTGTTTAGATTTGAAATGGCTTTAGTTATAATAGTACACCATTGTGGCTATTATAAATCATACAAAATTGGAATCAGGAAGAAAGAAGTTTTTTAAAGAAATGTTTCTCTGGATCAGTACACTTGTACTTTTCTCTTACACAGTTTATTTTTTATTTTTATTTTTTTTGTGCTAGGCGGGCCTCTCACTGTTGTGGCCTCTCCCTTTGCGGAGCACAGGCTCCGGACGCGCAGGCCCAGAGGCCATGGCTCACGGGCCCCGCCGCTCCGCGGCATGTGGGATCTTCCCAGACCGGGACACGAACCCGTGTCCCCTGCATTGGCAGGCGGATTCTCAACCACTGCGCCACCAGGGAAGCCCTCCACAGTTTATTTTTTAATAAAACATTTTAAAATTGAGTAAAAGTGACATACTGTCTTCACAATTTGAATCCAGGTTATCAGACCTCTCTCTTGAAAATGGTTCCAAATTAAAAGTAAGAGGTTCCCAGTAGCTTGAAGTTTCTAGAATTTGAATTGGGATAATATCAGGACCAAGATAGTGAGAACACCTTACCTGTGTGGCAAGCGGCCTGTGTCATACTTCTCATATTGATACTATGAGGTATTTGGTCTTCTCTTCATTATAACAGATGATTATAAATATGGAGTTGTTTCTTAATAGCTGGTACTTTTTGTCACTTAGCCCTAATTTGCTTAATTCAAGGACATGCTCTATCAGTACTAGGGAGTTAGTTTAAAGATGACTTTGCTGCAGTAATCAGATTACATTAGTATCAAGTGCCCACTAATTATGAAGAAATTTATATCTGCATTAGGTAAATGTCATTTCACCACAGTAGCCTAAAATGAGCTTTCCTTTCCTTTAGTTAGCATACCACCTCATTGTAAGTATTACAGGCAAGCTATTGACAAAATTTAGGCCCAAGTCAATTTGTTCTTTAGCAGGAATGGCTAGAAGATGGTCAGTCCTTCCAGAGATCTCAAGGAAAATGCCCCACTTCATTTTTTATCTGATCAGCTGACCTTGAAGTCCTGTGTATTCACTATAGCAGGGCTTGGCAAACTACTGTCACCATCTGCTTATGTACAGCCCACAGGTAAAGAATGGTTTTCACAGTTTTATCTGGTAGAAAAAAATCAAAAGGGCAAGAATATTTTATTAACCCTGAAAATTACATGGAATTCAAATTTTAGTGCTCATAAGTAAAGTTTTAATGGAACATAGCCACATTCATTATGCACTTACGGATTGTTGATGGCTGCTTTCTCCTCACTATGATCACAGGGTTGAGTAGTTGTAACAGAGACCATATGGCCTAAAGATATTCCTATCTGGCTCATTACAGAAAATGTTTGTTGACCGATGATTATAAGATCAAGTCCAAGTTCTTACCTAGCATGACATACAAAACCATGATGATCGGGCTCCTGTGTAATCTTCTATTCTCTTGTTCTCTCCTGAGCTGTGACTATTCTGAACTCCTGGAACTTCTTAGACTCCAACATGCTTTCTGCATGTCAGTATTTTTCCACGTTAGTCCCTCTACATGAAATCACTCCTTTCCATCCTGAGCACCCCTGGCAAATTCCTATTTGTCTTCCAGTATTTTTTGTCTTAAGCGTCCTCTTCTTTCTGCAACCCTAGCATTCTGTGCTGTTTCCACCTTGCACTCTTTCACCAGACAGTAAGCTTTGGGCAGACAGATATTGTCTCTTGTTCATCTTTGTATGCCAAGAACAAGTTGCTTAACCTAAGCACTACTGGCATTTTGGACTGGATAATTCTTTGTTGTGGGACTGTCCTGTGCATTGTAGGATGTTTAGCAGCATCCCTGGCCTCTATCCACTAAATACTAATAGCTTCCACCCATCATGATAATAAAAAATGTCTCCAAACATTGCCAACTGTGCCCTGGTGGGCAAAATTGTCCCCATTTGAGAACCACTGCTCTAGAACCTTACATAGTCAGTAGCCCATACTGGGTACTGGGTAATGTTGAATTATGTATTAAAAGACTTAATTCAGGGGCTTCTCTGGTGGCGCAGTGATTAAGAAACCGCCTGCCAATGCAGGGGACACGGGTTCGAGCTGTGGTCCGGGAAGATCCCACGTGCTGTGGAGCAAATAAGCCCATGCGCCACAACTACTAAGCCCACATGCCACGACTACTGAAGCCCGCATGCCTAGAGCCTGTGCTCCACAACAAGAGAAGCCACCACAATAAGAAGCCCACGCACTGCAGCGAACAGGAGTCCCCACTCACTTCAACTAGAGAAAGCCCACGCACAGCAACGAAGACCAAAACTTAATCAGTTTTTTAAAAAGGCTTGATTCACATTGAATTACTTGTACACTTCAAAAGGATGATTTGTATGATGTGTCAGATATTGCTCAATAAAGCTGTTTTTTAAAAAATTGATCTTTATTGGAGTATATTGCTTCACAAAACTGTGTTACTTTCTGTTGCGCAACAAAGCGATTGCCCATATGCATACACGTGTCCCCATATCCCCTCCCTCTTGAGCCTCCCTCCCAACCTCCCTATCCCACCCCTCTAGGTCATTGCAAAGCACCGAGCCCATCTCCCTGTGCTATGCTGCTGCTTCCAACCAGCCAACTATTTTACATCCGGTAGTGTATATACGTCGATGCTACTCTCACTTCGCCCCAGCTTCACCCTCCCACCCCATGTCCTCAAGTCCATTCTCTATATCTACCTCTTTATTACTGCCCTGCAACTAGGTTCATCAGTATCATTTTTTTTCAGAATAAAAATTTTTATTAGTATAGTTGCTGTGCAATATTATATAAGTTACAGGTATACAATATAGTGATTCACAATTTTTAAAGGTTATGCTCCATTAATTTTTTTATAAAATATTGGCTATATTGACATATATACACTAATAGGTATAAAATGGGTAACTAATAGAAACCTGCTGTATAAAAAAATAAATAAAATTCTAAAATTCAAAAAAAAAATAAGCTAAGGATATATTGTCCAACAGAATATAACCTATATATATGTATTTATATTTTTTAGATTCCATATAAACACATTAGCATATAGTATTTGTTTTTCTCTTTCTGACTTAGTTTACTCTGAATGACAGACTCTAGGTCCATCCACCTCACTACAGATAACTCAATTTTGTTTCTTTTTATGGCTGAGTAATATTCCATTGTATATATGTGCCACATCTTCTTTATCCATTCATCTGTCGATGGACATATAGGTTGGTTCCATGTCCTGGCTATGATAAATAGTGCTGCAATGAACATTGTGGTGCATGTCTCTTTGAATTATGGTTTTCTCAGGGTATATGTCCAGTAGTGGGATTACTGGGTCATATGGTAGTTCTTTTTTTTAAAATATAATTTTTAATTAATTAATTTTGGGCTGTGTTGGGTCTTTGTCTCCACGCATCGGCTTCCTCTGGTTGTGGTGAGTGGAGGCTGCTCTTCGTTATGGAGCATGGGCTCTAGGCATGCAGGCTTCAGTAGTTGTGGCATTCTGGCTCTGTAGTTGTGGCTCACAGGCTCTAGAGCACAGGCTCAGTAGTTGTGGCACATGGGCTTAGTTGCTCTGCGGCATGTGAGAACTTCCTGGGCCAGTGCTTGAACCCGTGTCCCCTGCATTGGCAGGCGGATTCTTAACCACTGTGCCACCAGGGAATTCCCCATATGGTAGTTCTATTTTTAGTTTTTTAAGGAACCTCCATACTGTTTTCCATAGTGGTTGTATCAATTTACATTCCCACCAACAGTGTAGGAGGGTTGCCTTTTCACCACAACTTTTCCAGCATTTATTGTTTCTAGGTGTTTTGATAATGTCCATTCTGACTTGTGTGAGGTGATGCCTCGTTGTAGTTTGTTTTTTTTGTTGTTGGTTTTTTTTTTTGTGGTACGCGGGCCTCTCACTGCTGTGGCCTCTCCTGTTGCGGAGCACAGGTCTGGATGCACAGGCTCAGTGGCCATGGCTCACGGGCCCAGCCGCTCCGTGGCATGTGGGATCTTCCCAGACCAGGGCACAAACCTGTGTCCCCTGCATCGGCAGGCGGACTCTCAACCACTGTGCCACCAGGGAAGCCCCACTTGTTGTAGTTTTGATTTGCATTTCTCTAATAATTAGTGATGTTGAGCATCTTTTCATGTGCCTCTTGGCCAACTGTGTGTCTTCCTTGGTGAAATGTCTATTTAGGTCGTCTGCCCATTTTTTAACTGGATTGTTTGTTTTTTTGATATTGAGCCCCATGAACTGTTTATATATTTTGGAGATTAATCCTTTGTCTGTTGTTTCACTTGCAAATATTTTCTCCCATTCTGAGAGTTGTCTTTTTGTTTTGTTTATGGTTTCCTTTGCTGTGCAAAAGCTTTTAAATTTAATTAAGTCCCATTTGTTTACTTTTGCTTTTATTTCTCTTACTCTGGGAGGTGGGTCAAAAAAGATCTTGCTGTGGTTTATGTCAAAGAGTGTTTTTCCTATGTTTTCCTCTAAAATTTTTATAGTGTCTGGTCTTACATTTAAGTCTTTAATCCATTTGGAGTTTATTTTTGTGTATGGTGTTAAGTAGTGTTCTAATTTCATTCTTTCACATGTAGCTGTTCAGTTTTCCCCACACCACTTACTGAAGAGGCTGTCTTTTCTCCATTGTATGTTCTTGCCTCCTTTATCATAAATTAGGTATGCATATGTGCGTGGGTTTATCTCTGGGCATTCTATCCTGTACCATTGATCTATATTTATGTTTTTGTGCCAGTACCATACTGTCTTGATTACTGTAGCTTTGTGGTATAGTTTGAAGTTGGGGAGCCTGGTTCCTCCAACTCCATTCTTCTTTCTCGAGATTGCTTTGGCTATTCAGGGTCTTTTGTGTTTCCATAGAAACAGTAAGCTTTTTTTCTTCTAATTCTGTGAAGAATGCCATTGGTGGTTTGATAGGGATTGCATTGAATCTGTAGATTTCTGTAGATTGCTTTGGGTAGTATAGTCATTTTCACAATATTGATTCTTCCAATCCAAGAACATGGTATATTTCTCCATCTGTTTATGTCGTCTTTGATTCCTTTCATCAGTGTTTTATAGTTTTCTGAGTACAAGTCTTTTGCCTCCTTAGGCAGGTTTATTCCTAGGTATTTTATTCTTTTTGTTGCAGGGGTAAATGGGAGTGTTTCCTTAATTTGTCTTTCTGATTTTTCGTTTTTGGTATATAGGAATGCCAGAGATTTTTGTGCATTAATGTTGTATCCTGCAACCTTACCAAATTCACTGATTAGTTCTAGTAGTTTTCTGGTGGCACATTTAGGATTTTCTATGTATAGTATCATGTCATTGGCAAATAGTGACAGTTTAACTTCCTCTTTTCCAATTTGTATTCCTTTTATTTCTTTTTCTTCTCTGATTGCTGTGGCTAGGACTTCCAAAACTATGGTGAATAAGAGTGGCAAGAGTAGACATCCTTGTCTTGTTCCTGATCCTAGTGGAAATGCTTTCAGTTTTTCACCATTGAGTATGATGCTTGCTGTGGGTTTGTCATATATGGCCTTTATTATGTTGAGGTAGGTTCCCTCTATGCCCATTTTGTGGAGAGTTTTTATCATAAATGGGTGTTGAATTTTGTCAAAAGCTTTTTCTGCATCTACTGAGATGATCATATGGTTTTTATTTCTTAATTTGTTAATGTGGTGTATCACATTGATTGATTTGCGTATATTGAAGAATCCTTGCATCCCTGGGATAAATCCCACTTGATCGTGGTGTATGATCCTTTTAATGTGCTGTTGGATTCTGTTTGCTAGTGTTTTTTTCAGGATTTTTGCATCTGTGTTCATCAGTGATATTGGTTTATAATTTTTTTGTGTGATATCTTTTTCTGGTTTGGGGATCAGGGTGATGGTGGCTTCATAGAATGAATTTGGGAGTGTTTCTCCCTCTGCCATTGTTTGGAAGAGTTTGAGAAGGATCAGTGTTAGCTCTTCTCTAAATGTTTGATAGAACTCTCCTGTGAAGCCGTCTGGTCCTGGACTTTTGTTTGTTGGAAGATTTTTAATTACAGTTTCAATTTCTTTACTTGTGATAGGTCTGTTTATATTTTCTAATTCTTCCTGGTTCAGTCTTAGAAAATGGTACCTTTCCAAGAATTTGTCCATTTCTTCATGGTTGTCCATTTTATTGGCATATAGTTGTTTGTAGTAGTCTCTTATAATCCTTTGTATTTCTGCAGTGTTGGTTGTGATTTCTTCTTTTTCATTTCTAATTTTATTGATTTGCGTCCTCTCCCTTTTTTTCTTGACGAATCTGGCTAAAGGTTTATCAATTTTGTTTATCTTCTCAAAGAGCCAGCTTTTCGTTTTATTGATCTTTGCTATTATTTTCTTCATTTCTATTTCATTTATTTATGCTCTGATCTTTATGATTTCTTTCCTTTCACTGACTTTGGGTTTTCTCTGTTCTTCTTTCTCTAGTTGTTTTAAGTGTTGGGTTAGATTGTTTATTTGAGATTTTTCTTGTTTCTTGAGATGCGATTGAATTGCTATAAACTTCCCTCTTAGAACTGCTTTTGCTGCATCCCATAAGTTTTGGGTCATCGTGTTTTTGTTGTCATTTGTTTGTATGTATTTTTTTATTTCTTGTTTGAGTTCTTCAGTGATCTCTTGGTTACTTAGTAGCACATTGTTTAGCCTCCATGTGTTGTTGGGGTTTTTTTTTACAGTTTCTTTCCTGTAATTGATTTCCAATCTCATAGCATTGTGGTCAGAAAGGATGCTTGATATGAGTTCAGTTTTCTTAAATTTTCTGAGGCTTGATTTGTGACCCAAGATGTGATCTATCCTCGAGAATGTTCCATGTGCACTTGAGAAGAAAGTGTATTCTGCCACTTTTGGGTGGAATGTTCTTTAAGTACCAATTAGATCTGTCTGGTCTATTGTGTCATTTAAAGCTAGTGTTTCCTTAGTTAGTTTCTGTTTGGATGATCTCTCCGTTGGTATAAGTGGTGTATTAAAGTCCCCTAGTATTATTGTGTTACTGTCGATTTCTGCTTTCATGGTTGTTAGCATTTGCCTTATGTGTTGATGTGCTCCTGTGTTGAGTGCATAAACATTTATAATTTTTATATCTTCTTGGATTGATCCTTTGGTCATTATGTAGTGTCCCTTCTTGTCTCTTGTAACAGTCTTTATTTTAAAGTCTGTTTTTTCTGATACAAGTATTGCTACTCCAGCTTTCTTTTGATTTCCATTTGCATAGAATATCTTTTTTCATCCCTTCACTTTCAGTCTGTATGTGTCCCTAGGTCTGAAGTGGGTCTCTTGTAGACAGCATATATATGGGTCTTGTTTTTGTATCCATTCAGCCAGTCTGTGTCTTTTGGTTGGGGCATTTAATCCGTTTACATTCAAGGTTATTATTGATATGTATGTTCCTATTACCATTTTCTTAATTGTTTGGGGTTTGTTTCTGTGTGTCTTTTTCTTCTGTTGTGTTTTCTGCTTAGAAGTTTCTTTAGCATGTGTTATAAAGTTGGTTTGGTGGTTCTGAATTCTCTTAGGTTTTGTTTGTCTGAAAAGCTTTTGACTTTATTGAATTTGAATGTGATCCTTGCTGGGTAGAGGAATCTTGGTTGTAGGTTTTTCTCTTTCATCACTTGAAGTGTATCCTGCCACTCCCTTCTGTCCTGCAGAGTTTCCCCTGAAAAATCAGCTGATAACGTTATGGCGATTCCTTGTATGTTATTTGTTGTTTTTCCCTTGCTGGTTTTAATAATTTTTCTTTCAATTAATTTTTGTTAGTTTGATTAACATGTTTCTTGGTGTGTTTTTCCTAGGGTTTATCCTGTATGGGACTCTGTGCTTCCTGGACTTGGGTGACTATTTCCTTTCCCATGTTAGGGAAGTTTTCCACTTCAAAAGGGTGATGTGTATGATGAGTGAGATATTGCTCAATAAAGCTGTTTTTAAATAAAAAGATTTAGTTTACTAATAGCTGTTACCAGTAGCATTGTTATTGTGTACTGTGAATGAGTGGTTTTTTGTGGGTTTTTTTGTCTTCTAGAATAGTTACTGGTGCAACTCATTGTGTCACATACTATGCTAGTTGATGCCAGACATACATTATATTCTTAATACTGAACAAGCCTGGGAGGTTGACCTGATTTTTGCTTCTTTCTTTTTTGGCAAATTCAGATTCAGAGAGATTCAGTAACTTGCTCAAAAGTCATGTAACTAGTGAACATGTATGAAGGGATACAGGACCTAGCTCCTATCTGGTTTCAAAACCTTTGTTTGTATCATTTGACCATCTTGCTTCCGCAAGCCAGTTATTAGCCAGAGGAAGCCTATCTTCTGGGTCGGCGAAAATGCACGTACCTACTAAGTACTATATGTGTATATCGCAGATGTGAGCATTTTTTAAATAATGGGAGCACTATTTTTGTCCAAAATGCTTAGCACTGAGTTTCTCATCAGTAGAACAGCCCATGTGCTCTATGGACCATGGTGGAGTTTTTGTTTTGTTGTAATTGTAGTTGTTTTGGTTGGTTTGTTTTCTTTGAATCTGCCAAGGGGACCATGTTTTTTCTTTCATGTTTTTAGATCCTGAGGAGGTGGTAACTCTAGTCTGAAACATTGTAACGATTTGATTCTCAGCCTAGAAATAAAAGAACAAACTTGATAGGTGGCATTTTTTCATTATCAGTTCTATCTTTCACTTTTCCCTGAAGCCATGGCACTAAAGCAAATATGACCTATAAGACCGGTCATCCTTAGAATGGAACCGTACAATAGAACTTTCTGTGATGATGGAAAAGTGCTAGATCTTTGCTGTCCAATATGAGAGCCACGTGTAGCCTTTGAGCACTGGAGGGGTGATGAATGTAACTAAGGAGCTGAATTTCAAATTTAATTTTGATTCATTGAAATTTAAATAGCCATTTGTGTCTAGTGACAATCAGATTGGACAGCACAGCTTTAGAAGTCTTAACTTTGATAAAACCACAAATCTAAGCTTAACCCCAGCAAATATCTTAGGGGTCAGAGGCCCCAGTTTCAGAATGAGTAAAGGGAGCCCAGTCTTAGATTGAATAATTGACCAGTGTTGAATACATATGGAGAGTGTAGGAATATCTACTTTCACAGTACAGTTGAATAGGTTATTGTTATACTACAGCTATATGACTTGTAGAAGGACAAACTTACTCTGTAGGAGATATACTTGGGATATACTTCAACAATTATAAACATTTTCTAGTAAGCAATTTTGCATTTTTCTGTTGACTTGATTATTATAGTGATAAAATAAATTATCCATCTATGGGCAATGTTGAGACATTGAGAAATAAAATGGAGAATGTAGTGTATTTGATTGTTTCAGGTGTTTAAGAATTGTTGTTGGAATAAGAGTCTTGCTTTGTTGAAATGCTAGGATTTTTTACCATAACATTTGATTTTTGGCTCTTGGTCCAAATGACAGCTATATTTAGGAATTCAGCAGAAAACTAACAAAATTTTTCTTCTTTGGGGTTATTGCTTTCGGAAGATGTAGTGTTTTGGGGGACTTCCCTGGTGGCACAGTGGTTAAGAATCCAGCTGCCAATGCAGGGGACATGGGTTCGAGCCCTGATCCGGGAAGATCCCACATGCCATGGACCAACTAAGCCCGTGCACCAAAACTACTGAGCCCACGTGCCACAACTACTGAAGCCCGCACACCTAGAAGCCCGCACACCTAGAGCTCGTGCTCCGCAACAGGAGAAGCCAGCACAGTGAGAAGCCTGTGCACCACAACAAAGAGTAGCCCCTGCTCACCGCAACTAGAGAAAGCCCATGCACAGCAACAGACCCAATGCAGCCAAAAATTTTTTTTAAAAAAGAAAAGAAGATGTAGTGTTTGGGAATACTTTTCATACTCATAATATTTTAATTATGATGATGAGTATAAAGATATTAAGTTGTAAAATTTTCATCAGCAATACATTCATAAAAAGGAGAGACTTTATTTCAAATGCCACCCTAAATTAGCTGTTATCTTTGGCAAGTTATATTTAAACTCATTTTTTGCCTTTTCTTGCATGTTCATTACATCTATTAGATATAGGAAAAAAGCAACTCAATTATGAGGAGACAGAGATGAGTTTTATTTTTGGATTTTCAAGAGTTATTGTTTTCTTTTTGACTTTTTATTTTATATTAGAGTATAGCTGATTAGCAATGTTGTGTTAGTTTCAGGTGTACAGCAAAGTGATTCAGTTATACATATACTTGTATCTATTCTTTTTCAAATTCTTTCCCCATTTAGATTGTTACATAATACTGAGCAGAGTACCCTGTGCTATCAGTAGGTCCTGATGGTTATCTGTGTTATTTTTTTATTTGTATTATGATTTTTTTTTGATGTGGACCATTTTTTAAGTCTTTATTGAATTTGTTACAATATTGCTTCTGTTTTATGTTTTGGTTTTTTGGCCACGAGGCATGTGGGATCTTAGCTCCCCAACCAGGGATCAAACCCGCACCCCCTGCATTGGAAGGTGAAGTCTTAACCACTGGACCACCAGGGAAGTCCCATAGTTGTCTGTTTTAAATATAGCACTGTGTATATGTCAATCCCAAGGCCATTTTAGAAATACAACTGGGAGGTGTGACAGAAAGGGGTCCGTGGTGTTGGAAGGACTGGGGCCTGCACATGTGCTTTGGCATGTGTGTTTGTAGCACTAACTCTTAGATATCCCCCGAGGGTAGTTATATTATATTATATTTTATTTATTTATTTATTTATTTTTGGCTGCGTTGGGTCTTCGTTGCTGTGCGCGGGCTCTCTCTAGTTGCGGCGAGTGAGGCTACTCTTTGTTGCAGTACGTGGGCTTCTTATTTTGGTGGCTTCTCATGTTGCGGAGCACAGGCTCTAGGCCTGAGGGCTTCAGTAGTTGTGGTGTGCAGCCTCAGTAGTTGTGGCACACAGGCTCAGTAGTTGTGGCTCACGGGCTCTAGAGCACAGGCTCAATACTTGTGGCACACGGGTTTAATTGCTCTGCGGCATGTGGGATCTTCCCAGACTGGAACCCGTGTTCCCTGCGTTGGCAGGTGGATTCTTAACCACTGCGCCACCAGGGAAGTCCCGTGGTTGCATTTTAAAAGTAATAGTATATGCATTTCCTACTACATTTAAAATGGATAACCAACAAGAGTTACTCTTAATTTTTTATTTATGTTTATTTTGCCCTAGCATGTACCTTGTATTAATTGCTAGTGGTTGAAATTCTGAAATCTAGATACATTCTTTACTTGATCTTAGCCAAAAGGCCAAGAAACGTAAGGTGCATTCTCAAAGATTATACATTATTCTCCTTAGAGTTACAGATGACCTAATCTAAAAATTTGGAAGACTTTAAAAGAAAAAAAAAAGCATAAAGATATTTTTTTCCCTTCCCCATTTCCCGACTTGCTCCTTTTAAGGAAGTGTGATGAAATTAAAGATGTCTGTGATCTGGCTGAAAGAGGTTCACAAACACTGTTTCCATATTTGTGGTTTTGGTATTTCCTCCTACACATGTGTCTTCCTTCTTCAGTTTCTTACTCACTCTGTCAGGAGAGAATTGGCTGCTCTTTCTGTGTACTGTGCGTATATCAGATGGGCTCAGTGCATAAAGTCCAGGAGTTGGTGAGCCAGTTAAGAAATTTCCTTCAAAGAATTCCTTGTGTGGACTGCTTATCAGAAAAGATGTAAATGTTATTACTGATGGTTTCCTAGATATCAAATATGCAGCACAGTTCAGTGTGATTAAAAGTCACTGTGCTCCATGCTCTAAGGGGTACAAAAAATGAAAAGGGTATGCTCCCTGACCCTTAGAAACTTGGAATTCAGGGGATAAAAATCAAACTCTAGTGACCATAGTAGAAGACCGATCAAGTCCTCTTAGAGTACAAATAAGGGAAAGATGAGTTCTAACTGGGGCGATGAGAGATAGTTGTGTGAAAAAAATAAAAAAGCCATTTGAGCTAAAATTTGAGGAATAGGTAGAATTTTTATAGGTGAAGATTCAGGAAATGGACTCCTGTTGGCAAGAAGCAAAGGCACCAAGGCAGACACATACTGAATAATTTGAGGACAACCTGGAATCGACTTTAAATATATAGGAGGGGATATGTGTGGGGAAGTTTGGGAGCTTCAGCTGTCTAGGGAGGTTATGACCAGACAGTGAAAGGAAAGTGCTGGTAGAAGAGTTGGAATAGAGGACAAGGAATGAAAAGTGTTTGAGGTGATGAGTGATCTGTTTAGGAAGACTATTCTAGCAGCAGGATTGAATAGGTGTGATAAAGACTAAAGAAAAGTAACCTTGTTAAGTGGTTATCACAGTCAGCCATTTACCTGGTAATCACACCAAGAGAGGCTTGATTTGTAAAGCCACATAATGCATTTATGTGGAATCTAGAAAAATGGTACACATGAACTGGTTTGCAAGGCAGAACTAGAGACACAGATGTAGAGAACAAACGTATGGACACCAAGGAGGGAAAGTGGGGCAGTGGGGGGTGGTAGTGGTGGTGGTGGGATGAATTGGGAGATAGGGATTGACATATATACACTAATATGTATAAAATAGATAACTAGGACTTCCCTGGGGGCACAGTGGTTAAGAATCCACCTGCCAATGCAGGGGACATGGGTTCGAGCCCTGGTCCGGGAAGATCCCACATGCCACAGAGCAACTAAGCCCGTGCGCCACAACTACTGAGCCTGCACTCTAGAGCCCGCGAGACACAACTACTGAGCTCATGTGCCACAACTACTGAAGCCAGCACGCCTAGAGCCTGTGCTCCGCAACAGGAGAAGCCACTGCAATGAGAAGCCCGCACACCTCAACGAAGAGTAGCCCCCGCTCGCTGCAACTAGAGAAAGCTCGCACACAGCAACAAAGACCCCACGTAGCCAAAAATAAATAAATAAAATTTAAAAAAATAGATAACTAAAAAGAACCTGCTGTATAAAAATAAATAAAATAAAATTCAAAATTCGGAAAAAAAACTTTGCTAATCTTTCCTTTCCACTCCCGCCCCTCGACCCCAAGAAATAGTGCTCTGGCATTTGGCCATCTTAGGATAACCTTTGTACAACTTTGGAATGCAAAATAGAGAGAGAAAGAAAAGAATACTCTCATTAAAAAGTCAGCAAAAAGCTTCTAGTTTGTGATTTTTTAATGAATAAGTAGGTAGACTGTTCTTACATAAAATGTGGATGTCTGTTCTTTTCCTTATTAAATGACTGTATGACATGGGCACATTACGGATTGTAATGTAGTAATTTGGTAGTGCATGATTTAAGATACATTTTGTCCCAATCTGCAAGTGTCCTGACAAATGTTAAGTAAGCAAAAAGCATGCCTCCCCATGCCCTTTGTTCATTTGAGTGATTTTTTTCAAAAGTATAATACTGAAATGGTGCAGGCTGAAGCCAAGTGAGAGACCATTGCCGCCACTGCTACTTTCCATTATCAGTACTGTCACTTCTTGGCTTTGCTATGGTTCACCTGTACAGATGTACTGTGCTGGTTCATTTAGACAAGGGATCAAGCATTCATCCTCTATCCTGAGTCCTTACCCCGATATATTAATATTAATATAATTAATTATATAATTATATATAATATATAATTATATTAGATGTAATATATAATATATAATGTAATATATTAATATTACATTCTTCAACCAAGGCCCTTTACCTCTGTGTATGGGACATTCGATTTTTTAAGGATCGACAGTTATAAACAGGTTGAAGCCCCTTTGTTTTAGAGTATGAGCTTATTGAAAGTTCCCATTAAACAATTATACTGAAATACTTAAGTTCTTAAAAGGTTTGTTGTGGGTTATGATTTATAAAAATTGAATATTTTTAACCCCCATTTCTTCCTTCACTTCCTCCTTTCTTCCTTATACATACCTCCTCTCTTTATTGGTATTTATCACGTGTAATATTCTCTTGCTTAATTCTTAAAAATGAGCTTCCAATTATTATTTATTATTCTTGGCTAAGCACTCTACACATATTATTTCATTTAATCTTCTCAACAATTCTATGAGGGAGTTACTATTCCAGTTTTAGAGATGAGGAGACAGGGAACTTGCCCAAGGATACAAAGTTAGTAATTGGCAGAGTCAAATTTAAAACCAGGTCTGTATGACTGAAGCTGATGTCTTAACCACTGTACTTCCTTGACCACTGTATAGTGTATTCCTTGGTACCAGATGATGTGACCCCAGTTTTAGTAATGGAGGAACACTGGTCCAAAATGTCTGTTTGCATAGAGGAGTCATAGACTTTTAAGAATGGAAGGGTATATGGAGGTCATCAGCCCTCATGTAAAACAAAAGTCCTCTGTATCTGAGACATGCTAGGTTTATCTAGATTCATGTAAGGAAATCCCTGGCGGTCCAGTGGTTGGGACTCCGTGCTTCCATTGAAGGGGGCAGGGGTTCAATCCCTGGCCAGGGAACTAAGATCCCGCATGCCACGTGGCATAAACAAACTAGATTCATGTAGTGCCCTGGGTAGTTAGTACTAGTAACAACGACCTATGGGGAAGGGGAGAAGTTTATCATCAGAAAAAAATGATTTTTGGGTGGACGTGAAGGCAGAAAGAGGCCGTCAGTGTGGAATAATGTACTTGAAAGATCTCTGCTTCTTCATGTACTGTGTCTGATTTGATGGCATCTGGAATTTGCCTCAAAATAATACAGGAGGAGAGAGGTGGGTGTGGATGGGGCAGGATGGCCATGGCTTGATGATTGTTGGGTTGTGTGAAGGATGCTTGGGTTTTATTATATTTTTCTGTCTATTTTGGTGTGTGTTCAAAATCCGTCATAATAAAATGTTTTAGAAATTTTATTTGAAAGCCCTGTTTTCATGATTTTTTAGTGGTTAGATTATGTATATGTTTTCTTATCCAAAAGTCTCTTGGATGTTTTAGTCAAGAGAAGCATTTTTTCCTCGCATTTGTTCCCTCTTAGAATCTCCTTCCTCTATTTTTTCTGAATATTTGTTAAAGAAAGGACTCAACTTTTCCAGTGCTGAAGCTAACTAACTGTCAGCTGCCTATATGGCTGCAGTGTTGGGATAATTCATCTAATTTCTCTTATGAGTAACTTCTCTTTGACATTATTTTTGAACTCACAGACTTGCTTGCATTGTTCTTGTTAGTAAAAAAAAAAAAAAAATCGCTAGGATGTACTTAGTAATTGGAGTCAGCTGCACTTAAGACTGTTCAGCCAGACTGTTATTTTAGCCTTCACTAGTAAGGTTTTTAACACCAGTTTGACCTTACTTTGAAACATTCTCAAAATACCATACTTTAATATCGATTTATATACTTTCCTGCTAAGGCAGGGCAGGGTCCCTGGGGAAAAAAATAATGAAACTCTTACTTCCCACAAATACAAGATTCAAGGTAGATTTTTCTGGTTTTATTTTTAAAGAAAAATAGAGAAAGACTTTGGGTAAAGGTTTCCTTTGGTTAGGGCGTAATGTTTGCCAAAATGCATTCTGAGTATACAAGCAACAGAGATAGGATACCTACAGAACAGGTGGACTGATTCCCTTGGCCTATGAAGATGGAGACCAAATGCTCAATCTGTAGCGCCAAGCAGATGCTCAAAGAATTTGTTTCTGAATTCTAAATATTATACTAAATTTCCCGGACTTTATGCCAGTACTTTAGGCAAGTAAAGTACAAATTTTATAAAATCTGCTGAAAATAACTTCTACATTTCTGTTCATTCCAGAGGAGGACAGTGTTCTGATTCCTTCCTTCTCTTTGCTTTTTGCCATGGTCCCTCTTTTCTTGACCCCTGGTAAACTCCCATCTGGTAGCATGTCAGAGGCAGCATAAATTTAGGAGTGTAGATATTCTTTTTTAACGTAGATGGGAGAGGGTTATAGTATTCTCAGGACTTCAGTGCTTTCTCTGAGGACACAACTATCAGCAGATCCATATAAGGTAGCCAGACTGCTTCCCATCTCCTCCGAGCCTTCTGTGCTCATGTCTAGATACCGTGATAGATCCAGTGCCTGTGAAGACCTGGAACGTTTCAGACAATAACTCAGACTTGTTTTCTTATGCTATATATAGGAATTGAGCAAGTGTTTTATAATGAAATATCCCTCCAGGCAGTCTGCAGCTCCTGGTGATGCAAAACCCTCAGACACCCAGTAAACAGTCCTTTTCAAGTTTAAAATTCTTTCTTGTGGCTGCTTTATTTCTGTTACCTTTCTGAAATATTTGGCCCAATAGATTTCATTAAATAATAAAATCTGTGAGAGATTAAAATTTTCTGATGGTTGATCCTCAGTAGCTAAAAAATAGATTCTGTAACAGTACAGCATTTCTCTGCATGTTCTTGAGCTTCCGTTCTTGGACTTTTACATCTGCTTTTATTAACGCTTTATTTTCTTGACTTCAAGTCAACGATTGGAATGGTTTTTGAGTGGCGGAGGAAGCTAAAGGTTTAAAGATAATTTCTTAGTAAGTTGATTTACATCAAAGAATTACATCATCTAGATTAATGGAAATGATGATACTGGTGAGATTTCCAGACCAGGATCATTCCAGCGTTTGGAGTACGTTCTCGGTGGCTCTAAACTTGTTTGGCTTACCCCCTAAGGTTTAAAACAGAAAAAATATAAAAGTGTTTAAATTTTTCTTTCTCTTTCCTTATCAGAAATATTCATTTAGACCATAACAACTGTTAGAACAAGATAACAACTCCAGGCCAGCTGTCAAATGTTTACCATTATCAAAACTCTCCCTGGAGGGAGATGCAACTTTGGCTCGCCTCACCGGCAGTAATTTAATTTTTCCTTCATTCTGACTCGGAAATGGCAGCATTTTTCAAAGCTTCCTCCCACTGATGGCTGAAATTTTCCTTGTGAAATGATTTCCACCAGTCTTGAATCTTTCTTGTTTCTGCCGTCTTCACCTTTGCTGATGGTTCTGCAACTCATCACCAGCTATGCAAACTGACAGTTCACATCCTGGGGCAGCAGCGGGGTCTGGCCTGCAGAAAGGAGCAGCCTGACCAAATTTACGCTCACAAGATCTCTTAATTCACAAAAGCATTTGCTCTAGTTCCTGTTCTCTGCTGCAGGGGCTTCGGAGAGGGAGTGGGGGTGGGGGCAGGACCGTTGGGAGAATGTTCTGAAGAAAAGAGAGGCTCTCTTCACACTCTACTGAGTACACAGACTTTGGAGATGAAAAACAGACGGAGAGAGGCATTTCCAACCATCTTGCTGATCTGCGCGGGAGTTCATTGAACTGTACAGCATAGCACCAGAGCCTCGTGTCATTTAATGTTCCTTCTTAAAATCGTTCTTAAGTGTTCAGCACAAATATCCCTCCCCCTTTGACTTAAGTTGACAAAGAATATAAAAATTAAAAAGGAAGAAAAGGCGAACTATCGCCGTGAGAATGACCAGAAATCACTTGGCTCTCTGGAGAGTTCTGCTGAATAGGAAAGTCCTCTTAACAAGAGCGGACAGAGGAAGTTTTAGGTTTGATCTGAACTTCATGTTCATGACAGATTTCATTTTTTTCTTCCTTCACAAATTTCAACCCAGGCCACTTGTTTGCAGGAACTGCCAAACCTTCCCTGGCTGCTGCTAAGATACTCCTGAAATTTGAGGTTGCCTTTTATCTTCTTCTTGGTAGAGACATATTTTTGTCTTTTTCCCTGCAGCCCCTCAGCTCTTCTACAGAGGACTCATCCCTCTCTGCACAGTCTACCCCAGACAGACAGCTGGTACGTTACTGTTTGTAGCACAAGATCACTTATGTACTTGTGAACCAGTTTGGGTCGGTCTGAAAATTGCTTTTGAACACAGATTGTTTATAATGACTGACCTCATAGGCCCATTTCTACCCACTCCCTCCCCAGCTGTCTGAGACAACCTAATCAAAATGGGAGGTTGTTTGCCTGGCTTTGAGTATGGGACTGTAATTAAAGTAAAAATGAGAGAATCCTGCCGCTAGAGAGGCAAATTTGAATTCTAGGCTTCACTCTTCTATGTTCTTCAATTTTTTTCCTTGTAATCCTCATGATCCCAGTGAAAGGGTGATAACACCATCAAGTCCCTAATTTGGATCCCGCTAATTCAAAATGTATGCTGATGCAGAATTGAACTATCTGGAAGTAAAGTTTGTTATGCAGATTGGTATCTTTTTTTTTTTTTTTTTTTTTTTTTTTTTCGGTACACAGGCCTCTCACTGTTGTGGCCTCTCCCGTTGCGGAGCACAGACTCCGGATGCGCAGGCCCAGCGGCCAAGGCTCACGGGCTTAGTTGCTCCG
Organism: Kogia breviceps; assembly: GCF_026419965.1. Classification (NCBI taxonomy): domain Eukaryota; kingdom Metazoa; phylum Chordata; class Mammalia; order Artiodactyla; family Physeteridae; genus Kogia; species Kogia breviceps. The sequence continues at coordinate 22,073,374 of NC_081328.1, forward strand.
CGGCATGTGGGATCTTCCCGGACCGGGGCACGAACCCGCGTCCCCTGCATCGGCAGGCGGACTCTCAACCACCGCGCCACCAGGGAAGCCGCAAATTGGTATCTTAAATATTATCTTACTGAAGAAACGAAAACTTTTCAAACACTTCTGCTGATACAGTTAGCTGTGTACAGCATTCCCACTTACAGGTGTTTCTTTTATCAACATAGATCTAACAGACTTCTACCTCTCAGCAAGTATCCTTCTGAAGTAGCACTCACCTGTTTCCTTGTTTGAGACTAGCGGTTTCCTGAGTTGCCTGAATTAGGGGTATTTTTATGTTCTCAACAATGCTTTGGGAATACACACTTGTTGGTTAGGGATGTAAATACCAGTACAAAATTGTATGTGCTAAATTCCAGAAGAAACTTGATAAAAAGTAAGTGCTATAGGAGCTTTAGATCGTAAAGATATTTGGAAGGTTCTGAAGACAGCACATATACCTATATATGCTGTTTTCAAAAAACTTTCCAAACATATATATAAAAACAGAATACATGGACGTTTTAAAAAATTATTTCCAGAACTTGATGTATTCTGTGCCGCATAAAATGTTTAGCTGATATCTGTGAAACCTCTCTCCATTTTGGAGTCAACAGATTTTATCTGGTGTAGTAGTTCTTTTATTGAGTACTTACTATGTACCAAACACTGTGCACCAAACACAGTTCCAGACTCTGTTTTAAGCAATCCATGGAGGGTTCAAAAACTCAGATGCTCCGATGGCCAGGTTTAAGCCGGGGAACTATATATAGCAAATTACCTGCATTTAAGGTTCTGTCGCTACTCCATTCCATGTCGCTGTTGCAGAAATGTGGGCTTAGTGTTGCCAGACCTTCCATTTAGTCAAGAGAGACAGGAAATTCACATTTTTATGGATATTTCCTGATTTTTAAACCAGTACAGGCCAAATAAAAGTTTGTGACTTTTGCATTATATACTCAACCCCGTTGTATCCTCACAACATCCCTACAAGATAGGGATAGTTACTTGTATTTGGCCACTTTCAGTATAGCCAATAAGTAGCAAAAGTAGACCTTTACCCCCAGGCCTATCTCCAAAAACTAGGTGTTACTGGGCTCTCTCCTTTCTCCCTTAGATTTGTGGGGATAGTTTTGGCAGAAAAATGCTGTTTGGTTAAAGCCAGGCCCTTAACAAAATTATCACATCTTGTAGTACTGTACCATAGAGTGTCATCTTCCAGAGAACAGTTATGTATGGCTTTGGGGGGAGTTAATTATAACAAGAAGGTATTGGTGACTATAAATAACAAACAAAAGCTCTGTTGCCGTTGCTGCAGATTTATTATTTCAACCTCATTGTACTTCTAGAAGAGCTACACAAATACTCTAAACCGTTTGTAGAGTTCTTCATTTCACAGAGTGGCAAAAGTATTAGTGGCAATCTTACAAGGCCTGACCTTGCCAGAGACAGAGGAGAAATCCGTAGTTCTCAGGATCTACTAAATATTCAATCACTTTTGTTAAAATTCTAATATGAACTTTGTGGCCTGAAGGAGTTAACACACCTCCACAAACCTGCCTTCAGCTGGTAAGATCAGGCCCATGATTATTATTATATACAGCTGTAAAAAGCTGGTTACATAGCATAAATTGCATTGAAACACTTAGGCCACAAGATTACTCAAGAAGAATTGTATTGCTTGTTCAGTCATATATTTTGATCTTTATTGCTAGTAGTTTATTCTCCTGAGAGTTGGGGATTAGCCTTGCTTTTAATGTAAAAAGTGTATCTATGAGGGTAAAAATATAAAATGAAAATAGAGTTTTAATGGCAACTTTGGTTCTTAGTATTAATTTTACATGCCTTTTTCATTCTGAACTTATAAACAGTTTGGAGAAACATATGAGAGATTTGTGAACAGGGGCAAGAGAGGGTCAAATGTATCAAATCCTTGGATTCCAGCAAATGTAGGATTTGTGGACAAGCAGAGAAGCACACATGTGTTGGGAATGTAAATTAAAATAAAACCTCACTTTGTGGATACTTTGAGAAGCGAGCACACCACTTTATGGCGCATGTCTGAGGCGTTGGTCTCCTTAATTAACCAAATATTAAAATAAACATTCATTTTATCAGTCTGCATTTTTTCCTCTCTGGATGAAAGTGTTTCAGGAAAAATCATAAAAGAATCTATGGTAGCTCAGAGAGGTTAAACTCAACAGTTGTTTTCTTTGAAGTCCCTGGCCATGAGGTTAATTGCCAAAACTGCTTGTGGAAAAGGTGGTAACAATTTAACAAGACTGTACAACTGCAGAGACTTAGATGAATATCAGGTGTTTGCAGAAGTTTTTTTCCTCACAGGAAAGGGGGTGGGGAGGAGAGGAACAGAATGAGAAACAGGGGAAGAGGGAGGCCTGAATAAAGTCCCAGCTAAACAGCCAATAATTCTTTGTTTGCTTAGCCAATCATCCTATAATTGGCCGGGAGGTTAATAGGAGTCTATTGATTGGTCAGGAGGAGTGCTTACTGTGGCTATTTTTACTGTATGCTTCCAGACAGAAGGCTGCAATTACTGGAGCTCTCATTCCCACTTTTTAGGGCATGGTCGCTCTGATTTATGAAACCCGATCAAGTTGCTCTTGGCAGTTTATGTTTTAAGTGTTGCCTTCTGGGTCTTTGCTGCTTATGGGTCAGTGTGTTATTTCTCATCATTTATTGTGGTCATTTGAATAGGTAAGCTTATTTATGACTTATTGAAGGAGGAATACATTAAAAATAATCACCACCACCCGCGTGGACTGAAAAGTGGGAACCATCGGACAAGCTGTGTGATAGAACCCTACCTGCTCTAGAAATAGAAATTCTGCTCACAGCGTAGAGTTCCCCATTGATCACAAGATAAAATAATGCAGTCCCCTCTTTTATCTGCCTTCCACAGACAGGTTTCTCAACTCTCCCCGTTCCTTTACCTTCCTTGATTACACTTGGATTTGCTCTTGTCGACCTTTTAATAATTGGATTTGGTGGCTGCTATTTTAGAGTTCAGGAAACTGAGGCCATGTTTAAAATGACTTGCACCATCCAGACTGCTTCTGAAGCTTGTGACAGGGCTCTTCTGTCTTAACCCATCCTGACCTGGTCCTGACCCGAGCATTACTAATAAGGTACTTAACCTCATCATTTCATTTCTCACTTGCTAAACTTGACTATAAATCCTTCCATTACTCAAGATCTTGGTTTTCCACCCTTGCTCAAACCTTCTTTTGTAGTTCAGTGTTTCCTGGGAGCCCGGTTGAAGGGGTGTAAATCTCTACTGATGATAAGGCGCTGAGCCACAGATTTCTGGGGAGCCACATCTAGACGACCAGATTTCATCTGCACTACCAGCTTGTCACTTGAGGCCGTGGTGACCACAGCTACTGCTGCTGCTACTACTGCCTCCTGTTTCTCCTGCTTCTTTAATTTTGCTACTGCTATTAAAAAAATACAAAACACGTTAAGGACTTCTGCAGATCCTCTCATAGCTTCTAAAGATCTCCATCATTCAGCATTCACGTTTTGAATAACTCTCCCATTTCGGGGGCTCTTGCAAGTACTGTGGATACAGTGGCGATGACAATAGACCACAGCTTTCCGAGCTGATCATGCTACCCCGAGTGTGGCAAATGTTGCTAAAACCCAGTGAACTTCCTGTAAGAAGTGTGGCAAGCACCACCCCCACTGTGTGACCCAGTATAAGAAGGGCAAGGATCCTCTGCCCACAGAGAGCAGCATTATGACAAGAAGCAGAGGCTATAGTAGGCAGACTAGGTTATCCTTTCCTTGAACTGGAAGGAGATAAGAGAATCAAGTGATCCAGTTCTAAACTTCATGTTTCATTTTATTATGAAGAGTGTAAAATCTTGAGGTTACGTTAAAAAAAAAAAAAAAAAAAAAAAAAAGAAAGACCAAAACTATCCCAGTACTGCAGATTCCTGGTCATTTTCCTTTTGGAGAGAAAGGTGCCCTCGAGTTTGGTGGGGACACCTCCCTCTACAAAGAGGTGAAAGATAGGATTGCCCTATGTGGCAGAGGAACTACCAACAGCCTCACAGAGATTTTTTTTCTATATGTGAACCACTTAATATTGAACTTTCTTATTTATGCTGCCTTGACATTGCAGGAGATAATGCCTTTCCTTGGTCCTTCTTTTAAAAATTTTCTTTGGGGACATCCCTGGTGGTGCAGTGGTTAAGAATCTGCCTGCCAATGCACGGGACATGGTTTTGAGCCCTGGTCTGGGAAGATCCCACATGCCGCGGAGCAACTAAGCCCGTGCGCCACAACTACTGAGCCTGCGTTCTAGAGCCTGCGAGCCACAGCTACTGAGCCCGCGTGCTTCAACTACTGAAGCCTGCACACCTAGAGCCCATGCTCCGCAACAAGAGAAGCCACCACAGTGAGAAGCCCGCGCACCGCAACAAAGAGTAGCTCCCGCTCACCGCAACTAGAGAAAGCTTGCGCGCAGCAACTAAGACCCAACGCAGCCAAAAATAAAATTAATTAATTAATTAATTAAAAACCAATAGACAGTTATAAAAAATTTTTTTTCTGCCATCATCTTACTCTAACAATTTTTCTCCTAATCCTCCTGAGTTCACTAGAGCTCAGAAGAACCCTGATAGTTTTCTCATCTGTCTGTTGTCCATAGAACTTTCTTTGTCTTCTTGTTGCTTCTGCAAATAAGATTGGTCTTTTCCTGCCATGCCCTCCACCTCATTACCTCACTTTAGAAGTCTGTTCTGATTATGATTCCATCTTTTGTGAGTCTTTTCAACTATTCTAACTTGTTGTTATCATAGTGTTATGAGGTAGGATCTGACCTCTCAGTGTGGCAATTACTTGTATAACTTCTAATAATTGGATCCGGTGGCTGGTATTTTAGAGTTAAGACAACTGAGGCCATGTTCGAGGAAAGCATAAAGGTGAGTGGCCAAATACCCCATCGTGTAGTCTGCCGCCAGTTCCACTAGACTTTAAGAATATCACTCCTGCCTTTCACCCTGGTTCACATCTAGGCAAAATTACCTTTTCTCTTGGTTTTCGTGCTGTGTCAACGGTTTTTACTCTGACTATCATAAGGAAAGAGATGACTCAATGTGCTTAAAAGATCTGACCTCACCAATCCCCCCATAGTAATGTGACAGCTCCTATTTACTTAATTTGGAATTCACAAGAGAAGGTAGCTTGGTACTTTTAGACAGACCACGTGTTCTTTATCCTTTGCTTTTTCCATAAGCCCCAAATCTCAGAGCCCCAGGGAAAGGTCCCTGAAATGCATTCTTTCCACCTTTGTATGCCTTTAGAATCCTTGTATTGGCTTGTTGTTTTCTGATTTTTTTGCTGCACTTCACTATTTAACTTCATTATCAACTTTAGTATCAGAACGCAACAGCATTTATAAGATTCTTTAGTAACATGGTGATGTCTGAACTCCTATCTTCCCATTTGTGGGTAGAATCTGCTAGTGTTTTCCAAAGGAATTAACAAACAACCACCACCAACAACAAACATTTCAGAACAGTCCATGTTCTGCAACTAGCCAGTTTAAAGATCTCATCGTTTTAGTATCCCTTTACTGGTGATAAAGGAATTATGAGAAAGAATAAACAGACAGCAATCCATTTTAAAGAAAGGAAGCAAGGGCTGAGTAAGTAAGCTTGGTGTTCATCCCCTGGGACTGCTTGGTTCTCTTGAAGGATTTTTCCTGTAGATATATGTCACACTGCCTTCCTTCAGTTTTGTTTTGTTTTCTTTTGAGCCAGCTATGTCCTTTGCTGGATAAGCATGTATAAAAAGGGAAGGGAGGGAGGGTGGAAGGAAGAAAGGGAGGGAGGGAGGAAGGAAGGAAGGAAGGAAAGAAGGAAGGAAGGAGGGAAGGAAGGAAGGAAAGGGAGGGAGGACAGACAGAAGGGGGGAAGGAAGGAATGAAGGAAGGAAGGAAGGAAGGGGAAAAAGAAAACCCATGTAATAAAGCAGAGATTTTGAACTACGTGTTGGAGCAAATGCAATATTTGGAGATAGAACTATTTATAAAACTTTGGGTGCTGACTCAGCCATGACACATTCACCTTTTTGGGAAAACTCAGGGAGATTTTTTTGGCAAAACTCTGTGACTTTGTTTTCATAGTTCCAGGACAAAACTACCACCACAGACTTTCACATTCTTGAGAACTAAAACATGACTTTATCAGTTAATCACCAGATTATTCATTATTTAATGTGTTTAATGTAAAAAGGAATAAAATCTATTGTGAATGAAGTTACTGTCACTAAATATAGTTTTGTTTTTAAAATGTAAACTTGAAGTGTTCTTTTGATTGAATGCAACTGTTTCTTGTGGGGTTGTTTTTTTTTTTCTGGCTTGCAAAAAACAAAAGAAATCATTTCAGAAATGTGTTCCTGTCGGCACTTTTCCTTGAAATTGTCTTTTGAATATGGAAAAGTGACCAATGCACAATATAGAGAGTTTGTAATGAGACATGTCAGGTATCATGGAAGGTTCTTGCATAGCTCCCTCATGTGAGATGACCTCAACAAACTCATTTTGCTGTACAATGAAAAAAAAGGCGTGAGAAGCTTACATGTGATAAAAATGTTTCTCCATCCTAGAGCATAGATTAAAGAAACTTTAACAGGGAGTAAAAATTTAATAAACATCGTTCGATATGAATTTCTGTGAATGTTATCAGAGACAAGTAGTAGTGGGCCAACTAAATTGATATCTTTATAGGAAAGCTTGAATTGGGGCAATAAATATGTCCTGAGGCTTTGGTGGCATCAAGTATGTGTGCTTTATTCTTCGTGATTTATTGCTTTATCAACAGAAGTGAGCATTTGTGTTCAGAAATGGATAATTCACACTTAAATCTTGTTTTTCTGTGTTTAATCCAACTTAAATTACAGGTTGAGTGGTGGCAAAAAAAAAAAGAAAAAAAGAAAACTCTCCAGAAAAAGTGTATTATTTAACTTGAATCTTAACTTAAATTTGTCACCCAATGCTGAGGTTTTACATCTGTCTAGGGGCAAACACTGCTGGTATTTGTCAATAAGCAAAAGAAAAATACTGACTTTCAGATAACAGGCATTTGGTGAACTGGCGACAGTCATGCAAGCGAGAATGCTCAAATGACTTCAGCTCTTTCTAGCTTCATTATGTCAGGCTGGCAGATCACATATGGCATTATGGAAATCAGCAAATGAAAACCATATTGATCAGCACTGAGAACAAATGTAAAAAAGGTGGTCTCGAGGAGGAGCCGAAGAGAAGAATGCTTTCCTGGTCAACCTGATAGGCCCTTGTTAAGGCCTTTTAATCATTTATTAACGTAACCCTCCTTCTTCCCTTTCCACTCAGATTACCTCAGCCACAGAGCATCCTGCTCCATTTATCTTTTAATGTTTCCTTTATTTAATTTATTTTTAAGCTCTAAGTTATACTCTTATTTCAGAATTGAGTTTTACTTTTCATGGGATTGTTTTAAGTGACTTAAATGACTTTTCCCAACAAGCTCACCAGGAATTCAAAGGAAGAAAAGCATTTGCTGAGATTCACCTATCAGCAAATAATTTACTTGGTATGCACCACAACCAAAAGCAGAGAGACAGAGACAGTCAGCCAGACACGTTTTTAAAAAAAAAAAAAAAAAGAGAGAGCGCGAGCAAAATCAGAGTTGTTCCTAAACCTAATTCTCTGGTTAAGGTTTGGGTCAATGTTTCAGTTTTAAAGTTTTTTTCACAGTTTGGAATTTAGCTTGGTACAGTTCCTTCAGGTCTAAAACCGAAATCTCAGTCCCCTTTGCTTTCTTTCTTCTCTCTGTGACTAAAGTAGGAAACTGGAGTTGTCTTTCATCTTGTTACGTTGGAAGGAAAATGGGAGTAATACTGGGTCTGCGTAAATAAGAGAGAAACGGGAATCTGGGGTTTGTGGAGGATTCTGTTTGCCTTGAGTTTCCTCACTGGAAACGCCTCTTGGGTTTGCAGGTTTGCTGCTTTCCTAAATCACATTCAAACCTAGGTTTGACCAGGTATGCTTCTCTCCCCGCCTCTTCCGTCCCTCTCTCTCATCCCCTCCAACCCCTGCCTCCCCTGACATTTTTTATGTGCAGCTTCATCGTTTAGTAAGAAATTTCAAAGGTGTTTTTTCATATGGAACTGTGTCCTTTTGTAGTTGATGAGTAACCTGTGGACGTGATCCTTTGGAGTACTAATTGGCATATGACAACAATTGTTTCTACCCCACTTTGGGGCATAAATCAGTCCTAAGAAAGACTGACACACAAAAGAAATGTGGAATATAGATATAATTTAATGCCCTGGAACTGATGCATACAAACCAACTCTACAATGGACTCTTTCAAGAGTTATTTAGGAAACTGACAAAACTGAATATTTTCTATTTTTTTCCTTCTGAAACCACCTTTAAAAAGAAAAAAACAACCAAGAAACTCTTCAACATTAAACAATTGAGGTTTCACTTTCCTATAAATTTAACATTGAATTCTGAGATAGATATTCATTTAAAAAAATGTGTTTAATCTCTAGGTGCTGTGGGCGATCAAATCATTGAACTTTCTTTTCGTTCTGGACTCCTTGTCTGTGGCCGTTTGGGCATGATTCTTTTTATCTTTGCTTTCCTGTGTTTCCTTTGCCTGCCCGGGCATTTTGAGGGAATATCTCTGATTGATTTGGATATCAAAAAGATGTGCCACGTGTAGATCTAATTTATCTAAATAGAATCAAGAATTTTATTTTATTTTGGTTCTCCCCTGGGACTCCAAAGATATATTCAATAATGGATTTGAAAAATCCATGTATAAAATCTATTTTATGGTTTTATCTTCTTGCATACCCATTGATTCCTAAGTGCTTTTCCTTATAGACTCACATTACTGTCCCACGTTCCTCTCTGGGCTCTACATCAAACAGTGCAGGAATTACAGCAGGAATGATATCTGGGGAAGAGCTACTCCCCTTGTTTGTTGCAGAAGAGCAGAACATTAAACAGTGAGTGGACTGTGCAGAAACGCTCTCCCTCTCCGGCTGTTTTTTTTTTTTTCTCTCTGCCTTCCTCTCTTCCTCTTTTTTTTTCCACTCTTCCCTCTCCTTCTCTTCTTCTCTTTCTCTCTCTCCCCATTCCCAATGGGAGTGTTGTTTATAGAGCATTATAATTTATAACTGAAGAGAGTGGATTTAATTTCAGTGGAGAGGCTCGCCAGCAGGGCGCCAGCCTGCAATCATATGAATCAGCAAGCTGCAAACTCTATTGAATGGAAAGTATTATCGCTGGCCACAAACGGACACTGTTTCTCCTAAACAACTCCCTTGGTGCAGGAAGACCTTGTCTTCATTCATCTATTTTACATATCTACTTCTGTTTTAATTTTGCCATTTCCTAAAAGTGTTTTCTCTTTGGATTGCAACTTTTCTCTAACTACCTTATTTCCTGACCCAGCATTGGAAACTGCTATTGTATATTTCTAGCTGATTCGATATTTCTTCTATCTCCATCCTTACCATGTATGGCTTTAGTTTTCCCTTCGCTTCTCCTTCCTGCATACAAGCCTTTTTTTTTTCTTTTTAATGGAAGCTGTTAAACGTGCAAACAAGACTATGAAGAACCATTAGCATTAATATTGTAAAATGCTAGTCAATTTCAATCACCTACAGTTTTATTTAATCATGGATATTTTGCTTATACTCAGATATTATTTTCTACATTCATGGAAAGCTTTATTTTCTTGTCCTTTAAACTTCTGGGAGATGATTTCTTATTCTTTACGTGACCCATCAAATCTCCTGTAACGTTAGTACCTACACCTTTATGCCAAGTTGTTGAAGCGTTTCCGTCATTTTTTAGAAAGAGTGCTAGAATATGTGCATGACTTTTTGTGGTTGTTATTTGTTTTAATCCAACATCGACTGCTTTCGTGTAATTAAGCTAAATCTCTGAGTCATTTTGAAAAATCAGATTAGACCGACAAGGCTGGTAACTTTTTCAAAAGTATTTTACTGAATTCATGTAGCTATTATAATTGTCGGTAATTTTGGTAGTGAATCTTTAGCTGAGATTAGACAGATTGCATTAATACTGCATCAAATATCAGGCTCTCTTCATCCAGACTTTTGAATAATTTCAACATTCATGTCTTAACAATGAAATTCAAGTTGCACTAATAACCTGATTCTGATATTTGCTTAGAGAGGAATAGTACATGAGGCAGTAAGGAAGCTCTAGTAAAGGAATTTTATTCAGACATCAGTGGAAAAACCAGACTAGTCTGACTACATTTGTTTAAAATAAAGGTCTTACGTATTTAGAAAATGTAGAAGTTAGCAAATAATGAAAATGCTAAAAGCTCAGAAAATTGATATGAAGTTCACAGGTTTCACTGTCAGAAATGTATTTGCTTGTATGTATATAAGGGAAAATTATTTCTATATCAGTTTGCATATTTTCTTGACACAATGTAACATCAACAAATCAAATATATGTACATAATTTTTCTCATTTAAAGCACAAACTTAGGAATCCATATGTATTAATAAATTTTCTCCTTTAAAGCCTGAGAATAGAGTTATAGTCCTCACTGTCTCAGCTAGGATTTTTTTTTCTTTTTTTTGCCTTTGATTACTTAATAAGAATTACACATAGGAACAGAAAATCAATATGTTTACTTCTGCTTATTTTCAAAATTGAACGTTGCTCTGTACTAATTTCAGAGACGGTATACCCAGCGTCAGCTGAGAGAGGTTCTGTTCGGTTTAGTTTTAAATTCTTTGTTCTGGTAGTGGTCACCTCTAACAGCAATGAACTATCAAAAGAAATGAAATTTCTTATCACTCCATTTTTATTCCAAGAAGTAGTATCTGAAATAAGGAAGAAAACTGTGAAGTGATTGCAGGCAAATGTATTTCTAAATCCTTTTATTCCTGACTTAAAATTAGTTGGTAAGCCTGACTCATGATATGTGGATTTTTATCAAATTAAGATTAGAAAAAGTACAGGCAGCTCCGTAATAAATATCTTTATACAGAGATCTTGTGCATTTTTAACATCCTTGAGGAGGTGGGAGAGCTACAGTGAAACACAAACATTTGGGTAAGGTTGAAATGAGTCAACAAGAGTGAAAAGGCCCTTGGCTTCATCTGTTCCTTTTCAGAGGCAGGGAAAGGGAGGGCCTTTGTCTTTTCACTTGTGTCTTGTGGGGTTTAGTTATTGTGTTTTGTTTGTTGTGTTTTTACCTAAAAGATGCCTCACTCTCTACCTGTAATGTAATGTAAGGTTCAAGACAAGCACGGTGTATCCTTGTTTTAAGCTGATTAATTCCTATTTTTAAAAAATTCTACCATAAGGACTCTCAAAACCCAATCCTAGAACAGATAGGTTCTGTTTGCCTGAATATTACATGCAAAGGGTTAGTTTCTTAAAATTAGTACCCGTAATTCAATTAATTCCTTTGAGAATTTTCTGCAGTTGAAGTCAAAGAAGAAAAAATGTGGTACTTATCTATGATTCAGATAAAAAATTTATCAAAAGTAGAATCATCTATAAATACATTTGCCCAAAATGTTAATATGCTACTGGAATCAAAAATAGAAATAAAGTACAGTTCACGAAAAGGTTGTTTTTAATAGTCTAAAGCAGGGTTGTTGTTTTTTGTTTTGTTTTGCACAATTATTACACATTGTAGTGACCTGACTTCTTAACACATTATCTGATCCCTTGATCAGAAAACTTCTATGAAGTAGAATGGATTTTTAAAATGTTACTAGGTGACCTTGTAGAAGTCCCTGCCCTGGTCATACAAGAGATACGTTGCATTTACGTAATTGCTGTTGGCTTCTTTGATTGTTCATATCCAAAGTTTCCATGCGTCGCTTTAATAAAGCGCGTTCGGGCATCGGGGCCGACAGCTATGTTTCCCCTCCCTGTAACTCTGCTCCTGGACCGTGTGCTTGGCCGATTTAGCAAAGCTTAGAAGTCAGCTGCATCTGTGTGAGCCAGCTCTGCTTTGACTGGGAGCAATTGAGAACACCATTTGTTTTCTTTTCTAAATATCACAAAAGTTTTATTTTCCATTCACTGGGGCTTCCCCCCCACCCTTTGGACTAAGGGTTTACCAGTTTTTCTAACATCTATGCATACTTCCAAAATGTAAAAAAGGGTCATGGCCTCATTACTGATTGTAGTGGATAACACTGCGGTCGCTCTAGTTAAAACTGTGACCTTGGTGGGGGGAGGGGGAAAGGCCCCACTGGCGGTGGCTTTCCTCACTTTTTGGAGCTTTGATGTGTCCCTGCAACTGATATAAATGCAGGGGGGCTGTTCAGGGAGAGGCAGCTGGCTGGCAGTGTCAGATTAAAATATTTCTGACCCACAAAAGTAACCAAATGCCCATATTTCTTCATTTAACATAATTAATACCTTGTATTTCCAATGACTTTGATAAAGTGGCCTTCCTCCTCCCACCCCTTCCCCCTTCTCTCTGTCAACTTTGGGAAGACTGCAAGAGATCTATAGTTAAAATACTCTGTAGATGATGAAAGATAGCGTGTCTTAAAAAAAGCTAACATCAAAAGTATCAATTAGGTTGCTGCCTAGCAGGAAGCTTATAACCACATTAAAATGGAAAAGTTATTTCATTTTTAGTATACTGTATTTCAGCAGCAAGGGTTGCAATCTAAGAGCAATAATGAAACACTTTGGTTTGGCTGCCAAGTAAATCCACATTTTGTTATAAATGTGTAATTACAGGAAATATATGAAAAGAAAAGTGTTAAGCATTTCTTATCAAATACTGTTAAAGAGGAATTTGGTGCCTTTGGAATTTAGAAAAAGCCTGGGATGGATTTTGGTCATGTTACAAGGTCTACTTGTTGCATTTAATTTAAAGCAGTTGTTCTTATATCATTATCCCAGAGCACAGTGCTTTTCAATTCTTTAAAAGACAGAGACGGTGCTACCAAATGTGGCTATAGGTTTAAGCAGTATTTGATCGATCACGTGATCATATCCGTGACTTTTTTTTTTTCTTTCCTTCTGCGCCTCAGTGTACACATTTCTAAGTGAAAACACAGACGATGTCTTTATTTTAAACAATCCAGCAAGGGTTGAGCCAGCCATCTGGAAAGGTGATGTCAGCTGAGGGCAAGGGTGTTTGCCGGTTGAGGGTAGTCATCTGCTCCTTCGCCTACAACACACACACCAGCCTCCGCAAATCCAGTTTCATGGTGCCTGAGTTGCTGTTTGGTTGGTTGAACTCATTCTCCTCAGCTGATATTTAACTAGTAGTTTGTGCTGGAAAAGTATCAGTACTGCCTTCTCTGGCCTTTACAGACATGATTGCTGGACAAAGATGAGTAGTCCTGATCTGCCGTGATGGACAGAATTCAATTATATTACTGTTTCTCAGAGAGGAAAAAAAGCACACATTTAATGCCATAACTAAATTGGATTCCTTCTAGTAAGAAATCCTAAATTTGTGCTTAATAGCCAGATAAATGTAGAGCTGATTTACATTTACAGGCTGATTGTAGATTTGGTTCACAGAATATAAAATTTGGTCGGTATGTAGATGGTTTTACTCCCCTAAATGATATGTATGTATCCTGGTCGTGCAGTATTTTTTTCTTAAGTAAAAATTGAAGACCTCTCATTGGAAAATATCTTGGGTAAGTAAGCTGACAGTGACTGCAATGTATATGGAGCTGCCATTCTTATAGGAGTATGTATGGTTCAGGAAGATTTTGATTTCTCTGTGGGATGGGGGTAGGTGAGAATCATTTTGTGAGGGAGGGCTTGCAGTGGAATTGTGGAAGTGTTCCTGACACCTGTTTATTTTTTTTTAAACATCTTTATTGGAGTATAATTGCTTTACAATGGTGTGTTAGTTTCTGCTTTATAACAAAGTGAATCAGTTATACATATACATATACATATGTATATGTATATCTCTTCCCTCTTCCCATATCTCTTCCCTCTTGCGTCTCCCTCCCACCCTCCCTATCCCACCCCTCTAGGTAGTCACAAAGCACCGAGCTGATCTCCCTGTGTTACACGGCTGCTTCCCACTAGCTATCTATTTTACGTTTGGTAGTGTATATATGTCCATGCCACTCTCTCACTTCGTCACAGCTTACCCTTCCCCCTCCCCATATCCTCAAGTCCATTCTCTAGTAGGTCTGTGTCTTTATTCCCATCTTGCCCCTAGGTTCTTCATGCCCTTTTGTTTTTTCTTAGATTCCATATATATGTGTTAGCATACGGTATTTGTTTTTCTCCTTCTGACTTACTTCACTCTGTATGACAGACAGAGGTCCATCCACCTCACTACAAATAACTCAATTTCGTTTCTTTTTATGGCTGAGTAATATTCCATTGTATACGTATGCCACATCTTCTTTATCCATTCATCTGTCGATGGACACTTAGGTTGCTTCCATGTCCTGGCTCTTGTAAATAGAGCTGCAGTGAACATCGTGGTACATGACTCTTTCTGAATTATGGTTTTCTCAGAGTATATGCCCAGTAGTGGGATTGCTGGGTCGTATGGTAGTTCTATTTGTAGTTTTTTAAGGAACCTCCATACTGTTTTCCATAGTGGCTGTATCGATTTACATTCCCACCAGCAGTGCAAGAGGGTTCCCTTTTCTCCACGCCCTCTCCAGCATTTATTGTTTCTAGATTTTTTGATGATGGCCATTCTGACCTGTGTGAGATGATATCTCATTGTAGTTTTGATTTGCATTTCTCTAATGATTAATGATGTTGAGCATCCTCTCATGTGTTTGTTGGCAATCTGTATATCTTCTTTGGAGAAATGTCTATTTAGGTCTTCTGCCCATTTTTGCATTGGGTTGTTTGTTTTTTTGATATTGAGCTGCATGAAGCTGCTTGTAAATTTTGGAGATTAATCCTTTGTCAGTTGCTTCATTTGCAACTATTTTCTCCCATTCTGCGGGTTGTCTTTGCTGTGCAAAAGCTTTTAAGTTTCATTAGGTCCCATTTGTTTATTTTTGTTTTTATTTCCATTTCTCTAGGAGGTGGGTCAAAAAGGATCTTGCTGTGATTTATGTCATAGAGTGTTCTGCCTATGTTTTCCTCCAAGAGTTTTATAGTGTCTGGCCTTACATTTAGGTCTTTAATCCATTTTTAGTTTATTTTTGTGTATGGTGTTAGGGAGTGTTCCAATTTCATACTTTTACATGTACCTGTCCAGTTTTCCCAGCACCACTTATTGAAGAGGCTGGTTCAGGAAGATTTTGATTTCTCTGTGTGATGGGAATAGGTGAGAATCATTTTGTGAGGGAGGGCTTGCAATGGAATTGTGGAAGTGTTCCTGACACCTATTGTTTTTTTTTAATTCCCAAAAAGGAGATGTTTCAAATGCATTTGTCTCCACAGAAAGAGAATTTTCTCCTATTATATGGTTATAGAGAAAGGAAAGATACACACACCATTTTTTTTCTTTTTTAAAAAATTTACCATTTTTTATTGAGATATAATTGACATACCACATTATATTAGATTCAGGTATTCAATAAAATGATTTGATATTTGTATATGTTGCAAAATGATCACCAGAATAAGTCTAGATGACATCCATTACCACACACTTACAAATATTTTTTCTTGTGTTGAGAACTTCTAAGATCTGCTCTCTTAGCAACTTCATATTTTTTCAATTAGTTATCTATTTTATACATATTAGTGTATACACGTCAATCCCGATCTCACAGTTCACCCCATCCCTACCCACCATCCCTCACTTCCCCCCTTGGTGTCCATACGTTTGTTCTCTACATCTGTGTCTCTATTTCTGCCTTGCAAACCGGTTCCTCTGTACCATTTTTCTAGACAGATACACACACCATATTTTATTTGGAGGTGTCCTGACAGAATTCCTCACTGCCTTTTTCCATGTGACAGTCTGTTATACAGCAGCAAGACCAAGATGATCCCAGTAATAAACCTTATTGGTATGGTTCACTGATTTTTTTGGACTCTGCATTTATTTTAGCAGACTTCTCCGATAGCTTTTTGCAGTTTTCAGCTTTTTGTTGTTGAAAACAAAAATAATAAGTAAACCAGTTTAGGGATATATTCCTCTTTCTGAAAGTGATTCCCTGTCATAGTGCCCTCCTTGGGGAGGAGCTGTCTCTCTAGCCAAGGCTGGAGCCTAAGGAACCACTCATGTTGGAATGTGAGAGAAAAGACGGTATTACTTACATTCTTAAGATCTTATTATTTGAGACATTCAAGAGGATCAACATGGTATAAAAAATTATATACATACATGTCTTGTTCAAGTTGTAGTCATAGGTCTGTAAGTTTAGTCTTACTTTGTGAAAGATCAGGGCAACATTTTATTCACATTCAGCAAATTTTGGTTCAACACCTATTGGGCAGTACAATAGTGAATACTTAGAATGTGTTTACTGCCAGAGTAGATGGTGTTGTTTCTATTATAAGAGCAAAGCACTGCAGCACACATGATAAGTATTATTGACTAAGACATTTCTTACTAAAATGTAGGGGGTCAACATATCTAAACTCTCAAGAAACGGGATAGTTTCTTTTAACACTTGACACCAAGGTATTTTATGTTTGAAGGAATAACTATAGTATGTTCTTCCAATGCAGAATTGCTCAGATTCTTCAGTAGTTTAAAGTTTTCATTCCATAATCTTTCTGGAATATAGCTTAAGGAGTGGTCATATTCCATTTGTCCAGGAGTCAACAAAATAAACAAAACTCAAATAAACCAAAGACTTAATTGAAGTGATCATATTTCAGTTAGTCACAGAAATCAGTGATGAAGACGTGACTTTTTGGGGAGGGGGTGGGGGAGATGTTGATATTGGAAAATTTATAAAACCCTTAAGAGAAAGCAATAAAAGTCGGGACTTCCCTGGTGGTGCAGTGGTTAAGAATCTGCCTGCCAATGCAGGGGTCACAGGTTCGATCCCTGGTCCAGGAAGATCCCACATGCCGTGGAGCAACTAAGCCCGTGCTCCACAACTACTGAGCCTGCACTCTAGAGCCCGTGAGCCACAACTACTGAGCCCACGTGCTGCAACTACTGAAGCCCCTGCACCTAGAGCCCGTGCCCCGCAACCAGAGAAGCCACAGCAATAAGAAGCCCGCACATCGCAACGAAGTGTAGCCCCTGCTGGC
Organism: Kogia breviceps; assembly: GCF_026419965.1. Classification (NCBI taxonomy): domain Eukaryota; kingdom Metazoa; phylum Chordata; class Mammalia; order Artiodactyla; family Physeteridae; genus Kogia; species Kogia breviceps. The sequence goes on from NC_081328.1 coordinate 22,090,595, forward strand.
TGCAACTAGAGAAAGCCTGCACACAGAAACAAAGACCCAATGCAGCCAAAAATCAATCAATCAATCAATAAAATGAAAAATAAATAAATAAACAGAAGTACCATGGAATCATGTGTATAGTGATTCTGAAACAGTGGCAAGATATTGAGCTGTCTTCTAAATCATCAGAGAAAAATTATGCTCAGTATAGTTTTGTATTAAACATGCTTCATAATTTTCTAGTTCCTTATAAGTTAGTATCTTACTGATAGTATAAGATAGTTATGATACCTTCATTAAGAAGAATGTTCTGGGGCTTCACTGGTGGCTCAGTGGTTGAGGGTCCACCTGCCGATGCAGGGGATACGGGTTCGTGCCCCAGTCCGGGAAGATCCCACATGCCGCACAGCGGCTGGGCCCGTGAGCCATGGCCGCTGAGCCTGTGCATCCGGAGCCTGTGCTGCGCAAGGGAGAGGCCACAACAGTGAGAAGCCCGTGTACCACAAGAAAACAAAAACAAAAACAAAACAAAACAAAACAAAAGAATGTTTTGTTAACCCCAACATGGAATTTCCTGGTTAGACTGCTCTCTTTGTTGGTTATGAGAAAGCTGAACCACAGAGACCCCACAGCGGCATTCAGATTGAAAGGTATCGAACCCTAGTTGGTTCTCCATTTAGGTGTCATCCAGGAAGCAGAGTGCAGAGCAGAACTCCCAGGAGACAGAACTCCCAGTGACAGTTTCTACCTGTTAGAGTCTAACTCCTTTCAATGCCCTTGTCTCTTAGAGTTTCTTTAGTTAGCTGTTTTGTTGCAAAGGAAGCCTTGTTAGGGCCCTGAGTACTTAGAGACTTTTGTCTCAAAGGGAGCCCTGGGATCCGAAGGAATTAGAACAAACCCACCTAAGCACCCAGATGCTCTCTAGAAAATAGCAGCCTACTGACCACCATTCTTTAGCTTGGCCACACCTACTTCAAGAGTGTCAGGCACTCTGAGGGCATTTGTGTGATTTTTAAAAAAACATTCTAATTTATAGAGAACTCTTCACTTACATCACTTACATTTCCTTCATTTTTTAAAAAATTGAAGTATAGTTTATTTGCAATGTTTCAGGTGTACAGCAAAGTGATTCAGTTATACAGATACATATATATCTATAGATATATCTATATTCTTTTTCAGATTATTTTCTATTATAGGTTATTACAGTAGTTCCCTGTGCTGTACAGTAGGTCCTTGGTGTTTATTTTACATATAGTGGTGTGTCTGTTAATCCCAAATTCCTAACTGTTTCTTCCCTTCCTTTCCCCTTTGGTAACCATAAGTTTGTTTTCTATGTCTATGAGTCTGTTTCTGTTTTGTAAATAAATTCATTTGTATCATTTTTTTAGATTCCCCATGTAAGCAATATCGTATGGTATTTGTCTTTCTCTGTTTGACTTACTTTACTTAGTTAGTATGATTATCTCTAGGTCCATTCATGTTTCTGCATCCTCGATTCTTGAATGGACTCAGGCAAGAATTATTATTTTATATTTTATAAATGAGCAAACTGAGGCTTAGAGATGTTAAGTAATTTCAGCATGGTGACCAAGTGTTAGAACTGAGAGTCAAACTGAGGTCCTGTAAATCCAAATACTGCCACCATGTGACACTGTCTAATTCTTTGTGATGGTAATGATCATTGCTAAAGTAGGTAATTGCTACTTGGGCTTATCAATGAACAAAGGAAACTAAGTCTCATGATAAGTTTTCCCCTATTATCACTAGTTCAGGAGATGTCCCTGCTCAGTTCCTTTTCATCCTTGCAAAACAAAACACCTTTCCCAGGAGCTCCTTTTGGCAGGTTATCAACAAGCAAAAAGCCTTGAATTCCTTCCTAGCATATTTTTGTCCTATAAAGAAGCTTCTGTAACTGATGGCTTCATTAGCCTTGCCTCCCAACTCCTTCCAGTTAAAAGGCAACTTGCAATAGAGCCTCCAAATGCTAGGTGACAGCACTCTGAGCATTTTCTTAAAGAATCGATTCACTTTGTGAAATAGGTTGGTATTTATTGAATGCTCTCTGTCTCTCTCTGTCTTTCTGTTCTTAGCAGTGTGAGAGATGAGAAAACTTTGTTCCTTTCTCAATTCAAGGAGCTGTAGTTGGGAAAGATGAGACATAGCACTTGAATTACTTAAAAGATGAAGAACTACCCAAGGCATTCTATGATCAATTGCAAAATTAATAGTACAGATAGTAAATGCTTTGCATTCAGGGAAGAGAGGATCATAATCTTAGAACGTGTAATCCTACCACCTTAAGAGAAGCTAGAACTCAGCAAGATTAATATACAGGCATAAATTTATACAGCAAGATATTGTCATATCTGGAATTCAAATTCATATCTTTTCATTGCCAGTCTCTTGCCGGAAGTATACTCCCTTCCTGACCTGTAATCACTTAGATTTTTGAGATAGAAGTGAAACCTCACCCTCAGTATTTTTAAGTTTCCAACATGATACAATGGATATTTATCCAGCACCCTGCTGTGTCCTGGGCATGAGGTACTGGTACTATAAAAAATGGTCCTTGACTCAAGTAGTTTACAGTCGACTGGGGTAGGAATATATACAGTTAACTGGACTACAAGATAAACTTAAGTGCCACAGAAGAGCCTTACATGAATATAATGTTGTAGGTGCCCAGCGGTGGGGGGAGAAATCGGGTTAATGGGGGCTAGGGCTTCGTGTAGGGGATGTATTTGAACACGCAGCAGTGTTTGGAAGGGCATTAGGTGCAAAGGGAAATGCTATGGTTTATTTTCTGTTTTTTAGTGCTTTCACAATTAGTTCCTGTTTTCCTTTACTCTCTCTTTCATTTATTTATTTTTGGGGCATGCAGGATCTTAGTTCCCCGACTAGGGATGGAACTCGTGCCCTCTGCAGTGGAAGTGCAGAGCCCCAACCACCAGACTGCCAGGGACTCCCCCCTTTACTCTTTCAAATGTCATCTCTGTTCCCCATACCTGTTTTTCACCATCTTAGCCACTTCTACGTGGGGTTTTACCTTGCTGCTAAAACCTACTTTTTGATATTTGCAGTAACTATAGGTTTGTTTTCTCTCCTCTCTGGCGTAATATGGCACTGCCTGTCTTTTGATTCTAGAAGTAATTTGACTTCCCCATTGGCTTTTATCATTCATTGGAAACAATTGAAATTAATGCCTATTGACAAAATTCATCATTAGCTTATTTTATTTGCTGGGTCAAGCTTGACTTTTCTTTCTTCCGATCTGTCTCTGTCTTTCTGTCTTTCATTTCTCTATCTCTAGGCTTTTTTCTATCCTTCCACAGTTTCTCCCATGTAACTTCTACACTCTGGAAGATCACCTTGATGACTCTCAGACAGCCGCTCCATATCTGTTCACACCTATCATATGGAGCTGCCTTGTCCCTTGAGCCCTTTCTATTTCTTCCTTCTCCTACGTTTTATATTTGGCATTTAATTACCATGCTACAAATGGTTTGACATCATTTTGTGTTTAAAAAATGCAGTCGAATAAAAGTTTATTTTGAACAGCAACTTTGAATATTAATAACTGCATGGAGATTAGGTCATAATTTTCTCACTGTATTCAAGTATTTTATCTCTACTTTTTCTCCTGCCAAAGTCTAGAATTCCAAAGTGTCTTTCCTCAGTAATTTAATTAGGCCACAAGTTTGAGGCTTAATGATGGATCAAAAAATGTATAATACGCTTGAGAGATCAAGACGGCAAATTGATTACTGTTGTAGCAAAGGTTGGCCAATGTGGGAGAGGGAGCAGGTAATGCCCTGTGCTGCAGGATCTGAGTCAGTGATCAAGGTCAGCCTCAGTTCATTAACTTCTTTTGAGGGCTTATAGTCATTATACATATAACTGCCTATACCTTATATTCTAATTACAATATAGTATGGTTTTGCAATGACTTAATGTTCACTTCAGTAATGTCCTAGAGTAATTTAGAATGTTGAAAGATCCAGAGTAGTGTAAGCTGATTTCTGGTCATTTTGCCTAGTTTCTTATAGCCCACAACAGAAAATCTCACTTCTCAAGATATTAGTGTGGATAAATATGCTCCCATCCTTGAGCACATTAGGCAGGAGCCTGTTCTTAACCTAATCATCTAAAACCATCATCTATTTTAAAGAGCAATATAAGGAATTCTTACTGTGCTTTCAGCTAACATATCATTGAAAATTGGAATGTATTTTCTTTTTTTTTTTTTTTTTTTTTTTTTTGGCCGCTCCTCGGGGCATGTGAGATCTTAGTTTCCCGACAAGGGATCAAACCTGTGTCCCCTGCAGTGGAAGCATGGATTCTTAACCACTGGACCTCCAGGGAAGTCCCTGGAATGTATTTCATGATAATTTTTTTTTTTTTTTTTTGCGTTACGCGGGCCTCTCACTGTTGTGGCCTCTCCCGTTGCGGAGCACAGGCTCCGGACCGCTCCATGGCATGTGGGATCTTCCCGGACCGGGGCACGAACCTGCGTCCCCTGCATCGGCAGGCGGACTCTCAACCACTGCGCCACTAGGGAAGCCATGATAATTTTTAAGACCTCACAATCAAGATATGTGTTTTTTCAACAATTCTAATACCCAATTTCATTTCTGTGTTTAGACAGTACCATATATTGTTTTGACTGTAAATTGCTAATAAGCCTACTTTTTTTTTTTTTTTGTAAATTTATTTATTTTTGGCTGCTTTGGGTCTTCGTTGCTGCACGCAGGCTTTCACTAGTTGCAGCGAGCGGGGGCTACTCTTTGCTGCGGTGCGCGGGCTTCTCATTGTGGTGGCTTCTCCTATTGCGGAGCACAAGCTCTAGGTGCGTGGGCTTCAGTAGTTGTGGCTCATGGGCTCTAGAGCACAGGCTCAGTAGTTGTGGAGCACGGGCTTAGTTGCCCCACAGCATGTGGGGTCTTCCTGGACCAGGGCTCAAACCCATGTCTCCTGCATTGGCATGCGGATTCTTAACCGCTGCGCCACCAGGGAAGCCCAAGCCTACTTTTAAGTGACTTTTAAAGTATTTTACTTGAAGCAGAATAGCAAATCATTTTAAGCTTAGCAGATTTTTTTGTGAAATCTAGAATGAAGGTAACATGTTGTGTACCCAGTCCTTTGCACAGAAGTGAAATAACTTGGTTTGGGGTTTTGCACATGGATAACCTAACTGCTGTAAGAGGATTCTTTTGTTTAAGGATTCCTCAGTATACTTTAGAAACTCTCAACACCAATCTTCATAAATAGACACAAAATCAGAAAAGTCAATATACTTTTTCATTTGTTATATAGACGTTAAAGACCATTTGAGAAGCAGAAATTGGTGCTGGTGATAAGATAATGAATTAGAGTTTAAGCTAAGGATATTTGTGGACGTTGGATCATTGTTTACTCATTTAATTTTTTGTAATATTTATTTATTTATTTGGCTGCACCGGCTCTTAGTTGTGGCACGTAGGATCTTTCAGTTGTGGCATGCAGAATCTTTAGTTGCAGCATACAGAATATTTAGTTGCTGCATGCGAACTCTTAGTTGCAGCATGTGGGATCTAGTTCCCTGACCAGGGATCAAACCCAGGCCCCCTGCATTGGGAGCGTGGAGTCTTAGCCACTGGACCACCAGGGAAGTCCCTTTACTAACTTAACTTAAAATAGATTTTGTTCCTTTCAATTTCTGTAAGTTGATTTTCATAAAGGTGAAATAATTAACATTCATTTTATAAGCATTAATTGCATACTCCATCCATGGAGTTTTATAAGGCCTTCAATAAATGCAGGCATCAGACTTACCCTTCCACCTGAAAAAAAATAAACAAGACAATTGTATGATACAGTGGTTTTCAAGGTATTGGGTATCAGGCAGTAAGGACAGTGATCTGTGAGAGCTGGGAAACAAATGAAGTGAGTCCTACAATTGTCCTGTCTCATTACCAGGACATATTGTAGGGAAGGGGAATCCACATAGAGCACAGCAGTCTCTCTGAGTGGAAAAGATGAAGCTGGGAGTTTAGGAAGGCCAAGATGTCTCGTGGTCACAGGGCACAGTACCAGAGAGGAGAGAGCTGTCCAGATAAATAGCTCTAGAGATCTGCAGAGGATATCCTGTGAGCCTTCAGCTGAGTACTGATCAGCACATGAGAAACTACCCAAGGCCCAGGAAAGAACCACCAACAAGGGTTAGAGTGAACATTCACTAGAGCTCACACAGGGCTGGGAATAGTTTCTGTTCCCAGTAGCAAGAGTGGAAAATCTCATAATTTACAGACAAATGGGGATAATATGCAGAAAGTTATTTCCTCCACAGTGGGGCAAAATTTCTCTTACACTATACTGTTCCAGTTCTGCCTAACAGAACTTAAAAGCATGACCCACATCATAATTAAATTGCTTTAAGCCAGTGTTTAAAAGTTATAAGGTTTTTATACTACCCATGAAGTGGTATAATATTCCTAAAAGGTAGACTTTGACGAGTTACAAATATATGCTATTAACCCTAAAGCCACTACTAAAATAACAAATTATATAGCTAATAAGCCAACAAATGAGATAAAGTGGAATCCTAAAAATATTCAATTACAAAGAAGTCAGGGAGAGAAAAAAAGGAACCCTGTCCCCCCAAAAAATATATATATAGACAAATAGTAAACGTATAGCAAAATGGTGCATTTAAACCCAACATAAGAAAAATTGTATTAAATGTAAATGGCTAAAAGACTCAATTAAAATTAGACAGAAGTTGTCTAATTGGATAAAAAGGGAAGATTCAACCATAGGATGTCTACAAGAAATCCAATTAAATATAAGCATACAAATAGAATAGAAGTAAAGGGATGGATTGGGATTGACATATATACGCTAATATGTATAAAATAGGTAACTAATAAGAACCTGCTGTATAAAAAATAAATTAAATTTTAAAAAAAGTTTAGGGATGGAAATAATATACTATATAAGACTAAAGAAAGCAACAACTCATATTAATAGACAAAATAGATATCAAAAGAAATATTACAGAATAAGGAGACATTCCTAAAGTTAAGGGCGTTAATTCATAAAGAGTACATATCAATTCTAAAGGTTTATATTCCTGATTATGAATTCAAGCCACATGAGACAAAACTGACTACAAGCAGAATTAGGCAAACACATAATTGGAGATTTCCACATTTCTTTCTCAATAATTGATAAACCAATAGACAGAGAATCAGCAAGGATATAGAAGACTTGAATAACACTAATAACCAACTTAATCTAATAGACATTTATTTTTTTAAAAACCCCACCACCAACAGCAGAACCACCTTCTTTTTTTTTTTAAATAAATTTATTTATTTATTTTTGGCTGCGTTGGGTCTTTGTTGCTGCATGCAGGCTTTCTCTAGTTGCGGTGAGTGGGGGCTACTCTTTGTCGTGGTGCACAGGCTTCTCATTGTGGTGGCTTGTTGCAGAACACGGGCTCTAGGTGCGTGGGCTTCAGTAGTTGTGGCACATGGGCTCCGTAGTTGTGGTTCACGGGCTCTAGAGCACAGGCTCAGTAGTTGTGGCACACAGGCTTAGTTGCTCTGCGGCATGTGGGATCTTCCTGGACCAGGGTTCGAACTCATGTCCCCTGCATTGGCAGGCGGATTCTTAACCAGTGAGCCACCAGAGAACTCCAGAACCACCTTCACTTTTAAAAAAATTAATTAATTTATTATTTATTTAATTTTGGCTACTTTGGGTCTTCGTTGCTGGGCATGGGCTTTCTCTAGATGTGGTGAGCAGGGGCTACTCTTCCTTGCTGTGTGTGGATTTCTCATTGTTGTGGCTTTTCTTTTTGCGGAGCACGGGCTCTAGGCACGCGGGCTTCAGTAGTTGTGGCACGCAGGCTCAGTAGTTGTGGTGCACGGGCTTCGTTGCTCCGTGGCATGTGGGATCTTCCCGGACCAGGGCTCGAACCCATGTCCCCTGCATTGGCTGGCAGATTCTTAACCACTGCGCCACGAGGGAAGTCCCCCGAACCAACTTCTTTTTAAATGCACAGAAAATATTTATTACAGTGATCCATTTTCTTCACCATAAAGCAAACCTCAATAAATTTAAAAGATTTGAGTCATACACAATTTTGTTCTCTGACCACAGTGCAATTAAATTAGAAATCAATTACCACAAGATATTTGGAAAAATCCCCAAATATTTGGAAACTAACATTTTTTTAAAACTCATGGTTCTAAGAAGAATTTGTTTTTATTGGAAATTATTTTGAACTGAATAAAAATTAAGACACAGCATATACAAATTTGTGGGATGCACTAAAGTGGTACTTAGAGGGAAATTTATAGTACTAAATGCCTAACTGGAAATGAAGGAAGGTCTCAGATCAATGACTTCAGCTCCCATCTTAGACTAGAATAAGGATCAAAGTAGAAAGCAAATAAAAACAGTAAACAATAGAGAAAATCAATGAAACTATAATTTCTTAGTTTTGGTGACAGAAGTGTTGTCCGTAAAAGAAAAAATTGACAAATTAAAATTTGACTTCATCAAAATCAGGAACATGTGTTCTTTTACTGATACTGATACTGGAATGCCACACATTGGGAGAAAATATTTTCAATTTACATAACTGATAAAAGACTTGTATCCAGAACATGTGAATATATAAAAACTCAAACTCAGTAATAAGACAACCAAATAAAAATCGGGGCGATTTGAACAGATTTCACTGAAGAAGAAACACAGATGGCAAATAAGGACATGCAAAGATGTTCAACATCATTAGCCATTAGGGAATTGCAATAAAACTATAATGAGATACTACTACATACTTATTAGATTGTCTCATATTAAAAATACCGACCATACCAAGTCTTGGCAAGGACATAGAGCAACTGGAACTCTCATACACTACTGTTGGAAATACAGAATCTTACAAAACACTTTGAAAAACAGTTTGGCAGTTCCTTAATTTTTTCATGTATCAGAATTCAATAAAAGCCATATTTGTAGTAGCCAAGACCTGGAAACAACTCAAATGTCCATCTGCAAATAAGTGGACACATTGGTATTTATCTGTAAAATTGAATACTACTCAGCAGTTAAAATGAATGAAATTTTTTTTGGTTTTTTTTTTTTTTTTTTGGTGGGCTGTGCCACATGTGGGATTTTAGTTCCCTGACCAGGAATTGAACCCACGCCCCATGCATTGGAAGTGCAGAGTCTTAACTACTGGACTGCCAGGGAAGTCCCCAAAAATGAAGGAATTTTTGATAAATGCAGTAACATGGGTGGATCTCAAAATAAGTCAATGGAACCAGACCAAACAAATACATACTATATAGTTTCATTTACATAAGGTGCTAGAAAATGCTAACAGATCTGTGTAATAGAAAGCCAATGAACGGTTTCCTGGATTTAGAGGTTGGGCAAAGTGAGAGATGGATTACCGCAGGAGGAAACCTGTGGCAGGGAAGGACGTGATCATTATCTTGGTAATTGTGGTGATAGTTTCATAGGTTTATACATATGTCAAAACATCTAACTGTACACTTAAACATACACAGTTTATTGCATGTCAGTTAAACTGTTAAATTCTCAAGGATGACAGTTTACACTCTCATTTTAAATTCTGTACAGCAATGCTATTTTGAGATTTTTGGTTTAGCATTCCAGTTAATCCAGTAGGTCTTTCATCTGAAAGATGAACATTGTCTAGTCATTGTACGTGACTTGTTTCCAAACTGATCACTGTTTAATGAGGAAACCAACTCTTGATACCGTACTAAACCAACAGACTGTATATATTACATGAGAACACGTATAATAGCTACTAAATGTCCTACATGTCTACATCCTAAAATAAAGTGAACATTAGACACTTGTTGTATCTTTGAATGTTTAGATTAGTGTTTTGCTTTTGGACTGTGAAATACAGACTAAAATCCTAAACATTCTTTTTTTAATTACCTTCCAAATTCACAGGTTCTGGCTCTTAGATGTTTGGTGGGTTATACACACCCGGTCTGCCATCTTATTCCATGGAAGTCCTGCTTGGACATTATATTTTGAAATCTGTATTACAAAGTCTTTTATCCTTTTATTAGTTTAGTACTTTAAGCCTTAGACATAAGAAAGAAGGCTATCAGTGAAAATCAATTGAAATGCGGTTAGATAAAGATCTGTTGTACTAGCAGAAGGCTTAGCTGCAGCACAATATAATCAATTAGGACCCTCCAGCTGCATACAGAGTTTTTCCCAGCCAATCACTTTTCACACGTTTCCTCCATTAGCCTGACTAGAGTTCTTTTTCTTTTTTTTTTTTTAATGTGAATTATGATGAATGAGATTCTTGTTATGAATATAGAGATGGGTCATTACCCTACAGAAACCAGACTGTGCTGGCGTTTAGTGATTAGGGCTTTCTGCTCCTGCTATCAATAAAGTATAAATTTATCTGTCTCAAACTATAATTGGGAAGCTGTAGTCATTGTTATCTAATTCATTTAACAATGTTATAATCGTAAACTGTTTTTGTTCGTCTGGATAATTTACATAACTTTTAAGTTAGTTGGGAGGATGAAGGCATATAATTTATCAAATAGAGGTGGGAAATTTTTCATGGCTTCAAATAAAATAAATATCCCTCAGGAATTAGTACCCCCAAATTCAACAGCCTGGGTATAGCCCTCAAGATGTCACAAGTGGAAACAATAAATGAAGTTTATATACCCTACATGAAGATGCTGGAGGTTTGCAAAATAAGAAGCATTAGTTTATTACAGAAATCCCATAGTTGATTAAATTCTAAAAATTATGTGACTGTTTTTCTTGGGCTCAGGTTGTGGAATTGGAGGGAGAAAGGAGTTGTCGTCTTTAGTTTTAATGCACTCAGAGACTGAGATGCGACACTGGTAAAGTGGGCTGATCTGCCTAACGTCAGCATGTTTTATGAAAAAAAAAGAATTAATCTTGAGAACACCTCCACCTGAGTGGATTAGTAGAGCAGGTCCTGACCATTGAATTATAATCAAATTTAGTCTTTTTTTTTTTTTTTTGCTCTGAACTTTTTTGGTTTTTTGTTATTTTAACTTCTTCCTATTGCAGCCTCCTGTTGTCGCAGAAAAAGGCTTTTCGTGTGTCTGTGTGTCTAGAAAAAGGCCTTTTTCAAAAGAAGTCTAGAATACACTGCTTATAATACTCAGCCCTCACAGATGTCAGTGTATGTATAGAAAAATCTCACCATCTTCAGGTGTGAATAACTCCAGTGTTACATGGAAAAGCAGGAACTGTTGCCTGACTGATGGATACCAAAGAACACTTCAGTAGAGATGCTGTACTTGGAAGCTTAAAGTTAAAGCAGGCCTGCCTTTGAGGTCCATTGATGAAAAGACCTTTGTGTTTTGTGCCATGAGGGTGGGGGAGGAGTCCTCAGTACTAGAAGAGTTAATAAACACCAAGAGCTGTGCTCATCTTGTAGCTTTAGTAAGCTTTAATCTGTAAGCTTGATTACCTCCTAACCCCTCTATCTCTTGCCTCCCCCTTCAAGCACTGTGGGAGCTTTATGGCAGTATTAGTGGCATTTTGCCCAACACTGGCTTTAGGGAAATCATTCTACAGGAAAGAAAAGCAGAAAGACTGGATCTGTCTGCTGTGTGAGGTCATTAACACAAGAACAACCTTACGAGCTCCAGAGGGCAGCCGGGAATGTCTGTACTTACTAGAAATTTGCAGGTGAAATGATACTGTCCTTTTCATGTAGCCCAACTTGTTCTAGGCCTGGCAGCATCTATCTTCTAGAAAAACTCCCTTTAGATACTTTCAGCAGGATATATTCAGTTGTATATCACGGAGAGCCCTTTGTGTTCGCTTATGATATTTTGTAAAAATATGTTTGCAAGCTCTTGCTCTTGGGGATTTTTTTTAGAGCTAGATACTAGCAAAGAGTTACTTTGTAATTAATTTTCCGTATTAAAGATATTCTAGTGTCTGAGACCAGATTCGGATCTTCTCGTTTTGCCAAACGTCCTTTAGTCATTAGCTTTGGAGACTTGTGAAGAACTGATTAAAAGCTCAGAGAAGCCCTTGTACGTTTTTATATTAATCCCAAGAGCTTTACCATGTTCCCTTTTCTCTTTATAATGAGTGGTTTGAGAAGATGATATATCATTTCATTAAAAATATCTTGGCAGATAAGCCAAGACAGAAAATGATTATGGCCACAGATAAGCGATTAAGCTATTCAGCCAATAAGCCTGTGATAAATACTGAGTCCATATACTATTAAACTGGGAGCCACTGGGTAGAAATAATTTGGCTTAAAGTTTGACCCCGTGATGTCAGAGGATGTGGAAGAATTAGTGAAAGTTGTCACTTGCCTCCAGGGTATCCAGGAGTTGATTGTCAGGTCACTTGGAGAACTGGTGTGCCTTACACCTATGAGGAAACAACTCAGAGGGACTGTTATAGCAAGTGATGGGCCTTGATAGCAAATAGGGGCTCATACTTGCTACCTTTACCAGAGGGCATTGGCCGCATTCTGTGTCTCTGCAGTGGAACAGAAAGCAGCAGTTCAACCTCACAGACAGCATTGCCTGCAGGAGACTTTGTGCTTTAGGCACAGGATAAAATCATCCTAGCCATGCAGCCCTTGAAATGAGGGGGAAATAACATAGCCATGTACAGCCCAAGGGTAGAATTTAAGCTCCATGAGGCCAGGCCTTATCTTCTGTCATTGAATTTCCAGAAGTTGGAACAGTGCCTGGCAGAAAATGGCAGTTTGATATAAAATTTTAATTCATTAATTGGCATGACTGGTGAGGGACAAGAGATGATTTGATCCTGACCTGAGCCCATGCTTCTATGGTAAAGCCTGAAACATTGCAGGCCCACTGGTTGTGGTCAAATGAAGGAATTGAAGAAGATCAGGACAAAGTATGGATTTGCCATGTTTGTTTGAGAAAGTCTTTATTCCTCCTTCAGTACTGAAGGACAGCTTTGCCAGCTATAGAATTCTTGTTTGGCAGTTTTCTCCCCTAATATTTTGAGGATGTTTATCCCATTCTCTCCTGGCCTGAAAAGTTTTTGTTGAGAAATCTACTGATGGTCCTGTGGGGTTCCCTTGTATATAACTTCTCTGTTTTCTCTTGATGCTTTTAAAATTCATTTTTTTGCCTTTGACTTTTAAGAACTTAATTATCATATGTCTCAGTATAGCCCTATTTGGGTTCAACCTACGTGGGACCCTTTGGGCCTTATGGCTCTGGATGTCTGTTTCTCTTTCTAGGTTTGGGAAGTCTTTAGCCATGATTGCTTTAAATATACTTCCTGTCTCTTTCTCTTTTCCTTCTAAAATTCCCATAATGCAACAAATATTGCTTCTTTTCACTGTGTCCCATAAGTCCCACAGACTTTCTTCACTCTTTTTCATTCTCTTTTCTTTTTGTTTCTCTGACTGGATGATTTCCAGTGTCTTATCCTTCAGGTTGCTGATTCTGTCTTTTGTGTGGTTGAGTCCACTTTTGAAACTCTAGAGAGTTTCAAAAACTGAATTCTTCAGTTCAATTATTGTATTTTTCAACTGTAGGATTTCTGTTTATTGGGGTTTTTGTTTGTTTGTTGTTTGGTTTTGGTGGTTTCTGTTTCTTTGTCAAACTTCTCATTTTGTTCATCCTTTGTTTTCCTAATTTCGTTTAGTTGTCTGTGTGTTCTTGAAGCTCACTAAACTTCCTTAAGAGTATTATTCTGAATTCTTTGTCTAACAGTTCGTAGATTTCTGTTTTTATAGGCTCAGTTATCAGAACTTTATTAGTTTCCTTTGGCAGTCTCATATTTACTTGGTTTTTTGTTGTCCTTCATTCCTTATGTTGATATCTGCACATTTGAGTAATCAGGCTCCTCTTCTAGACTTTACAGGTTAACTTTGGCAGAGACAGATCTTTACTAGTCAGCTCAGTTTGGGTTTCTGGGTGTGTCTGCTGGTAATGTTCTTGGGCAGGTGGGGCCTACTATTATGGTCTGTTTTGGGGGCAGCAGCCGTTTGAGCAATGAGGTCAGGGATGGGGGGGGGCAGGTGTTCCGCTGTCTGAGAACTGTTGGCTAGGACTGCTGGCCTGGTTTCCTATTCAAGTGAGGCTGTAAGAGGCTCAATGTTTGCCTGGATTCTCTGGTGAGGCTTACTAGATGGTCAGGACTGGGTACTATATTCAGTAGTAGATGGGGCTATGAATGAGCTTCCCTGCTCTGGCAGGACAACAGGATGGGACCCAGGGCCTATATGGCTCATTGTTTGGGGACTGGAATCAGGCTAGAGTGTGCACTGAATTCTCTGGTCAGGTGAGCCCACCAGTTTTGCCCTGCAGATGGGGAAAGCCATGGGCTATGTTCTCTTTTCAAGTGCCACTGTTAAGCGGGGCTTTGGGATGGGCTACGCAGTTTCCTGTGTACTCTGCTTAGGTTCCTTGGTTGGGCGAGCTGAAGACTATCTTCAGTGATGAGCAGGGCTATGAATTAGTTTCCCTGCCCAGGTGTGGTGGAAGAAGTAGCTCTAGAGCCGGTAAATCTGTTTATTTGTTGTCTTAACTCAAGCTGACCTGCACCCCAAGTTTCCTGTCTGAACAGGGCCACTCGGTTAGCTCTGCAGACTATCAGCTCTGCCTGGCCATTTCTCAGCTCCAGCGTTGCTGGACTTATGCAACTTCCAGGTGTTCTCCTATCCCTTCTGGTCATATGGGGCCAGGAGACACTCTCCACAGTGGCATAGCTCCAAAAGGAACTCAGTTCCAAAAGTCTCAGTTCCCTTGCCTGTTTGAGTTGGGGAAGGGTCACTACAGGCCTCTTCTCATTTATTTGTTGGAAATGTTGTAACCAGAGGCTCACAGGTCCCTCACTCTGTTTCTCCCATAGAAAATTTCAGTATTCATTAATTCAGTGTTCATGGTGACTTTACAGAACATAAGTACCGCAGATAACAAGAATTGACTCTATTTAATAAAGGAATCATGTGCAAAATATGTAAAGAAATCTTATAACTCAGTAAAGAGAAAAACAACTCAATTAAACCATGGGCATTTGAACAGAGACTTCACCAAAGAAGATAAAAAAGTGACAAGTATGTGAAAAGATGCTCTGACATTTGTCCTTAGGGAAATGATACTATAACTACTAGAATGGCTAAAATTTAAAAGACTAATAATACCAAGTGTTGATGAGGATGTGGAAAAACTGTGGAACCCGTAAACATTATTGTTGGAAATGCAGAATGGCGTAAACACTTTGTAATATAGTTTGGTAGTTTCTTATAAAGTTAAACATATACCTACCATATGGTTCCATCATTCTACTCATACGTATTTACCCAAGAGAAATGGAAACATATGTTTATACAAAGACTGGTACTCAAATGTTTATTGCAGCTACCTTCATAATAACCAAAATCTTTAAACAAACCAAATGTTCATCTGTTTGTGAAGAGAGAAAAAGAAAATTGTGTTATATCACTACTTAGCAATAAAAAGAAAGGGGCTACTGATTGATACACATAGCAACATGGATGAATTACAAAAGCATTGTGCTTAGTGAAAAAGGACAGACATAAAACACCACATACTGCATGATTTTATTATTTATATGAAGTTCTAGAAAAGGCAAAACTATAGAGCTAGAATGCAGATCAGTGATTGCTGGGGACCAGGAGTTGGAAGAAAGAGATTGACTTCCAAGGGGTGTGAATGGACCTTTTGGAGTGATGGAAATATTCTATATCTTGATGGCGGTGATGATTACATACTATATACATTAAAAACAGAAACAAACAAACAAAAATCTCCTCAAAGGCAACACTTAAAATGGGTAGGCTTAATTAATGGTAAATTAATGCCCCTGTAAAGCTAATTAAAACAACAAAACCCCTTACCAAAACCTATAAGGCCTAGCATAATAAAACTTCTGCCTACTTTTTCAACTTACAAGTATAAAAGTTTATTGTATTTGTATTCGTAGGCCTTCAGCACAACAAACGCTACTAGTGGGGTTGAGTTATCACCATATAAGCCAGTAAGAATTAAAAATGCTCTTTCTTAAAATGGCTAATGGGCTAATGGTTTAAAGACTTATCCATATTCTAATATGTTCCTCTTTCATGACCATGCTGTGACCTCTCAAAACAAAAGTTAGAGATCGGATGTAACTAACTGACAATTACAGTGGTTGATACACTCCAGTTTAAATAGAAGTGTCCTTGGTTAAAATATGGTTCATTCATCGGTCAAACTGTCCTTATTTCCTTTAATTGAATTAAGATGGACAAATGAGAGATGTGTGCAAGACAGAAAAAAATCCTTTCACAAATCACTGTTATCCTCCCTCTGAGTGTAAAACGAATCAATTAAAAGCATGTCAAAGCATCTTTTATTCTTGAACAACTTTAAAGCAGAAAACATTTTATAAAAAGAAAAAATTTGAGTGAGAAATTGAGAGAAACTTTTACAATTAAATACAATTTAATTTTATTTATGAGAATTGTGGATTATATTATTTTATATGCTCTTGTTTGGCTACAGATTATAACTTTGTGCTAAAAAGCCTTAATTTTTCATTTCATCTTCAAGTTGAAAATTCCTAATAACAAGAAAGTACAAAATGTAAGAAAATATACACTTCACAATTGTGTGTACAAAATTTGGTTTTATCTGTACACTTACTAAATAGTATTTCTTGGGGAGAGGTGTGGGAGTGGCATGGAGGGTGAAGTATAATTTTTATTTTTCCAGCTAATATCCAACTACTTTGAAAACTGTAGTTTTCTGGCTCTTTCTACTCCCTTAAATTATTATTTATTTGTACTATATATCTTATGTGTGGATTCATACACATTCTAGACAATCATTTTTAACCTGTATATTAAGGTTTATTTTATTAAAATTAGTTATCTGTCCCTACACTTACCTCGATTTTCACTAGTATACACATGCAAATTTATACTGCTTAACTTAGAGTCTACTTTCCATTTGTAATTCATATCTTTTTACACTTGAATATGTTTTTTCCTGCTTTCTGAATTTGGCCATAGATATGCTCATAATTTGTTATTTGTCCCTTTGAATTTTTGTTTTACTTTTAGTATTTCTAAATTTTTAATAGGTTCAAAATTGAAAACATACAAAATTGAAAAACCTTTCTTCTACCCCTGTCCCTCAATCACCTAATTCCTCTCTAAGGCCAGACACTATCAAACTCTTAGAGGAAAACATAGGCAGAACACTCTATGACATAAATCGCAGCAAGATCCTTTTTGACCCACCTCCTAGAGAAATGGAAATAAAAACAAAAATAAGCAAATGGCACCTAATGAAACTTAAAAGCTTTTGCACAGCAAAGGAAACCATAAACAAGACCAAAAGACAACCCGCAGAATGGGAGAAAATAGTTGTAAATGAAGCAACTGACAAAGGATTAATCTCCTAAATTTATAAGCAACTCATGCAGCTCAATAACAAAAAAACAAGCAACCCAATCCAAAAATGGGCAGAAGACCTAAATAGACATTTCTCCAAAGAAGATATACAGATTGCCAACAAACACATGAAAGGATGCTCAACATCATTAATCATTAGAGAAATGCAAATCAAAACTACAATGAGATATCATCTCACACGGGTCAGAATGGCCATCATCAAAAAATCTAGAAACAATAAATGCTGGAGAGGGTGTGGAGAAAAGGGAACCCTCTTGCACTGCTGGTGGGAATGTAAATTGATACAGCCACTATGGAGAACAGTATGGAGGTTCCTTAAAAAACTACAAATAGAACTACCATACGACTCAGCAATCCCACTACTGGGCATATACCCTGAGAAAACCATAATTCAGAAAGAGTCATGTACCACGATGTTCACTGCAGCTCTATTTACAATAGCCAGGACATGGAAGCAACCTAAGTGTCCATTGACAGATGAATGGATAAAGAAGATGTGGCACATATATACAATGGAGTATTCGCCATAAAAAGAAACGAAATTGAGTTATTTGTAGTGAGGTGGATGGACCTGGAGTCTGTCATACAGAGTGAAGTAAGTCAAAAGGAGAAAAACAAATACTGTATGCTAACACATACATATGGAATCTACGAAAAAAAAATGTCATGAAGAGACTAGGGGTAGGACGGGAATAAAACACAGACCTACTAGAGCATGGACTTGAGGATATGGGGAGGGGGAAGGATAAGCTGTGACAAAGTGAGAGAGTGGCATGGACATATATACACTACCAAACGTAGGGTGGATAGCTAGTGGGAAGCAGCTGCATGGCACAGGGAGATCAGCTAGGTGGTTTGTGACCACCTAAAGGGGTGGGATAGGATAGGAAGGAGGGAGGGAGAAGCAAGAGGGAAGAGATATGGGAACATATGTGTATGTATAACTGATTCACTTTGTTGTAAAGCAGAAACTAACACACCATTGTAAAGCAATTATACTCCAATAAAGATGTTAAAAAGAAAGAAAGAAAGAAAGAACTTAGCATATTCTGAATATCAGGCTTTTAGAGTGTCCTATCTCTAGACTTTATGTCTATGACCTGTGTTCTAGGCTAGAATTCTGGAATGTCTGAAATACATCTTTTACCATTTGTCTTTTAGCATGGACCATGCCAGTTAGAAAGAGTATGGTTATGAATTATTGTGTAACGCTAATCAACAGCACATCTACCCAAGTGGTTTTTCCCTTAATTTTTTTTTTTTTTTTTTTTTTTTTTTTGCGGTATGCAGGCCTCTCACTGTTGTGGCCTCTCCCGTTGTGAAGCAGAGGCTCCGGATGCGCAGGCCCAGCGGCCATGGCTCACGGGCCTAGCCGCTCCGCTGCATATGGGATCTTCCCGGACCGCGTCACGAACCCGTGTCCCCTGCATCAGCAGGCGGACTCTCAACCACTGCGCCACCAGGGAAGCCCCTTTCCCTTAGTTTTATAGTAATAAAAGAATAATAATTTTACCATCCTTCTTCCATAATAAATAAACAGATAAATAAAAATATAAAAATGCAGGACAAGAAACTGAAACCTAGAAGAATATTTGTAAACGTGTTTAGGGTTATTTATTGGTGGCTTGCTCATTGGCAGTATAAAGTGTGTGTCACTTGTCATTAGCAGTAACAATTTCAGCACATTATGTTCTCTTTTTATTTATTCTGGCGGCAACATGTTTCTGAACAGGGCCACTGGCTGTGGGTCAAGAGGTCAGTCTTTGAGGTTAAGAGTGGATGGGGTCATTTACTATTAACCTAAGATTAGCAGCAAAGTTTTTTTTCTTTTTTCTTTTTTTTTTTTTTTTTAGCAGATTTCCTCCTATTTGTATAACATGCCATATTAATCTTGCCCACTTTTAGAATTTCTCCTTTCTGATCTGAATTTTTTCTTAAATTTTATTAAAGGTATTTTTCTCTATCCAGATCTCTTTCTAGTTCCTTTTCCTTGTCCATGAAACAATGTGAACTTTTTCTAGGATTTAAAAAATTTCAGATATTTAAGATCCATTACCCAATGTACAAATATAGCTATTTCTTCTATTTTTGAAGTCTTAAGGTTTTTCCCCCCACATATATACATACCAAAACCCCCAAAATATACAAACCAATACACAGCAGAATTTTAGGATTTCAGGGATGGATTCTTCCCTAACCCGGTTTTGTTTGTTTGTTTGGTCGGTTGGTTGGTTGGTTGATTTTCTTTTGCTATTCTTGCTAATAAACAACATCCAACTCCTAAGCTAGCAAGTTTTCTTGTTGCTGTTTAGCTTTAGGTATTTATTTAGTTGGTGCCATGATATCCGAAACTTTCTTTTTCTCTCCACTCTTCAGCAAAAAGAATCACCTGTTCAAATGTAGTTTCATTAGTCATCATGTATCAGTAGCAAGTGTTCCCTGTGGAATGTCTCCATGAGAATATCCACACAATTCCTAGTTTTTATTCTGGTATGAACCACAAGCCCACTCTAGAAGCTAAGTCGATGTTAGGTCTTTTATACCAAAATTATTTCTCATTCGATTACTAGAAGGAGATTTTACTTAACTTTAAGAAACTATTGCTGGGACTTGCCTGATGGCACAGTGGTTAAGAATCTGCCTGCCAATTCAGGGAACACGGGTTTGAGGCCTGGTCCAGGAAGATTCCACATGCCGCGGAGCAACTAAGCCCATGCACCCCAACCACTGAGCCCATGTGCCACAGCTACTAAAGCCCATGCTCCACAACAAGAGAAGCCACTGCAATGAGAAGCCCGCACACCTCAATGAAGAGTAGCCCCCACTCACTGCAATTAGAGAAAGACCGCATTCAGCAACGAAGACCCAACACAGCCGAAAAAAACAAACAAGCAAAAGCCTTTAAAAAACAAACAAACAAACAGTTGCTGTCGGTGATTTGCTTTCTTTTTGTCTCTAACCTTAGCAGTTGGCCTTAGCCTGTGAATAAGTATATAATGACTACCCTATGGGTACAAGGTAAAACAATCAGGGAAAAGTCCTTAGCGCAGACTTCTCAGAGTGCAGTATTGAGCTTAGTGGGTAAAAGGAGGAGAGGAAAGTAAAGTATATACATAATATGGAAGCTTTGATAAGGGAGAGATGAAAATCAACTGGATTTCTAATAATATTATACTGTAAAGAACAGCAAACTTCAAAGGGTATGGTCTTTGTTGCTAAGTTCTTTTCTATGCTTGGAGTTGAGGAAGGGAAAGAATATTTAAGGAAAGCTTTCTAAAGATATGACACCCAAGATGAGGAGGAGTTGAGTTGGTAGCAATCCAGATAGACAATATAGCATAAGTGAAGGTATAGAGGCAAGAAAACCCATGGTATGTTCCATGGGCTCATACAGAGATTGCCATAATATAAATTCCTAGGCAGGGAGTTGTAAGAGATGAATCCAGAGCAGTGTGTGTGTTAGTTGAGGATTTTGGAGTTTATCTTATAAGGTATGGACACAGATTTTAAGCAGAAGAGGAGTGACATAGTCAGGCTTGCATTTCAAATGCAATTTGGTAGCTGCAGAGAAAGCAGATTTGAAGAAAGGTTAAGACCGGAGTCAGGGAGACTACGTAGAGTGTTGACCTGACCTAGGGCAGTGGTAAATGCAAATGAAAGGAGAAGAATGGAGAGATGTAGGATAGAAAGTTGAGAAGTGTTTAAGAGTAAAAGTTGTTAGGCGTGGTGATTGGATATTAGGCACGAGGAAGAGGGAGGAGTTTAGGAATGTTGAAATTGATGTACTTTTTTTTTTTTTTTTTTTTTTTTTGCGGTACACGGGCCTCTCACTGTTGTGGCCTCTCCCATTGCGGAGCACAGGCTCCAGATGTGCAGGCTCAGCAGCCATGGCTCACAGGGCCCAGCTGCTCCACGGCATGTGGGATCCTCCTGGACCAGGGCACGAACCCGTGTCCCCTGCATCGGCAGGCGGACCCTCAACCACTGCACCGCCAGGGAAGCCCTTGATGTACTTTTGAGACAACCAAGGCAGACCACCTCGCCCTGAGTAAAAATTTGGAGGTTATCAGTGCAGACGAAAGAGAGTGTATGGAGTGAGAAAAGTGGTGGGTCAAGGACAGACCCCGAAAATCAGCAAAATACCATAGGCCTACAAAGGATGATTTGTTCAGAAAGAGTTGAGAAAGAATCAAGACTAGAACCCAAAGTGCAGTGCCACCAGAAGTCATGGGGGGGTGGGCATGGGGGTTTCGTTCAGCAGTGTCATTAAATATAGGATCATGTAATCGTCCTGGATGGCAAGGATAGAAATATATATTGAATTGAGCAATTGGCAAATCACGAGAGGTATTAGCAAGAGCAATTTGAACACAGCAGTAAACGTGAGAACCACACTACCACAAATTATGGAGTGAATAGGAATTAGTAGGAGGTAAGAAAACAGGACATGGGATGTCTCTGTTTTGATGTCATTTTAAAGAGCGGATTTTTATTTTCCTTTAAAAAAACTTGAGCATACTTATGGTCTGAAGGGGAAAATGCAGAAATAAGGAGTGAATTAGAAATGGAAGAGAGATTGGATGCCTGATAGAGCAAGATCCCAAACAAGGAAGAGAAGATTGGTTTGGAGGCCTTGAAAAGAAGGAAGGTGAGCTCAGATTTGTGTAATAAGAAGAAATAGCTCTAGATATGTGGGGATATATTTGCATTTATAGACAATCAGCTGACGGATTAAGTTCCTTGGTCTCAAGCTCATATTATCACTCTTTTTTTTCCTTCTGTGCATTTAAGAGTAATTATTCCTCCCACCTCTACTTAATTTTTACTTTTTACAGAGAGATACATACATAGTCCTGTAGCAATAATACCATAGCTACCAAAAGAAAAAAAGAAAGGAAAGAAAATATAGGTTACCCATTAACATACTTCCAGAGGTAACATTTTGGTATAAACTTTTCAGCTCTCTTTTGTGTATATGGGTGCATTTTTACAGTGACTATGTAGTATGCCATAATTTATTTAGCCAGTCTCATGTTAATGAATATTTTATTATTCCTTTGCTTTTGTTTGTTATGATATTGTTGGTTTGGTTTTTTGCTTTTATAAACAATGAATTCCTTGTACATTTTCATCTATTTTTGTTTATTTCCTCACAATAAATTTCTAGAAGTAGAAGTGCTGTCTATTGAGTAGGGGTTCTCTTTGGGCTTTGATGTATATTGGCCTAATCACGTTTCAGATTGTCAGGTTTGCACTGCCATATAAGAGAATGATTTCTTCTTACTCTCAACTTTTAAAGAGAGAGTTTGACAATACAATATGCAAAAGTTAGGTATCTTTCGCTTTACATTTGCATTTCTTTGATGCTGATTATTTTTCATTTGTTTTGATCATTTAATTGAATATTTTTGAGTATTTTCACTCATTACTTGAATAATTAAGCATATAAGAAATTAATTACAATTATAATTATGAATTATATGAAATTGATTGAGTATAAGAAACTTTCAGCATGGCCTGAGTATGTAAGTATCTGTGACATAGCAATAATAAGGCCGGCTTGGCTTCAAGGAAAATCAAAATGTGAATGACTTAGAGACTACTAACAAGTTGGTTGGGGGAATTCTTTCAGTAAAGATGATGTTGTAAGTCTGTACTTTGATCACAAACTGCTGGAAAAATAAAAGAAAAAAAAAGAAAAGAAAATTTAGGAGACATGGCAAAGCTAAAGAACAGTAGTAACAATAAAATAATAAAGACGTTGAAAATTTAAAACTCAGTAACAATTTTAGACTGTATTTTTGGGTAGTAGTTCTCAGAAAACAGTACAGAGATATAAAAAAAGTGAAATAATAGTTAAGAAATAAGGAGTTCAGAAACTTCAATATATATCTAGTAAGAGTTCCAAAATAAAATAGAGAAAATGACCAAGAAGTGATGCTCACATAATAACTAAGAGTTTTCTAGAATTGAAGAGATTTAGTCCTCAGATTGAAGGTATAACTTGAGTATTCAGCTGAATATATAAATACATTCATATCTGCATACTTTATTGTAAAATTGAAGATCCCTAATTTTTAAAAGTTAGCAGAGAGAAAAGCTATATTACCTACATATGTATGAAAATTAGATAGCTAGCAGACTTCTGTTTCGTCACATTAGATACTAGAAGACAATGGAGTAATACACCAAAGTGCTGAGCAAAAATAACATTTAAATTACCATTCTATACCCAGCTAAAATGATCATTCAGTACTTTCATGGGGTAGTAAGAGTTTACTACCGACTTTTTCTTGCTGGAAAAAAAATCGTTTAAAGATGTACTTCACCATGAAAATGTGAGTGCAGAGGGAAAGAGTGATACGCAAGATACGGAATTATTTTGGCAATTAACTTTGAATGTTATAATAACAATACGTTTCATGGAACTTAAATCCCAGACAATAATGACAAAGAAGCTGTGAGGATGTTTGGTGGCAATTAAAGCATATTTAGGACAAATATTGTGATATTGAGTAACTTAGGGATTTTTATATTTGTGTATAGTATGATAAAAATTAAGGGTAAACCATTAACAGAAACATATAGCTTCCAAACATATAGAGAAAAATGATTATAGAAAACTATCAGTGCCATAGAAGGCAAGGGAGAACAGATCTTACAAAATAAGATGGTAGAAATAAGCCCCAATACATCAATGATCAAAATAAATATAAAAGACAGGGGATATAATATTAAACTTAAAAACCTAATCATATTCTGCTTACCAAAAAAAAGTGCATCTGGAGATTGTGCTGTTAGCTTGTACCAATGGTGTGAAATTTTCAGTCAGAATCTACTGTTAGCAACAAATGGCTTTATTTTCTTTTCCTCATGATTACAAATATGTTTGCGTGAGAGAAAAAAAATATCGCCTTGTTATTTCATAAATTTTGTCATCAATCAGAGTTCACAGAAGCTTCAAATATCCTATCAGTTAATTCCCCCAGCACTTGAAATTTTCATTGTGCTAAAGCTGATTGAAATTCTGAGCTGCCTTTACAGCAATTCCAGACCTCAAGCTTCTGAGGATTTTTTTAAAGTTATACTAAGTATGTGACGCTTAAATTCATAGGCTAAATTTCCTTTTGGATTACTTTTCAAAGACTGAAAATGCTTATGTCAGGAAATATTTTCTCTTTCCATCTCCCGGCTTCCCTGTTTGTCAACTATTCTGTTCTGACCTCTAAGATGGGGTTCACATTTTAATTACAGTTATGTATGGCAGTCTCCATCTGCCATAGCCAGTCAGCCTGCAGGCTTTCAGAGAGAGAAAGAGAGAATGTAATACAGGACTTCTTTCTGACAAGCTAGATATCTTGCTGTTTTCCCTTTACAATTAGACTCTCTAAATAATAATCGTGACTGAATGACCCTGTAAATTATCAAATATTAGAAATCTTCAGTTTTTGGAAGTGTATCACTTTAAGCATTAGCAATCTATTTCTTTTCAATTAAATTTCTTTATTCACATATGCATTTGTGCTTATGGACAGAAGGACTTAATTAAATTTATGAAAGTTGTAAAAATTTGCTGTTTATGCTCTTATTCCCATTTAACTGCAGATGAAAATTGGTTGTTCAGGATGAATTATCCTTAATGGAATATTCTTCCCTCCCATCCCTGTGGGGCCCCTCCCCCAACTGTACTCTCCCTAATAATATTTCTAAACTTTCTAGTTTGCTGTGACTACAGTTATCCACAGATTAAACATAGATTTTTTTTTGTTTGGTAATGTGCATAAGACATGATCTGATTGAATCTTTAGGAATGAATTTATTTGCAGGCTGTAATAATGATGAAAAGCCCAAACTGATTTTTATCTTTTTGTCCCATTAAGGTACAAGAATCTCATTTTTAAAAATTTATGGACATTAGCATCAGAAGTATTTATGCATAGTTTTGAAACTGAAAATACAGCTTTTTTTTAACCTCTCACGTAAGTGTAGGGACAATTACCTCTGCAGATCTATCTAGGGCACTTTTCAGATTCATACACGTAAATGAGAAAACTCGTTTGTTGCTGCTGATACATCCTTGCTGTGACTATAGCTGAAATCACTGCAGTCTGAATAAGTAAAGAGAAGCTATTCCATAACACAGTGAATCTCAGAATTTATTTTTTCAACTGATACTTCCAGCTCTGGATTCTGTGACATTTGCCCAAAGGGAAACACCGGTCCCTTGGATTACACTGTGCATCCATTGTCTGAACTGTCACAGCAATAGCGCGTAAAGCTGTTTGTGTAGCGTGCTAACTCTATCAGGGTCAGTTCCAGTCTGTGGCCGCTAAAAATGAAAACCATGCCCCAACCGGGACAAGAGCAGGGTCAACAGCTGGCAAAGGATATGGCAATCATTTATATAAATATGCTTTCTCAAGCCCACAAAAACAAAAAGCCCCAACCCAACAGCTGGGAAGGGTTGGAAGTAGCCCCAAGGCTGGTTAGTCCCCTTCCAGATGGGGAGGTTAGACTGGGGCTAGCCAGACTGCTCCACATAGACTTCCGATTCGCATTAGAAATGAAAAGAGGAGAGGAAAGGGAAAAGGAAGAAAGGCTACAAGCATGACTGCTCTGTTTTTCACCTAACTTAATCAAATAAGTGAAGACTTTCCGAGACGGAAGGCTTGCATTTATCGGCATTCACGCTCCGTTTTTTCTGTTTATCATAGTGTCTAATACACTTCTTAGCTGCTTAAACAGAAAGCATATATGCTCTAAAGCATAGTTTATATATAATGTCATGGTTATTTGTAGACAGATTGAAGAACCGATCTCAGATTTATGTCCTGTTTACATCTTCCAAACACTTATGTAGAACATTCAGTGCTAGAGAAGATAATAATTGTGGTGTTGGCTCACTCCCAGAACTTTATCCAAGGGATGGGGTTCATTTTTGTAATTTGATTTACTTTATAATACATCGCTATTGCACATCTAATATATCCTACACAATAACGAATACCATTTTCCTGAGTTCATCTTAAGGTTGCATACCATGAGACCAAGTATTATTTTTATAACCTGTTGATGCTACAAGAGGCAAAGGTGGAGAGTATATGACTTTTGAACTCTTCCAGAGTGACATAGTGAAATAAAAGGCACCACAGTGATGATGAAAAATTTGTCCTCATTATCTAGAAATGGGCAGCTTCCTCCTGATAATGGAAAGTTCTGCTGAAGCCAAATTGAAAGGCAAGCAGCACTTTCCTCCTCTCCAGCCTTATATTTGCTTAAGAGAAAGCTTACATAATGAATACATTCTTTAGGTGTAGGATGAACTCATGATATTGGAATCCATAAAGAGACATAAATTAGGGTCTTTTGCCAAAATTGAGGCATTGTCTTAGAGAATGTGCACGTCCGACACAGAAGTTAAATAATGTATTTTTCTTCTTGTAATGATCAGCCTGAAATAAACATTTTAGCTTTACTCATAGAATGTCATAACTAGAAGAAACTTCAGTGATCATCTCAGATACCTGCTCTCATCTTACTGCCAGAGTAGTAGAGATCTCAAAGGTAGAATGTGCAATTGGAGGATGATGTGGACCCCTCATCAGGTATGCATTTCCCAGCTGCAGTTATACAGAGGACCCTGTCCTGAGGAAGAATAGTGAGTGCTAAGCCAAGCTGGACAAAGACCTGCAGAAGACCTGGATTATCAGCTCTATCTGTTGATCCCAGATTTACCCAGATCTGCTGTGTAATTTTACTTACTTCCTACTTTACTATGGCCCTATAGTGTCAAAGCAAGTGTCACTGAAGCATCAACATTTTATTAGATATTTTGACGGTTTCTAGATTGTTTTAGTCAGATATTTCCTTGGAGAACTAATAAGGTGAGTGAGTTAGGTGTGTTAGGCGTGTGTTAGGACTCTGTCTTCTCTGTCTAGGTAGTTCTAGCTTTTAAGCATTTTGAGGGCAAGAAAACTAGGTCTTATTCACGTTTGTATCCACTGAGTCTTGCACGTATGAAAGTACCCAGTAGATGTTTGCTGCTGTGAAATTAACGTGTAGGAAATGCTGATTTCCGAATCATTCGGTCATTTAAATGTTTTCTCCTATAATATCTGCATCCATTTTATGCTAATTTGGGGGGGGGATAGGCACTATTTATTACCTTAATTTATATAGTAGATCAGTTAGTTATGTTTTGCAGGAGAGAGAGTATGGAAAAGGTGTTTTTGAAAAGTTATTATTGCTGTTCCTGCCACCTTCAGTTCCATTAACCTGGCCCTTTTTTAGTTCCTGTGCACTTACTTTTGGTTAATCTTCTATTTGATTTTAATACACTGTTCAATTTGTCTCAAACATTTTCTTAGCATTTATCTACAAACGTTAAGTACAAAAGCAAGACAGGCTTAGCGGTTGCTCAGAATTTAAGAACTAGTGGCTTAATTTCCTGACTCTGAGAGTCTAAATGTTTCCTTAGATTGATGCAGATTAGTTTAACCTAATTGGAGGTTTGAAAGGTGCATGTTTCTAAAGCTTTTAAGATAATGATACTTAGAAATCACTGATTCTTCCCTGATGACTAATGTCTTTAATAGATGTTTACAAGCTCCAAAGACTTTTAATATATTTTACCATACTCTGATTACTAGTAATATACAACTGAAACAAACATTTTCTATATCTTGTAATTCTTAGTGAATAAAAATATTTGGTGGAGGCTGTCCTTCCTGAATTTAGTTAATGCAGCTCTGCATCTTATTTTTATGTTTCTTAAAACTTTCCCAATCTATACTACATTGCAGCCTTGCTGGGATATATAAGAAAGGTATTTCTTCCTTCCATTTTCTTTTTTTTTTTTTTTTTGCGGTATGCGGGCCTCTCACTGTTGTGGCCTCTCCCGTTGCGGAGCACAGGCTCCGGACGCGCAGGCTCCGGACGCGCAGGCCCAGCGGCCATGGCTCACGGGCTTAGTTGCTCCGCGGCATGTGGGATCCTCCCGGACCAGGGCACGAACCCGTGTCCCCTGCATCGGCAGGCGGATTCTCAACCACTGCGCCACCAGGGAAGCCCCTCTTCCTTCCATTTTCTTTCCCTCTTTTAGCCATTTGTATACCATGTACAACCACATAATACATGTGTTTATATCTATTCTATTGTATAGAATATATGTGCAACCTGCCGGCCTTACTCTTTCCTCTCCAAGCTGCCTGTGGAGAGGCTACCAGCACTTCTCTACCAAACATTAGAAAAACAGAGAATGACAATATATTGACTGAACTTTCCTCTCTTAGTTTAAAGGTGAATGCTAGCTATCACAACCAAATTTAGGATGCGATTCATACCATTGTTTAGGTGTGTATGTGATTCAGTGTGGTTATCTAATCATATATACTTTTCCTTGTAATTTGTAGTCTGACTGTGCCTTATCAAAGGTTTCGGACAATGATGAACCAGTCAAAAGAAGTACTTTCAGGGTGGACAAATGTTGATTTTTAAACAGCAGACACAGAAGGTGAAGCTCCTTTCTCAAACAGTGACAGGTTGATTTTGAATGGATCCCTATGATCTTTGTAAAGTGTATTCA
Source organism: Kogia breviceps (assembly GCF_026419965.1). Lineage (NCBI taxonomy): Eukaryota > Metazoa > Chordata > Mammalia > Artiodactyla > Physeteridae > Kogia > Kogia breviceps. Next base: position 22,119,631 of record NC_081328.1, read on the forward strand.
TGCCTGTAATCTTGTCCTAAGCATTAGATTCTATCTCTATCACTTTTCAAAAAGCCCCGTAAAGTTAGTTGCCCAAAAAGACCTGAAAACATCTTTCTAGACTTCCACCTTACTTCAGGGCCCTAGGGTCATAACCTCTTAACCTTACAGGTTAGAGGTCTCTTGCTTTTTGATCTTTCTTGGTTCCTTAGTTTTTGCCTACTTCCTCCACAACATTCAAGCCTTGTTATATAAGGAAATTGGAAACACCAATTTTGGATGAGATAAGAGTTACCCTCTCTTCCAGAATAATGCAAAAAGATGATTTTAAATAGAAACATGCTTGGGAAAAAACTTAAAACTAACTACAGCATCCTGTCTAAGCCAGTTTGAATTGGCCCCTTCATTTCTTGTCCTCCAAAACAACAACAAAAAACCAGCAACAACAACTTAGAATTTACTGTTGACTTAGTAGATAAAATTTTTATTTAGGTCACAATACAGCTTGCTTGAGACATCAGAGGGATTCAGAAAGGTTTGAGTGACTGAGAAGTGGATTAATAAAATTGATTGGTTAACTTAATATTCTTGCCCTACTGGTCAGTATGCTGTTTGATAATAGTAATAACTAACATCAATATGGTACTTACTGTTGACAAAGCATTATCACATTTATTATTTTATAGCCATATCAATTTAGTGAGAGAGAGAGATTATCTTCATTTCACAGTAAAGGAACTTGAGCTTCAGAAAAGGTCCTTGACCTGCCCAAAGCCAGATAGAAAATAAATGGCAAAGCTGGTGTGGAATGTTAGCCTCCTGGATCCTGATCCTTTGCAGCCAACCAAACGTTCCTATTGGAGAGGCTGTAGGAGTGGAGCAAATTTCTTTTGATTCTCAACTAGGGTGGTGGTAAGATATCTTCAGTTGTTTGGCTGCCCGGCTGGCTCTCTCATTTAGTTAATATGTTTTTATTGTTTATTTATTGTTATATTATCTTGCTTTTGTTCCAACCAATATTTGGGTTTTGTTTCTTTGCCACACCCATGGGGCCAGGTACCATTAGACTGAATTTTTAATTTTCCAAATGAAGAAACTTCTTTGAGCCTGATAATCAAGTACTGAAACTACAAATAGAATTGGAAAATGCACTTTTTTGATGGGATACCTCTCTCCACCCCTGCCTGAGCTCAGTAATATCCCCATTAGAAAGGAAAGGAATGGAAAGGAGAGTAGAGGGGAGGGAAGGGGAGGGAGGGAAGGAGGGAGAGAGGAAGGAAGGAAGGAAGAATGGAAGGAAGGAAGGAAAGAAGGAAGGAAGGAAGGAAGGATGCCTCACAAAGGATTTTGAAGCCAAGTTAGAAGCTCTGAGACATTTTTAGCAGGACAGATGTTTGTCTTTGATCCTTACTCAGGAAGTATTGTTCACCCATCCACCAGACAGAGCAAAAGAGGACAAATAGTAAAAAACTTATAGGTCATTATTCAGTTGTCTTTCAGTCCCATTAAAATTATGAGATCTTGCTTTTAAAAAACATTAAGATATATTGTAACTCAAACCTAAAAATCAAACAATGACAGCAATATTTTTTCTCAAATGCAGACTACCTGACATTGGCAAATATCTACTAGTAGCAAAATCAGAACCAGGAGGCCTGTGAATATTAATCATACCTCCAAACTGTGTTAATCACCTACTTGTCTATCTCACGATAGCACTGAAGTGTGTGTGTGTATTCTGAACTTATTTTTTGTTTTATCTGGCTTGCCAGCTGAATAAGGGGGCAAAGAATGTAATGTGGAAACTATCCATTGCCACTGTGAACGGATCCAAGAGGAATTCCTCAAGCTGAGAACATGAGCTGTGAGCAACATGTTTAAATAGCTAAATATCCAAAGTTTGAGTCAAGTCCATTTATTTTGGGGGGTACACTCTCTTCTTTGAGGCTTAAAGGAGTCCCTTTGACTTAGAGTATAACAGATGTGGTGCTGGAGGAGGTGAGAGACTGGAAGCCTAAAGAGTTTGCCCAGGTTGTGGTTGATGGTGAGAGAGAATGGTGCAGCTCCATGTACATGACATACAGTCCACGTGCAATCCAAAAAAGCCAGGGACTTTTAAAGGCGTTTCTGTCTACTCCGAAGAAATGAGGGGAGAGGTAGGAGAGAGGTAGGAGAGCGGTAGGAGAAAGGAAGCTCACATTTTTGAGTACTTTTTATGTGTTGGATGCCATTCCAGAAGTGTCACATTTAGTTCTATTAACACTCTTAGTAGGTAGTGATTTTTACCACGATTTTGCAGAGGAGGAAACGTGATACGTGAAATGACTTGCCCAGTCCAACAGAGCTATCAAGGTCGGGGGTCAGGATTTGATCCCAGATCTGGCTCCAAAACCCATACTTTTCTCAATTGCCTTGAAACATTATTCAAAGCATTCACTAGAACTCTCAACACCGAGTTTACTTTCCTTCTGATTTTCCTTGTTTTTCTGCCCTAGGCTATCTAGGCTAATCACTCCATTAGTTAGAATAAGAATACATTGGGCCCCAAATCTTGTTTGATCTCCGATGGGCCAAATGAATTTCTTATAAAGCAAAGCTGAGGATTTTATAGCATCACCATTGAGCTGCCGTTGTGACAAAAGTGTGAGAGATGAGCTGAGAGTGTGTCTGACTCAATGGCAACCCAGAAAAGCAACTCAAAGGCACGTGTCCTGTCCCTCTCACAGGGTCTGACTATTTAAAAGGAGTAAAAGTAATGCATCAGAAGTCGAAATAAACAGCCTGAATAACTTATAGCGAGTCAGTAGCTTTTCAACAGTAAAGCTGACTCTTTTGTATCTGTCTTGTTTCAATTTAGGTAATCAAGATACTGAGTTTTCTCTGAGCAGGTTTATATTTATAGTATCAGCATCATGACGAAGGTGGTCTTAGTCCTCTGTTGTGAATTAGGGCTCATATTAAATTATGTATAATTAGTGGAGAAGTTTGCTAATGCCTGTGCTTATTGTCACTCGTTTCAAAAAAAAAAAATTGGGGGTGCCTGCTAAATCTAAAATGGAAGAGTTTTTCTTACAATTTCAAGACTTCTTTTTTTTGAGTTATTTTTAAAACATAAGCACCTTGCTCTGTCCATCTTTGGTCTCTGCTGGTTGTGATCAGGGGTACATGCTTTTGTCTTTCCCACCTTCTTTTCATTCAGTATTCGAAAAATAAACATTTTCACCTATCATCACACTTTTCACTCTAAGAGTTTTTAAAAACCATTAATAACTATCCTTCAATCATTCCATAGTTTAAGTGCATAGTAACAGTTCCTGCGTGGGCAGGTTGAGTTTGGTGTAGAGAAAGAATAGGCAGTCTTTAAAAAGTCATTTTTAGAGAGTAAAGATTAATGAAGAGAATTAAACGGCAGTCCAGCCAGGAAGAACCTTCTGCCCTGAGTAGTTGAGAAGAGTCCTGCAGAGTGTATTTTCCTTTCTCTCTCTCCCTTCATTACTATTTTTATTTTATTTTTGTCTTCCTGACTTCTGGGGGACAATGGGGCACAAAAAAGACAGTTTATGAAGAACTTAACAATTTCCACATTGTCATCTGTGTAAAATCAGGCAAAGAATAATTAACAGATGTACCACAGAATAGTTAGGGAGAATAGTGATCAAAAGGGCTTGAAAAGATATTTCGAAATACATGGAAACTTCCAGCTACATATTTTGCTTTCTGTTCATCTTTGTAAACTTTTTTTTTTTTCCCCAGGTTGAGTGTGATTCTTTTTTTCCAGCTGGAACTTTCAGCTTTGTCCGTAGGACCAAAGGCTCCATCAGTATCACTCTGTTTTCAATGTACTAGTATCTTCACCTTGGCAGTCAGTAGGGGATAGTCAGCCCTGCCCTTGGCCCTGAGCTAATTAATCGCAGAGCCCTCCAAGCTCCGAAGTGACAGAGGGGAAAGGGCAGAGAATGGAACCAAGAGATCATTTAAAATGGGGTTCAAGTTGTGAAGGCATGCCGGCCCCCTTCTTTCGCAGCTGGGGTTTTGGCTGCGTGTCCCTTGGCTTGTTCAGCATGGTGACCCTGGCTGCCTGTGATTTACTAACTGTTTTACAAACATTTCCTCACTCTGGGAGGTTTGATATACTCTTCATCCTCCTCAGCTCACCAGAGTCACTCAGGGTCTGAGCCAAACCTGCCTTTGTTTACAACTTTTCCGGAAATTTTCACAGGGGCGGGGGGGAAAAGCCCCTCCCTCCTCTTCCAGTGTTTTATTTTTAAGTCAACACTTTCCCCAAGTTTATTTGTGCTAAACCAAGTTCTCCTACAAGGTATTGCTCTATATTCAAATGGGAATTGCTGCTTTTCTATAAATAGAATGAAGGTCATGTGAACGAGTTCAGAAAAAATCTAAATATCACATTTTACTGGACCTTTACATTTAGTTAACTATTTTTTGAAAATAATATTCCATGTTTGGATTTGTCTTTTTTTCCCACATTCATATTGGACTGACCATTATGTGAAACACTGAATTTGGGAAACATTGAGTGGAATCTTTTTTAAACTAAAATACCCATGTTAAAAATAACAAAAATTGTTGTTGCTTCGTCACTGTAACTTTCTTTAAAACAGAGTTTATAGCCCTTACATTAAGTATTTCTGGAATACGATTACCTTTGAAAACACAGTACCGGGGCTTTTTTCTTTAAATCTGATTCCCATCGTATTATTCAGCCTTTGCATTGGCTGAGAATGGAAAAATGCCTTGGAACTGATTAAACATCAAGAATAATTTGAAGAAAAATTAAAGAGTAATAGGATAAAGAATTAGGAAGTCCAATTCCATCTGAAGTCAAAGGCTAACTTCTGATTCACACTAAGAAGAAATTAAATAAGTAGCAATTTCTGACAAATACGCAATGGGTTACTCCTAGTCTGCTCGTTTTTCCAGTTCACTGTTAAAATGGAGAGAATTTTAGGACTCTCTTGTTATAAAAAAGTGACTTTCTTTGGAACTTACCTATCTGGGAAATACAAGAAGTATTATTTTTCTCTTTTCTACCCACCTGTCAAAAAAAAAAAAGGTTGAAAGTGAAAGAAAAAAAAAAACAAACATCTATCATTTCTTTCCTCCTTTTCTGTCTTCTAGAGCCAGAACAGACAGTATATCCTAAGAGGGATACAGCCAGAGACCAGTTTGCTGATAAAATGTGTTTTAGGAAGGAAAATTTGTTTTATTTCAACAAATCCAGCTGGACTTCCTGGTGGGCCTCCCACCTTGTCAACATCAATAGCATTTATCTGTTGACTAACAGAAGACCACCAGAATGAGGTATTTCCATTTCTGCGTATTTCTAAGTCTACAGGAAAGATAGCTGTTAAGAGAGCTAGTATGGAGGAAATGGCAAACAAACACCATAGGTGATCCTGTGTGACATTCAGGAACTGTTGCAGACTTCCAATGCTCAAGACAGTCTCCTCAGCCATAATGTCATTGACCTTGACATGCTCAGAACAAATTGGTCTTTGTGATTGCTACCACATGCTGTTGTGCTTTCTTACCCCGCCATTGGTCTAAAGGGAAGTGGGCAGGAAAGAGAGCTGCTCATCAGAGAATGTGCTTCTTTTATGTTCTCTAGACCCTTGTTCAGCTGCTTTTCCCACTCTGGTTAGTCTGAAAATGGATAATTTAAAGTGGCCTAAGCAACTCCCCTGGTGGCGCAGTGGTTAAGAATACGCCTGCCAATGCAGGGGACACGGGTTCAATCCCTGGTCCGTGAAGATTCCACATGCCGCAGAGCAACTAAGCCCATGTGCCACAACTACTGAGCCTGTGCTCTAGAGCCTGTGAGCCACAACTACTGAGCCCAAGTGCCACAACTACTGAAGCCCGCACACCTAGAGCCCGTGCTCCACAACAAGAGAAGCCACCGCAATGAGAAGCCTGTGCACCGCAACGAAGAGTAGCCCCACCTTGCTGCAAGTAGAGAAAGCCTGCGCGCAGCAGCGAAGACCCAATGCAGCCAAAAATAAATAATAAATAAATAAATAAATGAAGTGGTCTGAGTTTTGTAGGACCTGTGGAGTGTACCTAGTTTTACCCAAGTACTTAACAGATGAGTAGTCTTGGTATTCTTAGGGTGTGAACTGTGTCAGGAGCAGAGTTTCAGGCAGACACAATCAGAAGGACAGCTTTTTTTTTTATCAATTAGGAAGATAATTTTTGCCCCAAAGGCCTCTGTGCTCTCTGTGTCCATCAGATCAGTAGAATCTGAGCTTTTAAAGGAAAAACAATGATATCTCTTTTCCCACCTAAAGGGCAAGATGTGCATATTCCTGAATTATACTTCTCTTTTACTTCTGTAAGTTTTTCATGTATCGGGGTAACATAGGATTTAGCCTAAGTTTTAGAGGACTGTTTCTAGCACTCTAGTTATAGGCACTTGATAAATGTTGCACGAATGAGTGAGTCTTGCACAATTCAGGATGTGTCGGGTAAGTCATAATCCAGGCAAAAGCCTTACCTAGTACCATCAAATCATCACCTTTGAAACAGGAACTTAAAATCAAATCACACCTTTGATTTTTAGCTTAAGACCGATCCATTAGCTTTTGCAGTGCCGTACGCCTTGACACATACACTGGAGCGACTGCCTGTCAGAATAGCTGGGATGCTCGTGGAGCCCTGGGGCATTTTTTGGGCATCGTAGGCACAGCCTCCCCCATATTCTGAGTCAGAGCTGTCTGGATGATTCTTGAGCTCTGGGAACAACTTATTTTTACAACAAGTAGGCATATTTTATCTTGCTTTGTATGTGTATGTATATCTGTATATATAGATCTATACATTATGCTAGTTATTTTGTGGCCCTACGAATAACTATAATATTAACTAAAACTACTTTTTAATGTTAGAAAGTCATGAGGTGGTTTTTCCCTATGAATGTAGCAGGTTTTACTTTGACTCTAGTTCTTTTTTTTTTTTTTTTTTTTTTTTTTAATATTTATTTATTTGGCTGCGCCGGGTCTTAGTTGTGGCAGGCGGGATCTAGTTCCCGGACCAGGGATGAAACCCGGGCCTGCTGCATTGGGAGTGCGGAGTCTTAGCCACTGGACCACCAGGGAAGTCCCTATCTAGTTCTTTTCTTAACTTGAAGAATTCAATGTAGATCCAAAATAATTTTGTTTTGAAAGAACAGGGGTATTAGGGGAACAACTGACATGAAAGCTACAAAGGAGTATGTTTTTCAAGTATCTTTTTATATGAAGACACAATATTAATATTTGTTCTTAGACCTTTTTCAAGTTTTCTGCGTATAAACTCTTGCAGTATGCCAAAGATAGCAGAGAATGTTTCTTATTTTTTAATGATTTTATTTTATTAAAAAAATTTTTAAAGGAAGGGTAGTCTATTTACAATGTTGTGTTAGTTTCAGGTGTACAGCAGAGTGATTCAGTAATATGTGTGTGTGTGTGTATTCTTTTTCAGATTCTCTTCCATTATAGGTTATTAAAAGATATTGAGTATAGTTCCCTGTGCTATATAGTAGGTCCTTGTTGTTTATGTATTTTATACATAGTAGTATGTATCTGTTAATCCCAAACTCCTAATTTATCCCTCCCCACCCCACTTTCCCCTTTGATAACCATAAGTTTGTTTTCTACGTCTGTGAGTCTGTTTCTGTTTAGTAAATAAGTTCATTTGTATCATTTTTTTAGATTCCACATATGATATCATATGATATTTGTCTGTCTCTGTCTGACTTTCTACACTTAGTATGATCATCTCTGGGTCCATCCATGTTGGTGCAAATGGCATTATTTCATTCTTCTTTATGGCTGAATAGTATTCCATTGTATATATTTACCACATCTTCCTTATCTGTTCATCTGTCAATGGAGCAGGGATGTTTCTTAAACTTTTATCTGTACATGCGTAAAAGCATAGAAATTCAGTTTTCTTCCCTGTTCTCATACTACTATATCTACTGCTCTCCAACCTATGTTTTTCCTCTCACCAATTTATGTGGTAGCTACTGTCTCCCTGTCAGTATATATTGTACATATTGATCTACCTTATTCTTTTTACTGTCTGTATATTAATAATAATGGATAATATTTCTAGAGGCAGCTGTGTATTAATTCATTTAATCTTCACTACAACTTTAGGATATAAGTATTGATAGATGAGGAAATTGAGTTTAAAAAAGGTTATAGATGTGCCCAAGGTTACAGAGACAGTAAAAGCCAAGGCTGGATTCAAACCAAGATATTCTGGCTCGTTGGCCTGTGCTCCTGTTCATTGAGTTCTTTCCAATAGCATTCTGCTGTATGGCGGTATTATAATCGATTTAACTGCCTCCCTGTGGCAGTGTTTTTAAAATGTTTGCTTCTGTGAACAAAGCTGCAGTGAACATCTTTGTACCTATTTCCTTGTGTACTGAGTAGCATCTTAAAAGCATGGATATAACTGCCCTCTCCAACCACTCCCACCCCAGGCAATACCTGTGTTGCTTCAAAACCCAGGAGAGGAGAAAATCTGCCCTGTCACAAGGCTCAAGGAAATTCAGCTGTCAAAGGGTCCATTTTCCCAAGTTTTCTTGGAGCTGTGAGATTTAAACTAAGGTAGAAACAATGCATATACATATTTGTGTCTTGTTTGGTGAAAGTGGTGGGGCAGGGATAATGTTTTTGGTTTTGCTGAGATTTTATTAGTAACATGGCTTTGTAAAACTCTCAGTAGGATTCTTGCACTTAAGTGGAATCAGAGGAAGAAAAGTATTGTTAATATTACTAATCTTCCTTTCATATAAGAACCTGGATGGAGAAGAAAAATCTTAGGAGGTAATATTGATCACCTCTTTAAGTTATTTTTAAAGTATATAGTAATGATAATAAGTAGGGCTATTTAAAAAATCCCCTTCGAAAAATATATCCAACCACATGTGCAGAAACTTACAGAGACTGGGACATTTAGGAACCCAGAAAGAAGTTAAAGAAATGCCTCTCTGAATCTAGGGTAGAAATAAGCTGTTTTCACTTACAGTTTTACCTCTTACCTATTATATCTTAATAAATAACTCATTTCGTATTTTAGAAAATGGTCTCTAAAAATGTGTTGACTTCAATTTATTATTTCAAAATCTAAATTCAAAATAGGGAGGTTTCATGAACTCTCAGACTTTCTAGAGGCTGGTGGCTTCCTGTTCCACTCCCCTGCACTTGGTATTTTACTTATTGTGTTGCCTATTTACATACATTTGACTTCTCACAGTATTTCATTTTTTCCTGAAGCTGAGCTCTCATCTTCCAGGAACAAGAGAATCTTGTTTTTGGTGCCCCGGTAATGCCTTGCTAATGCTCTGACTCAGCCTGACTTTAAAGCCATAGTTTCGTTTTCTAACATTCGTAATGATTAATATTGAAGCACCAGTTTTTTTTAAAAAAATTGTGAGTTTCATTAGAGAGCTGAGATAGTAAGTTTCATGAGAAGTTCTTCTGTTTAGGACATTTCTCATCCTCGGTGAGAGTTTAACTTGAATCTCACTAGCCCAGCTTCACGTGAGGATGTTCTAAAACGGAAAGGGGAGAGACAATGCGTCTGGTCATCCTAAATGTGAATATCAGAGCCTCCTCTTCTATACATCTGTTAGGTCCATGCTTCTGTGAAGAAAAATAGGTATCCATATTGTTGATGTGCCCTCAGAGGGGCTCAGACACATTTCGTTCCCAAACAGAATTAGAAGGAAAAAGTCTGCTTAGCTGTCTTTCCCTGTTTAAACTACAGCTGCCCCTGAAGCAGAGCCATCGTCAGCTCACCAGTGCTCCTGCAAACTTGTGGTGCGAGTGTGTGATATAAGTGGTGTGGAGTGGTTTTGTTGCTAAGGGAAATGTGCTAAAAAAGGAAGGGGAGGGGTGTGCCATATCTCTTGTATAGCTTGGATCCTTTGGGTATTTAATGTACAGTTTCAACAAAGGGCACTCAGAATTATACCTCTAGTTCAAAATTGCTTAAATGTTGAAACATATGGTCTCGTGTTCCATTCGTTAGGAAACAACCAGCTGTTCTCAGCCTGCCAAATCCAAGTAAACATCCACTGTGTTGGAAGAGTGAATCTGAAGTGGTTCAGTAAAAACATAAAAGCTATTTTTGCTGAAGAAGAAGAAGGAAAAAAAAAAAAAAAGGCCACCCCGAAACAACAGCTAGTAAAGAAAAAAGAAATCCTGTCCTGATAACATATTTTCCCTGGCTTGCTTGTAGTGGACTGTGGAACAGGAAAGGCTCTGGCGATGTTTCAATTAAAAAAGATTTATAGCCATCCATGTTGTCTTCTGATGGTGAAAATCATGCGATTGCCTCAGTGACAGTGATTATTTTAATAAAATGCAATTATCTGAATAATTAATTTATTTGGCTACTCGACTGTGTCCTCCATTCACAGAGGCCAAAATGTCAAAGATCAAGTAGATTGGGAGAATAGGAAAATTCTCATTACAGAGGCAAAGGGAGGAGGGAAAGGATGAAATATTTGGAATTTCAGTTCAGTGGTTTCTATTTATCCGAAATGTCAAGGGCAGTGTAAAATGTATTTTTAAAATGTGTTTCTGTATGGTTTGTGCCCATTCTTGGCATGGCTGTGGCTCTGCAGAGGCCATTGTTCTTTGAAGAGTATGAGGGGGTGTCTTTGTCCAAAGTGACAAAAAGAAGACTTGGAAGACTGGGCTTCCTTTGTTCCTGTGCGGTGCTGTAAAATTTGGTTTGAAATTAGGACCTCAGGGAAGGACCTTCAATAGAGAGCTTTCATTTCCTGCCAGCATTTTAATCACTCTGGGGTTTAAAGTGGATGGCCGGCCAGCATAATGGCCCTATGTTTAATAGAACAGCTCGTATCTTGAAGGCCAGTTAAGGCATCTGTCATCCACCCAAATATTCGTCTTTTCTGTTTCCTGTCCATTTATGAAGATCACCCACCCTTTTAGGTGGCTGCCCTAGACCATTTTGTAGGAGAGCTGCTGCCACTGCTTCTTAAAGAGGCTGAACAGAAAGCCACTTGAACGTGGTCCAGTCTTCACCCCTATACAGGAAAGGTCAGGACAATGCTCTGATTAGACACGAAATCCACCAGGTTTGAAAGTTGATTCCATCAGTTGCAGAGAGGAAGTGTCAGGGTTCACAAAAGGATAGAATGTGAGGAAGTTAAGTTAAAACTGAGCCAGATCTCATCAGGAATATTGGCACCTACTGACTTGATAGGTGACTACAACATCACCCCCGTGGAAGTTAATGTCATTTCCATCAGGCAGAGGACTAATTTACCCCTTGGCAGGTGAAGTAACCCAGTGGATTTGTTCCTGTTGTATAGTAAAGACATTTGTAGCTTTTGTGATGGAGTGGCTTTTTAACTCTGAAAAGTCCCTTTGGAGCCGTTTAGAGACTTACCTTTATGGACTGTTAGATGATATCCAGAAATCCTAAGGGAGTGAATGTTGAAGTAAAGTCTTGAAAGATAAGGCCAGGTTCTGAATTTCTTCCCTGATTTGTACCTGGTGGCTAGGAATAATACCAGTGAAAGCCTCAGGTTCACTAAATTCTAATCTAGGACCTATTGCTGAAATTGCTCTGTGACCAGATGCTAAGCATAGAATCCTCCCTGTGTGGTGATAGTTAGTAGTAAACTACTTAGCAGAGGCAATTTCAGGGATAGCTTTTAAATAGGATCACAAAGTGCTTGCCTAACTCTGAGTTATAACAGACACGAACGGAGAGCGAAAGGGAAGGGACTCTTCCAGCTGCTAACTCACTCTCCCATCTCAGGGAGTCAGGAATCATGCAGAAGAAGCAGGGAATCTACTCTCCACAGGTCGGTGTAGGTTATCATGGCGAGATGAAGGCGTGTGTAAGCCTCCTTCAGCAGAACTGAAAGGATTCTCTCTCCAGTCTATCCCAGGCCAAGCTTGACCCACACCCCCAGAGATGGTGGAAGTGAGCCAGAGTCTTAGCTGCCCACAGCCTTCTCTGAGCCAGGATCTCTGCCCTGGGTGGAGGAAAGGAGAAAAAGCCTGGGGTGGGGGTGGGAGGAACAGTTCTGGAGAGTATTCTCACTTCTTCAGAAGAAATGGAATGACATTAACATTCTCCCCACTCCCCTCAAAGTTGCTGGAACCAGCCCCCCCTTCACTTTTCCCCTCTGTCATCAGTAATCATTGCCTGGTTAGTTCATACGACAGCCCAGTTGGCCACCAGGTGGTTGTGCTTCCTCACTGACTGTACTTGCGCCCTGGAAGACTTTTCAAACAAGAATGTAAACATCCAGAGACTCTCCTCCCTTTTTGAGAGCCACCCTCCCTCTGGGTCCCTTCTGACCTCTTCTGTCATGTCTCTAGCCACAGATTTCTGAGCTGCCCAATTTGATTCCTTTTGAATTGTCCTCCCTTGGATGAATAGCTGTTTGAAAGCTGATTTAAAGTGAGTGTTGCTCTGTGGAAGAGCTGTTGGCTGAAAAGAGTGCTATCTAGAGCAGCAGAGGTGGCTGCATAAGGCAGGCAGGCTCTCCTGAGGTTGGTTTTGCAGATGTGCGTTGGTCTAGTAGGAATTATGCATCATTAGACTCAGGATCTTTCCTTTGCATCCAGGTCGTTTCTCCATCCAAAAAAAAAAAAAAGAAAAAAGCATCTGACATTTCAGCGAGGGAACCATCATTGTACTTATACCAGTCTATTCCCACACAGGAAATGTTTCAACTCAAATAACCACTCAACAGCTCTTCTGAAGGTCTAGGGTCTGTTTCTTGGGTAACATTTTTCAGGCATAGATTTGGAGGGAAAGCTGCCTACCAGAGTAGGGCCTTAGCGTGAAGTTAGTATCGTCAAAGATCTGACTATAATCCGTTTCATTCACTGTAGCAGTTTGCTGTGTGGGTGTATCCGCAATGTGGGAACCTCATTTCATTGAAGAATCTGAATATTTTGTAAGGATGTGAAGAGTTGCAAACAACTTTTCTGTAAGGCTGTGAGAGGAACAAAGCAGCTAATGTTAGAAAGAACTGGTACACTATTGTTTTCTGCCATTTGTAAAACTCAGTAGGAATATTCTAGACTTGACAGATTTATATCCTCAACTTGTTGCTCCTTAAAGAGTGTACATATCCTGTTTACAAAAAGCCTACCTGCGAAAAGATCTGTTCCATTGGAAGGATATCCTATTTTGAAGATCAACAAGTTGAAAAATAAGAGGATATGTGTACTAACCCCCTAAATTCTTTGTTTATAGCAAAGAATTTGTCTATACCTTCAAAGAGGTATCTGAAGTCTGCTATATTAGCAAAAGACAAGGCATGGAATAAAATTTTTATATATACATACATTACCACTTTATATTTATATGTACACTTGAATATATAAAAATTATATATAATAATATATGTATAAATAAATATAAGTATATAAAATAGAAGTATGTGTGTCTATGCAACTCAGTGAATTTAGCCAAGATGCCTTCATATTTGCTTTGCTTTAGGCAGAGACTATGCCAGCCTTAATTATAACCAGGGCGATTATTAGACTCACTGGTGCTAGTTTCCAATTTCTGTTTTCAGCCTCTCTTAGAAATCACACTAGAAAATGAAGTGGCCTTTGTGGAGGTCCCATTTTTGGGCAGTGGCATTTGATTAGCATTGTTTCTATGGGCTCCCTTGGCAAATTTTGCCTATATCTATATGTCCTTCTGGTCCTTTCTTCTAAAAGTCTTTCTTGAGAGTTCCTCCTTTATTTAGTTAGTACCTTTTTTGTTTATTATTACTATACTGTGTGCGAGTGCTTTTATGTTTTAGAATTGAATTCCAACCAGGTAGTTAACTTCTTTGAGGCAGGACCTATGTCATACTTTTTCTGTGTTCCTCAGAACCTAGCCAACTGTTCAGTGCCTCAGTAAGTGTGAGTTTCCTTCCCTTGTTTAATTCTTATCCATAAATTTTTCATATGAGAAAAGTAAGGCATGATGAGAATTTAAAGCAAAAGTAGTACAATAACCATCTTACCTCAAGTTCCAAGAAAGATGATCTTCTTTTGCCACTCCTGCATTGTAGCTCATCTCTCTTCCTGACCTTTAACTGTCTTATATTTACATGTTTTCCTTTTTGAAAAATACAGTTGTTTTGAAAGTTGTGAAAGAAAGTTGGAGGATAGACAGATGGACAGACAGACGTTTGTGCTAGGCAGCTATTTTATTATTTATTTATTTATTTATTTGGTTGTACTGGGTCTTAGTTGCAGCTCTCCAGATCCTTAGTTGTGGCATGAGAACTCTTAGCTGCAGCATGCATGTGGGATCTAGTTCCCTGACCAGGGATCCAACCTGGGCCCCCAGCACTGAGAGCACGGAGTCTTAACCACTAGACCACCAGGAAAGTCCCTAGGTAGCTGTTTAGAACTCACAGGTTTTGAGTCTTCTGGACGTGCTTTAGTCCATCATGAATTCCAAACCGTGGCAGCTCCCAGCGTGTGAGGCAGGCAAGGAAGAACTGAATGAGATATTAAACTCTGCCTTCTGCCCTTTTGCAATTGTCCCAGGATGGCAGAGAAAGGTCTATGGTAATGTAGTGCTAAGGGGTGAGTGAGGAATTCTGGCAGCCGAATGCCTCCTAAAGTGAAAGGCAAGAGAATGATTGTTGAGAGCTGTTGCTTGATTTAAAGTGGGCTGGAGATGCTAACTAACCTCGCAGGACTCCTTGTGGGGCCGGTTTCAAAGCTCATTCCAAGTAAAGGAATATACTAATGGAACTACTCCTTGGAATTAACAGTGGCTTTCCTGGAAAATACTGAAAGATAACTATTCAAAAGGGTATGCTCTGGCTCTGAATGTACCATAGAGACGCTGAGCAGCATTTAGTGATAACAAGTTTGTTGGGGGTTTGTCTCAGAAAATTAACCACTTGCATATACTTAATGCACAGGATTACCCTGTAAATACAACCTACATTTCTCTTACATCCACCTGATAAAACTTAAGGAACTAATCAGGCTCTCTCTTTTGATACCTGGAGCAGATAAGCAGGAAATATAACTAACCAGGATTAATTTCACATATTGTCTATTATTATGATTTTTCTTAGTCTACTCCTTGGCTTGGTCTAATATTTTTCAGTTCAGGGAGCTAGCTTCTTAAGAATGGACAAGGATATATTTCACCGATGTCTAATGCTTTTAAATCTTTTGAGAGGGAAACAAATGTCTCTTGAAACCCGTTGGTTAGAGAATATATTTCGGTCATCATAGTACCAGAGAAAAGAACTTGCTTGGCTGATTCTTCTTTCTCTGGATGGGGAATCTGGATGTCTTTGGTTTTTACTTATCTCTTCTGACACTTTACCTTTCTATACCTTTCAGTTTGGTATTTTGTGAAACATCTAAACTAGATGATTCCTGACCTCCCCCCAGATTTGTAGTGATTCTGTTGCTTCATCACTGGAGACATGCAGACACTTGAATTTGTCCCCAAACGTGTATGCGTTGCTCCCCCTGCATAAAGTGGGAACCAATGTCCATTACACTGCAGACTCTAGAACCTTGGCTGCACATTAGAATTCCTTGGGGACCTTTAAAAAAATCCCTATCTCCAGACCACGCTCAGATCAGTTGAGACTGAAGCACAGACGTCAGTATTTTTTAAACTTTCTGGATGATTCCAGTGTACCGCTGAATTTGAAAACCTCCGTCTTAGTTGGATCTCTTTTGCTTTTCAGAGTGTAATATATAAGTTCACTTTTCTCATTTATTAAAATATATGTTTATGTTGGTTTCCCCAGTAGTAGGTCTCTTATATTTCAGAACATTTTGCTGAATATCTTACTGTATATTTTATTCCATACTAATCTCTCTGATAGCCATTTCCCTTCCTTTGGAGGTATAGCATCGTTTCAGATTAGGCAGCATGACATGAATTGTCTATTCCCATTTCCTAGGAATAAACTCTAAGTAAGTGAGGAGGGAGATTCCTTACTGTATCACGGGATGTCAAGAAATTGAGCATAGTCTGGGACACATGAGTGGATTTAGAGTGGTGTCGATATGTGTTTATGTACTACAGAAGATACCACTATTGGGATTTATGTCACTGTTTTGTCAGATTTGCCTTAACTCAAGTTTACAAAGTATTGAGGGAGAAGCTTTTTTCTTCCAGAATTGACCCTATGCTTAATGGAAGTTTAAAGTACAAAGCAAAACAAAACAAAACAGTTCAGAAAGGAGATACCAAATTGAAACACATGTAGGATTCTAGCATGTGTCATCGTATCTATGAACTAGGCAGTTCAATAGATACTTGTTGATTTTGTATGAAGTAAGATAATTCTCACATAATGGAAAAGAATATGAAAAAGACTATATATATGTATAACTGAGGCACTTTGCTGTACAGCAAAGTTAATTTCTGCTGTACATAAATTAACACAACATTGTAAATCCATTATACTTCAATAAAAATTTTTTTTAAAAAGATAATTTTCAAACACACTCCTCTAAGATACAGAATTTAAATGTGCATTTGTTAACAGTGAGTCTGTACACTCTTTTTAAAAAATTTTATTTATTTTACTTATTTATTTTTGGCTGCATTGGGTCATTGTTGCTGTGTGCGGCTTTTGCCAGTTGCAGCGAGCAGGGGCTACTCTTCGTTGAGGTGCACGGGCTTCTCATTGCGGTGGCTTCTCTTGTTGTGGAGCACGGGCTCTAGGCGCGTGGGCTTCAATAGTTGTGGCATGTGAGCTCAGTAGCTGTGGCTTGCAGGCTCTAGAACTCAGGCTCAGTAGTTGTGACTCACGGGCTTAGTTGCTCCGCGGCATGTGGGATCTTCCCAGACTAGGGCTCGAACCCGTGTCCCCTGCATTGGCAGGCAGATTCTTAACCACTGTGCCACCAGGGAAGCCCCTAGTCTGTACAGTCTTGTGCAGGTTTTCCTTTATCTAAATATCAAGTCCTCAGTCTGCAAAGTTGTTTGCCTACCAGGTAGAGTTTAAAGTTAGTGCTAGTTTTAAAGCGTCCTTTGCCTTTTGCGATAGTGAAAAATCTGGATTCCTGAAAAGAATAGATTTTTTTCCCACCTGGATGAT
The DNA here is from genome assembly GCF_026419965.1 of Kogia breviceps. Classification (NCBI taxonomy): domain Eukaryota; kingdom Metazoa; phylum Chordata; class Mammalia; order Artiodactyla; family Physeteridae; genus Kogia; species Kogia breviceps. Next base: position 22,136,705 of record NC_081328.1, read on the forward strand.
TTCCAGTCCTTACAATGGTTTGGAAGTGTTTGGTGAGGATATTGTGACCCAGGAATCATTGTGGCTTAGTTTGGCTTGCCTTAGTAATGTAAATTATAGGAAATCTTTCCTGAAAAAGATAAACAGGAACTGAGAGCAGAAGTGCTTTTCCCCCTGTCATGGTTATTTAGAGTTATTGAAAGAACGGACAAATAAATGAAGGGTATATTCCCAGGACCTAGGCACCCTCCAAAATTCCCCCTTTTTTATCCTGAGTTCACTTTTACACATCTGATATCATTAGCAGATTCCTCTGACTTGTCAATTTGCTTGAGAAATATTTTCCTTCATCATGTAGCAACTCATATTGCTTTGCTTAAACTCCTTGAAGACTTTTTTTCTCCCTTCCTCAAATAGACTTTTTTAAAAAGCCTAATGCTTTTTTTTTTTAAAAAGCATTAATGGGCTTCCCTGGTGGCGCAGTGGTTGAGAGTCCGCCTGCCGATGCAGGGGACGAGGGTTCGTGCCCCGGTCCGGGAAGATCCCACATGCCGCGGAGCGGCTGGGCCCGTGAGCCATGGCCGCTGAGCCTGCACGTCCGGAGCCTGTGCTCCGCAACGGGAGAAGCCACAACGGTGAGAGGCCTGCGTACCACACACACACACACACACACACACACACACACACACACACACACACACACAAAATAAAAAATAAAAATAAAAGAGTTAATGCCAGGCACAAAATAAACTGTACAAGAAAACTGTCTGACTTCCTCTGAAAAGTCTTGGTTACAGAGTTTATTGCTCTGAGAGGCCTTCGTGTTTTGAATGAACAATTGTAATTGGCCACTGATAATTTAGGTGGACTAGTTACTGCCAGAATTCTTGGGATTATCTGCTCTTTTCCAAGTAGTTCTTCACTTAATATTGCTTTGCTTATAGTCTGGTTATGCTCTCATGGTCTTCAGCCAGAACACCAACTGAGATGGTTAAAAGAAGAAATGCGAAGTGTTGCATCATGAGAAATTGAATCGAGCACCTCATCTCTTGTTCCCTGTGGAGCTTGCTGCACCGGCTTTCTCAGTCTGAAGTCTCCCCCTCCTACTCCATTACCCTGTAAGCCCATTATCACAGTAATTAGAAGCATCCAGGAGGTTAGGTAATACTCCTTTCCCTCAAAGACTTTACCTGAAAGACTACAGTCTGAATTCTCCTTAGTGCGTTGGGATTACCTTAAATTCTATCACAGTGGAAAATGCCCAAACCCCATTCTGTCTGTCCTCTTAGGTCTGTCCTTGGGGCCAGAGAAAAGGACCCTGAGACCAGCATGCTCTTGGCTTCAGGTAAATTTCCTGGAGAGGGGTCGCTAGCTGTCCCAGGACCCTGCGTGTGAAGTTGCAGTGGATAATTGTAACTGCGTTGTAGTCACATGGTAACGCCTCCTTCCTCTCATCTGGGGAGGGGGGGTCAGGGCTGAGTTGGCACAGTAGTCTGCATGGACACCGTGGATCAAACAGCCTGACGTTTGTTATTAGGCAAGTAAGACATCCAGCTGGTGGGCTGAGCATCTTCATTCCATCCTGCTGTTCATTCTGTGAGGAAATAGCCACTTATTCATTTCCTATCCCATCACATAACTTTTCAAGTCTCAATTAACTGCGAGGACTTAGCTTGGCTAATCATAGGTCCCAGTCTACCCAGCTTCTGCTTGCATGTGTCAGTTTAACTAGCGGTGCTCATTTCACCCTTAAAAGTGCACTGATGTGGGTGACAGCCTCCCTATTTATCACCCTATGTTAGCCAAAAGAAAGAGCCATCAAATGGAAAGATACCAGGCTGTGTGCTTCTAAAATGGGGGAATTCACCTGTATTAACCTGCTGTATTCAACTTGCATCCAAGACAGTCGTAAGATACCTTCTTCTTTATGTTTGCTGACAAGGGAAGATGCTCTAGAATTCGGGTTCTGGTCTCTGTAACTAATATTGTCATCGGAAATCAGAAACAGAACAGTGAAGTATGAAATCAGGCAGATTCTGTAGCCTTTTCAATGCAATTGGACTCTTCTCGTGAGGAACAAACATGGGTAGATGTCAGTGGAACAAACTGTCTTCTGAACATACAACCTCCAAGAAAGGAACCTGATCCAGAAATCCCATGCCTTAACGGGTGCCCTGGAGAGGAACATTCATTCCAGTAATTCCTTTCTGGGCAAAGTTCCTAGGGAGTATTGCAGGTTCAGTAGTCGTGTGCAGGTTCAGGACTTTGGGGCCAGATCCGAACATAAAGGTCTTTCTCTCCCTAGGGTGGCCCACTGGCTTGGTCTCTATGTGCCCCCATGACAAGTGCTGCCAGCTGAGGGAGCTTATGAAATTTTGATGTAGAAATTAGGTTGTTGCTTATGTTGTACCTCCTTGCTCATAGTATTGACAGTACCATTGAATTGCTCAAGGCAGATAGAATCTCAGTGATCGCTGTGCTATTTCAGCTCTCTGCTGCTGACAACATCAGAAGTGTTTTAACAGGGTTTTAATGGGCAGCCTCTGAAGCTCCTTGGAGGGTTGCAAATAGCTGCCGTGAGAAACCCTCTCTGCTGCTCTGGGCTGACGTGCCCTCTTTTCTCATCTAGCTGCTGCTTGTTTAGATGGCCGCCTTCCTGGTGACAAGCACTTCTTATTTGGTCTGAGCAGTACTAGGACTTGAATTCCAGAGATGAGATTGTGTAATATAAAAAAGGAAAGGTCTCCTAAGGACGTTTTCTTCCCATCCTGTTGGGAGCAGGGAGAAACAGGGCGGGTTGTGGGAGTTAGGGAGAGAGGGGGTCTAACCAGGAATGAGTCTGCCATTCCGAGAACCTTTCAGAGAAAATTCCTGGTGCATCGTTAAAACTAAAGTGTCCTCATTTGACGGAGTCACAAGAATCTATTTGGAGAATGCCATGCCCAGAGCCCCTGTGTTTTAGCTTTCCCACATTTTAGAGTTTTGTTTAATGGCTGACAGGCACACGAAAGAGGAAAACACCTTTCCACACATGAAGATAATTTTTGACTATTTCATGATTCTCTGGGCTTTTATTAAATACATCTCCAGAGTTAAAGCACAGTGAATTCATGACGTTTCAGCTTGGGTTCCATTACTCGATCTTTAGATGCACCAAAGTGACTGAATTCCCAACTAGTAACTTAAAACCTCAAATCTTAGGGTGAAAGGGGATGGAAATTGACCCTTCCAAGAATTCTCTTTCCTGAGACAATGAGGTGAAAAAATGATATGACATTGACCTCCCAGCTGTGGTACCAAAGAAAGTTCTTGATACCTGTGCCCAAGGTCAACAGGGTACCCAGAAGGGAACTGGTGATAAAAATGGAAGAAAAAATAGAGTGGCCGAAATAATAAAGTTTTTAGTGGGATACAAGAACTCAGTCTAATCAGGCGGGCACGTGTCCTACTCCTCCCTCCACCCCCAATCCCCACCCCTGAGGAAAATATGTCTGTGTTTCATTTTAAAAGTGGGGTCCCTGGTAGAATCCCGGTGTCTGGAAGTATCAGTACAGACATCAGCGGCTGTGATTGTTTCTCTCCATCATTTCCCTTCTCAGGGACATAGAAACAGTAGTTTGCCTGGCTCTTTTTAAAGGAGTTCTAAGAATACTTCCTTCTAATGTCCCAGAGAGACTGCCTTCACATCAAGCTCTACCTGCTTAGAATTGGTTTTTATCATTATCACCCTCCACAGATTTTTTTCAGGCTGCCTGAGAAAAATCTCCTATCAGACACTTAAGGCCATTTCACAGCCTTCTCTTCCCAAATCAAATTGATAGTACTAGGTTATCATCTGTCCTTCAGAGATTTAAGATTCTTCTTGTCACCAGCAGAGGCATGATTTTAGCTATTAAGGGATAAATTTGATTATCAGGGTTGTAAGAGGAAAAAAAAGTACACCTCTGGGCCACATTCAGAAATGGATTCTTGCGAAGGCCCAAGCCTGTCCACCATTTGCTTTCTTACAGCTGGCTACCTTTCCTAAAGCTGCTGTTGGATATGTTGCTATTGGGACTGCTTCTCCAACTAAGATCATAAAAAAGGCTTTATTAGATGTGCCTGTGTTTGGGGTCTTCTGCGAGGCCCTGAATAAAGAAAACTGCAGGAGGCTACATAATATAAAGGGAAAAACCATAAGAATATGGCCTATGGGAGAGTGTAATTATGAAGAATATAAATTCTAGAGTCGGAGAGAAAGCTAACCACATCACTAACTAGTGGATTTACCTCCTCTGCCTCAGCTTCCTCATTTATAAAATAAAAATTATAATGAGAATTGTAACCTACTTATAAGACTATTAGGGATTAAAGAAGAAAATGCACAGGGCTTCCCTGGTGGCGCGGTGGTTGGGAGTCCGCCTGCCGATGCAGGGGGACACGGGTTCGTGTTCCGGTCTGGGAAGATCCCACATGCCACGGAGCGGCTGGGCCCGTGAGCCATGGCCGCTGAGCCTGTGCAAACGGAGCCTGTGCTCCGCAACGGGAGAGACCACAACAGTGAGAGGCCCGCGTACTGCAAAAAAAAAAAAAAAAAAGAAAAAAGAAAAAGAAAATGCACAGTGCCTGGCACATAGGTAAGTGCTTGGTTAACAGGCGTTGATATTACTATTTCTATTAAGAATACACATGCCTGGTACTCAATAAATGTACTCAATAAATAATCCCTGTATATGTTCAAAGTGCCTAATTTAGGGAATTTATTAGCAGTCATAGATACAATCAGATACAGATACAGGGGTAGAGGACATAGAATGGCAGAATGAAATCAGTTAACCAAGATATGAAAGAATGGTGGGGAGCTGTAAATAAATGATAAAAATAAAGACTCAGCACAAACCTTTGAAAGAAAGAGCACCCCTCGACTTGTCAAACTACAGATTTCAATTTTGAGACTCTATATTCTCTTTTATAGTCTAAAATCAAGATTAGGCTTGACTACCTACTGTGGTCTTAGGATGGTTTTTCCTTTCTTTAAGGCCTCAGTTTTCTCTAAAGTGGGAGATTGGACTAGATGGCCTCCAGAGAATCTTCTGGTCTAAAATTTTATAGGTTTGGTGAAAAAGAAAAAGAGTAGTGGCACTCCTCTTTTCACAATTGCTCAACTGTATTTTCCCTGCGGTAAACATGTTTTGTGGATCCACCCTGATAGATCTTTCTGTGAAATTTCAGACTCCTGCCTTATGTCTATAGCTTACCAGTAGGCAACGTGGCTAATTTATTGTTTTATGGCTGATTTTGTAAGTTACATCATGCTATGAGTGGTCTTGGTCAAGGTGGGCCATCGGCCGGTCCACAAGTCCAGGTTGATTCCTCTGCCTGTTGGCTTTGAGGTTTGCTTTGAAGTTCCCTTTTGCCTCACTCAGCTGCCTTGAGTAAAATCATTTGCTGCTCCCTGTGCTTCCTCCACTCTCATGTTTGTGCCCTCTCTGAAAGATGGGAGTGTAACTTGTGGGCTGCATAACCTAAAGCTAGCTCTTCAGGTTTCCCCCAGTGACAGTACTCCTCCACCTTGGGCTTTTCTCATTTCCCGGTTTGGTCGGTCCCAAATTCAGTAGTTCAATCCTCCACATTTGAAGAACACCAATGCAGTATCTCCCTTTCCTTAATCATAACTGCAGATGGTAATTGTGGAATAGATTTCTTAGAAATATTTATTTTGCTTTCCATATGTGACAGTATTCAGAGCTGTTTTTAATAGATATTTTAAAGTGTCACTTAGTAGAGACACCTCTAAAAAGGTCCTGGATGGCTTGCAAGCTGCCTGATCTAGTCATTTCCCTCTCTGCCTTGAGTACTGTCTCTCTACATGCTCATGCATTTCCTTATTTTATATGCCACCTGCCAACATCTAGCTAAAAGATGTCTTTAACTGTGAGTCATTATGAAGGGCTGCATAGTATCTTTTTATGATGTCAAGTTTTTAAAAATTTAAAACTAGCAATTAGGGACTTCCTTGATGGCACAGTGGTTAAGAATCTGCCTGCCAATGCAGGGGACATGGGTTCAATCCCTGGTCCAGGAAGATCCCACATGCCATGGAGCATCTAAGCCCATGCTCCACAGCTACTGAACCTGAGCCCTAGAGCCTGCGAGCCACAACTACTGAGCCCACGTGCTGCAACTACTGAAGCCCGCACACCTACAGCCCGTGGTCCACAACAAGAGAAGCCACCTCAATGAGAAGCCTGAGCACCCCAACGAAGAGTAGCCCCCACTCGCCACAACTAGAGGAAGCCCGCGCGCAGCAACGAAGACCCAACGCAGACAGAAATAAATAAATTAATTAATTAATTAATTTGTTAAAAAACCCAGCAATTAGGATACACTTGAAAGGAGGAATATCTTGATTTCTTAGAACACGGTATGGAGTAATTTATATTTGCATCTCTGAGAGCTTTTGGTGAGGTGGCCACGTGATGATGAAAGAGTTAGCGCAGGTATTTTCAGAACAGCTGATTTCCTAAGCCTGGGTTCTTTGTGGTGTGTAAAGTTGTTTCTATAGATGTCAACCAGGCATTATAGCTAGAACTCAGTTATATAGCCTGACCATGTCTGATGGATGTCTGCCAAGCATCATCACGTGCTAGGATTTGAATAGAAGGAGATAGGTGACAGTGAAGTTGCCTTTCTTCAATTCCCTTCAGCCACCTCTCATTGAGGTCAAAAAAAAGCATTTGCTTTATATCACTTGGGCAGTCCATCTTTCCTTCTGTACTCAATCATAAACCTATTGAGGATAGAAAGCAGTTTTAATTTTCATCCTATATATTTATTATTTACTCATTCATTTATAAAATGAAATTTTGAGCACCTATCATGTGCATCTCTGTGCTAGGAACCATAGGTGATTTAAAGATGCACAATGCCAAGTTCTTCTTAGCAGGAAGATAAACTATAAGTACACCTGTCACTATCAAGTAATACCAGAAGTACAAGTGAAATCGGGGGGACATTCAGAAGAAAGGGAAGTAAGTTTCTACTGGAAGTTCAGGGAAGGCTTCCTGGAAGAGGTATCATTTGAGGTGAGTTTCGTTATATGGAAATAGGAAAGGGAAGTCGTTCCTGGCAGGGAGAACAATGCTCAGAAAACATGATGTACACACAGGGAAAGTAGATGGTTTGGTTTGCCTGTAGGACAGGGTGTGACAAGGAGAGGAGAAGGAGAGAACATTTGAAAAGTAAGTTAGACGAGAGAGTATAGGGTTTTGAATGTTACCTCTGGAGTCAGTTGGCCAGTTGGATTTGAATCTTGCTTCCACCACTTCTTAACCTCTGTGACCCTGGGCAATTCCTTATCCTCTCTGCACTTCGGTTTCCTGGTGTGTAAAAACTAACAGCTGAAACGAATTTTAATAATATGCTTTATTTAACCCAGTATATCTAAAATACCATTTCAAGGTTTAATCAATATTAAAATGATTAACGGAGTATTTGACATTCTTTTTTCCCATGCTAAGTCTTGGAAATGTGCTGTGTATTTCATCCTTACAGCACATTTCGATTCGGACTAGCCGTCTTTCCCGTGCTCCACAGTCACACCTTGTCAGCACTGATCTGCAACATGTAGAACCCCTTCTTCTACTCCATCGCCTTAGGTTTTATGAACACAAAGAGTGAAACGTTTGAATTGAACTCAAAAGTCATGCCATGCTGATATCCATAGCTACCACTTACAGATGTTTTTGACATGACAGAAGTTAATCCAAATAAATTTTGTTCTTAGCTGGTCACAAGAGATTTGTCAGTGATGATTAGAATGAAAGCAATCACTGGTAGCAAGTCCATCCTGGTGGATATGTGAGTTTTTTTGTTTGTTTAATTTTTTTAAAATTTATTTATTCATTTATTTTTGGCTGCGTTGGGTCTTCGTTGCTGCGCGCAGGCTTTCTCTAGTTGTGGCGAGTGGGGGCTACTCTTCGTTGTGGTGCACGGGCTTCTCATTGCGGGGGCTTCTCTTGTTGCGGAGCCCGGGCTGTAGGCGTGCGGGCTTCAGTAGTTGTGGCCCGCGGGCTCAGTAGTTGTGGGTCGTGGGCTCTAGCGCACAGGCTCAGTAGTTGTGGCACACGGGCTTGGTAGCTCCGCGGTATGTGGGATCTTCCCGGACCAGGGATTGAACCCGTGTCCTTGCATTGGCAGGCCTATTCTTAACCACTGCGCCACCAGGGAAGTCCCAACATGTGAGTTTTGCTCAGGCATTTGTTTAGAGAAATAAGACTCATCTCTCCTTTTATTCTTTCTTGACCCAGCCTGCCTTTGTAGTCAGGTCTATCAACCTTAGAAGAACATAGATTATTTGCTAAATATAATAATTACCCTTTTCCACTTAATAAGTGGCTGTCTGAATTCTCAGCACTGATCTAATTCCAATTGCTCCTGAAGTTTACCTTTTACACTTGTGTTGGTTTTAGCCAGTGGACACTGTGTCAAAGGTCATGAACTTGTACACTTCCTCCCCAAAGATTCAGTGTAGCAGTGCTCAGTTTGTTAAGATCCCTCTGGATTCGTTTATTTAATTTTGCCACCATTGGTTAATTCATAAAATCATACGGCTTTTTTTGTTCTTCTTTCAACTGGATGGCAAATAAAGGAGGAGAAGGAAAAGGAATGTAGTTTGTCAGTTTCCTCAGCATCCTAATTATCTTAAAGTTCTTCTATAAGTGTGTCTTTATGGATATAGTTTTACTAGCTTAAAGCATCTAATTGAAACCAGATCCTTAAATCTCTCTGGATCAAGGAGCAGTAATAAGCCCAGAGCATCTTATCCCTACAATCCAGAAACACTTATATGTGCTTGTACTTGATGCAGTGTAATCAGTTTACTCTCCCGGCTTCTTTTCCACCTAAGACCTTAACATGATCTAGTATAGTGTTGAAGGGGATATTTATTCCTGTTTCCAGTGGGCACAGCCAAGGAAAGGAGGGTGAGAGCTTAATTATTAGTGATTGTTCAGAGGGTCTGTTTTCTTTACATATGGTATTACGGAGACTACTCATATATTTTCAGCTACAGAATATATGATTGTCCTTTTGCAAATTAAGGTTCACTTTTTTCTCTCTCACATGCTCATTCTGATTTAATATTTGTACATTCAAAAATACAGCGTGATTTCTAAAATGCCTGCTGACCACAAGAGTGTCAATCATACGCGTTTTAACATTCTTGCTGTTACGTCCATAATTCTTTCTATAGAGAATTTGGGAAAATTTGTCCTGTGATATCAACTTTTCGGGTGACTCCAGCATGTCAGAAAAAAAGGGCAATATTTGAAGCATTTATATTAACACTCTGCCTTTTTGTGCATAGTTGGAGAAGAAAGTGTTCAGATAATTATTTTAATGTTTTAACCCTTTGTATGGAGCTCTTTCTCAAGTGTATTCATGCTTGCTTACTTCTTGAGTACCCTTTGATCTAGTACAGGGCCTAGACATGCAGTTCTTAGTTGTTGAATGACTCATATTTTTTCTTTTTATCTATTTTTAATTTTTAATTATGAAATACTCCAAACATATAGAAAAGTACAGAACATAATAGTAACAACAGCAATGTATCCACCATCCCATGGGCCCATTGTGCAAATTTTAAAACTTAATAACAATTTAATATTTGTTCTTATGTTTTTCCCAAAAGAAATAAACAACTAGAGCCTCCTAACTCATTACTGCTATAAGAGGTAACCATTAGCCTCAATTTGGTGTGTATCATCCTATTTATTCATGATTTCATACTTTTTCTACATTTGCGTGTATGTTATTGAATGTCTCATTGTTATAAGCGTACAGTGTTGTACTGGGTCTTACATATTAAAGGTTGAGGGTTTTTTATGTCATATTCTTTGCTCAGATGCCAAATAGCTCCAGTACTCATGTGTATTAACTGTAACTTTTATTTTTCTGCCATCAAGACTGACAACCTTAGAGAAAGACAGAAATCTTTTACTGACTACGTAATTAATATATGCCAGGTGCACATAATGTTACATTGGATACTTCATTTAATCTTCACAGTGACCCTTTGAGAGAGCTCTCACTGTATGCATTTTACAGGTGGGGGGACTGAGTCTTAGACCAAGTTTTTTCTTGTTGCTATCTGTGCATCTACTTATATCAAACCTTTCCTTTTTAAATGTGTTGCTTCTACCTCTGAGGAGCAGAAATCCAGGTAACTAGATTATGCATAAAATAGAATATGCTTTCCTTCAGGGAAAGAATGATGAAGACTGGGAGAGGGGTTCCAGGTTGGCTATTTATGAGATGTTTTATGTGGGTGCTAATGCCCCTTTCATATAGGTTATGGTTACTCTATGTTAAGCTAATGTTACACTGTTAGCCAGGATGGATACATTTTGGCTAGACTGTCTTTTGTCTAGGGGTAGGGGAATGACATTCATGAGTCCTCACAGACTGTTCCAGAGGGGCACAAGTCCCACCACCTAAATATGGAAAAGCTAAGTCAGTGGTTCCTAATATTTTGGGGTCATAGCACTGAGAAGCTAGTGAAATTTGTGAGTCTGCTCCAGAAGAAATGTGCAGACACTCTCAGACACACAATCTTGTATGTTTTCAGGGATTTGGGGATCCTCTGACGTCCATCCCTGGACCCCAGATTAAGATAATTGATTTGGCCTGTGCGGGTGGGTGGTTGTCACTGATGCTGTTATAACCTGCACATGTCCCTCAGACCAGAAACGATCATGACGGCAGAGGAACCCTTGGGACGGTGGGAGATTTGAAACAGAAAAAGGGGAGAATTTGTGTTTGTCCTTGAATATTACAAGGTGAGATGAGCAGGTAGACAGTAGAGCCAGTCCTGGATGCTGGGGAGACCTTGTGTGCCTGAGGTCACCTGGCTGAGAGAAGGGCCAGCACCCAAAAGAGAAGAAACCAGGCAAAGGTCCTGTACGGATATATGGGTCCAGCAGGACGGAGCACCTGGCGCCATGTCAGGAAAGCTCTTGCTACTCTGAGGAGAGATTTTCAGAATCAGAAACCTTGGGAAACATAAAATAGACAGCTAGCGGGAAGCAGCCGCATAGCACAGGGAGATCAGCTCGGTGCTTTGTGACCACCTAGAGGGGGGGGATAGGGAGGTTAGGAGGGAGGGAGACGCAAGAGGGAAGAGATACGGGAACATATGTATATGTATAACTGATTCACTTTGTTATACAGCAGAAACTAACACACCATTGTAAAGCAATTATGCTCCAATAAAGATGTTAAAAAAAGAAAAAAAAAAGAAATCTTGGGAAACATAGCTTTTTATGCTGCTCATTTTTTCTCTAATGATTTTTCTCTCTCTCTCCCTGGCTTTATGTAAAATTTGCACTGAGGTCAACATAGAAAGGGAGTTTTGCAAGTAAATCCTTGAGCCTTTATAAAGGGAAGAACAGTTCGTGCAGTGGCGTTAAGCAGTACTTTTCCTCTTTCTTGAGAGTGAACCCCAGGGAGATAAAGTGCAAAGGCTCAGCCACAGGTGTAGACACAGACTCCCTTCCCATCTGGAGACTCTCCTTTTAGATTTTTAGCCCTAAAGATTTTTGCATCTTGTTCTACCTGTTCTTTTACACTCATTCCCACAAATTCTTACATCATCCCCCCAGGCCCAGTAGAATCCAGCAGTAGGAAGTTCCTCATTTTGGCAAGTGAGACCCATGTGTGTGGGACCAGTCACCTGGCTCTTCACTGAAGCCTTGAACAGCTTCAGGAGCCCTTTATTATCTTGCTTTGAGATTCCTTTAAGCCACAATAGTGTTGAGAAATTGTGAAGGAGACTAGACACGTTGAACTCTTTAACCAGAGAAGTTGCCTTTAACAAGAAAGCATAATTTATAGTGTATTTAAAAATTTTTATTTATCTTATTCATTTTATTTTTGGCTGCATTGGGTCTTCGTTGCTGCATGGGCTTTCTCTAGTTGTGGCCAGCGGGGGCTACCCTTCGTTGCGGTGCGTGGGCTTCTCATTGCGGTGCCTTCTCTTGTTGCGGAGCACGGGCTCTAGGCACTCAAGCTTCAGTAGTTACGGCACACAGGCTCAGTAGTTGTGGCCTGCAGGCTTATTAGTTGCTCCATGGCATGTAGGATCTTCCCGGATCAAGTCTCAAACCCGTGTCCCCTGCATTGGCAGGCAGATTCTTAACCACTGTGCCACCAGGGAAGCCCTATAGTGTATTTTTTTTTTTAAGTCTTTATTGAATTTGCTACGATATTGCTTTTGTTTTATGTTTTGTTTTTTTGGCCGCGAGGCACGTAGCTCCCTGACGAGGGATCGAACCTGCCCCCGTGCTTTGGAAGGCAAAGTCTTAACCGCTGGACTGCCAGGGAAGTCCCCCCTATAGTGTATTTTAAAAGGATTTAAAAGCACTAAAGTAATAGGTCCAATAATTACAGTATTTTCCCAAATCATTGCATGTTATCCTAAAGAATGAAAGCTGTTACCTTTTAAGTCACACACCAATTTTCTGTCTAAATTTAATCTTTTTTTTCCTCAGCAGCCCCAGTCTGAGATGGGGGAACCACCTTCTTGTGCTTCTAAAACTTTTCCATTGAAGTACCTAGAATAGCAGAAGATGGGTGCCTATGTGTCCCCCTTGCTCATTTCCCAGTTCTGGACCCACAACCTTGACTGCTACTGACTTAAAATTTTTCTTGAAGCTAGCGTTTTATCTTAAAATTAGTGTTGATACTGTATTCTCTTCCACGATGTGTATGTTTGTTTTAACATATGAATTATTTGTCTGTCAAATTACTTTTTCTCCTAAAAATTTTAAGCAATGCAGCTCTCCCTGGCCCACCACGAGATAACCCCAGAAATTCTACAATAACACAAACATTGGTAAAGGTTATATTTTTTTATTGCTCTCTTCTGTTCCCATTTTACAGATAAGAAACAGGTTTTATAAAGTTCAGCTACTTGTTCAAGGTCATAAATTCATGAAGTTCATGAGTGGCAAAGCCATTTCTAACCCGTGTTAGAAATTTCTTGAGTTCCAAATCTATAATACAAAACCATGCTGGGTATTAAGGCAACCCTATCTTCAAAAGAAATAAGAAGGTAAGTTTTAAAATATTCTACAAAGTTAGTGACTATAAGTTATTCGTGTACCGGGTGCTTAGTTTCCCACATAGCTTGGAAACAATTAATTTTGGATAAGCATGCATGTTTTATGTAACTGTACCTACTGGCAGTAATGCTTCATAACTAATGCATTTTGGCAAAAAAGAATAGGGGGCTATAAGGGGTAAGGGTAAGAAGGGGTGGTTTTCGTATTTGAACAGAGAAACAGAGACTCCTGTGGGAATCTTTGTTGCATTTATGGCACTTTGACAGACCCTTGAAGATAACCAATTTCATGGTCCATGTGCTAATCCTCCCCTGAAAACCCTCTTGCTTGTGAAGAAAAACTTTAGAAAACCTCAAGTCCCTGAGTTTCATCGTGAGGATTCAGGACCAATTTTCTCTTTCTTAAAAGGAAAAAGAACCAAAATGGTGGGAAATTCTTTGCAAGTCTTGTTTTATCCTCATTTGTTCTCTCTCTTCTCCATTGCTGCTGTATTGGTATCTTCAACCCTTGTGAATAAGCATATTGGAAATAATAATTATTATTATCATTATTAAAATAACTATTATCTTTATCCTCATTTTAGAGTCATGTATCTACTTAGCAGACCACAGCAGCTAGTCCAAGCTAGTATTGTAAGATACAAAATTATGTTGCCTGCATCAGTTGGGAATTTCGCGGAATTTGCTTCTATTTGACTATATTTCCAGATGGAACCATGTGCCTAAGTGCTTGTTTTAGGCCTCCAAGAAGTCATTCCTTTGCAATGATCTGTAGCCAGACTGCTCTCCCTTGGGACTAACCTGTGTGACTAATTTGAGTAGGAGTGTGATAAACTTTGTCACCGCTTAAAAAGAGGCTAAAAATACTTCCTTTTTTTATTGGGCTTTCCCCCCCCCCCCATATTATCTAGCAACACTCTTCAAGGGATAATCAAAAGGAGGTGGTGAAGATTAGAGCTGATTGGGAAGGTTCTGAGTGCCCAAGCTTCATTTCAGAAGCTTCACACCTTTGAGCCCCAGGGAAAAGTTTTGACCCCTGGCTTTTACAGGTTTTGTTGTAAAATCCGAGCTGCCTAGAACGCTTCGTGGCTAATGGCTTTAGCAGAAGTGATTTTACCACTAAAGATGGCCATCAGCCAGGCTTGCCGTAGTCCATTGTCCAGTTCTAAAAAATGATTGTTAATTTGACTTCTGGTGCCAGTTAAATATTTCTAAAAAGTGTTTCTTTTTAGGTTGCAGTCTTGTGATGCAAACACAGTAAATGGAGGCAGGGCTTACCTGAAAGGTGGAGCAGACAGACATGGTTTGGAGATGGAGCACATACTGAACTGGGGGCTGCAGAGGAATTCTTGTCTTAACCCTGTTCTCTACTCACTGAGGGACCTTGGCCAAGTCACAGCCTCACAGTCCCGTGTTTCATTAACTTTAGACTGAAAGATTGGACCAGCTCTTTGGTTTTCAAACCTCCCTCTTACCCGTTCCTCCCCAACAGCAGAGCCTTTTTTTCTAGTGAAATTTTTGCAGGACCCCAATATGTAAAACAGATACAGGTGGAGATGTTTTGTTAATGGAGGGTACAGGGAAAATCCCTGTCTGGCCTCAGTTCTGGCCCCTGAGACACTTCTACTTTAACCTTTCTTTAAGAGCTCTTCTGGCTGTGGCATTCTATAATTCTAATTAATGTGAACTGAGCACTGTTAATATCAGTGGGTCTGTTGTGTTTTTTTTCACTCAGTACCCACAGCAGGGAGGAAAAACATGGTCTTAAATTTCAGCATGATTTAAGTTAGTAGAAGGTGCAATTCATTGATATTAAAGATGAGTATATGTCTAACATACGACTATTAGAAGTTGTGGAAATTCACAATAGAAACCTTCTTCCTTTGCCCCAAAATGCATGGAGCAAGGATGCAGAGGAGTAGATAAATGATAAACTTTCAACCATTAGACCTCACTTCCTATCCATTTCCCACTGCGCCCTAATGCACAGCACTGTCTTTTTTCTTCTCCTCCTCTCTCAAATCCTAGATCACTGCACAGTTTAGAATTTTGGCCCCAGAAGGGGCTTTTCTTGGTTCCTTGTGTCTCTCTCTGTAACTGGAGCCAGGTCTGAAGTACTCTGATTTTCTACCTGTCATCTCAGCTAAGACCTTGCAGATTCAATACCGAACTATTGTATAGGATTAAATTCTGTGCCTTCCAGGAAGAATTTCAGAAAGCGTTCCTTTGCTGTTGTTAATTGTAAAATAAACAGATATCCCTCCCAGGGAGCAGAGTTTCCTTCTCCTTTGGTGGCCTTCCCTCTAGCAATGCAGGAGCTGCTGGGACCAGATTTACACCTACAATTCCAGACCAGTTGAGAGCTCCCACTTCAGTTTCCCAGTTTGCAGCATTTTGCCAACCCAGGTACCAATGGCTAATCATTCCAGCCTTTTCCGAGCCATGGTTTCTCCCCACCAGCAGTTTTTCCACTGATTGCTGGAACTGTACCTCTGAGTCAGGATTTCCCCTCCAAAATACTAATAGCAAATACTGTCTAGCATTTTCTGTCAGCCAGGCACTGTCAACTCATTTGGGCTCTTTGAGAATGGCCAGAGCAAGGCCCAAGTGACAGGATAGGTGCAGAGTTTCCAGAATCCTTCTTGGCTTGTTAGAGAGAGCCGAATGACTTGCAGACGGGCGGGGTGGGTAGATCCCAAACGAGTGTCCTCCAGTTAAAACGTACAACTTGGAGAATTTGGATTTTTTTTTTTAACAAACAAATGAGCCACTTGAGTTGCTTAAGTATGAAATGATTGTTTGGCAGGTGAAGTTATTATTATTCTATTATGTTAAAAATGATTAACAAGGGCTTAATTTCATTCCAAACAGATTGTGTCAAGGCGACTGGGCGCTGCAGAAGTACAGTGAAATATGAGCTTCTTGAGCCTTTAGTAGAGGCTGAGCTAGAGACCCCAGTTAGTCCTACCCTTTTCTAAACAGCCACAGCCATGAAACTTTCTTGACCTTTTCACCTTTAAACTTTGGTTGAACTTGGAAAGAAGACTTTTGAATTATAAAAAAAAAAAGAGAGAGAGAGAGAGAAAAGAGAAGAAAAAAGAAAGGAGGAAAAGAAAAAGGTTGGGGGAGGCTGTGGATGAGATGTGGAGACTGGGAGAAAAGGACTGATTATATGTTAGCGTAACAGTAATACTAGGAAAATAATCCTCCTCTTGTGTATGAGTTTCTGCTACTGGGAGCCACAGGGTAATCAGCTCACATGACATACCCAGAGGCTAATGCTAGTCTGTGCTGTTTTTGAACATATTCAAACAAAGACTGATTATCCAAACAAGAATTTGGACTGCAGCAGTCGGACCAGTTAAATTATAGTTAGTAAAACTTGGCGCCTTCTGAGCTTGGAATGTTACAATTGCAGCTGGATCTTCGTTTGTCAGGCAGCCTCACTAAACAATAAAACCAGAGATTTTTATCTCCCGGGGACTCAGTTTAACTCCTTGGATGCAAAGAGAGAAGTGCCAACTCTCACAGCTTGGGCTCCTGGCAACTTCTGTCTCTCCCGTCCTGCCGGAGTTAATGAGGCAACGGCGTTTTCGTGGGGTTCTGTAGGGAAGTAGGAGTGTGAAGGCAAGTTGCTCATTTTCTTAGATCTTTTAGAGAGAGAATTGTTGTTATTCGTTTATTCCTCTAATCAACCATTACTAAGTGCTACTGTGGACGAAGCCCTGTGCTAGGTACTCTGTTTATATACAAATGCCTATAACAGACAGCATAAAATAGTCAGTTGTCAGAAGTTTACAAGATATTATGAGTAATTTAGTGAAGAGAGATGGGGAAGATAAAAAAAGAAAAAGGCTTTTTGAAGAAGGTGTCATTTGAACAGTAGGCTTGAATCTTTAAAGGTGACTCTAACGGTGATTTTATGCAGAGGGCACGACAAATAAAGGAGTAGAGGCAGGAAAGTTGGATAGTGGATGTGAAGGGAAGTAGTAGAAGCAAAGGCTGAAAAAGTTGATTGAGACTAAAAGTAGATTGGGAATGTCAGGCCTAAGAGTGTGGCCTTTAAAAGTTATCTTTTGTTTTTATAATATATAGCTGTCTTTAACAATAAGTTAACATATATTGAACGTTTACTTTTTTTTTTTTTTTTTGGACATTGAGTGCTCATAATAATTCTCTGAGAAAACTGCAATTCGGAGAAACTAGTAACTTCCCCAAGATCACACAGCTCATAAGTAGAAGAGTCAAGGTCAAACCCAGACTGACTATAAACCCCCTCCCCAGCTCTTAACTACTTTTCTATTCTACTCTCTATGCCTTTTAAATTTGCTGAGTTTATGATCACAGTGCACGATGGATTAGGCATATTCTTGTGGAGGCAAGCATGGATTATCACTATTCTTGAACTGGATGGTTCTAGTGAAAAGAGTCACTTTACATGGATGATCTTTATATCAGAGGTCAATATACAGTTACCACGATCACCACTCTGAGTTGGTTTAAGCATATGGGTTGTAATTACAAGTTCGTGTGAACAAGAGTGTTTCTTCTTGACCCATCCCATCATAAGGAGACAATCTGCTCTCCTAGTTACATCTGACAGTAATTTTATGGTAGTGCAGGGCCGACTTTGGCAGTCAAGGTCCAAAGCATTTATGACTTTGCCTTTTCTGAGAAACACACTCGATACAATGAATATATGGCTCCCTGTTCCTTGCTTCCACAGGGCATCTTCACCGTGTTCTTATCCTCTGCTGACCCTGCCACTGTCTTGTTTTCTTTCCTGTCCTCTTTGATATACTCTGTTATTGTAAGCCAGGCTTGTGGCTTCTGGCAGGGGTGATTGGCAGGGTCAGTCAGACATAAGCGCTGAAACGTGTGTCCCAGAGGTGGAAGCCAGATTTCCTCTCCGGGCCCTGAGGCCAACTCCTGTGATGGCTTTGTGGCTAGAAATAGCAAAAATCGAAATGGATATTGCAGGTAGTCCAGACAAGCAAATAAGAAATCTAAATGCTTGGATACTTCAGATTTTTAAATTCACTAGTGGATATTTTTAACAACGGAAGCAATATAACCCATCTTTGTGTCAATTTTTCCTGCGTATAGGATGGGTTTACAGTTCTTAGGGGAAGACCAGGTGCTGATTTAGTGAGTTTATTTTTGAGAAGCAAAAGCAAGAGTGAATAAAATGGGTTACCATATTGTAGATAGTGGGAGTTGATTGGCACCAACATCCTTATTTAGCTTGGGTTAAAAGTGAATTTAGAGAGGAAATACTAGCTTGAACAGAATTATCATCAAGGATAGTTACATACCCAAGAGGAAAGCCTAGGTTTGAAATACTGACAGATTAGGGGGGGTGGGTATTTGTTTGCTGTATTTTGTTATTTAATTCAATTTGCAAGGCCTCTAGTAGATAGCTCTGACACCTTTGAGAAAACTGTTGAAATTCCAGAGATAAGCTTTCTATAACTTATGATGATTTTGGAAATTTGGGTGGCCTAACGATGAGCAATTCTTCCTTTCTGATGTTAATCATTTGTATTTTTATCAGTGGCTCTAAAATTAATATAAAAAGGGAACTGCATTTACTTTGGGCAATCATGTTTCAGGAGTAGCAGAGGATAACATGCTACTGTTAAGATCTAGATCATGCTAAAAGTATTAAACTTGGCTTTTGGAGATTAGGTTTTCCCCACTTAAAATTAAGAACTTAAAGATTTTAATCAAGATAATCTTACAATGTCTTAAAGTGCAACTTATTCGGGAGGTGATAACTGCTTGGAATAGTAAAGACCAAAGGAGAAATTGTGAGTTAATGTTTACTCTTTTATTACTATTTTAATCAAATGGCTTTACAACTTGACCTCTTAAATGTGAATATATTTTTTTAAAAGAACACTCAGGTGTGTGAAGCCATACTGTTGTATTGGAAGTTCGCAGGCCTAAAAGTCTTATACTTGAGTTTTAAATATGTATATGATAAAAATATTTTGATTGGGATGTTCTGTGAAGGCAGTTACATTCTCCTTGTGACCTGCATTTTGGTGTGGATATTTGGAAGTTTGGGAACTGTAACCATGTCACCTCATATAATAATAATAATAGCAGTAACTACCATTTATTGAATGCCTACTCTGTGATAGACACTTTGTGTGTGTGTGTGTGATAAACACTTTATATGCGTATTTTCTTATCCTCACAACTATCCTGCCAGGTGGAATTGTATTTATATTTTTAAGAGAACTGAGCCTAAGATAAGTGATAGGGACAGGCTTTGAACCTAGGATTATCTGACCCCAAAGTCCATATTCTTTCCACTGCACCATGATATTACAGTGGAATGAGTTGTAGTTGATGCTCGTTTAAAACTTATCCATTTTAGCCCACATACTCTAAGAAGTTCAAGACCGATCTTATCTCATTCAGTAGACAGGATTCATTTACCTGTGTCTTAGAGCCCTGTGACTGACTATAAAGGGCTCATTTCTTTTAAATTAAAGTCAAAAACACTGAAGTATGTCTTAACTAAAACCTTCCCCCAAAGGAAGCATTCTTAAAAAGTACCAAGGGTGGTTGTTCTTGAGACGATTTTGATGAATTCAAGGGTAAAAATAGGCTAGCCATTTGATTAGATTTCAATATGCCACTCGTACTTGGGAACTTTCCTGTGTTTGGACAGGAGAGGATTCTTGCCATGAGAAACTGTCTGCTCCCTCCCTGACAACTCTCACTCCCTGTCTCTCACCCTTCAGAAGAGGCCAACCTGAAATTACAATCCAATTAGGCTTTCTTTGGGGGACCCTCAATACGGTAGACACACTGAATTAGGTACACTTGACATTAGAGGTTTGACTATTTGAAGGTGATTCCGGAAGTCAATAAGGAGTTTGCTGTTTCTACCGATTTGTAGGTTGGTATACAGGAGAGAGTGGCAAAGCCAGTGAACTGGCCTGTCTGACCACCCAGCGCCTGTATCTCCCTTTGGCTCTGCTGTTCTCTACTTGTTGTCTTGTGCCAGGATTTAATACACACACACACACACACACACACACACACCCCAAATGACTTAGCCATCTGCTTATGCTAATAACAGAAGAGAAGAGAAAGTAAATAAGCCTAATAAAATAATAGTTTTGAGATAAAACCAGTTTAAAATTGTACTTTCTCCCCTACTCTTAGCATGTGACACATAGGGGTTGAAACAAGGTTTGTTGAGTAAATGCTTAAGTTTTCTAAGAAGGCTAAGAGCCTTCAGGATAATAGAATAAGATTCAGTGTGTGTGTGTGTGTGTGTGTGTGTGTGTGTGTGTGTGTGTGTGTTTTAATTAAAGGGGAATGGTTTCTTGGTGATAAGTATATCTAGGACCAGAATGGCTATTGTTCTTCAAGATGAAGAAGCCAAGAACATGAAGAAGACAGTATAAATATCAGAACCCAAAAGAGACTCTTAGATGTGTCCCAATGAGCCCTAAGTCACTATACCTAAAACACATAAAGACGTTTAGAGTGGTGTTTTAATAACTTTCATGTCTATTTTGGACTCAGTCCATATTTGGTTAATGTTGCCAGACCCAGACTCTAGCTATCCTCCCTTTATATTTGATGCTTTAGACACGATGAGAACTTCTTCACTGACTAGCCCGTGATGCTTAGACCCTTCCTCCGATTAGAAAGACATCACTGAATGCGAGCTATAGCAAAGAGCTGCTGTACAGAACCTGCACTTACAATCTCATGAGCTGAAAAGAAGGAAGCCAAAGGAAAAATTCGCCTTCAGAGCCTCTCTTCTGCCAGTCAGCCTGCTTTTTTACAGAGGTTTATCCCACTTCTTCTGAGCCGATGTTTAGGAGAAGGAATAGTGTTGAACACAGTTCTCCAGAGATTATCATGTCCCTTGCTGCCTCTATGAACTAATCCCTAATCCCAGTTTCTTCCAAACAGATTGAGAACTTTATTTATAATCTCATATAATGGGGTGCATACTATTTCATTATTGGATATATCAGGATTTATTTTGCCAGTTCTTTAGAAGATAGTGTCTTTAGAAGACAAATAAGTAGGTTTTCGACACGTTAAAAGAAAGCAAAAAAAAAAAAAAAAAAAAGACTAAGGAAAGTCCATTCAGTCTGTGGAAATAACATTGGCAAAGGCATCAGTTTGAAAACAGTGTGACTAGAAGTTAGCAAAAATGTGTCATAAAAGAATAACAATAGGTAAAATTCAGAAGATTTTTCCTTTATTATTAAAATTGCCTGTTGCTCACAGACTTCATTTATTCTACATTTTACATAATGGGATATACAGGGAAGGAGCAGTGTTTTTTAAGACTTAACTGAAACTCCATAGGATTTGTGATTTCACTATTCATCCTCCTAAACGCAGTGTAATAGACTATAATTTTAGGAAGTGTTTAAGCAAACATTACTGATAAATCAGTAAAGTTGCTTATTTATTTATTTTGGCTGCGTTGGGTCTTCGTTGCTGCTGTGGGCTTTCTCTAGTTGTGGCGAGAGGGGGCTCACTCTTCGTTGCGATGCGCGGGCTTCTCATTGCAGTGGCCTCTCTTGTTGCGGAGCACGGGCTCTAGGCTCACAGGCTTCAGTAGTTGTGGCTCGTGGGCTCTAGAGCACAGGCTCAGTAGTTGCGGTGCATGGGCTTAATTGCTCCGCAGCATGTGGGACCTTCCTGGACCAGGGATCAAACCCGTGTCCCCTGCCTTGGCAGGTGGATTCTTAACCACAGGACCACCAGGGAAGTCCTAAAGTTGCTTATTTTAAAAGATGAAAAAGTTGTTTCCATATCATCTGATGTCAATCAGTTTTTCTCTCTGGTCGAAATTTTATATGTAAAACTCAAAGTCATATAAGTCCTCTGCCTACTATTCCGTGGTTTCGGATGGTAGGCTTTAACGTAACAACTATGAGATGTTGGGCTATCATAAAAACCAGTTCCTCAGGGAACACCTAAATTTAGTACTTCTTTTTAATGGTAGTGAAAGTCTCATTGAAAGAAAAAAAACAACAGGAGATTGTTAGGGACCTCTTACTGCCTAGTCCTGAGGGATATGGAGCTGATGGGGCACCTCTTTAGGTCTAGAGACCTGTTCTTTGTGGACTCAATGTAATGTCAAAGCTGGAAGGCTTCCTCCTCTGACATGTAAAAAAACTGACACTCTGAGGGTTCAAGTGATCTATGTACAGAGATTGACAGGGCTGACACTTATAATCCCAGCCTTCTAGCACCTGGATTTGGCCTTCCTTACATACTGATCAAGGATTGTTTTCTGTCCTGGGAGAACCCTGGACCTATCATGACCCCAGACCTGGTCTAAGGTGGCATTCTAGAGATGGTTGAGTTAGGAATAGGTCTAAAGTAGGTTGAAATTGGTCCCTGGGTCTCTCCCTCTACTTCCAAAATTGTCTAAGGATTTTGAGGAGCCCCAGCCGTCAGAGGGTACACCAGGGGTAGTATTGTATATCCAGTAAGATTTTGGACATGGCCTACCTGGCATGGCTTCATTGGAGATTGAATACCTGAATTATACCAGCTGTTGCAGGTGAGCTCTCTTGGTTGGCAAGAGAATTTCCTTTTCTTTTTTAATGCAAATCATGCTTTCGTTTTAATATAATATCGACCATTCAGCCTTGACATGATTTAAAATGAATGTGGCTAGTTTTGCCTTTGAATATGTGTGTAGAATAACTTAATTGACAAGCAGTCATGAAGTTCTCCTTGAGGCTGATGTTATCCCATCATTCAGAGACCCATTTTGGTTAATTTGTTTTTTCATATAGTTTCTGGTGGGAAAAATGCATTGCTTTCCTACTGAAATTAACTTGATTGAACTGTCTTAGACTGTCATTTTCCAGCGGCTCAAGAGGTTATTTCCCAAGTGTTTAATTTTTTAAGTACAGTGTATATTAATTTAACTGCTACTTTCTGACATTCATCATTCCATGAAAAATTATCAACTGCATGCATTGAACAGATTTTTATTTACATTCCAAATTTCCATTTACTGTAGGGTTTATTTAACTTTGACGATATCATGCAAATTTGATAAAGATGAGGTTTTTAAAAACTTGTACCATTTATTGATTTGCTAAATATAATTTTCACATTTTCTTTAAAGTATTCTATAATATATCTTTCAGAAGGAAACACTTAAAGAGTAATGCAATCTACAGGAACTGTTCAATCAGAAATAATGAGTGGAGAGGTCACTTGTCAAGAACATATTTTTTGAAATACTTACACTTAAGGGTTTCCAGTCTTCGAGGTAAAAAGTTCTGCCATGAAAAATATGGACTGCATCGGGCTTCTGAATTCTATACAACATGTCACGATTTTTGCTCCTGGGCTAAAGATAGAAAGTAAAATAAAATGTTCTTTGTCCATTTAGTTATCCTTGACTCCGTGAAATTCTCCAAAGTAATTACTGGTGACCACAGTACCACCTACCAGCGAGAACAGCACTGACCCTGTGCCAGCTGCCTTATTGCTGACCACAGCTGCTCTTGACTAGAGCAGATGTTTCTCCTTTTGCCTTGCCAGTAAAATTTTATTGAGCAGTTTTGCACATAGAGAGCAGTATACTCTGCCTGAAGAGCGGCCAGAGACCTTAGCCACCTTGTACAATAAGGTTCGATTTCTCCTCTCTACCATGAGGTCCCCACCCCTAGGCTCTGTGCATCCTACTTCCCAGGCCTCGGGACTTATAAACTGCAGTCCTCTTGGGTTTGCTTCCCTACCCACCCATGTAATTTTCCCAAAGAAAATAATGTTGGAAGAGCAACCACACTTGTGGTTGCAACTTGCTGCTTTAAAAGGCTGTCACATTAGAACTTTGCTCCTACCAGTTGTGGGTTTGCAAAAAGGAGTTAGGGTACTTTGTTGGGATGTTTTGTTAGGATGCTTTTCTGAATTTTTCCACATCTCTTCGGTTTGGATGTTGACTTGGAAATCTCTTTTGAATTAGCTTCTTTTGGAGAGCTTTCTGCCTTCCTGAGCACTTCTTGAATCCTTGCCCCATGAAGGCAGCCAAGGGAACTTCTTCTGATTGTATGTATCAAGGATGGCACCCTGTTTGAGTCTGAAAGCTGAAGCACTTTAAAGGCCTGTATTTTGCTTTGGATGATTGAATACAGTTTCCCTGTGTTGCTTGTCCAGAGGTAAAGGAATAGATTTTTGAGTTGAAGCTGGTACTACTTTTTTTTTTTTTTTAATGGAAATCTAAAGGACCACTCCTTGTAATGATTCCAGCCTATTTCCCAGGACCTTTTAAAGAAATCAACTTATAAAGGTAATGGCAATTGAGGTTCTAAGCCCCAGCTTTGCATGATTTCCCACAGAGCCTTAGGCCTAGGGAGGACAGGTAAGATATAAGATCAGAGGGTAAAGGCCATATGGTGAGAATTTGTCTGCCTTGTGCTTTCTTAGCAGGAAGTGGCCCTGACCTGAGTCCCTCAGTGTTCATTCCAGGAGTGTGTCATTGTGGAAATCTATCTAGCCAGCTCTGTGGGCAGATGACCAATTCTGATAGCCTGATTTTAAGGCTCCTAACACATATGATACCAGGACTTCATTGAATATTCTATTTAGTCCATATTAGGATACATAGGTCAAGGTGAGTGATTACTTTTAGATCTATAGGTCAGGACGTTTGAAGCACATTTAATGCTGTAAACCACTTGGAGTAGTTTAAAGTAGTAGCATATTCTCAAATACTTGTAACACAAAACTTGATTCTTCTTTGATCTTAAAAAGAGGAGATTTTGTATATTCTTTTGCTACTTTCTCTGCTACTCCTATAAAAATTTATTTTTAAAATAAGAGCCTTGAAAGCAATATCAGCACTGCTAGACTGGGTATTTGGCACAGGACTCGGGCTTTTTTTTTTTTTTTTTTCATGTTCCCAGAGCAGAACACTCTTTAAACTAGGATGAGAAAGTTAATTTTAATCCTCCAAAGGCTTATTTGCTAGCACAAAAGGTCATGAAACACACCCAAAAACTATATTGCTGAGATCTTAAGGAGAGAGATCTCAGCAGCAGAGATGGACTCCAGTATCCCAACATAGAATTATGTCCCTGGCTGGAGAAACAGTTTGTTTTAGACTTCCCTGTCAGTCCAGTGGTTAAGACTCAGCATTTCCATTGCAGGGGGCACGGGTTCGATCCCTGGTCAGGGAACTAAGATCCCACATGCCTCATGGCACGGCGAAAAAAAACAAACAAAAAAAACCAGTTTGTTTTAGGAGCACCAATTAATGCAAAAATGACTGAATGGAAGGGCTTTCCCTTAACCTGTCTAAGGGAAACTCTTGGTTTCACATTGTTTCATCCCAGAAGAGAATTCTTTAGAAGTGGTTATAAAATGGTGGTAGAAGAAGTTATTTCCAAGGATGTTTAAGTAGCTGTTCTCTCTCCAGTCTTTTTATAATTATAACCACTTGATCTATGATCTGTTAAAAGAGAGAAAGACTTGCCATATCTAGCTGATAGACCCCTAGAGTATGAACATAGGATGACCCAGTTTTTCAAAGCTTTCTTCTGAGCTGATTTTTTTAGGTTATTAAAATGTCACCTGCCCCAAAGATTAAGAATCAGAAATTGGGAACTTCCTTGGTGGCACAGTGGTTGAGAATCCGCCTGCCAATGCAGGGGACACGGGTTCGAGCCCTGGTCCAGGAAGATCCCACGTGCCGCGGGGAAACTAAGCCCGTGTGCCACAGCTACTGAGCCTGCGCTCTAGAGCCTGCAAGCCACAACTACTGAAGCCTACGTGCCTAGAGCCCGTGCTCCGCAACAAGAGAAGTCAATGAGAAGCCTGCGCACCGCAATGAAGAGGAGCCCCCGCTCACTGCAACTAGAGAAAGTCTGCACATGGCAACAAAGACCCAATGCAGACAAAAAAAAAAAAAATTTCAGTTTTGATAGATTTATAAACAACTGCTCCTTCACATTGTGGATTCTGACAAATTATGAAAATTGGGCCTGCTGAGCCATTGCAAGAATTCTCAATATATTGTGCACGTTTTGATGGCAAGGGAACTGAGAGGAAGGCTTGTTTTTCATTAAAAAAAAAATTGCTTTAGAAACTAAAGTTGTAACTGAGCACTGCTCTGTACTGTATCAAGCCATAATATCCAGTGAGTCACGAAGACATTAGGGAAACACTGGAGACATCGTAAGAAACATTTGAGTTAATGTTTGAGATAAGGAAGATGACTATCTCTGAAAAGAAGCTGAAATTAAAGGGCACATGGTCCCATTTTCAGATGAGTAAAGGGAATTCCTTCCAATGATGCTTCCTTTACTCACCGATGGTCATCCTGTAGGTGGTGAAGAACCAGGTAGAGAACTAGAAACCAGGTTTCTAAGCTCCTGTAGGCCATGAGACCTTGGGTAAATAATTTGCCCGTGTTGGCTTCAGTTCCTCACCTGAAAAGGAGTGATGGACTGCATCATCTCCATGTGTCCTTCTGGTCGAAGGAGTCTTTATAAATCTGGTTTTTGAACATTGTGTTATATTAGATGTTCCTGGAAAGGTTTTATCATTTGTGGCTGCCATTGTGGTGCTTTGTGTCACTGGGAGTACCTAATACTTGGACCACTCAAGAAACAGTTTCCTCCTGGCCAGGAATCCAGATGGCCAAATGCTCCCATCCCCCGGCCCTGCCCCAAGAAACCTTTAGCTCAGAAAGGTCATTTCATTTCCTGTGAGCCTGTGATTCAGGTTTATATCACTGGTCCAAGAGCTGGGCATCATTTGTCCATCTGGAGGGTGGGACAATGGAGACCTCAGCCCCTCAGACTCTGTCAAGTGACCCAGCCTTCCAGGGAGTTGTCAGCCTGGTGACAAGCTGGTGGAGAGCCCAATCCTCTGTTAACTTCAGGCCTAATTCTAATGAATTTGGGATTCCTTGCTGAAAAGCAAACTGGATCTTGGTATGTCCAAGACTCTGCCCTTGAAACCTCTGGGCTGATGACTGATATGTTAGTCTCTTGGGACAGGGCTGTACAGTTGAGAAAAGTAGCAAGAGCATCAGATCTCCGTGGGTCATCTGGCCCCCATAAAAAAGCAATAGCAAACTGGGAAAAGGCTAGACTGCACGGTTCCCAGCTATACTGGATTATTAGACAAAGCCACCCACTCCATCTTTGTTTATAGAACTCATTTTCAAGAACAAGTGTTTTATAGTGAGGTGGAGGTTGTTAAGAAGCTATTTATAATGGAAGATCTCAAATATGTGAGCCCCCTATCAAGCTTGATCTAAAGGAACTTTGCATGGGTGGCAGTTTAGGAGAAAAAGGGAGAAAAGGATAAGGAAAAAAAACTAATAAAAATAGCTGAGATCACTCAACAGTTATCAAGAAACAGATACTACAGTTTTATAACACTAAGTACTAAAAGTATATGCACTCTTAAAAGGCAATTAAAACGTATGCTCTGAAACTATAAAACATTTTCTTTTCATCTGCAACATAGAGGGCAGATTACAACACATTAATAACGTTTTGTTTAGAGTTCAGTTTCTGATGGTTTCCAAATGTAGTCTGTGTAGATTAACCAGAAGGAGTCCAGTTCCCTTTTTTAAGAGCGCTTGTAAAGGAAAGCAATGTGGTAAGATTGTTATGAAAAGAGAGTGTATTTAGGAAATAGCACTTAGCAGGGTCTCTCTGAATGGCTGCCAGGTCAGGAAGCTGAAGTGCAAGGCTTGGCCCTTGTTCAGCCCCCCCAGTTCCAGCTCCTTGACCACACAGTACGTCAGGAACATGTCACAGGCCAGCCAGGAAGACTCGGCCCCGCCCATGGGCCAGCTTGGCACGGCTGCTTTCACATAACCCAGGGCTCCAGAGGGGCCAGAGGCAGGCATTCCAGGGCCACGGGAACATGCAATTTTTTAAAATAGAAATGAAGAACTTAAAAAAAAAAAAGCCTGGGAATCAAACAGTTGCTGAGTCCTTATGGAACATGGTCCGTCATGGAGAATGTCAGAGCCGAAAAGGGCCTTAAAGGTTATCTCATCCTCTGCCCTTGTCTTACAGACGAGGAAATTGACTTGGCTTAACTGCAGTGGCAGAGTCAACAGGCAGCCCGTAGCTCCCAGTTCTCTGTCGGCTAACCCCACTGGCTCCACCTCAGTGGGCTAAGTCTTCTCTCTTGGGAGCGCTGTCCTGTCCTTAGTGTCCTGCGGTGCTGTGTAGGAGCCCTGTGGACCCCCTCCCCCTTGGATCTTGGCGATTCAGTGATTTGTTGCTGTATCATTTGCCCCTGCTACTTGCCTAACTGCTCTGTGCCTCAGCCTCAGTTCCTTCATCTGCAAAATGGAGCTAATATCAGGGTTAATTCATCATAGAGCTGTTACAAGGATTGACCGAGTAAATAGATGTGACGTTTCTAGTGCCTGGCCCTTAATAATCTTGCTCAATAATGTTAGCTGTTATTATCATTAACAATAGCATTTATTGGCCTTATCATCAATACTATCATTGGGATGTCATTGGTACCACTGTTGTTTCGACAGTTGCTAAATCAACAGTCACCCTCAGGAATTTGGACCTGGTGGGGATGGGACATGAGCCCTATCACTAGGAGGCTGTCAGACCCAGGATTGAGGGGTCATGAATAGCTCTGGGCTGGTGCTTCATGAAGTCCTACCCTCAGATTCCAGCTGAGGAGCAGAGGCTTAGAAGTGGGTTGGGGTTTTTTTTCTTTGATTGTTGTTGATGTTTGTTTTTGTTTTGCATTTTTAACTTTGTTATGTACTTTCAGTTGAAAGGGACTTTGGGGATGATTGAGTGATTATATATTACAGTTCAGTCTCCTCGATTTACACGTGGGAAAACTGAGGCTCAGAGAGATAAAATTTGCCTCATGTTTTTGCTGCCCTAACTTCACAATTGCCTGGAGCTCTTGTCTTATTTATATATAAAAGAAAGACTGGAGGAGAAAGAGCCTGAGGATAATACCCACAAGATCTCAATCCTTTAGCTTTTCTTGTACATGAGGCCCACTGGGACCCTGTTAAAACCCCAGTTGTGACCTTATTCCTTAGCACAGAGACAACCCTAAAGAAAAATTCAAGAGAGCCAACCCCTTCCTTAGGTATTAG
This sequence comes from Kogia breviceps, assembly GCF_026419965.1. Taxonomy (NCBI): domain Eukaryota; kingdom Metazoa; phylum Chordata; class Mammalia; order Artiodactyla; family Physeteridae; genus Kogia; species Kogia breviceps. The sequence goes on from NC_081328.1 coordinate 22,165,903, forward strand.
AGAACAATCCCTATAAAAATTAAGTGGGTTTTTTTTTGGGGGGTGGTGTTTTGCTTTGTTTTTTGTGCTTCATGCTTTTATTTTTGGGATGTTTGTTTTTTATTTAAAACCTTGACAAGACTTAACCCTGTTGGGGTGCTACTGCCTCACCCCAAGCAGTGTCTTTTGAGGCCTCATATGGTACTACCTGAAAGAAGACTTACTTTCCCAGTTGCTTTAAAAACTGTGAGAAGCACATTTCTTTGCTTAACATAGGCTCACTGGTTTAAAAAGTAAAATTACTTTCTTAGTTTATGCATCAATTGTCTTTTCCTTGAGCTTTTTTTAAATATAAATTTATTTATTTTATTTCTTTATTTTTGGCAGCGTTGGGTCTTCATTGCTGCGCGCGGGCTTTCTCTAGTTGCGGCGAGCGGGGGCTACTCTTCGTTGTGGTGCGCGGGCTTCTCATTGCAGTGGCTTCTCTTGTTGCGAAGCACGGGCTCTAGAGCGCAGGCTCAGTAGCTGTGGCATGTGGGCTCAGTAGTTGTGCCTCATGGGCTCTAGAGCGCAGGCTCAGTAGTTGTGGCACATGCACTTAGTTTCGCCGCGGCATGTGGGATCTTCCCGGACCAGGGCTTGAACCCTTGTCCCCTGCATTGGCAGGCAGATTCTTAACCACTGCACCATCAGGGAAGCCCTCCTTGAGCTTTTATCTCTCCTTTGCCCTAGTGTCAAATCAGTTTTCCTGTTTTTCTAAAATGATTGACCAAGTAGTTGGTAAGATTAGAAAATTTAACTACACTGCTTTAAATAGCAGGTAGGTATAGTATTTGATTGCTGGAAAGGTCTTGCATACTTACCAACAACAATACTACAACAACACTGATTATTATTTACCTAGAAAAATCAACCATAAATTCATCCCAACTCTCAGTAAGAATATTTTAGCTTTTCGCTTTTAAGATTTTAAGCTCTGGGGTTGCCTGGCTACGTTGAAACACCTGGTACCTTCCTCTTTGGGACTCTTTTTAGTTTCATTAATCTAAATTTGTTCTGAAGGCACTGAAGCAGCTCTTCTAAGAGCTGTAATTGTCACAGAAAGAGCACAAAGATGTATTGAAGTTTCAGATTTTGCTCTCTTTGGAGCTACCAGAGATTGGAACCGATTCTCCATCTTCATCTCTGCCCCAGAGTTGGATGAAAATATCAAAGCTTTCCCTTCTCTGATGCTTGTCAAACATACCCTTCCCAGCAGCTAATCACGTTCCTAATTTTCCAAAGAGCAAAACCAAATCTCAAGAGGTAAACTCTTCATCTCAAGGTCACCTGACAAGGTAAGAAGAGAGCTTGGATGAGTGCGCCCAAGTGTCTTTCCCTTATAGCCTCCAGAAGACATCCATGATACACTTTCTTTAGTTTCCACATCCCACTTTCCTACATTTCTTCTTAGTTTGACAATGTCTGGAAAGCATCGTGGGAAACTGGTGGTGACCTCCAGTGGTCAGAGATTTTGAATATCATCAGCACCCATAAGCCTTCCCATCCTTCTCTAGAACCCCAGCGGGCACATCATTGTACCCTGTGGTGTGAGTGAGGGCCCTGGAATCAGAGTAGACTTGACTTTGTGTTTCTTGGTAGTTGGCTTAAGTGCCAACTTCATGTATTGAGTGAAGCTTTTCCATCAGAATGATCATTTTTTTGGAAGACTTTTCTAAACACTTTTTTGCTTGACCACACCGTGTGTAGAGTTTTGGGACTAAAGATTTCCTGATTGAGCTGCTCATGTGGAGAACCTTACCACAGCTTTCTTTCCCTGAGCTATTTATAGTAAAGTCCTGGCCATTTGTTAATACGTTCAGTGAATAACACCTAATAAAATAATAAGTGGATGGCGTTTGACTCTCAGGAATTTGGGGGCCTTGCTAGTTTCCTTGCCAAGCTACTTACATGCAACTTTGCTCCTAGACTTGAGGGATGGGAGATGCCACATTATCCATTTTCCCCTGAAGATTGAGTCTGATCAAACCAGAAGCTTATTTTCTGAAACTCCAAGTCACAAATATATCATATTTATTTTCTGACTTTAATCTTTACTTTTTACACTTAATAAAATGTTTCCCTCCCATTGTCAACCTGTACTCGTAGTCATAGGCTAAATGGGCTAATGACTCATTATATAATTGAGGCTTCTTTTTTAACATGGAAGTGCTGTGTTTCAAAGTGCCTTCAAAGTGACCCTGAGCTGGACCAGACGACATGGGGTCATTAAGCCTTCCTTCTTCAAGCCAAGAGGTAGTTTCTTTTTTCATGATTTCTTTAAATAGAATGTCTTTGTCCACGGAGTGCTATGTGTTTGAGGTTGATGCCCGCTTCTTGCCTTTAATACCATTGAGTCTGGGGCCTGGAGAGAGATGAGTAGGATACAAAGGTGAACAAGAGACAGAGCCACACAAAAATAACCATTGCAAAAGGGACTCTTCTCAATACTCAGTAATGACCTATATGGGAAAAGAACCTAAAAAAACCGTATATGTGTAACTGATTCACTTTGCTCTACAGTAGAAACTAACACAACATTTTAAATCAACTATACTCCAATTTAATAAAAGAAAAAGAAAAAGAAATGTTAAAGAGAAAAAAAAGGGACCTAAGGGTTTTAGGGTTGTTTGTATCCTGTGGCACAGGAACCCAAAGTAATTTCCTCAGCCTTAAACCCAACCCCCAACCGCTACAGGTGGTCTTTGTTTTTGTTTTTGTTTTAATAAATTTATTTATTTTATTTATTTGTTTTTGGCTGTGTTGGGTCTTCGTTGCTGCAAGCAGGCTTTCTCTAGTTGTGGCGAGCGGGGCTTACTCTTTGTTGTGGTGCACGGGCTTCTCATTGCAGTGGCTTCTTTTGTTGCAGAGCACAGGGTCTAGGTGCGTGGGCTTCAGTAGTTGTGGCACATGGGCTCAGTAGTTGTGGCACACGGGCTTAGTTGCTCCTTGGCATGTGGGATCTGCCCAGACCAGGGCTCGAACCCATGTCTCCTGCATTGGCAGGTGGATTCTTAACCACTGAGCCACCAGGGGAACCCCTGCAGATGGTCTTTGGACAGCCTACAAGTAAGGGGTGGGCCTTATTACTGCACTTATGTGTGTCTGTGAACCGTTTCTGGGGGTGAACTCAAATTCTGCTTAGGTATTTTCTCTACCAAATCAAGAATTTTGGATTTTTAAAAATTTTACGTTATGCTTTAGTTATAGAGCATTTCCCCCTTTTAAATCTAAACCTGTGAGACGGATGTCGTCATCTCCATTTTTGCCAATAAGGCTTAGAGAAAGAAACTCATCTAAAATCACATTGCTAATCAAGGCCAGAACCCTGGCCTTCAACCCATATCCTCAGTCATTCCTTCAAGAACATTTTTACCAAGTTACCTTCCTTTGAATGGAAGACTTCAGTGGCCCCAGGAGAGTCTTTATGTATCCCCAAATAGCAAATAGTTTGATCATGTCAAAATATTTTTCCCTTCAGAAACTTTACTGAGTGTTGTCACCTTCAAATAATAGAAATCCGGATTCCTTAATTTCTCGTTTAAGGTAACACAGTGTAGTGGGGGGAACGTGGAATTGGGGAGCGATCAAATAATTCAAAAATATGACTCTGTTCTGCCATAAATGTGGGACTTTCACTTAGCCTGTTTCTTCTTCTATACACATGTGAATAGCAAACCACCTCAAAGGAGTCTATGAATCTAGATGAAATGACAGCACAGTGCCTCATATTCACGATGATAAACTGGAGGCTCCCTTCCCATTTTCACCTTGGTGCAAACCAATCTTTTCTATCTGACCTCCTGCTCCTTGCTTAGATGAACCCTTTGCTTGTGCCGAATTTAATTAATGGGTTGGCCAGAAAGTTCATATGAACTTTCTGGCCAACCCAATGTTTATCATCTCTTGAGCATGCCTTCCACCTTGCCACCTTCATATTTTTGTGCACATCGTCTCCTTCCTCTGAAAAGCCCTTCTGTCATCAGTGTCCCTTTGTACACGCCTATAGAAGTTCTACTCATCTTTCCAATTTTAGATCAAATACCATTCCTCCTCGTAGCCTTTTCTGCTGCTCACCCTTTCTGCCATGATTTTCTAAACAGGGGATTTATTGATAATAATTTCAGTTGGCTCCTCTAACGTCACGAGGACTGGTATACACTCTCTTTAGTTTACTTGGGAAGTCAAGTGTTACTCTGTGGAAGAATCACAGAACACTAGCTAAATATTAACTGGCTCTTCCATCCCCTTCCAGCATATGGATTTGTATTTGTAATTCCCTCTAGATAAGATTTTACCGTCCCTCTTAATTTTATTAATCCATTCTAAACGGACAGATGTTGCAGCAAGCCTTGAGCTCTTGGGGATTCTTATTTCATTTCTGATTAAAAGATGTTTCCTTCTTAAACCCAAGGGTCTAAGTATACACTGCCCTTCTCTCCTGAACAGCTTATTTGAATGTCAGAAGTAACCTTGTTATTGTCTACCGGATACTGAAGAAGATTTCTGGTAGCTGAGCCCCTTCTAAAATGTCTCTTTCTAGCAGACAGAAGAGTGGTATGGGGGTAGATTAGCAGTAGTACCTGGTACTTTGTAGTTGCTTAGTTAACAGTAGTACGATCTTTACTTTTTATGGACATTGGAAGAGGCTGGGGGCAGTAAGCAGAACTCACAGAACTAATCTGTGTTGATATCTCTTCTTCTCAAGGGCACGTAGAATTTGAGAACACTGAAATTCAGCCAGATAATGACCCAGAGTTATGGTCAGCGTTCCGGTATGGTTTGTGCTTTGTTCTGATTAGAGTCCAGCTCTGACTTTAATAGCATAGCAATTGTCAGTTTCAATCCACAGAAGCTGAGAACATCAGATCATCTGTTTAACTCTGGAGAAGCTGAGGGTGGCCTAAGTCGTGGTCTATCCTTAGGTTACTGGCTACTGTGTGAACTGCTGCTCCAGAAGACAAGTTGTCAGCATAAGAATTTTAATGAAGCCATTTAAGTTTTCTACCCATGGGAGCTGGTTCTCTTGTTTATTTCCCTTTCATCAGCCTACCAGCAAGGAGAGGCTCATGTTCTTTCCCAGGGCACCAGTCCTGGAGCAGGCAGCTGTCCATGACTGGCCTGGGACAATCGTACTGGAGATCTCCCTGACACCAGACACTGGCTATCACTTCTGCACTCCTGTTGGCTATCCTCCACGTGCTCTTAGGGGCACCTGAGGTCATCTTTTTCCTTAGGAGGTGTCACTCTGTGCCATCTCTACGGTAGATAACTGTGGATTTGCCGTCTATCACTTTGGATTGGCAATAGCTACCATTTACTGAGCTGTGTGACTTAAGCACTGGGCAGGTTGCTTAACCTTGATTGTCATGAGTCCCCCATACAACCTTTTAAGGAAGGTATCATTACACCCATTTTACAGATACGTATTGGGGAAGTTAGGTAACTCGGTCAAATTACTAACTGCAGAAGCCGAGACTTAACTTGAAAGCCGCATTTTTCCACTCTGTTTACAAAAAGCTCAGAATGCCCCCGAAACTCTGAAATCACTGTGGCATTACACGCTAACATTACCAGAAATTCCCAGGACGTTAATGTAGTGATCAGACTTGAATGTGTAGGGCCATTAGCCAATTCAAAAGCAGTAGATGTCTACCGTTTTATAAGAAAACCCAGAGAAGCCCGAGTACATTAGAAAAATTCAAATTGAAAAGCTTAAGTGAAAATATTCATTTGAAGGTCATCTATTTATACTGACACGAGGTCTATGGAAAATGAGGGAGCCAGCATCGTGATTCTGAAATATGCAATTTTACAATGGGAACGTGTTATAAAACGCCCTGCCACTGTTGTTTGCCTTGGGATTTAGGGTGAGAGACATGAAGGCTGACAACTCTCTTCCTGTTGTAGGTCAGAGCTTCAAGGAACTCTGTAATCTTCCCACCAGCTTTCCTCTCTCCTGGAACTCACGGGTAAAATTAGCTGCTGGCTGGACTTCAGTAGCTGAGTTTGAAAGCTTTCAGAGGCCCAGTCAGACAACTGCAGCAGACCGCTTTCTCACAGGACCATTTTGAGAGACGCTCTGTACACACTAACATAGTTTGGTAAACTGATGAGCGTCTGACAATTCTGCCATAAAACACCATTAATAACAGTGTCCACAGGAGCAGAAAAAAAAATTATCTTCATGTGGTTAATCTCCTTGGAAACAGGATAAGGCCTTATCTTCCTTTTATCAATATGCTGCATCTGCCTCTTGATATTGCCTTATTATATGTATACTGTTAAAGTTTTGGTTTTCTTTTTTTTAAAAAAAACCCTCTATTTGAGTTGGAATTCTTTGATTATACACATTCTAATTGACTCTAGGAGACAAACGTGGTGAACAGGGTCTGGGAAGAAATCAGAGAATGAGAGCTCCCCAACCAGCATCAAACACATTTATCTAGTTTGACACAATTTGCCTGGAAGTCATAGAAAGAGACTGAGGTGTCCCCATTCAGAATATAAAGAGCCAGAGACTAAAACCAGACTGAAAAGGGCCAACCCATTAGGGAAGTACCTCCCTGGGGTGCGGGTGGGCAGGGGAAAGAGGTTAGATGACAGTTATTAAACCCAGAATCCAGAATATGTTCGGAGAGGCTGCTACACGGGAAAACCCTCCTTCTTGGGCTCAGCTGGGCAGGGGACGGCTCAGGAAAAGGAGTTCTGCTTATTCTCTGCTGCAGGATGCTACCCTCTGACCCTTTATAAGTCAGCCTTGCTTGATTACTCCTTTTAATTCAAGACTCAAAACAGCTTGTAAAGTTGTTGTTTTTTTTTTTTTTATCATTCCTTTCCAGATTGTGTGGGCCACACTGTAGCATGGGCTTTTCTTTAGTCCACATCTGTTTTCCAACCTCATTACTCTCTGTTATTACATTCATTTAAAAAGAGAGAGAGCGCTGTTTATTTCTTTTCTGCATGTTTTCCCCCCAGTTTCAAAAGCTAACATGGTAAATCGTGTGATCATCTCTGCAATTTCTAGTATATGAATTGATGGTGGCTTGTGCAGGAATTGGTTGAACCCTATTGTTTAAATTAGCTATACCCAAGGCAAGGCTCACAACTCACATAAGGCTATTTCAGTGTAGGCTGCAACTGTCAAGGCTTGTCATTTCTATATTAGAATGTTACATCATATGCTCCAGGGCATATGGCAGTCACATGACTTTTTGGCTAATATGACTTATTTAATTTGAATATAATTATTTAAAGGCAAATGGAAGCTGGGAGGCATAGCTTTAGAATTTATGGTGGTTTTACTTGGTGAAGAGAGAGCTAAGAGAGATGAGACAAGGATGCCCATTAACACCGTCTCTATTCAACATTGTGTGGAAGTACAAGCCAATGCAATGAAGTAAGAACAAGCAATAAGAAATGTAAGATTTGGAAAGAAAGAGACGTAGCTGACCTTATTTGCAGATGATAGGATTTGCTGCATAGAAAATCCAGGAGAATCAACAAACTATTAGAATTGTTGCTGGATTCAGGAATTGATGGTGTTGCCACAGGCCAGCAATAACCAAATAAAGAAACAACGCTTTTTGCCAAAGCAGTGAAGCACAAAGAAACTAGGAATAATCCTTAGAAAAAATATGCAGAATGTTTACAGAAAATTTATAAAAGGAAATTGAAGGGATGAAAGAAAGACCTAAATAAATGGATATAGCATGTTCATGGATAAGAAGACTCAGTATGTAAAAGTTGTCCATTATCCTCAAATTAATTGAGAAATTAAATGAAATTTTAATCAAAGTTGTAATAGATTTTAAATCAGTCAAAGGCCTGGCAGGAAACCAATGGCACACACGAAAGTGTTTACTGAAGAGAGGCAATGAAGGGCTTATTTACCAAGGTCTGGACAACCAAGAAACCAACAGAGGAAGGTAAAGCATCCGAAGCTATCAAAGGCAAGAAGTCTTTAGCATCCCTGGGCCTGAAACAGCAAGAGGTGGGGCAGTTGTCAGACCCCAGAGAGTGCTGTAGCTGTAGATCTAGGAGAAATCTACCAGGCCTTGGGTAGAGGAACAGCCACTGCTAATTGGACCCCGTGGCAAGAAAGCCAGTGGGGAAAAATACCTTGACCTGTTTTCCTTCTTACTCTTCATTCTCCTGTCATTGACTCTCAGTAGCTGAATCCAGGATGAAGGGACCCAGTTGATGCTGTCCATCTGGAGGACAGCCTCCTGGGGATGGAGCAAGGTGAAGAGTAGAAAGTGGATCTGAAGGAGCAATCAGAACATCCAGCACAGATTTCCTTCCATAGATATTTTCAAGGTGTTGTTGAACTTCACGTGGAAGACCAAAGGGTTGAAATCATCAAAGAACAATTTTGGGGAACAACAGACTATTATGATTTTCATTAGAATCTCAATTAATTTGTGTCCTACCAGATATTAAAATGTATTATAAACTATAATACTTAAGGCAGAATGGTATCGTTACAGAGGCAAATCATTACAGTAGAACAGAATCCACATGTGTGTGGCAACTTGAAATATGATAGAGATACCACTACAAATCAGTGCTGTAAGATGGACTAGTCAATAAATTGTGCCAGGACATATGGTTATCCGTATAGGAAAAATTTAGTACTTCATATTTGGATAGCAGAAATCAAAAACTTTGACCAAAAGTGTTGGCAAGGATGCTGAAACTCATACACTGATGGTGGGAGCATGAATTGATGTCATCGTTTTAGGACTAGGCAATGTCTAATAAGTTGCATAGATTCTAGAGTCAAACTACTTCCTGTCTGTAGAATAGAGATAATAACAGAATCCTCGTAAGGTTATTGTGAAAATTAAATGACTTAATGTATATAAGCCGTTTAGAACAATGTTTGGCACAAAATAAGCACTGTCAGTTATTATCATTATTATTTCTAGGATCCTACAGTTCCATCCCGTAGGTATGTAGTCCAGGGAAAGTTCTGACTCATGTAAAAGATGACTCCTACAATAATGTTCATTGCAGATGAGCAAAAGAATGGATCTTTTAAAAAATCATGGTATGTTCATTATATAGAGTAAAAATGAATGAACTAAAGCTATATGTAGCAACGTAGATAAATCTTAAAAACATGTGGGGGAAGAAAACACTGCAGAGGAATAAGAATAGTATGATACTGCGTTAGAAGGAGAAATGGGACTGGGTTAAGGTACACAGAGATTTCAGCTGTATCTGTAATATTTTACATCTTTTAAAACACTTTTAAAAATCTGAAAAAGAGGGAGAGAGAGCTATGTGGTGAGTAATGGTCAGGTTTTAAAAATATAAAAGGGCTATTAGAAATACGATAGAAAGAAACCACCTTGTAGAGGGATCTAGTTTTTGGTGGCAGAGAGCCCTGGGTTCCATTCCACTTTTTTTTTTTTTTTTAATTAGCTGTGTAACTTCGTAGAGCAACTTAACATTAGTTATCTCACTGGGCTATTTTGAGGATTAAATGAGATATAGCATAGGACCTGATACATAATATTCAATAATTGTTCCATTCTTTTTCCTTTTGTACAAGGAAGAAAAATGTCCAATCAATATTTTCCTTGGAAAATATTCTAGACCAAATTTCTACTTCCGTGGGCCTGGTTTCTACAATCTTTTCTTGGCTCAAATTCATGTTGACTTTAAGTAAGGATTGCCAAGTCCTAACCAAACTTAGTGAAACAAGCTCATTTGATAAAGAAATGAACTGCAGAATCTCACTGCATAAAATCATCATTCTTTTTTTTTTTTTTTCCATCAAGTGGTATATTTCCCAGTGTTTGGGTGTGCACTGCTGTCTTGAGCTTTATATAAAAAAGAGCAAATGACCATGGTCCTTCCCTTTATCCTAAAAAAATCGTCAACTATATTTTTATAATATGCATTTGTGATCTTACACCTTCTCTTGCTAGCTGAGCTGGAGAATAGTTATTCTTTCCCCCGTAACAGATAAGTGTCTTTTTCTTGTGAAAACCAATATGGATACTAAACTGTTTCCCTTCCTCATCTCTAATGAATTGCTGTTTGATTATTGTTTTTATAAAGACATGAAATCCATTTGAAAGCCCATGTAGTCAACATCAGTTTCTACATGGGGGAAACTTTTCCTCACTTTCATTAAAATTTCTCTATTCTAGGCAGACCCCTTTTGATCATTAACAAGCAATTTGATGTTTTTCATATGAACACTTCTGTAACAACCAAGATAGCAAATTAGGGATTGTGCTTTGGAGTTGGACCTCATTTTTTACTCTAGTATTTGGGGAGTTAGATATGACGTTCAGTGCTAAAAATAGAAGCAATGCAATAGGCAAAGGAGACAGATGGCTTTAAAAAGAGAGAGACAGAGAGACCTAAGCCTAAGTGGACAAAGAAAATGACCGGTGTGTGAATTTTGAAAGGAGATCTTTGTTGCAGGCTTCTCACAAGGAGACTTGCTGTGAGCAATGCCATTTAAGGAAAGATTTAGGAAAGGAGAATTAGTTTCCAAAGGAAAGTGTGAGAAGCCCCTTGAGCTTGAATGATTTAACACTAAACTAAGACCTGGTATTTGAGAAGCTCTATCTAAGGCTGGAGAGATAAAACAAGAGGCCTAGGAAAATTTTCCTGTCTGGTGTCCCCAGGGTTTACCAACATGACCTTGCATGTAGATGCTCATTTCTGAAACTGACATACTTGCTGCAACAAGTATGACTCATAACCCTTTGCACCTTCTGCTGTTATGGAGTCCATCCCTTGCAGTGTTAGAAATTTTCTGTAATCGAAGCCTATTTAGTCTATTTTCTCCCGCTTTGTAAACACCCTTTTTCCCATAGTTGCAAATGTCTCCACCATTATTTGTTTCAGTTTGTAAATTGCAGAAAGTCTAGAATAAACAGTGTCCTCACACACGCATATCGTCCATTGCCAGAGATTAACTGTCTCCCACCAGGGAGGCATTCAAATGGGGACATTCCATATTTTCTTTATAAAGCCGGAATTCCAAGAGTAAGGTTCTTTTCTTCTTGTCTCGTCTCTACTAGGATAGGAAAGTTAGTTTTTAAATTTCCACAGTGGTTGGTAGCTTCAAAGATAATAAGTAGTGATGTCAAGGCTTTTATTTCTTTGACATCACTACTTATAAAACTTAAGCAAGAGATTGACCAGTCCCTCAAGAATATTCAGGGGCCTGACCAACAGCTACAATGGTAGGAATTATCTTAGCCGTGGTTGGTGGGTGGGTGGGCGAGTGAGTGAATAAATGAATGAATGCCATGCTGCCAAAATGTATTATCCTTGGCAAGAAGCGTGGGATGCCCACAGGCTTACAGTCTGATTCTGAGTTCAAAGAGGGAGGTGGCAAGGAGGTGAAACATGGAATTTTCCAGAGCATAGTCAGGAAGTGTTATGTAAGAGAGGACTGCTTGACCTGAAACATGACCACGGGGTAAAAGACTGCTCTCCTTTGCTTTGTTCTCCTCTGTGTCCACGGACCTGTCCTACATAGGTCTGTGTATGCTCAGAGCTCACAGAAAACCCAATACCCCCAGCCCCCCAAAAAACTAGGTCATGTATCTCTTGAATATTTAATATCATGTCCTACATTTTGTGCCTGGAGAGAAACTGTTACTCACTTGTAGATGTCCCTCAGGCCGCAGATCTTCTGTCACTCACTGAAGAGTCAGTCTCCCCAGTCATTTATGACCTCGGGCACTGTTTACACCTTTACTTGTTCCATCCCTGCCTGTTCTGCATTTATTTATTCATTCATTCATTCAGTACTTTTCCTAACTAAAGGTAATCTTGACTGCTCAGGCATGAAAATGAATAAGCCATGAACTCTATCTTCAAGGTATATCCTCATTCTAGATGGAAATACAGAATTATATAGTAAATGATAGTATCTCCACCACCAAGCCTCTCCCCCCACCACATTTTAAAGTTTTCTTTTGCTTTCCCTTTACCAGATACAAATTATTTCTGTGTGCATGGTTAAAAAATATATATGTGTATATATATATATATAAAATTTGCCATTTTAACCGTTAAAATTTTTCCCCTTTTTTCTTCATTTTATTGAGATATCATTGACATACAGCAATGTATAAGTATAAGATATACAGCATAATGATTTGATTTACGTACCTCATGAAATTATTACCACAATAAGTTTAGTAAATATCCATCATCTCATATGGATACAAAATAGTAGAAAAACAAAAAAATCTTTTTTCCTTGTGATGAAAACTCAGAATTTACTCTCTTAACTTTCACATGTAACATACAGCAGTGTTCATTATACTAATCACGTTATACGTTACATCCCCAGTACTTACTTATCTTATAACTGGATGTTTGTACCTTTTGACCACCTTCATCCAATTTCCCCCCAATTTAACTGTTTTTAAGTGTATTGTACAGTAGTATTGACTTCATGCATATTGTTGTACAACAGATCTCTAGAAATGTTCATCTTGCAAAACTGTAACTCTTTACCCATTGAACAACTCCCCATTTCCCCCTTATCCCCGGCCCCTGGTAACCACATTCTACTTTCTGTTTCTGAGTTTGACTACTTTACCTACCTCATGTAAGTAAAATCATGCAGTATTTATCCTTTAAAATTTTTTTAAATTTGTTTTTTAATAGACAATTTTTTAGAGCCATTTTAGGTTCACAGAAAAATTGAGTGGACAGTACAGAGAACTCCCGTATACCCCAGTCCCGACAAATGTTCAACATCCCACACAGAGTGGTACTGTTTATAATAACATAAATAGGTTTTGATCACAGAAGCAGAACCACTGGTATAGAATAAGGGTCTCATTGTAGGGACCAGACCTTGTATGTCTATACAGTAGTAATGAGCAAATCGAAAATGAAACTAAGAAAACAATTCTATGCACCAAAAAGATTAAAATATTTAGGAATAAATTTAACAAACAAAGTATAAACTTTATACTCTGAAAACTACAAAGTGTTGAAAGAAATTACAGAAGGCCTAAATAAATGGAAAGACATCTTATGTTACTGATTGGAAGACAATATTGTTAAGATGACAGTATTCCCCAAATTGATCTATGTATTCGACTGAGTCCCTTTAAAAATCCCAACTGGTTTTGCAGAAATCAACAAGCTGGTCCTAAAATTCATATATAAATTCAAAGGATGCAGAATAGTCAAAACAATTTTGAAAAAGAAAAACAAAGTTATAGGCATCAACTTCCCAATTTCAGAATTTACTGCTAAGTTACAGTAATCAAAGCAGTGTAGTACTGGCATAAAGATAGACACATACATCAATGGAATAGAATTGAGAGCCTAGAAATAAACCCTCATTTACGGTCAATTGATTTTCAACAAGGGTGCCAAGACAATTCTTTAGGAAAAGAATAGTCTTTTCAACAAATGGTGATGGGACTATTACAGGTTCACATGCAAAAGAATGAAGTTGTACCCCTACCTTAGGTCATATACAAAACTTAACTCAGAATGGATCAAAGACTTAAATACAAGAGCTGAAGCCGTAAAACTCTTAGAAGACATTGGTGTAAATCTTTGTGACCTTGGATTAGGCGATGGTTTCTTAGATATGATACCAAAAGCAGAAACATAATAAAAAATAGATAAGCTGGACTCATCAGAATTAAAAACTCTTGTGCTTTGAAGGACAATATCACAAAGTGAAAAGACAACCCACAGAATATGAGAAAATTTTTGCAAATCATATATCCAAAAAGGAACTTTTATTTATACAATGTAAATAACTATTACAACTTGACAATAAAATGACAGATAACCCAATATAACAATGGGCGAAGGATCTGAATAGACAGGTCTCCAAAGAGGATATACAAATGGCCAATAATCATGTGAAAATATGCTCAACATTATTAACCATCAGGGAAACACAACTCAAAACCACAGTGAAGACTTCCCTGGTGGCACAGTGGTTAAGAATCCACCTGTCAATTCAGGGGACCTGGGTTCAATCCCTAGTCTGGGAAGAGCCCACATACCTCGGAGCAACTAAGCCCGTGAGCCACAACTACTGAGCCCGCATGCCACAACTACTGAGCCTACATGCCACAACTACTGAAGCCTGTGCACCTAGAGCCCGTGTTCCACAAGAAGAGAAGCCACCGCAATGCGAAGCCTGTGCACCACAGCGAAGAGTAGCCACCTCTCGCTGCTTGTAGAGAAAGTCCGCACGCAGCAGCGAAGACCCAACACAGTCATAAATAAATAAATAAATAAATAAATAAATAAATAAAAATTAAAAGAAAAACCACAATGAGATACCACTCCGCACCCACTAGCATGGCTGTAATCAAAAAGATAATAAGCGATGATGAGGATGTAGAGAAATTGGTACTGCCCTTGGGAATATAAAATGGTGCAGCTCCTTCCTTTGGCAAACTATCTGGCAGTTCCTCAGAGTTTTAAACATAGAGTTGCCATATGATCCAGCAATATCACACCTAGGTAAAAGAGAATGAAATGAAAGAGAATGAAACCAACAGAAATGGAAATTTGTACACAAGTGTTCATGGCAACATTAATCTCAAGTAGTAATTAATAATCATTAATAGCCAAGAAGTAGAAACAACTGTCTATCAACTGATTAATGGATATACCCAAAGTACTTGAAAGCAGGAACTCAAACAGATGCTTGTACACTATTCACAATAGCTAAAAGAGGAAACAACCCAAGTGTCATGAACAAATTAATGGATAAACATAATGTAGTATGTCCATACAATGGGTTATTATTCAGCCATAAAAAGGAATGAAGTTCTTATCTATGCTACAACATAAATGAACCTTGAAAACATTTGTGACTGAAAGAATCCAGTCACAAAGGACCACCAATTGTATGGTTCCATTTATATGAAATGTCCAGAATAGGCCAATCTAGAAAGACAGAAAGTAGATTCCTTGTTGCCTGGGGCTGGGGGCTGGGGAGTTTGGGAGGTGATGGCTAAGAGGTACAGGGTTTGTTTTTGAAGCAATTAAGCTGTTCTAAAATAGATGGTTACACGTTCTATGAATATACTAACAGCTGTTGAATTGTACCCTTTAAATGGATGGAATGTATGGTAGGTGAATTACATCTCAGTAAAGCTGTGTTGTTTTTAAAATGTGTGCAGCCTAGGACTGACACTCGTAACAGAATAGAAGCTCTTGCTTATTTCCTCTCTTTTTCTCAATCATTCCCTTTGTGGGCAGGTGTGTGAGCGGATGGGGAATTCCATTCCGTTCCTTATCATTTGGTTTCTTCTTGAATGGCAGCTTCTGCCTAGCCTGTTGTGGCTAACGATTCACTAGGCACTGTTTGTATGTTGCAGACTTCTCCCTGAGGCCTCGCAGATGATATTTTTAGGAGAAATTTGTGTCTAATGTTGATGTTGCCCAATGTCTCTACACCCGTCCCCATCACTGCCATTGGGATAAGCACATGTTACATTCAGTCTTAATCCCTTGGAGGACACAGACTTGTTCAGTCTATCCTGGTATAGACCACAAACCATGTTTAAAATAGTGGGCCGGGGCTTCCCTGGTGGCGCAGTGGTTGACAGTCTGTCTGCCGATGCAGGGGACACAGGTTCGTGCCCCAGTCCGGGAGGATCCCACATGCGCGGAGCGGCTGGGCCCGTGAGCCATGGCCTCTGAGCCTGCGCATCCGGAGCCTGTGCTCCGCAGCAGGAGAGGCCACAACAGTGAGAGGCCTGTGTACTGCAAAAAAAAAAAAAAAAAAAATAGCCTTTTGGGCTTCCCTGGTGGCGCAGTGGTTGAGAGTCCGCCTGCCGATGCAGGGGACGCGGGTTCGTGCCCCGGTCCAGGAAGATCCCACATGCCGCGGAGCGGCTAGGCCCGTGAGCCATGGCCGCTGAGCCTGCGCGTCCGGAGCCTGTGCTCCGCAACGGGAGAGGCCACAGCAGTGAGAGGCCCGCGTACCACAAAAAAAAAAAAAAAAAAAAAAAAATAGTGGGCCAAGCCATTGGGCTTCCATGGTGAGGTGGCCCTGATTCCTCTGCTTGAGTAAAAAAAGCCGGCCAGGTAACCACAAGCCACATTGGACTTGGCGTCTTCAGACCAGCTGGATGTCTGAGACGGTGTGAGTTTTGCTAAACCACCTATGTATGGCTCCCTCTTTCTCCCTCTCTCAGTCTCTCTCTATGTTAACTCTTGTTTAGCTTAGCTTCAGAGCTCTGAGTACTTTTTTTTTTAGTTAAACACTCACCCCTGGGGTAATTCTCTCCCCACTGTCAGCAGAACTCAAGAAATCCTCCGTTTCACTGAAGAGTAGAGTTGTAAGGGATCTCAGAGTTCTTATAGTCCAATCTCCTTACTTTACCCTGGAGCACCGTGGATGCCCCGAGAAAGGCAATTATAGTTTGTTCAAGTCCAGGAGGCTATTGGATGCCTCAGGATCCAGGGAGTTGTATAGGCAAACTAATTACTTCATAGCTTTTAATTGCCACAGCTTCAGCATGGAGGGGTCGTCACTGATTTCTTTTCAGAAGGGAATGTGAAGTAGTTGACCAGGTAGAAAGAACATCTAATTGGATCAGGGAATCTAGGTTTGAGTCACAGGTCTGCCACTTAGATTTTTGCATCTTGGGTGAGTGACTTAAATTTTTTGAGCTTCAGTGTACAGATCTGTATATCAGGAGGGCACTAAAATGTATTAAATGGATAACTAATAAGAACCTGCTGTATAAAAAAAAAAATGTCCCTTCTTTGGAATGTGTTTGTAAAGATTTGATGAAATTATGGGTATACAAGCTTCTTGTAACTTGAAAGGAAAGGTATAATATTCACGTGAAAAGACTGGTATCATTCGGGGGTGGGGAGCGGGTGTAGGGGGTGTGTGGGTGTGTGGGTCTGTGCCCAGTTAAGACGAGGCCCCTCCAAGTACGTTCTTATGACAGAGTAGTGTTTACATGGGCAGCACCAGTGCCGAGGGCTCTGCCAGCTATTCTCACACGTGCCTGCTCATTTGGGCAGCAAAGATGGGGCTATATGTGTGTCTCTGAACTTTTAACAGGTCAGAGACTTTTCCCAGCAAGTCTCAACTCATTGGCCTACTTTATTCACGTGGTACCTCAGCTTTTTTTTTTTTTTTAAATAAATTTATTTATTTTATTTTTGTCTGTGTTGGGTCTTGGTTGCTGCTGTGGGCTTTCTCTAGTTGCGGTGAGCGGGGGCTACTCTTCATTGTGGTACGCGGGCTTCTCATCGTGGTGACTTCTCTTGTTGCGGAGCACAGGCTCTAGGCGCTCACGCTTCAGTAGTTGTGGCCCACGGGCTCAGTAGTTGTGGCTCACGGGCTCTAGAGCGCGGGCTCAGTAGTTGTGGCGCACGGGCTTAGTTGCTCCACGGCATGTAGGATCTTCCCGGACCAGGGCTCAGACCTGTGTCCCTTGCATTGGCAGGCGGATTCTTAAACACTGCGCCACCAGGGAAGCCCAATCACAGCTTTTTGAACAGTATTACATACCATGTGATATTAGGCACTAAATGGTATGTAGTGAAAAGTCTCCCACCCCTATCTTCTAGTGTTTCCCCAGAGGTAATCACTGTTACCAGTTTCCTGTGTGTCATTCCAAGGATATTCTGTGCACATACAAACATCCTTTTTTCTTTACATCAAAAGCACACCCTAGTATGCACACTCTTTTGTACATTAGTTTTATATGTCAATATATCTCAGATATTTTTTCTTTTTCTTTTTAGCATTTATGGAATTTCCTTATTATTTTTAGACTACATAGTTTTCCATTGTAATGATGTACCATAATTTACCTAGAACCGCTATTGTTGGCCATATAGATGGTTTTCAGTCTTTTTTCATTATAAACTAAAGCTAAAGTAAATATCCTTTTACATCTTTGAGCATTTGTATAATTGTAGCTACACAGTTAGTTCCTAGAAATAAAATTCCCAAATCAAAGGGTATGTGCATTTGGGTTTTTTGGTTTGTTTTTCTTCTTTTTAAAATATCTGTTGAAGTATAATTGATTTACAATATTGTGTTAGTTTCAGTGTTGTGAGCATTTGTAATTTTATTTCCTAATGCCTAATTTTCCATCATAGTTGCTATACTAACTTATACTCCCACTAACAATATGTGAGAGTGCTTGCTTCTCTATACCTTTTCAAAACAGCATGTTATTAAATTTTTTGAGTTTTGCTAATCAGAGAGATTCAGTGTGATATTTCATTGTAATTTTAATTTGAACTTCTCTTAGACTGGCATTGAGTATCTTTTCACATATTTACATTCTATATTTTGTGCATTCTCTGTTCATGTTCTTTGCTCATTTTTCTTTGGTTATTGGGATTGGTCTTATTCATATTGATTTGGTGAAGCTTTCTACATATTAAGCAAATAAGCATTTTGTGGGTGTATTGTAAATATTTTTCTTATTTTGTCAATATCTTTTAACATGTTTTTGATACTTTTTGCCATGCAATATTTTAAGTTTTTATGTGTTTGAATTTATCAGTAATTTTTAACAGTTGGGAGTTTGCATTATACTTAGAATAACTTTCTCCCCTTCTCTATTGATTACAAAATTCTCTTATGTTTTCATGATAATTCTTCACATTTTTCTCTCTGTCACTCCCTTTTCTGCAAGAAGGTTGCACACATAATAGATGCTCAGGAACATTTTTCCTAAACAACTCTTTCCATTTAGGCTGTTGCGTCTAGTGGAAGAAATACTGAATTTGGATTCAGAATACCTCATTGACTCACTGTAACATAGACATACCAACTATCTACTGTGTACCTGCCTCTCAGATTTTTATAAATATCTAATAAGATCAAATGAAATCATATGTGAGAAAGTACTTTTTAAACTGTAAAGGAATCATTTGAGTTAATTTCAGTGAACACGTCCATACATGCTTTTGCTATTTTTCTCCCTAATTGGTCTCAGGTTTGAAATAAAATTTGTCTCTAGGAGAAAGCAAACCTCATAAATCTGAAATTTCCTTTAGTGCTTCTTTGGGAATATCTTACCAAAGTGAAGTCTATACTGAGCCTCCTGGTTGGGAGCTGACAAAGGAAGGGGAGGACTGAGCCCTTGGTGAGAGGTTCTCACCAAATGTCCAGACTGGTAACTTCTAAGAGTTGGATGGTTAGAAAAAGTGGGTGAGGCATTTGGTTAAGATGCAAGGACAGAGAATGCAGGTCGCTGGGATTGTGCTCAAAGAGTTCAAAGGCAAAGTCTTTGGGGAACTAAAGTTGGTTTACTCTTAGATGTGACTTCCTGTGTCAGCAAGGGAAAATTCCCTTGCTTGACCTATGAAGGCTCCAAGGACATGTTAAATGCCTAAGTTATAGAAATTGTGTTTAGATTGGTCCCTGTTAATAAAATAGAAGATTTGGGTTGAACGAAAAAGAAGGAAGCCTGTGAACACAGAGGGCTGTGGACCAAACTCTTCCCAAAGTTGCTATACTTCAGTTTGAGAAGAATTAAACACTATTATTATTTTTGGTTCCATCCTGGTTTAATGAATTGGACAAATTATGTTTTCCCTTCATCTACCTAAAATGTGAATTTTTAAAACATTTTTATTGAGGTAAATTTTATGTATGTATATTTGACTATGATTTTTCCCTCTTTAAAAAATTTAAAATTAAGCAACTCATGACATCTTATATCTACATAATACTATAACGTTGTGGTGTTATAACACTAGAAGCTGTGGTGGCTATTTCACTTTGCTCTTTTATGAGGTGGAAACAGTTGGGCTGCTGGGATGCTCAGTGATGCTGCCCAGTCCCTTTAGAGATTTTACCGTTTTATTTTATTTTTTTTTTAGGACTAGTGGGACCATTAGTGTTGGAAAAGTACCCATGAATCTAATTAGTCTCGGTCTCCTACAGTTGATCCACCAGATCTTTATTAAGCACCCACTTCATGCCAGGTACTTTATATTTATTTCACTCCTAAAAAAAGTAAGTTGACTTTCAGCGGTTAGAACTTGAGAACTGTAGTTCAAGTTGGAATTTGAACTCCCTCACCTGAGCAGCTTTAATCATACCTTTGGTATTATGATCTGTTAACCCCTGCTGCCTCTGGGCTCCTTGGAAGCAGCAGTGCGGTGTGCAGCTGCATTTCTTTTCTCACTGCATTTCTTTTTTGCTTTCTCCAACTGAGCTTTGGAGGACACCGTTTAGACTTCAACTCTACTGGCTTTTCAACCTGCCTGGGCATTGATTTGTTCCCTTAAGGCCGTGCTGATGGCTGTAAACACAGAGAGAAGGGACCCTCAGATGAGCTGCCAGGGCCTCTGCTGGGAGAGTCCCCGTGCCCTGCACACCAAAAAGTGAGGGGGATTTGCCCAGATAGGACAGGGCATAGCACAGTGACCACAGAGAGGCCTCCTCAGAAAGAGCAGTAGAAGCTTCCCCAGCACCTATTTGTAGAATGGATGGGTGAGTGATGTTCACAAGCAGTTGTCACCAAGGCCCTCTCCTGGTCACATGGTCTGTAGGCTTCTGGAAGCCTTGTTGTCCTAAATTCCTCTCTTCAGTCTCTACTCAGACGAAGCTGCTCTCTCCTGACCTACTGCCTGGCTCTGACCTCGGGGCCTCTTCTGCCCCCTGGTGACTCAAACCAACTACCCTGAATCTGCCTCCACCGCAGTAGACCAGGGACCACAAGAACCAGAGAAAAGAAAAAAAGTATCAGCTGAGAGTTGAATTGGGGTCCTTTGCTTTCCCATCCTCCTGGGTTGTGGTTTATCTTGCTAAAATGCAGAAACGGAGGGACACAATTATGCTACTTGGTGCCTGGCCGAGTAGGTGCTAAAACGTGTATGTTAAAGAGAGAACCCAGTGCCATTGTCTGGCCCAGAGGAGCCCCCAGGTCTGAATACTTGTCTTTGTTTTCTGCTGATTTCCAACAGGTGTCAGTTATACTTTCTTGGCCAAAGTGCGGAGCTCCGCGTGTTTGGTTCGGTTTACCCATAGGCTGTAGACGGGACTGGGGGATTGACTCAGTGAAAATGTTTACGTCTCTAATTAAGCAAAATTAAGGTCTGGACTCAAAACTGTCTTGGGCTGTGCTAGGCATAATTGAGATGCATGGGCTTTGTGTAAATAATGTCCCTCTAATTGGCTTTGATTAAGTGCAAATTAGGATCACACTTCACTCCAGTGTGATTTACATTCCTGAGCCCTTTTACTCACTGAAGAAGTGTGGGTGGCCGTTAAAGCAGGCTGTTTATTCAGGGTGCCAGAGTGCTCGGAGCTGGGGATCTGCAGTTTTCCAAAGGTAAAGAGCCTGCGGCCGAGACTCCCCCCACCCCCATGCCGAGTTCTGCCATCTTCTTCCCCGTTTCTGGGCCCTACTTTGGGCGAATCAGCTTAGTCCTCCGAATTCTAGAGCTCCACCACTTACTTTTTGATTTTCAAGACTTGGGAAGCTTGTCTAAACAATAAAAAGGCAAGTGACTATTGGAGTTTGCCTTGTGGAGTCTTAGACCTAAAACCAGCGCCAGGCTGTGGCTGTCAGAATATTGTGACACCTTGGCTACTCGGTGACCAGCAATGTTTCATGAAAGGAAACACCTGGTGGGAAGTTGTCTCCAAAGAGTTCCCAGTGTGTGGGTGTGAGTCAAAAGACTGCTTACAAAGCAGCTTAACTCTACACACATCTTCCTCCTGGATTGCTTTGCAGTATTTGAAGGGAAGGTCTTTGCCATTGGCCCTTGGTGAGCCTGGATGGGGAGTGTGACAGATTCCTTCTTGCTCATAAATCCTCTGAATCTGCATTTGAAAGTCATCATATGAGATGGGGCAACGGTGGCTGGGTCTGTCTTGATGTCGGCGCCTACTCCTGGGCTGGTGAAGTGTCTGGCAAGTACACAAAAGACCTCTGGTTGGTGCCAGCCTGGTGAATGGGCCACCAGAGGACTGTGATGTGGTGTATATGACCCTGTAGGCCATCGACAGTTCAACCTAGAAGGGGTTCCTCCAGATTTTCTCACATTAGCATGCTGCTACTTGGTGTGGGACCAGAAACCAATATGACAAAATAGGTTCTTTCACACTAACCGCTAACAGTGGGCTAGGATCCGAGGGATGCTGTTAAGAGGCGTGATGTGTTCAGCGCTCACTTCCCGGCCTGTTGAAGGAGTCACAGAGGGCCTCCCTGAGCGTGTCACCTTCAGAGAAGGTTGGACTGCAAAGACATGTGGTATCTAAGCTCTGCCCTGGGCCCACTTGAGTGAGAAGGCAGACTATTTAGACAGGCTACACTCTGGCCAGAGCGAAGAAAGACAGAAGGGTTTCTAGGCCCTTTAAACTACATTCATTCATTTATTCATTCGATAAACATTTGTGGGCCACCTACTGAGCCAGACCCTGGAGATGTGACTAGGAATAAGCTATGGACTGTACCCCAGGAGAACTCTATCTAGTTGGGGAGCAGATCCGCACAGAGCTAAATTACAACCAAATGTGGTGTGTGCCATGGCGGAAGTAAGGAAGCATATGGTGACGGCTGTCAGGGGGGAAATTGTCAGCCATACTGCATTGGTTCAGAGCAACTTGGGCCACGTGCTGTCCCACAGAAATGCATTTCTTATCCTTTTCACTTGAGTGGGACCAGCACATGAATTTCTGAAGGAAAAAAAACAGTAATAACAACAACTACAATAATTAAGAACATGTTTTCAGTGTGTACCATATGCCAGGTACCATTTCAGGGCTTTTAGTTCATGCTCTCAGTTGAATCTTCACAGCATTGGATAGATACAGTTATTATTCCTATTTTAAGAGGAGTAAACTGAAGCTTGAGATGATGCCAAAGATAGGAACCAGGACTTGAACTCGGGTGTGACGTCTCTACAGCCCGTTGACCCCTGTTCCTCTTCATTAGAGTCGGGAACTCCGGGCTCCGGTCCTGAGTCTCCCCCTCTGGCTGCCAGCTCTTGAGCAAGTTGCTTCCTGTCTCTGCCTCAGTTCCCTCCCTGGCCTCACCATCAAGGGAGAGGTTTAACCAGCTTCTTGAATCACAGAGAACACGTGGGCTGTGGCTAGGGAAAGAGGAAGGTCTTTTGCTGCTTGCTGTTGCTGCTGTCAGTTGTGAATTTTGTGGCCTTGACTTGCCATCTGCCAGCCCTCAAGTAAGTGATATTGATCTCTGTTAGTCTTCTTGACCTGGGTACTTGATTCCAGAAAGCCTCTTAAAGTAGGGCTCTGTCTCTTTTCCTTTGTCAGGAGTGGCCCAGGCGGCAGAGTCCCAAGGTTAGCGAGTGCAAGGGCTTTGTCCCAGGGCCATCTCTGCTGCAGACTGTCCTGGCTTTAGATCAGCATGTGCTTTCTACCACAGATCCCTGTCAGGCCTTGTTGGCAAATGCTGTGCTCTGATCTTTTAAAAGATGCAGTTCAGCCCAAGACCTTGACTTCTCCTCTACTTCTGGTAGGTTAGGATGGTTGCTTCCTTGTCTGAGTGACAGAGACAAGGAACCAAGCCTGAGGCAGCCACAGAATATGGCCTCCGAAAGGGCCAAGGGGTCTCCCTTCCTTCCCACCCCTTAGTCCACTTGTTGCAACAACTTGTTTCAGACTCTTCATGTTGTCTCCTTCTAATCGTATTCTAGAACTTTGACCTTGAGTTATGTTTCCAAGTACTAAGCATTACATAGGAGAGGATGCAGCCGCCATGACTCTGTGGGCTCACTCAGAGTGGTGGGATTGGGGTGCAGATGTGACCCAGTCAATTCTCATTCACCCATGAAAAGGGGCTCCTCTTCTGACCTTCTCCAAACATCTTCAGATGAACCAAATTTGGTTTTTAGCTTCTTTTCCTGCTCTTGGCTTATAATGTCTCAGTATCAGACATCGCTGTTTACCTCCGTGTGCATTACTGCAATATGAAACCCCTCCATCCTCTGAAAGCAAATAAACTGGCTTTAATGCATGCGCTGGCAGCTGGCAGCTAAAGGGTTAAAAGTTTTAGCAGGCCGACTGGCCAGCAGGAGTTAGTGGTGTGGAGTAAGAGGGACGCCAGGCTGTCTCTAAACTTTTTGGCCCTCCCCAAGTACAGAGATGAAGGAAGAGCCTCTATAAATCACTGGAGATTAGAGACCCTGTTCTTGCCGACTCTCTGGGGTTGCACTGCTTAATGTCAAAGCCTCACGTATTACTTTAACAGCACACTCCTTTTCTTTATTAAATCCACTTTGAAATAAAAAAAAAAAAATGATGATCTTTCCAGTAAGGGGGAGAAGGCTAAAAGGATTTAGAAAGTATCTGCTATGTTACATTACAGAGACTAATAACTGTTTAGGGAGTAAGTAACATTTTTGCACCATCTTAAGCCATAAAAATGAAAAGATGTATAAAGGTCTGTTCCTTAAAATCAATTTGTTTGAGCATTTATTTTGCCCCGTGTCCTTGCCTTCAGGTTCTTTCAAAGTGTGAGCACAGAACCTGGGAACTGGAGACGTGTGTGCTCATGACCCAAAGGTCTGGGAACGCGCTCTTCATGGAATTGTTCAGAACGTAGGGTATTAGTTTTGTGAGTGTGTGTGTGTGTGTGTGTGTGTGTGTGTGTGTGTGTGTGTGTGTGAAGGGAGCATGGGAGGGAGCGTGGTGGTGGAAACAGTTCTACTTTTATACTTAAAAGAAAAAATGCAAACTTTGACTACGTTCCATTGGAGGCCGAGACTAAGCTTATCTCCTTCATCTGACTTTAATGAAGACATATTTTAAGCAGCTGCACCCAAGTCAAATGTCCTATTTTGGCTCAAAACTTCCACCTTCTGAGTGGGAGGTTTCTCAAAACTAAAAAGTTGGTAGTAATTATAAACTAATTGGGGAGCTCTAGGCAAAAGTCTGATTGTCACAAAACTTATGTTAAAAACTAATTTATATATGTGAAACAAGAGGCCATGAACTGATAGTCATTAAAGTTGCTGATGAGTATGTAGGGTTCATTATACCATTTTCTCTGCTTATATATTAAAAAAATTTTGCATAATAGAAAACAAATAAATCAGTTTAAATAAAATGCTTAGCACTCAATGTAAAGAATTAAAAAATGCTAACCAGTATGAACTACAGCATTAAATCACCAATTACATTTTTTATTTATACTTTCAGAGAGATCTTAAGATAAAGAAAAGCTGCACAGAGAATTTGGGCGCCTCTAATTTGTTTACTACCCATTAGGGCTCGAAGATTCTTTCTGTTATATTCATTTATAGTCAAATGGCCATTACTTAAACAGAATTATTTCAAGAAGGTGGGATTTCCTCACTTAAAAGCTCAGCCAAAAGCCTTCAGAATCTTGGGAACAAATGTGCTCAAGGGAGTTTTTCGGTTTGCCTGTTTTAACCAAGCACCCACAAGCCAAGTCAGTTTTGTTTTCAGGGTCTCACTTGTTTATTCAGCAAACATTTCCTGAACAACCGCTACATCCCAGGCAGTGACAAAAAGCTGAGTAACCTGGATTCCCACTCTTGAGAAGCTTTCGGTCTTAACTGGGAATGTAAAAACACAGATCAAATGTAAAGTAGGCACGAAACCTTGAAAACCAAGGCCACTTTTTTTTTTTTTTTTTTTTGCGGTATGCGGGCCTCTCACTGCTGTGGCCTCTCCCGTTGCAGAGCACAGGCTCCGGACGTGCAGGCTCAGCGGCCATGGCCCACGGGCTTAGTTGCTCCGCGGCATGTGGGATCTTCCCGGACCGGGGCACGAACCCGTGTCTCCTGCATCGGCAGGCGGACTCTCAACCACTGCGCCACCAGGGAAGCCCCCAAGGCCACTTTTAAATGTCGCTGTACTTGATGTGGGAAAGGGCGTCGTGCTTGCTTTCGGCGGCTCCCAGGTCACGGCTGGGAGGACTGTGAGGTTTGCGATGAGCAGAGAACCCTCTCTGAGCTGATTCCTAGATCGGGACAGTGTTGTTTCCCCATCTGCATTTTGAAGTCTGGAAGGAGTTCACACTTTTAAAATATGGTTCCTATTGGCCAGGAAAAAACAACAACAACAAAACCAGTTTATTTTGTAGTGCTTGTCATCCAAAAGCTGACAAGTCACAGCTTTGGATTCTGACAAACAGCTTGGAGGCGTCACCTCCCCAGGCTCCTGACACAATGAATTGCGGCTCTTCGGCTCTTCACTTACGGCAGTTTGTGCTTCGCGTACGCCTTCACATATTTAGCGTGGTGGCCCAGTTTTAAAGTAGCAGCTCAGAAAACAGCTGGAAATGGATGTGAGTTCAGGCTTGGCGGAGTTGGGGTTGGTGGTGCTTGTGTGAGCCATGCGAGAGCCCGTGCCGCCACAGGTCCGCGCTGGAGCAATTTACACAGGGCTCCAACTGTGGCCAGAGAAGAAAAGGCACGTAGGGCGAGGAGGAAGAGGGAGGGAGGAGTGCAGCTAGTGATCCGGGAACAGTTGCTCAGACCAGCATTTAGTGTTTTATTAGGAGAGAACAACTCTATAAAAGGAACAAGAGGTCCAATGATTACAGAGTGGGGCGACAGGAGGCAGCTGCCAGCATGACTTTGAAAACCCTTTCAGATCCTAAAAGAGTTGCCACATATAATGTGCTGCAGCTGCTGGGATCATTTAGGAGAAATGCAGAACTTGGCACCCACTGACCCCTCCGGGAGAAAGGATTCGAGGATCACCCCAATGTTTTCTTTAGATGAGTTCCAATCCCACCTACCCCCACTTGCCTTCTTTGCCACTGAACCTTCTCACACCAGTTCTTGTATTTCCCTTTTCTTTTTTCTTTTTTCAGGTAGGTTTGCAGAGAATTAAAAAGACAGTTCCCTAGTTTGAAAAGAGATGGGCGGGGGTGGGGCTGGTCCTGCATGCTTGGGGACTTGGGTAGGTGAGGCCAGGGTGGGAGAAGACAGAGGGTCTCTTAGTCACGCGCCCAGTGTTTGTCCTTGATGAATGAGTTACTGTAGCGTTGCAAACTATCACTTACATGATGTCATGCAAGTAACAAAGTATGTGGATTTTATTTCTAAAAATCAGCCTCTGGATGTCTGTTTTTCATCAGTACATACAGAATATTTGCAAAGTTGAACCGTTGGTGATTAAAAATCTCCAATTAAATCATATAAACTTTAGCAATAACCTATGAGTGTATATGCCAGGAAAAAAAAATCATTTATGGGGAGTTATTTTTGACAAATACATTTTTTGATATATGTATAAGACTTTTCTTTTATATAAGATTTTTGATAAAGATTTCTCAAAGTGTAAATGTCAATTACGGCTAAAATTTGGCAACCAGAAGAGTTTCTTTGAACTCGTGTTTTGTGGGCAAGTTCAGGGATCACTAGTATGTTAGCAAAAAATATTACTGATGCAATTTTGAAAGAGATGTGACCCTCACCTCACTGGGCACCCGATGGAGAGAAAATTAGGGGATGTGGAGGTAGTCAAAGTTTTAAAATGAGAAGGGATATTAGAAATCCTTTAAGCTGAAAATCTCACTTACAGTTTGAGAAAATCACCCTGCCCCTCCAATCTGGTAACTTTTCTTTCTTACCTTCCTCACCCCAATTTAAAAATCATTCCCTCTCTTCCTCTGAGATATGCATGTCTCTCAGATATGTTGAGATGGAGAAAAACAAATTAAGAACCACTAATTGAAGCTTCCTGACTTCTGTTTTTTTACTGAAGTATAGTTGATTTACAATGTTGTGTTAGTTTCCGGTGTACAGCAATGTGATTCAGTTATATACCTATATACTTTTTCAGATTCTTTTCCATTATAGCTTATTACAAGATATTGAATATAGTTCCCTGTGCTATACAGTAGGACCTTGTTGTTTATCTGTTTTATATAAAGTAGTGTGTATCTGTTAACCGTACGTTTGTTTTCTATGTCTGTGACTGACTCACATTTTGTTTTAATTTTATTTATTTCTTTATTTTTGGCTGCGTTGGGTCTTCATTGCGATGCACGGGCTTCTCACTGCAGTGGATTCTCTTGTCGAGGAGCATGGGCTCTAGGCACGCGGGCTGCAGTAGCTGTAGCACACGGGCTCAGTAATCGCGGTGCGTGGGCTCAGTTCTCTGCAGCATGTGGGATCTTCCCGGACCAGGGCTCAAACCCGTGTCCCCTGCATCGGCAGGCAGATTCTTAACCACTGCGCCACCAGGGAAGTCCCAGACTGACTCATTTTTAAGGTCAGAAAACTAGGACTCAGAAAACTCCTATAGAAAAATACAGAACAAGGTCTTCATATGCTGTCATAACTCAAATCGGGCATTTCTAAGACATCGTCACAACGCTCATGCAGTTACCAGGTAACCAGGGATCCACAATGGTCAAGTAGGAAAGAGAAAAGACCGTGTTGCTGGTGAGATGCTGTGAGGAACTACGTATGGTTATGAGCTCAAATTCCACTATGTGCAGCAGAATTCAAGAGAGCTACTGGAAGTAGCAACCCATGTTGCTAGAAAGTACATTGTGTTCGGAGCCCACAGAGTTGAGTGATAGATTACAGCATTTCATTCTTATATCTTCCAGTCACCAACATAAGTGGTTATTAAAAAAGAAAATAAATGTATAGAAGTGATGCCCAGCTACTATAGTTAAACTCATAAAAGAGTTACTCATTACGTTTGAAAAGAGACTGGAATGGAATAGCCTGTGTTTTTATTCTGGGCCCCCAGCTGGAGAGTAGCGCTGTCATGTCCCCACGCTCACTGGTCCTTTGCTTCTGTATTTGAGGGGCACAGAACTTCTCACCAGCCCAGGAAGAATCACCCATCCTGAGTATCTTTAAGTAGCTGATTAAGCCATACAAGGAGCAAGCAGAGTTATGCTGCCCACAGCATGGTATTTGGAATTCCTTTTGTTATTAAAAAATTCCACACTGATAGTATGAGTTCAGGAAGCCTGAGGAGGGATAAGAAATAGAGAGCTTTTGTCTAGGGCTGTTTTAATGTACTCCTTCAGGTATTGGTGGGCAGAAATGCCTGAGTCTGAGAAATCCTCTTCCAGAATTTTATTTTATTTTATTTTATTTATTTTTGGCTACGTTGGGTCTTCCTTGCTGCGCGCGGGCTTTCTTTAGTTGCGGCGAGCGGGGGTTACTCTTCGTTGCGGTGTGCGGGCCCCTCATTGCGGTGGCTTCTCTTGTTGCGGGGCACGGGCTCTAGGCGCACCGGCTTCAGTAGTTGTGGCTCGCGGGCTCTAGAGCGCAGGCTCAGTAGTTGTGGCGCACTGGCTTAGTTGCTCTGCGGCACGTAGGATCTTCCCGGACCAGGGCTCACACCCGTGTCCCCTGCATTGACAGGCAGATTCTTAACCACTGTGCTACCGGGGAAGCCCCTCCAGAGTTTTAGAATGGAGACTGAAGGATACCCAGAGATGCAAAGAAATAGAGAAATCCAAAGTGATGAAATAAATGTATCGAAGAGGTTTCAGGCCTAGGCTCAGTGGCAGAAATGCACAAACTGTTTCTCTTGAGAGTTCTGGTTCATTTCTTACCCTTGAGGTCTTTGCCCCTAAGACAGTTCTCTCTGCATCTTTGGTGCCATGAGTAGGGCAGGTCAGTTAAGCATTTAGCCCCCTCACTAATTTAGAAAACCAAGACCGCCTCCACCCACATGACCAAAGCCTTTGATGACATCACTGCTCAAGACTGTGGCTGACAGGAAGGTCTTGGTGTCAGTTTATGGAGGAGACAAGCTGAGAAGCCCAGCTTCTAAATAGCCCCTGCTGGGTGATGAAGTCTCGATCGGGGAATGTGTCTCCCCCTGAGGCTTATCTCTAAACCTTTGGAGGGCACGCTCCCTAATAAGCTGCCTGAGATGGGCAATGCAGACAAGGAACTCCCTTTAAATGAGTCACAACATCTGGAATGGTCGTGCCGGGTTACTAGGCAGCCTAGCCAGCAACCCCTTTCTCCTTTCCTAAAACTGAATTCTCAAGTGAAGTGGTTTACAAGGAGCAGGTGATGGCGGCGAGGAGGTGTTGGTGATGGAGACTTCTACCAGAGAGCAGTCTGGCTCCTGGGGGGAACGAAGGGCTAGAGAACCTTTATCTCTGAGGCGAACCGTGCCCAGCCTCATCCCCAAGGCACAAGGGCAGACTGAGAGCGTCTTTTCGAAGAGTAGCTGCCTCTCTGTCTCTGAGGCCACGGGAGAGCTGCGTTTCTGTGAGTTTGCTTCCTCCAAGAGCCAAGGCAGTGGCTTCCGGGTGAAGGTTCTTTTGTCCAGTTCTTTCCGTGCTTATGGTAAAAGCCTGTTTCTGCTACCACTCAGGTCAAGACTGGTCTTACTGAGATGTCTGTTGTTGCATTGGAAATTTCCCAAGATCATTACAATTTTAAACATTAACAGTTGCTCAGACAGCTCCTGAACTGGCCCAAGGGGGTCATGAAAAGTTTCCCTTTCTTCTTTGCACATGAGTTTTGTTTTGCTGATGTTATTTAGTAAAATATTCCCAAAAGTATTTCCTAGGGAAACAGAATCTAGATGTGTATCATCACCGTATCTGCCTCCACCACTTCCTCATCCCCCCCGAGCAGATTATATAGCCTCGACCCAGAGGTCATTTGGATACTCCTCCAAGTTCTTCGTGGTTACCTTGAGTTAGACTTAATGACGGTTTAATAGGACAATTGCTGGCAAAAGCAGTGAAGGCAAATAACACGATCACTATGATTCGATGGTTCCTAATGCTTCCAAGGCAGGCAGTTGTGTTATTGTTCGAAGCTCCAGGTCTTCGGAGGAGAGACTGTTCCTTAGGATTCCACCTCACTTTTGAAAAGGCAGTTCTGACAGAGGTACCTGAAACAGGATGCTTCTGCCCCAGCCATGATAATGACATCCCATTTAGCCAAAGTTCTTATTCCCCAGCCTACATTCCTTCCTTTCCCTTTGCAGTTATTACTGTGCTTCAAAAGGAGAGAGGTGTGTTTACTAGAACATCTTCCTACCATTTGTTCAGTTTATTCATTTATTCAACAAATTTATTAAGCACCAACCAGGTGCCAGGGGAAGCTTTCTGGAGGAATGATTGCTTGAACCAAGTCTTGAAGAACAAGTTGGAATTAGCCGTGCAGCAGTGAAGAGGGACAGAGTCCATTGACAAGAGAGGCCAGAGCACAAGCTTCGTTTAGTTCAGGAAGGCCAGGCTGTAGGGCATAAATGAGAGACGAGGTGGGAGAAATAAAAGGCTGAACGTGAGGAGTTCAGGTGTGTCACGGTAGAGAGGCTGAAGGCCTTGGGGAGGTCCCGTGGAATTTTAAGCAAGGCAGTATGATCAGGTATGTGTTTCCGAAAAACCACTTGGACTACAGTGTGGAAAATGGATTCAAGTGGGGTGAGGCTGGATCCAGGAAGACCATCAGGTATAACTGTATTAATCTACATGATAAGAGAGGAATGCCTGAAGTAAGGTAGTGGTAGTGAGAGTAGAGAGGAGATGCAAAACATGACAGCCAGGTAGAGGGCTTTATGAGGGTTAATGCCGTATTGCGCCCAGGATGTATGTAATAAAGAGGGACGTGTCCAAGGTGATACTCAAGGTCTGGTTGGGCAACTGAGTAGAAAGCAATACCATTCATAGAGATTGAGGGTGGGGAGGGAGGAGAGGAGATACGTCTACTCTGTAGCACTGAGTTTAAGGAACCTAAGAAACAGCCAGGAGAAATAGGGGCAAGTCATACTCCTTGACTTTCTCTTTCTTGGCTCAGACTGTCTCACTGCCCTTGGTGGTTGGCTTGGGGCGGGGTGGGGGGGAGCGGGAGATGGGGGGCATGTAGAAACTCTCAACATCCAGGAGAAGTTAGCATAAACCCTCCTGTTGAGATTATTTCCAAAATTTGACCAGATGGTTAAGCAAATTAACAAACAAATGATTAAAGCGGCAGTCGGCAGAGACCTAGACCCCTGTAGGGATAGGTAAGGGAGCAAGGCACCAGGGAAAGCCAAGCCCAGGTGTTCTTGCTAGCAAGATCGGTGTGATGTGGGTCCCCAGGGGTTGGTGGACAGAGAGAAAACAAGGCAACCTGAGTCTGATGGAGAGGGTAAAATAGGCGGTCTAGAAAAAGTACAGATGTTTGCATTCATTCTGAGAAACTTCTGCCCAATGGCTAGGCTTTCAAAAATGTTTTATTCTGTCCATTGTTGGTAATACATTCCACTTTTCTCTATAGTCAGGTGTTTCAGCCCTCAAAAAGACTGCTTCTAAATAATCCAGAGAGAATAGTTTCAGGGAAGGACCACTGGTTCACGTTTTGCCATTGCTGTGCGCTGGACCAGCAGCTGTGGAGACTGACTCGGGTCCCCATCTCCAGCTTCGTCAGCAGCCCACTGTAGAGCATTGAGCCCGTCACTCACCCCCTCCGGACCTTAGCCTTTGCCTCCAGAAAGTTAAGTATCGTATCCCAGCTTGTTTCTAGGGTCCCTTCCAGCATTAGCATTCTATATCCGTGTCCATTTCTGATTTGGAAAGGCCACACGTCTTGCTTAGAATGGCACATTCTTCTCACTCACCAAAGACACAGGCTTGGACATCAGCACAATACTTCAGTAAATGGTACTTCCCAGCACATTCTGTGCCTGGTGTGTAGCAAGGCTGGAAAATTGCCACAGAGACACTCACTGTAGTCCTTAACCCAGCAGGGGTGATTTAGAATGTCACGTTTAAAAATCCACTATCCATGCATCCCTTTCCCTAAAAAAGTCAGCTTCCTAGCTGGCCTCATCTAGAGGCTGCATTCCTTATTGATCTTCAAATAAAAGCAAACTAAAATGAAAAGGAAGTTGAGCTGTAATATGTGGAAGCTCTCCCAAATGTCCTGATCTTTCTGTCCCTGTTAACACTGGCTCTTTTCAGCAACTTCGTTCTCCATGTGAGTTGATTCTCCAGCTTAAATCCTCTGCCCCGAGAATAACGATGAAAAAGATCATTGATGACTATCCCACTGTCTTTCCAAACTACTTCCAAAAGGGAGTCAGATCCAAGCCGCCACAGGGGGTGACACTTAGGCTCCTTCAATTTTTGTGTCTCAGGCTGCACCCCTCCATCTTTCCACTCATCCATCTCACCCCTCCTACGGGAATAGAGATGTCAGTGCCCTCAAATACGGGCTACCTTCCAGTTGAGAGTAGTCAGATATAATTTTTTTTATTTATTTATTTTTAATTCTAATTTTTTTTGGCTGCGTTGGGTCTTCGTTGCTGCGCGCAGGCTTTCCCTAGTTGCGGCGAGCGGGGGCTACTCTTCATTGCGGTGCGCAGGCTTCTCATTGCGGTGGCTTCTCCTGTTGCAGAGCACGGGTTCTAGGTGTGCGGGCTTCGGTAGTTGTGGCACATGGGCTCCGTAGTTGTGGCTCGCGGGCTCTAGAGCGCAGGCTCAGTAGTTGTGGCACACGGGCTTAGCTGCTCCATGGCATGTGGGATCTTCCCGGACCAGGGCTCGAACCCGTGTCCCCTGCATTGGCAGGTGGATTCTTAACCATTGTGCCACCAGGGAAGCCCAGTAGTCACATATAATTTAACGCTCACATGGCAAAAGATGGGATTCGGATTAAACTTGGGTTAAGTATTTGTGTGAATTAATTATGTCATAACAAATTCATGGCAGTTTCATAGCATTCTTCAGAGGCTTTGGGCTTCTTTACTAAAAGAATCTCATTACTACTCGTGCCACTTTTGTAGGGCAGTTAACATCTATCAGAATGTTTATTTCACATTCAGATATCAGAGAGCCAGAGAGGTTTAGTTACTTGCCTGTGGTCACACAGTAAGTGAGTGCTCAGGAAGGTTGAGGAACAATCCAGGTGGTCATGAAACTGAAATGTTTGGGCTCTGACAGAATAGTTCAGCAAAAGGATGTTCATCCTAAAATGGGGAGTGTAGCTCAGCCTTCAAGTCCCATTGCTTTCCCAGGAGAACTGTATTTTCTACTCTCCTGAATTCTATTATGACAGGTTTTTAAAAATGATTTAAAATTTATGTGTATGTATGTGCATGAAAATATGTAGCTGCTCACAGATACGTATATAGAAGATGAAAGAGAAAAATGGACAGCTTATAATTACAGATATTTTTGTTCATCTGGTATCCAGATGATCTCCCTTGATTCTGACAGTTTTGACAAATCAGTTTATTAAAATTGTAAATGTAACCCAGAGCTGTTTAGTACAGTACTAAGCAGAAGGTGCTTTCTACTCACATTATATTTTGCTGTTGCATTATTAGAAGTAAATACGGCTTATACTTGAAGGACAAAACAGCCTGTCTTTGAAGAGAAGTATGTAACTTGCCATGTGTATTCCCAGTCGGTTTCACTGTTCTGAGACTCTAAGGATATTTTCCTAGAGCTTTGACCTTGATCAGGCACAGAGATGCCTTGTCCTCTTGTCCCCTTCTTCCCTTCAACTTCCCTGTCCGAAGCTTCAACCTGAAGTTTCTAAATAGAAAATTCTAGGGAATTCCCTAGTGGTCCAGTGGTTAGGACTCGGTGCTCTCACTGCCACAGCCAGGGTTGGATCCCTGGTCCCGGAATTCCACAAGCCACGCTGCATGGTCAAAAGAAAAGCTAAAGAGAACACTTGCTCCCTAATATCCAGAGGTATTTTTCAGGTGACATTTGAGGAAAGAAATCATCAGAAAGCAAGTTTCAGTTTGAGGTGTATAAACCCATTGTGCTTAAGGAGCAGATTTTCATTGTAAACTCTTCAGAAAAATTCACGGCAGCAAGAAGTGATGGCGTGGGGAGGCAAGATGGGAATAGTGAGTGCTTCTTTTTTTTTCTTATAAATTTATTTATTTTTTGTTTGGCTGCGTTGGGTCTTCGTTGCTGTGCATGGGCTTTCTCTAGTTGTGGCAAGCGGGAGCGGGGGCTACTGTTTGTTGCGGTGCATGGGCTTCTCATCATGAGGGCTTCTCTTGTTGCGGAGCACAGGCTCTAGGCACGCGGGCTTCAGTAGTTGTGGCACGCAGCCTCAGTAGTTGTGACTCGCGGGCTCTAGAGCACAGGCTCAGTAGTTGTGGTGCACGGGCTTAGTTGCTCTGCGGCATGTGGGATCTTCCCAGACCAGGGCTCGAACCCAGGTCCCCTGCATTGGCAGGTGGATTCTTAACCACTGCACCACCAGGGAAGTCCGTGAGTGTTTCTTAAACTGAGAGAGAAGAAATGTACAGAAAGTGGAACTCACTTTATGCAGTCACTGAAAATCGGAAAAGAATTCCTTTTTTTCTCATCACCTACCATGGAAAGACCAAGGAGATTTTCATTTCATATCTGATTAGCTTCAAGTTGACAGTGTCTTCTACCACGCTGACTTTGTTCCTCCAGCTTTCCTCTTCCCCAGTACCTCTAGTCTGCCCAGCAGTCATTTGTCAACAAGCACATATATCTACGACAAGGCATCTAAATCTTTCTGCCATGGACTATTGGTAATTTAATAAAGCCTATGGACCCCTTCGCAGGATATTTTTCAATGCATAAAATGTATAGGAGCATAATCATTAACATATTTTATATGCCTACAAATTTATGATATAGTAATACTTATGTTTTAGCATACTAAATAACCAGAACTAACCGCTACTATAAAGTCATAATGTGTGTACACCAGGGATTAGCAAACTACAGCCCACAGACTGTTTTTGTAAATAAAGTTTTATTGCAACACAGCTATGCTCATTCATTTACATGTCATTTCTGCCTGCTTTCATGCTGCAATAGCAGAGTCAAACAGCTGGAGAGAGATCATATAGCCCTCAAAGTCTAAAATATTGGGCATCTGGTTCTTTACAGAAGAAGTTTCCCAGTCCCTTGTATAAATTGCAGTAATAGTAATGTGCAATAAAAATGTGATTTCTCTTGACAACAGTCGTAGGTGCTACTAACTAATGTTTGCTGCCTACATCCATAATTGATGTAAGTGCTAAATTTCAGTTAGAGGTTACTGAAAATATAGGTGGAACTATTTTTCCATCCAACTCCACAGACCACCTGAATGTTATCCATGGATCCCTTGGGGACCTGTGGACCCCACGTTGGTAGCCTCTGGATGGGATTAAAATTTAAAAGACCTTTCATTGGAAAGAAATCATTCTTTTGCAGTGTGAAAAATCTGCTCCCTTTCTACCCCCTCTCACAAATTTGTGTATTGTAATTTCATATTTTCATATAAGGGGTTTTTAAGGGATAAATGAAAAAGAAGCTAGATCATCCCTAGAATTAGGTGACTCAGCACCACCTTGGACTCTTTTTACCATTCTGTAAAGACCCAATGTCTTGCTGAGGAAAGGTTATTTCTGTCAGCTCATGCTAAGAAAAATTTGAGATCCTCTGCACAATCAGCTCATTACTCCTGCCCCAGCCCACCCTGCCAGGAGAAAGAGCCGGAACCTTCCCCTCCCCCACTCCCATGCTTCTTCTGTCCTCTCTGGTGCATACCTTGACTTTTCTCATCTTGTCTTTTAATGTCACATCAAGACACGCCATGGGATCTGACTTTACCATTTATGTGGCTATGATGTCTTATTCTCCAGAGATAGCTTCAAGTATTCAGCAATAACTCATGTCCACTTAATGTGAAAATTGGTACCATCTAATAGAATCTTCAGCATGCTAACCACACCATTCCAATAATGAAATGCAAATTTTTCTGGGTTGTTTCTTTTTTCTTTTTTTTTTTTTGGTTTTAGTATGGTCATTTTTAGACTCTTGAGGAATGGAATATCCTCTTTATTATGAATTGAAAACTAGAAATAAAGATACAGAGTTTCTTACACTTAATTTAATTTAATATTTTTAAATCGAAGTATAGTTGATTTACAATGTGCTAATTTCTGCTGTACAGCAAAGTGACTCAGTTATACACATGTACACATTCTTTTTTAATATTCTTTTCCATTATGGTTTATCCCGGGAGATTGGATGTAGTTCCCTGTGCTGTACAGTAGGACCTTCTTGTTTACCCATTCTACATGTAATAGTTTCCATCTACTAACCCCAAGCTCCCAGTCCGTCCCTCTCTCTCCACCCACCCCCGCCGCCGTGGCAACCACAAGTCTGTTCTCTGTGTCTGTTTCTGTTTTGTAGATAGGTTCATTTGTGCCATAAATTAGGTTCCACACATAATTCTTACACTTATTTTAAATAATCTTTTTACCTAGAGTCATAGGCTATCATATTCAATCCTCACAACAGACCCAGAAAGTCCATGTCATTGTTATTCCCATTTTACTGTGAAGAAAACTAATATAGAGAGAGTTTAGGTTACACCGGTAAGTGACAGAATTCCAGAATTCTTGTATTTCTCTTTCCAACTTGGAGAGAAAAGACAACCTTACTTTATATGACCCTTCACTTTTGGGATCAGCTATGACCCCTGGGTGTGTTTTTATCTAAGAGAATCCTATAGTAGTTCAAACACTGTAGAGAAAGACAGTGGAATGGAATAGTTCTGACTGTAGACTCGGGATCTAGGCTGTAGATCATTTCCCAAGTTTCTCATCTGTGCAGTCAGGGCTTTGAGAGAGACCGTCTTTAAGGCCCCTTCCAGTGTCATCTAACCATCTGTGTTCTAGGATATTCGATATTCAACACAATTCAGTCTGTGTTCTAGGATGTTGAGGAAGCTCAGCTTGTGATGAGTTCCCAGCCTGCCTTTCAGGTGGGTCATTAAAGGCAAAGGCTCGTCCAGCAGTGGGACCTCGGAGATGGATTCGTAAGCACCGTAGCCACCGTCCTGTGTGCTGAACAGCTCTACCGATACGGCAGAGCAGGGCTTATTATTGATTTGTCAAATAATATTTGAATATCATCTTATTGAGACAAAATGAAAAGAATGTATGGGGATGCAGAGCCGCACACTGCTGCAGGAGGCCTAAAAATAAAAAAGGAAAAAAAAATAGTCCCTCATGTATGAGAGTGGGGGAAAAAATGTAAACAAGCGCCTGTGTGTGGGCACACAGCAGCCGCCCGGAACTTCTGAGCTGCCAGAGAAACATACAGTGTGTGAGAAGGAACACATGGGCTTCACTGAGTGATCAGTGC
The DNA here is from genome assembly GCF_026419965.1 of Kogia breviceps. Classification (NCBI taxonomy): domain Eukaryota; kingdom Metazoa; phylum Chordata; class Mammalia; order Artiodactyla; family Physeteridae; genus Kogia; species Kogia breviceps. Next base: position 22,203,954 of record NC_081328.1, read on the forward strand.
CTTAGGTTTCTATAGCGTTTGAATTCTGATCTAGCCCTGGTCTGATTCAGCCCCAACTCTGCTTGGCTTCCAGGACAGTGATTTGAACTGACAGCCTTACCACCTGTTGTTAATTGGACTTTGGTGCTTTCTCCTCCTGCTGTCATTTCTCATTTCTGTCCTTGACTTCTCTTCAGGGGTATGGGGGCGATGGGGAGTGACCAGCCCACAGGAAGAGGGCCCAGGTACGGGACAGCGCTCCCCTCTTTCCACCGCCTATCTCTGGCTCTGCGTGGATTGAGGTGGAATCCGTGTTTCCCTATCTCCTTTTGTTCCGTCTGTATTGAGCACGTATCACAACGTGCTGTAGCTTTCTGCTAACATTTCTGACTCCCTTCTGGATTGTAAGCTCCCGAACAGTCGAGGTTGAAAAGTCATCTCTGTGATCCCAGCACCGAGTTCTGTGCACTAAAGAGGTGTTCCGTCATAGTTGTTGTCTGGCTGGATGAAGGGTGGGCATCATTCTCCTAGCCTAACCCGTCCCTACCCCTGCTCCACTCCCGACAGTACCGTAGTCGTTATTTTCCAGTCGGGGCTGGTAGCTCCACCACCCATCATGTCAACAGAACTAGAAATATGGGGTCATCTTCATCGCCGTCTCCTTCTCCACACAAATAAATCACCAATTCCTGCTGATTTTTTTTTTTCCCTAAAATTTCCCTAATTTGTCCTTTCTCCTTTTCATTCCTATTACCACCGCCTGGTTATTTCTTCGGTATTGTCATTGTCTGCTCTTCCTACCTTCACTTTGGCTTCCATTTATCTGTCCTGTGACACTGCTGCTCTGACCTTGTCACTGTCCTGCCTGAGGTCTGTCTGAGGCTCCCCGTTTGCCCACAGCGGCTCTTAGCATCGTCTGCAGAGCCTTTCCCTGCTCTGGCTTCTGCCTGCCTCTACATCCACGGCTCCGACCACTTCCCGCCTTGAATTTTATGTTTCAGCAGCACCTGAATTCTTATGGTTCCCCATATGAGTCATACTGTTTGCTGCCTAGGATGCCTCTCTCACTTTTGCTTTTTCCATTCTCTGTCATACTGTGAAACTCAGGACATATGTCACTTCCTCGTCTGATCCTGTCTCCCCGTGGAAGGAAGGGAGTGAGGGAGAGGGAGAGAGTGGGCATCTCCTCTGGGCTTTTACAGAACTCTGTACATACACCTCAATGTCCCAGGCACGGGAAGTCACTTCCATAGGGTATTGAACTTCCCACATGCCTCTTCCAATTGCTTAATACCCTCAAATTCTCTCCATTTTCCTTCCCAATCCTTTTCTAAAGTTTTTATTCACGTTAGGATCAAAGTGACAGGTATGTGCGACCTTTCTTAGGAGGATTGCCATTTTTTTTGGTGTGTGTGTGTGTGTGTGTGGTACGCGGGCCTCTCACTGTTGTGGCCTCTCCCGTCGCGGTGCTCAGGCTCCGGACGCGCAGGCTCAGCGGCCATGGCTCACGGGCCCAGCCGCTCCGCGGCACGTGGGATCTTCCCGGACCGGGGCACGAACCCGCGTCCCCTGCATCGGCAGGCGGATTCTCAACCACGGCGCCACCAGGGAAGCCCTTCCATTTTTATAGAGCCCTGCTCCTCTACAGATGGGATGCTGGCCTTAGTGAATGAGGAGGCATCTCTTGGGGTTGCCAGATGATCCCAGGAAAATGAGGAATCCGTTGAACTCTGACTCGGCTGCTCAGTTGGGTTACCACTTGCCTTTGCACTCTCTACAGAGTGAGGAAGGGAGAATGCAGTGGCGCGCCAGTCACACACCGTGAAGGGGGGACCGTGAGCCAAAAGCGGTGCTGAGCCCAACCAGAAAAAAGCCTGACGTTCTAGAAACGTCATGGTCTCTGAAAGATTGACAAGCCTGGGTTCAAATCCATTCTTTGCCACGTAACAGTGGAAAATTGAGCAAGTTCCTTAAGCCCCCTCCTCCTCTGTTGAACATGCATACACGCTGAATTGCGATAAGGATTGAGTGAGTAAATACATGTTGTACGCTTCAAACAGTCACCAGCACATAGTAGGTGATCAATAATGATGGCTGCCTTTGTTGTTATTTTCCCTGTCTCACTCCCGCCAGAAAGAGGCTGTTGTGTAATGAGAACGCCATAATCTCTGAGCTCTATGTGCATTTCTCTTGTTTCACTTACCTTGGCCCTGAGGCTTAACTTTCCAAGTCCACGTCAGTGGGTGGCTTTTGATTCAAACACCCAAGTATGTGTTTCCAGTTTTCAAACGGTTGGTGAGAGCATTATAAAGCCCCAAATCCTATATGCGGGAAAGCAGTGTGGTATAAAAAAGGAGGTACCCTCGAGTCCTGGCCCTGGTGTCTCTTCTTGGGAGCTGTGTGATCTTGGACAGAACCCTTAGAGTCTCTGCCCCTGAGTTGTAAAGATCCCATGAGGTTAACGTGTCCATGGAACTTCCTGTTGTGGGATGTGCTTTTTCAATGTCCCCGTGGACACTTTGCTCACAATCAAAGTACTTTGGCACCGTAACAGTGGTTTGGTTATAACTATATAGGAGCCAGACTTCAGCCTTATATTTAGCTATTAGAGATGAGCAGGCTTTGCTTTGTCTTCAAATGAAGTCAAAACTCACCTTGAGAAGTAGAACATAATCAGTATCACCCAAGTATTAATTTTCAAAGATAATTCAAGAAGCTCTTTTCTTTAAAACATTTCTTGGAAAATAAGCCCATAGATCTTCACTTTTATTAATCATTCCGTAACAGAACTTTGGATTTTTCCCCAGGCTTAAGTAGAATGGTTATTTCTAAGTCTGCTATTTCCTGGCGTCAGGTCTTTCTAGGAACAGCTCTGGGTCTCTAGGCCAATTTGGCATCAGAGCTTCTGGGCCAGTTTCCTCAGCTTCTGTGATTTTCTCAAAGGTCTGACAGTGTTCGTCAGAGAGTCATTTCTGCTGAGTCCTTGTGGTTTTTCTTCCCCATAAGCCACAGAATTAGAAAAGCAGGGATGAAGCTAAGAGCCCAGCCTACTGCTGGGCTCGGGTTGGCACCTAATGTTGGTTCCCATCTGTCTGAAGTGTACACTCCAGTCTTCTTCAGCCACGTAATTCCTCTGGGACTATTCCCAGAAGGAAATTTTTCTGTCAGTTTTTAGTTTGCTCTTTGGAGAACAGTGAATACTACCTGTCATTTTCCCCGTTTTTCCCTTACTGTCACTAGCATTTACTAGAGTTTGACTCAGGTTCTTTGAGAGTAATCTCAGAGGAGCATCTAACACACCCTTTCTTTTTCCCATTGCATTTCCCACACTTTAAAACATAATAAGCATGGAATTATCTTTCTTTAGCCTCTAGCCAACATGTGAGCAGGGCCCTTTCATTTTTTTCCCAGTTTTATTGCAATATAATTGACACATAACATTGTATAAGTTTAAGGTGTACAACATAAAGATTTGATACACGTATACATTGCAAAATGAATACCACAATAACATTAGTTAACATCCATCACCTCACATAGTTACAATTTTTTTTTCTTGTATGAGAACTCTTAAGATCTACTCTTCCATCAACTTTCAAATACACAATACAGCATTGTTAACTATAGTCGTCATGTCGTGCATTACTAAGTGGCCCCTTTAAACTTTATTTTCTGTGTTTGGCATCTAGCTGTGTAAAACAGCAATAATCCCCATCTTCCTCAATGGGATTTGCCACCCCCCGCCAAATAGTATTCAGAACAAAAAGAACTATATAAATCCCAGAAACTACAGGGAAGGCTCTAGTTAATTTCGAGTCCGAGGGCTCTACATTGAATTACTGTTTCCCACGTAAACAGTGTTCTAGAAGGAGTTACATTCCTGACTAAGAACGTAATGGCCAACTCATTGGGAAATAACCAAATTAAAAGTGTTTAATTCTAACTTTTAACTAACTGCGGGGAACACCTTCTTTAGGCACTTCCATACGACCTGTGCAAAATTAACAGCAAAACATCCGATACAGAGTTACAAATGTAACACAGTTTTATGAGCATCTTCAAATGATGTACCTTTATACTGTTGAGACTTAAATTTTCCAAACACGAATTAGGTGGGGCAGATAAATACCTATTTCATCCAATTACCTTCTGTTTTATCTAGTTAGCTGCATGTGGGCCTCCTGAAAAGGGACCTGGGAATGAGGGTCAGAAAGTAGACAGGCCAGCGGTGGAGGGGGTACAAGTGGCCAAGCCCTGTGAACGTGGCTGAGTGTGTGGGGACTCCCGGTGCTGTCGCCTCTGCCATTTGGCAAATATTTCTCCTCAAGCCCTCAGCTAGTTTATAACATTTCATTTTACAGCCCATCACGATGATAGTAACCAACCCCAGAAAAACATCAAGCCGTTAGAAACCATCGTGTTGGAAGATGAATGTGACCTCTGAGACCTCCATTCTATCCACCACCCCCATCCCATCCCACACCCTTCAGTGTTCAGTGAATTTCTTTAGCCAAAGTGGTTGCCATGGTTCTTGGGTCAAAAGGAGGATATTTGGAGGGATTTTTCTAAACACACACATATAAATGTTGAGAAATAGGACTCTAAAAAGTAGGAGTTATACACAGACCCCAGTCCCTCTCGGTGAGTAAGACAAAAGGCAGCACAATGTATAAATACGGTAAAGTGCCTTCAAATGCTGAGTATTGGGGGTAGGGGGGAGGGCGAGAGGGAGGGAACAGCGCTGTGTGACACCACGCACGCATGCCATCTGCCCCCTCCAAACACAGCCTCATAAGACATTTTCCATTTTTGAACAAGGAAACAACAATTACATTTTAAGTTGCATTGGTTAAGAACAGAAAAATATAACTTGGCACGAGTTCCCACACTGGCCTTTTGGAACGGGTTGGTCTGTAACACCATACTGAGTCTGTTTTCTATCAGTGATTCCTAGCCAGCTTATTAAACAGATTTATACAATGAAAGAATCTAATAACAGAAACATTCACCTCCTTTATTACTTGGCATTATTTATGGTTTGAGTTTTTTCAGCTACTTTTTTATGCACTGGAATCTGGCAACATTGTACTTATAAAGTTTATGTACCAAAGTATGAGTAGGTTGGGGGGAGTATTATATGTGTCCCCTCCATCCGGCCACATGGACTCCTCCGGCAGAGATGCTGAGGACCTATCTGTCCCATCCTCTGAGTGTTTTAAGCATGGAATCCTGTTTCCTTTTGGATTCCATGATGCTTGACCCAAACAAGGGTTAATTTTTTCCCCCCCACAAGGAGTAATGTTCCTTTTAGCCCTGGGTTTAGTAATGGGGGGGGGGAAGAAAGAACCTTAGCCTGTGTGAGAATGTTTATAGGGGAATTAGATAATTCTCCACCGATTTGCAAACATCTCACATTTTTCAAGATGGAAGATATATCCAGAGCCTCCTTTTTCCTCCCCATCCATTCTCTGATAATGAGGGATTAGGTCGAGGTAATAGAAATTTTTTGAGGGAACTGGTGTGGGGAGAACTCGGGGGTACTACACTCTAGAGCATTACTCCCCAAATTGCCCTTTTGTAGGAGACATAGCAGGGAGCTACCTACAGGGGCGTCAGTGGACCCAAAGTGGGTGTCAGACGGGCCGTGGCGTGACCAGTGTGGCCCCGACCCTTCCCTGCCTCAATTACCCCTCTGCATCCCAGCTTCATCATAGCATGAAAGAACTTTTTTTTTTTTTTTTTTTGTGGTACGCGGGTGTCTCACTGTTGTGGCGTCTCCCTTTGAGGAGCACAGGCTCCGGACGCGCAGGCTCAGCGGCCACGGCTCACGGGCCCAGCCGCTCTGCGGCATGTGGGATCTTCCCGGACCGGGACACGAACCCATGTGCCCTGCATCGGCAGGCGGACTCTCAACCGCTGCGCCACCAGGGAAGCCCCATGAAAAGAACATTTTCATGCGTTTGTTCTCCCTGAGAAAGAACAAGTCCCATCTCAGATAGGCATCGCCTCCTCTCCCTGAGCTGCACCCTCCTTCCTAAGGAAAACCCGTATGTGAGGCACACTGAGCAACGTCTGGCGCTGGAGAGGTGACCCAGGCGCTTCTGGATTGTGAAGGAGCTTCTGTGGGAAAGCAGTGGCCTGTTTATGGGTTCATGGGTTGAGGAGGAAGGACAGGATGACAAGAGGGAGACCAGGAGGCTCCCGTGTATCCACATGCCCTTGTAAGAAGCAGCTCATGAGGTCAAATGGCAATTTGTAAAAGGAAGCCGTGAACACTGGCAAAGGAGAACGTTGGTGGTTCAAGACGAAGGTATAAAATTAAAGGAAAGGCTTATGCTTAATGCAGTCTTCCTTATAAAAACCTACAGCATTTAGGCTACCACCTTGTGTTTCCTTAATAAGGACGCGAATCCCAGCCACGTGGCGGGAATTAGTCATTGCCGGCCATATGGTTCATACTAATAAATATAAGAATTCAGGGGTTAATGAACATGGTCCTGGTTCTCAGTTATCAGTGGGGATTGCCAGAGGTTTGCCGGGTGGGTGGACCAAAAGAGATCACATTTCTTCCTTCTCCCAGCTTCCAGATTTCCAGCCCTTCTTCCCTGTTATGCATATATGTATATGGACTCCCATCTCTTTGACCCACTCATCCATCCCTGTTTTGATGGGTCTTTTGAATAATCAGAAATGAGACCATTGAAAGAACTCCCAAATCTCTCTCGTTGGCCCACATGTGAACCATCTCTCAGAAACCCGTATTTCCCCTGAGCCCAGGTACCGAGCCAAGCTATGAACAAAAAATTAGAGGTGTGAGAGACATGATGAGGATCCCGCCTCCACGCCCTGCCCTCCGAGAGCTCCCCGTCTTGTTCTCTATATAAACAGATCATTCTAGTGGCAAATATTGTGAGAGAAAAAGGACTCCCAATTCTGTTGATCTGTGTGTGTTTGGGGAGGCAGCTGGCAGGAAGGTAGAAGGCAGAAGAGGGAAGGCTGTGTTCCAGATGGCTTCTGAGGATCTTCCAGGACGTTCGTGGAAGTTCAGTGGATTAGAACATGGGCTCTGGAGCACTCTGTTCTGACTTCAGTTCCCAGATCAGTCTCTTAACTAGCTGTGTCACCTTGGGCAAGTTACTTCACCTCTCTGTGCCTCATTTCTTCATCCATAAAATAGTATACCTACATCCGAGGGTTGTTGTGAGGATTCAGTGAGTTAATACGTGTAGAACACTTAAAATACTGCCTGCCCACCACACAGAAAATACTGCCTGCCAGTAAATGCTGTATATAATTATTAGCTGTTATTACTATTTTCACATATTCTGTGTGAATGTATATAAATGTGATATATGTATAACTGTCCTTTTTTTCTTCTTTAAGCTCCTACTATACAGAGAGCCTAACTTGCTTTCCATATCAGCACATACAGATTTATCTTAAGACATTGATTTAAGATGAACTTTCTGTGGGGAAATTTTATAACTAACCCCTCAGAGACTGGAGATTCTATGTGGTGGCACCTCTCTAAGATCGGATCTTCCTCTGGGTGATGGAATTACATTCTTCAGTGATCAAATTTGAGATCTCTATTCAAACTGTTTGGTCTGTGAAAATTTTAGATAATTTGTTTTGTAAATCCACACCAGGACACATTATCCACTAATTGAAGGAGTCACCGTATACTAATTCCTAGGCTGCCTGAAGAATTTGTAGGTAAATTGTTGCTTTTAAATCCCCCTGAAATATAGGGCAGAAGGGAACTTGGCGTCCTGTATTGAAAAGATACATTTTTAAGTCACCTGTTAGGGCAAATAGGTCATTTCACATCTCAGCCTCCTGAGTCTTGTACTTCTCCAAACTGATGTGGTTTCTGGCAGTTAGAAATGAAGCTGGAGGATCTTTTCATCTCTTGTTCCTTAAATATGAGCCCTGGGTCGTCATTAAGAGGTGCTGGCCCTTGGGAGAGTTCTCCCTGATTTACCCCCTAGGAACAGTGGCTCCAAATCCCAGTCTAGGATCCTACATGTTACAGAATCTGTGGCGTAGCCATTAGACAGGTCTGTCCAAGGAAACGGAATGGAGCGAGGAGAACCGTGGTATCAGCCGGTTCTCCCACAAGGCAGATAGATACCCTGTGTAATTCACATCTGGTACTGAAGAGGCTGGAGTGTTGCCACACCCCAAAATGGCACTGACCTTGGCCATGCTGTTGGGGTAATTGGACTTTCAAGATGAACTCCCTGAACAATCTCACCACTGTGGCTGCCACAAACAGGCTTTTCTTTAGCAGCAGACGTTCATGTCTTCTCACCCCAACTTTTTTTTCTTGAACAAACATATGTATTGTGGCCAATGCAAGGAAAATCCCACTCATCATTTTGTTCTGAGTTGTTTCTGTCCTGGAACAATAGTCTAGTGTACCCAAGGCCCTTGAAAATCTGGTTTCCATGCCTGTGTGAATCTCCTTGGAAGACCCTAAGGCTAGGAAGCCATTGGTATTACCGAAGCCTTCCTACCGCCATCCATGACATCAGTGGCTTTGCATCAGATTGGCTCCTTTTTCCATGGCCAGAGAGTGAGCTTTAGCAAAAGATCCCCAAATCTACGGGCTTCTAAGTGCCTGTCTTTTCCCCCACAAGGGAAGGTGGCCTCTTCATTACTTTGATGAGCATAACCGAGGACTCGTCTTCTTCTTTGAGCATCCACTTCACTCAGTAGAAGGAGTATGTCTCCAGGCACTGCAGACTAGTGAATAAGCACTTTCCAAGCCCAGGTACTAGGTTAGGCACTCCATATCTTTAATCCTGTTGGGTTCCTCAAAATCCTGTGAGGTTTTTAATCACAGACTTGCTATGTACTAATCGAGAAACCTACTCTGTGTGAGGCATAGACTACGTAATGATGAACAAATCAGACAAGCCTTTGTACTCATGGAGGTTGCCACTGAGTCGACAGGAATCCTGTTATTTCCCTATTAAGAGGAAACGGAGGTTCAAAGAATCGAGAGGTTCTCAGGGCCATACAGCTCTAAAGGCCAGAGCCCCGATTCAGATGCCTGTCTGACTCCAAAGACTGTCCTCCTTCCACTGTGCCACACTGCCTTCCTGCAGGAAGCGTAATCTGTGGTTCCACTTAAAATATGAGGAAACATCTGGAATATTAGTTTTCAACCACATTTCAGACACGGAAAGTGGAGCCTAAGGAATAGCCCAGTTGGCTCCTTGCTGAGCGTGGGTAAGAGTAGAAAAGAATTGCTGATCTCCAGCATTTTGTTACCAGAATAACCCCACACGAGAGGCCCGGCTGACCTGGGATTTGTGTGGGCCAGACGGCGTAGGGGGTTTGCTTCCAGAGCTGCAGGACAGAGCTGGGATTCTGGTCCAGCGCCGCATCCTCTCTCGAGTCCCGCTTGCCGAGGAGGCGCGGCCTCTGGAGGCGGCCTTTCCGGCTGGGGTAGAGCTCGGCGGGGCCGAGGCAGTTAACGATTAAACAAGAAGCAGCCTTTGGCAGCGGACCTCATGGTTTGGGTTCCAGGGTGCGGGATAAAAATATACAACTGGAAAGGCAAGCTCCCAATTAAGTGGAAGAGCTCGCGCAAGAGACGTTTCAGTCCAGTGTCGCCAGTGACCACACGCAGGCCCACTGTCTCCTCAGACGGCCCCGCGCTCCCCGCCCCATACTTAGCGTTGGCTCCAGGATTTTGTGGGGAACGTCAGCTGGAGCACACAGGCCTTTTCTCTTTTCCATTCAGAGAAAAGCTTGCATGCCTTCAGCCCAGCCATTTATCTTCTTTGGCGTCTTAGAAGAGTAGGCTGTGAGAACAAGGGGTGTCGTTAGTGATCATCTGGTCGAGTCCAGCTCCTGGGCTTAATGCTGTGTAAACTGAGGCCCAGACAGGGGAAGTGACTTGAGCAAAGTCTCTTTGCCAGCGAGGTGAGGGGTAGGGAGGAGATTCAGGTCTAGGTCTTCTGATGTCTGTAGCCACCCCCGCCCCTCCCCCTCCAAGTGTCCCAAGCCAGCACCACTGGGCAACCTGCCAGTCCCACTTCTTTCCTTCTCCCCCACGAAACACAAGTGTGCTCAGACCTCCTCTTCTTTTACAGAAAAGGATGCTAAGGCAGGGAGTGTAAGCAGTGCCCACAGAACTGACAAGAACAGATGCCAGAAAGGGAACCACAGGATCCCGACTAGCAGGGCTGGGCCTTCTCCATCTGACCACATTCCCTCTCTAAGAACGTGTTGTGGGAGGAGGCGAGATTTGGCCTCCCCTGAGCTCCCAGCCTGCAACAGCCCTCCTAATGGCCCTACGGTTCCTGGCCTCCTCTTGCCACTGACTTGCCCCTCCGCCGCTGCCCGGGACAACCATACAACTACAGTGACTTTGAGTCTTGCCAAGACAAGCCCAATAGTTACTATCGGCCTCCATTTCTTGCCAAGCCTGAAATAATAATTGCCTGAAGGATTGCAAAAAGCTGGGCTTTATCTGCAGCAGAGACTCCGTAAATCAAAACGCAGGTCTTATCTCTCGATTCTCTCCTCTCTGTTGTGTGGTCTCCTAAATGAAAAATGTTACCTAATTGCCTAAAGCAGCTGGCCTGATGTTTAATTATTTCGGCTCGCTAACCTGATATTCTGGGCCAATAAGTCGTACCCAGGGAGTGGATAATGCTCTCTGCAGATCGGGCTTGTCCAGGTTGCCTTTGTCAGAGATGTTGATTTCAGCCACCAGAGGGAATTCCAGATTTGAATGCTCTTAGCAAGCACCGCATTTGTCTGATGTTGGAGCTCCCCTTCACCCATCTGAGGAACTGTTTGCTTAGGAAATGCCTTTAATCCTCTCCCAAGCATTCCAGTGGCGTGCCCTTCTGCACCCCTGCCCATCTCGGCCCGCACTCCCTGTACTGAGGCCCAGGAGAGCCTGAAGAACAACTGTGAACCTGACCCTCAGCCGTGGTGCCTGCGCTCTCACCTCAGAGCAGAGAAGCCCATGGAAGGGGCAGCGCAGTGTCCCTGGTTAATAACAGCACCAGGATTACAGGCCAGGGAGCTCCAGCCATCCTCTCTCACCTCGAGTCTCTTCACCACACCCCTACTCCTCCCCCTCGTGGGACCTGGATTCTGAACAGGCCAGATGGCGTGTCGTTCCCTGACCCCGTCTCATGCCCCTTTGCCTTTGCTCCTACCAGTCCCTGGGATGTCCCCTCACCTCACCTCCTCTTCCCTCCCATCTGCCAGATGCCACCTGCTCCTCCTTCAGGAGCCCCTCAAGTGGCAGCACCTTTGCACAACCTCGTCCTTCACCCCTCAGGAAGCTCAGTGGTTCCCATGGCCAATATCTCAACTCTACCTCCGTCGTCGTCGCCCCTCATCTGTTACTGCACCTCTACACGGGTGGGACTTGATCTTTCCATCTGGGATTCTCTGGTGCTTAGAATCATGTCTGATCTACAGCAGGAACTCAGCAAATGTGTACTGAATGGGCGCTGTTTGGGAGGGGAGCCTAAGATGTCATTCTTAGAGCAGCAAAGATAGGGTCTTGGAGCTGTATATACTTAGCGTTTGATCCAAGAAATAAAGGAAGGAGAGAAGGAGGGAGGGGGAATAAATAAACAGAAAGAAGAGGCAGATTCTTCAGAAAAGAAACCCAGGCCCTCTGAATGGCGTGGCCCTCTTCTCAAGCCCGACACCTACTCACGCCCACCAGCAAGACTCTGCATGTTGTGCTTGATTCCTCAGGGTAATAGCCACCAATTCCTGCCATTGGGGTTTATTGAGTTAACAGTTTCAACTTAAATTACGTTTAGCTGTTTTCCCCTAAGGAATTGCTCATGCATTCGATCGGCTGGTGTAAGAAGCAAACTCTGGCTCTTGCCATTCCTTCCGTGGAACTGCTACTGTGGGCACCAAAATTCCTTCCTCACAGCAGACACTGAAGGTGCCATCAGACTTAGGGAGACTCCCTATGCAAGTCTGAGCTGGGTACAGCAGGTATAAAAGTTGCTTTCGCCGCTTTATTTTCCTAAAAATTTCGGGTTTCCGAAGAGTAGCCTGTTCTCTCTAAACGTGATATATGTATGTATTATATCCATTATATTATATTTAGCTGTTGCCTCCCAGGTGTTCGATTGATATGTGCACCCCATTGCCAGGCTTTTAAGAAGCCTCTGCTCCACAGCTTCCTGCCACCCTCACTAGCTCAGGACAAAGCCGAGGGACCAGTGAGAAGAGGGGACTCTTCTCCAGAGCCCACCCAGGGGTGCCATATGTAATAGGATGTAATCAGACAACATAAGGGCACCACTGCCTAAATAATAGGTCAGATGCTTTTATGCTTTCATTCATTCATCCACAGATGATGTTATTTTCCTTATCAGCAAACAGCCTTTCTCAAACACCTGCTTGCGTGTGGGCCTGTGCTGAGAGTCAGGCCTGACCTGGTGGGCTGGTAGCGGCAACAGGGACAGCTGGCGGTGGAGCCCTGTAGCAGGTTGAGCCTCCAGCAAGACTCTCCTAGGTGGGAAGGGAGAATGGTGGCTGACAGGGTAAGGCACGGTCTTGTTCTTAGACAGCTGACGCTGCTCGGGGCAGGGAGCCAGTGCACAGATACCCCCTGGACTCATCCTCAGGGAGGGAACAGAAGCGTAGTTATTAGAGCCTGCCATGGGGGGCCGGATGCTGATCTCTTCCCCTCCACCCACCTGAGGGCAGACTTGGCCCAAGAACCTGGGTGAGATCTGAGGGTGGGAGGAACCAGGTAGAACGTGCCAGGTTGCCCTGACCGACACGGCTCCGCAGACCTGACAAGTCAAACCAAGTGGTGGAGGGACGACAAGGGCAGTGTCTGTGCTTTGGGCGTCCCAGGATGTACAGGACGCTGGGGCAGAGACCTCCTCTGCTGCCAGAGCTCTGTCCCACCCTTCCCGTCCTCCCCTTCCATCTTCACACTGGGGACCAAACCCCTGGCTAGAAGGGACCAGAACCTGCTGGAAAAAGAATGGACGGTTTCCCTGCCAGGTGGAATCAACCCTTCATTTAAGAGACTGTCTGTGGCCAAAAGTTAGTAAGGGTTCCGCAGGTGAGCTCCGCCCTTTTTTTGAGGCAGGAGTAGAGATGCCAGAATCAACTGACTTTTCTACATTGGAACGTCCCTTCTCAGGCTCCAGGATTTGCAGTGTCCAATCCCTACTCCTGGGGGGGGCATCCACGCAGCAGCCGTCTCCTCTCCTTCTCTCCTCTAGTTGTAGCGAAATATAGTCTTTCTTGACGCCCACCAGGCAGCACCATCTCCCTTTCCCATTGCCATCAGCGGCCACGCCCTGCTCCCCCAAACGGCAAGTGTGGCCATTTCTAAGGGTCCTGTCGCATTAACAGGGAATGAACAGCTTCATAACATTTTGAACCACAAACAGACAAAAGGTTATTCCCATATTTCTTCCCCGCCCTGCGGTGAGGCGGCAGCCTCGTGTGGGGTTTCTGCAGAGCGCCCCCTGCTCCAAGGACGTGCGCTATTTCCAGCCCAAGCTGTCCACCTGCAACTTTCTGCTAGTGTTAGCAGTTTCATCTCCCATTATTAGAGTCCAGCTGGAGTACCTTTGAAGTTGGTCCCATAATGTTAAATGTTAACTATCATTTCTCTTGGCTCTCGCTGAAGAGTGCATTCCTTGTGTCGGTATGATAATAGCCATGGCTATATTGGCCGTGTTCTAGCTGACCACCTCAGCAATTGCTTTCTCTCCCATGGGGACATAGAAAGAGCTTTGTACTGTGCATCGTGGAACTTGGGTTTGGACCTGGTCCTGCCGGGAGGCCTTGTGACCTTGAGCAAGTCCGTTCTCTTCTCTGGTTCTTATTGTCACGCTCCGTGAAATGACGGGTAAGGGCTCCTGCCTCTGCCCCTGCCTGTGGCCTTCTTCCCTCCCCGGAATCCGCCCCCATCAGGCATCCCAGTAGGAAGCCATGATCTGGGAATGCTAGTAATATGTAGAGAACCTGGGGTCGTTCTGACCGTTTCAACTTGAAATCCTCAGAGGCCCTTATGTTCTAATAAAAAGGCGTGATATTGGTGATACGACACCCCCTACATCAAACTCTATCATATTAGGGAAACCTTAGAACTCAGATCTACAGTCTGGCCTGATAATTTACAATTCTGCCGGGATTGGTATGAGGAATAATTATATCTATTTATTTATTCCACTGTCAGAATATTGATGCTAGGTTTTCATATTGTCTCTGTCACTAGAGATTATAATTAAATAATATGTCAGATGTATTGATCATATTCTTATAAATTTGCCTGATATGCTATAGAGGCCTTTTGTTGTTACAGTATATCACAAGATTAAATTCTAAAGTTTGCCAGGCCATCTAGGTCTGTTTAAGAGATCTTCTCTTTTTTTCTTAATAAACCACAGATTTTTGATGGCTTGTCATTTTGACATTGACTAAAGTAATGTCTTTTTCCTCTCTTGTGCAGTATTGTTATCTCTGTTAGCCGTTAATCAGATTCATAGCTATAATTCCATTAAAATGAAAAGTAGTGTGTATCTTTGAAGGTGGATTTCAAGTGTCTTTTTCAGCGTGAACTCATAGTTTTCAGAAAACAAGTCTGTTTTCTCTATGCATTTATTATGAGAAATTTTCCATAGGAAAAAGTGTATTTTTACTCGTTCTCTAGACTTTAGTTCCATTCTTCCAGTACAGAAATAGCAAATAAACATACGTTTATTCATCAACTACTGTATTTCTAAGAATACTAGAAATGAGACCTGGTCCAGCTGAGGAGATGACTTCTAATAAGATAATAAGTAGGCAAGATGGGAACTGAGAGAGAAGAGGCATTTCTGGATTCGATTTATGAGAACAGACATGGCAGCAAACGTGTATGTCATGCTGTCCAAGAGCACAGGAGGCCAAGGATGGCAGCAGGAGGAATAGGACATGAGAGACGGGAAAACATCTGAGGTACCCAAGATACACCTATATCTCTGATGTTTACTCTCTAGAATCATCCTCAGATGCCTGTTACACTCTTCTTGTCCTAAAGCTATCCATTATTTTCAGTCCAAGACCCCAGATGTTTGCCAAAAGAAGGAAAAACCAAGACATTTTCTACGTGGTGGGCCAGGAAAAGAAATTGGCCACTTTTGTACATATATGCTTTTCCGTATAGGTCTAGAGAAACAATTAGCAAATGAAATTTAGAAGTCCATGTAATATGTTATGATACCTGCCCAGGGAAAGTTCAGACGTAGTGAACTGAAAAGGGGTAAATTGAGAAAATGAATTGTGCCCTATAATTGATATTTATTGATCTCTTATTATATGCTTGACATTCTAGAGTTTTTCCTGGTTTGTGTCTTGTAGTCTTTACATTGACAGTACAGTATTTTTCCTGTGTTACAGATGAGGACATTTGGGCTGTTCCCTGCCCGTGGTCTCACAGCTAGTAACCCAGGTCTTCAAAGCCTGGGTTTTCCATACTACCATAGTATTGTCTTTACATTGTTTCTCTCATATCTACCTACTTCAGCGAGTCACTAGAATTTTATGACATTTTAGGAGATACGTAAGGCATAAGATATAAGGTCACTTACAGTGAACATCTGCTACAAGCCAGTCACTTTACATACATAATTCCAAATCTTTATGGCAACTCTGCACGAATAGAGATTCTCATCCCCATTTCTCAGGTTAGCAACTGAAGCCCAAAGAGGTCAAATAAATTGCTCCAGGTGCATGGCTAGACTTTGGCAGAGCTAGAATTTGAACTCAGGTCGCTTTGACTCTAAAACCCAGTTTTTCTGCACCAAGCAGTTTCTTCCTAGAGAGCTACACTTCAAGCCAAAAAGACTTGGGTTCCTCACTTGTCCCTGGATTCTCAGCCAGGCGACACAGGTGAAAGAAAATATTTGACTGCAAGCTCTTTTTTCAGCGCAGCTCTTTTACTTTTCTTAAGTCACAAAACATTCACCTGCTTTAGTGACAGGACCCAGAGGTTATAATTCGACTTTCTCTAATATTTGCTTTGGATGCTTCATATGTTTTCTTAACAGGCAAAGAGGACTTCTTCAATCTGCCTGAAACATGTGTAATAAGCTCTTCAGTCATAATAAAAATAATAATACATCGCAGGTGTATAATACTGTAACATTTACAAATAGCTGTCGTATACGTTATCCCAGATGAACCTTAAAGTATGCGGTGATATAGGCAGGGATTATTGCTATCAGTTCATACTACAGATTTTTTTAAAAAGAGGCCTCAAGAATTTAAAGTTTTCCCATATCATGTAATTAGTAAGTCATAGAGACTAGAATTCAAGTCTTCTGAATCCTTAATCTAGCTTTGTTTTCTTATGAGCTTTACAAACATAACGAAAAGTCTCTGATTTCCCTTTGTTGCTTATTTGTTTAAAGTAGGCTCTCAGTTCCTTGTAGCATCCAGTTCTTTGGCAAGATGTGGCATGAAATTAAACGGTCACCCTTTACTAACCCAAGGAAGGACAGAGCGGTATAGCAGAAGAAGAAAGATGCTGGTTGCAATTGACTGAGAGGTGGACTCACACCCCTCCTCTCCCACCTCGTCTCCTTGTACCCATCCATCCTTTGGCTTCTTGGGCAGCTCATGACCTCCATTTTCAAAGAGCTTCGTGGTGGTCCTAGGCCAGGAGGAAACACAGGAGCAAGCGCAGTGATGGTGCATGGCTGATGACCCCCAGGAAGAGGCCATTTGGCCTAGGGCAGTGGGAGGCTTTGGCCAGGAAGCCCTCTCCTCCTGAGGGGTGTCCGGATAGCCCTGTGGACCACTAGGCTCCCTGTGCTTTGGGGGAACCTCACACTGCTGTCACTTAGGTTGGCTTTTGGGCCTTTGTCATCAGAAATTCTTGACGCTGGAGCAAAGCCCTAGGAAGAACGACCAGCAGATCGTCCTTGTGGCCGCTGTAGACTATGAGAACCAACCTGGCCTGGTGTTCTCCACTCTGGCCTATGATTTGGTTGGGAGGCAAGAGAGAGTAGCATGAAGAACCCCAGACGGCTGGAGTTTAGGCTTTGCAGCCTGTGTGACCTTAGGCACGTTATTTGACCTCTCTAAGTTTCAGCTTTGTTTCTTCATCAGTAAAACATGGATGATAACATGAATTCCCACTTATTTCCTCAGGTTACAATGATGAGGCCAAAATGAGCTCATGTGTAGAGTTAGAGAACAAACTTAATGGTTACTGGGGGGGAAGGGGTGGGGGAAGAGTTAGACTGGGAGTTTGGGACTGATACACTGCTATATTTAAAATAGATAACCAACAAGGACCTACCGTATAGCACAGGAAACTCTGCTCAATATTCTGTAATAACCTAAATGGGAAAATAATTTGAAAAAGAACAGACACCTGCATATGTATGACTGATTCACTTTGCTGAAACTAACACAACACTGTTCATCAATGATACTCCAATATGTAAAAAAAAAATGAATGAGCTCATGTGTAAAGGCACCTTGCTCATTGTAAAGGCCACTCAAATGAAAGGGTCTCACTCTGAGGGAAGGTGCTAGTCTCTGGAACGTTCTGTTTGAGGGGAGCTGCCAAACTGAGCACTTGATAGGAACAGAAAGAATTCTTTCCTCTCCTCACTCTTGGTGAGGACCAGGACTGCCTCCTGGGGTGTACCCATCCCTGCAAGCCTTCCACCGGCCTCTTAGGAGTGAGGTTGTAGCTCAGCCACGATTCAGCTGGGATGTTTCTCAGGCCCGAGGCTCGGCCACGTGCATGGGCTCCCCGCGCCTCCCACTCCTCTTCCCTTTCTCCCCCCACCCCCTCCACCCGGCCTCCACTTCATTTTGAACAAGTGAGTCGTGGTTCTCAGCTCTTTAATGAGGTTTTTCCAGCCTCTTGTTTTTTTTTGTCCTTGACCATAAAGAACTCCCAGTTACTCAAAGCTGAAAATAAAATTTGGCCAGAAGTAAGCTGAGAGTATAGTCTCATTATTGGTGTTGATATTTTTAAGTCTCTCTTTAAAAAATTTTTAAGGGGCTTCCCTGGTGGCGCAGTGGTTGAGAATCCGCCTGCCGATGCAGGGGACGCGGGTTCGTGCCCTGGTCCGGGAAGATCCCACATGCTGCGGAGCAACTAAGCCCGTGAGCCATGGCCGCTGAGCCTGCGCGTCCGGAGCCTGTGCTCCGCAACGGGAGAGGCCACAACAGTGAGAGGCCCGCATACCGAAAAAAAAAAAATAAATAAATAAAAATAAAAAAAATAAAAAATTTTTAAAAAGGCTCTGGGAGAAAGGGAGGATTTGTCATGGAATGAATATCTGTTTGAGTACTCTAGAGTGAGGACTTTACATCCTTTCCTGAAAACAGGGCACCTTCCTTTTTTGGTCAGGGAGAGTTGTGGCTATTTTGATGCCTTTTGAAAAGCACTACAGTTAATTTGATTGAGCTGCTAAGCAGTTGGTTTAAAAAAGAAAGAAAGCCAAAAAAAAAAGAAAAAGAAAGAAAGAAAGAAGGAAGGAAAAAAAAGAGAGAGAGGGAAAGAAAGAAAGAAAGAAAGAAAGAAAGAAAGAGAAAGAAAGGAAAGAAAGAAGGAAGGAAGGAAGGAAAGAAAGAAAGAAAGGAATTAAGAAAGAAAAAGAAAAAGGATAATGGTCACATGGATTTAGCATCACATGGGGAAATTCACTGTAACCCAGCGGTCTTTTAGACAGCAGATGACCACGGGCCAGATTGTTCATTTCACAAAAGGGAGTCTTTTAAAGATGAGAAGACTTTTGTCTAGAGCCCAAACTTCCCCAGGGGGAAGGACTCATTTATAACCCATTCTGATGATTTTTTTCCAATGAAATCTCACTGGTTAAATATGAATATATGTGGAGCACCCTGCCACAACATGAAAATAAGTAATGCAGTGAGAATTTGGCCCCAGGGAGTTCTAGCCCTGGGTCGCAGTCTCAGCTCTGACACTCCCTAGAAAGCTGTATAGACATAGGAATGGCCCTGAGCTGCCTTGGGTTTTCTGTTCTGTAAAATGAAGCAATAAAATGAATCCTCCCTACCTTGAGGATTGATTTGAAGGAGAAAATTCATTGATAATGTACAGTGCTTTCAGAAATATCTTAGGGACTTCCCTGGCGGTCCAGTGGTTAAGACTCTGTGCTTTCACTGCCGTGGGCCTGGGTTCAGTCCCTGGTTGGGGAACTAAAATCCCACAAGCCACGCAGCGTGGCAAAAAAATAATCTTAAAATTACACACTTGAAGGTGTGTGGAGGGGGTGAACTTGGGGAGGGAATGGTGGCCACGCTCCCCAGTTCCTTCCTCCATATGGCATCTCAGTCAAAAGGTGGGCCTCTGTTTCCTTAGTAGCCGCCACTTCCCTCCGAGAACCCAGAGACCATTCATCACCACGGTGCAGAATCCCCAGGAAGCAGGCGGCCCATCTGCTGTGCTCCACTGCTCGTAAGCTATCCGGCAGAAGAAGGCAGCCCTACTTTTCCTTGGGCCCCCTGGTCCCCGTACGGGTTAGCTGCCTCTTGGTTTCCCCTCTTGCCCAGACTACCTGTTCCCTTCCCATTTGTACATTCTTTCCTGGAGGAGAATGATAACTCACTGTCAGCTTGGGTGGGAGACAGGATTCGAGCTGCTAGTGTCTGCGAGGTGTTTGGGGTCCCCTCATCAAGCTCACCGTAGCTTCCGGCTGGAGTGCTCACACTGCTTCGGCTCAGGCCTCCTTCCTCCGTGTTCCCAGGGCACTCCTCACAAGCGTCTGCTAGAGCACTTTTGTGGCTCTCTCTTCCTGGCAGGACTCCTCCTTTCTCTACCTCTGTTCCCAGTGCCTGACACGTGCTAAGCACTCAGTAAATGTTTCAATGAATGAATGAATGAATGAATGAATGAATGGGAGACCTTGGAGTACTTACAGCCCCCAGCTTCCTTCCCTGTACACACTGATGAAACCGAAGCCCACGGCTCCCATGTGAATTGATCATGCAGAGAAAACTAGAACTGGGATTAAATATGTATTTATAACAAATACATATATTTATATATTATATTGTGTATGACACCCGTAAGTAATCTTAGTTCTACCATAGCCTGACTCTAGCATATCTATGTATGTCCTGACTCAGAGTTGGCCATGTGTTAAAAAGCAAACTGAAATAGCCCAGAAAGGAAGGCAGCACCGAATAGAAAGGCAAGAGCCACGCTTGGAGTCACCAGCCTGGCTTCCCGCCCTGCCAGTGAGTGGTTGTATGACCTTGGACGTTGTATGACGTCACTTCCTCTCCCTCATCTCAGTCGCCTAGTTTATCAAATAAGGATGTAGATTAGATGACCTCTAAAGCCTCTCCATGTTCAGAAGTCTAATGTTCTAAGAATTTCATGAGTTTCTAAAAGTTTTAGCTTCTTGAGGAGAAATTTTAAAACATTTTTAAAAATCAGAGAGCTACTGCAAAGGAGGGTTTTGGTTAAAAATTCTCTCCTTAAAACCCATTTCCACGAGGGTCCCATCATGAGCACTTGGCCTGTGCTTTAGACGCACCCAGCCCTCTTCCCGTCACCAACTGAGTTACTGGTCGGAGAGCTTGAGTGTTTGACTGTGTCTCCGTGGTCCACAGCACAGGACACAGGTGGTAGCTTAGTTGCATTTAGGGAGCGAGGGAATCCTGGTTTCTGTGCTGTTTGAATAGCGGCCATGACAAGGAACTCTGAGCCGAACCAGCGGTGCCCTGACCCTTTCATGTCTGTGGGAACTGACTCCCAACCTCCACCCCATCCCAAACCTACTTGGGCAGCCTCGTGCCGCCCTGCCCTGCCCTGTGCAGTCCTCAGGCCTCGCTGGTGTGGGAAGGGTGACCCTCATCCTCAGGGCACTGGGCACTGCCTGGGGGCTGGTGAGCTGTCTCGTCTCCGGGAAGACCTGTGTTGGCGCTCCCTGAAGGCTTTGCAAAGCAGAGGAGCTACACACCAATTCATTGTTGGTCAGTGGCAGGCAGATTTCACACTGAATTCCACCCCACGGGGCTGTGTCTAATTGGACAAATTTGAACAGCAGGCCGCAGAACCACTGCAGCGAGGAACATTGATATATGGCCCAAGCAAGGGACTCAAATCTTAAAGTGACAGGGGTTCTTTTTCAAAAAATGGCTGGCTGGATTCCAGGAGTAACAGGCCTGACTGGCAAGAGAGAGAGATGGGCCAGCTCTCCAAAGCTGGGGCTCTTTCAAGGAGGTGTTTTTGAAAAGAGTGTCTCCATTTCTGCTGG
This sequence comes from Kogia breviceps, assembly GCF_026419965.1. Taxonomy (NCBI): domain Eukaryota; kingdom Metazoa; phylum Chordata; class Mammalia; order Artiodactyla; family Physeteridae; genus Kogia; species Kogia breviceps. The sequence goes on from NC_081328.1 coordinate 22,225,193, forward strand.
TCTCCGTGGCAGGATAAACAGTATAGGGTGGTCCCTAGGGACTGTCAGCTGGGAACCAGTCGTGCTGAAGGCTTCTCCCACGAAAAGACTCACTGTGTGTGATTGAATCTGGCTAAAATATCCAGCAAGGAAACCTTGACAGAAAAGAATTGAGAAATCGTGTTGTCATACGTTCCTGAGCACCCGCCATTCGTTAGTTCAGCATCCATCAAATAGCTATTCAGTGCTGCTGTGGGTACTGTTACATGCACTATGCTTGAACACAGTGGGGCTTGTGAGTCTATGGTCTAGGGAGGGGGAAAGACATTAATCAAATAGTCTCACAAATAAACATGATTACAAATTGTGTGAAGTCTTATGAAGGAAGAATTCCACGTGGTATGAGAGCATCTGAAAGGGCTATTGGGGGAGAGTTTTCCTGAGAAGTCACATTGAAGCTAAGCCCTAGGGGGTGAGTTAAGTCAGCCAGGGGGGCAGGGGTGTAAGAGGTCAGGGGAGTGGTCAAGGTGAAAGAGGGCCTGAGTGGCTGCAGCTCAGTGCCCAAGGGGAGGAAGGGGCGGCAAATAGCATGGGTAAGGCTGTGGGGACTTGCTGCTCCTGTGAAGGATTTTAGTCTCATCCTAAAAGCAGTGGGGAATCTATTTCCAGCAGAGAGTGATAGGATCATATTTGAGATTTGAAAAGATCACTCTGGAAGACAGACTTTTACAGAAGTCCAGTAGGAGGCGATGGAATGGATTAGGTTGGTATCAATAACCAACAGAAGCAGACAGATGCCAGTGATATTTAGGAGGTACAATCAAAGGCTTGTGATGGAATCAATATGCGTGCGAGAGAGGAGGAGATGTTGAGGGTGGTCCCCAGGTTTCTGACCTATTTTTCTCTATTCACTTCATTCACGGAGAGTTGCCAGTCATGTGGAGAAGGCGGCTTGGACACGTTGAGTTTCCATTGAGATGTCAGGATGCAAACTCCACATCTGTGGGGTTAAATCTATGGGTCTTCGGCACAGAAGAGATGTTTGGGCTAGGTGTTTCCTCAGAGAGGGATGGAGAGAGAGGGAAGGGAGAATGGCAGAAAGGTAGAATAGATACCTCTCTCCCTTGAGGCATCCTCAGATCTATTTGGAGAAGCAAGGAGACATTTACAAATTAATATAATAAATGTAAATGTTCATGATTTTGTAGAAGTGTGATGAGACTGTGTTGAGAGTTAGATGACCAGCCAAGTGCGTAGTGTGTAGCAATGAAGAAGTGGAGCCCATAGAAAATGAGGGAACTGACCAAGGACTTGTGCAGAGGTGAGGGCAGTGGTTCAGTTCACAGCAGGTCAGCGGTAGCCATTGACTTTATTTAATGCTTTTAGTGCTTCTTCAGATACTGGCAGTGGAGTGTAAACTGGGTAACCCTTTCTAGAAGGCAGTTTGGTAGTAACCATTATATATTAATAATTCATTCTTTTTGATCCAGTAATTTATCTTCTAAGAATTTATTCTATAAAAATATAGGTAAAATTTCTAAGGTATAGGGAAAAGCACTGTTGTAATAGCAAAGAAAAACTAATAATAAGTAACACCGCTGTCAATCAGTAGAGGCACGGGTAACAGTAAATTTTGGTATGTACATATCATAGCAATAGCATGTAGGTATTAAAAAGAACATTTTTAAATTTAAAAAAATGCAGTTGAAAAGCAAGGTGTATAATATAATTCTATTGCTAACATAAAAACAAAACTCAGCGAACAGTAGCTATCTGGGGAAGTTAAAAAAAAAGGGAATTCTCACTCTTACTTAGTTTTTTATAGTTAATATATTTTGCAATTAACATATATTACTTTTCTAATCAGAAATAACAGTAAAGACTTTTACCAAGAGAATACAAGTAAGGGGGCAGGAATAGCTACTGGCTGGGAACAAGCTCTTCTGGATGATTGTGAAGAGGAGGGGGAAGGGCTGTTTACTTTCTCCTTCTCGAGACTTACCTGTGTGACTCAGCTGTACTTGCTTATGGATCCTGCAAGACCATGCTCAAATGCCAACTCTTCCAGGATTCTGTTCTTGCTAATCAAATTCAGGGTGTCGGTTTAATGAGCATTTATTGAGATTCCTTTTTTAAAAATTTTTTTAATTAATTAATTTATGGCTGTGTTGGGTCTTCGTTTCTGTGCGAGGGCTTTCTCTAGTTGTGGCGAGCGGGGGCCACTCTTCATCGCGGTGCGCGGGCCTCTCACTATCGCGGCCTCTCTTGTTGCGGAGCACAGGCTCCAGATGTGCAGGCTCACTAATTGTGGCTCACGGGCCCAGTTGCTCCACAGCACGTGGGATTCTCCCAGACCAGGGCTTGAACCCGTGTCCCCTGCATTGGCAGGCAGGTTCTCAACCACTGCGCCACCAGGGAAGCCCGAGAATTTCCTTTTATCAGCCCTCATTAGGCACTCTTCTCCTAATGGAGAAGAGTGAATAAGATACAGTCTCTGCCTTTAAGAAACTTTCTCTTGAGGGGCAGAGATTGCCAAGGAAACGAACGATTGCAGTACAGAATTGAGTCCAGAGGCCCTGGGGTCTCTTCCAAGTTGAAAAGCCTGCAATTCAATGAAGAAAGTCCCCACAATTTCTGGCTTCTTTTCACAGGCTGGGAGGAATGTGCTGTGAGCAGTGTTCATCCCTGAATTGTCCCGGGCCCCCAGACGTGGGCCTTCGTTCACTGGGCAGCACAAGGCCTTGTGTGGGAGGCAGACACACGAGTCAGTGGTCAGTTGGCTGAGTGGATGACCTGACAGCCTCTCAGACCTCAGGCCCAAGGAGAGTCCCCCAGCCTGCCTGCTCTTCCATCAGCAACACATGCTGGTGAGCACCCAGGGGACACCTAATGTGCACAGGGACCCTCGGGGATCACAGCGCAAGGCCAGCGCTCTCACTCTGCTGATTGCGTGACCGGGGACAGATGACGTTCCCTCTCTGGGCCTCGGTTTCCTCATTTGCAAGATCAGCAGCTGGTGCTGAGTGGTCCCTGTTAGCTTTGACATCCTACAATCATGGTGAAACAATTCTGCCATCTCCCCGATGGGTCACAGGAAGCCACAGTGTCAGGCACACAGTAGGTATTCCACACGTGTTTGTGGTTGACAGCCTACTACAGGTGCTGGGTGTGGTAGAGGTGAGAGAAGCCTATAAGACTTTATCCTGCCTTCTAGGAGCTTCCAGTCTTTCTGAAAGGCAAGAGAAGTATCCGTGGAACAGTAGCAACCCCTAGAACCCTCAGGACAAAGGGCTGGACGGGTGGAAATGGTGGAGGCTGGGAGTGAGGGGTGGGTTCTTTGGTCAGTTTTCAAAGTCTCCTACTGATCTCCAGAGAAATTGCCCCTTTTTAAGGTATGTGGCAATCCCATTGGCTTGTTTCATTCCAGAACATCCTACTCTCTGAGTCACTTGGTGACAAGTAACGCACGCTGGAGCTTCTGAAATTTCCTTAGGGGTGAAGGAGGGTTGGAAAGCAGTGAGGCGCCCCTCTCCCTTTGTTCTAGAATGCCCTGCCTGCCCACCTTGGCAGAAAGAAAAGGTCCAGTTAATACAACCCTTCTTACTCCTAAGGGAAAATGAAAGGGGAATTCCTGTCAAGAAAACCATGAACAAGGAACACATTTCAGTGCCATTGCTGTCATTTCTTTCCCATGTGGGCTTGTCGGTGTGTACTCAGCACACAGCAGGTGTACAGCTTGTGCTTATTGGCCCGAAACGACTACCGTTCTGAACCCTTAGCCCATCACCGGGGCTGACAAGAGCTTTGTCTGTCCATACCCGATCCTGTGATGATCTTGGGTGGTGTACTTTTTTGGGTTTGCACCAAACCAGCCTTTTCCATGGATCATCCTGTGCTGGTCTGTCTCTTTTGCACGTTGGGCTAATCTTCTCCATATGTGTGTCTGGTTTGGCATGTACATCTCGACCTCCCATGAGACGGCGAGGCTGCCTCAGACAAACACGGAGAGTCGCTGCCCAGCCCGCCAGGCTCTGGAGCTGGGCCACTGGCTGGCTCTCTGAAGAGGGCAGCCCCTGTTAGGCCTCCTCTCTCTGGAAAGGCTCTGTGGAGAGGCACCCAGATGGGCTTCTCTTTTGGGCTGAGTGGGGCATGAGAAGAAGACATCCTTTGAACAGCTACTGCCTGGTGACCCAGCCAGAGCAGAGTGTCGCCAGGACAGTGGGCCTAAGGTGTGCCCGGCTGTTGGCCAGACCGTGTGTGGCTCTCGGGTGAGGAGTCCTCTAGGCCTTGAACTCCCTGCACTGACTACCAACGTCCTCTTCTCGCCTCCCTCCACCATCCTAGAAATCAGCGTCCCTCCCCAGCTGCATGGAGCCCCTGCTCACCATGTTTGTGAAGGGCAAATAGATCCATAGGATTTATGGCTGCAGATTGAAAAGAGGGGAACAGTTTGAGAGCAGAAAGAGAAACCTCATGTGGAGGGTAATGTTGCAATTCTACAAAGTTCTTTCAAAGTCATTACCTTTATGAATCCCTACAGCCAACCTCTGAGGTGGGAATTAACCTCCCGAAGGTTCAGAGAAGTCTTGCTGCTGGTAAGAGGCAGAGCCAGGACCAAATCCCGGCCTCCTGACTCCAGGTTCAGAGTTCTTTTCTAGAATTCTGCCCTCCCCAGACCTACAGGCTGCAGCCTAGTGGCTCCTCACCCCTTCCGCATAGACCCCATCAAGGTGCTCTTTCAAGGCTCTTCCTGTCTCCCTGGTGCCACCTCAAGCCTATCTCTGGACCTTGGTTGGCGTGTGGGCCAGGAGAGAAGCCTGTGTGAGCAGGAAGATGAAATCCCTGTGAGAAGAACAAGTACAGTTACTGCCCAGGGCCCCTCAGACTCTGTCAGCCACTGCTGCTAAGGTTGTCGATCTTAGGAAAGCTCCATCTGCAAAGGGGTCTGTGCCCAACTGCTAATCTCCACCTATAATCTTCAGAGGGTGCCAGTTCTCATCAGGCCATAGTTGGCCATGACCTCAAGCCACACCCTGGTCAGAATGGAGGCATTTTGTGAGCCAGGTGGGCCTCTGCTTCACCATCACCGATAGCATACCTTCCTCTCAGTCCATACTCTGCTGACGCCAGCCCTCACCAACCCCGTGCATACCATGCAATCATGCCAGCTCTTACTTCCTCTCCAAGCCCAAGAGCCCCTTTTGTACCCACTAGACTAGCTATACAGCTTTATCAAGTTCCTGAACCTTTCTGGTCTTTTGTTTCCCTGGTTGAGAGATGAGGTCAGCACATATGCATCAATTCATTCATGTATATTAACACAATGTATAATTTGATGAGTCCCCAAGATTCAGATTCTAGGGCCCCAAGCCCTAGAGATTCAGAAAGGTGATCAGACACAATCTCACTGCCCTCCAGATGTTCATAGTCTAGCAAGGCAAACAGATGTGTAAACAGATGAGCATGATACAGTAGGGACATCAACAAAGCGTTTCCCAGCTCATGTCAAAGCTGTGTCCACCGAAAGCCGTTGAAGGAAGGAGAACGTGGGCTTCACTCCTTAGAAGTCATGGAAAAGCATGTGGGAGACAAGGTGACCTGGATGACCCCAGGCAAGTTCTGTAACTTCTCTGAGGCTCCATTTCCTTATCTATGAAGCAGAATGATAAAGCCCATGTTACAGAGTTTTAACGTCAGGATAGTACAGAATGTATTCAAGGATCGAGCCAATACCTACACATAATAGGTCATAGAAAGCAAAAGAGCCACAGAGATTATTGAATTGTAATTTTTGGAAAAATAAGGGTCCAGGGATGACTCATTATAACAGCAACTAGTATTCATTAGTGCCCAGTAAATGCCTGACCCATTTGTGGACCTTGACCTGTACCTGAGGCTGAGACATCTGCTGTGATCTGGGCTTCCTGAGCAGACGTTGGCATCTGGATAGAAAGAGCCTGAGCCTGCAGCCCGTGCAGGCCCTCAGTCACTCAAAAGTAAAGCTCTGATGGCCCCGGCACTCTCGTTACCTCTGAAGGTCCTAGACCAGGCCGAGGAGTTCTTCCCACTGCCCCACCCACCGCGTGGCCTTGTATCACTGTCAGCCCATTGCTTGTTCTCATCAAGTAGACATAGGCAGACCTCCCTTTAGGAGGCCCCATTTTAGTCAAGTGTGCTTCCATGAAAAGCATGTAAATTCAGAGCAGCAGATTCCTCTCAGGCGTGGAACGGGGACGTTCCCCTCTGACCTAGCCGCTGAGTCCTACTTTCCAGGGCTGACTTACAATGTGCCCTCAGTCAAGGGACCTGATTTTTCAGGACTACCTCTTCATCCGCTTTCACTCAAAACAGCTGTCTTTGCCCTGCATCCTTAACGTTGTAAGATGTAAGCAGAGTGGACTCTGCTATTCTTTGCCAGGCATTCAACAGATACTCTTTTCATTGCTTCTCTGAACCCCACACTATGAGAAATGCAAAGATGCAAGGTGTAGGGACCATCTAAGCAGCTGTCTCCCTCCCAAAAGAGTGCTTATTGCCAAGTAATTAATGTTGGCACATTGAGGGAAGTTTAATTAAATGCTTATTTTGCTTTGTGGGCCTCAGTTTTCTCATCTGGAAAATGGCCATAGTAATAATACGTCATATAGCTCTTGCTAAGAATTAAACAGTGTCCCTAGATGAGTTGCCCAGACTAGGTGCTCAGTACATGGTAGCTCTAGTTCATCTGCCCTTAGAGCTACCAAATATTTATTGAGGGCCTCCTGTGGACTAGACTCTGCAGGGGGCCCTGGAGATACCATCGTGGTGAAGACCCAGGCAATCAGGAAGTCATTAGCCCAGTCTAGCAGGGGAAAAAGACATTAAACAAAGAATCACGTAAATAAATACCTAATTACAAATTTCCCTTCTCTCGCCCTTCGGGGACTAGGGCAGATTGCATCAAGACAGTTTTGGGTGGAGAGAGAAGAGAAACGGCTGTATTTCTAGGCTGCTGAGGTTAGCTGGGTACAGAAATGAAGGAGAGGCTGGTGTCTGCTGGGTCTGACCAGAAGGTCTGGCCCCTTTTCTCCAGCTCTAAGACTCTGAGCGGTGCCCGCAGGGGACCCCTGTGCCACCTTCCAGGGCTGCTCCAGACTCAGAAGCAGCAAGGGGTCCAGATGCCTGTGAGCTGGAGAGCATCCCCCCCGATCCCCGGCCCAGGGCTGCGCCTCCTCTGAACGCTGACTGACTTCTGAGACATGCCTTTCCCATGTTGGGAATTCATGGCCCTTCACAGCGACTGGGGAAACAAGAGCAAAAGCAACCCTAGGCTGGATTTTCTCTCAGAAACCTACAAACTTCAGTCTGGTCAGGGTCTGGGCTGGAGAGCGGGCACCTGAGAGGGCACAGCCCAGAGTGGCAGCTGTTGCGGCCTACAGACCAAGGAGGTGTTCAGATCCAGCACAGAGGGCGCTGCCGGCCTCCTGGCTGTTCAGATGCAGGGCTTGTAGGACTTCCCTGATGCGAGGGAAGCTCCAGAGGCCCTGCCCCAACCGTGCTGCTCTGGATCAAGGCCTCGCTAAACTCCCAGCTCCCTGGTTTGCAAAGCAAACTTCAGCCTTGTACTATTTACCTTGGCAAGTCCAGGACCAGATTGATGATCTGTAAAGTGGATTTGTTATTTGGCCGTTTGCTTTGGCAGCTCTTGAAAGCACTTTGCTGATTACAGTCCCAGATGTCATTGCATACGTTACCCTGCTCTATAATGGGGCTTTGAACACTTTAATTTGAACTACAAATACTATTAAGCTTTTTGCACCTCTTCTGCCTTTCCTTCTTGGTTATTAAGTAACAGAACAGACAACCTGCATTCCCTTAGGCTTCTTTCTCGTTGTCTTTGTCAGCCTCCTCCCATAGAGAGCTTCCAGCTTTCCTCCTGTTCTCTCTGGGGCTTGCTGGAAGCCTTACCCACCTATGCCCACCCCGCAGGTAAGCTCCCGTGGCGGCAGCCTTGCCAGTTTTTCCCTAGCAGCTAATCTCGCCTCTTCTAGTTTCAAGGTGCAATGCGTTCATTCCAAACCTGGCTTCCCCACACGCTCCCAGCCCCGAGCGCTTCGTCCTAGTGCTGCGTTCCACTCACCCACAGGGATTTTTTGTTTGTTTTAACGTTACCGATGGCGTTCTTTGGGGGAAGCTAGATTTGGGGCATGGATGTGTCATATCTTTTTGCCCAGAGAGGGCAAGGGGCCCTCTCTGGGCAAAAAGACAAAACACCAAAAAGGCCCAGCGTCACACAAAAAGGCAGCGGCGGAACCAAAAATGACTTTATACTTTCCCAACTCAAAGCCCTGGCACTGCTGCCCGGGCTCCCCTCCTCATACGTGATTCTCAGTCACCTCACCAGGGTGGCGTGGGGAGGAGAGCGGTGGCCGCGTCTTTAAATGGGGGCAGTCGCTGCTCGGTAGTATATCTTCATATATCTTCGGGGTTGTTGGTGGAGAGTGCCCGTGTTCCTGGCTAATGGGGGGTATATGACTCCGTGTTCTCCAAGGTAATTGCTTCTTCCTGTTGTAAATAAACCATTAGCCAGGTCCTCGCCTCAGGAAGCAATTTAAGGCCCAGGGGAGGTGGCCAAAGAAGTCGGCTCGCAGCCTCCTGGAAAGGAGGCCCGGCTCTGCCCAGCTCCTCCCGTCCTGGTCTTCCCTTCAGAGCAACACAGAGTGCCCCCTCATCGTCCTGCCAAGCTCCCGACGGGCTTTCCCTCGGCCTTGGATTTGCCAGGCTCCGCGTGAGCTGCCTCTGGTTTTGTTTCTCTCCAAAGAAAATGACCATTTCTAGTCCACCTAAACGGAGTATCGGTGGAATTGTTTTGTTTGTTAGGTGGTTGTGGTGTTCTTGTTTTCCTTTTTCTTTTTAGCTTTCACTCCTTCAAAGTCATTTTTTTGTCCACTCCTTCTCCTCTGGCCTTAAAGATCCACAAGGTTCTTAGCCGGAGCCTTTCGGCATGTCACAGGGCTTTAGAGGTAGAAAAAGTCTCCCTCGTATCAACAGTCAGTGGCGTGCCTGTGTATATTTCTGTTAATCATTAGGTCATCCCTGCAAGGAAGCTAGTTCTAACCCTGTTTTATAGTGAAGGAAGCCGAGGCTCAGTAAGGGCATGTCCAGTATCACACAGCCACAACGGGGCTAAGGTTTAAGCAGCTAGATCAGTGTGACTCCAAAGCCAGGGCTGTCTGCCTTCTCCTATGGAAGGCCTGAGTTCTGATTTGGAAACTGCAGCATCCCTCCTGTGGTGTAAGCATCTCAAAGGTAGGTTGAATGTCATGCTTCATTGTGTATCCCGGTGACTAGTCCTGGACCTTGTTTGATTTAGATGCCCAATAAATGTTTGTTGGATGAATAACGATACATCCACTCACGTGCTTCTGATTTTAAGTGACCGTGTCTTCCCTGTAGCCAGTCTCTCTGTCAAGGTGGGGCGGAGGAGGGGAGAGACTCTCACCTTTGAAATATTTCAGTTGAAGAAGTTAATTCACTTTGTGAGTTTACTTTAGGAATAGAGATTATGGCAGTATTTTTGGCCACCACTCTCAAATTCTTCTAACCCTTTACAGTAATAAGCAAATTGAGCAGAGTAAGGACATACTTAACCGCCAAATGGTGTTCTGAACTGTGTAAAGTTACCAGGGTGGCTTTTTTTTTTTCCTTCCTGTATAAAAGATTGTGTGGGTTCTGTGAACTTCTCTGCTTTTTTTAGCCCTTCCTGTCTTATTGTGTTTGAAGTATCTTTGTGGTGACCTGTTGGGAGTGGATTCTTCCATATGGAAGTGTTTCTCTAACTTTTTAATCATTTCTTTGGGGAAGTGGAGAGTTCGGGGTAGCAGATGTTTTTCTGGCATTGTTGTTGAGTGGAGGTAGGGGCTTTTGAGCTGTGAGTCAAGCTAAGCCCAGCCTGAAAGGAGAAGGCCACTCCCAGGGGTAGGAGGCAGCCCGACACCATTGGCTCTGGCAAGTCAGGCCCGTGTGGGAGTGGACGCTTCTGCCTTTGCCCTGACTAATGCCTTTTCCATTTCCCAGGAAGAATGCCTTTTCCCCTGTGACACTGAGAAAAGTTATTTTTTTTTTTTTCAGTGTCCCACAGAAAATCCTTACCAGTCCTCAAATGGGAAGCCTGGCTGGTGCCCTTACCCACAACCCCACCCCCCACCCCCCCAAAAAAAAGGAAAAATAACAAATAAAATGAACCCTTGTTTCTCTCCTTCGTGGCAGTCACGTCTCTCTTCGTACTCAGTTTCTCAGTGAGCCACAGCTTAACATCTTGGTTTAAAAAAGAAAGGTTGCAAAAACCTGTCTGATTCTCCCATGTTCTCATGTTCTCTTGGACTCTGTTACTCAATCAGCCTATTCAAGAAGCAACACGTGACCTCCTGGGAAGGTTATTCGGCAGAGGTTGCAGAAACTGATGGCTGGCAACCGTCGTGTGCCACAGCTCTCAGCCCGAGTACTGATTCAACAGTGGCCGCTGCCCTTGCCCTCCGTCTGTTTTACTGCCTCGCCTCCGGTGTCCGCCTCCCCTTCATCCCCGGGTCACACCTGCAACGCTAACGAAGAAGAGGTGTTGGTGCAGTGAGGGAGAGCGCTTGGGCACTGGCACCCTTCAGCCCCCGGTGATAAGGATACAGTGGGAAGACGGGGAAGGAGCTCAAACGAGGGCTTCCCTTGCCCTGTAATCCTGCCTTGACCAGACCGTGGCTTTGCATGCAAACTTGGGCGTTTCAACATTTAGAGGTTGAGGGGGAGAGTAAAAGAGTCAGCAAAAGAGACTGAAAGGAGCTGCTAGAAAGATGGGAGGAAAACTAGGTGAGTGTGCTGTCAAAGCCAAGGGGAGAGAAGGATCAGCCGCATCAAATGCACACCTGACCTGCTGAGAGGTCAGGTCAGACGATAACTGAGAAGCAGCCATGGGATGCAAACGTGAAGGTTGCCACCTGTGGAAGAGCCTTTTCAGTGGAGAGGTGGGGGCAACACCCTGATTGGAGTGGGTTCGAAGAGAGACGGGAGGAAAGATCTTATTTATTTTATTTATTTATTTTTCGCTGCATTGGGTCTTCGTTGCTGCGCGCGGGCTTTTCTCTAGTTGCGGCGAGCGGGGGCTCCTCTTTGTTGCGGTGCACGGGCTTCGCATTGCGGTGGCTTCTCTGGTCGCGGAGCATGGGCTCTAGGCGCGTGGGCTTCAGTAGTTGTGGCACACGAGCTCAGTAGTTGTGGCTCACGGGCTCTAGAGTGCAGGCTCAGTAGTCGTGGCGCACAGGCTTAATTGCTCCGTGGCATGCGGGATCTTCCCGGACCAGGGCTTGAACCCATGTACCCTGCACCGGCAGGTGGATTCTTAACCACTGCACCACCAGGGAAGCCCGGGTCTTCCTTTCTCTTAATGGAAGAAAAACTAGCAGAATGATGGCAAGAGGATACGGGGTCTAGCACACAGGTGGAGGGATTGGCCCTGATGAGTGAGCACATACACTCAGAATGGAGGTAGGTGGATAGATACAGCAGGGAGACTTTCAGTTCCCTTCTCACTGCTTCCGTTTTCTTGGCAAAGTCATCATACGTCCTCGGCTGAAGGTGAGAAGGTATTGGAGGTTTGAGGCTAGAGGAGCAAATATGAAGTCATCAGCCAAGAGACTGGAGGGAAGATGGACTGAGGAAATGTGATTAGAGGACCGCGTTAAAGGCCCATTTGAAGTTAGTGATCATCAAGTTAAAAGTAAGACCGGTTCGCACAGTGAGCTTTTTTCCAGCTATGAGTAATTGCATGGGGCCAGGGAGTAAGTGGAGAGTGGGTTTAACAAGATTGTGGTTTCACCAGGCAAGCATAGCAGAGGGAGAGAGGGGGGCACTGTTATACTCAGCCGAGGGGGTGAGTATAACAGTGCACGTGCGGGAGGAGAGGACAGAGGGGACCAAGGGGCGATGAAAAGCAAGTGGAACCAGCAGATTATAGACCTTGGAGGGGTGTCGAAGGATTGCTGGAGCTGGGGTACTAGAGGGAGAGACCCAGAAAGATATAGGAGGTGATGGTCACAGTGGGATATTTGATTTTGAGAGTGTGGCAGTGTTTGCAGTTGCTGTTAGTTATATCGAAGAAACGTCTGAGATCGAGTGATGGAGGTAAACTACAAGTGAAGAGGTTCAGGAACTGAGAGGCCAAGTTGTTGGAAGGACCATCTGTGTGACTTAGGACAGGATTCGTGATGGAGAAAGTGGCAGTGAACCAACCAGGAGCTAAAATCTTTGAGGAGTGAGGGGTGTGATGGAGGGGCAGGAATTGGAGAAGGAGGGCTGAGGGGCCGTTCAGTCTCATGGCACCAGAGTCAAAGCTGGAGCTTTTATGAAACAAAGAAGAGACGTCTGCCTCTGTGAGGAGCCGGAAGGACACTGGCTCCACCCCAGGGGCTAAGGGGTGTGGGAGAGGATCAGGAGAGGATGGCTGGGCGGGCAGGGTCCTCAGAGGAGAGCCTAGCATTTCTCAAAATATACCGCTTTAGACTCTACAGAGAGAACGAGTGTATATACACTTTCTAATTTATTTGATTCTTTCAACAATGCTTCAAGTAGGGAGGGCAGGTATTTTACACCTGAGGACACTGAAGCTTACAGGGGTGAAATGTTCGTGCAGTGACACTCAGCTAGTTGGTGTTGTATCCAAGGCCTCCTGACTCCAAGTCCAGTGCTCTTTTTACCGCACGGTTCTGCCTTCCTTCAGGAGGCCATCAGTCCTATCACTGAACCCACGAAATCACACTTGATCCAAAGTCATGACTGTTCTTCCCACGCTGCCCCCATAGCCTGAGATTCAGCACCCAAAGACAGGTTCCGGGAAGTGGTGATCATTTGGCCTATACTCTGCCCTCTCAGATCCACCTAGATATTAAGGACCATTCTCTGTAGTACCCCAAATATCTTAAACTTAGCAGCCAGCAGTGAGACACAAGTGGACGTTCCCTTTCAGGGATGATTTGGAAAACAATTTCCCAATAGGAATAACACGGTATTTTAGTTGTAAGGAATTTAGGTGTCCTAGAAAGTACCTTTTTAGCAACAATGGACAGAAAAGTTATTACGACATGTAGACAGGCAGTTGGCCATGATAGAAATCATGAACTTAGGGTGGTGGTTCAGAGCTTGGTTCTTAAAAATGTTTCGTTCTCAATTCTCAGGCAGAGTGAGTGGGGCAGTATCGCCACTGAGGAATCTCCCAACTGCCGAGTTACCCCGTCCCTCCTCCCTCACTGGGCCAGAGACCCCAAGATGAAGGGGTCTCTGTTGTTCATTCACTTAGCAAGCGTGTGTTGATCACTTCTATTGCAGTTCTGGGCATACAGCAGTCAATAGCACGCTACAGAAATGAATGCCGTGGAGGGCTAGAGGTTCTCAGCCATGCACTGTATGAAGGCATCTTTCTTCTGAAGGAAAATGAGAATACTCCTTCATACTCCAGTAAGTGACCTCTTCTGAGCTACCTCTCCCGAGTTTCCCAGCTTGCTGGGCCACGGAGGAGGGTTGGTGTGTGGACGGTTGGGCCAGATCCCTCTATCCGTCCCTGTGTGCCTTTATGGGCACAGTGGCCAAGCCTGTTGCCACGCAGGGTGGGGGTGGTAGCGTTTCTAAAAATGCCATCTGGAGCGATAGCACAAGCCCTTCCGTGGAGCTACGTGTTGGAAATGGCACCAGGGTGGCCTCTGAGTAGAGAGAATTGTGCAGGTGTGTGCCCTGCTCTCTACGTAGTAATGGTCTCAGGCAGACGCACTGACTTAGACAGCAGTAGAGACCTGACCGTGGTTTATGGCAACAGGGAGTGCCTCAGAGTCCCCTGGGTTAGGGTTAGGGTGAAGGTCAGGGTCAGGGTTAGGGTGAAGGTGAGGGTCAGGGTTAGGGGAGCTTTTCAAAGATAAAGATGCCCAGGCCCCAATCTTATGCCCCAGAAATTCAGATTATGATCTGGGACGGGGCTCGCACCTCATATATTTGCAGAGCTCCCCGGTGGATTCTGATGTGTCGCCCAGATGAGAAGTACCGTTGGAGGATGTGTCTGCGGGGGTTTTGTGCCAGACAGCTGGATGGCAGGATAACAAACATACCCCGCTGCCCTTCCTCTGCCAGGTCTCAGTGTGATCAAATGTCTCTTCTGACAGCTCCCTCCTCAGCAGGATCCTCCAGGAACTTGTGATTATCCTCAGTCTAAGTCAAAAGCAGCTTAATTTCTCTGAAAACCATGCCAGTTGGGCATTTTGCCTGGAGCGAGAGAAGCAGATCTGTGGCAGTGTTCTTTGCTCGATTCAGCTCTGCCGCCTCCGTGGGGCACCCTCTCTGTTCGTACTGCCTCCCCACTTTCTCTTCCTGCCGCAAAGCCCAGTGCTTCGTTTGGTGCCTGGTTGGTGAAGTCAGGTCGTTCTAGCAGGACTGGGCACCTGGCTGGATACAGACTCGGGTATAGATGGCCTGGTGAAATCTGGTTGGCAAGAAGGTCCTGGGTGGGCTAAGACAAGCAAGTGTCAGTCGTAAGGTCAGAGAACAGGAGACTGGGGCCAGGGCCTGGAGAGCAGGCTGAGGGTGCAGACCAGACCAGCACCCAACTCTGATCCCGAAGAGCCCTGCGATCAAGTCTGAGAGAGGCTCATTGGTAACCCACAAGGAGCTGGAACACATGAACCCTCTTTACACAGAGGAACTGAGTTCACCTGCCTACGTCATCCTTTGACATCACATCCCCTGGGTCTTAAAGGGCCTACCTCTTACCAGTTTATTCTGCTTTGTCAGAGACATGGGCCTGTTCATCCAAGACCCTGAGCTGAAAGTTGGAGCCATTGCACCGTGAAACGAGCAGCAGTCAACTCTGGGTCTTCTGGTTGAGACTGGTCCCCCCTTTAGGCCAAGCGTTATTTCCACTGGGACTCTTTTCCCTCTGTGCACTGATATTAGCGTTCTGTTATCCTCTAAAACCCTTGATCCTCAGGGATCGGTATCAAGACGTTAGGAAGGTGGGCCCTAAGTTTTGAGGATATGGTAAAGAGCAAGACGGATGATCTCTCCACCCTCGTGGGCTTATCTTGTAGAAGGGAAAACAGGCAAACGAGCAGTGCCCATGGAGTGAGTGTGATAAGGTAGGTTCAGGGGTCTCTGCTATGGGGGAGCACACAGGAGGGGCATTGGACCTAACCTATAGAGGGTCAGGGAAGGCTCAGAAGAAGCTCTGTTTCAGCTGTCATCCGGGGGAAGATGTGAAGGCCCAGAGGTGAGAGGGTGTCGTCCGCTGGAGGAAGAAAAAGAGGTTCATTATGCTTAACACAAGGGACAAGGGAGAGGCGGGGAGAGATGAGTCTGGAGGAGTGAGCAGGGCCGGGTCGTCAAGGAACTTGGCCACCATGGCGAGCAGCTGAGGCACCATTCTAGCCCCTTGTTTGCCACCGTGGACAGGTATTTTCTGATTCCTGGGATGACTCCGAAATGGATACACACACACGCGCGCGCGTGCGTGCAAATCTCTCAGGAATGATTACTGCTGAGTCCCTTCTCATTTGGAGGCAGCACAGGGTAATCTGGATTATAAACCGTCCGCCTGGGGCTGGGGCTCCCCGGCCTGCTGTCATCATCTTTCCTTCCACCTTAGGATGGCACTCAGCCTCACACAGCAGCAGCCTGCTGATGAAGAATAGAAGTGACAAGGGCAAAATAAAACAACTCTCCAGAACGTGTTCAGTGGGGAAGGAAAGGCGGGAAGAGCGGTTCTCTTGTTCCCAGCCGACACCGCCCCGCTTCCCGCTTTCTCGTTCCAGAGGAGACGCCGCCTGGCTGGCTGGACGATTCTTCGGGGGCTGTGTTTTGTGCTTGTCACTCCTATACCAGGTTGCTTTTAAGACGCATGGACTCCTGAATCTTTAAAAGAAAGAACTAAAAAGGAAATCCCAAAGGCAGTGAGTTGGCAGGTCATCTGCTGAGAATGAGGGAGAGAGGGGGGGAAGTAACAGGAGGGAACTGACCAGGAGCAAATGGGGGGGGTGGGAATTGAGGAACAGGGAGGGGCCTGGCTGATAAATTTGTCATGGCGCCAGTTGACACAAGTGTATGGTTTTGCTCCAGCACAGCTCAGCAGCCCAGGAGCAGGGGCAGAGAAATTCGATGGTTGCTTGGATCATCCCGGGTACATCTGGCAAAGCGGGAGGGGCGGAGAGACCAGGAGGAGGGGTGATGGGGGCTCGGCGAGAGTGCTCTTGGACCTGTGAGCTGGGATGGATGGTGGAGAAGTGCCACCAGGAGGGAGCTGGTGGCTTGGGTTATTGTGGAGGGCTCCAGAGGCTGGCAGTCTCGGTGAAGTTGAAAATCATCATTGGTAGAAATAAGGAAGTGAGAGGGATAGACAAATAGGAAGCTTCACGATCAAAATGTGAGGTTTCTTGCTTCAAATACTAGAAGTGCCAATTGCAAGATCCAGGTGAGTGAATGGCGGGAATGAAGATGAACGTCACTGGTGTGTGGAGGTCGGTGAATCGTGAGGCCAAGGGGCTTGGTTCGATCGTGCACCTGAGCACCACACTTTCTCAGCGTTTGGCAGGAATTGTTGAGAAGGTGACAGGGGTGTAACACCGCAGTCCTCTCTGAAGTCGAGGGATTGTTGCTTCGCCCTGTAGAGTCCAGTGGCAAGGATGTGGAGTGCTATTCTAGAGACTGTGTGAGCTCGGAGCTTCTCCCCTGGTTGGTAAGATAATTCCTTTGGAAGGGGTGATGTCATTCACAAAGAATATTTGTATTCCCTTGGAGAAGACAGTACTTCCTTTTATTGTCAGATCATTTTAGTATGACTGAAAAATCAGGGAGAAAGTGGTTTTTTTAATACCTGAAAGGAATACTATATGAGATGTCTCAAATCCTGGCCCCCAGGTCCAGCCCTGCGGCCTGATACAGAGTGTCTTTATACCTCAGCTTCTTTCTGAAACAGAAGAACTTCTCAGAAGAACGGAATAATGCAGGGTCGTTGTGACAATCGGTGGTCCCTTTAAGCATTTATTGTGTATAAGGCACATTTGTTTAAGCCTTACTATTTTTAATTATTCCCATTTTATAGATGTATAAATTGAACCAGTTATAAGTTACCCAACTTATACAACTATAAATGACAGAAGAAGGGCCCTAAAAGTCTGAGCCTTTCACCATTTCCCATTCTACCTCTGTTGGGCTCTGAATGCAAAAATAAGACAAAACTCACAGTGCTGTTGAAAGACATGGAAACAGCTCACTTGACCACAGTCCCACCACTGAGGGTGTGCGTGTGCTGTGGGGATGCAGTAGGAGGACCATTCCCTGCCAGGTGACTCCAGGAAGGCTTCCCGGAGGAGCTCAGGCTGGGGTTGAGCCTCGTGTCGTGTCAGCTGCAGGCGGCAGCTTGTGCTGTCAGCTGGCGCCTCTTCTCGTGTTGGTCTGAGACGTGCCAGCATATTGTCTTCTCCCTCTGTGTCCTGTTTTGCCCCGCGGTGAGACACACACACACACACACACACACACACACACACACACACACACGTGTCTATTCCCTTTTCTGTAAAACTGCTCTTCAAATGTTTGAGTTCTAGAATCTCAGCTCTCTGAACCTCTTCTCCAGGTTAAGCAACCTCAGTTTCTTCCCTCCCTCTTTCCTTCCTGCTGCGTGCCAGGATCTGAGGCACCGTGCTGTGCATTTAGGATACAGAGATCTTTTTTAAAAAGAATGGGCTTCCCCGGTGGCGCAAGGGTTAAGAATCCGCCCGTCAACGCAGGGGACACGGGTTCGAGCCCTGGTCCAGGAAGACCCCACATGCCGCGGAGCAACTAAGCCCACGCGCCACAACTACTGAGCCTGTGCTCTAAAGCCCGCGAGCCACAGCTACTGAAGCCCGCGCGCCTAGAGCCCGTGCTCCGCAACAAGAGAAGCCACTGCAATAAGAAGCCCTCATGCCGCAACTAGAGAGAGCCCGCACGCAGCAGCGAAGACCCAACACAGCCAAAAAAAAAAAAAAAAAAAAGAGGAAGAAGAAAAAGATGCTGCCCTCCAGGAATGTACAGTCTAGTGAGAAGATAGACCAGAAAATACTTTATTGTTCTTTTTTGTAGTCTGTCACCTTTACCAAAACTCCCAGCACTCAGCACATAGCTGGACCATAATAGACCCCCAGTAAGGGTCTGTTGTGGAACTGACTACACGTGGGCTCTCGGGAAGGGAAGCCCAGGGTGCTGTGGCGCCTGCTGGAAAACCTAAATCAGCCCCAGAAGGAGAGTGCTAGACTCCCCAGCTGATCTGAGTCTTCAAGGATAAATAGGACTTAGCCAGGGAAGAAGAACGTCCCAGGCAGAGAGAGCCGCAGATTCAGTGGCACAGGGGGCGAAGCGCCAGGGCAGGTATGGTGTGTACAGTGTGGAGAGCTGGCCAGCTCCAGGTGATGGCAGTGATGCTAAGGAGATGGGGCTTTATCCTGAGGCTAGATGAGGCAGATGCTCATATTTGCATCGTAGAGAAGATCACTCTGGTGGCACTAAGGAGAATGAAAAGAAGGGAAGGTCTACTGAGGAGCAGGAAGACCAGTGTCAAGTTGTTGGAATTACCCTGTGAGAACTGAACTCAGTGGCTATGGAGTAGGGGACAGATTCAAGAGGGTGTAAGAAGGGAATTCCCTGGCGGTCCAGTGGTTAGGACTGGGTGCTTTTGCCCTTGGGGCCCGGGTTCAATCCCTGGTCAGGGAACCAAGATCCCGCAAGCCTCACGGTGCAGCCAAAAAAAAAGAAATTAATTAATTTATTATTATTATTATTATTATTATTATTATTATTTTAAAAGAGTTTAAGAAGTCAGATCCACCGGACTTCCTGACCAGCTGGCTCTGGGAATGGGCTGAGGGAAAGGAGGGGTCTGGCGGAGGGCACCGAGAAGACAGTGTGGCCATTGGTTTAGTGACTAGAGAAGGAGGAACACATTTTGGAGTTGTAAGGTAATGGATTGGTTTTGGACATGACTTGGAGGTGCCTAGGGAACGTGTTTAGTCTGACACAGATGGCCCTGGAGGCCAAGAGAGAACCGAGTTAGAAGTGCAGTTTGGAAGTCAGTCGCATGTCCATGATAGTTGTGATTAAGAGCTGATAAGCTCACCCAGGCGCAGTGTGCAGAGAAGGAAGAGAAGAGGGTTAAGGGTGAAACCCTTAGAAGCACCAAAATTTAAGGAGCAGAAAGAAGGGGCCGAGCAAGGCCTCGGGAGAGACTTTGGGGGTGGTCAGAGAGGGAGGAGGAAAATCAGAGGAAACTGAGAAAGAATGGGAGCAGCCTGCAACTTCCCGATGCAGTCAGCTTTCCTTTATAGTATCTGAGTTGCCACATGGTTGTAACTGAGCTACCACGGTCATGGGGAGTGGGGGGGACAGTCACATGCTTTTTCAAGCTTGAGAGATTCTTAAGACTGGATTTGAGCACCGACTGCTCTAGAGCCATGGTTCCCAAAATTCCCAGGTCAGAATCAGATGCTATCCCAGAACCACTCTGTTATTGGGACATCTTGGAGACAGGCCTGAGAATCCGTTTCTCAATAAGCACCCTGGTAATTCTTCTCATTAGGGAAGTCTGAGAATGATGCTCCAGACCGAAGGTTCTACCACCATAACCTGGGGGCTCTTTGTGACGACACCAGCCATACCTCCACCCCCCCATCCTACACACAGATTCTGACCTAAGGCTCGGGAGAACCCCTATAGTTAGTTATGAGCCACTGTGACTGGTGGAGCTCCTCAAATGTGTGGAAATGGAAATGCTAACCCACTGATCTAGTGGAGAGTTCTTGAACAACTGTCTGAGTATTCGGGAATCCAATGGAAATCCTGCATTTAGACAGATAATTGATCTAGCACTACTTCTCCAAAAGCATTTAGACTGGAACCACCCTCACTGCCCTCTGGTGTAGACAGTCTGATTGCCTACTCCACTTTGCAGAATAATGGAACTGAATGTAATCCAGCATTTAAAAAAAAAAAAAAAAAAAAACACCATATGTTAAAAAGCTGACTATTAAAGTAGTTTGGAAGAGACACCACATGTAGACAAAGGAGACATTTTAAAGTTACTGCCATGGCAGGAGCTGACTCTACTCATTTGTATGTTTAGGAACTAAGACTGCTCACTGCCCCAGCAGAGAAACTCATGAAGTATGTTTAAAACATCTATTCTCAGGAGCGTCTTTGTAAATAAGGCCTTTGACTCTACCATAGGTATTTATTAGGCATAGAAGTTGTTCAGAGGGCCTGCACCCCTTGTGTGAAATTGCAAATCTATAAAATTCAAACATTGTCTTTAATGAATAGTCAAGATAGATCATCTTTCCTAAGCAATTGGCTTTGGGACATTATCTTTCCAGGATAAATAGAGATATTAATTAGACTTATGCTAATATTGCAGGCAGAAGGTAGCTGCTGAGGTGGAGAACTCGGGAGTGTCCCTCTAAGGAGCGTTGGGGACCTCTTCTTTTTGGAGTTATTTTAAAATGAAAGACTGATGCTGCCTGGAGGTAGGAGGGTGGCTGAGAAATGCCCTTAGGAGCTCCCTTCATACCCATGACACGTACATACTTCAGACTGAAAGATAACGAAGTCTTGTTCTTTCATCCATTCATTCAATAAATATTTACTGGGCACCTATTATGTGGCAAGATCTGTGCTGCAGGCTCTCGGCTCTCAGGTATCTCTGGGACATCAGAACAACTTCAGGGGGAGCCTGTTTGATCCTGGAGGGCAGCAGTGGAGGATCTTGTGCAACGTGAAAGCTACAGTAAAGACGTTGCTGGTGACTTTCACGTTCCCGGTTTAGAAGTGAGCAGTGAGCCAAGCTATGTGGATGTTCCCATGCCACGGGAAGCCACACCGTTTAGACGTCCTCCTTATGTCTCAGAGGAGCTGGAGGGAAGTGGTGAAAGCACCAGCCTAGGGCAATCTAGCTTCTCAGGGCAAAATCAGTACTTTGCATGCAGATTACACACCATAATCTTGAAGGTTCTATCTCGTACCTTGTCGTTTGAATCTTCACATAACTTTGAGGATTACGAATAACTAGCCAGAATAGCTAGCATTATTATTGCTCTTTTCCAGTAGAGAAAACTGACGTGCCTGGAGGCTGAGTGACCTGCACAAGGTCACACAGAACAGACCAGAGCCAAAGCTAATACTTAGTTTCCCACTCTTACCCACGCACTCTTTCTACCAGCAGAATTCGTTGACCTTACACGCACCTTGTCTGTCCAAAGGATCTGACCCCCAGCCCCATCTCACAATGCTTTCAAAAATAAGATATAAGGTGAAGAGAAGAGATTGCAGCTAGATTCAAAGGGTACAAGCCACTCGGGCCTTGAAGATAGACACCACGGGCAGGGGTAAGAGGAGGAGGGATGGTTCACGCAGTCTGGGATGTACCACCACCCATCCTGTCTCTTAAGAGCAGGAGAGTCACGTCCTACATTAGAAGATGATGATAGAGCTCGTATCCAGGCCTCTTCATTAATGACTTGTCCGGGAGGGTTTTGGTGAGTTTGCAAGTTCATTGAGTTGTTTGGTAGGTATTTATATAAGGAAGATGACTTGGTTTTTATTTACCTTTTTTTTTGTTTGTTTTTAAACAGTCTGAGACATATGAGAAAGCTATTCTAGTAACTTTTCTACCCTGAAGGCATTTGCATTTCTAAAACTCAAATGAAGCACAATGAGAAATTAATTCTTCCGTTCAGCTGTTAGCTCTAATTCACGGTTAGATGACAGGGCCGTGTCTGTCTGACATGGTAACAGGAGGTGTCCAGGCCCCTCCTAAGGGCCTCTTGGCGCCTTGGCTTTTTTTTTTTTCTCTCTCTCTCTCTCTCTCTCCTTATGGATGACTGTGCTCTTCCTCTAATTCATTGTGTACCCTAGGTCCAAAGATAAAAAGATAGGTTTCAGCAAACACACGAACACACTCGTTCTGGGCTAACTCTGTAAACCTGCTCTTTGCGTGAGTGTAGCAGAAACAAAATATGTCGCTTCCTCCTCGTGGGAGGGGCTGGCATTGCTTACACAGGGAAGGGGTAGAGGAGGCTGTGCTGGCCTTTTTGAACTTGCCTCTCAACTAGGGAAATGAATAACATCCTGATTGGCCCCAGTGGAGTAGAAGCGGAGGAAAAGGAGGGGAAATCCTGGCCCCAAGCTCCAGCCACGGCATACGAATCACTTTACCCAAGTGCCAGACTTGGCACAGAGTGTGACCAGTGGATGGAGGGGAAATCATAACCAGATTAACACAGTTTTTTGGACATGTTCACACTTAACTAATGAAGTGGGCATTTTACGAAGCCTAAGCAGAATCTCCTTCACAGGCAAGCAAGAGTTCCCCAGCCTTCTCCTATAGGCAAGAAGGCTGGAGGGGAAAGGGCAGGGACAACCCAAGCCACTGGCCCTCCCCACCTAACACACACACACACACACACACACACACACACACACACACACACACGAGGTATGAACTTCTCTGTTTGCTTTCATAGAGGGTTAACCCTGGGCCTTAGAACTTGTGTCAACACTTAGCCCGAGGCTGGAACCAAGGGGAGAGGCTGAGTGACTGCCAGATGAGGGTGGTCTGAGGGTTGAACTGTGGGGTGTGGAGGGGGATGGAAAGGCAAAGGAGGTACCAGTTGAACGTCAGCTGGATGTAAAGGACCCAGGACTGATCTGCAAGATCAAGGTTCTGTCTCTTCCTGCTGCCGTCAGGGGCCAGGACCCGTGCCCTCCCTGGACCAATTTCCTTGTCTTGAAACAAGTAGATAGAAGCAGATATACTCTAAGAATGTTTGGTGGGACAGGACAAGGGGAGGGGAGGGCGGTGTCAGCAGCAGTCTCCAGCTTTATTGCGCACACGGATCCCCTGGGGATCTGACTTAAACGCAGATCCTGATTCATTCATCTCTCTGGTGGGGCCTGAGAGGCTCCATTTCTAACGGGCTTCCTGCTGCTGCTGGCTGGGGGCCCGCACTTTGAGTAGCACAGGTGTGGAGCACAGGATGGGGTTCCCCAGTCTACGCTCTGCCCCTCACTTAACTCCCTGCACTTATTTCGTCAGCTGTGAAACGGGGACTGGTAATAGTTGCCTTGCCTTCCTCCCTAGGGGTGTTGTGAGGATTAAGGGGAGAAAGGCCTGTGAAAGCACCTTGTAAAGGGTAAGGCAGTGTGAGTGTAAGGGATTATTTTCATTGTGAAGATTTCTACGCCTCAGTGCTTCCCAATGTGTGTTCCTGCAGCGGCTCAACTTTTCCCTACATCTTCCTCTGCTTCCGTGCCTGCGCTGCTAGTCAGTGTCACCAGCCAGGGCTAAAGAAACACCTGGACGTGTCAAGGCAGGAAATGATAGTTCCCGGGCACCCCACTGTTCCAGGTGCAGAACATGCCCCAAACACACCTTGTGTGATAAATTCAAGTGATACCAAGCTGAGCCCCACCCCCTCCCCCATGGGCTGCCAGGCCAGGAAATGAGGCCAGAAGTCAAGGAGGTCCCTGTAGGACAAGGGACCCAAGCAAAGCACTAGCCAAGCTTTCAGCAAGGTGGATCACCAGTCCACGCTTTGACCCCAGTTCTGTGCCCACCGCAGGCAGCCACGATGATATTTCTGAAGTGTGTTGGTCTGTTCACTGAGGACCTTCACGGATGGTTCCACAGCTACCCTGTGAGGCAAGAAACTAAGGTGACTGAGGCAAGTCATAGACCCTCCCTGACCCTCAGTATCGTCATCTGTAAAATGGAGTCGACAGTGTCTGTCCTGCCTACAGTACAAATTCTGTGATCCCAGAATCAAAGTGAAATAAGTGTGTGGAAATATGCAGCGATTCTGTGAAATCATGTGAGCTGTTATTCTTCATGAGAGACTTCCTGCCCCAGTGGAGTTGACTCACAGCCCCACATGTGGAACCTCCTTGCTTTCATTTTTGTGCTCAGATCTCCCCGCCCCCGGCCTTCCCTAGTGTGGGTTGTCCTCCACCAACCTCAGCCTCCACACCCCATGGAAAGCATCCCCAGGCACCCCAGCTCCAGCGGGGGTCCCGCACTGTCCAAACAGTGCTGGTTTTCATCTTGCTCCTTGCAGGCCCTGAGGCCAAGTCTCTGCCGCCGAACAACTTCTTTGGAAGGGCCTGGAAAGTAGAGATCCTGTTACGTAATAGACCCCACATCAGAATGGCAGGCCAGGCCCAGATCTTCATCCCAAGATGCCTGCGGCGGAAAATCTGGTTCAGGTTTACCCCATGGAGTGAGTACTGATGGGTTTTGATGGCAGAGGTTGGTAGAAGGCTGACCACACATTACACATGGAAATGCCTGTTGCCCAAGCTGGGGGCGCCATTTTCAAGGCCACAGAGTTAGGGGACTACCAGAATAATAAAACCGGAAGTGGGCAGGGTATCAAACCAGTCAGCTCTGGGGTCCACACGCACATCCAGGACCCTTCTTCAGCACAGGGTGGGTCCCTCCCTCCCTTTCCCCACAGCCACTGCCCCGGGGGCTTAGAGGAGCAAATGGCAGCAGGACCCACTTTGCCCACTTATCCCTCTCTGGCCTTTAAAAACTCCTGAGGCCAGCAGGGCCCAGGCCTGCAAAGTTGGGCCTCCATTCACCTCAGCCAGACCGGGAAGCAGAGCGGTCTCATCTGAGGAAATGCAGACCCTCAGGGACGAGCAAAAACAACCCAAAAGGGCAAGCCATGCTCGTCTGTGTGTACACTGGGTTGCACATCTGAAATCCGGTCGTGATAAATCTGATGGTTTTGAAACATCTTCTTTAATTAATAAAAACAGAGGACATCTTAGCCCCAGGTTTCAGACTTCAAAGTTCTCCTCAGTTGAGAGCCTCAAATTTGGCTTATTTGTGGAGCACTGTAATCTCTTTCAAGACAAACACAGGGTTTTAGTTGGGTTGCTGCCCCCACCCCACCACAGCTGAATGGCAAGAACCACTTTATAATTCGAGACTGGGAAGACTGAGCTGAAAACCCCCTTCCTGGTCCTGCAGCCGTCTTTGCAAAATCAAAATTCAGGGCTTCCCTGGTGGCGCAGTGGTTGAGAATCCGCCTGCCAGTGCAGGAGACACGGGTTCGTGCCCTGGTCTGGGAAGATCCCACATGCCGCGGAGCAACTAAGCCCGTGAGCCATGGCCGCTGGGCCTGCGTGTCCGGAGCCTGTGCTCCGCAACGGGAGAGGCCACAACAGTGAGAGGCCCGCATACCGCAAAAAAAAAAAAAAAAAAAAAAAAATTCAGCCTGGATTCTCATGGGGAAAGTACAGGCTTTGGAGGCAGATGAACCTAGAATCAGAATCCTGACCATACCCTTGATATTGTC
Organism: Kogia breviceps; assembly: GCF_026419965.1. Classification (NCBI taxonomy): domain Eukaryota; kingdom Metazoa; phylum Chordata; class Mammalia; order Artiodactyla; family Physeteridae; genus Kogia; species Kogia breviceps. The sequence continues at coordinate 22,250,560 of NC_081328.1, forward strand.
ATCTTGAGCAAAAATGTTATGTCTCTCTGCCTTAGTTTCTTGATCTGTAAAATGGGAATATTGATGCCAACATCAGACTTGTTGGGGTGATTCCCATGAGGTAACGCACGTGACGTGGCTATGCCTGGCGCAGAATAGACACTCGACAAATGTCTGTTCTCTTGCCTTTCCTGATATCTGATCTGATCACAGAACTAATTGTGTGGAATCGGGACTGTCCTGGAAAACCTAGTTTGTGTGCTTACCTGTGTTGAGAGATACAGTTCCATGAAGTTTTTCCATTCAAGGAGTCGTTAGGCTTCCGAGGATACCGTTTTGTCTTGCAGTATTCTGAGCCTTACCATAGAAATCCTATGACAGAGGGCTGTGTGTGAACTTCCTCTCCACCCTCAGAAGCAGGCCAAGCATGCTGAAGGGTTAGCCTAGCTGCAAAATGATTCTTCTCTTCTCACCTAGAGGGGGAGAAATCTTGATTGTGCCACGTTTCAAGCACAGGAGGAAAGGGTCTCTGGGATCCTGTGTGGGAAATGCCCGTGTCCACCTGACTCAGAGAGGTCTCCTGCTTGAGGCACCTTCAGGTCTGCTCTGAGTGGGAAGCCAGTGGTAACTCCCCTGGGACCTGCAGTGATGACTGATTTCTTGGGCTCCCAGGCAAAAGGCAGGGCCCTGCTCAGTGACCTCTTAATGATGTGTGAGGGGCTCAGACCTTCCCTGACAGTCATGGAAGGGTGTCTCCTAGGAAGCTGCGTCCTGTTTATCCAAAGGAGAGTGGGAGTGGGTGGGGGGCAGGGCAGGGTGGGGACAAAGGTGACAGGTAAAGGGACTTGATGTAAAAATCGACTCCTTCCAGAGTTGCTCTACCTGCCCTTTCTGATCTGATGTATGAAATTTGTACAGAGGTGGAATTGTTTCTGCCGTTTTTCACACACAAGTTGGTGCACATTCCTGATATGAATTAATAAGAAATATGCCAGATGTACACAGGGATGGGTCAACATCGCATGCAGCCAACCACGGCCACTGGGAGAAAAGTCAAATATGGGCCCTGCAGCCGCAGGCTCACCTGCCCCGGCTGAGTCAAGCACAGGGCTTGGCAAGGGAGCCAACTCAGCAGAGTCAGGGCTTCCCTTCCAAAGCTTTTCACAGGCTCACCTGTGATCCAGGTCCCAGCATGAGTGTTTCCGCCATAGGCATTTTTTTCTCTCCAGTTTTCTTCTTAGTATTTGTTGGTTTGCTTTATGCTGATTACGGAAGTTATAAGAAACATATAGAAAGGTTTAAAGTAACAGAAGAGTTCCATATAACCCAACTGCCCAGAGGCAACCATGGTTAATAACATTTTGTCACGACTCTTGTAAAATGGTTTTTTTTAATGCTTTCTTTACATTGCTCAGTAATACTAACTGTCCAATTTTGTTTTATTTTTTAAAAAATTGAAGTATGGCTGATTTACAATGTTTCAGGCCCACAGCAGAGTGATTCAGTTATATATATATATATATTTATGTATATAGAAACTTACATATTTTTATATATACATATGTATTCTTTTTCAGATTCTTTTCCATTGTAGGTTATTACAAGATATTGAGTAGAGTTCCCTGTGCTATACAGTAGGTCCTTGTTGTTTATCTATTTTATATATAATAGTGTATGTCTGTTAATCCCAAATAATTTAACATCATCTCTTATAGAATTTCTCCTGTTATAAATATCATTTTTCAAGACTACCTAATATTCTACCGCCACTATGAAGCATAATTTACTTAACAAATACCCTATTGTAAGGCTGCATTCAAGTAGCAGTGAGCATCTTTATGCGTGAAGGTTGTCGGCGTCTTAGATTAGGGTTAGGTTGGGGTAGGTTTCTCGAAGTGGCCTTTCATGTTTTTAAAAGGCTCTTTATACATATTGCCAAATTGCCCTTTAGATAGTTTATACCAATAATATTCCCATTAGCAGCGGTCTATTTCATTTCATCCTTACCTGAGTTGAGTACGATTCTGTTTATTCATTCAAGAATTTAGGGAACAGAAATGTCCTATCCCCACCCTCTGACGTGGGGAGATCAGGGGATGTGTGAGGGACCCGACCTCAGAGCTAAGACACCACCTCCCCTGCTCTCCTGGGCCCGCTGCAGTCATCTCGGAGAAGTGGGGGATACGTACCCAACGTGGATGCTGTAACTCCCTATCAGAGGCTCTGGCTATGTAATGACACAGAACCACTCAGCTCTTATGATGGAGTTGCCCAGACTGGGAGCTGTTGTGACTGTTTCCCACCCAGTATCCTCCTCAAGCTGCTTGTCTTCTGGCCTAGAGGTGTCCCTACTCACTTTCTAAGCCTTTCACAGAACACCACTGCCTTAAGAAGAGCTGCTCACAGAGCCCTGGGGTAGTCCCCTATGTTGGCGTGGCCCCGTGCAGTTTTACAAAGCACTCTTTCACGTACTATCTGATCGGATGCTCATGACAGCCCTGGAAGCCAAACTCTCATTTCCCTATTTTATAGGTGTATCATTTTCCTAGGGCTGCCGTAACAGATTACTACAAACTTGGTAACTTAGAACAACAGAAATTTATCCTCTCATATTTCTGGGGGCCAGAAGTTCAAAATCAAGGTGTCAGCAGCATCGCGCTTCCACCAAAGTCTCCACGGGAGAATCCTTCCTCGCTTCGTGCAGCCGAGACTCCTTTACAGGGTGGCTGCTTGATTATGGAACTGGTTCATAGAAAATGAAATGTGGTACCCTCGGATACCCTAGGAACCTCAAACATCATGTCACCGTTACTCTGTTAGTATATTACTGTTCATTACATTGGAAATATTAGCAAACCCCTTAAATGAGAGTTGCTCATTTATTCTCCATGTGGTAAGTGGAGAAATTAAGACCTAGAGTAACCAGAAAAGTTAATGGGAGAATTCCAGTTATAGCCTGGATGTCTGGATTTGTAATCTATATCCTAAGCTTTAAAGTATGAGTTGTGATCATATATTGCAGTTAAAATTGTTGTCAAAATGACTATTTTATTTAATTATTTTTTAAAAAAATTTTTTATTAATTTTTTTTTTTTTTTTTTTTTTTGCGGTACGCGGGCCTCTCTCTGCTGTGGCCTCTCCCGTTGCGGAGCACAGGCTCCGGACGCGCAGGCTCAGCGGCCATGGCTCACCGGCCCAGCCGCTCCGCAGCACGTGGGATCTTCCCGGACCGGGGCACGAACCCGTGTCCCCCGCATCGGCAGGCGGACTCTCAACCACTGCGCCACCAGGGAAGCCCAAAATGACTCTTTTAAATAGCACAGAAATGCTTACTGTCTCAGTTGCTGTTGAATCCCTCTTCCCTGTCTCAGGCGCCTTTGACGTGCCCCACGTGGTAGTCTGCTCATGGACCTCTGATGAACGGTGACTACTTCCTTCCCACTAGTAGCCCCCGAGGGCCTGTGAGGACACATGTGGCATCACCACATCTGGCTCGCCAGCATCTCCTCGCTTGCCACCATTAGCGAAGGGTATTTCTGTACTTGGCTGGTACCTTTCCCTTCTATCGCTAAGTTTACTTCTGAACTGGAATAGTAGATCCTTTAACTACCTAACTGCCAAATCTAAACCCCGCAGCCAAACGGGTGACTATGGGGCAAACATGGTACGCGGTCACAAGTTTGGTGAGCATTAGATAGTCGGAATCATAAAAGATTGCTGGGGTCTAGGCCTCTTTGCTCTGTACCGCGTCTGTGGATGTGGGTTACGGTTATCTTGGGAACCAACGTAAAGGATTGAGAGGGACAGACGGGGTCCTCATATGCTCTCAGCCTCCCTCTCCCGTGTCTGTTAGCCATGACGTAGCACACGCTGAGATGGTGAAACATGCCTGTGGCCACATCTAATAACCACAAAGCTAATGTCCTCAGCCTCTGCTTATATGAACCAACCTGTTCATATAAGCACAGAGAAAGCACCAGTCTCAAGCTCAGTTTGGTGACCTAGTTTGGAGATCAGGTGGGGACACTCTCCAATGGCCGCTCTCATCGTGCCTGGGATCACTTCTTAGTTATCATGGACATCATTATCATCACAAACTCTCACCCAGGAAGGCTTATGTCTTGAAGAGCGTTGTTTAATGACAAGTTTTGCTTTTGGCCTCCCTGGTGGCTGGAAATCTGATCAACAGGCTCTCATCAACATCCAGACCCTGGGCTGAATCTAATGGATGCAAAGCGGAGGCTGAGCCGCAGTCTTCTAAATAGCGAGGGTGTGATTAGACACTCTCAGCTCAGAGGAACATCCCACCTCCCCCATGCCGCCTCCACCGCTGGGCTTCCCTGCCCCTTGACGGTGGTGCACAAAAGACAGAGCACGTGTGCCACTCACCTCCCCCTGGAGCTTGCTGGCTCACCAGCTGTCATGGCATGCCTTTAATGCCTTTGTGAAACCCGAGAACCTGACCCATTTCTCCTCTGGGGAGAGAGTGTACGGCAGGTTGCCAAGCTGGGAAGCAGGATTCGGGAAGCTCACCTGTATGAACCTGGCTCTCTGTGTCGTCCAAGGCAGATTGTTTGGGTTCTTCCAATTCCCAGAATCTCACCTGTAAAATAAGCGTCCGGGGGGGGGGTAGCGGAATGATATTGCAACATTGTTTTCTGCTCACTTACAGTTTTTCTCCTTCCTCTTACTTAACTTTAGCTCCTTTTTCTGCTTGCCTCCATCTCCTCCTCCCAATCCTGGCCCTAGATGTTTAGTCTCTGGGACAATACACCCAAAGGGTATTGACTCCAGAGTGACTGTCGAATTTCTCAGATGTTCCTAATCAGTCAGTCAATAAACATGTTTGGAGCGAGCGCAATGCACAAAGTCCGGTGCTGATTACAGACTTACGGCTGGTGGAGGAATCCATGCCCTCAAGCAGCTTCTAAACTAGGTCGAAGCGCAGATCATGAGAATCATCTAAGGGCAGTGTGGGAAGAACACCAGGAGACTGATCTCACTGCCTGGGATCTGAGGATGGGCTTCAGAGGCATCCTTCAACCCCCTGAAACTGCTTATATCATTTCCTGTTTGCCAATACACATTTGGGGGGTAAGTTTATAGCTTTCACCAGCTTCATCCCAAGAGGTGAACAACTTTGCGTACAGTCAGACTTTGTAGAAGAGTGCTCATGATAACTTAGATTATCATCATAACAAGGTTTCGTTGAGCCCATGAGACCTGAACTGAATCTTAGAAAGTATATTCAGAGAATAGCAGGGTGGGAGGCAGCCCTGAAGGAAGGGGTCCCCAGGGAGCATCAAGGGAAGACCGTTGCACTTAGGACCAGTGACCCTAAGTTGTCTCACCTCCCTCAGTCTCAGAAAAATGCAGATCTGTAAAAACCGATCATTGCTGCTTCCCAGAGTTTTGTGGACCTTGGGCTTTTTGTTTTTCTTTCGTTCTCACTTTGTATTCCCATCCCTCTGCACGGGGCTTGACTCATATCGCAGTGGACACTAATCCATATTTGATGAATGTGTGAGTTAACCGAAATCATAAACGTGAGAGGGCTTGGTAAACAGCAGAGCATTGCTTCAGCTAAAGATCTTTGTTGCTAAGTACATATACTTTGTGCTTTGCAAGCAGCCTGCACTAAGTGTCTTCTCCCCCTTGAAAGTGACCCTTTCCCCCGTAATGGGGCTCAGAGGGCCAGCCCATCTGATGGAGTGTCTCTAGGCTGGACAGATGAATGATAGTGGTGCCGACCACGCTGACAAGATGTGCAGTTGCCTAAGAGCCCAGAGGTGACCTCGCTCTCCAAGGGCTTGGCCTCTAACCCCAGCCCCTGCTGGCACACGCACACACCTGCAGCCCTTTTCTCACTCCAAGACGAGGAGACCCTGTGAGCTCCTTTGCTGCCCTCATCTGCACTGGCAGGGGTGGAAGGATGGACAGGAAGGGGGCATTGCTGGGCCTCTGCTGGGACTCCCTCTAGCACTATAAGCAGGACCACTGATTGCGTGCTCTCTGTGACCTCTCAGGACTGTCAAAATGATCAAATGCTCCTTTGCTGAGCACTTTTTGTATCTCCAGCCTCCTACTCACAGCTTCCTCGCAGTACCCGTGCTAAGAGAGAACAGATTAGATCTTCTATCAATTTTTCTTTTCTCCTGTGTGCCATGCAACAGACAGGATGACTCATCGGCGTTACCAGGATACTCCAAGAAACCTGGGCTGGTTGGGTGTGGGAAAGATTTTTAAAAGGCCATGGTTGAAGGTGACAGGAGTTCTCAGAACAAGTTAGGAAAGATAGAGTGATTTCTCCCTATAACAGTTCTCCACTGCAGATGCAGCTGATAGAATGAGCTCCAAGATAAGAGTTAGGAGCTTGTGTTCCAGATCTGTCACTTAGAGAATCTGAGCAAGCCACTGAATCTCTCTGAGCTTGCAGCTCCTCCCCCATAAATTGGAGTGGTACCCATTTTGCCTCTGAGGATCACTAAGCATTTATATGCTTATTATAATGATAGCATTTATGACGATGCTTCAAGTGGTATAAAGTTGTACATATTTGTTACTATTAACATATACACAAGCGTACCCCTTAAGTGCAGAGCCCTCACTGTATGCTATTTATCTAATGCAAACCCCATAACACCCCTTTAAGGTTGTATTGTTTTTCCATTTTTATGGATGAGGAATCAGAGGCTCAGAAAGGTAAAGGGCTTGCCCAGAGCTATACGCATACAAGTAATATGTGTTAGATCCTGCATTTCTGTTTCCATCCTCCACTATGACACTAGCTCATATGATCCTTTTCTCCTGTATACCGTCACTTTGTCCCTTAAAATATTACAGACTCCTCTGGCCTCTACCCTCTCTCATGGACCGGGCCTCTTACCTGCACGCTTCTTGCCATAACATCTTGCTGGATGGTTTCGTTTTCTTCCTGCTTTGGCTTCTGCTGTACTCCTCTTGGCCCCGCTGTCAGCTTACCTGCCCTGACCTCTAAACACAGTATGTACAATCCTTGACTGAGCACCTTTCTAGAGGCAGCCACCCCGCTCCTGTGAAGTGAGAAAAGGAACAATCATTCTCTTCCCTTCCCCAGGCTCTGGGACGTCTCTGTCCTTAAAAAAAAAAAAAAAAGTTGCCGCCTGGGCCCTGAGTGCACAAGGAGGAGGAGTGCCCACGTTTCATTGTTGATCTCCTCTTCTGGAAATTCCTAAGCATAGACTTCCCAGGCAGACCAGGAACACTGGTGCTGTAGCTCTTGATCTTGTCAACTAAGAGTGGGGCAGCGCTAGAGGAGAACTCAGACTCCCGACAGCAACCTCACTCAATCTCTTCCCTCCTTTGAGACAGGGCAGAGAGTTACTAGCTCTACTTCAGAGACGGAAAAAGGAGATGGAGGGACTTGCCTCACATCACTTAATGAGTGGGCACTGGAATCAACAGTCCACTGTGTGTCTTCAGTCCTTGTGTGTCCTTGGGGACCGGGCACCTTTGAGTCGTGGCTGATGCCGGCTGAGTGTGGGCTCCAGGGCATCACTAGCGCAGCCCAGGCCCTTGGAGGGCTGATGCTCAGAGCACCTCTCCCCCACTGCCCAGCGCCTGGCTCTGCAGACCCGCCGCCTGACCCTACCCGATGGATAGAGAAGGTGGTGTAGGGCAGCTCCCCGTCCCTGAGTCCGAGCTGACACGCTGATCCCCAGCCCCCACTCCCAAGGTGGGCCTCTTCTTGGGGAGATGCATTTATAGATGCTGCCCATTACCCCGGCACCAGGAATCTACCCTCCAGTCAGGCAAGAGATAAATCAAAGCCAGACTTGGCTGATGACATTCAGGGGCCAGGAGTGACCCTTGCCACACATAGAAATCCCAGCGGGCTGGCCAAGGGCCTTTGTCTGGTCAGGAGAGCTCGGGATTATCTGGCCCTCTTTGCTGATGTATGGAGTCACCGGCTGTCGGAGTGTTTACGAACGGTTATCACCTCAGTGCTTTGGCCATTATCAGAGGCAGGGCCGCCTGCCGGGGCTGGGGCTCGCACCCTCTCTATTACCACCTGTCATTGGCAGAGAGTGTGCCCTGACGCTGCCCAGTCCTGACTGCCGAGGGAAGATAGTTTCTGACGGCTGATCAAAGAGGAGAAGCAAGACCTGATAAAAAGAGTGTGTGGTGGTGTACTTTTAACTTTGGGAAACATTGGCATTTGCATGTTTTCCCCATCTTCCTGGTGCTGGCAGGAACCAAGCCCAATAAATGCAGTGGATTCAGTTACCTAATCGCTGGGGAAATGGTATGTGCTTAAAGCAACAGAGCATGACTGTAATCTCCTTCCAAGAGAGAGTGGATGAAATAAGCTTTCACAGAAGACTTGCTGTATAATAAAGTAGAATAATTTAAATTTAGCCTTTGAAGTGATCTTGCATGTAAAATCTAATCTTGGCATTCAGCAGAGCACCGTGTACTTTTTGGAATTGGGAAGCAGCTTCAGATCATGGAAAGGTCTTTGCTGAAGATGCTATCACCTGAGCTCGTGCTGCCGTCCTGCAAATGGTGCCCCGGTGGTGCACATGTCCTGGGGCAGCTGGGGGACTGTATGTGGTGGAGTAGAATGAGTTCTAGACTGAGCCATCGGAAGATCTGAGTTCTTGAACCAAGCCTGCCACAAACTTGCCGTTGGATCGTGGGACATAACCTTTCTGAGGATATTTGGTATAGGTTATAGGATATAGTGACTTAGAATGCTTTTTCTAAAAAAAAATTTAAGGATGTAACCCCTTTTAAAAATGAATCTTGGGCTTCCCTGGTGGCACAGTGGTTGAGAGTCCGCCTGCCGATGCAGGGGACACGGGTTCGTGCCCCGGTCCAGGAGGATCCCACATGCCGCAGAGCGGCTTGGCCCGTGAGCCATGGCCGCTAAGCCTGTGCGTCCGGAGCCTGTGCTCCGCAACGGGAGAGGCCACAACAGTGAGAGGCCCCCGTACCGCAAAAAAAAAAAAAAAAAAAAAAAAAGAATCTTTAAGCGAAGCCCTATTGCCTCAAACAGAGAAAAGTGGGGAGGGGGGTTTGCTTGAACCTGGGAAAGAAGTTTCCTACCTTTGACCTAGCTCTAGAAGCAGTCCCTGAAGACTTTAGAGAACCCTGTAGGTCCTCAGAAAACAGTTCGGGGGAGTTCCCTGGATGCCCAGTGGTTAGGACTCTGTGCTTTCACTGCTGAGGGCCCGGTTTCTAATCCCTGGTGGGGGAACAAGGATCCTACAAGCCATGCAACAATAACAAAAGAAGAAAACAGTTCAAAAACCGCTAGCCCAACGCCGTGGAGGTCTACACGCTCTGACCTGGTGGCATGAGCTGTCTCGTTCTGCCCTGCACGTCCGTGTTTCATGGTGTTCCCTCCTTCATCCGTCCTGTGGAAGGGCTAAAGGGGAGTTGGCAGTGGGCAGACATAGAGAATGGCCCGCTCTCTGCAAGGTGACTCAGCGTCAGATGTCCCCTGTGCGCTGCAGGTACCTTCGACCGGAGCGTGACCCTGCTGGAGGTGTGTGGGAGCTGGCCGGAGGGCTTCGGGCTACGGCACATGGCCTCCATGGAGCACACGGAGGAGGGCCTGCGGGAGCGGCTGGCCGATGCCATGGCCGAGTCACCGAGCCGGGACGTGGTGGGATCCGGAACAGGTAAAGGTGGCCTCACACTCCTAGCCTGGCTTGGTCGTGAATGGCACCTGTGGGTATGGAGCTTCTCTGGTGGGAGAGGGTGTGTGTTTTAACCATTTGTTTCTTTAGTTGGTACTCTGATTGCCATCCATTTTGGAAGCTTCTGATATTGGGAAACCCAGTGTAGAGGGGTTCCCAGGGAACCGACCCCTCCTACATGGACTAATGCATACAAACATGCTGTGGTTACACAATTGTATCATATAAGTGGCTCCCAGAAGGACACCTTCTCCAGGGGAAGGGACAGCCTTGGTGTCCCTAAGGTTTCAGCAGCCCTTGAGCACTGAACACTGAGGCAGCACACCTTCTTCTGCCCTGCTGCAGGCTTTATAGATTGGAGAGTATCAGTGGGCCCTGCCAGCCTGGGAGGGAGCAAGGATGAAGCAGGCAAGGCTGGTGTGATCCCCCAGACAGCTTTTTCTTAACGCTGCCTTTTGCCTCTGCACTCTTGTCTCTGAGACGGTCCAGCAACTGGGGCCTGGGGTAGCTTCTCACATCCATAGAGCAGAGACATCCTTAGATGATGGGTAAGCCCTGCCCTGGGCAAGCAGGTGTACACACACACACACACACACACACATACACACACACACTCACACGTATGCACTTAGGAAAGGCCACAACCCTTCCATCTTCGCAGAATTACAGTACAGCCTGCCTCTCCTTTTTTCTAAAGTACCCCTTCCTTCTAGACATCTGTGCTGTTAGTGCCAGCTCTAGCCCGGCTTTTATCCCTGAGGGCGACCACCCCACAGGCCTCTTGCCAGTGTTCTGAGGTCAACAGGAACTTTGTTAGGGGATGGAGCAGATCCTGGCTGCAGGCCTTCTCACTCTTGTTTGCCTGAGTCCTCTCAAGCCTGTTATTCTTTACCATGAACTGCTCCATCCCTGATCCACGTGCCTACCTGAAGAGGGGATTCCAGGGAGGAGAAACTTACAACCCTGGGGCAGGAATCAGGACAAGCAAGATGGAGAGTCAAAGCAATTTTGGCAGGGCTCAAAATGCCTGACATTATTACACAGTCCCAATTTCCTGTGGATCCTCAAGGTCTTCTAGATATTTTGGTTTAGCAGTTAACCTTTTCCCTCTCTTCTGCCCCATCCCATTCAGTTCCTCTGTTCCTGCACTAACAGGATAGAGATACATTGTCCTCATCTCTTCCTCCACAGCACTAGCTTCATGCCTGCCCATAGCTCTCGTGTGATAATTGCCAAATGAACAGAATAGATGCAAGAGAGGGAGTTGGCTAGAGATGGAGAGGTGCTTTATCTGGCCACAGGAGACAGCCATCTCTGAGGGCCAGGCCCCCTCCACGCCCCCTTCTTCCCTGGACAGGAAGACGTGCCCCATGGAAGCTGCAACAAGCCATGTCCCACCCCCTCGACTCCCACAAGCACAGACATGGGCACGCCGCCTCCCCACCCCCACTGTAAAGCCATCCAACTCGTGAGTGGCAGGCCATCATGCCACTGTTCTCCCACCTGGATCCGGACATGAGAAGCAGCTCTGCCATTTACAGGGGCTCTAACCCCATTTTGCTTGGAAGCTGGCCGAAGGGAGAAGAGCTTTTCCCTTTCCGAACCTTGCTCGTAGCACAGCTTTCCCCTACGTCTCTGGGGCCCTGGCCAGCCCCAGCTCACACAAACCAGAGCCGGGGGCACCAGACACACTCCCAAGGAGCCACCCTTCCAGGGGCCAGAGCAGCTCTGGGTCAGCTCTCCCCCCCAGCCGCCTTCCTCAGAAGCCACTTAGAGCACCTCCGTGTCGTCCAGCAGCAGACTGGAAGTCTTGGAAGGCACATTCAGGCAGAGTTGGGGAACTTCAGCCTGGCACAGACCATTAGTAACCTGAGTGAAGCTGGCAGCCATTCATCTGCCAGACAGCTGAAGGATTCGGGAGAGTCTTTGTGGCCTTAAGCAGGTTCATGAAATTAAAAAAAGAGAGAGAGAGAGAGAAAAAGGGAGAGAGGAAATTAAAGCTGCATGACCCATAGGTCAGAAAGTAGGAGACGCCCTTTTTTAGCAGAGGGGTTTCATTTTCTCCCCAGACTGTCACCAAATGGGATTCATTCGGTTTTCTTTGACCAAATTAAATCTATCAATCTATATGTGTGCACACACATATATATGTTTTTGTTGTTGTTTTTAAACTCGGCCTCGATTTTGAAGGCCAATAAGTTAAGCAGATACCATGGAAGTTAACCTGTTCCCCTCTGCCTTTATTGAGAATCAGTTTTCACATTTTGCAACTCCAGATAAAGTATCAGCCTGGTCGTGCAGCCCGGGGCCTTGAAAGGGCAGCCTGACACACCCACACCAGAGTCAGCCTGCTGCCCAGAGATAGCCAGGCAACGTGGATGAGAATTTCCAGCAAGTCACCCTTTGCTCAGAGCAGCCTCTCAGTCCCGCTCTCGCTTTCCACAACCTGCTCCTCTAGGTGCTCATGGGATAGGGTAACCCAAGCATGTGCCTCTGTTGGTTTCTCCGAGGCACCAGAGATGATCAGTTTCTGTAATGCCTGCGGCAGGCTCTTTGTTCAGTGTAGTACCCGGAACGGATACTCCATGACCCCTGACACCAAAGCCCATTGTATCCATGCTTCACTATTATACAGGTTTACCTAGTGATGTGCCACCAAATGTCTAACAAACAGCTCTCCAAAGGGAAGCAGGAAAGCCCTGGTTTATAGCAGTTGGGCATTTGCCGTAGGACAGAACCTCCCATTGCGGCCAGTTTCAAGCCATCAACATGACGCCAGTCACCTAGCAGAATTCCTGAAAATGTAGCAGTCAGCCAGCTCCAGCACCCCACTGGTAAGCTGTACCATAGTGCAAAACAGCTCTCCCCCAAAGTGAAGCAAAACCTGTCAAAACTTTCTCAGAGTGGTTTGTGAACCATCAGCACTGTCTATATCCAGGAGCTGATTAAAAATGCAGAATCTCAGGCCCCACCCAGCCCTACTGAATCAGCACCTGCGTTTTGACAGGATCTGTGTGCACATTAAAGTTTGAGAAGGCCCGTTTTGAAACGTAGTTTACCTGTGAGGCGGATGTTAGCTCTGTCCTCCAGGATGGCTGTGACCGGTTAGTCCAATTGGATCAAAATTAGATTTGCAAGTCCAGCTCAAAAATAACTGACTGAATTGCTTTCTTCCTAATATCCTCACACCTCCTGCCCCTGTTACCTTTCCATTGTCCCCAGTCAGCAAAACAAAATCCAGGTCAAGCCAACTCTGCTCATACACTTAGGTTGCTGAAGAAAAATCGTAAGTTGTTCAGATCGGTACCTCTACAAACGTACGGTGTCCACTCTCCAGTGAGCCCTGGCAGTCCTTCTGCATTTTCCCAGTGCCTCCTTTTCCAGATCTCAGTTTGCACTCATCTTTTGCAGCAGATCCCAGTGGCTAGAACAGTGTCTGACACATAGGGGGTGTGCGGTAACTACTGGGTGAATGGATTCTACGTTGAACCTAGGTGTTAGCAGCTCTGCTGCAGCCCCTGCTTTACTGCTGTGGCTTCTGGCCTGTTTTCATTCTCTTCGAGAATGAAAGAGATTCCCCAGATCTCTGGTCCTCTAAGTTTGTATTTTATTATTTTTTTTCCGTATTTTTGCTGTTTATTTGGTATGAATTAGTCTGCGCTTTATTCAGTATGGGACCTATGCTCTGTCCACCCAGCATCCTGAAATCAGTCTCTTTCCTTCTTCGTGGACACTATGTCAAACGTCCCGTTCCCCTCAAATCTCTTACCCCACCAGCTTGTCTCTCACCCTCAGAAAATGGTGGTCACCATTTGAGCAATCCCTTGGCCTCCTGCACCCAGACCCTAAACATCCCTGCAGCAACCTCCCCTCCCCTCCTGTCCAGAGGAGGAGCAGTTCCTGCCCCCAGCCTGCCCGGCCACAACACCCAGAGTCGCCACCGAATGTCCATTTTTGCCCCAGCGCTGGCCCAGTGAGCCAGGCCCGGTGATCTTGGAGCGATCTCCCTGCAGTTCCTGTTTCACCACTCTCGTGGATTTTCTTCTGCCCCTGCCACTTCTCCGTCCTTTCCCCGGGCTTGCTTTCTCCGTCAGCCTTCAGTGTATCTCTCCAGGCCCTTTCTTAGCCCTCTTTCCTCTCCCTCAGTGCGAACAGGGCCATCCCCTCTGCTTCCGTGGCCTCAATTACTACCCATAAACCGATGATTTCCAAAGATTCTCCAAGTTGGCTTCCTCTCCTGATCTCCAGAACATCTCTCCGGTCACCTGTCAATGTTTCCACATATCCAAACACTGAACTTCTCTCCCCCCAGCCCTGTCCTTCTCCCGGATTCACCCCCATCTCATCACGTACAAAGCCCTTCATGACCAGCCGCTGCCCTGTCTGCGGACTCCTCTCTCACTGCTCTGGGCGAGCCGCAGCCACGCTGAAGTCCCCAGAGGGTCCCTAAGCACACGTGTTCCCTCTACCTGCCGGGCCTCTGCACAAACTTCTCCTCCTGCCGGGGATGCTGTCTCCTACAGCCCTTCCTCTCTCAGCCCCTCCAAATAACATGACTAATTCCTGCTTTTAGTAGACATGCCTTTCAATATTGCCTTTTCTAGAAAGCTAGGATTTTTTTCGATAAGCAAAACATTTACTTATTCCAGTTGTTTTGTGTCTAAGTAAAGGTATAACCTAATACCAAAAAAATTTTCATAAACACCTGGACACATATTAAGGTTATTTTCACTTTAACTCTTTCAATCACTGTTTAGCTAAACCTTGTCTTTCTTTTTTTGGCTTTCTCCCACATCCAATAGCAAAAGCCCTAGGCCTCATTCACAGGTCCTGACCAGCTGTTTATAAAGTATTGACACATCTCTGTTGCAGGCAGCCTCCCTTTGCTGCTGTGGACTCTTAAGAGCTCACTAAGTCAGCAGTCAAGGTCAAGGGGGACTGACTCTTCCCCATGACTGTGGCTTCCTGCAGTCCCGGGAACGCTGTTTCATTCTCCTTTATGATCACAGCACTAAGGGTAGGAAAGAGGCTCATCCTTTTCTGTCTAGAGTCTCTTTAACAGATTCTGTCCTAGTCCAGAAGCAGCTTCTCTTGGGGATCACACTGGGGGCTTAATCTTTACCTCTTACCTTCCATCAGAAATACATTTACTTCCTTGCTCAAATACATAAAACTTACAGGAAACAATAGTATAGGCAGTATACTCTAGTACTATTTTATTTCATTTTTTTAAATTGGGGTACAGTTGCTGTGCAATGCTGTGTTAGTTTCTGCTGTACAATGATGTGAATCAGCTGTATACATTTTTTTTTAATGCAGTCATGACTCACTAAACTGATTTTACAATACATCGATGAATTGCGATCTACAGTTTGGAAAGCAGTGCTCTAGTTTACTCTGCTAAATCCTCTGAGTTTTCCTGCGTGTATAGTAATTACTCAGCAGAAAAGGCTGTGAGATTATTTTCAGCTGAAGGTCTTCCAAAGATTTCTGCCAGGAACTACTTTTACTTTTTGAAAGGGCTGTACCTTTTTTCCTCCTTAATATGGAAAGCACATTTTGAACAGTATACACAGCTTTTAAATGGTCACGGGAAGGGTTCAGTAAGTGAATTAACAAATATCCATTCAATAAGTGAATTAACAAATATCCATTAACAAAGTCCATTGACTACCTACGTTTTGCAAAAAGATGAACAAAAAGCACTATTTTTGTGTGTGCGTGCTAATAGCTTTCATTTCAGGACCGTGAGAATTAAGATCTCAATAAATGTTAGCTATTGTTCCTGGAGTTGACCAGATGGGCACCCCAAAACAAATAACCCAGTATGTTGGACCCTCTATCCTACCTCTAAGATTAGCTCTTCCGATGGGCCTTGCAACTCCTGTTTGCCTCATTGCTGAGGGCTGGGAACATTTTCGTGCTAAGGCTGCATTTCCAGTAGGAGTCTTCCATCTCAGGGTGCCACATGATCACGTGACAGTAATTGCAGGCATGGGGCAGTGAATTAATTCTCTTATCTTCTAGACGTCCCTACTCTCAGGCAAGCACTATCATGGAAGCAACTTAGCCAGTCCCTTAGGTACTTTCCTCTGCTTCACCTAGTCGGGCCCTGGATTTTCTCGCCTTCTTCGGTGCCTCTACAAAATGCTTTCAGGGGCTCCTGTCAGCCACCTCCTCAGTAGGCCCTCACCGTCTCTCCAGGGCCGCTGCAGGCAGGCGGGCTCTCTGGAGGTGCCCCTGGGCACGGTGCCGGCCCTCCAGGGAATAAAGCTGTCTCTCAGCTCACTTTCTTCCTCTCTAAGGCCAAGGGAGAGGGAAGACAGGAGGTGCAGGAAATGTTGGCCTCCTGTTCCCGTGATGTCCTGGCCGCTGTTCCCTGTGCCGAGCGCTTGGGTTGCCTCGTTTCCTCCTCTCCTTTGTCCTAACGGCTGCCACCTCCCAAACGGCTTCTACGCCTCCGATTCCACGCTGTTGTCACACCACCGCCAGGTAGGCGACGTTCCTCTCTGAGATGTACAAAGGAGGAAAAATTAAAGCTTTGAAGTGAAATCATAATTAAAACGTGGGATTAAAAGGAGATATCCAGGGCTTCCCTGGTGGCGCAGTGGTTGAGAATCCGCCTGCCGATGCAGGGGACACGGGTTCGTGCCCTGGTCCGGGAAGACCCCACATGCCGCGGAGCAGCTGGGCCCGTGAGCCATGGCCGCTGAGCCTGCGCGTCCGGAGCCTGTGCTCCGCAACGGGAGAGGCCACAACAGTGAGAGGGCCCGCATACCTAAAAAAAAAAAAAAGGCTATATCCAGGGCTTCGCTGGTAGCGCAGTGGTTAAGAATCCTCCTGCCAGTGCAGGGGACACGAGTTCAAGCCCTGGTCCAGGAAGATCCCACAGGCCACGGAGCAACTAAGCCCATGCGCCACAACAACTGAGCCTGCGCTCTAGAGCCCACAATCCACAACTACTGAGCCCGCGCGCCTAGAGCCCATGCTCCACAACAAGAGAAGCCACCGCAATGAGAAGCCCGCGCACCGCAATGAAGAGTAGACCCCGCTCGCCACAACTAAAGCCCGCGTGCAGCAACGAAGACCCAATGCAGCCAAAAATAAAATAAAATAAGTAAATTTATAAAAAAGAAAGGAGATGTCCAGGAAAAATTTCCAGTTCTTAAGATCCTGTCACCTGGTCCGAGGGGTTTATCAATCACTCCTACACATTATTCCTGAGAAGGGAGACCCAGAAAAGGAAGGCATCCTTACTGTCAGGGCCTCCTCTGCCTGTCCTGTTTCCCTCTTCACAAGAGCCCAGGGCCCACACGTGACAGCCTGGGCTCCTTGCTGTGATACTTCAAGTCTCTTACAGGCCTTCCTCACCTTCCTTTCCAGCCTGCTCCCCCACTTCCCTTCCACAGTCGCCCCTTATTCATAATCCATGCAGACACCCTCACCCATCATCCCCAGCACATGGCAGTGCTGACCTGGCTCTGTTCAGGGGCCTGCTGCCCTCACCCACTGCCCGGTCACCTTTTTAGACCAAGCGCAAATCTCACGTTGTCTGAAGCTTTCTCTGAATTTCTGCATCGCCTACTCACTGGACACTTGGCCCTGGACAGGTAGTACCTGTTGCCGTTTCCACTAACTAGCAATGGCAGATTCCCTTCTCCATCCCAGTGGGGCAAGGCTCAGCTCTGGTGGTCTCTTCAGCCCCTCCCTCAGCCATACTGTGTGTCTTTAGCCCGACTCCGGTTCCTCAGACTGAGTCCCATTCCTCTTTGTTACCTCTAACCGCCAGCCTTTCCCTGCCCAGCATCTAGCACTGGGACAAGAGCCAAGCTGAGCCCCAGTTAATGTTTGCTGAATGACTGGATGGGTTTTCGTGGCTCCTGAGAGGTAAATGCAAGCCAGTCAGAGCAATGGAAAGAAGGATTGTGTTTAAAAGACACACTTGTCAGTTTCTGGCCAGTTCTAGATAGTTCGTTTCTCCCTCCTCCTCCTTCCCCTCCCCCCTCCCTCCTCCGTTCCTCTCTCCTTTTCCCCTAAGGCTGCTGGAAGCCCCAGGCAAAGGCAGAGCTGTAAGGGAAGTTTAGCGCTAAGAAGCTCCTCCGCATTTCTCAGTTGCCCAAAGTCGTCTTTGAATTCTTTAACCAAAGCACACTGATTCCCGTCTACAAGGAGGAAGTGCCCATGTGACCTCATCAGTGAATCTTCAGAGTCCCCTTTCCAGGTGTTGCCCCACATGGAAGCAGGGATTCCTGTGGAAAAAGGACAGGCTTGGACAAGGGGTGGAGAAGGGCCGTTGGACCCCCAGATAAGGGCCCTTCTCTGGAGACATGAACATGGGTAAATGGTTAACCAACGGGAGGATTTCTCTCTGTTCCTCCTCCTCTGCCAGAGAATTCACCTTTAACCATTGACCTTTCCGCGAGGTGTGAGATCTGAACAAAGTTGCACACAGTCATGGATGGTTAAATACCCATCTTTCCCTTCTGCCCCTGCCTCTGCCCCTCTACTGCCTCAGAAGGTGGCCTGAGGTATTTCGACCACCCCCGCCCCAGGCAGGATGGCTTGGTGACAGAGGAAAGACACACAGACACACAGAAAATGAAAGTTGGAAATGGCCCTCCGACCCTTTAGGAATCCAGAGCCTGGGCTCTTGAAGCAAAAGAGTCCTGTACGAAGGAAGCCGAGCCATGCCCATCAGATTGCATTTACAGAGGGAGGCGTTTCTGAGTACCCACCCCAGAGTCAGCTGTCTAACCTCTGACATTTGGTGATTGCTTCCTGCCCACTTCTCTTTGAACCCCACCCCTGCCCCCAGGGACCTGCAGGCCCACCACAGAAAGCATTTTAAAATGTCCTGGCAGAATCCCCGGGCACCAGGCTTCCCAGACCTACCCCGATTCCCCCCACATATGTTTTCTTTAGTGTAGTCCAATAGCTTGCAGTCCCACCCCTCTGTGTGCTTAATTGAGTTTGGGGAGAATTGACATCCAGTTGCTTCATTTGTTCAGGATGATTTTTTTCCCTTCTGTGCCTGCCCCCCCCTGCCAGGTTGGGGCCAGGGGGCTCATTTTTCTGGCTGGTTCCCATCATCTCCAGTTGGCCGGGACCAGCTTGCCATCTCCACTTTGATGTATGTGACTGGTGTGTTGGCCTTAGGGGTGGGTTGGGGGGAGGAGCAGGCGGGCCGAGCCTACCAGCCCCCCCCTCCCCGCCTCCGCTTCCATCCGGGCATGGGCCTGGGTCCTTTGGTTTCATACTTTATTCCTCCCCAAGCCACTGGGAGCTGAATCTAAGCATATGGTTCATGCATCTGAGCACGTCTCCATGAGCCTTCTCTGAGCAGCCCAGCAGCACTGCCAAGCAGCTTGGAACTTAAGGCCTGGTTTCCACATTCCTAGAACCCGAGAGGGAGGAAGAAAACCTGAGGGGCTGCGCAAGTGCTGGTGGTAATTCCACATCCTTCCCCGCTCCCATTCCCTTGTAAGGGCGTAGGCAGGACTGTGAAGAGGAACAGAGGGAAGGACAGACCAGTTCAGGCTGGCAAGAAATAGATAAAACCCTGCATGTGCTGTGCCTCGGAACAGACCACGAGCGAGCGCTCCCTGCAAAGCGCTCAGTGGTCAAACCAGATTTTCATATCTACTCCCTTTGATCTCGGCACCGGCTGCTCTCTGAAAGGTCCATGTTGTGATCCTCTTTAAAGAAATATTTTATTTTCAATACGGACACAGCCCTTGACATAGCAGTAAAAACCATTACCCCTGAGAGGCACATGGCTGTGAAGTGTGTTGGTATGTAACTTCCTGTCTTTGCCTACGTGCAGGGCTTCATCCACTGCTCTTTTGGTCCCTCAAGAGGCCCCCCCGCCCCTGCCCTGGTGCTCAGGCTTCAGGAGGCATTGGAGTGAGGGCAAGAGGTCAGCTCAGACAGGAGGTACCTTCTGGCAACGGACGGGTTTGGGATGGGGAGTAGCTGCTGTGCTTTCCCCAACAAGAGTTTCTTTGAGAACCTCACTCCCTGCCCCCCACTTTTAAGATGGAAGTCAAATTTTCGGATTCTGCTGTGCAGAGCAAAGAGGTCACTAGGCTCTAATGCATTTACCATTGACTGCCCCTCTTGTAGTGCGTCTATTAGTGAGTAATTTGATTTGTACCTATTCATTTGCAGTCCCTGCAGGAGCCTGGAGCTGGCCCCTAGTATAATTGGTGCTGTCTCTATTTTTACATCATTAGATTAGCCCCGACTCCTGGCCACTTGTTGTCTGCGCTTGTCTGTCCATTTATACAACCTAATGTAACACAAAATTCATTACTGATCACATTACTTTCAACTCTGAAGCCAGCCTTGTGATAAACATTTGGTTAACCCCTTCCTGCCCACAGGGGGGCTGACAGAACAAATGCACTCCCACTCAACGGGCAAATCAATATTGTAATACAGCAAAGTGGAATTGCATTTCTAGATTTGTTATTTCTCCTGGAGGAGCAAATGGAAAGGCTCGTCTGAGCCAGCTGAATTGAATAATGAATAGGGCCCCGGCACCAGCAGCCAGTCTGTGGACAGAGCACAAAGGCAACATCCGCCTTTGTGTATCCGCCCAGCTTTTTCATCTGGATGGGGCGGCACCGCAGCAATTAATCGAGACTCGTGACTGTGGGGTCAAGATCGTAGGCTGGGACCCTGACAGAGGCAACAGAGACCTTGACCCCATCACCACCGTCTTAGCTCAGCTTGGCCTAGGACGACTGAACTAAGAACTAGGTTCATTTCCTTAAAAACCTTCACTGATATGAAGGCACCAGCCCTATGGCCTTGGCAGTAATGCCACCAAGCAATTAAATTAAATCCATTACTAAACTAAAGTTTACCATTTGGAAACAAATATACAAAATTTTTCCTGTTTAGAGTCAGGTCAGCAATGTTGGGATTGCTGTGTGCTGTGCCCACCTCCAGCGGGAGCACTCTTTGGTGTGGAAGTGCCACGTGCGCCTAAAAGTGGTCCTAGATCTCAGATAGGGATGTTGGTGAGCAGCCTGGGGGACTCTGGTCCAGGAGCTGGCCAAGAGTCTTAAAGGGACCTGTATTTAATCCAGAAGAGTCTTATCTACCCCCACCCTGGTTATCCCCTCCCCAGCCCCCATTAGTCTCTGGGGAGCATCCACACCCACTCTAAGTCATTAACTTGCAGGACAGTTTGTTTCAAAAAGAATACTACCCCGACTTATTAAGAAAGTCTCGTAAAACCTATACCGCAAAGATTAGAAAAATAGACAGAGAGGAAGTAGAATGGAACCCATTACCATGAAAGTCATAAATCCCTAAGTAAAAATAAGCCATAAACTGAACATACTCAGTTGGGAAGGGAAGCTGGAAAAGGCAGCCTGTCTAGGGGATGTTCTGCCTGAGTTCAGGGAAGTCCTGAACGGGAGGCTGGGGAGAGGCACCGAAGCCTCGGGTGAGTGCGCCTCCTTTCTGTTGAGTGGGCCACCCTCCGTCTCACCGAGGCCGGCACCTTGGACCGTGCTGCCCGTTAACCCGTTCGGAGCCCTGACAGGCCAGAAATGACCAGCAATCCTGTGAGACGTGGAGGTGCCAGGGATTCCTGGAGACGGCTCCCAGGCTGCTCCTGGCCTTCTCCATTGCCTCGCCCTGCCCTGACTGTGAGAGGCTCCCCATTTCCCATAGAGGGCTCTAGGGCCAGGCCAGAGGCTCTCGAGCGCATCCTGCTGTGAGAAACTCCAGAGAGGGGATCCCTCAGCAGGGTGTGACGAGACACCGCGCATCTAGGCAGTGGAAGGAGGACACTGGTGTGTCCCCGAGGCGAGCCTGGGTTCGGCAGCCGTGTCCCCAGGGCCGCTCACCTCCCCGCCCCTGCCCAGCCCACAGTGCACTGACTTGCTCAGTCAAAGCGAGCCTGCTGCTTTGGCCTCAGCTGGCCGTCCTCTCCGGTGGGTGAGTGGGACAGTGGGGGAGAGGGCGCGGCACGGGCCCCAGCCCCATCAGCTCTAGAAAACAGATCAGAGCACAGGCCTTAAACTGTACAGAACGGGAGAGATCAGTGGCAGGGAGGAGATCGGGTCAGACCATGGAATGAGAGATGATGGTGATTTCTTAACCTTGATGGAAGGGGGAAAGCCACATCTTACCAAACTCTTCCGCTGCATCGGAGAGAATTTAATTACATTTGGACATTTGAATGAGAACCAGATGTGGCTCGAGCCCATCAGGCCAGCCGTGTTCAAGGAGCAGCATCTCTCGTGTGGTCCACGGGCCCCTGCGCCGTCTCACAGCCCCGGAGGGCGGCTCCGGAAGACCCCGCCCGGGAGCTTGGTGGGGTCTTCCGAGCTTCAAGGCTGGACTTCAGGAGGCAGGAAGGTCGAGGCTGGCTGCCGGACACCTGGTTCCCTGGGACAGTTTCCAAGCTCTGTGTCCTCCCCAGAGCCACGCTGAGTGGGCATGTTCGCGGGGCCCCATATGCAGACGCACACAAAGGAGGCCCGTCCAGCACCTGTCTGGGCGTCCTCTACCACCACGCTGCCCCCCTGCATCTACCTCAGATGGCATCTGCCGCAGCTCTGCCCCCCGTGTTGTGCTGCTGGCCTGGAGCTAGAGGGGGCATTTGGGGCCCTCCTGGGTGAGACCCGCTTCTCCAAGGGCCTCAGCCTGCTGAAACATCAGGGATGGCAACCCCAGCTTTCTACCCAGGACCCCACTGCAGTGAGAGTGGTCTCTCCCACGCGCTCCGGGCATATCCTGCTTCTTGAAGCACCTTCACATCCTCTTCTCTTTAGAGCCTCACACGCCCCGTGAGGTCTGCAGAGCGGCCCCTCCCCCTCCTGCCTGACAGATGGTGATGCAGATGAGAAGTGAAGCCACTTGCCCAGGTCATTCAGCACGTCTGCGGCAGAACTGGGGCTAGAGCGAGTCCTCCTCCTCCTCGACATCCACAGGGAGGTTCAGCTCAAGGCTGCTCCTACATCTGGCTGATCTCAAGCATGGTTTCAGCCAGATTTATCACATAACTCAAAACCAGGGATCCGTGAGCCAGGTCAGCTCAGCCTTTGCCGTCCCCAAGTATAATATGCTGTGACAGGACATACTCTGCCTGGGTCAGGATTTAAAGTTAGACAGATGTAGTGACACCGAGAGGGTCCCCGCACATGGGGCACTGGTCGAGGTGACCTGGGTGGGTGATCCTGCCCTCTTCTCCTTAAGCCAAGACTTGAGAGGGCTTGGGTCACATGGGTTGCCTGAGAGCGGGTTGTGGAAGCCTTTCTGGTCTTTCCCTGGCTGGGGTTGGTGCCCTATCATGGCTGTTGTAGGAGGGACCCGGGGAAAGGCTCCAGCCCCCAGACAGGCCAGCCTACCTTCTGGCAAATACCACTTAATTCTGGGAAGGGATCCGGGGCTGGGTTGTGAGCTGCTCTGCCTGGAACTCAGATGCTCTGCTCCCTTCCCCACCCCCAGCACGCACACACACAGACACACACACACACACACACAGCTGGCTCCAGGGGAAGAGGGGGTGGAGGATGGAGGATGCCCTTTCTCATTCTTCAGCCTCCATCCCTCCCCCTCTTTTTTCTACTTTGAGTCTCCCTTCCCCAACCTTCCAGCATGCTCCTCTCCTGTCATCCCCACTGGACCCACCAGGAATTCGAGACCTAGCCTACCTCTATGCCCCTGTCTCATGTATTAATGCCAGACTGCCCTGCTGTCATGAATAGGGTTTCCAGAGGCCTAAGGACCTTTCCTGTTGGAGGGGAGAAAGGTGATGTGCCTTTTCCCCAGTTTTTCTGGGTGGAGCCTAAGGCACAGAGAGGGCTCTCCACTTGCCAGTTTCCTCAACCATCCTTTCCAGGTATTGATCATGACTTTCACCTTCCAGGGAAGGGCCAGTGGATGCCCAGAAAGGTCTGAGGTCTCCTTGAGGCCTCAGGTCTCCCCCGCAAACCCTGAGGTTATTAGGCAGCTGTGTGTGGCCCCAGTGGCCAAGGGACACAATTCCAGGTACCTGAGCCACGAGCAGCAGATATTTGCCCTTAATGTTTGGAGCTGGCAGCGGGGGAGGGGTTGGTGAGGGGCAAGGCAGGCCATGTAGCCTCGGCCTCATCCTGTGACGTTCTGGGTCTCAGTACCTGCGGGAGTCAGGAACGATAGCTGGGCAAGGAGATAAGAAAGCGTGTTTGTGGGAGCCCTGTGGGTTGGAAGAGACTCCTGCCAGGAGGGAAGGCGTGTACCTGCCCACTGGCTGCAGGACCCGGGCCGTTGGCACAAGCTCTCAGGGACCCCAGGCTGAGTGTGCAGTGAGATGACCAGAAGTAGGTGGAATCAGTGGGCCAGGGCTCTGTGCTCAGCACAGGTGTGAAGCCCTGGAGATACCCAGGCCGTTGTTAGCTATCTTCTCATCCACTCCCTCATTCCATCACCCAGACCAGGATTCCCATTATCTCAACTCGGAAGGGCCTTTTCATTCTCAGCCCCTCAGCTTCGAGAAACTGCCCTCCTTCCTTCTACAAGTGTGCCTGGGAGGGGAATAAGAACCCCTGCTGGAGGAGAAAGGTGATACCTTCTCAGCCCTACCCCCCAGCCCCCATCCTTCCAAGACCTGGTGTTGGTGGATGAAGAGGATCCCTGGTCTGTTGGCCTCTCTGCAGGCTCTGGAGCCTGAGGGGGGTGCCTGAGGGTGGGATACGGCAGGGCTGAGGGGACAGGAAGAGGGAAGGTGCAGGGGGGCCATGCAGCCTCAGTTCCGGTGTGTCAGGGTGGGAAGAAAATCGAGGCCTCCCTACCGGCTGTCTTCTTTAACTGCTGCCCTTTTAACCTCCTAAAAAGTGCCCTGGGGCTGAGGCTGGCTCCAACCCAGAGTGTGGTCTGTGACAGAGCTGTCAGGGTTTCCAGAAGCCGTCTCAGGCAACTCCATCTCTGTCTCCCTGAAGAGACCCCCCACCTCCCTGAGCCACTCCTGTTCTCTGGAAGAGAGCGCAGTAGTTTCCAGGCCCAGGGCTGGTGTAAGACAAGCAGCCCCTAGCCGTGTCCATCCCCTGTTGGCTTCCGGATCATCTCTTCGGGTTCCAGCACCAGGAAGCTGACAAACCTCCTGAACCCGCAGGATGCAGTCAAGCCCCCCACCTCCTTAGCGCCTCTCTCCAAGCCCCAGCTTGCATAACTGGTCCCAGGCCCTTGTTGGCAGGCCCCTTGCTGACAAAGTCGATTGCTTGAGGCAGACCCCGTTGAGAGCCACTTGCTGAACTTGAAGCAGTCCTGTGGTCCCCTGGTCTCCTCGCTGTATATCCCCTTCAGGGAAGATGCTAAAAATCACTAATCTCCTACTCAGAGGACCTCCTTCCCCACACCCCACTCCCTGACCTCAACCCCCCAGCCAAGCACCCTCATGGCAGAAGGTGATGGAAGCCATTTCTGTTTGCAGACATCCTCTGGGCCAGGCACTGGGCAAGATGGGGTAGTTTGGCTGACTGTTCCGTGCTCTGGGGCCACCCACTCCCTTGGGGTACCACTGAGCCCAACCCAGACAAGGGACTTAACCACAGGCCGTGCTGACGGGGGAGAACTGGGAGGTGGACGCAGGAGGGAAAAATCAATGCACGTCAACAGGGTTGGAAATTTATTTTCCAGCTCGGAAGAGGGTATTTTCAAAGAGGCAAGGAGGGAAATGAAAAGCTGTAAACACATATCTGCCATCTTCCTCTTCAGGCCATTTCTTGATTAAAAAGAAAGACTCTTTCCCAAGATCCAGTGGAGAAGGGAGAGCGCGAACCGGTGGGGGCCTGGATGGCAGAGACTCCTGCTGGGGAGGGAAGATGGAGAGGGACCCCGAGGTCCTGTGGATAATCACAAGCACTAATACAATTGCAGCAATAAGAGTAACTCACATTTGCTGATGGGAAGCTTTAAGCACTTTAGGATGCGCTCTACATGCATTGTTTAATTTAATTCTACAACCGCAGTATGAAAGACACACTGTTACCCTCCTGCGCGGGAGACCGAGGCACGTTGAGTAACTTGCCCCAGGTATCCCAGGGAGCAGGGCCCACAGCCTGTGCTCTTAAACCACTTCCTTCATCTGCCTCCCCAGCCTGGGCCGACTTTGCGCCCCCCGCCCTCCTCAGGCCCTTGAGGCTGAGGGGTAGGGGTGGGGGGCATTCTCCCTCCTCTCTGCTGGAAGTGGGCGGTGGGTGCCACCTAAGACTCCACCCCAAGGTCTAATCCTACTCCCCGCAGGCCGCCTGGGTGGTTAGCTTGGGATGGCGGGGCTGGTGGCGGGGGGGGGGGGTTTGGCTGCAGCCAGGGCCCCATGGACGTGCTCTGCTAATCCCTTTACTCAGCTGCACCATGAGGCTGAGTGTGCAGAGCTGGGCCGGCTGGGGCCTCTGAGCACACCAGAGGGGCCCGGCGGTAAATGCTACTCCTTCTGTGGCAAGGGAAGTGCCAGGGAGGCCTGGGGACCGAACCCCAGGGGTCCCAGGGACCCTCCGCCCCCCCCCACACACACAGAACTGCCCTCACTGACCCCATTAGGTCCCGGAAACAGACCTTCCTCAGCCGATCCTGAGACAGGTTCTCCACAGTGCCCTCACCCACCAGAAGCCAGAGGGCCTTCCCTCGGGGTCTCTGATAGGCCAGCCACCCTCACTGCCATCCGGCCTGGAGGAGGCCTGGAGAAGGTCAAGCCCAAAGAAGCACTTCACTCCTGACCTTCCCCCTGGGGTCTCCTGCCCTCCTGGGCTCCCCCAGCTCCTCCCAAAGCTCACACAGACCCTGTGTCCTCAGCGTTTCACCCCCTCCCCAGGGATCAGGGAACCAAGACCATAGCGCTTAGTAAAGTGACTGTTCCTGTGGAGAGAGACCCGCGCCCAGTCTGTCCCCAAAAGCCCCTGCCTTACCAGGCACTGGACGGCCTCAAGGGAGTGAAGGGTCTGTACCCAGGGGAGAGGACGGTCCCAGGGAGAAGGACCTCCAGGGTGAAGCAGCCTTGGGGACCAGCACTCCAGAGGGGAGGACCAGAGAGAGGGGCTTCTTCCTGCCCTGCCCCGCGTGCCGTCTCCTGTGCCGTGGGAGGTCTCCTTCCTCCCTCATCCTCTGCCTCTCCCCGGGTGCAGCCCTGCCCCGCTCATCGGCAGCCACCCACAGCTCCCAGGACCCGGTCCGCTGCTCATGCCTTTGCAAAGGGACCTCAGTGTCCTGCTGGGAGATGAGGGGCTGGGGTGATGGTGGAGTGAGGGACGGAAGACAGGCTCCCTCATCCTGCATGGCCCAAGATGGGGCAGCCAAGCACCTGCCTCCTCACACGCTCCCTGGATCTCCGTTGGCATACACACCAAGGGAAGCAGGGTCGCTTCTCCCTAACAAGGCCAGCCACCTCTTTGCCCCCTCCTGACACCTTCGAAATTTGCCAGGCTCCATAGAGAGTGAGGGCAACACTCAGTGAGGGCTGAGCTTTCTCTCGGTCCTTTGCTTACTTCATGAGAGCCAAGGCGCCTCCTTTCTGGTTGCTGCTCCTTCCACTGCCCCCCTACCCGCCGTGGCTTACCCATCCTGGCCCAGGGCATAGAGGGGCAGCAGGCCCACTTTCCAAAAAGAGCCAGCAGGGAATGGGTGGACACAGCCAGTGGTGAGCATTGGAGCCGCTCTTAGCAGTTTCTGGAGTTGTCACATCACCGTCCTGGGGCCTGCAGTGGCCCAGTTCTCTCTCGTGGGGGGTCGTGTACCCAGAGCCAATGGCTTCCTGCTCTTGCTTGGTTTTGCTGCCTGCAAGATGGGGAGACCAGCACCCACCTCCCAGGCGCACAAAGGCGCTGGAGAATGTGAGGTCATAATAAGGTTTCCTGTCCGAGTCCAGTCCATTATCTAGGAGCTACTCCTCATCCCCTACCTTGCTTTGAGGCCTGGAGAGCAGCCTCCTTTCGAGCTAGCTTTTTCCCACCGGCCAGAATCCACATACTTCTGCTGAGTGGGGAGGCTGCCAGGGATGCTTGCTTAATCCCCCACCACAGAGCCCCCAGCTCTCTCTCCTGCAGCCCTGGAGGGTTTCTGGTGGGCTTTCCCCACAGGTCCACCTCAGCTGCAAGAGAGCTGTTCAGACCCAGGGGTCTGGGGATTGGGGGAGGAGGGCAGCAGCCAGAAGCTGGGCCACTGAGTCAGAACATCCGGAGGCGTCCCCCAAAACCCGGCCATTCTCTGTCTCCTCTTCCTCTCCCGGCATCGCACTTCCATCTCCGGGACCCCCAAGACTGGTCCCCAGGCCCCTACACATGCATGTCACTGCAGAATTCTGCTGCGAGCCTACCCTCCTCCCAGTGTGACTTCCCCACACCTCCCGATACCCTCTCCTCCTGCTTGCAGAGGTCAGTGTACTTCCCCATCGTTGTCCAGGTCTCTTCCCAAAAGATTCCTCAATGCTTTTCTTTTCACAAGGGAAAAAAAAAGGAAAAAAAAAAAAACCAATGCCAACAGCCCAGCGTCCGTGAGCAACCCAACAGTAACAAAGCATGTGTTCAGGATGGAGGAAGGTAAGGCCACACACTTCCGTTTGCCACTTGCTCTGAGGGCTGGGCGGCTGGGGGACCTGAGGGGCAACCGTGTGTGCACCCCTCCTCCACATCCACATCCGCTTCTGCACACGCTCACTGTCCTGTCCCAGCGAGAAGACAGGGGTTTGACAGAGGCATGTAGGAAAGTGCCCAGGCCCAGCCGGGCCCCTGCTTCTCGTCCTGGCGGTCATGCTGCAGAAGAAGCGCCACATCTCCTCACCACATCATTCACTCATTCACTCACTCATTCATTCGAGAAATGTCTTTTGAGCACCAGCTGTTTTCTAGGCCCTGCGGTTGGCACTAGGGAAAGCAGAGAGAAAGCACAGAACTGGCCCCTGAGAGACCCTCTGCCTGGATGGAAACACGCGTGTGAGCGGGCGGGGCACGGGGTGCTCGAGGGCCCGGGGCAGGAGTCGGTACACAGCGCAGCGGGGCCTGGCCGGCTCTGCCAGGGCAACAGCACAGGCTCGTGCTCGGGCTTAGCTTCGGAGATGAGTAGGTGGCCGAGGGGCCTGGGGAGCCTGGGAAGAGCTTCTCCATCAGAGGGAGTAGGATTAGCACCGGCCCAGAGGCCTAAGGCAGCCTGGAGAGGCTCCCACACTGCCCAAGCCCATTGCTGGGCCCTCAAATCCACTAACAGGTGAGGTTAGTGAGGTCTTGCCCGGGGCGGGTCAGTCACGGAAGGCAGTTTGATAGACCTTATCCTGAGGACCCTTAGGAGTCGATGAAGATTTTTAAGCAGAGGAAAAGCAAGATGAGGTTTGTGCTGTAGACAGAGCACTCCGGCTTTGGGATGCGGTGGCTTGGAGAGGGGGGTCTGGAGGTCACGAGACCAGTAGCGAGCATTGGAAATTATCCAGGCAGGAAGCACAGGCCTAACCCGGCAGTGGCCGTGGGCATGGAGAGGAGGGAAGAGGCCCGGGGAGACGTACGGGACATAAATTCACCAGAGCTCGGTCGCCCTGGGAGATGGGGCCACTTCCCTCACATCCCAGGCCTCACTGGTAAAGAGAAAACACGAGCAGGACAGCTCAGGCTCTACCTGGCCCCCAAGGGCAGCAAATTCATCTTGTAAGTCCCTTTGGCAACCGTCCCTGCACTGTCACAGGATGGGATGACGGGCGTCCGCCCAGACTCGTGGGGTGGGGTCCCTGCGGGCCTGTGCTGAGGGGGTAGAGGGGGTGCCACGCTTGGTCCTGGGCTCCCGGCCCCTCGGCTTCCTCGTTAGTGGGTCTGTGCCGGCGCTGGGCCTCCAGAACGTCGGGCCTGTCTTCCAGCTCCGGAGAGGTGCCAGCCTTCCCCATGCTGGTGGCCTTTTCTGCTCCTTCGTGTGGGGCTTTCTTCCTTGGACCTGGTGCCCAGAGGCTCAGGAAGCCCCTGTTTGTCTTGCTGCGGCCACTGCTCGTCTCTCCTGCCCTCCTGGCCCTGCTGCCAGCGCCCCCTAGTGCTGGGACGGCCTGCACCAGGGCCAGGGCCTCTGAAATCAGAGATCTCCCACAGACTCCTCGGCTTGCTTGCGGGCGGGGACGGGGTGGGGGAGTGGAGGGAGCTTTCTCCATACAGAAATCCCGGGGCCTGTTCTTTACTTTCCTGTCCTGTCCCTCTCTCAGCACAATGGCCTGGACTCCCAAATGAGGGTGAGGCTAGAGGGCGATCCACATCTAGATAACTCTTGACTTATCTCAGGGTTGGGCCCAACGGGGCAGCCAGTGTCTCTTGGAGATCAGGGGCCATCACCAGGCCTGTAGCCTGTGTCCACGGCCCCCATCTGCTGAGGGGTTCTGGCGTCCAGGCACACACACACCCAGCCTGGGCCTGGGCCTCGGGGTGCTGCCTGGTGCAGCCTGAGGGCCCCTCACGCCTCACACAGGGCCAGGAGCCTGCTCTGAAGGAAGGCAGCACAGATTCCCCCAGCCCGTTCCGTGGCCGCCTCTACGGGGTCACCACGGTGCTCTGGGGGTCGCCCGCAGGGAGTGGGGGTCAGTGGTTACTTCCTGGCTGACTGGTGATGGCCAGCCCAGGAGTAAAGGCCATGACCCATTTCCTAACCAAAGCCAGCTGTGCTGCGTGTGTATGGCGGCGGGGAGCCAGGGAGCAGGTGCAGGCCGGAGATAAAAGAGACCAGACAAGTGTAACATTCGAGCACACCTTGCTGTTTCAGATGACTGCATTGAGGTCCTGGGCTTCTGGGGTGGACACGCAAGAACCCCTCAGTCCCGGGCAGGTGTACCTTGGGGAAGGAGAGGTTGCGGGTACCACATCTTGGCTTGGGGCCCAGAGTTTGCCCAGGGATGTGTGTGCCCACATCTCAGAGCCCACTGTGAAGGAAAGGGTATAGGAACTGGCCACTTTCAAAAAGCCAGGAAGTAATTCTCTCTTCCTTGCATTCGGCATGCCAGGAAGTCTGTTCCCAGCCCACCTACCCCAGTACTTGTCTTGGATCAGGAGATGGTGGGGCAGTTGACTTAAGTTGCCCAGAATTGAATGAGATGGAGCCAGTTGCCATATCCAAGATGGTAGCGTGGCTGCGTTGATGGCCGGGGAGGGGGCAGAGGAGGAGATGGGAGCCTCCCTGCCTGCTTCCCAGGTTGACTCTGAGCATAGAAACGTTGGGGGGGCCTCCAGGACACTTGGGAGCCCAGAGGAAGGGAGAAAGGAGGCACTCCAGGCACGTAGGACCCTCTCAAACCTGGCATTCCCTCCTGAAGGGAAACAGGACACTTTCCAGGAAGTGCCACAGATGGACCGGGGCCTGGCCAGCAGGCAGATTGTGTGGGTGAGAATGAGTGAGCAAGTGAGTGGCTAAGCCAGGGTTGAAGCTCCCTGGCAGGGGAGGGGAGGGAGACAGATCAGGTAGGGAAGCGTCGGTCCTTCCCATGTCCTGGCTTCTCCCCTCCTGCCAGACTTGTAGCTCCAGGACAGGAGCCTCTCATGGAGTTGGGGGAGCATGCTGGCTGAGCACATGCCCCACGTATGGCGGCGTGGTCCAGACAAATCATCAGGGCAGCCATACTTCTGGCTAAAGGGGCTCCCACAACGAGGGAGTAACTGGAGCCCGCCAGCCAAGGGGGCTTCGCCCTCCTCTGGGTGAGCCTCGCTGGGACCCGAGCTGCCTCCCGGCCCGTCCTTCCACCCCGCAGAAGGACGTAAGTGGACCCAGGTTGGTGCCTCAAGACAGGCAGCCCGGCCCAGGGGCTACACCCGCCTCCCCACGACTGCACTCTGACTGGGCCTGGCCCGCTCTTCTGTCTTGCAGAACTGCAGCGAGAGGGCAGCATCGAGACTCTGAGTAACAGCTCAGGTTCCACCAGCGGCAGCATCCCGAGAAACTTCGACGGCTACCGATCTCCACTGCCCACCAATGAGAGTCAGCCCCTCAGCCTCTTCCCTACCAGCTTCCCGTAGCTACCAGCAACCTGCTTCTGACTGGCTGGCCCACTCACCTGCTGGAGGGAGGGGAGAAGTCCCCCCTCTGGTCCTGCCCTTCGGACTCTGCTCGTCTTTTACCAACCACCTTCCCCAAGCTTCGTGACAAAAGCCGCCCACCCTCCCCGGATTGAGAAGAGACCCTTCTCCAAAGCGCCTCGGCTCACTATGACCTCTGCCCCCATCAACGGGGCCGTGGCTGAGAGAGACTCTGCAGAAGCTCCGTCCCCTCCTCCGTTTGCACACGATGTCCTGCATTGGACCCGCTTTTGTATTTTCTAACCACACCCTTGGGGGGCCTGGGTGGGGCGAGGGCGGGTGGTCCGGCGGGCACTTCGGCCCTGAGCGACGGCCCCAGCTCCCTCCTGGCTTTGGCACACGCTGCCCAGCTTCCCTTGGCCAACCTCCTTCTGGCGTTGAACTGAGGCCCAGAGTATTAGGGAAGGAGGAAGGAAGAAGAAACCCCCCCTTCCTCTTTTCTTTCCCCTTTGGCTCATGGAAAGGATTTGTCTTTCTTGTCTGTAAGCCCTTTTACCCTGGTCCTGTACTGTTCAGTGAAGGAAACCCTGGTTACTGAGGCCCTGTCAAAAAGTGCACGTCTTGTTCAATAAATCACGCTGCAGTGGGTGTCCATCCCTGCGTTGCTGGGGTCAGGGTCCTCTCCGAGCGCTGAGCAGAGTCCTGTGCGCCTGACCGTGTGTCCCTGCCCCACACGTGCGGCCGAGGGGGAGTCAGGGAGTGGGGAGGAAGGAGAATGAGGATGTTTACTCTTGAATTGGGGTAGCGTCTGACTTAAATCCATGCCCTGCCCTTCTTGCCTGTTAGCAGAGCCACTGAGTTCTGGGGGCACCCCAGGTCCAGACCCTCCCTGGCTGTGGCAGTCAGGGCTGGACAGGTCCTCGGCATGTGCTTCTGGGCTGCGGTGGGAAGCAGAGCCTGAGGAAGACTCCGGCCTCACCTTTGGGACAGGCTCCCTGTCATTACCTCTCTTCAAACACAGAAGGTGACGGGTGGTCAGGTGAAGGTGGGTCTCCCAGGAAACCTGGCTGGAACCTTGGATGACAAGTTCGTGATGTGATTCCCCTCCCACCTCCCAATTCTGGACCTAAAGTGAATGGCAGGAAGGAGACAGGCGCAAGGGAGTGAAAAGGGAATGTATTGAGCAAGAAGAAGACGAATGCTAGCCCCAGTCCCGCCTTCCCTGAGACCCCGGAGAGGCCTGGGAGGATTGAAGGAAACCCACTGATCCAGGTGTGGTTTGGGGTGAAGTTTAATGTAACAGCCACAGAGGAGTTGAGTTCACAAACAAGCAGGCCTTCCCATCCAGCCGTCCAGCCAGAGCGGGGGAGCTCCAGGGCCCCCGCCCTCTTTGCACGCACCCCATCCAACCCTGGCGCCTGAGGAGAGATTAAATCTTTAGTGCCCTCCACCCGACCAGTTGGGCATGCTAGTAGAAGGGGGACCTGAATCACACTCGGCTCTGAAGGCTGAGTAGATGGCCCTGCATAGGGTGGCTGAAGGCAGTCCCTCCTGCCTGGGAACCTGCGGGGTGAGGAATCACATGCCAGAGTGAGGCATGCTGGGAAGGGAAGGAGGCCTGGGCCCAGTCGGGGCTGCGGGAAGAGCAGCAGCTTTTCCCGTTCCAGCCGAACTGGAGACACTGATGCGCCTGGCATACCCCCCACCCCAGCCAGAGCAGTGTTTCAGTCAAAAGGGGACAGGGAGGGAGGGAGGGAGGGGCGTGCCACCAGACTGCCTATGCACACTGGCCATGGCCTGGCTCCTTGGAGATGGGTCCAGAGCTCAAGGAAGGGTCAGGCCCTCTGAACCCACCTTAGGGCACGTGGATGGGGCAAAGATGGACAGCCAGGAGCTCTCTCCAACCACGCAGGGGACCGGCTGGCAGCTTAGAGCCAGGAGTCCTCCCTGGCTCAGCCCTTTCCCTCCAGGGGGTGCAAAACAGCTGTGGCCTCCTTCAGTCAGGGAAAGCAGTGGGTGTAGGGCTGGACTTGCCGGCTGAGCTTGCAGGACAATCTGGTTATTCATCTGCTTACAGCTAGGGCAACTCTTTGAGTATGTGGGGGAAGGGGGAGGATAAGAGAGGCCAGATAAGCTGGCCCCATGGCGGCTGCCACTGGAGCTGGGGTTATCAGAGAGGCCTTGGGTCTGGCCCCCGGCTAATTGGAGAGGTTATAGACCCTGCCACAGCCTGTAATCAGCTGGAAGTGAGACTGGGCCCCAGGGTGGGGGGCTTTACTGCCCACTGGCCCAGGAGCAGCCAGCCTCCTGTCCTCTAGAGATAACACCTCACCCCGAGCAGCCCCAGCAGACCCCCATGATGGCATTACCCTAGGAGGCCGTCGGAACATGCATCTAACTGTGGCCTGACCAGGTGACCTTGAGGAAGCCATGTGACCTCCCTGATTCTTAGAGCACTACCTGCTCAACAGGCAAATCACTATGGACTTTCTCTCAGCTTGATGGAGGAAAAAAATACCTTCATGGTTTGTGAGGAGGCTGATGGGAGCTGGGGTGGCAGTTCAGGGAGGGAGGGCACTGTCTGGGATTGATTGGAGAAATGGCCCAGTGGTCCCAAGGTAAATTCAGGTGCACTGAGCTCTGTCAAACACTAGTGTCGGCTCCTCTGGAAGCAAGCAGAGGCCAGAGCAGGCAGCTGCCAGTCTAAGATTGGAAATGGTTTCCCACTGCTGAGTTTTCTGATTTTCACAGATCAGGGAATTTCTAAACTAGAAGGCACCCAAAAGAGCACTATTTGGTTCTCATTTTGCAGATGAGAAGCCTGAGCCTGGAAGAAGCCTTGCCCAAGGTTAGGAAGTCACACAGCTAATCTGCTGACCCCTGTCTGCTCCACGCTGCCTCACATGCCCAGGCCAGTTCCCTTAGAGGAACTGCATTCTGCACCGACCTCCCTGTCCTGGGCCCGCACACAGTCCAAGACTCTGAGGCCACTCACCCCCATTCCCTACTCCTAAGAGCATCCAGCCCTGGCCCCTGGCTAGCTTTGAAGCTGCTCCTTTGTCCCCGTGTAATTGAGAAGGCAGCCCCCTCCTGCAGACCTAGAGCTGGAAACTCTAGGGGCAGAAGGGAAGAGCATCTTGTACCGTCTTGTATTCAAAGCCAGAGCCCAGCCTGAGGGTGGGGCCTGCAGGAGCAGGTGTAGCTAGTGGGACAGCAATGACATCACCAGTTTCGAAGGAGTGGCCTTGCTGTTTCTTAAGGTCTTTGGGTCCCATCCCAGCTCTGCCACCGGTAGCTGTGTGGCCTCGGGTAAATTACTGCACCTCTGGGCTCATCTGTAAAGTAGGGGGAGGGGAGCACACCTCCCTTGTTGCGGAGAAGAGCAACAAGGTCCAAGCAGGCAAAGAGGAAGCTGCAGGTCAAAAAAGTAAAAGATTGGTTGGAGGCCCAGAGGCTGACCGGAGGCCAGGCAGCTCTTTGGCGGGGAGAGGGAGGGCAGGTGAGGCGACGCTGGAGCCCGGATTGTCAAGAACTACCCCCGAAGCTGCTCCAGGGAATCATGGCCCCCGCTCCAGGCAAAAGCGTTTCTGCGAAAACTAATCAAGAGCCTGGTGAGCGTGCGCAGGCCAGCCCCGCCCCTCTCTCGCAGGTGGGCTGGTCCTAGGGGGGTCCTTTTTGTGCTCTGCCCCCTCTCTCAAGCCACACAGCAGCGTGCCCTGTTCACCCTGCCATGATCCCAGGCACCCGCACCCTCGATCTCACACCCGTGCTCGTCCACGCACTGGCAGGTTCACAGATGTGCCCCTCACTTTTACCGACTCCTGCGTCCCAAGCGGACTGCTGCGAACCGAACACCTCGACCCCAGAGAATAGAATAGTCTGGAGCTCTCAGGGTTATGGAATCCCCAAAACTCTGGGGAAGCTGTCCAAAGTCCAGCGGGGATAAGTCTTGGGTTGCGGGGCCCTATGACCTTGCTTGCCCTCAGGTGCAGAGCGACGACCCCTTTCAAGGGCCAGGGCTGTCCCGCGCCAGAGCCGCCAGCCTGGGCCTTGCTTTCGCGTCAGCCTGGAAGACTGGGGACTGGGCCGCAGAGGCTGAGCTGCCCAGGCACCTCCCGGGACGTAATCGGAAGAAGTGGCCCCGCCGCCTGTCCCGGCCCAAGGCCTGGGCCACAACACAGCCGGGAAGAGGTCGCACCTCCCGCTCTCCCCGAGCCCCCCACCCCATCCCAGCCTCTTGGCCCGACCCTGCGCGGGGTAATTGGGTCGGGAGGGAGGCGACGGACGGGCGGCGACTCCAGAGAGACTGCGAGCCCGTCAGCCGCAATTTGTCTAAGTGGACGGGACAGGCCGGGCCGCTGCGGGCCGGGGTCATCGAGGCCGCGGCCCCCACCCCAGCCAGACCCGGGACCGCGGGGGAGCCGGGCCGGCCACTAAACGGGGCTGGCTGGCGCCAAGGCTCCGGGAGGCGCAGGTCCGGCCGGGAAGCCGGGGATGGGGAGCAACTCTGTCTCTTCCCCCCTCCCCTTCTTCCTACACACACAAGCCAAGACGAGGATGGATGCGCCCAGTGGCACCTCCACTACTGGTCACCGGCATAGGGCCATACACGGCACCCGAGCTTAGCCCGGTTACACTCATAAACCACCGCGCACTCAGTACCAGTCTCACGCCAGCGCCCCGCTACCCGGACGCACGTCCCCTCTGCCACAGGACCATACACCCCAAGCCATCACTCCACGTAGGAGCACGCAGATCCACGCCCAGTCACACAGACCAAGACACCGGGCGGGGACCAATCCCGGGAAGGTCCCAGCACTGGCCCTTGACCCCGCGAAAGGTTACGGGGCCAAGGACGGACGGCAGTCCGGCCGGGCTCGGGACCACGGCCACACCCGGCCCAGGCCGCCCCCGCCCGATTTCCGGGTTGCGGGAAGCACAGAGCTTATTGAGCGCGTGCAACGGGCCGGAGGCCCGAGGCCCGCGCCCGCCCGGCCCCTGGACGGCCTGGGAGAGGGAGGGGCGGCTGAGCGCGCGTCCCCCGCCTGTCTGCGGGGCCCGGCCGATGCGAAGTGACAGGGGCCGGAGCTTTGCTGTGGAGCCTCGGCCGCCTGGCGCCAGCCGCCCCCGCCCGTGCCCTCCCCCTCCAGCCCCGGGCGGCTCGCGAGGCGCCCCCCAGGGCCTCTTAAAGAGACACGCACTCTCAGCCCCGGGGACCCCCCAGAGGCGCCTGTTCCCAGGAAGAGGAGGGTGAGACCCGGGGCGGGAGGGAGGGGCCGAGCGGGAGATGGGCGCCGCACGGCGCAGCACCGGGGCCTCCTGGGCCTCCCCTTCGCGGGTTTTCGTTGAGCCAAGGATATTCCTCACTGGAGAGTTTGGCTGGAGGTGTTGGGGGTAGGGGGAAAGGGGGATGGAAATTCAGAATATTAAGAGCGTTTGTAGCGACCTCGGGTTGGTTGCGGGACGACGGGGCAGGGCAGACGATGGGGTCCGGGCCGGGAAAGAGCCTGTGGCCGCCGGAGGGGAGGTTCGTGGCCCAGTGCTTGTGGCCAGGTGGGGCTGTGGTCCCCCAATGCAGCCACTGCATCGTCGCCGCGGGGTTTCTTGGGCGAACAACCCGTACCAGCGTGTTTCAGACTGCCTGGGCCGTGGACCCCGGACCAGCTACAGACCTTCTCCAGGAAAATGTCCAAATTGCACACACTTAGGTGTACTACACGCCATTATTGCAAGTTCGAAAGTACGTGTACACACACGACTTTGCGAGTGCATGCACGGATTCCCAGGCCTGTGCCCGGATTCCTGGCTCCGGAACGCTGCCCTGGCTATTATCTGGTCACCTCACCAACTGCGCAAACCTGTCCACACACATCCATCCCTAGGGGCAACATCTCGCCTAAGACGGAGCCGGCAGGACTTCGCCTGTGCAAAGCTGCAACGGATCCTGCCCCGGCTGCATAGACTGCGCAGCGCGGAGTCGAAGATTCGTTCTGGACAGAGAGGAGGCACTAAGAGAGGAGCGACCCAGTAGAGAGTGAGGTCGTGAAGAAAAACCCTTTGGGGGCGGCGCCCTGTTGCACGCTGGGTAGGGGGTAGCGAGATCTCCGGGGTCGGCTCAGAAAAGTAGAAAAAAAGTTCGGGGAAGTCAGACCGCTCCGGCCGGTCCCCAACCCGCACCGCCGGGGTGATCAGATTTTACATGGCAGGTCTGCGTGTGCAGCGACAGGATTCCCTGCGACTGGTGTGCGCAGCGGATGGGACACTGTTGGATGTGGGCTGTATGCGCCCACAACGCCGGCGCAAACCCGCTCCGGCAGAACTCACCCGCCTTTGCACTGGTTGTGCGGGCAGGAGTGTCACCCGTGTCTAGTGCGTGGTCCGTGTTGCCTTCAGAACGCGACCTCCAGGAATCAGTGTCAGGCCTGAGACTGATTCAAGGCAGGTGTGTAGCCGCTTCACTGGGCGCACGCCTTAAGTTCGGCTCCCGCTGCGCACAGAAGGCACCACCACAGTGGGCGCGAAACACACACACACACACACACACACACACACACACACGCACACACAAAGGGCGGGAGGCAATACTGGTGCTGCCTGAGAACGACTGCGGCAGGCGGGGGTAGGAAGGGGTGTGTGGAGGCTTAACCGCAGGTGCGCACAGACGCTCAGACCCCCACAATCGTTACCCGGCATTACTGAACCTGGGAGATGTGAGCTTTCGAGAGCTGGAAACAAATTCTAGGAAAGTGGAGGAGAGAGGATGCCGGTGTTTAGAATGAGGGATACTTGTGTCTTTGGTACCGGATGCGGCGAAAATTCGTTGGGTCGCGGGTCAAGAACCTGGGGGCTGGATCCGCCCGCGCCTTGCCGCCCTGTGCTCGGCGGAAGGTGCACTCACACCTTCCCAGCCCCGAGGACCCGCTCTCTCGGCAGTGGGAGAGCTCTGCTTAGGTCGGGGACGCAGGCGGATACTGAGCTGAGTCCAGGGCTTTCCCGGAACTCCCGGTTCCTCCTGAGGCTTCCTGTGAGGGGAGGCGCGGGCTAAGGGGTCCCCGCGTTTCCCGAGTGAAAGGCCGCGTCCCGCTCCCGCCCACGCCGGCCCCTCCAGGGCTCTGCCACGGCTCCACTCACCGGCTCCCGCCACCTGGGTTCCGCTCCGGGACCTCGGCAGCCAGCGCCTCCCGACTCGCCCGCCCACCGGCCTCTCTTTCCAGCACCCGCAGCCTCCCTCCGGAGCGCAGGGGCCCGGGCGGCGCCACGGCCGGGAGCGGGGTCGGAGGCCAAGCTGGGGCGCGGGCCAGAGCTGCCGGGCCGCCGGGCGCGGGAGAAGGAGGGCGCCCCCTCTCCTCTCTGGGCCGTGTCAATGCTTTGCACTTGGGGCGGCCTGCGGCTGGGGGTCTTTCCCAAGGGCCCTGGGACCCGGGCGCCCCCCGCCTCAGGCCCTTTCGGTAGGTCGGGTTGGCCCGCCGCGCTTTCCTGTCCGGGCGCAGGCAACCGCGGGCGCGGGCGGCGGGGTGGGGGCCGGGGCAGGGGGAGGGGTCTCGGGGCTCGCTGGCCCGTCATTGGTTAATATTTTATTCTGTTGACATGTTTTCTTACTGCTGAGGCTTCCGACACCTTCTCCCCGGCCCCCCCTCCCGGCCGGAGCTTGGCCGGAGCTGTCAAAACCCCGCCCCCGGAGACCCACAATTGGTCCAAAAAGCGTAAAATCAGCAATCAAGGGGGGCCTGGCTCGTTAGCGCAGGGGATCCGAGCAGGGCAGGACATGTGAGATAGTCACAGTTTTCCAGAGATCACGACAAGATCTAACCAGTCGCGCGTGGTCCCCGGCGCCGGAGCGGGCCAGCCCAGCCCAGCCCCGCGCAGAGCCCCCGCCGCCCCCGCGCCCAGAGCCCCGCGTCCCTCGCCGTGCGCCGGACGGGGAACCGGGAGGAGCTGCCACCGCGCTTGCCACCCGGGTCGCCCTTCCTCCGCGCGCGCCGCCGCCCGGGCCGGGGGTCCGAGCCGCGCGCCCCCGGCCCCGGCCCCCGGGCGCCTGGGCCGGATGTCCCGATGAGAGAACCGGCGCTGGCGGCCAGCGCCATGGCTTACCACCCGTTTCACGCGCCACGGCCGGCCGACTTCCCCATGTCCGCCTTCCTGGCGGCGGCGCAGCCCTCCTTCTTCCCGGCACTCGCACTGCCGCCCGGCGCTCTGGCCAAGCCTCTGCCCGACCCCGGCTTGGCGGGGGCGGCGGCGGCGGCGGCGGCTGCGGCGGCGGCGGCCGAGGCGGGGCTGCACGTCTCGGCACTCGGCCCGCATCCGCCCGCTGCGCATCTGCGCTCGCTTAAGAGCCTGGAGCCTGAGGACGAGGTGGAGGACGACCCCAAGGTGACGCTGGAGGCCAAGGAGCTGTGGGACCAGTTCCACAAGCTGGGCACCGAGATGGTCATCACCAAGTCCGGGAGGTAGGGCGGCCGGCTGGCCGGAGGGAGCGCGGGTGGGCGGGAGGGGCACCCGACAGCACCCACCAGCGCCGAGCCCGCCGCTCGCGGCTCCCTGCTCGCTCTGGCCCCCGCACGCTTAGACAACCAAGTTAGCTTTTCTTATTTGGCAGCGAACGAATTTTTTAAAACCAAAGCATCGAAATCTCCCAAATGAAAACGAAAATATGCTCCTGCAAAATAGCCCCAATCGTTATGAGTCCCAAAGCCGAGGAGGCCTCGCGGCTCGGCCCTGGCGGGTCTCCAGCCGTCTCGGCTGCAACTCCTCAGCCCCGCGGCCTCGCTCTCCTGCCTCCGAGTTTGGCTCGGTGCTCCGGGCAGATGCAGCGTCTCCCGCACTCTCCTCCGACCCTGGAGCCCAGAATGAGACTCGCACCCTGCTAGGCCCAGGCTGGCCCACTGGTTTCCGCCGGTCGCTGCGTTCTCGGCAGCGAGCTCCGAGCCGGCCCAGCTGCAGCCTGACCCGGCCTGGAGTCTTGTCCGCGCCAAGGAGCGAGGACCTCCAGACGCTCACGCCGCCCTAGGCCTTAAGGCCGGAAGAAAACTACAATCCCCAAACACTCAAGCCTTTGACTCAGATACGGACAATCCAGGCCTCAGGCTCACCCTCTTCCCCCGAACTTCAGGGTCAGGGTCCTTGTTCGGCGCTGTAACCCAGTTCCTTCCCCAAACAAACAACATCTGAATTTATTTCTGAGAGCTTCGGTCCCAAGTGGATAATATCCCTGAACGGATTTCAGGGAGAGTCAAGAGAAGCGGGTGTGTTTATAAAGGCCCTGGATTTCTTTCTTGAAATCTCGGCTTTCATCTAAGATGAAGGAGAAAGAGGGTCACTAGATCTGAGCATAGGGCCGATGGGAAGCCTTATAATAGGAGAGGGTCTTGACAGGCAGAAATGGGGTCTCCCAGGAATAACAACCGCAGGTGGTGTCTCCCAGGCAGTATTAAGGGGGAGAGCAGCGACAACAGCGGAACACAGGTGGGGAAGCTCCAGGCAATGGTGGGGGGGGGAGGAGGAGGGGTCCTCCGACAGAGAGCCGGGTCCCATGACGTCTCCATCTTTCCCTTTGTCGCAGGAGGATGTTTCCTCCCTTCAAGGTGCGAGTCAGCGGCCTGGACAAGAAGGCCAAATATATCCTGCTGATGGACATCGTGGCCGCTGATGATTGTCGGTATAAATTCCATAACTCGCGCTGGATGGTGGCGGGCAAGGCCGACCCAGAGATGCCCAAACGGATGTACATCCACCCGGACAGCCCAGCCACGGGAGAGCAGTGGATGGCCAAGCCGGTGGCCTTCCATAAGCTGAAGCTGACCAACAACATCTCCGACAAGCACGGCTTCGTGAGTGCAGGGCGGATGTGCAGATGGGGGTCGGAGACTGAGCACCGAGCACTGCAGGGGGTGGGGGGAGGAGAAGAGACCGCGGGATTCCCCAGAGGGGAGCGCTTGCCGAACCTGCAGGGTGCCCCTGCCCAGGTCACTGCCCTGTGGCCTATGCTGGCTGGGCCTGAGCCCGGAGGGCTCTGCTCTGCAAGCCTGGAGAATGGCGGGGTTGGGGGCCGCTAAGCTCCAGGCTGCTCACAGCCTCAGCTCTCGTCAGGCCTTCCAAAGCCCCTCCTAGGGTCCAGCGGGAGGCAGGTGTGGCCGGAACTGGGTCGTGCAGCCGCTGGTCTTTAGGTTCTGAGCTTGGAAGCCCTGCCCAGGACCTCAGCTTGTCCTCACCCTTCCCGGTGGACAAGACTCGGGTTCCCATCCCTCTCCCCAAACGAGGAGATTTAAAAGTTAAAACAGCGCCCTCCATACCTTTTCTGAGACTCCTTTCCCTCCCCCTACAGGCAGATTGCCCGACCAGGAGGAGGGAGTTTGGGGTTCTCACCGTTTCTGCCCGAGCCAGGGCCCCAGCGAATGGGAGGGGGGAGTTCATGGGGCAGAAGGGACTCCCTGTCCGGACGTAGGGCAGTCGGTGAGCCCTCGAAGGTCCCAATCTTCTCTCCGTGGTGTTACTAGGGGCTTAGCAGTGAACCCAGGAAGAGAGGTTAAGAGCGGCATTGTAGGGGGTTTTATTTTGTTTTATTTCTGTTTTCAACTGGGGTAAAATTTTTTTTAATGGAGAGAGAAACTGTGATGAAGAAAATTGAGAGAAAAAGGAAAAAGTAATACAGGAGCGAAAAGAAGCGGAGAAGACAGGAGAAAACGGGGAAGGGTGGGGGTTGGAATGGGGAAGGCAAAACCCTGAGAGAGATAGAGATGGAAAGAGGTCGGGTCCCCAGAGAACAGAAATGCTCGGGTCACAGGCTGGTGGGGGGGGGCTGTCGACTGACCCGCGCCCTCCCCGCAGACCATCCTGAACTCCATGCACAAGTACCAACCGCGCTTCCACATCGTGCGAGCCAACGATATCCTGAAGCTGCCCTACAGCACCTTCCGTACCTACGTGTTCCCCGAGACCGACTTCATCGCGGTCACTGCCTACCAGAACGACAAGGTGCGTGGGACCCGCGGCGGGCCCAGCTCCTGCACCGACGCCCTCCCCCACGTGCAGGCTCCAGCCCTCCACTCACACCCGCCCGCAGCCCCCCGCGCCCTCACAGCCCACTCCCGAGCACCAAGCCTGATGTCTGTAAGCGCAGCAGCCACCGAAATCCCCCAGGCTCTCTTGCAAGCCCGAGACACGTAGCCACGGGCTCCCCCGGGCGCACGAGCAGCTGGGTGCTCGTTGGGGTGGGGATATTTACTTAGCAATTAGCAGAGACTCCAGGCCGTGCTGACATTTTTACATTTTATTCGTTTATTTCTTGGCTCAGG
The DNA here is from genome assembly GCF_026419965.1 of Kogia breviceps. Lineage (NCBI taxonomy): Eukaryota > Metazoa > Chordata > Mammalia > Artiodactyla > Physeteridae > Kogia > Kogia breviceps. The sequence continues at coordinate 22,293,472 of NC_081328.1, forward strand.
GATGGGAATTTAAATGAAAAGAGGGCGCCGGAGGCAATCTGCCCAGGCGTTCCTGCTGCTAGGAACCCAACGCTAGGAACAGGGAGCCCAGTTTTCACTCTCCTAGGGGAGCCAGAGGGCGGGACAGGTGACAGCCCCCACCCCGCCATCCCTCTCTGGATCAGTCCAGGCCCGGGACCCCTTGGGAGGTGCTTGGAGACTTTTCCTTCAAGTGAAAGGGCCTTTTCTGCTTGCTGCCTTTCTACACCCTCTCTCTAGAGAAGCAAAGCACCACCCCACTAGGCCTGTGCCCGTGTGCACGACTCTCGGGTGAACGACAGTGTCTGAGTGTCCTGCCGGTCGTTTTTTCTGTCCTGTGAACCAATGTGTCTGTCCCACGCGGATATGCGTGCACCATTTGGAGTGCCTTAGATTCGTGTGGAGGCGTGTGAATTCTTTTGGTTTCCTGAGCACTTGTTTTGCCCGTGTGTACTTGTATGTGCGCGGCCCGTGAGTGTGCTTGACTTTGTGCGTGTCTGCTGACCTGCGTGTGCTCTGCTGTCTGCGCCCTGCTCAGGTTCCGGGTTAGTTTAACTTGAGTGGCCTCGTGGGCCTGTGTGCATGCTTGGACGGATTTCGACTCTGGACGCAGAGCTTTGGGCTTGTGTGTGCAAGTTGAGGGTATACGCCTCGAATAAAGTTTTTGGAGGTCGCTTTCCTCGAGGCCCGCCCGCCGGCCTCACCTTGCCTTGTGGCTTGGAGCTTCCTATCCCAGGTGGGCGGGTACTAAGCGTGCACACCCCGGGCTCTCCTCTGGGCGGGCAGCCGCTGACCTCCGGGTGCCCCAGGCCAGGCTGGAAGAGCTGCATCCTGACCTGGCGCCGCCCCCTCGGTCCCCGCAGATCACGCAGCTTAAGATCGACAACAACCCGTTTGCCAAGGGCTTCCGGGACACCGGGAATGGCCGGCGGGAGAAAAGGTGAGGGTGTACGGGACCGGCCTGCGGCGGTGCCTGGGGGAACAGAACGTGGAAGGGGGCGGTGGGGGTGCTGCGCTGCGCTCCGACCCGCTCCGTCCGCTTATCCCCAGGAAGCAGCTAACGCTGCCGTCGTTGCGCTTGTACGAGGAGCACTGCAAGCCAGAGCGCGACGGTGCCGAGTCGGACGCCTCGTCCTGCGACCCTCCCCCCGCGCGGGAACCGCCACCCTCCCCGGGGACAGAGCCAAGTCCCCTGCGCCTGCACCGGACTAGAGGTGCGGATCTGGCGGGGAAGAGAAGGGGACGGGGAAGAGAAGGGGAGGGTGTCCACCGGGCGCCAGGTGACTCTGTGCTCAACATCTGGCTAACTTAAGGCCTGGGAGAAGCGTCAGCAGTGAGCCTGGGAAGCCTCTAACCCAGGACTCTCCTGTGAGGGCGGTCCCAGGTGGCCCGCAGATCCTGCTGGGCTCCGAGTTAGGGCCCTGGCGCTGGGTGACTCTGGGGCAGTAAGGTTTGCTCTACCGGGTTCACTTTCTCCCACTGCACATAAGGGGTCTTAGATGAGGTGACCTACAACTGCCCCTAGCCTGACGAGCATCTAGAAGCTCCTCCGACTTGGCCTCCCCGAGAGCAGGCTTTCGCACGTCTCTCCGGCCCGGCGCCGACACCTGGAGAGGCTTCGCGCCTGTCTCTCCCGGGCCGTAACCCCGCGCGTCCTCTCTCCCCGCAGCCGAGGAGAAGTCGTGCGCCGCGGACAGTGACCCAGAGCCCGAGAGGCTGAGCGAGGAGCGCGCGGGGCAGGCGCTAGGCCGCAGCCCGGCCCTGGACGGCGGCAGCCCCCCTCGCCTGACCGAACCCGAGCGCGCCCGGGAGCGGCGCAGCCCCGAGAGGGCCAAGGAGCCGGCCGAGAGCGGCGGGGACGGCCTCTTTGGCCTGCGGAGCCTAGAGAAGGAGCGCGCCGAAGCCCGGCGGAAGGACGAGGGGCGCAAGGAGGCCGGCGAGGGCAAGGAGCCCGCCCTGGCGCCGCTGGTGGTGCAGACAGACAGTGCGTCCCCCCTGGGCGCCGGACACCTGCCGGGCCTGGCTTTCTCCGGCCACCTGCACGGGCAGCAGTTCTTCGGGCCTCTGGGGGCCGGCCAGCCGCTGTTTCTGCACCCGGGACAGTTCGCCATGGGCCCGGGCGCCTTCTCCGCCATGGGCATGGGCCACCTACTGGCCTCGGTGGCAGGCGGCGGCAGTGGAGGAGGCGGCGGGCCAGGGACAGCCACCGGGCTGGACGCAGGCGGGCTGGGTCCCGCGGCCGGCGCAGCAAGCACCGCCGGGCCCTTCCCGTTCCACCTCTCCCAGCACATGCTGGCATCTCAGGTAAGGCCTGTGAGCTGGTGGCAGCACGGTGGAGGGAGGAGGGCTGAGGTCGGCAGAGGAGGCAGTCATAGGGCTTGAGGATGCCATAGGCGCTCCAGTGCTTCCAGCCGGCAAGGACTCCCTCCTGGGGAGACCCAGTGGACCCTCTGGAACACACCTAGGTTCAGGGAGACTAGGACTGTAGGTCCGGGGTCTGCAAGGGCACTGCTTCTGACTCCTGTGTGACCTTGGGCAAGTCCCTGACCCTCTCTGGGCCTATTTCCTTCCCTATAACCCTAGCATAGAGTGGCACCCATTAGACTCTTTCTGCTCTGGCAGACTGGGGCTGCCCCGGGCTTTTGTAAGTCCACTTGCCTGGCCTGCCTCAGGACATTTTTCTTGGGAACAAAGATCCCTGGCTCACTGTCAGTCGCTGAAAGGCTAAGGTGGCTGGACAAAAGGAGTAGGAAAATTTGAAATATGTTCTGGATAATCGACCACCCAAATGACCCACCTCCCAGATGTCTCTGGCCCCTTTCAGACCCTCCAGGAAGTCCTCTGACCTGACAAAGGACTGGGTTCTCCCTTCCCCCACACCGAGTTTCCCAACTCTCCCAGCCACATGTCTCAGAGATGAGGGGCTCGGTTCCCCAGGCCCAAGTTGAAATTCTGAGCTCCCAGGGGAAAGTTTATGAAACTGTGGCCAGCAGCAAAATAAGAAGATCTGATGGGGAGAGCGGCCTCTTTGGTTGCTTGGGTGGAATATTCCCTGTGGAAAGATTTGGAATCTCTACATTCATTTTCCTCCCTCTGAGGTTTCTGGCAAATTGAACCCGTGAGATCTTATCTTAAGGGAAGGAAAATAGGAGTTCAGATCTGAGAAGGCTCCTTTGGTTCAGAAGCAAATATTTTTGAAGTGGAGGAGGGGATTCTGAAATGAGTTTTAAATAGAGCTCAGCGTCAGGGGTGTGTGGAGTGAGTGTCTGAGGCACTAACCTCACCTATCTGGGGATCTGAGCTGGCAAGGAAGCCTCCAGAAAATGGAGTTCAGGGCCTGGAGGTTTAATCTGCACCCTTGAGTCGGTGTGTATGTGATGCCTCCTCCTCAGACAAATTCTGGTGATAAGCATGAGAGGTCACAGGGAAGTCAGGGCTTCTAGACACAGCCTGGTCAACAGGTGCAAGGCCAGGGCAAGAGTACGCAGCACTCAGGAGGCATCATTTGGTGTACTGCTAGTGGTTAAGTTCTCAAGCCAGGATAGCTCACCTCTGGCCATCAGGAGGAGCCAAAACCTGGGAGATCTGAAGCCTCCCTCCTTCCTCTGAGACACCATGTTTGAATGCTCGGTAGGGCTTGACCTTCTCAGGAAGGATATTTTCTCATTCCTGACTAAGCTACTTCTCTTCCTTCTCCCTGCCTGAGCCAGGCCTGAGGCTCCCCGGAAGCCCAGCCCAGTCAGCTCCTGCCCTCCTCCCCATACCCACATACTCTGTGGAGTGAACATTATCTCAAAGGTCAGATAATCCAAAAGTCGGGCCTCAGGGACTCAGGCAGTGTTTGTCCAGGGTTTCCCAGCTACTGTGCTTTCCACAGGCAAAGACTTTGCATTCCTTCCTCAGCTGCCACTTAGGTGCCGCCAGGAGTTCTTTGTATTCAGGCCAGTTTCTAAACTGGTTGGCATCTGTATCCTTCTCCTGGTCCAGGCAGGAGACCCCTGAGCAGGTAGGCAGGCAGAGGAAGAATTTACAAAGACCCCAGGCTCCCGCCCCGCCCCTCGCCTGGGCCTCCCCAGCCCTGCGGGGCACCTGGGGATAGAAAGGTTGGGGAGGACACTGTTCTAAGTGAGCAGAACCTCCCTCCCAACACAGCCAAAGATGCCTACTGGCCACCTGGCCCTGTGCCAGCCCTGTTTCCTCCCTCAAGGCCCATGCTAGTTCAGCTGCCTGTAATGGCCTTCCCATACTCCGATCGTAATACCTGGCACAGAGCTTGATGGCGCCAGGTCTGTGCGTCATAACCAGAAGTGAGCTCCCCTTCTAACTGGGTTTGGCCATAGGCATACCGGCTCATGCCTACCTGTGCTTTTTTGGGATTACAGTCATGTGAGCTCTGGTCTCAGATTCCTAAAAACTGTAGGGCAAGGATTCCCAGTTGTAGCACCACCCCCAGAGCCCAGATCACCTGCAGAAACACCTGAGGCAGGATGCCTAACCCTTGTCTTGTTCTGTTTCTTCCAGGGAATTCCAATGCCCACTTTCGGAGGCCTCTTCCCCTACCCCTACACTTACATGGCTGCTGCCGCCGCAGCGGCCTCCGCTTTGCCAGCCACTAGTGCTGCGGCCGCTGCCGCCGCTGCCGCAGGCTCCCTGTCCCGGAGTCCCTTTCTGGGCAGTGCCCGGCCCCGCCTGCGCTTCAGCCCCTACCAGATCCCAGTCACCGTCCCACCTAGCACTAGCCTCCTCACTACTGGGCTGGCGGCCGAGGGCTCCAAGGCTGCAGGCGGCAACAGCCGGGAGCCCAGCCCGCCGCCCGAGCTGGCTCTCCGCAAAGCGGGGGCCCCGCCCCGCGGGGCCCTGTCGCCCAGCGGCTCAGCCAAAGAGGCAGCCAGTGAACTGCAGAGCATCCAGAGGCTGGTGAGTGGGCTGGAGAGCCAGCGAGCCCTCTCCCCCGGCAGGGAGTCGCCCAAGTGAGGGGCTGCTCAGCTGCTCCGCTGCCGCGCAGGCCTCCTGAGCTGCCTGCCCCTGCTGCTTGGGACATGTACAGCACAGAATGGGTATTTATTTAAATAAAGGAGAAAAAGCGGGCTGCAGCAGCTGGAATGAAGCCCCGATCAGCCAGCCAGGGCCTGGGACACTTCCCTGGGCTTCAGAAGGAATCCAGCTGCCAGGAACGCAGTCGCTTTGGAGCCACTGGATTTGGTCCAAGCCCGCTCCCGTGTCAAGGTGTCATCGGCGGGGCCCTCACCGGGTCCTCCAGCGCTGTGGGGAGGCCTCGTCCCTGGCCCAGCCAGAGGCTGGCTCTTCGGGAGCCAGAAGGTGCAGGCATCAGGCGGGGGAGCCCTAGAACCCCTAGCCTCGGGCTGGGACCGCTTGAGAATCTGGGGTGAGGGGTGCTGGGGTCAGTGAAGATTCAAGTCAGTGTAGACTTGAGCTGAGAGGAACCTGTTCTTTTAGTCCTTCCACCTCTTCACCCAGACAGGCGCCCCTCCCACCCCTGGGTCTGCAGGGGGAGTGGCACTTCTGCGTTGAGTCCCTAGGGGGAAAAAAAAGATATTTATGAAATAAATGGTAATTTGTGTAAATAAGCTTTAAGGTTCCCAGAATATGCAAATTGGTATTAATTTATTCAAAGGTGTACATTGCTGTGTACATAATATTTAGAGATTAACTCATAGCCTTTAATTTTTTTTTTCATTTTACATGAGCATCTATATTGTACAGGGCTTGGGGGGGTCCTTGGCTGCGGGAGAGGGCCCCGATCCCTGGAGGAGTTCCCACCCCGCCAGCCCCTCGGCCCCTGCGCCCGGGCTTTGCTCTTCCGGCCCGCGGGCTCCACCTCAGGTTTTCACTTTTCGCTCTGGAGCGAGACGAAACGACAAAAACTCGAGAAAACAATAAAACGCTACAATGCGAAGTGAACGGCGCAGTGCGCTCTGTGGGTCGCGCGGGGCAGGGGCGCCGCAAGCGCGTCAGGCGGGACTGGAGGCGGGGACCGAAGGTTGGGCGCCCCGGGCTCGGCGGCAGCTGCTCCCCGGGGGCGGCTGCAAGGCTGGGGCAGCGAGCTGAGCCGCGAGGACGGCCGGCGCCGGCGCGGGCTGCGGGCTGGGCCGGGAGGCGCCGAGCCGCCGCGAGCCCCCGCGCTCCCAGCGCGTCCGCGTCCCAGGCCGGGGGCCGGGCTCCCTCTGCTGGCCGCGAGCCTCTGTCCGCCTCTCCCGCCGCTCCGGGCCTGGCCTCCCGCTCCCAGGCCGGGGCACCACAGTGCGACTGCACTCCCTTTCAGAGCCTCTGGGTAGGTGGGGCTGATAAGATGGGTGCTCCCTGCTCCCTCTTTCCCTTCGGAGGAGGGCTTTGGCCATGGTCCCCCATATACCACGGACCCTAGAATCCTTTTCCATCTCTCTGTCTCCTGAACCTCGAAAAGAAACGTTCTCTCCGTATCAGGGTTGTTGACTAGAGTGGCAAAGTCTAGCCTGAAAGTTCTCCCGTGGAAATCATGTAAATCCCTCTTGGGGGTGTGGGAAGTGAGGGTCACTAGGCTCTTTCTTTTCCTGCCTCACTTTCCCCTTGTATAATAATGGGTTCAGATGGTGGTCTCTCAGGGAGCCCCACTGTGTCTGTCTCCATTAGGCCTCTTTCCCCGTGGCCCACGTCTGCAAGGACAGCCGCCTCCTAACCCCTATCCCATGAGGGCGGCATCTTCTCTCTTCTTCACCGAGCCAACAGGTGTCACCAGCCCCAAATCCTAGCAGTGGAAGGGATGGAATACGGGCGGTCACTGTTTCAAACCCAGTTCCTTCCTCATTAATCCTTGGAGATCCATAATACCCTGGCCCAGCAGGCTGCTCAACTTGGGTACTTTGGGGGACGAGAGACTCTGGCTTCCTGTTCACCAGGGCCATCAAGGATGGTGAGATGGCGGAAGGGTGAAGGCGGAGGTGGAATTGGCCTCCAAGCTCCCGGGACACCTTCTTGGGCCGACACATTTGCAAGGAAGAGAATCATGTTTGCCTCTTCCAGGGAGGGAGCTGGCCACAGGTCACGCTGAATTCGGCGAGGTGCTCAGCCAGTGAACCAGTAGGAGGGCCAGAACACTGTCCCAGTCTCAGAGGGTGGGCTCCGGCTTCCGTGCCTCCGACCTTCCGGCGTGCAGGACAGCGAGGCGGGCACTTCAGGAACAAGGTGGGGCAGAAAGGCCCTTTTCTCAGCTCAAATAAAATCCTCTGTGGACAGTGTGTTTATTCGAAGTCTCTTCGGGCTAAAAACGCCTCTAAAATTCGAAGAGGGGCGCGTAGCTTTCTTCCGGTTTCTCACTGTCAGCCCGTCTAGGAAGAAATGGGAAGAGGCTGCAGAGCGAGCTGCTGACACCAGGGCGCAGCACCGACCCGGAGCCGCGGGCGGGCCCGCGGGCAGATGGGAAACCGGAGGAGGGTCGCTGTCAAAGCCGGGCCGAGCGGCCAGTTTGCGGCCGCGTTCTCACCGCGTGGTGGCTCCAGCGCCCCGGCTGGGGTGGAGTGATACTCCAGCCTGGGCCCCGAGCGCAGCTTGGAGAGTCGTCCCCCCTTCCGCCTTGACCCCCAACCGCACAGTCCCCTCCCTGAGTCGCCCTCGCGCCTCTGCGCTGGGTCCCAGCTGCGAGCTTGAGTTCGGCTGCGGGAACCGCGCGGTCGAGTCCCAGACAAAGGCCAGGCCGCTCCCTGGCCCAATTAAGCCACCCGCCTCCCAGTTTTCATTGTTCCCGGGGTCGCCAATTAGCCCAGGCGCCCCGCGTCCCGCCGCTCCGGTGTCCCAAGGCCTCCTTAACCCTTCAGGGCCTGGCACCAGGCGCCCTAGACGGCAGAATCCCCAGCGGACGAGTGTGTAGGGCTTGCTGACCTGGTGTGTCGCCGCGAGGCCCTGCGCGTTGTGACTGCGGGGTGTGAGAGGGAATGTACGTGTCGGCGTGGGATTGTGAGTGTGATTCACAGGGGAGCTTGAAGGCTAGGGGTGTAGGTGTTGGGGGCTCCGTGGGACCCCTAGCGGCTGGGCAGAGAGAAGTGCGAGACCTAGGGGACCTCGTTTCCTCTTCTGCCAATCCGAGTCTCCCGAGCCCTCAAGTCATCCCCCTACCCCTACCCCTACCCTCACTCCCGCCAACCCAACCCCCAAAAATGCTGCCGTAGAAAATCTTGAGCATCAGTGGCCCCGCCCTGTCCTCCCCAAGGGCCCAGAACTGGGACCCGCCTCCGCAGCTTACCGCGAATGCCCACACAGGCCACCCCTTGCAGACAGAGGGGCGCGTTCAGCTTGGTGCTCCCCATGACACCTACAGGTGAAAGCCCCAGCTGCAGGTCCCTCCCCGCCCGCCCCCCCCAACCCCCGTTTCCCGGGTATAGGACGGTTTAAGGGACAGAGTCTCGATGAAACCGAGGTTTAAACTCTGAGCCTGCCTTCCTCACTGCTTTGGGAAGTACCCCAAATCCAATCCCACTCTGTCCTCTCCTTCGTCGTCCTGGACCCCAAAGTCCGTAGCACCAGCCGGGCATTCAAGGTCCGTCGAGGGGCCAAGGGCTCCGTGCTCTAGGGCCTGGGCAGCAGAGGGGAAACCTGTGAGCGCCCGGGGTAAGGGGCAAAGGTTAAGGAGCCTGAGCTCTGGGTCGTCTCTGGGCACTCCCCCAGGAGGGCCCTTGGCAGTGCAGCCTGGTCACCCTCACTGAATACGTTCCTGTCTCCGTCTGAACGCGCCGGGGACTTTGATTTGCCCTTGGTGCTCCTTTTGGGTTCTCTGGAGGCGCGGACCCGCTCACCCCACCTCTCACTCATTCCCGAATCACCAGGTTCCCAGAGCCGACGGCCGCCTCTCTTCTCCAGGCCCCTCCTTTTGGTACCTCAGCTCCCGGCTAGGAACGGACCTGGAGAGAGCCCTGTCCGGGGACCGTGGCAACTCCCCACGTTCCCACCAGATGGCGCTCTAGGCCAGGGTCCGGGCGGCAGCCGGACAGCCCTCCCCGGGCTAGAGCTGGGGTGGACCGACAGCCGCAGCAAGAGCGGCACGAAGGCAGAACCACAGACTACCGTAGATCCAGGCCCAGAGAAGGGCACAGGCAGCCAGCCAAGAGACCGAGGCGCTCCGCGGAGCCCGAAGGAAGCTCTGGACAGCGGCTGCAGACACAAGGATGGAATTGCCCTAGGCTCTGGACGGGGGCTTCCCTTCTCCTCGGGGCCGCCCTGCCGGGCCAGTTCCCCGATCTAAGAAGCCCCAGCTGCAAACACCCACCGGCTGCCTTCTGTGTGCCGGGCGGGCTAGGGCCCTCGCGATCCCTCTCGGGGCAGGAGGCCCCCTGACTCCCGCCTTGCGGACGTCTCAGAAGCGGGGCTGTGGGCTTGGACCCGTCGCGCGCCGGACGAACTGCTTTGCCTGGCGGGGCCCCGACGAAGGTGCGGGGTGGGGGGATAGCAGGTTGAGGCGGCTCCCGGCAGCTGGGCGGGATCCAGTGGGCCTCCCGCCGGGAGGTGCACTAAGGCTCCTTCCTCCCCCACCCGTCTCAGGGGCAGGATGGGCCCCCGGTCCCCCACTGCCACCCCGGGGCAAGACTTGCGGAGCTGCTTCCCCCAGGGTCCTGCCTCCGTGGGCCCCGGGGCCAGAAGCCCTGGGGAGGCTTCGGGTCTGCGTTGTTCCAGTGGGGAGCGGTGGGGACTGGAGAGGGCACAGGGGTCAGCCTGAGAATCTCTCCCTCGGGTTTAAAAGCCACCAAGGTCCTGGGTCAGGTTGAATGGGGACTGGCGAGTGTCAGACCCAATGTCCTAGTGCCAGTTTGTTTCGGGGCCGAGGTTTGGAAGGCTGATTCCAGCTGACGCTTACCGTCCCCAGGTGAGCTGGCACTCTCGGAGATTACCTCCCTTATTATTAACTAAGGGTACACAGCTAGAAGGCTGTGACACAGTCACCAGCTTGTTGTGTGACCCCAGCCGAGTGTCCTTCCTGCCCTAGGCCTCCAGCTCTTTCCCCTTCAATGTATAACACAGGACAGAATCAAACCTATGGTAATTTAGTAGTTATCTACATGTCCATCTACCGCTGAAGCTGGGGAGACAGGTATACAGTCAAGACTGTGAGTCTTGCTGTGTGACCTTGGACAATGTGACTTTCTTCTCTGGGCCAAATCCTCCTCCTGAAGATAAGTGGTTTGGAGTAAAATCACACTGGTCTGTGAGTGACCAGGTGACCTCGCTCTCCAATTCCCAGTGTGACCCACAGTCTCAACATCTTCAGATAAGAGGCTGGGACTCTGCTTGCATTTAATGTTTGAAGAACCTAAGCCTGGAGGATAGGCGGGGTTATCCACAGACCCAGGCTGTTGTTGCTGAGATTCCTGGGGTTGGGGGTAAGGCTGGTGGCCAGAACGAATTCACAATTAGGAAATCACATTCCAGGCCCTGAAACCCTCAGGGAACCGGCTGCCTCCAGCTGCCCCCACTCCTTGTGGGATGTGGTCCCTCCCGCCCAGCCCCGCAACCCCCTTCCACCTTGGCACAAACTGCAGGAGAGGCACAGCTCGGTGGAGGGTGGGTTTGGCACCCAGCACCACAGTTTGCCCACTGACAAGGGGATACTGATGGAGGGCGTTCAGGCACCCATGTTTAAGGGTGCCCCCCAGACCTGGGGTACCCGGCAGGCTAATTCCTTAGCCGGTGGAAGGCTTTGGGGGCATTCAAAGCACTTCTGTGTTATGGGCTTTCACTGAACCCTCACTGGCAGGCTGTTGACTGCGAATCCCCATTTCACAGCCGATGACAGTGAGGTTCAGGGAGGTGAAGTGAAGTGCCCCAGGCCATCCAGTGAATAAAGGAAGAGCTCTTTCACAATCCCACTGGGCCTGGTCCTTGGAAATGTTAGCTGATGAAGTGACGATGGGTGAGAGTCAGCCTCACGGCTGGGAAAGGGCAAAGGGGCCGGGTGCCCTCTGTGGCCCGCCAGGCTGCGTGTGCATGGGAGAAGCAGCCTGACTCGGAGCCCAAGACTAGGACACCAGGGAAGGGTGGCCTCCCGGCTTCATGTCAGCCCAGCAAGGGCCTGCCAGGGCCCCCTGGTGGGGGCAGGGGCTTCCTCTGCGTAAACCATAGCAGGGGGGATGTCACGTGGCAAGTGCTAAGCTCAGGGATGTTTGGTCTACTTATTGTTGATTTCAGTCCCCAAGAGAACAAGGTATCCTCTGGCCCCACCACACCTCCTCAGCCCGAGGGGAGGAGCTGTGGGACACCCACCATGTGCTCCACACTGGGCATGCCTTTTCTTATTGCATTCTCAGCTGCGTAGTGGGTATGCTCATCCCCATTTTAAAGAAGAGAAAACCAAGGCTTAGGCCTGCCCAAGGTTATAGAGCTGCTAAGAAGCAGGTCACGGGTCATGGCAAGGTCTGACCGACCCTAAGCCTAAGCTCTTTCCTGGAGCCCTCTTTCCTACAGGGTAGAAGGGGTGACCCCTTCTACCCTGGAGGCCAGTCACAGCCCCAGGATCTCCAAGTGCCACTGGGCATTAAGCCCAGCCCCCCATGGTGGGCTCTTGTGGGACCAGTCCTTATTTAGCCCTGCCCCACTTTGGGTCTTATTTCCTTCTCGGAGGGGCTGTCCACTCTCCCAGCTTTGGTCTCCCGCAACTGTCATGGTGTGTCCATAGCACTTCTGACTTTAGTATCGCTAGATCAAGTTCTGAGAAACCCCTTAGATCTTAGCAAATCACCCAGGAGGTCACCCTGTCACTCACACAAAGACACCCACACACATGCATGCATGTGTGTGGAGACCCATACATAGCATGCTAACACACACACACAGACACACACACAGACACACAAATGTAGTCATATATAGATACCCCCCCCAACACACAGAGGCACTTCCTTAACAACCACATACAAACACACAGGGACATATAGAGAAACACACTCAGACTCACAAATGGACACAGACATATACCTGTACCTACCACACAGACACACGTGCATGCAAACACACAGAGACACGCCTACATGGAGATGCTTGGTGGGGATGGTTTTCCATGGAGAAACCAGTTCCCCAGCCTCTCTGAGGCTCTCTCTCTATGCCCCCAGTTTGCTGGGGCCAAGCCCTCCCCCCCCTCCACCCCGTGTTGCCACATCGCCTCTGGGAAGGGATATATTTGCTTAAGGTCTCTGTTTCCTATGAGATCATTGGTTCCCTCAAGGAAGGGCTGGTGTCTGCTTTGCTTATTTCTGGGTCCCCAGACCTGAAACTGCTTAACACATGGAAGGGGTGCAAAAAGCATTCGCTGCATAAATGAATGAGTAAGTAAGTGAAATGTACCCTCCAGAAGCAGGGCCCACACCTGGCCCCTCCAGGATATGTTTGCCAGGCCCTGGACCAAAAGTTCCACGTTCACTTGGAGTCGGCACAGAGAGCCCCTGAGGGCCAAGGGCCTCAGTCCCGGCCAATGGGGCCTCCTCTCTCTCCTGAGGAACTGAGGCCCAGGGAGGAGGGCGTATATCTTGCCGAGGACTTGCCTCTGCAGAAGGGTCAAAGCTGCAGTGGTCTGAATATTTGTGTCCCCCCCCCCCCAAATTCATGTTGAAACCTAACTCCCAAGGTGATGGTGTTAGGAGGTGGAATCTTTGGGAGGAGCTTAGATCATAAGGATGGAGTCCTCTTGAAGGGGATTAGTGCTGTTATAAAAGAGACCCCTTCCCCTTTTCACCATGTGAGGCTACAATGAGACATCTCTGACGCGGATGAACGTCCTCACTAGACCATGCTGGCACCCTGATTTCACACTTCCTGCCTCCAGGACTGGGAGAAATAAATGTCTGTTGTTTAGAAGGTACCCAGTCTGTGGAATTTTGCTACAGCAGCCCGAATGGACTAAGGGCCCTCCCAGCCCTCAAAGCTTGCCCTCCAGCCGTGCTGGGTGATTCTCTGTTCCCTAGGGGCTCTGGGGCTCTCTGGCCTCTGGGCATTTGCTGCCACTGAGTCCCTGCCTTGAGCAACAGATGCCCCTCCATCCCCCCACTCCAGGGCAAGCCCCTCCACCTGGGACGGTAGGGAGCTTCCCAGCGTGTCTCCCCACTGATCTTTCCTGCCAGCAGGACCTTCCCAAAACTCTGATGAGATGAGCTCGCTGCCCTGTTTAATGCCCTCCAAAGGCTTCCTGTGTTTTGGGGGTCAAGTCCAGACTCCTTAGCCTGGCAGTGGGGCTTGTATGAATCCTGCCTACTCCCCGCTGCCCCGTCCCCCTCCTGCTCCGCTGTCCACCTGCCCAGGTCTAGGTTAACCTTTCTGACCTTGCCTCAGGGACTTCTCACACCCTTGGCTCTGCCCTCTGCCTGGAATCACTTCCTTCTCCAGGAAGCTTCCCCTTGGCCTTCTCCCTTCTGAGTGCGGTGCCCACGCACATTGTTTTATAGTTAGCATTCAATGAATGTGTGACTTAGGCAAATTAGTTTACCCCTCCCCCATCACTTCTTCAAAATGGAGATAATAGTATCTAGCTCATGGGGTTGTTTGAGGATTAACTGAGGTACTGTTTAGAACAGTACCTGGCACAGTGAACGCTGGTTTCCTGCCCCTCCTGAGGAGGCCTTGCCCCTTTGGAGGAGCCTGAGGATGGGGGCCTGGGGGCCATCTGGGGACAGGGCAAATTCTCTTCTGGTCTGGGCAGCAGCCAGAGTTGAGCCCGCCAGAGCTGGGTGACCCCTTCTACCCTGGAGGTCAGTGAAGGCCAGTGAGACCCTGCTGTCTGGGGTGACAGGCTGCCAAGTCCCTGAGCCTGGGGAATCTGGCCTAGACCTGGATGTTTAGGCTACGTGTAGCCAGAGCGGCCTGTGTGATAGAGTGTCTGCGGCTGAGCACAGAGCTCTGACATGAAACTGGGTCGCTACAGAGAAATCATGAGGACAGTGAACCCCAGTGCCAGCTGACGGGACCTCCTCTCTCTCCTAAGAACCTAGGCCGAGGGAGAGGGTGTTTGTTGCTGGAGGATGGGTTTACTGGTGACCTGGCTAGATCTGTGTCTCATTGAGCTGCCTGGGTGGTGTGGCAGTAGCTCCCTGCTACCACTAGGTGGGGATCTGGAGTCATCCAGGCTTGGAGTCCGGGGCCTGGAGCCCCTGCACCCACTGCTGCAGGCCTGTTTCAGGTCAAGGGTTCCCAGCCTGCTGGCTGCTGCCTCTGGGGGGATCCAGGCCTGCTCTCTGTGCCTCCATCCTAATTTCTGGCTAGTCCCGCTACCAGGCAATGACACTGAGGGAAGTAAGAGCAAAGACCTTATGCAGCCAGAGAGACCTGAGTTCAAATCCCAGCTGCACCTCTAGTTCTGTGGCTTTGACCCCTTGAGCCTCAAGTGTCCTCATCTCTGAAATAGACTCGTCTATTTATCCTGCAAAGGGCGAGAGGAAATGGGGCCACCCTGATGGTCACACAGAGTTGGGGGAACCAGCAAGTGTTCTGAAGCCTGTGGTTCATGCTCACGTAGGATGTGGGGCCAGCTGACCCAGGAGGAGGGGCCGAACGTGATCTCCGTTTGTCCTATCCAATACGCCCTCTGGAGCTTCTTGCTCTCAGGGTTCTGAAGGGTCCCAAGGAAGCATGGCCTGGTCCCCTTTCTCAGGCTGCCAACAGACAAGATGGCAGGTCCACAGGGAGGTAGGAAGAAAGAGCTTTGGGCGGTTCATCTTCCAAGACAGGGAAATCCCACTTCCTGTCTGCGTGGAATGGCCCTCGGTCCCTCCTCTCCTGTTTCTCTAAATGCACCATTATTTTCCAAGTCTCAGGTCAAAAGTTCTTTCCTTCCCCGTGCCTTATCTGGCTCCTCCTCCCTCCAGTCTGGGCTCCCTCAATCCTGGTATGTCCCTTTCCCCAAACCCAGAATTTCGGCTGGGTTCAGGCTTCTGGCACAGGGCAGATGCTTAATGAACATACGGGAACGTTGCCAGAAGATGAGGAGGACTTCATAGAGAGGTGACCGGAAAGATGGGAAGACATTTCAAAGGCCCAGGGGCTGGGTTTTGGGGGATGGCGGAGGGGGCCTCTGCTTAGGACAAGCGTCTCTGAGAGGAAGGCAGGTCCCAGACGGTGGAGGTGGTGGGGAGACCTGGGCAGAGAGGTCCTGGGGAGAGAGGCCCTTAGAGGACCTACTTGGAGCCCCAAATCCAAAACCTGCAGCTTGTCTGGCCACAGTGGTGGAGCAGGGCCCGGGCCCAGTCTAGCCTCTATGAGGGTCATGGCTTCCTCTCCCCACCGCATCCCAGCTCCTCCTCCATCACCACCTCGGATGTAACCAGTGGAGCCAGAACCCGCGATGGGGCTGGGTGCCCTGCTGGGGGCGGCTCGGCTTTCCAGCAGGGCCACGCGGGAAGAGCTTTGGACCGGCAGATGGCCCCCGCTTCCGCCTGGCTCTGCAACCTCTCAGCTGGGTCACCTTAGGCAAATGGCTCCGTGTCTCTGGTTTCCTCACCTGGGAAATGAGAGTAAGTTGTCCCCCTCCCCCACTCCCCATCACCATCTCCCAGCCTCTCCTGAGGTTTACAGAGACAACGTGTTTTACATTCAACAACTCTCCTCCCTTGAGGGCCTGGGCGTAGACTGTGTCTGATGCATCTCTGCCCCCAACAGTGGTCGCCTCAATGCCTCCCACAGTGGCCCCTATTTCCCCCCAGTCTGCGCCCACAGGGCATCTTCACGAGAGCACCTGAGCTGCACGCAGAACTTGCCTTTGCTCACATCGAGGCTGGGCCCTGCTCCTGGCTGGGCCTGAGCCTCAGGCTGGTGTGTGGCATTAGTGTGGCTTGTCCTCAGGTTGCCTCCCCAGCCCTGCACGTTGACCTCCTAAATGCCCAGGGCTGCCCAGTCCCCCGTGTTTCTGGACAGCACCCTGTTTTCCAAGTCCTCCCCACTTTCCTAGCTCACTGGTGGAAACTTACCCTTCCCAGGACTCCCTCCCCCGGGGCCAGGCTGGGCGAGGGTGAAGGTTAGGGATCAGGCTCGGGTCTGAGTCCCAGGGCATCATTGCAGAGGCTCAGAAGTCTCCTCCCCCGTCACACGAAGGCACTTCCTCCTGTGCCTCCACCAGGCCCTCTGGCCCTCCTCCCCCAATGACGGGCAGGAAAACTGAGGTCCAGAGAGCCCGGCGCACGTTCCACAAGTGGGAAAAAGAGAAGGACCAGCCCAGGGAAGCAGAACGTGGAGCTTGGGATCCTTCCTTTCATGTCATGGGTCTACTCCTTAGATCAGGTGCCCCCTCCTCCCCAGAGCTCATCCGTCTGTCCCCTGAAGTAGGAGGGATCTGAGTGAGAATCCTCACCTGTTCGGAAACCTGAACTAGCCAGGCCCAGAGAGATCTGCTGTCCCTGGTTCTCACCACTTCGGAGTCACATGAATGAAGAGGTGGAGGGTGCTGTGCTGGACAGACACGGTGAGGCCTGCAGTGAGGGTGCTCCGAGGATCGCCGAGGCCCCCGCCTGCACGTTTCTCCACCTGTCAGACTTGTCATGGGGGCTCAGCCCAGACCACTCATGCTCTCACCGTCGCCAACCAGGGGCAAAGGGGAACCTAACCTACTCCCTAAACTAGGCGGGACGCTGTGCAGCCATTACAACAGGCCTGCCTACCGGATAGGACACAGTTTACAGACAAGGCAACAGTTTAGTCAAAGGGTTTAAAAGGAGGCAGTTGGGGAGGGCGTTCAGCTGTGACATCGGTGTCCTGCATCGGCCCTATCTGTCCCCTCCAGGGGGGACATGAGACGTGAGAGCTGCTTGACAGGAGAGGATGCTGGCCTTTCCCACACCGGGAGCCAGGGGTGGACTGTCCCAGTGGCAGAGCTGACCCAGTGGGTCTTTTATGGCCTCACCTCAGCTGGCCTCTGGGCACGTTAGTCAGGAATCCTTCATTGGCAAGGGATGGAAATCCAGCTCAGGCTGAAGGAAAAAAGCAGTTTGTTGGCTCATGTGGTACCTCGAAAGGCAGGGGAGGGGGCAGCCCGCCTTCAGAACTCTGGCGGCTGGGCACCCATGTCGCCAACTCTCACTCTTGACCTGCTCTCTTATTTCTTCTCTTTGGGGGTTGGTGTCATTCTCTCCCACCTCATGTGGGCTTCTTCGGGGGACAGGGAGCTTGGCTGCGGGCAGCTGTGGTTACAGAAATCCAGCTTCGTGGCCCAAGGGGAGAAGAAATTGCCCCACTGCACCCCTCAGAACAACCCAGGGAAACGCTGATTTGTGCAGCGGGGATCACATTCTCTCTTGTCTCAAACACCCGAACAAACACCACTGTTGCATGATGGTTGCACCAGAAAACCAGGCTTGCTGGGCTCTCACAAAATGCCTGCCTAAGTGCGAGGTGCCTGGCAATATTTCTTTGAATCCACACAACTGCCCGCAGAAAGATATACTGGTCAAGACTTTTTGGGTTCCTACTGACAGAAGCCCAACTCAAATTAGCTTAAGCCAAAACCGGAATTTATTGCTCACATAATTGATAAAAATAGGAGTGGACTTTAGGCATAGCTGGGTCCAGGGAGTCAGATTAGTCTGGGCTGTCTCTCATTAGCTCCAGCTCTTAACCTGACTCCCCTCTATATTGGCTCTGCTCTCAGGCACATTCTCCCTGCAAAGCAGGAAAGATGCCCAAGGCAGCTGAGGCCCAGATGGCCGTCAGATCACTCAAACCCAGAGGAAGAGAGAGGGCTGCTCTCTGTGTGTAGAGCAGACCACTTGGGGAGACTCTGACTGGCTCCTATGAGGGTTCCATATCTACTCAGTGGACGGGGGGAAGGCAACCATAATTGGCCAGGCCAGGTCACATGCCCACCCCTGCAGCAAGAGGATGGGACAGAGCTGTGGGGGTTGGTGTCCCCAGAACTGGCTGGGGGCCGACAGATTGCATATGGTCAGCTATAGTTTGTATAATTTTCCCATTGTACAGATTAGGAAACTGAGGCTTGCAGAGATTAGGTAACTTGTCAGGGCTATATAGCTAGAGACCCAGCTGGGATTCAAACCTACGTCTGTCTGCTCTTCCCAGAACATCACCCTGCCTCCTTTTTTTTTTTTTTTTTTTTTTCTGTACGTGGACCTCTCACTGTTGTGGCCTCTCCCATTGTGGAGCACAGGCTCCAGACGCCCAGGCTTCTTAACCACTGTGCCACCAGGGAAGCCCAAACTTCATTATTATTATACTTGTATGGTGATGTGTGATCAGTGATTTTTGATGTTACTCTTGCAAAAAGATTATTACTCGCTGAAGGCTCAGATAATGGTTAGAATTTCTGGGCAATAAAGTATTTTTTAATTCAGTTATGTACATTGTTTTTTCAGATATAATGCTACTGCATATTTAATAGACTACACTATAGTGTAAACATAGCTTTTCTATGCATTGGGAAACCAAAAAATTCGTGTGACTTGCTTTACTGAGATATTTTCTTTATTGTGGTGCTCTGAAACCAAACCCCAAATATCTCCAAGGTATGCCTGTATATACATACAATAGAATATTATACAGCCATAAAAGGAACAAAGCTCCAATACATGCTACAACATGGATAAAACTTGAAGGCATCAAACCGAGTGAAATACGCTAGACACAAAAAGACAAATATTGTGTGATTCCACTTGTACGGAATATCTAACATAGGCAAATTCACAGAGACAAAATAGGGCAGATGTTACCAGGGCCTGGGGGGAGGGGCGAATGAGGAGTTGTTGCTCAATGGGTACAGAGTTTCTGTTTAAGTTGATGAAAATATTTTGGAAATAGATATTGCTGATGGTTGCAAACCAATGTGAATATACTTAATGCCACTGAACTGTACACTTAAAAATAATTAAAATGGTAACTCTTATGTATATTGTACCACAATTTAAGATTTTTAAATGATTCAAATGGCAAATTTTATGTTATATATATATATATATTTACCCCAGTAGAAAAAATGATAAGCCAGCATTGCAGCAAATTCATAAAATACCTTCAATGTGAATTTTTAAAAGGTTCCTCTTCTTTTGGGTGGAATTGAGAGGAGAGCTGGCTGAATTTCAGCCCCCATTTAGCTCCTCAACTCGGAAGATGCACTTGGGTGATCAACAGCCTACGCAACCATACCTGGCAACTTTGTGCTGGGTCTTATGTCTCTTTCTGACTGGTCAATCATGTTTGGTTCTCATTCTGTTATCCAGTGTATTTGCCATCTCCCCTAGTTTGTGCCACCTACCGAGCTGATGCTATGCCATCTTCCACAGCGCTGCTTAAAAAGGTCAAACTGGGCGCTTCCCTGGTGGCGCAGTGGTTGAGAGTCCGCCTGCGGATGCAGGGGACGCGGGTTCGTGCCCCGGTCCGGGAAGATCCCACATGCCGCAGAGCGGCTGGGCCCATGAGCCATGGCCGCTGAGCCTGCGCGTCCGGAGCCTGTGCTCCGCAACGGGAGAGGCCACAACAGTGAGAGGCCCGCGTACCGCAAAAAAAAAAAAAAAAAGGTCAAACTGGGCAGAATCCTGTGGCTCCTCAGTAGAGACCTCCTGCCAGATTTGTAACTAACCTGTTAACTAACACTCTTTGGGTGTGACTGTCCAACTGCCGTTGGTCCTACTTGTGCCTCCGGAATGACAGCACGATGTCGTGCTGTATCCAGCCCCCTTCCTCACTGGTCTTCTCTACATTTTCCCACATTGTCCTCAAAGTTTTCAAAGGCTTTACTAAACTCCAGAGAGAGGCTATTTCCTTCATCTGGCAGGCTGGGCACCCTATTCTAAAAGAAAATGAGATGACTTTGGCCTGCCTGAATCTTTGAGGGGGTAGGAGGATGCAGGGCAGTTGTTTTCAAACTTGCATCAGAATCACCTGGAGGGGGACGGCTGGGCTATGCCCAAAGAGTTTCAGATTCTGGATATCGACTTTTATATTAATATGCCTAATAATGAATGTGTGCTGACTGCTTTTCTAAACTGCTCAACTCCACACTGTAGCTGGGGTTGGTCAGTTACTGGCCTCAGCTTTTCCTAGGTTGATCTGGGTAATGGGTAGATCATTGATTACCTGAAGAAAGTAGATTGATTAAGGAAGAATGGGAAGAAGAGAATAAATCCTTCAAGTGGGAGGAAGGAGGACTGGCTGAACTGGGAGAGGACCCCTCTATCCACTGCTTCCTCTTTGCCTCTTAGCTGGTCATTTGCGGTGCTGTCAGAATTTTACTTTCCACAGCTCATTCCTAGATACCAGGCCAAGAAGGTGGGTGCCCGGCCCATCCTGGCTCCCAGGCAGGGCAGACCTCTTCCCCAGGTGGATGGGACTCCCAAGGCAGCCCCCAGCTGCAAGCCAGCCTCACCCTGTGCACCCTCATTCTTGCCGCCTCTTGGATGCTGGACCTCCTGGCCTACTCTTAAGATGCATGTTTCAAAACTGCCATGTTGCCTCAACTTCTATTCCCAAGATTCTGTGTAGGTTTCTGTCCGGTCCTTCTGCCTCAATGGTGGCCCCCAGGCTCAAGGGTTAAAAGAAGTCGTGGACAGAGCCAGCCGGCAGTAGATTCACCCACCACCTCTGCTCGTTTCCCAAGGTCTAGGCTCTGAGAAGTCGCTCCCACCCCTTACACCGAACTCCCGCAAGCCCTGGAAGGAGAAAGATGCCCAAGACCTCCAAGAACTTTAGGGGCAGAGTCTGCACTGCGACGCACTTCTCCTCAACACCTGCTGCAGGTAAAGTGATGCAGTGGCTCTGGGCCTGGGCTGCTTATCTGTAGGTTGTGAGACCAACCGACCCGCCCGACCCGCCCAACCGACCGTGAACATGTTAATGAAGCACCTGGTACCACCTGTGGTTTCCTCCTTCATCAAATCGCAGCCAGTGATCTTGCCTGCCTCAGAGCTGCCAAGGAGTTTAAATGGGATAATTTATGTCTAGTGTTTCGGACAGATCTCAGCACATAGGAAACTCTAGATAATATTGACTTTATTATTTTTATTTTAGTTAGTTGCTGGCCCAGAGGTTTTTTTTTTTTGTGGTACGCGGGCCTCTCACCGTTGTGGCCTCTCCCGTTGCGGAGCACAGGCTCCGGACGCGCAGGCTCAGCGGCCATGGCTCACGGGCCCAGCCGCTCCACCGCATGTGGGATCTTCCCGGACCGGGGCACGAACCCGTGTCCCCTGCATCGGCAGGCGGATTCTCAACCACTGCGCCACCACGGAAGCCCCATGGCCCAGAGTTTTTTTTGACTCTTGGTAGTTTTTCTTCTGCGGTGGGGTGAATTGTGTCCCCGCCCCCGCCCACCCTGAGAGATAGCTAATCCTTATCCCCCAGTACCTGTGAATGTGACCTTACTTGGATAGGATCTCTGCAGATGTCATCAGTTCAGGATCTCAAGGTGATATCATCCTGGATTCAGGGTGGACACTAATCTACTGGACTCGTATCCTTACAATAAAAAGGACACAAGGAAGAAGGTCATGTGAAAACTGAGGCAGAGACTAGATGCTGCCACAAGCCAAGGAATTCCTGGAGCCACCAGAAGCTAGAAGGAGGAAGGAAGGATTCTCCCTTAGAACCTCCAGAAGGAGTGCGGCTCCACAGGCACCGAGATTCCAAACTCTGGTCTGCAGAACCGTGAGAGAATCAATGTCTTTTGTTTAAGCCACCCAGTTTGTGATATACTAATATACTTTTCTTTCTGATTGTCCAGAAAACTTACCCAGGCTCACTTTTCCCAGAAGGGTCTGTCCACATTTCTTTCTCTTCCCAGTGGAAACTCCCATTTAGGGAAATTTATCTTGGTGTTAAGTGGAAAAAAATGTGATAGTTTAGTTAAGGAGTCTTTCCCTCTGAGCCATTAAAAATGTTCCCTCACACACCTGCATTCGAAATTAAGCCTTCTTAGCGGAATGTGGTCTGAAGATTTTTGAGGCCCTCTTGGGTCTCCTTGGCTGGGCTGGCCCCTTCCGCAGAGGGCGTTTCTGCCACGATGCTGACCACACTGAAAGGTCATGAGAGCCCTCTTTGTCCTGGCTTTCTTAGCCTGTAGTTCAGGCTTGGCACATCATCGTCCTAATAAATGTTTATTGACTTAATAGATGAGGGAGGGCTTTTTCTGATGTCCCTACCCCTGGCTACCTCTACCCCAGTCCCAGAAAATTCCATGAGAAATGAAAACATATGTCCACACAAAGACTTGTACACAAATGTTTATAGAGGTTTTCTTTACAACAGCCAAATCTGGAAACAATCTAAATGCCCATCAACAGGTGACTGAATAAACAAACGGGGGTCATATGCATATAATGGAATACAACTCAGCAATATAAAGGACTGATTTACCCACCAGCATGGCTGAATCTCAAATCATTACGCTGAATGAAAGAAGCCAGATGCAAAAGAATACATACTGTACGATTCTGTTTACATGTAGTTCTAGAGAATGCAAACTAATCTATAGTGCCAGGAAGCAGAGAAGTTGTCTGGAGCCGGGGCCCAGGGGGGACTGACTGCAAAGGGACAGGAGACTCCTGGGGTTGATGGAAATATCCCGTATCTTGTGGTTGTGGTTATACCGATGTAGCACACACTTGTCAGAACTCATCCAACTGATACTTTTGTGTGTGTGTGTGTGTGTGTGTGTGTGTGTGTTTGTGTGTGTGTGCTACGTGGGCCTCTCACTGTTGTGGCCTCTCCCGTTGAGGAGCACAGGCTCCAGACGCGCAGGCTCAGCGGCCGTGGCTCACGGGCCCAGCCGCTCCGCGGCATGTGGGATCTTCCCGGACCGGGGCATGAACCAGCGTCCCCAGCATCGGCAGGCGGATTCTCAACCACTGCGCCACCAGGGAAGCCCCCAACTGATACTTTAAATGGGTACACTTTATTGTATGTAAACTATATCTCACTAAAGTAGATTAAAAAGAAAATGCTATAAAGCTTTGGATCCTAAATACTGCATCCTCTACTCCAAGAAACATAGGACATGTGACTTGCATGTGGAGAGGCCTATTTGAGAACTTATTTAGTCCACAAAAATGTACTGAACATCCATCACTGCAGGTATCTTGTTGACCCTGGAGATGGATAAGTTAAGTTCCACCCTCAGGAGACCCAGGGCTGTAACAGAACTTGCCAAGTTCTCAGAGAGAAAGGAGCTAGAGGAAAATAACACGCCAAGAGCAAAGTATAGGAATTTGCCTCCTCTGTGTTGCCCAACTCGCCTGAGGTGTTTGTTATAGGCACTAAAAACATCTGGGCTCAGTCCCTGACCTACTGAGTCAGAATTGCTGAAAGGGCCTAGGAATCTTTATTTTTAACAAGTGCCCCAGGTAAATCTTCAGATCAGGTAAGTTTAGAGAAAGTGCTTGACTGGATCTCCATTTCAGGCATAGGTGGGAATACCGTACAAAGCCAAATGAGATGACTTTGAACTGGGAGGGAGGGTCACTTGTCCACCCTGCCTCTGGCCAATGAGTCCAAGTTCACCAGCGCCTCCTCTCCCTCCAACAGTGACCCTCTCTAGTTGACTCAGTCCATCCTGGGAAAATCAAAAAACAGACCCCCCCCCCCATCCCACAATCTTTCAGGAGGTCAAAGGTTTTATTGAAAGGGTCTGCAACGTGGTCCTTTGATGAGACAGTGTTTCTGCTCCTGTGGCCTGAGAACTCAGTGTTAACCTGGGAAGCACATTAGCCACGCTGCTGGTGGTAGGAAGATGGATGCAAGGGTGGGGTAAATACCGTCCTGTGCTCACTCAGGCCACAGAGAGATGAGGTCACCATTGCTGTGAGCTCTCACTATTCTGCAGGCAGCCAACCTGCTTTCACGGGCAAAGCCCACTCCCCAGGAGGCTGTGTGGTGGCAGTGCAGACACAACATTCAGAAAGGGTTTGTGTCACAGCCAGAGATGACCCAGGACCTTGGGTCAGCAGCTCCACCCCCTCCCAAATCTGGCCGGGTTCCTCCCCAGAATCCGGACCTTTGGCCGAGGACTGGAGTTCAGGTCTGTCCTCTCTTTGAGAACATGCCACGGAGACCATATTTTAAAACCCCCAAATCAGAACACCATGCTTGATAAAAAATGTGTTATGTAATGATGCAAAAAGTTCTTTAAATGTATACAAATCCAGTCACAGTTGGTTACATATTGAATAAATTATACTTCTGGAAAAAAATGCAGTCAAGGCAGACACTGCCCTGAAAACCCAGTGGCTGTCTGTTTAGGCCAGTGTTTCTAAATGGGGGTGATTTTTGACACCCCTCCCCCAAGGACATCTGGCAATGTTTGGAGACATTTGGGGTCTTCATAACCTGGAGTAGGGATGTGACAGGCACCTAGTGGGTAGAGGCCAGGATGCTGCTGAACGTCCCACAATCACAGGGCAGCCCCTGAAACAAAGAAGTATTTGGCCCCAAATGTCAATAGTGCCAAGGCTGAGAAACCCTGGTCTAGGTTCTCCGGGGCTACACCTGGGTGCATTTGTGTTTCCTCCTACCTACTTTGGTCCTGGCCTTGATGCTGTTGTCAGACGGGAGAGGCTGGGGACCCCTCAGCTCTCCATTGCATCCTCTTCTTGGCAGAAACAAGGAGACGACTGCCCTTGAAGAGGTGCCCAGACACCACGCCAAGCACAGGGAGAGACGGGCAAGGTCTCGGGTCAGTATCTCCCACCACAGAAGAGTTTCCAGAGCAGAGACCCCTTGCAGCAAGGGAGTAGGAAGGAGCCCTGGATTTTGAGGGAGACGCTTGGGTTCTAGCTCTGCCTGACTCGCTCACTTTACCTCTGTGCCTCGGTTTCCTCAGGCCCTCCTCTGGGCACAGGTTCCTGTGCTTGTCTCCTTCACAGGGTTGTTATGGGAGGGTGTGTGCAGATATAGGGGTGACCCAGGTGGCGGCAGGTGCGGGGAGGGTAACTCTGGGTGGAGAGGATGGAGGGTGTAACCTATGCGGGTGCAAACCGCCCACCTGGCCGCGATCACAGGGCATCCGGCGGGAAGGAGGGGGAGCGGCCGGCCTCGTGGTGCTGGGCGGCCAGTGGCGCCTTCCTCCGAGGACGCCCTTCCCTGCAGCTCTCAGACCAAGGGGGCAGGAACTGTACAGGAGTCTGGAAGTGCGTCCAGGCCACATGTGCTGTAGGAGGTTATCCGGGAAAGAGGGGCTGGTAGATGGGCTCCTTGTAGCTGGCCCAAAACAGGCCGATCAGCAGGATGGCCTTGGAAACGATGAGCACATATCCAAAGCCAGTGTTTTGAAAGTCTTCGAATTTTCAGTTGCTTGCGAAGTGGTTTTGCAACCTTTAGATGTCTTTAAGCATTTCTGTCCATCTTTTCAAGGCGTTTTAAATCTTTTTAATTTCTAATTTTTTATAGCTAAGTATTTCTTCTCTGTGTTGTATATATTAGCAAAAATTTGGAATAACTGAAATGCTCAACAATAAAGTATTTATTTATTGAAACAGAATTAATATATAACCAAAAGGATCTGTGGGAACAAACTAGATGGTCACACACTCACACACACACACACGTATACAGGCATGAAAAGGAAACCATAGCAAAGATTATGTATGGATTAAGAGAAATTAGAAAAGTTTTGCAAGCAGGGCAAAATTGATCCAAACTCCAAAATTTCTTAAAACACGTGTGTGTGTGTGTGTGTGTGTGTGTGTCTGTCTGTCTGTCTGTCTGTGTCTGTGTCTGTGTTTAGAGGAGACAATGGTGTCTAATGGTCATACTTGCTGCCCAGAAGTTAGAAGATACCCCATTCACCAGCAGTGTGACTCTTAATGCTGTAATTCATCTTCTCTCAATTTTATTTTTTTCATCTGTGAAAGGTGGATGTTAATGATGGGGTATCAAAGGGACACAGGAGCCAGCTGAAAGAGCTCCCAATGGCCAAAACTGCAACAACGTGACAAAATAAATAACACAGTATTGGATTATAACCCAAAGTACAAGATGAATATCCATGAGGTTATACTGATATAAATAAATGATTGAAAAAATAAATAAACCTGAGGAGAATAGATAAATCTACTGTGAAGAATGTCAAATAATTTACGTAAATACTCCTCCCTCCAGGAGAAGAGCAGAACTCCCCATTCCTGAAGTGGGGGCCGCGCTCAGTGACTTTTTCCCGACAACTGCAGTGTGAAAAGAGAGTGGAGAACGTTTAGTCTAGTCGAAACCTGGCAAACACTACCTCGGCTAAGTGATCGAGGTCAATATCATTAGTGATAAGTCATCTTGATAACACATCCCTTTGATAGGATGTGATGAGAAAGGCACTTCACAGCTGTGGCTTTCCTCCCCCAAAGGAAGGAATCCTGAGATTCCTTCAATCCTGAGAAACACATGAGACAAACCCTGATCAAGGGACAGTCTACAAATACCTGACCAGCACTCCTTAAAGCTGTCAAAGTCTTCAAAAACAAGGAAAGTTGGAGAAACCGTCACAGCCAAGAGGAGCTTAAGGAGAGATGATGAATAAATGTAATGTGATATCCTGGATGGAATTCGGGAGCAGAAAAAGGACACTGGGTAAAAACTAAGGAAATCTGAATAAAGTATGGATGGACTTTATTTAGTTAATATTATTGATCAATATTCGTTCATTAGTTGTGACAAATACACGATATTCATGTGACGTAAGATGTTAACAGTAGGGGAGACTGGGTGTGAGCTATCTGGGGAGTTTATGCACATCTTTGCAACTTTTCTATAAATCTATTCTGAAATAAAAAGTTTATTTTAGAAAGTGGATAATAGTGTCTACATTATGTTGTTGCACCCATTAAGGGAATTCATATCAAGCATTTAATACACTGGCATATGGTAAGGGTTTAACGTTAGCTATTGTTTATCATTATTGTTCTTATTTCTATTTTTCTTATGAAAACAGCAATACATACCCATTACAGAAAAATTTACAGACAAGGCAAAGGAAGACATAAGCCACAGAAGAACAAAACAGAACACCCACAACCCTACCCTCCCTGAGGCAACTACAGGTCACACCTTGCCATGGATCCCTGCAGAGATATAACTGATTTTTATTTGAGAGAAAATATCTGCTGTAGTAATTTATGTTAAAATTTAGAACATGTGATCATCGCAAGATCCATTCATAGAGTGAAAAAACAACCCCCAGGTTGAAAGAAGCTACTTGCAACACAGATATCTGGTATATACAATACAACAGACTGGTATAATTAATATACAGAAAGTTCTTACAAATCATCAAGAAAAGAGCGGAGAAATAAATAGAAAAATGGACAGAAGAAAATGGATAAAAAGGTAATACATTTCACCAAAGAGGATAACCGAGCGGCCATTAAACATATGAAAAAAGTGTTTAACTTCTCTAGTCTAATTTTTTATAAAATTTGGATCACACCACACATACAATTTGGCAAGTGGCCATCATTTAAGTAAGTAACATTTCTGTTGTTCCACCTCTTTGCTCTTACAAGTAGTCAAGAGCACAAGTAACGGACTAAATATTAACTGGGAAGAGAAAAAAAACCCTGAAAAATTATAAAAACTGGGCAACAGTGCTTAAATATGCACACAAGGTGCTCAATGGTTCATCAGAATGACTCTCATCTGAAAAGCTAATGACTGACTTTTCTAGGTCTGTTTGATTAAAATTTAATACATTTCAAAAAACTTTTTAAGTTAAGGAAAAAAGAAGAGAAGGGAATACGGCAAAATGTTGACAGCGGTTATCTCTTTTGTTTCCTCTGCAGCCTGTTGTGACTGCCAGATTCCCTACCAGGAGGATATTTTACTGTAAAGCTGTGCACAATGAGTGAGTGGGTCTAGTCCTTTTCAACCAATTGCCATCTTGCCTAAATCACTGGGTTCACTGATTTTCTTTCAAGTAAATCTATTTACTATGTAGTGTTCTAAATGCTTCCCAAATAGTTAACGACCTGATGATGTAAATGGGTTTTGTTCATTTTATAGATGAGGAAACTGAGGCCCAGAGAGGCTAAGTTACCCAAGTCTTATGGACCCAGAGGCCAGCTCTTGACCACTGCACCGGTGATGCCCCCCAAACACCTCTAACCAAATTGCATGGAGCCAACAGCCTGCCCTGTGCTGGCAAGGAGGCGACAATTGCACTAACCTTCACGATTCCAGGGCCTGGCTTCTAGAAGCCACTGGACTCCAGAAGTCTGCACAGGCCACTTCCTAGTTGTGTGACCTTGGGAAAGTCCCTTTACTTCCCCCAGCCTCAGTTTTCTTATTTGTAAAAGGGGCATAACTATACCACTTCCTCCTTTCCTACTCCTCGGGGCTGTTGTGAACTCAGGTAACGTGAATATGTGAAGATGCTTCAGAAACTGTGAAGTGTGCGTGTAGGCGGGAGATCAGAGGAGAGAAGGGGTGTCGTGTGAACAAAGGTGCAGGAACAGGACTGTGTAGGCCATTTCGAGAGAGCTGTGTTCAGGGAACTCTGGTTTCTGAGAAGCGGGACGGGGGTGGAAGGGGGTTTGGAGCTGGTCTTGGAGGGCTTTAATGTCAGACGATGAGTTGGGTGAGTTTGGACGCTAGTGACAGCGGGCTGGAAGGCTGGGCTGTGAAGGAGAGTCCACTGCAGGGACCCAGGGCCACGGCAGGGTTCTCTACAGCCTCTCAGCTGGGCCCTGGGCTCCTAGGTGACTGAGACAGAGCTCCCCAGGACAGGCCCTCTGGGTGGGTGAGGGCTCCAGTGGGGTGTAGGGACTTGCCAGCATATTTTTGTCAATGCCCGTGAGAGGGGAGGATGGTACAGGAGGCAAGCACAACTGCTCTTTCCAGAAGCCCCGGGAAATCCGAGTGCAAGCTTCTTATTTGGTGGCCGCCTCCCAGTTCACCACAGCCAGCTCATCTGAGCCTCCAACAGGCTGGGAGGGAGGCAGACTCTTCTCTCCCCTGCCCTCCACCTGCTCTTTCTAACGTCCCCAGTGCTCTCCTTGCCAATCATTTACATTCTCCTCCTTGACACTCTTGCCGGCATTTTACACTATACTGACCTCTCCCTTGCTCTGAAAAAGTTCTTTTTCTGCCAAGCTAAACTTATTTCTGCCCACACCCCCTGCCTCTTCTCTCACTTAGTGTCATCATGACCAGATAGGGTTCTGTTGTCAAAGCTGTTGAAATGCACCTGGCTGGCTTAAGCGGAGAGGGGATTTACTGGAAGGATGGAGCAACTCACCAACTTGAAGTGAAGGCTCCAACTCCAGGCTCAGAAATGCTGGAGGCCGGAGCAGCTCTGGAGAGCTGAGTGGTGGGTACAGGTGAACGGCTCCTCCAGGGCATGAAGACCGGAGAATGTAGAATAAGAATGTTACCTACCATATTGCCCAGGGTGAAGGGGTATGGGGGAGGGATGGACTGGGAGTTTGGAATGAGCAGATACAAACTATTACATATAGAATGGATAAACAACAAGGTCCTACTGTAGAGCACAGGGAACTATATTCAATATCCTGTGATAACCCATAATGGAAAAGAATTTGAAAAAGAATATATATATATGTAGAACTGAATCACTTTGCTGGACAGTGGAAACTAACACAACATTGTAAAACAACTGTACTTCAAGAAAATAACTTTTTGAAAAAAGGAATGTTGCTTACCACGCAGTGTTGGTTGAATCTTAACTCAACTGTATGCGTAAGGAAGCTGAGACCCAAAAAGGCTGATTCAACTCCTCTGCCTCCATTCTTTCGGCCCTTATGCTCAAGATTAGAATTCTAGGAAGAAAGCCTCTAACATGCTCTTGGCTGGGGATGGGCAGAGGGCCTTCACTGAA
Source organism: Kogia breviceps (assembly GCF_026419965.1). Lineage (NCBI taxonomy): Eukaryota > Metazoa > Chordata > Mammalia > Artiodactyla > Physeteridae > Kogia > Kogia breviceps. Next base: position 22,323,260 of record NC_081328.1, read on the forward strand.
ACTCTTCCCACCGAACATTATCAATGGCAGTGATTCTTTCCCCTAAAACGAAATTGGGGTTCTGAACCTGAAAAAGAGGAGTGGACCCAGGACGTGCAAAATCACAAATGTCCACCATATTCCTGCCCAGAGACATCCTAAACTCCAGCCTCTTTCCTACTCCACTTCTCCTAAATATCCTTTGAATAATTTCCCTGCCTTCACAACTGGCCTCCTTGCTGCTACTCTGCTCCACTCCCACATCTTCCCACCCTACCAGCAATCATTGCTTAAAACACAAATCTGATCAGTCTAGAACCGTTTTCTGCCAAAAACCATTTATGGCTTCCCATTTCCCTTAGATAAAGTTTTGTGCTGTTGTTTTTGGTTTGGTTTGGTTTTGGGGGGGAGTCTGTGGAGTTGTTTTGGTCTCACTTCAACTTTTATTACCCTCAGCATATGCAGGGTGTGTAGACAAAAGCTTTTTATCAGCTAACTATACTGAAAAGATAAACACTGTAATAGTTCACGTGATCCAAATTGGGCAAAGGCAAAAGACAAGCTTCCTCTCAATAAGAAAAGTTTCAGACCTAGGAAAAGGACAGTACTAATTTTAACAAACTGTATTTACTTAGAGGCATTCAGATTGTCAACAAAATTGCTGCAACTTTTAATTTTTTTTTGCAATTACAGAGTGGTATTTGGTTAACAGAACAACAATTACTTTGTATATAAGCTGCATCAGAGACAACTGAAGATGAAAAATCTACTATCCCCATACATAACTCATTTGTATTGTGTACCAGCAAGAAGCAACTTTAAATTTCCATGCCAGTTTACATCCCCACACTGTATCAGGCAAGGTTAGCAGCCATTGAAAATACCACCAGGACAGCGTTAGCTAGAGACACATTCAGCAGTGTAACTATACAGAAAAAGACACTGTATGGTTTTATTTTTTTAAATTTTTTTATTTTTTATTTTTGCAGTATGCAGGCCTCTCACTGTTGTGGCCTCTCCCATTGCGGAGCACAGGCTCCGGACGCGCAGGCCTAGCGGCCATGGCTCATGGGCTTAGTTGCTCCGCGGCATGTGGGATCTTCCCGGACCGGGGCACGAACCCGTGTCTCCTGCATCGGCAGGCGGATTCTCAACCACTGCGCCACCAGGGAAGCCCCACTGTATGGTTTTAAAACAAATCTTACACAGCCTTACATTTCAATTTTTTCTTAAAAAGGAGTGAGTTGCGTACAGAGGCATTAAATGCTCTATAAACAAGACAAGAAAAAAAAAAACTTAACTAGAACCAACTTATTCATCATCATCTTCTTCATCTTTCTCCTCCTCCCCCTTTTCATCTTCCTCATCTTCCTTCTTTTTCTTGCTTTTTTTCAGCCTTGATGTCTCTCTTTTTCACTCTATCAGCTTTCCTTTAGCTCAGTAGACAGCAATAGCCTTTCTATGTGTTCCCTTCCGCCTTCTTTTATAAGGCTGCTTGCTTGTCATCTGCTGCAGCGTTATTCCACATCTCTCCCACGTTCTTTGCAACATCACCAATGGATAGACCCAGATGTTCTCCTTTGATTTTTTGAGTGAAACTCAGAACAAAATAAGAAAAAGGCCAAAGGAAGCCTTTTGGGTACATTGGGAGCCTTGAACTTCTTTTTTGTTTCCTCTTTATAAGAGACACAGGTTTTCATGACTCTTTTACAATGGGCCTTGTCCACCTTTGCCATGTCTTCAAATTTTCCTTTCTCCTTATAGACATGGTCTATAGAAAACTCCAAGAAGCTGACCGAAGCATTTGGGTCCTTCTTTTTGTGCTGCTGCCAGCCAGTTTGCACAAAGGATGCATATGATGACAATTTGCCTCTCAGTTTTCTTAGGCTCTCCTTGCCCGTGTTTAATTATTTTTCCTCAGCGAGGCTCAGAGTTACCTAGTACCTGTTCGGCTCTCACTTGCCCTGGTGCTGTCTCTGTGGAGCTCCATGTCCTGCAATGGCTGTCTAGATAAAGTTATTAACACGGTTTACAGGACCCTTTGCAAACTTTACCTGTCTACAAAGCTTCATTTCCACCACTGCAGCCCCGCTGCTCCTCACATATGCCCTCTGTGCCGTTGGCCTTGTGCCTCCTCTCTCCTGGGAGTCCCTTTTCACATCCTCTATCTCTCAGGATCCCATACATATTCACCTTTCAAAGATGGACTCGCATGTCATCTCCTCATGGAACCCTGTGAAACAAGGTAGGATGAATCGGTTATTCCCTCTTTTGTAGTCTCATCACACTCAATATGGAAATAGATTATAGCCCTGGGCCTGTTTTATTACTGCATTGGTTTACAAGTCTGTCTCTCCCACGAGACTGGGAGGTTAAGTCACACACCTAGAACAAGTAACCAACCTGATGGAAATGAATTTGGAGGGAGATGTGATAAAGCAGATTGTGTTTTTCATAGTCTAGACAGTGGCTAAAGACTGCCCACCTGCCCCAAAGGCAGGTAACCACCTACTTATTCCCTTTGCTCTTTGGGAAAACAGGGCTTGGAGAGATTTAAGTTAAAGAAGAGGAAGGTCTTCTTGTTCCTGGGTTCTTGTAGACAAAAAGTGAGGTGACTCAGAATGCATGGATTTGGCCTTTGGAGGCTTTTACAAACAAGAGAGACTTTATCAGGAGCAAGCTAGAATTCCTGTTAGAAGTGGACAAATGGCTGAGTGGATACCTGAAGAGGCTGCCTCTTGAGGAGGCCTACAAGGAGCAGAGGAGCCAGCCAGAGGTCTCCAGTGTCTCCAACCATGTACCTATGGAGCTCAAGGATGTCTGGGGGAGGGGAGACAGATGAGGGAGCCCTCGTTAATTAAGCCTCTACCCTCCAGCGAATGGGAGGCTAATAAGGCAGCCCCATTCCAGGGCACCTCCACACCAGGCCAGCCGGGTCTGCCTGTTTATTGCCTGTATGGAGATCATTAATACCTCCTGACACTGGGGTCACTCCAGGGGTCAATCCCTGAGCCCGTTTTGCAAAACAAGGGGAAATGAACTTCCCAGCACATGTGGCTCAGGCCTGGTGGGGAGGGGTACTCCCGTCACCCCACTCAGCTCTGGGAGAGACAGCACCCCAGGCTGTTGGACCCCCCCAACACAGTCTCTTCTGCCTAAGCTGGACTCTTGAGAGAGTGGTCCTGGGGAATGGCAAAGGGAAGGCCCTGGTCTGGGACAAAGCCCCCCGAGGCTGTAATCCCCTGGCGACGGGCAGGGGTGGTGTCTGGGAGCTGCAGCTGCAGCTCAACAAGGGCCACACTCAGGCAGCAGGTGACGAGAAGGCGCAAGCCCCCGGGCCACTTGGCTGCGAGCTGCAGATTCCTCCCCACCCTCCCCGCTTCCCCCGCAGTGATTGGGCCCTCCGGAATCCAAGATGGCGGACAGAGGCGGGGTTCCTGGTCAATCGAAACTGCGATTGGTGAAGCCCAGGTCTTTTGAGCTGAAAGACGGCCCCAGTAGCCAGTCAGGGGACTCCTTGCGGTGTAGGTGAACGCTCAGGCGCCTTACCTCACGCTTAAGCAGCCAACGCCTCATCAATCTGTCTCTTGCAGCCTCGAAGGGCCAAGGTGGGAACAAGGACCCCCGCCGCCCCGATGATCTTCCAGGCAGGCCTTTACCTGTCTGGGGCCTCTTTCTCGGTAATGACCAGAACTGGGAATCAGCCCCGGCTGGCCCGAGGAGAAGTCGAGAAAGCCCCCAACTAGCTTGGAGGAAATCAATAGGATTATGAGGTTAATGCCAGAGCAGGCTGAGTGACAGTTACCAAATAAATGATATGGCTGAGGTTAAATGAGGCCCAATAAATAAAGGAACGTGTTCAAAGGAGAAACTGCCACAAATGCAGGGACGTGGGGGTCGGGCCTCTGGACTTCTTCCAGCCTTCCCCTTCTAGGTCTTGTTGAATTCTAGAAGAGCCACAGTCTGGGGCACTACCTCCCCGGAACGCACAGGCTGGGGTCCGTGCCCTGTTCAGTGCCAGTGTTGGCATGGCGCCTGAGCACAGGGCTCCTTGGGCAGCTCCATCCGCCCAGCTATGGGTGAGGAAATGGAAACTGTTAGTATGGAGGTCTGACCAGTTAACAGCGGGGGCATGCCTCTGATTGCTTAGAAGCAGAAAATGGACCAACTGCAGCAAGAGGGGTGGAAGCCAGGAAGCACTTTTATCTATGTGACATCACTTCATGATTTCTTCTACCCTGTAAGGTGGCTGTTATTATTAAATTCATTTTATAGATGAGGAAACAGAGGCTTAAAGCAGATTTTGCTCTAGGTCCCTCTATAAACAGCCTGTTGAGGACCAGAATTCAGGTTTTTAAACTTCAAATTCCAAGGGCTTTCTAATAGCCCACATATTCTTTCATTCTTGAATTCTAATTTGTTTCAGCCCCTGGTTCAGAGAAATCCTTGAGGGCCCAAATTAAAAGCTAGTTTTGGATAATCTATGCTTAGGAAGAATGGAAGGGAGAAAGAGGAGGAAAGAAGGGGCAGGGGGGATTGAAACATTAAATAATTTCTCTGACTTAGGATTTTGTTTTTAACCTAACACAACCCTAGCGGATATACCTTCCTCGGACAGATTGTAACATAAATGTGTATTTCAGAGAAGTCTTACTGGAGGAAATGGAAGGAAGTGGCAATTCAGGAGCATATAGTGTAATGGGGAAGAAAGTGTGATCGTCTACAGTGAATCCACCTACTGATAAGGACTCTGGAACAGAAGGTCTATATTGCTACCTGTGACTGTGCAAAACCCAGATCTGATTACTCATTCCTTATCTCTGTAGTTCCTCAAGTGAGAGTTATAGTAGGGATCCACCTGTGTTATTGGTGAATCACTGCCCCTGTCCTCAGTCCTGAGGGGGCGCTCAGACCAGCTTACCTCACCCAGGTCCAGGATCAGGCCAGCTCAGTCCTCAGTTCCTTCTAACTGGAAGTTTCCTAATTCTCTTTGTGGGAGAAGGCCTGGGAGGCCAGGGTGAGAGGTCAGGTGTGCAGAGCTGGACCTGTGGTAAGAGGGGAAGCACCTGCAGCAGTAGCTGCCACCCACTACCCATTCTCCTTATTCAATCCTCCAATTTCCCGAGTGAGCTCAAGCTCCTGCCCCCACTCCAGCTATCCTGAGTTTGATAATCTCAATGGGATGTGGGCTGGGGAATCTGGAACTAAGATTTGGGGTTCCTGGGTAACAATAAAGCCACAGGGGACAGGTAAATTCCCTGCTGCCTCACCCTTAGATTATAGCACACATAGAATAACATGGCTGGGAAGAGAGTGTGGAGGGATTTTGTTTCCTGGATTTGAATGAGAAGGTATGTGCACATGCATAAGAACACATATGGACACTAAGATATATATCTTTCATTATGAAATGCCCAAGGACTCACTCAGCACTGAGCTGGGACCTTTGCATATGCCTCAGGAGTAAGACTGTAAGTAACAGAGACTCAAACTAACAATGATGTAAAGAAATAGGGTTTATTTTTTCTCACATTACAAGAGCAGGTTTACCTGCTCAGTGACGCCATCAGGAACCCAGACTCTTTTTGCTCTGATATCCTTAGCATATTGGCCTTCATCTTTCTTGCCTCAAGGTCGTTAGAGAGTGAGAACTCCAAGGATCTCATCCACAGGGGAAAAGAAGACTATGTCTTCTGTTTTTCAAGAAAGCAAGAAACTCTCCACATCCTTTCCCCTCTCCAGTCTTTTGCTTAGGCCTCATTGGCCACCATTGGGTCACATGACCACTCCTAGCTACAAGGAAGGGAGTCTATGAGAGCATGGAACAGGATTTCCATGATTGGCACAGAACAGTGGTTCTCAACCTCGGCTCTATTCTCAGAGATTCTGACTCTGTTGGTCAGGGTTGGGGCTTGACATTGGTATTTATTAAATTCTCCAAAAACCTAGGATTTTTTAAAAAATTGTAATGTTTTTCACTACAGTATGGCGCCAACTCAAGTAATCATCTTCAACCAAACCCACCCTAGGCTCTGGACAAGCCACCTTATTGTACTGACTGGGATTCTCTAGCTTATCCTGTAGCCCCTGCTCCCTTTGGAACTGATTATATAGGTGATTAATTAGTACATTTGTAGGTCATTTGTTAGTGAATTTGCAGTTAGTAACTGGTTAGCTAATCAGTTGGCTAAGTAATAGAATGGTTAGTTGGCCTTTCCTCTTGTTTATGTGTCTGGCACATAGTAAGTACTTGATAAATATTTATTTGGGTGAATGAATCCATAAAATGGAGATAAAATGGAGTTAATACCGCATCAAATGAGATAGTAGCTATGAACTTTGTAAATGATAAAACACTGTAAAGATATAAGAATAAACATTTACATGAGAAGCTACTTTAAAATTTAGGGCCAGAGTAAAGATTCCCCCCCCCGATCCTTCACCAAGGAAATAGTGTTTCCACATTTCTGAAATGGAGAACTATCATTTTGCCCTGTTGCTAGTACCAGATTTCTCTCTCAATTATCACAACTTTGTCAACACTTAGCGATAGCATATTCTTTCTCCTTTTTCCTTGACCCTACTTTGTCTTTCTACTTGTATTTTTACTAGCTTATTTTGGTTATAAACCACCTCAAGCCTTTTTGGGAAAGAGGTGGGGTAAAATTAATTTTAAAAATACTTGGACAAATGATAATGGAGACACAACGACCCAAAACCTATGGGATGCAGCAAAAGCAGTTCGAAGAGGGAAGTTTATAGCAATACAATCCTACTTTAAGAAACAGGAAACATCTCTAATAAACAACGTAAACTTGCACCTAAAGCAATTAGAGAAAGAACAACCCCCCCCCAAATTTAGCAGAAGGAAAGAAATCATAAAGATCAGATCAGAAATAAATGAAAAACAAATGAAGGAAATGATAGCAAAGATCAATAAAATTAAAAGGTGGGGCTTCCCTGGTGGCGCAGTGGTTGAGAGTCCGCCTGCCGATGCAGGGGACGCGGGTTCGTGCCCCGGTCTGGGAAGATCCCGCGTGCCGCGGAGCGGCTGGGCCCGTGAGCCATGGCCGCTGGGCCTGCGCGTCCGGAGCCTGTGCTCTGCAATGGGAGAGGCCGCAACAGTGAGAGGCCCGTGTATCACACACACACAAAAAAAAAAAAAAAAAAAAAAAAAAAAAAATTAAAAGGTGATTCTTTGAGAAGATAAACACAATTGATAAACCATTAGCCAGACTCATCAAGAAAAAAAGGGAGAAGACTCAAATCAATAGAATTAGAATAAAAAAGGAAAAGTAACAATGGACACTGCAGAAATACAAAAGATTATGAGAGATTACTACAAGCAACTCTGTGCCAATAAAATGGACAACCTGGAAGAAATGGACAAATTCTTAGAAATGCACAACCTGCTGAGACGGAACCAGGAAGAAACAGAAAATATGAACAGACCAATCACAAGCACTGAAATTGAAACTGTGATTAAAAATCTTCCAACAAACAAAAGCCCAGGACCAGATGGCTTCACAGGTGAATTCAATCAAACATTTAGAGAAGAGCTAACACCTATCCTTCTCAAACTCTTCCAAAAGATAGCAGAGGGAGGAACACTCCCAAACTCATTCTATGAGGCCGCCATCACCCTGATACCAAAACCAGACAAAGACGTCACAAAGAAAGAAAACTACAGGCCAATATCACTGATGAACGTAGATGCAAAAATCCTCAACAAAATACTAGCAAACAGAATACAACATCACATTAAAAGGATCATACACCATGATCAAGTGGGGTTTATTCCAGGAATGCAAGGATTCTTCAATATACGCAAATCAATCAACATGATACACCATATCAATAAACTGAAGGAGAAAAACCATATGATCATCTCAATAGATGCAGAGAAAGCTTTTGAGAAAATTCAACACCCATTTATGATCAACACCCTGCAGAAAGTAGGCATAGAAGGAACTTTCCTCAACATAATAAAGGCCATATATGACAAACCCACAGCCAACATCATCCTCAATGGTGAAAAACTGAAACCATTTCCACTAAGATCAGGAACAAGACAAGGTTGCCCACTCTCACCACACTTATTCAACATAGTTTTGGAAGTTATAGCCACAGCAATCAGAGAAGAAAAAAAATAAAAGGAATCCAAATTGGAAAAGAAGTAAAGCTGTCACTGTTCGCAGATGACATGATACTATACATAGAGAATCCTAAAGATGCTACCAGAAAACTACTAGAGCTAATCAATGAATTTGGTAAAGTAGCAGGATACAAAATTAATGCACAGAAATCTCTGGCATTCTTATACACTAATGATGAAAAATCTGAGAGTGAAATTAAGAAAACACTCCTATCTACCATTGCAACAAAAAGAATAAAATACCTAGGAATAAACCTACCTAAGGAGACAAAAGACCTGTATGCAGAAAATTATAAGACACTGATGAAAGAAATTAAAGTTGATACAAATAGATGGAGAGATATACCATGTTCTTGGATTGGAAGAATCAACATTGTGAAAATGACTCTACTACCCAAAGCAATCTACAGATTCAATGCAATCCCTATCAAACTACCACTGGCATTTTTTACAGAAGTAGAACAAAAAAGTTCACAATTTGTATGGAAACACAAAAGACCCCGAATAGCCAAAGCTATCTTGAGAATGAAAAATGGACTGGAGGAATCAGACACTATCAAACTCTTAGAGGAAAACATAGGCAGAACACTCTTTGACATAAATCACAGCAAGATCCTTTTTGACCCACCTCCTAGAGAAATGGAAATAAAAACAAAAATAAACAAATGGGACCTAATGAAACTTAAAAGCTTTTGCACAGCAAAGGAAACCCTAAACAAGACCAACAGACAACCCTCAGAATGGGAGAAGATAGTTGCAAATGAAGCAACTGACAAAGGATTAATCTCCAAAATTTATAAGCAACTCATGCAGCTCAATAACAAAAAAACAAACAACCCAATCCAAAAATGGGCAGAAGACCTAAATAGACATTTCTCCAAAGAAGATATACAGATTTCCAACAAACACATGAAGGAATGCTCAACATCATTAATCATTAGAGAAATGCAAATCAAAACTACAATGAGATATCATCTCACACTGGTCAGAATGGCCATCATCAAAAAATCTAGAAACAATAAATGCTGGAGAGGGTGTGGAGAAAAGGGAACACTCTTGCACTGTTGGTGGGAATGTAAATTGATACAGCCACTATGGAGAACAGTATGGAGGTTCCTTAAAGAACTACAAATAGAACTACCATATGACCCAGCAATCCCACTACTAGGCATATACCCTGAGAAAACCATAATTCAAAAAGAGTCATGTACCAAAATATTCATTGCAGCTCTATTTACTATAGCCAGGACATGGAAGCAACCTAAGTGTCCATCAACAGATGAGTGGATAAAGAAGATGTGGCACATATATACAATGGAATATTACTCAGGCATAAAAAGAAACAAAATTGAGTTATTTGTAGTGAGGTGGATGGACTTGGAGTCTGTCATACAGAGTGAAGTAAGTCAAAAGAAGAAAAGCAAATACCGTATGCTAACACATATATATGGAATCTAAGGAAAAAAAAATGTCATGAAGAGCCTAGGGGTAGGACGGGAATAAAACACAGACCTACTAGAGCATGGACTTGAGGATATGGGGAGGGGGAAGGGTAAGCTGTGATGAAGTGAGAGAGTGGCATGGACATATATACACTACCAAACGTAGGGTGGATAGCTAGTGGGAAGCAGCCGCATGGCACAGGGAGATCAGCTTGGTGGTTTGTGACCACCTAGAGGGGTGGGATAGGGAGGGTGCGAGGGAGGGAGATGCAGGAGGGAAGAGATGTGAGAACATATATATATGTATAACTGATTCACTTTGTTGTAAAGCAGAAACTAACACACCATTGTAAAGCAATTATACTCCAAGAAAGATGTTAAAAAAAAAATACTTGGGAACTAACCTTCATTATCTACCTGCCACATGCCAGGCATTTACATGTATTGACTTAGCCAAATCTCACAAACAGCTAGTAGGTTGGTGCGATTATCCCTATTTTATGTAGGTGTCAACGACTGGCTCAAGGTCATACAGCTGCTAAGATTTCAGAACCAGATTTAAAAACCAAGGCCAGTCTGACACCAAATCTGAGACCTTTCCCCTAAGCAACCCAAGTTGGTGTGATAGGTGCTTGGTTATGGTCAACTATTTACTTAGCTAATTGAGGAGAGTTTTTGTACTTTGAACTCCTCAAATAAGTCTTGGGGGAAAAATTTGTCTTCTTCCTGTTGCCACAGGCAATTTATCAGCAAATACTATACTTCATCAATTGTAAGCTATTCTATTATGTTATGTACCACTAAGGAAAAAAACCCTGCTACTTAAACTATCACACACCATTGATGTTAAAATGCATCCTAATTTCAGAGATGTCAAAATGTGAAAAATGTATATCTTAGAATCAACAAAATAATGTATTCCATTCTACTAATGGAGAATTTGTGTACATAACCTCCCCTCTTTTCTTGCTCAATTGCTGGCTAGTTTGCCCCTTCCTTTTCTTATTTATTTATTTATTTATTTAATTTACTTAGTTTTGGCTGTGTTGGGTCTTCGCTGCTGCGCGTGGGCTTTCTCTAGTTGCGGTGAGCGGGGGCTACTCTCTGTTGCAGTGTGCGGGCTTCTCATCGCGGTGACTTCTCTCGTTGTGGAGCGCAGCCTCTAGGTGCGCGGGCTTCAGTAGTTGTGACATGCAGGCTCAGTAGTTGTGGCACACGGGCTCGGTTGCTCCGCGGCATGTGGGATCTTCCTGGACCAGGGATCGAACCTGTGTCCCCTGCACTGGCAGGCGGATTCTCAACCACTGCGCCACCAGGGAAGTCCCCCCACCCATTCCTTTTCATCACCAAAACCTTGCCTTTCTCTTCAATATCACATTTCTCCACATCATCATGAACCTTCTTTTTTTTTTTTTTTTTTTTTTTTTTTTTTGCGGTACGCAGGCCTCTCACTGTTGTGGCCTCTCCCGTTGCGGAGCACAGGCTCCGGACACGCAGGCTCAGCAGCCATGGCTCACGGGCTCAGCCGCTCCGCGGCATGTGGGATCTTCCCAGACCAGGGCACGAACCCGTGTCCCCTGCATTGGCAGGTGGACTCTCAACCACTGAGCCACCAGGGAAGCCCAACTGTCAGTTTTGATTTGGATTATCTCACATGAGTCTCCAGAAAGCCTTGCACTCATAGGAGGTTTCCACTCTAGTTTTTTTAAAGAGCTACCTTAGATGGTCTTATTATGAACTTCCTCTAATGGCTGTCATCAAACTCTTTCCAGAGTCTGGCCTAACTCTAGTTTTCCCATGGTAACTGGTGATTCACTGCCCTCCCTGTTCACCATTCCACACAGTAGTTGGTTGGTCTGTACACTATTTACTTGCAAGGGATTTCCCTCCAGGCTGTTGGAGAGGGCATGGGAGGGGGCTTGGGCGTAGAAGTGGGCATGTCATCCAGTTCTCCCTAACACAAGAAACATGACTCCCCAGGCCATCTCCTGAAACACCAGGGCCTTCCCTTTCTCCACACCAGGAAGAGGCAGGATGGGGGGAGGATTCAGCTTCTCCACCCCTCTTAGACCTTACTTCCCCTTTCTGGTTGGGACTCCATGAGACAAGTCATGAAGGGAAGATGAGGCAGTGAGATCTAGTACTGCTGGGGGAGATGAAGATTCTTGAGCAGTGGGCCCGTTGTGGAACTGGGTTACAGGCTCCTGACAGCAGCAGCTGGCTTGTCTGAGTTGGTGTTCTGCTTCCCCCTTTGTGTGCAGGGTTCTGGGGAAAGCACTGATTCTGGCTTTCCATTTCCTAGCATTATAAAAGGGACAGAGTCATCCAAGATTTTCCCTGTCCTGTTCCCGTCAATCTGATTTTGAGGTCAGAATCTGGAAAAGAACAGAGGCTGATTGGAGAGGTTGGGACACCAGTGGAGGGAGGGATGCAGCCCATGCGGAGAACTGCGGGGCTAATCTGGGAATCCTGTTGACCGAGGACTCTGGGGCCTTTGCAGATGGGTGGGCAGGCAGACCTATCCTGGCCCCAGTGTTCTAGGCATGTTACAGGCTGTGAGGCTTGGGCATGGGCTGAGGTCCACATGGGTCTGTGTGCCTGTGCAGCTGCAGGAGCCTGTGGGGAGGTACAGTCAGACACAGAGAAATAGACATAAGGGAGACAGAGGGAATCAGAAGCCGGAGGTCTAGGTGGCTGAGGGGCACTCACTTTCTGAGGCACCTTGGCTGGCTGGCTCAGTGCGAAGCCGTCTGGGCTTCCTAGACTGGAGCAGACACTGGGCTTCCTCTTCAGCCCTCCGGGATCTCGGGGAGCTGCTGGCAGAGTCCTGGCCCTGGTCCGCAGTTTCCCCAAGAGGCTCTGCCAAGCCTTGGCACCTCGGAGCCTGGGCCTGGGCTCGGATTCAGGCCGCCGCCGCACCTCCCCGCCGCCGCTGCTGCCGCCGCTGCCGCCGCCGCCGCTGCCGCCGCCGCCGCCGCCGCCGCCGCCGCTCCAGGCCGGACCGCCGGCCTCCTCCCCGCCCTAGCGCACGCAGGGCCTGCCCTCACCCGTGACCCCCGCGGCCGACTCCAGCGCCCGCTGCCCGCTGGGCCCGGACGAGCGCGGGCCGGTGAGCAGCGGGGTCGGTCCCAGACGAGGCCCGGCCCGGCCCGGCTGTCGCGACAGGGCCCGGAACCCGACAGCAGGAGCGAGCGCGGGCCGGCGCGCGGAGGTGTGAGAATGTGAGGCGGGCAAGGTTGGGAGCCGCCGTGCGGGGCGGTGGGGCGCGTGTGCGCTGTGGCCGCCGAGCGGGCTCACGAATAAAGCGGGCACGGCCGGGAGCGGGCTCGGACCGCGGTGCGTGCGGGCAGGCGGGCCCTGCGGCCTGCGGCTCGGCGGAGGGCGGCCGTCTGGAAGTGGGCCCCGGTCCCGCCGGCCCGGCGTGCGGCGCCCCAGGGTGCGGGCCGCGCCGCCGCCCCTGGCCGGCCGTTCCGGTTGTCGAGCCTCGGGTGGGAGCCGCGCGGCGCCGCCAGGCCGCTCGCCCTCTCCCCGCCCCCTCTAATCTAAACCATGCGGGCTCCCATCCCAGGCCGGCCGGCGGGGCCCGAGGGCCGCGGAGAGGGCATCGGGCCGCGCGCTGGTGGAGAGGGAAGCCTACTCCGAGCTCGGGGTCCCCGGACCGTGGAGCCAGGGGACCCTCGAGCTCCCTCCCCGGGGGGCGGTGGGCGAGGACTGATTGACAGCAGCGACGTCAGCGCGGGGAAGGGGGGGCGGCCCCGGAGGGAGGGAGGGAGGGAGGAGGAGGGAGCTGAGGCCCCAAAGTGCAGCCTCGGAGATCAAGGGCCCGCTCCAGAACCGGGATGTGTCCGGCCCCGAGGGCGCGGCGGGCAGCGAGACCCTGACCCAGCTTCCCCGAGTCGGAGTCCCGGCTGACCCGGGCTCCTAGGACCCGAGCCTGCAGCGGACCTCGGGCCGCAGGCGCCAACGCATGCGGCAGCGCAGTTAGGGTGAGTGAGGGTCCCGGCGTGGGTGGGGGTGAGTCGGGAGTGCGGGAGAGGGGCCACGCCAAAACCAGGGAGGATGAGCTGGAAAGGGGGAGAGTAACAGGACCCGGGTAAAAACCTCGGGGACAGTCAAGGCGGCAAGAGGGCGGCGAGAAGAGTTTCTAATCCGGCTGCCGCCTCGGCCCGACTCCCAGCGGTCGGAGCTCGAGCCCTTCTCTCCTCCTAGTAACCGGATGAATTGGGTCTAAGGGCCCAAGAGCATAGAAACGACAGCGCCAGCGCCAAAGGAACAAGGTTAGGACGAGACAAGTGGAGCGGTGGCCTTGAAATTGGTGTTTGAAGAATAAGAAAGGCCAAGGAGGAGGGCCCAGGTACTTGGCGAATATCGATGTGGAAATGTTCGTGATCCGAACACTGGACTTCAGTGCCTTTGATGCAACAGGGTCGTCAAAATTAAAGCAAGGAGCATACTATATAAATAATGATCCATGATCAAGAATTATCAAAATATGAGCAATTACCCAAAAAGCAGGGCCAAGCGGCATAACTAACACAGTACTCGGACTTTAAAACAAGAATAAAATAATAGTCACTCTCAAAACCAAGTGAAAATTGTAATCACAAATTTGAGAGAATCATAGACAAAGTGATGGAACAATGTGATAAGAACTATTGTATTAAAATCAATGGAATAAGAAATAGTAATAGTTAAAAATGATAAAACTGTAGGAAAAAGGTGAACAATGAAAATACTAATAAGGGAAATACTAATATTAGTAGTATTGCCAGAATACTATCATATAATTTATTATTGATACTATAGTGAATTATTAAAATAAATGTTAACCAAAATCTTAAGAGCAATAGTAATATAAATAAAGACAGCAACAAGAATTACTGGAGTAATATGACAATTTATGACCAAGGTTTTAATAGTCCCAACAACATTATAACTAATGGTAGAGTAATAAGTGTTGTACCAATGTGATGAAAAAACAGAGTATTAAGAGCTACAACAACATTACAACTTATGACAAAGTAACAAGAAGTAATGATGCATTGAAAAATAACTAGCGAATTAAGATCCATAACATTGCAAATAATGACAAAGTAACAAGATGTTGTAACAGTGTGATGCAGAATACCTGGAGTATTATGAACAATCCGAACAAAACAAATAATGGTAAAATAACAAGAAGTATTATAAGGATGTGAAGGAAATGAATGTGAATATTGAGAGCAATAATACTACAAGTTATGGTAAATAAATTATTGAAACTGTGACAAAGTACAAACAGAGACTGAGGAGCCAGCACGGAAACATTTCAGGGATACACAGTAAAAATAAAAATAATGAGAGATTAACATGACCTATTGGAAGACTATATTTAATAATTGCCTAGGTATTAGTAATAGTATTACTAATGTGCCAGGAGGCCCTAGAATGATGGAACAGCGACAGGAAAGCAATAACAACATATTTGATAATGATGAATTAACAAATCAAACCAGTACTTTAACCATACGGTATTAAAAATAACATGTACTAATAGCTTGTGTGATAGGATAAGTAGTCTTAATGTTATTGAATTGACCAGAATACTACTCTGATAATAGAGATAATTAAAATAGTATAAAAAATTAACAGTTCCCCTCGTGCGAGAAAAGTATCACCAGTAATCTAGAAATGAAAAGAAAAATGCTGTTCTTCTTAAAAAAAGAGGCAGCTGAAAGTGACGGACCCGAGCGCACAGGGCGCGGAGCCGGCCGGCCGCGTCCGCCGAGGGGTCGAGGAGAAGGGCGAGCGCGGGCTGCGCACCCCGGCTGGTGCGGGACCCGCTATACTGGCGTCCCAGCGCGCTGGGGATCGGGGTCCGAGGGGACGGGACAGCGGGGATGGCCGTGCCCGGCGGGAAGAAAAAGAAACGAGCGGGGAGCTCCAGCGAAGGCGAATCTTCGCGGTGTCGGGATGTGGCTGCGTGGAGGAGAGAGAAGGAAGAGGCGAACCTCGCGTTGGGGAATGAAAGCCCAACGCAGCCCTTGTCCCGCGTGGGAGCGGCGGGACTGGCGTCAGTGGACGCCGGCCGCGGACGTGCTCGGCACCGGGCAGGACTGAGAGCGCGCGGCGCAAGTCGCGGGGAGCCGCTGCACAGCTCCGGGTGTGACAAGTGCCCGCAGAGGACCTAGTGGTCAAGACAGCATCGGGCCAGGCGGCCCCTCCTGGCCCCGCGGGCCGCAGCATCTGGACCAGCGGATCGCGGGTGCCCATCCCGGCTGACCCCAGATATAGTCGGAGCCAGCGCGTTGGGCCAGAGCGCTCAACTACCGCCGTTGCGCAGTGTCCCCTTGCCTGGGGTCTCTTGGGATTCCAGGCTCAGCCCCAGAACCCGCATGTGGCCCAAGGCCGGTGCTGGCGTTGGCCATGCTCTGCGAGTCTTCCTCCTCAGTGCCTATGGTTGGAGGACGACCCGACTGTCAGCCTTATCTTTATGGGCTTTTCCCAGCCCCAACTGGCCCCGGCCCCTTTTTATCTCCTCGGTTGCACTTGGCTTGTTTACTTTGTGAGGCCCTGGGAGCCCATGTCTAGGCCTGGGATGGGAGGCCAGTGAATGAGGGGCCTGGGCCTTGGAATGCCCAGGGAGAGCCAGGAGAGAACAGAAAGAAGGTAGGGGGAGAAAGAGGGAACATTCAGCGGCAAGAAAGGCAGCCAGACATTTAGAAAGCCTCCCCAGAACTTTCCCAGATCCAAATGAAGGGAGAAGAGCTAGGAGGTGTAAAGGAGAAGCAGGGATAAATGCAGGGTTGCACCCACGATGAGGCAGGACAGGCAGGTCCTTGCAGGCTGGACTCTCATCCTGATACCCCAGGACCAGCTTCCAGAAGGAAGCAGGAACACGAGCGGGCGCGTGAATAGTCCTAGTCGCTTGGGGAAGGGTAGCTGTACCCTGGGGCAGGACTAGGCTGTGCCTGTGAACTGGACTCAACGGGCCTAGTCCTTAGCTGGGAAGGGTCTGAGTCCTTTGCCTCAAAGCAGAGCCCTTTGGAGCTAAACTCTAAAATGTGAGTGAGTGAGCCAGCCAGTGTGCATGTGAGGGCAAGGCTGGGGCCTGAATCAGAGTGGCCCTAGGAAAATGTGGCTACTTGGGTGACTTGTAGGCTATGAGAGGGTGCTGTGTCTGGGTGTGAGGATGTGGGTGCCTGCGTGGGTACCACACAGGTATCTGAGGGAGTGGGAACGTGCAGGAAGGAAAACCTTTGGTTCAGGAAGCCTCTACCTGAGTGTTGTCTGAGGGAGTGGGTTTGGGCAAATCAGTGAGCAGGGGCCTGAGAGGCCGCTCAGCAGAAGGCCCTCTCTCTGCCACTGTGGAGCCCCGGGAGCCCAGGCCCTGCCCTCCTGGGCTGACTCTCCTCTCCTCCCTACCAGAAGGTGCCCTGGCTGCCCTGGGCCAAGAGTGAGCCCAGACCCCAGTTATTAGGAACAGACGAAAACGACCCAGGCTTCAGGCTCCAGGGTCCACTGGAGAGCAGCAGGAGGAGGCACTGGGGGTGCAGCTGGGGCAATGCCGAGAGGGCGGTCCTTCCCCCAGACCTACTCATCACACAGCCCCACACCCAAGGCAGGCGGACCTGGAACCGCACACAAACCCTCCCAGGTCCAGACCCAGAGGGAGGAGGCGAGGGTCCTGCCTGCGCTATTCTCCCTCCTATTCTCCCTCCTCCGGCGCAGGAGGGGGCGGGGTCCACGTGCGCCAGGGCGGCCTCCCAGCAGTGCCCGAAGCACCCCCACCGCCACCCGCGGCTCGGCTGCAGGGCTGCCGGGTCTCAGGCGCGTGTGGACATGGGCGTGTGACTCGCGTGTGCTGTGCCCACAGGAGATGCTGCAGGATAAGGGCCTGTCGGAGAGCGAGGAGGCCTTCCGGGCCCCGGGCTCGGTGCTCGGCGAGGCCAGCGCCGCCAACGCCGCCAACGCCCCCGAGCCCGCGCTGGCCGCGCCGGGCCTCAGCGGAGCCGCGCTCGGCAGCCCCCGGGGCCCCGGCGCCGACGTCGCCACCGCTGCCGCCGCCGAACAGGTAGGGCCGGGCCAGGCAGGCCGTCGGGTGGAGGTCGGGCGTCGGTTTGTCTGCGGGGCCGCCTGTGTCTGTCAGCCGCCCCACTGCGGGCAGGACTGTCTGCCTGTTCGCGCTACCCTGGGCAGGGCTCGCCTTCTGGCCTTCGTCCTTCCGCCACCTCGAGCCCTTGAGGCTGATCTGGGACAGGCCGGGGAGGGGAGTCCGCGGCAGAGCGAGCCCAGGAAGACAGTCCAGCTCCGACGACCCTGAGAGGGCGGGAACAAAAGCCTGGGACCAGGCGGGGCGAGTAGCCCCTGGCCAGGTGCTTGCGGGAGCCGCCGCCGCCGAGCTCCGAGGCCGAGGGGACGCCACCGTGACCATGTGCACGCCCTCTGCCTGTGCGGGTCTGCAGGAGGTGTCTGCGGGTGCGCGCCTCTGGCCGAGGGTGTGTGTGCCCATCCAGTGTTGGTGTGTCTGCCCGCAAGCCTGCTGCTATGTCGGGCCACGTGGAGTGTTTATGATTGTGTAAGAGTGTGTCATCTACCCTGGCACGGTCGGTTAGTGTGTCCTCTGCGGGCCCGTCTGTAGGTGCAGCTCCGAAGAAGGGGGTTTCAGCCACTGATTAGATTTTTAAAAATTCACCAATGGTACAGAATAATTTTTTGAAACGACATCTCGAGGCTTGGGTGCCTGGGGCTGGCAGTGTCCTGCATGGTCCCTTGGGTCTGTGTTCCCCTTTCTGATGGCTCCGCATGGAGCCGTGGGCAGGGCGACACAAGTCCCCTCTCTCCCACTCCTAGACTATCGAGAACATCAAAGTGGGCCTGCATGAGAAGGAGCTCTGGAAGAAGTTTCACGAGGCGGGCACCGAGATGATCATCACCAAGGCGGGCAGGTCAGCGCTGGTTTTACTTCGGGGGGGGCGATGACGGATGGGGGCAGTACCTTAGCAGTCCTCTCGGTCTTCAGCCCAGGGGGCGACGGGAGTCCCCTTCGCCATTCTGGCCTTAGCTCCACGTCCGGCCACAGCATCGGAACTGGCCTCGGAAGCCCCAGGGGGCTACACCACAAGGGAGAGGCAAGGGATGGAGGGAGGGGAGGGGCAGTGATATGCAAATGAAACGCAAACAGGGTCGCGTTGCCGGAGGTCCCCGCTCCAGCACTTTTGGCCCCTGGGGGGCTGCTTTGTCCTCCTCCTTTTGGGGAGCTGCTGGGTTTCTCAGGATTGCATTGACTGGGGACCCGGAGATGCCCCTCAACAGATTGAGGAAAGGGGAATGGGACCACGTTTTCCTATTTCCATTACTTTTCCCGGGGCAGCGCGAACCCCAAGTCTCTCATCCCACGGGCGCCGCTCCGCCAGTCGCCAGCACCCTCCTCGGCCAAGGGGAAGGCACCGTTGGGCCCTGTGTGTGTGTTGCTCGGGGAGTAGCCCTCGGGTGGCTGCCAGAGAGGGATGATTTATAAAGTGGAACCATCTTTAAAATGTGCTGGTGTCTGTGGGAGAGAGCCCGGAGGAGAGGGAAAGAGGAGGAAGACGCAGAACGGGGCATGATGGAGAGATTCGCTGGGGCGGTGCGCCCCGGGTGGGGTTGGAATCGCAAGGAGAGCGGTTACCAGGTGAAGGGAGATGGCTGCAGATGGAGAAGCTGGAAGGTTCAGGTTCAGGTTCAGGTTCAGAAACGTCCTCCCCCCTACTCTGCCTCCTCCACAAACTCACACTGGATTTTGGTCCCCGGGGTACAGTTTAGGTGTGAAAATGTCCCTTTATCTGACAGTGGACCCATAGTTGGGTTTTCTGAGGAATAAGATGGTGAAGCTTCAAGGGCCGAGACTGGGGAGTCAGACCTCGGGGTGGGGGTGGGGGCTACCCCTTCCGCTCACCTACTTCCATCTGTGCAACCCTCAGGCCAGGTACTTTAGAGTCTATGCCCTTTCCTCATCTCCATCTGTAAAATAATAGGTTTTTCTTTGTACAGTTGCATGTAAAGCCCTTAGCACAGCTCCTGCCACATGTAAGCACGCAATAAATGCTAACGAATACTGTTCATCATAATTAGAGAAATGTCTGGCATTTACTCAGTGTTTTTCTTCTACTTTTTAGAGAGCTCTGCTGAACTGCTTAGGGAATGATGGGTCAGAGGAAACAAAAAGCAGGCAGTTTGCTGTATGCAGAGTAGGGGTGCTGGGTCCTTCTGGTCTGCTTACTGACAGGCCCTGCAAATTTTCCTTTGTTTTGTTGCGGGAGGGGGTCTGGGCACTCGGCTGCCCTCTTGCCCAAGTCAGGGAGGTGGCAGGGCCACCCAGGGCCTCTGTCCGGGGAAGGAACTAGGAAATGTCAGGACTTGAGTTTGCTGCATTGGGGGGGTGGGGAAGGAAGATGCACTGGGGAACCTGGTGGGGGAACAGTCGTTGAGGACAGTGGGCACCAGGTGTCACAAGGCCTGCCTCTTCCTAGTTGTGTGCACTGGGGCTAGTCCCCAAGCTTCCTGTGGCTCAGAGGTGTCAGGGAAAACAGGATGGTGACTGTAGACCTACCTGCCATCCTTCCTTTTTCAGTTACTGTGAGACTCAAACCAGGGACCTTATGAGCAGTGCTTGGTAAATTGTTGAGTGGATTCTAGGTGTGAGGAGGGGATTTATTTCTTGTTACTGCTGGGATGTAGACAAGAAAAGAAGAGAAGGATCCAGAACTTCTATTTTGAGGCAGCAGAAATAACCTTGTCTCTTGAAAATGAAGGGCCAGCATGTTCTCTGGGCATGCGTGGCCTCTGCCATTTTAAACAAGGCATTTGTGATTCTCCTCAGTGGGGTTTCCCGCACCCGCATGGGTCCTCCTCCCTCCCTTCCCCAACACACATACGCGAGCACACACATATGCACGCGCGCACACGTGCACACATTTCCAGAGGTGACTGGCTTCAGGCAGATATTGGCGCCTGATCCTAGTGACAGAAGAGGCACATACCTAGAGGCTTAGAGGCAGGCCTCAGGGAATGATGATAATAATTTTTAAATGACCATGACGATGTTGGCCAATTAGGGATTCATCGCAGTCTTTCCCTGGCAGAAAGTTATCCTTGCACCAGGTCTAGTCCTTAGGAAAGTCACTAGCCTTATCCCCTGCCTGCACGGTTCTCAGAGACCCTTTTTCCTCCTGCATAGCTGCCCACTGACTTCAGAGACCACTTTCACCCCTCTGACCCCGTGTCCCCCTCCTCCCTGCTGCCTCCTTCCCACCGCAGCCGTGGAATGCACTGTGCTTTGCTCGGGCTTGTGGCCCTTCAGCGTCCTGGCCAGTGCCTCTCCCTGTCCTCTTCTTTGTGTCTCTACCATCACCTTCCTGGGACACTTCTATTTCTCAGCAGACGGCCTGGACATTTCTCCTGAACCTTGAATCATAGATTCCTAGACCGCTTGAGCTGGAGGAGAACCAAGAGAACATAAACCCAACCCCTGAGAAGGGAAGGCATTTGGCTCTTGCCCATAGAAGCAGAGTTAGGCAGCTGCCAGGTCTACACGAGCCAAGCAATGATGCCCCTCCCGCCAGAACAAACCCCTAACTTTGAGAAATTCCCTTGATTGCTTGTTTATGGGGGCCTGCTCAAGGTGGAGTTGTTGCTCTGCCCTAGAGACCCTGGCTGGTTAGGGGCATGATTGCTCTCTGGTTGGCCCGTGGAGGCATGGTGGGGGGGGTGGGGGTGGGGGGTCAGGGGCTGGAGAAAAGGAGCCCGAATGTTCTCAAGCCAGTATGAGTCCTTAGTCCCAAGCCTCTGCCTTAAGCCCTTGAAGAGCTGAAGGCCAAAGGCAAAAAGGGTCCCCTTCATTGGATAGTGATTTTGAATTCTCAAACAACTTGAGCTGGGGAATAACATGGCAGCCACAGTTCAAGCCATCAATTTCTGAATGCTCGGGGTACCCCGATGTCAGGTGTATAATGGGGCCACAGCCTTCCCTAGCCAGTCTCTGTCTCTCTCAGGCCCCTGCACCCAGAGAGTTTATGCCCTTAACTGCAGAGAACAGAGCCCTCTCTGCCTCCTCACATCCCTGCCAAGCTTGATACATGTGAGAAACTGCATTTTCTCCCAAACACAGATAAAAGTGAGCTCTACAAAATTTAAATATAAACCTCCACAATATGAAAATTTCCTAACCGTCTGACTGCTCTACTCCTAGGTCATGGTTTTGCCACCAGATAAATCTCCACTATCAGCCTTCATAGCCTGTTGAGTTCAATGTTGCTTGTGTTAGTGACAGTGAATTTGTGTTTGAAAAATGAACTACTGATGAGAACTCCTGTTGAACCTGTATTGTTTGTTATTCTGAGGCAAGGATTTGGCCCGGCTTAATCCGGGGCTTCAAAGCCAGTTGTCCTTGCTCTGTATACAGAGCGTCAGAGCCCAGTGGCGTGGGTGATAAGAGAAGTAAGGGTTGAAGACACTGGGAAAGTGGGTTGGGGAGAGAGTGCTTTGATCTCTTTCTAAAGTATTTTCTGAAAGCAAAAGTCTATCAGAAGGAAGTGTCTTCAAAAAAATCTTGAGAGAAGCAACTGGCCTTCCAAAACAGCATCCATTCCACACACCCTCTCTCCGGCCCCCCACCTCACGGAAAATATTTCTTAAAAATGCTTTGAGTGAAGTAGAAAACTCTGTGTGTGTGTAAAGTGGAAATAAATTACATAGCTCTGTCATTGCTCTCAGAAACCATTTGGCCACAAAAGCTTTGGTCTCAGTATAGACGGCACCCCTAACCTCCCACCCCCAAACTTAGCCTTAGTTGCTAGGCCCTGGCCTCTTTACAACACACCCAGAATTCTTCTTTAAGACCCCAAGACACTAGGGATAGAAAACGGGTGGGGTTTTCTGTGGACCCCTACCCTTTTCCTGCATCCCTCTCCTTTCAAACTCTGGCCTCCACGGGCCTCTGTATGTGTTTATGTACGCATATTTATGATATATACACACACATATAATTTTTTAATATCAATTTTATTGAAGTGGAACATTTCTGCAGAAAAGTGAACAAATCTTGATTGTACGGCTCTACAGACTTTCACAAAATGAACACACTGGTGTTAGCACCACCCAGATAAAGAAACAGCACGTTACTGGCCCCCAGAATCCCTCGTTTGCCCTCCCAGTCACCGCCTCTCCCCACCTCGAATCCCCTCTCCAGACTTCTCACCCCTTCGATTTGGTTTTGCACCTACATTTCAGGGAAGGCACATATAGCCTTTCCTGGGGTTCCGGATCCCCCTGAGGAAGCCGTGGGTGTGGTGGATTTGGGGTTGGGGGGCTCTGCTAATTGGAGAGAATCTGGTGGGTCCCCTCGGTTCGTTCTTTCCTGCTTCCCACCCCCATGGATTGGGAGGGAGCGAATAGGTCAGCATCTTGAATTTGGCCACCCCTTTGGCCCGGGACCCGGCACCCCGCAGCTCTCTGAGCCCAGCTGAAACTTACTTGGCCTCTCTCTCAGTGCGTCTTTACGGGTTTGTTGCCAAAATCAAAATGCCCCAAACCCTTGCCCGGCGACCCGCAAGCCTCCAACACCGAGAAACGTCCAAGGAAGCTTATCTTAGCAGTTCATTCTAAAACCATTTCCGAGTATGAAGTAGATAAGGCTCCACGCCCGCACCCTTTCAGAGCCTGTTTCATGATCAGAGGAGAGACCCCCCCGGCTTTCATCTCCTCCCGGGGCCGACGGGGCAGGCGGCTTGTTTATTCCCTGGCGGAGTAGTTTCCGCGAGGGCCGGGAGCGCCCCAAATGCCTGCGGACCGGGAGTCCGAGGCGGGCGGGGAACCAGAGCCGGGAGAGGGCGCCAGGGCCGCAGAGAGAAGGCGCCCAGGGCACGGGGAAGGGGTGCGGAGGGACGCAGGGAGCGGGTGGGACAGAAGGCGCGCCGAGCAGGGGTCTGGGTGGCCGCCGGGTGTTGAGGACAGGGAGCCAGGGCTTCACGGCCACCAGCGCTGGCAGGTGGCAGGGCTGAGAGGGATACGGGCTGCGCAGAGTCACCACTTCCCTGCTTGGCACCCCCTCCCTGTCCCACCGGGGTGTTCATTTCTGCCCCCCCCCCACCCCCGCCATAGGTGATGGTTCTCAGGTACATTTTCTTCTGGTCCTAAATCACAGAAGCAATTTACAACTCACTCTATGGTTTCATCTCTTTCAATAGAGAAGACCTTTACAGGGCGGGGTGAGCCCAGAGGAAGTCACAGCTCCCAGTTCAGCTTGGCCTCTGTGGCCTGAGTCCTGCCCTCCTGGTGAACACTCCCATGCCAGGCCTCTCGGCTCCAACCTTAGACCCTCTGGAACCAAGGGGAGATGCCCTCAGCTTGGGCAGGAGGCCTGTGAGGCTGGAGGAGTGTGTGCTTCACCTGCACACTTAGCCTTTCCTGCACACCAGGCGGGACCTTCATCCTTCTGGAGCCCGCTAGGTGGGGAAATGATAGTGCCTAGGGTCCCCACTGGGTGTGTTCTCCATGGCCCAGAAGCAGCCACCAAACTGGACGCTAACAGAGACGGAGATACCTGTTTCCATGGAGGCAGTGGTGCTCACCTGGCCAGCTCAGACCAGCTCAGCCTGGAACAGAGGGCTTTTGAACTCCGCATTCAAACCACAGATCTCATCGTCCCTCCTGATTTCTGAGGGCAGTTGCCCTAGGAAGAGGGAAAGGCAGGGCAGTGGCTAGGAGACACCTTCCTTCCCTGCCCCAACTTCCTTAAAACCTCCTGGACGCTGTTATCCGTCAGGAATCTGGTCCATGGTCAGCTTCCAGGAGAGGCCAAATCACAGGACACCACCCCATGCCTTAGGAGGCCGAGGAGAGGCTCCCTGCCAGCCTTCTCAACAGCACTAGTTGGTCTTCCCTGGTGGCGCAGTTGTTGAGAGTCCGCCTGCCGATGCAGGGGACACGGGTTCGCGCCCCGGTCCGGGAAGATCCCACATGCCGCGGAGTGGCTGGGCCCGTGGGCCATGGCCGCTGAACCTGCGCGTCTGGAGCCTGTGCTCCGCAATGGGTGAGGCTACAACAGTGAGAGGCCCGCGTACCACACACACACACACACACACACAAAGCACTAGTCCTGTCCACCTGAGCTGCTGAGGTGAAGTCCAGTAGGGAGTAGAAGGGCAAGGGCAGGACCCCATACCCACCTCTCAGCCTAGGTTATGAAGACTGTTGAAGTGGCAGCGAGCAGTTTTCTCCTGGCCCCCTTTGTGGACGCTGGCTGGGAGCAGGGGGAAGCTGTGCCTGCCCTCTGCTGTCTCCACCTGGAGTGATTATAGGAGAAGCAGGCTGAGTGCAGGGCACTGGTTCCAGGCCAACCCTAAGCCCAGCCAGGGCCGCCCCACTTTGTGGCTGTTTCTGTAGCAGTTACAAAATGGTAGCCTGCAGGGGACCGGGTTCTTGGCCTTCCCCCAGGGAGGCGGGAGCTGAGCAAACTGCTGCCTCCCTCCCCTTCAGCCTTAGGCCCACCTGGAGAGAGGCTGGGCCAGGAAGAGGGTGGTGCAGGCTCCAGCTGTGCCCCAGGGCCTGCGGGGCAGGGGGCTGGTAAGCAGGAGGCAGCATTGGGTTCCTGGGGAGGGGGTTGGGTGGACATTTGAAACGCTTTCAGTTGACATCTGAGACAAATTCTTCCACGCGGTTTATGAGTCCGTAGACTTGCCGCTAGCACAGCCCTCCTCTCTCCAGGCACACACGCGTGCACTCCGCCGTGTACACGAGCACATGTGCTCGTGCACACACACGGTCACACAGCTCCCGCACCCCTGGCCCACCGCAGCACTCATGGACCTGTCCTCCAGCGAGAGAGGGTGCACGGGCTGGGGCACCCTCCCCCTCAGGGTCCTGGCCTGGGCTTGCTGTAGGGTCTGCCAGCTTGTGGGGGCCTGGATCCCTCTGGAAGCCCTGCTCTGTCAAGGTAAGCTGGTTCCCTGTTGACAAAATGGGGGACTCCAATCATCTGTTTGAGGTGTTTAGGACAGCTTCTCCTGAGGGTTCCCATGCTGTCTCTCAGCTTCGTGAGAGCCGGAGGACCCCCTGATGGCTTTCTCAGAGTAGACTGCTTGCTCTTCTACCAGCTCAGGGGATTTGGCTACCAGTGGCCTTAGTGTCTTCAGTTAGGTTTGGCTTCTGCCTCTCTCGGGGACATCTTTGGGGGAGATCAGCTAGGAGGGGGTGGGAGCATCTGAGGAGGACTGAAGAAGTTCCCCTCTGAGGAAGTCCGGTGTCAGGGACCTGGCGACCAGGGGAGGGTACCCCGCAGGTATGGGTACATGCTGTTGTACGTTTGGTGGGCTGAGGGGTCTGAGGAAGCTCTTCTCTGGAATGTTCCCTGAGCCTCAGGGTCCTGGACAGTTTCATCATGTGCTGCAGGAACTGGAAAACTTTCTGCTTTTTTGCTGACTCTATTTTCACAGAGGTAGGTCATATACCACTGGTCTGTGGAGGAAGGAGTGCAGTCGGGGTCAGTGGTAAGAGCTGTAAGTGGACTCATTTAATCCACACAGCAACCTATGAGACTGGTAGTCCCATGTTAAAGATAAGGAAACCAAGGCATAGAGAGATCCAAGCAAGCTGCCCAAGGCATCATGGTTTGTCAGTGGTGGGGCCAGGCTGTGGACCACGGCAGGGAGGTTCTAGAATCCATGCTCTGCTCTTCAGGGCTCCTAGACTGACTTTCCCTGACGCCCAGTTAGTGCTCACAGGCCCAGGCAAGGCATTCACAGGGATAAACACCTCTGCTAAAGACACAGAAGGCATCCAGAGACCGAGCAGCACTCCTGCTCTCCTACAAGTTGGTTTGAGGCCTGGGGGTTTCCATAGAGACGTGACCCAGAGGAGGCATCTCATTGGTCATGGAAGCAGCTGACAGGGACTTCCAGGTCTTCTGCTCTGGGCCCCCGTAATGCCCCCCCACCCCCACCCCAGAACTTTCGTTGTGTATGGATGACAGACAGGAGGGAAATTAAGGCAGCCCGGTTGGTGTTGAGATCCTCTCTCACATCCTGACCAGGGTCTCTGTGCTTTAGCTGCTCACAGCCACAGACTGACAACGGCAGGGGCTCAGAGGGAGCAGCTTGTGCAGCCCTTTCCTTGTAGAGGGGGAGGCTGACCACAGAGGGAAGCAACTTACCCAAGGTCACAAAGCTCTGACCGGTGCCGAGACCTCTTGCTAAAGGGGCAGCACCTCTTAAGGCCTTCTGTCCCCTCGCCCACTCTGTGCCACCTCTCCCGGTGCTCTGTCCACGCCTCTGCGTCATCTCTCGGCTTCCCCCAGGAGGATGTTCCCCAGCTACAAGGTAAAAGTCACAGGCATGAACCCCAAGACCAAGTACATCCTGCTGATCGACGTCGTCCCCGCGGATGACCACCGCTACAAGTTCTGTGACAACAAATGGTAAGAACCCGGGACCCTCACATCATCCGCCTTCCCACTCGCACACCCATCCCCACCTGAGGTTTGGTCCAGGGACTTACCAGTTAGTCCCAGTGATTGGCCAGATCTGCAGCCTTGGGCACCGGGCCTGCTGAGGCTACAGGGTCATCAAATGTTCGCACACCTGCTGGTGGTGGGGCAGGGGCTGGGGCTGGAAATGAGCCGCAGTGTTTGGGCTTTTGGTGGATTCCAAGGGTCTGTGCTCTCCCCACAGCTGTGAACGAACAGGGTGAGTGCCTGTGCTTTGGAATGACAGATGAGCCCCAGCACTGGGCAGGTTTAGGCTCTGGCAGTGCTGTGCTCGGGGAGGGGGGCAGAAGATAGAAGCCACTTTCCTTGGGGGGCTTTGGTATTCCATAGTTAGGGCCCAGTTACCTGGGCTGTGGCGTCTCTCTCCTGTTCCTCCACTCACTTGCTCTTTGGCCGCAGAGCCTTCCCTCTTAAGCTGTGTCCCCCATCCAGAGAGAATAGTCAGGTTGAAGGGCGAAACCAAGCTGGGACCGGGTAGAAAAACGCTGGGCTGCTTTTCCTGAGGCCATCCCGTTAGTACCCTGTCTGCCCCCAGAGCCCAGGACAGCGCCCAGGGAGAGAGAGGAATGAATGAATCCGCAGTCGGGGACGTGGGCTCAGCGGTGGATGAGTAATAGGGCTGCAGAGCCTGGGCCCAGGAGGCCAGATTCAGTGGTCAGGTCCTGCCAAGGGCTTGTCTCTGTTCTGTCTCTGGGCTGGAATAGCACTCAGAGCAGCTTCTGGCTCAGGGGACAGCTACCAGTTCGTTTCTTATGTTTGTTTTGGGGGCAAGCAATTTGAAAATTGTCTACATCCTCTGAGAAGCTACCTCCAAACTTATAACATTTAAAAATTGTAAATAGAACACATACATGGAAGTGCCTAAATCTCCCCACAGCATACTTGTGATTAGCCCCATTCCTTCAAGTAAATCATCACATGTCTCTGTAATCTCACTTTCCCTTTCTTGCTGCAGTGAAATACAGGCGGTTCAGAAACACTCTCCCTCCCCAGCACTCTTTCCTCTCTCCCTCCCTCTTACCCCCAAAGCCCTAAACTGACAGTCTGATAGGACCATCAGTGATTCGTTTCTCAGGTCTCTGGGGATTTGCTCTCAGAGGGGCCCGGGAATCTGGGCTCCCCCAGGCTGCAGGGCAATCAACTGCTCTGGCTTCTCCGTGCTCTGTTGGCAGGATGGTGGCAGGGAAGGCTGAGCCGGCCATGCCCGGAAGGCTCTACGTTCACCCGGATTCTCCTGCCACTGGGGCCCACTGGATGCGGCAGCTGGTCTCCTTCCAGAAGCTGAAGCTGACAAACAACCACCTGGACCCCTTCGGCCATGTAAGCATAAGCATGGGACTGCCTGGCCTTGAGGGGCGAGTCCTGGGGCAGTGTTGGGGATGGGCGGGTCCGGGGATCTGGGATCTGGAGAATCCATTCTCGGGATCCAGCTCCAGGCCGGTTTGTGGAAGGAGCACAGGGCCTGAGTCCCACAGCAGAACATCCTTCCCCTAAGCACTTATTGGCTGGGTGACTTTGGGCAAGTTTCTTAGCCTTTTTGAGCCTTAGTTTCCTTGTCTAGCACATGGAGATGACCAGGTGAGAATTAAATGAGAGATTACGCAGGAGGCACTTTGTGCCTAAGAGGCTCCAAATAAATGGCAACTGTGACAACAAGGACAATGACGGAGCACATCTCAGCTTCAGTTTCCCCAAGTCTGGCCTGGCTGGAGCCGAAGACAAGTAAACCTTCTTGAGAAAGAGTCACTGATGAGTTCTGAAGCCTGTCTCTGGCGTGTACCGTCTGCCTGGCCCGGCAGCCACCTGCCCTGGAAGGGAAGGCCTCGCTCTGGCTGCTGTGTCAGCGCCTTCCTGGCCTTGCCCGGGACCTGGCTGTCACAAGAGAGGTTCTGGAGCCCCGGGGATCCTGCTGCTGATGCCCCATCCAGGCTGCTGAAGCTCATCCTTTCCCCCGTCTGTCCCTGGCAGGCCCACAGAAGCTTTTTATGTGGAAATATTTAGCTCAGGTGTGTGGCAAACAGAAGCCTAGGGACCTGGTATCATCTGCCAGGGAGCAGGCCTCGCCCCTCTAGGCTACCCATGGTTACCCTGGAAACGCAGGGTGGGGTGTGGTGGAGCGGATGCAGTCCAGGCTCCTAGATGCAGTTGCCCCGGCTGCACCCATGACACTCAGACCGTCCATGTGGATGGTGGTGGGGGAAGCAGGGGTGGGCGCTGTGCAGGCATGTGCCTCTTTTATGCCTCAGTTCTATTTCTGGGGAGCGGTGTGCAAATCAGAATTCTGTGAATCACAGTTCCTTATGGAAAATGCCAGTGATGCCTCATTTCTGATTGATTGGTGTGTAACTGGCAAGTAGCTCTCAGTTCTCATTTTCTCAGAGTCTGTTCAGTTCTCTTCTGGGTCACCGGTGATCTATAAGCCAGCAATTAGGAGAATGCTTCATTAACATAATAAACTCCTGACTTATCTGTTTTGCGAGCAGCCTGGGCTTTCCCGTGCAGGGCAGGCAGATGCCGTTGGGGGTGTGACAGAGACGTGCAGGTGTGCATGGTGACGTGTACTCATGTAGCCCCAGCCTCTCCCAGGGGGCAGAGACAAGCCACCATCCCACGGGAAGGGTCAGCCAAGCCCCCGCCTCTCAGAGCACAGGGTCTTTTAACCGAGGGCCAGAGGGCCCTCCCGTTCTGGCCGAGACTTTGCTCCCGGTCAGCTCCTACCTGGCCTCCTCCGCTTGGCCAGGCTGTGGGATCAACCTCAAAAGGTTAGCGAGGTCCTCGATAGTGGCAGGTGGGAAGCCACATCTGTGCCCACAATTGCACACACACGCAGACCCCAGGGGACAGACCACCGGGGTGGACACAGAGCTCGGCGGAGGCGGATCTTTGGGTGAGTGACCAGAAGTACCCAGGGAATCGAAGCTCTGGGGAATTTTGGATGCGTAGCTTGCTGTCATGGTTCCCAGCTGCAGGGATGCCTCCGAGGACTCTTCCACCTCCCTGGGCCCCTGCAGAATGTGGCAGGGGAGGGAGTCAGGTGGTTGAAAAGCTGGGATTTTTAGGAATCAGGAGACCTGGACTTCATAGCCCAGCCGTAGGTTTCCCAGCCTGCCTTGCCTCTGTGGTGGCTCTACTGGAGTCCATGAGGGGTTTGCAGTAACCCTGCATATAGTCTTGAGTCTGGGCCAGTGGGGCTGCTTGCTGGGCTCGTGACGTTGGAGGTGCCCCTGGCTACACTCGCCGTGCCTGCCAGGGGCTCGCCTCTCCCCGGCAGGAAGGACATTCCCCATACTAACTCACCTTCCTCCCTGGAGGGTTCGGGTGCAGAGCATCTTCCTTCCCCCCATCCCCGAATTTACCCAGCATGTGAAGTCTGTTGGTTACAGCTCCCCTTGTGGGGTGGCAGGGCTCAGGGAGATGAGGTGCTCGTCTCAGGAGCTGGGAGTAAAGGAGCAGAGCGTGGACGCCCCTGCCTTCTGATGCCTAGTCCCGCACTCCATTGGCCTCTCCACCTGTCTTTCCGTACCCAGAGCTTGAGCTGTCAGATCTTCAGCAATTTGGAGCATCGCTGGAGAGGGAGCAGCCTTTGACCATGCAGGCAAGGGCTGTGGAGGATGAGCTAACTTCCTCGACATATCAAGGCAAAGTGGCCCATTTGAACCTTGGCTTTCCGCTCCTTGGTCTGTGACACCTGGAGTGGCGAGCTCTCCCAGTCACCCTTCTTGCTGCAGGAGCCTGGG
Organism: Kogia breviceps; assembly: GCF_026419965.1. Lineage (NCBI taxonomy): Eukaryota > Metazoa > Chordata > Mammalia > Artiodactyla > Physeteridae > Kogia > Kogia breviceps. The sequence goes on from NC_081328.1 coordinate 22,354,073, forward strand.
AAAGAGCCATCTTCTGCTGTGAACTTGCCCCAGACAAGTCCTTCTACACAGCTCACCTCCACACTTGCAATTTTCCCTAAAAGCTTCCAGACCTCAGGGAACTTTCTCCAGCCAAATGGGCTGTGGACTTTCCCCTTGGGTCTCACAGTATCTCAGAGATTTTAGCAGCTGTCTCCCATTTGCAGACTTCCCCCAGGAGAAGGGTCCAGAGTCCAGGAACCCCTCAGGCCACAGGGCCACATGTTCTGAAAAGACAGGATTGGCTTCTGACAAGAAGACTCCAGTGGTTTTTTGCTGTGAGTCCAGGAAAGCCCTCTGTCCTTGAGGGGTAGGTTCAGGGTGTGACCCCTGGATTCTGGGTGTAAGCCTAGGGGCAGAGGATGGGCAGGGGCAGAAAGGATCAGGGGGCTGGGGCCAGGCTGGGTGCTCCAGTTCAGCTCCACTGCTGTGGCTCCACTGGCTACAGAGGAGCCAGTGGAGCCACAGCAGTGGAGCTGCTCCTACTTGCCGAGCCCTCCTACCCCTAGCAGGGTCCTGTGCCAGGTGACCACGTGATGGGAAGAGAAGCTGCTTCGGGAAATTGAAGAGGGCCTCACTGGGGTGGGGCCTGCGTCCTGCAGTGGGACGTGGAGGTGACTGGCACGTGGGTCTTACTTTTCTCCTGATCTGGAGGAAGGGAGGGGATGGCTGCAGTGAGGTGTGTGTGTGTGTGTGTGTGTGTGTGTGTGTGTGTGTGTGTGTGTGTGACAAGGGGAATGGCCGTCTTCACTAACCTCTTGTGTCTCAGGACTCCCAGATTGCCGAGGGAGAAGGTTAGCTTTTGATTTCGGGCATAGTAGGTCTCACTGTTCCAGAGGCAAAATTAGCCCTGGACTGGGGGTGTGGGCTCCCAGGCCACAAAGTGGCACATGCGCCATCCCCTCAGGGTGCTTCCTTCTCCGGCCACAGGCCTCTTAGCCTAGTTGGTTACTGCTGAGCCTTGGAATCCAAGCTTAAATGCCGCATCTTCAGGGAGACGGTTCAGGGTCCCCATTCTATGCTCTCAGAGCACCATGCACCTTTCTGTCCAAGTACTTACCACAGTTATAATTTTATACTTATTTGTCAAATTTGCTTTTGAATAGGAAATACATTCACATGGTTTAAAAATCAATCAATGAATAAATAAAACACGTCTGCAATGAGACATTCCCCTCCCCTGGTTCCCCATCCACCTAGTTTTTTCCAGCTCTGGCCACAGGTAACCATTGTTACTAATTTCTTCTCAGTGTTTCTTTTTGCATATGCAGGCAGAATACAGAGTCTCAAATCCCTTCTTTTCCACACAAAAGGTAACATACTATAAACACTGCACCTTGCTTTGTAAACTTGGTGTAGCATGGAGATCATTCCAGTCACGTAGAGCTGCCTCATTCCTTTTTTTTACAGCTGTATAGAATTTCATCATGTGATTGTTCCATTAATTATGTAGCCAGTCCTTATTGAAGGAATTAGATGTTTTCCTATATTTGCTCTTTTGATTAAGCTTGTACATATGTCGTTTTATACGTATGGCAAGTATTCTTTCTGATAAATCGCCTGTTCAAGGGGTGCTTGGATTTGCAATTTGTAATTCTGCCCTCCACTGGGGTCCCAGTGATGTGGGTTCCCACCATCACTGTAGCCTCGCGAACATGGTGGCAGAGAAAGGTTTGGATCTTTGCCAGTTTGATGGGTGAACTATAGATGTCAGTTTTAGTTTCAATTTATGTTTCCTTTATTATGAGTGAGATTAAGCATCTTTTTTATATGTATCTCCTCTTCGGTCCTTATCCTTTGCTCATTTCTCTCTTAGATTTATTTTTTTTCAATCACCTATCCATTCTAGGAGATTTGATACATTAGGAAGATTTCGCTCCTAATCTGGGATGTTGAATTGCTTACACGTTTTCCCCGTTTGTCACCTGTCTTTTGGCTTGGCCTGTAGTGGTAATTCCTACACAGGAGTTTTTGATTGAATGCGTTGGTCTTTTCTCTGTGCGTTCTGGATTTTGAGGAATTGAAAGCCCCTCTCAACTCTTTACTTATAAGGGAGTTTTCTTGTGTTTGCTTCTAGTATTTTACGGAATTATTATTACACTTAAACCATTGATCCTTTTGGAATTTATTCTGGCATTCTATATGAGGTGTGAATCCAACTTTTTTTTTTTTCTAGAGAGCTATCCAGTGGTTCCCACCACCAATAACTGACTAGTCCCCTTCCCTCTCTGGTTTAGGATGCCTTATTTCTGTACACTAAATCCCCTTCTGAATCTGTGTCTGTTCATGTGCCAGTGCCTTAACTGTTGAGACTTCATAATAGGTTTTAGTGTCTGGCAGGCTTGGTCCCCCTGCATTGCTCTTTTTTTTCAGAGTTTTCTTGGCTCATCTTGTCCATTTTTTTAATATGAGTTTTAGAATCAGCTTGTAGTGTTGAGAAAGAAACTTGCTTGTACTTTTATAAGAATCGCTTTAAATTATAAATTTACTTAGGGAGGATTGATAGGGATGCCTTTCTCTTTGTTGAAGTCTGATTTTTGTCCTTCAAAGGTGTATTCAAGTATTTTTCCCGAGGTCCTACACATTTGCTGCAAGCTATTTCATCTTGTTTGTTACTATTATCAGTGCAGTCTTTGGTCCACTACTTTTTCTCACCACTGATTTTTGCTTGATTTTTGGATTACCGTGTGACTTCCCCACTGGATGGTAAACCGTGAGGTTTTTCATCACCATTGCGTCCTGGTGCCTGGCAGTGAGTGGTGGTGAGCAGTGAGTGAGTGAACCTACTGACGGGGGCATTATTTAGACAGAGAAGGCACTTCCTCCGCTGGGGACTGATGTCCCCCCAAAGCATATGCCAGCCAGCGGGGACCCAGAACTACTGGTCTCCCTCTTTTCCTCCCACGTTTGCTGAGCCCTGACAATGCGCCACGCCTTGCCGGGCGCTCTGGGACGTAGACCACCCATCCGGCTCCAGACTGGGCCTCACCCTCCCCAGCCACATGGGTGCAGGTGCAGGTGCAGGTGCAGGTACGAGCTAAGGCTCGGAGAGTAATGCTGCTGCTGGCTCTGCTTCCCATCGCTGTCTGAGGTTGGGCAGACGCCTTCCCCTGCTTGAGCCTCAGTTCCTTGCCTGTTAAAATGGGGCTAATAATAATACCTCCTTTACAGGGATGTTGTAAAGATCAATTATGCGATGTGTGTAGCACACTCATCACAGGGCCTGGCACAGAGGCTGTGTTCAGTCACCGCTGGCTGTCATTGCTGTGACTGGGAGAGAAGGTGGGAAGGCTGCTGCCCGAGGCGTGAGGCCTCAGGCCTGTCTGGCCCAGGCCTCTTGAGTCGGATCACGGGTTGTCCGGCTCAGTTCTAGTTTGGATATTCTTCGGGCCAATCTTTGGGTCTCTCCGGTCTTAGTTTTGCTGTGTTTTTTTTTTTTTTTTTTTTTCTTTTTTCTCTAAGTTGCAGATCCTGTCTCTTTCCTAAACCTCTTTGCGGGGCTGGAGAGGGTAAGAAGGATGATGGAGAAGGTCGTCTTAGAAAGTAAAAATGTGATGCAGGAGAAAATTTGGTTTTAATATATGACAAACAGACATTAGCCCCACTTGTTGTGTGGCTGGCATCCAGATACTCTGTGCTCTACGATGGGTGACAGGGCCTGGTGACTCCTCAACCCCTGCAGTGTTTGGTTGAAACCTTATCCTTAATTACCGAGCTTGTTGTTGAGAGCAGTGTGTGTTGTCTCAAGGGCCATCTGGAACCTTCCCCGGATTCAATCTCCAACCAGCTGTGTGTCCTTGGGCAAGTCACGTTCCCGCTACTCATCTCCTGTTCCCCGTCTTTACAACTGGGAGGTGAACTAGAGTGATCTCTAAGGTCTGTCCCTCCACGCCCTGATGTGCTGTGATTCCAACACAGATAAATCTGGACCTCGTTAGCCAAGCACGCTATGGCGATCTCTTGAGGAGATGGATGTTTGGCGCTATCACAACTGTGAAAATAGAACAGGCCTCTGACTTGTAGCCAGAACATAATGAATCCCATTTCTGTAGAACAGTGATGGCGACGGGAGCAGCCGTGTAGTGGGGTTTTTTGACGCGGCTGGCCCATTTGACCCAACATCCTCTGCAAGAGATACAGGTGTGAGATTCTGGCTAAACAGTTTAATGCGGCGCCTGAGGAACTTCCGAGTAAAGCCGGGCACGAGTCACTGAGGTAGCCTCCCATTCTCCCAGGCCGCCGGGACCGACGCTGTACTTTGTGTCTGCATTGGTTCAATGGGTGGGACTTTCTTCCACACGCTGTCAGAGGCGGGTGGGGTGTTTGGGACCACTTCGTCGAAGGCCTCACTTTACAGATGGGGGACCCCGATGACTGGAGGGGAAGAGCTCGCTCAGGGCTTGCAGCTGGTGGGCAGAGATCCATAGAAGCTTCTGGGCCTCTCTTGGCTTCTCTGTGGCTGGGATTGGACTCCCCAGTGGCCCCTACCTGCCCTTGCAAGTCTGGCAGTTGCTCTCTTCCCAGATTTCCCTGCCAGCCTGTCTGGTTCCCTCTGCTAGAAGGTGTGTCTGGCAATCTCTCCACCCTTGTCCTCCAGGACCTTGTCTGATAGGCTAAGGATTCGGCCTTTATCCCAGGGGGCAAGAGGGAGCCATCAAAGGTGGCATCATGAATTGAAGATGTTTACTGAGCCCTAAATACTGGCAGGAGTTTGGGGGCCAGCGGGCAAGGGAGGCAAGAGGAAGAAATACAAAGGGCCCTGCTCTCAAGCAATGTACGGTCTTCCTGGATGAGCCAGAAGGTTTTAAGCAAGGGAGTGACCTGATGTGAGTGACGTGTAGCAGGTGAAATGGAGAGGAAGTAGAGGGAGACAGGGAGGGGGCTGCCGCAGAGCCCAGTGAGGCAGCGGGGCCTGAGCCAGGGCTGTGCAGGGGGAACGGAGGAGCCCTTGCTTTACAGGTGGAGTCACAGGCCTTGGTCACTGATTGGACCTGGAGGTGGGTGACAGTCAGGGGGAGGGGATTGATGATGGCCAGGGCTCTGGCTGGACTGGCACAGCCTGTGGCTGCCCAGGTGGCAGAGCAACAGGGTGGCTGCTGCTGTTTGTCCCAAGGTGTCCTTAAGGGACGGCACAGCCTCACTGCATGGTGACTGCAACATCTGCTTTGGGTTCTGTCCGCCCGTTGTCTGTGTTCTCCCCTTGGGCGCCCCCCACCCCCTGCCAGGAGAGCTGGACTGATGCAGGGTTAGCCCTGCGTGTCAGGGGCTGGAGCGTGTGAGTGATCATGGAAGGATTGTCTGTGCACGTGTTTGATCACTATTTTTGACCTGAAAAGTGCCTTAGAGGTTATCCTGTCTCTAGTGAGCAAAGAAAGACAAGGGAGGAGGGGACAGAGAGCTTGTGGTCACGGCCCAGGTCTTTCTCCTCCCATATCCTGGTCTTACACTTACTTGTTCCTGTTTTGAAGTAGTGGAGCCTGGAGGTACAAAAGGAATAAAAGATATGGCCCTTTCTCTTGAGGAGTTATACTTTAATTGAAGGGCCAAGAAGAAAGGGGAAGCCGCTAGGAAGCAGCACAACAGCCAAGTAGACAATGCGTGGAAAGGAAGTTTCAGAATTGGGAGTTCAGAGCAGGCCTTAGTAGTGTGGGAAGGCTTCCTGGAAGAGTTGGGCCTTGAGATGCTAGTCCTAGAAGGGGAGGGAGAATGGGAAAGGAAGGTCAAGGCAGCAGAGGGAACTGCCTGTGCAAAGGTGCAGAGGCAGGAATCTGGCATCCAGGCTACCTCCCGGGCAGTCAGGTGCTGGGTCTTCTGGGCACTGGGGTCCTTTGTGGGCTCCTGCAGCGTGGGTACGGTGCAGGGTGACAGAGTAACCTAAAGGGTCTGGGAGGTGCTTCCCAGCCCCAGCCCCTCTCCCGAGGGGCCCCTTCCCAGCCTCCTGGAACACGAAGTCCCTTGAGGCCTCCCCGGATAGGACTTGTGTCCTTCAGTCCCACGCTGAGGTTTGCTTGGCAGGCTCCCAGCTGGGCAGTGGGTTCCCAACTGCAGGATGGGATTTGGAATTTGGGGAGCTCTGTACTTGCCCCAAGAGGGTCCAGAGGTTTGTCACTGAGGGCTGAGTGAGGAGTGGCCCGTGCAGAAGAGCTAGTTTCTGCTGGATGCAGCTGCCCAGCCAAACCGAGGAGCCCGGGGAAAGTCAGAGCCTACAGCCCGGCTCCTGGGCTGCCCACGCCCTTGGCTAAGCCTCTCCCTGGGCTGCCTCTGTCCCCAGGGTGTGAGGAGAGCAGAACCTCGCCAGACAAAGGCTTCGGCCCAGGCTTGCCACGGAAGGGCCTGGCTCGGGCCCCTTGCTTGGCACTCTGGTCACTCAGGGGTTAAAGCTCTCACCAAGCCTCAGCCCCAGGCCTGGCCCCTGGGAACCTGGAAGGGTAGGAGCCAGCAGAGACAGCCCAAGGGAGGGGCACTCCCTGCGGAGAGAAAGCAGCTCAGAGGGGACCAGCCTCACCCAGCCAGGACAGGAGCCAAAGGGTTAACAAAAGCAGCGGTGCTGATAAAATGCCCCAAATGCCTGGTCCTACCTCCAGTGGGAAGGGCGTCTGGTAAATGTCAACGTTAAAAAATACATTTTAATGGCACATGATGCTGCGCTACCGTGGGGCACAGCCAAATGGAGTGGGTTTGGGGCCGCAACTACCGTGTGTTTCTCCCGGGGCTCTGGGCCAAGTCTCCTGGGCTCTTCGCCTTTTGCCCCAGGCATCCTCAAGGGCTGGGGGTGCCTGGGGCCTCTGGGCTTCCTCCTACCTTGGTACCTTGAACTCTAGTCCCTGATGGCACTCCCCTCCTGGCTGTGAGCTGCCTGGGACAGGTCTGAAGGCAGAGTGCCTCTGGGTGTCCCCACTGTCCCCTCAGCAGGCCTCCGTGAATGAAGGAAGGGGTGCCCCGAGGAAACAGGTCAGAGTGCACCATTTTCCTCAGCATCCCCCCTCCCCCATCTTGCAAACCCTGGGCTGTGAAGCTGCTTTTGTTGCTGACAAAAGTGAGAGGAGGGGCTGAGCGCCCACCCGCTGCTGACAACTCTCCAAAAGGCAGGTCCCAAATAAGTGGGGAGGGGTGAGCAGGGGAAGAAGAGCTGGATAGGACAGGGGGACGCCCCCGGGAAGAGTCAGCCTGCCGGGCTGCAAGCTGAGGCTCAGAGAAGTCGAGGGACTTGCCTGAGATCACACAGCGAAGTCAGTGGCACCTGGACTTTCGCCTACAACTCAGAATTCCACCAACTACACCGTGCTGAGTTCATTGGGGCTTTTAAATGGTTATGTCCCCATTTCCACACTGAAGGGTCTGTAACATCTAGGAGGTCCTGGGACCAGGAGTTGGTGCTGGAGCAGAGAGTCCAAGTGGGGCCCAGGGGCCTGGTTCTTCAACCTTCAGGGGAGGTTTGGACCTTTCTGGGCTCAGCCCCTGTGGTCAGGCCCTGGAGCCCGGGTTTTTAGGACAAGGAAAGCCAGCCCCAGGCCAGCTGAATGAGGCCGAAGACAAGAGGGTGGGGACCCGGAGCTCAGAAGAGACCCTTCTCTTCCAGATCATCCTCAACTCCATGCACAAGTACCAGCCGCGGCTACACATCGTGAAGGCTGACGAGAACAATGCTTTTGGCTCCAAAAACACAGCCTTCTGCACCCACGTGTTCCCAGAAACTTCCTTCATCTCTGTGACCTCCTACCAGAATCACAAGGTACAGCCCCACCACTGAGGCAGGAAGTGAAGCCCCGATGCAGCAGGGCAGGCGCCTCAGGAACCTGCTGAGCCCTGCAGAGCAGTGAGAAGTGGAGTGATGTGCAGGAAAGGAGACCAGATTCCTGAACCCCCAGCGCAGAGTAACTGTGGTCTCTATGCTGGGGGTGGACAGAGTTGGCAACTGTAAAGACCAGGAGCGTGGAGCTTGCCCTGTGGCTCAGTGCTGGGCCCTTTGGTTCTACAGTCTTCTTCCCCCCGGTGGTATTCTGCACGTGCAGAGAGAAGGGGATGGAACAGGGAGAGGAGCCCTGGGGCACTGCCAGCTGTGTGAGCAGGTGACTGAGCCAGCTGGAGGCCCTTCCCAGGCAGCGGTCACAGGGCCCTGGCATGTCCTGGCCCACCTTCCACCCCAGCCCGACCATCCCAAACTGCCTCCCGATCCCCGCCTGGGCCACCCTCCCCTGCCCCGCTGCCTTTGCCCACGCCGTCCTTCTCAGAAGGCTTTCACATCTGCACAGTGGGACCGGCCAGATCAGGGGAAGGATCTTAGGCAGAAGAGTGACAGAGTCAGGTTTGCATTTAGAAGAGTCACGCAGAACCTGACGTGGCAGTTGCACTGGAGGGGGATGATGTGGATGGGAAGCTGCTACAGGCCCCCGGGAGAGGACGATGAGGGGCTGAATCAAGGTAGCCCGGGGGTGGGGAGGGAGAGCGGGAGACAGAGCCAGAGGTTCTGCCGCCAGTGGAAGGGATAGGAGCCGGCGACGTGAAGGGCAAGGCCAAGGACGCCTCAGCAAGACGCGGCTTCCCCAGACACTGCCGGGGGTTCTGAATGGGCCTGGGGTCGGGGAGGAGGGCCAGAGGCCAGCCCAGTCCTCTCCCCCCAGTGACTCTCCCGTGTATCCTGTCCTGACAGATCACACAGCTGAAAATTGAGAACAACCCTTTTGCCAAGGGGTTCCGGGGCAGTGATGACAGTGACCTCCGCGTGGCCAGGCTGCAGAGGTGGGGCTGCTCCGGCCTGGGGGTGGGACGGGTGGGGCGGGTGGACCCGGTTCAAGCACAGGGACTCCGTAACCCTCAAGGTATCTCCACTCCCTTCCCGTCTCCTGCTGACTGTCCTCCCCTCGCCTCCAGCAAAGAATATCCCGTGATCTCCAAAAGCATCATGAGGCAGAGGCTCGTCTCCACGCAGCTGTCATCCAAGCCTGACGTCAGCCCCCTGCATGGGGCTCACCAGGCGCTCCAACACTACCAGTATGAGAACGGGGCTCACATGCAGTTCGCTGCGGCTGAGCCCCAGGACCTTCCCCTCAACACCTTCCCAGCCCAGAGGGACTCCAGCCTCTTCTATCACTGCCTGAAAAGACGAGGTACCTCTCTCCCGGTCTAGAAGCCCTGGAGGGTGGGGGGGGGGTGACACTCTCCCCACAAACACTCCCCACTGCACATGTGAGCACGCACGGGTGCGCGCACACACACACACACACACACACACACACACACACACACACACCTGGTTATTGTGTGGCCTGGGAGAGCGAGCCTGAAGCGTTGGGGGCCGTGGCCAGGCTCAGTGCAGGGATGCAGGGATATGCTTCTTGCTTTTCACGCAGGCCTCAGAACCCTCGCAGGCACCTTGCGGCCTTGGTGTCCCCAGACACCGGTACCCCCTCCCTAGCCCCAGGTGCTGCTTTGAGCCGGGTGGGCAGAGGACACAAGTCAGCCAGGCTCTGTCTCTAGGTGTGGGAGGAGGTGGAAGCATCACAATCCCAAGGTTTCCATTTAGGGAGGCGACCTCCATCCTAACACAGGGAGTCCCTAGCACAGGCTCCCCACCTCATCACACCATATCTGCAAAGGCTTCTTGAAAGTGGCAGGGAGCTGTTGTGGATGCACATGGGGGACCAGGACGACAGGCAACTGTTGACTTGTCCCTGCTGGCTTCTTTGTGAGAAAGAGGAGTCCCGAGCCGAGAACCGGATGTGCTCTGGTACCAGGTCTCGATTTCTCCCTCTAAAAATATGAATGATTAGTGTTATTACACCAGAAGTCCTCACAGGGCCACTGAATTGTCTTGGGGATGAGTTTGGGGACTTCTGCTTGCAATCCAGAATGTTCTCTCAGCCCAGCTCCTAGGGACCAGCCAGGCAGGCCCCTGAGCACCCACCAGACCAGGTCCAGTAGAACTCGTGAGCTAGAGCAGGGGCTGGCAGACTGTGGCCTTTGGACCAAATCTGGCCTGCTGTCTGTTTTTGTTCAGCCTGTGAGTCATACAAAATGGTTTTTACATTTTAAATAGTTGAAAAAAGTCAAGACTGTTTCGTGATATATGAACATTATATGAAATTCAAAGTTTGGTTTCCATAAATAAAGTCTTATTGGAACACAGCCAAACCCATTTATTTACCTATTGTCTGTGGCCTCTTTCCTGCTGAGAATCCCTAGAGAAAACAGAAGGAGGGAGACCAAGACAAGCGACTGGACACGTGTTCTTAAATTCGTTGAGTGGGCTGCCGCCCAAGTCCTCAGGCCTGGGTCACCCCTGCTTCCCAGGGGAGCCCGTGCTCGTCCAGAGAGTCAAGCCCTCACGCCTGAGGATGTTGAAAGACGCACATCCATGGTTTGGAGCAGTTAATGTCGCCTTTCCCGAGACAGAGTATTAGCTTAGCCTTAAAAGTACAAGTCACCTTTTACTTATTAACAGCTCCGTTTCTTAATTGTGTAAATGCTGTTATGTTGGAATCTGTGTAATTACAATCTGATGGGACTTCTTTGAACATATGTAGGGTTTACTTCCTCCTCTAAAAGCAATAGGAGTGTGCCTGTGAGTAGCTTTGTCTTGCTAAGGCCTTCCCGGGAGTGGAGGGTTGAGGCCGAAGCATCGCGGCTTTAATTTTCTGGCTAATTCAGGCAGATGTAGCCTCTGGGCCCGGTCTGGGCTGGCAGTTGCTGGCACTTTCCTTGGCCAGGGTGGGCCTAGTCTAAGAGTGCCAGCACACATTAAGGCCTCTTACCATCCCCAAGAGTCAGGGTGGCAAAGGATCAAAGGTATGCACTGACTGGTTAAACACATCACTCAGTGTCCAGTGGTGCAGCGTGCCCCGTGGCCTTTGAGCATGGTCCATGATCCGACCACTTCTTGGCTGCTGCCGCCTTTGAAAAGCTGTAGCTGATTAAAATGGTTCTGGGAGTGCCGTGGTAGCATGGGGCAGTGGGGGCCCTGAATGACAAGGATGGGCTGTCCTAGCGTCCAGCAGGGGTATTCGGGGCCCTGGGCTGGTGGAAATGGCTCTTCCTGAGGTTTCTTTGTCTTCCGGCAGACAGTGCCCGCCACCTGGACTTACCCTGCAAAAGATCTTACCTGGAAGCTCCCACTGCAGTGGGGGAGGATCATTATTTCCGGTCTCCCCCTCCCTACGACCAACAGATGCTGAGCCCCTCCTACTGCAGTGAGGTGACCCCACGAGAAGCCTGCATGTACTCAGGTTCAGGGACCGAGATTGCCGGGGTGTCCGGGGTGGACGACTTGCCCCCGCCCCCACTGAGCTGTAACATGTGGACGTCAGTGTCGCCGTACACGAGCTACAGCGTTCAGACCGTGGAGACTGTGCCTTACCAGTCCTTCCCCACGCACTTCACCACCACCACTATGATGCCCCGGCTGCCCCCCATCTCGGCTCCGAGCTCCCAGCCGCCCGGAAGTGCCCACTTCAGCGTCTACAATCAGCTCTCACAGTCTCAGGTCCGAGAGCGAGAGCGGGGGCCCAGCGCCTCCTTCCCGAGGGAGCGCAGCTTCCCCGTCACCGGCACCGCGTGCGAGCGGAAGCCGCCCTCGCCGCACCTGAATGCTGCCAACGAGTTTCTCTACTCGCAGAGTTTCTCCTTGTCCCGGGAAGCCTCCTTGCAGTATCATTCAGGAATGGGGACTGTTGAGAACTGGACTGACGGATGACTCCCAGGGCCCGTCCACAGCCCCAGGACCGCGTTGACCCAGCATTAACCTCTGAGGGTGGCATGCACTACCAAGAAACACAGGAAGGTATCATAGAGGGTGGGGTGCGAGGGCGCGTGAGCGTTTCTTTGGAGGGCATCTATCTTCTGACATACGACTGAGGCCGTGACAAAGGAAAAAACACACTTATCTGGGAAGTGATTTTGGCTGCAGGACCTGGATCCATTGTCATCTGATATCTCTTGACATGCCCATGGGTGGGATGGGAGTGGAGAGTTCAGGTGGTGAGGTCTCTCCTGCAGGGGAAGTCGGGGGAAGGTTCTCGTTGCTGGGGTGGGAGGGGTCTCTGCACATCTTAAGAGTCCTGGCCTTGCAAGGGAGCTGAGAATCTTGTTTTGGGAGCAGGAGGCCCATTCCTTTGGCTTCCGGAGAGTCTGTGAGACCACCTGAGAGGTGGGCTCAGCTAAGCCACGAAGCCCTTCTGGGAGAGGAGCGCTGACTGCTCAGTTAGTGGCCTGGAAATTGATCCCTGGAGCTCTGAGGTCTGAGGGACAATTTTTAGAGAGAGTCATGGGCTAAGTGCCACCTGATGGGTATTAAAACATTGCTTTTTCCTTCAAGAGGAGGGAAAATACAACCAGTAGCTAGCATCTCTGGCATCATTCAGGTTTTCTTATAACATACAAAGCCCTTCCCCCTCCGGCCCCAGTATACAGCCCCTCACTCTCTCTGGTGTGCAAGACTCACCTCTCAGGCCCCATCTGCATCCTACGACTGGCCAGTAGGAAGCACACTTGACCTGGCAGTGTCCCCAGGAGACCGCACTGGAGCTGCTGCCCGTTCAGCTCTCAGAAAATCCTCGCCTCTGGAGCAAGAAAGCCCAACAGAAATAAAAACGAGAATTCAGAAAACATTCATTTCTTCCAGTGAATTCAGGCAGTTGAGCTCAGAGGAGCAAGGATAATTCATCTCCAGGGAGGTGGATCTCATCCTCAGCTCAGCTCTTTAGCATTGAATGTCACCAAACAGTCCGTGTGGCTGGTGTGAACTCTGTAATCAAATTTGGGAAATCACTAAACTCTTTGCATGCTGAATAGCTATTTATATATTATATAAATAAAATAAAATAAAATAAAATATATAAATATATATATCTCACAAATGCAGGCCACATGTCAAATTCAGCTTTGCTTTTTTACAAATGAATAAACTTAATAAAATGAACGTTGGAGAGGGTGTTTGGAAAGACATCTATTTAAATCTTTATTACACATTTGATGTTAAAAACAAAGAATGGTTTAGATACAACATACAAATAAATAATTATATATAAACACACACACACTACAGATTACACTTTATTAGAAGACACATTAGCTAACAGGATATGGAGCTTCAAGTGTTTTGTTATATAGCATGGACATTTTATTTTACATGTCAGAACATAAAGCCATTTTACAACTGTCAAGTGTGTGGATGCTCTTTACTCCTGACTTGTCATTTCTTGGCTCAGCAATGATCTCTGCTTCCCTTTTGCTCATATATTTTCTCAAGGGCCAGGTGGAGCCCTGAGCGCCTCTGCACATTTGTTCCATGGAGCCTCTGAGCTCAGAATGAAGTAACTTAGGACCAACGGAGCAATTGTACCTTTGATCTCATGCTACTCCCCAGATGATGGGCCTGGATTCCAGGGCCACAAAGACCCCAGACGGGCAGGGCAGACAGCACGCAAGAATCTGTCACCTTTTAGTAGTGGACATGCAACCTGGTGGTTTGGGAGATGGACTCCCAGGTGGGGAGCTCTTGATGGGATTTGTACAGCTGCCTCAGAGAAGGAACTGAAGAGCAGGTTGGAGTCAGACCCCAGGGCTTCCTGGAGCAAGCAGTCAGCTATGTGAGCCCATCAACCACCTTCACCCCCCCAGGGGAGGAATCAAGGCCTGGCAGAGACCTCCGCTTGTCTACTCCTCTGCCAGATCCCTGAAGTTGGCCTCAAGATGGAGGTGGGATAAAAGGAGATAAAATCCAGTCCAGATTCACCCTCCTAGATGAGAAGAGAAGCTGGTGTCAGAAGGCATGTTGGGTCTCCCTCCTCACAACCCCTTGCCTCTTGCCCCCTCCCCTCATGGCTCCTTTTCCAAAGCTGCTCCCTGTCACCCACCATCTCCAGGAGGGAGCCATGAGAAGAGAAGGCAAGGGTAAGGGATGCCCTTTCAATCTTTGTCCTCACCAGGATTAAGATGAGACTTCCTGCTGGGTAAAAAGTCAGCCTTGTCTCCTGTTTCCCCAGGGTCCTGCCCTTGTGGCCCTGGGTTGCTCTCTGGCTGGACTCCTCCCTGCAGAAAGAAGCCAAGCTCCTTTTTCCCCTTTGCTGTCGGCTCCCACCTTGGGCTTGTTGGTCACAAAGAAAAACTTAACTTGGCTCAGGAGACAGGGAAGAGGGGGTTCTTCCTAACTCACACCTGCACTGCTCTTTTCTTTCTGGGTGAAGATGGCATTCTGGGATACTCTATACCTTCTACAACCACAGGTAGGGGGCTGGGAGCTAGATGTATGTTCCCAGGCTCTCTCCAGATACCCGGTTGCCTGAGTTGGAGGTAAAGAAAGCGGCTTCTTAAGAGAGATGTTGTCTTTAGTCAGTCTGCTGCTTCCTACCAACTTTCTGGGAAACATGAGGTCCGTGGGCTTCCCCACCTGGACATGGCTAGAACAGGGCCTGCAGTGCGGTTTGTGGAACTTTCCTGCCCCTCTGAAGCAACAAGTCAATAAAAAGGGGGGCACATGGGATACCCTGGAACAAAGGGCACCATTCAGTGGCGCCAACAGATCATACATCATGGGGCCAGAAACCTGCCACATGAAAAGTGTCTGCTGCTGCTGTGCCCTGCCTGGAAAGGGAAATAAGCAACGATGAACGTTCAACTGTGAGCCATAGGTAGGCTGCCCCCAGGGCTCTGCCCTCAGCCCAGGGCCAGGCCCCTGGGGGAAGCTGGACTAGGGTCCCAGCCGCAGCTCAGCCACCCAGCTGCCCCTCCAGTGAGAGAAGAGCCTGGAATAACCAAAGGGAGAATGAAAAGAGAAGCTGGGTCAGACTGACAAATTGTTAAAAAACCAAACCAACTTCCAGCCTCCACTGGGCCTCAGGGGGTCAAGAGGCCTCGCCTCTCCCCACTAATGGAGCCTGCTGAAGGAGTAGCAGTCCCAGCCCTGCAGTGTCTTATCTTACAACATAAAATTAAAACCCACTTAAAAGGCCGGAGGGCATGTTAACATTCCCCCTGCTGTCTAATTGAAGTAGTTCCCAGCGCAAAGGATTTCACTTGAAAGATGTCTCCCTCCAAGCCCGGGTTCTCCTGCTTGGCGGCCCAGGTCAGGGGGTGGGGAGAGAGAGAGCATCATTTCACAAACCAGCCGGAACTTAGGCGGGAAAAGCGCGGGTCCTGTTGGCTTGCCCGCACCCTACAGGCAGCAGGTGGCGACGGCAAAGGTTAGGACAGGCTGGATTGTTTTGTATTTTTTAAAAATCTGCAAATTCATCAGCAGCTATGTCAGCAGAGGCCAGACTCCTGACAAGAAAGCCTAGTAATGATTCAAATGCACTGAGCCCCACAGCAAAACCTGGCAGTTCCCGAGGCCAAGAGATTTCTATTCGGTCCCCCAACGAAGACCTCCTCCCTCCTATGCAAATATATTACAGGTCTCCAAGGCATACGGAATCAATCAGGGACATCCTGTAAAGGTGATGAACTTGCACTGGCCATCCTGAGTAATGGGAACCAGTCAGCCTGAAGCCCGCTGCGACTGAAAGCCAAGGTGACAGCTATTAAGCAATTGTGTGCAGAACAAAATGGCAAAGGGGCCGGGTAATCAATTCAATTTCGATGGGCAACCCAAGCAACCGCCGCGTCTGTCGCAGCTGATTAGAGAGGGCCCTGCCGGAGCTTTCAGTGCGAGCCCATCACAGATCAGAAACAGGCCCGGATGAAAAGGGAAAGAACCGTCTCCTGAGGAGCGGGCGATGAAGGACTCTGTTTTATGTGACGGTGTTCTTCCTTCTCTCCTTGAAGAAAGAGTCGAAAAAAAGCCAGCAGTTTGGAGATTAGATAGTTTTCTTTTCAGCCATTTATCATTATGAAGGAAAGTAGACAGGGCAGGGGCAGAAAAATCTCCAGTGGGATTTCTGCGAAGTCTCACTAAGAAGGGCCAGGTTTACACTTTGCCGCTCAAACAGCCCCTGCTTATTACCACAGCCTGACGGGGTCTGCAGAGCGTCCGGAGTCCGTCTTCTCTAACAAGAGCAAACAGGCCGCAGTGCTCTCAGGAGCACAGAAATTCTCCTGCAGAAACCCCAAACCGCCAAATGGTATCGTTTGTGAACATTAAAGCCTGGGTTGGAATCATGGGGAGAGGAGGAAAATGGGAAAGGGAAAGATAAGACAGGGTCATGGAAAGCCCCAGCAGGTTATGCCCGGCTGCGGCCCCCCCCAGTTACCTGGACCCAGCGCAGGGCAGGAAGGACCCTGCCGTGTTTGTCCGCGGTCCGCGCTGACCCCAGGCCGATGGTGAACCCTGGCAGCCCGCTCGAGAATTCTAGGCTCGCGCTTGGTTCTCGGGAGCAGGGGTTTGGGGAAGGTAGAGAAGGGGTACCCGCAGGCACAGAAGCCGTGAGAGAGACCAGCTATCGGACTGTGGAGGGGACAGGAGAGGCTTGTGGCTTGTGAGCAGATGGGAAGTGATGCAGAACCGGGAAGGGGAGGGTGCTCTCGGAGCCCAGGGCGAGGAGTAAACATCGGGGCAGGAGGGCTCAGGGCCCGGGCAGGGTGGTGAGGAAGGAGGAAGGGCTGACATGGAAAATGAGAGCCATGGGTGAGCAGATCATTCTTAAGAGAAGAATGGCAAATGGATAATTAACCTGAACAAGACTAACCTCGCTAATAACCGAAAGTGATAAAATATCACTTTTGTCTAACAAATTAATCAACATTTAAGAAAAGATGTGGGCAGCTTCTTTTAGTCCTTGCTGGTGGGAGCACAGATTGTTATTTCTGGAGAAAGCAATTTGGTAATGTGGACAAAAACTCTAAAAATGTTCATATCCTGGGCTTCCCTGGTGGCGCAGTGGTTGAGAGTCCGCCTGCCGATGCAGGGGACACGGGTTCGTGCCCCGGTCCGGGACGATCCCACGTGCCGCGGAGCGGCTGGGCCCGTGAGCCATGGCCGCTGGGCCTGCGCGTCCGGAGCCTGTGCTCCGCAAAGGGAGAGGCCACAGCAGTGAGAGGCCCGCGTACAGCAAAAAAAAATTAAAAAAAAAAAAAAAGTTCATATCCTAAAGAAAATATCCAGAAATGTGGACATAGCTTAATGCTCCACAATGTTCATTGTGGTATTATTTTTAATAGCCCCAATTGGCAGAAAGTAAATTATGGTGAAGTAAATTATGATATATTCATATTCTGGAATATGATGTAGTCATTGACACTGTGTTTACAAAGTGTGTTTAATGACATGGGGAATTGATTTAAAACTAAGTGAAAAAAGAGGATCATAATATAGAGTATGATCTCAAGAATATTGGAAAATGAAAAAAAAAAAATTGGCATAGCCCAACTATAGATCATTAATTAGCAATCAACAAGAGAATGAAATATATAAATATATATTTCTGTGATATATTATGTGAAAAAAAGTTTCTGAGTAATATGTATGGTTTCCCAATTGTGTGAAATATAAAACAAACAACACACCTCTGTGTGTGTGTGCACAGATGGGTGTGCAGTATATATGTATGATGTGTGAGTCTGTATGAAGGTGTGTGACGTGTATCTCTGTGTGTGTGTGCGTGTGCGTTCACGCACACAGGGGCACAGAGGATTTAGGAGGAACTGTTCCTGACAGTTCCCTCATACATCTCTGTTTTGTTTGACTTGTTACAATGAGCATGTATTGCTTCTGAAATGAAAAGATTTAATTAAAGAAAAAAGAAAAATAAGGTAAGATTATAGAAGTGCCTGAAGTAAAAGAAGAAAGAGTGAAAGAAACTGTGCCCAAACGCTGTGGAGGTAACTCTAGGAGGTGGACGCGGCTGCCAGGTAGGTGGCCCGAGACTGACTTCTGGGCCCCCCTCTCTCTGCTTGTTTTCCTCCTGACTCTGGGGGTCTCCCTCTTAGACGCCCCTTCTTCTGCCTAGGTCTTTAATGCTGCTCTTGTTCAAGGTCTGGGGCTTTAGCCTTCTTAATAATTTATTTATTTTTTATTGGCGTACAGTTGACTTACAATGTGTTAGTTTCAGGTGTACAACAAAATGATTCAGTTTTAGGTATATGTATCTATCTATCTGTATATATATATATACATATATCTATATCTATTCTTTTTCAGATTCTTTTCCATTACAGTTTATTACAAGATATCGGATACAGTTCCCTGTGCTATAGAGTCAGTCCTTACTGTTTATCAATTCTATATATTAGCTTTCTCTTCTCACTAGCTGCTCTCCCTCAGTGATGCCGTCTGTTCCCAACAACTTCGAAAGAAGCTGACAAATGCCAATGCATCTCAAGTCTAATTTCACTTCCCTCTCCTGAGTCTGTCTCCTGGACGGTTCTACTTAAGAAATGTCAGGATCTCCAACTCCCCCTGTTCAAACTTGAACCCGTCTTCACCCTCCAAACCTCCCCTTGCCTTCTACTTTTGGGTAAATGGAGCCACCAGCCACCGTCCCGTTGCTTGACTCAGGAACCTGGGCTTCAGCACTGACTCCCCACCTGCCCACCCCAAGCGCTTGCTGAATTACGCAGATTCTACTTCGTAAAGAGCGCTTACATCTGCACAACTTTTCTCTCTTCCATCAGGCCCGGCATATCTGCCCAGCAGCAAAGCCTTGGGTCTGGGCTGCCCGCCCTCTAGCGCCAGCCACCTGAGGCTGCAGTTTTGGGCTGTTGTGAAGTGTCCATCATGGGGTGACGGCTGTTCAGACACATGAGTCAGGAACTGCCCGAGCAGAGGACAGGATAGGAATGCTGCCTCCACCAGGGACTCAGTTCGCAGCTTGGCGTGGCCTGAGTCCTCCGCTCTGGCTGCTGTCATGGGTGTGATGAGGAAGCAGTGCACTCCTGCAGCTCAGCTCCAGGGTCACAGACCAGCTCCCAGGGTCCTGAGCTATCTGAGCACCCTGATAGGCCTGTACCCAGAGGGCGATGCTCTCACTGACAGCTCTCTGTCGTCTTATCCAGTTGCTTCCTAGGGGCAAATAAGCCCCAGCGCTACTAGATTGGGGCTGTTTCCAGCAACTGCCTTCGAGGTCCCTACATCTCTTTCTCCTCTGGGGATTCCAAATTATCCCCTCCCCACCCCCTTCTGTGAGACCACTCATCCTATGCCAAGAAAGGACTGGCCTTGTCTCTCTCTTAATAAGAAAGAACCAAACCAAACCAAGGCAAGAAGCTCCCAAACATGGCTCCCTGTGTACGCCTCTGGGAAAGGTGCGCGCTTGGGAAATGATGGCGCTCCTTAGTCCTGCGTCCCCTCACACCTTGACCTCTCTCCTGAGCAGGTGCCTGTATGAACTGTGGGGCAGCGGCCAGTGAGACGCTCACCATCTTACCTGCGCACAAGCTGTGGTGCTAGATGGGCTCCTCCGTGTGCTGTAATGTGACACTTCTTGGGGCTTGGCTCTAAGGAATTCAGAGGCCCCTCTAAACATATTTCAGTGAATAGCTTGTGGCGCTTAGGTTTACGATTGCTTCCACTAACCACAGCCACCCCCCAACGCTGGGCCATGAACTTGGGTTATCTGTTGCCTCCCAGCTGATCAAAGGAGGGGGGCTGTCATTGCATTAAGCCTCATACTCTCCATGAGGCTGCGTCCGCTTGCTCCAAACTAGCAGAGTCAGTAATCCAGGTACCTCTAAAACAACTGTTTAAAGTGTATGGGGCATGGCCCGAAGCCCCACTTGGATTGGATGGCAGAGTCAGGATGATTTCCTTGCCTTTTCAACTCCTGGTCACAATGTGCTCCCTTGGGATGACCTGGAAAAGACGTGATTTGGAGTCAATTCTCCTTACACCAAGAATTCCTAGCTAGGGTACCTGAAGCAAGGGCTGGGGGTAAAATGACATGACTCCATTAGGAATGATAGAAACTATGTGAGCTGCTTTTAATAGCATCAAATACAGCATAGCACAGTCTACCTTCTCCTTAGAGCGCACGCGCTAATGACCTGGCGCATGTGCTCTGCGGCCCGGACTGAAAAGCCAGGGGCTGCCTTTTTAGGGCAGATGATGGACCTGAATTTACTCCAGACACAGCGCTGAAGGGTTAGGCATTGTGTTTAGGCTCTGGCCTGTCATGCTGGAGACCCCAGTGCATTTTCTAGCCCAAGAAAATGAACTTTCAGCTTCTACCTACATCAGTGTAGAGCAGTGAAAAGGGCTTGGGACTGGGTGTGAGGAGATGTGGACCCTACCGCCAGTTCTGTCACATGCTGGCTGTGTGACTTGGCCTCTCTCTGAGTCTCCTCATATCCTTTGCAGCACTGAAAGTCTATGATTCGGTGAATAACGTCTGCAATCGTGAATTCCCTACTTATATTCCACAATCTGTCTAAATCTATAGCAGGACTCTCCAAAGGAGGGTAACAGAAGGAAATACTAGAACTTCTTTTTCGACTTATTTTAATCTCATCCTTTTCCAAATATCTAATGTCCATGTTAGTAAGTCGTACATCTATATATATAATAAATAAGTTTATAAATAATAAATAATATAAATATATTGGGAGTATGTGCTTTAAGACTTTTTGCTAAAGGGAGGTGAGATCAAAAAGGTGTGGAGGGCTTCCCTGGTGGCGCAGTGGTTAAGAATCCGCCTGCCAATGCAGGGGACATGGGTTCAAGTCCTGGTCCGGGAAGATCCCGCATGCCACAGAGCAGCTAAGCCCGTGCGCCACAACTACTGAAGTCCGGCACGCCTAGAGCCCGTGCTCCACAACAAGAGAAGCCACCACAATGAGAAGCCTGCGCACCGCAATGAGGGGGAGCCCCCGCTCGCCGCAACTAGAGAAAGCCCGCGCGCAGCAAAAAAGACACAACACAGCCAAAAAAAAAAAAAGTATGGCGACTACAGGGTGATAGAGGAATTACCCTGAGGCTCTGATCTGCATGACCTTCCAGAGATGGTTTACCAGAGTTTTGGATGTAGAGGCACAGGGAGGTAGTGGAGAGAGAGTGAGCCTGGAGCTCCACCACTTATTAGATGTTTGCCACATCTCCCCATGTGTTAATTAGGAGCAATGAAGTGCTACCTATCTTCCAAGGTTATAGAAAAGATTAAATAAGATAACAGAGATAAAAGTGTGCTCCTCTCCCCCGACAAGGAATGCCAGTCTACACAGATTTTATTTTTGATGCTTAAAAGATGTGAGACTTTTTTTTCTAGGAAATTCCTTTTATTGCTTTTCAGGACTTTATTGCTTCTCCTGTCTCACAGTTAAGCCTCCTTTAACAGATGCCAAAGCCTAGATCTATGCACAGTTAGGTATACAATGCCGGGGGTGGGGTGGGGTGGGGGGTGGGCGGGGGTGGGGGGGGTACTGGTAAGAATCCTGCTGGGTCTTCCCAGCCCTCTGAGCACCTCACACCCCCAGGGATTTGGGGCTCATCCAGCACTCAGGACGACATTCAAGAACAGTTAGGAAAGGGTGTCCCTGCAAAGGAGAAGCCGGCCATCTTTACCAGTGCCTCCAGGGAGGGACGGGTTGCGTTTTCTGCCCCTTCATTCAGAACCCATAGCCAAACTCAGTGACACTGGGAACGAATCTATTCCTAAAAGAAAGTCCCAGCTCTGCCACTATATTTTTGGAGGCCTTGGACAAGTCTCTCAGTTGCTCTTGGCTTCAAGGTCCTCATTTACAAAAAGATATGGGTAATACCTGTGCCACCAACTTCCTAGGTTCAGTTCGTGGGCGAAATGAGATGCTCTGCATAGACATACTTAGTAAGAAATGGATGGGATTGCAATTATTAAGCTTCCTGTTGGTCTAGTGAGTACCGATCCATGCTCATTTTTCCATTTTCGTTAAAAAAAAAACCCAAACATTGCTTTTTTATAGACTAAGGAAGGGGAATGGTTGGCGAGGTGTTGAGCGATCTCATCAGCTCTGAGATGTGGATGATTTAGCATCATGACCTGCCTTATCATGAGCCTTGCCTTGCCTGCATCCTCAGCTTTTGACAGGTCAGTTGCCGGCTGATGTGGAAAAACCTGTGGCTCTGATCAGGAACAATCGGCCGCAGGGCTCCTCTCGTGTTGTTGATCCTTTCATTTCCTCCAGCCGACTCCTGCTGGGGACTAAGTTCTGAGCTTTTCGCTACTCTTTTGGACTCGTCCTTTACAACAGCCCTAGGCAGCCAGCCCCTCTCTCACGTTTGCTGTCCAGCGACCCCTCTGGATGGCAAGATTGCTAACCAGGACGCGATCCCAGCCAAACGGCAAGAAAGACTCAAGAAGCTGGTTCACTGGACCTTAAATATCCTGCCCACAACTTTACAGTTCAGGCAGCCATGGAGGAAGCATGAGTCATGAGGTGAGGCTGCTGCTTAGGGAAGGCCTCTGCAATGACATTTTTCACAT
The DNA here is from genome assembly GCF_026419965.1 of Kogia breviceps. NCBI lineage: Eukaryota > Metazoa > Chordata > Mammalia > Artiodactyla > Physeteridae > Kogia > Kogia breviceps. The sequence goes on from NC_081328.1 coordinate 22,376,410, forward strand.
TTTTAATAAACCGCTGTATTATTAGAACTCACCAAAGCTTAATTTAATGAAAGTGTTAGGCCCTCAGCCCTGAATTTGTCTTTTGCATTGCAAAATGAAAACAACTGGTCCATTCAAATCAACCCGAGCGAATGCACAGACCTTGTTTCTTTCATTCTTTTTCCTTTCTCTCTTTCTTTTTCTCTCCCTTTCTCCACTCTCGCATTTTCAAATTTTGCTGGTGATTACAATCTTTTGGAAGAAAAGGAACGTACAACAGGAAGAAGAAATAAAATATGAGAAACATTCAGATAGTCACAAGTTTCTCTACAGGATTCTTTAAGGAAAGTTACTGATCAGTGACACAAATGCATATGAGAGTAAATACAAGGTCCCCTCAACTTGTATCACAGACATAATCTGATTTAAAATTCAATTTTAGGAAAGCTCCTTCAATTAGACCTGCTAAGCATCATTTCATAGCAGGCAGTTCTCTACACAACACTGGGTGCCCCCCAATAAACAAAAAATCACTCCAGAAATAATGACAAATCCTTTATTTCCAATTTCTGGGACTGAGCCCTTGGGAACTACCTTGAGGGAGGTGGGTAATGAAACATGTAGCTGTGCACCTGGCCTTCAACTATTCAGAAGCTTGGGTGGCAGGAAATAGCTCTGCGGCAGCTTCCGTATTTGCAGGAGCTGGTGAAGAGATATCTTTTTTCCCCTCACAGCTACGTTCACAAACAAATGTTCACTCTCCAACCCCTACCCCAGTTGGAGCATATTTATCCAAGAGAGTGGCCTTCAAATGCCTCCTTGACCTTTACAGAGCAGGTGGCACGAGCGGCCATGCTCCCAGCTTCGCAGCCTCTTTAGGGAATACGCTGTCAGCCCTTCCTGAAGACAGGCTAGCAGTCCTCCAGGACCCGGACTCCCCGCTCGAGTCACTGGACTGCAAAGTCACCCAAGATGTCGGCGAGGGAAACAATTTCAAATGCACTGCCTGCAGCATCAAGGAGCAGGCGGTAGAGGGGGACTGGGAAAAAACCTGGGTGCAGAGCTGCCTTTGTCTTGGCCAATTCGTCCTTTTGGGGATCGGGCTTAGCTCTAATCCCTGCAGGGAAGTTTCTGCTTGGCATCAAGGCTGGCCTCAGGCATAAGATCCTAATTATTTGAATGGTATTTGTTTTCATAGCTTTCTCTCTCTCTCTCTCTCTCTCTTTTTTAAAATGTATCCAGGTCGATGGCATTTTAATGCCTTATTAAATGGGGGTTTTACAGCAGTCTGTCTGTTCAGTCTCTGGGCCCATGCCTGTACTTTGTGTGCAGGGATTTTATCTTTCCTGCTGGCAGAAAATATTTTCCGAATTCCCTATAAAAGTTTTCGAGATTTCCTAAGACAAATAGAGTTCCACCAGCTCCAAAACGACCTTGATTCAGTCGGAATTACATTCAGACACATGCTCTCTCCCTTGTTTACACAAAGAACTGAACTTCATTAACTTAACTTAATGAACTTCATTAACTGAACTTCATTAACTGCCATTATGAGTGCACCAAATTTGCTTCACAAGTGTGCTGGTGCATAAAAACACAGTTCTACCTGGGATGGCTCCCCAGAATACCGTCTTTTACTGGTTTCTTCCGTCCTCTCAGATGGCCACCTTGCCTTTGAAGGCGGAATCAGTAAAGCCTGTCCTGGATGAGGGGTTTACGTAAGAGCCGGCAGCAACGCACAGCTGAGGGGAACAGCCAGCCCTGCAACAGAACATGGCTGTTGTGAAGACCACAGGGCCGCCTGGGAGAAAATCCGCCCAGTCCTTTTGTTTCCTTGCCAGTGTTGAAGATTTTCTGAAAATGGATTGTTCAGAAAGAAGTTGAATGTAGAAAGTATTGAAATAAGCCGCGAGTCAGGCAACTTAGTGTTATGGAAAGAACCTAGAACAGACATGGGTTCAAATCTCATCTCCGGCCCAATTTAGCATATGATCTTGGGCAAATAAAATGGGGGAAATTTTCCATATCTCTATCGATTTTCTGTTTTCTATATCTCTATCTCTGTTTCTATCCCGGGGTTATTGTGAGGACTGAAATGAAAGGATGTATATAGAACATCGAGGGCCATGGCAGACTCAAGTGTTTGTAAATAGCCATCACTATTACCTTGTGAGGGTCCTTAGGACTCAGATAGGCAAAAGCACCATCATCATGTGTACAGTACTCAGGCTTTGTTAAGGGTTCTGGAAGTGGGAGGAGAAAGGAGGCCTCAGGGATTGGATGCCCAACTCTGGACCAAAAGCCAGAATTTAAGTCCAGATCTGACTCCAAAGCCTGGTTCCACTGTCCAGCTTGGGGAAATTAAATATGGAGAATTATGTCAGCTGCCTGCAACACAATCCAAGCCTGAATCAGCCAGATGGGACTTATTTTGCTTATGTGGCATTACAAACCCCCTCCAACGCTAACTACTTAGTCACCAGGAAATCTTCCTCTGAATTTCTATTTCTCTGGGTCATTTTTGAGCATGACCTTCTTGGTGGTATTTCACTACAAATGCCACTTTTAACATTTAAAACAAATACCCTGAAGATGAATTGGGATGCCCAGCCCATTCTGAACATTTCCTGCTTATTTCATGTCTTCTGGTATTAATCATGTCACAACCAAAGATGAAAGGTTGCTTGATGCCTGCAGTTGGAAAGGACAATTATCAGGGGTCATGTTAATGCTTCTATGATTAAAACCTGTCATTTATTTAACTAAGACTTTCCACTTTCATGGAATCAATGAATACTCTCAATTTTAAGGAGTATATGTTTCATTCCTTGAAATTCTATTTGATTCTTCTCCAAGTCAGTTCAGTCTTTTTTTAAAAAAATATTGCTTTTTCTGTTTGTGTTCTCTTCTTTTTATGTATTTAATTATCTTAAACATGCTTTAAAATCATCTCTAGATGATAATTCTGTTATCTGAGGTTCTTGGGGTGGAGGAGCTAATTCTGCTATTTATTGGGTCTACTGATGTTTCACAACAAGTTGTTTTCTTCTATTGTTTTATAATTTTGCAAGAACTCATCCTAAACCAGTCTTTGCCTCCTGTCAGATCCCTTCAGAACAGTTTTGGTTTTGCTTTTGAAGATGACCTTTTATGTTGACTTTTCAGCTTGGGTTCTTAGACTATGCAGGAAGAATAAATTCAGACACTGAAACCCAAAGGAGGGGAAAATTTGTCTTGTGCTGGCTGGAAGCTTTTAGGGTTTTAGCTATTCCTGAGTCTCAGTATCAACTTCTCTACTTTCCTATCATTATATGTCAACTAAAAGCTCAAGCCCCTTACATTGAAGAAGAATAAAACTGGAGGACTTATACTATAAGGTAAGGAGAACTGTCATAAAACTACAACAATTAAAGCAGTATGATACTGGTGCAAAGACAGATTTCATAGACCAGTGGAACAGAACAGAGAGTCCAGAAACAGACCTACACATATATAATACCTGAATTATGAAAAACATGGCATTGCAGTGGAAAATGATGGTGCTGTGTTGATTGGTTATCCATGTGGAACAAAATGGTATTTGACCCCTGACTCACACCATACAGAAAAATAAATTCCAGATGGATTGTGATCAAAATATGAAATAATAAAATATTTAAAAGAAAACATAGAAGAATATCTCCATGACTTTGAGCTGAGCAAAGATTTCTTTAAAAGAACACAAAAAGCACTAAACATATGGAAGAAACTGATAGACTGGTCTATATGTCAGTTTCCATGATAACAGGTTTCTTTGTTATGGGATCCTAGTTCCCTGATCAGGGATGGAACCAGAGCCCCGTGCATCAGAAGCACAGTCTTCACCATTGGACTGCCAGGGAAGTCCCTAAACTTAGCTTTATCAAAAGACTTCACTAAGAAAATGAAAATCTAAGTACAGAACAGAAGATATTAAAGATATTTTTTGTGTATAATTATGGACTCAACTCCAGAATAAAGAACTCCCATAAATCAATAAGAGAAAGGCAGACATACCAATAGATAAATGGGCAAAAGACTTGTACAGGCTCTTTGCAAAAAAGAATATCCAAATTTCCAGGAAATGTATGAAAAGGTGCTCAACTTCAATAGTGATCAGGAAAATGCAGATTATGACCATAATGCAGTACTACTGTACTCCCATCAGAATGGCTAAAATGAAAAAGACAAGGGAATTCCCTGGCAGTCCAGTGGTTAGGACTGGGCACTTTCACTGCGGTGGCCTGAGTTCAATCCCTGGTGGAGGAACTGAGATCCTGTAAGCCTCGAGGCAGGGTCAAAAAAAAAAAAGAAAAAAAGAAACAATACTGAGCGTTGGTGGAACTTTCAAATACAGCTGGTGAGAATATAAATTGGCATAACTTCTTTGGAAAAATATTTGGCAGTATCTACTAAACTGTTTGTCAGTATCCTACAATTATGTTTAGTAGGAACATGGGAACATACCAGAGGGCTAAGCAATTCCCCTCTTAGGTACATACAGAAGAGAAATGCATGTGTGTGCTGACAAAAAGGTCTGTACAGAATCTTAACCGTTGCACTATTCATTAAACTCAAAAGTGAGAACAACACCATCTCATCTGCGACAGGAAGAATAAACAAATTGTGGTATATTCATACACTGGACTATTACACAGCAATGAGAATGAATGAATGACAACTTAATGCAAAATTGTAGATATATCTTACAAAAATAATGTTAAACAAAAAAGCCAGACTTAAATAAGTACATACCATGTGTTTTCATTATACAAATTCCACACAGGCAAAACTAATTTGATGCTGTTAGAAGTTAGAATAGAGGTTTCCCTTGGAGAGGTGCGTAGTGACTGGCTGGAGTACAAGGGAGGCTTCTGGAGTGCCAGGAAAAAAGTGTGTTTCTTGGTGTGGGTACTAGTTTACATGGGTGTGTTCACTTGTTACAATGCACCAAACTGTACAATTATGATTTGTGCAAATTTCTGTTACGCATGTTACACTTCAAAACAGTTTACTAAAAACGTTTATTAAAAAAAGAAAAAACACAATCCTTAACCAATTAAAAAGAGAAAAACTCAAGCCCCTGGGTTAGTAAGATAGGTTCTTTAACTCCAGGTAGTCCCAGCATCAGCTTAAATTTACAACTGACTGTTTCTAGTTCCTCTTACATTTGTTAAAGCTCAGCTATATATTTAAGTGAAAATTGCTATATATTTTTCTATTGAGATATAATTGACATTGTATTAGTTATAGGTGTACAAATTAATTATTTGATATATGCATGATTGCAAAATGACCATCACAATAAAGTTTAGTTAACATCCATCACACATGTAGTCACACATTTTTTTTCTCTTGATGAGAATCTTTAAGATCCACTCTCTTAGCAGAAAGTTGCTACGTTTTATCCATCTTTCGAGAAGTTTTTGAGCTGAAGCATTTTCAGGTTATCTAACTCACAATATTGTCAACATCAAAAGTCTTCTATGAAAAGGTGCTCAACTTCAATAGTCATCAGGGAAATGCAGATTATAACCACAATACAAAACTATGATACCTCATTTGTTTGAATTTCCTTAAGCATTTTTACTTCTCAAGTGACTCTGTTCTAACTGAAGCAGGGATCTAGGCTCAGTCAACCATGAGGTTAAAGACCAGTGATCTAGAATAGTCAAGTTAAATGATTTTTCATATATCACCCTGGATTCACCTGGATCCCACCCCCACCCCAGTTTTATTGAGAGAGAATTGACACACATCACTGTGTAAGTTGAAGGTGTACAGCATGATGGTTTGATTTACATACATTGTGAAGTAATTACCACAATAGGTTCAGCTAACATTCATCTTCTCATATGGATGCAATTAAAAAGAAAAGAAAGAAAAAAAGAAGAAAGGAAAAAACTTTCCTCCCTGTGATGAGAACTCTTAGCAACTGTGCAGCAGTGTTAGCTTTAGTCAACATGTTCTACAGTACATCCTTGCACTTATAACTGGAAATTTGTAACTTTTGACCACTTTCATCTAGTTCTCCCTCCCCTCACATATGCCTCTGATAACCACAAGTCTGGTGGTCTCTTTTTCTATTAGTTTGGTTTTTTGGGGGCAGTTGTTGTTCTTTAGATTCCACGTATAAGTGAGATCATACAGTATTTGTCTTTCTATGTCTGATTTAGATGTACTAATTACCTTCCTTGTTGCTCCAGGTTATCTATCTGCCAGCAAGAAGGTGAGGAGAGAGAAGTGACAGGAGAGAGGAGACTCTGGTTTGAAAGAGTTTGCTTTCTCTTTCCCTTGACCCTAGTCTGTTTGAGAAGGCTGTCTTATGGTTATTCTAGTAGATTCATTTTTAAAAGGTCTTTTTATAAAACGTACTTAGTTGAAGCACAGAAAGTGAACAGGAATGTGGACACTAAATCTTGTCGTGTGCAACTGTTAGTTTTCAAGTTGGGGGAAAGGAGTTAGATGAATGATTTTGATATAGTGGTATTTTTTCATTAGTTCACAAAGTGGTTATTTCCTTCTGTTAAGTCTCTACTTGAAGTTTACGTCAAACTGAGAAAAATGCACAAAAACAAGATGAATAAGGTAGTTTCGGCCCTTTTCCTCTGTGCTTAGCTTTCTAGTAGATTTCAGATGAGAAACAGAAGGAAGGACAGGTCCTGTGGTCCAAAAGCTTGTAGTTTAACTGGGGACTCAGAGCTAGCACACGTGCAACAACAGCAAAAATGTGCCGTGTGATCTCCACCTGTAACAGGGACCATAAGAAAGGAGTTCCTTTAACTTTCTTCTTCTGCATCTCCAAATGTAGCTCTTTCCTTATTTTCGTTTTCATTGTATATGGTATTTATTACTTTTCCATTATATTTTCTAAGTGGTTGTTTCTGAAAAAGAGTAGGAAAGCAGTTTTTATTTCATAAATAGAGACTATTACTCTCTTGGTTCTAGCAGTAATTATTTGGTTCTCTTGGATTTTCTAGTTAGATAATCTTATCATTTGCAAATATTGATCATCTTCCCACCTCTCCCCCACAACCCCTTCCTTCCTTTCTATTTTTTTGTTGGATAGAATTAACTTTAACAACAATGATAAATAAGCATAGGGATGGCGGACCTTCTTGTCCTGACCCTGATTTCTACAGAAATCCTCCTAGTGTTTTATCCTTATTTTTTTATTATATATTTGATTATTGCATCTGTTCCCATTTGTTCTATTCTTTCCAGGAGCAACATTTATCCACTGAGTTCTATATCTGTCATGGTCTCTCTCAATGTAGTTTTTCTTGGCATTCTGCATGACTTCTCTTATAGCTTAACCAGTGAGTGCCCTGTACACCAGTGATTCCCAAGTCAAGAGACAATGGGCTTCCCTGGTGGCGCAGTGGTTAAGAATCTGCCTGCCAATGCAGGGGACACGGGTTTGAACCCTGGCCCTGGAAGATCCCACATGCTGCGGAGCAACTAAGCCCGTGCGTCACAACTACTGAAGCCCGTGCAGCTAGAGCTTGCACTCCACAACAGGAGAAGCCACCGCAATGAGAAGCCTGTGCACCGCAACAAAGAGTAGCCCCTGCTCGCCGCAACTAGAGAAAGCAAAGCCCACGCACAGCAGCTAAGACCCAACGCAGCCAAAAATAAAGTAAATTAATTTTTAAAAAAGAGAGAGACAAATTACTTCTCTCTTGAGGACCAACATCTGCATTCTTATTGCCGTTTGGGCATTATTATCTGATACCTGAATATTTATCTGCATTGTTATCTGATATCTGATCGTATGGATACCTGAAGCTTGACATGCTCAAAAATGAACTCTTTTCCCCACCAAAAAAGTTCCTCCTCCTATGTGTCCTAAGCAAAGGCGGATGATTTACCAATCACTGGGTCACCTAAGCTGGAAAACTTGGAGTGAAAGTCATCTCCTTTCTTATCTTACCTCTCCTTTTTGCATACAGTTGAAATGCAGCTGGTTTTGTTAAATAAGGCCAAAAGAGTGAAACAGCAAGATCAGGGCCTCTCATATGCATGATGCTGTAATGTGTGAAAGATATGGTCCTCGTGTTTGTAGTGATGCGAAATGACGCTATTAAAAAAATAAAAACACCTGATTGCAGCCATTTCTACTATAGGGAAGTTGCCAAACTGATTATCAGGGTACATAACATTATTGTTTAGGAAAACTCTTTGATGGAACTTTTTGGCTGAGAAAGGATCAGCCTAGATGTGCTAGACACAGAGAGAGCTGAATTTCTATGTGGAAGAAAGAGAGAAGGTCTGAAATGCTGTAAAGCATCATTGTGAAAGAGATGGGATGGGACCCATGTCTGGAGAGATGAGGAGGGACTAGGGAGAAAAGAGGGCCTAAGAAGATGACAAGAAACAGGAACCGAAGGAAAGAAAGTTCCTTTCTCTCTGGGAAAAATTCTCTGTAATGGGGATGGCCTGGGGACTTTGGGACAGGGATGTTCACTTCTAAGTTGTTTGCTGTACTGCGTTGTTAACCTATCTGTGTCCCCCATAAAGATATGCTATCCGTAACAGCCTGGCATAAGTGATGTTGCGGGAAACCAAGGGTGAGGGCAATAGAAGAAATGAAGTCTACTCCACATCACCCTCTTGAGGCCGCGTGGTTGGTAGCAGCAGTGTGTGGAGGACAATTCAAGATTGTGCCCTTGAAACGAAACCCTCTTTCCTCAGGATATCAGAAGAAAGTGATCTTTATTTTTGTTTTTTTGTTTTTTTGTTTTTTTTTGTTTTTTTTGTTTTTTTTTGCGTTACTCGGGCCTCTCACTGTTGTGGCCTCTCCCGCTGCAGAGCACAGGCTCCGGACGCGCAGGCTCAGCGGCCATGGCTCACGGGCCCAGCCGCTCCGCGGCACGTGGGATCTTCCCGGACCGGGGCACGAACCCGTGTGCCCTGCATCGGCAGGCGGGACTCTCAACCACTGCGCCACCAGGGAAGCCCAAGAAAGTGATCTTTAAAAGGGGGCAGCCAGGGAATTCCCTGGTGGTCCAGTGGTTAGGACTCCACGCTTAACTGCTGAGAGCCCAGGCTCAATCCCTGGTCGGAGAACTAAGATCCCACAAGCCACACGGTGTGGCTAAAAAAAAGGGGGGGAGTGGCCAGGCAGACATTTAGGTTGCACTTACAATCTAGAAGGGGAGATAACACAAGTAAAATCATAACTATGATACAAAGTGGTGTAAAATGCATGCCGTAAGAGTGGTATATACAAAGAACAGAATAGGAAAACAGAAACATTGAAAATCACCATATCAAGGGAGGGCTTTGATATTAATGAAAGTAGAATGAGATAGAACTATCTGAATGTATATGTAATAAAAGCACTGTGCATACCAACAACAGATAAATGTGCTATGAGCTACTTTAAACTGTAGCAATGATTTCTGCAATAGTAAATTTAAGAGCACATTTTTTAAAGTAAAACATAACACCCAACACACGTTGATTAAATGAAGAATGAATGAATGTAGAATTTGTTAAAGTAAGTCAAAATGGGAAAGTGATAAATGAACCAGTGCAACTGATCAAGCAGGAAAGATTATAAAATAAAGGAATGAATGGCTTACAAAAAGTATCTGAGATCCTGAACTGGTACATTTACTAAAAATTAAATTTGACTAAAGAAAGACTGAGCAGCATATATGCTAGGTCACCTCATTACCAAGATCACAAGCGCTGGTACTAGCCAGGGCAGGGTCAATTGATGAAAAGATTGACCAAGGAGAAAGGCCTTAGAAAGCTTCTTAAATTCTGTGATAAAAAGTAGTAAAGATGGAATTGGAAGCTTTTAACCAGAACACCACTGCAACTGCTCCTGAGTCATTCTGATCATAGCTGGAGACAGAGAGAGAGACACACACACAGACTGACAGACAGAATATGAATGAAAGTCTACGTGGCATTTGTGAGCGGACTTTGTGACTGACAAAATGAAAATCAGAATGTCCAATTGTACTTTGTTGTAAGTGGTCCTCCCTAAGATTATATGCTTATAAAAATAAAACTGGTTTTTCATTTGACAAATATATGGAACATGGTGACAGAGTTGAGTTGGAATGGTTAAGCACATGGTGCTGATATTTCTGAGTATTTAAAAACATAAGAGAAGGGGACTTCCCTGGTGGTGCAGTGGTTAAGAATCCGCCTGCCAATGCAGGGGACATGGGTTTGAGTCCTGGTCCGGGAAGATCCCACATGCCGCAGAGCAACTAAGTCCGTGCGCCACAACTACTGAGCCCCCGTGCCACAACTACTGAGCCCCCATGCCACAACTACTGAAGGCCACACACCTAGAACCCGTGCTCTGCAACAAACAGAAGCCACCTCAACGAGAAACCTGGACACCACAATGAAGAGCAGCCCCCACTTGCCGCAGCTAGAGACAAGCCCGCCCACAGCAACAAAGACCCAATGCAGCCAAAAAGAAAGAAAGAAAGAAAGAAAGTTTTAAAAAATAAATAAATAAAAATAAAAAATAGGGCTTCCCTGGTGGCGCAGTGGTTAAGAATCTTCCTGCCAATGCAGGGGACACAGGCTCGAGCCCTGGTCTGGGAAGATCCCACATACTGCAGAGCAACTGGGCTCGTGAGCCACAACTACTGAACCTGCGCGTCTGGAACCTGTGCTCCACAACGGGAGAGGCCGTGATAGTGAGAGGCCCACGCACCGCGATGAAGAGTGGCCCCCGCTCGCTGCAACTGGAGAAAGCCCTCGCACGGAAACGAAGACCCAACACAGCCATAAGTAAATAAATAAATTTTAAAAATAAAATAAAATATAAGAGAAAAATATCGGAAGCCCCAGGCAACAATTATTTGTCTACTCTAGGCTTCACGTAAGCCAATTGTGAGGCGCATGTTTGGCGAAATTAGCGGAGGAAAGGTTTTTGGCCAAAGATCACAGATGTGCTGAACAGGTAAACTGCTGTCAAAGGACTATGCTTCCTAAGGTGAAGGGAACACACATTTCTGAGAGCTGTGTGTCATGTAGGCACTTGATCGGTATCATCTCATTGGGTCTCACAGGGGAGGAAGGCAAGTGTAATTGTCTTCACGTACAGACAAGACTGAGGCTCTGAGAGCTTACATAGTGGATAAGGATTGGAACAGGGTTTAGATGCCAGGTTTGGTGGCTCCATATCGCCACACCACCACAAACCCTAAGTAAGGGTAAGGATTCCTTTTTCCAATTTCTTACTGATGCTTAGGAACAGAAGAATCTTTCTGAGACTCTGATGGTTGTTTGACACTAAGCAGAATTCCCCCCAAACAGGTGAAAGTTATCAACAAAAGCCTGTACTTTCTGAAAGCCTCTAGAGACATGCTCCTGCTTTGGAAAAAAAAACTGTGTAAAATAAACCGAATCAACTCCAGATCCATCCCAACCAATACTACCCAAGAGGGACTAGGGGAGCCATTCACTAAGGGTGAACTAAATTCCAGCTTATTTTTCCTCCTGTGAGAAGCAATCATGTAAGAAAGGAACAAAGATCGTAAAAACCAACTGTGTTAAAACTTCTGCCTATCAAATGTCAGCATAAATAAGTGATAATATATTTGCAACACATCAAGTGACAAAGATAAAGCACATAGAAAGAATTTCTAGAAATTAATAAAAGACAAGCAATCCCACAGAAAACCTGGCTCACAAAAGAACGAATACAGTTGACTGATAAATATATGAAAAGATGCTTAACCTCATTGGAAATCAGTGAAATGCAAATTAAAAGCACAAAGGGATAACATTTCACATATATTAGATTGCCAATACTTAAAATGTCAAACAAAACCAAGAATTTAAAAGGATATGGAGCAAGTGGAACAAATACACAGTGCTGGTGGTTGTGTGTAAACATTTGGAAAATAATTTGGCATTTTTTGGCATTTTGAAGATGCACAAACTCTATGACCTGGCAGAAATAAATTTCTAGAGAAACTCTCGTCATGTTCCCCAAGGGACAGGTACAGTAAGCTTCAAAGCAGAATTGTGTGTGATAGCAAAACATTGGAATCAACCCAAACATCTAAGAGGACAACGGTTGGATACATTTTAGTATGGTCAAACAATGGAATATTACACAGCAGTGAAAATGAATTTAGCCATGTAGATCAACATGGGTGAATATTGCAAGCACGTTGAATGAATGAAGTAAATTGCGGAAGAATACAGTATGACACCATTTTCATGAAGCTCAAAAGAAAAAACTGAGCAGTATAGTTTAGAGATATGTACTCACATAGCTGAGCTACATGCTAGAAAAAAGTCAAGGAGTAATAAACATGACAACCAGGATAGGGTAACCTCCAGGGAACAGGGAACAGAATTTGAAATGGGGGAGGAGCTCACGGGAGTATTTGGGGATGTGGATGGTGTTCTTTTCGTAGCCTGTGTTTTGGGTATACCAGCATTTATCTTATTCTTCTTCTGCCTAATATATACTTTATGTGCATTCTTTTGAATGCATAATTTAAAAATATAAAGAAAGAAAGAGTATGAAGGGCTTAGAAACACATTCGTTTTAATAGAAACTTCACTAACTTCCCCTCCCTAATCAGTTAGTATTCACTAAACACTTTTACTTTGCCTTAATGACTCCCTTCGGAATGGAATTTGCAGTGGATAAAAGGATTAGACAGCAGTAGGTAAAACTGTTAACTGTTGGTAGATCTGCAGTTTGCTTTTGACATTTAAAAAGTAAAAGTCATACTTCAGGTTTGACTGACCCCTAAAATGTTCCATGGACATTTCAGTAGGGCCTCCATTAATGAAGATGTTTCTGAAAAATCCCTTTGTTGATAGAACTCTTGTTTCCAGAGATAGAAATCACGTTGGCAGCTTGGGATTGGGGCTCAGAGCCAGGGATTCCTCTCCTGGCTCCCATACCAGGCCCCACAGCCAGACATTCCCTCTCTCGCCCCTGAGGTTAGCATTGACTCCCCAGGTCTCTCAGCGTGTTTGGGAAGCAGGGCAACGTCCTGCCCAGGGATGGGTGGTCCATACGGTGGCTGCCCTGCCCCTGCCCTGCCCTCCCTCCCGCTGAGGCATCTGCCCAAGTGACCGTCATTGCTCCTCTTCCTTAGCTGCCAAAGTCCCAGCACTTGAGAAGAGCAGCCTCTTCTAACTTCCCGCCGATCTGGTTGACTGTTACAAGGAACCGAAGTGCCCGAGCATTACTTCCAGAGCTAAGTTGCCTGATTCAAGCTCTCACAAGTCTTGGAGGCCCCTGCCATACCTGTAGCATTATTAACTCCTAGTCACTTGTCTGATTTTTCAGATTGAGGTCTATAACGTCACTCTTGGGAACTTTCTCTTGGGAATTTATTTTTCAATTTACCTAATATTTTGAATGTCTTTATAGCTTCAGGGGCCAGTGAGAGGTATTAGGGAAAGAGCAGAATGGGTGGAAATCTTAAAATGAAGAGCTTAGAGGACTTTTCACTCATGACTACCATATACTTCTGTCTCTGAGTTACCAATAAGTTGCTACCGATAAAGGTCAGTCTATTGTATGTCAGGCTGTGTTGACATATATTATCTTTTCTGTCTGTACCTAAACCTGCAAGGAAAGTCTAAGTGAGGTGTAAATATGTATTAGTCAAGACCCAATAACTTGTAAAAACTGGAATCCATTGCTGACTTCAACCCTCTACCCAACTGTCTCCAGTTGGAAATCCAAATGTCTTTTCGGGAGAGAACAGCTTCAGCCCCTGGTGGTGAGTAGCAGTGAAGGTCACATGTCACATGACATCTTACTCTAAATATGCAATAACATTAGATTCCACTTATTTCCACTGCCCTAGTTCAGTGTGTAGGGAATCCATATTTCTGGTGGGACAATATTACTATTTCAAAACAGATTTTCTGCATATTTACAGAGGCAGGCTTTCGCTGCATATAGGCCGACAGCTTAGAAACCCATTTTTATCAAATGAAGTTTGGGGGGTGTTTATAGAAGTCCCCAAAATGTATGAAACTGGAAACGTCTCTGTTTTTGAGCACACAAGAACAGCTAAGAGACTGGATGCCAAACTTCAGCCCAGAGTGAGTTTTTATGACTTGAGCTGTAAGCCTATGAAATTAAGGGTTTAAAATGGAAACGCTGACACAATCTTTGCACTTCGTAGAAAGTTGAGTGCTGGTGGGGGTAGTGCTAGTCTCTTGCTGCTGCTGGCCTCTGCTGTGCTAGGAAACTTCCTGTCCTGCTTTCTCTGGGGCCTCTTGTTCTCCTCTCAGATCTCCCAAGCCTCCCTCTGGCCCAGCTAAGAAAGCAGCTCAGATGCAGGCCCATCTGGAGATGTTCAATGTGAAGCCTGGCTGGCTGCAGAGCCCAGCCTGTGGAAGCCTCACTGGTTTCAAAGCTCTCTGCTGCCGCCCTGGACTGCTCTCTACCAGGCCTTCCTAGCCTCAGATCTCCCAAGTGGCCCTGAGTGGTACTGCATCAAGCTACCATCTTAGGTCCAGCTACCACCTTCCTGTGAATCCTTCCCATGACACAGACGGGCACCGTTCCTGAAGTATCCAGGGCTCCCCCTGATTTACCCATGGCTTTGGTTGGTGCTGAGTTTATATCCTGCTGAAAGAAAACCTCTATCAGAAGCTTTTTCCTTCATGGCAGCAAGACTGACAGGTAATGATGCCTGCCTGAAAGGTACCTCAAATCAGCATGGCTTTAAGCATGCAGACACTGTCAGGCTGCCTGGATTCAAATACTTGCAGTACCTACCTCACAGGATTGTTTTGAGGATTAAATGAAGTAATATATGCAAAGTGCTTGACACTCACGAGGTGAGTGTTGAGTGAGGGCAGTGCTCTTTCTTCCTGAATCAAGAGAGGGGATCAGGAGCTATGAGGACTGGCTCTGGGAGGGCTGCACATGACTGAACATTCCCAAGGGAAAGAAGAATGGAAATTGATGACTTCAAAACTGATGATTTATTTGCATGGTGCTTTATAGTGTATGGTCCCATAGTTTAATCAGAGCATCCCTGTAAGGTAGGTTATCTCCATTTTACAGACTGAGACTCAGAGAGGTTAAGTGACTTGGCCAAGGTCATATAGCTAGTAAGTGAAAAGCTGGGGCTTTTGAACCATGTCCTGATTCTAAGTTTGGTGCTCATTTCACTGTTCCATGAATTTTGTGGAGCAAGAGAGAGGGGCTGGTGGAGATGGTAGAATCCTCATCACCTTATGGGTTCTCAGTTTAAAAGACTGATTTTATCCCTTTAAAAAGACTCACTATCTAAAGAAAGCATGTATCATTTCTTTATTACTGAGAATCTCAGAAAGTAGCTTGGAACTGGTGCAATCAAGGCTCAAGTGAGCGTACAAGTTTTTAAAAGGAATTGAAACAAGTTGTCTAACTTAATTCCTTTTTCTTTTACACTTTCTCCAATTTTAGTTTTAGTGATTTTCTTTTCCTCAGAGATTGTTTTATAAAACCTCTTGTTCCATGATCAGAATTTAATTGGAAAACAGTAAGGTAAAACAACAATAAAACAAAGGAAACAACTAGGAAATTTTGCATAACTCAGTAAAATGTGCTTAGATATTTGATGCTCCCATAGAGATGGGCCTGAAATAATTAGACAACAAAACTCTGGTTTGTTACAGCCAGACTATCATTTCTTCTGCACAGTGGAGACTTTTCAAGTTGTTTCAACCTGGAAACTAGTCTCATCCTTAAAAGAAGAAACAGAGAGACACACACAGAGAGAGAGAATGCAAACAAGCGAGGAAGAGCAAGAGATAATCAAAGCTGTGCGAGATAAAGAGTGGACAGCGGTGGCATGCATTTTGCAGGCAGCACGGTGAAAGAAAACGAATCTTCATATGTAAGGGCTTTAAATGGTTCTGCTCAGGAGCAGATGCAAAACAGTTTTGCTAGTGCTATGGAAATACGGTTCAAAAGGATTGTAATTAAAGACTAAACTTTGAGCCATTGCAGACAGAGAAGCCTAAAATTCTCTGCGATTAGCTAAAAGCATTTGGACAAGGTCGAAAAGTGAGGACTGAAAGAGAGCGTGGGACACAGAAGATGTGCAGAGAGTGTACTGCCAGGCAATGGAGGAAGAGGGTCTGAATAGGACCAAGAGAGAGCCATTCCACCAGTGCTTAATATCAGAAATGTATTATTTATTACTATAGTTGTGTTTATAGATTTATGTTTAAATTAACTATTTGATAAAATACAGTTCATTCTGTAATACATAGTTATTCTCAAAAGATCCTTTTAAAAGCTTTATGAAGACTTGAGTTCAAACAGACAAAACCCTTTAACTATTGATGCTACTCAAACCAACAGGATTCCAGTCAAGATTTTATGTCAAAAATTAGCAGAGAGGATAGTTCAGAGTAGTGCCTGATTAAGGATGCAGCATCCTATAACTGAATATATTGTACTAATGTTTGTGCTACTGACGTTTTATGCTATGGTCTTTGAAAAGTTGCCTTATCATCTTGGCATTTTTCTTCCTTTTTTCTTTTATGGGTGAGAAATGATAGCCACACTCCACCTCTCAGCTTCTTATGGTTTTCACTCTTCTCTGGTCTCACTGCTACCCCTTCCTTAACATATTCCAAAATTTATACCATTATATCTCACCTGAGCCGGTCAGAAACTTAATCTATCCAGAAACACAGTGAAAAACCAGGAAAAAAGGAAAAATGAAGGGTGAAGTAAAGAAAGAGAATGAAATTTTGCATATTACCTATGTGTCTAGGACTCCACTACATGGTGTGTGTGTGTGTGTGTATGTATATATATATATATATATATATATATATATATATATATATATATATATATATCTTCATTTAATCATTGTTAGCTTCATTTAATCATTGTAATTCTATGATACAGGTTTTATTTTCTCTATTTTAAAGCTGATAAATCTGAGGTTCAGTGAGATCAAGTAACTTGTCCAAGGTCATATAACTAACAAGTAGAGGTGTTAAAATTCAGATTTAGGTCTTACTCCCAAACTCAGGTTCTTTCCACTGTACACACTATTTTCTGAAAAGGTCTCTGAATAACCAAGACTTGTGTTACAAAGTAACAAAATACGTGATCATATATTTTACTCACATTAGGATTCTGAAACCCTCATGCAGAACTTGGTTGCTCTTACTTTACATGTAATCTAAGTCATGGTTGTCTGGTGTCTAAGTCCAGAGCTGATTAGAAAGAAGTGGTGAATTAAAAGATGGGAGAAGTGTTTCTGTGAGCAAGTACAATGATTACAGTGAGAAGAGACCAATGACAACTTGAAGGTAAGGCCACATTAAAAAGCAGATGTAAGATTGGTGCAGCCACTATGGAGACCAGTATGGAGGTTCCTTAAAAAACTAAAAATAGAATTGCCATAAGATCCAGCAATCCCACTCCTGGCCATATATCTGGGAAAGATGAAAACTCTAATTTGAAAAGAGACCCCCAGGTTCATTGCCGCACTATTTACAATAGCCTAGATATGGAAGCAACCTGTGTCATTGACAGATGAATGGATAAAGAAGATGTGGTATATATGTATAATGGAATATTACTCAGCCATAAAAGTGAATAAAATAATGGCATTTGCAGCAACATGGATGGACCTAGAGACTATTGTACTAAGTGAAGTAAGTCAGCAGAGAAAGACAAATGTCATATGGTATCACTTACATGTGGAATCTAAAAAAATGATATAAATGAACTTACAAAACAGCAGACGTAGAAAACAAACTTATGGTTACCGAAGGGGAAAGGGGAGGGAAGGGATAAATTAGGAGCTTGGGATTAACAGATACACACTACTATATATAAAATAGATCTACAAGGATCTACTGTATATCACAGGGAACTATATTCAATATCTTGTAATAACGTATAGTGGAAAAAAATCTGAAAAAGTGTATACATATATGTATGTATACACATACATACATATATATATAACTGAATCATTTTGCTGTACACCAGAAGCTCACAAAACATTGTAAATCAACTATACTTCAATTTTAAAAAAACATATGAAAATAACAGCACAAATATGAATAAAAGCTTCACATGAAGTGATGACAATACTAAACTGCTATCATTTAAATATCAATAGTATCTACTACGTGTCAGGCTCTGTACCAGATGCAGTGACTTTTAAAACTCAGAGCATTTCCACTTTCATTTATTCACAATGGGGCTCTGCATAAGATTTCATTTGTAAAAAGAGTTTTAGGATGAGAAATACTTAAAAACCACTGCATTATATCACTTAATCCTCAAATCCTCACTGTTAAGTTTCATTCTACCTTTGTCATTTCATAAATGAGAAATTGGAGCTCAAAAACTTCCAGAGATTTGCCCAAGATCACATAGCTAGGAAGAGCAGGAGCCAGTATTCAAATGCAGGTCTGCAGACTTCAGAGCCTGTGCTTTTTCCACTGTCATGCTGCCTCAACATCCATAGGCCTGGCTCTGAGTCACTAAAAGAAGATTAACTTATAACGGTTTAAAAAACCAGGGAAATTGCATTGGTTAAACTAATGGAAAAATGGCAAGCACCCAGCTACCTGGAAACTTAGCTCTCCGGAATGACCACATACATAGTGACACAGGAGCTACCATATAACCAGGCTTCTTATACCTTTCCCAACTTTGTGTTAGTGCAGTTTTGTAATTTTCATGTCTGTCTTTCTGGTAGATGATCTTATACAGTCCTCTCTGGACATTTTGAAGAAAATCCAACCCAGAAAGGATTTTGTCATAGAAATCATGAGAACTGTATACTTTTCAGCTGGTGTATGTGTTGTCCTGTCTTTGTGGCAATGACTTCATTGAACCACTGTTCATTACAAACACATAAATATAATTTATGGATTATTATTAATAAAAGCATATTTTTCATGAAAAATAATCTGTGGGCTGCAGGAGCAGTATCTTTCACGATATCTTTCTAATGATATTGTTGGAGGGAGAAGTAGTTATAAATCATCCCTCAAATCCCCTAAAGGTTGAAAGGTAAGTAGTAACAAGTCATCTTCAGAACTCACTGGATTTACAAGTTTATCCTTGAATAGGTTCATGACTGAGAGTAAGCCTCGTTAATCTTAATCATATCAATCTGAGTACCCAGTAAAGTTAGGTCAGAAATGGCTGCTATCAGAGACAGTCAGGACATACTTCAGACAAGAATGCACTCACTTCTTAGACACACATACCCAGGCCAGATAACAGCCAGGGATTTAGGAGAGATTCACTGGAGACACAAATAGTCTCAATAACGACAATAGCTAGAGAGAGGATCCCAGAGCCAAACACACAGCTAATAAAACCACTGAGGTGCAGGGTCAGACCAGAGTTAACTGCAGAGTCATCCAGAACATTACCGGCTCTATTAAAAAAAAAAAAAAAAAGCAACAGAAACTTTGTGTGAAACAAGTGGCCAGTTTGGGGCTCCAACAGGTAAACTATGATTGTCGCAGGAGATAGAGATTGCTATCATTAAGGTCAGGAAGAACTCTGCTCTGAGCCTTCCACTTAGATGTGGGGAGTTCAACACGAGATGATGAAGGAAAAAGGGTGGAGGAAACGAGAAACCACATAATGTAGACAGATTGTTGCATTTGTTGGAGGATCTGAACTCTAAAGTTTAGACTGACCTGACCAGACAAGTGAAAAAGAATCATCCATCACACAGTGTCATGAACATAACCAGTCGGGTTAGTATTTTTTCAATTTTTTAACCTTGTGAAACATGAAACTTGCCAGGAAACTTCAGGGTAGATATTCTCTCCTCCCTCCAGTCCTCCAGCTCAAAGAGCTTGGTCACTTACTCCGTGGAATCTCTCCGAGAGTCTGCAAGCTCGTGATGGGCAAGGAAATCATATTTTTTTCATCTTTGTGTTTCCTACAAAGCCTAGTACAAAACATTGAGTAGGCTCTCAATATGCCTCTGCAGATTTTAACCACCCACTCCATGACCCGAGAAGGCATTCTCCCTCTTCTCTCATTGTTATCACTAACTAAACCCTTTACTTCTTGGTCAAAAATTTTAAAAGAAGTGTGAAGAAACACAGGACCTGAAACTGACAATGGAAGCCCTTGTGATATACAGAAAGATCTCAACACGAGGGGTGAGAACCTACGTTAGGTGATTTGATTTTAGCCAGCCTTGGTTTTGTGAGCTTTCAGATTTGTACCTCACTTAACTTTTCTTTTTTCTTTTCAGATTTAAGCTTCGTTGTTTTTTTTTTTTTTTTGGCTGTGCTACACAGCATGTGGGATCTTAGTTCCCCAACCAGGAATCAAACCTGCGCCCCCTGCATTGCAAGTGCAGAGTCTTAACTGCTGAGCTGCCAGGGAAGTCCCTAAACTTCGTCTTTTTGAACACTTGGAAAACTTTTATTTGTTCCTTCTTTGTTTGGCCTAGTACTAACAGGAGTAGGTGCTCTAATTATAATATCGCTGCCACTAATGCATTTTTAAAAGCTTTTTTGAGATATAATTCATGCACCATATAATTCACCTATTTTTAAAGTGTACAACGTCACTGATTTTTAAGATATTCACAGAGCTGTCAACCATTACCATAATAAACCCTAGGACATTTTCATCACCTCAAAAAAAGCCCTGTATCCCTTATACCTCACACACTCCACCTTAGGCAACCACTAATCGCTTCCTCTATAGATTTGCCTCTTCTGAACCCTTCCTATAAATGCAATCATACAATCCACAATCCAACTGGGTTCTAACTCCAGCTTCTCTACTTGCCAAAAATATGGACTTGGAAAGTCCGTTTTCTTTCTCTGGGATTCAGTTTCCCTATTTGTATAAAGAGGACCAATTTAGACCAAAGGACTTCTAAGATTATAGGATTGATTTTAAATTCCAGTTCTCTCATTAACTTGAATAAATCCTTTAATCTCTCTGAAGCAAGTTTCCTTATTTCTAAAATGGGGACAATAACATCTTAATTTGCAGAATTGTCTTAAGACTAGAATAACATATGCATAGTCACAGCACATGTTAAGCTCTCAATAAATTAGTTTTGTTTTTTAATGATGATAGCTATCAATTTTTCCTACGGTCCAGCAGAGAGATCTAGTAAACTCACCCTGGCAGCAGAGAGGCAAATTCTCTGAAGCTGTTTTAGGAGTTGGTTTGGAATCACTTGACTTTCTCAGTGGTTCAGGCCCATCATAACCCAGCAGGCTGAGTTCACCTCACACAAAAACTTCTCTGTTTGGCCTTTGCCCTCCCAAGCCACTAACTGATATTAAGATCCCACATGTATAATATACTAGAAATGAGACCTCTTATGGTAACATCAATCTGAGCCTCAAGGAGACTTTTTTACATAATGATATTCACTATTTTGTATTTGATGTCTACTTTCCTCCTTGACAATCTTTTTTTTTTTTTTTTTTTTTTTTTTTTTTTTGCCCTACGCGGGCTTCGGGGGAAGCCCCACGATGTTTCATAATTGTTTGCTTTACTTACTGGGTAGAACTTCTCTCATCTAGAGGGTGTACGATCTATTTTTCTAAGATACGGAGAAGAAGCAGCCAAAGAAACCTGGAACTCAGAGAAATATTAAGACATACTAGGTCCTTAATCCAGCAGAAAACAAAAACAAAAAAACCCTCTCATTTTAATAGGTTTGACAGCCAAATTTGTAGGACCTATTTGTCTTTAGTCAGTTGCTGAGAACGAGGAAAACAAGTAGACTGAAACTCGGAAGGAAAGAAAGAAGAAATTCGTGATCAGACCCTATGCTATATGCAGATGTAAAATCTACCATTCAGTACTATACAATACATGTAGATACAAGAGGTTAAACCTAACAATAGGACTTAGAGCACCAAATTCAGAGATCTTATAAATACAGGGAGGCGGGGAGGGCGTGGGAATCGGGGGAAGAAAGCTCATTACCCATCTGATGCTTGCTGAGATTACCTAGCTACGGATAACAGAGAAATCAACTCAAGTTTGAATAGTGAGTAAGTTATACCTCTTGAGTAAAATTCCAGAAAACCCCCAGTGTGGGATACTGTGGTAGAGAATGAATAGGAGAGTGGTAGGTATTACTCCAGGTGTTTAAAATATGTTTTTCTGGGCTTCCCTGGTGACGCGGTGGTTGGGAGTCCGCCTGCCGATGCGGGGGACACGGGTTCGTGCCCCGGTCCAGGAGGATCCCACATGCTGCGGAGCGGCTGGGCCCGTGAGTCATGGCCGCTGAGCCTGCGCGTCCGGAGCCTATGTCCGGCAACGGAAGAGGCCACAGCGGTGGGAGGCCTGCGTACCAAAAAAAAAAAAAAAAAGTTTTTCTGATGAAATATGGTTCTCAGATGTGCCACAAAAGATGAATCTGTCACAATCCTAATCTGGGTGAAGAGTGAGTAGGAAGAACCTGTAGAAGATCTGCACACTCCCTCTTTTTTTTTTTTTTTTTTTTTTTGGTGGTACGCGGGCTTCTCACCGCTGTGGTCTCTCCCGTTGCAGAGCACAGGCTCCGGATACCCAGTCTCAGCGGCCATGGCTCACGGGCCCAGCCGCTCCACGGCATGTGGGATCTTCCCGGACCGGGGCACGAACCCGCATCCCCTGCATCGGCAGGCGGACTCTCAACCACTGTGCCACCAGGGAAGCCCTGCACACTCCCTCTTTCTTTTCAAAGATCAAGTCTGTTAGCAGCTCCAGTATCACAATTATTACAGGTTTTGGCAATACAGGAAAGCAGTCAAGTACAATTTATTCCTGGACAAGAACTTACCAGGAGTCTACCAGGTACCCCATCCCACATCCCAGAGAACAGCAAATTCACTGGAGGAATTGGCAGCTATTGTAAACTTCTCCACTGGACCAGGCCTCCAAACGTGTAGCAGCCACAATGCTTTCCTTGGACCAGCCTCCGAGCTTTTATTAGCTTTTTGCTGTTTTTCTAGGTTATACCCATTGGAAATTGGATTCTCGCTAAAAAGAAGTCTATTTTGGTAGAGAATACAGAGCGTGTGGAATAATCAAGTCAGGTTATCTCTGGGGCTTTGGATCAAGGATTCTCTGCCCATGATGCATCATATTTAGCCTTTATTTGGGGGAAAAGTTAGTCTAAGAAATGATATGCAAAAATAAACAAACAATCAAAACCTTTGGAAGATTAGAAATGATGTCTGACTTAGCTATTCAGTGAATCTTGAGGATTCTGGCTTTATCCTTTTTGCTTGTTTTAAGTTGACAGGTGTTTCCAGAAAAACGAGTCATGTTTGTTTAAGGCCAGTATTGGAAGCCAATAAAAAGGCTGGACTTTTTGGATCTCAGATACAGTGTGATTTTGGATTTTTCTTTCTACTACATTAACCACACATTCCTTAAAGAGTACTTAGAGTCCTAGGGAGGATGTAAAATGTCAACACTGAACTAAGATCACAAAATTCCTGGAATCATAGAAAACATGTTGTTAGGGATCAAACTGAAGATGTGCAAATCAAAAACAATACTTTAAACATACTCTCAGCTTTTCAGTTTATCCTAAAAACTCAACTCTTGCTCCCAATACCGGGTAATGACACCTCCCTCCCTTTCTAGGTACTTCTCTGAAGAGCTCAGAGCACTTTCCAGACATGACTTCATTCACTCTCCCAGTAAGGAACAGTGCAGGAGAAGGGAGTGAGAACTGTTCTCTCTATATTACATAGTGAGGAAATGCAGCTTAGAAAGGAGATTATTCTAGAGTCGCTTAGGAGTATAGGTGGAAAAGTCTGCGTGCCTCTCGTGTTCCCCTGACTCCCCAAAGCAAAGTCCATAGGATGTAAAAGCTAGGAGAAAACTTAGATCCCATCTAGTCCAGTGGGTTCCAATCTTTTGGATTTTATACAAGTAAAATTTCAAAAACAATTTTAAGGATTAACTATAATACTTGCCCCAAAAGGACATTAGAAAAACAATACCAGTCATATCATGAAAAAAGGGATATTATAACACCCTGAGACCAAAAATTTTGATAACTGCTTATATAGAGGGAGAAGAAATTCTGGACTTTAGAGCAGAAAGTAGTAGAATTTGGAATAATGGAATTAGAATTAGAAGTGGGTTTGAAGATGGTAGGCAGTCAGGCTATGAATTAATATCGTAGAAGAATAACCTCAAAATAAGTGATAATCCTTCTCAATAAAGGACTGTTTACAACTTTATATTAACATGCATATAAGTGCAATATATATTCCTAAATTTTCTTGTTTTACCATCAAAGACCAGCATCAATACAAGAGTAGACATATAGGAATTTCATCTGCACCTTCATTTTACTTATGAGAAAATTAAGACCTGGAAAAGGAAGTAGGGTTGCCAGAAAAAATGCAGGACACTCGATTAAATATGAATCCCATGCAATTTGGGGGACATTCTTATACTACCTAATTATTCATTGTTTATCTGAAATTCAAATTTAACAGAGCATCCTGTATTTTTATTTGCTAAATCTAGCAACCCTAAAAGGAAGTGACTTCTAGTTACTTGACTTGAAGTAACTGTTGCTTAATGGTAGAACTAGGAGAAATCAGTTTTGACTCCAGTGATTTTTTTTTTAATACATTGTGCTATCTTGTAATACATCATAGTTTTGCCCTAATTCAACACAATGCATCAACCACACTAACATACTTGTTACTTTTTTCTTTAAATCTCAAAGTTTCTTCTCTGTCTATATGAGCGGACCAAGCTTTGTAGTCTCAGGACCCTTTACTCTTAAAAATTATTGAGAACCCCAAAGACTTCTTATGTATGTAAGTTATATCTATCAGTATTTACTGTACTAGAAACTAAAATTGAGAAAAATTATATATAGGTATTTATTAATTCATTAAAAGTGTCATTATGTTAATATAAGTAACATTTATTTTTAAAAACTATATTTTTCAAAACAAAAAGATAGCATAAAGAGTTGAAATGTTTTATATTTTTGCAAATCTCTTTAATGTCTGACTTAATAGAAGAAGGGGATTCTGATATCTGCTCCTGCATTTGATCTGTTGTGAAATATTTTGATTGAAGTATACAAAGAAAAGCAGCCTCATACAGACCTGTAGTTGAAAAAGTGTTTTAAGTAGGATTTGGAGATAGTTGTGGCTATTTTTCTTTGATGCTACATGAAAAATTGACAAGTGGTAATTTCTTAAAATTTAGTTGCCAGGTGGAATCTGCAACTTTATGAATGAACTTTTTGTACTCTGTTACATTAAAATCATTGGTCTCTCATGCACTTAGAATGGATCATTTACCCATTTTTTAACATCATTCATTGGTAATTTGGAAAATGTTGGTTCACTGAGTTATTCAGATCTTCCAAATGTTGACACATTTCATTATATAATATTAAAAAATCACACGTTAATATCACTACTGATGTGATTTAAAATATCTAAAATTTTACAAAATTTTCTTCTTGCTTGGAAGCTGGGCTTTTATCATTGGCAACAAATACTATATTAGCTGTTGAAATGACTGGCTCCCTTTTTTCATCATTAAGAAAATATCTGGGACTTTCCTGGTGGCGCAGTGGTTGAGAATCCGCCTGCCAATGCAGGGGACACAGGTTCGAGCCCTGGTCCGGGAAGATCCCATGTGCCGTGGAGCAACTAAGCCTGTGTGCCACAACTACTGAGCCTGCGCTCTAGAGCCCGAGAGCCATAACTACTGAGCCCGTGTGCCACAACTACTGAAGCCCACGGACCTAGAGCCCATGCTCCGCAACAAGAGAAGCCACTGTAATGAGAAGCTCATGCACTGCAACGCAGATAGCCCCCGCTCACCACAACTAGAGAAAGCCCATGCACAGCGATGAAGACCCATCACAGCCAAAAATAAATAAAATTTTTTTAAAAAGAAAAGAAAATATCTGCCAAATCTGAGTAACCACAACTTGTCTGTCAGTCATTTTTTCAAGTAAAAATAAGGTCCTGTGAAAAAAGCAGCTAGTTCAACTTGAAACTCAAACAAGTGCACAATAATTTTCCTGGAGCTAGCCATTACACTTTAGTATGCAGCAAAAGAGTTTTATGCATTTTTTTGTTACACAGACTATTCAAAAAGTCCTGTACTTGAGATTTAATAAAAATTAATGATTTTTACTGCTTCATCAAGGATTTCTTAAACAAAACTGGCTGTTTTTATTTGTTGCTGTTTGTGTGTGTGTGTGTGTGTGTGTGTGTGTGTGTGTGTGTGTGTGTGTGGTGGTGAAGAATGCAATGATTACTATTGCAACTTGGTGTCAGCAGTTTTATCTACTGTTGTTTTGAAACATCAGTGCAAATATCTACATAGTGGAAAAGGCAAATGATGTTTAATATTGTTGAGAAAATAGTTTTGAGCTTGTGGACCCCATGAAGGGATCTTGGGAACTCCCAGAGGTGCATCCAAGTTGAAGTACACTGCTTTATACGGCCTTTGTGCTGACACACCCACAACCAATCGAAATGCTTAGCAAGAAACGTAAATCCAAAACTCATTAAGAAAGTTAAACCCTTTGTTCCCACACATCACCATAGTACATAACCTGCAGGGAAGCCTCTGGAAGTCCTTTTCTCTATTCATTATCAAAAGATAGCTGTGGTCTACATAGAGAAAGCTAGACTGTGAACTGTTCCCAAACACATGTTCCTTGGGCCTGGAGTGTCCTTGGCCCTTCCCTACCCCTCTAACTACTACATAGTCTTCAAATTTCAGCTGAGCATCACCTCTTTGGGAAGCTTTTTTGAATCCCCTAAAACTGTATTCCCATAGTGTTGTGTCCACCACCACGAGAAAAGGTTAGCATGGGGGTAGGGAGAGAGTAACATTATTAAGTACCTCCCATACTTCAGGTATCGTGCAGGATACGTAACATTTAATGCTTACAAAAACCTTGCGAGGTAATTCTATAGATGAAGAAACAAAGTTTAGAGAGGCTGAATAACATAGCTAGTAAGAGATAAAACAGCTGAATCCAAAGCACATGTTCTTTGTATTTGATCATTAGTTTTCCATCACTCAGAGAAATTTGATTTAGTTAAAAATTTTCTCATTTTCATATCATTTATGAAGAGGTTTAAATCAATAATCTCTGATTCCTTTTAGCATTAAAATTTTTAAATAGCATTAAAAGTGTATGAATCTTGGCTCTTTATAGAGCAATTGATCATTTATTTGGCAATCTGCATAGAGATAACCCCATTTTTTACATTTTTCTGGAAATCAGAGGAGGCAGAAGAAAGACTGGGACGGAGATGGAGTAGGGGAGGAGCAGAGCATTTGTGGAAATGATCAGAAGCCTAGAAAAGGATAGTCAAATAAAGTCCTACTATTAGAAAAGCAGGAATAATCACACTTTAAAAATCCAAAGACATCATTTTGTCCAAGGACATCTCCAAAAACAAGGTGGAGAAACTTGTCCCACCCCAAATCAAGATTTATTATAAAGCTATAGTAGGGTTTCCCTGGTGGTGCAGTGGTTGAGAGTCCAACTGCCGATGCAGGGGACACGGGTTCGTGCCCCGGTCCGGGAAGATCCCACATGCTGCGGAGCGGCTGGGCCCGTGAGCCATGGCCGCTGAGCCTGCGCGTCCGGAGCCTGTGCTCCGCAACGGGAGAGAGGCCCCAACCGTGAGAGGTCCGCGTACCGCAAAAAAAAAAAAAAAAAAAAAGCTATAGTAATCAAGACATAAAAAGCATAAACTATAAAGAAAAGATTGATATATTTGACTATTTTAAATATTGAAACTTCAGCTTATCCAAGGCCACACCACAGAAAAGGTGAAAAGAGAAGACACAAACTAGAAAAACGTACTTGTAATAATACATAGAACCAACAAAAGATAAGTGCTCAGGATATATTACAAATCTGTATGAAAAAGACAAATAATCCCCTTGCTCCCCACCAAAGGAGAAAAGACATAAACTTATATTCCACAGAAGATAAAACATGGGTGGCCAATAAACAAATAGATTTTTTTTTTTTTTTTTTTTTTTTTGAGGTAGGCAGGCCTCTCCCATTGCGGAGCACAGGCTCCGGACGCGCAGGCTCAGAGGCCGTGGCTCACGGGCCCAGCGGCTCCGCGGCACGTGGGATCTTCCCGGACCGGGGCACGAACCCGTGTTCCCTGCATTGGCAGGCGGATTCTCAACCACTGCGCCACCAGGGAAGCCCCCAACAAATAGATATTAAACCTCACTAAATGATCAGGGAAAATGAACTGTTTCACATCCACCAGATTAACAAAATTAAAGTCTTATGATGCTAAGTGTCGGTGAGATAGTGAAGCAGAACCTGCTGGTGGGGGTTGAATTTAGTTCAACCACTTTGGTAAAAAAATTGGCAATAAGTAGAAAAAGTGAATATGCATTTACTTTGGGGATATATTCTAGAAAAATCCTTACATGTGTGCATAAAATATATGCACAAGAATATTCATAGCAGCAATGTTAATAACAGCAAACAATAATAGGCTGAATGTCCATTGACAGGAAATGTCTAAATAGATTGTGGTATAACCATGCAGAGTCTTACCTTAACGTCAGTGAAACTTAATGAGTTAGAGCCACATATATCAATGTGGACCAATCTCAGACACAAAATGTTGAAAGAAAAAAGCAAGTTTCTTAAGCGAGTAGGATAACACGTATATAAAGTTTTAAAAATGGATATTAATACTAAATATCATTTAGAGATACATACATATGCAGTAAAAAATATACAGAAATGCCTAGAAATGATAAACTCCAGATTCCCTCATCTAGAGGATTGCAAGGAGGATGCAGCTAAGGAGAGAACCTCTACTTATTGCTAATGTTTCATTCCTTAAGTTAGGCAGTGAGTAGAAAGGTATTTGTTGTATTATTTCCTCCCCCGGTTTTGTACCTGTAGCGACAATTAAAAAAAAAACAAAATCCTAGTGCAGGTGCCTGAAGAAAGTCATTCTTTAGGTATACCAAATATATATATCCAGGCAGCCAAGAACTTTTTTTTTAATATTCAGGATATGGATTTTAACAATTGGATTGTTTTAAAGAATAGTTTTAGACAAAATAACACAGAAACCTCATTCTCACTAGTTTAGTTTCACATTATGTGCTTTCTGGATTAAAATAATGCAATGCAGAATCCAGCTTATGTCATATGAGGTCGGGGAAGAAAAAATAATGATACCTGGAAAATAGCACAGGGAAAAAGACACTGTATGCACACAGTTTATTTGTTCAGGCTTGTAGCAAGGAGTAAGGGAAACATGAAAATACCTTGGTCATAAATTGTCATGTAAAAGACAAAGAGAAACTCTGGAATATTATGAAACTATAAATTACTTCTGCTGAAAGGGTAGAATTTGCAGTATCCCCTTAACCGAGGTTTCACCTCCCCACTTTTGACAGAATAACTCTTGTTCTTTGGGAAAAAAACACATGAAATAAATGTAAAACCCGAGAGGGAAATCATCCAATATGTATACCACCTGCCTAATAAAATGACAATAAATTTGGCTTTTTGGCTAAGTAGATTTGCTTATGTTTTAACTTAGAGGCACAAGCCACCTAAATTACATATATATTTTTATTTCAAAAACCCAACATGAAGGGACGAAAAATAATTTCATAATGTTTAAATGATTTTGCTTTCAAAGCAGGCATCATACAACAGAATTCATGTTTATAAAATAAATAGGCCACAATCTGCTCTTAGGTTAACATGGAACCATGTCCATTTATTAGCAACGCTAATAAGCTGGAGAAAAAAAGAAACGGTAATATTGAAAAATGCTAATGAGTTTCTGAAACATCACTGCTTTGTCTCCAGCTCAGTCCTGGGACCTCAGACCTATGGCGTAGACACCTACTTTCACTCCCAAGATTGCCAGTGGTTTAGTTCCTGAGCTAATGGCTGCAGGTACCAAACAATGACTTCTCAGAAGTAAACATCTCTACTCTTTTAAAACTCTCTTTCTCCCAAATCCTAGAAGGTGACAGACCTCATGAAGAGCTACCTGCAAAATCCTTCCTTTGAAGAAATACACAAATGAGTCAATCCCCCGTTAAAGGATTTGCTAAAAACAAAGGTCCAGGAAGTCACGTAAAAATGATTTGTGATGCTGCTTGATGGCTGACATTAAAAAAAAAAAAACACAAGAAAAACCCCTTTCTATGCCCCATTTCAAAAAATGCATCTGCAAGCAACTTGGCTGCTATTTAAGACTGAATGCTGGTCTCAGATGTATATGTGAGGCATCTATTCAGTCTGGAGTTTACTACAGCCAAGATCTAAACCATAAAAATGGAGTTGGTAATGAAAACATGGAAAACTTTAACTAGAGT
Source organism: Kogia breviceps (assembly GCF_026419965.1). Lineage (NCBI taxonomy): Eukaryota > Metazoa > Chordata > Mammalia > Artiodactyla > Physeteridae > Kogia > Kogia breviceps. The sequence continues at coordinate 22,406,738 of NC_081328.1, forward strand.
CAGAGCCAGATCCCTATCCTGACTCCTCCAGCACCTTTCACTTACTAGTAGTTACTGCCAAATGGAGAGGAGGGGTTGCAGAGTGAACCCCCCTTCACTGGCCGATGTGACTCTCACCTAATGGAACACTGCAGTACCTTGGAGCTATTGGTTTTTGCAGTTGTGTTGGTAAGTTGTGAAGCTAGAACTTCAAAAACCCATTCTGAGCGTGTTGCATTGGCTCCATTCTATTCATTACATTGGGTGGTAGAAGCACAAATGTATTTTCCAACATTCTGCAGACTGCACAGGAGAAAGAATGGCCAATATCTGAGTGTCAAAATGGGCCGTCTTTTGAATACCAATTAGTAATTCTTTTGATTATTGGTAAGAAAAATTACAAGAAAATTAATTCAATAAGCATTTGCTGTGAATAATAGGAGCTATGATTTTTGAGGACTTACAAGTTAGCCACTCTGCTTAGTGCTTTTCAGACATTGCGTTGTATAATCCCCTCAACGTTCCTAGTGATATGACTATTTTATAAATGAGGAAACGGAGGCCCTGAGAAATTAAGTAAAATGACCCAGATCATTCACTAAGTGGCAGATTTGGGATTTGAACCCACATCTAGTCAAACATTAAAACTCTTTTCACTACACTATAATTCTTCTTCAGAGTCGTTCTGTATGTGAACTACTAAAGATGCTATGAGATCAAAACATTAAAACACATCCTGTTCTGATGAACAATGTACTGCAGTGGTAGATACCAAAACCTCTATTCTGTAGTGGGAATCCTAACATACAAAGCGGTTAGTTATTTAGTCTAATGTTACCCTGTAAGGAAGAGCTGTGGTCTGGACTTGACCCTTTGACTTTACTGGTCTAAGAAAGTTATAAAATACTCCTCATATGACTCGTCTTATTCTATTCCTGTGTTTGATCTGACAGTAATAGTTTACAAAACCTGCTTTGTTTCCAAACAATGTTAAATAATAGAAGGGGAAAATTAAAGTTTCTTCCCCCGCAAAGTCATGCACAGATAAGTTGGCTAAAAAATACAAAAAAAGCCACACAAAAGGTATGAGCTCTTTTTGGAATTAATTCATTGAAAGAACCATTACAGTATCTATATCCCTTTCCATCAAACTTCCCATCTGGAATTTATTTTTTAGGCTCTCATTGCTTCTCACAGGTTCAACGTTACCCATTTCACACCATTTAACTATTGAAAGCACTTGAAATTCCTCGCCCTAGAAGCAGAGCCAGTGTATTTCCCCGTGATGCAGCTAATGTGTCAGACTTGTAAAATAGCTCTTAGTGGCGGGCCTCCATTTAGAGAAAGACGGAAACTAGCTTTAAATACTTAGAGCTTTAATATCTAGTCCATTATACTGAAGCAGGGTCTTGTAAAGAGTCAATTATGGGATACTTCTGATTTGATCCACATGCAAGGGAAATCCGCTGCTTTGCCTTTAAATCCCTGTTGTAAGTGTCTTGTTTAAATAATTAGTGACACTTTTTCTTTGATCAAATTGATTCATATTGTTATTCTTCTATGCTAATTTAAAACTTAATCCATGTAAAAGTCTAAGGCAGATTTTAATCTCTCATGAAGAAAGCTTTACCAAAGAATGTAGTTTTCCAGAAAACATTTTAATTTTTAAAACATTGTTAACTGGTTGAAAATAAATTAATTTTTCTCTAAGGGAATATGAGTCAATCACAAGCCAAGATGGTAATGTTATTTTTTTGTATGTAGAGTGATGTATTTCATACACACACACACACACACACACAAATACATAATAGTTGCTTAATAGCATGTTTAAGCAATTAATATTACTGAGACTTCTTTTTTTTGTTTTTTTTTTTGTGGTACGAGGGCCTCTCACTGATGTGGCCTCTCCCGTTGCAGAGCACAGGCTCCGGACGCACAGGCTCAGCCGCTCCACGGCATGTGGGATCCTCCCGGACTGGGGCACGAACCCGTGTCCCCTGCATCGGCAGGCGGACTCGCAACCACTGCGCCACCAGGGAAGCCCCACTGAGACTTCTAAAGGCAATCAAATGTAACCTTAGTTTACAGCTGGGAGCTAAAAAGTTTGTGTGTTTGCAATATACTGTCAAAGGGTTAATATCCTTAGTATTAAACTTTATTCATAATCAAAGAATTGATTAGCCTGAATAAAAACAAATGCCAGACTTTACTTATTAAATTCATATTTTTAAAAATTGCAATATCCAGTGTTGGTCAGGGAACTGGGAAACTGCTACTGTCATGCACTGCTGGTGGGTATTAAACAGTAATTTACCAAAAGTCTTGTAGAAATACACAACCAAGGCCTAGAAGAGGCACATTGCATCTGATCCAGCAACAACACTTCCAGCAATTTAAGAATAGTCTGAGGAAATAAGATCACAATAATAATTTAGTTAAAGAGGTATTTCAACACTGTGAAAAACTGGGAGAAATCTAAAAGTACAACAGAAGATTAATTAAATACTTTAACTCACGATTGTATTCCTAGTACTTATTGAACAAATGAAGGAAAATATATCCTTTTAAAAAGTATATTGGGGCTTCCCTGGTGGCGCAGTGGTTGAGAATCCGCCTGCCGATGCGGGGGACACGGGTTCGTGCCCCAGTCCGGGAAGATCCCACATGCCATGGAGCGGCTGGGCCCGTGAGCCATGGCCGCTGAGCCTGCGCGTCCGGAGCCTGTGCTCCGCAATGGGAGAGGCCACAACAGTGAGAGGCCCGCGTACCACAAAAAAAAAAAAAAAAAAAAAAAAGGATATTGAACACAAGTAGTTTTATATTAGGGAAGATGGTCACAATATACAATGCCATTTCTATTTTAAAATGCATGTATATGAATAAAATAATTTGGTGGGCTATACATCAAAATGTTAATAGTGGATATTTCTGGATTACAGGCTAATTTTTATTTTCCTTCTCCAAATTTTCTATAATAAACAGGTATTGCTTTTATAATAATGGTGTCATTTCAAACATTTATGTAAATTTAAAATTATTTATGTGAGAAATATAGTCTCATGAAATTTTAAAAAATACGCAAGTAGATAGCATACATATCAGAAAGTTCTTTCTTCCCATCCCTATCTCCAATTCTACTCCCTCCCTAAGATGTAACTACTCTTAACAGTTTGGTATATCCTTCTTAACTATTTTTCTACATATTTATATCATATATATTTGAGTTTATATATTTTTATATTTGGTTTTGTTTATAAGTGGGATCATATTCCATGAATCCATAGAGATCTAGTCTACTTAGCTCTGGGAATATTTATGTTATTTCTCTTTTGGTTTTTGCTATTATAAACAAAGCTTCAATAAACATCCTCATATATATTTCAATATTTATAGGTGCAAGGATTTATCTAGGTTAAAAACCAAGAAACTGCAGAGACATGTTGATGAAATGGTTGATGAGAACTGAAAAACACCTTTCAAACTCCACTAGTTCTCAGTGATTCATACGAGTGCCTACTGTTTACACTTATCAACAGTGGATATTACCTATCTTTTTTAAAATTTTGGTCAATCAGATGGGCAGAAAGTGGCATTTCATTGTTGTTTATGTTGGCCTTTTCCTGATTACTAACGCATTTGAACATCTTTTCAGATGATGATTGGTTATTTATTTATTTTTTTTTGGTATGCGGGCCTCTCATTGTTGTGGCCTCTCCCGTTGCGGAGCACAGGCTCCAGATGCGCAGGCCCAGCGGCCATGGCTCACGGGCCCAGCCGCTCCGCGGCACGCGGGATCCTCCCGGACCAGGGCACGAACCCGCGTCCCCTGCATCGGCAGGCGGACTCCCAACCACTGCGCCACCAGGGAAGCCCGATGATTGGTTATTTTTATTTCTTCTGTCAATGCCATTTTTACTCTTGTTTTCTAATTTCTCTAATTGCTTTTTATTACTCTATATTTTGAACGTTACATTCAACGAATTTATTACATATGCTGCAATTATTTTCTTACCTTTTATCAAAAATTGAGGTATAATTTACATATGATAGGTATAGAGTTCAAAAGTTTTTATACATGCTTACACTTGTGTCATTAAAAAAAGATATTTATTATTTATTTATATTTATTATTTTTCAAATACACAATTTGTTATTTTAAAAATTTATTTATTTATTTGTTTTTATTTTTGGCTGTATTAGGTCTTCATTGCAGTGCGCGGGCTTCTCATTGCCGTGGCTCCTCTTGTTGCGGAGCACGGGCTCTTGGTGCAAGGGCCTCAGTAGTTGTGGCGCACGGGCTCAGTTGCTCTGCAGCATGTGGGATCCTCCTGGCCCAGGGCTCGAACCCTGCATTGGCAGGCAGATTCTTAACCACTGTGCCACCAGGGAAGCCCCTGTGTCATTTTTTTAAAACTTTATGTGTTTTCAGTTTCAGTAGTTTTCATTTACTGTCAATCTATTTTATGGCTTCTAGATTTTTCATTATGGTTAGGAAGGACTTCTACAGACCAACTTTAGACTATTCATTTACATTTTTCCCGATATTTTTATTATTTTAGCTTTCTAAATTATTTAGAATTTACTTTTATATTTGGTGTGAGATTGTGATATGATTTTGTTTTATTTCTCTAATTGACTGTTAATTACCTCAGCAGTATTTTCTCACTCATTTAAAATACCATTTTTATAATAAACTAACTTTCTGTATATGAGTGTGTGTTTCTGAGCTCTGCATTTGTTCCATTAACCTAATTGCCTATTCTTGCACCAGTGTCAGAATGTTTTAATTATCATAGGTTTACAGTATTTTTTCATATCTGGTAAGGCAATTCCCCCCCCTCATTGTTCTGTATCAAACTGTCCTCTTATGGTCTCAGTCAGTTTCTCTTCACTAAATGAGAATCAGCTTGTCAAGTTCCATGAAAAATACTGGGATTTTGATTGGAATTGCATTAAACTTATAAGCAATGTGAGGAGAACTGACATCTTTACAATTTAGGGTCTGCCAATAGAAGAACATGGTATTTGTCTCCACTGATTCTTCTCTTATGGCTTTTATTGAAGTTCAGCAGTTTATATAGGTCATACACATTTCTTGCTAGGTTTGTTCCTAGGAATTTATCTATTACATGTAATTTCTGGGATATAAGAAATTTATTGACCTTTCTATAATGATCTTTAGTTAGCTACTTTGCTATATTCTCTTAGTTTTTAGAACTGTTGATTTTTCTAAGCAGACTCTCATGTGGTCTGCAAACAATGACACTTTTGTCTCTGTTTCCAATGTTTATTATTCTCATTTCTTTTCCTTTTCATATTGTATTGGCTTTCAGTTATAACATTAAACAGTAGTTGTAGTGGGCATCCTACCTTGTTCCACATTTTGAAGGGAATGCTTATATGTTTCTTTTTTTTTTAGTTTCAATTTCTTTTTCTTAACATCTTTATTGGAGTATAATTGCTTTACAATGGTGTGTTAGTTTCTGCTTTATAACAAAGTGAATCAGCTATACATATACATTTATCCCCATATCTCCTCCCTCTTGCCTCCCCCTCCCATCCTCCCTATCCCACCCCTGTAGGTGGTCACAAAGCACTGAGCTGATCTCCCTGTGCTATGAGGCTGCTTCCCACTAGCTATCTATTTTACACTTGGCAGTGTATAGATGTCCATGCCACTCCCTCACTTCATCCCAGCTTACCCTTCCCCCTCCCCCTGTCCTCAAGTCCATTCTCTACGTCTGTGTCTTTATTCCTGTCCTACCCCTAGGTTCTTCAGAACCATTTTGCTGTATATTTCTGATAAACTTGATCAAGTTAAGGGAGTCTACTTCTATTTCTAATTTACTAAAAATTATTGGTTTTTGTTTGTTTAATGAGGAATGGTACTCACTTATATTAAATGTTCTTTTCTGAGATGGGGACTTTGGAGACTACCTTTTTTTCCTCTGTTAATCTGATAATTTATAGAATATTAAATTATTTTTGCATTTCTGAGACAAATATTAATTGGACACAATGCATTTACCTTTAATAATCATTAGATTTGATTTTTGAATACATTAAAGTTTTGAATCTTTCATAAATGACATTAGTGTATATCTAAGTGTATACTGCCCTTGTCTAGATTTGGGTTCAGCCTAGGAGGCTGGGTTAGAAAGCCTGAGCTCATTCTCTATGTTTTAGAGCGTTTTATCCATCAAAAGAAACAGTTATTCCTTAAGGCTTTGTAGATTTCATCTATAAAAAACTGGGCTTGATATGCTTTCTTAGAGGAAGACTTCTTCCCACTTTTATATATTTTTTTATTTTTGATATATTAAATTGTTTATCTTGTAGAGTAGATTTTGCTAAGTTATACTTTTCTAGAAAGTCTTTCATTTCATTTAGATTTTCAAATTTGGGATACAACTTTAAATCTTTTCCAATGAGTTTATTTGTGCTTTCTTTTTTCTGGATCAGATTTGCCAAAGCTTTATATTATTTATTGGTCTTTAAAAAAGATAAAAACCTCCAATTTTTGGTTTTATTGATTTCTAGTTTGATCTTCCTATTAATTAATTTCTGCTTTCATCTTGATTAATTATTTCTTCCTTTTAGGGTTTATTTTGTTTTTCCCCTTAGTTTTCAGAGTTGAATGCTTAATTAATTCATTTTAAATCTTTATTATTTTCTAATAAATGCAGTTAAAGCTAGAAAATTTCCTCCACATATCACTTTGCCTAATCCACCAGATTTTGATATGTTGTGGTTTTATAGGTTTCCATTTCTAAATAGTCTGTGATTTGATACAATAGCATTTAGGACATTTAATTTTTTTCCTTGCAGAGAGATTTGGGGAGGTATCCTTTAATTATTAATTCCAAATCTTTTTTTTTTTTTTTTTTTTTTTTGCATTGTGGTCAGAGATTTGTAGAACATAGATTTTTCTATTCTAGTATCTGTTAAAATTTCTTTTGTAGTTTAATACATGGCTAAATTCTAAGAATCTTTCATGGATGTTTAAAAAATAGTTGTATTCTGTCTTTGTTGGGTATAATATTCTATGTGTATCATTAAAAGAGAGTTGTTTGATTGTGTACTTTATTTTATGGTACACGGGCCTCTCACTGTTGTGGCCTCTCCCATTGCAGAGCACAGGCTCCAGACGCGCAGGCTCAGCGGCCATGGCTCACGGACCCAGCTGCTCTGCGACATGTGGGATCTTCCCGGACCAGGGCACGAACCTGTGTCCCCTGCATCGGCAGGAGGACTCTCAACCACTGCGCCACCAGGGAAGCCCTGATTGTGTACTATAAATCCTCTCTATCTTTACTTTTTGTGTGTGTACTTGATTATCTGATTTCTGAAAAGGGTTGTTAGAATCTCCCGGTTTGATTGTGAATTTGTTAATTTCTCCTTGTATTTCTATCAAATTTCACTAAATGTTATATATTTCAAAGCTATGTTCTTAGTTGATGAAAATTCAAAAATTTTATTTCTTCTTGGTGGACTGTACTTTCTATCAATATGAAAAGTCCCTCTTTGCCCCTTTTGTTGCTTTTCACTTTTTTTAGACTGAAACTAATATTTTGTCTGAAATTAATATTCCTATAACTGCTTTATTTCTGTTAGCATTTACATGAGATATATTTTTCCATTTCTTTATTTTAAGCGTTTATCATTTTATATTTTATATATGTGTATATATATATATATAATATATATATATATATTTTAACAGCATACAGCAAGATTTGAGAAGTCCAATTAGATTTTTATCCTTTGATTGGAGAAGTTAACCTATTTACATTAATTGTGATTACTGGTATATTTAGACTTAATCTTCCTAACTTATTTTATGTTTTTTATTTACTGTGATTTCTTCTTTTTTCTTATTTATTGCCTTTTGTTGGATTGATTTAGTTCTCCTTTTTCCCTTTATTGTCTTGAAAGCTATATATTTTATTTTTCTAATGATTACTCTTACATTTTAAATATTGATTTAAACATTTTTATTTTTCTACCATTTTTCCTAACGATTAGTCTATATATCAATACACCTCTTGCCCCCAACAACAGAACAGTCTTAGCAAGCATACATTCCCCTCTGCTCTCATCTTTTCCCTCCTATTGCCCATACCGGAATTATCTGGTGTTTTAGTTCCAGGTTGTTGTTAATTATTTCTTATTATTCATGAGCATCATTAGATTTACTTAGGTTTTGTTTCTTTGCTGATCATTTGGTTCTTATATCTCATATTCCTATGAATTCCTTTTTTGGGGGGAGGGGTTGAGTTACATTGTTTAGTAATTCTCTAAAGAGGAAGTTTGTGGGTGATTAACTTTCAAGTCTTAATATGTCCGAAAATGTTTAATTTTGCACCTCCACGCCACCCCCATTTAAATGTTAACTTGGGTGGGAATAAGATTTTAGCTTTAAAATACTTTTATATCTTTATATTGAGATATTGTTTCATTGTCTTTTAGCATCCAGCCTTAGTAATGAAACATATAATGCCCAACTGATAACTATTCCTTTGTAGATAATTTGTTTTTCCTCTCCTTATCCTTGGTATTCTGAGATTTCGCTTCATCCTTGGTGTTCCAATGTAAGCCCTTTCTGTCTGAAGGCTTCTATTTTCATTTAGATCTAGGAAACTTTCTTCTATTATTTCTTTAATTATTTTCTTCCTTTTATCCTCTGTGTTCTCTTGTAGGTATTCTTCAAAATATCTAATCTGATGAATTTTTCTTCCTTTAATATATGTTTTTTTACATTTTACATGACTTTTTAAGAGAAGAAGTAGGCACATAATCAGATCACAATTCTAATCTAGCCTCTCTATGCATTACAAAGAGAATTTTAAAGTGAATTTCAAATTACATCTTTGAATGTGATTGAATTTGGGCTCTGGCAATTTTCTCAAAGAATTTTATTTTTCCACCTTTGAATGAATTCCCTTCAGAGAATGCTACGAAATATTTTACTCATTGAACCATATTTATTTAGTGTATAATTCTGGTTGACATTGTTCTACATCCTGAGGATCCAAAGTTGAAAAAAGACACAAGTTTATAGTCTGGCAGAGTTTCTCAGCCTTGGCATTACTGACATTTTTGATTGGGTAATTCTTTGTTGTGGGAGACTGTTTTGGGCATTATAGGATGTTTAGCTGAGTCTCTGTCTCCTACCCCACTAGATGCCAGTAGCACTCCCTCTCTGCTGTGTGACAATAAAAAAATGTTTCCACACATTGCCAAATGCCCCCACTTCCCCCCAGAACCACTGGTCTTGCAGGAGAAGTAACTAATATAATATGGGGAGTGTGTTAGTGGAAGAATATATACAGTAGAGTATTGGCACAAAGAGGGTAAGGGCTAACCCTGCCTGGGGTTCAGGAAAGGCTTTTCAAAGCAGAAGATACTTAGCCTGGATCTTAAAGGAAGAGGTAGGTGTTTGTCAGGCAAACAAGGAGCGAGAGAAAAAAGAATAGTAGTATTAGAACAACAGCATGTAAAGACAGAAAGGTTGAAATAATTTGATGCATTTGAAGAACCCTAAGTAATTCAGTACATGGTTGGAACATAGGTTTGAGTGCTGTGGTGAAGGGAGAAGGAAGTGATAAAGCTGGAGAGGTAGTTAGGGACAAGGTTATAAAAGAACTTGCCGGCTATGCTAAGAAAATTTGGGCTTTATTGAGTAGTGATGGCAAACCACTGAAAATGTTAAGCAGGGAAATGGCATTTCAGAAAGGTGGTTTTGTAAATATGCAGGGAATGGTTTAGAAGGAGGTGAGGCTGGAAATAGATTAGTTTGAAGACAGTTCCAATAGCTAAGTTAAAGGTGCAAGCAAGAAATGGTGCAAGCAATATTCAAGAGATAGAATTGAAAGATGTACTGATTGTTTAGCTATGGAGAGTAAGGAATTGGGAGGAATTAAGGATAATATCAGATTTTGGTGAAAAGCGAGGATAAGTGGGGATGTTCTCAATGAATTGTGCTTATGGGCAGTAAATTCAAGTAAAAACCCCTGGAACAAAAACCAAAAAACCCTACCCCCTCCCTCCTCAAGGATCTTGTCGATACATAGTTCTTAACACAAAGGACAATAAATAATTTGGCAGTTTTTAGAAAACCAAACAGGTAACCCCTAAACCGGCACACCCCCCAATCATTGTTGTCCTTCATCTCAAGAAACTTTAAAGTTTTCTCTAAATAGTTTCTCATGGTCTTTCCAAAATTTCAAGAAACTGATTTATATATTTATATATAAATAAAATTTTATATATTATATATATAATAAATTTATGTATTTTTAAAAATATCCCACTATTGAGTCAACTCATTTTGACATCATTTCAGCTATTACAAAAGATTGTGAAAATTTAAGCCAAGATCAGACAATGCAAGCTAAAATTTTTTCAATTATTAATGACATAAAAAAATAGACACTGGTATCCAAAAAATGACTTAAATTCCACAAGCACCTATAAATGCCAAATAATTCAAGGGTGGGAGAATTTTTCAGCATCTTAGTTGAAGAACTGTGGCACTGAGGACCTCTACTGTTGAGAATATGAATGGCTTCAACTCTAGGATTAAACATTCGGAAAAACCTCAACAAAGCATGTGCAATCTACAGCCTGCCAAAGTTTGGAAATAATTTTCAGAGGCACACGGATAGTTGTGTCACTGGAGTCTCTGCAGATTTGCTTATAAGACAGAATCTCAGTCTCTTCCCAGTTCCTGGAACTACTTCTTCATCTCCAGGTGCCTGTCCTACTGCTATCTTCTGGCCGAGTCTGTATTGGGTCTGATTTCTATTTTTTTTCTTTTTCTGAAGCTTACATCTTTTTTGAGGCTTTTATCGAGGCAAAATTACAAGCAAATTTAATGTTTACACAACTTAAATCCATTGATGCGAAGAGTTGGAAGTAACCTATTATCTTATGTCTCCCAGTCTATGCTTAGATCCCTTTAGAAAGGGGAGAGGGTGTTTTTTTTTTCTTACATCCATTCCTGCCTCTAGAGAAAAGTGCTCCATCTAAAATGGTTAGTGCTTAGAAATGCAAAATGGTCAATAGAAATAGTCCCCTTTTCAGATAATTTTTCCTTTACTCTACCCAGATGCTGACATATTGACTGAAAACACCAGATTCTCTTACAATTTATTCCCCCACAAAGTCTGAATCCAAAAAAATGTTTGATTCTTCCAAGCCATTGAGCTCTGACACTCATTTTCCCTGATTTCTCAGTTATCTCAGAAGATTTTAAAACAGTACAGTTATTTTTAAAGGCGGTGTTTTATGAGAAGATTTCTCAACTGCCACAACCTATAGGATTGGGAAAGATTTCGTTTGTGTTTATATTTAATATATGCATAGGTACAGCTCTCTATATAGTGGCCTTTCTTTTTAAGAACTCCTTAGTTCCATTATTTCCATGTTATTCATCTATAGCATTTAAACTAACCCAAGGGCCTCTCTGGTATAGTTTAGCTAATAACTATCAGACACACTAGGGCTTGAATTTGGGCTCTGCTATTTATTAGTTCATTACTAAGTAACTTGTTCAAGTCACGTAACTTCTCTGACTCTAAATTTTCTCCTCTGTTAAAATGGGAGAAAATAGTGTTTATCTTGCGGGTTTCAGGAGGTTTGAATAAGACAGCATTTATGAAAACATACATGACAGAGACTGGCACAAAATCAGTGCTCAATGTATCAAAGTCTCCCTTCTCTTCCCTTCCTTTCCTTTACAAAGAACACATTAAATAATCACTTCAAAAATCAGAGCTATCTGGAATATTACTTAGCCATTAGAAAGAATGAAATAATGCCATTTGCAGCAACATGGATGGACCTGGAGATTATCATACTAAGTGAAGTAAATCAGACAGAGAAAGACAAATATATGATATTGCTCATATGTGGAATCTAAAAAAAAATGATACAAAGGAACTTATTTACAAAACAGGGGAGTCCCCTGGTGGTCCAGCAGTTAAGACTCCGTACTCCCAATGTAGGGGGCCTGGGTTTGATCCCTGGTCAGGGAACTAGATCCCGCATGTTGCAACTAAAAAAAGATCCTGCGTGCCCAACTAAGAACTAGGCACAGCCAAATAAATAAACAAACATTTTTAAAAAAACAGAAATAGACTCACAGACTTAGAGAACAAATTTATGGTTATGGGGGGAAAGGGTTGGGGGAGGGATAGATTGGGAATTTGGGATTGACATGTACACACCGCTATATTTAAAATAGATAACCAACAAGGACCTACTGTATAGCACAGGGAACTCTGCTCAATATTCTGTAATAACCTAAATGGGAAAAGAATTTTTAAAAGAATAGATACATGTATAACTGATTTCCTTTGCTGTACACCTGAAACTAAAGAACATTGTAAGTCAATGATACTCCAATATAAAATAAAATTTTTTTAAAAGTTAGAGTTATCTGTGTTTAAAACTATGCCTAGGTGGGGTCCTTTATCACCAACATATTTTGAAGCCAAATGTGAATCAAACCAAATTCTTCTCTTCATCAGATTGTGTTTTTATCGCTAGAAAGGCAGTGAAACGAAGGTTGATGCTGACCAAAGGAACTGGGTTTTAGAGGGTTTGGTTGTACCTATAAGTACCAAAGGCATAATCCAAATTTTGTATAAGGAATTCGATAGAATTGCAAAACAGTTTAGTCAGCTCCTGCAGTCACATGTGACTATGTGGTTTGGTACAGGGGCTGATGAGGGAAAGAATCCAATGAAAGTTCAAAACAAGAGAAACTGAAGCCCCAAACATAAAAGAGGCTTGCACCACCTCTAGCATCATCCGATCACATTCACAACATGCAACGTGTGTATTTGAGCATCCTATACAAAGAAAGTTTAGCAGCGCCATGCCTCACCTCTGACGGCTCAAAGTCAGGTCATTCCGTCACAAACTTTTTTGTTAAAAGGTATGTCAAGCCATATGCAGAGAACAGTGTGCTACAATACAAATTCAAGGTAGTGCATAGATATGTTTTTGTTGTTTTCAGTGCTTGGGGTGAAATGTGAAAGCTGATGGCTCCTATTCACTTTGAAAAATGAAGTGGGCGCAGCAATCTTGTTGGAGGAATAGTGGGTTAGCAATCAGGAGATCAAAACTCTAAGCCTTGCTTATGCCACTGCCTGTCCGTGGGACCTAAGACAAGTCCTCTAAATACAGCGCTTCAGTTTCCCCGTCAGAACGCTCTAAATAACAATTCTGCCTTATACCTCAAAGGGCAGATACAACAAGCATAAAATACTTTGCAGTCTTCCTTGAGACAGTGTTACATAAATCCCAGTCATTACTACCACTAATACACTAGGATGATAGTACCTGCAGGGAGGTAATCATCACCTTGGAGAGAGAGAGAGGGGGAGAGCTTGTTAATCACCTTAAATCCCTCAAATTGTGTGTCGAGCCAAGGGCAAGTGAGAGATATGCAAACTATAGTGTTGGTGTCAGAATGATTTTGTATAGGCCTCAAGCCTTCCCCGTGAACATTTCGCTTCCAAGAAAATGATTCTGAATCGCTGTGAGAAGATATGATCTTGACTACTTTACCACTCTTGAGGCCTTAAATCTTGGCAACAGTGTTGTGACTCCCACTTAAGCTGAAGTACATGTGCAGGATACTGCTGTCAACATAACCAGGAGGAAAGACACTTACACTAACCAAGAAAACCATTTCCAACCCAGGATTATAAAATGTCTTCCTAAATCTAAACTGTGACTTTTATCTTGGACTTCGCCTCTAACAATGTGGTCACGTACAGATCAAATGTCTAGATTGATAAATGTGGCTTACTTGCATAAGGGACTCATTGACAGAGCCCAGAATCCAAAGGTGATTAGTCGACTAAAGAGAGAGGATGAGCACCAGACAACCTTGCTTGTCATTTTGCCACTTAATCACGTAAATCCCTTAACATGAAGTGCATCTGCATGGCAGGAAATTAAACACTGACAAAAATAAAACCAAAGCTCCCAAATCAGTTCAGGCACCTGTTTCCGAAGAGTAAGTGTGATAAGATTGACTGTTGGTAGCAATTTCTTTTCTGTAGACAGTCTTAACATTTGAATATTGACACACATACTTTAGGATTTATTTTCACAATGGTGGCCGCTTTTTCTATAATGTAGATAAGTGTTAAATTCCAGGAAAAAAGCAGACCAGATTCTACTCAAAACTAGAGTAACCTCTAACTGGGGTTACTAATTCAGAAACAGTATATTTCCTATTTTAGAATGAAGCCAATTTCGAGATTTCCTCTAAAAAACTCTAAAAAAAGCGACTTATGTTTCCACACACACACTTATTTGATTCTGATCAAGATTTTCCTCATGATCCTTACATTGCTTAAATGAATTCTTCATACGGGAGACTTGAACCTTTTAAAGTCCTAGTACATGAGAGTATTATTTAAAGATATTTTTACCCAGATGAAAAATATTAATGTAAAGACCATATTTTCTTCTGAACACACACACACACACACACACACACACACACACACACACACACATACACACACACACAGCCACAGTCTTGTACCATCGTTTGATAACTGTTTTTCTCCTATGTTCCATTTACTAGTTAAAACCACGGGTATAAAAACATGTGCATAAAAAGCGAATTATACTCGAAAAAAAAAAAAACACGTGCATATCAGTTAAACCTTTAAGAGAGTATTAGTGAAAGCTTAAAGTAGAAAATCTTCTGAGAAAAATCTACCATTTACAGGCAGGGTTAATTAAAACTTTTTAAAATTTTAAACTGGTTTAAAGTAGAAGATCTTTAAAGAGTTAACTTTAAGCAGAAATCACTTTTCTTTTAACAGTGCAAATGTGCAGAAAATCCCAGAGATGTTCAAATGCACCAGGCACCTACAGAGCAACCTCCAAGCAGATAAAACTCGGAAAAGATCCATGGAGGGTTTTCACGGCTACTGGAGAGAATCGGCTCAGAGTACCACAGCTCTTTTCAAAACATACCGAAGTACGGAATAAAGCATTCCAAGCACAAAATGAGCACTCAACAAGAGCTGCAAAAGAGTCTTTTACCTAATTAAAAGCTTAACTTTACAGAACTTCAGAGCATTGCCATTTCAGCTTAACTTTGCCAAGATAATCAAGCAGAATGAAGCAAAACAAATAGGGGAAAACAAGCCTCCCACTCTGGTTTTGATTTGCTGCCCATTACAGTGGAGCGGTTTGGCCTGCTTGGGCTAGACGGCTTTCAAACATCTTCCAAATGCCCTATAATGACACCTAATTTTACATTTAACTCTTGGAGGAAAGAGTTGTTTTTCTTGCAATGGTATTTGTTCTATTTGAACATTATCAAACCATTTGTTCTAATCCGTTAGAAAAAAAACATAATAAGGCTCATCTAGAGGCCTTTCCCAGTTAGGAGGGTGACTGAAAAGATTTAGGTCTTTAGCCTGTCTTTAAATCTTCTAAATGAGAGACGATTTACAATTAAGCTATGAAAAATGTGAACACACTCAAGTCTGGAAAGTGTCAGTCTGAGTGTCGGTATCCCAAATCAATGCAAAATACTGTCTCAGAGTATTTTGAACCAAATTTTACAGAACCAAATTTTACAAAAATCAGCCTCTATGCTCAAATCTTGTTAATAAATTATAAAGGGTTCATGTACTATGTTTAAGTTCAGCTAGTCTCAGCTGAGACACTATCAGTGTTTCCCTATAACGTGCCATGGAGAGAATAATAGGGCTTGCTTTTAGAGGTAAAATGACATAAAGTGCTAGAAAATTGTCACACGATCATTTTCCTTAGAAAAAAATGATTACATTTCTAATAATTTGATTAATTGGCATAGGAAGATAAGATTTGTCAGGCTCTTCAGAAGACTTCTCCAGGTTTAGTTGCAAATTAAGGTCAATTTTTTAAATTTTTAAACAGTTGCAGATTATCGAGTTTGGGAGGCTTGTCAGCACAAACTTTTTGCTTTCCCTTCTCTGTACTCAACTAATGCCCTTGCCCTTGTTCAGAGATCTTATTTTCACTCCACAAGCAATGTAAATAGTAGAAGGACCATTGTTAGAATCCTAGATTTGGATCCAGGCTATATAACTTTAGGCAAGTTTTTTTTTCACCTGAGCTCATTCTCCTAATCTGGAAAACAACAGAATTAGACCAAGTATCTCTAATAATTCATTCCAGTTTAAAACTCTCTGAATTCTCAGCAAAGAGGGAGTACCAGACAATGGTGCCCACATATCACATCACCCAGGTCTGTCCTTCGGGTAAATGTTATAAAATGAGCCAACTAGCTATCTGAATATTGAAATAGGAACTAAAGGCCAAGAAACTAGGAGATTTGAAAAACACGATGGTTAGAGGAAACCCCCTAGAGAGAGAAAATTGCATAGAAAATGTTATTGTAACAATACCTGGTGCAGGTGTGGGTGTGAATTACACTTCAGAGAGTGAAAGCAGACAAAGAAAAGAAAAAGAGAATACAAACCCAGGAAGAAGACTATGACACGAACACTGAGATTTACCAAACTGTGTCAGAAGTGACACTTCCCAAAAATGAATAAAGAGAATTTCTCAAAAATGAGGGCGATGCACTCAAACTTTTTCGTCTTAGAGGCAGTAAGGGTAGTGGCTAGAACTGAGACTCAGAAGACAGATTTTATTGCAGTTTAGACTCTGCCATTTATTAAGAATATGTGACAGAGAAGCCAGTTCAGCTGTCCAGATATCATTTTACTTATCTGTAAGAGGAAGGGGAAGAACCCTTTAAGGTCCCTTACAGATCTTCAGTTTTATAATTAGATTAAACAAAAGCATTCTTCAATGAAGTTAGCCAGCTATCTAACAAAGGCCTTAAAAGTTGAGATAATAATAATATCCACTCCATCCGTTTTGGAAATTTTAATGAAATGAGAGAGTTTTGGAAGCTGCAAAATGCTGTACAAACAATGGTGGTAGTGGATATTATTATTTATCAGCATTTTAGAAAATCGAGGCGTTAATGTAGGTGAAAATGTCAGCAATGCCACAGTAGGTAGTCAAAACATACTTTCTGAATAAATAAACGGATTCAAAGTGACATGTCCAATCTCACAGTGAGAACAATTGATAAACAGATTTGCTGGTACAAGAAGGAAAACTCATCTCTACGTTGTGGAGAATGTGGACAAATAGGAAGCCTAGTTCAATAACAAAGCAGGAGAAAGTTTGGAAAGATGCTCCCCCCTCACCAGAATTTCTACTTTGAAGATCGTTTGGTTTCAAAATATATTGTCAACCATGTGAAAGACTTTCTGCTAATTTCTTGAACATGGAGAATAAGTGTTCCACCATAAAGAAAGCAGTTCCTGCCTTCAAGCAGCTTACAATTAATTTGGGAGAATGACAAATACATACTGCCTGTAATATAATATGACAAGTGCTGTAATAGAAGCAGTACTAGATCCTATAGAACCACAGAGTATGGGAAATAACTCTGTGGGGGAAGAATGGAGGGTGGGAAACAGAGAAAAGTTTCTGCAAAAGATAATATTTAATATTCCTCAAAAGATGAACAGGATTTTATTAAGCTAAAAAGTTGAGAAAGGCATTCCAGGCAGACAACTGAAAGTGTCCCAGAGTGGAAATATAAGTGAGAATCAAAATCCAAGAGACAAAAATTGAGTGTGAGGGTGACCAAGCAATGGTTAAAGTTTTAGCTGTTTGAGCCACGTGAGAGAAGTCATCATTTTCACAATCATAATCCATTTTTTAAAGGGTGGTTTTCTTGGGCAGATGGTTTCATATAAAAGTATCCTTAACTCCAAAAAGTGTCAGCATGAATACATGTGTTTTGCTGGGCATTTTACAAAGGAAATTTAAAAGATAATAAACTGATCCTTTCCGAGCTTAAATTTAGACTAATGCAGTTTGGAGGGACATCATAAAGTCTTTTTTTGTTTTGTTTTTTAGATTTTATGTCTTATTTCAAACTCTAAAATGGACTTAAAGGCAACATTGCCTATAATAAATTACACCAAAAATTATATAGCTCAATACACATACTTAGGGCTTGGACTCTTAGTCTAACTCAAATCACGTTTAGGAGCTCTCACTTCTATTTTTAAACAGCATGAGGCAGGCAATGGAGCTGACTTTTCTCACCATGGCTCCAGCACATATCTTACTTACTTCCATCTTTTCCCAGTGCAATTTCTTTAGTTCCCTTCCAGAGAGGTGGCGTATATTTTACTCACTTTTCTGTCACATCTGACTGCTTGCTAATTAGTCTGGTTGAAATATCTTTCCAAACCTATCTTCACCACTAGTTAATCAACCTAAGTCGTCACTTTTGAGCGCTGCCATGTAAGGCATACTCTCCCTGACACATTCCCAGATCCTACTGGCTTAGGTCCAGAGTTTGGGACTGGAAATTCAATCAGAACCATGCTTTCCTATGGAATTTGACCTTATATTATTTTTAACACATACAGTCCAACAGAAACAAACAGCCATGAGAAGGAACTTCACATGTTAAGCACGTAGCAAGCCGTTAGGTAAACATGCCATATTACACCAAGTATATAGCTGCTAGGGACACCATTAACTGGCAGGTCTCTCGTGTGGGAGATTCAGTTCGCATTTTTGCTGTTAGAAGATATAAGCCTATCCATCTGAGTAAAGCAGGTGGCCTGCTTGAGGGATCCTTTGGAGCAGTTGGTTCTGGAGAGAACCCTGGGACTTTCTTTCAGTCCTTTTACATTTCCCATGTTCCGCAAAGGTCAAACTACTCTTATAAAAGGAAATTAGATGTTAAAAACCAGCATTAAAATGAAAGCACTCTATTTGGTCCCCTAACCCCACTAAAGTCAGGGTGTTTGGAACTCATATCTCTCTATTTCCATTAAGCAGTGGATCCCAATTTAGGATTTTTTTAAAATGTGTCTGGGTATTTCATATGTTATAATTCTTCAGAAGAGGATATAATGCCGGTATTTCTTATTTAAGAAGTAACGAATTAGATAATAATGAACTGGAGACTTTCATTTCTAAATCACAACTGAATTTTTTATTGATTTCCTCTACTGATTAAAACATATGCATAAGTACATTTCGTATATATGTTATTCTATCTTTAAATACATGCCTTTTAAGAAGGTAGGCAAGTTATTTAAAGGTGCCAATCCTGAAAGTCCACACTTGCATGACAGGTATATTCTGCTTTGTAACACTTCCTTTTGGTTCCAAATGGAATAAACCCTCTTTGATTAAAGCATATATAATTTCCGATACATGCAATGTAAATGGGAAGATTTATGGGACAAAATTCCCCTGTAGGGAGCGCACAGCAACTAATTTAAAATAACTAATATTTGAGAGGCAGCGCAGCATCGCTGTTAAGCATGCTTGGCTGTAGACTTAGATTGCTGTGCTTGAAAGCGGGCTGCATCACCTACTGCTGTCTTTCTTTGCCTTGATTGTCTATCTTTAGAGGAGATTACAACAGTACCCGGGATTAAATTAATTAAGACTATGTGTAAGTTTCTTTGCACTATGCACAACACATACTAGTGCTTCAAAAACAATAGTTATTATTATTTGCATAATACCATGTGCTTTACCAAGTATCCTTATTGGCATCTCACTCGGTCCTTCTGATAACCTTACTCCTGTGTTGCAGCATAGTGCAGCTGTTAAAAGTCTGAATTCTGGAATCCGACTGCTTAGGCTGGAAGGCCAGCTTCCCCACTTACTAACTATGCAAAACGGTTAAATTTATTTTCTTATGCTTCAGTTTGCTTATCTGTCAAGTAGGGATGATAATAGTATCTACCTCACAGCATTGATGTGCACACATGCAAAGTACTTAGAAGAATACCTGTAACATGGCAGATGTTCAATAAATATTAGCAATTATTATCTTCGTTTTAAAGATGAAAAAACTGTTTCAAAGAGGCAAGTGATTTGCCCTAGGCAATTAGCTAAAAAATAGTAAAGTGATATACAAGAAAGAAAACACCTACTAAACTATTATAAACTATTATATATTTACTCCAGAAAACATACAAATGTATACATTAAGTTCAGTATTAGGCACTGATGACATAAAAGAGAAGACATTTCCTCTCTCTATATGTATGTGAATGCTTTCAACATACATTATATGCTGATAGAGATTTTCAGAGATCATTATGGGATCACAGAGAATGGGACTTTTAAGTTCAACCTAGGACCTCAGGAGAAAGTGATGCCTGAATTGGCAGTCTTAAAAGATGAGTAAGGGGCTTCCCTGGTGGCGCAGTGGTTGAGAATCTGCCTGCCGATGCAGGAGACACGGGTTCGTGCCCTGGTCCGGGAAGATCCCACATGCCGCGGAGCGGCTGGGCCTGTGAACCATGGCCGCTGAGCCTGCGCGTCCGCAGCCTGTGCTCCGCAATGGGAGAGGCCACAACAGTGAGAGGCCCGCATACCGCAAAAAAAAAAAAAAAAAAAAAAAAAAAAAAAAAAAAAAAGATGAGTACGAATTAGACAAGCAAAGATTCATGGGAAGGGCAATCCAGGTAGAGGGAACATAAGAAAAAAAGGCACCAAAGGTATGAAATAGTATGTGTGTATATGCAAAAATAAAGAAAATCCAGTATAACTAGAACATAAAAGTCTAGATGGAGCGATGCAGAAGAAAGGATTGGGCAATGAGGGGCCAGAGGTCTTACACGCACATTAAAGAACTTGGGCTTTATTCAGTTGGCAATGAGAAACTGCTGAAGTTTTAAGCAAGCAGTTGTAGGCAGGTTGTTCTGGGTGTAATATGGATGACAGATTTAAGAGAAGATAAGATTATAGAGAGGCAGGAAGTCTAGCTTGTAGGCAAGATATGATGCAGGTTTGAATTAAAGTATTTGTAGCAGAGATGGAGAGGTTTGTCCTTAGGCTATGTCTATAGGGCCTTGACAAAACTTGGTGAAAGCATTTTGCAGTGGTGGTACCTTCAAAACATGTTAATATATTTTATAGTTTAAAGAAATTTTTATAGTTTTTTCTTTAACAACTTTTCTAATTGTTGACAGTTTGGCTGGCTATTATTTTGGTGTCATGTATATTTTTAATCCCGCACATACTATATTAATATATGTTAATGTCATTCCCTCAGATTGTAAACTCCTTGAAGGCAGTAACCATTTTCCTATATTTATCTAACACAGTATATAGTCCAGTCCTAAATATGTAATAGGAATACTATAAATACTTGATTAGTATGCTTAATTATTATATTAATATAATGTGAACTTATGAAGAAAAGTATAATTCTGACTATATTAAAACTTAATATCAGTTAATGACATGACTAATAGCAGAAGTTAGTAAATTTATCTAAAGAGGAGAAATTCTGAAAGCGGAATGGCCAATAATTTCTTTCCAAATTACTTTTATTGAGTTTTTTTTAACAAAAACTAATAATGATGTCAAGAAATTTCCAGAAAGGAAAGCTATACCTTTAAGAAAAGTTGCTGCAACATATCTGGGAAAGAAAACCTTTTCAGAGATATGATCAAAGGGTCACTGTCTTCAGTTTAAAAAGCGACATGCACACCTGCTGAAATATTAGTTTTCTATTAATGTTTACATGGTGCTAGACTCTTTAGTCTTTTACTCTTTAGTCTTTCAGCTCTTCTATAGGATGGGAAGTTGACAAAAGGTTATTTCTTTGTACCTTTTGAAAAATTCTACTTTTGTCTAGAGGCTGAAACTTCTTTTGCGCCTCTCTTTTGTTCTATTGTACACATTCGTGGATTTTAGTTTAAGTGATTCATCATTGATGCAACTTGTGAAAAGTTCAGCATAACTGGTAATTAAATGAAGGCATTTTGGAAAACATTACAACTTTTGTGTTAATGGGTGTAACCCAGAAGATGTCCCTAGTGAAAATACTCTTTTATGTATTATGACTCTACCACATTAAAACCAGATGATAAGTAAACACTAAATACACTTTAAAGTAAAAGGTATTATCAAGCAGAAATCATTGATCTTGTACCTAACATGTTAACAATGATCAAACAATATTACCTATGAGAAGGAGAGTGCTGCATTCTATAGAAATTATAAATTGTTTGAGCTCATTCAAAAGTATTTTCAACTTGCCTTGAACTTCCTTTCACTGGAAACAATTATTATTGGGAACTATTATCTCTGAAAACCAACAATGAAGATGAAGCACAAAGAAGCTGGAAAGTTCCTCAACGAACACCTATTTTTCTGTAGAGTTGGGAGGTTGTATGTTTTAAAGCTAAAAGAAGTTTCAAGGTTAATCTAGGGTGTTCCTAGATTAACACTGAAGTTGACTTCTCTACCCAGTTTTAAAACTTGTTGATATCCAAGACAAGAAGCTGCATGCTAATTGACACGGGTTTCATTTCAACTGAAAGTTCAAAGAAGCACACTTTGGAAAGTATTACAAAGTTATGGTGACTAATTCTACCTGAGAACTATTAGGTATCTGTTTTCTTTTAAGTGTTTCATGTGCATATTTGTTACTCAAAAGCCTATTTTTACCTTAGATGTCTTGAGCTCTTGGTGGGAAGCATTCCCCACCAACCTCCACCTATCTTCTTCTATCTTCTTCTTTTTCTTTTTGCTTGCACACTCCATACCGCCCTCCCCCACCCCATGAAAAGAAGCCAGAAGGAAATATTACAAATGTGCAAGTCATTACTATAAGCACTGAAAATAAAGTGTTTCTACAGGTTCAGATTTATCTCATTTATCTCCTTTGTGTTTACCTAACCACACCTATGTTGATATAATGATTCACAGGGAAAATAAGAACCCATATTTAAGCATAATGATCAACAACAACAAAAAATACCACCCAGGAAAATACTGTTATTGAGGTGGATTATGCATTAGCCAGAAAGATGCACAAATGAATTGCCAACCTAATGCTCAGGTACTGGAGGATATTAATTGGAGCCAAACCTGTGGTCCATCTTTGAGTTCTTGTAGCTGACCATAAGAGCACAATATGAGATGGGAGAGGGAGAAGATCAGGGACTTACATCACACTCCAGGTCAGAATAAATGTATTTCCTGAGTCAAAAGAGAGGTTGCCTTTGTCACATACTCAGTAATGAAGAATGGCCAGACTCCAGTGGGGTGTAGGGATACCTGAAAGATGTATAAAACCATCAAACACCAAAGTTCACCCCTTGATAAAATTAGGTTCTCAAAACAAATATGGTTGAAGCTGAAGTATTGGTCTGAGAATACACCTTTGCTAGTTCTGATTTAAAGATACAAACACACAGAACCATGTGTGTATGATATTAAATATAGTTATGATCTAGCCCATACTTTTGACTTTGTATGGTTATCTGCGTGGTTTTATTGCCAAATTATTTGAATATTTTGAATATACTTACATTTCTCAATAGTGTTAATTTTTTTAATACATACTTGGATTACATATATGGCCAATGTTCTCCAGAAATTGAAATATAATTAAACAAAGATTCTTGGGTACTTGTTGAACCTTTTAACTATGATTTTCTTTGAATGGTTTATGTCTCATAGCTTAAATTCTGTAATTTTAGTTATAACAGAAAAATATGTATAACATAGTAAGACTATTTTTGGACTACAGAATTGTTTTTTATGTCATATATTACCTTGATTTATTAGAATTTTCAACTGATGAAATAGTTAAACAGGGTTGCACTGGAGATAGTGGAACACTAAAGGGAGGGAGACCAAGTTAGCAGACATTTGTGACAGTCTTTTAATGCCTTAAAATTACATAAATTTTATAATATATTTAAAAAGTTGAGTGATAAAAGCAAAATGCAGCTGGATAGGTGTGATACTTTTCATATAAAGTTTTAAAATGACATCAAACAATACTATATATTGTTTATGGATTCAACATGTAAAAAAATATTAAAAAATAAATGTCACACATACCAAGTTCAGGACAGTGGCTTTCTCTGGGGGCAAGAGGGAGGGAAATGAGATGAAGGAGGGATACAAAAGGGACTTTGCCTGTAATATTTTATTTCTTGAAAAACAAAACTAAAGCCAACACAGCAAAATGTTAACATTTGTTGAATCCATTCATTAGTTGATGGATATTTGAATTATTTTCACATTTTAGTTATTATGAGTAGTGTTGCTTTGAAGATTTGTTTACGTTTTGTTGCTTTGAAGATTTGTTTATGAACACATGTTTTCAATTCTTTATTCTAGGACTAAAATTTGTGGATCATATGGTAATTCTATACCTTTCTAAGGAACCACCAAACTGCTTTAATATAAAATGGTGCAGCTGCATCCGTTTATATTCACACAGGCAAAGCACAGTGTTCCAATTTCTGTACATCCTTACCAACACTTATTATTTTCTTTTTCCTTTTAAAAAAAATTATAGCTATCCTAATGAATGTAAAGTGGTATTTCATTGTGGTTTTGCTTTGCATTGTCCTGATGACAAATTTTGTTGAGCATCTTTTCATGTACTTATTGACCATTGTCTATTCAAATCCTTTGCCCATTTTGAAATTGAACTGTGTGTCCTTTGCTGTTGAGTTGTAAGAGTTCTTTTTTAAAATAACTTTTATTTTATTTATTTATTTATTTATTTATTTAGTCTGCATTGGGTCTTCACTGCTGTGCACGGGCTTTCTCTAGTTGCAGCGAGTGGGGGCTACTCTTCGTTGCAGTGTGTGGGCTTCTCACTGAGGTGGCTTCTCTTGTTGTGGGGCATGGGCTCTAGGTGCATGGTCTTCAGTAGTTGTGGCTCGGGGGCTCAGTAGTTGTGACTCGCAGGCTCTAGACCACAGGTTCAGTAGTTGTGGTGCACGGGCTTAGTTGCTCCACTGCATGTGGGATCTTCCCCGGCCTGGGGTCGAACCCATGTCCCCTGCATTGGCAGGCGGATTCTTAACCACTGTGCAACTAGGGAAGTCCTGTAAGAGTTCTTTTTATATTCTAGATACTAGACGCTTATCAGATACATGATATGAAAATAATGTCTCCCATGCATTAGGCTGTCTTTTCATTTTCTTGACAGTGTCCTTTGATATACAAAATTTTAAACTTTGATGAAGCCCAATTTATCTATTATCTCTTTTGTTGCCCGTACCTTTCATGTCATATCTAAGAATCCATTCCCAAATACAAGGTCATAAAGAATGACACCTAAGGGCTTCCCTGGTGGCACAGTGGTTGAGAGTCTGCCTGCCGATGCAGGGGACACGGGTTTGTGCCCCGGTCCGGGAGAATCCTAAATGCTGCGGAGCAGCTAGGCCCGTGAGCTATGGCCGCTGAGTCTGCACGTCCGGAGCCTGTGCTCCGCAACAGGAGAGGCCACAACAGTGAGACCCCCGCGTACCACAAAAAAAAAAAAAAAAAAAAAAAATTATACTGCTCTAGTGCTTACATTTAGGTCTTTGATCCACTTTGAGTTAATTTCTGTATATGGTGTAAGGTAGGAGCACAACTTCATTCTTTTTCACTTGTCCCAGCACCATTTGTTAAAGAGATTATTCTTACCTCATTGAATAGTCTTGGCACTCTTGTCAAAAATAAGTTGACCATGGACACATGGGTTTATTTCTGGACTCTTAATTCTATTCCATTAGAACTAATATCTATATGTCTATCTTTATTCTAACATGCTTTCTTAAACACACTACACAGAACAAATTGTAAATGCTTTCATAATGATACAGGATCATTACTCTTAGTAACAATTATATTGTATTATGTAGTAATAGTGCCACTCAAGGTACACTGAAATAAATTGGATGTTTGGCTCCACAGGAAACAGTCCCAGATTGGTATTTTTCATTATTTATGTTTTATATGGTTTTCTATCTTCCCCTTGCTGAGAGCTGTCATTTCTGTTAAAATCATGATGCCCATCATAACTTGTAATCTCATTTTTCCCTTCCTAATTCATTATATATATATTTTTTAATGTAGTGAGAAAGTGGCCTGGTTTTATTTTATTTTATTTTATTATTTTTTAACTGCAGTATAGTTGCTTTACAATGTTGTGTTAGTTTCTGCTGTACAATGAAGAGAATCAGCTGTATGTATACACATATCCCCTCCCTCTTGGACCTCCCTCCCACGCCCCCCCCATCCCACCCATCTAGGTCATCACAGAGAGCGCAAAGCTGAGCTATTATACAGCAGGTTCTCACTAGCTATCTGTTTTACACATGGTAGTGTATAAATGTCAATCCTAATCTCCCAGTTTGTCCCACCCTCCCCTTCCCCACCCTCGTGTCCACATGTCCATTCCCTACATTTGCATCTCTACTCCTGCCCTGCAAATAGGTTCACCTGTACCATTTTTCTAGATTCCACATATGTGCACTAATATATGATATTTGTCTTTCTCTTTCTGACTTACTTCACTCTGTATGACAGACTCTAGGTTCATCCACATCTCTACAAATGACCCAATTTGTTCCTTTTTATGGCTGAGTAATATTCTATTGTATATATGTACCACATCTTCTTTAACCATTCATCTGTCAATGGACATTTAGGTTGTTTCCATGTCCTGGCTATTGTAAATAGTGCTGCAGTGGACATTGGGGTACGTGTGTCTTTTTGAATTATGGTTTTCTCAGGGTATATGCCCAGTAGTGGGATTGCTGGGTCATATGGTAGTTCTATTTTTAGTTTTTTAATGATCGTCCATACTGTTCTCCATAGTGGCTGTATCAATTTACATTCCTACCAACAGTGCAAGAGGGTTCCCTTTTCTCCACACCCTCTCCAGCATTTATTGTTTGTAGATTTTTGATGATGGCCATTCCGACCTGTGTGAGGTGATACCTCATTGTAGTTTTGATTTGCATTTCTCTAATGATTAGTGATGTTGAGCATCTTTTCATGTGCCTCTTGGCCATCTGTATGTCTTCTTTGGAGAAATGTCTATTTAGGTCTTCTGCCCATTTTTGGATTGGGTTGTTTGTTTTTTTGATATTGAGTTACATGAGCTGTTTGTATATTTTGGAGATTAGTCCTTTATCAGTTTCTTTTTTTGCAAATATTTTCTCCCATTCTGAGGGCTGTCTTTTCATCTTGTTTATGGTTTCCTTTGGTGTGCAAAAGCTTTTAAGTTTAATTAGATCCCATTTGTTTATGTTTGTTTTTATTTCCATTACTCTAGGAGGTGGGTCAAAAAAGATCTTGCTGTGATTTATGTCAAAGAGTGTTTTTCCTATGTTTTCCTCTAAGAGTTTTATAGTGCCCCATCTTACATTTAAGTCTTTAATCAATTTTGAGTGTATTTTTGTGTATGGTGTCAGGGAGTGTTCTAATTTCATTCTTTTACATGTAGCTATCCAGTTTTCCCAGCACCACTTATTGAAGAGATTGTCTTTTCTCCCTTGTATATTCCTGCTTCCTTTGTCATAGATTAGGTGACCATAGGTGCATGGGTTTATCTCTGGGCTTTGTATCCTGTATCTTTGATCTATATTTCTGCTTTTGAGCCAATACCATACTGTCTTTTTTTTGGTCTGCATTGTGTTTTCATTGCTGTGCGTGGGCTTTCTCTAGTTGCAGCAAGCAGGGGGTATCTTCCTTGCAATGCACAGGCTTCTCGCTGCGGTGGCTTCTCTTGTTGTGGAGCATGACCTCTAGGTGCACGAGCTTCAGTAATTGCAGCACGTGGGCTCAGTAGTTGTGGCTCATGGGCTTTATTTCTCCACAAGATGTGGGATCTTCCTGGACCAGGGATTGAACCCATGTCCCCTGCATTGGCAGGCGGATTCTTAACCACTGTGCCACCAGGGAAGTCCCCATACTGTCTTGATTACTGTAGCTTTGTAGTATAGTCTGAAGTCGGGGAGCCTGATTCCTTCAGCTCCCTTTTTCTTTTTTCAAGATTACTTTGGCTATTTGGGGTCTTTTGTGTTTCCATACAAATTGTAAAAATTTTTGTTCTAATTCTGTGAAAAATGCCATTGGTAATTTGATAGAGATTGCATTGAATCTGTAGATTGCTTTGGGTAGTATAGTCATTTTCACAATATTGATTCTTCCAATCCAAGAACATGGTATATCTCTCCATCTGTTTGTATCATATTTCTCTCCATCTGTTTGTATTGATTTCTTTCATCAGTGTTTCATAGTTTTCTGAGTACAGGTCTTTTGCCTCATTAGGTAGGTTTATTCCTAGGTATTTTATTATTTTTGTTGAGATGGTAAATGGGATTGTATCCTTAATTTCTCTTTCTGATCTTTCGTTGTTAGTGTATAGGAATGCAAGAGATATCGTGCATAAATTTTGTATCCTGAAACTTTACCAAATTCATTGATTAGTTCTAGTGTTTTCTGGTGGCATCTTTAGGATTCTCTGTGTATAGTATCATGTCAGCTGCAAACAGTGACAGTTTTACTTCTTCTTTTCCATTTTGGATTCCTTTTATTTCTTTTTCTTCTCTGATTGCCATGACTAGGACTTCCAAAACTATGTTGAATAATAGTGGTGAGAGTGGACATCTTTGTCTTGTTCCTGATCTAAGAGGAAATGCTTTCAGTTTTTCACCATTGAGAATGACGTTTTCTGTGGGTTTGTCATATATGGCTTTTATTATGTTGAGGTAGATTCCCTCTGTGTCCACTTTCTGGAGAGTTTTTATCATAAATGGGTATTGACCTTTGTCAAAAGCTTTTTCTGCCTCTATTGAGTTGATCATATGGTTTTTATCCTTCAGTTTGTTAATATGGTGTAACACATTGATTGATTTGCTTATATTGAAGAATCCTTGTATCCCTGGGATAAATCGCACTTGATCATAGTGTATGATCCTTTTAATGTGTTGTTGGATTCTGTTTGTTAGAATTTTGTTGAAGATTTTTGCATCTATGTTCATCAGTGGTATTGGTCTGTAATTTTCTTTTTTTGTGATATCTTTGTTTGGTTTCGGTATCGGAGTGATGGTGGCTCATAGAATGAGTTTGGGAGTGTTCCTCCCTCTGCAGTTTTTTGGAAGAGTTTGAGAAGGATAGGTATTAGGTCTTCTCTAAATGTTTGATAGAATTCACCTGTGAAGCCATCCAGTCCTGGACTTTTATTTGCTGGAAGATTTTAAATTAGTTTCAAGTTCATTACTTGTGATTGGTCTGTTTATATTTTCTAATTCTTCCTGGTTCAGTCTTGGAAAGTTGTACCTTTCCAAGAATTTGTCCATTTCTTCTGGTTGTCCATTTTATTGGCATATAGTTGCTTGTAGTAGTCTTTTATGATACTTTGTATGTCTGCAGTGTCAGTTGTAATTTCTCCTTTTTCATTTCTAATTCTATTGATTTGAGTCTTCTCCCTTTTTTCTTGATGCATCTGGCAAAAGGTTTATCAATTTGGTTTAGCTTCTCAAAGAACCAACTTTTAGTTTCATTGATCTTTGCTATTGTTTTCTTTGTTTCTATTTCATTTATTTCTTCCCTGATCTTTATAATTTCCTTCCTTCTATTAACTTAGGGTTTTTTTTGTTGTTCTTCTTCTTTCTCTAGTTGCTTTACGTGTAAGGTTACATTGTTTACTTGAGATTTTTCTTGTTTCCTGAGGTGAGATTGAACTGCTATAAACTTCTCTCTTAGAAATGCTTTTGCTGCATCCCATAGGTTTGAGGTTGTCATGTTTTCATTGTCATTTGTTTCTAGGTATTTTAAAATTTCCTATTTCATTTCTTCAGTGATCTCTTGGTTATTTAGCAGTACACTATTTATCCTCCATATGTTTGTGTTTTTTACAGTTTTTTTCCTGTGATTGATAGCATTGTGGTCAGAAAAGATATTTGATATGATTTCAATTTTCTTAAATTTTCTGAGGCTTGATTTGTGACCTAAGATGTGATCTGTTCTGGAGAATGTTCTGTGTACACTTGAGAAGAAAGTGTATTCTGCCACTTTCAGGGGGAATGTCCTATAAATATCAATTAAATCTATCTGGTCTATTGTGTCATTTAGCACTCGCGTTTCTTTATGTATTTTCTGTCTGTATGATCTGTCCATTGGTGTAAGTGGGGTGTTAAAGTCCCCCACTATTATTGTGTTACTGTCTATTTCCCTTTTTATGGCTGTTAGCATTTGCCTTATATATTGAGGTGCTCCGATGTTGGGTGCATAAATATTTATAATTGTTATATCTTCCTCTTGGATTGTTCCCTTGATCATTATGTAGTGTCCTTCCTTATCTCTTGTAATAGTCTTTATTTTAAAGTCTATTTTATCTGATATGAATATTGCTACTCCAGCTTTCTTTTGATTTCCATTTGCATGGTATATCTTTTTGCATCCCGTCACTTTCAGTCTGTATGTGTCCCTGGGTCTGAAGTGGGTCTCTTGTAGATAGCATATATATGGGTCTTGTTTTTGTATCCATTCAACCAGTCTGTGTCTTTTGGTTGGAGCATTTAATCCATTTACATTCAAGGTAATTATCGATATGTATGTTCCTTAATTGTTTTGGGTTTGTTTTTGTGGGTCTTTTCCTTCTCTTGTGTTTCCTTCCTAGAGAAGTTCCTTTAGCATTTGTTGTAAAGCTGGTTTGGTGGAGATGAATTCTCTTAGATTTTGCTTGTCTGTAAAGATTTTGATTCCTCCATCAAATCTGAATGAGATCCTCGTTTGGTAGAGTAATCTTGGTTGTAGGCTTTTCCCTTTCATCACTTTAAATATGTCCTGCCCCTCCCTTCTGGCTTGAGGAGTTTCTGCTAAAAAATCAGCTGATAACCTTATGGGGATTCCCTAGTATGTTATTTGTTGCTTTTCCCTTGCTGCTTTTAATATGTTTTCTTCGAATTTAATTTTTGTTAGTTTGATTAATATGTGTCTTGGTGTGTTTCTCCTTGGGTTTATCCTTTATGGGACTCTCTGAGCTTCCTGAACTTGGGTGACTATTTTCTTTCCCATGTTAGGGAATTTTTTGACTATCATCTCTTCAAGTATTTTCTCAGACCCTTTCTCTTTCTCTTTTTCTTCTGGGACCCCTATAATTCATATGTTGGTGAGTTTAATGTTCTCCCAGAGGTCTCTGAGACTGTCCTCAATTCTTTTCATTCTTTTCCTTTATTATGCTCCTTGGCAGTTATTTCCACCATTCTTCTTCCAGCTCACTTATTTGTTCTTCTCCTTCAGTTATCCTGCTATTGATTCTTTCTAGTGTATTTTTCATTTCAGTTACTGTGTTGTTCATCACTCTTTGTTAAACATTTCTTGTATTTTTTCGATCTCTGCTTCCATTCTATTGCTGAGATTTTGTATTATCTTTACTAACATTACTCTGAATTCTTTTTCAGGTAGGTTCACTATTTCCTCTTCATTTATTTGGTTTTGTAGGTTTTTACCTTGCTACTTCAACTGTAACATATTTTCTTGTCTTCTCATTTTTTTTTTTTTTTGATGGGTGGGGCTGTGTTCCTGTCTTCCTGGTTGTTTGGCCTGAGTAATCCAGTACTGGAGTTTGCAGGCAGTTGGGTAGAGCTGGGTCTTGGTGCCGAGATGAGGACCTCTGGGGGACCTAACACTGATTAATATTCCCTGGGGTCTGAGGTTCTCTGTTAGTCCAGAGGTTTGGACTTGGTGCTCCTACCACGAGAACTCAGGCCTGACCCCCAGAGTGGGAATCCAGATCCCACAAGCAGCACTGTGTGGCAGGAAAAAAAAAAAAAAAGAGCTTAATAATAAATAAAATAAATAAAAATTAGAAAAATATGTTAGAAAAAATAAAAGTATAAATGAAACAACAACAAGGCAAAACATAACCTCAAGAACAAAAAAATGAAAGCCAGAAAAGGCCTTGGTTGGGGGCCGGGGCTTAGATGGGGGGCGGGGCCTAGGCTCAGCCTGGACCAAGAGTGCCCTGGAGGGCTGAGGTTTAGGCCTGGGACTCCAAGAGTCTTGCTGTTGAGTGGGTGGGGGAGACCCTAGCCTCGTTCCCCTCTGATCCCCTGATACCCCAAAGGTCTCTCCCCATCCCTGTCAATCCCCATTCCATGGGTGGGCCCCTCTGAGTGTGGGAACCCCTCCCCTCCCCCAGCTGCCCCTCGGGGGTGCCAGTCCCATCCAGCCTCCACTTTTCCTCCCTTCCTCCTTGGCCCCCACATCCTCGGGGATTCCTCACCGGTCACTTGGGGATTCCTCCCATCACTTTAGGTGTCTGAGAGCCCCCACCAGCACCTGGCAGGTGCCCTACTTGTGAGGAGACGAGAACTCCATGTCTTCCTACTCCACCATCTTGACTCCTACCCTAATTCATTATATTTAATGCCTTTGTGAATTCAGATAACTTAGCTTTATTCATTCAATAAACATTCTGAGTGTCCAGCAGTTTAGTTTTTGAGGTACTGTTAATGACTTTCATACCCTAAGTTGAGCATGAACATACTCACAATTTAACAGTCATATACGTACACAGCTAATTGTAAAACAAAACACTAAGTGCACTAATAAAGGTGACAATAGTATTGTGGTAGTATGAAGAAGAACTATTAATTTAACCAGGGAGAGAGGGGAAGATGTCACAGGGTTGCTGACATTTAAATATGCCTTGAAAGATGAATTGGATTTTGTCAGATCATATCAGATAGAAAAGTACACTTTAGGGGAAGAAAACATACTATGTTCAGGGATCAATAAATACTCCGGTGTGACAAGAGTCATGGTAAAAGGGAAGGGGATGAGATAGAGAGAGACAGAGAGATGGGGGGGAGACAGAGGAAGAAGAAGAGACAAATGGAGAGGGAAAGAAAGAAGAAGTGGGAGAGACAGAGGGAAAAGGAGAGGGAGAAGGGGAGAGAGGGAGGGAAGGAGAGAAAAAGACAGCTAGACAAACCCAGGTCTAAGTGAATAGCCTTGAATACTATGCTAAGGAGTTTGAACTTTATGATGAAGAAAACTGGAAGGCAGTAAAGGTTTTTATTTTTATTTTTTTATTTTTTTATTTTTTGCGGTATGCGGGCCTCTCACTGTTGTGGCCTTTCCCGTTGCGGAGCACAGGCTCCGGACGCACAGGCTCAGCGGCCATGGCTCACGGGCTTAGTTGCTCCGCGGCATGTGGGATCTTCCCCGACCAGGGCACGAACCCGTGTCTCCTGCATCGGCAGGCGGATTCTCAACCACTGCGCCACCAGGGAAGGCCCCAAGGTTTTTATTTTGATAATTGATGTGACTAGTTCTGTTTTAGGAAAATGACTTAAGCTGTATGCAGTGTGGTGCTGATGGTAAGACTGAGGCAGAGAGAGGTAGTTAATTTTTAATCTGTGTCTGAGATGCTGAGCAGTAGGTATGGGACTGGATTTGTGATTTATGAAAGTAAACCACCAGAGTCAGAGTTCAAGGAACTTTCTTACGGGTGAAGTGCATAGGAAGTCAGTGTTTAAACTTAGCAAAGCTTAACTTTTGGCTCCTATGAGGAAGTGATGGGGTTCAGGACCTGCTACCTGTTGGTGTAGTGAATATCTTAAGCTAAAGGAAGTTGAGATGCAGCAAGTACAGGAAGAACTTTCTGACCTCTCCCTGAAGCAAGTCACGTGAGAGGTTCTCCCCTCCAAAACCTGGAGGAAAGGAGCATCCTTACCTCTGAAGACAGAGGGACGCTGAGAGGACTCTGACCAAATAGGCCTTAGTAAGTCTCCCCCAGTTTACTACATTTGCCTTATACTCTTTTTGTCCCATCACATTCTCCCACAACTCTCCACTCTTCATTACACTTGCATAAAATCATTCTTAGGATCTTTGTTTCCTTACAAAGCTTCCTGTGTCACATAAAACTCATATTAAATAAATTTGTATGCTTTTCTCTTGTTAATCTGTCTTTTGTTACAGGGATCCCAGTCAAGATCTTGGAAGGATAGGGGGGAAAAGATATTTTTCCTTTCCTACAAAAGCCTAAAAAGAGTATGGGCTTTAGAGTCACTGCACCACCAACTCTGGCTCTACCTTTTCCTAGTTTGCCAAGGGTAAGTTCCTTAATGTTTTTAAGTCTTATCATAAAACAGGTACATTAATATTAATATCACAGAGTTAATGTGAAGTGTTGAGACAGCATGAATGCTATTCAAGAACTGTCAATGTTCTTATTTTCTTTCCCCTCCCAGGTACTTAACTATATTTTTGATGGTTAAGGTTGTAATGTAAGTGTCCTTGAGATTTAGCATTATTATAATAGGTTTTAGGTTATAGTAAGGGTTGACAAGAAAATAGTGACCCTGATTCTTCCCTTTGAACTCAGTAAAATTATTTTCTAAATTTTGCACTTTAGTATTAG
Source organism: Kogia breviceps (assembly GCF_026419965.1). Lineage (NCBI taxonomy): Eukaryota > Metazoa > Chordata > Mammalia > Artiodactyla > Physeteridae > Kogia > Kogia breviceps. The sequence goes on from NC_081328.1 coordinate 22,441,002, forward strand.
AGCAGCTAGATTATGTTATTTAATGTGCATACCACGCTGTCTTTGGTTTATGCTGCTTCTCTGCTTGGAATGCCCTTCCTCTATCCCTTCCAATTGGCTAGTCCAGCCTATAAGACACAACTGAAATATTTCCTTCAAGAAAGCTCTCTTCTCCTCTATCCCAGGTAAGATTTGCCTTCTCTGTGTTACCACATTACCACATATTACAATGTACTAAATGCAATGATAGACTACACTGTGTTATGTTATAATCTATGTGTGTGTTAGTTTCTCCCTACAGACTACAAAAAGGCAAGAACTATGTATGTTAGACTATGTCAGTGTTTCCTCAGTTCTTATCCTGGCCCTGGAACATACCAGACATTTAATAAATATCTGTTGAATGAAGAAGCAAATTTTAAAAATCACCCACCTACTCATTCCAAGTGCTTACAAATTATATCCATTTTCCTGTTTTAAATGTCTCATGCCTTACCAATCTCCTCAGAGAAGCAGCTATAATGGCTCTGAAGAAACTGATCTGAGAATAAAAAACCTGTATTGCAGCTTGGCTCCACCATGATTACATGTGAAATCTTGGGCAAGTCACTGAACTCTTTTCCCTTGCTTCCTTATGTACAAAATAAGAATACCTATAGGTTTGTAACAAGGATTAAATGAAAATAAGATATAAAAGAGCCATACTTAGTATGTGCCACATAGTGAGTTTTCATCATTTGTTGCTTACTTATTATTTGCTTTTGTTAAAAACTTAAGTTTGAATATAGTTGGAAATGAAAAAGGACTTTTCATGAAAAATTTGGGTCTTTAATGCAATTAACTAGATTATTCCAATCATCCAGAGAACTCTGTAAAACTGCCTTTATTTTAGGCTATACTATTATCACTAGTACCGGAATGAACCTGTTAACAAAAATAAAACAAAGTAAAACACCCCAGCCTCAAAGTCATTGCCAGTCATAAATAACTTGAAAGTTATTTAAATGAAGATATATTACCTCTATAATGGGGTGCTGTCTATAAATCAGGAAGAAAAACCAACAAATAAAAGACCCATTAATGTGAAATGCTGACAAATCTGTGTTTTCAAAGGCCCTACAACTGGTATTTTCAGAAGCTCTAATAAAATTCATATCCTTTGTGTCTGCCAAACCCCACAACTAAAAAACCACGCTCACAGCCTTGAGGATGAATCTAAATGTAGTGAATTCAGAGGTGGACGCTCGCAGAGTCAAGGAACGTTTTCATCCTTGACAAGGAACAATTGTGGCGGGTTTCTAGTGAATGAGCTGTAGTCCTCCAGGCACCAGAGCTTTTAGCATCTTTCTCGCAAATTCGCCCTAGGAGGCTTTAGAACGGATGTGTTAGTGTGATGCTGCCATCTACAGCCAGAATTTTCCAGGGACCTTGATAAAATAATAAAAAATAACAATTCTAGGCCTGTCCGGTCAGCATACACTTTAAATATTTTTGGTCGCTTCGTGGAGTAAGTTCCAAAACTCATTAGTTCCAAAAGAATTTTTGGCTGAGGTTTCTTCTGATTACCAAAGGAATCCATTTTAGTTTAACTTCAAGAGAAATCTCATACAAAAGATATTTCCACCTCATATGAGTTTTCCTGAATTTCCACAGCATATATTTCTATCAGATGGTATTACTAAAAAAAATCTTTTAAAAACAATTATGTTTGTTATTCTTATGACGATGTGAACTCACTTCAGAGTGAAGTTATAAAACAGTCAGACATAGGCAGATGATTCAGCCCATGGGGTTCTACTAACAGAATTTTCCAGTACTGCTCCCTGACCACTTTTCTTGGGTTTTGCCCTTTCCCTCCTATTTTGACAGCAAGCAGAGGAAATAAGATGACAGCAGAGGGCATCAGTCTTTTTTCTAGAGAACAATGCTGCCTCAGTAAGTAGCATCCAACTAAGATATAAATCGTATTTATAAAATACAGAACACTCCCAGAAATAACCAACCAATTTTACAAAAATGAAAATCATGCCCAATATTTCCAGTGTCTATTGTATCCAAGTTTGTTTTTTTCTCAGCTAAGTATTTGATCTCTGCTAACTGTCCCACACTTTTCCTGAATATTTCTTATGTCTCATTATGAGTCATCTTATTTTCCTCAAGCTAACTTTGCTTCTTATGTATCTCAATGCTCACCTAAAAACTCAAGAACAAAAATCAATGTTTATAATGTCTCTACAATACCATACCATAATATGAGTTAGTTTATTTATACCCTTACAATGTTTCAGTGTATTTTTGTTTTGTTTTGTTTCAGTGTATTTTAGATTGAGTTCAGCTAGTTCCCCAAAAACAGATAAAGGTATCATAGAAAATTTATAGTCATATTGAAAATATTAGTTTTTAATGTCTTTCTGAGGGACAAAGTATATACAATTAGTTGACGTTATATTTTTGATCACCATAAGCAACCACCTAACTAGACCACTCTTCACTCTCATTTGGTGGATGAGGAAAATAAGGCATGTGAATGTTAAATGATTTATTCAAGGTCATTTCAAGTAATTTGCATAAACATTTAGAGAAGAGGCTCTTATCATTACAGTCTGTCCTGAGGTCCTTAGCAAGAATGTTAGGCCTCTTCTTTTTCACCTCTCTAGTGAGAGATTTACTTCAAATTTTCCATGGGTGACAGAATTTAACAGTGAGAGAATAATTTATGACAACCATTCAATTCTGAAGAGATGGGCTGGAAAAGAAAAATGAGATGCTACACTGGAAAGTTTATAGTGGAGTGTTAAAGAGAAAAGGTTTTATCTACTTTTACAAAGGTAGTGTTGTGTCTTTTATAGCATCAGTAGTACAAGTTACTAAAAAGTCATTCGACGCAGTAGTAAGTTATTCAGCTTGTTTACAAAATAGTTAAGAAAAGATTACTAGCAAGCTTATTGCAAAGTCTTAAGTAAAAGAAAAATCTAGTTAACTCTTTCATAATTGATCTTATGAAATGTTTAGGATAAAAATATAAATGTCTCAGTTATTATTATTTATCACTTTGAATCATACCTATGCTTTCTCAAAATATAAGAAGGGTTTTGTTGTTCTGGGTTTTTTTCATGGCTTGAGAAGACAATTATTATCCCTCTATCACCTTCAGATGTTCCTCCCCTCCCCGTTGCCACCATCTCTGGCCTTGATATTTAATCATCCATTAGAATTCTAAGTCAACAGAGGGAGGCAACATTTTTAAATGACTCTAAATATTTTAAATAAATTGAGAAACACATGAATCCTCAGCCTCTTATTCACCTTTCATCGTATCACAAAACCATCAGACACACACACTTTCAATTTTTCTGTATTATGTAAACAAAAGATTTCAAAGTAGGATTTGGTAGATGGTGGATTTTGAATTAAATTGAAAATGTGCCCACAACACAGCAATTATTTCATTAACTCTGAAGAGTTTAAATTCTTACAACGGAACCACGTCTTGAGTGAAAAAAAAAATCTACACGTAATACCAAATCCAATAAACAGAAGCAAGCAGTTGGTGTACTGTCTACACTTTCATTTTGTTTTAAAAACACATCGATGGTGATGGTTTTACAACTCAGTGAACATACTAAAAACTACTGAATTATACACTTTAAAGGGTGAATTTTATGATATGTGAATTATATCTCAATAAAGCTGTTATTTTAAAAATAATGTAGCTAAGTGTTCTGTAAGAAAATCCTGCTAGGAAAAAGATATATGATTTTTTTCTTTGTCAGCATCATATTTAAGAGTGTATACAAAAGTGAAATAAACAAGATAAATGTTCACTGCAGCCCAGATAAGGTGCTACTATCTTTTGAGATAGGATATCTACTGTGCTGTAGTCATGACTCCCAAATTCTAATCTGAGAGATCTGTATGAAATTCCCACTGAAACCAGTGACCATTATGCTACAAAACTTAGGAAATAATTTGGCACATTCTGCAGTATACTTACATTTTCTAAAGGATTCTTTGTTCTAACTTTCTTCTGTTTTTGTTTAACTGACAAAAGGATCACACAAAGGTTATGCTCTCATCATGATATTTCTTTAAAGTAAATTTGGATAGGAACATGAAAGTTACGCCAGTATAGACATATAGATTTGAACTCAGTGAAAGGTTTTGGAAATAAATATTGCAGACACTCTCCATTTGGATTTCGGAAGGAGGAGTAGTTAGAAAGGTCATTCTTTTCTGGAAAAATGGTTTTGATAGCATCAAAGAATCTTAGAGTCAGAAAGCACTTTAGAGATAATCTGGTTCAATCCACTGCCCTCCTTGATGAAGAAATAAAGACCCAAAGAGGTTAAGTAATTTGTGCGAAAGGTCACACAGTAAGTTAGTGCACGAGTAAAATAGAAAGTGAGTCTCCTGATTCTCTAACCAAAAATTTTCATCCTCTCCTTCCCTAAACTACTATCATCTGGAGAAAATAAAAATTTGTTAGGTGTTCCCTGTTAAAAAAAAATACTTGTAAAAAAAAATACTTGTATGTAGAATAATCTCATGCACAGCAGGTACTTAAGGGATATTTTAAAATTATGAGTTATTTTCCATTTATTTTTACTGTCTTTTCATACAATAATTTTGTGAGATATTTTGTAATTCATCTTATGATGAAGAAAATTGTACATGGAGAGATTAAGGGGGTTAAGGAAAGGGCCAAAATGCAGTCACATCTCTTTCTAAATTCCACTATGCCTCACAGAATCCCAAAAGAGTTAAAAAAATCAGTCATTTGAATGAACCATGAAAATGAATAATATCACACTCTGCTAGAGAGAGTGTAAATTGAAACAACCATTCTGGAAAACAGTTTCACAGTGTCTCTCAAAAGCCTTTAAAACTTTTTTATAGTTTAAACTAATAATTCTGTATCTGGAAACCAGTTAAATAAATATAAACCAAGATCCAGAGACACAGCTTTGCAGAGAATTTTTCATTATCATGAGAAGAAGTGGTAAACATCAATGATGGAAAGATTAAGAACATGATGATACATTCATTTGATGATTACCATGGTAGCTAATAAAAGAAAATTTAGAATTTAATACAAAAAATATGTGATATAGTAAGTTTTAAAGCAGAATACAAAATATTATATGTGGTGTATATTTAAAAATATAAAAACTTCTACATAGAAAAGTATATTGGTTGCCTTTGGGTAGTAAAAATATGGGTGGTTTTGCTTATAATTATCCAATTTTTAAATGAGAAATATGTATTGCTTTTATAGTAGAAAATCTTTAATAGATGTCATTATTAAAACAAACATAAAATGAGCCAACCAATCAAAAACCAATTCAGAAAATATAATTAGAATCTACCTTTGGGATGAAGTATTTATAGGCATCGGGTTCAGATGCCTTTCCACTCACTACATCATATTATCCAATGCCATCTTTTCTCATGTTGTTGCCAAGTGCTTTTCTTTACAGAATCACGTACGATTAGTATCTATCATAATATATCTTTCTTTGAGATTCTAAAGAATACCATTCACTCTAGATCTTATAAATACTTCATTCTTGTGATTTGCTTGGTCAGACCGCACCAATTAAAACCAAACTGCACGTCTCCCAAACTTAGTTCAGGTGGAGAGGCTCTCTGGCTGCTTCCTGAGAGGTTTCCTAATTCAAGTCAGTCCCTCTTTTACTGCACATGGTGAAGTCATGTTTTCTCTTTGTACTATGGCAGCATCCAAACTCACACAAAAGCATGAGGGGCCATAATTCCTCATTTCGCAAGTTAATCAAAGTTGTCACATATAGAACTGGAAAAATAGCGAACACTTTAAAAGTTATAGCAACCATCTGAAAGGACAATAAAACATCGTTTTAAACAAGAAAACAGGTTCTAGTGAAAATGTTCTTCATTTAAAGAGGAGAATTTGTTAAAGGGGATTTCAAAATTTCTGAGTCACACCTTTAGAAAAATTCCCACTGTTGCTTACACTTTGGAATAGTAAGGCCAGATAGAAGGACCTTTTATTTTTCTGTCAGCGTGATTCATGTCCCAACATTTGAAACGAAGAGGATCCTTTCCTGACTAGATCTCAATAAGACAAGCATGAAGGCAAAATGGCAACATGGGTTTCTGCTGTCAGTGGTTTGCACATCAATCATCAAGACTCCAGATGGCATCTGTTTTCAGTGATCATGTCACTTACCATCAACATCACATTAAATCCTTGCAGTAAAAATGGGTTCTTTTCCCCACATTCGCAAGCAGATGATCTCTGATTTCATCCTCAGGCCTCTCATTTTGGGAAGAAAACAGTGCAACAGTGTCTCCTGCTGCCTATTAGCGTGGCGACACGTGTGCACAGGAGGGACTCGTCCTAGTGAAAAGGAATGAAGACTTAATCCTTGGCAGCACTTGACTTCGTTCCAATGTATACTTTCTCTACATTCAACTAAACTGTGCTTTGCATTTCACACTGCTCATTTCTAAGTGTAAGAATACCATTATCTCTGCTATTAGAGCTCTTCTAGTATCAAGCAATTGCTCACGTTCTTTTAATTTTTCACTTGTTCACTCCCATACCTGCCTGCTCAGCACTCCTCCCCTCACCTAGCAGAGGCAATACAGGATAGTTTTATTTGGAGAACAGTTCTATCAACAGAAGGATCTGAATTTTGGATGCCAGAGAGAAAATTATTGTTGTCAGGATATATCCTTATTGTTTTACAGGTTTGGCATAACATTCGGTGGGAAATCCTTCTGGATGAGTGCCGCTAAAACCCACACAAATACAAGTTGGCTTTTTGGTATTATTTCAGATCCTTGATGGAGGAAAAAATGCATGTCTGGGAGCAATCACACTCAAGCATATATCTTCCCCTGATGCAATTTTGTGAATCCAAAGTGATAAAAAGAAGTTGTGACTTTTGACATTACTGAATAAATTCTGAGGTACTGTTTGAATCAATCAGGTTACTTTTTCCCCTGAAATAAATCCAGTATGTTTACACTCTTACCATATGTGAAAAGAATGCATTTGAAAAATCTCATGATGAGTTAATTTATTTTTTAAAAAGGCCGGGGGTGGGGGGACCTCATGTAGAAAATGGCACAGTGTTGCCTCAACTCGTTTTTTTCCTCCAAGTTTCCAATCACGCTTCTAATTTCGAAGATCTGCTCCTGGGGAAAGGCTAGTTTTTACTGTCTCTTGTTTTGGAAAAATTTGACAAGCAGTGCTGCACCCATCTTAGATGCTAAAGTAACTGACTTTGAGTACAAGGCTAGTATGTTCCATATGTGTGCAGAGTTAGCTGAAGGAGGGCAATTACCTTCCCTGGTCTCAAAGTAACTACTGAAGTAGTTAGGGTGGAAGACAAAATCATGGTATATTAATTCCTCCTGTTTCTAAGAAGCAACATGCTCTTTGCTCTAAGATAAACTATAGATCTGGTTTTCTCTACTCTGATCTATAGCATTTATTGTCTATTTTGGTACATAATCATGTCCAATCTTGAAGATTCCCTAAGTGTTCCAGAAGGGCATATCTTACTTCCAAAACAGGGTTAATTTTAAGGGTGTCTTGAACGTGATATAGTCCCCTCAACCCAAAGTACACTCATTGAAATGATCTTTTTTCTCTTGGCTTTAGAAATCTCAGGGACAACACTAACACACTTTACAGAGTGTTTACAGAATCAGTTTGTTAGTAATTGTGCAGCACTTCAGAAATATAAAGCACTAAATATTGTAGTGGATAGCAACTTAATAAGATAATTAACCAACCATTTCTAACACAAAACTGTGTAAGTATGGACATGTTTAACTTCTGAATATTTTAGACTTTCTTCCTTTTATTGGCTTAAGCATAATACTGAACATTCTGATTATTCGAGTGAAAGAAAAAAGGACATTTTTGGTTTGAATAAGAATTATTTTACCATTAAACAGCATCGTTTTCTCTCAGTGCACAGAATGTTTTTTTCATTTTAACACGCCATTTTTTATGCCCTGAGTAGGACGACTGTCAAAGGTAAACACCTAGCTAATCTCTAGTTAGGAAAGCATTTGATCACCAGCTTTGTTTTACTTTTCGAACCAGGACACTGTTTAAGAAGACAACCAGTCCCTCCCAGGGTGGAAAGGGACTATTCATTTCTGTTTTATACACAGCTAAACCTTCTATTCTGTATCCTATTAGTAATTATATTTGCTTTTGTAGTGTGTACCGTCTCCTGATCTCTGAGCTCATACCTATTATAATCCTCTCTAAATAAATAATATCCAAGTTCCAATCCCCATAGACCTGCTGGCAGAGAACATTTCCCTCCATTTTTCTAGTATCTTAGGACCCAAGTATACCATGAGATTCTAAAATTATTTTAAAGCAAACTTAGAGTGGAATAACAATTAGGAGTTACTAAAAACTCATATGCATTCACTGGTCATTTTTTTCTCCTGGCAAGTTGTGGTGTTGTTTTTGTTTGTTTGTTTTGCGGTACGCGGGCCTCTCACTGTCGTGGCCTCTCCCGTTGCGGAGCACAGGCTCTGGACACGCAGGCTCAGCGGCCATGGCTCACGGGCCCAGCCGCATGTGGGATCCTCCCGGACCAGGGCACGAACCCGCGTCCCCTGCATCGGCAGGCGGACTCTCAACCACTGCGCCACCAGGGAAGCCTCTAGTTGTGGTGTTTAAACCATAAATAATTCTTAGCTTAAACTACGTTGAAGACAGGAAAACAGAAAATAAATGAAAAAATGATTTCAAATCCATAATGAAAAATAGAGAAAATCTTTAAGATTTTATTAAAATAAAGTTATTTTCTCATTCACCTTGCTGAATATTAAGTTTGATGCTATCATTACTATAATATTACTCTTAAGAGAGAGTTCATTCTGTTTTGTATCCTCAGTCTTTTTTTTTAATATCTTTATTGGAGTATAATTGCTTTACAATGGTGTGTTAGTTTCTGCTGTATAACAAAGTGAATCAGCTATACATATACATATATCCCCAGATCTCCTCCCTCTTGCATCTCCCTCCCACCCTCCCTATCCCACCCCTCTAGGTGGTCACAAAGCACGGAGCTGATCTCCCTGTGCTATGTGGCTGCTTCCCACTAGCTATCTGCTTTACATTTGTGTGCCCTCAGTCTTAACACACAATGCCTGGAACAATGAAGGCATTTAACAAATATTTGAAAAATGAGTGAGAGAATGAATGAATGGCAAATGTACTCTAAATATACACTGCAGTTTATGAATGTCTGTACCTTACCTTACCCACTCAGTTTACAGATGTATCTGAAACAAAGATCTAGGATGCAAACATAAAGAACCAGAAATCAAACACCTTTAACCCAGACTCCTTGAAACTAATCTTAGACTCTTTTGAGAGTATTTGGGAGGGGGTTTGGTTGAAGAAGTCATTATGGAAGAGAAGAAAGGCAGAATCCTAGGTGTTTGGAAGGGTCTAAGTAGATTCTTAGGTTAAAGTTGGTGAACTTTATTGCCAACAATTATTCAACTTTTGTTTTAAATAACTTCTAATATTATTTCACAAATCTCATTCAGTCCTATACTATATGCAAATAATATTTCTAAGTAAAGGATCATATTATTTCTCTAAAGTATATTTAATTTTTAAAGCTGTAACCACAGGGGGAAAAGCACATGGAAAGTGATCTTGCAGAGAGGGAACACATTTGAAGTTCTCATCGAGATCAGGGTCAAGAATACCCCTAGAAGTGTGTTTGTTGAGGGCAATACAGAAAATCTTGGCATATGTTATCAATTTGGGAACAAGTACATGTATCTACATTGGCATCAGGCAATTTGTTAGATCCAGAGGCAGGATATTAAGTGATGTACTAACAAGGCAAAAATAAGAAGACCATTTAAAAAGCACATCATTAGATTCAGAATAAAAACACTACCTCAAATACTTTATACATAAAACACACCACGTTGTGGAATGAAAGATAAATACTTTACTATGTTCTGCCACTTGTGAATGATGTCATCACTGTGATTCCACAAAGAAGAAACTTCTTAGCTCCAGATGGTCACCATTCTCTCTCTCTGGTAGCCCTTGGATTCATATGTTAGTATAATTTTTGTTCAATTCAATTGTATAAAAACACATTGCCTTTTCTCACTGACATGGGTGGATGAGCACACTGTTTTATCTTATTATTCACTTCAGTCTTTGCTAATGTGTTTTCTGCAGGATTTATTCTTTTACTGCTGTGATCACAAGCTTTGCCTAGATAAACAGAACAGACTTTCAGAAACCTCTTTTCTTTTAGTTCCTAAGTGCGATCAGAGAATTTTTTAAAAAGGTTTATTAAATCCTCTTACATTCAAGCAAAGATACTGCTTTACTTCTTACCTACATGATGAGGGGTACCCACTAATTAATGCAGAAAGAAAAAAGTGGATAATTTCTGTTTGTTAACATTTGTAGATTAAATTATCTCACACCTCACTATTCCCAAGACATTATGGAATTTAGAAACCATGTGGTTTAATATTTTCATTTTTTAAATTAGGAAACCAAGGCCTAGAAAGGTTAAACAAATCACCCAAATTTCCATGATCAGCTAATGGATGAGCTCAGCCCAAATCCCAGGGCTTTTATACTGTCTGTTCTACTATAGGACACAATATTGCTCGAAGTAGAGTGAATTTTTCGATGGGTTCTCCAGATGGCAAAATTCATAATGCTTAGCAATGATGTTACTTATTCAAAAGTTATCAATTTCTTGTGATTTTTATATTTCATGTCTTAAAAGTAATGCTAAGATTTCACTCTGATGAAAATAAAGCTATTTTATGTACTTCCTAACTGCAATTTTTAAAAAACATGCATTTTACTTTGAGATTTGGTTTGTTGTATGTGTATTTTTAAAACCAGGAAAACAGAGACACTTCTGATTTTTCCATTAGCTATAAAATCAATGTATATGCTTCAAGATGAGAATGCACTGTAGGTTTTTGATCTGTTGCACATACGAATTCTCCCAGATGCTTGGTTGATCCATGTTACATAAGTTTGATGACAACAATCTTGCAATTTCTAATTGAAGGAGCTTTAAGTAATTGTGCTAAGCCATGTTCAGCGTGTGTAGCAATGAAGAAGCCCAGACACCAGAGAGGAAACTTTCACCAGAGCTGTTAATAGAATCCAAATTCCAGTTTGTAAAGCAGCCAGCTGCAATCCACTTGTGATATGCCATATGAAGAGGAACAGATGAATTTGACACAAATGATTTATTTGTGAAAGCAGAAATCTGATATTCAAAATTCACATTAGTTGATTTTTTAAGAAAGGAAATACATCTTTGCTTTTGGGCTATCACTTTGAAATAAGAATAAGAAACCTAAGTAAAGACTCTTCGGCATCTTAAAATTATGGAACATAACTTCCTTCTTTGGAAAAGTTATTTTTAAATGGAGTTAGAATACCTTTCGTATCATGTCTTTTGTTTCAAAAATTGGGTATAAAATTCAGAAAAAAATCTTTCTTGTATGATTCATAGCTGGTAAACACAGTGTTCTACATTCCCAGATGAGTGTCATTGTAAAATATGAATTCAAGTACACTAGGTTTCTTTGGGAGAAAATGTATATATTTGTCAGTGAGGGAAAAAAATGATCATATTAAACAGCTCTTACTAAACTTGACTTTGACTAGCCTATGTTATCATTAACTTATTCCTTTTTTTCCCTCCTCCTCCTTCTTCTCCCCCTTGGTAGATATGGACAATTTAAAGCAGTGATTTTCAAACTATGAATTTTCACCCATTTATTAGGTCCTGATCAGAATTTTTTAAAATGAAATAGAAATAGCATCAAAGGCGCACTATACATAGTAAGGGTAACTACTTTGAGTCTTAAGATAAAATGTATCTATTAATGTGAATCATGGTTTTAAAAGTTTGAAAGGCACTGATTTAGAGTAAAATAATTATGAAAATCATTACTAGTTTTAACATTTTGTGCATGTTTCTCTTCTTTGGTTTTCTTCTTAGTAACCCTTGACGCTTTTATCACTAATGATCATATGCTAGAATTTATTTTTCACACTTAAAGTTCTGCAGAAGAAAGAAATAGGTGTACTAACAGATAACATATACTAACATATATATTAGTATTCTAACGCATAATAATACTGTATACTAACAGATAACAAAGGAACACGTAAATCCCTTAGAAATCATCTTATTTTTAGTAAATAATTAACTAGAAGTCAGGACGTCTAAATATTATTTCTATGATTGACAGGAGACCTTGTACGAGTCCTGCTGTGATTTAGTTCCCTAGTATATTTGGTAAGAATAATTCCTGCTACTAAATTACTTTCCAGAACCCTTGGAAAATTAATATTAGCAGACTAATAATACTGTAGGCTGCTCTGAGCAAGAATAGGATAAATCTATGGATGGAGAGAACTGCTAAAACAGCAATTTTAAGACCCTTATTAATTTTCTTCATTGCATATTCTCTTTTTGACTGTTCCTTAAAAAAATCCTTAAAAATACTTGTCTTAGGTAAGTTTTTTTTTTAATGTGTGTTATCTTCCTATTACAATCCAAGAAGCTTTTTGAGAATATAGAGCATGATTTAGAAGGTTCAATATCATTTTAAGGGCCAGAAAAGAGCACTATGAACAGATGTGACTTAAGAGACGCTTATAATAAATACTTAAATCCTGATGAAGGACAGATGAAGAGTTAAAATTTATGAGGTGCTGGAAACAGACTCTACTGACCTTAAAATAAATGCCATGAAATCAGTCAGGAATAGACAAGAGGAGAAACACAAAAAGGTGGGGTTAAAGTATGCTAGCTTGTAAATAGGTAAAAATAAAAATTATTTATAGTTTGGTATATATTTGAATGTACTGCTGATTTTTATGACACAAAGCTTTACTATTCTTTTTAAATTTCCTTTAGTTGGGTGTTTCCTTGTCATTGGGCACTAAAGGCTCTTGCATCATAGTCTTTTTGCTAGTTTTAAGCTAGAAGACAGAGATAATGTGTCAGGCTACCTATCCAAGACAAATACTTTTCTCCAAGGGCATCAAGGTAAAAGGGAGATCAGCTCGGTGCTTTGTGACCACCTAGAGGAGTGGGTTAGGGAGGGAGGGAGGGAGATGCAAGAGGGACGAGATATGGGGATATATGTATATGTACAGCTGATTCACTTTGTTATAAAGCAGAAACTAACACATCATTGTAAAGCAATTATACTCCAATAAAGATGTTTAAAGAAAAGTGGTAAATGAATTTGGTTCCATCTACATAATGGCACAATCGAGATGGAGATATGACAAAAATGTTATGACTGTCAATGTATTCTGTGGGAAACTGAAGTCTGTAGCAAGGTAAACATCCAAGTTGGAGTCTATGTTTGGACAAAGTATAGACATCAGATTTAGTAACTGGAAATGTCCCATCAACCACCACCCCATGTCCCATAGAAGACTCAATATCAGGTGGCAAGAAAAATTCCCCATAAAGAAGGATTGGTGCATTACAGTTTTATAGGAAGCAGAGATCATGGAAAGTTAGTCTCCATAGGGCAGGTCATAGAAGCAGAAGCTGAGCCTTAGTAATAACTTTAGGGGCAATGAAGTTAGAAGTTAGGCATAATTCTTCAAAGACAGTTACTGAGAATGCAGTCAGAAAACTCTCAATTTTACAGTAAAAAGTTGAGGAAAATATACTTAATATAAAACTCTTGATGCTCATTTTGAAGAAAGTAGAGGCACCAGAAGACTGAGACAGTGGTGAGAAGATGGGCCACAGAAAGAATTAGAGTGATAGCGGTGGGATTTAAAATGTACTGTCTTTGCATATGATGTGGCCTTAGTTCATTAGGTACTTTGAGTAAAGTGGAAAGAACTGGGGCTTTGGAATTATGTAGATCATGAGTTCCCAGTCTAACTCTTCCAACTGCTGGATGTATGATAATGGACAAATTAATTAACCTCTCTTGGCTTTGGTTTCTGAAATGAAAAAATCATACTTGTATATTAAGTGCTTAATTTAGCATAAATTCTGGCACATAGTGGGGGATCTAAATGAGATCTATTATTTTTGCTTTTAATAGGGAAGATAGATTTATTTCTGTAGTTCTGGTCTTACCCATGATTTCCCTTGTGACCAATAATACATATTTTTGAGATGTCTGACCAGAATCTGAAGGCACCATCTGTGGCAGTTGGTCTCACTCATTAACTTCAATAAACTGAGCCGACCAAATCTCACAGTGGTTGGTACCCTTGAGAACTATCTTATTTGGCAAAGGATTACTCTATATTTCATAACATTTTTGCTGGGGGAGGTAGTTAAGTACGTGGGCTAAAGTAGCTTTTCTTTGTGGTGATATGGGCCAAATTATAGTGATGATTAATTTGTAAGTGCTTTGCTCATTATTAAATGTTCTCAATAATGGTGATGATAAGTAACATTTACTTAACATTTTCGGGCTCTGTGTACTACTACATCATGCTCTTTCTGAAGCTTTGAGTTAAGCTCATACATTGGTAGAAACTGTATCTAAAGGAAACAAGAATTATTAAACAAAACAAAACATTCCTCACTGTATATATCTAAATGAGCAGTGCCCCCTGCAAAGTAGTTCCCTTGGGAAGCTATACAAACATTCTAACAATCTTGCCATTGCTCAAAACATTTTTGAAATTTATCTTCTGGAATTGCCTTAAGACCCAGTTTATGAGCCATACAAAAAAGTCAGACTCATTAATTTACAGTCACACATAATTTTTCACCTCTGATAGTATTACCCAGATTAATTACCCATCTTGGCTCTGAGTGATTTTGCTACTTCCAAAATAAAATCCAACATCAAAGGGTAAATATTTGCCACTGTCTAGGGTATTTAAGAGAACATACTGCATTTCTGAAGGTAATTCCAAAAACAATTCCAGAATTACAAATACTTGAATAACATCTTCCACATCAGTGAGCTCGCTGAGGACAATTCTGCTCCAAATAGAAAGTTGTAGTGTATTTTTTTTAACTGTTTCATTCAACAACATTTATTGAATGCTAACCATTCATTCGCTCACCAAGTATTTATTGAGTACCTACTATGTGATAGGCATTGGGTTATGGATCCAGCAGTGAGTAGTACAAACATGGCCACTACTCTTATAGAAACTTCATCTAGTCAGGAAGACAAATATTAAATAAGTAATTACAGTAAAGAGAGGTGTAATGGGAACATGTTTCAGGGAGATCTGTCTAGGGATAGGGTTAACTCTCCTGAGGAAATGAATTTAAAGCTGAGATTTGAAAGATGAGTAGGAGTGTTCCAAGTAGGGGGAGTGCTTGAGGGCAAGGAAGGATGACGTTCTAGGAACTGAAAAAAATTCAGTAGAGCTAGAGTGTTTGGTGGAATAGCAAGAGTAGACTGGCAGAGGCCAGACCATGCAGAGCTTAATAAGCCATTTTACTAATTCAGTTGTACACACACTGAAGCTTGAGTATGCAACTTCAGTTGCAGAATAAATTGGTAAGAAGAGAGACTGGAGGTAGGGAGAACATTTAGTAGATTATTATTACAAAAATTAGGAGAGAATGATGGTAGTAGAGATGGAGAGAAGTACATGGTTTGAGAATACTCAGAAGGTAAAAAAAAACACAACAGGACTTGAAGATTCATTGGATGTCACAGATAAGGACAGAGAAGAGTTAAGAACAATTATTAGGTTGTTGGTTTGAAAATAAGGGTGTGATGGTGCCACTCACTGTGCTGGGGACACTGAAGAAGGAGCTCTAATCATTCAGTGGGGGAGAAGTGGTTAGTTCATTTTTGAATATGCTATGTTTAAGGTACCAGAGGGTTATCCAAGTGAAGGTGTTAAGTAGGCAGTGTATATATAAGTGTGTGCCTCAGGATGAAGATTGGACTTGGAATTACAGATTTGTTAGTCATCAGCAACAGGAATGGATCAGATCATTTAAGGTAAGTGTACAGACTGAAAAGAACACAAAGCTAGGAAAAACACCTGAGATATACCAATGTTTTAGAGCTGGGCAGAAGAGGAGATGCCCACAAAGGAAACTGAGGAGTAAGTCAGACAGAAAGAAGACCAGGAGAATGTGGTAGCATGGAGACCAAAGAAAGAGAGCATTAAAAAATACAGATGTCAATAGTGTCAAATGTTGCCAAGAGGTCAAGTAAGGTTGGCACTGAAAAGTATCTACTGGATTTACAGGATATAAGGTATAGATTATCCAGAGTACAGTAGAAACACTTTAAATTAAAGTTTTGTGAGTGGGACCTGGGAATTGGTCAATAATTCATTGAAAAAGTGATTAAATTGGATAATCATAAACAAAATTACATTCTTTCACATTATTTTAATCTGAAACATATAACTGTACATTTATTTGCCAATCTTTGATATAGGGCCTAAACCTTTCTTTATGATCTGTTGTTGATATATGTGTATTGAAATCAGTCTCAGTTTTCTTACATAAATAATATCCATAAATGCATTGTCTATGATTCCCTGTTTTGGGGAATTATTTAAAGTAAATCAAGAAATTAAAAATACTCATGGAGAGGATTCTGAGAAGATGGTGAAGTAGGAAGCACAAGGAATCTCTCTCCCATCTAGACAAAATTACACTGACAGAATCTGTTTCATGTAACTATTTTGGAACTCTAGAGTCTACAGGGGACTTGCAATTTCCAAGGGAAGGTTTGGATGGTAAATTGTGGTTAATCTTGATCAATTTCAGCTCTTAGCACAGTAGCATTTACCCATCCCCCCACCTCTCAGCCCCTTGGCAGGCAGCTGTGCACATATTCCAGGAACAGCTTGCAATGCAGCTTGCAAGAGCCAAGGTAGCAAACAGAACTCTGTTCAAAAAATATCAGGGATCTGTGGCCATTGTTGTTGCACCTCCCCCTAATTGTTGCAACCTCCATCCCTTTAGCTGAAGTGACTTCCAGGGGATTTAAAAGACTGGAACCTTTCTATCTCCCCTTCATTTTTCTTTCCCTTTTGGTAGCCAGACATTAAAAACTAGGACATTCAAAAGCAACTGCATATATGAGGGAAAACATAAAGTCATTGTGTATGGACAGGGAAAGGCACAGGCTCAGAAAAGACCTGAGAAGAACTTAAACACCTCAGACTAATCCTTGGCACAGAAACACTAATAATAATAATAATGATAATAATAATAATAAACAAAACTCAGCCAATTCTTGGGAAGGAGGAGAATCTGATTTCCAGAGTTACCACATTATTCAATGCCCAGTATTGAACAAAAACCCACGAGATACAAAGAAACATGAAAGTATGACCCATTCAATTGAAAAAATAAAACAACAGAAACTGTCCTTGAAGAAGACCTGATAGTGGATCTACTAGACAAAGACTTTAAAGGACTTCCCTGGAGGCCCAGTGGTTAAGACTCGATGCTTCCACAGCAGGGGGTGCGGTTCAATCCCTGGTCAGGGAACTAAGTCCCACATGCTGTGCAGTGCAGCCATAAAAACAAAAAACAAAACAAAAACAAACAAAAACCAATTCCCTTAAAGATGCTCAAAGAACTAAAGGAAGATGTGGAGAAAGTCAAGAAAACAATGTATCAATAAAATGGAAATATCAATTAAGAGATAGAAAATCTAAAAAGAAACCAAAAAGAAATTCTGCAACTGAAAGCACAATGAATGAAATTAAAAATTCATTAGAATGATTCAAAGGCAGATTTGAGCCAGCAAAAGGAAGAATCAGTAAACTTGAAGATAGGACAATGTAAATGATTGAGTTTGAGGAACAGAAAGAAAAAAGATTGAAGAAAAGTGAACAGAGTATAAGGGACCTGTGAGACACAATCAAGTGGACCAACATACCCATTGTGGGGTTCCCTGCAAGAGGAGAGAGATAGAAAGGTGTAGAGAGAATATTTGAAGAAATGATGGCTGAAAACTTCCCTGATTTGACAAAAGACATAAAAATAAATATCCAAGAAGCTCAAGGAACTACAAAGAGATGGATTCAAAGAGAACCACACCAAGCCACATTATAATTAAACTTTTGATAGATAAACACTAAGAGAGAATCTTGAAAGCAAAAGAGGGAAGCAACTTGTCACATACAAGAGCTTTTCAATGGGATTATCAGCATATTTCTCATTAGATACTTTGGAAGTTGGAAGGCAGTTGGCAGATATATTTAAAGGGCTAAAAGGAAAAAAAAGAAAAAGCTCAAATCAACAACCTAACTTTACAATTGGAACTAGAAAAAGAAGAACAAATGAAATCCAAACAAATGAATCTAGCAGAAGGAAGAAAATAATGAAGATGAAAGCAAAGGTAAACAAAATAAGAATAGGAAAACAATAGAGAAAATCAATAAAACAAGTTGGTTCTTTGAAAAGATGAACAAAATTGACAAATATTTAGCTGGATGGACTAAGAAAAACAGGAAGAAGACTAAAAAAATGAAAGCGGGGATGTTACTACTGATTCTACAGAAATAAAAAGGATTTTAAGAGAGTACTATGAACAATTATACACCAAAAAATTGGATAACCTAGATGAAATGGACAAATTCCTAGAAATACAAAACCTAGAAACACAAAATCATGAAGAAATAGAAAATCTGAATAGACCTATAACTAGTAAAGATATTGAATCAGTAATAAAAAGTCTGACAAAGAAAATCAATGAACCTCATGTCTTCACTAGTGAATTCTATCAAATATTTAAATAAGAAGTAACATCAATCCTTCTCAAACTTTTCTTGAAAAATTGAAGAAAGAAAACACCCTAACTTATTCTTTGATATCAAAGTCCGACAAAGACACTACAAGAAAAGAAAACTATGGTCCAACAATACTTATCAATGCAAAAATTCACAACAAGATACTAGCAAGCAAAATTCAGCCACATATTAAAAGGATTATACACTGACCAAGTGGGATTTATTTCTGGAATGCAAGGATGTTTCAATATATGAAAATCTATCAGTGTAATACACCACATTAACTGGATGAAGGAAAAATCCACAGGGTCATCTCAATTGATGCAGAAAAAGCATTTGATAAAATTCATCACTCTTTCATGATAAAAACACTCAAGAAACTAGGAATAGAAGGAAACTACCTCAACATAATAAAAGCCATATATACAAAACCCACAGTGAACATAATACTCAATGGTGAAAGACTGAAATCTTTTCTTTTAAGATCAGGAATAAGGCAAGGATGCCCACTTTTGCCATCTCTATTTAACATAGTACTAGAAGTTCTAGCCAGAGCAATTACTGAAGAAAAATAAATTTAAAAACCATTCAAATTGGAAAGGAAGAAGTAAAATGATCTCTGTTCACAGATGATATGATCTTATATGTAAAAACCTCTAAAGATCTCACACAAAAAAATTATTAGAACTAATAATTGAATTCAGCAAAGTAGCAGGACACAAAGTCAACACACAAAAATCAGTTGCATTTTTTTACACTAACAATGAGCAACAAAAAGGAAAACAATTCCAATGCATCAAAATGCTAATTATGGTTATCTCTGGGGGTGGGGATTATGGGTGAGTGTTAATTTTTACTTTATGCTTCTATGCATTTCTAGTTGTCTGCAATGAATATACATTGCTTGTAAAAGTAGAAAGAAAATAATGTCATTAAAATTTTTTTTAAAATAAAACAATTCAATTTACAATAGTATTAAAAAGAATAAAATACTTAGGAATTAACTAAGGAGATGAAAGACATGTACAATGAAAATTACAAAACACTGATAAAAGAAATTAAAAAGACACAAATAAATGGAAACACTTCCTATGATCACGGATTGTTCATCTTGGTATTGTTAAGATGTTGATATTACTCAAAATATTCTACAGATTCAATGCAATCCCACCAAAATCCCAACAATGTTTTTTGCAGAAATAGAAAAATCCATCCTAAAATTCATTTGGAATCTCAAGAAACCCCAAGTTGCCAAAACAATCTTGGAAACAAAACAAAGTTAGAGGATTCACACTTACCGATTTCAAAACTTTCTACAAAACTACAATAGTCAAAACAGTGTAGTACTGGCATAAAAACAGATATATAGACCAATGGAATAGAATAGAAAGGCCAGAAATAAACCCTCACATATAAGGTCAAATGATTTTTGACAAGAGTGCCAAGATCATTCAGTGGGGGAAAGGACAGTCTTCAACAAATGATGCTGGGGAATACTGAACATCTAAGTGCAAAAGAATGAAGCTGGACTTGACCTAATACCATATACAAGAATTAATTCAAAATGAATCATAGACCTATATATAAGAGCTAAAATTATAAAACTCTTAGAAGAAAACATAGGGCAAAATCTTCATGACATTGGATTTGGCAGTGATTTCTTGGATATGACACCAAAGGCACTGACAACAGAAAGAAAAATAGACAAATTGGATTCCATAAAAATTTTTAAATCTTGTGCATCAAAAGATACTATCAACAGAGTAAAAAGGCAACCCACGGAACAGGAGAAAATATTTGCAAGTCACATGTCTGATAAGGGATTAATATCAAGAATATATAAGAGGGCTTCCCTGGTGGCGCAGTGGTTGAGAATCCGCCTGCCGATGCAGGGGACACGGGTTCGTGCCCCGGTCCGGGAAGATCCCACATGCCGTGGAGCGGCTGGGCCCGTGAGCCATGGCCGCTGAGCCTGCGCGTCCGGAGCCTGTGCTCCGCAAAGGGAGAAGCCACAGCAGTGAGAGGCCCGCGTACCGCAAAAAAAAAAAGAAAAGAAAAGAAAAAACTACAGACTAATAGTCCTAAAAAACATAGATGTAAAAAATTATACATAAAATTTTAGCAAATCAAATTCATCAATATATGAAAAGGATATACATGACAGTAAAGTTGGGTTTCTCCCAGGAATGAAAGGTAGGTTTAACGTTCAAAAATAAATCAATATAAATCATTTTATCAATGCATGAAAAAAAGAACTACATGATCATCTCATAGATACAGAAAAAGCATTTGACAAAATCCAACATTCATTCCTGATAAAAACACTCAGCCAATGCGAATAAAGAAAACTTTTCCAAGTTGTTAAAAATTATTTACAAAAAAAATCTATACCTAACATCATACTTAATGGTTAATGACTGAATGCTTTCTCCCTAGAATCAACAAGACAAATTTGTGTCTTCTCACCATGCCTATTCAATATTGTACTGGAGGTTTTATCCAGTGTAATAAATAAGTAGAAGAATTTAAAAGCTTCTTGTTTGAGAGGAAGTCTTTATTCATAGATGACATGATCATTCATGGAGAATATCCATTGTAGCATACAAAGCTCTACTAGAACTAGTAAGTGGGTTTAGCAAGGTTGCAGGACACACGGTAAGTGTAAAAAAAATCAGTGATGTCTTTTTTACATACTGACAACATAAACCCAGAAATTTAAATTAAAAAACAATAGTGTAAAATATGAAATATCTAAGAATAAATGTGACAAAAGATGTGCAAGACCTATACATGAAAACTATAAAACATTGCTGAGAGAAATTAAACAAGACCCAAATAATGGAGAGATATACTTGTTCATGCATGGATGATGCTATATTTTTAAGATGTCAATTCTTCCAACTGCAATCTTAAAATTCCTGTGAACTTATTTGTATAAATTGCCAAGCTGATTCTAAAATTCATATGGAAATGCAAAGGATCTAGAATGGTAAATTCAACTTCAATAAAGAAGAATAAAGTTGGAGGATTAACACTACCTGATTTCAAGATTTATAAAGCTACAGTAATCAAGACAGTGGTATTTTGAAGAGAGATAAATAAATAGATGGAACAAAATAGAGAGTTCAGAAATAGACCCACACTTATACAGACAACTTATTTTTGGCAAAGGTACAAAGGTAATCCAGTGGAGAGAAGATATTCATTTCAACAAATGTTGCTGGAACAATTGGATATAAAAAAATAAACTTGGACACATATCTTGCACCATATACAAACATTACCCCAAAGTGTGTCATAGACACAAAACTTCTAGAAAATGTAGGAGAAAAATCTCTGCAACTTGGGGTTAGGCAAAGATTTCTTAGTTATGATACCAAAGCATGATCCAAAAACCAAAATGACAAATTTGACTTCATCAAAATCTAAAGCTTCTGTTGTTTAGAAAAACACTGTTATGAGAATGAAAGACAAGGCACAGACTGAAACAAAATATTTGCAAAGCATATATCTGATAAAGGACTCGAATCCAGATCATACAGAGAGAACTCTCAAAACCTAATAATAAGAAAACAACCCAATTTTTTAAAATGGGCACAAGATTTGACCAGACGCTTCACCAAATAAAATATATAGACAGCATGAAAACACATGAAAAGATACTCAATGTCATTAATTATTAGAGAAATACAAAACAAAATCACAATAAAATACTACCACACACCTACTAGAATGGCTAAAATTTTAAAAACCGATCATACCAAGTGTTGCCAAAAACATGGAAGAACTGAAACTTTTATGCCTTGTTGGTAGGAATGTAAAATGGTACAATGACTTTGGGAAAGTTTGGCAGTTTCTCAAAAAGTTAAATATGCACCTAGCATAATATTCAACCATTCTACTCTTACATGTTTACCCAAGAGAAATGAAAGCATATGTCCATACAAAGACTTGTTCATGAGTGGTCACAGCAGCTTTATTGGTCATAGCAAAAACTGGAAATAACTCAAACATCTATTGACATGTGAATAAATAAAGTTTAGTATATTCATATAATGGAACACCACTCAGCAATAAAACAGAATGAACTATTGTTATATGCAAAAACATAGTTGAATCTAAAAATAATTATGCTAAGTTAAAGAAGCTAGACAAAAAAGCATACATACTCCATGATTCCATTCATATAAAATTCTAGAAAATGGGGGCTTCCCTGGTGGCGCAGTGGTTGAGAATCCGCCTGCCAATGCAGGGGATACGGGTTCGTGCCCCGGTCCGGGAAGATCCCACATGCCGCGGAGCGGCTGGGCCCGTGAGCCATGGCCGCTGAGCCTGTGCGTCCGGAGCCTGTGCTCCGCAACGGGAGAGGCCACAACAGTGAGAGGCCCGCGTACCACAAAAAAAAAAAAAAAAAAATTCTAGAAAATGAAAACTAATCTACAGTGACAGAAAGCTGATCAGAGGAGGGACAAAGGGACTACAAAGAGGCATGGAACAACTTTTTGAGGTGGCAGATATGTTCATTATCTCGATTGTGTTGATGGTTTCATGAGTTACAAGTATATCAAAACATGTCAAATTGTACACTTTAAATATGTGAAATTTATTGTATGTTAATTATATATCAGTAAAAAATGAATAGAAAGGACATAAATGGAACAAAACTATCAAAACACTAGAAGAAAATAAAATATATTATTTTCATAACCTGGGTGAGGAAGACCTTTCTTAGCATGCACTAAAGCTAGAAACTATCAATAAAAAGACTAACAAAATTGGATGCATAATGGACCACAAATTGACACATAACATCAATCAAGTTAAAGGAGAAACTTCAACATATGATTTACAGAGGGTTAGTATTGTCATTACAAGCCTCTTACCAATCAATAAGAAAAAGATGAATACTTAGAAAGCTAGGGAAAAGGCATGCATTTCCTGGTACTGCACAAATAAAGAAATCTAAAATTATCAATAAATGTATAAGATGTGCTACTCCATCACATCTAATGGGCAAATATTAGAAACATGGACTGTACTCAGGGTAGGGGAGGATGTGTACTCTCAAACACTGTTGGTGGCACTGTAAATTTGTATATCAATCAGCATAACTGAGCATAACTCTCAGAGAGCAATTTGACAAGATATATAAAACTTCAAAATATCTAAACACTTAATCCAGTAATTTCAATTTTTAGAAATTTATTCCAAAGAAATCATTAAACAAATGCAACATTGTTTATAATGGCACAAAATTGTATACAACCTAAATGTCCGTCAATAGAGAGATTCATTAAATAAATTGTGGTTTACCTGTAGGGAGTTAACTCCAGAATAATATGTCATCATTAAAAATTATCATTGCTATCTGTATTGACATGGAAAGATACCCATGATATATTAAGTGAAAAAAGCAGCTTGCAAAGTAGTATGCATAAGTATATTTTAAAAGTATTTTGTTAAAAAAAATCCTGGATGGATATACAGCAGAGTTTTAAAAATAGTTTTCTCTGATAGGTGAGATTATAGGTAAAATTTCCAGTTTTGAGATTTTTGTATTGCTTGATTTTTTACAACAAAAATGTATTATTTTTAAATGTGAAAAATCAGTAAAGTGTTTCCATTTTAGAAAAACTTCTGTTCTGTTATTCAATAATAATTTTATAATGAAATTATGAATAAAATTGACTTCTGCCTAGGTTTTTAAATGTTCTGATTTGTTCACCGAAAGCTTTTAGAAAGTGTTTCTTCTATTGAAAGATCATGAGCAATTTTCTTGAATTGTGACTTTTAAACGTTTATAGGCAATTGTTCCTAACCAAACAGTTTTGAGCATGAAAAGTACAAGATGTTGGACTTGTATAACCAGTTCTGAGTAAAATACATCTATCATCACTTTGTGAGATGACTTCCCACTAAACAAACACCTGGGCTAAGAAAATTAATGGATAAACCAATATTGCAAGCCTGGGCTACATTCATATATATTGGATTAGTTTTCACTCACATCATTATTTCTTGTTGAAAAGTATCCTATTTAAATAGTTTTAAAAATCACTTATTAAATGTGACAATTAAATATACACTGAAAATCCTCTGGATATTGTTACACAAAAGCTATGAAACTCTGTAAATAATTTTTAAAAGTAATAATATGTGTTATATATTTACACACGAAAACAAAGCATTATGAAGAACACCAGTTGTTAGAATAATGTGTCTTAAAATGAGCTATCTTCAAATTTCAAAAATTCACATTATGTAATGTTGGCAAGATTAAGGCATGATTAAAGATAATGATGGGCTTCCCTGGTGGCGCAGTGGTTGAGAGTCCGCCTGCCGATGCAGGGGACACGGGTTCGTGCCCTGGTCCGGGAAGATCCCACATGCCGCAGAGCGGCTGGGCCCGTGAGCCGTGGCTGCTGGGCCTGCGCGTCCGGAGCCTGTGCTCCGCGACGGGAGAGGCCACAGCAGTGAGAGGCCCGCGTACCACAAAAAAAAAAAAAAAAAAAAAAAAAAAAGATAATGATAAGTTATATACCAAATATGAATTGCATCACTTCTTTGCACCAAATTTTATCACTGCTGCCTATGACAATTTAAACAAACAAACAAAAAACTCAAGCACATTATAAATCATGCACCCTCATACACACTCTCTTAAGCAAAAACACCTACCAGGTATACAATCAAATGAAAACTATAGGAGAGATTTATTAGTTTGTAGATGTTCCTAATTATTTGAAAAACTTGTCTTATGTTCAATAGCAACATCATTCAAGAGCACATTTCAATCTTAGAAGCTGGGATCAAATCATTATAAAAGTAATCATAGAGAGCTTTTATTAAAGTCACATTTCAGGGCAAGGCAAATTTTTGGCAAGTATTATGGGTTTTATTCTAAAATACACACAATAGTGCTGAGCCTTTGTTACTATCTAGCAAGCTTGCTATGTATAGGAAATAGAATAATAGAATAACGTAGAAGGTATATTGGGGTAGGGGCAACACAGAGGGAAAGGGGGTAAGATTTATTACCTTCTATTATTTTTGTTAAGAACCCTCCTCAGGGCAGAGGCACATAATATATTGTACTTTCCATTACTTAGTGCAAATGTAAAACATATATAAAAAACACATTTCATCCTTATAACATATTAAAATAACAAGTAGGATGTCATGATGTTAATTTGACGGACTGTCATTTAGCAATGTTGTATGACATTAGTTAACAGCAAATTAATATCATCATACCTAATTTTTCTTAACACCTAGAAGCTATCAGATTGGGAAAAGTTCTCTAGTAAGGTATCTTTGATTTGTTTACTAATCTAATAAGACAAAATAGCCATCTGAAAATATGCAAATGTAATCCACATATAATTTTAAAATAGCTACTTTCAAAACATTTAAAAACAAATGGTAGAATAATAAAAAAACTCTGATATTAGCCATCCCTCCCAACTTTATCCTTCACTAAGGTATTGATTTCTTTTTTGACAAGTTCACATGTACGTTATGAGTTGACTCAAAAATTTTCAGCATATTGTACTAGGTTTATTATAACCACCCTTACTATATATGAAGACCAATATCTTTTCATCAACACCAGCTGTTAAACAAACTCGAGTGACATAGTAGATTCATGATTAGTCCACAGAAAAGAAAGCAAAAAGAGTGACATAAATTTAATTTCATTACACTTTGACATCTAAAACCACATTTTATGCCCCACTGACCACAAATGACTTCTCTATTGCAAAACAATCTTGATATATACAATTCTAGTTAATAACATTCACCAAATGGATGTTAATTTTAAAGTTTTCATATTAAAAATTGATGTTTTCTGAAATAATTTTAATAGTTTTGGAATAACATGAGGAATTCTTTCTTGAAAATTTATCTCCATTGATAATTTAAGTGTTTTTGTATGTACTTCCTATTGATATTTTTTTCTTCACCTATTATACAAAGGGGAGGGGCAAAAGAGAAAGGAGAACTTGCAGCCTAATATCAGGGATTGAATGAAAACATCAACTTAACTTTATCTGGTTCTTGAAGCAGGAACAGGAAGGGTTGCAAAAGCAAGGCTTTAAATCTTTAACAGCTACATTCTAGAAAAACAAAAAATAGTGATGTTTTAGCATTAAAATAGACCTGCTTCTCTGTAAAAGGAATTGTGGTAGCCATACGTTTTAGGAAAGAAGTTATAATATCCTAATGACAACAAAGAAGATCTGATTTCAGGAATGTTTGTATAAAATTTCAGGAAGAAATTTGCATGCTTTTTGTTTAAAACTTACAAATTCTACCTCATTGGAGAAGCTAACTCATTCCACACCAACATCATATAACTTACTTCTCTAGTTGTCTTATACACTTTAATTCCATCACTCCCTAGGTAAGATACACACGCGCACACACACACACACACACACACACACACACACACACACACACACACACACACTACAAAGTATATAACATTTCTCCAAAATTTTATACTATTGGGACCTCCCTGGTGGTCCAGTGGTTAAGACTCCACGTTCCTAATGCAGGGGGCCTGGGTTTGATCTCTGGCCAGGGAACTAGATCCCGCATGCTGCAAGTAAAGATCCTGCAGGCTGCAACAAAGACCCACCACAGGCAAATGAATGAATGAATGAATGAATAAATAAATAAATATTTAAAAAATAATAAAAATATTTTTAAAATAATAACAAAATATATACTATAAAATATATTATAATATATAATTGTTTAGAATTTTATATATAAATAGTAAGTATATTTTGTTCCTATCTTATTGCCTTACAAGAAATCTAAAAAACTAAATAAAGATTTTTTTTAGGTTATCTGAAATTGATTTTTCCCACTAAAATCACTGATCCTCTCTTCTAATGGTTGGCCTACATTATCCCATAATACAGCAATAATTTCACTCAAATAATTCACTACTTAAAACATTTAATTTTATTAATTTATTGAAAACTGTGTTTTACTACATTTGCCAATTCCATTGGAAGAAAGAAATGGTTGTTACTGATAAAAGATGATTTTAAAAAAAAATCATTCTTGATTTCTTTTCATGGTGGTGTTAGCAGCCTTATCTCAACTTTAATGCTCAGCCATTCCTAGATTATAAATCGTCCTATCTTTCTGTAACTTATGATTGTTTTAGGAGAAAGAAGGTACATTTAGTATAGCATTTTATACACAGACCCGGAATTTAGTAGGAAACCTAAATTCATCTCCTACCCTTCTAAAATAAAAACAGCATGGTTGTTCAGTATCTATGTGTGTAAGATCTGAACACATTCATTCATTCATTATTCATAAGTAAATCTATTATGTCAATTGGAAATGATATTAACAAAAGCGTAAGCAGATAGCATAGGGGGTCCCTGGAGGAAGAGAACAGGCATGGCTTTCTTGACATAAGAGAAGTCACTTTTGGCCTTAGCCATTTTGTGATCTAAGCCTGGTCACAGTGCTTGTCCTTGAACAGGTCTCAGTAATTCATGATCTTAAGGGAAGTGAGAGAAATCAGGAACAAAGGAAAAGTGGTCAAGAAACAAGAGTTCAGCAATAAAACAGAGTCCTGGTTCCTCCTCAAGGGATGCACATAACAATCTGACACATGTCTTTGAGTTCTGCAGAAACTAAGGCCCCCTCCCAGGTGGAGGATGGAATGATGATGTTGACCCTCTTGACTTCAATCAACTAAAGCTTGGACTCTGTCGACCTTTGCCCCAATTCTATGCTGAATTTTCCTCTGCTCAAGCCTCTTCATGAATATGCATATACCCTTAGCTAGAAACTACCCCAATTTTGCTGTTAAGGGAGACGCTGCTTTGGCGTTCTCCTTACTTGCTGCAAGTAATAAATCCTTCCTTCTCCTGCCCTTTGGCTTAGTTGTGTCTTTTGGCTTAACACCTTCCAAGAGGCGAACCCAGTTTTTTGGGTAACAAAAGGAAAATAAGATTTGGTAATGTGATAGGTACAATGCAATATTATTATATCATGCTATCATCTGAACATCAAATTATTTTACAGAAAATTGTAGTTTAATAACTTGAATTATACTATGGATAAGCATTTTGAGCATAGGCTTGTGGAAAATCAGTTTTCAGATCTGAGTTTCTGGCACTAACAATGTGTGGCTGAAGAAATAAACTGATCTTTTTTTGTTTTTTTCGGTACGCAGGCCTCTCACTGTTGTGGCCTCTCCCGCTGCGGAGCGCAGGCTCCGGACGCGCAGGCCCAGCGGCCATGGCTCACGGGGCCCAGCCGCTCCGTGGCATGTGGGATCCTCCCGGACCGGGGCACGAACCCGCGCCCCCCGCATCGGCAGGCGGACTCCCAACCACTGTGCCACCAGGGAAGCCCTAAACTGATCTTTATGTTAGCAAATTGCAATGACATGGATATCATAAACACAAGTTGCCTAATGATAAATAAAAAGTTTTCAGTGGGTAGAAACTGCATATTTCAAGTACCCCGAATGAAGTTTGGCATTTACTTTATGAAGTTTATGTTGTCTTTTAAATGTAATATTGTAAACAGAACATTATTTTCACGATTCTGCATCAAATAAGTAACCAGTTGTAATGGATCTTTAAATCTACTTTAAATGTAGAAATAGAAATTAAAAACTTGCAGCTCCCATGAGAGACTTACCCAGTGTGACAGCCATTAATTTACTGATTACCTCTGCATGTGAAATTCCATCAGAATTATCTTTTTAAATATCTCTTTGTGTTTTATCCCACTGACAACTATTTATAATTATGGCCATTATAATATGTAACTGTAGTATAATTAAAACCTATATGACTTTTGTCCCTGGTTCTTGGCACACAGCTTCAAAAACTCTGGATATTTCCTGAGTGATAGGAGTGTCTTTGTTATGCTAAGGAGGTTACTCAAGAGAGGGCCCAAGAAAGCTTCAGGATAGGGCTAATCACCAAAAAGAACAAGGTTGAGACTTTGGGCCAGCCCAACCTTCAGGGAAAGGAGATAGGCTTGAACATTCAATCAGTATCCTCCGATTTGAGCAATTTTGCTTATGTAATTAAACTGTCTGGACATCCAGGCCCAGGGGAGCTTCCTGGTTGGTGAACATACAGATTTACTGGTGGCACACCCTGACTCCACAGAAACAAAAGCCCTGCACTCCAGGAGCTTCCAGATTTTGCTCTATGTATCTCTTCATCTGACTGTTCATTTGTACCCTTTATAATAAAATGACAGTCATAAGAACAGCACTTTCTTGAGTTCTGTGAGTCATTCTATTGAATTATTGAACCTGAGGAGGCTGTGGGAAGCCCTGCCTGAATTTGTAATAGACCAGGCAGAAGTTGGGTGTTTTGGTGAAAACACAAAACTTGTGACTGGCATCTGAAGTGGGGGTAGTCTTGTAAAGGATGTTGTCCTAAACCTATAAAGTTTGACTCTAACTCTGGGTAATTGGTATCAGAATTTAATTGAATTGCAGGCCACCAACTTGGTGTCAGAGAACTGGTATTGGAACCCAGCAACAAAGCATTTTATCTCAAGAATTGTAAGGACTTCCCTGGTTGCACAGTGCTTAAGAATCCACCTGCCAATGCAGGGGACATGTGTTCGAGCCCTGGTCCAGGAAGATCCCACAGGCTGAGAAGCAACTAAGGCGGTGTGCCACAACTACTGAGCCTGCACATCACAACTACTGAGCCAGCGTGCCACAACTACAGAAGCCCACACGCCTAGAGCCTGTGCTTTGCAGCAAGAGAAGCCACTGCAATGAGAAGCCTGCACACTGCAACGAAGAGTAGCCCCTGCTTGCCACAACTAGAGAAAGCCCACGTGCAGCAACAGACCCAACACAGCCAGTAAATAAATAAATAAATAAATAAATTTATATTTTAAAAAAGAATTATAAACTTTTGGATTTATTTCCACCCTGCTCCCTTCAATATGTAACCAAACAATTTAAGTCTTTAAAGAAAATATGTCAGAGTGATATCACAGCCTTTATTCCAGTTGCTTTTTCTAAATGTTATTTTCATCTTAAATAACAGAACAAATAAATAACAGCAACAATTTTTAAAAAACCAACTATCATCTACTAGTACATATGCAGAATGCCACTGTATATATATATATTCAATGGTTTTTTTGTTTGTTTGTTTGTTTTGCGATACGCGGGACTCTCACCGCTGTGGCCTCTCCTGCCACGGAGCACAGGCTCCGGATGCACAGGCTCAGCGGCCATGGCTCACGGGCCCAGCTGCTCCACAGCACGTGGGATCCTCCCGGACCGGGGCACGAACCCGTTCCCCCTGCATCGGCAGGTGGACTCCCAACCACTGCACCACCAGGGAAGCCCTCAATGGTCTTTTTTACAATTATTTTTTATACAGGTAAAAACTGAATCCCAATAGCCTTTGATTTAATGGAAAAGCAAGAGCTAAAATGCCCAAAACACTAGGAATTTAAAAGTATAAAACATATTGCAGTTGGAACTTTCTGTTTCATTAATATCTTTGTGAAACTGTCTTTGTTAACTATACAGTGTTAATTCTGATATTTAAAATAGAATTTACATTAAACCTTAGATAAAAAGCATTCTGCTAATTTTTGTTTTGCAAAAAAAATGCACTGCTATGAAAAAGATAGGATTACAAATTAAGAGTCCTTATATACAATACTATACTGAGTTAAAAATCTTTGTAAACATTGGTAAATGCCACACATTTTAAAGAATTATCAATTTTAGAGACTGATGAGAAACAGATCATGTACACAGTAAAGTTGCCACAAGGGCTAAGTAGAAGCCCTGGCTACTATTTTTGCCAATTGAATTGAATTTTACTATTTAATAGTCAGTAGCTCTTTTTAGAGCTAAATTTATTTGCTAAATTTACTTACTAGAAACTGAGGGATGTGGAGAGTTACTCATAAAGAAGAAATGCTAAAGATTCAGGAAAAAAATGTCAGTTTCTTTATGATACAATGCATTTCACAATTAAAATAATTCATCTGCTGGTAAAATCTGAAAAATACATTTTCCAGCACACCTATCCACTTATCATAGTATAGGAAAATAAGTGGATTTCAATTTGGTAATTTAATCTATAGCTTTAAATCTTTAATAAACAAACTTGAAATTCCAAACTTTAATAATGAAAAGGCCATAACTGAAATGATGTCAACCCTGGATATGAATCTCTTACTAACACAATGAAAGCCCCACTTGTAGAACTGCCCTTCTGGTCAGCAGCTGCATTTTTGTTTTAATAAAAGGAGAAAGGGTGCCAGCACACCAATGCGATCCAAGACATGGTTGATACATAAACAGTAGGATTAATTGCTTTTCCAGAAAGCCAGAGTAAGCTCTCCTTCCACTGTCCCATCAGGATCAGCTTCCATAAAATGAGTGTAATAAGATAATGTATTACATACGCCACTAACTCCTACCAGCAGTATTCAGCTGAACAAAGCCATCCATATTTATATCAATCAATAAAAACTTTATTGCTACATATATTTCAAACATCACATTTTAGCTATGTCTTTTAGGTGTAGATAAGGTAGGCCATAAAGAAGCAAAAGTGTATTTCCATACTCTCTGAAGAATCTGTCCACCTTTCCTCTAATATCTTCCTTGACTAATAAGATGAGAAAAAAAAAACATGTAGCAGGGATTTTGAAAAAATAGCTCTACCAATATGAAGACTCTGATTCACAAACATTAGAACATTTTAATTGACACCAAAATGGTCATACTAATCATAATTAGTATGATTTCATGATTGATAAGACTTGGAGATGTCATTTGATTATACCAGATATAGCCACAAGAAGGTACATTTAGATCGTGATGTACCTTGATAACTTCATAGGCTTGCACTATCCTTTGGAAGTAAACATAGAAGAGAAATTATATCTAAATTTAAGAAGAGCACAGAAGGAAGCATGACAAAGGTCACACTCCAGCCAGAAAAAGAACTCCTTTCTTCTGGCTCCAGAGTCAGGAGCTTATCCACTAAATCATTTGGATTTCCAGACCACAACCTAAACGTACCTTCTTATGGCTATATATGGGATAATCAAATGATCTCTCCAAAGCCCATTAATCATTTTGGAAACTATTAGAGAGCCTAAAAACCATAGATTTAAGTTTGCTTCATAGGTAAAAAAGTTCTGAGACAATTCTTAAAATTCTAGCCCATTTATGAAAATGACACAATATACTATAGTAGAAATGGAAGGCTTCCCTTGAAGATTTTTGGTTTTGTTTTTTTTTCTGTTTTTCTTTTATGTTTGTTTGTTTTAAGTAAAGAAGATGGGTCTTTTTCTTCAGGAGAGCACATGGATTATTGTCATCTAATGAAATCTAAACCATCCCAAGAAAACCTCTTTCCTCAAATGGATGCTATTTGTTGAAATGATATGAGAATAATTTAGGTCTCTGATTCAAATTTGAGCAAAACACAAAGATAAAATTATGATTAAACTAAAAATTTTAATCTTGCATACCTTCTTAATGCGCGCGTGTGCATGTGTGTGTGTGTGTGTAGCACTAAAAATAGGCAAAAGCAGAAATATCTACTTTTACTCAGAAAAACTCCATGATAGCTTTAGGAACAATATTATTATTTTCAAAGCAAGCTATCAGCTGCTTAAGATGTTTTAACCATATCAACCCAACATTTTCTAAATTCTTAATAAATTTTTTTGTTGTAGCCTTTACCTACACTGAGAAAAAACATACAGTACCATCATCCTCTATTATGATGTCTGTGATGATTTCCAAATGTTTCTTTGCTATGCAGCAGAGGTATATGATTTCTGATCCAGATGCTTTAAAAAGCAATTCTAACAAAGAAACTTAATCTGAGCTAAACTTGGCACAGATTCTAAAAACCTATAGGATGATGTTTTGGAAGCTGCTCAAACAAAAGTTGAAACAGAAATATGCATCCACAATCATATATCGCTGGCTGGTAGTAATAAATGAAGGATACAGACTTTTTCCATAAATGTGGGTGAATAGAAGTTAATGCTTATAAAATACAAACTACCAAAACAGTATTTGAGATTGATGCTTCTTTTTTTAAAGCTGAAATATTCATTTAATTTACAAGAAGATATAAGTCAAATAAAGGAAGATTATACTTACTCTTTTGAAAGTTATTCAAAAGCTTTGGTACCCATCTTAAGTAAGGAATTATTTTTGTTATAATATGCAACAAAAGTATAGCATGATAGTCTAAAAAATATTAACATAGAGAGATGAGGGCACTTCTAGTCATTTTTTTCCAGTAAACATGGAATAAGCTGGGTAGAAAAATTCTGAGACTTTTTTGAAGTCCCAGAAGGAGAGGAAAGAGAGAATGGGACAGAAGAAATATTTGAAGAGATAATTCCTGGGAATTTTCCAAAACTTACAAAAGATGTCAAGCCACACTTTCAAGAAGTGCTAATATCCCAGGAGAAATAAATACAAAGAAAAGTGTAGTAGGAATATCACAGTAAAAGTGTTGAAAACCAAAGACAAAGAAAAAATTTTTAGAAGTAGCCGGAGGAAAGAAAGGACAGATGACATTCCAATGAAAACAATGGAAGTCAGAAGACAATAGATTGCTATTTCCAAAATGGTTCTAGAAAATAACTACAATGTAGAATTCTATACCCAGTAAAAATATCCCTCAAAAATAAATGTGAAACAAGAGAATTTTCAGACAACTGAATACTGAAAAAATTCATCACTGGGAGACAAATACTAAAAGGAATAGTACTATATAAAAATATAATTTATTTTTATAATGATTTTGACAGGAATTGCATTAAACCTGTACATCAATCTGGGGATAACTGAAACTTTGCATCTTCCAATCAATACACATGTTATATCTATTTATTTTAGATCTTTGATTTCTTTCATCAGCTTCTTTCATATCAGACTTTTATGCTT
The DNA here is from genome assembly GCF_026419965.1 of Kogia breviceps. Taxonomy (NCBI): domain Eukaryota; kingdom Metazoa; phylum Chordata; class Mammalia; order Artiodactyla; family Physeteridae; genus Kogia; species Kogia breviceps. The sequence continues at coordinate 22,475,699 of NC_081328.1, forward strand.
CATAGTTTCTAGCATACAAGTCTGATACATGTTTTGTTAGATTTACACTTAAGTATTTCATTTTTTGAGCAATTATAAATGGTATTGTATTTTAAACTTTGGTGTCCACATGTTAATTACTAGTATATAGAAAAACAATTGACTTTTATATATTTATCTTTTTTTTTTTTTTTTTCAGGACGCAGGCCTCTCACTGTTGTGGCCTCTCTTGTTGCGGAGCACAGGCTCCGGACGCACAGGCCCAGCGGCCATGGCTCACGGGCCTAGCTGCTCCATGGGATGTGGGGTCCTCCCAGACTGGGGCATGAACCCATGTCCCCTGCATCAGCAGGCAGACTCTCAACCACTGCGCCACCAGGGAAGCCCTATATATTTATCTTGTATCTCATGACCTTGCTGAACTTATTAGTTTTAGGAGGTTGTTTTTGTTTGTTTGTCTTTGTTTTTGTTTTTTTAATCCCTTGGAATTTCCATGTACAAAATAATTTAATGTTCAAACATCTCAATTTTTTATGGAAAGTTTGGCTGCATACAGAATTTTTGGTTGATAGTCTTGTTCTTTCAACATTGTGAAGACATTATCCCATTGCCTCCTAGCCCCCAAGGTTTCTGATAAAAAAATCAACTCTTAGATTATTGAGCATACATCGTATATATTGTTCTTGCTGCTTTCAATATTTTCTCTTTGTCTTTGACTTTTGTCAATTTGATTATGATGTGTCTAAGTGTAGATCTTTTGAGTTTATCCTATTTGGAGTTGGTTGTGCTTCTTAGATCTGTAAATTTTCAGATTTAGAAATTTTCAGTCATTATTACTTTATAGGACTTTCCTCTCCCTTACTATTTTTCTTCTCCTTCTAGAACTTCCATTATGCATATGTTGTAATACCTGATGGTGTCCCACAGGTTTTTGAAGCTGTTAATTTTCTTCATTCTTTTAAATTTGTTTTTCATACTGGGGATCTCTATTGACCCATCTTCAAGTTTGCTGATTCTTTTTTCTGCCAGCTCAAATGTGTTATTAAGCCCGCCTAGTGAATTTTTCAATTTATTGCTCTTTTTAACTCCAGGATGTTGATTTGGTTCTTTTTTTTCCTAATAATTTCTATCTGTTTGTTGATATTCTCTGATTTCATGGAATAATACTGCTATATTTCATTTAACCCTTTAGATGTGGTTTCCTTTAATTCTATATATAGATATAGTAGACAAAGACTTTCAATTAGTATATATATATTATATATCAGTATATATATTATATATTCAATTGGTATATATATTTTATATATACTAATATATAATATATAATATGTATATTATATATTATATATGTCTACTTTGTCTATATAGTAAAGATTTTCAATTAGTATATATAATGTATTACTAGTATATATGTAATATTATATATTTTATAAAATATATATGAAATTATATATTATAATTTAATAATATATTAATACATATAATTGTAATCATAATTATTTTATATATATTATGTATAAATATATCTAAACATTATATATATAATAGTGTATATTATATATATTATTAGTATATATATATATTTAGTCTTCATCTACTAAATCCAAAATCTGGGGCAGCTTAAGGATATTTTCTTGGCTGCTTTTTATCCTGTGCATTTTGCCACAATTCCGTTTCTTTGCATATCTAGTAATTTTTTGTTGAAAACTGGATATTTTAGGTAAGTAACAACTCTGGCATTTGGTCCATTCCTCCCTAGGGTTTGTTGTTGTTGTTGATTTGTTTAGTAACTTTTGTGGTCTAAATGTGTAGGTTCTATATTCCGTCACTGAGTTCTCCTCTAGCTTTTTTTCCCCTTTTTAAGTTCTTAAACTTTTTTTTTAAAGCCTGGGTTCCTAGTAGTCACTTCTAGGTCACTATAATTTAGTGATCAGTTAATAACCAATCAAAAGATCCTAAAATACCTTGACTTTTATGTTTTCCACTCTTTGCCAAGGGAATCTGTGAAAGAAGGGATAACGTCAAACTTCAGGCAGTTTATAAGACAGACCTACCCTTCACTTCCTTCTTGTGTAGGACCTCAAAGTCACCTAGAGATGATTGACTGAGGCTTTCTCCTTTCCCATGTCTTTCACAAACAAGCACATAGACTTGCTCATGTGTGCAGCCTTTTAAATCCCCAGGAATACAATATAAGTTTTCAAAGTTCCCCATGGCTTTCTACTTCTCCAGGATTTCCTGCTAAATTCCTGGCTAGACTCTTTACTCCAACTGAAATCAAAGCCTTAGGTAGTTCTAAGGTTGCTAGAAAGTAGCTATTCTTTCAGTAATGTCCTAGAGGAAGGGATTTTTTAGGTTTTTAAAATTTTCATTCATTTAAATCAAATAACTACAACACTCTGGGAATACGTATTTCCTAGGGATCTGGAAATTCAAACAAAATCTTCACTGTGCTGTGGGGATGTTAATTATTATTTTAATTATGGTAAAATACAAATAACATAAAATTTACCATCTTAACTATTTTTAAGTGTACAGTTTAGTAGTGGTAAATATATTCACATTGTTGTGCAACCCATCTTTGGAACTTTTCAGCTTGCAAAACTGAAATTCTATACCCATTAAACAACAACTCTTCATTTTTCCCCTCCCTCAGCCACTGGCAACCACCATTCTACTTTCTATTTACTAAGAGTTTAAGTGTAATCATAAGGTATTTTTCTTTTAGTGACTGGCTCACTTCACTTAGCATAATGTCAAGGTAATGTGTCAAGAGTTTCTTTCCTCTTTAAGGCTGCATATTCCATTGTGTATATATATACCACATTTTTAAAAAAAATCTTTATTGGAGTATAATTGCTTTACAATGGTGTGTTAGTTTCTGCCTTATAACAAAATGAATCAGCTATACATATATATATATCCCCATTATCTCCTCCCTCTTACATCTCCCTCCCATCCTCCCTATCCCACCCCTCTAAGTGGTCACAAAGCACCGAGCTGATCTCCCTGTGCTATGCAGCTGCTTCCCACTAGCTATTTTACATTTGGTAGTGTACACATGTCCATGCCATTCTCTCACTTCATCCCAGCTTACCTACCCTTCCCCCTCCCTGTGTCCTCAAGTCCATTCTCTACATCTGTGTCTTTATTCTTGTCCTGCCCCTAGGTTCTTCAGAACCTTTTTGTTTGTTTTAGATTCCATATATATGTATTAGCATATGGTATTTGTTTTTCTCTTTCTGACTTACTTCACTCTGTATGACAGTCTCTAGGTCCATCCACCTCACTACAAATAACTCAATTTCGTTTCCTTTTATGGCTGAGTAATATTCCATTGTATATATGTGCCACATCTTCTTTATCCATCTGTCGATGGACACTTAGGTTGCTTCCATGTCCTGGCTATTGTAAACAAAGCTGCAATGAACATCGTGGTACATGACTCTTTTTGAATTATGGTTTTCTCAGGGTATATGCCCAGTAGTGGGATTGCTGGGTCATATGGTAGTTCTATTTTTAGTTTTTAAAGGAACCTCCACACTGTTCTCCATAGTGGCTGTATCAATTTACATTCCCACCAACAGTGCAAGAGTGTTCCCTTTCCTCCACACCCTCTCCAGCATTTATTGTTTGTAGATATTTTGATGATGGCCATTCTGATCCCTGTGAGGTGATACCTCACTGTAGTTTTGATTTCTCTAATGATTAGTGGTGTTGAGCATCCTTTCATGTGTTTGTTGGCAATCTGTATAATTTCTTTGGAGAAATGTCTATTTAGGTCTTCTGCCCATTTTTGGATTGGGTTGTTTGTTTTTTGATATTGAGCTGCATGAGCTTCTTGTAAATTTTGGAGATTAACCCTTTGTCATCTGCAAATATTTTAACCCTCAGAATGGGAGAAAATATTTGTAAATGAAGCAACTGACAAAGGATTAATCTACCACATTTGCTTTATCCATTCATCTGCCAATGGACATTTATGTTGATACCAACTCTTGCCTGTTGTGAATAATGCTTCTATGATTAAATTAATGAATGTACAGCTATCTCTTCAAGACTCTGTTTTCAATTCTGTTGGATATATCCAGAAGAGGATGTGCTATATCATATAGTAATTCTAATTTTTAATTTTTTAAGGAGTGATGTTGCTTTTTAACTGAGAGCTTAAAAAGAGAGGGGTCAGTCCTCTCCAATGACTCTAAAATTGATAGCTTTTCATGGCTACTGCACTACTGTGCAGGACAGGGGATGGGTATAGCTCCATGTTAAAATGTCACTGACACTGTTTTCTTACTGAGTTGATTTTTCTTGGATAGATGATTTTTTCCAGTTCATTCTGTGGCTTTGCTACACTTCCAGAGTTCTGTAGTAGCTATAAGTTGTTTTGCTGGTATTTTCATTATTTTTGTGGGAGAGTGAGTTTGTCAAGATCCTCATTCCACCATTCCAGAAGTTGATCTCCTATACTGTTTTAATTATTTTTAACTTTGCTGTACGTTTTTAACATCTGTAAAGGTGCGATTCCTTCATTAGTTATTATATTTGAATCAGTTAAACCTATACATTAATTTGTAAAGAACTGACATCTTCATATTTTTCTCATAACACACTATTTAAAGCTTTTATCCTCAAACTTCTCAGCCTCTATGTCATTTACATATGTACACAATTCCATCAGTAGTAGCTCTCATTATGTAGAAATTCTTGGGAGTAGATGTTCATACTCTTCCCTCCACTTGAAAATCACTGCTTAAGATCTTTCAGAGAAGTTTTATTATTTTCATCACCTAGGTTCTAACAATTTCCTAAATTTCAATGGACTTTTAAACTCTTGCATGAGAAATTGATATTCCCAGTGTCCTTTAACTGCTCTAAAACATTCTTAAATAAAGGTAAAAGTGAAAATTATCTTGAATATTAGTTATTTCAGTTGTTTCATTCTCAGATAGAAGTTATTTTAATTATGACTCTCATCACAAGTATATATTGTTTCACAAAAAAATCAGGACTTGCATTCTTTTTTTTTTTTGGATTTTATTTACTTTATATACAGCAGGTTATTCGTTATCTATTTTATAGATATTAGCGTATATATGTCAATCCCAATCTCCCAATTCATCCCATCACCACCATCGTCTCGCCCCCCACCCCACTTTCCCCTTTGATGTCCATACGTTTGTTCTCTACACCTGTGTCTCTATTTCTGCCTTACAAACTGGTTCATCTGTACCATTTTTCTAGATTCCACATATATGCGTTAATATACAATATTTGTTTTTCTCTTTCTGAAGGAGTTGCATTCTTAAACATTTATATACTCATCAAGATTTGAAATAATTAGTTTGAAATTATGGAGCTAGTGTGCAAGTTTAAGATTAAAATAGAAAAACTGAATCAGGCAATTATTTAAAATAATTACTAACACATTTAAGTGATCAATTATAGTTGCTTAATCATTTCACTAAAGATTACTAAGACTGTGTGAATGGTTTCTCAGGTATATTAGGGTATCTTCTAAACAGTCTAAAAGTTTACAGACAAATTCTAAGGATAACAACACCAAAATTTCTGAAGCTTTAATGAAATATGAGTAAAGGATGAATTTAAAAGAGCTTTTAAAAATCATTTATTTAGAACTAACTCTTTTTCTTTCCTTAATACACACATACAAACCAAACTGGGAGATGTGAAAGAAAGCAGGTTTTTACCAGTTCCCTATGGACCATTACTCTTGTTGCTCTTTGAATGCAACTCGAGATTTTTGGTTCATCCTTCATTCTGCTTTAGATATTGCCATGGTGGTGAAATAGTGATCCCAGAGTATTCTTAGTTCTTAGGAAGAAGTGCTATCTTAACTGAGGAGGATTTGTATGTTTTGGATTGACACAATGTTCTAATAGTTGCCAAATAGGATGCAAGTGTTTGCTATAATATTTTGGAGTTTTTTCCCTCCAGATTTTTGTACTCACCATTGAATTACTCTTGTTTTTCTAATGCTGTCCCCTGAAATAAAGGTTTCAAGCTATATACATGTAGGTTTATAATCAAACCATATATCTGAACTGCAAAAACATTCCTACTACCTTTTCTATTGACGTAAGAGTGTTATACCACCTAAAACAGACAAGATATTCTTATGGTGTAATGTGATTTTTTTAAATTGACGCAGTCATTTAAGGAGTACTAGTATGCAAGTACTAATTTAGTATAAATAGGAGCAAAAAAAGAGAGAAGGGTTATAAATAGGCATAAATGAGAGAAATAAGTCAATAAGAAAAAACAGATTTACAGAAAATGTTTAAAAACTAGTATTATTCAGTGGGTGTTTTAAAGATAAAAGGAAAAAGGGAGATGTTAAGAATTGTAAATCAGAAAAAATGCAGTTTTTTTATCCTGCATGGTAATAAAAATATAAAAAATATGTATTCTACAAGCTATTAAAGTACACATGATGCATCTAGGTTAAAAATGTTAACATCTCTAGAGAACATCTCATTTTCCTCAATAAGATGCCAACAATAGCTAAAAAACTACCCTCAGTAAAGCCAGAAACAGCAGAACTAATTTTTCATTTGCATGTAGCACATTCACACATAGTCATTTCAGATTTTAGATCTCCAAAAATCTTCAATGCTTAAAAAGAATCGTTATATTAAAACAAGCAAAAAAAATCTGAATTTTGTTGGGCTACTATTAGGTAAGATTAAACAAGAGAATAAAAAGTGAGTTATATCTCAGTAACACAGGTGATGGTTATGTTCGGTTAACATGATAAATGATATAATTTCCTAACTCACTAATAAAGTGTGTGATATGCATGGATATGATATAGGCATAACTAGAAAAGAGAAAGTCATATTTGAAAGCTAATCCCCAGTGGTCCCAACCAAAATAAGGTTATGCTTACCCTCCTGTCTAAATTTCTTATCAGGCAAGACAATGGAACAAAACCTTGTTACAAAATCTTTATTCCATTTCCAGTTGGGAAGAGTAAATTAAAAGAAATAAAATATATAACCCTGCCAGAACTTTTCAATGCTCCCATACTGCCAATTTTACCTTCCTTGGAAGAAAGACTAGATCTATTTTTTTCCCACAGAGAAGTATTAATTGTAAGGCATAATTCACCAGCCCACCAAGGAACAGTACTTAACTATGCTCTTCCCGTGAGCATTCAATTAACTGTATGCTTATAAATGGCATTTCCTCTGAATGTGTATTGAAACTCACCTTATAAAATCCACAGCAGTAGAGCATTTCTTGTCACTAAGGGACTATGATACCATTTCATGATGCTAAAACAAGAACATTTTAGTTTAAATTGTTTATATACCTAGCTATCATCAGACAATTTAAAAACTAAAATGGTAAATGTTCTAACCTCTAATTTTGCTAATGCTGGGATAACGAATGATCCTGTTGTTTTTAATAACTAAAGACTTCTAAAGTAATAACAATAATACACCATTATTATCATTATGATTATTGTTGCATGAGCTCTTGCATCATCATTCCAGGCACCATTCTAAGTGGTTTATAGGAATTAACTCATTTAATCCTTATAACAACCGTATTGGTTAGGTATTATTTCCCCAGTTTTGCACAAAAATAAAGCACAGAGAAGTTAAGTAACTGGCTCTAGGTCATGGAGCCAATAAAGAGGCTGAAGTAGAATTTGATATCCAACCAGTCTCACTGCAGAGTTTACATTCTTACCTGCCACACTATATTACACTAGGAAAATATTTTTAAAAATCGTACTACACTTGGTTACCTGGGATTTTATTTTATTTTTTTTTTTATTTTTTATTTTTTTTGTGGTACGCGGGCCTCTCACTGTCGTGGCCTCTCCCGTTGCGGAGCACAGGCTCCGGACGCGCAGGCCCAGCGGCCATGGCTCACGGGCCCAGCCGCTCCGCGGCACGTGGGATCCTCCCGGACCGGGGCACGAACCCGTGTCCCCCGCATCGGCAGGCGGACTCCCAACCACTGCGCCACCAGGGAAGCCCGGGATTTTATTTTTTTAAGTGATGTTATTCATAGTTCTTTAAGAACATACTTAGTCTTATTCATAGAACGTATTTGGTGAAAGTACTTCCATCCTCTGATGGAACTGTAAAGTCTATAACAAATTGCTTACATTACTATTACAACTTTGACTCTGCTTGGTTTAGGATGTGCGCTGGCAGTTTACCTTGAATTGGAAATCCGATCCTTATTTTACAAGGCTAATCTTTGGCTCATGTCTTTGTCACCAATGTATATTTAATCCTGATTAGGCTTCAATGAACAGATTAAAAAACACAGAGATAAGACAGAATTACTTAAATAACGCAAATTTTAAAAGTGGAATTTCACTGCAATATGGAAGCACAACGTGTCTAATTTTTCTATGCTGCCATACTAAATGGCTTTTTAGTTTTAGCTTTAATACTTCTGCTTTAATGCCAGATACTAAAGTACTATACTAGAAATAGCTCATCTTTAATAGTATACATACTTTATATATTTTTTAATTAAAAGAGAATGGGCCTTATTAATTATATTTATCATCAGCATAGCAGTATAGTTATGCATAAGCAGCTCCATATTAAATTTCAAGGACAAACATATAAACTTACCCTTGATTCAGCAAGGTTTCTAGGGTCACTTATTTCAGCACCAATTAAAGGACACGGAAATAGAGACTGGTTGATACAATTTCTACACTGCAGGTAGCTGGTTAAAGAACATTCTTCCATATTCCAGATGGCATTTAAAGATAAACCTGTCTCCATGCCTACAGAAAATTTAAAAAGGCCTTTCATAAACCCTGAACTACCAGATTCAACATCTCAATTTCACTTATAAAAGTCTAATAGAAAGTGAACTGCATGTTAAGACTGGATAATGTTTTTGAAACCATTAGTTTAACATATTTTTTTTAAAAAGGGAAAATTTTAACGTTAATAATCTTTAGTCTAACATAGACAAGTACAGAAAATAAGTTTACAAAAAGACTCATTGCTCACACTTGCTAATGTCTATTGTGTAATTTCATTATTTAATTTGACTCTCATAGCAACTCTGAGGTAAGTATTATTGTCCTCATTTTATGGATAAAGAAACTGGGTTTCAGGGAATATAAGTTAAAGTTAGAAAACAGTAGGCTGGGATGTAACACGTCCAAATCCAAAACTCATGAGCGATCCCTTCGGCTTAGTGCCCTCCTAAGAATCAAAACTGTTTTCAAGAGAAAAATGTAATTCTTTGCTTTCAAAACCATGTACAATTGAGAGCCCTATGAACAAATCTCTATAGTCTATTGTACAATAAGAATAATCTGTTTACATTAATTAAATGTGAAATGGTACCTCTAAAAATTTCAACACCAGTTAGTTTTAAAACAGAAATTTGATTATCACATAAAAATATGAGAATGCAATCTTTCCCGTAATAGAAGTTATAATAGAAAATACATGAAGATTCATATTCTAAGAGGCTATTTTATTTTATTTATTTATTTTTTTATTTTGTGTGGTACGTGAGCCTCTCACTGTTGTGGCCTCTCCCGTTGCAGAGCACATGCTCTGGACACACAGACTCAGCGGCCATGGCTCACGGGCCCAGCCGCTCCGCGGCACGTGGGATCCTCCCGGACCGGGGCACGAACCCGTGTCCCCTGCATCGGCAGGCGGACTCTCAACCACTGCGCCACCAGGGAAGCCCGAGAAGGCTATTTTAAAAGAATATTACTTTAAACGCAAATAGTTCCTCAGCAATTAGAAAAAGCAAAGTAATTTTGCTCAAGCTTCTACACTGTAATATGTCTGTGGGAGTAGCATTGTTCCTTTTACATTCATAACAATAATAGGTATCACCATTATACATCTGCTTTCAGGACAAAAAGTTTCTCCATATTCTTTAGTTGAACAATCCACCAAACAAACCTCAAATATGCAAGGACAATCTTTTTTTTTTTTTTTTTTTTTTTTTGCGGTATGCGGGCCTCTCACTGTTGTGGCCTCTCCCGTTGCGGAGCACAGGCTCTGGACGCGCAGGCCTAGCGGCCATGGCTCACGGGCTTAGTTGCTCCGCGGCATGTGGGATCTTCCCGGACCAGGGCACGAACCCGTGTCTCCTGCATCGGCAGGCGGATTCTCAACCACTGCGCCACCAGGGAAGCCCGAGGACAATCTTTTATGTTGGACTGCCTTTTTAATAAAATGAGTAAAACTCCAAGTTTTTATGAAGAAAGTGAGAGCTCCAGGGGCTAAATGAGCACTCACTATCTTTGGTAGGAATTAATGGTGCTATACAACAGGTGTTCAGTTATGGCGGAGAGAAGACAATAGATCAAGAGAGAACCTCTCCTATATACTCCACTCTCCCAAATCTCTTTTGGGATTGAATTGCATTTGTGCCTGGAAGTCACTGAAAAAAGAGTAGTGGAAACTGAGAATGAGGAGACATTGCATGATGTAGCTAAGAAAAAAAAAATTAACAACATAGCCTTTCACTTCAAGCTCAAGGGTATACAGATGAAATGGGAAGGATATGTGTAACGATAAGAGTATGAATCTATGAAGAGTTGTAGTTCTCAAAAAAACTTCTTAGAGTCTTCCATATTGCACTAAGCCCAGAAGTTCTTAACAACCACATATTCATTTTTTGATAAATTAGTACATTCCCACAAGAAAGAATTTCCAATTCCAGAAAAAATACTGAAATTGGTCAAAGCTGCAAAATACTAAAGGGAACATTATTAGAGCCATATGACCTGACCATGTTTCTGCAGACATTTGTAGCCTAAGTAAACATTCAGACTTGTCATGAATGGTCCACCTTTGAGGAGGTAGCAGCAAGGAAAATCCCAAGTTATCGTTTTAAGTATTTTTTATGCTTAAGTATTGAATGAATGGATATTATCACAGAACTTATGACTCTCAGTTTTTAAATGGGTAGAAAAGAAAGTTTAGATGAATCCATCGATGTTGAAAATGGGTAAATAATAGATGCTTGGTTATCTGAAGACAGGACTTTGGAATAAAAGTAATGTTTCTCCTTGGCCATATTGCTTCTAGGAATGAGTGGAGTTTAGGATTATTTATGAGTGAGTGCAGGGCCTGGGATAAATCATAATGTGTGGCCTAGTCCCTTCTACCCAACATTAAAAACAGGTATTGGCAGAATAAAAATGAACATGATGAACAGCCTTGAAAGTGGCCAAGAAATTGTAAAAGGGCAGTAGGCAACCTGAGACTTATTTATGCAAAAGAAAAAGGACTTGGGTTTACAGGTCATTTGTTTGTATATAATAAGCATCCACCCCATTGTTTTTTAGGAAGAGCTGATGGAACCCAGTCCCTTTTATCCTGTAGGTTGCTTCCATGAGTTACTGCCCATCCTTTACCCAGGTCAAACCTGTCAACACGTGCATGAGATCTGGATTTGTAGTCCTTGGGAATATTTTTGGGGAGTCATTATCAGACACAGATAGATCAATGCCTCATCTGTCCCAATGTGGCATTTCTTATTTATACATTTTTTTTAACAGAGTTTGAGATTCTATTTTATTTTTTCTTCCTTTGCAATTCTTGAGACAGTGGAACTTACTATAAAAAGCGAATTAAAAATTGCTTTTCATTTTAGAAGTCACATGAAAATGAAAAAGGTGCCTTATTTACACTTGAAGACTTTAGAAAACAAGGAAGCTATGTAGTCATTAAGTTTACCTTCATAATTCACTGAAGTCTGATAAACCATTTATGTGGCTTTTAAATGGTTAAGAGCAGCAATGCCATTGGTGACATAAAATAAATTTTTTTCTTCTGATCTGTACTCAACTAAGCAATGGCAAAAGGATTTTGCACAATTTAACATTCAGAAAGATTCTCTGGAGTCTCATCAGCATGGTATTCTTAGAAAAAGCTTTCCAAAAAATTTCCTAAGAAAAGAATAAGATGAAAAATATTTAGGAAAGGCATAGCACACTAACAATGATATTTGTTTCCTAAAAACAAACAAACAAAAAAACTACTGGATGCAGTAATTTATTAAGGTGTTTGTATATGTATGTTAGTCAATCAGAAGACAACTCAATGGAGAATGACTGCACATAGTGGTAACAATAAAACAAGTATATTATCATTAAAATATATTATCAGCAATAGGTACTGCTTCTCATAAAAAACTCTTTAGTTAGATGAAGTCCAAAGAATGAGATTGAGTGGCTTTATCATTGGTATGTTAATTTTTAAATTCTTGGTTGTCTAAAATTGTACTTTTCTCTTAGAGTGCCTTGAGAAAGAGGCTAAGTTAATATGAACTAAACTATGTTAAAAACCGTGTGGCGTGCGTGTTGCTATCAATGACATTTGTCTAGGTACTAAATCACTCTGGGCCTCAGTTACCTCATGTTTAATATAAGGGAAGTAGATGACTTCTAAAGTTCTGGCCTACTCTAGAATACTAAAACAGTAATAAAAGTATAATAAGCAAATAAAAACAGTACTTAACTAGAAGTTGCCAGTCTCAAGATAACATGATTCAGTTCAGTTTGTGGAAATACACAGTGCCATAAATTGGGTACTTACTATTTTAAAGCATGTACCAGATGCAAGAGTGCCAAAGCAAACAAGGTCTTAATTTGTACAAACATACAAGTCTGGTACAAAAGACAGAAGCAAAAATAAACAACCTAATGTTGAAAATACTATGTTGAAGTTGTGCTCTGCAGGGGGGAGCAAGAAAGTTAGATGAAGTATACTTAATGCAGTTGGGAGGACATGGTAAGTTTTCAGAGGACTAATGCCTTAGTTGAACTTCTCAAGATGAGTATGAGTTTGTCAGGTAAAGGAGAAAGGAACTCTGCACAGATGGAAGAATGTTAGCACAGGCAATGGATGTGTGAAACAGCATGGTTTGTTTTAAAAACTATTCTTAAGTATAAAGTTAGCACAGGGTGCCAGGAGATGAGGTTGGAGACGTTAGCAAAGACCAGATCACAAAAGTCTGGTACGTCTTAGAAAACAAACTTATGGTTACCAAAGGGGAAAGGGCAGGGGGATAAATTAGGAGGTTGGCATTAACACATACACACTACTATATATAAAATAGATAAGCAACAAGGACCTACTGTATAGCACAGGGAACTGTACTCAATATCTGGTAATAACCTATAAGGGAGAAGAACCTGAAAAAGAACATATATATATATATATATATATTTGTATTTATATTTATATATATTAAACTGAATCACTGTGCTGTACACCCGAAACTAACATGACATTGTAAATCAACTATACTTCAATAAAGTGAAAAAAAAGTCTGTTATGTTTTCATGTAGAGTTTTGACTTGATCTTGCAAATTAAAAGATTTTAAACAGGTGAGTGAAATGATTTGCTTTTTTAGACTAGCTAAATGGCAACAAAGTAGAAGGGGGACTTTCGGGGATGGACTGGTGGCAAAGTGACTAGTAAAGAACTATTACACTAGTCTAGGACTTCCCTGGTGGTCCAGCAGTTAAGACTCCATGCTCCCAGTGCAGAAGGCCTGGGTTCGATCCCTGGTCAGGGAACTAGATCCCACATGTTGCAACTAAAAGATCCCGTATGCCGCAAGTGAAGATCCATCATGCCACAACTGAAGATCCCACACGTGGCAACGAAGAACCCACGTACTGCAACTAAGACCCGGTGCAGTCAAATAAATAAATCAATCAATATTTTAAAAACCCAACATTATACTAGTTAAGAAAAGAGATTATGAAGGTGTGAATTAATGCAGTCACTGTGAAGATGGAAAGTAAGGGATAGTTGAGTGATATTGCTCAACTCAAAAACTTGGATGACCTGATATTTAATATTTGGAGAACTAGATGGATGATGGTGCCACCAGTGAAACAGGAAGAGCAGGTTTCAGGAAAGAATTGTTTTATACACATTGAGTTTGAGATGCTATGGGATATCCAAGATGTTGAGCAGTCAGCTGGATGATGGGTCAGGAATCATTAGCAAGTAGTTAAAGAGGATACGATTATCCAGAGGAAGCATATCAACTGGGAAGGGAGCTGGGGTGAGAAAAGAAGCAACATGTAAATTTAGTCCAGTTACTGGTGGGTTAGGGAAGAGAGGGGAACTAGTCAGGGAAAATACATGAGTTGAAAAGCAATGCTGTGAATCCAATAAAGACTAGAAGCCATCTACTGTAGTGGCACCAATCCACACTAATATACATAAACTTCAGCAGTGCTCAACTTTCCAGTGTAGTAACAGCAGAGACAAACTGATATTAAACTAGGTTTGGGGATTTTGCAGGACTGGGATAGAATGACAAAGGTGGATAGGAGTTCAGGACACCAGCAGGAGAATAGTTCCAGTGACTGATTATAAAGTCCAAACTTGGAAGTAAGGAAGGAAGACTGAAGGAAGGAGGCTGATAAGCTGGGAGAAAACGGAGGGAGTAAGTATAGGAAGAGGAATGGAGTAGGGTGTAGTCAATGGAAAAGGGTAGATGAAATGGAGGTGAAATCATGTTGAAGTCAGAAACTGAGGCTTTGGTATTAGGTATGTTGGTAAGGTGTTAAGAATCTGGAATTGAGGGCTTCCCTGGTGGCGCAGTGGTTGAAAGTCCGCTTGCCAATGCGAGGGACACGGGTTCGTGCCCGAGTCTGGGAAGATCCCACATGCCGCGGAGCGGCTGGGCCCGTGAGCCATGGCCGCTGAGCCTGCGCGTCCAGAGCCTGTGGTCTGCAATGGGAGAGCCCACAACAGTGAGAGGCATGCGTACCGCAAAAAAAAAAAGAATCTTCAATTGAAAGTTATGACACTTTGGTACTAGTTCTGACTCGAATGTCACTAGTTAGCTATGTTACCCAAGGTAATGTTAAGCTTTTTGAGTTCTTTTAAGGAGATTCCTTTTTTTCGTCGAAAAATATTTACTAAGCACCTACTATGTGTCAAGCAGTATACTATGCTCCAGGATGGCTTCTACCCTCAAAAAGCTAATACTCCTTAATGGATGTTAATATACCTTCATTTAATATTATTAAAATGTTGTAAAATTATTCTGGAAAATGCCCCTTAGGATAAAAAGTAGGATCGTGAGGCTTGCTTTCAGAATTCCAAGACTATACCTTTCATAGAGAGATTGTGGAAAACAAAGGTGGACTAATAAAATCAGTACAAAGCACAAACATACGTCAACCATGACCTTGATTGTGGTCTCATTACAATGTTTTATTTTCCTCATTTATAAGAATGAGGATAATACCACCTGTGTTGCTGACATTGGCAGGCTATTTTTTTTTTTTTTTTTTGCGGTATGCGGGCCTCTCACTGTTGTGGCCTCTCCCGTTGCGGACCACAGGCTCCGGACGTGCAGGCTCAGTGGCCATGGCTCACGGGCCCAGCCACTCCGCGGCATGTGGGATCTTCCCGGAATGGGGCACGAACCCATGTCCCCTACATCGGCAGGCAGACTCTCAACCACTGCGCCACCAGGGAAGCCCATGGCAGGCTATTTTGAGAACCAAATGAACTAACAGTTGTCAAAGCTCTATGATACACTATACTACATGCTATACTCTAAGGCACTACAGATGTACTTGTTATGTCCTTGTTTTGTTCCGTTTGGGTAAGTTAACACTCAATAATCCAGAACAGAGAGGTTAAGAGATCTGAAGATGGGAACTTCAGGAAACGTAGCATATCCTGAAATTCCTCAAGAATATATTTTAAAATTGTGAACACTTTTCCATTAAAATTTTTTTAAAAATCTGTTAAGAATTTTCCTTTGTTAAACAGATTATGCTGTTAACTTACAGATCCTCTATAATCATAATTGTGCATAACAGTATGCATATACTCAACAAACACTGCCTTGCCTGTATTACAGCTCCTATCACACTGTACTATAAATAAGTAAGTGTTTACTTATATGTGAATTAGGCTGTGAATTCCTAGTAGATATATCCTCGTCATACTCATCTTTGGTATCCCTGGAGTATAGCAGAGCTCTTAATACAAAGTAGGATCTCAAAATACATCAGATGAAAAAGTAGATGAATGATTAAATGCCAGGTAATATGAAAAGTGTCTGGATTCTTAGGGGTAACAGTGGGCCAGAGAGACAGACTTCTCAACAATTAATTGCAATACCAAACAACAAATACTACACTGGGACAAAGGAAGGAAAAATTAACTTTGTCCCAGGGTCATAATGGGCTTAAAAGGTTTACAAAATAGCTGTCATTTTTGGCTAATCAATTAGTTAACATGAAATTCAATTCCTATTTTAGAATCCAATGTGTCAGAATAGTACTATTTATGAACATCTCAAAGAGAATGTACAAAAATCCAACATTCTTTGTAGGTTAAAATTGGTAAAATCACACCCTTTGGAAAAAAAGAAAGAGAAAAGACAATCTCTGGCCCACAGCTGAAGGATTAGAGAAAATTTAAGGGATTTAATGCTGTTAGGGTAAGAATAACAAATTTGGAAAGAGAAGGGTTACTAGTCTTGAAATTAGTCAAATGAAATAGGCATTTATGAGAGCCAAGTATCCATATATAAAGTCCTGATAGAAATACATTATTAATAGAATGTATCAATTAATTTAGTCAGTAAATATAATGTTGGGAATACAGCAGTAAACAACACAGACTGCCCCCACCCCCAACAAAAATCCCTGCCCTATGAATGGTACATAGAATGTTCTCAGTGCAAATTACAGATTTCAGTGTTCTGCTGATGACATTTTTGTTTGTAAAGTGCACATATTTTAAGATATAAAAATGAAATGTAAAAAATGGAAAATACATTTTCACAATATTTAACTACACAGAATTTTTAATAAAGCTCAAAGTGCCTTTCAGCGCTTGGACCAAATTCTGACAGGTTTATTAGTCCTTCTGAAGGTGCAATTTCAGGATGCTGAGATAACAATTGTACTAGATTATTGTCGCAGTTTCCTAACAACTACCACTTGGACAGTGATTCAATATTTATAAAGTACTTTCACATATTGCATATCATCTCATTTAATCATCACAATACTTTTCTTAGGTAGATAGTGCTCACTTTTTTCACCCCCAGAAAATAAACCTGAGGCTCAATGAGTTAAAATAATATGACCAAGGCCACTCAGTAAAGAGCAGGGCCAAAACTCAAACTCATACTTTTGACCCCCAATTCTGTTATCTTTCTCCTTGTCTGATGTAAAAAAAAAAAAAGCTTTTATGCACTCTATTGCATCTGAACCTCATAATATTTGATTTATTTCTTATGAAATTATTATTTATTAACATCTTAAGGTGAAAAAACAGAAGTTCAGAGAAGATAAGTAACTTGCCCAAAGTAAGTCAGCAGGTGGTATCAGAACATGTTTCCATGTCTAATGGTAACAAAGCCCATGTATATTGCCAATCAACTTTAAAGACTGAAATATGGAAATATTAATACATCAATCTACCTTACTGTAATTTAGGTCTGTCCATACTAAGGATGGCACAGAGTAATTTTTTATATTTCCTACTGCCTTCTGCTTTAGGTAACCACAAGCAATAAAATCCTGACTGGCAAGGTGGATTACTTCGGTCCTTTTACAACAGATACAATAGAAGAGATCAATGTCTGAAAGGATGGTTAACATTTAAATATGAATACCATAACACTAGTTTGAAAAAAAGGGAAAATATACCTACATAAAAGACGATGGCATCTTAGTTTACATAAATGACACGCCACCTGTACAATTAGTACTATGTTAACAGAAGGGAGACAAAGGAAACCTTTTAAATTAAGCTTTGTAAATACAGATGTAAAATAATGTGAAATGGTGCAATTTTGGGTAAAAGCACGAGAATCAAAATCATAAAAGACCAAAATTTAAAAATACAAACTATAAAGCATACTAAAATATGTACCTCACTGTGCCTTGTTAACAAATATTCCTTTTAATCAGAATTTACCATTAGATTTTCAAAGGTTAATTTCTGGGAATACAATTTTTGTTTTCCTTGTAATACATCGAAACTTGTTTATTATAGAGTAGAATTGGGTATAAGATGGGTTGTTTTGGATTTTGTCCAGGAGTTCAGTTACTGAAAGCACTTCATTATAAGATGGTTTCACCAATAAGGTGATCCACTGGCTCAGATCACATGGATATTATAACAAGGCCCCATTGTAGAGTACAGGAAGCCAGGCAGCTAATGGTCTATCAAATGAAACCTTAAGAAACAAAATGCTTTTTTTTTTGGTAGACATGAAAATTGTTTCAGGCTAGAGAATCATAAGCCTAGGTCATCTATTTAAATTTCCATTTCCTGAAGTGATGTCTTTATGTTTAATCGCTGCACAGATACTTTATATTAAAGTTTTAGCTTCCTTAGACATTCACTGTTTGATGTGGTATTAAATTTATTTTTTATTATGAAAAACTTCAGAAAAAAAGTTGTAATACCGCCTTTCTATTTACAAAAAATTGACTGCATTTGTCTATAGAAATAGACAACTCTACCACAAATTCGTAACGGTTAAAGTAAAATCTTGTGCAGCTTACTGATAAATCTGAGGCTAAAAAGATCATGAGCAAGAATAATTGTGTAGTAGGCAAATACCAAAATAATGCCATCAGAGATTAAATAACTACAATAACCAGTCTTCCAACTGATTTTACAATAGGCGTTTTGATTTCATGAAGTTTATAAGCAATTTCAAAGAATTAAATTTTTTTTTTTTTTGCGGTACGCGGGCCTCTCACTGCTGTGGCCTCTCCTGTTGCGGAGCACAGGCTCCGGACGCGCAGGCGCAGCGGCCATGGCTCACGGGCCCAGCCACTCCACGGCACGTAGGATCTTCCCGGACCGGGGCACGAACCTGTGTCCCCTGCATTGGCAGGCGGACCCTCAACCACTGTGCCACCAGGGAAGCCCAAAGAATTAAATATTTTGAATGTGTTTTACTACAGGAACATAGCATATTGCAGAAAAATAATATGGAAAAGCATGTGAACTTAGAAACAATACAAAATTAAAAACCATGTAATAATTTAATGCATAGTAGTAGCACAAAGAGTTGTCATTAATTTCCAACACAATTATTAAAGGTTTTAAATGATTCATGTAAACTTTAAAAGTCAAGTCATGAAGCATCTACTCTCCACAATGTACCTTTCTTCCATGAACCAAGCCCTTTCTCCAGCTAGCAGTTTTCCTGGTTCGTGGCCTGTATGTTCTATGTATTTTCAGCCCTTAAATAAATTCAGTATTAGATGATTATTTCATATGCATGGAAGGGGTAAGGCAAATTACTTGATAAACAATTTCTATCTTATATATCTCAGGCTTAAAAAATAAACGAGACAAATAACTTACCCTTCCTATTATATCTATCTATCTATCTATCTATCTATCTATCTATCTATCTATCTATCATCATTAGGGAAGTCTTCATATAAAGCAAGAGTGTACTCCAGATACATGATTGATTTACCAAGAAATAACTGAGGGCTTGCCATGTGCCAGATACTCTTTTAAATGCTTTTACATGTTTTAACTTAAACTTTCTAAAACATCACTTTAAAAAGTATTTTATCATTAATGAAAATATTTTACCTCACACTCTTTATAAAGACTAGACTTCATTTATTTTATTTTCGGTACGCAGGCCTCCCACCGTTGTGGCCTCTCCCGTTGCGTTGTGGCCTCTCCCGTTGCGGAGCACAGGCTCCGGACGCGCAGGCTCAGCGGCCATGGCTCACGGGCCCAGCCGCTTCGCGGCATGTGGGATCCTCCCGGACCGGGGCACGAACCCGTGTTCCCTGCATCGTCAGGCGGACTCTCAACCACTGTGCCACCAGGGAAGCCCTAAGGCTAGACTTTATTTCTTGCAATACCATCCTGGTCAAAGCTGTGATCTGAGGAGACTATATACCTGATTCAACCGTGATATCATTGTACAAAATTTTTGAAACACCTCTTGGAATTACTAAAAGCTTGTGCCACATCTCTATGTACATTCTAGTAATGGAAATTTTTAGCCTCGGAGAGAATTAGATTTTGGAAAGAATAAATTATGTCTAGAGAAAGGGATGGTATTTGAGATCAAGGTGGATAACACTAAGATATGACTAAAAGATGTGTTTGATTTTTCTCAGGTAGTTTACCAATTCTTCTAAGGGCAATTTTAAGGATTCAAAAATATTTTAATTGAAGCACTGGTAAAATAAATACTTGCTTCCCAAGTTATTATGTACCTATTCATACAATTATTCATGTTACCTTTTATACAAATGGTTTGCTTTATTTTAAGCATTTTGCAAACAAAGCAAATGAAAATTGATTCAGAATATCAACATATATTCCTTTAAATTATGGATTTTTAAAGCTGAAAGGGATTTGCATGATTTTATAGTACTAAACTACACATTTCACAGATGAAACTAATTCCCCAAAAGGCATGGTGACTGCCAACATGACTTAGCAAATTAGTGGCAGAGCCAAGAATACAGCTCAAGTCTCTTGTCTTCCACCTGGTATTTTTTCTATTATCACACCACCCTTTATGTGTGGACTAAGAACTACTCCAGAGAGGACAAATGATTTCACCCTTTCAAAACAATTTAAAAATTACCTTCTAATCCAGTGTTTGAAACTTTTTACTGATCACCTAAGAAAAAGATCTAATACTAGGTGGGTCTGAATATATCCCAATCTACAGATAAATTCTTTAACTGGTAAATTATCAATTTAAATTTCTTTGAACTATGCTTAGAGTTGTAACATCCAATGCTATAGAAACAATTAAGCTGTATTCAATATAAATGTCATCAAAATGAAAGTAAACATATGCATATATAATAAATCATTGTTCCAAATGAATATAGAAGATACCTGACTGCTGAGAATTTTGACTTGAAAATAATAAACCGCATCAACAACTTGAACTGCTCAGAAAACTTCATTTCAATCACTCCAAGAAGCCTAAATGTCTATTGAGTAACAGATGTTTCTTGGAAAAGATTGGTGAATGCATTTTTGGAATGATGTCAGAGAAGAGCTACTTTTATAA
The DNA here is from genome assembly GCF_026419965.1 of Kogia breviceps. Lineage (NCBI taxonomy): Eukaryota > Metazoa > Chordata > Mammalia > Artiodactyla > Physeteridae > Kogia > Kogia breviceps. The sequence continues at coordinate 22,496,742 of NC_081328.1, forward strand.
CCATTTTTGATCAAAAGTGTAGCTTCATTCACAAAAACAGAGTCAAAATTTACAGAAAAGCTTACTGAGCTATAAGGGAACGTTCTTCAGCTACAGTTTAGCTTTATTTATTAAATTTATATTTGAAGTTTTCTATCTTAGTTGCATAACTGAAGCCTTTATGCTAGAACATGTCACTTTTTTCTGCAATGGTGATGAAGCTAAATAATTAGAATTGAAAATTTGGAGTCCTTCATTTGGCATTTTATAATTTTTTTTTTTTTTTTTGCGGTATGCGGGCCTCTCTGTTGTGGCCTCTCCCGTTGCGGAGCACCAGCTCCGGACGTGCAGGCTCCGCAGCATGTGGGATCTTCCCGGACAGGGGCACGAACCCGTGTCCCCTGCATCGGCAGGCGGACTCCCAACCACTGCGCCACCAGGGAAGCCCCCTTAATTCTTAATTACTTATAAGTAGGCAGTTTAATACAGGAATATACTTTTCAAGAAAACTGATTTCTAAAAAACGAACAAAAAATACCCTCAGACTGATCTGAGGTAAAATCTACAGTGAAACATGACTGAGGGGTGACTGGATTACAATGCTATTAATTTTCAGGCATCAGTATGAAAACAAATGGATGAAGAGGACTACAAAATACAAATATTTATGTGAAATTTAAAGTGCCTTAGGAAACTACATATCTTCCGGATTTATTAATTTAATATTGCATTTGGCTAAGGAAGACTTGGAGGAAAATATTTTTTATGAATCAATTTATCAAAACTTGAGAATAGTAAAACTTATATTTCTGAACATAATATAGACTTTGGATTAAAGTGAATTATATGTCTCAAATTTTAAAAAAAGCGATATCACTTATCCAATGTACAAATTATCATTTACAGTAGAGTTTAATATAAGCATGACGACATGTTTTTATACCTTGACAGTTAAGTATTATTACCTAACACCAGGGAACACATCTTTAGTTTTGGAAGGAGACTGTTTAAAGTTCTTTATATCCGTTTCATGAGTGCTTTCCCAGTTCCAATTCGTTTATATGAGTCATTTTTACATTACTACCAACATCATCAACTTGACTTTCTTTAATATGCATGACACTCTTCAACTTTGTGCCTGTGCAATCCTCAGCCTTCATTTCTCTGACTGAATCCACTCCTTTCATAGTTTTAATTTCAAAAAGATCTTCAGCTAAAATGCAATTTGAATTATTAGCCAATCTGCTGTCTCTATCAGTTCCAACTAGCTCATTCTTTTCTTCATTTGTATCTACGGGATCATAAAGTTCGGGTGTAAAATAGATAGATTCATCCTCTGCTTCTGTTTCAAAAGCTGTATTTGAAGTAGAAAGTTCAGCTTCTTCACTTACTAGAGACAACTGAACGTCTGGATCTTCTGGATTCGGGAGAGCAGCATTAATCTTTATTGATGGAACAATGGTTTCTGATTGAGGGGATGGTCCAAGTGTTGTGTTTATTGTCAGAGAGGAGGACTCATATTTATCAGTGAGTGGCAAAACTGCTTCATGTCCCTTTTCTGTTTTGAAAGTGGAAGAATTAGAGGCACAGTCCTCTGATGACCTAAACTTACGTGTTCCAGTCAGAATTTTACCAGTAAGATACTGTTCCGGAAAATTACTGCCAGACCAGCTAACTCTGTTTGTTTGTTTGTTGAAGGTTGGGCTTGTGGATCTGGAAATCACAATTTTTTCTGCTCCTACTGCCTGGGCAGACTCTTCCAATAATAATGGATCATCTACAAATACAAAGATATGAGTGTTAACTTTCTTCTCCTAATGTAATATTTGTTATATTAAAACAATTTTTGTTAGAAATACTGAAATAACTGTATAGGATACATAATTGAGAGCCCATAACAAGTAGTAGCAGGACTTCTACCTTAGAATGGAAGAATTCTAAGCAATCCATTTTAAAGCACAACGTGTTAACTCTGAAAGGAATCTTAGGTCTCCAGTGGTGCCCAGTCCAAGTTATAATGCTGTCTGGTAAACTATCAAATTCCACACCAGGGACCTCAGAAGTGAACAAGAAAAGAAAGGGTAAAAAGGAAGAGGAAGGGCTTCCCTGGTGGTGCAGTGGTTGAGAGTCCGCCTGCCGATGCAGGGGACGCGGGTTCATGCCCCGGTCCGGGAGGATCCCACATGCTGCGGAGCGGCTGGGCCCGTGAGCCGTGGCCGCTGAGCCTGTGCTCTGCAGCAAGAGAGGCCACAATGGTGAGAGGCCCGCGTACCGCAAAAAAAAAAAAAAAAAAAAGGAAGAGGAAGTGGGATGAGTAAAGGAGGGAACAGGCTGTAAAAATACCTTAAAAATCCACTAATCAGTGATCGAGAAAAACTGACCTAGACTAATTCCCTTAAGGAAACTGACAACCACAAAGACTAAGTTATTTGCTTAAAGTCATAGAATTGGTTGGTAATCAGACCTGGACTAGAACCTAGTTTTCCTGATTATCAGTATAATGGCCTAGAATTCACTATGACATTTAGTTAGGATAGAAGCATATTCTATAAAATAAATATTTAAAAAGTGATATATTAAACTACTATTATATGTTAATTAAAACAAAATGATATCCAATGATACAGAACAGTTTGGCAAACTTTTTCTATAATAGGCCAGACAGTAAGTATTTTAGGCTTTGTGGATCACATTGTATCTGTTGCAACTACTCAATTATGCTGTTCTAGTGCAATACATACAACTATTCAACTCTACTGTTGTGTACAATATATATAAATGATTGGGTGTGACTGTATTCCATTAAACTTTACTTACAAAAACAGCAGGCTGAATTTGGTCCACAGGTCATAGTTTGCTAATCCCTGATGTATTATATTCTAATATATTTTAAACTATATTTTAATTTTCTAAATTATATTTTAATCCACTATATACTGATATTTTAAAATATTATTTTTTTATCATTTAGAATAAATGACTCTCACTTCTCTAAAATAAGAAATTCATGTAAGACAATTATCTATAAATTAGGTCAATTTTTAATATCACCTTTAGAAAAACATTACCATTTGCATAGTGCTTTACAATGTTGTGATATTTATCATCTTATTAGATCTCTACAACCCAACTTGGAGGGATAGGTAGGCAGATATCCCTTCTATTAAGACTCAAAAAGTTAAGTGACTTGCTCGGGAGTGGGGGTCACAAAGTTAGTTAGTGGCAATGCTTCTAAGTGGAAAACCAGAAAATATGTGTAGATCTCCTGACAAAAATTTGGTCCCATTCTGATACATCATACTATTTCATTATTTTATGATAACACCTTATATTACAATAACCAACATATTTAAGGACGTTAATCTATAGCATAACAAATATCATTTCACTAAACACAATGGAAGACTTCTCTACCAAATGTAAATGGTTAGAACTTTTCATACTTTTCTCCTTTCTGGAGATGATGCCTCTTGGTAAAGATGGACTTTTATCTATCATTTTAGGATACTGTAGCTCTTAGACACATTTTTACTTTACCTTCCCTAGGATATTCTGGTGATAGATGGCTTGCTGCTTCTAATAAATAAGTTGAGGTATTATCCTTCAAACAAGCCACTGCAAGCGTAGACTCATTGTCCTGTATAGGTTTTCTGTCTTCTTTGTATACATCAATGACCTTTCGGTGCTTTTTGGAAAATTCAGCCAAGGACTCCAGTGCACTCTCAAAGGTTGAATGGTGCTGAATCAGCTGCCGAACCCACTTAGAAAGTCCTTAAGGCAAAAAGTAAACCCAGCAAAGAAACTTTGGTTATTCAGTGAAGATATTATGTATTAAGAAAAAAAATTAGATAACTTCTCTGGTGAGGTAATCTACTTTGAATTTAGAGGTTACAGGGTGGTTCTCAACATTTTTCCTGCCTTTTTACCTTCATATGTACAATACGCTCTTGCATCAGTAGCATTTCTCTTTACATGCAGTGATTGCCAACTGGATGGAGGGAAGAGGCAGTGGGAGTAGAATGGAGGTGGGAAAATGTATTATTTGTCAATTTAGAATAACTGGAGAATAAGGCAAATTTAATTTTATCATAATTCCCCACAAAAAAATACCTACCTTTTAATTTCAGAGAAAATACAAGTTCTAAACAACACAATCTTTTATTCCAACTTTTAAATTTGACTCCTTTAGCAAAAATAAATTCAAGATTACAGTCTCATAGGTTTTTTTGTTTGTTTGTTTCCCTTCTCCTTCCAATTCCAAATATATCAAACTATTCTGGGAGTAAAAGGAATAACACTGTTTTATGGGCAAATCATGTCCTATCTGAATATTATATAATTATTTTTTAATATATAAATAATGAAGTTGTAAGGGACAAGATTTGACCCTGTGACATGTGAAAACTGCATAAAAATAAACCATATGAACAGTATAAGGTGTTTTGGAGTATGATTCACTTCAGAATGAAATTCAGATATTTGGACTTTAGAAAATAAATATTCTCTGATGTTACTAAAACTATCATCTTTTGGAGTAATTTAAAAAGTCACTATGGGGCTTCCCTGGTGGCGCAGTGGTTGAGAATCCGCCTGCCGATGCAGGAGACACGGGTTCGTGCCCTGGTCCGGGAAGATCCCACATGCCGCAGAGCAACTAAGCCCGTGAGCCGTGGCTGCTGGGCCTGCGCGTCCGGAGCCTGTGCTCCGCAACGGGAGAGGCCACAACAGTGAGAGGCCCACATACCGCAAAAAAAAAAAAAAGTCACTATGTTATTTTAAGTTGAGAGAAAGTTAAGACAGGGCTTCAAGCAACTTGAACTATTATACTTTCATTTCAAATACATTCCTTTAGTTTTTTTGTTTAATGGAGCTTTTCTATCAATTATTCTTATGCGAGTTGAAGTTAAACAAAAATTAGTCATCAAATGGAATTTGTATGTTGTTGTGCTGTGTTGCCTAGATAAGATTTCAAAGTTTATGAGTCTCAGAAAAAATAAAAACCTTACAGAAAATGAAAAATACTTAATTCAAAAAAAATCTCTCAACAAATGTGAACTACAAGGTAAAAATTTCAGTTCTAGATTTTAAAATAAGAAAAAAACCCTTAAACAGCATTTCTTTAAATTTCTTTATTTTTGTTTGCTTGGGGAAAATAATTATACCAAATAAGAATATGAAAATTTCCCAAATTGAAAAATTTTAGCGTTATAGTTATTGCTTTCATTTTGAACTTTTCGTGATCAAAGAAAGCCTTTTCAGTGTAAAATGTCATTTTGCTTTTGAAAGCTTAAAAGAATCTGAGCTCCACCTGCTGACTAAACATAAGCACTTATCATTTGTTTTCGGTTATATCTTGGCCTTGGCTTGCTTTATAGGGAAAGAGAAGAAACGACTAATACAGCATTTCCTGCTTCAATCCAGGTGGATATGTTTTAATATTGAACCAAATATAATAATTAGGCTCTGAAACATAAAAAGTAGAGTCCATATCCATAGACAGCTAATCTGAAACAAATTTAAAAATTAGCATCTTTCCATTATAGTATGGTATGAACTTTTCAGCTCTAAAGATAACAAAAATGCAAGTACTTCCAACAGTTCTTTAATAACAGATGGATTCCTGGTATTGATTCGGATGAAAACTATAGGCACACAGTATTTGTTCATCTGAGTGGGGAAAAATGACTGTACCTGATCTTGCAGCATACAGTGGTGCTTTTTTTTCTTTTTAGAAAATACTAGCTCTGACTAATATAAACTCTATAACAACTGAAGAATTTCTAAACAAACAAGCACACACACATACAACAATAAAACTCAAATAATCCAGAATGAAAGAATAAAAAGAATCCTAAGTACCAAAGGATTGCTTTTGTGCTTAAATGTAAAAACTTAATATTTCTTGGAAAACTCATTTCTGTGGAACAGCTTTTTCCCTGACAATGGTAAATAAATTATTGCTATGTTACTGAATCAAACCCCACATTCTGGTGAAATTGAAGGATCTTGATTAATACTACGTCAGTAACCAGATTCTCCTCTATAAAGATTTTTTGTGGGCTTCCCTGGTGGCGCAGTGGTTGAGAGTCCGCCTGCCGATGCAGGGGATACGGGTTCGTGCCCCGGTCCGCGAAGATCCCACATGCCGCAGAGCGGCTGGGCCCGTGAGCCATGGCCGCTGAGCCTGCGCGTCCGGAGCCTGTGCTCCGCAACGGGAGAGGCCACAACAGTGAGAGAGAGGCCCGCATACCACAAAAAAAAAAAAAAAAAAGATTTTTTGTAAACACAGAAGCATTAAAAGGCTAGATTTCCAGTCAATGTGAATTTATCCATGTTTGACCTAGTAATTCAAATTCTCTATCCAATTCTTTGTCTTTAAAAATAGAAGTCATTAAATACCAAAGGTTGTTATTAATTCTTACTCTAAGCCCAGTTGAGAATCTTACCAGATATGTATCGACTTGGGTTACTCCTGAAGCGATCATCCACTAGAATAAGAGCTCCCCAATCATTTTTGTGTCGAATACACCTATAAAAAATAGGGAGAAAATGAAATAAATATAACAGTGAAAATAAAGCCACATTTCTAGTGGGACAGACAGAAGGTTGAGAAAATCAATGATGTGTCAGGTATCAAAATCAATGACATGTCCTTTAATCAAAGTCATTATTATGAGTAAAGTTTTTAGAAACTACTCAGTACTATGTACCAAAGTGGGTGTATTAAAAACTCTCCTACTTTTGCCAACTACTGATAACATACCCAAAAATGTTACGTGCATTCTATTTTGAAAGACAAGAAAATTATAGAAAATATTTCCCCAAGCCTTCTTTACACACACAATATTTTTTACCTTAAGTATTATATTAGCTGTAGATTTTATGTACATAACTTTTATTCTGGTTTAACAAGTTTTTATCATAAATGAGTAAGTTTGTAAAAAAATTTTTGCACCAATTGATATAATCATGTAGTTATTCTTTTTAGACTGTTAATATGGTGGATTATACTGGCAAAATTTCAAATACTGAGCTTGCCTTTCTTTCATCCCTAAAATAACCACCATGGTAATGTGCATTATTCTTTTTATAGATTGTTGGGTTCGATTTGCTAATTTTTAAAATTTTAAACATTGTTAAAATTTTTTAAATTTAGTGGTTTTTAGTTTGCAGAGCAGAAATTGAGACACAGATGTAGAGAATAAACATATGGACACCAAGGGGGGAAAGTGGCAGGGGGTGGTGGTGGTGGTGTGATGAAGTGGGCAATTGGGACTGACATGTATACACTGATGTATATAAAATTGATGACTAATAACGACCTGCTGGATAAAAAAAAAAAATTTTTTTTAAATTCAGTGGTTACATTTACAAGGTTCTGCAAACTATACCACTGTCTATTACAGAACATTTTTACCTCACCAAAAAGAAACCCTGTGCCCATTAGTCACTCCCAATTACCCAGATTATTTCCCCTAACCCCTTGCAACCACAATCTACTTTCTGTCTGTATAGCTATACCTATTTTGGACACTTCATATAACTAGAATCATATAATATATGCCATTTTGTGTCTGGCTTCTTTCACTTAGCATGACGTTTTCAAGGTTACTGGTATCATGCATCAGTACTTTGTTCCTTCTTATGGCTGAATAATATTCCATTATATGGATATACCAAATTCGTTTATCCATTCATAAATAAGTTAATGGGCATTTGGGTTGTTCCCACCGTTTGACTATTATGAATAATGCTACTATAAACATTTGTGTACAAGTTTTTATATGGATACATTTAAAAAATTCTCTTGGGTATATACTTAGGAATAGAATTGCTAGGTTGTATGGTAACTCTATGTTTAACTTTTAGAGGAACTGCTACATTTTTTTTTCCCAAAGCAGTCACATAATTTTACATTTCCATTAACCATGTATGAGATTTCCAATTTCTCCATAGCTTCATCAATACTTGTTATTGTCCATCTTTTCCAATAGATGTACCAGGAGGTATGAAGTGGTATTTCACTCTGGTTTTGATTTGCACTTCCCTAATGATGTTCTGCATCTTTTCATGTGTACAATGGCCACGTGTGTATCCTTTTTTGGAGAAATGTCTATTTAAATTATTGGTACAAATTAAAATTCCATTATTTATATTTTTATTGTTGAACTGTAAGAGTCCTTTATATATTCTGGATACAAGACCCTTATCAGATACATGATTTGCAAATATTTTAGAAACCGTTGCCTAATTCAAGGTCAAGAAAATTTATACCTTGCTAGTCTTTGATCCATTCTGAGTTAACTTTTGTATATGGTGTGAGGTAGGGGTCTAACTTCATTCCTTTCCAGGTGGATATCCAATTATCCAAGAATTATCTGTGAAAAAGACTATTCTTTCCTCATTAAATTGTCTTGACACTTTTGTCAAAAATCCATTCACTGTAAATTCATGGGTTTGTTTCTGGACCCTCAATTTTACCCCTTGTTCTACATGTCTGTATTATATCAATACAATACAGTCTTGATTATTGTAGTTTTGCAGTAAGTTTGAAATTAAGAATTGTCAGTTCTCCAGTTTTGTTCTTCTTTTTCAAATTTTTTGTGGCTATTCTGAGTCTCTTTCAATTTCCATACGAATTTTAGGATTTTTTTCAGCTTCTCAATTTCTGCACCAAATCCAGTTGGAATTCTGGTTGGGATTATATTAAATCTGTAGATCAATTTGGGGGAGAATGCTATCTTAATAATAATGTTTTCCAATCCATCATCACGGAATTCTCCCATTTATTTAGAAATTTCTTTCAACAATATTCTGAAGCTTTCAGGGTAATTTCATTAAAGTTATTTCTAAGTATCTTGCTCTTTTTGATGCTACTGTAAATGGAATTAACTTGATTTCATTTTTGGATTGTTCATTGCTAGTGTACAAAAATGTACCTGGGGGTTTCCCTGGTGGCGCAGTGGTTGAGAGTCCGCCTGCCAATGCAGGGGACATGGGTTCGAGCCCTGGTCTGGGAGGATCCCACATGTCGCAGAGCAACTGGGCCCGTGAGCCACAACTACTGAGCCTGTGCGTCTGGAGCCTGTGCTCCTCAACGAGAGAGGCTGTGACAGTGAGAGGCCCAGGTACTGCAATGAAGAGTGGCCCCAGCTCGCCGCAACTAGAGAAAGCCCTCGCACAGAAACGAAGACCCAACACAGCCAAAAATAAATAAATTAATTTTTAAAAAATGTAAGTGATATTTGTAGAGTGAATATGCATCCTATAACTTTGCTGAACTTGTTTTAGCTCTAAATAGTTACTTTTTATGGATTCCTTAGGATGTCTATGTAGAATATCATATCATTTGCAAATTTAAAGATAATTTTACTTTTTTTCCAATCTGGATATCTTTTATTTCTTTTTCTTGACTAATTGCCCTGGCTAGAACCTCCAATACAATAATGAATACAAGTGGTGAGAGCGGCCATCCTTATTTTATTCTCAAACTTAGGAGAAAAATGATGACTTTTCACCATTCAGTATGATGTTAACTACTGGATGCACAGATGCCCTTTAAGGTTTTGGAAGTACCTGCTATTCCTACTTTGTTGAGTGTTATATTGTTAATTGCTTTTTCTCATCTTGAGATGATCTTGTGGTTTTTGTACTTTACTCTAATATGGTGTTACACTGATTTTAGTTGAACCAATAAACTGGCAGGATGTTGAACCACCTTGCAGTCCTGAGATAAATTCCACTTGGTCACTGTGTACAATCCTTTTAGTAAGTTGCTGGATTCAATTTTCTACTTTTCTGTTGAGGACTTTTGCATCTATAATCATAAGAGATACTGTTCTGTAGCTTTCTTGTGATGTCTTTGATTACTTTTGGTTTCAGGCAACACTGGCCTCATAGAATAAACTGTTCCATGTTTTCTGTTCTATTTTTCATAAGCGTTTGTAAATGATTCTCTTTAAATGTCTGCTAGAATTCATTCTTTCCTGGGCTTTTCTTTGTGTGAAATTTTCATATTACTAATTCTTCCATCTCTTCACTTGTTATAGATCTATTCAGACATTCTCCTGCTTGAGTGTCAGTTTCCATAGCTCTGTCTTTCTATGAATTTGTCCATCATTTTTTTAAAAAAAAATTTATTTATTTATTATCTTATTTTTGGCTGCACTGGGTCTTCGTTGTTACACATGGGCTTTCTCTAGTTGCGGCGAGCAGGGGCTGGTGGCTTCTCTTGTTGCTGAGCATGGGCTCTCGGCACACGGGCTTCATTAGTTGTGGCAGGTGGGCTCAGTAGTTGTGACTTGTGGGCTCTAGAGCACAGGCTCAGTAGTTGTGGCACACAGGCTTAGTTGCTCCACAGCATGTGGGATCTTCCCAGGCCAGGGCTCTAACGTGTGTCCTCTGCATTGGCAGGAGGATTCTTAACCACTGTGCCACCAGGGAAGTCCTGAATTTGTCCAACTTATCTAAATTATCTATTTTGTTGTCATACAACAATTGTTCAAGTAGTCTCTTATAATGCTTTATATTTCTGTAAGTTTGGCAGTAACAACCCCTCTTTCATTCCTAGTTTTAGTAATTTGAGTCCTTTCTGCATTTTTTCTTGGTCAGTCTAGTTAAATGTTGTTAATTTTCTTGATCTTTTCAAAGAACCAACTTTTGTTACCCTGACTTTTTCTACTTTATTTTCTATTTATTTCCATTCTAATCTCTACTATTCCTTTGATCTGCTTGCCTTGGGTTTGATTTGCCCTTCTTTCCCTAATTCCTTAAGGTAGAAGGTTAGAGTACTGATTTCAGACTTTTTTTTTAAATACAGGCATTTATAAAAATAAATTTCTCTCTGAGCACTGCTTTCACTCTACCCTCAAAATTTTGGTACACTGTGTTATATTCATTTATCACAAGGTATTTTCTAATCTCCCTTTTGATTTCTTCTTTGATCCACTGGTTAGGAGTAAGTTGTTTAACTTCCACGTATTTATAAGTTTTTAAGTTTTGTCTGTTACTGATTTATACTATCATTCCACTGTGATCAGAAAAGATACTTTCTATGATTTTAACCATTTAAAATGTATTGAGACTTATTTTGTAGCCTAACATATGGTCTATCCTGAAGTATGTGTCATGTACACTTGAGAGGAATGTGCATTCTGTTATTGTAGGGTAGAGTGTGATAAATGTTAGGTTTGTAATTGTTGGTTTATAGTGTTGTTCAAGACTTTCCTTTCTGTTGATTTTCTTTCTAACTGTTCTATCCATTATTGAAAGTGGGGTATTAAAGTCTCCAACTATAATTGTTGAATTAATGGAGTGAAAATTCTATTAGAAAATTTCTAGTAACAATTTTTGTCTTAAAGTTTGTCTGGTATTAGTATAACCAAACAGTTGTCTTTTGTTTACTGCTTGCATGGTATGTCTTTTTCTCTATGTTTACACTTGATCTAGTTGTGTTTTTTAACCAAAGCATTTATCTTTCAGGCAGCATAAAGTTGGATCATGTTCTTTAAAAAAAAAATCATTTTGCCAATCTTTTTCTTTTGATTGGAGTGCTTAGTCCATTTACACTTAATGTAATTACTGATAAGGTAGAATTTACTTAGCTATTTTGCAAATATCCAGTTTACTATTTGTTTTCTATGTCTTTTTTGTTATTGTTCTTCCACTATTCCTTCATTACTGCCTTCTTCTGTGTGCAATAGATATTTGAGTTATTTTATTAATTGTTGCTTTGAGGACTATAATAAACACCTTAATTTATAAAAATCTATTTTGGATTGATAGCAACTTAATTTCAGTAGTATACAAAAACACTGCTCCTGTATAACTGTTTCTTCCCCCCAACCCTTGTGCTATTACTTTAATATAAATTATATCTTTAAACATTGTACACCTGTGCAGAAAAGAGTTAACACAGCAGGCCAAGTTGCTTATCCCTAGAAAGGCCTGCATATAAGGTAGCCTTTGGTTGGTGTTTAGATTTCAGGGAGGGTTCCAATCACTAACTAAGAAGAAAATCTCACTGTGTCTACAATGTCTGTGGAAAAATATGGTTAATGCTGAACATCTGCTTTGCTTCTGAGAGTCTAGACTTTGGGGAAATGTTAGGCAGACGTTGCCAATACGACCAGCCCAAATAAAAGAAACAGGTGCTGAGTCTCTAACAAGCTCTTCTGATTGGCTATTATTTCACACGTTACCATAATTTATTGCTGGGAAACTAAGTGTGCCCTGTGTGACTCCATTGAGAGAGGACCCTTGGAAGATGGTACCTGGCTTCCCCTGGAGTTTGCCCATGTGCCTATTCCCTTTGCTGTTTTTGCTTTGTATCCTTTCACTGTAATAAATCCTAGGTGTGCATATAGCTATATGCTGAATCTATCACTGCTCCTGTGAATAACTGAACCTAAACATCGTCTTTGGGACTGCCTATTACCACAGACTTAAGTTTATTGCTTTATGCAGTTGTTTTCAAAAATCAAACAGAAGAAAAAGTTATTAAAATATAGTTATATTGTTTTTTATATTTACCTATGAAATTACCTTTATAGATGCTCTTTATTTCTTCATGTGGATATGTTATTGGTTAGTGTCCTTTCATTTCAGCCAGAAAAAGACTCCCTTTAGTATTTCTTGTACAATAAGTTTTCTAGAGATTAATTCTCAGTTTTTGTTTATTTGGAAATGTTCTACTTTCTCCTTAATTTTTGAAGGATAGTTTTGTTAGATATAGATTCAATTGACAGTCTTTTTCTTTTGGCATTTTAAACATGTCATTTCACTGCCTTCTTCTCTCCATGGTTTCCAGTGAGAAATCTGCTTAAATTATTGGGATACCTTGTATATTAAGTTGTTTTTCTCTTGCTGCTTTCTAGATTCTGTCTTTTGACAGCTTGATCATGACATTTCTATGTATGGATCTCTTTGAGTTTAAACTACTTGGAGTTTTCTGATTTTCTTAGATGTGTAGATTAATGTTTTTCATCAAATTAGGGAAGTTTCCAGCCATTACCTTTTCAAAAAAATCTTTCTGTTTCTTTCTCTCTCTTCTCTCCCACTAAGACTCTCTTTATGTGTATGTTGGTATGCTTGATGGGGTTGTACAGGTTCCTGAGGCTATCTTAATTATTCTTCATTCTTTTTCTTTCTGTTCCTCAGACTGGAAACCAATTCTTTCTTCTTCCTGCTCAAAACTGCTGTTGAGCCACTCTAATAAATTCTTCATTTCACTTATTGTACGTTTCAACTACAGAATTTCCATTAGGTTCTTTTTTAAAAAATTTCTATCTAACTATTGATATTCACCATCTGGTGAAACATCATTCTCATAGTTTCCTATAGCTCTTTTTTTTTTTTTTTTTTGCAGTACATGGGCCTCCCACTGTTGTGGCCTCTCCCGTTGCGGAGCACAGGCTCTGGACACACAGGCTCAGCGGCCATGGCTCACGGGCCCAGCCGCTCCATGGCATGTGGGATCTTCCCGGACTGGGGCACGAACCCGTGTCCCCTGCATCGGCAGGCGGACTCTCAACCACTGCGCCACCAGGGAAGCCCCCTATAGCTCTTTAAACATAATTTCCTTAGTTCCTTGATCATATTTAAAATAGCTTTATATACTAACTACAACATCTGGACTCCCTTAGGGATAATTCTTATTGACTGCTTTCTCCCCTGTGTATGCCAAAATTTTGTTGAAAAGAGTACATTTAAAATAATGTAATGTGGCAACTGTAGAAATAAGATTCTTCCTCCCTCCCCAAGGATTTCTGTTGTTGATGCTGCTGTTGTTGTTGTTGTGACTTCTGAAATCAGTTTGTAAAGTCTGTATTCTGTCATGTGTGACTGCTGCTAGTCAGCTTAGTGGTCAGCTAATGATTAGACAAAGATTTCCTTAAATATCTGGAATCCTCAGTCTCCCATTCTTTGCCAAGAGGCTTTGCATGTGTTTTCGGATACATTTTTGAGCCTTGATCAGGCAGGCAAAAACTCTACCTTAGTCTTCCCTTCCTGCTTCAGCAGAGCCTCAAGGTCACACAGAGGGGAGAGCTTAGGACCTTCTCAGGTCTTATGAGCATGTGCACATCCCTGGTCATGTGCACAGTCCTAAACATTCCTACTAGAGTCTCAGGAATATGTCGGAGCTTTTAAAGCCCCCATGGACATCTCATTTCCAGGCTTTTCTCTTTAAGCTTTTCAGTTAGTTTGTTATTTGTCCCAATTTTCATTCATTGTTTCAGGAAGCTGTGAAGTTAAACAACTGCCTAAGTGAGCTCTGAGACAGGTAAAAATTTCCCCATATTATCCTTTGAATGTCTGCAGGATATGTAGTAATATCACCTCTTTTATTCCAGATGTTGGCAATTTGTGGCTTTCTTTGGGTCAGTTTACCTATAAGTCAGTAGATTTTATTGATTGCTTTAAAAATGGATTTTATTGATTTTTTAGTTTCATTGATTTATATTCTTTTTTTTCTGTTTGCTTTACATTTATTTTGCTCTTCTTTTCTAGCTTAAGGTAGAAGTCTAGATAACTGATTAGAGATCTTTCTTGTTTTTGGAAATAAACATTTAATAATATAAATTTCCCAGTGAGCTCTGCTATAGCTGTGGTCCACAAATTTTGATATGATGATTTTCATTTCTGGTGAGTTCACAATATTTTCTAATTTTCCTAAGACATCCTATTTTTCCTATGGATTTTCAAAGATGTTCTTAATTTCCAAGTACTTGGACATTTTTATGTTATCTTTCGGTTACTGATTTCTAGTTTGTTTATTTGCAGCATGGTCAAGGAACACACTATGATTTCAAATCCTTAAAAAAAAATTTAAGTTTATCACCCAGGATATTGTCTAAATTGGTACATATTCCTTGTGTTTATTCTGCTATTGTTGGGTGGAGTGCTCTATAATGTCAAGAGTTTTATAGTGCACGGTCTTACGTTTAGGTCTCTAATCCATTTTGAGTTTATTTTTGTGTATGGTGTTAGGGAGTGTTCTAATTTCATTCTTTTACATGTAGCTGCCCAGTTTTCCCAGCACCACTTATTGAAGAGACTGTCTTTTCTCCATTGTATATCCTTCTCTCCTTTGTCATAGATTAGTTGACCATAGATGCGTGGGTTTATCTCTGGGCATTCTATCCTGTCCCATTGATCTGTATTTCAGCTTTTGTGCCAGTACCATATTGTCTTGATTACTGTAGCATTGTAGTATAGTCTGAAGTCAGGGAGTCTGATTCCTCCAGCTCCATTTTTTTCCTCAAGACTGCTTTGGCTACTTGGGGTCTTTTGTGTCTCTCCATACAAACTTTAAGATTTTTTATTCTAGTTCTGTAAAAAATGCCATTGGTAATTTGATAGGTATTGCACTGAATCTGTAGATTGCTTTGGGTAGTATAGTCATTTTCACAATATTGATTCTTCCAATCCAAGAACATGGGATATCTCTCCATTGGTTTGTATCATATTTAATTTCTTTCATCAGTGTCTTATAGTTTTCTGCATACAGACCTTTTGTTTCCCTAGGTAGGTTTATTCCTAGGTATTTTATTCTTTTTGTTGCAATGGTAAATGGGAGTGTTTCCTTAATGTCTCTTTTAGATTTTTAATCATTAGTGTATAGGAATGCAAGAGACTCCTGTGCATTAATTTTGTATCCTGCAACTTTACCAAATTCATTGATTAGCTCTAGTAGTTTTCTGGTGGCATCTTTAGGATTCTCTATGTATAGTATCATGTCATCTACTAACAGTGACAGTTTTATTGATCCTTTTCCAATTTGTATTCCTTTTATTTCTTTTTCTTCTCTGATTGCCATGGCTAGGACTTCCAAAACTATGTTGAATAATAGTGGTGAGGGTGGACATCCTTGTCTTGCTCTTGATCTTACAGGAAATGTTTTTAGTTTTTCACCATTGAGAATGAAGTTTCCTGTGGGTTTGTCATATATGGCCTTTATTATGTTGAGGTAGGTTCCCTCTATGCCCACTATCTGTAGAGTTTTTATCATAAATGGGTGTTGAATTTTGTGAAAAGCTTTTTCTGCATCTATTGAGATGATCATATGTTTTTATTCTTCAATTTGTTAATATGGTGTATCACACTGATTGATTTGCGTATACTGAAGAATCCTCACATCTCTGGGATAAATCCCACTTGATCATGGTGTATGATCCTTTTAATGTGTTGTTAGATTCTGTTTGCTAGTATTTTGTTGAGGATTTTTGCATGTAAACTTATCAGTGATATTGGTCTGTAATTTTCTCTTTTTGTAGTATCTTTGTCTGGTTTTGGTATCAGGGTGATGGTGGCCTCACAGAATGAGTTTGGGAGTTTTCCTTCCTTTGCAATTTTTTGGAATGGAAGAGTTTGAGAAGAATGGGTGTTAGCTCTTCTCTAAATGTTTCATAGAATTCACCTGTGAAGCCATCTGGTCCTGGACTTTTGTTTGCTGGAAGATTTTTAGTCACAGTTTCAATTTCATTACTTGTGATTGGTCTGTTCATATTTCCTGTTTCTTCCAGGTTCAGTCTTGGAAGGTTATACCTTTCTAAGAATTTGCCCATTTCTTCCAGGTTGTCCATTTTATTGGCATAGAGTTGCCTGTAGCAGTCTCTTAGGATGCTTTGTATTTCTGTGGTGTCTGTTGTAACTTCTCCTTTTTCATTTCTAATTTTATTTTTTTATTTTTATTTTTTTTTGTGGTACGCAGGCCTCTCACTGTTGTGGCCTCTCCCATTGCGGACCACAGGCTCCGGACGCGCAGGCCCAGCGGCCATGGCTCACGGGCCCAGCCGCTCCGCGGCATGTGGGATCTTCCCGGACCGGGGCACGAACCCGCGCCCCCAGCATTGTCGGGCGGACTCTCAACCACTGTGCCACCAGGGAAGCCCAAGATAACATTTTTTTAAACTCAATTTGTTTCTGCTTACTTTAGTCCTTCTAGACATATCCCTTATAAGAACAGTGCATTAGTATAAGCACCTTTCATGTCAATCAATACACATCATGAGTTTTATCAAATGATGTAAAACATTCACTTGAATTTTTTTAGTGGATGTTTCTTTGGAATAAGTTGCTACGTGTTGATACTGTTTCCCTGAAAATCAGTACAATGACAGTTGGGCTATCCACTTTCTTTTTAATTAATAAAATACTGAAACTATAGTATTCTACATCAATATTATAACCACATGCTTTTTCTGAAATTCTTGAAAAGTATGTTTTGAAGCTCTAGAAGCTCTCTGGCCAACATGGTATAGCTGGAAAAGCACCGAACCTGGCATTTTTCACTAATTCAACAAGTACTTATTGTGCATCTATGTCCCAAGATGAGGCACAGTTGGTTGCTGAGAATGAAAAAATACATGTTTAGGGAAGGAGACAGATAGATATGTCTAATACATGTTTAGGGAAGGAGACAGATAGATAAACAGGCTACTCCAAAACAATGAGATATATGCTATAACAGAGATAAGTATAAAGTGCTATGGGTTTCCTAAGGATTAAATAACTCTAATCGGAGAAATAAAAAAGTCTTCATTAAGGACATGACCTCTTCAACTAGGTTT
This sequence comes from Kogia breviceps, assembly GCF_026419965.1. Taxonomy (NCBI): domain Eukaryota; kingdom Metazoa; phylum Chordata; class Mammalia; order Artiodactyla; family Physeteridae; genus Kogia; species Kogia breviceps. The sequence goes on from NC_081328.1 coordinate 22,514,291, forward strand.
TGATTGGTAAACCTGACAAATGAATTGTATGGTAACTTGTATGTCAAGGCAAAGAATAATGAAAGGATATGGTACATTTAACAGTTTAATAGTGAGATGTTTATATTTAATAGTAAGAATTTTAGTGGATACAGGTAGGCTTAAGGATGAAAAAGCAAGTCTTAAGGTTTTAAATGTAGGTGGGTGGTGTCAAGACATGAAGGTGCATTTAGTAGCTATGTGACATTAGACAAGTAATTTCATCTTTCACAACCTGTTTAATATATGTAGAAAAGGTTTATAAATGACAAAATAGGATACAAATGTACTTTTGCTTCAAATGGTTTCTTAAAATTCAAGGCATTGCTTATATTAAGAGAAAAAATAATCAACTGAGGTAAAAATATTTATTTTCCTGAAATTAAGCCTAGTGACTAAAAGGCAAGAATTTTAAAACAAATATTCAGGCTCCCCTAGAAACTATTTGCTGAATATTAAAATAAAACAAACAGGTCAATCAACAGGGAGAGAAAGTAAGTACATGAAATGCTTCAAGAACAATTTCCAGTGAAACCTGTTGCCAAGTACCAGTGGGATTTCTAGGCAGAGAAGGGCAGTAGGTTAAACATAGAACTGAATCATTCAGTTTGAAGAGAAACAACTGCAGAATATCATTCTGAAATGATGGGGAGGGGAGTGGGTGATGTGTTCTGGGACTTAAATCCAGCTGTTGCAGTCATGTCATCAGCATATGTAAATCTGAACTCAAATGCAAGCTGGTCTGCTTATGTTTAAAAGAGCTAATGTGAGTAAACAAGACACTTGAGAAAAGTCCAATTTCTAGATTGGTTAGGGCAGATAATGGTTAGCTGTGGGTCTTCTGGCTGAACTGAAAACGTGTCAAATGGCCATATTTTCATGATTTTACTCTTAACCTGTGTTCTTCTATTTGAATTATCTGAATTTTATTTGTACAGCTTCACAGGAAAAAACTATTATATGGTTAAACTAATTATAATTTCATAAATAGAGAACATAAAATGTTAGATTATAAATAATCTAAGAATTATAGTGTTTATAAATTTAAAGTGTTGATGTCCTGTGAAATTATGGTATAAAATGGTGATTTAAAAACTAGTTCCACAAAGCACAAATCTTAATGGACCAGAATCTTTAGAAAAAAGAGTATTATAATTAAATTTTACTGTTAGTTGGTGTGAATTCTTTACTACCATGAACACAGTTTATTTTAACTCTTCTTAAATGGTTTGCTTTTTACCCATAAAATCATCATTTAGGTTCTGATGTTCAAAAGATAAAATTTTATTGTTTGGTGGTGAGCTTCTATAAATATCTACTGAGCACTCTGTTGCACACTCACTGACCAATTATAAATCTTTAAACTTTAGCAAATATTGAGTTTTATTTTGGGTTTCATTTATTCTATTGACTATTTCAACTTTCACTTCTGACATCTATCACTGAAAATATACCAGTTCCCAGGGTTCTAGTGAAATAAAATTCCATCAACTTTATAATAAGGAATAAAGTAGCAAGACTAGCTCTACAAATAGTTCTGGTCAGAGATAATATTACAGTAATATTACATTAAATTTCACTCCACTTACCTACCTAGGGCCTGGTTTAAGGCCCTGTATGCTTGAATTTCGTACCACTGACGACCTGGTAAAAGACCTCTTAATTTTGAATGCTGGTCATTATATTGTCGCTTTAGTTCAACCTAATAATTTAAAAATATATTTAAAAAATATAGTAGGTAATTAAAGCTCATTTAAAAACTCATTGACTTCTAACATTTTGAGTATCACTTAATTAGGGTAGAAAGATTTGTTTTTCAGTACTAAACTTTTTTCAGTTCATTTAAAACATTTCTATTCATCTTTACATTTCCTAAATGCCTACATGAACTTAATTAATTAGCTGTGTGATGTCAATCAGTTTTATTGAGAAATAATTTATATACAACAAAATTCACAAACTTTCAATGTACATGTAGATAAATTTTAATAAATGTATAGTCATGTAACCACCACCACAATCATAATTTAGAATATTTTCACTACCTAAAAACTCCTTCCTATCCCTCTTCAGGCAATTTCCTTTATTGCTGACCCTGTCAACCAATGGTCTACTTTCTGTTTTGCCTTTTTTATAATTCTATGTAAATGTTATTATACAGTATGTAATCATTAGTGTCTATCTTTTTTCATTTAGCATGATTTTGGAATTCATTCATGTTGAAACATATATCAATAGTTCAGTGTTTTATGTTTATCTAGCCTGATAGGCTGGATAAAAGCCTCTGCTTTTAAAAAGCCTCTGCTTTGTAATTGGGATGTTTAGACCATTTACATTTAATGTTAATTATTGTTATGACTTGGTTTAAATCTACAGCATAGAATACACGTTCTTCTCTTCTCAAGTGCACATGGAACATTCTCCAAGATAGATTATATGTTGGGCCACAAAATAAGTCTTAAGAAATTTAAGACTGAAATTACATCAAGTATTTTTTCCAACCACAACGGTAAGAAATTAATAACGTGAGGAAAACTGAAATATTCACAAATATGTGGAAAGTAAAGAACATGCACCCGAACAACCAATGGGTCAAAGAAGAAATCAAGAGAGAAATCAAATAGTATCTTGAGGGACATCCCTGGTGGTCCAGTGGTTGAGAATCTGCCTTTCAATGCAGGTGACACGGGTTCAATCCCTGGTTGGGGAACTAAGATCCCACATGCCACAGGGCAACTAAGCCCACGTGCCGCAACTACTGAGTATGTGCGCTGCAACTAGAGAGCCCATGCTGCAACTAGAGAGCCCATGTGCTCTGGAGCCCACGCACTGCAAACAGAGAGAAGCGCGAGTGCCGCAATGAAGAGACTGCACACTGCAGTGAAAGATCCCACATGCTGCAAGGAAGATCCCACGTGCCACAACTAAGACCCGATGCAGCCAAAAGTAAAATAAATAAATAAATATATTTTTTAAAAAGTATCTCAATACAAATGAAAATGGAAACACAACAAACCAAAACTATGGGATGTAACAAAAGCAGTTCTAAGAGAGAAGTTTATAGCAAAAAATTTCTACATCAAGAAAAAAACAAAGACTTCAGATAAACAACATAACTTTACATCTTAAGAAACTAGAAAAAAGAACAAACTAATCTCAGCAGAAGGAAGGAAATTAAGATGAGAGCAAAAATATATGAAACAGGCCAGAAAAAAACGACTAAAAAAAAATCAATGAAACTAAGAGTTTTTTTTAAAGATAAATAACTGATATACTTTTGCTAATTAATTAAGCAAAAAAAAGGACTCAAATAAAATTACAAATGAAAGCATAGATTACAGTTGATACTACAGAAATACAATGAACCCTAAGAGACTACTATGAACAATTATATGTGAAAAAAATGGATAATTTACAAGAAATGGATAAATTCCTAGAAACAAGCAACCTACCAAGAATAATCATAAAGATATAAAAAATCTGAACAGACCTATAACAAGTAAGGACATTAAAGCAGTAATCAAAAACCTCCCAAACAAAGAAAAGCTCAGGACCAGATAACTTCATTGGTGAGACTGAAATTCTACTAAGCATTTAAGGAAGAATTAACCAGTTCTTCTCAAATGCCTTTGAAATACTGAAGAGGAGGGAACACTTCCAAATTCGTTTAAAGAGGTCAGCATTATTCTCAAAACAAAGCCATGTAGGGACTTTAAAAAGAGAAAATTACAGGCCAATATCCTGATAAACATAGTGGCAAAAATCCTCAGTAACAACAAAAACAACAAAACTGAATTCAACAGCACAGTAAAAGGATTATACACCATGATCAAGTGGGATTTATCCCTGAAATACACATTGGTTCAACATAAATAAATCAATAAATGTGATACACCACTATAACAAAATGAAAGATAAAAATCACATTATCTCAGTAGATGCAGTAAAAGCACTTGACAAAATTCAACATCCTTTCATGATAAAAATTCTCAAACATTAGGCATAGAGGAAACATACCTCCATATACTAAAGGTCATATAGACAAGCCCACAGAAAGAGCACACTTAATAGTGAAGAGCTAAAAGCTTTTCCTCTAAGGTCAGGAATGAGACAGAGGTGCCCACTCTTACCACTTCTATTCAACAAAGTATTAAAAGTCTTAGTCAGAGCAATTAGGGAAGAAAAAGTAATAAAAGGCATCCAAAACAGAGAAGAATGAAAGCTGTCTGTCTGCAGATACGTGATCTTATATGTAGAAAAGCCTAAAGATCCACCAAAAAACTCTTAGAACTAATAAATGAATTCAGTAAGGTTTCAGGATACAAAAATCAGTTGTGTTCCTAAACACTAACAACAAACTATCCAAGAACTTAGGAAAACAATCCCATTTATGATAGCATCAAAAAGAATAAAATACTTTAGAATAAATTTAACTAAGGAAGTGAAAAATCTTTACACTAAAAACTATGAAACACTGATGAAAGAAATTGAAGAAACACAAATAAAAGAGGAAAGATCCTGTTTATGGATTAGAATAATTAGTATTGTTAAAATGTCCTTTTTACCCAAAATGATCTATAGATCCAGTAAAACCTCTATCAAAATCCAAGTGACATTTTTTACAGAAATAGAAAAAAGAATTCTAAAATTTGTATGGAAACACAAAAGATCCCGAATAGCCAGAGCAATGTTAAGAAGGAAGAACAAAGCTGGAGGCAACACATTTCCTGATTTCAAAATATATTATAAAACTTTAGTAATCAAAACAGTATGGTACCAGCATAAAATCAGACACTCAGGCCAATGGAACAGAAGAGAGAATTCAGAAATAAACCCATGCATATATGTTTAACTAATCTTCAACAAGGGCACCAAGAATAGACAATGGGGAAAGGTAGTCTCTTTAGGAATGGTGGTGGGAAAACTGGATCTCTGCATGCCAAAGAATGAAACTGGATCCTTATACCATATATAAAAATCAACTCTAAATGAATTGAAGATTTAAATGTATGCTCTGAGACCATAACACTCCTAGAAGAAAACAGGAAAAAGCTCCTGGGTCTCAGCAACGATTTTTGTATATGACAACAAAAGCACAGGCAACAAAAGCAAAAATAAACAAGTGGGACTACATTAAACTAAAACATTTCTACACAGAAAAAGAAACAATCAACAAAATGAAAAGACAACCTACGGAACAGGAGAACCATAATCTGATAAGAGGTTTATATCCGAAATACATAAGGAACTCATGCAAAACCAACACACTTCCCCACAAAAAAAAAGGAAAAAACAAAAGAAAACCTGATTAAAAAATGAGCAGAAGTCCTGAACCTGGAGTATATTATACTAAGTGAAATAAGCCAGACAGAGAAACACAGCCATGACCTCACTTATACGTGGCATCTAAAACTGTTAAACACATTGAACCCAAGAGTAGAATGGTGGTTGGCAGTAGGTGAGGGGTGGAGGAAATGGGGAGATACTGGTTAAAGAGTATAAATTATCAGTGACTTTTGGTTATAAGATGAGTAAATTCTGGGATTTGAATGTATAGCATGGTGACTATACCCAATAGTAATGTACTGTATACTTGAAATATGCTAAGACCTTAAGTGTTCTCATCATACGATGAAAAAATGGTTAACTATGTGAGGTGATGGTTGTGTTAATTAACCTGATTACAGTAATTTTACAATATATATTAAGTCACCACATTTTACACCTTAAATATATGGAATTTTTATTTGTCAATTATATCTCAAAGAAACTGGAGGGCGGGGTGGGGAAGAGGTCCATACAGTGTTGTGGCAAACTTTCTGCTGGCCTTGATCCTGGTTTTGGAAAGATGGACCTCTTATTTCCCTAGTAAAAACCTTTCATGGCCTCAAAATACCATAAATAACATTGAAAGCCAAATGAAAACCTGGAGAAAAAGTTCTGTTAACTAATATACATTGAACTCATACACAATCAATGACAAAATTTAACTATTAAAAGTAAATAATCTGTGAGAAAGCAAGTCATCAAAGATGAATGATAAATGGCTGGTAACCCACATGAAAAGATGCTCAACTTTACTAGTAAACCAAGAAATGCAAATTTAACATTTCCATTGTTTTTGTCTGTAGAATACTGACAAATATTTACCAAATGTATTTATATTTTCCAATAAGTACAGATAGATAATATGTACGAGAATATTCACTGCATCTTTCTATTGAAGAAAATTAAGAAACAACCTAAATATACATCAAGTGGATCAATGAAATATACTACAATTATTCTGAGATAAATATTGGGCTATCATATAGAAAGAAATAGATCTATATGTTTTGACATAGAAATTTAGCCAAGATATGTATTTTAAATAAAAATTCAAGTAAAACACAAACACACACATACAAATGGCCAGGTGTCACGTTAGGAATAAGGACCACAATATAGAGCAATACCAATTTTAAACTAGCCCCCAAAAAGACTTAAACCAAACTCTGACAAGAACCACAGGGGAAACAGAATTTAAAGACTGTACTTTGAGCTTTTCCCAGATCTCCCCTAATATACTGTCAAATCGTGTCCATATAAGTTGAAGATGATCACCTACTAATTGAACTACCTACAAAAACAAGAATGTATTTTTGTTTCTATACAACAGAAGTTGTATAATTTCTATACAATAGAAATTACTAGAAAGATGATCCATAATCAAGGAAAAACAGGCAGTCAATAGAAACCAATCTAGAAAGGGCTCAGCTATTGGAATTAGCAGACAAAGACTTTAAAGTAGCTGTTATAAATATATTTAAATAACTTAAAAACATATGGTTTAACGACTGAACTTTGGAGAATCTCAGCAGAGAAATGGAAATATAAAAAAGACCCAAATAGAAATTCTACAACTGAAAAATATGGTGACTTTAAAAAAAAATTCATTGGATGGGTTTAACAGCATATTGGAGAAGGCAGAAGAATTAGTCAGTAAATATTAAGACAGATCAATAGAAATAATGAAACACATCAACTGGAGCAAAATAACTTCATACACATAATAGACACTGGTTGGTGTAAAAGAATCAAAGCATAAAAAAGCAGTCAGAGGGACATCCCTGGTGTCACAGTGGTTAAGAATCCGCCTGCCAATTCAGGGGACACATGTTCAAGCCCTGGTCCGGGAAGATCCCACATGCCTCTGAGCAACTAAGTCCATGTGCCACAACTACTGAGCCTGCGCCCTAGAGCCCATGAGACAAAACTACTGAAGCCTGCCTGCGTGCTTAGACCCCATGCTCTGCAACAAGAGAAGCCACTGCAATGAGAAGCCCACGCACTGCAAAGAAGAGTAGCCCCCACTCGCTGCAACTAGAGAAAGCCCATGAACAGCAATGAAGACCCAACACAGCCAAAAATAAAATAAATAAATAAATAAAAAGCAGTCAGTGATGATCTAAACAAATTTAAAAATCAGAGTTGAAACACTACTAATGCATTTGATACAATATTTATTGACTCAAATGCTCCACTGTTAAAGGACATCAAGAATTTCTCACTTTTCCGAGTGACCAAATCTACGTTCATTTTCTATCTAGGTAATAACACACAGAGACTGTGTTAAATTAAACTTCTGCTTCTTTTCTGGAACAGAAATCATAATAAATTCTGCTATCTAGTCCTTGAATTTGATATTATAATCATATCCCTTTCAAAAAGACTCATAATTAATTACAGGGTATAAAACTACATTCCTATTAAAAGAAATGTCACACCAAAGGGTACCACATACCCAGCCTTCATCTGGTCTTCATAAAAATCTTTAAAATTACGTCATCTCAAAAGTGAACTACTTTTATACAAGGTCAGAATGTATGGTATACACAAATCAGACTGACCTATTCAAATATATGTTAATGAGCTTTTTCCTGTAAAAAAATGAGGTTTTTTTTTACTAAAGTATAATTTACAACGTTGGTAGAAAATGCAAGTTTTGAGTGAAAGAAAATTATGTATTATGATTTCACATTTTTCATACACTAACTGAATGAAAAAAGGGAGCTATGTTTTAAGCTGCTCTCAAGAAAGCTATAGAGTCAATTATGCCTCAATAAAGCTTAAAAAAAAGAAACTAAATAAAAAAGAATGCTGTAGAAACATTAAAAATATGCATTTAAAGTATAAACACTGATGTAATGAAAAGAAGAAATTTTGGGTAACTTAAAAATAATACTGGGCTTCCCTGGTGGCGCAGTGGTTGAGAATCCGCCTGCCGATGCAGGGGTCACGGGTTCGTGCCCTGGTCCGGGAAGATCCCACATGCCGTGGAGCAACAAAGCCCGTGAGCCATGGCCGCTAGGCCTGCGCCTCCGGAGCCTGTGCTCCGCAACGGGAGAGGCCACAGCAGTGAGAGGCCCGCATACCGCAAAAAAATAAAAAAAAAATTAAAAAAAAAAAATAATAATAATAATAATACTAATTCCAATCAATATTTATAGTTTTGGCTGTGTGTAAGGTATCTGTGATACGCACTAGGAATACAAAGACAAGTTAAAAATATTTTCTGCCCAGCAAGAGATTACGAGAACAGAAACAAATGAGTACAAATGGCCATCAAGTAAATATAAGTGCTAGAATATTAACTTTGATTACAATGTATAAAAGAGGAGTTGAGAAATGAGGACATGCTATGAATTTGATACAAGAGTAGTGAGGGCGAGTAGTGAGGGCCTTACCTGGAAAGCCAAAGGGAATGGAAAAGAGACCCGGTTCATAATACATTGTGGAGTTACAGAATTTGAGTGACAAAGTAGATGTGGGTTTACTAAAGCGGGAAAAGTCAAAAATGACTCCAAAGTTTCCAGCCACTGAGAGAAGGAATCCAGTAACCCAAGAGAAGACAAAAAGAAAAGTATGTTTAAGGAAGAAGATAAACTTGGCTCAAGCCATGTTAAAGAAATAATTTATAAACCAAGAATAGAAATTGATAATGAGTTAGCTAATCAGAAAGTTAAAATTGGAAAAGTGGGGAACCAAAGATCTTAATAATAAATGATAACAATATCTGTCAAGCTGATATAACATTCCATGCACAGTGCAGTGCTTAATAGGTATTATTATCTCATTTAATCCTCCTAACAATCTTAAAAAGTAGGTACTGTTACCTCATTTTACAGACTAGAAAAATAAGTTTTAAAAAATTAAGTAACATGTGGAAGGTGATCCAGTATGTAAGTAGTAAAGCTGGGATTTGAATCTAGTCTGTCTGTCTCCAGAGCTTGCTCTCTTAAGAGTTAAAACCCCAGAGTCAGGACACCCTACAGCTTCTCTGAGTGAGATCTTAGGTAAGTCAATTCTGTTGTGGCTTTCTCCTATTTAAAAATGGAATGAGTATTAAAATCTAATTAAAATAAAAAATGGTTCTCAAATTTAATGACAACAATTTATTCACATAACAAACTGCTAGCATTGTAAGTTCACAAATTGACTATAACTCCTAGCAACTAGTTAATCCAATGTGAAACAGTAGGAATTGTTCTTTTCAGTCAGTCAGCTTTTAAAGATCCCCTATGTGGTATTTCTGGGCAAGTATTTATCAAATAGTATATTTTTGTAGTAGAAGCCTAATCAAAGGTATAAAGTTATTTTCTTGAAAAAATTTCAGACTTTCAAGATAAATTAACAATTTACAGTTTTAAGAAGTTGTAAAACTACTTAAGAGAAAACAAAACCGTTTCAAAACACTCTATAATACTATTAACCTTCTGACATATATATATATATATATATATATATATATGTACACTTCTGACAAGTAGCTTTCAAATTGGCATATAAGACATTTTATTTTATATCCCCTCAAAAGAACCTGTAAAATTTCTAAATTAAAACTTTATAACTTGAATATAAAGTAAACTTTCCTTTAAGCGTCATAGACTATGCTTTTTAAAGTAGTATAATGAATAATATGGCACCACAGGAAATATTAGGTAATATTAAAAAAAATAACCTACAATTCAGCAATAAAGTATATTATAATATTTAGAGATTAGAAGAATACTTAAAAATTCTATCCAACTATACATTTCCTACTTATCTCTCAAAATGTAACTAAGCATTTCTCTATATTAACATTATTTCCTCTCCCCCAAATTTGCATTTACCCTTTGTCAGACATAATAGCTTAAGGATTTTCAAAATTTACTATACCATGTTGAAACAAATACTTTATAATGATCACTCTGCCTATGACAACAGTTGCTTTAGGAAATATTAGTAATAAATGAAATATTTAGAGGTAATATAGCAAATATTAGATTAAATAAACAAAATTCTCTGTCCTTGGTCTTTTATTTTTCATTAAAATGAATTAACTTTTATGTATGACTACATTATTTCAACTTCTTGTAAATTTTCAAATAATTTTTACAATCCAAATGGCCTTTAAATTACTGCCGATATTTTACCTAGGAAATTATTTTAGGTAAAAAGTAAAGAAAAAAAAACTTTTGAAAGTAAATATATATAAAGGCTAACTTTGAAATATTTTTTATTATATAAAGAAGCAGATTTTTAAAAATAAATTTAAAAATTGTCTTTGGGTGAGCACATTTAATTAGGGAAAGCAAAACTAAGGGTTTGGAAAATGTAGAAAGACAGTACACCTCTTTTTAATGACATCAGAATCTATTTCATTGTACACTTAGGAATTATCAGGTACGAAAATCAATGCCCAATTTAAAATGACATAAAGCATATGTGAAAAAGCCAGTTTCTCCTGCCAGCAAATAGCCTAAATGTTAAGTAAACCAAAGGCTAGAAGGGATTAGTTGAAATGTCAAAAGACAACATTTTACTTTTACCTGCTCATCCTTATAAACAGACTCTCATCCCTCAGGCATACTTTCCAAACAAACAGTTTCAATGTGCAGCAGCAAAAGGCCCATGGCAAGCTCTGCCATCTTGTAACTGTCAAAGAGATTAGTCTTTGATCTATTTGGGAGGTCATGTCCACATTCACATTAGCTATACAGGCTAATAGCATTATACCTGTTGACCAATGCTTCTTTAATGACTAATGAGACAGACATTTTATGTTATGGAAGTTAACTGTGAATGTTTTTTCTAAGTTTTGACAGAAAGTAAACACCATAAAGTGAGCTCAAGTGTGGTTTGGAAAGATGATCTTTTAAACCAGTTAATATTACTTTTCAAATACATTTTACAAGGCTTTCCTAAAATAGAAAGCTATATTTAATTGTACACTCTGGAAGGAGTTTAAACCACTTGCTCCCCATCCCCAATAAATTAGTGTATGTGTAATTTTGGAGGAGTATGTGAACAGCAGAGAGAAGGCAAACTATTTCATCAGAGGTTGCAAACTGAAGGCCCATGCCAACTCTCAACTAGCTCACTCATTTAAATAATCTATTTAACTCCTGTAGCAGCTTGTGTTTGTAACCCATTGGTTCAGATGCTACACTGATTCACAAAACATTTTTTCATAACTGGAGTTCAACATTCACACAAAATGAAAAACACCCTTAATATGGTAGTTTCTAGACAGCTGAAAATATCTCTGCATCACAGGCTAACCTGATATCAGTAGAGATGAGATCCTGAATAGCAAAGACAGATAATCAAGACTGAAGCGGGACTTGGGGAATTATGTTAAAATACCCATATAGTATTCAAGCAGATATATGGGTTTGGATTCTGATTTTGACATTACAAAGTGCTTGAGATCAAATAGTAAGTTCCTTAAGTCCTCCAATGACTCGGTTTTATTGGAGACAGTATAAGTAGTATAGTACTGATAGCAGTAGTATACATAAAATAACCAAAAGGATCATATTGCATATGTCAACAAAAATTTAAGTCACAATTTTGAATATTATTTTTTCCACTTAGTCAAACCCAACAGCTTTAAATAGCTCTGTACAAGAGTAGCTTTTTACAAGTTTTATAAGTAGCTTCTGAAGAAATAAATGGTGTGATAAATATGAGCTGGAACTATAAAGGCATCTCTTTACTACTGCCTCATATGAAAGATGGTGGAATTTGTCCCAATTCGTATACATATGTATTATGATTTCAGTAATAAATGCTTTCCTAAAAGCAATCAATATAGACAGAATATACTTTTATTTTCTTGTATGTAAGCTTTATGTCAAAAGTTCAAGCCTGGAAATAAGACTAAGAACAAATGATCAGCTAAACTTACTAATTAAAAATATTAAGAAAACTTTGCCTCAGAAAAATAAACACATTTGTCTAGCAAACACTCAAGGTACAGATTCTAAAATGTAAACATTTATAGCAAACCAATCTGGAAGACAGAGACTGTGCATTAGACATTTATTGCTACATATCATTACAGTGTAAACACTTTTATCAGTGTATCACAATATAAATTCCAATGGTTAGAGTTCTAAACTCAGCATAAGAGCTTGTATATGAAATAAGTTAGCTAGATAAAAGGAATATAGCTGGTTTTATTTCATCTGGCATATTTTCAAAATTTCTGAAACATCAAGTTAACCAAATATAGTATATATATTGTTTTAAATGGGGAAAAATGGATTTCTGCCAAGAGCTAAGAAGCCAGGCTCCCTTTTAGACTTAAATACACACATGCACACACACACACAAACACACACTCTGCAAATGGTTTTCAATTGTTACTTACTCTCCTTGTTACACTACACTAGGAGGTGACCACAGTAATCTACCAAGAAATAAGAATCAAGACATAGTAACAGACATAGTAACAATAATATAACTTATCTCACATATGCTTGAAGGTTGCTCTGAATAAGACACTTTTTGCAGAGAAGCCTGTTATACTTTGTGTCATAAATTGACACTGTTGAAATAAACAGCCTAAAAATTTCAAATATAAAAAAAAAACAAAATATATTCCCCTCAAATCAAGCATCTCTTGCTCTCAACATATTCAACCTCAAGTGGTTATAACAATTTAGCTACTAGCCCAGAATAGTTTATTGGTAACACAGTAACATTCAAGCAATTCTGAATAAAGTCTTTAGATAATAATAATGCAGAAACATCTGTCAGTATGGAGCATTAGATCTTAGTGGTTTTTTTTTAATTATGAAAATAATTTGTCAAGATAAGAGCCCAGGAAAAAAGCAGAAATGAATATTTTTCTTAAAAGAAAAAAAAGACAGTTAATACTTTAAGACATGCAAGAAACAACGAAACAACAATATATGCTTATTCTGTAAAGGACTAAGTTTAAAATTTTTTTAAAGAAAAATAGTCTTTGTTGCAATTTAGTTAGGCTATCCATAATAAAATATTATCCAGATAAACCTGAAAATGCTTGAATTATCACCTCTAGAAAATAATATATATATGTATATATATATATTTTTTTTTTTTTGAGGAAAGGAGATATAATGGAAAAAGTACACGGTTTAGAGTCAAAGCTTTGACATTTATTAGTTGTCTGAATTTGGGTAAGTCACAGTTCCCCATTTAGCTTCCTTTCTCAGTTTCCTCCTCTGTAAATGGAAGAAAATAATTCTTGCCCGCATTACCTCATAGAACTGGTTCAAGAAAGAAATGACAATGGACACAAAACTGTAAAGCATCATATATTAGAGGTAAGCAGGCTGGAGAGTCGTTACTTATCCTGTATTTCTAAAAACCAATAAAGGTTTGCGTGGCATACTATTGTAATATATTGTTGCATGTAAATGAAAAAAAATCACAGGACTGACAGACAACATAGGCCATCTACCTTAGAGTTCTGACACTTAGATCAACGCTCTCTGAAGGCGCTTAACCTATAGTATTCAACATAAGGACACATTATTTTAGATGACTTAAAAGTTTCTTCAGCTTATGGAGTGGCTACTTTTTCATCATATATCAATGAAAATATGTACATTGGCAGGACTCATAGAGAACACTACTTAGTTTTGAAACATATCTTTTTCTAAATGACTTCTGCAATTGATCTTAAATTTTCTGAGAAATTATAACTAACATTAGCACTCTTTAATATCCTTCAAAATATTTTTTGACCACTTTGCAACCTATGAGCTGTATTTGAAGAGAACTATATAAAACATGTTAGTGGTGCAATCTACAGAATGAGTACATGATTGTCCTCTATTAGTCTAAATATTATTCCTTAAATATATCTTACAATCTAGAGCTTCCCTTGTTAAAGTCACATAGAAGAGGCAAATACTATGAATAAAACCCTTCTAGCAATAACTAACAAAATGAAATATTGTCTTACATAAGAAAGCAATGTGAGACTGTATATGGAACCCTAGGCTCTTGAAGGAATGCGCCAATATTTAGAGGTTTTGTTAAGGGGAATGAGTGGTGCTGCATTCAGCAAGTGATAGAGATCTGCACCTGCTCCTATACAACCCTGGAAGATATGGAGGTCTCTCATGGAAGAGGCTTGTGGATGTGAGAAGATGTAAAACTAAGCACTGAGGCCCTGGGAGGACTCCACAAAAGTTTAGTGGCAATGGCAGGCATAGAAAGTAGAAGCTAATCCCAGTGAGAGGAGGCTCAGACTCACCTTTCAAACATAAGTAAATGTTTGATTTTTAAAAAACATTTGTTACTTTCTACCTTTGCAATATTATTGTTAGGAATGTTTGATTCAGAGCTTCTCAAAAGTGAATGTGTTAGTGTGGGAATAAAGCATGTGGGATCATAGCACTTCAAAGTCTCATACTTTATCTTAGAAAGTAATGAAGACTTCTGGTTTCAGGAAGGCAAAATAATTTTTTTTCTTCTTTCCTTGCTTCTTAAAAAGCGACCCCAGGGCTTCCCTGGTGGCGCAGTGGTTGAGGGTCCGCCTGCTGATGCAGGGGACACAGGTTCGTGCCCCGTTCCAGGAAGATCCCACATGCCGCAGAGCGGCTGGGCCCGTGAGCCATGGCCGCTGAGCCTGCGCGTCCGGAGCCTGTGCTCCACAACGGGAGAGGCCACAACAATGAGAGGCCCGAGTACCGCAAACAAACAAACAAACAAACAAACAAACAAAACAACGACCCCAAATTAAAAGATAAATAAGAAAGAGAAATAGTCTCTATCTTCAATTAAACTAAGACATCTGTAACCTTAAACCCAAATATATGACTGTGAAAAGCAGACTAAATGACTAAGCAGAGGCAAAAGTTCAAACCGAAGTACCCACAGAGCTACTGATGGGAAATAAGCAAGTTAGGCCAGCAGGAGTCCAGAAAGGCTGAGGAAATTGATGCATAGGGAAACTGCTGGAGGATATGTACCACGAAGAT
Source organism: Kogia breviceps (assembly GCF_026419965.1). Lineage (NCBI taxonomy): Eukaryota > Metazoa > Chordata > Mammalia > Artiodactyla > Physeteridae > Kogia > Kogia breviceps. Next base: position 22,529,593 of record NC_081328.1, read on the forward strand.
GAAATAAGAAACAGGAACAAGGTCTGAGATCCAGGAAACTTGGGACCCAACACAGAGGACAAGCAAATCAAATTCCTAGGATGACAGCAAAGGGAAATCTCAGGATATTGGCAGTTAAGTGAGCTTAAAGAGCAACTTAAGTCTTGACTGAAGCAAGAGATCAGAAGGCTCCAAAAGGGATGTCTGCAGTGGGAGAAAAAGAGCTGACCTATTATCTGACAGGTCTCATAGGAAAACTGTATTGAGAGGTGTTGCAGATTTATTAAAGATTTCTTTAAAGATATATATATTTAAAATATTTATTTATTTATTTGGTTGTTCTGGGTCTTAGTTGTGGCAGGGGGGCTCCTTAGTTGTGGCAATGCAAATTCTTAGTTATGGCATGCATGTGGGATCTAGTTCCCTGACCAGGGATCGACCCCAGGCCCCCTGCATTGGGAGCGCAGAGTCTTAACCATTGTGCCACCGGAGAAGTCCCTAAAGATCTTTTTAAAAGAAAAAATAAAAAAGTTAAAGGAAGGAAGGAAATCATTTGACTACAGTGAACAATATTTTCATAGTCATGATAACGTGAATATTGACTATGGATTTAATAAAAAATTATGATTTAACGATATTGGGATGATGTAAGAAGGGAAAGGCGGAGTAAGTGAGCTAAAATCCTATCTCACGTAGGAAGTAAATAGTTAATGTCTAAAATTGATTATATGGATGTAAATACCAGATGAAATAGATAAAAGAAGTGAAAGTCACTGCTTCTCAGAAGCAGGGGCTGGGAAAAGGGTAGAAACCAAGAGATTGTTAATATAAGAAACCATCTAATGTTTTTAGTATAAATCAGGCTCTTAGTAAAAGTTTTATTGGATTTTTTCAACTTGATAAAAAATAACTAAAAAATAAATGTAGATTGTTCATTTTAATTCATGACATACACCTGTATGTTTCTCTATATAAAACAATGGTGTTCAACTGAGAGTGATTTTGCCTACCAGAAGATATTGGCACTATCTGAAGACATTTTTGGTTGTCACAACTGGTGAGGGAGAAACACTTGCTACTGGCATCCACAGGTAAGTCCAGAGATGCAGCTAAACATCCTACAATGCACAGGACATCACTCACAACAAAAAATTATCCTGCCCAAAATGTCACTACTGCCAAGCTAGAGAAACCCTTCTATTAAGTAATTTTAAAGAACAAATCTCGTCATTTTGATGTGATAGGAAATTACACTATGACTTATTACGTAGCTTACTATATTCCTTGGCACACCAGGATTATCTGTCCCAAAGGTAGAAAGCATAAATTGAACTCATTCCCAAGGTATCAAACCTTAATCTCAGTGAAAAACAGGAAAGACTGATGCTGTAAACACTGAACACTGATGTCTACTACAGTTTATATTATCTTTGACCTTAAGGCTTTATAATTGGAAAAAAACAAGTGACACACTCACCTGAAGCCCATCTATATATCTGCACCCTGTAGGCTTTAAGAGAATCTAAGTAAATTGATTAAAATCTACTACAACTAAAATTCTGCTCTGAAGAAAAAAAATCAAAATTATTTTCAGAGAGGTTAAAAAACAATTCCACTGTTTCCCTTGAGGTAGTGCTACTGATTATGCTCTGTGCCAACAGAAAAAGTTAGGGGTTAATCAACCTTACAAGTCCCCAGGGTGATAAATTCACTTTTAAAACTTTCAACCTATTATGAGAGCAAAAGTAAAATATAAAGCTTAAAAATCTCTTGTTCTCACTCTCCTCACAATCTCTCTCTCTCTCCTCATAATCTCTCTCTCTCTCCTCATAATCTCTCTCACTCTCCTCACAATCTCTCTCTCTCCTCATAATCTCTCTCTCCTCATAATCTCTCTCTCTCCTCATAATCTCTCCCTCTCTCCTCAAAATCTCTCTCTCCTCATAATCTCTCTCTCCTCATAATATCTCTCTCCTCAAAATCTCTCTCTCTCCTCATAATCTCTCTCTCTCCTCATAATCTCTCTCTCTCCTCAAAATCTCTCCCTCTCTCCTCATAATCTCTCTCCTCATAATCTCTCTCTCCTCATAATCTCTCTCTCTTCATAATCTCTCTCTCTCCTCATAATCTCTCTCTCTTTCCTCATAATCTCTCTCTCTCTCCTCATAATCTCTCTCCTCATTATCTCTCTCCTCATTATTTCTCTCTCTCCTCAGTCTCTCTCTCCTCATAATCTCTCTCTCTCTCCTCATAATCTCTCTCACTCTCCTCATAATCTCTCTCCTCATTATCTCTCTCTCCTCATAATCTCTCTCTCTCCTCAAAATCTCTCCATCTCTCCTCATAATCTCTCTCCTCATAATCTCTCTCTCCTTATAATCTCTCGCTCTCCTCATAAACTCTCTCTCTCTCCTCATAATCTCTCTCTCTCCTCATAATCTCTCTCTCTCTCCTCATAATCTCTCTCCTCATTATCTCTCTCCTCATTATTTCTCTCTCTCCTCATAATCTCTCTCTCTCTCCTCATAATCTCTCTCACTCTCCTCATAATCTCTCTCTCTCCTCATAATCTCTCTCTCCTCATAATCTCTCTCTCCTCATAATCTCTCTCTCTCCTCATAATCTCTCTCTCTCTCCTCATAATCTCTCTCTCTCTGCTCATAATCTCTCTCTCTCCTCATTATCTCCCTCTCTCTCCTCATTATCTCCCTCTCTCTCCTCATAATCTCTCTCTCTCCTCATAATCTCTCTCTCTCCTCATAGTCTCTCTCTCCTCATAATCTCTCTTTCTCCTCATAATCTCTCTCTCTCTCCTCATAATCTCTCCTCATAATCTCTCTCACTCACCTCACAATCTCTATATCTCTCCTCATAATCTCTCTCTGTCCTCATAAACTCTCTCTCTCCTCATAATCTCTCTCTCCTCAAAATCTCTCTCTCCTCATAATCTCTCTCACTCTCCTCACAATCTCTCTCTCTCCTCATAATCTCTCTCTCTCCTCATAATCTCTCTCACTCTCCTCACAATCTCTATATCTCTCCTCATAATCTCTCTCTCTCTCCTCATAATCTCTCTCTCCTCAAAATCTCTCGCTCTCCTCATAATCTCTCTCACTCTCCTCACAATCACTATATCTCTCCTCATAATCTGTTTCTCTCTCCTCATAATCTCTCTCTCCTCAAAATCTCTCTCTCTCCTCTTAATCTCTCTCTCCTCAAAATCTCTCTCTCCTCATAATCTCTCTCTTCATAATCTCTCTCTCTTCATAATCTCTCTCTCTCCTCATAATCTCTCTCTCTCTCCTCATAATCTCTCACTCTCCTCATAATCTCTCTCACTCTCCTCACAATCTCTATCCCTCTCCTCATAATCTCTCTCTCTCTCCTCATAATCTCTCTCCTCATAATCTCTCTCTCCTAATCTCTCTCTCTCCTCAAAATCTCTCTCTCTCCTCATAATCTCTCTCTCTCCTCATAATCTCTCGCTCTTCTCATAAACTCTCTCTCTCTCCTCATAATCTCTCTCTCTCTCCTCATAATCTCTCTCTCTCTCCTCATAATTTCTCTCTCTCCTCATAATCTCTCTCTCTCTCCTCATTATCTCCCTCTCTCTCCTCATAATCTCTCTCTCTCTCCTCATAATCTCTCTCACTCTCCTCACAATCTCTATATCTCTCCTCATAATCTCTCTCTCTCCTCATAATCTCTCTCTCCTCAAAATCTCTCTCTCTCTCCTCATAATCTCTCTCACTCTCCTCACAATCTCTATATCTCTCCTCATAATCTCTCTCTCTCCTCATAATCTCTCTCTCTCATAACCTCTCTCTCTCCTCATAATCTCTCTCACTCTCCTCACAATCTCTCTCTCTCTCCTCATAATCTCTCTCACTCTCCTCACAATCGCTCTCTCTCTCCTCATAATCTCTCTCTCCTCATAATCTCTCTCTCTCCTCATTATCTCCCTCTCTCTCCTCATAATCTCTCTCTCTCTCCTCATAATCTCTCTCACTCTCCTCACAATCTCTATATCTCTCCTCATAATCTCTCTCACTCTCCTCAAAATCTCTCTCTCTCTCCTCATAATCTCTCTCACTCTCCTCACAATCTCTCTCTCTCCTCATAATATCTCTCACTCTCCTCACAATCTCTATATCTCTCCTCATAATCTCTCTCTCTCCTCATAATCTCTCTCTCTCCTCATAATCTCTCTCTCTCCTCATAATCTCTCTCACTCTCCTCACAATCTCTCTCTCTCTCCTCATAATCTCTCTCACTCTCCTCACAATCGCTCTCTCTCTCCTCATAATCTCTCTCTCCTCATAATCTCTCTCTCTCTCCTCATTATCTCCCTCTCTCTCCTCATAATCTCTCTCTCTCTCCTCATTATCTCCCTCTCTCTCCTCATAATCTCTCTCTCCTCATAATCTCTCTCACTCTCCTCACAATCTCTCTCTCTCTCCTCATAATCTCTCTCACTCTCCTCACAATCTCTATATCTCTCCTCATAATCTCTCTATCCTCATAATCTCTCTCTCTCTCCTCATAATCTCTCACTCTCCTCACAATCTCTCTCTCTCTCCTCATAATCTCTCTCACTCTCCTCACAATCTCTATATCTCTCCTCATAATCTCTCTCTCTCCTCATAATCTCTCTCTCTCCTCATAATCTCTCTCACTCTCCTCACAATCTCTCTCTCTCTCCTCATAATCTCTCTCACTCTCCTCACAATCGCTCTCTCTCTCCTCATAATCTCTCTCTCCTCATAATCTCTCTCACTCTCCTCATTATCTCCCTCTCTCTCCTCATAATCTCTCTCTCTCCTCATAATCTCTCTCACTCTCCTCAAAATCTCTCTCTCTCTCTCCTCATAATCTCTCTCACTCTCCTCACAATCTCTATATCTCTCCTCATAATCTCTCTCTCCTCATAATCTCTCTCTCTCTCCTCATAATATCTCTCTCTCTCCTCATAATCTCTCTCTCTCCTCATAATCTCTCTCACTCTCCTCACAATCTCTCTCTCTCTCCTCATAATCTCTCTCACTCTCCTCACAATCTCTATATCTCTCCTCATAATCTCTCTCTCCTCATAATCTCTCTCACTCTCCTCACAATCTCTCTCTCTCTCTCCTCATAATCTCTCTCACTCTCCTCACAATCTCTATATCTCTCCTCATAATCTCTCTCTCTCCTCATAATCTCTCTCTCTCCTCATAATCTCTCTCACTCTCCTCACAATCTCTCTCTCTCTCCTCATAATCTCTCTCACTCTCCTCACAATCGCTCTCTCTCTCCTCATAATCTCTCTCTCCTCATAATCTCTCTCTCTCTCCTCATTATCTCCCTCTCTCTCCTCATAATCTCTCTCTCTCCTCATAATCTCTCTCACTCTCCTCAAAATCTCTCTCTCTCTCCTCATAATCTCTCTCACTCTCCTCACAATCTCTATATCTCTCCTCATAATCTCTCTCACTCTCCTCAAAATCTCTCTCTCTCTCCTCATAATCTCTCTCACTCTCCTCACAATCTCTCTCTCTCTCCTCATAATCTCTCTCACTCTCCTCACAATCTCTATATCTCTCCTCATAATCTCTCTCTCTCCTCATAATCTCTCTCTCTCTCCTCATAATCTCTCTCTCTCCTCATAATCTCTCTCACTCTCCTCACAATCTCTCTCTCTCTCCTCATAATCTCTCTCACTCTCCTCACAATCGCTCTCTCTCTCCTCATAATCTCTCTCCTCATAATCTCTCTCTCTCTCCTCATTATCTCCCTCTCTCTCCTCATAATCTCTCTCTCTCCTCATAATCTCTCTCACTCTCCTCAAAATCTCTCTCTCTCCTCATAATCTCTCTCACTCTCCTCACAATCTCTATATCTCTCCTCATAATCTCTCTCTCCTCATAATCTCTCTCTCTCTCCTCATAATCTCTCTCTCTCCTCATAATCTCTCTCACTCTCCTCACAATCTCTCTCTCCTCATAATCTCTCTCACTCTCCTCACAATCTCTCTCTCTCCTCATAATCTCTCTCACTCTCCTCACAATCGCTCTCTCTCTCCTCATAATCTCTCTCTCCTCATAATCTCTCTCTCTCTCCTCATTATCTCCCTCTCTCCTCATAATCTCTCTCTCTCTCCTCATAATCTCTCTCACTCTCCTCAAAATCTCTCTCTCTCTCCTCATAATCTCTCTCACTCTCCTCACAATCTCTATATCTCTCCTCATAATCTCTCTCCTCATAATCTCTCTCTCTCTCCTCACAATCTCTCTCTCTCCTCAAAATCTCTCTCACTCTCCTCACAATCTCTCTCTCTCCTCATAATCTCTCTCACTCTCCTCACAATCGCTCTCTCTCTCCTCATAATCTCTCTCTCCTCATAATCTCTCTCTCTCTCCTCATTATCTCCCTCTCTCTCCTCATAATCTCTCCCTCTCTCCTCATAATCTCTCTCACTCTCCTCACAATCTCTCTCTCTCTCCTCATAATCTCTCTCACTCTCCTCACAATCTCTATATCTCTCCTCATAATCTCTCTCACTCTCCTCAAAATCTCTCTCTCTCCTCATAATCTCTCTCACTCTCCTCACAATCTCTCTCTCTCTCCTCATAATCTCTCTCACTCTCCTCACAATCTCTATATCTCTCCTCATAATCTCTCTCTCTCCTCATAATCTCTCTCTCTCTCCTCATAATCTCTCTCTCTCCTCACAATCTCTCTCTCTCTCCTCATAATCTCTCTCACTCTCCTCACAATCGCTCTCTCTCTCCTCATAATCTCTCTCTCCTCATAATCTCTCTCTCTCTCCTCATTATCTCTCTCTCTCTCCTCATTATCTCCCTCTCTCTCCTCATAATCTCTCTCTCTCTCATTATCTCCCTCTCTCTCCTCATAATCTCTCTCTCTCTCCTCATAATCTCTCTCACTCTCCTCAAAATCTCTCTCTCTCTCCTCACAATCTCTCTCACTCTCCTCACAATCTCTATATCTCTCCTCATAATCTCTCTCTCCTCATAATCTCTCTCTCTCCTCACAATCTCTCTCTCTCCTCATAATCTCTCTCACTCTCCTCACAATCTCTCTCTCTCCTCATAATCTCTCTCACTCTCCTCACAATCGCTCTCTCTCTCCTCATAATCTCTCTCTCTCCTCATTATCTCCCTCTCTCTCCTCATAATCTCTCTCTCTCTCCTCATAATCTCTCTCTCTCTCCTCATAATCTCTCTCTCTCCTCATAATCTCTCTCACTCTCCTCACAATCTCTCTCTCTCTCCTCATAATCTCTCTCACTCTCCTCACAATCGCTCTCTCTCTCCTCATAATCTCTCTCTCCTCATAATCTCTCTCTCTCTCCTCATTATCTCCCTCTCTCTCCTCATAATCTCTCTCTCTCTCCTCATAATCTCTCTCACTCTCCTCACAATCTCTCTCTCTCTCCTCATAATCTCTCTCACTCGCCTCACAATCTCTATATCTCTCCTCATAATCTCTCTCACTCTCCTCAAAATCTCTCTCTCTCCTCATAATCTCTCTCACTCTCCTCACAATCTCTCTCTCTCCTCATAATCTCTCACTCTCCTCACAATCTCTATATCTCTCCTCATAATCTCTCTCTCTCTCCTCATAATCTCTCTCTCCTCATAATCTCTCCCTCTCTCCTCATTATCTCCCTCTCTCTCCTCATAATCTCTCTCTCTCTCCTCATAATCTCTCTCTCTCTCCTCATAATCTCTCTCTCTCCTCACAATCTCTCTCACTCTCCTCACAATCTCTCTCTCTCTCCTCATAATCTCTCTCACTCTCCTCACAATCGCTCTCTCTCTCCTCATAATCTCTCTCTCCTCATAATCTCTCTCTCTCTCCTCATTATCTCCCTCTCTCTCCTCATAATCTCTCTCTCTCTCCTCATAATCTCTCTCACTCTCCTCACAATCTCTCTCTCTCTCCTCATAATCTCTCTCACTCGCCTCACAATCTCTATATCTCTCCTCATAATCTCTCTCACTCTCCTCAAAATCTCTCTCTCTCCTCATAATCTCTCTCACTCTCCTCACAATCTCTCTCTCTCTCCTCATAATCTCTCTCACTCTCCTCACAATCTCTATATCTCTCCTCATAATCTCTCTCTCTCCTCATAATCTCTCTCTCTCTCCTCATAATCTCTCTCTCTCCTCATAATCTCTCTCACTCTCCTCACAATCTCTCTCTCCTCATAATCTCTCTCACTCTCCTCACAATCGCTCTCTCTCTCCTCATAATCTCTCTCCTCATAATCTCTCTCTCTCTCCTCATTATCTCCCTCTCTCTCCTCATAATCTCTCTCTCTCTCCTCATTATCTCCCTCTCTCTCCTCATAATCTCTCTCTCTCTCCTCATAATCTCTCTCACTCTCCTCAAAATCTCTCTCTCTCTCCTCATAATCTCTCTCACTCTCCTCACAATCTCTATATCTCTCCTCATAATCTCTCTCTCCTCATAATCTCTCTCTCTCTCCTCACAATCTCTCTCTCTCCTCATAATCTCTCTCACTCTCCTCACAATCTCTCTCTCTCCTCATAATCTCTCTCACTCTCCTCACAATCGCTCTCTCTCTCCTCATAATCTCTCTCCTCATTATCTCCCTCTCTCTCCTCATAATCTCTCTCTCTCTCCTCATAATCTCTCTCTCTCTCCTCATAATCTCTCTCTCTCCTCATAATCTCTCTCACTCTCCTCACAATCTCTCTCTCTCTCCTCACAATCTCTATATCTCTCCTCATAATCTCTCTCTCTCCTCATAATCTCTCTCTCTCTCCTCATAATCTCTCTCTCTCCTCATAATCTCTCTCACTCTCCTCACAATCTCTCTCTCTCTCCTCATAATCTCTCTCACTCTCCTCACAATCGCTCTCTCTCTCCTCATAATCTCTCTCTCCTCATAATCTCTCTCTCTCTCCTCATTATCTCCCTCTCTCTCCTCATAATCTCTCTGTCTCCTCATAATCTCTCTCACTCTCCTCAAAATCTCTCTCTCTCTCCTCATAATCTCTCTCACTCTCCTCACAATCTCTATATCTCTCCTCATAATCTCTCTCACTCTCCTCACAATCTCTCTCTCTCTCCTCATAATCTCTCTCACTCTCCTCACAATCTCTCTCTCTCTCCTCATAATCTCTCTCACTCTCCTCACAATCTCTATCTCTCTCCTCATAATCTCTCTCTCTCTCCTCATAATCTCTCTCTCTCCTCATAATCTCTCTCACTCTCCTCACAATCTCTCTCTCTCTCCTCATAATCTCTCTCACTCTCCTCACAATCGCTCTCTCTCTCCTCATAATCTCTCTCTCCTCATAATCTCTCTCTCTCTCCTCATTATCTCCCTCTCTCTCCTCATAATCTCTCTCTCTCCTCATAATCTCTCTCACTCTCCTCAAAATCTCTCTCTCTCCTCATAATCTCTCTCACTCTCCTCACAATCTCTATATCTCTCCTCATAATCTCTCTCTCCTCATAATCTCTCTCTCTCTCCTCATAATCTCTCTCTCTCCTCATAATCTCTCTCACTCTCCTCACAATCTCTCTCTCCTCATAATCTCTCTCACTCTCCTCACAATCTCTCTCTCTCCTCATAATCTCTCTCACTCTCCTCACAATCGCTCTCTCTCTCCTCATAATCTCTCTCTCCTCATAATCTCTCTCTCTCTCCTCATTATCTCCCTCTCTCTCCTCATAATCTCTCTCTCTCTCCTCATAATCTCTCTCACTCTCCTCAAAATCTCTCTCTCCTCATAATCTCTCTCACTCTCCTCACAATCTCTATATCTCTCCTCATAATCTCTCTCCTCATAATCTCTCTCTCTCTCCTCACAATCTCTCTCTCTCCTCATAATCTCCTTCACTCTCCTCACAATCTCTCTCTCTCCTCATAATCTCTCTCACTCTCCTCACAATCGCTCTCTCTCTCCTCATAATCTCTCTCTCTCCTCATTATCTCCCTCTCTCTCCTCATAATCTCTCTCTCTCTCCTCATAATCTCTCTCTCTCTCCTCATAATCTCTCTCTCTCGTCATAATCTCTCTCACTCTCCTCACAATCTCTCTCTCTCTCCTCATAATCTCTCTCACTCTCCTCACAATCGCTCTCTCTCTCCTCATAATCTCTCTCTCCTCATAATCTCTCTCTCTCTCCTCATTATCTCCCTCTCTCTCCTCATAATCTCTCTCTCTCTCCTCATAATCTCTCTCACTCTCCTCACAATCTCTCTCTCTCTCCTCATAATCTCTCTCACTCTCCTCACAATCTCTATATCTCTCCTCATAATCTCTCTCACTCTCCTCAAAATCTCTCTCTCTCCTCATAATCTCTCTCACTCTCCTCACAATCTCTCTCTCTCTCCTCATAATCTCTCACTCTCCTCACAATCTCTATATCTCTCCTCATAATCTCTCTCTCTCTCTTCATAATCTCTCTCTCTCCTCATAATCTCTCTCACTCTCCTCACAATCTCTCTCTCTCTCCTCATAATCTCTCTCACTCTCCTCACAATCGCTCTCTCTCTCCTCATAATCTCTCTCTCCTCATAATCTCTCTCTCTCCTCATTATCTCCCTCTCTCTCCTCATAATCTCTCTCTCTCCTCATAATCTCTCTCACTCTCCTCAAAATCTCTCTCTCTCTCCTCATAATCTCTCGCACTCTCCTCACAATCTCTATATCTCTCCTCATAATCTCTCTCTCCTCATAATCTCTCTCTCTCTCCTCATAATCTCTCTCTCTCCTCATAATCTCTCTCTCTCCTCATAATCTCTCTCACTCTCCTCACAATCTCTCTCTCTCTCCTCACAATCTCTATATCTCTCCTCATAATCTCTCTCCCTCCTCATAATCTCTCTCTCTCTCCTCATAATCTCTCTCTCTCCTCATAATCTCTCTCACTCTCCTCACAATCTCTCTCTCTCTCCTCATAATCTCTCTCACTCTCCTCACAATCGCTCTCTCTCTCCTCATAATCTCTCTCTCCTCATAATCTCTCTCTCTCTCATTATCTCCCTCTCTCTCCTCATAATCTCTCTGTCTCCTCATAATCTCTCTCACTCTCCTCAAAATCTCTCTCTCTCTCCTCATAATCTCTCTCACTCTCCTCACAATCTCTATATCTCTCCTCATAATCTCTCACTCTCCTCACAATCTCTCTCTCTCTCCTCATAATCTCTCTCACTCTCCTCACAATCTCTCTCTCTCTCCTCATAATCTCTCTCACTCTCCTCACAATCTCTATCTCTCTCCTCATAATCTCTCTCTCTCCTCATAATCTCTCTCACTCTCCTCACAATCTCTATATCTCTCCTCATAATCTCTCACTCTCCTCACAATCTCTCTCTCTCTCCTCATAATCTCTCTCACTCTCCTCACAATCTCTCTCTCTCTCCTCATAATCTCTCTCACTCTCCTCACAATCTCTATCTCTCTCCTCATAATCTCTCTCTCTCCTCATAATCTCTCTCTCTCTCCTCATAATCTCTCTCTCTCCTCATAATCTCTCTCACTCTCCTCACAATCTCTCTCTCTCTCCTCATAATCTCTCTCACTCTCCTCACAATCGCTCTCTCTCTCCTCATAATCTCTCTCTCCTCATAATCTCTCTCTCTCCTCATTATCTCCCTCTCTCTCCTCATAATCTCTCTCTCTCTCCTCATAATCTCTCTCACTCTCCTCAAAATCTCTCTCTCTCTCCTCATAATCTCTCTCACTCTCCTCACAATCTCTATATCTCTCCTCATAATCTCTCTCACTCTCCTCACAATCTCTCTCTCTCCTCATAATCTCTCTCACTCTCCTCACAATCGCTCTCTCTCTCCTCATAATCTCTCTCTCCTCATAATCTCTCTCTCTCTCCTCATTATCTCCCTCTCTCTCCTCATAATCTCTCTCTCTCCTCATAATCTCTCTCTCTCTCCTCATAATCTCTCTCTCTCCTCATAATCTCTCTCACTCTCCTCACAATCTCTCTCTCTCTCCTCATAATCTCTCTCACTCTCCTCACAATCTCTCTCTCTCTCCTCAAAATCTCTCTCTCTCTCCTCATAATCTCTCTCACTCTCCTCAAAATCTCTATATCTCTCCTCATAATCTCTCTCACTCTCCTCAAAATCTCTCTCTCTCCTCATAATCTCTCTCACTCTCCTCACAATCTCTCTCTCTCTCCTCTCACTCTCCTCACAATCTCTATATCTCTCCTCATAATCTCTCTCTCTCCTCATAATCTCTCTCTCTCTCCTCATAATCTCTCTCTCTCTCCTCATAATCTCTCTCACTCTCCTCACAATCTCTCTCTCTCTCCTCATAATCTCTCTCACTCTCCTCACAATCGCTCTCTCTCTCCTCATAATCTCTCTCTCCTCATAATCTCTCTCTCTCCTCATTATCTCCCTCTCTCTCCTCATAATCTCTCTCTCTCTCCTCATAATCTCTCTCACTCTCCTCAAAATCTCTCTCTCTCTCCTCATAATCTCTCTCACTCTCCTCACAATCTCTATATCTCTCCTCATAATCTCTCTCACTCTCCTCACAATCTCTCTCTCTCCTCATAATCTCTCTCACTCTCCTCACAATCGCTCTCTCTCTCCTCATAATCTCTCTCTCCTCATAATCTCTCTCTCTCTCCTCATTATCTCCCTCTCTCTCCTCATAATCTCTCTCTCTCCTCATAATCTCTCTCTCTCTCCTCATAATCTCTCTCTCTCCTCATAATCTCTCTCACTCTCCTCACAATCTCTCTCTCTCTCCTCATAATCTCTCTCACTCTCCTCACAATCTCTCTCTCTCTCCTCAAAATCTCTCTCTCTCTCCTCATAATCTCTCTCACTCTCCTCAAAATCTCTATATCTCTCCTCATAATCTCTCTCACTCTCCTCAAAATCTCTCTCTCTCCTCATAATCTCTCTCACTCTCCTCACAATCTCTCTCTCTCTCCTCTCACTCTCCTCACAATCTCTATATCTCTCCTCATAATCTCTCTCTCTCCTCATAATCTCTCTCTCTCTCCTCATAATCTCTCTCTCTCCTCATAATCTCTCTCACTCTCCTCACAATCTCTCTCTCTCTCCTCATAATCTCTCTCACTCTCCTCACAATCGCTCTCTCTCTCCTCATAATCTCTCTCTCCTCATAATCTCTCTCTCTCTCCTCATTATCTCCCTCTCTCTCCTCATAATCTCTCTCTCTCTCCTCATAATCTCTCTCACTCTCCTCACAATCTCTCTCTCCTCATAATCTCTCTCTCCTCATAATCTCTTTCCTCATAATCTCTCTCTCTCTCCTCATAATTTCTCTCTCTCCTTATAATCTCTCGCTCTCCTCATAAACTCTTTCTCTCCTCATAATCTCTCTCTCTCCTCATAATCTCTCTCTCTCCTCATAATCTCTCTCTCCTCATAATCTCTCTCTCTCCTCATAATCTCTCTCACTCTCCTCACAATCTCTCTCTCTCTCTCCTCATAATCTCTCTCTCTCCTCAAAATCTCTCTCTCCTCATAATCTCTCTCTCCTCAAAATCTCTCTCTCTCCTCATAATCTCTCACTCTCCTCACAATCTCTCTCTCTCTCCTCATAATCTGTCACTCTCCTCACAATCTCTCTCTCCTCATAATCTCTGTCACTCTCCTCACAATCTCTCTCTCCTAATAATCTCTATCTCTCTCCTCATAATCTCTCTCTCCTCATAATCTCTCTCTCCTCATAATCTCTCTCTCTTCATAATCTCTCTCTCCTCATAATCTCTCTCTCTCCTCATAATCTCTCTCTCTTTCCTCATAATCTCTCTCTCTCTCCTCATAATTTCTCTCTCTCTCCTTATAATCTCTTGCTCTCCTCATAAACTCTCTCTCTCTCCTCATAATCTCTCTCTCTCCTCATAATCTCTCTCCCCTCATAATCTCTCTCTCCTCATAATCTCTCTCTCTCTCCTCATTATCTCCCTCTCTCTCCTCATAATCTCTCTCTCTCTCCTCATAATCTCTCTCACTCTCCTCACAATCTCTCTCTCCTCATAATCTCTCTCTCCTCATAATCTCTTTCCTCATAATCTCTCTCTCTCCTCATAATTTCTCTCTCTCCTTATAATCTCTCGCTCTCCTCATAAACTCTTTCTCTCCTCATAATCTCTCTCTCTCCTCATAATCTCTCTCTCTCCTCATAATCTCTCTCTCTCCTCATAATCTCTCTCTCCTCATAATCTCTCTCTCTCCTCATAATCTCTCTCACTCTCCTCACAATCTCTCTCTCTCTCCTCATAATCTCTCTCTCTCCTCAAAATCTCTCTCTCCTCATAATCTCTCTCTCCTCAAAATCTCTCTCTCCTCATAATCTCTCACTCTCCTCACAATCTCTCTCTCTCTCCTCATAATCTCTGTCACTCTCCTCACAATCTCTCTCTCTCCTCATAATCTCTGTCACTCTCCTCACAATCTCTCTCTCCTAATAATCTCTATCTCTCTCCTCATAATCTCTCTCTCCTCATAATCTCTCTCTCCTCATAATCTCTCTCTCTTCATAATCTCTCTCTCCTCATAATCTCTCTCTCTCCTCATAATCTCTCTCTTTCCTCATAATCTCTCTCTCTCTCCTCATAATTTCTCTCTCTCTCCTTATAATCTCTTGCTCTCCTCATAAACTCTCTCTCTCTCCTCATAATCTCTCTCTCTCCTCATAATGTCTCTCCCCTCATAATCTCTCTCTCCTCATAATCTCTCTCTCCTCATAATCTCTCTCTCCTCACAATCTCTCTCTCTTTCCTCATAATCTCTCTCTCTCTCTCCTCATAATTTCTCTCTCTCTCCTTATAATCTCTTGCTCTCCTCATAAACTCTCTCTCTCTCCTCATAATCTCTCTCTCTCTCCTCATAATCTCTCTCTCCCCTCATAATCTCTCTCCTCATTATCTCTCTCCTCATAATAAAAAAAAAAACTCTTGTTCTCACCAAAAAAAGAGATAAACACAGGAAAATAACTTCAGAATTTTTCAAAAAACAAACAAACGTTTTATTTGCTTTATTAATTATCTAAAGGTTTAACTTGTAGCTATATTCAGGTGTGGCTTTTTTCCTAAGGAAATACAATGATATGAGAAAAGGCTATCAATCAGACTTGATGAAAATTTTAAATGTTTCCTCCCCCAAACCCAAAAGATTCCTTTAAGAAATATGGGAAATTTTTTAAATTTAAAAATACCTCAGCAATTCATCCATTTATTTTGTACCTTTATATTTGTTTGCTTTGCAGGAGGGATGGGAACAAAGAGTTTGGTTATCTCATTTTTCTCTGTCCAAGGCAAATTATAAGTTGTCAATGTAGATGGAATACTTAGATTTAAACTAGATTTTAATTTTTGAATTTCAAGATATACTTAGAACCTGCTTTAATAATACTTCTGGCCAAACTATTTAAAAATAAAAAGCTGGAAAAAAAAGTTTTCTGAGGAGGAAAAAAAGGTTTAAATAATGAGGATAATCTTATTCCAGACATTCAGAGGTGACAAGGTTTTTCTTCCATATCTGTGATTTGGCCTAAATGTTTCTAACAATTCCAACAGCAAATTACTGGACTCCTAAATGTTAGAGTTTAGTATTACAGCCCTTTAAGTTTATATACACAGCCATTTCCCTTGGATAACCACATATTATTATCAGGGCTAGATCCAGGTGGGTTTCTGTATCAGATGCTACACAATAACCGGAACCCCACTACATTCTGACCTCAGGCTCCATTACTGGATCTGGTTTCCCACAGCTTAGAATAAGGTCTCAAATCCTTAAAATGGCACACAGGGCCCTAAATGATTTGGCTCCTTAATAAGCCTCCCAGCCTCTATTCACATGCCATTCTCCCCAACTCACTCTCTTCCTCAGCTTCTTTCAGTTCCTGGGAATAGCTATCATCTTTCACACCTTAGGGCCTTAGCATATGCTGTTCTATCTGCTGAGAATACTCTTATCCATTCTGCTCACCTACATAACTCCTAGCCTTCGTCAGCTGAAATATCACTTCCTCAGGAAGTCTCTGTTTACCTCTAAAGACTAGGTCAGGATCCTGTTATACATTCTCATAGTTCCTGTGACTTTTTTCTTACAGTCTTCATCACAACTGCAATTAATTGCTTCTTTATTACTTTAATTTCAACATTCCTCACAAGAGTATAAGCTCCATGAGATAAGGGGCTATAATCTGTGAATGTATCACCATGTCACCAGTCTATAAAGTACTTGGTACTCTAACCAGATATTCAAAAAATGGTTGTTTCACTATTCTGAATAGTCTTAATAACTTGAATAGTTCTATAATCTGGCCTTTAATGAGGCCATTCCACTTGATCAAATGTTTGTATGTTTGAATCTCAACGTAGACAAGATTCAAACCTCATTTCTCTGAGATTTGAATTTCCACCTATTTTAGGCAAATCACTCAAAAAGTAAATGGATATCTGGGTGGGAGGTGAAAATTGTTGCTCAACTTCACTTTCCCTAAGCATTGGAACACCCAGACCCTATCCAACCAAAACATCCTGTTACACGTTCAAATACTTTACTAAATTATAGACATCATTAGAAGTAGCATCTTGTTTATTTCTGCACTTAACTGTACTTAGTACAAATCAGGCTCTTAGTGAAAGTCTGTTACTGAATAAATAAATGAATACTAAAACACTCAAGATCATTAACACAATGATAAACGTGATTCAAAAGGAAAATATGAATCTACTCAAAATTATTAGGAAAGGTTTTTGTTTCTGAAATCAAGTTTGTCTTGATATACTATAATCCCTTGCATTCCCGCCTTCATTCATCTACTCAGGAATATTCATATTGCTGCCAAGGCAACAAGAATAATGAAGGAACAACATCAGTCTACTTAAAAAGAAATGTCAGATTCAAGAATTCTAATACTGCCATCATCTGATAATATTTTGACACTTGAAAGCACTGGTTAAATGTGCACTCAATTTTATTAATGCTGTTATCCTCTGGGGCAAACAAGGGATAACAGCCCTTTTCTGAGGTTTATAAAACGCCAAGAATGCATGGTAGCTTATAAATTTATGTGTTTGTTATAAAGTCAATAACTAACTTAACAAAATTAAAATAGATGCCAGCATCTTTCAATCATTAATGTAATTTTTCAAAATTGATTAAAAAATAATATACTTAAATCGTCCAGTATCTTCAGAGCTAAAAGAAGTTTCCCAAATGAAAAAAGGAATTCATAATGATTATCATATGCCAATACTGAGATAACTAATCAGATCACTACTGGAATTTTAAATAGTTTCCAAATGAAATCTATTTTGGTGACTCAACATACTATATTACTAAAGCAAAATAATACACAAACATAAAATTTACTATCTTAGTTATTTTAATAGTTGTAAGAGCTCTTCTGATATAGAATATTACCATCAAATTTTATTAAACCTGTTATAGAAATCTAAGATACCAACTGGAACATTTTTAAAGCATAAAAATTTTTAGACACATGCCATGTTTTATGCATTTTTCTTCAGAGGAAAAGGCACAATACCCATGAAGAGAGAATATTTTTATATACTAACTACTAAACTGTGCTAAGGAATACAAATAAAATGGAATTTTAAACTCTAAATATCGTACCTTGTAACGTCTCACAAATTATGCCCATGCCACCAACTTGAGATGTGGATGCCTGAATTATAAAGTTGAAGGCTGTTATAAGTTTTTATATCATACTAATTGGCCAAAGGATTTGTTTTAGATATCCACTAAAAGGGCAGTGTTGTTATACTGTGACTTAATTGCATTAAAAGAAAACAACTTTTCTTTTAGTTATATTTTTCCACCAACATCTAATCATATAAAGGCCTTGGTTCACTCTCCTGTCCCTCAAATACTTTGCTTTAGTGCACAGAAAGTTTTCTTTTTAGCTATTACACGATTAAGTATGTCCTTATAGAATGATCAGAAGCATCTGGAAAAGGTGGAAGTGAAAAAAATCCTCACCAGGAAAGTTAGCTTAATGCTTGTCCTTCAGAGTGGCCCATTATCAACATTTCACAGTGGGTTTCTTTATTTTCAGCTCCCTGAGGTATGTGCAATAAATTATGACTTGAACTAAACAAGTCACACTTGGCTCCAAAATGAAATTTTCCTACCTCTACTTTCTAGTCCCCAAGGTGGGAAGAGGAAATCCTAGTCACAGCCAAAGAAGTCATATTTTTGGCTCTAACATACATTTTCCTGCTTCTCTAAAACCCAACTCTGCAGTAGAGACTACAAGAGTCTTAAGTTAGTATTTTAAACTGTATTTTAATTTTTTCTTCCATAATCTATCTCAAATTTAAGAAAAAATTTTAGTATCATAAAATTAAGGTCATTGCCCTCTTTGTCCCTCTCAAATCACTTTTCTAACTAGGACACTGACCTTAACTCTTTAAAATATGAATTCAAATAAAACAATAGAGGAAACAAGACAGAAATAGATTGTTTTGTTTTCATAAGATAGAATATTTCAGGTTCTCCTTTATAAATAATTTCTACTTATTTTGCATGATAGACTGAGTACTAATGTAAAAGAAAACTGTAAAGTCCTAATTGATGGTCCAGTAATTTGAAGTATTGTTTTATGTTTGGAAGAACCATTTATGGAAATCATTTAGCTATCAATTCATTTTATAGAAAACCAGAATATGGCAGACACACCCTGAGGTGACTCCCAGAGAGTCAAGTCTTGTATAATCCTCTCACCTTGAGTGTGAGCAGAACCTGTGAATTGCTTCTAGCCAACAGAATATGGCAGGGGTGATGGGGTAGTCACTCCTTTGATTAGATCATGTTATAAGGCAAAGGTGTGAGGAAGTTACTCCTGTTATTATGTTGTTGTATGGCTCCATCTTAGGAGACTGGAGCTAGATAGTATCCTGTTGGCCTTGAATAAATAACCTGCCATGCTGTGAGAGGGCCCGTGAGAAGGCCACATAACAAGGAACTCTTGAGTAGCCTGCAGGAGATGAGAGCAGCCACTGGCTAGATCAGTCCTACAACTATAAGGAACTGAACTCTGCCAACATCCTAAATGAACTAGGAAGAAAACCCCAAGAGCCAGATGAGAAAGCAGCCCAGCCAACAACATTGACTGCAGTTTTGCAGAAACATGAGCAAAGGACCCAGCTAAGCCACACCCAAGCTCCTACCCATGGAAACTGTGACGTAAGAAATGTGTGCTGTTTTAAGCCACTATGTTTGTGGTAATTTGTAACACAACAATAGAACACTAATATAAAGAGTGACAGCCAGCATAATTAATATACTCTCTCCATTATTATGTTCTACTATGTATTAGGGTGTAAAATGCTATTGGAATTGAGTATTCCCTTCATAACTCCTTTAATGATTTATGATTGTAACAACATACTGTACTGCCTTATTATAAGTCATATTAATGTTTACTACTGTCCTAGTCATTATCATCAAATAATGATTACTATCATTATGATGCCTTATTAAAGAGTCCGGGAATGGAGGGTTGTTTTTTTTTAATAACAACGTCAAGTAAAACAAACAACAAAACCAAATACTGGGCTTCCCTGGTGGCGCAGTGGTTGAGAGTCCGCCTGCCGATGTGCAGGGGACACGGGTTCGTGCTCTGGTCTGGGAGGATCCCACATGCCGCGGAGCAGCTGGGCCCGTGAGGCATGGCCACTAGGCTTGCGTGTCCGGAGCCTGTGCTCCGCAACAAGAGAGGCCACAAGAGTGAGAGGCCCACGTAACGCAAAACAAAAACAAAAACAAAAACAACCAAATACTATTTTGATAACTTATATTAAATATAAATATATTGAACTTTTAGTTTTATTTTAGTTAATTTTACTTTAATATTTAATATATATTTAATACTTAGTTATATTTAAATATATAAGTATACATATTTAAGACTTTAAATATAAACATATTAAATAATAAACATATTTAATCATTAATTAAATCAATTTATTGAATACTCACTATATTCCAAGGCAATATTTAATTGTAGAGACAAAGATATTTAAGAAATTGTCCTAATCCTTGAGGTAATCTAACAGATTATAAAACATATTTATAAACACTAAAATATAATATAATGAAGGCAGTGTAAGTATGTGCTTTAGGAAGTAATAAAAAACTGGTAAAAATAACTATGTAGGTAAATATAAAAGCCAATATTATCATACTTTTGGTTTGTAACTTTTTTCATGTGATTTAAAAGGCAAATGCATAAAATGATAATCGTAAATTATGTTAATGGCACACAATGTATAAAGATGTAATCTATGACAATAACAATATAAAAAGGGAGACACAGAGATTAACCCCAAGGTAACACTAATCCCCAAGGTAACACTAAGAAAATAACTGAAAAATATACACAAAAGGAAAGAAGGGAATCAACATAGTACATAGCCAAAACCAGCTAAACACACAAAAGGCAATAATGGGGCTTCCCTGGTGGCACAGTGGTTGGGAGTCCACCTGCAGATGCAGGGGACGCGGGTTCGTGCCCTGTTCTGGGAGGATCCCACGTGCCATGGAGCGGCTGGGCCCGTGGGCCATGGCCGCTGGGCCTGCGTGTCCGGAGCCTGTGCTCCGCAACGGGAGAGGCCATAGCAGTGAGAGGCCCGCGTACCGCCAAAAAAAAAAAAAAAAGCAATAATGAATACACTGAGGAACAAAAAGCACATAAGACATGCAGAAAACAAATAGTTAAATGGTAAAACAAGCCCTTCCTTATCAGTAATTACTTTAAACTTAAATGGATTAAACTCTCCAACAGAAAGGACTTCCCTGGTGGCTCGGTGCTTACGAATCTGCCTGCCAATGCAAGGGACATGGGTTCAAGTCCTGGTATGGGAAGATCCTACATGCTGTGGAGCAACTAAGCCCATGTGCCACACCTACTGAGCCTGCGCTCTAGAGCCCACGAGTCACAACTACTGAGCCTGCGTGCCACAACTACTGAAGCCTGCACACCTAGAGCCCATGCTCCACAGCAAGATAAGCCACCAAAATGAGATGCCCAGGCACCGCAGAGTAGCCCCTGCTCCATTCAACTAGAGAAAGCCCACAAGCAGCATCGAAGACCCAATGCAGCCAAAAATAAAGAAATTAATTTTAAAAAAAAACATGATCCAACTATATGATGTATACAAGAGACTCATTTTAGATATAAGGAAGCTAGACTCATTTTACAACATATACAAAACTTTACTCAAAATGGATCAAATATTTAAATTTAAGAGCAAAAACTATGAAACTCTTTGACAAAAAACATTAGGGGCAAATCTGCACGACCATGATTTGGAAATGTTTTCCTAAATATAACACCCAAAACACAGACAACAACAATAAAAAATGAAGTGGGCTTTATTAAAATTTCAAACTTTTTATTTCTTTTATATCTTATAGAAGTGTACTATTATTTTCAATAACTTGTTTGATCATTTATAAATTTTAAGAAATCTATAATGGTGCTCTGAGTTATCTCAGATACTCAGATATTTCAGGTACTATTATATTCTGGTCATTTCCAGAAGCTAAAAGTCCTTAATTATTATAAAAATTGCATATCTATACTCTTAAAGCTTATAAACATCAGTCTTTTGAATGAATGCTTTATAAATATCCTTTAGTTATCTTAAAAAAAGGCCAGGACTCCTTTTTGGAGTCCTTATTCTAAGCCCTTTGCCATGTGTGGTGGAAAATACCCCCTCCCCCCAGCCCCGCCACTGCTGTTGACTTTGGGCTTGGGCATGTGACATGCTTTGGGCAATATTTTAGTAGATGTGACATAAGCAGGTATTTGAAAAGTGCTTACACAGTCAAGCCTGCTCTCTTGTACCTCTGCCATTGCACTAACATGTTTTGGCTGGTCTGTTGGTCCACAAAGGATGAGATCCATCAGAAGAGCTGATCCAGTTGTGTACAACCTATTTTGGTCAAGCCATAGCAGGGTGACTGAGCCCAGCTGAAATCATCTGTTGCCCAACCCACCCTCATAGATGCTGACCCACAGTAAATGACTGGTATTTTAAGCCACTGAGTTTTAGAATTGTTTGTTAGACAGGAAGAAGTGATCCAGACATATGCAACAAGAAATACACTTCCAAGTGTTTCCAATAATGACTTTTCCTCTTTATCTGTCTGTCCCTTGATCCTGCAGCTCAGACTACTCTTGGGTCCACCTTACTTGTCCTTTTTAGGAACCACTAGGGAAACTCCTTTAGAATCACCCTCCTCTCCTCCCTATGCAGACCTCATTGAAGCTTCTGTTATTTTGCTGTTTTATACAGCCTAGAGCCATTGGAATTCAAATAAGCACAACTATGACAAGTAGGACCATTACTGAGGAATGTCAGAGCAGGTCACTGGTATCTTTTTTTTTTAAATGACAGACTGAGATATTGCCTGGGAAGAACTTATCCTGAGGAAAGAAAGCATTAAGAAATCCAAGATTGGTGCAATAACAACACTCAGAATCACAGTTGTTGGGAATGACAGTAGAGAAAACAGAAGGTAAATGTAATTTTTTTTTCTTCACAAGTAATACTTTATTTAATTTTAAGGATTTTTCAAAGAATAACATAATAAACACCTGTGTTCTCCCCATATTTTCTTTAAGCTTGTTTTTTAGTAAAACAGCTATTAAAGGAAAAGCTAAAGTCCCTTTTGATAATTACCCCCAATATCATTCCTTTCTCTTCTCATACATAATCACTATTATGAGTTTGATGTGAATTCTTTCAGGGCTTGTTACTTTGCGAGTGTAATATTTAGTACAACCTAGTTATTAGCCATAAAGCTCCTTTTCCAGCTCTAAAGGACTCATACATAGGTCCAGGAATGAAAGAAGATACAAGCAGAAGTTGAAAGAGCTAGTTTTTAGGGGGAAAAATTTATATTTAAGACGTGGGGGGCTTCCCTGGTGGCGCAGTGGTTGAGGGTCCGCCTGCCGATGCAGGGGACAGGGGTTCGTGCCCCGGTCCGGGAAGATCCCACATGCCGCGGAGCGGCTGGGCCCGTGAGCCATGGGCGCTGAGCCTGCGTGCGTCCGGAGCCTGTGCTCCGCAACAGGAGAGGCCACGGCAGTGAGAGGCCCGCGTACTGCAGAAAAAAAAAAAAAGAAAGAAAGAAAAGACGTGGGAAGAATGCGTGGTAGACAGTGTGGGAAAGAGATTCTCTCCACTTAAACAAAGCAGCATTAGTACAGTAATATAGGTCCAAGGTAAAATGATAAGACATCAAAAAAAGACAGCACCACTGCCGACAGCAGTGCAATCAGCAGAACTCAGCTTCAGTGGAATGAGCACTAATACTATTGATGGTGAACATAACAGTTTTCTTCCGTGGATGTCTACTGTTTCGTCAGTAGTAGTAGTCAGAGGCAGCATTAGCCACTTTAGCACAGGAGCCCTGGGAATGGTCATCAGCACTCTCAGTGGTAGCACTGGTGGCTGGAGAAAGGCAGTAGAAGCCACCAAAGTTACTGTGGGCTGAAAGGATTAAATACCTCCTGAGGAATTTCAGAAATTTTGACAAGCTCCAAAGGTCAGGGAAGAGTAGAAGCTAACTAGAGAAATAGTATTACTGTTAATACTACATAATTCACAGTGTCTAGTAAAATATTATCAGTAAAGAATATAACTGCCTAGGGAAAGAATTCTTGTTTTAGTATGAGATCCTAACAGGTTGTATCCTGGGAGGGATATGGATTATACTCAATGGAGTCAGCTCAGTGGCCAGAAAACCTCAAGTCTTGGTCTCAGGTTGCTAGCAACTTCAAATTCCTGTAGGAAGTAAAAGAAAATCCTCCCCGATAAAGATAACATCACCTTAGGCTTCAAATTATTACTACAAATAATTTTTTAAGTATGTTTAGCAAACAATTAGTGACAATGAAGCAAAACTCCTGTTTTTAACCAACGCAGAATACCTGGTTTAGGAATATCCCTCCCACTGTAAGTTAACTGTAAAACTGGACAAAACAGATAAAGCAACTGCTTTTAGGGAGTAGACACCAGGCAGCCTAAAACTGTAATCTCAGAGATAAGCTAATCTCATAAGATCCATTAGGTGAACTCTGACTCTCAGCTCTCTTCCTAGGTATAATTTTCCAACAGTAGCACAGAGCACTGAAGTACAAGCAGAGTATGGTGTTTCTGCCGAGCTGAAGTGGAAAATATCAGAACTTGAAACAGCAAAAATCACTAAGATCTGCAGGGCAAGGCATGGCATTGGAGAAAATGGTGATAGATAAAGGACCCTAGAATTCCCCAGGGGCTCCCTGTCAGTCTGTGGCTAAGAGTTTGATAAAACACAAATTGCCGGACTCTACCTCCAAAGCTTCTGATTCAGTAGGTCTGGATGGAGACTGGAAATATATATTTCTATTAAGTTCCCAGATAATAGACATGCTCCCGACTCAGGACCACACTTTGAAAATCACTCTTATTAAGCAGAAGACAGGGTAAGTTAAAAATAAAACAAACCCGTATCTCCTAAACCTTTCTCACTCATTCTGAGTTACTACAGCATTTAAATAATATGTCTGGGGCTTCCCTGGTGGCGCAGTGGTTGAGAATCCGCCTGCCAGTGCAGGGGATATGGGTTTGAGCCCTGGTCCGGGAAGATCTCACATGCCACGGAGCAACTAAGCCCGTGTGCCACAACTACTGAGCCTGTACTCTAGAGCCTGTGCGCTTACAGCCCATGCTCTGCAACAAGAGAAGCCATCGCAATGAGAAGCCTGTGCATCACAATGAAGAGTAGCCCCCACTCGCCACAACTACAGAAAAGCCTGTGTGCAGCAACCAAGACACAATGCAGCCAAAAATAAATAAATTAATTTTTTAAAAAATAAAATAAAATGCCTGAGGATACTAGAAAAATATCTAATTAACCTAACACAAAATCAACAACTTCTGTGATAAATAAAACTTGTTAAGGCTTTGCTGGCCTACCTGTAGATCTTTCACATTTGGAAAAGGAATTCCTATTGTTATGACAGCACGGGCGTTGTCATCTGAGAAATCCAGACCCTCACTCACTTTACCACGACAAACTGCCACCAGGAGGGCGCCATCTTAAGCAACAGAAAATCAACATTTTTATAAGCACACTCAAATTCCCAGAAATTCTTATTCTTGTCGTTTTGAAAAGATCGGATTATTAAGTAATTATAATACCAAATTTTAAAGAATCAAAGTTAGAAACTATTATAAAGTTTTAAAAATTCAATGTCTTCAAATAAATGAAAGAAACAAAATTACATTTAGGTTGAACCAATTTATAAACTGTGTATCTCCCAGTTAAACTATACAGAAAAACCATGTCAGAGTAGTAACTTGCATGTGAACTGAGCAACTGTGAACCAACTGTTTTAACTTTAAAATACTGAATTTGAAATAACTACCTTTACCACCAGAATGTAAAGTTATCAGAATGATTTAAATAACTCTAATATATATATATATATATCATATTGAATCAATATTATATTGAAAAGTATTTAAAACACACATACACAGAATACTCTGTGTATAATCTTATCATACAAGGATATTGACAATTGTGTTATAATATCTTTATGATGTTGCACCTATTAGCCCTTCTTGTCAAACTTTTTATGGGCATTCTCTAACTTTGAAATTTAGCCTTCAGTTATGTTTTGAAAACTCAAGTTTACTTTATGTAATAAAATATAAGCACAAAGTATATTTTTTACATAAAAATATATGGCTCATTTGGCTAGTAAGGAAGATATTAATGCATACTCTACCTACCTTCTTTAACAAAACATTTTAGTTAGCGTAAGGAAGTCTATGGGATAATACCTGAACGCATGCCATTTCATAAAACTGAACTGGCATCTTCAAATGAAAATATTCATAGGAGAACAACTCCAAATAAAAGAATTTCTTTAACCTATTTTCTTTTCACTCAGGATTATAAAATATAATTTTTCTCAAGTGCAATTCATTTAAAAAAGATAACACAAATAAAATTCTAACAGCACCAACTTTTCACTTTATGGGAAAAATGTTTTTTTCACTGACCATCGAATAATTTCCAATTACCTTTTTCTCCTTTGTACTTGATCGCATCATAGTACACCTGCAGTAATTCATCAAAATCAGTTTTTTCTCCTCTCTGTGGTTCTACAACGACTGTCTTCACCAACTCCAGATTATGCCATATACCAGTGGAGAGCCAACGTTCTTTTAACTTTTCTAATAACTGGAAAGGGGAAAGAAAAAAAAAGATTTTTTTGTGTGTCCAACTGAACTTACATTTATTTGTTGAAAGACAATGTGACTACAATGGCAAGAGTATTAACCTTTCTGTGTTTGACTCCATAAAATGAGGAAAACAATTTTATGTCATAGAGTTGTTATTGGGTACATTCATTAACTGATATAGAAAGCTTTGGATGATGTCTGGCACACAGTAAGAGCTCCATAGATTTTAGCTGTTGTGGCTGCTGTTACCATTACTATTACTACTAACATTACTGCTGCTACTGCTACTACTTCTATCATTGCTACCTCAGGGATTTCAAAAGCAGGAAAAAATTACTTTTGTCAAAATTCATAAATTTTAAGTTATCTCTAAATCTAAGGTGAAGTTCTTAATATCTTTAACTAAAGATACTTTAAATGAAGATTCTTTAAGATCATTTTACCTAGTCCATAGGCAGCTATGCCGTTTGAAAATTTGATCATCATTAATAAACTGAATTGAGTAAATATATAAACAGAGACTCAGGTAGCCAACAAGTAGAAAATATAAAGGCACAAATGGAACATTTACAAAGATAAACGTGCTAGATTACAAAAGGACTTTCAACAAATTTCCAAGAATCCTTATCAGATTAACCACATATTCTAACAACAATGCAATTTTAGATTAAAAGTCAATAATATAAAGTTAGTGGGAAAAAACAAACATACAAGCCTGACACTAAAGATTGTATTCTTAAAGAGCATATGTGTTATATGTCAATTATATCTCAATAAAGCTGGAAGAAAAAGAAAATAAATAACAACAAAAAAGAACATATGGTTTACAATTCATTTAATTTTTTTGGCTGTACCACAAAGCATGCAGGATCTTAGTTCCTTAACAAGGGATCGAACCCGTGCCCCCTGCAGTAGAAGCACAAAGTCCTAACCACTGGACCGCCAGGGAATTCCCAAGAACATATGGTTTAGAGAGGAAAACACAATAGAATTCATGATATGAATTTCTTTAGATATGAATGATATCTTTAGATATGAATGGTATCTTTAGATATGAATGATAAAAAAACCACCCATAATTCAAAACATGTGGGAAGCAGTAAAGGTAATACTTAGAAATATGCTTATAACTTGAAATGTATTTATTTAAAAAATTTAAAACTAATGGAATTAAGCATTCTTTTTAAGAAGCTAGAAAATTAAACAGAAAATGCAAAGAAAGCAGAAGTCAATAAACATAAGAGCTGAAATAAATTTAAAAAGACAAAAGTCAATAGTAGAGATTATTATGATTTAAACTGAACTGCTTTACCTACTTGTTTTATGCAGAGTTCTATGCAATATGGACAATTATTACAATACAGGCAAGCACCAAGAAATTACTCCAAGTTCTCTAGAGAACAAAAACTAATTTTTATAAGATGGTTTATTTCCTCAGAATTTTACCTTATCTATTTTCAGAAATAATCTTATTAAGATTATAAAACAAAATTTAAAAAAAATCACTGCTATGGTCTAAATGTTGGTGGTCCTCCGAAATCATTTTTTGAAATCCTAATCCCCGAAGAAGTGGGGTCTTTAAAGGTGCTTAGGTCATGAGGGAGGAACTTTCACAAATGGGATTAGTACTCTTATAAAAAAGATCCCAGGGCTTCCCTAGTGGCGCAGTGGTTGAGAGTCCGCCTGCCGATGCAGGGGACATGGGTTCGTGCCCCGGTCCGGGAAGATCCCACATGCCGCGGAGCGGCTGGGCCCATGAGCCATGGCCGCTGAGCCTGCGTGTCCAGAGCCTGTGCTCTGCAACGGGAGAGGCCACAACAGTGAGAGGCCCAAGTAATGCAAAAAAAAAAAAAAAAAAAAAAAGAAAGAAATCAGGTGTATCACAGTCATAAAAAAATAGACTTCAAAGTAAAAAGCTTTAAAAGAAACATATATATTCCATACACATAAAAAGTGCATCCACCAACAAGATATAGCACTCATGAATCTCTATGTACTTAAGACATAGTTTGAAAATATGGAAGGAAAAAACTGGCAAGAAATACAATGATAAGCTGACCAACTCCCTAAACACTACTGAGGACTTCAACATACCTAAGATATCTACAAATGAATTAGATGAAATTAATATGAATATAGAATATTTAAATTTATAAGAATCATCAACCTTACTCTAATATATATAGGAAACTTGGTGCTGAATGGAAAATAATAATTCTTTTACATGTGGAACAATATACATAAATTCACAAAGGACATATCAATAAATTTTAAAAATCTGGAATCATATACAGATTCACTGGAAATAGATATTAACAGAAGGGTCATTCATACCAAAACAAAATAAATTTATCTACATAGAAATCTAAAAAAACTCCCATAAAATTCTAGGTTGAAGAGGAAAACAAAATGGAAAAAAAAATAACTTAGAAACACTGTAACTATTCTAGGTCCTTTGCTTTTCCATAGGAAATTTAGAATCAGCTTGTCATTTTCTACAAAATGTCAATAGCAGCATTATTTAAACAGCAGAACATAAAAACAAATAAGAAACCTAGAAAGGTCTTAAAAATATTTATTAAAGGTAATGTGTAAATTGTGCTATAGGAATACAATGGATTATAATAAGTAATGCAAATAAATGAACTTCTGTCATGGATTAAAAAAAGCAAAATGGTAAAAAGTACATACAATATCATGCCATTTTTTAAAAACTCAAAAAAAACCAAAACTAAGTAACATATTGTTTAGAAATACATATGTATTGTGGAATACATGTGTATGTGGTAAAGCCACTTTAAAAAAATAATGAAAATTATAAACTTTAGGAAAGCAATCCCCATCGTTTTTGGCACCAGGGATCAGCTTAGTGGAAGACAATTTTTCCACGGACCTGGGGGGGTTGGGGGGCGGGGGGGATGGTTTCAGGATGATTCAAGCACATTACATTTATCGTGCACTTTATTTCTATTACTATTAAATTGTAATATATAATGAAATAATTATACAACTCACTATAATGCAGAATCAGTGGGAGCCCTGAGCTTGTTTCACTGCAACTAGATGGTCCCATCTGGGGGCGATGTGGGACGGTGACACCTGAAGTGTATTGCTTATGTCCATTCTACTCTGTAATCTCATTTTGGTTTCTGTCACTGTAGAAAACCCTGCTTCACGAAGACAGGATGTTGGAAATAGAAGCAGGCTTCTCAGTGCTTTTGTGGCAATCTCAGGATATTCTGCCTTGACTGTAATCCAGAATGCATGGAGATTTGAAGTTGTCTCAAACATACTCTTAAGGCCACTGTCATCTGTGATCTCAAGCAGCTGATCCTCTTCTAGCACAGACAAAGTCGATTCACCTGGCTTATATCACAAATGGGTCGCAGATCCATTCCTTCCCAGTTCAGGGGTCTTTTGTGGTTGGGAAATAATGCTCAAACTCTTTTGAAAGCTGAGATAGGTGGTCATGCACCAGCTGGGAGGAAGAAGGCCCTGGCTCAGTCTCTTTCAAAATCTCTGCTAATGTTTGAAACATGTCAAAAATCCCGATGTTCACTCGTCGCCCCCATAATTCCATTTTGCCTTGAACGCAGGCACTTTATCTGCCGACTTGAACACAGTTGTCGTTCTCCCCTGAAGTGACAGACTGAATTTGCTGAACAGGTTGAATATGTCACACAAGTAAGCAAGTTTTGTGACCCATTCTGTGTCACTGAAATGTGCTGCCAGTGGTGACTGTTTTTCTAAAAGAAATCTCTGGAGCAGCTCTCGTAACTCAAAACCTCTGGTCAGTGATCTACCTTTAGAAAGTCATCTCACTTCTGTGTATAAGAGAAGACGTGTGTCCATCTACTCACAGAGCTGCACGAACAGATGTGAGTTAAGGGCATGTACTTTAATGTGGCTGATAATTTTAATCACATCCTGCAAAACGTTGTTAAATTCAGGTGCCATTTTTTGGCTAGCCAGCGTTGCTCTATGGATGACACAGTGCAAAAACTCACATTCAGAAGTGACCTCTTTGACCCGAGTAGTCAGAAAGCCGTCCAGTCATGGCAGTCACCCTGTCCGTGCATATACCAACACAAAATGGCCAATTCAGCTTTCCTGATATGTAATCATTCAAGGACTTGAACAGTTCTGCAGCTGTGGTGCTGGTTGGCAACAAAAGTGCACATAACATATTCTCATGTACATCCTTCTGAAAAATATATCGCACAAAAACAAGCAATGTTGCCTTGTTGTCAACATTGGTAGACTTGTCAACGTGGACTGCATACCACGGTGATTCATTAATCCTAACAATTGTACCTCAATATCCTCTGCTATTTCATCAATTCGTCTAGTTATGGTGCTAGCCGAAAGAGGAACACATGCCAGCTTTTGAACTGCAGCCTCTCCTAAAAGTTCATGACAAATGTCCTTAGCAGCAGGCAGGATCAACTCTTCACCAATAAATAGTAAAGGGCTTCTTAGCTTTAGCAATGCGGTTTGCCACTAAGAATTATGCTCTCAGTGCAGACATATTTGATGAAGTGGTGGCCTTCAACAGTTGCTTCTGTTCGTGTTCATGTTTTTTCCTTTTGAAAAACTCCAAAGTTTTGTCTTTTAATTCAAGGTGCTTGGTCTCCAAGTGGCTAAGCAGTTTTGAAGTTTTCATGGCTTTGCTGGACAGCCTGTCACCACATATTATATACAAAGCGGGCTTGGAGAATGTGAATCACCTGTTGCAATGAACCCATAATTTAAGTAGGATTCTTGGTATTTTCCTTCAAATGCAGCTTTCTTTCTGTTGGCAGTCTTCTGCTGTCTCATCATTGGGTCTTTCCCCACTTTCAAAGAAGCTCTCCAGTGACGTTTGTTTTTTAGTCATTTTGGCTAGGGTTAGCTTGTGGGCTTACCAAAACTGTGACTGAGACAAGTGTGCAGCACGGGAAAGAGGTGCAGATGGAAGTGGTAAATAAAATAACGGGCAGGCCACGCGTGGACTAAAATAAGTGTCGGATTCTGACTTAAAGCCTGCCACCAGATGCAGCTGTACAATTGAAGTGCATCAACTCATTTGCCACTATAAAGCCTGCCACCAGATGCAGCTTAATTGTCACTTGCCACTTACTGATAGGGTTCTGATATGAGTCTGCAAGCAACTGATTTATTATGGTCTCTGTGGAGTCAAACCTCTCTGCAAATGATGATCTGTATTTGCAGCCGCTCCTCAGCACGAGCATCTCTGCCTCAGCTCCACCTCAGATCATCAGGCATTAAATTCTTATAAGGAGCGTGCAACCTAGATCCCTTGCATGTACGGTTCACAGTAGGGTTTGCACTCCTACGAGAATCTAATGCCGCCACTGATCTGACAGCAGGCAGAGCTCAGGCAGTAATGTGAACGATGGGGAGCAGCTGAAAATACAGATGAAGCTTCGCTTACTCACCCACCACTCACCTCCTGCTGTGCGGCCTGGTTCCTAACAGGCCATGGACTGGTACCGGTCTGTGGCCTGGGGGTTGGGGACCCCTGCTTTAGGACAATTATTAATCCTGTGGGAGTGAACACAGTGACGGGAATCTGAAGGAGCATCCAGATAGCTTTAACAGCAATATTTAGTTCTCCAGTGATAGTTTTGATGTTTTCATTTTATTAATATAATTTATGATTCATATATAGATGATATATTATGTGATCTTATATAAATATGAAATATCTATTTCTCATTAATGTTTTTAGTAATACCAAGACAGTGGGGATAGAGGATGAAGATAAGAAAACAAACAAAAACAACAACAAAAATATTAATCCCTACAATGTGCCAGAAACAATGTCAGAAATCTGAGAATAAAGCAGAGAACAGTACAGAAAAAGTCCTTGCCTTCATGGCACTTATAGTGAGAGAATATTACATACCTAAAGATGCAGAATAAACAGCCTAAAACTCCGAATTTTGTATGTATTTAAAGCCCCAACTGCTCCTCTACATGAATATTCATATGTCCGACGGCCTAATAAAATTCACCAGTTAGACATCTCAAAGGCACCTGAAATGTTTCATAAAAGACCAAATTTATACTATTCCAGTATTTTTTTATCAACAAAGGATATCACCATCCACTGAGTTGCCTTGAACATTGAATAATCCTTAACAATTCCCTCCCCCGCATCACCCATATTCAATCTATTACCAAGCCTTATTAATTTCTGTCTTCCAAATAACTCTCTGTATCCAAAGCCAACAGGTCAATCTAAGCTATCATAATCTCCTGAAGGACTACTCTGATAGGTTCCTAACTGGATTTTCTGTTTCTTATCTATCACTCCTAGGTCTTTACATTTCAGCCAGAGCAATATTTTCAAAATACAAATCCTACCACTTCATCTATTCACATGTCCACTTTAAAAATTCAATAAGGGGTAAGTCAACAGCTTCTCCTTGCCTCCATGGACACCCTGATTCAACAACAACATATGCACCAGCTACTGTTGTGAGAAATCCAGAAAACAGTAAGAGGTTCCTACCTCCCAGATGAATATAAAACCAGCTGCATTGAAATGGTAGGAAAATTTGTGGCATAACTTTTGTCTTTGTCCCCCCACCCAGTTCAACATGGTGCAACTGGGAGAAGACTTCCAACTCCCAGCTTCTCCCTAAGGGAGTTAAAAGGAGATTGAAACATACGTCTAATGTGCAGACTTTTAGGGGGGCTACCCAGGGGACTGGTTTCTGTCTTGCCTGAATCTATGCACTAACAGGAAATGTTGCCAGGTTGGGGGCCACTGAGTACAAAGGCAAAGGTTTAAACTTGCATGCACTCACTTGCCATAGTCTCTTCCCCTGGTCCAGCACTTAACTACTGTGATAAAATCCCCAACTCCCAGCTTCTCCCTGAGGATGGAAATTATTGGACCATATGTCCAATGTTCAGGCAGGGAGCTGCCTGAGGGACTGGTTTCTGTGCCACATATCTCAGAATACTGACAAGATCCAGCATACTCTAGATGCCAAGGGGCCACTGAGAACAAAAGAGAGCTGAGCAGCTTGCTGCCACTCCAGAGGACTAGCAGAAAGAGACCAGAACAGCTTGGCGGCCTCTACCTTGGATGGGGAGAAGAGAAGAGTGGAGAATGTACAACATTCCAACATTTTTTTTTAGCGGGGGGAGTGTCCTGAGGGACTAGTTTCTGCTTGCTCAACTCAGAGAGCTGATGGGACCTGGAATATTCTAAAGGCCTGCAGAGAACAAAAGCGGGCTGGGTGGCTTACAGCAGTTCCAGAGAATCTGTAGTACCACTGACAAAAACCAGAGGGAACAAAAAATTACAAGCACTTGAAAAAAAAAAACTGAAAAATCCTTCTAATCAGGAATCTACACACTCAAGTCAAGAGAAGGCACATCCACAGAAAAGGTTTGAGAGGCCTCCAGAATCTGCAGCTGAGCTAACTGGTGAAGATCTTTCCCTGTACAAAGCCAGTTTATAAAAAACTGGAAGAGGTAGCTGTTTTTTCAAATGTGTAGATAGAAACCCAAAGTTATATGGAACACGAAGAAACGGGAAACTGGCCCAATCAAAGGAACAAAATAAATTCCAGGAATCAACCATAAAGAAATGGAGGCATATGAATTAGGTGAAAAAGAATTTAAAATAACCATCATAAAGATGCTTAACAAGCTCAGGGAAATGATACATGAACAAAATGAGAATTTCAAAAAAAGAGACAAAATACAAAGCCAAACAAAAATTTTGGAGCTCAAGAATACAGTAACTGAAATAAAAAACTCACTAGAGGGGTTTAACAGCAGCATAGTCAATCAAAATAAAGAATCAGTGAACTCAAACACAGGTCATTTAAATGATCCAGTCAGACAAGTATAAAGAAAAGAGAATGAAAGCGAATGAAGAAAGCCTGCAGGATTTATAGGACACCCTCAAGCAGACAAATATACACAAATGGCAGTCTCAGAAGGTGAAAAAAGTGAGAGAAAGGTACAAAGTTTATAATGAAATAGTACCCAAAAACTTCCTAAAAAGGGTGGAGGGAGGGAATGGATATCCAGGTTCAAGAAGCCAACAGCAAAAAAGATGAATCCAAAGAAGGTTACACTGAGACACATTATAAACAAACTGTCAAAAATCAAAGATGGAGAGAATTTTGAAAGCAGCAAGAGCAAAGCAAAAAAGGAGTAGGATGATATATTCAGAATGCTGAAAGAGAAAAAAAAAGTCTACCTACCAAAAACACTATGTCCAGTAAAACTGCCCTTCAAAAATGAAGGAAAGATGGGAGGGGGAGGAGTATAGCAGGGAAGGGAAGGGGGACAGGTGGAGGAGGAGGAGAAACACTTTCATAGAATAACAAAAGCTGGGGGAGTTCATCACCACTAGAGCTGCCTTACAAGAAATGCTAAGGGGAGTCCCTCAGTTGAAATCAAAAGATGCTAGACAGTAACACAAAGCCATAAAAAATGGACTTTAAGTCAAAAACTGTTAGAGACAAAGAATAATATTATATATTGAAAAAGTGTCAATTCATGAAGATATAATAATTATAAACATAGAAATGCATAAGAACAGAGCCCCAAAATATATAAAACAAAAACTGACAGAATAGAGGAAATATAGTTCTATAATAATAGTAGGAAACTTTAATATCCCAATGTCAATAATGGAAAAAACAACCAGACAGAAATTCGAGAAGGAAAAGAGGACTTGAAAAATACCATAAACTAATTAGACCTAACAGACATATATAGAACACTCCACCTAACAAAGCAGAATACACATTCTTCTCAAGTGTGTGTAGAACATCCTCTAGGACAGACCATAGGTTAGGCCACAATACAAGTCAAATTTAAAAAGGATTTAGTGCTTTTTCTGACTATAATGAAATGAAATAGAAAACAATAACAAAGAAAACTGGAAAATTCACACATAAATGAAACTTAAACAACACTCTTTTTTAAAATTCAAGTATAGTTGATTTACAATATTATATTGCTTTCAGGTGTACAGCATAGTGATTCAGTATTCTTGCAGATTATATTCCATTATATTACAAGATAATGGCTATAATTCCCTGCTATACAATATAAACAACACACTCTTAAACAATCCCTGGATCAAACCAAATATCACAAGGAAAATTAGAAAATACCTTGGTGTGGCGAGCATTACCCTCTGAGGAAGGCGCCATTAAGACCCTCATAAGCCTCAGGGCCCGATTGTACTCTCCTTGGTATGCATCCTGGACTTTATGATATGAAGGTAAAAAAGGAGATGGCCTTTGGCCAAATTGCTCCAGGGACCTGCTCAGTTACTGGGAGCCCCTGGTTGTTCCCTAAAGCTAGGAAAAGCAACCCTGGAGGAGAAATTGGTGCCTTTGAGGGAGAAGCCGAGAAGCCAATCAACCAGCTGATGCCAATAAGGCGTGACTAAGCCTAGAAGCCAATCAACCAGCTGATGCTGATAAGGCATGACTAAGCAAATTCCCTGCTTTAGGGGTATATATATGGCTACGCTTTGTGATTAAACTTGCCTTGCAACCATCAGTTGCTTGTGCCCTTCTGATCCCATACCTTGGTGCATTCAGTTCCCTACCCCCTCTCGTCAATTGTTGCTGCACTTTGAGGACCTGCTGCGGCTGGCGGCACCTTGGTACATATGAAAATGAAAATACAAACATACCATAACTTAGAGATACAGTGAAACAGTGCTATGAAAGATATTTTAGCTGTAAATGTAAACATTAAAAAAAGAGGGGGCTTCCCGGGTGGCACAGTGGTTGAGAGTCCACCTGCCGTTGCAGGGGACACAGGTTCGTGCCCCGGTCCGGGATAATCCCACATGCTTCAGAGCGGCTAGGCCCGTGAGCCATGGCCGCTGAGCGTGCGCGTCCGAAGCCTGTGCTCCACAATGGAAGAGGCCACAGCAATGAGAGGCTCGCATACCACAAATTAAAAAAAAAAAAAAAAAAAAAAAATTGAGGGCTTCCCTGGTGGCGCAGTGGTTGAGAGTCTGCTTGCTGATGCACGGGATACGGGTTTGTGCCCCGGTCCGGGAAGATCCCACATGCCGCGGAGCGGCTGGGCCCGTGAGCCACGGCCGCTGAGCCTGCGCATCAGGAGCCTGTGCTCTGCAATGGGAGAGGCCACGACAGTGAGAGGCCCACGTACCGCAAAAAAAAAAAAAGAAAGATCTCAAATACCTAACTGTACATT
Source organism: Kogia breviceps (assembly GCF_026419965.1). Classification (NCBI taxonomy): domain Eukaryota; kingdom Metazoa; phylum Chordata; class Mammalia; order Artiodactyla; family Physeteridae; genus Kogia; species Kogia breviceps. Next base: position 22,566,058 of record NC_081328.1, read on the forward strand.
TTACAGTATAGCAAATTAAGCTGAAAACTAGCAGAAGGAAAGAAAAAATAAAGAGCAGAGTAAATAAAATAGAGAATAGAAAAAATAGACAAATAAAAGTTACAAAAGTGACAAATATTTAGCTAGACTGACTAAGGGAAAAAAGGAGAAGACTCAAATTACTTAAACCACAAAAGAAAGTGGAGATATTACTAGCAACTTTACAGAAATAAAAAGGATTATAAGACAATACTATGAACAACTGTATGCCACCAAACTGGATAATAATCTGGATGTAATAGATAAATTTCTATCAACACACAAGTCTAAAAAAAAAAAACTGAATCATGAAGAAAATAGAAGATCTGAATAGACTTATAACAAGTAAGGAGACTGAATCAGTTAATTGAAAACCTTCCAACAAAGAAAAGCCCTAGACCAGATGGCTTCACTGATGAATTCCATCAAATATTAAAGTTAATATCAATCCTTCTCACACTTTTCCAAAAAAATGAAAAGGAGGGAACATTTCCTAACTCATTCTAGAGGCCAGACTTACCCTGATACAAAAGGCAGACAAAGAAATTCAGGCAAAGAAAACTACAGACCAGTATCCTTTATGAATATCACTGCAAAAATCTTCAACATATGGGACTTCCCTGGTGGCGCAGTGGTTAAGAATCCACCTGCCCATGCAGGGGACACGGGCATGATCCCTGGTCCAGGAAGATCCCACATGCCACAGAACAACTAAGCCTGTGTGCCACAACTACTGAGCCCGCACCCTAGAGCGCTCATGCCATAGCTACTTGAGCCTGCGTGCCACACTACTGAAGCCCACGTGCCTAGAGCCTGTGCTCCACAACAAGAGAAGCCACTGCAATAAGAAGCCTGCACACTGCAAATAAGAGTAGCCCCTGCTTGCTGCAACTAGAGAAAGCTCACCAGCAGCAATGAAGACCCAACACAGCCAAAAAATAAATAAATTTAAAAATTGATTTAAAAAAATCTTCAACATATACTAGCAAACAAAATTCAGCAACATACCAAAAGTATTATACATCAGGACCAATTGGGATTTACTCCTGGAATTCAGGGGTTGTTCAACATATGAAAATCAATTAATGTAATACACTACATTAATAGAATGAAGAAAAAAAACCCACATGATCATCTCAATTGATGCAAAAAAATAATTTGACAAAATTCAGCACCCTCTCATGATTAAACACACACACACACACACACACACACACACACACACACACACATACTCAAACTAGGAATGGAAGGGAATTTCCTAAACATATTAAAGGTCATATATGAAAAGCCCACTTCAAACATCATACTCAGTGGTGAACAACTGAAAGCTTTTCCCCTAAAATAAAAGGTATTCAAATTGGAAAGGAAGAAGTAAAACAACCTCTGTTCACAGATGACACAGGCTTATATCTAGAAAACACTAAAGAATCCACACATCCACACAACATACACACAAACTAAAACAAAAAATCAGAGTTTTTAGAGCTAATAAATGAAATCAGTAAAGTTGCATGATACAAAATCAACATACAAAAATTGGTTTCATTCCTATATACTAACACTGAACAACCATCAAAGGAAATTTCTAAAAGAAAATTCCATTCACAATATCATCAAAAATAATAAAATACTTAGAAATAAATTTAACCAAGGAATAAAAGACTTGTATACTGAAAACTACAAAACTGTTGAAAGAAATTAAAGAAACATAAATAAATGGAAAGACATCCAATGTTCATGGACTGGAACATTTAATATTGTTAATGTGACAATATTACCCAAAGCAATTTACACATTCAGTGCAATCCTTACCAAAATAACAACTTTTTTTTTTTCGCAGAATGAGAAAAACATATCTTAAAATTCTTATGGAATCAAAAGGGATCCCAAATAGCCAAAACAATATTGAAAGAAAAAGGACAAAGTTGAAGGACTAACATTTCCAAATTTCAAAACTTACTACAAAGATATAGCAATCAACAGTGTGCTACTGGCATAAGGACAAACATATAGACAAAAGGAATAGAATAGGGAGCTCGGAAATAAAACTTTGAATATACAGTCAACTGATTTTCAACCAGGGTGCCAAGACCATTCAATGGGGGGAAAAAAAGAGTCTTTTCAACAAATGATGCTGGGAAAACTGGATAGCCACATACCAAAAAAAAAAACCCCTCAAATTAACCCTTGTCTATACCATATATAAATTAACTCAAAATTACCAAAGTATAAGACCTAAAAACTATAAAACTATTTGAAAAAAAATAGGGCAAAATATTCAGGACACTGGATTTGGCAATGATTTCTTGGATACAACACCAAAAAGCACAGGTAACAAAAGAAAAAATTGGACTTGATCAAAATTAAAAAATTTTTGTGCATCAAAACATACTATCAAGAAAGTGAAAAGGTAACCGACAGAACGGGAAAAATATCTGCAAGTCATTTATCTGGTAAGAGATTAATATCCAGAATACAGAAAGAATTCCTACAATTCAAAAACAAATAATCCAATTCAAAAATGGGCAAAGGACTTGCATAGACATTTCTCCAAAGAAAGTATACAGATGGCCAATAAGCACATGAAAAGATGCACAACTTCATTAATCATTAGGGAGATGCATATCAAAACTACAATGAGATACCACCTCAAACTCATTAGGATGGCTGCTATCAAAAAACCAGAAAATTAGTGTTGGAAAGGATGTGGAAAAATTGGAATATTCATACATTGCTGGTGAAAATATAAAATGGTATAGCTACTATGGAAAATAGTTTGGCAGTTCCTCAAAAAGTTTATAAACATAAAATTATCATATGATCCAGCAGCAATTTCCACTGCTAGGTATATCACCAAAAGAACTGAAGGCAGGAACTCAAACAGATAGTTGTACATCAATATTAATAGCAGCATTATTCACAATAGCAAAAAGGTGGAAACAACCAAAGCATCCATCAACAATGAATGGATAAACAAAGTAATAAATACATATAATGAAATAATATTCAGCCATCAAAAGGAATGAAATTCTGATACATGGTACAATGTGGATGAACCCTGAAAACATTATGGTAAATGAAATAAGCCAGACACAAAAGGACAAGTGTGGTATGATTTCATTTTTATGAGGTACCTAGAAGAGACAAATTCATAGAGAAAGTAAGTAGAATAGGAGTTGCTAGGGACGGGGAGGGGGGGAAACGACGAGGGGAGAATGAGGAGTTACTGTTTAGTGAATACAGAATTTCCGATTGGGATGATGAAAATGTTTTGGAAATGGCTAGTAGTGATAGTTGTACAACATTGTAAATCTACTTAATGACAATGAATGGCTAAACAAGTTTTAGGTTATGTATATTTTACCACCATTTTGTAAATTGAAAAAATAGAAACACACCCAAACATGCACAAAGTCAAATACTACACAGTAGTATAAATGAACAAATTAGTTAACAGTAGCATAAATGAATAAATTAGTTAACACATGTATCAACAAAGATGAACACTATCTATAGATGTTGCGTTTTAAAAGTTACAGATAATTAACATACAAATGATTTCATTTATACAAAGTTCAAAAACAAATCATTTAAGTGTATATAATATATATAATTATATAAACTATTTTTTAAAAAACAAGTAAAACTAATATCTCTAGAGATGGGAGGATATGATTGGGAAGGGGCGCATGCAGGCCTCTAACATATGACTAACGTTCTACTTCCCATGTTGGGTGGAGGATACTTAGATGTCCATTTTATTATTATTTTAAATGTGCATATTAATTTTATACACATATTTCACAATTAAAAACATAAAGACTAAACATTACTCTGGTATTAATATGGATGAGTTAGAACAGGGGTTAGAGTGGGTATATTTAGGCAACCAATATAGTAATCCAGAGATGTAGCTTGGATTAGAAAGTATTAAAAAAAATTACGCAAAACTTGAGAGTAAGGACAAAAAAAAAAAACAAAAAAAGGCAGCATAACCTTTCAATTTCATATAGAGGCAAAGGCCCATCCAAGGATTACACAGGGAAATGCACTTTATTGAACTCATTGTTTACTGTTGATTAAGATCCAGACTTAGTGAAATTACATTTTAACTGTATATTTTTGTCCAGTAGAAATGCAAATTATTTCTGTCCAGGAGAAAAGATAACCCCAAAGGTTACAGTTGATTGACCTGTAGCACATGAACCAGATTTGTATTCAGGCTGGCAATCTTATATTCTATTCCTTTATTATACTGCCTTTAAGTACACAGCTCCTTAAATGCTCTCTGAATCAGCATTAATATCATACTCATTCCCCCATTAATCAATAAACTGAATAAACTCTTTGATAGGCGTTCACTTTATATTTACACGATTCATGATTTCACCTTTTTGAAATTATACTGTAGAGAAAGAAAACTAAACAGACTACAAAAATATTTAAAATTTAAAATGAGCAAGGTGTGATGTTAGACTGGATATGATAGGAAAAGGAGAAGAAGGTTCATAGATGCCCCCTGGTTACCTGACTAGCCCCAATATAAATTGTGGTACCATTTATTCATAAAGGCAACACTGGACAAGGACCAAGATTGGGAGGAAAGACTACAATTTTATTGTCTTTGAGATGCTCAGATTGATATGTTATGTAGCAATGTGTAAGGTTGTGATTTATAATAAGAAACATATATATATGTATATTTGGGTCTTTGTCCCTGTCTAGCACAGAGCTCCTAAAACCCCGGGAATTTTCTGAGCAATAAGAGCTATAGGGGCATCTTTTGTTTTCAGTTCCTGAAATAGCTCCAGGGCCATAAATGTGAAAAGATTTATTCACATCAAGTCCCTTTCAACCACACCTGAGTGTAGGTTAATTACGTGACTTTTGGACAGCCCCCAGGTAACCTAAGGACAGTGGCTGGTTGCCAGCAGAACTGCAATACTGTGATTTATAAGAAAAATATACATTTGGTCATTCAGGTAACCAAAATATATTGCCCATATATATTTGGTCTTCATCCACCATTCCTGGCTCACAGCTCCCCAAATCCTTGGAATTTCCTAAGTGTTGAGAGTGATAGAGATGTCTTTTGTTATACTAATGAGGTGACTTTAGCAAAGCGGCTTAGGATGGGGACTAGTTGTCAATGGAGCCAACCACCTGATTAGTGGGATGAAACTATCAGTCCCACCCTCTCTATTATTCAGAACCTCCCACTGTGTATCTCTCCATCTGGCTATTGATTGATATTCTTTTATAATAAATTGGTAACCTAGTGAGTAAATGAGTTTTCCTGAGTTCTGTGAGCTGTTCCAGCAAATTAACTGAACCCAAGGAGTGGGTCGTGGGAACCTCTGGTTTACAGCCAGTCTGTCAGAAGTATAGGTAACAACCTGGGCTTGCAACTAGTGTCTGAAGTAGAGGGTGGTCTTGTGGGAATGAGCCCTTTACCTGTGGAATCTGATTCTATCTCTGGGTAGATAGTGTCAGAATTGAGTTGAATCTTGGACATCCCGCTGGCATCCAAGAATTGCTTGTTGGTGTAGGGAAGTTTACACACACACACACACAGATGTTGCACAGGCTGGAAGAGTTGGGAACCCTTTTCAGGAACCAACCATATGAAATTTTCAACCCCAGCCCCAACCTCCAGGGAGGGGAAAGGGGCTAGAAGTTGAGTCAACTGCCAATGGCAAATGATTTAACCAATTGTGCCTATGTAATGAAGCCTGCATAAAACCCAAAAAGAATGGAGCTCAGAGAGCTTCTGGATTGGTGAATGCAACCACATGTCAGAGGGTAGTAGACCCCAGTTCCACGGGGACAGAAGCTCCTGTGCTCGGGACACTTCTGGACCTCACCCTATATACTTCATCTGGCTGTTCGTCTGTATCTTTTATAATATCCTTTATATTAAACTGGTAAATGTAAGTCAATGTTTCTCTGAGTTCTGTGAACCACTCTAGTAGATTAATCGAACTTGAGAAGGGAGTTGTGGGAACTTCTAACTTATAGCCAGTCAGTCAGACACAAAGGTAACAACCTGAACATGAGATTGGTGTCCGAAGTGGGGAAAGCCTGGTGGGATGAAGCTCTTAACCTCTGGTATCTGATGCTGTGCTCTAGGTAGATATTGTCATAACTGAGTTAAACTGTAGGACACCCAGCTGGTGTCACAGAATTGCTTAATGTATGGGAATCCACACATCAGGTATCAGAAGTGAAGCTGTGTTGTAGTAGATTACTGAGAGTAGAGGAGACAAAAAAAGGTGTTTTTTCTCTTGACTACGGTACTTAAAGAGGAAAAGTCAGAAGTGAATTATAAATTGGGAAACCAAGACAAATAGACATAACTAAAAGAATTAACATAGATGAGACTGACCAGCAGTAGAGTACAGATAAAGAAAAAAGCCCAGCAAGAAAATCTTACTCCCTCTTTCTATCACACTGCACATCCAATCCATCAGCAATTCCTGCCAGCACTACTTTCAAATGATACCTAGACTCCAAACACCGCTACCACAGTGGTCCAGGCCACCACCATCTCTCACATGAGTTATTATAGTCAACTCCTACACAGTCACGTGCTGCTTCTCGTACTCTCTACAGTCCATTTCCATATAGCAGCCAGCACAATCCTTTTAAAATTAAGTCTAAAGACTCCAGATGCTTCCTATTGCATTAGAATAAAATCCAAATCCCTACTGTGGCATGATTTTACCACAGCTACTTCTCTGACCTCATGTTCTGCTACACCTCTCACGCCACCCCTACTCTGCTTCAGCCCAGGTAGCCTTCCTGTTTGTCAAAGAAACCAGACACTCTCCTACCATAAGGTTCCCTCTGCCTGAATATTCTTCCCCCATAGGCCTTTACTCAATGTCACCTTCTCTGACAGGCCTTCCAGAACCATCCAATTAAAATTTGCAACTACCTCTATCCACTCCCCCAGGAGTCTCATTTCCCTCTTCTTTGCATTATTTTTCTATACAGCATTTACCATTATTCGTAGTAGTCCATTCAGGCTACTATTAAAAAAAACAAAACTAAAAACTAACAAAAACAAACAAAAAACCACATAATCGTTTCACAATATATACACGTATCAACTCATCACATTGTACACCTTAAACTTACATATCAATAATATCTCAATAAAGTTGGAAAAAATATACTGCAGATGGAGTGGCTTAAACAGAAATTTATTTTTCACAGTTCTGGACACTGGGAGGTCGAAGATCAAGGTGTCGGCTGATTCATTTCCTGGTGAGACTCTCATTCGGGCTTGCAGATGGCCACCTCACTGAATCCTTATACACCTTTTCCTCTGTGCTCATGCTGTGGGAAGACAGCAAGATTTCTGGTATGTCTTCTTATAGGAACACTAATGTTATCAGATCAGGGCCCCACCCTTATGACCTCATTTAACCTTAATTACTTCCTTAGAGACCCCATTTCCAAACACAGCCACACTGGGGGTTAGGGTTTCAATGTATGAATTTGCAGGGAGGGTGACATAAACACTGAGTCCATGACACCATCTAGTATAAAGTACCTTTCTATGTGTCTGGTTTATTTTCTGTCTCTCACCCCTGGAATATAACCTCCACAAGGACAATGACTTTTGTTTGTTTTGCTCACTGCTGACTGTCCAGTACCTAGAACAGTACCTTGACACTTAGGAAGTAGGCAACAAATATTTGAACTAATTTAATAAATGAATAAAAATGGAAGATTCAAAAGAATGGAAGGTCAGAGAGGGGAATAAGGAGGAAATTAAAAAACCCTGTAAAATCAGGTGCCAAAGTCCTTAATTAAAGAAGAGTATTCATGTGATTTGTAAGATGTCAGTAAAGATGAAGGGGAAAGAATGACATGATTAAAAGACATGAGCTCAGAGACCAAAGCTTTTTTCTTTTTTTAGTGAGTTTTTCTCTCTCTCTCTTTTTCCTTCTTTCCTTCCTTCCTTCAGAAAAAGGTGGAAAGGTTAAGGTTTAGAAAGAGCAATGGAGAGTAAATAGGATACCAAATCTGAGGTACTAGAGAAAAAAGTGGTCACAACACGAAAGTGTTGACAAGAAAATGACATGTCCTCTGGGTATATCCAGGTTTTAGTTCAGGTATGGAGGTACAAGGAACACTGTGAAAAGGGGGTAGGGGAATTTGGTAACTATGAGACAACATTCCCACAGAACACAATGTGTTTATTTTAACTGTTTCAGTGAAGATTTTTTAAAAGTAACTTAAAAGCCTTCTGTTCAGGATTATACAAGGGCTACATGCAAATCTAGAATATAGCTCTACAGCAAAAACATACTGATTATTTTGGTGAAAATGGTCTGTGGCAAATTCTCAGTTTTAAGTAAAAAAAAAAATTAGGTCTATAGCTTTTCCATTCTCATTACAGGTGACACTCAAATTGCACATCTATACATCTTAATTACTTCCCCCTTGCCAGAAAATTCATACAAAAAAACCACACACACATATCTCAACTTCTAAAATTTTCTTAAGTATCCCAACTAGGCCCCTAAAAATCAAAAAACTTGAAGAAAGTACACTGACACAGAACCATCTCTCAGGTTTTAAGATTTACATATATGAAAAGTGTGAGGTTATCTGTTATAAAATAGTTTATTTAGCTCATAAAGAGTAAATATATTCACATACAGAGAGACTAGCCTACATATAGTGATCAGATGATTTAATCTACTAACTGATGTTCACATCACTTAGATTTGATAACTTCAGAATTTTTTTTTTGAGTCAGATCTCAAAAATTAAAAGACACTTTGGAATGTTTATGCCTTATCTGGATATTGTCATTTTACTTTTTCAAACTTCTTAAAACCAGTTTCTCACTAGGGAGGCAGTAAGTTAGAATGCAACCTAGTGGGGAAATCCTGCATTTGCTCAATGTCTATAGGTTTTACACAGTTCCAGATGTTCAGTACATTAATAACGCACTAACTCAAAGCCTCTTTTTGAAACTTTAGAAAGTGCAAACTGCATTAAGACCTCTTTGCCCTCATTAATGGTATTGTTACAATCCCGGTCCTCTGGAAAATGTTTTTTCGCATGTGTTTAACTTTATAATATTGCCATTTACTCACTTTACTAGCCAGTACTCAAGTCTTAATGCTTTTAATAGGCTGCCTAAACAGACTACCATCTTTTGTAATCTTTTTCACATAATTTATTTCACAGGTAAAACCTGTCATACTTTTCCTTCTGAAGATGAGTCTTCACATTCATTTCATGAGGTACTAATATTTAAGAAATACCTACTTTCTTTTGTTCAGTTGATATGTATCCATATGTATAAATTTTGGCACCTGATATACAGTTCCTTTTAAATAGTAATAAAAATGGAAAATAAGTGGTAGTGTATTTTATAACATTTTAAAGGAAAAATGGGTACATCCTTAATTCTTGCTGTATTCATATCTAAAACATGAGAAAACCAAAAATATTAATTTCTATTGAAACAATTTCCTATACTCTAACTATTTGGTGATATCTCAGGAGGCTGGGTTATAGTTCAGGATCAAACATTCAATGAATATACATGCAGTCAGTAATATACTAGGAAGAATAATATGGAGGAATACTGTCCTGAAGTGAAAGTAAGATCACTTGTAGTTGTTGGCTATCTATATGGAAATGAAAGGTCATACAGTCTCTGACAAGGAATATTCCCTCTCACAAATCTGTTAAAAGGATGAGGACTATGAAAATGTTAGAGCTGCATTACTGATACTGATATGCTAATTTGGAGTCATTTATTGATATATTTTAATAAAAATATACAATACTTACATTGTAAAAATTTTCAAAGAAAACTGAATATCAGAAATAACTCATACATTTCCTCACCTACTTTGTTAAAATCTCTTGAAGATACTAAGAACCCAATAGCTATTTATGCACGGAACAAATTCTTAAGTCTTTAAAACATGAATTCTGAATTTCTGTTGATTGATCAACATAGTTGGTTCATCAATGTCTGAAGTAACCATCTGGTTAAAAACTGGTTCTTTCTTCTTACAGTATTGTATCATCTTTCCAGAAAGTTGAAAAGAAAACTGAGGACACCATATTTGTAAGCTGTTTTTAGCTTTCACTGAAGTGTTGAGAACTGAAACTTTTTCATTTATGTCCACAATAGCAAAGAAAAGGAAATCAACAAAGGAAGATTTATCATAATTATTAGATGAATAAGACAAAAGAGTCAGAGCAACACTCCAATTCTACTGACAATGGTGAAATTGTATGGTGTAAGTGAAATCTCAGACTATGAATCTTCAGATAACAATATACTGCACAAAACTTTTCAAATTCAAGAATTGATATGTGATCAATACATACCTAAGGACAAGAAGAAACAATGGTATTCTCAATCAGTTCACTATTCAGCAGGAAGGACTTCATGACAATATTTTGTGACAGCAACATTGACTGTCTCTTCCCATCTCATTGTTGCTAAAAAGACATGTGACACTACTCTTTGATTTTTTTAATATCAATACACCAAAATTTACTTGCTACAGAGATTTTATGTCTAACCTCTTTAGTTTCTAATAATGTTGGCTTTTGTTTTTTACTATTCTTTTATTCTTACTTCTATAAATTATTCCAATAATGACTTAAAATATAAAAAAGAAAAATGACAAATGGTTATGACTATTTTTACTGGTTTACTGAGGGTTAAAAAGGAGAGTAATATGATAATCAATATGGGGGAAAAACTGGTGAGGGAAAGATTGAAGGGAGAAAGATCAGTTAAGAATAATTTAACTTAGAGATGAGGACCAAACCAAAGCTAACAGTAGAAACAGCATTTAATAAATGAATGAGAAAACAAGCCACAGACTGGGAGAAAATACACATCTGGACAAAAGACATCTGATAAAGAACTATTATCCAAAATATACAAAGAACTCCTAAAATTCAACAATAAGAAAACAATCCAATTGAGAAATGGGCCAAAGATTTGAACAGTCACCTTACCAAAGAAGTATACAGATGGCCAATAAGTATATGAAAAGATGTTCCACATTTTAGGTCAGCAGGGAATTGCAAATCAAAAAAACAAGGTAGCACTACACATTTATTAGAATGACCAAAATCTAAAACACTGACAACACCAAATGCTGACACGGATGTGGTGGGAATACAAAATAGTACAGACACTGAAAGACAATTTTGCAGTTTCCTATAAAACCAAACATACGCTTACCATATGATCCAGCAGTTATGCTCCTTGATATTTACCCAAATGAACTGAAAACTTTCATCCACATAAAAACCTACACACAGATGTTTACAGCAGCTTGATTTGTAACTGCCAAAGCCTTCAGTAGGTAAATGGATAAACTGGTACATCCAGACAATGGAATAGTATTCCACACTAAAAAGAAATGAGCTATTCAAGCCATGAAAAGACAGGGAAGAAACTTAAATGCATGCAGCTAAGTGAAAGAAGCTAATCTGAGAAGACTACTTACTATATGATTCCAACTATATCACATTCTGGAAAAGGTAAAACTATGAAGTCAGTAAAAAGACCAGTGATTGCTAAGGGTTAGGGGGAGGGAGGAATGAACAGGAGGAGCACAGAACATTTTTAGGGCAGTGAAACTACTCTGTATGATACTATAATGGTGGAAACATGTCATTACACATTTATAAAAACTCATTCTATAAGTATTATAGAATATATAATACCAAGAGCAACCCTAATTTAAACTATGGACTTCAAGTGATAATGATGTGTCAATATAAGGTCATCGGTATAATAAATGTACCATTTTGGTGAGGAGTATCAATAATGTCCTAGGCTATGCATGTGTGAGACTAGTACAAAAATTCTCTGTACTGATCCCTCAATTTTGCTGTGAACCTAAAACTGCTCTAAAAAAATAAACTCTATTTTTTAAAAAATTACATAATCAATAGACTTTTCTACATTAAGGTGCTATCTGTAGAATTTTATCCTTGACGATATTTTTCCCTTTATGATCTGTTATGTTACCATGATTTCCTAGTTATACCATCTTCAAGCTAACATTATCTAAATCAGGTAACTGAGGCAAATGTTATTTCTAAAAACTCTTCAAAAATAGTACTTCGTACCAAGGCAAAACCAATGCATTGGTATGGGCTCTAACTATTCATTTACTATGTCCTATAGAAAATGCCATATCTTTTTCTGAAAGAGTTTTAAAACGTGGTAACCCGGGCTTCCCTGGTGGTGCAGTGGTTGGGAGTCCGCCTGCTGATGCAGTGGACATGGGTTTGTGCCCCGATCCGGGAGGATCCCACATGCCATGGAGCGGCTGGGCCCGTGGGCCATAGCTGCTGGGCCTGCGCCTCCGGAGCCTGTGCTCCGCAGCGGGAGAGGCCACGGCAGTGAGAGACCCGCGTACCACAAAAACAAACAAACAAACAAAAACAAACGTGGTAACCCTTGAGAATCTGGCACCTTAAAATTGAAGGCAAGAAATTGAGAGAAATCACATCTGTAATTTGCATTTGTTGTAGTATTTGAGAATATTCAATCCTATTATAAAAAACAAGAAACCCAATGGGTATGTGAAACTCGTAAGATGTTTAAACCATAGATAGAAGTTGGAAACCTATAAAACATGTTAAACAGATAAAATAAGTACAGCACATATGTATGAACATAGATGGAAAGGGATAAGTTAGATCAAGTAGACACTAAGTGTTCAAGATATGCTATATATACATGAAGCAATAAATAGTCAAGATATACCAAATATATATGCGGCATATGAAACTCAATTATTCATGAAATCTTAATTCAGCCACCCATTGTTGATACCCATCCTGGCCCCATGTAACCCCTTCCCCAAGAAAGGCAAATAAAAGCCATAGTTGCTCGATAGGCTAACTGGTAGGCTACAGCTGTGGCCAAGTACACCTGCCCCTGTTTTTCTTTAATAAAGACTGTGTCATTAGCCTGAGCACTTTCCATCCACTGGGCCAAGTTGCTCAAACTCCTTTCTAGTCTTTGTAGCTACAGTATCAGCAAAAAATGCTGATGTGGCAGAGAATGAAAGACAAGACATATGAACACTGCATAACCCAGGATTTAGGTAATGCGGTCCTTCCACCCACTTGTATCCTCTTCTAAATGTGTTAACTTACCCTCAACTCTTCCCTTTTACTTCTAAGTATGTGTTTGAAATTTATTTAAATAAACTTTGTGATTCAAGCATCTTGATTTGTCTGTTAGCTTCTCTGTCCCGTTACCTTTGGGATAGCCTGCCTGATGAGCGTGTTCAGGGGTAACCATTGCATCAAGGTAATTTCCCAACTGATGATACCCAAATCACCTAAATTCAAAAGCTGCCAATCTGAAAGTATCAGCCACAAGGAAAAATCCATTGGTCTCTTTTACAAAGATTAACTATAGATGGATATTAAAAGACTGTAACCAAGAGGAATGCCTGGAGCTTCCAACTTTGACTAGCCCACATCAAATTCAAATAAATTGCTTTAATATGGAAATGTGTAGTAAATTAATCATAAGTTAAATTTAACCAATTTGCCTGTTATTCCCCCCAAAGTGCTTTCTCTAACTATGCTTTTATCCAAGGAAAATACAGTTTAGAACCAATGTTGGGGAGTGAGGGATGCACAAGCAGTTAGAATGAATACAGATTTATTACTTGATCCTTTGCCAAACTGTTACATGGCCATCCTTGACTCTAGTTTAACCTTAACTTCTCTTATTCTTCCTAGATTTTTCACTTAAAATTATAACCAATAAATATGTATTTTAAAATTTTTATTGGCATATAGTTGTTTACAATGTTGTGTTAGGCTCAGGTGTACAGCAAAGTGATCAGTTATACATATAACCAATACATTTTTATAAGGCTTTTTTGGAGCCAGATGTATGCATGTTATTTATAGACAAAGGGTATATATGACTCTATACATGCATATAAAACAAAACAAAGCAAAAAAAATGGTTAAATAGCTACTTTCCAATTACTCTATTTTTCAGAATATTTGATCACTTACTCATTAAAGCAGCTTTTCAACCTATTCCTTCAGAGTACCTCTTGTATCTATCTTCCTAACAATAATAGTTTAGCTCACAAGCAAAGCCAAATGTGCAAAGCAAATATAAATACTGAAATATACCAATATGCAGGTATTTGTACACATGTGTATATTGTTCTAAACAAAAAGTAATGGATCAAATTAATTTTATCAGATCAACTATATTTCATATATCAAACTCTAGAAATACTATTATGAAGACAGCATTGGACTAGAAAATCAAGAGTTCTAAGGCATGTACATTCACTAATTAAATATATGACCTTGGCCAAGTCATTTGAATTCTCTACCCAGAATGCAGTATGTGCCCAATAAATGTTTGTCAAATGAATACATTAATGAAGGAATAAACAAATGAGTGAATAAAAAAGAGAAGAAGTTCTTAAGAACTACTCCTCACTTCTCAGAGATGTACAACCTCCTTATTCACCATCCCAAAGGCTTCAACACCATCAAGATTCCTTTTATTTAACATAGTGGAAAAAAATTCCTTAAAAAGGCTCAGTTGATCACTTAAAATAAGGCAAATCCATAATTTACCGAAACTTCAAGTGTCTAAACAAGAAAAAAGAAAAATGTTTTACGTGGAACAATTTGGTTTCTCCTTTAAATTAAATGCAGTATAGCTTAAAAATGAGAAACGTCAAACTAGTTAGCACTGCAAATTTCTCAACATACAAGCTTAATATTAAACAATATTTATAAAAATTGTAAATTGAGACTGAAACATTTTGCATTTTATTCCTTATCTCACAATCAGTGGTGAATACAAAATGTCCCCTCAGGGAAAATAGTTTTTACTCATAAAGATGTAAAAGAAAATAACAGTCTGCAATGTACAAATAAAAAGATCCAAGTTGCTACTTTGGCACCAGAGAGTCTCTTTTCAAAATGATTTAATGGAAACTTCTCTATCCATAAAAAGAGTTTAAAAACTCTTGTACCCATAAAAATGATCTCTCAGAGAGTTCTAAAGCAATGGTGCCACTAGTTAAATGACAATAGAGTCAAAATCAAATTTATCTTAGTGGAGGAATGGTATTCTTCATGAAACTATTACAATATTTAGTAACTTTAGAAGGCTCTGAAAGAAGTGTGTGTGTGTGTGTGTGTGTGTGTGTGTGTGTGAGGGGAATCTAGAACGACAACTTTCTCATTTTTATCCGTACACAAATGCTACAGTTTATAACAAAAGGAAATTCATTTCATTTCTCTCAGTAAAAGAGTAAAGTTTTGAGTCAATCATGGATTGTAATTATCTAGACATACAGGAAAAAATTATTTACCACTGCATTGTGTGACTTGAAAACTTAAATTTGTATGTCCCAAATTTCCCCTGAATAAATTCTAATGTAAGCTCTCATGTCTTCTGCATATCCAATGTCTAACCCCTTCAAAATGCAAAAGAGATGACATTCAATGACTCTAGCCACTGTAATGTGTTAAGAGTTGACAGTGGTACAGACAAAGACTATTACAATGTGTTGGTTTTATCTTTTAAGTAAATTATATCTACATTCTGAAACTCAGTTGAAAATACATTTTTAAAGATAAAATTAGGACTTCCACTTTCAGCTCCAATATGTAAAGAACTCAGAAGTCATCACACCCATCTGACACCAAGAAAAAAGCTAAACAAACTGAAAATCAGTGACTTGGACACATCAGAGAACTGTGGTCATAAGGCAAACTGCTATCCTAAAATCTGGAGAGATAGTGAATACAGAGAATCACAGTCCAGAACTGCTACTGGGCGCAGAAGACACTAAAACCATAAATTGGTAGGAATGCTTAAATGATAATTTGGATGAACTGCTGGAGGCAACAGTGTAATAGTGAGAAACTCCTAGGGGCCACGTCCCTAGGGGGCCCCCATATTTTGTAGATACTACCTCCAGGAACATCCCCCCAAAAGTTATCACAGTAAAGAGTTCAGAAAAACCCTCCTTTTTCTGGCAGGGAGAGGGGGAAAACAACCATTTTGAAATATACTCTAGGCATTCCCCATAACAAAGGCCAATCTCCCAGTAAGGGAGAAGACTTTGCCACAGCCTTATCCAAAATTGGGGAAAAGGAAAATTATCCAAACTTCAGCTCCCTCTAGACTTCCCGACTCATCTAAGGAGATGAATAAAGAGCTGAGAAACACATGTGAAGGTTATAGCCCAAGGACACAGGCCCACTAAAGGACTGAGACTTAATCAAAGAATTAGAGGATGCTTTGCCTTCCCCAATACCTTACCATCAGATCAAAAGGGCTCCATGATAATGACAATGGATTACAACTGAGAGAGGTGCAAGGCAGACTCTATTTAAGAATGAGTGTTTACAGACACTAGACAGTAACTAAAATCTACATTCAAACACACAGATTTTCATATCAAAAAGTTAATTTTTCAGCTATTTATTTATAGTAGAATACCAGCTAACCTAATGAAAAGCAGAATGTATCTATTTATGTACTTCTGTTAAAGGCAAAGTGGTAAGGGCATTGATTCATTGTTGGTTTAACTACCTAATTTTACTGAAGGATACAAAAACAATTCATAGTATAGACACATACCATATTCCTGTGTGGGAAAATCCTATATTATCCTTTCCAGATAAACATATTTAAATTAAATTTTTTTTTTTTAAATTTTTGGGCGCACGGTGTAGCATGCGGGATCTTAGCTCCCCAACAAGGGATTGAACCTTTGCCCCCTACATTGGAAGTGTGGAGTCTGAACCACTGGACCGTCAGGGAATTCCTTATCTTAATTAAATTTTAATCAGATTTGCAATGAGAATTTTTATTTCTTCTGTTTTATTTGAGTTGATGTTTTGCTGTTTAAAAAAGCAATTTTATTGAGGTATAATTTACATATAACACAATACAACCATTTTAAGCAAACAGCTCAATGAGTTCTAACAAATCCATGTCCCCAAGAAACTCCTACCATAATCAAAATATGGAACATTTACGTTTCCCCCAAAAGTTCTTTTGTGCCCTGTTATGGGCTGAGTTGTTCTTCCCCAAAATTCATATGTTAAAAGCCCTAACCCCCAGTACCTCAGAATGTGACGATATTTGGAGATAAGCTCTTTGAAGAGGTGATTTTAGTTATGTTTTACCTTTTATGTTTAGGTATGTGATCACTTTTGAGTTAATTTTTATAAGGTTATAAAAGGTTATAAGGTATCAGTATTCATTTTATCCCAAATGGATATACAAGTGTTCTGTTTGTTAAAAAGACTGCCACTTCTCCATTAAATTAACCTGACATCTTTGTCAAAAGTCAGTTGATCATACATATATACATGTGGATCTATTTCTGGACTCTGTTTTGTTCCACTGATATACACATGAACATGGGCTTGAACTGCTTCATACGTAAATATGCAGATTTTTTTCTAGTAAATACATACTACAGTACTACACAATCAGTGGTTGGTTGAATCTGAGGATACAGGACCACAGACACGAAGGGCCAATGGTAAAGTGATAGCAAATTTCTGACTGCTCAGAAAGTTGGTGCCCCAACCCCCACATTGTTCAAGGGTCAACTGTATTGTCTATTGTTATACCCATGCCCAACTGTCTTGAATTTTGTAGCTTTACAGTAAATCTTGAAACCAAGTATTTTACAACTTCTAGCTTTCTCTTTATTTTTCTAAGTTAAAAAAATCAAAGTAATTGCATTTTTGTGTGCATTATAGAATCGTATCAATTTCTAAAGAAATAGGCTATTGAAATTTTTATTTTTATGCTAAGATTGGCTTGAGTGTATAGATAATAGACACCTTAGCAATACTGAGACTTCCAACTCATGAATGTGGTATGTCTCCACATTTACATAGATTTTTATATATAGGCTTTAATTTCTCTCAGCAATGTTTTATACTTTTTAGTGTTCAGGTCATGCATGTCATGCACATAATTTCATGCTTTTTAAGTGGTATTGTTTTAAATTTTATTTTCCAATAGTTCATTACTAGTAGAGACATACAGTCTATTTATGTATATTGACTTTCTCTAGACTGAGAGGTTGCTACGTTCAATTATTAATTCTAACAGCTTTCTGGTAGATTCGTTAGGATTTTCTAAGTACACAATCACGATGTCTGGCCAAAAACAATTTTACTTCTTTTCAAATGTTTATATCTTTTATATCCTTCTCTTGCCTTACTGCACTGAATACAACGTTGAATGCAAGCAGTGAGAATGGGTATCTGTGCCTAGTTAGGCAAAAAAGCATTCAGTCTTACAACATTAAGCAGGATGTTAGCTGTAAGTTTTTCATAGATTCCTTTATCAGGTTGTTTTTTGTTTACTAAGAGTTTACATCATAAGTTGGCACTGAATTTGTAAAATGCTTTATCTGAAAAATTTAGATAAACATGTATTTTTTTTCTAATTTATCCTGTTCTGGCAAATTATAATGCTTGATTTTTAAAGACTGAACAATTATTGGTTTCCCAGAATGAATCCCACTTGGTCACTATGTATGATCCTTTTTATATTAATGGATAAAAAATTTACCAATTTTTTGTTAAAGACTTTTAGGACTGGGTTGGTCTACAATTTTGTTTTTTGTAATGTCCTTGTTTGGCTCTGATATCAGAGTTATGCTTACCTGATGAGTTGGGAAGTGCCCCTTCTTCCTCTATTTTTTGAGTCTGTGTATTTTTTTAAAAAATATTTATTTATTTGGTTGCACCGTGTCTTAGTTGCAGCAGGTGGGCTTCTTAGTTGCGGCTCATGGGGTCCTTAGTTGTGGCATGTGAACTCTTAGTTGCGGCATGCATGTGGGATCTAGTTCCCTGATCAGGGATTGAACCTGGGCCCCCTGCATTGGGAGCGTGGAGTCTTATCCACTGCGCCACCAGGGAAGTCCCCCAAATGTGTGTATTCTTAATAGAATTCAGCAATGAAGACATCTGAGCCTACACTTTTCCTTGTTGAAAAATTTGAATTACTACTTTAATTTTTTCAACAGATATTTTATTTGAATCACCTGGTTCTTGTTGAGTCAATTTTCATAATCCGTGTCTTTCAAGGAATTTGTCTATTTCATATAAGGTGTTTAACTGCTTGACATAAAGTTGTTTTTTTTTAACATCTTTATTGGAGTATAACTGCTTTACAATGGTGTGTTAGTTTCTGCTTTACAACAGTGAATCAACTATACATATACGTACAGCCCCATATCTCCTTCCTCCGGCATCTCCCTCCCAGCCTCCCTATCCCACCCCTCTAGATGGGCAACAAAGAAAGTCTTATTCAGATTACTGAAACATTCAAATAGTGTAATTTATCAAAATGAAAATAATGCTTTTTCCTTTAACCATGAAAATATCAACCTGCCCCTAAGAATAAAAATCACATATACAAAACTAGTTCTCTTATATAACTAACACTGTTTGAAGACCTTTAGTCTTTTAGACTTTCCAGTAAAACAGTGGTAGAACAATCAGGCAGCATCTTAATAAACAAGTAAAATAATATATGAAGTTTAGGAAACTGTAATTCCCCTGTTGCTTATGGTGGTTATGCCACAAGATCTTTTAAAGGCAAAAGAAAAAATAAATATTCCTTTACCTTGTAAGATGGCAGGAAACACAAAATTCCTTGGCTCACAGTCTGGCACACAGATAACACAAGTGCTCCCACTTCATCCTGGAACTCAAATGTTTCCGTGTGCTGGAAGGTAGCACAGAGATTGCGACCCTTGGGGCCTGACCCAATGGTGCCAACCCAAACCTAGAATATAAATATGTCAGTATTAGAGTTATGCTTAAATGAGGCAGGCAAATTAGCATTAATTTGGGAGCTTTAATTACGTGTATGTCAAAAAAAGATCAAGCAATGAGTTTAGAGGAAATTTATTTTTAAATTGCTGGGGTTTTTTCCTATTATCTTTAATTAATTATATATAGATTTAATTTATGCAAGTTTTACTTTAGGCAGACCACTGAATTCTCTTAGGATGAAAGAAAAACAGGTTATATTTATGTATTTCCTCAATAGCTTTACAAAATTAAGCAGGTAACAACATTTTGTTAGATGACAAGAACAAATGAAATGAATAAATCAGAAATGAATCCAAAATAAAAGATGAGGGCTGGTATGATCTGCTATAGTTAAGTCTCTAAGATTCAATTATGACAGGAACTACTGTTTCACAAATTCCCTGATGCTCAAAGTTCTATAGTCAGAAAATCAGACCACCAAATTTTACAGTTATATGCAATTCCTCTACATTCACATAGGTCTAGCCTTAGTATAGTTAATTTGACTAAGAGAAAGTACAAATTTTATTAGTATTCTAAAGACAATACAAATACTTCAGATTGTTGAAAAATGTAATAGTCTTATATTTGGAAATGATACACAAGATTGAGGTACATTTTGCAAGATGACATCTGATGGATACCAGTTTAATCAACTTTAAACCAAATGATCAACTAGTAATAAGACAAACTGATAGTATGTGTTTCTTGATATGATACAATGGGAAGCAACAATATCACTTATATAGTATTCTTACCAAACAAGTTAACTTGAATCTTATCATAAGAAAACAATCAGAAAAATCCAGATTATAAAATATTCCTAAGGACAACTGGTAACTTGAATTCTTTAAAAATGTCATGAAGGACAGAAAAAAAGGGCAAGGAAGCTATTTCAAGGACTAAAGAGACATGAACTGGTGCAGCCACTATGGAAAACTGTATGGAGGTTCCTCAAAAAACTAAAAATAGAACTACCATATGATCCAGCAATTCCAATTCTGGGAGTATATCTGAAGAAAACAAAAACACTAATTTGAAAAGATACATGTACCCCAATATTCATAGTAGTGTTATTTCCAATAGCTAAAGATATGGAAGCAACCTAAATGTCCATCACAGATGAATGGATAAAGATGATGTGGTATACACACACACACACACACAATATGGAAGAGTACTCAGCCATAAAAAAGAATGAAATCTTGCCATTTGCAACAACATGGATGGACCTGGAGGGTATCAGGCTAAGTGAAATAAGTCAGACAGAGAAAGACAAATACTGTATGTTATCACTTACATGTGGAATCTAAAAAATACAACACAGATGAATATAACAAACAGAGAAGATTCCCAAATAGAACAAACTACTGGTTACTAGTGGGGGGAAGGGCAAGAAAGGGGTAGGGAATCAAGAGGTACAAACTACTATGTGTAAAATAAATAGGCTACAAGGATATATTGCACCACACAGGGATAATAGCCAATATTTCATAACTTTAAATGGAGTTTTTATAATCTATAAAAACTTTGAATCACTATGTTGTACACCTGAATCTAATATTGTAAATCAACTATAGTTCAGTCTAAAATAAGAAAGAAAAAAAAAAACTAAAGAGACTTGAAAACCAAATGCAATATGTAATACTTGACTGAATCCTGAATCAAGAATAAGAAAAATAAACAGGTATAAAAGACACATTGGGAGCATTCGGTGCCCTGAGAGTGAAGCTACAAGAGTGGACCTTTCTTGGGGATAACCAAACCTATGCCAAGAGAACAGGTTAGAAAGAGGCAGTTCTGTGGTGTTCTTGGTCACACGTTTATGGAGTTTCTGAACGGCAGTGGAGACTACTGCCAGGCGCAGCACGACCTCTATGAAGACAAGTGAACTCTAGAAATTCATTACTACTCCACCAAGAAGCCCCCATAAGAGTGGCTAAACTGGACACAGAAGTGTGGAACGGAAATCCACAGAGCAGTTTTTACAAGAGCTCTGACCTGGATGGGGTAAACCTCAGTGCACTTCCTTTCTATTGCTTCAGTATTACTGGACTGAAGAATCGCTGCTTCTTGTTAGGAGGTTCATTTCATTTCCCATTACTCCCAACTTCATACTCGAAAGCACTGAGAATTTCAAGTGGAGTATACTGAAGTAGACTCAGTTTCTTTGCATCATTTTTGTATTCAATTTTTAAAATTCTTTCATAACCCTATTGAGTGTTTAACTAAGTTAACATGGCTCGAATGAACCGCCCAGCTCCTGTGGAAGTCACTTACAAGAACGTGAGATTTCTCATTACACACAATCCAACTAATGCAACCTTAAACAAATTTATAGAGGAATTTAAGAAGTATGGTTACTACAATAGTAAGAGTATGTGAAGCAATTTATGACACTACTCTTGTGGAGAAAGAAGGCATCCATGTTCTCGATTGGCCTTTTGATGATGCTGTACCACCATCTAACCAGATGGTTGATGACTGGTTAAGTCTTGTGAAAATTAAGTTTCATGAAGACCCTGGTTGTTGTATTGCCTTTCATTGTGTTGCAGGCCTTGGGAGAGGTCCATTGCTTGTCGTCGTAGCATTAATTGAAGGTGGAATGAAATATGAAGATGCAGTACAGTTCATAAGACAAAAGCGGCACGGAACTTTTAACAGCAAGCAACTTTTGTATTTGGAGAAGTATCGTCCTAAAATGTGGCTGTGCTTCAAAGACTCCAATGGTCATAGAAACAACTGTTGCATTCAGTAAAACTGGGGTGCCTGATGCCATTGCTTGGAAGTGGAACCTAGACAGACGGAATTTGTCATACATGTTAGCCAGCACATTGGCTTGGTAAAGTCTGATGAAACTTCCATAGGAGTGTCAAAAAGCAGTTTTACCAGGCCACAAGCCTGGCAGAATTGCAACCTCTATGTTTGGGTTATGATCAACTTACTTAGCCACTTAGCAAAGGATTCTTTCTGTTCAGCATTTAAAATGTGCTTATCGTTTGTACCAAATGACCTTTCCTGAAATCATGCAGTACTGAGTCATGTCTTTAAATCTGTTTCCATGCCAGAATCTTATCAATATATAAGAAATTTAGAAAGACTAGGTGCCAAAATACCTAGCACAATACTTGTATATTTTTAGTATGATATAGAACTAAAATCCAAGGAACTATGAAAACTCTGGACCTTATGTGGTTTATTCCTTCCAGCATTTCCAACATAGAAAGTAGGGCCTATGAGATTTTTTTGCTCACGATATGTTTACATCTTCCACATTCATATCAGTATACATCAGATTTGCTCTTTTTTTTTAAATTAACCAAATCTTACAGTGATTATTTAATGTCTTTCTATAAAACTCATTTTGTGCTGTTATAGAAAATCTACACTGTATGGAAGCACATGTCTTTAATGTCTCCAGACCAAAAAGCCTTACAATTAATTTTAATGTTTGCACTTTGGGGTGTAACTTACAGGGAGGGCCTGAAAACAGAATGGGAGGGGACTATTAAGTATTTTTAGTAAAATGTTGCCTTTGTCGTGTGAAAAACATGTAGAATATGTACTTTAATTTCGTAAATATTTTTTAAAGGTAGAAATACTTTGTTATTGTAGCTAAAACAGTTCTTAATCATAAAATTTCTGAAATTCTTGTAATTTTTTTTCAAACTTATCTGAAGTTGTTCACCAACTTATTTTTGTTTGAAGTGTGATTCTCAACCTCTCTTGCCAAAAAAAAAAGTGGGTTTCTGCTAATGAATTGAGCAGACATTTAATGTTTCATGTCTTTTGAGCTGTGTAACTTAATATGTGGATACTTGACAATTTGTCTTATTATGTAATTGATAAAATGGTGATAAGTATTAACGTTAGCTCAACCATATATTTATACTGTCCCAGAACATGTGGTTATAGTTCTGTGGGAGAAATAATTTGTCAGTGTTCATCAGCTTGTAAAATCTAGTGTGAGAGCTTAAACATTAAATAAATGATGAAATGCATTTATCATCAAAAAAAAACCACATTGGGAATATCTGGAAAAATATAGATTCTACTGTATCAGTATTAAATTGCTTGGATATGATCATGATACTGTGGTTATGCAAGATTATGTACTTGTTCTTAGGAGAAACATGCTAAACTAATTAAGGGCAAGGTGTCACAATGTCTACAAATTACTTTCTAATATCATAACCAAAATTAATGTAATCATCAACATTTTGCAATACTACTCTTCCTTTGTCTCATATATATACAGATGCAAAATGTTAAAAACTGATGAATCTAGGTTAAGGGTATAACGATATTCACTATATTAATACTATTTTTTCCATTTTTCAAGTTATAATTTTTTAAATAAAAATTTGGGGTGATCAAGGAATGAATGAGCAAACAAAATGTGATCTCTCACACACACACACACACACACACACACACACACACACACACACACACACACACACCTGGAATATTACTCAGCCTTAAAAAGGAAGGAAATTCTGATTCATGTTACAAGGATGAACCTTGAAGACACCAGGCTAAGCGAAATAAACTAATCACAAAAATCTTGTGATTCCACTTACATGAGGTATTTAGAATAGTCAAATTCATAAAAACAAAAAGAGGAATGGTGGTTACCAGGGGCTGAGAGGAGGGGGGAATGGAGAATTGTTTAAGAATAGAATTTCAGTGTTGCTAGATGAAAAAGCTCTAGAGATTGGTTATATACAACAGTGGGAATATACGTAACAAAACTGAACTATACACTTAAAAATGGTTAAGATGGTAAATTTTACGACATGTGTTTTTTACCATAATTAAAATAAAAAACTTTTTAAAAGTTGGGGGAAATATAACAGAATCCAGCTGAACTAGCATTATTATTATTGTTAATTATTATTTAGCAACATTACAGGTTAAACAGGCTTTTGTGCACTAGACTGAGAACACAGAACCTATAATAATATTCTTTTGAAAATATATATGCTGAATTTACTAATAACTTCCCATATTTATTTGAACCTCTAAGGAAAATATCTTGAAAATGTGCAACATATATTTTTCCTTTGCTACTGCTTATAGCAATGTTTCTACACAGGAGCATTCTGGATTTTGGAAAGCACAATCTTTAGTTATACAGGAGTTTAGCATTCAAGGCTCTCACCTACTAAATGCCAGTAATTTCCAAAAATACTTCTTGGTTGAAACCTATAGCTCTTTATAAAGAACTAGAATTGTAGTAGGCCCACAGGTGGTATTAAGCATGTAGCTAACCACTTTAAATTACTTCCTAAAAAGAAATAGAAGGCAGACAGACACATGACAACTCAAACATTCTTAGGAAAATTCAAGTAACATTTACATGGTATTGTTATAAAAAATTAAAATCTGGGCTTCCCTGGTGGTGCAGTGGTTAAGAATCTGCCTGCCAACACAAGGGACACAGGTTCAAGCCCTGGCCCAGGAAGATCCCACATGCCGCAGAACAACTAAGCCCGTGCGCCACAACTACTGAGCTTGTGCTCTAGAGCCCACAAGCCACAACTACTGAAGTCTGCATGCCTAGAGCCCATGCTCCACAACAAGAGAAGCCTGAACACCACAACGGAGAAGCCCCCGCTCACCACAACTAGAGAAGCCCACGTAAAGCAACGACGACCCAACACAGCCAAAAATAAAAACAAACAAACAAACAAACAAATAAATAATAAAATTGAAATCTTAAGTCACAGGACTCGTAAGAATACTTGTAATTCTTTTCAGATATTCAAACGTGCTGAACACTTGCTAACTAATACCAGGTATTAATCTAGGTGCAGTGGAAAGATGAGGATGTAAAAATTAGAATAAGGATATACCATAGTCTAATGGAAAAGAAAAACACAAATAATTAAACAATTAGGAACTACAGTAAAAGAAAAAAGTTGAATTTTTGTTTTCATTTTCATTAAAAACCTTAAAACTTATTTAAATAAGGAAATTGCAATACAGTCTTTGCCTTGAAAGTGTATATTTTTACTCACTGGGTTAAAGGAATGCTATTTATTGGTATTTCCTTTTGTTGACACTACCAAATAACTGACAAATTTTCCTTTATTCTAAAACTGAAATGTTAACTTTCCTATCAGGATTTGTTTGCCAGTACTTCAGTTACCTTTTAATTTGTTTATCATTATACTGAGGTAAAAAGACTAAGAGCCTTCAAAAAAAACCAACAAAAACAAAACCTAACCTGTGAGTTATTGATGACATGATTAGCCTCCAATTGGATAGTAAATTTAACACCAAGTTCTGATGAAAAGGATTTCATTGGTGATAATGTCCCAGATGTCAAAACAATCGTCCAAACCTTGCCATTAATATCTGAAAAGGCCTAAAAGGAAACAATATTAGATATATAAAATCATCTTTAAAACAGTCAAGCACATTTATTTAATTGTTGGTATTGAGCAAGAAGACAGAATTCTCATTTACAGCATGGTAAGCTTACCACAGCTGGATTTAAACACCAAAAATTCAGTACATGAACTGCTGTTTTCTGTCGTAAACGTTTCTTATTTTTTGGTAGAACCAAGAACCCATTTTTATCTGAAGTATCAGTCTGATTTATCCAAGAGTAAGTCTGTTGAATAGCGACTTTATAATCATCTGCAAATCTAAATGAAAATAAAATGGTAATTAAATGGGAAAATTTTAGATAACTTTGTCCCCCACCAACAACCCACACCACTAAATTCAGTTATCCTGATAGAAATAAGGCATTAAACCTTAGTCAGTCCCCCCTTACAGAGGTTAGATATCACTTAAATATCACCCATTATCACTTCCCATCCCTATGTTCAAACATTACAGAGCCATAATTAAAATACAAGCCTCCTAACTCCTAGTTCAGAGCTCTTTGCATTCTATGTTACATCATTAGTTATAAAATAGTTAACGGTATGATTGTTAAAGAAACTAAAAAGTGGGTTAAACTTTTTTATTGCATGAGAAAATAGAAAGACAATTTTTACTGAAATTTTAGGAAACTAATTTTTAAGTTCCTTTAAAATATGGATCTCAGTCTTCTCTTCATCTATTTTTAATGAAAGTACTAAACCAGATGATCTCCATGATCCCATCCAGCTTATAATTTCTCTCAATAAGAGGCTATAAACACCCAAGCTTAAACAGAATAAAATTGGGTATTCTCTACCATGTCCTCACGGTAATACCGACTGTTAATTTTACCCTTAGAGAGATCAGAATTCAAAGTTCAAGTCAAGAACCCTGCACTATCTGGAGGGAATTTTATAAAAATACTGGGGGCTAAAAACTATAAAACTCTTAGAAGAAAACATATGGGAAAATCTTCATGAGATCATATTTGGCTATGTTCAATGGATCCCAAAAGCACAAGCAATAAAAGAAAAAAAAATCGATAAATTGGACTGCACCAAAATTTCAAAACTTTTGTGCATCGAAGAATACTATCAAGAGAGTGAAAAGAGAACCCACAGAATGGGAGAAAATATTTATAAAGCAAATATCTGATAAAGGATTAATATGCAAAATAACTCCTACAACTCAACAACAAAAACCCCATTCAAAAATGGACAAAGGACTTGAGTAGACACTTCTCCAATGAAGATATAGAAATGGACAATAAGCACATGAAAAGATGCTCAACATCTCTAGTCATTAGGGAAGTGTAAATCAAAACCATAAGCAGATACCACTTTATATCCATTAGGATGGCTATGATCCAAAAAAACAAAAAATAACAAGTATTGGCAAGGATGTAGAGAAATTGGGAACTCTTGTGCATAACTATGTGAATCTAGAATGTGCAGCTGCTATGACAAATAGCACACTGGCTCCTCAAAAAGTTAAAAACAGAATTACTATATAATCCTGCAAATCTACTGCTAGGTATGCACCCAGAAGAATTGAAAGCAGGGACTCAAACAGATACTAGTACATCAATGTTCACTGCAGCATGATTCACAATACGCAAAAGCTAGAAACAAAACAAATGTCTATCAATGTAAAAATGGATAAACAAAATGTGGTATATATACACATGGAATATTATTCAGCCATAAAAAGGAATGGCATATGTTACAACATGGATTAACCTTGAAAATATTAGATTGTATGATTCCACTTATATGAGACACCTAGAAAGGGCAAATCCAGAGATGAAAGTAGGACAGAGGTTACCAAAGGCTGTGGTGAGAGGGAAATGGAAGATAGTGTTTCATGGGTATACAGTTCCTGTTTGGGATGATGAAAAAGTTCTAGAAATTGACAGTGGTGGTAGCTGTACAACAATGTGAACACACTTAATGCTATTAAAATGTACACTTAAAAATGGTAAATTTTATATTGTGTATATTTTACCATAAAAAAACACTTTAAAAAATACTGGAACCAGGTAGTACTACAACTTAAGGAGTAGTGTGTGGGGAGTTGACTGCTTTTCATTTCCCACATTTCATTAAATAGGAGATTTGTACAATAAGAGAGACTTTCTGACACTGGAAGAAATATATCCAGATTATACTTAAAAGAAAACTTAAATTTAGTCTTAGAGGACTTTAATGCTGAATTAATTAATTGTATTTATTTACTGGTTTCAATACTCATTTTCATTAATAAAAACTAACATCAATTGACTGAGTCTGTGCCAGTAAGTAAGAGCAATATTTATACCACTTGTTTATCACTATCCCATGTACTCATATAAAATCAGTAGGTATTAAACACATGCTAGCACCCAATAAGGCTAATATTTTTAAGAGGAAGAACACAGACCAGATTATCTTCACTTACCTGCTATTTTGCCTAAAAAGATAGTCAAGCACCATAAAAAGTCCTTTGAGCATTATTTGAGTTGAAGCACTAATAATAGGTACTTCTCTTGACTCCTCTTTACCATGAACTGATGAGACTTTTTCTTCTTTTTGAAGGATAGTAGAAAAATGTCCCTATAAGGAATTACCATATTAATTGTACCAGGGGAGGGGGGGAGGGAAAGAGAGGGGAAAACAAAATTCTTAAAACTGTAATAAAACCCAAATGAAATATACATTGAAATTTTAGTCAAACATTAATACACAAATGCTAATAATATAGTTTGAATTCCCATATATTCTCAAATTCTCTTCAAAGACTTACTTAAATAAGAAGTTACACATTTAGGAGGTTCATTACTTCTTCAGGCAATTAGGGTTTTATTCAGTGCCCTTCAAAAGGAATGAACTAAATAAAAATGTACCAAATAGTTTTTAAAAAGCTTAAAAGATTTGATATGCCACTTAAATGCCTGAATTATTTCCAGGAAGTACTCTGATGCTGAGAATAATATGACTACGTGACAAGCAAAAGTAAAAGAACAGGGCTTCCCTGGTGGCGCAGTGGTTGAGAGTCCGCTTGCCGATGCAGGGGACATGGGTTCATTCCCTGGTCTGGGAAGATCCCACATGCCGTGGAGTGGCTGGGCCCGTGAGCCATGGCCAGTGAGCCTGTGCGTCCGGAGCCTGTGCTCCGCAACGGGAGAGGCCACAACAGTGAGAGGCCCACGTACCACAAAAAAAAAAAAAAAAAAGAAAGAAAAATAAAAAAGTAAAAGAACAACTCAAAGAAAGAATACATGCTAGATACAAAATGTATGCTAACTGGCTCATTAGTTTTTACATGGCTCATAAGCTTAAATACAGATATTAGTGTGGACATTAAGACAAAATAATAAAACAGAAAAGTATGTTTTCCCAGATTGTGAAAGAGAAAACACTGAATATTGAAGCAATAAAAGATACTGGTGACAACTCTGATGTTTGACAATAAAATGTGTGTTCAATGAAAATAAAATGGGAAAATAGTTAAAATAAATAAGACAGATAAATTTCAATATTCAGATATATTATGAAATAATAGACATTTTAAAAAGTAAAATTAGTCTCCACTAAACAAAACTTTAAAGGATACAACCATATTTTTCAAAAAGAAACAAAGAACAAAAAAGAGAACAGGAACTTGGAAAAACATTCAGCACTACAAATTATTAATGATATTAATGAAAAACAAGTATTTTTTCTTTTAAAAAAATCAAGCTCCCTGAGAAACACCTTACAGGAAGGCTACTATTCCTCCCCAACACTGGCAGACAACTGGCAATTTACTCTGTAAAACTACAGAACTTCTGAACTCCTGAAGGTAAGGCACTGTAGTAAAAAAAGGACTGAATGACATTCTACATACTGAACCATGAGACAACTCCAAGGCTACTTCTGGCTAGGTTACCTAAACAATGACAAATGGGTTTATAGACAAATAGAACACTAAGCAAATGGGGAAACACACACATAGACATAGACAGGTAATTATTACTTCATAGAAACCTAGAATTGTATTAAAAATTTAATCAAGTAAGTTACATGAGATGACTATCATAAACTATGATAATATATATACGTAATGATATGCACACTGAATAGTAATATAATTATGCTGAGAAAATGGAGAGTGAAGAAAGGGAAAGAAGGAGAGAGGAAAAGGAGAAAGGGAGGGACAGAGAGGAAAAGAGAGGGTGAGTATGAGAGTGTGTGTGTGTGTGTGTGTGTGTGTGTGTGTATGTGCGTGCGTGTGTGTGAGAGAGAGAGAGAGAAAAGTGTGTGTGTGTAAAGGAGCTAAATCATCATCATACTTAATAGGAAGTCAATAGAGAATATCAAAAATTGAAAACTCGAAAGTAGCAGAATCCACATGTTATTTAGAAAATTGGGGTTAAACATCAGAGGAAGCCACTACAAGAGTTAAAAGAGCCACTGAGAATGAAAATTGGGACAGAGGAGTGGTGCAAATGAATGCTTTTCTTGATAGTAGTAATTGACTTTTAAATTATGTTCATACGTTACTGTGGTAAAATTAACTTGTAAAAAATTTAATAATCACAATGATGAATTTCTTAAGATTAAAGGAAATTTCCTTAACCTAATTTTAAAAATAACTAAAAATCCTACAGCATCTATGGAATGAGAAAAAGTATTTTCAAATCATATATCCAATACATTGTTCATACCCAGAATACATAAAGAACTTACAGTCAATAAAAGACAACACAATTTCAAAATGGGCAAAGAATTTGAATATAGATTTCTCCAAAGAAGATACATAAATGGACAATAAGCAGTTGAAAAAATGCTTGGCATTATGAGTCATTAGGGAAATGAAAATCAAATCACATGAAGATACCACTTCATTCCCCCTGGGAAGATTATAATAAAAAAGAGATAATAACAAGTGTTGGTGAGGATGTGGAAGAAATTAGAATCCTCATACATTATTGATGGAATTGTAAAATGGTACAGCCCCTTTGGAAAAGTTTGGCAGTTCCTCAAAATGTTAAACATAGAGTTACCATATGGGCCAGCAATTCTATTCTTAAGTATATACCCAAGAGAATTGAAAATACATGTCCACACAAAAATCTGTCTATGAATGGTCATAGCTGCATTGTTTATAACAGCCAAAAAGTAGAAACAACTGATAATGGATAAGTAAAATACAGTATATTCATAAAATGTAATATTATTTGGTAATGAAAAGGAATGAAGTATTCATAGATGAACCTACAACATAGATAACCTTGAGAACATTACACAAAGTGAAAGAAGGCAGTCACAAAACATCACATATTGTGTTTCCATTAACATAAAATGTCCAGAATAGGTAGATCCACAGAAACATAAAGTAGATTAATGGTTTCCCAGATCTGGGGTAGGAGGAAATGGGAGTGACTAATTGCTAATGTATACAAGGTTCCTTTCTGAGGTGATAAAAATGTTCTGAAATTACACAGCAGTGGTAATTGCACAACTCTATGACTACAGGAAAAAACACTGAATTGTATACTCTAAAAGGGTAAATTTCATGGCATGTGAATTGTATCTCAAACTGTTAAAAAAAATTTTTTTTAAATACAGCAGACATATTGCTAAATGGTGTAATACTAGTAATACAGTCCTTTTAAAGTAAGCAACAAGATTAGGATGTCTTTTTACTGTGATGAATCATGTACTAAAAGTTTAAGCTAGCAAAGTAAGAAATGAATAAAATGTGAAGGAAATGGAAAGAAAATAGTCATATTCATAGACAGGATGACTGTCTACACAGAAAATTTAATAATCTATAAATGAACCTATAGGATAGTCCAACAAAGTGGTTG
The DNA here is from genome assembly GCF_026419965.1 of Kogia breviceps. Lineage (NCBI taxonomy): Eukaryota > Metazoa > Chordata > Mammalia > Artiodactyla > Physeteridae > Kogia > Kogia breviceps. The sequence goes on from NC_081328.1 coordinate 22,598,159, forward strand.
ATTATAAGAATCAACTACTATCCTTATACACCAATAACAATTAGAAAATGCAATTTCTAAATTATACCATTTGAAAAAGAAACAAACTTTAACTTACTCAGGAATAAATCTAACCAAAAGTACCTAAGACTTTCAAAAATTATAAAATTTTATTGAAAGATATATGGAAAGATAATAAATGATTAGAATTCTATCTTGTTCATGAATGGAAAAACTTCGTATTGTAAATAAGTCAATTCTTTCTAAACTAATCCATAAATTCAATGCAATTTCAGTCAAAATTCCAACAGAATTGTTCATAGAAATTTATAAGCTAAGTCTAAAATTCAGATGGCAGAGTAAGGCGAAGAACAGCCAGGATCATTCCAAAGGAAAATCAAGTGAGGAGATATGCCCTACCATGCATCAGCATTTTTCTAATGCTACAGTGATTAACAAATAGGATAACTTAGATAAACAGAATCAAAGAACACAATAGAGTCCAGAAATAAGCTTATACATAAACGAAAATCAAGTATGTGGCAGATGTGGCATTACAAATCAGAGTGAAATGGATGGATAATTTAGTAAATGATGCTGAGAAAAGCCATACAGGAAATAAAATGGATTACATATCTCACAACATAAACAAAAATGAATCCTAGGCTGATTGAAAACATTTATTAAAAAAAAACTTTAACACTTTTAGAAGAAAATGTTGCAGAGCATAAGAAAAGCTTGCTTAAACTCAAATAACACAATTCATAAAAGAAAAAACAATGATACATTTGAATGCACTAAAATTTAAAAACTTATTAAAAAAACACCATAAACAAACCATAGCTACAAGAATATATATGTAATACAATAAGCAACGAAGAATTAATATTTACCATATATAAAGGAAACAATCAGAGATACATACAAATATATATTTTCAAAGATGTTCATATCAGAACCTTTTCTTATTCTGGGAAAACTGGCAACCTGTATTTCAAATGCCAGATTAGTCAAATAATTTAGAATATGTGCACTCACAAAAACACTACACTGCAACTAAAAATCATGTGAAAGAATTTTTATTAAAATAGGGAAGTATTCATATTACTAAATGAAGAGGTAAAAATAAATATGTATCATCTCAAAACTTTATGTTAAGCGATTATATGCATAGAAGACATAGGTAGACACAAATCTAAAAGTTAATAATAATCTTTTTTTTTTTTTGCGGTACGCGGGCCTCTCACTGTTGTGGCCTTTCCTGTTACGGAGCACAGGCTCAGCGGCCATGGCTCATGGGCCCAGCCGCTCTGCGGCATGTGCGATCTTCCCAGACTAGGGCACGAACCCGTGTCCCCTGCCTCGGCAGGTGGACTCTCAACCACTGCGCCACCAGGGAAGCCCAATAATAATCATTTTTAAGTTTATGAGTTTTTTTTCCTCTGTACCTTTCTCTGTATTTTCCAAGTTTTTTCCTTTGACATATATTTTATTTGTACATTTTTTATAGAGTGCACTAATCTTAAGTGTATAGGTCACTAAACACAAGCACATGCACACACACACACACACACACACACACACACACACGCACATGCACACACTTGTGTGTGTGATTTTAAATCAGGATTCAAAACATTCCTCGAATCCCAGAAAATTCCCTTGTGTCCCTTCTCAGCCCAAACTACTCCTTACCCCTGCACTGGCAACCAGTATTCTGACTTCTATTAGCATAATTATGTTTGTCTGTTCTTAAATTTCATAAAAATGAAGTCATACAATTTGTACTCTTTTGTGCTGGTTTCTCTTATGCAACTTTATGTCTGTAAGATTCATTCATACAGTTGTGGTGGCAGTGGTTCATTTTGTAAATTGCTGTAGTCTACTGTATGAATACCCCACAATTTATTTAACCCATTTTACTGTTGATATGAAAAGTCTTTAGAATGCACAAAGTTTATGCAAAAAAAGAAAAAGTGTCATATGAAAAGCTACTTATGATACATGGCACTTTAAAAATTCAGGGCAAAAATTATAAGTACAGTCTGATTAAAATATATTCTTAATACTCATATGCCCATAATGCTAGTTCATGTTAGCAACAGTTCTTACCTTTTTTGGTTCAGAAACCTCTTTAAAACTATACGAGGAAAACTATAAAACTCTGATAAAAGAAATCAAAGATCTAAATAAGTGGAGAGATACTCCATGTTCATGGATAGGAACACTCAATATAGTTCAGATGTCAGTTCTTCCCAGACTGATTTACAGATTGAATGCAGTCCCAATCAAAATCCCACCAAGTTACTTGGTGGATACTGACAAACTGATTCTGATGCAGAAAGCTCGGTCTCTGTGCACTGTGCCAAACTGAATCTCGAAGACAAGAGTTTTAGGTGAAGTAGAAGAGGATAGCTTTATTGCTTTGCCACTCAAAGGGAGATACAGCAGGCTCATGCCCCTGAAAAACTGTGTCCCCTAACCCTGGAGGATTTGGTGAGGGGTTTTATAGCAATAGTTCAAGGATGGGGTTGCTGACAAGATTAGGGTGTGTGCAGGGCCTGTACTCCTTTGATCTCCTCTCAGGTGGTCTCCTAATCTTGATTAGCTTCTCTGGTTCCTTTAATCTTGCCTCTGGTAGTTTCTTGGCTTCTACTCCCTTGTCTCTGCATCCCCTCTCTTCCCTAGCAACTGTTCCAATCTGCCCTTCGAACCCAGGGAAGGGCATGGAGGCTTCAGTCTGTTCCCTATATACAAGAAATGGGGGACAGAAAGGCTTCCATGCCCAGGAGCCCCACAGGGGCTCAGTTTCAATTCTAAGTTTATATGGAAAGATGAAAGACTCAGAATAGCAAACACAATGCTGAAGAACAAAGTCAGAGGACTGACACTACCTGACTTCAAGACTTACTATGAAGCTACACTAATCAAGATAGTGTGGAACTGATGAAGGAACAGACAAGTATATCAATGGAAAAGAATAGAAAGCCCAGAAACGGGCCAACACAAATATAGCCAACTGATCTTTTGTCAAAGGAGCAAAGATAATCCAATGGAGAAAGGATGGTCTTTTCAACCAGTGGTGACAGAGTAACATCTATCTCCAAAGAAATGAATCTAGACACAGAACTTACACCCTTCACAAAAATTAACTCAAAATGGACCACAGACCTAAATATAAAATATAAAACTATAAAACTTGTAGAAGAAAAGATAGGAGAAAATCAAGGTGACTTTGGATTTGGTGATGAATTTTTAGTTGCAACACCAAAAGCAGGATCCATCAAAGAAAATAATTTGAACTTTGTTAAAACTAAAAACTTATGCTCTATGAAGGACTCCATTAATAGGAGGAAAAAACAAGCCACAGGCTGGAAGAATATATTTGCAAACACATATGAGATGAAGGTCTTGTATACAAAATACCCAAAGAACTCTTAAAACTCAACGATAAGAGAACAAACAACTCAATTAAAAAGTAGGCAAAATATCTGAAGAGATACCTCACCAAATAAAATATGTAGATGGAAAATAAGCATGTGAAAAGATGCTCCACATCATGTCATTAGGGAAATGTAAATTAAAACAACAATGAGATACTACTACATATCTATTAGAATGGCTAACATTCAAAACACTGACAAAACCAAATGTTGGCAAGGATGTGGAACAACAGGAACTCTTATTTACTGCCTGTGGGAATGTAAAATGGTACAATCACTTTGGAAGATAGTTTAGCAGTTTATTGCAAGCTAAACATAGTCTTACCATACAATCCAGCGATTGTGCTCCTAAGTATTTATCCAAATGAGCAGGAAGTATGTCCATACAAAAACATGCACATAAATGTTTATAGCAGCTTTAGTCATAATTGCTGAAACTTGGAAACAACCAGTATGTCTTTCAGTAGGTAAATGGATAAACAAACTGTGGTACATACATACAATAAATATAGTTCAGAAATAAAAAGGAATGAGTTATCAAACCACAAAAAGACATGGAGGAACCTTAAATGTATACTGTTAAGTGGAAGAAGCCAGTCTAAAAAGACCACATACTGTATGATTGATTACAACTATATAACGTTCTGGAAAAGGCAACACTATGGAGTCAGAAAAACAAAAAAATCAGTGGTTGCCAGAGGTTCAGCAGAGGAAATAAAGCATGTTGAAGGGATGAATAAGTGCAACACAGAAGATTTTTAAGGCAATGAAAGTATTCTGTATGATACTGTAACAGTAGATACGTGACTTTATGTTTTCATAACAACTCATAGAACTGTACGTACAACACAAAAAGTGTACCCTAACATAAACTATGGACTTTAGTTAAAAATAATGTAACCAATATTGGTTCAATTGTAATAAATGTACTATTATTGCAAGATGTTAATAATAAGAGAATCTATAGTATCTGTGAATATGTGTGTGGTTGGGGGTGGTGGTATATGAGAATTCTGTCCTTTTTGCTCACTTTTTCTATAAACCTATAACAACCACTTTAAAAGTAAAGTCAATTAAAATAAATAAGAACAAAAAGAGAAAGTAAAAACATTCTCACCTGCAAAAAACACACAAAAATAACCCCTAACAAACACTCTTTTGAGAATAATGTGTCATGAAGGTTCTAACCAGAAAAACGTAAAAAGTAAATACTCATAAAATTTTGAATGTAATTTCATAAGGCTCACAGTATCCCACAGCCCATCCATAATCTCTATATACCCAGGTTTATAACCTCTAAGTTAAGGAGAATAAAACATGAATTTCTTACCTTTTTATTTTCCAAATTTTTAACTTTTATAATTGACAAAATATTTATAACCTAAAAATACTGACTTCTTTTAGCTTTAAACAAAGCAATTAATTCCGTATTAATTAAGCCATATATCCTTCAAACTAATAATGCTACTTGTTCATCCATAATTTATGCCATCATTTAAAGATTATCAAACTTACATAATAAAATAAAATTTTGAAACAATTAACTCACTACTTTTTAAAAAATTTACTCTGGATTAACTATTCACTATTAAGTCATTTCTAATTCACTAAATAAATTTCACAGGTAGAAAAAAAAACTTACCTGCAAAATGGGAAATGTAGCAGTGGTTATGCCCATTTTGTGTAAATTTAAGAGCATTTCACTTCCACTCCATACTTTACAGGATGATTCATAACCCCTTTCCACAAGATGTTCAGAGTTTGCTTCTAACCAACTGGAATAAAATAAAACAATTCCATGAACCAGTATCATCCTTATGTGCACTACTTCAACAGAGCAAAGAGAAATGTGATACATTGATCCGTATTCCTTGAAGCTCTGAGCACATATATGTGGATTAATTAAGACACATTTTAAATAGCATGCATGTTTCATATTGCAAAATAAATATACAGCTAAAAACGTAAGCTTTTACTCAAAAGACAAAGATGCGTGTGATTCCCCATTTGTGTTTTGTGGATTCACACTGCTTTACTTGTCTGTCTCTCCAACTGACAGTCAGGTCTTAGGAGCTTATCCCAAATGCACATAAAAGGAAATACAAAAAAGACTAATAGGGACTTCCCTGGTGCCACAGTGGTTAAGAATCCACCTGCCAATGCAGGGCACATGGGTTTGAGTCCTGGTCCGGGAAGGTCCCACATGCTGCGGGGCAACTAAGCCTGCACTCCACAACTACTGAGCCTGCACTCTAGAGCCCATGAGCCACAACTACTGAGCCTGCATGCCACAATTACTGAAGCCCACGTGCCTAGAGCCTGTGCTCCGCGACAAGACAAGCCTGCGCACCGCAATGAAGAGTAGCCCATGCTCGCTGCAACCAGAGAAAGCCCGCGCGCAGCAACGAAGACCAACGCAGCCAAAAATAAAATAAATAAATAAAAATTTAAAAACCTAATAAAAAGATTATAGTGTTAAATATTAACACAAAGAGAATTATTAGAAAATATATAAATATATTCATTTATACACACACACAGACACACACACAGACATCTGTACATTCAATGAGTGCTTAAATGCCTACATTATGCCAGACACTATACTGGATAGTGGAAATACAGCAGTAAATAAAACAGGCAAGGTCCTTATTCTCATGGAAATTAGATTCTACTAAGAGAGACAGAAATAAACTTAGAAACAAATCCATGAACAAGACAATATCAGGTAGTGACAGTGATATAATGAAAATAAACTGGATTAATGTAATCTAACTGCTACTCTAATTTGAATGTCAAGGAAGCTCTTCTTGAGGTGACATATATTCTAACTGAATACAAAAAGTATTCAGTCATGGGAGGATCAGGGGAAAAAGAGTACTCCAAGTAGAAGAATACCTGGTGCAAAGATCCTCAGGTGATTAACAAATTTTGCTTATTTAAAGACCTGAAAGAAAGCCAATGTAGTTGGACCACAATGGGCAGAAAGGAATAATGGTATGAGCAATGTTAGAGTGACAAGCAGGAATCAGATCATGTTGGGCCAGGATAAGAAGTCTGGATTCTCTTCACAGTGCAATGGGAAGATTTTAAACAGAAAATTTTAAATAAGAGAGAGATCATCTATTGTAAGTGTTTAAAAGATGATTCCAGTTTATAAGCCAGAATGGATTATAGGAGAAAGGCAAAAATGAAAGGAGAGACCTATCAGGAGGCTGTTAAGTTGTTCTAGCTGAGGGATGATTCTGGGATGACAGGTATGAGATTGAAGGATTTGAGATATATTGTGTAGGTGGCATTTATAAAACTTACTGATGAATTGGATGAGGTGAGGCAGTAATCAAGGATAATACTTAGATTTTTGATTTGAGGAACTGGTTAGTATTATTTGCTTAGACAAGGAAGACAGGGGCGGTGCGGGGGAGTAGGTAGGGGAAGGAAAGGAGTGTTTTGGAAAGTTGAAATTTTATATCCAAACAGAGATAGAAAGCATAGTTGGGCATATGAAAACAGCATTCCAGGGAGAGCTTGGGACAGACACAGATTCAGGCCTCATTTGCACTGCTTTAGGGTTATGTAAATTGAGGACAGTGCAGAACTAGAAAAGAAATGAGGTCCCGAGACCAAGCCCTGAGGTACTTCAACATTTAGACATCAAACAAAGTAAGAACTATCAAAAGCAACTGAGAAAGAACAAACTGTGAGGAGGAGGAAAACCAGATGTCATGGAAGCCCTCTACAAAAACACATTCCTGTGTGTCTGCTCTACTCTCACTACTTCACTTCTAACACCTCTGGTCTCTACACGTATGTGGGGTTTTTTCCCACACAAGCAATTCTCTGAGACATCAGATGGGTGTCCTATAATTCAATTCAATTTTGACACTAATTGGAGTTAGCACAGACCCTACTGGTTAAGTACTCAGTCTCACAAGACTGTCCCTCCCACCCCCAACCTCAGATGCCAGCTGTAAAAGTCCAGGTTGTCATCTGTGTTTCTGACCAAGCAGCTATAAATCAGAGGCTCCCATGACACCCTCCTCAAGTTTGAGCATTTATTAGAACAGCTCACAGAAATCAGGAAAACATTTACCAGTTTATTATATAATAAAGGATTAACAGTCAGATGAAGAGATATATAGGGTGAGGTCTAGAAGGGTCCCAAGCACAGAAGCTTCTGTCCTTGTGGAGGTGAAATGCACCCCACTCCAAGTACAAAGGTGTGTTCACCAATGCAGAAGCTCTCTGAATCCTGTACTTTTGGTATTTTTATGAAGACTTCATTACAAAGACATGATGGAACATTAACTCAATATCCAGCCCTCCTCCTCTTCCCAGAGGGAAGGTGGGCTGAAAGTTCCAAACTTTTAAACATGCCTTGGTCTTTCTAGTGACCAGACCCATCCAGGAACCCACAAACCCATCACCTCATTAGAACAAAAGACAGACCTGTCATCCAGGAAATCCCAGGGGATTTAGCTCTGTCAGGAACTGGGGCCAAAAATGAAATAGTAGAACAGAAAATGCTCTTATCACTTAGGAAATTATAAAGGTTTTAGGACTTCCGTGCCAGGAACTGGGGACAGAGACCAATATATTGAATACATATTTTCTATTATTCCACAGAAGATAAGACAAAAACACTTTTCATAAAGGTGGTAGTCAACAGTATCCAACAATGCTGAGAGGCTAAGCGAAATAACAGAAAAATAACCTTTGCACTTAGTGATCTCTGGATCATTGGAGATCTCAATAAGAACAGTTTCAGTAGAATTATGCAGACAGCAACACTACTGGGATGGATAAGGAAAGAATGGGAAGTGAGAAAATAGAATCAGCACCTATACACAACTCTTTCAACAAATTATGCTGTGAAATAGAAATGACAAACTTCTACATGGCAAAAATACCACAAGGAAAGACACAAGCATATACTAAAATGGAGGGGAAAATGTTTGCAACTCTTATCACAAGCAAAGGGCCAATTTTCAAAGAACATCTACAAATCAATAAGAAAAAGAACCATAAAAACAAGAACAAAAAAAGGACAGAAATGTCCACAGAGAGTTGACAGAAAAGGAAATATATATGGCCCTTAAAAATGCTTAATCTGGGCTTCCCTGGTGGCGCAGTGGTTGAGAGTCCGCCTGCCGATGCAGGGGACATGGGTTCGTGCCCCAGTCTGGGAGGATCTCACATGCCACAGAGCGGCTGGGCCCGTGAGCCATGGCCGCTGAGCCTGCATGTCCGGAGTTTGTGCTCCGCAACAGGAGAGGCCACAGCGGTGAGATGCCCCCGTACTGCAAACAAAAACAAAAACAAAAACAAACGCTTAATCTCACAATAAGAGAAATGTAAATGAGGGACTTCCCTGGTGGTCCAGCAGTTAAGACTCCACGCTCCCAATGCAGGGGCCTGGGTTCAATCCCTGGTCAGGGAACTAGATCCTGCATGCTGCAACTAAAGATCTCGCATGTCGCAGCAAAGATCCCGTGTGCCACAGCAAAAATCCCGCATGCCACAACTAAGACCTGGCACAGCCAAATAAATAAATACATTTTTTTAAAAAAAGAGAAATGTAAATGAAAAGTACACTGGGATACTTTTCACCCATCAGGTTAGAAAAAAAACAACTTTCAGATTCTCATACATTGCTGGTCAGAGTATAAATTAGTCTTCCACTCACCCATCTACTGTATAAATTTTTAAAATACCTATCAAAATCACAGGTAGATCTATGCTTTGACCCAAGAATCCCACTTCTAAAAATTCTGCTATAGATATACTCCCAGACATATGAAAGGGCATATGTTCAAAGTTATTTGTTACAGCAATGTAATAGCAAAAGATTATAAAACAACCTCAATATCTACTATCAGAGGCTGGTTAAATAAATCACTGTATATCCATGCAATGGAATTCTAGGCAACTATTTTTTTAAAACTGAGAAAGTTTTCTAGATCTTGATATGGAAAGATCTCCAAAATATACTGGTAAGTGAAAAAAGGCAAGATACAGAAAAACATACATATAAAGTACAATACCTACAGTTAACAATACTGTATTATACACTTTAAAATTTGCTAAAAGGTTATGTCTTATATTAAGTGTTCTTATCACAAATAATAATAAATAAAGAGGGCAGAAGGAAACTTCTAGAAGCAATGAGTATGTTTATGTCAAAAACCGTGGTGATGGTTTTACAGATGTATACTTATCTCAAACACATCAAGTTTTATACATTAAATATTAATACTTTTATATATGTCAATCATACCTCAATAAACTGGCTTTTAAAAAATAAAACATATATATTTTTTGCGGGGTGGGGCTGCATTGGGTCTTCATTGCTGCATGTGGGCTTTCTCTAGTTGCGGCAAGCGGGGGCTACTCTTTGTTGTGGCACGCGAGCTTCTCACTGCGGTGGCTTCTCTAGTTGTGGAACATGGGCTCAAGGCACGTGGGCTCAGTAGTTGTGGCACATGGGCTTAGTTGCTCTGCAGCATGTGGGATTCTCCTGGACCAGGGATTGAACCCATGTCCCCTGCATTGGCAGGCAGATTCTTAACCACTGCGCCACCAGGGAAGACCCAAAAATAAAATATATTTTATGTTTAAAATGGAGAAGAAAAAAGTGTATGTATAGCATTCCATCATTTGGGTAAAAAGGAGGGATGAGAAAGTATCTATGACTCATTTTTGCATAAATATGAACTAAATGATAAACTTGTTCAGGAAGACAGAAATTAAGCAGATGGAAGATGGGGTGGGAAAAAGGTTTTTACAATATAAATCTGTAAACCTCTTATGTTCGAACATGTGGGTGTATAAACAAATTTTTAAAAAAAATATACAGTGAAGGGAACAGAAAAGTTCTGCAACAAATGGAACAGGATGTAGTGTCAAGTAAGGTTTTTTTCTAAGGCAAAGAGATTCTAGATCAACAACATAACGTCTAATGAAAGGGAAACTATCTATGTAAATTTCAATAAAATACTAAATCAGGACTTCCCTGGTGGCCCAGTGGTTAAGAATCCTCCTTCCGAAGCAGAGGACGCGGGTTGGTTCCCTGGTCAGGGAACTAAGAACCTACATGCCGCAGGGCAACTAAGCCCACGTGCCGCAACTACTGAGCTTGCGTGCTCTAGAGCCCGTACACCACAACTAGAGAGCCCACACTCTGCAACCAGAGAAGAGCCCAGGTGCTGCAATGAAAAGATCCCATATTCCACAACGAAGATCCTGTGTGCCACAACAAAGACCTGACACAGCCAAAGAAAGAAAGAAAGAAAGAATTTTAAAAATAAATAAAATACTAAATCTATTATTTTACAGTATTGAAATCTTGGTTAAATGAAACTCATCAATCCAGACTCCTACTCAAACTGTAGGATAAAGCGATAAAATAAAGCCATGGTCCAGAATTTTAAAATATGTTAATTAAAACCATGCTTAGGGCTTCCCTGGTGGCACAGTGGTTGAGAATCCGCCTGCCGGTGCAGGGGACACGGGTTCGTGCCCCGGTCTGGGAGGATCCCACATACTGCGGAGCGGCTGGGCCCGTGAGCCATGGCCACTGAGCCTGCGTATCCAGAGCCTGTGCTCCGCAACGGGAGAGGCCACAGCGGTGAGAGGCCCGCGTACCGCAAAAAAAATAAAAATAAAAAAAATTTAAAAAACAACAACCATGTTTAGTTAATGTTCAGCCCAATATCCTACACACATCCTGTGGGACCATTAAATTATCCTGCTAAATTAGGAATAAGATTCACAATTATCAATTTTAAAAATCAGTTACGTTCGCTATATTCTTTTGAACAAGACAAAAGTTTGGACTAGCCTATCTCTACCTTTAATGGGCAAACAACAATCCATTTCCCAAGTAGCCTGGTCAAAGTTTACTAATTGTAAAATACTTGGCACAATAAAACATGTTTTTAATACAAAGGCAGCACAAGAGACACTGAAAGACAAATGTTCTTACTTAATGAGGCTATAGCACACAGCTCGTAGGGGTTCATGGTCTTTCTTCCTTATATTATTGTTAACCATACTATCTAGTTCATCCCGAGCAAACCGAAGTTGAACTTCCGTTATGCTGTAACTTGCTGATTCCCGAGCACAGTCCTCAATGTTATGAGCTTCATCTAAAATGACAACCTGTTCTTTCAGATTGATATCCATCTATAAGATAAAAGAGTTTTCCTGTAAAACATTCAGCAAAATAGATTTAACAGCAATAGGCAAGATATTTCATTTAAAAATTCACACTATAGGCCAATATCACAACTCCAACTATATAAGCAACTGATTCTCAGTCTTAAAATTTTAAAGCACTTAGGCCAACCAAATATCAGCTCAGCATTAGTTTTCCATTTTTCACTCTCAAAATACTTGTAAAGCCTATTCATTTTAAACTTATAGAAATAGAAAGCTAATGAAAGTTGTACAGTCAGATCTAAAGTGAGGAATAACAACTTAATAACAACTTTTAACAACAACTTAATAACAACTTTTTGTCTTATGCTGTAACAACTGGATATCTCTAAGGACCAGGCAGATAAACACAAATGCTGTATCCAAATTCACTTATTCAATGTTCACAGAGCATAATTTGCATAGCATGCATATTCTCCCAACGTAAGTTCTTCAAAACACAGATTCTTTAGATAAATGTTTTAAAATAATTCTTTCTATTCATAAAGAGATCGCTATATAAGGGTCTCAAATGGGGGTAATTTTTTGTACCCCAGGGGATATTTGGCAATGTCTGGAGACATTTTTGATTGTGACAACTGTGAGGGTACCACTGGCACCTAGTGGATAAAACCAGAGATGCTAATAAACATCCTACAATGCACAGACAGCCCACCACAACAAGGAATTATCCAGCCCAAAATGTCATTACCGTCAAGGTTGAAAAACCCTGTTATGATTCCACTTCAGTACTAGGTCCTTAAAAGTACTTATTACTTTGGAAATTAAAATGACAATGTCTAAAATTCAGTTTTTAATACCCCTTAGAATATGTTTTCAATACTCTAATAGGTTTATACATTTCCATAAATTAAACATAAAGCAAAAAATAAAGTAAAAGACATTAAAACATCTAAAAGCTTTACATTCATCACTTATATCTCAATAGGACACAGTTCTTTTAATTTTTACATATCTACTCACACTTTCCCTTATTTGTGCATCTAGAAGATAGTTGTAGGGACAAAATATTATGTCAGCATCCTTCATTAGTTCTCGTGCTGTGTAATATGGACATGCCTTTAGTTTCTTCCCCAAGCTGACAAATTCTTCTATATCCCAGGCCTTGCACATCCCTTGGAGAGTCTGTAATATGTGTTGATCACTAATTTTATGAACACCATGATAAAAATAGCAGAATTTTCCCTAAAAAAAAAAATGCATAGCTGAAATATGAACCAATACTAGAACAGAAGAAATAAAACAAGTTCACCTCAGAATTTTAGAAACATCATTAAAGCCACAAAGTAAAGATTTAACAGAGGAGACAGAGTACATACACCACATCTATAATACAACCATTTTAAAGAACTGTATTAGTTAACTCAGATAGAGCTCCAGATCAGTATAACTGGAAATATCCCAAATTAACTTGAGAAACATATTTTTAGAAGTATGTTTGTTGTGACTTTGTTCTGATTAAAATGGTATTAGACAAAAATATTTCTGGAAGGATCTGGAAGGATACACAAGAGCAATGGTATCACTAGTTGCTTTCAAAGATGAGAGCCAAGTGACTTGGGGACAGGACTGAAAGACGTTTTTCTTTATAGACACTTTTGTACCTTTTCAATTTGAGCCATGAGACAGTATTACTTAATCAAATATAAATAAGTAAAAACAAAGGAAGAATGGAAAGTGGGAAGGAGGGCAGGAGAAATGTCCTAGGGGAAAAAAGAGTACTCACTACAAAAAGTTGGAAAATACTAGAGTACCAAAAAGCCTGAAAGTACCTAAAATCCCATTATACAAAGAATGTACTATCAAGATTTTGATGTATTTCATTTCACATTTCTTCTATACATATGTACCTGTGGATATATCTCTACAAATGCGACCCAATTTTAAAATAATGAGAACAAAACATTTTCCTCAGGCACTGAGTATTATTAACAATCTAGCCACTAAATGTTTTTCTTACAAAACTGGGTTCTCCTTTTTCCTCTTAGCCTGTTTTATTAAAAATCCTATCAGAAATATTTTTTCATATCACCAAGTTTTTTTTTCATTGTTGCCTATATATGTACACTGGATTAATGTGCCATAGTTGATGAACCAGTTTATTACTGGACATTTAGACTGTTCTCAATTTTTGCTTTATAAATAATGCTGCAATAAGAATTTTTATGCTCATTTCTAAATATTTTCTTAGTATACAGTTTTAGAAATGGCATTATGGGATCAGAGAGTAAAAAACTTTTTAAGTTTCTTGAAAACCATATCACCAAATTATTCTCCAGAAAATGTATATCATTTTACATTATCCTTTTTCCACACCTTTATCAACATTAATATTATCTTTTCTTATCTTTGCTTATTTTAAAGGTAAAAATAGAAGACCGTTGTTTTGATTTGTATTTTACACACTTTCTAGCAAGGTTTAACATTACATTGTATGAACATTCTAAAAAGTTTCAACAGTAATTTGCATAACCTTCTTTCATGTACTATTTACTAATGTCCTTTGCCATTCTATTATTAGAAGTAAAAAAATTTTATTAACATACACCAATCAAAAATTAAGATGTTTGATAAAATCCAGTCCTAGCAAAGGTGTGGCATATCCTATTAAAAGATGTATAAAATTAGAAGTATAAAGTTCTACTTCTATTAGAAGTGCACTGGAAATTTGTCAGTAACTACTAAATAAAATTTCACCATTTAATTATATATATACTGCACTGTTTAATAGCCCCCCAAACTGGAAATAAACCAAATGTCTACCCACAGGGGATATGTTAAATAAATTGTGGCAAAAATTCATACAAAAGATATAGCCCTTAAAAAATAAGTTAGATTTGTCTATGTGCTGATGGGTTTAAGCTTTAAAAATAATCTATACACATACATTATAGAAAATACATATTTTAAATGTTTTAGAAGAATACACATAAAACCTTACAGTAGTTCCCTTAAGGGGATGGAAAGAACTAGAAAGAGAGATCTTTTCATTTAATGCCTTTCTGTAATTTTCAGTCTCTAACCATGTATATGTTACTTTTCTTTTTCAATTGTCATTTGGGACTAAGTGGTGAAATAATAAGCCATTTTAATTCATTAATTTTATATATCAAAAAAAATTAAATGTGATTTTGAAATCCAATATTTATCTTTCCCAGTTTGCTGTCCTTAACCAGTGGGGGGATATGTACGTGTGTGTGTGTGTGTGTGTGTGTGTGTGTGTGTATGTGTGTGTATTTTTATCTATGAACTATACAAAAGGCAAATCTATGTTTTTAAAACATTCATACATCATTACATACACAAAAATATCTAGACATTGCTAGAAATGGAGTAAATCATAAACAACGTCATAACCTATAAAAGAATGTCAGCAAATCCAAGGACAAAGCGTGATCAGCTGAGGACTGCTAATTCTCCTAAAGCCATGCTGCTTATTGGTCCTCCAAGGTATTAAAAATAAAAATTAGGAAGAAAGGGCTCACCTAACCTTCTTTATTTGCTTCATTTTTACATTATTTTCACTTACTTTGTCTAATCTCTACTACTCTTTTTTACCCTTCATGCCATGTCAACTTCCCCACACGATGATGCCATCTTTCGTTTTTGTTTCTAGTGTAGTAAAAACAGCAATGGTTAGCAGTTAGAAGACTTGCTTCCTTTCTTACTAATGAGTTGTCTGACACTGGGCAAACTTCAGGGCCTGTTTTTCTCATGTGACTAGGCATCAAAAGAGTAGTTGAATTAGAAGCCTTTTAAGATTCCTCTGACCCACTGACTGCCATTTCTAAGGTTCCTTCTAGCTCTAAAATTCTATGATTCTGAGGTCAAGAGACAGTTGAAGATGTGCCAAGTATCTTTCATACTAAGCTTGATACAGATTGAGCTTAATAATATGACATTCACCATTTCTTCATTCCAAGTGTCTTCCATACTATTCTGAAAGCTTTTATTTGTACAAAATGACCACTAAGGTGCCTTCAGAGTCTATAGTTATGGACTGTTAAATCTCATCTTAACAAAAAATAGATATTCTTCTATACCCATAAAAACTCTTTAGAGTTATTTCTAGGGCTAGTTAAGATTATTTTTTCTTAGTTGAAACAAAATTTAACTTTTAGCAGATAAGTGCATTGCTTTTCCAGTATAGGAGCATAAAAGAAACAGTGAACAAAAACACGTGTGCCTTTGGATCAAGCCAAAAACTCAGAAAGTTTACACTTTAAGGGCACTTAGAATGACACTGCTGTGGAGGCTGATAGCAAAACCAGAAAAGCTCATCCATTTTAGCAGTGTAATATAACCCTGAGGGGAGTCTGTCAATTGAAGCGTTATCACACTTTAAACTCTTTTTCACTCAAACTGTCAGGTATCTATTTATCATTTCTCTTTGGTAATTCAGCCATCGTAAACATAGACACCTTTAGTGACTTTGTAATTGGCCCTCATTACAATACCAAATTACCCTGAGGGCTTGGGAACAAGAAAAAGAATGTGCATGTACGCCTATGAGCTAGGCATTCTGAGGCAGAATTAGGTCAAAACAACTACAAGCAGGTATCTTCAATTACTTATAATACTAATATACAAAAATAAAAGAATTGTTTACTTGAAAACAGAACCTAAAGGCCAATGAAAAAGTATTGGATTTTTATTTTTACATAATTCAAACTTTGGAGGATAAAGACCAATCAAAAAACATAACCACCACTGCAGGATTCTAGAGGATTACATAAAATAAGATATTTGCTTTCAGTATACAATCTTAAACTTTATAATTGTTTTTACTAATGGGATAACAAATACATAATAAATTACATAATAATTTTCTCAATAACAAGTAGTAAAAGATAATGACAACGCCAGCAAGTCTTCTTACATAGACTATTATAGCCAGAAAACAAATTTCAAGCATTTGAGGAATTTAGTAGATCAGTTAGCCACTTACGGAAAGAAGTCTACTTAAATATAAAATTTATGGGGTTTTATCATGAAGAGCCTTTTCTCTATTTTATTATTTTTTTAGCATTTGGCTTTTTAGTATTTTTATCTCTCTTTGAAGAGAACTTTTAAAATATACAGAGTGAAGAGATTTCACAGTTCCTCAGTTAATTAAAAACAACTTATATGAAAACAAGTATGATCACAGAATTTCAACAACGGTTTTGATTCAATTTCTGTATTCTCTTCCTGGTTCTGAACAAGTCACTTAAGTTTTTCCATTGAGGGCCCTTAGTAATTATACTTCATATTATCAGGTTTGAATATCTGTTGAAGTTTCTTTTGAATAACCCCAAATAAGGCTTGAATAAATTTCCATCTAATAAAAGAAAGCATTGACAAAGAAAAGCATAAAACAAAATAATCTATGCGCATTACATGGTAGAAGGTGATATATCAATTAAATGAAACTCTAGAGGCTATAGCTCTTAGCCTTTTGTGTAGAACCACTTACGTTTGACAAAATACAGAAAGACAGAACAACTTTCAAAATATATTAAAATATCATTGGTCATTTCATATACTATCAACTTACGCTTCACCAATAATTTCTGGGTATAATTCCAGACCTGTAACTTCAATTTTAGAGTAAACTAATTATCAAACTGGTACACAGACTGCCAAACTATACTGCCAAAATATTATTAAAAAATGATGTCTTTAGTAAGAAAGATTTATCTACCTAGACAAAATTCGTATTCTTCTAGATATCCCTGGAAAATTTCAAAACCATCAACATATCTTCAGTTAATAATTTAACATAATTTTTAGAAAGAAGTTTGTACAATCAGAATTATGAGACAGTATAGTCATTACATTTCTCAATTTAAAAACATTTTAAAATTTGCTCAAAGAGAGAGCCTGTGTAAACTACCTTATTTTGAAGTTTTTAAATATGTTAAATACATTAATTAGATCTAGTTAGACTAAATCACTTAAATGTTTTCAATCTCCTCATATGACATCCATGTTTGACTATTTTGGGTAGAGAGATTTAAAAGAAGAAAGTATGAAGACAGGTGACTAAAATGAAAATTAACTTTCAAGGAAATAAATAAATATTCCCAAGCTTTAGGACAAAAACCCATAATTTAAAACTTGAATAAAGATTTTCTTACAGTAAAATTATTTTTTAAAAATATCAACACTAGCAATCAATTTGATTTT
Source organism: Kogia breviceps (assembly GCF_026419965.1). Taxonomy (NCBI): domain Eukaryota; kingdom Metazoa; phylum Chordata; class Mammalia; order Artiodactyla; family Physeteridae; genus Kogia; species Kogia breviceps. The sequence goes on from NC_081328.1 coordinate 22,615,966, forward strand.
CATAAGTTATTTGATTATTGCTGTAAATGTACATATAAAATATAAAATGAACACATTAAAAAGTAATTTTAATCTTTTCAGCCCAATTTTTCCACTAAAATACATTAACTTACTCACATTTTTTCCATCTAGCAATTCCATGCACTTTTCATTTCTGTTGAAGTTACCTACTACTTCAGGATTGACACAAGTGTGATCCCTGCTGGAAAGAATAGTCATTGGGACCCCTGAGTATGCTGTCCTCCGGAGCTCTCTAGTAATCTGAGCAATCTGCTTGTGTGTGCGTGTCCCAAAATATATTTTGGGTATCTTGGATTTCCCCCCATGGTCCTTCTTAGTGGTATTTGAAGAATCTTGACTGTTTCCTTGTTTAGTAGAACAACAGCACCTAGAACAGTTACCAGGGGGCTGTAACAAAGGAAAGAAAAGATAACTAATGTTTGGACTACCATAAAATTGTTATCAAACCTCTCATGGAATCAAAACTATAAGCAGTGAATCACAACTGTCAAATAAAGAGAAATTCATGATGTTACATCATCTAAAATTTGCCATTAAAGAAAAAACTACAAATTCAATTTCAAATTGGTTCTCCTTCATAAATAAATGATAAACCATTTTTATCATTATAAATGATGTTTCCATATTTGCATTGTTTTCTAACATACTACTCCAACTCTCAAATTCCAAATGTTTTAAGTATATTTTAATTATCCTCTTTCATAAATTATAAAAATAAGATAAAACAGGGCAATTTTCATTTTTGCTTAGGCTTCAAGTGAACTTGTGATATTACAATTTAGAGTTGATAGTGCTATTTTTCTTCACAGCACAGTCCATTCAAATATCCTATAATATACCAACATATTAGAAAGCATTTTAAATATAGCTTACAGAAGAACAGAAATATCAAGCTGAATCTAAAGCATCAGTCAAAAGCAAGAAGAGAAAACTATTATCTAGCAAAAGTATGAAAATGAATGTAAATTATTAATATTTAATAATGAAGGCAGGTTGCTTGTGTGGAACAAGTATATCTGAAATTCAATTACCTGTCATGGAATGTAAATCCATCAGTAAAATTACCAGTCAGGATAGCTTTTCCTGGACAATTTTACTCAATTCATTTTCATAATTAAAGTAGTTATATAAAGGCACCATATGGAACAGCAGGAGTATAGTCTAGTATTTAGCTGGTTTTTCTCTCCTGTTTCCAAACTCTCAAAAATAAAAAAATTTAAAAAGCTTAATGCTATATATTAGAACCCAGGGATTCTTAATAACTACTCCCTTCTCAACCTCAGTTACTATAAAATGAGACAGAATGCAGCCTCATTTAAGAGAAAGACTATGAAATGGTTAGTTTATAGGAATAGTCACTGATAGGGAAAAAAACTAAATAGCACAGTAGCTTAAGAGAATTTGTACTAGAGTTTTAGTTTAGTAGAACAAACACACCATTTAACTGCAGATTTTTTTAAAATTATAATCAGTAAGATTAGCCTTCATAAACAAATGCTAAGTCATAGCATGTTACACCACAATACTGGGGATCAAGCTGTCTTTTAGCCTCAACTCAGTGGAAAAGCAAGTTCAAATTACTCCCAGTCTCGCTCAACCTTGTCCGCCATTAAATATTACAATACATGATAGAATGGATGTAAATGTGACCCTTCTGGAGCTGTCACTCACTGGGATAAAAGGTTCACTGATGTGCCAAATAAACAGTCAGTCAAAGCAGATAAAGTTACAGCCATGCTGGAATTGTTACATTCCCCTCTCAGGTTGCCAGTAACAGCAGATTTCATTACAGAGTGCTGCCACATTAAATAGCCAGTTCCAAATATCCTGCCTTCTATATTGAATAATTACTTATTCACTGAAAGGATAAAAAGAAGAGTTATGAATGGGGCTCTTGTCAACAGTGAGGCAGGAAACAGCTGACATGTGGTTTATGTTACATACGTTGCAATATCTAACAATTTATGGTCACACAGAAAATGGCATGCAAACTATATCATGATATTTCTGACTGAATTCCTTTCTAGCCTTTGCAATGATCACACTAATTAATTAACTCAGTAAAAGAATTAAGGTTATTCTTGGTAGCAGAATTAGTTGACTTTTCCATACCTTTAATCTTTCATTAAATTATATTATATCTCTTCCCTATGATACAGTTAAATTCACTCTGAATATTAGAATGCTAGGGCTCAATGCATTGTTATATTCCACATGGATATATTATATACAAGCATAAAAGTAACTCAGTAATGTGGCCTTTTTTCAAGGCTTGGAAAACCTACTTTTTGATATAACACTTTTCAACATGAATTCCACTTAAAGCTTTATCACCCACTCCTTTTATTTTAATTCCATTATTTTTCTAAACAAAAAATTCAAATGCTACAGAAAAATACAAAATAAGTCAACCACCACCACAAATAACTTGCAGACCCTTCTACATATAATTATATCTTCCATATTTTTTCAAATAGAAAGGGATGCTATTATATAGACTTATAACTTGCTGCCTTGTATTCAAATGTTTTAATTTTTTAAAGGGATCTGCTTATCTTAAAATATTATGCTAGTAGCTGTACTAACAAAAGTAAAAGATCAAGAACTAGTTTCAGAAAACTCTTCCTACTAGAGCAGCTTTATTTAGGTAACTTAAATTTGTTTTTCACTCCATAACTGAGAAAATTTTAAACCACGGCTAATTTTATACTAAAAATGTTTTTTGTTTGTTAAGTCTTAAAATGCTCTGTAATTATACCATCTATGAACTCAAGGGTGACTCCTCAGAGAAGATGGTTTTTCAGTGGGTGGTTGCACAAATAGAGTAGAAGACAGAAATTAAGAAAGGTGATTCTTATTTATTTGCAATATTAAAAGGGGAATTATTTCTTCAGAAGTGATCCTCTATTGGAGTTTCTATTTAAAGGATTTGGTATAATCATATTTGAAGATGGAAAAAAATGAATGTAGCAATAGAACAGAGGCTTAAAAAAGGCAATTATTTAGTAACAAAAGAGAATTATTTGTACCAAATTCAGCAAGTTTCAATTCTGTAAGAAAACTAGAGAAAGAATCCTGAAACAGCAATGATAGGAAGTCATAATATCCTCCACTCCAATAATAGGCTAATATTTTCTGGCCTCTCTCTGAAACGCTTTCACCTAGGGGTTTTGAAACAATAGATAAACAAAATTAAATATTTTTCACTAAGCATTTCTCCTGCTAAGAAATGATCAAGTTTATCTTTCATAGGGATGTCTTCCTTTTGTTTTTGCTCTTTAAATTTACAGAGACTGTATTAGGAAACTGGAGAATAAATTAAAAAATATTGTCTCTCATCTCATATATATGAAAGTCAAGAAGATAAAACACATGGGCTCCCAAAACCTGTAATCTCTAAGAACTGTAAATAGCTACACTGTATGGTAGAACCAAACTCTTTAAGAGATGGCTTCTTTTCCCATAGCTGGAAACTGTCTAGAGTTCTTTTACTTCAACAAAAGGCAAGAAAACTTAACCCAAATAACAGCAAAAAAATCTATTATTATTCAAAGAGAAACACAAGAGATACATGTGGGTGTGACAGCTCTATTATTAGTTCCACATGCAGAAGTCAATTGTTTAAAAACACATTTCAAATTTACAGTAGCCAAAACTGTTCTTAGGAGGTCAGCAACCAAGGGTTTTACAAAATTTTGTATCTAATAATTTCTATTTATTCCCTCTCTTGTCATACTACATAGAGACATATATTGAAATTTTTTGAAAGGATAAAGAAAGAATATAACATTTGATCTTGAAAGGCCAACTGCTGATTCCTTGCCACTATTCCTTTCACAAGGCTACAATCAGAAGTTTAAGTAGATTAAGATAAGTACATCAACCTCTAAAGTTTCATAGCTCTCTCCAGCCTTTCCCCACAACAACAACAAAAATTACTATGCCTAAATACTTGGAAAAATAAAAATTAGCATGGTGACTATGCCTTAAAAAGGAAAATAATAAAGGAGTAGTTAGAAACTATTGCATTGTCAGAGATGTTATTTTGTAAATTCATAAATCAGGGGTGTATCTAAAAGCAGTTTATGAACTGAATTCTAAAAGCAAGCATAAAAGGACATACTTAATACGAAAGATAAGTAATAAAGAAGTGGAGAGGAAAAGAGACCAAAAAGAAGCTTACAGGTATGAAATAAAGGGAAAATTAGGTCCAAGAAATAGTAACATATGTGCATGCATTGTCTTTCAACCACACTCCAAATTCTTTGAGGACAGAAACTGTCTTACATTACTTAATCTACTCATTCACTGAGCATGGTGTTTTGCATATAACTATAACTTAATTTTTTGAAAAATACAGGACAATTTGTTATTTTTCAAGAACAAAAAGAAAAGTCATCTTGTTATACTAATATCTGGGCCACTTTAGTTGTGGGTGACAAAACACATATCCTGATATATTCATTATTAATAGCTGTCATTTATTAAGGCTGTCCCTGTGCTAAGCACTCTACATGTACTCTCTCATTCATTCATTCATTCATTCAAGAAACATTAGAATTCCTGATATATCAAGCCAAGTAGAAGACAATGACAAGGGTCACTTCACCCCACTGACAAAGAGGGCTTTACTTTTTAATTGTTCTACAAGGTGTGTTTATCAATACCAATTTCACTCACGAGGTAAAGAACTGTTTAAAGTTGGTACTCTAAGTGCATTATTTCCTGAATGCAACTACAAGATATTCTTAAGGATAAGCTATACAATTTACTTCATAAAAACTATTTTAACTTACTATTAGTTGACATTTAAGTCAAATATTTTCTAACAGGATGGATATTATATTCCAAAAGGGAAAAAAACAAAAATTCTCAATTAAGAGACTCTTTAGAGCAAGTATCAACAAACTTTTCTGTAAAGGGCCAGAAAGTAAATATTCTAGGTTTTGTGGGCCATAAACTCTCTGTCCCTATACAAGAAAATATCTTCATGATCTCAACATAGGAAAGGATTTCTTAAACAATACACCAAATGCACAAATGACTGAAAACACAATCTCGAGAAGACATGTGCACTGTATATAATCAACTGAGGATCATTATTCACAATATATAAAGAATTCCAGCAAATCAGTTTTTAAAAAACAAACCCAAAAGAAGAAAAAGAGCCCAAGAACAAGAAAATCACAGGAGAGAAAAGCGGAAAAGTCAATAAACATCTGAAAAGATGTGCAACCTAATGCTCAACCTCATTACTAATTAGGAAAATGCAAATTAAAACCATAATTAGATTCCATTTCAGATCCACCAGACTGGGTAGAGAGGATATACAGCAACTCTCTCTTACACTGCTGATCCAAGTATAAAGTGGCACATCCACTTTGGAGAACAAACTGGTGATCTAGTGAAATCAAGGATACATAGACCCTTTGATCCAGCATGACCCTGCTAGGCATACATGCCAGAGAAACTCTTGCAAATTAAGACAGATACAATAGGGATATTCTTTGCAGTACTGTTTTAATAGTGAGGAAAATAAGCCAAGTGTGTCAGCAAAACAATGGATAAACTGTGGAGTTCTGTCAATCTATGGAATATGGTATATAATAAAAAAATATGAACCAGAGAGTCCCATGTATTGACATAAATATTTTTAAAAATTGTTGAGCAGGCAGAGTATGACTTAAATAACATTTTATTCTCCCCATAAACTTCCAAACAAATTGATGACAGGAATAAAACTATGAAAACTTTATGAAAACAATTAGGAATCCCCACTATGGTAGATAACCCTTGGAGCTAAGGACTGTAGTAGACAATATACCTGAAAAATGCTAAAAAGTGCTTCAAAAGGAACCTAAAACAGCAAATACACTTGTTCCTCCTCAGCAGCTTAATACCTAGCAGAATAACTTTCATCTTAATCCGTCCTGACCAAAATTTTCAACTAATTTATTAGGAAATAGGTTCTTAATTTACATCCATGGACTGTTACAGAGGAGAGTTTGAGATCACCCAGAAACTACAAACACAATTTTGTATGCATTTTTTAGAAAGTCAGTCCATAACTTTCATCATGTGCTCAAAGAAGATTGTGACTTATTTGGATGAGGGCTTTATTCCAGAATTTATGACTGATTTTACAATGGAAATAAAATAGAAATAGCATTTTCTTAACAACCAACTTGGTTAGTCACATTAATTCTGTAAAGGAATAAACAAGTTCATAGTCCAAAGAAGATAATTTATAAAGGTTCCTCTACTGCTTGTAAATTAATTTCTTGTAATGTTTGTTAATTACATAATGTTACCATAATTCTAAAACACTTAGTTCACTAATGTATATTTCTAACTCCATTTTACAGATGATAAAGTAAAATCTAGAGTTCTTCAAGTTGCTACAAAATTCATGATAATTTGTGAGAAGTTAGAAGTCATAACCTTAAATCTTAAAGCTTTAACAGGATCATTTTAACCTACCATTTAACTTGGCAAAAAAGCAAAATACTGCCCTTTTTTATTTCAAAACATCATGCACCTAAAGAGCTAGTGGTAAAAAAGTCAATGAATACTGAACTATACTTTGAGGCATATGAAGGAGGGTTTACTGTTAATCTTTATCAACCATTTGCTGTTGTCCAAGCCATCTAAACAGGTACTGAATGCCTGTTGTGCAAAATCTCACATAAGCACACACTCTAGTAAGATAGCAAAAGTGACATAACTATACCTTTTCCACTATTCTTTTTTAAAAATTCAAACAGTAGTACTCTACTGCCAGTTTCATGATTAAACTGCACAAGGCAGCTGTTTATCTACTCACAGCAACCAGCAGGTGAACCTGATTCAATATTTATCACAGGCTTTCACAGATCACTGCTAACCAAGCAAACGTTTTAATTAAGCTGGAACTTGCTTCAAAGAGCTCATTCAAGATGTCAATCGGCAGGTAAGGGATCAGATACAGTGTCAGGTGAGAGTGTGTAATACAAATCCACAACTTTCTTCATCCCATTGCTGTAAATTAGCCTGCTCTAAAGTTCAGACTCTGATTGTAACAGACTGCCAGTCTCCTGGAATGTGTAACTGAAGTCACTCAAATTCTATTGTGAAGGTTGTAAGCAATATGTTAAACTGCAATGGGCTAGCACATTAAGACAGATCCTTTTCGCGGTTGTTTTTTGATACCGTAAGTGTTTGTTACCCTACTCTCCACTTACTGTTTACTTTCTTGCCTAGTGTAAATGGGAATTCCTTAACACAGTTGCCTCAGATTCTGAAAAGTTTATAATCAAGAAAAACCCAAAGTGGTATTTTTAATTTTTAATCTAAATTTATACTAGAACAATTATATTCTGTAAGACTTCTCAGTTTAAGAACAAACACATCATAAAGATGACCAACCTGTATAAAGCAAAAATTCTCCTAGTATAGTAGAACTTATAAAGATGTGACTATAGCAATGAGTCTCAAAGTATAGTGATTAGTCACACTGACCAACTTCATGAGAAATACCTGGGGTATTTACAACAACAACAACAACAAAAAGGAAAAAAGAAGAATCAAAGAAAGGAAATGGGAGAAAAAGGGAAAGTTCTTCCTTCGAGAAGAATGCTAGCTAAAAATTATAAATAGAATGACAAAATTTTAAGAATCACCATTTTATAACTCCCATGTAATAAGTGATTCCTGTAAGGTACATAAATGGATGCTAAAATCACTGGGTGAAAAGCTGTTGGGAAACAAGATATTCACATAGTCTCCAAATATCACCCCACAGATTACTTATTAATTACAAAAGAAAAATGTGCCTTTATACTGGAGACCTGGTAGTCACCACTCCAACCAAGTGGTCAATTTTAACATTAGCAGTAGTGAGACAAACTGGCATCAAGTGCCTCTTGATGTGATATAATAAGAAATATATTTCTGTACTCTTCTTGAACAAAACTACATGATTATGAAATCCAAACAATCAAGCCATGAATCATAAAGAACCCAGGAATAGAGAACCTGTGGTAAAAAGACATATATGTATATTATTTAGTTGGTGAAAATTAATCCAGCTGCACTCTTGTGATATTTGCACTTGTATATTATACTTCAAAAATCCTATCCCTTGGGATTGCCTGACATTTTTATTTTCTCCTTTATTGTATAGTATTTTGGTGTTTTTCATACTTTCTTCAACGACCCTTTTAAAATGAGAAAACAAAGCCATCCTGTGACATCATCTTCTACATACTGACCAAAATGCTATAAATAAAACTTATACAAAAGAGACATTTTTGCGTCTTTCACCACCATTAAAAATTAGTAGACAAGTTGGGACTTCCCTGGTGGACCAGTGGGTAAGACTCCACACTCCCAATGCAGACCAGTGGGTAAGACTCCACACTCCCAATGCAGCAGGCCCGGGTTTGATCCCTGATCAAGGAACTAGATCCTGTATGCATGTCACAACTAAGAATCCACATGCCACAACTAAAGATCCCACATGCCACAATGAAGATCCCATGTGCTGCAACGAAGATCCTCCCTGCCACAACTAAGATCTGGCCCAGCCTAAATAAATATATTTAAAAAAATTTTTTTGAATTAGTAGACAAGTTATTATCAATATACAAGCCTCTAAAGCAGCACTACCCAAAAGAACTTTCTGCGATGGTGGAATGTTCTTTATCTGCACTATTGAATCTACTTGTCACTAGCCACATGTGGCTACTGAGAACTTGAAATGTGATTAGTGCAACTGAGGAACTGAATTTTAATTAAATTAAATAGTCACATGTGGCTAGCAGCTACCATAGCAGAAGTGTAGATTTTAAATATTACCACAGGACTAAAGAGAAAATTTTGACTTAGACCAACGTTCAGTCTGGTGCCAAACTTCCAATGGAATTAAAATCCGCATAGTAAGAATTTTATTCATAGATGCTATCCTAAATAGAGTAACCCTTCAGTTTGCTCTATTCAACTCTCTTAAAGTCTCCTGTTTCAAATAGCTATATTACTTGATGAAGACAATGCTAAAATTAACAATTAATTAATTATTACTGTGGGTTCTAAACTTAATCTGGAAAATAAACTAGTGAGAATAACCAAAAAATTTTAGAAAAAAGATGGTAAAAAATAGTATATATTCTCATATATGTAAGACTTTAGTATATATGATAAAGATGTTATACTAGGCACCTCTTTAGACACGTGTTCAACTCTTTATTCTGAAAACAGTTCATCAATTACAGCCCCTGCTGAAAAGGTAGACCCAGTATCTACATTAATAACATATGACCAAGCCCAAACACACTCCCAAATATAGCAAGACCAGTAAGATTCACTTTCCTAGGAATCTGTATTTGGGTCATTTAGACTGAGTTGATTAAACTACAGGGAACAGACCAGAACATTTTATAGACTTTAAGTCTTTCATTTTGAGATGTGATGGTAAGGTCATATGACAGAGAATAAGTATCCAGAAAAAAACAATCTACAAAAAACGAGAGAACTCTGCACACAGAGGCAGAAAAGACACACTTGAGGTCCCAAAGAGAAGACAGAAGCTGCCTAAAAACCTTTGAGTTCCAATAAGGGCAGCTGTATATCTTGCTTGATCTTTCTGGAGTAGGCTTCTAATTCTTCAAAAGCAAATCACTCCTGATTAAGTCAGGGGTTGAAATATCAAAGAAATAACAAAAGAGAATTTCCCTAAATTGAAAACGTCTCTGAATCTTCAATATAATAATTAAACCCACTAAGTAACTAGCATCATAAATAAAAAAAGACTCTCACTTAAACATCCAGTCATAGAGATTAGAAATTATAGAACAGCCATTCAAAAGAATGCAATGTAGTCATTAAAAATGATGTAGAAAAATATCAAATGACATCAAAACACAGTACTGATCTATTATTACAAGGAGAGATAATTGGACATTATTTGCTTCCTGAGTAATGTTAACAGCAAGCATACAGGACTTGTGTTATTCTGAAAAACAAAAAAGCAAAAAACAAGGACAAAATCAAACCTGAATCTAATTCAATCTGTAGACCTAACTACCATTACTAGAAATATGGGGATAGAGGACTATCTTAAATGACATCAGGTGGACAAATTCAAACAAATCCTGAATATGAGGAATCCCACAGAACAAATAACACAGTTTTTTCAACAAATAAATGGCACCTCTCTTAAAAGAAATGTCATGCACATACCTTGTTTGGATTCTGATATTTAAAAAGCCAACTCTAAAATGACATATATTAAGCATCAAAGAAAATTGTAACCAGGATGGATATTAGACTAAGAATTACTGGGTTTTTCCAGCTATAATAATATTACTTTTTAAATGCCATTGCTATGTTTTTAAAAGTGTTTATCTGTTTTAAATATATAAATTGTCTTATGGGTAAATAGATATATGATGTCTGATAGTTGCTTTAAAATATTCTAGTCCCTCACCCTTTCCTCCCCTGATTCCCCCAAAAAAGAAAAGAAAAAAATGGCAGGGAGTAAATAAAACAAACAGGGGAGGTAAAATATATTGATAATTGTTAAAGCTGACTGATGGGCACAAGAAGTTTCATTATTCTGCCTTCTCTCTGCTTTGTGTATGAAATCTCCTTAAAAAAAGATTCTAAAAATAAAGAGCATTTACAAATACATTTTTATAAAACAAATACAACATTGATCCTAAACCAGATCTAGATAAACTTTCTCTCAGTTTATCTAGATTTGGTATAATATCACTAATGAATATTACCTGGCAAGCCAAGACGGAAGAGTAGAAAGACCCCGAGCTCACCTCCTCTCATAAGCACACCAAAATCACAACTAACTGCAGAACAACCATTGATGAAAATGACTGAAACTAATGAATTATTAAAACAATGAATTCTAAATGTAATAGCAAATAGGACTCTTCTACACATACACAAAACACACACACAAAACCAAAAAGCCGAGAACAAAAGAATTCAGTATTAGGACATTTATCAATACACTTTAACATATTAAAAAATAAAATGTGAAAATAAATCTTATTCATCTTTACAGTTTAATATTAATCCTTGATGAAAATGCTGAACAAAATAGGAATAAAATGACTATCAAGAAAAAATATATGATTAATATATAATTAAATCAATAATATAATTTATATGTCATTTAACATATAATGTATATATAAAAATATATAACTTATATGTTTTATTCTTATAACATATACATATGTAAAAGGTTTCAAAAGCCCGTGTCATGCTTACTTACAGAAACTAGAAGCACTCTCATTAAGGTCTTAAATGAGACAAGGATGACCGTACTTCCCGGGTGCCTAGGACTATCGGAGTTTATATCTCTTCTTTCAGCATATATGATCATTCAACCTGTTACTATTATTATACTTAACACTTTTTTCCTGAGATATTATAAAAATTGCAAAGAAGGTAAATGATCATTATTTACAGAAGATATGATTGTATACTTGGAAAACCTGAGAAAATGTATTGAAACTATTACAAATAGAAGAATTCATTAATGTGGCTCAGGAAAAAACAACAACAGTAAATGTGGTTTGGGGGAAACAAAGAGAAATTAATATTCTTTATGTATAAAACTACAACCAACTAGAAAATGTAATAGAAAAAAATCTCAATTACACAGAAATAAAAGGTAAGTTACTAAGAATCAACTTAAAAATCAACTTAAAAATACATTTAAGAAGTTAGTAAGAGGATGCTTAATTAATTAGATATGGGATATCCTTTCACAATCTACATGTATATCAAATCATCATGATGTATACTTTTAATATCTTACAATTTTGTCAATCATACCTCAATAAAGCTGAAAAAAATTAATAAGAAAACTTTAAACATGACTGAAGGAAATAAAGAAAAAATCAGATAGAAACAAAGCACGGTCTTAAGAAGATGACTTACTATAATAAAGAAGTCAGTTCTCTTCCGAATAATCTATAAAATATATCAAGGATATTTTGTTAACTATATAGGTGAACTCTAAAGTACATATGTAAAAATAAACAAGCAAGAATAGCCAAAAGACATCTTAAATAAAAGGGTAATAAAGAGGAACTAGACACATAAAATATTAATGAACTACAATAATCAAAACAGTATAGATCAATGAAAAAGAAAATAGAAAAGTCCAGAAACAGAACTAGATACATTAAGGAATTTGGAATGTAAACATTATAAACAAAGTCAAAAGACCAAGAACAAATCAGTTATTTAAAAAAAAAATGCTGTTCTGGAATTCCTAACACAAATAAAGGCCTAATTTAATATTGAAGAAACCTGTAAAACAGTAAAAAAGAAAAGAAAAAAAGACCAACAACCTAATTGACAAAGGAGATAACCAGATATTTGAAAAGATACTCAACCTCCCTCATAACAAGAAAGAGAAGTATATATTAAAAGTATGAGATGCATTTTTTAACCAATAAGGTAGAAAAATGATCAAGGATTTTGATAACACACTTATTTGCAAGAGAGTAGAGATACATATATTTGTTTGAGATGAGTATGTGCATGTACCATGTATAATTTGTATATTATATGTATATCCTTGCTTTTACAATTCTGACAGGATTCACAAGAAGCCAATAACAACAGCTGCATCTGGGGCAGGAAACAGAATGGCTGAGAAACTGAGTGTGGGGGACTTTTTAATATAAACCCTTTTGTTCTTCTTGTTTTTTATACCATAGACATTATCACTTTTCACAGATAGATAAGTAAAATGTAAGTTTTAAAAATTAAAATACCAAATTGCCTTCCTCTGGTATTATAGGCATACTAACTCCCTATAATGTTGATAACCATGTATACAGAAGCAGGATATACTGACATCACAATTTCATTCTCAAAAGAGAATGAAGACTCACTGAACATTACTAGTAGTAGCAACAACAGCAACAACAATCTCACACTAGTTATAACTGCACAAGGTAAAATTTTCTCATTGACTGAAAATTGACAGAAGAAACAATTATGTGACAAAACTGTGACTAGCAAAACTTCACCTAGAAATATTAAATATGTTAGAACAGTGTGGTACTAGCACAAATATAGACAAAAATAATCGAATCAAATAGAAAAGTCAGAAAGAAACTCTCATACATATAGTCAAATTAACTCTCAACCAGGGTGATAAGACCATTCAGTGGGAAAAGGACAATTTTTTCAACAAATAATGCTGGCAAAAATGGATATTCACATACAAAACCATGAAGTTAGATGCTAACCTTATACTATATACAAAAACTAACTAAAAATGGATCAAAAACTTAAAAATAAGAGCTGAAACTATAAAACTTTAACAAAAGTATAGGCAACAAGAGCAAAAATAGGTAAACTGGACTTCATGAAAATTAAAAACCTTTGTGCATCAAAGACACCACCAAACAGAATGGAAGGCAATCCACTGAATGGGAGAAAATCTCTGTAAAATCTAAAAAGGGGTTAATGTCCAGAATATACAAAGAACTCCAACTCAACAACAACAACAAAAAACAAATAACCCTATTCAAAAAAATAGGAAAAGGCCTTGAATAGACATTTCTCCAAAGAAGATATACAAATGGACAACAAGCACATGAAAAAATGTTCAACATCCCTAATCATTAGGAAATGCAAGTCAAAACCACAAAGACATACCATTTCACATCCATTAGGATGGTTATTATTTTAAAAGAAAAGGAAACAAAATAGAAAATTACAAGTGTTTGGCAAGGATGTGAAGAAACTGGAACCTTCCTGCGAATTCCCTGGTGGTCCAGTGGTTAGGGCTCCGTGCTTCCACTGTGGGGAGCATAGGTTCAATCCCTAGTTGGGAAACTAAGATCTCGCACACTGCAAGGCATAGCCAAAAAAAAAAAAGAAAAAGAAACTGGAAACTTCCTACATTGCTGGTGGGAATATAAAATAGTATAGTCACTGTGGAAAACTGGATGGAAATTCCTCAAAAAATTAAACAGAATTACCATGTGATCCAGCAATCACACTTCTGGGTATATACCCATAAGGAGTGAAAGCAACGACTTGAACACACAGATACTTGTACACCAACGTTCACACAGCAGCATTATTCACAGTAGCCAAAAGAGGAAAACAACCCAAACGCCCACTGAAGTATGACTGGATAAACAAAATGTAGTATACAGGCATTCAATGGAATATTATTTAATCATAAAATGGAAGGAAATTCTGACACATGCTACAACATGGATGAACACTGAAGACATGCTAAGTGAAATAACTCAGACACAAAAGGACAAACATTGTATGATTCCACTTATATGAGGTTCCTAGAGTAGTCAAATTCACAGAGATAGAAAGGAGAATGGTAGCTACCAGCGGCTGAGGCAAGGGGGAATAGGAGTTACTGTTTAATAGTTACAGAGTTTCATAGATCAATGGAACAAGATAGAAAACCCAGAGATAAACCCACGCACCTATGGTCAACTAATCTATGACAAACGAGGCAAGGATATACAATGGAGATAAGACAGTCTCTTCAATAAGTGGTGCTGGGAAAATTGGACAGCTACATGTAAAAGAATGAAATTAGAACACTCCCTAACACCATACACAAAAATAAACTCAAAATGGATTCAAGACCTAAATGTAAGACTGGACACTATAAAACTCTTAGAGGAAAACATAGGAAGAACACTCTTTGACATAAATCACAGCAACATCTTTTTTGACCCACCTCCTAGAGTAATGGAATAAAAACCAAAAATAAACAGATGGAACCTAATGAAACTTCAAAGCTTTTGCATAGCAAAGGAAACCATAAACAAGACGAAAAGACAACCCTCAGAATGGGAGAAAATATTTGCAAACAAATCAATGGACAAAGGATTAATCTCCGAAATATATAAACAGTTCATGCAGCTCAATATTAAAGAAACAAACAACCCAATCCCAAAATGGGCAGAAGACCTAAATAGACATTTCTCCAAAGAAGACATACAGATGGCCAAGAAGCACATGAAAAGCTGCTCAACATCACTATAAGAGAAATACAAATCAAAACTACAATGCGGTATCACCTCACACCAGTTAGAATGGGCATCACCAGAAAATCTACAAACAACAAATGAGAGGAGAGGGTGTGGAGAAAAGGGAACCCTCTTGCACTGTTGGTGGGAATGTAAACTGATACAGCCACTATGGAGAACACTGTGGAGGTTCCTTAAAAAACTAAAAATAGAATTACCATACGATCCAGCAGTCCCACTATTGGGCATATACCCAGAGAAAACCATAATTCAAAAAGGCACATGCAGGCCAATGTTCACTGCAGCACTATTTACAATAGCCAGGTCATGGAAGCAACTTAAATGCCCATTGACAGATGAATGGATAAAGAAGATGTGGTACATATATACAATGGAATATTACTCAGCCATAAAAAGGAACGAAATTGGGTCATTTGTTGAGACATGGAGGGATCTAGACTGTCATACAGAGTGAAGTAAGTCAGAAAGAGAAAAACAAATATCGTATATTAACGCATATATGTGGAACCTAGAAAAATGGTACAGATGAACTGGTTTGCAGGGAAGAAATTGAGACACAGATGTAGAGAACAAATGTATGGACATCAAGGGGGGAAAGCGGCAGGGGGGTGGGGGTGTGATGAATTGGGTGATTGGGATTGACATGTATACACTGATGTGTAAAAAATTGATGACTAGTAAGAACCTGTTGTATAAAACAAAATAAAATTCAAAAATTCAAAAAAAAAAGTTACAGAGTTTCAGCTTGGGAAGATGAAAACATTCTGGTTGCATAGCAATGTGAATAGACTTAATGCCACTGAACCATACACAGAAAATGGTTAAAACAGTAAATTTTCTTACATACACTGTATCATATTTTTTTTTAAATGAAGGGGAAGAAAAACTGAGAAAAATCTGTTAGGAGCAGGTCTGCACTACAATGTTAAACAAAGTTTTTCAAACTAAAAGAAAAATTATACAAAATAGAAACGAACCTACATAAAAGGAATAAAGGGCACCAGAAGTAAGAAATAGGAAGATGAGAGAAGAAATAATTTTCCTGATTTGTAAATTTATTTAAAATAATGGAGGTAGACTTCCAGTTTCCATTTTTGAATATAAATAGCTTGGAAGTCACCACTCCATCCTAACAAGTAAAAAGCTGAAAAGACTGAAAAATCAACAACTTTTCCTGGGTTTGTAAGAGAGGGGTGGACAAACCATTGCCTTTAAGACTGGAGAGACAGACAGGTGAATACAGGGAGTAACAGCACACAGGAGCAGAGACACCAGTGGAAACCAGTGCAGGAACAAGTGCTGGGCTAACAAAACCTGAACTGTAAGTGATGAACTGCTAGAGGCTCAGTACACATAACTCTCTGAGGTAAAAATTCCAGGGATGCCCAGTCACGGAGGGCTCCCAAATATTGTGACATTTACGTCCAGGAGCCAGACCAGCCTCCTACAGTACACATCAGAGAAATATACCCTCCTTCTCCTAGTAAGGGGAGCTTTAAAGGAACCATTTTGAAATACCAGGGCACTCTGTTCTTCTTAACAAAGCCTGCCCTCAGGGGAAACTAGTTAACCAGAGCCTAACCAGCTGGGGTATTATTGGAGTCTAATCTAATACCCAACTCTAGCAGTCTAGCAGTCCCTTCTATATGGGAGAAGGGAAAAAAACAACTCCAGTCCACTTAAGCATCCTGTCCCATCTAAGGGGGTGAAAAAACTGAGAAACTTCTGTGAAGTTCCCAGTCCAGAGGCACAGGCTCACTAAAAGACTAAGACCCAGTCATGGGAATATAGAACACTTGCCCTCCCTGCCATACCTCACCACCAAATTACTAAAGGCCTGTTTATAGCAACTTCTTTTACCCAGTATGTCATGTCCAGCTAACAAGAAAAAAATTACAAGGCATACCAAAAGGCAAAAAACACAACCTGAAGAGACTGAGCAAGCATCACAGCCAGATATGTCAGGGATGTTGGAATTATCATATCAGGAATTTAAAACAACTATGATTAATATGCTAAAGGCTCTACTGGATAAAGCATATAGCACGTAAGAGCAGACAAGCAATGTAAGCTGAGAGATGGACATCCTAAGGAAGAATTTTTTTTTTTTAATGCTAGGAATAAAACACTGCAGCCGAAATGAAAAATGCTTTTGATGGGCTTCTTAGTAGACTGGACATGGCTGACAAAGGACTCTCTGAGCTAGATATATCAATAGAATGCTTGAAAACAAAAAACCTAAGAGAACAAAATCTGAAAAAAACAATATCCAAGGACTGTGGGACAACTACAAAAGTTAAGATATGCATAAAGGGAATACTAGAAGGAAAAAAAAAGAAAGGCACAGAAGACATATTTGAAGTAATAATGACCAAGATTTTCCCCAAACTGATGTCAGGCAAAAAACCACAGATCCAGGAAACTCAGAGAACACCAAACAAGGTAAATGCCCAAAAAATTACATGTAAACATATCATCTTCAAACTACAGAAAATCAAAGATTTAAAAAAAAAAATCCTGAAAGAAACCAGTTACCCACAGAGGAACAAAGATAAGAATTACATCCAACTTCTCCTCGAAAGCATGCAAGCAAGAAGAGATTGGAGTGAAATATTTCAAGCGTTGACAGAAAAAAAACACCAGCCTAAAATTCTGTACCCTGAGAAATTATCCTTCAAAAGTGAAGGAGAAATAAAGACTTTCTCAAACAAAAATTGAGGGAATTTGTTGCCAGGAGACCTGCCTTTCAAGAAATATTAAAAGAAGTTCTTCAGAGAGAGGAAAAATTCTTTATATACATAAAGTAAGGAAGAGCATGGAAAAATGAATAGTAAATATGAATTTAAAACTTTCATTTTTCTTATTTGACCTAACATATAAGAGTTTGTTCAAAATAATAATACCAATAATATCAATAAATAATAGTATACAGTTGACCCTTAAAACAGGTTTGAGGGCTTCCCTGGTGGCGCAGTGGTTGAGAGTCCGCCTGCCGATGCAGGAGACACGGGTTCGTGCCCTGGTCCGGGAAGATCCCACATGCTGCGGAGCGACTAAGCCCGTGAGCCATGGCCACTGGGCCTGTGCGTCCGGAGCCTGTGCTCCGCAACGGGAGAGGCCACAACAGTGAGAGGCCCGCATACCGCAAAAAAAAAAAAAAAAAAAAAAAACAAAAAAAAAAAACAGGTTTGAACTGCAGAGTTCCACTTACATAAATTTTTTTCAGTAAATATATTAGAAATTTTTTTTGAAGATTTGCAAAAATTCGAAAAAACTCACAGATGAACCATGGAGCCTAGAAATACAAATAAATAAATAAATAGGAAAAGGTATGTCATAAATGCATGAAATATATGTAGATGCTAGTCTATCCTTACATAGGCATAAGGTGAGTGATATTTAATATAATATTAATGTGTTAGTTTTCTTATTATTCTATACCTTTCAAAGAATTACATTACCATATAATATTCCTCTCTGTTTCATAACTGGAGAAACTGCACATCAGCATATCATCACAGGTAAGTGTGTTTTAAAAACATGTAACAATGTTTCCAATACCATATTATGAATATGACTGTAATACTTTATACCTTATAATTTTAAATGATTCATTCATTCATGTATAGGTCAGGCTACTGTGAAGCAACTGTATCAGTTACACTAAGTTATCATAAAGCAAACATACTGCTGCTTTTTCATTATCAATGTATGAATTTTTATACCTCTAAATAAATATAAATTTCTTTTTCAAATCATCTTTTCATTTTTGATGTCCAGTGTTAGAAATGCATATAACATCTACAGTGCTTTGTATCATATAAGATAATATTGATGTAGGTATTGACAGATGCTTCTTCATCTTATAGATGATGTAAACTTACAATATTGATACAGTACTGTAGATATATTCTCTTCCTTATGATTTTCTTAATAACATTTTCCTCTCTCTAGCTTGCTTTATTGTCAGAATACATATAACATGCAAAATATGTGTTAATTGACTTTATGTTATCTATTAGTAAGGCTTCTGATCAACAGTAGGCTACTAGTACTTAAGTTTTGGGGGAGTCAAAAATTATACACAGATTTTTGACTGCTGGGGGGTTGGTGCCCCTAACCCCTGCATTGTTCAAGAGTCAACTGTATATGCTTATATATGCGTGAAATAAATGACAGCAATGATACAAGGGATGGAGTGAGGAATTAAGATTACACTGTTATTATAAGGTACTCACACTACCCATGAAGTGGTATAGTGTTATGGGAAAGTACATTTGGATTTGCCATAAATACATATAGCAAAACCTAGGGTAACCAATAAAAAAGGGGAAGGGAGGGAGGGAGGGAGGGAAGGAATATGATGGTTATGCTAGAAAGGAGAGAAAACGGAATCAAATAAAACACTTATTTAGTGTCTGTGCCACTGCACAGGGCCAGAGCCCACCTGGGCCAGACTCTGGACCACTACCTGGGCCAAGCCCCACGCGTGTATCCCACTGGTGCTCCCTGCAGTGGCAGAAGTTCTGCAGGTTGCATTGAACTTGGGACCTCTGCAAAGAAGACCATCTGGGTTTTTTTTGTTCTGAGATTGTAGCCTCCAGCCACACATGACTGCTGGATATGTACCAGGCAATGCTGAGGGAGAGCAAGCACTTCAGTGCCGACAACTACAGAACCTACCCCATCAGGAGGATAAGAGATGTCTTCAGAGAAAATAAGAATGTAAAGGATCCTGTAAAAATTCAAGCCCTAATGAATAAAGCCAAAAGAGACCCTGGGATAATCCACTGACAGGTCCACATTGGCCAACTATATTTGACTGACAAGCTTGTCAGTTAGAATCAAGAGAAGCCCAGGACCTAGGAAGCTGGGACCAGCCACCACTGGCAGCCATGGACCACCTTCAGCATCCATTCTGCTTTGTTATGGGGGCTCCCAGCAGACCACGAGTGGCCTTTGCATCACCTTTAAATAGGCGCTTGCTGTATCTGCCCTAAGAACTGATAAACTGAGTGAGGTTTCCATTCTTCTGCAGCCTTAGTGACAAAGGATTGGATGTCTCTCCTTGGTTCAAGTGTTAGAATGAAAAGCTGGAGCTCCTCAAAAGACTGTTGTGTATTATTGTGTCTCCTCCACCCCACCCCTCCTTTGTAGCTCCTCAGCACTTGTATAGAGCATTTCCAGATTTTGTTTGTTGGTCCTTGACAATAAACTACAAAATGCATAAAAAGAGTGGGAAACAAAAAGAGGAACACAGAACAAGAGCAAAAAAATAGAAAACAGTCATAAATATGGTAAATATTAATCCAAAGTTATAAATAATCAGTTTGAACATCAATGGTCTAAATATACCAATTAAAAAGACAGAAATTATCAGAGAAGATCATAAAACAAGACCCAAATATTTGATGTCTAAAAGAAACCCACTTTAGATATGAAAAAACTTATAGATTAAAAGTAAATGAATGGAGAAAAACATACCACGCTAACACTAATCAGAAGAAAGCAGAGTACCTATACTAATTTCAGACATAAAAGACCTCAAAGAAGGGAAAGTTATCAGATTTTAAAAAGGGCATTACATAATGATAAAGGGGCCAATTCTCCAAGAAAAAAAAACCAATCCTTAACATGTATGTGCCTAACAACAGTTGTGTCAAATTATATGGAGCAAAAACTAATAGAACTGCAAGAGAAATAAATAAATCCACTATCATAGGTGGAGTTGCTGTCAGAAATGGACAAACCTAGCAAGCAGAAAATCACTAAGGACATAGCTGAACTCAACAATATCACCAATCAACTGGGTATAACCGACATCTATAGACTACTTCATCCAACAGTGGTAGAATACACATTCTTCCCAACTTCACATGGACCATTTACCAAGATAGACCACATTCTGGAGATAAAACATACTTTAACAAGTTAAAAAAAATAAAAATCAAACAATGTCTGCACTCAGACCACAATCGAATTAAATTAGAAATCAATAACAGAAATATAACTAGAATATCCCAAAATATGTGAGGATTAAACAACACATGGCTAAATAACACATGGATCAATGAAAAAAATCTCAAGAGAAATTTAAAAATAGTTTGAGCTTAATGAAAATAAAAACACACCTTATCAAAATACACGGTAGGCAGTGAAAGTAGTGTTGTGAGAAGAATTTATAGCACTGAAAGCATATATTAGAAAAGAAGATCTAAAGTCAATAATCTAAGCTGCTACCTTAGAAAACCAAAAAAAGAGCAAACTAAATCCAAATTAAGCAGAAGAAAAGAAATAATAATAATTAGAGCTTAAATCAATGAAATTGAAACCAGAAACTCAACGGAGAAAAATCAATGAAACCAAAACCTGCTTCTTTGAAAAAAATAAATAAATAAAATCAGTAAGTCTCTAGCCAGGCTCACTAAGAAAAAAAGAGAGAAGACAAAAATTACTAATATCAGCAATGAAAGAGCAACATCACTACAGAGCTTATGGATGCTAAGGATAATAAAAAATACTATGAACAACTCTATGCCCACAAATTTGATAACCTAATGAAATAGACCAATTCCTTGAAAGATACAATTTGCCAAATCTGACACAAGAAGAAATGGACAATATGAATAGGCCTAGATGTATTAAACAATTAAATCAATAATTAGTAACCTTCCAAAAAGAAAGCACCAGACCCAGACAGGTTCACTTGTGAATTCTACCAAACATTTAAGGAAGAAACTATACCAATTCCTACAATCTTTTTCAGAAGATACATGCAGAGGGAATGCTACCAACTCATTCTATTAGGCCAGCATTACCCTAATACCAAAACCAGGCAAAGACATTAAAAGAAAGCTACACACCAATATCTCTCATGAACACAAATGCAAAAATCCTCAACCAAATAACAGCAAGATAATATTAACAAATTGAATCCAACAATGTGTAAAAAGAATTATAAACCATGACCAAGTGTGATTTATCCCAGCTATGCAGGTTGGTTCAACATTTGAAAATCAATTAATATAATCCATCACACACAGGTGGGCTAAGAAAGAAAAATCACATGATCATATCAATAGCTGCAAAACAGGATTTGACAAAATCCACACATACATGATAAAAACTCTCAGTATACTAGGAATAGAGGAGCACTTTTTCAAGTTGATAAAGAATATCTACAAAAAAGCCCCAGAGCTAACACCACACTTAATGGTGAGAAACTTAAAAGATTTCTGAGATCAGGCAATGATATTCCCTCTCACCATTTCTTTTCAACTGTATGTCTTTCCTTATGTTATAAGCAAGACAAGGAAATATATGGTATACAAATTGAGAGGGCTTCCCTGGTGGCTCAGTGGATAAGAATCCTCCTGACAATGCAGGGGACATGGGTTCGAGCCTTGGTCTGGAAGATTCCACATGCTGCGGAGCAACTAAGCCAATGCTCCAAAACTACTGAGCCTGTGCTCTATAGCCCGTGAGCCACAACTACTGAAGCCCATGTGCCTAGAGCCTGTGCAACAAGAGAAGCCACCACAGGGAGAAGTCTGTGCACTGCAACAAAGAGCAGCCCCCGCTCACTGCAACTAGAGAAAGCTTGTACGCAGCAACAAGGACCCAATGCAGCCGAAAATAAATAAATAAATTTTTTTAAAAAAATTGAGAAGGAAGATATAAAACTGTCTCTGTTTGCCAATTGTCTACATAGAAAATTTGGAAGTATCAACAAAAAACCTCCTGAAACTAATAAGTGATTATATCAAGGTTCCAGGATACAAGGTTCATTTATAAAGGTCAATTACTTTCCTATATACTAACAATGAACAAGTGGATTTTGGAATTAAAAACACAATACCAATTACATTAGCACCCCCCAAAATGAAATACCTAGGTCTAAATCTGAAAAAATATGTACAAGATCTATAGGAGGAAAACTACAAAATTCTGATGAACAAAATCAAAGAACAACAAAAGAAATGCAGAGACATTCCATGTTCATGGACAGGAAGACTCAGTATCAATAAGATGTCAGTTCTTCCCAACTTCATCTATAGATTAAATTCAATCTCAATCAAGATCCCAGTAAGTAATTTTGTGAATATTGACAAACTAATTCTAAACTGTATATGAAAATGTAAAAGATCGAAAATAGCCAACAAGATACTGAAGGAGAAGAACAAAACTGGAGGACTCTGCCACCCAACTAACAGCACTTACTATAATCAAGACAGTATGACAGGCAAAAGAACTGACAAATACATTGATGGAACAGAATAGAGAGTTCAGAAATAAACCAACATAAATATAGTTAATTGAACTTTGATAAAAGAGCAAAGGCAAAACACTGGAGCAAAGACAGCCTCTTCAACAAATGGCACTGGAACCACTGGACATCCACATGCAAAAAGAATGAACCTAGATCCACATCTCACAACCTACACAAAAATAAACTAAAAGTGAACCCAGACCTAAATGCAAAACACTAAAGTATGAAACTCCTAGAAAAGAACAGAGGCAAAAACCTAGATGACCTTGGGTGTGGTGCTGACTTTTTAGATATAACACCACAGGCACAATCTGTGAAAGAAATAATTGATAATCCAGATTTCATTAAAACTAAAAACTTCTGCTCTGTGAAAGACAAGGTCAAGAGAATGAGAAGGCAAACCTAAGCCTGGGAAAAGAATACTTGCAAAAGATACATCTGATAAAGGAATTAACCAAAATATACAAAAAAGCACTCTTAAAACTCAACAAGAGGGCTTCCCTGGTGGCACAGTGGTTGAGAGTCTGCCCACCAATGCAGGGAACATGGGTTCGTGCCCCAGTCCGGGAGGATCCCACATGCCGCGGAGCGGCTGGGCCCGTGAGCCATGGCTGCTGACCCTGCGCGTCCGGAGCCTGTGCTCTGCAACGGGAGAGAGCAGCAGTGAGAGGCCCGCATACAGCAAACAAACAAACAAACAAACAAACAAAACTCAACAAGAAGAAAACAAACAACCCAATTTAAAAATAGGCCAAAGACCTTAGACACCTCATCAAAGAAGACATGCCACGGAGCAACAAAGCCCATGCGCCACAACTACTGAGCCTGTGCTCCAGAACCCACAAGCCACAACTACTCAGCCCGCATACCTAGAGCCCGTGTTCCACAACAAGAGAAGCCATCACAATAAGAAGCCCTCTCACCACAACAAAGAGTAGCACCCGCTCACTGTAACTAGAGAAAGCCTGTGCACAGTAACGAAGATCCAATGCAGTCCAAAAACTTAAATAATTATTTTAAAATGTAGCAAATAAGCATATGAAAAGATGCTCAACACCATATGTCATTAGACTAATGCATGTTAAACAATGAGATACTACTACACACTTATTAGAATGGCTAAAATCAGGAAAAATGACAACACCAAATGCTGACAAGAATGTGGAGATCTGGAACAAAAGGAATTCATTCATTGCTGGTGGAATGCAAAGTAGTACAGCCACTTCAAAAGAAAGTTTGGCAGTCTCTTACAAAACTAAACCTACTCTTACCATATGATCAAGCAGTCATGCTCCTTAGTATTTACCCACCGGAGGTGAAAACATATGCCCACACAAAACCTGCACACAAATGATGAGAGCAGCTCTATTCATAACTGCCAAAACTTGGAAGCAATCACTATGTCCTTCGGTAGCTGAATGGATAAACTGTGGTAGATCCAGACAATGGAATAGTACTTAGCACTAAAAGGAAATGAGCTATTAAGCCATTAAAAGACAAGAAGGAATCTTAAATATTACTACATACTGAAGGGCTGTAGTCTGAAGGGCTACATATACTGTATGATTCCAACTATATATGCCATTCTGGAAAAGGCAAAACTATGGAGACAGTAATAAGATCAGCGATTGACTTTGCAGGGAGAGAGGGAAGGGATGAATAGGCAGAACACAAAGGATTTTTCGGGCAGTGAAAATACTCTGTATGATATAATGGTAGATACATGTTATTATACATTTGCCCAAACCCATTAAATGTACAGCACCCAGAGTGAACGGTAATGTAAACTATGGACATTGGGTGATTATGACCTCTCAATGTAGGTTCATCAGTCGTAAGAAATGTATCATTCTGGTGGGGGATGCTGATAATGAGGTAGCTGGGGAAGGATGTATATGGAAAATCTGTGTACCCTCCCTTCAATTTTACAGTGATCCTTAAACTGCTTTATAAAGTCTCAATTAAAAATTCAGAATTAAAAAAATAACTGATGATTTAAGGGGAAAAATAATAATAAAATACTCTATGGTTCACAATACATACAAAAGTATATAACAAAAGTTACCAGGGCAGAGTCAATATGGCAGAGTAGGAGGACACAGAGTTTGCGTCTCCTCACAACTAGGGCACCTACCAGGCACTGGTGGGGGACCACGGACACCTAAGGGGACGGGAGGAAACCCCGAGCAACTGAGTAGGACAAGGGGAGAGGAGAACTGGAGGTGGGATGGGACTTGCACCCCTGAGGGGTGGCTGTGGGAGGGGACAGGTTCTCATGCTCAGGAGGGGCCCACTCACAATGAGGGGATCAGTGGGGACAGGGAGAGACCCTCAGGGGATTAGAGGACTGGAAGAGAAGAGGCCAGCAATTCCCCCGCCCACTCGAGCTGCCAGGAGCCTACTAAGGTCCCAGGCTTGATCCTCTGCCCTCTTGAGGCCCTCCCTGTCCAGCCATGCTGGGCCTAAGTCCTGTCCCCGCACCCTCACCCAGGGCCTTATCTCTGCACTACACTACGGCCACCTCTGGCCACGTGGGTCCTGAGGCTAGACCCTGCCCCACCTAATCCCCACCCCCACCTGGGCTCCATCCCCTACAGCGAAGGGCTTTGCAGGCACTTTTTTCTTTTTCTTTTTGTGATTGTGGTTCTGTTTTACCTTGCTGTTGTTGTTTCACTTCTATTTTCATTTTTTCTAATAAATTTTTTATTTTTCTAATTTTATTTTATCTTTTATTCTTTGTTATTGTTCTGCTCCTTTTGGTTTGTTCCCCTCTCTTTTCGTTTTGCTGTTCTGGTTCTGTTTAACCCTGTTGTTTTTGTTTTGCTTATATTTTTATTTTTTCTAATATATTTTCTATTTCTCTAATATTATTTTATTTTTTGTTCTTTGTTATTGCACTGCTTTTTTTTTTTTTTCTTTTGTCACACTGTGGCTGGCAGGATCTTGGTTCCCAGGCAAGAGGTCAGGCCTCAGTTCCTGTGGTGGGAGTGCCAAGTCCAAACTGCTGGACTAAAAGAGAACCTCAGACCTCAGGGAATATTCATCAGAGTGAGGTCTCCCAGAGATCCTCATCTTGGCACCAAGACCTGGCTCTACCCAACAGCCTAAAAATTCCAGTGCTGGATGCCTCAGGTCAAACAATCAGTAAGACAGAAACATAGGCCCCACCCCATCAAAAAAAAAATTAGAGAACAAAATATGTTACAGACAAAGGAGCCAGGTAAAAACCTACAGGACCAAATAAATGAAAGGAAATAGGCAACCTACCTGAAAAAGAATTCAGAGTAATGTTAGTAAAAATGATCCAAAATCTCAGAAACAGAATGGAGGCACGGACAGAGAAAATACAAGAAATGTTTAACAAAGACCTATAAGAACTAAAGAACAAAGAGTGATGAACAACACAATAACTGAAATGAATAATACACTGGAAGGAATCAATAGCAGAATAACTGAGGCTGAACAACGAATAAGTGAGCTGGAAGATAGAATGGTGGAAATAACTGACAAGGAGCAGAATAAAGAAAAAAGAATGAAAAGAATTGAGGACAGTATCAGAGATCTCTGGGACAACATTAAGCACACCAACATTTGAATCACAGGGGTCCCAGAAGAAGAGAAAGACAAAAGGTCTGAGAAAATATATGAAGAGATTATGGTCAAAAACTTCCCTAACATGGGAAAGGAAATAGCCAACCAAGTCCAGGAAGTGCAGAGAGTCCCTATGGGATAAACCCAACGAGAAACACACCAAGACACATAATTATCAAATGAACAAAATTTAAATAGAAAGAAAAAAATATTAAAAGCAGCAAGGGAAAAGCAATAAAAAACATACAAGGGAATCCCCATAAGGTTATCAGCTGATTTTTCAGCAGAAATTCTGCAAGCCAGAAGGGAGTGGCAGGACATATTTAAAGTGATGAAAGGGAAACGCCTACAACCAAGATTACTCTACCCATCAAGGATCTCATTCAGATTCAACAGAGAAATCAAAACCTTTACAAACAAGCAAAAGCTAAGAGAATTCAGCACCCCCAAACCAGCTTTACAACAAATGCTAAAGGAACTGCTCTAGGAGGGAAACACAAGAGAGGAAAAAGACCCACAAAAACAAACCCAAAACAATTAAGAAAATGATAATAGGAACATACATATTGATAATTACCTTGAATGTAAATGGATTAAATGTCCAACCAAAAGACACAGACTGGCTGAATGGATACAAAAACAAGACTCATAGATATGCTGTTTTACAAGAGATCCACTTCAGACCTAGGGATACATACAGACAAAAAGTGAGGGGCTGTAAAAAGATATTCCATGCAAATGGAAATCACAAGAAAGCTGGAATAGCAATATTCATATCAGATAAAGTAGACTTTAAAATAAAGACTGCTAAAAGAGATAAGGAAAGGCACTACATAATGATCAATCCAAGAAGAAAATATAACAATTATAAATATTTATGCACCCAACATAGGAGCATCTCAATACATAAGGCAAATGCTAACAGGGAAATCGACATTTTCCCATAAAAGGGGATATTGACAATAACAGAATAATAGTGAGGGACTTTAACACTCCACTTACACCAATGGACAAGTCATCCAGACAGAAAATAAATAAGGAAACACAAGCTTTGAATGACACAACAGACCAGATAGATTTAATTGATATTTATAGGACATTCCACCCGAAAGCAGCAGAACACACTTTCTTCTCAAGTGCACACAGAACATTCTCCAGGATAGATCACATCTTGGGTCACAGATCAAGCCTCAGAAAATTTAAGAAAACTGAAATCGTATCAAGCATCTTTCTGACCACAACGCTATGAGATTAGAAATCAATCACAGGAAAAAAACTGGAAAAAACACAAACACATGGAGGCTAAACAGTGTGCTGCTAAATAACCAAGAGATCACTGAAGAAATCGAAAAGGAAATAAATAATACCTAGAAACAAATGACAACAACAACATGAAGACCCAAAACCTATGGGATGCAGCAAAAGCAGTTCTAAGAGGAAAGTTTATAGCAATTCAATCTCACCT
Source organism: Kogia breviceps (assembly GCF_026419965.1). Classification (NCBI taxonomy): domain Eukaryota; kingdom Metazoa; phylum Chordata; class Mammalia; order Artiodactyla; family Physeteridae; genus Kogia; species Kogia breviceps. Next base: position 22,644,359 of record NC_081328.1, read on the forward strand.
CAAGAAACATGAAAAATCTCAAATAAACAATCTACCTTACACCTAAAGCAACCAGAGAAAGAAGAACCAAAAAAAAAAAAACCCCAAAGTTAGGGCTTCCCTGGTGGCACAGTGTTTGAGAGTCCGCCTGCCGATGAAGGGGACACGGGTTCGTACCCCAGTCCGGGAAGATCCCACATGCCGTGGAGTGGCTAGGCCCATGAGCCATGGCCGCTGAGCCTGTGTGTCCAGAGCCTGTGCTCTGCAACGGGAGAGGCCACAACAGTGAGAGGCCCGCGTACCGGGGGAAAAAAAAAAAAAAAAAGATATCTACTCTCACCACTCCGATTCAACCTTGGCGTATCCTATCCACTGAGATAAAACAAGAAAACATATTAAAAGCCAAACACTAAAAGAAGTAAAATGTTTATTAGAGAATGAAAACATACAGCTCTGTATTCTTAGAAAGTCCTATAAAATCTCCAAAAATATCAGCTAGAACCAAAAAGTGACTTAGCAAATTTGCAGGTTACATAGTCAATATAAAAAAAATGAATTCTATTTCTATAATAGCAACACAAAGAAAATTATAAGTGGAATCATACAGTATTTGTCCTTTTCTAACTGGCTTATTTCTCTTAGCATAATATCTTCAATCTTTGTTGCAGCATGTGTCAGAATTCCTTCCATTTTAGGGCTAAATATTCCATGTATACACATTTGTTTATCCATCCATCTCTCGACAGACACATAGGTTCTTTTCATCCTTTGGGTCTTGTGAATAATGCTGCTATGAACATTGGTGTACAGGTATGTGTTTCAATACCTGCTTTCAATCCTTTGGGATATATACCTAGAAATGGAATTTCTGGATTATATAGTAATTCTATTTTTAACTTTTTGAAAAACTGGGAATAGATTTTTCACTGAAAATTATAAAAAGGAAGAAACTTAGAATGAACTCTCTGGTGTTGAACTGGAATTGGATGTATTGTTATAAATACATAATTTTGAACATATAGAGAAAAATATAAATATATATCTGTAAGTATATATTTGTCTGTGTGTGTGTTCACGTGTGTATATACACACATATTACAAAGATGTGTATTGCCTAGTTCTGTCTGCTGAAAGGGCCTGGAACAGCAGCCCCAATAGCAATGGGCAAAGCCAATGCTGAAAACTTAGCTTCTACAAGTATTTAAAAGAAACCAGGGTTCTTTGAAAAAATGGATGAATCCAGGACTGGGGTGGGGAAATGACAAGATGGAGATGACCCTAGAACATCTTATTATGCCAGAAAGCAAGTAAGTGCTCTAAGAATAATGGATCCATGTCAGAAAGACACAAGCAACTTAACTGAACTCGCATTTGAGCATTTAAACAAACCATATAATAACAGATTATCACTCACAATAAAATGTAAAATCACGAGTCCATAAAGATAAATATAAAATTAATAAACTGAAAGTTTGATAAGCACATGCTATTTATATAGTTTCAGAGTTCCTCCCTACAAAGTCCTCTTTAATTATGAAGGGAGAAAGATAACTTTACAGTGATGCCTAGCAGATATCATATTAATCAAGTTATCAAAGTAATAATCAGTAATGAAACAAAATGAAACTATTTGCCACCTCATAGGATGCAGTAGGTAGAATGCAGCATCACTTCTGTGACATTCTTGCCAAAGATATATAACTTTAATCTAATGATAATAAAACCCAAAGTTGAGAGACATTCTAGAAAGGCTACAATCTTAAGTGTCAATGTGATGAAAGACAAGGGAAGACTGAGGAACTGTTCCAGACTGAAGAAAATAGCAAAATGACAATTAAATGTAATGTATGATTCTGAACTGGATCTTTCTGCTATAAAAACTTCATAGAGACAACTTGCAAAATTTGATCTGGTTCTGAGTATTAGATAACAATAAATCAATTAAAATTTCCTGATTTTTATGGTTATGTTGAAGAATATCTTCGCTTTAGGAAATAGACACTAAAGTATTCCAGGGTGATAGAGCATCACATCAATAACTTACTCTCAAGTGGTTCAGGGGAAAAAAAAATATTTGTATTATATTTCCTATTTTTGTATAATTTTGTGACTATGTGAAAATGTTTAAAAACTTTAATAAATAAATCTATATATCTGTCTGTCTACTGGCCAGACAATTGGTCAATTAACAAAGTAGTTTTCTAAGGTAAAGTTATCTTTCCATACCCACTATCAATGAGTGAAAAGCTTCTAAATGGCAATTATAGATTCTACTATCACTAAATATGTACACACGTCAGCTAGATTGCTATACGTTTTAAATATTTCTACAGATCAAGAAAAAAAATAACTGTCAAATCTTTCTGGAACATTCACCAAGTTCATTCAACACGATGAAGATTTGAAATTTTTGAGAATTATCCTTTCTATTTCCACTGTAGAGGTCACTATTATGTCTTCTACAAGCTCTTAAAAAGTCATAATTAGGGCTTCCCTGGTGGCGCAGTGGTTGAGAATCTGCCTGCTGATGCAGGGGATGTGGGTTTGTGCCCCGGTTCGAGAAGATCCCGCATGCCGCGGAGCAGCTGGGCCCGTGGGCCACAACTACTGAGCCTGCGCGTTTGGAGCCTGTGCTCCACAACAAGAGAGGCTGCGATAGTGAGAGGCCCGTGCACTGCAATGAAGAGTGGCTCCCACCTGCCGCAACTAGAGAAAGCCCTCGCACAGAAACGAAGACCCAACACAGCCAAATATAAAAATATAAATAAATTAATTAATTTTTTAAAAAAGGGGTGAACTCCTTCCCTCGAATTTCGGTTTGGCCATGTGACTTGCTTCGGTGACTGGGATATTAGGAAATGTGGCATAAACAGAGGCTCAAAAGGTATTTTGCACATTGGGGTTTGCTCTCTTGCTGTTCCTGGAACCTTGGGGCCACCATATATATAAGCTGGGATTAGTCTGCTGGATGATGAGAGATACCCACGCCATGGTCCCATGGTCCTAGTCAACTGCCAACCAACCCTAAGAAGCAGAGCTGCCTTGCTGACTTGCAGCTGACCTGCAACTGACCATGGATGCATGAGTGGACCAGCTGAGATCAGCAGAAGAAATGCCCAGCTGAGCCCAGCCTAAATTGCTGACCCTCAGAATAGTAAGCTAAATAAATGGTTGGTTTGTTACAATTGCTGTTACACAGCAATTGGTAACAAATTGTGTGCGTGTGTGTGTGTGTGTGTGTGTGTAAAAGGATAGCAAGCAAAATAACAAGGGGTTGATACTAAGGGGATAGTTGAATTAAACATTAATGTTAATAACGAGTATACATTTTGGTGGTTTCCAAATTTTCACTAAGGAATAGATAATGTTTTTGTATTCAAAAAAGGTCAATGTCATTAAAATACATATAATAAAATTCAACATCAAAAGAGTATTTTTCATTATTTTCACTAAATACTGAGAGTCTAAAAATATGGACATTCTTGACCTGATGCATTTGAATGAGTTAACAGATTTTAAGCTCTATCAGAATTTGGGGATAAATAGTTACAGATATACAGAAAACTAAGTAAATGACAAGACAAATATTAAACACTAGAAAAAATAAAACCTGGCTTGGGGAAAGAACTGTAATCATAATCTAACACTTGGCCCAGTTTTTAATGATATTTACATAATTACAATAATGTAAACATCAAAAATTGTGAGGCTTGAGGGGGAAAAGTAATGAGAAAATTAGAAAGGACAGGGGACTTCCCTGGTGGTACAGTGGTAGAGAATCCGCCTTCCAACGCAGGGGATGAGGGTTCGATCCCTGGTCGGGGAACTAAGATCCCACATGCTGTGGGGCAACTAAGCCTGCCCGCCACAACTACTGAGCTCATGTGCCTCAACAAGAGAGCCTGCATGCTGCAAACAACAGAGCCCAAGCGCTCTGGAGCTCACGTGCCCTGGAGTGCATGCCACAACTAGAGAGAAGCCTGCACATTACAAGCACAGGAGCCCATGCGCTGCAATGAAAGATCTTGCACGCCTCAACGAAGAACCTGCGTGCTGCAACTAAGACCTGACGCAGCACCCCCCACCCAAAAAAAAAGGACAGTAGGAAGACAATGGAAGGTATCCAAAACTGAAAATTCAAGAAAAAGGCAGTACATGCTTGTTACTTTTTTTAAAAAAATAGATAAATATCAGAATAAACAGGTAAAATGATTAAAAGTTATTGACTTCAGATAGTGGGAACTGGTAGAGACTAGAACTAGGGCAGAGGTCTACTGCTTTTTGTTTGAACCCATGTAGAACTCTTTGACTCTGACTATACACATATATGTTTTGAAAAATACTAAAATTTTTAAAAAACGGCCAGGAACCAATCCAAGTATATATAGCAATTTAGTGTATGATTACAGCAAAGGAAAAATTAAATCAGGAAAAATTATTCTTTAGTTGACCCTAGGACAATTGATCATCTATTTGGAAAAGAATATAGTTAGAACCTGGCCTCATCATATATTAAAATAAACCCTATAAATAAGAGGGTTAAATGTAAAAAAAAAATTAACTATAACAGAACTATGAAAAATATCTGTTGTAAATTTATACAAAAAGATCCAGAAAGATTCTCATGAAAGTGTTCCTCTTGTTTACTTCTGGGAAGCAGAAAGTGGGATGGAAGTAATAATTTAAGGGAGAATATTTAACTTTTTACTCTGTACTGGTTTATATTGTTAAAGGTTTTTGAAACAATATATATTCCTCATAATTTTTTTTTTAAATTTATTTATTTATGGCTGTGTTGGGTCTTCGTTTCTGTGCGAGGGCTTTCTCTAGTTGTGGCAAGCGGTGGCTACCACTGTTCATTGCGGTGCGCGGGCCTCTCACTATTGCGGCCTCTGTTGTTGCGGAGCACAGGCTCCAGACGCGCAGGCTCAGTAGTTGTGGCTCACGGGCCCAGCTGCTCCGCGACATGTGGGATCTTCCTAGACCAGGGCTCGAACCCGTGTACCCTGCATTGGCAGGCAGATTCTTAACCACTGCGCCACCAGGGAAGCCTTCCTCCTAATTTTTTTTTTTTAATTTGAGTTTAAAACTTCCTTTGACTCTTTAGTAGGTAAAATACACAAAATGTTTAAGATAATTTAATCTTCCCTAACTGCAGGCTGACTATTTAAAAGAGGATATTTTAATGCCAGATATATTGAATAATAAAATCTCTTTTCTCTTGCCAAGTAACTTTGTTTTTTCCTCATCAGCCAACAGGAAAACAAAAAATTTTCCCAGCCATTCCTTTTCTCTCCTTTCCATGAATCTATATTCAGCTCAATTTTAGAACTAGACTCAAATCACAGTTCTACCATATATCCGTAATTATGACCATTGTCAAATAATCTAGTATCTTTGGGCTCCAATTTTCTTATCTATAAAATGAGACTAATATCTGCTCTATTTTCTTCACAGAGTTCATGTAAGGATATATGAGAGAACGTACAAACTGCCTGGCACATGTATACATTCCAAAAAGCTATCATTATATCATTATTATTAACTGTCAAAGAAATGCAAGTTATTGTTTTTAAGTCTTTGGCATATATCAGTTTTCAAAAATTTTGCTGCCTTGAATAAACTATACTTCAACTAGATGGTCATATTATTTAACAGTGTGGTCATAGAGTAGCTACAGAAAACAAAAGTTGTTTCTAATCTTTTGTTTATATTAAGCACCAATTTACCTCTTGGTCCCTGAAATCATTATTTGATTTTTTATTTTTGTGTGCTAGTACATAAAAAACTACAACCAAAATGTACTGCAGAAGAAGCAAAAAAACATTTAAAAATCTGCTTTCAGTCTCCTCTATTTAACAGTACTGTCATACCTCTTTAAGTATATGGATCTGAGTAAAAGCTGTAAGCCATAAGAAATGGTGGTAAAGAGTACATTATCTTAACTTTAGCCATTTTTCCATTCATTTATTCAAAAAATATGTCAGTACTTACTAAGCACACATCCTGTGCCAGATGCTGGTTATAAAAAAGTGAACTAGAGAGACAATACACTTGTCCTTATGGACAGCCTGGCAAGGAGGCAAGTAAAACCATGAAACCTATAAATAAATATGTAATCATAAACTTTGGTAAGCATCATAAAAGAACAGGGTGTTGAGAGAGAGACTGAAAGAGGAACTAATGTTAAATGAACTATCTACATAATATTACCTGTGAAAGTACAAAAATGAACTATCTTTAATCTAAAGGTCATCGGGAAGAGTTGATTCAGGGCAGAATAGCGAGGTGGTTGAGAGGATTAATTCTAGAGCCAGAATGCCTGAGTTTTAAACCAGCCTCTACTCATCAGCTTCGTGACATGAACTTAAACTATCTGTGACTCAATTTCCTCTTCTGTCATTGAAGAAAATATTAACACCTTCCTCATAAGGTTATTATAGGGATTCAATTAAATTCTTTTGTTTTATTTTGAAAATTGTCAAATCCACGGAAAACTTAAAAGGAACTGAAATAAGCATTAACTCACTTGAACCTGTATTTACCAGGTAAATTAGTATTTCTAGACTATTTAAGAGTTCATGAAACACAGTAAGCATTATTTCACTATACAAGCAGTTATTTTAAATAAAAGGTACAGTAAAACTATGGGAAAATGACTTGTAAAATAACAGCTTTTCAAAATAAATTGGTCATTTTCTCCTGAGAATATCTTCAGCATTAAAGGGAGATAGGGAGGTGAAGAGGGGGAGGAAAGAGAGGGAGACAAAAAGAAAAGAAAGTAAAGGTAGGGTTTAAGAGGAAGAAAAACAGCCCAAGGCTTTGCCCAACACCAATACTTTACCTGAAGATCAACAGCGCACTCTGCTGGACCCACCTCTTCCCTACACACTAGGCAAAAATAAACACTACTTTTTCTAAAAGTATATACACAATGTTAGCACTTGTTTAATAAACAAACAGCAGGTATAAGCATAAGAATGTGTCTGTGAGAATACCTCACTCATTGTGAGGATTTGCTAAAAGAATTAAGAGAATACATATAAATAAATTCTAGAGAAAATGGTTATGAGTGGTAGAACAAGGTAATATCAGAATGTCAACATTCTATTCTAAAACATAATGTTTTTTTCTTAACTATATTTTGACCACACGGAGACTGATGCCTCACTAGATCCTTGACAATATGAATTATCCTTGATCCTTGATAATATGAATTATCTATATAAAAACATGAATCTAAAATGTAAAGAGGGACTTCTCTGGCAGTCCAGTGGTTAACACTCTGTGCTTCCACTGCAGGGGGCATGGGTTCAATCCCTGGTAGGGGAACTAAGATCCCACATGCTGCATGGTGAGACCAAAAATACATACATACATACATACATAAAATGTAGGCAGGCAAGAATATACAATGGAGAAAAGACAGCCTCTTCAATAAGTGGTGCTCGGAAAACTGGACAGCTACATGTAAAAGAATGAAATTAGAACACTTCCTAACACCATACACAAAAATAAACTCAAGATGGATTAAAGACCTAAATATAAGGCCAGATGCTATAAAACTATTACAGAAAACATAGGCAGAACACTCTATGACATAAATCACAGAAACATCCTTTTTGACCCACCTCATAGAGTAACGGAAATAAAAACAAAAATAAACAAATGGGACCTAATAAAACTTAAAAGCTTTTGCACAGCAAAGGAAACCATAAACAAGACAAAAAGACAACCCACAGAATGGGAGAAAATATTTGCAAATGAAGCAACTGACAAAGAATTAATCTCCAAAATATACAAGCAGCTCATGCAGCTCAGTATCAAAAAAACAAACAACCCAGTGCAAAAACGGGCAGAAGACCTACAGATATTTCTCCAAAGAAGATATACAGATGGCAAACAAACACATGAAAAGATGCTCAATATCACTAATCATCACAAATCAAAACCACAATGAGGTATCACCTCACACTGGTCAGAATGGCCATCATCAAAAAATCTACAAACAATAAATGCTGGAGAGGGTGTAGAGAAAAGGGAACCCTCCTGCACTGTAGGTGGAAATGTAAACTGGTGCAGCCCTTATGGAGAAGAGTATGGAGATTCCTTAAAAAACTAAAAATAGAACTACCATATGACCCAGCAATCCCACTACTGGGCATATACCCTGAGAGAACCATAATTCAAAAAGAGTCATGTACCCCAATGTTCACTGCAGCACTATTTACAATAGCCAGGACATGGAAACAACCTAAATGTCCACTGACAGATGAGTGGATAAAGAAGATGTGGCACATATATACAATGGAATATTATTACTCAGCCATAAAAATAAACAAAATTGAGTTATTTGTAGTGAGGTGGATGGACCTAGAGTCTGTCATACAGAGTGAAGTCAAAAAGAGAAAAACAAATACTGTATGCTAACGCATATATATATGGAATCTAGAAAAATGGTACTGACAAACCTAGTGGTAGGGCAGGAATAAAGATGCAGACGTTGAGAACGGACTTGAGGACATGGGCGGGGGGATGGGGAGGCTGGGACATAGTGAGAGAGTAGCATAGACATATATACAAGTACCAAATGTAAAATAGACAACTATTGGGAAGCTGCTGCATACCACAGGGAGATCAGCTTGGTGGCTTGTGACAACCTAGAGGGGTGGGATAGGGAGGGTGGGAGGGAGGCTCAAGAGGGAAGGGATATGGGGATGTATGTAGGCATATACTTGATTCACTTTGTTGTACAGCAGAAGCTAACACACCATTGTAAAGCAATTATACTCCAATAAAGATGTTAAAAAATAAAAAAAGATACAGGACATCAGGTAAGGAAGAGTGATCCCTGAGAGATGGGAAACAAATGAGATTAAGCCTTATGATTCTTTCAGCTTGTTGTCCTGAGAGTTTCCATGCTGTGGCATGGGGAAGGGGAACCCAGATATAGCCCAGCAAACCCAAGTTGAAGAGACATTGCTGAGAGTCCAGGGAGACAAAGAAGACTAAAGATCACAGAGAAGAAAGCAGAATGGAGAGTGCTGCACAAAGAATGCACTCCAGAGATCTGCAGAAGGACCTCTCAAGTATCTAGTAGAGTACTGATGAGCACATGCCAATGAGGAAACAATCCAAGATAGTGGCAAGAACCACCTGAAATGATGAGACACTCACAGACAGAATGGAACAGTGCCTGTTCCCACCAGCCAGGCTGAAAAACTTCATAATTCATGGAGCATTAGGTAGAGGACTCAAAAGGAGGTAGCCTCTACTGAGGTAGCTCAAAACTAAACCCTGCTCAGGTCCTACCTAACAAATTCTAAAAGCAAGAACCAAAAGGATCAAGCTGATTCCAAGTAATTTAACTGCATCCCAGAGCAAAACTAAGGAGTACTTATAGAAATACAATAATATCCAGTACCCAACAAGGTAAAATTCACAATATTTGGAATTCAATAAAAAATTCCAGGCATGATTCCATTTATATAAAACTATATAAATGAAACACATTTCATTAAATAATATCAAAAAGTCACATATATAATATCATCACCAATAAATATCATCAGTCTTTAAGTATCAGAAAACTGCTAAACTTATAGTATATACAATTTTTCAAAATTCTGATTTTTCACTGAAATCTCAAATTTTATCAGGCTCACTTTATTTTCGAGAATTACCGAAGTTAGTCTGTCAGTTATTCTTTCAAGTAAAAACAAGGTTCTGTGAAAAAAGTGGCTAGTTCAGCTCACAATCCAAACAATCCTATAAGTGCTTTCCCTCAAGAAAACCATCCTACTCCTGAATGCAAAAGTGTTTTACGAAAACTACTCTATTCTTCACAAAGAATGTTAAAAATCTCAAGGGTGAAGATTTAATAAAATTAGTCATTTTTACTGCTTCATCAAGGACTTAAGTGAAACTGGCTTTTCTTAACTGTGCATTAACGACGGTGAAGAAAATTACTATTAATACAGGTTGATGCCACTACCCTTATTGTGCTAAAGCACCAACAGTTTTACCAACCTATGCTTTTGTACCATCGGTGCAAATGTCAAAGATGGTAAAAAAAAAAAAGGTAAGTAACATCTTAACATCACTATGAAAATACTTTTGACCTCACAGACTATCTGGAAAAAAAACTCAGGTATCTCCAGAGCTCCCTGGACTGCTCCTTGAGAACTGATGCCCTAAGGACACTGAAAGAACTTTAGGAAGCAGAGTTCACAAACATTAGAATGTAAAAGAGGAAAAAAACTTTCAGATCTCATTCTAGTCCAATTCTCTTATTTCATAAATGGGGAAACTGGGGCACAAAGAGCATAGGTTTATCATCTCACACAGCAGAAGACATGTGATAGCACTCAGGACTTCTGAGTTGTTTTCTACTCTTCTTTGATTACAATATTCTTCATGTTTTTCAAAAATGGATTTAGCAAATTCCACATTTTCCTTCTTTAAACTGAACAATGGCATAAATACATACATTTTGTGGAGAAAAGGAGTTTATCTTTCCTAATGGGGAGTTGAGTTTTGTGGTCTTTCCTGAAGCAACTTTTGCATCCAAACGGTGCACCTCCTTTTCAAAACAATGACGTTTTCTAATCTGTAAATATAGAACCAAAATAAAATTTATTATAACTAGGAAGTTTGATGAGGCTAGTTGCTCTCAAAGATCAGAATAGCTATAATGTATGTTTTCAGCATTAAAAAAATGACTATTTCTCACTGGCAACAATCAAAAAGTTTCTAAAAACAAATAAGTACCTTATTATAAGACTTAAATAAAACAGAATACAGTAATACCTATCAAATTCCGACCAAAATAGCTTTAATTAGTGATGTGGCAAAAGTATAGCATTGTAAAATGATCTTCCCATAAAACAGTCTCACCATATGGATACCAAGAATAGTATTATGGCAAAGTCCGATTTACGTATCTAATTGGAAAATAAAAGTAAATAAAAATGGAAACCTTATTCTAAATTGAAAAAAACAAAGAATTAAAAACTTTAAATGTAAATATTCATTATTTCCTACCTGATGATAAATTACTTGATTACTATTACTATATTACTTACTAGATATTTGATAATCCAAATTGTATTTGACTAAATTTCTTTTATAAACACCATTGTTTTCTTTCCAAACTATCTATGCTTTTTCTTACTTGCCAAAACCTATTTACTTAAACTATAAAGAGGAAAAGAAGCACTTCTGTCGATAATTCCATTCCTACAAAAAAGAAATGAGAGCCAATGAAGTCAGGGAATAAATGCTATATGTTGAGCTCTACCTCACAACATCCAACTCTAAGTACACATTTTGGGGGAAAGAAATCTCTAGAGATACTTCATTTGTAATTGGTGATTTTCCAAATATAAAACTAGAAAACGATTTCATTCTATTTCTAAAAACAAGGTTTAATTATGGAAGTTAATAAAGATTGTAAATGAAACAGATAAACTACGTAAAAATGCAAATACCTTTTGAGTATATTCAATTAAAAATATACAATTATCTACAAAGGACATGCTAATTACCTAATAATCTTTTTTATTTGTAACTAAGTCTACTAAAGTCCATCCTCCTTACCTCAATGCCATTAACTCTATGAGAAAACATTGTTTTCACCTATGAAAACATTTCATTTAAAATTTCTAGTAATTTAGGTTCTTCAATAATTTTTAGAAATAAACATATTTTATAATGTATTGATATTAAAAACTCAATAAATAACAGTAAACCTTGTCATTACATTAAAACTATCAATACCAAAAGTATCTATGACCTAAATATTCATATCAGAGGTATACTGGCCAAAAGAAAATGCCATTATTAGATAAAAACAACAGAGGAGTTAAAAAGTACAAAGTAACTCTGTTACTGATACATGCCTTAAGTAAATATTTTATTGTCACATTCCTTATATATAAGAAAGCACCATTCAGTTTCACTTTAATGACATGCTACTATGAATAATTTACTATAATAAACTCCTTTGTAATGAGTAATTCTATACAATGAAATTATAATAATTTACCATTTAATTCACATCTGACACTACCCAAAATAATCTCTACAGATGCCACTGAAAAATGACTGATACTTGACTACCTTGTTCAACTATAACTAACGGGATTATTCCACTGCCAATAAACTGTTTACCTGCTGTGTAGTTTCTAAGGGTCGAATTCTTTTCTTCTCTACTTGAAAATCATCATTTTCATCTCTGTACATGGATGCCTGTTTCTTAGCAGATAGCTTTGCAGCCAGTGTAGTTTTTTCAGGAGAGTCTTATATAAGAAATCATAAAAAATTAGTATAAATAACTTACATTTAGGTAATATTTTTAGAAAAAAATTGAAATCAAGATATAAGACTTTAATCTGTAAAAATACTGAATCACTATGCTGTACACCCAAAACTAAGACAATATTGTAAATAAACTATGCTTCAACTTTAAAAAAGATGTTAAGACTTATTTCTAAAAACTTCATAACATACTTTAAAATAGGAAATGCTAAACATCTTTAAAAGCACTTATTTACCACTCAGTATACTTTAACAAAGACACAGCAAACATTTTTAGAAATATGCTTTCAAGAGGGAAGTCCATAAATGGTGCTGGGAAAACTGGACAGATACATGTAAAAAAATGAAATTAGAACATTCTTTATAACACCATACACAAAAATAAACTCAAAATGGATTAAAGACCTAAATGTAAGATGGGATACTATAAAACTTAGAGGAAAACACAGGCATCTCCCTGAGTAATGGAAACAAAAATAAACAAATGGATGTACACTACCAAATGTAAAATAGATAGCTAGCGGGAAGCAGACTCATAGATCAGCTCACTGCTTTGTGACCACCTAGACGGGTGGGACAGGGAGGGTGGGAGGGAGATGCAAGAGGGTGGGGATATGGGGATATATGCATACATATAGCTGATTCACTTTGTTATACAGCAGAAACTAACACAACAATGTAAAGCAAGTATACCCCAATAAAGATGTTTTAAAAAAATAAAAGGGACCTAATTAAACTCAAAAGCTTTTGCACAGCAAAGGAGACGATAAACAAAATGAAAAGACAGCCTGCAGAATGGGAGAAAATATTTGCAAATGATGCAACCAAAAAAGGATTAATCTCCAAAATTTACAAACAGTTCATGTGGCTCAATATCAAAAAAACAAACAACCCAATCAAAAAATGGGCTGAACACCTAAACAGATGTTTCTCCAAAGACAACATACAGATGGCCAAGAGGCACATGAAAAGATGCTCAACATCTCTAATTATTAGAGAAATGCAAACAAAAACTACAATGACGGTCCAGTGGTTAGGACTCTGCGCTCTCACTGCTGAGGGCCCGGGTTCAATCCCTGGTCAGGGGACTAAAATCCCACAAGCCATGCAGGGTGGCCAAAAAAAAACCCAAAAAATTACAATGAGGTATCACCTCACACCAGTCAAAATGGCCATCATCAAAAAGTCTACAAACAATAAATGCTGGAGAGGGTGTGGAGAAAAGGGAACCCTCCTACACTGTTGGTGGGAATGTAAACTGGTAGAGCCACTAAGAACAGTATGGAGGTTCCTTAAGAAACTAAAAACAGAGTACCATATGATCCAGCAGTCCCACTCCCGGGCATGTATCTGGAGAAAAACATGGTTCAAAAGGATACATGCACCCCAATATTCATTGCAGCGCTATTTACAATAGCCAAGACATGGAAGCAACCTAAATGTCCATCTGCAGATGAATGGATAAAGAAGATGTGGTACATATATACAATGGAATATCACACAGCCATTAAAAAGAATGTAATAATGCCATTTGCAGCAACACGGATGGACCTGGAGATTATCACACTAAGTGAAGAAAGTCAGACAGAGAAAGACAAATATCTTATGATACGACTTATATGCACAATCTAAATTTTTTTTAAAATGATACAAATGAACTTAGTTACAAAACCGAAACTGCCTTAGAGAAGGAACTTATGGTTACCAGGGGGGAAGAGTGGAGGTGGGGGGCAGGGATAGACTGGGAGTTTGGAATTGACATGTACACACTGCTATATTTAAAACAGATAACCAACAAGGACCTAATATATAGCACAGGGAACTCTGCTCAACACTGTAATAATCTAAATGGGAAAAGAGTTTGGAAAATAGATACATGTTCATGTACAACTGAACCACTTTGCTGTACACCTGAAACTAACACAACATTGTTAATCAACTACACTACAATATAAAATAAAAATATTTTAAATAATTAAAACAAAGTATCTAAACAGTTTTAAAAAGAGAAAAGTCCAATTTTGATTTTCAATAGATTTGTGCTTTTGTAGACTACTTGAATAACATGGTTTAAAAAATATAACTGTAAGATTCTCTCAAAAATTTTTCATCTCTATAAAAATCTTTCCTTCCAGTGCCTTAATGTTCCTTTTCTACTAAATTTCTCAGTGATCTTTAGGCTTAAACAATAGAACCAAGCTCCTAAAATCTGCCTTTTAATCCCACAATCCTGAAAGCTCAATCTCAAGGTTAACAGTGACCTCTTAATCACCAAATATTATCTCCATTTTATAAATGTGAACACTAGGTTTTAAAAGAAGTCAAGTAACATGGTCATATCATATAGCTAGTAAAAGGCAGAGCCTGGATGTGACTGACTCCTGCTGTCTGACTCCAAATTCCATACATATAATCTCTAGGCATACAGCCAAACATAACACTCTGTCTTCTTGGAACATAACAAATGCACTACCTTTTGCCTTAATGTCTGTAACACTGTTCTTAACTGTTCCTATACATTGGTTTCTCCCTATCCCTAAACATGAGCATTCTTAAAGGTACCTTCTTTCCTCTCTGCTCTTCTCTACACATTCGCTCAGAATTATTCCACCGAGGTGGAGGCCGCCGTCAACTGCCTGGTCAACATGCATCTGCGGACCTCCTACACCTACCTCTCCCTGGGCTTCTATTTCGACCACAGTGATGTGGCTCTGGAGGGCACGGGCCATTTTTTCCGCGAATTGGCTGAAGAGAAGCACGAGGGCGCCAAGTGTCTCTTGAAAATGCAAAACCAATGTGGCAGCCACGCCCTCTTCCAGGACGTGCAGAAGCCATCTCCAGATGAGTGGGGTGAAACCCAGGACGCTATGGGAGTTGCCATTAACATGGAGAAGAACCTGAACCAGGCCCTTCTGGATCTGGATGTCCTGGGCTATGCCCGTAAAGACCCCCACCTCTGCGACTTCCTGGAGAGCCACTTCCTAGATGAGGAGGTGAAACTCATCAAGAAGATGGGTAACCACCTGACCAACCTCTGCAGGCTGGCTGGTCCCCAGGCTGGGCTGGGCAAGTACCTCTTTGAAAGGCTCACCCTCAGGCACAACTAGGAGCCTCCGGAGCCCAGTGGTCTTTGAGGAGCCCCTCTGGTGTCAGGGCTTCTGCCTGAAGCCCCTCTCTGCAGCCACTAGGCAGCTTTTTAACTACCCTGGAGCCCTCTCCCAAGCCTTGGACCAAATGGAAATAATAAAGCTTTTTGCAGAAAAACAAACAAACAAACAAACAAAACCTCCCAGGGCTTGAATTCACTTAACAAGCATTTATTATATTGCATCCATAAAACTCCAGACACACGGAAAACAATGAAAAAAAAAGTTCCTGGCCTTAAAGGATTTACAGACTATCAGGGAGAAAAGCCCTATGAGCAGCTCCAATACCATTTTCAAAAAACAAGTCTGAGTCTGCACAAACACAGAAGTGAGTCTACACCACACAGCACTGGTTTTCAAGCTTTTTCTGAGGAGGACTATATTTTTTAAAGAAATATTGCTTAGGATTTCTAAAATATGATGAAAGACCTAGAACTTCCCTGATCCACTGCCCCCTTCTTCCTATAAGGTATGTTTCTTCCTAAGACTCTTAGGAACACAGTTTGAAAACCATTATATTCTAAAATCTTAACAGTTTTGCCTTTCATACCTAGGGGTCTCTAATCTACCTGGAATGAATTTTTGTGTATGGAGTAAAGTAGGGCTCCAATTTCAATTTCTTCCTTATGGATATTTAATAGTCACAGTACCACTTATTGAAAAGTCCCTCTTGTGCCCTCTGCTCTGTACGAGCACTTCTATAAAAATCAAGTTTCTGCATACATGCAGAATGGAATTTGGGTTCTCTATTGTATTCTACTGTGCTAATACCAAACTGTTTTAATTATTTTATATATATATATATATATATATATATATATATATATATATATATATATATATATAAAAAACAAATCAGGCTATCTCACAGATCAAGTCCCCTCACCTTGACCTGCTTCTTGAAAACTGTCCTGGCTATTCTTACTCCTTGGCATTTCCATACATATTTTAGAAAAGACATAATTTTGAGCTTTACAATTTCCTCACAAACTAGTAAAATAACCACAAACAAATAGATCAGTGGTTCTCAAATGGGGCAATTTTAACAACCCCAACCTATACCCCAGGGACATTAGGACATTAGGCAATATCTGGAGACATTTTTGGTTGTCACAAGATGGGGGGGTGGGGCATACCACTGGCATCTAGTGGGTTGAGGCCTTGGAGATGTTTCTAACATCCCATAATGCACAGCACAGCCTCCACAACAAAGAATTATGCTATTCAAAATGGTAACAGTGCCAATGTTGAGAAATCCTGCCCCAAATAAATCAAGGGGCAAATTGGTATGGGCCCATTAAGAGGCAGGGAACATGTACCAAAAACATAATTTAGTTTTAGAAAAACTGAACTGCCATGTGCCAAGTAAGATTAACCCCAATTCATGAAAAAAAAAAATCATATTATCTGCATATACAAAAAGGCTTATCTTCTTGTTCTTTATAGCAGGGAAGTTGGCAGGAAGCTTACCAAAAGGGTTAAATCTTTAAAATACAAAGTTATAAACATATGAGATATATTCAGAATATATTAAGAACAACAACAACAACAAATCCTGGAAATCAGTAAGAAATAACCCAATAGAAAAATGGGCAAACCACTTGAAAAGGCAGTTCACTAAAGGGAATATTCAAATGACCAATAGGCATATTAAAAGATGCTCAACGGAGGGGAGGAGTCAAGATGGCAGTGTGGGAAGACACAGAGTTAGCATCTACCCACAACTAGGGCACCAGCTGGCCGCTGGTGGGGGACTCTAACCCCCAGGTGATGGGAAGAACCCCAGAGTGAATGAGTAGGACACAGGGGGACCAAGACAGGAGGAGAAGTGGAGGCCAGACAAGATCCATGCCCCTGAGGCTGGGGAGATCAGGAGAGGCAGGTGGGAGGGACTCTCCGGGAAGAGCAGGAGAGGAGTGGAGGACAATTGCCCTGCTCACTGGAGTCTGGGGAGCATGCTGAACTCCCAGGCCGATCCCCCGCCCCCCAAACCCTCCTCCAGGCCACATGGGTCCTTGAGGGCATAGGAGGGAGGCTGGGAAGATTGGGAGAGGCAGGTGGAAGGGGCCCTGTGGGAGGAGCGGGAGTGGAGCAGAGGGTGTTTGCCCTGCCCATTCAGTCCCTGGGAGCCTGCTGAGCACCCAGGCCTACCCCTGCCCTCCAAACCCCCTCCAGGCCACGTGGGTCCTTGTGAGCATAGGAGGGAGGCTGGGGAGATCAGGAGAGGCAGACGGGAGGCGCCCTCCCAGACCCCAGACTGGAGGAGCAGGAGAGGAGAGGAGGGTGTTTGCCCCACCCCCTTGAGCCAAGGAAGCCTGATGGGCTCCCAGGTGAGGTGCCCTGCCCTCTGAGACCAGGGGTGGGGGTCATGCCTGGGCCCCTTCTGTTCCTTGAGCCTAAGCCCCACACCCCCATAGCCCCCAGGGCCTTTTCCAGCCTTGGCCCCGCCCACTGCCCAAACCTCACCCTTCTTTAGGCCCCACTCTCCACAACCAAGGCCTTTCCCCCCCTCCTTTTTTTTTTTTCCTTTTCCTTCCTCCTCTTTTTCACTACTGTGGTACTGATGTACCTTCTGGTGGTTGATTCACCTATATTTTTATTTTTACATTCTTCTAATATATCTGTTAGTTTCCTAGTCTAATTTTATTTTTTACTTTGTTATTGTTCTTTTTTTATTTTGCCACCACACGCTGCTTGTGGGATCTTGATTTGCAAGCACAGGGTCGGGCGGAAGCTCCTGCAGTGGGAGCTCCGAGTCAAAACCACTGGACTAACAGAGAACCTCAGACCCCAGGGAATATTCATTGGAGTGAGGTCTCACAGAGTTCCCCATCTCAGCACCAAGACCCAGCTCTACCCAATAGCCTACAAACTCCAGTGTTGGAAGCTTCAGGCCAAACAACCAGTAAAACAGGAACACAATCCACTCATTAAAAAAAAAAATGAGACGGCAAAAAAAATATGTCACAGATGAAGGAGCAACGTAAAAATCTACAAGACCATATAAATGAAGAGGAAATAGGAAACCTACCTGAAAATAATTCAGAATAATGACAGTAAAGATGATCCAGAATCTCGGAAATAAATGGAAGCATGGATTGAGAAAATAAAAGAAATGTTTAACAAAGATCTAGAAGAACAAAAGAACAAACAAACAGAGATGAACAACAGAATAACTGAAATGAAAAATACACCAGAAGGAATCAATAACAGAGGCAGAAGAACAAATAAGTGAGCTGGAAGACAAAATGGTGGAAATAACTGCTGAGGAGCAGAATAAAGAAAAAAGAATGAAAAGAACTGAAGACAATCTCAGAAATCTCTGGGATAACACTAAACGTACCAACATTCAAATTATAGGGGTCCCAGAAGAAGAAGAGAAAAATGAAAGGATCTGAGAAAATATTTGAAGAGATTATAAAACTTCCCTAATATAGGAAAGGAAATAGTCACCCAAGTCCTGGAAGCACAGAGAGTCCCATACAGGATAAACCCTAGGAAAAACACACCAAGACACATATTTATCAAACTAACAAAAATTAAATTCAAAGAAAAAATATTAAAAGCAGCAAGGGAAAAACAACAAATAACATACAAAGGAATCCCCGTAAGGTTATCAGCTGATTTTTCAGTGGAAACTCTGCAGGCCAGAAGGGAGTAGCAGGATACACTTAAAGTGATGAAAGAGAAAAACCTACAACCAAGATTACTCTACCCAGCAAGGATCTCATTCAGATTCAATGGAGAAGTCAAAAGCTTTTCAGACAAACAAAACCTAAGAGAATTCAGCACCACAAAACCAGCTTTACAACAAATGCTAAAGAAACTTCTCTAAGTGGGAAACACAAGAGAAGAAAAAGACCCACAAAAACAAACCCAAAAAAATTAAGAAAATGATAAGACACATATATATGCTATCTACAAGAGACCCACTTCAGACCTAGGGACACATACAGACTGAAAGTGAGGGGATGGAAAAAGATATTCCATGCAAATGGAAATCAAAAGAAAGCTGGAGTAGCAATACTCATATCAGAAAAAATAGACTTTAAAATAAAAAATGTTACAAGACACAAGGAAGGACACTACATAATGATCAAGGGATCAGTCCAAGAAGATATAACAATTATATATCAATGTTAATGCACTCAACATAGCAACACCTCAATACATAAGGCAAATGCTAACAACCATAAAAGGAGAAATCGACAGTAACACAATAATAGTAGGGGACTTTAACACCCCACCTACACCAATGAACAGATGATCCACACAGAAAATAAATAAGGGAACACAAGCTTTAAATGACACAATAGACTGGATAGATCTAACTAGTATTTATAGAACATTCCACCCAAAAGTGGCAGAATACACTTTCTTCTCAAGTGCACATGGAACACCAGGATGGATCACATCTTGGGTCACAAATCAAGCCTCGGAAAATTTAAGAAAAATGAAATTGTATCAAGCTTCTTTTCTAATGACAATGCTATGAGACTGGAAATCAATTACAGAAAAAAAAAACTGTAAAAAAAAATACATGGAGACTAAACAGTGCACTACTAAATAACCAAGAGATCACTGAAGAAATTAAAGAAGAAATTTAAAAATACATAGAAACAAACAAAACACATAGAAACAAATGACAACGAAAACACGACAACCCAAAACCTGTGGGGTGCAGCAAAAGCAGTTCTAAGGGAGAAGTTTATAGCAATTCAAACTCAACTCAAGAAACAAGAAAAATCTCAAATAAACAGTCTAACCCTACACTTAAAACAACTACAGAAAGAAGAACAAAGAAAACCCAAAGTCAGTAGAAGGACAGAAGTCATAAAGATCAGAGCAGAAATAAATTAAATAGAAATGAAGAAAACAATAGCAAAGATCAATAAAACTAAAAGCTGGTTCTTTGAGAAGATAAACAAAATTGATAAACCCTTAGCCAGACTCATCAAGAAAAAAAGGAAGAGGACACAAATCAAAAAAATTAGAAATGAAAAAGGAGAAATCACAACTGACACTGCTGAAATACAAAGGATTATAATAGACTACTATAAACAACTGCATGCCAATAAAATGGACAACCATGAAGAAATGGACAAATTCCTGGAAAGGTACAATTTTCCAAGACTGAACCAGGAAGAATTAGAAAATATAAACAGACCTATCACAAGTAATGAAATTGAAACCGTAATTAAAAGTCTTCCAACAAACAGAAGTCCAGGGCCAGATGGCTTCACAGGTGAGTTCTATCAAACATTTAGAGAAGAGCTAACACCGATCGTTCTCAAACTGTTCCAAAAAATTGCAGAGGGAGAAACACTCTCAAATTCATTCTACAAAGCCACCATCACCCTGATACCAAAACCGGAAAAAGATATCACACAAAAAGAAAATTATAGACCAATATCACTGATGAACATAGATGCAAAAATCCTCAACAAAATACTAGCAAACAGAATCCAACAGCACATTAAAAATATCATACACCAGGATCAAGTGGAATTTATCCCAGGGATGCAAGGATTCTTCAGTATACGCAAATCAATCAATGTGATACACCACATTAACAAATTAAAAACCATATGATCATCTCAACAGATGCAGAAAAAGCTTCTGACAAAATTCAACACCCATTTATGATAAAAACTCTCCACAAAATGGGCACAGAGAGAACCTACCTCAACATAATAAAGACAATATATGACAAACCCACAGCAAACATCACTCTCAATGATGAAAAACTGAAAGCGTTTCCACTAGAATCAGGAAGAAGACAAGGATGTCACTCTCGTCACTCTTATTCAACATAGTTTGCAAGTCCTAGCCACAGCAATCAGGGAAGAAAAATAGAAGGAATACAAATTGCAAAAGAAGAAGCAAAACTGTCACTATTTGCCGATGACGTGATACTGTACATAGAAAATCCTAAAGATGCCACCAGAAAACTACTAGAACTAATCAGTGAATTTGGTAAGGTTCCAGGATACAAGATTAATACACAGAAATCTCTGGCATTCCTATACACCAATGACGAGAAATTAAGGAAACACTCCCATTTACCATTGCAACAAAAAGAAAAATACCTAGGAATAAACCTGCCTAAGGAGGCGAAAGACGTGTACTCAGAAAACTATGAAACACTGATGAAAGAAATCAAAGATGACATAAACAGATGGAGAAATATACCACGTTCTTGGGTTGAAAGAAGCAACATTGTGAAAATGACTATACTACCCGAATCAATCTACAGATTCAATGCAATCCCTATCAAACTACCAATGGCATTCTTCACAGAATTAAAACAAAAAAATCTTACAATTCGTATGGAAACACAAAAGACCCCCAATAGCCAAAGCAATCTTGCGAAAGAAAACAGAGTTTGAGGAATCAGGCTCCCTGACTTCAAACTATACCACAAAGCTACAGTTATCAAGACAGTATGGTACTGGCACAAAAACAGAAATACAGATCAATGGTACAGGATAGAATGCCCAGAGATAAACCCATGCACATATGGGCACCTAACTTACGACAAAGGAGGCAAGAACATACAACGGTGAAAAGACAGCCTCTTCAATAAGTGGTGCTGGGAAAACTGGACAGCTACATGTCAAAGAATGAAATTAGAACACTTCCTAACACCATATACAAAAATAAACTCCAAATGAATTAAAGATTTAAATGTAAGACCAGACACTATAAAACTTTTAGAGGAAAACATAGGAAAAACACTCTATAACATAAACCACAGCGAGATCTTTTTTGACTCACCTCCTAGAGAAACAGAAATAAAAACAAAAAAAAAACAAATGGGACTTAATTAAACTTAAAAGCTTTTGCACAGCAAAGGAAACCATAAACAAGACAAAAAGACAACCCTCAGAATGGGAGAAAACATTTGCAAATAAAACAACAGACAAAGGATTAATCTCGAAAATATACAAGCAGCTCTTGGAGCTCAATATCAAAAATCAAACAATCCAGTTAAAAAATGGGCAGAAGACCTAAATAGACATTTCACCAAGGAAGACATACAGATGGCCAAGAGGCACATGAAAAGATGCTCAACATCACTAATTATTAGAGAAGTGCAAATCAAAACTGCAGTGAGGTATCACCTCACGCTGGTCAGAATAGCGATTATCAAAAAACCTAGAAACAGTAAATGGTGGAAAGGGTGTGGTGAAAAGGGAACCCTCCTACACTGTTGGTGGGAATGTAAATTGATACAACTACTACAGAAAACAGTATGGAGGTTCCTTAAAAAACTAAAAATAGAACTACCATATGACCCAGCAATCCCACTACTTACAATAGCCAGGACATGGAATCAACCTAAATGTCCATCGATAGATGAATGGATAAAGAAGATGTGGCACATATATACAATGGAATATTACTCAGCCATAAAAAGAAATGAAATTGAGTTATTTGTAGTGAGGTAGATGGACCTAGAGTCTGTCATACAGAGTGAAGTAAGTCAGAAAGAGAAAAACAAATACTGTATGCTAATGCATGTATATGGACTCTAGAAAAAAAATAAATGGTACTGATGAACCTAGTTTCAGGGCAGGAATAAAGAAGTAGACATACAGAATGGACTTGATGACATGGGGTGGGAGGGCAAAGCTGGGGCAAAGTGAGAGTAGCATCGACATATATACACTACTGAATGTAAAATAGTTGGCTGGTGGGAAGCAGCAGCATAGCACAGAGAGACTGGCTTGGTGCTTTGCAATGACCTAGAGGGGTGGGATAGGGAGGATGGGAGAGAGGCTCAAGGGGGAGGGGATATGGGGACATGTGTATGCATATGGCTGATTTGCTTTGTTGTGCAACAGAAACTAACATGGTATTGTGAAGCAATTATACTCCAATAAAGATTTTTTTAAAAAAAGATGATCAACCTCATTAGTTACCAGAGAGATAACAATTAAAATTCACAAGAACAACACACAGGCACCATAACGACTAAAACTTAAAAAGACTCGAATATAAGTGCTAACAAGAATGCTGGGGGTTTCCCTGGTGGCGCCATAGTTGAGAATCTGTCTGCTAATGCAGGGGACACGGGTTCGAGCCCTGGTCTGGGAGAATCCCACATGCCGCAGAGCAACTAGGCCCGTGAGCCACAACTACTGAGCCTGCACGTCTGGAGCCAGTGCTCCGCAACAAGAGAGGCCGCGATAGTGAGAGGCCCCTGCTTGCCACAACTAGAGAAAGACCTCACACAGAAATGAAGACCCAACACAGCAAAAATAAATTAATTAATTTTAAAAAAAAGAAAAAGAATCTGCCTGCCAATGCAGGGGACACGGGTTTGAGCCCTGGTCCGGGAAGATCCCACATGCCGCAGAGCAACTGAGCCCATGTGCCACAACTACTGAGCCTGCGCTCTCTAGAGCCCACGTGCCACAACTACTGAAGCCTGCGCGCCTACAGCCTGTGCTCCACAAGAGAAGCCACCACAATGAGAAGCCCGCACACTGCAACAAAGAGTAGCCCCCACTCGCCACAACTAGAGAAAGCCCGCGAGCAGCAACAGAGACCCATCGCAGGCAAAAATAAAAAATAAATTAAATAAATAAATTTTTTTAAAAAAAGGAATGCTGAACAATGAAACTTACATATACTACTAGATGTAGAGTGGGGGGGGGATGAATAAATTGGTTCAACCATTTTCGAAAACGTTGGCAGTATCTACTATAGTTCAACGTACGCATGCACTATGACCAGCAATTCCATTCCTAGATCTATATCTAATAGACAGTGTATACCCATCTGTACCAGAATGAACAAGAATGTTCATAATAGCTTTAATAACCAAAATTAGAAACCACCCAAATGTCTAACAATTGTAGAATGAAATAATAAATTATGGTATATAATTTATTATATACCATAAAATACAGCAATAAGAACTACTGCTATATACAACACAAATGAATCTGAGAAATATGTTAAGCAAAAGCTGACAGACACAAGAGTACAGATATAATTCCATTTCTATAAAGAAGCAAAACTCATCAATGGTGACAGAGTGAGGATAGCTACTACCTGTGGATAGAGAGAATAGTGACAGGAAAAGAACATGAGAAGTGCCACTGGGGTGTTGGCTATGTCCTATTTTTCATCTAGTGGTAGTTACATGAGTGTGTTTACTTTGTGAAAATTCATCAAGCTATACACATAGAATTTGTGCATTTTTCTGTATTTAGGTTATATTTTTATTTTTTATTTTATTTTATTTTTTTTAATTTTCTTTTTGTGGTACGCAGGCCTCTCACTGTTGTGGCCTCTCCCGTTGCAGAGCACAGGCTCCAGACGCGCAGGCTCAGCAGCCATGGCTCACGGGCCCAGCCACTCTGCGGCATGTGGGATCTTCCCAGACCGGGGCACGAACCTGTGTCCCCTGCATCGGCAGGCAGACTCTCAACCACTGCACCACCAGGGAAGCCCCAAGAGTTCTTATATTAATAATTAGCTTAAAATCAATTCCATTCATTCATACAAAAAATATTTATCTAGCTCCTACTATATGCCAGGCACTGCTAGATATGCAATGGTGAGCAAACCAACACAGTTCCTGACCTCATGGAGTATACAGTCTGCTAGGGGAAGGAGAAATTAATAAAAGATGCACACAGACATGTGCATAATACAAATTGTAACAAGTGCTATGAAGGAGAGGTACACAGTGAGATGACAGAATATAATAGGGAAACCAAATGTAGTGTGACAGAAAGATCAGTATGGCTGCCTTAAAGAAGTGATATCTAAGCTGAGAGCTAAAGGAAGAGCAGGACAACAAATTTTTGAAGATGGAATTTTCCTCAGAAGAGACAGTAACACAAGCAAAGACTCTGAAGGCAGCAGAAAGCATGACCCTTTGAAAGAATGGAAAGAAAGCCAAAAACGTTAAGGGTCAAAACTGTGTAGACAACACTATTGGTCACCGCTCCAGCATCTATTCCACTTCTTCTTCCTCATTCCTAAAAGAATCACACTTCGGTTCAAGCAGCTACCATCCTCCACACAGTCATGTGCTTCAGAGGAAGACAACTCCATCCTTGATTTTAGGAAGTGGATACTGTTTAGACGTAAGCCAGTCATGGTAACCTCTTTTCTCCCTGCCAGTGATTAGTTAAGGAATGGCATGAGTGAAAGCAGGAAAAGAGTTATTACACGGTCTAAAGAACAAATGGTAGTTTGTACTAGGGAAGTTATCAATAGAGATGGAGATTTGCATGGAGGAATAAGGAAGAGCAAAACAGGATGTCTCCTAGGTTTCTGGCTTAGGCAAGTAATGGTCAATCTTTTCCATACAGTCAAAGCAAAAGAAATATTCTTTAAATTAATAATCTTATGTTATTGATAATATATTTCTCTTAAATAAATCTAGTAAGAACATCTAAGGATCATATTTGAAACATACCTGATTCTCATATAGGATACTGGTCTCGGAAGTCCAGGCAAAGTTATCAAGAATGAATGAGGCTAATTAGATTTTGCCTTACAATACAAATCAAAATGTTTGATAAAATTCTGACATATAATTAACAATACTGCCTACAAATAACATCAATTTCTGAATATCAGTTATTTTGCCTTGCCTTCTTCAAAAATGATTTAAACTAGCAAGATGTCTGAATCAGTTAAAAGTGAGGCCAAGAATAAAATATTCCAAGGATTTCTGACCACTCTGTGCATTATTCAAAATAATTCCAGAGAAATTAGGTGGAACTACATAACCAATTATGCTAACCAAATTTGTCTACATTAGGTCTCATAACAGCAATAATTAAGACCCCTATTACAGATACTAAAAGACCCAGACAAAATATAAACTACCTTGACAAGTTGACAAAGTGCCATTTCTTTCAGAAGGTGGTGCACTTGGACTGTTGAAATGATATGAAGTTCCCTGGTTCACGTCATTGTTTGTAAAATTCTTTGAATGGCATGTACAACAACACGACAATGGTACTTCAGCTTTTTTACTTAAGCCTTCATCCACTGGCTTCCCTAAAAATGAAATAACCTCTATTTATAATATTTCTAATTAAAAAAACATTAATCTTCCTCTTCAGCTAGGGTGCGCAACCACCTTATTTTTTGCCCAGGATTGGGAGGTTTCCCAGGATTCAGAATTTCAGTTCTAAAACCAGGAAAGTACCTGGCAAATCTGGACAAGTTGGTCACCCACCCTGCAGCATCAAATTAGGACAGGTGAGAAACACTTATGCCAGAAACATTTATAGGGAAGTTATCAACAATTTACATGATTTACAAAAATCTAATAACAGTCAAAAATTAATAATGTAACAGAGGCGCAACCACTCTAGTATTCATTTATATTGAGATATATTAAAATACCAAGTATACCTAAAGTATATTCTTAGGTACTTATACTCTTAATTACTGCTATTTCCCTAAATGAAAAACTTTAAAGTTACATATAAAATAATAATGTAAACACATAACGCTAAATTATTCCCACATTATACTTCTATTTCAAAAAACATGTTACATGGTATCATTTCTGATACATGTATCAAAATACATTTTAAAGTCAGTATTCAAAATAAATAAAACAGGTAATTTTCAATACTTAAATATAATACAAAATTGTAATAGTTCTACATGTGCCTACATTGTATAAATATACAATTTGATATATAAAAGCTGAATAATTTATTTTATTTTCTATAAACAGTACTGACATTATTTTCCCATCTGCACTACAAAAATATTAATTTTATTTTCCAGTCTCCCATTAAAAATTTATTAACAGATAATCTCATTTTCTCCAAAGATAAACATCAGTAAGAAACAAAATGGACAACCAAAAGCTTATAAAATATTTACTCTTTATTTGTAATAGTCTTACCAGTAGCACAACGATTTCTTTTCAAAAAACATATATATGTGTGTACATATATATACACACATACATACATACACATATACACCCATGGTTAACTTTAAAATCTCCTAATACTTTAGGACAGAGCCATCTAATTATGTAACTAAAATGTGACCAATATTGTATTTCAGATTATGTATATTAGTCTTTCACAAAAGTAACTAGACATTTGTTAGCAAATAAAGCTATGGGAAGTAATATGAATTCATAAAAACAATACTACAATAAACTTCTGCTTATCTGGCATCCAAACAAGTAGAAAGATCAACTAGAATTTTTCTTTTTTATGTATTCCATTTTCTAATGTTGTGAGATAAGCAACTATATTAAAGGATTTACTCAAAAAAAGCAATTATTTGTATTGATATGCTATATAATGACAGCCCCATCTCTTGCAACTTTTATATACAAATTATCATCTAATTATTTTCATAATCATTATTATGAAAAATAATAAAAATAAAATCCGAGATTCTTATATACATGCTGAATCATCAAATAAAGGACCATCTTATGTTCACAATTATTTTAGGATTAACTGAACATATTTTGCTATATTGAAACTCTTTTGGAAGATATATAACTGATTATAAAGAAATATCTTAAAAGAGAATATTTAAATTAGCTAGAACATGGTTGAATCATTCTGGGTAAAAAGTACTTTATTAGATTTTTTTCAGGTCCCAATAAGCAAGCTGAAGACATCAACCAACTACTTACCACTAAGAGACTGTTGCCATGCTAAAGCAGAGCAAAGTAAGGCTAAGCTTTTCCCACTCCCTGTGGGGCTCTCCAACAAACAATGCTGCTTACTATTTAATCCTCTGACAATCTATGGACACAAAAACAATTTTAAAAAATCAATAAACAACTTACTTCATTAAAGTCTCTCTCCATACAACAACAAGAAGTAAAGTTGCATGCACTTCAGGGAACAGAGCAAGAGCAGAAAGGAGAACTAGAATTTAGTGAAATCTAGACTTTATTCCTTTATATCTCTCCCTAAAATTCTGTTAGATTTAAACCATATAAAGCACAAAAGAAATGAAAAGCAATTTGTGCCTTACTTAGGCAAGCATCACCATTTCTGTAAAACTAGAATACACTAATATCTTTGATGAAAACTTCATGGGGGATACTGTTGGTGGGAGTGTTACAACCACTCTACAGAAATTAACAATTTCTAGTAAAGTTAATGATGCCAAACTCCAGCAATCCAGTCCTATGTAAACACCCAAAACCTTTCCCACAGGAACGCAAGGAAACATGTATAAGAAAGTTCACAGCAGCACTGTTTATAATTGCAAAATAATGTAAACAACCTAAATGTCTATCAAGAGGAAAATGGGCAAATATAAAATCCTGGTATATTCATACAATGGAATACCACACAGCAATGAAAATAAGTTATCAATCAATAGGGCTACAGCTTAAAAATGTTAGACAAGGGAACAAGGTCGTGAGGAAAGGAGGGCTTGGTGTGCTGCTGCCATTTCTTCTGCCTTCAGTCTCTGCACCTTCCACCTTCAGTCTCTGCACCTTCCACAGGCTTCCAACAGTGCTACGTTGGGACAGAGCATCTGGAGGTTCACAACCTCTGTGGTCCATAGGAGCCACTATGAGGAGGGTCCAGGGAAGAATTTACCATTTTCAGTGGAAAACAAGGGGCGATTACTAGTTACAATGACTTTGTACTTCTGATCTGGATTGTTTCTCCTTTCTTTATAGTAAGACTCCAACTGCTCAAAAAATAATCCATGAAACAGATATGAACAGGAGCATTTTAAGAGGTGCAATCTCTCTGAAAAAAGGATCCAACTCTTGAACTCAACATACTTGGTATGTCTATAAATAAACTGACAGCATAAATCCTTAAAAAATAATAATAAGAAGAATATTAATATTAAGTTAAAAAAATCAAGTTCTCCAGAAAGATAAGTATAATATCATATCATTGTGCAAAGTTATAAAAATGTAAAGTATACACTATATTGTTTATGGATATATACATATGCAATAAAAGTATAAAAACATTGGGCTTCCCTGGTGGCACAATGGTTAAGAATCTGCCTGCCAATACAAGGGACACGGGTTCAAGCCCTGGCCCAGGAAGATCCCACATGCCACGGAGCAACTAAGCCCGTGCGCCACAGCTACTGAGCCTGAGCTCTAGAGCCCGCAAGCCACAACTACTGAAGCCTGCGTGCCTAGAGCCCGTGCTCCGCAACAAGAGAAGCTACCACAATGAGAAGACCGCGCACCACGATAAAGAGTAGTCCCCGCTCACCGCAACTAGAGATAGCCCGTGCACAACAACGAAGACCCAACACAGCCATAAATAAATAAATAAATAAAATTTTTTTTAAGTATAAAAACATAGCTAGGAAAGAAAAATAACAAATTCAGGATATTAGTTACCTTGTTACTCATAAACAAGGTATAAAGTAAATATGGCAAAATATTAAGATTTAACAAAGCTGGTAAGTTGGTTTACTCAAGTTAGTATATTAATTTTCTATATGATTGAAATATCTCAAAAAAATTATGGTGAAAAGTATAGTAGTCTGCGTAAAAGATAGTAAATACTTTCTATTTCAAAGTAATTCAGTAAATAGAAGTTCTAAATGAGCTGAGAACATTTTTCAGGATGTTCTCCTTTACCTCCTAATCATAGACATATACAGTTTAGCAGCAATCAGTATTATTTTTCCAAAGGTTAGATGTTCTTCAATGAACCCAGCAAATATTTTCAATCCATTTACTATCTGAGAAAATGTAGTCATAGACTCAATGTATGTTATGAATTATAAGCATCTGTATCTTAATAAAGACTTAAAATAACTGCTGAACAATACTTACAGAATTCATCATAGCAAGCTGTGATGGATAAGCTTTACAAGGAAAGTTAATCTTCACCCCACCAATTGTATACTCAGAACATACTGAAGACATCATGCTTTACTGTTTACTTCAGATTCCTAACTGCAACAGAAATGAAAGTCAATACTGAAACAAAGCCATTCAAAGAAAAACAGATACCTAAGACTAGGGCAGAAGTCTAGAAACAAAAATTGGAATTAATAAATGTATAAACAAAACAAATGGAAGTAAAAGGATTTCCTACTCTTATAAATCACAGTGGTTGAGAGCATGTCTTGGAATCTAACAAATCTGGATTTGCATCCTTATTCTGCCAAAGCTGTGGACCAGGAGTTAGGAAGTAGGTTCTACATCAGGTTCTGACAACAAATCAGATATGTTACCCTGATCATGTCTCTTCACTTCTCTAGACTAAGATCCTTATCTGTAAAAATCTGTAATTTAAAAATTGTTGTAAGGAAGAAAGCGTCTTGGCACATGGTAGTTGCTCAATAATTCTTACTTAAAGGTCAGTAGGGTATAATGGAAAGAAGATGGACTTTGAAGTAAGGCAAGCCTAAATGTGAATTCCACTGTGAATCTCACAGAGCCTGTTTCTTCATCCGTGAAACAGAGATATCCACCTGATAGGGTTTTTATGAAAATTAGCCAGGCACTGACTTAAGAAATAAATAAGGTAATGTACAGAATGTGCCTCAACTCCAGCATCTGATACAGAGGAAGTGATCTACTTTAATCCCCACCTCTTGTAAACCACCTTTTCTTAACCTAGGATCCACAGATGTAATTGAAACACTGTGATCTCTTGATCCTGCATGCAGAAGTTCTGTGTATGGCTGCATTTTTCTGGAGAGAAAGTCAAAAGATTTCTCATTCCCAGAAATATATCCTAAGGAAATAACTCAAAACTGAGGGGAAATGATATACACCGTTATCAACTGAAAAATTATTTGCAATGGTGAAAAAAAGGTAAATTCGATCTGGGGATGGAGAGATGGTTAAAATACCAACTCAAGAGATTATGAAGCCGATAACAACCATCACCAAAGCTTACGTGTTCCCAAAGAAGTTAAGAATCACTATTCTAAGGTCTTTTCCAGTTCTAACATTTTGTGTTTCTGTGAAGCTCTGAGAATGAAGTTTGGTGAAATCTCACCCCTAAATCTAAACCAACAGCTCAAGGCTGGCCTAGTTACTCAGATATAACCTATAAACCAATCGACCCCCCCCCCCCCCGCCCCAGATGCGGCTACAGACATCTCAAAAGGGGGAAGCTTCCCCACACACTGAATAAAGGACAAATCAAGATCAGCCTCCCGCCGTCGCGCCCTCCTGCCCCGAGGTAACGCGGGGCCCGGGGCTAATGTTCCAAGGAGGTAAGCTGCAGTCTCCCCGCTCCCCAGGTTTTCTTCCTCACATTTCCTCCTCCCTCGGCAAGCTGGAATCCCCGAGGCCCTGGTGATCCAGTCAACCGACAGGCCTGCAAAGCGGGTGGACGAAAGCAGAAGGCACTCTCCTGGCCGACTTCGCGCCCTTCCTAAGAGACAGACTTGCCCGCCCTAAGGAAAACCCAAACAACGCCTACTGTACTCCCACTCACGGGAGAAAAGGAAACTGAAAACTGCGAGCAACCACGCCGGAGCCCTGGCAGAGAAGAAAGGTCCTAGCCTCTCTTCCTCACCTGGATGCGACTCCCGGGCCCGGTCGCGGGCTTGCGGCCGCTTTACCTTTTCTGCCCTTTAGATCACATCAGTCGCTTCCACAACACTCGCGCAGACGAATTCCCGCCTCCCACCCTCCTCGGCTCCCAGCACCAATCGCCGGGCGAGCTCAGACAACCAATCACCCGCCAAGACGAGAAACCAAGCAACCAATCCCGGCTCGAGGTCAGGGGGCGCTCTGGCACCCAACGGAAGCCCCCGCAGTAAGAAAGGGCCCAAACTACTTAGCGGTACCGGAAGGCGATTGCCTCGAGAGTGATGGACTTCCGCAGAGCCCAGGGATTTAAAGAGAAAGAGCCTTCTCCGTTGGACTTTTTGAAACCGGTGATTTAATCCGTGCCTCAGTTTTCTTGGAAACTTGTTAAGGTCTGTAGACCAACGAAGAGGAAACACCGTTAAGTCGCGCCGAGTTCTCTCAGCATTCCTCAGGGGCACCCGATTCAAACTTCCGAACTTTCCGGAAGCCAGAGTATCAAAAAGACCCAGGAGGGCATTGCCAGACTGCTGAGCCAAATTAGGCGAAAAGGTTCGGTGACAGCTGGCTACAGAATCTCCTGATAGTCAAGGCTTTCTCAGATACCACGTTCAACCAGCGAAACGCTCTTGAGGTCTCCAGTACCTCCTTTAAGGCTTGTCAGCCTTCTTTCCCTCCTAAAACCAATTTTTTCTTTGCCAAGTACACTTCAGTTTCTTCAAAGGTAGGGAGTTAACCATGATGTCGCCAAACTGTTGGTTTTTTTTTTTAAACTCTAGCCTAAACTTGGCTCAAATATTAGTGCCCCCCAAAAGCAAAACCTGAGCACATTCCGAGAAACCAGTTTGGGACAGAGATTTGCTGCGGGTCGGAGCAGCAAAAGGCGAGTTGATTTGTTTGCCTCACTTTGTTTTACTGTATCTTCCCAAAATGACAAAACGTACAATCATAAAAATAAATTCTACCCTTTAATTTAGTAAACTCAGGCTCAGAAATTTATCCTAAAGAAGTAATCTAAAAGTAAGAAAAAGTAGTAGTACCTCAGTTGATAATAGTGCTCATTCTGTTCGGAAAAAAATCATTAACTTCCCAGTCTAGTAGTAATAGGGAGATGGTTATATCAATTCAGTCATTCTGGAGCCAATAAAATAATTATAAAAACCAAACAACTTGCAAAAAGTTTCCATATAAAGTTAAATGAAAAAAAGCAGATGCCAAACTGGGTATTATGGAATTCCATTATGTGAAAATACATATTCATAAGCAGAGATGAAGGGAAAGTACAAAAAAATGAAATACTGGTAAGAGTGATATGGAGGATAATTTATTAAAAATAAATCCTTAAAAATACCTTCAAATTATCATTCTGCTTTTACAATTTTTTTTAAAATATCAAAATCTTTTAAGTAACTGCTCCAGGGTAACTACTCTGATTTTCCGCTCCTGAATTCCTAAGGCTCTGAACTGACTCTCACCTTGTATTGCCTTTTGATGTATGTAGAGTAACAAAAAGGGATACACATAGTTTCTGGAGCCAGACAGTCCTGGATTCCAGTCCCATGAACTGTTCCTTTCAGGTTAACAGTGGTGAAATGAAACACAAAAAACTACAAGTTTATTTGATAAAGAATATGAATGTTTATAAACCAATATTCAAAATAGCTGCACACATCTGTTTTTCACTTGAATAAAAAAAACTCACATTGTGACAAATGTTATAACCTTAACTTAAAATACATGAATATTAACATTTACTAATATATTTACACATTTTATTTACATCATCAACAAACGTGATGAAAAACAGCATATGTTATTATTTTAACACAGCAGGTTTTGACCAGTCTTTGAAAATTGATCCAGGAATGTGCACTGCATTTAGTTAGAAAACCTCTTCTGAATTCCTAGAGGTTACCTACTCACACAAGATATTCCAAAGCCTCAGTTTAAACAAAACAAAAGAAAACGAAACAGGAGCAGTTGTACTTAATTTTAAAAGACTACAAAACTGCCTTGTTTAAAAATATGAAAATTCTTATAGTTTGTTTTTAAGTGTACACTTTTATTTTTTGCATCAAAATTACTTAATTGAACTTTAAGCATCTAATAAAAGTTATAAATACTCTCATCGATGATACTGTGCACTTCATGATTTGAAACAGATACAAATTAGTTCATATATAATACCCTTATGAGGTAGGGCCAGCAGTAATCCTGTTTTACACAGAAGGAAAATAAGATGTGACTATTTGCTAGTGAAAAGGCTGAAATTAAATTTTTTTTCTTAAAAACCACACTTTCTTATCAGCCTGCCTTATTTCTTTTATAAGTGAAGAGGTCTGTTTCAAGTGGGGTGGGAAGGAGGCGTTCATTCAGGTGTATCTCAGAAAGCAAAGAGAAGTACCTTCTACACTGGATACTTCATTAAGAAAAAAAATGAGGATTATGGGTTATCTGAATGCATCTACCTAATCAATGGACATTCCTAAAAGAGGACTGCAAAATCCTTCCACAACACAGTATTTTCCCCTTTTAAATTTTTCCTGTGATCCAAACACTGTATATATTTTTGTACTTCAAAATCTTCTAGAATTATGATGTGAATTATAATCCTGATGACAAACCAAGGACTCTTTAATCCAGTGGGTTTTATTGCTCTAAACTTTAATTAGATACCAACGTATTTCCCCCCTCTGACCATTATAAAAATAAACTTTAAAAAAACTAAATGAGACATCCTGTCAGGTTCTTCTCTGCACAAAGATGTTTCTGTAAACACTTTTAAACCAGTATCTTAAAATTCCAAATTATTCAAGTATCTCTTTAAACATATGGCTTCATATATTAGTAAAAATTGAAGCAAATATGTAAAATCTTAAAATCCTCATCTGTAATTCCATGAAAATCATTCACAAAAAGCTATTTGCCTTTTTAAAAGCCTTCTCAATACTATTTCTTGAGAAAAGGAATTCCATCTTGCATTACTCTTACTTGCATTGCAAGTTTTAGAGGTTTCTATTTGGGTATCTAAACTCCTAATTTTTCCTGAATTCTCCCTTCCCGTTTTCTCCCTCTCATCATTGCATCAATATACTCTGTTACTAGCTGACAGATAAATACTAGGGCTACCCACAGACTTATTTTTATAAGAAATTAAATCAAAGGCATGGCAGTTTTTCTTCGCTTCAAAAGCTTAATACAAGGCCATATTCACTTTCCAGTAATGAGTTTCTTAAATGTGCTCCCAACAGAAAAAGCTCAGCTGCTACAAAAAACATACCAGCAAAGTAGATCCAAAGAACTGCAAATCAAATAGAAGCAAGCATAATTCTCAAGAGAGTTTTAAATTGTATCCATGTTGAATTGAATCGTTTTAGTGATTCCAAGACGTTACTGTTCCCATTCAGTTTAGTTGTTATAAGATGCAAATTCATGTTGGGTATATGCAGCAAAACAGCTTCATTTTTTTGTTTTAAGTTTTTTTGCTTTTTGTTTTTCTTAAATTCCGCTAACACTCATGTTTATTATTTCAATTATTGTGCTTTCAATGCAATGACAGAGCTGTACATCAGGATCCATGCTTCCAGTGTCCCTAGGTCCATTTTTGTAAGATGGATCTTTACAGATTCCAGACCATCCACTTGGTTTCTCCTTTATTTGTTGAAGGCCTAAAAACATAAGGAAAAATAAATAAGGCAAGAAATCTGGAAAGGATTTGGGCCTTTCTGTTTGAGATATTAAAACGACCCTTGAAAATAAGTTACTACTTACGCGTAATAATCGGATCGATGTCTCTTGTCTGAGTGGCAACATCAGAGGCACAGACTTGCCCTATTTGGATCAACAAAGACATAATATCCTCATACAGTGGAGGAAATGCTCGACAAAAAGAGACCAAACTTGGCAGAGTTGGCATGAAAAAAGCATATCGCTTAGCCTGTGTTAAAACTGTTAGAAAGAAATAAAACAGAATTTTTCATTTTACAGATACAGATTCAACATACATGACCTATACAATATACTAAGCACCATGGTCTGTGCTGAGGATACTAAGTTTTCTAAGACACGGCCAGCCTCTGCCTTCTGGGAGCTCATAATCTAGTAGTCAACCATCATCCAACACATAAATGCTTATATCCAAGCACTGTGATAGGTGCACTGCATGCACTGTTTCATTTAATTCTCACAATCTTATGAATGAAAAAAGTATTTCTATGATACCTATTTAATATATGAGGAAACTCTTAAATAAACCTTAGAGAGATTAAGAAGCTTCTTCAACTCCAGTTAGCAGTGGAGTTGGGATAGAACTCAGGCAGTGTAAGATCTTAACCACTGCAAATAATTATAACATGAAGTGAATACGATGTAAAGATAAATGAATAGATTATTATGGGAGCATTGAGAAAGAATATGAAATGGACTAAGCCATAACTTTTAAAGGTTTAATTATAGTTCATATCTTTTAGTTTATTTTCATACCATTTTACTTAACAACCTAGAAGGTGGTTAAAATGTTAGGGTATGTTTTAGAACCTAAGGAAACAACTTATATATTTCTCTCTTATTTATACAGATTATTATATTTTTCTGGAATTCTAAGCATTTGTAATAGATTGTAACTTGTTTTCCATTGACATAATTATATTCAGAAGGTAGATGTGATTTCCATTTGTAAAATGTGGAATGCTTAGTATATTTACTATAAATCTATATAGTCATTCACAAAAATTAAAGATACAATTTGCCTACCTACTCATCTCCTCTACACTATACATCACATTTGTCATAGGAAAACTTTCAAAAAGAATAATTCAAAAGATGGCATAACTATTGGTGACAGGAAACACGGTGTCACTAAATTCAGAAAAAATATGTACTACTTTATGTTACAAATTTTTGTTATTGATGTCGGTTGGCTACACACCTGTCAGCAGAGTTCCCATGACATTGACAGCTAAGCGAGCCACACTGAGTGACTTTGGTAATGCATACTGGATACACAAGTGAGAAAGCAACTGGATAGCAAATATCTGTAACACAAAATCCAAATATTACATGTTTCTGAAGAAGGTCTTTAAGTATTAAAAATTGTAAAATGTTTTATATAACTAGCAAGATTAGAGGGAGATCAAACTTCTCCTAAAGTTCCAAAATGCTCATTACCTGTTTTTCAAGTTCTGGCTGTGCAATAAGCTCAGGTATGAAATCCAGACAGATGTGCATCGATGGAATACCTGCGACTGTCAGAGGCAAAAGTTCACATGGATAACCCTATCTCAACAAGAAAGGGGGGAAAAGTTAGAATAAAATAGCTGCAAGTCAAATACAGATAAAAATATAAAGGAAGGTTTCACTTCCTTTATGTAACAGTTGGTCAGAAGGCTACAATGCCCTACATGTTTCCTGGCATTTCACCTCTCTGATGCACTAAAATACAAATAAATTATATGAACACTTTATTAGGCTGAAATCAAATTTTAAAATCTGGATTTTTCTCCATATTGCAAAGGACTATGATCATTTGCGTTACCTCCAGTTTCTAAATGATTCCTATTAATTTAGTACTTCAAAACTACCCCCAAAATAAAGTTCAACCATAAAGAATCATTCTTTGAAACCAGACCTGAAAGTGAACAAGCTTAGCAATGTTGGGATCCGCAATGTACATTTGGTGCAACAGACAACAGATAAGGCACTGAACTTCTCGAAGGTTACAGAGCAAATTGTCTTCTCCTTCCTCCATTCCCTTAGTTGGAGTGCTGGCAGTAATAACGCTTTGAACATTCCTTAGCAAGCTGTCTGGATTGACACCCTTAGCCTTCTCATCTTCAGTAGGTAAGCAAATCTCCAAGAGAATCTGGACAGCTGCACTATCCTACAAGCAAATAAAACACAGTGAATTTAAGAAGTTTCTGAGAAGTTTGTTTGAAAACCAAATCTGATTTTGTTTTCACATGAACATGTGATAAAAAAAAATAACTGTTTCTTTAAAAAACAAAAAGCAAAGAGGTACTTCTAAGAGAAAAAGTGAACAATCTATAGGCCAGTGGTTCTCATCTTTTTCAGGGCCATGAACCCTTTTAAGAATCTGAAGAAAACTGTATACCCTCTCAGCATAAAAAATAACATCTGTAAACAAAGCAACATATGGCGTAATATCAGAGTGGTCACACATCTCTAAGGCAGATACATGAACTCGAGTTTAAGAACATCTACTATAAGAGTATTCTAATTCAGTGTCATCCAAAACAGACCCTAGGGCAAAAAATGACTTCTACTGGAATCTCCTTTCCTTCCTCTTAAATTCCTACTTCTCCCAGGATCCTATCTTGTATTCCCCTCTTTTTCTCACCTCTGAAGATGGTGGTTAATAATTAATGCCTAAAAGTCACTCCCCAAAGCTCTTTTTCCTTTTAATTTGAAGATAGGCTCTTTAAGGCTCTGGAAAGATTCTGCCTTACCATCCATTCCAACTGTACAACTCATTATTGCTCACTCTACAAGCTTGAGTGCCATTTCATAGAAAAGTAGTTTCTTGAGGGGTGATGTACTTAATGCCCTTGCCTATAAAGGAGAGCTATAATCACTCGCATCTAGCAGGAAGAAGGAAAAAGAAAATGAATACATAACATGCATCTCTGAAAGACTGCCACTGCCTGGGATAGAAGAAAACAATTACTCCATCTACCTGTTTAATAACTTAATTATAAACTAAGGTTAGCCTTACATTATAATCATTTATAAAGTAAACTTCAGTTTATAATCATTCTTGACGGGTTTTGGGTTGTTACTGTTTTATGTTTGTTTGGTTTTTTTTAATAGACTCTGGAGCCAGCCTCCCCAAGCTTGAATCCCAGATTCCCCACTTACTAAATGTACAACCTTGAGCAAGTCACTTAACCTCTCTGGATCTCATTTTCCTAATCTGTAAAAATGGAGATAATACTCCATACCTCATAGGTTGGTTGTAAAGAGTAAATGAGTTAATATACATAAAAAACTCAGAATAGCACCCACCGTATAATAAGGATTATATAAATGGTAGCTATAGCTATTACCATCCTCAATCCCTTATCTGAAACTCTGAGGGTCAGATTTATTTTAGAACTCAGATTCTTTTTTTTCTGTAATATTATATAACACCTCCAGCAGAGACTAAGGCAGTACATTGTAATCAAATGTATTAATATTTTTGCAACAAAACATACCAACATTCACATTAAGTGGGATAAAGGCCATAAATAGCTTCACATCAATTCAGGTCAAGTTTTGACACAAACGAGGTCACATCAGGTCAGGTTTTTCTGCCAACTGAATCACCAAAAAAAAATGCCTCAGTTTTCATAGCTTTTTGGATTTCTGTATTACAGATAAGGGATTGTGGACCTATATTATTACTCTAATTCCCCTTATTGCCAATGAAAAGATTTCAGAAAATATATTTCAAACTAAGAAAACATTTCAACTTTGAAGACCTCAAATTGCTTAACATTCAATCATCTCTCATGTCCTGCATTAGTCAAAAATTACTACCTAAGGGTGTAGTAAATTCTATATTGTTATAAAACTTTTCTAAATATAAACTTTAACTGCACACTTCTTGTCTCCACCATTTGATTTTTTTTTCCATTTGATTTTAAGAAACAAAAGTCTTATATTTTGTTAAAATATAAATCGCACTAAAATGGCTATTAAATAAAGCCATGAAGATTATTCCTGATTTTAATAATTCAGAAGCAAAGGTAACACCATTATAATATACCTTCTGTAATAAAAGGAATGTATAATATGTCACCATTGTATATAGAAGGCCATCTATTTAACTGATTATATTAACAGGAAAGCCCTTGACCTTTTTGACTAAATTTTACTTTATTACCTGAGCAGCCAGTAATGCATTTTTCAATTCCTCTCTGGTAACTTCTGGGCCATCAGTCTGTCCAACTAAACCTATTGTATTATTCTGAGAAAGCCTATCTTGCTCTGCTGTTTCCTTCAGATGAGCACTAAGGTAGGCTTTGGATGCCAGAAGATATCCATTCAACATATGTAGAGTAATATCCATCAGTGGAGGGCATCTAAACACAGAAAGAAGAAAAGAAAAATGTGTGAGAAAAAATAGAAATTTATAAATTAGTCAGAACATGGTCAATCAATTTGAATAATTAGAAAAACCTGAAAACATTAAAAGAGTAGAAAAGTAACACTTTTCCCACCAAAATATTCATTCTCAAAAATGAAAGCTTTATATATATATATAATTCTCTGTATTTCAAGACTGTATGAATAGTATTATCTATTTCATCTTATCAACTAAAATCAAATATAATATATACCCTAGAAAAAAGGCATTCCTTTTTACAAAAAAATGGCACTACCATTAAATCTCTTAGATATGAGCCTGCAAGGCAGCTGTCCTCAAAGACAAATAGTCTACGGACTTCCCTGGTGGTCCAGTGGTTAAGACTCCACTCTCCCCATGCTGGGGGCATGGGTTTCGATCCCTGGTCAGGGAACTAAGATCCCGCATGCCCCACAGCACAGTCAAAACAAAACAAAACAAAAAATGAATACAGTTATTCATTCCTCAAAAATTGTTATAAATTGAATTTAAATGAGATAATAGATATAAAAATTAAATGTAAAAAAGGAAACCAAAAAAGATAAATCAGTAACCACTAAAATATTAAAAGCCAAGCAAGCCCTTAGAAAAACCTGACAATGCCACTTCCCAGCCTATCACAGACTATGTGCACATAAACAGGCAGTACAGCTTTGGTTTTAACTGTGAAACACTAGAAATGTCAATATTTTTTCTGAAATGTTCAAATTTTCTATAGTAAACATGCATGTATTAATAGTGGAAAAAAAACATGTCAATGGTTAAATAAACCATGGCAATATTCCCAAAACTGAAGATAAGAATCACCTGGAGTATTTATTAAAAAAAAAAAAATCCTAAACTCCACCAGACATTCTGAATCAGAGTTTGAAGAGGCCTGTATATATGGAATACTATGTAGCAGTTAAAACAATGAGATGGAACTATGCATAATATGGAAAACATGTTCAGAATGGTAAGGTTTTTTTTGTTTTTTTTTCAGAATGTTAAGTTTTTTTTAAAAAAAGAACAAAATAGAGCCTACCAAAACCCACTTATGTTTTATAACACCACCCGAAACAAAAAAGTAAATATTTGTTTATAAATTTGTAAATACATAGAAAGTGAAGCTACATACACACCATTATGACAATAGTTTCCTCTGGACATGGAACTGGGATTGGTCAACAGTTCAAAGAGGAACTTTGCTTTAAAAATGGCAGCAGGGTAGATATGAGAGAACAAGACTTTTCACTGTATACCTTTTCCTTGTTAATCTCCTTGTTTGTGCACTTATTAATGTATATAATGAAAACTTTCATGCACACATAAAAAAGGGAATATTATAATGAACCTCTAAGAACTCATCACCCAGCAGCAACAGTTATCGACACATCACTAGTCTTATTTCGCCCATACCCCACCATCCACTTTCCCACCATCACCACTGGTTAGTTCAAAGCAAATCCAAAATGTCATATCTTTCATATTGTTTGACATTTTTAAAAACCACCTAAATGATCACTTAGAAAAAATCAAATTTTAAAAAATGAACAAAATTAAAGGCAAAACAATAGAACAATAAAAGAAAAAACTGCACTCTATATACAAAAAGCTGATATCCTTTATACATAAAGAGCTCTTTAAATCAAAAAAGGTAAGCATTCTAATAGAAAACTAGGCTAAATGTAAAGAAGAAATACCAATAGCCAATAAGTATATTGAAATACTCAATCTAAGAAAAATATAAATTAAAATGGGAATCGATTTCTCACTTATCAAATTGGAAAAATTATATAAAATTGTGTAGGAAAGTGTACAATATCAAACATCACTATAGGAATGTAAACAGGTTCAGCCGTTCTGAGTGGCAGAATGAAAACATGAATCAAAGGACTTAAAAATGAGCATGTTCCTTTTGCCTCAAAAATTCCATTTTTAAGAATCATTTCTAAGGAAATAGTACACAATAGTTACCACAGCACTATCAATAATAACAAAAAATGGAAATAAAATATCCAACAATAGGGAACTGAATTAAGCATAGCGTATCTATGTGGAATACTACGTAGCCAATTAACGTAAGAATATCTATTAACATGAGAAAAGGTTCACAACTTGTTAAGTGAAAGATCTAGGCTACAAAAACATTTCATACATTATGATAGCATAATTTAACAGCCTCCTGAACAACTGCAGGTGATTTAGGTGAAAGGTTACCTACTTAAGTGGATTTTTAACACTGATAAATTGTTTTAGAAATGGCTCTTCTCTAGAAGTGTTATTTACTGTTGTTTTCTTTTTATTAAATAGATACTTAATGTCATTTATACTGTTTATTCTTCTGATTCCTCTTCCCTCTGAGACCTTGATCTCACCAAACCATATTTGGCTGATCCTGCAGATTTTGCCACTTCAAGAATTTCATCCCCAGGGTTAAAGACAGATGAGTCTATTACTGTATCCTACTTAGTCTTCTTTACTCCAGTTTCTTTCCCCTCTGATCTATCTAGTGTGAACCTTCTCTTCGTAAGTTACCACCTAAATGACCTCTTCAGCCTAACATTCAAGGCCCTCCATAGCCTGACCTTAACCTAACATTCCAACTCTAAAGTGTGTTCTCAAAAACTAAGCCTTCCACTCAAGCCTTTTTCACTCTTGCTTTTACACTTTTGCTCACACTATTCTTTTTCTCACAATACCTTCTTTGACCTCTTACGCCCCACCATTACGGTATCTGTTCATCTAAACCCTATTTCTATACTTCAAAATACTACTCAAGTCTCACTTCCTCCTGAAACTTTTAACACCATTCATTTGCTGTACCATTCATCTGCATATGACCATATTATTTAACTTTTCAGGTATTTATCTTATTTCCCGATACAAGTGATAATCACTTTAAAGGCAGACCCCTCAACTTGTATATCTTTGTTACTATTTAGCTTAGCAACAGAAATTCAAATATTAATGATGTGAATTAATTAATCCCACCTCTTGAGGTGACGCTACTTCAAAGCAACTGATTAAGTTAAGCAACTGGCAAGGAAGTATAGACAAATGTGGAATCAATAAAGCTAACATCACAATTAAGGATTCCAAAAGGATCACAATTTTAATGCATGTAATGATTCATAATAAACCGGTTTTTTAAAAGCTTTTTTCAACAGTGCTATGAGAAATGGTATCATTTTTAACTATCTTGACTCTGAGAGAAAGAACAGCCACTATTGAGGGCTGCCAAAACCAAAGATGACACTTTGTTAAGGCTAGGTCTATTAATCACATATTAAACTGAAGTTCATGAATATAGACAACAAAAAAAAACCCAAAAACCTCACAGGTCATACTGCCAAGTTACCTGCAAGAACACGAAGATATAAGTTTAAACTGAATTTCTTCAATTTCCTTTGACTCTCCAAAGCATAACTCTATAGTAAAAACGAACTCAAATGACACATACCTGTACACCCTCTGATCACATCTTAGCACAATGAGAGGATCTATCATCAGATCATTCTGAGTATACTTTTGCTGTCGTACAAACTTTATTGACGGTTGAAGTGCATTAACTGTCATTACCCACAGCCTGATGAGAAAATAGTCATATGTTCAAAAACAGCTGTATCATAATTGAAACCTGTAGCTACCATCCAGTTCCTTTTATCTTAGAAAGATATAGTCAGGTAAAAAATTAGAGAACAGGTGTAAATGAACTTGGAAAAATTTTAAACTATAGAAATCTACATATTATTATGTTTCTAAAACAAATGAAGATAAAACAATAAACAAAAGTAGTTTCAAAAATCTTCACAGTTGTAAGGGAATAATCATGGCATATAAAACCAGAATTTGAATTAAAACCTCAGTTATACCATACTTGCTATATGACTCTGTTTAAGTCATGGAACCTCTCTGAACTGATTCCTCCTCTGTAAAATATGAATATAATACCTGTAAATGAAATGATATCTACCAAAGCACTTTGTAACTGGCCCCATAAATTATTGTCTACATTTATCATCATAGAATCTAAATATGAGATGCCACTTTGAGATTAAACATCAATAGACTATAAAAGTGGTTACTAACCTGACTACACATCAGAATTACTGAAGAATTTGCCAATATGTAGGGTATCTGACCTCTTACAGTGAAGTCCACCAGGAGTCCACCAACCCAACCTCACACACAGAGCTTGCCCACTCTTAAATGAGTGGATAGCCAACAATCATCAGACATTTAAAGAAAGTTTCTACTTTGAAAAAGATGAAAATATACAAACAGAAAGAAAGGAATGCCAAAGAAACAGAGAATATAGAGATGAGAGGAAAAACAATTCTTAAACCTATAATAAATTTCCTTAAAGGATAGAATATTTCATACATGAAACAAGAATAGGAGGCATTTATAGATTCTCAGATAAGAAAGAGCTCTTAGAAATTAAGACTGTAACAGAAATATTTTAAATTCAAAGGAAAGATCAGAAGATAACAGAGGAAATATCCAGAAAATGTACATAAAAAAGAAATTGAAAAATAGAGGAGAAAAAAGGAGAAAAATCAGAGTAAGTTCAAGAGGTTTAAAATCCAAATTGCAAAAAAATTCCAGAAAACAGAGGGAAAGAAATTACTGAAGAAAAAAAA
Organism: Kogia breviceps; assembly: GCF_026419965.1. Classification (NCBI taxonomy): domain Eukaryota; kingdom Metazoa; phylum Chordata; class Mammalia; order Artiodactyla; family Physeteridae; genus Kogia; species Kogia breviceps. The sequence goes on from NC_081328.1 coordinate 22,689,059, forward strand.
TAATACAAGAAACTGTCCTAGAAGTGAAGACATCAGCATTAGTAACCCAATGAAAAACAAAGGCCAACCTAGTGCCCAGCACCATGAATTTAAAAAGATCCAAACCAAAATGTATCATCATGAAATTTCAGAAACAATGAAAAAGAACCTAAAACCTTTAAGAGAAAAAACAATGGTCACATACAAAGGATTGGGTATTGGTATAAGATTAGATTACTCAAAAGCAATCAGGAAAGCTCTAATTACTTCAATAGAATAAAGCTTTCAAATTGCTAAGAGGAAAAATAAGCTAGAATTCTACACCTAGCCTAATATCAATCACATGTGAGGGGAAGAATAAAAACCTTTTCACATATGAAAGCCTCAAAAAGAAAAAAAAAAAAATTTCCCAAACACCTTTCCCAGGAAGCAATTTGAGCGTTAGTTCCACTCACTTAAATAAGGAACTAAATCAAGAAAGAGAAAAACATGGACTCAAACCAAGAGACAAAGCAATTCCAGATGGCTACTGTGAATGTCCCAGATTGAAACATAAGGGTGGAAAGATCTGAAAGGAAGGTTTCCGAGGAAAAATGTTACTAATGTTACCTGATGTGTTAACCTAACTAATGTAAATTTCCACTCTAAATAATAGAGTTTGAGAGTGAATTGATACAAAAAAAAAAAAAAAAAAAAAACCTGAACAAATGGAAAAAAGGCAAACAACTCAGGGTTTGTATGTGGGGTATGAAGGAGGGCAGTTGTTTAAGAGAGAAACTGTAATCAAAGGATATCATATACATCAACTATAAATAACACTTATGTAGTCATAATAATATGCACAGTGAATATTTCTTTAACCAAAAATTCTGATATAACTGTGTTGGGAGAAATGGAGGAAGGGAGAATATATGGAAGAAGAGGGACTCACAGGGGAAGCAAGTAAGAGTGCTAAATCTTCATCTTGTATGAAGGATTTTGTAGGAAGTCAAAAGATAATTTCTAAATTGGAAAGTCAGGAAATCATAGTAATTATAAGCATATGATTGAGATACATGGTGGGACATAAATGCCAGAATTAAAAGATAAAGGAGCTGAGAATAATTGTCTCTGAGGATCAATAGTCTAAAATGGGAAGGTGGGGGCAGACCTTATACACTATTTAACTTACGTGGATTTATTAATTTGATATAAGTAAAAATCAAACTTAAAAAGTATAAATATTCCCAGACCTACTGAATCAGAATCTCAGGTAAGTCCAGCCCAGTATTTCTTTCTAGAGCAGACCAAGTGTTTTTGATGCAATCTATGAACAGCAGAGACCCATTTGACTAAAGACAAAATACTGAATCCAGCATTCCACTCTGATTTAATTGGCATGGGTTACTACTTGGGGATCAGGAGTTTTAAAAGCTCTCCAGGTGATTTTAATGTACAGCAAAATTTGGAGCCACTGCAATGATGCAAGACACAATGGTAATCTAAATCACAATTAGCCACAAATGACTCTACATGAGAACTCCCTTTTAAAGAACTTTCTCAAATTGGAAATACTTGAAGGTTTCTCTCTGTTTCTTAAAATAGAGTTTATTCTTTTCCTTAAAGTTATAACAACTCTTTAATTCGTGGTCTTCAGAAAGGATTTATATTGTCAAAAAGGGTTTTTTTTAACAATTTTTTTCAACATTTAAGTTTAAGTTATTGTATACAATCACTGCTATACACTTATCTATTACATGTAACAATACACTGAAATTACCTTCTAGGCATCACAGTATTAAGAACCATCCATAGTTTATTGACCGTTTGAAGAATTCGCCTCGGAACCCCTGAATTCAACAGCTGATTCATATTGGATGTTAATACTTCTGCATATGGTATAAGTTCACTGGCAGAGAGTAGAGTCAAGTGTTCTAGAATCTGCATCACTTGTGTGTGACTTACTGGGACAGCTGAAAATGCTAAAAGGAAAACTTCACAGTCATAATCTAAATACTTGACAGCTTACCAAATAGGAAGTAATACTGCTCTATCAAACTATAGGCGAAACAAATCAAGAAAACAATATTGCTTTAAAAAAAAGTAAAACCTTCCATTCCAGTCATAGCTGTGGGTATACTTAAAATTAGGTCCTTAAGAAAAATTCATGTTAAGGTGCAGTTATTTCATAATGAACAAAAAATATCTCATTTAAAAAATCACATTAGTGAGAGTGACCCAGAGACAGTGATTCACACTGATTTAAAAAATTGACTGAAACATGAAAATATACCAAACTACTGCTCTTGGTATTAACATTCATTTGAAAAATTCAAACTTCTTGACACCTTCTTCGGGTAGCCCTTTATGAGCTGTAAGCAGCTGTTAGTAAAAAATAGCTAGAACCGTGCTTCTTCAATAGAATAGTCACTAACCACTTCTGGCTACTGAGCACTTGAAATGCAGCTAGTCCAAAATGAGATGTGCTGTAAGTATAAAATACATAGACTTAGTATGAAAAAACAGTAAAATATCTAACAGTCTTTTTATATTGATTATGCGATGAAATCATAATATATTAGATATACTGGGTTATACAAAATAATTATTTAAATTAATTTGCCTTTTTTTTTTACTTTTTTAATGTGGCAATATATAGAAAGTTTAAAATTGTATGTGTGGCTCACATCATATTTCTATTTGAAAGTGCTGATCTAGCTTATTATTCATTAACAGCAGATACAGTGTTCTATTCCACGGCACTTATTTCTGACCAGTTTTAGGACTTTCCTAAAACCACATGACCTGTTTAGTGATATAACGTAGAACCTATGAGGAAACAGATGCAAGCATGTCAGAAAAAAATGGTAAAAAATCCTTAAACTCAAAGAGAATTACTTTAAATATATTCACCAAAACCCTGTTATATCTCCAGGAAAATTCAGCGTGATTTTAAGATTTCCACAGGCCTAACACCTCTGTGTACTACTAAAGGGGTAAAAGGCATACCAATTTATTATACCTTCTTGAAGTTGTTTAGGAGAGTGGTTTTTGGCATTACTGGTCAGGAGCATTCGTCTTAACAGGGCATCAGTCCCTGTGATCTCTTCTTCACAGATCCAATCATCCACAATGCATAAATGTGGGTAGTTAGTTGCAAGGAGACGAAGTAAAGCAGAATGCAACCCTTGAAAATTTAAAAGAAGTCAATTGGATTCTTCATTCTTAAACATCAAAATCTTCTCTCTCTTCTTTCCCCTCTCTCTTCTCCCTTTCATTTACAGCAAGCCAAAGGCATCTGCCCTTCTTATGCATGCATACTACAGCTTAAGAACTTCTGTTCAGTAGTTCAGCCAGGGAATCTGCTTAAAGATCGCCAAGTGAACTGATACACAGGAAGCTGGAAGCCCCTACTTTTGTCAAAAGTTCTCAAGCTTTCTTCCACCCTATCTCAGCATAAAAGTCTCCCATCTGGAAAATTTGTTTGACATAGCAGTAGTTCAAGCGTTGAGTGGGGTGGAGGAAAAGAGAAGGGAAAAGAATGTTCCTTTCAGGGAGATCATATATGGTTTGAAAAAGTCCTCACTCAGAAATTCTGATAGGCTTGGTAATTCCCCGGCGGTCCAGTAGTTAGGATGCCGCACTTCCACTGCAGGGGGCACGGGTGTGATCCCTGGTCGGGGAACTAGGCTCCCGCATGCCGAGCGGTGCGGCCAAAACATAAATAAATAAAAATTTTAAAAGATTTTAAAAGAAGAAATTCTGATAGGCTTCTATAGGAGAACATGTCCTCTCCTCCAACTCAGTTGAGAATCATTGTTATAGATGAGTAAAATTAAAGTTGCCCAACCTGAGTACCTAAATGTACACTTTATGTGCATTTCCTCATTTCACCCTAACATTCCTACAAGGTAAGCAATATTGTCTCCATTCTACTATGAGGAAACAGGCTGAAAGGTATTTATTAACGTTCCCAAAGTCACACAGATATGTCACCCAACCCAAGCAGTACTGACGAAACCCACAAGAGGGTGCATTTGTCTTCTTTTAAGAAGGGTTAAGGAAGCTCAAAAGGATCGGGAAACCCTCCTTTGACTAAATCTAAGTCTTGTTTCTAATCTTTTGCTGACAGCATAGACTACTCATTATTATTATTGTGTAATATTAATAATGAGAAAATAAATGACGATACTGTAAAAATGCCTATTTAGATATATGAAGCACCACTATGTTAGTTACCTAATAAATGCTGCTGCTACTAAACAATTATTATCATCATCTCCAAAGCTGCAAGAGTTAGCAGTAAGAGTATCAATAGTAATAAAAGTACGTTAGATCCAATCACCCCCTTATTATGCAACTTAGATCAAATCAAACCACTGCTTAGTCCCAAGAGGGTTAAGTATCTGTTTCCTTTCTCATAGAAACTGCTTAAAATAAATTCTTCTGTTTGAAAAGGCACTGTAACAATCAAAAGTGGTATTAAATTTAATGCACAAGTACATGTGTAGTCAAGACTTTCCCAAAACAGTCACAAAAATGACTGCTTACAATAGTGCAAATTAATCTACACTTCATAATCTCTTCAGTAAAACTTCTTAGTTGCCAAAAGCTGCCAAATATAACATCATTTCTCTAGAAAGAGATAATGCAAAGATATAATAAATAAATGCAGACATCTGGCTAAAGATGACAAAAGCAAGCTCACGTTCATCCTGGAAACCAACTGTAACAAAGACAGAAAAAGAAAATCCCCAACTTAAAAATAACAAACCAAAAAGAAAAAAACAACCCACACATTCAAACATTATAAAAAGATGTTAACTTAAGAAAAATTTGAATTTCAAAAAATAGTACTATATTTCTATTTGACAGTCTTACAGTAAAAATATTACAGTAATTCCACGCTAAGGAATGTTACGGAGCAATTAAAAACAATAAGGTAGATCTAGATGAAGTGACATGATAAGATTTCCAAGACTCAAAGAGAGAAAAGCAAATCTCAGAAGAGATAGGGTATAATACCATTTAAAGTTTAAAAAAAGAATTTTTTACTTGTGTGTGTATCTATTAGCTTCAACCATATGAAACTGCATTTCTGGAGGTCAAAAATAGTTGAATACCTGTAATTTCATATGATTCACCCTATAGAAAGGAATATCTGAAATTACACACAAAAATGAAACTAGGGCCTTGGGGGTGAGGAGTGGTTTGCAGGGAATAAGACAGCAAGGGAGGTAAAGAGGAATTTCACTCTTGAATTGGGCTTTAAACACTGAGCACCTATTACACTTTATAACATCATAAATGGTAGGTACTTTTTAACAATAAACATTAGCAGTAAAAAGCAAATAAAACAAATACCTCCCAACTCCTGCTGCAGTCCTTGAGCCTGTCGAATAAGAAATTTGATGGGAATCTGATCCATTAAAGAAGACGAATATGATTTGGGCTTTCTTTGCATGGCAGCTGTCAGTCAAAGATTAAAAAATGTAAGATACAGTGTCAGAAATAATAGAAATTTTAACCTTCAACACAAATGGGAACAAACACAATGTCAAATTACTCTTAATTCACTTAATCTGTGAAAACAGTTCATAAAAGATGAAGAATCACTACCAAAATAATGAATACACAGGACGAGCAAGAACATACTTAAGGGCAATATCTCGGAAAATGCCCCGAAACTGAAACTAGAGGGAAGAAAAATCATGAGTGAGAGAAGCCACCTGCAGAAGTGCCCCGCACTAGAAAACAACAACAACAAAAACACCCAAACCTGAGAAGTCAGTCAAGACTCTCCCAAATCTAATTAGGAAGACCAAATGCAGTCATGCCAGCATGGCTTAAAGCTTCATGATGCCAACAGCCTTAATTTCATCATATTATGCATTAGTGGTGACTCTGATGAAAGTTGGGAAATATGAATGACTTCCTTCTCTCACAACTTCTACCTTCAACTAACGAGTACATGCTTTTTTTTTTTTAAACAAATCCATCTTAATTTCTGTTCTTTTTCTGCTATCCTAAATCAGTGCCTACTCATCTTTTATTTAAATAACTATTACGGCTCAATTTCCCAGACTCCAGTTTCTCTGGTCTTTGATCCATCCTTCACACTGCTGCCACAGTCCTCTCATTTAAATTGAGATTTGGCCAGATCACGTCTCTGGCTCCATGTTCAGAAACCTTCCATGGATTCCCAGATCCCACAGAGTAAAGGTCCTTGCAAATCAACTCTATCTTTCTTTGTCTCATCTCCACCATATGCTATATGCCTGACACCCTCATCTCATTCCAAGGTACTTTGCTTGTACACAACAAAACTATATGAGCATCTCAACCAGGGTGTCCATAGTTTGAAAAGCATTTCCAATATACTTTTTCTTTTCCAAATACATACTACACAGTGTAAAGCTCAACAAATTTTTATTGAAGATAAAAAGCATATGAGTGCAAGTGTTAGAATAAAGGTTGAGAATCATTGCCTAAACAGACCATATACCTCTTGGTTAGATATAATCCCCCTTGTAAATTAATAAATTAGCATCCCAGTTTTCCACACAAATCTTTTATGAACTGAGTAAGAATGTATCTCAAAACACATTTTAAAAAAACCATAGCATCCAGTGACAGTCAAATTCTGGTCCCAATACCATCCAGATTGAAAAGGAAGAAGTAAAACTGTCACCATTTGCAGATAATGGTATTATACAGAAAACCTTAAAGACCCTATCAAAAAACTGTTAAAACTAAAAAAAAAAGGTGGTAAAAGCCACAAGTATTTAGGTCCACATAAGTGACTCTCATGCAAACGCTGAGGTGAATACATGGGACCTCTACAGTAAGATGAGGGAACTAGCATTTAAGGAGCACCTTAGGGTACATGGCTTAGGGAACCAAATAATTTCCTAAAGAGTGAAGTAGAGTTGGTTAGTAAATGAGTAGATGAGGAGGCTTTTCTGGATGTCAAAGTTCCATAAAGGTAACAAGAATTTTTTAAAAAAAAAGAAAGAGGGAGGGTGGGAGGGAGGGTGATGCAAGAGGGAAGAGATACGGGAACATATGTATATGTATAACTGATTCAGTTTGTTGTAAAGGAAAAACTAACACACTATTGTAAAACAATTATACTCCAATAAAGAAAAAAATAAATAAATAAATAAATAAAGAAAGAAAAAACCTGTTAAAATTAATAAACAAATTCAGTAAAGTTGCAAGGTATAAAATCAATACATAAAAATCTGTTGTGTTTCTTTTGTGTGTGTGTGTGTGTGTGTGTGTGTGTTTCTAATACACCAATAACAAACAATCAGAAAGCAATTAAGAGGGCTTCCCTGGTGGCGCAGTGGTTGAGAATCCGCCTGCCGATGCAGGGGACACATGTTCGTGTCCCGGTCCAGGAAGATCCCACATGCCGCGGAGCGGCTAGGCCCGTGAGCCATGGCCGCTGAGCCTGCGCATCCGGAGCCTGTGCTCTGCAACCGGAGGGGCCACAACAGTGACAGGCCCGCGTACCGCAAAAAAAAAAAATATATATATATATATTTCAGGGAATTCCTTGGAAGTCCGATGGTTAGGACTCGGTGGTTTGGTTTCACTGCCAGGGCCTGGGTTTGATCCCTGATTGGGGAACTAAGATCCCACTAGCCACATGGCACAGACAAAAAAATAAAAATAAAAAAGACTTTAAAAAGAATTATTTCATATTTCTAGCCAGAAAGACTATTGTAAAGATGTAAATTCTCTCCAAATTAATTTCTATGTTTAACATAATTCTAATCAAAATCCCAATACAATTTTCTTCTGTAGAATTTGACAAAATCATTATAAAGTTCATGTGAAAGATTATATATGTGAGAATGGACAGAAATATTGAACAAGAACAATAATGGCTAAAGGAACTGGAAATGTCTAACATAAAAAAGAAAACCCAAAACCAGACATAGGTTTGTAATATAACTTCGATACACATCAGAGCAACTTTCCAAAGTAATAGAAAAATGACATGTTATTCATTATGCGATGCTGACAAATAATCAATTATTAAAATAAAAACACTGAACCTGCACCCCATACTTGACACTAAAATTAATTAAAGGCATACATAAATTTTTAAAGTGATATAATAATGTCCTAAAACAATAGATAGGTGATGAGTCATATGTTAGTACCTCGCTTTCAAAGTTTCCTCTTTATAAAATTCTATAATTAAAACACACCATAAGACAAATAATAGTCAATACTACAAAAAAATTGGCATTCACATCTTATACAAATGTCTTATACTAAATGTCTATAATGTTATAACCTATCTGGAAAGCAATATGGCAATTTGTTTTTTTAAATCTTATAATTCCAAAATCTTTGATTCAGTGGTTCAGTCCTAAGGACAGAAATAAGTATACCTGTATACAGAGTTAGCTCTAAGGATATTCATTCCACCACTCTCTATAATGGCAAAATGTGGAAATAATTTAAATGTCCAACAATAAGGAATTTGTTAAGTAATGGTACATATTTATGAAGAAATATTATATAGCTATTAAAAATCATGTTTCAGAAAAAAATTTACTAAATAGGCAAATGTGTAAAGTGTTTTATTAAAAAGGGTAGATTAAAAACATGATTCCAACTTTGTGAAAGTTATATATGCAAAGACTAAAGGCTTTTCTAGCAAAATTCTATGGTGATTACCTCTGGGCAGCAGAATTATGGGTGGTTTTACTTTGGTCTTTGTACATTTTTCACTTCCTCAATTTCCTCCAGTAAACACACTTTTAATAAATGTTTTTATTTTAAAAGCCAGTTCTTTTGCATTAAGATATGAAAGCAATTAGGTAAATAATGAAATAAGTTTAAAATTCTTATATTGTTACTCTATACTACAATCACTTAACTCTTAGAACCTTTTTTGGTCAAACTTGATCTTACAGCACTGAAACTTCAAGCTGCCAAGAAAAAACATCTGCCAATATTTGCTTAAAGGTTCCTGCATTTTGATAGAGGCAGTTAGAGTTAACTTTCTTCTGGGAAGAAAATAATTAACTATCAAGTGCAAAGAAGAACTGCAAGTTCAGGAATTCAGAGGCAGTAAACATTACAGTTTCCCAAATACCATAGTATGTGTCTTGTTCTGCTGCTGACAAAGAAGGAAACTTCACACGAAACGGGACAGAAGAAGAAAAGGCAGCCAGACCCTGTTTTTTAAATGAAGTTATGCTTGAGGGAGAGAGTTAAGCAAGTAATACTTTTAGCTACTTAAGAGCGAGACTGTGTTTAGGATCCCACTGGCTGCTTTAAGAGCAGATAAACAGTTTCTCATATGTTCAATATTCATTAGTATTGTTTTTACTTCAAAAGCATGTAAAAATAAACTTTTACCTAGTAATAAATAGGAAACACTTTTTTAAGTATAAAAACTGGAAATAGGGGCTTCCCTGGTGGTGCAGTGGTTGAGAATCTGCCTACCAATGCAGGGGACACAGGTTCAAGCCCTGGTCTGGGAAGATCCCACGTGCCGCGGAGCAACTGGGCCCGTGAGCCACAATTAGTGAGCCTGCGCATCTGGAGCCTGTGCTCCGCAACAAGAGAGGCCGCGATAGTGAGAAGCCCGCGCACCACGATGAAGAGTGGCCCCCACTTGCCACAACTAGAGAAAGCGCTCGCACAGAAATGAAGACCCAACACAGCCATTAATTAATTAATTAAAAAAAATTTTTAAAGAATATTAAATATATAAAGTTCTTAAAAAAAACTGGAAATATAATGGTAATGCTCATATTTTAATTGGGTATTAGTACACAGGGATTTATTATATTATTATTTCTTACACATTCTTTTGGATCAATACACTATTTAACTAAAATTAATATATACACATGTATTATAAATATTTTAAAACAAATCAAAAATATGCATATGTGAAAAAATATGTATATATACAAACACATTTTTTAATGACTATGATATTCTAATACTTGGCTCTATCTCAAGTGTCAGAATTCCATATTTGAGCTTCTATAGCTACCTGGTGGCTGCTAATAATGTTTAATATAAAGGCCAAAACCACAGACCAGTTAACAAGCTACTGAAACTACAACACAACTTCACAGGTAGGAATAAATGTGAGGAAGAATACTTATCTTTTTTGGCTGTGGAAAAGCAAAATTCTCTCATGTTGTGACATATTCTCCAATTATTTATTCCCTGTGGAGATAAGAAACTAGACTAGAAAAAAATCTCCTGAACTATGGGAAAAAATTCTCCAAGGAAAGGTTGATCCCTCCATTTGACTTCTACATCCCATCTCCTCTCACCTATCAAGGACATCCCTCCAGGGATTCTCTCATCAGCCTTCCCTCTCTACTAGATTACTCCCAACAGAATACAAACATTCTCTTAGCTCTTTCACCTTAAAAAGAAAAGAAAAAAAAAGTCCTCTCCTGACCTCATTTTCCTCTCCAATTATCACATTCATTTCTCTCCTTCTCTTTACAATTCCTCAAAAGAACTGTCTGTACTCAGTGTCTCCAGTATACCTCCTCTAATTTTCTTTTGAATCCACTACAATCAGGCTTTCATCCTAAAAAAAGGGGTTAACGTTACTAATAAAACTGTAAAGGTCAAAGGACCTCTAGCAAGCTATATGTGGTCATCAGCTGAGTCCTAACCTTACTTGATCCATCAACATCATTTGACACAGGTGATCTCTCTCTCTCCTCTGAAACATTCTTTCCTTGGCATCCAAGACAACACATCCTCCTGAGTCTCCTCCCACACCTTCCCGTTTGGTAATCTTACTTAATGTCATGATTTTAAATACCATATATATGCTAAAGAATCTCAAAGCTTCAGTGCTGGTATCTCCCCTAAATTCTAGGCCAGTATTTACAACTGTTTCCATAACATCCCCACTTGAAAGCCTATCAGACATCTCAAACTCCATATGTCCAAAACGAGCTCCTGTTCCCCCACAGACCTGCTCATTTATTTCAGTCAATAGCCATTTTATAGGTTAGGCCAAAAGCCTCCACATCAACCTTGGCTCCTGTCACTCAAACCTCATGAATCCATCAGCAAAACCTCCCAGCTCTACCTTCAAAATACATACACAGGGACTTCCCTGGTGGTGCAATGGGTAAGAATCCACCTGCCAATGCAGGGGACACGGTTCGATCCCTGGTCCAGGAAGATCGCACATGCCACAGAGCAACTAAGCCCCTGCACCACTACTGAGCCTGCGCTCTAGAGCCCGCGAACCACAACTACTGAGCCCACACGCAACAACTACTGAAGCCCGCGTGCCTAGAGCCCATGCTCTGCAACGAGAAGCCACCACAATGAGAAGCCAGTGCACCACAATGAAGAGTAGCCCCCTCCCGCCACAACTAGAGAAAAGCCTGCGCACAGTAATGAACACCTAGCGCAGCCAAAAAAAAAAAAGAAAGAAAGAAATACATATACACTGCTACCAGTCCAGACCACCACCATCTTTTGCCTAGAATCTTAGAAAAACCTAACAACTTTCCTCTAATCTCCCAGTTCCTTTTCCAAGCCTCAATCCAGGCTGGGTTTTACTCCTAACCTAAAATCCTTAACTTCCCAATTAAGATCCACCAGACTACTGCATAAAGAACAGCAGCTTCACATGAACCAGGGTTGAACTGAGCATGTCATTGGGGACTGGGATACATAATCTTTAAAGGTTTTTCCACTCCAAAAAATTCTGAGTGACCTGTTAATTCTGCATGGTATAATACACAAAAGTTGGCTACACTAGTCTCTGTACTTTTCTGTGTTAAGATTTTTTTTTGCTAGACATTAATTTAAACAAAAACTCAGGGTGTACCTTAGTCCCCTGCTACAGTATTAATGGTCTGAGTTCTCCCCAGGATACCTCCTCGTAACTCATTCCCCTACTATCCCTTAAATCACAAGTGTCATATTCCTTAACAGAATTCACTACATGTGGATAAAAGTGGGAGACTATTACCTAATGCTTATTATTAGCCCATCTTGTCCCTGATATGACAAAGACTATAATTACAGTTGTGGTATATCATCTGTACAACCCTAACACCTGTAGTCAGAAAAGAAAGCAGCCGAGAAATGCACAGAATACTTAAAACACAATACTTCGGAAAAATAAAAGAAACTGATTTGCCACACACTGAAGAGTAACTTTAATTTATAGCTTTCAAAAAGTAAAACCACTCAGCTATGACAAATTAACCTCCCTTAAAAGAATTCTCCCTGCATTATATACTCAATGCCTATGACTTTTTAATGACACTCTTTTTGTTTCAAATATGGAACTAAATACATTTAACAAGCCTAAAATACAGGTGAATATTCTTTTCCAAATAGAGGAAAACATACTACTTTATACTGATATCATCTATGCTAAATCTAACCTTCTGATAGGAAATAGCTAAGTCTGAAAGCCTAGTTCAGTGATAATTTCAATGGCAAAGAAAAACCTACTATTGGTTTTTTTTCTATTGCTTTGATTAGATTGTTACTCTTCACACTAATGGAAGGAAGAATAGGGCACAGATTGAAATCAAGCAAAAATATTTCAGTTGCAGTTCCTTTAGGTTTATCTCTTAATTTACATTTAGCTAGTAACATCACTAAAATTGTTAAAATACAGACAATTCAGTTATCCATTAATTCAGCCTGCTAAAAATAGCACTGAGCCTTAAGAGGTGGTTATATGCCCACACATACATGTATTTATGCATCAGAGTACACAATGCCTCCACTGCAAAGACTGTAGAATGATGCTGGAGCTTGTTAGAATATTTGACCTTATTTTCTCATACAGCAGCCTAGAAAGTAACAAAATATAAGCAAATAAGATGAACTATCACTAGAAACATTAGCCTATGCACAACTTACCTAAAGTCTTTGTGTTTGCTAGGAGAGCTTCTTCGTAAGACAGTGTATAATAAAGCACCAAAAGCTGTGCTGTGATACTGAAACGCTGATTAAGGCGGATGTTGTCACCCTGGAGGTAATATTATAAATACTTTAAAATACTGTTAAATTTCATGAGTGCTTTTTGATAGCAAAAGCATTCAAAATAGATTATTCACTGTTGCTGCTCCCAAGCTCGAACAAGTTGGGAGAAATGTTGCTGTGTTCGCATTAAACTCAAAGAGACAACTTGAAGTCTAAGTTAAATTTGAGATGGCTTGGGAGATGAAAAGCAACATGCTTAACAGTTTTTAAGATAGGAAGGGGCTTCCCTGGTGGCGTGGTAGTTAAGAATCCACCTGCCAATGCAGGGGACATGGGTTCGATCTCTGGTCCGGGACGATCCCACATTCCGCGGAGCAACTAAGCCTGTGCACCACAACTACTGAGCCCACGTGTCACAACTACTGAGCCCGCACGCCCTAGAGCCCGTGCTCAGCAACAAGAGAAGCCACCGCAATGAGAAGCCCATGCACCGCAACGAAGAGTAGCCCCCACTCACTGCAACTAGAGAAAGCCCATGCGCAGCAATGAAGACCCAATGCAGCCAAAAATAAATAATTTTTTTTTAAAGTTACTGTTTTTTTTAAAAAAAGAAGATAGGAAAAAAAAGGCAACAGCAGACCCATCAGGCTGCTTCTCAAAAAGCTTTTCAGGAGTCTCAAGTATTATCTGAAACTACCATGAAGAAAATAATTCCTAAAAATGATATTGTACAGTTAAGTATATTTGGAGAAAAAAGATTTTCTTCAAGTTTTCCATTAATAATCTAGATAGATCTTAGATCCCCAGGAAACTAAACAAAGCTGGTTGAATGTGTTGAAATGTCATGTAGTCCGTTGGTAAACACACAACTTCCACAGCACTCCTCAAGCTTTAAAATTGAGCTCTTGGGACTTCCCTGGAGGTCCAGTTGTTAAGACTCCATACTCCCAATGCAAGGAGCACAGCGCGGCCAAAAAGGAAAAAAAAAAAAAACGGAAAATGGAGCTCTTGAAAGAATTCCTCAAAAAGTGCCTATTCAACAAACTACTTGGAACTAATACCATTCTTTTAATATTTATAAGTGATCTAAAAAAACTGAATACCATCTTAAATTCAGAACCACCTAGTTGTTCTCCTCTAATAATCAGGGGAAAAACATGGTGTTAGTCCGAAGAATAAAAGAAAAGTAAGCTAATAAATGTAGAAAAGCCACTATTTTACCCCAATGACTCCTTGGAAAATATTAAGTATCTCCTGTTCTGTGACTGGCTGATTTGTGGCTTCTGGATTAGATTTAGATGCAGGAGTAAGTATAGAATTTATGTACACGTCAATCAGAGGAAGTAGTTGAGGATGGAGTGGAGTGGAGGTTTCACAGAGCTGTCTATAAATCCAGTCCTAAAAAAGAAGGTTACAGGCACCAAATCAATTATGGCAATAAGAAAAAGCAAGCAAAATTTTAAAAACACATATAATTTTACATGATTTATGAATCAGTGAAACTCACTATTTAGCTTTTAGCAGTTATTAAATACATTATCCAGTTTCACAGTTGTCTTTGATTTAAAAATAGGAAATACTTTTATACCAGAAAGTTGAGAATACCGTGAAGTGGAAGATAAATCTAAAATGATGAGTTTGGGCTTCCCTGGTGGCACAGTGGTTGAGAGTCTGCCTGCCAATACAGGGGACACGGGTTCGTGCCCCGGTCGGGGAAGATCCCACGTGCCGCGGAGCGGCTGGGCCCATGAGCCATGACCGCTGAGCCTGTGCGTCCGGAGCCTGTGCTCCGCAACGGGAGAGGCTACAACAGTGAGAGGCCCGCGTACCACAAAAAATAAATAAATAAAATAAAATGATGAGTTTGGAATTTGGGTTTTTAATCTATTAGTTTTCAAGTAGTGGGGAAAACACTGTTAAGTCCCTTCTATATCAGTATTTAGAGCACCATATGTGTTGCTGTAGAAGACCCCACAACAGAAAGAAATTTAGGGAGAGGAACAGTTCTTCACAACAAACCCTCAGACAGATTAAGAAAGTGACTTTGACAACCACTTATGGGAGATTAACTTTCTACACAAATAAAGGCCGAGAAGAAATGTTGGATGTGCATTTGGACTCTTAATTCTTAATATACTGTTAAAAATATAAAGAAGCAGAAGATACAATCAAGATGGAAAATAACTTCACTAAATCATAACAAGGATAATTAAATGTGATATATCAATGTATATACTGTTCATGGTTCTTTATAAATAAAATTGCCTCTTAGAAATGGTCCAGGGGCTTCCCTGGTGGCGCAGTAGTTGAGAGTCCTCCTGCCGATGCAGGGGACACGGGTTCGTGCCCCTATCCTGGAGGATCCCACATGCCGCGGAGCGGCTGGGCCCATGAGCCACGGCCGCTGAGCCTGCATGTCCGGAGCCTGTGCTCCGCAACAGGAGAGGCCACAACAGTGAGGTGAGAGGCCCGCATACCGCAAAAAAAAAAAAAAAAAAAAAGAAAAGAAAAGAAATGGTCCAAACAGATTTCTTTTACCTCCTGGGGTTCAGCCTTTTCTTTAGAGGACCTTTTAACTGTTTGGTATAGCCAACTACATAACAAATTGAAAATATATCAAAAATATGTTCAAGTCAGATGTTAGATGTCCTTATGACAAATGTACAAATACTGGTCATGGCTAGCCAGCAACTTTCTCAGTTTGGTGAACAAAACCAAGTACAGAAAATGGCAATTTTTACTAAGGTTTAATGACATAGCTAAACGATATTACTGAAAATTTAAAAGGTACTAGTGTACATTTTGTAAATAACCGAACAGTTATACTGTTTTAAAAATCTGAAATTGAGAGCTTCCCTGGTGGCGCAGTGGCTGAGAATCCACCTGCCGATGCAGGAGACACGGGTTCGTGCCCCGGACCAGGAAGGTCCCACATGCCAAGGAGCGGCTGGGCCCGTGAGCCATGGCCGCTGAGCCTGCGCCTCTGGAGCCTGTGCTCCGCAACGGGAGAGGCCACAACAATGAGAGGCCCGCGTACTAAAAAAAATAAATTTAAAAAAAAATAAAAATCTGAAATCGAGAGCCTAATTACTATAACTATATAAATGACTAGTAACTAGACACACTTCACACACGAAACCCACAGTAAAGGTCTACAAACTGAAATGGAACTGGGAAGAAAGCATTAAACTTAGGTTGTAGCTTGAAATATAAATGTAAGGTCATACTTTTATTGATACTTTGTGCTTTGTAAAGGAACGACTCCTCAGAAGCTGGTAAATACAATGAATAGGCAAAAATCCAGTAATGTTGGCACTCAGGTTGCTGGTGACAGGGACACGAACTGCATGAGCTGTGACAACCTATAAGGGAAAAATAGTATTAATACATATGACAGAACCAAATATAAAATTATTCTGAAAGAGGGAGGATTAGCCAGGTAGACTGTCAAAACTTAATACAAATGTGGTCCTCAGGAAGGAATGATAAAAACCAATTATTACGTGATTTAATTACTTTTGAGTGATGAGGTAGCATCATACATTTAGGTATTTGTAAAGTTCTCTACATTTTAAATTTTGCTTTTAAACACAGATATGTTGATGGGGGTTATAGTAAGATTAAAAAATATATAAAATTTGGAATCATAAAATCTGGGCTCAATGATTTTAGCTAAGTCATTTTATCTTCTGAGTCTATTTTCACATCTACAAAACAAGACAATATTGTCTTACTTGCTTCAAAAGGTTTTTGCGAGAGGGAAATAAATTTCTTTGGAAAAATATATGTGACTTAGAAAGTATCACATAAATATAAACAGGAATTTTTATTGTTATTCTCATTGTGTCATGCATAGACCACTAATTGTCTTTCAGAGACCCTCCCCAAAGGTGTCTTCCAGTTAGTTCAAACAAAACACATGAAAAATAACTTATGCGTCTGCTACATCCTATGTGTGACTGTTATGTGGGAGTGTATGTGCATTGAGGGGAGAAGGCAGAGTTTGGTACAGGAATGAGAATGTTTTTTGGCTGCACCGCACAGCTTGCATGATCTTAGTTCCCTGACCAGGGATTGAACCCACGCCCTTGGCAGTGAAAAGGCAGAGACCTAACCACTGGACTGCCAGGGAATTCCCGAGAATATTAATCAACCTAAAAGAAGCAACAATTACAGATCTATGAGTATTTTCAAATATTTCATTTTTTAAGATATACGTATTTTTGTATTCTGAGATTCAAATTGATAAATGAACCTGGGAACTAATTTTACCTATTTTTTTAAAATTAATTAAATTATTTATTTATTTTTGGCTGTGTTGGGTCTTCGTTGTGGTGCTCGGGCTTCTCACTGCAGTGGCTTCTCTTATTGCAGAGCAGGGGCTCTAGGCACGTGGGCTTCAGTTGTTGTGGCTTGCAGGCTCCAGAGAGCAGGCTCAGAAGCTGTGGTGCATGGGCTTAGTTGCTCTGCAGCACGTGGGATCTTCCTGCACCAGGGATCGAACCCGTGTCCCCTGCATTGGCAGGCAGATTCTTAACCACCACGCCACCAAGGAAGTCCCAGGAATTAATTTTAAATTTTAGCATAGTCTCTGTCAAAGACAAAAACTCTTAATTCAAAAAGATACACGCACCCCAATGTTCATGGCAACACTATTTACAACAGCCAAGACGTGGAAGTGACCTAAGTGTCCAGCAACAGATGAATGGTGTGTGTGTGTGTGTGGTAGAATATTACTCAGCCATAAAAAAAGAATGAAATAATGCCATTTTTATCAACATGGAATGACCTAGAGATTATCATACTAAGTGAAGTAAGTTAGAGAAAGAAAAATATTGTATGATATCACTTATATGTGGAATCTGAAAAACAGTACAAATGAACTTATTTACAAAATAGAAACAGACTCATAGACATAGAAAACAAACTAATGATTACCAAAGGGGAAGGATGGGGAGGGATAAATTGAGAGTATAGGATTAACAGATGTACAGTATCATATATAAAACAGATAAACAATAAGGATTTACTGTATAGCACAGAAAACTATATTCAATATATTGTAATGAACTAAAATGGAAAAGAATTAAAAAAATAGATATATACACATATATATGTATAACCATATCACTTTGCTGTATATCTAAAACTAACACAATATTGTAAATCACCTATAATTCAATTTTTAAAGAAGAAAAAAAAAAGAATAGTCTCCATCACTGGAAAAATAAAATATCATTAGGATTACCCATGGACAAAAGTGCTCAAACGAAATAAGAACAGGTAAATACTAAAATAAGGAATTTAGACCCTAGCTTAGCATCTAGTTAGACATGCACCTCACAGCTGAAAAGGTTTAAATAGGATTCTATGTTATTTTTCTCCTGACGATACCAGTTGATTACCCTATGTGAGATCCCTACCATCAATATCTAAGACTATATTCTAAAGTATCTATTCAAAGTCTCTAAAATATGTAAACTTATTTATTACATGCTTTTGTGTGTAGTAAATAGCTTCAAAAGTAAATTTTAAATAGGATTATTCTTTACAGAAGTTTCTAAGATTAAATAAATCATCACTGGAAACTAAAAAGGAATAAAAAAACTATATAATGCTCCTAAACTGAAACATACAAGTTTTTCCCCAAAGAATGTTGTAAAAGAAAGTTAAAGAAGTACCTGCTCAGTAAAAATTTCCTGTGTGAAGATAGTCTTCATCCTGCTCAAGGAGCTTGGCTTAATTACAATCTAAAACAACCAAAAGAATTTCAACAGCATGTGAAAATAAAATATATAAAGCACAATTTTCTCTGGTAAATTTATTATCTAAATTGACTGTGATATACAAAATTAATGTTCAAATACTCTATTTCAGAAGCAGCTTCTCAAACCCAACATTAATGTGTGGTTTTCCTCAGAAACTGAACCAACATATAAAAGTACTTAGTAAATATACCATTATTGGCATTTCAAGTCAGTGGGAAGAAGTGGATTATTCAATAAATGGAGGTAGGATAGCTATCTTTCTGGATAATACCTATAAAGATGTGCACATGACATCATACCCAAAATCAACTCCAAATGTATTAAAAATTTAAATTTAAAACATGAGGCCGCAGAAACACTAGAAGAAAATATAGGTGACCATTTCTATAAACCTAAGGAAAGAAAAACATTTCTAAGCAGAAAAACAAAGTAAGAACCACAAAAGAAATATTTAATATATTACACACATAGAAAATAATAATTTTCACATGGCAAAAAAGACTGGGAAAAATCAACTGTGACACATTATATTGTACTTCTCCACTTTTAAAGACAATAAGGATTATAAGATGCACCACAGAGTTAACAGTAGCTTTTCAAGAAAAAAAGAGGTGAAACACTACCACATTAACATTACACATCAACTGTAAAATGAATCCCAGTTTCAATATTGGGTAAAATATGTCTTGAAATCAATGACATATTGGGTTGGCCAAAAAGTTCCTTTGGGTTTTTCCATAAGATGTTATGGAAAAACCCAAAGGAACTTTTTGGCCAACCCAATATGCTATATAAGGCATAACAGCATATCATTTACATATAAAGAGCCCTTCTGAATCAGTAAAAGGAAAAATAAATCAATAAAAAATCCCTAAAAAAAAAAAAAAAAAAAATCCCTATAGAAAAACTGGGATGTCAATAAGCCTTTCACAAAAGAAATAAACCAGCTAAAACACACAGATTTTTAAAAACTACCTGGAAAAAACCTCTATATAAACTGTAACTATAAAAAAATAATAATAACCATAGTTTCACTAGTAATCAAAGAAATGCAAAATAAGTAAGACGATTTTTCACCATATTTGCAAAGATTAAAAAGAATGGTAATGCCCAGTGATGGTGAGAGTTTAGGAAAATAGGCACTCTCATTCACTAATGAGAACAGTTAACCTGGTATAATCTCTCTGGAAGATAATATGGCAATACACATTAAACAGCTAACATCACCATACTTTTACTTAGTACTGCTTTCTAGAACTTCATCCTAATAATCCAAAAAGTGTTCGAAGATATGCATGTATGAGTGCCTGTGTGTATATTTACATACAGAAGGATATTCATCTAAGCATTATTCAGAAACTGGAACATCTACATGGCAAGTAAGAAAAGATCCATTAAGAATATCATGATCGGTCCATATGATGAACTACAATGCAGCCATTAAAAATTATATTGTATTAGAATATTTATGGATATGAGGAAGTGCTTATCATATATTGATAAGTTCATTAAAATTACAAAATATGTATGTCAATTTAAAGAAAGAACAGATACCAGACTATTAACAGTAGCTGATATCTCTGAACATGGAATTATATCTTTCCCTTCTTTATTGTGTTTTCTAAGCTTTCTACATAGAACATCTATTATCCTTGTGAATAGTGTTTTCATAATGTATTTTTTTCTAAGAGCTCTTAATAATTTCAAACAATTAAACAACTAAAATTACTTCAAAATGAAAACAATCTATTTACTTAACATTACAAGAAAATGTCCAGCTTAGAAACACCATCTTTAGAAAGAAGATAAAAGAAAATTACCTTCATCCCCAAAGTAGAACAGACCAAGTCAATGATAGCACTAAGTTGGTTGCTATGAAAGTACATAGCAACCAATAGTAACATCTCCCCAAAAGAAGCAGAGACGCCTGAAGTACTGTTGAAACAGAAAAGAAAATATGAATTTCCAAAGAAAGGGATAAGAAAAGCTTCCTCAGCTAACGGAAGCAAAAAGTCGCCTTACCTCTCAAAATAAGCTTCTTCTTTTATCATCCAACTTAGCCACACTACCATTAGCTGCTCCTGTTCAGGCGTACTGTATAAAACATATCAGAAGTCACTGGTTTAAGTCAGATATACTAGCAGAAGAATAAAAAATCATTCTGGAATTATTTTTGGTAGAAACTATTTTTTCCTCAAAATAATGGTTTGTTGAATTGGCCATTAATTGTCATTGAGATATGAAGCAGTTCTACAGAAGAAGAACGAGAACCTTTACTTTTCTCTATGAATATGAATAGTCAAACCCTCTCAAAGTCTCAGTTACTGCATTTGAAGGTTGGAGAGAGTAAACGTCCTCACATTCCTCGGAAAAACAAAGGTACTTTGGGATTAAAATGTTAGGATAACTGTACATACTAACAGCTGATACTTATTTCATATAGAAAAAAATCTAGTGTTAAAACTTAATCATCAAAAAGTCACAAACTGAGTACAAGGACAGTAATAACTCAGACCATCTTTTACCTGGAAAGTGAAATTTAGTTTATAGAAGCATTTTGAGCAGAACTCAAAATTACAGAGAAAAAAGTGATCACTATTCAAAAAGTAAAAAGAAACAGCCAGGGGCTCATCAGATATGAAAAATGGTTATAAAAACACACCAACAAGAATGACTTGTTTAAAGGGAATAATTTTGATTTGTAAAAGCAATTTTCATTGATCTCCTTCTACTTCATTAGAGTGTAAACAGGTAAAACAAAAATCAACTACAAAGCCTGCTACCCAAAGCTAAGAAAATTAAAAAGGTCAATCTCAACCACACCTAAATCATTCCACTAATAAAAGACAGTGTTACGTAGTAGAAAGATTACAGCCTTTAGAGCCTGCCAGATCTGAGTGGGAATCCCATCTCTGCTAATCACTGTTAGTGTGACCCTGAACAAGAAATTTAAATAATCTTTTTGAACTTTAGCTCTCCTATGTATAATATAAAGATAAAAATACCCACCTTACACAAGTAATGAGGATTAGAGACAATGCTTAGAAATTACTTCAGTTTTTATATATAAATATAAAACTGAATCACTTTGCTATACACCAGAAACTAACACAACATTGTAAATCAACTATACTTTAATAAAATAAATTTTTTAAAAAAAGAAAGAAATTACTTCAGGTAAAGAGAAAAGAAAGTACTTCACTTCATGTACTTAACTTCATACCTTCCTGAAACACACAATTCAAACTACATTAAAGGGATTTTCTTAAAAAGGCATAAATGCATAGGATGATGATGAGGGACAAGAACACAAAATATTGGAAGCCAGAAACAATACGGATGAGTGATAACTGACTTAGGCGACCCGAGAAAGCAGAATACTAAACTGACAGGTGGGAAAACCACTCTACCACTTATACCACAGAATCCCCAAAGGCCTCAGACACTGACAACTCCAGGCAGTTCTGGGAGTGAGAATGAAGACAGAGGTTAAATATAGACAGTCTATATGAACAGTAGACCTCCAAATCACCTCCATTCTACACACCTAGATGAATACCCATCCCCCAGTAGAGAGGAGACTAGAGATCTATTCTCTGGATATGGTAAAAGAGGGTGTCTCTGAACTGAGGGACAATCAGGGATATCTAGAGCACCTTTCTGAAAGTAGAAGAATTATGTGAATGATTATACTGCAGTCTGAGACCTCCCAGCCCTTAACCCTCACTTTATTTATAGGCCTCCACTCCCCAAGCAAGACAACAGTCTTCTCTAAGACTCTGAAAAGCCCAAGAGTTTCCCATCTACACATTCAGAAGTTCTAACCTGCTTTTTAGTTTCCCACTCTGAGTGGCCTCTCCCGTTGCGGAGCACAGGCTCCGGACGCGCAGGCCCAGCGGCCATGGCTCACGGGCCCAGCTGCTCCGCGGCACGTGGGATCTTCCCGGACCGGGGCACGAACCCGCGTCCCCTGCATCGGCAGGCGGACTCCCAACCACTGCGCCACCAGGGAAGCCCTAGTTTCCCACTCTTAAATATGAACAGACAATCAAGAATTACCAAACCTCTGAAATAATTTCAGGAAGTCCAATATCCAAATAAGAGGAGGTTTCAAACAGAGAAAACCCATGTGGTGGAAGTTCAAGAAAATTTCCTAGAACTGAACACTGTGAGTTCCCAGGTTAAAAGGGCTAACTAAATACCTAGGATGAGGGCATTCCCTGGAGGTCCAGTGGTTAGGACTCAGAGCTCTCACTGCCAGGGACCCGGACTCGACCCCTGGTTGAGGAACTAAGATCCCACAAGCCATGTGACGTGGCCAAAAAAAAAACCCCTAAGATGAAAGACCAAACAGACCCATACAAAAGCATATCATCCAGAAATTTCAAACCCCTAGGGACAAAAGGCATCTCCTCCTACATGACTCCATATTTAAAAAGAACAGCCACAAAAAGGACCAGGAATCAGAATGTCATCAGATTTCTCAACAGTAACACTGGAAGTTAGAAGACAATAGAGCAGGACTTCCAAAATTCTCAAAGGGAATTATTTCCAACTTAGAATTCTATACCCCATCAAACTATCAATCAAGTGTCAAAGCAGAATAAAGACATTTTCAGAAATACCCAGTATTAAAATAATTTACCTCTCACATACCCATTCTAAAGAAGCAAAATGAGGGAGCAAATGAAAAAAAGATGGAGGGACTTCCCTGGTAATCTGGTAGTTAAGACTGCACGCTCCCCATGCAGGCGGCCCAGTTCGATCCCTGGTCAGGGAACTAGATCACATGCTGCAACTAAAAGATCTCACATGCCACAACTAAAGATCCCACGTGCTGCAACTAAAGATCCCGCATGCCACAAGGAAGATCCCGAGTGCCTCAACTAAGACCCGGCACAGCCAAATAACTAACTAAATAAAGAAAGAAAAGAAAAAAGTAAAAAGATGGAGACATAAGATGCAGGAAACAGAAGACCCAACGAAGGAGAGCTGAAGCAAGTCCCCAAAATAATAGTGAAGAGCAATTCCCGGATGAGAACTGTGTACCAGGTGCAGAGGTAACCAGTTCAGATGGGAGGTCAAAGTGTTCCAGGAGAGATTTCCTCAAGAAAATGAAACTGGCAGAATATCTAATGAATCTGAACATCTTGAGAGGAGGTTTAGATTGGCAGAGAGTTTTGAGATTGCATTAACGTAAGCACATAAAATACAGAGCAAATGAAAAACAAAGAACAAAAACACAGGATAATTATTAATGGAGAAAAAAGTTTTGCAAAAGAGAAGTAATCATCTACTGCTTGGTTGAGCTCCCAATAGTGTAACATAAACAACTATGTATTGGTCAAAGCAAAATAATAATAACTCTACTGGGAGAATGGGAAGATAGAAAGGATGTGTAAATATGTTGAGGACAGAGAGAAAAGAGAGAACTAATTCCTTATTCTCACAGTGGGAAGTCAACAAATACTCCTAAAACGAAAAATCAGGATGTAGCGAATACAAACATGTTAATAAAGATGTGGTAGTAAAAACCAAAAGAATCAGCTGAAAGAACTGAAAGAAGCTGCCTCTAGGGGAGGGGAAACAGGGAGAGGGGGGAATAAGGACTACTATTTGCCTCAAATCTTGAAGAACTATTTCGACTCCTTTAAACAATGTGTACATGAAACTTTGATAAAGACAAATAAAATCACTGGCATACAGGAGATGCTACTGATATCCTTTGATTAAATGATAATACCAATGTCCCTATCTTAGACCATTTTGCAGTAAGCTCCTAATTAATTTTATACATGTGTTTTAATAAATTAACAAAAGCAGACCTTGAGAAAATAGGACAATTATGTAGTTGGGTACCTGACAAGTGTAGAAAAGGCCAGGAGCATACAAAAGGAAAGTGAAACGAAGCGAACTCCAGCTGGTGTGGCAGGAGGACGGCTTGTCATCAACTGCAGTAACTGCTCAGCTTCTTCCTCAGTTGGTCTAAAAAAGGAATACATTATTAGGTGTTACTTTTTTCAGTTGAGAGAAGGAAGAAGAAGGGACTTCTCAACAGTTTAACCTTTCAGATACAAATCTTGAGCTTTATAATGTACCTCACTATTTAAAAAACCTTTAATATCTTAAGATGTCAAAAGCAAAACTGTTGAATTCACAACCAGTGTTTTTCCTCAGACACAAATACAGGTAGTCCTCACTTTGCACAGTCGTGTGGGACCATGAAAATAATGATGCAAGCTGAAACTGCATCAAGATCTTAATAATCAATGGGGAAAATTACACCTGTTCCACAACTTTAAAAATTTTTGTCAGGACATTAAAAACTCTTGTTGGTTACAACGCATAGGGAAATTTTTTTAAATAGTAAAACTAATATTTATATAACATTCTATAATTGGATATATTAGAAACATTGGGAATTAAGGTGTTTTCTTTGTAAAAGATTTATCAAGAGTGGTTTGAACAGCCCTTGCCACCTTCTCATTGTATAACTTATAATATGGAGTGAGCATCTTCTCTAAGCCTTGATGAATTATCATACCCCCTTCTAAGTTTGGATCAGCTTCCAACATTTTATCCTTTGTACTTCCAGTCATGAAATATCTGAGAGTTGCTTTAATGTGAAGATTTTTGCCAGCATCAGTCTTCTGGGTCTTCATCCTTTTGGTCACAATGACTTTCCTCAAGTTCGCCTTCACTAAGTTCACCTGCCTATGTATCTAGGATCTCTCAAATGGCAGCACTGTCAACATTTTCACAGTCAGCTCTTTCTTCTATTTACGTTTGGCTCAAATGTCACTTCCAGTGTTAACTACTTTGTTTCTCTGCTACACTTTCATTTTTATTGGCCAATTCCCTCTTTCAATTATGCATTTCTGCAAAATATCCCATGGGTTTATTCACTGAGAGACAAGGAGATGATACTACTACTCACTTTGCTGTCTGTTCATGAACTGAGTAATAGTTGTACATTGACTAGTTACTGAAAGATTTTAAACGAAATGATGTGATTGTTCACTGCTCACGATGTGCCTCTTTTATGTACACAGTGATCTGTGGCTTAAAAAGCTCTCAGCAAAGTTTGTACTTTATACAATAATTTGGTTAATGTATCATGGTAACTGATACATTCGTTGTTGAGAGAGCAGTGTTACTTAACTAAAGTGTGGTAACTGAAACTCATGTTAACAGAGACATGCAAAGTGAGGACTATATGTATAACAGTTGAGGACAGTATTCAAAAGGATGCAGTCCAGTGACTAAGAAATCTCGTGCTTAATGATCACATTATATCAATTTTAAACAATCTATGATCTCAGTTGTAAAAGGAAACACAGAACACATTTACTTCAACTAGCTGCATGGGCTAGGTAAAGGATAACTCACAGATCACTCATGATAGTCATGTCAAGCTGCGGTACAGTCATAGGTTTCTTAAACTGCTCTCGCTCCTCCCATATTTACATAATTCTATTTACAATCAGACCAAAATAGATGGATACATCCCAGCTAGGAATGTTTGCCTTAGGTCTTCATTCTTGATATAGGCAAGCTCACTACCTAAGCCCAATAGAAAACCCAAATCCTCTGAATAAAAGGCCTGTGGCTCACTTTCTTGGGATTAGAAGCAAGAAAGTAAAATGACAAAAAGGTAAAATATCAAATTATTGAATACTTGAGTCCAGCGATCCCCATCAAAGCACAGTACAGACGTAAGAGTGCACTGGCTTTCACAACATGCTCTTCTTTCAGCCCCGAATACACAGACACATTGGGCTCCATCTCCACATCAGCTTCTTCCACAATGCGGGTACTTCTTACTGTGGGAAGAATGCCCATCAACTCCAGAAGAAGCTGCCTTCTCATTTGCCAAAGGACAGAACTACTGGTCTCTCTTTTTCTCTGTAAGGGAAAAATATGGGCCACAAAAGGAAGAAAGCATGGAGCACTTACTAAGTCAGAAGGAAGTTCAAACAAAGCTCTCCACTTAAACACTTGAAACTGATCCATTTGAGGAGGCTGAGGCTATCGTAACTGCAGAATCTCATTTTAATCCATCGAGCAAATTCAGTGGATTTGACAAATACTCTACTCACCCTAATTTGGACTGGCTGTACAGGAAATACTAAATTAATAACAATTTGAGATGTAAAATATCATGTAAATGATGCTTTCAAATACATAATGACTAGTGGAGTCATATGTACAAAGTGCTCAGATGCTGAAGACACAAGGGCTTGGGTGGAAACAACAGCTCTGCTATTAATTGATTATGTACTTTTAGGCATATAAGTTAACCTCTCTGAACCCACTGTCTTAAATGACAAGGAGATGAATATCTTATTAATGATATTTAACTCCCAGGAGTGCTGTAATTAGGAGTTTACAAGTCTACCACCCCCCAGTTCTTCAGGCAGGGATAACGTCCAGTCATCTCTTACTCATCAGGGCCTGACATATTGTGCCTGACATACAGCAAGCATTCAATATTTGTTAAACAGATGAATGAACGAACAAAGATAATAAGTATGAAAGCAGTTCTAAACTGTAAAGGACTAGGCAAAAGTTAGTTATTATTTTTAGAGTGTTTCAAAGTAAAATATGGTAAGCCTGTTTTATTAATGATATAAGGTTCAAATAAGAAAAGTTTATTGCACACAAAGAACAATTACAAACAAGAGGACCATACCAAGTGCTTAGCACAGTGCCTGACATACAGAAGGAATAGAAATAGAAATATTCACTTCCTTTTCAAAAGCAAAGTTTAAAATTAGTTTTCAAATGGGCTAGAAGTAAAGTAAAACTTGGATACAGAAAAGTATGGTGAATTCATGGCATAAAAAAAACAGACTGAAGAAGGATCTAATCTAAGCAGTACACATGTTACTGTCAAGCTCACTGACCTCAACAAGTTAAAAACCATTCTGCATTAGTTTCTTTGTAGGGACAGGATTCTATTCACAGAGTTACCATGAGATGTTTTTTGAAAAAGTACAATATTTTGCAAGTTAAAAACTCTTGCAAAATATAATATATATTCATCAATAGATGATGGATGGATAAATGTAGTAGATACATACAATAAAATACTAGCCTTAGAAAGGAAGGAAATTCTGACACATGCCACAACATGCATGGACCTCAAAAACAATGCTAGGGACTTCCCTGGAGGCGTAGTGGTTAAGAATCCACCTGCCAAAGCAGGGGACATGGATTCGAGCCCTGGTCCGGGAAGATCCCACACTAAGCCCACGCGTTGCAACTACTGAAGAACGCGTGCCTAGAGCCGATGATTTGCAAAAGGAGAAGACACTGCAATGAGAAGCCCACACGCCACAATGAAGAGTAGCCCCTGCTCGCCGCAACTAAAGGAAGCCCACGCACAGCAACAAAGACCCAACACAGCCAAAAATAAAATAAAATAAACATTATGCTAAGGAAAATAAGCCAAACTCAAAAAGAGAAATATCACTTATACGAGGTACCTAGAATGGGCAAATTCATAGAAACAAAAAGTAGAAAAGAGATTACCAGGCGCTGGGAGGAAGGGGGAATGGGAAATTATTGTTTAATGGGTACACAGTTTCTGTTTGGGATGATGAAAAAGTTCTCAAAATGAATAGTGACGATGGTTGCACAACACTGTAAATGTACTTAATGTCACTTAAAAAAGATTCAAATGCTAAATTTTACATTATGTATATTTTACCACAATAATATAATAAAAATAATAATATACAGACACACATATTAAAATTACAGACTACAATAACAACTTGTATTGATGACCTAATGTAGCAACCTAACGTAGCAGTTCTCACGTGGCTGACCCAGAAACCTGGAGATTACCAATACTCTTTTGGGGGTCCAGAAGGTAAAAAAATATTTCCTTAACATTATAGACCTTTTTTACTCATTTTCCCACAAGTATGCAGTGTAGTTTTTCCAAAGGCCAGACATTAAAGAGACTTGCAAAAATGCATAATGATACCACTCTTTTCCATAAATTTTTGTTTTGGAAAATATGGTTATTTTTCATTAAAAAATATGTTATAGGGCATCCCTGGTGGCGCAGTGGTTGAGAATCCGCCTGCCGATGCAGGGGACATGGGTTCACACCCCGGTCTGGGAAGATCCCAACATGCCGCGGAGCGGCTGGGCCCGTGAGCCATGGAGGTTGAGCCTGTGCGTCTGGAGCCTGTGCTCCGCAATGGGAGAGGCCACAACAGTGAAAGGCCCGCATACCACAAAAAAAAAAAAAAAAAAAAAGTTATAGTCACATTTAATGAGATTATTATTGTTATTTTTAAATGAATTATAAATAAATATTTCAAAAACTGCAGTTTTCATTTCTAGTATGGTAAATATCAATAGATAAAATCCTATACAGGGACTTCCCTGGTGGTGCAGTGGTTAAGAATCCGCCTGCCAATGCAGGGGACACGGGTCCGAGCCCTGGTCCAGGAAGATCCCACGTGCTGTGGAACAAGTAAGTCTGTGCGCCACAACTACTGAGCCTGCGACCTAGAGCCCGCAAACCACAACTACGGAGCCCATGTGCCACAACTACTGAAGCCCATGCACCTTGAACCCGTGCTCTGCAGCAAGAGAAGCCAAAGCAATGAGAAGCCCACACACCGCAGCGAAGAGTAGCCCCCGCTCGCCGCAACTAGAGAAAGCCTGCACGCAGCAACAAAGACCCAACACAGCCAAAAATAAATAAATTAAAAAAAAAAAAAAAAAAAAAAAAAGCCTATACAAAAGCTCTTTGGAGTCCTCAATGATTTATTTTAAATGTTAGGAGGCCCTGAGACTAAGAAGTTTGAGAACCACGGGCTTAATGACATCATTCTAAAAGCGTTTCTTCCTCTCTTACTAACTATACTAAAATAGCCTGATCCTTGGTCTATACACATATTTCTCCCTCACCTGCTGTCCATTTCGGATAAAAGTTCCAAACCAAGTCCGGACTTTCGCATTTGTTCCAAGAAGTAAACCACTAACAAAACAAACCAAGTCACTCACTCCATCTTCACTAGCTTCATTTTTAGTATGATCCAAGGTCAAAGCCACTCCAAGACCTGGCAAGTGACATTCTTCCACCTAACAAAGCAAAGAAAACAAACTGAATTCAATATCATAAGGAAAAGGGCCAGGATGAGCCAAAATCTAAAGCATCTAAAGTTTAGGGGAGGACATAACACAAAACATAAAAACCCAGAGAGGAAGGTAATACATCCAGGCTATAACTATAATTCCAAATCTATATAATATTCTAAAACCATCTTGAGAAGAGTTCCTGGTCCTAATATAAACGCTTTTGTCTCAGAAAAATAATAAGATCTCTTACCACCATGCCTCGGACCTTCAGGGCCTGAGAAGGATTCATTTTACATAAGAAGCGTAAGGCATCCGTCCTCCGCCTTCCTCCAAGACTCTCTTCATCTTGTCGTTCTCCATTTTTGATCAGGCCCCTACAAACTGAACATTTAATAGGTTCTATTACTTTAAGTTTTGTAAGTAGGATATCAGAAACAATGTTTTCAGCCTTGAGAATCACTCATTTATCCAGATTAGACACTACAGAAGAAAAGGATCAGGAAAGTTGAAACCACAGCAATAGAAACTGATCAAAATAAAGCCAAGAGTGAAAAGAGACTCAAAAAAATGAACTGTGACCTGTGGAACATCAAATAGTCAAACATACTTGTAATGTCTCAGAAAAAGAGAATGAAAGACAAATATATATATTTGAAGAAAAATTTCCAAACTTGATGAAAACTATAAACCCAGAAGTTCAATAAACCCCAAGCAGGATAAACACTAAGAAAATCATACCAAGACACATCATAATCAAATCTCTGAAAACCAGTGATAAAGAGAAAATCTTAAAAGTAGCCAGAAGGGATTAAAAAAAAGAAAACAAATAAAAGTAGCCAGAGGAAAAAAAGGAACATGTACAGAGGAATAAAGATAAAAATTACCATAGACAACAGAATGACATCTTTAAAGAGCTGAAAAGTCAACCTAAACCTATCGTGTAATATTCAGTAAATCTCTTAGAAGCAAAAGGGAAATATCAATACCTCCATTTTTCAAATGAGAAGTTAAGTATCTTGATGGAGATCACACAAAGAGTGAGTGACAAGGTTAGAAATTATGCCCCCCAGATCCAGCATCTTTTTCTGCTTGACTCTCAATTCACGAATTACCTTGCCCAATAAATGTAATTTATTATTATTTTTTTCATATATTTTTTTGCAGTACGCAGGCCTCTCACTGTTGTGGCCTCTCCCGTTACGGAGCACAGGCTCCGGACACACAGGCTCAGTGGCCATGGCTCACGGGCCCAGCCGCTCCGCGGCACGTGGGATCTTCCCGGACCGGGGCACGAACCCGTGTCCCATGCATCGGCAGGCAGACTCTCAACAACTGCGCCACCAGGGAAGCCCAATAAACGTAATTTTTATATCACTCAGACCCAAACAACAATCTTCAGTCACTAGCAGTTTGAAATAGTGGTGAAAATTTCAGTTGATTTTTCTCAATTTCTACCCTATACTTTTCTGCAAGCTGATAGCAATAAGGCTAAAAAAACAAAGGTCTGATTGCTGGTATTTCTGATTACGTATATCTCGTATTGCTCTTTGGCTATTTCACTGATATATGTTCTCTCCCCTTTGTTCACCAAACACAGGGATTATATATTCTATTTCTTTAGTATTTTTTACTTCCCTATGATAGCACTGGTGATGAATGGCCAAAAATAAAAATTTTGCTGCATAATCATTGTACTTAAATCTGTAACCTCAAAACAATTATGAATTCTCTAAACTCAGCATTTCTACAATGAATACACACTAATAAATTTTCAAAAAATAAAATCGCAAATAAAACCCTATAAGTGTTTCTTCTTAGCTGAAAATATAGGTCCTAGGGACTTCCCTGGTGGTGCAGTGGTTAAGAATCTGCTTGCTGATGCAGGGGACACAGGTTCGAGCCCTGGTCCGGTAAGATCCCACATGCCAAGGAGCGACTAAGCCCGCGTGCCACAACTACTGAGCCGGTGCTCTAGAGCTCGCGGGCCACAACTACTGAGCCTGCATGCCACAACTACTGAAGGTCGCAAGCCTAGAGCCCGTGCTCCACAACAAGAGAAGCCACCGCAATGAGAAGACCGTGCACCACAACGAAGAGTAGCCCCCACCTGCAGCAACTAGAGAAAGCCTGCGCACAGCAAAAGAGACCCAACACAGCCAAAAATAAATAAATAAATAAATTTATTTTTTTTAAAAAATAGGTCCTGTACATGCCCAAGCAAATCTCTTCAATATCCCATTTTTAAATTACGTTTACCTTCATTAAAACTATCAGGAACATTGGCCACCAACAGACATAAGAACCAGGCACCATTTCTAACATGGAGCAAGGCTTCAGCTACATCAACTATAGGAAGCAGGGATGGGAGCTCTATAAGAAAACAAAATCAGTATTACTACTAAGGAGTGATATTTCATTGTATTATACATTAAACATCTTTTGACATTTCACCAATGTCATTTAAAAGTAATTAATAATAAGTACTTTCTTTTCATAGTCTAGAGCTGAACTGTCCAGTAGGATAGCCACTAGCCACATGTGACTACTAAAATTAAAATTAAATTAAATTAAACATAGTTTCATTCCTCAATCACACTACTCACATTTCAAGTACTCCATAACCACATGTGGCTAGTGGCTACTGTACTAGATAGCACAACACAGAACACTGTCATCGCTGTGGTGGACAGTGTTGGTCAAAAGAGTTACTTTCATGAAAATTTTCTCTGCATTTTTATGTCCTCTATCTTTTAATTCTGATCATGCATACCTATTATAAAGAGCCCAGAAAATACAAAAAGTGCAAAGAATAAAAATAAAATCAGCCCTAATCCCATCACTCAAAGTTAATAATTTGAAAGATTTTATTTTAATCCCCCTATGGGTATTACTTTTAACAAAACTGGGATTATATTCTAGTTACCATTTTGCCACTTGCTTTTTTCATTTAGCATATTGTGAACATTTTCCAAAATGATTAAATTTCTTCAAATACACCATTTTAATGGCTGCACAGTATGCTATACTATGGAAATAATATAATTTACTTAATCATTGTCCTACTATTAGTCATTTTTGACCTAAACTTTTAAGGTACATTCTTAATAAGGTGAACCTTAAAATAGCACAACACTCCAGGTTAAGAGGTTACACAGTATCATTTAACAAGAAACTGTATCTGAAATTTATCTTAGCACTCATTATAGTACCTGCTTGTAAAATACAAAGTACATCTGCAGCTTCCTCCAAATAGACTGGACTCTCAAATAGCTCAGATGACTTGAAAAAAAATTCTCCACTGGACTCAGATACCTTTTAAAAAAAGAAAGAAAAAAGAAATGATGAACTCTCTTAATTTCAGGTAATGAATTAGACCCCTTACTATTTTTGTAATTATTTTTTGAGCTTACAGACCATGTCTCTTAATAAGTCATTAATATACTACAGTAGAATATGCAGTACTGGATGAATTTGTACCAATTTAACCACAATTAGTCAAGTCACATTATTATTCCATACATGCAATATAAGTCTTGATCAATTTATATCTATACAAATATTTGGAGACATCTAGAATTAAAGATAAGACAAGCCAAAGAAATGAACTAAGAATGCTACCCACATAAGTTGTAGTTCAAAAAAAAGCTAAAAAACTATAAACTTAAAGCAGTATAACAGCTATAAATTCATGTTCTAAATGAAGTATGGGAAAAACAAAGAATAAAAATTTAGGTCAACAAAAGTACCAATTAACTTTTCTGAAAATTAGTTATAAATTCATGTTCTAAATGAAGTGTGGGAAAAACAAAGAATAAAAATGTAGGTCAAAAAAAAAAAAAAAAAAAAAATGTAGGTCATCAAAAGTATCAACCAGGGGCTTCCCTGGTGGCACAGTGGTTGAGAGTCCACCCGCCAATGCAGGAGACACGGGTTCATGCCCCGGTCCGGGAGGATCCCACATGCCGCGGAGCAGCTGGGCCCGCGAGCCATGGCCGCTGAGCCTGCGCGTCCAGAGCCTGTGCTCCGCAACGGGAGAGGCCACAACAGTGAGAGGCCCGCGTACCGCAAAAACTGCAAAAAAAAAAAAAAGTATCAACCAGCTTTTCTGAAAATTTCCTACAGAAGTTTCATTGCTACATTTCCCATATGCTGAAGGGTGCTGAACTGAAAAACTGGAAACCTCTCAGAGGAAGCTGGTCACTTATTTCATTAGAAGCATCAAGTACAGTATTAAGAAAAAGATGTAGGAAAATATTAGTTAAAATTAAAGACTGTCAAGAATTCCCCAGCGGTTCAGTGGTAAGGACTCTGTGCTTTCACTGCTGATGGCCCAGGTTCGATCCCTGGTCAGAGAACTAAGAGCCTGCCAGCCATATGGTATGGCCAAAAAAATAAGAAAAATCAAAAATAAAAAAAAAGAAAAAGAAAAAATTAAAGACTATCAGTATAGTAGAAAAGAGCTGAAGTAAATAACTTTGTAATAGAAAAAAAAAATTAAGATTTGTAACACATCTTAAAAACTATCTAGAACTAACTAAATCCAACCCCGCCATCAGTATTTTCTCTGGAAACAGAATTTAGGTTTTTTTGGTCCACAACTGATAAAACTAAACTTTATTTATTATAAATTAACTAACCTTGAGATTCTCAAAGTAAAAAACATTTGCTTCTCAAACTCTGGGCCGAATCTTATATAAGACATCTTAATATGAAGATCCAATTTAGTTCTCTGTATGGTAACTCCTAACATTCACAAATTTAAAATTCAGAGTTTCAATTAACCATTATCACCCGAAAGTCCATGACGTAAACTATGTACACCCGAAACTAATATAACATTGCAAATCTTCAATAAAAATAAATAAGTAGGGACTTGCCTGGTGGTGCAGTGGTTAAGAATCTGCCTGCCAATGCAGGGGACACGGGTTTGAGCCCTGCTCCGGGAAGATCCCACATGCCGCAGACCAACTAAGCCCGTGCGCCACAACTACTGAGCCTGCGCTCTAGAGCCCATGAGCCACAACTACTGAAACCTGCATGCCACAACTACTGAGCCCACATGCCTAGAGCCCGTGCTCTGCAGCAAGGGAAGCCACCGCAATGAGAAGCCCACACACCACAGGGAAGAGTAGCCCCCACTCGCTGCAACTAGAGAAAGCCCGTGCAGCAACGAAGACCCAACGCAACCAAAAATAAAATAAAAAATTTTTTTAAATTAAAAAATAGAAGAAGGAAAGAAAGAAACGTATCATTTTGCTGAGATGAGAGGTTGAATAGCCTTCTTTAGTATACAGGAACAATTCAGTCATCTAATGAGTGAAGCTAGCCAAATATCCCACATTCAATTCAGCTTTGATACTCCCCAGTCACCGTTACGTATGAGGTACATAATTCAATCAGTATCTAAAGGAATCTCACACATTTTTTAGGAATCAAATACATATTTCACAACATTTTATGGGAGAAATTATATCCTATAGAGATATTTTCAAATTTTGTCATTTGGTCTTGAGCTATATATCTTTCTAAATATCAAGAAGCCATTGAATGGACTCCATACAGAAAAAAACCTTATGATAGAGAATGCAGAATAGGCATAAATTAGAGAAAATAGTAATTAGAAACAGCCTTTAAAAGCAGGCATTTAATATCCTTTCAAGCCTCTGAAAGGAAGACACTTACATAACAAATAGAAATATGTGTATGAGAGGATGCAACCTGCCTGCCTTCTTGCCTGTTTCTACCTTCTATGTGTAGACATCAAGTCATGCATTATTTTTTTTTTTTTTTTTTTCCCGGTACACGGGCCTCTCACTGTTGTGGCCTCTCCCGTTGAGGATCACAGGCTCCGGACGCGCAGGCTCTGCGGCCATGCATGGCTCACGGAACCAGCTGCTCCGCGGCACGTGGGATCTTCCCGGACCGGGGCACGAACCCGCGTCCCTGCATCGGCAGGCGGACTCTCAACCACTGCGCCACCAGGGAAGCCCAAGTCATGCATATTTTGAGCTGTGATTAAAACAGACACACCTTGTTCATAATTGCCAAAAGTTCACTAAGCACAAGACGCAATCGTCGAGGTGAATCACTGTGTTCAAACTCTAAAGTCAGTCCATGCTGCAGCTGTGATACCAGGATGCTCTCTCCACTGCCTCCTCCAAGTTTATGCCTAATAAAGTCCAAACGTGTAAAACAATTATGAGAACACTGGCACAGAAATAAAAGCATAAAAATGATCTTTTACAGAAATAATCTACAAAAGAATGTATGAATTCTTTTCATATATTTCATGAATGTATTACTTCTGAAATGTTTAGTTTGTCTATTTCAGAGATTCACAACTTGTGTAAAGACTCCATTACAACTGACAGTTAACACCCACTTCCATTAACAACAGTGGCTCACTACTGGATCCACAATGGGGGAGGAAGGACAAAACAAATGTCCAGAATTTGGGGGACTCAGTACAAGCTTAACAAGCCTCCTACAGGACTTCCCTGGAGGTCCAGTGGTTAAGACTCCACACTTCCACTGCAGGGGGTGGGGTTTCCATCCCTGGTTGGGGAACTAAGATCCCTGGTCAGGGAACTAAGATCCTGCATGCTGTGTGGCAGAGCCAAAAAATTAAAATAAAAGCCTCTCAGGAGATTCCAATAAATCCTTCTACTCTAGGGGAACTTACTCTACCCCCTTCCCACTGAGAGTAATTGGCCTAATCAGTTTAGCCTGAGTACAACAGTGTATATAGCCAAAGTCCTCAGCACATCATTTTACAATATGGAATTGAAAAGACCCTAGATTTTTAATTATAAATTAAAAATAACTTTAAAAAATGTTCTCCAAAGTTCAGATTCCCAATCTTCTCTTTTCTGGAAGAGTGCACTGCAATAAGAAGCCCTAAAATCGCCAAAAAAATTTGATTCCCTCTTTTTCAGCAAATCCAAGTAAATACCAATCAATCCACATATTATATATTATTACATTACCTAAGCTGCTGTTCTTTGCTGGCATCCTGTTCTAAAGCATGAAAGTCCACAGACAACAAAGCAACAATGGAATTGACAGCTTCCACTCCAGAGAGAAGACGAAGGATGAGTTTTTTATCCTGAGCCCAGCTTTGGCTCTGGTCAGCAGGAGCACAAAGTGCCATCCGCACCAAGCAGGGCAGGAGAAGTCTTAATTCTGGATCACTTAAAGATGCCAAACGAACAACATCCACCTTCTGCATTGCCTCAAAAGCAAAAGGACTGACAAACTGAAGGCTTGTACACTCGGTCATTATCACTGTTGATCCTAGTGGTTAAAAAAAAAAGTAGGGGTATAACTCCACATGTATGAGTGCCCCTCTTTTTAAAACCTCTGAAAAATGTGGTTTATCTTTAATAGGCCCCGATGTTGGCAATATTCCTGGCACAATTAAAGGCTCTCTATGTTTCTACTGCCACCTGGAAAATGAGAAAGAAAACAGAGTATATTAATGTCTCTTTCAGACTTAGGGACCTTCTGTTCTAATACTACCATTTTGCAAAGAAGGAATATGAAACCCAGAGAGATTAAGTAACAGGCCCAGAGGAATATTACTAGTCAGTGGCAAAATCCAAGGCTGAACCCTCATCTACTAAATCCCAGTCCAATAGTTTCTCCACTGTACCACTCCTATGAGTGACACAATGCAAGTAAAAGAACAGCATAGTTAAGGACATTCCTCTTTTGTACCTATTTTCACACACCTACCCAACATACGTGAAGAACCGTTAGGCTTCTCTTTCCCACCCTCCACGAGTCGGTGGAAGCACTGGTAAATCGCCTCACTAGCCAGAAGCTATGACAGATTCAACGATCTGGAGACCTTAACACTATCCTATATCCCCTGTGTTACTAGTAACAAACAAACAAACAAAACGGCTGTGGAGGTGCAATTAGTTGTCGGAGAAAGCTGAGTCCCACTTGGGCACTTCTCTGTCTTCAAGAGCAATCAGAAACAGAAAAAGCAAGTAGCAGGTCGCCAAAGCCATCCGCTTTGAGACCCACAGACTAGCAGAAACGTGGGTAACAGAGGGCTGGGCAGAAACGTTTTGCTTTTAAGCAAAAGGAGCTGGCCTTTTAACGGAGGGGCGGGCTGATAGAGCCGAGGCGCCAACACATGTGCGCTCATAGGTCTGGCCCCGGGCGTAACGAGAACCAACCAATCCCTCTGGCTGAGAAAGGTCGGGCAGGTTGCGGACATGGACCCCAAAACGCTCTGATGTCTGAGAAGTGAAAGCTTCATACCTTAAGATCTACCCTCCAACCTCCGGGGACCCCACGGGGATTCGGCGCCCTAGAGGCGGGACTAGAGGCGGGACGCGGTAGAAATCTAGAGCGCGGTCCGAAGTTAGGCCTAGGCGATAATCCGGATTCTCCAGCCCTGGTTGTGCCCTGAGTCGACCTGGGCAGCAAAAACCCAGTCGCCGGGACCAGTCGGGCCAGCGGTGTGAT
Organism: Kogia breviceps; assembly: GCF_026419965.1. NCBI lineage: Eukaryota > Metazoa > Chordata > Mammalia > Artiodactyla > Physeteridae > Kogia > Kogia breviceps. The sequence continues at coordinate 22,727,332 of NC_081328.1, forward strand.
GGGGGCTGGATGAGGACACCGCACAAAGGCACAGCCCGGACTGAAGGGAGGGGAAAGCGGAGGAGACTGTTTCAACCTGCACACAGCACCTTCATTCATCCCCAGCGTCTGGCTCCCGTCGGCCACCGTACTGGACTGAAAAGAACGGTGGCTGCGAAAGGAAACCTGGAGACGTCGGCGATGATGCAACGGCGCGCATGGGTGGCTCCACCCCTTCCGCCGCCTCTGTGTGCTCTACCCAACTTCCCCCTGTGGGTTGTAGGGTCGTGCTGTTTGCAGTCTCTTTAGCAGAGCACAGCTGCTGAATCCTTTTAGATAAATCATTAAGTCCCTCCGAACTGCAGTTTCATCATCACAGGACTACCGTGGCATTCAAATGACAACGTATGTAAAAGAAATATTAAAGTTGGGACTTCCCTGGTGGCGCAGTGGTTAAGAATCTGCCTGCCAATGCAGGGGACACGGGTTCGAGCCTTGGAACGGGAAGATCCCACATGCCGCGGAGCAACTAAGCCGTGTGCGCCACAACTACTGAGCCTGCGCTCTAGAGCCCGAGAACCACAACTACCTAAGTCCCCGCGCCTAGAGCCCGTGCTCCGCAACAAGAGAAGCCACCGCAACGAGAAACCGGCTCACCGCAACGAATAGCCCCCCCCCCCCACTCACCGCAACTAGAGAAAGCCCGCAAGAAGCAACGAAGACCCAAAGCAGCCAAAAATAAATAATTTTTTTTTAAAAAAGTTAAAGTTGACCCCCACTATTCTTTGACCAAAACACTAATAGAACAAGACTGTACACATTTCTTTCCATCTCTGCCTCTAGAACTGTGGTGGCCTTTCGACACCAGTTTTATAATCCTAGGATTTGTTGGAGAATTTAAAAAGTAATCTAATCCCAAGCCTTCTTCTGCTCTCGACCTCAACACACACTCATAAGTTAAACATCTTCATTTCGGGTTCTTATTGGACGATGGATGAAGTTTAAAGAATTCTCTAGAATCCGTGCAAAATTGTCAGTGTTTGACAGTTCTTCTGGAAAGAGGGTCCAAAACTTGCAACAACTTCTCAAAGGAGTTTTGATCACCCAGTAGATTGAGAACCTCTAGTCTCTATATATTTTCATATTATTTTCGGTTCCTGATTCAACCAATGTGTATTTAACACCTTCTATTCAGCAGATATTATGTGAGGAGCTGAAACAAAAATATTTTACAGAGATACAGTACTTCATACTTAATAGTTTCTAAAACTTTGAAAAAGGGATAATCTCTTTAAAAATAAGGTCTGCTTTCAACATGAAAAATCAGCAAAGTAAGAAAAGAACTAATGTGTGTTGCAGTGTTTCTCAAACTTTTTTCCAGCTGGCCCACAGTAATACATTTCACATTGTGACCCAGAGTACAGATATACATGTATATCCACATTTACATGGAAAGAAACGTTTTATAAAATAATACACATATTACATGTTATGTATTCTATTTCACTTCTTTAAATTTTTGGTCACTGAACACTAAAATTGATGTCACAATCAATTTCACAATGGGTCACAAACTGTACAACATTGTCACTTTTTAAGCTGATAATCTATTAAGGACCTACTTACTGAACACTTGCTAGGCACTCGGTGTTTTTTTATCTGTTATCTGATGTAATTCTCTGAGGTAGGTAATATTTCCATTTTGCAGTTGTGGGAATTGAGAGTGAGAGGTTAAGCAATTTCATTCTCCCTGGATGATCATTTCACAAGAGTGAAGGGAATTCAAACACTGGTTTGGGGGAATGAATGAGAGGAGGAGGTGGATATGAACTAAGTGATTTTTAAGATCTCTTCCAATTCTGTTTATGATCCTATAATCACTAATGGAGATATAACATGTACATCCATCTTGATCTGTAGAGAATAGCAAATCACATCCTACCTGAATGAGATATCTAGAGTGTAATGCTAATGAGTATTGATACTTATCTTCCTCCAAGTACCTTTCTCTTCCAAGTTTTATCTCAGTGAATATTTCTAACACCCAGAGTTGCTCAAGCTAGAAACCTGGAAATCATCCTAGACTCCAACCTCTCCCCCTCATATCCAATTAGTCAACAAAAGTCTTTCAAAAATACATTGCAATGTTTGCCAGTGAAATAATTTTTGTAATCATTCTATAGAACTAAGAAATCCTAGTGAACAAAGATTTATTCATGAGCTTTTGAGTTTTAGATCGGCTTCCTCTGAGGCCTACTCCCTAACTATACTAAAACCAATTTCTAAAGACCTGGCAGATCAGATGTTTACTTAGGCAGATTCGGGAACTTCTAGAGTGGTAAATAATGCTAGAAATTAACCTTTGATTATCAAAGGAGTATCTTCTCAAAGGATTATCAAGAGTATCTTATATAATTATGGCATGTCTTTTTGTTATTAAATGTTTGAGGAAATAATCCCTTTTTAAGACCAATGTGGTACTGAGGCTCATTACCATTTCTCCTCATGAAAAGATACGTTTCATCAATTCTATGATGACTTTTTTTCACATTTTAACATCTCTGAAACTGGGACATCTTACAATTACTAGTTGTTAAGTTGTACTTGACAGCATTTTTTTTTCTTAGTGGTACATAAAACGTTTTGCAATTACTGGTGTCTTAGATTTGATGGAACATGTTATATAGTTCCTATACTTTAAGTCCTGGATGAAGTGAACATTCAACTCTGACTGGCTTACTTTGATTTATTCTTTCCTACTTTAACTATTTTTCAATCAGACTAGGGGAAGAAAGAAAAAGAGAAAGAAAAAAAGAAAAAAACAGTATCTACTGTGTTTCAGATATACTAGGTGCTTTTATGTAAATTATTTCCCAGTAAATGAGCTTCAACAAATTAAAAGACTTAGGTATTTAAAGGAGCACCAATGTTCTTTGGAAATAGAATCACGGAATTTCAAAAGTAAAGGGATCTCAGGAGATATCTAGCTCCAGTTTTCTCAACATGGAACTCTTTTTATAATTATCCTCAACAGTGTGTCTATTTTACAAGATTTCTTCAATTGTTTCTGCCTGTCAAGACCTTTTGGACTCTTCTTTTATACTGGCTATCTGCTTTGGCTAAACATATCGTATCTGCATTAATTTTATAGGTAAATTGTTGAGGACAATTAGGTCGAGCCAAGGTTCTGTAGCAGAACATTAGAGACATCCCTCCAAGTTGACATAGCTCCACCAATCAAGCCTTTTTGGGTATAATTGTTCAACCAATTATGAATCATCCCAACTACTAAAACACTTCCCTGCTTAGGGATAAATTTCACTTTCTTTAAGGTGGTGCTCAAGACAGTTTTTTTGTGATCTGACTCCTCTCTAGCCAAGACTTCTGCCATGTCCCACCATGGTGCCTCCATTTTAGTCAGTTTAAACTGCTGGTTTCCCAAATCCTTCATGTTATTCATGGGTCTTCTCCCCTACTGTGTGGAATGCCTTTTATTCTCTTTATGTAGTAACCCCCAAGTATCCTTTAAAGTCTCACCTCTAGTGTTCCCTTGTAAGAAATCCCTTCCTGACAAATCACTTATCTCTTCATTAGGCTTAAGTACCCTTCTTCAGTGCTCCCAAGCCACCCTTTGCTTCTTTCCATTGTAGTACTTCATATATTACCCTGTAATTGTTGGAATTTTTAGTCTGTCCCTCTCACCAGAAAGTAAGTACTTTGAGGGCAGGATTCATATTTATTTCTTTGCCCTTGGCACACAGTATGGCACTTACTATTGGTTTTTTAAATTAATTCAAGCATGAATTATGAAACCTTCATACCACTTTAGAGGGCTTACTTATCAAACTGTTTATACAAATATGTTTCTCAGTAGACTGAGGGCTTAAGGTCAAAGGTTTGTATCTCATTACTAGGGTAGATAATCAATTCGTTTATTGAATGAACAGTGCTTTATCCTGGCTTCTGATGATCTTGTTCCTAGAGTCAAGGAAATTTGTTAGTAGTTTCTAGGACATAAGTTTTTTAAATTTTAAAAACTGGGCAAGTTATAATTTCCACTCTTTCAGAACCCTTCATTTTTACGGTGTTTTTGAATTCATATCTGCAAGTTTTTTCAGCACCCAGGATGTAATTCATTTGGGTGTGGAGACTTGAGACTCCTTTAAATCAGTTAACTGTCTCAGACTTTAACTCCATCATGTTATTTTACATTTTAGAGCCTGAAGACCCTTCAAGCTGGTATCTTTTTAGTGGGGGTAGTTTGGGACAGAAGGGAGATAAAGCTTGAGTGCTAAATACTTTACTCTTTGTATCTTTTCCATCCTTGCTCTTGCTAGAAACGTATTTGTTGTTGCCATTAAGCATCTTTTTTCTCTTGCAAGCCTTATTCTGGATTTGACTCTTCTAGAGAACACAGGTATTATATTAAACATCCCTCACATTTGTATTTTAAAAACTTCAAAGTGTTTTTTGCAGTTTCCTTGGAGGTTCACGAAGCTGGTTAGGAAGATATGGTTACGGTTGAGTTCATGTACAAATGAGCAAATTGAGACTTCAGGTGGTTCAATGATTTGTCTGAAGTCACAAGCAAGAAGGTGGCAAAACTAGGAGTACAAGAATCCTAATCCAGTGATGCCAAACTATTTCTACTAATGTGAAAAAAGTTCCAAGTAATTAAAATTTTATAACTTCATTTAAATTATTTGCAAAAAAGTTCTGTAATTTCTGGTATGTTACAAGAAGTCTATATGATAAATATTACAGTGCCTTACTACATGCTAAGTGTTGCATTGGAACTGTATGCACAACAGACCAAATTTCTGCCCTCATGGAGTCATTTGGTAGCAGAGGCAATCAATTATAAACTGCAAAAAACACTATGAAGTCCCCATATAGTGTGTTACAATAAGAATATATAACAGGGCTTCCCTGGTGGCGCAGTGGTTGAGAATCCGCCTGGCGATGCAGGAGATATGGGTTCGTGCCCGGGTCCGGGAAGATCCCACATGCAGTGGAGCGGCTGGGCCCGTGAGCTATGGCCTCTGAGCCTGCGCGTCGGGAGCCTGTGCTCCGCAACGGGAGAGGCCACAACAGTGAGAGGCCCGCGTACCACAAAAAAAAAAAAAAAAAAAAAAAAAAAAGAATATATAACAATAAGAGTATATAACAAGGGACCCTGATCTGAGGCAAGGGCATATGTGGTAATTAGGGGGATGCCTTAAGGCAAGAATAACCGTGGGACTTTCAAAGAACTCAAATGCCTAGGAGGCTAGGAGAACACAGGAGAAAGGCCCATTCTGGGGCATCTAAGACTTTTGGTTTTTGGTATCTATCTTTAGAGCAAGAAGCAGCCATAAAGGGTTTTAAGCTACCAAGTAAAGAACATACTGAAAGTAGAGACACGAAGTTAGAAGGATATTGCAGTGGTCCACCCAGATAAGGGTCTTTTACCTAATCACCTTTATAGCATTGCATAGTGCTAATTTAGACTAAGGTCAGGCCAAGAGAGATAGAAATGGACATATATGATAGTAAATACAGAAGACCAACAGTTTTTCATGACTGGTTACCAGGAAGAGTTTGTGGTTTGCACAACTGAATGGATGGTAGAGCCATTCACAGTGACAAGGAACACTATTAAGGACCGGGTGGTTTTTGTGGAGGAAGATTGTTGATTTTAGTTAAAAGCAGATTTACTCAAGAAAAAGAAAAAAGCAGAATCAAGACAAACTCAGGCATTCTGAATGCAAGCCTGTAAGACACTACATGGTTTGGGGACTGCTGAAATGTATCACTCAGTAAGATTGTTTTTCCTCTGTAGTTGGGAGTGGCAAAGTAAGGAAGTTTTTAAAACATCAACCTTTTACCTTCACAAAAGGTCATTCCTGAAACAGTTCTGGTGGGTCGCTCTGAAAGAAAAAAAAAAAAACACCTCAAACAACATTAAACAGAATTTCTGGTTATAGCTATAGGACCCTGAGAATGAGGGTTCTTTAGGTTTCAGTCCAGGATTGATGTCTTCTAGCCTATACACAGGAAGATATTGGAAACTGTAGAATTAGTATCAGTATAGATGACTCAGGAATACTTTCACAACAGTTAAATTTATCTTTTACCATGAGCCGAAACCACAGACTCTCTTCCTTTCTCTTTTGTTTTTGCTTATGTGAACCCTTCAAATAACCCATTGTGCCCTTTGGACTTTTATACTCTTAACTATATGTTCTTGGGGGCATGGGGAATTGACTTATCTGAACTAGTTGTTAATAGAGCAATACACCCTGAATATCTTGTTAAGCAAAGCCTGAACATTTCATTTAACATGCCTGGGAATGGTTTCCATTAAATGCCCGTTTCCCTAGAAACTAACATTTCAAAGGTTATTTACTACAAAGTTTGAATAGAGCTCGAACAGCATTTCTAACTTTATCCTGAAGTAGATGTTCTGCCTCCAGACTTCTTAAAAACCTACAATGAGCCTATAGCTCCAAATATTTAATAATTCTGTAATAACAATTTTGTCTCAGGCATATCTTGATAATAAAATCATTAAACAGAAAAAAAATTGTTAGAACATGTAATTTTGATTGTGGTAAATGTATATTTGTACCTTTAGTAATAAGCTGATATTATTTAAAGTCACCTCATCAAGCTCATTAGCAAATACATACAGGTATACCTCGGAAATATTGTGGGTTTGGTTTCAGGCCACTGCAGTAAAGCAAATATAATGAAGCAAGTCACATGAAAATTTTGGTTTCTCAGTGCATGTAAAAGTTATGTTTACACTACACTGTTAAGTGTGCAACAGTATTATGTCTAAAAAAGCAATGCAGGGCTTCCCTGGTGGCGCAGTGGTTGAGAACCCGCCTGCCGATGCAGGGGACACGGGTTCATGCCCCAGGTCCGGGAAGATCCCACATGCCGCGGAGCGGCTGGGCCCGTGAGCCATGGCCGCTGAGCCTGCGCGTCCGGAGCCTGCGCTCCGCAACGGGAGGACCACAACAGTGAGAAGCCCGCGTAACGCAAAAAAAAAAAAAAAAAAAAAAAAGGCAATGTACATACCTTAATTTAAAAGTACATTATTGGCTTCCCAGCTGGCGCAGTAGTTGAGAGTCTGCCTGCTTATGCAGGGGACACGGGTTCGAGCCCTGGTCTGGGAGGATCCCACATGACGCGGAGCAGCTAGGCCCGGGAGCCACAACTACTGAGCCTGTGCGTCTGGAGCCTGTGCTGCGCAACGGGAGAGGTCGCGATAGTGAGAGGCCCGCACACCGCGATGAAGAGTGGCCCCTGCTTGCCACAACTAGAGAAAGCCCTCGCACAGAAACGAAGACCCAACACAGCAAAAATAAATTAATTAATAAACTCCTACCCCCAACATCTTCTTAAAAAAATACATTATTGCTAGAAAATGCTATCATCTGAGCCTATAGTACCAGTAACATCAAAGATCATTATATAATAAAGTTTAAAATATTGTGAGAATTACCAAAATGTGACACCAAGTCACAAAGTGAGAAAATGTTGCTCGAAAAATGGCACTGATAGACAACGCAGGGTGCCACAAACCTTCAATTTGTAAAAAACTCATCTGCCAAGTACAATAAAGCGAAGTGCAGTAAAATGAGATATGCCTGTACTTACGTAAATAATGTGCTACTCATATCAAGAGGCCAAGGTCACTTGCATGTGCAATATATTCCTTGTAGACCATTTCAAAATGTTCACTATATTCCATGATTTTACCTCTCAGTCTGTAGTTCTTAATTCATATGGAGAACTTGGCATAAGTTCTGCAGGAAAAGATTCCCAGGGATTCACTACCATCTTGAGCTTTCAAGTCTTAGATTTTGCCATGAGGTATGTAGCACAGTGGGTCACAATGTAAAAAGTATATTTGCCTAAGGTAGGGAACATGTCTGTCTCTAAGCAGCTTGAATTCTTAACAAATATTGAAGAAAAAATATCATTTCCTTCAGTAAGCCATTCAAAATAGGGTTTTTCAGAGACTGGTTTTCAATACTTAAAACCACAAACAGTAAAGAAAGGGTGTATGTAGTTGGGCAATGAGTACCCCTCCCCCCAAAAAGCTTGATTTGCAGTTTTTATTTATTTTCAATTATTTATTTATTTATTTGGCTGCACCGGGTCTTAAGTTGCTGCACATGGGATCTATTTTTTTTTTCAGTTGCAGCATGCAGGATCTAGTTCCCTGACCAGGGATCGAACCCGGGCCCCCTGCATTGGGAGAATGGAGACTTAACCACTGGACCACCATGGAAGCTCCTGCAGTTATTTTTAGTTATACATAAAGTTAAATCGTTTTAAAAGTTAGAAAAAAAATCAGAGGTAATATAAACCATAAGACAAAAAAATTTTTTTAAAAAGTTAAAACATACAGGATTCTTTGTTTTTACTTCCGCTGTCAGAAACGATTTTAAAATGAGCACAACAATTTTGGGATCTGTCCTTACTCAGCTTAAGTTTGGACAAAAATATTTTAAACAGCAGCTTATAAAAAATGTGCAGAGCTCCTTTCAGTGGGTTGTTCATATGTGAACAACACTTTTCTGGGAATTCCCTGGTAGTCCAGTGGTTAGGACTGCGTGCTTTCACTGCCAAAAGCCCAGGTTCAATCCCTGGTCCGGGAACTAAGATCCCCCAAGACGTGCGGCACAGCCAAAAAAAACCCCCCACTTTTCTTATGTTTCAAAAACATCTGTGTGATTTTAAAAAATAGGACAGAACTAAGCTTTAAATATGTGAAGGTAACTTGTTTAGACTAGAAAACTGGTATCAAACCGACCAGCCTAAAAGGAATTAATACGTAGGTACATATACAATTTTCCTGTATATTATACACCGAGGTATGATTAAAATCTTTAAAAAAATAAAATACTTCAGATGAAGAAGTTGAAACTCCATTAGTCAGTTTTTAGGTTGTCCCTTTTCATTTATAAGTGACATAAAAATACTACTTTTTACACAAATTTAAGACAAATATTTTCAACAGAATGAGACACCACAATGAAGGCTTCATGAATAATTTATTCCATTTGAAGTTTTTTTTTGTTTTTGTTTTTTTTAAAAAGTATAAACCTTTTCATTTCCTCAATCACAATTTGTACAACTCAGTGTTATGGCATTCGGCAGCAATAGTGTTTGTTCCTTCTTTTTTTTGTTGCGTTAAAGAAAAAAAAAAGCAATTGGACCATATTAAATCTCACTGCTAAACAATAACTTTAAAACGCCCCTTCATAAAGTGACCAAGCTATTTTGAGAGAGTTGATGCGGACATGTCCAGTAATGACATTACAATTTGTAGTTTAAACTCAGTAACTTTAAGGTCCACAAATCCAGTTTACTTTGAAAACTAAAGCTATTTTAAAACTTCATGAATACATCAACCTGAGGAGTATTTTAGGTCCCAAATCCAGTTTTTAAATTAATACTCCACAAAAAAGAAAACATATATATAAAAATTTAAACACAGTTCTGGGCCCATTAAAACACCAAGAAAAATCGAAAGGTTAAGATTTCTAGCAGATTTTTTTTGAGGGGTGGGGGGAAACAAAAATAAAATGTATGTCAAAAACATTTTTCCTTAATTTAGACAAACTAAACTCTGAAGAGGAAACCCAGACCAAAACATCACTCATGCAACATTAAATGTATTAATAGACTGATATGCGATGCCATAGTGGATGAATAGCAAATTATATGATGCAACAGCATTTAAAAACTTCCTTTTAATGTATTCAATTTGAACATTTTAAATAATGCAACATAGTACTTTGATATTACAGTATTAACATAGTGCTTGATTAAAGATCTGCAAATCTTTGTAGTAACACATTAAGTTAAAAAATTACCTCAGAAGGTAAATATGAAGACGAAAGGAGAATATTTTAATACAGTAATCTGTGCCATACTGACAATTGAGTACGAATACAGCTGAGGATAGTTGACTAAGTAGTAAGAGCTTAATTTTAGTGGTTTAAGAAAAGTTAGAAAGATTTAAAAATTACAGCTACTTTAAAATTTAAGGATTACATATAAGTACACTTGGTGGCCTTCTGGCCAAACAATAAGGTGTACAGAAATTTATTCATACAGTGTTAATTCACAGTCCTGATAACTGAATGGCTTGCATAAGAAAGGTATGGCTAGATGTTTCTCACTGGCTGGAAGCAGACATTATATAACTAATCTTTTAAAATGCCAAAATATTCAACTCCCACCCTGCTTTGTAATAACTGCACAAAAAACAGACATTAGCACTGTAACAAAGAAGTCAAGGTGTTGGTGATCAACTGATATAAAGTATATTACTTTGCTTACCTATTTAAACAAAACTACCCATACTTGTCTGTGACAGTACATTAGTAGTCAGATCCATCATCCTGCATGAAAGGCTTAATTTATTTTTTTTTCCTGAAACAAATCTCCTGACCTTTTCTAATGGCTATTTAATAACTTTCTATTTGAGTGTGAATTTATATATGAAGGGCAGAAAAAAAAATCTTATCAGTAAATCCTGTATATTTGGGAACTATTCCCTGATTCCCAGATAAAAAGGAATTGTATAACGGGTTCCTTCCTTATGGCTCCATATAAAAGAAACTATCAGGGAATAATTTTTTAAAAATCAGTTTTCAAACTGAGGTGTGGTTACTATAGGTTAGTGATTTAAACAATTGAGAATACAGCTTTTATTTGTAAGAGTCACTATTGAGTTAATAAAATATATAAAAAAGGATACTGTTTTAATAGAAATTCCAAATAAGCATCTTTCCCCTCAAATCTCAGACAAGTGTTTTTTAAAGTACAGAACAAAACATGCCGACATAATCTGTAGTGTGTTAGCATAATTTAAGAACAAATGCAGAGATGTGATCTTTATATTTTAACTTCAAAATATGCTGACCATTGGGATTGCATTATAATTTTGAAGAAATGATCAAAAACCTGTCACCAATTGTTTTTTTCTATAGGAAAAACAAGACTTGCTAATGTTTCAATATACACAATTTGAAGAAATTATATTGTTCATAAGAAAGTGATATTTAAGCTAAGCATATAGTATTTACAAAACAAGTTTCAGTTAAAAAAACAAACAAACAAAAGCCAACCAAAAAACAACAAAACATACCAAATTACAGTTTTGTAAATACAATCAATTTTGTCCTTGTAGAGAATTAGTGAACATACAAATTCAAAATTTAGCTAGACTGCTTCCAAGAAAGACAGGTAGACTTGGCGACTGTGAATTCAAGTCAGCGACACAGGTAGGAGGCTAACTTGGACTCTCTTGTGAGCAGCACTGCAGAAAGGATTTTTTAAGGGGATAAAGCCTGCATAGAAGCAGTTATCTTGGCATGTGCAAACAAGAAGAGGGAAAGCTGTATTGAAGGAAGGGGTGAATTAAAGTCCCTAAAATTCAAGTCCCTTCTTTAGGGAGGTGAGAACCTCCTTGGCATATGCCCTGCCTTAATCTGAGCTGTGTTACAGAAAAGTACAGACTCTGGTGTTTGGGACTGCCATCTCCTAACCAAGAAAATTAAATAAATAAAAAGGCAAAAGGAAACAGGTTTAAGTTTAGAAAATGGTTCTTTAACTAGTGGAATAGTCTGAATACCAGAATTCACTGAGGATCTATTTACACCACAGTTTGATTGCACTCACACATCCATACATATGCATACTCTCACACACATTCCCAATCTTTAATTAAAAAAAAAAAAAAGTCAATCAAGAGTGACTGCTCTTAAAATAATTTGTAAAATGCCTAGAGCTGGGCTAAATTTCAACTTTATAGCAGATCCTGAAGATAATTTTCATAAGTAATAATATTCCCATGCCTAGATGTGCCACTGTTAAAACAACAACAAAAAATGTAAGCATGTAACATTAAACACCAAAATTAGTTTAAGCATTCAGTAGCAAATGTTTTTCTTGTAAAACTAAGTTTCTTTCACTGGAAATGGCCTGAAATATTAGTCATAGCCCTAAACCATAGTACAAAATATAACTGAAGAATTCTCATTTTATTCTAAGTTAAACCACCTAACAATATCACTTGTATATTGCCATCATGTTATTCTTGTAAAGGTGTGACTGATATATAAAATGTTATAAGACCCGGTACCTTTTCAATTTATAAACACAGTGAACTTCATTACTGTACATGTACTCTGCAACTACAGCTTAGCTGTAAATCCTCCACACACAATGGTATGGACATTATTCCCCCTCTATCCCCATTAAACTGTACATCAAGACAATACAAATTTACTGTCCCACCCACCCCCTTACAAAAAAATAATACTCTAAAAGCAACCCTACTGCAACTTTTTAATTAAGACGATTACATATATTTTAGACCAATTGCTTTAAAGCAAGAAGGCAGTATAAACCTTCTAGGAAAATTTTTATAAAAGAGGTTAAGAAATATAAGACAATTTATACATTTAAAAACTTACAATAAATAAGAGATGCAGGCAATTTGAATACTAGATACTATAATCCAATACAAGAACATCTTGATGTTCTGAAGCCATATGTTGAAATTCATTGCTCCTCATGTTTCCTTCTCCATGCTTTTAATATTCATTTAACATGACTGGGTACTATGGCTCATTACTTTTCACAAATACTGTGACTGGAAAAAAAAGGTTAATTTTGCTACGAAAATGTTATAATACGCTTTGCATGATCAGTCATCATCCTAAAGAGTTCAGTATAGTCAATGAAAAATAACAGGGTTATCGCCCATACCCCCAAGTCAAAACAATATTTGTTTAAGTAATAAGAATTAGACCCCATCACAAATGACTTTCACTGAGAAGATAATTGTAACTTAATCTTGCAGCGAAATATCTTTTTCCCTTGTTCTTTTCTTGCACAGTTCCATCAAATGAAGATCACAGCATATTCATGATAAAGTTATATAACTGATTCAGCACCACAAAATGAATTGGGAGACATGAGCGTCTGTCCTGGATTGCAGGGTCACAGGTTAGCCAGGAGAGTGCATTGTACTGTTCCAAAACAAACCTGAAAAGCAAGTAAACTATATAAGTCACGTATTTACTTGAGCTTTAAATTCTGGAAGCAATTTCCAATGATGGCACCTAAGATTCAGTCAATTTAAAGAAAAAAAGTGGAAGGTATGAAATAGAGAGTCTTGGGGAGACTAAGAAAAACTGATTTTCATTAAAATTGTTCTCAAAAGTAGATTACATGTGTTAGAAAGAAAAGCACTCACTCTGAATGATATATAATTCATCTAGCAATCCAAGGGTGCACAACTATAAACTACCACCAAAAATGAGAAAAATACATAGGGATCAACATTGTATTCTTGCAAAGTTGTTATGGAGAACTCTTAATGGTAAAAAGAGCTGTACCTGAGGACATCTGAAGTCTGATTTGAGTCAAGTGGGTGGGAGTGTTTACTGTGAAGCAGCTCGTCAGATTGCACTGAAGGCACGTGGAGGTGCAAAGAGGCCTAAAAAATAACAGGTGATCAGTCAGCCAAATGGAAAAAATCTGTCGGTTTTACCTTATTCTCGCAAGGTCTCTTCCTGATGAAATACATTTTAGATCTATGTAATGAATGGGAGCCACTATAAACACGTTTGATCTTCTTCTTTAATTCATTATGTAAGTAATTTTTAAGTGCATACTTAAAACTTTTTCAGCTTTATTATTTTTGAGACCACGTAATAATCCTGAAAAAAGGATCTCTAATTATTTGCTAAGTGTAACCTGCCTAGATGTGTAAAGTAAATGTTTAAGAAAGCACAAAATTGATAAACCTGAGTACAGTCTCTAGGTTACATAGACTATGCAAATTAACCTAGGTCTAGCACTGAAAAAAGTAATAGAAGTAAGCATTTGCAAATATTTTACTTATAAAGTGATAAATCTTAAGCAGAGCTACCTCTGGTGGAATTGTGAACACCGATGCATTCTTTTGCCCACTCAATTTCATAATGGAGGCTTAATAACAACTGGCACACCCATTTAGGTATGGCAATGAAGAGTGAAAGAAAGGAATGTGGTACTCTTTTCACATTTCAGTTCCTCGACCAGGGATCAAACCCGAGCCCCCTGCAGTGGAAGTGCACAGTCCTAACCACTGGACCACCAGGGAAGTCCCTGTAGAAACTCTTGACAGGTCTCATTCTGTATACTACTGTAAAAGGTGCTATTTTATATTTAGGTGTTCTCTCCTCTACAACTGTAATATATGTATAAAATCTTGTTGTATATTCAGAAATATAACCAAAAATATGTTTCAACTGCCCATAAACTCAATTTGAGTTATAAGCAAAAGTCTCTCATGTGGCAGATCACTACAAATAAATGAATGTAATTAGTACCAGTGCTCTAATTTCAATGATAAAAAGATTTTTTAATCACCTAAGTAAGTAACAACATATTTTTTTCCCAAGCCAAGAGAAACATACCAGATGGTTTTATTTGCCTATGGTATAGAAATAAAATGGGATGTATGAAAACAAAAGGTGAACAAAATTATGGTAAGTTATGCCTTACCTGATAATTCAGACCAGAAGTCCTAATCTTGTTACACTGTATCTGAGGGTGAATGCCCACTTTACACTATCCTCTCTGCAAATATTGAGTAGAAAAGAATCTGGATAGTCCCTTGGACTTTTTGTGAAGTGGTGTTTCTTAAAAATATGTTCTGTGAAACACTATTAATAGGTGTTACACAACCCGTTTCCTGTGTATTAAAGTAAGTTTGGGAAATGGTAGGTAAACAATATTATTTGCTGCTGTTTTTCAGAGCTTTTAATGTGTATTCTAACAACAAAAGGGGGGTGGGGGCAAAAAGCACATGTAGCACTTCCAAAAGGACCAAAGAACACTTTGTTTTGTAGAAACTCCATGGATTACTATGATGCACAAATCCTCCCTTGGGAATATGTTCTTGTAATGAGATCTGTATAGACCATTGCACAACGAATAGACCGGAAGGGGAAGAAAAGTCATATGCTAAAACTATTACCTTGGCCAACACTCTCTAATTATATTACCTCACTAATACTCAATTCAGATCAATAGCTCTTGTATTCTTCATGAATGTGCCACAGCAATTCATTGCTTAATCACACGTCACTGACTCAATGGTATGTGAGCCAAGGGAATCAAGATTTAATAGCAACAGGCTTAAAAGACAGCAACAAGCCTATTGGTTTAAGTACCCACTAAAATATAACCTTAAAAAAGTAAAGCATACTATTCAATTTTTACCCTACAAATAAAAATCAGTTGGCAAGTAGTTAAGTTAGCATGATTTATGGACTAAATCAGTCAACTTCCGGTGGGCTTATATAAGTGAAATCAGATCTAAATTTGTTATTTTGGAATAGTAGTAGTAGCAGCAGGAACAAACTCTAGATAGGGCTTTCACGTCTCGTTTTACCATTTTATGATTTATCTCTACCTTGTTATATAACTTGCTAATGAATTTGTTTCGATAAAATAAGTCACAGTGGGTCTGAGAATATCATTACTTGAAAACCACTCAATAGTTTTAACAGCAATTTACACAAAAAAGCTAGAAAGCTTTTTTTAAGGAGGTAGTAAATGGATCTAAATATCAAATATTTTTACAAAGATTATGAAACGTTTAATTCCCAAAATAATGAGGCATAATAGGAGTGCAGAGTGACATAATTCAAAGAATAACACTATATAATCATGAAAAGATCCAGGTTTTCATGTTGAGTCTACTACCAATTTATGACTTTGGACAACTGAGTTTTCCTGAACCTTTAATATGCTCACCGAGAAAATGAAGAAGTTAGATTAAGGGTAATATAAGGTTTCTCCCAGCTCTAAACGTCTATACGTGCAGCTGAAAATAACTAAGAGTAAGGGTTCCAGAAATTTGATTTAAAGTTATTTAAAGGTTTAAACTTAATATGAATTTAAGAATTAGTTGCTTCATAATTAGATTCATAATTCTCTCTTGTCTAGAAAGTCGTATATGGCAATGCATTTAAGACCTCAGACAAAAGCTATAAAAGTTCAAAAAGCCACTTCTATGCTTCTTAGGACTTAAGCCGTCAATTAGCATTGCTTAGGAATTGTCCCAAAAAAAAAAAAAGCAATACCTTAAGAAAAAGGGGACACTGATATTGTGCTTGAGGACATGCTGACCAGAACCAGTCAGGTAACGGACCCGCTTTGGCAGTTGATACAAAGTAACCAAGGGCCAATGGTTGCTGAAGAATATTAGTTACTTCATCATGAGATTCTGTTGAAAGTAGCCGATCAGTACCCTGACCCTTAAAAAGACAAAATTAAAACTGTGTTAGTTCATTTGATACAGCTAGCACTAGCTATAAATACAGAATGGCCTATGGCAATCAGTCTCATTATTTTATTACTTCAATTTAAAAAATACTGAAGGATATTTTAGAAAGTCAATTGCTATGTATCATAATTCGCATTAAATAATGAGTTTTAAGAGTTGCATGAGGAAATGAATATACCAACTATTTAACAAGTTTGTAATATTATGTCAAGCCCGTGTTCAGTGTGTGTGTATATAAACCTTTGCATTTGACTGAAAAATACAAAATATTCAATGAACTTTCTAACTTATTTCCTAATACGCCCTCAACTAATTCCTGACCATCACACCCCAATCCAAAAAGTGGATTAAATTTCGCTTTGTTTATCTAGCACTATCTATAAAATGCAGTTAACAGAGTTTTGGAAAGAAATATGGCAACATGAAGAGACAACTATTAAGTGATGTTCATATCCTTTAGATTAGTCAATGCATTGTTTGGTATATATTTTAAGGAAACATAAAAAGAAGAAAAATGATATACACGGAAATTCTCATTGCAATTATTACCTAAAACAGAAAAAAATAAAAGACTTAAATGTCCAACGTTTGGGGAATGATATAACAAATTATGGTAAAGCAACAATGTAACATTAAAAAGCTGCTAAGGGAACTCCCTGGTGGTCCAGTGGTTAGGACTCCATGCTTCCACTGCAGGTGTACACGCGTTCGATCCCTGGTCGGGGAACTAAGATCCTGCAAGCCGAGCGGCCAAAAATAAAAAATATAAAAAGCTGCTTATACGTTTTGAAAGCTGCAACATGTGAAAGGAAGGTGATTTTCTAAAAGCAAAAATGGTTTCTGGGAATTCCCTGGAGTTGCAGTGATTAGGACCCCGCACTTTCACTGACGAGGGCACGGGTTCAATCCTGGTCTGGGAACTAAGATCTTGCAAGCTGCACAGAGCAGCCAAAAAAAAGGTAAAATTGATTTTAGTAAAGAGGTATGATTATTGGTGCTTTTCCATATATATATATATATATTTTTTTTTTTTTTTTTTTCCCATAATCTCATTTCTTTCCAGTTAAAAAAGAAAAAGGAGGAAAGGATGCAAGGTAAGGTTGGACACAAAGATGCTTTTTTATTTTAAACTTATGTACATTACAATAATCAAATAACCACTATATATAATTTCATTCAAATATGATGTTATTCAAATGAAGTCCAATTAGTTTTGAGTTCAAATAGAAGGACAAGACAGCCTGCTTCCATAGCTGCTAAAAATAGGGGTGGGGGGCACGCGAGGGTCAGTGTTTTTTCTGTTATTAGAAAATAATTTTCTTATAAAGAAAATTATTTCCTTTATGTTCCTTGTCACAGCCTGATACGAATGGCAGCTCTTAGAGTAATATACTGATTCTCAGGTAATATAATCCTATATCCTGCTATGGTGAAGTAGCAGGAAAACTATTAATATAAAAGAAGGATTAATGCCAAGTAGTCTAGAAAATACAAAGTCCGAGAAAGCAGAACCTTAGAGACTCTCTTAATAACGTACAACTCAACATACTGATGTCTCCAAGATACAAGTACATGAATGTACTGCTGTAATGTTCTTGCTAATTTTCAAGGAAAAAAAGTGTTCTATTTCACTGATATAATCCGTTACTAAGTTAATGAATGACATTTAGATAAACCGAACTTTTATAACAAGGTTACCTTGCCAGCATCACCTCCATGGGGGTAATGAGATCCTGGAGAATGAACAGGAGATCCCGTTGGAGATGCAGGAAGGATATTAATGATATCAGGGTCAAGATCATCTCCTGTGTCTAACAAATCAAAGATACCCATTCCATCTGCTCCATCTATACAGGAGGAAGAAAAAAATTAAACACTCCATTTTTCATATCCTATGGTCATTTACAGGAGAGAGTTAATGGATTTTAACCAAAATGAGTTAATTTAATCAACATCTACCAAATGTCTACTATGTGCCAACTATTGTACTGGGAGCCAAATAATCAACTATGCATAAATAAGCATGTGGTAGTCTGAATAATGGCCCCCCCAAAGATGTCCAAATCCTAATCCCAGGAATCTCTGAATATGTTACCATAAAGAACTTTGCAGATGTGATCAAGCTAAAATCTTGAGATGGGGAGATTATTCTGGATTACCCAGGTGGGTCCAATGTAATCACAGGGGTCCTAATAAGAGAGAGGCAGTACCATTAAGAGTCAGTGAAGATGTGACTACACTAAACTGCTGGCATTGAAGATGGAAAAAGGGGCCATGAGAAAGAGATGTAGGTGGTCTCTAGAAGCTCGCAAAGGCAAGCAAACAGATTCTCCCTTACAGCCTCTAGAAAGAACCAACCCTGTAGACACCTTGATTTTATAGCCCAGTAAGACTGAGCTTGGACTTCTGACTTCCAGAACTGTACGATAGTAAACGTGTGTTGTTTTAAGCCACTAACCATGTGGTAATTTGTTACAAATAGCAATAGAAAACAAATACAAATGCCGGGAATGAAAACATATTTAAAGTGAGACTATTCACAACTAATTCCTTAATTCTTTACTATTAAAATATTTAAGTTTCTGTATAACACACTAAAAGAGAAGAATAATAAATACCCATACTTGTGATTTTAGAGATATGCCATTTTCTAAGGTAACCACTCAGAGCAACAATGGAATATCACTTATTTCCTCTTCTACTAAAATGCAATCAATAGGTTCATCCAGAAAACTTACAAATTACTATATTATTCTGGCAAATCAAAATACAAAAGAATATAAAATGACCTGCAAAGTTCATGTACAGGTAACTCAACAGCACATACATAAACCTGTACAAATACTTTATGATCCATGTTGGCTTTTAAAATAAGTAAACATTTATGGGATAATTCATAGCACTAGTTCTGCTATCAATAAGGTAGAAGAACGGTTGTATTAGTTTCCTGCTGCACTTCAACAAATTACCACAAACTCATCGACGTGAAACAACATACATTATTCTCTTACAGTTCTGGGGGCGACAAGTCCAAAATCAGTTTTATTGGGTTGAAATCAAAGTGTTAGTCATTAGGCCAAAATGAAGGTACTGGCAGGGCTATGTTCTCCCTTGAGGCTTCAGGGGAAAATCCGTTTCCTTGTCTTTTCCAGCATCTGGATCCGTCTTCAAGGTAAGCAGCATAGTCATTTCTCTCTGACTTTGCTTTCCTCTGTTTCCACCACATGTCCTTCTCCTCTTTTGTGTACAGTCAAATTTCTATCTCCCTCTTATAAGGATCTATAAGATTGCATTTTGGGCCCACCTGCATAAACCAGGATAATCTCTCCATCTTAGGATCCATAATTTAATCAAATCTGCAAGTCTTTTTTCTGGGTAGGGGAGAGGGCATATAAGGTTAACATTCACAGGTTTCAGGAACATTCACAGGACACAGATGTTTTGGGAGGTATTATCCAGCCTATAATCAGCCACAATCATCCAGATTTACTTTATATTTGCAAACCTGTACAGAACAATCCACCTACCATTGTTGGGATTGAAAGCTAAGTCCAAATTTTCAGTGGTATAAGTAGCTGAAGCTACTTGCACAGAAGCAGAAGTAGGAAACACAAGTATATGAGTACATGATGTATCCTGTGGGGTATTAAGCTGAGACGTCTGCATGTTTAGAGTGGTGCTTCTTCCAAATACAGAACCAGTTGACACAGAATCTGGAAAGAAAATGACAGGTAGTTTTTCTTTTAATAAATGAAAAATCGATTTTACAAAATACTTAGAAACTTAAGTGCATAAAGAATTAAATCTGATATAAACTAAAAATAGCTAACCTGGCATAATAACAAAAGAGCCTTGGGGTTCCATTGCTACCAAGCAAGCACTGAGAATGCTGGGAGAGTCTGCAGCAGATATACCACACATTCTACACATGTCTTTCAGCCTTTTACTTAGAGACTGCAAGTTTCGACGACTCAGCAAACAGCTCCAATCTGTGGGCATCAACAGTAAAAAAAATAATAATATCCAAAGTAACAGCATTGTTAACACTGTATAGAACAAAAAGTTAAAACATAATGGTTTTAAAATTAATGTATTTCTCAAGAGTCATCATTAAGTCAAGAAACTCTTATTGCTGACTTTACTCAACATCCTTTATGTCAACTGTAATGTACATCAATATCAATTAGGGGGCTTCCCTGGTGGCGCAGTGGTTGAGAGTCTTCCTGCCGATGCAGGGGACGCGGGTTCGTGCCCCGGTCCGGGAAGATCCCACATGCCGCTGAGTGGCTAGGCCCATGAGCCATGGCGCTGAGCCTGCGCGTCCAGAGCCTGGGCTCCGCAACGGGAGAGGCCACAACAATGACAGGCCTGCGTACCGCAAAAAAATTTAAAAAAATATATCAATTAGGACCTACTGAACACAGGATGAGTTGCACACTAAGCAGAAAGGGGAAAAAAATGGAAGATGACAAGAACAGTAGTAATAACACTGATATAAAGTTCCAATATGTCTTTTTAAAATCTGAGTTAATCTATCTGTGGACTGGAAATATGTGGTTCCTCTTTAAATAAACAAAACAAAAAACGAGATTTTTATAACCTTTGCATTTTATTCAGTACCTATTCCTAGATATGGTCAGAATAGCATATGAATTAACATAAAACAGAAATTTACCATTCTCCTGCAAAGTATTGCTTACAAACAGCAGAAGCAAGAAGAACTACAATCCTGCAGCCTGTGGATCAAAAACCACATTCACAGAAAGACAGACAACATGAAAAGGCAGAGGGCTATGTACCAGATGAAGGACAAGATAAAACCCCAGAAAAACAACTAAATGAAGTGGAGATAGGCAACCTTCCAGAAAAAGAATTCAGAATAATGATAGTGAAGATGATCTAGGACCTCGGAAAAAGAACGGAGGCAAAGATTGAGAAGATGCAAGAAATCTTTAACAAAGACCTAGAAGACTTAAAGAACAAACAAACAGAGAAGAACAATAAAAAAATTGAAATGAAAACTGCACTAGAAGGAATCAATAGCAGAGTAACAGAGGCAGAAGAATGGATAAGTGACCTGGAAGACAGAATGGTGGAATTCACTGCTGTGGAACAGAATAAAGAAAAAAAGAATGAAAAAAATGAACACAGCCTAAGAGACCTCTGGGACAGCATTAAACACACCAACATTCGCATTATAAGGGTCCCAGAAGGAGAAGAGAGAAAGGACCCGAAAAAATATCTAAGACATTATAGTCGAAAACTTCCCTAACATGGGAAAGGAAATAGCCACCCAAGTCCAGGAAGCACAGCAAGCCCCATACAGGATAAACCCAAGGAGAAACAAGCCAAGACACATAGTAATCAAACTGGCAAAAATTAAAGGCAAAGAAAAATTACTGAAAGCAGCAAGGGAAAAATGACAAATAACATACCAGGAAACTCCCATAAGGTTAACAGCTGATTTCTCAGCAGAAACTCTACAAGCCAGAAGGGAGTGGCATGATATACTGAAAGTGATGAAAGGGAAGAACCTATAACCAAGATTACTCTACCTGGCAAGGATCTTATTCAGATTCGATGGAGCAATCAAAAACTTTACAGGCAAGCGAAAGCTAAGATAATTTAGCACCACCAAACCAGCTCTACAAGAAATGCTAAAGGAACTTAAGTTGGAAACACAAGAGAAGAAAAGGACCTACAAAAACAAACCCAGAACAATTAAGAAAATGGTCATAGGAACATACATATCGATAATCACCTTAAATGTGAATGGATTAAATGCTCCAACCAAAAGACACAGGTTTTATGAATGGATACAAAAACAAGACCCATATATATGCTGTCTACAAGAGACCCACTTCAAACCTAGGGACACATACAGACTAAAAGTGAGGGGATGGAAAAAGATATTCCATGCAAATGGAAATCAAAAGAAAGCTGCAGTAGCAATACTCATATCTGATAAACAGACTTGAAAATAAAGAATGTTACAAGAGACAAGGAAGGACACTACATAATGATCAAGGGATCAATCCAAGAAGAAGATATAACAATTATAAATATATATGAACCCAACATAGGAACACCTTGATACACAAGGCAACTGCTAACAGCTATAAAAGAGAAAATCAACAGTAACACAATAACAGTGGGGGACTTTAACACCTCACTTACACCAACGGACAGATCATCCAAAATGAAAATAAATAAGGAAACAGAAGCTTTTAATGACACAATAGACCAGATAGACTTGATATTTATAGGACATTCCATGCAAAAACAGCAGATTACACTTTCTCCTCAAGGGCGCATGGAACTTTCTCCAGGATAGACCACATCTTGGGTCACAAATCAAGCCTCAGTAAATTTAAGAAAATTGAAATCATACCAAGCATCTTTTCTGACCACAACGCTATGAGATTAGAAATCAATTACAGGGGAAAAAAAGCATAAAAACCATAAAGACATGGAGGCTAAACAATACGTTACTAAACAACCAAGAGATCACTGAAGAAATCAAAAAGGAACTCAAACAATACCTAGAGAAAAATGACAATGAAAACATGACAATCCAAAACCTATGGGATGCAGCAAAAGCAGTTCTAAGAGGGAAGTTTATAGCTATACAATCCTACCTCAAGAAACAAGAAAAATCTCAAATAAACAATCTAACCCTACACCTAAAGGAACTAGAGAAAGAAGAACAAACAAAACCCAAAGTTAGGGACTTCTCTTGTAGCACAGTGGTTAAGAATCTGCCTGCCAATTCAGGGGACATAGGTTCAAGCCCTGGTCCGGGAAGATCCCACATGCCATGGAGCAACTAAGCCCGTGTGCCACAACTACTGAGCCCGTGAGCCACAACTACTGAAGCCTGTGTGTCTAGAGACCATGCTACATAACATGAGAAACCACTGCAATGAGAAGCCCTCGCACCACCACAAAGAGTAGCCCCTGCTCACTGCCAACTAGAGAAAGCCCGTGCACAGCAATGAAGACCCAATGTAGCCATAAATAAATAAATTTATTTTTTTAAAAAAAAGTTAGCAGAAGGAAAGAAATCATAAAGATCAGAGCAGAAATAAATGAAATAGAAACAAAGAAAACAATAGCAAAGATCAATAAAACTAAAAGCTGGTTCTTTGAAAAGATAAACAAAATTGATAAACCATCAGCCAGACTCATTAAGAAAAAGAGGGAAAGGACTCAAATCAATAAAATTAGAAATGAAAAAGAAGTTACAACAGACACCACAGAAATACAAAGCATCCTAAGAGACTACTACAAGCAACTCTATGCCAATAAAATGGAAAACCTGGAAGAAATGGACAAATTCTTAGAAAGGTATAACCTTCCAAGACTGAACCAGGAAGAAATAGAAAATATGAACACAACAATCACAAGTAATGAAATTGAAACTGTGATTAAAAATCATCCAACAAACAGGGCTTCCCTGGTGGCACAGTGGTTGAGAGTCCGCCTGCCAATGCAGGGGATACGGGTTCGTGCCTCGGTCTGGGAAGACACCACATGCTGCGGAGCGGCTGGGCCCGTGAGCCATGGCCGCTGGGCCTGCGCGTCTGGAGCCTGTGCTCCACAACGGGAGAGGCCACAACAGTGAGAGGCCCGTGTACCATAAAAAAAAAAAAAAAAAAAAAGTTAAAAATCTTCCAACAAAGTCCAGGACCAGATGGCTTCACAGGTGAATTCTATCAAACATTTAGAGAAGTGAGAACACCCATCCTTCTCAAACTCTTCCAAAAAACTGCAGAGGAAGGAACACCCCCAAACTCATTCTATGAGGCGACCATCACCCTGATACCAAAAGCAGACAAATACTATAAAAAAAAAAAATTACAGACCAATATTACTGATGAATATAGATGCAAAAATCCTCAACAAAATACTAGCAAACAGAATCCAACAACACATGAAAAGGATCATACACCATGATCAAGTGGGATTTATCTCAGGGATGCAAGGATTCTTCAATATACGCAAATCAATCAATGTGACACACCATATTAACAAACTGAAGAATAAAAACCATATGATCATCTCAATAGATGCAGAAGAAGCTTATGACAAAATTCAACACCCATTTATGATAAAAACTCTCCAGAAAGTGGGCATAGAGGGAACCCACCTCAACATAATAAAGGTCATATACGACAAACCCACAGCAAACATCATTCTCAATGGTGAAAAACTGAAAGCACTTCCTATAAGATCAGGAACAAGACAAGGACTGTCCACTCTCACCACTATTATTCAACAGTTTTGGAAGTCCTAGCCACAGCAATCAGAGAAGAAAAAGAAATAAAAGGAATACAAATTGGAAAAGAAGAAGTACAACTGTCATTGTTGGCAGATGACATATTATACATAGGGAATCCTAAAACTGCCAGCAGAAAACTACTAGAGCTAATCAATGAATTTGGTAAACTTGCAGGATACAAAATTAATGCACAGAAATCTCTTGCATTCCTATACACTAATGATTAAAAATCTGAAAGAGAAATTAAGAAAACACTCCCATTTACCATTGCAACAAAAAGAATAAAATACCTAGGAATAAACCTACCTAGGGAGACAAAAGACCTATATGCAGAAAACTATAAGACACTGATGAAAGAAATTAAAGATGATACCAAGAGATGGAGAGATATACCATGTTCTTGGATTAGAAGAATCAATATTGTGAAAATGACTATACTACCCAAAGCAATCTACAGATTCAATGCAATCCCTATCAAATTACCAATGGCATTTTTTACAGAACTAGAACAAAAAATCTTAAAATTTGTACGGAGACACAAAAGACCCCGAATAGCCAAAGCAGTCTTGAGGGAAAAAAATGGAGCAGGAGGAATCAAACTCCCTGACTTCAGACTATACTACAAAGCTACAGTAATCAAGACAATATGGTACTGATACAAAAACAGAAACACAGATCAATGGAACAAGACAGAAAGCCCAGAGATAGTCACGCACCTTTGGTCAACTAATCTATGACAAAGGAGGCAAAGATATACCATGGAGAAAAGACAGTCTCTTCAATAAGTGGTGCTGGGAAAACTCGACAGCTACATGTAAAAGAATGAAATTAGAACACTCCCTAACACCATACACAAAAATGGATTCGAGACCTAAATGTAAGACTGGACACTATAAAACTCTTAGAGGAAAACATAGGAAGAACACTCTTTGACATAAATCACAGCAACATCTTTTTTGATCCACCTCCTCGAGTAATGGAAATAAAACAAAAATAAACAAATGGGACCTAATGAAACTTCAAAGCTTTTGCATAGCAAAGGAAACCATAAACAAGACGAAAAGACAACCCTCAGAATGGGAGAAAATATTTGCGAACATATCAATGGACAAAGGATTAACCTCCAAAATATATAAACAGCTCATGCAGCTCAATATTAAAAAAACAAACAACCCAATCCAAAAATGGGCAGAAGACCTAAACAGACATTTCTCCAAAGAAGACATACAGATGGCCAAGAAGCACATGAAAAGCTGCTCAACATCACTATTAGAGAAATACAAATCAAAACTACAATGAGGTATCACCTCACACCAGTTAGAATGGGCATCATCAGAAAATCTACAAACAACAAATGAGAGGAGAGGGTGTGGAGAAAAGGGAACCCTCTTGCACTGTTGGTGGGAATGTAAACTGATACAGCCACTATGGAGAACACTGTGGAGGTTCCTTAAAAACCTAAAAATAGAATTACCATATGATCCAGCAATCCCACTACTGGGCATATACCCAGAGAAAATCATAATTCAAAAAGACACATACACGCCAATGTTCACTGCAGCACTATTTACAATAGCCAGGTCATGGAAGCAACCTAAATGCCCATTGACAGATGAATGGATAAAGAAGATGTGGTACACATATACAATGGAATATTACTCAGCCATAAAAAGGAACGAAATTGGGTCATTTGTTGAGACATGGATGGATCTAGACTGTCATACAGAGTGAAGTAAGTCAGAAAGAGAAAAACAAATGTCATATATTAACGCATGTATGTGGAACCTAGAAAAATGGTACAGATGAACCAGTCTGCAGGGCAGAAGTTGAGACACAGATGTAGAGAACAAATGTATGGACACCAAGGGGAGTAAGCCACGGGGGTGGGGTGGGGTGGTGGTAGTGTGATGAATTGGGCAATTGGAATTAACATGTATACATTGATGTGTATAAAATTGATGACTAATAAGAACCTGCTGTATAAAAAAATAAAATTCAAAAAAACACAGAAATTTAAGTATTAAATAATAAAAACACAGTTTTACCTTTTAATTCTCCATGACCAATCCTTCCTAGACGGCCAATTACAACTCTCCATGGCAATGAACTCATTTGTACAAGTCCTAAGCACCACTCCCAAAGTTTCTGTAGACCAAATCTTCTAGCAGATCCTTTTTTCCGACGTGCCCTATTGTATGGAATAGAATCATAAATATTTCTTAAATTCCTATGATGACATTTCAAAAGAGCTCAAATTTGTGAAAAACTGGTCCCTTCATTTTAATGCTTGATATTTTTTACACAAGTCCTAAGCAAGAATATATATAAAATCACCGGTTTGGCATGATAGTTTGTATTTTGTTTAATACATGTTAAAATACATACTCAAAATTAAAAATTGTCCAAGAACCACCAAAATTCACCAGAAACACTGCTCTATATCAGAGATTGGCACACTTTTTCTTTAAAGGGACAACATTTTAACCTTTGCAGGCCATCAAGATTCTTCTGTAAGAATTCAACCTGCTGCAGCACTAAAGCAGCCATGGACAATAATTAAACAAATGAGTGTGGCCAGATTTGGCCTATGGCCTGGAGTTTGCCAACCCTTGCTTCATACTTTATTTGTTTTTAAATAAATAAATTTATTTATTTATTTATTTATTTTTATTTTTGGCTGTGTTGGGTCTTCGTTGCTGCGCATGAGCTTTCTTTAGTTGCGGCGAGCAGGGGCTACTCTTCATTGCAGCACGCGGGCTTCTCACTGTGGTGGCTTCTCTTGTTACGGAGCACAGGCTCTAGGCACACGGGCCCAGTAGTTGTGGTTCGCAGGCTCAGTAGCTGTGGCGCACGGGCTTAGTTGCTCCGCCGCATGTGGAATCTTCCCAGACCAGGGCTCGAACCCATGTCCCCTGCATTGGCAGGTGGATTCTTAACCATTGCACCACCAGGGAAGTCCCCTGCTTCATACTTTAAATTGAAGAATATCGAACAAAACCCCCCCACACTTCCCAGAACAAACAATGCTGTGTTTTCTGCATGCACGTCCTTTATTAGGCAAGTACATAACATTAAGTGCTCTGTGGCTGAGCAACAGTAGCTACCATTTATTGAGTACTTACTATGTACCAAGCAGTATGTCCAATCAATTTACATGTAATACCTCATTTCATCCTAACAACCCTATAAGGCAGATAAAATTATCCTCCTAATTTTACAGAGAAGCTACAGCTCAGTTGGATAAGGTAATTTTGTCAAGATCACACAGCCAATAAGTGGCAGGACTGGCATTTGAACCCAGATCTCTATGACTCTAGAGTTGGACCTCTTAACTATCATCTCACTTCTACTTTCAGTAAAATGGCAATACACTATTTTTTTATTGGGAAGGTGGTATTATTCTTTCTCTATTCTCTTTCTCATCCTTCACAGATCAATGTTTCTATATTGTTTCTTCAGCGCCACTATAACCAAATAATCACTAAGTTTTTTTGCACATAACCAATTTCTAAACTTAAAAGAACAGGACATTTAGATAATAAAGAAGAAAAAAAACAGAACGAAATCTGAAAATTAGTTACTTCATGGATTTTTCAGGTTCTCTTAGGCAGTGTTCACTAGCCTTGAAATGTTATCAGAAGGATCTATTAAGTGATAATTCAATATGAGGCTCATCTTCTGTGACCTATTAGTTACAGTCTTCATGAATAACTGGTCATGATACCTAACTACTATCAAGAAGAATTCTAAAAAGAAGGCCACCATTTTCAGAAGACACTCCAACATTTAAATAGGAAAAGTTTTAGTAAAGAAAGTTAACTCAGTTTATTAGGAACTATATCTTAGATGGTATATGAGAAAAGTCAATGTTCTAGGATGCCTTACTGGATTTTAATTGGCAGATGGCTTTCTAGTTCCATGTTTCAAAATTTGTTAGGCTAAAATCATTACCTCAAGGTTTATTACACAGAATATAGGGGCTTTAACCTCTTTTGTCTATGTAACCGAGATAATCAAAATTATTTTTGAGTCCGTTAAATTATACAATATAAGTATTCACTACAAAAGAAATGAAAAGCACCCACAATCCCAAGACTTAATATTTTAATACATATACCTTCGAAACCATTTTCTATTCATTAAAAATGAAACATAATTGTGTGTGTATGAATTTTTTTTCAAGGGATGATACAATGATACATTTAAGGAAATAAAAGTACCTATTTGGGACATCGATGTTAATGATACAAGTTTCTAAAAGTTCTCCATATAGATCTGTGCAAGATGCAAGAATCCATCTTTGATCATGTGATAAACAGTAGCCCACGAAAAGAACATTGTATTTCTGTCCAGCTTCTCCAAATGTTTCTCCTAGCTCTGTCTGTTTATCCTTCACTGGAGCCAGAATAAAAGGAGGTGTATAAAGTCGAATACACTCTGGTCTCTGTAAAGTAAAAAATTAAGTTACTACGGTACTATACAATCACAGAAAAATCTTTTATTGAAAATAAAGATAGGGACTTCTCTGGTGGCGCAGTGATTAAGAATCCGCCTGCCAATGCAGGGGACATGGGTTTGAGCCCTGGTCCAGGAAGATTCCCACATGCCACAGAGCAACTAAGCCCGTGAGCCACAACTACTGAGCCTGTGCTCTAGAGCCCGTGAGCCACAACTACTGAGCCTGCATGCCACAACTACTGAAGCCCATGGGCCTAGAGCCTGTGCCCTGCAACAAGAGGAGCCACCGCAATGAGAAGCCCACACATTGCAACGAAGAGTAGCCCCCACTCGCCGCAACTAGGGAAAGCCCATGAGCAGCAACGAAGACCCAACGCAGCCAAAAATAAATAAATTTAAAAAAGAAAAAAGAATGATATAGTATATCTACCCATTATCAGATAACTGGAAAATGAGAGCTAATCAGAGACCTGCACTTAGTTTTGCATAAAATCATAAAATGTAGTCATTCAATAACTTTGGTAATGGAAAACATACTTACATCAGGACTTTTAAGAGCTGTTTCCATGGCTAAACCTGGACCAAAACCAGTCAATGTTTTCACATTGGTTGATGTTGGAAGTGGTCTCCGACACTGGGTAAAGGCCGAAAAAGCCAGGGATTTTAAATGCTGGGTATAGATTTGTCTATCTTCATGCTTCACAGGTTGCAACAGGTACTGACAGGGAACAATCTAAGAATTACAGGCAAATATTACAAATGTTAAAACTCTCCACAAGAGAATAAAAAGAACAGTGAGTCTAAAACTCTAAACATTTTATTAGAAAATTTAAACAAAACCTAATTAAAATGATAATCTAAAGAATGATATTTTCTTATTATATAGATTTTTAAAGAATACTCAATTTTATTAATGAGCTTTGTAAAAATCTTTGAACATTTCTCATAGCAGTTATACTGATCAATACTGCCATTGACTGCCATAGTCCTGTTGTAGTCTATAAAGAATAATTCAAATTCTCTGCATACAACTTAATACGGTTAATTTCTCTCTACTAGTTTGTAACCTCTTATTTAGAACTCTAGTTTATATAAGTTCATTCTTTTCCTATTTAAGCTTATGAATTTAAAAATTAGTTTATACAAGTAACACGGGGAGATATTTAACATACTTAATGTGGTCTTTTTATTCTCTATTCTTACTGTTGTATGATTGCAAGTTTATCTTTTATAAACTAAGATTTCTATTATAATATCATTTATAGTAAAGTCAATATAATAGAACCTGGCTTTTAGAAAATCAATGTGGATACAGAATAGTAACTTTGAAACTTCTATCAACATCAACCGTTTTAAATAAATTTAACTTGTAACATTTATCATTCTCACCTGTACAGAAACAGTGCTCTTAACATGAGGAGGAAGAGTCTGGACCATTTCCAGAAAACATCGAAGTAACCCCAAAGTCCATACATTAGAAGAATTAGTGCTCTCATCTTTGTTTTCATATGTAAAAGGATCAATTATATAAACAACAATTGCCGGTGGATAAGTGATTGCATGTGAATCACCATCTGTGGGGATGCCCACTTTGTCCCGATCCATTGTGCTAAAATTTGAAGTAGAAATAAGACAGTTAGGGAAAAAGTTCTACTGTACCTTCTCGGAATAGCATCAAAGCAGGTTCTTAATACCCTTTCCCCCTTTTTTGGGGGGGTGTGTGTGTGGTGTTGAGAGCCTCTCTAAAAATGAGGGACATCTTTCTCTCCAAAGAGAACCATAAAAAGTTCACAATTTGATGGTGTACAAAGACCCTTGGCATTAAGAGGTCTTGCATTAAAAAGAAGAAACAGAATTCTTAAAACCACAGAGCATCAGAAACGTCAGAGAGCTTAGTGCTTAAGTGATAAACCTGAGACAAAGGGACTTCCCTGGCGGTCCAGTGGTTAAGACTCCCCTCTTCCAATGCAAGGGGTGTGGGTTCCATCCCTGGTTGGGGAACTAAGATCCCACATGCCATGCATGCAGCATGGCCAAAAATAAAAAATAAAAAATAAACTGAGACAAAGATAAGTTAAATGAGCTGCCCAAGATCACAAGGCTGGCTAGAAGCAGAGCTAGACCAAAAAGAAACCAATTCTCCAGACTTAGTCAATGTTCTGTTACATTTTTAGAATATACATATTCATTTCATACTTCATAACTTCAATGGTGATTAAGCTTCATTCTTTGATGGTGATATGATTTTTTAAAACTACAAATCTATTTAGATGTTCAACATGGAAGATCTAGCTGGGTAATTGAGAGTTTGCTTTTAATCACATATAAGTATAACTTTGGGCAAAACTGCATCCGGGTAGCTGAAAGATATAACCAAGCTTAGGCCAACTTAACCTATAAATTGAAAGGGAATACCTTCTTCATAAAAGTAATAAAGACAGCTGTCACCATCACTGTTGTCATTATATATAACTTAAGTGGAAGCATTTTGTAAAGAGCATAATATACATTATACCCTATTGCTCCCACTCTACAGATAAGAAAACATGCTCAAAAACGTTAGGTAACTTCCCTAAAGTGACATAGCCAGTAAACGACAGATTCAAATCCTGATACAACTCTTATGCCTCTGAACAGGGTCATTCAATAGTGACTCCTAAATCACTGGAGTGATTTGCATAGGCAAATCTACTTGACAGTTACGTCACAGAACAGACTCAAACATCACAGGACAGTTAGACTAAATAGTTTTTAAGGTCTTCATTCCCACCCTGAGATTCTATGATAAAGACTTTATGAAGAGTCTTCATTATAATTTTATAGGTAAAATATTCGACATTATAAAAACTAAAATTTCAAGGATAAGACCAAAGGCTCTTTATGTTATTTGGACGAGAATAAGCACATATTTATATTTCTGCAAAGGTTAGTGTATTTAAATATACCTTTCGGACACATCAGGATGTGGCTGAGTGGGAATCGAAGACGACTCTCCAGAAATCCCAGCTGTTTGTAGAGCTGATGGCGGTTGCCCTCCTAGCTGGCCATTCTGAACTGTACTCGCTTGCGTAGACATGGATCCCGCAACACTACTGTTCATATTGCCAAAGGGTGGAAATGAAGGTAGTTTATTTGATGACATTCCACTATTCAAGTTGGAGGAGGATGAAGATGAAGCTGAGGTTGTGGTCAAAGTTGAGTTAGCTGTGGCAACTGAAGAAGACATGGCAACACCTGAAGTCATTGTCACAGTGCTGCTCGCTGTAGATACTAGGGTGGCAGATGGAGTATTAGCATTTCCAGTACTTGTCATCTGAGGTGGAGTAATCAAAGGCTGACTTGTAGGGGCAACTAAATTTGGCTGGGAAAGTAGAGAGCTGTCCAATGGCTGGGAAGCAAGGTAAGGACCTAAAGACAATAAAAACAGGATATTTAATTCTTTATTTCACTGATTGGTTCTTTGTTTAATCTACTTTGTGAATAATAATTTCTAGTTTATACTCTTTTGGTGATTACCCTCCCCTTAATTTGCCGGCTAACAGTGTAGCAAACACTAGCTTTCTATTTCCACTACAAAGTGAAAAAAAATTTTAAATGGAATTGAAAAATAAACCAGTTTATACAAAATAAAGAAATGGTTTCCATGAAATATAATAAAATTCTATCTTGTAGGCATAATTAATTAAATAAAAATAACAGTATCTAGCAAATTTTCATTAAACCATTCAACAAGTTCCTAGGTCACAAGTTGAATAGTGACTATACTGGGAGCTAATTAATATAAAATGGAGGAATGTTATGGGGTTCAAATTATAGGAATGTCTAATGAGATTCAATGTTTTGGTTCTGTGTCTCTTTGGATTAAGTCTAAAGTAAGTCCATTGATATTTAATTCAAGGGTGTTAAAAGCAAGTCTTCAGTAGCTGTCATTTTCTTAATTCCAAAAAAGAAGTGTCTCTCTGTGTTGCAGAAGGAACTACATGTTGTTTCACCTCTAAACCATTAACAAATCAAAAATCTTAATTTTAATAAACAAATAAAAACACAAATCTTCCTACTTGATGGGATCCCTATTATAGTGATCAACAAACTTTTTCTGTAAAGGATCAGATAGTAAATATTTTTGCCTTTCCAAGTTACACAGTCTCTGTCACAATGACTCAGCTCTGATCTTGTAGCATAAAAGAAGCCATAGACATCTGTAAATAAATGAGCATGGCTGTGCTGCATTAAAATATTATTTACAAAAAGCTGGTGGACTGGGTCATACTTTGCTAAAATGACCTTATACAATAAATACAAATTCAATACCTAGGTCATATCTGCAGACTTGTGCATAAAGCTTGAGTTTAGAAAATGCTTCATTGTTACCATCAGCTGCCTGAGAAAACCATTCTGCTACCAACTTTTCTGATAGTTTCTTTGATGCAGTAGATCCAACTCTCATGATCCCATCGGTCAATAGTCGAGAAATGGGTCTATGTTGACCCAATCGACAAGACTACAAATACAGATACAGAAATCAGAATTATTGAGTTTGCTATAGCTTTTTAGTTCATATCATAAAATAAAGGATTTAAGCTATTTAAAAATAAGCTTTATCATTTATAATTAACATTTGCAATAATAACATCAAGGTGAAATGGTGCCACAGGTCTTTTTACTTTTCTACATTAGAAATCCATTGAAATTCTATCAAAATTAAAATATCTCCAATGAAATAAAACACCTAGATAATAATAGCACTAGAACCACGCAGTTTGAATAATGAAAACTTGCAGAATACACAAATAACTGAGCATGAATATGCAGTCATTTTAAGTTGTACATCCATCCCAATTCATGTATATAAATGCATTATCCAGCTCTCCCTCCAATGCTGCAGGCCACTAATGTTTGTTACAGGAAGCCCAATCTCAAACAGGTTTGCACCACTGGATTAAGGAAGTTTAGACAAAGGATTTCTTTACTGTAAGACTTTCAAAGGCTTTAATAATCTAACATGTATAGTGAATCTCTAAAAGGTAAATAGATACACAATGTCTCCCCAAACCTATCTAACTATGGAACTCTTTTCTGGGAAGATTTTGCAGGACTAGTGTTCTAAATAACACTCTTTGGAAATATTTAATTTTACAAAACACACTACAGATACCTTGCAATTAAAGTTAAGTAGAACATTAATGAGGAGCTAAACCAGCACAAACTAACGATTCGGATTGTAAAAGAAACTAAAGTTTAAAGACTAGATTTCCAAGCATTCGTGGGAAAAGGGAGATACCACTGGCTCTTCGTATCCTTGGGTTCTGCATCCATAGATTCAACCAACCATGGATCAAAAATATTCAAAAAAAAAAAAAAAAAAAACAACCCAGAAAGTTCCAAAAAGCAAAACTTGAATTTGCCATGTCTGCAACAATTTACATAGCATTAGGTATGTAATACTATGTAAATATCATCTATAAGTAATCTAGAGATGATTTAAAGTATAAGGGAGGATGTGTATATATTATATACAAACACTATGCCATTTTATGTAAGATTGAGCATCCATAAGTTTTGGTGTCTGCATTCAGGAACGACTATAAAATGAAGTTAAGACTTTATGTTCCAGGGTACTTAAAATTTATAATCATTGTACTCAGTGATGGATACAACATGAGAATTATAACTTAAAAAGACCAGCCAAGAATTTCAGAAATAAAATGGAACTTAGAGAGGCCTATCATAGCTTTATTTTACAAATGAGGAAAGTAAGGCCTAGTGTCTAAACCTGAGGTCCTAGAGAATCAAGACTAGAATTTTTATAAATGTAATTTTTTTCCTGGCCATTTACAATGCTACCCTTTGTTTCAGAAGAAGATTATCTTAAATGGGACATACATGCTCTCAACGGTTTTCCCCCAGTATGGCAATTTTCACGGTGACCCATGGCGCACACATCTAGCAAAGGGTCTGTCTGTCTCAAAGCTGTAAAGAATGTAACTGGCTTGTATGAGAACTAAGCATCTAGACTGACATTGTTATTATTCTTTACCAATCAACTGAAATATCCAGTATAACGGCACCTCTTCTTAAGCACCTACCTCATATATTGCAGTAAGATCTCTAAAAAAGCTTTTGGCTCCATTTAACAAGGCTTCATTTTCTGGACATAGTACAACATAGGCTATATCTCTTTGAGATCCATAGGGTTCCAGCATAAGTCTCTCCCAATAAGGGAGAGCAAATGGAGAAAGCACCAGAAAATCAAAATCATAACCCAACAAAAACGTGGGGATTGGCAGTGGTTCTGGGGATTCATCAGTTCCTAAATAAGAAAAGACATATTTTAATTAAAGATGTAAAAGAAAAACATTTATTTTTATATATTATTTTTAGAATATTTTAAAATTTTATTTTTGGCTGTGTCAGGTCTTAGTTGCGACACGCAGGTTCTTTCGTTGCAGCACGCGGGCTCAGTAGTTGTGGTGCGCAGGCTTAGCTGCCCCTCCACATGTGGGATCTTAGTTCCCGAACCAGGGATCAAACCCGTGTCCTCTGCATTGGAAGGCAGATTCTTTACCACTGGACCACCAGGGAAGTCCCAAGAGGAACATTTAAATGTCAAGAGTTAAAAAAAAAAAAAAAAAAAAAAAAGTAAAAAAGGGGCTTCCCTGGTGGCGCAGTGGTTGAGAGTCCGCCTGCCGATGCAGGGGACACACGGGTTCGTGCCCCGGTCCGGGAAGATCCCACATGCCGCGAGCGGCTGGGCCCGTGAGCCATGGCCGCTGAGCCTGCGCGTCCGGAGCCTGTGCTCTGCGACAGGAGAGGCCACAACAGTGAGAGGCCCGCGTACCGCAAAAAAAAAATAAATAAATAATAAATAAATAAATAAATAAATGTCAAGAGTTAGTGTAGTCATTATTATTAGTAAAAATATTTAATTAAAGACAAAAATACCTAAAAGCCAGTGACTGAGACTTTCACAGTTAAGAATTTGCTAAATGACCTTTTATAAAATATGTGACTTACACCTTCACTTAAATGTAAAAAAATTAATTAGAACAAAAAATTTATTAGTACAAAAGAAGATATGGGAGGGTTTTTAAAAAAATTATATTAGTTTCAGGTGTACAACATAGTGACTTGATATTTTTATACATTATGAAATAATGACCGCAATAAGACCAGTTTCCATCCGTCACCGTAAAAAGTTGTTATAACAT
The DNA here is from genome assembly GCF_026419965.1 of Kogia breviceps. Taxonomy (NCBI): domain Eukaryota; kingdom Metazoa; phylum Chordata; class Mammalia; order Artiodactyla; family Physeteridae; genus Kogia; species Kogia breviceps. The sequence goes on from NC_081328.1 coordinate 22,763,612, forward strand.
TACTGACTACATTCCCCATGTGTACATTACATCCCCATGATTTATTTATTTTATAGTTGGAAGTCTGTACCTCTTAATCACCTTCACCTATATCGTCATTTTATTTTGATTAAACTCAGACTGGGGAAAGCCTTTTTAAGCATAATGTAAAACCTGTCCATTTAAAAACTGATTAATCTGACAACATAAATTTTAAATTTTGGCATGAAAAAACACTATAAACAAAGCCAAACAATTAACAATAAATTGGAAAAAAGATTTGCAATGTGTATAACAAAAGGTTAATTTCCTTACCATAGAAAGGGGACCTATAAATCCATAAGGAATTGATCAACATCCTAACAGAAAAACAGGTAAAGGATATGAACAAAGTCCACAGAAACAGAAATACCTCTTATACATAAAAAGATGCTCAATCTCATTAAGAGCAAGGAATTTAAAATAATTAATAGCAAACAATTATAACATTTACTATGTGCTAGGTAATGTTCAAAGATCTTTACATGTATTCACTCATTTAATCCCCACAAAAACCATGAAGCAGATACTAATATCAACCTTACTTTAGAGATGAGAAAGTATGAATAGAGACGTTAAACATGTCCAGTATCACATAAGAAGTGGCAGAGGTGGGATTTAGAATCTAGGAAATCTACCCTCAATGTCTGTACTAGTCTACCTCTCAAACTATAATGAAACAAACCAGTTTCTCCCATCTACTCAGCACCCTACTGGCAAGGCTTTGGGGAAATAAGCATTTTATTAGTGGGAGTTTAAACCACTATCAGAGAGAGTAATTATATATATATATTTAAATATACACATGATTTAAGCCAGGGATTGTGTGCATTCTAGAATAGTTGTAATGATAATGATGCAAACATTGTATAAGTCCATAAACAGTAGACTGGTAAAATAACATATGTAAAGAACAATGGAATATATGCAGCCATTTAAAAAAAAAGCTCAAATGTACTGAACAGTAAGGTGTAGAACTCTGTGTGTGTCTACTATTTTGGCTTCAAAAGGAACATAAAAATACAATAAATACTGGAGAGGGTGTGGAGAAGAGAGAACCCTCCTACACGATTGGTGAGAATGTAAATTGGTACAACCACTATGGAGAACAAGATGGAGGTTCCTTAAACAGAACTACCATATGATCCAGCAATCCCACTCCTGGGAATATATCTGGAGAAAACCATAATCTGGAAGGATACATGCACCCCAATGTTCATTGCAGCACTATTTACAATAGTCAAGACATGGAAGCAACCTAAATGTCCATCGACAAAGGAATGGATAAAAAAGATGCAGCATGTATTGTACAATGGAATATTACTCAGCCATTAAAAAAAGAATGAAATAATGCCATTTGAAGCAACATGGATGGACCTAGAGATTATCACACTAAGTCAGAGAAAGACAAATATATGATATCGCTCATATGTGGAATCCAATTTAAAAAAAAACATGCAAATGAACTTATTCACAAAACAGAAACAGACTTACAGATATAGAAAACAAACTTACGGTTACCAAAGGGGAAATGTGGCGGGGAGGGATAAATCAGGAGCTTGGGATGAACATACACATACACTACTAATATATAAGATAGACAGCCAACAAGGACCTACTGTATAGCACAGGAAACCTACTCAATATTCTGTAATGATCTATATGAGAAAAGAAACTAAAAAGGAATGAATATATGTATAACTGAATCACTTTGCTGTAAACCTGAAACTAACACAACATTGTAAATCAACTATATACTCCAATACTGAAATATTTTTTTAAAGTAGAAAAAAAATATATAAAAATACTATAATTAAACTGCATTTTTCACTTGAATATCATTTTTAAAATGAAATTTAAATTATTTAGCCATTAATAAAAGGAGGAAAAGGAAAATATGAGCAAATCATCTACTACTTCTGTACACAATGCATTCTAAAACCATGCAAAGAAAGTCAAGGACTTCAGTATAAAAACTATTATTCCAAGTATATTTTAAAAGTTCCAATTACATCCCACCTTTCAGAGACACTCTTTTTTGTTTTTTTCGGTTTTTTAAAATTTTATTTATTTTTGGCTGTGTTGGGTCTTCGTTGCTGAGCGTGGGCTTTCTCTAGTTGTGGCGAGTGGGGGCTACTTCTCGTTGCAGTGCGCGGGCTTCTCATTGCAGTGGCTTCTCTTGTTGCGTAGCACAGGCTCTACTAGGTGCGTGGGCTTCAGCAGTTGTGGCTCGTGGACTTTAGAGCAAAAGCTCAGTAGTTGTGGCGCATGGGCTTAGTTGCTCTGCAGCATGTGGGATCTTCCCAGACCAGGGATCAAACCCGTGGCCCCTGCATTGGCAGGTGGATTCTTAACCACTGCACCACCAGGGAAGTCCCCAATCTTTTTTGTCTTTTTTCCCCAGAGATAATCTTCAACAGATAGTTTAAGCATTTTGAATGTTCCTTCCATTACAGTTGACCATAAATCTACTGTTTACCAGTAGATTCTACTACTCTCAGTAGTACTGAGAGTACTCATTTGATACTCTTGTCACAACTGGCAAATTTCTGTCTTTGTTCTCTCTTTTTTTTTTTAAATGAAGACTTGAGGACTTTTATCACTAGTATTACCCTCTCTTTTTTACCCCATTTTTCATTCAATTTTGTAAAATAGTTAACTTACAAGAAAAGTAGTGTTTCAGTCTTTATTTGGCAGTATGATTCTTTCTTCACATAAAATCTTACTGGTCAGTAAAATACGTAAAAACAAGCTGTTTTTTCTGAAGTGGGATTGGAGAACCCAGTTAAGTGAATGTTGAAAACGTTCAAAGTAAGGAAGGCTAAGAGTGACCACACTGGCGTTAAGTCAAGCACATGCCACCAAAATATTTAAAGATAAATGTGCTTATTAAAGTTGGGCAAAGAAACTGAGAAATGATATAAAATAAGTCAATACACATTATTATAAATTACTTACCATAAGAGCCTCGGCCAGCCATTTTATGAAATTGTTGCCAAGTGAGAGGACCTTGAACCCCCCAAGGCCTTACTGTTCTTTTTTTCTGAATAGCATCCTGAAGAACTGGCTGAAGAGATAGAAGCATTCGAAGTATATCTTGTGAGCACTGCATACTCACATCTACAACCATTTAAAAAAAAGAAGAATAAGAATTGCTATTGTCAACACAAAAATTTTTATGATAACAAGAAATACATCTAGGGAAGTTTAGCTCTTCATCACCGAGATTAAGCATCTGCTTGTGTAGAGACCATAGGAAATTCTATCTAAAATGATCTGTAGAAATGGTTTTTCTAGGTATTTAAAACCAATAAGAGACAATAAAAAAGTTACTGTAACTCATCTTCATAAAAAGTCATTCATTAGCTCATTGATCAATTTATAAATTAATCAAATAAATTTCTTCCTTTTTGCATTTATTTTGATTTTTATCTATTTATTTATTTAGACTGTGCAGCTCAGCACACAGGATCTTAGTTCCCCTACCAGGGATCAAACCCGTGCCCCCTGCAGTGGAAGCGCAGAGTCTTAACCACTGGACTGCCAGGGAAGTTCCTATCTTGGTTGTTTTTGGTGCTTATAGGTATCTTACTAGAAAGAACTTTGCCTCACACAGAAATGAGTTATAAATTATGGACCTTAATTACCACCACTTTGGTAAAATGACCAGATGGACAAGACTGGTTACAATGATTAAAGCTTAACTTGTGAAAAATAGTAGACTGTAACAACTCTGAAATATACAACTTGTACAGTAACAGATAAACTTATTCACACTGCTAAAAAGTGTTGTAATATCCGAAGGTATTTTATAAACCTAGACGTAACAGATTTACAGATTATCAAATTATTATGACCTACATTTCTGACCAACTATCAGGATGGATATGGAGGGTGTTGCTTTTAAATGTCAAATGGCTTTTTAAAAAATCATTACTGATTTAAGTAATCTGTCCTTCCATTATGGTTCAGCTGTATCATTAAACCTGTTTGAGCACTCTGTTATGTTAAATCATTCAACTTTAATTCATTATTATTAATGCCTTATTTATTTCTTGTTTTAATTCCCTGTATCTAAATAGTGTACAGAATCAGAAGTAATTTAATTTCAGATATACTGCTTAATAACTATTATGTTTAAATAAACTATTATATACATAATAGAATACTAGTCATTAAAAGTGATAACAGAGCTATTTCAAATGGACTAATGACTAATACACTAATAAATAGAAAAACAGGTTTTAAAACTATCTATGGAAGATAATTTTATACAAACAGAACTATGTGTATTCATATGTGACTACATAAAATCTAGAAAAAGGTGTCATTGGCTAAGGTTCTTATCATAATCAAACGGGGAACTTTTAAAAAACATATACACAGAGCTTACCCTGAGAAATTCTGATCTGAGTGAAGCTCAGGAAACTACAGTTCGATTTTAATTCAGAGAGATTCCCATAGATACTCCCTCATTCTTAAAAAATATATATTTAATGAAGACCTACTATGGGTCAGGAATTATGCTAGCTGCTGGGAATACTGTGTAAATAAATTCTTATTCATGTCTTCAGGGATCTTACAATCTTGTGGAGGAGAATGCATGAAAAATAATATAATTGTATATTATGACAAGTGCCAGGTCTCTATGCTGAGATCTGGTGGAAAGCAATGGTTTTTAGAATATATAATGATTTTTAAGAGTGATCATGAAGGACAGATATATAGATCAGTAGAAGTAAACATCCAGAAATAAAACTTCACATTTATGGTCAACTGATTTTTGACAAAGGTGCCAAGACAATTTAATGGGAAAAGATAACCTTTTCAACAAATGGTTCTTGGACAATTGGATAGCCACATGCAAAGGAATGAATTTGGAACCCCTTCCTTATGTTATATACAAAAGTTAATTCAGAATGGATTATAGAGCTAAATATAAGTGCTAAAACTATAAAACTCTTAGAAAAAAACATAGAAGTAAATCTTCATGACTTAGGATTAGGTAAAGTCTTTTTAGATATGAAACCAAAAGTACAAACAACAAAATAGAATAATACACTGAACTTCATCAAAATTAAAAACTTTTCTGCTTCAAATGATACCATCAAGAAAGTGAAATGACAACCCAGAGAACAGGAGAAAATATGTGCAAATCATAATCTGATAAGGAACTTGTATCCAGAAGATATAAAGAACACTTACAACTCAATAATGAAAAAATAAAAAAACCTAATTTTAAAATGGGCAAAGTAACTGAAAAGATATTTCTCCAAAGAAGAAAGAGAAATGGGCAATAAGCACATGAAAAGATGCTCAACTTCATTAGTCATTAGGGAAATGCAAATCAAAACCACAATGAGATAATACTTCACAACCCAATAATAAGATGTTTATAATAATAATAAAACACACAAGGACAAGTGTTAATTAGGATATGGAAAAAGTGGAACCCTCACACACTGCTGATGGGAATGTAAAATGGTGCAGCTGCTTTAGAAAATAGTCTTGCAGTTCCTCAAAAGGTAAAACAGAGTTACCAAGTCCACCCAAGAGTAATAAAAACGTATGTTTACACAAAAACTGGTACACATATGTTCACAATACCATTATTCATATCAGCCAAAGAGTGGAAACAATCCAAATGTCCATGAACAGATGAATGGGTAAATAAAATGTGGGATGCTCATAAATGGAATATTATTTGGCAATAAAAATGAGCAAAGTACTAACACACGCTACAACATGGATAAATCTTGAAAACATTATTCTAAGAAAAAGAAGTCAGTCACAAAAGACCATATCGGATATGACTTTATTTACCTGAAATGTATGAAAGAGGCAAATCTATAGAGACAGAAAGTAGACTGGTGGTTGCCTAGTGCTGGGAGGGAGTGGTTGGAGGAAACTGGGGAGTGATTGCTAATAAACATGGGATTCCTTTTGTGGTTGATGAAAATGTTCTAAAATTGATTGTGGTGATGGCTACACAACTCTGTGAATACTAAAAACCATTCAGCTGTACACTTTAAATGAATTGTATGGTACGTCAATAAAGTTGCTTAAAAATGAGTGATCATGGAGTGGTGTAATGATGGGGATAGGCAAAAATTGCGGGCAATTTTTACTTCTACTTTTCTGTATTGTTTAGATTCTTAACTTTCTTTTCAGCAAGTATGTATTTTTTATAATTGGAACAAAGCTTTTTCTATCTTGAGAAAAATAAACATTACCACTAAATTATACAAACTACAGTTTGTAGACTTTTGATTCCTTCAAACAAATATTTCAACACCTTGGACATCTATATGCCAGGAACTGTTCTAGGTACTTGGACATATCAACAAACAAACAAAATAGACAAAAACCCTTTCTCTTAAACAGAACTTGCATAGGCTGAACTTAATGGAGTGAGAGATAATTAATCAATAAATTATACAGTATATTAGAAGGTAATAAGCAAACATTACGGGGGGAAAAAAAAAAGGAGCAGGATGGAGATGACTTCTGACAAAATTTAAAAAGACAAGAGAGTTACCCATGTAAATACTTGGAAGAACAGTGTCCCAGGCAGAGGAAACAATCAGGGCAAAGGCCCTAATACAGGAGCTTGCTACTACTTTATAAAGCTGTTATAATTTAATGAGAAAGTATTCCAATACTGCCCATTTAGGTTTTGCAGCATTATTTGTTTTAATGTTGAAATTTTAAATTGAAATATAAAGATATTTCTTTTTTGTTTGTTTTGAATTATTTTCTCAATATAAATTCTTAGGATGAAATTCATCTTTATGGTGGCATAGTAATCTGTTTACATCAATTTTTACTGTTATAGAAAAAATGTACACAAGGTTAACAACTCAATATTTTCTATTACTTGGCAAATAAGTTGGATTTTTTTTTTTGAGGTATAATTGAAATAACATTATATTAGTTTCAGGTGTACGAAGTGATGATTTGTTATTTGCATATACTGTAAAATGATCACCACAGTAAGTCCAGTTAACATCCATCATCATACACAGTTACAAAATTTTTTTTTTTTGTGACAACTTTCAAGATGAGCTGGATCTTAAAAACAAATAATAATAATAAAAATAAACAGAATATCACTAATGCTACTGCTGCTGCTATTACTACTACTGTTATTACTGGTAATATTTGAGTACTTTGTGCCAGGCACTGGTCTGTTTCATATGTGTTAGCTCATTTGATCCTCTAACACTGAGGTAAATACTATTATTGACACTATCTCAAGAAATTGAGACAGCGGTTAAATAACTTGCCCAAGGTCATAGTATATAGTGATGGAGCCATGTTTCAAACCCAAGTAGTCAGTTCCACAGCCTACGTTCTTAACTACTATCTATGGCTGAAAACAATCCTGCCCTTTTTTTGAAAATCTATGACATTTATTTATACCTTTTTCTTTAAAAATTTGATCCTTGAGTATAGTGAGTTTGATGAATCAGCAAACTATTATCATGAACAAAATGTAACCACTGGTCCATGCATAGCCTTATCTTATTCACAAATTTTCTTAATAATATTATGAACACCTACTATCTCACTGCCCAAGAAGTAGAATATTACCCAGTCTTATTAAGTGCTTCTCCCTATCCCATCCCTCAGTTTTTAAGAATTAACCACCATCCTGAATTTTATGTGCATCTAGAAAATACATTTAGTTTTGTCTGTTTTAGAACTTTATGAAAAAATATCTCACTATGTACAATCTTCTGGGACTTGTTCCCTCTCCCTCCCCTCAAAACTTTTACCAAGATTCATCTGTTACAGGAGTTTTACTCATTTTCAGAGCTTATGTTAACATTCTATCTGTACTATCATAATTATTATCCATTCTCCTGTCAACGGGCATTTAGAGTATTTTTACTTCAACCCTGCATTACAGTTTTAGTTCTCCAAGTAGTCTATCAGCAATTTAAATATAGGATATCTTCATATCTCCCAGAATACCAAGCACATTGTTTTGCACATGTATCCAAAAATGGCTGGATTAGCAAATGACATAAGGAACCAAATCAAAGTTATTAAATGGCACATATCACCTAAGAACAAAAATCCTTAACAAAAACCACATTTTGAAGAAAGGTTACCTCTCTGCATAATTACCAAAAGTTAGAAAAAAGTTATTGAGTGGTATACTGAGACATCTTTTTAGAAATACGTTTCCCAGTGGCTATGCCTGAAAAAAAAAACTAAATGATGACTTTAATAATGGCAGCTTATATAAATTCAGTACTTACTACGTGCCAAGGATTGTGTTAAGCAGCTCATATGTATTAACTCATTAGATCTTTATAACTACACACAAGTATTTGACATTGATGACATTTCTCTCCTTCTTCAAACATTTCCTATACTTAGCTACCAGCACAACACACTCTCTTGGTTTTCTTCCTACCTCCTTTGTTTCCTATCCTGGATCCTCCTCTTCTCCCCCATCTCTAAATGTCAGTTCCATCCTTGGACTTCTCTATCTACAGTCACTCTCTAAGTTTTTTCATCCATCTCCATAGCTTAAAATACTGATAACTCACACACAACATTTTTTAATCTCTAGCCCCAACTACTCCTCCGAATTTAAAACTCGTGTCTCCAAATAAGTACCTGATCTTCTCCCCCAGTTGTTCCCCTCCTCTATAATTAGCACCATCATTCATCCATTCGCTCAAGGTATCCTTGATGCCTCATCTTTCCTTATATCAGCGAATCCTGTAGGTTCTACTTCCCAAATATGCCTAGAACCTACTACTCACATCTCTATTGCTTCCAATCTTGTCTAAGGTACTGTCATCTTTCACCTGAACTACTGTAACCGCCTCCTAACTGATCTATCTGCTTCTACTCTCACCTTCACCACCCACAACAGCTAGAGTGATCTTTAAAAAAAAAAAAAAAAAAACAGTAAAAGGATCATGTTACTTCTCTGCTCAAAACTGTCCTACAGCTTCCCGTAACTCTTAGAATAAACTATAAAGGCCTTACTTACATGGTACGTAAGACCCTACATGATTTTGGTGCTCGGCCATCTCTTAGCCTTCCAACTCCTACCAGTCTCCCCATCACTCAATTCATTCCAGCAACAGTGCCTCCTTACTGTTTCTCAAACATATTAGGCACACTACTCCCTCACAGTTTGCACTACCTGAAAACACTCTTCTCTCAGTTAGCCACACAGCTCACATTCCCCCACTCTAGGTCTTTGCTCAAATGCTGTCCCTCAGTAATTTCTCTAAACATACATCTAAAGTAGCATATTCTTGTCTTTTTCCACTCCTTTACCCTGCTTTTCCTTCAAAGCACTTGTTGCTATCTGATATCATAAAATTACTTATTTTTTTATTTTGTTATTTTGAGAATTACAGGCTCATAAAGGGCAGGGAATATGTTTGTTTTAATACTGTACTTTGTAGAAGAACAGTGCCTGGCACATACTAGTTGCTCAATAAACAATGAGTGATAGAATGTTGAATAAAGCAGACAACTAGTAATTTTCTGCTAATTAACATGTGCAAAGTACCTTTTATAGTCCTACACAAGTACATAATTACAGACCTCTAATAACCATACTTTTGTTGGTGAAAATAGACTAAACTGCTAGGAAATTCTCCCTTTAAAAATATCATTCTGAAAGGAGTTTTAAGTCCAAATTTAAGTGTCTCTATCAGCTACATAGGAAACTGCCTTTAATACCTTTTCCTAAGAAAGAAAAGTCATACAACTAAAGGAAAATAAAGTGAAAAATTATTCCATTAGCATTCTTACCATTTCTTTTGGACCAGGGGTGTAAGCATGAACTTTTCACAAGTGCTTCATCAACTTTTCCTCCTGACATGTTATCCATGAACTGACGCCCATGCTCTAATGCAAGGTAGCAGTCATTGCAACAGTCCCGCTCTTCAACACGTACCCAGTTGTTAGTTACACCAATTTTGGGAAAAGGATCTTGGTCTGCAGCTCCAAAAGGTGAAAATAAATTAGTGCACTGATCTTGTAGCAATAATATCAACTCATCAGGCAATTTTTCAGATTCCTTTAGTCCTCCATTAACATGTTCAGCAGAAGTAGCCCTGAGAGCTTCAAAACGTTTTTCTGCTTCTTTGCCACATTCTGTGTTGCGTCCTATGATATCTAGTTCATCTTCAAGAAATAATCCTGAATTGTTTCCAAATTTTCTGTTCATGACAGCACTGAAGCCACAGGTACATCTATACTGTGCTTCCTGCGTTGGATCTGGAATGTAAACTCCAACATCGGCACCCTTGATATTCATGTTGCAGACACAGATACAGCAACTATCAAAGTTACAGTCTTTAAACAAATTCATAACTGATTCTGAAAGAATGAGGTTTACATAAAGACTGTGTGCTTCAGGGATGGAAGGAACAGTTGCAGGTTCAACAGAATTAAGGGGTCTGCACGTGGATGGGGTGGAAGCTGGTGAATATAAGTCTGAATTTTCATATTTGACTGAACCTTGAGCACTAGCTGGTCCACCAGCTCCACGAGGAGTCCTTGGAGTCCTTGGAGTCCTTGGAGTTGGAAACCTAGGGGTAGATGGAGAAGGAAGAATTCCTGCTCCACTGTTACTAGGAGGTGCACTGCTAGGAGGCATCCCAAAAGAAGCATGAGTTTGAGGTGTATAAGCAGGGCCATATTCTTGATCCATAGTACTTCCATCACTAGTGTCACCAGGGCAAAAGAAAATCGAAAACACGCATAAAAGAACATATTAGTAATGTGAAATACAACTAAAAATGTCCCAAATGTTTTTCAATAACACCAAAAATTATGAAAATACGATCAGTGCAAAAATTATAAGTACAATTAAAATGTATTTTTGGTTACTACATCCACTCTAGGTGACTGCTGTGGGGTGAGACCCAACTAGTTCCATTATAAATAAAATTTGTATACACTCTTCCACACCTAGACATCCACAGTAACTATCTATATATTTCTTTTACTACAAATACCCATATTTCATTGATTCTAAGATGCCACTGTTTAAAAAAAAAAAAACCAATTTTTGAAATATTTATGTGTAAAAAAAGAACAATAGCAATTCTAAGATATTACGAATTATACGACAGCCCAATTTCAGAGATACTTAAATATAAAAAGTGTGTGAAATATGGCAAATGTACAAATGAGTGATGAGAATTTCAGACCAAAATAAAAGGTGCTTCCAAAGACAAAGTTTATTGGTCTTAAGTGTTCCAATACTTTAACCATACTGAACAGACACCATTATAAGCTATTAGTCAGAAAATGATTTTTAGAATTTTCAAAAACCAGTATCTTTTTTCCAGGTACCAACATACTAGGAGCTTCTATGAAAAAAATTAAAGCTATATAAGCATTCACATACTATACCAATACTATATATTTAAATCATACCCCTCTTTGATGAATGGCATTGTAGGCCCTGAAGGAAGCAATTCCAATTTTCCAACAGTCCAACTCTGACGGTAAATACATTCTTCTGGCAATTTGATAGTAGGCAGACACTGGCTTGGTAGAGTTTTTAGAGGTGCAAACATGGAACATCCCACTAGAACTTGACAATTTTCAGGCTTATAGACATAAGAAAAATCCTACAATATAAAGACCATGACTTTTAGCATCTTATTTTCCAAGGGAAAAAAACACAACAAACTGACTTTAGCCCTTCTCCTGTCTTTAAATAATACAATGTAAATGTAATTCTACTCTTTTCTTAAATGCATTCTTAATAGTGTCACCATAATTCAAATTTGTTAATAACAAAATCAGAATCACTAAGAAAGGAATTTTGAATCTAGCAATAAACTAATTCTATACAAAAATATAGGAAGTGAATTATTTTTCTAGAAAAATAAAATACTTACTTTAATTTCAGAAGGTTTTGGGCTACAGAATCCTTCATCAACCTCAATTTTGAACTGTGCTCCTATACTAGAACTATTTCCTTCTAGAACAGTTCCTCCAGGTGTTGTATCCATACTACCATATTCTTTATTATTCATATTCATTGGGGAAAATCCCATAATATGTTGTTCCAATGATGGTGGTGTAGGATACATTTTATGAAGATCTGCAGTGCCTATATTTAATAAAACACACATTTTAACATAAGACTAAAAAGAAGTTACTCTGTGCTTAAAACAAAGCGGTGGGGAACTTTGTTGAGATTAAGTTTGCAGATTTATCTGGAACACAGATTTGGGAAGCTTACTTATGCAAGATAATGGGTCCAGATTTCCTGTCTTTGATTCCTTGCAGCTGGATTTATCATCTGATCCATTCGCCGATTTTTTAGATCCAGGCTATTAAAAAACACACACACACACACATATTTCTCTGAAATTTAAATCCAATGTGATCAAGATAGTAATCATTCAGATGTAACTTGAAAGTAGAGCCCATTTGTGCTAGAGCCAAATATATACAAGATACAATTTAAAGATACAAAATAATTTAAAGACATAAAACACATTTTAGGTAATCAATAACCCAGATTAGTTTTTCTACAGACTTGATAATGCTCCAAATAACAGAGGAAAAAGTTCCTTCAAGAAAATGAACAATACTTTCAAAATACACAGAACAACCTATTACTTAAAACCTATTAAAAAAAAAACGGTAAGAAAACCTATTATAAGGTTTTGTAATTAACATCAGAATTGCCTCTTAGTAAAAGATACTCATAAAGCATTTGCCCCTTTAAATAAAAGACATTAAAGGTTCCTATATAATCAATCACCCCTCCAAATTCTTGTTTACACTTTTACCTTGTTTAATAATCTTCTTACCCTGCAAAAATGCTACAACAGGTAAAACTAAGCAAAACTTCATAAAGATCTCATACGACAAAGCAATAGGATCCCTAACTAAAGGTTAAGTTTTAATACATTGAACAAAACAAGTTTCAGAATCTCTAATCTGTCACCGCTGTTGTTAGAGCTGACAACTTGGTTCCTTGTCTCCTGGTTAGCCACCTTGTCTTTTATATGTAGACTGAGCTCTGATTACAACCTTTGACCTCAGAAGAGCCACTGCTGATACGTGAATGGTAGAGAAAGTACAAAAGTATCAAAGTATTCAGGTATATATTCACCTGAAATATACTATATTACGGGATGTGGAGTAAAAGTTTATGTATAGTGATATCTGCTTTATGTCACTTAATTGAAGAGACCAAATGTACTATAGAAGTTTCCAAGCTACCTTTATGCAGATGAAAAAGGAATTCCCTTTTATAATGCAGCACCCAATTCATTAATTTGCCAGAGACTTGACATTCTAGGGAATCTCATTTTAAGCTTTAATTTCTTTTATCTTCACCTTTCTCTGCAAATGGGTGTTAAAGATTAAGTATTACTTTTTCTTCCTCTTTCATTATTATAGTATGTAGGTGTCTTATAATAATGGCTGTGAAGCCAAGCAAATTCAAAAGAAGTGGTATTCCTTAACAAATTGACAAGGCATATAACTTTAATGTTAATTACTTATTATTCTCTAATTGAGTCAATTTTTCGGTCATTCTAAAAGTGGAGGATCAAAGATTAGGTTAATAATTCTGCTTCCTCGAAACTGAGTCATTTGTTGAGATGTGGACACATCTAGAGACTGTCATACAGAGTGAAGTAAGTCAGAAAAAGAAAAACAAATATCGTATATTAACGCAAGTATGTGGAACTTAGAAAAATGGTACAGATGAACCGGTCTGCAGGGCAGAAGCTGAGACACAGATGTAGAGAACAAACATGGACACCAAGGGGGGAAAGCAGCGGGGTGGTGGTGGTGGTGGTGTGATGAATTGGGAGATTGGGATTGACATGTATACACTGATGTGTATAAAATTAATGACTAATAAGAACCTGCAGTACAAAAAAACAAACAAACAAAAAACAACTAATACTAAACTTTCTTTGGGTTATTTGTATGGAAGTATGTTAATATAAATGTTTCAGACATTACATGAAATTTCTAAAAATCTTATATGTGCTGGTATAATGTTATAAGTCATAATTCTAGTTATTAAAAAATAATAATTATTATTCTGCTTCCTAAGGACTGGAGAAAAAGAACATATGGCAGAGCTCAAATTAAGCTTAATTATACATGTCCTTCAAAGACAAAAAATAAAGAAAAAAACCCCTCAAAGTTTACAGGTGACATTATATCAAGAATGCTCAGGGAATTCCCTGGCAGTCCTGTGTTTATTAGGACTCTGTGCTTTCACTGCCGAGGGCCCGGGTTCAATCCCTGGTCGGGATCCTGCAAGCCAGGCAGTGCAGCCAAAAAACAAACAAACAAACAAAAAAACAAAACAAAACAAAAAAGGACACCAATTAAAGAAATTTTATTCCAAAATATTTCCTATTGTTCAGGGCTAAAACATAGTATTCAAGTCACATATCACTTCTGAAAAATACACTTACGTAAAATCAAGGAAAACAAATTATAATTGTAATCATTAATAGGATACTCACTGTCAGTTCATCTTCATCAGAATTAAAAAGATTATCAAGGTCAGTGTAAGAGACAGCCAGGTCTGAGTCATAAATCAAACTGGTTGATGGAGGACGGGCATGACTAGTAGGGCGTGGAGCATCTACATATGTCAACCAGAAAAACAAAATCAAAAATTCTACTACTGACCAAATGAGTATTATTCTATTTATTTAAGCTAGACATATAACTTTATAAGGGTGTTATGCAATAAGAAATGGTGACTTGTTTAAAATTTAGACATTTTTTTTCATAGAAATAAAGTTTTAAATATATGGTCATACCTTCCCCAGGAAGGTCACCAAAGGCTATGTAATCCATAACATAGCTAAGTAATCTACATTAATAATATGTCAAATAAAAATATAAACACTATCAGGACAACAGAATTAAACACACACACATTTAATTTTTATATCTTCCTGAAATATAAAGGAAGCACAGAATAATTAAGTTCTCTGGTTCTTGAGTCAGACAGACTATTAATTCGAATCCCAACTCCGACACTAACAATATGACAAGAATTAAATGTGATAGAATGTAGATAAAGCACTTTTGCCCTGTGCCAGGCACTTAAGTACTCACTTAAGTACCTCTTAGTTAAGTTTCATTTCAGTTCTAAAATTTTATTTTCCTTTTTTTTTTCCAGTTTTAGGGGAAAAAATGACTACTTTAGAAAAAATAAAAATACAAATGAAAGTTAAATTCCTCTTACATTCCCACACAAGAAAGAAAAAAAAGCAATTTGGGGTATAAACTTTCCAAAGCATCCTCAGAATGGTTAAACAACTTTAAATAGCTCTCCCTTTCAGAAAGGTGAAAATCACTTTCCAAGTGCCTCTGCATATTGTCCTAAAGATTCACTAAAGCAGTAGTTCTGAAATTTCTAGAGTGTGTAAAAATCATCTAGTATATTTATTAAAAACCAAGATTTCCCAGTTTCACCTCAAAACATGCTCTAGAATGTGGCAGATGGTCCACATTTTGAGAAAGCCACACCACAGGGACAATTACACATTTCCTATACCCTAGGGTAGGTAAACAGGCTAAAAAACCCAAATTGTTAACTCACTGTAAGCTACTTAGAACCACTGACTACTAAATTTATTTCATGAAAGACCATCTCTTCCTTATTCAGATGGACTTTTTTTCTTATTCCTGTTTTTGGTTGCACAGAGCCTGACTGACCCTCTCTATTTATTCCAAATACTAAAACAAAACTTTGCCCCTAAAAGACACATACCGAAGGACAACTTCTTCTGTCTCCATCAAAAATTAAATAGGGACTTCCTGGTGGCACAGTGGTTAAGAATCTGCCAGCCAATGCAGCAGACATGGGTTCGAGCCCTGGTCCTCTGGCAAGATCCCACATGCCGCGGAGCAACTAAGCCCGTGTGCCACAACTACTGACCCTGTGCTCTAGAGCCTGCGAGCCACAACTACTGAGCCCACATGCCACAACTACTGAAGCCCGCATGCCTAGAGCCCGTGCTCCACAACAAGAGAAGCCACCACAATGAGAAGCCTGCGCACCGCAGCGCAGAGTAGTCCCCGCTCGCCACAACTAGAGAAAACCTACCCATAGCAATGAAGACCTAGCACAGCCAAAGAAAAAAAATTAAATAGATCTTGTAAAAGAACTAATACATCATGTCTCTCTATTCTATTCACAAGTAGCACAAGTCAGACACTTTCAAAGTGGAGTCTTCACCACTGTATCTCCAGTGCTGAGAACAGTGCCTACACATAACATGTGCTCAATAAATATTTGTTAAATTAATGACCTCAGCAACAGTTCTTCTAACTTGGGGAGAGCGGGAGAAAAGGACAACCAAATTACCATAAAGTCTAATTCATAAATTGAGTTTTTAGATCTGAGAGAGATATCAGGCGATGATCTTATCCTATCACCTCATTTTACAGCTGAAAATTATTTTTATTTGTTAAAAAAGGAGGGACTTCCCTAGTGGCACAGTGGTTAAGAATCTGCCTGCCAATGCAAGGGACATGGGTTCGATCCCTGGTCCGGGAAGATCCCACATGCTGCAGAGCAACTAAGCCCGTGTGCCACAACTACTGAAGCCTGAGCACCTAGAGCCCGTGCTTGACAACAGAGAAGCCACCACAGTGAGAGGCCTGTGCGCCGCAACGAGGAGCAGCCCCCGCTCACTGCAACTAGAAAAAGCCCACGCACAGCAATGAAGACCCAAGGAAGCCAAAAATAAAAATAAATTTTTTTAAAAAAGGAAAGAAGTTCCAACAATTCAAAACAGAATTTCTATCACCTTAACTTGCTTCTCCCAGTACAAGATAAACAATAAATCCATCATCTTAAGATAGGTCCCTTTCTATGAAACATATGAATTATGCAAAAAGGAACAATAAAAGACCAACAATGTCAGATTACTTTGGAGTAACAATCCTGGAATGCAGTATTTTAATTAGAAAATTAAAGTTTTACCTTGCTTGATAGAGGGACTAAATAATGACATAGCATCTTCTTCATGTGATAACACTGTTACACTAGATGGCACATCTTCTACCTGCATACAATATTACATATTAGACTGAAATACATATTTTACCAATAATAAAATATACCAACTATTGAGTAGCTATGTATCAAGGATTCTGCTGGGTATAGTACAGACATCAGTAACTCTCACAACTAACCTATATGATAAGGAAGTAGTACACTCATTTTACAGACAAAAAATAGTTCTAAAGATAACCCAGGAAATACAGCTGATAAGTAGTGGAGCTGGGATTTCAACCTAAATCTGCCAAATTCCAAAGTCCATGTTCTTTCTACAATACCTACACTGCCTTCCCAGATACTATCGTTTTCACATTTACAGAAGAACAAAATGTCAAGTACCTGGCAAACAGTAAGGCTAAATAAAACTCTGTGAAATGAAGTCTTTGTATTAAACAAATTATTGGGTCCTTTCTGCAATTTTACAGCTTTCAATTTCCAATTCTGTATTTATGGCAATATTCTTATCTAGCAGAGTTATCTTAATAGATTACTCTGTCCTTGATAGATCCTCTAATATTTGATTTTTAAAATTTTAATCATGTAAGTATTTGTACATCTCACACTTTATTCTCATAACATTTTACTTTCAGGGGCACTATAGGTTCTTGATACACATATTCAAAATATCATGTATTTTATAAACTCAGTGATGTGCATTTTACTCCATTTCTGAAAACTGGTAATTCTCTTACAGCATAGTTTTACTCAGAATCAAAACGGTTCGTCTATCTAAATGTCTTGATTTCAATATAACAGAAATTAATGCACTCTTTCTCCAATCTCAAAACTTTTACAATAAAGATCTTTTCATTATCAGAGACCAGCTATAATTTCAAGCCCATACAAGCTCTTAAATTGTGTACAATGTGCCTGATTTACCTATTTTTAAAAAATGTTTTTCTAAATTAAAATGATGAATTTTCTTTTTTTCTAAATACAAGTGTGGTACTATATGCAGAGCTACACATCATCAGTGACACTTTGGTGTACTTTGATTTCTCTTACCTTGTGTTTTTTTCCAGCTTCTCTCTCATTATTTTGTCTATCTTTCTTATCAGGAAAAAGGAATTCCTCATCTCCTTCAACAAATGCATATGGATCAATTTTAGGTTCTTGTTCTGAATCAGATGCTATTGCTGAAAGATACTGATTTTTAATTTGATATTGCTGCACTAATTCATCAGAAACTTTTAAAGGTTTCTTACATTGTACCATTAACCTGCATAAAAAAATAAAAACAGAAAATTAATCATATTCTCCATAAATGTATAACAAATTTCCAAAATGACTTAAGTATCATAAACTTGTTAGAATTATTTTTTAAAAAAGAATTATTTAAAGATGATCTAATTTGCAATCCTTCATTTTACAAATGAAGAAACTGAGGCATAGAAAGGTTGTGATTTACTGAAGTATCAAATTTAGCAATAGAGAAATGGAGCTAAAATCCTGGTCTCATAGTCTTTCCACCAAAATGTGCTGTCTTTTGGTTATCCACTCTGTTCCCAAGTCGTCAATCACATTAACTTGTCCAAATCCATTCACTTGAAAGGGATTCAAATCTAAACTGTTCCAGCACAGAAACTCTCAAAATGTGGGCTATACAGTGAGACACTACTTTTATACAATTTATACCTTTATACAATGAAAGTGATTATCCTTTTCCTACTGCCATGAGTGGATATATTTTAAGTTTAAAAAACTTAAGAGCATGACTTGTGTTTCATAAAAATAACATTATTACCATAAATCCAGCAAAACGTTTTACAGTGTCAAACAGAGTTTCGGCGCAAGTATCTCAGAGGTTTTTACTAATCACGTTGGAAAATCAATTATTAGTCTTTTGGTTCCACATGGTGAATGATAAATAGATGTTTATACTCTCCTAAAATATCCAATAAAATGACAAGGACAACAGAACAGGTGAGAAGACAACAGAACAGGTGAGAAGACAACACTGAAGTTAGAAAGATGAACTACTGGAAAGAGACCAGAGAAAGGTGAAATCTAAGGCTTCGAGGGAAGCCAAAAGAAGCTGATCTGCACCACAGAACCCTGGAAATCATCAGGACTTTTACATCTCTGAAGACCAAGGTGCTTGGTGAGTGGGAATAGCGAAATGATTCATTTTTGGTTTGTGTATGACACTTTTGGATTCCCAAATTTATGTTCTCTATGGTTTGCAAAGCTGAGATTCCCATGCTGCCATAATGGCAGCCAGGCTTCTAGTCAGATAATGCTCAAAATCCTGCAATGACTATTTTACCCTGAGTAAAAAACAAAGTCCTTATAATATCCTACCAAAGCTTTCCATGATCTGTCTCCTCTTTTCCCCTCCAACTTCATCTTCTATTATTCTACTCCTCCCTCTCTTACTCTTCTTCTAAGGTCTTCCTTGATATTCCTCAAACAGGTCAGACACACTTCTGGCTGGTTCTCTTTGTCTGGAACATTCTTCCTCCAAATATTTGCAAGGCCAACTCCCTCACTTCCTTCAAGTCTTTGTTTAAATGTCACCTTATCTACAAAATCTTATTTAAAATTGCAGTATGCCCACTGCCTCAACACTGATCTCCCTTACCGGGCTCTGTTTTTCCCTCCATAGCATTTATCTCTGAATATACTATATAATTTGCTTACATTCATGGTTGTCTGTCACTCCCACTAGACTATAAGCCTCTAAATGTCAGGGATCTTATCTCTGTTTACTGAACTACCCCAAATGCCTAGAAGAGAGCCTGGCACATAATAGGTGCTCAATAAATACCTGCTAAATTAATACATGAAATCTAAAAGCCACACAGGAGATACTGTGTTTGCATTAATAATTCTAAAATACAGTATGTTGTACTTTGAAATAAATCATCTTTATTCATTAGGAAGTGATACTGCTGCTGCTACTTGTCTGTCCTGAGTATCAGGACAAAACAATCATAAGTAAGATTTGGAATCAATAAAGGTATTTGCTAGTTTATAAATTCTTTGAATGACAGAGATATCATATCTTGTTAATCTATTCACCAATGTCCAGCACTAGAAGCACTCTATACCCTGTAAACTAAGGTTGAAACAGAGGTCATCAAAAGAATAACTGACATTTTCTAAACATGCTATCAAATATGATATATGTCACTGTTATTTCAATGTGCCTCAGATTTATCCCCAAACTAAAATCCCAAGTCTACAAAAACTTTCTTCCATAGGAACATAGTGCTAACATAACTGTCAATGGGCTATATTCTACAATTACCTGTTAGAATAGTTCTGGTCTATAAATAAATGAATAAGCACTTATTTCTTAGAAGAAGCTTTGTACCTCACCATATTAGACCCTAAATGTTTCCTGAAGTGTCTATCAGATATCAATGTGAATCTTTTCAAAATAGCATTCCCATCTACTTTGACATGTATATTCTTATTTAATACTTAAAATGACATCATGAAAATAGGAACCAGAGGGTGTGCCGACTTTGATATGAAAATTATGTTGAAAGAAATGGTCACATGGTGGCAGAGTTAGGGCTGGAAAGATTTAAGTATGCCAATTCACATAACTATTCATAGGCGAAAAGTATAAGAACCTACCCCACTCACCCCCAGTCACTAACCTGAAAGACCACTCTGTGTTGAGGTGAATAAAACTGTTTTTCATATTAAGTTGTCCTCTAGCAGAAGCATAACAACTGCCACACTCTTTATGCAAGTAGTTGTTAAGCTAGTAGGCAGTAACATTAAAAGGAAAAATCCTACTGCACAGGGCTCTACTAGGAATAAATATGAGTAAACCAAATGCAATACCTAAAGACAACTTTTTGTTATTTTATTGAATGGTTCTCACAGACAGTGGGATATGCAAAGAATTTAAGTGTAGTCAATAATATCAAGGTTATCGTCACAATAAATTAAAAATATAAATTATTTACATTACACATCCTTCTATATTTAAAACGGATAAAAATAGAAATTAAAATTGCTATTTTTTTAAGAGATGCCAGATTAAAAACTCAAGTTAGCATTTCTTCACTCTCCAATTATATAGTATACATAACACTTTTTGTGAATAGGAACAACACACCTCTCCTTTCCTAAAAGGAACTTTCACATATAGCCAAACAGTTAACTACAGAGATAGTTTCAATCAAATATAAAGCTAAATACAGACAAACTGGAAAAGAATGATTAGGTACAGCCATGAAGAGGAAGCTTTGCAATGCCCATAGCAAACTGAAATTACTTTTATATTATTAACTATATCTCCTTCCTCTCACTGTGACAAAGTTACATACTATCCTAAAATGTACTTGTAGAGAATTTAACATGGCCTATGCGTTTATGCCTTTATTCAATAAAAATTCTTCTAGACAAGGTGTGACAATATTTTAGAATTGGCAATTACAGAAGGAGATAAGCTACAATTCAGGAAACGTTAATGAAGAAATGAATCTCAAAAAAATTTTAATAGTAACTTTTCCAGTACCATCTCCAATATTCATAACCAATATTTAAACTGAGTCAAGCTAGCTGTCAAAAGTATAGCTTTATTGCATTAAAGTAAGATACCAAATAAGGAAGACTTAAAGAAAAAAAAATCTTTAAAAAAAAATCTTTTAAAAGGTTTAGAATACAATAAATCAAAACAAGTTTATTTCATCATAGACTTCTTTCTATGAAAAAAATTAGAAACTATCTTTTAGAGATCAAATAATGCATTATATAACTAGATACATACAATAAAAATCTGGTATATACATATTATATACAACGTAAGACCTAATTCTATTGAGGGATATTATGGTTAAGATATCACGATGTATTTTTTATACTGAACAAGACATAATAAGAGTTATGCTCAAGTACAGTTCTTTGTTCAGGGTTTAGAAAGGTTCCTTCTGAATCAAGAGTTACAGACTGTTTTAGGCTGGCACAAATTCTACTAAAACTAAGTGCTAGACCCTTGAAAAAATATATTTAAAAACAACTAATATTTCTTGGCAGAAATTTTGCTTTCTTTAAAACTTACAAGGTCTTAAGCCACTATTCTAAAACAGATGTTATCATTAACTAATAAAGAAACTAAAAATAATTAGAAACAAAAAGAAAATAAAGATATTTGCCACAGATGTGTATATCTTGTGTGGGAGATATGCTATGCTCCACCCCCAACCTCTCTCTCCCCTCCAAATAAATTGTAACAAATTAGAAAAGGAATTTTGCCTTAAAGTAGCTGCTAAAAAATTTGGCATCGACTGCTGCACATGAAGTCTAAGAATAAAGGGAATGCTTAGAAATGAGCAGCCACCACCATCTACAACTGAAAAAGAGTACCTCTTTTCGTTTATCTACCTATTATGAAAGGCTAGTGCCCACCTCTTAATACCAATCAATGGAAAACCTCATTTATTTATGCCAAATGGAAACTGAGTTGTCACTTTACATAAATAAAACAAAGGTTTAAATTTCTCCTCCATAATTTTCTAAAAAGGCACACATCTGTAGAAGTCAACTACTATAAAGAAACCATTTTTTAATTTCTACTGATGCATTCTTGCCCCTCTGCATTATATATCTAATTGGCCATAAAGTTCTTTAGTCTATTCCACAACATCTATAAAATCCCTCCATCCCTACCATGTCTTTCTAACTTCCTAATGAGGCCCCTGTATCACCTTATAAATAATATTTTGCCACTCCATGATATAGCCCTACCCCACTGTTTAGGTCTCATTTCTCACCATGACACACCAAACCACTAAGCAGCACCCTATAATCTATCCATACAAAACTAGATAAAGCTTCTGATCTCGATAAATGGAATTATTCTCCCCTCTGGCTCTGCATCCCTACTATATCTTATATATATAACTGTATCAGAGAATTTAATGCTATTTTCCATTAAACTACAATTTCATTTAGGGCCAAGACCCAAATTTACTTTATACCCCAACAGTGCCTTACAGTATCTTGTATATTACAGAAATTTCAGTTTTATTCAAACTGAAAAAGTGCATCTTTGAGGAGTATGAATTAAAAAAGAAAGATAATCTTCCTAAGAAAGGAGAAGGAATATAGGAGTTGCAACAGCCTCTAATTAACCTCATTAAAATTAACTGCTATATATTTAAAAACATTTTCAAACCTCAAAGCATGGAAAACGATAATAGAAATTTACAATGACTGGGTAACACAAATTCACAAATTTTTTTATATAAAACAAACCAGGGGCTTCCCTGGTGGCACAGTGGTTGAGAGTCCACCTGCCAATGCAGGGGACACGGGTTCATGCCCCGGTCCGGGAAGATCCCACATGCCGCAGAGGGGCTGGGCCCGTGAGCCATGGCCGCTGAGCCTGCGGGTCCCGAGCCTGTGCTCCTCAACGGGAGAGGCCACAACAGTGAGAGGCCCGCATACCGCAAACAAAACAAAACAACAAAACAAAAAAACACCAAACAACAAACCAGGTTTTTGAATGGATTACTCTTATTACCAGAAATATGTCTGATCATATTACATCTTTAAAAATACAGAATGCTTCTACAAAGAATTTAAGATTGTTTAAATGACATTAAGAAAGCGTAGGGCTTCCCTGGTGGCGCAGTGGTTGAGAATCCGCCTGCGGATGCAGGGGACACGGGTTCGTGCCCCTGTCCGGGAAGATCCCACATGCTGCGGAGCGGCTGGGCCCGTCCGTCTGGAGCCTGTGCTCCGCAACGGGAGAGGCCACAACAGTGAGAGGCCCGCATACCACCAAAACAAAACAAAACAAAACAAAACAAAACAAAAAAAAACAAACAAACAAACAAAAAAAAAGAAAGCGTAATAGTAATTCTTAGAATTTATTTTTAATGACAAGGGACATCATCTGACTTTGTCAACTGGCTTTGCCAACCTGCTATAAGGAGATGACTGATCCTCATGATATCCCATCTCAAGTAATATTAAGAGCAGGTACTTGAATTAATAAGTTATTCCAAAAAGATCTTTTTAACTATGAGAAAAAATAACTTTTGTTTTAGCATAACACAAACACTGAAGACCATGCCAGGTATTTTACTCTGGTTTGGGGAGACTAAAACAGTATGGGAGAGAGCTCCCTAGTGAAATTTAATCATTAAACATGTTTGGCATATCTAATTTAATAATTTTTAACAGAAACTTGAACTCTGGAGTAAGTTAACTATAACATTAAAGCACCTCAACATTACTAACATTTTGGGCTGGAAAATTCCTTGTTGTGGGGGACAGTCCTATACACTGTAAGATATTTAGCAGCATCCCTGGCTTCTACCTACCAGATGTCAGTAGCACACGCCCAGTTGTGACAACCAAAATGTCTCTAGTCATTGCCAAATGTCACCGGGGGTGTGGGGGGGTGGGAGGCGGACAGAAACTGCTCCAATTGAGAACTACTGCCAGTAACTTCAGGAAGATAAAATAAAATGATCTAGATGATTAAAACGTAAGACCAAAACTTCTAACCTACCAAGTATAAAACAGGTGTATTCCACAGATATTTCTCAGTTCATATAGCAGCGAGGACTCTGATGGTTGACCTTCTGTGATATCTACCCTATTCTAATCTAGTGTTACAATATGAAAACAAGGATTCTATCTACAAGTAATTTGTGACACAACACACATTTTAGTAACTAGCATAACCAAAACTGTATTCATATTCAACTTTAAAAACAAAAAAACCTCTATTCAATCTTTTATGTCTTCTTTTTATGAGGTAGAAAAAGATGGTGACCAGGAACAGGTAGAGGCATGTATTTTCCTTAATTTACATAATCATGACCCAGAACCATTCTACTCTGCACGTTACCTTTCTACATTATGCTTCTTTCTCATTCTTATTTAATGAGAAAAATGCCAAAGTAATTTTAGAACCAACTCTTAAGGTTAAGCTGTATTAACTTCTAAGAGACCTTCATTTCACTTACAGATGCTCATGCACACAAGCAGCCAATATACTAAATAAAGTTATGGCTAGAATTTGTAAACCTAAATAATATGTCCATAAAAACTCACTCTTAAAGTTCTTAAAACTGAAAATATTTACATCACTACATTTTTACATACATTAAATAAGAAAATATAACACCTAGAAAGAAATGTTTTAAAATCATAAAGTAATCTAGGACCACATTGTCATTTCATTCATCCAACATTTGCCGAATATCTATGTGCCTAGGATTGTTCTGGGAAGGCGCATGCGTGCACGCATGTAAGTTGGAAGAACACAGTAGTACACAAGACCAAGTCCTTGCCCTCATAGAGCTTACATTCTAATAGGGAAGAGACCATTAACAAATATATAATTTCAGATAATTTTATATATATGGAGAAAATGAAAGTAGTACACAGAATAGGTTGTGACTTTTGGATTAAAGAGAAGTCACAGTTTAGGTACTATGGTCAAGGAAATACCTCCTGAGAAGGTAACTTTTGCGTTCAACTGAACAGTAAGGGGTGAGTTATTCCCCCCACCCTGTAATGCAATTCTAAAGGCCATGAAGAATGACCTTAACTTTTTTGAAGGAATAGCAAGAAAGCTGGTGTGGTTAAATCAGGAAGCAAACAGGAGAGCAGTAAATACAAGTAAAGAACTAGGTATGCGGGAGATTGTGTAGAACCTTACAGATGAGGGAAAGAGTATGGATTTTACTCTAAATATAAAGGGAAACTACTGAAGAGTTTTAAGCAAATCAGTAACATTATATTTAACTTACAATGATCACTCTGACTGCTGTATAGAGACTATATAAAGAGAAGTATAGAATCAAGGAGACCAACAGTTTCAGGCAAGAGTTGAAGTTAGCTTAGATTTTTATATTACATCCAGCTCAGGTAAGATTAAGATCTTTTAAGCCTTGTTTCCAAGATGTCATTTGCTTACAAGAAATCTACTAATTTATTAACTAAGTTAGTCGTCTTCCATGATCATAAGGGTATTCTGAAGTCCCTCAATTTCAAGTCCAGATTAATTTTCATTTAAAAAAAAGTCATACTAGAATGCTTTTAAGATTCAAAGTGCTAGATGAAGCACACGGGTTTGTCTACTAAAATAATAACCAAGGAATTTTAAAAGAAAATACATCTCTAACAGTAGGGAAAATGAGAAAGAAGCTATAAATAGGTCAGGAATTTTACTTAGTCTCGGGGAAGCTCAAAATCAGTGAAACACAGCAGAGAAAGTTTGTGGCTTACAAAATGCAAGAGAGGGCTAAGGACAAACTATATAAACAACAGGAGAGCCACACTGCCTAAAAACCAGAGAAAATCCGGACTTACATCTCTAGACAGAAATGAAAAAAAGCTGAAAAAGGAGAAACAAAGTGTTCCTATTTTTTTATAACCATTTAAAAAAGTGAATTATAGTTTATTTACAATGTTGTTTCAGGTGTACAGCAAAGTGACTCTGTTTTGTGTGTGTGTATATATATATATTCTTTTTCAGATTCTTTTCCATTATAGGTTATTACAAGATATTGTAATATAGTTCCCTGTGCTATACAGCAGGTCCTTGTTGTTTATCTATTTTATACATAGTAGTGTGTACACATTAATCCCAAACGCCTAATTTATCCCCCTGCCCCTGCCCCCCAGTCCTGAAAGGGTTCCTTTTCTAAGAAAAATGAATAAACTACCTGGTGAAGGCACAAGATCCTTTTCATCCTGGAAGTTTAAGTACAAGGCCTCCCCTCCTAAACATCCCCTACCCCATTACCATAAAGCAAAGTTTCTGGAACTGATACGCAGTTCATTCTAAAATATTTGTTTGGTGAGTTAAGTCCTACCAATCAACAAGGCTCTGCCTTTATACACAAAATTTCCAACCAGCTCATCTATTCATTCCCTCATTCTAAAATGTATAAGATGAAACAATAAGAAATATGATGAGAATCAGTATAGTAAAGAAAAAGACCAAAATAAAGTAATTCTAAAGGGAAAAAAGTAAAAGGACATTAAACAAGGGGTTGCTATTTAAAAAAAAAAAAAGTTTAGAAATTAAAAAAACATGAGAAACAAATATTAAGACTTTTAAGAAAAGGGCTAGAAGTTGAGGAATCCCCTCAGGAAAAAAAGAGAAAATACAAAGTTCAACATCTGAATTCTAGAGGTTCTGCAGAGAATGGGGGAAAAAAATAGAGATATTTTCCAAGAAAAGAGAAACTTCCCAGTGACGGGACAAAAAAGATTTCAAATTAAACCAGCCCTCCTCAAAAGTTCAGTACAAGGACTGAATAAAAGACTACTATGTATACACATATTCTTGCAAAATTTCAACATTCTAAGCTAAAGACCCTAAAAGTTTTAGAGACTGATAGAGAAGGAAATGTAATCTTTGCAAACTACTTGGCCTTGCATTGATAAATAGGTAGACAGTTTTAATGAATATAACGGTAAGATGAATGTAATGGGGCTTCCCTGGTGGCGCAGTGGTTGAGAGTCCGCCTGCCGATGCAGGGGACACGGGTTTGTGCCCCTGTCTGGGAGGATCCCACATGCGGCAGAGCGGCTGGGCCCATGAGCCATGGCCGCTGAACCTGCGTGTCCGGAGCCTGTGCTCCGCAACAGGAGAGGCCACAACCGTGAGAGGCCCGCATACCGGAAAAAAAAAAAAAGAGAGAGAAGAATATAACGGTTGGTTGACTTTCACCTTTAAAAAAAAACACTGTAACTGATTCACTTTGCTTTACACCTGAAGTTAACACAACATTGTAAACTATACTCCAATAAAAATTTTTTAAAACCCCACTATAGATAAAAATGCAAAAAGCTTGTGGGGCAGATAATAAATATAAACAGAACAATACAGAAAGTAAAGGGAGACCTGGAAAAAACCCTATTTCTGCCCCAAAGTATGTCATACATATTGTGGACAAAGAAGGCAAATCACAGAACAGAGGAAGATATCTGTAGCACATATAACTAATACAAGATAGATAGCCAGAATATACAAAGAATAATTAGGAGGAAAAGAAAAGAAAAAAAAAAAAGGACTAAAAATGATATCTGAGGTACATGTAATTAATATAAGATTAATAACCAGAATATGAAAAGAATAAATCAGGAAAAAAAAGAAACAAAAATAGACTAAAACATATGATATACAGGCCTGTAAACACTTTGATGCTTAACCTCACTAGGAATCTGTAAAACATAGTAAGACAACAATAGGCCATTCTGCATGCAGCAGATTAGCCAAATTAAAAGTCTCATAATACCAAGTACTGAGGAAAATGTAGAACAGCTACTCCCATACTCTGCTGGTTGATGAGGGTGTAAACTAGTATAGTTTGGAGAGTAACTTGGTAACAACCCTTCATGTTGAATATCGACATACCCCATGGCCCAGCAATTCCACTTTTTGCTGTATTCCCTAGAAGAATTCTTATATATATAAATGTACAAGGAAATGTGTACAAAAAAGTTCACTGCTACACCCTTTGTGAAAAATTGAAAATAACCAACAAGTCCCTCTCAAGGGAGTAGATAAACTATGGCATATTCATAACAAAGAAATACTGGAGAGCAAGTAAAATGAATTAACTAGAGCTACATGTATAAAAACATGTATAGAAATGATAAATACCAAATTCAGGACAGTGGAAGGAAAAATGGAGGAAGAAAATAGTACACAGGGGTTCTAACTGCATGTGAAATTCTTAAGTTTGCTGATGGATAAATATTATTTTCTCCACTTTTTTGTGACTAAAATATTTCACAATAAAGAGGTCCCCTGAGGAAAAAACACAGTAAAGAAATTATGCAAAATTAATACTCAAATACTCAAAGGATTTATTATTGTTAATCTTACCCTGAAACCATTCTGGAGTCCTACTATTAAGAACCTACATCATTTCCACCCTTAAATTATAATAGTGACTATTAAAAACAATACATACTCTGTAACTGATGTTACACTTTCCTGTCCAAAAGGTCCAACTGGATCATCCTTGAATTTATCACTTGGAAGTTGAGGTGGTAAAAACTCTAAATCTTTTTTCTTTGGGACCTTGTAATACTTCCAAGCTATATTAGCTTCATCTTCTTCCAAGTTTACTGCTGTACCAACATATATTGTAGGTTCTACAGCTTCCTGGAATTGAGCTGGGAAAGACTGGGATAAACTGTCTATCCTATCTTCAATTGGTTTAGAAGGAACCAAGGGATCCGGTGTTGGCATTTGATAAAAATGTTGACTTTGAGGAGTTGAAGGTGTTTTAGTCACTCCTTCATCAACCACATCACATGGGTGAGGACTAAGTGGGGGTGGTTGAGGTGAATTTGCCATTTCAGTGCCATGCATCTGAGGAGTCTTTGCTACATCATTAGTTCGGATGTTTGAAAATCTCACTTGACTGTCTGGAGCAGAGATCACAAGTCTTTGGCTGGATGAATCTGTATCCATGCCAACATCATCGCTAACAGATACACGATGGTGAAAAGGAGTCAAGGGGCGTTTTTGTGGTTTTTCACTCTTTTCTTGCTTTTCATTGGTCTTGTGCTTCGGAAGTACTTGTTGTTGCTGACTTAAAGTTGGTGCCTGTCCTTGTTGTCCAGGATTTCTTGGTTTGAGATTTTTGTGCCTGAAAAGTTAAAAGAAAGATTTATAGTATAACTATTATATAAAAGTATACAAGTTAACAGCATTAGAAATTTTGGATGTCATCTGTTTTTCACACATAATCCTAAAAGTAAAATTATTTGAATTTACATAGAAAAAAAATACTTTGTTCAGTGGCCTAAAACTAAGAGCATGCAGAAAGCTTCATAAAAGCCAATCTCTCATCCTCATTTAACATGTGATCAGATAGCCAAAGATGATCTGCCTTACATAATCTAAACATCTTAGTATCTGAATACAGAGATAAGATTCTAGTTATCTTAATATAAAAAGGTATAAAATGTCCTCAAATTTATTCATTTATGAAGGTACTTGATATTTTACCATTAGTAATTGTTATAAATCAATGTCAACAGCTTGGCTGAGCTCAGTCATCATCTACGGTCCTACAGCAACCAGCAAGGAAACTTACGCTACTGGACTGAAATTAGATCAGTCAAGATTGTAGTTATATCCATCTGGATAGTTCTGGAATTGACTGGTTGATGCCCCATACCATACCTACCTTCCTTCTCCCAAGGTTTACCAATACAGAAAGAATAAGCTGACTGGAAAGGAAAAAGAAAAGGAAGTACCTAAAACAATTTATTCCTCATGATGTGAAGCAATTCTAAATCGAAGAATTTAAAACTATATACCTTAAAATCTAATAACTGTATTCAAAGTTTAAGATTTCTTTCAGTGCAGTAAAAACACTGTGCACTTTGAGATTTCCAAACTCAACTGTATTAATGTATATAAAATATTATGTATTTTATATACATAATATTTATATAAGTGTATATACAATATTTTTAAGTAAAAAACTAGAAAAAAATTTGCAGGGATTTGGAGTTAAAGCATTAAGTATTCA
This sequence comes from Kogia breviceps, assembly GCF_026419965.1. Taxonomy (NCBI): domain Eukaryota; kingdom Metazoa; phylum Chordata; class Mammalia; order Artiodactyla; family Physeteridae; genus Kogia; species Kogia breviceps. The sequence continues at coordinate 22,794,173 of NC_081328.1, forward strand.
CTAGGTTTTTTGGCTTGTTTTCTTTTTACAATATACTTCATTAATGGTTTTATTATATCAGAGGTAACTTGAAAGACTATTAAAAAGCAGTGGCAGGCACTTTTTCAAAGAACCCTCTCTACTGAGGGAACATGCTGAGACACCCTTTTATACAGAGCCTGGGACCTCTTATTGTACATGAGGGGAAAAAAAGCATGAAAGTTATCAAAGAAAACTCCAGTTATGTCCAAAGGACACAGGAGAAATTCATTATTACTCTGACACCAAAATCAAAGACATCATACGAAAAGGAAATCACAGAACAATATTCCTTAAGAACACAAATGTAAATCATTAACAAAACGAGCAAATGAGTAATACATAAACTGAGAATACATCATAATCAAATGGAATTTGTCCCATGAATGTAAGGTGTAACATTCACAAGAAAAAAACCAATATTATTCATCACATAACAGAATAAAACAGAAAACCATATGATTATCTCAATAAATACAGAAAAACATGACAAAATTCAACACCTATTCATATAAAAAGACTCAGCAAGCAAGTATTATAACTTAGTCCAATGAAGGCTGTCTATGAAAAACTACAACTAACATCATACTTGATGATGGAAGACTAAATATTTTCTCCGTAAGACTGGAACAAAGCAAGAATATTAACTCTCAACATTTCTTTTCAACAATTTTATGGAAAGTTTTAGCCAATGCAGTAAGTCAAGAAAAAAAAAGAGATCAGAGATTTCAAAAGAAGAAGAAAAACTGTCTTTATTCATAGTAAACATGATTAGAACTTTACAATGAAGGCATCAGGCTGATCACCACCTTCTTAGTTTTAACATTATTAGAAGTGGGATAGGGCTTCCCTGGTGGCGCAGTGGTTGAGAATCTGCCTGCCAATGCAGGGGACACGGGTTCGAGCCCTGGTCTGGGAAGATCCCACATGCTGCAGAGCAACTGGGCCCATGAGCCACAACTACTGAGCCTGCGCGCTTGGAGCCTGTGCTCTGCAACAAGAGAGGCCACGATAGTGAGAGGCCCGCGCACCACGAGGAAGAGTGGCCCCCACTCTCCACAACTAGAGAAAGCCCTCACACAGAAACGAAGACCCAACACAGTCAAAAATAAATAAATAAACAAATGTGGGGTTAAAAAAAAAAAAAAAAGTGGGATAACCAGGCATATGTCTCTTCTGATGTGACACCATACAAAGCAACACAGCACTGCCTATGTAGTATTCGCACCAAAAATATTAAAACTGAACCTAATTAAGCCTCTAGATCAGCAGTGTCCAAAATAACTTTCTGTGATGATAGAAATGTTCTATATGTGGCTACTGAGAACTAGAAATGTGACTTGTGCAATGGAGGGGCTAAATTTTTAATTTTATTTAAATCCAGTTACTTTAAATTTAAATAGCCACAGGGACTTTCCTGGTAGTCCAGTGGTTAAGACTCCGTGCTTCCACTGCAGGGGGCATGAGTTCTATCCCTGGTCCAGGAACTAGGATCCTGCATGCCGAGTGGTGTGGCCAAGTAAATAAATAAATTTAAATAGTCACTAGTGGTTACAAACATAGCTAGTATTTAGAGGACATGGCTCTAGTGCTACCTTCCATTTACAGACATGCAAGGGAGAAAAGAAGTTAAATGACACCAGAAGAACAAGTTAAAATACATGACAAATTGAGAAATTCCATAATGTGGGACATTCTATAGAAAAACTGACCTAGTTTCTCCAACCAAATCAATGTCATAAAAGGAGGAAGAGGATTAAATGAGAGACCTGGAAAACTTAACAATCAAATGTCTACTCCTTGTTTGAACCCTAGTCAAACCAACCAACTACAAAAAGATATTTCTGAGACATATCTGTAGAAGGTATCAGATGATACCAATAAAATACTGTTCCTTTTATCAGGTGTGATAATGGAATTATAGCTACGTAAGAAAATATTAACATTTTTTAGAGTTGCATACTGAAGTAGGAGTGAAATGACAGTATTTAAGATTTGCTTTAAAAATCTTCAGCAAGAGTGCAGCATGGGTGACTGGACAAATAAAGCATTATACCTCGACAGTATCATGGAGTACTAAGAACTTAAAAGAAAAAAGAGTGGAACTATATGTGCTAACAAGGAAAGATACCCAGGATAACTGTTTTTCAAAAAAAAGCACGTTGGGGCTTCCCTGGTGACGCAGTGGTTGAGAGTCCGCCTGCCGACACAGGGGACACGGGTTCATGCCCCGGTTCTGGAGGATCCCACATGCAGCGGAGTAGCTGGGCTCGTGAGCCATGGCTGCTGAGCCTGCGTGTCCGGAGCCTGCGCTCCGCGACAAGAGGCCACAGCAGTGAGAGGCCCGCATACTGGGGAGGGGGGAAGCATGTTGAAGAACAGTATACATAGCATGATTCCATTTGTGGAAAAGAAAACAGGCAGGCAGATCTACATACATGCATAATAGGGAGAACTTGTCATTTTAAGTTTTATATTTGTATGCATTATTTAAATTTTTTAAATAGCATTTTAAAAAAATTAATAAAGTTATTGGTCAGTAAGGAAACAAACAATAGGTTCTATCCAATGTAAGAATAACCCCTTCTCTAACCAACCCCTCTTCGAACATTTTCAATGACAAGGACCACATTACCTTATGAAGAAATGTAGCTCCTTCAGTTGTTAGAAAATAATATATTGACTAGAAACTTGTCTTTTCTATATCAGACATTTATATATATGTGAATGTAAATTTTTTTTCCTATATCCAGACATGAGTCCTATTTTGAACTCTATTTCTAAAGCTGTGCTGCCCAACAATGGTACCCAAAGTCCAATGTGGCTAACTAGGCACTCAAAACGTGGAGAGTACAAATTGAGATGTGCTGTAAGTGTAAAATATCCACCAATTTTCAAAGGCATTTATGAAAGAAAGAATGTCAACTATCTCTTCTAATCTGTTTTTTTAAGGTTATTTTTATGACATATAGTTTTTTGTTTTTTTAATTTATTTTTGGCTGCGTTGGGTCTTTGTTGCTGTGTGTGGGCTTTCTCTAGTCGCGGCAACTGGAGGCTACTCTTCATTGTGGTGCACAGGCTCTAGGCACGTGGGCTTCAGTAGTTGTGGCATGTGGGCTCAGTAGTTGTGGCTCACGGGCTCTAGAGCATAGGATCGGTAGTTGTGGCTCATGGACTTAGGTGCTCTCCGGCATGTGGGATCTTCCTGGACCAGGGCTCAAATCCGTGTCCCCTGCCTTTTTGGCAGGCAGATTCTTAACCACTGTGCCACCAGGGAAGTCCTCTAATCTGTTTTTTGCTTTGGAAAATATAGTTGATTTCTATAAAAGTATTTTATTCATGTTAATTTGTACTGGGCTTATGTTATTTTTTAAATAAATTAAGCACTGCTTTAAAATTTCCCTAAAATGATATAAACAGATGTGACCCACATAAATAAAAGCATGTTCGGATACCCTATAATTTTTAAGAGTGTGAATGAGTTTTGAAACCAAAAGTTTAAGAATTCATCAAGTTATGCAAGGCACTAAGGAGAAAAAACGATCTCCAATCATCTGGGGTGAGCTACCTGGTTACATTCCAAGTAACATTCCAAGTATACAAGGGGTGTGAAAAGTAAACAGCCATACATTCCTTTGTCCTTCCATAAGGCAAAGAAAACTATTAATTTGGCCTATATACAAATAGCAATGGCTCTCCAAAACTTTGGTAACATTAAATCATAGTTCCTTTCTTCTATGTAGACCTTTTTCTAAAAGCTAGTCTTCTTTAGAGACAACTGAATTTCATATTAGAAGTCAACCAAATTGGAGAATCTTTCTAAAAAAGAAGTTGTCCTGAAAGTATCACAGAGTGATTCCTTTAATTATTTTTCCTATTAATTGAAGTTCCTAATAATTTAGTGTTAATATCTAAAATTTATTGTAATGCTTTCTACTTATACAGCTTGCTAAGTGCTAATTTTTTATGAACATTCCACCAGACTAAAGCCTAATATCCATAAATGTGCAGTTTTTAATCTCACTAACAACTGAAAAATGCCAATTAGAACAATTTTATCTTTTCACTTACTATAATGCGAAAAAAATAATTTTAAGGACAGTTCTCAGATCAGTGAAAGCATAAGAAAAACCAGCACTCTTATATGCAAGAAGTGAGAGTGAGGGCTTCCCTAGTGGCGCAGTGGTTGAGAGTCCGCCTGCCAATGCAGGGTACACGGGTTCATGCCCTGGTCCGGGAAGATCCCACATGCTGCGGAGGGGCTGGGCCCGTGAGCCATGGCCGCTGAGCCTGTGCTCCACAACGGGAGAGACCACAACGGTGAGAGGCCCGCGTACCGCAAAAAAAAAGAGAAGTGGGAGTAAAACTGGTAGAAGCTTTCTGAAGTCATAAGCAAAGTATTTAAATAGGCCCCTTGCCCACAGCTCTCTATCACATCACCCACCTAATTTTATTTCCTTCTTAGCACTCACCACTCTTAAATTTTAAAAGGATTAAGAATTTTTTTTGAAAACTAAATTATCTGCCCCACTCCCCTTAGCATGCAGGCTTCACAACAGCAGGAGCCTTGTTCACTAATGTATCCTGAGCCTTGGACATCGTCTATCACAGAGTGTCAAAAAAAAAAATCTAATAAATAACTGATAGTCACAAAAGTATTATTTTTTAAAAGGTAAACACAAACAAAAAAACCTGTGGAAACAACCTATTTGTCTATCAAACCCAGAATGATTAAATACACTATGGTACTTCCATTCAGTGGAATGCCAAGAAGTTTTTTTAAAACAATAAAGTAGATCCACAAGTAACTAGAATGGAGAGATCTAAGGCACATGAAGTGAAAAAATAAACTGCCAAATACATCTGTATTATGTTTATGTGTTGGGAGGAAAAACACATATACACACAGTATTTTTTTTTTTTTTTTTTTTTTTTTTTCAGTACGCGGGCCTCTCACTGCTGGGGCCTCTCCCGTTGTGGAGCACAGGCTCCGGACGCGCAGACTCAGTGGCCATGGCTCACGGGTCCAGCCGCTCCTCGGTATGTGGGATCCTCCCGAACCGGGGCACGAACCTGCGTCCCCTGCATCGGCAGGCAGGCTCTCAACCACTGCGCCACCAGGGAAGCCCATACACACAGTATTATAGAGAAAAGCATGGAAGGATAATACCTAATTGGCAAGTAGTTACTTCTAGGGAGAGAGAGTAGGATTTGGAAAGAGAGTGGTCAAGCAGTACTTCAGCTTTATTTGTATAATTTAAATTTCTTAAAATCACATATCATGCAAACTGCTTATATTTATGCAATTTTTTTTCCAAATCAATTCTAAGAGAAGGGTCCAGTCCCATCTTTCACACAGAGTAAATGTAGTACAATCATTTATCAAAAAACAAAACAGAGGAAAATGAGGTAATGGAGAAAGCAGTAACAGCAGGGAGCTTCAATCACTTCTATGGCTGAAAAGGACAATAAGACGAAGTAGTCTCATCAGATCACAGAAGCTTGGGATGGTGCTACAACCACAGCAGGAACTGCCCAATGGTAACTGGGACCACAGAAGAAGGGGCTATTAACAGGACACAGAGCTGCTGCTGGAGTTGGCTCAAAAAGGGGCGGGGGGGAATACCCTGGCTTCTTCCCTCCTATCAACCAATCTTCTCTTAGTGCCTCCAACTAGCCAACTCCAAAAAGCAAGTGAGCCTAATCAAATCATCATGCTGACATCTTAAAATCATACAATATCATTTGTCAGTTATATCACAATAAAACTGGGGAGAGAAACCAAGAAACACATGTTAAAGGCAAGGGAGCCTAGGAATTGTAACTCCCTGCAAAACAGAACAGAGCAGGGAAAATGTAGGGATACATTTGAGAACAGACTGGCTGACTAGTACAGTCAGTTATCGATGTATGCGCTACCTCCTATATTCTATACCAGGAGAGGATACACGTAATAGGGTGGCTCCAAGTCTGTTTCAAGCCTTACTTATGAACTAAAGAAGAGAACCAGATGTGGGGGGAGAGGCAGGGGTAGAGGAGGAATCTACAATATGCAGTAGTAAAAAAAAGTGAATAAAAAAAAAGTAAATGATTAGAAACACTGTATTTACTAGAAGGGTAAATTTACCAAAGCTAGTCAAACATATACATTATATGAAATTTCATCATATCAAACCTTGACATACCTAGGAGGGATTTCTGGAATTAGGAAAGAAAGTATGTTTTTAAAAATAAAAGTTCGGCTTAGAGCAAGAATTAAAACTTATGTTTACCAACATGCATTTTGAGTGTCTTCCTCTACAACTATTCTAGACAAATAGACTTAAAACCCAAATCTTTCAAAAAGAATAAAGTAATGTCTAGGTTAGAAACTAAAAAAGAAGAGCTGCTTGATAAAAATGCCAATACAGTGAAAGAGAAGTCTAATTTCATTTAAGCATTCTATTGGTCTTAGACCAGGGATTGGCAAACTTTTTCGGTAAAGGACCAGATGGTAAACACTTTAGACTCTGGGGGGCCATACAGTCTGTCTTGTAACCACTCAACTCTGTAAAATCAGCGGAAGTTAATATGTGTATGAACAGATGTGGCTCTGTCCCAATAAATTCTTATTTATGGACACTAAAATTTGAATTTCACATAACTTTCGCAAAATATTTTCCTTTCATTTCTTTCAAATATTTACAACTGTAAAAATCATTTCAGCTCACACGCCATACGAAATAGGTGAGCCAAATGTGGTCAACAGATCGTAGTTTGCCAACAACCCTTGGTCTTAGACAAATAATGCATTGAAGCCCTGAATTTCAAGACTAAGTTTGGGACTTCCCTGGTGGTGCAGTGGTTACGAATCCGCCTGCCAATGCAGGGGACACGGGTTCCAGCCCTGGTCCGGGAAGATCCCACATTCCGCGGAGCAACTAATCCCATGCGCAACAACTACTGAGCCTGCACTCTAGAGCCCACGAGCCACAACTACTGAGCCCACATGCCCAGAGCCCATGCTCTGCAACGAGAGAAGCCCACACACTGCAGCGAAGAGTAGCCCCTGCTCGCCACCAACTAGAGAAAAACCCATGCACAGCAACAAAGACCCAATGCGGCAAAAAAAAAAAAAAAGACTAAGTTTGGGTTTTTTCCCCAAGATGAGTGTGTTTTTTCCTAATTTTTTTTTTTTGGTTTTAACTATTTTAAACTGTTAAACAGGAGCTAATCTATCCATATTTTTATTCCAATCTCTCTGTCAACAAGAGGCAAGTTTTTAACAAAGCTGTCAGACTTTAAAAAATTGTACAGTCTTTAATCCAAAGAATCTATATAAAACAAAACTTAATCTATGCAAAAACACATCAGAACACTTGAGAGTCTGTCATTGTACTCAATCAAACAGAGCTAATGTAAGAAAAACCTTAGCCCTAACCTGCAAGCACTCCATCCCTCTGGCTCACAGCCAAGACAAGAAGGGGTGGCCAACTGTGCATTTGTAAGTCATGGTTACGGATATCAATGCCATTATTTATTTACTTGACTGCAAAAACATATGATCTATCTTTAATCTGTAGAATAAAATAATAAACTCTAGGCAACATAATCTTTAGGCCTGTGATAAACAAATCTCATCAAAATCCCCAATATATAAAATAAATACCACTGCCTAAAAAATTCCAAGTACATCCATTCTTCTACCGACCTTTCAACCAACACAGTCTATTAGAAAGCCTGTATTTTTACAGTACAGCTTTGGTCCCTTGCAGAATCTTATTTTCTGAATCTTAGTTCATCACTTCACCTACAGCTTGACCAAAGGGATGTTATAGAAACTGCTGCACAAAACCCAATATTGTATTTACTATAAAAAAGACTGAGAAAAATTTTATCTCAGTATATCATACATCATCTTTTTTATGAGAACGCTTGGGAGAAATGTCTCAAGCACAGTGCCATTTATCAACACTTTTCTCAAGAGACTTGTGTTCCTCTTACCTTATAGATGCTATATATTCCATAATTCAGTATAAAATTCTTTTATTTAGCTATGAATCCAAGCTTTCACAGTCCAGCTCTGGTACCTGTATAAGAACCTATGACATACATTTGTATGTCCTTCTACAATCAGCTCCGTATTACTGAATTTTTATTTTCCTCATATTTTTTTCTTTTGGAAAAAATCCTAACAGTGTGTTTACGTAAGGTATCTCAAACAAAGTGGGGCCTAAGTATGCAACAGCATAAGAAACTACCACACATACGTGTATATTCCAACATCAATTAAATGGAAAAGAAAAAAAAAGTCTACCTCAAACAGCTGCAATTTGTTCTTTGTGTAGCTTCAACAAAATCCCAGGATGCTACTTTATCGGCTGTCTCTTCTTCACATAGACCACCTGATGAAGCCGAATACTTCCTCCTAAGATTTGAAATTATAAAACTCTTTAGAATTCATAAAATTTTTTGTAACCCTGAATTAAGCATTGAAGTTGAATTTTTAAAAATCAATTTTTCAATTAAAATCATATGAATAACAGTTTATACTTTAAATATCTCTTATCTACAAGTAACTACCAACATACGATTTTTAAACTTGAAGATGAAAATACATACTTGTTCTGTGCTCTGTTCAAATTACATTCTTGCCAAACTCTATCCACCACATGATTTGCTAATTTTCTGGGTATTTTCCCACCATGATGGCTAGTACTATCAGAGCTGAAGCCATCAGATACTGAAGAAAATGTAATCCATTTCTGGGCAGACTGAGGATCAACTGAAAACAAAAAAGAACAGGCTATAGGAGAATAAAGGTAGGTTTAAAATAACATTATTTTGTTTTTGTTTTTTTTAAATTTCTGACACAACTTGCCCTGGTAAGATAGATAGCTTACCAGTAGCTACCTGGTAAGCCTACTTATATTTTGAGGCCAAAAAGCATGCCACTTTACTTAAAATACAGAAAGCAAAAAAAAAATCTGGACAGGGAATGGGAACTGGATGATAGCGTTATATCAATGTTAATTTCCTGACTTGGAAGATTAAATGGTAGTCATATAGGAAAGTACTTAATTTTGGGAAACAGACTGAGTACTTAGGGGTGATGGGGCATCATGTCTGCAGCTTTTTCTCAAATGGTTCAGAAAAAGACCAGTGACAAGGAATGTATGCATAGACAGAGGGTGATGGAGCAAATGTTAACAGTTTGGGAATCTGAATGAGAAGAGTTCCTTGCACTGTACTTACAAACACTTCAGTAAGTTTGAAATTATTCCAAAATAATTATTTTTTAAGTGTTTACTATATTCAAGATAACAGATTTATCACTAGAGCTAATGAAACTAGTACAATACCTGTTTGAACTTCCTCAGGAGATGTAGGTGGTGTAAGAGTAACTGAAGACATAGCAGGATCTCTTGTGGAAGCAGGCACTTGGTGGACACCCAAGCAAGAAGCTGAACAGTGAGAGGATCCCACAGAGCTAGGAGTAGGAATGTCTGACTGAGGAACTAGAACAAAGCATGCTGGGTAGATCATTCGGACACCAGCTAAAAGAAAAAAAAAAAAAAGCATAAGAAAATCAATTACTATTGTGACTGTAGTGGGATTAGTTTCACTCAAAAGTGCAATAACGGAAAAGTAGATATAATATGATCACACTTGTTAAAATAAAAATACATTTAATGTACTTTTATAAATGTACTCTTTCTGGCATAAGGTTTTTCTTGAAGAAGCCACAAGAGCCTGGTAGTAGTGGTTACCTTTAGTGACAGAGACTTAGAAGAAAGCAGCTTTCTCTTTTTGCTTTTGGATTTTATAACCACGAATGTGTATTTCTTTAAAAAAAAAAAAAAATCTTTATTTACAAATTTGACCAAATTTATTTTAAAACTTTAACAAAGGTAACTGGCACTAGAAATGCAGACCATTTTCTGTTTTCTTCTTTATATGCCTCTATTTAAAAAGCCAAATATATGTTTGTGTTTTGTTTTTGTTTTTGACACAACTACTCTGGTAATATATTTATTGAAATTGAATACTGGTATTTCTTTTATTTAAAAAAAAGTAATCTCATATATAACATTTACCATATGAATCCATTAAATTCAGTGTTGCAAATTCTAATCCGCTCAACCAATTATCTGTTCACCCATACATTCCCCACACCTCCCATGTCTCTCTAAAGTGGAGTATACATCTTCACCTCATTGTTAAGCTGGGCTGTGCAACTTGCTCTGGAATGTAAGTGCATGTGATAGATGCCACATCCCAATAGGAACTTCAGATGTATTTGCAGGATCAATGCAGCCTCTCCTACTTGTCCTCTGCCTTGTCTCTGCATGTCTCAAATATAGTTTACCTTGTTAACCTAGGTCCCTAAGTAAGAAGATAAATATAATAAAGCCAACCTAAATAGTTCTGAGCTGGACAAAGCAAATCAAAGCCACAAGTCCTTTTGGTATACATTTTCTGCCTTTTATCAGAGGCAACAGCTTTACCAAATGTTAAAATACTGCATCACACACGCTGTCAACTTTCCAACCTCCAAATATTATTCAATCACAATTATTTTCTTCCCACCTTCAGCATTTTTCCCTCTAGGTGGAATATATTTCCCTGCCCCAATGACTTTGGCTTGGCCATATGACTAGTTTTACCTAATGGAGTGTGAACAGATGCAACATACATCATATCCCTAGAAGAAGCTTTAAATACACTTATATGGTTAGGCTCAGTCCCTATTATTCCTCTGTTCTTGTAAGAATAGTATGTCCCAGATACTGGGGTACTCCTTGAACCTAGGTTGCAGGATGAGAAGACACAAGGAGCCAAACCACAACCAAACTGCAGCCCTTATGTACTGTAAGCAGGAAATAAGGAAGAAATAAATGTTTGCTGTTAAAAGCCACTAAGATATCAGAGTTATTATTCAGCAAAATCTAACTAATACATATAGTCACATATTTCCCCCCTTAGGATTAAATACTCAGAATCCCTACCAACAAGAACTTCTACTGCAGCTAAAGAATCATCTTCCCAATCCATATCTTCCTGTTTTTCTTCAGACATCTCCTTCAAACAAGATGAGACAGGATAGAACTGTTTCCATTCACCAATCAATTTTTTTGTAGCTGAATCGGACATCTTGAATGCCTGTCCTGTGAGAGTGCCATTTAGTCCAAATGGGCTTAAGATAACTAGAAACCCAAAACAGATATCAAGTAAGTAACTAAAGATGATTATACCAAATAAGATGACATTGAACAGTATGGCAAGTAATTAAGCAATTCAAAAAAAGGAAGAAAAGGAAATCCATAATGATCAATTCCAGAGAAAATCAATTTATTGTACTTCATTATTTTGAAAATAAAGTACAACACTGAGTTTATTATAAAAACTTAAAATTTTGTCTACCCCAAAATCTCAGATGGACAGAATTCCTACATAAACTGGGAATACTTGTATATCCTTCAACTTCTCTTGACTTTCCCTTAAGGAAAAGCAATTTGAGGAAAAATAATGTGTGTGTGTGTGTGTGTGTGTGTGTGTGTGTGTAAATAAATCTAAGTACTTATTATATGCTGCCATGTAAATTTTTGAAGAGCAAAACTAGGCTTAGAATTAAAACAAGAACATACTGCCAGTTCTTAAAAACAAATCATCCATCTTATAAAATATTTCCTCTAGAGTTCAACCACTTTCACAGTAAGAATTATATCAAAAGTTCTGTGTACCTACGTTAAAAATGGCTTATGTGATCTGATACACAAGATAACTTTGAAAATATGAACATGTACACCATCTAGAGGCTATTTAAAGAAACACTTTAAATTATGCAAACATTCATGTACAAGAAATTTTTAAAATATTTGTATTAAAAAACTTATTTCATTGACTTAATACTCAAATGGGGAAGAAGTAAACTACATCAGAATCATCATTAGGCTAAAGATCGGGGAAAATCTCATTGATCGCTACCAATTTCAGTAAGAATTTTTTCTTGAAACAACAATAAAAGATCAAATAACTAAGCCAATAAAATAATCTACCTTGAAATGGGCTATTAGACTGTTGAGCAAGGGTGATATGTTCTTCACTAAGAAGGTATACAGGTTGATGTTGGTTAATTTCCACACTGGTACAAACATTGCTGTCTCCATGCAAGAAGAAGGTGAAAGAGCAGGACAAGTGTTCACTAATAAAGAAGAAAAAGTTATACTTTAGTAATGATTTATAGCCAAAAAAAAAAGTCAAGTTGCTTTTCTTTTTTACGAAGTTATACCACAAAAATGTACATTTTCTTTAACCCAGAAATTCCACCTCATCATCTAAAGGGGAAAAAAAAAAAAAAAACCCACAGATATGAGCAAAGATTTAGCTATAAGAAATGTTCTTCACAGTACTGCTTATAATAGAAAAAGCTGCTAAGAAAGGAACCAGTTAAACAAGTTAGGTACACCCACATATACAATTATGATATAGCCACCAAAATAAATAAAGGTGGGGTAGTGGGTTTAATGGAAAAGGCAGGCTTATAGTCTCAATTTTTTTTAAAGGAAAAAAAAAAGGTTACTTTGGTGAAAAACAATCTATGTGTACAATAGAATTAAAGATGACCTAATTTTCTTGTTTGTTTTCCCCCTCTATATAAAAAAATTAAATACAAATATATTTTCTCATTTTACTATTTCTGAAATTGGGCTGAATTCAATTAACCAAGCATTTAATGTACTGCCCCCCACCATCTCCAATGAATAGTTATTTTAAAGCAATGATGGGTCTTACAACTGAAGGCATCCTAGAATCAAAGTTATATGCAAAACAGAACATCTTATGAAATTTAGATATGACTGGGTATACAGGTTGGAAAATAAAAGTTCCCAAGAGGAAAGTAGATGTATCGTTAAGATAAAATTTAGAAATGTCGAGTGGCCCAGAAGGGAATGAGATTATACACTAAGAAGAATCTACTTTCCTTATTCCTTCTCCACTCATTTATCTTAAAAATCATCTTAAAGAACCAGTTCTTTAAAATATAACCACTAATAAGCTCAAAATCTGTTGCATATATCTATAAGCCCCTTGAATTATTTCTGGACAAGGCAAGGGCATAATGAATTAAAATTAAGTTATAGTAAAAGTAATACTACAGTTAACAGAAGTGGGGAAACAGAAGGTAGGAGAGAGGTCAAGAGTAATGCAGAGCTGAGAATTTCTTCATCATTATATATATGTCAACAAATAATGTCTAAAACCTGAAAATAATATAACTAATAAAACAAATCTTTCATGGTAAAGAGTCAGTAGACACTGTCTAAAGTTGATCAATCAAAGCCTAGAGGTATAAGCATCTCTAGAATTATGGCAGTAACCACCAGAAGAAGTAAACAAAAAATTAAAAAATAAAAAACAAAACCTGGATACTTCCAAGGAACGGGACTAGAGTAAGCAAGGATCTTTGCTTTTTCTAAATTTATGAAATCATTCTGTATTACCTGAATCATTTTACTCTTAAATTTTTTAAATTTATGAATTCTACACATTTAGTGATTACTGTATTCTTCCCCATCCCAGTAGCTTTTGTTGTTTTTAAAAAAACAAACTTATTTTCAGAATAATTTTGAATTTATAGAAAAGTTACAAAGATAGTATAGAAAGTTCCCATATACCCTTCACCCAGTTTCCCCTAACATCTTACATAATCATGCTACATTTGTCAAACAAGTAATTAACACTGGCACATTACTGCTATTAACTAACGCCAGTCTTTTATTTCTTCACCAGATTTTTCCACTTATGCCCTTTTCATGTTCCAGAATCCAATCCAAGATACCATACTGCATTTAGCCAATTTTTTTGTTCCTGCCTTATTGAGATATAATTGATGATTATAGGAAATAAAATTATTGACATTATTTAATAAATAAATTAAGCTTGTTTCTTCTGATTAAAAAACTAAGTCTACTGGAATAACTATGGTTGAGTAATTACGGAGACTACAGACATTTGCTTTGATATAAGAGTACAGTTGACCCTTGAACAACACAGGGGGGTTAGGGGTGCCAACCCTCTCCATGCAATGGAATATCCTCATATAACCTAGTCCATCCTCCACATGCAAGGTTCTGAATCCACAGATTTGACCAACCATGGATCATGCAGTACTACGAAGTATTTACTACTGAAAAAAATCTGCATATAAGTGAACCCGTGCTGTTCAAGGGTTGACATATAAATCTAAAATAATCACCAAATCAAGATAAGAGACTTGTTAACTAATACACTTAGAAAACCATCCATCCAAAGACAGACCATTGCTAATGCTCATTTAAAATAAACTCAATTTTATTATTGCTTTCCATCAATGGCAAGGAACCTATACTACAAAATAGACAAAAGAAAAAAAAAAGTAACCAAATGCAAACCTAACTCTAAATGCTTAAAACAAAACATACATGTCACTCTCCCTACCCACACACACTCAAAACAACTCTGCATTAAACTTAGTATTATATTCAGATCTAAATGCACTATATACTAAACCACCAAGTGAAGGCAACTGTTATTCCTTTATTCAAAAGTATAAAATGCTTTATTCAAAAAATATTTTATAGCAAAGCACACGACACTATGCTAAGCACAATTATTCAATTACAGTTATGGTAGGTGCTGTAACAAAAATCAGGTCCAGGGTACTAAAATACAGACTTAACAAGGCCTAGAAATGAAAATAAACTTTTAATTCCTAAGGGAAAAAGAATCACACTTGGGTAATGTCATGAAAGTTATTCTTATTTCTTATGGTGACTTATATCAGCCTACCCCCCAATACCTATTACTTCGCCAATCTCATTTCTTACTAGTCTTCCTCTAATACTTCCCCTTCTCCCTCAACTGACCTCTCTCCTGTTCTTTAAACACATCAGGCCTTTTTACCTACTGTTACTCCATCCGGAACACTCTTAATAGCTATATTCACCTTCATCAGGTTTTTGTTTAAAGACTTTCTAGGTGAGGTCTTCACTGATCACCCTACTTTAAACTGTCCCTCAATTCCTCTTCTGGGATTTGTTTTGGCTCAAAAAAATAATCACAATCTAACATATTATACAGTTTGTTTATTTCTTATAGTCACCAAGATTGTAAGTGCTATTGAAGGAGGAATCTGTTTCCTTTGTTCAATGCTGTATCCCCAGCATCTAGAATAGGTCCTTGGCACACAGTACTAAATACTGTAAAGTCCACATTCTGAACCCCCTATTTTTTCTATACAAACATATTCCTTTTCTTATCTAGTTTATATCTGTATATAGTTGTACAAGCCAGCAATATAAATCACCCCCAATTTTTCACTTTCCTGAAACTCCCTACATTCAGCTAATCTATCACCAATTGCTAGTGATTCTAGTTCTTAAACAATTTATTATTTTTTGTTTTTTGTCTTTTTAAGGTCTGAGTAGCTGTTAAAATCTCTAATTTATCTTTCTTTACACCACTGTCAGGTATCTAAAAGTTAATTCTAATCATGTAACTGGGAGGCTCAAAATCAGTAGCTCCCCAATGCCTTCAGGACTAAGTCAAAAAACCCCTAAAACCTTAGCACAGCACTTTAGACCCTTCACAGTCTGATCCTTGCCAAACTCTCTAGACAGATACTTAATCCACCAAGAATTACCCCTTTGTTTACCACAAATTTCTCTCCATTTCTTAATCATTCCTTAAGACTCCTTTAAGCATGATTTCTGTGCTCCCATAATATTCTATGCTTATGATAATATTTATAATAGAATTACTATTATTTACTAGTTTAACTCCCTGCCTGGTTGTAAATTCCTTGATAAAAGGAATCATAACTTTAGTATCTGTGGAAGATAGAGTTATTGGTCCCAATTCTTCACCCCTCTCTCATTTTTTTAATCACTGTAAAAAAAAAACACAACATAAAATGTACCACCTTAACCAATTTTAAGTGTACCAGTCACTAGTGTTAAGTATATGCATACCGTTGTAAAACAGATCTTCAAAACTTTATCATCTTGCAAATCTGAAACTACACTCATTAAACAACAATTCCCCTTTCTACTTCCCCCCCACCAGCCCCTTAAAAGCACCATTCTACTTTCTGCTTCTATGAACTTGACTACTTTAGATACCTCACATAAGTAGAATCACACAGTATGTCTTTTTGTGACTGGCTTATTTCACTTGGCATAAGGTCCTCAAGGTTCATCCATGGTGTAGCACATAACAGGATTTCTTTCCTTTTAAGGATGAATAATAATTCATTTTATGCATGTAAGACATTTTGCTTAGCCATCATCCACCAATGGATATTTGGGTTAGTTCTATCTCTTGGCTATTAGGAATAATGTTGCTATGAACATGGGTGTGCAAATATCTCTTCAAAATCCTGCTTTAGATTCTTTTGGACACACATTCAGAAGTAGGATTGATTCTTTTGGATACACACTCAGAAGTAGTAGTAGGATCATATGGTAGTTTCGTTTTCAATTTTTGTTGGAACCTCCATATCATTTTCCATAGTGACTGCACAATTTTACAATCCCACTAACATGGGTTCCAATTTCTCTGCCCTCACTAACATTTGTTCTTGTTTATTTTCTCAATAGTAGCCGTCCTAACATGTGAGGTGGTATCTCACTGTGGTTTGCATTTATATTTCTCTGATTAGTGATATTGAACATCTTTCACATGCTTATTGGCCATTTGTATATGTCATGATCTTTGAAGAAATGTCTACTGAAGTCTTTTGCCCATTTTTAAACTGGGTTATTTGATATTTTGTGGATTGTAGGAGTTCTTTATAATGCTGGATATTAACACCTTATCAGATACATGATTTGCAAATATTCTCTCCCATTCCATAAACTGCCTTTTCCCTGTTGATGATTATGTCCTTTGACGCACAAAGGTATTTAGGCTTGATATAGTCCCACTTGTCTATTTTTGCTTCTGCTGCCTATGTTTTCGGTGTCATAAACACAAAATCATTGCCAAATCCAGTGACATGAAGCTTTTCCACTATGTTTTTTCCTAGCAGTTTTATAGTTATAGGTTTTACGTTTTTAATCCATTTTAAGTTACTTTTTGTATATAAGGGTCCAACTTCTTCCTTTTACATGTGAATTTTCTGTTTTCCCAATACCATTTGTTGAAGAGAATATCCTTTCCCCATTGAGTGGTCCTGGCACCCTTATCAAAGGTTATTTGAACATGTACACACAAATTTATTTCTGAACTTTCTATTCTCTTCCATTGGTTTACATGTCTGTCTTTATGACAGTACCACACTGTTTTGATTACTGTAACTTCATCATGTTTTGTTCATCCCTCCCTTTATCCAGACTTTGTAGTCCCCTCTTATTAGAAGTGAAATATACTTCCCCAACCTTTGACTTAGGCTTGCTTTGTGACTTGCTTTGGCCAAGCAGAAGCTTGAAATATGCTTATGCAATTTAACTTGCCCTCTGGTGCTCCTTTAATTGCCGTAAGAACATGCCTTGACTGGCTCACTGGTCTAAAGAGAATGAGAATCATACAGAATACACTTCTACCCACACTATGGTTTACAGTGTGACTAGACTGGCTAACCCGTGGCTGACCTGTAGGTACATTAGTGAGAATACATAACTGCTGTTTTAAACCCCTGTTTTGGGGTAGTTTGTTACACAGCAATAGCTGATACAGAAACTTGCACCAAAGGTGAGGGACTACCATGACAAAAACCTAAATATGTGGCATTAGTCTTGCAATCAGAGGATTGGTAGCAAGGAATATAAAACACTGAAAAACAGTGAGGAAAATGGTAACCCATGTTAGATAATGGATAAATACTTCATAAAACTGTTGCCTGAAATAATCTGGAATGCAGAAAACATGCCTAAATGAACTTACAGAACTGGGGGAACACATCAAGTGAAAATGTAGTTTGACTGTTACTAGTTATACTTGATAAAGTACTAAAAGAAAGAGAACTCAGAAAACAACTTGCTGGTTTGCAACCATAATTTAAAGGAAATATAAACAGCTCAAAAACTGTAGGGCTGGAAAAAAATAGTTTCTCAACAAAGCGATGGTGTGGCCTATGTTATAACACAGCTCAAGAAAAACACTAAATCGGGCTTCCCTGGTGGCGCAGTGGTTGAGAGTCCACCTGCCGATGCAAGGGACACGGGTTCGTGCCCCGGTCCGGGAAGATCCCACATGCAGCGGGGCAGCTAGGCCCGTGAGCCATGGCCGCTGGGCCTGCGTGTCCGGAGCCTGTGCTCCACAACGGGAGAGACCACAACAGTGAGAGGTCTGCATACCACAAAAAAACAAACAAACAAACAAACCCACTAAATCAAGAGTGTGACTCTCATACCTCTTGTTAATACCAAACATTACTCTTGATACCAGTTGAAACATTAGAATTTTAAAAAATTACTCATAAGTCTCATACATTTATTTTCCTCAAAGAATGCACCTAAAGTAAACAAACATATATGCAACTAATCTCATTACTAAATGTGGGGATGCCTATGAAGCCATATTTGTGCTTTTCTTTCGAGTGTCTTCTTTTCTGATAGAATTCTTCTGTAACTAACTGTTAAAGTTGAGTTACAGAATGTATAAATACATAACAATTTCTAAACAGTATTTTTATCTAAGCAAACACTAGTGTTTAATTTTTGAGAGGGAAATGCCCATTAAATGTATTGACATAAAACAGGCAGAAATCAATTTTCAAAGCATCTCTCTCTAAACAGCAAAAAAGGATATGAGAATTTAAAAGACAACACGCTAAAAAAGTTAAGAAAATTTCACATTAAACTGGTTAGAACAAATAAATATTTTTTAACATTACAAGCTTTTTACATGTTTTTCAGGTAACATTAAAAGATAAATTTCTTGGTAGGGGCAAAATTTAAGAGTATAAAGGGAAATTACTAAAAATACTTTATGTCAAGGAAAACATTTATTAAGGAAGTGACTCAAGCAATAATAATCTAAACACAGAGAAACTGGAATTTGATTAGTTTTAGGGATCAAGTAAGTATGCTCTCTATACAAATGATTACGAATGCTGTGTGCTTACTCAGTAACTCAACAGCAAATTCCAAAATCTAAATTGCAAATACTTCCAAGAACATCTGTAAGTTTATGCAACAACCTAAAACAGTCTCTTGTTCTTTATGCTTAAAGACAAAGAGGCTAGGAGACCTGAACTTTATATCCTCATACTTAATTAGTGAACTAGAGTTCTTAAAAATACAGCTTTCGGGACTTCCCTGGTGGTCCAGTGGTTAAGACTTCACCTTCCAATGCAGGGGGTGTGGGTTCAATCCCTGGTCAGGGAGCTAAGACCCCACATGCCTCATGGCCAAAAAACCAAAACATAAAAAAATTTATATTATAACAAATTTAATAAAGACTTTAAAAATGGTCCACATCTGACTTCCCCCGTTGCGCAGTGGTTAAGAATTCACCTGCCAATGGAGGGGACATGGGTTCGAGCCCTGGCCCAGGAAGATCCCACATGCCGTGGAGCAACTAAGCCCGTGTGCCACACAACTACCGAGCCTGCACTCTAGAGCCCGCGTGCCACAACTACTGCAGCCCGCATGCCTAGAGACTGTGCTCTGCAACAAAGAGAAGCCACCGCAATAAGAAGCCCGCACACCATGACAAAAAGTAGCCCCCGCTTGCTGCAACTAGAGAAAGCCCGTGCACAGCAACGAAGACCCAACGCAGCCAAACAAATAAATTTATTTTTTTTAAAAAAAGGTCCACATCAAAAAAAAAGAATCTTTAAAAAAAATAAAGCTTTCAACTGTTTCATTTCATATATAAAATACTAAAGGAGAATAATCTCTCTGCTCCCACTATTTATCTGCACTGCCCTACTTAACAGCAAGCTCTCACTTTCAGTTACCTATTTTAAGAAAAACATCACCTCCTATACTGCTAGCATGTTTCCAATACAGTCTGATCTAGTAATAAAATGGTTTAAAATAAGCCAAGTTTGTGCATGATATAGGAGGAAAAAACTAAACATTCTAAATATGGGATAAAATTTCTGAAATTCTTACAGAGGTATACCTTGCTTTATTGTACTTTGCAGATAACTGAGTGCTTTACAAACTGAAGGTGTATGATAACCCTGCATCGAGCAAGTCTGTCGGCACCACTTTTTCAAGCATACGTTCACTTCATGTTTCTGTGTCACATTTTGCTAATTCTCACATTTCCAACTTTTTCATTATTATACTTGTTATGGTGATCTGTGATAAGTGATCTCTGATGTTACTATTGCAAAAAAATTACGACTTGCTGAAAGTTCAGATGATGGTTAGTATTTTTTAAATAAAGTATTTTAATAAGTTATAATCACTGTTTTTTTAGACATAATGCTACTGCACACTTAACAGACTACAGTTAGTGTAAACATAACTTTTAAATGCACTGGAAACCAAATAATTCTTGCGACTCGATTTATTGTATGTGCTGTACTGTGGTGGTCTGGAAAATAACCTGCAATATCTCCAAAGTATGTCTATATTAAAGGTAATCTAGTCAGAAAATATTATAGGCCAAAGCGAATGTTAGGTAATACTGCCATACTAAATTCACAATGGCTTGTCTTTCAAAGAGAGAGATCATTTTATAACATCACCTAATTTTTGGTACTTAGCACTTAGAAAAGTGGAGTTAAAACAAATATGTGCAACTACAATGAGACTCCAAGGTACTGTTAGGCTACTATAAAGTATTGTAGACAGTAAAATTGCTCTCCAGGAGGTTTTACTGTAATAACCAAAACAAAAAGGCATGAGTGAGGCAGAATTTTACAGACGAAACCTCAACAGATTATCTTCTATTGTAGAAAAATGTTCCTTAAGTACTGAAATTAAACAAAAGATTCTTTATTCTAAGACAGAAAACAAAAATATGCTAATAAAGTTAGCTGTTCTAATAATATAACAGTTATCTATACTGCTTTAGAAGGTACTATATCTAATCTATTTTTAGCACTTCCGTTAGGTAGTTACAGAAAGATGACATCCCATTTTGCTGGTAGGGAATTCAAGCCACAAAGAAGTTAAGTGACTTGTCTTAAGATCATAAACCTAGTTAAAGGGAATGTTGACTTAAAATTCTAGTCATCCTAACAACCAATTAAAAATGGGTAAAGGACTTGCAGAGACATTTCTCCAAAGATATATAAATAGCCACCAAACATGTGAAAAGATGTTCAACGATGTTCAACATCATTAATCATTTAGAAAATGCAAATCAAAACGACAATGAGATAACCACTTCACACCCCTAAGGATGGCTACTACTTTTTTAAAAAAAAAGAAGTGTTGGTGAGGATGTGGAGAAATTGGAATCCTCCTGCACTGCTTGTAGGAATATAAAACAGTACAGCCAATGTGGAAAAGACTTCAGCGATTCCTCAAAAAATAAATAAAAATAGAACTACTGTATGATCTAGCAATTCCACTTCTATGTATATTCCCAAAAGAGCTGAAAGCAGATATTTGTACACTAATATCTACAGCAGCGTTATTCACAATAGACACAAAGTGGAAACAACCCAAATGTCAGATGCCAGGTGAATGGATAAACAAGATGTGGTATAAAAATACAACGGAAAATTATTCAGCCTTAAAAAGAAATGAAAATGCATGCTGCAACCTAGATGAGGACCTTGAGGACATCATGCTAAGTGAAATAAGCCAGACACAAGAAGACAAATACTATATGATTCCACTTATGTAAGGTACTTAGAACAGTCAAATTCATAGAGACAGAAAGTAGAATGGTGGTTACCAGGGGCTGGGAGGGGGAGAGAACAGGGAGTTATCATTTAATGGGCAGATTTTCAGTTTAGGATGATGAAAAAGTTCTGGAGATAGATAATGTGATGGCTGCACAACAATGTGAATGTACTTAATGCCACGGAACCGTACATTGGAAAATGGCTAAAATGTTAAATTTTGTTGTGTATATTTTACCACAATGAAAAAAAAAAAGAATCCTATTTTATCACTGGATTGATAAAATTTATGTAATTGGTCCTATATTTCTATTTATGTTATCTAATAGCAGCATGCTATGGTGATACTTTTAAAATTATGCACAACTGTTCAAAATCATCCATTTTAACATTATTTGAAATAATTAACATCCCCCCCAAAAAAATCCTAGACATCCTAATTCCTAGATTTTTATTCCATCAATTCAATAGTTTTCAAACCTGTCTTTCATTAGAATCACACAGAGATCTTTTAAAAATTCCAAAGCCCAGACCACACTCCCAGGTTAATACACAGGTTATTTTTTTAATCTCTCAAGGTGATTCCACATCCAGACAAGTTTGGGAACCACTACTTTAAGTCTGTATTTCTGTAGCCCTCAGAGTAATTTTTTTTTAAAGCTATTTTTAAAATATATATATATATTTATTTTATTTATTTTTGGCTGCATTGGGTCTTCGTTGCTGCACGCAGGGCTTTCTCTAGTTGCAGTGAGTGAGGGCTACTCTTTGTTGTAGTGCGCGGGCTTCTCACTGTGGTGGCTTCTCTTGCTGTGGAGCACAGGCTCTAGGTACCCGGGCTTCAGTAGTTGCAGCACGCAGGCTCAGTAGTTGTGGCTCGCGGGCTCTAGAGCACAGGCTCAGTAGTTGTGGCGCACGGGCTTAGTGGCTCTGCAGCATGTGGGATTTTCCTGGACCAGGGAACAAACCCATGTCCGCTGCATTGGCAGGCAGATTCTCAATCACTGTGCCATGACGGAAGCCCCCTCAGTAATTTTTTAAATTTCTTAAATTTATAAGTGTAATTTCAATATCAGGTATCCTTGCCATATCTCAAAGAAAAAAAGATCTATATTAATATCCAGAATAAAACACCTTATCTGTGATTTTGTACATACTTCTGCTCACTCAGTGAACACATTACTTACATTATACAGTAAAGAGTACTTAGAAAGCAATGACAGGGCTTCCCTGGTGGCGCACTGGTTGAGAATCCGCCTGCCGATGCAGGGGACACGGGTTCGTGCCCTGGTCCGGGAAGATCCCACATGCCGCGGAGCAACTAAGCCCGTGAGCCATGGCTGCTAGGCCTGCGCGTCCGGAGCCTGTGCTCCGCAACGGGAGAGGCCACAGCAGTGAGAGGCCCGCATACCGCAAAAAAAAAAAAAAAAAAAAAAAGAAAGCAATGACATATTATTCTGGTTTACAACTTCAAATGCTCAGGAAATATAGTATCTCCCTAATATTTTTAATTTTTAAGTCTTCTGTTTTACTATTTCCAATAACTTTAAAAAGATGTAGGTACAGGAGATATAGTGGTCTACAGGGTCCACAATCTGTCTCAAATTTTTCGTGACCTATAATCCAACTCCAATACCTGCAAGAAATAAGACCTTGGACAAGTTCCTTAACCTCCCTGTGCTTCAGATTTATCAGCTGTGAAACTGGAGTAATAGGTCTGTTTTGAGAATTGATTTAATACATATTAAGCCCTGATTTCAAACACTGCTTGGCCAGTTATGCTCATTCCCTTCTCCCCTTCAGGAAAAAAAAATTTCTCTATTATGGTTCGTATCTAAAACCAATAGTTGAAAAAGACAGATTTGTATGAATCTCTAAGAATCATAGTAAGAAATGATAGTAAGAAAAGCTTAATGGGGAGGAAAAAAAAGAGAAAAAAGTCTTTCTTAGCACTTCATTTTTTTTCTCATTAATGTTTCTGGAAAGCATGAGAATGTGGAAAACGGACCATGCAAATCCTAATGACTCAAGCATCACAGAGAAATTTCATGGGTCATAAGTACTATTATATTATCACGTAAGACTTCAGAAATAGGATGCATAATAATCTTGATGACAGACATTAATAATAGACTAGCACAGACAGGCTAAAAGGAGGAAAAACAAGACAGTAACTATGCCCAACTTGGCAAACAGTGGATACCTTGACATAAGATGGAAGTTTCCCCTACTTTTGAGATTGTAGAGTACACTCACAATTTAGCATACAATTCCAAGAGGGTTCATAAGCCAGAGAGAAGAGATCTTTTACCAGTAAGCACTACCAAGCCCAGCTGGGCTTCAAGCCCTAGAACTGAGCTGTTAATTCAAACCAATATACAAATGACTATTCAGCACTTGTAAATGTGACCAGACAACGCTGAGGTGCACTCTAAGTACAGAATGCATATTAGATTTCAAAGAGTTAAAAAAAAAAAAAGAAGAAAAAAAATACCTCGTTCGTATCATCTTTATATGTAACTACATGCTGAAATATCTTAGATATATTAGGTTAAATATATTAATTTCACTTTTTAAAAAACTTTAATGTGCCTACTACCAGATTTATAAACACATATGCGACTCACATTAGATTTCTATTAGACAGTGCTACCTTAAAAGACAAGAAGAAAGGAACTGAGTCCTTAGAAAATGTAACAGCGATAGCTCTTAGCTTCCCTAGAAGTTCAGGTTTTCAAAGGTATTGAGGAACCCAACCAAAGGACATCCTAAAGCTATATAAAATGGCTACTAATATACCACCTTAAATCTTGTGGTGCTTATATTTAATTAAAATGGAGACAGACTGTGTAAAAGCCACAGGTGTGGCAGAAGATAAACATAGCTTTATGGTGAAATTTAAAGTATAGTCTTTCATTTACTGCCAAAAAAACAAAACAAAAAAACCTTGATTGACTTCTTTAGTGATGCTCCTAAGGTATTATTTTAATTGTAAGTGTAAAGGCTCTGGTGTAAGCAATACCATCCAAAAGAACTTTCTGCAATGATAGAAATATTCTCTACCTATACTACCCAATACAATAGCCAGCAGTCATGAGAGCATTTGAAATGTGGTCTTCACAACTGAGGAACTGAATTTTTATTTTTTCAGTTAATTGAAATTTAAATAGCTACAACTGGCTGGTGGCTACTATAATAACAGCACAGTTCTAAATAAAAATGGCCAGGTTCCTGACCAATCACCATACTAAAGCCTGCAACTTCTGAGCTATTCACATACATAGGACTTTCAGTCAGCATTTTAGTGCCCAAAAGTCTTAAGAGTAGAAAAGAAGGTAATTCAGACATTCAGGATCTCAAAAATATTACTTCTTATGTACTTCAGGAAACTACAGGTAGGTGGGCACTACCAAAATAGTAAGACAAAGAAAGAAAACATGAGATCCAGAAAATAAGGGATCCAACACAGACAAAAAGGTGAAGAGAATTCCCAAGATGACCGCTGTGAAACAGGCCTTATGGAACAAGAAGTCCAAACTGGAACAGAACAATGAAGCGCTCAAATAGTGATATTGAGGGGGGGGGGAGGGGAAGAGAAAGAGAGAGAGAGAGAGAAAGAGAAAGAGAGAGACAGAGAGACAGAGAGAGAGAAGAAACTAAAAGATTACACACCCTCCTCAAAGGTTGGGAAGGGAGATTTATTCTTTATACTTCTGGTAGATAGCCTAGGGGCAAATTACTAATAGGTACATAGATCAGGGCTCAGCAAACTTTATCTGTAAAGAGCCAGAGAAATATTTTAGGTTAAATATTTTAGGCTTTGTGGAGTCATCTGTCTCTTGTCACAACTATTCAATTCTACTGTAGTGTGAAAGCAGGCATAAAATAATCCAAATGAAGGAACAGGGCTGTGTTACAATAAAAATTTTATTTACAGAAACAGGTGGCAGGCTATATTTGCCCTGTGGGGTGGTAGTTTACCAGCCCCTGACATAGATAATTAAGTGAAAAAAGAGATAATTATTAACACTGGGGAAAACAAATTTATAGAGAGAAAATGGAATGTAATCCTAATATACCAAATGGTTCACTGAAAATAACATTTATACAATTATAGTAATTGAAACAACAGGTATTGTTTTTACCAAATCTTGTAACTATATTGGCAAGAGAAGGGAGGAGAGAGAAGGGAAGAGGGAAGACAGCATACAGGTATGCAACCATGTCTAAGCATCTGGGGTAGTAAGACAGCTAAGCCATTAATAGAAAGTCAACAGATTGAATCCTTAATAACTGAAATTACAGAAAACTCAGGAATCAGCATGGTATATGATTGTAAGTTTTTAAATACATAAATTAAAAGACAGTTAAAAGAATTAAAAGGGACTGCCTCTGAGGAGCACATCTAGTAGCTGGGCTCAGGATTACAGCATTTCATTTTAAATCTTGGTAATCAGCTTGACTTCTTAAAACTATATAAATATATACAGTGAACATTGCTAATTGCCTACCTGACACTTATTCCCCTTCCTCTAATTAACTGCCTACCTAGTATCTATTCTCCATTACTTCTTACTAACCAGAGCCTTATTTTGCTCAGAGTGGCAATGTTCCCATATAAAAAAATATTTCTCTCCGTAGTATAGCTAATTAAATGTCAGCTAAAGTTTCCAGAAAAGAATCTACGTTCTGATCCAAGGGTCACCCCTTCTCACTTCCTCCCTCCCTTCCTCTTCCTGCCTGGAATCCACTGTGAGTGAGGTTTGGAGATGCAACACTTACTGGGGCCATGAGGATACAACCCAAAGGCTAAAGATAAAAGAGCAGAAAACTCGAGGGAACCTGAGTTTTGATGACGTTATTGAACAGATTATCTACCTCCAGACTCCTTGCTATTGAGAAAAATCAATTCCTACATAAGCCAGGTAGTTAGGTTTTCTGTCATTTGCAACTGAATGCACTCCTAACTTGTACGATTTATTCTGTTGACAATAAAGGTTTATTTTAATTTTCAGAGAGAAAAAAATGAAAGACTCTTGATTTCTCCGGGCTTACCTAGTCATCCATTCCATGGAAACTAATAAGGGAAGTCTGAAAAATTTTCGGGTGCACATGAAAAAAGATGTGCACATGACATAAAAAAATGACATCTCAACAATAATTACAATCACAAACAATACTTCAAATCCTCACATCTTTTAGGGAAAACTAATAAATTTCCTTCATCTTCTCTTTTTCCCACATCCCATCTTACTCACCATTGTTTCGTCTCTCTTGAAGTGTCACTAATTCAACAACTGCTTGGGACGAAATCGTCTAACAGATTGTGCCTTATATTATTTAAATCAGAGAATGTAGTAACCTAAAGCTTTTAACACTATAGGTCTTAAAGTGTTCTGTGCATCTGCAATTATCCTACAAATTAAGTGTCCTATATTTGCCTAATTCAAAGTTGAAGAAAATTGAAAAACACCCCTAAAGTACACGTCTTATATAGAAAATTACAAATTTAAATTACTTTAATTAGAGCAAAAACAGAGGTCTGAGAATGAGAAGGATTACCTCAACCCAAAAGATGACTACAGATCACCATCTAAAAACAAATATTAATACTGCTTAATTTTAAGAGTACCATGACTGTATTTCCACTAGTACTAAAAAAGTATACTTCAATGCATAAGTCTCTGCTTTCATCCCACATTTTTGCTATCATCCCAAATCAAAACTTAGGCCACTGCATTGACACACAGCCTATCCCCATTGCAAGAAAATTATTCAAATATGTAAAAGAGAGAATGAAGGGGTCAAAGAAAACTAAATACTTATAGTACTTTGCCAAACTTAACCTCCTGAATATGTCTGCAAGATATTAGTTTGTTTTATCAGACATATTCTATAAAGTCATTAAAATTACCAAGCCTAAAGAAATATCAAGTAAGAGTTTAAATAAGATAGCTTACCTTTTATTTATAGGTTTTTCATCTTTTTCATAAGGCTTTACAAACCACTTGCCAATACGTACAAAGTTCCGGTTCATTAAACACCGTTCCAACAGATTGTGAACTGCTTTGAAAAGTAAAGTACGGCATTCATAGGAAAGTCCATTCTCCCACACTCCATCTTCCTCTTCTACAAAAGAAATGAAAGAAACAAAAGGTAACACTGTGGCACTATATCTACTTAGAGCTAAGTAAAAAGTGTGATAGTTTAATCCCTAAATTCATAAACCCTACTTCACCTCAGAATAGTGAGCTACAATCACTTTGGTATCTCTCTAGACATTAAAATATCAGGTTTCAAAGCTACTCCATAGAGAATAAAAGGCCAAAGTGCCATGTATTCTATTAAATTACCTGAAAATTATTTTTCCACCATATAAAAAGGCAACGATATATTGCAAACAGACTGATTTGGTTTCTGTATAAATGAAAAGGACATTTGTATAACCAAGGGAAATATTACATAGTCTACACCTAAGATGCCAATTTCTAAGCTGGCTCACTTGTTAGTTACTTTACAAAACTGACCTTGCCAAAAAAACTAGACAGTTAATAATTAAACTCAAAATATTTTATGTCCATCAGCATTCTAATCCATGACTCAACTATAAAAATAAGTGATGGATAAAAAGGAAGCTTTTGGCAAAGGGCCCAACAAGCAGTGCATTATCAGCCACCTTAGGTCTCATTACAACGAAATGATTCCCATGCTGACTATTCAGTACAGGATTCTCTACTTGGAGGGAGAAAAATTTAAAGACAAATTTTAAATGGCACTTCTGATATAAAGTTATAGCAATCTTCACTAACTATACAGCCTCAATTTTTCCAGCAAATCTATTAACCACCCAAGTGAAGTTACCAAAACAAAACAAAAAAACAATAACAAAAACGCAGTCACTTTGATATAAGTATGGATGTAGCTCAGAAAAAAACCCTTTTTACTCTCTATCCATCTCATACCTGTAACAAAGCATCCAAGGAATCCTACTATAAATAGCTACTACCGTCAGCATTTTAACTTTTGTAATATTTTAAACTGCTATTTCAAATATAATTTAGTATCCTTCTATAACTTCTGTAACTTTATAAACATTTTATAAATATGGGTCTTCTTTCAATTTAAGTAAAAATAATCTTTCTTAATTAAACACTAAAAATGTATATAACATTCCAATAGAAAAATAATAAACTAAGATGTTTTTGAATAAAAGCAGAGACATATTAAGAGTGACACATGGTTTATATTCATAACTTACAAAACAAATGGGCAGAATAAACATTAACTCAAAAGCATGACAGTGGACTTTAACTGCACTAGAAATTTGTGCCACTACAAAGGTTAATGTTGATTTTATGTTGTTCTTTAAAGTGTTCCCTAAATTATAGTTGAAGTCTTTCAAATAAACTAATTGTGTTTTTTCAAAAAAGGTAAGCTCTTAAAAAATGAGGTAAGCTTTAGAAAATGACAATACTTGAGAGTTGAAATAATTTTTAAATCATTAATAATAAACAGAGAAAGTTTTTCACATCCTACTATATATTAGACATCCTTATCTACTTCCATTTAAAGCCAAAATTTTACAAGTTTCACTTTATTAAAGAAAACAGGCTAGAAGAAAAGGGAAGTGGCACACAGTGACTTCACTTTAATTATTTAAAAGGTCTAGATCACAAGCGTATTTGTGAGTTGCTGAGAGAAAAAAAAAAAAAGAATCTTTTGCAATCTGCTTTCAGCCTAATCAGGTTCTATCATTTCAAAATTAAATACCTACAACATTAAGAGTTTTACCTAAAGTTATGTGATTTATGATTACTAAAAGTACACATATTCTTAATTCCAAGAGAATTATGCCGGAATTCTTCACTTCTTCATAACCTATTTAGTGTACTTTTATTTTTATTGCCTTTTACCTCAAAAATCCTTACCTTCTAGGAAGCACAATGCAGTAACATTTGTCATACGTAAGTAGCCCCTACCAAAATCTTTTTTCTGACTACTTCCAAGTTTTAAACCAACAAAGAACCAAGACACATAGTTAACATTACGTTTCAAGGTCGTACAGTCACTATAAACTTCAAATATCAGAAAATTATTCACTTAAAACTTGAGACTGGGGCTTCCCTGGTGGCACAGTGGTTGGGAGTCTGCCTGCCGATGCAGGGGACACGGGTTTGTGTCCCGGTCCGGGAAGATCCCACATGCCGCGGAGCGGCTGGGCCCGTGAGCCATGGCCGCTGGGCCTGCGCGTCCGGAGCCTGTGCTCTGTGGCGGGAGAGGCCACAGCAGTGAGGGGCCCGCGTAACCGCAAAAAACAAAACAAAACAAAAAAAACTTGAGACTGAATTTGCCTTCTTCCCCAAAAGAGTAATTAAAAATCTTTAGAATAGTAACTAATACAACTGTATTACATAAATACAATTTATGTAAATTTTCACATAAAATTCTGAATATTTTATAGTTTTATTTTTTTAAAATCTATTTCAGTTAAACCTGTACTTAAATAGTTTAAGAATACTAAATATAGTTTAGAAAATTAACCAGTATTAATATTCAAGCATTTCTCTCACATTGGTCTAAATTTTTTGTCTAGAGAAACTCAGGTGAACTTACTACTCATTTTACATTATACCCTCAAATGCCCACAATGCTCATTAACACTAAATGGGAGTTATGCATAAAACAAACAGACCACTTGTTAGGATTTTCTAAGGCCAACAAATATCGAGTATATCTTCACCTATATGGCGAAGCCCACAAGCCTAGAGCCTGTGCTCCACAACAAGAGAAGCCACCGCAGTGAGAAGCCCTCGCACCGCAACAAAGAGTAGCCCCTGCTCGCTGCAACTAGAGAAAGCCTGTGGGCAGCAACAAAGACCCAACACAGCCAAAAATAAAATAAATAAAATTTAAAAATAAATAAAAGATTCCCTCATGCCACAACTCAAGATCCCACATGCCACAACTCAAGATCCCGCATGCCGCAACTAAGGCCCAGTGCAGCCAAATAAATAAATAAATATATATTTCTTAAAGTGAAATGGTACGACTAAGCCATCCAAGACACAGTCTCTTACATTAATTAAAATAAGTCCTTGAATCTCAACACCAGTATTATAACAGAAAAGGGAGGACGAACACATGGAAAATCTTTACCTAGCTCTTTTGAACTTAATCAACCATAGCCTAATGGAAAATGTCTGCTTAATGTATTTAAATAAATGTTTTCCTCCTCTTGTATCTGTATCCCCAGAGAAAACAGCTTCAATTCTGTTTTTAGTACTGTTCCATTACCCTTAGCATTAGAACTCTTAATCGGCATCATTACTTAAAAAAAATTTTACAAAGTATTTGAAGAAAACAATGCGTAAGTTCAAATGCTAAATTTGATTTCCATAAAAATTTTTTTCTGAGGATACATATTATAGTGATGCAAAAGTATGTGATAGGTCATCAAAATAATTCTCCATGAGTGGGGGAAAAAAAACAAAAAACGTTGATATACCTAGCACTTGTACTCAGTTTTCTCAAAACTGATATCTTTAAATATCTCCACAGTGGTAAGCCAGTAAAACAGGAATCTTTTCCTAAGTCTGCCAAACTATTAAAGTGCCACATGCACTAATGAATAATAAATGGGCCAAAAATGATCACTGTAGAAAATACTGTGTATTTCTTGAAAGAATGAAGAGAAATGTTTAAATGTGTAGCTCAGTGTCTGTCTTGAACAATTGCCCATTCATAAGCTATTCATTCAACAAATATTACTGACAGCCTTAAACTGGCAGCATTATTGATCAGTAAAACCTGAAAAATTTTGGTTTAAAAGAAGCCTAATATGCTTACCTTTGATTTGAAGGTTTAAAAGACACACTTTCTTGCTCAAAATGGATAGTACACAAAAAAGCACGGCAAACAAAGTTGTCCCTAGAGACTAGCAAACATAATAAGTTGGGTCACAAGTAAATTATGGAACAGAAGACAGAAATGAATTAACTCTCTTTGGCTACCTGGGGAACAAAACAAGTTTTTAGTTTGGCTGACACTAAACTCGTATACTTGGCTGCTATTTATCTATTTGTCAACCTTGTTAAAGCTGCCACTTAAGGTTAAATTCCACTGTAATTAATATCCTTCAGGGCTTCCCTGGTGGCGCAGTGGTTAAGAATCCGCCTGCCAATGCAGGGGACACGGGTTCGAGCCCTGGTCTGGGAAGATCCCACATGCCGCAGAGCAACTAAGCCCATGAGCCACAACTACTGAGCCTGTGCTCTAGAGCAACAAGAGAAGCCACCGCAATGAGAAGCCTACGCAAGGTAACGAAGAGTAGCCCCCTCTCCACAACTAGAGAAAGCCCATGCACAGCAGCAAAGACCCAATGCAGCCAAAAATAAATTTAAAAAAAAAATCCTTCAGTAAAAGCATCCAAAATTAAAGTCTGAGACTAAACAATGGCCTGTTTAGTTTGACACTATTTACAATGAAATTCTGTTATAATGAAAAGTATTTGGACATGTTGCTGGAATCCCATATATACACCACAGGAGCCAGGAAAAATAAGTATTTTTAGCCCGGACTGATTCTGTTTTTTCAGTTCTCAAGGTATCAGTTTTCTCAAAGAGTCTTATCACATTCTAGCTACTATGATTTTCTTTTTAAGATGCAAACCTCAGAGAGGGAGCAGTTGTTTTTATTTTTGTTTCAAAGGAAAAACTAAAAGCCAATGATGACAGCAATAAAATTCAAAAAAGGGTAAGGCATAGAATAAAAATACCCACAAAACTCTTCTCCTTCCAGAACACACTAATGATAATGAAACAACCTTGCTCTGAAGCAAACTAACAGTACACTTAAAAGAACCAATATAAAGACTTTTGACCAGAGGAATTAAGCTAAAATTTACCCACCACCACATTTACATCTCTATCACACAACCACTGAATGAGGACTGCTACAAAGTTTAAATTTAAAAAAATTAAAATTTAGAAGGTTGTAATCAAAGAGGAGTTCTGTTCTCCAATTCTTTTTCTATCAAAACATATGGATACTGATACAACTATCCATTTTCTTAGAGGGAACAGAGCAAAAAGTAAAAGAAAAAAAAAAGTGTTTGGCTTTGGGATTCAAGGGATATTATGAACAAATTATCTCTCTGGAATGTTAACAGTTAGGCCAGTACTAGTTAGCACAAATCCTGACCCAAAAATCATCAAGTCTTTGCAAATTACTACACAGTATCGACTACTGCTACAAAACAAGTAACTGAGAGTTAAAGTATGTATCAAATCACATCTGGTTTGCTGTAACAGACTTTTACCAATTAGCAATAAAACCAGTTTACATTCTATTTCTACATATCAGCAAATCTTGAAAGGAAGGTGACCCAAACATGTGCTACATGTAAGAGGCAGGCAGAAATTTAAAAGGCACTATGGAACCTGACCAAACTCTTCAGAACTATCAAGATCATCAAATATAAAGCAAGTCTGAGAAACTGTCACTGTCTAGAACAGTAAAGGCAACATGACAACTAAATGTAATATGGTATCTTTGATAAGATCATAGGATAGAAAAAAGGCATTAGGTAAAAATAAAGAAAACCAAAGAAAGTATCAATTTTAGGTAATACCAATGTATCAATATTGGTTCAATAGCTGTGAAAAATGTACATTTTGACGGAAGATGTTAACAATAAAAGAAATTGGGTGAGGGTTGTTATTCAGGAACTCTCTATACTATCTCTAACTTTCATGTAAATCTAAAACTTTTAAAACAAAAAGTTACTTTTAAAAAATGCACTATGGATGACACAAAGGCAATTAAGGGGGTTAAGCAAAGGCAACTCTGTACTTTTATTACTGAGTTAATAAGAAAAAGTGAGAATTCTAATCTGCAAAAAGGAATGCCTCCCTCCTTCCCTCACCAACAAGAGGGGCACCATTATCACCATAATCACAAATATTTCAGTCACAAGATGTGGTAGGTGCTGAAGCAAACAGAAGGACTCTGCCTGTGAAGAGCAGGCTGAAACTAAATTAACCAGCTTTTTGTTACCACCTGGGTCCTTCCAGTTCCCCTTTCCTCACTACTACACCTCCACTTGGAACTCAGGATTGCCTCCTGCAGCTGATGCCACCCCTACTGTCCAGCTGCTCTCTTCTCAGGGGAGCTTAAAAGAAGGGGATAGAGTGCCACAGATGGGAAGAAATGAAAAAGGGGTTAGCTAGAGAGACAGAGGCAGACTAATTACCCCAAAAGGGAGGCAGACGGTGTCCCTGGAGCAAACAAAAGGGCGAGACAAATATACTCTATCTGCAAAGACCTTATTATTCTCTAAGATATGTCTGATTTAGGTAAAAACATTCTAAAGTAAATGACAAGTTAAAAAAGCTAAAACATTATAAAAATACCATTGGCTACACCACCTGTTTAAAACAGTACAGGACAGACTTGGAACAGTAAATATGATTACATACAACTACTAATATATTTTTCTTTACTACTTCAATTGCATTCAGCAAAATCTGACAAAGCCTAATCTTCCAAAATTACTTTCATTATGTTCAAATCAATATTTTAAGGTGTTGGTATTACCATTTTAAAGAAAACATGCTAAAAAACAGTTAAACTAGAGAAGAAATTTTTTTTTATATAACTGAAGTTTCAGGAGAAAACATATTTAAACACATAACATGAAACACTGAAAAAATACCCACATAATATTTTAATATACATCAAAACAGCTTACATTTAACTTTAATAGGCTTTTAATTTTCAAAATGTTAGGCCTATTAAGGTAAGACATACTACGTATCTGTTAAAATTATCTCTGATTCCACGAAATGTGTTTCATAGACTCTGGGCCGGGGGTGGGGGATGGTCTGTTCAGATGCTCTGCCAACTTTACTGAGAAGACTGAAACCCCAAGTCAGCCAGTATAGTGTATTTATAGTTATCAACAACAGTAAAACAGCCTTCAAATATTTCAGTAAGGTGGTTTTTATGACCACTTAAAGATTAAAGTAACTCAAGCATACCCAAGTCAATGAAAGAAAAAAGGAAGCTGGCAGGCTTAGCTTTTGGCATGACTATTACAAAGCATCATCTTGCTGATGCTGTAAAGGAATATTACATCATATACACGTATATATACGTATATACAAACACATCATTTAACATATTTTGAACCACACTACATATTTAAAACTAAGGGCCAGACTCTCCAGCAAGATATTAGGAAAGCTGGAAAAGCTGGAAAGCATTTATCATAAAAGAACTGCAAGCACTCTCAAAAATAAGTATTAACACTTAAGAGTTTGTTCATTAGAAAGTAAAAAGCAACTATCAAAACAAACGTGACACACATATTCCTGCAAAAACGTTGGTCTTACTAAGTGCTTGTCTGAGATAGTCACCTGGATTATATTACATTCAAAAATAATATAGGTTCTATAGGTCAAATAGACAATAATAGAAACGTCAGAGTACTCAACCTCCAGTAAGAAAACTTTTTTTAGTTATCTAAAAATCTTAAATTTTCCAGTCAAGAATCATTATGTTACATCTTGCTGAAGTCTCTGGTACCCAGCAGCAAACAACTAATCATTTACATTCCTATTATCAAAGATTCAATTAACATGGACTCTAAAGTAAACACAAGCTTCAGTAATTACATGAAGTCATAGTTTCTCCTTCTAAACACTTGGTCCTAAATATTAAGAAAACAAGACAAGTAATTTTACTGATTTGCTCATAAAATTATTTCTCTAACTTTTCAGATTATGATCCCATGTCCCACTGTAAAAGCTAACAAGTTGGCACTGTTTCATATCAAAGACAGTCTTTGATGGAACAGTATCTAAAATAAAAGTATCACTTTCCAATAAGAAAATTAACATATGCCTTCATATGTTAATAATGTAACAACCACAAATAAAAATCATAAAGTAACTATATGCCTGGGGGAAAAACATGAGAAAGTTACAATACATCATTTCTAGATCCTTCTACAACTGTTTACACATTCATACAGAAGAGAGCAGTGGCAGAACTGACTCAAAGATGAGTTACACTTGGCTTCCAAAGTATTTTTATGACTTTGTTAGGAAATGGCCCCCCAATTCCATTTTTCTTAAGTTAATTAATGTAACATGTCTTCCTTGGGCCCTGTCTGCCAGAAATTCATGAGAAAGCTGGGTGGTAACAGAATAAAGTTATTCAAAGCTTAAAAAAACTGCCATAATATGCATAATTTTAAGTAAAATAAAATAACCCCAGTGAAATAAAACATGAAGCTGAATTTTTTCTGGTTTCATACTCAACAATGTTCCACCAAAGAAATCTTAATTTTTCATAAAAATGTTTTTAAGAAAAGTATACAACATTGCTATATCATCAGTTAGAAATAAGTTGCTTTCACCTGACAAGTCATGGTGAATAAGGTCAGCAAAATTGGGGTCTTCGCCCCACCAAAATATCCACAATTCTCTTCTTCCAGGTCTTTGATCTCGCCGCCAAACACCAAGTACGTCTGCCTTAAGGCAGCGACTAAAACTGCTCAAAATGGGGTCTTCCTCTGTCACCGGAAACAGAATGGGGGCAGAAGTTGGGCCTTGCCATACATATCTTTTCCATTTAATACCGGTCAAGTCAGCCTGAAGAAAAGAAAGCATGATTTTTATTACTGCGTATTCACTCCAAATCAAAAGTACTCACTATTAAAGTCCCTTATTTCATTAAGACATTACAATTTTCAACATATGCTTACGATATTAAAGCAGACTGACCCAAAAAAAAATGCTTATTGTGATAATTCAGCAACCAAAAATTAAAGGAAAAGAACAAAGACAGTTAAAAAATTAATACTGACATGTCACTGAATAGCAAGTCAATAAATATGTGTCCCAAGGAGAAATAAAAGAAACTTAACAATGTTAAATATAAACATGTACTTTAATGCTGCACACTGAGTAAACATTTACTCTCTGTCCTAAGTTCTGTTCTAACTGGTTACATTTGTTTCTTGGTGTCAAACTTATAACAAAATTAACTTCTAAAGATTCATCATTCCATGTTTATAAAAGTCATGGCTCTAACGAAATCTGAACTACATTTTTAAAAAATCTTGTTAAATCTTTACACATCCCTTTTAGGAAAAGTCAAATAGTTGCTCACAAAGAACCGTCAGATTTGTGCTAGTCTTATCTTCAAAGAACCTGATCCTAAAAGTACCAAAAATAGACTGAGTTGGAGAAGACAGAAACGTAAAACCTGTTTGTCTTATTACATCTGAAGAGATGCTGATAAATGGATATTGTACAAGAAAACATTTTATAAGGGGGAAAGGCATTAAAGAGCTCAATTTAGCATCGTGAAGGAAATTCATCAGAGCGAATTCAGTAACTCTTTAACTTAAAGGTGCAAAGCCTAAGGTGCCAAAAATGGAACTGCTGATACACGACTGGCAGTTTACACTTGCCAACTAGTTGTGCTCCGCCCACTCAATTCACTTACCTATTACACACTCTCTTAATATTTCTCATAGAGCAGGGAAAACGAAAAAAGAAAGTTACTGAAACTTTAAATCATTTATGCAGCTAAGCTACTATCTAACTGAAGACTGACTGAATTTTGCAACAGTTGGTACTTTTGAAAGTCTTCATTGGATGTTCCCAGACCTGGGCCAACCTACACAATTGTCTTCCCTACATCCAGCTTCCCCTGACTTTCCAATAAAAGGAAGAGCAGCCTCCTCAAAGCATTCTAAAAACGCAG
Organism: Kogia breviceps; assembly: GCF_026419965.1. Taxonomy (NCBI): domain Eukaryota; kingdom Metazoa; phylum Chordata; class Mammalia; order Artiodactyla; family Physeteridae; genus Kogia; species Kogia breviceps. The sequence goes on from NC_081328.1 coordinate 22,831,737, forward strand.
GCAAAACAGACAAATATAAAAACATTTAGTACAGAACCACAGCACCTCCTCCATCAGCCCGCTCCACTCTCACACAAACATAATGTTCTAATAAAAGCAAGACGGCCAGAAATTGTCAAAATGGCAAACTCTTTGCAGAGTTTAAAAGAAAAAACATATGAAATGGCATTTACTGTTTTTTACAGAGTATGAAGTCACCCAAGGAAGAAACTAACCCCCTACAGTTTGATTCATATGAAAAAACGCAAAACGACAAGAGTGCCTAAGTTCCGGGGTCCTGTTTACTGGGAGAAACCAAATGAGCAGAGTGAGGCAGTGGGAGAACGGGCGATAGTGGAAAGTGGGAGGAGGGGGTACATGGTCAATAAGGAGAAAAGCAACAGTTAAGCAAGAAACACAGAGGGAAATGCTAGCGTCCTGCCAGATAAGGAGCCCAAGTTGAAGACTACGGTGAGGACAAGGGAGTCGGAAACAAGGAAAAAAGGCCGACACTCCTAAAACAGAGCCCAGGACGGCGGGGGTGGAACGCGTCTCCGGGCTGGTACGGAGCTTGCCGCGGCGCCGGCTCCGGCTGGGCCTCGCCCGGGCACTCGGGCATCTGGATCCGACCCGGACCCCCTCCCCCACGGCCCAAGGGCGCACCTCGCGGCCCCTCCCCCACCGCCCGCTCGCCGCGGCCCCCGCCCGGCACTCACCAGGCAGAAGAGGTTGCAGTGACAATCTTCCAGGCTGGCCCCGTTCGGCACGAAGGAGGAACTCATCGTCCCTCACAGCAGCCGCCGCCGGCGCCACAACCCACCATCCGCCATTACCGCCGCCTCCGACCAGAGAGAGAAACACAGACACCGGGGAGGGCGGGGGGGTGGTGGGTGGGGGGGCGGTGGAAGAGGAGGCCGCCGGGCCGCCAGCCCTCCCCACCCACCCCCCCCGCCGCCGCGAGCAGCCCCCGCCGCCCGGCCGGCACCCAGCCGCCCGGGGCTGAGGGCCGGAGGCGGGAGGGCCGCGCCGCGCTCGCCCCGCCGGCCGGACTGAGGCCGCCGCGGAGCCCGCGGACGCTCGTCCGTCTCTGGGGGACAGAGGGGATGTGTGCCCCTGCCACAAGAAAAAATAATAAATTACACAATAAATAATTAAAATCTAGTCCGAGAGGGCAGAGCCCAAGCCCTGGAGGATTCTCCCGGGCAGAGAGGCGCCCGCAGAGGGGCGGGAAGGGCGAGAACCGGGAGAGAAGCAGAGGCCCCCGGCCCGGCAGCGGCGATGTCCTTAAGCCCAGAGTCTCCTCTGTGGCGGAGGTGGTGGCGGCGTCTGCGGTCTCAGACCATTCTCTGGCTCTGTCTTCGTGTCGTCCCTGAGCCAAGCCGGACCAGCGTCCGCTCTCCTGCGGCCTCACCGCCGGGACGCCGTAGTCTCCCCCATTTTGTGGGCCCAGCGGGCGGTGTTTTTCCCCCTTTAATCCGAATTCACGGGTTTTCCCTTCGCTTTAATGGCGGCCACAGGGACCAGCTCGCCCTCTCTGCTCGCCCATTGGCCGCCGGAAGGTCACGTGGGCCCGGGCTCCGTGGGGAGGAGGAGAGAGGAGGGAGCGAGGGAGGGCCGGGAAGCTTTCAGCAGACGCGGTGAGCCCAGGGGGACGGGGTAGCCAGCTGGTGGCCACTAAAATAGCGCCATCTGCTGGGTGCCCCGGCCAGTGTGAGATGACCCGGGCCCTGGCGCTATCTTTCTCCTTGCCGGAGAATTTACAGAACAAGAGGGTTCACATCACAAATCTGAGAATTACGTTGAAATCAGTTTCAATTCTTTGGAAGAGAAAGTGTTGCAAAAATTCCAAGCCATTCTCATTTATTCCACAAGGCCGTGGGGTGCAGAGCAAACCCCCGGGCTTGGGAGTCAGATGATCTGAGAGAGGATTCGGTCACTTTAAAGTTGTGATGTTAAGAAACATAAACGAAACAATATAGCCTGTGGTTAACAGCCTGGGAGTTAGAGCCACCCTGCCTGGGTTCGAACTTCGAGCGAATCACTTACCTCTCTGTGTCTCAGTTTACTCATCTGTGAAATGAGGAAAACATATCCCCTACCTCACAGGTTGTTGTGGTGATTGAGTTAACACAAAAAAATCACTGTAGCCCAGTGCCTGGCACAGATAAACACTGTTTGGAGTTATCTATTATTGTTGTCTTCATTAGGTGTGGCTATTGTGAGGAATAAGTGAACCAGTGTATGTAAAGTGCCCACTGAAGTGTCATATCCATGAGAACCGGGACTTACTTTGGTTTAGCGCTGCATCTCTAGTGTCTAAAAAAAGGTTCCTAGCACACAGTAGGTGCTTGATAGATGTAAATTTGCAAATGAATGAATGGTAAAAAAGTAGGAGTCAAAACATTAGTTCCCTTTCCCACAAAACATTTAGTTCTTGACTGGATTACACTTCAACGTAGGAGTTCAAACATTTTTTGCCTGAGAGTTTTAGCTGGGAGAGAAGGAGAGAGAGAGACAGAAAGAAAGGGGGAAAGGAAGGAGGGAGGAAGAAGTAAAGGTGATTCAAAAAATTGGAGATATCAGTGAGTGAGTTAGGACTTTACCAATTTTTTATCTTAATTGCCTCTGTAACATAATGATGGATTCTTATATGTCACTTCTTCAGCCACAGATTAAAAAGCTTTCCTCCTCTACCTATATAGATTCACGCATGGTGGTGAAGAATCCAGATCTTGAAGCCAAAGGCCTATAGAAAAAGTTCTGCCACTTGCCGATCTTGGATCAAATTTGACTTTAGAGCAAATTAATTTCTCTTACTCTCAGTTTTCTCATTGTAAAATAGGGAAAATAAAAGTACTTTTCAGGACTTCTCTGGTGGTCCAGTGGTAAAGAATCCACTTTCCAATGCAGGAGACGCAGGTTTAATACCTGGTGGGGGAACTAAGATCCTACATGCCACGGGGCAACTAAGCCCACGTGCCTCAACTAGAGAGCCTGCCTGCCGCAAACTACAGAACCCTCGCGCTCTGGAGCCCACGTGCCTCACCTAGAAGCCCTCGAGCCTCAAGGGAAGAGCCCACATGCCGCAACTAAGACCCACTATGGACAAAAATTTAAAAATAAATAAATAAATATTTTTATAAAATAATGAAAGTACTTTTCTCCTAAAGTGTCTGGTGGATGAAACAGTGCAGGCATGGGGCTTGCCACAGTATTTACTAAATGTTAGCCATTAATATATTTTAAAAAATCATTATTGAGCACCTGATGCTCAACCGAGTGTGCTCCTGGTCTGTGCTAGGCCTGGGATACAAATATGAATAAGATACATGCATATCCCTAAAGATTCCTGAAGCAAGGCAATAAAGGAACCATTTCCCACAGAATAAGATAAAATACAATGTAGGTAATTGCTTTAATATGTATGTATCAACTATGGCACAATAGGAGTGCTGGAGGAGGAGCACCAAAGTCAGAGCAGGCATCTCAAAGTAGGTAGCATTTGAAATCAGATTTGAAGGATAAAATGAATTCTTATAAAGCCCTTTGAAACAGTTAAATCTTATTAAACCCAATTCAGATCCCACATATCAAAGTCAATTATACAACCAGGACTAATTCAATCCAGGAGCTCAAATCAACAAGGTTCACATCCTTTCTAACTGAGTTCCCACGCTGGGAGACAGCAAAATCTCCAGGCCCAGTAAGGTGAGAGACCCTCTGCTCATCTCTGTTTCCCGGAGAGAATCCTCAGACCCTTGTTCCCACTGCTTTTGTCACTCTGAAAAGTCCTCCCCCACCTTCCATTTTATCTAAAACCATCCTTTTTAGAAGTCTTGCCCTCCACTGCCCACCCCCCACCCCCAAGCTGAGCACCTTCCTCAGGACTCCAGAGGCAGAATCTGCCTGAAACCCACCAGGTGGGAAGTAACATTTGACCGACTTTTCATTTGAATGTCAATCTTCTCAAAAAGAAGGGAGAGAAGGGGCTGGGGAGGCGGGAGGGAGAGGTGAAAAAGTAGAAGAGAGAGATTGAGAGGGAAAGAATTGAGAAGCAAAGTGGAGGAAAGGGACACCAACTGTGAGAGGACTGGAAACATCATGGGGAGGAGAGAAAAGAGCAATGTCCGCATACACAGAACATGTCAGTAGCCACATACATTCTCTTAAAATGACATTTTGTGTGACTTAAAGAATAAGGGAAATAACAGTATATGTACATTGTCAAAAGTTTGGAAGATATAGAAAAGTGTAAAGATGAAAAAATTTTTAATGTATATTACCCCCCATATGCCCATGACTTTCCATATATATATCATATATATATATATATATATATATATATATATATATATGGTTGAAGTCATACTATATATACATTTTACTACCCATATTTGTCATCTAGAATGTGTCAGTCAGGTCATGTAAGGACAAGGTACAGGATACACAAGGGGCTCATAATCTTGCCATATATGGCACTAGGACAGTTGGACAAACTAGGATCAAAACTCCACACCAGGGCTTCCCTGGTGGCACAGTGGTTGGGAGTCTGCCTGCCAATGCAGGGGACACGGGTTCGAGCCCTGGTCTGGGAAGATCCCACATGCCGCGGAGCAACTAAGTCCGTGAGCCACAACTACTGAGCCTGCGCGTCTGGAGCCTGTGCTCCACAAAGGGAGAGGCTGTGACAGTGAGAGGCCCGCGCACTGCGATGAAGAGTGGTCCCCGCTCGCCGCAACTGGAGAAAGCCCTGGCACAGAAACGAAGACCCAACACAGCCAAAAGTAAATAAATAAATAAATTTTTTAAAAAAAAGGTTTAAAAAAAAACTCCACACCATGCCTGCTAGCTCCCTGACTTCCATTTACTAATTTATAAAATGCATGTAATAATAGCACATATATATGTTAGAGTTGTTGTGACAATTAAAAGAGATAATCCAAGTAAAATAGGAGAGCCAACCAGGAATCTTAAGATGAACTGAGAGGTTGCCTTGAGTCAATAATCACCTATTGTCTTCCACTCTTTGAAACACGGATTCACTCAGTGATCTACATTTAAAACTGTTCTTTACATAGAGAATGGACTTGAGGACACGGGGAAGGGGAAGGGGAAGCTGGGATGTAGAATAGATAGCTAGTGGGAAAGCAGCCTCATAGCACAGGGAAATAAGCTCGGTGCTTTGTGACCACCTAGAGGGGTGGGAGGGAGACGCAAGAGGGAGGGGATATGGGGATATATGTATACATATAGCTGATTCACTTTGTTGTACAGCAGAAACTAACACACCACTGTAAAGCAATTATACTCCAATAAAGATGTTAAAAAATAAAACAATAAAATTGTTCTTTCACTTCATCCTTTTAAGGGCTCCATTCTGAATGGGAAAATGGAGGTGCCAGGTCTCCAGGAAGGGTGACAAACTTACATCACCTGAGACTGAGAAAGTCCAGGAAAGGGCAATGCTTGGCCTTAGGACTTATGCTCCCCTCCTGATCCTGAAAAATCCCAGGGTTTAGAGCAGCTCTGTCCAGTAGAAATATAAGAGCTAAATAAATAATTAAAATTTTTTCAGTAGCCGCATTAAAAGAGAAAAAAAGAAATAGGTGAAATTAATTTTAGTTATGTATTATATTTATCCCAATGTAACATAAATACTATTATTTCACATGTAGTCAACATAAAAATTTATTATTGGGATGGTTTGCTTTTTTAACCAAAACTTTAAAATCTGCATGTACTTTCACTTATAGCACATTTCAGTTTGGACTAGTCACATTTCAACTGCCTAACAGCCACATGTGGCTAGTGGCTACTGTGTTGGATAATACAAGTCTACAGTCAAAAGCTGAAAGCTAAGGACCAATTAAGCTGTGGAGTAAGTGGTCTTGAGCCCGGGGGCAATATTGATTTCCTTAAGGTCATGTTAATGGTTTAATGTTGTACTTAATTCAATAGAAAACAAAAGGCTGAGGCATTACAAACCGTTTTATTTAGTGAATGCCCAGACACTCTTAGTTGAAAATAGAAATAAACAGATAAAGTAAATTAGCAAGTTGAGACAATAAGAACACTTTTCAGTTCTAAGCCTCAAATATCCTGAATTATCTTGACAGTTGCCCTGACTTGCCATTTTTCTTAGTAGTACAGCATCTACTCTCAACCTCATTTATTTCTCAATGAATGTTTTATTTTAATATTAAATTTGAAGCCAGTTCCCCCTAATTTCCTCACTTTGAAATCTGGCTTGTAAACCTGCATAACCAAATGAGATATTCCCCTCCCCCTATCTTTATTCTACTTGAGATAGTCATTTGACTCCTCAGGATCTCTGTTTCCTCAAACATAATAAAGAGATTGGATTAAATAATTGGTATGATTTATCACCTAATATGTAATACTTAATATATGTCAGGCCCTGTGCTAAGTATTTTGCATTAATTATCTATAATCCTTGCCACAAGCTTCTGAGGTAAGTACATACAATAGTACCCCAATTTTCTAGATTGGGATACTGAGATTTAGAGAGCAACTTGCCCAAGGCCAAAGAGGTCTGTAAAGTATGCTAATCTACTGTGAGGGTCTCAAGAGAAACTTCCTGGATGGGCAGTTGAAACTAAATCTTTTCTTTTCTTTTTTTTTTTTTTTTTTGCGGTACGCGGGTCTCTCACTGCTGTGGCCTCTCCTGTTGCGGAGCCTGTGCTCCGGACGCGCAGGCTCAGCAGCCATGGCTCACAGGCCCAGCCGCTCCGCGGCATGTGGGATCTTCCCGGACCGGGGCACGAACCCGCGTCCCCTGCATCGGCAGGCAGACTCTCAATCACTGCGCCACCAGGGAAGCCCCGAAACTAAATCTTGAAGGATGAGTCAGGTTGAGCTAGAAGATGCAGATGAGAGGGGAAGGAGAGGGACAGAAGGAAAAGGGGGAGAACTGGAAAGCCTGGTGCTGGTAAGAAAAGATTTGGCTGAAGAAGTAACCCTCAAGGCCAAATCATGAAGAGTTTGGATTTCGTCCAGAAGAGAATGAATAACCACTGAAAACTTTAAACATGAGAGTGCTGAGCTAAGATTTGTTTTTAGAAACAAGATGCCAAGAGACTTGTTGGGGGCATTGTCGTAATCCAGGCAGGAAGTGAAGAGGCCTGAACTAATTAAGAGGAGCTTTTCTGAAAACATCCTTTCTTTCTGTTTCACATTTATTCCCTCCATCAAGGTATCAGCAAGGAAGGTAGGGAAGTAGAGGAAATCACTTTTGCAAAATGCTGAGCATTCCTTTCTTATTGAGCAGATGATTTTTCTCAGAAGAGCCAAAGTTGAGAGAGGAGACAAGTGCAGTTTGCTGAACCTCCTCCTCCTGCTAAAAGGTTCCAGGCAGGACTTTGGTCACCAGGATAATTACTCCTGCCAAGATACAAACCGGTTTGCAATTTTATTGTTCTCTTCCTCCAAGAAAAGGTTCAAAGGAGTTCAAAAGATGTGACCAGCCAAGAAAATAGGAAGATGATTCTAGAATCTCTTGGTTCTACCAAGAGTGTATAAGGGATTTAATAGTAATATAGATGAAGGTAACAGAGTTTTATACCATTTCTATCACTGGCTTTGACATTCACTCATTCTCTTAATACCTACTGAAATTTACTATGAACAAGGCTCTGTACTAGGTGTTATGATGACGGGGCAATATGCAAGAGTGGATCAGACATCCCTCTGTGGTCTCAGCTTCTGCTGTGAAGTCCTGGCTCTTGGGCTGGTGTATTTGTTATCTATTGCTGCATAATAAATTACCTTGAAACTTCGCATCTTAAAACAACAAACATTTCATTATCTCACACAGTTCCTGAGGTTTAGTAATCGGAGAGCGACTTAGCCAGGTGGTTCTGGCTCAGGGTCTCTCATGAGGTTGCAGTCAAGATATTGGCTGGGGCTGCAGTCATCTCAAGGCTAGAGTAAGGCTGAAGACTTGATTTCCAAGTTCACTCACATGGTTGTTGGCAGGACATAGTTCCTAGCTGGCCATTGGCCAGGGGCTTCAGTATTCTTCCAGGTGGCCTTCTCCTTAGAGCTGCATACAACATGGCAGCTTGTTTCTCCAATAGGGAGTTATCCAAGAGATAGAGATAGAGAAAGACAGAGATACCAGAATGGAAGGTGCAATTTTTTAAATAACCTATTCTCAGAAGTAACTTACCATCATTTCTGCTACATGATTTTGGTCACACAGACCAACTGTGATAGAGTGGGACAGGCCTACACAAGGGTGTGAATACAAGGAGGGAAGGATAATTAAGGGCTATCTTGGAGGCTGGCTACCACAGTCCATCCTCTGGTCTCCAATGACTCATGTCCCTTCCACATGCAAAATACACTCATTTCCTCCCAAAGTCACCAAAAGTCTCATCTCATTATAGCATTAGCTTGAAGTCCAACATCTCATCCTCTAAATCAGGTCCAGTTACATCTGAGGCTCCTTGGGTGTAGTTCCTTAAGTTCCTTAAGCCCCTTGAGTACAGCTCCTCTCCCCCTGTGAAACTAAAACTGCAACTTATGTGCCCCTCCATACACCCAACACACCATGGTGAGACAGGTGTAACAGGGTAACTGTTCAAAAAGAGGGAAAATGGCGAGCACAAAGGAGTCACTGGTCTATTATAATTCTGAAAAACAGCTGAACAAATGTTGAATATTCCTTGATTAAGTCTCAAATCCTGGGAATAATTCTCCCTGGCTCTCAGCTCCATGTTCTGGAGTTTTGGATCTGACCCCTTTCTTCCCCCCGCTTTTTTTTTAATGAAAGATAGCCCATGTTTACCACTGAGAACTTTTCTCAGCCTACTTCTTGCCAGTGGAACTTTGAGGGTCCAAAGACCTCTTTTCATTTTGTACTATCTCTATCCCATTTGGTCCAAGATGGCAACGTTTCTTCACACATATTTATTTTTTAAATGTTATGAGCCTTCCATGAATGTTATTGGGGTCCACTCCATTAGATGAAAGCCACACCTACAAATATCTTTCAGATAAGCTCTTCTCTACCTTGGGCTTCTGGTGAGATAACTGATGGACAATGCCCTTAAGCTTCCTAGATGCTTTATCATTTTATTGAGAGACTGTGTGACACATACCTTTAATCTCTTTAGAGGACTTTTTGTCTGGCCAAATAGTATTCTGATGCACAACCTTAAATCTTTCTGAGACTGTAACAAAAGATTTTACAATCACTCCCTTGGCTTCATCTTAGGACCATGTTTTACTAGCAGTGCCCTGGATTTGTAGCTCAGAAGCTACATCTTAATTTTAGCATTGTTTGCCATTCAGAGAAAGTGAGAATTTTCAAAACCATAAAATTCTGTCTCCTTTTTGTTTAAACTGTTAACAGTTCTTCCTTTAGCTTACCTCTCTCCTCTCACATTTTACTATAAGCAACAAGACGAAACCTTTGCTTGGAAATCTCCCTAGCTAGATCACCCAGTTCATTATACACATTTTCTACCTTTTGGTTACTGCACGGAACAGTGTTACTGAACTTTCTGCCACTATATAATAAGGATTACCTTTCCTCCAGTTTCCAATTACATTACCTCATTTTTTTGCAAGCCTTCACCTGCAGCCATATAAAAGAGTGGGATACTTCTATTAACAGTTTCTTCAAGGTACTTTAGGCTTTCACTAACACTCTCCCCAAAGTCTGTTGTCCAGTTCCAAAGTTACTTATGCATCTTAGGATTTTGTTATGGCTGCATCTCACTTCCAGGTAGCAACATCTATATTAGTTATCTATTTCTGGTAACATATTATTCTGAAACTTAGCAGTTTAAAACAACAAATATTTATTATCTCTCATAGTTTCTTTTTTTTAAACGTCTTTAATGGAGTATGATTGCTTTACAATGGTGTGTTAGTTTCTGCTTTACAACAAAGTGAATCAGTTATACGTATACATATGTTCCCATATCTCTTCCCTCTTGCGTCTCCCTCCCTCCCACCCTCCCTATTCTCACAGTTTCTGAGGCTACCAGATCTGCTCCTAAGGTGGCTCACTCACATGGATGGTAAGTTGGTGCTGGCTGTCGGCAGGAGACCTCAGAATCTTTTCACATAGGTCTGTCTTCAGGGGTCCTTGCATCCACGGTAGGTGGCTTTTCCTAGAGCAAGGGATCTAAGGCGCCAAGGCAGAAGTTACAATGTCTTTTATTATCTAGTCTCAGAAATCCTACACTGTCACTTCTACAGTAATCTATTTGTCACACAAATCAGCTCTGATTCAATGTACGAGGGGAATACCAATACATGAGGATCGTTCTAGGTTATCTTGAAGGCTGGCTACCATAGCATGTTTTCCACCTTTCTAGGTTCCTTTGTTAATACTCTTTCCCTCAACAAAGCTACTTTCAAAAGAGATATATCTTGGGCAGCCAAATCATGTATTCCGTATTGAAAAACATCATATTACCTGGTCAAATTTTAAAGAATTTCAGCACAAATTAAGCCAGTCTTCTGAATTTCTATCTTTTTTAAAAAAAAATGTCCCCATTGCACAAGTTAAGCATGTCAGGAACCTCTTAAGAATGAAGATTGATCCAAAGGCTGAAGAGTCATCATTGATGAGGAAATGTATTATCGTGATACCAGTTTCATTTCTCTGCTCACCATAAACAAATTCATTTGTCTTTTTCTGGGACAGGTATGTGTAATATGTGACATGCTTGATTTTAGAAGGCTTCTTTTTAAAAAACATGAAGACTATGTAAATAATCAGTAATTTCTTTTTCTTTAATAAGCCCACTGCATTCATTCAAAACCTTTATCTTTCAATGTGGGATAAGTTACTAAATTATATGTCCAGAATAGATGCTACATTTCAATTAATAAAAGGACTTATATTCTTCTAATAGGAACCACCTCACCCTTTATGTAGTTCTCCCCTATGAGACCCTTCCAAAGGTAAACTACTGCCCTTTCCCTCAGTGATTTGCCAAACAGAGGCAGTGTGGTGTATGACAAGCATAAGCTTTGGTATTAAAGCTCTGTATTCTGATTCTGCTAGCTGTGTGACCTTGGGCAAGTTACCTAACTTCTCCAAACCTCTGTTTACCAATATGTAAAATGGGGGTAATAACACCAAACTGTCATAAGAATTAGATGATATAATGTAGTAATAATGCTTAGCACGATGCCAATTAGAGTAAGGGCTCAATGAATGATAGTTATTATTAACAATTTGGGCAAGAAATGCTACCCATGAGAAGTTTCTTCTACTCTTCAGTTCTTACCTACTCCTAGTTCTACACAGCATCCATGGTTAGTGATTTTCAAATGTTGAAATGAAGGAACTACAAAAATAACAATGATTAAAAAGCTCAATTTATGAGTGTGTTGCTCTTTAAAGTTTCCTCTGGATGCAAAGCAGTCCATTCAACACCCAATTCAAATATGAACTAGAAAATTTTTTTAAAATCTGCTTTTTCTTATAGTAATGAATTTCAAGAAAAATAAGATACTACAACACCACAAAATGATCATTAGATTACCACTCTGGGCTTAATTTTCCCAAAGACATAAATCTTGAGACATTTTGAGAAGTATTGAATGAACTTTGGAGGTATTCACCTTTGTTTAAGACTCTTTCCCTCTGTTTTCCAGATGGAAGGCGGAAAAGAATAATACTTTCCAAAGCCCTTTTTATATATTCAAATGCAGAATAGCCATGATCAAAGAGATGAATTACAAAGAATGATCAGGAACATAAATATGTAGATATTTTGAATCAGTAGTAAGTGGGTTTGGCAGTCTTCAATGCAAAATAATTTCATACTTCATATTATTTATACCTTGACCTATTTGCATACTTTAAAAAACTTAAATACAAATGGCACTTAGAAAACACACAAAATGAGCAGGCCTGGTTTTAGAAAAGAAAATATGAGTAAACCAGATTAAGAATATATGGTTTTTTCAAACTTAATTTACGAATCAGCAGCAGATATTATTTTATTATTGAAAACAGTTAACACAAAATATTAGTGTAGGCTAGCATTCTTTCTTATGCAACTCAAAATGATGGTTTATAAAGGACCATAGCCTATATGGATATGATGGAATGCCATATAGCTACCAAAAATGATAAGAACTAGCTTAATGTCCATACATGGAAATGTGTACATAGAGTAATGTAAATAGAAGAGACACAAAATAGCATATATAATGATTAAACCATGTAGAAATATATGTATAATGTAAATATGTAAATATACGTATAATGTAGTGTAGTGGAAAGAAAGAGAGAATAGAAGAGCTGAGTTCTAGTTGTGACAGGGCCTTCACTTGGCTGGGTATCCATATCTGAGCAATTTATCTGCTTGTTCTCAGTTTCCTCACCTATGAAATGAAGGAGTTTATCTCGACTGATTTCAAGGCCATTCTCAGTGCTAACGTTTAGTGATTTCATAGTTCAAAGGTTTGGAGTGACATAAATATAGTTTACTGTTTACTACCTTCTTTCCTGTAAAGTTGTTCAGGTTAATATAATATATAAATAATATTAAAATTAAATTAAATTAAATTAAAATAATATTAAAAGGATACCACATGTCTTTAGTAAGACTTCGGAGAGAAATAATATTCATCTATAAATAAGATTCAGTGATAGATAAATGTACTATTTTCTTTAAACTTTGTTTAGAAAAACAAAAAGGCAATAGGAAGTCACTGAAAGCTTTGGAGTAGAAAAGTGGCATGATAAAAGATGCATTTTAGGGTGCTCACCATGCACCAGCACCAGGTGCTATCACTTACACCCAAACCAGGGCTCTGACTGTCACGGCCAAGAGAGCGCAGGCTGCTGGGGAGCTGGTTTTTGCAGAATGTTGAGTAGACTTCCCTTTGCTGTACATCTCTAGGAATAAACCTACAAAGGAGGCAAAAGGCCTGTACTCAGAAAACTATAAGATACTGATGAAAGAAATCAAAGACAACACAAACAGATGGAGAGATATACCATGTTCTTGGATTGAAAAAATCAATATTGTGAAAATGACTAAACCACCCAAAGCAATCTACAGATTCAAAGCAATCCTTATCAAATTACCAATGTCATTTTTCACAGAATTAGAACAAAAAAATTTACAACTTGTATAGAAACACAAAAGACCCCAAATACCCAAAGCAATCTTGAGAAAGAAAAATGGAGTTGGAGGAATCAGGCTCCCTAACTTCAGACTATCCTACAAAGCTACAATAATCAAGACAGTATGGTACTGGCACAAAAACAGAAATATATATCAATGGAACAGGATAGAAAGCCCAGAGATAAAGCCACACACCTATGGTCACCTAATCTATAACAAAGGGGGCAAGAATATACAATATACAATGGAGAAAAGACAGCCTCTGCAATAAGTGGTGCTGGGAAAACTGGACAGCTACATGTAAAAGAATGAAATTAGAACACTCCCTAACACCATACACAAAAATAAACTCAAAATGGATTAAAGACCCAAATGTTAGGTTGGACACTATAAAACTCTTAGAGGAAAACATAGGCAGAACACTCTTTGACATAAATCACAGGAAGATCTTTTTTGATTCACCTCCTAGAGTAATGAAAATAAAAACAAAAAAATAAACAAATGGGACCTAATGAAACTTTAAGGCTTTTGCACAGCAAAAGAAATGATAAACAAGACAAAAAGACAACTCTCAGAATGGTAGAAAATATTTGCAAATGAAGCAATGGACAAATGATTAATCTCCAAAATATGCAAACAGCTCATGCAGCTCAATATCAAAAAAACAAACAACTCAATCAAAAAATGGGTGGAAGACCTAAATAGACTTTTCTCCAAAGAAGATATACAGATGGCCAGCAGGCACATGACAAGACTCAACATCACTAATTATTAGAGAAATGCAAATCAAAACTGTAATGAGGTACCACCTCACACTGGTCAGAATGGCCATCACCAAAAAATCTACAAACAATTAATGCTGGAGAAGGTATGGAGAAAAGTGAACCCTCTTACACAGTTGATGGGAATGCAAATTGATACAGCCACTATGGAGAACAGTATGGAGTTTCCTTAAAAAACTAAAAATAGAGCTACCATATGACCCAGCAATCCCACGCCTGCACATATACCCAGAGAAGACCATGATTCCAAAAGATACATGCACCCCAATGTTTATTGCAGCACTATTTACGATAGCCAGGACATGGAAGCAACCTAAATGTCCATCAAGAGAGGAATGGATAAAGAAGATATGGTGCATATATACAATGGAATATTACTCAGCCATAAAAAGGAATGAAATTGTGCCATTTGCAGAGACGTGGATGGACCTATAGACTGTCTCCATTTTTTAACATAACAAGGAGACCACACACTGAGCCTCCTGCCTAGAATGTGGGGCATGGGAAAGGGTGTGCCAGGGACACCTCACAGCTTCTTCTTCTTTTTTTTTTTTTTTTTTTGCGGTATGCGGGCCTCTCACTGTTGTGGCCTCTCCCGTTGCAGAGCACAGGCTCCAGATGCACAGGCCCAGTGGCCACGGCTCATGGGCCTAGCTGCTCCGCGGCATGTGGGATCTTCCTGGACCGGGGCACAAACCCATGTCCCCTGCATCAGCAGGCGGACTCTCAACCACTGTGCCACTAGGGAAGCCCGCCCCACAGCTTCTATCTGCCCACTCACATTTCCCAGGCTCTCTTGATGTTAGTGAGATCATGTAACTTAGTTGCCATGGAGTCTGAGGCATTTACTAGAGGGTGGAGCCTCCACCAGTGCAGGTGAAACAAGGCCCACGCTGGCCCACAGTGGACATATCAAATAAGTGGTAAATACATGTTCATGTGTATTAAACCATTGACATCTGGGATTGTTTGTTCCTGCAGCATAACTTAACCTAACCTCACCAATATAACTTTGTTGTCATTCCCTTCCCTCAGATGAGAAACCTGGGACTCAGGGCTTCCCTGGTGGCACAGTGGTTGAGAATCCGCCTGCCAATGCAGGGGACACGAGTTTTATCCCTGGTCTGGGAAGATCCCACATGCGGTGTGTGCCACAACTACTGAGCTTGTGCTCTAGGGCCCGTGAGCCACAACTACTGAGCCCACATGCTGCAACTACTGAAGCCCGCACGCCTAGAGCCTGTGCTCCACAACTAGAGAAGCCACCGCAATAAGCCTGTGCACTGCAACGAAGAGTAGCCCCTGCTTGCCGCAACTAGAGAAAGCTCGTGCACAGCAAGGAAGACTCAACGCAGCCAAAAATAAATAAACAAACAAACAAATAAATAAAATCTGTTTTTAAAAAGTTGCATTTTAAATCAGGCAATGGTGTGCATCACGCCTGAAAACAAAGGGAGAATGTACGCAGAATGGCCCATATTGGCAATTGACAATATGCTAGGCATGAGGTAGTGAGGGCTTGAACTTGGGAGGAAGCAGTCATTTATTCATTTATTTGGTTGGCACTTATGGACCCTTACCGTGCTAAGTTCAGAGGGAACAAATATACTATGAGTACACAATTATTCTCCATCCCCTTTCCCAATTTAATTATCTTCATAGAATTTATCATTACCTGAAATTCCACTTACATATTTGTTTGTTTATGTATTATTTTATTTTCTGTCTCACCCTCCAGAAAAGAAGTTCCATGAGGGCAGACAGACCATATGTATAAATACTCAATAAATACTTGCTGAATTAAAGAATAAGTGAAAATTATACTGAACCTTATAGACAAAGTCAAACATCTTTTCTGATACAGTTCTACAGCTTTGTAGCTTCAGGCTAATTTAGTACCAAAAGCCCCTAGGAGACCCTCCTGCTGTGTTTATGATAAAATTAAATTATTGCTATGACTGCCCTCCTTTCAGCCTACTACTAAAGTATTTCCCCATAAATTTTGCTCCCTTTCTGTTCAGAAATTCTTCTTTCTCTAGTAGAAATGAAGCTACGAGAGAGATGATTATCTATGCTTTACTCTCAGCACTTCTTTCTGAATTACTTGTATCTAGATATTTGTATATTAATTTAATAGAGTGGTTAAATATTCATTAGCTTTTTCCTTGCAACTTCAGTTCACAAACTTAGTTGAATGTAAATAATACCAAACACTTTCTCTCTCAAAGCTGTTGGGAAAAGGGACAGAGGTGAGGGTCAGAGGTGAGGAGTAGGGGGTGGTGGGGTTGGAGGAGGGCTCAGAAGGTCAACAATTAGCAATGGTTTTACTACCATCTCTCTGTGGTTTTTTTTTTTTTTGTGTGTGTGTGTGTGGTACACGGGCCTCTCACAGCTGTGGCCTCTCCCGTTGCGGAGCACAGGCTCCGGATGCCCAGGCTCAGCGGCCGTGGCTCATGGGCCCAGCCACTCCGCGGCATGTGGGATCTCCCCGGACCGGGGCACGAACCCGTGTCCCCTGCATCGGCAGGCGGATTCTCAACCACTGCGCCACCAGGGAAGCCCCTCTCTGTGGTTTTTACAACTCCCCTCTCTCTTCAGCTTTAGCTGCTCACCTCAGTCATGGGGCTCTAACACCCCCCTCTCTGAGCAACACTTGAATCTGCTTCCCTTAAAAATAATAGCACTTCACATTTGTAGAGTACTTGTAAGTCTACAAAATGCTTTTTACCTCTATGATCTTACTTACATCTTATTTAATCTCTCTGTTCTCTAACAGATTATTAGTTTTTGGTTTTGTTTTGTTTTTCTCAGAGAACTAAGAGGAAAACTTGAGTAACAGATGTGGGAAAAGGAAGTTTCTAGATAGTGAGTTATAAACTGACTAAATGCTAACCCTGTAATCATGATGAGACCAAAGCTATTTTGATTGGCTCAGGTCCCTCACTCTGGACAGAGTTGATTTATTACCTTCCAAGGGCTGTTTTTTCCTTTGTCCTCCGCTGTCTAGATCATCCATAATTGGTTGTGTTGGAAGGTTGATACTGCTCCAAAGGGAAGGTAGGTCCCACTTGTCTCTCAGTCTAGTCAGTACCTGGCTCTGCCTTCCTTGCAAGCTGGAAACTGGCAGCTCCTCATCTCATTCCCCTCCCAGGTAATCTCTCTATTAGCTTACCCTTATCACCTGTTAGGGGCCTATTGCTGACTAAGAAATAAATGGTTCTTCCTTTTGTTCTGATATCTATCCTCTAAGTTCTTTTCTCCAATTCACCTGACCTCAGACTATTTCTATTTTTTCTTCTTCTTGTTGTTGTTTTTCTGATACTTCCTGCCACTGCACTTGTTGATTCTCGTTTCATCTTGCATGTGGGCAGCTGATAACCTGTTCTGTCCCCATTATCTCAGGTTAACAATTCCACCCGCTTTCTTGGGTATTAATCACTCACGTGCCCTGGGAAACTGGGACGTCCCAAAGTCATCTCATTACATTTTTACCAAGGCCAGCCCAATACCTTAGGGACCCTGGTAATAATAAAATAATAATTACCATTATTGAGTTCTTACTGACACAGAGTGCCAGGCAATTTACATAGGTGATTTTACTTAATCCTCTACACAGCCCTTCGAGGTCAAATTTGAGAGGGTGGGTCAACAGAGGCTTTATTTGAATGATATAAATTAAACCACATACAAAAGATAGTGACTGGATATGTGGGGTTATATGACCAGTCCTATACACTGAGACCCCCAACTCTCAGGAAACTCTTTATGGAGATTGTACCATATGCCGAAAAAAACTTATCCTGAGTCAGAAGAGAGGTAAATCCTGGTGTACATTTACTAAATCCAGAGTCTGCAAATGAAACAGATACTAATACTTCTTATGGAAGTCAATTACATCAGGGACCCCCAGTTAACCACACTTGATGGCATTCATATCCTTATGTAGCCCCTCCCCTTGAATCAGGGCTGGACGTGTGACTTATTTTAAGGAATAGAAATGGCAGAAGTGACACTGTGTCTGTTCCAAGCCTATGCTTTAAGAATGTCTGGTAGCTTCTACTTTTCTGCTTGCAGGAGCCCTAAGCACCATTTGATAAGTCCATGTGGAGAGGGAGAAGCCCTGGTTCTTCATGGTGAGAAAGTGAGTTCTTGCCTTGCCAACATCCATCCCAGTTGGGTCTGGCCTTCTGGACATCCCTGACAAGGTGTCAGATCTGGAAGTGAAGCCATCCTGGAGATTCCAGCCCCAGCTGCCATCTGACTACAGCCATGTTAGAGACCCAGATGAGACCCGCAGAGCACCAACCAGTCAACCCACACAATCATGAGAAATTAATAACAAAAACAACAAAAGACTGTTGTTGTTTGTTTGTTTGTTTGTTTTGGCCGCGCCACACAGCTTGCGTGATCTTGATTTCCAACACGACTGTTGTTGGGAATCCCCTGGTGGTCCAATGGTTAGGACTCTGTGTGCTCTTACTACTGAGGGACTGGGTTCGATCCCTGGTCGGCGAGCTAAGATCCCACAAGCCGTGTGGGCAAAAACAAACAAAAACGCAAGACTGTTGTTTTTAAGCCACTACATTTTTGAGTGGTTTATTAAGCAGTAATAGATAACCAAAACAGTACTGATATATATTTTTTAATTATTTATTTATTTTTAGCTGTGTTGGGTCTTCGTTTCTGTGCGAGGGCTTTCTCCAGTTGCGGCGAGCAGGGGCCACTCTTCATCGCGGTGCGCGGGCCTCTCACTGTCATGGCCTCTCCCATTGCGGAGCACAGGCTCCAGACGCGCAGGCTCAGTAGTTGTGGCGCACAGGCTTAGTTGCTCCGCGGCATGTGGGATCTTCCCAGACCAGGGCTTGAACCCCTGTCCCCTGCATTGGCAGGCAGATTCTTAACCACTGCGCCACCAGGGTAGCCCAGTACTAATATTAATAATGTTAAAGGTTATGGTTGGTTTGGAGTCCCATTAATTAATATTAGATCAAGAGGCTTAAGAATACCAGAATCTGAAAAGAATCTTAAAAAAGAGTGGATATATGTTTTAATATAACAGATTCACTTTGCTGTACACCGGAAACTAACACAACATTGTAAATCAATTATACCCTAGTAAAAATTAAAGAAAAAAAAAGAATACCAGAATCCCACTTTAGACCACAACCATCCCCCACCTTCCAGGTCTGGAGGGAGAACTATACACAGAAGACAGTGGCAGAAGAAAAATAACACCTGAATTTTAGCTAGGCTTACACTTTCTGATAAGGTGGTCTGAGGTCACATACCTAGAACTGGAGGCTTACAGGGCTCTTTTTCAGGGGCTAAATTAAAAATATCTAACCACTAGGGCAGCTAGGACGCTGCCTAATCAAAATGGACACTGGCTGAACCAGGCCACACCTTCATAGTGTAACTACAACCTAGCTGTTCCCTCTCTCTAAGCCTGAGCGCATGCCTGGGTTGGACTGTCACTTGGTCCCATGGGGACAAAGGGAGAAAAACCCGGAGCGATCCTTCTCTTGCATATGATCCAACACATCATGCATGACCCTATCTGCTGGGGGAAATGGCCTGGTCAGTGTCTTGGAATCTAACCAACCAGACTAGTCACTCCTCTCCTGGAGGTAGGGGAACACCAAGGGTGACCCCTTACATATCATCTCATTTAATCCTCACAGTAACTCTGAAAGGTAGGTATTTTTCTTGCCATATTACCCATGAGAAAGTGAATTAGAGAGGTTGAGTAACTTGTTTGAGGTCACACAGTTAGTATTAGGAATTACATGGGTGGGCCGGGGGAGGTCAGTAAGAAGAGATGATTTTTGAGTATGGCGCATTGTGAAATCACTCACATTGTCATCTCGGTTCCCTGTTCAAGAGAAAGACAAAGTCAAATGAACGTCCTGTACCGTTAAAGACACCCAAGGAAACAGGGCCCAAAGTCACCCTTTTTTGTGGCTTAATTATGGAACAGGTGGGAGGAAGGCATCTCTCTCTACTTCAGCAGAGAAGTGGCTGCACACCGGCTGTGGTTAGTGATATGAGTCAGTGAATAGCTACTCAGAAATGCATGTGAGACTTTCTCTCCCCCCTATATCCTTGAGAGATAGAGAAGGGACCTGTGGTTCCAATGACCTTCTTGTGGAGGCTGCTTCTGTCCATATTATCCAATTGTAGTGTCAAACTAGAGTGGTCTGGAGAGATGTGTGTTACACAAACATTACATCTCTGACAGAAAACTCTATATTTGTTCCACCCCCACATTCTCCATTCAAGTTCCCAGAAGTTTGCAATTATCCTTAAAAGACGTTTCCAAACAAGGCTTACTCAGTTTTGGTTTTTGGTAGGATGAGATTCTTTTGTTTTGATTTTTTTCTTTTTCTTCCATTTCTTTTAACTTGGTTGACCATTCTAGGCTGGTGTATCAAAGTTGGTCATGAACCATACACCAATTCCCATTCACCTTTCACCTGCTTGTTCTTTCTCTCCTCATCCTGGATTCTTGGCCCTACATGCCAGTTGGATGTCGGCATCTCCTTCTTTCTTTGTGTCAATCCCACTTCTTTCTTCACAGGGCTCCACTTTCTCCTCTAGGCCACATGGACTTTGACCTCTTGCCCAGTTTTCAGTTGTTCTAACTCCTCTGGCTTGGTATCCTATATTGACTTAGCTGAGATTCTTTCATACTAAGCCCCGGTATTGTGGAATTCCACAAGCCAACTGCAGCTGGGTGGCATCTATTTTCCAAGCCCTTCGCCTTGGAAAGAAAACTACCTGACAAAAACGATGGCAGAGGAGAGGGAAGAGTTGCTTTGAACTTGCACTTGCTGGCACTGCCAGCCAAATTTCTGCTTGCTGCTGCACCCCTTTCCTTCTGGATCCAAGAGATTTAGGAAGGATAAAAAAATATCCTTGGATACAACAACTTTGGAAAACTGTTTAGCAGTATCTGCTAAAATCGAACACGTGTGTCTACTTTTACCAAACAATTCTACTCCTAGATATATACCCAACAGAAATGCATACATATGTTCACCAAAAGATATATACAAGGGCTTCCCTGGTGGCGCAGTGATTGAGAGTCCGCCTGCCGATGCAGGGGACACGGGTTCATGCCCCGGTCCGGGAAGATCCCACATGCCGTGGAGCGGCTGGGCCCGTGAGCCGTGGCCGCTGAGCCTGCGCGTCCAGAGCTTGTGCTCCGCAACGGGAGAGGCCACAACAGTGAGAGGCCCGCGTACCGCAAAAAAAAAAAAAAAAAAAAAAGATATATACAAGAATGTTCATAGCAGGATTATTCATAATAGCGAAAAACTGGAAACAATCCAAATGTCCAATAGCAGTACAATGATTAAAGAGTTCATTCAATATATATTCATATAATATGCTATATAACAATGAAAAAGAACAGACTACTGATATGCACAACAATGTGGATGGCTCTTACAGATACAATGTTGACCCAAAAAAGCCACAAACAAAAGAATACATAATATATATTCCATTTATGTGAAATTCTAAAACAGAAGAAACTGATCAATGTTGTTAGAAGTCAGAAGAGTGGTTACCCTATGGGGAGTGGTAATCAGGTGGGGATATGAGAGGATTGGATGCTGATAATGTATTGTTTCTTAATCTGGGTACTGATTAAACTAGTGTGTCCATTTTGCAAAAATTCATCCAGCTGTACACTTAAGATTCATGTATTTTCCTATATATGGTATATGTGAATAAAGTGAATGACAGAAAGAAAAATTTCCTTGCCTTGTCTTGAAAATGTCATTATAAAGGACACACAAGGTTAGTGGCTCAGTAAATGGGTTTTCTGGTATTCTTATTTTTCATTCTGGAAAACCTAGCAATTCCTATTAACCTAAAAAGCCTATAGATTCCTCTGCTGTAATGGAAACATTCCCCCCAACCTCCAAGTGAACATCATAATATTTAGCAGGACATGGTCAGTGGTATGACACACAGCCAACACTCTACAGGTTCCCAGGTGGAATGGAAGGAACAACACTAGCTCTAAGAAGGATTCAGGGGGGTGTTCTGGGATGAGTTAACCACGTTGGCTGGATAGGACAGCCTGCAGGCTGCAGAGCATGGGGCCATAGCAAATCTGGACACCGTCAAGGGTTGAAGCTGGAATAGAGGACCAAGAAGATTAGCTTAGATTATCTTATCTTAGTGAATTATCTTACCTAGCCAAAGAAACAGGCAGAGCAGCAGAGGGTAGGTACAGGAAGATGGGAGAGAAATGGAGACGATCAGGACAGAGAAAGTGGATTTTGTAGAAAATGACAAGTGGGAGTGAGCAGCCACAGGCTGGCCATAGAGCCTTTACAGTCTTAGTGGATTGGGATAGAACTGTGAAAAGGCTGAGCTGTTTTAGACAAAAATGCTATACTCTTTCCACTGTTCTACCCAGCCTCCCTTTCTGGGCTCTTTGTTTGAGTGACATTCCTCACTCACATCCTATCTCCAAACTCTCCTTCCAGCTTCTAGGATTTTGGTTCCTTGAACATTTCTCAGCTCTGCTGTCTTCTATGATTTGGGCATCTCTCACTGCCTTGGGTGAGATAGTCCACACATTAGCCAACAACCTCCTGACCCCTCCCAGGTCAACCATACTCCTCTCCTTCTTCAGTCACCATCACACTAATAGGGGGTGCAGGACATCCTTGATAGAAAGAACCAAACAAGCCTATTGCCTCAGAACTCAAGATCATTTCTTTGCTGCTGGAGCCACCATATACTGTCTCTTATTCTGTCCCTGTTCTAGTTTGGTTCCTTTCAGACTGTGTTATTGTACTTGGCAAATCCATGCAAGTTGACATGGGAGTCTTAGAACAAAGTCCACTAATGTCTGTTTCCATGCTGGGAATTCCTCCAGGCTACAGTCCTTTCTGTCCCCTTTGCTTCTACTTATTCATTTCCTCCCCTTGTTCTCCTATCCATATTGGCTCCATACCTTGGCACCACTCTAGGACAGTGAGGGGACCAGGCACCGTATCCTGGTCCCTCTAGGGATACTACCCTACTTGGCCACCTTTGTTCCATTTTATCCTATCAGGAGAGGGTAATCAAAATTCCCTTTGTTTCTATGGTATTTTTTGCTGCTTACCTGGCTATTTGATATTCTCTTTCCTAAAATGTTGCAAACTAGGATCTGAACCAACAGGAGCAATAATGGGTAGTGGAAAACTGCATTTTGGAAACTGGTAAAATGGGGTTGAATTCCTGAATCTGTCTATCACCTGCTAGTGAGGAGACTTTGGACATGTTACCTGACCTTTTTAAGCCTCAGTTTCTTCATCTGTAAAATAGTGATCTAGTACTGAAGATTAAGTAATATTATGTGAGACTTATGTGAACTACTTACTAAATGCTTGCTGTTATTATTGGAAGATTTGTTATGAGAACAGTTATTATCCACCTTCCCAGTTACTGAATAGTGTTAAGGAGTTCAGCTGATCTGAAAAATAAAATGCATTTGCTGCGAAGTACACAAATGAATCCCTCTCTATGAGCGTCCACCAAGAGAAGCATACACAACAAGCTCTGCAAAGAAGCACATTCTGAGGTGCAGAAGGATGCAATTCAAGGATAAAAATTAAACACCAAAATCATATTATGCATTAAAAAACACAAATAGTAAGAAAATGATAGAATCAAGAAAAAGTCACAGTCCTAAGACATTGCTGATCTCAATAAATGGCTGTTGACTATGGAAGGGCCTAAGGGAAGTTGGCTCCAAGGTACTCTATGCTCAGTCTACCTATATAGAATTCTAGAGAGAAATAGTGTTCCTGTTGAATGTGGCAGCAGGCTGAGGGTATGAGAGAACAAGGCAGCAACAAGAAATGCAAGGGTTTGAGCAGCAATAAGACAAAGGCCAATTAATAGACAGAAATCAACAGTGAGACAGAAATCAAGAGTGAGTAAATAAATATCAGAGGGCAGAGCAAGATAGGATGACCAAAGTACATGTAAACAATCTGCAGGGAGGAGAGCTGTTGATCAGTCAAACAGCTGGCGTCAGAGAGGGTCACAGGAAATGTGGAAGAGGCAGAGTTGAAGGGAGAACATACAGTACCCAGATCCAGCAGAGAAGGACCCTCAATACAGAAGCAACACGTTCTCTTAGCCTCAGCAGCCATTATAGTCCTCTCACCCTGGTGAGAATGCATCTGTAGTGAGCCTGGTCTGTACTCTTGCTGGTGATAATCACTGTATGATTAGGAGTGGGGGTGAGACTTGACAAAGTTCTCTGGAAAAGTATTTCAGTGCTGTCTTCACTGACTTCTTGGAGGCAGGTTTATGTGAGTGTCATTGATGGAAAGAGAAGACTTGATTGGATCATGAATCTGATCAGTAAATCCCCATGGGCAGTCCTCAGGTCCACAGCCTTCCTGGTTAATAAAATGGCAGGATTATCCACGGTGTCTTTCTGAGGAAAATATTTAATGTGTCTAGTAGTTTTTCTGGTTTTACACCTCAGTGGAGAAATAGAGAGTATTGCCCTAGAAATATGTTTTCCTTTCAGATGTGCAATGCCAAGTACATCTTTAAAGAGTTCAAAAATGTCAGTCTTAAAGCCCCTGAAGGAATCTTTTGTCTGGTGCTGTATCAATTTTTATATAGATGAGCTAAGTTCCACAGAAAATTTGGGAGGCCAACTGACATAGTGAAAGTGCGTGGGTTTTAGTGTCTGACAAATCTAGTTTGAATTTCAGCTTTACCACTTAACAGCTATGTGACTTTGCACAAATTATTTAACCACTCTGAGTCTCAGTTTCCCCAACTATAAAATGCAGATAATAAAACATAAAAGAATTTGTTAACTATAGTGTGTAACTGCAGAATAATTGCTCCTCAAAAATGTCCATGTCCTAATCCCTGTAACCTGCAAGTATGTTGAATACGTTACCTTACTTGGCAAATGGATTTTGCAGATGTGATTAAGGTTAACACCTTGAGATGGGAAGATTATTCTGGACTATCTACGTGGGCACAAGATAATCACATGAGTCCTTAAAAGCAGCGAACCTTTTCCAGGTGAGGTCTGTCAGAGGGAGATGTGACTCTGGAGGGTCAGAGAGATATAAGGGAAAGAGGACTTGACTCACCATTACTGGCTTTGCAAATGGAAGAAGGGTACCATGAGCCAAGGAATGCAGGCATCCTGTAGAAGCTGGAAAAGCCTAGGAAACAGATTTTTCCCTAGAGCCTCCAAAAAGGAATGAAGCCCTGATTATATCTTGATTTTAGTCCATTGGGTCCCATGTTGAACTTCAAAACTTCAGAGCTGTAAGATGATAAATTTCTGTCGTTTAAGCCACTAAAGGTGTGGTAATTTGTTCTAGCAGCAGTAGAAACCAATATATACAGGCACCAAAAATGGCTCAGGACCATGGGGGTAATTGATGGCATGGCTATCTCATTAACCAATTGATGACTCAAAATAATCAAGCAGTAATTTTTGATGATATGATGAAAATGATATTCATAACTCATAAATATTCCAAAATAATACTTATTTTTTTTCCCGCTAATCTTCCATTTTAAAATGCAGATGTGGCCAAGCAAATCTGGCTACCCTGGCTCAAGAATGATAAGAGAGTTTTCTTAAAATGTGGAGTAAAAAAATAAGATATGGATGGCAGGAGTTGTAGACTGAGCCTCAGCTCCACTCTGACGTCAAGCATGTCAGGACACTTCCATATGGGCTGGCCACAGAAAGGGATAAAGTGTTTCAAATAATAACTGGATTCCTTGGAGCTCATGCACTATCCTCAGGCTGCCCAAAGCTGAGACCCCCGCCCCCAACAAATGGCAATTCACTCAAGTTACCTTGACTAATAAATGGTTTATTATAAAGATATATATTTATAGAAACCCAGCGAAGGATGAGCAATCAGGGTAAGGAAGAACAGGAATAGGAGAGTGGCTATGGATTCCAGGCAGTTCCAAGACCTCAGCCACAGATTTTGTGACTCTTTACTTTTAAGTGACTCAGCTACTCCCTGTGTGTCGCCACACTCTCCACTCACTACCTCCTGGCTTTC
This sequence comes from Kogia breviceps, assembly GCF_026419965.1. Lineage (NCBI taxonomy): Eukaryota > Metazoa > Chordata > Mammalia > Artiodactyla > Physeteridae > Kogia > Kogia breviceps. Next base: position 22,857,693 of record NC_081328.1, read on the forward strand.
TTACCATCTACTCTGAGTCTTTTCTGCATAATAGGCTCTGCTTACTCATAACTTAGGTTACTCATAACTTGACTTAGTCAAAGCTTTGACTCATTCAAGTTTCCTCCTGACTTCCCCAACTTCTCTTAATCTTACCGCCTTTCAGCTTTATTTATGCATTTATTCATTAATTTGAAAAATACCTATTGACCACCTACTACGTGCCCCCATGCAGCTTATTGTTTAGTCAGAAAGAGACATTCATCACATCATCACAAAAGTGCTTCAGGTGTATTCTAATTGCCTCAGTTTCTTTGTTCAAAGCAGTCCTTGGGATCAGTTGCTGGAAACTCTGTGGACCAACTGGCTGCCTTCACGAGCAGCGGCAATAGGTTGTCATGTTTATTACTACGACACTCCCCTTTCCCCAGACAGAGCTGATCAGACTAGGGGCTGGCATTTGACCAAGGACAATTAATACAGTGACTGGCCAGGAAACTGCAGTTTGACTCAAACTATTAATAATAAGCTTCACATAGGAGGAAGAGGGCTTCCCTGGTGGGGCAGTGGTTGAGAGTCCGCCTGCCGATGCAGGGGACACGGGTTCGTGACCCGGTCCGGGAAGATCCCACATGCCGCGGATCTGCTAGGCCCGTGAGCCATGGCCGCTGAGCCTGCGCGTCCGGAGCCTGTGCTCCGCAACGGGAGGGGCCACAACAGTGAGAGGCCCACGGACCGCAAAAAAAAAAAAAAAAAAAAAAAAAAAGGGTAAACCATAGAAGGAAGAAATTATAGTGTAGCAGACATTATATAGAATTAACATATTTACCACTGGGGGATAAGCTTACACTCCAGAGCAGTAATCTAAATGTGGAAGGATGTCATCCATAGGGAGCCTTCTCATTCACTAGATAGAAAGTTAGAAGGCACTTATTATTATTATTATTATTATTTTTTTTTTTTTTTTGCGGTACGCGGGCCTCTCACAGTTGCGGCCTCTCCCGTTGCGGAGCACAGGCTCCGGACGCGCAGGCTCAGCGGCCACGGCTTACGGGCCCAGCCGCTCTGCGGCATGTGGGATCTCCCCGGACCGGCGCACGAACCCGTGTCCCCTGCATTGGCAGGCGGACTCTCAACCACTGCGCCACCAGGGAAGCCCCAGAAGGCGCTTATTTGATTCAGGGGCTCTGAGAAGGAAGCAGAGCAGAGAGCAGGAGTGGTCTTGAACATAACATAAGGCAGAGTTCATCACTCAAATCATGGCCAGAGCGAGGCGTAGGGAAACTCTGCCATGTTCCCAAAACTGACTTAGAATTATTTGATGTTGGTCCATAGTTACTTGAGGCTATGGTGGTTCATGCAGAGACCCTAGTCATGGTCCTGGAACACGGAAGCAGGAATCCAGGGACTGTAGCTCTGCCAGGAGCAGAGCAGTGACCAACCAATAGGCTATATTAGAGCATTCACTGTGAAGGCCCAGGGGTTGAGGAGATACAGTCATGAAGAGTACTCAGTGTCTGGAAGACCTCTGGCTACCAGAAACCCCTGGCATCCCCCGTTCCAACTCTGTACTACCCGTCAGAGGCCACCTGGTTCACCTTTCTTGTGTTACTTGTGTAAATACGGAGGCCCAGAAAAGCCAAATAACCTTGTCTACTTCAGTTAATGGTTGAAACAAGAACAGAACTCATGCGATGACCCCCCACCCCTTTTAAACAAGGTCTGGTGGGGAATCATCACAGTCAGAGCTGAAAAGCAGGCAATGAAATGTCTTTCGTATGAGTATCATATTTACATGCATGCTGAGAATCTGTGTTCAATGTTTTCTTAGCAAGTAGTAACAGTGTTGATAAAGTTGTCCTAGACCCTCATTTAATCATCAAGGGACATCATTCAATCATCAAGTAGGGCAAGCCAGAAATCTCAGTGGTCCTTGGTCCCCAACCCATATCCAATCCAATACCAAGTCTTGTCAATACCATCTTCTATCCATTTCTCTTTTTGCTTTTTCTTTTTCTAAAAATTTATTAATTAATTTATTTTTTGGCTGCAGTGGGTCTTCGTTGCTGTACGCAGGCTTCTCATTGCAGTGGCTTCTCTTGTTGCAGATCACGGGCTCTAGGTGCGTGGGCTTCAGTAGTTGTGGCATGCGGGCTCAGTAGTTGTGGCTTGCAGGCTCTAGAACTCAGGCTCAGTAGTTGTGGTGCGCGGGCTTAGTTGCTCCGTGGCACGTGGGATCTTCCCGGACCAGGGATCAAACCCATGTCCCTTGCATTGGCAGGCAGATTCTTAACCACTGAGCCACCAGGGAAGTCCCTCTCCTTTTTCTCTATAACCACTCTAGTCCGAGCTACCATCTTCTCTTGTCTGGACTTCTGAGACAGCTTTCTAATGGTATGCCCACATTTCCTCCGCCTCCAATCTACTTTCCTCACAGCAGCCAGTGGTCTTCTCCCTTCCCCTTATTTATTTTTTATTAATTAGTAGACTTTATTTCTTAGAGCAGTTTTAGGTTTACAAAAATCGAGCACATAGAGCAGAGAGTTCCCTTATACCCCCTCTCTACTCTACTCCCAGTTTCCTCTATTATTAATATCTTGTATTCATGTGGTACATTTGTTACAGTTGATGAACCAATGTTAATATACTATTATTATTAACTAAAGCCCATCTTCATATTGGGGTTCACACTTTGTATTATACAGTTCAATGGATTTTGACAAATGCATATTGTCATGTATTCACCATTACAGTATCATTCAGAACAGTTTCACTGCCCTAAAAAAGGCCCTGGGCTCCATCCCTTGACAATGGTCTTTTCAAAGTGCAGATCTTACCCTGTCACTCCCCTCACTCATCTTCCCCTGGCTCCACTCTCTTTCTAGTTTTCTGTCTCCAATCATATCGGTCTTTTTGTTTCATTTCCTCAAACCACACTCCATGCTGCCTCAGAGTTTTGCTCATGCTGTTTCTTCCTGAAATTCTCCTTTCTACCTCCTGGCTCTACCCCCAGGTCTTACCATGGTTTGTAATTATGTTCTGTGATTATTGGATTGGCCTCCTTCTTGACTCTGAGTTCCTCATGGGCAAAGCTGTGCCATTGTAGCCACAGTACCTGGCACATAGTAGGTATGTAATAAATATTTGTTGAATAGTATTAATGAGTAAATTAATAAATAAACAGAGTTTCACCTGCTTGTGTAGAGCTTGGGACGGATGGTGAAGGTTTGCAATGATTGCCAGGGATGAAAGGGCAAGTAAAATGAGAAACAAGGAAAAAGCTTTATCCAGTAAGCTGAAAACATAGCTGAAAATTTGTAGAGGCCTCAATCCATCAGATTGTGTCAGAGAGAGCTGGATGGGTAGGCATAGTGATAGAGAGTTCACATTTTCCATGGTGAAACTGTACCGATGGTGACAAAGTACAGGGTGTGGTCACAGGAGTACACTGAAGTAGACTGGGAAGTGAAGACATTGAAAGGTCAAGGAACTAAGAAGCTGGGACACTGAGTGGGTGTTCCACAAAGTCAGCAAAATCCCTCTCCTACAGGATGAAGAAATGAGCCAGGCGTTTAACAAAATGTGAGGGTGTAACCAGGTTGGTAGATGACAGGAGAGAAGGTGGCTAGTTGAATGACACGGATCTCAGTGGGGCAGATTTTTCATACTAGAATAGAGGAGAAACTGCTCAATTTCTAGCTTCAGGAGCTAGAAGAATGTTGCTAGTGCCTCTCTCTACGTGGGGCAGGGAGGAATAAATAGCTTCTACTTGAAAGGACTGCAGGGGAAGTGGTAACCTCAGGGGAAAGCCAGGTTTCAGTTCAGGCTAGAAGGTGGTGGGAGATTACCTAGGTCTCTAGTTGCATGTAACAGAAATCAACTGGTTGGGGGAGGAACCGTTATGGGTGAGGGGAGGTGCTATGAGGTCTTTGTGAGCTGTGGAGGTACTCCAGATTTTGTCTACTAGAGTTAATTCTGTGAAGAAGTTGAAGAAGTAGGAGAAATTGTTCACCAACGGACAGGAGTCCTAAGGACACAAATAAATGTCTGGTGGGGTAAAGAGAAGCAGAAATAGAGAAGTATGGGGATTAGAGCGGTTTATGGAGTCCAAATGGTGGTGTCAGGAAGGTGGTATCTAGAATGGTAGCTAAAGGAGGACCTGTAAGCACAAGGTGGCAGTTGTTCCACCTGTCCAGTGCCTGAACTCCAGTTTCATTCCAGATCTCTGTCTGCTCCTGATTCATCCTTACCCGCTGAATCTGAATTTCTGACCTCCGGCATCTCATCTCCTTCCTTTGGCCCAGAACATCTCTTATATCCTCACTGTGCCACCAAACCCTCTACTCCCTCCCTAAGAAGCTTCATTCTGGATTATTTCTTAAACTAACACCTGGTGTACGGGTTTGATGCTGACCCAGCCTGCCTCTTGAGCCCTGTCAAGCCCACTTTTATCTTTTAACTTACCATATTATATTGTAACTATTTTTATATGTCCTCTCCTCTTCTAATCAAGGTTTCTTCAGAACAGGGCCATTTTTGTTGTTGTTCTTGTTCTTGTTTATGTTTCTCCCCTCTAATGCTTGTGACCTAGACAGGGATTAATTTGTTGGATGAATGACTGAATGAATGACTGAGTGAGTGAATGCACTTTTATCTATTATTGCCCTGTTTCTGTAGCCTAGAAATGTTGAACTCAGAGAGGTGGCATCTCTGATGAGACTTCTTCCATTTTTGCCCACCCTTTCCTATGATTACTGATTTCCTGGCCTTGATTCCATGCTTGTCAGACATACACCATCTGCTGGGCTAGACAAATCCGGCTCCTGAGACACCCTGTCCTGATTCTTCCTGGACTGCCTTCCCTGCCTCCTTCTAGAATATGGGCCTGACACATACTGACTGTTTTCTCCATTTCCTAAAATTGATACCTCTACAACATGGGCTGAGTCCCCATCCCCAAACACTTGGATTAGGGCCAGGATGGGATGAGACCAGGGACAGGCCATAAGGGCTTCAACTATACAGTTCATACTTTGTTTCTGAAGATGGAGACATAAGCATTCATTATTCTTTATGCCTTTTTGTAATTCTGAGAAGTTTCCATTTAAAAAGTTAGGATTAAAGGTACAGTTAGCCTTCAATATTTGTCAGGGAACTGGTTTCAGGACCCTTTGCAGATATCAAAATCCATGGATGCTCAAATCCCATAGTCGGTCCTCGGCATCCTTGGATGCAGAACTCATCAATATGGAGGGCCGACTGTACTAAGCTTTTAACTTAGTGGAATGCCTGCAGGTGGATCTGAGGATAGAGCCTCTGATGGACTCTTGAGGCGACGAGGAATTCAATCAAAACATTCAGCAGAGAGAGGACAAAGGGGCAGAGGAGGGCTTCTGGGCTCAGAGCCAGTATCTTAGACTACAGGCTGTAAGTTCATTTTGACTATGAAAGCCTTATGAATCTATTGTGTTTACCAGTGAAAAGCCTCAAAATAGGCAATTCCCAGCTTATTAGTTTACTTGTTGGGTTGTTGTCTGGAACTGGGAACCAGTTTTCCTATAGAAACGATATTACAAATTGTGTCTCTGCCCCAAGGCAAGCCCACAAAAGCTTACAGAACCCTAATGTACCTAAATATTGTACTAATAATACTAAAGACCCTGACCACTATTTATAATGGTATTTCTGTGGGAAAGTGCATTTAGAGTTTTAGTACCAGTAACACATATTCCTCAGCCCTGGGAGTCCTCTGGACTCTTGACCTTATTCCCACAGTGCTGATTCTTATCAGAATGGCCCCATATGTGGTGGAGGGCAGATTAGTTGCTTTCTGTTGCTACAGGATTCAAGCTGGAGTTCCAAGTAATTTATCTCCACTGAAACGATCCTAACCCCCACCATGTATCCTGGCCCATGATAAGTTTAGCCTCCCCAGCACAATATGGAGCCTCTTATTTGTACATGCCTTGCATACCCTACCACAAGCCGACACTTAAACTCTGTCACATTAAGGACCTCACTGGCACATCTCTGGGACATCAGCGGACACAACCAGGAGTCCTCATTTCATGAGAGAAGTGGCATAGGAGACTTTGGGACTAATACCACCCCTGAAACATTGGAAGGGAGGATAAGCCTAAGAATACCTTTGAAGAGGGGACAGCATGATCAAGAAAAGAATTCGCTCTGATGTTGGTTAGAATAAGATGAAACATGCTTCAGGGTAGGATACTGATGACTTTGGCAGGGAGAAGTACTCCTGAGTGTGATACAGAGGAGCGCACTCAAATATTCCCACTTGGGGAGCTCACTTGGAGAACTGAAAACTTTAGGATCCATATGGTATTTGGGGGGCCTAAAAACAGAACTATCATTTCTCTGTAGGCAAGATGTCTTGCCTGTTGGCTATAAAAGTTGTAATTGTAGGAAACCTTTTCATTACGTCCAAAGTCCCAGCCACAGCGGTGGAGGACAATGACATGTGGTGGTCCTGGTGAACAGGAGAAGTGGTGAGGATTCAAATTCGACCCTAGGAGAGCTGCAGAAGCCACTGAAGGAGAGCAAGTCCTGGGGCACTCAGGATTAGAGCAACTGTGGACAGTTGGGGCTTGGAGCCCTTGTACCACACAGGCTTATTTTGGAACAGCACTCTGACTGGGAAACTACCTTGCCCCCAGTGAGTATAGTCTTGGTGGGACTAAATCAAACTGCCTTGTTATCCCATAAGCAAGGAGCTAGGCCAACAGACTCTCCTGAGATGTGCATCTTTTCTTTTTTAATATTTTAACATTTTTGGCTGTGTTGGTTCTTCGTAGCTGTGCGCAGGCTTTCTCTAGTTGCGACAAGTGGGGGCTACTCTTCATTGTGGTGCCCGGGCTTCTCATTGCGGTGGCTTCTCTCGTTGCGGAGCATGGGCTCTAGGCACGTGGGCTTCAGTAGTTGCGGCGCGTGGGCTCAGTAGTTGTGGCACGTGGACATAATTGCTCCTCGGCACGTGGGATCCTCCCAGACAAGGGCTCAAACCCGTGTCCCCTGTGTTGGCAGGCAAATTCTTAACCAGTGCACCACCAGGGAAGCCCCTGAGATATGAATCTTGAATGATGTGACCTAGACACTGAAAATCTGGTTGGCACCCATTGTCCCGCAGCTGTGCCCTTAGACTGTCAAGCACTTCCTGCCGTCCAAACCTCTAGAGATATCCTGGTTCCTGTCCTTCTCTAGGAAGATTCCCCAGCTCTCCCATTATCCTTCTAAAACATTCATTTTCCACTCAAATTTTCCAGAGTCTGTTTCTGTTGTGTACAATTGAGGAACTCTAACTAATATAGACCCTAACTGCAGAACGTTGATCAATCAGGGCAAATCTGCTACTACAACTTGTAAAGCAACTCAAAGCATAAATCTACTGAGGATATAGTTATACCATGTCATCCCCACATACAAAAAAAATAATTCATGGGACTTCCCTGGTGGTCCAGTGGCTAGGACTCCGAGCTCCCAATGCGGGGTCCCGGGTTCCATCCTTGGTCAGGGAACTAGATCCCACGTGCTGCAACTCAGCATTCGTATGCCGCAATGAAGATCCCGCATGCCTCAACTAAGACCCGGCACAGCCAAATAAATAAGTAAATATTTAAAAAACAAAACAAAACAAAAAAACTAAAATAAAAAAAGATAATTCATGTCATTGAGAAGTGATGGGCTCCACTTTTACCTCAGAAGGCCAAGGTGGGTGGATAGAGGGAAGGTTAACATAAACATTTCCCTGGGAGCAGGCTATCAATTACCAGCCCTGCACTATGCTCTATATCATGATGACATAATAATTACAAGGGTTGTATTCAATAGTAACCATGGTTTTATCTCATTTATTTACAGAAATAAATATATTTATTTACAGTAACAGAAAGATGTTCAGGAAAACAGGCAAATTGCAATGCCATTCCCTTGTCATCATTTTAAAGGACTGAATTAAGATTCAGTGTTTCATTGAAAATAACAACTGAGACAAAGTGTATCTGGAAGTGTGTCTGTTAATTAAACCAAACAATTGGCCAAATAAAGTGAGGTATGTTTCAACTCAACTAGTTGACATTTTCTGTTCATTCCACAGCTAGCAGGCTTGGGTGGCTGGGCTTGTCTGAAAAAGAGCAGGCTGCTTTATCTATTGATGCCTGGTTCAAAGAGGTCCCATTTATCCCACCAGATAGTCTGCTGGACCTCAGCCCATGGGGTAGCCTGGTTCTTAGGCTCATGAAGGGATGTTTCACATGCCAGTGGAACATAGGTTTGTGGGTTCCAGTCTTTAGATTGAAACAATGATGGACTCAAGTGGCTCAGACAGCTTTCTCTGGTCTGGCTGGTCTCTCTCCCACCTGATATAAGGCCACTGCAGCATGGATAGAAACTGGGGACACTCAATGTATGTGTTTTCCGGCTCTGACTAGAGGCCCATGACCCCACCATATCCTGGAAAACCCACTCCCTCTCCTCACTGTCATATTTCTGCCATCATTATAGTCTGTGTCTCCCGTCACCCCAGCTCCCATCCAAGCCAGATCTCACCCATGATCTCGGTTTCCAGAATTCTGGATGAGCACGAGACCTTCAGGAAAGTGGTTTTAGAGAGAAGTATAGGAGCCTCCTTACTACATAAGTGAGACCATTCAACAGATCCAGTGTCCCTCATGTATATTCCCTTCAGAGTTAGAGACCTTCAGCAGTGTAACTGGCCACCTCCCTTTTGTGACAGTTTTATCAGTCTCTTCACCTCCTTTATCCCAGTCCCAGTGTCCTTTGTAATAAATACGGAATTCTGCCTCTGTAGAATGACAACTTCTACAAGCCCTCTATCTGAGACCGCTATCTGCTCCTACTGATCTCTGACATCCAGCATAGGTCTTTGCAAAATAAAAATTTTAAGGAACCTGCAACTTCTCCCTGATCTGGAAGGAAAATGAAAGAAAGGCTGCCTACAATTAAGTCTAAATACGTGGCAGTGCTGTGTTGCCTATGCATTGTCTTAATCATTTATGAACAGCAACTTGTACGGCTTCCTGGAGGTCATGCTCTATCTGCACAATTTCAGGAGATACTTCCCCAATCTGACATGAGCCCACAAAACAGGTTCTTTGACCACTGGCAGTAGAAGGCTGACTGACTCCAGGCCAACTGCAAAAAAACTGTGTTAGAGATCCTCGTGGATGTCTACGTGGTGGCCTTGTACTTTCTAATCAGCCAGGTTCACCAAAGGCATTGAGTTATTCCTGGAATTCTCACTGGCCTTTGCCTTTCCTGGACCAAAACTAACCTTCTTAAAAGGAAGAAAAAGTTTCCCTCAGATCCAGAGTTAGATAAAGCATTCTAGCAGTTGATGACTTGCTTGTCTCCTTCCCAACTTTGACTTCCCTTGATCCAAACAGCTCTACACCATTGAAACCAATGCCCTTAACAGTGCAGTGAGGGCCACGTTGCCCAAATATTACACAAGAGAGCCGTGGATCTGGCAACAATCAATACATGTGGAAGAAGCTGGCCTGGTTGATATCAACTACCTGATTTAAGAATGGGAATCATTTATTATCACTGCTGCCTTAGAGGTTTGAAAGCATCAAACTGGATACAAGGTATCCAGTATCCTGTGACAATGTGCTTGGACCACTAGAGCCTGGAACAGCTGAGACAGACCCAAGTGAACTCCTTTCTTTGAGTGTTCTGATTTTTCTATCTCTTATAAACTAGGGAGTGAAATGGCCAGGTGGGTTCCCTATTTCAAAGTACCAGGGAGTAGGGAAAACCTTGGAAATCCTCCTGTGGCTACAACTAACAGAAGCAATCCAGTGTGTGATGTTCATGGTGCCTAGCTTAGGCAACCAGCATAGAACTAGAATTACCCGGGAGTAAGCCAGGGAGACCCTGAGTGCTATGAAGCTCCTTCACCAGGTCCGGTGGCTGTATGTCACAAGCACTTTGCCTAACTATAAGGGTACATTGATTCTCACCTTATATCATAGCTCAAAAGGAAATCCTGCTAATTTCAAGCATTAAATATAAGATAAAATCTTAAACTACTAAAAGAAAATGCAATAAGATAAAAAGATAAGAATATTCATCTTATCTCTCAGATAAGGAAAAACTTTATAATCATTAAATCAATAGATGAAATGCCTAATAATAAATAAATTCAATTAAATAAAAGAAATATCTTCTCTAACCAAGGTATCATAATAAAAATAAACTCCAGGGCTTCCCTGGTGGTGCAGTGGTTGGGAAACTGCCTGCCAATACAGGGGACACGGGTTCGAGCCCTGGTCTGGGAAGATCCCACATGCCACAGAGCATCTAAGCCCGTGAGCCACAACTACTGAGCCTGTGCGTCTGGAGCCTGTGCTCCGCAACGGGAGAGGCCACGACAGTGAGAAGCCCGCGCACCGCGATGAAGTTGCTCACCGCAACTGGAGAAAGCCCTCGCACAGAAACGAAGACCCAACACAGCCAAAAATAAATAAATTTATAAAAAATAAACTCCAGGACTTCCCTGGTGGTGCAGTGGATAAGACTGTGCACTCTCAATGCAGGGGGCCTGGGTTCGATCCCTGGTCGGGGAACTAGATCCCACATGCATGCCACAACTAAGGAGCCCACGTGCTGCAACTAAGGAGCTGGCAAGCCTCAACTAAGGAGCCCTGGAGCCACAACTAAGGAGCCTGCCTACTGCAACTAAGACCCGGTGCAACCAAATAAATAAATGTTTTAAAAAATGTCAAGTGTTAATATGACAAAAGGTTAATATACTTTAAAATCTTTATTATGTTTTATTTAAATAAATGCATAAGAAGAACACTGTGGTCCAAATTTAGAAGAATAGGTAAAAGACATAAACAGATAATTCATAACAGATGAAATACAAATAAATAAAAAAGTATTTTAAAATCTACAGTTCTATCAGTATTGTTTATCAAAAACCATATTACTTAAGCAGAAAACATTCAATGCTGGTGAGAATGCAGAGAAAAATGTAGATTTGGCCAAAACTTCTGTAAAACAATTTGACCTTATATACCAAGAGTCTGAAAACACTCAGGCTCTTTGAACCAATAACTCTGTTTTCCAGAATAGCTTCTTTTTTGTTGTTTTAAATATTTATTTTTTACTTACTTTTTTTTTTTTTTTTTGGTGGTACGCGGGCCTCTCACTGCTGTGGCCTCTCCTTTTGCGGAGCACAGGCTCCGGACGCGCAAGTTCAGCGGCCATGGCTCATGGCCCCAGCCGCTCCACGGCATGTGGGATCTTCCCGGACCGGGGCACGAACCCGTGTCCCCTGCATCCGCAAACGGATTCTCAACCACTGCGCCACAAGGGAAGCCTTACTTACTTATTTAAAAATTTTTTTTTTGGCTGTGTCGGGTCTTAGTTGCAGCACACTGGATCTTCGTTAAGGGATGCGGGATCTTTCATTGCAGCGTGCGGGCTCTTCATTGTGGTGCACGGGCTTCTCTCTAGTTGTGGCATGGGGGGTTTGCTCTCTCTAGTTGTGGCGCATGGGCTCCAGGGCACGTGGGCTCTATAGTTTGCGGCACGTGGGCTCTCGTTGAGGTGTACAAGCTCAGTAGTTGTGGCAAGCAGGCTTAGCTGCCCCTCGGCACGTGGGATCTTAGCTCCCTGACCAGGGATCGAACCCACGTCCCCTACACTATAAGGCAGATTCTTTACCACTGGACCACCAAGGAAGTCCTCAGAATAGCTTCTAAGGAAATAATCAGAAATGTGAACACAGTTTTATGCACAAAAGATATTTATCATAGTATAATTTATAATTGAAAACAAAATATTCAGTAAGAGTGAAAGCGTGTTCAAGTAATTTATGGTACAGCCACATGAAATTCATGGCTCCCATATGCAGTCATTAAAAATAATTATGTTACATAGAGAGATACTTGTAAAGTGATTAGGTGTAAAAGACAGAATAACAGGGCTTCCCTGGGGGCGCAGTGGTTAAGAATCTGCCTGCCAATGCAGGAGACACAGGTTCAAGCCCTGGTCCAGGAAGATCCCACATGCTGTGGATCAACTAAGCCCGTGCGCCACAACTACTGAGCCTGTGCTCTAGAGCCCGCAAGCCACAACTACTGAGCCCGTGACACAACTACTGAAGCCCGTGCACCTAGAGCCTATGCTCTGCAACAAGAGAAGCCACCACAACAAGAAGCCCACGCACTGCGATGAAGAGTAGCCCCCGCTTGCCACAGCTAGATAAAAAACCCGCACACAGCAACGAAGACCCAATGCAGCCAAAAATAAATAAATAAATTTATAAAAAATAAATAAATAAAATAAGACTAAAAGACCAACTAAAATTGTGGGAGTACGAATCACTTTTTTTTTTTTATACTTTTCTATATTTTCCATATTTTTGAAGCCCAATAAATGTCCTTTAAATTGCCTCTGGACTTCTGAGTAGTAGCGCTTTCGTTTTTTTCTACAACTTTATCCTATGATGAATTTTCTGATGGAGCACAAAGAACTGCAGCTTAGACAATAACTGGCAAATCCATTTTATATATTAGATAATTACATATTAGATAACTGTGTTTTAATATCTATTACCTTGGAGCATGATTGAATTAATTAGCAGAGTTTACTTTAAGACTGAAATAATCATTCTAACAGCTTAGTCTGAACTGGATTGATAGTTTCAGCAGACCCCACCCAGATAGCAGCCTAGATGCTCTTGCCCTCTGCTGACTTTGCCTTAGGTCATATCTCTAGGCTCCATCTTTGTCTTCTTCTTGGCCTTGGCTTGCCTTCTGTGTAGGCTCCTCAACTCAAATTTGATTCTTTATCTCTCACAACCCTCTTGTCTTGATGTTTTACCAGTTCCCTGGTTTTCCGGCCTGCTCTCTTTGAGACTTGGTTGTTTGAGACTTCAACCCAGACCACGCATGTACAGAGATTTCCTGAGGCTCTGGATTTTCTTGTTCCCAGGTTTCCAGGGTCCCTGGCTGGCATGATACCTCCAATAAGCCAGTTAGGCACATACTTCTTTATTGGTCCTCTTTCCTTCTCTCAGCTTGTTCTCCACGAAGTCTCCTAGGCCAGTGAAGTGCCAACTCCCCATCCTGACAATCTGGCACCCTCCGGTGGTCATGGATGACTATGCCTTGGCTAGCAGTGAGTTTCAGAGTTAAATCCTACTGGAGAATCCCCAGGCCTGTTAGGGCCCTCCAGTGACAGTTAAAAGGAGCTGCTAACAGAACCTACTATCAGATCTTGGCAAACCTTATTTCTGACTGGTCCCTTGCAATTCAACCTCCTGCAACTTGCTGATGGAGAAATTTACCAAAGGTCTTGCCTTCCTTTTTCCTGTAAATGTATTTGTATCAGATGCTAAGATCTACATTCTCAAAGGAAAAGCTTTTTCTGGTTTTGCTAAGTACTAACTTAATTGAGTGTCAGATGCTGAGCTAGATGCTTTACATACATTATCACACATAATCTTCACAACAATGCTGGGAGATAGGCACCTACTTTTTTTTTATTGGGGTATAGTTGTTTTACAATGTTGTGTTAGTTTCTACTGTACAGTGAAGTGGAGTTCCCTGTGCTATACAGCAGGTTCTCATTAGTTATCTGTTTTATACATATTAGTGTATAGATGTTAATCCCAATCTCCCAGTTCATCCCACCACCGCTTTCCCCCTTGGTGTCCATACGTTTGTTCTCTACATCTGTGTCTCTATTTCTGGATAGGCACCTAGTTTTAATCTCCATTTTACACAGGAGGAAACAGAGGCTTAGAGAAGTTTTGCAAAAGTCAAGGTTAAGCTTAAAGGTCAAGCTCTCCCTACCAGTTGATGGCTAAGTTTGCATTCAAAACCACCCCACCTGACTTGGGTCCCATGTTCCCTAATCACTAAACCATACAGCTCTGTAGAAAACTGGGATGCTCAGAGGCCATGTTTTCTATCACGTAGAAGACGTCAGTCTGCAGCAAGAGGAAACAATTAAAAAAGGAGGGAGAGAAGCAGAGACAAGAGGTAGAGCTAGATTCCAACAGGGCTTGAGTCCTTGGTTCTAGTTCCTAAGGCTCAGGAGCATCTTTGTCCTTCTCCAGACTTGATAGTTTCATCAGATATTTCAGTTCTTCCCATAAACTACCCCTTTTAGGTCAGTTTGGTGTGGCTTTCTGCCACTTGCAATGCAGGAGTCCTACTAAAACAGGAAACAAGTAGGGTACTTTTGAGGATAGTCTAGGTATTAACACCCAGAGCAGCATTTGACAGAATAGTGATCTGTCTGATAGTCTGATCCCTACTGGGTTCTTTTCTTTGCAAGAAACAGAGATTGAGTCAAGTTACTAGAGATAAGTTACTCATCACTAAGACATAAGCCAAAAGGAGGGTTTATGGAAAAAACATATATGTGTACTAAAACTTAAGTAAACGGAACCAGAAGGCCTAAGGAAGAGGTGGAACTGTAGTGACAGTATGCAGCAGCCACTCCGTCATCCCTCTCAGGGCTTTTTGACCTCTCAGTGAATCAGCACCACTCTCTCTCTGGACCAGCCTTCTTCACTGACTCATCTTGTACCTGTCTACAAAAGGGGCCACTCTAGCCTCTATACCTTTATGGCCTTCCAGTTCCAGGATATACCAAAATTGTAGCTTCCCTTTGTGTCTCTTATTGTAAGTTTCCAAGAGAGAAGATTTGACTTCTTTTTTTCCTTTTAAACAAAAATACATGAGGCATATGTCACTGGATATAGTTTATGGCCAGGCCCTTGGACCAGGTGTCCAATTAGCCATGGTCATGGTCATGTGGCCCACAGACCACTCAGTAAGGTCAGTGGGTAGGGATTTTATTAGAAAGGGATGTGAGAAGGCCAGTAATAATTGGCATCTCTAATCAAGCCCACTTAAATATAATTTGAACTCTTACCAATAAGAAAAATTGAACATGTTGCAAACATGGGCAACCCATTTCCCAAAGACCCTCTTCAGTTATCTCAAGTTGGCAAGAGAGTTCACCTTCTGGTGCTTTTAGGCTTGTGTGCCATCCTCTACCTCAGAGTGCACCTTCTTCAAGCTCCCAGTCTGCCTGCACCTACCCTAAACACTCCGCAGTGAGCTAGACTACTCCACTCACTTGGGAGTCTATTAATTCTTTTCCCCCTTAACCACACAAAAGACTTTGCTTAGTAAAGCATTTTGAAGATTTAGAAAGTGACTGCTCAGTCTGCTTAGGATTTATATCCCAAACAGATGTGCCAAGAAGTCATAGGAATCAAACTGCTGTTCTGTGAGTAGAATAATATATTAACTTGCCTTTTAGTAGTTTCGATTACACAGCTGTACAAATTGCAATGGAGTCTTCATAGCTTAAGTTGCTTTTATCTAAAACACATCACTTCTTACGGGTGGAAGTTTTAACATCGCAGGCATCTCTGTGGGCATGCATCCTTGCAAAATACTTCTCATTATTTGAGAGAAAATCATCCAGAAAATTGAGATATGACAGTACTTAACTACTTTGAGGAATCATCTGCCCTTTAATATAACAACTGAACTGGATGTGATGCAAATAAGGAGCTCCTAAATAACAGTACCATCATCTTATACTTTTAGTCTTCCTGAGTCTCAATTTCCTCAATTGTTAAGTCAGGATATTAGTACCCATCTTATTGGGTTGCTGTAATCAGCCAATGACAGCTTTATAAAGAGCTTATTAGCAAACTGCCAAACATAGTAAGTGCTCAGTAAATGTTAGTTACTATAAATTATCATTGTATTTTGTTTCTTGCCTCACTATTTTTCAAGGTTTTTTTCTGTGTTTTGGGGTTTTTTTGTTTTTTGTTTTTAGCACAGTTTCTCATTTTATCCTTACAACTTGTGGGTAGGTATGGTGGTAAGTATATCCCCATTTTATAGTACAACAAATGGAAACAGAGAGGTTAAATAATTTATCCAGGATAAGTGATTTTTCCCAAGGTAACATAGACAATAATTCACAAGTATACTTTCAACTGAGTGTTCATTTTGCACAGAACTTAAGTTCTGTGACAGGGACTTTAGTGAAAGGAGAAGCTTAATATTATACTAATGGAAGAATCCTTCACAGTTTTCATCCAAGAATTGTTACTCAGCTAGAAATGTTGTACAGACATGTATTTCTGGCAACTGGAAAGTTAGATAACCTGAAGGGCTATTAGTTATGAGACAGTTAAACTCTGACTTGAATCAAAACTAAAAGGCATTTAAAAGTTTTTCTGGGGTTTCATGAAAGAGCTCAAAAAGAAAAAAAGTGAGCTCAAATAAGAACAGGAAGCAATAGCAAACATAAAAGTCAGAGTTGCCATGGGCAAATGCCAGTACCAGTCCAGGACAAGGAGACAAAGCATGAGGGCACACTGCGAGGTATGAGAATTACACCTGAGATTCCTGCTTTGAGCCTGGTTCTGTAAGAGGAGCTTCAAAGATCTCTGATCAACTGCATCCCAGACCACTCCTCAGAATCAAATGTAAGTACTTTCTGGAGGAAAGCCACTCCCAGTTTGGGTCCTTGGAGTTCCATAAATTAAGTTCAATAAAATATGAGCTCACAATTTTAAAAAAACGACCAACACATAAGCCACCATGAGTTAGGATCAACAGAAACAATAAAAAATAAATTTATAAGAACTGAAGAACTGGACTTGGAACTGTCATTTACAGATTATTAAATAACCATTTATGAACTATTTAAAGAAATAAAATATGGAATTAAATAGATAAAGAAACAAAAGACTATTAAAATGACCAGAAAAAAATGACCAGAAAGATCAGTAAAAGAACCAAATAGAACTTTTTGGCCAATAGGTATAGGTATAGATTTTGAAATTAACAATTCAGAGAATGTCTTAAAAACAGAACAAAAACAGCTAAAGACAGGATTAGTAACCTGGAAACTATATCTGAGGAAATTACTTAGAATGCAGCACAGAGAGTACAGGAGATGGAAAATATGAAAGAGGGATTGAAAGACATAGAGGATAGAACAAGTTTTAATATATGTCTAATGAGAGTTCTAGAAGAAAAGAATAGAAAAAAAATAGGAGAAAAATATTGAAAAAGACAACGGCCAAGAATTTTCCTGAAGTCATTAAAGATAAATGCATAGATAAAGCACAGCATAGATCAAGTATGATAAATAAAGAGAAATCCACACCTAGACATACTGGGATAATGAAATGGTGTGACACCAAAAGTGAAGACCTTAAAAATCTCAGAGAAAAAAGCCAGGGCATCTACAAGGAACAAACAATAAACTACCAGAAGCCTTTTTTAAAAGGAAGTATAACAATAATTTATTGTTCTCACAACAACCCTATGAGGTAGTTACTATTATTGTTTATATTTTAAGGTAATAAAACTCTGGCTCAGAAGGAAAGCTCAAGGTCACTCAGATATGCAGCAACAAGGATGTAGCTTAGAAACACAAGAATGAGTGTAAAAAGTAGGTCATAAAACTGCTTCAGCTATATACAACAGCAGATGAATCTTAGAACATAATCTTAGGATGAATCTTAGAAACATAACACTGGGTTTAAAAAACCAGGTTGCAGAAAACTACATACAGAATATCATTTTTATAATGTACACAAACAAAACTAAGTAATACATTGCTTAGAAATACATATACATGATTAAATTATTTTAAAAGCAAGAGAGTAATTGCTATAGTCTGAATGTTTATGCTCCCCCTCAAACTCCTATGCTGAAACCCAATGTGACGATATTAGGAGGTGGGGTCTTTGGGAGGTGACTAGGTCATGTCAACAGACCTCTCGTGAATGGGATTAGTGCCCTTTAGAAGAAGCCTGAGAGAACTCCCTAACCCCTTTCACCATGGTGAGGTTACTGTGAAGAGATGGCTGTTTATGATCTGGGAATCAGGCTTTCACCAGACATGGACACTAACCATGTGAGCACTCTGATTTTGGAATTCTAGCCTCCATTACTGTGAGAAACAAATTTCTGTGGCTTATAAGTCATCCTGTCTGTGGTATTTTGTTATAGCAGCCTGAACAGACCAAGACAGGAAAATACACAATATTTAGCGCAGTAGTTGCCTCTTGGAAGGTACAGCAGAAGAATATGATGGGGAGAAGCACATGCTGCAAAGGCAAAGGTAATGTTCTAGTTCTTACATTGGGGGTTAGATAGCAGGCACTCATTATCATTATATTTAGACATGTCACTTCTACTCTTTGGTATGCATCAAATGTTACATAATTAAAATAAAATAAAATAAAATAAAATAAATCGCCAAAGGACTAATTTTTAACTGGATTTTTACAATGTATATTTAAAAGCCACTGGTTAATCCTTCTGACTGATAAGTGAGGAATATAATTAGCCTCTAGAGTTTAACTGCCAAATTTTTGTAGTGAATCTCAAAAAGGCTGCCTACATAATTACTGGAAGACAATAATGGAAGTCATTCCTGGCACGGGATTTTAAATTCCTGGTCTTGTATGTTCTCTCCAAATGGAGCAGTCTATTCACACAGCTCTAATAAGAGGTGGTTTATTCACATCATTTGTGTGCGTACCTTTAACCTTATATTCCAGATAGTAAGGAAAAATTTCTACATAGGAAAAATGTGTTTATAGGATAACTATATTAGAAAAAGCTAGTTTCATTTTGTGTTTGAGGTCATGTAATTAAGTTGATAATAAATTTTTTAATTTATTTTTTTGGTAGTAGGATTATAAAGCAAATTCACTTTCTCAGATCAAAAATTTTATGAACCAATTTGCTCAATTTAAAAGTAAATAAATACACCTGGGTTTCTATTGCAGCAAGAGAGATTTACTAGATAAACTCGATATAGATGTATTTCCACTGGACTACATTTACATATTAATCAAGTTCTAAATTTTTTTTAGCCAATTATATGCAAATATATTTACTGCTATTTAAACATTTTTCAGAATGTTTGGAAAGTTCTCAAGCCAGAAACACTAATTAACAATTAGAAAGCAAAATAGTTTGATATTTTCATACTACATCTTAAGAGAGAGAACTCTTTGAAATGATATTGATGATACTGTCTTATTTTTCAATCCTTATGCTATAAATTCAAAATCACTAGACCAATTTAAAAATTATTTCTCCTATTCTCTATATTTCCTGCATACCTTAATAATTTCTGATTACCACTAAAGTAGCTTTGAGTTGGATGACTTACCTGCCACCAACATTCAGTTTACTTGTTTTGTATAGGTGTGTATGTTTAATGCAATAATAGAGGTCTATACTATCTTTCCCTAATCGAAGTCCATAAACTTGATCTTCCTTCAAGAATTTCACCAAGGGCTTCCCTGGTGGCGCAGTGGTTGAGAATCCGCCTGCCGATGCAGGGGACACGGGTTTGTGCCCCGGTCCGGGAAGATCCCACATGCCGCAGAGCGGCTGGGCCCGTGAGCCATGGCCGCTGAGCCTGCGCGTCCGGAGCCTGTGCTCCACAACGTGAGAGGCCCGCGTATCGCAAAAAAAAAAAAAAAAAAAAAAGAATTTCACCAAAAAAATCTCAACATCTCATACTCTCTTAGTACAGGTGAGGGTTTAGTAGACATAATACATGCAATTTTCCCTTCATGAGAAATGAAGATTAATTTGTTTTAATAAGAGTAAACCAGCTTAGTGGTTTAATGCGTTATGAATTGCAAGGCATGATTTAAAAGATTTCTGTACAATTTTTCATTCCTTTGATTAGTAATACAATCTGAAATTAATACTATAATTTCCTGGAAAATAAAAAGGATTTTCCCATAGGTAATTAAGCTCTCAAAATGCAACCCTACTGAATCTGTATTTACTAGTATGCCAGGTCTCAAACACTCCTTTTACAGTTTTTTTAGTTTTTAAAAGTGATATTCATTAGTTTAAATATGTTTATGAACATAAACTTTGACATTTGCAAGCCATTTGTCCAGAGGCCTTTATGGTTCCCCAAATTTAAAACAATCAAAACAACAACAACAACAAAAGTAAAACTCTGTAGCACAAAACTTGGTCTATGGAGAGAAAAATCAAGCTGTGCACAGAGAAGCAGACTACAAGAGAGCCAGAATCTTAACAATTCCCCTGTACCCAATGACACTTGTTTCCTGAAACCTGGCTGTCTTCCAGCCTGAGATAACCTTTAACTGATACAATAAATTCCCTCTTCAGCTTCAAGCTACTTTAAGTTGGTTTCTGTTACCTAAGTTGGTTTCTGTTACCTTCACCAAGAGTCTTAATACACATATTTATGCTGAACTATATGTATATATACATAATCCTTTTGATAGCTTACTGATGTCATAAAGTTAAGAATCCTTTTGTTAAAGAATGGTACCTGAACCAGTTGGATTCAATCTGACTTTTGCAAACAAGATTTTGGGGCTCAGTGAACATACCAAGTAAGGAGCATCCATTACTGAAGGTGGCCCCTTCTTATTTGGGTGGTCCACAGGTTATACTGTGCAACTAGATTTAGGAGGTAAATTAAAAGAGTAAAAGGATTTCAATATACCAGTTCTCTGCAATATAGGTACTATCTCTTTCTTTGAAACCTAATACTGAAACCAGATGCTTAGCTTTATGACTTCCTTCTCTTAATCAACAAGATAAGAAAAAAAACATACATAAGTCAGTTAGTGTTATCAGGAAGTGATTTTTAGTTTTGCTGAAAACATAACGCCTTTGGGGCTTTGAGTGAAAGTTCTAATTTAAACCACTCCTGGAATGAATAAATATTAAAAAAGAGTAGTATATAAACTTTGCTTGCCTCAGGCTAACATAAGTATTTATGAGTCTATCATGTGTTCTTTAGAATTTTCTTCTTTCATATGAAAAGTGATTCTTTCACCTGGATACCCTTTGGGAATCAAATTTAGATACAAAGCAGTGCTAGCTTGGATCTTGCCCTATGTATAATAAATCAATTGATGCAACTCCTTTCCATTAGCCAAGCAAGCATGCTTTAAATTAACCTGATATACAAGAGTTCAGTCAAGTCATAAATCTATGGATTATAGTCTCACCATATCCAATTCTATGTTTTGCAAGAGCTCCTTAAAGAGGACATTTTGCAATTAACATTTTAGTAACATCAGAATTGAAATCACATATAGTGTCTCAAAGTACTCTGTAAGCTCCTCGGAGCAGGGATTATGTCTTTCTTATTTTCCTTACTCCCAGCACCTGCATGCTGGGGTGATTGGAGAGTTGTTTAGTTGTGTGTAGAGTTGGATTAATAACACTAATGGGTGAGTTGGGCCAGGACAGAAAAGATGAAACAATATGGAAAGAACGTGGTACCAGACTTAGCAAATGGGTAAAGACCAAAGGTAAAGGAAACATGGAGGACTTCGGCACAGTGGTTAAGAATCCGCCTGCCAATGCAGGAGACGAGTTCTATCCCTGGTCCAGGAAGATCTCACATGCCATGGAGCAACTAAGCCCACTAGCCACAACTACTGAGCCTGCGCTCTAGAGCCCATGAGCCACAACTACTGAGCCCATGTGCTGCAACCATGGAAGCCCGCGTGCCTAGAGTCTGTGCTCTGCAACGAGAAGCTACCACAATGAGAAGCCCATGCCCCACAACGAAGAGTGGCCCTTGCTCTTCGCAACTACAGAAAAGTCCGCAAGCAGCTATGAAGACCCAAAGCAGCCAATAAATAAATAAATAAAATTGATTCTTAAAAAAAAAAAAAAGGGCTTCCCTGGTGGCCCGGTGGTTGAGAGTCCGCCTGCCGATGCAGGGGACACGGGTTCGTGCCCCGGTCTGGGAGGATCCCGCATGCCACGGAGCGGCTGGGCCCGTGAGCCATGGCCGCTGAGCCTGCTCGTCCGGAGCCTGTGCTCCGCAATGGGAGAGGCCACAACAGTGAGAGGCCCGCCTAGCACAAAAAAAAAAAAAAAAAAAAACATGGAAAGGAAACGAGGGCAAGTATGAAACAAAATTTTGTTCATCCTGAAATAAAGTTATACCTAGGATTCAGAAACTGGCACACTTCCTAAACCCCACTCTTTTGGATTTCAAGATTACATTGGACCTAGTCCGTGAATCAGAGGGGAGGGGAGATAGAGGAGGAGGTGTTGCTATTAATTAAAGATCCATGATTCAACTGCTTGTGGTGAAGTGAGTATGTGTGTATCTCAACCACAAATTCAGGTGTGCGAATAATGTAAGTTTATTTTCTTATAATACTTAGTTTCTTCTGAAAGTTTCCATTCCATCAGGTGTATCAATCAGAAAGTACTAAGAAGAGAGAAACCACTGTAGGTGTTTCAGGCAGGAGGGGATTTAATATGGCAAATAATATGTTTATAACTCTTTGGAAAGTGTTGGGGGAGCGAAGGTCATGGAAAACCACCAAAAATCCGAGGAAATAAGGAAATCTTAAAAGCTCTCTCAGCTACCTGCATGGCCAAGGAAGAGGGAATTCAGGTGGCCACTGAAAAAGTTCATTTTGCTGTCTCTTGAGGTCCATGTGCCTTTGATGTTGGAGAAACAATAATGGCTTCTGCTTCTCTTCTACCTTCCAAATATCCCTTGGCAAGGCTGTTAACAGGGAAGTTTGGTGAAAGTAGTTGCTGGGTTTCCTTCTCCTATGGTAAATGGTATTAGAAAAACTAGATATAATCACATGGAGAAGAATTTAAATTGGATCCTTAGAAATCCCACTTGATCCTGGTGGATAATCCTTTTAATGTGCTGTTAAATTTGGTTTGCTAGTATTTTGTTGAGGATTTTTGCATCTATGCTCATCAGGGATATTTGGCCTGTAATTTTCTTTTCACTTAGAAAAGTGTCCTTAACTGGCTTTGGTATCAGGGTAATGCTGGACTCATAAAGTGAGTTTTCAGTTTTTTGGAAGAGTTTGAGAATTGGTATTAATTCTTCTTTAAATGTTTGGTGGAATTCACCTGTGAAGCCATCTGGTTCTGGGCTTTTCTTAGTTGAGAGATTTTTGATTACTGCTTCAATCTCCTTACTCATTATAGATCTGTTCAGATTTTCTATTCATGATTCAGTCTTGGCAGGTTTTATGTTTATAGAAATTTATCCTTTTCTTCTAAGCTGTCCAATTTGTTGGCATGTGATTGTTAGTAGCGTCTCATAATCCCTTTTATTTCTATGGTATCAGTTATAAGTTTCCTCTTTTATTTATAATTTTATTTATTTGATTCCTCTTTTTTATGTTGGTTAGTCTACCTAAAGATTTGTTTTGTTTATCTTTTCAAAAAAACCAACTCTTATTAGTTTCATAGATCTTTTCTGTTGTCTTTCTAGTTTCTATTTCATTTACATCTACTCTAATCTTTGTTATTTCCTTCCTTCTGCTAATTTTGAGATTAGTTTGTTCTTTTTCTGGCTCCTTGAGGTGTAAATTAGGCTGTTTATTTAAGGTATTTATTTATTTATTTTTGGCTGCATTGGGTCTTTGTTGCTGCGCACAGGCTTTCTCTAGTTGCGGTGATTGGGGGCTACTCTCCATTGCAGTGTGTCTTCTCATTGCGGTGGCTTCTCTTCTTGCAGAGCACGAGCTTTAGGGGTGTGGGCTTCAGTAGTTGTGCTGCACGGGCTCAGTGGTTGTGGCACACAGGCTTAGTTGCTCCGTGGCATGTGGGATCTTCCTGGACCAGGGCTCAAACCCATGTTCCCCTGCATTGGCAGGCAGATTCTTAACCACTGTGCGACCAGGGAAGTCCCGAGGTTTTTTTTTTAAGTAGAGGCATTTATTGCTATGAACTCCCCTCTTAGAACTGCTTTTGCTGTATCCATAAGTTTTGGTATGTTGTATTTCCATTTTTGCTTGTCTCAAGATACTTTTTTATTTCCCTCTTTATTTCTTCTTTGACCCATTGGTTGCTCAGGAGTATGTTGTTTAATTTCCACATACTTGTGAATTTTCCAATTTTATTCCTATTACCCATTTCTAGTTTCATACCATTGTAGTATGGTATATAGAAAATATACTTGGTATGATTTTTGTGGCCCAATATATGATCTAACCTGGAGAATGTTTCATGTGCACTTGAGAAGAATGTGTCTTCTGCTGCACCTTAAAGGAAATTACTCCTCAGGAAGGATTTCAAAGATACAAATCAAGAGAATCTTGTGAATAAATCCACCAAGTTTATTATGGACAACTGTTGTAATCATCATTCTCTCTCTTCCTCTCTCTCTCTCTCTCTCTCTCCCCGCCCCCCTTTCTCTTTTCACCCGTGTCTCTCGCCAATTTGCTCCACCTTCTCCAGGTGTGTCTACAGCCACTACATCTAGGCTGAAAGGTCACAGAGCAGAGTGTCCTTAAGTCTCCTTGTGACGATGGCAGCAGATGGGGATGACAAAGTAGAGGTACGGCAGGGAAATTAGGAGAGAAGCAGAAACTCCAGACTGAGGGAAAGAGCAGGTACTTTCCTTGCTCTCATTTCAGAGGCTATTCCCAAGAATAGATTCTCCATTATGAGGCCCTGGGTGCCCATCTATGCTCTGCAGGACAATAAAATTTTGTCATCCTGCCATGTCTCTTAGCATGCCTTCTTCACAGCTCTTCTATGTCTCTTAAGATCTATACTCCCATTGCCAAGACCTCGATACTTCTTACCTTTAAGACTCCTATCCCTCCTGCTCAACCTTCAAGATCCAACTCCAAGGGCATGTCTCCTCAAACCTTCTACAGTCCCCTCTCCCTACCTCACCTCACTTTATTGTTCTTTCAGCTATCCCCCTCCCCTGAACTTCTCAAATACATCATTTACCCTTCTTTCACAGAATTGATCACCTTGAACCTTGTGACGTACTTTAAGCAAATGCCTTCTTTTTTTTTTTTTTTTGCGGTACGCGGGCCTCTCACTGTTGTGGCCTCTCCCGCTGCGGAGCACAGGGCTCCGGACGCGCAGGCTCAGCGGCCATGGCTCACGGGCCCAGCCGCTCCGCGGCATGTGGGATCTTCCCGGACCGGGGCATGAACCCGTGTCCCCTGCATCGGCAGGGGGACTCTCAACCACTGCGCCACCAGGGAAGTCCCAGCAAATGCCTTCTTATCTTTCTTGATGGAGGCTGGTGACCAACAGCACTCTTTGAGCAGGATCCATGTCTGATTTAAATCTGTGTCCGCCATGGCTCCTAGTACAGTGACTTCGATATAGTAGGTGCTCCATCACGTCCATTGAATCAATCACTTGGACCTTGCTCCACTACAACTGCCATTCTCCTGAAGCATGGGGACCTGTATGTGCTCACTGCAACTCTCTTGCCTACTTGGGAACCTCCTTCTATCCCTTCCCTCCCTTTCTTCATTCTTTCCCTCTACAACAATTCTCATCTCTTACCTTCGCTTCGCTGCACCATCTCCTAGTTAATCCCAGACAATACTTCTTTAGGGACATGCCCTTTTGGCAGCTGTTGATCTTCCTTTCTACCTCCTGCTCTTCCTGATGTTTACATCCTTAACTCTACTAATACAAACTGCCCTTGAGGCTCACTCTAACCAGATTTCACCTGTTCAAAAACGATATGCAAAAAACCAAAAAACAAAACGACATGCAAGAAGGCCACAAAGTATTAGGTTGGCCGAAAAGTTCGTTTGGGTTTTTCCGTAAGATGTTACAAAAGAACTTTTTGACCAACTAATACAACTTGCTCCCAGTCTCACCCAGCTCTGGGGAGGACTCTTCTTGGAACTGAACCCAGCATTAATAACATGGTGAAAAAGGAGACAAGAGTAGCACCTGCCTTATAATCATGGTTCATTAGCGTTTTTATGTAAGTAGTTTTTCTTGTGGGAGGCAACACCTAACTTGTTCTAATTATAAATCCACATAATAAGCCAGGTTCTACTGTAACATTTACCCATTTCCTGATCTCAAAATAGTAAACTTGAAAGAAAAAAATATGCCTGTGAGGACTGAAAACTATGTTTGAATTTTTCTACCCAGTGCCTAAAACTCACACACACAGACATACACAGCTTTTTAGAGAAATTTTTCTAACTATGACTCTGTGCTGTAATTAGAGGAAAGGTATATCTCCACATTCTACCAGTGAGTCTAGGGCTGAGAGAGGCTTCCAGGGGGGCCTCCAGCAAGAAATTCAATCTGGCTAGAAGATCACTTTGTATAGTAAATGAACTTCCTTTGAACTCTCATCCCTCACTTTCTTATATATAACACTCAAGTTTCCATTTTTTTTTCCATCCTAGGAGGAAATTTTTCGTTAGACAATGTGATGTATGGTAAGTAATTATAATGAAAATTAACATAACTATAGCAAACACTGGTAGTTGTCTACTCCAAATATGTTCTCTCCTTCTTCCTAACTAACAGAATCCCTATGTTGTTGGAGGTATCAGTGTACATAGCTAATAACCCAGTGTCCCTTAAAAACCATGTGGCCTCATGACTAAGTTCTGGACAATGAGATAAAAGCAGAAATATGATGAGGGACTTGGGGACACACTCCTCAGAGGCGAACTTAAGCAGCTGGGAGGTAGGGTCCTTTTGCCCTTCTTTTTCCTGTCTGGAATATGGATGTGATAGTTGGATTTCCAAAAGCCACCTTGGACCATCACTAGCTCTGTACTAGAATGGTTGATCTGTAAGATAGAGAAACCTGGTGTCTGATAACTCTGGGGCTGCCAAACCAACCCTAAATATCTCCTTCTAAACCTCTTTCATGTGAAAAAGAACTGCCTTACTTAAGCCATTGTTATTTTGAATTTTTAATTATGTTCAGCTGAATCTAATCATAA
Organism: Kogia breviceps; assembly: GCF_026419965.1. Taxonomy (NCBI): domain Eukaryota; kingdom Metazoa; phylum Chordata; class Mammalia; order Artiodactyla; family Physeteridae; genus Kogia; species Kogia breviceps. The sequence goes on from NC_081328.1 coordinate 22,884,460, forward strand.
CAAAATAAACAAGCTTAGTAACACATTTTATTGAATTCCAAATGGACAAATTAGAATTTACTTAAATATCTTTCTTCTCAAATATGTTATTAAATGACCGCAGGCCGATATATTTTAATTTTTAAATAATATTCTTTATCTTTGAGGGTGTAGTGACTATAAAGAGTCACAAGGAAGGTTCTGGGATGCTGAAAACGTTTGTTTCTTGATCAGCTTCAGTTTCTGAAAATGCATTGAGTTGTGTACTTGAGATACGCACACTTCTCTGTATATATTTTATTTATCAATAAAAGTTAAAAAATATATCCATTGTAAATTTGTCTTTTGAATGGAATTACTAACCAGTTTAATTATGATTAGAGATTTCAAAAGGTTAATCCTCAGAGAATTGTTAAGATTAAGTGATATAATGAATGTAAATTACTCAGTTTTAACCTATTGAGTCACACATCCATGAATATTTTTGGAGAACCTATTAAGCACTAGGCACCCAGGGTCAGCTATTACTATTAGCCCTAATGTAATTGCCAATTTGTGTTCCTCCCATAGAGTATAAGCTTCATGGGGACAGAGACTGTATCTGTCTCTTTCATGTTGTACACACAGTTGTTTAACACAGTACCAGGAAATAGTGGCTCCTAATGGAATGAATAACTGAGTGAATATATTATAGGTTAAATAACCTCTTGTGAAACACTAGGAGAATGCATTTCATTTTCAAACAACTGACTTAGAAGTGATCTTTTGAAATTCATTTGTAAATTAAGGGCAATCTAGGGATCTTCAGCATGTGTATTAAATCAAGAACTACAAGTAAAATTTCAGGCAATTCTCTTAATGCTTCAGAAATTATGTAGTCAAAAACATAAGAGGGTGAAAATCATAATGCAATTATCACAAGAAACCATCAAAAGCTCTTAACTACACTAGTTAGAAAGAGTGGAACAGATTAACTTCTTGATATCATAAAGAAAATGCAAACACTATGAATAACACATATCATATCAAAATAGAACATTTTCATTGCATGACAAGAAAGAAAATACATCTGTGTTTTAAGTACTCAAAGAACAAAATTGAAAATGTGAGCAACTGGAAAATGGCAGCCCATAGAAATTCCCTGTTAAAATATAGTAAATGTATGACTATAAACTTTCTTTGTAATTTAGACTATACTCCTTGATGGTTTTAAAAATTGTCTACATTTCAAAATGAAAGAAATATCAGTTTGACATCTGTAGGAGACCTATTTTGGGGGTACATACCCAGCCCACAATCCTTTCTGATAAACTTGACTCCTTGACAAAAAGATAAGCCTACACAGCGAGTTTTGTCACATAACACTCCAGCCACAGCTTATTGGACAACTGGAAAACTCTTGACCTAAGCTGAACCATTCAGAATCTTTCTCCTGAAAATCTAAATTAGTAGGCATTGAGTCCGTAGTGGGATCCAGAACTTGAAGAGTTCCGACTCACCTAGAGGGGGGCTGAAGTTTGCAGCATTAACCTGGAAGACTTGTACCAAGGCTACCCAAAGTTTCACAAAAGCCAAAATTATGAGGGAGCAGAAATTATACATAAGCAAAGGAAGGCTATTTTAAAAAAAGGAAAATGGAGCATTTATGCCAAAAAGTGCAGAGGCAAGACACCATGCGTAGGGTGCAGGATAAGGGAATAAGCACTGTTCCTGAATTTTCAGTTCCCATGAAGTCGGGCTGACTTTGTTTCTTGCTTTTTAAAATTATTAAAGTAATCAACTAACACCCCTGACCCTGCCCAGTGTCCCAACCCTGCTTTTTATTTGAACAAATATTTCTTCAGTACCTACCATCTGTCAGACACTGTTCTTTGTACGAGGAATATGGTAGTAAATAAAAGGGAAAAAAATGAAGTTATTGGGATCAAGTGGGATCATTATAATGAACATATAAACAGAGAATTATAAGCCAGAGCAGTAAATGCAATGACAGAGATAAATGCGAAATGTTATGGGAGAAGAATACCTTACTAGGCTTAGGGTGAGCCTCACTCAACATTTTATTCAAAATAGTTTAAGTTCTGTATCTTGCAACCAAAAGAACCCCTGCTTGAACATATAATTTAAATTTATTTATATTGTTCATCCCATTCTCTAACCTCCAGCAAGTGGTTAAGAATGCTTTATAGCCTACCTAGGTTAGAATTAGGCTTCACCACTCATTTGCATATGATCTGGCACATATTATGGAACCTATGTGTGAAGCAGGTTTTCCTTTTACTTCATGGGACTGCTGTGAACACTCAATGAGTAATTCATATGTAGAGCTTTGGAAGTATGCCTGACATTTGATAAGTACTCAACAATTGTTAGTTGCCATTATTGTTGTTGTTGCTACTGCTCTTATGTTAATCGTGTGTTCGTTGCAATTTTAAGAAGTGTCAGCTGGGAAAGGCTAGGTAGCAGTACTTGTTTGTACATATATGTATATATGTATACAAGTATACTAGTTATTTTATCACAAATAGTTATTTATTGTCAATAGTCAGGAAGTTCCTGTGAAGGTACTGGCTATAGTGTCTCAACTCTGCTATCAGAAATCCAAGCTGACCACTGTCTTCCATTAACATATTCTCTTTTTTAAATTTTTATTAATTTTACTTATTTATTTTTGGCTGCATTGGGTCTTCGCTGCTGCGTGCGGGCTTTCTCTAGTTGCAGTGAGCAGGGGCTACTCTTTGTTGAGGTGCGCAGTCTTCTTACTGCAGTGGCTTCTCTTGCTTCAGAACACGGGCTCTAGGCGCACAGGCTTCAGTAGTTGCAGCACACGGGCTCAGTAGTTGTGGCTCACGGGCTCTAGAGCACAGGCTCAGCAGTTGTAGCACACAGGCTTAGCTGCTCCACGGCATGTGGGATCTTCCCAGACCAGGGGTCGAACCCTTGTCCCCTGCATTGGCAGGCAGATTCTCAACGACTGCGCCACCAGGGAAGTCCAACATATTCTCCTTACAAGCAGAGTACAAGACTTTCTTTCTTAGTAAATACTTCAAGCCAAGCCTGCTCTCCGAGCCACCTTGATTAGGTTTTGGTTGTGCCCAACTCTTCAGTCTCACTGTAACAGCAGATTTCTTAGATCTTTCATTCCTGCTGATGAATGATCTCATCTATCAAAAGAACTTCTGAGTCTTCTAATTTTTTTTAAATTTTATTTTTTGGCTGCATTGGGTCTTTGTTGCTGTGCGTGGGCTTTCTCTAGTTGTGGCGAGCGGGGGCTACTCTTTGTTGTGGTGCACGGGCTTCTCATTGTGGTGGCTTCTCTTGTTGTGGAGCACGGGCTCTAGGCATGCGAGCTTCAGTAGTTGTGGTGCACAGGCTTAGTTGCTCTGCAGCACGTGGGATCTTCCCGGACCAGGGATCGAGCCCATGTCCCCTGCACTGGCAGGCGGATTCTTAACCACTGTGCCACCAGGGAAGTCCCAAGTCTGCTAATTTTATTTCTCAAAGGGAAATCTTAACTTCAGTGTTAGGGTGCACTGCAGTCATCCCCAATATGAAAGATCATGTCCACCATTTACACATAACTTTATTCCATTTAAAATTACTACATGCTTTTGGTCATAATAAAATGAACTAATACTCCTTAAGATTAGTTGACTCTAAAATTGTCTTCTTCCCATCTTCTTGGAATCCTTGCTATTTAGATATCTCCGGAGGGGCAACTGCTTAAAGCTTTGACTCATCTACATGAATGAGAGTGCTTGGCACTTAAGTATCTTTTCATAGCTATCACTCTACAGAACAGATGTTTGTGTGTTTCGTGGGCATCATAAATATTAAGAACGATGTTATATGGTTTGGAAAGCAATTCCCATTAATTGTTAATGCTCACTACGTGGATAAGAGAGGGAGATACCCTGCGGAAAAATCAAAATAGATTTTTATGTCTAACATTACTGTATTTCAACTTCAGGATTGAGAGTGGAGAGAATTAGTCTCTGATTTCTTGAATATCATGTGAAAGTTCTAATTAATTAACTCTTTTTTTTTTTTTTTTTTTTTGGTACGCGGGCCTCTCACTGTTGTGGCGTCTCCCGTTGCGGAGCGCAGCCTCCGGACGCTCAGGCTCAACGGCCATGGCTCACAGGCCCAGCCGCTCCGCGGCATGTGGGATCTTCCCGGACCGGGGCACGAACCCGTGTCCCCTGCAACGGCAGGCGGACTCTCAACCACTGCGCCACCAGGGAAGCCCTAATGTAACTCTTGAGTGTTCCTTGTTCCGTATAGCTCCACAGTGAGATATGTAATGTGGGACTATAACAGGAGTTACGGTGGAACGAGAAGGCAGAGGTGGATTCAAAGGCCAGCTTCATCTCTTCCTGACTCAGTGATTGTGAACTTACTAAGCCTTTCTGAATTCAGTTACTTAACCTATAAAACAAAGATGAATAATACCTACCTCACAGTGTTGTTATGATAATTTAACAAGAAATATGTGTAAAGATCCTGGTCAGTACCTGGATTACAGTTAATTTTGCTTTATAGCAAATTAGAGATGGTGAGTGCTTAATGTGGACTATGCACACACACCCACAAAAGACCAATGGATGACTAAATTCTTTGAATTTTCTGCAACTTAATATTGCTCAGGGCTCCTGACCATCATATAGAAGGCTCTGCCCAGTGAGACTTCAGATTTTTCATTGATGTCCCACATACATCCCTAGTGTCTGTTAATCTTTCTTAGCTTCCTATGGCATTTATTCATTCATTTGTTGAGGGCTCGCTAGTCATCATGAAGATAATATGGTCTCTCTCTGACCTAAGCAAGTTCACAGTCTAGTAGAGGACAAAGACATAAAAGTAATTGCAGTATCATGCGATAAGTATCATCCCTAATCAAGGCAAGGTAGAGGGCTGTGGAAAGCCACAAGGAGCACAGAGCTCTGTTCACTTGAGGGACACAGCTGTATTGAGGAATGAGAGATCCAGGTACTTGTTTAGGCACCAGTACAGGATGCCACGAAAACCAGAAATGTGCTAGTTAACTCAGGTTTCTGTACACAACTCCTTACCTTCTTGGTAAAAAGTAATTTGGTTTTGCTTCCACCAAAGACAATACTTTCACATGGAAATTTTAAAAAACCCCAAATCGGGACTTCCCTGGTGGCGCAGTGGTTAAAACTCCAAGCTCCCAGTGCAGGGGGCCCGGGTTCGATCCCTGGTCAGGGAACTAGATCCCACATGTATGCCGCAACTAAGAGTTGGCATGACACAATTAAGGAGCCAGCGAGCCTCAACTAAGGAGTCTGCAAGCCACAACTAAGGAGCCTGCCTGCCGCAACTAAGACCTGGTGCAATCAAATAAATAAATAAATTTAAAAAAGAAGAAATGTCATGAAAAAAAATTAAAAACCAAAAACCTCCTCTCTAGACATGACCTATGTCTGTTGATTAGTTTTCCCATGAGCAGCTGCAGATGAAGTCAAACGAAATTCTGAAATCAAGTCATGCATAGCACCAAGCTGTTTTTTTCTGGAATGAATTTTAAATTGTTGAACAAAGCCTAAATTTTAAATTCTTTGGTATGTCTCCCAAGTAGTCTGATTCAGTAAATTGCAAAAGAAAATAGAAATGAGAACAAGAATTACAGAAAAATGAGATTTCTCTTTTCCAGAACACTGACTCTACTTCAGGCAGTGGGAGTACTTGAACATCTTTTTTCATATAATAATAAAAATATTGGTTTCTCCCTAAACCCGCCAAATAGATGTTGAATAAATATTCTAAGTGCATTATTTTGAAGAGGCACCAAATTATTAGTCTGTCCGGGACACTCTGTGTCTCAAACTTTCCCTAGAATAGGAATGGAATGGTAAAGGCATCACAGAGGAGGGGACTTGTGGCTACCTCTAGGAATGAAGTTTGTCTGGGAGGAGGAAGAGGAGAAAAAGGAATCCTCCCTCCTCTTCCCCCAGATTCACTACACCAAAGTCTCTGATTTCTTTTCTTTTCTTTTTTTACGTCTTTACTGGAGTATAATTGCTTTACTAATGTTGTGTTAGTTTCTGCTGTATAACAAAGTGAATCAGCTACACATATACATATATCCCCATATTCCCTCCCTCTCGCGTCTCCCTCCCACCCTCCCTATCCCACCCCTCTAGGTGGTCACAAAGTACCAAGCTGATCTCCCTGTGCTGTGCAGCTGCTTCCTACTAGCTATCTATTTTACATTTGGTAGTGTATATATGTCAATGCTACTCTCTCACTTTGTCCCAGCTTACCCTCCCCACCCCTGTGTCCTCAAGTCCATTCTCTACATCTGAGTCTTTATTCCTGTCCTGCCCCTAGGTTCATCAGAACCTTTTTTTTTACGATTCCATATATATGCGTTAGCATACGATATTTGTTTTTCTCTTTCTGACTTACTTCACCCTGTATGACTGACTCTAGGTGCATCCACCTCACTACAAATAATTCAATTTCATTTCTTTTTATGGCTGAGTAATATTCCATTGTATATACGTGCCACATCTTCTATATCCATTAATCTGTCAGTGGTCACTTAGGTTGCTTCCATGTCCTGGCTACCATAAACAGTGCTGCAATGAACATTGTGGTACATGTATCTTTCTGAATTGCGGTTTTCTCAGGGTATATGCCTTGTAGTATAGTAGGATTGCTGGGTAATATGGTAGTTCTACTTTTAGTTTTTTAAGGAACCTCCATACTATTCTCCATAGTGGCTGTATCAATTTACATTCCCACCAATGGTGCAAGAGGGTTTCCTTTTCTCCACACCCTCTCCAGCATTTATTGTTTGTAGATTTTTTGATGATGGCCATTCTGACTGGTGTGAGGTGATACCTCACTGTAGTTCTGATTTGCATTTCTCTAATGATTAGTGATGTTGAGCATCCTTTCATGTGTTTGTTGGCAATCTGTATATCTTCTTTGGAAAAATGTCTATTTAGGTCTTCTGCCCATTTTTGGATTGGGTTGTTTATTTTTTTGATATTAAGCCACATGAGCTGCTTATATATTTTAGAGATTAATCCTTTGTCTGTTGCTTCGTTTGCAAATATTTTCTCCCATTCTGAGGGTTGTCTTTTCATCTTGTTTATGGTTTCCTTTGCTGTGCAAAAGCTTCTCAGTTTCATTAGGTCCCATTGGTGTATTTTTTTTCTTATTTCCATTTCTCTAGGAGGTGGGTCAAAAAGGATCTTGCTGTGATTTATGTCATAGAGTGTCTGCCTATGTTTTCCTCTAAGAGTTTTATAGTGTCTGGCCTTAAGTTTAGGTCCTTAATCCATTTTGTGTATGGTGTTAAGAGGTATTCTTTTTTTTTCTAATTTTTAATTTTTAATTTTTTTAGGAGGTATTCTAATTTCATTCTTTTACATGTAGCTGTCCAGTTTTCTCAGCACCACTTATTGAAGAGGCTGTCTTTTCTCCACTGTATATTCTTGTCTCCTTTGTCAAAGATAAGGTGACCATACATGCATGGGTTTATCTCTGGGCTTTCTATCCTGTTCCATTGATCTATATTTCTGTTTTTGTGCCAGTACCATACTGTCTTGATTACTATAGCTTTGTAGTATAGTGTGAAGTCAGGGAACCTGATTCTTCCAGCTCCATTTTTCTTTCTCAAGATTGCTTTGGCTATTTGGGGTCTTTTATGTCTCCATACAAATTGTAAAATTTTTTGTTCTAGTTTTGTGAAAAATGCCCTTTGTAGTTTGATAGGGATTGCATTGAATCTGTAGATTGCTTTTGGTAGTATAGTCATTTTCACAATGTTGATTCTTCCAATCCAAGAACATGGTATATCTCTCCATTTGTTTGTATCATCTTTGATTTCTTTCATCAGTGTCTTAAATTTTCTGCATATAGGTCTTTTGTCTCTTTAGGTAGGTTTATTCCTAGGTATTTTATTCTTTTTGTTGCAATGGTAAATGGGAGTGTTTCTTTAATTTCTCTTTCAGAGTTTTCGTTGTTAGTGTATAGGAATGCAAGAGGTTTCTGTGCATTAATTTTGTATCCTGTTACTTTACCAAATTCATTGATTAGCTCTAGTAGTTTTCTGGTAGCATCTTTAGGATTCTCTATGTATAGTATCATGTCATCTGCAAACAGTGACAGTTTTACTTCTTCTTTTCCGATTTGGATTCCTTTTATTTCTTTTTCTTCTTCAATTGCCATGGCTAAACCTTCCAAAGCAGGTCTCTGATTTCTTACGTTGTGTTCTCTCTTTGGAATGGCATTTCCTGACTCTGACCATTTCACCACCATGAAGGTGAGGCATAGCAATTTGTTTTGTAAGGATTTCTTAGAAACTTTTCCAAATTGGAAAACCCACTAAGATAGCTGCCAAGATATTTCTTGACATGTTATTTTGACTTAAGGTTATTAGTTAGGATTCCCATGAGGTATCAAATGTTTACTAGGCTCAGGCATGTTGGACCAATGTTTGGGAAGAAAATACAGCCTTTGGCACAGGAATTCAGTTTGTTGCTCTTTGGGGTACCAGGGAATAGAATCCAGGATCCTCTTCCCTTGAACTTCAAAGAAAGAGCCTCCCTTTAAATCCTGAAGTGGGTAAAGTACCTCCAAGTACTAGTGGCTCTAAGTCCTTTGCTCCATGTAAGGTAGCCAAAGACAGTTGAACAGGGCTGATGATCTGAGTGGGATCTCCCAGCACTTAGGCTCTGAGCCAAAGAGTGATGGTAAAAGCAAACCCTAGAATTTAACTATAGCAATGCTCTTCTCCCACTGCAAACCAAGGATCTGCATGGGGGGTTCATCCCACTCCTCTGTGCCTTGAGACTCCCTTCATACCCTGGCTGGAAACAGAACTGGGTGGAGACAGAACTTTTTATACTATAGTTCCTGGAACCCCCCAAGTAGAGCAACTTCATATCTCTCTGACTCCTAAGCCTTTTCAACCCCAAATTCCTATGAGTACATCTGCAATCTCTGCACCTTAGAAGGTCAGAGTAAATAATAAAATAATAAAAAGTAGGTTTTATTTTGGCCTGCTAGGAAAATTGGGACAATGGAAGGGCCTTTAGAATCATAGAATATTAGTGCTTCTCAGAGAACATTGTCCAGCCCCTTTATTGTACAGATAGATAAGCTAAGGCCCAGAAAGGTAAAGTGTCTTGGCCAAAGTCATATAGCTTCTTTTTCTGTTTGTTTGTTTTTTGCAGTATTAAGTAGCAAGAGTTTTATTAAGCAAAAGGGGAAGTATGCTCTCGAGAAAGGATGAGAGCAGGCTGTCTGGAAACCAGAAGTCAGTCATATAGCTTCTTAGTGAAGGCACTAAGACTAGTACCCAGGACTCCTCATCTGAATGTCCTTTTCACCCTTTCACTCTGACTTTCATAAAAAAATACTGGGAAAGGGAATTCCCTGGCAGTCTAGTGATTAGGACTCGGTGCTTTCACTGCCATGGGCCCAGGTTCAACCCCTGATCGGGGAACTAAGATCCCCCACAAGCTGTGCAGGGCAGCCAAAAAAACCCAGAACAAAACAAAACAAAAAACTGCCAGAAATCAGAACATTTTAAGAGGGAAGACTTATGAGGCAGGCTAGCATGGTGCAAAGAGCCCATGAACTGAAATGGGAAGAAGTGATTTTAAGCTCTAATCATAATTACTGGGTATGCAAGTCTCAGTTTCTTCATCTACAAAATGGGCTAGTTTTATTATAAGACTGTTGTGAAGATAAAAGTACTTTGTAAATCATAAAACATTATACAAACGAGGAGCTCTACATATGGGATCTGAGTTAGGGGGAGGGCAGGAGGGGACAGTTTACAAGTTGGGCTTAGGGCTCTGAAATTGTGTGCAAAGTGTTCTGTTTTTGTGCATTTTTCTGGGAAGAAGATCCATAAATTGCATTAGATATTTATTTCTCAGAAAAGGTTAAGAAAAGCCACTGATGTTAGTATTCAACACCACTGTCATTGATCTGAGAACTGTTCTAGTTCTATAGAAAGATAAAACTTAATTCTTGTGCTGCAGGGACTATTTTTGAGAAATTCATAGAGTTGCCAGATAAAATACAGGTTGCCACTTAAATCTGAATTTCAGATAAACAACATTTTTTAGTATGTCCCATGTAACATTTATCTGAAATTCAAATTTAACTGGAAATCCTATATTTTTATTTGCTAATTCTGGCAACCCTAGAAATTTACTCTATCAGCAGGGAAAAGGTGATGTGTTTCAGTGAGCTTGCCTTCCAGACCTTGTAACACATTTCTATTGGCAGAGAGTTGGATAGGGATAATAATGTGTTCAAGAAGCAAAAATGAAAGTCAGGGCCCATACTGAAGATTAGATAATTTAGGGATAATTTTGAATTAAAGCATGTCACTTTCTTGATGCCTCACTAGGGGCAGATTCAAGCTTTGTGTATCCTGAAATCTATAAAATATTGGGGATGCTCTTTAAGAAGAATAATGCTGGTCCTTCCCTCATGGTCCAGCGGCTAGGGCTCCGAGCTCCCAATGCAGGGGGCCCAGGTTTGATCCCTGGTCAGGGAATTAGATCCCACATGTATGCCACAACTAAGAGTTTGCATGCCACAACTAAAGGTCCCACATACCGCAGCTGAGGATCCCTCATACCGCGACAAAGATCCCGAGTGCTGCAACTGAGACCCAGTGCAGCCAAAATAAATGAATAAATAAATGTGTATATATATATATATATATATATATATATATATATAAAGACACATGCTACATTTAAAAAAACAAAGAAAAAGAATGCAAAGTTACAAGAACAAAAAGAACATTTTTAGGTGTAAAAGTATACGTTTATTTAAAATAAGAAAAAAATTACAATAAACTACTAGATGTTTAGAACAGTGCCTGGTACAGAGTAAGCACTCCATAGCTTTAAAAAAATTAAGAGGGCTTCCCTGGTGGTGCAGTGGTTGAGAATCTGCCTGCCAATGCAGGGGACACGGGTTCGAGCCCTGGTCTGGAAGGATCCCACATGCTGCAGAGCAACTGGGCCCATGAGCCACAACTACTGAGCCTGTGCGTCTGGAGGCTGTGCTCCACAACAAGAGAGGCCGCGACAGTGAGAGGCCCATGCACCACGATGAGGAGTGGCCCCCGCTCGCCGCTACTAGAGAAAGCCCTTGCACAGAAACAAAAACCCAACACAGCCAAAAATAAATAAATAAATAAAATTTTAAAAAAAAAAAAAAAAGAGTGGATTCTGGGAAGATGGCAGAGTAGAAGGCACCAGAAATCTGTCTCCCCATCTAGACAACAATGGTGCTGGAAGAATCTGTCTGATGTAATTTTGGAACTCTAGAGGAAGGTTCACAACTTCCAGAGGAAAGGTGAATGGTAAATTGTGGTTAATTTTAGTCAATTTTAGTTAATTTTCATTTAATTTTAGTTGGTTTTAGTTAATTTTAGTTTAATTTAGTTTAATTTTAGTCAATTTCAGCTCTTAGCACAGTAGCAGCTAAGCATCCCCCACACTTACCATGCAGGTAGCTATGCATGTGTTTCTGAAGCAGTCTGTACACAGCTTTCCAAAGCCAGAGTGGGCAAAATAAACCCTGTCCTCCAATATCAGGGATCTGTGCTCTAATCACTGATTGCTGCTTCTAATCCATAGGTGCAGATAAAGAGGCTGTGGCCATTGTTGTTGCACACACCACACCCCTTGTTGTAAATGCCCCCCACCAAGTGAAGTGATTTTCAAGGGATCCAAAGGGTCAGACTAGGACATTCAAAAGCAACCACATATACAGGAAAAATTAGAAAGTCACCATGCATGGCCAGGGGAAGCCCCATGATCAGAAAAGACCTGAGCAGACCTTAAGTTTACACCTCAGGCTAATCCTTGGCACAGAGAGAGCCTGCAATAATCAAAACACCAAAAACTATAACCAAAACCAGGAAGAGTCTGATTTCCAGAGTTATCACATTATTAGATTCGAATTAGAGTATAAGATTCAATGTACAGTTTTCAACAAAAAACCCACAAAGTACACAAAAACAGGAAAAGATGGCCCATTCAAAGGAAAAAAAAACAGGGAGTTCCCTGGTGGCACAGTGGTTAAAAATCTGCTTGCCAATGCAAGGGACACGGGTTCAATCCCTGTTCAAGGAGGATCACACATGCCGCGGAGCAACTAAGCCTGCGAAACACAACTACTGAGCCCATGTGCCACAACTACTGAAGCTCGTGCGCCTAGAGCCCATGCTCTGCAACAAGAGAAGCCTGCACACCACAATGAAGAGTAGCCCCTGCTCGCCGCAACTAGAGAAAGCCCACATGCTGCAATGAAGACCCAATGCAAACAAAAATAAATAAGTAAATAAATTACTTTATTTTTAAAAAAAGGGAAAAAAACAGAAACTGTCCCTGAAAAAGACCTGATGGTGAATCTACTAGACAAAGACTTTAGCAAAACTGTCTTAAAGATGGTCAAAGAACTAAAGAAATATGTGGAGAAAGTCAAGAAAACAATGTATAGAATAAGTAACTCATGAGGATGTAACATGCAGCATGTGACTATAGTCAGTAATATTATAGTGCATTTTTGAAAGCTGCCATAAGAAAATCTTAAAAATTCATATCACAAGAAAAAAACTTTCTGTAACTTTGTATGGTGACAGATGGTAACTAGACTTATTGTGATCATCTCTCAGTGTATACAAATATTGAATCATTATGGTGTTACCTGAAATTAATATAATATGTCAATTATACCTCAGTAAAAAAAAAAAAAGAAAACAATGTATGAACAAAATGGAAATACTGGCAAAGAAATAAAAACCTTAAAAGAAACAGAAAAATTCTTGAGGTGAAAAGTACAATAATTAAAATGAAAAGTTCACTAGAAAGATTCAAAGGCAAGTTTGAGCTGGCAGAAAAAAGAATCAGCATAGTTTAAGACAGGACAATGGAATTATTGAATCCAAGAGACAGAGAGAAAAAAGATTGAAGTGAACAGAGCCTAAGGGAATTAATGGGATACCATCCAGTGGACCAACATACACACCATGGAAGTCCTAAAAGGAAAAAAAAGATTAAAAGGCAGAGAGAATATTTGAAAAAATAATGGCTAAAAACGTATAAAATTTCATGAAATACCTGAATATAAACATCCAAGAAGTTCAATGAACTCCCAGATGAACTCAAAGAGACAAACACCAGGATACATTATAATCGAACTGCCCAAAGCCAGAGAGGGAATTTTGAAAGCAGTGAGGAAGTAACTCGTCACATACAAGGGATCCTCAGTAAGATAACTAGCAGATTTCTCATCAGAAATTTTGGAGGTCAGAAATCAGTAGGCTGATATATTCAAAGTGCTAGAAGAAGAAACTGTCAGCCAAGAAGCTTATACTTCGCAAAACTGACCTTCAAAAGTTAGGAAAAGGGCTTCCCTGGTGGCGCAGTGGTTGAGAATCCGCTTGCCGATGCAGGAGACACGGGTTCGTGCCCCGGTCCGGGAAGATCCCACGTGCTGCGGAGCGGCTGGGCCCGTGAGCCGTGGCCGCTGAGCCTGCGCGTCCGGAGCCTGTGCTCCGCAACGGGAGAGGCCACGGCAGTGAGAGGCCCGCGTACCGCAAAAAAAAAAAAAAAAAAAAAAAAAAAAAAGTGAGGAAAAAATTAAGACATTCCCAAACAACAAAAACTGTGGGGAATTTGTGACCACTAGACCTGCCTGCAAGAAATACTAAAATGAGTCCTGCAGGTTGAAACAAAAAGACACTAGACAGCGACTCAAAGCTATATGAAGAAATAAAGATCTTGGTAAAGGTAAAAACATGGGCAGTTATAAAAGTTAGTATTGTGTAACTCCACTTTTTGTTTTCTACACAATTAAGAGACTGATACATTAAAATATTATTAACTTATGTTTTTAGACACACAATGTATAAAGGTATAAGTTTCTGACATCAACAGCTGAATGAGATAAAGATGGAACTGTTAAAGGAGCAGAGGTTTTGTATGTTATTGAAGGTAAGCTGGTATAAATTCAAATTAGAGTGTTATAACTAAAGTTACAGGATGTTAACTGTAATCCCCCTGGTAACCACAAAGAAAAAAGCTAAAGAATTTACAAAAAAAGGAAATGATTTAAATGTCTCATTACAAAAAAAATCAAACTAAACACACAAAAAAGACAGTAATGTAAGAAATGAGGGCCAAAAAGCTATAAGGCATATAGATAACAAATAGCAAAGTGACAAGTAAATCCCTCCTTATCAGTAGTTATTGATACTTTAAATGTAAATGGATTAAATTCTCCAGTCAAAAGACAGATTGGTAAAATGGATACAAACACATGATCCAACCATATGCTGTCTACAAAACTCACCTTAGGTACAAAGACATAAATAGGTTGCAAGTGAAAGGATGGAAAAGAAAATCCATGCAATAGTATAATGGCTATACTAATATCAGACAAAATAGATATTAAATCAAAAAAGCTTATAAGAGATAAAGGACATTATATATTAATAGAAGGTTCAATACAACAAGAAGATATAACAATTATAGAAATTCATGCACCTAATAACAGACCATCAAAATATATGAAGCAAAGATTGATAGAATTGAAGGGAGAAATAGTACGGCAATAACAGCTGGAGTTCAATATCCCATTCTCAATAATGAATAAAACAACTGGATATCCACATGCAAAAGAATGAAGTTGGACCCTTATCTAACACCATGTACAAAAATTAACTCTAAATGGATCCATGACCTAAATGTAAGACCTAAAACTGTAAAACACTTAGGAGAAAACATGGGACAAAATCTTCATAACATTTGACTTGGCAATGGTTTCTTGGATATGATACTAAAGGCACAGGCAACAAAGGAAAAAGAGACAAATTCAAATTCATAAAAATTAAAAATGTTTTATGTGAAAAGACACAATCAAGACGGTAAAAAATCAACCCGAAGAATGGGAGAAAATATTTGTAAATATGTCTGATAAAGGATTAATATCCAGAATATATAGAGAATTCCTAAAACTCATACGCACACACACACACACACACACACACACACACACACACACACACGAAAATGGGCAAAGGACTTGAGTAGACATTTCTCCAAAGAAGATATATAAATAGCCAATAAGCACATGAAAAGATATTCAAAATTACTAATCATTAGGGAAATATAAATCAAAACTGCAGAGAGATACCACCTCACACCTATTAGAATGGCAACAATTAAAAAAAAACAAGCGTTAGCAAGAATATGGAGAAATTGGAACATTTGTGCATTGATGGGAATATTAAATGGTACAGTGTCTATGGAAAATGGTATGGAAGTTCTTAAAAAAATTAAAATAGAATTACCATGTACCGAGCAATTCCACTCTGGAGTATATAACCAAAAGAATTGAAAGCAAGGTCCTGAAGAGGTATCTGTACACCCATGCTCATAGCAGCATCATTCACAATAGCTAATACATAAAAGCAACTCAAGTGTCCATCAACAGATGAATGGATAAGCAAAATATGCTATATATATATATATATATATATATATATATATATATATATATACACAATGGTATATTACTCAGCCTTAAAAAGGAAGGAAATTCTGACATATGCTACAACATGGATGCACCTTGAGGACATTTTGCTAAGTGAAATATGCCAGTCACAAAAAGACAAATACTGTATGCTTCCATTTACATGAAATACCTAGACTAGCCAAATTCATAGAGTCAGAAAGTAAAGTGGTGGTTACTAGGGGCTAGGGGAGGAGGGAATGGAGACATTGTTTAAGGGGTTTAGAGTTGCGCTTCTGCAAGAGGAAAAGAGTTCTGGAGATAGATGGTGGTGAGGGCTGCACAGCAATATCACTGTATTTAATGCCTCTGCACTATACACAAAAACAGTTACAACAGTAAATTTTATGTTATATCTACACTACCATGATAAAATAAATGGAAAAAAAGTAGAAATCAATGTTTCCTGTCCATGACACATAACAAATACTACCTGGGTGGTCTAAAACTGCACTGTTACTTTGGATTTATATAATTGATGAAAGCGTAATACCTTGAATACGAGGGTACTTAATAAATATTTGTTAATGAATGTTTCATTTCTTATGAGGATATTCTCCAGGAATGAAGAGCAGAGAAATGTCATGATAATCTTTATGGCACATTTCTTGAATTAAGCAAAGAAATTTGGGAAAAATATAAGATATTTATATGGATTTTTAGAAACAATATATAAGTTGTACCTTTTCTCAATTTAACTTTTGCTTTTCTCTTTTGAGCATTTTGGATTACAACTGCATGATAGAAATTTAAAATTTAGAAATACTGCTTTTCATATTTTATACAGCCATTTTCCTTTTTTTAAAAATGAAGAGCCACCTGCCCTTTGAAATAAACTATCCACAGTAAGTAACATCCTCATTACTGATTCCAAAATTTACTGGCAGATATAATGTAGTAATTGTCCAGTTGGTCTTTGCATTAGATATATTGTTATAATAAGTGCCAGGATTATTTATTTATTCTTTTTTTTTTTTTTGGCTGCATCATGCAGCTGGCAGGATCTTTGTTCCCTGACCAGGGATCGAACCTGGGCGCCAGCAGTGAAAGCGCCAAGTCCTAACCATTTGACCACCAGGGAATTCCCTGCAAGAATTTTTTAAAAAGTAACCTATCTAATTTTTTTTTTTTGCGGTATGCGGGCCTCTCACTGTTGTGGCCTCTCCCGTTGCAGACCACAGGCTCCGGACGCGCAGGCTCAGCGGCCATGGCTCACGGGCCCAGCCGCTCCGCGGCATGTGGGATCTTCCCAGACCGGGGCACGAACCCGTGTCCCCTGCATCGGCAGGCAGACTCTCAACCACTGTGCCACCAGGGAAGCCCTAATTTGTTTTTCATATATGCTTTATAGATTTAAAAAAATTTTTTTTAGTTTTAAACTCTGCTTTCTTTTAAAAATTTATTTATTTATTTGTTTTTATTTTTGGTTGTGTTGGGTCTTCACTGCTGTGCGCGGGCTTTCTCTAGTTGCCGCGAGCGGGGGATACTCTTCGTTGCGGTGCGCAGGCTTCTCATTGTTGTGGCTTCTCTTGTTGCAGAGCACGGGCTCTAGGCACTTGGGCCCAGTAGTTGTGGCTTGCGGGCTCTAGAGTGCAGGCTAACGTAGTTGTGGCACACGGGCTTAGCTGTTTCATGGCATATGGGATCTTCCCGGGCCAGGGATCGAACCCATTTTCCCTGCATTGGCAGGCAGATTCTTAACCACCATGCCACCAGGGAAGCCCTAAACTCTGCTTTTAAAAATAAAAACATGTATGGAATAAAAAGTCAGTTTTAAAATTTATTCTATTGTGGGCTCTTTGGCCAACCCAATATATTATATGCCATTAAGCAATAATAATAGAGAAATTCCTGACACAGTTCCTTCTCAAAGCATTTGAAAGATCATACAAATTTATGCATGGAAAACATATGAAAGGGTGCCTATCAAGTTCTAGCAGTAATTTTCTCTCAGTGACAGTGAAATTATAGGCAATTTTTATCTTCTTTTTCCCATCCATATTTATTTTTCTCAAGTAAACACATTAAAATGTAGAGATAATACTTGGGAAAAAGAAAACTATTACATGAGAAATTATCTTTGGGATATTAAACTTGACATTTGGAAGTCTGAATTTTCATTTAGCATATTTTATCATCAGTAATGGACTGGAACTAGAGCTCACCTTGCCATCTGTTAAATGTGAATGAAGAAACTACCTTCTTCACACAGTTACTGTTAGAGCAATAGAGAGCTTATTTAAAGCACCTCACATAATGCCTGGTACACTGTATTGTACTTAATCAAAGGTAGCTGTTGTTATTAGTAGTATATACTAAGATTATAAAAATAAACTCTCTAGGCACCTTTTAAGCCTTATTTAACCATATTTTCAAATCAACGGAGGTAAACACTTTGATCCTTTAGAAAATCAAAACTAAGCTGCTTTTTTTCTTTTTTGTTTTCAAATTTTCAATTAATGAAATATTTCAAACATACAGAAAATAAAAAGAGAAACCCACCCTCTTTCTTACTCTTCTTAGAAGTGAAATTTTTTTTTAATGTATTTATTTATTTTGGCTGCGTTGGGTCTTCGTTGCTACACGCAGGCTTTCTCTAGTTGTGGTGAGTGGGGGCTACTCTTCTTTGTGGTGCACGGGCTTCTCATTGTGGTGGCTTCTTTTGTTGCAGAGCACGGGCTCTAGGTGCATGGACTTCAGTAGTTGAGGCACACGGGCTTCAGTAGTTGTGATTCGCAGGCTCTAGAGCACCAGCTCAGTAGTTGTGGCGCATGGGCTTAGTTGCTTCGCAGCATGTGGGATCTTCCCGGACCAGGGCTTGAACCCGTGTCCCTTGCAATGGCAGGCATATTCTCAACCACTGCGCCATCAGGGAAGTCCCAGAAGTGAAATATTATAGGTAAAACTAAAGCCCTAAACTCTCCCTTCCTCTTTCATATCTCTCCAGAGATAATTACAATCCTAAAGCTGACTTATATTACTTCCATGCACACTTTTGTACTGTTTCTACTTATATCCATACTATCCATATTTACATCCATACTTTATGTCCATAAATAATATATGTTTATGTGTGGGGAAACATGAAGCCCAATCAGAAATTCCTTCCACTTGAGATGCTTTTCTTCCCCATTTCCCCACCTTAAACAATAATTTGTTTTTTGTTTTAACAGTTTTTTTCTTTTTTGTTTTCTTTTGTTTTTTGGCTGCATTGGGTCTTCGTTGCTGCATGGGCTTTCTCTAGTTGCGGCAAGCAGGGGCTACTCTTCGTTATGGTTCACGGGCTTCTCACTGTGGTGGCTTCTCTTGTTGCGGAGCACGAGCTCTAGGCACATAGACTTCAGTAGTTGTGGCACGCGGGCTGTACAGCGCAGGCTCAGTAGTTGTGGCACACGGGCTTAGTTGCTCCACGGCATGTAGGATCTTCCTGGACCAGGGATTGAACCTGTGTCCCCTACATTGGCAGGCGGATTCTTAACTGCTGCACCATCATGGAAGTCCCAATAATTTGTTTTTAATAAAACTTTGCTTTATCAGTGTGAAATGACTCCAATTATAAATCTTGCACTCCAGATTAATGCATGTTTAGCTTTAAACCAAATAAAATTACAGAAATATAAGCCAAATCTCTCTGAAGGCTCCATGTAGAATAGTTTGCAATCCACATTTTAATTATGACTTTTAAAACATAGAACTTAGAAAAGTAATTACATCTTAATTAGTTTGTTCATTTATTAAATTGGATTTTACTCTAAAATATTTATGTTCTTACGTAAACAGAACAGATCTAATTAATCATGTCAACAGGGAATGCAGTTATACACAGAAATAAACTCTTTTTCTAAAACTTATTCAAATTTAAAGTGCCGGGCTTCACTGGTGGCACAGTGGTTGAGAGTCCGCCTGCTGATGCAGGGGACACGGGTTCGTGCCCTGGTCCGGGAAGATCCCACATGCCGCGGAGCGGCTGGGCCCGTGAGCCATGGCCGCTGGGCCTGCACATCCGGAGCCTGTGCTTTGCAACGGGAGAGACTACAGCAGTGAGAGGCCCATGTACCGCCAAAAAAAAAAAAAAGAAAGAAAAAATTTAAAGTGCCAAATCGTTGTTGGAAAAGAAGTACTACTTCTTCAAATTATTGCCAATCCTATCCCTTCAAATATTACTTTTCAACCTGAAAATAAAATTTATGGAGAGCTGTTATTGCAAACTATTACACCTTATTAGTACACATACAGATAGTGGATTACTAATGAATTGATGTCAACTTGAATGGTGAACCCATGCCATCTCCCACTGGTCACCACTTCTCTTCCTACATAATCACAAACCATCCACTTTAAAAGCCATTCTAGGATTTTGTCTGCACTGGCTGCCAACCTTTTTTCTAGGATTGACAGAATTGAGCACCTGATTCATTTTGAAAACCAGCAAGTCTTCAGTCTTCCAGCATGTCTGTTCACATTTCATTGAAAATGATGCCAACAACTGACTTACTGCACCTGTAAAATCTTTCATTCTTAGCTATAATCCCTCTGGGCCAAGAGCTTTAAACTCATTGAGATCATACAATATTCTCTAAGCATCACCACCACCATTGCTTGTCTCTTAAAACATCTTATCACCTTTTCTGATCAGTATACCATTCTTCTTCATGGCAGCAAAGTAGAATTTGAATAGATCCCATCCTTCGCTTTTGCTTTTCCCTTAACATTATTCCATCCACATCAGGGAGTCTAGTCACTGCCATTGTTATTAAAAGCAAGGAAAAGAATAACAGAGCTGGGTTTACCTTTTTCTAATTCTTCCTTCTGCCATTGAGAAGCAATTAACATTCAGCTTCCTTCTTCTCTCCATACTTGTTTCCCCAATCATTGCCTCCTAGGGAGATAAAGTCCCTTAGATTAGTGTAAGGTTAAATATGGTAACATATGTAAAAGCCTTGGAACAGTGCTTAGCACATACAGAGTGCTCAACAAATTTTAGACAGTATTAATATTTACCCCAAATAACCTACAATTTAAAAGGAAAAATAAGTCTTTCAACAAATTATGTTGGAACAACTGATATCAACATGCAAAAGAATAAAGTTGGACCCCTTTCCTCACATCACACACAAAAATCAGCTCAAACTGATTATAGACCTAAATGTAAGTGCTAAAGCTATTAAACTCTTAGAAGAAGATATAAGAATAAATCTTCGTGATTTGGGGTTAGGCAAAGCCTTCTTAGGTATGACACTGAAAGCACAACTGACAAAAAAAAAGGTAAGTTGGACTTCACAAAAATTAAAAATTTTTGTGCTTCAAAAAATACCATTAAGACAAAAGAGGGCTTCCCTGGTGGCGCAGTGGTTGGGAGTCCGCCTGCCGATGCAGGGGACACGGGTTCCTGCCCCGGTCCGGGAAGATCCCACATGCCGCGGAGCGGCTGGGCCCGTGAGCCATGGCCGCTGGGCCTGCGTGTCCGGAGCCTGTGCTCCGCAACGGGAGAGGCCACAGCAGTGAGAGTCCCGCATAACGCAAAAAAAAAAAAAAAGAAAGACAAAAGACAACCCACAGAATGGGAGAAAATATTTGCAAATCATATATCTGATAATGGACTGGTATCCAGAATATATATATATATATATATATTTTTTTTTTTTTTTTTTTTTGCGGTACACGGGCCTCTCACTGTTGTGGCCTCTCCTGTTGCGGAGCGCAGGCTCAGCGGCCATGGCTCACGGGCCCAGCCGCTCCGCGGCATGTGGGATCTTCCCGGACCGGGGCACGAACCCGTGTCCCCTGCATTGGCAGGCGGACTCTCAACCGCTGCGCCAGCAGGGAAGCTCCCAGAATATATTAAGAAATGCTTACAACTCAATAATAAAAGACCAGTAGGGGTGGGGGAAGGGAGAATTGGATGAAGGCAGTTGAAAGGTACAAACTTCTAGTTATAAGATAAATAAGTACTAGGGATGTAATGTACAAGATGATAAATATAATTAACAGTGTTGTATGTTATATATGAAAGTTAAGAGAGTAAAAAAGAAAAAAAAAGGAAAGAAGGACCAATAACCAACAACCTAAAAATGAATAAAAGATCTGGATAGACATTTCTCCAAACATATACAATGGCCAAGAGCAAATGAAAAGATGCTTGTCATTAGGGAACGTTCAACATTATGTAAACATACTCATAACGTAGGGATTCTCAACATTGGTCATTAGAGAAATGCAAATTAAAACCACAATGAGGGCTTCCCTGGTGGCGCAGTGGTTGAGGGTCCACCTGCCGATGCAGGGGACACGGGTTCGTGCCCCGGTCCGGGAAGATCCCACATGCCGCGGAGCGGCTGGGCCCATGAGCCATGGCCGCTGAGCCTGCATGTCCGGAGCCTGTGCTCCGCAACGGGAGAGGCCACAACAGTGAGAAGCCCTCGTACCATTAAAAAACAAACAAACAAACAAAAAAACCCACAATGAGATACCACTTAACACCCATCATTATGTGAGTCAAAAAACAGATAATGACAAGTGTTGATGAGGATGTGGAGAAACTAAAACCCTTATTCACTACTGTTGGGAATGTAAAATGGTTCATCCACTTTAAAACAGTCTGGCAGTTCCTCAAAAGATTAAACATAGAATTACTATGTGACCCAGCAATTCCACCCAAGAGAGATGGAAACATACATCCACACAAAAACTCGTATATGTATGTTTATAACAGCATTATTCGTAATAGCCCTGAAATGGAGACAATACAATGTCCATTAACTGATGAATGGACAAATGCGTATAGCCATACAAAGGAATATTATTCAGCAATAAGAAAGAATGAAAAAATGATAGCATGCTACAACATGGATGAGTCTTGAAAATATTATGCTAAGTGAAAGAAGCCATCACAAAAGACCATGTGATTCAATTTATAGGAAATGTCCAGCACAGATAAATCTATAGAGACAGAAAGTACATTAGTGGTTGCCTAGGGCTGCTAGGGGGTTGGGGTCAATGGGGAGTGTTTACTAGGTTAAATGGGTATGAGGTTTCTTTTTGGGGTGATAAAAATGTTCTAAAATTAATAGTGATGATGGCTGCATAAATCTGTGAATGTACTTAAAAACCACTGAATGGTACACTTTAAGTGGCTGAATTGTATAGTATGTGAATTACATCTCAATAAAGTTGTAGGTAGGTAGATAGATAGATATATAGATGCAGGAATTTAGGACATTTCCAATGTTTAGGAAATTTAAGGAAGTTAGGTTCAGCCCTCTACTTACAATCTAAGAATTAAAGTGAGTGATAATGGTCTATGCATGTGAGTAGGAAAAACTCACTCTTCCCTCCTGTGTGTTTCTCCTTTACTACTCACACAGAACACTTCACTTCTGACACTTCTAGTCACCAAATGTGTGGATGTTTTTCCACCACAAAGCTATCCTCTGTGACATCACCTGGGTGTCCTATAATTCAATTCTGAAACCATCTACCTGGAGTTAGCATCAAATCTCACAAGATAAGGGCTCAGTCCCACAAGACTACCCTCCCCCCACACTTCAGATGCCAATCACAAGTCCTAGCTTGTCACCTGTACTTCTGACAGACTGGCTATTGGCTATAAATCAGGGCTCCCATGACCCCCTTCTAGGCTTTGATAATTTGCTAGAATGGCTCACAGAACTCAGGGAAACACTTATTTATATTTACTGGTTTATTACATAATAAAGGATATGATAAAGAATACAGACAACAGTCAGCTGAGGAGAGACATAGGAAGAGGTCTGGGAGGGTCCTGAGCACAGGAGCTTGCTTCTGTGGAGTTAGGGTGCATCACCTTCCACGTACATGGATGTGTTCACCAACCTGGAAGCTCTCTGAACCCCATATTATTGACATTTGTATGGAACCTTCATCACACAGGCTTTCTTGACATAAGAGAAGACATTTTTGGCCTAAGCCATTTTGCGATCTAAGCCTGGCCACAATGCTACCGTTGGAACAGGTCTCAGTAATTAATTTTCTTAAGGGAACAAAAGAGTGCAGAAGCAAATGGCTATTATCAGGGAAGAGAAGTAACAACAGCTAAGATAATATATATCTATTGTAAAGACTCTCAGTTCTGTTTCAATGGTAAAGATTAGCCTGAAGTGCTCAACCACTAGATCAACTGGAACCTAAGGGATGATGATGTTGACCTTTTCTGATCCTTGTGAATTCAATCAACTCAAGCTTGGACTCTGTTGACTGGCCAAGCCCTTTCATGAATATGCATGTACCTTAGCTTAAAACTTCCCCAATTTTGCTGTTTGGGTAGACACTGCTTTGGGAAAGATCCTCATAGTGTTCTCCCATTTGTTATTTGGATTTATTTATTTATTTATTTATTTATTTATTTATTTATTTATTTATTATTTGGCTGCACCAGGTCTTAGTTGCGGCATGCAGGATCTTTGTTGCCGTGTGCAGGATCTTTTTTAGTTGCAGCATGCGGGATCTTTAGTTGCGGCATGAGAACTCTTAGTTGCGGCATGTGGGATCTAGTTACCATGGATCCAACCCAGGCCCCCTGCATGGGGAGCACAGAGTCTTAGCCACTGGACCACCAGGGAAGTTCCTTCTTCCCATATTTGGCTTGGCTGTATCTTTTGGTTCAACATCCACCAAGAGGTGAATGCAGTTTTTGGATAACAGAGCCACCCAGCTGAGGTACTCCAGGATTCCTGACACTCTGAAATGTGTGAGATAATAATTGTGTTTTAAGTTGATAAATATTGGGGTAATTTTTTTTTTTTTTTTTTTTTTTTTTTTTTTTTTGCGGTATGCGGTCCTCTCACTGTTGTGGCCTCTCCCGTTGCGGAGCACAGGCTCCGGACGCGCAGGCCCAGCGGCCACGGCTCACGGGCTTAGTTGCTCCGCGGCATGTGGGATCTTCCCGGACCAGGGCACGAACCCGTGTCCCCTGCATCGGCAGGCGGACTCTCAACCACTGCGCCACCAGGGAAGCCCGGGGTAATTTTTTATGTAGCACCAGACAACAAATACAGGGATATTATAGATGGTTCAGGTATTGTGTTGGACTATTTTGTCTTTTATGGTCCCTCTGGCTTTGAGAAACTATGATCAGGTATGAGACAATGTACTTGCCTAAAAGATTATTCCCCTATGGGGAGTTAATACTAAGCAGATGAAAACAAACTGCCACTGATATACATTATTTGGGGGCTGCATAAATAGCTTTGCTATGTAGAACCTGACTTTAGTTGTGGTGATGAAATCAAACTTCTGTAGAGTTGGTGTTAGCTGGAAGGTATGACAGAAAACATACCAGTCTCAGAAGGCTTTGAGATTCTAGAAGTGAGAAGGAGCACTAATTAGAAAACTTGGGCACATAAAAACCATTCAAAGAATCCTGGACATCCACTCAGGGCATCTACTTTGCTTATTTCCTTTTACGCTCTTTCTTGCTCTGGATCCATTTTTGGTTACCTGGTGAGGTTTGGGGATTTTTTTTCTCCAGGCATTTCCTCATTTAATTCTTTCAACAATATCTTGAGGGTGGTTTTATTACTATCACCCTTTTATACAGGAGGAACTGATCCTGACTTTGTCTTTGTCTATCCATTCCAACTCTCCACCCCTTTCTGGCTACCAGGTCTCTCTCTGCTCTTAGAATCCTTCTTACAGGTAGACACATTATCCAACTCTTTACCATTTCTTTACTCTTGGTTCCACCCTTGCACCTCCATCTGCCTGGGCCTGACTGACTGCACCTGTCAGAACTTGGGGGTCATTATCCACTCCTGACCATGTTCCAGACCTAGGAAGTTTCCCATTTAGCCAATATTCTGGACTGTCCTCTCCCTCCTTGCTGCCCTGGTCAATTAGTCCTAACACATGGACTCTGTGAGGTGCAGAAGGTGTTAGTGTAAAAAAAATAGGTGGGAGTCATTTTTGGCAGGCTTCAGAGCTATATCTTATTTTGAACACTCTCAAGTGGGGCACCCATCAAGGCTCATTCTGTCCTAGAAACCTATATTTTTGTGATTTCTACTCTATATCTTGTTGTATACATTGGACCTTTCTTTTACTTAACATCTTAAATAATTACCCAAGGTCTCCTCTCTGACAGGGAAACAATGAAACAATCTTTGGAGATTCATTTAAATAATTTATTTATAAAATTTTAAAGATGGTCTTTGAGATACAGCACTAGGGATTTCCCCTAAGTCTCTCAATACAAGTTTAATAAAATAGTGATTTTTCTTAGAGTTATAGGGCTGGGGAAGAATAGAGGCTGAAGAAATAGTGGTAGGGAAATAGAAGGTATGCATTTGCCTGTTTTCCTAGACTCTTTTTAAAAACAATATTTATTTATTTATTTACTTATGGCTGCGTTGGGTCTTTATTGCTGCCCACGGGCTTTCTCTAGTTGCGGCGAGTGGGGGCTACTCTTTGTTGTGGTGCACGGGTTTCTCACTGCGGTGGCTTCTCTTGTTGCAGAGTACAGGCTCTAGGCACGCAGGCTTCATTAGTTGTGGCACGTGGGCTCAGTAGTTGTGGCTCGCGGGCTCTAGAGCACAGGCTCAGTAGTTGTGGCGCACGGGCTTAGTTGCTCTGGGGCATGTGGGATCTTCCCGGACCAGGGCTCGAACCAACGTCCCCTGCATTGGCAGGCGGATTCTTAACCACTGCATCACAAGGGAAGTCCCCTAGATGCTTTTACTTTTAAGATTTTTTTGATGTTGACCATTTTAAAGTTTTTATTAAATTTGTTACAATATTGCTTCTGTTTTATGTTTGGTTTTCTGGCCCTGAGGCATGTGGGATCTTAGCTCCCTGACCAGGGATTGAAGCTGCACCTCCTGCATTGGAAGGCGAAGTCTTAACCACTGGCCCGCCAGGGAAGTCCCTGTTTTCCTAGACTCTTAAAACAATTTTTTTGTACAAACCAATGCCAACAACTGCATTAAAAGTAGATGAGAAAGAGTTATTTTGGATGAGTTTAGCACCTACAAAATACTCAAGTAAATTGTGACTACTACTTTCAGTCAAATAGATGATCAAAGACATCCTCTCCTTTTGATCCTAGTTATTCTGATATTATTGCTTTCCTCATCAGCAGAATTCACTGGGTGTAAAGATAAAATCTGCAGAAACCTCAGCAATCAACAGGCAACTCCACAGCCTTTTAGCTATAGTGCTTTACCTTATTTTAGCACTTTATATTTCCCTACCACTTTACACCATGACATTCCTACACTGAAATCATTGTGTAAAATGAAATGTGAAGGGAAGCAGTTGTCAACCTTAGAAAGATCTGAGCATTTACACACCTGGATCCTCACAGTGGGCAGTTCAAAGGCAAAGCCATCTATCTAGTCAAAGAGGGAGGAGAGTTAAACTGAAATTATGACTATTCCGTGTCTTTATTACTTTGAAGACCAAAGTGTGTTTGATCCTTGCTCTGATACCTGCTTCCTGGTAACACTGTAGGGAGCAGATTGATGCATTTCAGAGTCCACTTCAGCATTTAATTCTTGCTCATACCACCTTCCCAAACAATCATGAGGAGCATAAAGAAGGAAAAGATTGTACTTAATAAACAAAAGTGACAGTGTAGGAAATAAAATACTTACTTTTAAAAGTAGAGTTTTTAATTCATTTCGTCAATATAAAAGAAATACATCCTCATTATAGAAGATTTTGAGAGTGTCAAAAAGGAGAAATAAAAAATCGTGTTTATATACTCACCATCCAAAAGATAACCATTAATAATACTTCACTGTATTTCCTTTTGGGCTTTTATTCATGTCAGTTTAAAAAAAAACATTGCTGTGATCATTATATATATATATATATATATATATATATATGTATATACACATATAGTGTGTGTGTGTGTCCTATTTTCACTTCCAATTATAACACAAGCAAAAATGCATACTACAGAAGTTGCAAGTACAGAGTTTAGTAAAAATATGTGTTTCATTTGAATTGGAAGTCAAGATTATAATATCACTTTGAACATCGTAATACATATTTCTTCATTCTACCACATCCTTTTGTTGCATTATTTTTATTTATTTTATTTTTTTTGCGGTACGTGGGCCTCTCACTGTTATGGCTTCTCCCTTTGCGGAGCGCAGGGTCAGCGGCCATGGCTCACGGGCCTAGCCGCTCCGCGGCATGTGGGATCTTCCCGGACTGGGGAACAAACCCGTGTCCCCTGCATCGGCGGGCAGACTCTCAATCACTGTGCCACCAGGGAAGCCCTTGTTGCATTATTTAAGTTGAACATTATATCTTTTCTAAATTTTGGACAGTGTTATCATTTTGCACAGTGAATATGATTGTTAGCAGTTATTATATTTTATGACAAATTAAAAATGTTGTTTTAAATTTGTTAGATTGCACTAAGTCTGACATTTATATCATGGAATATTTTATTCAACTCATTAACATATTACCAAAGATCTAGAATAACCTTTGACATGAAATAATTCTCTTTTTTATAAGAATAATAATAGACTTCTGTGAATCAATGATTTAAAAACCCCAAATTACAAATATTTATTAAACTCTTCAATGTTACATCAGTTTTCCTCCCACATACCCATACTACAGTCCTGATATAAGACATATAAGGAGTAGTAATCAAGAATTAAAGTTTTCTCTTTAAAAACTGTCAAAAGCTTGCTACACCAGCATCCAGCAACAGGAGGAGAAATGTCTCCAGTCTACTACACTCCCCTTCAAGCCAGGTTTTAATTTGTTGAGAAGGGGGGAAAAAGCCTATAAAAATCTTGGCAAAATACAGAGCTGCTAATTTAATCAATTTTAGTAGTTAAGGCAGTGATTCCAAGTGCTAACGCAATCTGTTGAAAGAACTAATTTCCAAGGGGCGATTCATTTATTTCTACTTTTTTCTTGCCAGTTTTCCTATCTAAGGGTATGTGGGCAGCCATCATGCACCCACTGAGGGACACCCCCTCTCAAGATTTAGTAGAATTAGGCTCTAACTCAAACCCTGAAGTAGCGGAGAAATATACTCTCCTTTTCCCAGGAGAGGGTTTTCCAGATGCCAATCAAGTATACCTCAACTGATGTAGTACTAGATACCTGCCTGAGAGTGCAGTAAAAACTAAAATCAGACTGAACCAAAAGAAACAACTGGGTACCAGAGGTGGGGAGAGGAAAAACAAATACCGTATGCTAACACATATGTATTGGATCTAAAAAAAAAAAAAGGTTCTGATTAACCCTGGGGCAGGGCAGGAATAAAGACACAGAGTAGAGAATGGACCTCACGACAAGGGAAGGGGGAAGGATACGCTGGGACGAAGTGAGAGAGTAGCATTGACATATATACACTACCAAATGTAAAATAGATGGCTAGTGGGAAGTAGCTGCATGGCACAGGGAGATCAGCTCGGTGCTTTGTGACCACCTAAACGGGTGCAATAAGGAGGATGGGAGGGAGACGTAAGAGGGAGGGGATATGGAGATATACGTATTCATGTAGCTGATTCACTTTGCTGTACAGCAGAAACTAACACAACATTGTAAAGCAATTATACTCCAATAAAGATGTTAAAAAAATAAAATAAGGTTAAAAAATAAAATAGGGGACTTCCCTGGTGGTGCAGTGGTTAAGAATATGCCTGCCAATGCAGGGGACATGGGTTCGATCCCTGCTCTGGGAAGATCCTACATGCCGCGGAGCAACTAAGCCAGTGCACCACAATTACTGAGCCTGCGCTCTAGAGCCCGCGAGTCACAACTACTGAACCCGTATTCCACAACTACTGAAGCCCGCGCGCCTAGATCCCATGCTCCACAACAAGAGAAGCCACCGCAATGAGAATCCCGCGCACCACAAGGAAGAGTAGTCCCCGCTCGCTGCAGCTAGAGAAACCCCGTGCACAGCACCAAAACCCCATTGCAGCCAAAAATAAATAAATAAAAATTTAAATAATAATAAAATAATTTTTACCTGTTTTTTTTTTTTCAAAAAAGTACCCTCTTAAGCCTTTTGGGAACAAATAGATAAGCAAATACAGTTAATCAGAACAGTGGATATTTGTAATTTCCCTCTCCAGCATAATAATAATTCCTTTTCCAAGTCACAGCCAGAGTTACTGAATACAGCTGCATAGGTTGTGTACCACACAACTCCAAGGGGGTGCCAATCACACTGCAGGTTGTGTGAAAGGTAACCCTGGGAGTTGTGCAGCACACAACCTGCACAACATTCATGGTAGACCTAGCCACAGCTGTAATTTTCCTTTGTGATTCACTGCTCACCCTGTCACAGTTAACATGATCTGACAGGATATCACCCTAGAGTTAGAGCACATGACCAGGCCTAGTACATCCCATTCCCCTGGCCTCTGGGTCAGTGATGGGCACATGAACTAAACCTAAACTAGTCTAATCAGAGTGGATCTCAGGGATCCTTGGGAATGTACATCCTTATGACATAATTTTCCAAATGAAAACCCCAACTTTTTTTTCTCACTAATAGTCCCTAATGAAGACAGCAGCTATCAATTAAATGTGTCAAAATGAAAGACTTATGTTTTTTTCTTAGCAGGGATGATGTTATCTTCATTAACAGTGACTCTTGTTTGGTCTCTTCTGTGCCCAGTTGACACCATTGAGATTGGGTTTCAAAGGGTCTTCTAGAAAAAAAGTTTTGTCTGACAAAATGAGACTGAACTGGCATTGCCATAATCCCTAAGTAACCAGTCAAGGCTAGAACAAATGGACCAAAATGTACTGGAGGTAGTGAGTTTCCATCACCGTAGGTGATCAAATCCAGGCTGAGTGACTGTTTAAAGCATGTAGTAGAGGGGATTCAAACATCCACTGGGGGCTTAGACTATCATATTCCCAAGGTGATGTCTTCAATGTGGTCTTTTAAATAGTAAAGATATTCAAACATATGCACACAAACAGAAACATGATATTCTAAGAATTAAATAGACTGTGCTATCAATTTGCCTCCAGAAATCTTTGGAAGCGCGAGAGTGTGAAGATGCTTTCCTTTGCGGGGTATCATTCAACTGAATTGTAAAGCCAGTATGTCAAGATTATGAACCAGATTCTTGGGTGGTTTTCTTCACAATTTTGTTGAGATAGTCTACTTCTTTGTGCATTATGTTATTTTTATGTTACTAATTTTAAATTTTATGAAGCTTCCTCCTATATATTTTCCCCATGGAGCTATCTAAAAAGCACATACAAAACACAGTGACCAATTTTTTGTCATTTATGTCTTTTGCTTTACTAATTTATTTACAGATTTATGGTTCATTGACTTTCATAGTTTGAAAATTAATGTTAAATCAATACTTTGTACAAGTTTATTATAGTTTTACTGTAAACTATTTTGCAATAGATTGTTTGACCAATGTGGCGTAAAACTCTGTTGTATATAAATGAACACATTACGCAAGCTGAAGGCATAAAATCAGCTAGCACTCTAATATAGCAGCTTGTGAGTGTAAAACTATACAGCATTTTTATGTAGCATATGGGAAAACTGCAGCATGGGGGTTTTGAGTATTAATTCTACAGTTGTACTAAATCTAACATGACAGTCTCTATGTACACTCCAGCCAGATTTAAAGTGCTAAGTTTTCACTGATGCTGTGAATGCTGAATTATCTGAGTGGTGGTGTTCAAGAAAGTCCATCTTCATAAAGCAAGTTTAGACCCCTTAGCATCCATACATAGAAATCATCTTAACTACTGGGTATTCCAAAATGTAGTTTTCTTTAAAATTCAGGAGTCTTTCCAAAATTGCTCTACTATATTGAGCAATCTATCATCTTTTAAGTGGAAGACAATACCTATCAATATAATGTAAAAATTTTTTAAAAATTTTGATCATCCTGTTTCTCAGGGCTTAACTTTTATTCTTTTAAAATATAAATTTACAGGCTTCCCTGGTGGCGCAGTGGTTGAGAATCCACCTGCCAATGCAGGGGACACGGGTTTGAGCCCATGTCCGGGAAGATCCCACATGCCGCGGAGCAACTAAACCTATGCACCACAACTACGGAGCCCGCGTTCCACAACTACTGAAGGCTGCGGGCCTAGAGCCCGTGCTCTGGAACAAAAGAAGCCGGCACACCGCAACTAGAGAAAGCCCACACGCAGCAACAAAGACCCAACGCAGCCAAAAATAAATAAATAAATATATTTTTTTAAAATTGAAAATCTTAAAATAAAATAAAAGCACTGGCTAGAATTAAGTCATTTTTATTTCACGACTGTAACCTTTTGCCCTGAAATAAGGGAACAAACCCCCCAGTTTTACATTTTGCTTCCTATTAACTAAGGGAACGCATGCTCACTACAGAACACTGAAATTTTAAAGAAATACACAATAAAGAAAATGAAAGTTCCCCCATAAAATTATCTCCCCAGAGATTATCACTACCAGGAATATGGTACATAACTTTTCAAAATTTTTTTCTATCCAAATATGAGATCAGCCTCTATCTGTGTTTAAAAAACACAATACCAACTCCAAAAGCCTTGGAGAGCAACAGAGAGCTTTATTGCATCTTTTGAGAAAATGAATAACATGAAAATTACATTGCATGTCATTGTAAAACTTCTGAAGTGTTCACTTTAGTTATTGTTCCTCCACCTCACAAAACTGCTCTCTCTCTGTGTCTCTTCCTCCAAACTCATAGCCACCTTTTCTCAAAACTCCTTCCTCTTCCTTGTCTCTTATGCTTCCCTTTTCTCAAGTGAAGTAGTTTGTAGGCTTTTCTAGTTTTCAGTCAGACTGATCCCATTATTAATTAGTCAAGTAAATCAAGGACCTTTCCTCCTCAGAAAGATTAGGAGGGCAGGAGCAGCAATGGAAAATACTAATAATTTAAGATTCTTTCCTTATCATACATGTGTGGCTTTATCTATTATATGAAGAGTTTTTTGAGTTATTTTAATAAAGATGAGATTATATTATACATTCTGCTTTGTGATTTGTTTTTCATTTAATATATGTTAAACATCTGTGGATGTCAGTATAAATAGAGCTACATCATGTTTTATAGTCACTTAGCACATTTCATTATGTGTTTCATAATTTATTTAGCCAAACTCCTACTGTGGGACATTTGGTTATTTCCAAACTTTTGCTACTTTATGTAATGCTGTAATGAATATTCTTGAATGAGTACAGTAGAAGCCATCTCATCTAACTCTAGTGGGACCAGTAGTTGGTTGGTTAATCAGTTCAAGGAAGGAATCATAAAAATTGATACAACATGTTTTAAATGCTTTAGATTAACTTAAGACACATAAATGTGCTCTTCTCCAATATTTTGACAAATAGTCAGGGTCTTTTATTTTGAGAATGAGTTCACTAATTACATGTAGTTTTATATCATGTTTCTTGCATAAACTATTGCCAAAACACAAGTTTTACAATTCCCCACTTCAGCTTTTTTTCAGTGTAAAGTTCAGTATCTGTTAGTGTACTTTAGAGAGGGAATTATAGTGTTGGTTATTCTGGGGAGTTGTTTAAGTGGAGACTGATTAAGAGAACTTCTATCATATATTTGTAAGATAAATTCTTAGAAATGAAATTAGTGGATTAAAGGGTATATGCACTTGAAACTTATACAGCTATTGTCAAATAGTTCTCCAGAAAGGTTGCCACAGTTTATATTCCCAAAAATATTGTGCGAGAGTTTTTATTTCTTAGATATCTTCACCAATATTGGATATAATGAACAGTTTAAATCTAACAATGTTATTTATTAATTTATTCAACAATATTTATTAAAATTTCTATGTATAAAATTAACTCAAAATGGGTCATAGACCTAATGTGAGAGTTAAAACTGTAAAATTCGTAGAAGAAAACTGCTATAGACTGAATGTTTGTGTCACTCAAAATTCATGTTATATCCCAGCACCCAAAGTGATGGTATTTAGAAGTGAAACCTTTGGGAAGTGACTAGGTCATGAAGGTGAAGTCCTCATAAATGGGATTAGTGCCCTTATAAAAGAGAACCCAGAGAGCTCGCTTGCCCCTTCTGCCATGTGAGGATACAGTGAGAGACAGCAGTCTATGAACAAGGAAACAGGTCCTCACCAGACAACAAATTTGCCTGCATCTTGATCTTGGACTTTCCAGTTTCCAGAAGAGTGAGAAATAAATTTCTGTTGTTTATTAGCCACCCACAAGTTTCTATTGTCCTTTATGATATTTTTGTTATAGCAGCCCAAACATATGAAGTAAAAAATACAGAAGTAAATCTCTGTGCTCTTAGGTTAGGCAAAGTCATCTTAGATATGACACCAAAACACAAGTGACAAAAGAAAAAACAGATAAATTTGACTTTATCAAAATTAAAAACTTTTGTGAAAACACAGAGAATGGGAAAAATATTTTAAAATCATATATTTACAATGGACTTGTATCTAGAATATATAAAGAACACTTACAACTCACTTTTTTTTTTTTTACAACTCACTTTTAAAAAGAGAAATAACCCTATAGAAGAGTAGGTAAAATATCTGAATAGACATTTCTTCAAAGAAAATTTACAAATGGCCTAAAGCATATGAAAAGATGCTCAATATCATTGGCCATCAGGGAAATATAAATCAAAACTACTGTAATATACCACTTCACATTCACTGGATGGCTATAATAAAAAAGATAATAAGTATTGGAGAGGTGTGGGGAAACTGGAATCCTAATACATTGCTGGTGGGAATGTAAAATGGTCCAACCATTTTGGACAACAGTCTGGCAGTTCCTTAAAATGTTAAACATATAGGGCTTCCCTGGTGGCACGGTGGTTAAGAATCCGCCTGCCAGTGCAGGGGACATGGGTTCGAGCCCTGGTTTGGGAAGAATCCCATGTTCTGCGGAGCAACTAAGTCCGTGTGCCACAACTACTGAGGCTGCACTCTACAGCCCTTGAGCCACAACTACTGAAGCCCGCATGTCCAGAGCCCATGCTCCGCAACAAGCGAAGCCACCGCAGTGAGAAGCCCGCACGCCACAATGAAGAGTAGCCCCCGCTCACCGCAACTAGGGAAAGCTCGTGCGCAGCTATGAAGACCCAACGCAGCCAAAAATAAATAAATAAAATAAATTTAAAAAAGAAAACACAGCCATACAAAAAATTGTAAACGAACGTTCATAGCAGCATTATTTATAATAGCCAAAAAGCAGAAACAATTCAAATACCCATCAACTGATGACTGAATAAATAAAATGTGGTATATTCATACAATGCAATATTTTTAAGCAATTAAAAGGAATGAAGTATGCATACATGCTACAATATGGATGAACCTTGAAAACATGCTAAGCCAAAGAAGTCATAAAAGATCATCTATGTTAGGATACCATTTATATGAAATGTCCAGAATAGGCAAATCCTATAGAGATAGAAAGTAGATTAGTGGTTGCCCAGGGCCGGGAAGTGGACGAAATGGGAGTGACTAGTAATGGGCATGGGGTTTCTTTCTAGGGATGATGAAATGTTCTAAAATTAATTATGATAATGGTTGCACAACTCTTTAGTATGTGAGCATACTAAAACCCATTGAATTATATACTTTAAATAGGTCAATTGTATGACATGTGACTTATACCTCAAAAAAGTTGTTACATTAAAAAAAATAATGTTCTAGGCACTACAAATACAGCAGTTGACATATGTCTTCCATTTACCCTTCCAGATTCACCCTCCACCCTTCTCCATTATGTGCTCTGCCCATAGGGGCTGATCTAACAGACCACATCAAAAGGGTTCTCAGGCCTTGGTTGAGTTTGGCCAACAGGGAGCCCAGGCAGGAGATCAGAGTGGGAAGGAAAGTGGGATCATGATATTTATTCTTTCAGCTCTCTCACTGAGAGGGCACCTTGTGTCTGCTGTGTCTCTCCAATGAAAGTCACTAATCTTCCAAGAGAGGCAATTTTACATGCTGTCGTTTAGGTTCTACTAACCACTATAACTATTCCTCTAGCCATTTTTGGCCTAAAGATGGTAACATCACAGCTGCTACCAGCCCCAGAATACTGTAGGAGTCTTTGTGGTTTCCCTATATTGCATCTTTGTAAATAACCCCTTAGTAAATAAATAACCACTTTGTAAATAAATCTTCCTAAAATTATTCTGAGCATATCACCTATTTTCTATTGAGACCTTTACTAAACCAGGCAGACAAGACCTCTGCTAGCTTAGAGTTTTCATTCCGATGATCAAAGAAGAGAAATTGATAAGAATATTCCTGGCAGCGGGAACAGAAGGTGAATGGTGCTGTTCCAGGTAGATGCTTGGTATGTTTGCTGTGTAGAAAGACCAGTGTGACTAATGTGGAATGACTCAATGGGGAGTAATAAGAAAGGAAGTGAAGGGCTTCCCTGGTGGCGCAGGGGTTGAGAATCCGCCTGCCGATGCAGGGGACACGGCTTCGTGCCCCGGTCCGGGAAGATCCCACATGCTGCAGAGCGGCTGGGCCCGTGAGCCATGGCTGCTGAGCCTGTGCTCCGCAAAGGGAGAGGCCACAGCGGTGAGAGGCCCGCGTACCGCCAAAAAAAAAAAGTAAGTGAAAAGGTGGGCAGGGCCAGATCGTACAGAGTCATATACATACTATTATATTTTTACTTGTCTGATATATTTAACTAAATATAGACAAAACATGAATAAAAACACAACAGTCAGTATTTGTAATATAATCTGTTATTTGCATCCTTGATTTAAAAACCTTATGCTTTGTATTGTAGGACTGTCAAGTACTTTCAAGGACAGGAAAAGGCTTAGTTTCTGATTGTAAAATACAAATAAATTCAGGTGATCAAATGTATAGCCACGTCTCGAACTGAAATATATATATGTTATTAACAAAGACAAATCAGAAAAAAAAATTCATGATATACTTTCTTTCCCATCACCTAGCACTGTAAAGGAGAAGTCTTTTTCATTCAGAGCCCTGTGTCTTTTGTTTGTTTCTTTCTTTTTTTTCCTTTGTTCTGTTTTTTAAAAAATTAGTTTATTATTTAAGGAAAAGAAACTCCTTTGAAAAAGTAGAAATGTGGAACTGGCCGAGCTGTGTGGGGTGCCTAACGAAACAAATCCTCCTGTGACAATGGTAGTATTTAAGTTGAAGAAAATTTGCCTATAAAACAAATCTTGCCATATACATACTGTTTTAGGGGTGAAAAATAGCTACATTCTATATTCTCATTATAGCTTCTTTATAATAAATATTTGTGAATGTTTATAGGCCTTTTCTCTGGAAAATCTGTAGGCAGCCTGGTAACTTTATATTTATCTGAAAGCCAAAGAACAAACTAGGAACATATCAGAGATGGGGAAAAGACTAAGGATCTTAACCAAAAAAAAAAAAATCAGTTGAGTTTCAAGTATAAATAAAGCACAAGTAACATTTTGTGGAGCAAAAATTCATAAAAATATTCTAATTGTTTCTTCTTACACCTTATAGATAAATCTTTACCCATGCCATGCATAAAGATTTTAAATAAAGACTTGCCAGGATGAGAGTCAAAATTCTCTAGCAAAAATTCACCAACAAGGGACTGCTGTACAATCTTTTTAAAATTTTTAATACTCAATGTATTTACTCTAAAGAATAGGGCATGTAGACTCACAATCTCTTTGCACCTTTATCTTTTCATCTCTAAAAGTATAGTAGTGGCTTTAACTTCTTAAAATTCTAATTCTTGGTAACAAACACTTATGCACGTCCAGTTTCTGACTGATTAGAGCGCCCTCATGTGTGTCCTTGTTGTAATGTTTTAGATATCTGAAAAAGTATTAATCTCAGCAGCAATATAATTATAAATTATTTTCCTATTGATAATGGCTTCAAGTATCCCTCAGTCAATGTTAAAGAGTGTGATTAATCCTATCACAGTTCACTATCAAACTTTTCATATGCCAAATATTATTCTAAAATAATGAAGTTATTATTTGTCTCGGTTCAAATTTTAATGACTTAAAGAGTTTTTTCCTTAAAACTTCTAAGATAGGTTTTTCACTATAATGTTATTTTATTATCATGCCTGAATGAAAAGACGTAGCCAATTAAGTTATTACTTATATGTGATAGCCTGACTATACATTTTCAGGGGTGGATAACAGCTCAAGGAGCCTAACTCTGTTTTTCCAAATAAAAATTTACTTGTCTAAATCATTGCAAAGAGATTTCTTTCTACTCAAAAAGACTGTATTTGAGGGAGCCAAAAGAGAATTTCATTTTTTGGAACTGTATATAAAATAAAAAATCTCATAAACCTGATAATATTTTAAATGGCATTTATCCAACAAGTATTTATTGAGGGCTCCCACTATGTGCTAGGAATGACATTTCAAACTGAGGAACCCAAAGTTACTAAAGTAAAGCAAAAAGTACTGTTTTTTTCTCCTTTTATGAAATGACTTAGTAATAAATGCCTCACCCAAGAGAGATACTGTAAAGATCTAATAACATGACATATATAACCACATCTTTTAAAAGAGAGAAATGTTATTAAAATGTTTGCAAGAGAAACCTTGGTGATTCCAAGGACATATTTTAGGGGTTGCTTTGCGTGTGGAAAAATCTTTGAACGTGAGGCTCTACTGACTTCTCTTTTGGGGGGGTCGCACCACATGGCCTGTGGGATCTTAGCCCCAACCAGGGATTGAACCCATCCCCCTGCAGTGGAGCGCAGAGTCTTAACCACTGGACCACCAGGGAAGTCCCTCTACTGACTTTTTTAAATTAAAATTTTTCTTCAAATTTTCATGACAGGAGAGAAAGTGGGAAGAGAGAATTGTGTCACCTAAGAAAAGAAGTCCGAACTATTATTTTCTCTTTGCCTCTTACCTTCTTTTTCTTTATAAGGCAGGGCATGGATTGGTTGGGGATACCAGTTAAGAGGTCAGATTGGCTATACTAGACTAGCCAGAATGGAGCAATGATGCTAACCTGGCAGAGCCAGCATTTTCACCTTTCCAAAATCCCTGAAACCAAAAACACCAGCAAAACCATGATGTACAAATATAGGTCGTATATGATATGATTCTTAGTGATTCTCTGATTCTAGGCCCTGTAGAAAATTGAATAGACTGTTTTGGGGTCCTCCCACCAAGGGTTAGAACCCATTTCCTACTTCCAGCTTCCCCTTTCCCATCTCCCACATACCACAGCCTTCCTTCCTGCTGTCCTCTACCCATTCAGAATCCACCACTGCATTAAAAAAAAGTTCCATGTCCCACAATTCTGTCTTCTCCATGCCCCAGTATAAATTCCCATGGTAATCATGTGGCCTATTATTCAATTGTTTCCAACATTTTAAAGTTTTTTTGTTGTTGTTGGTACGCGGGCCTCTCACCGTCGCGGCCTCTCCCGTTGCGGAGCACAGGCTCCGGACACGCAGGCTCAGCGGCCATGGCTCACGGGCCCAGCCGCTCCGCGGCACGTGGGATCCTCCCAGACCGGGGCACGAAGCCGTGTCCCCTGCATCGGCAGGCGGACTCGCAACAACTGCGCCGCCAGGGAAGCCCCAACCTTTTAAAGTTTGATGACATCCCCCCGCTCCTCCAATTTTTAAACTTACTATGGAAATTATTTAACATATCAAAAGTAGGTAAAAAAGTATAATGAATCCCCCACATACCCATCATCCAGCTTTAACTACTGTCAACATTTGGGAAACTGCAAGCATTTCAACTTGGTTAAAATAGCATAACAATGGAAGTTCCCTGGTGTTCTAGTGGTTAGGATTTGAAGCTTTCACTGTTGTGGCCTGGGTTCAATCCCTGGTCGAGCTGAGATCCTACATGTCCAAAAAAAAGGCACGAGAGTGGGTAGTAATTAGAGAATCAAACAGAATTTTTGAAACAAAGATTATAATATTTTAAAGTACAAAATCAATGGAAAGATTAAACAGCTGAATAGTGACCCAGAAGATAGTCCCAAAGAAATTACCTAGAATGTACCATAGAGACAAATAAATGGAAAGGATGAAAGAAAAATTATGGGTCATAGATGATAAAGTGGAACGGTCCAATGTACACCTGGAGCCAGAAGGAGAAAATGGCGAGAAGAGAGGAGAGGTCATATTTGAAAAATTATGACTGAGAATCTTCCATAATTAATGAAATTCAAATTCTGAGTTTGAAGAAACTAAATGAATCCCAATCTAAATAAAAAGAAATCCACACCAAGACACATCATTGTGAAACTACAAAAAACCAAAGATAAGAAAAAGATCCTAAAACAACTAGAGAGAAATACAGCTTACCTACAAAGGAACAAACGAAAATAACAGGATATTTCTCAGTGGCAACAATGGAAGCCAGAAGACAGTGGAATAGTATCTTTAAAGTCTGAGAGGAAGATAACTGTCAACTTAGAATTATGTCCTAGCAACACCACCTCAAAAAAGATCTTGAAATAATGATGTTTTCAGAAAGGCTGTGGAAGATACCAGCAACTAGGAGGTCAAATACCCTAAAGGTAATTCTTAAACTTTCTAGTGAGAAATTCGGAGGAACTGGGGTTTGTAAAAGGTGTGAAAATGCATAGGCTGATAACACAAAAATACTAAGGGGACATTGGCTCTAACCACCACTACTACCAACCCCACCTTCACTTTTAATCTCTGGAACACTTTGGTTACACTGGAGGTATATGGTTTACTTTTGAAGATTTCAGGGAGGGGAACACTTCTGCTCCATCTCCTCATGCTACCAACCCCAAAAGGCTTTCATGGGCCCATAAGCTTTTTAAAAAAAATTTATGTATTTAATTGATTTACTTTTGGCTGTGTTGGGTCTTCACTGCTGCTCACGGGCTTTCTCTAGTTGCAGCAAGCTGGGGCTACTCTTCTCTTTGTTGCGGTGCACAGGTTTCTCATTGAAGTGGCTTCTCTTGTTGTCTTGTTGAGCATGGGCTCTAGGCGCGCAGACTTCAGTAGTTGTGCTTAGTTGCTCCATGGCATGTGGGTTCTTCCCGGACCAGGGATCAAACCCCTGTCCCCTGCATTGGCAGGCGGATTCTTAACCACTGCACCACCAGGGAAGTCCCCCATAAGCTCTTAGGATGAGTGGTTAATATGACTGGTCAGAGTCCAAGGCATTTATTGGGCCTATTTGCTTCTTCTTCCTGGCTCAGATCTCTCTTCTTTTCTGTCTGTTACTGAGGTCTCCTCTGAAGACTGTGCCATGTTAGTTTTGGAAAAGGGAGAAAAAGACATAACAGCTCCATAGTGGGAGTTATTGCATGCTCATCTTTGTATGTAGCTCCCTAAAGCTTCCTCAATCTGGGACATCAAAGGGAGGAGGGGACACAGGCATTCCTTGGTCTCTGAATTAATACCGTAAAAATACCTCAGAACCTCATCTGTGTCCTCTAATGTAGATGCTCATCCCTACCCTAAGGTAATGAAGACTAGCTGCCATCCCTGGGGAAAGGACAAGTGACTTCTCTGCCAAATCCAAACATACGAGAAATAACCTTTGCTAGGCTCATCTTCCTTATCTCAAAATGGAAGAAAAATACTGAATTCACAGGGAATTAAAGGTTAATCATCTTGGTGAAATCACCTACTACTATAAAGAGGCTGAATGTTTACTGTATTAGTATAGAAACAGGACAAAGTGCAAAACCAGATCTGGACCCAAATACATATTGAATTCAATATATGATAAAACTAGCATTCCAGATCAGTGGGAGAAAGATGACTTATTCAATAAATGTAATGAGACAACTGGTTAGACTTTTTTTTAAAAGCTGAATCATTACTTTATACCAAAATAAAGTCCATATGTATCAAAATTTAAAGATAAAATATGAAAGTATAAAAATACTAAGGGGAACATGGATGAATATTTTTATAAACCTGGAGTGGAAAAAGCCTTTTCAAGCACGTGTTACCAAATTCAGACTGTATAAAGAAAAAATTTTTATAAATTTTGGCTACATAAAATAAAAACTTAGACCTTTTAAAATGACATAAAATACTACTTTAAAAAAAGGAGACATACCATGTTCTTGAATAAGAAGAATTAAAATCATAAAGATGTCAACTGTTCCCAAATTAACAATCCAACCAGAATACATTTATTTTTAAAAATTAACATATAAATGCAATTCTAGTCAGAATACACTGATTTTACATCAATAATGTACTGATTGATACATTTTTACTGGACAGTAACTTTAACATTCATATGGAAGAATACATGAGAATAGTTAAGAATATTTGGAAAAGAAGACCAGCTAAGGAAGACATGTCTTACCGTAATTCAACTTAAAATGAAGCTATAGTAAACAAGAGTATGCTATTGGCACAGGAATAGACAAATAGATCAGCAGAAA
The DNA here is from genome assembly GCF_026419965.1 of Kogia breviceps. Classification (NCBI taxonomy): domain Eukaryota; kingdom Metazoa; phylum Chordata; class Mammalia; order Artiodactyla; family Physeteridae; genus Kogia; species Kogia breviceps. The sequence goes on from NC_081328.1 coordinate 22,926,385, forward strand.
GTATGGAGAGTCCAAAATTGATTAAACTGTAAATTAGAATCCACCAAAGGACCAAGATGGTTTTATATATTACATGGTGCTGGAATAACTGAGTATACACTTGGAAGAAAATAAACCTATTTCTTATGGCAGACCCTACTAGCTGCCTACACAATTTCCATTCAGAACCCTGACTTTGTTTAGGACAGCAATGTGTCTGGTCAAAACTATTCACCTCCCTAGACTCTCTTGAAAATTAGGGTGGCCATGCCCTACTCAATGAGACATAATTGTAAGTCTAATGGGTAGAACTTCCAGGAAAGCTATTGTTTTCTGATAAAAAAGAACTTGCCTCTTACCCTTCTCCCTGAAAAATTCTTCCTGTCTATAACATAAATGTGATGCTTAGAATATAGAAACTGTCTTGCATGAGAAAGAAAATCATAATCTAAGGACTGTGGAACAGAAAGTGAGAAGCAGCCTAGATCCTTGATGGCATGGTAGAGCCACACACCAGTCCTGATCTTTTGCTTCTATTCTTCATGTTACATGAAAAAAATAAAATAAAAAAACCCCTATCTGGGGCTTCCCTGGTGGCACAGTGGTTAAGAATCCACCTGCTAATGCAGGGGACACAGGGTTGAGCCCTGGACCGAGAAGATCCCACATGCCATGGAGCAACAAAGCCCATGCATCAGAACTTCTGAGCCTGTGCTCTAGAGTCCACAAGCCACAACTACTGAGCCTGTGTGCCACAACTACTGAAGCCTGTGTGCCTAGAGCCTGTGCTCCACAACAAACCACCACAATGAGAAGCCCGCGCACCGCAATGAAGAGTAGCCCCCACTTGCCGCAACAAGAGGAAATCCTGCACGGAGAAACGAAGACCCAACGCAGCCAAAAATAAAATAAATAAAAAACTTAAAAAAAACACAGGGCTTCCCTGGTGGACAGTGGTTGAGAGTCCGCCTGCCGATGCAGGGGACGCGGGTTCGTGCCCCGGTCCAGGAAGATCCCACGTGCCGTGGAGCGGCTGGGCCCGTGAGCCATGGCTGCTGGGCCTGCGTGTCTGGAGCCTGGGCTCTGCAGGGGGAGAGGCCACAACAGTGAAAGGCCCACGTACTGCAAACAAAACAAAACAAAACAAAACAAAAACAAAAAACACAAAAAAAACCCTATCTGATTAAGACATTGTAGCAGGGATTATATTATGTATAGCTGATTGAAAATTTTGATAAACTCAGCCTCTACCTCATATCATGTACAAAAATGAACTTCAACGAATTAGATATCTAAATATAAAATAATAAAAGTATGGAGGTGTGTGTGGGGAGACTTTAATTAAGAAGAATCATTGGTGCAGCCATTATGGAAAACAGTATGGAGGTTCCTCAAAAGACTAAATATAGAATTACCATATGATCCAGCAATCCCACTCCTTGGCATATATCTGGACAAAACTATAATTCAAAAAGATACATGCACCCCTATGTTTATAGCAGCCTATTCACAAGAGCCAAGACATGGCAACAACCTCAATGTCCATCAGCAGGTGAATGGATAAAGAAGATATGGTAGATATATGTGTATACACACACACACACATACACACACACACACACACACACACACACACACACACACAAATGGAATATTACTCAGCCATAAAAAATGAATGAAATAATGCCATTTGCAGCAACATGGATGAAACTAGATATTATGATACTAAGTGAAGTCAGAAAGAGAAAGACAAATACCATATGATTATCACTTATATGTGGAATCTAAAACATGACACAAATGAACCTATCCATGAAGCAGAAACAGACTCACAGACATAGAGAACAGACTTGTGGTTGCCAAGGAGAAGGGGGATGGGAGAGGGTTGGAATGGGAGTTTGGGGTTAGCAGATGCAAACTATTACATATAGAATGGATAAACACCAAGGTCCTACTGTAAGCATGGGGAACTATATTCAATATCCTGAGATAAACCATAATAGAAAATAATATTTTAAAATGTATACATATGTATAACTGAATCACTTTGCTGTACAGCAGAAATTAACACAACATTGTAAATCAACTATACTCCAATAAATAAAAACTTAGACAGTAAGATAGATAGATAGATAGATTACCTGGGCAGGGGGAGAAGAATCATAAAGGAAAGTGTTTCACTATTTGAAAATTGTTTTTTCTATCATGGAAGCATAAATAAAATCAAAACAAACAATAGACTGGGAAAATATTTATAACATATGAGTTACAGTCCTTAACATACAAAAAGTTGCTATGGACTACTTAGAAACAAATGACCAATAGAAAAATGGAAAAGGAATACAAATAGGCAAGTTGCAAAAGAGGAAATTCAAATGTTCAATAAAAATATGAAAAGATGTTCAGCCTCACTAGTCAGGAACATGTAAATAAAAACAAGAATAAGGGGCTTCCCTGGTGGTGCAGTGGTTGAGGTTCCTCCTGCCAATGCAGGGGACATGGGTTCGAGCCCTGGTCTGGGAGGATCCCACATGCCACGGAGCAACTGGGCCCATGCGCCACATCTACTGAGCTTGTGCGTCTGGAGCCTGTGCTCTGCAACAAGAGAGGCTGCGACAGTGAGAGGCCCGTGCACTGCGACGAAGAGTGGCCCCCGGTCGTTGCAACAAGAGAAAGCTCTTGCACAGAAACGAAGACCCAACACAGCCAAAAATAAAATACAATAAATAAATAAATTTATTTTTTTTAAAAAAGAAGATATCACTGCTTGGCAAAAATCACAAAGAGTGATAATATCTGGTATTGAAAAGGATGAGTAAAGGAAACTCATACATGCTGGTGGTAATAATAAATTACTTCAACAAATTTAGAAAATATTTGAGCTAACAGTCTCAGTTTGGGGGAATCTATCCTACAGAAATAAAGGCATCAACATGCAAGATAAATACACTGAGGACACTGGGTATTACTTATTGTGGCTATCATAGATTGTTGTAGTAACTGCCTTTAACTTGTTCACACCTCCTGGTACACTTGCTCTTTTTGCAGTGTGATTTGCTGCTCCTCCCACTGAGAGTTAAAGTCTATTTCTCTACCTGTTGAATCCTGGACTTCGCCATGTGACTTCCTTCCACCAATGGGATGATACAAGTGTGGCACAAACAGAAGCTTAAAAGTAACTGAAGGGACTTCCCTGGTGGTCCAGTGGTTAAGACTCCGCACTCCCAATGCAGGGGGCCTGGGTTCGATCCCTGGTCAGGGAACTAGATCCCACATGCCGCAACGAAGATCCTGCACATTGCAACGAAGATCCCATTTGCCACAACTAAGACCCAGTGCAGCCAAATAAATAAATAAATGTTAAAAAAAAAGAAAAGAAAGCAATTGCAAATTGGAGCTTGCTCGTTCAAGCTAATAACCAGCCTCTTAGAGAATGAGAGATCATGTAGAGAAGGCCCTGGTTATCCCAGCCATCCTAGTTGAGGCCGCAGATATGAGTGAGGCCATCCTAAACCATCTAGTCCCAGCTGAGCTGGCCCAGACTAGAACTGACCAGCCAACTCTCAGAATTGTAAGAAATAATAAATATTTGTTGCTTTAAGTCACTAATTTATTTTTTTATTTTTATTTTTTATTTTTTTTGCGGTACGCGGGCCTCTCACTGTTGTGTGGCCTCTCCCGTTGCGGAGCACAGGCTCCGGACGCGCAGGCTCAGCGGCCATGGCTCATGGGCCCAGCCGCTCCAGGGCATGTGGGATCTTCCCGGACAGGGGCACGAACCCGTGTCCCCTGCATCGGCAGGCAGACTCTCAACCACTGCGCCACCAGGGAAGCCCTAAGTCACGAATTTAGATGACTTGTTTCACAGAAAAAAAATAATTGATACAGCAGTGAAACACACAAACAGATAAAATGAGCCACCAAAAATTTGGATGTAATCATTGGGAAATGGTGAATGAATTGTTTTACATCCCTGTTACAAACTATTATGCAACTATTAAAGTGTTAGAATCTTCATCTATTCAGAGCAACACTGTCCAGTAGAAAGGTAATGTGAGCCACATGTGTAATTTTAAGTTTTTAGTAGCTACATTAAAAACAGTAAAAGTAGATGAAATTAATTTTAATAATCTATTTAACCCAATATACCCCATATATTATCACCATAACATGTAATTAATTTAAAAAACTTTGTGTGAAATATTTTACATTCTCTTTTTTTGTACTAAGTCTTAGAAATCTGGTGTGTATTTTATGCTTCAGTCAGTTTAATTCAGACTAGCTACATTGCAAGTGTTCAATAGCTACTCGTGGCTAGTGATTACAGTACTGGATGACAAAGGTCTAGAGGACAGCCCACAATGCACAGAAGTTACAGATTCAAATATGTGATTCTCTCCACAGCTCCCCTCCATTCTTTTTTAACAGAAAAGCCAAATAAGTGTACATAAGTATGCAGAATGGGATAGAGGGATGTGACCCAAGTTGTTAAAACTGTTTTGCCAGCCAGCCAATTGAGGTTGGAGGGAAAGGGAGATTATATCTCTTTATGCATTCTTGTATTGTTTAGCTTCATTATAAAGGTATATTAATTTTTAAATTATTTTTAAAAGTTAAAAAGCATAAAATAAAATAAAACAAAAACAATGAGATAAAAAGGAGGACACATCAAAAGCTCCTAACTGAGGTTACTTTCTGGAGTCAGTATGAAGAAAGAATTTTACTTTTAATATAGTTCCTTTTTAAAAATATTTTTATTTATTTATTTATGACTGTGTTGGGTCTTTGTTGCTTTGTGCGGGCTTTCTCTAGTTGCGGCGGATGGGGGCTACTCTTCGTTGTGGTGCATGGTCTTCTCACTGCGGTGGCTTCTCTTGTTGTGGAGCACGGGCTCTAGGTGCATGGGCTTCATAGTTGTGGCACATGGGCTCAATAGTTGTGGCTCTTGGGGTCTAGAGTGCAGGCTTAGTAGTTGTGGTGCACGGGATTAGTTGCTCTGCAGCATGTGGGATCTTCCCAAACCAGGGCTCAAACCCATGTCCCCTGCATTGACAGGTGGATTCTTAACCACTGTGCCACCAGGGAAGTCCCAATATAGGTATTTTTGCACTATTTGTATTTTTTTTAAATATTTATTTATTTATTTATTTTATTTATTTATTTTGGCTGCGCTGGGTCTTAGCTGCAGCATGCAGGATCTTTGTTGCGGCATGCGGAGTCTTAGTTGTGGCATGCATGCAGGATATAATTCCCTGACCAGGGATCAAACCTGGGCCCCCTGCATTGAGAGTGCAGAGTCTTACCCACTGGACCACCAGGGAAGTCCCTTCATTTCTTAAATTTTAACCACAACCACACCTTACTTTTTTACAATTTTAAAAGTTACATTCCAGTATGAATGAATGAACAGTATGAATGAATCTCAAAAATATTATGCTGAGTGAAAGAAGCCTTGCACAAGAGTATAAAGTTCTATAACAACTAAATCCATGGTGAAAAAAAACTTTTGGCATGGGTTAAGGACAGGAATTGACTAGGAGAAAGCATATAGAATTTTTTGGAGTTACGAAAATATTCTATACCTTGATAAAGGTTAGGGTTACACCGGTGAATATATGTGTCAAACTCACCAGAATGTATACTCAAGATTTGTGCATTTCACTTTATATTAAAAAGTTAGAAAAATTGAACCCTAGTTAACAATACATATGCTGAAGTCTTTAAAGGTGAAGGGTACTGATAGCATATGCAATTTGCTTTGAAATGCACAAAAGATGATTTCATAGATAGATGGACTAGCTGGTTACAGATAGGCATAGTTAGTTACATGATAAAGTGAATATACCAAAATGTTACCTATAGAATATAGACTGGGGGGTGGGAGGATATATGGGTGTTCACTGTAAGATTCTTTCAACTAATCTCCATATTTAAAATTTTTCATAATAAAACGTTGGGGTAAGGACGAAAGTTACAGAAAACACATCACTGTAATTTTGTTTAAAAGTATAAAATGTGTTAAAGAGGACATATTTGTATATGCATAGATAAAGATATGAAAGCTACACACAATTGCAGAAATTGTCAAGCTGATCCTAAAATTCATATAGAAATGCAAGGGACCCAAAATAGCCAAAACGGTCTTGAAAAAGAACAAAGTTGGAGGACTGACACTTTCTGATTTTAAAACATACCACACAGCTACAGCAATCAGGACAGTGTGTTACTTTATAAGAACAGACATACAGATCAAAAGAATAGAATTAGAGACCAGAAAAAAATCCTTACACTTACGGACAACTGATTTTCAACAAAGATGTCAAGAAAATTCAATGGGAAAGAGAGTCTTTCAATAAAATGGATATCCACATGCAAAACATTAACTTGAGCTCCTACTTCACACCACATGAAAAAGTTAACTCATAAAGGACTGCATGGACTTCCCTGGTGGTACAGTGGTTAAGAATCTGCCTGCCAATGCAGGGGACACGGGTTCGATCCCTGGTCCGGGAAGATCCCACATGCCTCAGAGCAACTAAGCCCATGTGCCACAACTACTGAAGCCTGCGCGCTTAGAGCCCGTTCTTCGCAACAAGAGAAGCCACCGCGATGAGGACCACAAGCACCACAACGACGAGTAGCCCCCACTTGCTGCAACTAGAGAAAGCCCGTGCACAGCAACGAAGACTAATGCAGCCAAAAAAAAAAAAAAAAGGGTCACAGACCTACATGTAAGATAAAGCTGTAAAACTCTTAGAAAAAAATAGAAGTAACTTTTTGTGAACCTTGAGGAATGGTTTCTAAGATATGACATTAAAAGTACAAGCAACCAAAGGAAAAAAATAAACTGGGCTTCATCAAAATAAAAAATTTTAATGCTTCAAAAATGCCATCAAGAAAGTGAAAGACAACCTACAGAATGGGAGAAAATATTTGCAAGTCATATATCTGATATGGAACTTGTATCCAGAGTATATAAAGAAATTTTAAATTCAATAACAAGAAGACAAAACCCCCAATTTTTAAAAAGAGCATTTGAAAAGATGTTTCTGCAGAAAAGACATGCAAATGGATGATAAGCATATGAAAAAATGCTCAACATCATTAGCCATCAGAGAAATGCAAATCAAAACCACAGTAAGATTCCACTTCATATCTATTAGAATGGTTATAATCAAAAAGACAGATAATAACAAATGTTGGAAAGGATGTGAAAAAATTGGAATACTCATACACTGCTAATGGGAATGTAAAACAGTACAGCCACTTTAGAAAATAGTCTGGCAGTTCCTCAAAAAGTTAAGCACAGAATTACCATGTGACTCAGCAATTCCACTCCTATGTATATACTCAAGAAAAATGAAAACATATGTCCAATATAAAAACTTATACATGAATGTTAATAGCATCGTTATTCCTAATAGTCAACAAGTGGGAAACTCAAATGTCCATCAGCTGGTGAATGGATAAACATATTGGCAAATCCATGTGATAAAATATTACTAGGCAATAAAGAGGAATGAAGTACTGACACAGGCTTCAACATTGATAAACCCTGAAAACATTATGTTAAGTGAAAGAAGCTGTCACAAAAGACCACATATTGTATAATTCCATTTATGTGAAAAGTCTGTAATAGGCAAATCCACAGAGACAGAACATAGATTAGTGGTTGCTAGTGGAAGGGCAGATGGGGGAATGAGGAGTTACTACTAATGGGCACTGGGTTTCTTTTTGGAGTAAAGAATATGTTCTAAATATATAATGATGACGGTTACTCTGTGAATACACTAAAACCTACTGAATTTTATACTTTAAAAGGGTAAATTTTATGCTATGTGAATAATACCTCAATAAAGCTACTATTTAAGAAACACACTTAGAGTTTGTTGTCTGGTACACTGAGGTGACTTTCAGATCTCTGCCAGTAGCAAGAGGGGGAAAAACTGCAAGCACAGTAACTGCTGCTAAGGAAACACCAGCAGTTTCTAATTTTATGCTGTCCTATATTTTGCTGTGACTCTCGTAGCTTTCAATAATGCTATACTTGAGGCCAAAACAGAAATGCCTTTCATATTTTATTATAACAGCTAAGCTGGGAAATAAACTCACCAATTGCTTTTTTAAAAAGGAAATGAGCTAAAAACAACATAGATGTAAGTGTAGCTTAAATAAACCTTTGCTCAGTAAGATGAATGTGTTCACAGGGGAAGGAGAGTTTGGTAGTAAAAATAGTTTAAAGTGTTACATTATTTTATTTTATTTTTTAAAAAGCATTTTGTTTCATTTACTGTGGATGGTCAAACATCATTTTTTTTTCAAACATCATTTTACAACAGATGGTAAATCTGTTGGATAGTAAAAAGAAATGACATCTTGTTTCCATTTTCCTCTTCCTTACAGTCCATCTCTTTATTGTAAATCATTTTCCATTGTTGGAAGATATTAAATTTAAATCAAACTGAAAGGAAAAAAAGCATGTGGCTATATTCATAAATTCATGTTTCTTAGCAGTGCTGCCTTTTATAGCCATTTTATGAAGAATATTTCAAATTGATCTATTCTTTCTGGATCTGAACAAATTGAGTTCCTTTTCTTGATCAAACAGCTTTTTCAAGAAACCTATTCATAAAAAGAAAAAATACATAATTATGATATATAAACATTTACATAAATTTTAATATTCTTCCATGAGAAAAGATCTGAAACTGGTAAACATTTAAGGAATGGTATTAAGTTTAATTTGTAATGATAAATAAGATGTACAGTGCTTACCATTTTCTTAGACTAAAGTGCTATACATGAGAGTGTGTATTATGTATGTGGACATACATGCATATATGTATGTGTATAATGCTCAAAATTATGTAAATTAATAAATAAAAATTCCTTACAATAGCTCATTACAATGAGGCAACAAAGAAAGAGCAAGGTTAAGCAACTTCTCCAAGCTGAATTCAGGGAGTCTAGCACTACAGATGATATTTTTGATAACTACTCTAGGTACATATCAAGAGCTCTGAAAACATTAAACAAACCAATAGACCCTTCCTATCTTCTATTCTGAACTGCCCTTTATAAAACACGAAGAGCTTCCTTTGGACATATGATGCATCTAAAGTTTATTGTAAAGTTCTTTTACTTTACAAGGTAACACATTGCTGGTTTTGAACCTTATTTGATCTGTGACAAAACTCTCTAGGTTTGATAAATCCAAATAATTTTTCCATCTAAACCACATTACTTTAGGATCAAGTATAAATACATTTTAAAAGATGCATTGGGGATGTCACTGAGGGAAGACTGGGGCTAGAGGTGGGACCAGAAAGCCACAAAGGGACATGAAGCACAGGACCAGAGTGGCTGCCCTGGAGGTCCTGCTCTCATGCGTAATGCTACCCCAGTCACCCATCCCCCTCCTGAACAGGGATCTGACAATGTACCAAGAGTCCCCCCAGCCTTAGCCAGGGGACCCTATATATAGGGTCCACGTGCAATTGGGAGGGATGTTTTCTATTTTATGCTATCCCCTAGCTACCCACTGTTGGGGCAGAGGGAGAAGGTATTTTCAAGACAAAGCACAGGTACCACAAACAAAAGTTGTGAAGTTGCAAAAAAAAAAAAAATTGAAAATAGGTTAATAAATCCATATCTTTATTTTCCTGGAGGTAAAAGAGTGAGCCACATGATGGAAATAAATTTTTATATAAGGAATGTATCTACTTTGATACTTTGGACTTTTAGCTTTAAAAAAGCAAAAGAAAACATACTTTTTAAGATTATAATCAACTTCATACAACTAATTTCCTTGGAACAATTCCCAAAAGATATTTTTATTTTGGGAGAGAGACAAAAATTGCCTCCCTATACACAAGTTCTACAACCAGATTGCTCTATGACATTTTTCCTAAAAGCATTCATTTTAGGAAACATGGCCAACTTGTACCAACTTCAACTGAGTTATAGTTAATGCTTGGAATTTTGTGTTAAGAAGGAATCTTAGGATGAACAAGAATGAGACTGATATAAGAGGTGGCCAAGAGGCTGAAGTAGGAGGAATCTGAACTTACCGCCTCCCACAGACACACCAAAATTACAACTACTTACATAACAACTATCTATGAGAACAATCTGAAGACTAGCAGAAAAGATCTTTACAACTAAAGACATAAAGAAGGAAACACAATGAGATGAGTAGGAGAGGCAGAGATGCAGTATAGTCAGGACTCACACCCTGGGGGTTAGTGACCCACAACTGGGTAGAGTACTACAGTTGTAGAGGTACTCCCTAAGGAGTGAGGGGTCTGAGCCCCACATCAGGCTCCCCAGCCCAGGGGCTCTGCACTGGGAAGGCAAGCTTGCACAACACCTAGCTTTGAAAACCAGGAGGGCTTATGTTCAGGGGAGCCACAGGGCTATGGGAAACAGAGATTTCACCCTTAAAGGGCACATGCAAAATCTCACACACTGTGAGTCCCAGTACAGAGGCAGCAGTTTGAAAAGAGCCTGGGTCACACCTACTTTCTGATCTTGAAGAGCCCACCGGAGAGGCAGGAGGCAACTGGGACTCACCCTAGGGCTGGAGACAGTGGCAACACATTTTTGGGAGCTCCTTCTACCATGATAACACTATGCTGGCAAGCGCCATTTTGGAATCCTCCCTCCAGCCTATTTAGAGCCAGGGGCCCCGCCCCGCCCACCAGTGGCTAGCACCAGCCCTGAAGCCCCCAGGCTGTGCAAACAGCTGCACAGGGACCTGGCCCCATCCTCCAGCAGGCCAGTACCAGTCCTGCACCTCCCCAGGCTACACAGCCAACCATACTGGAAGCCTACCTCACCTTCTAGCAGACCTTGAAGCCACAGCACAAGGGATGACCTCATAGCCAACTGGGGAGGGGCCAGCCCCGCCTACTAGCACACTTACAGCAGTCAGCCCCACCATAAGACAAGGGTGCACACAACCCACTAAGGGGGCACTGCTAGAGCATGTAACTCTGGTGACCAAGGAGAGCATGCTGCTGGGTCCCATAGTATGTCTCTTACATAAAGCCACTTTTTAAAGATCAGGAAATATAACCAACCTACCTAACATGTAGAAATGAACAGAGAATTGGGAAAAATGAAGAGACATAAGAATATGTTCCAAATGAAGAAACAAGATAAAACCCCAGAAAAACTGAGCAAAATGAAGATAAGCAATCAACTAGATAAAGAGTTAAAGGTAATGATCATAAAGATGCTCACCAAACTTGGGAGAAGAATGGATGAACACAATGAGAATTTCAACAGTTAGAAAATATAAAGAACAACCAAACAAGCTGAGGAATACAATAATTGAAATAAAAATTACACCAGAAGGAATCAAGAGTAGATTAGATAATAAGGAGAAATGGATCAGTGATCTGGAAGACAGAGTAGTGGAAATCACACAAGCTGAACAGAGAAAAGAAGAAAGAATTTTTAAAATTGATGATAGTTTAAGAGACCTCTGATCAAGTGTACTAACATTTGCATTATAGGGGTCCCAGAAGGAGAAGAGAAACAGAAAGAGGCAGAGAACTTTTTTGGAGAAATAATAGCTGAAAACATCCCTAACCTGGAAAAGGAAACAGGCATCCAGGTCCAAGAAGTACAGAGAGGCCCAAAATGATGAACCCAAGAGGTCCACACCAAGATACATTATAATTAAAATGGCAAAAATTACAGATAAAGAAAGAATCTTAAAAGCAGCAAGACAGAATTAAATAGTTACATACAAGGAAAGTCCCATAAGGCTATTGCTGACTTTTCAGCAGAAACGTTGCAGGCCAGAAGGGAGTGGCATGTTATATACAAAGTGATGAAAGGAAAAACACTATAACCGAGAATACTCTACTCAGCAAAGAAAAAAGCACTACAACCAAGAATATTCTACCCAGCAAGGTTATCATTCAGACTTGAAGGAAAGATAAAGAGTTTTACAGACAAGCAAAGCTAAAAGAGTTCAGCACCACTAAACTGGCTATACAAGAAACGTTAAAGAGACTTCTCTAAGCAGAAAAGGAAAGGCCACAGTTAGAAACTTGAAAATTATGAAACAAAAAAACTCACTGGTAAAGGCAAACATACAGAAAAGGTAGATCAACCACTTATAAAACTACTAGGAAGGTTAAAAGTACCTTTACTACAAAAGTAGTAAAATCATCTTTATCCACAATAAATAGTTAAGGGATACACAAAACAAAAAGATATTGATATGATGTTAAAAACATTAAACATGAGGAAGGGGTAAAAGTAGTGAATTGTTAGAATGTGTTTGAACTTAAGACATCATTAACGTAAAATAGTCTCATATATATGCGCATATGTGTATATATGTGTGTGTGTGTGTGTGTATATATATATATGGGGGAGAAGAGTTACATGTATAAAACTCATGGTAACCACAAACCAAAAATCTATAATAGGTTTACACACAAAAAAGAAAAGGAATCCAAACATAACACTAAAGATAATCATCAAATCACAAGGGCAGAGAGCAAAAGAAGAAAGGAACAAAAAAGAACTACAAAAACAACTCCAAAACAATTAACAAAATGGCAATAGGTACATACCTATTAATAATTACTTTAAATATAAATGGACTAAATGCTCCAATCAAAAGATACAGAGTGGGTAAGTACCACAACTACTGAGCCCACATGCTCCGGAGCCTGTGCGCCACAACTAGAGAGCCCACATGCCGTAACTACTGAGCCTGTGTGCCACAACTAGAGAGAAGTCCGCACGCTGCAAAGAAGAGCCCACGTGCTGCAACAAAGATCCTGTGTGCCACAACTAAGACCTGATGCAGCCAAATAAATAAATAAATAATTTTTAAAAACCAAAAGATAGGGCTTCCCTGGTGGCGCAGTGGTTGAGAGTCCGCCTGCCGATGCAGGAGACACGGGTTCGTGCCCCGGTCCGGGAGGATCCCACATGCCACGGAGTGGCTGGGCCCGTGAGCCATGGCCACTGAGCCTGTGCGTCCGGAGCCTGTGCTCCGCAACGGGAGAGGCCACAACAGTGAGACGCCCACGTACTGAAAAATAAATAAATAAATAAATAAAAATGAAGCAAAGCACAAGTTGAACACTAATCCCTGAGTAGCACAGATGAAGGACAGAACTGTCCTGACACTGGAACCCATGGGGAAAAAAAGGACAAGATAGATTGCAGTCTCAATCCAACCAGGATGACTGAGTGCTGGGGAAAAAAAAAAAAAATCAACATGCTTCAGAGGATTTTAATAGGACCCAGATTATCCACAAAAAAATATTCAAAATGTCCAGGAAGGTGGTTCTTCTGATGGGCATTGACATGTCCTACCTTAATGTACCCCTCAAATATCCATAGTGATTTCCACAGAGTTGTGCCCCATAAAGGCATCCCTTTAATAGATCAGGTTTCCATTGCCCTTCACTGGCCATCAACCATGAGTTGGTAAAGACCAAAACATAGGAGCTTTTATCATTGTTCAATTCTCCCACCACTGCTAGGCAAACAGTATGCAATTCAGCCCACCTAACTGATTTGTTTCTTACTTTCTTTTATCAGAGTGGTAGCCTTCCAAACAGGATTTTATCCATTTACCTTACAACTGCCATCCATAAACCAAGCAGCTCTTTGTTGATCAGTTGAGAACTGTTTATAAGGCACTGTCCAAGTGATAACAGAATCTTGTGGCTCCTCACACAGTTTCAAAGTCAGTCCTAGGGGAAAAAAGGCTCCCTGCTTGTGAGTACATGATCCTTGCATTCCACAGGTAGCAAGATGCTGTATAAACCATTTCCATTTTGTTATGGAACTCTTCTGAGCATTGCCCTCCCCGACAGAGTGTTTTTCTGAGATCATCCAAGACATCAAAGGCATTTCTGGTATCAAGATTATTTTCTATCCTTCAGTCATAGGGGCAGTTTTGATTACCGTTTGATAGCAAGCTAGTAATTGCCCCTCAGATAGCAATTCGCTAAAGTCCTAGTACTCAATGCTAGGAGGTGCTCACAGGCTTTTGCTATAAGCCCCAATCTATGCTCCACACATAGCTATTGCAAAGAGAATTTGTCCATGTCAGCACTTCAGTTTGAACTCTATATTGTTTGAACTCAGGCCACCTTATTGGTTCCCATTTAGCATATCCAAATAATATTGCTTGAAGGGCAGGTTCACATGCATTCCGTTTTACAATACTTGGTAGGTGAAATGTCTATCCCCATAATACATGCAGGTATTGTCCAACCACTTCACATAAAGCTTGTTCAAACATACCAGTTCCCCTTCAAACTTTCACCTTAATCCTGCGACTCTTACATTCCTAGCTGTAGCCTCCGTTACAACTTCGTCAACAGATTCTGGTTTTACAATACCTCCCTGGGGGAGGTGTTCCCCAGTCAGACATAATATTCATTCCCATGAAATTTTCAGATAAAGGAGACACAATTTCTTTACATAAAACCTTCCAATTTTATAACCCTATCAACTCTTACATTTCTATAACTTCTCAATCTGATTAAAGTCCAAATTAGGGTTTTATACATGGGTTTCCATATCTCAGTGCATGGGACTCTGTTGTAAAGGAGTCTCAGAAATATCTCCACCCGCTGACCACTTTACCCACACAAGTGCATTATAGCCTCGGCAGTTAGGCCAGAAGACCTTGGCCCCTTGGTAAATCTTTACCTTGATTAATCTACCTAACCATCACCCCAGGGACTTGCCTGGCAGTCCAGTGGTTAAGACTCCATGCTTCCACTGTAGGGAGCACTGGTTCAATCCCTGGTCAGGGAACTAAGATCCCACATGCATGTGGCGTGGCCAAAAATAAATAAATAAAATAAAATAAACCCCATCACCCCAGGCAATTCTGGGTAAGAGTTCTCAGGGTAATTTATGCCTTCTGGCTTTTAAAATTCTTCTAGACTAGGGTAAATAGAGTAGACTTGTTTGGAGACTTTTAATGTTGGGGGACTAGCAGTGGGTCCCATTGATCCACCAAACTTTGACAGTGCGGTATCAACACTTTTGTTTCAACACCATCAATGTCCCCCACATTCACCCCATTTCTCATTAACCATATAAAGACTTCCACTCTGCTGAGACAAGCCCTCTGACTCTCCCTTCTGTCTCTCCCCCATTTTCTTGTTAATTACTCTAATGATGTTGGTTTCAATAAGACCCATACTGGGAAGCTGAGATGGCCAATCTGATAGGATTTCTCAGACTATTGTTTGATTTTGCAGCAGTAAGAATGATATGCGGTGCCCATGTAACAGGGGCCTCCTTAATCACAGCATCTATCATAATCTGAGTAATGGGCATATTCAGTGGGTGAATAACCCAGTCATCATAAAGCCAGTCCCACATACCTTGCATAAAGCATATCAGTTGCTTCACCAGGAGTGCTCTACATGGTGATTATAGGGGGAGTTGGGTGGTCCCCCTTCTCAGAATAGACACATTTTACAGTGGCTTTTGTCCAGTCCATGAGGCTGGCTGTTCCGTCCAGAATAACCTCCTGTGTGTCTGGATCACATATAGCCATCTGTGATTGTTCAACCGTGAGCTTGGGTCCTGTATCAACCTAGACAAACTATTCTACTTTGCAGCATTTAAAACCAAAGTTACTGCTCCTAACTTAGCTCTTCTCACAATCAATTTTAGTAAAGGTTATTCAGAGAGCTGATGATATTGATCTACAAAATGAGACACCTCCTTCATACTACCCCTTGGTCAGAGACCTTCAAGATGGCAGAGGAGTAAGACATGGAGATCACCTTCCTCCCCATAAATACATCAAAAACACATCTACATATGGAACAACTCCTACAGAACAGCTACTGAATGCTGGCAAAAGACCTCAGACTTCCCCAAAGGCAAGAAAATCCCCATGTACCTGGGTAGGGCAAAAGAAAAAAGAAAAAACAGAGACAAAAGAATAGGATGGGACCTGCACCTCTGGGAGGGAGCTGTGAAGGAGGAAAAGTTTCCACACACTAGGGAGCCCCTTCACTAGCGGGGTGGGATGCTTTGGAGCCATGAAGGAGAGCGCAGCAACGGGGATGCAGAGAACAAAGCAGAGACATTCCCACACAAAGTATTAGTGCCAACCAGCACTCACCAGCCTGAGAGGCTTGTCTGCTCACCCACTGGGGTGGGTGATGGCTGGGAGCTGAGGCTCAGCTTTTATCCAGGAGATAAAAGACCTGTATGCATAAAACTATAAGACAGGGCTTCCCTGGTGGCGCAGTGCTTGAGAGTCCGCCTGTCGATGCAGGGGACGTGAGTTCGTGCCCCGGTCCGGGAGGATCCCACATGCCGCGGAGCGGCTGGGCCCGTGAGCCATGGCCACTGGGCATGCGCGTCCGGAGCCTCTGCCCCACAGCGGGAGAGGCCGTGATAGTGAGAGGCCCGTGTAACGCAAAAAAAAAAAAAAAAAAAAAAAAAAAAAAAAAAAAAAAAAAGCATTAAAAACCTAAATGTAAGGCCAAATACTACAAAACACTTCGAGGAAAACAAAACAAAGGCAGAACACTCTATGACATAAATCACAGCAAGATCCTTTTTGACCCACCTCCTAGAGAAATGGAAATAAAAACAAAAATAAACAAATGGGACCTATTGAAACTTAAAAGCTTTTGCACAGCAAAGCAAACCATAAACAATACGAAAAGACAACCCTCAGAATATGAGAAAATATTTGCAAACAAAGCAACTGACAAAGGATTAATCTCCAAATTATACAAGCGGCTCATGCAGCTCAGTATCAAAAAAACAAACAACCCAATCCAAAAATGGGCAGAAGACCTATATAGACATTTCTCCAAAGAAGATATACAGAAGGCCAACAAACACATGAAAGGATTCCTGGGTCATAAAACTCAGGAAAATATTTAAGGTACATATATGTACTAAATTTACAGATGTACTAAAATTATCAATGTACTAAAACATATTGATGCCTCATTGTGGTGGGAGCTGGATTATGTGGGATTGAGTCTCTTTTTCTGTTTCCTAAATTCTCATAAATTTTAAAGTTTAAAATAAAAATATCCATGTTGTAGTTGGAATGATACAATATATCAATATACAAATAAGTCTCCTTGAAAAATTCATTACAGCCCAGAGCTTGGCTTCAGCCTTTGCTACGGACCGAATTTTTTGTGTCCCCCAGAAAATCCATATGTTGAAATTCTACCACCGATGTGATAGTATAAGCAGGTGGGGGTAGGTGATTAAGGCATTAAGACAGAGCCCTCATGAAGGCGATTAGTGCCCTTATAAAAGTGTTTCCAAAGGGCTCCACGACCCTCCAACCATGTGAGGACACAGCCGGAGACAACACTGTCTACAAACCAGGATGCAGGACTCACCAGACACCAAATCTGCTGACACCTTGATCTTGGACTTCCCAGGCTTCTGAACTGTGAGAAATAAATTTGTCGTTTATAAGCCATCCAGGCTATATCTTACTGCAGCCCAAACAGACTAAGACAGACTTACCCAGAAACCTAATTTCTCGGGAAGACTTACATTAGTGAAGCTCATGGAGACATATACACACACAAAAAAAGCAAATATCTTGCAATATCTCAATTAACAAGGGTAAGCAGATCTAATACCGGTTGGTGGGGACTGGGCGAGTGCCTTTCTAACCAAGGGAAATGGCTTGGTAATAAAACTAATATGATTTAAGTACAACCTCAAATGGTTAATTCAGGTTAAACAGTGGATTCAGTTGTATTCTGAAATAGGAGAAAATAAGGTGCAATTTCATGATTAAGAAGCCTCAAAATTCACACACCAGAAAACTAACTTGCGCAAAGTTGTGAATGGTTTTAAATCGGTGACCAGTAAAAAGACAAAGTATCACTTTTCCCACTAGATATTCAACTCATGACGTGTGTATATGTATGAAAATTTACCCTCTCTAGAGAGGGAAGATTGCACACCTCGAGTGGCACGGATTTTTAATTTCAAGACCTAACCACCAAGTTAGTTACTTCACGTCAATTTCTAGAAATAAAGGTGAAAAACTTGAGGTTCAAAATAGAAAGGCTATTGGTGTTGTGGGAATGGGGCTGACTCATGGAATACAATTAAGTATCATTTAGAATATATTTTGGCTAGAGATCAAGAGGCAAGGTTCTTTGTTTCTTTCGTTTAAACTTCTTCTTAATAAATCTTTTATTTTAGAACAGTTTTCGGTTAACAATTATAGCGAAGATAGTACAGAGTTCCCGATGCCCCATACAAGACAAGTTTTTTAAACTCTAGTTTTTTGAACTCTAACTTCTACTTCCACCACCACCCCCACCTCCCAAACCGTCCCCCACTTCTCTCCGGATTCTGATCTCCTCAGGTTTCGGCAGGGCCTTGTTCTCGCAGTGCAATGTTAGGATTGTAACGAAAACCCAGTTCAGTTCAAACTTCACCGCCCAGCCACAACTGGGTCAGCTGAGCTAGCCGACACCAGACGCTCCCGCCCCGCCCAGCTCTCTCAGAGGCGCTCCGACCCCTCGCCAACGTGGCTCTTCCAACTCAGGCCCCGGGAGACGCGAGCCAAGCGAGACCAAAGCGCTGGGCAGCCTCCAGAAGCCAGGCGAGCTGGGGGCAGGACCAGGTGAGCACCCAAAAGCACGCTCCTTCCTCGAGGGGAGGTTCTGGAGGCTAAGACATTTTTAACCTCAAAACGTCCAGACCTCTAACCGGCGTGGGGCGGGTTACACAAACCTACGCACATTCGCTTATTGTTTAACGCAGACGCCTCCTGGCGCTTCTCGGCCGCAGCCGCCTCTTCGCAGCCAACACCCCCAGGCGGCCTCTGCCCCGCCCCGTCGTCGCCGCCAGTCCCTCGGCGCATCGCGCGGGGTTAGGGCGCGCGCGCGTGAGGACGTCCGGGAGCGCGCGCGCCGCCGCCGCCGCCGCCGAGCTGGGCGGGAGCTGTTGGCGGTGGGTCTGAAGGTGATGGCCTTGACTGAAGGCCTCGAGTCGGCATCTCGCGCTGTTTCTGCAGTCGCTGCCCCGGACTCGGTGCGCTCATCGTCATGAGAGGTCAGGCCTGGGGGAAGCGGGCGACGGAGGCGAGGGGCCGCGGCGAAATGGGCTCTGGGGAGAATAACTGAGGCACTCGAAGGTCGAACGTGGGAGGAAAAATCTGTCCTGGAGATTCCGGAAGAGCCCTTTGCGTTTACTTTTCTTCCCTTTTTCTCCCCTTTCTTGCTTGTACTTGGAGGAAAGCGGGAGGGTTCTGTGTTTTTAATTTGTGGAAAAAGACGCTGAAATTCTCCCGTCCAGCTTCGGTCTTCAGAGGTTGGAGGAAATAAATAGCAGTCGTGGCGTTGGAGCATCAGTGAAAGCCTCTAGTGAATGGCACTAAAAACCAAACCACCCAACAGTAACTGAAAAAAAAAAAAAAAAAATTCCAAACCTAGGAATGAAATAGAATGCTATGGAACATGCCCTGACGTTAACCCCGGCTTCCTCCTACAGAAACGGCAGAAAGGCTCTGCGTTTCGTCAGCTGGATCCTCGACGGCTACCCACACTCGTCATTTAGGGATCCTTCCGTGCCAGTGTTCTCTTTCCCGACACCCCTCCCCTCCAAGGTGGCATTTTTAATGTGCAGACTACGTAATTATCCTTATTCAGAATAAAGAATCACTTAGCAATTACATGGTGACTCCCCAAGTCTTCCTATTTTAAAGGTATTTAGATAACATCCCTGGGGGGGGGGACAGGACAGTTGGTATTAATTATTAGAAACTTTATTAGCTTTGGGAAAGCTGTTTCAGCATAAAACGAAATTTGTAGGTCACCTAAACGAAATGTTTGTTACTATGATGATACTTAATGAGGAGTTAAGATTTGATGCTGTTTTCTTCCTAACCTTTCCACACATTAAAAAAATACTCTTATTAGATGTAGAATCTACATCAGAGATGAAACTGCTCCAGTTGAACAAAGTAAATGTACTTCAGTGTTCTAGTCTGATTGAGTGCTAGTATTCATTAACATCTGCTAAGCATCCATACTTTGACTATTTTGCCAGTTCCTTCTGTCACTAGAGAATTGGAGGCATCTGAAGCTAAACTTTCTCGGTAGCAGATGTTCCCTAAAGGATAGTTTGCCTAGGGCAGCAGAGCCTTCGCATAAAGGGAGAAGATGGAGGAGTCTACTAATAAGCAATAGCGAACCTGGAAATAATTCATGTACTGTGACTATCAGCCTCTCCTTTAGTGAATAAATTATTCCTAGTGAGCAATATATTGCCTGTACTTAACTGTTCACTTAGCATATTTTCTTGCGCTTTGATTTTTAGGAGACAGAGTCCTGAAGCAAAGAAATCTGGATCACAGAAAAAGTATTCAGGGGTCATGCAAGCCAACTGTAGCCAACTGCACAGCCCTTCCGGAGCTGCAGGCAGTGAGGATGCCTCAGCCTCCCAGTGTGTCCAAACAAGACTGACAGGAGCTTCCTGTCTTTATTCTGGAGATGTTCATAGTCAGATAAACTCCATGCCTAAAGAATGTGCTGAAAATCCAAGCTCCAGAAATACAAGGTCAGGTGTCCACAGCTGTACCCATGGATGTGTACACAGTCGCTTACGGAGTCACTCCCACAGTGAAGCAAGGCAGACTGACGATACCGAGACAGAGTCTGGAGATCATGGTAGTAGCTCCTTCTCAGAATTCCGACATCTCTTCAAGTGGTTGCAAAAAAGTCTTCCATATATTTTGATTCTGGGTGTCAAACTTGTTATGCAGCATATAACAGGTAGGGTATGATAAAACATTGAGCTGTTTCATTACTATATGCAGCTAATTTTCTTTCTTTATTGGTAATCTACTTTAACCTATGTATTTCAGTTTCTTATTTTGTTAGTTTTTAAAATTGTATATGCTTCCTTTAAATTCATGTCGTGTTAGTCTTTTTTTTTTTCCTTTCAATTAACTGGACCTTATTTTCTAACAGGAATTTCTCTTGGAATTGGGCTGCTTACAACTTTTATATATGCAAACAAAAGCATTGTAAATCAGGTTTTTCTAAGAGTAAGTATAACCAGCAACTAAAAAATCATTAAATGTTTCTCCCTGTAGAATTATATACTCATTTTTGAGAGAAATAGGAATAAAGATAAGATAGTTTATTTGATAAATTTAAATAGACATAATGTACCATCCATGATATATTAAATGTTATCTAAATGACCTGGAATAAATGATCTGTCCTAATACTGAATTGATTCACCTTATTTTCTTTGTATATTGGGTTCCTGATAAAGAAAAACTAGACAGAAGGATTAAAAGGTTTAGAACACACTATTTGATCTGATTTGTCAAGTGTTACGTTTTTAGTTTGACCATACTAAGTAATATAATCATCATTGAAAACTTCAGCTGTTGTACTATAAGATTTAAAATAGTTAAATAAAACGTACACTGAATAAATGGGTATTGAACTATTTACTTAGGTTTCTCTTATTTAAAGAAAACTAAACCCAAGAAGTTTTTCCATAAGAAATTATAAGATTCCTATTCATGTAAATTATTGGGAAAACAGGATTAGTTTATAAAATTTCACCTTCAAGCAACTTTAAAGGGTTATATCTGTGTAAAGGATCATACGTTTTGACCTGAAAATTCGTAATTAGAACCTATCAAACCATAAAAGTTTAATTCATGGTTTAAAACTAGTAAAATTTTTAATTAAACTAGTAATTAAAACAATTATAAAACTGAGATTAAAAACATTTTATTAAATTCTTATTGAATTGAGAATTTTAAAAATTATATCTATAAACCCTGGTAACATAAATGCAGTGTTTAAAAGTGTTTTGTTGGGAAGGCAACAATAGGAAGCTGCAGAAGTAAAGTTTTTATTTACGTAGGTCCTTTATGTCAGTCTGTAGAAGATTTGGCTTTGAAACATAAGTAATGTTGTTACACAATGAGGAAACTTGTATTTTAAAAATCTGTTTAAGTCTGTGTTGTTTTCTTCATTAAACGTATATAAAATAGAATGTGATGATGTACAATTTAACAAATATTCTATATTTTTAAGATAAATTAATCTATTAAAATGTTCTAAGTTAATTAGTCATTAAAATAGCTTAATGATATTTAAAATTCTGGCATAATTCAAAGTAACAAATTATAAAATTGTTTATTTTTCAGGAAAGGTGCTCAAAGATTCAGTGTGCTTGGTTACTGGTATTCTTAGCAGGATCTTCTGTTCTTTTATATTACACCTTTCATTCTCAGTCACTTTATTACAGGTAATTAGAGGTCCAAGTGCACAATCACATTCTTATGTAATCGTATATTCCATAGCACTTTGCATATATCTTACTTGCACATACTTAAGAGTTCAATTTTTACCTATCTGTCTCCTTCCAAGATTGAGAGCTTAAAGTGACTTACTCACATTTTTATACCCAGTGCCTTGCCTCATAGTAAGTGCTCAATACTTAATTCTTGATACTTAAATTTTTACCTATATAATCAGTTTACTAAATACCATTAGGTTGTTGTTGGTAATC
Source organism: Kogia breviceps (assembly GCF_026419965.1). Lineage (NCBI taxonomy): Eukaryota > Metazoa > Chordata > Mammalia > Artiodactyla > Physeteridae > Kogia > Kogia breviceps. The sequence continues at coordinate 22,948,918 of NC_081328.1, forward strand.
TTTTTTGGTTTTTTATTTTTGATAAATAAAAACTATATAAAATACATAATGTTTTGATATATGTATACATTGTGAAATGATTACCACATCAAGCTAATTAATATATCCATCACCTCCCTTAGTTACCTTCTTGTGTGTATGTGTGATAAGAACACTTGATCTTTGTCTCTAGAAGAAGACTTGCTAAAGGACAGTAGTTGATAAGTTTCCATGTCAGATGGAAGTGTTCTGAATTTTCAGCTTTAATCAGATAATTAGAAGTCCTGGTTTCAGTGGAGTTGGAGAGATGTGGACAAATCTGGGATATAGTTTGTAGGTGTAGCCAGTACCATTCGGATTGGATTGGGTGAGTAGGTAAGGGGGAAGAATCAAGGGTGATACTGGGTTTTTTTAGTCCAAGCAACTGGCTGGATGGTGGTGCCATTTACTGGGCTGGGAAAGACTGGGGAAGGAACTGGTTTTGTGGGAAAATCAGTAATTTTGTTTTGAACATGTTAAGTTTGAGAGGCCATGTAGAACTGTTAAAGTGATTATAGATATTTGTCATGAGCTCAGAGTAGAGGTTAGGGCTGTAAATTTTGGTATTATCAGCATATGGTTGATATTTAAAAACCAAGGAACTTGACAAGACTAACCAGGGAAAGAAAGTATAGACAGAGGAGAGGGCCCAGGATGGGACGTGCCCACAATTAGCCAGAAGAGGAGCAGCAAAGGAGACTTAAGAAGGAACCATCAGGGACTTCCCTGGTGGCGCAGTGGTTAAGAATCCACCTGCCAATGCAGGGGACACGGGTTCGAGCCCTCATCCAGGAAGATCCCACATGCCGCGGAGCAACTAAGCCCATGCACCACAGCTACTGAGCCTGTGCTCTAAAGCCCACAAGCCACAACTGCTGAGCCCCTGTGCCGCAACTACTGAAGCCCTTGCACTGAGGGCCCGTGCTCCACAACAAGAGAAGCCACCACAATGAGAAGCCTGCGCACCGCACTGAAGAGTAGCCCCCACTCACCGCCAACTAGAGAAAGCCTGCACGCAGCAATGAAGACCCTACGCAGCCAAAAATAATAAATGAATAAATAAATAAATTTAACCAAAAAAGGAACCATCAGTCACATATGAGAACAAGAAGAGAGTGGTGTCAGAAGTCTAGGAAGAAAATATTTCAAGGAGAGAAGAGGGGGAAAAAGTGACCTTCGAATTTAGCAAGAGGGAGGGAGTTGGCAATCTTGACAAAAACAGTTCAGTGGAAAGGAGGGGTTAGACTCCTGATGAGTTGGTTGAAGACAGATTGGCAGATATGGAGTATTTGTGAGTTTTTTAGATTATAGGCTAGAAAGATATCAATCATGACAAGTGAGGAAGACTCGTTCTTTATGGAGGGAAGATTTGAAATTCAAACATTTAAGAAGTTTTTCTCATACATTTATTTTTGGCTGCATTGGGTTTTCCTTGCTGCGTGTGAGCTTTCTCTAGTTGTGGTGAGCGGGGCCTGCTCTTCCCTTGCAGTGCGCGGGTTTCTCATTGCAGTGGCTTCTCGTTGCAGAGCATGGGCTCTAGGTGCGTGGGCTTCCATAGTTGTGGCACACGGGCTCAGTAGTTGTGGCTTGCAGGCTCTAGAGCACAGGCTCAGTAGTTGTGGTGCACAGGCTTAACTGCTCTGCAGCATGTGGGACCTTCCCAGACCAAGGCTTGAACCCGTGTCACCTGTGTTGGCAGGCAGATTCTTAACCACTGTGCCACCAGGGAAGTCCCTAAAAAGTCTCTTTAAAATAAGCAAAATGATTTTCCATTCTATTTACATGAACTCTAGCATCTTGCCAAACTTTTATTGTTTACACATCAAATTAAAGTAAAATATTTGGTAGCAAATTTAGAACCCCCATTGACACTTTTATCTTTTTATGTTGCTCTGGTAAGTTTTGATGTTTTTCTCTTGGTAGCTTAATTTTTTTAAATCCTACTTTGGACTATTCGAGCTTCTGGGACGTACTTTGGATTGTTGGAATTACAGACTTCATTCTGAAATTCCTCTTCATGGGCTTAAAATGCCTTATTTTATTGATGCCTTCTTTCATCATGCCTTTTAAATCCAAGGTAAGAAAGTAATGTTTTATTGGAAAGATGTTAGCAGACCATATTAATGCTATTTAGTCTTTGCTTAAATGATTCCTTCTATAATTTTTCAGTTTGCTCAATAACCTTATTTTAATTATCTATATTATCTCAGACTGGCAGCTATTTGGTAAAAGACTTGAACCTAAATATTAATCTGTTCCAATAAAATCAATTATATTTGCTTTGGAATAATCTAAAAATGAGTCCCCACATCATATATGGGAAAATATACATTTATACTTCTGTTTTCCTCCAGGGCGTTATTGATAATTGATAACTGACTTAGGCAGTTATTCAGTGTTTTTTCATATTCAATGAAAACTTTAAATTTTTATAATCAGCAAAATGTTTTATTATACGTAAAACATTTTCACTGTCACTCTTTAGATTCTTTGAAAACAGACCACTCAGTGACTAAAGAACCAAGTTGAGGTTGTCAGTCATAACCATTATCATCATGATTAATTTTATAGTTGTGTTATTGTGCCATATACCCATGATGTTCTCAGCCCAATATGAAGTATTTGCATTGTGCATGTGAGTACCTTGGGTGGCTCTATTTGTTTTCTTTTTTCTTTCTTTTTAGGGTTATTGGTATATGGTTTTAGAAGAATTATGTCAGTATTACCGAACTTTTGTCCCTGTACCAGTTTGGTTTCATTACCTTATAAGCTATGGGGAGTTTGGTAATGTAACTAGATGGAGTCTTGGGATATTGCTGGCTTTACTCTACCTCATACTAAAAGTAGGTAACATAATCTTATCATTTATAATGACATGTAATACTGTTTACATATTCTACGTATGACTGCTTTTCTCTTTATATATTTTATAGTTTGTCTTCATATCACTAGTTTGAAGTAATGGCAGATTCTATTCTACTTAGAAATGGAGAAATGAAAATAGGTATCTTAATCCAGTGGTTCTCAGATTTTATTGGGGGAATGGACCTCTAAGCATGGATTAGCTAAGGTGGAGGGGGACAGTAGAATAGAACATACCCATCCCCTACAGTAAGCTGTCATACACATAATTCTCAAACTAGTGGATTATCTTGTCCTGTTCCCTCTATGCCTGTTCCCCTCAACTTAATCACTTCATGAAACGTTAAATAGGTTACGGACATGTGAACCAGATAAAATTGCCTTGCCTTTGATTTAGTTAAGTTTATATTTGTCTTGACCAAATTGTAACTCAAGGCATTCAGATGTACCTCATTTGGGGTAAGAGTTGGCTGAAACTGATACATTGAGTAAAATACTCCATAACTGGACTTTAAATATATTTAGAATGAAATGATTAGTTGTGATATGCAATGAGCATAAAATTAATATCAGTATTTGATATTAGCTTTGATCTCTGAGTTTAGCAGATAAGGCTCTTTGAATAAATGAATTATTTTCTCTTTCAGCTTCTGGACTTTTATGGACATCTGAGAACTTTCAGACGGGTTTTGCAAATATTTTTTACACGACCAGTAAGTATTTTTTAATCAGAAAAAATACTTTTAATCTTTCTTTCTTCATTATAAAAATGTTTTAGTTCAGCAGTTTTACAAATGCAGATTTCATAATTACATGGTTTTTTTAGAAAAACTTCTTGTACTTTGGTACTTGGGGCTGTGATGATATAGAGGTTTTGTTTCTGTGATAAGTTTTTTAACTTGCACATTGACAACCAACCACCTGATAGTTGATGAAGTACTTATATGAGTTTGCCTCTTGCCCTTTCAAATCACTTGACATTCTTAAGGGTTTATAAACATCCCCTTAAAAAATCTTATGAACTTTTGTTTCTCTTCCTTTTTTTAATCCACAAATAGTAGCTTTGTGTATTTTCATTAACTCCTATTCAGCTTCTGTGAAAGTGCTTATACTATAATTTATTGTGTATATGAAGAAAGCTCATTACCAAAAATCACGTCCCTTGAAATTTTCTTACTGGAAAAATTTCCCCAATACTCAGTTCTGTATGCACAAATAAGTTCATGACAATAACAGTAAATTTAACAATAACAAAGCAATTTTAACAATAAATTGAGACTCCAATGTCAATTGTAACTTTATTATGTTATTCTACTGATGTAACAAACTGCAGAAAAAGGGTGTCTTAGCCCAAATGATCAATAGCTCATTTGCTATTTAGTAGCCTCAGAAGTTCTCAGTATGGAAGTGTGATCACCAGATTTCAGAGTTTGATTCTCAGTTTTGCAGTCCATTAGGTACTTAACAATTATGTGGTCAGGACTCAGGGGAATCTGACGTACAAGAATGCCAATCTAATATATGTTTTTTTTAAAAAAAAAACAGGATTATACCAACAAAGTGGAGTAAACTAACTGGCCAGGGCACCCTTTCCTGAAGACAGTAATGTATTAAGTTTTGCTGCATCCTATTCAGACTTCTTTCTTTAGATAAGATACAATAAAATTGAGACTTCAGCTTTTGAGTTTATTCAGTTGATTATGTATCGGCCACTTTGCTGTAGCAATTAATCTAGTAAAGCTTGAGCTGAAATACTTTTGATATTCTTTCTCTGTGAAGTATAAAGAGACTATCACAGTCCACTCTGTTTTATTCCTGGGATTCTCATGTTCCTTAATGTTGCCCTGAAAATGGCAGTCATCATCAGGATGTCTTCACCTGAAGGGAGTCTGCAAAGTGCCAGACAAGAGTGCTATTTTAAAAGCTTGTCAGCATACATATCTGCAGTGTACTCTGCTAAATGACATTTATTGAAGGGAAATTGGCACCAAGGTCATCCATATCAGTATCTCAATTTGTTTCTGGAATCTTTAACATGACCAATCTCAAAAAAAATCTTAATTTTCAACGTTTTTATCCTTTGAGTCTTAGTTTGATTTTAACCCTCGATAACAAGAAGTTTAGGTCACAGCTTCAGGTTGCTGAGTCAAATTATGCTTTTGCTCTCATTACCATGACTGAAACTTGGGTGTTCTTTCTTTTCCTTAGCCACCTTTTCCACATCATCTCTACAGAAAGCTGATCTCATTTGTAACATTTTGTCACATCTAGTTAATGACTAAATTCTACTGAATTTGGTAAGGAAGTTATTAAGATCTTAAAGAGATCAGAAACTTTTTTTTAGAACTTAAGGAAATTCAAAGATTTGTGTTATTATTCAGTTTGACAGTATAACTCTACCCACGTGACATTTTGCAATTACAGTTCTGTAAAATTTTACCATCCTTTCCTAGTACTAAATGCTCCGACTTTTGTGATAAGTAAGGATGAAAATTAAAATTATTTTTAGATTTAGTGGCAGGACACTGTTCAGTGGTCCCCAAACCTCCTTCACATTGAACTCATGTGGAGAGCTTTCAAGAATTAGATTCCTGGGTCTTCCCTGGTGGCGCAGTGGTTGAGAGCCCGCCTGCCGATGCAGGGGACACGGGTTTGTGCCCTGGTCCGGGAAGATCCCACATGCCACAGAGCGGCTGGGCCCGTGAGCCATGGCCGCTGAGCCTGCGCGTCCGGAGCCTGTGCTCAGCAACGGGAGAGGCCACAACAGTGAAAGGTCCGCATACCGCAAAAAAAAAAAAAGAGATTCCTGGGTTACTGAATCAATCTCCAGTGTGGAGCACAGAAACCTATTTTTAAAGTAGTCTCTACATGAGTTACATTCAGCCAGCCAAGCTCTGGATTGACTTTTTTGAAAAGTGTCATAGGTAATAAGTGGGCTCAATTTGGCAGTACTGGGTCACATAGTACATGAATATAGATTGCATAATGCTGTGTTACATTTCAGATCGCTTAGTCTCTTAAGCCATTTGAATTTGAAGCACTGTCATTACTTGGGAATCCAGTGAATCTAACAATCTTCCAATATCCTATTATGTATTACATAGTGAGTTAACCTTGATGTGATCCATCCAGGCATCATTCTGCATACATAGTTCAGCTCTGAAATGTTTATATCCTTTGGGAGAGTTTTCAAATGCCTAGTTCCTTGGAGATTTGAGAAATACAGTACCATCTGTGTATTTAAGGAACAGAAAAGAAATTTGTAGGAACATAACTTCTTATCTTTATAGAGTTACGGAGTGGCTGCCAGCAAGAGACAGTGTTCAGGTGTGGATGATATTTGTTCAATATGTCAAGCTGAATTTCAAAAGCCAATTCTTCTCATCTGTCAGGTAACTATATTTTTAAGCAACCTCAATACAGCACTTCTCTGTGACCTGCAAAAGTCACATTTATGTTACTTACAGGGAAATATACAATATTCAGCAGAAAGTAGCATTCAGGGCACATACTACTAATTTCTTACTTGTGATTAGGGGTTTGGTAGGTTAGCTAAATCTTGTCCCTTAGTTCTAATGATTTTTATGTAGAGGAGTGTATAAAGGGGAAAAAAAAATTCAAATGACAGACTGGATACCAAAGTGACTGGAAAACAGACTTTTTAATAATTGAATACTAGTCTTTTAGCATAATACCAGCATTTGTTACTGGATTGTATAAGGCCCTTTCCTGTACTTTATTTCAGTAACCCTCAAAGACTTTATTAAGCTGTTAGTCATTACACTTGATCTTAAAGTTATCACCTGAGGATAGCTTGTATTTTATTAAAAGTGGTTAAATGGATAGTACAAGTCAGAATAATACTTGTGCCTCTACCACAAATACCGCTGTGTTATTGAATGTTATACTTTGTTTTCTCACTTGTAAAATAAAGGGATTAGTGTTCTTCAAATTCCCTTTCAGCTCTAGAGTATGATTCTCTGCAATGTGATGAATTTAAAATTGAAATGTTATCAACTATAAAATCTAGTTCTTAATTCCCTTACAGCATATATTTTGTGAAGAGTGCATTACCTTATGGTTTAACAGAGAGAAAACATGTCCGCTGTGCAGAACTGTGATTTCAGACCATATAAACAAATGGCAAGACGGAGCCACTTCATCACACCTTCAAATATATTAAGTTCTAAACTTAATATTAAGGCCACAAAACACTAATTTTATTTGGTTACAGTGACTATTGGTAAAGACATTAGAATGGATTTTCAGGGCTGGAAGTTAAGGAAAATGTTTCCAAATGGTTTTAGAATATTATAATAAGACAAGTGTGTAGTCCAGCTTATCAAAAGATTAAATGAAAGAACCCTATATTTAAAAAAATATATAAGTAATGTTCAACATAATGCATATGCAACATTTATTCTATCCTAATTATTTGACAAATGATTGCAGTGTTAAATTGTAAATGTGTTTTCTTGTTAATGTTACCAAAATGACAATCGGATAACTAGAACTAGTGGTTTTAGAGGAATTCAGGTATTCTTTCCTGACACTGTTTTCAGAATAAAGAATATTTTTCATAATATTTTAAGATACACATAACCTGAAAGAATTTTCTTTAACATTGACTTTTATAATTCCCATTCTAAAAATTCTAAAATTTTTCATTAAATTTGTATTTTTAAATGAAAGCTCTAAATGCTATATTCTACCTGTACAATCAGATTTTTCTAAGGAAGATTTACTGAGGATGAAATATTTTAATATTGTATTATTCTTTGTAGTGTGATTAGCAGTCATTGAGAACAGATGATTTAAATTCCTTTTCTTTGTGGACTTCATACATACAATCCTGCCATCAGCTTTAATGTTCATGATCTTGCTTTTTGGAAAGTGCCATGGACTTTCTTGAATTATTAAAATAATTCACATGGATTACAAACAGCTGGCTTCACTGATGATTTGAATAGAGTGACAAGACCAACTCAAATACTTAGAAAAGAATTCCTCGGGACTTCCCGGTGGTCCAGTGGTTAAGACTCCGCACTTCCAATGCAGGGGGCGTGGGTTTGAGCCCTGGTCAGCGAACTAGGTTCCCACATGGTGCGTGGCCAAAAAAAAAAGAAAGAAAAAAAAGGATTTCCCAATGTAACTAGTCTTCTCCAGAGGAGTTTTGGAATCTCATGCTTGAATCACCATTACTTGGGAGATTAAAGCTTGCACTCAGGCCAACAAAAGCTTTGGAGAGTGTGGTTTGTTTGCCTACAGGTATTTGTGCAGGGTGGTGGAAAGAGAATGAGGCACTTTCTCTCCCACTATGAAACCTCTAAGGGGGGATGGATCTATACCAGAAATCCAAAGGACTGGTTATTATCTACATTTAGATGCAAGGCCTCTACCCATTTTCTCTTTTACCATCTATCAGTTTGCACACAAGAAAAAGATAGTGGTGGGAAGTAGAAGTTATGAGGTAGAGGTAGAGGTAGAAAACAAATTTGCAGGGCTGATAAGACGAAGATTAAACCAACCTGGATTAATAAGGATAGTGACCAACCAGATACAGGTTAAACCACTTTTCATGTATGGCCACCCAAACTGTCAAAAGAACATTAGCCTGTAACTTTTCTCCCCAGGTAAATATTGCTAGATTATAAGTGCAACTGTTTCTGTTCATTCAGGATATGTTACGTACTTTGAGAACCACTGCAAATACTGAAAAACAAGCTTACTTGGCCTTAAATCACCTTCCTAACTCTGTGGTGAAGCTGATAGTTGTTATTTAGGTATACAGCAGGGGATGAGTGAGAAAGACAATTTGAGATCAGAATTTGGGTGTGAAGGATATGCTGACTTCTTGATAAAAACATAAGAATAACATCTTAACCACATGGGTTACTTCAGCCCTAATACAATACCTACTTACCACACTTACTTACCCTATGGCCATATGGATAGCTTTGTTTCTTAATATGACTGAGTAACAAAAAAAGTCCCTGGTGGACAGTGGGGTTTTTTGTTTTTTGGTTTTTTTTAACAAGAAAGCAGTTCACATATGAATTTAAAAGGAGGGAAATGTAACAGGAGAGCTTCGCCATTCACTAGTAACATTGATGAAATAGAAGCATTTCTCTATTTTTATTCCTTCATCTCAAAAACAGGAATAGGGATTCAAACCCCATTTACTCTGTGAATTCAGATCACATCCTCTAAAAGACTGTTTTATCAACATCAAGAGTCACTATGATGTTTTATAAAAAAGTACGTTTGAGAACTTTTGTAGAGAAACCATCTTGGCAAGTATGATAGAATTACCTCATAAATAAGAGGTGGTTTACACAAAACACCCATCTTACAGTAGATATATTGAGACATTAGTTAAAAACAGATTTGTCCACTGTGTTATCTGGTTCATACACGTCAGGTAATGTAGTTGACAAATGTGGCTGGAAAAACTGTTGTATGTTAGCACAAGAAAGTCTTCCATTGTTTTTATGTGAAGCTGGCTTTCACATAACTTTTCACATGAACTTTTTTTTAAGCAACCAATTCAATTCTACTATTTGACAGAACTTGGAAATCACAGATGTTTAACACCTAATATAAAATCAGTACTAAAACTTGTTATAAATTTAAATGGCTTCAGTTTCTCCACAAAAACAGTTTTATGACTGTCATTCTTCACATATATAAACAGTTTATTAAATACGAGAATCTGAACACATCTGGCATGTTAATGGGAAAAATTATTGAAACCACATGTGTACCTGATAGTTATTTCTTCCTATCTTAGGACAATAATAATTTTTAAAAAATCACTTCTATTTTATGTTCTTTCAAATTTGCATTTAATTTCTATTTACATTCATTCAATCTGAAATCAAATACTTAATACAGTAAACTAAACACAAGATGAAAAGCAGAAAAGGTGTTACCCTCAAAGCACTCCTAATAAGGCAGCTGAAGAATTTACTCTGGTAGATGCAAAGCCAACTTGGGGTAGGAAAAAAAAATAATAGTTTAAAGAGCAAACACAGATGAACCCATCTTTCAAATGTTACTTTAGATAATCCACTGATAATACTTGTGCTATAGTGGTAAATTAAGAATCACACACGAAGAATTTTGTATCAATAAGCAACAGACCATAGGTCATGGTGGAACAAATACTTTATGGTTATTTTGTCCAGCTTGCTAGTGTCTACTCCTATGAAAAAAGGCAGATGTTTGGACACTGATGTTTTTATTTGAGGAATTATCCATTTCCACAGCCTCAAAATCCATTCTGCATAAATCAAACATTTCTCATAAGAATAATCTTAGATCTAGCCCTTATAAGCTAGGAACCATATGACTAAGTAACCAAAATAGTTAGGTCCTATATTAAATATAAAATCCAAGGCTTGGGATATTAATACTATTGAAGATGCAGCTTATTTATAAGCATTTATTTCTTAAAGAATGTTGAATTTATGGAGTATCATACATGCATTCTTCCCCGCCAATTACCTTCTATTTCAAAAAATAGTATGTAAGAATCCTTCTTGAAGGATTCAAATTAGTTAAGACCATAAAGGGGAAAAAGAAATAAGTTTTCCTAAAAATCTGGTTCAAGTTCAATAATTAATACTTTACATTGTTAATCACAGCTGGTTTATAAATCTGTTTATTCTGTAATGCTACAAACCTTATAAAATCAAAATTAGTAAACTTCAGTTCTCAATGATTATATTTTAATAAAAAAACAGCATGTATAAAATAAAAAAATATCCTATAATAGCTGATTTTAAAGAAAATAATCAAGTGATGAAAGAAAAACACAATCTCTTTATACACTTACCTGGAATAATCATAAAGAACCTTCTTAGAAACTCAAGACTAGTATTATTGACATATATTTTTAAACTATGCTTGGGTTTTTACAAATAAATATAGGGTAAGCCATATTGCATAGGTGTGTGCTTTCTGTCTGTGACACTCAAGTGGCACTTGACATGTTTTCACAGTCATAGTAGGAATATCCATTTATGAAACAATTTCTCAATAAACTTGCCACAGTATAGAAAATTAACTTCACTGAATGTTAAGTTTAAAAAACTTATTTGTGTGGATGGTAGGTGTGCAATTAATACTTTTTATGCAGAAAGTTACAGTGTTTGCCACTATTGCTGGCAGTACTAATTATGAAACTGGTTTAACTATGGGGTGGTTATAGCCAGCCAATCACAGTGCAAATGTTACTAGCAAATAGGATTGAGGAGGAATATTTTGGTGTAAAACTTTCACTGGAATTTGGTCAGGCAGTAAACACTATAGTTAGTAAACACATTTGAAAACAAATATCAAAGTAGTACAAGCCATTTACAGTCTGAAATGAAGCCTGTACAAATCACCATAGCTTTTTGGGTTCTGTTTTTCAGACATCATAAACTGTCAGAGAACAAAGACCTGCACTTAAAGTACAATTTCTGCCCTTACCATTATTTAGTTTCTAATTTATTAGCTACAGTTATAAAGTTCTCAGTAGACTGCTGCAATAAGGGAAGAGGAGGTCTAGAAGGAGTGATTTAAAAAAAAAAAAAAAGGCTTTCTGTCCAAAGATGAGCTGTTATCAATTGTTTCATTTATTGCCACAACTGAAAAGGTATATTTCCAATCATTTTTCATGGTTCTTTTTTGCTTAATGTCATAGGATTTCATCTTATCTCACTCGAACCGCCATTTAAATAACCAAAGCTTTTTTCTGACTGAATTCAACATGCATAAATAATTTTATGGCTTGGATCCTATGGCTCAAAAAGGTTTGGAGAACATAGCAAGCAGCATCTATTTAAAAAAAAATCATAGGGTTGCAAAATATTACAAATTGACTTTGCACACTCAGACTGAAGACATTATAAAAGACAAACAAAAAGAGGTGGTAAGACTCAACTGCAACTGCATGATCATCTATTATACCAGTATGCACTGAAATAATATTTTTATAAAGCTCTGCAGATATTAAACCCTTTCACCAGCTAAAAGTCATGGAAACGCTCTCTTTAAGGCAGGAAGTATTTAAGAAAGGTAAAGTTACCTTTATTTTTTATTCTTTGTACCTGTAAATCACTTATGTAGACTTTGTTACAATTTTCAAAAACATAGTGTCTTGTTAACATGTTTCCTAAATTAAGCCACTGAGTTTTCTTATTCACTGTGGAAGACATTCATCAAAAGGCCATCAAATACTTTTACAATCAAAAAATGTAGCCCCAATATAGGGAAAAAAAAATACCGTTTTTCCTTTTAAAACCGTTGAGGGAAAAAAATGTAAGGAAGGCAGACACCAAAAACAGTAAAAAGAAGTAAAACTTAAAACCTTACCAATTTGCTGTAAAGAGATTAGACATAGAGGGTGGATCGTGGCAACACCCTCTTCCCCTGGATCTCCCTCCTCTCTCTCTCACTTTGCCGCCCTCGATATGCATTTTATCCTCTCTTCTGTCCTTCTTCAGCCATAGGCTGAACACATTTGACGTCTTGAACCAAATACTGGTATAAGGTGGCGATATTTTTCCAGTGCAATGCAGGCCCAGGATAAGGATGAAATGTAGGACATACAACTTATGCCCATTCCAAGGCTTCCAGTTAAGCTTAGCACATAACAGTACTGCAAGTAGAAATGATTAAATAGATTTTTTTTTTTTCTAGTATTACAGACAGGTATTGCAGCTGGGTTACTGAAAATAAACCCCAAGTCCACCCCAATCCCTCAAACGAGCCACAGCTGTGGTTAACAATGATTCATTTGCATTTTTATTATTTCACCAAGAGAAGAAACAGAAGTTGTCTGGCTTTCTTCACACCAATAATTTCGCATTTTAAAGTTTGGGATGTTTTCCATAATGAGCTGAATCAAAAATCTATTTGAAAAATATATATTTATATAAAAAAAGATTCAGGTTGTTTGCACGTAAAACATCAATTGTTAAGTTTCTTTCGTCTTTGATTCCATGTTGCTGGAAAGTTTGACCAAGCTTGCATGCTAATTTGTCCTTAGTTGCAAGTATTACAGGCAAACTCATACTTTGCCTAATGAAAGGATAACCCTTCTTCGACACAATCAGAACTCAACAGTGATTCAGAAGCAACATCCTACCCTTAATACTGTCAGTTTCGAGCCATCAACATGAAATCCTTGATAGGTTGAGACGATGTTGCTAGGAATCAATTAATTGATGTGCATAAGAGTTCCGCAGTACTATTTTCACTTAAGTTTTTTTGCACCATTGATTGATTTTTAAAAATCCATGTTTATTTTTCCTCTGTCCAATGTGTTCTATGTAATGACACTGACTCTTCGAGACTGTCATTCTGAGTCTTCTTGTTTCACCCTGTGGGATGCTCACACATCCCCTCCCCACCTTTTTTGCCTTAAATTCATTAAAAGCATTGCTCTGTCATAGATTCATACGCAGGTGTTCTGGTCGTTTGGAGATCATGGGAAAAGCTTGTTTTTTGTATGGCCCGGAGTTCGGCTGTCGTATTGGAAGTGGTGCTGAAGCTTCCCCACTCGTCGTCACATCCATCTGCTCTATTCCACTTGTTTCCATTGGGTATTCCACAGGCGCCTGAGGATTTGCCGTGCTGGCTGAAGCACCTCTTCCCCAGAAATCCCCAGGAGAAAATTTGACAGGGCTTTAAGACAAGGAAGAGCTATGATTCGTCTCAAGTACTATCTCAACAAGGAACATTTCCCTTACATTTAAAGGGAGTAGGGTAATGTGACTTTTTTTTTTTCATTTAATTTCATTTTTGTGTGGAATAGCACAAAAGCAGAAGTTGAGCCATTTCTCCCCTAGACTAATTGCTAGTTTCCTAACTGGTCTCTTCACCTCTCTACTTGCCCTCATAAAACCGTCAATGATACTTACTTTAAAAAAAAAATCATTTTTCTCCCCCACTTAAAACATCTGCTCATTGCATTTAAAATATTTCTCCAAACCTTTGCCATTCACTTCCTCGCTCACCACACTTCAGGAATGTTGACCTGCCTTTCGTTTCCAAGAAAAAGGCCAAGTTTTTTTCCTCCCTTAGGGCTTTTGCATGAGCTGTTCTTCTACCCGTAACATCCTTGTATTTCTGTATTTTGTATGGCTAGCTCTTTCTCCATGAATAGGAGTCCCCTTGTTATTTTTTGCATTCTAGTACCACTATATTTTTTTTTCACATAGCACTTGGCACTACTTGTGTTTACATATTTTATTTCCTTCTTTGTTTATTTTCACTCTCTCTCACTAAATTGTAAGCTTCATCAGGACAAGGAAAATTCCTGTCTTAATCATGTGTCCCCAGAATGGAGCACAACCCCTGGTATACAATAAATGTTGAATGAATGGTTAAAGAGTACACTTTCCAGTGCAATGGCTTATTTTCAGGAGGGGAGGTAAACTATATAGCATATTATCATTGATTAGTCACAGACTAGTCACTTGCAATATCAGAAGGTGTAGTGCTGTGCTTATGTCAAAGAGAATGACAGATCTTCCATTTATGTAACTTGGCATAAATTTCTTAAGCAATGCTCTTCCAGGTTAAAAAAAGAATAACAAAGTCTGAATACCTGACAGGTGTTCGTGGGCTGCCAATAAATCTTCGAGGTGACCGGATTTTTGGTTCAAAGGAAAACTTTTCTTTCACGCTTTCAAGTACAGATGGAGCCACATATGTAAAACCCTGAAAGACAGTAACAGTGGACTACAGAATAGGATTTTGTCATGTACATCAGAAAATGTGGTGGTTCAATCTCTGACATACCAAGACAATGATGTACACCTAAAATCACCAATGTGGATACTATCCAGTCTCCTCAATCTCATTTCACACCCATTACCTTCTTTCCAGTCATTTCTTGAGGCACAGACCTCCAGAGAGCAGAATTCTATTGAGCCCCATATGCCAGCAAACAAAATTTCACTCTACTGAAAGGAGTAGAACAAAACAGGAAAATGTAGGCTCTACATTAAGATGTTAAATACAAAGATAAATGCAAAGAAAATTCTAGTGTTTCTAGCCACATGCATATAAGCAACTAAGATTATCACCCCCAAACAGTTTCTCATTATTAGGCCAAAGTAAGAATAGAATTCTCTAACTTGGCACATGTGATCTTTCTGGTTTTATACCAATGAATAGACAGATTCAGATTTTCCTGATGAACAAGGGTCAGCATTGTGAAAACCTAATTTTAACAGACAGTAATGCAGTTTTGTTAGCTTTAGTTCTTTCTTGGACCTTGCTATTAGGCTACCAGCTATCATTTATCTTGCTGTTCATGTTCATCCCTGTAACAGTTAATCCTATACCTATCTTCCCTTCTATTTATTATTCTTGTCACTTATGAGTAGGCATTTGAGTTATAATAAAAAGACTCAATAAGGCTCTGGGTGAAGTCCTGAAGGGTAAGGTGCAATTCTGTAGAGCATATGCTCTGTCGTGACAGCTACATGTGGACTACGAAGGCCATTTCCCCGCATGTCCTTGTGGGTTAAAGCTGTAACTACCAAGAGGACCAGACTGTGCCTTAATCATCTTTGAATTTCCTTGAATTCTAATAGGAATTGAAACATTAATTGAACTGAAGTTACTACAGCCACAATCTCCAGATAAGTGGGCTGTTACTATTTTAAATTAATTTTAAAACAGATAAACTTTGTGTACAGAATTCTGGCTACAACCTAACAAATGAATTGTTCTTGTATTCATTAGTTAGCAATTTAAGTAATTAAGAAAAGCTCAACACGGATTTCCCTGGTGGTCCAGTGGTAAAGAATCTGCCTTCCAATGCAGGGGATGAGGGTTCAACCCCTGGTCAGGGAACTAAGATCCCACATGCTTTTGGGCAACTAAGCCTGCGTACCATAACTACTGAGCTTGTGCGCCTCAACTAGAGAGCCTGCGTGCCACAAACTACAGAGCCCTTGCACTCTGGAACCCACGCGCCACAACTACAGAGCCCACATGCCCTGGAACCCGTGCACCACGACTAGAGAAGAGAAAACCCGCACGCCACAGCTAGAGAAAAGCCTGCATGACACAACAAAGAGCCTGCGTGCCACAATGAAAGATCCTGCATGCCTCAACAAAGATACTGCGTGCCACAACTAAGACCCAACACAGCCAGAAATAAATAAACAAATAAAAAGATCAGCAGTACTTTAACTGGAATGAAAGCTTAGATACATAACTTTTGCCACCACAACTTTGGATTTCTTTGTAGTAAGGTGTTTCTAGACTTTTATTTTATGGGGGAAAACAATTGTCAAACTAGCTAAAACTCTATAATGCCCAGTTGAAGAAAAGGTCTGTATGTTAAATCAAAGGTATAAATTCCACATCAGTAGAAACCAAAATTCCACATCATGAGAGAAAAAAAGAAAGCAATGACACAATTAAAATGAATCATACCTACTTCCCTAACTGATAAGAGATTGTACTAAGGGGGATACAATAACTTTGCATTGTGCTGACATAATTTAACAACATGCATTCATCTTTCCCTCTTATGTAATTAAAATGCTATAAAATTATATTTTGCATGTATATTTTTATATCACCATATAATCATACATTTATAGAATTATTACCATTCAATGTTGTTTACTCAAAAGCATACTGTACTATGGTGACTTACGTGTTATTTTGCCCATACACAATTTTTGTATTCCATGCTAACTTTATTTTATTTATTTATTTATTTATTTTTTTGCGGTACGCGGGCCTCTCACTGTTGTGGCCTCTCCCGTTGCGGAGCACAGGATCCGGACGCGCAGGCTCAGCGGCCATGGCTCATGGGCCCAGCCGCTCCGTGGCATGTGGGATCTTCCCAGACCGGGGCACAAACCCGTGTCCCCTGCATCGGCAGGAAGACTCTCAACCACTGCGCCACCAGGGAAGCCCTCCATGCTAACTTTAGAACTGACCCTCCAGCCCCAAAGATACAACACTACTGTGGTGTGTTATACTGAGAGCATTATTTTTTTTAAAAAGTTTGAATGGGCTTCCCTGGTGGCGCACTGCTTGAGAGTCTGCCTGCCGATGCAGGGGACGCGGGTTTGTGCCCCAGTCCGGGAAGATCCCATATGCCGCGGAGCGACTGGGCCCATGAGCCATGGCCGCTGAGCCTGCACGTCCGGAGCCTGTGCTCCACACTGGGAGAGGCCACAGCAGTGGGAGGCCCGCGTACCGCAAAAAAAATTTTTAAAAACAAAAAACTTCCAAATGATTACTTTCTCCATATTCTATTCTCCCTAGGGATAATCCAAAAAGAAATGACAAAGGATAATGACAAATGACAAAGGAAACAAATGATATAAAATCGGGTAGATTATTCACATGACATGTAATTATAGTAATAAAATAAGCACTAGGCAAATAATATGCAATGATGGTCATCAGATATAAACCTATCATTTCTGTTAATCAAAATCTAAAATTTTGTCTCTCTATCTGAGGAGACAAGGTATAAATCAATACAGATACCTCCTCCTTAGGATTAATTTGCTTACAATCACATATGAACCAATATATTTTGATGTCAAATATTCACAATCAACAGGTTAAAAATCCCCTACAGACAAAAATCTTTAGCTGTTTCAGGAATAAAATAGTTACTATGAGCTCTTCTCCTACTGCTATGACTGTGTGGATTTCAGTTAAGATGCTGAGCCAAACATTTTAAGTCAGCGGGCTATTCAAAAAAAGGAATCATATACTCTGACTCTGATTGCTAAAATGGAATGCTGGATTATGAGAATGAATTTTCTAACTTATGAACAAGTTATAAGGGGATAACTTAAAAAAAAAAAAAGCACCTCAGGTTATCTACATGAACTATAAAGCAAGCAAACTGAAATTTTCTTATTAAAAAGGGCATTTCTTGCTGAAAAGGGCCCTTCCTCATACTTAAATTTCCCATGGCTACATTCGAAATTCTTTCACTTACCAGAAAGACCTGGTTGGCACTTTCACTGAGAGTTGAGTCATCTGGGCTGTCAACAGGTGTCTGACGTGTAAACTTTGAATCAAACTGACTCACATCCTCTTCAGATTGCTTTATAAAAAACAAAATGATTAGAAAATGGTGAACAGACTACATTATACATATCAATCAAATGCATTACATACATTAGAGAAGGCTCTAGATAGACCTCTTTTCTCAGGGTTTGACTGTAATAAAGTAGCAAAATAGCCTTACAGGCACAGATTGAAAAATAAATACAGGTGGAAAGTATCAAAGGTCAAACTACATCTTTAGAACACAGTTATCATTCCTATTAAAAATCTGAATATCTTCACTTCTCACAAAGCTTCAGTGTGGCTAGCCCACTGGTAAAATCCTTTTTAGAGACAATTTGTGCAGTTGGCAAATTTGTAATAAACTTGAAGCAGAGTTTAAACACAAAGCACATAATATGCTCTAGTTGAAGTTTCTTCCCATACCTTATTTCATTCCTTTAAATTTCTCAAGGAGCAAGAGTAATATTCTACTCTGTATGAGTATATTTTCTTGTGGAGGAATATTATCACCCAGATCTAACCACCAGATCTGTTTCTTTAATTTCTTCTCTCTGGTGCAACATCAAACCATGTGGTTGTGTCAAAAGAACCCAGCAACCGGGACTTCCCTGGCAGTCCAGTTACGACTCCGTGCTTCCACTTCCCGTGCAGGGGGCACAGGTTCCATCCCCAGTCGGGAAACTAAGATCCTGCATGCTGCACGGCCCCAAAAAAAGAACTCAAGAACCTACACAAAGAAACACCCAGTGTCTAAAGATGGGAAAAACTGAACATCAATAAAAATAACTGCAATGAATTGAAACATAAATATGTTAAACAGCATGAGTTCATAATTATACTAAAAAAAAAAATCACACAATTCATTGGCCAATTTTGGAAGATGTTAGGGAACTAATTCATTATTTTGCAAACTGGGAAAGAAACATTTATCCTGCCTTTCCTGTATAAACTGCACCTCAGGTAACCAAACAACTGATACAAGAGCATCTTTTTACAGAACAATTCCACCTAATAAATAAAGAATGAATAACAGTATTAGAGTAAGACAATTTTGCAAACCCCTAATGAAATTTTGGAACTAGGCTATAGATTCTCAACCTTAGCTCTATTGACATCTTGGGCCTGATGATTGTTGTTGTACGATGTTGTCCTGTGCATTATAGGATGTTTAGCAGCATTTCTGGCCTCTATCCCCTAAGTACCAGTAGCACTCCTCCCTAAGTTGTGACAACTTGTCTCTGACATTGCCAAATCAACCCTGGCTGAGAACCACTGATATAGGCAATAATCAATGATGACTAACATTTTTTTAAAAATGTGAGTACACATTATATCTTCTGATCAAAATATATAGTACCAAAAGTTTAATCTGAATCAGATCTAAACTAAATCTAAACTACCAGTTTCCAGAAATACAAGGAACAGATGAACATGGCTGAGGACAACATGGGGTTAAAATCAGCAAAATCAAAATGCAAGGAACCCTACAGGACAAATGGTCCAGTTTCTCCAATAAGTCCTCAAAGGAGGAATTGAGAGAGGATATCTATAGATGGAGAGACCTAAGAGACATAGTAACCAAACTATATAGGTCTTGACTGAATCCTTATTGAAACAAACCAACAGGAAAAAAAAGAAACAATTGGGGAAACTGTCAGCTTTTTAGTTGTGATGATAGCAGGTGGTTATGTTTATGTTTAAATAAGATGACTTAATAATTTTTGAAGCTGGATAGTTGGTATATGAGGGTTAATTATCCTTACAGTTATGTATGTTGAAATTTTAAAGCAAGTCACCTTGTGCTCCAGGACCAAATAATCATCATTATCCTATTCCTTCTCCTCCACCATCATCTCAAGAAATAGAAAAAGAAACTATCTTTTCTCAAATTTTGAGATGGGAAAAAGACAAGAACTAATACGCTAACTCATTTACTCATAAGCATATTGTTATGGTTTGAACTATGTCCCTCCAATATAATGAAGTTCTAACCCCCAGTACCTCAGAATGTGACCTTATTTGGAATGAAAGCCATTACAGATGTAATTAGTTAAGATAAGGTCATAATGGAGTAGGGAGGGATCCTAACCCAATATGACTGGTGTCCTTACAAAAAAGGGAAAATATGGACACAGATCTACACACAAGGAGAATGCCACATGAACATGAAGGCAGAGATAGGATGATGTGCCTACAAGCCAAGGAATGCCAAAGATTGCCAGCAAACCACCAAAAGTTAGGGGAGAGGCATGAAACAGTCTCTCACAAGCCTTCAGAAGTATCCAACCCTACCAACACCTTGATCCCGAACTTCTAGCCTCTAGAACTGTGACATAATAAATTTCTGTTTAAGCCACCTAGTTTGTGATACTTTGTTATAGAAAAGCAAATTCAAACTAGGGTTGGGTTAAGCAAAACAAAACAAAGCAAAAAACCACAAAAGTCCTAAGTACTTGAGATATTTAATCATCTTAGGCAACCAACTTTAAACTAGTTAATATAGCCATCAATTGCTGCTGGCAGTAGTTCCTGAAAAGACTGCAGAGGGACTTCCCTGGTGGCACAGTGGGTTGGACTCTGCACTCCCAATGCAGGGGACCTGGGTTCGATCCCTGGTCAGGGAACTAGATCCCACATGCATGCCGCAACTAAGAGTTCGCATGCCACAACTAAGGAGACGCCTGCCGCAACTAAGACCCAGTGCAACCAAATTAATTAATTAATTTTAAAAAACAACAGCACAGAATAAAGATTCTGAAGAGAGGATAGACCAAAGTTTTCAAACTATTAATAAATATAAATGTTTCTGAATGGTCTGATATTTTCTTATTGTAAAAAAGTGCCAGTTCCCTCAGATTATATGCTTTCATGAATACATACCAAAAGAGGTTTAAAGGGGGGCTCTACCTTCCGAGCCAGCAGTTCTTCCCAGTTAATATGTCTGAAGAATGGATGAGCCTGGGGAAGAACAAAACAAAAGAGCAGGAAGAAAGGTTAAGGGGAACAGACTTCACTGGACTGACTAATCAGCCTATTAGAAGTTACCAATCACAAAATAAGCTATACTTATAAGCAACTACCTATAACCTTCACAAATACATAAAATAGCATCATCTTCCCCACAAACCATCAAATATGCCAATCCCGACCTGAACTTCTCCAGCGTCCCCAGGACCAGCTCCAAGACGAGAAGCAGCATTTCTTTTCAGCAGCTTTAGGGAGGAAAAGAAACACACTGATGAACCTTACCTAGTCAAACTGATTATTTTTCTTTATAGAATTTGCATGTCTATTTTGCCTTGCAAATGTATGATTTATTAATTACTTCTAAATATTGTTTGGGAATAAAAAGAAAATCTTTAAACAAACAAGTTTGTCCTTTGCCTGCAAAAACTGTAGGCTTTTTTGTCAACACCTGTGTATGATTCTGTAGTCAAAATGTATATTCAGTTCTATCTATTTAAATCCTAGTAGTTGAAGTTCATGTGAGTGCCTGTTTCAGAACCCTACCTTTTTAAGCAGATCTCTGGCTTCTTGTGTGAGGTAGGGAGGCAAATTGAGTTTACATTTGAGGATTTTGTCAATTGTTTTCTTTCTATTCTCCCCAGTGAACGGGGGCTAAGAGTAGAAGAGAGTGAGAAAAATTAGCATAGAAAAAAATCAAATTTTAAATAACAGAATTATCCATTTCCTGAATTAGTCAGTTACACATAGAGATCAGAAATGTATGTTGTGATATGGGATGACTGCTAAAGACCTGTAGTTTTTGAGCAACGGCACAGAAAAAATAGCAAGGTCCTGGAAGGAACTGGGTTGCCACCATTAACGTGGTGTGATAATGAGTGAGCCATTTGCTTTTATGCTTCACTTTCTCCATTTATAAAATAAGGGCAGTATCTGTTTTACCTCTGTTTCGCAGGACCACAGGCCATGACATAGATCATCTAAATGAAAATATTTATAAAAGTACAGAGGCCCATAATACTACTAATAAAGCATCAGTAGTGTTAGATTTTTTAAAAATAACTTCATTGGTAACATTTTCAAAAAGCACAGGAAAGATCTCTTGCTGTAATGACTTAATAACTACTCAGCACAGACCATAATACATGCAGCTTTTAACTGTGCACCTACTGCTCCAGTCAGCATGTCATACATTAATGCTCCCAGACTCCACCAATCCACAGCACGATTGTGGCCACTTCTCATCAAGATTTCAGGGGCCCTACAAGGAGAAAAATAATATGCCTAAAACATTCACTATTTGCCTATCACCTGAATTAAAATTTTTAAAACAATCTACAGAACCAAGTGTTGCTACAGAAAATTTAGCACACTATTATTTAAACCAGGTAAAAGTTAGCCATTATCCCCAAACCAGTAATATTTCTTTGAACATGCAGCTTACATGTATTCTATTGTTCCACAAAATGTGTGTGTGACTGTTCCATCATGAATAGATTCTTTGCATAGTCCAAAATCTGTTAGTTTCACATGACCTACAATGAAAGATTATAGATGGTTATTCTGAGAATTCTATGTGCAATATTTGAATGTATCATACAAGACAATAACCTATCCTTCCATTTTACTTTTTCTGCCTTCAATTTATTTTTTGAGACATCAGGAACTAGCAAGTTTCCATCCATAAATGGGATGCTAAATAACCCTTTAAGGGTAGGGCAAAATTATCTTTGCCGGGACTTCCCTGGTGGCCAGTAGTTAAGAATCCGCCTGCCAATGCAAGAGACATGGGTTCAAGCCCTGGTCCGGGAAGATCCCACATGCCACGGAGCAACTAAGCCCGTGCACCACAACTACTGAGCCTGCGCTCTACAGCCCACGAGCCACAACTACTGAGCCCGCATGTCACAACTACTGAAGCCCATGTGCCTAGAGCCCATGCTCTACAACAACAGAAGCCACCGCAATGAGAAGCCCGCGCACCGCAACGAAGAGTAGCCCCCGCTTGCCGCAACTAGAGAAAGCCCGTGCGCAGCAACAAACACCCAAAGCAGCCAAAATAAAAAAAATTATCTTTGCCAATGATATAATCTATCTAGTAAAGGTAAAACAAAGATGAGAAAAAGGTGAAAAACAGCTTGTCTAAGGCTCTAGCTTTACCTATACCAAGAATCCTTTACCATCCTGAGCAAGTAAGTCCTGGGAAAACTTGAAGTCTGGATTACATACAGAGACCATAAAAAAGATCTTCTGCAGGTTAAACAAAGGTGTGACACTGTACTTCAAACATATAGCTTTTATCACCATGAACTGTGACCTGACAGTTCTTAAAACAGTCTTAGTCACTATAACAAGTTAGCTTATTCTGCCAATGCAGTTTGGAAAAAGAAATGAAATTGCTATATGGTGTGGAACCATCATCTTTGATCCAGAAAGTGAAAAACTCATCACCTTACACAAAGAACATCTCAGTTCAAGTTTAGCTTTAATGAACTGTCATTAGCTATCCAGTGGTTCAGCAACCCCAGGGACCGTACTGTTCCAAGTTTATTTCGAGAAAAGAAAAGGCAATGGACTATTAACTCAAATGTAGGTGTGTATTTTACTATGACACAGAAGAAGAAATATGACCTTTATTCTCACAGAGCCACCTGATACCCTCAGGTTATGGATCAAACAAGTTAACTAGTCACTTCCCTATTCTATCCCTTGCCTTAGAGTTCACAATCAGAATCTAAATTTGTGGCAGTGGGGCAGAACCGGGAGAGAGAGAGATACATAGATACCCGTGATGTATGTGGTTAAGTACATTTCTCCAAAAAAAAAAGGAAAAGAAAGCAAGAAACCCCCCACTATCTGAAACATTTATTCTGGCATCAGTTGTCCATAAACCACTTTCTGTACAAGAATTTAACACCATTAACTACCTCTTGCATCATTCGATAGACATCTAAGGATCAGCAGCTGCCACCAGCCCCCTGATACCCGAGTTGGTTGGCTGTTCCTTCGGGATGTGAGTGAATTGCCAAGTCTAGCCAGCCCAGATTACTCTCACATAAGTTGAACTGTCTGTAGCAGCATGCAGTGATGATCAAGGCTCACTCTGCTGTAGCTATAGCTGCACAGAATATTAGTCTGTCTGATTTTTACGTCTGTTGTTGTTGCAGACAGCAAGACTAAACTGATGCCTACTCAACATTTTACCCCCAAAGTTATATCAAATATTTTGGTTCAATTCTAATCCTTTCCTTTTTTATAGCATTAATAAAATTTATCATAAAAATATTGCTTCTAATACTTATGTATTTCATCAGTAAAGAAAACTCAATTTATAAAGTTAAGATTCACGCTCCAATTTAAGGAACCAACCAAAATTAGTATTTGGACTGGCTTCCTGCTCACCACACTTTATGTAAGGATTTCAAAAGAATGACAAGCTATAAAGAGTAAGGATTAAACTAGAAAAGGTAGTTGTGGCCAGTTATCCTCAATTCTCTTTAATCTCATCAACCATAAGTACAAGTATCATGATGCTATTAAGTTCTGAGGGAGGAATGTATAATAACTGACGCATAAATATGGGGCTTTGAAAATGACCATGACCTGTGTGGGAAGATTTTAAGATGATTATTTACTATAGAATTGTTTACAGTATATCTCCACCTTGGTGATTAAGCATGATATTCTCCGGCTTCAGGTCTCTGTAGATGATCCCCTTTTGATGTAAATGCCCCAAAGCCATGGAGATTTCTGCCAAGTAAAAGCTGGAAACAAAAGTGATTTAATAAAATTAAAAAGAGTAATCTACTCAAAGCAGTTTATGTATGGAGCAAAATTCCTTGAACGAAATAGACATGCACCAAAGACCAAATTAGTGGGAGTGGGGGTGGGTATGGGGAAAAGAGATGGCATAGGATGCTGCCAAAAGGCATGGAGACATTTATGTTTCACTCATTTAGTGAAACTATAAAATGTTTTATTTCATCATTAGAACATATTGCTAAAATTGCAAAGAAGTCCAGAATATGCCAGACTGTCACTGGTCGTGTTTTGTTCTGTCTATGTAGGAACTAGGCCAATAGTCATTCAGATCAAAGCAAATTTCTCCCACCCACCCCCAATTTTTAAATCCCATAGGAAATAGGAACTTTGTTATTCTCAGAGATCAAGTCTTAGTTTCAAAAATACCTTATAACCTGACCCTTAGAAGCCCACGCATCCCTTACTTAATACAGCTGCATATTTATATACAGCTCCTGCCCAGTTATCTTCCCTCCCTCTTGCCAGCCAGCCCACAACTATAAACTGTGTGACACTCAAATTTATCTACCTCAAAAGAATAAAGGGCTGAGTCAACCCTGTCTGGATTCGAAAAGCACAAGGCACTGCAATACTGGCTGCATAACAATGTTGCAATCCTGCAGATTACTCCAGGATGGAGAGGGTGTGTCCTAGAGGACTGAGGCAGTTTCACAACCAGCAGGACCACAAACACAGCCTCCAACATGGCTCAGAGAGCCTCCTCCAAAAAAGGGCACTTCATCCCTAAGGCTCTTAAATGCAGCTTCTGTGTTAGAAAAGGCCTGAAATTAAACAATGGAATGCAGTTTGGTAATTAAGGTAGAAAAAACAGTTAAGTGTTTTCTATTCATTTAATGTGTAGGATAAACTGATTTATTGTTACCCAATACTGTCATCTCACAAGAGGGTGTGTATATTTTTAATTTGAAGCAGATGCCATCTTAAGAAATATGAGGGTGGATCCCATCCTGGCCATTGAATCAATCCACAGATGATATGTGCAGGCTTATCACCTCCCTAAGACTGCACCTTGGGAACTGGAAAGTCTCCAAAAAAAGAGATGATTTCTGATACTTTCCATTGCTCCACACATAAAGTTTCACTGGAAAACCACACTCACCCAGAGCCAAGGCAGGCAGCTTACCAATTCAAGGAAAGAAAGCCCCAGTGAGAATGGTTCTGTTTGGAACTGGTGTGAAGAACGTTCCACCCAAAGCCTGGGGGCAAAGGAATGATGTGACCTCCAGTGGCTGCCAGGTCCCAAAGCTGCTCCTCCCTCTTAGAGTCCTGAGTGACCAACTGGCTCCAGAACAATTTATTGAATCATCTGGCTGCCCACAGTGGGAACAGGACTTTGCTTTTAATTATATGAATTATTACCTGAATCCATACAACCACAAAAACTTCACTTACCAGGCTGTGTCTTCCATAAATATTCCTTCTCTTTCTAACTGCATAAATAATTCTCCTCCTGTAAAGAAAAGAAAAAGACATTAGAAACAAAACAATCTTTTTTTTCCAACAATCCATTTCTAATGAGAAGGTTTGTGCTTTCCTTTTAGCCATAATTAAAAGACATCAACCCTTTAAAAATAAAAAACAGATCCTAAAAATTACAGGTTTAAAACTAAGTCCTCAGGATTCCATTTTTAGCAGTGTTCTTATTCTTATGTGAAATATACAAGTTTTCGAATTCTAGGTTTTACACCTATAAACTTCAAAATATTTACAGATTCCAGACCTGCGGTTAAAGAAAAAAATCTTGATTAAAGCTTCTCTAACATTTTACCAGCATATAGAAAAATGTTACTATGTAATTAAACCATCCTTGCAAATTAGTGAATGCCCATATTCCACGTTTTTAGAACTCTTAAACTGCATGAATTTGGCAATGTCCTTGTAAATAGTATGGCACTATTTGAATATCAAAATAAACAATGATAATAAAGTGTGATATCCTACTGAAAAATCTTAGAATCCATGAGTCCACAATGATGTAAATCAGTGAATAGATAAATGGAAAGCTCTTCGTTACAGCAGAATGCCAAATAATAAATGAAGAAGCCATGATGGAATAAGAAAAATCACTTGGCAATCATCATAGTCAATTGTTTCAGGCAAGAATCAATGGATGCTAAAACTGTATGTGAAAGCTTGGTGAGAGATGAGATATTTAAATAATTTCAAAGTATCTCCTAAGATACTTACTAATTACAAAAGGAAAATTTCACCAGAAAAAAAAAACTGGCAGACATCACCTTATACATATGATCAAAGTTAACATCAACAGTAATGGAACAAAGATACAATCATGTACCTCTTGCTCTGATACACAGAGAAGGACACAATGTCACTTCGATGGTCCTCCCAAAAATGCATAACCTGAATCTAATCCTGAGGAAACACCATATAAGCCCAAATTGATGCATTCTACAAAGTAACTAAACTGTACTTTTCAAAAATGTCAAGGTCATGAAAGACAAAGAAAGACTGAGGAACTGTTCCAGATTAAAGGAAACTGAGAGATTATTGTATTAATGTTAATTTCCTATTTTGATAATTCTAGTACAGTTATGTAAGATACTGTCGTTAATTTTAGAAAAATATACATTGAAGTATTTAGGGGTAAAGGGAAATCATGTCTGTGACATTCTCTTAAATAGTTCAGGAAAAAAAATTATGAATATATATACACATATCTGTGTGTATATATACATCTATATACACACGTACATATACAGAGAGGGAGAGAAAGAGAATGATGAAACAAAACAATGTGGTAAAATGATAACACTTCGGGAATCTAGGTGAAGAGTTCTTGGGAATTCTTTGTCCTGTTCTTACAACTTTTTTGTGGAAATCGGAAACTATGTTAAAATAAAGGTACAAGAAAAAAACTCACAAAAAAGTGACTAAATTCTGCAACTTTCTGTTCCATGTTACAGGCTCTTGTGAAATCTGTTTTTCAGAAAACAAGTGTGTTTGCTGGAAATACATAACCTGTGATCTTGAAATGCTATGGAGTACCACAAATTCCTAGGAGACGGTAAGCCCTGGAAAAGGTGGGTGATTTCCAATGTAAACTGCAAAATCTATCAATAAGACTACATTAAACAAAAAACTCTTCTGTTTAAAGATGCAATACCAAGGGGCTTCCCTGGTGGCGCAGTGGTTGAGAGTCCGCCTGCCGATACAGGGGACGCGGGTTCGTGCCCCGGTCCGGGAAGATCCCACATGCCGCAGAGCGGCTGGGCCCGTGAGCCATGGCCACTGAGCCTGCGCGTCCAGAGCCTGTGCTCCGCAGAGGGAGAGGCCTCAACAGTGAGAGGCCCCTGTACCGCAAAAAAAAAAAAAAAAAAAAGATGCAATACCAAGAATACTCATTACCTTAAATAACACTCTAAGTTTTCCATGTCAGTTTAGAAAAAAATAAATCAGTCGTTTATTTGAATTATATTATCTTACCCAAGTGTAGTCAATTTAATAGCTATCAATTAGCTATTTGCTATTTTAATTGATTACAATGGGATTAAGATAAAATATTACAGATGGGGAAAAAGACTTAACCTTTAAAGTTTCCTTCACATTTGTCTGCAAAAAAGAAACATTTCATCACATCTGAATTCCTTATGTCAATTTTAAGAACTATTTGGTCACATTGGGAAAAAGCATTTTTCTATTGGAAAATAATGTTTTGACCAAGTTTCTGGAGCTAATGCAAATAATTACACCAAGCTGTGTACTGACCGCTGAGATACTCTAGGATGAGGTAGAGTTTTCCACCAGTCTGAAAGGCATAAATTAAATCCACAATGAAGGGATGCTTTACTTCCTCCAGAATATTCCGTTCTGCTTTTGTATGAGCTGTATCTTTAGCATTTCTTACTATCATTGCCTAAAGGAAAAGAGATGATCTATAAGAACAAAGTAGTAGACATTTTTATCCTATAGTAACTGGAAAATCTATTTTGTGCTTTTCTTGCCAACATTAAACTATTAATCAGAGTTCCCACTGGAGACTGAGATAGGGGTAATGGAAGACATTCACTTCTTATACACATCTGCACTGTTTGGATTTTTTGTAGTAAACATGTAAATGAAAACCTAAATAATCTGTTTTAATGTAAACAGATCAATTTTATTCATATAGTCACTAACTGCTGAATGTCTACTATTTTACAGGCTCTTAACAAGAAAGCAGAACCAACAGAAGGAGTCTCTAGCCCACAGGAGCCCAAAGTCCCAGGGAAGAGACATGAGTCAATGGAGCTAAGCACAAGGTGCCATGAGAACTACATCTGACCTGGCAAGAAGTGTTCCTGGAGGTGGAGATACCTAAGCTGTATCATAAAAAGTTATTGGGCTTCCCTAGTGGCGCAGTGGTTGAGAATCCGCCTGCCGATGCAGGAGACACGGGTTCGTGCCCTGGTCCGGGAAGATCCCACATGCCGCGGAGCAACTAAGCCCGTGAGCCATGGCCGCTGAGCCTGTGCGTCCGGAGCCTGTGCTCCGCAACGGGAGAGGCCACAACAGTGAGAGGCCCGCATACCGCAAAAAAAAAAAAAAAAAAAAAAAAAAAGTTATTAAGATGAAATGTAGAGGGTAAAAAAAAAAAAAAAAAGGCATTCCTAGTGCAAAAGAGGCTTGACAGGACGGGACATGTCTTAAGGATCTAAAAGTAGTTCAGTATGGTTAGAAGTGGTTAGGACATGTATTAGGCTGGACATATAGGAAATGGAAGGCTTGGGCATCTAGGCAAAGGCATTTGAATCTTATTTTAGAGGCAGAGGAGAAATGCTGAGGTAAGATAAATGAATAGCCTTTGGCTTTAAGAAAGACAGTTCTAGTAGCAGTGTGAAGTATTAGGGAAGAAATGACACCAGTTAGAAGGCTAGTAAACTAAGCAAGAAGTAAAACCTGTAACTAAGAAAATGAAGGTGGGGGAAAAAAGGGTAAAAGTGCATCATTAGCTGACTAATGAGATATGAGAAGAAATGATGATACCATGGTTTCTGTGTAAGTAATGGTGTCATTCAATACCAGGGACTGGAAACAAAGAAAAAAGTTTTGGGAAATGATATATTGCTTTGGACATGCTAAGTCTTAAATTCTAAGTTCTTGTACACCTCTAGTAACATGAAAAAGCATATATACGTGGCCATTAGTTGCAATATTATTTGTAAAAGTGAAACATTAGAAACAACCTAAATGCCCATGCATAGGATACTGCATGAAAACCCTGTGTAAAAAAGCTATAAAAAGAATGAGGAACATCTCTGAAAGCAAGGTGCAAAAGAGCATATATGGCACAGCAGTAACACAGTATGCTACCTTTTGTGTAACGATGGAAATAAGAATATATATAATAGGTACATGCTTATATCTGCAATAATGAGCACACCTAAATTCAGCCAAAAGCTAATGATACAGGGAATTCCCTGGCGGTCCAGAGGTCAGGACTCGGTGCTCTCACTGCCAAGGGCCCAGGGCCAATCCCTAGTTGGGGAACTAAGATCCCACATGCCATGTGGCATGGCCAAAAAAATAATATAACATAACATAAAACATCCCAACAAGAAACCTATTTAAAAAAAAAAAAAAAGCTAATGACAGTGGAAAGGCAGGAAAGGGAATGGGACCTCTGAGCAAAACCTGAAGGGTTTTATTATTCATTTCTTTTCTTACCTAAATCAAATACCATTATTGTGATTATTAAATTCTGAACCATGTTAATGTTTTATACATTTCAAAAATAAAATTAAATCTGGATGGGGGAGGGAAATAAAATTGAATACAACAGAAATACATAAATTTAATTGACTATTACTTTGATAATTTTACCACAAAAGGAAAATAAAGATACTTAAATAACTTTACACTGAACATTCTTAGTGACACATATGTAAGCATAACAAAAATTACCAAAAAAATCTTAAACCACACTTAGTAGATTTGTAGCTACTCATAGTATTGGTATTATAATTCTCAAACTATTATGCATACATTGCACAACTATGCAAATGAGTAAATGTACTAATGCTGTTACCAGGCTTTGCTCACTGTGGAAAAACAGAGATGAAAATGTATGCCGAGGAAAGAAGAACCCTACGGAATTGGACTGAAATTAGGAATATCAATATGAAGCCATGATTTAAAACAAAAACAAAACTTCCTAGCTCTGTGTACTGAAAGAGCCAGAAACAATGAGACTTCAGTAGCAAAAAGTATAGCTTGGCACCCACACATCTTGGTTTCTCTACAAAAAAAAAAACAGGGTTCCATGGAGAATCAGATGGTTCTAGGCCAGGGTCAGGGATAGTGCAAGGCAAACCTGGAGCACGCTGTTATACAGAAAGTAAGGAACTACTCAAAAACGAACAGGGATATGTTAAAAGGACACAGAAGCCATCTTAACAGAGCTGTCTCTAACAAAAACTGGGAAAATTTGCGGACCAAAATTTGAATAATGAAAGAAATGGATAACACACTGAAAAAATGTCCGTACTATTTCAAAAAATTAAATTTTAAAAAGCAAGTATGAAAAGCTCTTCTTTACAGAAGAATGACAATATAGAAAAAAATGATAAAAAATAGAAAAGTCTCCATTTTATAATCACCAGAGTATTATCTGATTTGGTTAAGAGACAATGGATAATAAAACCATTGGGTGTAGAAGATTCATTAGGACAGAATATTAACACAATCGCTAACTTTCATTCCATAGACACTTTTTAATTATAGAGGGAAAAAGGTATCGGAATGGGAAGTTTGGTGGACACCACCTTAACAAAGTGATCAAATTCAGTCTCACCAAATAATGAGACAGACCAACATTATGTGCTTCCTGAGCCCATGCACTGAGGACACAATGCTCCTGTAAAATATTCCTGCAGAAAGCATTTAACCTAAATTTAAAATTTAAGTGTTTTCATGAGGAAACAATGAACCCTATCCAAATTAGGGATACTCTGCAAAACAACTGGCCCAGTCTTCAAAAAATGTCAATGTCACGAATGACACAAAAGTAAAAGAAACTAAAGTAAAAGAAACTAAAGACACAGTACTCTACAGTAAAGGAAACTAAAGATACAGGGCTACTCAATGCAATGTGTGATCCTTGATTAAATCCTGGATGTTAAAAACAAAACAAAATAGATATAAAGGAGATTATTGACACAACTGGGGAAGTCTGAGTATGGACAATGTATTAGAAAACAGTATAGTATGTCAATGTTAAATTTCCCAAATATGACAATTACATTGTAGCTATGTATGTAATGCCCTTATTCTTAAGAGATACATACTAAAGAATTTAAGGGCGAAGTGCCATGTCTACAAATAACTTTCAAGTTGTATACCAAAAAAATTAACTTTGAATATACACACACATACATACTGAGAGAGGAGAAACTGAGGGAGGGGCAGACAAAGAAAATATGGCAAACTTAACAAGTGGTTATCACTGTACTATTCTTGTAACTCTTTGGAAAGTTTGAAAAATTTCAAAGATGCATTATTTTTTAACTGTTCAGGAGGTTTAAATTTTTTAAATAAATAATTTTGAGAAAGTCTGAGAAGAGGCCAAGAAGAGAGGATGAAGAAATAGTAAAGAAGAATCATAGAAGTCAAGGGAGCGTAGTTTCAAAATGCTGTGGTCAATAGCTTCAATGTAACAGAGAGGTAAATTAAGGATGAGTTAAGTAAAGACCACTGGATTCAGCAATTAGGAGATCACTGGTGATGTAGGAGACAAGCATTTCATCAAAATAGTAGAGTTGTGAAGTCAAAATATAGTGAGTGAAAAAAATAATAAAACATGACTTCTCAAGAAATTCAGCTATGAAAGGAAGAGACTGGAAGCTACACTAGACCTCGAGTGAAGGAAGGATTTGTTTTCTAAATACAGCAAAGACATGAATATATTTATATAAAGAAAGAAGGATAGAGGATGGAAAAAAGAGGCAGAAGTGACAAAGACCCTGAACAGGCAGAAAGTGATAGGATCCAAAACATAAAGAGAGGGTTTAGCCTTGGAAAGAAGGAGGAACACATTTCCCACTAAGCCTGGAGAGAGAGAAGTAAAGACAGGTGAAAATGTAGACAATATGGTACTGGGGACAAGGATTAGAACAGGAAGATGAAGGGAATCATATCTGACAGCCTCAAATAGAAAGAGAGGCAGTCTGCTAAAAAAGAATAGTGGGACCGATAGTAAAGGCCCTAATAGTTGTAGACGATGCAAGGAGTTGTCTAGGGACATTTGGTGAGTTCTAAGCGTCCACATGAGTTCGGGACTATGAATTTGTCCCAGTAGCCATTTAAAAGTTTGTGTGATTTCTGCCAGTGATGTTCAGTAACTGAGATATAGGAATAAAGGAGCACTAACAAACTGATTAGATTAGAACTTTCCTGAACATAAGGTCAGTGGGATAGCAGGTGACTGAAGTGGCAGATCATGCTGATTAGGCTAGATTAGGAATAAACTGAAATTAGAACGGGGCTAAGAACTTGAAGAAGAAACAAAGATCAAAGCACTAAAAGGGCTTAGGACCAAAGACCAGGCATTGTGGGAATAAATAAGTGAGAATGTTACTGCTCTATTATAGTCCAATGTTTCAGGGGTGGAGATTACAGCTATGGGGGCTGGAGAAGTGGAATGGAGGTGAATGCTGACGGAGTTGGGATCAACAGGAATTAGAAGGCTAGGCAATTGATTACTTATTTAGTACAAGGACATGGAACATACCAGGGCAATAAGACTTGGGAGTAGGGGAAAAAAGACTGAAAAGGAAAGCAGTATAGGCTTAAACCTCAAAGTGGAAAAGGGTTTGACCAGAGTAGAGGAGAAATTGCAAGGATAAGCTTATCAGTTCTTCCCTTGAATTACACAGTGAGCAAAGCAAGAGGCAGAGACTACATTTGTCTCAAGTGCTAAATCCTAATGTCTAGCATAATGCCTGGCACACTGGAGAGTCTCAGTTGGTTCAATAAAAGAAGGAATGAAAGAAGAATGACCAATCTGTGAGTCACAAGCCTTTGGCCAAAGGTTCTAAAATTTACAGTGTGAGCTGAACTAATGCCATGGGCAATAGTATTTTGCTTCCAGAGTACATTTTTGTTGCAATGGGTAGGGTAGAGAGATAGTTGTTGGAAATAGTCTTTCCTCAACTTTCCACCATGAACAAGTACCCAAATGGGACCCTTCTCATAATGAGTAAACAATCCTAGAAGTGCTAAATCTAGACAGACTGTCCAGATGTAAGCAACTCATTTAAGACAAGGGGACATCTGGTTTACTCTGATTTCATCTTTAAGGCTAGAAAGAGGTATATTCTTACCACATACTCAGGTCAAGAGGGTTAGTACTCTGCTTTAAGGATAACAAAATCAAAAGAAGAAACTCAATGGGAGTACACAGTCATCTTACCTAGGGATTTAGAAATTAAAACCTTGGATCTAACCCTAGCAACCTTTTCACTTTCATTATTTTCTGCTGTAAGCTTGTTTTCAGGAACAGCAAGGAAAGAATGAGACAGTGCTCTTTGCTCAAGGAAAGAATCTAGGCAGGCTTGGGGAAAGCAAAAACAAACAGTGGGAAGGAATGGTAACTAA
Source organism: Kogia breviceps (assembly GCF_026419965.1). Lineage (NCBI taxonomy): Eukaryota > Metazoa > Chordata > Mammalia > Artiodactyla > Physeteridae > Kogia > Kogia breviceps. The sequence continues at coordinate 22,983,229 of NC_081328.1, forward strand.
GCAAAAGGAGAGGCAAGCAAGTTAGGTTTTAGATGCCTGGGCACAAAAAGGAAGCTTGACAATTAGAAGTAATTAGGTCTATGGATTTTCCAATATACCACACCCACTCACCATCAGTATATATAAAAAAAAAAAACCAACACCCTCTTCTTTCTATTAAAGATTCCACCCCCCAAAAAACAAAACAAACAAAAAACAACAACAATAAAAAACCAGGGGGTGTCCCTGGTGGCGCAGTGGTTGAGAGTCCGCCTGCCAATGCAGGGGACATGGGTTCGTGCCCTGGTCCGGGAAGATCCCACATGCCACGGAGCAGCTGTGCCCGTGAGCCATGGCCACTGAGCCTGTGTGTCCGGAGCCTGTGCTCCGCAACGAGAGAGGCCACAACAGTAAGAGGCCCACATACCGCAAAAAAAAAAAAAAAAAAAAGATACCACCCTCTTCTTTCCATTAAAGATACCAGTGCCAGAAACATACTTCACTTAAGATATAATTATGGGGACTTCCCTGGTGGCACAGTGGTTAAGAATCCACCTGCCAATGCAGGGGACACGGGTTCGAACCCTGGTCCGGGAAGATCCCACATACCGTGGAGCAACTAATGCTGTGCATCACAATGACTGAGCCTGCACTCTAGAGCCTGCGAGCCACAACTACTGAGCCTGCGTGCCACAGCTACTGAGCCTGCGTGCCACAACTACTGAAGCCCACGTGCCCTACAGCCCGTGCTCCACAACAACAGAAGCCACTGTAACGAGAAGCCCGTGGACTGCAGCGAAGAGTAGCCCCTGCTCGCCACAAGTAGAGAAAGCCTGCATGCAGCAACGAAGACCCAATGCAGCCAAAAAAAAAAAAAAAATTAAATTAAATTAGGAAGTCATTTGTACAGCTTAAGTAAAAATCAGGAAGAAGATAGGACCAAAATATTACAAATGCTATAATTTTTTTAAAAAGTCATTTTGATTGTCTTTTAATATAGTTTTCTACTAAGATTTGTTTTAAGACAGTGAGCTCTTTTCAGAAATCAATCTCAAACAAAAAGAACAAGAAACCAAACATACATAATCCATCTTCAATAAAACTAAGAAACACATGTAACTCCACATCTCAAAAGGTGAAGACAGAGTGGGGATAAAGCAATAGTGCATGACTTAGTATACTGGGGTATGATCAAACCTAAATGCCTGCAAAGAGGCATAACAAAAGAAGTTGAATCCATCTATAGAACCCTAGCAGGGTTCAAAAATTAGAAGCAAAAATAAAAGGAAAGAAAGGAAAAAAACTGGAATCATTAGGGACTGCAGAAGGCAGAAGGTGGAAGACTGAAAACAGGGAGATTATCTGAAAGTCTCTATAAGGAACAGATAGACCAACAAGATTCCCATCCCATACTAACCAGCCAGGGAACTACTTCTTAGAGAGATGTAGTGTCCAGAAAAAAAAAGAGTGAAGGATCAGATACAGAGTACAGTGCTAAAGTAAAAACGTGACTTCATTACTCAGCCATAAAAAAGAATAAAATAATGCTATTTGCAGAAACATGGATGACCTAGATATTATCATACTAAGCAAAGTGAGTCAGACAAAGACAAATACCATATGATATCACTTGTATGTGGAATCTAAAATATGACACAAATAAACTTATCTAAGAAACAGAAACAGACTCACAGACATAGAGAACAGACTTGTGGTTGCCAAGGAGGGCAGTGCGGGAGGGATGATATTTCACAGTTTGGGATTAGCGGATGCAAACTAGTATATATAGGATGGATAAACAACAAGGTCCTACTGTATAGCACAGGGAACTTTAATAAATATTCTGTGATAAACCATAATGGATGAGAAAGAATATATATATGTGCGACTGAATCACTTTGCTGTACAGCAGAAATTAACATAACATTGTAAATCAACTATACTTCAATAAAATTAAAAACAAAACAAACAAAAAAAGTGACTTCAGTGAAAATGTGGTGTTGAAAGGTGAGATCTCCATCTCCTCTCTGTCATCCAGCTCCAAAATGCTTTTTCTAGGCAAGAGAATAGAGGATCTTTCTCAGTACCAACTGATCCATACCAGAAAAAAGACCTTCAGACACTGATATTTGGAAGTTCTTAGTCAACTGCCAGCTAATCTCATGACTGCACTACAGAGAAGCCTACACACATATAACTTCTGATCAGCTTTTCAGAGTTCCACTCTTAAAGGACACCAACCATCTAAAGAAGGCCTCTGACATGGCAAAAAACCACTAAATCAAAGTCAAAGAAAATAGGAACTTAGAAAAGAGACACATGCATGGAACAAAAGAACATTTCAAAGAATTTATAATTAAAACCCTCTGAGAAATAAAAGATACTGCACTCACAAAATAGGTTGCTATAAAAAGAAAAAATAAAAAGAGCTTTGGGGAACCACAAATATGATAGTTTAAAAAAAAATCAGTAAGGGAATTCCCTGGCAGTCCAGTGGTTAAAAGACTCCGTGCTTGCATTGCCAGGAACCCACGTTTGATCCCTGGTCTGGGAACTCAGATCCCACAAGCTGCATGGCACAGCCAAAAAAAAAAAAAAAAAAAATCTGTAAAATGATTAGAAAATAAATTTCTAGAAAACTCTCAGAAAGTAAACAAAAAGATAAAGAACTGGACAAACAGAAAGGTAAGAAAAATAGATGATCAGTCTAGGAGGTCCAACATCCAAGTAAATGCAATTCCAAGAAAAGAAACCAATAGGGGGAAAATTATCAGAGATAAAAGAAAATTTCCTGGAGCTACAAGACTGAAACTTTCAAGATTGAAAGAGTAAAAATAAATAATAAGAATCAAAGCAAGACACATCACTGCAAAAATTGAGAACATTAAAAATAAAAAGAAAATGTTAAATATTTTAAAGAAAAATAGATCTATAAAGGATTGGGAATCAGAATGGCAATGAACAGAAATACTGAAAGCTAGACGAAAATGGAGCAAAATCCTGTGTGAAAATGATTTTCAACTTCAAAACTGCATCCATACAAACAAGTATAAGAATATAATAAGAAAATTTTCAAATACGCAATATTTCCCCCCAAATTTACCTTGATTCAGTTCCTCAGGAACCCACCAGTAAATGGTCACCAAAGCAAGGGAACGAGACACAAACTAAGAAAAAGGAACATATGGAATCCAGGAACCAAAGATCCAACACTGAAGGAGTCAGGAGGATTCCAAGGATTGTGGTGCAGGGAAAGTCTAGTAATGATAGCTATGCCTAGATAACTATCAGTACAGGTGAGAACAGGAGGACAGAAGGTTCCTATGGGATGTCTCTAGGAAAATAAATGGAACTAGTAAATTATCTAATAAGTGTGATCATAGAACACTGGCCCAAAAGGTGTTTTACAGAGTTGATGGAAGGTGTGAGAAGACAATAGAAGACTGAAAGAAAATGAAGCAAGATGAGGATAGGAAAAAGGAAGAGTAAAAAAGAATAAAATAGGAAGTCAATACATAATTCTAAAACTACTGAATTAAGTCATAGCAGAACTTGCTTATTACTTAGAAATACAGAGGCCAGAACAAAGGGTTAAAAGAGTTACCTCAGAGGAGAATTGCAACAGCTCTCCTCTCCACACTCACCAAGCAGAATAAAACAAGAATAACAATAATGAAGTGTCTCCCACATTCCAAGAAGACTTATAATTGTGTTAGAAATACGTTTTTTGACTGAGAATTTTAGACCAAAATATGGATTTTATAGCAATTAAGAATATAGTTGAGGAGGAGGGGAGAAATCACCTTTTTAAGCACCTTCATGGCAAATATTTTCCCGGTATTTGCTCCTGTTACTTTTCGTACTTGAAAAACCTAGATGAAAAATAAAAGTGTGTGTTACTAAAAGCTAAACTATGCTAGTCACAATCCCTTAATTCCTACTTGTAAGAAACAAATGATATAGCAGTGTATATTCTTACAAAAACCAGTACCATGAAGGACTGTGTACAAAAATGATGAGCTAAGAGATTATATTAAAGATCTAGTAGTGAAAAGTGTTACACAACATGGGACTTTCCTGTCTGGTTTGCTGACATCTGGTGGTAAAGCTGGGCAATGACCATCTTATAACAAGCACTCGGTGTTACTTAAAAAATCCAAGTTTGCATAGAAAAAGCTACAATCAGGTTTCCCAGACACACAGAAATTATAAAATATTTCATAAATTCTCAGGGATGCTTCACATATAACTATTTAATAACAGCTGACAGCAATTACCTATTCCCTAAAATGACTAGCTATAATACATTTTCATGCAACAGCTAAAATGTCTGATTCACAGTGCATGTGTTACACATTCAAGATGATTAGAACATATTAGAATATGTCCTTAAGCCTAAGAATAAACTAAAAATGCCATGTTTTGCAAAAATGAACATTACACGATAGCATAAATAGTTCTCAAGCTTAATCCTAACTCTAAAATGTTATCCAAATTCTGTCTTTTGATAGAGAATGGCACGGTATAAATTTTCTTGGGCAGAACACACAGAGGTGAGGTCTTAAATTAGAAAGCCTCTGGCAAAACTATGAAACTAAGAGGTTCTCTTCATTTTTCTTCTCCCCTCTTATATTCTTCAGCTTCCCTAACTCTATTGCTCCAAATATTGCAGGTCAAAGAAAACTAATTTAGATTAAGGTCTCAGTAACAGATACCAATTTAGTGTGCCATGCCTCTTGAAAGTAAGCAGTAGTTTGTTTTTTTTTTAAAGGATACCAATAGATGGTACCATTTAACCAAAGGAAGGAATGAATCCTCTAATAGCAGACTTTGCCTGGCACAGCTGCATATTTATTTATTCCACAAATATTGACGAGTGCCTACAGTGTGCCAGGCTTTTATGTGACTGGTGGTAGGAAAAGGAGAACTTCTGTATAGCCCTCAAATAATACCAGGTAAGTGATCATATCCTTTGTTGATAGCTAACAAAGATTGAAGAGTACTGCTGGAATCAGGGTATAAAAATTAATCCACACAAGACAAACAACAGCTCTCATTTCAAAATACTTCCTACCTTTCCATAGCCCCCTTTACCAAGTACTCGAAGTAGCTCAAAACATTCTGGTCTGATTTTTTCTGGCCCTCTGTTCACACTAGTTTCTGAGATTTCAAATTTCTCACAATGCTCCATGCCACTGGGAAGAAAAGCAAAGCCAAAAGTAAATTTGCAAAAAGTTGAATTACCTTTAGCATACTGTTAGAAAGAGAATTATAATCCAATTAAGTAAAAGGAAAAAGGTGCATGATAACAAATATAGTATCTGTGTTCTAAGTAAACTAATGATTCAATGACATGGTAGGTCAAGATTAGGATGGCTTGATAACTGTTTGCTTATCTGCTTGTTTACAGAACATGCTATTGATTATTTATTTTCATAAGCATCAAGCATCCCCAAACTGAGATAAATTAGAACACGTTTATTAAGCTGACAAAGGGAAAAAAGTCTTCTAGTTACTCAAATTTAGTTCATTCAAAATGTCTATGAGATCAGCTATTATCCAACTTCATTTGGCAACTTCAGCAGAAAATGAGAGCTTTCTAAAGGTACCCAATTAGTTCAAGTCTTTAGCTAAAAATTCTTGCTAATAAATTATATCCATGCATCTTTCCACATCTGCTTAATTTAAAGACTCCAAAAAGGGAGGCAATTTATCTGTCACTTAAATGCTTTCTATATGAGTGATCTTCTCAGTCTCCCCACAATCCAAGGCTTTTTACTTGAAGATGGGGTACAAAGCAGACTAAACACCATACTCACCTAATGAAGCTTGCCTAAAATGACATAAGATTGAACAGATCTCTGTTTGGATGATGTATTACAAGCAAAATAAGAAGCATTTGAAGGACTTCCCTGGTGGTCCAGTGGCTAAGACTCTGCACTCCCATTGCAGGGGGCCCGGGTTTGATCCCTGGTCAGGGAACATGCCACAACTAAGAGTTCGCATGCCGCACCTAAAGATCCCACGTGCCGAAATGAAGATCCCGCGTGCCTCAACTAAGACCCGACACAGCCAAGTAAATATATAAATAAGTATTTTTTTTAAAAAAGCATTTGATTTGGGGAGCATTTCTAAAATTTTTATTTTTTCAGTAGGAAAAGGTGGTTCTCTATATTAAACTAATAAAAGTTCCTAACACATGCAGACTCATATTCAGTATACTCTAAATTTGAATAATCTTTTTCTCAAAATGCATACATGATCTCAAAACCCCAGATATGTTATTATATTGGTGCCAAACTCAATAAACCAAGTCTGTATATATGACTAAATATTTTAAAACAGGTTATTGAAATCACATGATGGCTATAAACTACATAAAAGAAAGACAGCACAGTGAAACCTTTTCATATAAACTTACAGTTCATATGGTCCAACTCCCCCATGGTCCATGCTTTCATTTAACTGACCCTGAAAAATATGTTAAAGTTTTAAAAGTAAATAACCTCATAAACAAGGAATTAGAGAATTTACTGCTTCACCCCATTACTGAAGGACAATGAACGAAATAAACCAGCTTACAAATTCTGTATACTTTAATAACAGGTAAGTGTGGTGATGAACAAAATAAGGTACACAAACAATACTATGGGACTTCACTTTTATGTGACAACTAAGCTACAGATGCTACGCATCAAAGATCTACAAACAAAACCAGGAGATTGGGCTTCCCTGGTGGCTCAGTGGTTAAGAATTTGCCTGCCAGTACAGGGGACACGGGTTCAATCCGTGGTCCAGGAAGATCCCACATGCCATGGAGCAACTAAAGCCGTGAGCCACAACGACTGAGCCTGCACTCTAGAACCCGAGAGCCACAACTACTGAGCCTGTGTGCCACAACTACTGAAGCCTGGGCACCTAGAGCCTGTGCTCCGCAACAAGAGAAGCCACCACAATGAGAAGCCTGTGCGCCGCAACGTAGAGTAGCCCCTGCTCGTCACAACTAGAGAAAGCCCGTGTGGCAGCAACGAAGACCCAACACAGCCAAAGACAAAATAAATAAATTTATTTTTTTTTAAAAAAGGTGCTTTTTTCCTTCAAAAATTACATTTATTCAAAATATGTATTTTGTATATTATGAAACTAAAGGTACTACATTCTAAGTATGAGTTAATCAAATGATTTACAAAAAGTGCTATTCTGATATGCTTTTGATAATAAGACTAGGGGGTTTCCCTGGTGGCACAGTGGTTGAGAATCCGTCTGCCGATGCAGGGGATACGGGTTCGTGCCCCGGTCCGGGAGGATCCCACGTGCCACGGAGCGGCTGGGCCCGTGAGCCATGGCCACTGGGCCTGTGCGTCTGGAGCCTGTGCTCCACAACGGGAGAGGCCACAACAGTGAGAGGCCCGCGTACCACCAAAAAAAAAAAAAAGATAATAAGACTAACATAATGCTATAAACCTTATGTAACTACAGCCTAAGCCTAAAGTAACCACAACCAGTCCAAGATATTGTAGTGTATGATATGGCTGATCAAAGCAAAACAATTAAGCAACACTCTCAAATTGTGAGGAGTCAGGCTGGCCAAACATTTATTCTGACCATAGTATAAATAAGTGCAAAACTTAATTAACCTTCTGTACACTAGCAATGAACAATTCAAAAATGAAATTAAGATAACTCCATTCACAGTTGCATCAATAAGAATAAAATACTTAGAAAAAAAATTAACAAAAGAAGTGCAAGCCTTGTATATTTGATAACTCCAAAACATTACTGAAAGAAATTTTAAAAGACCTACATAAGTCAGAAGACATTCCATGTTCATGGATCAGATGACTTAACATTGTTAAGATGGCAATACTAAATAAATTGGTCTACTGAGTCAACTCAATCCTATAAAAATCCCAGGTTCCTTTCTTGCAGAAATTGACAAGCTAATCCTAAAATTCACTCAGAAACACAAGGGGCCCAAAATAGTCTTGAAAAAGGAAAACAAAGTTGGGGGACTGACACATCCTGATTTCAAAATGTACTACAAAGCAACAGCAATTAACACAGTGTGGTACCCGCATGAGGAAAGAAATATAGATCAATGAAATAGAATTGAGAGCCCAGAAATAAACCCTTCCATTTATGGTCAACTGATTTTTTACAAAGATGCCAAGAAAATTCAATGGGAGACAGTCTTTCAATAAATGGTGTTGGCACAATCAGATATCCACATGCAAAGATTTACTTTGGACCCCTATCTTCACACCATACATCAAAATGGATCACAGACCTGAATGTAAGAACTAAAACTATAGAATTCTTAGAAGAAATCTAGGAGGGAGTAAATCCTCACAATCTTGGGGTAGGCAATGACTTAAGACAGAACACAAAGGGCACAAAAGAGTAATGAAAAAAGTCAATAAAGTGAATTTACTCAAAATTTAAAACTTCTGCACTTCAAAAGATATTATGAAGTGAAAAGAAAGTCCACAGAATAAGAACATACAAAGAACTTCTACAACTCAATAATAAAAAAATAAATAACCAAATTTTTAAAAAATAGGTTAGGATCTGAATAGGCATTTCTGCAAAGATAACATATAAATGGCCAATAGTCACATGAAAGTATGTTCAACATCATTAGCCATTAGGGAAGGGCAAGCCAAAACTATACTGAGATACCACTTCATATCAACTAGGATAGCTATAATTAAAAAGACAAAAAATAACAAGTTTGGCAACGATGTAGAGAAACTGGAACCCTCATACACTGCTGGCAGCAATGTAAAATGGTATAACCACTTTGGAAAACAGTTTGGCAGTTTCTTCAAAAATTAAACATGGACTTACCACATGATCCAGCAAATCTACTCCTTGGTATCTACCCAAGAGAAATGAAAATACATGTTCCACAAAGACTTAGGCACAAAGGTTCATAGAAGCGTTATTCACAATAGCCAAAAAATTGAAACAACTCAAATGAACATCAACTGGTGAAATGATAAATGTGGTTAATCCTAACAAAGTAGGCTCTAAAAAATTAGAAGTTTTTATTAAAAATTTTAGAATTCAAAAAATATTTAAGTGAACTCATTTTTCTTCAAAGATACCAGCACACAGTCAAGACACACAAAGAAAACTGACAGTATTCTTACACAATGGATGTTCAAATGACCCCTCAAAATACAAGTCTTTTAGTCAGAACTTGCTCACAGTGTAAACAAGTCAGGATGAAGTCTAACACCAAGGATGTATGTTTCATGATTAGACCTAGGCAAATGGAGGGGGCAGTATCAAGGGGAAAAATTTCTTGCAGTTTCAACTTGATACAGTTTCTTCTGTGTGTGGGGAGGGGCAGATAGCGGTGGTTATGGTTAAAGGGGTTTTTTTTTTTGGTTCTTGGTGCTTCATACAATCACCTATGATGACTTCACTTTAAAGACAAAAGGCTAACTTCTATAAAACTGATAATATGTAATTGTGGGTTTTTTAAAAAAATATTCGCTTTACTTAATTGTAAATTAAAGACCACAGAGTAGTTAACACTGAAATATGACTTTGAAGCCACCTAGAAAGATATGCCCTGTGGCTATGTTTCATTTCCGGAGGCAGCCAGGCCTGTCTTACCACCTGCATCTGCGCTTGTAACTACCTACCGTTACCTTCTGGAGCAGAAGCATTTTGAGGCACAATTCTTTTCTACTACTCAATGTTATCTTTAGAAGTCTTACACCAGAAACATCAAGCTACCATATAGGGCATACTGACAATTTTCCTTCGCAGGAAACTTTATTCAGATTTTTTTTTCTGCCTTAAGCTTTATGACCCATCCAATGTTTTTTTGTGTGTGCCACTATGATTGACAAAGTAGAATCCTCCTCATCTAAGGTACTATACAAGATACACTGTTTCAAACTAGCGCATCAGAAAGACTATTCACAAAGTTTTAAATTAAAATTGTATATAAATTCAAGTTAATATGCCTTAAGTCCCAATTAAAGAGAGCACATTTCATAAAAACTTAAATAAATTGTTACAGAATGGGTGAAAAATATCCTTAATCTAAACATTCATTAAATCATTTATCTACTTTCCTGGCTGTTCACAGATATTTCCTTATAAAATAAGATTCAGTAATTCAGATACATTGGGAAAAAGGAGTAAACCTGGCCCCAAATCTTGGGCTATTTAAAAATACTTAAAGGTAGGTATCTATTAAAATGCAAGATAAACATTGATAATGAGATATTTACAATCGTGAATATGTGAATACATATTATCTATTGAATATATAGCACTGTTTTTCAAAACACTAAAATTTTTAAAACTTTTTGCTCTATAAAACTTTAATATCACAATCTGAAATTCGTGGTACTACTAAGCTGCTGTGACTATTTTAAATTTTGAATTAGTAGAGTAAAAATTAAGGATTTGGGGGGCTCCCTTGGTGGCACAGTGGTTAAGAATCTGCCTGCCAGTGCAGGGAACACAGGTTTGAGCCCTGGTCCGGGAAGATCCCACATGCCGTGGAGCAACTAAGCCCATGCGCCACAACTACTGAGCCCACGTGCCACAACTACTGAAGCCCGCATGCCTAGAGCCTGTGCTCCGCAACAAGAGAAGCCACAACAATGAGAAGCCTGTGCACCGCAATGGAGAGTAGCCCCTGCTCGCCACAACTACAGAAAGCCCGCGCCCAGCAAGGAAGACCCAACAGAGCCAAAAATAAATAAATAAATAAAATTTATTTTTAAAAAAATTAAGGATTTTTTAAAGTTGCATTCACAATTATCTACTACTCTTTTAACCTGTGTCTCCACAGAAAACAGACATTTCCAACATTTTCATAATCTAATGAAAATCTCTAGAGGAAAACTTTCCCTTAGTTTCAACTCTGTTCCCAAATTATATTATCACCAATGAAACAGAAAAACAAACAAAAAAACCCTTTCACCCACTGGTTTTATTACAGTATTTAAAATGTATTAAATCTCCTCATCTTTTACTCACTGAAGAATTAACTATGCTATGTAAAAACATATATTTACTAATACAGATTCACTCAGTGTAACATACCTAAAAAGGTATATATCTCTAAATAGGACCAATGACAAAAAGGAAACAAACAAACAAACTACAGTTCTCAAAATGCAGCACCTCTAGTATAACTGTATTTATTATTAAGTCTCTAGGCATAGATGAGGGTAAATTTGAATGATTGGTTCCTTGGCAATAAGTTAACACTGACAAGCTATATTTCCATAAACTAGCTAACTACATAATGTGCCAGGATATTTTGAGAGTACTTTATATACTTTATCGTGTGTAAGCTTCATTTAACAGAGAAGAAAAAAGTGTCAGGGAGATTAAGCAATTTATTCTAGATCACACAGTCAGTGAGCATGGCTGGAGGGATCAGAACTCACTTTGACAAACCACAAACAGGTACATTACAAACAAAACTAGTAAATGCAATGAAGAAGCTATGCAATGAAGCTTGCTGAATTGAGTCAAGAAAATACTACCACCTGTTATCTCTGTGGTCTTGGGCAATCATCTCTCTGGCCAATGCCTCAGTTTCCTTACTATAAAATGAAGAAGTGAGGCTACTCCGATATGCACTAATGTTTAAAAAGCTTGGATATAAATTCACATATAGCCAGAATATTAATTATATAATTATAAATTCACAGTGGTTAGACTTTCCAAGAATCTAAATTTCTCTCATTTTTCAGAATTTTAAATCTTACTTTAGAGAAACCTGGATGTCACTGAATCTCCTTGGGTGGCCAACCCAATCCCACCCCAATTCTTTTTGCTTGTCCAGCTTGCACCTCTTAGAATAACACACTCAAAAGAAACATTTTCAACTCCAAAAGCACTGCTAAGTAAGATACATTTTGCTGAAGGCTCTTCCTCAAAATCCTCTTTAATTACCTTTGCTCTTTCCCCAAAGCTCGTCTCCCCCAGGGTGGTGGCCACATTTCTTTCTCTTTCTTATTCCCAACAACTTCTCTGGCCTCTTCCACACCCGTTCAAAATTTTCAAAATCCTATTTGCTTGTACCCAGCAAAACAAATGTCCAGGAGAGGTCCCAGTTCATAACAGGAATCTTAATATAATATTTTACTTCCAACTCCTAATAAAACCATGGTCTGGAAATTCTGTAAGTTCAACTGATGAAGATTTTATAAAATACCCTTCCTATCATTTTCTCCCCTGCTCTGCTCCAAAGCCACTGCCATATGGGGCCAATATAATCGATGAGTATGTTATTTGTAATGAAAGTAATCTTATGTTTGCTTCAAATTGTATTCAGTGTTATCACATGTTCCATTAAGAGGCTAACTGGAATTCCATATGCAATCAAAAAGTACACATCTCAACACCCACCTTCCAAACTGTCTGATTTTGATTTAGACTCCTTTGATTATGAAAAGGGCAGTATTACTTTAGCTCACTTAGTTTCTTAAAGTGTTCAAAATTCTTTATATGTAGCATCTCAATCTTTGGTCAACAAGCAGGCAACAACTTACTTGCCAAAGGAGGAAAACAGGCTGAGGAAATGAAAGGGAAGCTCCTTCTGTAGTTAGAACAAACATCTGACATCAGTCATTAACCCACGTACTCATCTAGGCAATGGAATTTAGAAACTAAATCACCGTGAGGTTATCATTGATGCTCATTTACCCAGAATCAGTGATTTAGCATGACAACACCATTTCTGAACGTCAGGTACAACCTGTGATTTTTCAATAAATTTATCTTGAGAAAAGAATCTTGAATAAAGAATAACAAACTACTAAGGCAGCAAAGGTAAAACCAAGCTATGCATTAAGAAAAACAATTCTAAATTTAACACCCTAAATTACAGCAAGAAAGGCCTTCACACCACCATTCACAAGTCTCAGTGCAACCAATTTATTTTTGGCAAGCCAAATCACAGCTGTCAACGCTGGTTTTTTTCCACCCCAAAATTACATCAAGTATTTTGAAAAAATGTAGACATTGTGAACTGGGGTAAAAGTAAGTTACAAATGCCGTGTGTCGTTATAAATGCTTTAAAAAAAAAAGGTCACACGGAAGGGGTTTTTTTTAAAAAAAAGCAAACAGACAAACCCTGGAAGATGCAGCAGAGCCCCCTTGCTCCCGAAATAAAACTCCTGGTGGCTGTAACAGCAGCGGCAGCGCTACTCCCGACAGAAGTTTTCAGCTGTCACTTCTAACAGCTGAGCGCTTCCTAGGAGAGAAGCGACAGGCCGAGAGAAGTGGTTGTGGTAGGTCTGAAGATGGAATACTTAGGGAAACCCCTTCCACATTTCACCTGCACTTATGGGCCACCCAGCAAGCGCAGTCCCCCCTCCCCAACACTCGCGCCCCGCACACTCAAGTCCAGTAGCTCCAGGAATCGACCACGCGCCCTTCCTCGTTCCCTCCACAAACAGACTGCTCCCAGCTGCGCCGGTCTGGGGCTATAAGGGCACAAGCCGCACCTGCAAGCGCCGCAGCAGCCTCGCACCTACGGCCAGGTCCGCACCACCCGCCCCCTCGCTTCTGGCCGTGCAGCGCCTCGGCTCCTCCTGTAGACTGCTCGCGCCCCCCTGGGTCTCCGCGCTCTCGGACGCGCCGCGCTTCCAGGGCGCGGGCCGCCGCCCCGGCACTGTCACCTCGGGCCCCCCGGGACCCCGGGCCTCACCCCCTCCTCCAGCTCATCCTCAGAGCCCGCGTCCTCTGGCTGGTCCAGGTCTATGTCAAACACTCCTGCCATGTCCTCAGCTTCCCTGTCTCGGAAGTCCGGCGCTGGGTAAAAGCCGTCCCGCCTCCGTCGTCGCCTCATGGGCCCGGACCCGCCGCAGCCACCACCGCAGCTGCCGCCATCACCGGCTGCTTGGGCTCAGTGCGTCTGCGCCTAGGCCCTAGACTGGCTCCTCAAGTTCAGCTCTGGAGCATGCGTACAGGACTCTTTGAAGCCGAACCGTGGGCAATGAACATGCGTAGAACTATCGCTGGGAAGCCAGCTACTGGCAGAAACATGCGCAGAAGCCCAGCCGAAGCCTCGCTCGGAAGCCAGATCATGCGCATTGTCAGCTAAAGCTTCTGATGGACGGTGAGCATGCGTACCATATCTGAAGTGGATAAATTGAAATTGAACATGCGTAATTAACCTTTCGGAATAGGAAAAAAAAAAAAAAAAAACCAAGCCACAACAGATCTCGTCGTCTGTGGAACATGCGCGTTCGTTCTCTGTAATTTTTTTGGTATTGAAAGTGAGCATGCGCATAATGAGAAGGTTGCCACTCTGAAGTTTGAACCGGGCGGAAACGGCTGATCCTGGGGCTGTCAGTGAGTGGGGTTAATGGGGAACTCCTGGGGCGGTGTAGAAAGGGAGAACTTGGCTTTGCTATTTACTAGTGCAGTGGTCCTGCGAAAGTCGCATAACCTGTCGGAGCCTCAGTTTCCTTCTCTGTAAAATGAAAATAACGATACCTGTTTTTCCAAGGTTGTTTGATAATTGTTAAGTACAGAGTCTGGCTTACAAGCCACAGCTCTTTCCAGTGCTGCATAGACCCGGTGTGAGGTCTTTACCAAAAACTGTCTCTTTTCAGTGTTAAAAGTAGTGGATACTTCCTCTAATATATTTCATCTGGTCATTTTCCCCCCAAGCTTCGTCTTCCTTGCTGTCCTGAGCTAAATACAGAGACTTTCTTGTGTTACTGTAGCTACTAGAACAGAAAGGCGATTGGTGGAGAAAGTCATTATTTTGAAGAGAGAAAATTAACGTTAATTAAATGTGCTACTGTTGAGCTCACTTCTGCATTCGCTCTGTTCCTGTGGTGTGAAGTGTACACTACGAATTCCTTTAACCAGAATTTGTTTTGTTTTGTTTGTTTTGTTTTGTTTTGTTTTTTTGCGGTATGCGGGCCTCTCACCGCCGCGGCCTCTCCCGCTGCGGAGCACAGGCTCCGGACGCACAGGCCCAGCGGCCACGGCTCACGGGCCCAGCCGCTCCGCGGCACGCGGGATCCTCCCGGACCAGGGCACGAACCCGTGTCCCCTGCATCGGCAGGCGGACTCCCAACCACTGCGCCACTAGGGAAGCCCCGTTTTGTTTGTTTTAAATGCATGCTTAGGAAAATAGCGATTACAAATGAGATTTTGGAAACTATTGAGCTGTGTATGAATGGTTTTGGGTACAGTAATCCTGAATCCCGAAACCAACTTCCTTGAATGATTGGCTCCTTAGACAACATAGCTATTGTGTCTATAACACCGTAGACATATATAGTACTTACAAATTATATTTTTAGTGATGTATATTCACATATATGGCATTTTATTTGTTCTTTATTGGTAACATAGTGGCTCTCAAAGACTCTTTTTTTTCTATTACAGGTTGCTCACTGTTTTGAGGGAGTAAGCCTGGTTTGTGTCTCAGCATGTCAATAGTAACAGTGCAGCTTGGTCAATGTGGCAATCAGATTGGTTTTGAAGTGTTTGATGCTTTATTTAGTGACTCACACTGTCCCCAGGGACTCTGCTCTAAAAGGGACAATGAGGCATATCAAGCATCTTGCAAAGAAAGATTCTTCAGTGAGGAGGAAAATGGAGGTATGTGTGGTCCACAGACCTCTCCTTTACTCTGACTTAACCAGCCTCTTCAAGGCCAGGCCCTCCACATGGTGTCTGAACCCCATTCCCTTCCATCTTACTACGGAATGATTTTGCTCTCAGCCCTTTGTTTCTATGTTAACGGTTGCCTCTCCAGTGACATCTTCCCCTCAGCACGTGAGCATGCTCAGATCATGCCAATCTAAAACCAAACAAACAAACAAAACTGAGCTCTTGACTATAGCTTTTTTCCTTCTTCATCTCTTTGCCTTCTCATCTAAGATTGTCAGAGGAGAACCCTCTTTAACCAACTGTAATCCTCCTTGGTTTTTTGGGGGTTTTTTTTGCGGTACGCAGGCCTCTCACTGTTGTGGCCTCTCTCGTTGAGGAGCACAGGCTCCGGACGAGCAGGCTCAGTGGCCATGGCTCACGGGCCCAGCCGCTCTGCAGCACGTGGGATCCTCCCGGACCAGGGCACGAACCCGCATCCCCTGCACCAGCAGGCGGGCTCTCAACCACTGCGCCACCAGGGAAGCCCTGTAATTCTACTTCTGCTCTACAATACTACTGCAGCTGTTCTATGAAAAATTCCCAATGATCTCCTAATTCCTAGAGCCAGTAACTGTTTTTCTTTTCTTAATTCACTTAACTTCTCTACCGGATTTGATAACATTAACTATAAAACTCCCTCCTTGAAATGCCTTCTGCTTAGTCTCTGAACTTTACTTCTCCAGTGGTTGCATCTCAGCCTCTCTTCTGTTCTCACTTGTATAGTTCTCTCTGGGCAATTTCAGTGACTTTCAAATTTTGCTACATCTTTTATACTAGTGACTCTCAAAATCTCCAGCCTAGCATCTCTTCCAAGCTGCAGACTGATTAGTGAACATCACCTGCATCTCTCATGTGTCCCTCAGACTCAACATCTCCATACCCAAGGGCATTCATTATTTTTCCTTTAAAACTTTGCTCTGACTGCCCACATACCACCAAACATCAAGATCTGCTTAGTTTACCTCCTACACATCTCTTGAAACTCTTCTCCCTTTTCCATCTTCACTGTCATTGCCTTAGCTCTGGCGCTTGTCCTTTCTCACCTGGACTGTTTCAAGACAATCCTCCTGAGTTTCCCTGCCTGGTCTCTTGTGTTTATCACATCTATCCTCCACACTACTGTTATTAAAAAAGACATCTGACTATTCCTCCCCTGCTTGAACATTTGCAGTGGTTTCTCATTGCCTAAAAAAGTAAATTTCAAGGTTTTTAGCATTGCATACAAGGACTTCCAAGATCTGAGCCCTGCCTGCTTTCTCTCCCCATCCATCACTTCTTACACCCCCTCTTTCTCCATCTTCTGCTTCAATAATCCTGAGGTGCTTTTTGTGCCCTTGGTATTTTTATACCTCTGAATAAAAATACTACTCTGTTAGTGTGGATTTGCTGTGGGTCATATCACATCATACTGTGATTAAGTGTTGATGTGTTTTTTGTCTCCCACTGGTCCTCCTAGGGCTGGATTGATGTTGTCTTTATCTCTGTGTTCCCAGCACAGAACATAGCACATTGTAAGCACTCAACAGATGTTTGTAGACTTGACCCAGTCATCATTTTAGCCCACGTTTATTCAACCTGCCTAGCACAATGCTAGGCATTATGACACATCTGCATATACCTGCTGCTGCCCACCTGAATTTCTAAGCAGAAGGAAAGTCCTTCCTATCCTCAATCTTTGATTTTTTTTTTTTTTTTTGGACCTAGGAGTTTATGCTCTGAGTCAACCCAAATAAGCTATGTGCAATATTTTTCTTTTTTTTCCCTCTCTAGTTCCAATTGCTCGTGCTGTACTTGTTGACATGGAACCTAAAGTTATCAATCAAACACTGTCAAAGGCCGCCCATTCTGGCCGATGGAAATATGGCCAGCATTCATGCTTCTGTCAAAAACAAGGTTCTGGAAACAACTGGTCATATGGGTAAGAATAATTCCTCATGATTTTCAGTTTAGATACAGCTGCATAGTTGATTAATAGACAGTATAGTTATAACTGCACAGTTGATATACCAAACACATAATCTTGAAATTGCTGTTTTAAAATGTAGAGTGTGACTTCACCCAGAGACGCTCATTCTGTCTCGTGTATGTCTGTGCTCTAGGTTCAGGTAATGATGAAACCGAGGATCTCTTGCAGCAGCGTTTTCCACTTCTTCACTGTTGTTCGGCCAGCTAACTTATTGTCAATACAATATCTTTGTCTGGCAGGTATTCCAGTTAATAGGAAATATGCCAAGGCAGTAGTATTGCCTAGGGTTCTTTGGAAAATTCCAATGCCTAGGGCTCACTTCCAGAAATTCTGGTTTAAATGGTTTGGGATGGGGCTTCCCTGGTGGCGCAGTGGTTGAGAATCTGCCTGCCGATGCAGGAGACACAGGTTCGTGCCCCGGTCTGGGAAGATCCCACATGCTGCGGAGCGGCTGGGCCCGTGAGCCATGGCCGCTGAGCCTGCGCGTCCGGAGCCTGTGCTCCGCAACACGAGAGGCCACAACAGTGAGAGGCCTGCGTACCGCAAAAAAAAAAAAAAAAAAATGGTTTGGGATGAAGTCTGAATGTTGGAATTTTTCACAGCTTCCCTAGGTGATTCTAATGTGCAGCAAAGTTAGAACCACTGCTTTAGGAGTATTGTTATGAATACTGAATATTATGTTGTACTGTAAATTTGCAGAACTACCTGGTAATTGAAGTCTCCAGCCAAAGGAATGGACTATAAAAGAGAATTTTCTACGCTCAGTAAATTTACTCTCCTAGCAGTCCTATTCACCTGTTAAAAATATTTAACTTGTGTATCTTAAATTTCATCAATCAGGGTACCTGTACCTTTTTTTAAGAGTTAGTTCACTTCCATAGGTTTAAAAAGCCTTCGCTATCCTATATCTTTCTCTGCATTTTATCTCTGGTTAAATTGAAAGGTGTTTGTTTCTTTTGCATTGCATAGATACTCTGTTCATGGACCCAGGCATGAAGAATCTATAACGAACCTAATCCAGAAGGAAGTGGAGAAATGTGATTCTTTGAATGGTTTTTTAATCATAATGAGTATGGCTGGTGGCACAGGATCAGGGCTCGGAGCCTTCGTTACACAGAACTTACAAGATCAGTACTCAAACTCTTTGAAAATGAATCAGATTATATGGCCTTATGGAACTGGTGAGGTATGAACATGTCAATTGAAAAATTTATACTTTGTATTCTTTGCAGTTAAATGTAGGTAAAAGATTGATCTCACCCTTTCTTTGGAAATGTTAAGTTACTGTGTAAGGAATGATTATACAATATGGTACTTTCATGTACAATTCATTTAACTTTGCCAAACAAATGAGGTGTCCTTATTCATAAAAATGCCGAAGAAGACAATTGTGCATCTTCTCTCAGGAACCCGTTCCTGGTTCAGTCCCTCTGGCTACAGCATGTAAAGCAGGGACCTTGGCCTCATTTTGCCATTGCCAACCTTCAAAGAATTTTCATTTCTTTCCATTGAAAGGAAATTTCTGTATAGGCCAATTTCCTATTGATTGCCCTAGTAGGAGACATAATAAAACAGAAGTGAAATAAGTCAGTATAGGAAATGATGTAGGAAGAAAGTGTGATAGTAATAGTCATCATTTATTGAGCCATTACTATACACAGGGCACTGTTCTTAAGTGCTTTACTTGCATTCTGTCATTAATCCTTACAACTCTAGGAGGCTGGTATAATTATTATCCCCATTTTACAAACGAGGAAACTGAGGCATAGAGAGATTAAATAACTTGTCAAAGATCTTATAGCTAGAAAGTGAAAGAGCCAGGATTTGAACCTAGGCAGGATGCCGGTAGAGTCTACCCTCTTAACCACTGTTCTCTCCTGCCTTTCTTATCTTTGACCTTTTTTTCCTCCAGGTTATTGTTCAGAACTACAACTCCATTTTGACACTTTCTCACTTGTATCGATCTTCAGATGCCCTCCTTGTTCATGAGAATGATGCTGTTCATAAGATCTGTGCGAAACTGATGAATATCAAGCAGATCTCCTTCCGTGATATAAATCAAGTCCTCGCACATCAGCTGGGAAGTGTGTTCCAGCCTACTTACTCTGGGGAAGGCTCATTTCACTACAGAAGAAACCCACTAGGTATTTGTCCTCCTGTGTATTATTTGTAGAGAAGTCTGATGTTCTGAAAGCCTGAAAGTTGTTCTTCTATGGCTCTTCCCCTCCGCCTAAAGATATACTCAGGTCTCCCTCATTTCGAAAACCTTCCCAAAGAGCAACTTAGCTTTATTGAATTTGTTTGAATATTGCTTCGGTTTTATGTTTCGGTTTTTTGGCTGCGAGGCATTTGGGATCTTAGCTCCTCAACCGGGAATCAAACCCACACCCCCTACATTGGAGGGCAAAGTCGTAACCACTGGACTTCCAGGGAAATCCCCTTTTTTGGTTCTTTAAAAATAACTTTGAGATATAATTCACATACCATACAACTCACCAATCTAAAGTGTACAATTCAGTGTTTTCTAGCATATTCACAAAGTTGCACAACCATCATTTTCATCACTTCATAAAGAAGTGATTCTTTTTTCAGGTTATTTGTCAAGTGGTGCTTTATCAATTCAAATCATCTAGATGCAAAGGACTCCGTAATCTATACCCCCAGTCCTACTCTCTTTCCCAAATCGTTGCCTATCCCAGTTTTCTTTTTTTTTTTTTTTTTTTTTTTTTTTTGCGGTACGTGGGCCTCTCACTGCTGTGGCCTCTCCCATTTGCGGAGCACAGGCTCCGGACGCGCAGGCTCAGCAGCCGCGGCTCACGGGCCCAGCCACTCCATGGCACGTGGGATCTTCCCGCACCGGGGCACGAACCTGTGTCCCCTGCATCGGCAGGCAGACTCTCAACCACTGCGCCACCAGGGAAGCCCTATCCCAGTTTTCTTAGTTGCCGTCTGCTTCTTCAGATTTAGCATGTTCTGAATGGATTCATCATACTTTTCCGTGTCTTCACTCCCCAGCCCCCTCTTCCTCAATTCCTGTCACCTGTCACCTCCCGCTGTCCTCGTATCTCATCAGTATGCTCAGACCCGTTGGTGCCATCTCTGCCAGCCGTCTGCATTCTTCCCTACTTCCCTATCTCTCTGATATTGGTCCACTTGGTCAGTATCTCTCAACTAATATTGCATACTCCCCCTGAAGACAAAGTTCTCTTTATTCTCCTCTCCCTCTCCCTCCCTCTCTCTCTTTTTTTTTCATGAAAACCAAAGCTCACATCTACGTGGACATTCCTGGCTTAAGGTGGTCCCATTCCTGCTTTCCTTCCTGTTGCCTGCTTCTTCCCCCTGCAGTCAGTCCTTCTTGCCCACTGGTCCCAAATGAGCCTCCCCAGTGCAAGGATCTAATCCTGTACTTTACTGAACCCTCATTCTATGGCTCATGCATTACCTGCCAGATGTGTCATAAGTCCTTACGCCCTGAATCCTAACTTTCCGTTTTCATCACCTTCTGCCGCCTCTGTATAGATTCCCCACCTACTTTTCATCCTGTCTCCACTTTTTTCCCTTCAATCTGGTACTTCCCTGCTTCGGTCCCTTTGCTCAGTGTTCCTTCTTCTTAGAAATCACTTCCTCCTTCCCTTCTTCACCTCTACTGAAACCTTACTCTTCCTGTAGGGTCCAATTCAAGTGATAATTTTTCCATAAAGCTTTCCTACTGAGACCTTTACCTAAAGTAACCCTTTTTCTCTGAACTCCTGTGGATTCTGTATCTCTTTTATGTCACTTAATGTTTTTTGCCTTTATTATTTCTTTAAGTGTGTTTGCTTATCTTTAAAAGTAACACACACATTTATTCAAGGAGTACAAAAGAATATGCAATCAAAAGTAAGTCTCCCTCTGGCCCCTTCCCAGATGCTGCACCATGTGTTTCCTTAGAGGATCTGTCATATGCATGTTTTATAGTCCCTACTAATTTGCAGCTTCCTTGGGGACATGTGTCTTGTGAATTTCTCTGCATTCCACAGTACTTACCATATTGCACATCTGTTCATTCAACCAGTATTTATTGGCTTCCTGCTAAGTGCCAGGCACTATGCTACATGTTGGGGATCCAGTGGGGAACCAATGCAGACATTGTGTTCACATTAAACAAATAATTACACTAAGAACATATAATTAAAAACTGAGTTAAATGCTCTGAAGGAGAGGAGTACAGATCCAAGAGAATGGATCACGAAGGAACCAGACTTAGGCTGACTAGGCAAAAGAAGGCTGCCCTGAGGAAGTAACACTTGAGCAAAAAGCCGGATGAAGACTTGGAGTTGACTAACCAAAGGGAGGGAGAAGGGAGTAGCATGTTGGGGGAATAGCATGTGCAAAGACCCTATGGCAGAAGGAAGCATGGCCATTTAGGAAGAGAGAAATCCAGTGTCACTGGAGCACAGAGAATGGTGTGGGGGATGATTGAAACCTGAGGCTAGAGCAGTGAGCAGGGGCCTGCCTTGCAGGTCCTTGTAAGCCATTTAAAGGCCTCCTCATTAATCTCAGAGCAGGGGAAAGCCACTGAAGGATTTTAAGGAGGTCATTGGCATAATCACCTTTATTTTTGAAAAATCCATTGCCTGTGGAGAGCTGATTGGAGGTTGAGTCTGCAGACTGGTCCAGTTGTTCCTTGGGGAGATTGTGATGAACTCGGTGAACTGCCCTCAGAAAATCCAAGCCGTCAGTTCCATGGGAGCTCTCTTGACTCCCACTACCATGTACAAACTATAGGGCACTGGGTCCACATTTGCCCTTCACCTTGTGTCACAGTGGGAGAAGTATCCTGCTTCTATCAAAGGCCAGCCTCTCGCTTGGGTTCTGGGTCCCATTCCCTCTCTCTTCTCAGGGATTTAATTCCTCACTCATCTCTCATCCTCACATGTCATTAACCCTCTTTCCTGGGTCACTCCCATTACAGCGGCTCTCTGGCATCTTTCACACCGAAGAAGCCCTCCCTTGACATCACCTCTCATGATCTCCCCACTTACCTGTCATTCTTTAGAACAACTGTCCTCAAAGGGGCCTCCATTCTCCCTGTCCTCATTTCTTCACCATCTATTTACTCTTCAACCCACTCTGATCTAGTTTCTCTTCCATCACTTTTCTAAAACTGCTTTTCTTAATAGGTCGCAAGCATGTTTACATTGTCAAATTCACTGGACCGTTCACTGTCCTTATTTTATCTCAGTAGAATTTGGAATGGCCGATGCCTTGTCTTCCAAGTCTCCTCTTTGTCTTTTGTGACAGTCCCTCTCCTGATTTCCCTCCTTATCTCAATGACTACTTCTTTTACTCCCGTTTTTTTTCCTCCTTCTTTGGCTCCTCCTTTTCCTAACCTCTAAATGCTGGTCTTGAACCCTCTCCGCAGGGGTGACTGACCCAGTCCCATGGCTTTCAACACCATTTGTATTCTCCAGCTGGCCAGTTTCTCTCCAACTCTGACCAATTCCCTAAGTTCTAGATTTCTATATCCAGCAGCCTGCCCAACATCTATGTGTACACATTTCATGGTCATCCCAAACATAATGTGTCTAAAACACGTCTCTTAGCTTTCCCCCAGAAGCCTGTTTCCTCCTCGATCCTTCAATTGCTCAGTTTTAAAAACTTAGGTCCAGGGAATTGCCTGGTGGTCCAGTGGTTAGGACTCGGCACTTTCACTGCCATGGCCCGGGTTCAATCCCTGGTTGGGGAAGTAAGATCCCGGAAGCTGTGTAGGAATATGCTATAACAAGAATTCCATAGACTGACCGGCTTAGAAACAACACAAGTTTACTTCTCACAGTTCTGGAGGCTGGAAAGTTCAAGATCAAGGCACTAGTAGATTCAGTGCCTGGTGAGGGCCCACTTCCGGGTTCACATATAGCCATCTTCTCACTGTGTTCTCACCTGGCACAAGGCACGAGAGACCTCTCTGGGGTCTCTTTTATAGAGACCTCATCTCTCAAAGGCTCCACGTCCTCCTGATGCCATCACCTTGGTGGTAAGGATTTCAATATATGAATTTTGGGGGACACAGACTGTCAGTCCATAACAGGGTTTGACAAAGTCAAGAATGGTTAAGATGAGAGTAGGTAAACAAGAAAGCTGGGGGGGAAAGCAGATTTTAAAAATTAATTTGTGCGTTAGTCCTCAGGAATTATTTGCTGACTGCTGTTTGTTTATGCATGCTATGCAATACAATTCAGCTCTAGGTATTTTACAGAAAAGAATTCTTATGTTTAGAGGAAACTCCATTAGCCATAGGATCAATTTGTGCAACATTTTGTAGATGTTTGTGTCAAAATTTGTTCTTAACATTAGAACTTAGGATATGTGTTTGCACTCAATGTTATCATAAAATTTAAATTTCATGTTATGGTAGAAGATTTTTCTTTCTCCTCTAGGTATTTTCTATAAATATATAAAATATATATAAAACAAAATATATGACATATTAAAAAGATAAAAATATTTTTAAAACATATAAAATAAGCTCTGAATGAAAAACAAATTAGCCTTTCTCCTTAATTCTGTTTCATTACAAATACAAGTTTTTAAAAATAGGTGTATTCCTGTGTTCAGGAGTTACTAATCCTGTCTTCTTTCCCAGTAAAGTTTGATGTTAAGAGGTTCTGATTATTGTTTAACCAGATAAAATAGATAAGAGATCTAGGAAAATTTCTAAGGGACTATTTAGTGAACACTGAATGACAATAAAAGCATATTAGCTCTCATGCTTATTTTGTTTTCCTGGGGTTTAGCTAAATATGTCATTCACATTTCCAGTTTCTTAGCTAAAAAGAAATTCTCATTTCCTTTTGGCAAAGTGTGTTTTTTTTCACTCATGCTAAAATAGGTGCCAAAATCAAGCAAATATGTGGTCTTTAATCATCTCTGAAATTGTATTTACATTTTAAAATTTAAGCAATTTTGGCCTTGGAGGAGAAAACACATTTGGTTCCCCCAAGCCATCAAATCATGATTGTGTATGAGTCAGTGGAAACAACGTGGAATTTTAAAATTTAGTTCAGATTTTTTTTCTTTGCAGGAGACTTAATGGAGAATTTAGTTCCCCATCCAGAATTCAAGATGCTGGGTGTTCGTAACATTCCTCAAATGTCTGAGAATTCACTGGCATACAGCACATTTACTTGGGCTGGCCTCCTCAAGCATTTGAGACAGATGCTCATTTCTAATGCGAAAATGGAAGAAGGTAAAGGGTATTTTAAAAATATGCAGCCCACAAGCTGGGAAAAATGCCTGTACTGGAGTTCTCAATATAAACTGGCTTGATCCAGTTGAAATAATGGAGCCTTCTTCTGACCAGGGAGGCTCCTGCAAAAAACTCACCAGAACATCCTGGGAGGATTTCTTAATCACTTCACAGTTTCATTTCTCAAAAAAATTTCAGATGAGTGTGACATTTATTTTATTTTATTTTATTTTTATCAAAGTAATATATGCACATAGTTTTTTTAAAAAAAAACAAGTAGTCAAAACTCACTTGTGTCTATTTAAATCTGTCCATTGCGTTGTATGTAAATTACATCTCAATTTTTTAAAATAGTCGAGTAATTGTCCAGTATGAGTTTATAAGGAGGAAGAGAACTGCCTATTCCACACTTCCAGCTGCTTTCAGTGTTTTGTTTGTTTGCGGTACGCGGGCCTCTCACAGTTGCGGCCTCTCCCCTTGCGGAGCACAGGCTCCGGACGCGCAGGCTCAGCGGCCATGGCTCACGGGCCCAGCCGCTCCGCGGCACGTGGGATCCTCCCGGACCGGGGCACGAACCCGTGTCCCCTGCATCGGCAGGCGGACTCTCAACCACTGCGCCACCAGGGAAGCCCGCTTTCAGTGTTTTGAGATGTTTCTTCTGGAATTTGCTCCCTTATTTCTAAATATCTTGCATATTCCGTTATTTGTTTTATTTTCCAGGTTTAGATATTATCAGTTGCCTTCCTAGCATGAAGTTGAGAACTGAGTCTTCTTACACCCCCTATATACACACCCACACACCTTTCCCTCCCTCCTCCCAATCTAGTTAAAACATACTTTTGGGTTAGATCAGTTTTCATTGTTTGTGTTATTTTTGCTATGTAAATATTATTCACAGTTGAGCCATGTACTGTATACACAGATTACATTTTATTTCATGTACAGTTTATTTTTTCCTCCTAGAGTTAATAGTTAAATTTATTTGGTCGATATCCTTTTTACCTATTACAAATCTACCCCTAAACTTTTCCATAAATACGAAAGCCTTCTCAGCATGTTCAGACCTATCAGGTAATCTTATTACTTCCATTATCTGCTTAGAGATATCCCTTCTGGAGGACTTCACCCTCCTGTTCCAGTCTGCACTAGTTACTCTCCAGCCTTGACAAGCAGCCAGCACTGGCATCTCTGCCTCCTCCTTTATTCTAGCCCATTTCCTAGATTTCAAATCTTCCTCTTTCTGGGTTAATTCCCTCATATGGATAGTACCCTCCAGGAGCTTCCTAAGAAAGAGTACAGGGAAGGTAGAAATTTTAAGGCTGCAAATGTCATTATCCTACTTTTATATTTCATTGTTTGGCCAGGTATAGGATTCGAGGCTGGGAATCATTTTTACTCAGTGTCTTGAAAGCACTGCTCGAGATCTTCCAGCTTCCAGTGTTACTGCTGAGAAGTCCCACTTCAATCTGATTCCTAATCCTGTTTTATTCTCTCTTGTATCTTTTAGGATTTTTTCTTTGTCTCTAGCATTCTGGAATTCCTTAGTGTGGATCTTTCATTTATCTCAGTACAATGTAAACTTTATGAGTGCAGAGATTTTTGTTTTGTTTACTGCTGTATTTTCAGAGCCTCACCAGTTTAGCCTTTCCTGAGCAGAAACCTTCTTCTAGGATGGAAGTGGGGGCACTCCCTTTAGTGCAGGAGTGGGGAAGGGTCTGGGGCTCTCACTGCTTCTCATACAGATTTTTAACTAATCCTCCTTTAGAAGCAACTGGCCTGCTTCCAGGACCTCCACTGTGGGCAGAAATTTCAGTTTTCCGTGGTTGCTAAGTCAGTAACCATTGGTTCATTTGCTGTCCACCTTCCAAATTTTTGTTGCCATTATTTTCTTTCCATTTTTTCTTGCCATTATTTTCTTTCCATTTTTTCTTGGTTATGCCTTTTTAAAAACTCCCTGTGTTGTTAGTGAGATTTGGGGAGTAAACTGGTATGTTCAGTCTGTCTCATTTAACTGGAAGTCACTACTATGTACTATTTTGGGAGCATATATTTTACCACAAATTACAGTAAGTTAGGTTTCAATACTATGAAAGTGGATTTCCTCTACATTTACTTGTAGTACCTTACAGATTTTAGATAGTAGTGCCTGAGGTTTGGAGATAAGTAGAAAGTTCACATCTTAAGTAATGCTTCCTGAACTTTTTGGCCACAGGACCTGTTTTTCTGGCAATACCTATTATGAAGGAACACAGTGTTCCTCAGGGTACTGTAAGATGTGGTGCTCTGAGCCTTCTTAGGTCAATAAACCACAGTTTGTTGAGTCATTTTCCCATGTAGGAATTTAGAGTGTCACCATTTTTTCACAGTTATAGATAGAGTTTTGAACATTTAAATGTTTTCATATAAATATGAATGAATGAACATATGAATAAATATATTTATGTCACTAACCAGGTTGAAGGATATAGTTTGAAAACTCTTCATATGTTATCAGAATGCTCTGTATGAAGATGGACCCCATTAAGATCACCATCAGCAGTGTATCTGTTTCTACATGTCCTAGCAACAGGAGGAATGAGTGGCCCAAGGGCAGCAAGGCAGAAGTTACAATGTCTCTTATGACCTAGCTTTGGAAGTCACATACCATCATTTTGCACCATCCTTTTGGTTATTAAGGTCAGCCCTATCCCATGGGGAGGGGACCACACAAGGGCCTGAATACTGGGTGGCAAGGATCATTGAAGTTCATCTTGGAGGCTGGCTACCATCCTCTGCCCTCTGTCCCCTAATGAATCATGTCCTCGCATTTGCAGAACGTACTTAACCCTTCCCAAGCCCCCCCAGAGTTAGCACATCAGCCTGTTAGCACATTCCATTAGCACATCAGCCTAAAGTCCAGAATCTTGTCATCTAAAAGCAGGTGCAGGTGTGGATTTACATTCCTCAGGTGAGATCTCCTGGGTATAGCTCTTTAAGTACACCCCACCCCCAACAGACCATGGTGGAACAGGTGTAGGATTTTACTTATTTATTTTTAAGTTTTATTTACAACACCGTATTTTTAAAATTTATTAGTTGATTTATTTTTTTCTAGTTTGGATCGATTTATTCATGTGAGGACTAGAGATTCAAAGTTCTAAGGGTGTATATAAACAGACTTTAAAAAGTAAAACTAGCATCACATTTATATGTATTTTTTGTTCTGCAACTGTCTTTCGACATAGTATTTTGTAGCCTTCATTCCAATTCATTCATTTAGACATGCCTTATTCTTTTTAGTAGCTACATAGTTTTCTACCATATAGGAGCCCTAACTTATTATATGCACATAGATTAAAGAGTCAGGTAATTCTATGAAGCTGGTTGTTAAAACTTTCAGTCCATAACCTTCTTCTATTGTCTCCTTCCCAGAGGTAACCATTTTTCAAAACTCTTTTGCTGTTTCTTTTACTGTTTTTATCTATTGCCATTTACAGATTTTTCAATGATTTAGGTATCACCTATTTACTTCCCACCATGGAGGGTTAGGATTTAGCTTTTTTCCAACACTGGCCCCTAAGCTCTAAAACACCCTCTAGACAGGCTCATCCTTCTGATATGGTAGTAAGTGTCATCATTGGATTAAATCGATACTCAGCTTTACATTATCCTGACCCAGTAAATGCTATTCACAGCTGAGCAACAAAATATCCTGTGATTTTTTTCCCTTCCTGTATAACTTTTTTTGTTTTCTTTGGAGTTAATAATTACCTTGTTTTCTTGTTTGCTTAGTTTTTCTATGTACTTGTCAATTGTTCAACCCTGTTTTTCTACTTATGTAAATTTTTTCTTGATATACAGGCATACCTTGTTTTATTGCACTTTGCAGATATTGTGTTCTTTAACAAATTGAAGGTCTGTGGCAACCCTGCATTGAGCAAATCTATTGGCACCATTTTTCCAGCAACATTTGCTCACTTCACGTATCTGTGTCACATTTTGGTAATCTCGCAATATTTCAAACTTTTTCCTTATTATTATATTTGTTATGGTGATCTGTGATCAGTGATCTTTGATGTTACTATTGCAAAAAGTTGCTATCGCTGAAAGTTCAGATGATGGTTAGCATTTTTTAGCCATAAAGTATTTTTTAATTAAGGTATGTACCTTTCTTTTTAGACATAATGCTATTGCACAATTAATAGATTACAGAATAGTGTAAACATAACTTTTATATGCACTGGGAAGCCAAAAATATTTGTGTGACTCACTTTATTGTGATAATTTACTTTATTGCAGTGGTTGGAACCAAGCACCCAAAATGCCCAAGGTCTGCCTGTATTCAAGTATTCTATCAGTTTCATCTTCTTTAAGAAACCTGTCTCCCCTAGAGCCTTCTGACCTGCTTCAATCTAGTTTTTTTTGCCCTCTCGAGCCAGTGTACATTTGTCCTTCTGGATATTCTATTTGCCTGTCTGTTGTGTTGGATATTCTGCTCAGAGGGTTTACACAAAGCCCCAGTGATCTGGGAGAAGAGGAGGGAGGGGCCATGATTTTCCTGGTTTGGTATGTTTCCTGCCCTTACCTCTGCCTGGCGTTCTCCAGACTAGAGTCTCTCGGTCACATCCTCTCCAGAAAGTAGACCTTCCGTTTTCTGCTAGGGTGGGGAAGAGGCAGTCGTCATGATAAACAGACAAGTTTAGCAACATTCCTTACGCAGGAGTCAAAGGTAGATGTGCTTTACATGGTTGCAAAGCCAGTTTAAGAGCCAATGACTTAGTGTTTTCATGGATTCCCTTAAGGAATGCCGCACCACCTACTTTCTGGAGGCACGGAGCACAATAATGTGAAAACACATAGGCATCATCAATGCTGAATCAAAGAGTGATAAAGTCACTGAATGTGAAAAAGTTTTAGGAAAACCTTAACCAAGTTATTTTGTTACATATATTTTTATATATGATTTTTAAAAATATATACCTAATTTACTCTAAAAGAACTCTTCAATAAGTGTAAAATTTAATAATCTAAGTGAATAATTTTTTTTTTTTTGGTACGCTGGCCTCTCACTGTTGTGGCCTCTCCCGTGCGGAGCACAGGCTCCGGACGCGCAGGCGCAGCGGCCATGGCTCACGGGCCCAGCCGCTCCGCGGCATGTGGGATCTTCCCGGATCGGGGCACGAACCCGTGTCTCCTGCATCGGCAGGCGGATTCTCAACCACTGCGCCACCAGAGAAGCCCTAAGTGAATAATTTAAGTTTTTTTTTCTAATCAGTGGTGACTTGGATGGAAGGAAATATAATATTGTGGATTTATACCCCCTTTTTTTTTTTTTTTTTTTTAAGTGGTACGCGGGCCTCTCACTGCTGTGGCCTCTCCCGTTGCGGAGCACAGGCTCCGGACGCGCAGGCTCAGCGGCCATGGCTCACGGGCCCAGCCGCTCCGCGGCATGTGGGATCTTCCCGGACCGGGGCACAAACCCATGTCCCCTGCATCGGCAGGTAGACTCTCAACCACTGCGCCACCAGGGAAGCCCACATACCCCTTTTTTGTTACATGGATTGTAAATATTTTTGTCCATCACTTTTGTCTTTTGTATGGTATTTTTCACTGTATGGAAATTTTACATTTTTATGTGAGCAAACCTGTAAATCTTCCTTTATAGATTCTGAGCCTTGCCTACCCCAAAGATATAAAAATATTCGCTATTATTTCCTAGTATTTTCATAGTTTTATATTTAGTATTTAAATTTTAACCAATCTGGGATTTATTTTTATTTATTTATTTATTTGTTTGTTTGTTTGTTTATTGGCTGTGCTGCGCAGCATGTGGGATCTTAGTTCCCCGATCAGGGAGCAAACGTGCCCCTTGCAGTGGAAATGTGGAGTATTAACCGCTGGACCGTCAGGGAAGTCCGTCCGTATTTTTGTTTTAATAAATTTATTTTATTATTTTTTTATTATTTTTATTATTTTATTATTCACGGCTGGGCCCGTGAGCCATGGCCGCTGAGCCTGCGCGTCCGGAGCCTGTGCTCCGTAACGGGAGCGGCCACAACAGTGAGAGGCCCGTGTACTGCAACAACAACAACAACAACAAAAATTTATTTTATTTATTTTTATTTTTGGCTGCGTTGGGTCTTTGTTGCTGTGCGCGGGCTTTTCTCTAGTTGCGGCGAGCAAGGGCTACTCTTTGTTGCGGTGCGCAGGCTTCTCACTGGGTGGCTTCTCTTGTTGTGGAGCATGGGCACTAGGCAAGCGGGCTTCAGTAGTTGTGGCACACGGTCTCAGTGGTTGTGGCTCACGGGCTCTAGAGCACAGGCTCAGTAGTTGTGGTGCACGGGCTTAGTTGCTCCACGGCATGTGGGATCTTCCCGGACCAGGGATCAAACCTGTTTCCCCTGCATTGGCAGGCGGATTCTCAACCACTGCACCACCAGGGAAGCCCTCAATTTTCAATCCTATTTTTGCTTTGTGTTTCTACATCCCTTAACATTTTTGTATGTATTTTATTTTTTCATAGAGACATACAGAATGTTGTGTTTATAGGTGGATAGTTCTATGAATTTTGACACCCTTAAATGGTGTAACCACCACCACAATTGAGACAGGGTATTTCCATGTTCCAAAAAGTTCCCTCATACCCCTTTGTAGACAGTCTCTTTCCTCCACTCCAAGCCCCTAGCAACTATTGATCTGAATTTTATTCCTATGGTTTTGCCTTTTCCAGAACGTACTGTAAATGGAATCAAACAGGATGTAATCTTTTGAGTCAGGCTTGCTTCACTTAGCATCAGGCTTCTGATATTGATCCACATTGTTACGTGTGTCAGAAGTTACTTTCTTTTTACTGCGTTGTAGAATTGCATCCTTTGCACCTACTACCGTCCTTTAATATTCGATGAAGAATATTTCATGCCTTTCTCAGGACTGAATAGTTTGAATCACTTTAGGTCAACCAGATAAGAATGTTTAAATTTTTAGAGGAACCCCACCCTGCCACAACTTTTACTTATCAAATGGAAATTTATATAAAATACACATACTATAATACATCTTTCTTTTCTTGTTCAAGGAGATTTGTAAAATCTCTTGCTCTCTTTTTTCTTTTGGTAGGTATTGATTGGCAGGTACGGCCTCCTTTATCAGGACTTCCTACGCTTGGTAAAATGCCTCTCAACAAGGAGTTTCATTTTAACACTTCCATTGCTAACTTGGTCATCCTTCGTGGGAAAGAAGTACATAGTGCGGAGCTGGGTAAGCAAAGTTAAGGTGAAAATTAAGATGTACATTTTGCACATGTACATGGTGCGCATGGTAAAAAAAAAAAAGAGAGAGAAAGGAAAAAAAAAGTCCCTGAATTTATTCTTAAAGAAAGGAAAATAATAACTCCATATTTTAGTAACAAAATATAACCATTGTATCAGTAAGTGTGTGACTGGATACCAAAATAGATGTGGTGTAAACAATAGGACAAGTTTAATTCTTTCTTCCTGAATCTGGTTGATCTGTCATCCTCACCTTGTGGCTTTGTCCTTAGTGCAAGACATCTATTTGAACTTCAGCCATCAAATCACATAGGAATAAGCAAAGAGAAGGTCAGGACTGGTCCTCTAGGGTCACACACCACACTTGTGTTTACATCCCTTCGACTGGGACTGAATCATGTGCCACATCTGGCTGCAGGGGTGGCTATGAGCACAGTTAAAATTTGGTGGTTCTGTTACTAAAGAAGAAGTGGAGAACAGGTATTGCAGGACAACTAATGGTCTCTGTGACCAGCATTGGTACAACATTTTCAGGAGGTTGAAAGAGCAGTACTCTTCTTAGCTTTCTTTGTGTTTCTATGGCAAGTCTCTGGGATTGTATTATCCTTGTCTGATGATTCCAGCAGCATCCAATTGGCTGCTTCTAGCTGTGATACAAAGAAAATCAATCTCATCCCTGTAATACCTCTTAAATAAAAAACTAGTAATAATTAAAAAGAGATCAAGTCAATCAGATGGTGTACTTTCTTCATATTCTTCATTTTAGATTTTAAAATGAGAAAATTAATAAAAGGATATATAAAGTAATCTAACCTCCAAAAATTTACCCACAGCAAATGATGCAGGTACACAGAGGTGTTCTTGCAAAGATATTCATTGCAACATCTTTCACACTAACAGAAATGTGGGAACCACCTAAATGCCCAACAGTAGGAAATGTGTTAAAGAAATTATGCTATATTCATAGAAGCTTTTTAAAATATGAGTGATATTTACTGACACAGAAAAGAGGTTTACAACATATTGGTGAATGAAAAATGCATATTACATAGGGGCATGTATGTAAAATTATAGTACAAAAGAGGGTCAGCGGACTGTTCATAGTCTGTCTCTGGGTGGTAGCATTTCAGCTGTTGAGTTGACTTTTAAATTTTCTTCTTAATACTTTTCTGAACGGTGTGAATTTTTTTTTTATGATGAATATGGATCTTTTATCCAAAAGCAATATAAAGCTAGTTTCAAAGAGCAAAACAAAAGATTTCTGGTGAAATGGATACAAAATATCTGTTTATTAATTTGTTTCAAAAACTGATGATTTGTGATGTAAACAGTGCCTTGTTATTTTACCCTAGGAGCATTTAAAGATCCAGCTCTCTATACTTCTTGGTTAGAGCCTGTTCATGCTTTCAGTGTGTGGAAAACCCAGCGAGCCTTTAGCAAATATGAGAAGTCTGCAGCGTTGGTCAGCAATAGCCAGTTCTTAGTAAAACCACTTGATATGATTGTGGGCAAAGCATGGAATATGTTTGCTTCAAAGTAAGTAAAAAATAAATCTACAAACCTTTCCTAACCTTAAGCAGATAATATAATGTTAAAACAATAGGCAGGCCCCAGTCTGGGAAGATCCCACATGCCGCGGAGCGGCTAGGCCCGTGAGCCACGGCTGCTGAGCCTGTGCGTCCGGAGCCTGTGCTTTGCAATGGGAGAGGCCACAACAGTGAGAGGCCCTTGTAACACACAAAAAAACAAAACAAAAAACCAAACAAACAAAAAACAATCGGCAGGATCTGGAGTGTCTTAGTCTGTTTGGGCTGCTATAACAAATATAGCATAGACTGGGTAGCTTATAAACAACAGAAGTTTCTCGCATTTCTGGAGGCTAGCATGTCCAAGATCAAGGTACTGGCAGATTCGATGTCCAGTGAAGACCAACTTCCTGGTTCTTAGGTGGTGTCTTTTTGCTGTGTCCTCAAATAGCAGAGGGGCAAAGGAGCTTTCATGGGCCTCTAATCCCATTCATGAGGGCTCCACTGTCATGACCTAATCACATCCCAAAGGCCTTACCTCCTAATATCATCACCTTGGGAGTTAGGATTTCAACATATGAATTTTGGGGGAACACAAACATTCAGTCTATAGCATGGAGTAAGGACTTCGTTAGGTATGAAACTTTGGGCACATTACTTCAGGTTTCATTTCCTTTTCTGTACAATGGATCCAAAAGAGAGGATATATGTGGTGAGGATTAAATGAGATGATAATGTAAAAAACACCTAGTACAGTGCGTGACTAGTAAATGCTCAATAATTGTTCCATAGTATTATTGTTGTTGTTGACTAAATGAGTAGTTTCTTTTTAAAAAATATTTATTTGGTTGCACCAGGTCTTAGTTGTGACTCCAGGGCTCCTTTAGTTGCAGCTTGCTGGCTTCTTAGTTGCAGCATGTGGGATCCTTAGTTGCAGCAGGTGGGCTCCTTAGTTGTGGCTCACCGGCTCCTTAGTTGTGGCACACAGGCTCCTTAATTATGGCATGGGAACTCTTAGTTGCAGCATGCATGTGGGATCTAGTTCCCTGACCAGGGGTCAAACCCCAGCCCCCTGCTTTGAGAGCATGGAGTCTCATCCACTGCACCACCAGGGAAGTCCCTAAATGAGTAGTTTCTAAATGAAGTGAAAGTAAAGTAGAAATTTCACTATAAGGCAAGGACAGTAAGATATTTTTCCAAAATAAGATCCTTGAGAATGGAAGAGATCCTGATCTTGCTCAGTAAGAAATATTGCAAGTGCAACTCCACTTGGTACTAAGAAATGTCTACTTGATTACTAAGAAATGTGTTATCCGGTTCCCTGACCTCTGCCACAATTACTTAATGTTAAAGCAGAATTTCTCAAATGATTGGGTAAGCCTGTACTTTGATTAGCTAGGATTCCCAAGGGCTCCCCATCCTGCACATGGCCATTCCATAAACCCCTACTCCTCAGGACTGTGAACTCTGTGTCCTTTTTTGGTATAGTTCTCATCCCACATTCATTAAACGGTAGCAGCTATTATTTCATCAATTTAGTTCATGTCTGCCCTTGATATTCTTTTTAACATGATTTCTCCTGCCTCAGAACATTTTGGGGGACTGGAGGTATTAAGAGGATCACCTGGCATTAGTGAAAATTAAGCGTTGTCTGAAAAACACTTGGGAGGCTTCACTTCATTTCTAGAACTGGATCAATGTGTTTCTACAGTTTCACGCCTTAGATAAAACTTCTCAGGCACTTCTTAAGAGTTTATATTGAACACAGTCATCTCCTGTAGGGTGTTGAATTTGTGCTGGGTAGACAGCCAAATCTGAACATGCTTCTTTTTCCTATGTGCTGCTTGCTTTTTTTTTTGGCCATGCCGTGCAGCTTGAAGGATCTTAGTTCCCCGACCAGGGATTGAACCCGGGCCCTGGCTGTGAAAGCACCAAGTCCTAACCACAGGACTGCCAGGGAATTCCCCTCCTATGTGCTTCTTATTGTCACTGTCTTGGACACTAAATAGACAGGGAGCTTGACACAGACTTTGAGAGTTTGCTAACCTTTGGAGTAAACATTGAAGCAAAGGTAAGACTTTTAAGAGAGTGCCATCTTCAAATGTTCATGAGCTAGGAAAGGTCTATTTATTATTTGATTTTGAGTTATTCGTTTGCCTGAGATTTTTATTTCGTATTTTTTGTTTCTTTCACCAGAGCCTACATTCATCAGTACACAAAATTTGGAATTGAAGAAGAGGATTTTTTGGACAGTTTCACATTGTTAGAACAGGTTATTGCTAGTTACTGCAACCTCGGATTTTGAACAAAGGGGAAAAATTACCTTAAGTCATCTTTGGACTAAAATACTTGCAGTACTACTTTCTCGGTAAGGTTTTTCAAATTCCTATCTGCTAATGTAACAAGGTTGAACGCTGATTCCTTCTGCATACTATAGCCACAGAAAAGGAGAAAAACCTTTCATGTTTTCAATGAAAACATCTACTTGAAATTTTCCTTTGTAAGAAAAAATATTGGTACTTCTTTAAAGAACTTTGGGAATACTTTGCTGAGACGTTAGAACTCTAGAGTTATCAGAAAAGGAAACTTCCCTCTTTATTCCAAAAAGCATTCACTAAATATGAGCTAAACTTTCATAGCACAATTTTAAGCTAAGAAATTGCAATTCCGTATTTAAATATATTCATCTTTGAAGTGAATGTTTTGAACCATAAGAGGGAGCTGTTGTCAAAAGCTACAGGGTGAACATCTGTTTTTGAATATTTTATTCTAAAACGGTAAGATTTTCCACTTTAAGGAGCTATTTAAAAATAAATGTCAGGACTTTGTTAATAAACGTATATCATGCTTAAATACAAAAGTAAATAAGCAAGTGTTTACTTTGTTTGCTGTTTCTTAAATTTTCTGGGCATCAGAAAATTGGGTTTTTCTTTTAGATGTTAGAATGCCAGAGCAGAAACTGATTTTATTCAACCAGTGCTTTAAAATTACTTACAGGTATTTAGCTGGTGTGGAAGATGGTTATATTCTTTTCAGTAAAAGGGGTAAGAGCTTTCACCAAAATTTCACTAAGTTGAGAAAATTATCACCAAGGAAATATTGTCCTAGATGAAAATGACACATACAGATGTTGGTTTCATTCAGAAGGGCAGAACACATTTGGAAATTTGCAACTGCGTTTGAGGGGAATGGTGTAGTTCAATGAAACACATCACATGCAATGTATTAACAAATGTAAAATGGCAAACAAATAGGAACATTTTGCCCTTTCTGCCAAATCTACCCGTGGTTTCTTCCTTTTCTTTCCATATGGAAATGATTACCTTTTTGCTGTTTTTCTTATCAACTGTTGCTATGATTTAAAATACTGAACCATATCTTATTTCTAAGGAATGTAAAAAGTGGTCTGTTCAACTGCTAAAAGGCACACCCACTGCTGTATTTTGTTAAGCCAAGGATACTAGAAAATAATGAGATCGTAATTTTTACAAAATAAAGTAAAAAGTAATAGTTTAGCATTGCGGAGATCCAAAGACTGAAACAATTTCCCCGAACTAAACCAGCATTAATGAAGATCTGTAACCAAATTACCTCACTAGGGGGTAGGCTGATTCTGAGGAACTCTGCTACAAGTTAAGCTTAAAGAAAGTCGTAAGTTGAAATCATTTTATATTTGAGAAAACCATGCATGAGGTACCAAATGGGACAAATATATTTCTAATTTGGGAACTCATGGAATCAATGGCAGGTGACTGTTGGAAGTAAACTCCAATTAGACAGAGCCATTCACTTATGTGAGTTGACCCTTTCTTATGCACATTATTGTTTAATGCACAACTGCATTATTTGGTATGTGTGGATACCTAAGTATTTGCAAAATTGTTTTAAATGTTTACATTAAAATTTTTTTCTTGTCTATTTGGAATAATATAAAAATTTTTGCTATTAGAGTTGTGATAACTTAAAAATTAACACAAAGAAGTTGATGCCAAAGCTTCAAAATAAGGGGTGGCATTGGAAATGTACTTTTGATTTGTGTGGAGATAGTGGCCAATCAGCCAGGACAACATTAGAATCATAACTTCCCAGGCATAGAGAGCCAAAAGCTTTGAACATGTAATTTCTTAGATTACTGGGTAACTGGCATACTATGTGTCACTCAGACATTATCCCACACAGCCAAGATGCACCCCTATAGGCAGTGAGTACAGTATAAATTCAAACTGTTTCTTATTTTCAAACCTTTTCGCTCTCCCCCATTTGTGCTTTTCTTAGGAGCTCTTTAAGCGGTAGAACCTGTTTCTTCCCATTCATTCCCTCTTGCTTCTAGCTCTGAGTAACTCGCCCGCAACCCCGCACCACTACTATTCAGTCAGCCGACAATCCCTTTCTCCTTTCTTTAACCTGTCACTTAGAACTCAGTAAGTGTGCCCATGATTCACTATTCTCAGTCCATTCATTCACTCAACCAGTATCTATTCACTGCCAGGCACAGAACCAATGCTAAGTATATGGGGATCAATACCACAAAGTCTAAATGAAGAAGCTTACAGTGTACTTAAGTTTCTTTCCATGCCTGGTGCTACGATTCTAGCTTCCTAATTATTGCTTATCATCTTGCCCAGGTCCATATTCAGTTTTGTTTTTTTACAGTAAAGATGTGGTACGAAGTAAAGAACCGTGAACTGGGACCTTTAGTCTAGGCTTTACATTTGTCTGAAGCCTCCTCACTGGCTCTGTAGACTTTACTGTGCAGTGTACATACCAGTGATTCTTCTCCTGACCACCATGTTTATCACACTTGCATTCCTGTCCAAAATTTTGTTTTAAAATATGCTCCATATGTTCCCATCCCGCTGTTCTCTCCGCATGAGCTCAAGGTTTGGCAGTCAACCCTTCCTTGTTCCTCCACCTACCTTCCAAATATGGCTTTGCCCACTGACTTGTCATTTTTGCAAATAATCAGTTATTTAATTTAAGAGATATCTGCTCATCTGTATCAATCACATTGTTTCCTATGGGTTTTAGGAATGTGAGCTAAAAAACCTGGCTTTATATTTTGAACTAAATGACTTCCTAATCCTACACTCTGAAATGTCTCAGACGATGCAGTGTCCACCTTATTAATAAATGGAATCCCATTTCCACTAGCAGGAATGTTAAGATAAACAATGTAAATATTTTAAGTTTCTGGAGAACGCAGTTGTTGGGTCCGTGTTGCAGAAGATATGGCATTCAAGGGAGAAGAGGGAAAAGAGAGAAAATCCTAATAATTTAGACTCTAGAGAGCCAGTGAAGCAGGGGAAGAGATGAAAAAGAAGGTCAGGGTGGGCTTCCCGGGTGGCGCAGAGGTTGAGAATCCGCCTGCCAATGCAGGGGTCACGGGTTCGTGCCCCGGTCCGGGAGGATCCCATATGCCGCGGAGCGGCTGGGCCCGTGAGCCATGGCCGCTGAGCCTGCGTGTCCGGAGCCTGTGCTCCGCAACGGGAGAGGCCACGACAGTGAGAGGCCCGCATACCACAAAAAAAAAAAAAAAAAAAAAAAAAAAAAAGAAGGTCAGGGTGACTGATGATGGTCCCAAAGAACTGCTAATAGCTTATAAGCATTTAAAAAAAAAAAAGAAAGAAAGAAATACTCGATGGTTTTTGAATTATGGACTTTACCTAATGATAAAAAAATCTAAGAACAGCTTACAAGAATAGCATGAAAAGAAACAAGAAGCTCAATTACATGTCACTTAGCAATAATTCTGTGTTACCCGAATTTATCTCCTTTGCCAATGATGGAGCCAATACAATGGATACGTTTATGGCTCTCTTGTCCTATGAATTTAATTATTTACATGGTAAGTACACAGAAGTTCAAAGATTTTTGTCCAATCTTTTTGTCCAATATTGGCTGTCCAATAAGGTAGCCATTAGCCACATGTGGTTAGTGAGTGTAAAATACACACTGGATTTTGAAGATAATACAAATAAAATAATGTAAAATATTAATATCTTAAATTGTGGAAATGATATTTTGGACATAAGTTAAATAACTTATTCAAATTGGTATAATACCTGTTTTTTTACATTTTAAAGTATAGCAACTAAAATTTTTAAAATTAGAGATATGGCTTGCGTGATATTTCTATCGGACAGAACTATTCTAGACATTTCAGGAGCAAAATCCCGGGAATTGTAGAAACTGGAGTTGAACAAAGCTTGTCCTTACTAGGTGAGAGTTCATGGGAACATGATAGTAAGAAACATGACATGAGGCAGAAAGATGCAAGTTTTCCTTTTTTAAAAAAAGGAGGGCCTTGCTTAAGCTCAGCTCATGTGAACAGTATGAAAGAGGCAGAATATGAGCTTAATTCCACAAACATCCATTGAACACCTGCAAGGAAAGACACTGTGCAAAGATGGGGAAATTAAAAAATGAGGTAAACCTGGCCCCTGCCCTTTAGGAGTTCACCATCTGGTATATTCCTTGCTGCAGATCATATGCCTGGTTCATGTAGAGACTCTCTGTTTACTGAACAGATTAATATAAATGTCTGAAAAACTATGGAAGAGACGTAAAGCTGCAAAACTACAGACACATAATAAAGCCTATTAAAGGTCCCATATTAGCAATAGATCTCACAGCTATTAGATGAAACTAAGGACCTGGAAATGTACTTTAAAATATTTTGTTTCTGAAGTCATCTTGTATAATTAAGAGCCACTTAAGGCAATATAAATTCAAACAATATATTAAAAGAGAGGGTACAACTGCCTTTGTTTGCAAGTCCTTGCCTAAAATCTAAATTCCTTGTCTTGGAATTCTAAGCCTTCTAATGTTTGGCCATTCCCCCTCTCCCACTGTTTCCTTTCTGTGTACTGTAGTAGCCAAAGCTGACAGAAATGGCTGTTAAATGTGGTTATGAGAAACACATAGATTCGTCTACATGGTTATGTTTAATTTTGTTCAGTAAGGACAGGGGTGGAGCTATCACTGACCTGAAGATACAGATAAGAGACACGCCCCAATGATCCTGCCTGCCCCAGCTCTGACCCCACTGCTCGGATCCCAAGACCAAGAAGAGGCTCAGAACATTTTTGAGCAGGCCTCAAAGGACACATGCTAGATTTCGTAGTAATTTCTTTGGGATAATATCTTAGGGGATTTCCTTCCTTTTCATATTATGCATTTCTTTGGCTTGCTTTTTTTTTTTTTTTTAAGCAAAGCCATAAAAACCCAACATAAAGATAAAATAACTCAAAAATGATTTTTCAAAGGATGTTAAGACCTGGAGACAGTTTGAAGGATGGAGGAATAAGTCAAATGAATCAGAAGGCAGCAACAAGGGGTGGAAGTAATAGGCATCCTCATCTTTCTGTAAACTATCACAGAAACAGGGTGTAGGAATTACAGGATGCTCCAGGTTCAGTCAAGGGCAGAGGAGGAAGGGAGAAAGAAATTAAAGACTATCTTTGGGGTCCTACTGTCTCAACATGTTCTTCTTATGAACATTGCCTACTGCAGGGAAGATTAGTAAATATATCAAACACAAAGTCTGGGAGCAGCCTGAAAAGAGGTGTATAAGGTAGGAAATCATTTATGTATGAAAGAACCTTTTATTTCTTCCTTGCAGAGACCAGGGATGTCTTTTATGCTCAGACAGATTATGTTTGAAGAAGAAAATGCAGAACATCTGCAAATTTCTTTGAACTCTATATTTTTCTACAAGCACTATTTTTCAGCTACTTTTTTTTTTCTTTTCTTCTAAAATTGTGCAAAGTACTCGCACACCTGTGCTTTTACCAGATAGGCATCTCATTTTGTCTGATTCCATCAGAAAGCCAGGAACAGTCACACCCCGATTCTCGAAGGCTTCAAAAACCGTGCACCTTCTTGAGTGGAATACTCAAGCTTGGCGCCTCTCTTCTCTACCAAAGGATTATTACACAAGTAAGTCTCTGTCCTTCTGAACTCTGGTGCTCCTGGTGAGTGGTATGATTGTGGTCATATGTCATTTATTCTGAACTCCTACCCAGCCAACTTCAATAAGCCTAACTCATGTACTGAAACATGTAAACAACCCTGGCACCAAAGCAGCCAAATGGAAAGCCGCCTTTACCACGTGCTCGAGAAGGTGTAATAATAAAGCCGTGATTCTGCCTTTTGGCTTGGCAAAGCCAGTTGGGAGGACGCCCTCGTACTTACTTGGGAGTACTGACGACATCTGGGTTCTAGGTGGCTGCCACTGCTGTCTAGGCTAGCACTACTGGAATCTTGGACTCTAGTAGAAATATACAGGAAATCACACTGCCAAGCTTTTCTCCTTATAAAGACAATCTATCCAGGAATTATCATCCTCCCAGTTCTCGGAGGGAGGAGCCACTGGCAACGTAGGCAGGATGCAACTGCGGAGAGGAATTTTAAAGCAGTTTCCTGTGGCTCCAAGGTCCAGTCACACAGTGCCATTCTTCAAGAACGGTGCTACGTAACAAGGTGAGGCTTAGATGATCACTTACAGGAGAGTACAGAGAACATACTACTCTAGAGGATTCTCTGAAAAAGTCAGGTTTATTCTCCAACAGGGAGTGGTTTGAGGAGTTAGGAGAACTGACACACACCCCTATACTAGGCCCCACCATTCTACTGGTATCTTCCCCTCATATGTTCAAAACGGAATAGTGACTCTCTCTCTCTGACTTGGTCCTCCTCCTATATTCCTGGCTCGGTGATCAATGATTATTGCTGTCCTCTCAGGGTCCTCTGGTCCCTCCTTCATGTATACTCCACCTCTTTCACTCCACCATTACCTGGACTCTACTTAGGTAGCACCTCCTGCCTGCCTTTGAATCTCTGCTGCTGCTTCACCTGGGCTGTTGCAATATCCATTCGGCAAATGCTGTGTGTGACCCCACCCTGTGCTTAGCTCTGAGCATACAAGAGAGCACAATAGTTCCTGCCCTTATGTGGCTT
The DNA here is from genome assembly GCF_026419965.1 of Kogia breviceps. Taxonomy (NCBI): domain Eukaryota; kingdom Metazoa; phylum Chordata; class Mammalia; order Artiodactyla; family Physeteridae; genus Kogia; species Kogia breviceps. The sequence continues at coordinate 23,025,790 of NC_081328.1, forward strand.
AGGTTCTAGTGGAGGAATGAGCAGAAACAAAACATAGACTAGTTGTGAATTGTATGTAGGTACTTTAGAGGAAACAAAAGGAAGCTAGGCAGAGAGTAACAGAGGTAGTAGGCTCGTTGGACTTGTCTCACAGCTCCCTCGAGGGTGCTTTCCTGGTGTCTCTCACAGGGCTTTTCCCTCACCCCAACCCCTACCTGGCAATTCGAATGCCACATCCTCATGAAACCTTTTCTGATCCTTCCTAGTCGGCAGTTTTCTTCCTCTTTCCATTTTTTTTTCTCATGGCCTTCATCTTACTACTCAACATTGTACTTACCTGCATATTTGCATAACCCACAAGAAGACTGGAAGCTCCTGGAGCGAGATCACTTTTCAACAGCGTTGCCTCTTCCCTACAGTACTTTAAACTATTAGATATTTAAAAAGTGAATAAAAAAAAAATTTTTCCCCCCAATGTGGCTAATACCACACTACTGGCCCTGTTTCATAGGGTTGTTATGAAGATCAAATAAATCTCAAGATGTGACAGTGCTTTAAAAGAGAAAAAAGGTCTGTACCTTTGTACGGATTGCTTTGTAATCATAGCAAACATCACTCTGAGAACCTGCCCACACAGGACGGTGAAGAGCAGAGCTGGCTTTTCCAACCCTTGGCATAGGGACACACAAAAGCTGTTCATCTGTTTAAATGCAAAACTTTTTTGGCTGTGGCCTTGACTTTCTGCTCACTTTTCCCATCACCTACCTTGTGATCACAAGATGAAACAAGCAAGCAGACGCTTGGACTTCTGCACTGGACTTTTCCGCAGACCTGAGTGGCGAAGAGCCAGAACACCTAGGTTTGAATTCTTGCTCTACTTCCTTGCTTCCCCCAGCAAATCACTGAACTTCTCTGCCTTAATCTTCTCATGGGGCTGTTGGAAGGATTTAAAGATTAAATACAATACACATAAAACAACATTGGAAACGGTGCCTGGTACAAAGCAAGCAAGCAATTATCAAAGTTACAGTAAATCCACTGTGCTTCCTGGTACAGGGCACATCAGGGGAGGTTCCTGGGAGCTAATCTTGATTGCCGGTGTTGTGATTGTGTACAAAGAACATACTGTGGAGGGGACATGGGAGTGGGAGGGGCCTGGTGCAAGGGACAGGATGGAGCAGTGCAGTCTGAAGAGAGTCAAGAGTGTGGCCAAGCCGTGTGAGTTTAGGTAGAGAAAGTTTGGCTGCTGTTAAGAGGTTTAGGACTGTCACTCAAGTGAAAGTGATTCTCAAGACACTCCGAGGTGCACTAAAAAAAATGCAAGGCAGAGAAGGGCCGCCTCTCGTTATTTTTGGCTTTCATCTTTTTAAGGTGAAAAGAAGTTGAGAACAGCAAGGTTCTCTGGTGACATGGAGCGTTGGGCTTCGGCACTTACTGCCAAGTGAAGTGAACCTGAGCTGCTCTTTGTTTCCAACACAACCTGGTGAGGAGCCAGAGAAAGACAAGAATAATCTAGTCATTCCCCACCTTTGGGGGAAGGCAGAACCCACCCCTCTTTTCAAACTTGCTCCACAAAAACAATTTTTCCCTCCATCAGAAACAGACTGGGACACAATTAAGCAATGCTGCCGGGCTGAGTCAGTCCAAAGTGGCCTGAAGGAAAAAGCTGCTCATGCTGTTCTCTAAAGGGGGATAGATGGTAACAAAGGGAAATGACGTTTGGGATTAGGCTGGGGGGAGAGAAAAGTGGCCGTCAGAGGCCTCCTTGAATAAACAAGGCTTTTCCCCAAAGGGCTTTGGGTGCAAGGCCATCAAAGCAAGCTGTCCATACTCCTCCCTGGAAACTCTCAAAAGGCCATGACTGTTAGCTTAGACAGGTGGCCCAGGGGTCCCTCTTGGCCAAAAATGCCCAGAATAAGCCCGAGCCTTCCCCTCAAGAATTCAGGAATATGGTTTCCAACACAAACAGATACTACATTGTCGAAATAGTGCTGGAGTGTATCCAAGTGTTCCCTTTATGTCCTTTGAGTCATTTGGAAATGGTTAACAAACGGGCTGAACACCTGGGCTGATTACCCCAGAAGGGGATTTCCAAACAGATTCTATGCTGTAAAATCATCTCTTCCCTTCCCAAAGCAATTCAGTTCCACTTTCTCTGAAGTGTGCCCTGAAGATTCCAAATTTTCTAACTATGGTTGATTCTAGGCTTACTAAATTATAGCAGCAACTGCTGCTGACACAAAGAAACAAGGAGCCAAGCAACTCTGTGCTTTTTAAAAAGGTTTTCTTTAAATTAAGAGGAACAGATGTCCAATGTTTCAAAAAGCCACACATTTGTGGATTTGGCTGACAAACCCTCTAAGCTGCATTTCATTTCTGTTCCCAGAGAGTCAGCCAGCCACTTAGGACTGACTCACTCACTCTGGGCCACAGTTTGGGCCAGTATCCCAACTACAGAACTAGAATCCCAGATCTCGAATAAACCCAGGGTGTTTGGGTAGATAGTGGGGGCCATCTAAAACAACTTTTTTAAAAATTTTATTTTAGTAGTATCAACACCCACACAGCAAACTGTGGAAGGCTAGTAGGTCAAAGAAAATGAGCAAACAGTTGGCACTTGCCTGTCCCAGCGCCACAGTTCTAAAGGCAATGAGTAAGCAGCTATCCAGAACAGGTTTTTGTTATAATCCCTCTTATAAGTACTGGTTAAATATGCAAATACGTGTAGGTTATATGCTGCAATTCAAGTCCTCACCCTTAAGGCAAATGCAATACCTTAGGTGAACTCCTGGCCTTGCTGGGAAGGGAGGGACAGGAACCCAAGCCCCTGACTAGCAGATACAAATGACTCAACTGCTTCTAGAATTTTACAGTACATTATGTGCTTTCTTTTTTTGCTGTCTTTGAGAATAAAGGAACAAAAACACTTCACATGCAGCAGTTTTGCGTAGCATTTCATTTACTATGTTTTGTGAATACCAGAGAAGCTTTGATCATGTGAGTTAGAGACGGAATGTTACTTGGCTTTCAAAAATGGCTATTAAACTCCTGCTTAGGTTGTCTTAACTTTTTGTGAGCAAGCACATTAACAACTAATTATTTATCAATAAAATAAACCAATCTTGTGTGTTTTTGTAACAGGAATGAGACTTTCAGGTCTATTGAGGAAGACCTGGAGTGCCACCAAATCAAATTTTTCTTTTACTGTTTAAAACCTCTCTACACCCAGCAAATCTCACTGGATATTCCAGATGGAGCTTTTCCAACAAGGTATTAAAAGCTGATCATTCCCTTTTTCCTCATCTACCTTCTAGTTTTTTTAGTATTAACTGTCTTTATAATAAAAATAAATTAGAAAATGTCAACATTTAAAGCTGGTAAGGTTGGACAAGTATTTTCAGTTATTCATAGTAAATGTGTATCTGTGCTTTGTACCTTAACTAGGCTAGCTGGGAGCCTATCTTTATTTTATTTTTTGATAGGTAAGAAGTGGATTTATTTAGAGAGATGCACATTCCATAGACAGAACACAGTCCGTCTGAGAAGGCTACAGCGGCCATGGGAGAAACACACTCCACAAAGTGTGGGCCATCTCAGAAGCCGAGAGGCCTGGAGAGCTATTTTTAGATTTAAGAAGGTTTTGGTCTTACTAATCAAGTCATTAGTTCAATTTCTGCTTTTCTTTTTATTAATTTGTATCTTGGATTTAGTTAATAACTTCTTTAGACAGAGCATATCTACTCCCAAATGAGGGCATATATGCAGACAGCATTTATTTATTTACTTATTTTTAAATATTTATTTATTTATTCTTTTGGCTGCACTGGGTCTTAGTTGCGGCACACGGGATCTTCCTTGTGGTATGCGGATTCTTAGTTGCAGCATGTGGGATCTAGTTCCCCGACCAGGGATCAAACCCCCCCGCCCGCCCGTGCATTGGGAGCAGAGAGTCTTTACCCACTAGACCACCAGGGAAGTCCCCCGCAGACAGCATTTTAAATCCTACTTTTGTTTTTGAAGTGAGTAAATGCAAAGCTGTAAAATTCTTACATGTGTAGCAAATGCTGTCTTTGATGAATTAAAAAATTGGTGACATACTGACATTTACAGCTTTACATTTTATCTGATCTAATCCTTAGGACAACCTGGCTATATATATCTCTATTTTTAGAGATGAAATCTAGGCTCAGTTAAAAACTTTCTCAAGGTCACATTATGTTAGAGGCAGAAATCTAAACCATCATTAACAGACTAATGCACATGGAGGCAAACGGCGGGTTTCAAAATAATATGGAAAAGTTTTTTGATGCTAAAAAGGGGACTCCATGAGCTCTTGACACACCGGTCAGTCAAAACACAGTTCACCGCAGTTTACAAGAGGGCAATCAGTTATATATTTTTTTTAGCTTAATGAGTAATTTGTACTGCAGGAATCACTTTGAGTTAACAAGCCTCAAGCTGTCCTACTAAAGCTACAGACAGCACTGAGCACACAGGCTGAGTTTGTTTGTAAGGACTACCCGCTACTATATACACTGAATTAACTAGTGTAATTCAGCAACGTTACTTCCAGCCTTGCCGTCTTCTGGATTTTTAGAGAATGGAAATAGTGGCCATTGTCCAAATGAAATTAAAATTCTCCCTTCCTTCTAAATCCCACACTCTGGATTATGGTTATACAGAGAATACAGAAAACACTGCAAGTTCCCACATGGCATTGCTAGGGGGAGGTGCTCCTCAGTACCTTAGGGTATAAACCCTGATGTGTTGCACTGTATTGTGTTGCTTGTCAGTCACTGAGTTGAGATATGATAAAACATTGCGGATATTTAAGGCACGAAATGAGACTTAAACAAAGTAGAGATGGAATCAAAAGAATTCCCAGGCCCTTTCTTTTATTTGCAGTAACATCAAACCATCCATTTACAAATTTTCTGGTCTCCAATCAGCTGGAATTAACTAGGCATGTCTTTGGGATCATGTTGTTTGCGTCCACTTTGGTGGATAAAAGAAAGGAACAAACCAACCGCAGGAACAGAAGGGTAGCACACTGCTCCAGCTGGAATCCAGCAGAATCACCTGGACATGTCACACCTGAACACTTAGTGGAGGGAAGGAGGAGAGCTGCTCTTCATTTGTTTTCAAAGCAAATTCATTTGAAAGAGTGAACAAGCCGTCATCACAAGTCAAATGTATTATAAATCACTTAGACCTTCAGCCTAAGAAACAAGTCTTTGTTTTTCTTACACTTTACCCTGAAATAAATTTACCAACAAATCCCAAAGATTTAGTACAAACAGTACAAATCATATTTGCTTTCCTCTTTCCTTTCTTCAGACAAACATCAAATAAAATGCAGGTGAAGGAGATGAAACACAACTGGAAGCTGATTTAGAGACTTATGCTAACGCTAAAGAATCTAAAAAATTATACTGGTTAATGTGAATCTGTTTAAAATAAAGCATTTGGGTACTGCTTTTCATGTAAGTAACTGTCATACTGCTAGAAAGTTTCTGGGTGAGGGGAAAAAGATTGTTAAGAAGTAACCTTTCCAAAACCCACAAGGCACGTTGCTTGTCCTTTATTTATTTAGCTTTGATCACACAGACTATCCCAATCTTCCACAGAATCCTCATGATACTGCTACAATATCATGGCATAAAAGATTCAAAGTGCCAGTAGACATAAGGACCAGTTTTTTTAATCGTAAACCATGATGCTCGGTAATGTTTGAATGGGAACATTTGATATGGATGGTCAGATGAAAGATACCAAAATGTCAGACAGCCCATCGACTGCTGTTGCCATGAGATTCAACAGTCAACATCAGTCTGATAAGCTACCCGACAAGGTGGTACAGCCATGGAGATGTCACGACGGTAGGCAAAACAAGCAGACATTCAGGCAGGATTTGATCAAACAAACCAGGCATTTCTGGCCTATTGAGATTTAAACCCAATTCTACACTCAACATAATGTCAGTACCAATTTTCCTAAAGGAAAAAAGTGAAACTGTTTATTTTTTTTCCCAAGCAAGACAAAATGACCAAGTTCAACCAGAAACATCCCAAAGGAAAAAATCACATAAGAACAAAACACTTACTGAAGAAAGGCAAGAAAATTAGGTTACATATAAAAGTAAATTTCTGTCTGTTAAAATCAGAGTACGTGCTGGGCTAAAAAGTAACAGATATGAGAATGTTTTATTTTAAAGAACGAGTCATTTTTCTCTCCATGTCCTTTGATTTGTATACTATCATCTCTCCTGTTTTCACAAGCCAAGAAGTCCCCTTGATATAGCAGTCCTTAAGGTGCCATTTCAGCAGTGTGTAGCCAGCTGCCCAATTCCAGCCCAACAAAAAATGCTTTGGTGGTGGCCCTTTCATGCAAATAAATGAAGGCTTAAGAAACTGCGGTTATAGGTGGATATGGCAAGGTTGCATTTAGTTGGTAGAAGCTAAAAGGAAGTAAACGTATCAAAACGCTCAAGAAAACGGACACAATTTTGGAATGATCAAAGATATCTTTATAAAGTTTTTTCATGACTTCATTCTAAATATACAGAATAAAAAATGGTGTCAGCTCATTTGCGAGACACCAACAAGATTTTCCTTATACTGTCTCAAAATTGAAAGATCAGTTTCCCAAGAGGGTGTGCAATGCATCATAAAATGGCCTTTTTTCAAAGGTGGGAGAGGAAGGGTTGGGCAGGATGGCATATTAAATTTTACCATGATAGACATGCAAGACTGTTATCCAATCTAGTATACTTTATATACACTTTTGATGACTTAGAAAAACAAAGAAGTCATTTGTGACAAGCCTAAAAAGCTTGACATATTTGACATACTTAGGAACCATTTTTTTTTTTTGGTGTCCAGAATTCTTTAATTGTACCATGTGGGCTTTTGAAAGTAACAAATAGAAGGCCAGTTTTCGTTAAGTTTGCTGCTTAATATCACATTCCACCCTAACAAAATACAATTTGGATTGAATTGACAGTGGATACCTTACCTTAACAAAGGAAGAGTATGTCAGTGCAAGATATGGACTAAACTGCTTTCAGGGGAAAAAATTAAATAAAATTGATACAGGTTGGAAAAGGGAATTTTCCTTCCTGGTTTGGAGTCCTCCCAATTTAAGGCAGAACCCGTCCATTTAAATTTTTGCAGTTAACACTTTTCTGCTTATTTAGTTTTCTCCTCTGAGTTCAACCGCTGCTGGATTCGTTTGGCATAACTTTGTGCCATGGAGTTAATGATGGACAGGATGAAGTAACACACCATTACAACAACCAACTTCTCAAACATCCAGGACAACCAGTTTTCTCCCTGCAGGAAGAAAGGCAGAACAACCCACGAGAAATGCTTCATTAGTTCAGTAGTAAAAAGGGGACCTCCTACCATGTTTTAACGAAAATAATGAGAACCTGGAGCTTACAACTTATAAAGCCTAAACAATTAAAAATGAAAAGTCTTGTGTCTTCAGCTACTGTGAAATCTGCATTCAGGCCTTCTTATACTCAGCTATTAAGATTTCACTTTGTTAGCTACAAAGTCAATGTTGATTCATATAGTTTAGAATGGGTTGAGTGTGAAGTCATCTCTTATCATTCACTACATAGTCTCTGATTAAATCTTACTATCTGAAGTCACCATGGAGATACGTGCAGAGAGTAGTGTCAAGATAGGTACATGGGTATATATTCTTGTTCCAGGATTAGGAGCAGCTTTTAAAATATAAATGTTAACTATTCCTGGAGTCATGTTTGGTCAACTGAGGGCAGCAAAGGGCCACGTAAAGAGTGTAAGGCCATCAGAAAACAAAAAACCACCAACCAAACAAGAAAAACACTATGCTTCCTTCAAGTTTCCCATTTCAGGTTATTGCTTACTCATCCTCTCCTAGTCATTTCCTTTGCTGCAGAACTGTTTATAGAAAAGGTAGGCTTAACTTAATTACGTTTTTAAGTTCAGTTATGTTAACAGCTTTGGTTTATATTAAAAAAAATTATTTTCCCATCTGTGAAAAGAAAAATAGAGCAAAAATGAAGAAAGATATTCAAATGAACTCAGTAAGTCCAATGCTTTGTTATGCTATAAATTTTAACTGTTTAATCCACTTGGAAAGTATACTCGCTACTTGTAAATAAATCATTTAAGATCAAGGTAGTAACTCATTCTACATAACAGATCCATTATTTTCCACTAGGCCAAGGCTTGTTTTTGGGAGAAGATGTACAAAATAGAAGCTATCAATACATTTTCTGATCTAGACAAAGGCACATTTGCCAGTAGAGAGTAAACCGAGCCTCAAACTTCTGCTAAGACTGACAAACCTCACTCATTTGCCTACAAATGCCAGTGAGTGCTGTGAACGTGAACTTCTCCCTGAAACTGTGGGGGGCGGGGGGAAGAGAAGAAGATAGGGGAAAGTCTCACCTGTGGCGCGCCCGTTTCACTTTTGTGGTGAAGCTTCTGACGCTGGGCCTCCAGGTATTCCTGGAATGGCTTCTGTAGAGATGGACCTATGCCAGGGACAGCACTGGAAGCAGGGTACAATAACCCAAGCAAAAAGATACATTTGGGAAGAAAAGCAGGAAAAATGTTACAGAAAAATCCACTTACCGCCTCAACTCAAAAGAGCAGGGATTAGATAGGAGGAGGAAAAAAAACTAACAACAATCAGCCGAGCTGGCGAAATCCTGTTAATGACTCTTTTCAGTAGATCAGAATTCATCCCTTCACAACCCCATAAAGGAGAAAAAGCTCTCCCTCCAAATGTTTCAGAAGCAAATAGGAGCTGAGAGTCCCTGCTAGGAGAAGAGTGAGTTCTCAGAGCGAGGCCAGCTCTCAGCTGACGCTGCACACTGGTGTGGTACAAAGAATAAAATGAATGACTTCTGAGAAGTCTCAAATTTATCACCACCAGCTCCTGTAAGAACTGGTTTGAACCGATTAATAAGGAAATGACTTATGCTTGTGTCATCCCTAGTTGAAAAAGAAACTGCCCGCCCTCTCTCTGACTTGTCCCATCTTCTCAGAGGGGGCGGTCCTTTCTCAATCCAAGTCCTTATTAGGACAATCGGTGCGTCATCCTTATCCAAAAAGAATGCATTAGCAAATTTGGGAGGCACCTCCCACTAGTCAGAAGTCAGTGATTAACAAAGGAACAAAGAAGGAACTACGAACCTTGAATCACTTCGTGGTTTATGGTAGATGGTTTGCACAGAAACTACAGTACATTACTAAACAACTTGTTCTGAGATGATTGGGACAGTGATCTCTGATAAGTTTATGTACTCGGAGCTCCCTCTCACCTAAAATATGTGGAGGTAGTGCTGTTAAACCGGTTTGGCAACTGTAGGTACCAGGCTCCCGTTTTAGAAATGCTTGCAGGCATTTAAAAAAAATGGTGACTTGGGGCAACTTAGAAAACCAAACATCTCTATTTTCTATACCCTTTATTTTCTCATCTGATAATAATAGGGCTAAAAGCTAAATGAGCCCAATCTTTTTCCTGGGGCCAGCAAAAGGTATTTTATGTATTTGCAACAGTGCCTTATGTTCTTTTTAAAGTAAGTATTAAATTAACTTCACTGCCCTTTTTCTAGAACAGTTCAGTTGCTGCTTTCTGTAACAAAAAGCAGTAGTAGAGGAAGAGAAATTTCTTGCTACTATATTTACAAGAGGTGAACAAATACATAACTCCTGGCTGACACTTTTCTTTGATCCTTTTAATTATCAACCACCATGCCCTTATGGGGAAAGAAAAGAACTGCAAGAAATAGTCTATGTCTAAGAACTTAAAATCATTACAGGGATTCAACACACACACACACACACACACACACACACACACACACACACACACACACACACGACCTGGTTTGCAAACAAAAGAATGTATAAATCAATAATAAATTTCTCAACTTTTTGGTACAGAAGATATATTCCAAAGAAACTGAAGGGAAAAAAGGGAGATCAGTGTGGGGTGAAGTTGTTTAAAAAGTCTTTTAATGAATACTGAAGGATATGTAAAAAGGCTTGGATAGACATATGTAGTAGAGGCAATGAGTACATTGATGATTCCAGAAGACCTGTATGACAGACATCGAAGATGGAGAAGTGGGACTTCCCCCGTGGTCCAGTGATTAATACTCTGCACTCCCAATTCAGGGGGCCTGGGTTCGATACCTGGTCGGGGAGCTAGATCCAGCATGCTGCAACTAAAAAAAGGTCCTGCGTGCCGCAACTAAAGAACCCACATAAATAAGTAAATATTAAAAAAAAGAAAAGACAGAGAAGGGAGGGAGACTGTGGGTTAAGTCCTCTCATAGACTTTTACGTGGCCTTACATTAGTACGATAAACCAGAAGAGCTGTCTCTGAGCTCTGTTGCTGTTTATTAGTAATGATTCTTGGGAAGATCCCACATGCTGCGGAGCGGCTGGGCCCGTGAGCCATGGCCGCTGAGCCTGCACGTCCGGAGCCTGTGCTCCTCAACGGGAGAGGCCACAACAGTGAGAGGCCCGCCTAGCACAAAAAAAAAAAAAAAAAAAAAAACCAACACAGATTTCCCTTGGGTAGTTCTTTATATAATGCATAAAGGAATGCAAATAGCTCATCCACTCATACTTGAAATAAACCACATGAATATAAAAAAAATCCAGTGAAATAAATGCACAAAAAGATTGGCTTTGAAGATTACAGATTTATAAGAACTCTCCTTCAGAAATTCTTTTGGCCGCAGGCACAGCTTGCAGGATCTTAGTTCCCTGACTAGGGATTGAACCCAGGTCCATGGCAGTGAAAGTGAGTCCTAACCACTGGACTGCCAGGGAATTCCCAGAAATTGATTCTTTCACCCTAAATAACAATACCTTATGTCATTATTTTAAACTCCCAAGGATGGCTATAGTCAAGCCATTTTTTTTTTGAAAGTTAAAAAAAACATTTAGAGAGGCTGAAATGTTTGTATGCTTATTTGAACAGCTAGGTTGTACAAGAAATGACTTGAAAATTCCCTTTTTGATGTCCTCCAAGAGTTGGGTTCCATTATGTGTCTTGTTGTTTCTTCAGACCTCTAACTTCAGACTGAAGTTAAGCAAAAATATGCCTTACAATTTTCCTCAAATCATTCTTGGGCTCCAGGGTCAAGCCATTATTTAAAGAGAAAATTAAGAACCAAGACCCAATGGTAGAAAGGTTCTACTTTGCTGTTGTTGTTGAGGGGAATGAGGAAGGGACTGGCAACACTCCTTCTAGATTCCCTTCAAAATAACTGTAAACCATAAATGATTTGCCATTATAAGTCCATTAAGACCTACTTGTTTAGCTGATAGAGAATATATGGCCTTACACATTTACATGATGTGTAACTTTCAAAGAATTACCTTGGGCTAATGCAGAGATTAATTTTTCAAGGGGCTATGGTGTTTGTTACATGCTTTAGAGAGTTTTTGGTGGTGGGGTGGGAGATTCAGTTTTTCATAAGAGACTAGGAACAGGTGAAAATAGATTAGTTAAAAGTTTTTACAGCAATATATTAACCAAAACTATTATGAACAAATGCCACATGATCTGAAAAAATCTAAACAGTTAACATATTTGACAACTAGGTATTAATTGTTACATAATGAATTATCTGTCAGGTCTTCTTAATTTTTAAATATATTCCTCAAAATTTTAGTTTTATTTTCATTTCTCTAAGTCTACAAACAATGGCTTAAGGCCATACATGCCTCAGCTTATACAAAGCACCCTAATACTAAAGTTTTCTTAATTAACACGAAAGTTCTTTAAGTTCTTTAGATAAAAATTGAAATTACAGCTTTCACTCTTAACATACATTTAAGGAAAACAATAACGCCATCTCACAACTTCATCCCTCAAGTTATTTTCAAGCAGCAGACAGGAAGAGTCCATTCTGACATTTAGGATTAATTTAAGGTACACACATGAGGAAGGAATAACTTGCATCACAGTTCAGTGTCTTTTTATAGTTGGCTCAGGAAATAACTTAAATGCCATTTTCTGAAAGGCATTAAATTCAGAGTACCTTGTGCACCTGGCTAAGGACCCTCATCTCAACCCATGGTGGGTAGCTTAAGTTCTCCATCTGCAATTAGGTGCTGATTAAGTTCAAAGTATTAGAGTTACTATTTTCCAGTCAGTGGTTGGATTTAAATATACTTAAACTAGCCGTAAACAGCCATTTTCTCTAGGTGAGAAAGCCTTAAAGAGGAAAAGAAAAAACAAAGGAAAACAAAAGCAAGAATAAAATTGATCTCATCTACTTTTCCTTGCTGTAGACCTTCAGCATAGTGGGTAAAAAAATTTTTGTGGATAGTAATATCTTGATATTTATTTTCTTGGCACACACAAACATTTTTCAGATAATATAACTCATGAAGAAACAAATTTCCAACAAGTTATTCTAATGGCAATTTTTGAACTTTTGATACTGATTTTAATAAGGAAACAAACAAACACCTCAGAAAATGCAAACAAAAGAGGGGGAAAAAAAAGTAAAGAAAAATTCCACAGAAGTCTAATAAACCCACTCAGAGCTCAAAAGTGGTTTCATGGGAACAATATTTTGCCATGCTTATATACCTAAGTATGTGTTAAAACAAAAACAAGACAAACTTCTTTGCAAAATTCTGTCAAGGGCCCTGACCATTGTGCAAACCAAATATATTATTTTTCTATGCTTTTTAATGCATCTGTGACTCTGTCTGTGGAAATCACTTATCTGATAAGAAATCTGTATTTTAAATTCTCCCCATATTGACTCATTATAAATAAAGGTCTGCATTGTGTTCCCACAAAAAGCCAGAAAATCTACCAGAGGAAGCATCACAATTGGCAGAGGTTGCATAGGGTGGGTGATGTGAGTACTCCAGTTTTTCACAATGCTTAAATTTTCATTTTATGAGCGTACACCCATTCCAAAAAATTCATCGGTCATTGTTATTCTGTTTTCAAGGGACTCCTTTCAAATTTTGTAACTCTCAAACAAATTGGTTCACCAGGTATAAAAAACACACCATTTGATTTACTTTGAATCTCTTCTACATCATGGACATAGTCATCAATCTAGGACTTGCTATTAAAAGACCTGAAATTTTCCTGTTCATGATTCTCTTTGGATTTTTCCACCCAGTGGTTTTTGTTTTTGTTTTTGTTTTCCCCCGGTATGCGGGCCTCTCACTGTTGTGGCCTCTCCCGTTGTGGAGCACAGGCTCAGTGGCCACGGCTCACGGGCCCAGCCGCTCCGCGGCACGTGGGATCTTCCTGTACTGGGGCACGAACCCGCATCCCCTGCATCGTCAGGCGGACTCTCAACCACTGCGCCACCAGGGAAGCCCAAGAGTGTTTTTTATTATTATGTGCCATCATAAAACTGGGGCACAGTGCTTAATAACATAGAAGTAACATAAACTTTAAAAAAATTGATTTGTCTTGTTTAGCCCTATTTACACAGGGCCTATATAAAGGTTAAGCAGTTGAAATGCCTATGGGAATTAAACAGGCATTAATAAAGTAAATTTTTAATACAGGCTCTGCTTTCTTAACCACTTTTTTTGAAGATCTTAGCATTAATGTGATTGTGTAAGTCATATCATTGGCGTTCCAGAAAACATACTGTCTGACATGGATTCCCAGTAAGGCTATAGGGCAGTAAGCCTTTATCTTTCTTAGAAAAAAAAAAGTATGGGCAAAAAAAATTTTTTTTAACCTTCGTTTTTCTATTTGTGCAGTACTTTGAGGCTGATTTATTTAACATTCCTCTAATGATTAATCAGAACATGGAAATAAAACTCTCAGGGTGTGGTTAGTTAAACCACGGAAAGCTTATGAATGTGAGAAAATGTTTTTAGAAGAAGATTCAGGTCAGGGGTAGTATTAAAAGAAAGGGAAAGGAAAGGTTTAATCAAGTCTACTGCTGCTATAATTCAGAAAGCATAAAAGAGATCTTTTGAAGTAGACTACTTTTTTTTTTTTTTTTTTTTTTTGTGGTACGCGGGCCTCTCACCGTTGTGGCCTCTCCCATTGCGGAGCACAGGCTCCGGACGCGCAGGCTCAGCGGCCAATGGCTCACGGGCCCAGCGGCTCCGCGGCCTGTGGGATCCACCCGGACCGGGGCACGAACCTGTGTCCCCTGCATCGGCAGGCGGATTCTCAACCACTGCGCCACCAGGGAAGCCCTAGACTACTTTTTGATAGCACCAAAAGCAGCTTTTAAGGGCAGAGGAGCCTAGACCAATGGTCTGCGAACATTTTTGATATATGTATATTACTTACGCAAATAGTAAAATGTACAAATACAAATTAAAATGGATAAAATATGGATGAAATCTAAAAAATTTTTAAATTGTTACTAAATGTCTTACTAATTATGACAGCTTCCATGCTATCACTAGCGAATATTTCTGATTAATGGGACATAGAAAAAACAATAAATTGCAGCGTGCCCACTGTAAGCCCCTTTTGTACCATGGAACTCTTACTCTAACCCTAGCCTTTTTTTGTAATCCATGATTTGTGATCTTCTGACATGTGGATTGAGGGAGTGCCAGTCAGCCTGATGGTAAGCTATATCCTCCACGTATGTATAAGCCATATAAATTATATGTACATATACTACCATAATAATGTTATGTCCATTACAAAAAATACACAAAAAAGAAAATAACAAAGATGAAAATAAATATAAATAGAAGTTCTATTTTAGTCCCACTCCAGTGGTGGAGACCACTGGTTTAGCCCAGGAAACTAAACTGCAAGGGGTACAGATACTATACCTTGTTCCCAAAAGGTCAAAAATATCTTAAGGCTTAGTTAGCAGACCAACTCTACGCAGAACTGTTAGGTAACACATTAGAGAAAAGAAAGCTATTTCTACTAAGATCCAGATTAAGTGTCTCTTTTTTGCTCATCCTTGCATCCTTTATAGTGGCTCCCACAGGCCACTATAAAGAGGGCCTTTAAGAACCTAAATAGCCAAATCTCAAGAGACTGAAATCCTGTGCTCACAGTTAAACTTATATTTATGTTTTAAATGAATATCAGGGTCTTTAGAATTTTCTTGATTGGATGAGGATCACTGTATGTAAATCAATAAGTCAAATTTATCCTCAGACTCCAGAGAATTCTATCAATTGAGATTTGGCCTGGCAGCTGAGAAGTAAGTAGAGCCATAAACAGACTCTTTTAGACTGAAGCTACAGGCTCTTCTGCTAAAGGGATTAAATTTTACAATGAAGGTACTGGTAGGATATATTTTCAGGGATGAAATAAAAGCCCCTCCCTATCCCACCTCCATTACATGCTGATCTGTCCTTCTGAACAAAAGAGGCAATGATAGTAGGCAGGTAGAAGTTCAGGGACAAGATGGACTAGCAAGTCCCTTTCTTGATAACAGTCTTATAAATATTTCTTTGTTTTCAGAAATGTGCACATGTCGGTCAAACACTGTAGAGTTAAACACCACACGCCATAACCAACCCCACCCCCGGCCCTGCCCCCGCTGGGCAGCGAGGCCAGGATCTAAACAGGCTTAACCGTTAGTACTTTAATGAGTTGTCATTTCCTGTCTGATAAAGATTCTCACAGTATTTAACCACCAGTTTCCCTGGGGCCCCGACCAATACTAGAACTCTATTCATAGTGACTCAGAATGGATCTCAGACGCCTGGCCTGATTCAACAATGATAGATTTCCCTGCAAATGAAAAAAAAAAAAAAAACGTTTTTCCTCCTTAGGTAGACTGCTCAGGAGAAGAGGCAGGCAAGGCAGAGGGGAGGTAGTTTATCAAACAATCTTTCTGAAGAAGCCAAAGACCATCATGCTAAAAACCATTAATATTTATAGCCTTTCAGTCCTCAGAGATTAGAGAAAGAAAAAAGAAAAAAAGATACAAATTGATCCTTAATTAATCCATTAACCCAGGAATATGACAAGTAAATGAACTGGTGTTGGCTTCAAATAAACTTACTTACTTACTTACTTATTTAGTTATTTTTGCGGTAAGCGTGCCCCTCCCGTTGCGGAGCACAGGCTCCGGACACGCAGGCTCCGCGGCCACCGCCCACGGGCCCAGCCGCTCCGCGGCATGTGGGATCTTCCCGGACCGGGGCACGAACCCGTGTCCCCTGCATCGGCAGGCGGACTCTCAACCACTGCGCCACCAGGGAAGCCCAAATAAACACATTTAACCCAGTAAAAATGGGATCCAGTAATCCCATGTGACTGAAATGAAAGAGTTAAAATCTAGGGCTTTCTCATATATACAAATCTGAGTTGATAGTCTGGCATCATCTAAAATTCGTTGTGATTCAACCTCAGGATTTGGGATTAAAACATCTTGAATTTCGTTCACAGCTGTGCCTCTTTCAAATTATTAAAACCTCTTTTGTACTCAAGTTAGTCCATTGTGCGCTGAATAGAATTATAAACACATGACACCATCGGTTTCCTAAAGGCTGTGTAGAGGGAAGACCACTGCTTTATCCAGAAACATCAGGTGTACTGTTTCTACTGCCTCACAGCATATATTTCTATCACAGGCGTCTTTCAAAAAAAGTAACCCTCAATTGCACTTTCTTTTCTTTTTTTTTTTTTTTTTTTTTTTTTTGCGGTACGTGGGCCTCTCACTGTTGTGGCCTCTCCCGTTGCAGAGCACAGGCTCCGGAAGCACAGGCGCAGCGGCCATAGCTCACGGGCCTAGCCGCTCCGCGGCAATGTGGGATCTTCCCGGACCTGGGCACGAACCTGTGTCCCCTGCATCGGCAGGCGGACTCTCAACCACTGCGCCACCAGGGAAGCCCTTTTCTTTTTTTTTTTGAAATTTATTTATTTGTTTATTTTTGGCTGCATTGGGTCTGCGTTGCTGTGCGCAGGCTTTCTCTAGTTGCGGTGAGCGGGGCTACTCTTTGTGGTGCCCCGGCTTCTAATTGCAGTGGCTTCTCTTGTTGCGGAGCATGGGCTCTAGGTGCACGGGCTTCAGTAGTTGTGGCACGCAGGCTCAGTAGTTGTGGCTCACAGGCTCTAGAGTGCAGGCTCAGTAGTTGTGGCGCACGGGCTCAGTTTCTCCGCAGCACGTGGGATCTTCCCAGACCGGGGCTCGAATCATGTCCCCTGCATTGGCAGGCGGATTCTTAACCACTGTGCCACCAGGGAAGCCCTGCACTTGCTTTTGAACATTTGGAATTGTTTTCTATAAGAATCAGGATGAAGGTAAGACCTCCTTACAATTCGCACATACTCTTTGAAATACGCTATCATTAAAGGGAAGCTTTTGAAAACAAAACCTCATTTCAGAATTTTGAGTTGAGCAACAGAAGCCAAACAGGCATTTATGTTAACGAATGAGGGCAGAGCTAAAGAAGTGGTCTATAAGAACCAAGTAAAAGTGATTGGCTGCCAAAACAAAACCCTGTTAAAAATCAACTGATTTCAGTTACAGAAAATGACAGACTGATGGAAGCTTTATATGGTGACAAATCAGTCTGCGGCTGGCTGGATGACCCACTGAGTTCTAAGAAAGAAAGAAATCAGCAACAGGGACCCGCAGACCCAAAGGTCAAGAATAAAGAATAGTTTGTGGAATTTCAAATTTACGGTGAAATAGCACGGAAGCTCACTGGCCTTTATATCATTCAAAGTGGCTTGATTGTGAGTGAAAAAAGTGACAGTATTGAAAAGGAATTTAAACTCATCAAGAAAAATCTAGTTATTCCAACCGTTAGGCAGAAACTCGCTAAATGCAGTAGATAACCTTAAAAACAAAAGCCAGAATCTCTGCCCTAAATGAACTTAATCTAGAAGGGTGATGAGAGGAAGAGGGAAAAAAATGCATTTAAACCTACAGTACAAAACCCAGTAGGTTTCTCAAAGTAACACCGGTAGTAACTAGTTTCAGCCGTGCCAGGTCAATACAAGTGTGAACAAGGAGAGTAGACAGAAAGAACTCATTCTGGCTCCCTATCACATTCACGAGGCAGCCATCTGAAACTAGCACTCTTGTCCAAATCGCCAACTTCAAGATTACCTCACTGACTTCTGTAGCACTCTCTCAATGTCCCTCTTTTCCACCTCAAAAGATCTTGAAATCTTCATTCCAGTTTTTAAAATTAATTAATTAATTCTGGCTGCATTGGGTCTTCGTTGCTGCACGCGGGCTTTCTCTAGTTGCAGCGAGCAGGGGTTACTCTTCGTTGCAGTGCACGGGCTTCTCATTGAAGTGGCTTCTCTTGTACAGGGTCTAGGTGCACAGGCTTCAGTAGCTGTGGCACGCCGGCTCTAGAGCGCAGGCTCAGTAGTTGTGGGCATGGCGTTAGCTGCTCCAAGGCATGTGGGATCTTCCCAGATCAGGGCTCAAATCGTGTCCCCTGCATTGGCAGGCGGATTCTTAACCACTGTGCCACCAGGGAAGTCCCTTCATTCCAGTTTTGAAGGAAGAAGCGGTTAAGGAGAAAAAAATCAAACCACTCAGGCTTTTGATCCTATCTCCTTACAGCTCTTACCATTTACATGAATTTAAATATGTGTCAGTTTCCCCAAGAAGACGGTGATAGTAAGTACCTTATAGGTTTTATTATGCATATTCATAAAAACAAATGTAAAGCATCTGGCACACTGAGTGCTTACTAAATGTTATATCCAACCCACGTCCTTCCTTTTCTTCATTTGTATTTTCCATCTCTAGCTTTTAACCAGAGTATTTCCATCAGCCTAAAATACACAAGAGGTCTCTCCTACTAATGAATAAATGAATTCAATTAGTCAACAAATATTTAAAGAACACTTAAAATGTGTCAGGTATGACCTTGGCCTGACTTTTTCTTTACCCACTATGTAGGTTAATATAATTGGGTTTTAGTTTTCATCATTCTACAGAAATACTCTAATTATCGTTAATAGTAACTTCCTAATACAATGTCCATTTCTCACCTTACAGTCTAACTCCAGAGTTCTTGCTTTAACCTTTAACTATTCTGCCTCCCAATATCTATAAGAAAAATACAAAGGAATTAAGAGTCAAAAGAGAAGATAAACTACAGGAAGAGGACATGAAAAAGAAGCAGTTTTCTACATGAAGTACAGAAGATTATATTAAAATCAGCATGTACAACTGATTCCCAGCAGCTGGGGTCTTAAAACCTCTGTATCCTCCTCCGATTAATAGAGTTATTTGTGTTCCACACTTCCATAACTTTTTCTGATTATTTTACAATGATCAAAAAAAGTCAAAGAGAATCAAATACATAAACCAGGTTTGTGTATTTTAAAATGAAAGGGTAGGGACTTCCCTGGTGGTGCAGTGGTTAAGAATCCGCCTGCCAATGCAAGGGACATGGGTTCGAGCCCTGGTCTGGGAAGATCCCACATGCTGCAGAGAAACTGAGCCCACGCGCCACAACTACTGAGCCTGTGCTCTGGACCCCATGAACCACAACTACAGAGACCACGTGCCACAACTACCGAAGCCTGCGCGCCTAAAGCCTCTGCTCTGCAACAAGAGAAGCCACTGCAATTAGAAGCCCACGCACTGCAACAGAGTAGCCCCCTCTTGCCGCACTTAGAGAAAGCCCGTGCGCAGCAACGAAGACCCAACACAGCCAAAAATTAATAATAATAATAATAAAATAAAATGAAAGGATAGATTTTCTTTCTGTAGAAGAAAAAGTCCAGACCAATATAGCTCATTCTGACCACTTACAGAATGAGGAACAAGAAACAACATTAAGATTCAAGCACTTAATTTCTTACTGGTTAGAATGATCTCTCTTGCCACAGGCAAGTCCGACTCTTGAGGTCAAACGTCAAGTTAACTTAGAAATAGGAGACAGCAAAGAAGAGCATGGAACATTCTGTATCTGGTAAAAAGTCCCTGCTCCAGCCAACCCCATCCCCCGAGTTCAATGACTGAGTTATGGAAATTTTCTTGTGTGGTAAAACTGGGGACTTTGTCTTCCAATAAGACTCTGGCAACCTGACAATGAGCCAATGTTCTGCATATGGTTTGTTACAAGTCATATGCTTAATGTTATTTTCTGGGAATTCTCATCCTCTATTTGGTGAGAATATCAGAACATGTCATTTTAATCATGATTTTAAAGTTAGACTTGGTCATGCTCTTTAAGAAATATGTCCAGGTCTCTCTCATTGGAGAAAATCTAAAATTAAGTAAGTTTAAAATCTTAAAAAAAAGAAAGAAAGACTGCAACAAATGTAATGCCTTTGAAGCTCTAAAGTTCCCTGGTTCTTTGGTTCTGTCCTCTGACTTATTTCAGCTCAGGATATCAGAGAGTGAAAAACTCCATTACATGCCTAATCTTTTTTCAGAACCTTTTCTCTGTCCTCTTGCCAAACACACCATAAACCAAAAGGCTTTTTCAAGGATATTATCTGTTCTAACCTTTCAGAATATGTAACTGATTCATTACATCTATTCAGATTTTCATATATAACTAGACAAACCCTTTGATTTAGGAAGAGGTAATAGGGATACCTTTCCCTAAACCCAGTGATACTAATGATTACTTTCCAAAACTGTCCAAGAAATAAATCTACAAATAATTATTTCTGGTCAAGGGAGGGGAATTATTTACTCTTAAAATTACAATAAATTTTGGAGGTAGGACTTATATTCTCTCTGGGACCTTAGGACTGTCATACCATGATATACTATACTAAAAATACCACAGTCCAAATGCACACTTATGTAGCTGGGCCATTCTATAGTTACACTGAGACTAGAAGCCGTTTGGGGAAAGGGATATTTCTTTCAGTCATCAGTATAGCATTCAAACCTCTATAAAACTGATCCTAAACCTCACCACCAGAGATGCAATGGTCAGCACTAAATAATTCTTTCCCTGACACCTGGGGAGGTGAGTAGCCTGACATGGCAGGCCACAGGCACACCTGCCTAGACAAAATTTGACCCTAGACAAAACTAAGTTAACTTATCACAATGAAGGGTTATCTTGCTTATGTCCAGTCTCTCTTTTATTCACCTTTTCCCTCTTCTGTGTTGTCCCTTTTATCATATTCTAGGTTCCACTATGTGCTCATCTATCTTGCACTAAGAAATGCTCACAGAAGCATTGTTCAAAACAGCAAAAAAGGGGCCTTCCCTGGTGGCGCAGTGGTTGAGAGCCCTCCTGCCGATGCAGGGGACACGAGTTCGTGCCCTGGTCCGGGAAGATCCCACATGCGGCGGAGCGGCTGGGCCTGTGTACCACACACACACACACACACACACACACACACACACACACACACACACACACCAAAATAAACAGCAAAAAAGGGACTTCCCTGGTGTCGCAGTGGTTAAGAATCCGCCTGCCAATGCAGGGGACATGGGTTTGATCCCTGGTCTGGGAAGATCCCACATGCCACAGGGCAGCTAAGTCTGTGTGCCATAACTACTGAGCCTGCGCTCTAGAGCCCATGAGCCACAACTACTGAGCCCGCACACCACAACTACTGAAGCCCACACACCTTAGAGCCCTTGCTCCGAAACAAGAGAAGCCACCGCAATAAGAAGCCCGAGCACCGCAACAAAGAGTAACCCCCACTAGCTGCAACTAGAGAAAGCCTGCATGCAGCAACGAAGACCCAAAGCAGCCCCCAAAAAAGAAAAAAAAATATGGAACATTCCAAATGTCTATCTATGGGAGAGTGGATGAATAATTAATATATAATGGTCAAAATGAGCAATTTCAGCAGCACACAATATTAGCAATATAACAATAAGTGAAAAGTCTCAAAAGACTACATATAGTCTGATACACTTTTTATTAAGTTAAGAAGACTAAAATAAAAAATTATATAAGTGAGTTATTTATAACCACTCTGAGTCCATTTCCTTATCACTAGAAGAGAGGAAAATACTGATCATACAGAACTGCAACTGTAAATAGTAAGGGGATTCCCTGGTGGCGCAGTGGTTAAGAATCCGCCTGCTAATGCAGGGGACACGGGTTCGAGCTCTGGTCCGGGAAGATCCCACATGCCGCAGAGCAACTAAGCCTGTGCGCCACAACTACTGAGCCTGCGCTCTAGAGCTGGTGAGCCACAACTACTGACCCCATGTGCCACAACTACTGAGCCTGCACTTTAGAGCCCGTGCTCTGCAACAAGAGAAGCCACCGCAATGAGAAGCCCACACACCACAATGAAGACCCAATGCAGCCAAAAATAAATAAATAAAATAAAAAATTTTTATAAAAGAAATAGTAATAACAACTGTATGTAAAGTGTTCACTACGTTTAATAAATAGTACCCTCAAGAATTATTTGTATAATCTTTGATGAAAAACTTTGTCCTGATAAAAGGTAAGTTTTACTGATCAGAGAGTAAAGAAAAGGGTACTTCCGTTAAGGAGAAGTAGGCCTTCCCTCAATCTTCCCTGAGAGCATACAAAATAGTCACCTAGAATGCTACCTTTCCATTCACAGTCAGTAGAAACTTTGGAAAATGAGATGAGAACACAGGCAACATAAAGATTGAGAGGAAAGGCATTTAAAAACTCCACATACCTTAGAATTTTAAATCACTTGATATGAGTAAACTGTAAGATATTTTGAGACAGGATATTTTACATTTTGACTGGAAGTTGGAAAGATTACCAGTAGCTTCCTGAACTGGGGAAGAAATGTTACTCGAAGAAAATATATTATTTGAGAGAACAGCAGCTGAAAGTAGATACAGAGAGGAAATAAATAACTGGCCTGTGGCAGAGTTTATATTCAAACCTAGATTGGTTTTGTCTAAAGCCTGTGTGTTCTTTTCATATTTCACTCCATTGCTGTCCTTACTCTTGGGATTCATTTTTTTATTCTTCCTTGCCTTAGTATCTCATAATTTTATTTAAAATTTGAACTGCTGCTGACTTTTTCTTGGTCTTCTCTTTTGATTTTTACTCTACCATGGCAATTCACCACCCTCTTAATTGTGGGCAAATAGTTTTAAACATCCTTCAAAAGGATTCCAGGACTTCCCTGGTGGCGCAGTGGTTAAGAATCCATCTGCCAATGCAGGGGACACAGGTTTGATCCCTGATCCGGGAAGATCCCATATGCTGCAGAGCAACTAAGCGTGTGCACCCCAACTACTGAGCCTGTGCTCTAGGGCCTGCGAGCCACAACTACTGAGCCCATGTGCTGCAACTGCTGAAGCCTGCGCGCATAGAGCCCGCGCTCCTCAACAAGAGAAGCCACCGCAATGAGAAGCCCGCGCACCACAACTAAGAGTAGCCCCCACCTGCTGCAACTAGAGAAAGCCCGCGCGCAGCAACAAGACCCAACACAGGTCCCCGCAAAAAAAGCCTGTATTCCAAACTTTCTAGCTTAGTTTGATGATCTGCCATATATATATATATATATATATATATATATATATATATATATATATATATACACACACACCATTTATATCAGTAGTTTTAACAGTGTGAAAAGGGAGAACTAACAATCAAAGGAGAATGTTTCTATAGCAAATTACATGTAGTATTTTCAGTTCAACTCAACAATGAGTCTAGGGAATCAATCTGACTGTTCTCCTTCCCTTTTCTGAAATAAATTGCTAAACTATTTATTATGATATAAAAGAACAAATTTAGGTCTTCAAAAAATTCATTCTCCTGGTTTAACTTAATTTTCAGTCTAGGTTTGGTGATATTTATTATCATCTGAACACTTGTATAGCATTTCCTACTTCAAAAGGTAGGAAAACAAACTATGTCAAGCTCAATTAGAGAATCTGATTAAAAGATAATTTTATTACAGACAAAGATGAAAAAGATACCCATTAGCATGTGGTAATAAAGAATTATTATTACAGCTAAGTCTAATTATTTATACTGCTTAATAGTTTATCTAGACAAGAAGTTGATGGGTAGTCCCTGTAGACAGTATTAGGGAAAAGATGAAGATACCAGGACGTTGCAACATTTGTCTCTTGCAAACAGTTTTTAAAATATGACACATGCAAAACAAAACAAAACCACCATCCATTCCAGTAGGCCTTGAATATCTTAGAATAACTTTATGCAAAACCATCTTTAAGAAGAATCACTGGAATTTTTTTTTTTTGAGGGGCTGTGCTAGAGGAGGTAATTAAGGGGAGGGACTACTGATTTTTTTTACATTAATTAATTAATTAATTTTGGGCTGCATTGGGTCTTCATTGCCGTGTACGGGCCCTCTCTAGTTGCGGCGAGTGGGGGCCACTCTTCGTTACGGTGCGCGGGCCTCTCATTGCGGTGGCCTCTCCTGTTGCAGAGTATGGGCTCTAGGCATGTGGGCGTCAGTAGCTGTGGCACGTGGGCTTAGCTGCTCCATGGCATGTGGGATCTTCCCAGACCAGGGCTCGAACCCGTGTCCCCTGCATAGGCAGGAAGACTCTCAACCACTGCACCACCAGGGAAACCCAGGACTACTGATTTTGAAAAACATAAGGAATAAGAAATTCTAACTTTAATACACTGGCCTAAGCTTAAAGATATGTTTATTGCTATTTACTGTAGATAATTAATATAATTTCTTAGAAACTCCAAAGGCTGGGGAAACAGAAGAATCTGGGCTCTATAAATAATTTGCTGATTCTTACTGACCAGATCTTTATTTGGACACAGCCTGTTCATTTATTCACCAGATATTTATCAAGGACCTGCTATGAGTCAATCAAGATGCCAGATGCTATGGACACAACAGCGAACAAAAACAGGCATGGCCTCTGCCATTAAGAAGTTTACAGGTTAGTTGTAAAAGGAAGGACAGTAATCATACACCCTCAAACATGAATGTAAAAATACAACTGTCAGTGCATGTAGTACATACTGCTGAGAAAAGAGGTCCCTAGGAAAGAGGGTAATTGTGACCTAGTCAGGGAAGGTGTTTTTGTGAATATAGTAGCTGAAATCCAAAGGACATTATCTAGGCCAGTGGTTCTCAATGGGATTGGTGGTGATAGTGGCAGTTTACTTGCCATGGAACATCTGGCAATGTTTGGGGACATTTCTGATTGTCACAACTGGGAGACACTACTGGCATCTAGTGAGTAGAGGAAAAGGACACAGCTAAATATCTTACAATGCACAGGACAGTCCCCACAACAAAGACATCTTATCTGGCCTAAAATGTCAATAGTGCCAAGGTTGAGAAACCCTGAACAGGGCAAAGGGAAAAGCCTGAGCAAAGACCAATGGTGAGAGACTCAAGCAGAGAAAACTATACGGGATAGCTCATTCAAGGCTACAGAGACCCAGTAAGGAGTTTTAGCTTTATCTTAAGAATGAAGGGGAAAACAAGTGAAGGGTTTCAAGAAGTGGAGGAACTGGGGAGTGAGGACAGTGGTGGCCGACAGTCTCAGATATGGTTTTTAAAAGGTTACGAACTGCAGTATGATGAACTGATTGGAAGGAAATGAAACTGGATGTGGATGTTTGAGATAGGTAGCTAACTAATATAACTCCTTAGAAGCACCAAAGGCTGGGGAAACAAAAGGTGGCAGTGGTGAGGATGTAGAAGCAGCTGGAAAACTTCCTTCTATAAATGTTCAGTATGGAAAAAAGAGAAAGAAAGAATGTAGGATACTGCGTGCAAAGTCATTCCTACAATGTGTGAATCTGTGTGGTTTGTGTGGTAGTCCTACATGTCCCTCAGAATTCTCTCAAGGTGGCACAATAATCTCTAGGAACAGATGAAATGTCTTCTTATTTTAAAAAAAGGACAAGAATATTCCCTCTTTCTTTTCGAACGTGATATACGGTGACTTATAAACCACTTTATTTGTAAGAATTCAGGCAACAAAAAACTGGAGTAATTAAAATTTAATTTACAAGCCATAATCCATATTTCTAATCAGAAGCTTAGGAAGTAATAAAATCAATAGCTGGCTCCACTGAGTATATTCTCAAGAATATGTTTTTCCTCAATTATTACATTAATACCTAAGTAGAAAATATTAAAAACTATTTTATCATAGAATATAACATACATAGAAAACAGTAAGTATAATATATAGTGCATGGTTCAAAGAATAATAAAACTAATACTCATGAACTCACTACCAAGTAGCAGTTGTTTAACAGTGAAAATTTTCATAAAGGTCTTGTTTTATAAATGGCTTTTAAAATAAAGATTTGTGTTAAAACTACATAAAAGGCATTCCAACTTAACACTTTCCCACCATAGGGCAGTTATGCTATTAAATGAAAAGAAAACCTCTCACCTGTAAACACTGAATAAAAAATCATATATTGAAAAAAAAAGGGTTCATTTAATATCCGGTAGGATTCACATTCCAGTTGACATTAATTTGATTAACTAAACAGGTCTTTCTTTACTGTTTTATCAAAGTAAATTCCAAAAAATTTGTGACACTGTCATTTAAAGCATATGTTAAAACTGGTCTTACTTCTTTAAACACAAAAATAAATGCTTTGGATGGTTTAGCCTTTTAAAATGGTCTAATTTTTCTCTAGTGAAGTAATAGATTCATAACACATATTTTGGTAATATCTTATCAGGCCTTATTTAATGAAATATTAATATTTTATGTAAGATTTATATATAAATGAAATACAACTGTGTATCTGGCATCCAATTTTGGCTAAAACTCATAGCATTGTACCAAAGCACCGTTAAACTCTAACTATATACACATGTCATTTACATAAAGAGAATTTCATACTTCTTTGGAGGGGCAAGTCTCAAACTGCAAAGCTTCTTTTAAATCAAGAATTATATGACTTGATACATGTTTGGTTTAAAATTAAACAAGGATAATCTGAGCTTCTCCTTCCCTGCTGTAGGGAACGAGGTTCATCTTCAATTTAAATAATAACAGGGCAAAAGATTTTTCCTTCTCAAAAAATAAAGAGCTATTACAAAAATGCTATACCAATAAAGTCTTTTTTATACATTTCCTCCCATTCAAACCATGATGATATTAATATTAGTCCTTAAAGAATTACTCACCCAATGAAAGCCACCATCTGCTCCACTATGTGTTTGCTGAATGTTATGATAACAAAGATTTTCTGTAAAGAAAATGCCAGTTAAAATAAATATTTCTCATCAAAAAGAAAAAACAATATAAATTCACAATTCTGATAATAGTCTAAAACGATGACCATACTGCTGCTAATTGCAATTTTAAAAATTTCTAAGAAACAAAACAAAACACCATTTGACAAATGCTATGTACTTTGTATTTTAAAGATGTTTTTCCTTAAGCACAGTTCTAGTCTTGCCAGGATACGTGACCATATCTGAGGGAGAAATGTGAGTCATGAAACCCAAGGCTGGGTGGATGTTCCACATGTTCTATGTGTTTTAT
Organism: Kogia breviceps; assembly: GCF_026419965.1. Lineage (NCBI taxonomy): Eukaryota > Metazoa > Chordata > Mammalia > Artiodactyla > Physeteridae > Kogia > Kogia breviceps. The sequence goes on from NC_081328.1 coordinate 23,053,131, forward strand.
TTTATTTTATTTATTTATTTTTGGCTGTGTTGGGTCTTCATTGCTGAGCGTGGGCTTTCTCTAGTTGCAGAGAGCGGGGGCTACTCTTTGTTGCGGTGTGCGGGCTTCTCATTGTGGTGGCTTCTCTTGTTGCAGAGCACAGACTCCTGGCATGCGGGCTTCAGCAGTTGTGGCATGTGGGCTCAGTAATTGTGGCTCACGGGCTTAGCTGCTCCATGGCATGTGGGATCTTCCTGGACCAGGGTTTGAACCCATGTGCCCTGCATTGGCAGGCGGATTCTTAACCACTGCGCCACCAGGGAAGCCCGTTCTATGTGTTTTAGAATGGTGTATACAACTAAAATCATGGGTTCCCATATAGCCTCCACCACTGAAATTAAAGCTTATCAGCCTGATGATAGGTGTCTGGGCTAAATCTAATCAAGAGGATCTTTGAAAAGACTACGTCCTTCCTGGAAAGTTCTTATAAAAGTATTATGAAAGTTCCATTCTCAGATCCTGAATGAGCTTGGAGTTTCAGGCTTAGGGTACAAGCAAAGGCATCAACAAGTTTTGGGGGATCTTTATCAGACCTGGGTCATTGTCAATTTGGTATTACTGAGGTATTCTTCATTAATTAAAGATGTTGATACTTAACTTACAAGTAAAGATGCCTTTAGGCTAACAGGTAGCAAATATTTTCAACTCAACAAATGTTACAAAAAGTACTTACTATGGATAATATAAGCATTATTAAGGGCTTTCAGGGAACACAAAGATGGGAAGAATACTTCTTCAATACCCTGAAGAAATTAAAAAATTTTTCTATACATAGTAGAAAGATGGTTAAGTACAAAAGATATACATATAAACTGTAAATGTCATTAGCAGTGAAAACAATGTGTTACAGAAGTTGAGAGAAAGAAAGAAATTAATTGTACATAAGTACAATTAATTAGAGATTCAAGAAGGTGATATTAAGGTTTAGCTTTAAACGACTGATAATAATTCTCTGAATAAATATGAGTAATTCTAGATTCTCTCTACCAGTTCCTGATAACAAACTCTCCAGTGCTTTGTTACTGTTGTTAAATAGTAACTATAGCCTATGTAACCAAATGGGAGGGAAGAGAAATAAAATAAATAACAATAGTCTTCTTTTTAACCATCCATTATGAATCTCAGGAAAGTGGCTAATTCAGACTAAAGCTCATTATTTCAGGTAGAAGAATAATAAGGCAATGATATTTTCTTAATGTCCCACAGTTAACAAAGACATTGGCAGCTGCACAGCTGGATATGTGTGAGGAAATAAGACTAAAAAAAATAAGTTCACAGTCCTTTTTGGTGTTTGTTTATGTATCTACTAATGTGAAAAAGGTATTTACCTATCTCATGAAAAAAGTAAGCACATATAGATATCAAACAATTACAAGATGGATGGATGATGATATATCAACAATCCTACACAAATGGTGTATGAAGATTATGAAGCTAATAAGACAATTACAAGAGATCATTTAGGGAGAAAAGCATTAATATATGGGGACTCTTCTAGTATCCATACTAAAAGCCAGTTAATTGGAGCTATAAATCTTTTACTAAGAAACAGAGCTAATGGTTTGCCTCTCAGTGATTTCACCACCATGTGTTCCCTACCATCATTTCCTAACATTCAAAATAAGCCAATGCCCAGATAATTGCACAATTTCGTTTCTTGAAAACAAAACAAGACTTTCTTCTTATATGTAACAGCTTGAAAATTCACTGTGCTGGGCAAGACATTTAAGAACATATGTCTCAGAATCATTCAGGCTTGAGGTCTGGGTGGGGATTCTACCAAATACACAAAAGGCACAGATCCCCAAGGAGCCCAGTCAGCCATGTCAACCATGTGCACAGAGGAAATAAGGGTAGAGTAGGAGTAATTTTAAAAAGATATGGGTGTAGGGAACTAATGGTGCCAGAATGAACAAAGAAGAAACTATGTATCTATAAAAGAAGGGTCCTCCAATGGAAAGAAGTATCTTAGACTGATTCATATATTAAATACTTACTCAGTGCCAACTACATGCCAGATGCTATTCTAGGCACTAGAATACCTTAGGGAGCCAAGAAACAAAAACCTCTGCCCTCATGGAGCTTATATTTCTGTACACGTGTAGGGGTAGGGGGAAAGTTGAAAGGCAATAAATAATACACATGATAAGTAAGTTACATGGTACATGAAATATTATATGAGTATGTTGACTCCTTATTTTCTTCATCATTTAGGAAAAAGGAAATATTTCTAAGGCAACTTCTACAGGCTGAGGAATTGAACTTGTCCAGTAGAAAGAGAAATCCTTAATTAACATTATTAGGTGGGCTGATTTCAAACTTTTAGGGGAGGTGTAACAGACAGCACGATTTTGGTTTGAATTCTAGTCCCTTCCATCTATGAAATGGGGATAATAACCACCTCACAGGACTGTTCTGAGATAACCAATGCAAACTGCCTAGCACAGGTCCTGATAAACAGCAGGTATTAAACAATTCAGTTTTTGTGATCATATAAATACAGTTAAGAAGGCATTGCAAAAGAGTGGAAAGAACACTGAACTTGAAGCTGACTCAGGTTTAAATTCCACCTGTTACTTATTCTTTTAGGCAACTATAACCTATTTCCCTCTCTAAGTTTGATAATTACAAAATGGGAGTAGTAATTTCTCTATCCCAGGATTATAAGAATTAAATCGGGTGGCATACACTAAGTACTAAGTGTGAAGTACTATATTAAAACATAAAGCATTATTATAACTTGAAAAAATCTACTGAGAATGTTAAAAAAATATACTATTTTTGAATATGCTATAATGAAAGGTCTGATAAGTTACATACCCTGTAACTATAGGGTACATTTAGCATAATATATTTTACTGTATTTTATAGAAAGTTAGTACATAAAGCAGGACACATTAAGTTTATGGATTCCTAGAAAAGTTGCTGTTATAAAGGGAATTAAAATAATCTGTTATTGTTCCTTAGGTATTAATACTTTCAAAGGACTTCAAAAAGCTAAATGATTTTATCATTTGAAAAACCCTATTATAGTATTTTAAATCTTTCCCAAAGTAACTAGCATTCCAGTATTTAAAAACCCATCATCACTGAACAATACACTTAACGTAAGTAGGAGAAATTATATTCCTTGAAGGAGGAAAAAATAAAGCCTTGGAATTCTGAGTGATTAGCATGGCCAGAGAGTAGATGACAAGCTCAATAAACTCATCTTAAATGCCAAAGTCTAATATGAGAAACCGGGCAGGTAGAAGCAGCTGAAGTTTTCCTTTTTCATTCTTCTCTTCTAAGAACTGGAGGTAGAGAGATGGTAAGCAGAAACTTGGGGCATAGACGTGCTTTTAATTATTAAGGAATCAGACCAGGGCATAGACATTACTCACTGTTCTTGCCCTTCCTTTAGTGAATGCTTCCTTCTTGCAAACTTCATTAATGAAGACATTCTTTCCATGTTAATTTTATTTTATTCTAGTAAGATTTGCCTTTTATACCACACCTATCGATTTGTATCACAGTCCTAGAAGCATATATCCATTTCCTCTCATTTAAATTATTGGCCTCTTTTCTCTCCTCTATTTACACACACACACACACACACATACACACACACACACACACACACACACACAGAGAGAGCCCTACCCTAAAGATTTTGTTAAGAGTATCTTTGAAGACTAACAGATTCTCACATCTCTAACCAAAACCCACATCTCTTTGCCTCCTCAGGGCCCCCTTTCTTCCCCATTATCTGGCTGGTATTTTGTAAAGGATATTTGTGCCTTGAGAGGAAGTATTATATATAGAATGTGTGAAAGAAAAGCAGAATTAATGAAAGGGAATACTTCCTCAGCCTATGGTCAGTAAAGATAAAACATCTTTGGACTACATATGTTAATATGGTGTACATTTTCCTATACAGGAACACTATTTTTGTTTGGTAAAATTCTTGGATAAACAGTTTCACAAGGCAAAAGTGAAATAAAGAAAGAAAGAAAGAAGGGAGGGAGGGAGGAAAAAAGAAGGAAAGAAATAAAACAAGGAAAAAAATAATAAAGGGGAACAACTTTCCAACAGGAGTAGGGAAAACCTGCCCGAAATCCACTAACTTCCAAACGATGTTCCATGGCTGAATACCTAAGCATGCTACCAACCAAGAAGCAGAACCAAAATCTTAACAATTTGCCTTGGAGAGAGCAAGGGGAATATGTTTTCAGTGTCTTTTAAGGGGTTCATCATCATTAAACAGGGAGTCAAGGGGTATAATTACCTGGATATGCATTTTAATTATTGCTTTTCCAATCAGGGTTGCACCAAAGAAAGTCCAAAAAGGTACAAGAAAGTGTCCACATGTTATTCCAGCCAGATCAAACAGAGGATTTGGAATCTATTTAAAAAAAGAAAAAATTAAAATGGAACGTCCATATATAATCCAAAAAACAGTTTAATTTTGCCACCTATAGGTGTGTGGAATTATGTGTTAAGCCTTGTCTACCACTGGAAAGAGAGGTATGGGTTCCCTGATCAGTACTAGACTGTCTGGATAGTTAGACAAGTATTCTAATGTCTCTATAAGTTGTGTCACATATTCATCCCAGACTTGCTTAATTTGTTCAAAGCAAACACAGCTATCCTTTTGCTTGCATTACTTATGACTAATGCCCCATAAATATACTTTTTTCATCACATTAAAACTAGATAAAGCCAATGGATCAACAGGAATTTAATTCCATTCAGTAGATACTTGACCATTTGGTAGCTGTTTTATAAGGTAAGGTATAAATGAAGAAAGATTATCTAGAAAGATTATCTAGAAAGTACTCACATCTACAGAAAACATTCTTGTAAATTCACAAATACATTTATAGGTGGCCGTGCTTTCATTTCTCAACATAAAGTAAAATACAAATAATGAATTTTTTAAATCTATGACAGCCCAAGGCCATGGGGTCATGCAATTCATTCTAGGAAGAAAATCAAGGGTGGAAATACAAGCACAGGTTCAGATGTTGTGAATACTCAGTCCCAGACAAAGAAGTGATTCACAGCAAATACCTTTTCTGAACATTCCCACATTTCAAGAATGCTAATAGATAATTTCATGTAAAAATGCAAAGAAACCACAAGCTCTTTTTGAGCACTTCATCCATTTTTCTCCCACAGAGGTACTCTTGTCCTTGTGTCTGTTGGTGGAACCATTTATAAGCTAATTAATTTATATAATTTTGTGTTTGGATTTTCAAATAAAAGCCCAATTTGTTTAAAAGATATTTGTCACAAAAGTTCTTTCAAAAACAATGACATAACTAAATCAGAATTCAAGTATTCTTCTGTTAATAACAGTCAGATTCAATAGCTCAATTTTATTTTTCTTATCCAAATTCAAATGCTTTACGCAATTTCATCTGTCTTACAACCATTTAATAACAATGTCACTTCCATATCCTTAAAATGATCATTTCTTATATTTTCTCATGTGACTCTCACAACTCCATGAATTAAAATTTTAATTGTTTTCCTTTATTATCAGGCTCCACAGCATATTGAAATGGAAATTAAAGTACACAAGATATGGAATCAGAGTAGATAAAAATTAGAAGTTTTATGTTGGATACTCTCAGAAGAGCATAATCAATGAATTTGTTGTTACATATGCATGTTACTTATCCTTTTTTTCAATTGTTAACTAAATATACAGAAAGGAAGATTAGAATTAAAAGAACTATTAAGTAGCTTTGAGATTTTCCCTCAATTATGAGTTTTATCTTAGTTTAAATGTTAACAACAAAATAACTAATTAATAAATAAAGTTCTGGGCTTCTCTGGTGGCACAGTGGTTAAGAATCCTCCTGCCAATGAAGGGGACATGGGTTCGAGCCCTGGTCCAGGAAGATCCCACGTGCTGCGGAGCAACTGAACCCATGTGCCACAACTACTGAGCCTGAGCTCTAGAGCCAGTGAGCCACAACTACTGAGCCCGTGTGCCACAATTACTGAAGCTCGCATGCCTAGAGCACGGGTCTAGAGCGTGTGCTCTGCAACAAGAGAAACCACCACAATGAGAAGCCCACGCACCACAATGAAGAGTAGCCCCCACTTGCCTTAACTAGGGAAAGCCCGTGCACAGCAACAAAGACCCAACGCAGCCAAATATAAATAAATAAATAAATTTATAAAAAACAAAAACAAAAACAAAAACTTCTTCCTACCTTATCCTCTACTTACCTTCTTACCTTAAATCAAGTACACATACTTTTAATACTTTAATATAAGTATTAACAATTTCCTAGTAAAAAGTTCTTAGAGGGTCAAATCGATCTATTAATTTATGTTGGCTATTGACTATTCCTAGTCAAATATAAAGAAGATTGGCTAGTACAGACAGTGGAATTTTAGCAGGGAAGATACAGGCATAGATGAGTGCCAAAGAATAAATATTTTTTGCTTTAATAAATCAAAGGTTCTTGTATTTTTCCCCAGGAATAATGAAAGCTAACTTTTATTAAATTATTAGGTACTTTTCTAAGGTTTCTACATCATCAACTCACTTAATTCCCAAAACAATGCTACATGATATTACATCCATTTTATAGATAAGAAAAGTGACACAGAGAGATTAAGCAATTTGTCCAGTATTAATGGCAGCAGAGCATGATTTCAGGATTTCAACCCAGGCAACATGGCTCTCACACTGTTCTCTTAGCTTCTAAACAAAGGACATTATCATTCTTTAGGCCTCTCAGCTTAATCCTATTCTGCTGGGCTTCCACAGTACCTTTTACTTATTATTGTATTTAAACTGTCTCCCTCACTAGACTTCAGGATCATTAAGGAAAGGGAATACAGCTTTCACTTCTTCATCCAACCACTCAGGGGTTGATACAAAGCTGATGAATAACAATAAAAAATGGTTGAGCTCGGTCTTAGTTCGCCTTCCAGGCACTGTGTTAGTTCATATATATTATCTTAAATCCTCACATCAACCTTTGTAATGAGTGTCTTACTGCCTCATTAAAAAAAAAAGCGGGGGCTTTCCTGGTGGCGCAGTGGTTGAGAGTCCGCCTGCCGATGCAGGGGACACGGGTTCGTGCCCTGGTCCAGGAAGATCCCACATGCTGCAGAGCGGCTGGGCCTGTGAGCCATGGCCGCTAAGCCTGCGCGTCCGAAGCCTGAGCTCCGCAATGGGAGAGGCCTGCATACCGAAAACAAAAAACAAAAACCAAAACAACAAATTTATTTATTTAGGCTGCACTGGGTCTTAGTTGTGGCACGTGGGATCTTCATTGCGGCATGCGGGATCTTTAGTTGCGGCATACATGCAGGATCTAGTTCCCTGACCAGGGATCGAACCCAGGCCCCCTGCATTGGGAGTGCGGAGTCTTACCCACTGGACCACCAGGGAAGTCCCTATTGCTCCATTTTAAACGTTAGAAAACTAGGGCTCAAGGAAAGTAAATTGACACTGAGACTACATAGCTAAGAGGCAAACCTGGTTTAGGAACCCAAGTAAGCCTGACTCCAAAGCCAATTCTCATCCCGCTACATCACACTACAACATACCTATACACTGCTCAAATAGTTGAGATCAATATTGTGATAAAGAGCTTCTACATTGAAAAGTTAGATTACAAAAATTTCTAGTACTGCCAGGGTCAAAAGATAGTAATTGAGGCACATGTATATTTTAGAATATCTCTATAGAATGTTGATATTACATTAGAAATTTTGGCACCAAATGTCTTCCCTTTTCGGCCATTTACTTTGCTAAGGTGAGGAAAGGGGTACTCAAGGATATATTCAAGTTCTAATACATAATGAATAAAGTAACTGTGTGTCAGTAGACAATAATTTTCTGAATTTTACTTATAATTGCAGCTTTTATCATATCAACTAGGTGCATCTAGTTATTCTGGTCAAATCTACCACTGAACTACCAAGAATTGTGTACAGACTACCAAAGAAAACTTTGACCAAAACACCCCATCTCAAATGTAACTGTATCTATTATATTAGAAAAGGACCAGGATAAACACCAACTCATCAAGGAATGTTAATTTCATAAATCTGCAATTTGAGACATTAAGTTATTTTTTATAGAGTTATTTTTTTTTATATACAGTTAGTAACTTCTTTTATCTTTTTTTAAATTTTATTTTTATTTTTGGCTGTGCTGGGTCTTCGTCGCTGTGTGAAGGCTTTCTCTAGTTGCGGTGAGCGGGGGCCACTCTGTTGTGGTGCGTGGGATTCTCATTGTTGTGGCTTCTCTTGTGGAGCACGGGCTCTAGGCACGCAGGCTTCAGTAGTTGTGGCACGTGGGCTCAGTAGTTGTGGCTCGCGGGCTCAATAGTTGTGGCTCGTGGGCTCTAGACTGCAGGCTCAGTAGTTGCGGTGCATGGGCTTAGTTGCTCTGCAGCATGTGGGATCTTCCCGGACCAGGGCTTGAACCCGTGTCCCCTGCACTGGCAGGCAGATTCCTAACCACCACACCACCAGGGAAGTCCTAATTAAGTTTTTGACACAAATAGCTTCTTAATTCACTGTAGCCAAAGATGTCCTTAACCTTGCCACAGATGTTTCAATTACCTAGCTAGGTGTTAAAGTTACTTAAGGAGGTTTTATATGAATTCTTCCTTATAACTAATGCCTGAAGCTTTGGAAAAAGACTACCTATCTATAACTCTGGAAAGAATGAAGTCATTGCTGTTTGCTTAAATGCACTTCATTTTATATTCTTCATGAGAAAGATGGATTTTGTCTCTTTTTTCTTACTGAATCATGCCATTTAGGTCTGAAGTCATCATGGTATGATGAAATGCTTGAAAGTCAATAAACAACACAGAAACCTATCCAACAGAAAACAGCTCATTTGATCAGTAAGGTGAATGATTAATAACATTATATACCTGTTAAAAGTGATAACTTTTTTTTCATTCAGTCATGTACCTTTAAAAACAAATTGGATCGAAATATAAATCTACTATTTAAATACAATTCACTTACTGAAGCACAGGCCAAAATTCCAAAAAATCCAACCTTCTGTACTAGGTTTTGAACTGCCAGTTTAGCCCGGGAGGCGAAGTCCTGTATAAAAGGAGGATATCAAAACATTAATGAAAATTAGAAGGAAGAAAGAAAGATGGCTCTTTACAGATTTTATAATATCAAATGTCTCATAATCTGAAAGCACTGATTCATTTAATAAGATGAATGATTAAAAAAGTCACAGCAGGGTGCACTGAAAAACATGCAAATAAAATCTTGATAAAACATTAACTACACACCCTTAAAGATAAACTTTTATCACATTTCAAGAATAAGCCAAAACACTGTTACTTTATTTTTTGGGTTCTCTCTGGATTAACTAGGGATGAACAAAATGTTATAAACCAACCATGAACCAACCCATTCTTTTGGAAATGCTAGTCTACCACATATCTCTTTCTCTTTCCTTTAATTAACTCATCAGACTTACTCCATCATTAATATCAGGGTAGGAAACCACAGGATTTTTCAAGATAGCCAATGAAGACACCTCTACTGATCATTGGCCAAAAGATGGAAAAAAAACAGATATGTGGCAATAACTAACCATTCATTACCCCACAAAACAAAGAACATCCTACATTTACACAGTTTGTGCTAGTTATATAAAACGGTTTTCACAAACATTTTATTGGTGCCCTTCAATAATTCTCGGGTGTAGGCAGAGTAAATACTTCAGACTCTAAAATCATTGCTCTTTTTATTTCACTCTTCTACCTCCCAGGCTGAAACATGCATTTGGCTGGCCAATTTATTTCCACGATTTTCTTCTTCTAACATGAGGATGCTGTAATTATATATATGTATACATTTTTTCTTAAAAGCACCAATCTGAAATTTGACTTTACCTGTTTTCTGGTTTTGAAATGGTATATACTCCAATCAAAATTTCAATGAAAATAATTGATACAATTAAAAGATATTAGCTAACATGTAAATATCTTTTTTAGAAGTGTTTACATCACAGAACACTCCTCTCTCTTTAGCTCAACATACTCTAATAGTCAACAATCTTATAGAATGGTCATAATATAAATGATAGACGGTTCCTTCATAGACCAGGAAGAGGGCTTAAAGCACTTCCCTAATCCACAACAGAAGTTGTAGATTCAAAAAACAAAAAACAAACACACAAAACCACTTTAACCCATAATATTATGTTGAATAGCTGTATCAAAGTACAACAGTGAATATTGAAATTTAAAAAAAAAAAGACCTTCCTCCTACTTACTTGCTGAGGATGGTGAGAAAGTCAAAGGAATTAAACCAATAATATATATTTGAAAAGATATTAACAGGGCTTCCCTGGTGGCACAGTGGTTAGGAGTCCGCCTGTCAAAGCAGGGGACACGGGTTTGAGCCCTGGTCCAGGAGGATCCCACATGCAGGGCAGCAACTAGGCCCGTGTGCCACAACTACTGAGCCTGCGCTCTAGAGCCCAAGAGCCACAACTACTGAGCCTGAATGCCATAACTACTGAAGCCCACATGCCTAGAGCCTGTGCTCAGAAACAAAAGAGGCCACTGAGATGAGAGGCCCATGCACCGCAACAAAGAGTAGCCCCCACTCACCACAACTAGAGAAAGCCCGTGCGCAGCAACGAAGACCCAACACAGCCAAAAATAAACAAATAAAATAAATTTTTTAAAAAAGATATTAACAGATATTAACAGTTAATACAAATACTTTCAAGTTCAAACATATAGGCTATCAAAGTTAATCATTAACTAAATTCTACAATGCAATTTTGTAATTTTGCAGTGTATTTTCAAAGACAGAAATTTTCTTTTTGGGATTAGGCTTACTCATCTAGTAAATAAAATATATCAGATTTAATATTTTTAAACAAGTACTACTGCAGCAAAGGGTTCTCAGTATTTTTTTTCATATTTCTAACTGAATATTTAATTTTTTTTCTTAAATTAACATTTACTGCATTAAGAGTGAAATACTGATTTTATTGATTTAAAAACTGTTTAGGAATATATAATGAAATCAGTTTTCCTATATAACTTATTTTAAAACAAATTATACATCCAATTATCTTGAATAATTTACATAATTCACAAATTACAAAATCTGTAATTCATCAGAGCACTAAATAAACACTGGCCATAATGAATGGAAATGTTTTGAGTTTTAAAAATACCAAACAATACTATTAGATTATAAATTAGTTATGAATTTTTAATTAATATAGCCCAAGAGTTAAAAATATAAATTCAGGAAAACGCCTTCCTTCACAGCCCTTGATATCTTCATAGCAAATCTACTTTAGTGAAAGATGGTACTAATTTTGAAGAAAAAGTAAAACAAAGAAAACAAAAACTATACAAATTTTATTTTAAAAACAACAAAACTTTATTATTATTATTTTTTTTTGTGGTACGCGGGCCTCTCACCGCTGTGGCCTCTCCCGTTGCGGAGCACAGGCTCCGGACGCGCAGGCTCAGCGGCCACGGCTCACGGGCCCAGCCGCTCCTCGGCATGTGGGATCTTCCCGGACCGGGGCACGAACCCGTGTCCCCTGCATCGGCAGGCGGACTCTCAACCACTGCGCCACCAGGGAAGCCCCCAAAACAACAAAACTTTTTATAAACCTATTTGCCGAGTCAGACTAATGTGGGAACATTTTTCTATCACAGCATTTATGCACTCTTCAGTATATAAAATTACAAAAAATTAGTTTTTTGCATAAAATGGTGTAGACAAGATCAACAAAATGTTGTATTTAAAAGGTACTCTATCCTGTTTTCCTTTATATTAATTTCAAGGCTTAAGATTCTTACATTTATTTCAACCAGTGACTATGATAGTGCCATCATTTTAAACTGATGGTATTTTTCTACTATAGAGATACATACACCCATACATTTAAATTGAAAAAGAGGTCTGATTATACTAATTGTCTTATATAAAGGAAAAAATGTTTAACATTATGCAGACCAGCTAACATACAAACTAACAAAAATATTTAAGCCTACAGAAGTTCAAGGAATCATATTTTTTAAAACATCCTGAAAGTAAGGAACTACTTTATCCCTTGGCATCTCTTTACTTAACAGAAATTAGACAAGAAAAAATGAAAATAGACTCCTGGTTCTTTCGGATGCCTGGGTGCCCATCATCAATTATCCTTAATGGTGCTTCAGGAATCTTTATTTGAAGGAAAAGAGTTACTCTACCCAAATAAGTATAATAGAAAGTTCCCTTTACTCTTTTTTTTTAAAATTAATTTTTAGCTGGCATATTTTACAAGGAAAATAAGTTAAGTGCCTTTTTAATGGGGAGTTTTACAAAAAAGTTTTATAAAAAGTCTGAAAGTCATCTACTGAAAATGGATTTCATAAATCTTACTATGTTACACACACACACACACACACACACACACACACACACACACACACACACACATATATATACACCATGACCATGCTACTTTCACTTCCTATAATTTATTTTCCAGGTCTTTCACAATATTCTTGGAATTAAAATTACATTTATATATTAAATAATTCACAAAAGTTTATTTAAATTAAACTAGTAAGTCTGCACAGTTGCTTTCATCACAAGAAACCAATAGAAACAGAGTATGCAGCTCGAGGAAGAATTTTCTTATTTTTTCTTTGCCAGAGTAATGAAAATAAACTCAAGGCAGCATTACACTAGTATTTGCACCAAATCTGAAATACTTTACAATGGTAAATTAACTCATGTTTAGATTTCATAAACACAACTATATTTTGTTGTTTTTATTTTAAACTTATTTCACATTAAAAGTCATATTCAAAACTTACTGATATGGCTTTAAAGGCTTTGTTAACTTATTTATTAAAAACATCATTTTTAAATTGTCTAAAATGTTCTACATCTTAAAGGTAATTATATGTTCCTGTTTGTTGCTCTGCAATTTTAGAAGTTCTTTATTTTTAAACAACTTAAGTACTTCATTATTTGCATTAATTTGACAGCTTTCTAATGATGTAAAGCTAACATTTTCTATGAATTAAAATATTTCTGTTTGTGTTTGCTTTTAAAGTAAACAGAGAAAAATGTACTATAGGTATAATATTAGACAATAAACCCAACCCTCTCTCTCTCTCTCACACACACACACACACACACACACACACACACACACACACACACAAACAGGAAAAAAAAACCTTTTACTAAAGTTTTAAAGAACAAATTTCAAACAAAATTTGCTATTCTTTTTAGGCCATCAGATAAAATAAACTAGCCAAGAAAAACTGTGCACCAATAATAATAAACAACAATAATTTAAAGGAAAAGTTTAACAAATTAATATGTGAGATTCAAAATTCAAGTTAAATATCAGAGAAAATTAATATTTCATTTTAATCGTTTTCTTTTTTTGTGTTTGTGGGAACTGTGTAGCAAGTTCAATTTGATTACTTCCTCAATTGTCATTTTTCATTTAAAAAAAGTCTGTACAACTAAAACCAAATTCCTTTTAATAGTTTCATTTCGCTGGATTCACATTTCACAACGCTCACGTATTTCACAATTTTAAGTGCCTGAGAGGGGTTTCATCCTCTAGCTCTATCTAAATAAGCAGCATGCATTTACAACTAGTAATCATACATCATTTTCTACTTTTTAAAAGTAAATAACCAAAATACAAGTAAATAAAATTATCTTTCCCACTCCCACTGACAGTGATTATGTATGTAACCAATCATGCTTCTGAAAGTAAGAATGAGAGACACCAGGAACATTTCTCCAATGACTACAGAAGGCAGATGAAGAAAAGTTACAATAAGTCCTTACTACTGAGATTTCAAGGATTAATAAAGAAAAACAGACAATGCCTTCAAGTATGAATATTCCAGCACTACTTTTGTTTCACATTTCGTTTTCCTAAGAAATATATTTAAGATTAAGAGAAGAGAAACTGTACAGCTAATTATAATAATAATTAGCTTGCAAAATACTAATTTTTGAATTGAAGAAGTCAACTTAGATCTAAATATATAAAATAACGTTTATCTTCAAATGCTAACAGAAAATCTTTTCATTTTCATGATATGCGATCACATTAAATTCCAAGATTTCTTTCAAAGCAACATAATCCCTAAACATGTTAAATGAATGCATTATTACTGGAGATAAGTATGTATTCGGTTAACACCTTATGTTAGTTTGAGCTGAACTATCACCATCAGTGTGAGGTAACTGGTCAGCAGTTTTATAAATTAACTGCCTTCTTAACACGTTATATGTGAAAACTTTTTTTTTTTTTAAAAATATATTTTTAAAGGATTTTATTTTTATTTTTTTTTGGCTGTACCGTGTGGCCTGCAGTATCTTAGTTCCCCGACTAGGGATTGAACCCAGGCCCCCGGCACTGAAAGCCTGGAATCCTAACCACTGGACCACCAGGGAATTCCCTATGTTAAAACTTCTGCTGAGCTATTGCTCTTCTTGGGTTTGACACTAAAGTGGCTGCAAGGTCAATACTAAAAACCACAGAGCAACTGTTTCAATAATTTCTTGTGTATAAGAGGAATTTGTGTTAATATCTACTGTATTTGTGAAGTTCTTTTCGCATCTAAAAATGACTTGTTAATTCCTGTGTCCCAGTCAAATATGTTGTGTCATATTATTCTCTATTAACCAGAAATGGAGCTAAACAGTAATGATGACTTAATATTGTAAGCTGTTTCAGCATCATGGACAATAAGTCTGAAATATTAACTTGTTAAGATCCTAATAACCATGTAATTAAATATTTTCTACAATGAATAATATTTTACACATGGTAAAGAACACAATTAATGAGTACGATTAATTATCATCTCCACAGAAACTACGATGAAACATAACTCATAATTTTAAAATCTTTCTCCTCTTAAAAACAGAATAAAATGTTTCCTAACTGCAATTTCCTACCTGTTACCAGGACTCTTTATGAGCTTTTTTCACAAAAAGATATAGAGCATTAATTTATTAAATTCAAAGTGAACAAAATATTTTATTTTAGTGTTATCCTCAACAATATCATTAATATAACTGATATGTTTTTAATATTGCATATTTGAGGTCTCCTTTAAATGTAGTATAATTTCAAGAGTCACATATCATCTATTCTTTTTTTTTTTAAGATATTTTTAAAGGTTTTTTTTGATGTTGACCATTTTTTGGGAAGACTTTATTGAATTTGTTGCAACATTGTTGCTGTTCTATGTTTTTGGTTTTTTTGGCCACGAGGCACCTGGGATCTTAGCTTCCGAATCAGGGATCAAACCTGCACCCCCTGCATTGGAAGGCGAAGTCTTAACTACTGGACTGCCAGGGAAGTCCTTATTCTTTTTTTGAATTATAATGGACTCACACAAACTTATAAGATGAAGATTGCTAAGAAACAAACTCTAGAATTACAAGATAAAGTAGGGATATTAATTTGATGAAGTAAAGTGATTGTGACAATAGAAACTAATTAATAAATTTTTAATTCAGTACCTACAGGATGCTGGATTACAAAATACACACATATTTACCAAAAAAAGTGATCAGAACAGAGTGGTGCAACTACTTTTGAAAAAAGTTTTAATATCCAATTTATAGCTTTTACATTATTCAATCAGAGATGATCCCTGGAATTCCTATTTAAATTGGAAATTAGGGTAGAATTCTATAATAGTGCAAATAGAATACATCATATACACACATTTCAGGAAAGCAATTTTATTCTAGAAATAATTTACAGATTTAGAACTTTTAACACGAGATCAGAGAGTTCTCATTCAGGATGCCAACATAGGAAGCTCTTGAACTCACCTCCTCCCATGAACACACTGAACTCACAACTCCCATCTTCTTCCTGTAGAGCGAAAGGCTTGGCTCCCCACAAACCCACACCTGATGACCCAACTTTTAAGACTTCCACCTGATAGATAGGCCCCCAAAACATCTAGATTTGAAAGTCAACAGGACTTGTGTCCATGAGAGCCACAAGATTATAGTGGACTAAGAGATATCAAAATAAGAAAGTAATATTAACATATCTAAAAGGAGAAATAGACAGCAATACAATAATAGTAGGAGACTTCAATACAATACTCCACTTTTACCAATGGATAGATCATCCAGACTGAAAATCAATACGGAAACATTGGACTTAAATGACACATAAGACTAGTGGGACTTAACAGACATTTACAGAACATTCCATCCAAAAGCATCAGAATATACATTCTTCCTTAGCACACATGGAACATTATCCAGGACAGACCATGTATTAGAACATAAGACAAGCATTAATAAATTTAAGAAGACTGAAATCATATCAAGTATCTCTTCTGGCCACAGTGGTATAAAACTAAAAATCAATTTCAAGAAGAAAAATTGGAAAATTCACAAATGTGTGAAGATTTAACAACATGCTATTGAACAACCAATGGGTCAAGGAACTCAAAAGTGAAATTAAAAAAATATCTTGAGACAAATAAAATTGGAAACACAAAATAGGAAAACTTAAGGGATGCAGCAAAAGCAGTTCTAAGAGGGAAATTCACAGTGATAAATGCATACGTTAAGAACAAGATCTCAAACAACCTAACTTTATACCTCAAGGAACTAGAACACAAAGCACAAACTAAGCCCAAAGTTAGTAGAAGGACGGAAATAACAATGATCATAGTGGAAATAAATGAAATAGATTAGAAAAACAACGGAAGAAGTCAATGAAACTAAGATGATTTTTGGAAAAGATAAATTAGACAAAACTTTAGCTAGACTCACAAAGAAAAAAGGGGGCTAAAGTAAAAAATGAAAGAGGAGACATGACAACTGACACCATATAACTACAAAGATTCATAAGAGACTATTATGACCAATGACATGCTGAAAAATTGAACAACCGAGAGAAATGGATACATTTCTAGAAACCTACAACCTACCAACACTGAATCATGAAGAAATAGAAAATCTGAACAGACTAATTACTAGTAAGGAGATTGAATTAGTAATCAAAAATCTCCCAACAAAGAAAAGTCCAGGAACAGATGGTTTCACTAGTGAATTCTACCATATATTTAAAGAACTAACACCACTCTTCTCAAACTTCCAAAAAACTGAAGAGGAGGGATCACTTGCAAATTCATTTTAAGAGGCCAGCATTACCCCAAAACCAAAACCAGACAAGGACACTACAAGTAAAGAAAATTATTGGCCAATATCCCTGATGAACACAGATGCAAAAATCCTCAAAAAAAAGAGAAAATCATCATACAAATTCTCAACAAAGTGGGTACAGAGGGAATTAGGCCATATATGACAAGCCCACAGCTAATATCATAGTCTTGTGAAAACTGAAAGCTTTTCCTCTAAGATTAAGACAGGATGCTCACTCTCTTATCATTTTTATTCAAATGGGAAATGAAAAAGTAAAACCATCTCTGTTGGCAGATGACATGATGTTATATACAGAAAATCCTAAAAACTCCACCAGAAAACTGTTAGAACTAATCAACTAATTCAGTCAAGTTGGAGAATAAAAAATCAATATACAAAAACCCATTGTGGGGACTTCCCTGTTGGTGCAGTGGTTAAGAATCCGCCTGCCAATACAGGGGACATGGGTTTGAGCCCTGCTCCAGAAAGATCCCACATGCTGCAGAGCAACTAAGCCTGTGTGCCACAACTACTGAGCCTGTGCTCTAGAGCCCACATGCCACAGCTACGGAAACCCACGTGCCTAGAGCCCATGCTCCGCAACAAAGAGAAGCCACCACGATGAGAAGCCCGCACACCACAACAAAGAGTAGCCCCTGCTTGCCACAACTAGAGAGAAAGCCCGTGTGCAGCAAAGAAGACCCAATGCAATCAAAAAAAAAAAAAAAAAAAAACCTATTGTGTTTCTATACACTAATAAATGAACTATCAGAAAGAGAAATTAAGAAAACATTTGCATTTACAATTGCACCAAAAAAGAATAAAATACCTAGGAATACATTTAACCAAGGACGTAAAAAACCTGCACACTGAAAGCTATAAGACACTGAGGAAAGAAATTGAAGAAGACACAAATAAATGGAAAACAAATAAATGGAAAGACATTATATGCTCATGGGTTGGAAGAATGCTGTTCGAGTGTCCATACTACTCAAAGCAATCTACAGGTTCAATGCAATCTCAAACAAAAGTCCAATGGCATTTGTCACAGAAATAGAACAAATCTGTATAGAATGAGAGAAGACCCAGAATAGCCAAAGCAATCTTAGTAAAGATGAACAAAGCTGGGGCCATCATGCTTTCTGATTCCAAACTGTATTACAAAGCTACAGTAATCAAAACAGTATGATATTGGCTTAAAAACTGACACACAGATCAATGGAAAAGAATAGAGAGCCCAGAAATAAACCCTCACATATATGAAATATTAATTTATGACAAAGGAGCCAAGAATATACGATGGGGAAAGAATAGTCTCTTCAATAAATGGTGTTGAAAAAAATTAGATAGGCACATGCAAAAGAATCAAACTGGACCCCTATCTTACACCACACACAAAAATCAATTCAAGATGGATTAAACACTAGAACATATGATCTGAAGCCATAAAACTCCTAGAAGAAAACACAGGGGGTAAGCCCCTTGACCTTGGTCTTAGCAATGATTTGGATATGCCACAAAAGCAAAGGCAACAAAACCAAAAATAAACAAGTAGGATTACATCAAATTAAAAAGCTTTGTACAGCAAAGGAAACCATCAACAACATGAAAATGCAACGTAACAACAGGGAGAAAATTTTTGCAAACCATGTATCTAACAAGGGGTTAATATCCAAAATATATAGGGAACTCACACAATTCAATAGAAAAGAAAATCTGATTTAAAAAAAGGTAGAGGATATGAACAGATATCTTTCCAAAAAGACGCACATATGGCAAACAGGTACATGAAAAGGTGCTCAACAAGACTAATCACCAGGGAAATCAAAACCATAATAAGATATCACCTCACAACTATCAGAATGACTATCATAAAACAGACAAGAGATAACAAGTGTTTGGACTTCCCTGGTGGTCCAGTGGTTACGATTCCACCTTCAATGCAGGGGATGCAGGTGTTCAATCCCTGGTCAGGGAAATAATATCCCACATGCCGCGGGGCAACTAAGCCCACGTGCCACAACTACAAAGCCATGGACTGTGGAGCCTGAGTGCCGCAACTAGAGAGAAGCCCACACACCGCAACGAAGAGCCCGCGCACCACAATGGAAGATCCTGTGTACCGCAATTAAGACACGAAGCAGCCAAAAATAAATAATAAACATTAAAAAAAAAAAAAAAAGAGCGAGATAACATGTGTTGGCAAAGATGAGAAGAAAAAGACGTGCACTGTTGGTGGGAATGGGTACAGCCGATATGGAGGGTACTCGAAAAATTAAAATTAGAAGTACCATATGACCCAACAATTTCACTTCTGGGTTTTGGTCCAAAAGAAATGAAATCACTATCTTGAAAAAATATCTGCAACCCCCCCCCAAGGTTTATTGAAATATTATTATTTACAATAGCTAAGACATGGAAACAACCTAAGTGTCTATTGATGGATGAAGAGATAAAGAAAATGTGGGATATATATATACATAAAGATAGAAAGACACACATTGTAATATTATTCAGTCATAAAAAAAGAAGGAAATCTTGCCATTTGCAATAACATGGATAGATATAGAGGGCACTATGTTAAGTCAAATAAGTCAGAGAAAGACAAATACTATATGATCTCACTTAAAAACCCCTGAGATCATACATACAGAAAACCAGGTTGGTGATTGCCAGAGGCAGATGGATGGAGGATGGGTGATACAGGCATAGGTGGTCAAAAGGTACAAACTTCCAGTTAAAAGATAAATAAGTTCTGGGGATGTAATGTACAGCATGGTGATTCTCATTAACAGGACTGTACTGTATATTTGAAAGTTGTTAAGAGAGATCTTAAAAGTTGTCATCACAAGAAAAAATAATGTGTAACAATATGTGGTGATGGATGTTAACTAAACTTATTGTGGTAATAATTTTGCAGTATATACATACATCAAATCATTATGTGCCAAATCACCTAAAACTAATACAATGTTAGATGTCAATTATATCTCAATTAAGAAAAATAAGGATTTAGCAGTTAAAAAGAAGGAAAAAAAAACCAATAAGGAACTAATGGTTCCTTAGATGGTTCACAGATGGGGCAAAAATCAAAACTCTAAATAACAAATACGAGAAATCTGTGTACTCCAATGTGTAACGAGTAAATATTTGTTTTATCTTCTTCATATCCCATCCGGTACACTACTTTTTAGGAAGTTAAAAATAATGATTATAAAACAGTATTGGATTTTCTAGCTAGAATTAGCTATTGCTTGCTTTTGTCATTATCTAAAAACGGGATATGGTTTCCTTCTCTCTGACACATTAAAAATAAAATTGAAGAACATAAACACCATCTTTTCCCCTTTGAAAAAGGGGGGATTACACATAAAACATATAAATATAAAAATCAGATCACACATTAATAAAAATCTATGAAGTCATGTCTAAAAATGAACACAAAGAAGATCTGTGTATTTTTTGAAACAGTAAGAACCATCTATTTCGGCAACAAGCTAAATTTAATAAGTACTAAAAACCTGATCTATCTAGAAATCTGAAAATTCAGATTTTGCTCCTGTTCATATTCATACATTTCTATTATTTAGTGCGGTTTTATTAGACTGCATATTGTGAAAATTTAGTTGGTCACAAATAGCATCTTTTTAATGAACGGAATAAAAATGTGAGATCAGTACATGTGATACAAGTAAATACTGTTTCACAAAACATTATTTCAGTTACACAGGCACAGGCCCTAAGTACAGTCAATGTAGTCTGTAACATGGAGTATAGTAAAAAATAAAGGTTCATGAGTGACACACATTTCAGAGAGTTGTGCCTTAAATAGAAAGATATCAGCTATATCAGCTATATAATTAAATGAACTTCTACATGTACTCGTATATTTCTTACCAAATTTACTTTGGGGGGAGGGTGGTAAAACTATTTTTTTTAGATGTACAGCAGATACACAGTAATGTACATAAATCTAAAATATACATCTTGGTGAAATTTTACAATGAACACACCCATGTGTATTCACATGGTGAACTACCACCAAGATCCATATACAGAACATTACCAGAACTCCAGAAACCCCACTGGTGGCACTACCAGTGATTACTTCTCCCAAAATAACCACTATCATTGACTTCTATTACTATAAATGTAGCTTGCCTATTTTTGAACTTTGTATAAATGGAATTATACAGTAGGTCCTCTTTTATTTCTGGCTTCTGTAGGTCAACATTATGTCCATGTGATTCACTCCTGCTGTTGCACGTGGCAATAATCAATTTGCTGCCTTTGTATGAATACACCACAATTTATTTATTCTACTGTTGGTGGACATTAGGGTTGTTTCTAGTTTGGGGCTATTACAAATAATGCTGCTATGACTACTCTTGTCAAGTCTTCTGGAGCATCTTTCTTCTAGGTATAAATCTACAAAATGGAAATGTGAGATCGTAGGGTATGTTTATATAGACAGTGCCAAACACTTTTCAAAAGTGGTTGTAACACAAATTACTCTTAATATTGCTTCCATGTTGCCAGTTGATAATAAATCTCAATTGAAAAAAAGTCTAAACCTTTTTACTTTCCTACAGATGGTTCTAATGAGTCTGTGGTAATTAGTAGCTTTGATAACTCAAACATATGAAGACTGAATAAATTCAACCATGAAAAGAGGAGAAAAAGAAAAGCTTTAAGTGCTGAGTTTTGGGAAAACTACGTATAGTTTTTACCCATACAGAATTTTAGAAGACAAAATTAGAACCAAAATTCTTATTTAAAAGCAATTAAATTCAACCCAAAAAAGCTGGTAACTACAATATAAATATGGTATATGCATGCATGGTAATAAAGAATATAAGATGAGGACATTGTGGTTTGACCATTAATTCTATAAACGTTTAGCAAGTGTTGACTACATGCCAAATGCTATGATAGGAGCAGCGGATACGACACTGAATCAAACTGATAATCTGGATCCTCATGGAGCTTACAGTTTAATGGGAGGAGGCAACAACTACAAAATGGGGTGGCAGGCAAGTTGTAACTTTAAATAGGATGTTTGGAGAAGGCCTGACAGAAAAGGTGACGTTTAATTAAAAACCTAAAGGAGGTGAGGGAGTAAGCCAGGCTAAGAATGTAGAGGAAGACTGTTCCAGCAAGGTTTTTCCCTTGAGAGATAAATAAATAATCTAGTGTGTATATGTGGACGGTGGGTGGGTTGTAATTGGTAGAGATGGGGAAAGAGATGACTCAGGAAACCTACTAGACTTTGAAAAGGAAACTGAAAAAATGAAAAGGAAAGCATGAAAAAGAGAAACAGAATATAAGAACACCAATTCTACAGATTTACTGCAAAATCCAATGATAGAGCACCAACTTTGTTGTTTTCAAACTTCCCTGAGCCACAGTTTCTTCACCTTTTCTGCAAAATGATGATAATAATATCTATCACCATGATAATTAAGAGACAAAACTGATTATGGGACAAAATTGTTTAGACTGATATTACTATCAAGAAAAACACCCTGAGAACCAATGAAATAAAATATCTTGTCAGAATTCTTAGTCAGACACTATGTGAGCTCAGTTCTAGGGCAATATCACAAGGGGATGAGAGGCTTTTGTTTTGTTTTGTTTCTAATTTCAAAAAGAGAGGAGCAACATGTTAATATCAAGGAAGGAAGAGGGCTATAAAGCAGGAAGGAGGAAAGGAAGGAAATGCATTAAGAATTGAAAATTTATTAAATCTGCCTTGCAGTGCAACCAATTAGTTTACCAAATACTCCATGACAAGAGGGTAAAGATGGATGAGATTACTACACATGAATGCTAGTTCTTAATCAACATATTCTTGTCTCCAGGAAATAAGAGGAAATTCTTTAGTTATTTACAACTATAATGGTCACCTCACCTGACCATGATTACTAATCGTAAAACTCACAAATCATCTATTAGACATAAAATATCTCTTGGGTAGTCTAGGAGCAAAGAAGAGATGGAAGAAATAAGGTTTCAGGAGACTTTCTCAGGGTCTGACCGTCAGCATTTGTTAACATTTTCAGATAAAAAGTAGAGCAGTATTTTTGGAAGATCCAGATAACTATAGAGTTTTTTCCTCCTTTTCACAGTCCAAGTTACCAGCAGTAAAACCAGCCAGTATCTGCTGCTTCCTTTTCCTCTCTCTATCCCTGCTTAGCTTTCTGTTGAAAAGAAACCATATGGTAATTCTTACGAAGGCAGGCAAGCCGGCATCCACTATCAGTGCCTGCCTGGCCTCTACCTGACTAACACTGTAGCCCAAGAACAACAGCGCTCTAGACACTCAGGGAAAATGTCTGAGTATGCAAGATTTATTAGAAATGACACATTACACAAGTAATGCATTTTTCTTTTCTTCTCTCTCTTTTTCCTGTCTGAAGCCAATATCTCCTCGTGTGATCTTCTCATGTCTCACAAGAAAGGGTATTTACCAAATCTTAGTTGATGCTAGGGGGGAAAAAACCAATCACCCTTCATTTTTAGCATTTATAATTGATTGTATTTTGGTTGTAAGTAACTAATGAATAACTTTTATTTCCAGATTAAGACTGGAATTTAAACAAAAAGCATATGATAATCTACTGTGTACGTCAGAACCATAATACTGTGAATGAAAATAAGGGGGAAAAAAGTAAAAATGGTTGAGATGAACTCAGACATGCAAAGCTATGAAAACTAGGTCAGCACAGAATTTACAAAATTGTCAGGGACAGGAAACTTAAGAGACCGAAAACAAAGGATAAAGATAAATGGGATCATCTCTATGATGAGAAATGTAAATAGTGGGATTCTTTCCTAAGATAGACCCAATCATCCCACTTAACAAGTTTACAAATGGTCCTGAAAAAAGGAACAGAGTTTAAGTTCTAAACCTACAGCTGAAATTAAAATTATAAAGTGCCAAAATCATGGCAATAAATTTAAAGATCATGTAAACTTGAGAGAGAAAAAGGAAACGTGGAAGGTAAGTTTCAAAGTGGATAACAGTAAGATAACACATTTAGGGAAAAATTATTTAAATGTAAAATGATGGGGAATTCCCTGGCAGTCCAGTGATTAGGACACTGTGCTTACACTGCTGAGAACCTGGGTTCGATTCCTGGTCAGGGAGCTAAGATCCTGCAAGCCACGCAACATGGCTTAAAAAAAAAAAAAAAAAATATATATATATATATATATATATATAGATAGATAGATAGATAGATAGATAGACAGATTGATAGATAAAGCGATGGGTTATAAAAGTTTTCAGTTATGAACAAAAGAAAGGGAACTGGGAGTGGTCTCCCAAGTAAACAGTTTATTGAAGTAAACAATTTATTAAGAACATCAGCAAAATGCATTGCCAAACAGGACTGTGGTTGTAGAAATCTGAAAAACCACAAGTACAGTAGTGTAGTTGTCCCTGAAAAATCATATGCAGTTCTGACAACTTCATGTCAGAAAAAATGTAAAAGAATTAGATAAAGATCCACGGGGGGAGCACGAATTAATCATTAGATATAAAAAGTAAATGATTATTTTTTTTAAGAAAGGCTGAAAAGGTAACTGACTAAAATCTATAAAGTTATGAAAAGAGGAAAGGAAAAGTGTTTAAAAATAATCTTACAGGGCTTCCCTGGTGGCGCAGTGGTTGAGAGTCCGCCTGCCGATGCAGGGGACACGGGTTCGTGCCCCGGGCTGGGAAGATCCCACATGCCATGGAGCGGCTGGGCCCGTGAGCCATGGCGGCTGAGCCTGCGCGTCCGGAGCCTGTGCTCCGCAACGGGAGAGGCCACAACAGTGAGAGGCCCGCGTACCGCAAAAAAAAAAAAAAAAAAATCTTACAATACTTGAATGAGGGTAGCTCCCTTCATAACGTGAAAGAGGCAAATTTAAAACAAACAAATGGAAGCATGGCTTTAAATAACAGCCTATGAACTTACTGAAGTCTTTACCTCAAGAAGTAGTAAAAATAAATTTTTACAAGTTTTGATAAATTAATGGATACAGACCCTTATCAGGGAAAGTGGACAAGGAAGTCTAGAGTACATGCCTACTTTTGAGGGGAGCACTGTATTAATTACCATGCCTACTTCCTGGTGTCTCTACATAGCCCTTTAGTTTAAAAGCACGATAGTCATGTTTATTACATGGTAAGGCCCAAGACAGGAAAATGGGAAGAACACTCTACCAAGAGAAATTTTCTTAAATACTCAGCAAGAAAGAACTACATATCTGTTATGACAAACCAAGAACCTTCACGAATTAGAAACAAAAACACCTTTTGTAATAGGAAATGAACATAATAGTTATTCTGCTGTCCATGTCTTGCACTAACTCTGATTTTAGGCCAGGATCCCTAGGAGCATTCAGCAGTTACAACAGAGGGTGGATGTGTATTTAGTGTGTTACTGATTTGCAAACTCGAGCAAAAACACAGCATACATACAGTCTGTTGGTCTAAGTTTCAATGAAAGGGGCCTTTCTAAAGGCATTTTACAAAAGGTGTTTGAAACACAAACCTGAGTAAAATCTTTAAATTAGTTTAACAAAGGTAACCTAATGCCTGTCTAATGCTTATCACCTCCACCCCATAGCTGTAAACAGGTATGCAAATGAGAAAAACGAAGCAGACATAAAACAAAACTATATTTTTCTCCAATGTCTAAAGCAAACTAACAAGAAAAATCTTAAACATTACTTATTGAGCTTTGTAAACGACTGTATTAACCTCTAATTTTCATTTTTAAATCATCTAATTTCAATCAGAATGCTTCTTCATCAAAACTAATGTTTCTCTTCTATTTTAATTTGATCATTGAGAGTTCATGAGCATTGTTAGAATATAAACAATTTTAAACTTCCATTATTCTGTAGTATTCTTTCCTGTGAGGAATAATTAGCTCAAAATTTTCTACCATGTTCTTTTCCCTGAATTTATTTTGTTACAAAAAAGGTAAGCAGAATAAAAATGATTTTTAGAAGATTAAGTTTAAATGTATTCTTTAAATTTATTTTTTAAATAAAAGTCTGGCCAAGATGACATGGTTAAATACAGAAATGAACGTGTAAAAATAAACAGGTTCAGGAATGCACAATGAGCCGACAAGTTTCCCAGTGGCCATTCATTTGGCAGTTTGAATCAAATTGCAACTCTCTTTCCTGTTAATACTACTATAAGAATGGGTTAAAGAAAATGAGAAGAGTCAGAAAAGAAGAAAGATTAAAAGTCTGGGAGTGGAGGGGCAAGAGAAGAATTCAAAATAAAGTGAAATCTTCCTGAGAAAGCAAATAAAATGAGGTATTAAGAATTCCACCATAATTCATGCTAAGTGTGCTTAGAAACTACAACTACAGAACTATTTTAAGTGCTACCTTTTCTTGTTGAACCAAATGCAAGTAAGTGACCTTTGTGTACAAAAAGCTAACTGTGCTAGTAGACGCAATATCTTGCAACAGAATCCTTCAAAAGAGACCACTTAAAATTGCTTAATCTTGATGGTACTTTGTGGTAAAATTATGAGCCAGCTCTGAAAGAAGATCTAGCAGGCCTGCCTTTTCAAAAACTTAACATTGTTGGGTGTGGTTGGTTGATTCTGAAAAGAGAAACTACAATAAGCCTTGGTAGCTTTGACACAGCCTTTAAGTGATAAATAAATGTGTTTAACATGTGTCTCTAATGTTCATTATGGTAAAGTTGATCGGTTTAACCCTTTGCAAACAAGCAAGAGATCTTGAGAACAGGAAGCTGTTCTGTGGAACTCCTGAGGCAACACAAACCATAGCAGTTACTGCAAAGCTTAATGCAAACCCTCTAGAGTCCACGTTGACAAATTCTTTAACAAGCCCTGTGGTTACAGGGAAGCTGGTTTCACTCTGACTCACTCCTACTCAAACAGTTTACTGGAAATGAAGGGGAGGGGGAATTTTCAGAGAAGTCATGTGATGGCCAGACAAACCACAGCCAGTAAAGGTTCAACAGAGTCAAAAACAGGTCCCAGCAACACCCAGCACCCAGTGTTCAACTGGCACTAAATTATATGAAAATGAGACCTGTTGGGTTTCTGATCATCCACGCCATGAACTCTTTCATAAATCTCTGTATATAAAA
Organism: Kogia breviceps; assembly: GCF_026419965.1. Classification (NCBI taxonomy): domain Eukaryota; kingdom Metazoa; phylum Chordata; class Mammalia; order Artiodactyla; family Physeteridae; genus Kogia; species Kogia breviceps. The sequence goes on from NC_081328.1 coordinate 23,080,480, forward strand.
GAACAGATACTTCACAGGAGGAAAAACCAGCAGGCACTGACATGGTGTGTACAACTACAAACACTTCATAGGAAAATGTGCTTAACAAAAAATAGCATCAAAGGAAGGTTAAAGCACTTTAGTGAATGTATAAATAATCATTATTAAATGCTTTCCCATTGTCTCTAAACTCAAATGATCAAACATATACTCTATCATTATCAAAAGAATGCCAAAAACCCTCCCCCAAACCTTGTACTCTCACCTTGTACTTTGGGGGATGTTCACTGGGTAATCTATTCTGCATACAAAGAAAATGCACTAGCCATAAGAATGAGAACTACACTATATTCAATATCTTGTAATCACCTACAATGGAACAGAATCTGAAAAAGAATATATATATACACATAAAACTGAATCACTTTGCTGTACACCTGAAACACTGTAAATCAACTATATTTCAACTAAAAAAAAGATATTACTCAGTATTCTAAAAAAAAAAAAAAACCGACATTACAACTGATGAACTTTTTTTTTTTTTTTTTTTTTTTTTTTTTTTGCGGTATGCGGGCCTCTCACTGTTGCGGCCTCTCCCGCTGCGGAGCACAGTCTCCGGACGCGCAGGCCCAGCGGCCATGGCTCACGGGCTTAGCCGCTCCGCGGCATGTGGGATCCTCCCGGACCAGGGCACGAACCCGTGTCTCCTGCATCGGCAGGCGGACTCTCAACCACTGCGCCACCAGGGAAGCCCATACAACTGATGAACTTTTTTTGGTTCATCACTTATGTGTTTTCACTAATAAAATAATGTAAATAACTTGAAATTTCTGAATAGGAGATGGATCCTATTAAACCCCTCCAAAAAAGGTATTTTCAGCCTTAAATATATTTAATACAAGCTAGTAAAAGATATTAGTATTTAAACTTAACTTGGGGACTTAGTTTTAATAAATCAGACTAAGTGTAAATGGCAAGTATTAATTAATTTAAATACTGCTGTCCTAAACAGAAGCTAAGAAACATTCCCTTAAAATAAAATTAAATCCAGAAATTATAAAACAGCCTTTGAGGAACTAGTTAATCTAAGGTGGTGTACAGACTCATGAATTATACCCAATAGAAAGAAAAGCTAACCACTATAAATATGGAGGAAAAGACTGTATTATTTTAAAAGATAAGTTCTAAGAAATTTAAATTTCTTATTTCTAACTTATTTCTCAATTTTCTAAAGTGATAGTAACTTTCACAGTCAGCAACCTAATATTTTATGAAAAAGAATCCAAGCAGCTAGGTCACTTGGACAGATGTCGTTTAGGAAAGCAAACTTATTCAAACCATATTCTTCTAAGTAAATATGTACAACATTCCTACCCTATTGTGTAAGTTTTAAACACAAAAATACAACCACCCATGCTCCCGTTCCCCATTACTTCAATAATAGTGGCTGACCTAATCTTTTAGGGTACATCAAGCAAATAAGTTACTTTATTTTTTCAAACTCTTTTATTTCTCATGTCTTTAATTTACCTTTTTCTTTGGTTATATAGCTTATAGAATAAACAAGTCACCACAATAACCTTTATTTTTTTCTAAAGTACAGAACTTTACAAGCACTATTTTATTTAATGCGAATTCAAAATTATAAGTCATTTAACTTAATGATGTCTACTATATTATCTTCAACCCTTGCTCTGATGATTTTTTTTTGAATGAACGATTCTGTAAATTCTGTAGTGCTTTACAATCAGATGATTATTAAACTCAAAGATGCAAAACAGTTCAACCTTTTTTATGTAAGATTATTTCTGTGTTCACCGTATTTTATATTTTATTTTGCAGTGGAGTAAGACTGAATATTCCCTTTTGGCTGAGCAACACGGCAGTCTGCAAGAATAAGCACCTTACAAAAGGCAGCAAAAAGGGAGCCTAGAGGAAAGTGGTTGATCCATTTTCTAAGAAAGATCGGTATGATGTGAAAGCACCAGATATGTTCAATATAAAAATACAGGAAAAACTGGTCACAAAAACTCAAGGAACCAAAATCACATTGGATGGCCCCAAGGGTCATGTTTTGAAGTGAGCCTTGCTGATCTGCAGAATGATGAAGTTGCATTTAGAAAATTCAAGCTAATTACTGAGGATGTTCAGGGCAAAAACTGTCTAATTTCCGTGGCAGGGATCTTGCTTATGACAAAATGTGTTCCACGGTCAAAAAATGGCAGCCCATGACTGAAGCTCATGTTGATGTCAAGACTACTAATGATTATTAACTTCATCTATCCAGTGCTGTTTTTATTAAAAATGCAACAATCAGATTCAGAAAACCTCACTGTTAGCACCAACAGGTCTGTCAAAACCAGAAGAAGATGACTTGAAAGAAACTGTCAAAAAACTGATTCCAGACAGCATTGGAAAAGACATGGAAAAAGGCTTGCCAATCTATTTATCTGCTCTATGATGTCTCTGTTAAAAAAGTAAACCCCAAGTCTGAAATGGGAAAGCTCATGTTTCATGATGAAGGCAGTAGTTCTGGAAAAGCTACTGGGGATGAGACAGGTACTAAACTTGAACAAGCTGATGGATATGAGCCACCAGTCCAAAAAACTGTTTAAAATTCAGACCTGTAAGGGTGACAAATAAAAAATCTTATTTGTGATGTTAATAAAAAAGACTGACTATTAAGTGAACATGTTTCATGTAATGGTACATTTTCTCTCTTCACTGATATTTCTTAGTTCATTCAAAGTATCTACTGCGTGAGTAGTATGTGCAAGACCATGCCGGCGCAGCCAAAACTACAAATATTTTTGTGGCCTCCTCTCAAGGAGCTTACAAACTCCTGGGTAAGATTAAGAAAAGCCCACAGTTCTAAAAGAAGGTAGAAAGTGGTAAGTGACACAAGAAAGATAAAGGAAGAGACAATTTCCAGGGACTGGGAAGATTTTTGAGCAGCAAAGTTCCATGACCAGAGGTATTTTTCAGAAAATTGTTTTTTGTTGCTTTCTGTGGAAATAGATTGGGGGGAAAAAAGGGCTAGTAAAGAGGAGACCTATTAGGAAGTCACTATAAATGTTCAGTGGAGAAGTGATAAAGGCATGAACCAGCAGTGGGAAGGGAAAAGAGAGGACAAATTTGAAGATACCGTGGAGGTAGAATCAACAGGCTTGAAGAATAACTGGATATGTGAAGTGAGGAGGGAGTCAGATGATTCAAATTTTGACTCCAAGTGATTATGAGGACAGTGATATCATTAACAGAAATCAGGAACAAAGAAGAAAAAGATCATAAAGGGAATAATTAAACCTTGCATGAAACAGTCCACAAAGCACATAACAGCTCTCTAGACGTAACTCTTATAAATGATGCTAGAATTGTTCAAGGTCATAGGAAGCTACATTCATTCATGTCTACCTCCCACAGACATCTAGTAAAAACATGATAGAAAGCCAAGAGCAAAAGGAAGTCAGCTTAGTGGAAAAATACTGCCCAATCTCAATACTGTAGTCACAAAAATAAAGTAGGTACCATAAAGAATCAGAATTCAAATAAATGCATTAATAATCTTTTTTTCTCCCCCAAATACCTACAGAACAAAATCCAACCATCAGTCAAAACTGGTTAAGTAAATACTTAGCTTTAAAATTGTTACCTAGAAACAGTTTCCTAATAAAAGCATATACACCCTTTAACCTAGCTGGACAGCACATGGTAAAGTAACGAGAGCCAAGGTTTTTTTCACTCTTCCTGCTGATAAACTTATCCTACCAAAGGCCTTTACCTTCAGGAATAAAAAACACATTTCCCACCCCATTTCATTTTACTTAATTTGCTATTTTAGCTACAGTTGATCCAACTTTTTTATTGCTCTTGTCAAATTGGGGGTTTTACAAAATACATGCATCGATGAGGAAATTCCAGCACCAAAGTCAGATAAACTTTTGGATCTTTATGAAACTGATTATTATAAAAACTTTTAAATCACAATCACAATCAATAAGCTATAACTAAAAAGATGTCAGGAAACTTATAGATTACCAAATAAAAACCTAGTATCTTTTTATATACCATTAATAACTATTTACAGAAATATAATATCCAACTTATAACAGTAAAATGTAAGAGAAAATTAACATGTTAAAATCACTGGGAAAATAGTGTTAGAACAATACACAAATAGGTAGTGACCTGAAAAAGAGAAACTTAGATTCCTACATTATATGATTGGTAAAAATATTTTAACAGATAAAAGATTTAAAGGTAAAAGAATAAAACCATAAAAATACTAAAAGGAAATGCAGCAGAATATCTACTACATAATCATAAGGGTTCAGGAAGATAATTTTAGGCACGACTCCAAAAGGAAACATCTAAGATACTGGAATAAAGACAAAAATGTGAACTTCTTTATCCAAAAAGCAAAACATAGCAAAACACACAGTGAACAATATGGAAAAATTACTGGCAGCATATGACAAAAGGAATCTCCTTAAAAATGTCAATCAATAAGAAAATGAAAAATACACTAAATATAAAAAAATGGGTAAACGAACCAGTCAGACAAAAGGGTTTTTTTCTTTTTCTGTGGTTTCAACATTTTATACAATAAACATACTTTGTAGTCACAAAGAAAATTACTAAAAAAAACCAAAGATGTGGAAAATATTTGATGACTGAAAAATGTTCACAGTATGTTTTTATATTCAAAACAAGCCATAAAACAATAAATAGAATATGATTCACTCACAAATATTTACAGAGAAAAAGAATGAAGGATGAAGGGATTTTTTTAAAGTATACAAATACCAATTTTCTACAATGAGCTATACGTAATCACTTTGTAATAAGAACACAATTTTAAAAATCAGTATGAAATGTCTATGATATATATATGAAAAAGGAGTCTAAGACTAATATATATGGTATGATTTTAGCTTTTATTAAAAAAAAAGTGTTCCATACACAGAAAACAGTATAGAATATGGTGGTTATTATCCTACTTTGGGGAGTAGGTGTGTGTACGCTTTCATTTTTTACTTTTAATACTTCTGGAATGTTTCAATTTATAAGCACTAACATAATCTGAAAATATGCAAACCTGGAAAAACTAACAGAAGCAAAGAGCCTAAGACAAATTTGTTACTAAAAACAAAAAACGTTTGCAATATCACTGATTTAGACATAAAATGACAAAACTGTTGTAAATTTATTTGCATAGTGAAAATGAAAAACAAACACAAGGATGCATCACAAAAGTGTATCAGGACAGCTGAGGAGGGACTTCCCTGGTGGTCCAGTGGTTAAGAATCCACCTTCCAATGCAGGGGACGCAGGTTTGATCCCTGGTCGAGGAACTAAGATCCCACATGCCATGGGGCAACTGAGCCCGTCTGCCACAACTATGGAGCCCACACACCACAACTAGAGAGAAGCCCGCTCACTGCAATGAAAGATCCTGCGTGCTGCAACTAAGACCCAACTCAGCCAAATTAAAAACAAAAAACAAACAAAAAAAATGAAAAAAAAAAGCAGGTGAGGTATCTTACTTGGATATAGCAATATTCTACACAGTGTTAAGCAAGAACAGACAAAAACAAAAACCTTATATTTGACAAACTTATTTTGTAAAACTCTTCTTTGACTAATGAATTAAAACATTAGTACTCTCTCAGCTAATTTAAAATGTGGAAAACTGGCAACAGCCCCCTTCCCAATCTGCAAAATAAATAAACAAAAGTTAAAAACCTCATAACCCCTTGTCTACACCTGGGAAAAAGTATGTAGGGATAAATAAACCTACATATACTGAAATCTATAATAAGCCACAAAACCTATGGATACTGGTGAAAAAAAGCATGAAAGGCAATAAAGAAAGAAAAGAAAAATCAAATGTAACAGAAAGAAAAAAAATTTTTTAATCAGTTCTTCATTTTTTTGTTGCATTAACCTGGATGAAAATGTTGCTATGCTGGCTTACAGTAAGCAAAGCACTAATCTCAAAGTCAGAAAACTGGGTTGGGTGTTGGCTCTGAGATTCACCGGCTGTGTGTTCCTGAATGTTTTTCCTATTCAAATCAGGCAAAATATCTTCTACTTCATTGTACCGAGGCACTTCACTCGAGTGCCTTACACACAGATTTTTATTGACCTTAGAAAGAAAATTAATAGGGAAGATGACAAAATTGTCAGGAATAAGTTACTCTTTTATTATATTGTTTTCTAGTTTATATAAACAATTGACAGTACATACAATTGTAATTTGGGGTAAAAATTTTAAATAAAATGTTCATAAAGAGTATATAATTTCTGACTAAAGAACATGAAACAGAACTGTACGTTATGCTTACTTGATTTTTTAATATAAGCAAATATGAAACTAGGGAATAAGAAATATAAAGTTTATCCTGAAACAGTGATGGTAATTATTGGCTTTATAGGATGAAAACAGTCAAACCTCATGACCATCAGAAGTATTGTGGGGACCTCCCTGGTGGCACAGTGGTTAAGAATCTGCCTGCCAATTCAGGGGACACAAGTTCAACCCCTGATCTGGGAAGATCCCATATGCCATGGAGCAACTAAGCCTGTGTGCCACAACTACTGAGCCCATGTGCTGCAACTACTGAAGCCCATGTGCTCTAGGGCCCACGTGCCACAGCTACTGAGGCCGCGTGCTGCAACTACTGAAGCCTGTGCACCTAGAGCCTGTGCTCCACAACAAGAGAAGCCACCATGATAAGAAGCCCACGCACTGCAACGAAGAGTAGCCCCTGCTCGCCACAACTAGAGAAAGCCCGCATGCAGCAACGAAGACCCAATGCAGCCAAAATAATAATAATAATAATAATAATAGCTATAAGGGATGAAGGAAAAAGATTATTACCCTAATGGTAGATAAAGATATAGAGTCGTCAAGATGTAAAAGTCTTCGAGAGCTCAAATTACACGTATAAGATGAAGCATGATTTACTTCTTCATCAAATTCTAGGAGACCTGAATTTTTGGAAGTTGAGCTTTTAGATGGTAACTAATTTACAGAATGTGTTATTTATAATCCAAGAATCAAAAAATTGTGAAGAATGAAATGAGTCATCCAGCTAATGTTCTACTCAATGAGGGGAGTCACTATGAATGGATCCATGAAAGGTATCACATAGAGGGAGACAAGGAACTCATTCATTTTTGAAATAGCAATTCCATTTGTACACAATTAAAATTTATAGGAATTTTTTTAAAAAAAATATTGAGCCAATGTGAGCCCCAGAAAACTTTCACTGGCTAATTCTAAGACCAGTTTACCTCTATAGTTTCTCAGCATGAGTATAACTCATGAGTATAACAACTTCTGAATATCTGACAAACTCATCAATTCCCCCTTTCAAGGAAACATGTCTAAATTCTTTTCAACAGTTTCTCACATTATATGATTTCAAGATCAATTACCATCTCATTTCCCCTCCTAGAGAAATTCTAGTTTGTATAGTAAGTGTTCTATTTCAAGATGACCAAATAAGACCGTTGCCCCTGTGATAGGTTAAAGATGGCTACAGGGCTTCCCTGGTGGCGCAGTGGTTGAGAGTCCGCCTGCTGATGCAGGGGACGCTGGTTCGTGCCCTGGTGCGGGAAGATCCCACATGCCGTGGAGCGGCTGGGAACCATGGCCACTGAGCCTGCGCGTCCAGAGCCTGCTGTGCTCTGCAACGGGAGAGGCCACAACAGTGAGAGGCCCAAGTAACACACACACACACACACACACACACACACACACACAAAAAAAAAAAAAAAAAAAAAAAAAAGGTGGCTACAAATTCTTTACTTACTCCTCTCATTGAGAGGTGGGTCTAATTCCCCTCTCTGAATCTGGGCTGCCTTTAGTGACCTACTTCACCAACACAGTGTGGCCGTGACTGGGATTTCTGAGGTTAGGTTACAAGAAGCCTTGCATCTTCTAGCAAGGTTCTTTCAGAACACTTGTTAGAACTCAGGTGCCATGATATGAGGAAACCCAAGAAGCCCCATGAAGAGTAACCTGAGGTCCCAAACCAACAGTCCAACTGAACTCCAAACCAACAGACAGAATCAACTTGTCAGTTATATAAGCAAACCATCTTGGAAGTAGATACTCCAATTTACAGTCAAGCCATTTTGCCTAAATTGCACAGCTGTGAGCAATATAAACTATTCTTGCTTCAAAGCGCTAGATACTGGGGTAGGGGGGCGGGGAGGGGAGTCATTACTCAGCAATAGATAACTGGAACACCTTTTATCTTAATAATAACCCCAAATAGAAACACTGAACTCTGTCTTTGATGAAACTAGTATTAATAAATGAAGACAGGGGCAGATGGGAAGAAAAGATTATACCAGAGAGGCTGCAGTGGAAGATACAGAACAGAAGCAGTGATTTGCACTACAGAACTCCACAAAGGATCATCAGCAGAACTGCAGAAGAAACTGGGGTAGGGCTGAAAACAAGGAGACTGTATACAAAGTACTTAGCACAGCCAGACAGCTTCCTCCCCTAGTCCCGAAAAAGACATCAAGTATAGACTCTAGAAAGTATACCAAAGGTTCTGGACTCGGGATATCTTTGTGCAGGCATCCACGGACTTACCACAAAGTAGGTTAAGTGAAAGTCTACTCAGTAAATGAAGATCTCTAACCTGCCTTCCACAGCTTAGCTTTAGAATGTCAGGAGCAAGATTTATATTCCCAAGGCAAGGAACTGGAAGATCCATCACTAAAGAAACTGAACTACCCCAAAGGAAAGATGCACAAAAACTGATATACAGAGGTTCCAATAAACCAGGTGGCCTGCCACTTCTATACCTTGCCTCCACACACATAGCTTCCATTTGGCTTTTATGTGCCTGATTCTTACATATAAATAGAAAAACAAAGATTACCAGACTTTGAGGAAAGCTTCCAACAGGAAACAGAACAGACAAAGGGGGAAAAAAAAAAGAAATGCCTGGAGTATTGAAAACTTGAAGAAACTAAATATCTTCAAAAAGATAGGATAAGCCATTTTTTGGGAAGTATAATACAAATTGCTTTTTGAAAATAAATATATGACAGTGGAAAAACATTTTAATATTAGATTATAGAAGATAAAGTTGAGGAAATTGCATACAAAGTAAAATGAGATAAATATTAGGAGGAAAATTATTAAAAAAATTAAAATGATGGGTGTTAGAGTCCTAATATCAAAATAATGGTAATTCCAGAAAGCAAGAGTAGAGACCAAAGAGGGTAAACTGACACAGAAAAAATACAAGAATGGGGCTTCCCTGATGGAGCAGTGGTTGAGAATCCGCCTGCCAATGCAGGGGACACGGGTTCAATCCCTGGTCCGGGAAGATCCCACATGCCACAGAGCAACTAAGCCCATGCACCACAATTACTAGGCCTGTGCTCTAGAGCCCACGAGCCACAACTACTGAGCCTGCGTGCTGCAACTACTGAAGCCTGCGCACCTAGAGCCCATGCTCCGCAACGAGAAGCCACCACAATGAGAAGCCCGCGCACCGCAACAAAGAGTAGTCCCTGTTCACTGCAACTAGAGAAAGCCCGTGTGCAGCGACGAAGACCCAAGGCAGCCAAAAATAAATAAATTTATTTTTTTAAAAAAAGAATGTTTCCCCAAAACGAGTGGACTCTAGGTTGACAAGTTTCCTGTGTGCCTAGCAGAATATATATTAAAAAAGACCCATACCTCAGATAATGAATCTACAAGCTTCTAGAGAAAAAAACAAAACAACCAAAAAGACTACCTATAAAGAGGGCTCAGCATGGCATTAGGTATATCACTATCAACACCAGAAGCCTGAAGATGATTGAGAAATGCCTTCCAAATTCTAAATTAAAAAATGATTTCAACTTAGAATCCTATATTCATCTAACTGATTAAGTGTAAATGAAGAATACAGCATTTTAAGAAATGTCCTTCTATTTACCCTTTCTCAGAAAGGTACCGCAGAATATGTTCAACTAAAATTAGGGAGTAAATCAAGAAAGAGCAAGATAAGGGATCCAAATCAAGAGAGAAACAATGGCACAGAGGGCCAAGAAAACACCACATACAGACTAGAGTGGGAGCATGGGGGAATCCAGAGTGATGACTCCAAGAAAAAAAAAATAGAAATATTAATTTAAGTGCATTACCAAGTGGAAAGTGATCTTGAGAAGTGTTTCACAGAGCTGGTAGAAAGAAGAGATTGAGGAAATTATGCAAATAAAAAAATATTAATTCCAAAACAAAAAAACTTTAAGGAAAATAATCACAATACATTAGTTGGCTTAATAGAGAACAGTTTATACCTGTTTGGTATCCAACCACAGCATGAAAATTTAAAGCTGCACACCATCTTAGACTGATTCTACTTCAACTTGCTGATTTTATATAGATGATAAAAGGTTTTGATATGTTAAATGACATGCATTAATTAGTGCCACAAATGACAGAGGTATCAGTTATCACAAATGGGGATACTCAACTACCTATGTCTATAGATGGACATTGTTTCAGTAAATGGAATTTACCAGTGACACTGCCATTCTGAGTTCTGGTTCCAGCTCTACTTCTAAGCATGTAAAACTTGGGAGGTAACAATTTCTAGATCTGCAGTTTTCTATAAAATTAGAAAAATGGTACCTTTCCATACTACCTCAGAGTTAACACTAGGGTCAAATCAGATAGTGGACTTTAAAAAGCATTAAAAATAATTAAAAAGTATTATTAGTAATAATTATTAGCATTAATATAAACATTATGATGTGAGGAAGAAAGGCACAATATTTGGTTAAAACAAAGCAGATACAAGGACAATTTGCCTCTCTCCCTGCAGAGAGATGCCCAGAGCTCTTTGACTGCTTTGTTTTATGTTTGGCTATTCTACATTCATATTTGAAAGTTTGTTTTCAATTAAAAACTATAACTATCCACAGTTGATTTCCATATAATAATGTTTTTGTAAAAAAAGGACATCTGTCATTTAAAAAAAATATTTTTTTCCCTCTCTAGGGTAGTGGGTTTGGGGTTTCAGATTCCACTGAGAAGAAAACTATGAACTCATTGAACAAAAAAAATCTTTGTGTACTTATGTGGGCACATGCACTTAGAGATGCACAATAATAAGACAATTTAGATCAAATCTGGGGAATGAGATGTATTTTAGATGAAAACTTTCAAGAATCTCTTTTATATCCTTTTTATTTATGTCTATGTTGATTTCTACTATCATCCCTAAGATGGAGACTCAATCAGTTAATAATGTTCGTAGGAATTTTCCTACAAAGAAACAACACCTATTTTGTAACATTAAGATACAGGTTGATATATAGTTTGTGCTCAGGTGTAAAAGGCCTCGGCCTCTGCCCCTGCCAACCCCGCCCTCCCCGCAACAAAGGATAAGTTTATCTTAATTGCCCCTTCTTAATTGGGTGTTAAGTTTCCTCTAAACATGGTAAACTATTTTGGTGTTACTTTCAAAAAATTAATTAGGAAGTTCTATTATTTTGGATTCACAGCCTGGTCCACCTATTTATCCCCCTTACTTATTCAATGGTCTGCTTGGTAATACTTATAAACACATAATGGACAAATAATGTTTCAGCTCCTTAACCTCTCTGGCCACATGAATTTACCCTGGTTTAGTCTGAGTTGTCTTGTTGACTCTGTATTTCTCTAGTCTAAGATCATGAGTATAATCATTTTCATATCTCAGCTTTTCTAAATATTTTATACTGAACTATGTGTTTACATTGGCAGTTTTCTTCTTCAGAGTAACTATTAAAAAATTTACCTTAATCATAACCTCTTTAAGGGATAATTAAAGTACTCTATTTTTTTCCCCCACTGATCTTACTTGTGCAGCCTCTGCATGTTCCAGCATCTCTTCAAATTCTTGATAGTCTTCATCATCTGGTTCAGCACCTGAGAGGCGAGCTGCCCTGGCCATGAAATATGGAGGCAGCTCTCCGATCGCTGTACCGATACCCTATGTAAAAAAACCAAAATACTTACATGAGATTTTCTCAACACAGTGATACTAAGCGGATCAAATCTTTATTTTTCAGTATCACCAAAAGCATGTTAAGATGCATGTATTAGGGAGGAAAGGATATATTACACAATCAGGAGGATATGAGCTTGAATCATACCCTAATACTGACTTACACAATGCCAGGCCAGATAACATACATAAAACTCTTAGACAATCCCTGGTACGCTGCAGACACTAAATTAAAGTTAGTTCTCTAGCATCTCTACTTATATCCTCTGTTCTTACTTTTTACATCTCTTTTCATTTATTAAGTTTAGAAATAGCAGGGGTGGGTGGGATGAATTGGGAGATTGGGATTGACATATACACACTATTGATACTTTGTATAAAATAGGTAACTAATGAGAACCTACTGTATAGCACAGGGAACTCTACTCAATGCTCTGTGGTGACCGAAATGTGAAGGAAATCCAAAAATGAGGAGATATATGTATACGTACAGCTGATTCACTTTGCTGAAACAGCACAATATTGTTGTGTTGGGATTAAAAACCTACATTAATTTGAAAGCTAATAAACCTGTCAGAGAATAAGAAAAACAAAAACCACTAGTTTTTTTTTTTTTAAACTGCACAGTGACATTTATTGTTTCAGCCTGGAAAAACATCCCGTTTTAAAATTTCACACAGCAAAGCAAGTTAAAAACTTTACTCATCAAATAAATGGTAATTTAAACAAGAACTTGCTATAGAAACAGCAGAAACTAACACAATATTGTAAAGCAACTATACTCCAATAAAAATTTTTTTTAAAAAAGAAATAGCACATGGTTTTCTAGACTTTTGAAATGTTACTTCTTTTTTTATTGAAGTATAGTTGATTTATAATATAGTATTAGTTTCAGGTATAAAACAGTTATTCAAAATTTATAGACTATACTCTATTTAAAGTTATTATAAACTGTTGGCCTATTTTCCTTATAGCTTATTTATTTTATACATAGTAGTTTGTACCTCTTAATCCCCTATGGCTACCTTGTTCCCTCCTCCCCACTTCCCTCTCCCCAATGGTAACCACTAGTTTGTTCTCTGTATCTGAAATTCTGTTTCTTCTTTGTTATAAACATTCATTTGTTTTATTTTTTTAGATTTTATATGTAAATATATACATACATACATACATACACTGTCATTTTTGTCAGTTTCCCCCCTTTTCAAATATTCAAATGATTTGCTAATGAGCATTCACTAGTATAGCTGTTAGATATATAGAAAATCTTCTGATATTTAGGATGTTGTTTTAATCCCAATACAACTTTTTTGTTCAGAGTCAAAGCTTTTAACACACTGTGGTCAGGAAGCCCCCCTGAAATCTCAACATTAGGATGGATAAATTTTCACCACAGGAAAAATGTTGATTTCGTCAGGACACTGAATGACTCATGTTTCAGTCACTTTGTGGAATCTTGCTTTTGAAGAGAATTTTTTTTTTAATCAACTTAGAACATAAGGATGAAAACAAAGGTAAAAATATCAGGAACTTGGTTTGGACATATACGGCTTAAATACAGGATAGATAATAATGCAGTCTCCGGGAGAATTCTTAACCTTGAGCCATGCTTCTCTGCCCTGAGTCATAGTGAATGAAAAAGCTTTGGTAGTTTTCAGAAGCAACTTTAGGCTTTACTGTTTGCTATGTCCTATGGCTCTGCCTGCAAATGCCTTGACAAGAATCCCCAAGGGACATTACGAAATTCAAACATTTTACAATCACAATGTTATACTCCAGTGTGTGAAATCAATCATCTCCAAGTGTAACTGCATTATCCACATGTGAACCAAGAGTTATGAAAAGAACATACTTAAGTGCCAAAAGAATAAGACCATATTTAGTTAAAGAACAGAGAGAAGAGGGAGAGCAGATATATACAAAGAAGGATATAGGAAGAAAACACAAATCATTTTGCTAAACAAGAGAAGTTAATTTAGTCACCTTTGGAGGATGTTAAGAGAACCAACTAATTATTTTAAAAACTGGTAAATAAAGAGAAACAATCAATTATTTATCCTGTCTTACCTATATGGAAGATATCTCAGGGTAACCAAATTGGTGATAAGAAGTTTCTCTTTATAAAAGTATTCCAGTCAATAACTAAAGAAAAAAATGATGCAACTGGAATGCCCCCATTTTATAAACCCTAGTAAAATAATGGACTTACATAATAATGTTGTTAATATCATAAACAGAAAGAAAACCAGACATTACTGCACTTTGTGATAGAATACTTAAGACTATAAAGTGTATTCTTGTAAAAAAAATTTTTATTTTCAAGCCTCTCTACCCAGCTATCAATTCACAGGAAACAGAGAAACATATTTAAATTCCACCAACTGGAATACAATCAGTAAAATTCAGACCGTGGAAAACTATACTTGACAAACAATCCAGTTTCATCAACAAATATATTTGAAAAGAAAAACAAAGAAATAAACACAGTCAGAAAAATCTGAACACTAACTGGGTAACTGATTTGAAGAGACTATTCCTAAATTCTCTTAGGTATGACAATGGTTTTTAAGTCCTAAGTTTGATATATTTACAGATAAAATATGATAATGTTACCTGGAATATGCTTCAAGATAATTGTGAGCAGAGTGAGGAGGGGTCTAGATGAAAGTATTAGCCAGGAGTTAATATTAGCGGAAGTTGGGTGATAATATATTGAATTAATTATATAATTCCCTGTACTTAAAAAAATCTTTTTCATGACAAAAAGTAGGAAGAAAAGTTAATTGCAACATTTTATTCAAAACATAAACTTCTCTTAAAACATGTTAAGTCAAATGTTCAATAGTTCTGAAAGCAATCATATGATTCAAACTCATGACAAGTTTCCCTAAAGTTAAAAAGGAAGTAATAATGGATTGAAATGAAATCAAGAGCTACATACTGTCTTATACTTAGTTGACCATATTCATTGTTACATTTTAATTCTGTTCATGTTTTCTCATATTAGCGCGGAGTAAGAATGGTGATCATGAGCCAGTGTTCTATTTTTTATGCATATAAATAAAAAGGAAATATAGTCATCCAGACAGGCCCCCTCAAGACATTATATTCCAGACACAGAAGTTTGTTTAGTCAGTTATCTCAAATTAGATACTGAAGTCCCATAATTTCATGATTCTTGCAAAACAGTTTTATAATTCTTTCAAAATCAACATAAAAAAACAAAACTAAATTGTGGAACACTAAAAACTGTCAGCCCAAGTTTAATTAAGGGGAAGAAATGACTGGCTTCCTTATTGCAAAAGAAAGACAAGTGGTATTTAGTCAAGCAATAATTCAGAAACCTCTTCTAAAAACTGCCCACTGCACATCAATTTATTATCCTGAAGTCCCTGCTTCTTGAATTGGAGAAGAGTTTAATGTGCACAAAATATGCAAAACCAATAGAGAAACACAACATCTTACTAGAGTGTCAATTTTATTAAAAGATTTTGGTGAGAACAAAAATTCTAAATTTTTGTGCTTTCAAAAGTTTTGT
Organism: Kogia breviceps; assembly: GCF_026419965.1. Taxonomy (NCBI): domain Eukaryota; kingdom Metazoa; phylum Chordata; class Mammalia; order Artiodactyla; family Physeteridae; genus Kogia; species Kogia breviceps. The sequence goes on from NC_081328.1 coordinate 23,096,011, forward strand.
CAACTGGATTCACAGGTAAATCACCAGCATCTTGATTTTCTATGTTAGGAATTATAAGTTTAATGGTAAAAACCTGGGGAGTAGAAAATTTTACATATGCTGACTACTCAGAAATTATAGTAGTTTGGTATTATCAGTGTGTTAATAAACTTTAAAAACAAAACCATTTTCTATTAAATATTCCAACTGCAAACATGAAACAGAGGTTAAAAGCTGAAGTTTGGAGGGTAACTTGGAACCACTGAGAAATGTAAGGCTTTTACAGCAATGTTTAAAAAACAATTATACCAATTCTAGTAAAATTAGCAGATTGTTTCACAAACGAAAAAAGAGAGAAAATGTGCTTCCAGTTTCCCTTAAGGTCAGTTTTAAAATGACTTCAGGAAGGAATGAAGTTCTGATACATGCTACAACATGGATGAAACTTGAAAACATTATGCTAGGTGAAATAAGCCAGACACAAACGGACAGATACTGTATGATTCCATTTATACTGGATATCAAGAATAGGCAAATTCATAGAGGCAGAAAGTCGAGAGGTTACTCTCTCCCCAGGGGCTGGGGAGAGGAGGGAATGAGGAGTTATTGTTTAATGGGCACAGAGTTTCTGTTTGTGGATGACAGAAAAGTTCTGGAAGTAGATATTGGTGATGGTTACACAACACTGTGAATGCACTTAATGCCAGTAAATTGTGCACTTAAAAATGGTTAAATGGTAAACTATGTTATGTACATTTTACCACAATAGGAAAAAAACTCCCAAAAACCAAAACCATGAACTTAACAAATAATTGAGTTTAGGGACTTCCCTGGTAGTCCAGTGGTAAAGAATCCACCTTATAATGCAGGAGACACGGGTTTGACCCCTGGTCAGGGAAATAAGATCCCACATGTTGAGGGGAAACTAAGCCTGTGCGCCACAACTAATGAGCTCGCGAGCCTCAACTACACAGCCCATGTGCTCTGGAAACCACAAGCCACAACTGCAGATCCCACATGCCCTGGAGCCTGCGTGCCACAACTAGAGAAGAGAAAACCCATATGCCACAACTAGAGAGAAGCCCGTGTACTGCAACGAAGAGCCTGCATGCCTCAACAAAAGATCCCGCGTGCTGCAACTAAGAACTGACACAGCCAAAAATAAATAAAATAAATAAATAATAAAATAAGTCTTAAAAAAAAGAAAAGAGGGCTTCCCTGGTGGCGCAGTGGTTGAGAATCCGCCTGCTGATGCAGGAGACACGGGTTCGTGCCCTGGTCCGGGAAGATCCCACATGCCGCGGAGCAACTAAGCCCGTGAGCCATGGCCGCTAGGCCTGTGCGTCCGGAGCCTGTGCTCTGCAACGGGAGAGGCCACAACAGTGAGAGGCCCGCATACCGCAAAAAAAAAAAAAAAAAAAAAAAAAGAAAAGAAAAGAAAAGAAATGAGCTTAAAAGGTGATGTTCTAAAAACCCACCAGACCTAACAAATGAAGAGGAAATAGGCAGTCTACCTGAAAAACAATTCAGAATAATGATAGTAAAGATGATCCAAAATCTTGGAAATAGAATGTAGAAAATACAAGAAATGTCTAACAAGGACCAAGAAGAACTAAAGAGCAAACAAACAGTGATGAACAACACAATAAATGAAATTAAAAATTTTCTAGAAGGGACCAATAGCAGAATAACTGAGGCAGAAGAACAGATAAGTGACCTGCAAGATAAAATCGAGGAAATAACTACTGTAGAACAGAATAAAGAAAAAAGAATGAAAAGAATTGAGGACAGTCTCAGAGACCACTGGGACAACATTAAACGCACCAACATTCGAATTATAGGGGTCCCAGAAGAAGAGAAAAAGAAAGGAACTGAGAAAATATTTGAAGAGATTGTAGTTGAAAATTTCCCTAATATGGGAAAGGAAATAGTTAATCAAGTCCAGGAAGCACAGAGAGTCCCATACAGGATAAATCCAAGGAGAAACAGGCCAAGACACATATTAATCAAACTATCAAAAATTAAATACGAAGAACAAATATTAAAAGCAGCAAGGGAAAAACAACAAATAACACATAAGAAAATCCCCATAAGGTTAACAGCTGATCTTTCAGCAGAAACTCTGCAAGCAGAAGGGAGTGGCAGGACATCTTTAAGGTGATGAAAGGGAAAAACCTACAACCAAGATTACTCTGCCCAGCAAGGATCTCATTCAGATTTGAGGGAGAAATTAAAACCTTTACAGACAAGCAAAAGCTAAGAGAATTCAGCACCACCAAACCAGCTTTACAACAAATGCTAAAGGAACTTCTCTGGGCAGGAAACACAAGAGAAGGGAAAAAGACCTACAGTAATAAACCCAAAACAATTAAGAAAATGGTAATACAAACATACATATCGATAATAACCTTACATGTAAATGGATTAAATGCTCTAACCAAAAGACATAGATTGGCTGAATGGATACAAAAACAAGACCCGTATATATGTTGTCTATAAGAGACCCACTTCAGACCTAGGGACACATACAGACCGAAAATGAGGGGATGGAAAAAGATATTCCATGAAAACGGAAATCAAAAGAAAGCTGGAGTAGTAATTCTCATATCAGACAAAATGACTTTAAAACAAAGACTATTACAAGAGACAAAGAAGGACACTACATAATGAACAAGGAATCAATCTAAGAAGAAGATATAACAATTGTAAATATTTATGCACCCAACGTTGGAGCACCTCAATACATAAGGCAAATACTAACAGCCATAAAAGGGGAAATCAACAGTAACACAATCATAGTAGGGGACTTTAACACCCCACTTTCACCAATAGACAGATCATCCAAAATGAAAATAAATAAGAAAACACAAGCTTTAAATGATACATTAAACAAGATGGACTTGATATTTATAGGACATTCCATCGAAAAACAACAGAATACACATTCTTCTCAAGTGCTCATGGAACATTCTCCAGGATAGATCATATCTTGGGTCACAAATCAAGCCTCAGTAAATTTAAGAAAATTGAAATCATATCAAGTATCTTATCTGACCACAACGCTATGAGACTAGGTATCAATTACAGGAAAAAACCTGTAAGAAATACAAACACATGGAGGATAAACAACACAATACTTAATAACCAAGAGATCACTGAAGAAACCAAAGAGGCAATCAAAAAATACCTAGAAACAAATGACAATGAAAACACGACGATCCAAAACCTATGGATGCAGCAAAAGCACTTCTAAGAGGGAAGTTTATAGTAATACAATCCTACCTTAAGAAACAAGAAACGTCTCAAATAAAAAACTTAACGTTACACCTAAAGCAATTAGAGAAAGAAGAACAAAAAAACCCCAAAGTTAACAGAAGGAAAGAAATCATAAAGATCAGATGAGAAATAAATGAAAAAGAAATGAAGGAAACGGTAGCAAAGATCAAGAAAAGTAAAAGCTGGTTCTTTGAGAAGATAAACAAAATTGATAAACCATTAGCCAGACTTATCAAGAAAAAAAAGGGAGAAGACCCAAATTAATAGAATTAGAAATGAAAAAGGAGAAGTAACAACTGACATGGCATAAATACAGAGGATCATGAGAGATTACTACAAGCAACTATATGCCAATAAAATGGACAACCTGGAGGAAATGGACAAATTCTTAGAAATGCACAACCTTCTGAGACTGAACCAGGAAAAAAATAGAAAAAATATGAACAGACCAATCACAAGCACTGAAATTGAAACTGTGATTAAAAATGTTCCAACAAACAAACAAAAGCCCAGGACCAGATGGCTTCACAGGCGAATTCTATCAAACATTTAGGGAAGAGCTAACACCTATCCTTCTCAAACTCTTCCAAAATATAGCGGAGGGAGGAATACTCCCAAACTCATTCTACGAGGCCACCATCACTCTGATACCAAAACCAGCCAAAGATATCACAAAGAACGAAAACTATAGGCCAATATCACTGATGAACACAGATGCAAAAATCCTCAACAAAATACTAGCAAACAGAATCCAACAGCACATTAAATGGATCATACACTATGATAGAGTGGGGTTTATCCCAGGAATGCAAGGATTCTTCAATATATGCAAATCAATTAATGTGATACACCACATTAACAAACTGAAGGAGAAAAATCATATGATCATCTCAATAGATGCAGAGAAAGCTTTTGACAAAATTCAACACCCATTTATGATCAAAATCCTGCAGAAAGTAGGCATGAGGGAACCTACCTTAACATAATAAAGGCCATATATGACAAACCCACAGCCAACATCGTCCTCAATGGTAAAAAACTGAAACCATTTCCACTAAGATCAGGAACAAGACAAGGTTGCCCACTCTCACCACTATTATTCAACATAATTTTGGAAGTTTTAGCCACAGCAATCAGTGAAGAAAAAGAAATAAAAGGAATCCAAATTGGAAAAGAAGAAGTAAAGCTGTCACTGTTTGCAGATCACATGATACTATATGCAGAGAATCCTAAAGATGATACCAGAAAACTACTGGAACTAATCAATGAATCTGGTAAAGTAGCAGGATACAAAATTAATGCACAGAAACCTCTTGCATTCCTATACACTAATGATGAAAAATCTGAAAGGGAAATTAAAAAAATACTCCCATTTACCATTGCAACAAAAAGAATAAAATATCTAGGAATAAACCTACCTAAGGAGACAAAAGACCTGTATGCAGAAAATTATAAGACACTGATGAAAGAAATTAAAGATGATACAAATAGATGGAGAGATATACCATGTTCTTGGATTGGAGAATCAACACTGTGAAAATGACTCTACTACCCAAAGTAATCTACAGATTCAATGCAATCCCTATCAAGCTACCAATGGCATTTTTCACAGAACTAGAAAAAAAAATTTCCCAATTTGTATGGAAACACAAAAGACCCCAAATAGCCAAAGCAACCTTGAGAAAGAAAAATGGAGCTGGAGGAATCAGGCTCCCTGATTTAAGACTATACTACAAAGCTACAGTAATTTAGACAGTATGGTACTGGCACAGAAACAGACATACAGATCAATGGAACAGGATAGAAAGCCCAGAGATAAACCCACGCATATATAGTCACCTTATCTTTGATAAAGGAGGCAAGAATATACAGTGGAGGAAAGACAGCCTCTTCAATAAGTGGTGCTGAGAAAACTGGACAGCTACATGTAAAAGAATGAAGTTAGAACACTCCCTAACACCATACACACAAATAAACTCAAAATGGATTAAAGACCTAAATGTAAGACCGGACACTATCAAACTCTTAGAGGAAAACATAGGCAGAACACTCTATGACATAAATCACAGCAAGATCCTTTTTGACCCACCTCCTAGAGGAATGGAAATAAAAACAAAAATAAACAAATGGGACCTAATGAAACCTAGAAGCTTTTGCACAGCAAAGGAAACCACAAACAAGATGAAAAGACAACCCTCAGAATGGGAGAAAATATTTGCACATGAAGCAACCGCAAAGGATTCATCCCTAAAATTTATAAGCAGCTCATGCAGCTCAATGTCAAAAAAACAAACAACCCAATCCAAAAATGGGCAGAAGACCTAAATAGACATTTCTCCAAAGAAGATATACAGATTGCCAACAAACACATGAAAGAATGCTCAACATCATCAATCATTAGAGAAATGCAAATCAAAACTACAATGAGGTATCATCTCACACCAGTCAGAACGGGCATCATCAAAAAATCTACAAACAATAAATGCTGGAGAGGGTGTGGAGAAAAGGGAACCCTCTTGCACTGTTGGTGGGAATGTAAATTGATACAGCCACTATGGAGAACAGTATGGAGTTTCTTTAAAAAACTACAAATAGAACTACCATACGACCCAGCAATCCCACTACTGGGCATATACCCTGAGAAAACCATAATTCAAAAAGAGTTATGAAAAAAAAAAAAAAAGAGTTATGTACCACAATGTTCAGTGCAGCTCTATTTACAATAGCTAGGACATGGAAGCAACCTAAGTGACCACTGACAGATTAATGGATATAGAAGATGTGGCACACCTATACAATGGAATATCACTCAGCCATAAAAAGGAATGAAACTGAGTTATTTGTAGTGAGGTGGATGGACCTAGAGACTGTCATACAGTGAAGTAAGTCAGAAAGAGAAAAACAAATACCGTATGCTAACGTATATATATGGAATCTTAAAAAAAAAAAAAAAGTCAGAAGAACCTAGGGGCAAGACGGGAATAAAGATGCAGATCTACTAGAGAATGGACTTGAGGATACAGGGAAGGGGAAGGGTAAGCTGGGACAAAGTGAGAGAGTGGCATGGACATATATACACTACCAAACGTAAAACAGAGAGCTAGTGGGAAGCAGCCGCATAGCACAGGGAGATCAGCTAGGTGGTTTGTGACCACCTAGAGGGGTGGGATAGGGAGGGTGGGAGGGAGAGAGATGCAAGAGGGAAGAGATACGGGGACATATGTATATGTATAACTGATTCACTTTGTTATAAAGCAGAAACTAACACACCATTGTAAAGCAATTATTCTCCAATAAAGATGTTAAAAAAAAATTTAAAAGGTGATGTTCTCTATCTGAAAGTCATCACACATGCTTCCTCTCCTCTGCCCTGCCACCATCCTGCCACCTCACTGTACTCCTTAGTATCCTTAGATATCCATTGAAACACTGCTATTTCAAGGAAATCTTCCCTGAATCACAGACTAGGAAAACATTTTTGTGTTACGCAATAAGTTTCTCCTTCATAGCACTTATCTCAATTTGTTTAAATATTTATATATATAAATTTTCAACAATACTTACATATATATTTTTCCATAATTATTTCCCTCACTAGAATGTAAAGCTCCATGAGGGTAGAGTCTGTTAAGTTTTGCTCACTCTGAATCTCCAATGCTTGGAGGCTTAATAACTATTATTGGAATTTATAACTGAAAAGAAAATTTGTGAAGCCTTACACTAGAGATATAGTCAAATTGTGAAAGATGAAAAAGATACAAACTGAAAAAAGGTAACCTACTTATCAGCAACATCAAACAATTCATTTCAATGGGCTCCAAAGATTTATGTGAACAAGCTGAAACTGAGGTTGACCCTGGTGTTTATCTTATAATTGGAGGTGCTATGTATTTTAATGATTTTACTGATTTACTATATTTATAATGATAGTGAAGTCTGTAAAGATATTTTACTTTGCAAAGTACAAATTAGGTAAAAATTTTAAATAACATAACAATTTTTAATCAAGCAAGACCTTCCCCTGAAAAAAAAAATATGGATGTGAACACAAACGGGATCAATTTTATGAAAGGGTAAAATATAAGAATCAAGGCCAATACACTCTAAATCAACATTTCTCAACTTCAGTAGTATTGACTTTTTTTTTTTTTAAACATTTATTTATCTATTTGGCAGTGCCAGGTCTTTAGTTGTGGTGTGCGGGATCTGGTTCCCAGACCAGGGATTGAACCCAGGCTCCCTGCATTGGGAACACAGTGGAGTCTTAACTGCTGGACCACCAGGGAAGTCCCAGTATTGACTTTTTATGAGTGTATCCCACTTAACCATTTTAAAATATAAAACTTAGTGGCATTAATTGTATTCACAATGTTGTGCAACCATCATCATTATATTTTCAATATTTTTCTTCACCCAAATGGAAACTCTATACCCATTAAGCATTAACTTCTCATTCCTCACAACCCTGGTAACCTCAAACCTACTTTTTGACTCTATAAATTTGAATCGTCTAGATAGCTCACATAAGTGGAATCATACAGTATCTCTTTCTATGTGTGGCTTATTTCATTTACCATGTTTTCTAGGTTCATTTATATTGCAGCATGTATAAGAACTTCATTCCTTTTTTTTTTTTTTTGTGGTACGTGGGCCTCTCACTGTTGTGGCCTCTCCCATTGCGGAGCACAGGCTCCAGACGTGCTGGCCTAGCGGCCATGGCTCACGGGCCCAGCCGCTCTGTGGCACGTGGGATCTTCCCGGACTGGGGCACGAACCCGTGTGCCCTGCATCGGCAGGCGGACTCTCAACCACTGCACCACCAGGGAAGCCCATTTCATTCCATTTTATGGCTGAATAGTATTCTATTATGTGTATATACTACTCTTTGTTTATCCATTCATCTGTTAAGAGACACTTGGATTGTTTCCACCTTTCTGATAATGTGAATAATGTTGCTGAACAGTGAACTACAAGTTTCTGTACATATTAGAGTCCCAGTTTTCAGTTCTTTTGGGTATTTACATAGGAATGGAATTAGAGAAGGGTCACATAATAAATCTATGTTTACATTTTTGAGAAACCACCAAACTCTTTTCCACAGCAGCTAAATCACTTTACATTCCCACCAGCAATCTATGAGGGTTCCAATTTCTCATCTTCACCAACACTTGTTATTTTTCGTTTTCTAAAAAAATAATAGTCATCCTAATCTGTGTGAAGAAGTATTTCCTTCTGGTTTGGATTTGCATTTCCCCAATGAATAATGATATTGAGAATCTTTCTGTGCACTTATTGGCCATTTGTATGTCTTCCTTGGAGAAATGTTTATTCAAATCCTTTGCCCATTTTTTAATTGGGTTGTTTGTCTTTTTGTTGTTGAGTTGTGTAGTTCCTTAAACATACTGAATATTAAACCCTTATCTGATATATGACTTTTAAACATTTTCTCCCTTTTTGTGGGTTGTCTTTTAACTCTCTTGATAGCGTGTCCTTTGATGTACAAGAAGTTTTAATTTTAGCAAAGTTCAATTTATCTATTTTTTTCTTTTGTTGCCTCTGCTAAAGATGTCTTATTTAAGAACCACTGCCAAATCACCACGCAGATTTGTTTCTATATTTTCTTCTAAGTGTCTTGTAGTTTTAACTCTTAAGTTTAGGTCTTTGATGAATTTTGAGTTAATTTTTACATATGGTGTAAGGTAAGGATCCAACCTCTCTCTTTTGCATGTGGATATTCAGTTTCCCCAGCACCCTTTGATGAAAGGACTGTCTTTGTAAATGGTGAAAACAAAAGGAACCAATTTAAGCATAACTTGATATGTGCTACCTTTTTTACATAACAAAAGACAGTTTCAAAGAAGGGAATATGAAGAACAAACATTCAGACAATCAGTATTTATTGGTATTCTTGAACTATGAGCAAAGCCTAATGCTGATTGCTGTGAGTAATAAATTTAAGGTACAGTCTGAATTTTTTGAGGAGCTTAAAATTTATTTGGGGAACTAAGCCACTACACCAGCCAATTTAACTAATTTGAGGCATGCATGGAGCGAGGCCAAATGAGTGCTTCAGACAATATGCATTTTGGAAGAGGCAGTTATCACTGCCAGCTGGGATGAAAAATTTTCTTTGTTGGCATTAGTGTTAATCTAGCCACATAAATCATTTTTGAAAGAACAAAAGAACAGAAAACTGAAGTCTATATTCATACTCCTTTTCTAGCATGTTCTGAGTATCTAGTTATCTTATTAATAGATTTTCATCAAAAGACAAATGTGTAAAGCAGAAACTAACACACCATTGTAAAGCAATTATACTCCAATAAAGATGATAAAAAAAAGACTAATGTGGCAAAATTTATAATACATATGCAACTAGTACAATGAATTTGTTTCCAGTATTTATAAAAGAGTAACAGGAAATATGACAATTTTTCCTGTCTTCCATATTCAACAAATTCAATATATGGCATTTCCCTTTTAATTCTTTTAAAACACGACATAAATGCTTGAATGTATTTGAAAACTCTGCCTCTTCTGTGGGCATTCTATTCACGTTCATTTTAATTAAGAGTTTTAAGTGATGTGTTCCACATTTTTCACTTTATAAGAAACTGTTAGGGGAAAAAACGTTACAGGGAACATAAAACTTAATGATTCCAAATGATGAATTAAAAAATAATTCAAATGGTAGTAGGAAGTCTTTAGCAAATGAACTATTCCTCAATGATATACACGTGAATGAATTTAAGCATATAAAAAATGCTTTGTGTGGATATGCAGATTAAAATACATCTACCATTGATCATGCAGTCCAAAATTTCCCAAAATATATTAAGCAAGCCATAAAAAGAATAATTGGAACTTCTGAAAGTAAGGTCACCATATAGTCTGATACCTCCAATACAGTAAAGCTTAATTTATTAAGAAATGTCTGACCTTACTTTAGTATTACAACAACTCAGAAAATGAAATGAGTCTTCTAAGAATAAACACAGAGAGTATTTAAATCTAGGAGACATATAATACTTACCTAATTTGGACTGATATATAACCATTTGCTATGTGTTTATCAAGTTTTATAAACGTTAGTAAAACTTTACCAAGTAGTATAGTTGCACCATCTATACTCCTTTTCCCTGCTATTGTCTACTTGGTATCAATGCTTCCTTGTACCTAAGGTTTCCTGCCTTCCTTCTGAATGTTATTCATGAACAGGAGAAGCTCTAAAGGTTTCTTTTACATGGAAGTTAGGTAGCTGGTAACTTTATGAATTAATTATCTACTGACTTGGTATATGTCTGGCTTCAATTTCAATGAGGTACAAAGAATCAAGACAGTGAGGTTAATTTTGGACAAATATGAAAACGGACATCTTACCCACATGCAGGCCTCAATCCTAACTTTTGAGATGATGCTCCATAAAGAAATGGTTCCTTCAGTGCCCTCTTCATCTGGACAGATAATCTGATCAGGATAGGGTGGTTCAGGGAAATTAACTGAATTGCATTCATAAGCAGCTAATGTAACTGAAGCTATATGTGGACCCTACAAAAAAAAATGACAAATCTCTGATGAGAAATATTAAAGAGAAAGCAATTATTAATAGACATGTTATTTTAATGGTACCTTAATCACTCTATATTAATAGAAAAATGTTAGCTTTTAAAGAACAAGAATCTACATAACTAAATATTTCAAGATGCAACTGATAACTTGAAAAAATAATCCTTTCCAGAAGCTCTTCATGGTTTGCTTTCTTTTTTTTTCTTTTCTTTTTTTTATTTTGCGGTACGCGGGCCTCTCACTGCTGTGGCCTCTCCCGTTGCGGAGCATAGGCTCCGCGGCCATGGCTCATGGGCCCAGTCGCTCCGCGGCATGTGGGATCTTCCCAAACCGGGGCACAAACCCACGTCCCCTGCATCGGCAGGCGGACCCTCAACCACTGCGCCACCAGGGAAGCCCCATGGTTTGCTTTCTTAAAAACAATTTCAAATTTATTGAGGTATAATGTACATATAGTAAAAGCCATTTTTTTAGGTCAGTAGTTCAATAACCTTTGACAATTATATTCAGTCGTATAACTATAACCTATCAAGATAGAGATACAGAACAGTCTCATCACTGCAAAAAGTTCCCTTGTGTCCTTTTGTAGTCAATCTCCTTCCCCCAACACTAGACCCTGGAAACCATATGATTTCTGGCTTGATTCTTATTTTATTTATCCACATATCTCATTTGTAAGAATGCCATCCCCTGTGATAAAAACCTCCTGTGCCCCTATTCCTTTAGGCATAATTTGAGAATACTATATTTTGTCCTTACTTAAAAAAGTTGATGCAGACATAGAAAACAAACTTACGGTTACCAAAGGGGACAGTCGGGGTGGGGGTGGGAAATTAGGAGTTTGGGATTAGCAGATACACACTACTACATATAAAATCGGTAACCAAGGACCTACTGTATTGCACAGGGAACTCTACTAAGTATCTTGCAATGACCTAAAATGGACGAGAATCTGAAAAAGTACATATATATATATATATATATATATATATACACACACACACACACACACACATATATAACTGAATCACTTTGCTATACACTTGAAACTAACACAACATTGTAAATTAACTATACTTCAAAAAAAATAGTTGATGAAGTAATTACCTCACTTATCTTTCCCACTGAGATTATAAAACAAAAATAAACTGTGGAACCAGTATCAGTTAGTTTTTCATTTAAATTAATGTTTTCTATGGAAGCTTTTGGGCTGCTTTGTATTTATAATTTAAATGTATTTATAATTTATTTTGAAATATTACAAATTAATAATAATAATAGAGATTAAAATGAATTAACATTTAGATGTGTTATAAAGGTTTAAACACAGTGGTTCCCAAATGAACATGTATGCCAAGACGAGGTGTCTGCATAAGAATCAACTATGGATTTTGTTAAAAATATAAATTTCAGGGTCCCCTAAGCATAAGTGGATTCAATAGGTGGACATGGGAACCCACCCGTATGTTTTATTTTACTTATTTTTATTTTTTTAAGATTTTTTTTTTTAAAGATTTATTTATTATTTGTTTTATTTTAGGCTGCATCGAGTCTTAGTTGCGGCACGCAGGATCTTTGTTGAGGCATATGGGATCTTTCAGGATCTTTTTTTGTGGCACGCGGGCTTCTCTCTAGTTGTGGCGTGCAGGCTTCAGGGTGCCTGGGCTCTGTAGTTGTGGCACGTGGGCTCCAGAGCATGTGGGCTCTGTAGTTTGCGGGCACGCAGGCTCTCTAGTTGAGGCATGCGAGCTTTAGTAGTTGTGGCGCGCAGACTTAGTTGCCCTGAGGCACGTGGAATCCCAGTTCCCTAACCAGGAATCAAACCTGCATCCCTGCATTTTAAGGTGGATTCTTTACCACTGGACCACCAGGGAATTCCCAACCTGTATGTTTTATTTATTTTAACTAATTGATTTTTTTTTTTTTTTTGCAGTATGCGGGCCTCTCACTGTTGTGGCCTCTCCCGTTGCAGGGCACAGGCTCCGGACGCGCAGGCCCAGCGACCGTGGCTCACGGGCTTAGTTGCTCCGCGGCATGTGGGATCCTCCCGGACCAGAGCACGAACTCGTGTCTCCTGCACCGGCAGGCGATTTCTCAACCACTGCGCCACCAGGGAAGCCCCTAACTAATTGATTTTTAAAAAAATTTATTTATTTTTATTTTTGGTTGCGTTGGGTCTTTGTTGCTGAGTGCAGGCTTTCTCTAATAGCGGCGAGCAGCGGCTACTCTTGGTTGCGGTGCGCGGGCTTCTCATTGAGGTGGCTTGTCTTGTTGCAGAGCATGGGATCTAGGCGTGCAGGCTTCAGTAGTTGCGGCACGTGGGCTTGCAGGCTCTAGAGCACAGGCTCAGTAGTTGTGGCACATGGGCTTAGCTGCTCTGCAGCACGTGGGATCTTCCTGGACCAGGGCTCGAACCCATGTCCCCTGCATTGGCAGACAGATTCTTAACCACTGTGCCTCCAGGGAAGCCCCCCAACCTGTATGTTTTAAACAAGCTCCTTTAGAGTTTCAAATAGGTTAGGTTCTAATAGGCTATTAGGTGTCAGAAAATAAGCGAACCTCAGACAAGTCACTTAACCTCAAGCTACTCTTCTGCAAGGCAAAAGAATTAGATTCATCTTATGTTTTTATCTAGCTCCAAAATTCAAAAACCCCTAACATAATCAAGATGTCAATAAAATCTATTGCTAATTTCCAAAGTTCTCATGAAGTGTAAACTCTAGAAGTTGGATATTCTTAACATGTTACTCTCACATGGGTATAAAGTACTAGGCTTGGAACAGTGCTGGGCATATAATAAGCCCTCAAAAAGTATTAGCCATTAGCTGTTATGAACAAAAGTACTGTACTTGTAGAATAAAATCACATGCACACACACATATATGTATGTATATACAGATACACATACAGTAAGTGATCTTTGGATATAAGAAAGTCTTTTTAAACCACATGGTGAAAGAATTTGTGGCTCAAAGACAAAGTGCAGGGCTTCCCTGGTGGTGCAGTGGTTGAGAATCTGCCTGCCGATGCAGGGGGCGCAGATTTGTGCCCCGGTCCGGGAGGATCCTACGTGCCGCGGGGAGGCTGGGCCCGTGAGCCATGGCCGCTGAGCCTGCGCGTCCGGAGCCTGTGCTCCGCAACGGGAGAGGCCACGGCAGTGAGAGGCCCGCGTACCACCAAAACAAACAAAACAAAACAAACAAACAAAAAAAACCCAACCAAACAAACAAAAAAAGACAAAGTGCATAAGATGTAGTGATGGAAATAAAACATTAAAGAACTCCTACTGCTATCTAGATAAAAGGTGACATTAAACAAATTTTTCTGTTGCATGTTAATACGAAAAAGACAGACATTCATAAATCTAAGCTACATTTCTCCCTAAATACGGTTGTATTTTGTGTTCAAATAAAAATCTAAAAAATGAAATCCTACACTTAGTACTGACTCAGTTAACTATAAGGTTTTCTTCTGGACCAAAAAAAAAAAAAAACTATGTGAATTTTTAGTCTCTTCATCTTTTTCTTGAATTTTAATTCACAGAAATCAATAAATAGTGATAATAAGTTTAAAAAATGATTATAGAATCTCTAAAAAAGGAACTTTTTTTTGAAAAGTTGTGATTAACCATGAAATCTACAACTGTTTCTTTGAATATTATGTGCACAAAAGGGATTTCAGTTAAAGAAAAAAGTTATTTTGTGATCCTACACACACACACACACACACACACATACACACAAGTTTAAAGTTTGTAGAATTCAGAGTAACTAAATAATTAGTGAAAAATTTCTCACTGTACACTTATTTATAGCTAACATCAGATGCAATTAAAAAAAAAAGCGGGGGGGGGGACACTTCCCTGGCAGCCCAGTGGTAAAGAATCCGCCTTCCAATGCAGGGGATATGGGTTCTATCCCTGGTCAGGGAACTAAGATCCCACATGCTGTGGGGCAACTAAGCCCACACACCACAACTACTGAGCTTGTGTGCCTCAATGAGAGAGCCCACCTGCCACAAAATTACAGCGCCCACACGCTCTGAAGCCTTCGCACCACAACTACAGAGCCCACGTGCCCCGGAGCCTGTGTGCCACAGAAGAGAGAAGCCCACATGCCACAACGAAAGATCCCGCGTGCCTCAATGAAGATCCTGCATGCCACAACTAAGACCCATCACAGCCAAAAAAAATAAAGAAAATAAATAAATATTTTTTAAAACCCCTGTAACTTCCACATTTACTGTTTGAAAACACAAAAGAGAAATGTGATACTACTAGGTAAAACAAAAGAAATTCAAGATATCCCATGATATCCCTACAACTGTCCTCAAGAAATGAACTCTAAGTGAACAAAAACTGAACCCGTCCTAGACACTAAAATAATAAGATTTCTGGGATTATATACGAAGGAAAAACCTACACTTCTATTCCAGAAACAGAAATAAAATATGCATCCCAACAGATTAAACAAGTTATCCAACAAGATAAAAGACTGATTCATAGTTTTAATTTTAAATGTTCTAAAAAGGGAAATTTTCAGCAATTCGATGAGAATATTTTCCCTAAAGAAAGGATGGTTCACACAGTTAAACTGATATATACTTTCCATAACCACACTAATAGGTCATGATTACTCAGCCTTAGAGGCAGATGCGGTGGTTCCCAGACAAAATGAACATCAGACAAAATGAACATGAATAACTCAGCTTCTTGTCCTTTGTTCATTCTCAACAGCCCATTTAACCTGTATCTTGACATTTTAGTTTAGACTGTGTTAACTGATAGGAAACCAGACTTGACTGAGATACATATTAGTTTACATGAAAAATCCAAACACAAAAACTAAAAACCAATCATTTTGATTAAGAGAATTTTAAAAGTTACACATATTCAAACTACCTTTTAAGTCTGTTTTCTAAAACCTACAATTCCTACTACAATGTATCAAATATGAAAGAATCACATTTAAACCATACTAAATGAAGAAATGAGGGATAAAGACAAACAGCTAGAGTATAAGCAGCAAAGTCTACCTGGAAAGATCCACTATAAAACATAAAAATAACACAATGTACTGAGCAGGATGTTCCAGCTCTCATGGGAGTATGCAAATATTGATATGTATGGGCTAGAGATTCTGGCCTGTGGCTGAGGGTTTTCTGCCTCATATCATGAGGTGACTGGTAGAGACGTACATTCCTACACTAAACAACTGGAAAACTAAACAGAATCAATGGAATAATTTTTTTCAGACACTGTACCACAGGCAGTATAATACTTCTGACTGCTGAGAGAAAGGATACAAATGAGGAAGCCTTGTGATGACTCTGGCTTTCCACTTGTAGACACATTCTGTGTCTGCAGTAAAATCCATAGTCCAAAGACAAAGACCCTAAGCAAAGCATGGTGGTCTTGCTGCATTGAGAAGAAAATCTGAGTTCAGGGAGGCTGAGTGGTTGAAATCTGTGGTGTAGAATACTAGTGAAGAGAAAGCTATGCAGAGAAAGGACTCTACATGTATGCATGAGGGTCCCCTTGAGACTCTGGCACACAAACCTCCGCTGCATGCTATGATGAGATTTCATAAGGCCAGGCAAAGTACAATTAGTGAGAAAAGAACAACTAACAGGGGGTTGTAAGCTGAACAATTCCTAGATGTCACATGGGGCTGGGAAACACCTGAACTTCATCTAGCTAGAGTGGAGAGACTCAACATTCAGGGAAGACCTTGGAAAGAGCCTACAGTAAAAGCTACTCTATACAGACCATAATAGGGTTTTTAAAAAAGCCTTAAACAGATCAAGTTGATCCATTGGTACTGCCCCCAAAACAAAAAATTGACACTCTGTAAAAGAAGATAACAAAATCCATACAATCAACAACTTAATGTCACATTCCAGCATCCAATAAGAAATAACTAGATATGATGTGAAGCAGTTTGGAAAATATGACACATAACATGAAGAAACATTAATCAACAGAAACAGACCCAGATATGTCAGAGGTTATGGAATTAGCAGACAAGGACTTAAAAACAGTGAATATAAATATGTTCAAAGATTTAAAGCAACAATTGCCAAACTTCAGCCCAGGGGCCAATTCAGCCCACCACCAGTTTTATAAATAAAGTTTCAAAGAATGCAGACATATATATTCATTTACATATCATCTCTGGCTAATTCTGTGCTATAATGGCAAAACTGAGTAGTTCTGACAGAGATTCTATGGCCTATGAAGTCTAAAACACTTATTATATGACTCTTTACAGAAATAGTTTGCTGATCCCTGATTTAAAGGAAAAGATAAACACAATGAGGGAAGAAATATAAAGTATAAAAAAAACCAAAATGGAACTTATAGAGCTGAAAATATAATATATGAATAGGAAAATTCATTGGATAATCAACAGATTAGATGCCACAGAAGAAAATATTAGAGAACTTGAAGACAAGGCAATAGAAAGTATTTGAACTAAAGGACAGAGAGTAAAGGCTATGGAAGAAATGAACCTCAGTAACCTGTGGAATAATACCAAACAGTCTAATATACATGTAACTGGAACCCCAGAAAGAGAGGGTGAAGTCTATGTGTGTCACACACACACACTGGGGAAGGGATGGCCAAGTATTTTCAAGATTTGATGAAAAATATCAATCCATCAACTCACAGATTTAAGAAATTCAACAAACCTAAGTCAAGATCAACATAAAGAAAATAAAACACATAATCAAATTGCTGAGAATCACCATAATCACATCATAATCAAATTCTATAATTCAGCAATATCAAGAAAGTCTTAAAAGCAATCCGAGGGGATAAAAACACATTACAGGCATTCCTCACTTTAATGCACTTTGCAGATATTGTGATTTTTACAAGTTAAAGGTTTTGGCAATCCTGCGTCAAGCAAGCCTATTGGCACCATTTTTCCAACAGCATTATTATTTTTGTTTTTAACATCTTTATTGGAGTATAATTGCTTTACAATGGTGTGTTAGTTTCTGCTTTATAACAAAGTGGATCAGTTATATATATACATATGTTCCCATATCTCTTCCCTCTTGCATCTCCCTCCCTCCTACCCTCCCTAACAGCATTATTTTTAAATTAAGGTACATATATTGTTTTTTTAGACACTTAATAGAGTACATTATATTGTAAACATAACTTTTAGATGCACTGGGAAACCAAAAAATTCGTGTGACTTGCTATATCACCATATTCGTTTTATTGCAGTGGTCTAGAACCAAACCCACGATATTTCCAAGTTATGACTGAGTCATCTACAGGGAAATACAGATAGGACTTCTCATCAGAAACAGACCAAAAGACAATAGAATTACTTCTCTAAAGTGCTGAAAGGAAAAAACAAAATCTGTGAATCTAGAATTCAGGGAAAATATATTTCAAAAATAAAGATGAAATAATAACATTTTCAGACAAGCAAAAGCCAAAAAAATTTGTTACCAGGTGGAAACTTTAATGTACGTAAAAGAGTGAAGAGCACTAGAAATAGAGAACACCTTTTTTCCTCATTTTAAAATCTCTTAAAAAAATAACTAGTTGCTTAAAGCAAAAGCTATGACATATGTAGAAGTAAAATACATGACAACAACAGCATAAAGTTATGGGAGGGAGAAAATGGAGTATAATACTGTAATGTGGTTACATTATATATACCAAAAAAAAATGTTCAATTCAAAAGAAGGAAGGAAAAGAATAAAAAATAGGTGGGACCAACAGTTTGAGGATAGACTTAAACACAACCATATTGACAACTACATTAATTGCAAATGGGCCAAACATACAAATGAAAAGGCAGAGAGTGTCACACTGAATTAAAGAGCAAGACCTCAGTACATGCTGTCCATAAAAAGCCCATTTTAAATGTCCAGATCCAAAAGTAAAGGTAAAGGGATGAAAAAAGATAAACCATGTAAACAAAATCATACAAAAGATAAAGTATTCTACATTAATACCAGATTAAGTAGATTTCAGGAGAGGGTATATTATTAGAGATGAAAAAGGACATTTCATAATGATAAAAGGGCTAATTCTCAGGAAGACAGAATAATGCTAAATGTGCAGGTACCTAATAACAGAATGTCAAAATACATAAAGCAAAAACTAATAGAACTAAAAGGAGAAATAAACAAATCCACAATTAGAGCTGAAATTTCAACACACTTCTCTTTTTAGTTGATAGAATAAGTAGACTGAAAACCAGTATGGATATAGAATACTTGAACAATATGGAACACTACACCCCAAAATAGTCAAATACATATTCTTTTCAAGTATACATGAAATCCAGTCACCAAGATAGACCATATACTGTGGTATAAAACGAATCTCAGCACACTGAAAAGAATGCGCCATGTGGCAAGGTAAGTAAAGATCAATACAAGGAGTACTTCTTAAGGAAAAGTAGCAAATGATAGTCCTCAAAGGTTAATTTTTCTACTTAAGGACAGTGTCCTTTAATCTATATAGTGGTAATCAAAGGAAGTTAAACAGCTATATACAGCCCAGGTTGTTATTCCCCAGCATAGGAAGCTCTATAAATTTCCTAGTTAGCAACCAGGTCATAAGTAACATTCACTAATTGCCCCTGAGA
Organism: Kogia breviceps; assembly: GCF_026419965.1. NCBI lineage: Eukaryota > Metazoa > Chordata > Mammalia > Artiodactyla > Physeteridae > Kogia > Kogia breviceps. Next base: position 23,115,450 of record NC_081328.1, read on the forward strand.
GTTCCTAATCACTGCCAATGAAGTTCCCTTTAATGATACGAAGGTCAAATTTTATGACTGTGATGAAAAGTTACACTCTCATCAGTGACAGGTTTTTAGGGTCCTTTTTTGGGGGTGGGTGGGCACTTCAGTATACTCATTCTAAGTGAAGTCAACTCAACAAGATAGTTCAGCTATTTGTGACATATGAAACATCTGGTTTTGCTTCAGTTCAAAGCCTCATATATCTTAGTCTCATGAGCTGTATTACACTATATTTTCCAAAGTTTTGATAATGGAATAATTTTGCTTTGTCCAGGATAAAAGACGTAGTGCTTGGCCAGGCAAGAAGATGTCTGGGTGAGAGCAAAACCATAGTTAGATCAGGGGGTAGGATTCCTAATAAGAGCAGATATAGGTATTTGTGGAAAAAGTATTTTAACTTAAGACATTCTTTTAAGATAAATTTTAAAAGTTACACTTCTACAATTTACATTCATTCAGGAATAGTAAATATCCTACTAGTTCTGTCAAATTAAGAGAAATTTAGAATTAAAAAAAATTATCCTAGAGGTAAAATTATCATTCCTGAAATTATAACACACAAAAATATCCTAATCTGGTAGAGAAGAGAAGTTCTAAGTAGTGCCCTGATAATAATGTAGTACCTATGTAAGCCCTGAGAAAGCAGTCCTAGTGCCACAAATACAAATTAGGGTCTTTGTAAGAAAGGTGTGGGACAGTCACACCTTAACACATGAAAAAAAGGGCTTCCCTGGTGGCGCAGTGGTTCAGAGTCCGCCTGCCGATGCAGGGGATACGGGTTCGCGCCCCGGTCTGGGGGGATCCCACATGCTGCGGAGCGGCTTGGCCCGTGGGCCATGGCCGCTGAGCCTGCGCGTCCGGAGCCTGTGCTCCGCAACGGGAGAGGCCACAGCAGTGAGAGGCCCGCGTAATGCAAAAAAAAAAACCCTGAAAAAAAATCGTATTAGTAAATGACAAACTAGTCTATGTATTGCTGCTTCATTTAAGGAAAAGTGTTTTCTGGATTTTTAACTTTATTGTTCAGTTCATTTGGGGGCCCTTTCTTCCAGAGACATTTTTTAAAAGGTGAAAACCTAAAATGATCATATTAGTTAATTATGAGCCTAATTTAGCCAAGCCTTTTTACCAACCAAGATGCAGAATATGATGTCACATTAAGAGTGCAGTATGTGTATGTATGAGGTTTTGGGGGGGTTTTTTTTGGCAGCGCCCTGCAGCACATGGGATCTTAGTTCCCTGACCAGGGATCGAATCTGTGCCCCCTGCACTGGAAGTGCAGAGTCTTAACCAATGTACCACCAGGGAAGTCCCTGTATGAGGTTTTTAAGGAAGATGAGCAGGCAGACAGACAGACATTCTTCCACTCTAGGCGGCTCCCTCAGAACTGATAAAACATTCCTAAAGACTGGAGTTGTTTGCACATCTGTAATGTCAGTTCATAGCCTAATTCATCATCCACACACAGAAGTCAACTGAGATCCCAAAGGCAAAACTCCCAATTAGTTTTGTCTGGAAAGTTTAGGACAAAGGTAATAAAATCAAGAATCCTCTGCTGATTCACTGGGAAAACATTTGTTTGCCACACTCCTTCACTGAGGAACAAAAGGAGTCAGTGGTTAGTCTGGAATGTGATTCATTAGGAATATCTGGGTGATAAATAAATGAAAGGAGATGACAGATGGTTGTCTGTATGACTTGCAAAACCTCTGTTTTCTTTAAGTCCAACTTTTAGGGGAGTTTAGAAATGCTTTTACAAACAGGAATTGTACTCTTCAAATTCTTTTAATCATTGCTTTTCTCATCACAGTCAGAAAACAACTTACCTAAGGTTATGGTATACAACAAATAATTCTAGAAGGCTAGAGCATAAAACTGTTGATTCCAAACAGGCACTGAGAAGTTTAACTAGTGTTTATATTCTTTTTGTGAAGAAGGTCCCGAGTTTACAAATTTAAGCCCCTGGTCCCTAACTATAAAATGCACTATAATATGTAAAAAAGCAGTAATTTGGCCATAGTTAATGTGGATTTTAGTTTTGTAAATCTGTTAGTAACTTACTAGATGTAATCAGACTTTTATCTCACATTCCTCATTTGATGAAAAGCCTGAAAATAATAATGATAATAATGCTTGCACAACTTAGGTAACACAGCAGTGTATGAGATTATGTAGTAAAAGTGTTACGATAAGCATAAAATCACCAAAATAAAAAATGTGTACAGCAAAGGATACCATAAACAAGATCAAAAGACAACCCTCAGAATGGGAGAAAATATTTGCACATGAAGCAACTGCAAAGGGTTCATCCCTAAAATTTACAAGCAGCTCATGCAGCTCAATGTCAAAAAAACAAACAACCCAATCCAAAAATGGGCAGAAGACCTAAACAGACATTTCTCCAAAGAAGATATACAGATTGCCAACAAACACATGAAAGAATGCTCAACATCATTAATCATTAGAGAAATGCAAATCAAAACTACAATGAGGTATCATCTCACACCGGTCAGAATGGCCATCATCAAAAACTCTAGAAACAATAAATGTTGGAGAGGGTGTGGAGAAAAGGGAACACTCTTGCACTGCTGGTGGGAATGTAAATTGATACAGCCACTATGGAGAACAGTATGGAGTTTCCTTAAAAAACTACAAATAGAACTACCATACGACCCCGCAATTCCACTACTGGGCATATACCCTGAGAAAACCATAATTCAAAAAGAGTCATGTACCAAAATGTTCATTGCAGCTCTATTTACGATAGCCAGGACATGGAAGCAACCTAAGTGTCCATCAACAGATGAATGGATAAAGAAGGTGTGGCACATATATACAATGGAATATTACTCAGCCATAAAAAGAAATGAAACTGAGTTATTTGTAATGAGGTGGATAGACCTGGAGTCTGTCATACAGAGTGAAGTAAGTCAGAAGGAGAAAAACAAATACCGTATGCTAACACATATATATGGAATCTAAGAAAAAAAAATGTCATGAAGAGATTAGTGGTAGGACGGGAATAAAACACGGACCTACTAGAGCATGGACTTGAGGATATGGGGAGGGGGAAGGGGAAGCTGTGATGAAGTGAGAGAGTGGCAGGGACATATATACACTACCAAATGTAAATTAGATAGCTAGTGGGAAGCTGCCACGTAGCACAGGGAGATCACCTCTGTGCTTTGTGACCACCTAGAGGGGTGGGATAGGAGGGAGGGCGACGCAAGAGGGAAGAGATATGGGAACATATGTATATGTATAACTGATACACTTTGTTGTAAAGCAGAAACTAACACACCATTGTAAAACAGTTATACTCCAATAAAGATGTTAAAAATAAATAAAAAATTTTTTAAAATGTGTAAACTCTGTAGTTCATGCTTCAGGTTATAAGGACCTATTTTTAAAGTCATCTTTATTATATTCAATCAATCCATAAATAAAGACATATTTCACTTTTCTTCTCTAAACCTAAGCAATTTTGATCATAAAGTTGGTTTAAGTGTTCAGGAGGAATGGACCACATATTTATAAAGAGAGCTTTCAAAAAGGTTATAAATTGTTTAAAATATATACCCAACAGAACAGATTTCAGCAAAACTGAATCTTCTTAGCTTTCATTTAAACAGACATTAATAAAGTCACATGAATAAACAGTGACTTAAGGGCAGGAAGTCAGTCAGTCTGTGCATACCCTTCTGTTTGGTGAAAACCCAGCCCTATGTCCTGGAGACCCTGGTTTCTACTTCTGATGTGGTGATGCTCTTAAGAGTTAATACATGAGTCATTCCTTGGGGAAAGACTGGGAGAATAGCTGATCATGCCCTCATCAAAAAAAGGCAAACAGACCTTTTCTAAGAAGGGCCGTTGGTCTTCCCGCAAGAGCCCTGAGTCACCGCATGCTTATAGCCAGAGTCATTATACCTATACAGAGCAATATTAAGTCACACGAGAACCTTACTTTTGGCAATTTCTTCTCTTTTTTTGTCTTATCGAGGGATAGACACGTAAGCTATGGAGCGATAATCAGAAGTCAAGCAGGAAAAATAGTGAACAGGTTGGCTAACAATTTTTAAAAGAATTATTCCACCTCATGGCATTAAACAATTACTACAATAGTTCTCTTACTGAAACTGATTCGCTATTTCACTTCAACTTATGTCCATGCAGTTTTCCAAATAACACTTACTTTAGGCAATAAATAGCCAAGAGTCAAAAAGTGTAAGAAACAGCCATATATATATATATCAGTACTATAAAGTATTATATACATATTATAAAGTACTTGTTCATTAAAGGAAACAGGGTGCTATAGACAGAGATATTCTATAAACATTTGATAGTAATCAAGATGTTGGATTTCTTTTGTACATTTTTTTTTAATGTACAATTTTTACCCCATTTTAGTGATGAAATGATCCTAAACATTAAGGCAGAAACAGACCTCTGAATCTTACAAAGGGGCAAGTATCTCACAATTAACTTTCCCTGTACCTATTTTATAATAAAGAGCCAAAAATTTTTTTTCAAAAATCTTTTTCTATTAAAATGGTCATTTTGGGGGACTTCCCTGGTGGCACAATGGTTAAGAATCCTCCTGCCAACACAGGGGACATGGGTTCGATCCCTGATCCAGGAAGATCCCACATGCTGTGGAACAACTAAGGCCGTGTGCCACAACTACTGAGCCCGTGTGCCACAACTACTGAAGCCCACATGCCTAGAGCCTGTGCTCCGCAACAAGAGAAGCCACTGCAGTGAGAAGCCCGCACAACACAACGAAGAGTAGCCCCCTCTCTCCACCACTAGAGAAAGCCTGCATGCAGCAACAAAGACCCAACACAGCCAAAAATAAATAAATAAAATTTTTTTAAAAAGGTCATTTTTTGTTTTTATTTTTAAGTAGACTTCTTTATTCATTTATATCTTATTTTTACACCTGATAACTGCATTCTGAACTTACAGTTTTATGGCCATGGTTTCTCATGGTACTTAAAACACTCCCGACATCTACTAACTTAATTCCAGTGAATTTAAACTACCAATTTTTATCTATAAAACTATATTCTTAATTTAAAATCATCATATTAAACAAATGACTCATAAATACCATTCAGATAATAATGTCTTGATGTTATATCTTCTTATAAACCTTGATCTATTCTGCAATGTAACTGAATAGTTCCCAAACTTTCCTACATACCAACTGCCATCTAGATAGGGCAGTTCTAATGTGAAAATCCCTACCAGGGCTTCCCTGGTGGCGCAGTCGTTGAGAATCTGCCTGCTAATGCAGGGGACACGGGTTTGAGCCCTGGTTCTGGGAGGATCCCACATGCCGCAGAGCAACTGGGCCTGTGAGCCACAACTACTGAGCCTGAGTGTCTGGAGCCCGAGTTCCCCAACGAGAGGTCGCGATAATGAGAGGCCCGCGCACTGCGATGAAGAGTGGCCCCCGCTTGCTGCAACTAGCCCTCGCACAGAAACAAAGACCCAACACAGCCAAAAATAAATAAATAAATAAAAATTTAAAAAAGAAAAAGAAAGAAAATCCCTACCATTTTGATCCCCAAAGGTGAGAGAATTCAGTGGTTAAAATATATGACAAAGAGAAAAATTATCTGCAAAATATATTCAGCCTTCTATTTATAGCCCAATATTTGAGTGCCTTTAACATTTTTTTAATGTTTGTTGATAGTTTTTGTTCTCAGAGTTCTTTGTCTAAGAGCTGGGCTTATTTTGAAAGGAATATAGGGCTTGGGAAGCCTTTCTCCAGGAAACTGCTCCACCTAGTGTCAAAAACTGTTCACGTATCACATTATTTGTAAATTCCTGCCGAAGGACTCATTTTCTTTGTTACTGCTAAATAGAATAGACTTCATAATCATTAATGGCATGCACAGTTTACAAATGGCTCTTAAATCATCTGCTTGTCTTATAACTTGAGGAATAATAATGTGAATGCATATAAGGAGCATGTCTGAGATATATTTCTCATTATGAAGTACCAAAGTTCCTGTTTTTGTTAAACTGGTTGTTTACCAGGTTATTATTATGAATATATTATGAATCATATAGTCTAGTAATGGGAAATAATTTTAAGGTGGCTACTGAAATTACCCTATCACTTCTCCTAATTGTTTGTATCAATCTAAACGTAATCTACAGATTATTTATTTCTCTAAATGAGTGGTGCTATGTTGTAAAGACTGGTATTTAATAATTGCACACATCAATGGTTTAGAACATGAGATTAGAACTAAATTTTGCTGTCATCAGGCAGCTCATTTGGAAGAAATTCTTTTACTTTTCTCTTCATGAAAAGTTGTTTTTTTCCCCTCTGATGGTCTTACAGACCACTCAAGCACTCACACAACTATATTCTCTTCTAAAACATCATGTTAAGTCTAATATTATGACCTGGGAGAAGTGATAATCCTTTTTTGGCAAATGGAGGAATCAAATGCATAACATGTCACGTAAAAATCCTTAGGGGGTAGCTAGCTCACTAAGGCTCCCAAGCTCAACATGCTTCTTCTGGTGTACTACTGTCATCCCATGAGTTAGAGCAACGGTTAGCAAACTACAGCAGGTAGATCAAATCCAGTCTGCTACATCTCTCTGTGAATAAAGGTTGACTGGAAAACAGTCACATTTATTCCTACACACTGTCCCTGGATGCTTTCTTATTACCATGACAGATCTGAGGAGTTACAAAAGAGATTGCATAGCCCGCAAAGCCTAAAATATTTACTACCCGGTCCCTTTTCAGCAAAAGTGCTGCCCCTGGGCTGCCTCCCCTTGGAGGCAAATCATTATTGAGGTAAAAATTTTGACACATTCAAACACAGAGATACATCAAAGAGGTTAACAGCAGCCATGTTCTCTTCATTAACTTGTTTTCACTCTGGGCATTATTTCCACTAGTAAATAAGCATTCCTGGATGGCCTGGAATGGAAACCTGCTACATACATGCTAAGACTAAAATAAATTCGTTAATGGATTTCTGGAAATTAGTATCCAAGAGAAGAGGGCTTAGAAGGTATGATCTTAGAAAAATCTACCAGCCACAGAACCTTTTTTTGCATCTGATCTACTTACAAAAAACATGAGTAAAGTAAATGAATGAAATCAGTAAACTTGCACTACTTGCCAGGCAAAATTAGCTCATGAATTAGACATCTATTACAGGTGTATTTATGCAAAATGACTTCAAAATTCTAAAACAAAAGAGCAGATGTACTAAAACAGAGTATTTATTTAAGTATAGTACATACAGAAAAGTGCATAATGCATCTTAATGAATTATTTCAGACACAGGTATCCTCTATCCAGATCAAGAAATATTAGAAACACACAAGAGGGATATATCCTATTGGTTGTCAAGATTTACTACAAAGCTGCTAGGATGAAAATCTTTTTTCAAAACTTTGTCAATTTCTACAAAAATACCTACTCAAGTTTTGACTGATATTACATTGATTATGTAAACAAACTTGGGAAGAACAGCTATAGTATTGTCTTCTAATCCATGAAAATAATATATACCTTCGGTTACCTAGATCTTTTTGCTTCCAACAATATTTTATAATTTTATATAGAGGTCAAGCACATCTTTTGTTAGATTTATTCCTAGGTATTTGCTTTTCAAAAACATGTTATTATAAATGATGCTTTCCAAAATTTTCACTCTCTAAATGTATATTGTAGTATACAGAAACACAATTGTTTCATACACGTTGACCATATAGCCAGTAACTGTGTTACACTTCCCTATTCTCCAAGTTTGTGGAAGTTATCTCCTTCTCTAAATTTTTGCCAAGTTCTGCTTTCCATAAGTTGAGTATATATTATTAAATACAAATTTAGAACTGTTATATCTTCCTGGTGAACTGAGTCTTTTATTATTACCAACGAACACATTCTATCTATTAACACTTCTTGCCTCATACTTTACTTTGATTTCAATATAACTGCATAAGCTTCTTCTTGGTTGGCATCAAATGGCTCATCTTTTTCCATCCTTTCCCGTTAATCTTTCTGTGTATTCTTTCTGTGTATATTTTAGGTATGAAGGCTGGATTTAGCAAATAGCTGAATATTTTAAAATATTTATTTGGATAACTGGAAGAAACATTTATTCCATTTATTGATATACTTGGATTTAAATATACCACTGAATGCTGACTACTTATCCTGCCTGTTCTATGTTCCTTTTGTCTCTCCCTCTTTTGGCTTGGCTTTTAAAAAATTACTTGGTTTTTACTTGTGCCTATTAGCTTGATAGTTATATATTCTTGTACTGCTTACCCTAAAGATTATAATATAGATCTTTATTAATTAATGTCATATAAATTAATATCTTACCTTTTCTAGGGCAATGCAAAGACCTTAGAATAATTTATTTCAATTACTCCACACGTGATTTGCAGATGATGTATTTTAATTCCATCTAAATACTTTAAATCTCTCAAAACATTATCACTACATTATCATTAAAAACACAATGTCGGGCTTCCCTGGTGGCGCAGTGGTTAAGAATCCACCTGCCAATGCAGGGGACACAGGTTCGAGCCCTGGTCAGGGAAGATCCCACATGCCGCGGAGCAACTAAGCCCATGCGCTGCAACCACTGAGCCTGCGTTCTAGAGCCCGTGTGCCACAACTACTGAAGCCCGTGCGCCTAGAGCCCGTGCTCCACAACAAGAGAAGCCACCACAATGAGAAGCCCCTGCTCACCACAAACAGAGAAAGCCTGCACGCAGCGACGAAGACCCAACGCAGCCAAAAATAAATAAATAAAATAAATACATTTTAAAAACATGTCATAAAAACAGAAAGACAAAACAAAAAAAGAAAAAAACCCATAATGTCAATCTTAATTTAAATTTACCCATATATATTATATATCCTTTTCTTAATCTTTATTCATTCCTGAATCTGAGCTTCAATCTAGAATCACTTTCCTTCCATTCAAAGAACACTTTTTAGTACTTCCTTTAGAGCATGTTTGCTGGTGGCAAACTGCTCTGTTTTTCTGAAAGTATCTTTATTTTATACTGTTCAGGGGACACTTTGAGTATCTTCTGTTGGTAGTTATTTTCCTTTAGCCCTTTAAAGATATTCCACTGTCAGCTGACTTTTACTCTACTCAACGTTCTGTGGTGACCTAAATGGCAAGGAAATCCAAAAAAGAGGGGATATATGTATACATGTAGCTGATTCACTTCACTGTACAGCAGAAACTAACACAACATTGTAAAGCAACTATACCCCAATTAAAAAAAAAAAAAAAAGCTGATGCACTTGCTACTGCTATTGCTGTGAAAAATAAATTGTCCTTCATCTCTGAAAACAAAAAAACATCAATGACAGCAAATCAGTCTCACTGATGAAGATAGTATGTCTTTTTCTCCATCTCTCCTTTTTTGTTCTGGATATTTTTCTCTGGCCGATTTTGCGGTTTATTAGTCCTGTCTTAGCTGCTGTCTACTGAAGTCCATTAATTGAGTTCTTAATTTCAGATAATGTCTTTTTAATTCAAAATTTCCACTTGCTCTCCTCTGTAGTTTTCAATCTCTGCAAAAATACTCAAACTTGTTTTTTACTTCCTTGAAACACATTGATTTTGGATTAAAGTACACATCTAATAACTTCATTAAATAGATCCCCTATGGATCTATTTCTCTTATTTCTTGTTTTGACCAAATTATCATGTTGCTTCAGATATCTGATTACTTTTGATTGAGTGCTAGACTTTTTTTTTTTTTTAATATAATCTGACGCCTAGGATTATTTTATTTTCCTCCAGACTTAAGATTTAGCCTGAGCTTCAGACCCTGTATGGGCTGATTTGTATCTAGTTCATCCTTATGTTTAAAGTGTGGCCCATCAGGTTCCAATCCAAAGCCTGCGGGTTTATTAGGCCATATACTTGACTGGTTTCACCTCTCTGGGTTTCCCCTTTAATCTAGATGTTGGCCTTGTAATTCTTTGCTATCTTTTTATCTCTATGGTGCCTTTAAACAGATGTTTCAAATTTTTATCAACTTTTTTTAAAGATACTTTCACAAGCGAGTTGATCCAAACTGCCTAATCTATTGTCATTGAAAATGGACCAATAATCTGTGGTTTTCAACTATGGTATAACATTCTGCTACATTAAAATCAATTGTGGGAAATTTTGCTTATAGTTTCTTAAGAATAATAGCTAAAGCATGAAAATTGAAAATAATTGTTTTAAAAATAAAATCAGAGCAAGAAAAATGACAATAATAATTATAATAGTTGCTTAACATTTACTGAGCACCTTATATATACTAGCCACTGAACTGAAAAGTGTACATGTTTTATTTCATTTAATCCTCCAAACAGCCTTATGAGATAGGTACTATTATTATCTTTTCCATTTACAGTTGAATAAACTGAGGCTTAAAAAGTTAAGATATTTGCCAAATATCACAGTTAGTAATATTTGACTATGCATTCAAATCCAGCTCTGAATATGCCCTATTAAGTATCTCCCATGGTAGGAATAAAAGATTTTAGTCCCATAACAAAATCACCCTCCATCAATTGCATATTCTTAAATATTAAAGAAAAAGATAGAATTATGGCATTACATCTGAAACTACACATGCCATGGGAGTATGTCCTGCATGTAAATATATATCACAATGGAAAGTCTAATAACTGTGAAACTAATTAATGAATGTGTAAAACTATTAAGAAAACTTATTTTCATTCACATGCATTAACTGGCATTATATAGTCATAAATACAGATAAATAATAGAATATGCCTCTAATTTATTTGAGGTTTTCATATTTATCCAGAATAGAACCTGCAAATAATATATTGGTTGTATTAGCAATGCCACCTAGTGGCAAACTAATATAGCCATAGTTAGAAAAAAAAGTCCTATTAAGAGTGGTTCTTAACATTTTATGGGTTACAGAATCTGGAGAATCTAATACTATAGGTTCTTTCTGCCAGAAAGATGCATATTTGCAAAGACACATAACAAGTATAGTGTTCAGGGGATTAACAGACCTCCTGAAGCCCATGTGTTGACTGTTAGAATTAATGGAACAAAACCAACTAACCTAGAGGCCCAACCAACTCCCCTTGAGCCTTGAGAAGGAATCCATTCACTTTTCCCTTCATCTCTTCCTCTCTGGTTAGCAATCACTATTCCTGCATAAACAGTATCTAACTCTTCCTTTGTGGCTACATACCTGTTCTCGGCAAACTACTAGATTTCTACTGTTCCCAAATCAATTTACAAAATTTGATAGTAGTCATTTTTCCCTGTTGATTTTCACTAAATTTAATTTTTAAATTTAACTATTTTTACATCTAATGTTTAAAGAAGTGATGACAATTTTCAGGACATCTGAATTAAGTTAAAACTTTTCAATTATATCTAAAAATATAAATGAAATTGTTGATTGATAAACTTAAAAATCAAGATAACTTTTCCATTTTAAAGGCAGATATATAGGTATATAATATTTTAGGAAATATAGTAACATTTGTAGATCACCATTTAGTTGCACAATGAGTTACAATTAACTAAATGGAGGTTAACTTCCATGCTGAGAAGAATGTAATTGAGAAAGTCGGTCTATGCAGGAAAAATTTTCCTATTTCACTTTAAAGCCATAATTTCCAGTAAAGAGAACCATGATCAAGAATGAATTAAATCTTTTCCCTTTGTTACTCAGTTTCTTTTTCACCTGTTTTGCTGTAAATTATTGTCAAAAGAAGGATCATTTTTCTGACCAGACTTCTCTCCTAATATAGTAATTGCTTTCTTGACTGAGGAGTTATATGGGTATATGGAAAGAGTGCCTATATCATCAGCACAAAAATGTATGACATGAGAATGTTAACATCACATCTCCCTAAGTGATTATGTAAGGGCTCATAAATGAAAGGAGGTGTAATTAGGACTTTCCAGATACAATCACATTTGACAAATATAAAACAAAAGGAATGGTGATCTATAAGGATAAAACTGTGTCAACCATCTATCACCAATGTTACGTTTTAAAAATCTAACCAGAGATTATTTTGAAAAGCTTCTTAAATAATAACAGAGATCAAATTCTTAAACCTTTATTTGATTCTGCTTTGCCTTTGGCTTCCTGGCTATTTTTCTCCATAATTGCCAAAGTTCACAAATGAAATTTTTTTACTATACATTTGCTACACTATTGGATATTGACTACCGTGGCTCTTGGGAGGACTACATGAGATAATTCATGTAAAGTGCTGAGTAAAAGGCTTGCATGTGGAAAACATTCAATAAGTGTTAGCTAGTCTATCAGTCAGGATAGGTTTTAACAACAAACAGCCCCAAAACCTCAGTAGCTTAAGACAACAAAGTTTATTTCTCCCTTACTCTACATATCCATCAGAGGCTAGCAAAGGGAATCTGTTCATCACAGCCAGAGACTCAGGCTCCAGGTGAAAGACAGTATGACAAACCTTGAAGCATCTGCCAGGAAGCAACACCTATCACTTATGCTCACATTTCAAAGCAAATCATATGGCTGGAGTTCAACAGGATGGGGATGCAACATCTCCCCACAAAAATGAATACCAAATATGGATAAAAAATAATAAACTGGGACTTCCCTGGTGGCGCAGTGGTTAAGAATCTGCCTGCCAATGCAGGGGACACAGGCTTGACCCTGGTCCAGGAAGATCCCACATGCCACGGAACAACTAAGCCCGTGAGCCACAACTACTGAACCTGTGCTCTAGGGCCCGCGAGCTGCAACTACTGAGCCCGTGTGCCACAGCTACTAAACCTGCGCGCCTAGAGCCCGTGCTCCACAACAAGAGAAGCCACCACAATGAGAAGCCTGCTCACCGCAATGAAGAGTAGCCCTCACTTGCCGCAACTAGAGAAAGCCCGTGCACAGCAACGAAGACCCAACGCAGCCATAAATAAATAAATAAATAAATAAATAAATTTTTTAAAAATAGAACTGATTTCAACTAGTATTACTCTGATGACAATGGTGATGACAACGTTTGCCATTTTCAGTGTTAGTAGTAGTAGTAGCTACAGTTAACTTCTTGTAATCTGACTTTCATCCCAACCAGGTAATTGAAAATAAACAAAAAACAGTGACATCTTTTATCTTCCTTTTGCTTGACTTCCCTGAAAATTATTTTTTGTAAATGCTTGCTTTCCTTCATTTTCCCTGTTATACCTAGGGTATCCTGGAAGGAATCCTGTGTCCAAGAACTAACAGATCTAAGAACTAAAGATAATCTGCTCAAATGGAAATGGCATATGCTGGGTATCTCTTTATATTTCTTTTTAACATTAACATGTTGCTCTTCAAGCCTTTACATACTGCATTTGTTTGCTATATTGGCCTTTTATCCATTTTTGATCACTATTGTCTAAACAAGTGTTCTTTTGACAAAATCAACACTCATTCAGGATAAAAACTCTCAAAAAAAAAGACCCCCCAAACAAACACAACTCCCAGAAAACTAGGAATAGAAGTGAGCTTTACCAACTTGATAAAGAACATCTACAAAAACCTACAGCTAACATGATACTTAATGGTGAGAAAGTAAAGGCTTCCCCATTAAGGTTGGGAACAAGGGAGGATTGTCCCTCTCACCACTCCAATTCAACATCAGACTGGAAGACCTAGCTAATGCAATAAGACAGGGGAAAAAAAAAAATGAAAGGGTATACAGACTGAGAAGAAGTAAAACCGTATTTGCAGACAACAAGATTATCTATATAGAAAATCCTAAAGAACTGACAACAAAGTCCTGAAACTATTAAGTGCTTATAGCAAGGTTATGGAATACAAGGTAAATACACAAAAGTCAATTGCTTTCCTATATATCACCAATTAACATACATGATCCACAAATCATGCCCCAGGTACTTACCCAAATGAGTTGAATTCTTATATACCCCCCAAAACTTGCACATGAATGTTTACAGCATCTTTATTCCTAATTGCCATAACTTGGAAACAACAATGATATCCTTCAATAAGTGAATGGATAAACAAACTGTGGTGGTACATCCAGAAAATGGCATATTATTCAGCAATAAAAAGAAATGAGGTATCAAGCCATGAAGACACAGAGGAACTTTAAAACCGTATTGCTAAGTGAAAGAAGCCAGGCAGAAAAAGACACATACTGCATACTCCCAACTATATGACATTCTGGACAAAGCCAAAACTTACACAGATAGTAAAAGATCAGTGGTTTCTAAGGGTTTGTGGATAGGGGGAAGGAGAAGGGTAGGAATAAACAAGTGTAGCACAGGGTATTTTTAGGGAAGTGAAACTATTCTGTGACACTGTAATGGAGAATGCATAACATTAAGCCCTTGTCAAAACCCACAGAACTATAAAACAGAGTGAACTCTAATGTAAACAATGGGCTTTAGTTAGTAATGTATCAGTATTGGTTCCTCAGTTGTAACAAATGTACCACTGTAAAGCAAGATAATAGGGGAAATAACACTAATTAATCATTAGACTTGTGAAAAATATACTATTAATAATACTAATAATGGGGAAACTATCATTATGTTGTACACCTGAAAGTAATATAATGTTATATGTCAATTATACCTCAGGTTAAAAAAAAATAGGAAAATGCTCTGTGTGATGCGTCTGTGTATGTGTAAAGGTATATGGGAACTATCCTTTCAGCTCAATTTGTGTATAAACCTAAAACTGGTCTGAAAAATAAAGTCTCTTAATTAAAAAGAGAAAGGAAAAGAAAGTGTCCTTAGTCCTTTACAAATTTCCCTTTCCTTTCCATCCAACCACTGGCACGAGCAACCCACTGGGATCAGGTGAAGATCTCATCTACCTTGCAACATAATTACAAATCCCTTTAAATTTCTCTTTTCAGAACTTACACTATGTACTGAATGAACAAGTGACCACATGACAGGTTTCTATTCAGTTAATGGTATCAACATCTTCTCATTTAAGTCAAAAACCAACAGTAATCTTTGGCTCCTTCTTCTTCCACATTAAACAAAATTTCCCTAAGATTTGCCCTGTTTCATCCAGTGCCACTGCCACAGTGCCACTGCCACTCCAACCACTCTCTTGAAATATTAAAGGTTTATGCCACCTTTTGCCTTCATTCTGCTTAGTTTCTCTGCATATTCTTTTTTTAGTAAATACCTCTTGCTCTCCATACTTCTTGCTACCTCCATGGAAGCCTGTGTCCTCAGAAGGATTACCATTAACTGACCATTTTCTCTTCCACCTTCAATCTACCACCCACACTATAGCCAAAATTATATATTCATAAAACACAGATCTGGTTATTTTGCTTCTATTTAATTTTAGGGCATTTAAAATCATTTTAAATGCTACTCACAAACAGAAATCAAATTAACCTAATGCTGAAAAACATGGCCTGATCCACTCTGGACCCCAGTTTATTATTAGCAATGATAATCCCACAATGTTTTTATATGGCTTTTATGTATAATGCAACACAGCTTCAGATGTTCCTTGATTTTATCTCCACACTTGCTTAAGTAGTATAATACATATGGCCCTGAGTATAATGAGAGAGTGATACTTTCCTTCAAATAGTTCTTGAGGAATTCCTTCTAAACTTGTGAAAAATCTAACTACGTTCCCTTAAACCTGCACTCTGATCAACAGCAGAAATAACTACTTAGTTTATGGAAGCAAAGACTTGACTTTTCCCTCAAATGAATTTTGTAATAAATTCTTATTTTTATGTTTTAAATTCTCTACTGGATACATGGATCAATGGAATTAAAATAATAATGTTTTCATATCACCACATTTTATAAAGGTTTCTCAAGGATATAAAAAGAAACAGGAAACATGAAACTTCCATGTTTCAAATTTCATTATTCTTACTTATTATGGGAATTATAAGGTTCATTAGAATTCCTTTTAAGATTTAGCAGAATCTGCTCTCTGGGTTGCTTTTCAAATACTTCCAAATAAATCAAATGCTACAAATGAGTTCTTTAGTCTGGTTTTCCTAAGGTATCTAAGAGGACAGGTCTAGAAAAGAACAGAATGGTAACCTGTAACCCATAATTCCTTTTTTTCCCTCCGCCTCAACCTCTAGTATAGCATTATACTTCTAGAATGTAGTTATTAAAGAAACACTGATATGGGTTACTTATCTAGGATTTATGTTTCTATCTGGGATAAACTCAGCAAGCAATCATGAATGGAATTCTAAAATTCCATGTTTTAAACTCCCATAAACTTACAGAAGTTATGTATTATAGATTAATTCTTCAATTATTCTTCAGACCATTAATTCAGCAGCCTTCTGAATAATCTCTTAAATTATTCTTCAGACCATTAATTCAGCAGCCTTCTGAATAATCATTTCTTAATATTTATCATACCTGCTTCAGAAATGAATTCACTGAAGCACAGAGACTGGAAATGTTTACACTGTTGAACTATATTCAGAATCAGTACTGCTGTGACAACTTTTCACCTGTTTTCTCCATCAATATCAAGCTGTTTTCAAACATGAAATTGTTTTCAATATATTATTCAGAGACAGAGTGAAACAAGAGAGGCATCCAGGGCACAAAATTTAATGAGGCATTCACTCATCAACCCCACATTTACATGACCCTAAAAGTGCCAATGTAAATTCTGTGCCCTAGATGTCCTGTTTGTCACCCACTAGTCCTAGCCCTGCCATTATTTCAGTATATTTGCAAACATCCAAAAGAAAACCTATCTTTTATCCCTCTCATTTCAACCAAGTAAAAACAAATATTTTTTAGGAGGGGTACATTTTATACTCTGATTTAAAAGAGTTTAAGAAAGCATTATTAGCTGTACGCGTGTAATACTTCTTTAACTGCACTCAATAAGATTACCAAAATAACTATCCAGTATGTACATGGTGTTTTAGGACGTGAGGGAAGATACCATTTCTCATTTGCAGATTAACAGAGAAAATAACTGACCAAATTAATTCTAAGTCTTACATGGAATTTTGTACAATTAAATAACTTCAACTATTACAAAGACAATTGCATAAGCAAGAGAACCATTATTCCAAAATCTGGAAGGAAAAAACATTTCCTGGCTGAATTAATATAAGTAAACAATCTCATTTGCCTAAGGGTTCTTCCTCCCTTCTCTTTTTAAATTCTCAACCCAAAAGGAAAAACAAAACAGAATTCCAAATCACTGACTTGAGGATTAGAATACATATAAAACACAAGGGTAATTAAGTAAAAATCCTAGAATTCTAACTTCTGAAGTAAAAGCACCAATTAAAACATAATCTCTTTCAATCTTGCTTATTAAAATTATTCTTACCAGATAAAGCAGAAAGGTGTGCAGCCCTGTTCCAAGCCCAACAGAAGACAAAATTCCTAAGCCTATCCAGTAGGCATACAAAAGAAACTGTTTCTCTATACGTTGCACATACTGAAAAACAAAAGGGATGAGGTGAAAACAAAATTAGAATTCTTAAGCAGAAATATGGTATTTATCAACTATAATAAAAATAAAACAAACCAACTAAGTTTCCAATAGGAAGAAAGTATTAAGATTAAAAGCTCCTTGAAGGGCTTCCCTGGTGGCGCAGTGGTTGGGAGTCTGCCTGCCAATGCAGGGGACGCGGTCTGTGCCCTGGTCCGGGAGGATCCCACGTGCCGCAGAGCGGCTGGGCCCGTGGGCCATGGCTGCTGGGCCTGCACATCCGGAGCCTGTGCTCCGCAACGGGAGAGGCTGCAGTGGTGAGAGGCCCGCGTACCGCCAAAAGAAAAGTCCAAATTCCTCTGTTATGTGGTAGCAGAGATGGCAAAAAACATCATGTAACTGGAATAAAGCTCATTTCTACATTTTAAAAGTCCTATTATTACAATGACATTTACACAAAAATGCAAATTATTGATAACTATGAGAATAAGAAATTTAAAGATACTTAAAAGTGATAAAAATTTTGTTTAAGAAAGCATGATAGGGACTTCCCTGGTGGCACAGTGGTTAAGAATCCGCCTGCCATGCAGGGGACACGGGTTCGAGCCCTGGTCCAGGAGGATCCCACTTGCCGTGGAGCAACTAGGCCCGTGAGCCACAACTACTGCATTTATAAGTATAAAAACTTCTCTGATTAGAGGTAAACTGCTGCTCCTCCCCATTTTTAATGCCATTTGTTGTTTTCTAATTTTACAGGCCATATATGTTTATTACAGACAACTAGAAATACATAAAAGCGTAAAGTAAAAATCAATTACCCATAATCTCCACCCCCCAGAGATAATCACCATCAGCATTTTGATGCATTTAGAGGTAAACTGCTCTAAAATATGAAATGATACCATTTTAGAACTATTTCCTAATAGAATACATTAACGTTTTGCAATTTTATCAAAAGTTATTAACAAAATATCCTATTTTCCCATCATTTATGCTGTACAGATGATAGGCAAGTGAACTTCCCCCCACTTTATACGTATAAAACCTAACCTTCAATCTAGGATGAGTATATCAGCTTGGATGGATCACAGGAGTGTGTTATAAAAAATATGAAGACTTTGGTAGTGATTAAAGGATTCATGCTGCTTTGACTAAACACTGTTAGGAAAGTTACATTTAAATCCTTAAAGGTAAAAAGGAATGATATATACCCAATATAAATGCTAAGCAGCCATGAACTACCACAAGAATATTTTTAATATTTGACCTTATAAGTAAGACATTAAGATACCAGTTATGAGATACATTTTTTTAAAAAAATCAATGAAATCTACAAAAGCTCCATTTTGAAACTGTTTGGGATTAGGGAAGGTACAAGAATAGAAACAGAGGTGCTGAACCTCTTACCTGTTGATGTGCTCCTTCAACATAATACGTAGCTATAAGCACAGCAAGCAGCAGTAAAAAAGACACCACAATGCTTTGACGATGCCATAACCTTAAAAACAAATTTAAAAAAATGAAATATGTCACAGTCTCATTTTCAGGATTCATCACTCTCAAAACATTTCTTATTGAAGCAATTAGGTTACTCAGCTCAGCTTTAGAAGTTGTTCTTGCTGGATTGAGTTCTTTTGTTCTTAAACACTATGGTCTCCTGGGGTGCAGAAGGGGGTCAAGACCAGATACTCGGGTATAGAATTGAATTTCTTATCAGAAACCCCATCGTAGGGGCTTCCCTGGTGGCGCAGTGGTTAAGAATCCGCCTGCCAGTGCGGGGAACACGGGTTCGAGCCCTGGTTCAGAAGGATCCCACATGCCGCGGAGCAACTAAGCCCATGCGCCACAACTACTGAAGCCCCTGCGCCTAGAGCCCATGCTCCACAACAAGAGAAGCCACCACGATGAGAGGCCCGCACATGGCAGTGAAGAGTGGCTGCAGCTCACCGTGACTAAAGAAAGCCTGAGCAGCAACGAGGACCCAATGCAGCCATAAATAAATAAATAAACAAACATAAACAACTTTATAAAAAAGAAAAAGAAATTCCATCATAACCTTTCCCATTCTCCAAAACTAATCTTTTATATACACCCCAACTTCTAATTGGGACAGGCATTATGGTATAATGGAAAGGGCATTGGCCTTTAGTCACAGGACTTGGATCAGAGTCCCTTAAGTACTGTACTTTGAGTAAGACACTCAACCAATCTGATTCTGTTTCTTGTTTTTAAAGTCATGATGATCATATACTTATTTTACCTTCTTCATGGAATTGCTATAAGGATCAAATGAACTTAAAAAGTGTTACAAAATGCTTTATGAACTGTAAGTACATAAAAAGGTAAGATATTATTACAGATAACTTGGAAAAGTAAACCAGAAAATGATTAAGGCAAGTAAAAGTTCAACTTGCTCCTTATATCAGAAACAGGGCTTACAAGTACTAAATTTAAAGATAGAACACAATTTCCATGGCAGAGTCCTTTTTTATTGGCTCAAACTATCAGTAGTGCCACGTATCCTGAACCTTGACCTACTAAAGAATCAGTGTATCTAATGTACACAGGCCTGATTTCTCCTGAAGGTAAAGCCAGAAGAAAAAACTTGTTTTCAGTGCTCTCCTCTGCATAAAGGATTGAACATGAGACAACGGTCAACTGTAACAATCCAGTGAACAAACAGCGACAAGTGTCCCTAATCTATTTTTCTTCAAACTACACGTAAAAAGGAAAATAAGTATGTTCCTATAACATTCTAAATTTAATTAATCCATTTTGATAAAGCAGGTGGCAGGGAGACTGTTGAAGATTCCTAAAATTAGTAAATACGGTTTATATAAAAGGAAACAGAAGACTCTTTACCTTGAGGTCCATTCCTTCAAGATTACTAGGATTTCCAGAGAAAAATACTGCAAGGTAACAAGTGGCTGTCTCCACAGGACAATATTCTGCCTTTCTTCCCGATCCCTCCTCTTCTTTTCATTCACTGAAGAGGGATCTGAAAAACATTAGTGTAGAAGTTAAAACAGGATGCTCACTTTTCCCAGCCACTTTCAAAATTCACCTACCTCCCCATCCCACATTTGAAGGACTGCATATAAACCTCAAAAGACAATCTGGTTCACATTGTGACAAGTCTAGGTTATGTCCTGCTGTTCTACTCTTACCATTATTTTTGGAATTATTTTATTGTCAGTACACACAAGTTTCTTTTCTTATACATTACTGGAATGCTAAATTGGCCCACTTTCTATGAAGGGCAATTTAGCACCATATCATAGAACAAAGTGGTTTAGAGCTCAAAGCGTGAAGGCAAACTACTTGGTTCCAAATCCTGGCACTGCCATCTACTAGTCATGTGATCTTGGGCAAGTTAATTAATCTTTCTATGCCTCAGTTTTCTCTTCTCTAAAATGAAGATAAAAATAGTACTTACTTTTTAGTGTCTTGTAAAGATTAAATGAGCTAATACATGTATGTATATGTGCAATTAAGGTTAGTTATTATTGGTAATAATAGTAACTCTCTCAGCATCATCTCTCAAAATTATAAATGCATATACCCTGTCACCTAATAATTCAATTTCTAAGAATGATTAGCTGTAAGGAGAAATGACTCTTGTACAGGTTTATTCAATACAGTGCTATTGGTTCTAGCACAAGATTATAAACAAATGTTACCAACAGAGGACAGAGGAGTTATTAAAATATGAAAGACTTGTACAATGGAATACTAAGCAGCCATAACAAAGAATAAGTTCTTCATGTACAATCTCTAAGAAATATTAAGTAAATAACCCCAAACAACACACACCATGGTACAGAATAGAAAGTGTGTCATTCTAACATTAATTTTAAATTCCAAAGGGTGGGCAGTAGTGGAAGAATACATAAATGTATGTGCCTGTTGAAAGAAAGAAAAAATAACATGCAAAAGCTCCTAATGGGATGAGACTATGATATATACAATGTCTATTTCCGAATCGTGAAACTCTGGTGAAACGATGCAAAATTTATTGACAACCAAAGTAACCCAAAAGTCAGTAAGTGCTGCAAAATACGTTCTGCAAGGCAATGCAGTGATCAAAACAAACACATGGGGCTTCCCTGGTGGCGCAGTGGTTGAGAGTCCACCTGCCGATGCAGGGGACATGGGTTCGTGCCCTGGTCTGGGAGGATCCCACATGTGGCAGAGCGGCTGGGCCCGTGAGCCATGGCCACTGAGCCTGCGCGTCCGGAGCCTGTGCTCCGCAACGGGAGGAGAGGCCACAACGGTGAGAGGCCCGCCTAACGCAAAAAAAAACCAACAACCAAAAAACAAATGGAAACTACTACTTCAGATAGCTTGCAATTCTTCTAATAGAAGAAAATTTCTATGATATAATATTACCATGCTGAAGTATTATTTGCAATGTGTTTGAGATGCCAAACGATTCAGAAGTTAAAAAGAAAACCATTATAATTAACAGAAAATGAAAACCTTTCGTTTTCTTTTAAACACAAAAAGGAAAGTTCCTACTTAAATCATCTATATAAGTAATAGCTGTAATTTTCAGGGTAAATGTGTGAATAAGAGTCAAATATACTGAAATTTACCACAAATTCCTAGTTTGGTTAAAATATAAATTTGTTTCAAACTAAACTTTAAAAATAAATCCACAATAATCACATTCTGACTTTTTGGATAATTATAAAATTAGGATTAGCATAATAAGTAAATTTATAATCTACTTCTAAAGTTATAAAATAGCATGACAAAGCTAAGTGCCAAACAAAGCCAAATAAATATTTACCACACCACAAGATTAAAAAATAATAATCTTGTACCTAGAACACTGCTGATGTGACTATGGCCAGGTTGCTTCTGCTATCACTGTGAAAAATCACCTCATAGGCCCTTATATACCCATAATTTAATTTACTATGAAGATGAAACAAAAGATAATCAATCTTTTATAAGATTTATAAGAATTTTATGTATCATATATTATATATTATTTTGTTAACAAAAGAAAATAAATACAAGATATAATATATTTCTAATTTATTCCAATGAAAAAGATATCATTTAAACCCGTAGATCTTCTCCCTCCAAACCACCATACTTCACCTGTGAAGTTTCCATTATATTGTTCCTTGTTCATTGCTACACGTCTCTGGTCACAATTTTTTCCATTCTCTGCCATTTCATAGATCAATAACTCTTGAGGAGCTAATAAAACAAAAAATAAAATCCAGTGATATGTTACATACTTCTGCTTTGCATCCGTGGCTGAATGAAACTGAATACAGAAACAACATGGGAGTAATCCCCACATGCTATCTCAATAATGTGTTTACACCTTAATTTTCTCTTTTATAATTAAGATTTAATAATTTGAATAGAAACTGTAGTAGAAGTATTAAAAATATAAAAGCCATATTGTTGTAATCCTTTTCCAAACAATTATCCCAGTGATTTTCCAGATTAAAATTTGGAGGCAATTTATCCACAGAAGGATATAAAATACTAGCACCTTCAAGTACTGATAACCTATAAGGTCTAAAGTCTTTCTAATTCAAAATTGAATATCACACATATTATCTACACAAATTTTACCAATCTTTCAGTCCTTTTAGCATTACAAAAAAATGATTATATTATCAAACATGTCAAAAATGCTGACACACAGATCCAAGATCAATTTTATTTAGGAAACAATTCTACTGAAAAAAAAATGATATGGGCACAGAAGGTGAAAATTTTTAAAGTTTAAGATAGGTTAAATGTACTCTTTATAGCATGATTCATACTACAGGTATAGGTATAAGGTATAAATTTTTACTTTAAATCCATGTATTACAGCATATTAATTGTGCTGACATAATTATTCTACACGAAAACACCAGATTACCTGTGCAGGTATCATTCTTTCAGGTGTTGGTAAAGCAAATCTTTCTACTCAAAAAGCGTATCACTTCAAAGTCTCAATGCCGAGTCCTCTGTATGTGCCATGAGTCCTGCTACTCTTATACTCAGCTGATTAGAATATGACATGGTCATGGGTTCAATCTTCCTACAGTTTGTTAGCTGAAGCTATTTTATCCCTTGACTAAAATTCTAACCATAATTTAGGCCTCATAAAGGAAAATAAGTGAAAGACTATAAAGACAGAACAAAGAGCATACATTCATCACTCCAACAGGTCTCTTCTCTTAGACACAATCCATTTGTGGACACCTCTGTTTTGTTGCCTTCATTTCTCAATAAACAAATAAACATATTAGGAAGTAAAGCATAGGTTTTCATTAGCACAGATGGATAGCCTGGAGCAGATGATTATAAGTCTAAAATCTGGATTTGCATACCAGATTTGCCACTAACTAGTTGTGTGACCTTAAGCAAGTCTCATTTTTTCTAGATCTTGATTCTCTGGACCTACAAAAGGAGGACAAAAATTATCACTTTCACAGGATTAATGAGGATGAAACAGTGTGTGTTTGGGCATGCAAGGGTGTGTATAACTATAAATGGCAATACATGGAAAGGGTAGGCAGTATCTGACACAGTAAACCTAGAAACTGTCTATACTAGAGAAACTACTTCACAGCACATGCCTCACTGCTACCATATCAGTGATATCAGTGTCTTTCATTCAACACTCATTATAAAAGTTCTGGGGTCAGTAATGGGCACTGAAGATATAAATTTGAACAAGACAAGATCCTTCTCCTCCAGCAGGTCATAATCTGGTAGGGAAGCCAGAGGAGCACAAGACTTCAATTATAATATAAAGACAATGAAACAGATATACAGCAAATAACTTAGTGGGAAGAAAACAGGTTTTAGAATCTAACAGAACTGGATTCAAACCCAAACTTCACAAGTATCTATTTTGAGCTTTGGCAAGTTTCTAAATCTCTCTAAATATCAGTTTATTTATTTTTTAAAATAGAGATAACACGACACACAAAGGGTTACTCTGAGGATTAAATAACATAATGTACATAAAATACTAGTATATTGTCCCACCTTTTATATGAACTCAATATATACTGGTTCATAATGATGACAAGGAGAAAGAAAGTACAGGAAAAAGTATGGGAGCTCAGAGCGGAATACATTCAGAGCAGTACTAGAAGCTGAAATTTGATTCTGCAAATTTAAGTAAGAGTTCTGTGAAGATGTTTTCAAAAGACAAGCAATTACAAAAGAAGAAAGACGAAGATAAATTGTGAAAATCTATAAGATCAAAGCATCACAATAAGTTCACAAAATGTAAATCTATTCCACAAATCATGCTTTCTGGTTTTATTAATAAAATTAATGGAATATATTTGAAATGGACCATATAATAAAGGAGTTAAAGATTTTCCATCTTCCAATCATTCAACTCGAAGCCATACTTAAGTTCTGTAAATACTTAAAACTGTGCGAACTCATATTCAGCCAAATTCTATAGGCAATTCATTTTAGAGATGAACAGCCCTTCACCGACATCACAATAAATAACATTTAATTAATTTGTGATGAAAAGATATAAGAAGGCACAAAAGAGCTTATGTGTTATGAAGAAAACACTCTAAAACCTTTCACCTGCAAAACACTGATAATTGAGCTCTTTTCCCCAGTTTTACTCCTTCCCATAGTACCATCTTTAAGAGACAGAAAGAGTTTTATCCAAAACAATTTGGGTCCATTTAAGTTATTACTTAATAACAATGGTATTATGCAATTATTCAAAGATGTTTTTAAAGACATTTCAACAGGAATTTTTATTTGAGCAAATAATGTGTTCTTGCACAATATGCTAAAAAAAAAAAAACAGTCTACAGACATTTCCTACTCAAAAATTCTCTAGAAAAAAAATAGTCTGGAATTTTGTTTTGTAAGAAATAGCATAGGAGACTAAGTTATTTTCTTTTAATCCATCTACTTCTTTACAAACAAAATAAATTCAGTTTAAAAAACAATTTTGGGGGGCTACCCTGCAATGGTTAAGAATCTGCCTGCCAAGGCAGGGGACATGGGTTCAATCCCTGGTCAGGGAATATCCCATATGCCGTGGAGCAAGAAAGCCCATGCGCCACAACTATTGGGCCCATGTGCCACAACTACTGAAGCCCGTGTGCCTAGAGCCTGAGAAGAGAAGCAAGAGAAGCCACCACAATGAGAAGCCTGAGCACCGCAACAAAGAGTAGCCCCTGCTCACTGCAACTAGAGAAAGCCTGCATGCAGCAATGAAGACACAACACAGACAAAAATAAAAATAAAAATAAAATAGAGGAGGAACCAACAGGCGGAGTAGAAGGACATGCTCTCACTCCCTTTTGCGAGAACACCAGAATCACAACTAGCTGCTGGACAACCATCGACAGGAAGACACTGGAACTCACCAAAAAAGATACCCCACATCCAAAGACAAAGGAGAAACCACAATGAGACAGTAGGAGGCGCACAATCACAGTAAAATCAAATCCCATAACTGCTGGCTGGGTGACCCACAGACTGGAGAACACATATACCACAGAAGTCCACCCACTGGAGTGAAGGTTCTGAGCCCCATGTCAGGCTTCCCAACCTGGGGGTCTGGCAATGAGAGGAGGAATTCCTAGAGAATCAGACTTTGAAGACTAGTGGGAACTGATTGCAGGACTTCGACAGGACTGGGGGAAACAGAGACTCCACTCATGGAGGGCACACACAAAGTAGTATGTGCATCAGGACCCAGGGGAAGGAGCAGTGACCCCAGGGGAGACTGAACCAGACCTACCTGCTAGTGTTGGAGGGTCTTCTGCAGAGGTGGGGGTGGCTGTGGCTCACCGTGGGGACAAGGACACTGGCAGCAGAAGTTCTGGGAAGTACTCCTTGGCAAGAGCCCTCCCAGAGTCTGTCATTAGCCCCACCAAAGAGCCCAGGTAGGATCCAGTGTTGGGTTGCCTCAGGCCAAACAACCAACAGGGAGGGAGCCCAGCCCCACCCATCAACAGTCAAGCGGATTCAAGTTTTACTGAGCTCTGCCCACCAGAGCAACAGTCAGCTCTACCCACCACCAGTCCCTCCCATCAGGAAACTTCCACAAGCCTCTTAGATAGCCTCATCCACCAGAGGGCAGACAGCAGAAGCAAGAAGAACTACAATCCTGCAGCCTGTGGAACAAAAACCACATTCACAGAAAGACAGACAAGATGAAAAGGCAGAGAGCTATGTACCAGATGAAGGAACAAGATAAAACCCCAGAAAAACAACTAAATGAAGTGGAGATAGGCAATCTTCCAGAAAAAGAATTCAGAATAATGATAGTGAAGATGATCCAGGACCTCGGAAAAAGAATGGAGGCAAAGATCGAGAAGATGCAAGAAATGTTTAACAAAGACCTAGAAGAATTAAAGAACAAACAAACAGAGATGAACAATACAATAACTGAAATGAAAAATACACTAAAAGCAATCAATAGCAGAATAACTGAGGCAGAAGAACGGATAAGTGACCTGGAAAACAGAATGGTGGAATTCACTTCTGTGCAACAGAATAAAGAAAAAATAATGAAAAGAAATGAAGACAGCTTAAGAGACCTCTGGGACAACATTAAACACAACAACATTCACATTATAGGGGTCCTAGAAGGAAAAGAGAGAGAGAAAGGACCAGAGAAAATATTTGAAGAGATTATAGTCAAAAACGTCCCTAACATGGGAAAGGAAATAGCCACCCAAGTCCAGGAAGTGCAGTGAGTCCCATACAGGATAAAACCAAGGAGAAACACTCTTCAGACACACAGTAATCAAATTGGCAAAAATTAAAGACAAAGAAAAATTATTGAAAGCAGCAAGGGAAAAACGAAAAATAACATACAACAGAACTCCCATAAGATTAACAGCTGATTTCTCAGCAGAAACTCTACAAGCCAGAAGGGAGTGGCAGGATATACTTAAAGTGATGAAAGGGAAGAACCTACAACCAAGATTACTCTACCTGGCAAGGATCTCATTCAGATTCCACAAAGAAATCAAAAGCTTTACAGACAAGCAAAAGCTAAGAGAATTCAGCACCACCAAACCAGCTCTACAACAAATGCTAAAGGAACTTTTCTAAGTGGGAAACACAAGAGAAGAAAAGGACCTACAAAAACAAACCCAAAACAATTAAGAAAATGGTCACAGGAACATACATATTGATAATTACCTTAAACATGAATGGATTAAATGCTCCAACCAAAAGACACAGGCTTGCTGAATGGATACAAAAATAAGACCCATATATACGCTGTCTACAAGAGACCCACTTCAGACCTAGGGACACATACAGACTGAAAGTGAGGGGATGGAAAAAAATAGAAATTAAAAGAAAGCTGGAGTAGCTATACTCATATCAGATAAAATAGACTTTAAAATAAAGAATGTTACAAGAGACAAGGAAGGACACTACATAATGATCAAGGGATCAATCCAAGAAAAAGATATAACATATATAAATACATATGCACCCAACACAGGAGCACCTGAATACATAAGGCAACTGCTAACAGCCATAAAAGAGGAAATCGACAGTAACACAATAATAGTGGGGGACTTTAACACCTCACTTACACCAATGGACAGATCATCCAAAATGAAAATACATAAGGAAACAGAAGCTTTAAATGACACAATAGACCAGAAAGATTTAATTGATATTTATAGGACATTCCATCCAAAAACAGCAGATTACACTTTCTTCTCAAGTGAGCACAGAACATTCTCCAGGATAGATCACATCTTGGGTCACAAATCAAGCCTCAGTAAATTTAAGAAAACTGAAATCATATCAAGCATCTTTTCTGACCACAATGCTATGAGATTAGAAATCAATTACAGGAAAAAAATGTAAAAAACACAAACACATGGAGGCTAAACAATACGTTCCTAAATAACTAAGAGATCATTGAAGAAACCAAAGAGGAAATCAAAAAATACCTAGAGACAAATGACAATGAAAACACGACAATCCAAAACCTATGGGATGCAGCAAAAGCAGTTCTAAGAAGGAAGTTTATAGCTATACAAGCCTACCTCAAGAAATAAGAAAAAGTTCAAATAAACAATCTAACCTTACACCTAAAGGAACTAGAGAAAGAAGAACAAACAAAACCCAAAGTTAGCAGAAGGAAAGAAATCATAAAGATCAGAACAGAAATAAATGAAATACAAAGAAATCAATAGCAAAGATCAATAAAAGTAAAAGCTGGTTCTTTGAGAAGATAAACAAAATTGATAAACCATTAGCCAGACTCATCAAGAAAAACAGGAAGAAGGGGCTTCCCTGGTGGCGCAATGGTTAAGAGTCCGCCTGCTGATGCAGGGGACGCGGGTTCGTGCCCCAGTCTGGGAAGATCCCACATGCCGCAGAGCGGCTGGGCCCATGAGCCATGGCCGCTGAGCCTGCACGTCCAGAGCCTGTGCTCTGCCATGGGAGAGGCCACAACAGTGAGAGGCCCATGTACCACACACACAAAAAAAAACAAAAAAACAAAAAAACACAGGAAGAAGACTCAAATCAATAAAATTAGAAATAAAAAAGGAGAAGTTACAACAGACACTGCAGAAATACAAAGCATCCTAAGAGACTACTACAAGCAACTCTATGCCAATAAAATGGAAAACCTGGAAGAAATGGACCAATTCTTAGAAAGGTATAACCTCCCAAGACTGAACCAGGAAGAAACAGAAAATATGAACAGACCAATCACAAGTAATGAAATTGAAACTGATTTAAAATCTTCCAACAAACAAAAGTCCAGGACCTGATGGCTTCACAGGTGAATTCTATCAAACATTTAGGGAAGAGCTAACAGCCTTCCTTCTCAAACTCTTCCAAAAAACTGCAGAGGAAAGAACACTCCCAAACTCATTCTATGAGGCCACCATCACCCTGATACCAAAACCAGACAAAGATACTAAAAAAAGAAAATTACAGACCAATATCACTGATGAATATAGATGCAAAAATCCTCAACAAAATACTAGCAAACAGAATCCAACAGCACATTAAAAGGATCATACACCATGATCAAGTGGAATTTATCCAGGGGATGAAAGGACTCTTCAATATACTCAAATCAATCAATGTGATACACCATATTAACAAATTGAAGAGTAAAAACCATATAATAATTCAATAGATGCAGAAAAAGCTTTTGACAAAATTCAACACTGATTTATGATAAAACCTCTCCAGAAAGTGGGCACAGAGGGAACCTACCTCAACATAACAAAGGCCATATATGACAAACCCACAGCAAACATCATTCTCAATGGTGAAAAACTGAAAGCATTTCCTGTAAGATCAGGAACGAGACAAGGATGTCCACTCTCACCACTGTTATTAAACTTAGTTTTGGAAGTCCTAGCCACAGCAATCAGAGAAGAAAAAGAAATAAAAGGAATACAAATTGGAAAAGAAGAAGTAAAACTGTCACTGTTGGCAGATGACATGATACTATACATAGAGAATCCTAAGAATGCCACCAGAAAACTATTAGAGCTAATCAATGAATTTGGTAAAGTTGCAGGATACAAAATTAATGAACAGAAATCTCTTGCATTCCTATACACTAATGATGAAAAATCTGAAAGAGAAATTAAGGAAACACTCCCATTTACCATTGCAGAAAAAGAATAAAATACCTAGGAATAAACCTACCTAGGGAAACAAAAGACCTGTATGCAGAAAACTATAAGACACTGATGAAAGAAATTAAAGATGATACCAACATTTGGAGAGATATACCATGTTCTTGGATTGGAAGAATCAATAGTGTGAAAATGACTATAGTACCCAAAGCAATCTACAGATTCAATGCAATCCCTATCAAATTACCAATGGCATTTTTTACAGAACTAGAACAAATCATCTTAAAATTTGTATGGAGACACAAAAGAACCCGAATAGCTAAAGCAGTCTTGAGGGGAAAAAATGGAGGTAGAGAAATCAGACTCCCTGACTTCAGACTATACTACCAGGCTACAGTAATCAAGACAATATGGTACTGGCACAAAAACAGAAACACAGATCAATGGAACAAGATAGAAAGCCCAGTGGTAAACCCATCCACCTATGGTCAACTAATCTATGACAAAGGAGGCAAAGATATACAATGGAGAAAAGACAGTCTCTTCAATAAGTGGTGCTGGGAAAACTGTACAGCTACATGTGAAAGAATGAAATTAGAACACTCCCTAACACCATACACAAAAATAAACTTAAAATGGATTTGAGACCTAAATGTAGTACCGGACACTATAAAACTCTTAGAGGAAAACATAGGAAGAACACTCTCTGACATAAATCACAGTAAGATGTTTTTTGATCCACCTCCTAGAGTAATGGAAATAAAAACAAAAATACACAAATGGGACCTAATGAAACTTCAAAGCTTTTGCACAGCAAAGGAAACCATAATCAAGACGAAAAGACAACCCTCAGAACGGGAGAAAATATTTGCAAATGAATCAACAGACAAAGGATTAATCTCCAAAACATATAAACAGCTCATGCAGCTCAATATTAAAGAAACAAACAACCCAATCCAAAAATGGGCAGAAAGGGATTCCCTGGTGGCGCAGTGATTGAGAGTCCGCCTGCCGATGCAGGGGACACGGGTTCGTGCCCCGGTCTGGGAAGATCCCACATGCCGCGGAGTGGTTGGGCCTGTGAGCCATGGCTGATGAGCCTGAGCGTCCGGAGCCTTTGCTCCGCAACAGGAGAGGCCGCAACAGTGAGAGGCCCGCGTACCACACACACACAAAAAAATGGGCAGAAGACCTAAATAGACATTTCTCCAAAGAAGACATACAGATGGCCAAGAAGCACATGAAAAGCTGCTCAACATCACTAATTATTAGAAAAATGCAAATCAAAACTTCAGTGAGGTATCACCTCACACCAGTTAGAATGGGCATCATCAGAAAATCTACAAACAACAAATGCTGGAGATGGAATGCAGAAAAGGGAACCCTCTTGCTCTGTTGGTGGGACTGTAAATTGATACAGCCACTATGGAGAACAGTATGGAGGGTCCTTATAAAAACTAAAAATAGAATTACCATATGATCCAGCAATCCCACTCCTGAGCATATACCCAGAGAAAACCATAATTCAAAAAGACACATGCACCCCAATGTTCACTGCAGCACTATTTACAATAGCCAGGTCATGGAAGCACCCTAAATGCCCATCAAAAGACGAATGGATAAAGAAGTTGTGGTACATATATACAATGGAATATTACTCAGCCATAAAAAGGAACGAAATTGGGTCATTTGTTGAGACATGGATGGATCTAGACTGTCATACAGAGTGAAGTAAGTCAGAAAGAGAAAAACAAATATCATGTATTAACGCATGTATGTGGAACCTAGAAAAATGATACAGAGGAACCAGTTTGCAGGGCAGAAGTTGAGACACAGATGTAGAGAACAAACGTATGGACACCAAGGGGGGAAAACCACGGTGGGGTGGAGATGGTGGTGTGCTGAACTGGGCGATTGGGATTGACATGTATACACTGATGTGTATAAAATTGATGACGAATAAGAACCTGCTGTATAGAAAAAAGAAAAAACTAATACTAAACTTTCTTTGGGTTATTTGTATGGAAATATGTTAATATAAATGTTTCAATCATTACATGAAATTCCTAAAAATCTTTATGTTCTGGTATAATGTTATAAGTCATAATTCTAATTATTACTTTAAAATGTATATCTCAGAAATAACTAAATTTCCTTGTCAATTGCATTATTATGAACTTTCATCAAATCTTTAACCGTGGTCATTTTTAAGTCTTTTGTCATTTACAGACGGTTCTGGGTGTACTCTGATGCTTTTGCAAAAATGTTCCTATAAAAGGGTTTCATCTTCAAGGAATTCATGGAAAAGACTGACAAGTACAGGTTTCTGGTAACTGACTATACTGCTGAACTGAATGAGTAAGCATTTTCAGAACTCTAATGGAAAACTGATAAATTCATAAAAGTGCTAACAAAAGATCAAGATGAAAAAAAATTAATTACATGGGACTGAGTGAACTGATGAGGATGATTACAATTTTTGTGACTTTCTGTTTGAATTTTTTAAAAATGTTAAAAAGAAAAAAAAGAACGGATGTCGAATTTTTTTAGAGATGTCTTTTTAATTCCTTTACTGTTTACTAACAGATTTCCCAATATTGACTACATTTCTACAAAATCAGTGTCATTTTTTATACTTTTAATGTAATGTGGGACTCCGTTTGATAGTAATTTATATTTACATCAATAATCAAAAGTGACTGTTTTTAGTGCTATCTTTGCTAGATTTTATCAGTGTTATCGTGGCTTCATAAAGAGAACTGGGAAACTTTATGTGTGAACTAGAACAACTTTAATAGCAGATCCTCTTGAAAGTGGGAAAAAATTTACCCATGAAATAATGTGGGCCCGGAGCAATTTTTAAAGAACTAGCTCTCTGGTAACTTTGTTTTGGCTTTCAAATTTATTTTGAAAATGGAGATAACCCAAAGGTATATCTGTGATTATTTACTTTTCTCATTCCGGATTTTGTATTTCTGTATCATCCCTTTTTTCCTTTATTCAGCTAGAATAGTTTAGTCTACCGTTTTGGTTTTCCCTTCCAAAGAACCAGCGCTTATAATTTCTGACTATTTTTTCCCTTTTAATATATTAATATCAGTGTAACTTTATTAAGTCTGTTTTCCATAGGTTTATTTCATTGTTTGCTTTTAATACTCTAAAGTATTTAATTTTTATTCTTTTTCAGTTCAAGATGTTTTCTCATAAATTTGGCTTTGGCCACCTCCCATTGACATCAATATACATTGATCTCATTATGTTATTTCCTACATAATATGTAACTGTTTTCAATTTCCTCTTTGATACAATAAAGTATCCAGAGTTGCAAAAAATAATAATAATAAAATAAAATAAATAAATTTAAAAATAAATAAAAAATAATTTTTGAAAAATTTTTGCCAATTTCTAGCCCCACTCCCCTACACAGAGGTTGGGGGCTGAAGCTGCAAGTTCCAACCCTCTAATCACGCTTTGGTTTTTTTTGGTGACTAGTCCCCATCCTGGAGGTAACTAGGGGCCCGACAAAAGTTGCCTCATTAGAAAAAAAGATGTTCTTATCACTCACATTACTCAGGAAAACTACAAAGGATTTAGGAGCTTTGTGCCAGGAACTGGGACAAAGACCAAATACAGATTTCTTATGCCACAATTACTCTGTAAGGAGAGAATATGCTAGTTATGGGCTTAATTGTACCCCGCCCCAATTAATGTTCTGAAGCCCTAATCCCCAATGTGACTGTATTTATAGTTGGGGCCTTTAAGCAGGTAATTAAGGTTAAATGAGGTTCTAAGGGTGGGGCCCTAGTCAGATAGAACTGGTGTCCTTATAAGAGGAGAAAAGAGACACTCTCTGCATGCACACAAAGGAAAGCCCATGTGAGGACACAACAAGAAGGCAGCCACGTACAAGCCAGGAAGAGAGCTAGCACCTTAATTTTGGACTTCCAGCATCCAGAGCTGAGAACATAAATTCGGTGCCCCAAAGCTGCCAATATGTCTATTTGAGGGCCAAATCAGGGCAAGCAGCATTTCACCTGTACTCCACACTCCAAGACTGAATGCATCCACGCTATTCTAATTCCGTTCACCTTCCCACCTGAAAGTAGTTTAACTTCTTTGGAGCTAAAAGAATCCTACCAACATCACTTACTAGTTGCATAGCCTTGGGTAAGTAATTTAAGTCTCTGCATTTGAGTTTATTTGTAAAATATCCCCATTCCTATTTTCATGCCATCCTTAAATGTCTTTTGTGTTGCTTTGGCGGACTCTCGGTTATTTATTTTCTCTACTTCAAAAAACAATTATATATAATTGTCCTGCACAGAGTCTGGCACATAGCAGGCACTTAATGTTAGCCTCTTCACAACCTTTCCATGAATGTCTCAATTTTCCAAAATAATCATAGTCAACACTACCCAAGTATTCACTTACAGACACTTGTTTTCCGTATTTCTATACTATAGAAGAGATTGCACAACTGATTTCTACAGGAGCATCCACAGAAAAATCTTATGTTGGATAACAAAAATAAATTATTTTTGATCAATGCAAACAGTTTGAAAAGTACCAAAAGGACAATATGTTAAAATTTATTACAGGGTAGGGATTTCCCTGGTGGCCCAGTGGTTAAGAATCCGCCTGCCAAGGCAGGGGACCCAGGGGCGATCCCTGGTCCGGGAAGATCCCACATGCCACGGAGCAACTAAGCCCATGCGCCACAACTACCAAGCCTGCGCTCTAGAGCCCGTGTGCCACAACTACTGAAGCCCACAGGCCTAGAGCCCGTGCTCTGCAACAAGGGAAGCCACCTCAATGAGAAGCCTGGGCACTGCAACGAAGAGTAGCCCCTGCTCGCTGCAAATACAGAAAGCCCACGCGCAGCCAAAAATAAATAAATATATATATATTTTAAAAATTATTACAGGGTAATAAAACTCTAGCCAATGTAGGTAGGGTAAGAGGAAATAATCATTTTTAAGGAGAGCAACTTTTCACAGTTTAATGAGGTAGCATGAATTTTGGAAATTTGTTACTAAACGGTGTCAGTCAGCTTGCTGGATGTGGGAATGAATCCAAAGTATTACTAGCCTGTTTAAAAGACTGCAATCTCCTCAAAAAGGAATCTAGCACATGACGTATTTTGACATTCAATGCAGCCTTGTAGTGAAACTGTTGTAATATCAATTTGAACAGCATGCATCTAAGTTAGTTTTGTTTCCAAGAACGAAATTGTTGAAATAAACTCTATAGGTCTGTGAATGGGATGAGAAGACAGAAATAGAAAAGAAGCATAACTCAAACATCAAATTATTTTCATTGTGAAGATATATCTAGATGCAAGAAATGCTTTAAAAGGCTGTAACTAGCAGATTTTAAATACAGCTGAAGCACTTAAAATCTAAGGTTGATATTAAAACGTGGGGTTTTTTTGTTTGTTTCTGGCAGAAGTGCTCAGAAAATACTGCTAAAATCAGCTCACAAAGGTTCTTTGTAGGCTGTATATCCAGTGTGCTAAGACTATAATACTCCATTCATTTTAAACATTAGCTACCCTTGTAATGCAAAAACAATGTAAAACTAAATTACTGTGAGTTCGCCAAAGCGACACAAAAAACATTTAAGGATGACATGAAAATGGCAATTCACTGAGTAATATAAGATTTAATGGAAAATTTACCAAGATGAAAATAAAAAGAAAATATAGTGAAGCCAATGATTCTAATTTTCTTCATCACTGAATTCCAAAATAAAATGAACACACTTCCTTTTAAGAAAATCATGTGTGGAATCTTAAAAAAAAAGGTTCTAATGAACCAAGGGGCAGGACAGAAATAAGGACGCATAGTAGAGAATGGACTTGAGGACATGGGGAGGGGGAAGGGTAAGCTGGGACGAAGTGAGAGAGTGGCATGGACATATATACACTACCAAATGTAAAACAGATAGCTAGTGGGAAGCAGCCACATAGCACAGGGAGATCAGCTTGGTGCTTTGCGACCACCTAGAGGGGTGGGATAGGGAGAGTGGGAGGGGAGGAGATATGGGGATATAGGTATATGTATAGCTGATTCACTGTTATAAAGCAGAAACGACACACCATTGTAAAGCAATTATACTCCAATAAAGATGTTAAAAAGGGGCTTCCCTGGTGGCGCACTGGTTGAGAGTCCACCTGCTGATGCCGGGGACACGGGTTCGTGCCCCGGTCCGGGAGGATACCACATGCGGCAGAGCGGCTGGGCCCGTGAGCCATGGCCGCTGAGCCTGTGCATCCGGAGCCTGTGCTCCGCAACGGGAGAGGCCACAACGGTAAGAGGCCCGCGTACCACAAAAAAAAAAAAAAAAAAAAAAAAAAATGTTAAAAAGAAAATCATCTATCCAAATGATTCTACTTTCTTGCAAAAATATCAAGTTAGCTTTCTCAATCATACAAGGCATATAAAGATATCCAACTTGAGAATAATATATCTTTTGGTAACCTTTCTTGCTTTCAGAGTGTGTGTCCTTGGTTGGATTATTTAGTACATTCAGTCACAGACTGTTCCAAAATAGCTGTAGATTTCCTTAAGACCGTTAAGAAGCTGCAATTTATTCTTGGAAACTTAATAAATAAATACTGTAAGCAAAGAGTAATATATCTTGACCAGTGAGGTTTTGATATAGTTTTCTGCTTGTGCAGGAGTATAAAGACAAAAATAATTCCAACACCATGCACAGTATCAGAGTGATTATCAGATCATCTGGCTTTGAGAGCCAGAGAGTATCTATCACATGGTAGCGACAGTTTAACAATGTGTTCTCTGAAAAGTCATTATTTGAATGAGAATATATAAAAAACATTCCTTGAATCTTTCTGAACTTTTCTAAATCTTTGGGAAATTAAAAAGTTAAAATCCCAAGTTAGGTAACAATTAAAAGAATTCAAAATCTCCATAAATCTCCTAATAATGGGTTAGCAGGTTATAAGTGTATATTTTTCTGGCCTAAAATATCCCTCAACCTAAGTAAGTGAAGTATAAAGTATATTCAACTCATCATAGTCTAACTGTTGAAAAAGGCCACTGCTCCAAACCTAATTTTTAATTAGATAAAATTTTAAGTAGAAGTCCAAATTTTAAAAAGATACAACCTGGAAGACACTTTAGGGACTCCTTTTTTGTGAGTCTGATAGGTTTTGGGGAAGGTTTCTTCATCTCTCACTTTCCAATATGTAAGAATATCTTATGTGCCTATGCGTAAAAACATGATTTTATTTTCACAGGGAAAATGCATAACTTGTAAAATTACAACTTGAAAAATCCCATTTTTCATTTTCTCTCAATCTACTTCTTAAATGTTCATTCACTTTTTCATAACTAGTGCAATTTTAGCAAAACATTTTCACCAAAAAGATGAGGGGGTAAGAGTAAGGTCAAGAATTAAGGTAGTGGGCTTCCCTAGTGGCACAGTGGTTAAGAATCTGGCTGCCAATGCAGGGGGACACGCGTTCAAGCCCTGGTCCAGGAAGATCCTACATGCCGCGGAGCAACTAAGCCCATGCGCCACAACTATTGAGCCTGCACTCCAGAGCCCGTGAGCCACAACTACTGAAGCCCGCAGGCCTAGAGCCCGTGCTCCGCAACAAGAGAAGCCACCTCAGTGAGAAGTCGGTGCACTGCTACGAAGAGTAGCCCCCACTCTCCACAACTAGAGAAAAGCCAGCACTCAGCAATGAAGACCCAACGCAGCCAAAAATAAATAAATAAATATTTTTTAAAAAAAGAATTAAGGTAGTAAAAGGAATAACAGTCTAGATTTGGGACATTCAGCTAACTGAGAGAACTTCGGAATGTCATTTCACACCCCTATTCTCCCTTTCATCATCCAATTATCAGGCACATAGAGTAAAAGACTGCCATAATTTTCCTTCTCTTCTAGTAGTCTATGAATCCTACCCAGCCCAAGGCCAGGGTTTTGGATTTCTGTAATAACAACTACTTCTGTATAGTGAGTTATAGGCTGCATATAGATTAGCTAATATGATGCTAACAACACTTTGTAGGAAACCATTATTTTTACACTTGCCTTCTACAAATGAGAAATTGAGGGCTCAAAGGGCCCCAAAACAGCAACTCAGTAGCATATCAATGGCAAAGTAAGAGTTCAACCTCACTTTCCCAAGTCCAAATTCAACGTTTCTTCTACTACGCAAAACAGTCTGATGATAGTATTTTCAATTCTCACCAAGTAATTCTGGAGTCACAGAAAAAAAAAAAAAAATAGTCCTAAAGGTTTAGCTTGTCCTAGTATTTACAAATGTTCCCCATTACTAGAATTAAGAGAACACTCATCTCCATAGGTTCTCATTACTCAAACTGACTCACTTGTAGGTTATTACTGTTTGTATATTTCTCTGACAAAATTTTACATTCAGATTGCTTAATAGACCTCACTATTTTATTGCCCCTAAATACCTGAGGACTATAAACTGGTCTATACAAGTCATTAATATGAAAAGTTAAGTCACAGAATATTTTCAAATGACAAAGGTACATGCTTCAGATTACTTCTATCAAAATAAAGGATGTAATCCAGATAATTCTAAAATTTATGATTTACAAAACAGATTTTGAAATTTGGACAAAGGTATATAAATCAGAAAGAAAAAGACCAGAGATAAACTGTTCTAAAGTTAGGGAGCATTGAAACAGTACTTGATAGAACCAAGTCCAAACAGGCCAAATATGTAAATAATCAAAATAAACATGAACATATTAAACTCATCACTTGAAAAAGATTGCAAATTATATTTTTAAAAATTCCACCCTTTTTAAAATAAGGATAAAACAAGTTGAGGACTTCCCTGGTGGTGCAGTGGTTAAGAATCCGCCTGCCAATGCAGGGGACACGGGTTTGAGCCCTGGTCCGGGAAGATCCCACATGCCGCAGAGCAACTAAGCCCGTGAGCCACAACTACTGAGCCTGCGTGCTGCAACTACTGAAGTTTGCGAGCCTAGAGCCCGTGCTCCACAACAAGAGAAGCTACTGCAGTGAGAAGCCCGAGCACCTCAAGGAAGAGTAGCCCCTGCTCACCATAACCAGAGAAATCCCGCATGCAACGAAGACCCAAAGTAGCCCTAAATAAATAAATAAATAAATAAATAATTTTTTTTTAAAAGGTTGAAAATAAAACAAAAGACAAAACTCATTATTAGGGAAAGAGAACAATGATAAAAGGGTCAACTCACCAGGAAGATACAACAATTCTAAATTTGAATTCACCTAATAGAATATAGCATCAAAATTTACAACATAAAAATAGATAAAGATACATAGATATATGAATAAATCCAACATTATATTGGGAGATTTCAAAGCAACTGTTCATAACTGATATTTCAAGCAAACAAAAAACAAAAACAAGACATTCAATAAGATAGAAGATTTTAACAATAAAATTAAGAAATAAAATATAGGGGGCATATGTATAAAATTCAGCATCTGACAATTAGAGAATACATATTTTTTCATAAGCCACTTATCATAATTAAGCCAAGAAATAAGTCACAACAAATTCCAAACAATGGGCATCACAGGCCACATTCTCAATCCAGAAATTAGGTCAAACTTTAGCAACAAAAATATAAGATTTGTACACAATTAGAAGTTAATGCACACAGTTCTAAATAACTCGGGTCAAAATAAGAGAAAATTGAAAAATGCTCAGAACTACTAGAACTAATAGGTGAATTTTAGCAAGGTCACAGGTTAAAGGTCAAAATCAATACTCTATTATATACTTGGAATACACAGAAAGTTAAATTTTTTAAAAGTTCATGTAGTCCCCAAATTGCAGTTTTATGAAAGATGCCAAAATATTCCTTGCATGGTCATTTCAACATAGGCTTTTGGCAGAAGTCTAAGGACATAATGTTAAATAGATTTCTATGAAAGCAGAAGAAATACAGATTAATTTTGTAATTTGGGGGTGATAGTAACATGAACAAGGATAGACTAAATAACTGCTATGCCTTTTAGAGTGTCCACTTAGCAAACGACGAAAGAAATGTTGAAGACAACATGTTGTAAGACTCACAAACCTCCTGAGATCTTTTGTTTTCATTAATTCAGAAAGTATTTACTGATGTCACAATGTATACACTTGTTCTGCATGTGGCCTAGAAATATTCATGAATATCTCATTTTTAGATGATCCTTAGGTATTTATTTATGATTTATATATCCATTTGGTTCTAAGGAAAAATTATGCTTATTGTCAATTCAATCTCTGAGGTATATAAATATGTGTGTGTGTGTATATATATATATATATATAAAATTCTGTTTTCAACTACTGTTTTTATGAGATTTAGATTTAGATTTTCACCTATACTAAGGTGAGGATATACACTTAAAAAGAAAAAAATTCAATAAAAATGTTCTGTGGGTCTAAAAAAAAGTTCATGTACTTAGAGGGACTTAGAGGTAAGTTTGACAAAATACATACAAGACCTATTCTAAAAAAAATTTAAAAAGAAATCACAGGGCTTCCCTGGTGGCGCAGCGGTTGAGAATCCGCCTGCCGATGCAGGAGACACGGGTTCGTGCCCTGGTCCGGGAAGATCCCACATGCCGCGGAGCAACTAAGCCCGTGAGCCATGGCCACTAGGCCTGCGCGTCCGGAGCCTGTGCTCCGCAATGGGAGAGGCCACAACAGTGAGAGGCCCGCATACCGCAAAAAAAACAAAAAAAACAAACAAACAAACAAAAAAAGATATCACAGAGGGCCTAAATAAATAGGAAAATACATATCATGTTCATCATTTGTAAGTCTCAATATTGTTACTATGTCAATTTCCCTCAAGCTAATGTATAGCTTTAATGCAACCTCAACCAAAACTCAAGCAGGCTTTTTTAAAAATTAAAAGTGACAAATGGATTCAAAATTATATGGAAATGCAAAGAATTTAGAATAGCTAAAACAATTTGGATGAAGAATAGAGGTGGAAGACTTGCACTAATTGATTTCAAGTCTTGCTTTACTATAAAGCTACAGTAATCATGACAGTGTGGCTTTGGCAAAAGGATAGATATAGATCAATGGAACAGAACAGATTAATACAGAAATAGAACCACATACATAGGATCAACTACTTTTCAACAAAAGTACAAGGCAATTTAATGGTGAAAGGAATATCTACTTCAACTGACTATTCTTATGAAAAACATGCACAATGACCCTCTCTCATATGTAACACCTGATTTGAAATGGATCATAGATCTAAATGCAAGAACTAAAACCATAAAGCTTCCAGAAAAAAAAAAACAACACAGGAAAAATCTTGGTGATCTTGGGGTAGACAAGTATTTCTTAGGATTTAAAAAGCATGCACCATAAGAGAAAAAAATGTATAAACTGGACTATAACAAATTTAAAAACTTTTGCTCTTTGAAACACATTGTTAAAAAAGGTAAGCCACAGAATGAGAAAAAATACTTGCAATACACATATCTGACAAAGTTCTCGTATCCAGACTATATCTATCTCTCTGTACATATGTTAGAGTAATAAATAATGAAGATGTGTTTTATAGGTATGGTGATAGACAAACCGACCAAGAAACAGAAAATGTGGCTTCTCAAGAGATTCTTGTATATTTGGAACTCTACATGACAGGGATGGCAAGATAGATCAGTGGGGAAAGGAGAGACTGTTCAAATTGATTATCCATAAAAGAAAAGAAAATCTGGATCCCTACTTTGAACCACGCACAAAATTTAATTCCAAATGGGCTGAAGATTTAAAAGTCAAGAAGCAAAACTTTCAAAAGAAAACGTAAATGCCCTTCTGCCTTGGGGTAGGAAAGGATTTCTTGAGACATACGTAAGAGCTGACCATAAAGAAAAAGACTGATAAGTTGGACAACACTGAAATCAAAATTTAAATTCATTACAAGATATCTTAAGTGAGAAGACAAACCACAGAAACATATAACTGAAAAGGACTAGTAGGCAGATAATAATTTTAAATTATTAAGAAAAAGACAAATAATCCTACAAAACTAAAACAGGCAA
Organism: Kogia breviceps; assembly: GCF_026419965.1. Classification (NCBI taxonomy): domain Eukaryota; kingdom Metazoa; phylum Chordata; class Mammalia; order Artiodactyla; family Physeteridae; genus Kogia; species Kogia breviceps. The sequence continues at coordinate 23,157,578 of NC_081328.1, forward strand.
AAGACATGAAGAGGTATTTCACAGCAGAGGATCTACTTGACCTCACTGACATCCTAAAAACATAAACCAAGATCACAATGAGGTATCATTTGTATCCATTATCTTTCTTTGGTAAATTTTTATTGGAGTATAGTTAATTTACAGTGTTGTATATCCATTATCTTTTGCTATGTTTAACAACGTAGCTCCAAAACTTAGCAACTTAAAAAAATCACTTAGTATTTCTCATGATTCTGTGAATTAGGTTGGGCAGTTCTGCTCTGGGCTAGCTTGGCTCTTAAGCTAGGCAGGTCTAAACTGAGATGCCTTGTTTTGGTCCAGCTAGTCCTCTATGCCCCAGTACGTTAGCCTGGACTTTTTCCACATGATGGGCTCAGGGTTCAAAAGAACAGTAAGAGAAGACAGGACCCAATGTGCAAGTGCTTTTCAAGTCTCTCCTTGTGTCACACTTGCTGATGTCCCTTTGGCCAGAGCAAGTCACACAGCCAAGTACAGAGTCAAGGGGTGGAATAAGAGACTCTAGAAGTAAACTCATATTGCAGAGGGGTATGCATACGATGATGAGAAGAATCTATAATCCACTACATCACTCTTTACCTGCATTCTTTGGCAAGAATTAGGAAGGACGACAATAGCAGAGTTTGGGAAACAACTTGTAAAGCTGAATATTGGCATACCCTTGTTAGAATTCTATGTCTAGGTATATAGCCAAAAGAACCTCTTGCACATGTGAAGAGCCAATATGTACAATAATATTTTTAGCAACATTGGTCTTAATAGCAAAAGCTATAAACTACTCAAATGTCCACTGTCAGGAGAACAGATAAATAAATTAACGTACAATGAAATAATACACAGCTGTGAAAATAAATTTTTCATTTACTCATTTAACAAATATTTACTGAGTACATACTATGTGCCAGGCACAGTGTGAGATGCTAGAGACACAGCAGTAAACAGACAAATATTCAAACATATTATCAGATAGTAGTAAGTACTACAAATGAAAAATAAAGAAATTTGGTATGTGTGCATATGTATGTGTTTGTGCACAATATTTAACAGGGTGGATGGAGAAGCTTTCTCTGAGAATCTGACATCGGAAAAGGACCATGGAAAAATATGGGGAAGAGCTCTGTAGGGAAAGAAAAAAAAGAAATGCAAAGACTTTGAGGCAGGAGTCTGTCTGACATGTTCCACTTACCAATAGTTATTAAGGTTACTGATAAATTCAAACACTTAAGTTTCTAAAACTTACAGTTTCATAGATATAGAAATACTATAGATACTCTCTGATTATTTTAAAAAATTAAAGAAAATTCCTCTGTCCTATAGAAGCAGTACTAAAAGCTCCTCTAGGGAATTCCCTGGCAGTCCAGTGGTTAGGACTCCTCCATGTTCTCACTGCCAAGGGCCCAGGTTCGATCCCTGGTTGAGGAACTAAGATCCCACATCCACATGCCACGTGGCGTGGGGACCCCCCTCAAAAAAACCCTCAAAAAACGAAATATGCTATTATCATACACCTACCAATCATACTCTGTACTATCTCTGTAACTTCCTATAATTACTTTAAAGTAAAAATTGAAAAATACGTATAAAAAATAAAAAATAAAATCTCCTCTAAATAGATCTTAAAAACTTATAAGGAGCAGAAGAATCTTGTATATTCGCTTGATTAAACGCTTTTCAAATGTGAGGACCTGAAAGTTTCTGGAAGGAACCAGACTCAAATGATGAGGTTAGCAGTAGCTAGTCAGATCAACCAATTCAACCTTACTGGACTTTATTCTGTCCTCATATAGAGCAGAGAGCGGCATTTGACAGACCTGACCATTTCTTAAAGAGAGTTCTGAATAAGCAAAGACTTCTGCATGCTCTAAAATAGAAAAAAATTTTTTTTTTCGGTACGCGGGCCTCTTCTCACTGTTGTGGCCTCTCCCGTTGCGGAGCACAGGCTCCGGACGCACAGGCTCAGAGGCCATGGCTCACGGGCCCAGCCGCTCTGCGGCACGTGGGATCTTCCCGGACCAGGGCACGAACCCGTGTCCTCTGCATCGGCAGGCGGACTCTCAACCACTGCGCCACCAGGGAAGCCCTAAAATTTTTTAAAAATGAAAAATCTTGCTTCCCTCTGTCCCTCATCTGTCTAGTACTCTCTAGGTGGAACCACTTTTATGAGTTCTGTGTACCCCATCATTCTTTCTTTAAACACTCCTTTGTCTCCTTTGCCAGCTCTCTTTTACCTGAACTGGGACCTCTCCTCTTCCCTGTTTCCCCCAAGTGACTTATCTAGCCGCACGGTTTAAAATACTAGCTTGAATTTGTACTTTTCGTCCTGACCTCTAGATTGGAATACCTAATAGCAGCACTTAGACGATTCCTAGGCACCTGAAATTTAACACGTGCTTTTTTCTCCCTCCCCAGCCCTCTTCCTGTAACAAACCTGGTCCTCCCCAAACCTTACCTCTCCCACTACTTGGCACAACCATCCACCAAGTTACTGAATCCAGAGGCACAGCCATCCTTGACTCTTCTCAATTCCTTACACCTCACATCTAATCCAGGACCAATCCTATTCCGATATATGTAGTATCCACCCACTGCTCTCCACTTTTTTGCCACCACTCTGGTCCAAGTCATTTTCATCTCTCGCTTGGACTCCTCAATGGACTCCTAACGTCTCTCTCCATTTCTACTCTTGTCCCCTTCAATTCATCCTTCACACATGAGCAAGAGTAAAATACTTATAAATCATACTACTCTCCTACTTGTAACTGTAGAATGACTTCCTAATTACACTCAAAATCAAATCCAAACTCACTTCCATGGCCTGCAAAGCTCTACATAACTTGGACCATGAATGTTTCCTATCTCATCTCATGTCACTATATTCTAGGTGTACAATACTAGAGTCTTTTTTTCGCTCCGCGGCATGTGGGATCTTCCCGGACCGGGGCACGAACCCGTGTCCCCTGCATCCGCAGGCGGATTCTTAACCACTGCGCCACCAGGGAAGCCCCGATACTAGAGTCTTAAACAAGCACATATTCACATTAACTCTCTCTCAGACCCTTGATTGTTTCCTTCGTAACATTTATTACGCTGTGCTTATTCTCTCATTTTTGTATTATTATTTTTTCTCTCTGTCAGGCTCCTAACTAAAATACCTATTAGTTTTTGTTTCCCACTGTTTTTCCCAGAACCTGGTTGGTAAAAGGCTTAAGACACAAGATGTTTGTTCACTGATTGGATGAATGAACAGATAAATATGACAATAGATATCACTGCAAAATAATCTTCTCATGCAAAGAAAGTGCTAGAAGACATTGTTAAATATCAAACCCCCAAATTTCAATTCTCAAATTCTGTGTTGTGGCTTACACATATAATGTAAACTGTTAATAACACAAAAAGGTTGAGATAATGGCCTACAAGAATGACTCATTTGGTTAAGAATCCCGTATATGTTGTAAAACATTCACAAAATGTGAATGTATACACATATATATACTTACTGAAACTTCATTAATAATGAGCAAACAATAATCGAGTAAGCAGGAACACAAAGATATGCTTTCAAAAGAGGGCTGGAAAAAGTTCTTAGCAACTGCACAGTAGGCCACATGATAATGATGACATAACAATCATGGTTAACTATATGCGAGGCACTGTTCTAAATGCTTTACTTAAGTCTATTCACTTAACCCTAACAATAAAGGTGTGTACTAACTTCAATATCTAGGAGGAAACTGAGATAATAAGAGGTTAAGTAGCTAGACTAGCCCAAGGGTTGCACAGTAGTAGACCTGGAATTTGAACTAAGGCAATCTAAATTCATAGCCTAGGCTCTTAACACTATCTACGTAGTCCTTCCAGGAAAATCTGTAAAGACCAACGTTTTATTAATGAACCTCTAGAACAAGAGAAAACACCACGGTGACCTACTAAAAAGATTTTTTATTTCTGGAATACTGACAAACTCTTTAAATTATAGTCAGAGACTAAACAAGTTCTGTGAAATCAATGGGAGCAAAAGGATTCTCAATAAGACAAAAAATAAACTCTTCTACAGTGGCTATTTACTCAGAATGAAATAATTATATTAAAATTACAAATAGCTTGGGAAAATTTTTTATCAGGAGAAATTATTATAAGTTTAAATTATTATAGTTTCCTCCTACTCATTAGCAAGGACACTTACTCAGTAGAGACATGTGTTACAAAGATCCTCTGTCTTTTCCACTTGCCAGAAAGAAGACACCTTGATACCTGATAGTAATGAAGCATGAACTCAGAATAACTATTCTGAAGAACAGAACTTCTTTCTATCCTTATTCCATTCCACCACAAATTTTGCCAAGCATAGTTTTTGTTTTCCTAGAATTTACAAGACTGAAAATCAGGTAAAAAGGGAAAAAAATGTACATACACACATAGATCCCTTTAATACATAAGAAAACCATTTTCATGCAAACCAGGAAATACCGCGAAACCAAATAAAGATGCCTGGAGACAACCTTAGCAGAAAGAAAGAACACTTGGGACCTCATTTCCAGTTCAGGCTCTGGCACTACCTAAGCCATATGACCTCAGGCAAGCCAATTACTGATTGTTTCTGGGCCCTAATTTTCTCCTCTGTTAAATGAGAAGAATCTAACTCTGTGTTCACAGAGGTTGCTTCTAATTCTAAATACTGCTTTCAATAGGTTTCAGTGAAATAATATAAGTAAGGCTTTAGTTAACTATATGTAAGCTCCCAAAAGTTCAACTTCCTCTGCACTTGGAAATTCTTAAGTGACAATACCTGATGGCCAAAAAGGATCAAATTTAAACTCCCAAATGCAAAGCTAAACTCATTCTGAAGTCACCTACTTATAAACCAAGGTGACTAATACAGTGGATTACAGTTTCAAACTATTCCTGATTAGCTTTTATTGTGTTCAAAAGGAGGGCAAAGATCATCTCAGAAAAGTGTGTGACAAATTGCAGATAAATAACACACTTGATATAAAACATCAAATTCTGAAATGATGCAAAGTAACAGTATTCAGCACTGATATATTTCCTGCTTTCAGAGTAAAATGACAATATCACCATACTGTCATTTACATAGTGATTTCACATTTACTATCTCCCTTCATCACTGTGACAGTCCTATGAAGTGAGCAGTACTTTAATCAACACAATTCAGATCAGCTCAGAAAGTTAGGTAACCTGCCAACCTATGCTCAATAAGTGTTGGAACCCGGATTCCAATCTAGGTCTTCTGATTTAAAGTTTAATGATGTTTGCAATCCTAAAAAGTGGTAATTCAAGCCAAAGGCAGGAAGAAGTTGGAAAGTGAGAAAATTTGAATAATCAGTCCCTGGATAACTGGACTGAACAAAAAGAATATAAGACCAGGTGTGGCAGTTATAAAGTAAAAAAGCAAATTTACCAGCTGTTAAAAATAATAACAACTAATTTATATAATTCCACATCTTGTTGCCTCGTTTCAAAGACAAGTGTGAAAAAATTTTCTAACTCAAAAATAAGAACAATATGTAAATAAACAACACATTGATTAAACTAGCTATAAAGCATTAAATTGCTAAAAGGTATTAAATCATTTACTGAAGTATTTCAGAAACTTGGTTATTCTGGACTGTGAATCAAGGAATTAAACTATATTAATCAAGCAGGATATATTCTTCAGAGGAAAAAAAACGCTCCAGTATTTTAAAATAACACAGGCTAAGAAGTAAAATATAAAAGATTTCTACTGTAGAGTCATTTCACACCTACACAAATTGGCTACATTTGTCTGGGTACCACCACCTCTTCCAAAGGTCAATAAAAAAATAATCTATAATGCATAAAATGTTGCCTAGTAAATAATAGTTTCTTACTATCATCATTTATTCTAAGAATACACAACTAAAATCAGGGCTGATTATAATACAATTAATAGGTAGTAGCAGAACATTAAATTCTCTATCATTACAACATTAGAAATACTTGTACGAACTTCTCCAAAGGATCAGTGCAATCCGTCTACAGAATTTCTGACAAGCCCCAAAGGAGAATTGAAAGACATTAAAGTTAGGAAAAGGAGCTATGTTGTCAAGACAGGTAAACAGTGCCAAAACCTATATGAGAGTTTTGCATAAATTTGCAGGAAAACGAAAGACAACAGTGCAAAACTTACTGGAGGTCACAATCTTAAGCAGCGTGACACAGGGTCACGTATGGCTTACTGAAAGTTTAGAGATTAAGCTAACCTTCATGTTTTATTGCAAATACCTCCACTGTAAAGAAATACAGGGGGTCAGGGATTTGGAAAAGGCAGAGAACGCTAGTCTTCATGAAAGTAGTGGGAAATAACGTGAAGGTCCTCTGCAAAAGATCTACGGAGGGAAGGCCCCATTCCCTCGGCCACCAACGCTTTAGAAAGCACTTGCACGTCTGAATTTTGTTGGATACAAAATGGAAACAAAATAGAATCATGCGCTAGTGGTTGGCGGGGGGAGGGGGCAAGAAACCAACTGACAAATGCTGAGAAACAGCTTGGTCATCAGCAGGGAAGACCTTCCTCGTTTACTCTAAGGTCCTAGACACCCGGAGAGGAAGAGGAGATGGGTACTCTACAGAAGCTCAGAACGGCTTCCAAGTTCGCCGCGATGAGAGGGAATGGTTGGGAGTCCAGTACGGGTGGCCAACCACGGGGAGGTGTCCCAAATAATCTCCTGCCAGACTGAGACAGAGTCAGCAGCGCTCTAAAGCACTGCTTGAAGTCGAAATCACGGTGCCCTAGATATGCACAGTCTAAGTGCAGAAGAAGCCAAGCTCTGAGGATAGCCTCAGGCGTCCGTCCCCAATTCCCCGCTCTTGCTTACCTACCCGCTCTGACTGCGGCTTCTCCGGATCTCCGGATCTCGGATCCTGGAAGCGGCTCGCGCCTGACTCTCACACCCGCCGCAGGGCTCCGGCCAACCGGAACTAGCTACGTCACTTCCGGTCCGTTTCCCCTCCGGGAGACCGCCTCCAAAAGAAAAACGTTCCCCACTCCTTTCGTCCACCCCTGCTGATCGTCACGGGATTTCAGTTCGAGTCTGGGCTAGGGACTTGTGGGCGGGGCGAGAGGAAGAATGACTGTTCTCTTCGCGGTTCTTGATCCGGAACTTGTTGTCGAGGAATCCCGGAAGGGGTAACTCGCGCGAGAGAAGCGTGTTCGCTACCCAAAAGTGAAGAACGCAAAGCCGCGACTGAGACGGAGGAGAGGTCCTCTGGGTAGGTTAGCCTCTCACAGGTAGGGGGATGTTCTTCATTCTGTCTCCAATTGGAATGTTTCTTCCCATCTAATTTTATAAACACCCTCTCACCCTTTCATCTTCTCCTTTGTAAACTGTCTTCCGCCCAGTGGCCGCCGGAGCCACTGTTCCGGTTCGGCCAGTCGTCTTTTGGAAGAAAGGACCAAGCTGCTGGGGAGGGGAAGGACCCAGAATTTCTAGTTCCCAGGCAACGCCTCCATTGAGGCAGCGTTGATGGATTCCCTCAGAATGTGAGAAAATACCGAGCAGGCCTCACACTCTGCTGAGTATTTATTGAGTACCCACAGCGTAGCAAGTTGTTGAGGCCTACGAGGAAAGAAAAGGCCTCTAAGAATATGATCGAAAAATTTCCTCCCTGTGTCACACAGACATAATGTCTAAAAGAGTATTTAATATTTTAACAATCCCAGGCACTGTACTAGACGTTGAGAATTATGCACAGTGGTTATGTGTTATTGTTACAGCGGCTCTGGAAAGTAAATAATTAAGACTGACTGTGGGGTGGTAAAGACTTAAGAGACAGGTTTGGTTTGAACTACACCTTCATGGGTGAGGAGGATTTTTTGTGTGTTTAAGTGGAGAAAATTATTTCAGGGAGAGATTGCTGCTTGAAAATACCTAGTCATTTGGTGTGGCTGAATAGTAAGTACACTGCAGCAGGAGAGGAGGATAGAGTAGGTTGAAACCAAATTGTGTAGTTCTTTGAATGCCTGCGAAGGGATTTATGTTTTATTGTTACCCCACCGAAGTTGGGTCCACTCACCCAACGGGTAGCAAACGGGTACCCAAAGGGTACTGAACCGGGTTGTGGTGAAAGAAAGCACGGTCTTTATTGCAGGGCCCCAAGCAAGGGAGTGGGAGACAAGCCTCAAATCCACTCCAACTTGGTGTTTGAGTTAGGGATTTTTTTAAAGGGGAAGAACAAAGAGGCTGGAATTAATCGCCTTGTAACATTTCTGTGACTTTCCTTAATTGTAGTTTCAGGAGTCAGGATGTCTCTGGTTTATGATTCTCTGGCCAGGTGGTCTATGGCTCGAGATCTGTTAGCTCTATCTTGCCCTGGAGAAACAACCTGAGTGGTAGATGATATCTACAACAGCAGTTTTAGTGTATTGACAACAACAGTTTTAGTCATCAACTCTGGTTGGTTAGTATTCAGTTAGTGCAGGGTTGAGGTCACAGCGGACAAGAAAGGGGATAAAGTTTTGGATAGAGAGATTAATCATAAACTCGGTAAGGGACTCAGTTTTAGGGGGACTTGGTTTCCTTATTCCTTAGGCTTGTATCCAGTGATTTTCGAAAAGAGAAATTACAGGATCAGATTAGTGCTTTAGAAGTACAATTAATTATAATGGCAGATGGACTAGGATGAACTAGGGCACAAGTGAACCAAATATGGAAAGATTACAGGAAGTTTGAGAGGGAAGGGAAGATACTGAGTTCAGTGTAGGACACAGTTTAGACCACTTCACAGACATCTAAGTGGTGAAATCCAGCAGAAGCTGGAAGTTCAAGTGTGGCGCCCAGGGAGACGCTCTAGGAATCCTCAGCATTTGTTGATTCAGGAATGAGTGGGATTCTTCATTTCACAAACTATTTATTGTCTATCTCCTACTAGATTGTTCAGTGTGCTTCTCCAGCGTCCAGAACTGTGCACAATAGGCCCTCAGTAAACATTGATTGATTGATTGATTGAATGGAAAGAGAGTATATAAACCAGCACTGTCCAATAGAACTTTCTGCAGTCATGGAAATGTTCCATATCTTGCTAACTCATAGAGTGGCACCTAGCCACTTTTAAGCTGTTGAGCTATTGAGCACTTGAAATATGGTTAAATGTAACTGAAGAACTGAATTTTCATTTAGTTTTAATTTAAGTTTAAATGACTACGTTTGGCTAATGGTTGCTGTATAGGACAACATAGGTACAGACTGAAAAGAGGGCCAAATGTGTAAGCTTGGGTAATACATACATCAGGGGCCAACAGAGGACATATGGCCAGAAAAGGAGACTGGAAAAAAGGTATCAGAAAGGTAGGATGATAATAGGGTTGGGTTAAAGAATTCAAGGGAAGAAAGCTTAAAGAAAAGTTATCAGTGAGTGGTGCAGAAAACTCAAGATGAGGCCTAAAAAGAGGCAAACTGCATTTGGCAATTAGCTAGTATCTGATTCCTTAGCAGTTTCAGTTGAGTGGGGAAGGGAGACAGGTAACTGAAGAAGTGTAGAGATGAAGGGAAGAGGAAAAGTGAGGCAGTGGTTTAAGGGTCAAAGAGGGTTTTTAGGTTGGAAAAGGCCAAGGGGCAGTAGCCAGTGGAACAGGATAAATGGGGGTAGCATGCTTCAGAAGGTAATGGAATCACAAGCATTGGTGAAAGAGGTTTAATCTGGCTGAGAAATTAGAAGGCACCAAGAGGAGGAGGGTTTTATAGGACATGTTCGTTTGGCAGTGCCGTCATTGCCCGGGATTGTCAATGAGACTAAGATAGTTATTTTTACCTTAGTCTCAAGCACTGGGTTTATTGATATATGTTTATAATAGATATGCAGAAAAGGGGACAGGCTGAAACACTTTTTACAAGTGTTAGATGTTGATCTGATCAGGCTGATAGGAGATTAGAACATCCTAAAGAATAGAGATGCTAGTATTAATTTCAACATTTTAGATTTAGAGACTTCATAAGATATGGGGCAGAAGTGATAAACAAGCTTGGTTATTTCTGGAACTTTTTCTGCTTTTTGTTTATGATGACTGTTACTGATATATCTGTTTTAAATAAAGCTGAGAAAATGAGAAACTTTCCGTCATGACCTTTTAGATGAGTATATTCAACATATACTCTATGTGTAGTTCCTTTCTCCAGATAGTGCCTGAGTCTGGTATGTGGGATATTTGGTTACTTTGCAACCTAGAAATTGGTACAGAGAATCCTTCTAATTCTTGATATAGAAGGGTGTGTGTGTGTATTGTGTATATATATATAATTGAATATTTATTCTATTTGTAGTCTGGTTGTTAGATTTTCAGAGAGAAGTCCTGCTGATATGTAAGCATCATGTAGTAACTAAATGATAGATGCATTATGAGATAATGTGGGTTCTAATAAGAATTAAATTTTATTTTCTTTTTTTGTGGCTGCAAAGGCATCTAGAGTCATGTCAGTACAGCCCTGTCACCATTTTAGGCACACCAGTGAAAGAGGACTGAAACTAGGTGCTGATGACTTAACCATTTATGACCCTCTGGTCATTCCTTCTCCTTTATCCCTAAATGCTTGTTTCCTCAGGGTTCTGTTTAGCCGTTTCTTCCCTCGATATACTTGACCCAGTGGCCTTACCCACTTTCATCACTTCAGTAACCTCAGTTATATGTTAATTTCTTTTAAATATGTATTTCTAGCCTAAGCTTATCTTCTGACCTCTTAAATGATATATCTTTTTTTTTTCCTGGACATCTCAACCAGGATGTCTTTTGGTCAAACCAGGCGTAATATATCTAAAACTGACTTTCGTATGTTTTACTTTCAAACCTTCTCTTTCACCAGAATCCCTTCATCAGTAAATAGTACACTTCCAATCTCCATTTGTTCAAATCTAGGTGTCATTCTAAACTTCTCCCTTTCTTTTATCATCAGACTTCCAGTGAGTCACCAAATCATACAGGTGTGCCTCAGCCACTTCTTTCCTTTCACATTGTCACTACTCTTCTCTGAGTGACTGTCATCTCATCTAGACTACTGGGAAAGACAACAGAGTAGTGTTAAGAACACAGGCTCTGGAGTCAGGCTGCCATTTACTTAGCTTTGTGAACTTGGGTGAGCTACTTATATTCTCTGTACCCCAATTTTCACATCTTTAAAAATGGGGATAATAATTCTGTATTTACCTTAAAGGACTGTTGGGAACATTGAAGGAGACAATTCATGTAGAGTGTCAATACCTAATATATACCTAATATAAAACCTAATTTAGCAATTATTAACTGTTACTATGATTACATTATAGCAGCCTCCTGGTCAATCCCCTGTATCTGTTCTTACCAGCGTCTAATTCATTCTTTATACTGAAGTTCCAGGTGATCTCTTAGAAAACAAAAATCATTTCCCTGCAGCAGCTTCTCATTGTCCTTAGGGTAAATTCCAAACCGTCTAACATGGCTTACAAGGCCTTCTGTGATCTGCCCTTCTTTCTCACTTTGTTCTCTGCATCTTCCAGCAGTCTGGACTGCTTTCAGGTCATTTGACATGTTGTATTTCTCTCCACTGGCCTGCCCACTTGGTGTTCTTTCTGCCTGAAATGATCTTCCATCCTTCTATCTTCTTACTGATCCTTTGTTGCATTTTAAATATTTCTTCAACGAGGCCTTCCCTGACCTCCTACACTGAGCTAAAGCACTTTATGTACCTCCCAACACCTTTTTAAAAAAATATATTTATGTATGTATATATGTATATATTTATTTATGGCTGTGTCAGGTCTTAGTTTCGGCACGTGGGATCTTTTGTTGCAGTGCACAGGTTCTTCGTTGTGGCGCACGGACTTCTCTGTAGTTGTTATGCACGGGCTCTCTAGTTTTGGCACGAGGGCTCAGTAGTTGCGGCTCGCAGGCTCTCTAGTTATAGCATGTGGGCTCCAGAGCACATAAGCTCTGTAGCTGCGGCACGTGGGCTCAGTAGTTGCAGCACACAGGCTTAGTTGCCCCGCGGCATGTGGGATCTTAGTTTCCCAACCAGATATTGAACCTGTGTCTCCTGCATTAGAAGACAGACTTGTCTTTCTTTTTTTTTTTTTTGGCTGCTTTGGGTCTTTGTTGCTGCATGCCAGCTTTCTCTAGTTGTGGTGAGCAGGGTCTCCTCTCTGTTGCGGTGCACGGGCTTCTCATTGCGGTGGCTTCTCTTGTTGTGGAGCATGGGTTCTAGGTGCATGGGCTTCAGTGGTTGTGGTGCGTGGGCTCGGTAGTTGTGGCTCAAGGGCTCTAGAGCACAGGCTCAGTAGTTGTGGCACATGGGTTTAGTTGTTCTGTGGCATGTAGGATCTTCCCGGACCAGGGATCGAACCCATGTCCCCTGCATTGGCAGGCAGATTCTTAACCACTGCACCACCAGGAAGTCCCGGAAGGCAGATTCTTAAGCACTGGACCACCAGGGAAGTCCTCCCTAATGCCTTTTCATAACATTTACCATCCATGTAATTATTTGTCTTCTCCTCCACTCATCTGTGAACAACTGGCAGTGGCCTGTATTGTTCACTGTATTCCTAGTCTAACAAAGTATGTGTCTGGTACATAGGAAGTCAGCAAACGTTTGGGTTTTCTTTAACTTCTCTTTGCCTCAGTTTCCTCATTTTCAATATACAGAATTAATGCTAACTTCTTACAGTTATGTGGATCAAATGACACAATACATTCAGAGTACCATTGAAGCTTTGAGCTATGACAACATGAAGTTTTCTTAAAATAAAATGAAAGAAATTCAAAATTAGGACTGAGTCATCTCTAAACCACTAGCAGAACGTAAGCTTCATGAGAGAAGGGACTTCTTCTCCTTTGTGTGCTCCTGTATTCCCCCAGATCCTAGAGCAGAATCAGTTCATATTTGTGGGAGGAAGGAGGCAATATATCTTAAAAATAAAAGAATTAAGGGCTTCCCTGGTGGCGCAGTGGTTGAGGGTCCGCCTGCCAGTGCAGGGGATACGGGTTCGTGCCCCGGTCCGGGAGGATCCCGCATGCCGCGGAGCGGCTGGGCCCGTGAGCCATGGCCGCTGGGCCTGCGCATCCGGAGCCTGTGCCCCGCAGCGGGAGAGGCCACAGCGGTGAGAGGCCCGCATACCACAAAAAAAAAAAAAAAAATAAAAGAATTAAGAAAGCAGATGAGCTTAATGACGCACTTCTGACTATGATTCAATAACCTATTTCTGTAGCTACACTCAGGACTTTTGTCACGTTATAATGTTCCATTTCCAAACTCAAAACCCCAGACATCTCTCTCTAACCATAGCCATCTGCCTTTCCAGCTTACTTCCATCATACCTTAATAGCATGTGCATATCCTCTGTCACTTTCCTGTCCTTAAATCATTTTCTAAGAATGTGGATTTCATGGCTTATCATTTCAAACATTCTTGCCCTCACCCTAAATTCCCTTATGCCCTTGTGTCTTGGTGCTTACTCTTAGTAGAATTCAAACTTGGATAAATCCAACTATCTGTCGTAGATGGGGATGATGAAGGAAGAATATAGGTGCAGCAGATTTAGTTCATATGTTTGGAGACAGTGATTATGTGGTTTTAGTCTTCTGGCTTCTATTTTCTCTGTGAAGTATGAAGTCATCTCTTCTATATTTTTACCTATACTCAGGCTGCTAAGTATTGCTGAGAAGATCATAACTTGTAGGTATGGTACTGTTATAAAATCATTACTAATCCTAAGCATGTTTTCAACGTTCCTCTGCAATCCTGCTGTGTTTTGCTGTAACTTTTATTTCAGTCTTCCTCTTCTCAACTCCAGCTTGACTTTTGTACAAAATAACTCCCTCCAGGGAACAATTTCCTGCTTCCAAATCTACAGCCCTACCTGCATCTAAACCTGTCACATTGGGAAAGGTGTCCCTTCTTTCCAAGACCAAATCTCTTCACAGGGAGTTCTTCACAGGGACTTAGGTGCCTCCCACCTACTGCTTCCCCCCACCCCCCGTACGCGGGCCTCTCACTGTTGTGGCCTCTCCCTCTGCGGAGCACAGGCTCTGGACGTGCAGGCCCAGCGGCCACGGCTCACAGGCCCAGCCGCTCCGTGGCACGTGGGATCCTCCCGGACCGGGGCATGAACCCACGCCCCCTGCATCAGCAGGTGGACTCCCAACCACTGCGCCACCAGGGAAGCCCCCACCTACTGCTTTGTATTATTATTCTTTCCCTATCTTGAGCATCTACCTACCTTTTCTCTGGATCCATCCATTAACATTTAAATATGTTCAACATTTGTATATACTCATCTTTCCATCCTAAGGGGAAAAAAAACCTTTCCTTTTTCTTCACAGCCCCTTGTATCTGTTGCTTTTTCTTTCTCATTTGCTTTCACTTTCTCTTTCTTGACCCCACCTCAAACTAGCTTCTGCCCCACAACTACCCCATATTAGTTTTTTGCCGAAACTAATGGACATATTGTCTCAGAGTGCTATCAACTATTCTGGAAATATGTTCCTCACCACATTGTCCTGGTATTCCTGCCTCTGTATCTGTAAAAGTTGGCCATTTAAGAAGGCAGCTCCAGGGACTTCCCTGGTGGCACAGTGGTTAAGAATCCGCCTGCCAACGCAGGGGACACGGGTTCGAGCCCTGGTCCAGGAAGATCCCACACACCGCGGAGCACGTAAGCCCGTGCACCACAGCTACTGAGCCTGCGCTCTAGAGCCCATGAGCCACAACTACTGAGCCCGCGTGCTACAACTGCTGAAGCCCACGCACCTAGAGCCCATGCTCCGCAACATAAGAGAAGCCACCACAATGAGAAGCCTATGCACCACAATGAAGAGTAGCCCCTGCTTGCACAACTAGAGGAAGCTCGTGCGCAGCAACGAAGACCCAACCCAGCCAAAAATAAATACATTTTAAAAAAGAAAGAAAGAAAATAACAAGTGTTAGTGAGGATATGGAGAAACTGAACCATTTAAAAAAAAAAAAAAAAAAAAAAAGTAGCTCCAGACAGGATCCAACTAGAGAAGGAGATGCATGAACTACTATAAAATGCAGAGTTTTTTTGGTAGGTCTGAATAGTAAAGGATTCTAATGGACTCCAAGGAAGTGGAGATACAGGTTTTATAACATTAAGTAGCAATTTCGGGGAAATTAGTTTTGTTCTGGGGAGGGCAGAGTTTGAATTTGAGATTGCAAATGTGGGGATATTGGGTTGTTTCACTTTTTTATTAACTGTATGTTTGACTTAGAAAAGCGAGATACATAGTACAGCAGTGTAATGTGTTAAATTATATTTTTATAGTTTGGAGACAGAAGAATTTATAGTCATTTTCTTTTCCTTCAGATATTAAGTGTACTCCATCATTCTCTAACAATTACTGAAGGTCTGTTAGCCCGGTTTATCTCATAATCCTCCCAATCCTTCTTTGAGATCTGGAGACAGCCATGACTTATATGAAAATCTGTTTGCAAAGGCATTGGTTTTTTTGTTTCCGAATTAGAGACTTGAGTCATAAGGCACTAGCCTACCAGGCCCAACACAGTTTTTTAAAAATAAAGTCACTTGCAATGAATGCAAAATGGTATAGCCATTTTAGATAATAGTTTGGCAGGTCCTCAAAGTTACAGAGTTGCTATATGACCTAGCAGTTAAGACTTCTAGGTATAAGCCCAAGACAAATGAAAACAGATGTCCACACAAAAACTTGTATTTATAGCATTATTCATAATAGCCAAAAGGTAGAAACAACCCAGATGTCCATCAACTGATGGAATAGATAAATAATATGTGGTATACCCATACAATGGGATATTATTCATCAGCAAAAAAGGAATGAAGTATTGATACATGCTACAGTGTGAATGAACCTTGAAAATATTATGCTGGATGATAGAAGCCTGAAACAAAAGGCCACATGTTGTATGGTTTGATTTGTATAATTGTCCAGAATAGGCAAATCCATAAGGACAAAGTAGCGTAGTGGTTACCAGAGACTGCGGGACGGAGAAATGGGAAGGGACTACTAATGGGTGTAGGGGTTTCTTTTGGGGGCAGTGAAAATGTTGTGGAATTAGGTAGTGGTGATGGTTGTACAACATTGTAGATATATGAAAAAACACTGAATTGTACACTAAAGAGGTGAATTTTATAGTATGTGAATTACATCTCAAAAAAGTTTAAGATTCCCTGTATTATCCTCATTTTAAAATATTTGATAACATTGCATACTTTAACTACCATATAATTTCAAAAACATTAATATGTTCTAATTTTAACAAAAAGAATAAAAAAGAACTTTATGGTAAAATATGTATTTCCAGGACTGCCATAAATGCCACACAGATTATGCACTGTACAATTCCAAGGGCACCACTTATATGTTCTGCAAACATGCTGGCCCCCTGTATTTCAATGTATAAATGCTTAGATACTATTTATTCCACTAGAAGAAACTGATATGACTGTTTGTGCCTATACACTGAAGCGTCATGAATCCAACAGCCTCAAATGTAGACTGATATAAGTGCTTTATTGATGATTCAAATACCATGAACAGCTTTGCTGGGGTAATAGGAATTTCTAAAATAGTAAGG
This sequence comes from Kogia breviceps, assembly GCF_026419965.1. Taxonomy (NCBI): domain Eukaryota; kingdom Metazoa; phylum Chordata; class Mammalia; order Artiodactyla; family Physeteridae; genus Kogia; species Kogia breviceps. The sequence continues at coordinate 23,174,173 of NC_081328.1, forward strand.
ATAAATCCAGATTTATATGATAGTTATATAACTTTGATTTATATGATAGTTATACTACTGATTTATATGATAGTTATACTACTGGTAAATTGAGTTTGTTAAAACTATGCAAAAAATACTTTGTGTCCATATGCAAAATGAAATTGGGTTCTACTCTCAGACATTAATAGTTTTTCATCTACAGTAATGTCCGGTGGGACAAATCTTCACATGTAAGGCTTTTAGCATTCCATGCCAAGGTCTAGTAAATGTCAGCAGCGCACCTCACTCCAGGCCCATTGGTGTGACAACCAGGAACTTCTCTGAGGGGTTGGTACCATCTCCATTAAGAATTAATGCAGTAGGAAGACACAAGTAAATAAGCACTCACTATATTCCAGAAAGAGTGAGGTAATCTTGGTTTCTCTAGATCCTTTAGGCATCTTGGTAAAACAGAACATTTCCTTTCTCCACAAGACTTAGCAAAAATTGAGGAACGGAGCTTTGTTGTATCCAAGAAAGAGATGTACTCCTCACATTGAGATTCAAAATGACCTAAATTGCTTCACCTGTATTTTTGAACCTTTTCTAGTACACGGGGGAGAAAAGATAGTACATGCCTAAGATCCAAAACATATTTTGCCTTTTTTCTGGAAGAATTAAAATATTGCTGCTCATATACTGTGAGGATGTTTTATCTGGTAAGCCTGTAACTTTCCACTGCTAGATAGTGACAACTTCTTTTTCCTTTCAGATGCTCTCCAAACCCTTGGTTATGGAATATTTGACTAATCCTGGTGCACTCAGCTTGGCTGCCGGAGTTGCTTGTGGCATGTGCCTGGGCTGGGGACTCCGAGTACGCTTTGGAATGATCCCCAAGAGCTCGGTGAGCGAGACTGACACTGACACCAGAACAGAAGCAAGCACCTTAGGAGAGGGTGGGGAGTACAAAATGATTCTTGTGGTTCGAAATGACTTAAAGATGGGAAAAGGGAAAGTGGCTGCCCAGTGTTCTCATGCTGCTGTTTCCGCCTACAAGCAAATTCAAAGGAGAAACCCTGAATTACTCAAACGATGGGAATACTGTGGCCAGCCCAAAGTGGTGGTCAGAGCTCCTGATGAAGAAACTCTAGTTGAATTACTGACCCATGCAAAAATGCTGGGACTGACTGTAAGTTTAATCCAAGATGCAGGACTTACTCAGATTGCACCAGGCTCTCAAACTGTTCTAGGAATTGGGCCAGGACCAGTAGACCTAATTGACAAGGTCACTGGTCACCTAAAACTTTACTAGGTGGAATATTGTATGATGATGGTCATCCCACCACCACAAGGGTTTGAAACTGTCAAATTCTAACAATAAAAGCTGAATTTTTTCCCCCAACTTATGTATTCTTGAGATGAAAATCCGTTCCTGTGTTCTTCTATCATGTACTTGGCCTGGTTACACAGTTATCTTGGGCTGGAAAAAAAAAAAAAAAAAAAGTTTGGTTAATAAATAGTCCTGGTGGTTCAAGAGATGGGTGCTGAAACAAGAAATATTTAAGATGAGAGGCAAAGGTCACAATAAAATTGGATTATGAGGTGGGAAACAGCATTTCCTATGTGTGGTTCGGTCCCTTTGTGTGTTAATAGCTCTTCTATTACCCCCCTTGGAAGATCAGGGGTCAGGGGTACTACCATTAGGTGCAAACTGTAGTTTGTTTTTCCTGCCTTCAGTTTTTGGATGACTGCCTATATTATTAATAGATCATGGGTTTAAAATCTAACTTTGTGGATTTGTCTTAAAGCTGAGGTTTTACAGCACTGATATAACCCACCCACGCTGTGTTTCATGTTCATTCCCTGACCCACACTGGCTAAAGTTTCTCAGCAGTGGTCCTACATCTCTTTAGTTCCCCCCAACCCTTTCCTAACAATGAAGACACTGAAACTTGCAAAGTGACTTGTATGGACCTTGAAGGTGATAATGGGCCCACGTAAGAATTTATGGTAATTGTAAAGTGAATGTAGCTTATCCCAGCATCCCACTATTTCTTTACCTAGAACTTAAGGAACTGGACAGTTATTTAAGGGCACCTTATTTCCCTTTTGATCGTTACACACTTAGCATGACATAATTCCAATAATTACTATGTTATACCAGCTGCCCAGAATATGAAGGTTCCAGCTCCCAAGAGTCACATAGCTTCCTGATCTCTTTTTTGCAAAAAGCCATTTTTCTTGAAAGCCTTCTTTAGGGGGATCTTGACAGGATTTCTAAATTCAGTATATCCCTAAGAACTATGATGATGTCAGGGAGAATTTTGGTAACAGGCACATGTTAAGTGACTGCAGCTCTCCATGGTTAACTTCAGCATTAGCATTAGTTAGCACTTAACTTCAACATTAGCAGTAGTATAGCACAACTGCAAGCTCTAAGGTCAGTGGAGTCTGGGCAGAACACTACAGACTACTGCAGCCAGTCTTAAACGTTCTATTTTGTCAGTTTTATCGTTTACAGTGGCATCTGACAGCACAGAAGAAATTGCAACTGAGAAGGATGCCACAATAGCAACTGTTTCTAAATAGAATGTTTATACTGGATTGGAAAGTGACACAACAGCATGTAACTGAGTTGAAGAGAACCCAATCCTAAATGTATGATTCTGGCTCCAGTAATTTCTGAGGCTTGCCTCGGAGACTGATGGTTCTCGGTTCAAAAGTGCATTCCCAACAGGATGGTCTGCCGTGGCTGATGTAAGTAATTTTAATAAATCATGGCATATCTACTAGGATGAATGGTACACAAATTCTGGTAGTTATGGAAACATCATGTTTGTTTTCTAGCTCACCTGTACTTTCATATTTATTTTATAGGGTTCATAACCTTATGGTCCACAAAGTATACTCTGCAGAGCCCTTGGGGTCTCTAAGACACTTGCGGGGGGGGGGGGTGTCAAAACAATTTTCCTAATACTAGGATATTCTTTTCCTTTTCCACTATTTTGACATTTGCAGTGATGATAAAAAAAGCAATGGTGGGTAATACTGCTGGCACCTTTCACAAATCAAGGCAGGGGCACCTACCTGTACAAGTAGTCACTGTAGTTTTCACTGCCCTACACTTAGCTTAAAAAGAAAAAAATTCACTTCATGTCCTTGATGAAGCAGTAAAAAAATTATTAAATTTGATCCTTGACTGTTTGTCTTTATATTTTATGTAACATCAGACACTTGGTGCACACTGAAGTGTGACTGTCATCTTGAGGAAAAACAGTTGTGGCTGAGTCCTGAGCTGAACTAGCTGCTTTTGTCCTCAAACATTTTTCGTTGCAAGAACTGACAAAATCTAGTTAACCAGACCTGGATGTTTGGCAGATATAACTACAAAAAGTTCATCTTCATGATTTCAAAGTCCACATTTCAACTAACCACAAGTATCTGGAAAGGCTATTAAAATACTCCTTCCTTTCCTTATTAAATATCTGTATGAGGCCAGATTTTCTTCATATACTTCAAAACAAAACAGATTGAATGCAGAAGTAGATATGAGTCCAGGAGTCTTCTGGTACAATGAACTTTAAAGAGACTTGTAAAAAATAGTACAATGCCATTCTTCTTGCTTGACTTTTGGTTGGGGAAATATGGTTAATTCATTATTGCTTATGTTAACGTTCAATGAGTTCATTAGTCATATTTAAATGGTTAATAGTTTAAAAAAACTGTTTTAACTACTAAAACACAGTAAGTATGAATAGATAAAACCCCACATAAACTAGAGCTCTTTGGGATCTTCAGTAATTTGAGTATAAAAAGGATCCTAAGAAAAAGTTGGAGAACCGCTACAGCAGCAGTCCCCAACCTTTTTGGCAGGAGGGACTGGTTTCATGGAAGACAATTTTTAAACGGACTGGGGTGGGGGCAGGGGGTGGTTTGGGGATGATTCACGCACATTACATTTATTGTGCGCTTTATTATTCTATTGTAATATATAATGAAATAATTATACAGCTCACAATAACGCAGAATCACTGGGAGCCCTGAGCTTGTTTTCACTTGCCACTCACTGATAGGGTTTTGATGAGTCTGCAGTCAAGCCTCTCTGCTAATGATCATCTGTATTTGCAGCCACTCCCCAGTGCTAGCGTCACCACCTCAGCTCCACCTCAGACCATCAGACATAAGATTCTCCCAAGGAACACGCAACCTAGATCCGTTGCATGTGCAGTTCACAGTAGGGTTCATGCTCCTATGAGAACCTAATGCTGCTTCTGATCTGACAGGAGGTGGAGTTCAGGCGGTAATGCGAGCAATGGGGAGCAGCTGTAAATACAGGTGAAGCTTTGCTCGCTGGCCCGCTGCTCACCTCCTGCTGTGAGGCCCCATTCCCAACAGGTCCCCAGGGGCTGGGGACCCCTGCACGACAGTGAGAATATATCTGCATGACTAAATCAATTTATGGAAAATTAAAGCAGCCCTACTTGGAGATCATTAGTCTCTTGCTATTGTACTAATGTCTGTAGAAATGACTGTCAACAATTAGCACATTTTCTTTGGTATAATGTCTATATTTGGATACTAGGGAGGAGGAGGAAGAAGTGTTCCTAGGGAGGCAGATAACTGAAAAAGCATGTTTACCTCCTGAAAAGTTTCCTGTGAATCTCCTTCCCCTTCTTCCCTCCTGTTTTAGTTACTTTTAGAGAGTGGTAAAGAGCTCTTGGTACTTTTGGTTTTCTGTTTTTAGTTCCTTCTCCCAGACCATCGACCATCATCCTATTCAGAGGAAAGTTAGGGAAGATCCCTTAAATTACAGCATATTACCAATTCATTGTCTCTTATCGTACAGCACTACTGCCTAGTATTGAGCTAGGTGTTTTGTAATTTAAACATACTCCTACAAATAATCCTGAAAATTACTCATAGTGTTAACATACAGGTGAAAGAACAAGCTCAAAAGTTCAGCTTGCTCTCAGTTTGAACCTAAGTTATCTGCTGCATCAGTTTCTCTTTCTACTGTAGCCCATTATGGATGGTTTTAAGGGGCAACTCAGTATCACAGACATAACACCAGATTAAAACAAGGTTTTTTTTTAAAAAAAACCTCTTAAGTATGCTGTAAGAAAACCTTTACTCTAAAGTATTCTAACTTGTTTCTATTAAATGGGAAGGGAAAAGAGAAAAATCTCTTGATTTTGACAAAGATGAAAGGGGGCTGAGATCCAGGAGAAACAACAGGATGCCCAGGACCTGAGCAGCAAGATGTTTTTCCCTATGACAAATCAAGAAAGGAAAAGGAATTTTTCCAACTGATACTATAATTTCCTATAAGGAATATTGGTGGGGGTGGGGGGGAGGTGAAGGTGGGGAAAAGCAGGAGTTTTAAGATTTAAAAAACCATTCTGTGGAGTTTATGGTCAATGGCTTGACTTCGCGTTACAGAGCAATACAAAGCTAGGTAGGGGGCTCTCTTAACTATTGAGAATTAACAGTGAAATGAACTTAGAGTAACATTCTCAGCCATAAGCAAAAAAACCTGAATTCAAACACTGGTTTAAAAGAAATCAACTTAAAATACCCACAATTTGGGGGCCTTTACAATTCATGCTGAAGAATAGCACGTTAACTACATGCTTGTATAGTCTTACTTCAAGTTAATATAATTTAACATCCATGATCTCTTCATAAATGAAATGCTTTAAACAGCTGAAGTGCCCCCCTTGGTTAAAATGATGGAGGTAGTAGAAGTGTCGCCCACTTCGGCACTGACTGGTTCTTTAGACAACTGCACGCACCTTACTAACTACTGAAATGCACGCAGTGTGATGCGGTGCTCTCCCACGTCCCAATCCTTATTCGGCTTCTGCTCTCATGCCTTCCTATACTGCCTCGGTATCCAATATGAAATGGTTCTTTTGGTTTAAGTTTGAGAGATATTTAAGTAAAACTGCCATTCTACATGTTATTTCCACAGTCCAGTAATTTATTTTAAATTTGAGTAATTTCAAATTCCACAAACAAAACTGAAGAACAGCAATATTTTGTTTGAATTCTTTCTTCTGTACACTCAGTGATCTAAAACACCACAATATCCAACATACACAAACCTCAGGGAAGGGTTAGTAAATACACACAGACTGGAATCATGGTGCTCTTTGTTCCTGAATGGAATGGTCCCACAAAAAAAGCACAGGATACAGCACAACATAAGGGCACCTGTTACATATGAAGTGAGCAAAAACACACTAGCATTTTCTATATGTGTAATGAGGAAACCTGCATAGGTTAGAGGGCCTTTTACGCTCATTTAAAAGTCAGGCAAGTTGTCTGTAATGCATTTTTCAAATAATTTGGAGAGCACTACAATCCAGTATAGGATATGCTGATTAGTGTTGTCTTCGTTGGCATTGACAGTCTTGCACGGTCACATACCAGTATTTCTGCTTTAGCTTTTCTTTGAATAAAAGAGATTTAAATGCATTTAGACAATACATACTGTAAGCTGTTTACATACACTAAATTTAAGAGATTCAATATTAGAGTTTTTTTTTTTCTTTAAACACTACGGAGTGCAAATCAGGTTCTTCACAACAGATTGAATATTAAGCACTTCTTCAAAGAATGAGGGGGAAGAAATAAAGCCCAAGTGAATAAAACACTGAAACTATTCCCCTTTGAAAATAAATTCTAAGATGATGCGGAATGTGAAATAAGCTTTTAACATAGGTGATCCAAGTTTACAGTTAGAAACAAAACGTAGTCCTTCATGAAATAAAGGTTACAAGAACATGTGCCTGTTTTCCCCCGTTATAAACTGAGAAGCGGGTAGAGACGATGTTTCGGTACGAAAATAGGCGACTACAGGATCAGCTTTCCGTCTCACATGCTGTACCCAAAGCCAGGCTGTGGCTGCCCATAGGGTGGTGCAGTATAACCATAACCAAAAGGTGCCTGGGGAGGGACTGCAACACTGGGTCCTGCTGTCAGCATCAACTGGGGCTGACCTACGGAAGAAAACAAAAAGGAGCAGGGGTGGGGGGCGAGGAGGTGGGAGAAACTGTTAGCATCGTAGGATGATCACACCCCAGTCTCCCTTACTCTAGCAACATAATTCATTCTACTTCGAATGAATTTTGTGGGGACACTTCTGACTGTCTCAATTTCACCATGACAGTCACCCTGAGAAGGGTCCTGCCTAAACAGCCAACAAAAACCGTGCAGGGCCGAGGGCCAGAACTGTAACAGTGATTATGTTACTTCATACATCATTTAAAGCAATAAGCACATGCATGCTCCACATGCTTAGGCAAGACATCTAGCAATAAGCCTATCACCACATGGTGTTTGCACATTTTATTTGGTGACAATATAATTAGCACAGGAAAACAATTTTTTAACATATATTTTTAACACAACTGAACTTTTAAATTCCTGATTTAGACATGTCTAAATGGTAACAAAACCAAATGCATTTCTAGCAAAGTATCCGGTACTAAAAAAAAAAAAGTCAAAGACAAGACATATTCAAATATGCATTAGGTGTGAAATACATTAGAGGATACAACCTCTTTTGAATACTAAGTTAACACTCTCATGAAGTTTAAATAGTTATTGACACATACAGGAAACGACCTGTTGAGAACCTGGCTTATTTAGAGGGAGAATACACCTAACACCTCTCCCCACCTCCTGCAAAAGAGGTACTACTCTTAATCTCCCACTATAACTTAAACCTAGGGCGAGATTTCTCCCACAAGTGACCTCATGTCTCTCCTTTTCGTGAATAACAACCAAAACCGTCTTCAGTGAGTAAACTCTTTAGGAACCAGCAGTTTATTAAAAAAAAACACTTCTAACCTTGATACTGACGTCTACCTTGAAATTTCAACCCCGTTTTTTTTTTTTTTTAACAACATAAGCATTTTATTTTTTCATTAAGCTTCTTAGTTTCTTAGTATCACAGTGGAATGATGAGAAAACAAGAACAAAAAAAAAACCCCTTGAGTCTGCAAATCTCTGACAAACAGCAGAGACTTCAAGGCAATTGAGGGGGAGGGAAGGAGAGGCTTGAAAGAAGTGCCAGAATAGTTCCAACATCATGCCTCTCCTTAGCTGGCTGGGCAGGTGGAATGGTAAGAAGGTGGCACTGTCACAGCTGTCCTTGGCTCAACCCCATTTTCAACTGCCTACAAGGACTATGCATTTAAATACCCTGAAGATAAGCCAAATTCAGTAGATGCCCCCCAATTATTATACCCACCCTGTTTCTGTTTCTACTTTGTTTCCTATATCAAATATGTCAAACACCTTGCTCTCATCTCTAAGAATCTACTTTATGTTCTCCAACTTTATCAAAACTACCCTGTCCTCTAAATTCCCAAAGTCCTTATCTATAGTAAAAAGGAGATAATGGCATAATAGATTTGTATACTATCATTTCCTTTAGCGGGTTTAGATACAGCAGCCATAATTTTATACCCTCCTCCCAACACCACCTGGTTAAAGTGCTGTAAACTATACCCTTCAAATTCGTCGCTCAAATCAATCTGTTCACCATGAGTGAAATGGAAAGGGGAAGCATTTCAGAAAGGCACATGTAAGAAGAAATTAAATTGCCTTAAATATTCACTGAGAGTCATCCTATCTCTCTGGAAAGTTCTCAAGTGGAAACGCTATCCAGTTCTCTGTCCTAGTCAGAATTTAAAGAGATGTACTATTTCTGTAAAGCACACTTAAGATGACCTTGGCATGTTCTCTCACCTTTTGTACTTCTGAAAATTGAGCTCACCAACATGTCTTTCTCAGTAATTCATGAATAAGCAATCAGTGACCAGGCATTAGGTAAATTAGGTTATGATCTCAACTGACTTTTTTGAGATTACCTTTGCATTTAAGATTATCTTAGTGAGTAAAGGAACAGGAAAAAAAAAAAAAAAAAAGATCATCTTAGTGAATAATGTCAATGCCCGCTTTAAGACTGTTTTCAGAAAAAAAATACTAGACTTATTCCTTAACTCAGTGAGCCTTTTGCACTTTAGAGCTTACTACATTTCTATTTTGAGATAGAATCCCCACAGAATGAACTGTTTGTCTACTATATTTCTGTGAGGTTAAAGAAAGAAAGACATTACCATAAACAATAGGTTGAGTCTCTGTAGCTTGTTCTTCTTCTTTTCTCAGTGATTCTGAAGCATCTAATTTATCCACCTGGAGAAAAACAGGTAATGGTAATTAGCACCTCAAAAGTATTATAAACCTAGTTTATGGCAGAAAGTGGAAAAGCCTTAGTATGTTAAATTTTGTCAAAATAAAACAGACTAGAGTAGAAAGAACATTCTCAGGCCCCCTCAAATTCAATGGCAATGTTCATACTTCAGTCAAGGTGATTTTTAGCACTGTCATTATAAACCCTCAGGAAGGAGGGATTTATAAATGCCATAAAAGCTCACGCCAGGCTAAAACTGGGCATGCTAGGATGCAGCCAGCCTGAGGGAGGAGATAACAAGAAGGAACCACTTTCTCAAGTGAAGTTTAAACCCTATCAAAGATAATAATGAACTCATGACCTGGCAAGACTTCCCTCCCCAAAGGAAATGGTATTCAAAAAAGTGAAATGAGTCTAGTGACTGGATAGGCACTTGTGCAGGATGAGCTATCTTTTGCCAACTGTGCACAGCTTCTGTCAATATTGATTACGTGCGGACTGAAGTTTAAGATTCAAGTGGCTCCGTATTCAATCTTTTTATATAAAGACAGGCTGCATGTGTTGATGCTCTATTTTCTAAGAAGGAACTAGGAATGCCTGATTTTCCCCCAACTTCTTTGAGGAAGACATTTTTTGCCTTTAAGACAAAGAAGCAAATGGCTACTATATGCTAGCCACTCTAAGTAAAACTGGATAGTATCAGACAGAAATAATACTGTAGAGGAGTCCAAATATATTAGTGGAAAAAAAGAGCTGGAATACATAGATCCTTCCACTAACTAGTTGTGTGACCTTGGCAAACCATTGTACTGACCCTCAAATTTCCTTGTCTTATATAGTGAGTCAGTTGAATGAGATAATCTAGAGTTCCTTCTAGGGTTAACATGATTTGAATCTGGAATTCTGTGAAGGACTGGGGAGAATGACATTAGGACACAGGGATTAGGGAATCTCCACCATACCACTTCCATTTACCTTTTAAACTGTACTATATTTGTCTCTTAGACTATTTAAAAGTCTTACAGTTGGTCTGTCATTATATTTGAAGTAAAACTAAACTTCACATCTCAATGTTATCTATTATAGTGGCTTTCAAAGTCCTAAGTGTGCTGAGATAGGGAGGCAGAGTGCAGGAAAGAACTTTTTAATGAATGTTCACTGCATGTTCTTCAAAAAGGCCAACAGTGAAAAATCACTCACAAAAAAAGACATGCAGACTTCAGTGAAAAGGCTATTATAGACTGGGTCCCAAAAAGGTTAAAGCAGCACCTAGTCTCTATTTGAAATTATTTAAAATAGTGTTTCAATTCTCACATAGGCCATTAAGGTTAGGACAATATTTTATACATATTTTAATTGTTTCTATTAAATACCATAAATGTGGATCTAATCCATCCTAATTTGTCAGGGAGCAAAATGTGAGAAAAGTAAGCTGAGGTAGACTCTAGACACCTTCAGATAAAATGTGGTTTTTCTACCCTAGGAAGATGGGTTAGTTTGCTTTTGTATACCATTTTTCTATTTTATAACCTAAGTGCTCATGTGTTACAAATTACCCCAATATCAAATTAAAGACTACTATGCAGTATAAGTACCATGAGAAACACCCACTGTTTGGCACCCAAACTTAAAACAAAAATTACTGCAGCTTTATAATTTAAAGCACAGTTTGTGCCATCAAGGGCAGTCAGATGGGGTTCTGTTAACCTAAATAGTTACACAAAACTATAAGTATAGCTAAAGAGGTTATACCAAAAAAAATATGGATAAGTGTATGTTAATAACTTCTAAGAAGAAAAATCAAACAACAACAAAAAACCACCACTGCATAATACATTTCCAGACTTTCAAGGAAAGGAATCTAAAGTGAACACGTGTTTAAAAGTTAATGTCTGAGTCAGATGTTGAAGACAGAAGTCCTATTACAGAAGTACATTAAAGACTTAGAAGAGCTAGCAATGTCCCAATGCCCAGGCACAGACATAGGCAGGTTGGGCATAGGAACGAAACAAAAAGTAACAACTTTGAAGGAGGAGTATGGAGCTAAGCCAAAAAATTTTTGATTTTTCTATTTAATGGGACAGCCTCTGGCACAGCAACATCCAATTATTGTTTCCACTGACCCAATTTAGACTGCTCAAAAGAGAAAAGCAGAGAAGGCTTTTATGAACATAAGCTTTTGTTAAGAGCTGTAACAAAAGTTTCTGATCCTTGGATTTAAAAAGAAAAATTACAGGTAAGCATGTCACTGAGTTCAGTTCCATCTGTACTACTGAAAATTCACTATAATGTAAAAGGCTTTTCCACAAAGACTGCAATATGCTGCAGAGGAAAAGTTAACATGCAGTCAGTTACTTTGGTGTATGTGTGCATGAAAAAAAGGCAAAAGTACTGAAGCAAGAAGTGAGATCTGAAGATGACTGTTGCTATACAGGCTCTCAAGAAACACACACAGCCCACAGCAATGCCTTAAGAGTTTCAAAAGTAGTATGATGTAATTGCAATGACTGTTGTACATGCTTGATTTAAAACAATGCATAACACTGCAGTTCAATTACCTATTTTTCACACACACGCTTTCTAACTGCCTTGCTTACTAGCTGCTGAAGGGCCTCACACACAATGCATTTTACTCAGGTTTGCCCTAAGTTCCAATGGTGACTCCAGTTTGGTTCAACATAATTCCAAGGCACTGTCCCCCCTCCAAATTCTTTTAAATTGTTTCAACTGTCCTTTACCTTCCCACCCTTTTCTCACCACAATTTGATACCAGACGTAAGTTTGTTAACTTTGTTTCATTTATACTGGGATGGAGACAAGCCAATGAAGGAAGCAGTGACCAAAAGGTACCTAAATTTGACCTTGGACAAGCCAACGGATGAATAAGAGCAAATTTGTAGCTTCAGAGATGTACCTTATTATAGAAAGTATAAGTTAATATTGTTTCATTACATACAGAAATAATCCATGTTGCTTAGCAACAATTACAGCAAGCTACTCTGATGATTTTTAAAGTTTTGATTCCTCTTGAAAATGGACTAGCACCATAAGAACTGGACACCTGGAGAAACATGAGGAAAGTCTCTTCGGAAGCAGCTAGTATCTCTTGTATCTACTTTCAGCAAAAAATTAGTAAGAATCAAGAGATCAGAAACTGGATCACAGTCCTTCAATACCAAAAAAACCCCAAAAAGCCTTTTAGGGCATGTATATACATATATAAATTCAACAACTGTCAGGCACGCTTACAAAATAAAACCAGAGGCTGTTTAATTTTACTTAGAGTATTGAGAAAATCCTATTATGGTCCAGATACCCTGACAGGGAAGAGAAATTTCCTGAAACTTTGGAATTAATATGGAAACTCAACATGCTCAGTTTTTAATAATATAATTAAGAGAGACTGTGAACCAACTACTGATTAGCCTCCTGCCCTTCCTAAAGCCTATTAGCCGATTAGTAGCAAACATCTACTAATGTCCTAGAGCTCTATTATAGTTATGTTTCAAGGGACTTGCAGAGGCTTTAGTGAAAATTTATCGGGGGAAAAAGCAGCAGCAGCAGTGTAGAAAAGGAAGGAAAAAAAATCATGCAAATTCCTTAGACTTAGTCCTCCAGACTTAAAGATGGAAAAGAATCAACTTTCACCTTTTCCTTTATTGCATCAACCTGCAAAGGAATTCAGAAGGTGCAGCTTAGAAAAAAATCAAATTCCATATTGAGCATAAAAAGGTAGAATCAGCAACAAAGGTTTAGGGGAGAAACATCTAACCACTAAAAAAGGTATGAGAAAAGTGAAAATAAAGGGCATACTGGAAGCAAAACTTAGAATTTTTTTTTTTTTAACTTCAGAGCTTATTGCAGAAGAGTTTATGCTAGAGTCAGTGTGAAAGAAAGCAGCTTAATCACTAGTAAAATTTACAGCACTTCGGTTAACAGCAGCTTAGAGCCAGGTCTCACAAGTTGGCATTATGCATATGAAAAGAAGCTATTCTCATCTATGGCTAAGACACAAGGCGAATGTTTTTCTTCTTACACTGGACTTTAAGCAGTTTATACACAGAAAATGATAATTCTTAAAAAATTATAACTAACACAACGACATCTAATTAGATGGTAGCCCAAGGAAATATTCAGTTATACTGGGGGTTGTTAGTAGTGCTTTTTCCCCCGCTTTAACTCAGGCATGCCAAAGAGATCAGATATGAAACTGATTTAAATAAGCATGTTTTGCTTTGACAAAATGGATTCTTTAGGACCATTTAAATATGTTCTATAGCATGAAAGCTAGTAACTGTTGAGGATGGGGTAAGTAAAAAACATCTTAACATCAAAAATGGACATTAAGATGGATAAGTGAATTTTATAAAATGATTATACCCCCAGTTTGTTTAATGCACTTTTAGGAAATGTGTCATTAATTGTTAACCTCCTACAATATTTTTAAATAAGGGGTTAAACTATCAAAATACTGAGAAGATTAACAGGGTATTAAGAATATAGGTGTAGTGGTTGAGAATCTGCCTGCCGGTGCAGGGGACACGGGTTCGTGCCCCGGTCCGGGAAGATCCCACATGCCGCGGAGCGGCTGGGCCCGTGAGCCATGGCCGCTGAGCCTGCGTGTCTGGAGCCTTGCTCCGCAACGGGAGAGGCCACAACAGTGAGAGGCCCGCGTACCACAAAAAAAAAAAAAAAAGGAATATAGGTGTAGGGCTTTCCTAGAGGCGCAGTGGTTGAGGGTCCGCCTGCCGATGCAGGGGACATGGGTTCGTGCCCCGGTCTGGGAAGATCCCACATGCCGTGGAGCGACTGGGCCCGTGAGCCATGGCCGCTGGGCCTGCGCTCCGCAATGGGAGAGGCCACAACAGTGAGAGGCCCGCGTACCGCAAAAGAAAAAGAAAAAAGAATATAGGTGTAGCTTCCCTAGGGGAAACAGAGATACATATTAAAGTCAAGAACCAACCGAACAGAAGGGAATCTACACTACTAAGTTATGGTCATCTGAGTTACAAGAATTGATTTGAGGAAGACATTATTTTGACAAAAAGGTTTCTATCAAACGTTAAAAAAAAATAACAAAAAACCCACACAACATGGACATAATACTATTTGCCCCTCAGAAATACATTCTGAGGTATTCTGAGGGTAAACATTCTGACGAAGTATGTTTGAATTCCCTTTCCATTCAATGTCATTTGTCAGATATTAAAAATTACTGGAGGACAGGAATATTTTATGATCAACTAAATTACTTCTACTAGAGAAAAAAACATTTGAAAACAAAGTCTACATGGAATTTTACATATCCTCAAGATAATTAGTTCTCAGAGATGCCATTACCTTTGTCAGATATTCCTTCATGACCTGGATGAAATAGGGCATGGCAAAATCCATGATATTGTGCCTCCATGCAGTTTCCAGGACAACATCTGGCCTTAAAAGATCATAACAAGTAAAGAGACAAGCTCCAAAGCACTCTCTTTTTTCTTCCTGCAAAAACCACTGTAGGAGTTCTTCAGCCAACTCAGTATCTTTAGATTCAGAGGCATACTGCATTGCATCCTATTTAAAGGAAAGGATGAAGGTCAAACATTAAATTCAAATACACTGAACTGGTAAACTAAGTAATACAATGGGGAAAAAACCTCCCAGTTATATCATTTAAATTAAGGATTTCCTGAAAGAAAAGGAAAAGACAGGGTAAAGCATTTTTTTTAAAAAAAAAACAAAACAGAGAGACGTTTGACATAAACATAAGACAGCCTCCAGAATCAAGAAATCGACTTATCATCTCCTCAAGCAGGAGCTTAAAGGCAGTTCTCATACTTGCAAAAACGAACACGTTTATAGACCATAACCACTTATAATATACCATTCCAGGGTTAACACACATCATCTAGTATTTGGCTTAAATGCCCCACCCCCACCAACTTTATTCACCTTGTACAGGCTATCTTTCTTGCACAGCTCCACACTCTGTTTCCAGCGATTGTTGCCTTTGAAGAGATAAGCAGCAATTCTTCTGAACTCAATGAGTTCATGTTTTTCCAAACGCTGAGCAAGCGAGATATTGTCGAAGTTGTCATAAGCATCTATCGATGTTCGCAGAGCCTTAAAAAATAAACAAAGCCATTCAAATCCCAAACCAGGATTTCACTTTAGTTTAAATTTTATGTCCCATCGCTCTTGATCAATGAGCCATTACTGTATATGACTGACTGTATGTAATATGATCAATACCTTACATGATATATACGTATGACTTGATCAATGAGCCATTATTGTAATACAACAGCCTAGATTCAAGAATCAAACTGCAAAGTTGTAATATGAACAAGTATCAACATTCCTCAGTCTGTTTAACAATGAAGTCCTTCAAGGCACTATAAAATTTCTAAAGATACAATTTTTTCTCCAAAGTTTTCAGTATCAAGGACTAACTTGAATGGTTATGAAATTGGAAGGATTTGTAATTTGGAGGGTAAGGTTTTATGCTCTAGGTAAACTCCTGATACAACTCAACATGATATTCAGTCATAGAGATCAGCATGGGATCTGAGACTGAAAGAAAACCATGTTGACAGTAAGAGAAAGACAAAGGCAACTAGCTTAACCTTAACTTTAATTTTGTTTTCGCCAAATCCTTCACAAGGGAAAGTTTACTAAAAGACAGGTACCAATATGCTCTTGGGCAAGAAAAAGAGTGACTAAAAGAGTTAATACTGTGTAAGTTTTATGGACTAGTTTAAGAGCTCAAAAACTTTCAACTCAATCTACAGTCTAGATGTTTAGGTATTTTTCTAAAGCATTAACTTGGACATGATCTAAGCAGAATTCTGCAAACGTGGCATTTAATTAGGAGACATCAGATTTACCAATCCTGAAAACTTCACTAAATTTAGATCCGTGGCACTCAAGTACCTATTTACAGTCCTAAGGGATGATGGGCTTTTTTCAAAAAAAATAAATTTATTTATTTTTTTGGCTGTGTTGGGTCTTTGTTTCTGTGCAAGGGCTTTCTCTAGTTGCGGTGAGCGGGGGCTACTCTTCATCGCAGTGCGCGGGCCTCTCACTGTCGCAGCCTCTTTTGTTGCGGAGCACAGGCTCCAGATGCGCAGGCTCAGTAGCTGTGACTCACGGGCCCAGTTGCTCTGCGGCATGTGGGATCTTCCCAGACCAGGGCTCGAACCCATGTCCCCTGCACTGGCAGGCAGATTCTCAACCACTGCGCCACCAGGGAAGCCCTGATGGGCTTTTTTTTTTCCTGCAGAACATACCATCTTTACAACTCAATGATAACCTGAGTTTTGAGAAAACATGAAAGAACCAAAAGGCTTTACCTGATAATCTTCTTCTGTAATAAAGAGGTTGTTAAGTGATTCATTCACAGATTTGTTGTTGTGGTTCTGGACTGAACGCAAATATGGTTTCACCAGTGGTAGCTGTTTAACCTTTAAAATAAGAGTTTGTTACAAATGTCGTACACTGCTAAAGTTCCATGGACAAAAGTTATCCAAGAAAGTCTTAGCTCCGTGCTATGAAGTTTTGAGGTTTTAAAAATTATTACCTTGCTGAAATAATTGACTGCACGAGTATGATCCAACCGTGGAGACAGCACCATCAGCAAATCATTTAACAACAGTGGCTTGAATTCTAAGTAGAATTGTATTGCTCTGTAGTATAGTTCCACATTGGCAACCTGAAACAGCAAAAATCCATACGTGAGATAGAGTTACTTCCTAATGAGCTTTCTCTTCTGAAGAAGGTACACACCTTAGTGATGATATCTTTGAACTGCCCTTCTTTCCATGCATCAGTCGGATGATTCATCATGGTAATTATGGCGTTGTCATATTCTTCGTACTTGTCGTACAAAAACACCAATTCTGCCCACAGATGAGCTTGTTCTGCAGCTCTTAGCACCTGCATAAGAAAGATTTAATTGCTTTAGATAGATGGGGGTCTCTAATTCTAATTAATAGCAAAAAGACCTTTTTTTAAATTAAAATTAAAGTATTTGTTTTAGCTATAGAGTTGCCTTACAATTAAAGGTTGGTTACCTTAGGAATATTCACTCTGGACCAGAACAGCTCCAGGTGCTCCCTCATTTTCTGTGGCTTAAACTTAGAATACAGAATAGCTAATTCGGTGAACATCCCCATATGAGCTCGCTCAAGTCCCAGTGCTGCTTCCAACATGGTTATCAGCTCTTCAAAATATCCACGATCCTAAATAAGAGAAAAATGCAATTAAAGACAAAAATATCTGTGGCAAAAGATCTCAGTTAATACAAAAGACTCAGTTCATTACCTGATAGTAGTTGATAAGTTCCTCCAATTCATCTGCATGTACTACAATATGAAGCCCACACATTTGAGCGAGACGGAACTCTTTCCCATCTACACAGGCAAAGCAGACCTACAATTTAAAAAATTGCAGTTATGTGAACTCAAGTGTAAACATGGCTGGTTAATTCAATTAATCAGTTTAAAGAACATTCCTAAATAGTATCTTAATTCTTCACTCAAACTGTTGTTTAGATTACCTCTTTCCACGTTCGAGTACTATTAGCTTTCCTAGCTCCATCAACAGCTGCCTGATATTCACCCAGGTGAACCAGAGTAGATGCCAAGCGTCCAAAATTGGAAACATTATTGTACAACAACTTAGCAGCATCATACATTTTTTCATCATAACAGCGGTCACCAACCTGAAAAAGAAACAAAAACCATTTTCAGTAAGCCTAAACTCAATCTTCTTTCCAAAGTTACAACTCAATTTAATACTAAAAAACAGTATTTTTCCTTAGAAACTTTCAGCTGCCACTTGTTGATTTTACTAAGCTAATGAAGTTGCTCGACTATTTTTACACTCCTAAAAAAAAATCGGAACAGGAAACCCACTTGCTGGATATGAGCGTTATTTGGCCCATTGATGAACTCTTCTAACTCTGCGAGGCGGTTTGTTTTAGCCAGTGCAAATATCAATTCTGTCTCCACATAGGATTCACGAGCCTTCTTACGGGCCATCTGCAAGTACTTCACCAGTTCTTCCCAGTTTCCTAGGTATAGAAAAACAAATAAGTAAATCCAAACACTAACATACCAACATTTATCTTTTCACTGAAGCAAATGAGAATTGCTATTAATTTCCCTTTCAAAGAGACAGTATAGAGAATAACAAATATAAACAGTGAAAGGCATCAAAACAGTGAAACTTCTATTATGCCTCTGTATTATTACTGACCAAATGAATAGCTGAATCCCCTTTTTCCTTAAAGTTATCGGATTAGAGATCGATGAGAATTTTGAGACTGCAAAACAGAAAATTAAACTTCCCCATGGAGCTTTTAAATTCACAAAACACAGACTCTCTTTAACTGAACTAAGATGGAGGGCAAACAGCCATGCAGTCTCTAACTCCTACTTAATACAGAACAGACATATAACTTAATGCTTAGCTTAGGTACATTTTCTGAGGTGGCAAACACATAAAAGTGAGAAGCCATACCACTAGTATTGGCAGCCTGAACAACTTCCATGTAGGATGAAGGATCATCTGCTTTGATGTAAGAATCAATGGCTTCTTTCACCATTCCTTTCTGCAGCTGAGCTTTTGCGAGCTGACTCCAGACTGCAGGTTCATTGCAGCGTTCAGCGAACTCATATGCCCGATCTAAGTTTCCAATATGTTCGATCAAGACCTAGGCAACCAATTTTTAATCAGAGTTACAGTACAATGAATCTTACCACACAGCAATTACATTTAAACGGTTAGGATTTTATTGCTCTTCTATTGCCACAGCAATAAATTATGCCCATTCTCACAGGACAATAGATACATTGAATTAAGAGAAGGTATTACATTTAGTAAATCAACTCGGGTAATCTGTAGATTTACCTGCACTGCTGAAGTATTGACGTCAAATTTCCGAAAAATGGCAAATGCTTCTTCAAACAGCTCATTGCTGATGGCGATATTGGCAATATCTGGGGCATCATAATTATCCAGGCGGTTAATATATTCCATAACACGGGTACGGTCAGCCTTGATTGCAGTGAGGATGAGGAGGTTTTGCAGATTCCTTTTAAGAAAGAAAGATTTGAATGCAATGTTTGAAAAGCTCATTAGTCATAAAGAATAAACACTGCAGCTAAAGAGTATTTTGCCTCAGGAGGTAGGGTGACAAGAGGGTATTAGAAAAGTGAGAATTTAGACAACATTCTCTAATCTTTGTCTCTGTTCCTTCTCCAGACTGACAGGCTATAATTAAAGACTAACTATAAAGAGCCAATAGACAGACCCCTCTTCACAGGATACCTGTGTTCACTGAATACAGAGTTATCAAGGACAATTTTCTCCAGCAGTTCAATGAGTTCATTAGGAAGGTCTGCAGTCATAAAAGCCTTGACAGTTACTGACACTTCTTCAGGGTCCTGAGTCTCAGACAAGGCTGTCTGTACAACCTGCAGAGGATATACAGGGAATAAGTACTGAGAGTCAAGGTGGTTTTGATGATATTATCTGATAAGAATAAGCTGGCCTCAGTAGAAAATGAAATAGGCAGAGAAGAAGGAACAAGATAAAATACCTTTACATTTACCACCCAAAGGTCTTTTTACATAAATCCACATATACCTGTAAACATGTATACTTTCGTTCTCTTGAAAAAAAAATCACCCTAATTACATAATTTCTATCTTTTCCCTGATTAAAATATTATCCATAATAACCACTCCTCATTATCACTTTAATGGTTACATACAATTCAACCATACAGATGTGGCATATTATATACTCAGTAACTCCTCTATTTCTGGCTATTTGTATAGTTCCCAGATGCACCAATGAACATTTTTTCCAGGAAGCTTTGTATTAACTTGGGAATTTTCCTTAGAAATGCTTCCTAAGAATGAAAAATTAATATTCTTCAATTTATTCTCTTCTATATTTATACTTCTACCAACAATTTAAGAACCATTATTAACAACCTTCAATTTTTAAGGTTTTAAAAAATGTTTTCGGGCTTCCCTGGT
Organism: Kogia breviceps; assembly: GCF_026419965.1. Taxonomy (NCBI): domain Eukaryota; kingdom Metazoa; phylum Chordata; class Mammalia; order Artiodactyla; family Physeteridae; genus Kogia; species Kogia breviceps. Next base: position 23,194,372 of record NC_081328.1, read on the forward strand.
GGCGCAGTGGTTGAGAATCCGCCTGCCGATGCAGGAGACACGGGTTCGTGCCCTGGTCCGGGAAGATCCCACATGCCGCGGCGCAACTGAGCCCGTGAGCCATGGCCGCTGGGCCTGTGCGTCCGGAGCCTGTGCTCCGCAACGGGAGAGGCCACAACAGTGAGAGGCCCGCATACCGCAAAAAAAAAAATAAAATAAAATAAAAATAAAAAATAAAAAATGTTTTCAATTTTTATATAGATATAAACCCGCATCTCCTTTGCAGGTCTATGCTTACTCTATTGAGATTTATTTAACATTTACCCACTAGGTCATTTGTATTTTCTCACCAATTCTTATCCTTTGCTGATTTACCACTGTCTTGAATGTTTCTAATCAACTGAGTCACTTCTCAGGTATTAATAAATAGCAATTCTTATTCATTTTATTAAATGTTTAATTTATTGTTATCCTTTTAACTATGATGAATTGAGGAAGTCTCATATAATTAAATTCTCTCTTTCAGGATGTATTTTCTTAGGGAAGATATATTTCACTTTTGTTAACATTTATGATATATATATATTTTAGTACAATTTTTATTTTCTTCTTTTCACTGCCATCTCTCATAGTTAAATATGATCCATTTGAGTATATTTGGTATATGATGAGGCAAAAGGTTTTACTCATAGTTAAAAAGATGAGCCTTAAACACATTTGCCAATTTTACCTGATCAATGAGGGGTCTCCTGTAAGGATTGCTTTCCAGCAGCACACTACCCCACAGTTCTGGATCCTTTCGCCGTACCAGATAGCGGGAAAGACTTTTGAAGAGGGAATTCTCATTACAAACCTAAGTGAGATATTAAAGATTAATTTCATGGTAAAAGATAAAACCTTTTTATAGATTGACTATACTTTTAAAAGGTTATTTCCTATCATTATACCTTGATTATTTTTTATAGCAAAAAAAAAATCCATTACTTTTACATGTATCTTTAATAGGTCACAACCATATTTTTCTTATTAAAATTCAATCAACAGAAAAAACATACTTATTAATTTTTGGAGGCTTTTAAAAGGCACCCTGATGTGGGATCTATATTTGGACTTCATATTCTACTCCTCTGGACTATCTATTCATGCACCAGGATGCCAAGTTTTAATTATAGAGGCTCTGTAATGTGCTTTAATAATTGGTAGGGCTAGTGCACCTTCATAGCTTTCTTTTCAGTGTTTTACTAGCTATTCTTGTGTGTTTATTTTCCCATGTGTATATGCATACATATATTTATATATGAATATGTATGTACATAGATGCATTATTTCCTAGCTCTGACCAATGAAAGACCCTGGAAGGAAATATACCTAGAGCCTAGATCTGGTTTTCTAATGGTACTCCCCCCTAAAAGGGATCAAAGTTCCCCAGAAAAATGAACGATCCAGGGCCGGGGAGGGTATAAAATGAGCATGGTATAACTTGTTGGGCCAGGTAATAAAGAAGTGCTCCAAGAGCAATGAGACCATGACACAAAGCCCTGAGAGGCAGGTTGATGGGGTTTTTATCAGTCAAAACTGGAGTAATTTGAAAATCAAAACAATGGATTATAACCCATAGAACTCAAGAGTGCATGAATAAATGCGTGCTGACTGATAAATGTGGAGAAAGGGATAAAGTTGGAAAATTGTTATTTTGCAACCAACACATTAAGAATGGTTGAATAAGAATCAATAGATTCAAAACTGGGGGGCAGGGGAGCCATACTTACACACACACACACACACACACACACACACACACACACACACACACACAGTAGGATACTCGCATTGTCTTAAATGTCTCTTCACAAACTACTTAATATCTGCAAGGGGAAATATATTTATACAATAGGAGAAACTGACCACTTGATAAAAAGTGACCCCCAAAATGAAGGACAACAGGACATTAGGTGCTTCTGCATGTTATAGCATGAGAAAAACAAAACATCACTTAAGTAATAAATTTTGGATGGAAACGTACAATCTAAATCTAATCAGGAGGAACTATAAGAGAAACTCAAAGTGAAGAACATTCTATTTTTTAAAATAAGACTTTTCATTTACAAGAAATATACAAAATAGGTGAATCCACAGAGACGGAAGGCAGTTGGGAGGTTGTCAGGGGCTGGGAGGAGGCAGGGAATGTGGAGCAACTGCTTAATGTGTACTGGATTTCCTCATGAGGTGATGAAAACCTGGAACTAGAGAGAGGTGTAGTGATTACACAACACTGCAAATGTACTAACTGCCACTGAATTGTTCACTTTCAAATGGTTAATGTAATGTGAATTTTACCTCAATAAAAAGTTACAAATGGAGAAAAAGACTTTTTACAATTATGTCTGTCAATAAAAGACAAAGGAAGTGTGAAGAATTGTTTCGGATTAAAAGAGACAAGATGGATATGACAACTACATGCAATATGTAATCCTAGACTGGAGGGAAAAAATTTCTTTTAAAGGACATTATGGGTCAATTGACAAAACTGGAATAAAACAGACTGTAAAAAGTATTCTACTGGTGTCAGACTGACTGAGGTTGCCATCTACAATGTGGTTATGAAAGAGAATATCCTTATTCTTAACAAATACACAGTGAAGAGGTATAAGGCCATGAGGTATGCAATTTATTCTCATATGGTTAAAAATTTAGATGTGTCTATACATACATACACACATATATAAACATATACATATATGTGTGCGTACATACGAGTGTATGAGAACATAAGTGATAAAACTAGTGGGGTTAAATGTTAATGGGTGAATATAAGCTTAATCAGCTACTTTGGCCAGTTTAAGTTCATAATTATCAGCAAAGTTTTTTTAAAAAGCATGTATCTTCCAAAGATGCTCCATATTACCTAAAACCACTCTGAAACTCAAAATTCACTAATCCAACATTATATAATAGGTTTTTAAAAAATGCAGTCTTGGGACTTCCCTGGTGGCACAGTGGTTAAGAGTCCACCTGCCAATGCAGGAAACACGGGTTCAATCCGGGAAGATCCCACATGCTGCGGAGCAACTAAGCCTGTGCGCCACAACTACTGAGCCTGTGAGCCACAACTACTGAAGCCTGTGTGCCTAGAGCCCGTGCTCCGCAACAAGAGAAGCCACCATGATGAGAAGCCTGTGCACCGCAATGAAGAGCAGCACCGCTCGCCGCAACTAGAGAAAGCCTGCGCACAGCAGCGAAGACCCAACGCAGCCAAAAATAAATAAATAAATTTATTTTGGAAAAAAAAAAAAATGCAGTCTTCTCTGTACACATTCAGCTAGCAGTACTCACATTAATAAGTTCCAGATCACACTGGCCACGTTCATAAGCAACACAGGCTAGATGTGGATCTCTCTTCTCACAATACTTTCCAACAACACGACTGTCATAATAAGGATTTTCCCGAAGAAATCGCTCTGGGTTGTTATTACTGTCTATGTAGATTTTGGCTAAAGCATTGTGAGTAGCAGGCTCTTCACAGCCCTCATGAATTCTAGCCTCCAGCCAAGGCAGAAGCAGTTTCAATCTGGTAAAAAAAAAAAAAAAAAAAAAAAAAGGAAAAGAAACACACAAAAAAAACCCCACATATACACGTATTATATTATAAATAGCACATTCTTGACACACTATCTAAGTACCTTACAGTCTATAATGTACTTTTCCATACACTATTTTGAATTCTCAACACGCCTACTACAAATTGCGAAACTAAGACTTGGAGATGGTTAAATGATTTGCCCAAGATTACACAGAAGGTATATATAAGACTGTCTTTCATACTCTCCCAGATCTATCTGCTACATTATCTACACAGGATATAGAAAAAAAAAAAAAGATTATAGGTTCACAGATTGTTCTTAAAATTGGACAAAACGGCTGGACTTTGGATAAGTTTTGTTTAAGAGTAGGATAGAGAAGTGGTATGAAAAAATAGGCCCGATTAATCTGAGGTTCCTTATAATTTTAATGCAGGTAACATACAACATTACCTAAAGCCAAAAGAAACAGTACCCTAAATATATACCGGGAACAAAATCTGGTAGCTTTAGAAACTCTAGCTTTAATACCTCTAGCAGTCATACAATCACTCCACCAAGAGCCATGGTTTTGCTAAGTTATAGCTTATATTTCAATGGTCCAGATGACCAACACTCTTTTACCAGGATTTAAATAACAAAATTGTTACAACCTATAATCACGTTAGTCTCAAACTTTAAAAAAATCAGTATTCTACATCTCCATTGTCCTTAACTAGAATTTCTCAAACATTTTCTGAATGTTTGAAACATTCTGATATAAATTCTATGAATACCATTAGCAGAACACCTGTACCACCTCAGGTTAAATTAAACCCCATTCTTGATAATCTTTTCATAGCTAGAGTAACCTCCTACTATTATACCAACCTCCTACTATTATACCAACCCACTAACCTCATTTACTATGTCAGCATTTTTTGAACACAAAATGTCCCGGCTAAAAAAAGACTTCACAGTAAACGTGTCAGAAGCACTCACACTATGTTCTCCTCTACTTGAAATTCATAATTCATATTATCATATCAAGGTTCAACTTAAAAATGAGTTTAACCCAGAGTTACAAAGGGAACTCTTTTCTTTTGTCATGCTTGAGAATTTATCAGAGAATTAGTTATTAAATATGGTGGTATCATACCTAACCAAAAGGAGGCTTTTTACATAGTTTACATTAAAAACATATAGCTATGTGGTTTGACTCTGTGTATAAACATGCAAAGAAGGTGATCAACTAGATTAACAGATATTCTATATGACAGCTGTAATGGTTCAGAAAACAGATTTTTTTTTTCCCCAGAAATAGAGCAAGCTACAGCTAGCTTATCACGTCTAAATTAGGTATCTCCAGGGAATTAAGGTCCATGAGTTACACTGAGTAGCTTTTGGGCAACTGACAGGTTATACTTCTATTCATTACCAAGCTAAAAGAGACTAATACTTTATCTTTAGTTATGAAGATTAAAACAGTACTACACCTGTTTCTTTTTTCAACCTCAGCGACAAGCTCATCAGTAGAGAATTGACCTCTTACAACAAGAATCAAGTTTTTAATGACATCTTCAGAGCAATCAACATCAAGTAATCCTCCAATAACCACAGGAAGTCGACTTGGATTCACCTATGGTTTAAAAAAAAAAGAAGAAGAATGTCATTACGTTACTAATAAGCAAAACCAAAAGGAGTTTCAAAAAATAAAACTCATTTCCCTCTTCAAGCTCAGTTTTAAAATTCAGTAATAAGCTGAGTCTAAATTCACACTAGACAAAGAAATTTAGCAGGAAGTCTGCCTTGGTTAATTAATTACTTCAGCATTGCTCCAAAGGACAAAGAAGTCCAAAGAAGCTAAAGTCACAGAATGACTATGAAAACATTATCTGGTAAAAAGGCCTCTATCATAGCAAAACTGCCTTTATATTTCTGGAGTTAGAAGGTAAAGTTTCTCATATCTTTATTTAAGATGGTTTTAATACTATGCTTTGCAGCCTATGGCCTCCATACGGATACCTCAGGGGCTATCAAATAAGTAGGGTGTAGGCCACTCAATTTTTTCAACTACAGCAGTTCTGTTTTGTTTTACCTACTTGGAATGCACTTAAAATTTTAATCAAAGAAAGGATTCTGCTGGAAAAAAAAAAAGTTGAAAGCCATTGTAGCAGACCACTCTTACTGGACACAGAGTTTCAAAAGGATGAAGATTTCCAGTGTGAGAAGAAAAATCTACAAGACTATATTTTAAAGTTATCTAAGTATTACTTACCTTCTGTACATATATCTCTATATACTTTTGAAGATTATTTCTATATAAATAGAGCACCAAATCATGGACAAAGTCAAATCGATCACACACAATGATAAGTGGTAACTGATCTGTTAGCTTTGCTTCCTGGGGGGGGAAAAAAAAAAAAGAAAAAGAAACCTTAATTTTCTTCTTCTGTGAGATTATCAATGTAAAATATGAGAATCTGTTCTACACTTGTGGGAGAGGCTCACATAAACTTGGCTATTCTTAGAAGTGCCCAACCCAGTTTCCATAAATTTTTATGAATACCTAGAGTCACAGCAAAATACCAGGTCCTTCCCACATATAATCCTTTACAAAAAAAATAACAAGACTTGTGAGCCATCAGTGGCACTCAGGATATAAAATCATCACACTGGGACTTTCATTAATAGTAACAACTGAATTTGTAGTTGATTTAAGAGGTATAGTCACACTGTCAAAATTGGGCATATTGGCTCACATTTGTTTCAAACTGATGCCTTGTTTTTTACCCCTCCCCATTCCAGTCTATATGGCCGTCTTCTAACACTGTTATAATAAAGCCTACAAGGAGAAGCATTAGCGATGGCCATGAATTTAAATATACCACATGCTGCTATTAAAAAAAAAAAGGTTTAAAAGATATAAAGCATTTAAAGCACCTTTAAATTGCCAACTGCTTTTACCATTACAAATACCAAGCTATAATCCTACTTACAGATTGACATAGATGTTATAGACAGGTAGGTAACACCTGTACTGGGCATTTACCTGATACATGTCCTGTTACATTCCACAGACATTAGGTACAGCACAAAAAACAACAGTTTCCATCAGGAATTCATTTATACACAGTGAAACATTCCTCAGTAAATGATTCCTCTATGGATTGTCTACTGAAGAAGAAGAACTAAGCAGGACAGGACTTTCCTCAATGACAGCCACAAAAAACGTTATTTGCAAGGTTAGAATAAATTCGAAGTCTAGCACTTATAAGTCACCCAATTATAAACAATTATAATTAGTCTATGAAGTGTTCAGAGAACACTAAACTAAATCTGGAGTCGTAAGAAATCCTGAATTTTAAAAAAAATAAAATGGCTGAAAATCTGAAGTGGAAGTCCAGCTGCAGATTTTTCCCATCAAGGAAAGTCTAAAGCAAGTATTATTTAGCACCATAGAAACTCTGTACTAACAGCTGCTATAATCATTTCTAAAGAGAATGTTTGATCTACCTATGCAAAAGATTTTAGCAGGCCAAGTTTTTCCTACTAAACGAACATCAACACATTAATCTTCTTTACCTTGTTTAATATACATATAAAATATTACCTTCTGAAGTTTACCACTTAGGGAGAAAACATACTTGGCAAGTAATCTAAGATTATTTAGGTATTCTAGTCTCACGCATGGGTGGTTTAAGATTTCTGCTGCAAAAGACAACTATGTGTATTCACAAAGAAAATTTAAATTTGAAAAAAGCAGACAAAAACTGGGATACTTTCTTGATTACCTAAATTTGCATGATTTCATATATGCAAGTAATAATGCTATTAATATTTTAAATTTTTATTTAAAGGTTACCCTTTAGGTATTATGATTAGCGATTTTAGGATCAAAATTGCAATTATATAAACATATTCAGGTTTTCTTAAACATAAAGTTTGGAGATATAGCAGGGAACAAAGTAAGCATTCCCCAAAAAGACTTACATTCTAGTGGGAAGAGACAATGCTAAGTGTTATAAAGAAAAAAGAGAACAAGATAAGGGGGAAGTGAGGATGGAATAGGAATAGATTTTATTTTAGACAGGGTAATCTGAGACATCCTTACTCGTGATATTTGACTGGACATCTGAAAGAAGGTAAGGGAGCAGGTCGTGAAGGTCTGAGAGGAAAGTGGGAAAGGGCACAAGCAAAGGCCCTGGGGCAGGAGAGGGTTTGGGGAGTTCCAGGAATAGCAAGCAGGCCAGTGAGGTTGAAACAAAACCTGGAAAATAAGATCAAAGGTAGCAAGAGGCATGGGTCTAAAGAATAGTTTTAAATTTTCTATGCAAGGCTACAGTTCCACAAGGTTAGGGCATGAGCCAAATAATGCTACTGACACCATTTCATCCTGCTTACAGGCTACTTTAAAGGAGAATTCATATTCTATCAATCTCTGTATTCCTGGTGGCTAGCGTGTAATTGGCACTTGTCTAATGTTCAAGATTAGATTCAGAGAAGTATTTTTTCTTATTATCACAGTTTGCATACAACACCAGTTATAATACAGCTAGTAACTCCGAAATGAAGTTTAATAACAGTGATGATGAAATGTAGCATGCCACTACAAACTACAGATCAATAGGAAAGTGAGTAAATGGTTTAGTATGTTCATTCTCATTGCTGGGGTGAAAGGCTGAATATCCAATAGTAGCACATTAGCACTAATTAGCACATTTCCTCTAACTCAGGCTGGTATTAAAATTCCTTCAAGGAGTCAGGAATAACTTAAAACCAAAAAGAAACAAAACTTGCCTGCTAGAAAGGCTGACAATATCTTATTTCCAAGGCCCACCAACACAGCTTATTAACCACGGTTATCACTTGAACACCTACGGCATACAAGGTATTTGATAAACACAGCTTGTGGTTGAAAAAACCAAGGCTGAGGCACCTTAGTTTACTGGCCTGAGGTTAACAGCTTTATAGAAAGAAAAGGAATGTGAACCAGGTCTGACTTTTCAAAAGCCCATAATTCACATCCACTCTCATCTATTAGACTTGCATCCAATTCACAAGTGTGAAGGGGGATTTCTCATCTAATTAGATCTCATGGGCTAAGCAATGTAAGACTGCCACATCCTAGTTTCCAGAGGGTTTTTTATGAAGCTCAAGTTCATCATAATTAGGTGAAAACAGTTAATTTACTCCTGCTTTACATATATATAACTCAAATATTACAACCCAATGCTCAAGAAATTACAATTGAAGCATAAAAGCTGAGAGCTTAATGAAAACAAAAAGAAATCAGTGTGGATCTGGTAGTATTTTTTAAAAAAGGAAACAGTACTGTTACTCAAAGGAGGAACTGTACTGGTGTTATGGGTACACTAGTCAAGCACAGAGTATCAAATCTTTCTCATTTGGAAGTTTTTTTCTGACAACAGGAAGTCATGAGTTCAAACATATACTAGCCAGGCTCCTCAGAATATTCACGATGGCAAAGACATTATAAAGCTGTACTTTTGGGGAATGCTTACCTTTCAATCTAAAACATAGGGCAACTTCAGCACTTTAACTACATCATTACACTAAAACACCTAAGGGTTTAGCTATTTAATCTAGGTATTAAGTTCTTCAGAAGAATCAGCTAAAACAACTATAGATTATCTTAAAATGTTCAGTGTAGGAGTAAGAAAAGCCTGTTCTTTCCTACTAAATTGCACAATGAACAGTTTGGTTTTAGTTTCAATCTAAAATTCTTCCAGAAGAAAAAAATACTTAACTTTATATAAAATCTCTGGAATCATTTAATATATTTTTAATATAAATGTACAGTATATAAATATGTATTTTGGAGGGATGTGAATGTTCTGTAGTTTTCCTGATTTTTATAAACGACTGCCAATTTTAAAGTCTTACCTTCCTCACAAAGTAATTAGTAGGTATGAGAATAAAACTAAAGTCAAGTTAACCATTAAACGAAAATTAACTGCCCTCAGGCACGCTGTAATGGTCTAAGAATCTTTAAACCATTACTCTTCATTCCAACACAGGCAGTTCTTATCTCTATAACCAAATTCGTGTCACAAAGCTGAGGGGTTTTTTGTTCGATTGTACCTTCAATTTATGAATTACACATGATTAATATTTAGTTTCTAGAGTTAGGCTAATCGATGACAGAGATTAACCTATGTCCTTTACACAACAGAACCCTTTGCATATAATACAGGCCCCTTAAAATAACACTGAGGGCAAGCTGATCTTAATATTCAAAAAGAGCCTAAATGATATTTTCTAAACACTGAGGATTTACAATCACTTTTCAAAAATTTTCTTGTAAAATTAAAGTGAAAGAAAGGAAATTCCTTAGAGATAGTGTTATTTTTCTCTTCATTTAAACAGATGGTCATTCTTAAGTATTACTTACCAATTTCCTTCCTTATTTCAAAGGAAACCACAGAATACTAAATTTGGAAGAAATAATTCAGCATACAATTTGAGAATGCTAAGAATTTCACTTTTAGGGGAAAAAAATATTTTAAAACTGTGAGCAAACCCCTGCAGAACTGCTGATCTTCAACCCAACCAGAAAATGCATTACTCCTACCTTGAGAAAATTCTTGACTCGCTCAGGATCATAGCAGTTGCTTTCTCTGCAGATTCTTTCTACTTCTTTGATCTGCCCCGTCTTGCAAGCTGCCTGAATATATTTAAAGTGCACATCTGGGTCCTGACTAAAGTTAACAATGGATCCCAGAAAATAAAAAAGACCTTAAAGAAACAAATAATTGAAATTAAGCACAGGTGTACCTTTGAGAACGACAGACCTGAAAAATACTTAAGCAATTAAAAAACATTACGTCAATTATACCTCAATTTAAAAAACAAGCAAAAAAACCCCACACAGTTATACTGAATAGTCCCAAATAAAAACTGGTTGCTCAAAAAGCTCAATAAGAATATTAAATAGTCCACTAATCAGTTCAATAAATGGATTTGTACTTTAATCCCTACAGAACAGAAAATTCAATGTTTTCTAGTAGTTGAGAAATAGGAGACAGCTACTTAATATCAAAGCTAATTATCATACCATATTCCATATGAGAAATCTTAAATGAAGTCCACTATAGCAGGTGTTTTTCTATACGCAGTTAATAGGAAACACACAAAAGTAGCTTAAAAAGAATGTAATGCAGTGCCGTTCAACAGAGTTTTCTGTAAGGATGCAAATATTCTATATCTACACTAATACAGTAGCCACTAACCACACGTGGCTACTGAGCACCTGAAATGTAGCTAGTGGGACTGAAGAACTAAATTTTTAATTGTATTCAATTTTAATTACTTTAAATTTACATAGCTACATGTGGCTAGTGGCTACTTTACTGAATGAACAGTATAAATGTAGTGCACAGTTAACATAGAAACTGAAAAAATTAAGAAAACTAGTAGGAATCGCTTATTCCTTCTGTCTAGAGCAGTACTACCAGAAGAGGGAGGAAAAGGTAAGTAGAGACCAGATATTTAGCTAATGAACCTAAAAGCCACCAACAGTGATTGCATTAATACTCAGCATAACAGTGGTTCTCAAATGGGGGCAAGATGGTTTTCTTCCCAGGACACACTAAGTAAGGTCTGGAGACATTCTAGTGGTCACAACTGGTAAAGCTGATGCTCCTGGCATCCAGTGGACTGAAGCCAGCGATGCTGCTAAATATCCTGCATGCATACAAAAATGTACCCCCCAACCCAACAAGTTATCCAGCCCAATATGTCTGTATCGCTGAGGTTGAGAAAACCTGCTACAGGGACAAGTCACAAAATTTCCTTGGCTAGAAGCACTTGCCATTATAAGAGTAAGACAATATAAACACAATCATTACATACCTGATCATTAGTATTTTCATCTTATACAATTATGACAAAGCTACTACATATATTTGTATCTTAAAATTTTGCCTTTAATTCACCTATAAAATATCCACGCAGACAGTCTTCTTCACTGCATGTCCCTGAAACCTGGTATAGAATATGCCTGACAACAGTTGCTGAATAATAAGACTTAAAATATCCCATCAAAGTAAGCTTGTAGAAAGAATTTCCAACAGCCTATGACAAGTCCATATAGCCTATGACACTGTCCGTGTAACAATACCCCTCTTGGCTACCTTAAATAATTTAAAACAACTCAAACTCCTAATTACCTTCAAAACTCTTGAAAGATTCAAAAAGTTCAATCAGAGACTGAGTGGACAGCTGTTCGTGATACTTAGAAGCCACTTGCACACAGATCTGTAGATTCTGACGAATATTGGCAGACAGCATGGCTCTGAGGCATTCCAGGGAGTCTTCTACTGATAAGGACCCAAAGTAATTCACTAACCACTAGAGGACAAAATAAATAAGTAAATAAATAAATGAAACAATGTTAAACCTAATGGTGGTATGAAATTACTATCATTCAGTAACACAAACACATTATCGGTATACCAATTAATCATAACTAATAGTTAGGTAAGAGCCTAAAATACCTCAGGGTTAAGAAGATGGGTATGAACAACCGCACGCTTTATATCATATAAGTCAGTGAAGTGTTCTAATGCACGCTGCAGGAGGCCAGCCTTCTCACAGAGCTGAGCGATATGAGCCCGGTCATAATGTGTGAACATCTGATTCCCTAGAATAGCATCTGCGACCTATAAAACCATAAAAAGGATGAGTTTATTTTACTACTCCATTTGTATCAGTAACTCCATATGCAGATTACATATTAAGATTCAACAGTGAATTGGTAAAGGAGAGAAAGTACAGAAGAATGTTAGCTAAATTTCTAAAATGAGGAATTGGCATCTCAGTAGCTTCAAATAATCTAAGAAGCTCTGAATAACTACAAAAACAGTGTTGGAAACATGCCTAAAAAGCATGAAAACACGTACTTGAGGTGCATGCATAAGGTTCATCTCAAGCAACCTTGTCTGTAAAGGACCTTCAGATGGGCGATTATTCTTCAGTGCATCAAGCAAGAATGCAGTACACTGCTGAATTAGATTGTATTCCATAAACACATCAACAATCTGCAAAAAAAAGATTTAAAGGAAATTGTTTTAAGATACTTAAAAACTGCTTTATGATACTGTTGACAATATGTAAATGAAAGGAAATGAAACATTATCTCTTTCTTCACATATAAAACACTGCCAGATCAAATCCCAGATTTAAAGAATATTATTTGGACAGCATAACCTCGTAATTTAAGAGTAAGTTTTTGTCTTCTGGAGTTACTTTTAGTTCTAGTAAAAACAACCACAAAATATTTCAAGATACTATAATAATAGCAGAATATAAATTGACAGATTTAAAATTTTGATTATTGATTGACTGATGCATGCATGCATGCATGCATGCCACGCCACACGGCATGCAGGACCTTAGTTCCCCGACCAGGGGTCAAACCCGTACCCCGTGTGGTGGAAGCACGGACTCCTAACCACTGGACCGCCAGGGAATTCCCTGATGAACTATTTAAAATATACAAAAGCATAAAAATGAAAGAGTCTGTGACTCCCACTTCATATATGCATCTCTTCCCTCTCCCTTCACCTAGTGGCAGCAGCTATCCTTCGTGTTTTATTATTCCCATATATTTTTCATATTTTTAACACATATACCACTCTAAATGAGATGGTATTTGTTCTGCATGTTTTAGAACTGTGTATAGACGGTATCTGACTGTTCACTCTTCTGCAGCTTGCTTTTTTTGGTAACGTACTTAAGGTTTATCCATGTAGATCAACACAGCTCTAATTTCTACAAATAAAAAAGTTAACCCATTCTTCTCCAAAGTTGTTTAAACTCAGATCCCCCCCATTGTCTATTTAAATCAACTTCTACAAAATACATTTTAACTCCTTTACCTGTGTGATATCAGCAAGAGGTTCTTCATCCTGAACTAACATTTGAGCAAACTGCTGCCCCTGATCTGGACTGATTCGCATAACATTTCTCAGCAGAAAGATCCAGTCTGGAGTATATCCAACCTACAAAGAGACAAAAACTTAAGCCCTGCTGCAAAGTTCCATTTTTATATCATTTAAAGGCTTTTTCTGCAATAGAATATTGCTACTACAGACAGAGCTAATGGTGAAAATACAAATTCAGTTTTAACTTAGATGCTCAATTTGATCTTGGTTTATATAAGACAAATAGACACCTTGGTGATAACATATTTGAACAAATAGCTATAAATTTTTATAACTGGCTTATTCAGTCTCACTGACCACCAAAAACATCTGTTCTAACAGGTTAAACATGCCCTAGCAGCTTAAATTCTATAAACCATGCAAGAGTAACTGTCTCCATTTTTGAAGTGTAATTCTATATGCGAGCCATAACAGCATTTTTATACTTTTCCAAGTAATTATAAATATTTAAGGAAATTCACTATTAAAGCCACTGAGAGTTACTATAAGCTAATTTCTCTCTTAATGTTTTAATGAATTTATGTAGAGAATCTGTTTCATTGAACTCACTTTTTTAGCATATAAAACAATCTTCTGGACTTGACCTGTTTCTGCAAAGCACTGAATGACTTTATTTGGCACATTAGCCCTTAGGTACACACTAAGTGCCAATGTAGGGTCCACGGATTTCACAAGGTCTCCTAGTTCTTCAGAGCATTCCAGCTGTCCAAAGGAAAAAGAGACTGTTTAGTAATCCATGAGCTGTTGTATACATCAGCAATTGACACTACTTCCACTATAAATAATAACATGACAGGCACTTAGTTACTCAGTTGTCCCAGAATGTGTTATAAATATGCAGGGGGTGTGGTTATAAAGACTCTTGATTTTTTTCTTTTTAAAAATTTATTTATTTATTTATTTATTTATTTTTGGCTGTGTTGCGTCTTCGTTGCCGCGTGCGGGCTTTCTCTAGTTGCGACGAGCGGGGGCTACTCTTTGTTGTGGAACACGGGTTTCTCATTGCGGTGGCTTCTCCTGTTACGGAGCACAGGTTCTAGGCACACGGGCTTCAGTAGTTGTGGCTCGTGGGCTCTAGAGCGCAGGCTCAGTAGTCGTGGCACACAGGCTTAGTTGCTCTGCGGCATATGGGATCTTCCCGGACCAGGGCTCGAACCCGTGTCCCCTGCATTGGCAGGTGGACTCTTAACCACTGCGTCACCAGGGAAGCCCAAGACTCTTGATTTTGTATTCACAGCAATAACTCAGAATTCTCCACACATTCTACTTAATCAAGGATAAAAACCCACCAAGACTTCACATGCACAGACACTACCAATTATCTTCTTAGGAATATAAATACTTAAAAAGCAGAATCTTGCACCTCAACTATTAAGAGTATTCAAATATCAGACCCACATGGTCTTAATTTTTCAAGAATAATGCAGCTCCTAATGTAATGTTATCAAATGAAAATCTGATATTCAAGGAGCCAGATGAGGCTTACCATAAAGACCATTAGTAAAATTAGGGTATAATCTGTATGTCTGAAGGATCTAAGCTTCATTATCTTCTTGATTTGGGGATTTAAGGTTATAAAGCAGGACATTAATTTTAAGAGGTCAAAGAGATAAAAATTTTAGAATTATTAGGTGGTATACATGCAGATACCCTCCTCTGTACTATTCAACCTGCCTTAGTCAGCTGCCCAATCTGGAAAGCAGCTTCTCTAAAAGAGTTCTGCTTTATATACTAGAGTTGATTTTCTATGATTATCACCAACATTCAATGAGAAGTTCTATCAGAGTCTACCCCTCTCAACTGAACATGCTAATGAAAAGTTGACCAGTGTCCTTTTTACCACAAATGAATCCTATGTGACCATTCACCAAAAAAGGTAATGATACCCAAAGAGCTTTCACACTGTTATACTCAGTTACTGTCAACTCAGTTACCTTGGCTGTTCCCATCCTCCCTTTTCTTAAGCAATTAGGACGGACCTCAAATACTCGCTACGTGGCTAGTAACTATTCTTCAGCAGACTCCTGTCCAAGCAGCCCAACTCTGAAGTACTACCCTCCAATATCCTAAAAGATTGCCAGAAGCTGGGTCAAGAAACAAGGACTTACAAGTAGTCATGTAAAAATATAACCAACATAACACTAAAGCCAACAGGTCTAACATTAAAAGTTATTCACTACCCAGAGTGCTATGAACAGTACCACCTCAGTTCTTGACACTGGCATAAGACACGGCAACTCAACATTGCCACTTTGTGGAGAAAGGCTTTCTAAGGAATAATACCACTAAAGGACTGTTTGAACTTGTTAGCTGCCTTACAAATAAGCAACATTTTCCATAATGTGCTCCAGAAAATATAATTCCATTAGATACTCTATGTAAAAAGAAATTAGTAAGTACTCAGTGAATTTAAAAGGCATAGAGAAATCCTACAGTAAAGAAAGCTGGTTAACAACAGTTTTTAAAGATTTATATTTAAATAATTTCAAGAATCTAAGTTAAATATTTTTTCATGTAATGCCAATTAACATTCTGTGAAATCTCTTTGGGAATCTATATCACTGCTAATTAGACAGCCCTGCTGTCTTAACATATTTCCGAGGCAGCATTTTATATAACATGTTTCCCTTGCACACCTAAACATGGTTACTAGCAGCAAATATCACAGTTTTGATACCTGGGAAGTTCTACAAGAAAAGATATGATGTTGTATGGTTGAAACTACTGGTCATATCAAGTGTGGGATGTGGTAGAAAGGAATACATTCTTAGGTCCAAGTGAGTATTACATATGTTGACAAATATGAATGAGCAAAGTGTCTCACACTAAGCTTTTCCTAAAGCAAAAGGACAGCAATTTGCTTCCAGATTAGTAGTTTTAACCACCAAGCAAGTAATCCTGGATTCCATTTTAAAATAGATATCCTACCCTCAACATGCCACAAAATAAATACATTTTCAAAAGGAAATAAGTTTATGCATCTCATGCAATGTCTATTCTTGTTCTATTCCAACAAGCAATAAATAATGGATGGAGATGTTCTGGCAAAGCCTATGTTTTTAACTTGCTAATATGGTATTTAACCAAAGCAAAAACATGTTAACAGAAGTTAATATACCTTATCTTCTTTTAACCATTTCTCCAAAAGCTGTTTCCGCCCTTGCTGAAGTACAGGCCTACACAGTTCTAAGGATTCATATTTGTTTAGCTGGCCCTGGTCCAAAAGGATTCCAAAGTACTGAAGTAGGGGAGAAGTTTGACCTGGCTGAGCTGGGACACTCTGGAACCGACGGATGGTGTCTGGGGTACGAAGGATTCCCTTTAAGAAACAGAAATGTTACAGACTCCTTTTAAAGATGATCCAACATCACACCAATAACTCCATGGGTCTCTTAAGTCAATTTTAAAGGCATGATTCCATCTACTAAAACCAAACCTCAAATCTTCAATATATTGAATAGTAAAGATTCAGTCACACTTCTGGTTCAATGTTATGAGATTATCCTGAATCCGGAACATACCAACCTAGTTATAATGTCAATGTGTAAGACAATAATAGTTACAACTAGCTATTATTCCAGGTTCACATTAGGTTAAGTGGAAATTTCATTACACTGGTCAGGGAGTAAGGTATTAATTCAGTTCAACATAATACAAAGGTGATGAGGATAAATTCAGCTCAAATTCAGACAACTCTTCCTACCATAAATTGAACAGGATCTGTTTAATCTTCAACTCTTAGAAATAAAATCAGTAGCTATCACAGATAAGATCAAACAGTATAACAACTGAGTAACTAAACAGTATTACATCTATGTAAATCAGAGCTTGTTAGATCTATACATCATTCTGACATCCTGAGTTTTAAAAAGCTAACCAAATCTAGAGCACAGAAAAGTAATTAAATCTAGAGGTACTGACAAGTAACTCATTCTACTGGAAAACATAGCCTAAAAAAGATTAGTTTCTCTGTGGAAAGCTGGTTCCAGTTCTAACAGTATTAGAAATAGAGCATCTTAGCATTAACCCAATCATGGCAACTTCACTTTCATAACTATTTACCTTTGGTGCATTAGCAGCCACCTTTGCTGCCTCTGAGTAATTTCCCTGGGCAAAAAGAGCATTAAATTTCCTGGCAAAGAGTTCTTCAGCACCAGCCAAGTTGTTACGTACAGCCATTCTCAGGGCCAAATCGGGATTTTGTAGGACATTGGTGATATAAGGAATTATGTTTTCTTCTTCCACACATACTGAGAGAACCTGCAATTTAAGATCTAATGAATTGCTGCAATGTGTTCATGTGAGCATCAGTGAAACCAAATCCATTTAGAGCTGATGACTACTGAGTCACAAAGGTAATAAAACTGTGACAGCTGCTTTCTTACAGCCATTAAAAAAAAAAGAAGAAAAAAGAGGGCAGAAAAGACTAAAGGGTACTAAGCTATTTGCGGGTTCCTAAAATATGGCCATCTTATAATATAAATAACTCCCCACTTCATACTGTCCAAACTCTGTTTTGCTACCATTCATTCATTCTTAACATGCTATGAGTTCACCTGGAAGAAGTTTAAGGTACGTTCCTTCTAACTCTAGTATTTTTCAGTAATTTTAATTACATTTACATTCCCAGAGTCCAGATTATATACTCAATGAGGGGAGGACCACTGAATCCTCAGGCACCTTATATGCCGCAAGGTATACGGTAGGTGCTCAATAAATGTGGCACCAGTGAAGAGGAACTTCTAATTGCTTCTTTTTGAAGAACAATGACCTACCCTTAGTCCTCCTAGTAAGTCACAGAACACTGCTTAAAAGCTGAATTCCTGTCAATTGCCAAAGAGAAAGGGAGCCCTTCACTATGCATCCATTCCTCTCCCCAACACCAGAGGTGGTATACATCTCAGTAAACTACTTATATTACCCCCAACAGCAATTTTCATACTATTATTTCTCATCTAAGTGTTTCTCAGTCACTATTCCACATAAGGAAAGGGACTTACCTTTGTTTAATTGTATTGTTAGCACCAGGCAGTGTTTAGCACAAAGTAAATGCTTAATATTTGTTAAATAGATGAGACTTCAATAACCAAACAGATAGGTAATATCTATTTGCCAATTCTATTATTCCTTTTGAGGAAAGTGAAAACATTTTAACCTCCAAAATTCTTTCATTTCTACAGATCTGACCCCCATTGCCAAAAGCTTAGGCCATCCTATATCTGCAATGTGTCACTCTACTCCATATTAAGACACACCTTTTAAAAAAAAGGAAGAATACTTTCTTTATAGTCATTTGCATTCCACCCATCTTTAATTTAATACTTACCTCCTAGGAAAAATAAGGGAGATGAACAAACCCGCTTCTAACTATACTTTCTGTAGTCTTCCCCAAACACCAAACCAGTTTCATCTTTATCCTACTTTTAGACTGTACTAGCAGATTTCTAGAAACCAGTACTTAAGATCTACAGGGGACAAAGAAGGTTCCTGTATCTTCTAAAGTACTCAGCTCTACCAAGTTCAGAATGTAAGCTAGATATTGGCAACAATGTCATCTTGATCCCTTTTGATTTTTCAACCAACAGAAACCACACACTCATTCCTTCAGGGCATAGGTCCAGCTATAGTTGGTTGGCTCTGATCAAAAGAGTAAAGCCCTGAAGCCTAAAGGTTACTGTAAACATTCATCTTCTTATTCAAAGCAGCTGGCACAGAAAATTTATGGGGGGAAGGGGAGGAAAACAATAAGTTTCCAGAATTAAAGTTATGAATATTAAATATATACGGTAAAATCATGCAAGATACTTTAGTTCAAATAATAGTCTCAAAAAACCCCCAAAAACAGTAGTCTCTGGCTTAACAAATTTATCATTATAAAATTATCACTAACCTAGTTCACCAAAAGACCCATTCATTCTTGATTTTTTCCAAGAGAGACACATGCAACTGAATAAATGAACGCTACTAAGTTTTTAAAGTAGCTTTTGTGCCAGACACTGACTGGTGTAGAAACATAATTAAACAAAGAAAAGCCCCTTTCCTAAGGGAGAATAGTGACTGAAACAACTGTAATTCATTGTGGTAAGTGCCATGAAGAGGGCTACCTAAGGTCTAGGGACAGAGAGCAGAAGCACCTAACCAGGCGTGGAACAGAGAGAGGGGATGGTACGTAGGGAAAGACTCTCTTTCTCTAGAGTACTTCTCTCTTCATATACATACCATTTTCTGGAAATTAATAGAATAAAGGAGAAAAAACCTATCTACTTCTTTTGCTTACCATCTAGGGAAAACACTAATTTGGTGGAAAACTAGTAAAAACTAGTAAAAGGAGGAAAATTAGTAAAACTAGTAAAAACTAGTAAAATTCTGTTGTTCTGAAACTTTTACTAGTTTTACTAGTAAAACTAGTAAAAGGCAACAGTACTGTTTCAAAAACAGTACTGTTTTTGAAAATTTAACCATTTTTTTGGGGGGGGAAGATACCTTCTGGTATAATATTTTAAATTACATTAAAACACTAAAACACAGAAAAAGGATCACTTGTGTTAGGTGGTATGAGGAGGTATGTCAAATGTGACAAATTCAGAACAGCTAATATACTCCCTAACTGGATAACTTTTCAAGTATCCCCACTGAACACATCATAGCTCCTGTAACATTATCACCTTCCAACATTAAACATTTAGTAATAATTAAAGAGGTAGGGAAAAAGATGTAAGAAGAATTCTTTTCTTTGTAGTTGATAATTTGTCTTAGAGAGATCATAGGAAGAAAACCTCTATAAAAAGTATACAATCTGGGAATTCCCTGTTGGTCCAGTGGTTAGGACTCGGTGCTTTCACTGCTGGGGTCTGGCATCAGTCCCTGGACAGGTAACTAAGATCCCACAAGCCGCAAGGTGCAGCCAAAAAAAAAAGTACACAGTCTGTCAAATGTGACCCTACTAGTTTCTCTGCATGAAGAGTTACTTCTCTTGATAACAGAGACACACACACAATCCGAGGTGGCTATACTGTATGCCAAATAGTTTCTCCCTCTGAGACAGTGTTAAGAGAGACTGTTATCATATGCTTCTGCATTTTTAGGTATATATTATTTTCTGACATCCAAAGTTACCATTTACTTTTTGAAAAAAAGCTAACACTAATAAGTGCTATTTTATTTTATCACTTAATTTAATTTTCAAGGTTTCCTTACTTGTCCCTTTCTGTTTACTCCAATTATTCCAGCTGTGGCTTCATGAGGTGCAGTGACAAAGATTGTTTCTCCACTGATTCTATTCATGTAGATGCAAGTACCAGTCTCAAGATCATACAGGTGGATATAACCATACTTAGTAATCAAGAATACTACATCATGCTTTTCACTGATCTGTATAAAGAAAATCAACACTTCAGTAAAATAATGAATTTATAAACAGAAAACTTAGTCCAATTCCATTTTAGAGATGGTGAAATTGTAGAACTTTGACAAGAGGCTTATATGAAAAATTAAAAGCTAGTATTTATGGCTTCCTCATTTTTGCAGCAAATTCAAATATGGGATATCACAAGCTCTTACATAAAACACAAGAATATTAATAAATTGTATAAGATAAAAGAGAAAAACATCATTTTGAACAACCTGGGATAACCCAATTTATATATTACATTAAAGAAAGAGTATTACTTTACAAAGTTTCACTAACAAACTATTTTTGAGTAAAGGCATCACTTAAATTATATTGACTATCAGTTGTAGTTTTTGAATTAATTGTGTTAAGAGGAGAGATTTTAAGCTCATTTGTTTTGCTTAAAATACCTGCATTGCAACAGGAAAGTCATTTTGTGCTTCTGGAGGAAAGAAAACATCCACTGCCTTCTTTGGAAAGGGCTGGTTCCCTGTAGGTGGTGTGCCAACTTCAATGATATGTAACTGTTCAAAAGAAAATAAAACTTATGATCAAATGCTAAAAGGACCATAGCAGCTTTATTTGTAGCCCCAAACTAAAAACAACCAAAATGCCCTATTATAGGTGAACATTAAACTATATGGTACAACCATACCATGGAACTCCTCGATAATAAAATGAACGTTCAAGGACACTATGCCCAGTGGGAACACACAAAAAAAGGGCACTCTCAGAAGATCGCATACTATATGATTCTATTTACATAGCATTCTTGAAGAGACAAAATTCTAGTAATGGAGAGTAAATTAGTGATTTTCAGGGGTTAAAGATGGTGAGGGAGAGGTAAGTGGTTGTGACTATAAAGGGGTAGCAAGGGGGAAATCTTTGTGGTGACGGAATAGTATGTATCTTGAATCTATTCATGATAAAATGACAGAATTATACAATTGAACCAATGTCAACTTATGGTTTATCTACTGTACTACATCGCTATATAACCTTTGGGGTAAACTAGGTAAAGGGCATGGGATTTCCCTGTACTGTCTTTGCAGCTTCCTATGAATAATATGTACTATTTCAAGATAAAAATTTTAAAAAGTCGGTTGAATAGCTCAATCACACCTCAATCTACTTTAAATTAAGAATGGTAAAACAATACCCACAAAAGGGCTTTTGATTACAATTTAGTTTTTCCAAATAGAAATCTAACTTAAGTTGTTAAATTCTTCTCTGCCCACACCTACTCTAAACACAGATAAGTATGCACTTAAGCTGAGTTGTTGCTCTAATCACATACACCTCACAAATTTGGATGAGAACATTCTGATTTAAATGTCTGATGCTTCACATCAGTGAGCGAGGCAAGAAAAAGCAAATAATGTCAATGAAAGAGTATTATATATTTTGCTTAGTCATGTCAGGAATGGACTAAAACAATAAATAACTCCGCTTCCAAGATATATAACCAAATGAAAGTTATTAGGGTGGTCTCATCCTTAATTAGGATGACTAGCCATCCAGCTGAAAGGCTATCGATTACCATATTTTAGGCAATCTCTGTCTTGATTTTTAAAAACTAGTTAGCATGGAAAAATATTAAGACTTCAGAGATTCTGCTATGGCAATGAGAAAAGCAGTCAAACTGAGTTTCCAGGGGCAGCAGTGCTAACTGTGGCATCCAGCAGTGCAATCATAGCAGCAGCAGGTCCACAGAGTTCTGTGTCAGGACTTTTGGCTTCTGCCCATTCTCCCTTATTCCTCCTAATTTTCCAAGCTTGGTTCTTAACCTTCCTAGCTATTGAAAACTATCCATTATCCTTTCATTCAATTGTTTATGCTCTTATCAACCACACCCTGTTTCTGTTGTCTGAAACTAAGAACCGTACAAAGTACTTCAATTTGTCCAGGTAATTTCAATGTATAGCCAGCGTTAAGAAGCTCTGATTTAAGGCAATGGTACTGAAATTGTGGTCCATATTCTATCTAGTCACCTAGAGCATTTAAAATGCACATTATGAGCTCTACTTACTGAATCAGACGCTCTAGATGGAAGGCACACAAATGTACATTTTAGCCACCCTAGTGATTCTTAGGTACGGTAAAGTTGAAAAACATCAAATTAAGGCCTTTGGTAAAGGCAATGAAAATAAAGTCTTACTATAAACAGCTGATACAAATAAGTTGTTAAAGAACATTTATTTTAGACAAGTATCACTAGAAACAGAATTTAAACAAATTAAGTTACCACAAATCTGAATGTTAAATAAGCAAGAAAGAGAGAAGACTATTTTGAAATTAGGTAACAAATTAATTAGTAACAGAAAGACACAAAAGATAAGTTCTCCCTAAAATAATTTCCAAAGGCAAAACTTACCTTCCCTCCAGCTTGACCCCGTACTGCAAAACAAAATAACGTCGACTCTTCTGCATTTCCTTCCATCTTAAACTGTGCGAAGCTAGCCGCATGTCCTTCAATGGGCTGAGACACTTTCCTATCTACAGAATATAACTGCATAGCTCCTACCACACGATTTTGCTACAAAAGATCAAGCAGAATAAAGTTTGGGGACCCAATAACTCCCAGATTCAACAACTACTGAAATAACTAGAATGCTTTATCATCTTTACAAGGATTTACAATTCCTTGTTAGTCTCTCAATGTAGATTTGATACCTCTTAATTTAAAATTTAGCTGCAAACACTCTCTTATTAAAGTGTGACATGAATGTTTAAAATGTGCCTCGTATACAACCATCTCTTTACACTATCTTTAAAAAAAGAAAGATATAGGAGTACTCATTCTGCAGTAAATATCCACAATAAATTCCAAATAATTCATATAGGAACTCATTATCCACTCAACCTGCAAATAAGAGCTAAAAAACACCTTGGTAAGAGTACTCAGAACTGTATGTTAGTATGAAGGCATTAAGCCAGCAACCTCTATTCCCTAAAAACAAAAAAAAAAAAAGGAAGGAAAAGAAACAGTCTTCCAAAATAAATCAGATTTGCAAAGACAACCTAATTTCAAAATAAACTGCATTCTGAGCCCATTAATTCTCTAAACGTTTTCTTTATTAAAAACCAGAAAAATGTTACCTGTGCAGATATGCCAGTCAGAAGTAACCACTTTTGCTTTGCATCAGTACGATAATTGATAATCTGGCACCCTGCAAGGCTAGAATGGCGATCAAACATTTTCACTGGCTGAGACTCTCCTTCCATACTCCAATGATAAACTGCATTATCCGTAACAAGAGCAACCGTATTCAAAGAGATCCATTTCCAGAAGGTGACATCATCAGTCATGGTATGGGCCTTCATTTTACTTTTCATTTCAATGTTAAATATTTGAAGAGTCTTCCCAGCTAAAAACAAAATTAAGAATTATGACTCACTAAGAAAGCAAAGTTCAGGATAAATTAACATCTAGCTAGACTAGACTCTCTGCAGCAAAATCTGTAACTTCCAAACAAAATGGTTCTATCATGAGACTAATAACTAATAACCAATAACTTCTGTAGAAGTCACACTGACAGACTAGCAACCATTGAAGAGACAGCTGAAACTGAGCAGTCTACACCTGACTGTGAAGCAAAAACTCTATCACCTCTAATCAAGACATTTTAAAGACAGTATGACTCCCAAAGAATTCTAAATCTCAACTAAAAATGAGTCTAAAGAACAGCTCACTTAACAATGGAAAACAAGTTGTAATCTTCATGCTTAATTAAGAATGCTTGCTTACCCATAAACTGAGTTAGTTGTAGGTACACAGAATAAAGCAAATCTGACTCAAGCACATGGGGAAAATGTCTACTTTTTAAAAGGCAGTCATCCCCGCCCCCCACCCCCACCCCATTCAACTAAATCTCGTGGAAACTTCTTTTTGGAAGAGGATCTACTTCAACTCTACCTTGTACCACTAGCACATAAGAGAAGTGCATGCTACGTTTAGTTGGTTTAAAATACAAAGGGAAGGTAGGGGTGCTGGAGGAAAGGAGAGGGAGACAAAGGAGGACAGTTTCAGATGTTAATATACTAGAGATAAGAACAAAATTCAAGCTTCATCCAATTAAGACAGTAAACATTTAGTAAAAGAAGGGTGAAATTTGCCTTGAATGGTAACAGTTCACTGAGTCAGATGCAAAGACTTGTACTTATAATTTGAAATCCATCACAGTCCGAAAAGTGATTTGGTTTAAATTACTAGAGGTCAAAAGCCCACGGCTGACACTAGGCTATCTAATTCAGATTAGTCCTTAGAGACTAAGGAAAACTCCATTACTGAGCCACAGAGAATCTGGCTCCTGAGGAACAAAAATTATAAGATAGTATGGGGGTGGGAGTGGGGGTGGAGAGAGGGATGGGACGGGACACAAAACATACTGCTTTGTACCACGACCCTTCCTAATTACTACATGGGTAAAAACTTCTTCCATAAAACGAAGAATGTTATTCCCATCCCACACAATATGTAAACCACAACCAGACTTGAACAATTGTGAGAGTTATAGTCCTGTTTATAAAAAGAAACCAAGGGATTTGAAACTGGATTCAGAGGGAAGCAGTATTTGGGAATGACGTACTTTCCTCTGCTGTCTTCCCCAACCCCTAGTTAATTACACGTTTCATTCTTTACACGAAAGGGGTTGGTGGGGTGGTTTCGGGAGGAGGGCAGGGATGACAGCTTAACTCTGTAATGTAGACATACAGGCACAAATCTTTTCAATTTATTCTTTTTATAGAACAGGACAATAACTAATACAAT
The DNA here is from genome assembly GCF_026419965.1 of Kogia breviceps. NCBI lineage: Eukaryota > Metazoa > Chordata > Mammalia > Artiodactyla > Physeteridae > Kogia > Kogia breviceps. The sequence continues at coordinate 23,220,037 of NC_081328.1, forward strand.
CTAATTTAAGATAACTCACCATCTGCACACATAAGAAAGCATTAAGAAATGTGATAAAATAACAATAACATTAAAAATAGCAAAGAATTTTGAGAAAATTAAAACGATGGCCTTTTAATAGAGGTGTGAGAGCTGCTAAGCAGTTGAATTTAAATTCTTTAAGGAGGCTGAAGGGAGCTTAATACCTTAAAGTATAATATGTATTGTTTAATGGAAGCAAATAATAGATCACTGCCACAAAACAAGTATCCCAGGTAAAAGCTGGACCATCTTTCCTTGAGATGAGATCAACTCCTATCTTGGATATGTAATGGAGACTTATTTGTTTGAATATGCTTGCCCCCCAACCCTCAGCCAACCAATTTAATCTCCAACCAGAGTTACTACTAAATACAAAGCATAAATCATGTGGGGAAAAAAAAATGCATTTAAAAGTCTATTTAAATACTTCAGCACCTCTAACAAGTCACCCACAAATTTATCAAGAGATTACTAGGAATCTGACCTCTTCCTCCTACAACCAAGAAGAAAAATGACAAAGCAAAAAATAGGCAATTAAATGTGCCTTTCAGATTCAGCCAGTTTGTTACCTAGCCCTCTTAAAAACCTGTTTTAAACGGTCAATTACACTCAGTCTATATAGTTCAAAGGAAAAAAATTAACATAGACTCCCAGAGAGTATGAGGTTCTCTGAACTCTGTTTAGATTGACAGACTGTACAGTTCCCTGTTGTTGACAATTAAAAAGTTAGTCTGAATAAACTCTAACACCGTTGATTCCAAAAATTTAATACCCACCTATACACACACACTTTTAAAAACGAGTGTAAATTCAAGCCATTTTTAGAACTTGATAATCTAAATGAAACATAAGCCTGAAGCATAAAAAAGGCACAGCATGAAGAGCAAGTTTATCATCATAACAAACTTCTGCAATGTTTAGGTGCTAATATTAGTAAAGTATATTTTATTCCAGAATATGAATCACTAATTTCTTATGTCTTCTGTATATGGAGTTATGTTTTCAGTACAATCTTATCACACTGTAGGTATAAAATTTAAATTCATTTAATCTAAAACTTAAAATTTTCCAAGTAGATCTTATGAGTAGAAAGTAAGACATCTCACAGAAATATGCCAAATAAAAGTCATGAAAGTAGTTAAAAATCAAATACAGTAACAGCTTTAACTCTGCAGATCTATTTAACCAAATTTAATCAATATACTAAAAAAATAGATCCTAATTATTGTATTTGAATAAATTATACATGGAAAAGAGTTTTTAGAAAAAAAAAAAAAACCCACAATCTTTTTATACCTTTTAGTGCAATTACTTTGCTGGCTGGATTCATGATGGCGCTGTCTGCTGAAATTGGTCTTCGAATTGGATTACTTGGGTCATTCATATCAATAATTACCACCTGGGCCTGCTCTCCTACTTTCTCTCTAATGCAGATGAATTTGTCTGACTCCATAGTCAGGGTACTGAAGCCGATGTTTGCTGGGTTTATACCCAGGTTCTGGAGCTGAGGGAAAAAAACAAAAAATATCAATAAATCATATTACAAAGCGAATTAGAAAGACTTGATATTCATGTATTGTTATCATTACAAATCCTCACTTAACCATTATTGCTTCAAGGTCAACAGTGACAACTCCACTGATTCAAGTGAGGCAATTACTATAATGGACCTTCTCTCTTCCAAGAAATTTGGCATTCAACTGTCTTGTTATAACCTTGTAGTTGTAACTTGAGATGTATAACCCTCTGGTTACAACTAAGAGGCAGAATAAACAGATATAAAGATAAAGAAAAGAGCTACATCTGAGAGCTAGCCTGTATGGGTCAAGGGACCTGAGGTAATCAATGTTTCTTGGTTTCAGATCTTTGAACTATTGCATCTGTCCTCTCTAATCCCCGTTAGCAATTAGTAGTTACTTGTTCATATGCATTGGATTTCAGGAATCTGAAAATTAAATTACAGCATAAAATGAGAGATTTAAAAATTTCACAGGGTTCTTGGTCTAAAGGAACTTAGATTAGCCAGAGCAGACAAACAATACTTTGCAAAAAGTGCCAAAACAAAGATAGGAAAGAGAGATCCCGTCAAAGGAGGCCTACAGGCAAGGGAATGACCATGAACGCTCAACAGAAGGAAGAACAAATGCTAGGCCTAGAGATACAAAAGTGTGGTCTGCTAAGGGAACTGTAAGTACTTTTGTAACACTGGGAACACAGACTATGAAAGGCTTTCGGAGTAGAGAATTAAGGTTATAAACACAAGCAAGGGCTAGACTGATAAGCTAAATGTACCCCAGTAAGAATCCTGAATTTATTCTATAGGTAAAGGAAGCTACTTAGGATTTTAACAAGGAAAATAATGGAATCAGATTTGCTTTGTGTACGCAGAAGCTACTAAAGTATTTGCTAAGCAAATATATAGGACCTAAAGACGGCAGGTCTTATAATAGACTAAGTACCACTCAAAGGCTATCTGAAGGCTTTCTTAGCTTTGACCAGCCTAGGGTTTTTTGTTTTTTTTTTTTTCTTCCTTTCCTCCAATAGCTAACAAATTCACATAGAACAAAATCAAACAAAAATTTAAAAGCACAGGAAGAAAAAAAAAAAAAAAATCAAGTCTTCCTCCTGCCTTTGTTCCCCAGATAGCCTATTTCCCTTCCCAGAGACCATCACTGTCACTACTCTCTTGTGGACTGGCTGAGCCAAATTAAATGTATTTAACTGAAATTCTTTTGTCAAACTCTTCTGCCAATAGTGCTTAACTATAACCAGACCAGGATCTCAAAAAGATACAACATAAGATTAAGAGACTACGTTTTACTTTCACTTCCCTCTTATACCTCAATGACTGCAGGCACAACCAATTATGAACTATAGTTACAGTAACTTAGTCACTGAATACCAGGGCAAGGAGACAAGCAATTGTCTATTAACACAAACATGGTAAAAAAGTAGAAGATTAACTAGTTGTACAAGCTCAGGTATCTGCTGCAGTGCAAGGCAAATACACAAGCTGTGAGATAAGTAACTTATACATGAGTTTGGTTACAACAAAACTTTATCAATTATCAATTTTCATTTCCTCCTAACTTTAACTTTTAGTGACTTTTAGTTTCAGAACTAATGGAGGAAGATTAAAAAAAAGTGGTCCTCAACAATATATGAAAGACACTGTGTGTCGGCTTAAAGGAAGCCTTGTACAAACCAAATTGTTCATCTAATTTCATGGGAGGTGGATACATTCGTTTTCCTGAGTAGACCAGTCCTCAGACTCTTAAGCTTAATTGATAGTTACCTTTCCAATAATTAAAAAAATATTCCAGTAGATCCTAGAGCTCCCAGAACTATATACATAAAAGCAACAAGTTATCTTCTAGACTACTCTGTAAAATAAGAATTCTATGCTTCTAAGTCACTACCAAGCATTCACCTAAGGCAATTATGAGTCCCAACTGTCACAGCTTAAATCCTGCAGTGTCTGAGAAAGTAAAAATAGTGTTAGTCAAACAGTAAAATTAAAAGTAAAACAAGGATGCAAACCACAAATACTACTAATTGAACCCATAAATGATTCTAATAGATTCCTTTTCACCCCTCCACATAAGAGGCAGGTACAAGACAACTATAAGAAGAAAACACTATTAGAAAAGGCAATAAAGAGGAGGAAAAAAGGTAAGTCAAGAAATATGTGCTTTCTTATTCCCAGCTAGATCTCCAGATAAATGCAGCAAGAAAGGCACATGCTGTCAAAATTTAGCACTGACCTTCAGCCTCAGAGCTGTTTTATTTGCAGAAAAGGCAAAGATCTGCTTAAAAGGGGGTGGGGTTCCTGTACTCCTCACAATTTATGTAATCCTTATATTCTTTTCTCATTAAACACATTCTACCAAGAAAGCTATGCATATATATTTTTAATCTTCTCTATCAAGAATGTACTCCATGTGAAACATACACCCTTTATTTAAAAAACAAAATTAAACAAGAGGTAGATGGCAAATTCTCACCAATCCACATATTTAAACATTTTAAGGAGCCTACTTAAGTAATGCCCATTTATACAACTAAATAGGAAACTTCTTCCTAAAAAGCCTAGCCCAGTTGTTAGGATAAGTGACAGAACTTCAAGTGACCTATTCCTATCAGTTAACAGAAAGTTACATTTGCTCCCTTCTCTTCAAATAATGTCAGTAACAATTTTTCCTTACTGGTGATACTTTTCAGTGAGAATGCCCAGAATGCTCACCAATTCTTCCCATATTTTCCTAGGATATATTCAAAAGGAAAACATCCCAAAACAGTCATAGGACAGGTCACCATCATTAATCACAACTCTGTGTTAGGTGCACTCTTAAAATAGGATCATATACAAGGGTTACCATACTAGATAACTGTGTCTAGCAATATTCATAAAGGATTAAAACTTTAAAATACAACATAGGGAATTCCCTGGTGGTCCAGAGGTCGGTACTTCGACTGCTGGAGGCCGGGGTTTGATCCCTGGTCAGGGAACTAGGATCCCGCAAGCCACTCAGCGCAGACAAAAAGCCCAAAAAACACCGTAATGTTTTTAAACAGATTTCATTTTCAAAACAGCACATACTAGCCATAAAATATTCTAGTCAGTCATAAAGGTCTGATGGTGTATGAGCTATCTACCACAGAAACTGAATTACAGACTGTGGAAGAAACCACTAATAAATTCAGAGACCATATAAGCATCTCCAAACTTGAAGCTATTTACAGAGAATATACAACAATATCAGAATTCTGGCCACATTTTTTATCCTCTCAAATGGCAAAGTGTTGCTACTGTTGAAGATGGGGACATTCTATTTTGAGATATACTTGGAAGTTTCTGTAATAAAGTGGGTTTTTTTTAACTTCAAAGAACTTTTATTTTGCTGTTATAAAATAAGAATATGGAGTCAATAAACTTAGGCCCAAGAAAAGGGATTACTTTTTTTGAATAGTTATTACATGTACATGGCAAATAATTCATACTATACAAAAGGGTATATACACTATGAAAAGTCACCCACTCCATGTTTCCAGTAATACTTCTCTCCCCCCAGCAATTAGAGATACTTTTCCATCTTGGATATCCTATGCACAGATCAAAGTATGTATTTCCATTCTCCCTTAAAAAAAAAACATTAATGGCACATGCACAAAAGCACACAAACTATCAACTGCTCCCTCTTTAAAGAACGCCACCCAAACTGTGTAATTTGTTTAGTTTCCAGGCTAGATTTTGGACACTGGTCTGTAAGTGGCAATACTGTAGGACTTGACACATAAGTCTAGTCCAGATTCCAAAAAATAAGTATAGTTGTTCATTCCTCAGTATCCATTGAGGATTGGGGTTTCAGGACCCCTAGCAGACACCAAAAATCCACAGATGCTGGGAAGTCCTTCATATGGATGGGAAACCACAGACATGGAGGGAAGGGCTGACTGTAAATATTAATAGATTTACTGTTAATCAGCACACCCAAAACTCTGGAGTGCCCTGGAATTACATTTTACAAACAATACAAAAATGATTCCTTTCACCTCTCCTCCCCTCCTCACCCCAATTTGGATTAACATGCCAAGAGAAAAAAGTGAGACACCGCATTCCTAGTTTTGAAGTGAAAAATAGTATTTCAGATTCCCCATAATCTAGAGAACACAGAGGGTTCTTCATTCAAGTAGACAATTACTATACAAATGTATAACTCTGATTATAAACTACAAGTGCTATCCAGAATTAGTTCTGTGGATTCCTCATAAAAGCCACAATGTCTGGGTTTAGCCCTAGTTTTGCCACATAAATGATCATGGGCAAATCAATTATCTCTGTATATCCATTTCCTCACCTGAAACATGTGAGATGATAGTACATTTCCCACAATTTTGAGGATTTAATGTGAAGTGCTTTCAGAACAGTGCCTTACACATAGTAAAACTTCAATAGATACTATTAGTACATATAACACATCAGTACTTAGGCCAGCTCAAGGTAAGCTTTTTTTGTATTTGCATTTTATCTGCTTAATACAGCTGTCCTAGGAGTTGGCTGAAATTCTGGGTGTGAATTTCTTTTGATTACTGATAAAAGATTACTGGTCTCTGGGTGCTTAACTTATTAGACACTGAATTTTCGTTTGTTTTTCCTTTCAGGAAAAGGAAATTACTCTTTAAAATTTCCAATTCTGCTCTTTAATTTGCCTAACTAAATTTAGGTAGAGGGAATTCCCTGGCGGTCCAGTAGTTAAGACTTCGCCTTCCAATGCAGGGCATGCAGGTTCAATCCCTGGTTGGGGAGCTAAGATCCCACATGCTGCACAGCCAAAAAAAACCAAAGCATAAAACAGAAGCAGGGGCTTCCCTGGTGGTGCAGTGGTTAAGAATCTGCCTGCCAATGCAGGAGACATGGCTTCAAGCCCTGGTCCGGGAAGATCCCACATGCTGTGGAGCAACTAAGTCCGCGCGCCACAACTACTGAAGCCCGCGTGCCTTGAGCCCGTGCTCCCAACAAGAGAAGCCACCAGGGCTTCCCTGGTGGCGCAGTGGTTGAGAGTCTGCCTGCCGATGCAGGGGACATGGGTTCGTGCCCCGGTCCGGGAGGATCCCACATGCAGCACAGCGGCTGGGCCCGTGAGCCCGTGGCCGCTGAGCCTGCGCGTCCGGAGCCTGTGCTCCGCAGCGGGAGTGGCCACAGCGGTGAGAGGCACGCGTACCACAAAAAAAAAAAAAAAAGAACTCCCTAAACATTCAAATAGCTAAGGCCCAAGTTATAAGGGTCTGAGAAGGTGCAGATAATAATAACATGTAATTCCTTCAGAGAACATGAGAGAAGAAAGGCCCATCTCTGCACTTGAGAAACTACCACTGCCTCACAGTTTCTAAGATGCTCATCAATATAATAAAGCTTTGGGGGAAAGAGTATACAACTGTAAGATGAATCCCCAATTTCAACAATGTTAACTGTGAAAGAGATTGTATTAAAATTGAATATGGTAAAAAAAAATTTTTTTAACTTCAGCAATATTAGATTCAGAAATTTGTTACATGCTCATCAGTTTTTAATGCTTTAAGCTTTGTTTTTTCTTGTCTTAGTTTTGAAACTGTACTTGATTTAACTGTACATGTGGCAAACAGAAAAGAGAAAGTGTCCATCCCTGTTTGAGGGGGAGCAAGGCATGCCTAGGTGCTGCATAAAAGGTTTAAGTGATTTAACATACAGCAAGCACTTAGAACACAGTGGGGACACATAAGCACTCTATTTTAGGGATTTCTATCCTTTTACCGTTATTTAGCTCTGGGACTATGGTATCATGACAAACTATACTAAAACAGATTGGCTCTGATGTCATGCTACTAACATTACATAGTCAAATCCAGGGAAGCCCAACTTGCTTTTTTCAAAATTCTTGTTACTAAAGACAGCTAGCAAAGCCTTCTTATATCAAGAATCAGGAAACCCACTGATGGTGAGTCAGCATCTTAGTAGAATACATTAGTGATCAAACTATGAAAATATTGTTAAAGGAACTGAATGGACTCGGACTCTCTCTCTCTCTCTCTCTCTATATATATATATATATTTATTTAATCCAATAGTATGGACTTTCCTGTCAGTCCAGTGGTTGGGACTCCGAGCTTCCACTGTGGGGGGTACGGGTTCGATCCATGGTCAGGGAACTAGGATCCCGCAGGCTACACTGTGCAGCCAAAAGTTAAAAAAATAAAAAATAAAATAAAATAAAAAGGGTAGAAAATTCTGGCATATGACAATTCAACCAAGGAAAACCAGACTACTTTTTCAATGCCCAATTCTCTGACTGGCTAAAGATGATACTCTCCATCAGCACAACGTCTGTCTCAGCAATCAATCACAATTGTGTCTGTGCCTACAAATATCACATAATTAAAGGAGTAGTAAGTCTGCTTTGAGCCTATTAATTTCAACCAGCGCTTATTACATTTGATCAGATAGGAACACTCATTGGAAACAGGCTTCTTTATAAACACGCCCGGTAAGTATGCTTCCTAATGAATGACTAATAGACTCAGAACAGAACTCATTTACCAGATGAATCAGCTGAAAATCAAAATACATTAAAATTTGTGTTTATGACAGCATTATTAAGGATTATGTTTCACAATTAGTGCTTGGCTTTACACTTTCCAGTTCCTTCCTCCTTGTTTCCTCAGAATAGTTAGAATGTAAAGGAAGCATGTACAGCTACTGTATTTCAGACAAGGCAATTTTGTGCTGTGCTCTATGTATAATCCTATTTCAGTTGCCTTTTCTGTAAATGAATCTTGTATCTTGACAAAGATTAAGTGTTACTGCTAAAGAGTTAAGAGGTCAACAATTTTTGAGTCCTGCTGATACTTGGATGTCACCCGATACAGATATGTTTAGGTTTAGGTTTATGAAGATGTGGTTAACTTCCTATCCCAAGGATTTCACTCAACATTAACTTCCTTTAAAAGTTCCAAAACATCCTTTACCTTCACTAGTATTAATCACAGTGAAGAAAATGCTGACAATAGTAACTTCATTGAGCCCTTCCAGGGAACTAGCAGAATGTCAAATAAAAACTGCAGTTTCTGTCTTCTACAGGAAATAAATAAAAATGCTGAAAGTGCAGCACTCCTTTAATTCTTTCATCAACAGTATACCAGCCATTGTTTTCTATGCGCTCCACACATTTTAAGCAACAAATAAAAATGCCCTTGTGGGGGCTTCCCTGGTGGGGGCTTCCCTGGTGGCGGCTTCCCTGGTGGCGCAGTGGTTGAGAATCCGCCTGCCGATGCAGGGGACGCGGGTTCGCGCCCTGGTCCGGGAAGATCCCACATGCCGCGGAGCGGCTGGGCCCGTGAGCCATGGCCGCTGAGCCTGCGCGTCCGGAGCCTGTGCTCCGCAACGGGAGAGGCCACAACAGTGAGAGGCCCGCGTACCGCAAAAAAAAAAAAAAAAAAAAAAAAATGCCCTTGTGGACCCCACACTTAAACATATAGATTTATTTCTACTCCATGTTAGTCTTTGGGGCAATCATTCTCAGAATTTTTTTACTCTGGTCACTCCATATTGTTAAGTAATACATTCAGGAAGGAACCACAGTTGCAGACAGGAACTATAAGACTACTAGCTTTGGTAAACTATCAAGAGACTCAAAGAATTTTTCCTACTTGTAGCCAACTACTAACTGGAAAATTAAAAACCTTTAAATGTGACTCACTCTTTAAAAATAATAATCCAATAATTTGATGAAATATCACATATCAATTCTGACCAAGCTGCAGGGAAATAGAGGGAAGTGTTTACACCCCAAACCTTGCAGATAGGTATGACTCCCCAAGGTTATGTTCTTTCCTGTATAAATGCCGTTCAGCTGGCACAAAACAACTGAATGCTACCCAAGCTATGACTGGTTATGGAAATGCAATCGAAAGCAGGACACACAATTTAACGGAGGGCAGGGCTACAAAGACTGGGAGAGAACACATGGAAGTAAAAATACCAAATAGGGGGTTCATTTTCCCAAGTAGACTATTCCCTGGTCATCCAAAAAAGCTTTTGATAGCTGCTGGAGAGAATGTGGAAATATTGGAACTCTCATATACTGCTGGTGGGGATGTAAAGTGGTGTAGCTGCTGTGAAAAAGTTGGGCAGTCCCTCAAAAAGTTAAAATATAGAGTTCCCATATGACCCACCAATTCCACTCCTCGGTATATATCCAAAAGAACTAAAAACAGGTATTCAAACAAAAACCTGTACATTAATGTTCGCAGCAGCACTATTTACAACAGCCAACAGGTGGAAAGAATCCAAATGTTCATGATCGATGAAAGGACAAATAAAATGTGGTATATCCTTTCAATGGAGTATTATTCAGCCATAAATGAATGAAGTACTAATACATACTACATGGATAAACCTCAAACAGTATGCTTAGTGAAGGAAATTAGACACAAAAGGTCACACATTGTATGATTCCATTTCTAGGAATAGATAAATTCATAGAGACAGAAAGCACATGAGTGGTTGCTGGGGGATGGGAGGAGGGAGGCAGGAGACTGCTTAATGGATATGGAGTTTCCTTTTGGGGTAATGAAATGTTTTGGACTAGATACAGGTGAGGGTTGCAAAACACTGTAAATGTACTAAATACCACTATATTGTTCACTTTAAAATGGTTAATTTTGGGCTTCCCTGGTGGCGCAGTGGTTGAGAGTCCGCCTGCCGATGCAGGGGACACGAGTTCGTGGCCCCGTCCGGGAAGATCCCATGTGCCGCAGAGCGGCTGGGCCCGTGAGCCATGGCCGCTGAGCCTGCGTGTCCGGAGCCTGTGCTCTGCGACAGGAGAGGCCAGAACAGTGAGAGGCCCACGTACAGCAAAAAAAAAAAAAAAAAAAAAAAAAAAAAAAAAAAAAAAAAAAAAAAAAACCAAAAAACAAAACAGTTAATTTTAATTTTAGATATGCTTAATATATAATTCATGTAGTCATTTGACAGTTTATATAGACATTTAAAATTATAAAATAATTAACTCGGAAATGTTTTTCTACTCTTCATATTTCAGAAACCATTTTAAACTCTTCATGCACATTTTTTACATCAGTGTCTTCATTAGCAGTGGAAAGTCATCTGCGTTCCATCAAAGTGCTTTTTAAAAATTCATTATGGTACCATCATGGGAAATTTATAACATGCCTCAAATTTCTATTTCTGTATTAGGAGAGGTGTTTTTACACTTGTTTTTGGATTACAATATCCAGAAACACCTCCCTAATGGACTGGTTTTTAAGTGAAATTTAAAATGTTTGTTTACAACATCCAACAGTTGTAATTGTGAAGCCATACAAAGAGGAATAATTATTAGGTGTGTTAAATTTACCTCTTACCAATCCAGCTGATTTCAAGTCCATGGTAGCCTTCCCTGAACAGTGTTGTAGTATTCAATTCAAACAGAAGCAAACTGTAAAGGACTCAGTAATACAGACACTTGGTAAGACTTTTAATATAAGGAAACTCTTTCCTGCGGAGTATTTTATGGTTATAAAAAGACACCTGCCTTAGATTTACACAGTTCAATAGGAAAGAATGTAAAGTACTGTAGAGAGTTGGGAAAGAGATGGATTTTGTAAACCACGTTCTCCCTATAGGTTTTTTTCCCTAATTATTAATCTTCAAATAATGAGATCTACCCAAAGTTAGTTTTTTGCCAAGCTGAGCATATGTGGATAGTCTTTGGCTTCCCTCTGTCCACTTTAGTGGTTTTTAAGTCCTCTTTCTCAGATGAGCAGCTGGTCAGCAAAAGATGAAGGAAACTCTCAACTCAATTCTCATTTTTCATCTACCATGATTCCCAGTTTCAACAGACAGGGGTCATTAAACACTGCAATCACCTTTCCTACTTCAGAAATGGACTGGATGTAGAAAATGAGAAGGAGGAGAGAGTCTGGTATAACTCTAAGATCTTGTCTTCAATAACTGGGTAAATGGGTAATTTTTTCCTTGAGCATAGCATGTATGTTCAACTCAACTGGATAGAGACTCCCCTCCAGCATAGGGGCTAAGGATTAATATCTGAGTGTCTGTATGGGCTAAGTATCATGATATAAATACAACCACATACTATAGGGTAACTTTACAACTGCCAGAAAGTATTGTTTTAAATATTTAATAAAAGAGGAAGTTGAGAAAAGCTAAAGAGACAGAGCTCGAATTAAACATGTGAAACATTTTCCACAACAGTATATTGCAGAATTTAAATTTTTTAACATGATCATATGGTTTTAATGGACCCAGTTCCTATTCTTTCAAAAAAAAGGTTTAAAATCTGCCATACTTCAGGGGACTTCCCTGGTGGTACAGCGGTTAAGACTCCGTGCTTCCAGTACAGGGGGCACAGGTTCGATCCTGGTTGTGGAATTAAGATCCCGCCTGCTGCACACCATGGCCAAATAAATAAATAATAAAATCTGCTGTACTTCAGAACTTAAAGAAAAGTCCTTACTTACCCAATGATTCAGAAAAGGAAGTACCAGTATTACTGGCAGTTCTGTCTCCAAAGCATAATCCTACAAATGTGTAGTCATTTTCCCCTCTATGGTTATGCTATTCAAACTGAGCAAGCATGTTCTACTCCCACTTTTCCCGTCCTCCCTCCCCAAGCATAACAGTCTTCCTTGAGTTCTATTCAAGTTTTACATTAGAATAAACACAAAAACATAAATAATACAGTAAAATAGAAAGCAGAAGTTTCCTAGTAAAATAGAAAGCAGAAGTTTCCTGCTTTCACAAGTGGCTTCAGACTGGAACATATTCACTGTCTTGTCACAAAGGAAAAGTCTAAGAGAAATTTGAGAAGTTCAGCCTTATGACAGGGATATAGATAATCTTGGTTATTACAAGTTAACCTGATTCCAATCATTCTGCACAATTCTTTAGTGGGAACTTGGATAAAGCCCTTTAAAAAACATCATCCCAATAACCATTTAAGGCACAGAAAATCCAGATGTTGGTTCACTGGCCCCTAATTTTCTCATAATATAAAAATTACTGACCTAAAAACATACTAGTAGAATGTATACATCAAAGAACACCACAGCATACATACAAATTATACAGATCACTCACCAAATGAGGCCATGTGCCACAATGAAAGAAGAGGAAATATTACCACCCACTCACTGTGTGACTCTACAGGTTAACTGCTATGAACTTCAGTTTCCCCATCTGCAAAATAAGGCTAACCCTACCTACCTGAAGGGATGTTCTTGCCAATCAAATGAGATCATAAACATAAAAGATTTAGCAGAGGTCTTGGTACACAGTAGGTGCTCAAATAGCTATAATGGTCAACTTATTTTGATCTTGTAGATTTCAGGACAATTAGGATTTGATGAATAGTTATTCCCTCTGAACTAGGATAAGCTATCATAAATTATGTAAACTATCTTAAATTATGTCTTTCATAACACAAAAGAAGAGACACAAAAATCTGAGTCTGACAGATGGGTTTTGCATAATACATTCAGATCCAAGCCTCCTGCCCCACCATGAGTTAAGAGCATTAGCCTCAGGCACTTGGCCAAGAACTGTGGGGGAGAAAAGAAAAGATACCTAAGAGCTGGAAACTTTGCTATGGCTTAGAATTTGATTTTATGAAATAGCTTTAGCATGGCTATGTAAATAAATTTTAAAAAACAGCCTTGTTCTAATATGATGGACTAAAATATCAGCTATGAACTCACTTCCTATCTAAGTGAGAACATACACTTCGGCACTACCATCTTATAGGACATATAAATACTAACAAAGGCCTGACTGGCATTCCAAGTGGGTATTTTATCAGATGTGGTTTATCAGGAGTCTGACCAAGGAACACTAATTAAAGATGTACCAATGGCACATGTGAGCACTCATGGGATATTATAAAAGATTAATTAAAATTTTTTCTTCCTTTTGGGCAGTTTCAGAGCAGAATCAATTTTGTGTCATATGAATATTGTTATTAAATCCTGCACAATATCAAATTCAATAACATCCATGATTACAATTATGTGTGGACAGCCTCTGCCAACTAATCAATGCAAGCACAAATGCAAGCTGCAGTCAGTTCTGTTCACCACTTTGTCCCTAGTGTAACATAACTGTTGATATATAGTAAATACTCAAATCTCAGGTGAGTACCAAATATTTATAAACCATAAAAATCTAGGTCTTAAATCTGCAAAATAAAATGTTATCACTGGTTAAGAGATACCTGAATAAAATATACTAGACAAAAATTCTATAGCCAACAATTAATACCCTTCAAGTGCTACACCAAGTACTTTCACATATATGATCCCAGACCTTCACGGTAACTTTGTGAGTATGTTACCTTCACGGTAACATATTTTACAGAGAAAAAAGGAGCAAGAGGTTAGTCTTAACCTGCTCTCTGCAATACTGTAGTGACATTTCACAAGCCACATGTGGCTCTGAGAACTTCAAATGTGGCTACTCTGACTGAATATTCAAGTTTAAGTTAATTAAAATTAAATAGTAACTGATAATTGAGTCAATTATGGAAAACTTATGTTTGGAAAAACCTACATATGCAAACCTGCTTTTCCAACTGTAAATTTTATGAAAGCTAAATACAGGTCAAATATATCCAATGAAAATAGGGTCTGAATTGAGATGTGCTCTAAGTGTAAAATACATACAGATTTTGAAAATTCAGTACCCCGCCCCCCAAAAAGGAATGTAAAATATCTCATCTGAAAAATTTATACTGATTGCATGTTGAAATTATAACATTTGGTGTACAATGAGTTAAATGAGACATTAATTTCACCATTTTTTTACTTTTAATATGGCCACTGGAAAATGTAGAATTACAGAAGTGGCTCGTATTTTTCTACTGGATGGAACTGGTCTCAAAAACCTCCAAACCCGGGCTTCCCTGGTGGTGCAGTGGTTGAGAGTCCGCCTGCCGATGCAGGGGACACGGGTTCGTGCCCCGGTCCGGGAGGATCCCACGTGCCGCAGAGTGGCTGGGCCCGTGAGCCATGGCTGCTGGGCCTGAGTGTCCGGAGCCTGTGCCCCGCAGCGGGAGAGGCCCGCGTAATGCAAAAAAAAAAAAAAAAAAAACCTCCAAACCCCTATACCTCATCATTAACCACAGGTTAAACCAGAAGAGAAGTCACCTTCTCAGGGCAAAGTCCAACAGATAAAAAAGCACACCAGGATACTGATAACTTCTCCTCTTAAGGCCAATCATTGTTTTTCTTCAAAATATTTAGTGTCAGAAGACCTACGTTCAAACCCCACTGTTGACAGGTTCCCTTGGGCACTAGTTTGAGTCTCACTTTCTCCTACTGTTTAAGAAGGATGTCTGGGGGAATTAGGTGAAGACTTGGAAGCACACAGCCACATTCATAGGACACAACAGACTCTCACAAGAAAGGAAGTCTGCTGCTCCTTCCATTCACTAGTCACTGTTCATCATCACTTATACTGAGTGAATACTCAGAATACTGAGTACTGAGTATATCATCACTGAATACTGAGACAGTATTCAACCAACACTTTCTATTAATGAATGTTTTAATTTTAGGTAACAAAATGTTCTAAACATAAATATGGGTGGCCAGATAAATCTTTACTCTTACAAAGCACATCAGAATGGCCTGTAATTGTGCAGTCCAATGTCATAGTCAATAGCTTCATGTAGCTATTTACATTTACATTAATTGAAAAGAAATAAAAGTAAAAATTTAGTCCCTCAGTCACAATAACCACATTTCAAGTGCTCAATATGCCTATGTAGCTAGTATAAATTTTCATCATGGAAGAAAGTTCTATTGGATAGTAACTCTCAAAAAGCAAAAGCCACACAGTAACAATGACAGAAAAACATCCTGTTAAATATAATTCAAATATCATTAAGGTTTCTAAAATCATGTCTTTCACTGCACACCAAAATGAAAATGATTGTGATTCTACACACACAGTTTCATGCCTTAAATTATTTCCTGAACAGAGTGAAAGCACATTCACTAGAATTAGCCACACCCCTTTGAGTAAATTGACCATTAGGAAAATTCTGAAAACCTTGATACATCTTAAACTCGGAAGTTATTCCTAAAGTAGACTGCAACATAATTCCAAGCAGTATGCCTCGTCCAGGCAGTACAGTTAAGCATATAACATATCCCAGTTAATACTCAGCATTGCTTTCTCTTTGCAAATTAAAATAATCATAGCAAGAACCCCTACCATTGAATGCACAACACATTTATGGATCAAAGGGAAAAGAATAGGGTTGGGAGATTTTTAATTGCAGACCCAAAGAACCTGAGAATACAGCAGAATATGTCAAATGGCATAAAGATACTTAATGAGCCAAGAAATCAGAGTTGCAGGCAACACTATAGGTAGCCTAGGATTTTTTTCAGAACCTGCAATCCTAGCAAAATCTTGCTCAAATAGGCACTCATCGGTTCACTGCTATCAGCCTAAACATCCTAAAAAAGAAAAAAAAAAAAAACTCCTTTATAACTTAAAATATTAAGCTTCATTTGATGTAGCTCTGAATCCTTGATGACAGACCTTTCAGTTGGCCAAAGAAGTTCCATGGTATAAAAATTCATTTACAGTTCACCCTTTGAAGATTTCACAGGTTAACTCTACACACAAGTTCCTCAATTCTTGTTCCCAATTTTTATCCTAAGTGTTTCAGAAAGTTTTCTGCTACTTAGCAAACTGGCAGGGGCTAAGAGGTCAAAGACCTAAAATGCCAATTAAAATTATCCTTATTAATTTTTATACAGCAAGGGATAAAAATGAAGTCAGGAATTATATTATCCTGGAAGAGGTTGGTGATTGGGGCTCTGCACAATAATTAATCATTATCAGCTTGAGTACACAATCACCAAAGCAAGCTTAAACTTAGTCATGGCATATATACTACTCTAAAAAAATGAATGACTGAATTCTTCAAGTTTATTTGCAAAGCTACTTTATATGCAACTCTTCAAAGTATTTGAGAAGGAAATGGCTTCACTCAAGTGTCTGCAAATACTCTGAACCACTTAGAAATCAGACCCATATTAAATCTGTCTTCAATCAGTGACATGGTTGGAGTCCAGTCTTTGGGATTATTCAACAATCTTGTCTCCTCATTAACAAAAATGCAAAACTATTGCTCAAACCACCACCAGTCAAGAAACAAGATTTACTAGTGGGCTATACCTGTTTTGTAAAGTAAACAGCAACTATAACTGCTTTTCTTGTGTATGATTTTACACACTTTTGTCTTCAGGAAGATTATATTCCAGAAGCACTTTAGTGTCAGGACAAGGTTGTGTTTTCCCCTCACACTCAAAAACATTATTTTCCTAACACTCCACATTCAACAGAAGTAACGACAGCAATACAAATTTGGATGGACCATAAACAAAAACTTCTGTGTCCATTCTGTCACAATGTTTTTTAACCTTTTGTAAAATAGTGTTCTATTACATCAGATGAGTTATCTGAAAACCAAAAATGACTGAATAAAGTACATTACTTAACTCATTTTTTGAGTAAAGATTTATAATTCATTACATTTCAAGACAAAGAAGTCTTGCTGATGCAAGCAAAGGTGATACCTGTAAAAAAAATGAAATCATGTTGATAGCCAGAATATGAAACCTTTTAATTAACATTTATTGTTATAACAATGGCAGAAAGTAAACAGCCTTCAATGGTATAGTGTCCAAGAGGCCATTAGTATTAGTGTCATGTCAAACCACTGGCATCTCTTAGCATTACGAATTAGTCCTTCAAATGACTGAGCTGAGACAGACCTCTTTAAGGAGGTAATTAGAAAGAAAGCATACTTTATGAATAAATTATTTCAGCCAAAGTAAAACCAGGATTGGTGAACCAGGAAAATCAGAAGCTTAGAAGAGACTTAATTCAGTCAAACCCTCCAATGATCACCTGCCTGGGCCCGCTATGGGCAAGCTTCCAGATAAGACAGTCCGTTGCCTACAGGATAATGCACCATGGGGAAGTACTCTAGAACCTACTAAAGGAAACCAATTACGGACCAAATAACCTCGCATATCTCAGGGCAGGTGTGCTCTATCCCCAGGGGTCGTTCAATTCCATGCAATCCTGAGCGAAGTACTCACGCCAAGCCAACTAGCTGCTAGACTCCAGCAGACCCAAAGATAACCTCTGAACAACTCTTTTCTCCCTTCTAGAACCGAAGAGGGGATAAAAGCCCCACCATTCCCGGAGACATTAAGAAAGTGAAAAAAGGCGAGTCCCCTTAGGAACCTTGACCCCACGCACTCTGAAATTGACACCGCCCTGAGAAATACGTTCCCCCATTCTATCCTCTTTCTTTTCCTTCAGTGAGCTTCCCTGTTCCTACGGCCTCGAGGAAGGCAAGTGAGGAGCCACTGCAGTTCGCCGCATGCCCGGGGAAGGTGCCTTTCCCGTTGAGAGCCGCAGAGAGAGGAAGAAAAAAGGTTGCCTCTCCCCAGCCCACCCGCGCCACAACTCCCGGGTGCAGACACGATGGGGGAAAGGGAAGAGAGCAATGGGAGGTGACAGCCTGCGCTGGCCTAGGGGAAGAGAATTCTTGCTCCGGAAGAAACGCGGGAGAACCCCCCCCCTCGCCCCGCAACGTACCCAAATGAATGAACTGAATAAAACCAGGCGTGGAAGGGTTATTATGCGCAGTTCTTGCCATCCAGGAAGCGAAGATAGAGAGGCCTTCAAACCCAGGTATGGCCTCACTGCCCTATGCACCCCGACTCGCTTCCTTTCCACCCAAGCCCCACATCATTTAACCCTTCAAGCTTTCCAAGATAGTGCCCCATCCTCCATCTACCCCAGGAACCGATACCACCACCACCATCCTCCCCCCCCCTCCCGATTCTCCTCTTTTTGCTTGGGCTCAGACTCAGCTTCTTCCTTCCTACCTCCCTCTCTCCACAGCCCTCACTAGCTCGGGCCCACCGCACCTGAAGATGCTCCTGAAAACGAATTGGCAGAATCTGGGCCATGGCGCTGTCGGGGGTGTATGGTCTCCTCCTGTCACTGGGGCTGCGGGGCAGTGGCTGCCCGGGCTCTCCAAGGGAGAGGAGGAGAAGGGGGAGGGGGGAGGCTGGGCTCAGCAGGAGAGTCTCCGGGGACGCAGGAAACTGGCAGGCAGACGAAAGAGCTCAGGTCGGGGGCGGAGGCTCCAGGGTCCGCGAGAGCCGCAATGGCGGAACCGGGCGCAGCGCAGACTCCGGAAACGGCTGAGCCCTGCGGAAGGATCCTGGCGACAGAACTCCGCCCAGGTCACCTCACCCCCTCCGCCTTATGTACTCCTCCACGGAGCGCCGCAGTGCATCGGGACGCAGGAATTCGTAGCGCGGGGCGCAGGGCGCTGAGAGCCTCGCTTACTGCTGCGACACGGAGATAAATAGAGGAATCGGAGGGACTACTTTTTGTCTCATCACTTTCCCGAGTCGCCTGCTCTTCCCTCCCTCCCCCCCTTTTTTCGCATTTTGCCACATCATGCGACTAGGGGCGACCAACGTCATTTCCGTGGGCGCTTTAGGTCTCACCCACGTACTTCCGGGTGCACGTGACGCTGGTCAGGAAAGGTCGGCTGATTGCTGCCGGAATGCAGAGCGAGTTCTAGGGAAGTGCGGCGTCTCCTGGGAATGAGGTGGCTGTTGGGCCGCCTTGAGGAATGGCGGTGCTGCTCCCTTTCCCAGTGGGCCCTGCCTGTTTAAACGTAGTCCCTTACGAAGAGGACGTGGCGTGGGCAGATGGGCCCAGCCTCCCGCCCTCTCCGTGACTCAGGGAAACGGCCCCCATGTAGAGCGCTCTTGGCAGCCGGCTGCAGCGCTCCTCCCCCGCCTAGTCTCATGTGGTGGGTGGGGGGCACTGAAACACTAAACTGGGGTTTAAAAATCCTATCTGCCCTTACGCATGCCCTTCTGACTGTCGGAGAAGCTGACGCTTAGGTTCTAACAGAACTAGTAGTCTCTTGGGACGTTAAACAGTTGACTCAAAGGGCAGTGAAGGCGATTTATGAGGTATCTCAAACTGGCCTTGTGATAGCCTTTCTTAACGTTTCTGCGGACATTTTGGCGGACGTATATATGGGTCTAGCTGAGTAATAAATTTGGTGAAGAATTTGAGTGTCATAAATACGCTAAAGAATTGGACTAAAATTGTAGTAAGAGGATTTTTTTTCCAGCCATATCAAATAATTAATGAGCCTCAAAGATTTAGATAATTAGGTTAAAGATGGCTTGTAAAACAATGTTTTTCCTCGGTGTGGTACACTCTTGGAGAAAGGGATTAAATATTAGCGGTGTATTTCAGTGGGACCGCCTCAACAGTGTAAACTAGCAGTGTTTGGGAATGCAAGCGCTTCAAAGCTGGGGGCATCGTGTCTTCTAACAGCATTAAGGCATCTACGGTATTCATTATCGATTAATAACCTTCCCAGTACTTTAGTGCTAAAGTATTGTAGGGCCTTAACTATACTCACACCCCTACTTCCCTATCGATACCCACGAACTTTTGTTGGGCTTTCCGGCTGGCGGATATAAATAAGATACTGGAATGTCCCCCTGGGCAGAAACCTTTCCGAGACAAAGGCCTGGGAAACAGGACATGTCTGAGAGATGCCCTAACCGCGAGCAAACAAGTACGGCGGGGGGTAAGAACGCTTAAGCCAATGAGTTTAAAGGTCGCCCATGTGACTCAACCCCCCACCACAAAAACATGAAAATATTTGTAAAGTAGGCATCCGATAGCTAACCAATCAAGGAACTAGAGCCAAGTCCCCACTCCGGTCCGAAACAAACAAACCAATCAGAAAAACCCTCGATATATCCACACTCTGCATAATGAAAACTGAAACCTATAAAATGTATGTGATTCCGCCTTTAGGAGGTTCCTCTTCGGCCTCCTGCGTGAGGACCAAGGAACCCCGGTGCACCGGCTCCTAATAAACCTCTTGCGTGTTGCAACGACTCTCGACTCTTGGCGGTTCTTGGGCGAGCTGGGACCCCTCGGAGACCGTTCAGGTCTACCATTTGGGGGCTCGTCCGGGATCCCCACTCGCCCCCGGGTCACAAGAACATCGGGAGTCGGAGGTATCAGGTAGGCCTAATTGTCTGTTTGTCTTCTGTCCTCTGTAAGCCACCATCAGAAAGAAGCCTGCGAACCGGCTCGCTGTAAAGTCTGTATTGGACTCCTGGCTAGGCAGACGTGCCAATAGCTGGCGTCCACGGACCCCGGGGGACGCCCTGGTGGTCCATCTGGAAGGAGAGACAAATTTTGTCTCCTCTTCACCCGGTCCTGGCAGGATATACAAACTGCCATCTGAATCTGAGTTGGTTTCAGTTTTAAAACGAGCTCGCGGCGGCAATATTAATGTGTGTCTTCTGAAATTTTATTGTTCTCCTGTGCTCTATCTTTGTCCTGACGGACGATAATGGGACAAACTATGACGACTCTTCTCTCTCTCACACTAAGTCACTGGACCGAAGTTAGGGCTAGGGCCCACAACCTTTCGGTAGAAGTAAGGAAAGGGAGATGGCAAACGCTGTGTACCTCTGAGTGGCCTACATTTCAGACGGGGTGGCCACCCGAGGGATCCTTTCTGTTAGATCAGGTCAGGCTAGTCAAGTCTAGGGTCTTTAACACAGGACCCCACGGACACCCAGACCAGATACCATATATCCTGGTCTGGGAAGATCTGGTTCTCTCCCCGCCTCCGTGGGTCCGGCCCTTTGTTCCCTCAACAGGCATGTCTGCATGCGCACCAGCACGGTCGGAAGTACTGGCCCTGAAAAAAGCCCCAGACGCCGAGAAGTCATCTGCAGCCCCGGACCCACCAAAGGCAATATATCCAGACTTGCAGTCCGATCTGCTTCTCCTCGATCCCCCACCACCACCTTACCCTCCAGCCCTAGACCCCATACCGCCTCCCGATCCCCCAGCTCCACAACCCTCCGCACCAATAGGGCCACCTGTTGTGGCAGAGGGGGGGGGGGGTCCCTCGGCGGGCACCAGAAGCCGGAGGGCTATTTCCCCGGATTCTACCGCTCTACCCCTTAGAGAATATGGCCCCCCCGATAACCACGGGAATAGGCCCCTCCAATACTGGCCCTTTTCCTCTGCAGATCTTTATAACTGGAAGATGCATAACCCTACTTTCTCTGAAAATCCACAGGCTCTCACTGCTTTAATAGAGTCTCTTGTCTTCTCCCACCAACCCACCTGGGACGATTGTCAACAGCTCCTCCAGACTCTCCTCACAACTGAGGAGAGGCAACGGGTTCTCTTGGAGGCTAGAAAGAATGTGTTAGGCGCCAATGGGCAACCTACCCTGTTGCCTAACGAGATTGATGCCGGTTTTCCACTCGTCAGGCCGAATTGGGACTTCAATACCCCAGAAGGTAAGGAGCACCTGAAGATGTATCGCCAGGCTCTGGTGGCAGGTCTCCATGGAGCGGCCAGGCGCCCCACTAATTTGGCCAAGGTAAGAGAGGTAACTCAGGGGCCCCAGGAGTCGCCAACCGTGTTCCTAGAATGCTTAATGGAGGCTTTTAGACGGTTCACTCCTTATGATCCAACTTCTGAGGAACATAAGGCCACCATAGCAATGGCCTTTATTGACCAGGCGGCCCCTGACATTAGAAAGAAGTTACAAAGGCTGGATGGCCTACAAGGTTTCTCACTTCAGGACTTAGTAAAAGAGGCAGATAAAGTATATAATAAGAGGGAAACAGAAGAGGAAAGGGAAGAAAGAAAGCAGAAGGAGCAAGAGGCCCGTGAATTAAGGCGGGACAAGCGGCAAGAGAGAAATTTGAGTAAGATACTGGCCACTGTAGTCAGAGGAGGAAATATTAGAGACAGGAATAGACAGGAAGGGCGGACAATGGATAAAAGGCGACCATTAGACAAGGATCAATGTGCTTACTGTAAAGAAAAAGGTCATTAGGCAAGAGAATGCCCTAAAAAGAAGAACGGGGGAAAACCAACCAGAGACAAAATTTTAACCCTGGAAGAGGAAGATTAGGGAAGTCAGGGCTCGGACCCTCTCCCCGAGCCCAGGGTGACTCTTAAAGGGAGGGGGAACCCGTCCAGTTCTTGGTAGACACCGGAGCTCAGCACTCAGTCCTCCTCCACCCAAAAGGCCCCCTCTCAACTAAAAGGTCATGGGTCCAGGGGGCTACAGGAAATAAGCAGTACTCATGGACCACACGAAGGACAGTAGACCTTGGGGTGGGACAAGTAACCCACTCATTCTTGGTCATACCTGAGTGCCCATACTCTCTGCTAGGCAGGGACTTACTCTCTAAGGTGGGGGCCCAAATCCACTTTCAACCAGAAGGGCCCACCATAACTGACAACAAAGGGAGATTACTCCAAATTTTGACTATGAAGCTGGAAGATGAACATAGGTTATATGAAGTGCCCTCGCCTCCACAAGTTGATATGCAGGATTGGGTGACCAGGTTTCCACAGGCTTGGGCAGAAACTGCCGGTATGGGAATGGCAAAATATCGCCCCCCCGTGGTGGTAGAACTCAAAGCAACCGCCATCCCGGTGACAGTCCGCCAGTACCCTATGAGCAAAGAAGCCCGGGATGGCATTCGTCCTCACATACAAAGGTTGCTGGAACTAGGGATCCTGGTAAGGTGTCAATCTGCATGGAATACCCCTCTTTTACCAGTTAAAAAGCCAGGAACTAATGATTACCGGCCGGTACAAGACCTACGTGAGGTGAATAAGCGGGTAGCGGACCTCCACCCCACGGTACCCAACCCCTACAATCTCTTAAGTACTCTTCCACCTCAGCACATTTGGTACACTGTTTTGGATCTTAAAGATGCTTTCTTCTGCCTGAGACTCTCCTCTCTCAGCCAGCCCTACTTTGCATTCGAGTGGAAGGATCCAGCTTCTGGGATGTCAGGCCAGCTGACCTGGACTCGCCTGCCCCAAGGATTCAAGAACTCCCCCACCATTTTCGACGGGGCTCTCCACCAGGATTTGGCATCTTATAGAGAATCCAATCCTCAGGTAACTCTACTTCAATATGTTGATGACATTCTTTTAGCTGCTGAGACCCAAGAAGACTGCATCAGGGGAACTGAGAGGCTGTTAACAGAACTTGAGACATTGGGATATCGGGCTTCAGCAAAGAAAGCACAAATATGTCAACGACAGGTCAGTTACCTGGGGTACTTGTTAAAAGGAGGACAGAGATGGCTCTCGGAAAGCAGGAAAGACACCGTTGCCCAGATACCGGCCCCCAACAGTCCCAAACAGGTTAGGGAATTTTTGGGGACGGCCGGATTCTGTAGGCTATGGATTCCAGGGTTTGCTGAATTAGCAGCCCCTTTGTATCCCCTGACCAAGAACGGCATCCTTTTCGCTTGGGGTGATAAAGAACAACGGGCTTTTGACCAAATTAAACGAGCCCTACTATCAGCCCCGGCTTTGGGGCTACCAGATGTAACTAAGCCTTTCCATCTGTACGTGGCCGAGAATAAAGGTATCGCAAAGGGAGTACTAACTCAGAAACTGGGCCCCTGGAATCGCCCGGTTGCGTACCTATCAAAGAAATTGGATCCTGTGGCAACAGGATGGCCCGCCTGCTTAAAAATAACCGCCGCCGTGGCCGCTTTGGTCAAAGATGCTGACAAATTGACTTTGGAACAGAACTTAACGATAACAGCCCCCCATGCATTAAAAAGTGTGATTCGTCAGCCACCCGACAGGTGGCTAACAAATGCCAGAATGACTCATTACCAAGCTCTGCTGTTAAATTCAGACCGTATTAAGTTTACATCAGCCACAGGACTTAACCCGGCCACCTTGCTGCCTGACCCTGACCTGGAAGGCACCACCATCATCCATGATTGTCAGGAAGTACTGGCTGCAGCACACGGTAGCAGGCCAGACTTGATGGATCAGCCTCTCCCCGATGCCAACATTACCTGGTTTACCGATGGAAGCAGTTTCCTAGAAGAAGGTAAGCGTCAGACGGGAGCAGCTGTGGTAGATGGGAAAGAGGTCATCTGGGCAGCCGCATTACCGCAAGGGACATCGGCCCAACGGGCTGAACTAATTGCTATGACCAGGGCATTGGAACTAGCAGAAAACAAAAAGGTAAACATCTATACGGACAGTAGGTACGCATTTGCTACCTCCCACGTCCACGGGGCCATCTACCAACAAAGAGGGTTGCTCACCTCAGCGGGCAAAGAAATTAAGAACAAAGAAAAAACAGTGGCCCTGCTAGCTGCCCTCATGCTCCCCGCTAAAGTCAGCATCATTCATTGCCCCGGGCACCAGAAGGACAATACCCCGGTGACAAGGGGCAACAACATGGCAGATAGGGTGGCACGAAAAATGGCACTAGGGGAAATCATACTAGAACTATCGGACAAGAGTCCTGGGGAACCAAATGACAGGGGAATAACCCCCCCAGCCATAACCAAAGACACATTGTCTCCTCAACAAGCAAAATCCATGCTACAACAGATTCACAGATGGACACACTTGGGAACCAAAAAGATGGTATCCCTACTACACAAGACAGGCTATGATGCCCCTGGACTAACCAAATTAGCTGAACAGATTGCACGGGAGTGCATTCCATGCCAACAGGTAAACTCCCATAAAGGAAAACTTGAGAGCGGGAAAGGCTCAGAGGAGACAGACCAGGAACCTATTGGGAGGTCAACTTCACTGAAATACGCCCTGGAAGGTATGGTAACAGGTATCTCCTAGTTTTCATAGATACCTTCTCAGGATGGATAGAAGCTTTCCCAACGAAAAAGGAGACAGCTACTGTGGTAGCCAAGAAGATCTTAGAAAAAATTTTCCCCCGGTTCGGGGCACCAAAGGTAATAGGGTCCGATAATGGTCCCGCCTTCGTCACCCAGGTAAGTCAGGATGTGGCCAAATACCTGGGGACTGATTGGAAATTACATTGTGCCTATAGACCCCAGAGTTCAGGACAGGTAGAAAGAATGAATAAAACTCTAAAAGAGACCCTAACTAAATTGTCCATAGAGACTGGCGGTACAGATTGGACGGTGCTCCTTCCCTTAGCCCTGTTCCGGGCCAGAAATACCCCCTCCCGCTATCATCTCACTCCATTTGAAATACTATACGGGGCCCCACCTCCCCTTCTCACGCTAGGGGAAAAAATAAGTCCTGACTGCCAGAATAACACTGACTTATATGCTAGGCTGTTGGGACTCCAGTTGGTCCAAAAGGAGGTGTGGTCCCAGCTGGCAGAGGCTTACCGACCGGAACACCAGCAGAGGCTCATCCCTTCCAAGTCGGAGATTCCGTGTACGTCCGTCGGCACCGAACCCAGACGCTAGAGCCTCGGTGGAAAGGACCATACATCGTCCTGCTCACCACCCCCACGGCTATAAAGGTAGACGGCATCGCTGCTTGGATTCACGCCTCACACGTAAAAGCTGCGCCAGAGTCTGCATCATCATCGGAAT
Organism: Kogia breviceps; assembly: GCF_026419965.1. Taxonomy (NCBI): domain Eukaryota; kingdom Metazoa; phylum Chordata; class Mammalia; order Artiodactyla; family Physeteridae; genus Kogia; species Kogia breviceps. Next base: position 23,246,092 of record NC_081328.1, read on the forward strand.
GGCGGGCCCAAAAGACCAGCAACCCACTCAAGCTCAAGCTCCTGCGATCATCAGACTCATAACTCTGACTTTGTTACCCCTACTGGCTGTGAGTAACTTTAGTCCTCACCTGCCCCAGCGCTTAACCTGGCAGGTAATTTCCCAAACTGGAGATATAATATGGTCTGTTAGCCATACCGCTGCCCCTTGGACCTGGTGGCCAGACCTCTTCCCCGACGTTTGTAAATTAGCCATAGGAGCCCCTTATTGGGATCTAGAAGAACATTACGATCAAAACACTGTCCCTTCCGTGACCTTAAACAGGGGCGACTACTCCGGGATGGGTTGTCATAACTCATATCGAAGAAGCAGGCTCAGGGCCTACCCCTTTTATGTATGCCCTGGGTCCCATCGTCACCAATCCCTGAATTATGGATGTGGGGGAACGGGAAGTTTCTATTGCCAAAGCTGGGGATGTGAAACCACAGGGGACACCTACTGGAAACCCACCTCTAGCTGGGACTTTATCAAGGTAATGGCCAATTACACTCATCATGAAGATCTCCAAACTTTTGTACCCGAATGTTCAAACTGGTGCCATCCCCTTAAAATTTCTTTTAGTGAACCGGGGAAGAAAAACAAAAACTGGATAAATGGCCATTCATGGGGTATCAGGTTTTATAAAGGTGGGTATGATGATGGGTTGCTAATGACCATCCTGTTAAAGATTGAAACCCCTACTCCCGTTCCTATGGGCCCCAATCCTGAGATTGGACATTCTCTGCTACCCTTGGCCCCCCCCACAATGCTACCAGGGATAAAAAAAACCAGACTTCTAGACCAAGAGAAATAATAATCAAACCCAAAACCCCCCAGGACCGAATGCTCTCGTTGGTTCAGGCGGCTTTCGGGGTCCTAAATGCCACAAATCCAGAGGCTACCAAATCATGTTGGCTTTGCTATGCTGCTCCTCCCCCTTATTATGATGCTATAGGATATAGTTCTAATTTTAGTAATGTCAACTCTCCAGATCAATGTCGATGGAAACAAGAAGGAAATAGTAAATTGACCCTGTCTTCAGTATCAGGAAACGGTACATGTGTAGGAACGCCCCCCCCCCCCCCCCCCGTCCCATCGACATCTCTGTACTAATTCAAGCCTCCCACAGGGCTCAGGATATCTCCTCCCTCCTCAGGATGGATGGTGGGCATGTAGCACAGGACTGACCCCTTGCATTTCTCTAGAGGTCCTCAATGCTTCAACCGACTTTTGTGTGTTAGTCCAGCTGGTCCCCAGACTCATCTATCATTCGGATTCATCCTTTCTAGACGAATATGAAGGCAAAAGGAGATTTAAGAGGGAGCCCGTAACCCTCACCCTGGCTGTACTCCTAGGACTAGGAATGGCAGCCGGAGTAGGAACAGGTGCAACAGCCCTCATCCAACAACCTCACTACTATGCTAACTTAAGACAGGCTGTAGATATCGACCTCCAGGCGTTAGAGAGTTCCATAACTCAGTTAAAAGAATCACTCACCTCGCTCTCAGAAATGGTAATGCAGAACAGGAGGGGACTTAGACCTGCTGTTCCTTAAGGAAGGTGGACTATGTGCCGCACTAAAAGAAGAGTGCTATTTTTATATTGATCATTCTGGGGCTATCACCAAAACTATGGACAAGCTTAGGGAGCGCTTAGATAAAAGGCAACAAGACAGGGAAAATCAAAAAGGATGGTTCCAATCATGGTTTGATAAATCTCCCTGGCTTACTACTTTAATTTCCACCTTGTTAGGACCCCTCAGTATTTTGTTATTGCTCTTAACTTTTGGACCATGCATTTTAAATCGCTTGATAGCCTTTATCAGGCAGCGTGTCAGCACAATACAAATGTTAATGCTAAGACAACAATACCAAAGCTTGCAGAGAGAAGCTGAAATTCCATGATTGAAATTAATTGCAAAAAGAAAAGGGGGGAATGTAGGGCCTTAACTATACTCACACCCCTACTTCCCTATCGATACCCACGAACTTTTGTTGGGCTTTCCGGCTGGCGGATATAAATAAGATACTGGAATGTCCCCCTGGGCAGAAACCATTCCGAGACAAAGGCCTGGGAAACAGGACATGTCTGAGACATGCCCTAACCGCGAGCAAACAAGTACAGCGGGGGGGTAAGAACGCTTAAGCCAATGAGTTTAAAGGTCGCCCATGTGACTCAACCCCCCCACCACAAAAACACGAAAATGTAAAGTAGGCATCCGACAGCTAACCAATCAAGGAACTAGAGCCAAGTCCCCACTCCGGTCCGAAACAAACCAATCAGAAAAACCCTCGATATATCCACACTCTGCATAATGAAAACTGAAACCTATAAAATGTATGTGATTCCGCCTTTAGGGGGGTTCCTCTTCGGCCTCCTGCGTGAGGACCAAGGAACCCTGGTGCACCGGCTCCTAATAAACCTCTTGCGTGTTGCAACGACTCTCGACTCTTGGCGGTTCTTGGGCGAGCTGGGACCCCTCGGAGACCGTTCAGGTCTAACAGTATAAGCTCTAATAATATTTTGTAATAGCACAAATACAGTAAAGCATAAAAGAATTTCATTCCGTGCTTTTCATCTTAAAGAGATGTGATTGCTATTCCAGAAAGATCCTGAGGAAGAATTCAAGTACACATTATTTTTAGTAACCTTTTCAGTTAAACAGAAAACTCTGTTAGGTATACAATAATTTTGTGTGTTAAGCAGTTTTGCTGAAAATTTGCTTAATCATTTAAATTGCTTTTAATGTTTTTCGCAAAGTATACCTCACATACTGAGGGTGAGAGAAGAATCTTTGGCAGTTAAGAGAGCAGAGACTGTTCTGCAAAGAAAAGCCTTGCCACCATGTCATCAGAGTGAATATTTATGCTTGGCAAAATTTCATTATGTTTTGTTAAGCCAAATACTTGAAGATGTTCTGTATTCTGCAGCATTCGAAATGACCTTTCTAATACTACTTTAATAGTTATAGGTACTTTAAATCTTTTTTGGAAGTATACAAATTCCAAATTAAAAATCTAAAGAAGTTACTGTTTTATTACAGTTAAAGCAGTAGCTTAATCAAGTTACATTTCCAATCTCAGAATCTGGGTTACAAGAGCTATATTATGAACTGGCCACCAAAATTTTCTTTCTTAATAACTGTCTTGCAATTCCAGACAGACCTGTAATTTTAAAGACGTTTAGAATCCCCAAAGCAATTGATTTTAGCTTGGATATCTGGTGTGGAATAGCTAACCATAAGTGCACTGAGATTCTGTTAAAGTGACTGCTGTGTCATCACACAGAAATCTAATGAATGCGTTGTCTTCAGAATCATTTAGAGAGAAGAAAAATAGATTACAGTATACCAGCTCATTTTGAACACTGTCCTTCAAATCAATAAATCCAAAAATTTTCAAGAGAAGAAAATGTACTAGATGATAAACGTTAAAAAAAAAACCAACCCAAAACCCAAACCGATGCCTTTTAAAGATTAATGATTTTGGCTGAGGTAATGAGAGCTTTTTATGGTAGCACACTGTTCTTGCTAGCACACTGTTCTTGTTAATGGTGTAGAGGCAGGACAAAAGGTTATCCATAGTTGGTTTAGAAGCCCCAAGGCTGAGTCAGTGTTAACGGTTACCTGAACAGTAACTGAATGGCTTTGTTTTCAGGCACTACCTTAAGTTAGAGTAGAAAAAAAAAAAAAAGTTTTCTGGTTTATTAGGTTATCCAACTATGACAAAGTCTTTTAATAAGACTATAAATGTATTATCATCATGGCTTTTGGTTTCAGAAAATGTTTTAGTAAAGTAGCCATGTTAATAAAATAAATCGTCAAATTCTTTGAATTTAAAGGTATTTTTAGCAGAATATTCAATAGTAGGTCCTTGCTCTGAGTCACATCAAGTGCCATTAGCAAAAACTGCATTGCTCATCTGCTATTTTGAGGCGTGCCAGTTTCTCAAAACCTATACAAGAAAACTTTATTGTGTCCCTAATTTTATACTTTATGCCAGGACCTGTTTTACATATATATGCATATATATATATATATCTCCTCCAATGGGAATGACACATCAGAAAAACTTTTCATTGTAGGATTCCTCTGTAGTTTTTCATCTTCAAGCAACCCTGGATTTAAGGCCCCTGCCTTTTAACTTAACCTTTTAAAAACAGCGTGAACTAGCTGCATTGCAAAAGCCACAAAGTAAAGGCGCTTCTCAAACATTAACAGATTATTTTTAAAGCAGAAGTTTAAACCCAACCCACTGTACCAAATATTTAAAGTTCAGATTTTAATGAAACCAAGAGGGATATACTTTAGCATTACCTAAATAAGATGAGTGGTTTTGCCATTTAAACGGCAGCTTTGAGAAACATCTCAGCCTCCTAGGGCCACTGATATGAATCCCAGCAGGATTAGATAAAGACCCTATCAAAGGCCAATAAGTGGTTCAGGTATCAGTCAACATAAATAACCACTTTATTTTGGTCCTGTACAAGGCACTGATTACAGGCAAAGCTCACCCAAAAAGAACATTTACAAAGCAAGAAGAAAATTTTCACGGTCTTATTTTAGTATGAAATGGGCCTTAACTTAAACTCAATTATCACTCACTGCTCAGGCTTGTGCTAAACCTAATTTATATAGACAAGTTTTATAATGTGTCATGGACAGCAATAAGATCTGTAGTGAATCTATTCTGTGTCAGGATCAAGCATGTTCCAAGTGAACATTCAAGACTAGCCCTGTGGAAATACAATCTGGAATCTAGTATATTATATAGGCCCCTCCCATGTTTTCTAAAGGTTAAATCAGATCCCAGCAGAGGAATGAAATAGCTCATAACATTACCTTAAAAAGTCATCTCAGAAAAGTTGGTTCAAATATAGTGATACACAGAGCTTTGGGGAAAGAAAAACCAGAAGGGTTATAACACTACTGATCAAGAGATGCTAGTCACAACATCCCTTTCCAATGGAAAAACAAAAGGTAAAAGAAGCTTGAGAGGATCTACAGAATGAAAGGGCCAAGAGGGCCAGGATGTGGGAATGAATGTTATGGGCTTCCCGCCCCCCCACTCCTTTCTAAATATGTAGATCTGTCTCTTTTTACATCCTGGAGTTATTACTGTCTCCAAAGCAGGGTAGAACCCACAAACATGTTCTGTCAGCAATCTTAAAATTCTGTCACACTCCAGGGATAGATCGTTCTACAAGTAGCAGTGCACCTATGCAGCCTTGTTGTGATAAACAACAACTCAGAAGAGAATATTAAGGACTGAGATTTGGTAAACAAAGTTTTGGTTAACTCAATAATAGCAAAGTCAAGGAAATATTTACTCGGTCAACAAACACTTCAGTACATGACAATGAAAAGTTAAATACTTAATGTTAAAATCTTTTGAAAGGCATTAAAAAATATTTTTATATGGGGAAATTCTGAATCTTAAAGGCCCCAGGTTAATCACTGTGAAGTTTTGGTATACTACTCTTGCTAATGTAGCCTGATCTGAATATGTACCAAATGTAGGACACACGAGAAATTACTGTTTTTTCAATGCCTCATACTTCAATGTGTCATGGCTGATAAAATTGCGTTATGTAAAACCCAAAGCCTGTTTACTTCCTTTTCCTTGTTGCTCATATTACAAATAACTGAGTTTAATGTTGTACACTATACAACCATATAAATACTGTTCATTCCATGGCACTCCTGTAATGAAAAATATACAGACCTTATTTTTTTCCTACATATTTACTGATTTAAATTTTATTTTTCTTTTCTAAGCCAGCCCTTTTAGCACCAAAAGGCATGAAAAGGTCTCTAGGGTGATGCAAGAGGGAAGAGATATGGGAACATAGGTATATGTATAACTGATTCACTTTGTTGTAAAGGAAAAACTAACACACTATTGTAAAACAGTTATACTCCAAAAAAAAAAAAAAAAAGGTCTCTAGGTTACGCCACTTAATATATAAAGTTGGTCACTCAAACATAAAGCTTTCCACAGGGTGAGAACTAACCTGATAAAGACAGTCCTTTACTGTCTCCATATTTTGAGTCTATCAAGCTAAGCCATCGGATCAGATGTAGAGATAAGATTATACTCTTCATTACTGCAGAGGCCTTAAAAATACCATTTCTTGAATGGGAACTAGATGGAGTAGCTAACTAGCACACAATGGCAGTCTATAAGTGCTGCACACTGTAAAAAGAAAACCCCAGTCCAAGCTGACTTTCAAATTTTTCTGTCTGCAAGAATGAGTGGCACTCAAATTATACTTCATATGACCTATTTAGTGTTAACCCTAAAGAACTGGAAGCCTCCAAACCCTTCAAAAAAGCCCTTCTCAAGGTGACACTGATCATCTTTCCACTGTTTATCTCTTATTCCTCTCTCCAACCACACAAATTCTGTCTCCTTTTTCATTCTAGTCCAAGTCCTACCCTTACTTAAAAACTCACCTTAAAATCTATTTACCCTACTTCTTAAGCTATTATAGCATTTATCAACTATACTACCTATTTAATTTGAAGCCCAGGCCAACTTATGTTGTTAATAATCACACCTGGAGTTAGCACAACAATCATTTATAAATACCAACCATATACAAAAAGCACCAAATTGTGCTAGGCTGTATTTTGGGTTATCCCATCTTATTTCTTAGGATTTAGCTGAGAACCGAGTAATACTAGGTTGACAAACACATGTTAGATTTTATCTGGACAAATAATATGATTCTTTTCTTTGAAAAATCTTCAATAGCTTCACAAGAGTTTTTTTTTTTTAAATAAATTTATTTACTTATTTATTTTTTGGCTGAGTTGGGTCTTCATTGCTGCACGCGGGCTTTCTCTAGTTGTGGCGAGCAGGGGCTACTCTTTGTTGTGGTGCGCGGGCTTCTCATTGCGGTGGCTTCTCTTTGTTGCGGAGCATAGGCTCTAGGCACACAGGCTGCAGTAGTTGTGGCACATGGGCTCTACAGCGCAGGCTCAGTAATTGTGGCACACGGGCTTAGCTGCTCCGCGGCATATGGGATCTTCCTGGACCAGGGCTCGAACCCATGCCCCCTGGATTGGCAGGCAGATTCTTAACCACTGCACCACCAAGGAAGTCCCCACAAGAATTTTGTGTTATTCATATTTTCAGGTTAAAGGAACAGCGAACAAGTAATACAGGTTACTTGGAAAATCTTTGGGAGAATACAGATTACAAATTAAATTTTTTTATTCCTGACATGTTCAATCCTGTCAGCTCTGTTATAAAGAAAAGAAAAAGTTGGGAATTCCCTGGCGGTCCAGTGGTTAGGACTCGGTGCTTTCGCTCCTGTGCCCTGGGTTCGATCCCTGGTCAGGAAACTAAGATCCCACAAGCTTCGTGGTGTGGCATAAATAAATAAATAAAAAGAAAAAGTAAAAACCAAAAAAATTCAGTATTTCATGAAATTAAGATCTTTTCTTTCAATTGAAATAATTTGAATTAGAATGGGTTCGTGAAAAGTAGCTTTTCTGGAATAAAGTGCAAGTGATTAAAAAATAAAATCAAAAGAAGAATATTTCCTGACATGTGAAAATTATATGAAATTCAAATTTCAGACTTCATTGTCCATAAAGTTTTATTGGAACACAGCCATATCCATTTGTTTATGTACTGTCTATGGCTACTTTTATACTACAACAGCACAGTAGCTGCAACAGAGACTGTATGCCTCGAAAGTCTAAAATATTTACTATCTGGCCTTATCAAATTCAAATCAGTTAATTTCATTTCTTGTAGACAATTTAAGGAAAAAGAGCTGCATATCTAAATATGTAAATTAACATAATAATGAGGCACTGTTTTGTCTATAATTACAAAAACATTTTTGAGGGGTCACAAGACAGGTAAGACAGTACAGTACAGTAAGACAGGAACTTTACAACACTGCTGTTAGGAATGTTAAGTGGTTCATCTGTTCTGCAGAGTAGGCAACAGGAGTCTCAAAAATCACTTTCACTGATGTAAACAATTCGACCATAAGAACATATCACAGTTTCGTTTCCCTATTGATAGCTATGTATATAATTTTCAATTTTTTACTACTAGAAACAATGAAGTATATAACATTTTTATAAATGCCGTATGTAACATAAATCATCAAACTGATTCTAAATCTACAGGAGTCAAATTTTACTAGAAACAGGATATTTTATATACTCTCAGAGAGTTCCTAGGATGTAAATTTAAAGTTCGGCTTACTGGGTCAAGCTGAAGCAGGCTTGGAGGCAAGGACATGGAGAAAAGGGAACCCTTGTACACTGTTGGTGGGAATGTAAGTTGGTACAGCCACTAGGAAAACAGTATGGAGGTTCCTCAGTAAATTAAAAATAGAACTGCCATACACCTAGCAAGATGTGGTTGTGCACATCTTCACTTTTACTAGATACTGCCAAAATGTTCTCTAAAATAAGAGCAATTTATCCTATGACAACACTTTTTAGGCATATATTAATTGTTGCCAATCTGACGGAAAAGAATGGCATCTCACTTATTTTCAACTGCATTACCTGAGTTACTAGTAAGATACAGTATTTTATTTATTGACCATTCATGTTCTTTTATAAAATGACTATATCTTTCGACCATTTTTCTGTGATAACATTCATCTTCATTTGTTTCTTTTTGTTTCATTTAGTAATTTAAAGGTGAATCATTCTTTTAAGAACAGACTTTTCCATAATCACTACCTTTTCCTCCAAGACTCCTTCCACCTTCTTAACTGGATCCAGTATTCCTCCCATACTACTTTTCTCACAGTAGAAATCAATTTTTCTTATCAACACTATTGTCACAGGGCTTCTCTGGTGGCGCAGTGGTTGAGAATCCACCTGCCAATGCAGGGGACACAGGTTCGATCCCTGGTCCGGGAAGATCTCACATGCCATGGAGCAACTAAGCCTGTGCACCACAACTACTGAGCCTGTGCTCTACAGCCTGTGAGCCACAACTACTGAGCCCACGTGCCTGTGCACCACAACTACTGAGCCTGTGCTCTAGAGCCCATGAGCCGCATCTACTGAGCCCACATGCTGCTAACTACTGAAGCCCGCGTGCCTAGAGCCCGTGCTCCGCAATGAGAAGCCACCACAATGAGAAGCCCACGCACTGCAACAAAGAGTAGCCCCCGCTCGCTGCAACTAGAGAAAGCCTGTGCGCAGCAGCGAAGACCCAACACAGCCAAAAATAAATAAATAAAATAAATTTATTTTTAAAGAAACAAAAAAAAGCATTGTCACAATTACCTTAAAGATGTAATGATGTCATTCCCCTCCAACAAATTTATATAGTACAAAGTTAAGTCCAAATTCCATAGTTTGGCTTTCAAAGCCTTCCATAATCTGTCCTCAACCAATATTTTCAACCTATTATTCTATTTGTACTCAATGCACCAAATAAACTAGACTGTTTGCCACCCCTCTCAAATACCCCCTGGGCTTTCTAATTCTCTGTCTTGATTTATGCTGTTCCTAGCAACCAAGTGTTTATTGAAAATTCTTCTTCGAATAAAGCTCTTCCTTACAATATAATGTCAACAAATAAATACAGTTGACCCTTCAACAACTCGGTGGTTAGGGGTGCCCACCCTCCCAGTATTCGAAAATCCTCGTATAACTTTACAGTCAGCCCTCCATATCAATGGTTTTGCATCCTCAGACTCAATCAACCACAGATCATGTAGTACAATACTATACTATGTATTCATTGAAAAAAAAAAAAAAAACATGTATAACTGGACCCATGCAGTTCAAACCTATGTTGTTCAAGGATCACCTGTATAGGAAAAAAAAAAAGCACCATTTTGCAACCATAAGAATAAACTGATTCAGGCAAGAATCATCAGTTGATGATAAATCCAGAGGGTAATAATTTATAAGGAACAGGCTATTCCACATAATCTCAAAGTATCCCTCCCACAAATTACTTATTAATTATAAGAGTAACCAGACTTGGGACTTCCCTGGTGGCACAGTGGTTAAGAATCCGCCCGCTGGGGCTTCCCTGGTGGCGCAGTGGTTGGGGGTCCGCCTGCCGATGCAGGGGACGCGGGTTCGTGCCCCGGTCCGGGAGGATCCCACGTGCCGCGGAGCGGCTGGGCCCGTGAGCCATGGCCACTGAGCCTGCGCGTCTGGAGCCTGTGCTCCGCAACGGGAGGGGCCACAGCAGTGAGAGGCCCGTGTACCACAAAAAAAAAAAAAAAAGAATCCGCCCGCCAATGCAGGGGATACAGGTTCGAGGCCTGGTCCAGGAAGATCCCACATGCCGCGGAGCAACTAAGCCTGTGCGCCACAACTACTGAGCCCGCACGCCACAACTACTGAAGCCCACGCACCTAGAGCCTGTGCTCCACAACAAGAGAAGCTGCCACAGTGAGAGGCCTGTGCACTGCAACAAAGAGTGGCTCCCCCACTCACCGCAACTAGAAAGGGCCTGAGCACAGCAACAAAGACCCAATGCAGCCAAAAATAATAAAATTAATAATAATTTTAAAAAAGAGTAACTAGACTGAAGAAATCAAAAAAACCCTAACCAATTAATCAAAATTAATATCAGCAATAAGGGGCAAATACCATGTACCTCCAGATTTAATGCCTTGGGAAAGATATTGTATCACTTATGCAGTATTCCAGTCACAAATGCAAAACGATGAGAAAACATTAGAGAAATCCAAATTGAGGATATACTATAAAATAACTAACCTGTATTATTAAAAAATGTCAAAACTTATTCAAATATGTTAAATGTGAAAGACAACAAATATATGTAGGCAAGGACATGGAGAAAAGGGAACCCTTGTACACTGTTGGTGGGAATGTAAGTTGGTACAGCCACTATGGAAAACAGTATGGAGGTTCCTCAACAAATTAAAAATAGAACTGCCATACACCTAGCAATTCCACTTCTGGGTATTTTTCTGAAGAAAACACTAATTTGAAAAGCTATGTGCGGGGCTTCCCTGGTGGCGCAGTGGTTGAGAGCCTGCCTGCTGATGCAGGGGATGCGGGTTCGTGCCCCGGTCCGGGAAGATCCCACGTGCCGCGGAACGGGGGGCCCGTGAGCCATGGCCGCTGAGCCTGCGCGTCCAGAGCCTGTGCTCCGCAACGGGAGAGGCCACAGCTGTGAAAGGCCCTCGTACTGCAAAAAAAAAAAAAAAAAAAGCTATGTGCAACCCTATGTTCATTGCAGCATTGTTTATAATAGCCAAGATATGGAAGTAACCTAAGTATCTACTGATGGATGAATGGATTAAGAAGATGTGGTATATATATTTACAATGGAGTATTAGCCATTAAAAAAAAAAAAAAAAGAAAGAAACCTTTCCATTTGCAACAACATGAATGGACCTAGAAGGTATTATGCTAAGTGAAATAAGTCAGAGAATGACAAATACTGCATGACTTTACTTATATGTGGAATCTGAAAAATAAAACAAATGAACAAACATAAAACAGAAAGAGTCATAGATACAGAGAACAAACAGGTGGCTGCCAGAGGAGAAGGAGGAGTAGGGAGGTGAGTGAAATAGGTGAGGGAGATCAAGAGGTACTCTTCAGCTCTGTACCTTCAGAGGTACAAAATAAATGAGTCATGGGGATGAAATATACAGCATGGGGGATATAGTCAATAATATTGTAATATCTGCATATGGTGACAGATGGTAATTAGACTTACTGTGATGATCATTTGGTAATGTATAGAAATATCAAATCACTGTTGTGCACCTGGAAATAACACAGTGTTGTAGGTCAATTTACTCCAGTTTACTTTTAAAATTATTTTTTAATTGAAGTATAGTTGATTTACAATGTTTCAGGTGTACAGCAAAGTAATTCAACTATATATACATACATATATATTCTTTTTCAGATTCTTTTCCATTATAGGCTATTATAAGATACTGAATATAGTTCCCTGTGCTATACAGCAGGTCCTTATTGTTTACCTACTTTACATATAGTAGTGTATATCTGTTAATTCCAAATTCCCTACACTTCAGTTTTTAAAAATGTTGAATGTGAAAGACAAAGACAGAAGACCTTTTCCAGATTAAAGGAGATTAAATACAATACACGATTCTTGACTGGATCCTGAACTGGGGGAAAATGCTATAAAGGACATTATTGGGAAAACTGAGGAAATTATAGATATAGACTATAGATTTAGAATGTGTGCTTAATAAAAACTTACTGAAACAAAAGAGCTGTCATTCCAAGAATCCACATACACCCCCACCACGTCTAAGGAAATGCACTGATACATACCTGGGAAGAGAAGCTGATAGGACTAATGTGCTGAAACAGTGTCTTGAGCACTGAAGACTAGAAGAACAAATTAACAATGCTAGGAATGTTCTGAGAAACCATCACCACTCACCTCACTTCAAGAACAAACATGGATTTGGGTCCTCATGTGATTTTTCAATAAAGGCTTCAAGTTTCTAATATTGAACAGAAAATTGTTTAGATGCCAAAGGAAGTAACTGTGAAAGAGTGAGTTATCTATTAAAATTTTAGATTCTTAAATTTTACAGAAAATATCTAAAAACACACATTATACTGCCCTTTGAATTTGAACGACACTAATAGCTTTATTTAACAAACACTGACTACTATGTGCAAAGCACTGTGCTAGGTGCCATGAAAGATACAAAGATGAAAACGACATAGTCCCTGCCCACAAGGAGCGTATAATCTAGTGGGGGAGACAGACAAATACACAAATAACTAGAATACAAGGCAGTAAACAACAGAGTGGACAAGTGCTGAGTGTGGCCTGAGTGTGATACTAACTAGCCTCAAGGTTCCAATTTGAAACACTGGTGATGTAGTAGTGTTGGCTGCTTTGAAAATCCCATTTCAAGATCGGCATAATAGATGTTTAAATGGTCCTACCCAAGCAGCTGGAGGCAAGAGAGTAGGCCAGGTGGAAGGGCTGTTTGAAACACTGTCACACCTACATACATGGTGCTGATACAAGTATGTAGGGACAGCTAAAAAAAGAACATATATATATCATCTGTCCTTTGGTTAATGGCTATAGCTACTGTTTTAAACAATATACTTTTATATAAAAAGGAATTTGTATAATCCCAAAAAATCAACTTAAGGATTAATATTAATTCAACAAAGAATCTTGCCATAGGCAATTTTCTTATTTACTAATTGATTAAGTCTTTTCTCTAAATATCTATAAAGCTCTGTAGCAATTAAACGGTTAGACATTTAAGTATTGCTCAGTAAAAACCTCTTTTATGTTCAGCCTTCAGAAGGAAATGGTCACATACCTGATAACCTGATATAATACTATTCTAATAGCAACAAGAAGGCCTTAAAGAGATTTAAGGAAAATAATTTTTAATGCTTCAATGCAAATGGAATACACGCTGATTAAATACAATTCAATGTTCTTTGAAAATATCTCACTGACAGCATTTGAAACCAATTAAGGCCAGCAAAATTGAAGTGAGGAAAATATCACATATATTGTCTTTCATTGGTTTCATATATCATTTCCTATGACTATGGCAACTCAATCTTTTCTCTGAAAATTCCATTTATTGGTACTGACGAGCTCTGATTTGCTTTTAACTCGTATGCTAAAAACAGCTGCTGACCACTTCCTCTTGGTAGTGCTGTCTGACATAAATGGCAAAGCAGAAGCACATTTCCTGGCTGCTTTTCCTACTTCCTGAATTGGAGGGTTCACTGCTTAGCCTGTTTCCTTCAGGGTGTCACTGTGATCCTGGGACCTCTGCTGCTTTCTCTCAAGGAAACGAGCACGTGCGTCTGATATGGATTTATCATCATTTCTTCTTTGCATTTTCTTTAGGACTTCTTTTGATATTCCATCTGAAAACATTACAAATTAATCCAATAAAATTTTAGTTTTGAGTTTCAGTATTAGAAATGTTAAGAGAAAGAGATGCTCTGATTTTTTAATGCTAAGGGGAAAAAAAGGAAATTAAATTTTGGCTTTTGAAAAGAAATGATGTAGTCTATGGATAAAAATAAGAGCATAAAAGGACTTCCCAAGTGGTCCAGTGGCTAAGACTCTGCACACCCAGTGCAGGGGGCCAGGGTTCGATCCCTGGTCAGGGAACTAGATAGCACATGCTGCAACTAAAAAGATCCTGCATGCCACAACTAAGATCCGGTGCAGCCAAATGAACGAATGAAAGAATGAATAAATAAATAAAATAAGAGCATAGAGGCCTGAGGAGTCAGAAAAACTGACCCTACATCAAGCATGTAGTGTGGTTATACACTACAACAAAACAGAGTAGCTAACATTTCCAATGACCTTGGGCAAAATTCCCCACCATTCTATTTCTCAGTGATGTTAAATAAGGATAATACAATTTGCTCCATCAATCAGCCTCAAAAAGCTTTACTGAAAAGCTCTTTTTATTTGTGAGCTGAGAATTAAACTTTCTGTCCTAGTTCAGTACCACAACAGTTTATGCCTCACAACTAGGGACCTAACATTTCAAGGAAAAATCTCCAGGAAAAAAAAAAGGGATGTTCTGCAGTAATAATTCACAAAATTTTATAAATAAAATAAAAATAGTAAAGCACTACTGGGAAGCAATGTGGCTTAATAGTTAAGAGTAGAGGCCACAGAGTCAAATTCCTTGGATTCAAAATCCAGATTCACCAAATATTATTAGCTTTGGGATTTTCAGCAAATTATTGTATACTGCTAAGTATTTCCTCATCTATTAAGTAGGGATATGCAGTTACTTCACAGAGTTATTGTGAATATTTAATGGGGTAATGCAAGTTGTTAGCATGTGGCAAAAAAGTTCAATAGATATTGTTATTAATAATGTTGCTGAACAGAGGGGTTAAGGAAAACATGATTAACTGGAAGGAAAGAGGAAGTCAAAATAAGTCTGAGACTCAGGACAACTCTTTGCTTTTCTGAGGAGACAGAGCCAGAATCTAAGCTCTGTAACAGTTTTTCTGCAATTATATGAGAATTTGGACACTTATGCTCTAGAACAAGCAATTCACTCACCCTTTAGATGCTTTACATTTTCCTTATTGGTCCATCTCCTTCTTGCATCTTCTCTCATTTCACGTCGGGCCACACTGCTCAAATCGTGTGCATTAAATTCATGCAACTTGGGTAACAAGTCTCTCACCCATTCATAACGGATTGGACACACAATTCTTGCGTAAACTTTGGTGGTAACTAGTACCTCATGGAAAATGATCCATTCAAGTTTGGTTTCCTGTTCATGAAGCTACACAAAAGAATTCATTTAAGGATGATAATTCAATAACCTGCCTTACAGCACATTAGACCAACCAACAGCCCAAACTCTTCTGAACTAATTTCTATATTCTTCAATCAAACAGGAGGCATGGGCCAACCAATACCTTTATGTAATATAGATATATGTTAAAATTATCATCAAAAGAGAAAAGTAGGGCTTCCCTGGTGGCGCAGTGGTTGAGAGTCCGCCTGCTGATGCAGGGGACATGGGTTCGTGCCCTGGTCCGGGAAGATCCCACATGCCGCAGAGCGGCTGGGCCCGTGAGCCATGGCCACTGAGCCTGCGCGTCCGGAGCCTGCGCTCCGCAACGGGAGAGGCCACAACAGTAAGAGGCCCGCGTACCGGAAAAAAAAAAAAGAGAAAAGTAGAAGACGTCTGTATATTATTTATTCCTATACCTTTACAAAAGAAAGAAATTCCTACTTCTTCCTTTTATTAAAAGCAAGGTACTTACTGCTGAGGAAGGATGAATGTGAACTGGGCTTCCACGCCCATCCATTGTGCAAAATGTTCTCCCAACAGACCTAAGAACAAAAAAAAACAAAGGATAAAGACAAGAACAGTAAAAACAATGAAATAAGTTTAGAGCACTAAATAAGTTTCATCGTAGAGCACTAACGATGAAAAATTATATGTCTACTACAAATATTGCTATAAGCAGAGGTTTATATTTATTCAACTGTCACTATAACTTCTCTACCAACTGATCTTTTTTCCTTAATTAATTAATTTTTGGCTGCATTGGGTTTTCATTGCTCTGCGCAGGTTTTCTTGAGTTGTGGCGAGTGGGGGCTACTCTTTGCTGTGCACTCTTGCTTCTCATTGCAGTGGCTTCTCTTGTTGTGCAGCACAGGCTCTAGGTGGTGGGCTTCAGTAGTTGTGGAACATGGGCTCAGTAGTTGTGGCTCATGGGCTCTAGAGCACAGGCTCAGTAGTTGTGGCGCATGGGCTTACTTGCTCCACGGCATGTGGGATCTTCCCGGACCAGGGCTCAAACCTGTGTCTCCTGCATTGGCAGGTGGATTCGTAACCACTGCGCCACCAGGGAAGTCCCCTCTACCAATTCATCTTAAAACTAATGCTACACGGAATTCCCTGGCGGTCCAGTGGTTAGTACTCTGTGCTGTCACTGCCAAAGGCCTGCATTTGATCCCTGATTGAGAAACTAAAACTCCACAAGCTGCATGGTGCAGCCAAAAAAAAAAAAAGAACTAACGATACAACTTAAATAGTCATTTTAATTAAGTATAAACATTTCTGGTCAATAAATAGCAATATTAACAATAATATTGTATTTGTGCTTGAGAATTTCCAAAATGCTTTCATAATAAAACCTCAAATAGGCCTATGAGTTTTGAGAGCCAGGTACTTTATTAAAAGGTCAAAACTGAGATTCAAATAAATTAGATAGCTTTCTCAAGGTCACAGAGCTAATGTATGATGAAGCAAGACCTAAACATAGGTCTTCTGACTTAAATACAGTATTCTTACATTATATTATGCTACATCTCCTTTCAAGGGTATAGGTAATTTTCACTATTCTAAAATACGATAATCAGAGCAGAAGTAAGAACTACATGCCTGCAGCCTGTGGAACAACAACCACATTTACAGAAAGATGGACAAGATGAAAAGGCAGAGGGCTATGTACCAGATGAAGGAACAAGATAAAACCCCAGAAAAACAACTAAATGAAATGGAGATAGGCAACCTTCCAGAAAAAGAATTCAGAATAATGATAGTGAAGATGATCCGGGACCTCAGAAAAAGCATGGAGGCCAAGATCAAGAAGATGCAAGAAATGTTTAACAAAGACCTAGAAGAATTAAAGAACAAACAGAGATGAACAATACAATAACTGAAATGAAAATACACTAGAAGGAATCAATAGCAGAATAACTGAGGCAGAAGAACGGATAAGTGACCTGTAAGACAGAATGGTGGAATTCACTGCTGTGGAACAAAATAAGGAAAAAAGAATGAAATAAATGAAGACAGCCTAAGAGACCTCTAGGACAAAATTAAACGCACCACCATTCTCAGTATAGGGGTACCAGAAGGAGAAGAGAGAGAGAAAGGACCCAAGAAAATATTTGAAGATATTATAGTCGAAAACTTCCCTAACATGGGAAAGGAAATAGCCACCCAAGTCCAGGAAGCTCAGAGAGTACCATACAGGACAAACCCAAGGAGAAACACAACAAGAAACATAGTAATCAAACTGGTAAAAATTAAAGACAAAGAAAAATTATTGAAAGCAGCAAGGGAAAAATGACAACATACAAGGGAACTCCCATAAAGTTAACAGCTGATTTCTCAGTAGAAACTCTACAAGCCAAAAGGGAGTGGCACGACTGTGATGAAAGGGAAGAACCTACAACCAAGATTACCCAACCTGGCAAGGATCTCATTTAGATTCGATGGAGAAATCAAAAGCTTTACAGACAAGCAAAATCTAAGAGAATTCAGCACCACCAAACCAGCTATACAACAAATGCTAAAGGAACTTCTCTAAGTGAGAAACACAAGAGAAGAAAAGGACCTACAAAAACAAACCCAGAATAATTAGAGAAAATGGTAATAGGAACACACATATTGATAATTACCTTAAACATGAATGGATTAAATGCTCCAACCAAAAGATACAGGCTCCCTGAATGGATAACAAAACAAGACCCATATATATGCTGTCTACAAGAGACCCACTTCATGGGCTTCCCTGGTGGCGCAGTGGTTGAGAGTCCGCCTGCCGAGGCAGGGGACACGGGTTCATGCCCCGGTCCAGGAGGATCCCACATGCCGCGGAGAGGCTGGGCCCGTGAGCCATGGCCGCTGAGCCTGCGCGTCCAGAGCCTGTGCTCCGCAGCGGGAGAGGCCACGGCAGTGAGAGGCCCGCATACCGCAAAAAAAAAAAAAAAGAGAGACCCACTTCAGACCTAGGGACACATACAGACTGAAAGTGAAGGGATGGAAAAAGATATTCCATGCAAATGGAAATCAAAAGAAAGCTGGAGTAGCAATAGTCATATCAGATAAAACAGACTTTAAAATAAAGAATGTTACAAGAGACAAGGAAGGACACTACATAATGATTAAGGGATCAATCCAAGAAGAAGATATAACAATTACAAATATATATGTACCCAACATAGGAGCACCTCAATATATAAGGCAACTGCTAACAGCTATAAAAGAGGAAATCGACAGTAACACAGTAATAGTGGGGCACTTTGACACCTCACTTACACCAATGGACAGATCATCTGAACAGAAAATTAATAAGGAAACAGAAGATTTAAATGACACAATAGACCAGATAGATTTAATTGATATTTATAGGACATTCCATCCAAAACCAGCAGATTACACTTCCTTCTCAAGTGTGCACGGAACATTCTCCAGGACAGATCACATTCTGGGTCACAAATCAAGCCTCTGTAAACTTAAGAAAACTGAAATCATATCAAGCATCTCTTCTGACCACAATGCTATGAGATCAGAAATCAATTACAGGGAAAAAAAACGTAAAAAACACAAACACATGGAGGCTAAATAACATGTTACTAAATAACCAAAAGACCACTGAAGAAATCAGAGAGGAAATCAAAAAATACCTAGAGAAAAATGACGGTGAAAACACGATGATCCAAAACCTATGGGATGCGGCAAAAGCAGTTTTAAGAGGGAAGTTTATAGCAATACAAGCCTATTGTAAGAAACAGGAAATATCTCAAACAATCTAACCGTACTAAAGGAACTAGAGAAAGAAGAACAAACAAAACCCAAAGTTAGCAGAAGGAAAGAAATCAATGAAGTAGAAACAAAGAAAACAACAGCAAAGATCAATAAAACTAAAAGCTGGTTCTTTGAGAAGATAAACAAAATTGATAAACTATTACCCAGACTCATCACGAAAAAGAGGGAGAGGGCTCAAATCAATAAAATTAGAAATGAAAAAGGGGAACAGACACCACTGAAATACAAAGCATCCTAAGAGACTACTACAAGCAACTCTATGCCAATAAAATGGACAACCTGGAAGAAATGGACAAATTCTTAGAAAGGTATAACCTTCCAAGACTGAACCTGGAAGAAACAGAAAATATGAACAGATCAATCACAAGTAATGAAATTGAAACTGTGATTAAAACTCTTCCAACTAACAAAAGTCCAGGACCAGATGGCTTCACAGGTGAATTCTATCAAACATTTAGAGAAGAGCTAACACCCAACCTCCTCAAACTCTTTCAAAAAATTGCAGAGGAACACTCCCAAACTCATTCTATGAGGCCACCATCACCTTAAAACCAAAACCAGACAAAGATGTCACAAAGAATGAAAACTACAGGCCAATATCACTGATGAACATAGATGCAAAAATCCTCAACAGCATACTAGCAAACAGAATCCAACAACACATTAAAAGGATCATACACCATGATCAAGTGGGATTTATCCCAGGGATGCAAGGATTCTACAATATAGGCAAAACAGTCAATGTGATATACCATATTAAAAAACTGAAAAGTAAAAACCATATGATCATCTTAATATATGGAGAATAAACTTTTGACAAAATTCAACACCCATTTATGATAAAAACTCTTCAGAAAGTGGGCATAGAGGGAGCCTACCTCAACATAATAAAGGCCATATATGAGAAACCCACAGCAAACATCATTCTCAATGGTGAAAAACTGAAAGCATTTCCTCTAAGATCAGGAAAAAGACAAGGATGTCCACTCTCACCACTATTATTCAACATAGTTTTGGAAGTCCTAGCCACGGCAATCAGAAAAGAAAAAGAAATAAAAGGAATACAAATTGGAAAAGAAGTAAAACTGTCACTGTTTGAAGATGACATGATACTATACATAGAGAATCCTAAAGATGCCACCAGAAAACTACCAGAGCTAATCACTGAATTTGGTAAAGCTGTAGGATACAAAATTAATGCACAGAAATCTCTTGCATTCCTATACACTAATGATGAAAAATCTGAAAGAGAAATTAAGGAAACACTCTCATTTACCACTGCAACACAAAGAATAAAATACCTAGGAATAAACCTACCTAGGGAGACAAAAGACCTGTATGCAGGGCTTCCCTGGTGGCACAGTGGTTGAGAATCCACCTGCTGATGCAGGGGACATGGGTTCATGCCCTGGTCCGGGAAGATCCCACATGCCACGGAGCAGCTGGGCCCATGAGCCATGGCCGCTGAGCCTGCGCGTCCAGAGCCTGTGCTCCGCAACGGGAGAGGCCACAACAGTGAGAGGCCCGCATACCACACACACACACACACAAAGACCTGTATGCAGAAAACTATAAGACACTGATGAAAGAAATTAAATATGATACAAACCAATGGAGAGATATCCCATGTTCTTGGATTGGAAGAATCAATATTGTGAAAATGACTATACTACCCAAAGCAATCTACAGATTCAATGCAACCCCTATCAAATTACCAATGGCATTGTTTACAGAACTAGAACAAAAAACCTTAAAATTTGTATGGAGACACAAAAGACCCCGAATAGCCAAAGCAGTCTTGAGGGAAAAAAATGGAGCTAGAGGAATCAGACTCCCTGATTTCAGACTATACTACCAAGCTACAGTAATCAAGACAATATGGTACTGGCACAAAAACAGAAATATAGATCAATGGAACAGGATAGAAAGTCCAGAGGTAAACCCACACACCTATGGTCAACTGATCTATGACAAAGGAGGCAAGGATATACAATGGAGAAAAGACAGCTGCTTCAATACATGGTGTGGGAAAACTGGAGACAGCTACAGATAAAAGAATGAAATTAGAATACTCCCTAACACCACACAAAAAAATAAAATCAACATGGATTAAAGACCTAAATGTAAGACCGGACACTATAAAACTCTTAGAGGAAAACATAGGAAGAACATTCTTTGACATAAATCACAGCAAGATCTTTTTTGATCCACCTCCTAGAGTAATGGAAATAAAAACAAAAATAAACAAATGGGACCTAATGAAACTTAAAAGCTTTGCAAAGCAAAGGAAGCTACAAAGAGGATGAAAAGACAACCCTCAGAATGGGAGAAAATATTTGCAAACGAATCAATGGACAAAGGATTAATCAAAATATCTAAACAGCTCATGCAGCTCAATATTAAAAAAACAAACAACCCAATCCAAAAATGTGCAGAAGGCCTAAATAGACATTTCTCCAAAGAAGACATACAGATAGGCAAGAAGCACATGAAAAGCTGCTCAACATCACTAATTATTAGAGAAATGCAAATCAAAACTACAATGAGATATCACCTCACACCAGTTACAATGGGCATCATCAGAAAATCTACAAACAACAAATGCTGGAGAGGGTGTGGAGAAAAGGGAACCCTCTTGCACTGCTGGTGGGAATGTAAATTGATACAGCCACAATGGAGAACAGTATGGAGGTTCCTTAAAAAACTAAAAATAGAATTACCATATGACCCAGCAATCCCACTACTGGGCATATACCCAGAGAAAACCATAATTCAAAAAGACACATGCACCCCAATGTTCATTGCAGCACTATTTACAATAGCCAGGTCATGGAAGCAAACTAAATGCCCATCAAAAGATCGAAAGGTGAATGGATAAAGAAGATGTGGTACATATATACAATGGAGTATTACTCAGCCATAAAAAGGAACAAAACTGGGTCATCTGTAGAGACGTGGAAGAATCTAGAGACTGTCATACAGAGTGAAGTAAGTCAGAAAGAGAAAACCAAATATCATATATTAATGCATATATGTGGAACCTAGAAAAATGGTACAGATGAACCAGTTTACAGGGCAGAAATTAAGACAGAGATGTAGAGAACTAACGTATGGACACCAAGGGGAGAGAGCGGCGGTGGGGTGGGGGATGGGGTGGTGGGATGAACTGGGAGACTGGGATTGACATGTATACACTAATATGTATAAAATGGATAACTAATAAGAACCTGCTGTATAAAAAAATAAAATTTAAAAAACAATGATAATTAAAATATTTCATCTGCATTTTTTCTAATTCGTTAACTTTAAATTCTTATCCTCTTCTATACTTCCCTACATATGTTATTCCAAAAACTTGTCAGAATTATACCTTAGAGCTCAATCATCACAACTGATTTCCTACAGAACTTTACATATATTCCTATTATAACCCAGATCAGACTGCATTATAATTATTCATATATATATCTACACAGTACATATTTGGACAGTACAAAAATCTTTTTTACTTGAACCATTTGAAAGTTAGTAGCCAAACTTATGACCCATCATCCCCAAATACCTGAGTGTGCATTTCCTATAATCAAGAATATTCTCCTATATAAGCATAATGCAACCATCAAAACAAGGGAATTAACACTGACACCTTACTAGCATCTAATCCTCAGAACCCAATGAACTTTACCAAATGTCCTAATAATATCCTTTATAGCAAAAGGATCCAGTTCAGAATCATTTATTGCCTTTACATTTTATGGCCCCTTAGTCTCCTTCATTCTGGAATACTTCCCAATCTTCCTTTGACCTTCATGATCTTGACACCTTTAAATTATCAGCTAGTTATTTTGTAGTATGTCCCTCAATTTGATTTTGTCTGTTTTAGGATGATTAGATTCAGGTTACAGATCTTTGGCAGGAATATCACAGAAGTGATGCTATGTTTTCATTATATCCTATCAGGAGGAACATGATTTTGATTTGTTGCTTGATTTAGGTAACATTTGCCAGGCTTCTTCACTGAGAAGTTACTTTCTTTTTTTTTTTTTTTTTTTTTTTTTTGTGGTACACGGGCCTCTCACTATTGTGGCCTCTCCCATTGCGGAGCACAGGCTCCAGACGCGCAGGCTCAGCGGCCATGGCTCACGGGCCCAGCCGCTCCACGGCATGTGGAATCTTCCTGGACCAGGGCACGAACCCGTATCACCTGCATCGGCAGGTGAACTCTCAACCACTGCACCACCAGGGAAGCCCAGAAGTTACTTTTTCCCTTTGTAATTAATAAGAGTTTTGTCGAGAGGTGCTCAACTATGTAAAGAATTCTATTTGTCATTAAACTTTTAATTTACTCATTTATTAATTTATATGATTATAGACCCATGATTTCACATTTTATTCAATGGGTTATATAATCATTACTATCATTATTTATTTCAATGCTCAAAATATCCCATCTTTGATCAGCTGGGACCTATTCAAGCTGCCTCCTTTGTACTCTGACATGGCCTCAACCTTCACTGATCACTACACTTTGCTTGCTGGCAAAATAAGATGTTTCAGGCTCATCATGTACTTTCCCAGCCCTATTTCTCCAAAGAGCCCTAGGTCTTTTATGTGGCAGATGGTTGTTCCAAGTCAAGATCTGGGCACAAAGTATATTCATTGCTATTATAGTGTCATTGCTCTCAGTCCATCTCATAGGTTACATATTTACATACATACAAATACATATTATACACACACACACACACACACAGAGTACCATCTATTTTTATTACCATATCTATCTATCCATCTATCTAACTATAGTAAAAACTGTATACCAGACTTCCCTGGTGGTGTAGTGGTTAAGAATCCTCCTGCCAATGCAGGGGACATGGGTTCGATCCCTGGTCCGGGAAGATCTCATATGCCGTGGAGCAACTAAGCCCATGAGCCACAACTACTGAGCCTGCGCTCTAAAGCCCATGAGCCACAACTACGGAGCCTGCATGCCACAACTACTGAAGTCCACACACCCACAGCCTCTGCTCCACAACAAGAGAAGCCACCACATGAGAAGCCCGTGCAACACAATGAAGAGTAGCTCCCACTCGCCACAACTAGAGAAAGTCCATGTGCAGCAATGAAGACCCAATGCAGCCAAAAATAAATAAATAAATAAATAAATAAATAAATAAACCTATAATACCTGAAATTCCAATCAACACCACAGGGCTCATTCTTGTTTTCTCCCTTTCAGTATTTCTAACTCCCTTCACCATTTGCCTTAATATATTCAATTATCTGATCAATTCCTCTGTATATAAGGAATCTCCCATCACCACCACTCTTACCCCTTTCCCTACAAAGATGGTCTCCCTCCCTACACTCAGATTCTGATACTTGATACCAAATAACTCCCATGTGAGTACCTTCCCCAATCCTGCTCAAGCCCTGACATTCCACACCAAACTACCCTTCCTCAGGGATGCCATCCTCAACCTATTTGGCTTTCACACTCCACAAAGAGCCACCCCTCTGCAGGAAAACCAGTGTCACTCAACTTAGGCACTAATACCCCATGCTGAACAGCTGTCCTACAGACTCCCCTCCTGCCCCACATGAGCTTCAATATCTTGCTCTCAGCTACTGCAGCTCCCCTTGCACAAGTGACCATTATGAAAAGGGTCACTGTAATTGATGCCATCATAATCAGAGTTTAAATCAAACTGTCTTTAATAGTAAATATTTAATATTGTCATCAAATACGGTTATATTTCTCTATCCATCTCTCAAGCTCTTACTGCTTACCTGCGTGCTACATTTTTGAAATAACCTGCACAAAGGCATCTTCGCAGTACTTCATGTTTAGGGCCTTCAAAGGTCTCTCTTGGGAAGTCACTTTGCTATAGAAAGAATACAGGTACAGTGGTAAATCTCACAGAACAATTTGAAATAATTTTTTAGTTTGAAAAATCCACATTTCTAAAGACTTCTGTTTCTGGCCAATATGGAGTAAGAGGGACCAGATTTACCCTTCTGCTTGAACCAACCAAAAAATGGACAAAGCATATGAAATAATGATCTCCAAAACACTATATATCAAGCATTAAAGGACAGTGACCTCTGAGAAATAAATGAAGTAGGGAAAATAAATGAAGTCCAACAACTGCCTCAGCTTACAGTCAACCTTGAGAAAGATTCTGAACGAAGGTGCAGGAAAGGAAAAACCCAAGTGGAACCTGGAGAACTCCCAGAGTTAAAGAGACAGAGCTGAGAATCCAGGAAGACCAGGATGGCTAGAGTTCCCAGGCCAGAGCTCAGGAGAGAAGAGATCTGCATAGAGAACTCCAGAGATATGCAGAAGGGCCTCAAGAGTTCAGCTGAGTACTGGTAAGCATATGAATGTGAGGAAATTACCCAAGGCCAGGAAAAGAGCCTCCCAAAGGGATAAGGGATAACAGAGCTCTATGCTAGGAACAGTGCCTGTTCCTACAAACCATTCTTCAACACCTTATAATATACATGGTTTGGGATAGAGTACTCAGAAGGCCTTGCCAAAATGCTACTCAAGGAAAAGAACATTATAGCAATCACCTGTTTAAGCTTCCTGATCAGTTCTCTAAGTTGAGCTTCAACACGAAATGCAGAAAATAAGCACCTCCAATGAATCCAATGTTTCTGGCACCACGAAGCTGGAGCTCCACTGCAAAACAAAAATACTGGTGTCTCAAAAATATCTTCTATGAGTGAAAGACAGTCTAACATTCTCATTTCTATTACACAGCTAGAAACCCATAGGCAACTGTCAGCTCTTTTATGAGACCTGTCCAATTAATAAAAAAGCACTTTAAGGAATTTGAACAAACAAATTAATGCAGGTGCCTTGCCTCTAAGTGAATTAAAACATGATTTGTAAATGGGTTCCTTTTTATTCATATACACTTTAACAAATATCCAATCATTTTCTCAACTAAGCTACTTATACAGAGCCAAAATTCTATAAGGTCATTTTTCAGGAAAGGTTTAGGGAGAGAAGAAAGAAGAGAACTAATGTTATGCAATAAATGACTATTAAGTCATAGTCACCTGACAGAGAAATCTCACTAAAGTTCCCAAAAACACCTTGAGGTCAGTATCATTCCCACTGAACCTTACTGTCTAAAATCATATACTATACTGAAGATACATTTCAAACTAACACTTTCCAGTACAAAGAACTATCTCACATACCTTGATTTGCACTGTTCAAAGATGACGGCTAAAGTTGCAAAGTCATTAAATCCTCCAGCTTTAGTTGCCAATTCTCGATGTCTCTGTTCTGCTTCCTTCTGGTACTCTGGATCAACTAAAACGACAATTAGAAAGGCAGTTTAGTTCTACTTTACATCAAGTGCCTATATTCACTTTGTTTATTCAAGTTCATTAAAATCTGCCTCGCCCCCTGACGTGGAATAAGGGAGAAGTACATTAACTCTTCTGGGGGGTCTCTAATTACTCCCAGAGCCTGCGCTCCGCAATGGGAGAGGCCACAACAGTGAGAGGCCCGCGTACCACAAGAAAAAAAAAAAAGAATCCTATATCCAGCAAAACTATCTTTCAAAATGAAGGCAAAATAAAGGCATTCCTGGATAACAAAACCTGAAAGAATTCATTGCTAGCATACCTGCCTTACAATTAATAATAAAAGAAGTTATTCAGGCTGGAAGGAAGTAACACAAGATGGTAATCTGAATGACGCTAAAAAAGAGCACTGGTAAAAATTAAAATGTAGGTAAATTTTTTAAAAGAGTATAATGATTATTTTTTCTATTCCCTTATGTATTTAAAAGAAATTGCATGAAACATTATCTATAAAATTGTATTGTTGGGCCTATAACATACAAATGTAATATATTTGACAATAGCAACACATGTATTACCTATTTTTTTAAAAAAGGGCCTAGGTCAGTATCTGAGGAAAATAAACTTAATCTTAAATCTGTCAAGACAATAGACAAGACCACTGCTTTACAGTTATGTTTTCATTGCATGGAATTTAGAAACACTGATAAATCTATGTGTTACCTGAGGGCTTTCAGGGTATTTCATGCTTCATATCCATTAACATCACTGACACCATGTACTTCACAAAGGCAAGACTTACTCAAAAATTTCCCATCAAATCAAAGCACAGAATACAAGACATATTCCTATTGGCTATTATCTCAATATTCTAAAGAATTAGACTGACCTATGTCCATAGATATCTAAGGCCAAGTATTAGGCTAGCAAAGGAAAGTCTCCCTTTTCCTGGAATTGCTAAAGTGTAGATCCCAAATAAAGGCCTTCAAGATACCAAAAACCACCTCAAGGAATTAAAAAAAAAAAAAAAAAAAAAAAGAACACATAATCAAAACTTAAGACCTGAACAACCTGAAAGGCTAAAATACTGAGTCAACAGCCCACCCACAGATAGAGGGTTCTAAATAAGAATTTAAAAACTAAGACCTGGACTTTTACTTCTAGCTATGGAAAAGACTTAATTTTTCTTTTCTTCTCTTAACTTCTTTCAAAGATATATGAAGTTTTAAGGGAAAAATTACAATACTGTATTGTGGGGTTTATAATGTATGTAAATATAATATATATGACAACAATAGGGCAAGGATATGTTAAGAAATGGCAAAAAGCCAGCAAAGGTTTCAATACAATCTCTATCAAAATTCTTAGCAGGGTGCTTCCCTGGTGGCGCAGTGGTTGAGGTTCCTCCTGCCGATGCAGGGGACACGGGTTCGTGCCCCGGTCTGGGAGGATCCCACATGCCGTGGAGTGGCTGGGTCCGTGAGCCATGGCCACTGAGCCTGCATGTCTGGAGCCTGTGCTCCGCAACAGGAGAGGCCACAGCAGTGAGAGGCCCGTGTACCAAAAAAAAAAAAAATTCTTAGCAGGCTTATTTTTAAGAAACTAATATGCTCGTTTTAAAATTTATATGGAAATACAAAGAATATAGAATAATCAAAACAATACTGAAAAAATAAATATTCTGCTTCTTTTTCTAGCTGATTTCAAAATTTATCATAAGCTATGTAATCAATACAAAGTTGGCACTGAAATAAGGATAGACAAATAGTCTATGGAATAAAATAAAGTCTAGAAATAGACTATTACACATATACTTTCCGCAGATTTCTTTTTTAATAAGTTTTTTTTTTTTAACTTCTTTTTTTTGGCTGCGCCATACTGCGCAGCATGTGGGATCTTAGTTCCCCGACCAGGGATAGAACCGGTGCCCCCTGCAGTGGAAGTATGGAGTCTTAACCACTGGATCACCAGGGAAGTCCCCCTACTTTCCACAGATTTTTAACAAAGGTGCCAAAGCAATTCAATGGGGGAAAGTAAATCTTTTCAACAAATGTGCTGGAACAAGTGGATATTCACAGGAAAAAAGTAATCTAGACCCCTACCTCACACCATATACAAAGCTTAATTTCAGATGGATTACTGTCCTAAACTTAATGGCTAGAAACTGTAAAGCTTCTAGATTGAAGTATCAATAGAGATACAAGAGAGAAGCATATTTTTACTATCTTGGGGAAGGAAAACATTTCTTACCACACAGAAAGCAATAACCACACACACAAAAAAACTGATATACTAAGACTTCTTCAAAATTCAAAACCTCTCATCAAAAGACACTGTGAAAAAAGCAAACAGAAAAGCCACAGGCTGGGAAGAAAATATGCACAACTCATACCTAACAAATAACTTGTACCTAGAATAAAGAACTACCAGATTCAATATATATATATTTTAATTTAAAACATGGGCAAAAGACTGTAATAGATACTTCACAAAGACAGATAAATGATCAATACTCACACGAAAAAGTGCTCAAAATTATCAGTCATCAGGAAAATGCAAATTAAAACCACAAAGAGGTATCACTAATATATAACAGAATATATAAAATGAAAGTGACTGGCAACACCAAATGTTGAGGAGGACACGTAGTGCAAGCTGCACTCTCAAACACTGCTGATGTGATTTTTAAATGATAGAGCCACTTTAGGAAAAGATTTGGCAATTTCTTAGAGTTAAACTCAATAATGCAGCTATTTTTCTCCTAGGTATTTACCTCAGAAAAATAAAAATATGTATCTACAAAAGACTTGCACAAGAATTTTCAAAATAGCTGTATTCATAAATGCGCCAAACAAGAAACAATTCAAAAGTCCACCAATAGGATAATGGATAAACTGTAGTATACAACAGGATACTACTCAACAATAAAAAGAACAAAGCACTGATACATACAAGAACATGGATGAATCTCACATACAATATGTTGACCAAAAGAAGCCAAACACAAAAAAGCACGTACTGTATAATTCTACTTATGTGAAGTTTCAGAAGGGGCAAAACTAACCTGAAAAAGGTCAGAAAAGTGGCTTGCTTTGGGGAGGTAGGATGGAATCTGAGAAGGGGCACTGAGAGAATTTTCTGGAGTGATAAAACTGTTCTATATCTTGACAGGAGTGTAGGGTACATTGGTAAATGTATTTCACAAAATTCACTGAACTATACACTTAGGATTTATACTTTTCACTACATGTAAATTTTGCCTCAAAAAAAAAAAAAACAACTATAAGCAAATACTGAACTCTACTTATACAGGACTGCCTTTCACAGTGGTATAGCTTAGCAATTCTGAAACTACTTTTGTATACTCTAGGGACAATGGACAATTTGAATATGGACTCTGGACTAGATAACAGCATTGTATCAGTTAACTTTCCTAATTTTGATAAATGTACTATGGTTAAGTAAGAGATTGCCCATGTTCTTGGTAAACATACATGTAAATGTTTTGTGGTAAGGGACCACAATGTTTCCAATTTACTCTCAAATGATTCAGAAAAAGAAATAAAATGCATATTTCTAAATACATATATGTAGGGACTTCCCCGGTGGTGCAGTGGTTAAGAGTCTGCCTGCCAGTGAGGAGGATGTGGGTTCAATCCCTGGTCCAGGAAGATCCCACATGCCTCGGAGCAGCTAGGCCCATGTGCCACAACTACTGAGCCTGCACTCTAGAGCCCACGGACCACAACTACCAAAGCCTGTGCACTCTAGGGTGCATGTGCTGCAACTACTGAGCCTGCGTGCTGCAACTACAGTAGCCCACACACCAAAGCCCATGCTCTGCAACAAGAGGAGCCACAGCAATGAGAAGCCCACGCACCTCAACAAAGAGTAGCCCCTGCTCGCCACAACTAGAGAAAGCCCACACACAGCAATGCAGCCAAAAACATAAAAATAAAAAATAAATAAATACGTGTATGTATACATGCACAGAGAGAATAATAAAGCAAATGCAGGAGAATGTTAAAAACTGCTGAAACTAGATAAAAGTTTAAAAAAAATTCTTTTACTACTCTTTCAACATTTCTGTAAGTTTGAAATTGTATTACAATAAAATGTTATACCCCACCTCCACACACACACAAAAATGTAACACCAGACTAGTTTCATCTATTTCAATATTCCAACAAGGAAAAACGTTTCCTTTTTTCTGGCATTACAAGACTGTTAGAGTTGGATCACCTTAATCCAGCTCCCTGGTTTTACAAATGAAGTCCAGAAAAACTAGGTCAACAGTCAGATAATTAGGTAGCAGTGAGTCAGGGTAGAATCCTGATCTCTTGACCCTCATTTCAATACTCTGTAATAGTTTTTAAAAAGAGTATTTTTAGCTTTGATACTACCTAATGAAAGCCAGCCAACCTTATTTACTGCATATAGTATTATACTAGAAAAAAAAAAACCTGCAATTAGGGTACTACTAGAATCAAAATTCTGACACTTAAAAATTACACTGCAATCTATTTGGGACAGTAGCACACTAATTAAACTACAGAGTATTTTTATAGAAAAACATCCTCCATTATAACCATCACAATAATAAACCAATCTGGACCTAACACTCACAGTCATAAAGGGATTTGGCCAGTGAGATAGCACACTGTTGTTAGTCTTGGTTGCAGCTAAGATATACTATCTACTCAGAAGCTCTTTGGAAAAAATAAATTGTGTCCACCCCCCCGACCCCCACACTAGAAGAAAGCAAAGCTCACATGTGATGAACCAAGTTGTATCTTGTACTGACACACTAAGAAAGGAAAGAAGCAGAAGGCTAAAGACATGGAAACTTCAAAACAATTCTCTAAGTGTACAAGGGCTGACCTACTATTTTTTTTTATTGTAGAAAAAAAAATGTTAATATATTACTAATGTATTATAACAGGGCAAAGGTTCACCATACTATCTCCCTTTACCAGTGAAAGGAAATTAACTTTCAGCCAGGAACGTTATATACTCTCTATTTCAAAAAACTAAGTTAAAGAATAACAAAATGAAAAAAATTGTTTATCTTCAGTTTCATGTTCCGTAGGGCTAGTTATATGGTAATCAAAAAAATGTTCAGTGAATTACTGGAGATCTAAATAAACAGATATTCCTTGTACATGGATAGGAAGACAATACTGTCAAGATGTCACTTCTTTCCCATTTGATCTATAGATTCAGTATCTCAATTAGGGGCTTCCCTGGTGGCACAGTGGTTAAGAATCCGCCTGCCAGTTCAGGGGACACGGGTTCGAGCCCTAGTCCAGGAAGATCCCACATGCCGCAGAACAACTAAGCCTGTGCGCCACAACTCTGAGTCTGCGCTCTAGAGCCCGCGAGTCACAACTACTGAGCCCTCGTGCCCAAACTACTGAAGCCTGCGTGCCTAGAGTCCGTGCTCCACAACGAGAAGCCACCACAATGAGAAGCCCACGCACCACAACAAGGAGTAGCCCCCGCTCGTCACAACTAGAGAAAGCCCATGCATAGCAACAAAGACCCAACGCAGCCAAAAATAAATAATAATAAATATATATATATATATATTTTAAAATATTTTATATTTTTTTTATTTTTATTTTTTTTCTGTATGCGGGCCTCTCACTGTTGTGGCTTCTCTTGTTGCGGAGCACAGGCTCCGTACGCGCAGGCTCAGCGGCCATGGCTCACGGGCCCAGCCACTCCACGGCATGTGGGATCTTCCCAGACTGGGGCAAGAACCTGTGTCCCCTGCATCGGCAGGCGGACTCTCAACCACTGTGCCACCAGGTAAGCCCATAAATATTTTAAAAATCTTATTTAAAAATATATAATCTCAATTAAAGTCTCAGAAAGTTATTTTGTGGATATCAACAAACTGGTTTTAAAGTTTATATAGAAAGGCAAAAGACCCAGAATAGTCAAAACAACATTGAAGGGAAACAGCAAAGCTGGATAAATGATTCTATCCAGGTTCAAGAGTTACTATAAAGCTTCAATAATCAAGACAGTGTGGTATTGACAGAAGAATAGGAAAACAGATCAATGGAACAGAATACAAGGCCCAGAAATAGACCCACACAAATTCAGTCAAATTAGCTCTGACAAAGGAGAAAAGGAATTACAATGGAAAAAGGAGTCTTTTGAATAAATGGGGCTGGAACAAAAGGACATCAACTCCTACAAGATGATACAGGAGAAAATCTAGATGAACTTGGGTATGGGATGACTTTTCAGATATAACACAAAGGCAGGACCCATCAAAGAAATAATTGATAAGCTGGACTTCATTAAAATTAAAAACTTTTGCTCTGTGAAAGACAATGTCAAGAGAATGAGAAAACAAGTCACAGACTGGGAAAAAAATATTTGCAAAAGACATTTCTGATAAAGAACTGTTAACCAAAACATA
Source organism: Kogia breviceps (assembly GCF_026419965.1). Classification (NCBI taxonomy): domain Eukaryota; kingdom Metazoa; phylum Chordata; class Mammalia; order Artiodactyla; family Physeteridae; genus Kogia; species Kogia breviceps. The sequence continues at coordinate 23,278,928 of NC_081328.1, forward strand.
CAATGAACTCTTTTTTTTTTTTTGTAATTTTTTTTTTTTTTTTTGTGTGGTACGCGGGCCTCTCACTGTTGTGGCCTCTCCCGTTGAGGAGCACAGGCTCCGGACGCACAGGCTCAGCGGCCATGGCTCATGGGCCCAGCCGCTCCATGGCATGTGGGATCTTCCCGGACCGGGGCACGAACCCGCGTCCCCTGCATCGGCAGGCGGATTCTCAACCACTGCGCCATCAGGGAAGCCCACAATGAACTCTTAAAACTCAACAATAAGAAAACAAATAACCTGATTTAAAAAGACTGGAACAGACATCTCACCAAAGGAGATACACAAATGGCAAATGAGCATATGAAAAGACAGCTAACATCATATGTTATCAGGGATCTGCAAATTAAAACAACAATGAAATACCACTACACACCTATGAGAATAGCCAAAACCCAAAACACTGCCAACACCAAAAGCTGTTGTGGATGTGGAGCAACAGGAATCTCAGGCTCATTGCTGGTGGGAATGCAAAATGGTGCAGACACTTTGGAAGATAGTTGGGCAGTTTCTCACAAATCTAAACATATTCTTATCATACAGTTTGGCAATGAGTTGACAATTGATGTTCACACAAAAACCTGCATTACTAATGTTTAGAGCAGCTTTATCCATAACTGCCAAGACTTGAAAGCAACCAAGATGTCCTTCAATATGTGAATGGATAAACAAATTGCACACAATCGAATTTTATTCAGCAATAAAAAGAAATGACCTATCGTGCCACAGAAAGACATGGAGGATGGTACATATATACAATGGAATATTACTCAGCCATAAAAAGGAATGAAATTGGGTCATTTGTAGAGATGTAGATGGACCTAGAGAGTGTCATATAGAGTGAAGTAAGTCAGAAAGAGAAAAGCAAATATCATACAATAACACATATATGTGGAATCTAGAAAAATGGTATAGATGATCTTATTTGCAAAGCAGAAATAGAGACAGACATAGAGAAGAAATATATGGATACCAAAGGGGAAAGGGGTGGGGTGGGAGGAATTGTGAGACTGGGACTGACACAGACAATTTTCAATACTATGTATAAAACAGACAACTGATGGGAACATACTGTATAGCACAGGGAACTCTACCTAATGCACTGTGGTAACCTAAATGGGAGGGAAGTCCAAAATGGAGGGGATATCTGTATGTGTATGGCTGATTCATTTTGTTGTGCAGTGGAGGCTAACACAACATTGTAAAGCAACCATACTCCAACAAAAAAAAAAGGACATGGAGAAACAGTAAAAGCACATTGCTAAGTTAAGGAAGTCAATCTGAAAAGGCTACAGACTGTATGATTCCAATTATATGGCATTCTGGAAAAGGCACAACTATGAAGACAGTAAAAAGATCAGTGGTTGCTAAGCGTTTGGGGGAAGGGATGTAGGAATGACTAGGTGGAACATGGGAAATGTTTAGGGCAGTGAAACTATTCTGCACAATATTCTGATGGTGAGTATGTGTCATTACAGATTTGTCAAAACCCACAGAATTTATAATACAAACAGTGATCCCTTAGTTAATAATAATGTATCAATATTGGCTCATTAATTGTAATGAAGGTACCACACTAATGAAAGATGTTAATAATAGGGAAAACTCTGTTTGTACTTTCTCTCAAATTTTCTAGAAAGCTAAAACTGCTCTAAAAAATAAAATCTATTAATTAGAAAAGAAAACTCATCAATAAACTTCTTACCAGGTCTAATGAAGACATTTTCCACAGACAACATTGCTGCTATTGGAAGTAATAGGTCTTCACAGTCCAGAGAAGCAGCCTTTATTACTGCACATGTCAGATGTGGAGGGAGAGGAAATTCTACCATAGACAAACCCAATCTGGTCACATGGCCACTCCTTAATGGAAAGAAGAAGTTTTTAAGTCTTTCTACCTTGGGAGAGTACAAATGAAATGTTTATCATTCAGAATAAGTCAGATATAATTTAGATTACCTTAAATTATCTCCAGAAATTCAATTCAAGATAAGAAATATGATACACTGTGGTCATTGATAAGAGAAATATAAAGATGATAAATTCCTTGCTCTCAAGGGCCTATATATCCAAATAACTAAACAATGAGGCAGAATAAAGTAGTATAATAAAAGACACACAATGCTACAGAAGCATGGAAAATGTCCTTAAAGAAATGAGACAATGATAATTACCAAATATCTTCCCTTCACACAATCATGAGAACAAGGACTCTGGGTCTCATCATTTTGATGTACCCAGCATAATGCCTGGCACTGAAGTGGTACTCAGAAATTACTTGTTAGGGAAAAACATAGTGTTGTAGGTCAATTATACTTCAAAAGCAAACAAACATACAAATAGAAAAAGAGATCAGATTTGTAGTTACCAGAAGTGGGTAAGAAGGGAGGGGGAATTGGATTAAAGCAGTCAAAAGGTACCAAAAAAAAAAAAAAAAAAAAAAAAAAGGGCTTCCCTGGTGGCACAGTGGTTGAGGGTTCGGCTGCCAATGCAGGGGACACGGGTTCGTGCCCCGGTGTGGGAAGATCCCACATGCCGCGGAGCAGCTGGGTCTGTGAGCCATGGCCACTAAGCCTGCGCGTCCGGAGCCTGTGCTCCGCAACAAGAGAAGCCACAACAGTGAGAGGCCCGCGTACAGAAAAAAAAAAAAAAAAAAAGAAATTACTTGTTAAATAATACCAATACTAAACAAAAACAGTATTATGGTACAATTTCAGAATTATGGTGAAGAAAGACTGAGGACAAATTTTAATTTCAGGGAAAATAATCCATTCAATTCAAACAAATCACTTACTAATGATAAAGGAAAGTATTAAGAACCCTATTTTAGGGCCTCCCTGGTGGCGCAGTGGTTGGGAATCCACCTGCCAACGCAGGGGACATGGGTTCGAGCCCTGGTCCGGGAGGATCCCACATGCCATGGAGCAGCTGAGCCTGTGTGCCACAACTACTGAGCCTGCACTCTAGAGCCCACGAGCCACAACTACTGAGCCCACATACCAAAACTACTAAAGACCACGTGCCTAGAGCCAGTGCTCTGCAACAGGAGAAGCCACCACAATGAGGGGCCCGCGCATCACAATAGTCCCCGCTCGCCACAACTAGAGAAAGCCTGTGAGCAGCAACAAAGACCCAATGCAGCCAAACATAAATAAATAAAAAATAAATGATTTTTTAAAAAAGAACTCTATTTTAAAAAGAGATTAACATCTACTGTGGTTGATTTTGGTTTTGTTTTTTGTTTGTTTTTTACCTGTCAATAGCATCACACTGGTAGAGTTGTTTAAGAGCTTCCAAAATAAGTCTCTCATTAGGTGGATCCAAATAGGGAAACCTGTGTGTTTAAATGAGACATAAAATGAGATTCCATTCCTTGAACATGGCAAGATTTTATACAGATTTGAAAATTCCTTTAAAAGGTTTTACTTCTGTTTTTCAAGTCTTTCTTTTCTGTCTTTTTTTTTTTTTTTCAAAGCATTCTATGATTGTGATCAGCATTCAGCAAAGCAGGAAATTTTTTTCTGAATCACACTCTTCTATTTAATTCAAGAAGCCCTTCTTTTTGATTCCCCCTTAGCTGGAACACTCTCACCATTCCTCTCTACTTATCTTAACCCTTCCCCATTCTTCATAGTCAATATCAACTCTACTCTGTTCTGTAGTCTGTAATTTTTATTACAATTTTATTAAACAGTGAAGGAAAATTAAATGAAAGTGGCTAAAAATTACAAATTATTTAATAGTACCTCAAAATGGTTTTTAATGAAATGATAACTATCTTAAATTAATTTAACCAATTTGCTTTATTGTATGTATGGATATGTATGTACTTATTTTCTCCTGAACTACCTGCAAACAGGTTGCAAATGTAATGCCAATTTACCCCCAAAATATTTCAGAGTGCGTCCCCTGAAAATATGGACATTCTCTTACATACCACAATATCATTTATAAGCATAAGACAATTAACAATATTCACAAAGGACAGTATGACTATTGAGATGCCTCTAGAACATGGATCTGTTTCACACTTGAAAATAAATATTTCTTTAAATATGGAAAAAAATAATAGTCACAAAGGACAGCAGAGTGGCATATAACCAAGTGTGAATATATATCCCCCCACCCCAGGAAAAATAATCACTTAATATTATTCTGCACTGGATTTTTATTTTCCACCATTAGTTTTGAGATGCTAAATCATCTACTCCAATTTCTCACCTTGAAAAAGGTCCAACAGAGGACAAAAGGTCTAATACCTTACACAAAAGTCCATTCGAGGATTGACAACTCTATTTAAAAACAAACAAAAATCTGGTAGACTGTTCTACTGTCAGCTTTCCTACAACTTGTACCAACAAGTCCTGGTATCTGCTACAGCAAGAGTTGGCAAGCACTTTCTAAAGAAGGCCAGATAGTAAATATTTTAGGTTTTACAGCCCATATGGTCTCTGTCACAATTACTCAACTCTGCTGCTGAAGTAAAGCAGCCATACATTAGTGAATGGGCATGGCTGTATTCCAATAAAATTTTATTTACAAAAACAGTCAGTGAGCCTGGACCATATTTTGCGATCCCTATCCTAGAGTAATACCAGACTAGTCAGCTTCCTCTTCTAGATAAGAACCATTTTAGATTTGTAAAAACTACAATGATTTCTCTCCCTTGATTATACCAATTACCAATTCTGTCAAACTCTCCTTGTATTATTTGGTTTCTAAGAGGCCCACCAAACATATTTAGCATTTTGTAGAAACAATCTAGTTCATCAAACTCCTAATAAAACTTGATGACATGCAAAACTGAACTCCAAATGTACAGTGACCAACACAGAACAGGAATGCTATAATTCCCAATCACCTGGACACTCTGGTTTATTAATATAACCAAAGTTTATGCGAGTGGAATTTTTTAAATTGTTCTTTAAACAGGATAATAATTGCAAGCTCATATTAAGTTTGTGGTGATCTGATAATTTCAGATCTTTCCCACATTGAATTTCTTTAATGTGCAACCAAAACATAAGATTTAAGATGTACCCCTTCAGACTTTTACCTTGCTGATTTTTGCCCAAGGTTCTGGCCTATTGAGACCATTCTAAATCTTGGTTTTAATCATCTACCCATTAGAAATGAATATATTTTCCAAAAATCCGGTAATCATGACTTCAATATCTTTATTTAATATTTTCATTAAAAATGCTTATCAGGAAAGAGTGAAATTCAGCAAACTACCAGTAAAACATTCATCAAGGCTTGGTGAGCAATTAATCAGTACTTTCTGGATTTGACTACTTGGCAAATATGCCCTAATTCAGCAGTACTGTCACATCTTATTCACAAATACGTCAATGTAATCTTGTTAAATATTGTGTTGAAAACAAGAGACATTAGGTTATCAATCAATAAATTCTTGGGGTGGATCCATTAAGTGGATGGTCCTGCCTTCAAACCAAAAAGAAAATGGTTTATGATAACATATTCTTTTTTTTTTTTTTTGCGGTACGTGGGCCTGTCACTGTTGTGGCCTCTCCCGTTGCGGAGCACGGGCTCTGGATGCGCAGGCTCAGCGGCCACGGCTCACGGGCCCAGCCGCTCCGCGGCACGTGGGATCTTCCCGGACCGGGGCACGAAACCGTGTCCCCCGCATCGGCAGGTGGACTCTCAACCCCTGCGCCACGAGGGAAGCCCTATGATAACATATTCTTTGTGAACCATTTTGATTCACACTGATAATTACAAATCAACATTGTATTCTCTTAGGGACTTCCCTGGTGGTCCAGTGGTAAAGAATCTACCTTCCAATGCAAGTGACACGGGTTCGATCCCTGCTCAGGGAACTAAGATCCCACATGCCGCAGGGCAACTAAGTCTGTGCACAACTACTGAGCTCGCGCACCTCAACTAGAGCCCACGTGCTGCAAACTACAGAGCTCACAAGCTCTAGAGTCCGCTCCAAAACTAGAGAGAAGCCCACACACTGCAAGGAAAGATCCCACATGCTGCAAGGAAGACCCAACACAGCCAAATAAATAAATAAATATTTTTAAAAATATATTCTATTCTCTTAAACCATTTTCCAATAAACTATGCTAGAATTTGCTAAGAATCAATGTCAAGCTTACTGGGCAGTTGTTTCTATAACCTGCCCTTTTCTTAAATGGAAAATTGATTTTTGAGTTTCTCACAATTTTCTGGTAACCTGTTCTGCATAATTTCTCAGAGACAACCCACGATACCTCTGATGTTATATCTGCAAGTTCTTCTGGTACCATGGAAATAATCTCTAAAGCCACAATACAAACTCATTTATGGTCATTAGGTTTTCTCTCATTATTTCCTAATTGATATTGGTCATCAATTTCTTCCTATCTAGACTAGTTCTTACCTTTTCAGTTTTAAAATCATTCCTAAGGGAGGAGAAAGGGGAGGCAAAATAATAACTGAAAAGTTCCATTTTCTTTCTGTCACCTATGAATACTATACCACCTATCCCAAATTCTGGTTGTGTCTGCCCATATTCTGCACACATCTTAAAAAGAGCAGGGAGACACAACATGATAAATATAATTATCTCTGCTGTATGTTATACACGAAAGCTGTTACAAGAGTAAATCCTAAGAATTCTCATCATTGGGAAAAAAATTTTTTTCTATTTCTTTAATATTTTATCTGTATGAGATGATGTTCACTACACTTATTGTGGTAATCATTTCACGATGTATGTAAGTCATTATGCTGTACTCCTTAAACTTATACAGTGCTGTATATCAATTATATCTCAATAAAAATGGGAGAAAAAGGGGGGTGGGGGAGAGAAGACTTTTTTTTCCTGGTCTCTAGCATTTTAAGAACTTTCATTACATTCTAAGTCTTAAAACTTAAGATGAAAATATAACTCAGTGCAGATGATATTGAGTAATTATTGTTCCTATTTTTCTAATATATATTTATTCTTGATTATATGTTGCTCTGTTAGCCTTTATAAATATTATTTTAAAATATGGTTTCATCTGTTTGGCCATTTAGATTTCTTTAAATGGCTTTTCCTTCTCATTAGTATCATTTATGATAACAGTTAGAATTTTACATATTTGCTTTCCTCTTTCTAGGATTTACATTCTCATCTAGAAAATCTCTAGTCTCGGGACTTTCCTGGTGGTCCAGTAATAAGACGCCACGCTCCCAATGCAGGGGGCCCAGGTTCAATCCCTGGTTGGGGAACTAGTTCCTGCACGCATGCCACAACTAAAAGTCCACATGTCTCAACTAAGAAGCCCACATGCTGCAACTAAAAAAAGATCCCGCGTGCCACAACTAAACATGCCGCAACAAAGACCCAGCGCAGCCAAAATAAATAATTTTTTGTGTGTGTGGTACGCGGGCCTCTCACTGTTGTGGCCTCTCCCGTTGCGTACCATAGGCTCCGAACACACAGGCTCCGCGGCATGTGGGATCTTCCCGGACCGGGGCACAAACCCGTGTCCCCTGCATCGGCAGGCGGACTCTCAACCACTGCGCCACCAGGGAAGCCCCCAAATAAATAAATTTTAAAAAAAGAAGAAGAATACCTCTTGTCTTATGATAATAACTATAAAAAAATCTTAGATGGCTTTCTAAGAGTATACGATACATTGGATGTACCTAGTAATTACTTCCTTTCTTATTATGAATTTAAAGAATGCATGGTCACCTTCTCCCAAGGTTCCTCACACTTTAACATTCCCAATTAAGACCAAAATTAAAACCAAGATAATACTTTCTTTCATTATTTCTTCTACCATAAATTTCATAATATGAAATTTCAAGCCCCTACAATATTCTGTCCTATACTAATTATATTCTTTAACATTTAACTAATTTAACAGTTGTTCTATTTTTTGCTTCATGTCGAATCTCGTTTCCCCATTATAATTTAAGCTTAGTGAAAGCAAAAACCTACTAAAGAGTATTATTCTGTCTCTCACTGTACTTGGTACCATGCTGGCCACACAAAAGATGCTACCAAAAAAAAACACCAAAAAACAACTCAACACTTTCTGAGTGGTGTTAGGGTCACTGTACACCTTTCATTACAGATAAACAGTGGTCATTAAATTATCCAAATAAACATCAGCATGAAAACTCCATTAAGCCAAGGTTAAAATACGAGCAAGGGATCAAATTCCAGTAAAGCAATGCAAAGAAGCCCTTCATTTGGGTTTAGTTGAACCTTGAAATGTAGGGACATATGAGTCAAATACTTCAAACAAATTTCTGAGCAATAACCTGACTCCCTAACAAATTTTTATTTTCAAGTTGTCTACATACCTTATTACATCGTGTATGGCAAGGCACTTTAAGGTCAGAACTACAGATGTCAAACTAGTTCTCTTAATCTCAGGGATCACATGGTCAGGCATACACTGGTTCCAAAAATCTTTACTATAGATGCGAAAGCATTTTCCTGAGGAAGTCCTGCCAGCTCGGCCACTTCGCTGTAAGGCCTCACTCCTTTAGAAGAAAAAAAAACAAAACAAAAAACAAAAAAAAAAAAACAAAGTCCCCAAAATGTTCTGTGATTTTTCTAAGTAATTCATTTCCTTCCCCAAACCAATCAGAAATTATCTAATCAACTGTTCTTTGAACAAAAAGGCTTAACACAGAGACTTACTTTGAAATTGGAACCACCTCTAGGATGTCCAATCCTAATCTGGGATTGTGATTTAACTGCTTCACAAAGCCACCGTCTACCACATATCTAAGTATAATGAAAAAAAGGTAAGTTTCTAGAAAATAAGGAAATACGTTAATTTTTAACCACTTTGGGTACTCCTTTTCTACCAAACTAACAACTACACAACGACTTTTAAGTTAAGTGTAAAACTTGGAAGTCAAGAAATTGCAAACCCCATACACTGCTACTGGAAATGTAAAATGGTTCAGCCAATGTGGAAAATGGTTTGGAGGGTCCTCAAAACATTAAACATAGAATTACCATATGACCCAGAAGTTCCATTCCTAGGCATACACCCAAAAGAACTGAAAACAAGTACTCAACAAATACTTGTGGACATATGTTCATAGAAGCACTGTAAGAGGACTATAAGAGCCAAAAAGTAGAAACAGCCTAAATGTCCATGAACCATTAAGGGACGAAAGGATAAACAAATTATGGTATACACATACAACAGAATATTATTCAGCCATAGGAAGGAATGAAGTACTGATACATGCTACAACATGGATGAACCTCAAAAAACATGCTGAGTGGAAGAAACCAGGAACAAAAGGTAACATATTGTATGATTCCATTTATATGAGATATCCAGAATAGGATATCCATAGAAACAGAAAGGGGTGGTTGCCAGGGGCTGGGGTAGAGGCGCAAATGGGGAGCAACCCCTTAAAGTGGACAGGTTTTTATTTGGGGGTGATGAAATGTTTTAGAACTAGATAAAGGTGGTGGTTGCACAACATTATGTACGTAATAGATACTACTTAATCAATCACTTTTCAGTGTTAATTTTATGTTCTCCCATTAAAAAAACAAACTTGGAAATCAGCTCTAAACGATTCTAACAGGTTCAGAATCTAATTCCAGTTAGCCTTTAACTATACCACTTTAAGCCAACTAAACGGAGAATAAGTCAGGTAAAAAACTAAGTTAGGAACAGTAGTAAGTCTATCATTCACTTAGGGAACATTCTGAAACACGCTATTTAATGACTTTTGCCTTTGCTGGAAACAGAAAATGGCAGAGCTTAATTTACTCAAGAGAGCTGCTTGCCGAAGCCCTTATTGAAACCATTATTTTTAAAGTAAAGAGAAAAGCAGAGGAAATTAAACTTTCTCTTAGATCTGGAGGATCATTTTACCCAAAAGAAACATATAGGATCTCTGGGTCAGGTCCAGCCTTCCTGTGGCAGAGACAGACTTAGTTAAGGACATAAAATATATTGGGTAAAAGATAAATATCCAGAAGGAATGTGGTTCAACAGTCTGAAAGAACTTCACATTAGCTATCAGTCTAGACTTAGACTGATAAATGTTTCTCTACAAAACTTACTCAAAATTTGATGGCATAACTGATGACACTGAAAAATAAAAGTCCATTTCACAAAACAGTGAAAAGCAAGCAACAGTACCTCCAGATAAACACTTGGATATACAAAGCTTACTATGTGAAGTGGAGCTAACAGGTAAGAAGGGAATATCAGATCATCTTAGGTACCTGCTGGTAATGTAATATAGAAAAAACAAGTTTGGCTTCCCATTTAAAGAAACCCATGAAACACCACACATAATCTTAAATGTGGGAAGAGTAAGCTACATGTTACCAAGTACCAGTATTTAAAAAGTGTGAACAGAAATACTATGTGCACCTCCTACTCCATTTCCTATTCAGAGCAATCAATAATTACAAAAAATGATAGGTGATTACAAGTTTAAAAAGTGAGAAGGGAATTAGTGGAGGGCACAGAGACACAAACTTAACGTTTTATGATTAGCTAAGTGGCTTCCTCAGCTTTAAAAGGAATTTTAAAGTTATACCTGATTCCATCTATTGTCAAAGATGTTGCAGAAATATTGGTGGATATGACGCATTTTCTAATTCCAGGTGGAGGTGGCAAAAATATTCTTCTCTGTTGGTCTAAAATATATGTAAAGAGAAAATACTAATTTACAACATGCATTTGTCAAACTCAAGTTTTGAAAAACTCATTTCTTTTCATTAAAAGTTGTTTTCTTCACCTCTTTAATTATCTTGAATTCAAAATATAATAGCAAAAACTATTTTTCCTCATCTTTCACTATTAAGATCTCTAGATCCATGGAATCACAGATGGTTATTGCTAAAATAAACCCTACAGCAGAGTCCTTTATATAGGTCATAGCTCCCTTAGAGACTATTTAAAAACTGTGGGCCTTGTCTCCATTAAAAGTCACATATGTACATGCACAAAAAAATTGTCAAACAATAACAGGGTGTTCAGGACTCTTAAGTCTATCCATGGACAACAGATTAAGAGCCTCTCTATGCTTTGAAGATTGATTAGCCAAGGCAGATTTTACTTTTTCAGGTGTCTGCCCAATGCATCACTCCATCTCTAAACAAGTAACACCACCCTTATTTCCACTATCCACACATTCTGAAGGATGGGCCTCAGCAGCGATGCTTATAGTATGGTACCTTGCTCCTCTGGGCATAGTTTGTGACACCAAGGATAAACATCTCCCTTCAACTGGGCCAGTCTCATTCTCCTGTGAATTTGGAATAAGGTTCAAGAGATGCTCAATTTGATTAAGCCAGTTTCTTGCAAAGAGAAAGAATTAACTTGTGAACCATAGGGAAGTGACTAGTGTATATGGAGGAAAGCTAGTCTAAAGAGAATAAAAAAATGAATCATCCATGAGAGTTCACAAGAGACTATTTCTGGGTTGCTGGCAATTCTCAGGACTAAGTATAAAATAAGCAGAAAGGTGGATTTGACCAGACTTGCCCTCCTGCCAGGTTAAGCAGAGAACAGGACAAGAGTTAATGTTTGCAAGGAAATGATTACGGCACAGGCAAAAGGAGATAAGTGATAAGACAAATCTCAATGCAATCTGAAAACTGTTGAATTAGGAACAGAGGAGTGAGCTGGCAGAGACAGGAAGTAATCATCAGAAAGAGGTTTAAAACTGAGATCAGAAATGAAGATAATGACAAAGTCTACAACGTTAAATTTTTGAAGGGGTGGCCATGGTGGGATGAAGTAAAAGATCACTTAAACTAGAGAGGTCAAGCAAGGGATTTGGGTAGATAGTCTATTTCAATGACATGCAAAAATTAGGAGTAATAATTCCAGGGAGTATACAAGTCAATCGATTGGGGTATGAAAAGAAATCATTAGCATGCCTATTTATATTTCTCATAACATCCTTTTAAACTTTTAATTTTATATGTGTTTACTATTTTATGTTATATGTTAGAACAGTAAGTACATATACATCCTTTAAAAAGAGAAAAATTTTAAGTGCCTGGCTGCAATTTCCACACGATATTTGGAAATTTGTTCAGAAAATTCACTCTTTCTAACTGAACAACTTCAAGTTGTTTTCTTTTCAGCAGCCAAGAAAATCTTAACCAAACCTGTTTTTAAATAAAGTACAAAACTGGTTTCCAAAGAAAATCTTAAAAAGATCCATGTAGCCGCAGTATATAAAACAGACCAGAGTTGAACTATTATGAAGGGGAAAAGGAGTGGCACAGACAAGCACAGTTTTAAAATTGTTACTAGGCCAACTATCTCATTTTATAGATGAGAACACTAAAGCCCAGAGAGGTCAAGCAGCTTGCCCAGGATTTACATATAGACAGGCAAGTCTAAAACCACGTCAAGTATTGCTGCTATTTTTCTAAAAATCATCTGAAATTAATTTCACAAGTAAAAACGTGCTAGAAAGGCAGCTTACACATAAGTGCTAAAAATTATTTTTTGGGTGTTTCTTAGATTTAGGTAGCTCAGACGGTTCAAAGGAATCATATACTACTTTGCAGTTCAAGTTATATGTTTACATTTATTATTTATTGTCTATCTATTCTACTACAATGTAACTCTGTAGGAATAAGGACTTTCTTTTATTGTTTGTGGTGGTAGTTACACAGGTATGTACATTGTCATTGTAGGTACATATGCCCAGTACCTACAATGGCTGGACCATAGAAAGTGCTCAGTAAAGTTCAATGAATTGATCAATTTAAAAATGCATGATATAAATAATAAATTGAGATCCTTCTACCTTTAAAATGCCACATTACACTAAAATTTTACATAAATTAGAAATGTCCATTCTGAGCATATTTATGAGTAACTGTTTTTCAATTAACCCATGTCTAAAAGTACCTAATTTTAGTCTTCAGTTCAAGCAAAATTTCAGTTTATCATTTTGTTCACTACAGTCAATTAAAAAGTCCTGAAACTGCTGTTTTGACAAGACTCACGTTTGTTTCACATTTACATTTTACCCACATACTTTCACCATATTCTACAAGTATAAACACTTGCCAATTTTATGTTTGTTTATAAAGGTTTGGGAAAAAGTTAAATACATATATCCTAAAGCACATTCTCACTTTCCACAAAGAAAAAGGGAAACTGAACATTTTCATTAAGATGTAGCAATTCTCCTGATTACCTCCATGCACCTAATAAGGTACTAGAGTATAAATTAATGGTGCCGGGGGGGGGATTGGCAAAGAGGCAGAAAGATGTTCCAAAATCTATCAAGAAATAAGGATACTGAGGAGAGACCACTTAACACTCTTAATGGAGTAATGCTACTAAGATACATGTATGTGACATATTATATGTTAAGGCCAACTGAAACGTCCTCATAGAATTTCTTGTTCCAAATTGATCCCAAAGCAGAAACGTGTTTGAGAGAAAGTGTGTGTGTGTGTGTGTGTGTGTGTGTGTGTGTGGGTGTGGGTGTGTGTGTGAGAGAGAGAGAGAGAGAGAGAGAGAATATGTGTATAAAAGGAACATAAAGCTATAAACAGAAATTGTCAATCAAAGGGGGAAAATGGATGATTCTAGAACAGAATAAAAGAGGTACAACACTGCTCAGCTCAAACTCTACCCCGCCCACCGAAGTCATTTTTGGGTAAGTCAAAAATATCTTGAGAATTCTCACTAATACAGCTGAAAATCAAACTTCTGACATAGAGAAAAGGCTTGAGATAATCAGTAAATGCAGTTGAAAGATAAAGTAACTAGAAGGAAGCTAAAAAATATGGAAGACATGCAATCCAACATAAGAATAACTGGTATCCCTGAAGTAGGAAACCAATAAATAGAAAAGAGTTATATACAAAGATATAACACAAGAGAATTTCCTTGAAATAAAGAATTGAATTTGCAGATCAAAAGAGCAACTAAGAATAATTTATCTTGTTTGTGGTGGTAGTTACACAGGTATATACATTGTCAAAACTCACTGAACTATATACTTAAAGCGGGCACAGTTTCTGGTATGTAAATTATACCTCAAGTTGATTTTTAAAAGGAGCACATAAAATTCCAGGAAAATTTTACTATAAAACACTCAACACCAAAAAATATTCTAATTAAAAACTATTGAACTTTAAGGATAAAAATAGAAATTTTCAGGCAATCAGACAGAAAAAGCAAATCACTTACAAGGAGGGGAAAAAAAATCAGGTTGGCCTCAGACTTCTCCGCAGCAACATTCAATGCCAGAAGACAACTGGACAACGTCTACCAAGTTCTAAGGAAAAGAAAGTGTGACCCAAGAACATAAAACCCAGCCAAGATGTAGCTCAAGTATAAAGGCAAAAGCCAGACATTCTTAAACAAAAGAACTACAAAAAACAATAACACCCAAGAGCTCTTCTATTAAAAAAAAAGAAAAAAAAAAAGGTTAAAATCTAGCCAATCTAAAATTAACCAAAAGTAACTTAGGAATGGAAAAACCATGGTAAAAGGATTGATAGTAAATACTGAATACAACTGAACAATGTAAAAATAACTAACAAAAATCAGAAGGGGAGGATATAGAAGAATATCAGTACTTAAGTGCTCGCTCATCTTTCAAATCAGGCAACAGATAAGATCTCCAATCAAATATAGTCTAAAAAGAAGATATTAACTTCAGCTTAATATTTTTCATCCTTTTAAACTTAAAGCACTCTTTTATAAAATATTATCTCATGTGGTAAAGAAAGATATTCTTGAAGTTAACAATTCCTTCAAGTAAATTCAAGTAAAATTAAATACTTTTTAAAAAAGCAGCTAATAGTATAATCTCACTCTTAAAAAAACTACTTCTGTGAACCTATCTAACTACTTACTTATCCTTCTATATGTACACACATATACACACAGATATGAATAAAGTTTTTTCTAATGTTAAAGATGATTATTTCTGGATGGAGTTTGAGATGATTTCTTTGCTTTTACCTTTGTAAAACTGTACACTGCTTGAATTCTTTATAATGAAACTATTATTTTCCCTCAATTGAATAATTTTTCTTAAAAGAGAGACACCAACTATTAGTTCTGCATAGTGGAAAAATGGATTTTTTTTTGTACTTTTCTATACTCTTAAAACTTCTACAAAGGGCAAAAAAGAAAAACAAAGGAGCATATGTAAAATAAATCCATTTTTGTTAAAAAAAAGCACTAAACAATAAAATATATCTAAATGTATAAATAAAAAAGTCAGAACAATATGCCTCAAAATATTAACAGTGATTATCACTTAATCATGTTGGTGGCATCTGAGTACGTTTATTTCTCTTTGCTGATTTTATTGTTTTTAAAAAGTATATATTTCTTGGGCTTCCCTGGTGGCGCAGTGGTTGAGAATCCGCCTGCCGATGCAGGGGACACGGGTTCGTGCCCCGGTCCGGGAAGATCCCACATGCCGCGGAGCGGCTGGGCCCGTGAGCCATGGCCGCTGAGCCTGCGCGTCCGGAGCCTGCGCTCCGCAATGGGAGAGGCCACAACAGTGAGAGGCCCGCGTACCAAAACAAAATAAATAAATAAAAAATAAAATTTAAAAAAAAAAAAAAAAAAAAAAAGTATATATTTCTTTTTAAAACAAAAGAAAATTATTCCCATTTGGAGAGACTCCACAGACTAAAAGTTTTTATGTGAAACTCACTAGCCTTATTCCCCCACATCTTTAATCTTAACATTTAAGGAAACTATCTTAGATACTTGGTACTTGCTATATTGAAGTAATATCTTTGGTTTGCAAGCAGAAGAAAGGAAAAAAAACTATTTTTAGATTTATGCAATAATCTAAATGAGTAGGTTTTCCCCTTTTAAAATATTGTACACTAATCCAAGGTAAAGTTCCTCTCCTTTTCTTCATCTATTCTGGAAACACATGTACTGTTAGATCCTCCACTACTGAATAAATAACCAGTTATCAAATGTAGATTCACCATGTGACCTCAGGAACATCACTTAGCCTCTATCTGTAAAATAAAGAAATCTGATTATGCAAATATATATATATGGGTATATGTGCATTTTTCTAGAAAAACAGCCAGGCTTTCATTACTTAAAAATAAAAATCTGAGATCCCCACCCTCCACAAAAGGCTAAGAAGCACTGAAATAGATAATTACGTCAGTGCCAAAAGTGTTTAATTCCACGCAAATAACTGTCACTTTATGAAGTAACAGGTATATTTCAGTTCATAAATTTTTGTGAGGGATCAGCTTTCCAATGACCAATCTTAAGGAGTGTAAGACCGAAACAAAAAGGGGGAAGTCAGAAGAGGGAAAAGGTTTGAGAGAAACAAGAAAAAGGTTCAGATATAGTGTTTGGTGCAAGACATTAACAGAATATCCAGCAGAAAGTAAAAAATCTGGAACTCAATTTAACAAATACTTAGTCAGGACTTTTTCAATGTTTAGTACTTGTCCTCAGGAAGTTCACAATCTCATAGAGGGGATGAGACAATCGTTAACACAAGATAAATGTGTTAAGTAACACAAGATAAATGTGTTAAGTGCCACAAGAGATACAGTAAAGCACAATGAGGTTCAAATGAAGAAGAGATAAAAACCAGCTGTGAAGAGGGAAATCAGGAAAGGTTTTTATGAAGTTGGTTTCACTTGTGAAACAAAATAGCATATTTCAACCAGTGAAAGGGGAGAATAAAAGGGAAAGGAGGAGTACAAGTTCAGGAAAGAGCAAACACAGTCATAAAAATGTTGTGGGAAGAAAATAAATCAAAAACATCTCTTACATTTTGAGCTTGAGTGAACATTGCAAAGGGTGGGGCTTGGGGGAGTTCAGCCCAAGGAGCAGGGTCATATGACCCTGGTAGTAGAAAGGATACCACAGCACCTCTTCACATTTGACAGATGAGAATTTTTTATGTCAAGTAGGGAGGTATTTTACGATGTCCCTTTAAAACTGTCAGCCACCCTCATGGCTAGCCCAGAAATAAGAGCAAATATAAAATATCCACCTCATAATTTTTACTTATTCACTAAACCTAGGTCCATTTGGACCCCCTCACTCCAGACTATAAGCAAGAAACTCTTCTTCCCTCTCCTCACTCCCAAGTGCAAGTTTTCTGTTCCTGAAGCTAATAGGAAATAAAGGAAATAACATGATAATGTTATGTGTCTCTCCCCACAACCCAAAGTAGCAATAATAAAGAAAATAAGTGCTATATTATATTTACCAGGCTTAGAAAGAAAGCCTTAGATCCCAGGAACCTGCCACCCTCTCCCTACTTCATTCAACTCCACCTCACCCATTACTTAGTACCTCATCAGCTCCATCTGAATGCCTCTTTACACTGTTATAAACTGCTACAATAAATATTGTTATAATCATAATGGATCACCAGTAGCTCACCCTTACAGTGTCCTTAGAACTGGAAGGGAAACGAAAATAAACAAACAAAACCCTTTAATAATGGCTCTACTCACACACAATCCCACATCTTTACCATTTACGCATATACACCAACAAAGAAAATCACATACACTGGGAATTAGAGCTGAAAGCTGGTTGAAGTCATACTGGAAGGACAATGAATACCAAGTTGTTAAGTTGGCATTATAATTCAGTTGGCGATAGGAAATGGCTGAAGGTACCCAACAGGAGACTGACACAATCAGAGCTGTGCTTTTGGAAGATAATGTTTATCATGGCAGGTGGGATAGTAAATTAAATCAGAAAAAAACAAGTTAGCAGGATATGTTAACAGCTGAGGAAAGCAAACTGAGGATCCCAATTCTAATGATGACAATGAGGAAAAAAAAAAAAGAAAAATGAATGATCTGGACAAGATAAAGGTAAAAGAAAACCTGTAGGAGTTGCCACTTGTTTGGATTGTATGACCTAGGATGCACAGACCAGAAAGCCCTGTGAGACCCAGCAGGTCTAGAGTGCAGGAGACTGAACTAGAGACAGCTTTCAGGAGTCATCACAAAGTGACAGGTGAATCCTAGGAGTCAACCTCTCCAAAACAGAGAATTCGAAGAAAACAGCAAGCTAAGGATGAAACCTTAGGGAAAAGTCACACTCAGAGGGGAACAAAAGCCAGCGAGGGTGGGAAGACAGCAGCCTTATAGAAATAGTGGTCAGGAGAACCAAATAATTATCCTAAACAACAGCATTTAAGGAGACTTATATTAACACAAAATCAAAATACAAATAGAAAAAAGCCATGGTATTTGAGGAATAGGAGGTCACTAGCAACCTTTAATAGTACAAAAACTGAATTTCAGGAAGATAATCAAGAAGCAATGGCAGATAGAGAACATTATTTTCAATATGGCAGTAAGATGGAAAGAATGAAATTATTTACTTTATATAGAAAAAGAAAATATATATATATACTGTTAATAGTTAACAACAAAGCAACTGCAACAGGTTTTGAATTATCAGTTATAAAGTAAATTATAAAAGTTAGTAGATAAAATCTCAAAAAAACCAGTGAGAACATTAAATATCTAATAATGACCCTACAAATTCCCTTGAAGATGTAAAAATCTAAAACAGATCTCAACGTTGAGAGCAAGGGCCCAATATCATCACAAAAGGGATTTCCAAAATAGCACATGGTCTATGGTTATTTACCAACACATATATTCCTGAACTTTTTTCATTAATATAAGGATAACAACCACCTACTCAACAAAAACAAAACTACACGTAAAATATAAAAACATTTAAATGCTTTTTGCATTACATTAAATGCTAATCCCAATCAAACTTCAAATAGGCTGCAGGTTAACTTCCCTTTGCTTTTACAAGTCAAATTCCATAATAAAAACAGTTTTATAAAACTAAGCCTCATTCAACAACATTTACTATGAACAAATAGAATGATAGGAGTTTGCATTTGCTCTTTGAACTTAAAAAAGAACAACATCGTACTTGAAAAGTAGACTAATGAGTGTAGCTACATAAAAAGAAAACAATCTACTGGTTTGTTTCAGATATATCTGGATATATAAGATTTCTAGAAATTCCGTTGCAGTGGCAAATTAGATTTGACTTATGGTACTACTATCAAGGAATTATAGCCTTAATTTCAAAAAATTACCAACAATATTTTTGTTCTGCTGGGAGAAGACACAGCCTACTCTTAACAATAGTAAGGGGGATAGATGTCCAAGGTCTTAAAAAAGTGAATGTGAAAAGACTTCAGGAAAAAAAAATCACTTCTCTCAAAGGGATGCTGGTTGGTTCTCCTAATGCTCCGTTTCTTGATCTGGGTGTTGGTTACAAAGGTGAGTTCACTTTGTGAAATTCACTGACCTAAACACTTAAGATCTGCACACTGTTCTGTATACATGTTATTATTCAATGAAAAGTTTTAAAAATCAAATTTTCTGTTCTAGTGAGGAATTACCTGTTGTCATAGATCCATAACACGGCAATATTAGCAAGCCATCTAGAGTGGTATCTTGGACATCATAATCATAATCAACAGACTCTGCCATCTGAAAAAGTAACTCACAACTTTTTTCGATTTCAAACTGACCTGAAATGAGGGGAGAAAATAATGTCAGCAACCGAAAAGCAAAATTAATTTAAGAATAAAGAAAAAAACCCTTCTAGATTAATATTGGTTTTACATAAGTTATTTTAAATCTCTCATTTGATCTAAGGTAGATGAACACATAAATTGTACTCAATCTCAACAATGATAAAATTAAAAATAGAAGAAAGTTTCCAAGGAATTTAAATCTCTAAAAGGAATAAAAATGTTTATAATCATCAAGCCTTTCATCTTGCTAATATGGTATTATTTGAGGAAGACTCAATAAAGTTAATCATTACCGTAGAGGAGGCTAGTCCAGGAGATACTACATTTAGGTGTATTTCAAAATACTTAAGTACCTCAAAAAGGCTAAGAGACTGTTACAATGTCTCACTTCTGACATGGGTACAAGGCAGTGTAGAAGGTGAGCCACGAAATTACTCATATCTGTTAGTAGGATGCTGCTACTTGAAAAATCACACTAGTCTGAGATTTAACTATTCTATTTTTGACCTCCAAAAAAGGCTTGTCTATGAGACATGGATTCCACACCTTATGTACTGCTACCACATAGTACCATCCCACCACTCAAAGAAGAAAGGAGCTAGTAGTATGTCTTTTGAAATAATGAAATTAATCATTCAGATCCAGGACTGTTTTGTGTGGTTAACAGCTCTATATAAGATAGAGTAATAAAAATATTAATATTTTACCATTTAATATCTTTCTACTAAAAGGTAAGTGTATTTTACCTATGTTTACTAATGAGACTCATGGTTTTTAGGGCAGTGTAGAATTACCTTATATATCTTATAATAGATATAATATCTAAAACTACTCAGAAAACCATAAAAGGCTAGGATAACATGAGTAGAGCCTAGATTTTCCAACAAAGGTAACACTCTATCATGGTGCCCCATTCCCTCGTACAAACAGTAAAATTTTTAAACCTGGTATTGAATGCTCACCAGTCAGAAAAACCAAGATGTCTCCAGCCATTTCATTCAAATGGATATCCATGGTCACTTTCACAATCTAAAGCAAGAAACACAAGCATAATATGCTAGTGGAAATACAGTCCCACCACCACCACCACCTCCCCTAGTTCCACAGAAAAATTAAATTTGGTTTTCGAAAGTCCTAGGACCTGGGACTTCCCTGGTGGTCCAGTGGTAAAGAATCCGCCTTCCAACGCAGGGGATGTGGGTTCGATCCCTGGTCAGGCAACTAAGATCCCACATGCCACGGGGCAACTAAGCCCGCATGCCACAACTACTGAGCCTGCACGCCTCAACTAGGGCCCGCGTGCTGCAAACTACAGAGCCCACATGCCCTGGAGCCTGCGTGCAAACCACAACTAGAGAGAAGCCCGTGCACCACAAAGAAGAGCCCACACGCCACAACAGAAGATCCTGCATGCCTCAACGAAGATCTCACGTGCTACAACTAAGACCTGACACAGCCAAAAATAAGTAAATAAATAAATAATAAATCTTAAAAAAAAAAAAAGTCCTAGGACCTATGAGGGCTGCCATTAAAATAAGAGACAAATGAATTATCAAACTACTCAATCAACTAGAATCATAGATACAGAAAAGACATAAAAAGGATGCCAAGTAATACCGCTTGAATGTATGCAGTATTTTCTCTATCTCGTGGACCAATCAAATTGCAGAATTTTTCTCTGACCGGATAAAGCCTTCCAGGTATATCAAATATTGGACAATTTCCAAAGAATGCAGAGAGCTTGGCTAATTCCATAGTTGCTGACATCACTACGACCTTTAAATGCTCCTTCCTATTAGGAGACTTCTCCTGAAACAGCTTCTTCAGTAAACCAAATAAGATGTCCTGAAAGAAAAGTAAATTTCTAATAAGTCACAAGTGTACATAACAACCAATTTATTTTAAATATTTTGCTTTCCTAACCAAAGGATTTCCATTTGAATAGATTTAAAATGTAAGTAAGAGAAGGCAATTCACTATACAGTACAAAGCTACCCAAAAGAAGTAAACTGTCTAATAAATAACCAATACAGTAAAATACTCACTGTAGTCAGAGTTCTCTCATGGGCTTCATCCAATATAATGACACTGAACTTGGTAAGATTTGGATCTCCCAGAATATGTTTCAGTAAACATCCATCAGTCATGTATTTGATTGCTGTTTCCTAATGTTCAAACAGCAGAGTACATTAACATATACATAAAAATAAAATCACAGAAATTCATCCCTGCTTTACAAACTAAATTTTCCCCCTCAGATGTACAGATATTAAGTGACCAAACTAATCTGATGAAATAAGAGTACATAAAATAGTTTAATAACATGCCTAATAACATGGATGGTAAATTACAAAACTTGTGATCTATACAGAGACAGGGATAAGGAACTAAGGTGAATATTCTGGGATAAAGCAAACAAAAGAGACCAATAAGGAAATACAAGGAAGGAAATAAGGAAGTCAGTGGAAAGTGGTTAAGATAATGCAATGACTTCAGGTGAGCAAGTTGTGGGAAAACAATAATGAAATGGAATTCACCTCCCTGTCTCAGCTGCTATTTTAGAGGACTCAAGAGAAAAGGTAGGTGCACCATTTCTCTCACTCTCTTCTTCCTTGACCACTTTCCTGTTACAAAAATAGGGTCAGTTGGCTAGAATTAAAACAAGGTGAGAGTAAGGTCCAGAGGAGGAGTTAACAGCAATGATATCCATGAAACAAAGGAAGGAAAAAAGAAAGAAAAACCCCCAGCAGTGACCACTAGGAAGGGAAAGACAGTATTTTGGGGAGTCATTCTTTGCCACTGTTGCCATTCCTATCGGGGACCATAGGCAAATCAGAGATTGTTTTGTATCTGGTACAAGATTAAGAAATCCTGAAGGAATGTAAATTGTAGCTATGAACTATTGCCATGAATATAGAAGATGCTCAATAAATACTTGCTCAATGACATTGTTCATTAAGCTGTCAGTTTTCCACTGACTTCAAGAATACAACCATACAATATGGACAAACCTTGAAAACTTTAGCTAAATGAAATAAGCCAGACACAAAGGACAAAATATTGTATGATTCCACTTGTAGAGGGTACTTAGAATATGGAAATGTATAGAGACATAAAGCAGAATAGAAGTTACCAGAGACTAGGGGTGGGGAGATGGGAATGTGGAGTTACTGTTTAGTAGATACAGAGTTTTTGTTTGGGATGGTGAAAACATTCTGAAAATAGATAGCAGTAGTGGTTACACAACACTATGAATGAACTTAATGCCACTGAATTGTTCACCTAAAAATGGTTTTAAAATAATACAAATGGTAAATTTTATGTGTATTTTACTGCAATAAAAATTTTTTTTAAAGAATACAAATGTAAGTTTCATGCCAAGGATCCTTACAGCTAAAATACATGAGTCCTGTGAAAAATCAACATAACTGTCACATAAACTAATTGAGAAGGGAGAAAATGGGATGAATTAGACACCCCAGGACTAGAGCATTAACAATGGGCAACACAAATTAATTCTAATCTGAGGCTTTGTTTCTTTAAAATATAAATGGAATTTTGAAGTCAAAATCTTTCATCACTTTCTCACTCTTTCTATAAATTTATAGTACTCAATTAAATACAAGCAAAACTTTTGTACCTTAGAGCTGCAATCATCAAAACGAACTTGGTATCCTACTTTGGATCCCAAAGTGCATTTCATTTCTTCAGCAACCCTCTGAGCAACAGATATGGCAGCTACTTTCCGTGGTTGAGTCACACCAATCATACCATGTTGTGAAAACCCTATCAAAACCAGAGGTAAAAAAACACAAAAATGTTAACAATTGCTTCTCATTAGAGCTAAATTGTTTCTGGTCAATCAATACAAACTGTTCAAGTGTTTCTAAAGGAAAACTCTGCCAATTAACAACACACTGTATTACATTTGCACCATGGAAATTTAAGTATTAATTAAAAATAAGAATACATATTAATAGCCATTCTAAATGTATATATTTTAATTAATTTTTTTCAATCTCAGTCTAAAGATTTACTATAAAGAGTAAGCCAAGAATTTTTAACCCCTAGGAATCCATAAAATGACACACACTTCCTAAAATGGATTTAACTTTGCCACAGAAGTTTAAATATACCACTTTTCATAGATTCTACAAGCATATTTTACTATTTTAATATCTTTGAAAAGGAGATGCATCTTATAACTGATGGCATTTTTTTAATTAATAGTATGTAAAATAGTGGTATGTCTTAATAGACGGCATCTTAGATTTGATGCATTAGAGTAAGTTAATATACACTATGAAATTTTTATAATATCCAACATAATTTTGCTCGATACCAACCTTATGATAGAAAGTTTTACCGTATTGAAGGGAAAGACACCGTAAGGATAATTTGTTAGCTGGCTTGGTGTTAGGAGAGTCAAGGAATAAATAGTTACCTGATAACACTCTGGAGATAGAACCAAGAAATACTAATGTCAGCAGCAGATATCAATATATCCCTCCCCTCTGAAAATTATTTCAGTATCCAATGGTCAACAGTCTACTGCAAGACAACCTTATTCTATAGCACAGAATCAACATCTACCTATAATTCTACTTGGAATTATTATGATAACTGAAAACGCCATTTCAACTAATCTGAAATAAGACCGTAAAAAAGCAAGGAAGATGTAGGGACAGTGTGCCAAGAGAAGAACTGGGACTGTAAAACAAATGATGGCCATTTGTGTAATAGAGAAGTCCTATTAGCTCTTAAGAGGATATTTTTAAAGTACTCCTAATATTTTCCCAGAATAAAATTACCTGCTTCATATAGATATTTGGGGAGTTGAGTTGTTTTACCACTTCCTGTATTTCCAGTAACAATAAGGAATGAATTGTCCCTCACAGCTTGAATAAGCTTTTTTCTTTGTTTTTGAATAGGAAAAGTTGGAGTAGTTCCTCCCTCCTGTGATGTGCATCCTTTCTCTTCTGTAATGACAGGGGGAAAAAATTGTGCAGTTCAAAGGCCTGTAAAGATATCACTGATTCAATCTCCCAAAACTGAAAAGGGAATGACAATAGAATTTCAGGGCTGGAAATAATCAACCCATGACTCCTCAGTTAAATCACCTACATCCAATTTGCAAGCGAGGGTTTATAAACCCAGAGCAACTTTTTAGTGAAATCAACTTGAGCATTTGCTAATGCATGACTCAAAGTAGCTGACAAAGTTAAGCCTAGCACAAGGCAATGTATTTGCAAGCATACCTATACAGAAGCACAAACCCCAATTTTATTAAACAAAATAGACCAAAACCTGGAACACAGCAGAAAAACTCTCAGCTGAATTAAAAGCCACCTGTGTTGCTTCTGATTCACGGTTCAAGTTAGGTCCCTGTTCAGAGTGACTGATATCCCAGAAGGCCAAGTGGTGGGTAACCATGGAAACTGGCTCCTGGAAACTGGCTTCCTCATACCGTACCCGAAGGCAGGCTGGCGGCCCGACGAAGGGGCGGAGGGGGGGAGGGGGGAATGGATGGGTAGAGAACAAAGGCTTTATGAGCCCATTTAAGAGCAGAACGCGTTTCGGCGTTGGGGTTCACTTTTTTGTCCCCCAGCAGGGTTTTCACCCAACTTGAGTCTGGGACCGCCCCCCTCTAGACCAAAGTCCTCAGTGGATGCAAAGTTCGCCTCTGGCTTGGAGAGCGACAAGAACGCTGCGGCCTCCTCCGCTACGCTTCTCTGCCTGCCTAAGGCGGACTTTTAACCCCTCCCAGAACCCCCATGCCATAACTCCCGCTGGCCTCCTTAGCGTCCCGCGGACCGCACCTCTATCCGCGATGGGAACTGCCGAAGGCCGCTCTTCTTGGAGGTCTCTTGATCGCTCACCTTCCTCCTGCCGCCTTGGCGCCCTGCCCGCGACGGCGGGAAACCGGGACATAGACCTGGCCCGGAGCGGAGGTGAGCACGTCCACCGTTCTGGGAAGATGGGAGGGGAAAGGCGAAGACGCGCCCTGATGACGTCAAGGTGTTTACTTCCGCGCGTGCGACTCGAGTGAGGGGAGGAGGAGCTGTTCGATGACTTGGCGCGAGGCAGCCGGAGAGCTGCCTAACCCTCGCGACCCGGCCCAGAGCAGAGGGCCCACCCTCGAGTGTTTCCCGCCAAACGTCGGCGTGCGCTGTGGCTCCGCCGGTGAAGCCAGCCCAGAAGTCCCGAAGGGACCCCTCCTGTTTCTCCTCTTGTGCGCAAAAGGGCCAGGCGACACCTTTTTTTCTCAGTGGTCACTGCAAGCCTATCCTACCTTCACACACCTGCCGTGATGTGATCCTTTGCCAGAATCTGGAACCATCCTAGAGTTCGGCGTTCCACGACATTCTCTCCTTGCTCATCCTGAAATGACCTGTTCAAGGCACACAGCTCATGAGTTGCAGAGCTGAACTTCTGTTTCTGTAGTGTCCAAAACTTAGGTCCCCCACGCTGTCCAGTTCCTTCATAGGACCCTGCATTTTAATTTATTTCCATGTTTATTTTCTTCCCCTTTCCCCCAACTAGACGCAAGGGCAGCAACTTTAGAAAATCATGGTACGTGGAGCACAGCAAAGTGATTCAAACTGGACCGTCAATATTTTTTGAATTCGCTGATGGATGAATGAATGATTGAGCTCCAGAGGAGTTAAGCTCACTTTTAATGGTTGTGAATTCCTTGGAAACCACAAGAACTGAAAAATTAAACAGATATCAACAATCGGGGTGGGGTGAATTTTCAGAAAAGGTACTTTGGGGGGCTTCCCTGGTGGCGCAGTTGTTGAGAATCTGTCTGCCGATGCAGTGGACATGGGTTCGTGCCCCGGTCCGGGAAGATCCCACATGCCGCCGAGCGGCTGGGCCCGTGAGCCATGGCCGCTGAGCCTGCGCGTCCGCAGCCTGTGATCCGCAACGGGAGAGGTCACAACAGTGAGAGGCCTGCGTACCGCAAAAAAAAAAAGAATCTGACTGTCAATTCAGGGAACACCGGTTCGAGCCCTGGTCTGGGAAGATCCCACATGCTGCGGAGAAACTGAGCCCGTGTGCCCAGAGCCCATGCTGCAGAACAAGAGAAGCCACCACAATGAGAAGCCGGTGCACCGCAACAAAAAGTAGCCCCTACTCACTGCAACTAGAGAAAGCCCGCGTGCAGCAATGAAGACCCAACACAGCCAAAAATTAATTAATTAATTAATTTTTTAAAAAACCTGAAGGAAAAATAAATTAAAAATAATTTTTAAAAACCTGAAGGAAATGATATTCAAAGAAGTGTGAAAAGTATGACTTGCACCCTGCTGCTATTGCTTCATAAGCAGTCTTTCAAAATGTTCTTGAATCTAAGCAATCTACTTCAGAGCATCCAGAAGACAGGAAAGACGCTCAGTATTAGATTTTTTTAAATGGAGTAGAATTTTAAATCCTCTTCAAGAAAGAAAGGAGAGTATAGAACCACTGTTATAGTTTAACTGGGGTAGAAAGGAAAATTATCAAAGATATTCATACAGTGAAATACAGAAAGTCAAAAACACCAGGCAAATGGCAGCATGTAGAAAGCTAATCATAACAGGAAGTCAAGAGAGTGAGCACTAGTGTCAAAGTTCATGGATTTTTTTTTTAATCCATGAATTTGACCAAAACGATAGTTGTCTGGTAAAGAGAAGTAGATAGGAGCCAGACTGTAAGTGGGTGGGAAGATAAATAGGGGGCAAACTGAAAAGGTACTTAATGCATTTGGAGATGTATGGTTAGCATCAACTAAGGTAAATGAAAGGAGAGAAGAGAATAGCCAGAAAAAGATGCTGCTGCTACAGTGTATGTGTGATGATTCATGGTCAATGGTATCATTGGGGTATAGTTAGAAGGTGTGTTTAGGAGACTTGAAACACAGAGGTACTGATGAGGGAGAAAAAGCAAGTTCACATTTTGAGAATGAATGCAGGTCTGGAAGAGAGAGAACAAACTTTTAGTCAAAGTAGGTATAATGAATCTGCATTTGTGACAGATTTGTATCCCAAAATATGAATCTGATTGTTCCTCCCTATTTCCCTCCTTTATTTCTGTCTTACTTGTAAACTGAAGACCTTTCTTCCGCCCCAGCCCTCACCAAAGCAGAAACAAAGATCCAAGGGCACTTCTAACCTAAATGCCAAGATCAGAGCTTCCTGTGCATGCCTGAAGAACTGGTTATTGCCTCTCTCAGACAGATAAGACTGAGCCTAGAGAGGGCAGAGAGAAGGGAGAATGTAATGAGAAAGGAAGAACTGATTGAAGGAATAAGGAGCCCTCAAAGTAGGCAAGAGAAAGAAAATCTTTCATTAGAAAGTTCTAGTGGCAGGCATTCAAGAAGATAAGCCATCTGAAGTGTGGACCATCCCTCCTTTTAAAAATAAATAAAAAACCAAAACTGTGACCAGTTAGTCACTTAGCAGTCCTGGATACATGTAAGCCTGGAAAGAGAGAGGGGAGCTTGTATGTTCTGGAGGGAATGGAAGCATAAAGAACCTCACTCCCTAACCAGAGTAAGACAGAAACAATAGGGAATTTTCCTATGAGTGAGGTAGTGGACCCCATGCTAGTTACATATTCTATTAACATGCATGTAGGATGTTAGCAATTTAGGCATTTGGAGGAAAGTATTTAGATGGCCATACCATAGAACTTAGAGAAGTACCCACCTTTCAGTTCAAAAGTAAAAAACAACATCATCCTACTTTCTTCTCTCTCTCTTTTTTTTTGGTGTCCAGATATTTAGATTTGAGTAAGTATCACAAGGCCACTTACCAAGCAGTCATTAATCATTCAACAATAATATTATTTAATTGAGAGGTTAATAAAAATTGAGACATTTTTAGTCATTATCAATGAAAACTGATGCTTTACACATATGCATATAATCGTGCATGAATGTGTAGCATTCCCATTATTCTATCAGTAAAATAGGAACTCTTTCAAATAAAAGCTCAATGGGTACTCTAACTTCCTATTCATTCATTCATTCATGTGTTCATTCAGTAACTATTAGAATGCACAACTATATTATTCACCCTTCTTAATAGCCATAAAGAGGCATAAAAATATGCGTAAGAGATTATCACTACCTGCAAGCAGTCAAGGAGCTAAATATTTAAAGGAGGAAAAACTAGCTAGAGTGATGAGGAAAGACTTTTTGTAGTTAATGGCATTTGAATTGAGCTTTGAAAGTTGGAAAGATTTCAATAAATGCCAGGGAAAGATTCTGGATAGAGGAAATCTCACAAAGACATGAATAGGGTGGCCAAGATATTATTAATTATGGATGATTGACAAATCTGCAAAATTGATGTTCTATCGCTGGTGACGGTCTCTGTAAATCTTTCATTTGCCTGAAGGTGGCAAGCTGGGTTTATCTGAGAAACTTCAGCATCAACATTATTTGAAGGAAAAATGAAACAGTACTATTTCTCTAGGGAAAAAAACAAACTTTCATTGACATTTAACTTGTAAAACCAAAAAGTGAAAAAGATTGAAATTACTAACAAGTAAATACCATACATATTTAATATTACTTATTTCAAAGCACACAGATTTTGTATTGCAAGTATTTTACATTTAAATTTTTTAGTTTTTGTTGTCCTTATTGATTTCTTACTTATGATACAATTTTCTTGTAGGAGAAAGAAAGGAGCTTATACTTTCAAGTATGACCATTAAAATCTGTGATAGAGCCTGTGTATGTCTTTGGGGGTGTGGTAAGATTTATTGAGGCATAATTTCCAAGTAGTAAAAAGCATCATTTTTAGTGTATAGTTGTATGCATTTTATGAATTTTGACAAGTGCATATGATATGTAACCACCACTATAATAAAGATATAAAACAGTTACATTATTCTAACAAATTCCCTTGTGCTCCTCTCTAGTCAGTCACTTCTTTCACCTCTAGGCCCTGGCAACCACTAATTGGTTTTCTGTCTCTTTCGTTTTGCCTCTTCCAAAATGAATGGAATCGTACAGTATGTACTCTTTTCTGATCTGGCTTCTTTCATTCAGCATAATTACTTTGGGATTCAGCTGTAGTCGAATACAGTTGTAGTGTGTATTAAAAATGTAATCCTTTTTATTGCTGAGTAGTATTCTGCTATATGGATGTATCACAATTTATCAATTCATTAATTCAGGGACGTTTATGTTTCCAGTTTTTGGTGATTATGCACAAAGTCAATATAAACATTCATATACAGGTTTTTGAGTGACCATATGTTTTCATTTCTCTTGAGTAAATACCTAGGAGTGGAATTGCTGGGTTGAATGATAAATGTATGTTTACAAGAAACTGCCAAACCCTTTTTCCAAAAGTGACTGGTCTATTTTGTGCTTCTACAAGCCATGTGTGAGAATTCCAGTTGCTCTGCATTCTTGCTAGGACTTGATATTTTCAGTTTGTTTGTCTGTTTGTTTTACACATTCTAATAATAGGTAGTAGTGGTATGTCATTGTGGTTTTAATTTGCATATCCCTATGACAATGATTTTGAACATATTTTATGTATTTATTTGTAGTCTGCATATCTTTGGTGAAATGTCTGTTCAAATCCTTTGCCCACTTGTGTGTGGGAGGGAGAGGTTACTTATTTTATTATTAAGTTTTGAGAATTCCTTATGGATTCTGGATTCAAGTCCTTTTTCAGATATGTACTTTGCAAACATTTTGACCTAGTCTGTGGCCTGCCTTTTAGTTTCCTTAATTGTGTCTTTCAAAGAGAAGTTTTTAATTTTGATGAAGTCCAATTTATCAGTGTTTATTCTTTTGACTGTGTTTTTGGTGTGTTACCTAAGAAATCTTTGCCTAATCCAAGGTCACAAAGATTTTCTCATATGTTTTCTTCTAAAGTTTTTATAGTTAGGTTTATAATCCATTTTGAGTTGATTTTTGTATATGGTACAAGGTATGGGTCAAGGTTCTTTTTTTCATATAGATATCCAATTGTTCAAGCATCATTTCTTCATAGGAGAAAAATGTAGCAGAAGTAGAGACTTACACTTTTAAATTATACAGTTAAAATCTGTGATAGGTCCTGTTTGAGTTTTTTTCAACTTTTTGTTTTTCAGTTTTTTCACTTTACTTTCCAATTATTACACCCTATTTAAAAAGAGCAGTTTGGATAAACAATAAGATCCTACTGTATAGCACAGGGAACTATATTCAATATCCTATGATAAACCATAATGGAAAAGAATATGAAAAAGAATGTATATATATTATAACTGAGTCACTTTGCTGTACACCAGTAATTAACACAACATTGTAAATCAACTATACTTGAATTTAAAAAGTGGTTGAAAGCATGGGTGGACCTTGAGACATTAGGCTGAATGAGATAAGTCAGACAGAGAATGACAAGTACTGTATGCTATCCCTTGTATGTGAAATCTAAATAAATGAAAAAAAAAAACTGAATAAATAAATAAATAAAAAGAGCAGTTTGTGTCTCGGTTTTTCTGTCTCTCATTTCTTTCCATTTAGTAGTGTCAGAATTTTGAGGTATTTTCCTATGACACTATCTCTGCACTACCTAGAATTATGGACTTTTAAACTGTAGAGAGTGCCAGCCCACCTTTTAGAGATGAGGAAACCGGGACCTTAATATCTCCAGTGACTTGCCCATGGTCATACAGCTAGACAGAGGCAGTGCAAAGTCCAGGGTACAGCTTTCCAAATCTGAGGCCATTGCTCTTTCTGTCAACTGTTTGTGGCCTCCTTATTGAATGTGTCACTAACTTTATTTTTATTAAAACTTTACACATGTTTTAAATTATTAAAAAGATTTTTAAAATAGATCAATAATGAAACAAGAGAACATTACAAAAACAAATAGGAAGGTTTATAAAAATAATAAAATTTAAAAATTAAATTAAAAATTTAAATGTAAAAAATTAAATTTAATTAAAATTTAATTTAAAAATTTAAAATATATTCATTGAAATTAAAAAGTCCATGGACAGTTTAAACAAGTCAAGAGAAAATCATAAAGTAGAAGACAGAGCTTAAGAAATCACTCAGAATGCAGCACATAACTATGAAGAGATGAAAAAGATGAAAAAGAAATTAAGAGATATGGAGACTAGAATTGAGAAGACCCAATATATATTGAAAAGGAGTTCCAGAGTGATAGAATAAACAAAATAGGAAAGAAGCAATATTTGAGTAGATAATCACTGAGCCACAAACAGGAAAAAATAAAAATGATATATACCTAAACAAGGTGAAACATAGAACACAACAGAAGGAGAGAAAATCTTAAAAGTAACGAGATAAGAAACAATTCCTACAAGGGAAAAATAATATATTATCAGCAGATTTCTCATCAATAAAAATAGAGGAAAGACAATAGAATGACAGGTATTACCACATTGTTAAGGGAAAATAATTGAGAAGTCTATACTCAAAGTATCATTTGAAAGTGAGACTGAAGTTATTTTCAGACAAATAATAAAATAGTTTAATAGTAATAAATTGCTGCTTAAAATATGCTCAAGTATATACTTCAAGATGAAGGACAATGAAGCCAGGAAAAAGCATTGGCTATAAGTACTAATTGTGGACATAATAGTTAGTAAAAAATACTGGTAAATCTAAATTAATATTGAGTGTTAAAAAGCAATATTGATACTTATTTCTAAGTTGAGAGGGTATTTGAAAAGGTGAAACCAAATTACTATAATAACATGAATGGGGCTTCCCTGGTGGTGCAGTAGCTAAGAATCCGCCTGCCAATTCAGGGGACAGTGGTTCGAACCCTGGTCCATGAAGATCCCACATGCCGTGGAGCAAATAAGCCCGTGCTCCACAGCTACTGAGCCTGTGCTCTAGAGCCGCGAGCCACAACTACTGAGCCAGCATGCCGCAACTACTGAAGCCCACAAGCCTAGAGCCCGTGCTCCACAACGAGAGAAGTCACCGCAATGAGAAGCCCAAGCTCTGCAACAGAGAGTAGTCCCCGCTCGCGGCAACTAGAGAAAGCCCGCACCCAGCAACAAAGACCCAAGGCAGCCATAAATAAATAAATAAATTTAAAAAACAAAAAGAATGATGGGAGGGTTGAAGCTTCCAACATTGTATATTGTTCGAAAGAGGCTGACGATATCTTAGTCTTGGTTGAGTGTGCATGTTATAAATTTAAGGGTAAACACTGAATGAATAAAAAGAAAGAAGTGTATATTGTTATATAAATGTAAAGCATAAGCAAAGTTAAGTTCTTGTTAGTTTTACTACTAAGAAAAAAATATACTTGACAACCATGAACTTCTCACCAAAAGAGAAAGAATCCAAGGAAAAATAAATAAAACAAAAAAATGTTTAATTTTTTTTTTTTTTGTGGTATGCAGGCCTCTCACTGTTGTGGCCTCTCCCGTTGCAGAGCACAGGCTCTGGACGCGCAGGCTCAGTGGCCATGGCTCACGGGCCCAGCCGCTCCGCGGCACGTGGGATCTTCCCGGACCGGGGCACGAAGCCGTGTCCCCTGCATCGGCAGGTGGATTCTCAACCACTGCGCCACCAGGGAAGCCCCCAAAAAATGTTTAAAGCTTATACATAATTACAGGGAAGAAAAGATAGATTTCAAAATGTGTAAGCCTATAAGTAAATAGCATAGTTTGTTTTCTGATACTTTTTATGTATCACATAAATGTTCATGTAAATAAATCTGAAACCCCACCTGTTTACCAGAGAAAATCCTTTTTATTCCCATAATAAATCAAGGTTAATATTTTTTATTGATTTTTTTTTTTTTTTTTTTTTTTATTGTGGTACGCGGGCTTCTCACTGTTGTGGCCTCTCCCGTTGCAGAGCACAGGCTCCGGATGCACAGGCTCAGCGGCCATGGCTCACGGGCCCAGCCACTCCGCGGCATGTGGGATCCTCCCGGACCGGGGCACAAAACCGTGTCCCCTGCATCGGCAGGCGGACTCTCAACCACTGCGCCACCAGGGAAGCCCAAGGTTAATATTTTTTAAGGTGTAATGTTCAAGCCAGCAGAAGTGGGGAAAAAGATAACTCAGTAATGTAATAGAAGGCAGGAAAGTATAGAAAAGGAAGTGAAATAAAAGCAAGATAAATAGAAAACACAAAATAAGAAAGTAGAAATAAACTCTACTATATTAGTAAAGTTGCAAAAGTGTACTTACAGCATGATAACATTTAAATAAAATTTTAAACACAAAAAATAATAACATTGCTTATGGACACATATCTATGTAGTAAAATTATAAAATAACATGGGATACATACTAACTTCTGGACACTGGTTTCCTGTGGTAAGGGAACGAGATGATGGGATGGTTGCTTCAACTGTATTTTAAATTTTTATTTATTTTAAAAGAATCTGAAACAAATATGGCAACATGTTAAGATTTGCTGTTAAGAGACTTCCCTGGCGGTGCAGTGGTTAGGACTCTGCTCTTCCACTGCAGGGGGTACGATTTCGATCCCTGGTGGGGGAACTAAGATCCTACATGCTGCTTAGCACAGACTGAAAACAAAACAAAACAAACAAAAAAGACTTGCTGTTCAGTACAGAAATGTTTATCATGTTATTTTCTATACTTTTCTGTATATCTGACATATTAATGCTACATTAAAAACTCTCAAAACATTTCAGAAAATCTCAATAAATAAGCCTATTTGTGCAAATCAATAATTAAATATTTATAAACATCTTACTGGTTATGAGGACATTGAAGGAGACAGCAAAGTTGTCTTTTCCACATCAGTTGTGAACATAGCTTATAGGAGAGACAATGTACCATGTCACATGTCTTCCTGGTTATCTCTTTGACCCTCTATTGCAGAGAAGTTGAAGGTAGAAGATCCTTGAGATCCAAGACTATATTTCTTTTTTTTTTTTTTTTTTTTTTTTTTTTTTTTTTTGCTGTATGCGGGCCTCTCACTGCTGTGGCCTCTCCCGCTGCGGAGCACAGGCTCCGGACGCGCAGGCCTAGCGGCCGTGGCTCATGGGCTTACTTGCTCCACAGCATGTGGGATCTTCCCGGACCGGGGCACGAACCCGTGTCTCCTGCATCGGCAGGTGGATTCTCAACCACTGCGCCACCAGGGAAGCCCCAAGACTATATTTCTGTACATTATTATGATGCATCCAAAACACTCTCCTCACAAAGGTTCAATAGTTTTCAAAGGAAGCAAAGAAATAGAAGCAAGTAAAAGGTATACACTTCCTATGGGAACTTTGGTGCTTCCATGTTTTTGTTTTTCTGACCATCCATAGGTTCAACGCAATTGTGGGTCTTTTGTCATTGGGAGAGTTAGATGAATCTTTGATGCTGGAGAAGACGGAGAAGAGAGGAAAGGGCCAAACAAAAAATAAATGGGATTAAAGTCCTCCAAATAAGAACTGGAATGCACTCTTCTTTAAAGTAACCTATCTCAAGGTTCAAATAGAAATTTTTTGAAAGTCTTTTTGAAATTCTGTTTTCATAAAAGGCCTAAATAATGAACAGCCTAAAATATGAAATCACAAATTTCTTTTGTCTCTCCTAAGTGGTCATAATTTTTGAACACTATGGCATATATAATTAAGGAGCATTTGCCATGCTCCTTCAAAAAGAAATTGGGGGCTTCCCTGGTGGCGCAGTAGTTGGGAGTCCGCCTGCCGATGCAGGGGACACGGGTTCGTGCCCCGGTCCGGGAAGATCCCACGTGCCGCGGAGCGGCTGGGCCCGTGAGCCATGGCCGCTGAGCCTGTGCTCTGCAACGGGAGAGGCCACAACAGTGAGAGGCCCGCGTACCACAAAAAAAAAAAAAAAAGAAAAGAAATTGGAACAATATTTGGGAAAAATAAATATTTTGTAAACCCCAGTTCCCAATTGTCTTGCAGGGGAAAACAACTTACCCTATTAGGATCACTCCTGTCTGCCATTAAGATGGAGCCATCCAGTGCCCACCTCCTTCTAGTGAAGCAGAAGGATATAGAGAAAGCCTGTTCAGAGAGAGAGAGGGAATGGAAGGTGAATGGTGGCCCTGAAAGGGGAAAGAGGAGTTAGTCCCCTGTGTCTTGAGTGCCCTTCTCCAGGGCAACCTTCTCGAGAAGGAACATATGTTAGACAGAGTGAGAAGAAAGCTGAAAATAAAAGGGCTCATGCCCTGCTTCTATTTGACTCAGTGCAAAAGCCAATACGGTGATTGTACAGCAGTGACAGAAGTCGGTGGATGGATCAGCTTGAAGCACTGGTCCTGGCTCCCGTGTGACTTGCAGGGGATCCTGGTGAGAGAACACAGAAATGAGGATGAGTCTACTGCAACTAAGAGGCTGCATGCAGTGTATAGAGCAAATGGCCTAAAACACAGATCCAGGGATGATACCAGCACACTGCCCAAAGGCCAGGTGAGGCCCGCTACGTCTCAAAGGGGCCTTCAATGGCCACCAGTCAACAGAGATGCTGTTCTGTCACAGGGACAAACTTGCATCCTGAGACCGCACAGACATCTGAGGCCTCTCCTCTCCTTGCCACCACTAGGTCACAAATCCTTCTATACATCTAGACACTATTTTGCAGAGAAGCAAGGGTAAGGGGAAAGAAATGTGAAAGATTTTTGCACCTACCCAAAAGAAAACGTTATTATTCAAAAGTGACTATTATTTAAACTGGAAAATAAAAGTTACTTTGAATGGACAAGCTTAAAGTTTGGGGGTTTTATTCCTCCCAGTATGGAAGTTTGCAAGGAAAATTAGGTCCATCAAAGAAAATAAAGAACAGCGTTTTCTGTGAATATTGAAATTATACTGTGGATAACATTTTGACCCCTCTCCACACATCTTCAAAGGATTATTTTTCCAGATTGTTTTTTCTCCTGATGTTAATACCTCTCCTCAATTTGCATGTATTACCGCTTTTGAAATTACCTGTAGTCCCCATTGTATTGGCCAAGGAGACTCCAAATGCAAATACCAGCTTCGTCCGTTCTGGAATTGGCAGGTGTAAAGCGGGAAGCAAGGGGCAGTAAGGTTAAGGATAGACTCGGTTCTTTGTAATCACAAGAAAATGCCCACCCAGCCGTTCTGCCCTTCTTCTTAATTTGTTCTTTTCCTCTGGTCTAAATGCACTTACAATTAGAACCATAGAAAGCCACGTACACTGCGACCACCGTTCCTCACCACTGTGACGTTCCCCTGGGTAACACGAAACATTTAATAGGGCAGTCCCAGCAACTAATAACAAAGGAAAACCACATGGCAGATCACAATAATGATTTTGTGTCTTTCTGTAGTGATGAAAGAAAAACCTGATCCTGCACAATAATCGCTTTGTTAGTCATGGAATTTAACTGGCATTTCCTCATGAATTTTAATGTGACATCCATTTTCTCCATTCATTGTGCCATCCCACAATTCTTTGAGCCTTTGCAGAACATTATTCTCTTATCTCTTTCTTTTTTCAACGATGTAATTATTCTACCTAAACCAAAAGGCTTTAGGATGTTGCCTTTTTACTGTATTGGTCAGAGAGTTGGTCTAAGTTGACGTTAAATAACCTGGAAAGATCAAGCTGCGCACTTAACGATTTCTGCACTTTTTTCTGATATGTTTGTTACTTTATTTTATTTTATTTTATTGCTGTACGTGGGCCTCTCACTGTTGTGGCCTCTCCCGTTGCGGAGCACAGGCTGCGGACGCGCAGGCTCAGCGGCCATGGCTCACGGGCCCAGCTGCCCCGCGGCATGTGGGATCTTCCCGGACCGGGGCACGAACCCGTGTCCCCTGCATCGGCAGGCGGACTCTCAACCACTGCGCCACCAGGGAAGCCCACTGCACTGCTTTTTTTTTTTTTTTTTTTTTTTTGCGGTATGCGGGCCTCTCACTGTTGTGGCCTCTCCCGTTGCGGAGCACAGGCTCCGGACGCGCAGGCCTAGTGGCCATGGCTCACGGGCTTAGTTGCTCCGCGGCATGTGGGATCTTCCCGGACCAGGGCACGAACCCGTGTCTCCTGCATCGGCAGGCGGATTCTCAACCACTGCGCCACCAGGGAAGCCCTGCACTGCTTTTTAAAGTGAACTTTATAAGAAGCCTTTGTCCTTCAGTCTCCATCTCCTTTCTTTTTTTTTTTCTCCATCTCTTTTTAAAAGCCTTGTTTATAAGGACATCCAGCCCTTGCAACTCTGAGGTCACAACCCCAAAACGTGGATCACTAAATGTTTTTAAATGGTTTTGCCTACATTTTTACCGATTCCAACAGAATATCTCTACAAGCATCCAGCATTTAATGAGGTCATTTCAGGCTGATGTGTGTTCCTTGAACACACATTTTATAGTTTTGAGTAAAATCATTGAGAAAATATACCACAATATAAGAGATTTTGTAAGAACTTAAGTGGAAGGTGTTTTCCCCCCTTTTTTGGAAGTTTCTTTAAGAAAAATCGTGCCTTATACTCAGTCATATATGTCACCTACTTACTATGGATATTGTAAGAACGGGGGGATGCAGTGGTGAAAAATACATAGTCCCTGCTCTCACAGAACTTATATTCTAGAAGGGGATGCAATTGGAATAAAATATAAAGTACTAAAACATAAGAAGTACAGCAGACTAGGGACTTCCCTGGCGGTCCAGTGGTTACAACCCCACGCTTTCACTGCCGAGGGCCCGGGATCAATCCCTGGTCAGGGAACTAAGATCCCTAAATGCAGTGTAGTCTCCTAAATTGGATCCTGGAACAGAAAGAGAACATTAGTGGAAAAATTCGTCTGTAGTTTAGTTAATAGTATCGTATCTGTTTTCATGTTTTAGTTTTGACGAACGTACACTGTTATGTAAGATGTTGTTATTAGGGGAAGCTGGGTGAAGGGTATATGGGAACTCTACTATCCTTGCAAGCTCTTCTATAAATTTAAAATTATTTCAACATAATAAGTTTATTTTAAAAAGAATAGGCAGGGTTGGCCTCTAGCGGGGGCACCCAACCTAATTTGAGGTTCAAGGAAGGCTTTCAAGGGAAGTTATATTTAAGTTGAGAGCTAAGGGACAAATAGAAGCTAACCAGAAAAAAAGATATAGGAAGAGATGTCCAGAAACTGTATGCAGAATATTTAAAGGGCCAGAAGCAAGAGAAAGCATGACAACTTATAGGAACTGAATAAATTTCAGTATAGCTGGAGCTTAGAATAGATTTGGGTGGGGGTGAGAAGGAGAGAAGTGGTGGAAGATAAAGCTGGAGTGGGAGGACACAACGGTCTTAAAAACCATACTGAGAAGTTTACATTCTGGGGCAATTCCAAAAAATAAAAATAAAAATGACTAATAAATATATATTGTTTAAAATTTCCTTTACCAGTAGTCAAAGAAACATAAATTAAGATAAATGGATAACATTTTAACTTATTCAACTACCAAATTATTTTTTTTAACAGCTCAGATTGCCAAAAACTTCTTATTTTATTTTTTTCTGCTGCGTTGTGTCTT
The DNA here is from genome assembly GCF_026419965.1 of Kogia breviceps. Classification (NCBI taxonomy): domain Eukaryota; kingdom Metazoa; phylum Chordata; class Mammalia; order Artiodactyla; family Physeteridae; genus Kogia; species Kogia breviceps. Next base: position 23,317,943 of record NC_081328.1, read on the forward strand.
CCTTGCGGTGCGCGGGCTTCTCATTCTGGTGGCTTCTCTTGTTGCAGAGCACGGGCTCTAGATGTGTGTGCTTCAGTAGTTGTAGCACGCTGGCTCAGTAGTTGTGGCTCACGGGCTCTAGAGTGCAGGCTCTGTAGCTGTGGCACAGGGGCTTAGTTGCTCTGAGGCATGTGGGATCTTCCTGAACCAGGGCTCGAACCCATGTCCCCTGCATTGGCAGGCAGATTCTTAAGCACTGCACCACCAGGGAAGTCCCTGCAGTCTATTTTGCTTTTAGAACCTTTTAAATATCCATTTGGGGCCACTGGAAATAACAGATAACTCTTTTGAAAGTTTCTATAACCTATATTTCTAAGTCACTGTAGAGAAAAGAGCAAGATATAAAAATGAAATCAGTTCTGTGCTGTCGAAAAAAAAGCAAGCCAAGCTGAACCACAAATAACACATTCCATCTATTTTTGTCCCATATAGAATGAGCTCTTGGTTGGACATTAATCATTTGTTTGAATTGTCTGAGTCTGAAAATGTCTTCTCCAGTGTCCTTAGACCTACATTCGTGTAATTGGTAGCCCACATTGGCAAAAGGAAGGAAGGCGTGCAGGAGGCCTATTGTATCTCAAGCACTTACTAGTTCAGTGAAGGATTTAGCAATACATTTTTTTATTGGAAAAAGAATTGCATCTGGAAGACAATAAAAGACACCTTAAATGAGAAAGGATTAAGTGAGTTAATCATACAGAGGTTATTTGTAATGCATTCTTTTAGAAGTTATGTTACTGGAAGGGGAACCCCTTCCGGGGCCTGAGAGTGGGCTCTTGTCTAACACTTGGAAATGAATTGTCTGAGGAGACACACATACTGACAAACAGAAGACTTTATTGGAAAGGGGTGCTCAAGTGGAGAGCAGCAGGGAAAGGGAACCCAGGAGAACTGCTCTGCCGTGTGGCCTTTGCAGTCTCGGGGTTTCTGGTAGCGGGGTTAGCCTTCCTGGTTGTCTCTGGCCAATCATCTTGCCTGGGCCCATATTTGGTCCGATTCAAGGCCCTTCCTGGCGGTATGGGCATCTCTCAGTCAAGATGGTTTCCACCAGGGGGGTTTCTGGGAGGTTGGCAGGACATATTATGGGCTGGCATCTCCTCTCTCCTTTTGATCCCTCCCAAATTCTTCTGGTTGGCAACAGCTTGTCAGTTCCCTGTTCTTATCGGGACCTCCTGTAGTGAGACAACTCATGCAGTGGTTATTATCATGCCAGGCCAGGGCAGGCAGTTTTGGACAATGGTTCCCTAACAGTTACACAGAGAAGCCTTACCTGTTGAGGTGTTAATGACTTATAAACTAGCCATTTGGGCATTAATGAAGTACAAAAGCCAAGACAAATCACTTAATCCTTTTAGTGCCCAACTGACTATCCATTTGGTATAAATGATTGTCCCTGCAGACCCCTTAGGTGCAGGCTTCATATTTTGTTGTTTTCTCTACTGTACTGCACACTCAATTTCTCACTTTTTGCAATTTCAAATAGAAGGAATATGAAAAAGAAAAAGAAAACGAATCAGTTATTTGCCATCCCTTCCTCTCTCCCACCTTCTATTAATGATGGAAAGCCTTAAGAGTACCTACTGAGGAAGTAGGGATGTAAACTGAAGAAGTCAAAAGAGGGCCACTTGGCGGCTTCCCTGCTAGTGCAGTGGTTAAGAATTCACCTACCAATGCAGGGGACATCGGTTTGATCCCTGGTCCAGGAAGATCCCACATGCTGCAGAGCAACTAAGCCCGTGCGCCACAACTCTGAGCCCTGCATGCCACAACTACTGAAGCCCGTGAGCCTAGAGCCCGTGCCCCGCAACAAGAGAAGCCACCGCAATGAGAAGCCTGCACACCGCAACGAAGAGTAGCCCCCACTCGCCGCAACTAGAGAAAGCCCGTGGGCAGCGACGAAGACCCAACATAGCCAAAAATAATAAAAATAAATAAATAAAATAAAATAAAACAAAAAACAAAAACAAAAGAGGGCCACTTTAGAAATGGGAAGAGACCCAAAGGCAAAGAACTTGGGGAGAAAGAGGAAGAGAAGGAGAAATGAGAGGGTCAAAGGCAGGGAGGGGGGACTTCCCTGGTGGCACAGTGGTTAAGAATCCGCCTGACAATTCAGGGGACACAGGTTCGAGCCCTGGTCCGGGAAGATCCCACATGCCGCGGGGCAACTAAGCCCATGTGCCACAAGGGTAGCAAGAGAAGCCACCGCAATGAGAAGCCTGCGCACTGCAACGAAGAGTAGCCTGCGCTCAGCAACGAAGCCCCAGCGCAGCCATAAATAAATAAATAAATAAATTTACAAAGACAGGGAGGGAGGTTGAATGGATTTGAGAAAGAGAAATGAGAAAGACAAGAGGCTGATGCTCGAGAAACTTCAGGGAGAGAGAAGTGTTCAGGTATTTAAAAGATGCTGCTGATAGTTAGGGAGTTAGGGATTGACATGTACACACTGCTATATTTAAATTGGATAACCAACAAGGACCTACCTTATAGCACACGGAACTCTGCTCAGCATTATATAACAACCTAAATGAGAAAAGAATTTGAAAAAGAATAGATACATGTGTATATATAACTGAATCACTTTGCTGTACACCTGAAATTAACACAACATTGTTAATCAACTATATTCCAATATAAAATTTAAAGTTTCTTTTTAAAAGATGCTGCTGTGGCATATTACATAACCACCTCTCTGTCTCCCATGAAACCTTCAGTAAAGAATTATTACTCACCAACATTTTTGCAGTGGGATTCCTGTTGTTTGGATGAGATGACATTTGAGAGTGGCCTCCGAGAGGCCAAGGAATGTCAAGTATGCTCCTGTTACAGGGTGGAGAGAGAAAAAGGGACTCTTTTCTTTTCATGTTTATTTTTCACAAGTTTTCACAAGAGGAAAAAGTTTTCCTCAACCTTTTTCGGGTCTCCTGCTGGGTCTGAAAATTAAACTGACAAAGACAGATTAACAAGAGAAAAGAATGCAAATTTAATATAAGTTTTGTGTGACATGGAACCTTCATATGGAAATGAAAACCCCAAAAAAACTAGACCTGTATACTTCTGCTAGGTTTGAGGAAGTGCAGGCAGTTGTGTAGAAATATGATAGGATAAGGAGTATGAAGTAAGCGTCGTAAATCGAGCGAAAATTAGCAAGTCCTGTCTGTTAGGATTCTTCTTCAGATCCCTTTGTCTCAAGAGGTAAGAATGCTCCTTTCCTCCAGGTACAGGGAGTGTAACCAAAAATGCGGTCTGGCTGCTCGCTGCTCAAAAGCCAATAAATAGGCAAGGTTGGTGCAAAGGAAGGTTTGCTGTATTTTGGATGTGGCAACTGGGGGGTGGAGGGGTTGGACTCCTGTCCAAAGGCAGACTCCCCCTCGCCCCCGACAATCAGGGGGCGAGAGCTTTTATAGACGGAAGGAGGGGGCTACAGCAGAACCACCACAGTCAGCTCTGACAGTCGTCTTGAAATTGGTCATCAGTGGTCTTACCAGTGTCATCTTGATTGTTTTAGGTACAGTTAATCTTCAGTTCCAGGTTCGGTCTGTTTCCATTTCTTTGAGGCCAGTTCTCAGAATTGTGGCAGCTTATGTCACGGCTACAGCCTGGTCATCATGTAGTTAACTTCTTCCACCTGGTGGGGGCTTCATTATCTGTAAGATAGATCACGGGATGTGGCTTAGAATATTATCTATCGCCCTGAAAGAGGAACTAAAGGTCCTTGACTATGCTTAATGACTAAACTATTATTTTTTAGTCTTGTTAGACTGTTTTTATTTCCTTCTGCATTTTCTCATTTCTCTGATTAAACTCATTCTTTGGCTAAAGTTTTTCCACAGATAAAAGGCAGGCTGAGGACGTGGGGGGCAAGGACCATAGGGTCCTGCTCCGTTTCAGGAGGGCATCTCTTACCTGAGGGTTTTATGACAAGTTTCAGGGGAGAAGGGCAAGGGAAAGGTCAGTGTGACCTTACTGCTTCTGCCGTTTTTCTCAAATCCCTTCAGTGTAAAATATTCAAAAGCCAAAGTGCCACATTTGGGGGTACCTTGTCCTGAATCCCACCACAAGAAAAGAGGAGATTCACACTAATTTTTATTTAAATGTGTCTACTCTATAAATGGGCACATATTTAAATTTTACTCACTCACTTATTACTGATTAATTTAACAAATATCATGGCAACTCCCACTATTTACCAGGTACTGTGATAATTTTTCCTGGAAATAAGTAATACAAACTTGGTCTCTGTCCTATTGGAGCTTATAGTTTCATAGCTTATGGTCTAGTGCAAGGAAAAGACCAGAAACAAGTTATGAACAAATATAGCAAGTAAACATACTATAAGATGTTATTTATTTTATAGGAAAATAGGTTAATCATTTTTAGATCGAATATAAAAGAATGTTCATTTCGGTCACTCTACTCAGTGAAATTGATAGGTGACTGGTTTTTCTAGAATAAGTTCTAACCAGTTAAATTTTAGAAAACTCCTTAGGCATTTTATTAGGAATGCTAATTTCTTCCCCATCCAGGTTTGGGACCATTTTTCTTTTATAGTGTATTATTTTAAAGATATGTCAATGTACTTCTTCATCTCATCTTTAGCAGTAAATATATTCTATTTTCTTACATCAGTTTATATGTAAAACATAGTGATCATTTCTTTTCGTTGTAAAATAAGGGGCTGGGATGGAGATCATAAGGAGGGTCCTAGCTTCAATAGAACTGTCAGGGAAAACCTCTCCGAGGAGCTAATGTTTAAGCTAAGGAAGTCATATTTGAGGCATTGACCAAAAAGTTAATCAATAGTCGATCTAAGAAAAGAATGGAAAATTTTATTCGAGCCAACCTGAGGATTATAACCTGGGAGACAGTCTTTTAGAAAGCTCTGAGGACTGTTCTACCCATTAGAGGTCAAAGCACAGTTATACATTTTTGAGACAAAAAGTTATACATCAAATGACATATTGACAGTTTACACGATCCAGATCTGCATATACAAAGCAAGTAATGGGTCATGATGACCCTTTACAAGATTAAGAGGGAATGTTATCCCCTAAGGAGGGCTGGTAAATGTGAATACACAACACACATTAAAGGGGAGGGAGGAGGCCTAAAGGGGCAGAGAAAAATTTTATGCTTAAATTTTCGTCTTGCTGTAAAATATGAATTTTATTCCATCAGAGGCTTAAAGAAAGACAAAAAGCTAGTCAAATGAGATGATGGGGAAAAGCATTCTATTTGAAGGAACAGCTTGTATGAAGGCCCTGAGAAAGGAGAGTGATTTTGAAGGTGACATTCTCTGAGGAAGGGGGCATAGAAGGTTGTAATTCTGTTCAGAGTCAAGAGATGAGCTCTGATTTTTCCATCCTGAGCCTTATGCCAACCCCTGTGGGTAACGTATTATGAATAACATGGGAGGAGCTAGGGCAAGGTGGTAAGGAAGGGACAGAAGGACCCAAGAAGGGGAGTGACTCTCCTTCACATTCCAGAAGAGGAAAAACTTCTGTAGAAATTGATTCCCTGAGAGCACCTTCAAGTAAGAGTGACTTATGTAATTAGTGACATCAAGACAAGCCATTGGAAGCAGGAACGCTGCACTGAAAAGGGAAGTCCAGAGGCTTCATTATTAACTGTGGTTGTTATGCTGTCTGTTCTGCAGGTGACATTATTTGTGAGGCAGGTCATGACCCTAAGTACCACTGGTTGCTTCCTTGCAGACCCAACTCTCCCTAAAGATGGGTTGACAGGCCTAGATAAGTGGGGAATTGAGATTAGCCCTAATTTAGCCTCAGGCTAAAGCAAAATTACATTCACACAGTTTATTATTATTATTATTATTTTTGGCCATACAATGTGGCTTGCAGGATCTTAGTTCCCTGACCAGGGATCAAACCCAGGCCCATGGCAGTGAAAGCACCGAGTCCTAACCACTGGACCGCCAGGGAATTCCAAACACAATTTATAAGGAAAACACTCTCCCTACATCTCCTTTCCACTGGGTTAGAACTTGAAAGGGAAGATAGGGGAGAAATTAGCTCCCAGACCTCCAGCAGATGGGTTTTGGTTAGATATATGAATATCTTGAAATAGAGTTCTATTAGTTGGGACTCAATTATAAAGACAAAAATTCAACTCAAACTAGCTAAAGCCAAAAAAAAAAAAAAAAAAAAAATAGCAGCTAACTGGTTCACATACTGGGAAGAACAGGAGTGTGTCTTAAAAGTTTCCATCTCTCGTTTCTCATCTCTACTTGGCTTGACTTTATTCTCCGACTTTGTATCTTCATATCTTGGCTTCATCTCTTCATTCTTGGTGCCTTCAGCCTTTTGCTACATGGCGGGTAAGACAGCTCCAGTAGCCCCAGGCTACATCACAGCACAAGGACTCCACTTTTCTCTCCAAACTTGAATACATCAAATCCTAGGGAAGGTCTCTCTAGCTGGCCAATCAGGGAAAGGGACTGATCCTGGTTAGATCATGGCCAGGTCCTGGCCATGGGTTAACCCTTGGGACAAAGACTGTCAGAGTTCTGTGACTCAGTCCTATGAAACGGGAAGGGTCAGTTCCCCAATGCTAAAGATGCTGGAGAGACAAAAACAACAAAATCCAGAATGGTAAGGGAAGTTAAGGATAAATTATTTTTATGAGTGTAGCACAAAAGAAGTACAAAAATTCCTACAATCCAGCCTGGGCTTCTTCTCCAAGCACCTAGTTAAATTACTCTTCTTAAAGAGTAACTTTTTCATGAAGTGAAACTCAGGATATTGAGAAAATTGCAGCAGGATAGGAAATAATCTTGCTCTCCTCAGACGTATAGATAAGGGCTATAAGCCGGTTCCCCCCACGGAGGTAAAATAGGCATAGAAAGGGAAAGACAGAGCAACAGAGGCTGAGACTAAATCTACCTCTGGAAGGCTCAGTAAGAGCCAGCAGGCTACAATCCAGGAAAGCATGGTTCCAACGCAAAGAAGCTGGAAGGTCTCAGATGGTAGATTTTCTTTTTTAAACATCTTTATTGGAGTATAATTGCTTTACAATGTTGTGTTAGTTTCTGCCGTATAACAAAGTGAATCAGCTATACGTATACATATATCCCCATATCCCCTCCCTCTCGTGTCTCCCTCCCACCCTCCCTATCCCACCCCTCTAGGTGGTCACAAAGCATCAGATGGTAGATATTTAAGGTTTCTCTACATAGATCTCCAAATATTGACAGTGACCTATCTGTCAGGTATTCAGGCTGAGGTTATGGTGCTGTAAAAAATTAATAAACAGAAATCTCAATTGAGTTGGGAGGCCAGAATGAGGAGATTCTCACATCCTGTGCCGATAGCAGAGCTCGACAGGAGGAAGAAAGACTCCTTTCCTGGCAAGGACTCAGCCAATGAAAAGTTGTGGGCTCTTTGTTTACCACAGCCCTCCCACCTTCCTTTTCCCTTCTATAAAAGTGTTTTCTTCCCTGGCTGTGTGGGGACTTGCATGTGGCTCGCCACGGTTGTAGACCCTGAATTACAATTCCCTGCTGATTCCGAATAAGCCCATCTTTGCTGAAGAAATATCTGGCAGTCTATTTGTTTCAGATCAACAGTGCGTACCTTCAGTCCCTAGTATGAGAAGAATGGGGAGTGATAAGAACAAGGCAAACTCAGACATAGAGAATGGACTTGAGGACATGGGGAGGGGGAAGGGTAAGCTGGGACGAAGTGAGAGAGTGGCATGGACATAGATACACTACCAAATGTAAAACAGATAGCTAGTGGGAAGCAGCCTCATAGCACAGGGAGATGAGCTCGGTGCTTTGTGACCACCTAGAGGGGTGGGATAGGGAGGGTGGGAGGGAGATTCGAGAGGGAGGGGATATGGGGATATATGTATATGTATAGCTGATTCAGTCTGTTGTAAAGCAGAAACTAACACACCATTGTAAAGCAATTATACTGCAATAAAGATGTTTAAAAAAAAAAGAACAAGGCAGACCCTCCAGGTCTAGAGAGAATGTGATTTTCAGCAGGTTTCTAAGTCAGGGATTCTGGCACAGGAAACAGACAGAGATGTAGTTACTAGAACTGATAACCAGAAAGTGTGGTCTTGGAGACAAGTCAGAAGCCCAGTTACTGAAGCATGAGGTCAGAGCTAGTCTAGCAGTGAGGATAACTTTTTGTGCCAAGTCCCTGGGCGATGGGCAGGATGCCTTCCAGAAGCTGAGGTTTATTTTAGGGGCTAGATAGTTGTTATCTGTGGGGAGAGGGAGGATATAGAAGTTGGAAGTCAGGCAGGTTCTGAGAGATACAAGAGAACATGATTTACTATGCAAGTTTAATAGAATGTGTTTGGGTCAGATCAAGTTCCAGAGCTGTATTAAAGTAGTAGAAGGGAGATATTTTTAAAAAGATCAAGAGTCCACATCTGATTTGAAGAACCCAGGGCTGTGAGAATATCATGACCAGCAAATATTAGGTACAATTTTGGGGCACATCTGAACAGGAATAGTTTGAGATTTGTATTCATGTCCCAAGATGTGCCTCTCTGTGTGAAGTTCTATGGATAAAGATGTGGCTTTGGTTTCAAACTAGAAACCTGGCACCATTTACTTACAAATTAAAAATACAAGCAAATCTTTTACATATCTCCTAGAAACCAAGGATGTTATACCTCCAGTAATTTGGATAATATTGTGGGTTGAGTTTTTTTCTTTTTAAAATTCTAATTAAGCCATCCATCACTTCAAGGTGACAATTTTCTCAAGTATGCTCTTCATAAAACCATTAGCATGAAGAATTTTGACTCCTAGGGGAAAATCTCATGTAAGTGGCCATCTGTTAACTTTTGGGGTGGTGGGTATGGAGGAATCTTCTCCCATTCTTTCCTTTTGAAAGCTCTCTCCCTCGCACTCTATGGGATTCTGGTGGGCCTGTCAGTTGCATGGGTTTATGAACCATGCTGCCCAAGCAGAGTACTTAATTCCCCTAGACACACACTCGGTCCAGGAGGGAGCAAGTGACATAATGTAAGTTCTTTCCAAAGACTGATGCAAATGATGGGGCAGCAAAAGTTGCACTCTTATCTTTGGAAGTGCCAGTTGTGTGAATAACGTAAGCCTGGGCTGTTTGGTGGCTACCTTTGGTCCCATGTGGAGACAGCCTGCCTGAAAATGCAGCCACACAGAGAAAAACAGAAGCAAGGGGGAAAGGTGCAAAGAGCAAGGTAGAAGGAGAGATCTAATGATACGATTTGCACCCTTGGATCCAGTTATGCTAGAAGCAGGACCCACTCCTTGGACTTTCTACTTCCTGGAACGTTCTCTCCATTGCTAAAATTAGATTGAGTTGAGCTTCTATCATTTACAACTGAAAGGGTCTGGACATTCAAAAATCAACAATCCAGACATGTGGAGCCTCGTGGCACTATCACTAGCCCTGGTCACCACATGAATACTCACCAGAGATAAGCGTTATTAGTTTTTTTACGTTATTAATGAACATTTGAGAATCAATTCTGTGTTGTATAATTTCCACTTTTTGCCTCCATTTTCTACTCGTTGCAATTGCATACAATGAGGGTACATGCGATAGATTGAATAGTTAACAGGTTTAATTTTAATTTGGCACCACGGAATTATATCAAGCCACAAAACTTAAGATGTGAACTTGCCTTTCATCTTTGGTGACAACATTTTGAAAGAATTTAGTTCAATTTAGTTACTTGCAAATAGGGACTAATTTTACATGATATTAAAGTAGATTGCTCTCTGTCATTGGACATGAATGAAATAGGTTTCTCTGTATCATAGGACATTTGAAAGAATGTATAAAAAATCACATGATGATGACTCCTAACTGATGTCTGACACAGTTCCTGCTTTGCTCTTGGGAAGTTCAAAGCAGCTCTGATTCTTGATCTTTTGCATGGTTTTTTTTTTTTCTCCTCTCTGGAAGCTTTGTCTCTGATGTTCTAAAGTTTCACAATCATGTATCTTGATGTGGGTCTTTTCCCATTCCTTATGCTAAGAGGATCTTTTTCACTTTGGAAATTATGCTGAGAATTTTCTTTGATAATTTGCTCCTTTCTATTTTCCCCGTTCTTATTTCTTGAACACTTTTTGTTAAAAAATATATATATTGAGGACCTACCCTGTGTCTGGTTTTGTTCTAGGCAATATACAAAACATTAAAAATCCTTGCCTTGGGGCTTCCCTGGTGACGCAGTGGTTGAGAATCCGCCTGCCGATGCAGGGGACACGGGTTCGTGCCCCGGTCCGGGAAAATCCCACATGCCGCGGAGCGGCTGGGCCCGTGATCCATGGCCGCTGAGCCTGAGCGTCCGGAGCCTGTGCTCCGCAACGGGAGAGGCCACAACAGTGAGAGGCCCGCGTACCGCAAAAAAAAAAAAAAAAAATCCTTGCCTTGGAGGTGTTCACATTTTAGGTAGAAATTGGATGTTCTGCAGTGATCCTATACTTTTCTTTTCTTCTCTCCAATTTCCCTCTTTTGGGAGTTTTTTCTTCTTTCTGGAAGATTCCTCAACTTTATCTTCCAAATCAGTTATAAAAATTTTTGCTCTTGCTACAATGTTTTCAATTTCCATGGGCTCTTTATTATTTAATGAGTGCGCATCCTCCTTTATCTCTCTGAGAATGTTTTTAATAGTTTTATTTTTGATGTCTTCCTTTGCTTCTAGAAGTATCTCTATACCTCTAAATGTCTTTGTCCTGTTTATTTGTTTTTCTCCTCTGTTTTTCCGGAAGAGAACTTTCTTTTTCACCTATTCATATTTTGTTCCATAATTGAAACTTTAATTTTCATTTTAAAAGCAATTACATGCAGTGATAGCTTAACTTTGATGGTATGGTATTTAATAGCTAGCTGCCTCTATCTTAGATGGAATTGCATTTTTATCAGAAAACATTATCAGTGCATACTTTGATCTTTTAAACAGGAAAGCCAATTTGGGTGTTGACTATCTACTGAGTTCAATGGAATCAATTAAGATAATTTGGGTCAATAGAAAAAAATAATGTATGTTTCTCACTTAGCTAATTCACAAAGTTGACAATCACTCATCTACCATAGTTACACCAAAAAAATCCAGAGAGAATTCAACTTTCTCAGAAAAAAAAAGTTATAAATTTTACTCAGAACTCATATTTTATTTTATTTTTTAATATTTATTTATTTATTTATTTGGCTGTGCTGGGTCTCAGTTGTGGCATGCGGGATCTAGTTCCCTGACCAGAGATCAAACCCAGGCCCCCTGCATTGGGAACATGGAATCTTTTTTTTTTTTCAGTACGCGGGCCTCTCACTGTTGTGGCCTCTGTTGCGGAGCACAGGCTCCGGACGCGCAGGTTCAGCGGCCATGGCTCACAGGCCCAGCCACTCCACGGCATATGGGATCCTCCCGGAGCAGGGCACGAACCCTCGTCCCCTGCATCGGCAGGCGGACTCCCAACCACTGCACCACCAGGGAAGCCCGGGAACATGGAATCTTAACCACTGGACCACCAGGACAGTCCCAGAACTCATATTTTAAGATTTTGTTAATTATACAAAATAAACTGAAGTGGCTTTATCTATACAGATTTTAAGATTATCTTCTCAGCAAGAATAAAGATTTATTACAATGTTTCTTTACAGATTCACCTCCTTATAAGAAAAATTAATGTATTCACAGCATTGTCTCTCAGGCAATAGCTAAAATAAGAAGAAAAAATAAATAAATAAATAAAATAAGAAGAGATATTTTACTAGACAAAATATGTATTAAAATGAGACACTGTTGGGCTTCCCTGGTGGCGCAGTGGTTGAGAGTCCGCCTGCCGATGCAGGGAACACGGGTTCGTGCCCCAGTCTGGGAAGATCCCACATGCCGCGGAGCGGCTGGGCCCGTGAGCCATGGCCGCTGAGCCTGCACGTCCAGAGCCTGCGCTCCACAACGGGAAAGGCCCCAACAGTGAGAGGCCCACGTACCGCCAAAAAAAAAAAAAAAAAAATGAGACACTGTTGCAGAACCCAAAGCACATCCTTTCATAAACATAGATTTATACAGAAATTTTCTCTCTGGAGAAGATTTTTAAATTAAGTTAATACCTTACTTACAAATGTGAGAACTTATACATGGAGGATTAAATTTTAATGTTGAATTAAAATTATTACTGTATATTGCATTTATAACTGGAATGATTTTAATTGACTAGAAATACAGAGGATGGTAATAGAAAAGGTAATATTTATTGGATGCTAAGTATATGCCAAATACCCTTCCAAGCACTTTATATGTTTCTCACATTTAATCTTCACAACAACTCTTTGAGACAGGTACTACTATTAGCCTGATTTTACAGATGAGAGACTAGTAAGTGATGGGCCTAGGAGGGAATTTAGGCAGCTGAACTGCAGGGCTAGCCCTTCTCAGTGATGAAATACATACCTCCCTTGGGACAGCACTAGTGCCACAGAGAAAATCTAAAGAAATAGACATCTTCCCTAACTTCCAATGGGATCCATTCACATTCTTTGTTTTTTTGTTGTTTTTTTTTTTTTTTTTTGTGGTACGCGGGCCTCTCACTGTTGTGGCCTCTCCCGTTGCAGAGCACAGGCTCCGGACGCGCAGGCCCAGCGGCCATGGCTCACGGGCCCAGCATGGCTCACGGGCCCAGCCACTCCGCGGCATGCGGGATCCTCCCGGACCGGGGCACGAACCCGTGTCCCCTGCATAGGCAGGCGGACTCTCAACCACTGCGCCACCAGGGAAGCCCCCATTCACATTCTTTGGTTGCAAGAAATAGAAACTCATTCTGGCAACTCAAGCAGAAGGGAATTTATTGGAAGTTAGGTGACAAGCTGACAGAGTCCATGGGAAGGCTGGCAAAGCCACCTTGGATCCAAGCTGGAAACAGGGCAGATCTGGAGGGTCAGGGACTAGAATTGAGGAAAAGTTCATAGCACGGGTGGTCTGTCAGGATATCCCCTCAACCAGGATGCACAGACTCCAAACATTTTCAGCCTTTTTTCCCGTGACTTGAGACAGAAATTATGGGGAGGGAGTGTTCAACTGGCCTAGGATGGCCCAGCTTGGATCAGGGGAGAGGGTGAGAGCCCGGTTACTATCTCAGGAGGTTCTATCCAGTAGAGAATAGGTCACGACTGTGACTTCTGGAATTTAACATTGGCTTTGCCAATGCAGTTGGCCTGACTGGGACTTTGCCAATGCAGTTGGCCTGACTGGGACTTACTCCAGGACTGGGGTAAGGGGTGGGCATCAGCTGCCGCCCTCCAGTGGCTTCACAAGGAATTACATCAGTGACTATACCCCAGGTCATGTAGGGGTTTCTTGAGGACTTCAGGAACACCTCAGGCAGGGCAGATTAGTAGGAAGGCAGATTTGCCTGGGAACAAGTGGCGGTAAAATTTCAGATACTATTGTTAATGTGGCCACATCAGTACTCTCAGCTTGGTGAAACCCGGAGAAATATGGATTATATGAATTGTAGGTTTTAAATGAGTACATATTGCTTTTGTATTCAGAGAAGGTAGATGTGTGGGATAGAAGAATAAGAATTTGAACATTTATGTTGGGCTGAAAAACAACCATGCAACCTGGAAATGCAGAATAATTAAAGATGAGGGGGTTAGAAACTTCTTAATATCAAGGGTTATATAAATAAAGGTTAAAATTTTGCTTAAGTTGGAGAGTATTTGAGAAATTGGAACCCTTGTGCACTGCTAGTGGGAATGTAAAATTGTGCAGTTACTGTGGAAAATAGTAAGGCAGTTCCTGAAAAATTTAAACATAGAATTACCATATGATCTGGCAATTTCACTTTGAGGTATATACCCAAAGAATTGAAAGCAGGGATTTGAACAGATATTTGTATACCCACATTCATAGCAGCATTATTCACAATAGCCAAAAAGTAGAAACAAGCCAAATGTCTATGAACAAATGAATGGATAAACAAAATGTATATACATGCAATGGAATATTATTTAGTCTTAAAAAGGAATAAAATTCTGACATGTGCTGCAACATGGATGAATCTTGAGAGCATTATGCTAAGTGCAATAAACCAGACACAAAGGACAAATATTTTATGATTCCATCTATCAGAGGTACCTAGAATAGGTAAATTAATAGACACAAAGTATAAAAGATGTTACCAGGAACTGGGGGAGAGAGGGGAAAGGGTGTTAATGTTTAATGGGTACACAGTTTCTATTTGGGATGATAAAAAGTTCTGAAAATAGATACTGGTGATTGTTACACAACACTGTAAATGTACTTATTGCCACTGAATTGAACACAAAAATGGTTAAAATGGTAAATTTTATGTCAAGCATATTTTACCACAATAAAAAACTTATATAAGTAAAATGAATTTATTATTTTATCTTTAAAGAAATATGAAATGTTCCTTTTGTTTGTTTTTTTAGACTCTTGGAGGATTTTTATCACACAAAAGTACATTTTAAGGGCACTGCTATTATATACTTTAAAATAAGGTTATAATTTCATGGCCTTAGGCATAAATTCTTTGGATTTTTCCTATGGCCAGATGAAATCAAATTGAAGGCTGGAGGTTTCCTTCCCACCCATCTTTCAGAGAAATAGCATTTTAAGGCTTTTCTCCTATTTTGTTTGATTTACCAGGTAGTTCTTTGTCTAGAGGGTAAACTTAAAGTTAACTGTAAGTCAGCTATTCTCAACTAAATTAATAGTTTGGCTGGATTCATGATTACTATATTCAACTTTGATTATAATTAGAGAAAGTAAACTGATTCTAAATAGAACTCTAAATAAAAGCATATTAAAAATTGGTTCCCCAAATAGCCCCAGAGTCTAAAATACTATTTTACTGTTGTTGAAGTTTGAAGTTTTTCAAACACAAGGAAAGGGTGTATTATAACAGGGCAACCTGTGAAGCTTCCAAGAGTTCAAATTAGAAGATGTGAGTCCCAATTTACTCAGCCCTGTGTGAGTTTAAGTGTACCCAGCACAGTGCCTGGAACATGGTAGATGGGCAGAAAGTATATGCTGTATGAGAGGACAAGTGAATGTCACTTCTCTGAACCTCAATTTTCTCATTTGAATATAAGGAAGGAGTTGGATAAAATGAGTGGGTCTCAGCTCTGGTTGCACGTTAGAATCACCTGATGCGCTTTTATTTTTCAATTTTATTTTATTAGTATGTATTTATTTATTTTGGCTGCATTGGGTCTTTGTTGCTGCGTGTGGGCTTTCTCTAGTTGCAGCGAGCAGGGAGCAGGGGCTACTCTTCGTTGTGGTGCACGGGCTTCTCATTGTGGTGGCTTCGTTGCAGAGCATGGGCTCTAGGTGCACGGGCTTCAGTAGCTTTGGCACGTGGGCTCAGTAGTTGTGGCTTGCAGGCTTAGTTGCTCCGCAGCGTGTGGGATCTTCCTGGACTAGGGATCGAAGCCGTGTCCCCTGCATTGGCAGGCAGATTTGTAACCACTGCACCACCAGGGAAGTCCAACCCTGGGGAGCTTTTAAAACTACCGATGGGGCTTCCCTGGTGGCGCAGTGGTTGAGAGTCCGCCTGCCGATGCAGGGAGCACGGGTTCGTGTCCCGGTCCGGGAGGATCCCGCGTGCCGCGGAGCGGCTGGGCCCGTGATCCATGGCCACTGAGCCTGCCCTTCCGGAGCCTGTGCTCCGCGACGGGAGAGGCCACAACAGTGAGAGGCCCGAGTACCGCAAAAAAAAAAAAAAAAAAAGAAAAAAGAAAAACTACTGATGCTACCAGCTTGAAAAGGAATGCATTCTGATACATGCTACCATGTGGATGAACCTTGAAGACATTATGCTAAGTGAACTAAACTAAGCCAGATACAAAATGATAAATATTGCATGATTCCACTTATATGAGATACGTAGCATAGTCAAATTCAGAAAGACAGCAAGTAGGATGGTGATTACCAAGAGCTTGGAGGAGGAGGGAATACGGAGTTATTTTTTAATGGGTACAGAGTTTCTGTTTGGGAAGCTGAAAAAGTTCTGGAGGTGGATGGTGGTGGTAGTTGCATAACAATGTGAATATACTTAATGCCACTGAACTGCACACTTAAAAATGGTTAAGATGGTGAATTTCATGTTTTGTATATTTTAACACACACACACACACACACACACACACACACACACACACACTCATATTGATGCTGTGCCCCGTGCCAGACCAGTTGAGTCTGATGGTTGGGAGATGGGAGGCAAAGCGTTGGGGCCTGCATATGGGCATTTTTTGAAGCTCCTCGGGTTTTTGTTTTTGTTTTTTTGGCCACACCTCAGCTTGTGGGATCTTAGTTCCCTGACCAGGGATTGAACCCTGCCCCCAGCAGTGGAAGCACAGAGTTATAACCACTAGACTGTCAGGGAATTCCTTCTCAGGGAATTCTGATGCACAGTAAGTGTCTAAGAATCTGTTTTATTTCAATCATCCATGATTCTAAATAAGATGGTCCAACAAGAGAAAATGAAAACTATCTACATTTTGCCCTGATTTCATAAGTGCAAAGAACTATTTCCTTGAATAAATTGCCTGAATCCAAATTGCTAATGGACTCACAGGTGGTTTTTTTCTAAATATTTTTTCTGTTTAGTAATTTTACTTCTTTTCCTAAAATGAATTAACTTTTTCACAAAAATTCATTGGACAGATGTGCAATTCTCCACTCAATTAAGATTTGTATAGATAACAGTACCTTCTAATACATATTGTTCTTATAGAGAACACATGTCCACATTCAGCATGATATCTCTTCACCAAAGCAATCTTTTCTGAAGCCTGACATTTTCATGTCACATGTTTTATGTTTCAGTTGTCATAAATATCCAAATAAGTTTTTAACCCAAGGCTTTATTTTAAAGTAATAATTGTAAAATAATTGTTTTTTTCTAGAAAAATTATTTTTAAATAATAGATTTGTAACCATTAAAAGAAAATGGAAAGTTTTTAATAATGAAAATTTGAAGTGACCCAACAAAAGAAAAAAGCATGGGTTCTTTTTCTATAAATCTAATTGTTTTACAAAAGAAGGGTTGTTTTGAAATATTTCATTGTGTTGATACAATAATCACAGGATACTAAGCCAGTCTAAAAAATCAGGGCTAAACCACATTAAAGATGAAATGGAAACTATTTTTAAATGTTTCCCATCTAAAATGAGAGAATTGATAATGTGAAATACAAAATAATAGCTTTCTGTTCTGGAGTTTTTATATATGTTACATATAAATCTAATGGGTTTTGAGCAAAAATTGTTCTTAAAAAAAGCATAAGTGGGTTAAAATTCTAGAAGACAATATTAAATTTTTGCCTTTCTCTCCTTTAGAACTTCTGACTTGAAATGTCCTCCTTAAAACATACATAACATTATATGTGATCTGTGAGCAGTGTGGCTTAAATGTGCTATATACCAACACTAGTTTTGAAATTACTGCACAAATTCATACTAACAGAGGAGCTTTTATCTGTGCTTTTAAACTACATCAAATACAGGCTTCCCTAAGTTGTTGAGAAAAAGCATTTATTCATCAATTCAGTTCAGAGTAGTCAAAAGTCCTGATAATAATATGGTTTCAAAGAATAAACACAGTATTCTTTCTCTCTCTCTCTCTCATTCAATCTCTTTTTCTTTCATTCAAAAAAACACTAACTCATTCTGTGCCTTTGCTCATCCCTATGGATACAAAGACAGACAAATAAGCATGTAATATGCAATAATAAACATATAAACAAATAAGGATATAATATGCATGTGCGATATGGTTAGGCCCACACAGGATATTACAGAAGCCTGGAGGAGAGGTGCCTGAACTAGGGTGAGACAGAGGAAAGAAGGCAGAGAAGGTTTCCCTGGAGCAGGGGACATCTGAGCATGTAGTAGTCCTTGGAATTAATATAGAGGGTTCCTTATCCTTAGTGATCAAATATATATATATATATATATTTTTTTTTTTTTTTTTTTTTTTTTTCCCGGTACGCGAGCCTCTCACTGTTGTGGCCTCTCCCGTTGTGGAGCACAGGCTCTGGACACACAGGCTCAGCGGCCATGGCTCACGGGCCCAGCCGCTCCGCGGCATGTGGGATCTTCCTGGACCGGGGCACGAACCCGTGTCCCCTACATCGGCAGGCGGATTCTCAACCACTGCGCCACCAGGGAAGCCCCAAATATACATTTTTAAAAGGATTTTTGGATTTCAGTATTTTATACCTAAATGTTTAGATCTGGTTTCATATAGAAAACATCCAGTCTCATAAAAGCAAAGTAGAAAATTCTCTTTTGGTTTGAACACAGAAGCTCTCAAGAGGGAGGAGATGCTACTCCAGTCTTTCCCACAGCTTTCCCTGCGAAGCCCGCCTCTCTATCTTGGTTCTCTCATGTTGGTTCTCTCCCCTAATCTGACCACATCTACTCCCAGCAGCATGACTCTTCTGCTGAGGACCAAACAAACAAGTCTCTCATTCCTCTGTCATGCACCACCAAGTCTTGTCTAAGGAAAATTAAAAATGAATTAATTTCATTACATAGAAAAGCTATAAATGAATAATATATCCTACTATAATAATATATAAATATTAGGTGAATGGTATCTAATATTAATACATACATATACAAATACTGTGCATCTATTTTATAAATAATATATAATATCCAATTATTATAGATGCAATATGAACATAAATAATATTAATATAAAAATGTAAATTATATAAAGGCTGAGGCAGTCTAAAAATCATCTCTCAAAATCTAAATTTCTTCACATGGCATTCCAGAATCCTCATAATCTGGACTCCAACTTTCTCCCCAGTCTTATCCTTTGCTATTTCCCTTTCTATCTTTTGTGGCCCACTGGTGTCTAATTGCTGCCAGCGTCCTAGATAGGTTATGCTTGCTCTCACCTCCATACCTTGGAACACATGGGTCCCCTTGCTGAGGGATGGAATACCTACTTACCCCACACCTCCTCTTCAGTTGCCATCTCCTCTGTGACGCCATCCTTAACGCCCCAGGATGGAAAGACACCCCACCTCTGATCACTCAAAATACTTGGGCACACACCCAAACTTTCCTGAATCTAAGACTCAGCTATGGTGCTTGCTAAAAAGCATAATCTAGGACCTCAGAATTTCTATGGGAGAAGGTTGATAATCTGTATATTTAACAAGTCACCCAGGGGATTCCTTCAGAAAAGTCTTGGAAACATTGCTCTATATTACAGCACTTATATTATTAATACCATTATTTGAATTATCTGTCTTTCAATAGCCTGCAAACTGCATTTGTTCATTATCATATTCCCAGTCCTAATATAGGGTCCAACTCACGGAAAGAAGCAAAATGTCAATGAATAAAAAAATCTAGGGCTTCCCTGGTGGCGCAGTGGTTGAGAATCCGCCTGCCGATGCAGGAGACACGGGTTCGTGCCCCGGTCCGGGAAGACCCCACATGCCGCGGAGTGGCTGGACCCGTGAGCCATGGCCGCTGAGCCTGCGCGTCTGGACCCTGCGCTCCGCAACTGGAGAGGCTGCAACAGTGAGAGGCCCGCATACCGCAAAAAAAAAAAAAAAAAAAAAACTAATGTCTGGGGGCGGGGAGGCATAAATTAGAAGTTTGGGATTGACATACTACTATATATAAAATAGATAACCAACAAGGACCTACTGTATAGCACAGGGAACTCTACTCATTAACTTGTTATAACCTATAATGGAAAAGAATCTGAAAAAGAACATATACATATATGTACAAAAAGTGTGTGTATATATACAGATAAAATTGAAGCACTTTGTTGTACACCTGAAACTAACACAACATTGTAAATCAACTATACTCCAATAAAAAAAATTTTTAGGGCTTCCCTGGTGGCGCAGTGGTTGAGGGTCCGCCTGCCGATGCAGGGGACACGGGTTCGTGCCCCGGTCCGGGAAGTTCCCACATGCCGCGGAGCGGCTGGGCCCGTGAGCCGTGGCCGCTGAGCCTGCGCGTCTGGAGCCTGTGCTCCGCAACGGGAGAGGCCACAACGGTGAGAGGCCCGCGTAACGGGAAAAAAAAAAAAAAAAATTAATCTAATGTACATGTTTCTTTTCATAAGAGCCCTGGAAACATTGGGAAAGCACTTTTCTGAGCTCTGCATGCTCTTGTTCCATGATAACTACACTCTAGCCTTTGTTAAATTGCTCTTAACTGTGTTTTTCCTTCTTAGCACCTCAGCTAGTCACTTATTTCCCACTAACCAGATGCTGCACATCACAAAGGTCTTACCGATACTGGGATTAAGCCTCAGTTTTCCTTGTATGAAGTGAGAATGTTAATAGTGCCGATCTCATAACGTTTTTCTGTGAGAAGTAAATGAATAGTATATGTAAAACAGCTAACATAATGTCTAACATTAGGAAGTGTTAAATAAATGAGGTAATAATAATGGCAAAGACCAGTGAGATTTAGTAACTTGGGAGATGTTACTGCCCTTATGAAGCCCATGTACAAAAATGGAATCCACAATGTGATGCTTTGAGCCATTTCCATGAAGGGAACACTAAGTCTTAAAAATCTTTTTTCTTATTGCCACATTTTGACATCCTTTCTGAGTCAGTCTCTCCTCTCCTATCACTAATAACCCACATTTCACAGCAAAAGGTAGTATTATCAAGAGAGGTAGAAGACTTGGCATGCTAATACAAACTCTGTCCCCATTTGGAAGTTTACCCTAGGAGGTTTTCTCTAAATAATTTGTCTTTCAAGTTCTTAGCATCTTGTAATGGCTAGTACCTGTCCATGAGCACTAATTTCCAAAGAACCAGAACTTCAGTCATCGCCACCCCAAGATGTCCAGTATCAATACATCAATACCAAAACGTCATCCATTCTGGGCATCTACTAAGGGTACAGTGTTGGCCAAATATTCTGGGTCCAAAGGGACTTCAGGTTATCACCTGTTGACTTGTTTAACAGACAAAGAAATGCAAAATGACAGAAGGCTACGTTGTTGCCTAATCCTGGACAACAAGGGAAAAGAAATATTAACCCAAGAGATTTGGCTCCTTGCCCAGGCTGCTTAAGTGATAATCCAGAAGAATTTAACTCTGACTTGTTATCTCACCTCTTCACTCAGCACATTTTTCCCCTGCTAAAGGCCAATCTCTTTTAAAATATAATCTTTACTTACTTTAAACCTACAAGATCCTTTAAGAACTTCCTAGTTAACCTTTTAAGATTAATGCTTAGATCACAATGAATTTGCAGTTTTTCCAAGCCTTGGCATCTGCTCTAGCCAACTCTGTGCCTTCTTTAAGATTCAGATCTGGGCAATCTAGGGAAAGGTGTAGGTCTAGAGGAAGTGGCCTTACCAAAGTCTACCCATCTTAGGTCTACAGTATAATGGTACTTGAACTATAGAATCTACAAGACAAAAATACAAAAAATAAAAAGCATCAAAGCTATTACATTTCAGTGTTAAACAACCATAATAGCAAGACTAATCTCAATGTATTATGGCCCTTATCTCATCCTGAGACACAGGCAAATGCTTCTTGTTGGAAATGCAACCTACTAGCAACATTTCCTTTTTTCAGACTCCTCAAATAAATGAAACTTCCCATGTCAAACAACGTATTTATCTAAAATAAATTTGCATGTCACTGTGTTCTGGTCCATGTGACCCCTTCAGATTTACAAAGCATTAATTGAGTACTTACGGGACATTTTGGGGGATACATTCTCAAACGTATTATTATCCCTCTCCTTTTATCAATAAGCAAATAAAAGCTTAGTGAGGTTAAATCCCTTGCCAAATTTTCAACATAATTCAAAATCTAATGCTATACCATTACTTCCTCTGTCGAAATATAAAATAAAAGCTATCTATGTACAAAGCAATAAAGAAATAAAATGCAAGTTTTTCTTGTTCTTCACATTTTTCCATTCAAGAGATACTTATTGAGAAATATTTGTTGAGCATTTACCATATACCAGGCACTATTAGGCACTAGGAATGTAGTAGTGAACAAAACAAAATGTTGCAGAGGTTACATCTAAATGGGAGGAGATAAAAATAAACAAATGTCAATTGATAGTATGCAAGACCGAAGTAAGTGCTAAAAGCTCCGCATTGCTCAATCCAGTAATAAATTTCTGGCCCTCATTTTCCTTGTCCCAGCAATCAGTACCTTTTGTACCTTCCTACAGTTGATCACTTCCTCCTTAAACCATTTTCTTCCGGGTATACAAAAGCAGCTGCTGCAATAGCCGTTCCTTCTCAGTCTTCATTACTGGTTCCTCCTCCTCTCTCTGAGCTCTGAACACGGGAATGTCCCACGACTCAGCCCTCATATCTCTTCTCTGTCTATACTCATGTTTCATCCAGTTTCACAGTTTTAAATACCATGTATGCACTGGGACCTCCCTGGCAGTCTGGTCGTTAAGACTCCACGCTTCCACTGCACGGGGCACGGGTTCAATCCCTGTTGGGGGAAATAAGATCCCGCAAGGCAGGCGGCACGGCCAAAATCAGTCATCATGACTGATGACTCCCAAATGTCTATCTCTATTCTATGCCTCTACCCTGAATGTCTCGGCAGCAGACCTTGGGTATCTCGGGCATCTCAGACTTAATAAAAAAAGGACTGCAATTTTATCCCAAACTTCCAGTTGCTCAGGCCACAAACGTTAGAGTCATTCTCTTAGAGAATGACATTCTCTTAGAGTCATCTCTTTTTTTTCCATCCTCACATCCAATTCATGAACAAATCCCGTCTGCTCTACATTCAGAATATACCCCACGTGCGTCCACTTCTCCATGTCCCCTGCACTACCTACCCCTCCCTAAACCACCATCATCTCTAATCTGGATTACTGCAATCTCCTACCGAGATTCTGTTCTGCCCTTGCCCCCTCCATTCAACACCCAAATTAATTCTTTGAAAATATGTTAGCCCATGTCATTCCTTTTCTTAAAACCCTCCAATGGACTCCCATCACACATGATGTAAAACCACAAAGCTCCAACGGCTGGTGAGGGCTGGATGGTTTGAACCTGATACTTTTCTGACTTCATCTTCTACCCACACCTCCTCGCTCACCACACTCCCAACACTGGCCTCATTGCTCTGCAAGCAAACTTCCTCCTTTGGACCTTTGAACTTGCCGTTTCCTCTTCCTGGAATCCTCCTACCACTTCTCTCATGGCTCTCTCCTTCAATGTATCTTAGGTCTCCGCTAAAAGTCACCATATCCGTGAAGCTGTCCCTGAGTCCCCTATAACATGTCCTTCCCCTTACAGAGCTTCATTTTTCCCACACAAAGCTTATCACTAATCGACATATGTCTATATATTTACTTTTTTCTTCTCCTTCAGTTCTTCCCACAAGAATGTAAGTTCCAGGCCAACAGACAGTTGCCTGTTTTGTTCACTGCTATATTCTTATACCGGAACAATGTCAGAAACGCTGAAAATAGTCAATATTGACTGACTAAATGAATGACTATCAGAAGTTAGTTCTTTCTGGGGCTTCCCTGGTGGTGCAGCGGTTAAGAATCTGCCTGCCAAGGCAGGGGACACGGGTTCGATCCCTGGCCCGGGAAGATCCCACATGCCGCAGAGCAGCTAAGTTCGTGTGCCACAACTACTGAGCCTGTGCTCTAGAGCCCGTGAGCCACAACTACTGAGCCCGCGTGCCACAACTACTGAAGCCCGTGCGCCTAGAGCCCGTGCTCCACAATGAGAGAAGCCACTGCAATGGGAAGCCTGTGCACCGCAACGAAGAGTAGCCCCCGCTCGCTGCAACTAGAGAAAGCCCGCGCGCAGCAATGAAGACCCAACACAGCCAAAAATAAATAAATAAATAAATAAAATTTAAAAAAAAAAAAAAAAAGTTAGTTATTTCCAAGTGATAGAAAACCCAGCTTCAATGATCTAAAAGAAGAAAAAGGTATGTATTGGCTTATGTAACTAAAAAAGTCCAGGAATATGCTGACTTCAGGCGTATCTGGAGTCAGGGGCTTCAGTGATGTTATCAGGACCACAGGTCTCTTGATGTCTCTGCTTTTTCTCCTTCTGTGCTGGCTTTATTCTCAGGCACACTTTCATTTCATGGTAGGAAGATTCCCACCAACAGTGCAGGAGGGTTCCCTTTTCTCCACACCCTCTCCAGCATCTGTTGTTTGTAGATTTTCTGATGATGCCCATTCTAACTGGTATGAGGTGATACTTCATTGTAGTTTTGATTTACATTTCTCTAATAATTAGTGATGTTGAGCAGCTTTTCATGTGCTTCTTGGCCATCTGTATGTCCTCTTTGGAGAAATGTCTGTTTAGGTCTTCTGCCCTTTTCTCGATTGGGTTGTTTGTTTTTTAAATATTGAGCTGAGTGAGCTGTTTATATATTTTGGAGATTAATCCTTTGTCCATTGATTCATTCACAAATATTTTCCTTTTTAAAAAAATTTATTTGTTTATTATTTATTAATTTATTTTTGGCAGTGTTGGGTCTTCATTGCTGCACATGGGCTTTCTCTAGCTGTGGCAAGCAGGGGTTACTCTTCCTTGCGGTGTGCATGCTTCTCATTGCAGTGGCTTCTCTTGTTGCAGAGTACAGGCTCTAGGTGCGTGGGCTTCAGTAGTTGTAGTGCATGCGCTCAGTAGTTGTGGCTCATGGGCTCTAGAGCACAGGCTTAGTAGTTGTGGCGCACGGGCTTTGTTGCTCTGTGGTATGTGGGACCTTCCTGGACCAGGGCTTGAATCCGTGTCCCCTGCATTGGCAGGCAGATTCTTAACCACTGTGCCACCAGGGAAGTCTCTCTTCTTCTTTCTTTCTTTTTAAAAAATATTTATTTATTTATTTATTTATTTTTATTTTTTTTGCGGTATGCGGGCCTCTCACTGTTGTGGCCTCTCCCATTGCGGAGCACAGGCTCCGGACGCGCAGGCCCAGCAGCCATGGCTCACGGGACCAGCCGCTCCGCGGCACGTGGGATCTTCCCGGACCAGGGCACGAACCCGTGTCTCCTGCATCGGCAGGCGGATTCTCAACCACTGCGCCACCAGGGAAGCCCTAAAAAATATTTATTTATTTGGCTGTGCCAGATCTTAGTTGCACCCTGCCAGATTTTTAGTTGTGGTGTGCAGGGTCTAGTTCCTTGACCATGGATTGAACCCGGGCCCCCTGCATTGGGAGCGCAAGTCTTAACCACTGGACCACCAGGGAAGTCCCCATTTTCTTTCTTTCTTTTTTTTTTGGCCGCACCATGTGGCTTGCAGGATCTTAGTTCCCTGACTGGGGATTGAACTTGTGTCCTAACCACTGGACTGCCAGGGAAGTCCCTGCCAGGGACTGCTAGGGAATTCCTGAGTTGAAGAGCTTCTAACATGATTGAAGCTGAGTCTGTTATGCCATGTTATGGTCTCTTATGGTCAGGGCCCTGGTATATGAAGCCTGGGACCCTGACAAAAGAGATGAGACGATCTGGAGTATCCCCCTGACTATTTTGACTCCCTTGACTCCGCTGAACCCTCAGAGACTGCAGAGGTGCTCCCCTCCCTACTTAGAGCAAGCACTCCCAGGGGTAAAAAGACACTGTAGAAGCCTCAGCTTCACAAGAAAACAGGGATCTCTCTCAGCATCAGCCTCGCCTCCTCTCCTGGCTGAAAGATCCACAACTATGTTAAGTTGCAGCATAATTCAGCGGGGTCTGAGAAGAGAGAAAATGGACTATCCCCCAACAGAGCTGCAAAAACAAGCCAGCATGTCCCAGTAGGAGCCAGAGTACTGGTGGGACTGTATTTTGAGGGTGTGTGACTAAGGGTCCCAGAACATAACACTGGTGAAAAAAATTTCTTGAAATCCTATATCCTTATTCTCCCAGCATATGGGAGTTAACACTTGGCAAGGCCTTCAGAGGAAGGGGAAAACTCACTGCTGAGGTGGCTCTCTGAGGTGCGTCCATTCTCAGTGAAGTCAAAATGTCTGCATCACCCTGACAGATGGTAGGGGAAGGAATAAAGAAGCTGAGAGAGGGGAACTTCCCTGGTGGTCCAGTGGTAAAGAATCTGCCTTCCAATGCAGGGGATGTGGGTTTGATACCTGGTCAGGGAATGGGATCCCACATGCATGTCACAACTAAGGAGCCGCCAAGCTAATGAGCCTGAGAACTGCAACTAAGGAATGTGCCTGCTGCAACTAAGATCCAGCGCAACCTAAATAAATAAATAAATTAATTAATTAATTAAACTGTACAGTGTCTTTAGAAAAAGAAGAAGACGCTGAGGGAGGTAGGCATGTTGGAATAGATATTTTATGTGAGGCCAAAAGACCCACCAGAAGATTATGTTACACACATAGGCCATGGATCGAACCAGATCGAACCCCACATACACTTCATTTGCCAAAGTCTTCAGGAATATGGTAGAGAGAGGGACACCAGAACAGTAAGAAGTTCAGAGATGGCTAAGGCTGCCAGTAGGAGAGATTGTCACAGAGCTTGGCTTACTGATAGAAATGGGCCTCATGGGGCCCTGAAGCACTAGAGGTCAGGGGGCAGCACTTAAGCACCAGGATCCGGGGGGGGGTCACATTTACTGTAATGACCAGCAGAACAACAGCCAAGGGGGCTTGACCCAAAGAGAACTGTGCAGATGGTCAATAGAATATGACATCCCGGGAATTCCCTGACGGTCCAGCGGTTGGGACCCTGCACTTTCACTGCCGAGGGCCCAGGTTCAGTCCCTGTTTGGGGAACTAAGATCCCACAAGCTGCAAGGCACGGCCAAAAAAAATAAATAAATAAGAGAGAGAATATGACATCCCCCTGGAGCCCACCCGGGGGTACTGGAAAAAAAAAAAAAAAGAATATGACATCCCAAGGGGCATCCCAAGGGGCAAAATAGATGGACACCTAATGTGGGTATTGCTTAATATATAGTCCAAAGAAAGCAGGAAGCAGGAGGCTGAGATCAGTTGCCCTAATAAAAAGTCATGAATGAAGAACCAGCAAGAGCTCCATTTGATCTACAAGCTATGGCTCCTCCTTGGGCACTTTTAGTTCCTTGTGTCCATGGACAAGCAAGCAAGAGGAAGAGTCACCATCTTGGTAAGGGTAATGGCTCTGATTAGTAGGAGGAGGAGGGCTGTTGTTACAAATTAGGGGCAAGGAAGACTATGTATGGAACTCGGGTGACCCATTTGGGTGCTTTATGGTACTTTCTTGCCCAACTAAGAATGTATACGACAAATACAGCAACCTCAGCCTGAGAAAGGTATGATTACCACTGGGTCAGTCCCCTCAGAAGTGAAGGTTGTGTTCCACCACCAGGTAAGTTGCTGAAACAAATAGAGATGATAGCTAAGGGCAAGTAAATTTAGAATGGTTAGTGGAGAGAGGAAAGCATGAGTACCAGCTGTGGCCCCAAGACCAACTGCAGTGATAAGGACCATAGTTTTTATCCAACTAATATACCTCTTCTAAGTTCCTCTGCAAGAAGAAAGGTGCACTGGAACCCTGGAGGAGCTGTTCCCAAATGTGAAAGAAGAAGTGGGTCTGCATGGTGCCATAGGGTAGACTGTGGCCGTCAGAAAGATGCACCACTTGGATCTCCCTTCCAGAAAGTACTTCCATCCAGCCAGCTGCTAGGAGAGCAATTGGCTTGACAGCATCCAGCTGCAGCATCTTCAGAATATACCTCAGTTTTTGAGCTGAGGCCACACTCTTCCTGAATCTCCCCTAGACAATAACTGAACGTGGTTGTTTAACTCGGGCCTGAACTATTTCTGCCCAACATGGATCTCCTCTAATTGGCAATCTTCACTCCAGAGCCTCCCACTGGGTTGGTCAAAACTTTGTCAGATCTGCACTGAGTTCCAAGTCACTCCTTGTTCAATCCTGTATCTTCCCCACTTTTCTTTCCCAAGTGTCAGATTTGAATCATTGCCCAAAGGCTTTCCTTATCTCATTCTGCTTCCTCCCCATTTTTTACTTCACAGGCATTTTACCCAAATCAGCTCCTTGCACTCTTAGCTTCCTGGAAGACACAGCTGACACAGATGGTTACAAGAAATGACTTCCTCCCTGCGTGATTTTGGGCAGATAACTTAAACTCTCTAAGCTTCAGTTTTCTCAGTATAAAATGAGGCTATTATTACCTCTCTCATTGGATTGTGGGGGGGGGCTTAAATATATAAAATATTTAAGATTTTTATGAGAATTAAATGAGAGAATGCATGTAAAATGTTTAGCAGACACCCTTGCACAACTGGTAAATGTTAGCTCTTATGCTAATGAAGAGATAAGGCAGACTATGAATGGGAATTCTTTAGCTTTCCTCCATCCTGGTGGATATGTTCATTTTCCTAGCAGTAGAGAACTGTTATTATCTTTTTTCCCATTACCATTAACATCTCCACCTATGCCAAACCAAGAAGGTCTTTAAAAGAAAGAATGCAAGTACAAGTAATGGTAATGGTTTCTAGAAATATGATTTTGTATTGATATGATAATGACCATCAAAAGTGAGATGGAAATTGAATTGTGATTATGTAACCAAATGTAAACCTACACGTTAAGACGTGACGAACAGTATATATTTTCCATATTTAAAAACTCTATTACAAGGGTGGGTAATTTATCCTCCACAATGAGTTTTGATGTAGTATTCACAGGTCCGTTCCTGTGATACATTTCAGTTCTCAATAATATGTGGTTTCCTTTTTAAATCAATACTTTTCATTTGATCTCATTCTCATCTATAAGCATGTACACATCCACCTGGGCTAAAGTTTTCATAAAGGTAGCAAGAAGAATACCATTAGGAACTTTATCCAAAAGGTTAGAAAATTCTAACTCATCAAAAACAAAAAAAACAGAAAACACTTACCAGTCCAGTGCTTATAAACTGTCTATGATGAGGCTTCTGCTGACTTTGTCACATCTGAACTAAATTTATGGTACAGGACATTTATTAAAGTACTTATTACTTCCTCTGGTGAGTCCTTCAGGTACCGGAATTTTAAAAGACATGTAACCTGAAGGATTTACTTAATTATATTCTGCATTTGATTTTAATGGAGACACTAATCATTACAGTGCACTAAACCATGAAATAGAAATAACCATCCTTTAAGAGAGAAGCTGACACTCTTTTATGTTTAATTTGGTAATTTTCTGACAGCCATGCCATTTTCTGCCATGCCATTTCTGCCTTTAAAAAGCCTGTTGCTTTCTAAATTAATTTTGAAGAAATTTCCTTACTGTAGGTGGACAGGGTGAGGATGAAAAATTCTCACCTCATGGAAGCATCCAGAGTACTTTATTTAACCTTTCCACCAAGAACTCCCCCCCCAACTCAGATGAATGAATTCACAAATTGTAATGCACATGTTCTTTCTGAAAAAAAAAATTTTTAATCTCAGTTGATCTAGTCAATTAGAATGAAAATGATTGTTCTTCTTGTTTCTTAATATATCATCCTAAATTTCTCTTACAACCAGTGTCCTAACAATCTCCTTGATGATCAGTTGAATATCAAATCATAAAGACACACCTGATCCAAAATAACGAACACATTGCTCCTACATCTTCTACTTTAAAAAAACTTTAAAGGGACCTCCCTGGTGGTGCAGTGATTAAGACTCCGAGCTCCCAATGCAGGGGCCTGGGTTCGATCCCTGGTCAGGGAATTAGATCCTACACGCCACAACTAAAGATCCCACAGGCTGCAATGAAGAGCCCGAGTGCTGCAACTAAGACCCGGGGCATCCAAATAA
Source organism: Kogia breviceps (assembly GCF_026419965.1). Classification (NCBI taxonomy): domain Eukaryota; kingdom Metazoa; phylum Chordata; class Mammalia; order Artiodactyla; family Physeteridae; genus Kogia; species Kogia breviceps. The sequence goes on from NC_081328.1 coordinate 23,347,747, forward strand.
ATAATTTAAAATATTTATTTATTTATTTGGATGCCCCGGGTCTTAGTTGTGGCAGGTGGGCTGCTTAGTTGTGACATTTGAACTCTTAGTTGTGGCACGCATGTAGGATCTAGTTCCCTGACCAGGGATCGAACCCAGGCCCCCCTGCATTGGGAGCTCAGAGTCTTAACCACTGTACCACCAGGGAAGTCCTTAAATAAATAAGTATTTAAAAAGAAAAAAAAAGAATTTAGGTAGGTTTATCTTAAAAAAAAGAGAGAGAGACATTACAGCTTAATATTATATACGTAGTCTACATATTCCATACCTAGTCATTAGTTGCTATTTCACAAAAGTAAAGCCACTGGCCTGTCATATAACATTTCTTCCTGTTCCACTGCTCCTCCTGCAACTGGTTAGAAGCTCTTCCTATCCCGCATTTGCTTCCAACGTTGCACACATTTTCTTCTCGTGCTTAAAAGTAAGTGTCAAGTTCCTGATCTTTTGTTAAAGATTCATTGCCAAAGATGGTTTCACAGCAGGAGCCTTCCTAGGGAAAGAGTTGGCTCACATTCCTGCTAAGAACATAACCTGGGAATGATGGAAAAATAATTATAATCAATGTCATAGAGCATATGGGTTTCTGCCGAGACGCCTGCCAAATAGGACCTGCACTAATCTTTTCCATCCACTAGCAGTCGGTTGACTCTAGCAAATAAATGCCTCATATTTGGATAAATGAAAGCCCAAAGCTCACACATATTTCTCCTATATCTGAGAGACTTCTGAGAGAAACCAGTGAATGCCTTGCATTTCTTAAGCTTAGTTTCCATAAGACTACAGTTACTGCGTTTTTGTGTCTATAAACATGGAACTGCCTTATTTCTACTTCATCCCTCATCCTGGGTGACCCATTAAGCTCTGCCCACAGATAGTGAAAGAAATGAGGCTATATATATACATATATTTTATATATATTTATATTTATATGGGGAGAGAGAGAGAGAGAACACATTTTAGATGTATTTATTTATGGCTGTGTTGGGTCTTCGTTTCTGTGCGAGGGCTTTCTCTAGTTGTGGCAAGCGGGGGCCACGCTTCATTGTGCTGCGCGGGCCTCTCACTGCTGTGGCCTCTCCCGTTGCGGAGCACAGGCTCCGGACGCGCAGGCTCAGCGGCCATGGCTCACGGGCCCAGCCGCTCCGCGGCATGTGGGATCTTCCCGGACCGGGGCACGAACCCGCGTCCCCTGCATCGGCAGGCGGACTCTCAACCACTGCGCCACCAGGGAAGCCCGAGAACACATTTTAAAAGCACTGTACTTTATGTTGATGTGTGTTTCAGCTGGATACACCCCAACAAGTATGTGTCATTTCTAAAAGAGGAACAATGCTGAGCTGATTAAATGGAAGCAGAAACACCTGGTGCGTATCATTATGGAAGAAGGTCCTGGGTGATTTAATTAAGATCTTTATTGTTATGAAGTGGCTTTCCAAGTATTCCTCCGCTGAGCTTATATTTCACTCTACCATCCACCCTGCTTTGCTTCTCTCAGGATATGTGCCAGGTGGTATGTGGTTCTTTTAGGAGAGAATTTTCTGTCTGTGGAATCTCAGAACACAAGGAAATCAGAGGCAGATTTGATTTTTGTTACAAGCCTCTGTGTTTCAAGCATTTGAGAGCTTAGAGCAATTTGACTCTTTTCTACATTTTCCACACCAAAGGAAGATAAAATGCAGCCTCTCTTAAACTAGCATTCTATTACTTTCTAAGCATAAATTAATCAATAAACACAGTAAGTATATTTTATGCTTTCTTGTTACACAATGCAGAGTAGACAAAGGGGAGACATTCCAATTAAATATTGGTAGTTTTTGTTTCCAATATTTAGAACATTTTAAGCAAAGAGAAAAATGAATTGAAAATGAGGTTGCTGTTTGCTACTCTGATGCTCCATTCACAGATCTAGCACTTAATTAACAAAGATACAACAAATTGGGCAGCTGCTTCTCTGTCCTATGACCCTTCCATTCCTATTTAGACATTCAATATAGCTGTCTCAGTGTTCAAGTTGTACTCTAAAATAAAGATTTCTAAAGAGAAGCTGTATATTAATATTGTGATTCTCCCCAGCCATACAACCCAGCTCCAGCTCCGACTGCTAGAGTTATAAAGATGAAATGACTTTTTTCCCCAAGCAGCATTATCACCTTTCAGGAAGACTTGCATCTCACTTCTTATTTTTCCCCCAGCATATGTCTGTAAAACCTTACGAAAACTCCAAGATGACCAATATCCTTAAAATCAGCTGGGTACAAATATTACTCAGCCATAAAAAAAGAATGAAATAATGCCATTTGCAGCAACATGGATGGACCTAGAGATTACCATACCAAGTGAAGTAAGTCAAAGACAAATACCATATGACATCACTTATATGCAGAATCTAAAATATGACACAAATGAACATATCTCTGAAACAGAAACAGACTCAAAGACAGAGAACAGACTTGTGGTTGCCAAGGGTTGGGTGGGGAGGGAAGGACTGGGCGTTTGGGAGTAGCAATGCAAACTAGTATATAGAGGATGGAGAAGCAACAAGTTCTTACTGTATAGCACAGGGAACTATATTCAATATCCTGTGATAAACCATAATGGAAAAGAATATATATATGTATAACTGAGTCACTTTGCTGTACAGCAGAAATTAACACAACATTGTAAATCAATTATACTTCAATAAAATTTTTTTAAAACTCAGCTGGGTGCAATTCTGTATTACTCTGGGTGCAGAATAAAATGAGTCCGAAATGGACATTCTCACACGACAACTGTTCAGAGCAGGATGGAAACTAGAACTCAAAGACTTAAAGCTTTTTGCCTCAGAAAAAAAGTTGTAGCTACATTTTCTCTGTAATTGGTTTGAAAGAAACTAGAAATCAAATTTGCCAAATACTGGTCCCATATATTTTGTGAGGATACTATGGATAGCACCAAAATGCTCCATAATTTGATTTATAGGTAGCCAGATAAGATTATAGGAGTTTTCTTTTCCTGAGTAGGCTGTGCTGTGCTTATAAATAATAAAAACAACTCACCCACTCATTCACTCTAAAGGCAGGCGCCGATGCCCTAGTGAATTCTGTTCCCAAGTTTATTACTTAGTTGGTTGTTTCAAGATCCAAATGTTTTTTCCTTAGGCATAATAGTATAAGTGGTAGTTAAATTCCAAGCATAAACTCCAAATCTGATTGACCTCTAGGTCAATAGGAGCAAGACCAGCCTGAGTTCCAGCTGCTAGGAGACAACATCTGTGCTGATTATTCTCCATTTACCACCTGCTCTGTGCTCTGGAAGACTGGGCTACAAATGGATTCATTTATCTGGGTTCCCTTGCTTGGCTTTGGCCAAGGAGGGGCATGGATCAGAGACAAGTGAAGAGGAGAGAGAGGATGGGGTGTTTCTTCATCTGTTCCTGTCTTGCATAGCTGCTGCCAATCTGGCAGGGGCTACATCTCTAGCTGGCCAGCCCCTCCTCCACAGCTCTAGCTCTTACTGGGCTCCGGGGACATCCTTCATTCACTCCCCTTCCCTCCCCCAACTCCATCCCCTCCCCTTGCCTTGGGGGTATAACCTCTCCCTGCTCTTGCTAGTCTTTGGTATCTCAACATCTTGTGTTGGTTCTCTTAACCCCACCCATGCCTCAGTGAAAAATCTCTTCATTAACATCTCTTCGTTTGTACCATCTGAGTGGAATTCCATCCACCAATACCCTGACTGAGAGAGGGAAGGAAGAAGAGGAAAAAGCATTTCTTATTCCTTTCCTGGGTGCAAAATTTCAGGCAGGATCCTTCACGTATCTAACACATATTATGTTCCTCCTATGTGCCATTGATGGTGAATAAAACAGATCTAGTCCCTGCCTTCAAGGAATTTATTTTCTTAGTTGGGAAGGCAAACTTAGTAAATACACAAATGAATAAACAAAAGAGTTAGATGTTCTGGGAAATATTATGTAGGAAATAAACAGGGTGTATCGATAGAGGATCATTGGTAGGGAGGGTAATTTTGGATAGGGTGGTAGACAAGGCCTTGCTGAGAAAGTGACATTTAACTTAGACCTCAAGGTTGAGAAGGAAACAGAACTGTGCAAAGAGCTGGCAAAGGGCTGGGGGAGGGCTTCCCTGGTGGCACAGTGGTTAAGAACCCACCTGCCAAAGCAGGGAACACGGGTTCGAGCCCTGGTCTGGGAAGATCCCACATGCTGCAGAGCAACTAAGCCCATGGGCCACAACTACTGAGCCTGCGCTCTAGAACCCGCAAGCCACAACTGCTGAAGCCCGCGTGCCTAGAGCCCGTGCTCTGCAACAAGAGAAGCCACGGAGATGAGAAGCCCCCTCACTGCAAAGAAGAGTACCCCCCGCTCACAGCAACTAGAGAAAGCCCGCGTGCAGCAACGAAGACCCAACGCAGTCAAACATAAAAATAAATAAATACATTTTTTTAAAAAAAGGCAGGGGGAAATGTGTTTCAGGTAGAAGGAGCTGAGGACGTAAAGGCTGAGAGCTGAGAAAAGAGTTTGGTGGGAAAACCAGGACTATGGCAGCTGTTCGACTTCAGAGGAAATTAAAGACGGATATTTGCAAGGCACATGGGGAGCTGAAGGAAGGAAAGTGTGAGTGGATTGGGGGCCAGGTGGAGAGTGGTGCCCGATGAGGCCGGACAGTTGCTCAGGGAACTCAGGGCAGGGCCCTGTAGGCCAGGGTGAAGAGTGTGGATTTTATTCCAAGTATAACGGGAGGCACAAAGAGTTTTAAAGAGCAAAGTGATATGGTCTGAATTTATCTTTTTCAAAGAGCACTCTAGCTGCTTTAGGGAGAAGGGCTTCGGGGAAAAACAAGTAGAATCAGAATGCTATTATAATAAAATAACCCAGGCAGAAGTTGACTACATTTTGTTCTAAAGAGGTGGAGTGGAGACGCAGAGAAGCAGACATCTTTGAGTTTTTGTAGAGGTAGAGCCCATAGGATTTGGGAAGGCCTAGGTATGGAGGGAGGCAAGAGAAAGGGAAGAATCAAGGATGACTCCCAGTTTTCTGGCTTGGGCCATTCGCTGGGTATTGGAGCTGTTTATAGAGAGGAGGAAGTAGAGGGATGGAGAGATTGATAAGTTGAAGATGAGTCAGATGGCAGGCAGATGGCTACCAGAGCCTGGGGCCCAGAAGACAGATTTGAGGTGGAGGATCTTTTTTCCAGTCTCTCAGTGGTCAAGCAGGTTTCTCAAGCCAACCTGGCTTAGGCCTAAAGGGATCTCCACCAGGCCTGGATGTACTTACTAGAACTAGGGTTTAGATGTGAAGTCCCAGTTAGTAAAAAAGCATTCCTGTACCTTGATTTGTCATTAGTGCACATATTTTCTTTGAAGATCTCAAAGAAAGAGATGACCAGCTGAAAGAAAGACTTGAGAATTCTTAGGTCCTTGACTAAATACCATCATAATCTTGCCTCTAGGGTTCCAATTTCGACATGACTTAATGGTATATTTAAAGAACAGCCCCTAGAATCCAGTTTGGCTGATATACAATAATGTCCTTATAGGGTGGCACATACCCAAAGTAAGAGATAAGATTCTGAGGCTTTTCCATTCCAGTTGTCATGGCAACAGCAACAAGGGCCCTGGAGGTAGAAAGAAGGAAGAGGGAGGAGAGAGGAGGAAACCAGAAGCTGTGGTGGCTACTAGTCTTCGGAAGGTAATTAAAGGCAAATATTTGTAAACTGCATGGAGGAAACACCCTGCAAATCCAGGGCACTTATAAGTACACAGTTTGTTAGTGGACAATTTGCTCATTTTAAGAACCAGAGATATACATGAAAGCTTTATCAGACTCGGGGGCTAGGAATAAATCATGCATCTCTCTCTCTTTTTTTTTTTTTTTTTTTTTTTTTTTTTTTTTTTTGCGGTACGCGGGCCTCTCACCGCTGTGGCCTCTCCCGTTGCAGAGCACAGGCTCCGGACGCGCAGGCTCAGCGGCCATGGCTCACAGGCCCAGCCGCTCCGCGGCATGTGGGATCCTCCCGGACCGGGGCACGAACCCGCGTCCCCTGCATCGGCAGGCGGACTCTCAACCACTGCGCCACCAGGGAAGCCCAGCTTATTTTTTTAAAAAAAGAATAAAGACAAATGGACAGTCAACAGTAAAAAAGAAGGAAACCTGGGGACTGAAAATTTGTTCAAGGAAGGGTAGTATATCTGTTGCTCACAGATATCCAGACACTCAAAAGGGAAAATCCTCAATGGTGTGCACCCTTCAGTAGCCCATGTAAAATATCCCTCACGACCTTTCATTTACCTTTGCTCTAATTCTGTTCTCACCAAGCAGCCAATATTTTAATTACTAATTCTGTTTTCTTTAGATGCTGAAGAGAGTACCCTGGATGAGAAACATGCATATCTGATCACTGGAAGAAGTATTTCGCCCTCTCTGAATTGCACTGAGCCAAAATTCAAACTCGATCTCCAGCCCTCAGGATGGGGCCCCTACTGATTTCTCTGACCTCAATTCCTGTCATTCTCCCCCTTAACTCTAGGTTCTAGTCATGTGGCCTTCTCTCCATTCCTGAGACACCCCAAACTTTCTCCCACCTTCCAGTTTTACCTGCCAGCAGCGCTCTTCCTCCAGCTCTCCCCATGGCTGCTTATTTCTTACCAATCAGGTCTCAGCTCACATGTGCCCTCTCCAAAAAAGGCCTTCCCTGACCTCTGTGCTTGTGGTTGCGACCTTTCCCCTTTGACGCCCAGCCCCTCCCCACCAGCAGTCATTAGCTACATTTCGCCTGTTTTATTTATCACTATATAATATCTTATTTGTTTGTTTATTATCTGATTCCCAAACTAGAATAAAAGTCCAACATAGCTGCAGCCTCAGCAAGGAGCAGTCAATACTCAATATATATATTTGTGAAATGAGTTGAATGTGAGGACAAAAATGAAATAGGAGTTGCTCTAGACTAGAGAGAGGAGATACAAATAGAGAGAGCAATCTGAGGTATATGGAACCTTCACCCGGGCCCACACTGTTACTTTTACAAAGCACCATTAAAGTACAGTCATTGTATATGTTTTATTTTTGTTCTTGTATGTCCCTTTACCCCCACTCCACTTTAGACCATGAACAACTTGGGACAAGGACAATCTTGTTCATTTTTACATCTCCAATGTCCAAATAAATGCTCATAGGATCTCTCAATGCCCTGCTGATGGAAATGGGTAATTCAGAGAATAATTAAGAGACTTTCTGTTGGGTGAGCTTAGCTTAACAGGCTGGACAAGTGCATGCCAGAATAAGCAGTGTCTATAAGACAACAAACAGGTATATACAGGTAGTGACAGCACCAAAAGATAGCCTAGGGTGAGCTCTTTAGCCCTCCCTCCTCTGTATAGTCTCCAGCACACCCTCCAAGTAACCCACCAAAAGATTCCAGGCAATTCCCCAACCAGATTGCTGCCCTGAGCTCTTCCTGCTTAGAAAAGCTAGAGCCATCTCAGTACGAGGAAGTCAGACAGAAGCAGCTCCCACTTGACACAAGTCCAAAAAGAGACTTATGAAAACAGACCAGCTGAAAGTAAGGGTGCACAAAGAAGGCACCAGTAAGGACCAGCGTCCAACAAGGAATGACTGGAAAGAACTGTTTAATGTTTCAAACATTGCCAAGCTGAGTAACATGACACCGAACTTAGCTTAACTATATATAGCTTAGCTTAGCTCAACTATATATAGTTTGCATCCTTGAATTCACTCATCCTATATATAGTAGAATTTTATTCATGCACTCAAACTAATTATGTGTCCTGCACTGAAGTGTTCCTGCAGTGCCAAAAATGAAGAGAAAATGGAAATCTGCCCCAGACCTACGGGCATCTTCTTTACGCCTTTGCCGTATTCACTAATGCATGGTGGCACAAAGCTAATTGAGACCAGCCATGGAATAACAGAGCAGAGCCTCCCCTGGAAAGAATGCGTCCTTTCAGTCTTTCACTTGTGGAGTATTTATCTATTTATTTAAAAACTAGCTATCGTCATCATTCAGAAATAATACACATTAAAAGAGGGTTTAAAGGCCCAAATAATTACCCAGGTTTCATAACAAAAGAATCACACAAAGAGAGTTTATTGTCTTGTCTAACTCAAGAAAGGCAGCTCTATTAAACTGTTCATCGTGAACTGTTTCATAAATTTCAGTCTTTGGGATATAAACAATTTTTATTTAACTTTTGCTCTTTCTTGATTAACACAGCAATTTTTCTGACCTGCTTTGAAAAGTAAAATGTTATCTGCATAGCCTAATTCAGGCTGAGAAACTCATTTTAATTCCGGAGTCTCAAATCTCTTTTAAAAAGCTACTTTTTGGTCATCTCTCCAAAGCGGGAGCTGTCTGGTGTGAGTGAGCACTGAGAGTCCCTAAGGGATGAGGAGTCTTCCTGAGGGCGTGTTCTGGGGAACTTTTTTTTTTTTGGCTGCATTGCTGCGCAGACTTTCTCTAGTTGTGGCGAGCGGGGGCTACTCTTCGTCGCGGTGCGCGGGTTCCCATTGTGGTGGCTTCTCTTGTTGCGGAGCAGGGGCTCTAGGCGCGCGGGCTTCCGTAGTTGTGGCACGGGGGCTCAGTAGTTGTGGCGCAGAGGCTTAGTTGCTCCGCGTCATGTGGAATCTTCCCGGACCAGGGCTCGAACCCGTGTCCCCTGCATTGGCAGGCAAATTCTTAACCACTGCACCACCAGGGAAGTCCACGGTGAACGTTTTGACTGCCCGGCATTTAACATCATTCCTGACAGTATACCCTGGTTTCACTATGGGGGATTACTCCTCTCCTTCTCTGTACCTAATGCACTTCGGATGAAGCTCACTTGCTCTTGCTCCCACAGTGGAACATGTGACCTAGACTAAGCCAATGATGGCATGCTATCATTTTGGTTACAGTGATTGGTTGGGAGATGGGCACATCATTCAACAGAGGCCAATCAAAACCCATAAGACTTAATTCTGAGACTTTTATTGGAGCTATTAGTGGAAAAGTATAATTAGTTATCATGATTTTGATAGCCTGTAGTGGCCACGGACCATTCCTTGGCAACTACAGAATAGAACTAATTCTGAGGAAGTATCATAGAACAGTGGATCCTAGTGTTCTCTAGTTTAATGCCTGGATCAAGTTGTGCCTGAAGATCTATGCCTGGACTTTTTGGCTTACAGCAGTCAATAAATTCCTTTTTTTGCTGAGATCAATTTGAGTTGAGTTTTCTGACCCCTGCAAGTACAGGTGCAGAAAATTTAGTACTTGAGCAAGAGAGGAGAGTAAGTTGAGGATTCATGGGGCTGGTGGACGCAATTGGCACAAGGATCTACCCGGGACAGCCTAAAGATAACTTTATAGATCCCAATCTACTGATTGGGGATCCTGATCTTCCAGGTAATTTTTAATTTAATTTAATTTTGTATTTCATGATTCAAAAGTCAAACTAAATACAAAAATGTTCTCTTCTTTTTTTGAAGTTTTTTTTTTTTTTTTTTTTCTTCTTCTATGGCTGCATTGGGTCTTAGTTGCTGCGCACGGGCTTTCTCTAGTTGCCGCGAGTGGGGGCTACTCTTCATTGCAGTGTGCGGGCTTCTCATTGCGGTGGCTTCTGTTGTTGCAGAGCACTGGCTCTAGGCGTGTGGGCTTCAGTAGTTGTGGCGCCAGGGCTCAGTAGTTGCAGCACACGGGCTTAGTTGCTCCGCTGCATGTGGGAGCTTCCCCGAGCAGGGCTCTAACCTGTGTTCCCTGCATTGTCAGGCAGATTCTTAAGCACTGTGCCACCAGGGAAGCCCACAAAAATGTTCTATACCTTCCCTTTTCCCCCTTCCGCCTTTTTACTTCATGGGTAATAATTTTTATTGTTTTTTGTTTATTCTTCCAGTGTTTCTTTATGCAAATATAATCAAATATGAATATATATTTTTCAATTCCCCCTTTTTGTTATACAAAAGACAGCATGCTTGGCTCTGTTTTACATGCATTTTGTTTCTTCAATATAGGTTCATTCAGAGTGCCTTTCTTTGATATTCTATAGTGCCTTTGATTATTCCTGGTTGCTTTCCACATAATATTTGAAATAGCTCAGAGCCTTATTTAGCATATCCTACCACTTCTCTGCTCTGTTACCCTGGAGACATCTTAGCTTAATACTGGAGAATCCTATCTCACCAGAATTAGAGAATTCAAATCAAGGAGCCAAAATAAGGGTCCAACTCTAAAGTTAAAAAAAATAATAATCTAGAAAGTCCAATCTGAATACTAACAAACAGACTATTGCAGGTGGTAGAGGGGGGTATAGCTATGAAATTTTTAGACCAAAAAGAGAATTTAACATTGACAAGGACATAGGCAAATATCCCAGAAAGAAGAGTATATATTGCTACCAAATGATTCATGGTTTTGAAAAATGTCAAACTTAGTCCTCTTGGTTGGGCAAAAAAATTTCTGATCAAAGTAACACATTGACCTACAGGATTTTACTTTCATGGATATCTTACTAAACTTTTCAACAGACAGTGGCTTAAGCAGGCCCAACAGCCTCAGAACTCAGCCCTGAAAAAATAGAATAATTTACTTGGAACAATGTGAAAGAGAACATTTTCAGATTAAGCCTATATGGTGGAAGATCTGAAATTAACCTTTTTGGGGAATTCCAGTGGTTAGGACTCAGCGCTCTCACTGCTGACAACCCAGGTTAGATCCCTGGTCGGGGAACTAAGATCTCACAAGCAGCTCAGCCCAGCCAAAAAATAAATAAATAAAATTAACCTTTTCCTCAAAATTATACTTAGCCTTCAATATGAGAGAAAAATGTCTCAAAGAATATGAATTTCAAGGAAACAATGGGTTGAAGATGAAAGGCTATCTACAGATACACTTATAATTTCACTGCAGAGAGACACGATAAGTCACCTTATTCTATTAGGCATTTGACACTTGGATAGACAGAACACAGTGCTTGGCACACAACTGAATGCGGAATAACTGTCCGTGAATAAAGAAATCAATTTCTCAGCACGGTGTGATCATTATTGTTTTCTCCTAAGACGTAGAGGCAAAACCACCATCTGTGAATGCTCATTTGGGTACTCATGTACTTAGAAGAGGGAAATTATTTTAAGAAAGGGACTAACCATTGGATCTTATTTTTCGGGTCACTTTTTCTTTTCTTATATTACAAAACTGTGTATTGACACACCCAGTGAGGGCTGTTTTCTCTGGATGGGTTAGCTTTTAAGTGGGTTACATAAACACATTTCCACTTTAATGGTTTCATGCAGACCTTAATTAGAAGTAAATGAGCCAGACATTCTGTTCTTTTATCCTTTAAAAAAAAATCAGCATCTATTGCTTACTTTCCTTTTGATCTTCTAAAATTTCAGTTGGGCAGTTAGAAGAGTCATGAGAAAAAAATATTTTAAAAATTTTTAGATAAATGTATTTGACACTGTTTTACCAAACCACCAACCCCAAGGAATAAATGAAAATTCAAAGCAGACATTCACAAAGAAAAAAAAGAACTTAAAACAATATTCTATACTTTCTGTAAAACATAACCTTAATAATTAAGGGTTAAAACTTCATCTTTTCAGTCCTAAAAATGAAATATTTGTTTGCTGGTCAGGTGATGTTGTGAATGCATTTCCAGATGCTGGAATCTCAGGAAACAATTACTGAACATACTTTATGGTCAAATATGTGTTATTATTAATTAAGGTAAATGTTTTATGCTATTGTCAAATTTCACTAATTTTGTTTTGGGTGCAATAAGGTGACCAAAGAACATATATTTTGGAGCTAATGCTATTATTCTAAGAAAGCACATGTTATAAGAGCTAATTCAGCATTAAACTTGTCCTAGTCATGAATCCTTAGGCTCAAAATGTGATTTAGCTCACAGATTTACACTTGTAAAATTAGCAAGCTTTCAATCAATAGGTTATGCCTGAGCATCAATTAATTTTTGCCCTGGGGCACCTACCATTTTCTACCTAATAGAAAACACTTTATTTTCAAGGTTTTATTTCTTCACTAACACACCATGTGTGAAAAATACATTCTTGGCACAATATATTATACAATGGAGTTTGACTGCTTACATATGTTTCTGACGTTTACAATACCTGCATTGTCCTCAGAAGGTAGTACAGAGCACATGGGGCCATAAACTACAAGCAACAGAAAAGCAAGTTGGTTCACAATTTGAATAGACAGGAATGTGTAACCAAAGAACAATGGAAACACTCGTTTGTGGCTTTTTTAGAATGTAGTAAACAACTGTCTTTCATGTACTGGTCACCAACCAGAAATTGCTACAAAACAAATCTTTAGGAAACCTTGCAGAAGAGAAACTAGTCTATTAGATGATTAAGACAAAGAGAAAAATAAGGGAGACAGTGAAATCCACAAGAAGATTTGGCCATCAAGAAATCTGAATTTACATACAGTTACCTCATACTAAAAGCCTTTAATTCTATCGTGATGCACACCTAAAGATCAGTGGAATTAAAAATGAACAACTACAAAAATTACAACCTTCCTTTGTTTTTCTTTCTTAACAGCTGACAACCCCATTACAGCTCCCACTTCTCTATCTTTGCTCATCGAGGACTTTTGATTCACTTTTACTCTTTATAAATTTAATTGATAATGATGCTGTTATAAATATCAAATTACTCTTCATGAAATTGTCTGCTTTATAATGACTAAATGTCACCATTAAATTCTAAATCCACTTCGCTTACAAAAATGCATTTATAAAATGAGTCATTTTTCGTTCAGGGGTTCTTAGAGCTGAGAACATCACAATTTAAAAAAATAGTATCATAGCACAGATCTTCTATGTCTCATATTATTTTATTGGGCGTTGAAGTCTAATGCATTTGTGCCTCTGTCACATTTGTGTGTCATGTCTATTGTTTGTATTAGACCTGAGGTTTTACAAAGTAATCAATGAGGGATTAAATTTAATTTAGGTCAGGCTTTTAGCCACTGGCTATCATGGTACATTTTCTACCATGTGCGTTTCTATGTACAGTATTTCCAGAAATACTGTTTACTTTGTGCTGTTTACTTTGTTGAATTTGCAACTCCTTCAATTATCTTATTTTTTTAATCCTTAAAACAAGATTAAATTGCTTACATTAAAATATATATAATATATATATTTTAAAATAAATATATACATTATGCCACTTTTGGAGAAAGAAGGAGGAATTCCAAACTAAACTCAAGGAGATTGGGAAATTTCTTTGCCCTGGATTAATTGACTTACAACAGAGAACTTTTTGCCCATGTCTGGTGGCAAAAGAGAAATTCTCATGATCAATATTCCGCGAGATTCTATCCAACAAGTCTGAATTGGGTTGCTTTTTTCGAATGTTGTTTGCATAGTTTAGGTAAAAGAGGAAATGTCTAAAGAGGAGGGGTGGGGGAGGAGATAAATTCCTGTGATGTTAAGTTCGCATACGTGCACTTTAACGATTTAAACATTACTCCACACACATGCTAGTTAGCTCGAGTTGCTAACTTAATGTAGGTCCCAGGAGATTAATAAATGTACCTATCACCTTTGGAGAACTCTAGTTCCCAGTCAGCCATTTCCTCTTCCTGTCCCTGCCTCTCAGTAAGTGACTTCTGTTTCACATTATCCAGAGTGGCCAAGTCCAACTTAAGTAAAACATCATGGCTTTTAATGAGAAGAGTTTCAAATGCATCTTGCCTTCATAGTTAGCTTTCAGTGAACAGCCAGGGCTAAAGAGCTGCTCTTAAAAGAGTTATATTTTCTTTATAGCCAGTTCTTGCCCTGAGACTAAAGCGTATTTGGTTAAGGATACTAAACTGAGACAGGTTCCTTCATTAAAAAAAAAAAAAAGAACAAGTTCTGCAATGTTTTTATAATAATTCAAACTGAAAGCAAATGAATGTTCCACTTTTTAGGCACATACCAAAATATGAGTGTATGTTTCATCCTATTTATTTTTTCAAGGTACTGCCAAGAAAAGGCCACTGTTTTTTTGGCCGAGCCTTGTGGGATCTTAGTTCCCCAACCAGGGATTGAACCCAGGCCACGGCAGTGAAAGCTCTGAATTCTGACCACTGGACCGCCAGGGAATTCCCAAGAAAAGACCATTTTTTTACACAATCCCGTTTGGATTGGGTCTTTGGGACCCAAAGAAATGAATTAAGTGTTTGTCTAAAGAGGGACAATGCTACATTCAAGAAGAAGAAAAGACTGAAAAGGATTGATGAAACTGTTAGTTGCTCAGACTTGAAGGAACTGTCCCTGATTTGAGACATACTTTAGGATATGCGGTTTTTGAAAAACTGGCGGGCTTCCCTGGTGGCGCAGTGGTTGAGAATCTGCCTGCTAATGCAGGGGATACGGGTTCGAGCCCTGGTCTGGGAGGATCCTACATGCCGCGGAGCGACTAGGCCCGTGAGCCACAACTACTGAGCCTGCGCGTCTGGAGCCTGTGCTCCGCAACAAGAGAGGCCGCGATAGTGAGAGGCCCGCGCACCGCGATGAAGAGTGGCCCCCGCTCGCCGCAACTAGAGAAAGCCCTCGCGCAGAAACGAAGACCCAACACAGCCAAAATACATAAATAAATTAATAAACTCCTACCCCCAAAATCTTCAGAAAAATTTTAAAAATAAAAAAAATTAAAACTGGCTGTTCTGGTGGTGTTTACCTTTCATACTTTTCTTCTCTGAAAACTTGCACAACCAAATTCAATTATTATTTTTTTTATTCTCACGCTTGAACAGATATGTGTTCCCTTCCCTACTCCCTTTGCCTTCCCTCCACTTCCTCTAATACTTGGCTTCCTCTGTCTGTCTGCCCATTTCACCCTCTCTTTGCTCTTTCTTACCCTGCCTCCTGAACTCTGTTTATTTACTAAGCTGTGTTTGCAGGTTGCCTGCCATGTACCAAGCACATTTCTCACGAGGTCTTGGGCCTTTTCATCTGCCCACCATGGGCAGCCTATGTACCTACTGCCCAGTCCTTTTATTCTCAACCCTTCTTGTTCTATTCATCCCTTCTCAAAAGATACAGCAAGGAACTCTAACACTGAGAACATATCCAACCAGAATAAAAATAGAAGCCAAAGAAAATGTCCCCGTTTCCCCTCCTCCTGGTTATGAGGAAATATATGATGTGGGTCTACATCTGTGTTATCTCACTTAGGTTATACAGTTCGTCAGACAAAGAGATTGGATTCCTGGCTCTGCCACTTATTGTCTGGGTAATCTTGGACAAGTTACTTAACCAGATGCCTGAAATCCTTTCTGGAACAAGGCAATGGTATAAATAAATGATCCTGCTCAGCCTTAATTTCCTAATTACAGAGGAAAGATAGCTTAGAGGTTAAAAGCACACGGGCTTGACAAATATATTGGGTTAGTCCAAACGTTGGTTCGTTTTTTTTCCATAAGATGGCTCTAGTAGCACTTAGTTGTCTTTAACCTCATTTTGTTAGGTTGCATTGTGACAGCTGTCATATCCGGGTGCATTTTTAAAAAACTTATCAAAATGAGTGAATTTTTGTGTAACCATTTTAATATTGAAGATGGAAAAAAAAAAGCAACATTTTCAGCATATTATGCTTTATTATTTCAAGAAAGGTAAAAACGCAACCGAAATGCAAAAAAAGATTTGTGCAATGTATGGAGAAGGTGCTGTGACTGATCGAACGTGTAAAAAGAGTTTTGTGATGTTTTGTGCTGGAGATTTCTCGCTGGACGATGCTCCACTGTTGGATGGATCAGTTCAAGTTGATAGTGATCAAGTCGAGACATTAACTGAGAACAATCCACGTTATACCAGGCGAGAGATGGCCGACATACTGAAAACATCCAAATCAAGCTTTGAAAATCATCTGCACCAGCTTGGTTATGTTCATTGCTTTGATGTTTGGGTTCCACATAAGTTAAGTGAAAAACACCTTCTTGACCATGGAATCCTCTACTGAAACGTAATGAAAACATTCCATTTTTAAAACAAATTGTGATGGCCGATGAAAAACGGATACTGTACAATAATGTGGGACGGAAGAGATCGTGGGGCAAGCGAAATGAACCACCACCAACCACATCAAAGGCTGGTCTTCATCCAAAGAAGATGACGTTGTGTATATGGTGCGATTGGAAGGGAGTCCTCTTCCTCTATTATGAGCTCCTTCCGGAACGATTAATTCCAACAAGTACTGCTCCCAATGCACTCGATGAAAAGCGTCCAGAATAAGTCAACAGAAAACGCATAATCTTCCATCAGGATAACGCAAGTCCGCATGTTTCTTTGATGACCAGGCAAAAGCTGTTGCAGCTTGGCTGGGAAGCTCTGATTCATCCACCGTATTCACCAGATTTTGCACCTTCAGATTTCCATTTATTTCGGTCTTTACAAAGTTCTCTTATAATGGAAAAAATTTCAATTCCCTGGAAGACTGTAAAAGGCACCTGGAACCCTGGGAAGATGGAATTATGAAGTTGCCCGAAAAATGACAGAAGGTAGTGGAACAAAGTGGTGAATACGTTATTCAATAAAGATCTTGGTGAAAATGAAAAATGTGTCTTTTATTTTTACTTAAAAACCAAAGGGACTTTTTGGCCAACCCAATACTTGGGTGGGAGTCTGGGACTTTCCACTGACTCGATATAAGTCCTTAGTGTCCTTATTTATGAAATGCGGCCAATAACAATATCAACCTCATAAGGTTGTGGTGAGCTTTGAATGAAATTATGCGTAGAAAGCTTTTAACATAGTGCCTGGCACTCCATAACTGTTAATTATTATTATCACTGATGCTACTATTTTTAATAAGGTAGCATCATGACAGTTAAAATCTTGGAGGCTGTGTCACAAAGTTAAAAGTGAGATACCATTTTATAGAAATAATCTACCGTGAAATTATACTGCTCCTGGTTCTTGGCATAGAGTTCCTAAGATCTTTATAATTTCCTAAGTGATAGGAGAATCTGACACCGATGTTCTAAATCCTTTGAAATTTCCTGGGTGATAGGAATGTCTTTTGTTCTAACGAGGTGACTCTTGGTGGGCTCCTGGATGGGGAAAGATCATGCCATGAATAGAAGCTTGGAAATTTCATCTCCTTCCTCCCACCTTTCTCCAGAGAAGGGAGAGAGCCTGGAAATGTAATTAATGATCGATCATGCCTATGTAATGAAGGCTTCATAAACATCCCAATAATACAGGGTTCACAGAGCTTCTGGGTTGGTGAATGCATCTATGTGCCAGGAGGTTGGTACACCCAATTCCCCAGGGACTGAAGCTCCTGCACTTCGGACACTTCCAGACCACATCCTATGTATCTCTACATCTGGTGTTCATTCATATCTTTTATTATATCCATTATAATAAACCAGTGACCATAAGAAAGTGTTTCCCTGAGTTCTGTGATGATTTTTGCAAATTTTTGAACGCAAGGAGGGGTGCATGGGAACCCTGATTTATTGCCCGTGGGTCAGAAGTACAGGTGATTATCTGGGACTTGCAATTACAATCTGGAGTGGGGAGAGTCTTGTGCGATTGAGCCCTTAACCTGTGGATTCAACAGGTTAAGGTAAATCCAGGTAGATGGTGTCAGAACTGAATTGAATTGTAGACACTCAGCTGGTGTTGGTAGTTGCTTGATGTGTGGAAAACCCACACATTTTTTGTCAGAAGTATCGTGGGGTAATAGTGTGAGAATCAAGCAGAAACACAGGAGTGTTTTTCCAACTCACCTGCATTACAAGAATTCCAAGCAGGCTTCCCTGGTGGTGCAGTGATTAAGAATCCACCTGCCAATGCAGGGGACAAGGGTTTGAGCCCTGGTCTGGGAAGATCCCACATGCCATGGAGCAACTAAGCCCATGTGCCACAACGACTGAGCATGTTTATAGTGAGATAATTTTACACACTGATATATACATACACACACACATACATATACACACTGGATTAACATTATAAAATTAGTGGGGGGAGTTTTAATGAAACCACAGTAAGAAAACAAAATTTTTGAACTGGAGCCCAGGTTGACCTTGGACATTTCTTTAAAATTCAAATTAATTTCTCTTAGGCCTGCATTCTCATTATTTTGCCTAAGCAAAGAAGACATTAACTTGTCATTTCATTTAGCTCTTCTCATTTCCAGCCTAAGAACAAAGCCGAACTCCAAATGTCAGTCCATAAAAGTACCCTAAGATTACCAAACAGCAATGCATAAAATAATATTGTTATTTATTTTTGTAGTAGTTTTGCCATGGAACTACCTAGAATTTAATGCCAATTTCCTCCATATTTATGTACCCAAGCCAATTTCCTTGATATTTATATACCCAAATGAACAGAGTTCAGTACTGTATGTGGTAATTTCTGAATAAAAAGGCATTTTCTTCAGAAAATATTTAAAAAAACATGAAAAGAGTGTTTTAGTGCTGACTCTAGTAAACCTGCAAAAACGCAAAGGAGGTTGGGGGGAAGGGGCAATTGGGGTGTGGACCAGTTTCTCTGCTTATGCCATGCCTAAATTTGGATCAACAAGTTCCCTTAGGAAGTGGAGGGGGGTAGGGATAAATTAGGAGTATGGGATGAACAGATACACACTACCAACAACAAGGATTCACTGTATAGCACAGGGAACTATGTGCAATGTCTTATAATAACCTACAATGGAAAAAAAATTTTTTTAAAGAATAAAATATATACATATATATGTATAACCAAATCACTTGCTGTACACCTGAAAGTAACAATATTGTAAATCATCTATATTTCAATTTTTTAAAAAGGCCAAGTTCCCTTAGATGATGTAAGAACAGTGCCCAGCACTTAGCAACAGTGTCTGAGTCAGATATTTGCTGAAAAATTTAATAAATGATGCTGTTTAAGACTCACAGATATAGAGAACAGGCTTGTGGTTGCCAAGGTGTGAGGGGGTAGTGGAGGGAAGGAACGGGAGTTTGGGATTAGCACGAACTATTATATATAGGATGGATAAACAACAAAGTCATACTGTATAGCACAGGGAACTATATTCGATATTGTGTGACAAATCATATGGAAAAGAATATGAGAAAGAATATACATATATATGCATAACTGAGTCACTTTGCTGTAAAGAAGAAATTAACACAACATTGTAAATCAACTATACTTCAATAAAAGTTTTTTAGTCATGCTGTTTCAATAAAAGATAAGTGAAAAACTGGATGAGTAATGTAAAAAAATTTGCCTATTTGTTGTTACTGATTAGAAAATGCTAGAACTAGAAGGAGTCTTAGAAGTGACCTAAGTCACTTCCTATACCTCAATTCATAAGAGAAAATATGGATATCCAAATAGATTAATGGCTCTTTCAGACACAGTACTCATGTTTTCAAAAAGTAGATCTGGGTAGCTGCTAGAGCCTCTGTCTTCTTGACAGTACCTGCTTTCCAGAACTCTACCTCTCAGCTTATCAGAAGTCAGGGGTGGTAGTCTTTGTAATAAAAGGAGACATGGAAGAGAATATCCAGCAAGGGAATTCCTGGCGATCCAGTGGTTAGGACTCCTCTGCTTCCACTGCAGGGGTCCCCGTCTGGGAATTAAGATTCTGAAAGCCACGCAGTGTGGCAAAAAAAAAAAAAAAAAAAAAAACCCTCAGGGGAAAACAAAAGAATACCCAGCCGAGAGGCCCCTATGCACAAACCCAGCTTTCCATTTCTTTATTTTGCAGTTTTAAAGCTCCCTGTCCCCCCAACCCCCGCCTTTTCGAATATTCCTGTGGAAAGTTCTTGATTCTTGAGCCTGGGTGTTTTGTCTGTTTTTCAAAAAGGAAAATATTAAATCGTAGAGGTTTAGCCACTGTACATGCTAAACTATAAGTTATGTTTCAGGCTGTGGGGGAAAAAATTGTTTTAGAGACTGAAATAAAATCTGAAAAAAAACCTCTCTCCAGCAAGGTGGTCTCACAGTTGTCAGACTACTTAAATGGTGGCTGACTTCCCACAGAGCCGTGTCCCAAGAGTACCAGGAGGAAAGCTGCAGCACCTTTTATGAGCCAGACTCAGACATCACATACCATCACTTCCTCTGAATTTTATGGGGCAGAACAATCACAAGTTCATCCAGAATCAAAAGGCAGAGAAATAGAAGCCACCACTTAATGGAGAGAGTATCAAAGAATTTTGGGGCTATGTCTTCCAAATCATCACAGCCAGGTTGATAATTTGGAGCTTAGTCAGCTTACCCTTTATAAGATTTTTCATTTAGTTTGGATTGTAACTATCTCATTTTTAAAACTTTTTATTATAGAGAATTTCAAACATATAAAAGCAAACTGAATGGTACAATAAACTCCTGTGTGCCCATTACCCAACTTCAAAAATTATAAACTCAGGAATTCCCTGACAGTCCAGTGGTTATGAATCAATGCTTTCACTGCCATGGCCCAGGTTCAATCCCTGGTCGGGGAGCTAAGATCTCATAAGCCACACACTGCGGCCCAAAAAAAGAAAAATTATCAACTCATGGCCAACTTTGTTTCATCTATACCTCCACTTGCTTCCCCAACTCCCATATTATTTTGAAGATTAACAATAATCACTTAATATCATATTTAGCTGGCATTTAAACTTCCAATATCTCATAATGTCATAATTTTCTTTAATATGTTTAAATCAGGATTAAAATAAAGGTCATATACTGCAATCTGTCAAGATGTCTTTAAAATCCCCTTAAATTTTAAAATCCCCCACCATCCCGTTTTTCTGTTTTTTGCAATTTATTAGTTGAATAAACTGGGTTGTTTGTCCTATAAACTTTTCCATACTCTGTATTTTGCTGACTTCAGCCCAGTGGTGCAATTTTTCCTGTTTGTTTGTTGTTTCTTATTTGTATTTCCTATATATTGGTAGTTGATTTTGGGGTTTTTTTTTTGCGGTACGCGGGCCTCTCACTGTTGTGGCCTCTCACGTTGCGGAGCGCAGGCTCAGCGGCCATGGCTCACGGGCCCAGCCGCTCTGCGGCATGTGGGATCTTCTCGGACCGGGGCACGAATCCGCGTCCCCTGCATCGGCAGGCGGACTCTCAACCACTGCGCCACAAGGGAAGCCCGGTAGTTGGATATTGATGCTGATCAGATTCCAGTTTGAATTTTTTGGCAACACACCTTCAGAGGTGGTATTGAGTTTTTTCATCGGGAGGCACATAATATCTGGTTGTCTCTTTTTCTGTGACATCAGTGGTCATTGATGCTCAATGCCCAAATCCATTAATTTATTAAGAATTACAAAATGGTGGTATTTTATTTCAAAGACTCTTTTTTTTCACTTGTTATCCGGAAGATCTCCGTAAAGAGGAATCTTTCCTTATCTACATTTGGTTACCCAAGGATACAGTTAGAATAGGAAAAGCAGAATGACAGGATAATGCTTGGTTCATTCCCTTTATTTTCCAGTATTCAAAATAGTTAGTGGATTACTTTATAAAATTCAAATAGGAATTTATTATGCAAAAAAAAAAGTTCAGAAGGTATAGTGTATAAGCATCAGTGGGTTTTTTTGTTTTGTTTTTTATTTTTTAATGACATATAAAAATAAAAGGCTAGGAATTCCCAAATCAGCAGCTGTGTACAGCCCAAGAGAATATTCTGTCAAGACAAGAGCACAAGGGAAGACTCTGGAAGAGAGCTGGGAAAACTATGGAAGAGGTTTGTGTGAATATTTGGGAGACACTGTTGATATGTAGATGACAGAGGTATGAACTGCTTGGGGGAATTTGGATGGGTTCATAGACAATTAGGCAAGTGAAAAAACATGGCAAGTTTTAACAGAGGAAAAATGAAGATTGTATGAAAAAGGAGGTGTGGTTGCCTTGTCTGTCAACAATATTTGTTTGGTCATAATAATGTAAACACTAACTTTTCAGGTACCATGCAGTTTGTGGGATCTCAGTTCCCTGACCAGGGATTGAACCCTGGCCACGGCGGGGACAGCCCGGAATCCTAACCACTGGACCACCAGGGAACTCCCTGAACACTGACTTTTGATATAACAAAAAGTATTGATGTGCTTATGCAGAGAACATGGGAGAAAGGGAAATGGGAAAGGTGGTATGGAAAAGCAAAACCCTTATCTACCACGGTGGAAAGTCAATAGATTATGTCTAAAATCAATCAGTCAAGAGGTTGAATAAAACATATCATTTAGAAAGTGGCTGGAATTCCCTGGCAGTCCAGTGGTTAGAACTCCACACTTTCACTGCGGAGGGCCTGGGTTCAATTCCTGGTGAGGGAACTCAGTTTCTGCAAGGCATGTGGCATAGCCAAAAAAAAAAAAAAGATGATAAATGTTAGAAGAAACAGCTAAAAGAGCTGAAGTGATTGGACTGAACTTTTTTAGAAATCTTTAGGCAATGTTACCTTTTTATACTGTTATATACATGTATGTATTAATATTACATGTATAAAAATAGAAATTAACCTAAAAATAAAGGGATAGATTGTCCATGCAATATGAAAAATATGGAAAAGAGAGAGCTGACCTTACTCTAAGGTCAGAAAAAAAACACACACAGAAATATTTCAGCTTATAGCTTACCTGTGGATTTAACAATGATCTCTTTCATCTGCTTGCAGTGGCTTTCTATTGCCTTAAAAAAATCAATATTTTTTTCTTTATTTCCAGTACATTCTCAATCATAATCACTAGCTTCCACTTCAGTCCTTCACAGATTATTCCAAGTCGCTTTATCTTATCATCTCATTCGTAACACTAAACGTGATTTCAAGCTAAATCCTCTTCTGGAAATGGCCTATCAATTGCTTTCATCTCAATGGATTGCCCCAATCCATTATGGAATAGTGGTTAAGGGCTTGGAGCTCTGGAATCCGGCAGACCCAGCTCCATCCCACTGGCCCACCTGGGGAATTAAATGGCCTTGGGGAAGTTGCTGTCTTTGCCTCAATTTCTCCGTCTGTTCATGAGGATAGTAAGAGTACCTATTCCATAGGTGCAAAGGTTAAAGGGATAATATTTGTAAACAGGTAAGTCTTCCAGGTAAATATGAGTTATTATTGTTAAAGAGCAGGCAGGCATGCAGTCAGAGGCAACTCTCCTAAGTCATCTAAAAACACTAAATGGGGACTTCCTTGGTGGTGCAGTGGTTAAGAATCCGTCTGCCAATTCCAGGGACACAGGTTCGATCCCTGTTCTGGGAAGATCCCACATGCCATGGAGCAACTAAGCCCGTGCACCACAACTACTGAGCCTGTGCTCTAGAGCCCGCAAGCCACAACTACTGAGCTCTAGAGCCCGCAAGCCACAACTACTGAGCTCGTGCTCCGCAACAGGAGAAGCCACCGCAATGAGAAGCCCGCGCACCGCAACAAAGAGTAGTCCCCGCTCACCGCAACCAGAGAAAGCCCGCACGCAGCAGCGAAGACCCAACACAGCCGAAAATAAATAAATTTAATTAATTAATTTTAAAAAAACAAAACAAAACTGTAGTCTTAAGGATAGCACTTCCTGAGTTCTGTGAGTTGTTCTAGCAAATTATAGAAGTTGAGGCGGTTGTGGGAACCTCTGATTTTGTAGCCAGCTAGTCGGAAGGGAAGGAGGTCTTGGGAGCCCACATATTTACAGCCAATACCTGAAACGAGGACAGTCTTTGGGGACTGTTCACTCAAAATGTACAGTTAGCTAAACTCATTGCAGTAACCAAACACTGAGAATTTGCCAGGATAGGAAAGATCACATGGGAACTGAGAATCCTTACAGGTGAGTATCAGACCCTGCTTAACTCTCTAGGCTGTGCTGTGGTCCTCTCCGCTCTAACCACAGGGCACCCACCTCAGGTTCAGCACCTCTTTCCTGCAACCCCAAGTCTTAGAAGCCAATCCTGCCCTTAGATTGCGAGGGTTTAAAGAGCACCGACCCAACACTCCGGGACTCAACTCCATCACACTGGCTGGGAATTGGGAGAAGCATGGCATGGACTTAAAGGCAAAGCCTTCAGCAACAGACAGACCTGGTGAAGCAGTCAGGGTCTCCCTAGAAAGAAGACAATAAAGAAAGACTTATTATAAAGGGGTTTCCTACAAAAGAGTGGGTACAGGTAACCACAAGAGATTGGGCAGTAGCCTGGAATAGGGCCCTAGACTCAAAGACTCCAGGGGAGAAAATGGAAGGAGAGGACTCTGTAGAGACAGCACAGCCAGACAAAAGCCACCCCTCCTTACTTCCCCCTTGTCAGTGGGGCATCCAGTAACAGACCTGGACGCCTGGGGGCTGTTGACGCAGCCCACGCAGGTCAGCCTCTGGGGTAGAGAAGAACAGAAAGTGGGTCTGGAGGGATAGATGGGAGATATTATTTATTCAGCACTGGGGTTCAAATCCTTGCTCTGTAACTACCAGCTGTGTGATCTTCAACAAGTCCCATGAGCTTAGTTCCTTTGTTAATAAAACAGAGGGCTTTAGTAAACAAGGACCAAAACGTGGTAATGCCCATGAAGTGCTTGGTGTAGCACCTCCTTAATAGGAAGGGGCTCAGAATCTGCCAGACAATAGTACTAAGTATGACTGCCGCTCTGCCTCTGCCTTGATGACCAGCTCTAACAACTAGGCTTCTGACTTGCTTCTGAGACCCAGTTGCCAATGGTATCCCATGCGGATCATGGGATCCAGGTTATTTTCAGTGTGCCAGAGGCCCTGTCTTTGTTATTTGCTTAATCCTGGAGCCTCCTAGGAATGAGACCTTGCTGCATGCCTGTGGGTAACCATGGAAACCCGCTGCCTTCATCAGGTGGCTGGAAGCAAGTTGGTAACAGCCTGATGAGAGTGATGGGGAGAGAGGCTGAGAACAAAGACTTTTAGGATCCAGATTAAACCAAATCCATGACCTGGGGGTTGAATACTTCAATCCCTCAAGAGAGTTAGCACCCAGCTCTACATCTGGGGCCCCCTCCTTCAGGCCGTAGTGCACATAAGACAGAGTGTCCTCCAAGTGCAAGGCAGGGTTGGAGGTCTCCACGCCACTCTACCTGCTGACTTCCAATGAGCTCTGCAGACCTTGCAAGCTCTGCAGGAGCCATTTTGTTTGAAACATTCTCTTCAGAGCCACTGCCTCTGAGGCCTCGGTTCAGGAAACCAGGAAGCAGAGTGGAACCGCTCTATAATTTTAGAGAAAGGGAGTGTATCCGTTTTCTAGGGCTGCTGCAATAAAGTAACACAAACTGTGTGGTTTCAACGACAGATATTTATTGTCTCACATTCTGGAAGCTAGAGGTATGAGACCAAGGTGTTAGCTGCATTGGTTCCTTCTGAGAGCTGAGGAACATTGTGTTCCATGCTAGCTTCTGGTGCTTTGCTGGCAATCTATGGCATTCCTTGGCTTGTAGAAGCATCACCCTGATCTCTGTCTTCATCTTCACATGACATTCTTTTTGTGTGTGTGTCTCTGTGTCAAACTATCCCTTATAAGGACACCAGTCATATTGGCTTAGGGTCCACCTTAATGACCTCAATTAACTAATTATATCTGCAAGGATCCTATTTCCAAATAAGATCATATTCTGAGATACTGGGGCTTAGGACTTCAAGATATGAATTTTGAGGAGACACAATTCAACCCGTAAAAGGGGATATAGGTGGGGAAAGGCCATCCCATCACGGGATGGCCTTTCCTGTATTTCTAATCTGCCAGTGCTTCTTCTGTTCTGGATTAGCATGTGCTAATCCAGGCCCCTGCTTTTTTAGCTGTGCCCCAGCCTCTGCAGGTACTGGGGCTACACCCAGCTGCATCCTGAGGGAAGCCAGCAATGTTTTTTGGGGTTTTTTGGCCATGGGGATCTTAGTTCCCCGACCAGGGATCGAACCCACGTCCCCTGCAGTGGAAACGTGCAGTCTTAACCACTGGGCCGCCAGGGAAGTCCCAAGCCAGCAATGTCTGAAGTTCCTAGAAGTGAGGACATTTAGAGCCAGACAGGCAAGGTTCAGAACCAGGTGGGAGAATGCACAGGTAAAACAGAGTTATAGTGCAACTTGGTAGATCTAGGTGTGTTTATTATTGCCCCTTGTATGGACAATTTGGGCCTACAAGGCTAGACTACGGTCATATAAAGGTCTGCAGATGAGTTGTGCCCCAGAGTAAAGCAGGAAGAGTCTGGCAATGGTTATGGGCATGAATTTTGCTCATTAAGCCTCAGCTTCTGCATGCATAAAATGAGACCCATAAACCAAATGTATCTTATGGGATTTTTGTGGGAATTAAATGAATAATGAATATATAGCCTTAACCCAGTGCCTGGTAAAATGTGAACATTCATTATGTTAACTATGGGGACCCTGATGGCCCCTTTAGACATTTTACTGCTTCCACAAGTTTCCATGATGTTGCTGACTAAGTAGTTTCTGGGTATGACATATTAGAACTTCTGCTCCTTTCTTCTTGAAATTAAGCACCCATACAAAATCACACAAACTCTTGGGGAAATGCTGGTGTTCTCTGGGATATTTCTACACAACAGTGTAGCTGAGTTATGACCACTGACCCAGGCTAGGCCTATCAATTTGCAATCTACCCAAATAGTTTAAGTAGCTTTTCTGTAATGAGCAGGGAAAGGGTAACAGAGCTCTTTTCCTTTCCCTCCAGGGAGAGAAGGAATTCTGTGGGTTCCTGAGATTTCAGCACTGGGCTAGAACTAGGTCCTCTGAGTGCTAACAATTATCCTACACGCTTCCTAACTTAGCTCAAAAATACCCACACTCTCTGGAACAGGGTCAGAAGCACCTTGATCGTTTTGAAAAGATAATTTCGTCAGATGAGAAGTGAACCACTTAAGTAGTCATTATGTGCATACCCTCCTGCCCCTCCTCCCAAGCCAAAGTGTGATTTAATGTATTTTAGGAACTAAAGTTCAAAATGTGAATTTCCTGTGTAGAGAAAAATAATCTGTCAGAAAGCACTTAGGAAAAGGCAGAGCAGACAGATTAAATATGTTCAAAGATCTGTCCTCGGCCTCCTTTTCTGTTTCCCTTGACAATGTCATTCAAACTCTAGCCTGTGATGGAGGCCACTCCCTGCTTGTGTCTGTGACCTTGCTGTGTCTCTGACGGCCTGGGTTCTCCATCCCTAGTGCCCACTGGAAGGTCCGCCTACAGCATCGTGAAAGCAATAGGTATCAGAGGGAAGGGATCATCTCTACTCTCTTCCAGCCAACCCCGCCTCCTTATTTCTTGCCTTGGGACCTCTTTTTCTTGTCCACTGCTGCCATCCTGCTGGTCATCTGGGCTTGAAATGCTCAGTCAGTGGTTCTTAGCCCTTTTTGAAGTGTCTACCTTTGTGATTGGATTGAAGTTATGGATTTTCTCCTCCAGAAAAAGAAATCTATGGCTATTCCCACAAATATTTACTCAGAATTTCAGGGGTTCTCTAGGTTCCCCTATCTAAGCAACCTTTATTCTTCTCTTTTATTTTCAAATCATATCTGCTCAAAAATCTTTAGTGACTCCTCACTGTCAATAAAATATGTCCATATTTCCTGGCCTGGTACTTAGAATATACCACAATCTAACTGCAGCCCATTTTTCTAAAATAATGGGTTAATGGGGCTTCCATGGTGGCGCAGTGGTTAAGAATCCACCTGCCAGCTCAGGGGACATGGGTTCGAGCACTGGTCCAGGAAGATCCCACATGCCGCGGAGCAGCTGAGCCCGTGCGCCACAACTACTGAGCCTGCGCTCTAGAGCCCGCAAGCCACATCTACTGGGCCCGCATGCCGTAACTACTGAAGCCCGCGCACCTAGAGCCCATGCTCCGCAACAGTAGAAGCCACCGCAGTGAGAAGCCCACACACCTCAGCGAAGAGTAGCCCCCCGCTCGCAGCAACTAGAGAAAGCCCCCGCACAGCAACGAAGACCCAATGCAGCCAAAATAATAAATAAATAAATAAACAAACAAATAAATAAATAAATAAAATTTTAAAAAGAAAACAAATAGGTTAATGCATGCAAAGCACAGAATGTGGCACAAGGTGAGCACTATGGAAGTGTTGGCTATTATTATTATTATCCTTTGTTTCTGTCCAACTGATCTCTCAACTTCTCCCTTTACCCTTGGTGTCCCATGTTTCATTCCTTTTGTGTCTTTTTATTCTCTCCCTACCAGTAATTTATTCCCCGTGTCCCTAAGCCCTCCAGCCTTCTCAGATCACAGTTCCCTTAACTCAGGCCCCCATCCTATAAGAAAGTCAATCTCTTCCTCAATAATTCTGAATCCACCTAGGGCTATTTTATCTTCTTCCAGTTGGGGCTTATCACCTCCTGCCCCAAACCCCTGTCCTGGCTTTTTCTCTATAGGGTCTGGGTGTTGCACAGCTGTGGCCACGCCCCACACCTCATCACCATAAGCATGGACATAGCCCCCCCGTCTTCATGTCCCCACTAACACCATGTTAATTGCATATAACCCAGCAGCCAGAGCAATCTTTCTAAAATATCAGTCAGTTCATGTCATTTGTGTAACCAAAAACTCTTTAATAGCTTCCCATCATACCTAGAAGAAAATCCAGATCCGTCCCTTAGCCAACAAAGCCAGACCTCATTTTATACCCATGGGCAGATTTAGGTTTTGTGGAACCTGAAACTTACACAATTTATTTGGGGGGAAGGAGAGTAGCCTCTTTAAGAAAAAATATAAAATCACAAATAAAAAATTAAATTGAAAGCACCTAATCAATATGTGCACTAATTCACAATTACTGAAAAATAATACGTATTTTATTATGATCCTTATAAAAATTGTCATTTTAGCTACACTTTATTATTATAAAGTAATGAACAATATTATATATTCTAACTCTTCTTGTCTGATAATAAATAAATAACTTATATTAGATCTATACCACTTTAATCTGAATTTAAACATCTTTGTTAATCCATTTCACATAATACATTCAAAAAGTTGGGTTTTTTTACAAAAAAAAAATTAAATTGAAAATGAATAGTTATTTAGAATCCGAATGGAAACTACAATAAATTTCAAACTTACAAAAGCTTACAAATTTTACAGATATCACTGAGTTCAGAAAAATAACAGAATATGATGTTTTTATGAATTAATTGATTAACACAACTATAATACTTTTTTCTACATATTTTGGCTACCAATTCTTTGTCCCTTCAAAAGACAACAAATTTTAATATCATCTTGAATTTCATTTCCTAAAGAGAGGATAGAAAGTAATTCATCCTTCCTCCAACTCTGTTGCTCAAAATTTGTTTTTTATCATCATTTAGAAGAGCTTGTTTCAGCTTCATGACTCATTATTATGTAAAATTTTAGGACTGATGTCAAATTTAGCAGACGAGCTATAAGATTTTGGGCCATTTCATGCTTTCTTCTTAAAAATTAATCTTAAGTGTTCTTTGATTTGACAATAACCATTTAACTGTTTTGTCGTTTTTCTTTCTTTGTTTGTTTTTAATTAATTAATTTAGTTTTGGCTGCGTTGGGTCTTCGTTGCTGCGTGCGGGCTTTCTCTAGTTGCAGCGAGCAGGGGCTACTCTTCGTTGCAGTGCACAGGCTTTTCATTGCGGTGGTTTCTTTTGTTGTGGAGCACAGGCTCTAGGTGTGTGGGCTTCAGTAGTTGTGGCTTGCAGGCCCTAGAGCGCAGGCTCAGTAGTTGTGGCGCACGGGTTTAGCTGCTCCACGGCATGTGGGATCTTCCCGGACCAGGGCTTGAACCTATGCATTGGCAGGAGGATTCTTAACCAGTGCACCACCAGGGAAGTCCCCACTTGCCTGCTTCTTGCTTGTCATTCAGACCTCAGCATAAAGTCGTCTCCTCAAGGAAATCTCTGGCTACCCAGTGTTAAGTAGCCACCAACACTCTCTCTCATATCAACCTACTTTAAAGCTTTACGAATTGCTAAATAAATACAAATTTTATTATCTCATTATCTCATTAATCCAGTGAGGTAGGTAATATTATCTTCATTACAAAGGTCACTAAATAGAGGTCACTCAGGGTATAAGTCATGGAGCTGGGATTTAAACCCAGTTTGGTCTATTTCCAGAGCCCTAGTGTTTTGGGGTGTTTTGACTATGTAACCATTATGTCTATATAAGAATAAAGATTTTAAAAGAAAACAAGCAGACTCTTGTAAATGTATATTTTATGATAAAGGCATTGTTTGTACTTTTTCTTGATCTGTTTAGAAATTTTTTTGCTTGAATCTAAGTTTGGTTAAATATACATAAAACCAGACTTCCCTGGTGGCACAGTGGTTAAGAATCTGCCTGCTAATGCAGGGGATATGGGTTCGATCCCTGGTCTGGGAAGATGCCACATGCTGCGGAGCAACTAAGCCTGTGCACCACAACTACCGAGCGTGCACTCTAGAGCCCGTGGGCCACAACTACTGAAGCCCACGCACCTAGAGCCCCTGCTCTGCAGCAAGAGAAGCCACTGCAATGAGAAGCCCGTGCACCGCAACGAAGAGTAGCCCCCGCTTGCCGCAACTAGAGAAAGCCCGTGGGCAGCAGCAAAGACCCAACGCAGCCAAAAACTTTTTTAAATAAATAAATTAAAAAAATATATATATATATATACATAAAACCATAATATGTGCAGTTTTCAATCAATTCTCCCAGATAATCAACTATGAAATTTAGCAGATGGCCCATCTCCCAATTCTCTCTCCCCCCCAAACCCGCCCCCATTCCAGAACTCCTAGCAATGGCTGAAATGTAGAACAGAAATTCCTACCTCTTGTTATTGGAATGGATTCAGGGGTACACTGCCTACCTGGATTCCCCCTTTCACAACTGAGCACTCAATCCTCTACCTGCTGGGAGGGTTGGCCAGCTGCTCTCAGATGAGTGTCTCCCGGAGAATTGCCCACCTGTCTTGTCCAAGATCATGCCTGTCCTTGGGGGTATAGCCACTTCTAATGACTGGCCAGTGATGGGAGGTGGGGTGGCGGGGCAGATCCTGAGTCTTTAGGTGCTCAGTGAGCAGACTGCGCTGGGAAGGAGTGGGCTTTGGGTTCCAAAGAAGCTAAAGATTCCAGGACAGGTCAAACCTGCTCCCCCCAAGGAGCTATACCAGCAGCTGCAGGCATTCCAGCCCCATTGCTCATCCTCCCCCACAAAAGACAGTATGTGCCTGGAAGTGTGTGGGTCACTACCGAGTCTGAAAGTGGAGAAGCGGGCCTCACTGACTTCACAGTGCTGGGTGATGCTGGCTGAAGTTGCTTGCCTTCACCTCTAACAGGACAAATAGAAGTTGCAGGCAGAGGTATTTTATGACTCAGGGCTATGTGCCAGGAACGGTATCATTTCGCCATTATGAGGCAAAATAGCTCAATTTTACAAGATGTTTTAGGTTTTGTTTTTATTGTGGCTTTCTTACTAAGAGCCAGACACTGTGTGTGCGTTATCTCATCTCATCTTGACAACAGCCCTTTGACACCAGGGTCCTATCAAATGATTAAAAAACTGAAGTTTAGGGCTTCCCTGGTGGCGCAGTGCTTGAGAGTCCACCTGCCGATGCAGGGGACGCGGGTTCGTGCCTCGGTCCGGGAGGATCCCACATGCCGCGGAGCGGCTGGGCCGGTGAGCCATGGCCGCTGCTCCGCAACGGGAGAGGCCGCAACAGTGAGAGGCCCGCGTACCGCAAAAAAATAATAATAATAACTCCCTGAAGTTTAGAAAGACTAAGGAATTGCCCCTGGGACTCAGAGCTAGTCAAAAACATTTAGGAAGTGGGAGCCAGTTATATCAGAGATTTTAGTTTGACTAGTGCTCTCTGCTGACTCCCCATGAAGTTGTAGCCCACCATAATCTTTGTCCAAAGAGCTTGTGTGATCTGGGACTTCCCTGGTGGTCCGGTGGTTAAGACTCCACACTCCCAATGCAGGGGGCCCAGGTTTAATCTCTCGTCAAGGAAGAGTTCCTGCATGCATGCTACAACTAAGGGCCCTCATGCCGCAACTAAAAAGATCCCGTATGCTGCAATGAAGATCCCGAGTCTGCAGCTAAGACGTGGTGCAGAAAAATAAATAAATATTTAAACAACAACAACAATAACAAAGAGCTTGTGTGATGAGCTTAAAAAAATCCAGCAAGGATCTTCCTATCAGCAGTGCCTAGCACAGTGTTTTATACATAGAAATGGAATTGAATTGAAAGGTGCTGACAGATTTCTTTAATACCAGATGTCGATGTGATAGACACCACAAACATACAGAAAAAGGCGAAGTTGACTTTTTATTCACACCACGGAGAAGAACTGAAGTTCCATCCTCAGTTATCAGAGCTTTCTATTTCCTGTAACAAAGCAGAGCTCGCAAACTAAGGATCCCAAGGTGATGTGTTTTTCTCTAACTAAAAGTACAGATGAGTCAGACGCTGTCATTGCCGTTTCAGACAAATGGTTAGGTGGGTTCATCTGCCTGCGTGAACAGCCTTCTGAGCAGTTCCCCTGCTGTGAAGGGGGAGGGGGCCTCAGCTGCCTGCTTTGGCTCCTGACTGTATCTCCAGCTGCTGACACAGTTTCTGGCACAGATGAGGCTCTGGGTAAATCTGTGTGGAAGATCAATGCACTGTCCGAGGGACATCTCAGGGTACAGGGACCAGGAAAGAGAATTAACCTTTATTGACCACCCATAGAGCATCAGCACTGTGCTGAGCGCTGGGTTACAAAGGTGGATTGAGGACAGCTACAAAATTTGCAGAGCCCAGTGCAAAATGAAAATGGGGGTGCCTGCCTGCACCTTGTTCAAAAATTATTAAGAATTTCAAAACAAAAACAAAACCAAAAAAGCCAACAACAAGAAAAGAATTTCAACTTGGTGACAGCAGAGCATTCAACCAAATGTAGGGCCCTTCTGAGTGTGGAATCTTGTATGACTCACAAGTTGAACACCCAGGAGCTGGCCTTGGGTGAATTAGAAAGTTGTTATTATCTAAGGGCAAGACAAAGCCATACTGAGTGGTGATTTGATATGATAATGTGTGTTGGGGAGGGTGGCATGAGGTGTTATAAGATCAAAGACTCATTTCGATCTCACACAAGTATTTCAATCTCCTTTCTTTAGCCTAAAAATATTTTTAAAATATTATCCATTTGGGAATTCCCTGACAGTCCAGTGGTTAGGAATCGGCACTTTCACTGAAGAGGGCCTGGGTTCAATCCCTGATTGGGGAACTAAGATTCCACAAGGTGCAGGACATGCGCCCCCCCCCCCAAAAAAAAAAAACATAGACTTAACGTATAACTCAACAATTCAGCAATTCCACTCCTAAGAATAGGCATATCGGGGCCTTCCCTGGTGGCACAGAGGTTAAGAATCCGCCTAGCAATGCAGGGGACACAGGTTCAAGCATTGGACCTGGAAGATCCCACATGCTGAGGAGCAACAAGCCCATGCACCACAACTACTGAGCCTGCCCTCTAGAGCCCGTGAGCCACAACTACTGAGCCCACGTGCCACAGCTACTGAAGCCCGCGCGCCTAGTGCCCGTGCTCCGCCACAAGAGAAGCCACCGCAATGAGAAGCCTGCACACTGCAAGGAAGAGTAGCCCCGCTCACTGCAACTAGAGAAAGCCCACACACAGCAACAAAGACCCAGACGCAGTCAAAAATAAATAAATAAATAAATAAAAGAGAATAGGCAAATCCATTGAGACAGAACGCAGATTAGTTGTCGCCTAGGGCCATGGAGAGATGGGGGAAAATGGGGAGTGACTGCTAATGGGCATGGGGTTCCTTTCTGAAGCGATAAAAATGGTCTAAAATTGGGACGTTCCCTGGTGGCCTAGTGGTTAGGATTTGGCACGTTCACCGCAGAGGCCGGGTTCCATCCCTGGTTGAGGAACCATCCCGCATGCCGCCAAAATACGAAAAAAAAAAAAGTTCTAAAATTGATTGTGGTGATGGTTGTCCATCTCTATCAATATAGTAAAAACTACTGAATTTTACTTAAATGGGTCAATCGAATTATATGGTATGTGAATTATATATTAATAAAACTATTAAACAGCTAATTTTTTTTGGCTGCACCTTGCAGCTTGTGGGATCTTAATTCCCGGGCCAGGGATTGAACCTGGGCCCTCGGCAGTGAAGGCGTGGAGTCTTAACCACTGGACCACCAGGGAATTCCCGGAAGCTTTATGTTACTGAATTTTTAAAATAACAGCTTTATTGAGATATAAACAATATGCCACAAACTTTACCCTCTTAAAATGTACAATTCAGTGGTACATTTACAGAGTTGTGTGACCACTAATATCTAATTCTAGAATATTTTCATCACCCCAAAAAGAAATCTCATGCTCCTTAGCAGTCATTCCCCATATTCTCCCTCCAGGCCCTGGCAACCACTAATCAGCTTTCTGTCTCTATGGATTTGCCTATTTGGGAAATTTCATATAAATGGAATCATACAATATGTGGCTTTTGTGACTAGCTTCTTTCACTTAGCATAATGTTTTCAAGGTATATCCATGCTGTAGCATGTAGATAATATCCTTTGTATAGATGAGGAAACCAAGACTCTGGGAAGCTAAATGATGATTTGCTCAAGGTCACATAGGTGACACAAGTTGCAGAATAGTTGGGATGACCAGCCATTCCAGTTTGCCCAGGACTATGACTATTTTAGCCTTGACTGTCCCATGTCTCAGGAAATCTCTGTCCTCTCTGACACACACACACACACACACACACACACACACCATACTTTAAAAAGTAGGATGCAGCCATCATGACACTTCACCCCTAAATATCTCCATATGAATCTCCTAGAAAAAGGACATTTTAGCAAATAACCACAATACCATTACTATCACACTTAAGAAAATTAACATTAATTAACATAAAATTAACATAACATAAAATTAACATTAATTAATAATATACTTTAATATCCTACCTATATTCAGATTTCTCCAGTGGTCTTTAAATTTTATTTTACAGTTGGATTTTTCCCTCCTAATGCAAAGTCTAATCAAGGTTTACACGTTGCATTTGGTCATTATCTCCTTAGTTTCTTTTAGTCTAGAAAAATCTCCACCTTTTGGTGTTTTCCGTGACATTGAACTTTTCAGAGAATCCAAGCCAGTTGTCTTGCAGATTTTTCCAAATTCTGGGTTTGCCTAATTGTTTCCTTATGTTTAGATTCAGGTTAAGCATTCAAGAATTCTGCATAGGGGCTTCCCTGGTGGTGCAGTGGTTGAGAGTCCGTCCGCCTGCCAATGCAGGGGTCACGGGTTCGTGCCCCGGTTGAGGAAGAACCCACATCCCACGTGCCGCGGAGCGGCTGGGCCCGTGAGCCATAGCCGCTGAGCCTATGCGTCTGGAGCCTGTGCTCCGCAACGGGAGAGGCCACAACAGTGAGAGGCCTCCGAACCGCAAAAAAAAAAAAAAAGAATTCTGCATAGGGGGTATTGTATACCTCTTAGTGCATAAGATCAGAACACTGCCTGTTGTCTTACTATTGATGATGCTAAGTTTTAGCTCTTGGTTAAGATGATGTCTGACAGATCTTTCCATGGTAAAGATACATTTTCCTTTTGGAATTTTTTTTTTTTTTTTTTGCGGTAAGCAGGCCTTTCACTGTTGTGGCCTCTCCCGTTGCGGAGCACGGGCTCCGGACGCGCAGGCTCAGCGGCTACGGCTCACGGGCCCAGCCGCTCCGCGGCATGTGGGATCTTCTCGGACCGGGACATGAACCCGTGTCCCCTGCATTGGCAGGCAGATTCTCAACAACTGCGCCACCAGGGAAGCCCTGGAATTATTAATTGACCTGAAGGATGCTACTTTGCCGCTTTTATTTTTATTTATTTATTTATTTATTTTTGGCCACGCCGTGCAGCTTGAGGGATCTCAGTTCCCGGACCAGGGATTGAACCCAGACCCTTAACAGTGAAAGCGCAGAGTCCTAACCACTGGACAGCCAGGGAATTCCCAATGTAGGATGCTACTTTGAAACCATATGATTATCTTGTTCCCCAAAATCCTTTCACTCAAAGGCTTTAGCATTCATTAATGATCCTACCCTGAATCAATTATTATATTGGCAGTTGCAAACTCTAATTCGATCATTTGTCTACATTTATTAGCTGACATGCTTGTGAATCACTGTGTATTCATAGACTTTTTTTAACTTTTCTTTTAATGTGTTACAATCTATTACCATCATTAATTTTTTTATGCTGAAATTGTCCAAAATTTGGCAACTGGGAGCTCTTAAAAACCAAAATTTGAAAGGTCTTTATAATAATCTAATGTATATGTCACAAAATATGTTGGTTTTAGGGGCCATGAAACTTTAAAATGTAAAATATACTCATATATTTTAACAACTTTTTGGATGGTTTCTTAGCATAAAATATTTGCTACCGGGGCTTCCCTGGTGGCGCAGTGGTTGAGAATCCGCCTGCCGATGCAGGAGACACGGGTTCGTGCCCTGGTCCGGGAGGATCCCACATGCCGCGGAGCAACTAAGCCCGTGAGCCATGGCCGCTGGGCCTGCGCGTCCGGAGCCTGTGCTCCGCAACGGGAGAGGCCACAACAGTGAGAGGCCCGCATACCGCAAAAAAAAAAAAAAAAAAAAATATTTGCTACCTAACTAGTTCAGAAAGAATCTGTTGACACCTTTGATTTCTTAGAAGCTGTATTATAGAACATTTTCTTTGAAGTTGATGTATTATAATAGGACTTCCTAAGAAAACCAATGAATTTTGATCATTACATATTATTTGGGTTTGTAACAAGATTTCAAATGTCTTTAACCCAACTCTTTAAAGCGACATAGGAAGAGTTGGAGAATTAATACGACTACATTGGATGCCAGAAATTTCATTTCCTGAGCAATGGTGATGAAGTATGAGGATAGAAAGAAACTCTAAATAGCCCCAATTAGGTAAGATTGGGTTGGGTTGCAAGTAATAGAAAACCAGATAATAATGGCTTTACCCCTCAGGGACTTTTTTTTCTTATGTAATAAAAAACCCAGACTTCCCTGATGGTGCAGTGGTTAAGAATCTGCTTGCCAATGCAGGGGACAGCGGTTCGATCCCTGGTCCAGGAAGATCCCCCATGCCGCAGAGCAACTAAGCCCCTGCACCACAGCTACTGAGCCTGCGCTCTAGAGTTCGTGAGCCGCAACTACTGAAAGCCGCGTGTCCTGAGCCCGTGCTCCGCAACAAGAGAAGCCACCGCAATGAGAAGCCTGCACACCACAACGAAGAGTAGCCCCTGCTCGCCGCAACTAGAGAAAGCCCGCGTGCAGCAGCGAAGAGCCAATGCAGCCAAAAAAGATAATAATAATAAAATAAATAGAATAAATTTTTAAAAAAAGAAACCCAAAGGTGGTCAGTTCAGGGCTAGTGGAGCTGGAACTTCCCTGGCGGTCCAGTGTTTAGGACTCCGTACTTCCACTGCAGGGGGCATGGGGTTGATCTCTGGTTGGTGAACTAAGATCCCGAATGCTGCATGGCACAGCCAAAACAAAAAACAAAAAAAAACCCCAAAGGGGTAGTGGAGCTGCTCAGTGATATCATCAGACCTTCCTCTTTCTTTCCACTCCACCATCCTCAGTCTGTTGCTTTTATCCTCAAGGTTTCAAAATGCTACTGAACTGCTAAGGTACTGCATCTATGTTCTAGATTAGGAAGAAAAGAGAAGGGATATGAGGTCAAACTGAATCAGTCCCTATTAGGAAACTTTCTTTGAAGATTCCAGCAGGTACTTGTATTTATAACTTATTGGTCAGAATTGGAATATATGGTCTCCTTACCTACCTGGGAGTCTATAGTAGAAGAAAGCAAAGGAGAAAGAGGTTACAAATACATTTCAGTAACCAATACACAGTATCTACAGCCATATAAACAGCTAGGTATCTTTAGTTGATAGTTCATAAAAGTTACGTCAGAAGAAATTAACTTGGCCACAATCTGTATGCCTCCCATTCATAAAGCAAAAAAATTTTGAGCATCTTCTATGTACTATTACTTCCCTGAGAATATAAAGATGAAAGTGATATATTGCTTCATTTGTCCTCTTTAGAACATACTTATGAAAGTTCCAAGTAGTAAATCCTAGGACTCAGGAAACAAACAGGTGTGTTCAGGTTTGCGTTGCCTCTTCACAACAGTTTCAAATCCAAAAAAAAACAGGCATTGAATCACTCCACTAAGGTAAGTGGCTCAGTCAAATATTCACTGTTCTCCTATGTAAATGGTTCTCTTTATGAAGAATTATCCTACATTAAATTCATGTTCAGATAGCCTTGCCAAGCTAACTTCAGTAGCTAGGTAGGACCAGAATTATTTCCAATGTTTATAGTAACTTGCTTATGTTTACAGAATAGTTATGATAGTTTGTCTTATACTAAATGATAATAGAGAGCTATTTTGGACATCTTACTTACAAAAATAAGTTTAAAATCATAGTGATACCACCCTAAACCCGTGTCTTAATAGGTAAAGCATAAACATGTAGGGCTCCTTAAAGAAAACTGTTGCATTAGGCTGCAAGCTTTCAGATATTCTAGATCAGGGTTGGTAAACTATGGACTATGGGCCAAATCTGAACTGCTGCCCATTGTAAATAAAGTTTTTTTGGAAAACAGCCATACCCATCTGTTTATATACTGTCTAAGTCTGCTTTGCAACTCTAATCGGCAGAGCTGAGTAGTTTTGTGGGGGACTGTATGGCCCTCAAAGCCTAAAATATTTACTCTCTGGCCCTTTACAGAAAAAGTTTTATTTATCATTACTTAGCACATATTAGGTGCTCAATAAATGCTTCTTGATTTATTGAATGAATACACTCAAGGCTTTCCAGCTGGATACGAAAAATTAACAAATGAACAAATCTAAACACAAAGCATTTTACACTTCCCCAATTTATCTGGTATTTGCTTGTTGGACTGTAGATTGCTATTGTTGACAGAAGACCACATACCTTGCCAGGAGCATGTTAGTGCTTTTAGATTCCAGAATGCAAATTGCTCTAGATCCCACTTTTCAAAGAGCTGGACTTTGGGCTAAATACGTCTCATCAACATGTTTTATTTGGCACACACAATGCTGCTGTTTGTTTTCAAAGCAGCATTAGCGGCCAACATTAAAAAATAAGGAGACTTCACTAATAATTCAAATTTCCCGCTTCTCTTGAACATTTGAACGATCAGGCTATATGGGTACATATTTTGGTTAGGGCCATAACCACCTGGGGCTGAGTAGCTGTTACCTCCTTAGATGGAGTAAGTGCCCTCCAATTCACCACAGTCCCCACTACTCCCTATAGCCTGACCCCAGGCTGCCCCGACCCAGGTACCTTATCTGTCTGGCATTTCTGTAGACATTTGCATCTAGAATCCTTACTCTAGAGGTGTATCATTTGCTACAAAGGCCCCTAAACTACAACACTAGCTATACATTTGCTTCATTTCCTGGGCTTGAAAACAGACTGGTACATCTGAAGACAAAATAGGAAAGAACAACAATGCTATTAAGACCGGTCCCTTCATTCCAACTAGAAGGCAAGTTCATTCTCCCACCCCCTCTTTCCTTTTTCAAGCAAGGCTGAGGACTCAGCCTGCTTTCCTTTCAGCTATTCAGCTCCCTCCACCCACTCCATCTCCTGGAGTTGTTTACCTCAAACCCTGGAGTTCAGTTTCCCCAGTTCCCTGCTTCCTTACTGCCCTTGAAAACAAACACCTTGGCCCTTTTTGTTTTTAGAGTTTTACGGCTAATCACTACAGGGAAACAGGCAGGAAATAACAATAAGGAGGAAATGACAAAGTTTAAAAAACCCTTATAGTTCTTACAGTCATAGTCCCTGATTCCCTTAATGAAATGGCACCTGGAAGTACCCTATTTTTATTCTCTCTTGTTGATTCTCATAGCTGATGGATTATGTATAAAAGGGCCTAAAGATTGTACAATATCCAAACGGTGCTGAAGAATCACCTTGATAGAACAGGAACCGTTAGGTGGCAGCACAGGGCATATCTTTTCTAGTCTTTCTACAACAGGCTGGCGGATGTGAGGCACCAAATTGTCTAGGAAGGGATAACTTAGCACCATCTCAGGGCAAGCATTTGGGCTGAGACCAGGCAGAGGATAAGAGCCAAGAGGCTCCCAGTCACACTGTGCCCTCAAGTAGCCAGGTGTAGAATTCTTGTCTCCTTCTGTGCCTTTCCCTGATATGCTGATTAGAATCACAGACTTTAAGGGCTGATAAGAACCTTCCAGTCCAACACCTTGACTCTATGATAAGTAAACCGAGGTTTTGAGAGGTTTGATTTGAGTCCAGGTAGCTGTTCTTGCACTTTCAGTGGTGCCAGCTTATCCTTCTGACCTACCCCTCTGGTTAAAAAGCATTTACTGAGGTCTGCTTAGAATAGTTAAAGACTAATTTTCCTAGTTTCGAAGGTGAAATGAAAAGGGGCATATATAAAAAATAGATAACTAATAAGGACCTACTGTATAGCACAGGGAACTCTACTCAATACTCTGTAATGGCCTATATGGGAAAAGAATCTAAAAAACAGTGGATATATGTATATGTATAACTGATTCACTTTGCTGTATACAACATTGCAAATCCACTATACTCCAATAAAAATTTTTTTAAAAAGAAAAGGGGTGTCTCTGCCTGTAACAGAGCAGGACTTAGGAAACAGAGACTTACCGGACACAGGTAAACACAGCTTCTACCTACCTAAACCACTGGGGAGAAAATTCAGGGCCCCTATTCCAGAAGGGGAGAAACAGCTCTCAGCACTCTGTGCAGTCTGACGTGTGCTCCCTTTTAAGGGACCAGATAGTATAATTGTGGCTCTTATCAAGGGTGGCCTAGCTTGGCAGGGCTGGGCTATGTACACCCAAATAACTCACCAAGCCTTTCAAATTACATGAGTAAAACCGCTCATATTCCTAGAATTTAAACACAAATCCAAACTGCACTATAATATAATCATGTCCTCAGGCTTCCATTGGTTTAGGGGACAGCCTAGTGATCAAAGGGTAAGGCCTTATTGCAAGGTAGCATGTGCTTGAAGGGGTCAGGCCCCAGAAGAGGCATTTTCCCAGAACTATTACCAATAGAA
Source organism: Kogia breviceps (assembly GCF_026419965.1). Classification (NCBI taxonomy): domain Eukaryota; kingdom Metazoa; phylum Chordata; class Mammalia; order Artiodactyla; family Physeteridae; genus Kogia; species Kogia breviceps. The sequence continues at coordinate 23,388,907 of NC_081328.1, forward strand.
AGTGTTACTTGTTTATTTTGAAACACCTTACTGGGTGTTATAGGGCCTTGCCACTCAAGTTGTGGTCTTCCCACCAGCAGCAACACCTGGAAGCTGGTTAAAAGTGGAGAATCTCCGGCCCAGCCCATTCCTGCTAAATCAACATCTCCATTTTAGCAAGATCCCCTGTTGATTCCCATGCATGTTAAAGTGTGAGAAGTGCTCCTTTAGGACATCCTAGAAAAAAGGCCCAAATCAACAACAGACAACACCTCCCTCTCCCCAAATAGTCCCTACCTCAGGGAGCTTATAGATTGTTTAACAGCTCAAACCACATTTTTCATGAAAAATGTCATGCAAATGACCATTAAGAAATGTGTTATTGGGACTTCTCTGGTGGCACAGTGGTTAAGAATCCACTTGCCAATGCAGGGGACACGGGTTCGATCCCTGGTCCGGGAAGATCCCACATGCAGTGGAGCAACTAAGCCCGTGCGCCATAAGTACTAAGCCTGCGTTCTAGAGCCCACGAACCACAACCACTGAAGCCCGCGCACCAAGAGCCCGGGCTCCGCAACAAGAGAAGCCACCGCAGTGAGAAGCCTGTGCACCACAACGAAGAGTAGCTCCCACTTGCCGCAGCTAGAGAAAGCCTGCGCGCAGCAATGAAGACACAACACAGAAAAAAATAAAAAGTAAAATTTTAAAAAAAAGAACTCCTCAGAGAACTGCATTCATCCCTTAAATAAAACATCCTATACTCTAAAAAAAAAAAAAAAAAGTGTTATTAATGCCATGTGGGCTGCCCTAGGACACATTTTTTTTTTTTTTTTTCGGTACATGGGCCTCTCACTGTTGTGGCCTCTCCCGTTGCGGAGCTCAGGCTCCGGACGCGCAGGCTCAGCGGCCATGGCTCACGGGCCCCGCCGCTCCGCGGCATGTGGGATCTTCCCGGACCGGGGCACGAACCCGCGTCCCCTGCATCGGCAGGCGGACTCTCAACCACTGCGCCACCAGGGAAGCCCTAGGACACATATTTTGAGAGCATGTAAAAGGATGATTACAGTTAAGAGGGGTCAGCCTGGGCAGTCTTCCCACGAGTGGTGAAAATTTGATAAGTATGTATGAATATGAATGGAGAGGGAAAGGCCTTTCTTTTGGACAGATGGGGGCAAATTGTAAACTCTGGGCAGTGGCCTATAGATACTTTATTACCTTATGCCTGTCTCCGGACTCTCACTGGATCCTTCCAGCACGTCACAGGTTGCTGTGGCCGCACACACATATAATCTCATCTCATGTTACGTATTTTCGTTTAATCAATGGTTTTCATGGGAATTCTTCAAATGTTCTCACCAATACGCAAACTTTCTTTCCTTTGGATTCAGAAAGGCAGGAGATCCTCACCCCTTTCTTGGGGAGTTGGCTGTGATTTCTAGCTCTTCTTTTATAATTGGGTAAAAGGAAATTCCTTACATGTGCACTCTCCAGAATTGCTAGAGCCTTTCTAATGTGGTGCAAATCTTCTCTGTAAAGCTCTTAATCAGATCTCATAAACGATTAGCCCAAATATGTTTACAGTTTCTAGGTAAAGTTAATCATCCTTGAAGGCCAGGAATTAACACGAAAATGGGGGACTTAGCGCTTCCCCTGTCTTTATGTCTAGATTTAGTTTGCAAAGCAAAAGTGATTGCACAGAAGATGAAATCCAGAGTTTCAGTGTTCATTTTCCAAATGAGCTGGTGTGATTGTAACCCTCTCCTCTTCACAGGCATATCGGATAAACCAGAGTTGTTCCAGGGATGAAACAGTGGGAATGAGATGGAGGGTTATGAGAGTGCCCCCACTGGAGGCCTGTGGGAAAGCGCTTAAGGAGAACCTGCCCCCCTCGCCCTTTCCCCCGCCCCAATCCCCAGCTTCCTGAAGTGGCACAAGTAAACTGGAGACTCCAGGAGAGAAATATGCTCATTGTGAGGAGCTAATACGCTTTAAATAATTCTTTAGACTAGTTCCACCGTAAGCTCAAGGACTCTTCCCCTTATCTGAGCCCTGGTACGGGTCACTGAAATCAGGATGGAGCCCTGAGTCTGTCCGGGTGGGCATCTACCTCTTGGCTTCAGGGCTGCAAATTCCTCTGCCCAGCAACGCTCTGGCAGGGAAGACCCCGATTGCCCAGGAGCAGCTGACTGTTCATCTCTGTCAGAGCCTATCAGGAACTTGTCACCAGCTGCCCAGCACACCCAGGGAAAAAAATGGTTCCTACAGTCAAAGAGATAATTTGGGTTGATAGGAATAGCATCAGGGGAGAGAATGGCTTCACCAAATCAATACTTGAGCTTTACAAATTAATGCCTTGGCTCTGACTCTCAGTTTGTATTCAGGAGGCCATTGCTCCCAGACAGAGATGCTAAATGGAACAGACATTTCGCTCCAAACAACAGCAAATTCCCTTTTCTTAATGAGGAGTCAACTAGAGACTTGACATATTAAAGAAAATTCATTTAGAACATCCATTAACTGTGAATTTCATAATGTTCCTTGTGGTATGCTTCTAGGAAATAATGTGGACAAGCTGGAAAAGGAGAGCTGCCTGCCTGGCATGAATGCCTGGTTATAAGAATGAATCTTTGTACATCCATGTTCATAGCAGCATTATTCACAATAGCTATAATATCTGGGAAAACTGGACAGGTACATGTAAAAGTATGAAATTAGAACACTCCCTAACACCATACACAAAAATAAACGCAAAATGGGTTAAAGACCTAAATGTAAGGCCAGACACTATCAAACTCTTAGAGGAAAACATAAGCAGAACACTCTATGACATAAATCACAGCAAGATCCTTTTTGACCCACCTCCTAGAGAAATGGGAATAAAAACAAAAATAAACAAATGGGACCTAATGAAACTTAAAAGCTTTTGCACAGCAAAGAAAACCATAAACAAGACCCAAAGACAACCCTCAGAATGGGAGAAAATAGTTGCAAATGAAGCAACTGACAAAGGATTAATCTCCAAAATTTATAAGCAACTCATGCAGCTCAATAACAAAAAAACAAACAACCCAATGCAAAAATGCGCAGAAGACCTAAATAGACATTTCTCCAAAGAAGATATACAGATTGCCAACAAACACATGAAAGAATGCTCAACATCATTAATCATTAGAGAAATGCAAATCAAAACTAAAATGATATCATCTCACACCGGTCAGAATGGCCATCATCAAAAACTCTAGAAACAATAAATGCTGGAGAGGGTGTGGAGAAAAGGGAACCCTCTTGCACTGCTGGTGGGAATGTAAATTGATACAGCCACTATGGAGAACAGCATGGAGGTTCCTTAAAAAACTACAAATAGAACTACCATACGACCCCGCAATCCCACTACTGGGCATATACCCTGAGAAAACCATAATTCAAAAAGAGTCATGTACCAAAATGTTCATTGCAGCTCTATTTACGATAGCCAGGACATGGAAGCAACCTAAGTGTCCATCAACAGATGAATGGATAAAGAAGATGTGGCACATATATACAATGGAATATTACTCAGCCATAAAAAGAAATGAAACTGGGCTTACCTGGTGGTGCAGTGGTTGAGAGTCCGCCTGCTGATGCAGGGGACACGGGTTTGTGCCCTGGTCCGGGAAGATCCCACATGCCGCGGAGAGGCTGGGCCCGTGAGCCATGGCCGCTGAGCCTGTGCTCCGCCGCAACAGGAGAGGCCACAACAGAGAGAGGCCCGTGTACTGAAAAAAAAAAAAAAGAAAAGAAATGAAACTGAGTTATTTGTAGTGAGGTGGATGGACCTGTAGTCTGTCATACAGAGTGAAGTAAGTCAGAAGGAGAAAAACAATACCATATGCTAACACATATATACGGAATCTAAGAAAAAAAATGTCATGAAGAGACTAGGGGTAGGATGGGAATAAAACACAGACCTCCTAGAGCATGGACTTGAGGATATGGGGAGGGGGAAGGGTAAGCTGTGACGAAGTGAGAGAGTGGCATGGACATAGATACACTACCAAACGTAGGGTAGATAGCTAGTTGTGAAGCAGCCGCATAGCACAGGGAGTTCACCTCTGTGCTTTGTGACCACCTAGAGAGGTGGGATAGGGAGGGTGGGAGGGAGGGAGATGCAAGAGGGAAGAGATATGGGAACATACGTATATGTATAACTGATTCACTTTGTTGTAAAGCAGAAACTAACACACCATTGTAAAGCAATTATACTCCAATAAGGATGTTAAAAAAAATAAAAAATAAAAATAAACCATGAAAAGAATAAGGAAAAAATCCCAAATGTCCACCGATGGATAAATGATAAATAAAATATGGTATATACATATAATGGAATATTATTTAGCCTTAAAAAGGAAGGAAATTCTGATACAAGCTACAGCATGGATGAACCTTGAAGACATTATGCTAAGTGAAAAAGCCAATCACAAAAGCACAAATACTGTATGATTCCACTCATATGAAGTACCTAGAATAGTCTACCTCATAGACACAGAAAGCAGAAAGGTGGTTGCCAAGGGACATGAGGCAGGGGAAAGGGGAGTTATTGTTTAGTGGGTACAGAGTTTCAGCTTGGGAAGATGAAAACGTTCTGGAGATAGATGGGGGGATGGTTGCATAACAATGTGAATGTACTTATTGCTACTGAATTGTACACTTAAAAATTGTTAAAACGGTAAATGTATGTTATGTTTATTTTGTCACAGTGGCGAGAAAAGATGAATCTTTCACCCATCAGCCAGAGGGCAAGCCCTTCATTTAAAGGGATCTCAGGGCTTCCCTGGTGGTGCAGTGGTTGAGAATCTGCCTGCCGATGCAGGGGACACGGGTTCGTGCCCCAGTCCGGGAAAATCCCACATGCCGCGGAGCGGCTGGGCCCGTGAGCCATGGCCGCTGAGCCTGTGCGTCCGGAGCCTGTGCTCCGCAACGGGAGAGGCCACAACAGTGAGGCCCGCATACCACAAAAAAAAAAAAAAAAAAAAAAAAAAAAAAAGGGATCTCAACCTCATTGACTCCAAGGAGATTTCTTGGAAATGTTTAGTGGAGTACAAACGGTTTAACCCCTGACTGAGTTTACTTTTGGACATAATCATAATCATAGGGGTTGACAAACTGATTACATATCACTTAGCCCTGCAAAAAAACTTAAGATTGCAACATAGTGACAAGTTCTACCAGCGAAGCAGTTTTCCTATCTTGTAAATCAGGACTTTTCAAACTTGAATGCACCTGGGAATCACCAGGGCATCTTGTTTTCTTTTTGTTTGTTTGTTTGTTTAATATTTATTTATTTAATTATTTGGCTGCACTGGGTCTTAGCTGTGGCTTGCGGGATCTTCGCTGTGGCGCACGGGCTTCTCTCCAGTTGTGGCGCTTGCGCTCTGGAGCTCACGGGCTCAGTAGTTGCCCCGTGGCATGTGGGATCTTAGTTCCCCAACCAGGGATCGAACCTGCGTCCCCTGCATTGGAAGGAGGATTCTTAACCACTGGACCACCAGGCAAGTCCCCGAGGCATCTTGTAAATAGTGCAGATTCTCATTCAGGTTTGGGGTGGTGCTTGAGATTCTATTTCTCTAACCAGCTCCCTGGTGATGCTGAACCCGCCAGACCGGGGACCTCATTTTAAGCAGCAAGAGTATAGACCTCTCTTCAGTTAAGTTTCCTGTCCACACCTTGGAGGTAACAGTACCTTTATTAAAACCGAACACATCTCCAGATTTTACTAGAAGGAAAGTCTCTAGGTGATATGAATTATTTCTGGGATCCTCTCACTCTGTTTGCCAACAAAGGTTAGGACTCAGGGATCTATAACTCCTTTTTCTCTAGCCCAAGCATGGACAAATCATAAATAATTCCCTTATTCTTTAGGTATAGGCCAGATCAGCTGCAATTTCCAAAAGCATGCTTGTGGGAAGGAGGGAAGGAAGGGGGGGAGGAAGGGAGGGAGGGAGAAAAGGAGGGAGGGAGGAGGAAAGGAAGAAAAAGGAAGGGAAGAGGGGAGAGAGGGAGAGAGGAAGAGAAAGAGACAGGGAGAGAGAATGGGAAATAAGAAAAATGTCAAAAGCAAAAGACTTACTTTGAAGTCCTCTATAAGAATCCTTCAATGGCTCTGTTGCTTTCAGGCTAAAAGTTCAGACTCCACAGAAGGGCTTCTAGGGGCCTAATAAAGTCCTGTCCACGTCTCCTAGCTCATCTCTTGCCTTTCCCCTCCATGTAGTCTATGTTCAGCCATAATGAATTCTGTTCTTCCTTTGCCTTTACAGTTGCTCTCCCCTTGATCTGCAACCTCACCTCCTCCTTTGTATCACATGGCCCAAGTGTTGTCTCTTCTGGAAAAACTCTAACCATGTCACCACCCTCACTTCCTACTCTCTGCGTTCAGGTGTCCTTCTCTGTCTTTAATTGCATATGGTGCTTACCTCTATCATAGCACTTCACAGTATATTTGAATTGTATTCCCGTCTCTATATCTCCCTACCCACCTCTACTGTACTGACTATGAGCTCTTTGAGGGATGGGAAGATGTCTTTTGTCCCTAGCACAGCAGCTAGAACATGTGAAGTGCTCAGTGTTAGAAGAATGAGTAAATGCAAAAGAACTGTAACATTGTATGACATTTTAAAAATTAGTTAATTAATTAACTTATTGTTTTGGGCTGCATTGGGTCTACTCTTCGTTGCGGTGCACAAGCTTATTGCAGTAGCCTCCCTTGTTGCAGAGCACGGGCTCTAGGTGCACAGGCTTCAGTAGTCGTGACATGCAGGCTCAGTAGTTGTGAGCGCATGGGCTTAGTTGCTCCACGGCATGTGGCATCTTCCCAGATCAGGGCTCGAACCCATGTCCCCTGCATTGGCAGGTGGATTCTTAACCACTGTGCTACCAGGGAAGTCCCGCATTGTATGACATTTGATGAAGACATTGCTTAGTTCCTAAAACACCGTGAAGTTGCCCTCAGAATGACTTTGCTGAAGGTCAAACACATTGACAGCAATTTCTGTGTTCCAGCATCTGTGAATGAACTCCCTTATTCTGATAAACTGTGTTTCCCCAGCTTCTTCGTTTTATATTATTAACCATTCATCTTCTCTGAAAGACCACTGCAAAGGTGATAACAGTACTTTTTAATGGAATTTGGGGGAAGGCTAGAATCTCTTTGAATATTAGTATGCTAGCTGTACTCTTTTTTTTTTTTTTTTTTTTCTTTTTCAGTACGTGGGCCTCCCACTGTTGTGGCCTCTCCCGTTGCGGAGCACAGGCTCGGGACACGCAGGCTCAGCGGCCATGGCTCACGGGCCCAGCTGCTCCGCGGCATGTGGGATCTTCCCGGACCGGGGCACGAACCAGCGTCCCCTACATTGGCAGGCGGACTCTCAACCACTGCGCCACCAGGGAAGCCCCCTGTACTCTTTTTTATTGAAGTATAGTTGATTTACAATATTATATTAGTTTCGGTGTATGACATAATTATTCAAAAGTTTTTATAGATTATACTCCATTTAAAATTATTACAAAATAGGGAATTCCCTGGTGGTCCAATGGTTAGGACTCCGCCAAGGGCTCAGGTTCAATCCCTGATCAGGGAACTAAGATCCCACAAGCCACAGTGTGTGGCCAAAAAACTGTTACAAAATAATGGCTTTGTTTCCCTGTGCTGTACAGTATATCCTTGTTCCTTAGTTATTTTATACAGAATAGTTTGTTAGTTGTACTCTTCTTATTGCCCCTTTGCCCTAAAATAAGTCTTTAAAATTGCAGTGGCTCCAAATTTGAGGTCTCTGGGCATCTAGCTATTACTAGCAATTTCCAAATTTGTATGTCTATGTATGTTTCTGTAGATTTTACATACATACTGCCTGCTTTATGCAAAAGTACTTTGCCAGGGGTTTGGGGGACTATCAAGCTGCTAATGTCAAAAGCTTTGCCCTTCAGTGGTCTGGTCTGTGCCATTTAATTCCATGGTCTCGGCACCTACCTAAACCTTAGTCCACCTCTAGGCTCAACTCTAGACAGATGTTTCTAACAGATGGACTTGCCTATCTGAATATCATGTGGGCATCTTAAAGGCAGCATGTTTTTAACTTTCCTCCCAAACCTGTTCTTCTTCTATTACCTACTGTAGTTAATGCAACCCTCATTTCCTCAGCCGCCCTGGCTACTGATTCTTAACTTTTTAATTTTTTTATTTTTTATACAGCAGGTTTAACTTCTTTTTTCTTTTAATTAATTTATTTATTTTTGTCTGCGTTGTTTCTTCGTGGCTGCGTGTGGGCTTTCTCCAGTTGCGGAGCAGGGGACTACCCTTCGTTGCAGTGCACAGGCTTCTCATTGTGGTGGCTTCTCTTGTTGCAGAGCACAGGCTTCAGTAGTTGTGGCCCGCAGGCTCAGTAGTTGTGGGTTGCAGGCTCTAGAGCACAGGCTTAGTAATTGTGGCACACGGGCTTAGTTGCTCCGCGGCATGTGGGATCTCCCCGGACCAGGGCTCGAACCCATGTCCCCTGTGTTGGCAGGCAGATTCTTAACCACTGTGTCACCAGGGAAGTCCAGGTTTAACTTCTTGAGTCATCCTTAACTTCTTCCTTTCCCACGTCAACTCCCATCAATCATCAAGTCTCATTGTTTGAGTCAGTCTCTCAGTTCTTCCTTGAACCCATTCTGTTCCCTCTTTTCAACTATCCAGACCTTATCACTTCTCACCTCCCTGTTGATTTACCTGCTGAAATATTTTCCTGTTGATTTCTTTGCCTCCAGTTCCTCCCCACAATAACCCTTCCTTCAGACTGCTGCCACAATGTCTTTCTAAAGCCCAAACCTAATATTATCCTTCCTTTACTTAAAGTCCTTCAACAAATCCCTTTTATCTGTAAAATAAAGTCCAAAGCCCATAGCGAGATCTATGCATGAAGCTCTGGCAGCTTACCTCTTACCCCACCTACCTTTCCAACCTCCTCTTCTGACACTCTCCCTACATACCTCAAGATCCCTCCATACCAAACTATTTCCCATTTCCTCACACACCATGCTGGCTCCTCCTTCACGGACTTTCCAGATAATCTGGAATTTCAGCCTAGAAAACTCCTGTTATCTTCAAGATCAAATGTAACCTCCTTTGTAAAGACTTCACCTCCAAACACTTAGTGCATGCTTCTGTTACGGTACCTCTCATGTTATAGTTTTTTGTTGTTGTTGTTGTAGTTTGCAGTACGCGGGCCTCTCACTGTTGTGGCCTCTCCCATTGTGGAGCACAGGCTCCAGACACGCAGGCTCAGCGGCCATGGCTCACGGGCCCAGCCGCTCTGCGGCATGTGGGATCTTCCCAGACCGGGGCACGAACCCGTGTCCCCTGCATCGGCAGGCGGACTCTCAACCACTGCGCCACCAGGGAAGCCCTCAGTCCGTCCTGGACTGAGTCCCTGGAATGTAGGGGCCACATCTCACTTTGTTTTGTACACTGGCCTTTGACACTGTACTTGGTGCATAGCAAGCCTCCCTTAAATGTTCAATGAGAGGCTGACCAAATAACTGAATAAATAAATAACTGACTGTGATACGAGTCAGAATAAGAACGATAAGAAAGGTGCAAATAAACTGTTGCTGTTGGGTGTTCAAAGGACTGAGACTGTAATTGATTGCAATCTTTCAATGTAACCCTATATATTTGTTTATGTCTTAAAACGAGATTCACTTAAATCCAGCCATGGCCCACTCCTTCTCCAACTTTCGCCCCCAAATAAAACTAGTTTTACTTTCTGTCTCTGGTACAATAGTAGATCTTTAGATCATTTTAGCTTTGCATATAGTAATATTGGTTTCTTATGATAATTTACCTATTCGAAAATGGGGATTCCTTCTTTCTTCCAAAAAGGATTTAAGTGGCAGCCTCGTAACTGATTATGTGTTTTTACCTTAGCTTCTTGTATAGAAAGTACCCCCAAAATGTTCATTGAATGAGGAAGTAAAGGATTGCTTAGGCCCCAGTGATACTCTTGAGTTGCTTGGCAAGTACTGAGACCTCTTGAGAAGTAGCTGGGTACTTAGCTGGAGCACTCTTCCTACCCTGCATGTTTGAGGTCATTTCTGTCCGTCTTCAACTCATTGGGGTTATATATTTTTTCACACAGATCTTTTGAACTTAGTACACTGAAGTCCTGTGGCTCCTATAGTGCTAATCTGCTCCAGTGTGGTTAATGTTTAACCCCTAAACCGCTGGCTGAATGTCCATAAATCTGAAAGAATAACAAGCAGAGGCCAACAGATAGCTTGGGTTTATTTAGTGACAGGTGCTTTGTGGCTATCATCTCAGTCCCCGCAGGCACCTTATCCTCCTTTCCATAAAGAGAAAGGGGACCACGAAGTAGGAGAATCCAACTGGAGGGCAGTTCCTAAGGGGCCAAATCGAGGAGCAAAGTCTATTAACCTCCATGACTTAAGGGGCCTGTTTTGTAATGGGGCCCTGAACAGAATTCAGAATCCAGATCTCTGATTCCTAGGCCTGTGCTTGACTCACCAGGTAATAACAGGATATCTGTGTTTTCTGCAAGCTGAATGGTTCCCTCCGAGCAGAATCATTTTATGTATTTTCTTTTCCTTCTACAATATTATGGACAGTTATCGGCTGTTGCCCCTTCTCTCTTCCTAACAGGTGCCCAAATTTTTCTTCCTTCCTTCCTTCTTTTTTTTTTTTTTTTTCTTTTTACACCCACGGGAAGGGAGGAGACAAAGCCTGGAGCACCGGCTTCCCTGGTGGCACAGTGGTTAAGAATCCGCCTACCAATGCAGAAGACACGGGTTTGAGCCCTGGTCCCGGAAGATCCCACATGCCGTGGAGCAACTAAGCCCGTGCGCCACAACTACTGAAGCCCGCGTGCCTAGAGCCCGTACTCCCAACAAGAGAAGCCACCTCAATGAGAAGCCTGTGCACCACAATGAAGAGTAGCAACCAGAGAAAAGCCCATGTGCAGCAACGAAGACCCAAAAGCATCCAAAAATAAAGCATAAATAAAATTTTAAAAAGCCTGGAGCACTCCCTGGGGCCATACCCTCCCATGCTGCCTCAAGGAAGGCCCTTGGGCCCATCCCATTCCTAAGCAGGCGCTCCCGCCCCTCCGGTGGCCCCAGGGGCTCCTGAGACCCCCCCTCCGAGAGCCCCCCACAGCCCAGCCTGAGCCCCACCATCGCGCTCACTACAACGGCGGAGGGCGCCCTGCTCGCAGCCACCTGGACTCCGGCTGTCTCACCGCGCCCGCAGCTCCTCGCCCCCTGTGCCCAGCCTCACTGAGGGTAGGGTCCACGAATTTCTGAGTCATGTGGGATGGGCCCCACTGCGTTTAAGCCCATCAGTGCATCCCATCACACTGAGCCCGGTCGTTGCTTTAAGGATGGCCTGTGACCTAGAATGGTCTCATCAGAGTGGACCTCAGAGGTGTGCAGGGGATGCTGGGACTTGTGCTCTTCTCAGGCCCAGTGGTAAATGACGTATCCTATTTCTGCTGCAGCCGTAGTGGAAAGGTTGAAGCCGCCAGGAGAGGGGAGGGGTTCCGTCATGCGGCAGCAACAGGACGCATCCTGCCCAGGGGAAGCAGAGCCAAGCAATGGAGCCCTGTTGTTTGATTCCTGGATCAAATTGTGCCTGAATCCCCAGTGAGCCAATAAATTTTCTTTACTGCTTAAGCTTGTCTGAAGTTGTTTCATTTCACTTGGAACATTAAATTTCTAATTGATACACCCTAGTTACGTTCTAAACGGTGTGACAACAGAGAGGGTCCATCTTGATCACCCTTGGCACGTAGGAGACATTCAATAAACAAATTTTGAATGGACACATTTCAGCTGGGAGGAACACCCTATAAACTCTCCTTTACTCATTTGACAGCTAAGGAACCTGGTGATCTGTAGGAAAGTAGTGATGTGGATCTCGACACCAGGATCTCAACCCAACACAAGGCTTTTTCTAACCACCAGGAAGTCTCCCAGTAAATGTTGGGGGCTTTGAGGAGGCCCCAAGATAGCAATCGCCGCCTTTTCTCCACAAGTTTTTGAACCAAATCAGAGGTAAGATAACAGTAAACTAGATGAGGACCAAAAATGCCCTTTCTAACTAATAAACCTGATATTTAGAGAATGTGGCTTATATTGTCAGGTACATGAGCTTCCCAATACTCAAACTCAGCATTAGACAGACCCGGCCACTCAGTGACTCGCAGCTGGGCCAAAATGGGCCACCCTTTCCCACCCTGCAGGAGCAGTGCGGGCTCCCAAGAGGAAAGGAAGAGGAGATGTTGAAGAGGTACAGATTCTCCTTCGAAACTCCACAGTCCTATTAAACCACTCCTCCTTCCCAGGGAAGAATGAGGGGGTGGAGAGCAATCGGGAGCGTTATGCTAATTGGGCTTCTTTCACCAGGGAGAAAACAGCAAGAGTGGAAAGACATCTCTCTAGCACAAGTGAAGTGTGGTTTGGTCAGGTCAGTTGATTCTGCTTTTTTTTTCTAAATTTTATTTATTTATTTTTGACTGTGTTGGGTCTTCGTTTCTATGCTAGGGCTTCCTCTGGTTGTGGCAAGCCGGGGCCACGCTTCATCGCGGTGCGCGGGCCTCTCACTGTCGCGGCCTCTCTTGTTGCGGAGCACAGGCTCCAGACGCGCAGGCTCAGTAGTTGAGGCTCACGGGCCTAGCTGCTCCGCGGCACGTGGGATCTTCCCAGACCGGGGCTCGAACCTGCGTCCCCTGCATCGGCAGGCGGATTCTCAACCACTGCGCCACCGGGGAAGCCCTGATTCTGCTTTCTTTTCCATCAAAATGGGTTCTTTTTCAAAGTGATGAAATATGTTTGCTGTCTAAAATATCATTCTCGATGGAATTACCTCACACACCACAGTAATATCAAGCTCCCAAAGGACTTAAAGATCTTCATTTAAAATCATGCAAAGTTCAAAGGAAGAACCAAGAATTCATGATAAAAGTACACAATCGAGGGCACTACATGGCAATCATCCTTGTGCTTGCACACCACGCCCATCAAAGGCGTTTCAAGAGCACTGAAATCTCACACACTTCCCACGCCGACTGTCAGTTTCTTTCTCGCTGATCTCAGAGCCACACGGTGCCTATTAGTCACCAGAGAGCAGAGCCAAAGTTTAACTCCTTGGTGGCGTAGGGGAAACGGCACTTCAAATTGGATTCCAGGAATCTAGGGAAATATTAGACAGGAAGTCTGTTACAGTTTTCCCAACTTGCCCAATGTCAAGGCTGGAGCTGGAAGCATTTTCCGAAACAAATGGTCAGTTTAGCAATATGACTGTCTGCACATGCTTTTCATTTTATTCACCAGGGCACTTCTTCCTGCTCCAGGTTTTTTGTTTGTTTGTTTGTTTGTTTGTTTTTGCGGTACGCTGGCCTCTCACTGCTGTGTCCTCTCCCGTTGCGGAGCACAGGCTCCGGAGGCGCAAGCTCAGCGGCCACGGCTCACGGGCCCAGCCGCTCCGCGGCATGTGGGATCTTCCCGGACCGGGTCACGAACCCGTGTCCCCTGCATCGGCAGTCGGACTCTCAACCACTGCGCCACCAGGGAAGACCCTTTTTGTTTGTTTTTTAAGGTAAACATTTACCATTCAGGCTTCAAGAGGCATTCCCAAAACCCCATTGTTTGTAAATTTGAAGTTTGGTGGACAAAAAAATTACCACATCAACTGGACAACAATAATCCCCCAAATTAGCCAATAATACATGTAAAATTCAGCCGGTTTTACTGCAAGCGGTGGTGTTGGCTGTTTAATGCGACTGAGCACAGTTAGGATCAGGATGCCCTGAACCCAGCATGGATCTCTTCTGGTCAGGCTGCTAAGACAAAGCTTTGATCTCATCCTGAGAAGCTCTCTGGCCGACTTCCTGCTGGAGGTCAGGAAGCAGGTTTCATTGGCCAGTCCTCGGAGAGAACCCAAGCTCACAGTGGAAACCCAGATTGAAACAATATGTTCCCATCCTCTCTTCTCAAACGCAAAGCTGTTTTCTCATCTATTACCTGCCCCTATTTTTACCATGAGAAGCTCTCCAATATCACTTTAGCTATCGATAATTGGCAGTGAGTTTTGCAATTAACAGCAGCCCAGAATCAATTTCAAGGAGTTACATAGAAACCAGTTCCAAAAAAGCACATTTGGGGATTACTCACTGCTTGCCTTTCCTCAATCCTTTTCCTACCCCACACATCATCTGCTGGAAGAACCTGAAACTTGAACCATGTGCCTACATGCCCAGTTCTGAGTGTGTGGTAGATCTTTGAGAAATTCTCTGATTGATGTGTACCTAAGGAAAGGAATGGGCAGTTCCATAAGGAGTTGCTGTGTAATTTATAACAAGGAGCTGACTCATAACTCCTTTCTAATTTCAGACCAAAACCCTCAGGGAAAGATTTGGGTAAAAACCTTGGCCTCAGAGAAAAGCCACTGAAGTTTATTTGTTCCCCCGAAGAAAAGCAATAGAGAATTGCTCATCAGCCATCCCAAGGAGGGCCTTCTGTGAAGATGAACTTCCCACCCACCTCACCCAAGCCACGTGGAGACATAACCCAAGGCTTTGGTGAGTTTCTGAGCTTCTGCTCACACGTGGCATGGAGGGAGCCAGCCCTCTCACCAACGCCCTCTAAATGACACTTCCAACACTGAAGACTGCGGGGCCTCCAATCACTTGAGAACCAGGAGGCTGATATTTATAGAGACATTCTGTCATCTGGGCAGCCTCGAGTGGATTTTTTTTGTTGTTCTATCTTTCTTCAGGTCCTGATCTGGTGGGTCTGGGGCAAGAAAGCCTCCAAGGACAGCAACCTCGGAGGAAGTGCTTGCTAATGCAAGAGGTGGGGCAAGGGGGCGGTCAGGGGGAGCCTGGAGCTGCTCAGGCTCCTGGAGCCCTCAGCAGCTCAGGCCAAGACTTCCCCTCCTGATTCCACATCGAGCTTCTTTAAATCAGCCTCAGCTGAGCAGCTATCACGGGGCCTGGTGTTTACAGCCGAGCCCGGGACAACAGAACCATGGAGATGCCGCCCCTGTTTCTATACTGACCCAGTGGTCAAGGAATCATCCCCTGGGCCCGAGGACAACCTTTGTTGTTTCCTCTCTGCAAAACACCAGAATGCCTTTGCCTCGAAGAGGTCGACTCTGTTGTCAGCTGTGGGAAAAAACAGCCAGAGCTGCTATTTACACCCTGAACTGCAAGCTGGGTAAAAATAGCACTAGCAGCTTGGTCCAGCTTCAAACCCCGCTGCAGAAAGAGATTATTTCTGGAAGAGAAGATTTTCCTCCCCACCCACAGATCTGAAAATGGTCACCTCCCTGGAGGAGAAGAGGAGAGACAACCCCGAAGAGGAGAGACAACCCCACGCAAAGGTGAAATATACCCACTTCTCCACTCACCCCTGCCCAGGACAGTGCACCAAGAGCCAGACTAGAAATGCCCTCTCCTGACAGTCAGGTCAGGCCCGGCCCCGCCCCCGCCCCCACAGACCCACAGGTGACCTAGTTCAAGGTACAGTGGAATTAATTAACTTTGACTACAGTGAGAGGAGGCTGCTCTCTGAACCTAGATGCTGCCATCATCCTGTTGACTATTACTGCTGGTAGGCTACTTGTTTGCCTTTCCAAAAAAGGAAGAAAAAAGAATTGACCAAAAGAGTACATAAGACCCCAAAACAAGAGCCTAGATGATCTACTGCCTGAGGGCTTGGAAACTGTCAAGCTTGGTCTGGTCCCACCTCTGTATTTAGGCTGTCCTGACTGCTGGGGCCTGAAACTCTTCCCTCATGTAAGTGCTAGAGTTTAGGACCTGGTGTTTGGGATCCCGGAATTTCTTTCAAGTTCAGGAAGTGGCCCATATGACAATCAGTGGAAGGAAAGTCACTTCTTTCTCTTCTGTGAAGAAGTATTTTATAGATACATATAACTGTGTAGATTATGACACCTTTGTAACTCTAAAGAGATATACACATATGGATAGTTCCTAGGATATGTGAAAAACAGCAGAGAAAAATACCAGATCAATGGTGTCATTCAATTGTCCTATAATCTGAAAGTGCCCAGGCCACCCAGAGCTGAGCCCAATAGGTGCTTAATAAATATATTTAGGAAGGAAGGGGAAAAAAGTCTCCCACATCCTATCTGCATCTGAACCTCCTTCTTCAGAGATCCAGGAACCAAAATGAATCTTCTACTTTGAGGAAACATACCTAGGCATGCCTAACCAACTAAAAGAAAGGTGAGAAGATTATAACATATCACTCCCCCACTTCTCAGCACCTCCCAGCAACACACATACAGACCTTTACCACCTTGACCTCAGTTATGAGTACTGGAGTAGCAACAGAGGGGAGACAGCTGGGTCAAGGTAGAAGAAGCAGAAAAGATAGGGAAGTGCTTTGGGCACGAAGGCAGGAAGCCTGGCTCTTCTCTGGCCTCAGACAGGCCTAGGTTTTAGTACTATCTTTGTCACTTACTGTGTGACCAAGTCACTTTACCTTTCTGAATCTCACTTTTTTTCCCCTTAGAAGAGGGGTAATAATACCCCCCTGTGGGGGCTGGTGCAGACTAAATGTAGCAACATATGCAGAACATGTGTTCTTTCAGTGCCTGGTACAGAGTAAGGGATACGCTGAACCCAGCACCCAGGAGCAGTTCTATTTTTCCTGTGGCATGCCATGGCCAGATTTTGGAATCTATCCTGCTTCCAGCTGCCAGAGGATGGCAAGTCTACCAAATGGCTAAAGCCTTAACTCCCTGAAGAAGGCATTACATCAACAGAAATTACTGAAAACTTTCTCCCACATTATCAGGCCCTTCATTCTCTCCTTGCACCTTTCTGTAACGCCCACTTCCCCAAGCCTTATCAAGAAGCCAGAAATAGAATCTGCCTGCTCTGACGTCTCTGCCAATGGGAAGGTCTGGCGAGCCAAGGGCTGGGTCAGCACTGGCTTCTCAGTGGAGGGAGACCACAGAAATGTAGCCCCAGCACCTTTCCGAGACGCACCAACTGATGCTATCGTGAGGGAAGAGTTGCTGCTCTGCTGAGTCGTAGCTATTTATTTGTTCTCAGGGCTCTGAGACTCCCCAAGGACCTGGAAAGACAGCTGTATATCCCTTTGATCAGGACTGCTTCAGGTTTCTATTTCCAAAGTTGAGAAATCCAGACAGTGCTGTCTCTGGCCCAGGAACGAAAAGAGCTCAGGTCTCTCTCGCGCGCTGACCTCTGGCCAAGGATTGTAGGCCAAGGTGGCCAGGCTCGCCCCTCCAGTCTAAGTCAGCTTCCTCCTGAGTCAGCTTTCTTCACCTCCCTATTAATAGCCACTGCTTTGGCTGGCTCCTCTCACAGTATGATTACAGTATAATAATACATCTCAAATAAGGAAGCAGCAAACTTCCTGGAGCTGGGCTGCCGAGGGCTGGGAGAGCTCAGGCTCTATCCCAGAAGGCAGAGGCAGAGGCTTGTCTTCTGCTGAAGGATAGAGGTCCAGGTGACTAAGTCACTGGTCTCCGAGACAAGACACTGCTTTGGGGTTTCTGTCTTGCTGAGCTGCCTCTGGTTTAGGGCAGGAGACAATAATACAGGCTAACTTTCACTTTATTGGAGCTCTTATCCCTACAGATATTCCTGGGCAGATATTCCTGGACTGAAAAAGTATGGTTCTTATCCAATGATGCAGATCCTTCAGCTACCTTGGACGGAAGTTTGGGCCAAGTTAACATTAGTCCCTACCGAAGTCACCTTTTCTCTGACACTACAGTAGCAAGGTGGCCTACTTAGAGAGACTCGGGTTGTCTGGACGGGACAGGGTGCCGAGAGCAGATTGAACCCCAGCAAAAGAAAAATGCCCCCCTCCTACCCCTCCTCTGTCACTCCCCAGTAAAAGCAAACAGCTAAATAATCTTTAGTGTTAGATTCATACTGATGAGTAATGTATTTGGGGTACCCTGTAATTTGTTCCAGCATTCTTGTTCTTCATGGGTCCTGGATGGGAAGAACACACAAATTTAGGAGCCAGGCAACCTGAGTACAAATTATGACTCAGTCTCTCAGCTAAGGGGCTTAGTAAATTTATTTTATTTTTCTGAACCTCCATCTTCTCATGTATATAAAAGAAATAATAATCTATCCTGAAATGGTTTTATACCAGTGAAGTGAGACAACTTTGGAAAATATGCCTAGTACAGTGCCTGGAATATAGTAGGTGATCAATAAACAGTCTTAACTTTATTTCCAGAAAATAAAATGTGGGGCTTCCCTGGTGGCGCAGTGGTTGGGAATCCACCTGCCAATGCAGGGCACACGGGTTCAAACCCTGGTCCGGGAAGATCCCACGTGCTGCAGAACAACTAAGCCCGTGCGCCACAACTACTGAGCCCGCATGCCACAACTACTGAAGCCCACGTGCCTAGAGCCCATGCTCCACAGCAAGAGGCCACTGCAATGAGAAGCCCACACACCGCAACGACGAGTAGCCCCTGCTCTCCGCAACTAGAGAAAAGCCCATGCACAGCAACGAAGACCCAATGCAGCCAAAAATAAATAAATAAAATAAAATAAAAATTTTTTAAATTAAAAGAAAATAAAATGTGAGGGCAAATCAAGGTCATCCAAGCCCCTCACACTAGTGGGGAAAAAAATGACCATCATCTCTAAATGTGCAGACCCACGATGGGAACATCTCTGATATGAAAGCCCATAAGAACAAGCAGAACTTTGTTTCCCTTCCTTAGATTCCTACCATTTAGAAGTCCCAAAGAGAGGCCCAATCTGGACTGTGATGCATCTTGCTGAGGCCATAGTGAGGAATCTCCTGGCTCCATTTATCTTCTCTCATGACATTTATCAGAGGTCTCACAGTTGATAAACAAAGGATGGTACTGGGAAGAACGGGTAGGCACAGTGTAGGGTCTGTATGCTCAGCTACATTTCAAGGTCCCCCTTAAAAGAACCAGGTCAATCAGACCTCGTGGGCGAACCCTGCCCTCAGGAAGGCCAAAGGAGAAACAAAACATCATGCCTGCCCCATTTTTCAACCTGCTGAGAAATAATCTGACCCTCAAACACCTGCTTGTAAGATGGCAAATAATGGTCCCCTTAACCCAGTACCAGCTGGCTTCCCTCAGCTGCTACTTGCAGTCTAGGAGGGTGACAGACTTTGTTCTTGCAGCAGCTTGCTTCCTTCTCGTTTGCCAACAGCCGGCATATATCTGATAGGAGCTGGCGGGAGCTCCTGGCAGCACAAAGTGGGGCAGGCCCCAGCATGACCTGCCCCCCTCTGGGCACTGAGTGGGGGCTGGTGTGGGGAGGAGAGACCAGGGCTGAGTTGACTTGGGCTCGTTTCCATAAAAGCAGCCCCCAATCCCCTGAACCTCAGTAGGCAAAGGGGTAGGACTTCCTCAGACACCTCTTGGGGAGTGGTCCTGACTTCTCCTTTGGACCTATCCTTGGTATTAAGCTAACATGATTTTACTCATACGCAGACGTCGAGGGGAATGAACAAACTGTGATTTGTTTCCATGCCACAGAGACCACCCGTCTGAGGATCCGCCACCCAGACACCGTTCACTCCTTCGCTCATGCAACAAATAGTTTTTGAACGCTGCCCTCGCACCAGCCCCGTTCTGGGTTCCGAACACACACTGGTGAATTTTATTTTATTTTATTTTTTTTTTTTTTGCGGTACGCGGGCCTCTCACTGTTGTGGCCTCTCCCGTTGCGGAGCACAGGCTCTGGACGCGCAGGCTCAGTGGCCATGGCTCACGGGCCCAGCCGCTCCGCGGCATGTGGGATCTTCCCGGACCGGGGCACGAACCCGTGTCCCCTGCATCGGCAGGCGGACTCTCAACCACTGCGCCACCAGGGAAGCCCTACACACTGGTGAATTTTTAAAAATGATGGTCTTTGCCCTAGGGGGGGAGAATCAGACCCAGAATGTGAAAATTAGCAAGTATGTAATTCCAGTTGTGAGAAATGGTGGTAAGAGAAGTGCTCGGGTGCAGTAATAGAGAATGATAGTGGGGGGAGTTCCCTGGCGGTCCAGTGGTTAGGACTCCAGGCTTTCACGGCCGAGGGCCCAGATTCAATCCCTGGTCAGGGAACTAAGATCCCACAAGCTGCTCAGCTCGGCAAAAAAAAAAAAAAAAAAAAAAAAAAAAGAGAGAGAGAGAGAGAATGATGGTGAGGGTGAGGGGTGTCTTATTTAGAGGAGAAGGTCAAGGGAGGCCACTCTGAGGAGGTGACATTTAAAAACTTGATGGGATCTCGGTGGCAATTGTCTATGGAGTTTCCCCCTCACTGCTCAGCGGGTTGCCTTCTCTCCTAATGAAAGACTATAAGAACAAAAGGGTACCTCAGCCAGGGATGCAGTGAAGAACATTCTGGGAGAAGGAAGGGGATTACAAAAGAAGTCGATACTGTGGGCATATCTACTTCTCTTCCCTCTCCTGCACCCCAGCACCCATTTGTCCTCTGTCCAGGGCCTTCCTGGCACACATGTTTCCCTACAAACCCTTTCTTGTTCCTCTCACCTGACAGGTTCTCATTACGGTGAGGACATTTGGCCACCACGGCCACAGCCCAGAGGAGCCCATCACAGGCTCACTGTCTTTGAAAACAGTTTTCTCCAAGGTCCACACAGGCCTGTCCTTGAATCTCCAGAAGCCAAACAGCTCTGACCTGCAATAGATAAAACCATCATTCCTGCTGGGCCAGCAGGCTAATTACAGAGTCTTCTTTCTCCAACTCTGTATCTCAGGATTGTTTTTCTAAATTAGTATCAGCTAGGTTGACATCAGTACCATCTACCGCCTACATTAAGGAGTTGGCCTTCCAGACCAGCGGTCTCCAACCTTTCTGGCACCAGGGACCGGTTTCGTAGAAGACAATTTTTTCACAGACGGAGCGGGGGCAATGGTTCAGGCAGTAATGTGAGCAATGGGGAGTGGCAGGGGAATCTTTGCTTTGCCGGCACACCACTCACCTCCTGCGGTGCGGCCTGGTTCCTAACAGGCTGCAGACCCTTACTGGTCCCCAGCTGGGGGTTGGGGACCCCTGCTCTAGACTGTTGGGGAACCAGCCCAGATATCAGAGCCAGACAGACATGGATTTGAATCCCAGCTCCCCACTTTTTAAAAAGATATATTTATTTTTAATATTTATTTTGTTTGCCCCAGGTCTTAGTTGCAGCACACGGGATATTCCTTGCAGCATGTGGGATCTTTTAGTTGCAGCATGTGGACTCTTAGTTGCAGCATGTGGACTCTTAGTTGCAGCATGTGGACTCTTAGTTGCCGCATGCATGAGGGATCCAGTCCCCCTGCCTTGGGAGCACAGAGTCTTACCCACTGGGCCAGGGAAGCCCCCCAGCTCCCCACTTTAACCAGCTCTGTGACCTTGGGCAAGTCAGGAGTCTTCTCTGGGCCTCAGGTTCCTTACATGCAAGACGAGGAGGGGGAAATTGCTTACTCTGTAGACTGGAAGTAAGAATTAGCCAAGAGGGAGGCAAGGTGGATGAAAATGTAGTAGTGCACTACAAATGGGAGCCTTTGTTATGATATCAGCTATAAAATAACCTCAGTAGTTTTGGCAGTGCCTCTTTTAGGAAGGTGATCCATTGCTCTTTCAAGAATGGCGGCCAGGTCTCCATTTCACCAACCATTTGGCCATAGCAGCTCTTTAATACGAGTATTGCTAAGAACCAGGTGAAAGGAGGACACTTCAGGACACAGTAAAAGGCATGGACCCAGAATCTCGGATTGGAAGGAATCCTAAGAAAATTCTAGTCCAAGTTCTTGTTATCAGGCAGGACTGAATTTCAGTTTGAGACAGATGGAAGTCTTTTCCAGTACATAGTTGAGCAGGCATCACCACACCGCCCCAGCCATACTGTTCTTGTAATCACACAGACTTTACTATTCATTCAGTCCTTCAATCATTAATTCAGAAAATATTTATGGAGCAGTTACTATGTACCGAGTACTATTCAAGGCACACAGATATGGAGGCAAGATGACAAAGTCCTGTCCCTCATGGAGACCAGTTATACGTAGAGATTTTTAAAAGAGGGAGGGAGAAAAAGGAAGGAAGGAAGGAAGGGTGGGAGGGAGAAATAGAGAAAAAAAGAGAAGTGATATCAAGAAAATAAAACAAGGTAAGAGGATAGAGTGATGGGGGTGGGGGTAATGAGGTGCAGTGGTCAGAGAACGCCCCTTTGAGGAGATGCCATCTGAGCAGAGACCTGGTGGGTAAGGAGGAGGCAGGCATAGGAGGATGGGAAGAGCTTCATGCTTCAAGGCGCAGAATGATTGTCCAGGTGGCTGTGGTAGTGCGACCACAGGTATGAGAGCAAGTAGGGCCTTGAAGGTTGAATTTTATTCTAACTGCAGGGTTTTAAGCAGAGGACCGGCAACATCTGATTTATGCTTTTTTTTTTTTTTTTCTTGGCTGCGTTGGGTCTTTGTTGCTGTGCACGGGCTTTCTGTAGCTGCGGCGAGCCGGGGCTACGCTTCGTTGCGGTGCGCAGGCTTCTCCTTGCAGTAGCTTCTCTTGTTGTGGAGCACAGGCTCTAGGTGCATGGGCTTCAGTAGTTGTGGCTCGCGGGCTCAGTAGTTGTGGCTCGTGGGCTCTAGAGAGCAGGCTCAGTAGTTGTGGCGCACGGGCTTAGTCGCTCCGCGGCATGTGGGATCTTCCTGGACCAGGGCCCAAACCCCTGTCCCTTGCATTTGCAGGCAGATTCTTAAGCACTGCGCCACCAGGGAAGTCCCTGATTTAAGCTTTGCAAAGATCCCTGTGGCTATTCTTGGAAATGTGCTCTAAGGTGCATGAATGAAAGTAAGGAGACCAGTTAAGGAGGTCGTTGCCATGAGTCCAGGCAAGAGGAGATGGTAAAAACTGTCCGGATTTGAGATATCTTTTGAGGGTACAGCTAACAGGACTTAGATATGGAGGCTGGGTGTGCAGGGAGGGGGAAGGGGGGGTTTGATAGGAACCAAAGATGACTCCTAGATTTTGAACCTAATAAACTGGGAGAATAGTAGTACCGTTTAATGAGATGGGATTGTTTGGGAGAAATGACTAATTCCATGTCTTTCTCCTCTTCTAGACTATACATTCCATGAAGGCCGGGCCTCTGACTCTCTTGTTCACTGCTGTGTGCTCAGTGACTGGTACAATGTCTGGTTTGCAGAATAATAAAGGCAACCACATACCAATGACTGAGCGTGTAGTCCGTGCCCAGTGCTGTGCTTCATGCTTCATAGTCATTCTCATTTAATCCTCACAAGAGAAATGCGAGGAGATACTTGTTTGTGTCCTCATTTTACAAACAAGGAGTTGGGTTCAGAGAGGTCACATGACAGCCTCAAGGTCTCATAGGTACTAAGTGGTAAAGTTTAATAGTGGTGTTTCTGGCTCCAAACTCTAGGCTCTTCACCAGTGTACCACAGAGTCAAAGAGTCTGGGTGGGTATATGGATGGGTGGATGGATCCAAGGATGGATGAATAGATGCACGGCTAGAAGGCAACACCACATGCTGAAAATCATTTATACCATAGTGTCTCTCTGAAAGTAAAAGAGATTCAAACTGGAAGGAGTAGATTCAGTTCTACTCCTGAAAGGAAAAAATAGAAGA
The DNA here is from genome assembly GCF_026419965.1 of Kogia breviceps. Taxonomy (NCBI): domain Eukaryota; kingdom Metazoa; phylum Chordata; class Mammalia; order Artiodactyla; family Physeteridae; genus Kogia; species Kogia breviceps. The sequence continues at coordinate 23,412,551 of NC_081328.1, forward strand.
GCCAAGCATAATTTCCCACTAAAGTTATTCCCAGGAATTCAGAGGAGATAGAATTCACTTGGTGGCGGGGAGGGGCACGGAGGAGACATAGAAAGTTCTAGAAAGCTTTGTTAAATTTTTTTTTAAAAACTTAGATAGTTGAAGAAATTATCTTTTCAGGGAGCATTTCCTAGTACCTAGTACTTTTTTCAGTGATCTGGGATTACTTTAAGAGCATTAGGATCACATGAAATATTTTTGATATTTGAAAAATATCTTCTGGGCTTCCCTGGTGGCGCAGTGGTTGAGAGTCCGCCTGCCGATGCAGGGGACACGGGTTCGTGCCCCGGTCTGGGAGGATCCCGCGTGCCGCGGAGCGGCTGGGCCCGTGAGCCATGGCCGCTGGGCCTGCGCGTCCGGAGCCTGTGCTCCGCAGGGGAGAGGCCACAACAGTGAGGCCCGCATAGCACAAAAAAAAAAAAAAAAAAAAAGAAAAATATCTTCTGAGAACAAAGGCAGACAATCTTGCTATGAGTCAGGCAGCCCAGAACATGGAGCTCCTCAGGAGTGCCACTTATTACTTCCGTGGCTCAACACGTACATCAAATCTTAGTTGTGGCCCATTGGGAACAGTTTCACAATGTCTTTTCAGTAGGTGCTCTATTAGATTACAACCTTCTCAGGGAGGGTAGCCTGCACCTAGTTGACGATGACAGTGACCCAGGTCAGGAACCCGGGACCCAGCCTAGATTCCTCCCCTTCTCATACTAAAATGATGCATACAGAACACTTGTTGAGGGCTTCCCTGGTGGCGCAGTGGTTGAGAGTCCGCCTGCCGATGCAGGGGACGCGGGTTCGTGCCCCGGTCCGGGAGGATCCCACGTGCCGCGGAGCGGCTGGGCCCGTGAGCCATGGCCGCTGAGCCTGCGCGTCCGGAGCCTGCGCTCCGCAACGGGAGAGGCCACAACAGTGAGAGGCCCACATACCACAAAAAAAAAAAAAAAAAAAAAAAGAACACTTGTTGAGCACTTAGTGTGCCAGACACTGTTCCTGATGCATGGATCTCATCTGATGTTAGCCACAACCCTTTGCTGTAAGTACTACTGGGTCCTCATGTTACAGCTGAGAAGACCGAGGCAGATGGGTTTAAGTATTAATACCTTGGCCAAGTCACATTGCTGTGAAGTGTATGCAACCAGTGCAGTCTGGAGCCACATACAGTTAACCACTACATTACCTCATGGTGAAACAGTCCTCAACTCCAGGGATTCTGTCTCCTTAATCATACTCCCATTGTCTCCTCCTCCCCGTCCCCAGGGGCACTGCCCCAGGTTAGGCATTTTATCTTTTCTCATCTTAGAAATTGCCCCATCGTCCTACATTATCTCCCTGCCCCCATGCCTCCTTCCATAACTGACCAAGTTGGAATTTGATACCCATCCCTTTTTTTTTTTTTTTTTTTGGCCGCACCATTTGACTTGCTGGATCTTAGTTCCCCAACCAGGGATTGAACCCGGGCGCACAGTAGTGAAAGCGCAGAGTCCTAACCACTAGACCAGCAGGGAATTCCCTTGATACCCATCTGACTATGCCATGCTTCTGCTCAAAATCCTTTCATGGTTTCTTGTTGCCTGTGAGTTAAAGGCCCTTATAAGGCCCTTCAAAGACCTGGTCCTGACCTCCTTGTGCAGCCTCATCCTCCTCTCCTGCTGTTTCCCTTGAACCCTGTGTTCCAGGCACACCAAACAACTGCTCTCAGGTATGAATACTATGCTTCCTTTTTCCCCTCTGTGCAATACCCCACCCCATATGCACAAGCACCTGTGCGCACACATGTGTGCAGGCACACACACAAATACACACTTTGTCTATTGGGTGATTTCTCTTCATTCTTTGAGACTCAGCTGCTTTTCCTCACTCTCCCAGTCAGACGTAGGCTCCTCTTCCTTCTCTTTGGCATTGTGCCTTCATAGCTCTGATAAAAATACATCATTTTTTACAGTAATTGTCTCTTTACAAAATGTTTCTCTTTAAGATTGTAAGGTCCACGATGGCGGGAACCACAGTTATCTTGTTATTATTGTATGCCCAGCATCTGTACATGTTCATAAATCTTTGTTAAATGAATACATGAATGACTTGTTGAAATGAATTGATTTTCAAAGTAGAATTCAAAATCTGGGAAATTTTGGTCCTCACATTTTCCCATTGTTAGACTTATATACCTGTGGATTTTTGCTGCAATGGGGCTCTAGTTGAGATAGAATTTAGTAGTTAAGAATGAAGACTCATATCACCTGGTTTTTAACATTTTTTAAAAATTATTTATTTATGTATTTTGGCTGCACCGGGTCTTAGTTGCAGCATGCCTGCAGGATCTAGTTCCCCGACCAGGGATTGAACCCGGGCTCCCTGCATTGGGAGCACAGAGCCTTACCCACTGGGCCACCAGGGAAGTCCCTCACTTACCTAGTTTTAACTTGGCTCTACCATCTGCTATGGGCCCTTAGGTAAAAGTTACTCTCTCACTAAGCCTCAGTAAAACTGAGTTAATAATATCAATAGGACCTATCATAGGGCTAATGAGAGAGGGCTAATTAAAAAAAAAAAAAAAAAAAAAAAAAAAAAGGTGGGCTTCCCTGGTGGCGCAGTGGTTGAGAATCTGCCTGCCAATGCAGGGGACACGGGTTCGAGCCCCAGTCTGGGAGGATCCCACATGCCGCGGAGCAACTAGGCCCGTGAGCCACAACTACTGAGCCTGCGCGTCTGGAGCCCGTGAGCCACAACCACTGAAGCCCAAGTGCCTAGAGCCCTTGGTCCGCAACAAGAGAAGCCACGATAGTGAGAGGCCCGCGCACCGCGATGAAGAGTGGCCCCCTGCTTGCCGCAACTAGAGAAAGCCCTCGCACAGAAACGAAGACCCAACACAGCCAAAAATAAATAAATAAATAAATAGATTTTTTAAAAAAAGAACATGGGAATTCCCTGTCGGTCCAGTGGTTAGGACTCAACGCTCTCACTGCCTGGGCCCCAGGTTCGATCCCTAGTCAGGGAAGTAAAATCCCATAAGCCGTGTGGCGTGGCCAAAAAAAAAAAAAAAGACCATGTGGAGCGTCTGGTGGCTGGCACCACGGAGCAAGTGCTCAATACATATGAGCTATTATTAGTAGTAGCTATTTTCCTGACAGCATCGCTTGACCCCACTCTGTCACTATCACTTTTTGAACCAAATGTCTAGAGTTTGGTTCTTAAACTTGAACGCTCAGTTTCAGCATGCTCTTCATTTGCCAAAGTATTGGGTCACCCTGGATACAGGGCCTTAGGGAGTATGGTTGCAGATGATGGCTGAAGCCAGGAGTAGCCTTCTGCTTGTAAGTCATGATTTATTACCTAGAAACCAAAAATAAGCCTTGCCAACCAGTCAGCAGATTACCTGAATTCTTCAAACTTCCCACCCCTCTGCCCCCTTGTTGTCCCTTGCATTTGGTAAAAGGGAGGTGATGGGTGTAAGCAGCTTTGGATACAAGCAGCAATTTCTCCTTGGATGAAAGGGAGTGAGACATAGACTGTCAGGGTAGGATGTGGGGTGTTTTGTTCCTTTTGTTGGCTGCACAGAGGTGTACAAAGCAACCACGGATAAACAAAGCCCCTGGTGTGTGTCCCAAATACAGCTGGAAGAAATGCCTTCCTTTCAATTTTCATGCATAAGGAGGGGGTTGTAGTCTCTATTTCAGACCTGAGTTTTCTGGATCTCGATTCAAACAGCCTCTTTCAGAGGCCATAATAGTCTCAGTGGAGCATGGAACTAAATGGCCGAGATATAAATTGCAAGATTATCCTGAAAACATGTGTGCCAATGAAGTGAATGAGGAGTGACAAGGAAAAGAATAAAAATGAGTCCTCAAAAGAATTCAAAGACTCTTCATGTCAAATCACTTTCTAAAGAACTAAAAAATAACATAATTTGGGGTCAAGGGTGAGGTCTTCCTTTGAATGTGTAATCTTTTATAATCATTTTCCATGTGGCTATTTTAACAATGCCATTGTCCCACCCATCTTTCTGTGAGAGCTGGCATTTCTGGTTTAAAGGAGACTAAGGTGGAAAACAGGAGTTAACAAAAAGTGGTGGGTTTTATAATCTATGCTGAGAGCAGAAGTGAATTTTTCCAAATGGATTAATCAGAAAATTTGGCCAAAGGTATGTGTCCTACCTAGATGGGTAACAAAAAGGAACCATACTGGAAAGGTTATGAGACCCCATACCTCGGGCCCTCTTACCTGCTCCTCACATCTTCATTTTTTCATTCTTATCTTTGTGTTTTCTTATGAAGCAACATATATTTTTGCTTACTATGTAAATTTACTGTTAAATTTCCTCTTGGCTTTATTTGGTCAGATAGGATTTTCTGCACGTTCATCCCAAAGGAGAAATGTGTCAGTAGAAATCAGAAAGAAAAAAAAAAAATGAGTATCCACGTCTATCAGAATGACTAAACTGAAAAATAAACAAACAGACGGACAATGCTGAGTACTGACACGGATGCGGAGCAACCAGATCTCTCGCGCGCTGCTGGCGGGAAGGCACGATGGCACAGCCCCTCTGGAAAAAGTTTGATGGTTTCTTCTAAACTTAAACACCCACTTGCCATATGACCTAACAATCTTACATCTAAGCATTTACCCAAGAAAAGTGAAAATATACACAAAATACATAACAAAACCTGTCCACAGATGTTAATAGCAGCTTTTTCATAACAGCCAGAAACTGGAAACAACACAAATGTTCATCAGCTGGTGAAAATACTGTGGTATATCCATAGAATGAAATACTATTAAGCAATGAAAACGAATGACTTACAGATACATGCAATAGCGTGGATGAACCTCTAAAGTATTATGTTAAAGCATCAGGAAAGAAGCCAGATTCAGAAGGCTACTTACTACACGGCCTTCTGGAAAAGGCAAAACTATAGGAACAGAAAACAGATCAGTGGTTGTCAGGGGCTGGGGATGGGAGAAGTGGGTTCATTAGAAGAGGGACATGAAGGAACTTTTTTTTTTTTTTTTTTTTTTTGTGGTACGCGGGCCTCTCACTGCTGTGGCCTCTCCCCCTGCAGAGTGCAGGCTCCGGACGCACAGGCTCAGCGGCCATGGCTCATGGGCCCAGCCGCTCCGCGGCACGCGGGATCCTCCCAGACCGGGGCACGAACCCGTATCCCCTGCATCGGCAGGCGGACTCTCAACCACTGCGCCACCAGGGAAGCCCAAGGGACATGAAGGAACTTTTTGAGGTGATGGAAATATTCTCTATCTTGATTGCGGTGATGATTAGTTTCATGACCGTACACATTTGTCAAAACTCATAGAACTGTATACCTAACAAAGTAAATTTTGCTGTCTGTAAATTACATCTGATTTGAAAAAATATTTGTATTTCTTTAGCTTTTGAGTTTCGAGTTTCAAAATCCTAGGTCATCAAGGGTAAGAAAAAAGGACTTTAGGCAAGAACAAGGTATGTGGGTGAAAATACCATAAATGAAAGCAAGATTTCCTCACTTCTGTCCTTCACTTGAAAGGGATTCCCTAGACCCTGAGAGAGAGGGAAGAGAGAGGAACAGGAAATGATTAGCGGGGCCTGCAGATGTAGAGGCTGAACTTAATGGGACCCACAAGAAGGATTAGAGTCCCTGCTCACCAGCTTCCCAGACTATGACTGAGTGATAGAGAACCACAACTTGTTGGCATCCAGGCCATACTGGTGAGGACTTTCCTTGGGCAGCAGATTGCTCATCGCCCTCTGGCTAGACGGCTGAAATGACTCATGTTTGCTCTGCCAAGACTTTGCCCAGCTCTCTGTCTGGCTTACCCCAGGTGGAGAAATCCTCCTGCCTTGCCATTACATGAGTGACTGCCCGCCACCCTATGCTCCCCACCACTTGTCCTTGATTAGACTGAATGAAACCATTTAAGAACCTTCACTCCCACCAGGAGATGTGAAACACGCCCACTTTAGTTACCTTTCCTGTCTTCTGAACTTTTCTCAGGAATTCCCTGGTGGTCCAGTGGTTAGGACTCCATGCTGTCACTGCCGAGGGCCTGGGTTCAATTCCTGATCTGGGAACTAAGATCCTGCAAGCCTCATGGTGTGGCAGAAAACAAATAAATAAATACATAATAAGTAAACTCTCATTTACCTTCTAGTGAAAGGAAGGTAAAAGGTGAAGCAATCTTTCCTTTCCTCCACGTACGTTCAATAAATATCGTGTTTCCTTTTGGGTTGGGATTGAAAGGAATAATACTTTTGTTGACTGGCTGACCATCCCTTACATCCACACAATTTTTTTTTTTTTTTTTTGGCCATGCGGCTTGCAGGATCTCAGCTCCCCCATCAGGTATTGAACCCGGGCCATGGCTGTGAAAGCCCGGAATCCTAACCACTAGGCCACCAGGGAAACTCCCCACGATTATTTGTTCATTAAACATTCACTGCTCGGCTATAAAGAGTCTGGGTCCCTGCCCAGGAAGGAGTCCTAAGGAAGGAGATAGACAATAAACTTCGTAAGGGCCATTGAAGTGGCCTGAGTCAAGTGCTACAAGGACCCAGTGGGAGACAGGCAGCAAGGGGCCGCTGTGAAGCCTTTCTAGAACTATACTTTCTAGTTCAAGCCAGTAATTGCTGTGGTAACTCTGAGCTTTTCTTTGCTGGGCAACCCTCTCTCTCCCTTGTTACACAAGCACTCCCTGAAGAGACTGAGAAAACTCCCTGAGGGCAGGGACCTAGTCTAGTTATCCCTAGCACAATGCCTGGCTCAAAAAGACTTGCTGGGGCTTCCCTGATGGCGCAGTAGTTAAGAGTCCCCCTGCCAATGCAGGGGACACAGGTTCGAGCCCTGGTCCGGGAAGATCCCACATGCCGCAGAGCAACTAAGCCCGTGTGCCACAACTACTGAGCCTGTGCTCCAGAGCCCGCAAGCCACAACTACTGAGCCCACGTGCCACAGCTACTGAAGCCCGCGCGCCTAGAGCGTGTGCTCTGCAACAAGAGGAGACACCGCAATGAGATGCCCGCGCACCGCAGCGAAGAGTAGCCCCCGCTCGCCGCAACTAGAGAAAGCTTGCAACGCAGCAACCAGGACCCAATGCAGCCAAAAATAAAATAATTAAAACAAATAAATTTATAAAAGAAAAAAAAGACTTGTTGAAAGAATGGGTAAGTTATTGTCCTTGGGGATATTTAATATTTGCCAAATATACAGAAATAAAGAAATATAAACTAAAACATTCCGAAAGTGCATGCAAAGAAAAAGGATAATTATAAACCAGCCTACTAATAATTCTTGTCGTCTGACTATTGGTGCACGTGCATTTTTCCACTTTGAATAGCACACATCCGTGCTTTGCCTTTACCACTATTTAAGCAACAATAACCAACATTTCTTTAGCTCTGGGTTGCCAGGCGTTTAATGCACGTCATCTCACATAGTCTTTACAACAACCCTCTTTTACAGATGAGTCAGCTGAGCCTCAAAAGCTAACCAACCTATCCAAGGTCACACAGCTAACTAGAGCCTGGAAGCCTGCCTTTTAATTCCCAAGTGCCTGGTAGTTTCAACGCCCACAGGCAGAAAAGATCTCTCCAGGCATTCCCCTGTTGAGTTCCGCCTGCCTTATCTGCTTTTTCAGGTAAGTCTACCTCAGGCTGAATCTAGCTCTACCCAAGGCAAGATGAAATATCTGATACGTTGGACACAACGGGTCCAAACCAGTTATGTCGGTGGTAACTCTGACGTTTTCTTTGCAAGATGACTATTCAACACCCCCTGGTTAAGCAGAAACTCCCAGAGCTCCCTCCTACAGCCGGGGGCCCCAGAAGGTTAGTGGCTTTCCCTTTCCTCAACCTGCCTCCCTCACGTGGCTGACATTCTCGCTGGTACTATTTCTCTATAATATTGTTGAGATATATACACGAAATGAAACCTGAGCCCTGGCTGTGTCTCGTCACCATGGAAACGACTTCAAGCCTGAGTGCCTCCAGGAGATGTGGGTGCTATTCTTCCAATGGCCGTGGAAATAAGGGTCTGGGAACTGGACAAAGCTAAAACAAGCCCCTGTTGGACTCATAGCAGTTTCGGTAATGAATACCATGTTCAGTATAGGACTGTGTCATCAGCAGTGTGGTCAACCTAGATTCTCAATTTCTGACACTGCGCTGGCTTGGTTCAGAACATAACCAGCCCAATGAACATCAGCTCAAATTATCCTTCTTTTGTGAAGGGATGTTTTAAACACTATTAAGGTGGCTCAAAGACTATGGTAGAAAAAAGAAACAAACGTAAACAGTAATAAATTTCAAGAACATTCTGTAGATGAATTTTTGCTTCTGGGAATGGGAAACCAAAGTGTTCCCAAGAGACTCCATTATTAAAGCCATAAATAAAACATCCCCGATTCAGCTGCTTCGTGGCTGTACTTGTGTGGCCGCGTGCTTTGGAGAAGTGGCTCCGAATTGGAGGCAGGCAGTCCAGGGAGGCTGGGGAGGTGAGCTCATCTGAGAACCTCCTGCTTCTTCTCCCGCAAGTTGCTAGCACATCAGTCCAGGGTGTAAGGATAATGAGAAAAATTTGCTTTTCTGCAGACGCCCAAAGATGGTTACTACAAATGTTTCAAACAGGATCCTAAAACGCAAGGATGTTTTTCTAGCTGACACCCTTACTTTTTTTTTTTTTTTTTTCCATAAACGTACACACTCTCCTCTCGAAATAAAAGCAAGCAGCGTGATGCAGGGACCACTCACCTGATTGCCTAGGTGCCCTGGGTTTCAGTTCCAGTTCTGGATACTCACCAGGCCCGTGACCAAGTGTTGGTTCCTTAACCTCCCTGGGTGTCAGCCTCCTTTGTGGAGGGATGACTGTTTGACCCTAAATATCCTATGTGCTAGTAGTGCCCATAACAGTGAGTTCCAATCACTCAGCAAATAAAAAAAGACAAGTGACACATGTTAAGGCCTATTTGGTCTGGGCAATGTGCTGGGCCCTTTATGCCTGTTATTTGATCCTCACAGTAACTTAATGCATCGTTGCTGGTACCCCCAATTTACAAATGGTGCAAACTAGTCCTGAGAATTGCAGTGACTTCCTCAAAGTGATCAATGGATCAGCATGCAGTCAGGCTTCAAATCCCCATCTGTCCAACTCCAAAGTAACCTTCTTTCTATTCGACCTTGCTAATATCTGAGCTTGGGATAAATCATTAACATGATTTTAATTCAAAATAAATATAACTCGCTAGTTCTGTCATAGTTTTCAAATAATTTGCTCATGCCTTGAAAAATTCAGCTTCTCTAGCTATTCTGTCTCTCATAAAAAAATGATCCCACATCACTTGGGAATTAGAAGAATCTTCATGCAACACGAACTTTTTTTTGTTTTTTTTTGCGGTATGCGCGCCTCTCACTGTTGTGGCCTCTCCCATTGCGGAGCACAGGCTCCGGACGCGCAGGCCTAGCGGCCATGGCTCACGGGCTTAGTTGCTCCACGGCATGTGGGATCTTCCCGGACCAGGGCACGAACCCGTGTCTCCTGCATCGGCAGGCGGATTCTCAACCACTGCGCCACCGGGGAAGCCCCGCAACACGAACTTTTAATCCTTGGCTTGTTCAAGCTGGCCTGGAGCATCACCCCCAATGGCCCCATAGAAATGCCATGTGTTAGGATACTTTAGTCACTTCTGTGTGGGTAAGTTTTTGGGTTTCTATCTTTTAAATCAGTCTGAACAACTGAAAGTAACACTTTTTTTTTCCCCTCAAAAGAAATGAAAAATAATAGTGCTGCCATCAACGCCGTGAAATCCTGTAAAATAAAGGTATAATACAACAACTCTTCCTCAGTTCTAAGCTCTTGGCTCCCAGTGGAAAAGCCAGGGTTTCCATTTCATGAAAAAAGAATAAAATATGAGAGAGCAAAATAGCCATGACATTTTGGGTGTGTGCTTAGTCAGATCTGCCAGAAAGTTTCCTATTTGGTAGTTATTCGTTTTTCCTGAACAGCAGGCTGTGGACACAGATATGGTGTGGGCTTCAGAATCAGAATAAGAGTTAAAAAAAAAAATCCCAGCTCTTCCCTGGACATGTTATTTATGCTCTCTGAACCTCAGTTTCTTCCTCTGTAAAATGGGGATGATTCGTGGGATTGTTTTGAAATTAAACAAAAAATATACATGAAGAGCAAAACACAATAGTCTTCTTTACCCCACTCCAAATGCAAAACAGACTTGAGCAATTCATAATGATAACAATCATTTTCTTATCATTGACTCTTTACTGGCACTGGGCTAGCCCTTTCCATAGATTCCCTTTTTATTAGGGGAAACCAGTATTTGAAACCACGTGTTCTAATTCCAGGGCTTGCCCTGTGCCCTGCTCTGGTACACTACTATTGGGTTCAGATTAAAGGATTTATGAGCCATTGCTTCTGCAGGAAACAGCTGCCTGAGGGTCGTGGTCCATGTGGCTAGATAATTGGCCAACAGTAGGGAAAGCCATGCATAATCCTTTGTTCTCACTCAGCACAATTAGTACCCCTGCTTTTCTGCTCCCTGGGGTTGGTTTCCTGACTAGACTAGGCACATAATAGATGCCCCCAAAGTACTTGCTGAATAAATAAATGCAAATTAGTAAACTGACTGCTCATGATGTAACCATTTACTTTATGTAATATTTAATGCTAACCTCTTCTCCATTCTTCTCTTAGGGAAACTAACATGTTAAAGAGGCTTTTTTCTTAACCTGTTAAGTCTCCACATTAATTCAGTGCTCACCAAGCACTTATTAAGTACCTACTATTAATCAAGGGGCCAAGGATTACATATGTAATCCATTACCGAGTATTAAAAAACAACAAAGCCCTGCTTATATTCAGCTGTGGAATACACAGTACTTTTTAGGTAGCATTGACCTTTGGGGCTTTGTTTAATTTTCTAATTTGCATTCCCTGAACCCTGTTTATTAGGTAGTCATGGTGGGCAGACTGGGAAAGTGTCATTTTTTTTTTCTGGAGTATAATTGTTTTACATACAATGTTGTGTTAGTTTCTGCTGTACAACAAAGTGAATCAGCTATACGTATACATATATCCTCCCTCCCTCTTGAGACTCCCTCCCACTCCCCCTATCCCACCCCTCTAGGTGGTCACAGAGCACAGAGCTGAGCTCCCTTTGCTATACAGCAGCTTCCCACTAGCTATCTATTTTACACATGGTAGTGTATATATGTCCATGCTACTCTCTCAATTCATTCCCCCCCACTCCCCTGCTCCCGGGTCCACAAGTCTGTTCTCTACGTCTGTCTCTTTTCCCACCCTGCAAATATGTTCATCAGTACTGGGAAGGTGTCTTCTGAAGCCACACTAGAATTAAGGCTAGAGAGGAATTCCCTGGCGGTCCAGTGGTTACGACTCCACGCTTCCACTGTAGGGGGCATGGGTTCAATCCCTGGTCTGGGAACTAACATCCTGCATGCCACATGGCGTGGCCCTCCAGCCCCCCCACCAAAAAAAAAACAACAACCAAAAAAAACAAAAAAAAAGAAAGAAGGCTGGAGTAGAGAGAGGCTGAAATTTGGAACATGGTGTAGGGAAAGAACAAAGAACATAGGGCTGTGAAGTCAGATGGACTATGATTCCTGATCCTGTCCCTAGCAAACCTCAATTCTGTCATCTACAAAATAAGGATGATCAGCATTTGTCACTGTTTTCCCACAGGGTGGGAAGGACTCCTAGAATGATATAAGGAAGTACCTCGTTGTGAAGATCCTACATGAGGTCACAGAAGCAAAGCACCCAACACAGGGTCTCACGCAAACCAAGCACTCCATGAACATCTTTGCTCTCCCTTTCTTCCGGCGTGATCTCCTGGACAGCCACTGTGGAGCTAGGAGAGCTTGGAAAGGTGAGGAGGATCCAAGGGCTGCTGGTTTGAGACTGGTTGTCTCCTGCACATGTTATCTTTTCTCTCCTCCCTGCCTGCCAAAGCCAAACAAGAATGAAATGATAACAGGCATAGACACTGAAGCAAAACAGGTCACAGGAATAAGATAATGCACCCAAGGACAAATAAAAGTTAACTGTAGCTGGGCCCAGAATAGGTAAGTAAAAAGTCTAGGGAAGTAGAGAAGGTATTTCCTATTTTATAGGGAATAGGCTTTTCAAATATTATCACCAATGTGAAAACTCACGAACACATACACTTGGGTGGCTTTAATATCCTCTTTGCTATTTTGGTCGCCTGCACAAGGTGGGAACTCTATAAGTTATGGATGCAAGCTTTGGAAAAAGTGCTTAGAATATAGTATAAATTGATGATGTCTAGGCAAATATGTTTAGCCTTGTTAAAACCGTACTTACAATGACTGGCTATGCAAGGTTGTATGTGCATATGGACGAGACTAGAGGAAAGGTACTTGGGGAAAAAAACAGCTGCTTTATTAGGATGGTCGAATTGCCGTACTCAGTGGCTAGAACCTAACAGATGTTTAATATTTGTCCAGTGAGTGAGAAGACTTGATTTTCCATACATTATAACTGAACATTTATCTCCCTCTGTTAGCCAACCATTCAGAGATAATGTTGCCTCTTTTTGACATTACTTTGTTGTTTTACTTTTTTATCCCTTCACCTAATGTAATTCTATCTCTAAAGAAAATTGGTATAAACAGAAAAGCTTGCAGAGTCTAAGAATATGGGGCTTAGTGGACAGAAATGATACATTTCTGCATTTCTGATCTCCAAAGCCAGGAGAAATGTTTGTAGATAAACAGAAGACCTGATCTGTATTCATCAATCAGCCAAGTGTTCTTAGGGAAAATAACCCCTCAGGGCCTCAGTTGACAGATCTGTGAATAGGGTTAGACAGATGACAACCTACAGGTCTGTCAGTTACTTTAAATGTTAAATGTCAAGATAAAACATGCTGGGTCAATTAAGACAGATGAGCCCTGCAAAGAATTAATATTTGAAAACTTTATTTTCTCAAATGAGCACCAACACAGATTGGAAATATGACAGAAACAATGCACTTTTCTCTAATATTGAATCACTATGTACAAATACAGGAAAAGGTGAAGACAAATTACTTGAAAATAATTATCTTTGTTATTGAAGCAAAGTGACCTGAAAATGCCACTGAAAAAAAAATTTTTTTAATTAAAAAAAAAAAAGAAAAACAAAACCCAAACCCAACAAATACAGTTTGTAAACACAAGCATAAATAGAGTCTGTATTGAAAGATAGTCTCTGCAGGTTGGAAAAGGGACCTGACTCTCACTTTCACCAAAATGGTATACAAAAACACACGGACAGATAGAATTTGGTAATATGAGAACAGCTTGTTTCTTCTTGGCTTTACCTTTCACTGCTGGCCAATTTCACGACTGTATTTTATTTTTAAATATTAAATATATCTCTTTCCTTGAACTAGACCACTAGCATGTTTTCTCATTTGAGCAGACTCTTTTTTAAAAATATGTAAGATGATTGTGTTCAAGATTTGATTTCCCAGCCTCTTCCTGAACCTGAGGCAATCTGACCTTAAAAAAAAAAAAAAAAGGTGTTTACCTCCAAGGTATGTGTATTATTTTACTGACGTTCTTTCTACCCAAACCAGTTTAATGTTTAACATGATGCGGCTTCCACAACAGCTGGAGCCCTGGGTTCATGATGAATACACTCACATCTCAGCGAGAAACACAGTTTTGATCTTCACAACAACAGATTTCCTTTACAGTCTGTAAAAGTTGAGCACACAAAGAAAAAGGAGCAAACAGGCAACAGCTCCATGCTCAGGAAAACAAAATCCTCGAGGGTTGTGCTGTTGGTCCACTCAGAAACAAAACCACCAGAGAAAAAGAGAAGAAAAATCTTATGTGCCCAAGGTGTAAACTGTAGGTACAGTGTCCCAAATAAAAATGAAAACAGGAGGCACAATCCAAAGTGCTTTGCGCGCGCGCACACACACACACACACACACACACACACACACACAAATTAAAAACAAGCCTCCAAGACTCCAATCTGTTGGAAATTCTTCCAACAAGAGGAATCACTCTAATTTGTTACTAAATTTATTTGATTTTATCTATTTTCTTTTCTAGCCAATGGTGGTGCAAGAAAATATTTCAATTCTCAACTTGGTAATGTACTGCAGAGTCTGTTCCATTGGGAAGAAATGCAGAGAGGCACTGCTTTATTGCCTCCGTCCAGACTAAAGTGATGGAGATCTTTTTTTTTCTTTTTTCTTTTTTCTAAGAGTATATTGGTGATCACTGTTTCCCTTAAGATATACTTCAAGAAATGCAGAGGAAACCACAGCATTTAAAAATGAAAATAAAAAGTGCTCTCAGGGGATCTGAGAAAACAGCACCAAATATATTATTTAAAAAATTAAATATTATTTACAAAAGTATATTTCACAAGCAACTGTTTCTCCTATATCCACTTGAAAATCTTTTTGTCAAGGGGACACCTCTCTTTTTTACACACTGATCCGCCAGTAAAGTTTTACTCTGCTGTCAGGGGAATTGGGGGAGCACTCAGGCAGGCCCAGCTGACGATCGGTGGACATCAGCAGCCTGAGACTAATATCCCGTCCGGCAGGCTGGGTGTAATCCAGGACCGCCGAGGCCACATGACCTAGGGAGGTACAGGGGAGATGGAACTAGAGTCTGCCGGTTGGACTTCCGTTGAAAATGAAGGCAGCTACTGGCTGAGATATAAAACTTCTTCTGAACCTCAGTATAAATAAAAGGTTTTATACCTTTTCCTTTCTCACTTCTTCTCCCCTTTCCCTACTCCCTGCACGCCACCCTAGCTTTATCCTTGAACTCCAATTCCCCGAACCTCCCAGGGGTGAATGGATGAGGTCTTTGGTTATGCTCTGAGTCAATAATTTGGTGAGGAAGTTAAGAAATGAACTGACTGAGGCCTTGAGTTGATGCATCTCCATCGCTCAGCTGCGGTCTCTCCAATACTATAGACGGTAGATAGACAAGCCATGAATGAAGCTAAAGTTATAAGAAGCACTTTTGGTTGACACAAAGGGAAAGCCTAATGAGTTGGGTTTTCTTCCCCTGTCGCAACATTCTTCTCAGATCTCTGGCACCAAGTACGGTGCCATGCGCCCATTGGATGCTCAATGGATAGTAACTGAAAAAAATACCAGAACCAGGGTCTAACTGGAGCCTGCTCTGATCCATGTAAGAGTCGGAGGCCCCATCCCCACAGACACAGTGGCACATCAGTCTCCTCTGCCTCTTGAAAGTTCTAGGGCACCTCATGTCCAGTTTCTATGTCACCATGCTCCGTTTTTACACACCAACCCATGTCCTCCCCAACCCCCCATACCATCTTCTTTTTATGGAAAGGATCAATAGCCAGGACGTTTCCTGAGTCAAGGGGCTAATCAAAATACAGAAACGAGGGCCACTGCCTTCAGCAGGGATGGGGAGAGGAATCTATGATTTCTATGCTGGCAAGCCAGCTTAGGAATGTGAAAGTTGAAATTTTTTTTTTTTTTTTATTGAGATCTGGGGCCTGGGAGCCAGAGGAACTATTTCTCTGGGATCAGAAATGAAAAGACTTCTTCTGAACCTCAGTCTGCTTTTTAGTAACGTGGAGAGAACAACTTAATCTCCCAGGCTACTAAAAGCACCAAAAGATGTGGGCAAGAAGCCTTCCGGAACAAAATTCGATTTTTAAGAATCCTCTTTGTCTTACAGAAGCTGTCTGCGGCTAAACGTGAGGCTGGGCAGGACCACACCCATCTCAGCCCCTCGCTCCACAATCAGCACACAGAGACTCAAAAAGGCATTTCCACAACAGACTCACCTCCTCCGGGAATTTGGCTCAATTCTGAAAATGTCCTGGGTTGGCCGCTTTAATCTTGGTTAAGAATTTTACAGGTTCTCATCTCCATGAACTCACTCTTTTGTGACTTCTAAGGTGAATTTTCCTATGGGATCAGCCTACTTGGGGAATGAGATGCTGAGAATTACCTAACATAACCTACACATACCTTCGCGTTAATAATATTTTCAGTCTAAGCAATGAAATTGACTCAGTTAAATGAGTTTCGGTCATGCACCGTGTACTGGCTAAATTGCTGTAGAACAGACTTCACAGTGTTGATTAAACGTAACAAACTCCTCTCTCTCAAGAGCCTTACAGGGATTTGTTCACTTCCCTAATATAATGAACTTTGGACGGGGAGGCGGGGAGTGGGGTGTAATACTGGAGTTTATAACTTGCCTTTTGACATCAAATCTGAGACCTTCCCATTGCTGGATCACATCGACAGATTTGTCTCCACACAACACATTCAAGTAAAAGAGAACAGCTAGGGAGGGGCATGCGGAATCTACCGGCCAGGTTATCACCAAGCTCGAAGCCTTGGGACTTTGTTTTCCACGATCTACAATGATAGAACTGGAGAAAAACACCCAACACTCGACGTACAAAGAATTGCTGATCTCAGTGAAGCCGCTGCACACCAAAGAAGAAAAGACGCACTTAACCTGTTATGGTTCAAACCTAAACTATTCCCCGCGCTGCCCCGCCCCACCCCCCCTTTCTTGACACAATGCTCTTCTCTTCCTGCGGTTCAGAAAAAAAGGTCAGTCAGAACTGCTAACTGGTTCTACTTTTTATTTCCTCTGGCCCAGTATCAGAGCCATTTCTGCAGGAGCTCCTAAACTGCCTCCCCCTTTGTTCCCTGTGATCCTCAACCACTGATTTTACTTGGGTGCTGGTCAAAGCCTTTGGGACGTTTGGATCTTGCACCCATTGCAAATGGCAGTCCCCTCTCCTGTCACCTACAGTGGCCGAAGAGGCAGAGACGATTACCCAGAGGAGCAGTGAGGCATCAGAGTCACCGATACCATCTGGACTTTTCCCGAGCCACTCACTGCTGCCAGGATACTCCGCAGCTCGGCCCAGGGGAACCAGGCCGGCCCCGGCCCTGCCAGCTAGAATTAGGGCCACTTCTTGTGCTCATTTGCTAACCTGGCACATTTGGTGTCAGGAACAGAAGCTTCTGATCAGAGAGAATGCAGTCATGAGGTATTTTTTTTTTTTTCTCTTTGTCCTTTTAGACAAGTCGATTATTTCAAGCCTAAGTTCCCAGGTCTCCAGGAGCAGCACAAGTTTGTTCCTACCTCTACCCTCCCGTCCCCCCTACCCACCCGGGACCCTCCTGGTTCCCCTCTTCCTCACACCCCTGCGCCGTGCCACTGTTCTCCTGACAAGAGGCCATCAGGCAGCTCTTCAAGGGCCCTGGGGCCTTTATCCGAGTGGGCTGCCGCCATGCGGGCAGGCATCTGTTCCTTTTGTTGTTTTGCTTTCAGCCAACACTAGAACAGAGAGAGAAGCCAGGGTCAACTCACAAACAGATACAAAGCAAAGAGACAGAGAGACAGCGATTTAGAGGCTGGTCACCAGAAAGATGGTGGCAGGGTGGGAGAATGCCCCAGATGGCAAGGCCCCTAAATGGATGGAACCAAGTGTTCAGTCACTCTCTCACGCTTGGGTAGGATGTTCGGTTGGATGGATTCACGTGGACACTGGGGTGGGTGGATGCTCTCCAATCAGTCCCAGCCATTATCCTTGATCATGTGTGCTAGCTCAATGATGTATTTGCCTTCTTTATATTTCTGGCTGCTTTCAAAGGCATGTTCCTAGGAAACACAAAGGAAGAGAAAAGACACTGAATGACCAAAGACAAGCAGATGACTTTTGGAGCATAGGAGCCAAGGCGGGGCCGATGACAGGTATATCGGGACCACCGAAGTCTGGCTCCGGCGTCACCCAGACTCACTGAGAATTCCTACCACTCAGCACACTATGTCCCCTTGGCTTAACTGCACAGCACTGAGGCATCAGCAGGACTTTCTCAATATTTACAATAGAATTTAAATATTTTTAAATTTCAACATTCTAAATATTTTCTCAGTATTTGCAATAGCGTTTCTTCAGGATCTTTGCTCATTCAAGTCTCTGGCCAAACGTCACCATCTCAGTAAGGTCTTTACTGAAAATCACAACTTCCCAGGCAGCAATCCCTCCCCGCCCCGCTCTTTTCCTGCTTTATTTTTCTCCACAGCGCTTACCACATTCAAACATGCTGTATAACTTGCATATCTATTTTGTGTTTTGTCTGTCTCCCACTATACCGCAAGATAAACTTCATGTTTTGTTCACTGATAGATCCATCTATATATATATGTGTGTGTATGTGTGTGTGTGTGTGTGTGTGTGTGCGTGAGTGTGTGTGTGTGTGTAAAATCTTAGGGGCACTTGGAAATCTGCCCTATGGAGGTATCCATAAAGTTTCTGTGTCATTATTTTATTTTATTTTATTATTATTTTTTGGCCAGTCTGTATGGCTTCTGGGATCTTAGTTCCCCAACCAGAGATTAAACTCGAGCCCTTGGCAGTGAAGGCCCGGAGTCCTAAACACTGGACTGCCAGGGAATTCCCACTGTGTCATTATTTTAAACTGTGCTTGTTAGGCTTAGAGAAAAGACATTCAGGGACAGAAACAAAATATATTGTGAGGCCAACCAGGTCTCTCTTTTATTTCTTATCTTGCTATTTCCATGTCAGATGTGTTAAGTTTGTTTTTCCATCATTGCTTTTCTCCAGGGAAAAAGGAGCTGTATGAACTCCAGGCTGAAGGACCTAGCAGTCCTTGAGCCCTACCCAGCTACCAGGCCTCCAGAGAAGGGCAAACCCAATGCAAACCAGCTGGGAGGTTACCCGTTGAAACTTACAGCACTGCCGGCTCTCCCAGCTAATAAGCCCCACAGAAATAAGTCCTGCCTAGGTGTAGGATCAAGGTGACATTCTATTTGCAGACACAGATACAAAAAACCATCTTGGTGTATCATCTGAAAAACACTGGGTATCAGGGTCATCGGATGGCAAAGCTCAATGTGCAGAGCAGTGGACATCAGCTCTCCCTCCCGAGTCCCTAAATTAGGAAGGAGCTAAATAAATCCTACTGTCGATAGATTCTGGGCAGCATTTGTATGGACTGTATCTTCTGTTCTAGAGCTCAGGGGCTCCGGGTCTCAGAACAAGAGGTCAGACTTGAGCCTCTTGTTGAGAGAGGAATCATTCCACACAGCAGAGAGGGGAGGGGCACCGAGAGAAAGTGCAAACACACCACACACATACGAGAGCTGTGGGCTCAGCAGTAATTTCCCTGACACCTCATTATTCCCCAGCTCCGTTTGTGTGTGTGTCTATGTGTGTGTGTCTGTGTGTGTGTGTGTGCGATGTGTACACAACCAGAGGAATGCGGTTTGGGAATAGGACCTATTGTTCCATAGTAGTGTATTCAGGATAGAGAGGAGGAAAAAACAAAACTAGCAAAGTGACAGTGTGTCCCTATTAAACAAAAAGAAAGAAAGAAAAAAGTCAACACCCCCCAAGCCACAGGGCACTTGCAAAATGTCACAACTGGATTCCAGTAGACAGCGCTAGATGTGGAATTGAAACAAACATCCCCCCTAAACCCCACGGCTACTGCTTCCTAGCATCAGAAGCATCATTTAAGCATCTGACTTCCTTTTACAATTAACAAAATTATAAACTTTCTATTTACAAAATTGGGATAATTTCAAGTACTTCACAGGGTTATTATAAGGGTCGGAAGGAATAATAGAATGAAAGGTTGGAGCACTGGGCCTGGCATGTGAGAGGTGATCGATGAATGTTTGGGGAGATGGATGTTCGTCTGTTGTCCTGTCCAGCTGCTGCTGTAACTTCACCTGTGGTTTTCCCCCTTGGTATCATGTCTATAAACACCCTGAGGGCAAGAACTAGATCTCATTCACTTTTGCATCCAGCACAAAGGTTCTCAATAAAGCTTTGTCAAAGGACTGAATCATTTTACCTGAAGAAAGGAGCAAAACCAACCAAGTCAGATTTATCTTCTGTCTATAAATCCAGCACATGTTCAAGGAATAAGACAGCCAAGAAGTTGGGAAACAAAGAAGAAGCAGAACACTTTTGGATAATCAAAACCAGAACTGTGGCCCCCAGATCACTCAGAGGGGGCCAGTGGCCATACAGGGGGAGAAGGGCCAAGCCAGTTTCTCCCGTAGGAAGCTGTGGTTAAACCTTCCTGGCATCATGAAACACAGTGTCCAGGTTTTTTCGTTCTCATTCTGAACATTTCAAGGAAGACGTGAAAAGATGGAATCTAAAGGCCATGGTGCTGCACTGCAGACTCCACCTGCAGCAGTTTTTTAGATCTGCACTTTTCTTTTTTTTTGGCCAAGCCACGGAACTCGTGGGATCTCAGTTCCCCAGCCAGGGACTGAACCCGGGCCATGGCAGTGAAAGCCCGGAATCCTAACCACTAAGCCACCAGGTAACTCCCCAAGATCTGCACGTTTTTTAACTTTATTTAAATGGAATCATACTTTCATGTCTGGCTTCTTTGGCTCAACATCTTTTTTCACATACACTCATATTTTTAGAGCAGTTTTAGGTTCATCACAAAAAGGAGCAGGAGACACAGAGATTTCCCCTAAGGCTCCCTGCTCCCACGTATGCACAAGCTCCCCCACGATCAAAGTCCTGCAGAGTGTGGTGCATTTACTGCAGTCAACAAACCTACACTGATGCACCCTCATGCCAAGCTAGCTAACGGCAGGTCCTAGGAGCCAGCCCCACACTGAGGCTTTGCAACTGACAGGACAGGGGATTTGAGGCATTTTACATGGAATAAACTGCCCTCCCAGAAACAGGAAGACTCATTTTTCAATATTCCCACAATGAGAGAGAGGGCAGAGAAAAGCACTGTGAAAAGATCTGCCAATGATAATAACAACAATAATACAAGTTGACTTTCACTGAACACATATACTTCCTCTCACCCTGGCAAGGGACTGCCCACTCTCCTAGGTACCAAGGAGATGTTAAAAATATCTGAGTTAAACAGTGCAGGAATAAATGTCCAGTTGGGCAAGTCCAGCCATGACTATATCTGACAGTGGACATATAATTAACACAATATTTGATGATGCCTAGCACAGGGTCTGGGACCTAAGAGATGTTTGGGGGACATTTACTGGAGCATCAAAGAACATGGGCTCTGCAGTCGGACCACCACCTGGACTCCTATCCTCGTCTGGCCACGTAATGGCTAGACAACACTGGACATACTATTAACCTCCCTACGCCTCAGCTTCCTCATCCATAAACTAGGGATTAAAATGGGTAAATCCGTACCCGCTGAGGATTCTGTGAAGAGTAAATAAAATCATGTATGTCTGGAATGCAGTAAATTGTCAGGAAATGTTATGTGCCATTGTTATTATTACTATTATTATTATTAATTAAATTGAGAGGGTGCGTGTGTGTGTGCACGCGCCCACGCACGTGTATCAGGAGCAGGTGAAGAAAGGAGTAGGAGGAGTGGACTGTCAGTGAAAAGGGGAGGAGCATGGCAAACAGAAGTGCGCCAGGAACTGCTCTTTGAGCTCAGTTTCCCATCCTGGTCAAAGATATTCCCACAAGGCCACGGGAGGCAAGTAGAAGAAAACATTCTTCTAATGTCTGGCTCTCAGCTAGTTCCTTCATGGCCCTCTCTCCACCAGTCAGACTCCTTGGTACTTACATATTTCCAGCCCAGCGTGGTTTTGCAGTTTTCACAGTAAATGTCTGCGACGGCGTGCAGTCCTGTTAGCAACACGCGCTCTTCTGCCGGCCCGCAGCCCACGTTAACTCTGTGCCAAGGGACAGAGAGAGAGAGCGGGGCGTCAGGCACATGCTTACCACCAGTTGTTCAAGCTGGACTTCCAGCAAAAAATTAACTGAGTACAGCTGCCTGAAGGGAAGCCAACACTGAGAAGAGCATCATCTCTAACTGCAAACCAGGAATAACCTCCGAAGAGGTAGCCACATGGAAACGTCTCCGTTGAGATGCATTTCAGATCTGCAAGTTCTGATTCAATGAGTCTACTAAAAGAAGTCTTTATGGTTGAGACTTGGCTCAGAATTTTTCTAACAAATGCTTTTAGCCTTGTGATTTAAGGGGACAAACTGACAACCACATTGAAGTCCACAGCCATGAGCACAGGTCCTCAGAGATTCCCGAGGACTGATTGCAGCCAGAGGTGTCAATCATGACGGCACAGTCCTGTCCTGATCCCAAGGATGGGTGAGCCCCATCTATCAAATACATAGACTCCTTCACAGAGCACCTAGTATTTTAGACTGAACACGCTAGATTTCCATTTTCACAGTTCACCCGGCTTGCTTTCCTAGAGAAAGCTGTAAATCATGCTGAGGGCTGTGGCAGACTGTGCATCTGTAGGAGGGGATGGAGGCTCTTCACTAACTCCACTTTATGAAGGCTCCTCCAACCTTAGGCCTCCAGCAGATCCTGGTGTCCTCTGTTCGCCCCCCTTCTCTCCCCCAGAGACACATCTCCGGTCTAGTTATGAGACCTCCCGTGTTGAAGCTCTCAGAAGCACTTCAGTTTCTTCCCTAGGAGACTACAGCCCTCTGTACTTACTTGGGGGTAGTGACTATATTATTTTTAGCCAAAGATGATGCCCCCCCAAAGCCCCCAAGGATGACTGGCTACCACTTGTGGTAAATAATGCTCCATGGGAGTGTGTGTGTGTGTGTGTGTGTCAGAGAGGACAGGCTCCGTTGTTCAATTATCATTGAGCGTTGCTTTTCCCCACCCCTCAAAATTTGCACCGAATAATGGATGTACCATTCAGAGACACTCACACTGAGTTAAAGAGGTATGCTCGTCCTTGACTTCCTTGGAACGACTGAAATGCAAGAAGACAAATCGATAGTTAGAGATCCATTTCACCCACCCATTTGGGAAACCAGCCCCAAAGCACAACAATCATGACCTTGCAGGGCTGACACGGCTAAAAGGGAGCAGTGAGCCAGTTAACCCTCCAGCTAGCAGATGGCATGGTGGGAGGAGGAGAAGGCAGAATAAACAGAGCTACAGAGCCCGGGTCAGCCCACACTCGGACTGTTTTCACCAGCCCAGGTAAGAAAATATCATTAATCCACACTGGCCTTTCCTGGACCCACTTGATTTCAGCCACCTGTACTGCCCACAGCTTTCAAGTCGGCTGGGGCATGGAAACCAGCACAAGCACCTCTGCTTGCCCTCTTGGTTCAACCCTGCAGAAGACAGCAAAGAATCCCCAAGGTAAGAATAAACCACCAAACCCACACTTCTCACTGGTCGTGCTTTCTTGGAGATCCTAACTGCCAGAATAGTTACCATCCTCCTAAATGGCGGCACGAAAGTTCTCCTTTTGAGGTGTAAGCAACTTCATCGCTAGATCACAGGAATGCTCGTTAAGCAGGAATCCCACTTTAACTTCTAGCTTAAAGAGGAGCTTCTTTCTTCTGGCTGGAGGAGGGCAGGGAACAGGAGAAACTGGAGCCAGAGCTTGCCGTGCGATTTGGCATCTACTTCCATTAACACAGGCCCTATCCGTGTTTTCCTCCTCTGGTTACACTGAAACGTCTGGCTGACATGAGCCGTCCATGTACTGCATTTCTGCCTGCATTTTTAATGTGGCCTGACAACTGTACCCTGAATTAAACATCCTGGTCTGCTCTGAAGACCACTCTTAAAATAAATAAACCAACAAATAAGGGACTCTCCCATGACCTCTGCTATTCAGTGGCTGGAGAAATCTATGGGAGACTTGGTTAACAGGTCCTTTGGGTCTTGAAACATCCCCTGGAACATAACAGCTCCAGGCTAGCACTGAGCATGAACAGGAGTGTCACAGCCTCGAAACCTGGAACCTGGAAGTCCATGCCAAGTGTCTGGATGAGACAATGTCCCAGCAACACAGACCCTATATTTGGCCAACCTGTTAGTTCTACTTGGGAGCGCAAGACATCCAAGCACCGCCAGGATAGCAAAAGCATCACGATCTGGTCCCGCCAACCTCTGCGGTCTCTTCTCTTGCTACTTTCCCACTGTGTCCTTTGCTCTAGTCAGGCTGAACCATGTGCAATTCCTGGAACTTGCATTTCACCAACTCTGACCACCATCTTCCCTGAGATGGGGAGGCTCCTCCACTTGACCAATCCTAAGCCTCAGCTCAGCTTCCTCTCTTTCGTAAGGCTTTCTCTGACCTCCTCAGGAAGAGGTACCCACTGGTGCCCATGTACTGGACTCCTCTTGTTCCCTGCCTGTTCCTTTTTCATAGCTCTTGGCATACTGGATTTAAATTGTCTCTCTGTCTAACTCACTCACTAGATTGTGAGCTCCCTGAAGGCATGAACCAGGTCTTCAATCTCTTTCTGAACCCACAACACATAGCGTGAATCTGGCATCATTTATAAAATATTTATTGCATGAGTCAATTGCCTCTAATTTCCTTTTTTTCTTTCTTTAAATGGCTTTATTGGTATATATCTGACATACAATAATAAAGTGTGTATATTTAAAGTGTACTATTTGATGAGTTTTGATACCTGCATATACCTGTGAAATCATCACCACAACCAATATTACAGACTATCTGTCACATCCAAAAGTTTCCTCATGTCCCTCAATCCAGCCATCTCTTCCCTCCTCACTCGCTTCCCACTCATCCTCAGGCAGCCACTGTCTACTGTCACTGTAGTTTGTATTTTCCATAATTTATAATAAATGAAATCATACAGCATGTAGTGTTTCTTGCCTGGCTTCTTTCACACAGCATAATTCTTTTAAGGTTCATCTATGTTGCTGTATATATCAATAGTTCATTCTCTTCTCATTGCTGAGTCATATTCCAGTCTGTGAATCTACCAGAGCTAATTTATTTTTGGTTTGATTTTAATAAGGGATTTGGACTAGTTGACCTCCAAGTCTCCTTCCAGCTCCAAAATTATATTGTCATATAATTCTGTGGTCCTACATTATGGATAATTGGGAGTGCCACCCTCGAGGAAACTTTTATCAAGATCTTCAAGCTAGAGCTTAGAAGAAGGTGGTTATGGGAAAACAAATTCTAGAAGAGAGCAGACTGGAAAACGACAACATGAAGTAACACAGCTTCACCATTTATGGCAGGAAACGTTACGTTCACTTCTCAAAGACTCACAGATCACCTGCTATCTGCTAATGGGAATTCAGGGAGAGCTTTTCAGGGCAGCAGTCCCCCCAGAAGGTACACAAGACAATCCTTCAGGGTAGGGGGAAAATACTAGAAATTTTATCTATTTAATTTTATCTTTAAAAAAAAGTTTCACTCAACAGTATTTAGCAATGCTTTCGTTTTATATGATCTTTGTAGTTCAGAACTGATATGCCTGTACAAAAATTAAAAGGCAGGATATTCAGAAGAAAATGCAGGAGAAAAATCTTTGTGACCTTGCGTTAGAAAAGATTTCTTAGATACTACACCAGGAACACAATTTATAAAAGAAAAAACTGCTAAATTTCATCAAAATTTTAAACTCTTGCTCTGAAAAACACCCTTAAGAGAATGAAAAGATAAGCCATAGACTGGGAGAAAATATATACAAATCACTTGTCTAACAAAGGACTTGTATCTAAAATATACAAAGAACTCTCAAAACTCAATAATAAAACAAGAAACCCAATTTTAAAATGGGCAAAGATTTGAACAGACTTCACCAAATATAAACAGATGGGAAACAGGCCCATGAAAAGATGCTCAACATCACTAGTCATTAGGGGAATGCAAATTGAAAAACATAATTGAGATATCACTATATACACATTAAAATGGTCCAAAAAATTTTTTTAACTGACAAAACTAAGTGCACTCAAGAATGTATAGCAACTGGAATTCAGACACTGCAAAATGGCACAGCCATTTGGATAAGAGTTTGGCAGTTTCAATTACTCAAACGTAATGAAAACCTATGTTAATACACATAACATGGATGAATCTGAAATGCTTTAGCTAAGATCATGGGTTGCCAAAGGTTATAGGTAAGAGGAAAGTGTGACTACATAGGGGTAACACAGGAGTTGGAATTTTCTTATCTTGATTTCAGTGGTGCATAAGACTATGCATTTATCAAAACTCATTGGATTTTTTTAGTTTTAATTTTACATACAGTAAAATTCACTCTTGTTGGTGAAATCCAATAAAAATGTTAAGATAAGCCATCTCTAAACTCTCCTATATCTGAACACCGTACTCCTATATTTGTACAATTAGGAACTGTAAAAAATTTCCTGATCTATTTAAAAGTATTCCAAACAAAGAGCTTCAGAGGAGTTTGAAGTCTCGTTAAAAGGTACTTTTCTAAACTACAAAGTTCAGCAAAAACCTTTGTATAACTGGTGGGTGGGTTGGAAAATGGGGATCATGATTTTTGTAAGCTCAAGGATACAAATGTTCCATTTGAATCTACCTTTGTAAGGAAGTTTTCATTAAGGGCAGCTGTTAAAATGAAGTATAGAAGTATACTCTCCTAGGGACACACCTCTGAATTACTGAACCACAAAGTGATAAACCAAGATTTTTTTTTTTCCTAAAAAGAGAGCATATTCAATCATATATACCTTCAATAAAATAAGATTAAAAGCAAATTTACAATTGTTTTATTTTTTCTTCCATCCTTTTAAATTACAGAAACTATTAAAATTTTCTAATATTTGTTTATAATGTAGGTATTACATAGCAATCCATGTATACCATTTATAGGTAAGTAGACATATTAGGAATACATGCTCAAACACTTTACTGGCAGGGGTATGTGATTTTAAAGGTTTGGAGGTCACTGTTCTGGGGGTTCCCATCTGTTTCAGGCAGGGCCTGAGAGTCACTTTCTCTGGCCTGACACAGATTCGAATTCCTAGAGAGTAGGGTGGGGGAGGGCACATGGCAGGGAAGAGAGTTGCCAGTCAGGCCCAGAGGCGCCTCACAAGGCCACCACGGTTCCTCCAGGCCTGTTCTTCGAGAGAGAGTGCTGGCAGAGGTCCACACTCTGCAAAGGGTGCCGAACCCAATCAGGGCTGTCTCGGTGGCAATACCTACAGGGGTACCTCCCCAGCGACAGTATCTATGAGCCTGTCTCCTCAGCCTGGCACTCAGGACCAGCTGAATCTCTGGGGCTTCAGGATCCTGGAAGCTTTTTCCACCATGGCTTCCACACTGGGCCCCTGCCAAGCCAACATTTATGATGAGACAAACATTCACAGAGGACAACAGGCATCTTGCAAATAGACAGGGACAAGAATAGCCCGGCTGGGTCGCTGTCTCCTGTGGGCCCCAGCCCAGCCTGGCACAACGAGGCACTGTCTGGCGCTCTTGAGTGACGGTGGTACCCAAGGTGGGGAGACTGAAAGCAAGTGAAGGAAGCAATTAGAAAGAAGCAAACAGAAGTTCAGACCAGGAGATCCCAAACAGACTGTCGGACACATTTGTTTGCTGTCATTACTGCCAGGCAACAAGGCAGCTCTTTTCCATGTTGTATATCAATGAAGGCTGGTATTCAGGACTCCAGAAAAGGTTTTTTTGTTTTTGTTTTTTAAATTATTCAAAACTTTTCTTCTGTCCTTTAACGGAAGGTAATAGTTCCAGGTCCAGCCCTTCCAGCCAGCTCAAAGCAACGGAAAGGGCTTTGAGTTTCCTGTTTAGTAGCCAAAACCACTGATTTCTGGCCCCTTTGAAAGTCTGGAAGGCAGCAATGCCTTTTAAAAGTAGGAGGACCATTGAAAAAAAGGAATACTTGTGGGGGGGAGGTGGCAACAGAGCAAACATGTGGGTTCCTCCTTCACTTGAACAGGCTCAGGCGTGAAGTCCTCCTAGCATGAAACAGAGCCTCTCAATCTCCTCTCTCTGGAAACGTCAACCATTATCAACCGAGTATGTGCCCCAGGAAGTGCCCAGAGATGAGGGAAGCAGAGGCCCACCTGACGACTCAGCTGCAACATCTGGGAGCTAGAGGAGCCCTTGCATATCTTCGTATGATAAGAGGATCTCATCTTGGCTCAGAAATTCAGGATAAAACCCTGGTTTTGCAACTTCAGCTTAATAGCTACTTGACCCTGGGAGAATTATTTAGCCTCTCTCGGCTTCCACATCTTTTACATCTGCAGATGGAAACCATGCCTATTTTCCAAGTTGTTGAGAACAAGAAGTAAAACAAGGTAAATAAAAGCGCAGAGTAAAAAGATCAGTTCCCTACCTTCCCTTTTTGGCCTTTTCAGGAGCCTGGAGAAGAGAGAAGAAAAGGTTGACTCTAATCTATTTGGTTCTTCAAAATTCTTTTCTTCAGTGACTTTGGTGTCCCTCTTTCTCTATATTACCGCATAAGGCCACTCTTCCACTCTTTGTAACTCAATATCCATAAAAATGTAGGGATGGAACTGAAGCTCCCCATGATCCTTTCCACGTGTAATAATTTAAAGCATCTGGTGCTTACTTTTCCAACCTACCATCCATAGGTACAGTGTTCACTACATGGGCTTTGAAGAGGCAGGACTGCCAGAGGTTGAGCTCCGGCTTGGCCATATACTCGCTATGTTACTAACTTGGTCAAAAGCCAATTAATTTCTCTGAGACTCAATTTCCTAATCTGTAAAATGGGCACAATAATATAGTATTCACACTCACACCAGATTTGTATAAGAAATAAATGAGATCCTATATATGAAAGAGGTACTTCATAAACTTCAAGGTATGATAGACAGATAGAACCTTACCATAAAAAGTTACCTTTTAAAAATATTTATTTATTTATTTATTTTGGCTGTGCTGGGTCTTCACTGCAGCACACAGACTTCTCTAGTTGCGGCACGCAGGCTCTAGAGCACACAGGCTCAGTAGCTGTGGAGCGCAGGCTTAGTTGCAGTATGTGGGATCTTAGTTCCCTGACCAGGGATCAAACCCGGGCCCCCTGCATTGGGAGCTCAGAGTCTTAACCACTGGACCACCAGAGAAGTCCCAAAAGTCGCCCTTAATGTATACAATTCAGGGGCTCTTGGTATATTCACAAGATTGTGCAACCACACCACTATCTAATTCCAGAGCATTTTCACACCCCAAAAAGAAATCTTGCATCATTAACTTCCATTTCCCCTGTCCCTGGCAACCATAAACCTGCTTTCTGTCTCTATGGATTTGCTCAAGGTACTATATGCTATATTATGTACCATCTCAGTGAGAAGGTAACAGAGGTATTAGATAGAGATACAATGGAGGATTTGTAAAACTCCTGCCTTGGGGTGTTGGCTAAATATCCCACCTCAACATTTTGCTGGGGAAGGTCAGGGCAGTCCCTTTTCCTTTCTCATTCCTTTCTGCGTCCATGGTTAAGCCTGGTGGAGTTTGCTATTCAGGGTCAAAGTAAACCACAGGCTCCATTCCAAAGAGCTGAAACCCAAGCAAAATAATACTGGATCTTGTTTGGATTTCACCCTTGAGGAAGCATATGGAGAAAGTGGGAAGGGTGGTAATAAAGAACAATGAAAATGATGAAAACTTCCAGTTAGAACCTGGTGCAGTTTAAAGAAACGGAACAGTTAGCTAAGAGGAAAGAAGATTAAAGGGGATTTCTTCCATCTTCTCTGCACTAAGAACAAGAGGAAATAGACGGAAATAAGAGAGACTTGGGTTAATTATAAGGGAAGAATTTCCTGACTCTGTATGACTTCCACACTAGGACACAGGTCACCAGGAAAGACTAGGAGAGAACAAAGCCATTTGTATGTGTTCATGGCTTACAAAATGTTTTCACACATCTGTCTAGAAACTTCAAGATGGGGTAAAAAGCCATGTGTGTTGCCTAGGGGCAGAAGCATGGCTGCTTCCAGCCCTCTTTGGCTGGCTTTGAGCTTTGGTAGATCTCAACTCGCTCTCCCATTCCTGAAACAGATGGAGGGAGGGGCAGGGAAGGGACTGGCTCTAAAGGAGGAAATATCTGCTGTGTGGAGTCATAAAATTCCAAGGGCATGGGAGCATACACATGCAAACTATGCAAGGAACTGAATGGCAAAAACAAAAGGTGGTGTAGGGCCTGGGGGCCACATTTAATTGCTGAAATGTGGAGATTTCGGGATCTAAGTCACTTAACAATCAGACCTTTCAATTCAGCAGATGCCAGTCAGCTCTCAACAACCTGCACTCCCTCCAGTTCTCCATAGAGAAGGCCTGGAAAACATGCATCCTCCACAGGGATAAAGAGCAGGGGATTCGTATGAGCAGACAAGCCCCATCCTCTACAGAAGAAAGGCTGACATGTCTGTTCCGGGAGACTGGCTTCTGAGTTAGAGAGTGAACCGGTGGAATCAGGATGTAATGGCAGCCAGTCATTAACAGCTGGGTCCTTTGCAGTTCAAATATAAAACTAAAACTTTTAGGGGCTGAAATAATGGAGCTCAAATTTCTCTCAAAACCATCAGGCCGGGCTTCCCTGGTGGCGCAGTGGTGAAGAATCCGCCTGCCAATGCAAGGGACACAGGTTCGAGCCCTGGTCCGGGAAGATCTCACATGCCGCGGAGCGACTAAGTCTGTGCCCCACCACTACTGAGCCTGCGCTCTATAGAGCCTGCGAGCCCCAACTACTGAAGCCCGTGCGCCACAACTACTGAAGCCCACATGCCTAGAGGCTGTGCTCTACAACAAGAGAAGCCATCGCACACCACAACAAAGAGTAGCCCCCCCCCTCAGCAACTAGAGAAAACCCACATGCAAGTGAAGACACAATGCAGCCAAAAAACAAAAAATTAAATTAAATGAATAAATAAATTTATTTTAAAAAACAACAAACAAACCACCAGGCCCTTCCACTTCCACCATCAGGTATATATTTGAAAAAACCAAAACACGAATTTGAAAAGATACCTGCACCCCAATGTTCATAGCAGCATTATCTGCCATAGCCAAGGTATGGAAGCAATCTAAGTGTCCATCAACAGATGAATGGATAAAGAAGATGTGGTATACATATGGAATCTAAAAAAAAAAAAAATTGTTCTGAAGGACCTAGGGGCAGGACAGGAATAAAGACACAGATGTAGAGAATATACTTGAGGACACGGGGAGGGGGAAGGGTAAGCTGGGATGAAGTGAGAGAGTGGCATGGACATATATACACTACCAAATGTAAAATAGATAGCTAGTGGGAAGCAGCCGCATAGCACAGGGAGATCAGCTGGGTGCTTTGTGTCCACCTAGAGGGGTGGGATAGGGAGGGTGGGAGGGAGATGCAAGAGGGAGGTGATATGGGGATATATGTATACGTATAGCTGATTCACTTTGTTATAAAGCAGAAACTAACACACCATTGTAAAGTAATTATACTCCAATAAAGACGTTAAAAAAAGAAGATGTGATATAGATACACAATGGAATACTACTCAGCTGTAAAAAAAGAATGAAATTTTGCCATTTGCAGCAACATGGATGGACTTGGAGTGTATTATTCTAAGTGAAGTAAGTCAGACAGAAAAAGACAAATACTGTATATCACTTACATGTGGAATCTTAAAAACACAACAAACTAGCAAATAAAACAAAAAAGAAGCAGACTCACAGATATAGAGAACAAACTAGTGGTTACCAGTGGGGAGAGGAAGGGAGAAGGGGCAATATAGGGGTAGGATTTTTTTTTTTAAGGGTTATTATGGGATTATATGAAATCATGTGTGTGAAACTTTTGAAAATCATCAAGCCTTTGAAAACAATTCACTATGAACTGCTGAAGTTAAGAAGACAATGCAAGTTAATACACCTAGGAAGAACATAATTAATTTCCTGGACTTATGTTTCAATCTACACTTCTGCTCCCAAAGCCAACTGGGTATTGGCAAATGAAAATGTCCTGACACTACAAAGGATTTCTGGAAAGTCAGTGGGCAAAACCTAGACTCTCAAGGCAAGTCTTTCCCTGTAACCAATCCAGGCAAAAAGGCCAGAAAAGGTTTTCCTCCAAGACTAAAGCCACATGCCATGGAGCGGATTGCTTTTTAAATATTTTCTAACATGCAATCACTACAGTGAAATTGGAGGCAGTTTACAGATGAGATTGAGGTGGTTCATTAAAATAAATTGGAAATGGTGAAATAACAACAGTCACAGCTCACATTTATATAGTGCTTACTATATGCCAGACAGATTCAAACTGTTTTACATAAGCCAAGTAATTTGATCCTCTCAACAATCTGATGAGGGAGGTACTTTCATCGTTCCCATTTTACAGATGAGGAAAGCAAGGCAAAGAGAGGTTAAGACATATATGCCCAGCATCAAATACCAATACATGACAGAGACGCAGGCAGTGTGGCTCCAAAATCTAGGAAAAAATGAAGATGGGATGACAAGGGTGTTGTCCAAGTGACTTCCTAAAAGAAAGGAGCTCAACAGAATTAGACTAATACTGACACGTTTACAGGACCTCAGAACGTACAAAGCACTTTCACATATATTAACTGATTAACCTTCAAACCAACAGAGGAGGAATCTGAGGTCCAGAGCTGTTGAGTGACTTACCCAGTTTCACAAAGCTTGTAAGTCAAGGTCAGAACTTAAACCTACAGCTTCTGACTCCAGATCCCAAGATTGTTCTAGAATGTGTTCACTTGGAAACTCTGTCTTTTTGAAGAAGAAGAATGGATTAAGCTGTCAGAACTGATGAAAGTCTCTTAGGCTATTCACCTTCCTCTGCCCTGACTCCATATTTACTTAGCAACTGCCTAAATTTAATTCTCGCACTCAGTGGGTTTACCTTCAAGGAAGATAACATACAGTCCAAGCTTTCGGGATTATCCGCTCCACTGTAAATGAATTAGAATTCTGGCCGACCAATTAGCTTCCTACGAGTTGTGTTAGCGTGAATCACTTCAGCAGAGCTTGGTCACTCTTGGGTGAATGCATAAAATTTAATTTGTAAACTTACAATGCTTAAGGCTGACAGGACCACCAAGAGAATGTTCTCTGCAGCCTAACCTGAAAACAGCCTTCCCAGCTAACTACTGAATGAATGATTCTCATTTCAAAACTCGTGGGAAAAAAATAATTAAAGCAAAGGAGCCCTTTAAAATCCACCCCCCCCCCTTTTTTGGGCACCTGGATGTCATGGCAGAGAATGAGCAGAGAACCCAGAAGAATGCTTTGGGGAGTTTTCAAAAAGAGAAATACTTAACTAATTGCAGTCTGCAGGAATCCCATGCAGTGGATTGCAGGTTGGGTAGAGTGGAGGATCTCAGAACAAACAAAATACACTTATGCCTTTATCCAGTTTTAATTTCATAGGCCACTGGAATTTGAGGAGCCCCAAGGTCAATTACACACCTGATGCAAAGCTCTTGTCCACATTTCTACCAAACCTCTGCTTAAATACTTTCAGGGATAGGGAATGCCTCCTCAGGAAGCCCATTCCACTACCAGCCCTTCTGACAGTACCAAAACTCCTTCCATGAGCTCAACTCCTGAGACCTCCCTGAATCTTTCATCTTTACATCTTTGGTACCAAATAACTTTACAGCTTTTGTCTTGCCCATACCAAGGTCTCCTTCTGTGGGCTAAGCTTCTCCTAGTTTAATAGATGAATTAGATTCAAATCCCAGTTCTGGCACTTTCTCTATTGTATGCTCTTAGGTACATTCACCTCTCTGTTCTAAAGTTCCTCACCTGTCAAATGGGCTAATAACACCCACCTCACAGACAGTAAAGTGCCTGGCATACGCCAGGCCCTCGAGAAGCGGTAGCATCCTTCCTTCTACCAGGTCCTTCAAATTTCCTGTACACAGCACGGTTTCACCCTCGTTGAGTCTACCACTGTGTTTTTTTTTGTTGTTGTTTTGTTTTACTTATTTATTTGGCTGCATTGGGTCTTAGCTGCGGCACGTGTGATCTTCGTTGAGGCATGCAGGATCCTCAGCTGCAGCATGGGAACTCTTAGTTGCAGCATGCGGGATCTAGTTCCCTGACCAGGAATCGAACCCGGGCCCCCTTCACTGGGGAAGTAAAAAACTACCGTGTTTTTAACCTGATTTTTCATTTCATACTAAGTGTTCCCTAAAAGCTTTCAGCACTTTCCTCTCCTGGAAATGCTAATCAAAGCACAAGGCCTTGCTTAAACAGTCAGGCTTCAGGTTGTACATACAAACTGAAGTAGGCCAAGAACTGTGTTCTCCCCCACCCCTCATTGCAGATATCCAGCACTAGACTTTCCACCTGTGGCGTATTAGCATATATCTACATTTAACCTCTGTATTCATATACCCCCAGGGACGGGGCTGAGTTAGGAGTAGAGAGTTATATGAAATAGTTACGAAGGAAGAGACAACGTTATTTAAAAGGGCTTGAAGAAATCACAGCCAAAGAGCTCTTATGAAAGAGACTTGAGCATACGAATGTTAGAAAGATGTGAGCACAAAGGGCTTGCCAACGTGCAAAAGTTGGGCACTGGTGATTCTCAGCATTCCCTCTAGAAACAGAACACGACTGGGTCAGAACAACAAGCTGACTCCCTCCCACCCCTGCCAGGCAAGGCTAGATCATCTGCCTCCGACCAGCATGGCTTCCTTAGGCAGACCCCTGATCCTCTGAACTGGCAGTTGCATCATCTGTGAAAAGAGGGGGTTGAGTGAGGTTTCTTACGAGGGTGAATATTCCATGAGGCCATATTCCCAAGAGAGTAGACGCCTTGCACATTAAATGAACATTTCTGAGTCAGAGTTAGGCCTCTTTTCTTGTATTTTTTAAACTTCCTGTTTATCTGCATAAAAGGTCTTCTCTGCTCGTCAGCGGGTCTATCTTAATCTAAGTCCTGGCTAAGACTCATCCTCAAGACATAGAGACTTAAATCCCTTTCACCTATTCTTGTGCTCAACATCCCCCCCCCCCCCCCCCCCCCCCCCCCCCCCCCCGCCAACAGAAAAGCCTGAGGCACATTGTGAAACATCAGGCACTAGAAAATCATCTCCCAGGCAAAAAGGTTTTGTCACACTAAAGCAGTCTATGATAGTTTTTAAATGGGGGGGGGGGGGCAGGGGGAGATCTAAATCAACAAATATTTAATGTCCCAGACCTTGCTCAGCCCCAGAGTGTGTCGTGAGCAGCTCTGCCCAGAAGATGCTTAAATTCCAGCAGAGGGCTCTCCTGGGAGAGAAAGTAGGGTGAAGAAGACGGTGAGGACTTAGCATAGCCTCAGCACAGCCTGTCTATATGCCCATCTCTTTCCCAGGGGAGGATAATAACTCAGTGAGAAGTCAGCAGTGGTCCCTAAATATTGGCTACATAAGAAGAAGAACAGTGATATCTTGTATCTCCCATAGTTTGATACCACATCAGGGCATTGTCTCAGGTATTATCCCCATTTTATAAGGCAGCCGATGGGGACAGAGCCACACCTGGAAGTTAAATCGCAAAAAGGCCCTGTTTCTCTTTTGGGCAGCTACTTCATTTGGAAGTGTGTGTGAGCATTGTCCATTGTGTACGCATCACTCCCCTATCCACTGATCTTTCCTGTTGATGGGGGTGGAGAGGGTGTGGGATCCTTAACAGCACTAGACAGCAAATTTGAAAGCAGAACTTGTTAGTTTTTAAACAAGGATCAGCCAGTTGGACCACAGAGTGGGTGTTCCCATGCAAATCCCAGCACTTTCAAGTTGCTCCCTGAACTGAGCCCAGCCTGGACAGCAAGCCACGGTTTTTTTGCAACCAGCACTTTGATTAGGTCTAGAGAGGGACTCAATTAACATCATGGAAACACAGAGCAGATTTCAGAAAGGAAAGGTCAGCTGCAAGCCCTAGCATTTGCTATCAGCCATCTGCCAAGCAGGAAGTGCTACTCAGATCTATTTTTAATCATCTTCCCTAGGCAAGGGTTCCTGGGAGAATGCAGAGGCCAGGCTTATTCCAAGAGAAAGATTTAATTGCTACCTTTCTGTACACATTTTTAAAATAGTCTCTGGATACTCTGGATATCATTTAAAATATATTCTGGACACCAACTTGTACACAGAGGCCCAGTTCTATAATGGAGTGAGGGTACTAACTCCAGGGTTCATTTCCCAAAGCAATGAGAAAGGCAAAGCTAACTGTGCAAACTTCCTGGTCACTCTCATTTTTATTTTAAGTGCATTTATCACTTCAGAAAGGTAAATTAACACCAGTTCATCTGGCAGTAACTCATTTGTGACTCAAGATGTGGACTGGCTAAAGAAAGGAGAAAGGGGACTTCCCTGGTGGCGCAGTGGTTGAGAGTCCGCCTGCCGATGCACGGCACGTGGGTTCGTGCCCCAGTCCGGGAGGATCCCACATGCCGCGGAGCGGCTGGGCCCGTGAGCCATGGCTGCTAGGCCTGCGTGTCCGGAGCCTGTGCTCCTCTCCCGCAACGGGAGAGGCCACAACAGTGAGAGGCCCACGTAACGCGCGCACACACACACACACACACACACACACACACACACACACACACACACACAAAAGGAGAAAGGCTTCATCTCTCCTCCCAGGGACCCAGCCTGTGCTGTGCTGGTCCACCCAGGCGCAGGAACGTTTTGTCCACTGGCTTCTTCCCCCTCCCAACTCGCAGCAGCACTCGTGTCTCAGTTCCATCCAGCCGGAGGAATGAAACATCTCTGCGAGGTCTGACAGGGAGTCTGGCACGACCATTGCAGATTATACAGAAACAGAGCCTGGCTCAGGAACCCCTGCATTCTCCCAGCCCACTCACTGAACACAGAGTTTCCTTGTCTCTTGACACTTACAAACTTTCAGCCTCCAATTTCTAGCCTAAGGTAAAGCTTAGCATATGTACAAGTGTGCCTCAGCCAAATCAAGTTCCATTTGCCAATAAAGGACCGGGGCCGGGCAGCTAGCCACCACCCAGGGCTTGCCCCTCCAAACACAAAAACTGGGGAGCTACAGGACCCACTGCACCCCATGACAAAGGGACAAAGGGGTCTGCCCCAGGTTTTACCCACCTCTCCACCCTCCCTCTTTCCTCCTCTTAGAAGCTTATCTGTCAGTGAGCAGCCGATGGGAAAGCGAAGCTGAAAGGGCACCTTGGCTGTGGGATCTTTGCCTGAGGATGTGAAACAAGAGACTGGGTATTTGGGGCAACTTAACACCAGTAGGAGCTCAGCCAGAGGGCCAGGGAGGAAGGGACTGAATAGGTAGACATGCGCCTCACAGGAGATCTAACCCCTCTGGGCTGGGGGGCTGGGAGTGGGGCGGGAGGGAGCAGGGCTGGAATCCCTCCCCTCGGTGGCATGGAACTCTGCTCTAGTGAGCTGTGGCATACAGGTCCCTGGGGGGAAGGAAAGAAAGGCCACTGCACAGGGTCACTCCCCCTGACCCAGTTGGACCACAAATCAATTGGGGCTTCTGAGCCCTGCTGAGTCTTTTTTTTTTTTTTTTTTTTTTTTTTTGCGGTACGCGGGCCTCTCACTGTTGTGGCCTTTCCCCGTTGCGGAGCACAGGCTCCCGACGCGCAGGCTCAGCGGCCATGGCTCACGGGTCCAGCCGCCCCGCGGCATGTGGGATCTTCCCGGACCCGGGCACGAACCCGTGTCCCCTCTCAACCACTGCGCCACCAGGGAAGCCCCCTGCTGAGTCTTGAGTTCCTCTTCTTTCTGGTTTCAGGAGCAAAGGGAGTTAATCAGTAAACAGCTTCAGAAAGAATAACTCTTCTTCTGCCCCTGCCAAAGATCACCTGTGCCCTTCCTCTGCCCCTTCCCCAGTTTGCCATGGCTGTACATGTCAGGAAACCCATTAACATACACAAAAAAACACCCAGAGGAAAGCTGGGGTGTCGTGTTTGGTCCAAGTGCTAAACCTCAGGTGTAGGAAGTTACCTGGAGATTTCAGAGCCAGGCAGACAGCCTGGGAAGGACCAAGAGAGGGGGCTGGGCTAAGTCCCTTTGCTAATTCAGAGCAAGAAATAGGCCCTGTGGTAGAGCACTTAGGAGAGTGGCCTGGTGGGTCCCAGCTGAGTTCCAACTCTGGTTCTACCATTTCCTAGCGGAGTCCCCTTGATCAACTCAATTTGCCTAAGCCTCACTTTCTGCATCTGAAAATGAAAACAACAGGAGAAAAGGGAACCCTTCTACACTGTTGGTGGGAAATGTAAATTGGTGCAGCCACTATAGAAAACAGTACGGAGGTTCCTTAAAATTTCAAACCAAAAACAGAGTTGCTGTAAGATCCAGCAATCCCACTCCTGGGCATATATCTGGAGAAAATTCTAATTCAAAAAGATGCATGCACCCCAGCGTCCAGAGCAGCACTATCTACAATAGCCAAGACATGGAAGCAACCTAAATGTCCACGACAAATGAATGGATAAAGAAGATGTGGAACATATATACAATGGAAACTGGCATTGGAAAACGGGGGTTCTTCGGCAGTGATTCCCGAATCTGACAGTACATCAGAATAAGCTGGGATAAAAAGGCTGGTTTTTTTTCAAAAGGTCCCACCTCCAGAAATTCCTATTCTGTAGGTCTGAATGTGCCTGGAAAGCACATTGACTGGGAATCAACGGAATACTACTCAGCAACAAGGAAATAATGAAACAACGCCATTTGCAGCAACACGGATAAACTTGGAGGCTTTATGCTGAGTGAAGCAAGTCAGAGAAAGACAAATACCATACGATATCATTTACATGTGGAATCTAAAAACATGATACAAATAAACTTATTTACAAAACAGAAATAGACTCAGAGAAAACAAACTTATGGCTACTTAAGGGGATAGCGGGGGTGGGGGGGTGAGTGAGATAAATTAGGAATAGGGGATTAACAGATACACACTACTACATATAGAATAGGTAAACAACAAGGACCTATTGTATAGCACAGGGAACTACACTCAATATCCTGTAATGACATATAATGGAGTGAGTGCCTCCTTAAATCTGGTGTCCTAGGTGACTGGTTTCCTTCCCCTACTAGAGGCTCTGATTTCCAGTCACATTCAGACCTACAGAATAGGAATTTCTGGAGGTGGGACCTTTTGATAAAAACCAGCCTTTTTATCCCAGCTTATTCTGATGTACTGTCAGATTCGGGAATCGCTGCCTAAGAATCCCCATTTTCCAATGCCAGTTTCAACTACTCTTAGGCCCTAAAAGACATGACGATTGCAGAAGCCACTTATTTTCCGCCTTCACTTTTCTAAACTTCAAAACTACACCAAAGGCATCTGAATTCTGCAGCTCAGCTCTCCCTTTAAAGTAACAGAGAAACTCAGACATGTGGGGTTGCAACTGCCAGCTTATGATGACTCAGTGAGTGAGCCTCAAGAAGCCAGGAGGGTCACATGAGAGGGAGTATCTTACCCAGAAAAGCAGGGAATCCAGGTCCTGGAGTACTCTGAAAGGTCCTCTTCTCAGTTATGGGTGCCTGGTGTTTGCCAATGATTTATCTGGTTGCTGTTTAGCTGAAGGCATCACCAGGAAGGGACTGACCCTGGTTATTAATTACAGCCACTGGCTTAATTATCAGTGCTTATTAACTTTATACAATATCAACATTCCTCTTCACACAAAGCTCATGGATATACAGTTTGTAGGAGTTAGAGAGAAGTTGAGTGCAATATGAACCAAATGCTATTACTCCCTTTTGCTTAAAAACTTCTCGTGGCTCCCCGGAGCACGCAGCATACAAAATTGAGTCTAAACACCTTAGCTGGGCCTTCTGGGCCCTACGTGACCCATCCCTGCTGACCTCCTGCTTCCCTCTACACGCCCTCTCCATCTCTTACCTGTGGTCCCCTAGGCTGGATCTCCTCTAGAATGTGTCTATGCCTCTGCTCAGAATGGACTCCCCTTTCTTCTTCACTTAATAAACACTCATCTTGCTCTTTGCCCCCGTAGCAGCCTGAATAATCACCTACTCAAAGCCTGTGTTTCACTACATCGTATAATAGTTCACCTGTTTGTCTTCCCCACTAGATCATGAGCTACTTAAGGGCAAGAATTTCGTTGTGTCCATTTCTGTATCCCCAGTGCCCCATACAGTAGCACTCAGTATATGCTAAATGGTCAGAGAGCGGTCATTATCCAATGCCACCCTCCACAGTTAGCGGCGGGATTTCCCTGGTGGTCCAGTGGTTAAGAATCCACCTTCCAATGCAGGGGACGTGAGTTCGATCCCTGGTCAGGGAACTAAGATCCCACATGCCACGGGACAACTAAGCCCATGCGCCACAACTAGAGAGAAGCTCCCATGTGCCACAATGAAGAGCCCACGTGCCACAATGAAAGACCCTGCACGCCACAACGAAGATCCCACGAGCCGCAACTAAGACCTGATAAATAAATAAGTTAGTGGGAGAGCCAGGCCCTAGTGCACAGGTAGCCTGACCCCTTTATTCAGGGCTTTTAAGGTGGTGCCAATGACTTGCCATCCACAGGGTCCCATATTGTTTTCCCACATAAGTGACTGTATGAAATTGTGTGCTCTGTCTGGCTTGGTTACCCTGTAACCTTTGGTGGGAACCAGTGTGCTAGATGGCTGAGGTTAAAGTTTGGCCTGTGCAGTAGAATTCTCTGGTGTCAATCAGATCTTGCGATTGAGCATATACTGCATCAACTCCTATACTGTCCCTACCAAATGAAGCCCTTGTGTTGATCTGGGATGCCTCCTGAAATCACATCAACTCATTTCTCCAACACCCATTTCACAACTGTCATTCCAATCTTCTATTCAGGGGTCAGCAAACAATGCACTAGGGCCAAGTGGGGCCTCTCACCTGTTTTGTAAGTAAAGTGTTACTAGAACATAGTCAGGCTCATTTGTTTATGTATTCACTACGGCTGCAGAGTTGAAACCCTATGGCCAGCAAAGCCTAAAATACTATTATCTGGCTTTTACAGGTAAAGTTTTGCTGACCCCTGATTGAGCTGAAGGGCATGAGGACTCCAAACAGCCCTTCCCTTCTACCAAGAGTCTGGCTGCTCCCACTCTGGAAGTTAGTGGACCAACTGGCTTTTGCATGATGTCATTTCTTTTTTTTTAGCACCGGTTACAGGCCTGGGATCCAGGAGGAGATTTTGCCTACCAGAGACACACAGGGGCCTGGAACACCTAAGCACATGACCTGGCATTTCATGGTGATCAAGAAATGTGTATTAAATAAATAAACAAACAAGCAAAGGCCTGGGAAGTCAGCTAGTCTGTGCCCTGAACAAAAGTCCATCCTCCCTCCTGTCCGTTTCAAGGTGACTAGTCACAAAGGTGCCTGGAGCAGCCTGGTGACCTAGATTTCTCAGACCTTATCTTATCAGCTTTCCTTCCTCGTGTACTTACCCAGCACCTGGCCCCACAGTGCCCAGGGCAGACGGGCCTGTTGTTCTTCCAGAGAAGGAGACAGACTGGGAGGAACACTCCTCCCCCACCCATACACTTTGCTGTTTTTCTTTCTCCCACTAAGGGGAGGATCAAGATATATGGCAACTTGGAGCTTAAAGGAGCTCCAAGAAGTCTATTTTTTCTCACCTCCTCTCTCCTTAGGTTTCCTGGGTGAATCTGTCTAGGATGAACCTTAAAGTTTCCTCAGAGCCTTACCTGTCATTTGGAACATTCAGCACGTAAAGGGGAGGGACCAGCTGTGAGTAAAGTAAGCAAAGCAGCCACCACCCAATGCCGAGAGGCCTGGTCCTAAGAACAGACATTCCTCCAAAGACATGTCAGAGAACAGCGGGTCTGATTCGCTGGCCACCTCAAGCTTCCAAGAGCCCAGCTGGCAGTTTTACAGCTTGGGCTGACACTGCAGGGGAAGCAGGGGGAATCAGGGGGAGAGCTGTACACATTTGGGCATCTCATGAAAATCAGGCAAATTGGGTAGAAAACAATATGGAACAATGTGTTGGCTTCTCAGCTGCTCCAGACAACCCCGGGTACCAGGCTCAGGATGGATCTCCCCACTTGTACTGCTGCCAGCTGCTTCTTCAGACTGGATTCTGGGTACAAGTTGGGTGAGGGCAAGTTATACATCTATTTGCCACCGTATCCCTAGCATCTAACAGGTCACAGGCGCTCACTGAAAGCAGAACTGGTTGGGCTTAGTGCAGTAGGCTTCACACCAGGATCTTTTGTTTTGGCAAGGGAATGCTCTTCCAGGTCCCTCATTTATCTGTTACAGTTGAAGTTACAGTGAATGCTCTTGGTGGGACCAGTCCTAAAAGGGAAGAAAAGGAATTTCCTGTCACCCCCCCCCCCAAAGAGAGAGAATTTTCCTTTTGACAGCCATCAATTGTTCCTTCAAAGATCCAAAGGCATTAGGGGCTAGGGGGAGGGGAGAGTCCATGCCACCTGCTCTGCCTCTTGACATCACTGTGCTCTAGAGGGGAGGGAGTTTATGGACTGATTAGATGTTGTTGTTTTTAGCAGCAGCTGGTGGAGCTGTCTCCTCCTCTCTTCCTCTCCTCCCTCCTCCTCCCCTGAGTCACTGTCCAGCCACCAGCAACAGGCAGGGAGGGGAGGGAAGCAGAGAGCTAAGGTTCTCCTTGGCTAAGCAGCCCTGACCCCAGAGATAATACTCTGGGTCACCAGGTCAAACCCTCCCCTCAGGAGTTGGCTGAGTGCTTTGGAAACAAAGGCATCAGAGATTCTTTTTGGGGTTTGTTTTTAAAGATAAGAAAAGTGGCAGGGACTTCCCTGGTGGCACAGTGGTTAAGTATCCACCTGCCAATGCAGTGGACATGGGTTCAAGACCTGGTCCGGGAAGATCCCACATGCCGTGGAGCAACTAAGCCCATGCGCCACAACTACTGAGCCTGCGCTCTGGAGCCTGCGAGCCACAACTAATGAGCCCAAGAACTACAACTATTAAAGCCCACGCACCTAGAGCCCGTGCTCCGCAACAAGAGAAGCCACCACAAAGCGAACGAAGCCTGTGCATCTCAACAAAGAGTAGCCCCCACTCACCTCAACTAGAGAAAAGCCTGCACGCAGCAACGAAGACCCAACGCAGCCTAAATAAATAAATAAATAATAAAAAACAACCTTTCTGTAACAAAAAGAAAAAAAGGAAAGAAAGAAAAATGGCTTCATTCAAAGAACCTCGCCCCACCCCCCCACGGTGGAGCATATCACAGGGTGAACCAAACTGAGAAGCAATTCTCAGCTACTGCTGCAACACTCAGGCCCGGAATTCTCTTCCAGCTGCCTGGGCTGCTGTTGTCATGGTAGTTTGAGGTTTCTGTAACTGGTTAATGTGTGGTTCACAGCCAAAATAACCACCTGGCAGACTGGAAGGGAAGGGGGTAGGGGGCAGATTTTTCCATTTAAATTCTAGAGAGGCCTCCCAGCTACTTGCAGGTAAGGCCCCCCCAAGGGCAGAATGGAAGCTGTTGCTGCTGATATTAAATTACCTCCAGAACCGAGTTGGTCCCTTTGGAATTACTATAAAGAACCAGGGACTTAGACAGGTCTCAGAAGACCACTGACAACACCGTATAGCTAAAGGGCAATACCTGAGACTCAAAAAAAGGAAGGAGCAAATATACCAGAGCTGTTATGGGTGGCAGGACCTGATTATGTTTGAGTGCCACTTTCTGTTTTTTGCTTAACGATATTCATAGATAGAACATTTACTGAGCACTTACTATATGTCAGGCACTGTGAAAAGTACTTTATATTGATTGCCTCACTTAATTGCCACAAAAATCTTATAGGTATCTAAGATTAATATGATTCCCCTTTTCCCAATGAGGGCACCAAGACACAGAGAGGTTACTTAACTTGGATAATAGGCAAAGAAGCCAAGGTTTGAACCCAGGTAGCCAGAGTCAGACGTTACACTGTTAACCACTAAGTTATGTTGTCTTGTATCATCTTCTGCTGCCATATTAGAATCAGGGGATGGGGGAGGTGGAAGGAACCTTTAATGAGAGTCTAATCTAATGCCTCATTTGGATGGATGGATGAAGAAAAGGGAGAGCCTGAGAGAACAATCTTGCCCAAGATCTCACAGCTTGATACTTTCATTATCCCGGCTGCCAGCCCTCTCCTCCAGGGCTGCCTCTAGCATTTTCAAGCACCCCTTATGTGTAAGGCAGTAGGTGGCGTGTGTGGCAGGGAGGAGGTGGCAAAGTACAAAGTTAAGAGGCACTCGGTTTCCTAATCTGTAAAATGAGGAGTTGAGCTAGAAAAGCCCAGGGCCAAAGGCATTCGGAAAGTCTGTGACTCCAGGTCATTTAGAATCTTATTAGGAAACAAGACAATTACACGTAAAAGTGCATGTAACCACAATAACATAGACCATGTTATTACAAGAGTCATTACTAATTTTTGCCAAATGAACAACCAGGCAGTGAGTACTACAGACGTTGAGTGGAGGGAGGGATTCCTATAGTCCAGGAAGACGTCCTAGAAAAAAATACTTAAGCGGGTCTTCAAGAATGGGTATAAGTTGGATAGAGAAAAAGAAGCATTCTCCAGGCAAGAGCAATGATAGGAGGGGAGAAGGGGTAGGATTTACCACCAGTAGTACTGAGACCCAGAAAACAGTCAATGCCAAAAGGAGCTACCCAGGTCAAGCTATGATAAAGAGGGCACAGACCTATCTAGACCTGTATCCCATATGGCTTTTTGCTACCCCATGGCTTTAGGCAAGTCACTTAATCCCCACCTTGAAGGGATGTTGTAAAGTAAGGAGTCCCTAACACACAGTAGATCTTCAATAAACAGTAGTTAATAGCAGCCATGTAGATTTTTCATCCTGTGTTTTTCATCCTGGCACCAGTACAACCTCATCTGTACCATTCTTCTGCCCTCTGTAGTGAGCCTTACATTCCCATGTACCCCAAAGATCACAGGCTCTCTGAGTGTAGGAATCATGTTGGCTTCTCTCTATCCCTAGCACCCAGCCTAGGCCTGGCATGTTGTTTGAAACACAAAAAATATTACTGAACTCTATACAGCATCGCCACCAACAACCAAAAGCTATAGCTACACATGACAAGACGAATAAATCTTTAAAATGTAATATTGGGCAAAGGAAGTAAGACATGAAAGATTTATAC
Organism: Kogia breviceps; assembly: GCF_026419965.1. Taxonomy (NCBI): domain Eukaryota; kingdom Metazoa; phylum Chordata; class Mammalia; order Artiodactyla; family Physeteridae; genus Kogia; species Kogia breviceps. The sequence goes on from NC_081328.1 coordinate 23,457,532, forward strand.
AGAATAATTTTATTTATGTACATTTCAGAAACAGGCACATCTAAATGTTAAAGTACTGAATATACACCCTGGTGGTTAAAATATGGAGGGAAAGGAGGACATTCCTACACAAATCAGGATAATGGTAACATTCAAGGGGAAGGTTGAGAATAACTGTCAGCTTTTAGAGTTCTGTCAATGATCTACATTCAGTTACTTCAACTGGGTAGTGGTTAGATAAGCAATTCTTTAAGCCACACATTTGTGTTCTATGCATCTTTTTCTGTATATGTCATAATAAAAATTTAATGTATATCCTTAAAATACAAATATATATATATATTATTGAACTGAACAATTAGTGTATAATGGTAGATTCCAGTCAGACCCCAAAATACAAACAGCCAAAGAAGCAATGGTGCAGCTTTACCATTCCAGAGACCTAGGAGTGCTGGTGCTCAAATAAAAACACAGGGGCAGGGGCTCTGCACCTACTTCTTGCTTCCCAGGGAGAACATCCTGCTGAAAAGAGTCTGGATTTTCACGAGGAACACAGCGGCCTTGCTGAATGCTGAGGCACGAACAAACGTACAAACCAATCTTAGGACTGGAATCTTACGGGCATGTGCAAACCACAGAATTAATTTTCAGGGTAGGCCTCATAGCTCAAGTCAACATTCCCTTTTGGTATTTAAAGCAACCACATAGAAAGGACCACATTTTAGCAGATTTGTGCTTCAGCTGCCTGCAGTCCGCAGCAAAAAACACAGCTGATTCACTCGACTTGGTCCCTAGCAGCTCCTTCGGTAATAAATTGGTGAACAATTCTACTTATGCCTACCCAGATCATTAATTTTCACAGACTGTAGGACAGGTCTGCCTCCCATCCAAAGAGTGTGACTTCCTGAACTCAGTTCCTCTTGTTCACGGCTATAAATGATAGAGAGATTTTTTTTATAAGCCCTAGAATGCTTGTAGTTCTTTCCCAAGTGGTGATCAACAAGTATGTACTGAATGACCACCATGTGCCCTGGACCACCTGCAGACCACTGAGGTGCATATACACTCGTTTCCCCAATTCTAGTCCCTTCTGCAGCAGTTCGCCTAGGATACCACGACATCTGCCATCTGAAAGCAAAGCTCTGGTCATGTCACTACTTGCTCAAAAGTCTTCAGTGATGGGACTTCCCTGATGGTGCAGTGATTAAGACTCCGCGCTCCCAATGCAGGGGGCCCAGGTTCAATCCCTGGTCAGGGAACTAGATCCCAGACGCATGCCGCAACTAAGAGTTTGCATGCCACAACTAAAAGTTTGCATGCCACAACTAAGGAGCTGGTGAGCTGCAGCTAAGGAGCCCGCCTGCTGCAACTAAGACCTAGAGCAACCTAATTAATTAATTAAAAAAAAAAAAAGTCCTCAGTCGCGCCCAACTGCCAGCAAAATAAAGTCCGAACTTCTATTCTCCCAACAACCTGGCTTCAGCCTACTCTTTCAATCCGTTTTCACACAGTTCTCAATGTTACCCAAAAGAGTGACTCCTCCCCACACACTCCTGGCCTCTACTTCTTTGTTTGTGATGCTCCTTTTACCAGCCCCTCCCCATCCATTTCCACACGTCTAGGTTCTTGCCTCAAAGTATATCTCAGTGTCACTTCCACCAAGTCTTCCCAGAACTTCTGTTTCTAGAGAGATGGATCTTTTTTTTTTTTTTTTTTTTTTTTTTTTTTGCGGCACGCGGGCCTCTCACTGTTGTGGCCTCTCCCGTTGCGGAGCACAGGCTCCGGATGCACAGGCTCAGCGGCCATGGCTCACGGGCCCAGCCACTCCGCAGTATGTGGGATCTTCCCGGACCGGGGCACGAACCCGTGTCCCCTGCATCGGCAGGCGGATTCTCAACCACTGCGCCACCAGGGAAGCCCATAGAGAGATGGATCTTAAGGGGGTTTTTTTGATCAACAATCCTTTGAGAACCTAATGAAAGCTATGGAACCTCCCTAGAAAAATATACATACACATAGAATTAAACATACAATTTCAGAAATCCCTTGAAGCCAGCCCATGGACCCGAACCTCCCTAGAAAAATATACATACACATAGAATTAAACATACAATTTCAGAAATCCCTTGAAGCCAGCCCATGGACCCCAGATTAAGAGCCCCTTATTCTGTCTCTATCTTAGAGAGCTAACAGTTATTTGCTCAGATATTCATTGAAAATTTACCAGTCTTTAGGAGCTGTGCTGGGTGTTAGAGACACAAAGATGATGTCACAATTATCTCCACAAGTAGTTCACAGGCTAATGGAAGACATTCATCGTTATACTGTGATAAATGGTTTAAGAGAAACATAAGGTGGGGAATTTCCTGGCCATCCAGTGGTTAGGACTCTGTGCTTTCATTGCCAGGGCCCGGGTTCAATCCCTGGTTGGGGACCTAAGTTCCCATAAGCTGTGCAGTGTGGCCAAAAAAAAAAGAGAGAGACCACCTAAGAGAACCATAAGGTGAAAGACAGTCATCCCGCTGTGTCCACAGGGGATTGGTCCCAGAACCCACCTCAGATACCAAAATTCAAGGATGCTCAAGTCCCTTATATAAGATGACATGGTATTTACATATAAACTACTATACTTTAAATCATCTCTAGATTATTTATAACACCTAATACAATGTAAATGCTATGTAAATAGTTGCCAGCGTGCATGTAGCAAATTCAAGTTTTGCTTTTTGGAACTTTCTGGAATTTTTTTCCTGAATTATTTTTGATCCACTGTTGGCTGAATCCTCAGATGTGGAACTGTGGATACAGAGGGTTGCCCATACAAACTTCAAGAAGGGACAACTTATGGGGGAGTGGCCAAGACGGTGGAGTAGGAAGACCCTGTGCTCACCTCCTCCTATGGGCACACCTAAATTACAACTATTTACAGAGCAGCTATAATGACCTGGGGAATGACCTGAAGACTAGCAGAAAGGATCTTCTACAACTAAACGTATAAAGAAGGAACCACAACCAGATGGGACTTGAGGAGCGCCCAGAAAACACCTTTACGGGTCCTTTACCACAAGCCCTTAGCTGTGAGAACTCACACCATTCACTCTATGGAGACATGCTATGTGGATGAGCATCGCTTTTGCCTCAATCTAAAGACTCAAGGTGGAACCTACAATAAAGAGTTCGTACATGGAGGCTTTGGAAGAACCAAGCTGAACACTGACTCTGATTAATGTGACTGCAGACATTCCTGAGCTGGATGTTGTGTCTATAGAGGCTGACTGGCCCCCTGCTCTGGAGGACTAGCTTTCAAATTTGGAAACAAAGAGTAGGGTTTTGTGGCACGATGTGGACATCCATTCAGTATACACTGTAAAATGGTTGTTGAACCACCATAACGGTGTCTTGGAAACGATTTGGATCATGTTGATCTACATATTTTAAATTTGTTGTAACATCTCAGGAGCTATACATGTGTATATATTGTTCTAAGGGGAAAAAAAAAGGGATGACTTATGAACCTATTATCTCCCCTACTAGAGTGAAAGTTCTTGAGGGTAAAATCCTCGAAGGTAGTATCATATCTAGTACAGTGCACCCCACCCCATTACATATTTTGTATTAGTGCAATAATAGAACAGAGCCAATGAGACAAAGAGCAAGTTATAGGCACAGTCCCCACTGCCATCACCCACATGTACCAGAGGCCTCTGAGATCCAGTTAAGGTGGTCCCAGCTTTGAACAATTATGCTGTACAAATGGTACCAGCCTAATTTATGGTTTATTTCACCCTGACTTGATTCAATCTCTGCGCCCATGAGGAGAAGATATCATAAGATGTTCTATCTTACAAACTATAAATAGTTTCTTTTCACCAAGAAACACTGTAATCTAACCACATTCCTTTGGAGATTTGCTGTAGACGTGGTTCACCTGTCACCCTTCCTGGGTGGTCGACAGATAGCTCATCTGTACCCCTCCAGAACTAACACTTCATTAGTAAGAGATTAGGGCTTTCAAAGATCAAATAGCTGAGGGAAAGAAGTAAGTAGTTTTAGGTTGGATATGTGATTTTCTTTACAAAAGCTAAATTGATTGAATGCGTTTTTAAACTGGGCTTATTGGTGTATGTTGGAACTCTTCCATAATTTATTAATTCTGCCTTTACTGCACCTCAGAAATGCTCTTTAGGAAACTGACAAACACACAACAGTGTCTTGCAAACATTGCAAAAGAAGCAGAAAGGTGCCCGCTATATGGTATGGGTCCTGCAACGGTGATTGTTCTCAACCTTTTGTTTCTTAAAACCCAACAATCACTCTGGCCCTAGGTTTCCACTATTTTGGAAACAAAAAAATGGACACTTCTAATGAGACAGACATTTATAGGTTTACATGCAATCTGGACTTTTTTCCCCTCCTGCTAGAATAGAAGAACTAATTTTACTGAATTATGGTTTTTGTAAAAATAACTGTCATCCACTGGATACCAAAACCTCTCAATTAATAAAACTACAATATGACATATATTTTGCAAGATAGATAAGCTCACAGAATTATCTTCAAAAGCCGTATCTTATTGGATACGTTCTTTAGGAATTATGCCTTTTAATGTGACACAGAGGGTCACTAACACAGCTCATACAATCTAATGCTCACTGTAACATTTCCCAAGGCACCTAGAGGAAAAGAAATGAGTAGATTTTTAGAAGTTCTGTTCCTGTATTTATTTTTTTCATGAAGTTTTTTCAGGACACAAATAACTGCATTAATATTTTAGAAAGTTAGTTTTATTGCACGGTGAAGACAAGCTGGTGGGTGGTGGGGATTAAGAGAAACAAATCCCTGACACATAGAGTTGACAGGATGGAATGGTGCTCCCTCTTTGTCCACAACCTCTAAGTCACTGTGTTGGGGCACAAGACTTTTTGAGAGTCACTGGTGTAGAACGCTAGTGCTCAGAAGCAGAGGTGGGAGGCCGGGGGCAGAGCAGGCCTCTCAGCAGCCACCAGATCAATACAAGTGTTCAGGCTTCACAGCATCTTCCTCCCTGACGCTTTTCTCAAAGTTACGCTGCAGCTAATGTCTAGGCAGGAAGGAAAAACCAAAAACGTCACCACTGTGAGCCCAATGGAACCCCACAGGGAACAAAAAGAACCTGCCCCCTAATTAGACTGCAGCCTCAGAAGGAGGCCCAGCTCCTCACACAGACAACAGTTGAGGGGTGTGAGGCAGAGAAGCCCGGCCCTGAGGCTGTGTAACCTCAGCTGTCACTGAGTTGCCCACTCCACAGCCTCCAACACCTTCCCTCGAAGGACCCAGGGCACTTAGAGCAACCCGTGTCTTGGAATGAAGCCACCGTTCCCATTGTGGGTTCATGATAGATTAATCCAATTCACCTCTCCCGTTGCGGAGCACAGGCTCCGGACGCGCAGGCTCAGCGGCCATGGCTCACGGGCCCAGCCGCTCCGCGGCATGTGGGATCTTCCCGGACCGGGGCACGAACCCGTGTGCCCTGCATCGGCAGGCAGACTCTCAACCACTGCGCCACCAGGGAAGCCCCCAATGGCCTACTTGCAACACCACTGAAGGGCTAGCAGGAGGGAGGCAAGGGAAGGACTGACTACAGATAATTTTTATGGAAAGTTTTGCAAAGATCCAGGTTTCCATAATAGATAGTATCCACTGAAATGAGCATTAGATTGTTTTCACTGGGGGCAACTAACTGTTCCAATTGAAACTATTATTATTTTATAACCAAAGTATATTTTTATACTGTGACTTGCACCATTAAGTGAGAAACAACAGCATGAGCAATTCCTCGTGCCAACTCAAAATACCTCTGCGTGCAAACGCTTCAGCATTCAGACCACAGCATCCCCGAAGAAAGAAATTGTAGGAGGCCTCAGCACATTCCCTAGATAGTTCTGTCATCGATTCAAAAAGCACCCCCAACGGCCCGCACCCCCCAGCGTCCTACAGAGCAAATGCTCTTACCTTTCTGCCAACACACACAACTTGGAAGTCCTTCTCTTCCATTGCCTTATTCTCTCAAATCCAACTCCTGTGCTCCAGGTTCTAAAGTGAAACTATCTTGGCTAAAGTAAATTTGCTTAGGCAGTAACAATCCCCTCCACCCCACCTCCTTGTTTTTTTTTTTTTTTTTTTTTGGACATCAAGGCCAAAAGAAGCAAAGGCACTACTTTACATTTGCATAGAGCTTTGTGATTTGCAAGCCACCCACACACGGATGATCTCATCCAGCCTCCTAACAACCCAATGAGGTAAGCGGACTCCCCCCACACTCAAATGAGGTAGGGCTACCTCCTAGGACTGCTCCGGCCATGGCACAGGGTAAGCACACGAGTGCTAACTACCAGCCATTAGACACAGCAAATATTATTTAACTCATTTTATTAGTGAGAAGCTGAGACTCAGAGGTTGGACAGCTGATTCCAGGCCTCTAGGAATCTGAAGCAAGCTGGGAAGACAGAAGGCCTAGTGCAGGAGTCTTTCCACCACATCAGTACAGACCCTAACTGTTTAAAACTTGACAACTACACATTTCCACCGCGGCTTAGCCATGCTGATAAGAAGGGAGCCCGAAGTCCTGATTCTGTTCCCAGTTCTCTGCTAGCCACGTGCTCTGAGCTTTAGTTCTCTGGACCTTTGTGTTGGCTTCTCCATAATGAAGGCAGACTCACTTTTTTTAAAAAAAAAAAAAAAAAACAACAAACAATGGAATGTCAAGCTTCCAGATGAAAGGCTCTGTTACAAGTACAAAGTATCATTTAATTACACTGCTGCTCCAGTTAGCTGCTTCCTAGCTCCTAACTCCCACTGGGTGGATTCTGAAACCGCATAGGAGATTATGTCAAGAGGGGAGAACAGGAGAAACATTCTCTCCCTGAACTTTCTTAAATGGAAGAGGGGAACAAAATGAAAGGCCCATTTTCCAAGGAGGGGGCTGGGGCAATGATCTTTCCATTAAGTGGACCTGCATAAGAATCTATAGATTATTTAACGCTGGGGGTGGCTGTGGAATGAAATAAAGGAATCTTTGTGCAATGCCAGCCACAGTTCCCTCACTCTCTCCCCACGGTCAGGCATTTAACACAACTCTTTAATCATCAAGCTCTAATGCACCCCATCTGTGCACCGGTTGTAGCCGATGAAACTGCAGCCTGTGCTGACTTTGGCCTGGACTTGTGAAGGAGCCTTTCTGCCCCAAAAGGGGCAGAAAGGAGGACATGAGGCCAACAGTCTTTTTTGCTCATCACTTGTCTTCTCCCAAGGCTCAAGAGCCATCCATCTGTTTACCTGACCATTTATTGAGCTCTTGCCATGGTCAGATTCTGACCCAGAGATACAAAGCTAATAGGACATGGCCCCAGGAGGAAAAGATGTGTAAGAGCTCCTGTGAGAGAGGAAGGCGGTAAAGAAAAACAGATGCTTTGGGCTGAAGCACAGAGGCCCGAAACACCCCTATCTGCATATTCAGGGAAATGTTGCTTAGTTCCAAGTGGTTGGAACATAAAGCAAGGAAGCGGCAGGGACCCTAACTCAAAAGCTAGGCTCTGCCAGATCATCCAAGGCCCTGTGTACCAAGCCAAAGAGGTAAGACATCAACTCTGAAGGCCATTGTCATCCCCACATATTCCCTTCTGACCATTTCACATGGCACAGCTCAAATACCACCTCTTCCAGAAATTTTTCTTGAACACGCTCAAAGTAATTGCTCTCTCTTCTTTGAGAACTCAAGACCTGAGTTCTTGGACAACTTGTATGAGTCTCAGCTTCTCCATCCATATAATATATGACTAACATCACCTACCTTAAAGGCTTCTTATGAGGGTTAAGTGAGATAATATTTATAAAGTGTTAAGTAGCAGTTTTTAGTACACAGAAGGTGCTTAAATACAGTTTATGGTTACCTCCACTTCTTACGATACACAGTGCTTTTTATTTTTCTTTTAATAAATTTATTTATTTATTTTTGGCCGCGTTGGGTCTTTGTTGCTGCACGCGGGCTTTCTCTCTAGTTGCGGCGAGCGGGAGCTACTCTTCATTGCGGTGCACGGGCTTCTCATTGTGGTGGCTTCTCTTGTTGCAGAGCATGGGCTCTAGGTGCGTGGGCTTCAGTAGTTGTGGCACGTGGGCTCAGTAGTTGTGGCTCGCAGGCTCTAGAGTGCAGGCTCAGCAGGTGTGGCGCACGGGCTTAGTTGCTCCGCGGCATGTGGGATCTTCCCGGACCAGGGCTCAAACCCGTGTCCCCTGCATTGGCAGGCAGACTCTTAACCACTGCGCCACCAGGGAAATCCCCACAGTACTTCTGGATATTAAAAAGATGTCTTGGCTTCTACTCCTCTGGAGATTTCCAGAAGTAGGACAACTCACATTTTCCCTCCAAGCTTCCAAAGCGAAGAGGACTGACCCCCCTCTCCTCTCACTGACATAGCCTCCCCACATCCAAACTTCCAGGGTCCAGGGGTTCCCCAAAGGTCCAAGAGGAATCTGAGACAAGATGAGTTAGCTGACAGAGAAGGAAGCTATAGGCTGGCTGGAACACAAATAGCATAGAGGAGAGTAATTAGCAGAAACCTAGAGAAGGGAAAGTGGGCCAGAGACCAGGACTCTGAGGGCTGCGGGGTTCAAGCCTTTTGGTAACCCTATACCCTAGAAGAGGCTTTAGAAGGAGGAGTTCTTCCATCTGCAGTCCTGATTTGAGAATCCCCACTAACAGACGTGGTTGTTCAAGCAGCTTCTCCACTTCCTGTCAGATCAGCCAGCTGGACAGGACTGTTTTGTAACTGCTGATCCTTCCTCCGGGTCTGCCCGGGGCTACCGGGCCAGAGGCAGGGAAAGTGATGCCACCTTTTCTAGCAGTTCTTGTAAACAGATCAAGAACACTAAATTTTTTTTTTTTTAAACTTTGTCCGAGTTCGCATAAAGGTGGTTTTTTTTTTTTTTTTTTTTTACTTTAATGGCATGGAGTCCAGGTTCTGAAGAAGGATGCTTTTTAAAGCGAAAAGTCCCCCAGGAGCTCTTTCTCCTTTTCCTGCAGCCTAGTAAAGCTGTTTCTCCTCCCTTGGCAAGGAGCTTGGGGCCAGGAGGGAGCAGCTCCCCTTTGAATGCTGCCTGAAGGAGCCAGTGTCTGGACTGCTCAACGGGACATTAGGTTTCTTTATTTGTTAATAATCCCCCCACCCCAACTTCAGGAAGCAGGTGCCAAGGCTCCTCAGGGAAAATGGGGTTCCACTCTTTCTTCTGATTGTGACCAAACGTCATGCCATTTCACCTCACGTAGAAGCCCGAGAGGTCCCGACAAGCCAGTGGGTCAGCTCTTCACCAAGCCACTTTTGGTCCTCCAAAGGCCACCCATTTTAATAACTAAACCATCTGGTAACCTTCCCTAGGGGCTTTAAAAGCAATATTCCCCTCTCTCATTTCAGCCAGTAACCTCCCCTACGAGACACCACCTTTCTCAGAATTCCTTTCTAGGCAGGCAGGACCCTACATCGCATGCATCTGCCAACTCAGCCCAGGCAAGCAGCGCGCAAGGCTCCAATCCCTTTTCAGCCCCTCTCCCCACCGGCTCGTGAGCCCCCAGCCCCCACAGATTCAACAGGGATGACATTTACTTTCTAAAGTTACAGACTAAATGAGTACACTCTCCCCCTAACTCTGAGTTATTTCTCAGCTGAGTGAGACAGCCATTTGGGTCAGCCCTCCCTGGACAAAAGAAGGAATACAAATGTGCCGGGCCCTTTGGCAGAACTCATAAACGTCTGCAAACCTAGGAGCCAGAAGTGCCCTCCCCCAAGGTAGGCAAGGAAGGCCTGCAGGGAACATGTACCTTGGAAATAAGTTCATCATGATTGGCCAAGTGGGCTCTGCAGTGAATGCAGCTGTAGGTCCGGTGGCAAGAGGGCAGATATGCCTGGAAAGTCTTGGATCTCGTCATCTTCACCATTGGCGCTGCTGAGTGTGGGGTGAACTCTGGGGCGGCCCACGAGGCACTCCCACAGGATGGGTCGCACGGGAAACACCGGAAGACACAGGTAAAGGCCGTGGTTTGGCAGGGGGTGGGTGTGGGGCGGGCTCCACACACTGGTGATGTCTTCAGAGGAAGGACACTCAAGCAGAGGTCTAGGGCTGGTTCTCAGCAGCCTGCAGTGCCAAGATAAGGAATATCATTAGCTGATGGAGCTGGGCTTCCTGCAAAGCCAGTACAAGTAGAGTCCAACTGCCACCCGAGAGAGGGCAACATTTACAGGATAAAATGACCCCCCTTCTCTGTTCTTACACTGTGCCAAGATGCCCCATGAATAAGAAAGAAACCAATGGAGATCCCAACATTGCTGCAATTCTAGAGTTGGAGTTTCAGTATCAACTCAGGGCTCTCAGGAGTTACCCTACCAACATCCAGCAAACGGGCCTGATCACCATTCTTAGGGAGCCCTAGAAAAGGCCAGGCTTCGGGGCTTCCCTGGTGGCGCAGTGGTTGAGAATCCGCCTGCCAATGCAGGGGTCACGGGTTCGTGCCCCGGTCCGGGAAGATCCCACATGCCGCAGAGCGGCTGGGCCCGTGAGCCATGGCCGCTGAGCCTGCGTGTCCAGAGCCTGTGCTCCGCAACGGGAGAGGCCACGACAGTGAGAGGCCCGCGTACCGCAAAAAAAAAAAAAAAAAAAAAAAAAAAAGAAAAGGCCAGGCTTAAAGATATGCTACCTCCAACCCCAGGGAGAGGACTCTAAGGGTACTCTTCTCCTGATTCAACCAAGATAAATGGTTTAAAAAGTTTAGTTTCTAGAGATTTGCTACATCAAGAATCACAAGTGGATTTCTCATCCATTTCCAGATGCCAGGAGTCCTCCAGCACTTGAAACCACCATCTGAAGAGGCAACAAACCCCACACCATCTTTTGCTTATGAACTAAGCATGGGATACAAAGGATCAAGTTCCCAACCAGCAGGATCCCTCATGGCTAGCCAGTACTTCTAGAAGTGATTCTGTTTGTAATACCTTACCCAGAAGTAGATGCTCAGCACATTTTTTTTTTTTAAGCAAGTAAATTAATGAAACTAATGGCATAATCAGGACCCTGCATCTAAAATACACAACGACAGTGAATCTGACCAGAATTTCTCTTCAGCTCTCAAATTTTCCATTACTCATCCCACAGTACCAAGCATTTTTCCTTCCATAGCCTCAGCTTTTTTATTCTAATGGGAAAGAAGGACACTGAGATAAGAGGGGTGGCTCCTAGGGCCACCATGTCCAAGTAAAGGTCTGAGGGCAAAACCCCAAGGTCTGAAATCCACTCCGCTTCTCTGTGGCTCACATACCTGAGGCTTCTGGACCTACCTATTCCCTGGGCTTCACTAACGGGGGTGGTGTTCCCACTTGCCTACCTCCCAGGAGAGCCAGAGTGTTAATTAACGCCTGCGTCATGCTTTGAAGATAAAATTATTTAGAGAGACAGGGGAGGAAGACAAACAAAATCAGATCTTCCTTGCTGGATTACGCCTGGGATCCATCTGGATGTTTGGAGAAAGCCCACAAATCACAGTCCTCCTTTTCCTCTGAACCTCACTGGAACCAAATCTTCAGCAGGGAAGCTGCCCTCTTCCCCGACATCCTTCCCACCATAATGTCACTGAAGGCCACTGTGCCCCTGGGACTCCGCATAGCCTCCTGAGTGGCCAACACCACTGGCCAGCACTAGGCTGAAGAAGGACAGCAGTGGTCACTATCCTTTACCCTGCATGTCCCTTGGGGAACTGAGCCAAGCAAGCTCCACATCCAGGGTGACCAATTACACAAGATGTCCAACTGTTGGAGGGATTCAGACCTAGAGGGGCCTAGGCATAATGTCTTCCCTGCTCGGTCTCCCACCGCTAATTTTAAAGATGAGTAATCAGATTAAATTGAACATCACAGAAATACTTCAAGAATACGGGGGTGAGAATTAACCTCCCCAGCTTTGCCTCGGAGGTAGGCCTGGCCATAACAAGAGATAACACGACCCCTGGGATCAGAACCCCTGCGTCTCACCCAGGCACACAGTGGAAGTGGAAGGTGAGTGGTCAAAACCAAAGCCCACGGTAGACCAATGTTGCTGGGGGTTGAAGTGTAAGAGGTGGTAGAAAGACCTAAATACCCCACTTGGGGTTTCCTGAAATGTCCTTGAACCTTCCAATACTCCTGTTCCACTCTCAGGAAGGACAGTATTTCCAGGAAAGGAAGGGGTGATAGGTCAGGGGGTAAGGAACAGGAAAGACGGAGGCAGGGGAAGCGAGCGGGAGGCTTGCCCCAGGCCAGCCCCTTCTGAAGTCCACAGCCTCAGCTGCCCGGTGGGGAGCAGGAGGGACACTGGCCCCCATTCGCCTTATACAAACACTGAAGGAAGGAAAGGAAACAATGAGCCTTGGCTGCCAGTCTGGGTTTATAGAGCAGCCACAGAGTCTGTTTTCTTACACATGCAGACGTCTTCTAAATTATGCCTTTCCTCAGAGTAGAATTATTTCTTTTCTCACTTCTCTTCTGTAGGAAACCCAAAAACAGTTCACCGGCAGGGGTTTCTGGTTATGCACAGCTTCAAATGTGAATCTCAAAACTTATTCAAAGCGACCTTTGGAGAAATCAGCATTCATAGTCTGCATTAAATGTGAGTATGTCACAAACACATCCATTGCACACCACAGCTCAGAACTTAAAAAGAAAAAAAGAGGGTTTCCCTGGTGGTTCAGTGGTTGAGAGTCCGCCTGCCGATGCAGGGGACACGGGTTCGTGCCCCGGTCTGGGAAGATCCCACATGCCGCGGAGCGGCTGGGCCCGTGAGCCATGGCCGCTGAGCCTGCGCGTGCGGAGCCTGTGCTCCGCAGCGGGAGAGGCTACAACAGTGAGAGACCCGCGTTCCGCAAATAAATAAATAAAAAAAGAGAGAGAGAGAAAAAGAGACCATGCAAGCAACATCCCAGGATGCCTGGTGCTAGAAAAGCCCCAGAGAGCCTAGGCTGCAGGCAGGCCTTGGACTTTGCCCTTTGGTCATTCCGTCCCTCTCACTGTTTCCTAGGAATTGACAGGCACCCACAAAAGTGACTCCTTACCGAAGAAGGAAGAAAAGAAAAAGTGGCTTGCTGAAATATGAATCTTGTTCCACTGGTAGAGGGCAATCAAGAAGGAATGAGAGAGGGAAAGTGCAAAGCAAAGTGAAGGAGGACCAAGAGGGGGTCCTTGTGCCTGAGAATAAAGGAGAGAACGGGCTGAGTGAGAGAAAAAAGGTGAGAGCTAGGGACCGAAAAATAATCACCTATTACTGTCTTCTTCCCTCTTAAGGGAAAATATTAAAAGCTGCTTCTTTAAAAAGAAGTCTGTTTTTTAAAAGGAAGTAAAAAAGAAATCAGTTTTTAGGAAGGAAGATGAAACAGATGTTTTTGGGGTTTTTTTATGGAAGAAATTAAGGGTATGGGGTTGTAGAACTCACCACATTTTAATTTTTGGACTCTGGTACCTGTTAATGGGGCCACAGGCTCCATGGGGCTTCATGAGTCCAACCCGCTGAACATATTGTGGAGTCTAAATTGATTTCCAACAATAATCAAATGAGCTCACTTTTTTAAAGCCTCAGGGCACGTGTACAAATTAAACACCATTTTAAATGAAGTAATAATCCATCACAGTGGAAATTAAAGGAAGATTTGCTACCACCTCCAGCTGGCTCCCGCTGGGCAGCATGGAAAGCAAAGATGTGAACTATTATGATTAAAAACAAAGACCTTATATACACCACTCTGAGAGCCAAACACATAGGCAAACCTGGCCATCCCACCTCACGGACTGGCCTTTTCCACAAGGAGCCACAATTGCAGGTGAAACTCAAAACAGAACCTTCGGAGTGTCCCCAGGATGGAGGGGTAGGAGGTACGAATTCCTCAGATAAGTCAGGAAGGAACTGGAAAAATGATGTGGGAACAAGATCGTACCGCCACACACGGAGCCACAGAAACCGAGCAGCCAGAACTTGCCAGGGGAAGTGACACCTCCAGCCACAGGACAGGACCACCCCTACATGTGCCTCAGTGTTGCTGTTTTTGTGGGGTGTATTGGAGGAGGGTAGGTAAAGACTGTCTGGAAAAGAAGTGGGCTCTGGAATCAGAAGCCAGTTCCACTCCGTTCTAGCTGAGTGACTTTGGCAAGTTATTCAACCACTCTGACCCTCAGCTTCCCCAATTCTAAGAAAACCAACATACACAGGGTTATGAGGATTAAATGAGATTGACGTAAGTACATACACAGTGCTGGCACACAAAACACACCAAAACTGTGGCTATTATTATTTTTAGTGGTGAATGAATTTTTAAAAATATATGTTGCTACTTAAAAGAAAAGAAAAAGAAAAAGGAGGCCAAAGAGTGCAGAGACATACATAGTTTTCCTGCCACTTCCATTAGGACTCTCTAGCTTGTCTTTAAGCAAGGTAGATGGTACTATTGGGATGGCATTTCTCTAAACCTAGAATTCTCTTCTCAAGGTAAGACAAGGTGATGACGACACTGGAGGAACCATAGGAGGATCCCCCTAAGAGGCGGCTTCCCCAGTGGCCATGCTCCCAAAGGTCCTTAAGCACTGCCAGGAACACAGCATCTCTGATTCACACAGCCCTGGCAGACCCCTGAGTCTCCTTCCCCCCTTAAATCTACCCTCTGCATTTCAGCCAGTGTTATGTATTTAAAAAGCAGATCTGGGCTTCCCTGGTGGCGCAGTGGTTGAGAATCCGCCTGCTGATGCAGGAGACACGGGTTCGTGCCCCCGTCCAGGAATGCCGCGTCCCACATGCTGCGGAGCAACTAAGCCCGTGAGCCATGGCCGCTGCGCCTGCGCGTCCGGAGCCTGTGCTCCGCAACGGGAGAGGCCACAACAGTGAGAGGCCCACAAAAAAATAAATAAATAAAATAAAAAATAAAAAGCAGATCTCACAAACAATAAATGCTGGAGAGGGTGTGGAGAAAAGGGAACCCTCATACACTGTTGGTGGGAATGTAAATTGATACAGCCACTATGGAGAACAGTATGGAGATTCCTTAAAAAACTAAAAATAGAATTACTATATGACCCAGCAATCCCACTACTGAGCATATACCCTGAGGAAACCATAATTCAAAAAGAGTCATGTACCACCATGTTCACTGCAGCTCTATTTACAATAGCCAGGACACATAAGCAACCTAAGTGTCCATTAACAGCTGAATGGATAAAGAAGATGTCACACATCTTCAATATACAATGGAATATTACTCAGCCATAAAAAGAATGAAATTGAGTTATTTGTAGTGAGGTGGATGCCCTAGAATCTGTCATACAGAGTGAAGTAAGTCAGAAAGAGAAAAACAAATACTGTATGCTAACACATATATATGGAATCTAAAAAAAGGGGGGAAAAAATGGTTGTGAAGAACCTAGGGGCAGGACAAAAATAAAGACGCAGATGTAGAGAATGGACTTGAGGACATGGAGAGGGAAGGGTAAGCTGGGACAAAGTGAGAGAGTGGCATGGACATACATACACTACCAAATGTAAAACAGATAGCTAGTGGGAAACAGCTGCATAGCACAGGGAGATCAGCTTGGTGTTCTGTGACCACCTAGAAGGGTGGGATAGGGAGGGTGGGAGGGAGACGTGAGAGGGAGGAGATATGGGGATATATGTGTATGTATAGCTGATTCACTTTGTTATAAAGCAGAAACTAACACACCATTGTAAAGCAATTATACTCCAATAAAAACATTAAAAAGAAAGAAAGAACTAAAGGAGGAGGGAAAAAAAAAAAAGCAGATCTCACCATGTCATCACTTTCATGTCCTTCAGAAAGGCAATATGGGACAGTGGGTAAGCAGATGGGTTCTGGATATTTAACTAAAGAAAACAAAAACACTAATTCAAAAAGATCTATGTACCTCTATGTTCATTGCAACACTATTTACAATAGCCAAGACATGGAACCAATGTAAATTTCCATCGACAGATGAATAGGAATGTGGTGTATGTATATATATATAAAATGGAATATTACTCAGCCATAGAAACAAATGAAACCTTGCCATTTGCAGCTACACAATTGGACCTGGAGGGTATTGTGCAAGGTAAAATAAGTCAGAGAAAAACAAATACCATATGATTTCACTTACATGTCTAAAAAACAAAGCAAATAAACCAATATAATAAAACAGAGTCATAGATACAGAGAACAAACTGGTGGTTGCCAGAGAGGAGAGGAGTGGGGGGACAAATGAAATAGGTGAGGTACAAACTTCCAGCTATAAAATAAATGTCATGAGGATGAAATGTACACATAGGGAATATAGTCAACAATACTGTAATTACTTTGTATGGTGACGGATGGTAACAGGTCTTCTTGTGGTGATCATTTCATAATGTATAAACATATTGAATCACTATGTTGTACACAGGAAATTAATATACTATTGCATGTTAATTATAACTGAATTTAAAAAAGACGGGTTCTGAAATCGCACTCTGAGGGTTTCAAATCTCAGTTCTATAATTTTCTAGCTGTGTGACCTTGAACAACTTACTTAACCTCTCTGGACCTTGCTCTCCTCATCAAAACCTAGGAACACTAGTATTGACCTCATAAGGCTCTTGTGAGAATTAACTAAGCTAATACATATACAGTACTCAGCATATGCACCTGGCATGTAGTAAGCACACAATCAATTCCAAGTGTGTATTATTGCTGACAACCATTGACAGCCATGAATGGCATCCATGAGAGACTCATCTCTAATACTCTATATACTCCATCTTTGAACTGATATTTAAGCGTCTATTGTGTGTCAGGAACAGTCTCCTTAGTGTTCAGATTTGCCAACCAAACTCTCTGTAGTTCCCCCGAATACACCACACCTGCATTTCACCTTTCCATGGTTTTGCTGATGCCATTCCCTCCATCTGACACATCCTTCCCACCTCCTCACCAGGCCCTTACTTGTCCATTAAGACCCAGCTCAAATATCCCCTCAGCATTGATTGGACTTATTGACCCATCCTCTGTGCTCACCTCCATCTTAACATTTACCCTATTGAAAACTGAGATTATTCTCTTCTGCCTCCGTATCCTCTACTAGAGGTAAGTGCCAAGAGTAGGGACCACATTTTAGTTGTTTCTGTACCCCCTGAACTCAGCAGCACAGAGCACACAGTAGCAGCCACTGCTGGACTGAGCGACCCCTGCTTCCCCTTGGGCTGCTGACTAGACCAGTCTACTCATCCATGTAGGTAGCACAAATGACTGAGGCTCCTCCCTTCACCCTGCCAGTAACAAGGCAGGACGCGGAATGACTCTGGCCCCATGGGACCCTATTCTACCTGATAGCCCACTCAGATCCTGTGCTGAGATGCCCATAACTACAGTTCTTCTGGGCAACAGAAGATTTTTTTAAGCCCTGGATGTTAATCAAAGGCCTGTCATTGTCATCCATGCCCATTTTTCACACTCACAGGGTCTAGGTTAAAATATACTATAGTAAATATTTATATATATAGATACACACACACACACACACACACACACACACACATATATATATATATATATATATCTGTTGAGGTAACAGCTTAACCATTTTCCCGCTTTCCCCATCTCTTACTTATTGTAGGAACTCTTAGAAAGCCTGAAGAGGACTTTATGCTGACTTTAAGGACAGGAAGGTAGGAGCATGACTGAGCAGTCTGTTCCAGGAGCAAAGAGAGAAGCCCTGATTGGAGGCAATAAATAGGTGGCAGTGGAAAGGGGATAGGTAAAGCCATTTCTGGGACTGGACACAAAAAAGAGACAGAATGGCTGTGGAAAGCCCCTATCCCAAGAGGGCAGTCCTCCTTCCCAATTCCTAATCTCACCAGAATCCTGGACTCTGACCAGGGAGCAGAGAGACCCAGTTTCCCTGGGCTGCCACAAAGAGAAGTGGGTGGTGGTGTTGTCCACTGGTGAGGAGGACAGGATTAGAGACAGATGGACTTGGATTCTGTTTTAGTTCTTCTCACTAGCTGCATCACCACTGGGCAAGTTGCCTGAAAGGGAATAACAAGTGCCTACTTCATGGAGGAGACAAAAGCATCAAATGACATAAAGCAAGTGAAGCATTCAGCATAGCACCTGGCACGTCATTAGTCCTCAATAACCTTGATTAGCTGTGATCATCCTTACCAGCAAGGGAGAAAAAGCACGGTAACTGTTCCTGTTCACAAGACCCAAATGAACAGTGCTCCTGTCTGCCAGGTTGACTCTTGGTGGCTAGAGGATTAGGCCTAAATTAATCCACTTAAAGGTATACTGTGGTTTTAGTAGGTTTTGGTGGCTTAGCTGGGGATCTGACATTATTGCAATATCATTCCAAACAACAGACCACTCCATCACTTAGTGCAGTGGAAGTTACCTCTGCAGTCTGCACTGACTCTACTAATCCCAGGATGAGGCCACTATTGAAAACTTTACTGAAACTCTGCTATCAAAACTGCCACGATCTGATGTGCAAGACGTACTGGGAAAGCAATGCTATCACTTCATAGTTAACAACTTTATAGCTCTGGACCCAGGCGGTACTTCAAATCCATCCAGTTGATAATAGAAACCAGTTTGGATAGTCAAGGAACCACTCTCGGGCTTCCCTGGTGACACAGTGGTTAAGAATCTGCCTGCCAATGCAGGGGATACAGATTTGAGCTGTGGTCCAGGAAGATCCCACATGCCGTGGAGCGACTAAGCCCGTGTGCCACGACTACTGAGTCTGCGCTCTTGACCCCGCGAGCCACAACTATTGAGCCCACATGCCACAACTACCGAAGCCCGCGCATCTAGAGACCGAGCTCCAAAACAAGAGAAGCCACCGCAATGAGAAGCCCGCGCACCACAACGAAGAGTAGCCCCCGCTTGCCACAACTTGAGAAAGCCCGCACGCAGCAACGAAGACCCAATGCAGACAAAAATCAACAAATAAAAATAAATTAATTAATTTTAAAAAAAGAGAAACCACTCTCTTTCATAAACAAAACCAACCATTCATGTCTATGCTGGATACAGGGCCAAGTCTTGATTTCAGGGGGATTATCTATCAGATGATAATCCTACATGATCTCTAGGATTCCTTCAGCTCCTGAAGTCCTGATTTCATGTTGTAATGATGTCTCTGCCAGCTGAACCCTGCCCCAGAACTGAGTACCCACCCACCCACCTTTACTCTGTTAAGACCTTGATTTCAGCGAGGTCACAGGACCTGCCAGTCTCGCAGAGTCCACTTGGATATGGCTGGACGGTGCTTTGCAACATCTGTTAGCAAAGCAATATATTTATCACATGGTCCTTAGTTCAGCACTCTGCCTGCGAGGCCCCCATACGAGGCTTACATCTGTTACAACATGGCATAGAGAAGAGGCACTTCCCCTTGAACATTCTGAAACTTGCATGTAATTTACTAGTTATTACATAGAAGTAGCTGTTGCTAGCTGGCTATGAAGAGATCAGATATCACTTTGGGTTGTTTCTACAATTTCAACCAAAAATGATCTGTCTGAAGATTTATTACCAAGGACACTTGGCTAAAGTTCATCAATGGCTTCCTTCTTTTTCTTATACAACTCCAAGATCCAAAAAGGATTTAAGGTGGCTTACAAAAACATAAACAATACTATACTATTAAAATAGATTAAGAAATTACGGTAGGAGGAATAAAAGAACAAAAGGAGGGTTAGGACACAGAAATGCACACTATTAAATTGCTTAATATTTACTGAATTTCAACTGCAAATTTGGCTTTGAGCTCCCCAGTAACCAAGGCAGGAAAGAAAATACCAGCAGTTATAAGGTTTATATTTCCTATGAAATAAAAGCATCTTGGTTGTTCAGGATACAGATTTTCTGAGAGACATTTATTTCTCCTGTGGGTGGTCACAGGAGACAATGAGCACCCCAGTGGACAGAGCCCCAGCGCACATCAGCCCTTCCCACCACGTAACCCTCTTGCAAGACTTTCTCAGAGGCCCCTCCATGAAAACGGACAGCGTAATGAACACCAAAGGGCAATCCAGTAAAAGGGATTCTACATGGGGTCAAATCAGGGCAGCCCAAGGACGTGGCAGCCCAAGGACCCAGATCCTGACAGTCTGGCTGGATCCAGTGATATCAACTCTCCAGAGGAATGGAAGAGCTACAGAGCCTTCTGGCAACGCTCCATGAATATCATTTATCACAACCAGGCTTTTGAGTAACAAAAATATGGGCAGCCTCCAACATGCCAAGTCCAAACACTAATACTTTTGAATGCTAACACTATTTGGCCCTGGTGCTGCATTCAGCTCTCTCATGGGCTGTTTTTTCTCTGAAACTCTCCCTTATGGGCCTCATCTTGTCTCTCTGGGTTCTGCCGTGTCTCTGACTGAGCCTCAACCTCCGTGGCTGCTCTTCCATCCTCCTCCTCCTTCGAGATGCTTCCACCATATGCCTAAGTGCTCCCCGCCCCCAGCATTCTCACCCATACCCAAGTCTTCTAAACACCTCTGTCTCTTGCTCCTGAACCCTGGATTCCTTTCTAAACGGGGCCTCTTTCTGGCTCCTAGGAAGGCACTTCAAACTCCCAAAGCCAGCACCGTCTTTTCCCTTCCCCCTGATCCTATCCCCTTCACCCCCTTCTGTTCCTTCCTCCTGAAGGCCCAGCTGCCCAAGCAGGAAACACCCTTTATTCTCTCTCCCTTCTATGTCACACTCCATCTGTCCCCTAGACAGTTGGCTGTGCCTCTCAGTCTACCCTCCCGATGCCATCCCCAGCCACAGCCAGCACATCGTGTGAGCCCCGTCCTCTCTCATCCTGAACCTCCTGAGCTGGTCTCCCTGACTCAGCTCTTGCCTCTCCAGCCCATTCTAGAATTCTATTTATACAGCACAATCTGATCACATCTCTCTCGTGTTTCAAAGCCTCCAGTGGTTTCCTAGCAGCCTACAGGACAAGGTCCAACCCGTTAGGTGGCACTGAGAACCTGGGCCCAATTCTCCTTATCTTCTCATCACCTTCCCACCCCACTCCAAGCCTGCTTCCCCAGCTGACCAAGCTCGTTCACTACCTTTTCTCAAGTTATTTCAGCCTCCTGCGAAGCCTTCACCTGTCTTCTCTGCCCAGTAAATGCCTGCTCATCCCTTAATATCCAGCTCCAATAAGACCCTAAGCAGAGCTGGGGACCCCCTTCTTCCAGCATGCAAAAACCTATTCTCTGGAATGGCACTTTAACACACCGTTGTTGTGTGTCTCCCAGACTGGAAAATTCCTGCAGTCGGAAGTCCAGTCTTTACCCCCCTTGGTTCCCCAGGACTCCTAGTATCCAGCACATTGGAGATTCTTGATAAATGTTAATTAACTGAGTGAAATGAATGATAGTCACTGGCACTGTGCTGCCCTGTAAAGCTGACCTTTTTTAGTCTCCTTACTTTGCCACTATCCGGTACAATTTAAAATACTGATTTCTGAGCATTACGTGGGACTCACACACCAGTAACGCTCCACGAAGTTTGAAAACTAGCAAACTCTTATGATGTCACCTTACTTGGGCTGGCAGGTAGAGTCTGCAACTCAGGACTGTGGAGCCATATCTCCGATGGGCCACACCACAGGAACCTCTGATGGTTCTACCCAGCTGCTGTCTGATGGCAGAAACATTTCCCATTCTGTCTCACCTGGCCCTTCCCACCATTTCTGTGTGTCACCTAGGGCAGTTTCCCCAGGGACCCTCCCCAGGCTGGCAGTGACTTCTGGACCCCTAGAGAAACCCTTCCAGGTTGATCCCCACGAACCCCCCACGGCAGTCTGAGCTGCTGTTCTAGGCAAGACTGAGCCAGGGAAAATGCAGTGGTAGACTTGATGCAGGCTAGGAGGGTAGGGGTCCCTCCGTCCTGCCTCTGCTCCACAGTTCAAAGAAACCAGATCCACCCTTTTCTGCAGCCCTCAGAGACTGCCACCCTCAGGTCAGTCCTGCAGTTTGTATTTGACCGTGGTCGAAGATGATAATCCTGGTTAAAACAAAGCGAATACTTTCTTCCCATGATCTGGGACCCAAAGAGAGATTGGGTTCATTCCTCTGTCCCCAGACAAGGCTACACTTGAACTGTAATGTAAAAACAGCCACTTAGAAGATCTATCAAGAAAACAACGTCTTGAAAAGCAGAGTAAGAGATGGCCAGTCTTCAGGTTACTTCATCAGGGAACACTCCCTTTAGCCTCCTCCAACCCCCACTAAGTCAGGCCCCCCAATTCCAGAGGCACAGCACTTTTCACAGTTGTAGTTTTATTGAGATGATTATTTGACTGTCATCTGTGTCCCACACACTCAAATATCCAATATTATTTACTGACTAAATGAATGTCTTTTGGAATACGGGCACTGTGTGACCTTGATTTCTCTTTAACTGCTGCTCCCCGAGGGCACAGCTGGGGCCCCAATTAATTACAAACCATCCACCCCAAATCTGCCAATACAATTCTATTGTTCAGCTGTCAGCATGCCTTTGGCTTTCTCACTTTAATCTCCCATTTCAAATAAATCCAAAACTCTAGACTCTCACATCTGTGGCTGGGCTCCCTGCCTTTCCACGATTGGAATTTGGAAATTGAACTTAAAACTCAAGAGAAAAAAAAGGCAGAGGCACTTTCAAAAGGATGCCTGTTGTATGTCCAAAGTCCCAGCCGTCACCAAGCCAAAGATGGATGCATTTCGTTCTAAGAATTAAACTGTCATCTAGCGTGGCCATTTATTGAAGCAGTGGAAAAGGAATAGGGTGGGGAAGACAGACTGATTCTAGAGCAAATTTCTGGATTTCTCCTATTATGGGAATGGGAGATAGATTTTAATAAGAAAGACAGCTTCTTTTCCTTTCAGGCCTGGCACACTAAGAGGAGCCATGCGCATTGCCAGTGCAGCTTTTTCATATAATTTAGAAACCTCCACAAAGCTAGTAGTTTATGGGTCAATCTTCCCACTAGATTGTGTGCCGTTCCTGACCACATCCAGAGACCACGTCTGGTTAATCACCCATCGTAGCTAGCCCAAAGCCCCACTGGCACTAAGAGCTCAGAAAGTGTTGGTTGAAGGAGGGTGGGAAAGGAGGGGAGGAGATAGGGAGAGTCATCTGAGGCCCTTCAGCAACTGTCAGGAAGCCTCCAGGACTCTACAATTTATTAATTTCGTACTATGGGCCCATAAGGGGCCAAGTACTTGATATGCATTATCTCAATCCTCACAACAACCCCGAGGGGCAGGCATTATTATGATTACTCCTATTTGAAAGATGAGGAAAAAGCTCAAGAGAAGTTAAGCAATTTGCCCAAGGTCACTCTACTAGAAAGTACCATAACTGGGATCCTGGGAACAGCCCCCCTCAACCTCCAGCCCCCAGGGGATCCTTCAACCAAGCCATGAGAGAGAGGTCTGAAGATGTGCATCCTTGGTACTTGAGCCCTCTAAAACAAGCAGAATATCTCCCAGAGGGAGTGTCTAAGTCAATTAATTACAATGCAAAACAAAGATGTCAAGTTCTCTTAAAACATCTTCAGGCTGTCAGGGTTGGCTCAATGCATCAACTTTTAATTGCAGAAACCTGAGAAAACAAATGAGGGAAGGGAATAACCTGAACCGGAAGGTGGGACAACAGATTAGGCACAAGAAAAAGCTAGTTTTCAGTTCTTATCATCTCTTCATGCTAATGGGATATTTAGCTTTAGGCTGCAGTCATGTGCAGAGATACTTTTTCCCTCAAATCCTAAAGAAAACAAATTAAGAATCATGTAAGCAAAACTAACCAAAAGCCCTATCTAATTTACATTTACATAATACACATGTTTATACCATTAGCACAGCGAATGCTGAAAGAGAATTCATTTCTACTTTAGATCCATTTGGTGGTGGGTCACCTTAGGTAGGGACCCCCAACAGACAAAGACCAAAATGGTGATAAAAGAAGAGCTAAAGGGAAAACAAATATAATGGATGACAACACAGGAACATACAAACAAAAGAAGAAAAGGAAGAGGCAAAAATAGAAACTAAGGGAAAGGAGGCCAAAGGTTAAGGATGTTTAGTAGTTGGTATCTGCCAGAGACAGCAACTACCTTAGTGATTTCCAGACCTCAGCCATGTGTGGGGTGGTCTGCATTTGGAAAACCTGGGAAATTGGGGTGGGGGGGAAATGTAGGGATTACATTCTGATTTTATAGGCTTTTGGCTGGGCCAGGAATTCTTAAGGCAACCAGACTTGAGAATCCCTAGGGATAGTCTCACTTTTGAGGATGCCTATTATCTACATCGGCTAGCCTTCATCCTCCAGAGTTCTACTGTGAATGTCAGTCACAGTCCACATCTATGGAGCTCCTCTAAACTGTAGCAATGGTAGCCCAAGCAATATCTCCTTCCTGCATCTCATATGCCTCCTGAGCATTCCTCATACATTACCTGTCATGTCATTACCTTGGTGCCTTGGTACACACTCTTCCCCCTGGCGTGTTTCTGCATGTTTAAATCATTTTCATTCTCCCCAGCCCCATCTCCAAAATGCCTACCCTTCTTTCTGTATCTCTGTAGTGACCTTAAACTCTTTCTACCTTGTACTCTGGTTATTGACATAGATGTCTTAATCACTCTTATTTGAGGATATGCTCTTAGGGGCAGGGGCCATATTATGACTTACCTTTTTCTCCCAAAGGTCTTATTATCTGTTGAATGATGAATACCCAGGAAAATAAAACAAAACAAAAATAAAATAAAACAAGGTTGAGTTTCAGCCCCAGGCCAGAGGTTCCTCTTCTCTATCTCAAAATAGGAATCAAAATTTTCCTGACTCAGGCAGGATATGTTCCAAGCCTATGCTCTCTTGCCCCAGGTACTCCCACCCAGAACACCATGGGAAAACAAAACAAATCATTAGGCAGGTCAATACTTCCTATAACTAAATTTCATATCAGAGAGAATAAAACCACTTTCTTCTGCCCAACCAAACTCAACCACTGTTCATACCCAGCAGACCCTGTTTGAGCCTCAGTGGCATCCATACGCCATCTGGATATCAAGCCTTCCTTTCGTGGCAAGAAATAGCCAAGGGAACTCCAGACACTAGAGGCTAATTTCATTCTGAGCAGACAAGCTAATTTCACATAAAACCTACTAAGTCTGGACATACTACATTCTCAAGACCATGGGGGAAGCCTGACTGCCCTGCAACTCAGGAGACGGGAGAGCTCAGTGCTGCTGACCCAGCCAGGAAACAGGAATGTGAGTGGCAGTGCCACACCTCATTGGCAGATGTTGCGCTTTGTCCCATCACAGAGGGAAGGTAGGCTTTGCCTAGTATTGAGATGTTATGGGTTATTTAGAGTTTAAGTCAGAAGTTGGTACTTTTCCAGAATGTACAGGAGTAGTAAGAGCCTTGGACCTGAGAAATAAAAGATATGGTTTACAGTCTGTGCTTTGCCCAAATTAGTTCTGTCCTAAGCAAGTCCTCTTTGCCTGTTTGAGCCTCAATATTTATATCTCTAAAATGTAACACCTAAAATGGATTTGAATACCCAATCCAGCATATATCTAATCAATAGAGAGTTATAAACCATTAACTTGAAAGTAGAGAAAATAAAATTATAAGGTTTAACACTGGAAAAAATTGGGATGCAGGGCCCGACAGTTACTAAAGTCAAGCCACAAATTTGTTTCTCTGCTTCCTGGCAGCCAAAGAAAAAAAGAGAAATATGATCAGTTGTATCCAATTGTCCACAAAGAAAAATCATGCCAGTTCCTTGGGAGAGGCAAAGGTTTTCCTAGCACTGGGTTCTGAAAGCAATTTCTCTGATTAACTTAACAGAGACATTAAGTGAAGTTGTAGCTTAAGTCTGCAACAATATAAATTCTTATAAGAAATGTAGTAGCAAGTTATATAAAGCTATTTTGGACAGTGTCCCTCCATAAAGCAAAGGACAGGACACCCAAGTTCATCTCAGTGAAAACAATTCTGGAAGGGCTGAGCTAACATGGCCCAAGTATGCAGCTTTCAGTTGGCTTGGCTTAATTCAAGGATAAAACTAAGACCAGGTAGACAACATATTCTTCCAAACACTTCTATAAATATTACTTCTTCCACATGGATGTTTATTAAGAGTTGGGTAGCAGTGTGCAATTAGATGACTTCTAAATTCCATTCCAGTTCTGATAAATCTAAGTGACATTTTTGGCCTTCACTTACTTACACTAATTTAAAATTTGGGAGTTTTCCCCCTCTTTTACTGCCCACTCCCAAATCAATGGATAGGGAATTCCTGCCAGTGAGAGAGGGAATCTAACTATTAATATTAGTCTTGTTATTAATAGCTAATACCAAGCGCTTATGTGCCAGGCTCTGTGTCTGGGTTCCTGTGCATTCTCTCATTTAATCTTCCCATCAATCCTGTGTGATAGTAACTATTATTAGTCCCATTTTACAAATAAGGAACAGAGATGTAGAGAATTTTAGCAAATTGTCCTAGGTCACAGAGCTAATTATTCAGATCTTTCTGGTTCCAAAGCCAAGGCTCTTAGCTCTACTTATAGTGCCTAGTATTAATGAAATGTGATTACTGATAGAAATGCTTGTCAGGAGAACAGTGAAGCCTAGAATAAGGCTTGTAGGGGAGGCAAGAGTTATTAACAACAACAAAATAACAATGGAGCTTTTAGAGACTTTGGCAACCCATAAAAAAAATAAAAGGATGAAAAATATTGGAAAAGCAGAAATCTCAAAAGAAAGTAATTCCAAGGGAACAGGAATTCCGAGGAAAAGAGAAAATTTCTTTTCCTCCTCTTCTCTTGAAAATATTATTTCTTACTCTTAAAGACTCTAAACCTTGGCTCTCTTGGTCATTCATTCATTCCACCAACAATTAGATATTTATCCTGTGCTACTCCCTGCTAGGCACTGTCAGCAGTGAGCAAGACAGAGGGGCTTCCAATCCAGCCATCAAGTAGACAATGCATTTCCAGATGGTATTAAAGTGCTTTGAAAAAAAAAAAAAATTAAGGGGATTAAGAAGGGCTGAGGGGCAGGGATGGAGGACTGTTCTAGATAACAGGTCAGGGAGGGGCTCTCTGAGACCCAAGTATAGGAAGCCAATCATGCAAAAATCTGGAGACCAGTGACTACCAGTAGAAAGGCCCAAGGACAAAAACAAATCTTACATGTTTGAGAAATCTCAGGACAGCTAGTGCAGCTGGAGCTGGACTGAAGCAGAATGGACCAGGTGAGGACTGGTAGGACCTGGGGTGGGAGAAGTTGGGACAGGATGGGATGGGGCGGGGGTGGGGGTGGGGGGCCTGCAATGCCTACAGGGAAAGGGGGTGGATTATTTCTGAAGGGCAATGTGAAAGTTGTAAACATGGGAGTGGCATAATCCTATTTACTTTATAAACCTCCAGGGCTATATTCATAGCTCCCAGGGAAATTCAGGTAGGTGCAGTATCACCTTTGGTTAGGGATAATATCACTCAACTATCAACTCTTAACAGAATCCCTTTAGCCTGTAGGTCCTGGCTTTCCATCATTGGATGCTAAAATTCCAAAAGACACTTCCTTTTCCAGAGCTTTATAACCCCTCATCATGCTAAGGGAATGCAACCGTCAGAGCAACCAGTGGTTTGGTTGACAGACCCTAGGGAAATGCCAAGATAATTTACAAAGAAAACTGATCCAGACCTCAATTTGAATCCTACCTGCTTTTCCTATCCTAGGATATGCCATCCTTTTGTTGTTTCCTTTTTTTCCATAGGCTCAAAACTAAACGTTAATGTGAGCTGCTTGATCAAACTGAACATTATTAAAGTTAATTTCAACAGTCCTACAGTTAGTGTTCCCATATAAGGCATACCCTTGGCAGGAAGGACCACAGTTGAATTTGAATTTGGATAATTTAGAGTTCTTTTGGAAGCTAAATTGCAGCTTCGATAAATTCAAGGAAATTTCTTTTACCAACATGTTTGGACACAATAACTAAGAGGGAAACATACAACATGTGGAAGCATCAGGTGTGTGTATGTTTATGCTTGAAAGTAGAGACAGAGGTAACAGCATCAGAAACCAGAATACTAACAAGATCCACCTGCACACAGGAGCTGAGCTGTTACACAGGAAATAACCAGGGCTGAGGCAGGCAAGGAGGTGGGGAAACTTGCACCTCTTCTTAATAACTGTTGACAGACAAGCCCCTAGCTCTCCTCCCCACGCCTAACAAAAATAAAATCAACAGTCTGCCCTTCCCCTAGATTACACAGCCTGGAATACCCAGATATTAAAATCAACCTTTTCTGCTGCCCAAACTGTTAATGTCCCAGGCACAATGACTGTATCATTGACTCAAAACCATTAAAATCATTAAAATAGTGAAAATTCACATAAATCCGTGAAAATACAGCAGGCTCAACAGCACTACTCACGACCCTAACCCCACACACCTAGAAACATCCAGTGGCACAGAACCATAAACAGCAGCCCTCAAGTGGGCTGGAGTGGAGTGATGTGGGGAGGGAAGGGGGGCTATCTCTTAGGGCCAATGCCTCATGACAGCGAAATCAAACAACACTATACCCTTAGACTAGCCTGGGCTAGTGTGACAGATGAGGGATCCTGGGTTTGCATAGAGTATGGCTCACATATCTGATTTAGGCTTTGCATTCTTCATCTCTAAGTTAATGCCTTTCATTGTTCATTGCCCCCAATTCCCACTAGTTCAGGGTTTCTTATCAACCACCTGTCTCACAACATCATGGCCCATTTATTAAAAATGTGCCCCACTGAGAATAAACATCTCCAGACTGGACTTACAAACTGCATTTTTAAACACTACCTGGGTCATCTTTATGCACATTTAAGTTTGAGGACCTCTGCTCTACAGCAATGTTTCTTAAACTGTGGGCCGTGACCCGTTTGGTCAAGAAACCAAATTAATGAGTCATGACCAACAGTTGATTTTTTTTTAAAGTAGGAAAAAATTATAAATAGAACACACTGCAGGTAGTCAGGGCAATTCTTGTTTCTGGGAACTTATGCACTTGTGGACCTCTGTGCAGGGATGTAAAATGTATTCCTCACTGTGGATCCCACTCAGAGTTTGAAAACCACTATTCTAGAGGCAAAAAGGAAAACGATATTCTTGCACATGCGTTTATTTTCATTTTTCACCTCTAATTCCAAGCTTCTGGAGTTTAGTTCAAGCACAAGATATCAACACAGAAAGGCTGTTATCAAATCCTAAATTGATAAGGCAAAGCCAAACTGAGGAGAGGGATGAGCCCAAGGCTGACACTCTGCTCCTGCCTGAGACCCTTATCATGGAGCTGGTGATAAGGAAAGGTGCCAAAGAGAAATCTGCACAACTCTCCTCAAGCTGGACCTGTTCCTTGGTAAAGAACCTGTAGCCACTCATTGTCACCGTTTAGAGGAATTAAAATGTTCCCCATGGTGGGGAGTGGGGGGGTCAGAGGAGGCTCAGTCCCAGTATAAGGGATAGACAGAACTCAGGTTCAGCCCATCTTTGCAGTCCTGTGGCAGTGACCAGGTCAAAGGAAAGTCAGGAAAGGGTGAATGGTCAAGTCTCACCCCAGAACCAGCGACATGAGTTGCCTTGGGCAAGTCTCGTAACCTCTCACTCCCCTAGGTTCCATGCATGGCTAATGTTCTGGGAGCAAGTGGGGCACAGGCAATCAGACAGCTTCCCTTCTTGCCCAGTGCTCTAAGACAGGGAGTCCCATCTTGCACATCTTGCCGGACCAGAAGAGAGGAACATGGGAGGAAGGGCAAGGGAAAAAGATGGTAGCTAGCTGTGTTGTTAGCTTTCAGACTCACCAGAAGCAAGGACTTACTGAAAAGAGCCTCAAGACCCGAGGAGAGCAAGCTGACAAGGAGGCCAGAGAGCAAAAAACCCAGCGAAGACCAGGAGCGTTTTCCCGTGCCATTCACAGCCGCGGGACTGCGGGAGGGTCAGGTACATAACAGAAAAAAACGGAGGACACTCACTCACTTGGCTTTGTAAGCTCTCGTAAGCTGAGAGTGAAGTCAGAGGTGGCAGTCTCCTGGGCTGCGTCCAAAAGAACAGGTGGTTCCCCCCACCCGCCAACGAGAGAAAAGCCACCACTTGGGTAAAGACATCCAGAGGAAGTCAGCGGCCAAGGAGGGTGAACTGGAAGCAGTGAGAGATCGGCGCTGCCCCTCAGCGCAAGTTCCCGAAAGGTACTCGCTGGAGAGGCCCCTTAATTCCGTCGGGCAGGAGTGAACTCGCGCCCACCCCTTTGGCAAGGGCGCTGGGGAGGCGCCGGGAAGCGGCCAGGCAGGAACTCGGCTGCGGTTACCTCGGCCCAGGGCCCGCCAAACGCTCCTCGGAGTCTTGAGGGCAGCCAGTCCCCCAAAGGCGGGGGCACCGAGGGCGGCGCCCCCGGACCCAGTGTCTCCAGCGGACACCCAGCGACACCAGGGACAGAAAACGCCCGAAGCTCCCACCCTGCCCCCCACAGACTCCGAAACCGCGGGAACTATGCTCAGGAAGAAGCAGCGACCAGGTCTCCAGGTTCCCCGCCCCCCCACCGCCCCGCCAAACCGCGCGCGCCCGACTAGCCCCGCTCCTCGCACAGGTCCCCGGCTCCCGACCCGGGAACCCATGCCTTCTCGGCTCCCGCCGCGGGCCGCCGCCAGGGCCCCGGCAGTGTTTGTAAACAAACCGGTCACGTGGCCCCGGCGGCCCGCTCCCCGCCCCCTGTGCCCGCGGCCCCCAGGGTGACCCCCACCGGACACCGCCTCGGCCGCGCTGGGCAGAGGGTGCCACGCGCTCTGGGGGAGCCGGGCCGCAGGGACCACGGGACCTGCGCCCAGTGACGGGGGTCGGGCACCCGCGCTGACAGCGCGCCCCACGCCCACGCACGCCCGGCTCGCGCAGTGCTCACGTCTGCTTACCCGGCAGCAGGCAGCCCGGTCCGGCCAGCTCCGAGCTCGGCTCCGCGGGGGTGCGCCGCAGCAAAGGACCGCCAGGCCGGATCCCGGGCTCTGGGAGCGCTCTTAAAGCCACAGTCTCCGCCACTGCCGCCGCCGCCACTCCGCATCCCTCGGGGTCGGGGCCGGGGGCTGCCTGGTGACGGACGCGCCCCCGCGCCTATCCCCTCGGCTCAGCACATAGCAACACGCCGCGGGTTGGCTAGGCCCGGCCGCAGCCCATCCGTCTTGAGCCAATCAGCGAAGGACGGAACTCCGCCCCCTGCTTTCCCTACCTCCCACCCCCCACCTCTCGGCCCTGGCCGGGCTGGGGTGAGGGGAGTGTGGCGAGTGCCGGGCCAGGCCCTATGAGGCTCAGCCAGCGGAGCCTGGCCAAGCAGGGCAACTGGCCGGAGGAAGAGGGAGAAAGGGTGATGAGGATGGGTAGGCTCTCGGCGCCCGGGAGGAGACCGTCTATTTGGGTTTGGAGTTTGTCCCCGCTTCAAGGCTGGGATTTCCAGAACCCGGGGTAGGGATGGGGGAAGCTTTATAGTGCTTTTTCTACTCTCTAACTCCTTCCTCCTCCCACCTTAGGTATCCCTAACTCAGAGTCCAAGTTTCCTGAGGAAGCTCTAGGGAACCGGGGCAGTTGAATTCAATAAGACAGTGCCAGCCCGACGGGGCCCAGCCAGGACCTACTCAGCAGCAAGGCATTTCCCCTTTTCTCTCTGCTCTGCTCAAATTTGGCGAATTAAAAGTAGGAACGAGGCATTACAGGAATTGGAAGGTACCTAGCCCCCAGCTGCTGCTGATTTTCCAAGGCTTTTAACGAGAAATGATACGCCCCGGAGAGTAGGATGGTCAGTGATCGTAGGGGAGGCGCCCACGTTCTGGGTCAGTGGAGTGGTGCTTTTCAAGGAAGAGAAGGTTAAAAAAATAAGCCCAGGGCAGTCAGGAAATCTAGGGAGGCACCAGGTGGGTGGAGTGGGGCAATCTCCCAGCAAGAAAACAGGTCAGTTTGAGAAAGAATGCTGCCAGGGATCAGGGGCAGAGAGCAACCCAGCCTTTTCAGCTGGCCACTGTTAGTTCTGCAGTTCCTCAGAGAGCGGTAGGAAATGCGATGTTTTATTGAGCTGCTGTGAGAATGTGAGATGCTTCTCTGGGGGTGCTGCTGACTTCAGCCCCCTTCCCCACTGGTTTCCATATAAATGGAGAATGGTACGGGGTAGGTCCCCAGGTGGCTCAAACTTCACCGCAACTCCACCCGGCAGTCTTTAAAATATATTTGATTCAAAGACTTCCCAGATGGTCCAGGGGTTAAGACTGTACTCCCAATGCAGGGGGCACGGGTTTGATCCCTGGTCGGAGATAGATAGATATTTGATTCAGTTAATATATTTTGCATTCAAATTGTATCCAGTTAATATACCTTGCATGGTTGGATGTGATTCCAGTCCTAATGTTAATAAAATGTTAGTAAAAACAACAAAAAATACCTCCAAAAGTCGGTATCATACACATGTATCAGTCTCAGTGTAAGCAGTTTCAGTGTAAGCAAGAACACCTTGTCACTGTTCACAGTTGACAAAGTTGGAAAGTTTAAAACAGATTTTTTAAAAATTCTTTTCAGGTAAGAAAGAATCATGAACAAGAAACGTTTAATACTTAATCTATGAAGAGGTGGTGGACTCTTTAGAGTTTGATTTCTGCGCTCATCTGCCTCTTGGGCAAATTTCTTTGTCTCTCTAGGCCTTGGTTTCCACGGTTTAAAACAAAGAAAATTGAAATAGGATGATCTCTAAAGTCCCTTACCTCAAACTCGTTAAAATGTTTCAGCAATATTCTCCTAGTGAATATTCATGTTGCCAGATCACCACTCCCCAACAGTAGATGTTGCATTAGTTTCACACCCTAGGATATTGATATGTTATGTAACAAGATTGGTGGCTACTGTTTTCTGTTTAAATAAAAGATAATGTGAGCTAAGGAGGACAAGCCTGGTGGGGTGGTTCAAGAGGGAGATGTGAGGACCCCTGCAGGCCTGCCGTGTGTATGCAGGGAACTAGAAGAGGCATTGGGCCTTGCAATACCTGGAGACAATAGAACCAGCCGGCAACCAACCAAAAAAAGGATGTAATAAGGCTGATGGTGCCTCCTCCCAGTCAAAAGAGCCATGCACTGTGAGTTGTTAGGCCAGAAGGTAGAAGTGAAACAAAGTAGTAGAAGCAACTTCTCTTCCTCTCTGAAAGCACCTCTAATGGCCCCTCAGTACACATTTACTCAGGGCCTATTCTGTGCAGAATTTCCTGCTTGGCTTGGCTGGGGTAGTTTTCTGAAGAATCTACCAAGAGGAGTGACCCTGAGGCCTAGGGAGAGTGTGTGAGAATGGAC
The DNA here is from genome assembly GCF_026419965.1 of Kogia breviceps. Lineage (NCBI taxonomy): Eukaryota > Metazoa > Chordata > Mammalia > Artiodactyla > Physeteridae > Kogia > Kogia breviceps. The sequence continues at coordinate 23,490,926 of NC_081328.1, forward strand.
AGATATTTATCCCGTAGGGCAAAAAAAGAGGTGGAAAAATATAGGGAGAGAAGTAAGTAAATTTGTTCAGATTTAGCCAGAGAGCTTTTTTTTGTCCCCTAGCAGTAAAAGTTTGAGAAGTTCCTAGCCTCACAGACAGGTTATCAGCTTGGCTTTGTCAGTGGCCCAGGACCCTTGTCGCCTCTGTGTGTGACCAGATTCATTCATTCCCAAAGCCTTCACAGCAGTTCTTTTCCAGCATCCCCTTTCTCCAATCCCACATTCCTACTGTTGCCACAATGACATCACTACTACCGTGAAAAGGTCACTTTTATGTGCTCATCTTAACCTCTCATAGCATTTGACATGATTACATCCTCCTTTCCCTCACCCCCCCACCGCCAGTGCATCAGCAGCTCCTGTCAACTCTACTTCAAAAATATATATTTGCTCTGAACATGTCTGTCTCTGCTGCTACCACCCTTGTCAGAGCCACCAACACCTCTGTCTAGATGCTGCAACAGCCTGCCAACTCACCTCCCTGCTTCCAGTCTCTACACAGCAGCCAGATGGTAGTTCCTCAAAACAAACTCCTTACAATGGCCACAAGGCCCTACTTAGCCAGCCGCTCTGGTCTTTCCCTGTTGCTCCTTTGTTCATGCTGGTCCAGTCGATCTGGCCACCTTTCTGTTCCTCAGATACACTGGGCCTGGTCTTGTTATAGTGTTTGTATTTGCTGTTCCCTCCACCTAGAACACTGTCTCCAGAAGGCTGCCTCCTCACCACTTGGTTTTCAGGTCAAACATTTGCTCCATAGAGGTCCCCCTGATACTTACATACCGTCTATTCTACCTACTCCCAACTTTTCTTTCTTTTTAAATTTTATTTATTTATTTATTCATTTATTCATTTATTTTTGGCTGCGTTGGGTCTTCGTTGCTGCGTGTGGGCTTTCTCTAGTTGCGGTGCACTGGCTTCTCACTGCCATGGCTTCTCTTGTTGCGGAGCACGGGCTCTAGGGGCTCTGGATTCAGTAATTGTGGCTTGCAGGCTCAGTACTTGTGGCGCACGGGCTTAGTTGGTCCACGGCGTGTGGGATCCTCCCGGACCAGGGCTCGAACCTGTGTCCCCTGCATTGGCAAGCGGATTCTTAACCACTGCACTACCAGGGAAGTCCCCCAACTTTGCATAACACATATGTCTCCCTGAAATTACTTTCTTTGTGTTTTTATTTGTTTTCTGTCTCACCCACCTCTGAAGTGTAAACTCCATGAGAGCCTCCAGGACTTTGTCTGTCTTGCTTCCTGTTGTATCCCTACTGCCAGCCAACAGTGTCTGGCACTCGACCGATACTTGTTGAATAAATAACTGAACAAATTAATGAATATGCGCATCACCTCCTACACCCTCTCCTGTAGTTTCTTTCACTTTCCTTTATCTCCTTTCCCTCTTTGCTCTTTCCTCATTCCATCTCAAAGCCTTTTGCTTGATGACTCAATCCAAAGATCAGATCAAATGTCACTTTTCTGGAAGAGTTTCCCTAACCTCTCTAGAAAACCTAATCTTTCTCTTCTCAATACCTTCCATAGCGCTGTATTCATAACTCTATTACATCACTGGACACTCTGCACTCCTTAGTAAGAGTTCTCAGTTATCCATTCTCTCTGCCAGTTCCTCCTGGGCTGGAACCTTATCAGATCATCTTTGTATGTTTAGCACCTGGCACATGGCAGGCCCTCCCTCCAGGTTTATATTTGAGTTGGATCCAGTAGGGATCCAAGCAGGAATGGATAGGTTCTGTCCTCAGAGTCCACTGATTAACAGATAACAGTCTTACTTCATAGTATGACAAAATTAACCTGAAACTTTAGGATATTCTATAGTGAAAGGAGCTGCCTACATTTTAAAATCACAGCCCAATGGAAACTTCCTGAACGCTAAAGGCTACAGGCTCTCACACTACCATACCACCTGGGAAAACATTCCCCTCTGCCTGTCTGGGGGGGGGGGGGTTGCTCCTCCCAGGCTTCACTCCCATCTCCCCCCACAAGGAAAGTCCCATGACATTACATCACAGAGGAGGGCCAGGTGCCATTTTCCTGCAGACACATCATGGCAACAGTGCTTTGTTTCTTTATGTACAATAAATGCTTTCTCTGATCCTTGTCCAAGTTCCTCACTTTCAGTCATGGAAGTGGCTGATTATGTGCTTTTCAGACTGTAAGTGGGTAAGGGTTATACATCAGCCCTCCTGAACACACTCTGAACAAAACAGCTGCTCTAATTTATTGAGAACACGTTGTGGACAGAGCAGTTTCTATACTATCTTGTTATATTTAATCCTCAACGCAACCTGCAAGATAGGTATTTTCCCCCATTTTTTAAAGAAGCTGATCCTATGGAATTTGAACCCTGATCTATCTGGCTTCAAATCCCATTCATTCTCTTTCTTCTACACCATCAAAGAGAACAAATGCTTCTCTCCTCTTCTCTTCAAATATCCCAATCCCTTTTACAAGGAAACTCATCCAAACATCAGACTACCCAACAAAGCAAAATTCAGAGTGCCCAGAAACAAGAGGTGTAAGGGCTTAGCACTTCCATCCTAAAAACAACAATAGAAACTATAATATTTACGTGGTGTTTCCTATGTTCTAGGAGTTGGTACAGACACTTTACATGCATTGCTTAATCCAATCTTTACATGCATTGCTTAATCCAATCTTCACAACAACCTTATGAGGAAGATACCACTGGGTCTACATACCTTAACCACAGTTCCAAAATCCAAAAAGCTCTAAAAATTAAAAGTAAGTTTGACACAGCTCATATGGAACAATAACAAGTCAGTAGTATTCAATAACCAAAATCTGGGGATTTCCCTGGTGGTGCAGTGGTTAAGAACCCACCTACCAATGAAGGGGACATGGGTTCGAGCCCTGGTCCGGGAAGATCCCACATGCCACGGAACAGCTAAGCCCATGCGCCACAACTCCTGAGCCTGAGTGATACAGTATTGAAGCCGGTGCACCCATGCTCTGCAACAAGAGAAGCCACAAAATGAGAAGCCCACGCATGGCAACGAAGACCCAACGCAGCCAAAAATAAATAATAAATTTATAAAAAATAAAATAACTAAAATCTTTAGGGTAAAAAATATTGGGGAGGATACAAGGAATTGTACTTTCCTTCTTTATTTTCACAAGCTACTAATAGTACTCTCATTGAGGATCTTTTAATTTCCAGTCCTTCCCATGTGAGCTAGTCTCAGTATTTGTCTAATCAATATGTTTTACATCATAATCAGTTACAGTACCATTGAAGATGTCTCTCTTCTGCACAATTAAAAAAAAATTTTTTTATTTTTATTTTTGGCTGCATTGGGTCTTCATTGCTGCGTGCGGGCTTTCTCTAGTTGTGGCGAGTGGGGGCTACTCTTCATTGCACTGCACGAGCTTCTCATTGTGGTGGCTTCTATCGTTGCGGAGCACAGGGTCTAGGTGCGCAGGCTTCAGTAGTTGTGGCACTTGGGCTCAGTAGTTGTGGCTCACGGGCTCTAGAACACAGGCTCAGTAGCTGTGGCCCACGGGCTTAGTTGCTCCGTGGCATGTGGGATCTTCCCGGGCCAGGGATCAAACCCGTGTCCCCTGCATTGGCAGGCAGATTCTTAACCACTGTGCCACCGGGGAAGTTCCCTGCACAATTTTTAAATTGATGTAATAAACCATAGAAGATTTTCTTATGCTCCACTTTAAAAAAAAAATTTGACATAGCTCATTTGATGGCAAACTTCAGCTGACATGAGGTCATTCATAGGCTTTATTAATCTCATCTAGTATGTTCATATGTTTCTTAGAGGAATATTAATGTTCGGAAGAGCTCATACTCCCTAGTGTTTTATGTAATATACGGTATATGCACTGAAAGTTTCTAGAATCTAAAACACATCTATGCCAGGGTTTCAGATATGGGACTGAGGACTATATTATTATGCCTACTTTACAGATAAGTAACTTAGGTTCAGAGAGGTTAAGTAACTTGCCCAAAGTGACACAGCTAGTAAATAGTAGAACTACAGTTAGAAATATGTCTGAATCTGTGAAAAAAAATATTTGGAACACATGTGACAGACTAAGGGCTAATTCTTCTGAAGGCAAAAATAGGAAGTGACAATTCACAGTAGAGGAAAAAGAAATAACTTGTAAAGGTGTGAAAAAATATTCAGCTATAGTTATAACAAGAAAAAAAAGTAAATTAAAATTACAATGAGGTACTATTTTTATCTTATCAGATTGGAAAGTAGTAAAAAGCTCAATAACACTGTGTTGGAGAAGATGTGACAAAACAGCCACTCATACGTTGTTTGCAGTAAGGTAATTTGGTACAATTTCTATGAAGGGCAATTTGATAACCTCTCTCAAAATAAGAAATTAATATACTCAGAAATTTCACTTGTAGGAATTTGTCTTTAAGATAGACTCACGCATGTGCACAAAGTGAATATTAAAGTATATTGTAGGGCTTCCCTGGTGGCGCAGTGGTTGGGAGTCCGCCTGCCGATGTAGGGGACGCGGGTTCGTGCCCCGGTCCGGGAGGATCCCACGTGCCGCGGAGCGGCTGGGCCCGTGAGCCATGGCCGCTGAGCCTGCGCGTCCGGAGCCTGCGCTCCGCAATGGGAGAGGCCACGACAGTGAGAGGCCCGCGTACCACAAAAAAAATAAAAAATAAAAAAAAAAATAAAGTATATTGTAACATTGTTAGTATTAGCAAAAACTCTGACTCTCTGGGATATGTAACTTTGCAGTTGATTAAAGCCCAGAAATTTTACAACGCTCTAAAACTGATAATGGGGGATGATTATTTTTTCTGTTCAATAGAAGAGAACCTCAAATGTTATTATTTTCACGCTATAGGACATTAGCCAGTTACCTACCAAAATTAGCAGAGTTACTTCAGAATTTCTTTTTTTTTTTTTTTTTTTTTTTCAGTACGCGGGCCTCTCACTGTTGTGGCCTCTCCCGTTGCGGAGCATAGGCTCCGGACGCGCAGGCCCAGCGGCCATGGTTCATGGGACCAGCCGCTCCGCGGCACGTGGGATCTTCCCGCACCGGGGCACGAACCCGTGTCCCCTGCATCGGCAGGCGGACTCTCAACCACTGCGCCACCAAGGAAGCCCCAGAGTTTCTTTTTATCCACTGACTTTACGATTTTCAACTTGCATATTGTGTTTTGAACTCACTTGTCATCTTGGTGGTTTCTTCATTGATGAGTTAAATAAAACTTTAATATATAGTTTCTGTGCATTTATATTGGAAGTAAGATTTTCATCTTTTAAAAACCAATGCTTTGAAATAACCTAAATCCATCCGTAAAGGACTGGTTGAATACATTACAATGCCTCTACATGAAGGAATACTATGCAACCTTTAAAAAGAGGCAGGTTTATACATAGCTACTCCATGGGGGCAAGATCTGTGTTTGGTTCCCCCATGAACCTAAGCACCTAGAATAGTGCCTGGGCACATAGTGTTCTTAGTTTGCTTCTGGCTGTGATAACAAACAATTCCAAAATATCAGTGGCTAACCCACACATACACACAAAACACATTTATTATTTTCTCATGGATATGTCAGGTAGCTATGGTGGCACTGCTCCAGGCTGAGGGTCACAGGCTGGGTTGAGGTTGTCTTCTAGTGTCTTCTTGTTTAGGGACCACTGATGTATAAGAAGTATATGTTAATACAATGCCTCTTAAAGCCTCTACTTTGAGTGACACATTATCATTTAGGCCTGCAATCCACTGGTCAAAGAAAATCATATGGCCAAGTCCAAAGTCAAGAGAGAAGAGAAGTATACTTCACCTTCTTTACAGAAAGAGCCTCAAAAGTCACATGGCAGAGAACAGGATGTATAACCCTCTTATGAGGAGTGGAGAACAATATTTCAATCTAGCATTATGCTCAATAAATATATGTTAAATGAATGAATTGAATGAACAAACTCCAAGAATTCAGGGGGAGAAAAAGGCATGGGGCAGAACTATGGTACAAAGTATGCCACCATTTATTTTTAAAAATATAAATATAGAGAGAATGTATAGAAGTATGCTTGAATATGCCTTTACTATCTCTAGGAGAAAGCTCAAGAAGCTGGTACCTGTGATTGCTGCTGGGAGAAGAACCAGGAGCCTGGGGGTGAGGAATGGGAGGGAGGCTCACCATTCAGTATCATGTGTATGTATTACCTATTAAAAAATAAAGTTAACTTCTCTACGGAGGAAATAAAAAGAACAATCCAACACAGTATGACTGTAGAGTCCAAACACTAAAACCCTACGCTATGATATCTTTGGGAGAAAGCCATGGATCAGAAGACTTCCTTTTGTTCTTAATTCATCGCAGACAAACTGTGCATGGCATCTCCTTTGTCTCAAGTTCCTGCAGACTCACCTATAGCACAACACCAATTACAACAAAATTCCATCTCAGCCAATTTTTAAATGTTCCAGAACCATAATTTTCAAAGCCAGTGGAAAGCTTCAGGAATGGAAGTCTCTGAAGAGAGAGGGGTGAAGCTAGTTCATCCTGATCCTTTCAACCAAATTAGCTCTGTTTTTAGCTGTTTTGCTTCTGAGTTTAAATAAAACCCTTCTCCCAGTAGTAAAATGAGATGATGACTATAGCTCTCTCATACTCACTCTGTGCTTCTGTGTGGAACAGTACAATCCTTAGGCAGCCTCAGAACTTCAGGTAAAGTTCCCCTCCAGCAGTAACAATAAGTAGAACCCAAATGTGATGGAAGAGATTGGAAATCTACACAAAAGACTCCCTTCGTCAGCAAATGGGTAGATAGAGATTTAGGAGTGTCCATACCCAATTAGGGATTGGGGCATAATTTCTAAGTAAGAACGATTGTATACGTATTGCTGTTGTATCCAAAGCTGTAAAATATTCTAGTCTCTGAGTGAATGCATTGTGTTATATATTGTCTGAAGAATAGCCTCCTTTATTACTGAGATATCCCGGCAAAGAATGGGAATTCCACGACTGGAGGGTTGACAGTGGCACCTCACTCAATGGTTTCCTCTCAGCAGAGCCTGGGGAAACTTGCAGTTGAATGTGCCCTGTTTAATGGATTTACAGATTGTATTATACTACAGTGTTCAGTTTTCACTAAGTTAACCCTCATAAAATGGACAAGAGCATCCCGAGGGTCCTGCAAAGAAACAGCAAATTAAAGATAATGCTAATAATTAAAGCCCAAGCCAGCAAGAAAGTGGTGGGGTTGACATTTCTCTTATCTTTTTTTTTTTTTTTTTTTTTTTTTGCGGTACGCGGGCCTCCCACTGTTGTGGCCTCTCCCGCTGCGGAGCACAGGCTCCGGACGCGCAGGCTCACTGGCCATGGCTCACGGGCCCAGCCGCTCCGCGGCACGTGGGATCCTCCCGGACCGGGGCACGAACCCGCGTCCCCTGCATCGGCAGGCGGACTCTCAACCACTGCGCCACCAGGGAAGCCCCTCTTATCTTTAATATAAGTTGTCAGCCACATTACTCAGTAGAAAGCAATAACCTTCTTGTCGGATCTGACAAGAAGATGAAACCAAAAAAATTCAAAATTATCCACAGATGATTTGAAAACATGGATTTACTTTTTTTTTATTGTTCTTGCTGTTAGGAACGTATAACCAGAAATGTTTGGAGACCCCTGGTTTGAAAAAATGACCCCTGAAGAGCAAGAATTTGTCAGCGACTCTCCAATCTGGTTCAGACAGAAGGTGCTCAGCCAGAATTTGGGATATTTTATTCTGCTTAACGGGTCACCCCTACAGAGAGGCTGAATGAATCCAGCTACTGTAGCTTGATGATACCGTCTTGTAAGATCTCCTAACTCATTTCTCGATTATATTCTTTTTATTTTTTGGCCACGCCACGCGTCATATGGGATCTTAGTTCCCTGACCAGGAATTGAACCCGCTCCCCCTTCATTGGAAGTGCGGAGTCTTAACCACTGAACCTCCAGGGAAGTCCCCTTAATTATATTCTTTTTTTGTTGGTGGTGGTTTTTTTTTTTTTTGCAGTCCGTGGGCCTCTCAGTGTTGTGGCCTCTCCCGTTCCCGTTGCGGAGCACAGGCTCCGGACGCGCAGGCCCAGCGGCCATGGCTCACGGGCCCAGCCACTCTGTGGCATGTGGGATCTTCCTGGACCAGGGCACGAACCCATGTCCCCTGCATCGGCAGGCGGACTCTCAACCACTGCGCCACCAGGGAAGCCCCCCCTTAATTATATTCTTGATTTTCAAGTATAATTTATGGTTCTGATGTGTCTCTGCATGTTGTCTTTCTTACAGATGTTTGAGAACGTACCATACAGTGTCAATGCCTGGTCATTGCATTATTCCAATATTGGACTCTTGTGAGCTTAGTTAATGTGGGTCCAACCCCGAGAGACTGTTCACCTCTAAGTGTTGTGACAAAAGGAATTCCTGGATTTGTCAGAGTGATGCCCAGACCCTAGAAGACAGGGACCCTCAGTTTCCCCAGATGACTTCATCTCAGTACTCTCTCCTGGAAGTGCTGTAACCTAAATTCTTTTACCGAAGACCCTGAAAAGTAATACATATAGGAACCTGGGCCTTGTTTCTAAAAGAAGGGAGTTTCTAGCTCTGAATTGTATTCATTCTGTAGCACATCTAATGCTATTCTTGCTCAACAGCTTTTTCTTCTGTGCTCTCAGTTTTTGAACAGTGTTAATTCACTAACTTGAAAGCTGATTGTTGCTTTGGTCTGCCAGGCACCAAGGCCCAGGCTCCCAACAAAGGCTCTTCAGACAACACAATAGCCAAGATAAACTGACCCGCAGAGCTGAGTTTACATAGGCTCCAAGCTGCTTCTCTGCTCTCCTGGCCTGCTGCTGCAGCAGACTGCTAGACGATTGCACAGCCAGCCCCCGGAGCATTCTCCCTCCCGGACTCTTCCTTCTTTGAATAAAACTGACATAGATCCATTTCCTTTAGTCAAATGACAATATCATCAGCTGTCTCAGCAGCTTGGCTGACCAGACTTTTATTTTTGCCTCACTGCCTGTTGGCAATATTCCAACTCCAGCAATTTCTAGGAGTGAAGAGCAGCCTATGCAGAAAAGGTAGGGTGGGCCCCATGAAACTGGGCTGACTTTAGATCAATTAGGACTGCCAGGCGTTCTCAGCCTCGGTTGCATATTAGAGTCACCTGGAGAGCTTTTCAAACATAGCAATGCCTGTGCTGAACTCCTAGCAATTGTGATTTAATTAGTCTGGGGTGGAACCTGGGCATGGATGCCTTTAAAAGCTCCCCAGGTGATAAGTGCAGTCAGTGGTGAAGACCACACACTTGGGATCTTATCCTCCAAGGGAGGATTTGAGGCTGGTACAATTCTATTCGAAACTAAAGCTAGAAAAAAGCTTCTAGTCTAGAGCTCCCTCCATCATCTCCACAAATTCCGTGTTGCAATTAGCTCACAGACATATTTGCAAAAAGCTGCACAAGTAAACATGTGTCAATGATACAATGCCACACTTCACAGGTTCCAAGACATTTTCTCATATATTCTTTCCTTTGACTCAAAATAACCCAGTGAGGTAAACACGACAGGTATTATTATCCACAATTTTCTGGTAGGGAAATTGGTATCCTGAGCCAACTGAGGACACAGACTTCTGGGTTTTGTTCAGCACTTTTTTTTTTTTTTTTTGTCGGCATTGGGTCTTCGTTGCTGCACTCGGGCTTTCTCTCGTTGTGGCGAGAGGGGACTATTCGTCATTGCGGTGCACGGGCTTCTCATTGTGGTGGCTTCTCTTATTGCAGAGCACGGGCTCTGCAACAGGCTTCAATAGTTGTGGCACGCAGGCTCAGTAGCTGTGGCGCACGGGCTTAGTTGCTCTGCAGCATGTGGGATCTTCTCAGACCAGGGCTTGAACCCGTGTCCCCTGCATTGGAAGGCGGATTCTTAACCACTGTGCCACCAGGGAAGCCCCTGTTTAGCACTTTTAAAATTATGTAATATATACTCTACAGTGACATGCATAACCTCAGCTGTCACATACAGGGAGGAAATATTGCACAGGAGTTAAAAGCAAAGATTGTAAAATCAGATGTAAAAATTTGAGTTTTAGTTTTCTCACATATTAGTTTTATGATATTGGGCAGATATATAATCTCTCTGAGACTCAATTTTCCTCTACCGGATATAGTCCTGGAATACCACCTTCAAAGGGGTATCAGTGAGATATAATTGTTGATACTCTCATTATATGATCATGACACATTTACCTACTTGTGAGGATAGAAATAATTTCTAAGAATTATTTAAAGTTGGGACTTCCCTGGTGGCGCAGTGGTTAAGGATCCTCCCGCCAATGCAGGGGACACGGGTTCAATCCCTGGTCCGGGAAGATCCGACATGCCATGGAGCAACTAAGCCCGTGAGCCACAACTACTGAGCCTGCGCTCTAGAGCCTGTGAGCCACAACTACTGAAGCCCACGTGCCTAGAGCCCACGCTCCACAGCAAGAGAAGCCACTGCAATGAGAAATCCACACACCACAACAAAGAATAGCCCCTGCTTGCTACAACTCTGAGAGCCCATGCGCAGCAGCAAAGACCCAACGCAGCCCAAAATAAATAAATAAATAATTTTTTTTTAAAGAATTATTTAAAGTAGTTGGGGTCCTTTATTCAAAGTTTTCTGCAGTATCAATCTTTGGTTTTCTTACCTGATACTCTGCAGAAAATGAGGGGCTTGATTGGTACTTGATAGTGGCATTTCTCACTACAGTTATCAAACGATTCCTTTTAAATCAGAAATCAGAATTCTAGCAAATCCACCATTTTAAATTTTTCTTCGTTTATTTTACCAAGGCAGGGCTTTATCAGGTGCTTTTTTTTTTTTTTTTAGCCATACCACATGGCATGTGGGATCTTAGTTCCCTGACCAGGGATCGAACCCATGCCCCCTACAGTGGAAGCACAGAGTCTTAACGGCTGGACCCACTGGATCGCCAGGAAAGTCCCCAGGTGCTTTTTAAAAAATTAATAGATGTAATTTTTAGAGCAGTTTTAGATTTACAGGAAAATTAAGCATAGGACAGAGTTCCCATATAATCCTTCCCCTGCACAGTTTCCCCTTTTATTAAAAATTTTTATTAGTATGGTACATTTGTTATAATTAATGCACCCATGTTGACATTTTATTATTAATTAAAGTTTATAGTTATTCAGGTTTCCTTATGTTTTACCTAGTGCCCTTTTTCTGTTCCAGAATCTCATTCAGTTACCACCTTATCTTTAGTTGTCATGTCTCCGAGCTCCTCTTGGCTACAACAGTTTCTCAGACTTCCCTTATTTTTAATGACCTTAACAGTTTTGGGCAGTCCTGGTCAGGTATTTGTAGGATGCCCCTCTATTGGAATTTGTCTGATGTTTTTCTCATGATTAGACTGGGGTCATGAGGTTTGGGGAGGAGGACCACAGGGGTAAAGTGCCATTTTCATCACCTATGTCAAAGGTTCATACTATCATTATGATTCAGTGTTGATGTTGACCTCTGTCACCTGGCTGAGGTCGTGTTTGTCAGGTTTCTCCACTGCAGTTACTCCACACTCCCCTTTCTTTGGCAGCAAATTAGTATGTACAAACTACACTATGGGAATTAAGCTCCCCTCCTTTAGAGTGGCATATCTACGTAGTTTATTTGGAATTCTTCCGCACAGAAGATTGATCAAATGCTTTTGTTCATAAACCTTTTGCTGTCGTCACCCACCAAGTCATGACAATTAACCTAGTTGGTAGTGGCCATAGGCCTGTATGTTTCAGAATAGAACCATAACGGGGTCTAGGGAGACCTCTTGTGGCTAAATAGGGGCATAACCAGTCAGCTACAGGTTCTCACTATGCCACCAACATCCCTCCAGTTGCTCAATCAAGAGCGATTTTGCCCCCCAGCCCCAGGGAACATTTAGCAATATCTGGAGATGTTTTTGCTTGTCACACTTTTGGGGGGTGATGCTACTGACATCTAGTATGAAGAGGCCAGGGATTCTGTTAAGCATCCTACAATACACAGGACACATAGAACAAAGAATTATCTGAGCTGACATATCAATAATGCTGAGGTTGAGAAGCCCTGTGGCCAACAGCTGTATACAGGTGTATAAAGGTGACAGCTATGCTCAGAGGAATATTGTTATAACAGGGACGGGGGCAAGACCCTGTTTTGTGGGGAAAGAAAAAGAACAAATTCTTCAAAAAATATGCAGCTCAACACTACTGATCACAACAGACAGAAGAAATGGTGAAGTGACTTCTGGACATGTGCAGTTTCTTTTCTTTTTTTTCTTTCTCCTTTTTCTTTTTCTTGGAAATGTGCAGTTTCTTTTTGGGCCAATCTGTGCACATGGACCTGAGTGGCAAGAGCTCATGCTACAGAGCTCAGCAGAAGCAAATGGAAACGGGGAGTTGTTCTGAGCAGAAGAGGTACAGGTAGGGAAGAAATTGGACTGGAGCCAGTGTTTTGAGAAGGGGATTATGTGATAAAATTGTTCATTTCCGATAACTGTTTTAAAACTAAGAACAGGGCTTCCCTGGTGGCGCAGTGGTTGAGAGTCCGCCTGCCGATGCAGGGGACGCGGGTTCGTGCCCCGGTCCGGGAGGATCCCACATGCCGCGGAGAGGCTGGGCCCGTGAGCCATGGCCGCTGAGCCTGCGCGTCCGGAGCCTGTGCTCCGCAATGGGAGAGGCCACAGCAGTGAGAGGCCCGCGTACCGCAAAAAACCAAAAACAAAAAACTAAGAACAGTCTTGAGGGAAAAAATTTCAGCCAGTTCAATTTGAACAACCACGATCCACAAATACCTTCAATTGTATTTCCTATACATACATATTTTTATGCTGTGGCAATTGATAACCATCCATATTCTGCTTTTTTCACTGAATATTTTATCTGAAAATTTTTCATATTCCTAGAGTCTCCATTATCTTTCTTAATGTCTCTGTGATATTCCATAACATAGTTGCAACATACTACAGGCATTCTTCTATTGTTAGACAATAACATGGTGTCAATTTTTCCCTTTTCTAACACTGCAACATAGTGTTTTTCTACAGTTAAAGTGTTTCCTTAGGTTTCCTTTCTAGGAGTCAGATTCTAGGGTCAAAAAGCATCAACAATATGGCAACGACGTAGCCGAGTGGATAGGAACACAGAATTTGAAATTACACAACCTGGGTACAAAATTCACTCCTGCCCATTACCACCTACATGACTTGAATGATTTGCTTAAAGCTCCCAGATCCTCTGGGGACTGAGGTTATGATCCTGTATGCCAAGTACATGGCACAGATCCTGGCAAATAGGCAAATTACTGTTGTTGTTAACAAATCACTGTTACTGTTGTTGCTGAGCCCACCCACTGCAAATAAGACATGGTGCAACCAAGTAAATAAATAAATAAATATTTTTAAAAAAATCTAATTCTGATCAAAACTCCTGGTTCAAAACTTTGCTCACCCCACAACGTTTCTGATAAAGTTCAAACTCCTTAATTGTGGCTTCCTGGCTCCTTAGTTGTGGTATGCATGTGGGATCTCGTTCCCTGAGCAGGGATTGAACCTGGGCCCCCTGCATTGGGAGTGCAGAGTCTTAACCACTGCGCCACCAGGGAAGTACCCCAGAATTAGATTTTGACCAAAAAAAATAATTCTGGCACCAAGGATGTCTTAGAATGGGAAGAGAGAAGGCTGGAAAGATGGTGAGAGTCAGATTGTGAAGGGCATTGCATGCCATAGGGAGCTAAACCTGCCTTTTGGACCTTAACCTGCAGATAATGAAGTGATAAGATCAAATGAGTAATGAAGTAGTGGGAATCCCCTGGCAGTCCATTGGTTAGGACTCAGTGCTTTAATTGCCAGGGCCCAGATTTGATTCCTGATCGGGGAACTAAAATCCCACAAGCCGTGGGGCATGGCCAAAAAAAAATCAAGTAATAAAGTAGTAAAATATTCTGTTATGATGAATGGCACAGATAGTATTAACTGTAGGCTTTCAGGGGAGGGAGTTATCACCAAACAGGAGGATAATCTTGTCTTTAAAGTCAGATCTGGGTAGAAATCTCAGCTCTTCCACTCATCATCTGTGAACAAATTTTGTAGCCCTTTGAGCCTCAATTTCCTGACTTCTAATAAATAATGAGGCCAATAATACCTAAATACTTGTTGCAAGTACTATATGAAAAAAACAAATTAAATACCAAATACATAGTATGTACTCAATAAACATTATTTCCAACTGTGCCAGTTCCTACCCTAACTGAGATTATAGTTGAGAAATTTGCATTATTTCTTATCACTGTTTTCATGCTCCTGTATTTCTCAAAATCCTCTACCCATTTCATTTCTCATGTCTACATTCTGACACTTAAATTCTACCTTAGTTTTTACCTAAAAATTACTTTTTGTTGTGTATCCCTTATCCTCTCCCTGTGTTTTACCTTTCTTTTTTTTTTTTTGAATTTTTGAATTTTATTTTATTTATTTTTTATACAGCAGGTTCTTATTAGTCATCCATTTTATACACATCAGTGTATACATGTCAATCCCAATCTCCCAATTCATCACACCACCACCACCACCCTCCGCTGCTTTCCCCCCTTGGTGTCCATACGTTTGTTCTCTACATCTGTGTCTCAATTTCTGCCCTGCAAACTGGTTCATCTGTACCATTTTTCTAGGTTCCACATATATGCATTAATATACGATATTTGTTTTTCTCTTTCTGACTTACTTCACTCTGTATGACAGTCTCTAGATCCATCCACATCTCAACAAATGACCCAATTTCTTTCCTTTTTATGGCTGAGTAATATTCCATTGTATATATGTACCACATCTTCTTTATCCATTCATCTGTAGATGGGCATTTAGCTTGCTTCCATGACCTGGTTATTGTAAATAGTGCTGCAGTGAACATTGGGGTGCATGTGTCTTTTTGAATTATGGTTTTCTCTGGGTATATGCCCAGTAGTGGGACTGCTGGGTCATATGGTAATTCTATTTTTAGTTTTTTAACCTCCATACTGTTCTCCGTAGTGGCTGCATCAATTTACATTCCCACCAACAGTGCAAGAGGGTTCCCTTTTCTCCACACCCTCTCCAGCATTTATTGTTTGTAGATTTTCTCATGATGCCCATTCTAACTGATGTGAGGTGATACCTTATTGTAGTTTTGATTTGCATTTCTCTAATAATTAGTGATGTTGAGCAGCTTTTCATGTGCTTCTTGGCCATCTGTATGTTTTCTTTGGAGAAATGTCTATTTAGGTCTTCTGCCCATTTTTGGATTGGGTTGGTTTTTTTTTTTAATATTGAGCTGCATGAGCTGTTTATATATTTTGGCGATTAATCCTTTGTCTCTTGATTCGTTTGCAAACATTTTCTCCCATTCTGAGAGTTGTCTTCTCATCTTGTTTGTAGTTTCCTTTGCTTTGCAAAAGCTTTTAAGTTCCATTAGGTCCCATTTGTTTATTTATGTTTTTATTTCCATTATTCTAGGAGGTGGATCAAAAAAGATCTTGCTGGGATTTATGTCAAAGAGTGTTCTTTCTATGTTTTCCTCTAAGAGTTTTATAGTGTCCGGTCTTACATTTAGTTCTCTAACCCAATTCGAGTTTATTTTTGTGTATGGTATTAGGGAGTGTTCTAATTTCATTCTTTTACATGTAGCTGTCTAGTTTTCCCAGCACCACTTATTGAAGAGACTGTCTTTTCTCCATTGTATATCCTTGCCTCCTTTGTCATAGATTAGTTGACCATAGGTGTGTGGGTTTATCTCTGGACTTTCTATCCTGTTCCATTGATCTATATTTGTGTTTTTGTGCCAGTACCATACTGTCTTGATTACTGTAGCTTTGTAGCATAGTCTGAAGTCAGGGAGTCTGATTCCTCCAGCTCTGTTGTTTTCCCTCAAGACTGCTTTGGCTATTTGGGGTCTTTTGTGTCTCCATACAAATTTTAAGATTTTTTGTTCTAGTTCTATTAAAAATGCCATTGGTAATTTGATAGGGATTGCATTGAATCTGTAGATTGCTTTGGGTAGTATAGTCATTTTCACAATATTGATTCTTCCAATCCAAGAACATGGTATATCTCTCCATCTGTTTGTATCATATTTAATTTCTTTCATCAGTGTCTTATAATTTTCTGCATACAAGTCTTTTGTCTCATTAGGTAGGTTTATTCCTAGATATTTTATTCTTTTTGTTGCAATTGTAAATGGGAGTGTTTTTTTAATTTCACTCTCAGATTTTTCATCATTAGTGTATAAGAATGCCAGAGATTTCTGTGCATTAATTTTGTATCCTGCAACTTTACCAAATTCATTGATTAGCTCTAGTAGTTTTCTGGTAGCATCTTTGGGTTTCTCTATGTATAGTATCATGTCATCTGCAAACAGTGACAGCTTTACTTCCTCTTTTCCGGTTTGGATTCCTTTTATTTCCTTTTTTTCTCTGATTGCTGTGGCTAGAACTTCCAAAACTATGTTCAATAATAGTGGCTAGAGTGGGCATCCTTGTCTTGTTCCTGATCTTAGAGGAAATGCTTTGTTTTTCACCATTGAGAATGATGTTTGCTGTGGGTTTGTCATATATTGCCTTTATTATGTTGAGGTAGGTTCCCTCTATGCCCACTTTCTGTAGAGTTTTTATCATAAATGGGTGTTGAATTTTGTCAAAAGCTTTTTCTGCATCTATTGAGATGATCATATGGTTTTTATTCTTCAGTTTGTTAATGTGGTGTATCACATTGATTGATTTGCGTATTTTGAAGAATCCTTGCATCCCTGGCATAAATTCCACTTGATCATGGTGTATGATCCTTTTAACGTGTTGTTGGATTCTGTTTGCTAGTATTTTGTTGAGGATTTTTGCATCTATATTCATCAGTGATAATGGTCTGTAATTTTCTTTTTTGTGTAGTATCTTTGTCTGGTTTTGTTATCAGGGTGATGGTGGCCTCATAGAATGAGTTTGGGAGTGTTCCTTCCTCTGTATTATTCATCTCTGTTTGTTTGTTCTTTAATTCTTCTAGGTCTTTGTTAAACATTTCTTGCATCTTCTCGATCTTTGCCTCCATTCTTTTTCCAAGGTCCTGGATCATCTTCACTATCATTATTCTGAATTTTTTCTGGAAGGTTGCCTATCTCCACTTCACTTAGTTGTTTTTCTGGGGTTTTATCTTGTTCCTTCATCTGGTACATAGCTTTCTGCCTTTTCATCTTGTCTATCTTTCTGTGAATGTGGTTTTCCTTCCACAGGCTGCTGAATTGAAGTTCTTCTTGCTTCTGCTGTCTGCCCTCTGATAGATGAGGCTATCTAAGAGGCTTGTGCAAGTTTCCTGATGGGAGGGACTGGTGGGGGGTAGAGCTGGCTGTTGCTCTGGTGGGCAGAGCTCAGTAAAACTTTAACCTGCTTGTCTGCTGATGGGTGGGGCTGGGTTCCCTCCCTGTTAGTTGTTTGGCCTGAGGTGACCCAGCAGTGGAGCCTACCCGGCTCTTTGGTGGGGCTAATGGCGGACTCTGGGAGGGCTCACATCAAGGAGTACTCCCAGAACTTCTGCTGCCAGTGTCCTTGTCCCCATGGTGAGCCACAGCCACCCCCTACCTCTGCAGGAGACCCTCCAACACTAGCAGGTAGGTCTAGTACAGTCTCCTGTGGGCTCACTGCTCCTTCCCCTGGTTCCTGATGCACACACTACTTTGTGTGTGCCCTCCAAGAATGGAGTCTCTGTTTCCCCCAGTCCTGTCAAAGTGCTGCAATCAAATCCTGCTAGCCTTCAAAGTCTGATACTCTAGGAATTCCTCCTCCCATTGCCCGACCCCCAGGTTGGGAAGCCTGACATGGGGCTCAGAACCTTCACTCCAGTGGGTGGACTTCTGTGGTATAAGTGTTGTCCAGTCTGTGAGTCACCCACCCAGCAGTTATGGTATTTGATTTTATTGTGATTACGCCCCTCCTACCGTCTCACTGTGGCTTCTCCTTTGTCTTTGGTTGTGGGGTATCTTTTTTGGTGAGTTCCAGTGTCTTCCTGTCGATGATTGTTCAGCAGTTAGTTGTGATTCTGGTGCTCTCACAAGAGGGAGTGATTACACCTCCTTCTACTCTGCCATCTTGAACCAATCTCCTCTTTGCTTGGTTGGTAGCTCTATTATTTATTTATTTTTTTTAAAAAATTTTTATTTTGGGCCTCAATGCGTGGCTTGTGGGATCTTAGTTCCCTGACCAGAGATTGAACCCAGGCCCCAGCAGTGAAAGCACTGAGCCCTAACCCCTGGACCACCAGGGAATTCCCATATTTTAAATTTTTTGAGGAATCTCCATACTGTTTTCCATAGTGGATGCACAAATTTTCATTCCCACCAACAGTGTGTGAGGGATCTCTTTTCTTCACATCTGTTGCCAACACTTATTATTTGTTGCCTTTTTGATAATAGGCATTCTGACAGGTATGAGGTCATGTCTCATTGTGGGGTTTTTTTGGTTTTGTTTTGTTTTGTTTTTGTGGTACGCAGCCCTCTCACTGTTGTGGTCTCTCCCATTGCAGAGCACAGGCTCTGGACTCACAGGCTCAGTGGCCATGGATCATGGGCCCAGCCACTCCACAGCACATGGGATCCTCCCGGACCGGGGCACATACCTGTGTCCCCTGCATCGACAGACGGACTCTCAACCACTGCGCCTCCAGAGAAGCCCCTCATTGTGATTTTGATTTGCTTTTCCCTGACGATTAGTGACGTTGAGCAAAGAAACTCATGCATCTGTTGGCCGTCTGTATGTCTTCTTTAGAAAAATATCTCTTCAGATCCTCTGCCCATTTTTTAATCAGGTTGTTTATTTTTTTGATATTGAGTTGTGTGAGGTCTTTGTATATTTTGGATCTTAACCCCTTATATAATTTGCAAATATCTTCTCACATTCAGTAGGTGGCATTTTTGTTTTGTTGATAGTTTCCTTTGCTGTGCAAAAGCTTTTTAGTTTGATGTCAACCCATTTGATTATTGTTGCTTTTGTTTCCCTTGCTTAAGGAGGCATATCCAAAATTTTTTTCCTAAGACTGATGTCAAAGAGCATACTGCCAGGCTTCCCTGGTGGTGCAGTGGTTGAGGGTCCGCCTGCCGATGCAGGGGATACGGGTTCGTGTCCCAGTCCAGGAGGATCCCACATGCCACGGAGCGGCTGGGCCCGTGAGCCATGGCCGCTGGGTCTGCACGTCCGGAGCATGTGCTCCACAACGGGAGAGGCCACAACAGTGAGAGGACTGCGTACTGCAAAAAAAAAAAAAAAAAAGAGCATACTGCCTATGTTTTCTTCTAGAAGTTTTATGGTTTTGAGTCTTACATTTAAGGATTTAATCCTTTTCAAATTTATTTTTATACATGATGTGAGAGAAAGTTCAGTTTGATTCTTTTGCAGGTAGCTGTCCCGTTTTCCCGACAACATTTATTGAAGAGGCTGTCTTTTCCCCATTCTTGCCTCCTTTGTCATATATTAATTGTCTGTTTAAGTGTAGGTTTATTTCTGAGCTCTCTATTCTGTTCCATCCATCTATGTGTCTGTTTTTGTGCCAATACCATACTGTTTTAATTACTGTAGCTTTGTAATATAGTTTGTAATCAGGGCGTGTGATACTCCAGCTTTGTTGTTCCTCAAGATTGTTTTGCCTATTTGGGATCTTTTGTGTTTCCATAAAAATTTTAGGATTATTTGTCTGGTTCTGTGAAAACGTCATCGGTATTTTGATAGGAATTTCAATGAACCTGTAGATTGTCTTGGGTAGTATGGTCATTTTAACAATATTAATTCTTCCAATCCATGGGCAGGGTATAACTTCTTTTTTGTGTGTGTATGTGTTTTCTTCAATTTCTTTCATCAGTGTCTTACAGTTTTTTGAGTACAGGTCTTTTACCTCCTTAGTTAGATTTATTCCTAGGTATTTTATTCTTTTTGATGCAATTGTCAATGGGATTGTTTTCTTAATTTCTCTTTCTGATAGTTTGTTGTTAGTGTATAGGAATACAACAGATTTGTCTATATTAATTTTGTATTCTGAGCTTTACCAATTGATGAGCTCTAGTAGTTGTTTGGTGACATCTTTAGGATTTTCTATGTATAGTATTATGTCATCTGCAAACAGTGACAGTATTACTTCGTCCTTTGAAATTTGGATTTCTTTTATTTCTTTTTCTTGTCTGATTGCTGTGTCTAGGACTGCCAATAACATGTTAAATAAAAGTGGTGAGAGTGGACATCCTTGTCTTATTCCTGATCTTAGAGGGAATGTTTTTTCAGCTTTTCACCACCACTGAGTATGACATTAGCTGTGGGCTTGTCACATATGGCCTTTATTATGTTGATGTATGTTACCTCTATACCCACATTTGTAGAGAGTTTTTATCATAAATGAAAGTTGAGCTTTGTCAAAAGCTTGTTTCTGCATCTATTGAGATGATCTTTTATTCTTCAATTGTTAATGTTGTGTATTACACTGATTGATTTTCACATATTGAATCATCCCTGCATCCCTGGAATAAATCTCATTTGATCATGGTGTGGGATCCTTTTAATGTACTGTTGAATTTGTCTTGCTAATATTTTGTTGAGGATTTTTGCATCTTTGTTCATCAGTGATACTGGCCTGTAATTTGTTTGTGTGTGTGTGTGATATCTTTGTCTAGTTTTGGTAACAGGGTGATGCCAGCCTCATAGAATATGGCAGTCTGATAGGTGTGGCTGCCCCCGGTCCAGTTGCTTGCCAGGCCCTGCCTTGTGCAGAGGCTGCCAGCTGCTTGTGGGTGGGGCCAGATCCCAGGGTCTTTGGCTACAGAGCCCTGGAGGTTCTAGAGCTAGTATTGGCCTAATGGTAGGCAGGGCCAGTTCTTGACATTGCTGGATGTGGGGTCTGGGGCGTCCTGAAGCTGTATCTGCCTGCTGGTGGGTTGGGCTGGATACCAGGGTCACTGGCTGAGGGGCCCAAAATGTCCCAGAGCTGGCATTGGCCAACTGGTAGGTGTGGTCAGGGCCCAGGGGGTCCTAGGGCTGATGCTGGCTTGCTGGTGGGTGGCCTGGGTTCTGACATGGCAGGCTGCAGGGATGAGGTGGTCCTGGGGCTGTTGTCCATCTGCTGGTGGGCAGGGCTGGGGCCCACGTGTTCCCAGAGCTATTGCTGGCTGCTGGTGGGCAAAGCTGGGTCCTGGAGTCTCTGGCTGCAGGGCCCTGAAGGACCCAGGGGTAGTGCCTGTGCACTGTTGGGCAGGTCCAGGTCCTGGGCCCTCTGGTGGATCAGGCTGGTTCCTGGGGCAGCAGGACAACTCAAGGAGTCCTAAGGCAGTCGGCCTGCTGGTGGGTGTGGCTATGTCCCCACCTGGCTAGATGCTTGGCCTGAGGTGTCCCAGTTATGGTGCCAACAGGCTGGTGGGTGGGGCCGGGTCACAGCACTAATAAGCTAGAGGAAGATTCCAGAATGGGGCTTGTCAGCACCAGTGATAGAGTGAGCTCCCAAAATGGCTGCCACCAGCATCTATGTCCCCAGGGTGAGCTCCAGTTGCCTCCTGCCTCTATAGGAGGCTCTCCAAGATCAGCAGGTGGGTCTGACTCGGGCTTCTTTCAAGTTACTGCTTCTGCCCTGGGTCTCAGAGCATGTAAGACTTTGTGAGTGAGTTTTGTTTTTGTTTTTGTTTTTATGGCCATGCCACACAGATTGTGGGATTTCAGTTCCCCAACCAGGGACTGAACCCAGGCCATGGCAGTGAAAGGCCAGCATCCTAACCACTAGGCCACCAGGCCACCACTCCCCATGAGTGAGTTTTTTAAGAGGGGAGTTTCTATTTCCTACAGCCCTCCAGCTCTCCCCAAAGTAAGCCCCACTGTCCTTCTAAGCCAAATGTTCTGGAGGCTCTGGGCTGGGGTGACTGAGGCTCTGGGCTGGGGAGACTGATATGTGGCTCAGACCCCTTTCTCCTTATGGAGAACCTCTGCCATTGTGATTATCCTCCCGTTTGTGGGTCGTCCACCTGGGGGTATGGGTCTTGACTATACCACAACTCTGCCCCTCCTGCCACCTCATTGTGGTTCCTTCTTTATATCTTTAGCTGTAGAAGATGTTTTCTGCTAGTCTTCAGGTCTTTCTCACTAGTAGTTGCTCTGTAAATAATTGTAATTTAGGTGTACCCATGGGAGGTGGTGAGCTCTGTGTCTTCCTACTCTGCCATCTTGCCACTCCTCTGATTAAGACCCTGACTTAAGTTTTTGTTTGTTTGTTTTTGCGGTACGCGGGTCTCTCACTGTTGTGGCCTCTCCCGTTGCGGAGCACAGGCTTCGGACGCGCAGGCTCAGTGGCCATGGCTCACGGGCCCAGCCGCTCCGCGGCATGTGGGATCTTCCCGGACCGGGGCACGAACCCGCGTCCCCTGCATCGGCAGGCGGACTCTCAAGCACTGCGCCACCAGGGAAGCCCTGATTTTGCATACATTTTGAAGGTAGATTTGACAGGGTTCTTTCATGGGATTGGGGTTGAAGCAAAAGACAGTATCAAGCATGGTTCCAGATATTTTACACAAACTTTTTGCTATAATTGATCACACAGAGAACCCGGCAGGAGTCAATCCTTCAAACCTTAAAATAGTAACATAAAGTTTAGGAACTATTCCATGTGAATATTCCATGTGAAAACTTTTCTGTAATAGCCTTGAACCTACTTACACCTGTAATCAAAAAAAATCATTTCTACTGGAGGAATTTAAGCCAGTTTACAATTATAACTGACAAAGAGTGGCTTTGTTTATGTCTCCTCCAAGGGCTCTAAATGCTTCACAAATCCCCCATGGCCAGTTGCTTCACCTCAACTACAAAGCCATTTCAAAAACAGAATTAAGAGGTGTGAAAGAGGCATGAGAATCTAGGTCAGGAAAGCTAACGCTGTCTCATAAGAAAATAGGGCAAAGCTATCTGCAATGCTTAGCTAAGGTAAATAGAACTCTGGGTCTTACAAAACTGATCAAAACTGACCTAAACAAGAAACAGCAGTACTCCTCTTATTCCCTACCGCAAGAGCAAAATTAAGGGAATTGCTTAGGGCATTCACAGAATGAAATGATCCTGGTCAATAAAAAGTTCAAGATTAATATTAAATATGCACAACACAGCTGTTGGGCTTTCTCAGAAAATTATCCAAAATGCTTATGAGCCAGTTTTCCTACATGACAACAAGAAAACCCCATGGATTTCTGTCTTTATTACCTTAAGAAGGGGGTAAGATAAGTGCACACTACAATTTGTGTCACCCTACTCTGAAAAAGTGGAATTCAAAAACTTTCAGGGCTTCCCTGGTGGCGCAGTGGTTGAGAATCCGCCTGCCGATGCAGGAGACACGGGTTCGTGCCCTGGTCCGGGAAGATCCCACATGCCGCGGAGCAACTGAGCCCGTGAGCCATGGCCGCTGAGCCTGCGCGTCCGGAGCCTGTGCTCCGCAACGGGAGAGGCCACAACAGTGAGAGGCCCGCATACCGCAAAAAAAAAAAAAAAAAAAAAAAAACAAACAAACAAAAAAAAAACTTTCAAGTGACAGGAAAAGTGTGAATAATCATCAGCAAGCTACACTAGAAATGAAAGCATGAGGAAATGGCATGTTTTGCTGGCTTGTCCTGGTGCCCACATCTTCAAGTCAGCAGCCAGCACTGAGGGTGGAACTTGAGATTGCTACAGGTTCACCAGTGAAAAGCTGGTTTGATCATTCACATGAGGATTAAATCCACAGACTTGGCCTCATCACCAGGTCCTAATTAACTGAACTAACTAGTCCTTTATATCAGGGATTAGCAAAGTATGACTCATGGGCTAAATATTGCTTGGTTTTTTTGGGGGGGTTTTCAGGGTTTTTTTTTTTTTTTTTTGGATAGCCCACAAGCTAAGAATGGTTTCTACATTTTTAGATGGTTGAAAAAATCAAAAGGAGAAGAATATTTTGTGAAATGGGAAAATTACATAAAATGCAAATTTCAGTGTTCATAAATAAATTTAAATTGGAACACAATCCTACTTATCCATCTAGGTAGGCTCTCTGGTTGCTTTTGCATTGTAACAGCAGAGTTGAGTAGTCATGACAGAGACCCTATAGCCTGCAAAGCCTAATATATTTACTATCTAGTTCTTTACAGAAAGTTTGCCAACTACCTACTTGATATCACACTGGTATATACAATGTAGAAATCACAGTTGAAGGAATTTATATTCCAAAATGCAATTGAGGACACATGGTAGAAATGGAAAAGCACAGAAACAAAACTCTTTAATGTTGCATGTATATAGCTTTTACTTGCAGCTCTTGGTGTTCATTCTTTCCAGGCAGTAGAAAGGAGAGTGATCACTTTTCCAAGTAAGGAAAGGGATACTAATCCATTTAATCAGCTAGAATCAGATACTATTCATGTTTTCTGCTCTCAGATTGTTCTTTTCCATGGTGAGTTAGTAAAAGACAAAAGGGTGCTTAGAGACAGAAAATAGACAATGATGATTCAGTCAACATGCACACAGGTGGATTAAAATTTTAGAATGGATTTTCAGAACAGAGACCTTGCCTGTCTTTTTTCACTGCGGTACACTAGAACCTTTACATATGAGCACTCCAATATTTGTCAAATACTTGTGAGCACTCAAATATCTGCACATACTTATGAAGAGGGTTGGCTACTATATCTCATACTTTCTGCAAGCCACAAATGAGCCATTTGGTTCTTGGCCTCTGATTGTTTTGGGGAAACTGAACCAGCAACAGTTGAGACCTCTGCTCAGTTTCAGGATTAGAGTCCTCAGGAATCTAGTGGCCCCTTGTCTCCCTCTCTGTGCTTATGTCAAAGGGCAAGTATAGTTATTGTGGAGTGAAGTCTCCACAGGCAGATTTATTTCTGCTTCCAACTTACTGGGTTGGCCAACGTCAGACAAGCCTTGGGCCAGTATAAACAGTCATGTTGACGACACTGCTCAACCTCTATACCTCCTCTTCCCGCAGTCAAAGCTCTTTCCTTCTTGAAGAGTTTTTCAAAGACCAAAACAAAACAAAACCCAAACCAGAATGCTCTTTTTAACACGCAGGAAGCCATTTTGTCTTCAATAAATGTGGAAAGAAATTCATAGATCCCTTACCTAATTTTTTAAATTGCAAATATGGGATTAACTAAATTATCTGAAATATTAAGCCTGAAGAATGTTGTTGTCTACCCAAAAAGAGAGTTTCCATAATTCAGTTTCTCTTTCCTAACTCTTTTCAACTTGACGTTTTAACGAAGATCTATCATATACCTCCTATGCGTTTTGCCAAGTTGGGAAAGAGGTAAAAAGCAGAGGTGAATGAGATGAGTTTCCTGTACTCCAGAAGCTCAAGGCAATAAAAGCTGTTTTTTTTGTGTGTGTGGCTGTAACCCCAAGGGAAAGTGAAATATATGCCTTCGCTACACATTGCAGACAAAGAGAAAAATGTAAGAAATCTCTACTCCACTGGACAGAATTTACTTTAGTTTTATGACACCAA
This sequence comes from Kogia breviceps, assembly GCF_026419965.1. Lineage (NCBI taxonomy): Eukaryota > Metazoa > Chordata > Mammalia > Artiodactyla > Physeteridae > Kogia > Kogia breviceps. The sequence continues at coordinate 23,516,513 of NC_081328.1, forward strand.
CACAAATTCCAACGAGAGCACTTTGGAGCGTTTATGCTATCATTGAAGACCTTTCCAAGATTGTTGTCTAAGTAGTCTCAAGAGATAAACAGCCAGAACACTGCTGGTTCTCCAAAAAATTAAGTACAAATGCACTACCAGCTAAGAATAAAAATTTTCCTTTGCCTACCATAACAAGACAGGAAATACAGAGAACTAAGTAAGATCTCCCGATTCTCTCCCAAGTTCAGATACTAAATCCTTATTGTATATATCATGAGCTTTGTCTTTGAAAACCTCGGTGTGAATACTGTGTGATTTATTTGATCATTGACCTTGGGCAATTCTTGGCACTCTCTGAGCCTCTGTCTCTTTATGATTACCTCACAAGACTTCTGTGAGAATCAAGGAAGACAATATATATAAAAATGCCTTATAGGGCTTCCCTGGTGGCGCAGTGGTTGAGAATCCGCCTGCGGATGCAGGGGACACAGGTTCGTGTCCCGGTCCGGGAAGATCCCACATGCCGCGGAGCGACTGGGCCCGTGAGCCATGGCCGCTGAGCCTGCGCGTCCGGAGCCTGTGCTCCGCAACGGGAGAGGCCACAACAGTGAGAGGCCCGCATACCACAAAAAAAAAAAAAAAAAAAAAAGTCTTATAAATTATAATTCCTCACCAATCCCTTGAGAGTAAGAACTGCATCTTATTCCTTATCAAATCCCCAACGTGCAGGACGGTGCCTGGTATGTAGAAGACACTTAATTTTGACTGAAGGAATACTTGACTATATAAGTATCAGTTATTATGTAGCAACTTTTACTATAGTTTGTGGATTAATAACAGGGTAGTAACCGAATATAAGATGCCAAGTTAGACACTGTCCTTGGACCATTAAGCTCTTATTCTGAGTCTTTCTCTCTAAAAGATGATTTTCCTTAAACAACAAGATCCTACTGTATAGCACAGGGAACTATATCCAATATCCTGGGATGAACCATAATGGAAAAGAATATAAAAAAGAATGTGTGTATAACTGAGTCACTTTGCTACACAGCAGAAATCAGCACAACTTTGTAAATCAACTACACTTCAATAAAAAATAAATTTAAAAAATATTAAAGATACAGAATCCTAAATAAATTAATTAATTAAATATGATTTTCCTGAGGGTAGGGTCCAACCACAGAGTTTTATACACATTAAACACTCCACATGTGTGTATTAAATTAAGGAAATTGAGGGAATTCCCTGGTGGTCCAATGGTTAGGACTCCGTGTTTTCACTGCCGAAGGCTGGGAACTAAGATTCTGCAAGCTGCGCGCCGTGTGGGGGAAAAATGCACTTCTCAGCTCCTCCGTGAAGCACTTAAAATTACTTCAGTACACAATGGTCCTTTTTTTTTCTTTTGCTGTACGCGGGCGTCTCACTGTTGTGGCCTCTCCCGTTGCAGAGCACAGGCTCCGGACGCGCAGACTCAGCGGCCATGGCTCACGGGCCCAGCTGCTCCGCGGCATTTAGGATCTTCTCGGACCGGGGCACGAACCCGTGTCCCCTGCATCGGCAGGCGGACTCTCAACCACTGCGCCACCGAGGAAGCGCTACAATGGTTCTTATTACAGTCAAGAGTTAATGCAGGGGCTATGGGTTCACTCCCTGGCTGAGGAAATAAGATCCTGCAAGCTGCGTGCTGCAGCCAAAAATAAATAAATAAACAAAGGAAATTGAATGTGCACTTTTAAGGAAAAATGTCACTCCAAGGCTGATAGTGCTGATGCCTATTATTTTGAAGATAATTTTATAACAATATCAGTTGGATATTGTGCTTAGAGCTTTCTCAGCAGTTTGCAACGACCCAGCCACATTTCTCTCAGATTTTCTGAGAATAATGGCACACACTTGTGAAGCAGCTTGTCAGAGTTCAGTGATATGAAACAGTTCTTCTTCTCAAGAAGTGGCAAATTCTGATGGGGCTCAAAGTCACACTGGCATCTCATTAACTCAGCTTCCAGTTAAACTAACCAGAGAGTAAAATGGCAAAGATATCAGGCAATTAAAAGATCAAGTAGGGGCTTCCCTGGTGGCGCAGTGGTTGAGAATCCGCCTGCCGATGCAGGAGACACGGGTTCGTGCCCTGGTCCGGGAAGATCCCACATGCCGCGGAGCAACTAAGCCCGTGGGCCATGGCCGCTGAGCCTGTGCGTCCGGAGCCTGTGCTCCGCAACGGGAGAGGCCACAACAGTGAGAGGCCCGCATACCGCAAAAAAAAAAAAAAAGATCAAGTAGGATTGGAGGCTCTGGGGATGAAAAGCAGCATGAATAAATTCTAAAGATCAAATACCTTCAAAACTTTTTGTTTAAAACAAAAAATTTACTTTCAAAGTTTTTTGATTTTCTCTAACTTGTCTATTTATATTATTTGCTGCTATTTCTTTTGGATTGGTGTTTTTTTTCACCATTTGTATGAGCTCTGTGTACACTAAAGAACTTAATCCTTCAACTACCATATGTGCTGCAAATATTTTTCACAGTTTGACTTGAGGGTATTTTTGGACACAAAGGAAATTTAAATTTTTAATACTTCATTGGGATATAACTCATGTATCATACAATTCCAGAAGATTTGATTTTTATATAGTCAAAAGTATAAATGTTCTTTGCTTTTTGATTTTATTTATTTTCTTCCAGTTTTATTGAGGTATAATTGACATACAGCACTATATATGTTTAAGGTATACAGCAATGATTTGACTTATATACATCATGAAATGATTATCATAGTAAGTTTGGTGAACATTCATCATCTCATATAGATAAAAATTTTTAAAAATAGAAAAAAAATTTCCGTGTGATGAGAACTCTTAGGATTTACACTCTTAACAACTTCTATATATAACATATAGCAGTGTTAAGTTGTGTTTATCATGTGGTACATTACATCCTTAGTACTTATTTATCTTATAACTGGAAGTTTGTACCATTTGACCACCTTCATCCAGTTCCCCCCAACCCTCGCCATCTCAGGTAACCACACATCTGATCTCCATTATTTTTTCTTATTTATTTATTTTATTTTTGGCTGTATTGGGTCTTTGTTGTTGTGCATGGTCTTTTCTCTGGTTGCAGCGAGCAGAAGCTACTCTTTGTTGCGGTGGCTTCTCTCGGTGCGGAGCATGGGCTCTAGGTGCACGGGCTTCAGTAGTTGTGGCATGCGGGCTCAGTAGTTGTGGCACACGGGCTTAGTTGCTCCATGGCATGTGGGATCTTCCCAGACCAGGGCTCGAACCCGTGTCCCCTACATTGGCAGGCAGATTCTTAACCACTGCATCACCAGGCTTCCCTTAGAATTTTCTATGTATAGTGTCATGTCATCTGCAAATAGTGACAGGGTCCTATGGCAGCCAGCCTGCTGGTGGGTGTGGCTATGTCCCCACCTGGCTAGATGCTTGGCCTGAGGTGTCCCAGTTATGGTGCCAACAGGCTGGTGGGTGGGGCCGGGTCACAGCACTAATAAGCCAGAGGAAGATTCCAGAATGGGGCTTGTCAGCACCAGTGATAGAGTGAGCTCCCAAAATGGCTGCCACCAGCATCTATGTCCCCAGGGTGAGCTCCAGTTGCCTCCTGCCTCTATAGGAGGCTCTCCAAGATCAGCAGGTGGGTCTGACTTGGGCTTCTTTCAAGTTACTGCTTCTGTCCTGGGTTTCGGAGCATGTGAGACTTTGAGTGAGTTCTTTAAGAGGGGAGTTTCTATTTCCTACAGCCCTCTGGCTCTCCCAAAAGTAAGCCCTACTGGCCTTCAAAGCCAAATGTTCTGGGGCTCATCTTCCCAGTGCAGGACCCCTGGGCTGGGGAGCCTAATTTGTGGCTTGGACCTCTCACTCCTTGCAGAGAACCTCTGCAATTGTAATCATCCTCCCATTTGTGGGTCATCACCTTACGGGTACGGGTCTTGACTATACAAATCTCTGCTCCTCTGCCCACCTTGTTGTAGTTCCTTCTTCATATCTTTAGTTGTTGAAGATGTTTTCTGCCAATCTTCAGGTCTTTCTCACCAGTAGTTGCTCTGTAAATACTTGTAACTTTGAAGTGCGCAAAGGAGGAGGTGAGCTCAGGGTCTTCCTACTCCACCTTCTTGGCCCAAGCCTCTGGATTTTATTTTTATTTTATTTATTTATTTGTTTATTTATTTTGGTTGTGCTGGGTCTTAGTTGCGGCACACAGGATCCTCGCCAGGCATGCGGACTCTTAGTTGCAGCATGCGAACTCTTAGTTGTGGCATGCCTGCAGGATCTATTTCCCCAACCAGGAATCAAACCTGGGTCGCCTGCATTGGAAGTGTGGAGTCTTACCACTGGACCACCAGGGAAGTCCCCTGGATTTTATTTTTTAAAAAGACTTTAAAAATATGAGGTAGTATATAAATTCAGCCTATTTTTTTTAAAAAAGAATTCTTATGGTTTCATTTTATGACATTTAAAATAAATTTAGAATTTATTTTGTAATAAGATACGTGACAGGGATTATTTTTTATTTCCCATGTAATTAGCAGATGTCACAATACCATAAATATAATATTCCACATTTTCTCACTGGTTTGAAATATTATCTTTATCATGAACTTAATTCACATTTATATTTTTTCTAGAACATATAGTTATTTTTAATTTTAATAAAAAATAAGGTTTTACTCTACAAATTCAGTTTATGAGCATTGTAGAAAATATAAAAACATTATACTAACACAACCAAAGATTACTTTAGTGTATATTCTTTTTTTTTTGGCTACACCATACAAGCATGCAGAACTTCCCTGACCAGAGATTGAACCCACGGCCCCTGCAGTGGAAACACGGAGTCTTAACCACTGGATCACCAGGGAAGTCCTGTACATCCTATTGAGATATTTTTCTATGGAAAGATATATAGATATATGCATTTTTACCAAATGGGATTATATACATGTTGCTTTATGACCTTCAATTTATTAACCTCTACCTATTCATTTCAATAATTCTTCACCTCATTTAATACCCGTATACAAATTTTACCAACCTCAAAATGGCCTTTACAGCTGGTTTATCAATAGGATTTAGGGACTTCCCTGGTGACACAGTGTTTGGGAATCCACCTGCTAATGCAGGGGACACGGGTTCAATCCCCGGTCTGGGAGGATCCCACATGCCGTGGAGCAACTAAGCCCATGAGCCACAAGTATTGAGCCCGCAAGCCACAGCTACTGAAGCCCACACACCTAGAGCCCGTGCTCCGCAACAAGAGAAGCCACTGCAATGAGAAGCCCGCGCACTGCAACAAAGAGTAGCCCCCGCTCACCACAACCAGAGAAAGCCCTTGAGAGCGATGAAGACCCAATACAGCCAATAAATAAACAAATAAATACCTACATACATTTATGTAAAAAACAAACAAACAAAAAACGAGATTTAATCCAGAGCCACACATCTGGGTGTTATATCCCATAAGGGTCTTAAACTTGATGAAGTAGAAGCACAGTGCAGATCTTTACTGGTACAGTATAGTCTCTGGGGATCCTCCCCCAGTCCTTGAGAGTTTGTTCCTGGAGTACATAATGATGTTTCCACCTACAGTTTGAATCATTATATGTCAGGAGTGTCATAGATGTTTCTACCAAGCCTGGAAGAATCTTTGACTTGACCCTAAAATAAATACCAGTTGCATAGGAACGTAGATGTTAAGGACCATTTCAAAGAGAATGTAGAGGAAGAACATGGAGCAAAGAAGTGACCTCTACCTGATCCTGCAGGAAGAAGCAATTAATATCCTCAGAAGAAAATAGGGTACTAGTGAGGCTACAGGATTTCTCTGTTGGTCAGGGATTTTTCAAGAATTGGTGCTAATAGTTTCAAGAACTCAGAAGAGGGACTTCCCTAGTGGCCTGGTGGTTAAGAATTCGGCTTCTAATGCAGGGGTCTTGAGTTCGATTCCTGGCCGGGGAACTAAGATCCCACATGTCGCGGGGCAACTAAGCCCATGTACAGCAGCTACTGAGCCTGTGTGCTCTAGAGCCTGAGCACCACAGCTAGAGAGAAGCCATGCATCAGAACGAAGATCCTGCATGCTGCAACTAAGACCCAAGGCAGCCAAATAAATAAATATTTTTTTGAAAAAGAACTCAAAAGAAAGACACCAGAAATTCAGAATACAGTAAAACACATTAACTTTGATGGTTTCCTATAGGAGCTCTTCAAAAGCAATTTGCCAGATTTTAAATTTGTTTTACCAGAGCTCAGGTTTAGATAGTATTCAAATCAGTCTTGTTTTGTGAGAAAATTTTCACGTCCGAATAAAGAAGAGGTAAGACAGAGCAGTATCATGAAACTCCTTCCCAATGCATTGTTGTAGCCTACACTATGCTTTCACTAATGCCTCAAAATATCCCATGAATAGAATACGTTTGGATAATTAACGCAGACTAGATTGCAAAATGAGAAAAGTAAGCTGTAGAACAATATGAATAGTGTGATATGTGTGATAAAAATGGAATGATTTGTTTATACTTGAAAATATTCCAAACACATGACAGACAATTGTCATCTTTGGAATGTGGAGCTAGATAAAGAATGAGAGATCCATTTTTTACTCTATGTGTGTCTGTAATTGTTGGATTTTAAAAACATAACATTTTTACCCTTTTGTGTTTCCTGAAGGCCAAAAAACATATGCTAAAAAAGTTATGTAAGTTAGAACACAGACCCTGAAAGCACATTCATTAATAAAGTGTAGTCATTTAGCTTTGTGATCCTTCCAAAGATGGCTTCTGAGGCCATCTCCCACTCACCTCCCCATCTCCCCTAGGAGACTGTCATGAGACAGTTTCTTTAAAAAAATAATAAATAAATAAAATAAAATAAAGTGTAGTCATTTAAATGGTGGTATCAGGATAGAACAGACTCTAGTGCAACAAAATGATTTTCTTGTAGGTTAGAGGTGGACAAAGCAGCAAAGCAAAAGAAATTTGAGTTGTAAACCAAAGTGGACATCAAGGAGCTGAAATGGGTTGCTTCCCACAGTTATGAAAGCTTTTAATCACTGGACGAACATGACTGGAGAGTAAATACCCTTCTATCAGGGATAGAAGTATTTCTGTTTGGGTAAGTTTAGAATAGATGATCAGTAAATACTAACATTCTAAAAGTATTAAAAATCTAAAATATTTCCATTTATTCCAGTTTTGTTTAAGGACAGATGCAATGGGAGTTTGCTGGTGATCCAGTGGTTAGGACTTGGTGATTTCACTGCTGAGGACCTGGGTTCAATCCCTGGCTGGGGAACTAAGATCCCGCAAGACATGTCCCACCCCACCCCCTAAAAAAAGACAGATGAAATAAACTTTTATCTTCCCAAATTGTCAAGGTCTTATTAGGCCTACTAAATAACTTTAAAAATTGTTCTTAATTTTTAATTGTGATGAAATAAACATAATATAAAATATGCTATCTTAATTTTTGTTTGTTTCAGATGGAGTTTTAATAAAATGTCAGTTGGCCAGTTACACACACATAAACTTTCACAGTTTGTTTTCAAATGATTGAGGTAGTATACTTTAGCACAAATTACAGGCTCCCTTGTAACCTCTGGAGATGACTCTGTAGATGGAAAAGCCTATTTATCCACCACCCCAAATTTATCTAATCTATTTTTAACTTATTTTCTAAAACCATGTTTTTATTTAATCCATCTTAACTATTTTTAAGTGTACAGTTCAGTGGCATTAAATCTATTCACATTGTTGTACATCCATCGCTACCACCTATTTCCAGAACTTCTTTCATCTTACAAAACTGAAACTCTATCCATTAAACAAAAGCTCCTCATTCCTTTCTGCCCCAGTCCCTGGCAACCATCATTCTACTTTCTGTCTCCATGAATTTGATTACTCTAAGTACTTCATATTAAGTGGACTCATACAGTATTTGTATTTTTGTGACTAGCTTATTTCACTTAACATAATGTCCTCAAGGTTTATCCATGTTGTAGCATATTGCAGAATTTCCTTCCTTTTTAAGGCTGAGTAATATTCCATTGTATGTATATACCACATTTTGTTTATCCATTCATCTCTTGATGGCCACTTGGGTTGCCTCCACCCCTTGACTAATGTGAATAAAGCTCCTGTGAACATGGGTGTACAAATATGTTGACAAGTCCCTGCTTTCAATTCTTTTGTATATTTAGCCAGAAATGGAATTGTTGATCATAGGTAACACTAGTTTTAATTTTTTGAGGAATTGCCCTATTCTATTTCTACAGCAGTCACACCATTTTGCATTCCCAACAGTGCATGACGGTTCCAATTTCTCCACAGCCTCTTCACTACTTGTTATTTTCTGGATTTTCTTAAATAGTAGTCATTCTAATGATTATGAGGTGGTTCTGATAACTTTTTTAAAAAATAAATTTATTTATTTATGGCTGTGTTGGATCTTCATTGCTGCACGCAGGCTTTCTCTAGTTGCAGCGAGTGGGGGCCACTCTCCGTTGCGGTGCGTGGGTTTCTCATTGCGGTGGCTTCTCTTGTTGCAGAGCGCGGGCTCTAGAGCACAGGCTCAGTAGTTGTGGCATGCAGGCTCAGTAGCTGTGGCACATGGGCTTAGTTGCTCCACGGCATGTGGGATCTTCCCAGAACAGGGCTCAAACCTGTGTCTCCTGCATTGGCAGGCAGATTCTTATGATAACTTTTTAAAACAAGTTGTTTGGGTGAAGTTATTGCAAAAACTGGTGAATTTGGAAAATGACAATTTTTTCTTGAGAAAAAACTTGGCATAGTTCTTCTCAACATTTCCCAATTGAGCCAAGAGGTATTTTTCTTCCAAGATGATATCATTTATCTAAGTTTTTGTTAGATCACATTTGGATCGCTGTTAGTGGTTAATAGGACAAAGTGTATCCTGTTAATAGGACAAAGTGTATCCTGTTACATTTTGCAAAACTGCCTAAATGTTTCTTATTTCAGAATCACATGACCTAAAAATGATGACTTCAGGAATATAACCAAGAAAAGGGGAAATAAATCAGCTACAGAGAAGGCACTGGGCAAAACTTGTAAAGAGTTACACAGTTCATCTGAACTTTTACTTAAGTACACAGAACTGTAGTTTCTTCATTGGTAAGTTTTAATATTTGACCTCAAAGATCGCAGAAGAGAGAAATTCCTGAATTTTTTAAAACTCAAATTTTTAATTTCATAATATGGTGAAAATGGTTAGAATGAGGAAATGAAAAAAAAATCTCCTGTGTAACATCATACAAGAGTTGAAAGAGGACCAGCACTGATGTATATCAAACATGAATTTGTTTAATCAAAAGTCTTACTTGGAAAAGAAAGGAAAACAATTACATTAAGAGCTAATTTAATTCTTTTAACCACACTCTTTCCATGGTCATATTTAAGAAATTCAGTGACAAAAGTAATGAGGAAAGAACCCACCTGTTAACAGCAGCGTTGTGTGGTGAAACAGCTTTGAACTTGGTCTCTGAGGAAACAGCCTTGTATATCAAGTTTACCACCTCACTAGCTGTGCAATCTTTTATGAGTCACTTAACCCATCTGAGCTTCTGTTTCCTCATCTGTAAACCAGAGATAACATCACAGGACTATAATAAAGATTAAATAAGATGATAGTTATGATGGCACCTGGCATACAAAACATATTGGATAAATGTTAACTTCATTCCCTTTTCCACAGTAGGGTTGGAGTTGTCTAGTTATTTTGTAGAGCTTTAAGCATGCATACTCGGGCTCTGGATAGTGTTTCTCAAAGAATGACTTGAATCAGAATTTTTAATATTCCCTCCAGAAATATGTTTCTTTCCAATCTCAGTAAAGGGCTCCACCATTCAATGATCCAGTTATAAAAGTCAAATCTACCAGTCAGCCTACAGTTTTTCCCCTTTCTTCCTCCACCAAGTCCACTGGTTCTACCTGCAAAATACATCTCAAATCCAGCCAGTTCTCTCCATCTTCACTTTCACTGCCATATCTCTATTTCCATCTTTTTTTCCTTTTTTGTTATATTCACTAGTTTAGTTTTTAGATTCCACATATAAATGGTAACATTCAGTATCCTTCTCTGACTTATTTCACTAAACATAATGCCCTCCAAGTCCATCCATGTTGTTGTAAATGGCAAAATTTCCTTCTTTTTTTATGGCTGAGAAGTATTCCATTGTATATATATATATATATATATATATATATATATATATATATATATATACATATACCACCAAATTAGTGTTTTTGTTTGGATATATACCAAGGAGTGGAATTGCTGGATCACACTCTATTTTTATTTATTTATTTATTCAATATTTATTTATTTATTTATTTATTTATTTGGTTGCACCAACACCTTAGTTGTGGCAGGCGGGCTCCTTAGTTGTGGCTCACGGACTCCTTAGTTGTGGCATGTGAACTCTTAGTTGTGACATGCATGTGAGATCTAGTTCCCTGACCAGGGATCGAACCCAGGCCCACTGCATTGGGAGCACAGAGTCTTATCCACTACTCCCCCAGGGAAGTCACAATCAGACTCTATTTTCAGTTTTTTGAGGAACCTCCATACTAATTTCCACAGTGGCTGCACCAATTTACATTCCTACCAACCATGTAATACAAGGCTTCCTTTTCCTCCACAACCTCATCATCATTTGTTATTTGTGGTTCTACTTTCATCCTGTCCTTTTCCAATCTATTCCTACTCAGCAGCAAGAATAATCTTTAAACATATACATCCCTCCTCTGCTTAAAATACTTAATGGTTCCTCATTGCCCTTGGAACAAAATGCAAATTCTTTACCATGGCCTGCCCAGAAGGCCCGACACCGTCTGATTCCTGCCTAGCTCTCCAGCCTTATGGTTCATCTCCAGTTTACTTTGCTCCAAGCACACTGGTTTCCTTTCTACTCTTTGAAAACACCAAGCACTCTCCCACCTTTTGCACTTGTGGTTTCTGCTGCCTCAAATGCCCTTCCCTCAGGTTTTATCTCATGTTTCAGGCTGAAATGCCACCTCCACAAAGAGGCCTTCCCTGGTCACTGAATCTAAAGTTACCACCTGCTCCCTTAATCCTCTATCACATCATCATTAGCCATGATTAAGTTGCGTCCTTGTTGTGTGTCTTCTCTCAAAGGCAGGAACTGTGTCTTGTTACCTTTGTACCCATAACACCTTACCTGGTGCCAGGCACATGGGGCACTTAAAGAGTTGTTGAATTAATGAATAACTAAGTGAATTAATGAAACGAAAGGGGGCAAAGGCTTGAAAATCTGCATTTTGGCTAGCTTCCCCAGTGAATCGGTCAGGGACTAAATAGGAAGCAGATGCATACTCAAATCAGACTAGTTTGTGTATTATTTAATGAGACATAATATACAACGGTATGAGAAAACCACAAGGATAATAAAATGTCCAAGGACTAGTAATGGTACTCTTACCACCCATAGAATGGAGAAAGTTTGGGAGCTGTTACTGGAACCTGGAAGGAGAGTGTCCTGGAGACAGAGCCACCTTGAAATAATCTTGCCCTTCAGTTAAAGGACTCAGTCGGCCCAAACTGATTTTATAGAAAGGAACCTGGGAAAAGCAATACCATTCTCTCTCTCTTCTCTCTGTCTCAACTCATACTAGGGCTCCTCACTGGCCAGCCGGAAGGAGATTCTGCCTGGGGTTAGGGATCACATAGCATTTTCCCTGTAAGGTTGTATTTCTTCTGTTAGAAAAAACGAAAGCATATAAAATACAATATAATGTCAATTCTGGGTGTTAGATTCACAAATGTTTAATATTAGTTTTCGTTTTTATCTGAGATTTCTGAATTTCTCAGAGAAGTGGTAGTAGTTTTCCATTTACTTCCATGTTTAATGGTTTCGGTTAGTGATGGAATATCAACCATTGAGTCCCATCTCCACGGTGCTGTCAACATTGTTTAAGTAACACTACTATATATAAAACCGGTAACTAACAAGGACCTACTGTACAGCACAGGGAACTCTTCTCAATACTCTGTAATGACCTAGATGGGAAAAGAATCTAAAAAAGAGTGCATATATGTATATGTATAACTGATTCACTTTGCTGTACAGCAGAAACTAACACAACATTGTAAATCAACTATACTCCAATTAAAAAAAAAAATTGTCAGGCTTCCCTGGTGGTGCAGTGGTTGAGAGTCCGCCTGCCGATGCAGGGGACGCGGGTTCGTGGCCCGGTCCGGGAAGATCCCACGTGCTGCGGAGCGGCTGGGCCCGTGAGCCGTGGCCGCTGGGCCTGCGCGTCCGGAGCCTGTGCTCTGCAACCGGAGAGGCCACAGCAGTGAGAGGCCCGCGTACCGCAAAAAAAAAAAAAAAAAAAAAGTTAGGAAGACCCAATCACACCAATTCTAGCCTGGTGACCTTATAAATTCCCCCAATTTTAGTTTCATCTAAAAAACGGGGATGTGGGGCTTCCCTGGTGGCTGAGAGTCCGCCTGCCGTTGCAGGGGATACGGGTTCGTGCCCCGGTCCGGGAGGATCCCATATGCCGCGGAGCGGCTGGGCCCGTGAGCCATGGCCGCTGAGCCTGCGCGTCCGGAGCCTGTGCCCCGCAATGGGAGAGGCCACAACAGTGAGAGGCCCGCGTACCACAAAAAAAAAAAAAAAAAAAAAAAAACGGGGATGTGATAATGTCAACTACTCTACCAGGTTTTTGTGAGAACAACACATGAGAATGTATGTACAAGTGAATAAAATCGTAATAGCTATATAAGTGTAACATATTACCATTATTCAGCAATACCAAAAGTTTTGAACCCACTGATACTTGAAGCTTAATTTGAATTTAAACGTTTGAAAAGGCGTTTGGGTTGTTTTAGTTTTTTCTCCTTCTCTAACAACCTATGGGCTTCTTTGGTATCATCTGTCTATGTAAATCTCCAAGTAGGTATCCTAGGAAACTAAGAAATACACAGCAGCTCCTCTCTGACAATTCCAGGCCACACTAGATTTCCTATTTTAGCCCCTCTATGGTCAGCTACAAGTGCTTCCCGCTCCAGCTGTCTCAGATTTCCTCAATTGACCCGTCCTATCTCCACCTCCTCCCACAGGTAACCAATCTCCAGCTCTTCCACTTTGACCCCCCACCCCCTCCTGTTATGGACTGAATTGTGTCCCCCCTCCAAGTTCCTATGTTGCAGCTCTAAACCTCAGTGTGGCTGCATTTGGAATTCGGACCTTTAAGGAAGTAATTAACATTAAATGAGGTCATAAGAATAGGGCCCTAATCTGATAGGACTGATGCCTTATAGGAGAAAGAGACACCAGAGACCTCTCTGTGTGCATATAGAGAAAAGGCCATGGGGGGATATAGCAAGAAGGAGCCATCTGCAAGCCAGGAAGAAAGGTCTCACCAGACACCACCCCTCCTGGTACCTTGACCTTGGAATTCTAGCCTCCAGAACTGAGAAAATTAATTTCTGTCATTTAAGCCTCCCAATCTGTGGTATTTTGCTACGGCAGCCCGAGCGGACTAATACACTACCTTTAGTTCTTCTATTTTCTTTCAAGTGCAAAAACATGCCAGTGGTGTACACTCCCAGTCTACCCTGGAGTATAAGAAAGAAAGATACCTCTTCCTCCTCTTCTCTCAGCTCTCGATTACTTACTAACTAGGCCATACATTACCGAGGAGGGCAAGATTTGTTCTGTGTGGTTTACATACATCTGTAACCCAAGCACCTGGCGTGGCAGGCATTCATAAATATTTGTTGGATAAATGACAACCTATTTAGTCTCGAAAGGGATCTTTGCCCACATTCTTCCTTCTCCAATATTTCCAGTCTCTCTTCACTAGCCCCTTCACATTTTCACACATTTACAAGCCTCCCCATTTAGGACACTACTCACTTGATACTGCTGCCTTTTCAAACGTCTTGGTTCTCCAGTTTCTTTGAATAAGTGGCTGATTTTTACTAGCCTCACTTAGTACCATTCAGTCCTCTTCCCCCTTGCAGTCTGGTATCAATTCCATCAACTATAGGGATAAATAAACTCCAGTTAAGGAGGCCTCCTTTTGAACCAGATGCAGTCATCCTTTCCAGCCCTTGCCTTCCTTGACCTCAATGTCCTATTAGGGACACTGCTGATAACCACTTTCTTAAATTCTCTTCTTTCATGCGGTTGAGGACACTCTACTTCCCCTGCTTCTCAGGCCACATATTCTCTGTTTCCTTTGAGCGTATTCTAAGGCTTAACTCTCTGCTCACTCTCCCCCCCCCCACTCACTTTTTTCAAGAGTTTTTTTACTCTCCTAATTCAAATTATCAACACGTTTTACTCTTGATAAATCACAGCTGAATTGATTTCATTTTAAATGCAGAATCTCAAGCCTCAAATTAGCGCTCAGAACATCCCAAGAATCCCACTATGTTTCTCTAACAGGAACACATTCCCACTTCGCAAGGTGACTATGACAGAAAGGCTCCTGTTTCCTCAAAACTTTTGCACCCCTTTCTCCATTCCCAGTTTTAGCAAAGACCTTGTCTCACCTGTCATCGAGAAATTGGAAACCATTGGATGAAAACTCTAATCTTCCCGCCAACAAAGAACAAAGCCCTGCTTTTATTTGCACCTTGATTTTTTTCATTTACAATGGAGGACGTGTCCTTCCCATGAATAGCTAAGCTCTTCACTATGTCACATCCCGCTCCTCTTTTTTTTTAGTTTTTATTTTTTGGCCGCCACCCCGGCGGCATGTGGGATCCCAGTCCCCCAACCAGGGATCGAACCTGTGCCCCCTGTTTTGGAAGTGCCGAGTCTTAACCACTGGATCACCAGGAAAGTCCCCCCTCTTCTTTTTATTCTTAGTACCCACCAAGCTCTTTCCTGCCTCAGGGCCTTTGCATAAGCTCTTCCATCTGCTTAGAGCGCTCTTCCTCCTATTCTTTGATTGGTTCATTCCTCTTGCTTTAGATCTCAGTATAAATGCCACCTCCTCAAAGAGGCCTAACTTGACCATTTTACCTAGAATAAGCTTGACTTTGTTCTTCCTTATCTCAGTCCCTTGTTTATGTCCATAATATTTGCTTCAACTTGAAATGAACATTTGTTCACTTTTTTTGTTTGTATTCTCAAACTGAATGTAAGATCCATGAGTCTATATGCGATGTCTATCTGGCTTACGTTATACCTCCAGGTCTAATAAGCGACTGACCTACAGGAGGTGCTCAATAAATACCCACTGCATAAATATGTGATCATATTGATTTCCTACTTCCTCCAGAGAGGGAATTCAGTGATTGCAGGATAGGAATGGGAAAGAGAAATTTCACCGTATATCCTTTTGTACTCTATGAACCAGTGAGTATATTACCTATTCAAAATAAATTACATTAAATTTAGAAAAAAGAAGGCAGTTGTATTGTTCCAGTCTATAGATGATGGTAGCTTGTACTAGGATGGTGGCAGTGGGGTTGAAAAGAAATATCAATAAATAGATTTGATATCTAGGATTTCATGACTGTTTGGGTATAAGGGGGTGAGGTATACATAAGAATGTTCATCACAGCATTATTTATAATAATGAATAATTGGAAACAAATTTCCAATGACAGGGAAATAGTTCAGTAAATCATGGCACATCTACTCAGTTAAATAGCATTCTATCTTTTTAAAAGAATTTATAACATGGAAAACTGTTCATCTAATACAAGTGGAAAAAAACCCAAAATGTAAAAGTACATATAACAGTGTAATCATTACCATGTAGAACCCCCAAAAACTATGCACTGTAAAAAGATAGAAGAAAATAGAGCAAAAAATTAATAAAAAGTAAATGTCTTTGAGTTGTGGAGTTATGAATTTTTAAAAATAATTTTATTTATTTCATTTATTTATTTTTGGCTGCATTGGGTCTTTGTTGCTGCATGCGGGCTTTCTCTAGCTGCGGCGAGCGGGGGCTACTCCAGTTGCAGTGTACGGGCTTCTCGTTGCAGTGGCTTCTCTTGTTGTGGAGCATGGGCTCTAGGCGCGTGGGCTTCAGTAGTTGTGGCATGCAAGCTCAGTAGTTGTGGCTCATGGGCTCTAGAGAGCAGGCTCAGTAGTTGTGGTGCACGGGCTTAGTTGCTCCGTGGCAGGTGGGATCTTCCCGGACCAGGGCTCAAACCCGTGTCCCCTGCATTGGCAGGTGGATTCTTAACCACTGCACCACCAGGGAAGTCCCTGGAATTATGAACTTTTTAAAAAGGTCCAGATAATTTCTGGATCATATCCAAAGCAAAGCCATAATCCCTCTTTCCTGATTTGTTGGAAAGAAGTGGTTAAGCAGAAAAGCTGGATTCTTTGGTTAACTCCAAGTTGGCAGTTAAAGGTTTCTCTTCTCAAGAATTTGGAAAAAAGTCACCTAAGGCCCTGGACTTCTAACAAATCTGTGGTAGCTAGAAAGGCTTTTATTTTTAAATTCTTTTAAAAATAATTGATCTCTATTAATTGTAGAAAAATTAGAAAACATAGACAAGTAAAAATAAGTCACTCATAATTCCATCATCATAAAAACCACAACTAACACCTTGGTAGCTATCATTCACTTTTTAAATGAATATGTATAAATATTTTTTGATTATAGAGTATATGGTCTTATGGCTTAGTCTTTTTACTTAATAATATCTCACATCAGTACACACAGAACATTAACATTTTAATAATATCATTATTCGGATTTATCATAATTTATGTAACCAGTTCCTTCATGTTGCATATTTAGATTGTTTCTAACTTTTCACTATGCATATGTACCTTTGGGTACTTGTCCTGCTATTTTCTTAGGATATTATTCCTAGCACTGGAACCTCGGAGTGAAAGGATAGATTTAAAGATACTGTCGGGCTTCCCTGGTGGCGCAGTGGTTGAGAATCCGCCTGCCGATGCAGGGGACACGGGTTCGTTCCCTGGTCCGGGA
This sequence comes from Kogia breviceps, assembly GCF_026419965.1. NCBI lineage: Eukaryota > Metazoa > Chordata > Mammalia > Artiodactyla > Physeteridae > Kogia > Kogia breviceps. The sequence goes on from NC_081328.1 coordinate 23,533,458, forward strand.
AGATCCCACATGCCGCCGAGCGGCTGGGTCCGTGAGCCATGGCCGCTGAGCCTGCGCGTCCGGAGCCTGATGCTCCGCAACGGGAGAGGCCACAACAGTGAGAGGCCCGCGTATCACACACACACACACAAAAAAGATACTGTCAAATTAATCCTCAAAGTGTTCTGCCAATTTATATTCCCACCAACAGTTCATGAGTGCCTGTTTCCCCGTGCCTCTTACCAATGCTTTCACTCTTGCCCTTCTAAGAGTTAGAAATTGATATCTCACTCAACATTGTTTTAATTTATACGTCTTTGATTACAAGTGAGGTGAAACAATTTTTGATTGTTGACTTTTTATATTTGTGGATTACCTGTTCATATCCCCAACTCATTGCTCTTGAAAAGTTTTTGACCAGAAAGGATCATAAACCCTCGAGGAACTGACTGAATGAAAAAGGCTTAGAGTGAGTTAGGAAGGAAGGAAGGAAGAGAGGTTCTACTCAAGGCTGAAGGGGGAAATGGTCTTAGATCAAAGATTACAGAAGGGCTTCCCTGGTGGCGCAGTGGTTGAGAATCCGCCTGCCGATGCAGGGGACACGGGTTCGTGCCCCGGTCCGGCAAGATCCCACATGCCGCGGAGCGGCTGGGCCCGTGAGCCATGGCCGCTGAGCCTGCGCGTCCGGAGCCTGCGCTCTGCAATGGGAGAGGCCACAACAGTGAGAGGCCCGCGTACCACAAAAAAAGATTACAGAAACAAAGAAAAAATTTTTTTTCAGAAAACTCCTTTTTTAAGTCGAAATTTATGTGGAACTCACATATGAAACAGAAAAAAGTGAAGCAGCGCTTGTCAGCTGGGAAAGGGTAACAGCCAGCTATACCTGCTCAGCCCCCTCTTAGCATAACCATCCCAACTCACCCAGCAGAAGCTGCCTAGGCCCCATCTTGGGGCTTCAAGGAACTAAAATTTAAAACTATGGGCAAACAAGACCAATGTATTTGTATTATTTTCATAAGCAATGAGTTAAAATTATGCCTTTTTAAAATAGACTTCTCTACTTTTTTTTTTTTTTTTTTTGTGGTACGCAGGCCTCTCACTGTTGTGGCCTCTCCCATTGTGGAGCACAGGCTCCGGACGCCCAGGCTCCGCGGCCATGGCTCACGGGCCCAGCCGCTCCGCAGCACGTGGATTCTCAACCACTGCGCCACCAGGGAAGCCCAGACTTCTCTACTTTTGAAAGAAGAGGGCATAAATGAGTGGGGAAAAACGTTATCATTCAGTCTCACTGTGGTATGAAGCATGTTATTCACAACATAGGCATCTGGTGGCATAGAAACCTATTCAAATTGCAAGTAGAATACTGAGAAGGAACTAATATCACCTTTAAAGTGCTAGCTTCGGGACTTCCCTGGTGGCTCAGTGGTTAAGAATCCTCCTGCCAATGCAGAAGACACGGGTTTGACCCCTGGTCCGCGACGATCCCACATGCCACAGAGCAACTAAGCCCCTGTGCCACAACTACTGAGCCTGCGCTCTAGAGCCCGTGCTCTGCAACGGGAGAAGCCACCGCAATGAAAAGCCCGCTCACCAGAACGATGAGTAGCCCCCGCTCAACACAACTAGAGAAAGCCCACACGCAGCAACGAAGACCCAACGCAAGCAAAAGTAAAATAAATTAATTAAAATAAAAAAATAAATTAAAAAGTAAATAAAATTAAAAACAGCTGAAATTTATGCTAAAAAATAAAGTGCTAGCTTCACAATACCTATAAAGTACACAAAACTCCTAAATCTATTCTTCCAGACCTATCCTTTCATCCTAGGGCTAATATACCTAAACTCGAACACCTTTCTGTCATTTCAAAGAGTACCTATACACACTATTTTTACCACCAAACTGGGCCCCTCTCCAAGTTCTCCATTTTCCTGCAGCTTTGGAGTTAGTAGTGAACTTTCTCTTCTCCTTTTAAGCTCATCTAGTCACCAACTCTTATTAATTATTTCTTTACAGAGACGCTTAGATTCATTGTTTCCCTACTTACCTTGCCACTGCTTTCATCTGGACACTTATTACTTCATTCCTGGATTGCTGCAAGAGTTTCTATCTTGTAGACTATTGCCAAGTTAATTTTTATGCAATCTAATGTTAATTGGATCTGTATAGCCTTCTGACCTGGTTTCTGGACTATTCTCTGGTCTAGGCTTATATCTTTATTTCAGCTTATAGGATGATCCAACTTTCCAAACAATAGTTTGTCAGTGTTATACAAAAAAGGCAGAAAAAGCTAAACATCACTAGTGGCTTTATGAATTACTTTGGTATGCTACCAGCATTCTGATCTCTTTGACTCTTTGGTCCTGATCTTGTTTTGGTGCCTGGTCTCTGACTGCTATTTACATTTTCCCTTTGGTACTGAAATGATTATGTTATATTATTATTATTATTTATTTATTTATTTTTTTTTGCGGTACGCGGGCCTCTCACTGTTGTGGCCTCTCCCGCTGCGGAGCACAGGCTCCGGACGCGCAGGCTCAGCGGCCATGGCTCACGGGCCCGGCCGCTCCACGGCATGTGGGATCTTCCTGGACCGGGGCACGAACCCGTGTCCCCCTGCATCGGCAGGCAGACTCTCAACCACTGCACCACCAGGGAAGCCCATATGTTATATTATTGTCTGGCAGTTTCAGTTCTTGTTTTTAACATCTCAAGTTTAGCCACCTACTTGACACATGACTTTTTTTTTTTTTTTTTTTTTTTTTTTTGCGGGCCTCTCACTGTTGTGGCCTCTCCCGTTGTGGAGCACAGGCTCCGGACGCGCAGGCTCAGTGGCCATGGCTCACGGGCCCAGCCGCTCAGCGGCATGTGGGATCTTCCCGGACCGGGGCACGAACCCGCGTCCCCTGCATCGGCAGGCGGATTCTCAACCACTGCGCCACCAGGGAAGCCCGACACATGACTTTTGATTCAGAACAAACTCTTCAACCTGGCATTCATGGCTTTCCTTAATTGGAAAGGAAACTTTTCTTAATCTATGGCAGATTCTCTCTTGATATATATATTTTTTAACCTTTTCAGGCCCACCACGTTGCACAACTCTAAATAGAATCGTTCACATTGTATTTTGTGTCAATGATTTCCCATACTAGAACATACGATGATTCATGTTTTATGTTCTCTTTTCCTACCCCACTGCAGCCATTCTTTCTCCACAATTGGGCTACTAAATGCCCACCTGTAGCCAGGGCCACACCCCAATTTCTAGAACAAGTCCTGGCCAGAAATGAGAGGTTGAACAGCTCTGGGACTCAGTGTCAACTTAATACTGTAATTAGTCCAGTGTTATCACTGTTCTTTGGTTCTATTAAATGAGCTTCTTTCCAAGATCTGAGTCCTAGTTCTTGTAACTTGTGTCTTGTTTTGGCTTGGTAACATGCCTCGGACCCTAGTCCTATAGAGAAACTCTTACTACTTCAAGTTAAAATTCCCAAATTCCGGCAGGACTTCCCGGGTGGTCCAGTGGTTACGACTCCATGCTCCCAATGCAGGGGACACAGTTTCAATCCCTGGTTGGGGAAGATCCTGCATGCCACATGAAGTAGCCAGAAAAAAAAATGATAGTAAGAAAATAAAATTCCCTCATGCCAATTGCCTACTGAAATACCTACCTGTCAACTGCTGTCCACTGCCATGTATTTAGGATTCTACTGGCATGCTGGACTATAGGTCTGTCAAATCTTTTTTTTTTTTTTTAGGCCACGCCTCATGGCTTGTGGGGATCTTAGTTCCCCACCCAGGGACTGAACCCGTGCCCCCTGCATTTTAGGAGTGCAGAGTCTTAACAACTGGACCACCAAGGAAGTCCCTGGGTCTGTCAAATCTAGTGCCAGCTTCATCCCAGGCAAAGGGTCTAATCCCATCTTTTGACCACTTCTCTAGCCTTCACTACCATGCAATGCCTAGCAATATCTCTCGAAATGAAAGGGTATCTAACCTCTTTTAAAACGTGATGCCCTGGGCTTCCCTGGTGGCGCGGTGGTTGAGAGTCCGCCTGCTGATGCAGGGGACACGGGTTCGTGCCCCGGTCCGGGAGGATCCCATATGCCGTGGAGCGGCTGGGCCCGTGAGCCATGGCTGCTGAGCCTGCGCGTCTGGAGCCTGTGCTCTGCAATGGGAGAGGCCACAACAGTGAGAGGCCCGTGTAACGCAAAAAAACAAACAAACAAAAAACGTGATGCCCTAATGAGAAAAGCAATATTCAGATGGTATCTGATAACTCTCTTGTTATACATACTATACTTTTATTAAATGAATTGAAGTCACCTTGACTATAAAATCATCAAACTCTTAAAACATGACTTTCTAAACATCTTTACCATGCTGGGTACTTTATCTTCTACTGATTGACACAAAATATATGCTGGCCCTATAATATGAACTGCATCATAACTGAATCATAACAAAGCAAAATTTGGAAAGGGGAAATTGCAAAAAGAATTATATCAAAGATGATCAAAAAGATCTCTAGCAACTATAATCATAAATTACTATAAGCGAAAGTGAAAATGATGGATTTAATGGATTACCTGCCCAAGTTATTTACTCAAATACCAAGAGGCAATTTCTTTACCATAAAAGTGTTTCTATATTTTATTTTCCTTACACTAGAGAGAAGTCTCAGGTGTATTTAGTTACACTATCAATTTACCATCTCATTAAATTCTGAAAAAAATTATAAAGCATATTTGGAATTATGACTGCAAAACAAAAACACCACCAATGAAGAACACTTATTTTGTTTCTGAAAATTTTATTTCAGTTTAAACAAAAAACCAAATGTCATTTATGTCATCCAGGGACAGGTGGGAGAGTATGATCATCCTTTGTAGCTGTTAGCTGGTAAACTTCAAATGTTCCAGATTATATTTACCTCCCAGAGAGATAACGAAAATAAGTCAAAAAGATTAGAAACAGATTTACACGAAGTCACATCAGAAAATCTGAGAAAGGGATACCTAATGCTTTGGGAAATTCTGTTTCCACTAATACTCAGAAGAATAGCTTCTTAAAGATCAGGAGGAGGTGGCTTATACTATAAGTTTTAGACACAATGATATGCACTTTCATCAGTTTCATATGATTGTTAGGATTCAAGATGTTATTTAAAATCTAGATGTAGGTCCAGACACTTAGTCATTGCCAACAATGGAAAATGTACATTTCTTTAGAGGAAACAAAAATGTGACTATTTGCATCTTGTCTTAATTTACAATTAAGTCCAATTTTAATGTTTACCAAAAAAAAAAAAAAAAAAAAACACACAGTAGCATTGTTACATACCTGAAAAAGATTCCAAATAGGATGTCCCTATTGACAACAGCAACCAAGAAATTCGAATTTAGTCTACAGATTTTATTTCTGATCATGTAATAAACTTTCAGGTATTTCTTTGAGTCTGCTTTCTGCTAACAATGTTCAACTTGTCAGATAATTACATCACTGATCTCCGAGCTCTCCTTTCACTGTATTTTTCCCCTTTAACTAAGATGTACCTAGAAATAAGAAGACAACTCGGAGAGCTGTAATGGCCTTCAATAATTCTGTCTTACTAATTAGTTGATCTTATTCCAGTGAAGGCTAATGTCAAATGTATCCAATAGTCTTTGATTTCAGAATGACTTATAATAGTAGAATACTGCATCATATACAGAAATCTTGATCGATAGTCTTCTACTTACATCTCATAACCAGTTTTATTTCTAAACAAACTATTTACAAATGTAAAATATGCAATATTGTTTAAAATAGATATACAATATATAGTTTCTACATTCTCAGACAGGCTTAAAAATGAGGTAATAAACACTTAACTGATTAAACCTTTTACCATTCCAGAAATGGCTTAGGGAAATAATAACAATTTTTTTCCTTAGGTCTTTTCATGTTTTCTTTGAATGCTTCTGAGTACCTCCTTTTCTATTCTGAAAAATTATGTAAAAAATCCTTAAGTTTTGTTGGATAGTCTGTCATCACCCCAGTTGCTCCCAAATCAAAAGCTCTTTTGTATTCCTGCTCTTCATTTAATACCCAAACATACACCTGAAAATTAGAAACATGAGAAATATGAGAAGAAATGTTAAAATAGAAAATTATTTGTATGGTAGCATTTATCCACTACAACCTCAGCACACTTAAAAATAACCTTTTAATAACCTGCAATTTTAAGAAATCGTTGAGCCCTTTAAACAAATTCCACTTTGCTCATTAAATATGACCGTCCTACCCCTCCGCTTCAGCTATTCTCACCAATACATAGGTGAATGCTGAAATGCCAATACTTTCTTGTTAACTGTAAGACAGAGCTTAAGGTCTTCATATGAGAACCAGTAAAGCAGCAGAAGCAGAGTCAGGACCATATTAAGTCAGTTAAAAGTTCCTGCTCGGGCTTTCCTGGTGGCGCAGTGGTTGAGAATCCGCCTGCCGATGCAGGAGACACGGGTTCGTGCCCTGGTCCGGGAAAATCCCACATGCAGCGGAGCGGCTGGGCCCGTGAGCCATGGCCGCGGAGCCTGCGCGTCCGGAGCCTGTGCTCCGCAACGGGAGAGGCCACAACAGTGAGAGGCCCGCGTACCACACACACACACACACAAAGTTCGTGCTCCTTAAACTTGCGTTAAACTGCTAAACTATGCTGTTTCTAAAATGCATGATTCCAAAAACTTACCTGAATGCCTCGGGCAGTGAGGTGGTCGAACAAAGCTTTTCTCATTAGCAGACTAGAAAAGAAAAGCACAACAGATTTAGGTACTCCTTAGCCCTAAAGAAGGACTAAAATTAGACCTCAGTCCTAACTTAGTCAACTTAGGGTTTCTAATTCCTAGTTGAACTTAATCCCAACGTTTTGGCAATATAACCAACGGCCTCAAGCAATAATAGCTGCTGTGGATGCATTTGTACCTTAACTGCTGAAACTCCTTTCTACTCCTTGCTGCCATTAGATCCCCAGGAGATGTATTCTTATTGAAGCAGCTCAGTGCAAAAGGGGCTTCCTCACTTTCCTTGCTGGCACCATAATGAGAGTGATAAATAACTGAGAAGTCAGTGTTCCTAACTTTCCAAGTGAAAATAAGGCAGTGAACTTGGGTCAAATTCTATAACATCACAGTCCATTTACAAAATGAATTAGTCTTTTGTGAGCTATCTTAGAAACCTAATGTCCAGGACTTCCCTGGTGGCACAGTGGCTAAGAATCCGCCTGCCAATGCAGGGGACACGGGTTCGAGCCCTGGTCTGGGAAGATCCCACATGCAGGGGAGCAACTAAGCCCGTGCACCACAACTACTGAGCCTGCGTGCCACAACTACTGAAGCCTGCGTGCCTAGAGCCCGTGCTCCACAACAAGAGAAGCCACCACAATGAGAAGCCCACCCACCACAACTAAGAGTAGCCCCTGCTCAACACAACTAGAGAAAGCCCCCATGCAGCAACAAAGACCCAACACAGCCAAAAATAAATAAATAAATAAATAAATGTATATCAAAAAAAAGAAACCTAATGTCCATTAATTACACTATCCTTTATATAGGAAAAAAAAGCATTTTTTTTCAGTTCCAAATAACTAACTTAAAAGTGAACTTTTAGAATACAAATCACTTGAGCAAGATGGGAACTTACTGTACTGAAAAGCTATACATACTATTTCTATTCTGTTTATGTCTATTAGAATGATTAAGTAACAGAAACTAAAAATCATATGCATTTAACACCAATTAAAAATGCATCCTTAAAAACTAGAAATTAAATCAGGAATACAGCAAAAAAGAAGAAACCCTGTAGCACAGAGAAAAGATACAACTAGTTTTCCAACTCTATGAAAGAGGAGCTAGTAATAAAAGGTTGTGATTTATGACTATTATTTAAGCATTCAAGGTTCCACTTTAAAGCAAAGTATAGCACAATAACTTTGTGGGCTTTACCTAACATTAAACTCAACATGTCTTAGAATTTAAGGCATTTTATCTAAAGTAGATGCCCACCATATAGATAGGGCTTCCTTTTTGCTGTTAAGTCTCACTGCAGATTTTCCTGAGAAATGTGCCATTAGTCAATATATACTCTTACATATATTGCATTGCTATACACACTTCTTTTCACTGTATTTTTCACTGCAGGCTTGTGGAAACAGTGACTAAGTAGAGGGGATGGGTAAATATCCCGGCTCTGCTACTAACCAGCTACATAACACCAAGTACTGTAAATCATCTAACTTCGGGTAGGTGGGGGCTCAGTTTTCTCCTGAGTTTGATGCGATTATCTCTCAATTCTTCTTAAGGTTTTGTGACTAGCAATTAAGCTAGTTCTAAATGATTCATACATCATCCATTTGTATAGTAGATGTTCAACACATCCCTGTTACAAATTACATGTAGAAAGCCTGCTCTAAATTATAAGCATCGTATTTAATAGAGTTAAAACAATAATTTGTATATCAAGAAACTAAAATTCTTACATATCAGAAAGCCAGATGAGAAACTTTTGACTTCTGGACATGGTGTGTGGTTCTTTTAGCCTGAGGCAAAATAAAATTTAAATCATAAATTAGAAACACAGGAATATATCAGTGTGATAAAATAAAACAAGTACAAAAACAAAAAGAGTACCTTGCCTGCACTTAGTATATGTTTAAAAAATATTTGGAAAAGGACAAAAATAAATTCGAACAAAGCCCATTTTGGGGTTTTCTATTTTCATTGATTTCAAGCTAATTTTTTGCTACCACAATTCAAAGGTTAAAATTAATAAGTTATCTTTCCAGAGACCCTGGGTGCCCAGAACTCATGTCTCTTCTCTTTTCTGGTGAAGCCTCTTTCTTTTGCTTTGTCTGCTGTAATTTTGTATGTAGTAGATTTAAACACACAACCAAACTTTACTATGGATTAAAAGATATTTGGGGTAAAAATGAGACTAAAAAAACCCTAAAGGCATTTTTTTCTTTCACTTTCAATGTTTTAAGACCTAGGCCCTGTCCTTTTAAAATATCTTTCCTACTGAAAGAGTATACATGACTTTTACATCGAAGCCGAGCTCCTTCTTCAACTTCTTTGATGCCAAGAACAGCACCTGTGTCATTAACTCTGGGTTGTGTCCAGAGACATCTCTGATTAGTCAGTCTCTCTACTATGAAGATTCCTCAGCTTTTTTCTAAGTTAAACAGCACAGAGTGATTTTTATTCTCCCCAGATCTTCATTTCTTTTTCTTTTTTAAAAATTATTTTATTTATTTATTTTATACTTGTCTGCACTGAGTCTTCGTTGCTATGTGTGGGCTTTCTCTAGTTGGTGGTGAGCCGGGGCCACTCTTCATTGCGGTGCGCGGGCCTCTCGTTGTGGTGGCCTCTCCTGTTGCAGAGCACGGGCTCCAGGCGCGCAGGCTTCAGTAGTTGTGGCGCATGGACTTAATTGCTCTGCAGCATGTGGGATCTTCCCGGACCAGGGCTTGAACCCGTGTCCCCCGCATTGGCAAGCAGACTTTCAACCACTGCGCCACCAGGGAAGCCCCAGATCTTCATTTCTTATTTCCTTTCTAACTCCTCCTATCTACACTAAATTCATTTTTAAAAAAAATAAATTTATTTGTTTTTATTTTTGGCTGTGTTGGGTCTTCGTTGCTGCGCACAGGCTTTCTCTGGTTGCAGCGAGCAGGGGCTACTGCTCGTTGTGGTGCACGGCCTCTCATTGTCGTGGCTTCTCCTGTTGCAGAGCATGGTCTCTAGGCGCCCAGGCTTCAGTAGCTGTGGCACGTGGGCTCAATAGTTGTAGCTTACGGGCTCTAGAGCACAGGCTCAGCAGCTGTGGTGCACCGGCCTAGTTGCTCCATGACATGTGGGATCTTCCTGGGCCAGGGATCGAACCCATGTCCCCTGCATTGGCAGGAGGACTCTCAACCACTGCGCCACCAGGGAAACCCACTAAATTCACTTTTTTTCTTTTTCTCTGAATTCAGTTTTTATTTGAAGCTCTCTAAATAAACTCCTCTTTTCCCACTAACTCTAGCCCAGGTAGAAAGTCCTGATTGCAATTTCAGGAATCCCAAGAATTTAATAACTCAAAATACTAGTCACCTCATTAAACACAAATGATTACGTTGTCTTAGGAAGTACCACCTTTCATTAAAAATAATAGGGGGCTTCCCTGGTGGCACAGTGGTTGAGAGTCCGCCTGCCAATGCAGGGGACACGGGTTCGTGCCCCGGTCCGGGAAGATCCCACATGCCGCAGAGCGGCTGGGCCCGTGAGCCATGGCCGCTGAGCCTGTGCGTCGGGAGCCTGTGCTCCGCAACGGGAGAGGCCACAACAGTGAGAGGCCCGCGTACCGCCAAAAAAAAAATAAAAAATAAAATAAAAATAAAAATAATAGGGACTTCCCTGGTGGTGCAGTGGTTAAGAATCCGCCTGCCAATGCAGGGAACACGGGTTCTATCCCTGGTCCAGGAAGATCCCATATGCTGCAAAGCAACTAAACCCGTGAGCCACAACTACTGAGCCTGTGCTCTAGAGCCACGAGCCACAACTACTGAAGCCCACGCACTCTAGGCCTTGTGCTCCACAACGAGAGAAGACACCGCAATGAGAAGTCCGCACACCGCAATGAAGAGTAGCTCTCGCTCGCCGCAACTAGAGAAAGCCTGCGCGCAGCAACGAAGACCCAGTGCAGCCAAAAAAAATTTTTTTTTAAATAATAATAAAACATACAAACACATAATATCCTACCAGTGTCTTAATCCATAAACATTTTTTACAGAAAAAAATTCTATGAAGTTTGTTCAATGTCTATTTTTTAATAATATTTGCTTCTAAAAGGAACACATGGAGATGATCTAGAGAGCGCAACAGTACACTCTAGACCAGAGGAAAGCTAAGTACTTTAGGAATAAATGGTTAGGAATTATTTTAATCTAGCAAACAAAAATGGTTTGTTTGTAGACAAGAATGATTTCTGCTGTTTCGTTTCAGAAACAGCTACAAACACTGCTAGTAAATATAATTGGGAATAGATAAAATAAACATACTCATCACTAACAAACTCAAACTGGAAGATAAGCATGAAACACAGATGCTGAGTACAGGGGTACTGATCAACTTGTTTCTCTGAATGATATTTCCTAGTGATTGATGTACTAATGTTCAGCTTGATTTTTTTTTGAAGTTCTGTGGGGATGAAAAGAGTTTTCATGCAGGTGAAATCACATTTAAATGATCTCCTCAGAAGCACTGAATTCCTTTGTCATGGCTCAGTTATTATTAGAAATGTATAGCTAGGAATGACATTATAAGGGTAGGGGACTGTGAGGTGAAGCTCTCTAATAATAATGATAAAGATAATTTAACAATAAAAGTTATCATTTATTGACTGCTTATTATTTGCCAGGCAATGCTAAGTGTTTTATATATTTTTATCTTTGTAGCAAATTAGTGTGTGAAAAGCAAGGCTTTATACCCAGCAGAGAAATTACATAAATATGGAACTATCTTATAAAAACGAACTCTATCCTTTTCTTTCTCCCATCTCCAGAGGTTTTTTTGCATTGTTGTTGTGGTGGTGGTGCTGGTGATTTAATACTAGTGGTGAATTTGGAGCTTAATGGAATTTCAGCCGGGTATAGTTGTCAATCAAGCAGAAGGAAGTAAGGGAAGTTGGAGGGCAATTGCTATTAGATGTTTCAACGATTAAGCTCAATTCTTTTTACCTGACTTCTGAGTACACAGGGACTGAAAGTCATTGTTACCTGAAATGGGTCAGGTAAATACTTAAAAACCTTTATTATTCATTTTAGAGAATGCATCTTAATTATATCAAATATGGAAATAACTAGAGCAATCTATTCTTTATCATTCCTATCAACAAGTCTTCGTCTTAGTTTTCCTGTAATTGAGAATTGATGAAAACAGGGTAACCACTTACTTCAGTATAATAGAAGGCATTGGGATTTCAAAAAACTGTTCTCGAATGGGCACAAAGGGCAAGAGGCCAGTGAAGAACAGGCCAAGAATGAGCAGAACACGTTGTAAACTGAAGAGTATAGGAATTTCCGAATTCTAAAAGACACAAACAATATTGTATGTTACTTTATAACTGTTCAAATAAAGAGGTTTATTTCACAAGCTTCAAAATTTCCCAAGACTGTATCTTGACATCTGTTAAAAGTACTCCCTGAATTATCAATATCCATTTCTAACACACCACACTTAGAAATGACTAGTCCTTGACAAATGGGTCAGGATCTATCTTGGAGGCCTATAGTATTAATTGATACTCAAGTTCCTCTATTCCCTACTCTCTGCTTTTGCAATACCATTTCTGTCAGTTACTGCTAGTCCTTATCAGTAGAGATTAAACATACCAAATTTAATGGAACAAGATAAAGAAGTGAAATAGTCAGTAACCTTCTATATATTCAATAACCATATATATAATAAATTTTTAAACAGTATATGATACAGATATGAATGTAGGTATATATTAATGGTGTTGCAAATATGTCACCTTTCAGCTACATATACATATTTTCAAATGTAAATAGGACTTTGTAAACTAGTCCAAGAATCTAACCGCCCTTCTAAGTTTCTATTACAAAATTGTGTTCATCAAGATCCCCAAACCCTTCAACTGCAAGCTTCATATATATGTGAACTCTTTTCATCTTGCAAAACTGAAACTCTGTACCCAGTAAACAACTCCCCATACCCGCCTCCTCCAGCTCCTCCTATGTCTGTCTTTAAAACAAATAAAGATTATAATACATTTGAATATTTCCAAATAAAAGTAATATATTGAAAAAAGTCATGCAAAAACATAATTTATTTTAAATATTAGCTCTAAATTACCTACTTCTTTATTTTTTTAAAAATGGAGTAAATAAGTTTGAGGATTTCTTTTGCTCCTAAGTTCACATGCTGCTTTGTAATATTTTCAGTTTATTTATGTACAGGTGTTCCAGCTGCAACACAGTATACAAGTCCCTGAAAAAACTTTGATTTCTGCAAATTCATACACTAAGAATAACAGAGCTCATAGGAGGAAATAGGGCTAGGGGCTGACCCTCAAAACTTATGCAACTTTGGAACCAGAGAACTAAAAACAGTAACTGGTACCTCTGGACAGCCATGCAAGGTCACTGGTAGGAGAGGGCTAGGAGCGGTATGCTGGCATACCGCTGGCATAATAACTGGTTGTCTCTGTATTAAATTAGAGTATCTGGAATGGGACCCAGGCATTAGTATTTTTTGAAACAATTCTGGTAATTCCAATATACAGCCAAGGATAAAAACAACTGCATTAAGTATGAGTGAATAAAAAGTCATTAGATGAGTATAAGTGCCACATATTTTTCCCAGCACCACTGTGTCCCCCAATTTCTTTTATTTTTATATTTTTAGTTTCTAGCATCTGGGAATTAAAGAGCTGATATGAAATTCTCATAATCATACTTTAAGAACTGTAAAAGATACATGACTTAATTATATAGCATGTTCATAATACGAATGACAATTATTGTTGAGACATTCTTACTGCGGTGTTTGAAAATTGCTGCTGAAAATTTTGGAGTTTTTAGATTCTAAAATGACAGAAAGCCAGAGGCTTCTGGAAGAATATGTGAATCAGGGGAAAGGTTCTGTGATTCCGGTCCAAAAGTGAACTTTTTATTTTGAAATAATTATAGAGTCACAGGAAGTTATAAAAATACAGTAGAGTCTTGTATATCCTTAACCCAGCTGCCCCAAATGGTAAAATTTGATGTAGCCAGATGTATCAAAACCAGGAATTGACATTGATATATTACTGTTACTTAGACTGTAGACCTTATTCGGTTTTCACCATTTTTAAAACCTGTGCTCATTTGTGCATGTGTATAGTTCGATGCAATTTTAACCCATGTATAGATTCATGTAACCTCCACCACAATCAAGATACAGAATTGTTCCATCACCACACAGAAACTCCCTCCTGCCACTACTTTGTATTTGCACCCACACCCAGTCCCTGTCCTCTGGGAGCCACGAATCTGCTCTTCATGTCTGTAGTCTTGAGAATGTTATCTAACTGTAATCATATAACCATTTGAGGTTAATTTTTTTCACTAAGCAAAATGCCTTCTAGGACCATCCAGGTTGTTGCATGTGCCAATAATTCATTCCCTGTTACTGCTGAATAGTATTACATTGTATGGATGTGTTAGTTTGTTCAGCCACGTACCCACTGAAGGGCATTTGGCTCATTTCTAGTATTTTGGTATTGTGAATAAATCTGCATTAAACATTCATGTATAGGTTTTTGTGTGCATAGTTTTCATTTTTCTGAGATAAATGCCCAAGAGTAAGAGTGCTGGTTAATATGATAAGTGTATGCTTAGTTTTGTAAGAAACTACCCAACTAATTATGAGAGTGGCTGTTCTATTTTACATTCCCACCAGCAACGCCCTTGAGATCCAGTTTGTCCTCGTCTTCTCTAGCATTTGCTATTATCACTATTTTTTAATTTGAAAAATAATTTTGAATGATGTAAAAAGATCAGCAGGTCATGAAGCCTCCAGTATGCTATCTCCCTTTTAATGACATGTGAAAATACTATCAGACAATGATTAGTTATGGAAGTCTTAGTCCTAAATTCTTGGAGATCTAAAGCCACTCAGCCCATTGATTATTCTGTTCTCTCCGTTTGTACACAGATACCTTGGGATCTCACAGAGCCTGCTGCACATAAATAAAACTTACCTGCCTTAATGAGAGCCTCATTACTTTTAATTGTACTTTTAATTGTAATGGTTCTTGGATCTATGCTTTTGCCTTCTTTGCTAGGAAGGAATGCCTTCTCAAAAGCATTTTTTGTATTTTAGAATTGCTACTGTGTCATGATATTCCTTCTGCACTATCACTTGTATTCTGAAAGAGAATCTTCAGTGTTTAAGGTTTTTCAACACTTAGAATTTCAAATCCTCTTAGCTGATTATATAGCTAAATTTGCTTATAGAGGCTTAGTGTACCATTTCAAAATATATCAACTTAATTTCTTTTAAGTGTTTTAATTTTTTTTTGAAGGTGTTGGGGGTAGGAGTTTTTATTAATTAATTAATTAATTTTTGCTGTGTTGGGTCTTCGTTTCTGTGCGAGGGCTTTCTCTAGTTGTGGCAAGCGGGGGCCACTCTTCATCGTGGTGCACGGGCCTTTCACTATCCTGGCCTCTCTTGTTGCGGAGCACAGGCTCCAGACGCACAGGCTCAGTAGTTGTGGCTCACGGGCCTAGTCGCTCTGCGGCATGTGGGATCCTCCCAGACCAGGGCTCGAACCCGTGTCCCCCGCATTAGCAGGCAGACTCTCAACCACTGAGCCACCAGGAAAGCCCCTCAACTTAATTTTTTATAGATATATTTTCTTCAAACAGAAAAATTTCAGTTGGTGGATGACCCTACTTTTATATACTACCTGATAATCATGATCCTGGCTTAATTTGATTAATTCTATTTGGGAGGTAGGGTAAAGAAAAGCTTGAGCTATAGAGTTGAAGGACTAAATACTTCCCTTAATTCAAAATTACACAAAAAATTCTGATTACCTAACAAAAACTAGACACTAAAAAATAGAAATAGGGCTTCCCTGGTGGTGCAGTGGTTGAGAGTCCGCCTGCCGATGCAGGGGACACAGGTTCGTGCCCTGGTCCGGGAAGATGCCACATGCCGCGAAGCGGCTGGGCCCGTGAGCCATGGCCACTGAGCCTGCGCGTCCGGAGCCTGTGCTCCGCAACGGGAGAGGCCACAACAGTGAGACCGCGTACCACACACACACACACACACACACACACAAATCATATTTTGTTTTATAATATACATAATAAAATTAATAAAATGTTGACAAACAACTAATATTACCATGTGAAAATAATAATTCTGTGAGCCAGTTCAACTACATTGAACTTAAATTGCAAGGTCCACTATCTCTACTAAATCCATTATCTATAAATTCATCATCTTTATTAGTAAATTTCTGGTTAGTTGCTTCCATCCAGTACCGTCTGCCTTTGCATCAAGGCTATGAAATAAGATATTAAAAGAAAAATTACTGTATTTACTTAACATTTAAAGATATACAACAGCAACAAAAATAGATCATTCTGTACCATTTATGAAGCTTACCTCTTTGTAGCACTTTTCTACAATTTCATAACTGGCATTACCCCACACTGTTATGTGTTCTCGTCTGTACTGCTTCACCAATTCTGAAACCTACATGTGAAAATTCAAAATTTTATGCATGTGCCTATTTGTAAATCCACTTACATGATTTCGCTTAAAAAATGGATTACAACTGACTATCTGCCAGTGCATACTATAAAATTTTGGAAGAACTGATACATAAATTCAGATTATTTTATAAAGTACAAGAAATTACATTTTACCATTATATGATTTATTTAATAGAATACAACTGTTTAGTAACTTGCTATAAACTAAGTACAAGTGAAACAAGTGAAACTAGAAGAAGTTAATTACGTAAATGCCAGAGCGATGGGTTCACAGAAGCTCACTTTTATCCATGACTGCGACATGACAAGTCACTCTGAAACAGGCTTCCCTGCAGTGCAGTGATGTCTTCTACCAGGGCGGTATTTGAAACAATACTGATCCCTAGAGTATCACATTTCCTTGAACATTATCAATCTATGCAGTCACCTACTCTAGCCTTATTTAGTTTGGATGAAATCAGACGCAACACACTCAGAGGACACAATGCCTTACGTACCTTCTTAATCAGCAAATTGTTGTTGACTTTGATATCGATGTTAATAGGAGTGTCAGGAAAGGCCTCAAAAACTTCCTTCAGTAATGGAATTCGGTTATCTTTTCCTTCACATTGGCATGCTGAGAAAGCAAGATTTTTAAATGTATTTTGAAAAGATAACTTACAGTTTTTTGATGATTAGAAAAGTTATAGTATGTAGTCATAGTAGTACACTTACAGAATGATGAAAAATATAAAGAAGAAAAGAAAAATTATCTAAAAATCCAACAACTTAGATAAAACCATTGTGATCATTTGGTGTATTTTCTCTCCTCTTTTCTTCCTATGCATAATCTAATAGAGTTATAATATAGGGTCCCTTCAGATTTTAAGCTGATTTTTTCACATAAGTGAAAAATAAGTATTGCATGTTAATATGCTGTATTTATGATTATGATTAAAATTTTTTCCGTTAAAATTTTTGAGATAACTGTAGATTCACTTGCAGTTGTAAGAAATAATACAGAGATCTGTGCAGGCTTTACCCAGATTCCCCAATGGTAACCTCTTGCAAAACTACAGTACAAAATCATAACCATGATATTGACATTGATATAATCCACTGATCCTATTCTGTAATTATTATTTTAAAAGGTTTTAAAATACTCCACTGAGTAGCTATACAACAATTTAATTTTTAAAATTTAACCACTCCCCTTGAAGGGGAACATAGTTTGCCACTCCAAAATATGCCATTTTGGCATAAGGATTATTTTGAAGTGAAGGCAATTGAGAAGCAGCAGATACAAGAGAAGTTCTCTGCCCTTCCCCTATCTGCCTAAAAATAAGACTTAAATTATACAAAAATTAATCAACAGCAACCCTAGACCCTTGTCAGCACCAAAGGACTCTACATAGCAAACTACTGACTAGCTTTTATCGTCCATTAATCCCCTATATATTTACCTTTCCACAATTTGCCACCCTGGACACTCAAAGTCCTTTTCCTTTGTCTTGTTACTTCTCTGAAAATTTATTGGTTTTTTTTTGTTTGTTTTGTTTTTTTGTTTAAGATGCTATATAAACTCAAGTTCTAGCCACGCCTTTGAATAATTTATCCCTGAGTCTCTCCTATGACACACACTTATTAATAAACTTCTGTTTTTCTCTTGTTAATCTTTTTTTGTTACAGAGTCCAGCTGAGAACCTAAAAGGATAGAAGAAAAAAAAATGTTCATCCCCTTGACCCTACTAGTGGATACTGAGTTGTTTCTAAAGTTTTGCTGTGACATCATCATTGAATTTTTCAGAGATTGAGAATATGTTTAGGCAAGGGAAATACATGCTAATCAGTAATGGGTGGAAGAATTATATCAATGAAGTTATTCAAAGAAAACTGAGTCATGAAAAAATCAGAAGACGATTTTAATCATTCTTTTTATTTCCTGAGGGTCATTTTCTTTATTCTTTCCCTAGTTCCTTTTGCCTCTAATCACTTATATAATATACTATACATACTATGTAACGATTATAAAACTTCCCCTTCCACGTGAAACGTCAATTCCACTAATCTGTGAATAACAAAATGGTGAAAGATCCTTTATTTCAGCCTCATTGTATGGCAAATCAAAACAAAGAAGCATATCCAAAAAAAGTAAATTAAATCCATGTCAGAAATCTTTTTTTAAATAAAGACTCATGTGAAAAGCAGAATGTGAATGGGGGGGGGAAGAAAAAAATCTGTTACTGTTTTGTCTGTTCTGTATTCTATTCTTATTGCCTTTTTACTACCCCTCGTAATTCAGATAGGGCTCTGGGTCATTCTGATGGGACTGTCAATCATTTGGCTTTGCCTCCCTGACCACAGAGCAAGCACATGACCTTTTAAGCATAACAATATGGACCACAGGTGATGTTGTCTGAAATCCTCAGCTGAATGGATCATGTACTTTTGATGTTATCAAAGGTCCATCTTTATGTGGAGAAGGTGTGACTGAGAACAAAGCTAACATCGATAAAGTAGACCCAAGAAATGGAGATAAGAGAGACAAATTATTGCTTGAGCAACTGGAATCAGTTATGTTTGAAGGCATATAACCTCTACACTTTTTAGTTATGAGAAGAAATAAATTCTTTTTAATAAACTTTTCTTGAACTATCTTGAGGGCTTCCCTGGTGGAGCAGTGGTTAAGAATCCGCCTGCCAATGCAGGGTGACATGGGTGCTATCCCTGGTCTGGGAAGATCTCACATGCAGTGGAGCAACTAAGCCCATGCGCCACAACTACTGAGCCTGCGCTCTAGAGCCCATGAGCCACAACTACTGAATCCATGTGCCACAACGACTGAAGCCCGCACACCTAGCACCCGTGCTCTGCAACAAGAGAAGCCACAGCGATGAGGAGCCCATGCACCGCAACTAGAGAAAGCCCACGTGCAGCAACGAAGACCCAATGCAGCTAAAGATAAATAAATTTTTTTAAAAATCCAGATTAAAAAAAAATACAACAAACAATTTTGAGATGGATTTCAAGTACTTAAAACTCAAAGAGTTTGGACTTAAACTACAGAATTGAACTATAAAACTTAATTTAAAAATTTTTTAATTAATTAATTAGTTAATTAATTAATTTTTGTCTGCATTGGGCCTTCGTTGCTGCTCACGGGGTTTCTCTAGTTGCTGCGAGTGGGGCTACTCTTTGTTGCGGTGTGTGGGCTTCTCATTGCAGTGGCTTCTCTTGTTGCAGAGCACGGGTTCTAGGCATGTGGGCTTCAGTAGTTGTGGCACATGGGCTCAGTAGTTGTGGCTTGCAGGCTCTAGAGCACAGGCTCAGTAGTTGTGGCACAGGGGCTTAGCTGCTCCACGGCATATGGGATCTTCCCGGAGCAGGGATCGAAGCCGTGTCACCCTGCATTGGCAGGCGGATTCTTAACCACTGCACCACCAGGGAAGTCCCCGAACTATAAAAATGATTACTGTTAATACATAAACATTTAGCTATTGAGATTTCCCTGGTGGTGCAGTGGTTAAGAATCCGCCTGCGTTCAAGCCCTGGTCTGGGAAGATCCCACATGCCACGGAGCAACTAAGCCGTTGTACCACAACTACTGAGGCTGCGCTCTAGATCCACAAGCCACAACTACTGAGCCCGAGTGCCACAACTACTGAAGACAGTGCACCTAGAGCCTGTGATCCATAACAAGAGAAGCCACCGCAATGAGAAGCCTGAACACTGTAATGAAGAGTAGCTCCCGCTCACCAAAACTAGAGAAAGCCCCCACACAGCAACGAAGACCCATGCAGCCAAAAGTAAATAAATAAATAAATTTATATATTAAAAAAAAAATTAGCTATTGTTTTTACCTACCTAGCATCCTTCCTTCCCTTGGAAAACTGCATCTCCTTCATTCCAAATTGTTCTGGTTGGGCTGTCAAAAACATGACTCACTCCCCACTTACTCTCACAGTAGGCATATGACCTAGGTCTGGCCAATCATAATAGCCTATCTCTTTGTCCACAGTGAATAGTTCAAGATGGACACATGATCCAAGTTGGGCCAATCAATGTCTTTCTCTAGAACTTTTCCTTTCCCTGGGATCAAAGTACAGACAGGATGTGAATTTACAGTTATCAGTGATCACGTTCCTGCCACATGGCCAAAATCCATCTACAGTAAAAGAGGATAAGATCCAAGAGAGCAGAACAATGGAATAAAGCCAGAAGAGTCCTTTTTTGTACCCAAGGATCCAAAAATGTTTAATATCATATCCACCACATCTTAGAGAGTTAATGATAAAATAAATGTCTTTTTTCTCCTTAAGCTAGTGTAAACTGGTTTCTGTTACTTATAACCTAAAAAGTCTGAACATGATGTTCTATCTGCACAGTCCAATGGGGTAGCCACCAGCCACATAGGGCTATTTAAATTAAAATGAAATAAAATTTAAAATTCAGTTACTCAGGTGCACTAGCCACATTTCAAGTGCTCAATAGTCACTCACATGTGGCTATTGACTCTTGTATCAGACAGTGCAAATGTAGAACATTTCTATCACTATAGAGAGCTCTATTTAGAAGATGCTATTCTAGTTAAATAAAAATTTTGTCAGCTTATTAAGTGTGGAAAAATTAATTTTGCAGTCAAAAGAATTACCATGGGCAACAGCTATTCACACCCAAGTAAGATGTATGCAAGGATCAACCTAGAAAGAGGTCAAACAGACAAAACTAACTTTGGAACAGCAAAATGATACATTACACAATAAGAATAACATTACATCAAACAGTGGGGGAAACAAGGAAATAAAAATGTGCTAAGAGAAAAATGTGTGCTAAAGTGATGTAAAGGTATTTAAATTAGATGACTTGGCCAGCAGAAAATATAGAAAAAGAGTTGGAGGAAGAAGTTGTCCCAGTATTGTTTGGGGCAGAGAATAACCAGCTGGGAAATACTACCAAAAGGGAAAGAGGAAAATAATGGGAAAACAAGAACGCTAGACTAGGAGTATGCCATAGGATGTGCTGGGTGATTGAACAAGTGAAGTAGCTCTGGAACATGCTAGAACTTTAAAACTTATCACCATAGTCAACTCTGCTTATCCAAATTATGTATTTTCCATGAAAAAGAGGTTGCTTTCAAGTAAGCAGGATAGATAATAACAAACCCTTTGGTTAACACATTTTTATGTTCCTTCTTTAAGTTTACTTTTTAATGTAGCCTGTGGCGCATCGAAGCATCTTTTAAAAGAAAACACTTAATTCTTCTCCAGTTAAGTTGTGAACCACAAAGAAAGCAAGAGGCCTGAAATTTGTATTCCTCTGAGAGTTGATTCTCTCTCTCTCTCTCTCTCTCTCTCTCCTCCTCCTCCCTCCAGTATTTAAAGAAAAGAAGAATTCCAAGCAGGGGAATAGAAGAGAAAAAAAATGAACAACTTTCTGCTTAATCTGAGTCAAGTTTTTATAGTACTATGTATTAGTCTGTTTCAGATGCAGTAAACTTCACATTGGAGGTATAGTCTTTAAGTTAATTATGATATGAGTTGAAAACAATATGAATAAAAGTTAATTATTAAATTTGAGAGTATGTGGCATTGCCACTAATATGGGATTTGAAGAGATTCTGCAGATAGAGAGGCAGTACAGATAGCTGAACACTGGCCTGGTAAGGAGAAGACCTAGTTTCAAATCCCAGCTCTGTCATTTATTTGTTGTACAACCTTAATCAAGTTCATTTACATCTTTAGGACTCTGTTTCTTTTCTGTAACAGGAGGAGACAGGATTAGATGGTTTCAAAGGTCTCTTCAAGTTCAAAAGTTTTATGACTTTATGTGGTAGATATAAAACCAGGAAAAAAATTAAAATATATTTTTTCTCAAAGCATCTTATAATCTTTGTGAGGCTTTGGCTTTGCTCTCTACAAAGGGAAAACTAGGAAAAACTTCACTTATGAAATTTTCTTAACCTTCCCAAGTCCACAACTGACACTAATATTGAATAGCTTTGCAAGTATAATCCTACTAATTATAAGAATAAAAGGTGTTTCCTCAAATCAATAAAAGCTTAATGATACTTATCTAGAAGGCAAAGTCAAACAAACATCAGATCGAAATGTCCCGTAGAGATAACTGATGCAAGCAGTTTTCTGATTTTTATTTGGCTTTCTAAGGTTTCTCAGTCAAGGAGAAGTTATACCAGCCAATTTTAAATTTAGCTCACAGAGCAGTTACAGTTCTTTTGAAAATTAATATCAATATATCCTTGGCTTAACCAAGGTTTCAACTCTATGCAAGCCATACCAAGGACCATAACATGTGCATTTTGCACTTTTCCTGAGTTACATGTAAATCATTCAAAACACGAGGCTGAATTGTGAAGGTGAGATAGCTCAGCACCTGTATCTTGAGGTTGTGTATGTTCCATCCTAACGTAACTAACACATTGGGCCAAGGGACATATCTCTTTGTGGGAAATGTTCCCTCAAAAGAAAAAAACAAACTGCTATGCTGGTGATTAAAAAGTGAAGATGACTAAGAAATGGATGGTTTATTTGAGTAATGGAATACTCTTAATAATTTAAAATATGGAGTAGCTAAATAACATAGAATGAAAAAATTATAGAATCAGTAAGGATCTGAAAGGGGTCAGTTGCTTCAATTTCTTTTCATTTATTCTTCTTATTTATGATGTATTATTTACTACAAGTTATAGTAATATTCTAGAATTTGAAGCTTTAGAAGTATGCAGTACCCCTAATAAAATCTGGGTTTCTCATAATTAATATTCAGGCTTAAATGAACTGTATATAAATTTAGATAGAATGTGTCAGTTAAAGCTTTGGGCATCATAATCTCAGGGTCAGATGACTATCAAGATTTCAGATTTGTAGGCCTGAGCAAACAAGCTTTGAGGGTAATACTTTTAGTTGGAACTTCTTATCACAAGATAATGCACATGTATTTCTAATTCTCAGCATAAATGAATACACTTTAGTGTAAATGTTTAATCTGCAAATGTAAATTATTACCTTTTTGAAATGAGACATCCAGTTTTCCAAGGTAAGGTGGGAGTTCCTTTAAAAGATATGACTGAAAAAAGTTAGCTCTCAAAAAATAAAAGTATTTTAGTGTCTTACATTAAGACATAAAGACGTGCTTCTTGAAAAATACAAAAATGAAACACTACAAATGTTTATATAGAGAACTTATTAGTAGAACATCCCCAACAGCAAACTGACCATATAATTACTTACTTTCATGACCTACAAGAAATCTGTACTGTCTAATATGGACCATTTGTCAATAATAAATACACAAAGATCTTGGTAGACAAATGTCAGGAATAGACAATTCAAAGGGGAAAAAAATCATAAAGAAGAATCTTTAAACTCACTAATAAGCAAATGCTAATTAAAATTTAATCTAGCAAATTAGGAAATTCTTGGTATAATTATAATGCCCCTAGATGGTAAGGGTGTGGCAAACTTGGAATTCTTTGAATATCAGATATAAAAAGTCTTTTAAACACTTTAAAAGAGCAAGCAGGCAATAGCAACTTTCAATATATATCAAGAAATTATAATGTTCCTATTCCTAATCTTTTACCCAATAATTTCCCTGCTGAGAGTTAATATAGGGAAATAATTTTAAATATACAGAAAACTTTATCTTTACACATATAGATGTTCAGTGCAGTGTTATTTATAATGGTGAAAACTGAGAACTAATTCAAATGCCCAACAACAGAGGAATGGTTAAAGACAACTATATATCCACTCAATGGAATAACTTCAGTTATTTGAAATGTTTATGAAAAATACGCATAGAATCTGAAAAGGCTAAATACTGTGTGATTCCAACTATATGACATTTTGGAAAAAGCAAAACTATGGAGACAGTAAAAAGATTAGTGATTGTCAGGGGCTGGGGGCAGGAAGGATGAATAGGCAGAACACAGGATTTTTAGGGCAGTGAAACTATGTTGTATGACATTATATTAGTGTATACATGTCATTTTCATGAATGTCATGTCAAAACCCATAGAATGTACAACACCGAGAATAAATCCTAATGTAATCTATGAATTTTGGGTGATGATGATGTATTAGTGTACGTTCATCAATTGTAACAAATGTACCACTCTGGTGCAGGATGTTGATAGTGGGGGGAGGCTGTACCTATGTGAGGTCAAAAAGTATGTGGGAAATCTATATTTTCTGATCAATTTTGTTGTGAATCTATAGCTGTTCTAAAAAATAAAAGTCTACTAAAAAAAAGAAAAAATGTATATCATGCCATGATGTTAGTGTTTAAAAATACAATATAAATAATATACAATGAGAACATAACTATGTAAAAAGCATTCAGGGTATATATACAGATAGTATCCTGTTAACATAAGATTTTTAGGTGGTAGAATTAGGCATTATTTTTCCTTCCATTTATCAGTATTTACTATAATGAGCATGTAAACTACTAAAATCAGATTTTTAAAGGGTTCTTTCCTATACCTGAAGACTAAAACTAATTCATATATTTAATCTGAATCAAATAAATTGTAGAATACGTCCAACAAGTTGAACTCCAGTAGTTTTACATTTGAGGACTTTGGTAATTTTGTTGAAATAGTTATCAAAATAAGTCTCCACAGATGTGCGTAATGAATACAAATCCTCACTGTAAGTCAGAATAGTTTTTTAACTTTCCTTTGACATTCATTATTTAAACATTATCTTTTTTTACTATTATTTATTGTCATGCTATCTGGCACTCACTGTTTTTAAAAATCCTACAGGCCCTAATATCTATTAATTATTAGTTTATCATGCATTTTCACTTACACAGTACTTGAGATCAGAGATGTTTACATTGACTCCAGTTGATCTCTTTAGATTCTCATCATGTGACACTACAACTTCTTCATCTTTTGTGATATGGCAGTCCAATTCCAACATATCAGTTCCAACCGTAACTGCACTGAAGAAATACAAAGAATAATGACATTATGAAACATAAGCAAACATTTAGGTTACATACATTAGATGAAAAAGTTCATAGTTACAAGTCAAAATAGTAGAAAATCCCATAATACTAAAATTTCTCCTCAAGACTGTTATCTATTATGAATAATGGATATAAAAATATTCTAACTGAACTTAGAATAAGAGACTCATGTTGCCTCCTTTCCATAACTAGCAATCCTTAATTCTGGCAACCCAGTATAAAGGAAAGAACACTAGACCAGAAGTTGAGATTTGGGCATCAGTTCCTGCTTTGCTATGAACTTGCTGGGTAACTTTGGGTTAGTAACTGCCTCTCTCTGGGCCCATATTTCCACATCTATAAAATGAAAGTGTAAAGAACAAGAAAAGGATGCGCACTTTTGCCACTTAAATTCTGCATAGAATTATAAGTTCTAGAAGGGCAAATGAATAAGAAAAAGAAAAAAGCATCCAAATTGGAAAATAAGAAGTAAAATTTTTTCTATTTGCAGATGACATAATCTTATATGTAGAAATAAAGGTTCCATATACACCACTGTCAGAACTAATAAACAAACTCAGTAAAGTTCTGGAATACAAAACAAACATATAAAAGTCAGTTTTATTTCTATACACTAATAATGAAAATCTGAAAAGGAAATCATGAAATAATTCCATTTACAATTGCATCAAAAAGAATACAAACTTAGGAATTAACTAAAGAGGTGAAAGACTTGTACAATGAAAACTACAAAACATTGTTGAAAGAAATTAAAGATATAAATAAATGGAAAGACACCCCATGTTCATGGATTGGAACACTTAATATTGTTAATATGTAAATACTACATTGATCTAAAGGTTTAATGCAACTCGTATCAAAATCCCAATGATGTTTTTTGCAGAAATGGAAAATCCATCCTAAAATTCATATGGAATCTCAAGGAACCTTGAATAGCCGAAACAATCCTGAAAAAGAGTAAGAAAGTTGGAAGACTCACACTTCCTAATTTCAAACTTACTACAAAGCTACAGTATCAAAACAATGTGGTACTGCCATAAAGACAACATATAGACCAATAGAAGAGAGAGTCCAGAAGTAAACCTTCACAAGTATGGCCAAATGATTTTTGACAAGGATGCAAAGACATTAGAGAAAGGGCAGTCCTTTCAACAAATGGTATTGGGAAAACTGGATATTCACATGTGAAAGAATGGATTTGAATTCTTAACTAAAACAATATCCAAAAATAAACTCAAAATGGATCAAAGATCTAACTGTAAGAACTCAAATGAAAAAATCTCAGAAGAAAACATACAGAAAAATCTTCATGACATTGGATTTGGCAATGATTTCTTGCATATGACAGCAAAAGCACAGACTAAAAAGGCAACCCATAGAATGGGAAAATGTATTTGCAAATCACCTATCTGATAAAGAATTAACATCCACAATACATAAAGAACTCCTAAAATGCAATGACAACAAGACAATCAGACTAAAAAATGAATAGACATTTTGCAAAGAAGATGTGCAGCACACATGAAAAGATGCTCAACATCATTAATCATTAGAGAAATGTAATCAAAACCACAATGAGATATTTCACTCTCATTCAAATGTCTATTATAAAAAAGAAAGAAAGAAAAGAGGGAAGGAAGGAAGGGAGGAAAAGAAAAACAAAAAAACAAGTATTGGGATTTCCCTGGTGTTCCAGTGGTTAAAAATCCACCTTCTGATGCAGGGGATGCGGGTTCAATCCTTGGTCAGGGAACTAAGATCCCACATGCTGCAGGGCATCTAAGCCCACGTGCTACAACTACTGAGCCCACAAGCTCTGGAGCCCATGCACCACAACTACTGAGCCCATGCGCCACAACTACAGAGAAGCCCACGCGCCACAAGGAAGAGACCATGCACCGCAACGAAAGATCCCATCTGCCACAACTAAGACCCGATGCAGCCAAAAATAAATAAATAAATAAATAAATATTTAAAAACCAACACCAAGTATTGGCCAAGATGTGAGGAAATTGGAACCCTTATACATTGTTGGTGGGAATGTAAAATGGTGCCGCCACTATGGAAAACAGTATGGTAGTTCCTAAAAAAACCGAACATAGGTTTACCATATGATACAGTAATTCCACTCTGGTTATATATAGAAAAGAATTGAAAGCAGGGACCTGAGAGATATTGTATACCCACGTTCATAGAAGCGTTATACATAATAGCCAAAAGTAGAAACAACCCAATGTCCATCAACTGATGAATGGATAAACAAAATGTGGCATATACATACAATGAAATAGTATTCAGTCTTAAAAAAGAAAGGAAATTCTGATATATATGACAATATGGATGAACCTTGTAGACATTATGGTGAAAACAAAAACAAAAGTACCAATATTTATGATTCTACTTATACTAGGTACCTAGAACAGGTTAATTAACAGAGACAAAGTATAATGGTGGTTACCAGGGCTGTGGGACAAGGAGCTTGGGTAGTTATTATTTAATGGGTGCAGAGTTTTAGTATGAGATGATTAAAAAGTTCTGGAGATGAAAGGTACAAACTTCTAGTTATAAGATAAATAAGTACTAAGGATGTAATGTACAACATGATGACTATAGCTAACTGTTGTTATGATACATAGGAAAATTGTTAACAGAATAAATCCTAAGAGTTCTTTTCACAGGAGAATTTTTTTCCTTTATTCTTTTTATTGTATCCTTATGAGGGGATGGATGTTAGCTGAACCTACTGTGGTAGTCATTTCACAATATATGTAAATTAAACCATCAGGCTGTATGCCTTACTCTTATACAGTGATGCATGTCAATTATTTCTCAATAAAACTGAAAAAAATAGAAGGTGAAAAAAAAGTTGTAGAGATGTATAGTAGTGATGGCTGCGTAACAGTGTGATATACATAATGCCACTGTACTGCACACTTACAAATGGTTAAAATGGCAAATTTTGTTATGCAAATTTTGCCATGATAAAACAAAAATTTAAAATTTAACAATTTAAAAATTGTTTAAAAAAAAGAAGAAAATTGAAAAGATAATCTCTAAGGTTCCTTTCACCTCTAAGATCTTACGACTTTTAGAGAGGGTATACCAGTGGTTAAGAGCACAAACACTGAAAAAAAAGGTAAATATGTGAGGTGAGGGATGTGTATTCACAATGTATACACACATTATCATTTATCACATTGTACACTTTAAATATATTATAATGTTGTCAATTATACCTCAATAAAGCTGAAAAAAAAAAAAAAAGAAGCACAGACATTGGAGCCTGCATTCAAATCCTGGCTCCGCCACCTACTTGGGCAAGTTCTTTACACTTGTTTCCTTATTTGCAAAACAGTGATGATAATATTAGTTCTCTTCACCTCCTCCCCACCTTAAACCTACACTCCAAGCAGCCCCATGCTCTCTAAATACTTCCTCTGTCTGAAATGTCTTTCACAGAAAAACAATATAATTGTTTTCTCACTTCACAAATGAGAATTTCCAAGTGACGAATAAACATATGAACAGAAGTTCAACATCAAAATTCAACAGGGAGGAAGGACTTCCTTGGTGGTGCAGTGGTTAAGAATCCACATGCCAATGCAGTGGACATGGGTTCGAGCCCTGGTCCAGGAAGATTCCCACATGCCTCGGAGCAACTAAGCCCATGCACCACAACTACTGAGCCTGCGCTCTAGAGCCTGTGCGCCACAACTACTGAAGCCCAGACGCCCTAGAGCCCGTGCTCCGCAACAAGAGAAGCCACCACAATGAGAAGTCCACGCACCGCAACGAAGAGTAGCCCCCATTCATCCTAACTAGAGAAAGCCCGCGTGCAGCAACGAAGACACAACGCAGCCTCCCCCCCAAAAAAAAAATTCAACAGGGAAATGGATATTAAAACTACAATGCAATGAGACAGCACTATACACCATCAGAATGTCTAAAATTAAAAGGACTGACAGTAAGTTAGCAAGACAGTGAAGCAAATGGAACTCTCATATATTGCTGGTGGGAGTGTAAGTTGGTACAATCCTTTGAAAAGTATAAATATCTACCTACCCTATGACACAGCAATTCAACTTCTGCTAAGTATATACCTGAGAGAGATGAATGCATTTGACCATTCAAAAACATGTACAAGATTATTTCACACATCATGGATGAATCTTACAGATATAAATTGAAAGAAAGAAAAGCCAGAGACAAAAGGTAAATACAGTATGATGATATTTATGTTATCAGGAACAGACAAAATCAATCTATTGTAATAGAAACTAAAATAATGGTTATCTAGGGGAAAGGAGTACAGGCTGGGAAAGGTCACAAGGGTGCCTTCAGGGGTACTAGAAATGTTCTATATTTTTATCTGAGGGTGGTCACAAAGGTGTATACATATATTAAAATTCTTTGGGCTGTGCATTTAAGATTTGTGCATATTACTGAATGTATATTATACATACTACAACAGCAGTTTTTTAAAAAGTCTTTCTTCTCCTTATCTGCTAACTCTTATTTCAGGTGTAAGCTTAAAAACTACCATTTCAGGCTTCCCTGGTGGCGCAGTGGTTGAGAGTCCGCCTGCCAATGCAGGGGACGCAGGTTCGTGCCCCGGTCCGGGAAGATCCCACATGCCGCAGAGTGGCTGGGCCCGTGAGCCATGGCCGCTGAGCCTGCGTGTCCCCGCAACGGGAGAGGCCACAACAGTGAGA
The DNA here is from genome assembly GCF_026419965.1 of Kogia breviceps. Classification (NCBI taxonomy): domain Eukaryota; kingdom Metazoa; phylum Chordata; class Mammalia; order Artiodactyla; family Physeteridae; genus Kogia; species Kogia breviceps. The sequence goes on from NC_081328.1 coordinate 23,563,423, forward strand.
GGCCACAACAGTGAGAGGCCCATGTACTGCAAACAGAAAACAAAACAAAACAAAACAAAAAACTACCACTTCAGGATACCTTCCCTAATCCCCTGACCCCAGACTGGATTTTGTAGCCTATCTACCAGTTATTTGCCAAACTGCCAGGACTTCCTGTAGCACCTGTGTTTACTGTGTCACAGTACTTACCACACTGTTTTGAATACATCTATTTATCTTCCCCTACTTGTGCAATTAGACAGGTGCTCTTTGATGAAAGGGTTTGTGGACTATGGCTTGTTTACTACTGTAAACAAGTGCCTACACATGGGGCTGGGCATAGCAGGTACTCCGTAATTTTTTTTTTTTTTTTTTACTTTTTTAAAATATTTTTTTAATTATTATTTTTGGCTGCATCAGGTCTTTGCTGAGTCATGTGGGATCCTTTTTTTTTTTTTTTTTTTTTTTTTTTTTTTTTTTTTTTGCAGCTTGTGGGCTTTTCATTGAAGCACGTGGGCTTCTCTCTAGTTGTGGCATGCGGGTTTTCTCTCTCTGGTTGTCGTACATGGGCTCCAGAGCACGTGGGCTCTGTAGTTTGTGGCATGTGGGCTCTCTAGTTGAGGCATGCAGGCTCAGTAGTTGTGGCGCGAGGGCTTACTTGCCCCACGGCATGTGGGATCTTAGTTCCCCGACCAGGGATCAAACCCAGTCCACTGCATCGGAAGGCGGATTTCTTAACCACTGTTCCACTAGGGAAGTCCCATGTATTTGTTAAATATTGAATTAATGAATGAAAAGAGATAGCTCTCTGTATATGTAAAATGCCTACACAGCACTTTATGTTTGTTTTGTTGTTGTTTTTGTTTTTTGGCTGCGCCGCATGCAGGATCTTAGTTTCCTGACCTGGGATCAAACCCGTGCCCCCTGCAGTGGAAGAGAGGAGTCTTAAACACTGGACCTCCAGGGAAGTCCCTTGTTTGTTTGTTTGTTTGTTTTTGTAAGCACTTTATGTATCAATTACCACCAATGACATTTCAAGAAAAAAAAAGTAAACATGGGTGTGGCAGGGAGAGAGTTTTAGAAAGAAACTTTTACTTTTTTAAAATTCAGGAATGTAAAGAATAAGAGCTGGGGTGAGTAGAGTGAGAAAGCAGGAATGAGAAAATGTAAAAGTAGATAAATTACAGTTTGTGTAATATATTCCTATACGTTCAAATTGTTTCCTATAAGGTGGAAAGAATTTGAAATGGAAATGACTTCATATAAGGTCATGTCTCTACAACTAGATACTAAATTCCAAATGAGGAAGGTATCTGTCTGTTCCATATTTTCTTTTTTTTTTTTTTTGCGGTACGCGGGCCTCTCACCGTCGCGGCCTCTCCCGTTGCGGAGCACAGGCTCCGGACGCACAGGCCCAGCGGCCATGGCTCACGGGCCCAGCCGCTCCGCGGCACGCGGGATCCTCCCGGACCAGGGCACGAACCCGCGTCCCCTGCATCGGCAGGCGGACTCTCAACCACTGCGCCACCAGGGAAGCCCTCTGTTCCATATTTTCCAACGTTCACGATGTTGGGCATATTGCAGGTATTCACACATTTCTAAATGAGCAGAGGGGCTGCCCTGGTGGCACAGTGGTTAAGAATCCGCCTGCCAATGCAGGGGGCAGGGGTTCGAGCCCTGGTCCGGGAAAATCCCACATGCCGCGGAGCAACTAAGCCCGTGAGCTCACAACTAGTGAGCCTGTGCTCTAGAGCCCGCGAGCCACGACTACTGAAGCCTGTGCACCTAGAGCCCGTGCTCGGCAACAAGAGAAGCCACTGCAGTGAGAAGCCCGCGCACCACAACGAAGAGCAGCGCCTGCTCGCGGCAACTAGAGAAAGCCCGCGTGCAGAAAAGAAGACCCAATGCAGCCAAAAATTAATTGATTAAAAATAAATGAGCAGAATGAAGCCATATTTTGGTTATCAATGTCGATGGACATTTTAAATTTTAATTAATTATCATCCAGCTAGCACCTAAATGTTCATCAACGATAATACATAGCCATAGTTAAGTACCATACTTCAAAGAATCAAGTATTCACTTTATTCAATGAAGTTGTTATTCCAACAATGGAATGTCTTTGTTGAATCTAAATGAAAAAAAAAAGTAGGTATGGTATGATCCCATTGATAAAGTGTCTCTGTGTGTGTGTGTGTGTACACATATACGTATATATATATATGCCTGAGAAAATTTATCTTTGGAGCCAACCACTTCGGAATTTTCTCATACTTGGTCTCTTCTGATGATCCAAACCCATCAGAATCCCACTCCAAAAGACCCAATGGCTACTTGCTGCCTTGTGCCAAAGTCCCATACTGCTCCCCTACTTCTCCTTAAATTATCTTCCCTTTCACTGTTCTGATTATCACCAGTTGTTAGAGGAAAACAAACAAACTTGCCTCCTTAATGTAATTCTCACTAAGATGTAAATAACTGTTAACTGTACATGTCCTCTTCTAAAGGACATCCACCTTTAAAAGAGATTGTTTGCCAATTGTGTGTTTGCTAGAACCACAAATGTGTAAAAATAAAATCCAAAAATAGGCAAATAAGGACTTCCCTGGTGGCCCAGTGGGTACGACTCCGTGCTCACAATGCAAGGAGCCGGGGTTCGATCTCCGGTCAGGGAACTAGATCCCACATGCATGCAGCAACCAAGAGTCTGCATGCTGCAACTAAGACCCAGCACAGCCAAAATAAATAATAAATAAATATAAAATGTTAAAAAACCACACAAATAGGCAAATAAAAATAGGTTTTAAGTTGATAGAATTATTTTTCTGTATTTTAAAATTTCCTTGAATATTGTTAAACTGTGTTTAGTTTTTTTAAAAAAAGAATTAAAGGGCTTCCCTGGTGGCGCAGTGGTTGAGAATCCGCCTGCCGATGCAGGAGACAGGGGTTCGTGCCCTGGTCCGGGAAAATCCCACATGCCGCGGAGCAACTAAGCCTGTGAGCCATGGCCGCTGGGCCTGCGTGTCCGGAGCCTGTGCTCCGCAACTGGAGAGGCCACAAAAAAAAAAAAAAAAAAAAAAAAAGAAAGAAATAAAAATGTAGACACTGTAAGCGACATATAGAGCCAGCAAACAGTTTTAAAATAAAATTCTAAGATTCTTTATATAGCTTTAAAAAAATTGGTACTGTTGGTACTGCTGATTTTTGGTCACATCGGTCTTTTATTTTTGTTTTGGTTTTGTATGAGTGTGTAAAGGAGGGTAAGAGCAGGGGTTATCTATATTTTCCTGTATTTAAAAAAATTATACATATTACCTAGAATCTTTCTAAGTATGAAGTTTGCCTTTAGCTGAAATGTTGGATATTTTTAGAAATGTTTAGGAATTATTTTAAAATTTTTCTATTTATTGTATGTTTATCTCTTATTAACAAGCTAATAAGTAAAAATTTAGAACAATAGTAAGTGTATCTAGGACAATTTATAAATTATTCTAATAAAATTATCTCAAATTTGATACACAAATAGCTAGAACTGGGCAAGAAAACTTTTTTTTTATCACTTTGGCCTTCAAATTTTTCCATAAATAACAATATGCATCTACTTCAATTGAAACACCAAACATTGTATAGTTGCATTTCTGATAAGCTGATGACAAACACAGAAAAAAGCTAGGGAAGCCAAGGCTTCAACATTTCCAGAAAAAGAAATAAAAACTCTAGCTCTAAAAGAAGAAGTGAAATTACTTCAAACTTCACAAAAACAATGCATCATACCTTAAAACAGACTCTATGTTAAAGAATTTATTTGAATCTCATTTATTCCTCAAAACATTGAGGTTGTATTATTATTCCCATTTCAGAGATGAGATAATTAGTATTGCATTAATTAGACATTCTAAAGAATTTTATCATGAGAATCAGGTCACTGATTAATTACTCTGCCAACTTACACTTGCAGCTATTGCTAATACAATTTGTTTCTTTCTCTAAGCATTCATGGTAATACCACAGGGATCAAATTGTCCTATGGGTATTTACAAAGGCAGCCTGGTTTAATAACCTAGTTTTATTAGCTCTTAAGAACCAGATTTTACATACTCAGGGGCTTAGTGACTCTGTGAGTGTGTGTGTGTGTGTGTGTGTGTGTGTGTGTGTGTGTGTATCTTGGTAGTACAATTCCTTAGTTTTTGGTTCCATGTTTATTATGAACGGGATTCTGTCTCTGTCTTCTGTTAAAATTCTGCTTTTTTTTTTATTGGAGTTAGTTGCTTCACAATATTGTGTTAGTTTATACTGTACAGCAAAGTGAATCAGCTATACGTATACACATGTCCCCTCTTTTTTGGATTTGCTTCTCATTTAGGTCACCACAGAGCATGGAGTAGAGTTCCCTGTGCTATACAGTAGGTTCTCATTAGTTATCTATTTTATACATAGTATCAATAGTGTATATATGTCAATCTCAATCTTCCAATTTATCCTACCACCCAATATTCTGCTTTGTTCTTGAGTGCCACATTCCATATATCATTCAGGAAGTTATTAGTGAGAACCTATTAGCACCAGAGCTAAATGTTAGGGATTGAGAAATCAATAAGGAAAGATTCTGGCTCCCAAGGAATCCCAGAAGAGCCACACTCATCACTTAATGTGTCTGTGAAATTATTTTATAAAGCACATTAAAGAACTTTCATAGGGGCTTCCCTGGTGGCGCAGTGGTTGAGAGTCTGCCTGCCGATGCAGGGGACACGGGTTCATGCCCCGGTCCGGGAAGATCCCACATGCTGCGGAGCGGCTGGGCCCATGAGCCATGGCCGCTGGGCCTGCGCATCCGGAGCCTGTGCTCTGCAACGGGAGAGGCCACAACAGTGAGAGGCCCTCATACCACAAAAAAAACCCCCAAAAAACTACTTATTGAAAGTAAGAGCACTGATGCATAAGACAAAACAAAAAACAAAATCATCACCACCACCACCACCAACAACAAAATTTAAGTTTAAAATTAAAGCCTATTTGATTTAGGTTTTCTATAAATTTCAAAGTCAATTAGCAAACAGCCTTACAAATAAATATATCTAATAAACACTAATAATAACATAAGGAAGAGTTGCTTTCTTCTTTTAAAGTACCAGAAAAACTTCCGAAAAACTAAAGTTATAGAAAGCTACCACATGATAGAGAAGACTGTAGTACTCTTCAATAGTTACTGCTTGAACAAAAAAATATAAAAACAAACTTCTTGAAGACAGGAAATGAAATTTTGTATCTAGCAAGTAAAAACCATCTAAATTATTCTTTGAATATCAAAAACTTTTTCAGAGGATCAAAGTCTTCAAAGATAAAAAACATTTAGGTACCATCCTTAGAAATAATGCATTAGACAAATGTACCATTGTTAGAAATAGCTTAATTTCATAAATAAGGGTGTTTCGTAAAGATTTAGCAAAAAAAAATATATGGAGAAAAACTTACAAAATAATATACTTTTACATAAAGGAACGCTAAAAACCACTCAGTTATGAGCAGTTTTTCCCCAAGTAATATATATTACTACATCACAGGCAACAAATATTGGATAAATGATAGTGAATGAGGGTGTCCGTTGGGTATGCGTATGTGTGTGTATATCACAGTGAAAATTGTTCACATAAAATTAAATATATTTTGCTATAGGAGCTAGCTACATAATCTCAGTAGAGAAGATAACAAGGTAATTTAAATTAAATTATTCTGTTTCACAGTCAGTGACGGGAGGAAAGATTTTGCATTTCAGAGCTGTAAGAGACTTGAGATTACAGTCAAAAGGCATCGTATTATAGAACAAAAAGAGTAAGTAATGACAAATATAGGAGGATAGGATTTAGACAAAACTAGACTATGGAAAAGCAGTACCTTTGGGACCTGATAACAGGAACAATTATCTCTAAAGTGTCTTTGAATGATGAGAAGCAGAACAAAAACTTAAGTCAAATTATCCTGATTTATTGGCCCCAATTACATACATAAAAATGGCTCCAAAATTACATAAGAAACTATTTTTCTTACTAAATATGGATAGTAATGTTTTTCATGGGAGTTAACTTATCACGTTCCCCGTCTTATTTTTCAGGGAACAGAAAACAGTGTTCGCACCATTACCACAGACTGATGATAGTCATTCACTCTAAGACAAAGAAGAAGGTATCAATCAGCTTCCACTCCTGTGTCTCCTGCTGCTTCTCTGTGAGGTGCTCTAAAAGACATCTCTATGAAACATGAATAATTTAAAAACTGAAAAAAAAAATTTACCTTATTTAAAAAAATAAGATCAACACTCCTAAGGCTTCAAAGAAGAAAGACCAGGTGACGGCTTGACCTGATCCGTGGAAGAATTACTGAGGAGACACAAAATCCTACTCATAAATAACAGCCAATGTAACAGTGTTTTCATTTTCTCCTTTTCTCTTTCTCTCTGAGGCTAATTAGCATCACACACAGTATGTGCCTTGTTACAAATGTCTTCTTTCAGCTTTGGAACTATAGTATCTTTTGATTACCCAAAACTCTGATCTAGTTTTTCAGTTATGCAGGAGCCAAACACTCTTTGTAACACTTCAGACTGACTTAAAAAAAAAAAAAAAGCCATTTTAATAAAATAGAAACAACTATCACAAGTGGATGCTACATGTGTACTATCCTCACTTGTTGAATCATCATCACTTTAAGGATAAACTGTAAAAGAAAAGAATACCTTTTTATATACTTACTGCTGAAAGGCTGCCATTGTATTCTCCAAATTTTCTCCAGCACCTGTGAAAACATTAAAGTGAAGCTAATTTGAACATTTTATTTTCCCAGAAATTCACCTAAAAAAATACATCAAATGAATCATGATGTTTGTATACTATGTAGACATTACAAGTGTTTTAAAGAATGTAGCGGTATTTTGAATTGTTTTGAGCTGCACCAAGAAGAATCAAAGATCAAAACACAGCCTCAGCAACGCAGGTGGGTTACAAGAACCTAAACATGATTTTTAAGCTATAATAGAAAAGACAGAGGAGGACTTGCACAAATACACCTCCTCAGGGTTAAAATGTCTCTCCTCTGGGTCCCCACAGCCTCTCATGCATCTCTCTACTAAGGCATTTATCATATTTATAGCATAAAGTGTTTACCCATCTCTTTCCTCCCTTTCCCATTAATTACTTAAAAGAAGTGACTGTTTTAGTCATCTTGGCTGAGGGTAGTATAGTGTAGTAGTTGAGGGTGGGGCTCTGGAGTTAGGATCTCTGCTCTCAAGTCTGTTTGATACTTCTGTGACCTTGGGAAAATTACCTCACCTTTCTATGGCTGAGCTTCCCGACCTGTAAGAATGAGGAGGGACTTCCCTGGTGGTCCAGTGGCTAAGACTCCATAATCCCAATGCAGGGGGCCTGGGTTCAATCTCTGGTCAGGGAACTAGATCCCACATGCATGTCACAACTAAGAGCTAACATGATGCAACCAAGACCTGGAGCAACCTAAATAAATATTTTTTTAAAAAACAAAAGAGAAGAAAAACCCAAACGAACTTTTTAGCCAACCCAATAATTAATGGAATGCACAGGAAAAATACTTTTCTAAATACTTGGAAAAACAATTTCTTCTTCTTCTTAAAAAATAAATTTATTTATTTATTTTTGGCTGGGTTGGGTCTTCCTTTCTGTGCGCAGGCTTTCTCCAGTTGCGGCGAGCAGGGGCTACGCCTCATCGCGGTGTGTGGGCTTCTCATTGTCGTGGCTTATCTTGTTGTGGAGCACAGGCTCTAGACGTGCAGGCTCAGTAGTTGTGGCTCACGGGCTTAGTTGCTCCGCGGCATGTGGGATCCTCCCAGACCAGGGCTCGAACCCGTGTTCCCTGCATTGGCAGGCATACTCTCAACCACTGCGCCACCAGGGAAGCCCGACAATTTATTCTTCACAAAAGAGGCAATTCAAGTTTAAGGTACTGTTCAAATAATAGAATTAAAATGTCTTACATACAATAACATCTGAACATATTTGCAAGAGTATTAAAGTTTTCTTCTTTATACTGTTATATTGCATTTTTATGGCAACCTAATTAATAATCAATAGAAACACAAGGTATGAAGAAATGAATATATTAACCTAATGTTCTAAAAGTTCCATCAGTTTAGCAGAGAGAAAGGGATACCTATGTGAAACAAGCTACTTTGGGGACTTCCCTTGTGGTCCAGTGGGTAAAACTCTGTACTCCCAATGCGGGGGGCCCAGGTTTGATCCCTGGTCAGGGAACTAGATCCCGCATGCATGCTGCAACTAAGAGTCCACATGCTGCAACTATGAAGTCCACATGCCACAACTAAGAAGTTTGTATGCTGCAACTAAAGATCCCACGTGCCGCAACTAAGAGCTGGTGGAGCCAAAATAAATAAATAAATATATTTTTTTAAAAGCTACTACTTTGACTTTAGGTTCACTTTAATTACTAGAGTTAATGCACAATAGAAAACAGATGAAGCAAATGCGGAGATTAAAGTTTTTTCAAAAGTAAGTGCTCTTTTGACATTAAATGACTTTTAAAAGTCCAGTCAGTGCTTGTTTTAGTCAAAAATTAAGGAAATATGTTATAAACAGATAATCAATATTCAAGAACAAAGAAAGCACTCTAGAATACTACCAAAAAGAAAAGAGTGCTAAAATGGTTACTTGTAGATTAGGTTAAACTACTGACTGTTGTACCAAAAAGCAAGGAAGTTAACAGAACACAGAAGCCAGTTTGAAGGAGCTCTCATTGGCCAAACCTGAGACAATGTTAGCATCAAAATAACGATAGTAACAAACTTTAAACTATTAAACAAAATAGGATATTCTGAATCCATTTTAATAAATGGACCAAAAGTTTGATAAGGAATGGAATATTTATGTGGTTTCAAAGTACTTTCCTACAACAATACTAACTACAAAGAGAAAAAGAGTAACTTCACAACGGAAAAGTCTGGCAGACACCACTTTCACCAAGTAATCAAAGTCAACATCATTTGCTCCTTCAAGCTGACTTCTGTGTCCTTTTAATTTCCTTGCTTTTTGGTACAATAAACAATCCGTTTGGGAATTCCCTGGCAGTCCAGTGGTTAAGACTTCGTGTTTTCACTGCTGAGGGCACGGAACTAAGATCTTGCAAGCCGCGTGCAGTGGGGGCGGAGGGGGGGATTCACTTCTCAACTCCTCTGTGAAGCACTTAAAAAAAAAATTACTTCAGATTACTATGATTCTTATTACAGTCAAGAGTTAATGCCTTAAACTAGCAGTTCCTAACCATTTTGGTCTCAGGACTCTTACTGAGTACCTCAAAGAGCTTTTTTATTTTTTAAGCATGTATTTTTAAATTAATTAATTAATTAACTTTTGGCTGTGATGGGTCTTCGTTGCTGCACGCGGGCTTTCTCTAGGTGTGGCGAGCAGGGGCTACTCTTCTTTGCGATGTGCGGGCTTCTCATTGCGGTGGCTTGTCTTATTGCGGAGCATGGGCTCTAGGCCCGCGGGCTTCGGTGGTTGTGGCATGCAGGCTCAGTAGTTATGGTGCAGGGGCTTAGTTGCTCTGTGGCATGTGGGATCTTCCCGGACCAGGGCTCGAACCCGTGTCCCCAGCATTGGCAGGAGGATTCTTAACCACTGCACCACCAGGGAAGTCTCTCAAAGAGCTGTTGATTATGTGGGTTATATCCATTAATAATTACATATTAGGGCTTCCCTGGTGGCTCAGTGGTTGAGAGTCCGCCTGCCGATGCAGGGGAGATGGGTTCGTGCACCGGTCCGGGAAGATCCCACATGCCGCGGAGCAGCTGGGCCCGTGAGCCATGGCCGCTGAGCCTGCACGTCCGGAGCCTGTGCTCCACAACGGGAGAGGCCACAACAGTGAGAGGCCCGCGTACCGCAAAAAACCAAAAACATAAACAAACAACAAAAAAAACTGATTCACTGAATTATGCTGATCTTCTAAATACTGACACATTTCATGAGACAATATTTTTTAAAAATCACATTTGTTAATACCTGATATCATCAGGAAAATCTTTAAAAATTGGAAAGCTACCAAGCTCACAGTGGATGATACAAGTTTTTCAGAAGTCTAATTTTTGCTTGAAAGCTCAAATTTAATCATTGGCATTGCTTTAATAGAAGGCAGCTAGATTATTTTTCTTCTAATGACAGACTCACTTTATTAATTTTCAAGAACATATCTGCTGAATACTCAAGGCTGAATAACCAGTTCATCAGTCAGTTTTTTAAGTAAAAATGGTGTTCTGTGGAAAACAATAAAGGCTAATTCAGCTCAGAATTCAAGCAATTGCACAAGTGCTTTTCCTCAAGACAATCATCTTCCTACTTTGGTATGCAGCAAAAATGTTTTTTGTGTACTCCCAATTTTGTCACACAGAATATTAAAACTTATGTGTACTCAGTGATTGAACTTTAATAAAATTAATAATTTTTCTAATACATCAAAGATATTCTTAAATGAAACTGCCTTTTTTAAAAAAAAATGTGAGTGCATGATGGTGAGGAATACAATGGCTACTAGTACATTTGGTACCAGTATTTTCATTTGTGCTAAAGCAACAGCAGTTTTACCGACTACTGCTTTTGCACCATCAGTGCAAATGTCAACAAGGTGAAAAAGGTAAGTAATGTCTTATGAAAATAATTTTGACCTTGCAGACCCATGAAAGGTCTTGAGGACTCCCAGGCGTCCACAGACCATACTTTGAAAACCACTGTCTTAAATAATCAATGATCAGGGCTTCCCTGGTGGTGCAGGGGTTAACAATCCTCTTGCCAATGCAGGGGACACAGGTTCGAGCCCTGGTCTGGGAAGATCCCACATGCCACGGAGCAACTAAGCCCGTGCACCACAACTACTGAGCGTGCGCACTAGAGCCCGTGTGCCGCAACTACTGAAGCCTATGCGCCTAGAGCCCGTGCTCCAAAACAAGAGAAGCCACCGCAGTGAGAAGCCCTGGCACCACAAGGAAGAGTAGCCCCCGCTCGCCGCAACTAGAGAAAGCCCGTGCGCAGCAACAAAGACCCAACGCAGCCAAAAATAAAATAAATAAATTTTTTTAAAAAAAATCAATGATCAGAAAAGTCAGAGGAGTGGTCACCTCTGGGGATGGAGAAGGATAGACTGGGAAGGGAACCAAGGGAATCTTATGGGATTCTAGAAATGTTCTATATCTTGATCTGAGTAAATGGCTACCTGGATGTACACATATATTTAAAAAGATATTAAGGTGTACACTTAAAGGTTAGTGCTACCACATGTATGCTATGCCTAAATGTTTGTTCAGAAAGCCTTTATTTCTAAGTCCTATGTTTTTTATATTCTGGTACACCACCTAAACCCTGAGAAGGCCTTTTGAAGGCAAGTATTGAGAGGAACATCTATCCCCAGCTACCTGTTCCCACCTAGTGAAGGAAAATTCCACTCTAGTCCGCAAGGAGGGAAAAGAATGGAAGGAACACTTTTTGTTTTTTTTTCTTTTTTTGCGGTACGCGGGCCTCTCACCGTCGCGGAGCACAGGCTCCGGACGCGCAGGCTCAGGGGCCATGGCTCACGGACCCAGCCGCTCCACGGCATGTGGGATATTCCCGGACCGGGGCACGAACCCGCGTTCCCTGCATCGGCAGGCGGACTCTCAACCACTGCGCCACCGGGGAAGCCCCGGAAGGAACACTTTTAACCCTTCTCTATTCCCTCATATACTCCTCCCCATGGGAGCAGAAGCGATGTAGGAGAAAGAGCTGTCCGTCCACCTGTGACTCAGCCCTTCACAGTCCCCTTAATTTGGAGTGGCCCACCCTCAGAAGGAACAAAATTTCTGCTCAGCGCAGCATGCGGGATCTTAGTTCCCCGCGTCCCTTGCAGCGGAAGCACAGAGTCTTAACCACTGGACTGCCAGGAAAGTCCCATACCTCTGTCTTTCTGATGCATGCATTTTATTTCTAAGTTGGTTCTAAAGTTGGGACGGGAAAGTAAGCCTTCTCAAATTTCAATAGCAAGGGCTTTGTAATATACATGTGTTAGAATATTCCACAAAACAGTGTTCAACAAATATTTATTAAGTTTGAAATGATATGATATTTGTTTCAAAATAATACAGGTGAGAAGAATGGGCAGGGATGCAGATGAAACAACACTGGACATGAGTTGATAATTGTTTGTATCTGAGTGATAGAGTCTTACTACTTTTGTATATGATTAAAATGTGCCATAATAAAAAGTTCAAAAGATACTTATAGTTTGCTCTTTTTGCTTTGAGGGAAAGGAGTTAGGAAAAATATAAAATAGAGATTCAGAAATCTGTAATAAATTTCCCCACAGTTAATATAATTTTTACTACTAATATTTATATTCAAAGTCTACCTGTTTGTCTTTTGTCTCCTTTCCATATTAATTTTATTTGTAATTCATTTAAACCTAAGAGCTTAAGCATGCAAACATTATTACTTAAGACCTTTGATCTACTTTATAAGTTTATGAAATAGCCAGTACTAAATAAAATGAAATATTGAAAAGGTGGTCAAGATATTAATAATTAATAGAAGCTAGATACTGTGCTTAGCACTCTATATATTATTTCATTAAAATGCCCACAACCGGGCTTCCCTGGTGGCGCAGTGGTTGAGAGTCCGCCTGCCGATGCAGGGGACACGGGTTCGTGCTCCGGTCCAGGAAGATCCCACATGCCGCGGAGCGGCTGGGCCCGTGAGCCATGGCCGCTGAGCCTGCGCGTCCGGAGCCTGTGCTCCGCAACGGGAGAGGCCACAACAGTGAGAGGCCCGCGTACCGCAAAAAAAAAAAAAAAAAAAAAATGCCCACAGCCATGGCAAGGTTTCTGGCATCTCCGGAAATAAAACTGGGTAAGATCACATAGCCAACAAGGGGAACTGAATTTCAAACATAAGCAGTATGACTTCAGATCCCACCCTTTTTACCACTAACTATGCTGCAGTTTCTATGCTGCCATTCATATATTTCCTTATTTCAGTTTTACAGATAAGTTACTCATATTGGTCCTTATTTCCATATTCTTATACTTGTTTGTAAAGCTTGAAGATAAATCCCACAATGATAATACCCACAAATTACTTGTTAAGATACATACGGTGAAAGCCCCGAGAGTAACTAAGGGACTAATTTAAAAGTAGACTAATTTAAAAGTATGCCATTCCTCTCCAAGGAATTATTTGGTAATAGCTCTTCTCTCATGAAATGGTTTGAACTCCTTCTCTTTTCAATCATCATATCATTCATAGAGCACACCTGCCGTTAATTTTTCTTTTTCCTCAATAAGGAGCTTAATATGCCTGGCTTTGCAAATAACCATTCAACATGTAAACAAAAGTTTGTTAATTAGTTATGAAATTAATTATGAAATGTGGATGAGAATGAGTATCATAGATTTTACATGCTGTCCTACTATAATTTGTTCATAATTTCTCTGCTTATGTTCCCCTGCCTCCCTCTCCGCCAGTTCTCATTTTTCACTTCTTTGAGAAAGCTTCACTTCCTAATACTATACAAAGCTATATTTCCCAACTTTTCATTCTATGTTAACTTTCCTCTATTATATAGTGCCTCATAATTACTTTGTGACTGGTTAATTTTTGTTAGGATAGGAAAAGTAAAGGAAACATTCTCTTTTGTATCTTTAATTAGATTTAAATGCTGTAAAGGAAAGAAATGTCTGGTCAGTTTCCTTTTTACCTCCCAAATGTTTTATATACCAATAAACATTCAACAAACATTGTAGACTTGTTTTACAGTTATCCTCCAACCACCACTATCATTAACATCTTTTGTATACATGCTATATGTGTGTGTGTGATGTTTATAAAACCAATGACAAATACGACAATGTGCACCAGCCATAAAAGAACAACTTCCAAATTAAATATTTTCTGATACTGGAAAAGACAGCTTAGTGCAAATAAAACATATTTTAATGTTTGAAGACATAATCTTATATCAACTTAAAATGGAGTTGTTATTTAGTAAATCAAGCAACAAAGTAAGCTCCTTCTCCACTTCTAAATTCACTTGTTCATTCAACATTTATAGTGCACCTTGGAAACTATATATGATTTCTGAAGAGCTTGTGGACTAGAGGTGGTATATACAAAAGAGCATTTCTCAATATGCAATCCCTGGAACACTGTGGAATTGTTTCTATATTTCAAGGGGAAAATATTAGTGAAGTATATATTTGTAGATATAAGAAAAAAATTAAACACATCAATAGCATAGAAGGATGATATTCAAAGTGTATATTAATACAGCGGCAGCATTTACCAACTAACCACCATATGTGTGCTCTTTTCAATAAGTGGTTTTTGCTATCTTGTCATACTTTCAACTTTTTCTATAACGATATTTAATTTTGTAATATGTATAATTTATTTTTTAAATACAGGGAAATATAGATAACCCCTGCTTTTACCCTCCATTTACACACTCATACAAAACCCAAACCAAAATACTTCCAGTGACACTCTGAGACTCAAACTGATGCCTCAATTTCCTCCTTGAGCAAACAAAGTTTAGGACTCAGAAGCAGCCAGTGTTCTTGAGCAATATTTACCCTCAAACTTATCACTTCCAAAATCAATCTGGCAAAATGCCCAGATTGTGGCAATACTTTGCCTTGCAACCAAGGGTGAGAGATTAAAAGGTAAGGTGAGGATTTTATCAGTTGATGATTTTTTAAAAAAATTCTTTGGCCACCGAACCCTAATAAATGAATCTCTTTTTTTAAAGCCTGTTGCTTAATTCAATTGGCCCATAGAGATAGCTTAGGGAGTATGAAAAAGTTATTTCCCTGCTATCTTAACTCTAATTAACTCAGTGGGCATCTGAAATATGTGTATATATGGTATGATTCCAAATGTAGTAAAATACGTACTTAAAGGATACACTTCAGGGGACTGCCCTAGTGGTACAGTAGCTAAGACTCCATGCTCCCAGTGCAGTGTGCCCGGGTTCAACCCCTGGTCAGGGGACTAGATCCCCCATGCCACAACTAAGAGTTTGCATGCCACATCTAAAAGATGCCACACACGGCAACGAAGATCCCACGTATGGCAGCTAAGACCTGACAGCCAAATAAATAAATAAAAATAAATATTTTTAAAAAAGAGACATACTTCAAAACGTTAACAGAGATTATGTCTGGATGGTGAGTTTTAGGAACTATTTTTTCTTTTTTCATTTCTATATTTCCCAAATTTTCTACAATGAATATGAGTTACTTATACAATTGTAAAAATATTAATAAAATTCATAATTTCATAGAGAAATTATAAAAATAGCCTTTGAGAGTATGACTTGCTCTCGATTTAACCCAAAGGGCACATCTTTGGTCCTATTGGTATTTCATCAATACATTGTAGTTACAAAAAATGTTCTTTGGTCAAATAGATAAGGAAAGACATGGGAAGTATCTAGCACACAATAGATAATTAGCAGACAGTAAGCTATAATTTTAAGTGTATGTTAGGATCTGTACTAGAGGCTAGAGACCCAAGCATTAATAAAATCTAAAATCTGCCCTTGAGCAACTCATAGTCTAATAAGGGAAGCAGATATCCTATTACAATATAATGTAATACAATGTATGCTTTAATGAGGTAAGAACAGAGCAGGCCTACACCACTTAAATTTTAAAACATTAGAGTATTTTCTACTTTCAAGGACAATCAATCAGTAAAAGGCAAAAGTGTTCATTGAAACTAAAGCATTAGGGCTTCCCTGGTGCCGCAGTGGTTGAGAGTCCGCCTGCCGATGCAGAGAATGCGGGTTCGTGCCCCGGTCCGGGAAGATCCCACATACCGCGAAGCGACTGGGCCCGTGAGCCATGGCCGCTGAGCCTGCGCGTCTGGAGCCTGGAGCGACTGGGCCCGTGAGCCATGGCCGCTGAGCCTGCGCGTCTGGAGCCTGTGCTCCACAACGGGAGAGACCACAACAGTGAGAGGCCCGCGTACCGCCAAAAAAAAAAAAAAAAAAACTATAAGTATAGGGTGATCTCATTTTTTCTCACTCAAAGTCCTACTGCAAAATACAAATGTGACCCCCTGTATCCATGCTTATATTTCTAAACAATTTTACGGTGTTCAAAGTGCTTTCTGTACACCTAATCCTCATAACAACCCAAAGAGAAGCAAGGTAAATGGTCTCCATTTCTAGATAAGGAAACTAAAACCAAGGCTTATTCCCAAGGTTAACTAGTGACAGGTCCAGAATCTGACTCAGGTGACAGTGTTTTCATAGCAGACATAATATAGTACACATTAAGAGTTTTAAATTAAAGCAATTCAGATGTATATACTTTATACATATATAATGATCAATGTTTCAGTCTTGGAATGATCATCTGGTTTTCATGAAATATCAGGTATTTGCAGTCAGGGCAATAGAGAATTAGCCCAATGTTAGTGAAATGCATGGAAAAGTTTGCACAGATAACACTGATTGCTGTTATCAGTGTCCAAGACAAAAATAAAAAGCAAGCAGAAGCTGACTGCTTCCTAGTCTATTATTTTCCAGAAACTTAGTATCTTGAATTACAAAGTGTTTTTTTTAGTAAATATATCCTCTATCACCCTGGATTCAACTGTATTATTTGGCCTACATACTCAACAAAAGCATATTAAGCACTAACACACAGGAATTTACTACAGTGACTTAGGACTGTAATCATATTTCAAGCCTACAGAGTTAAGATTATCTCTTCTAAAATAAAATCTAGATCACCCATAACGACCATTTAGATAGCTTTTTAGAGGACCTAGTTTTGTTTTGGGTTTTTAGTAAGCACACTTTTCGTTTTTTTTTAAATCAGTAAACACAACTGCAGAAGGTACTGACTATCTCCACAGTAGGACTACTACCATCGAAAATACTTCTATGGCAACAACTCAAACACTAAAAGTTGTTTTTTTGGCTGTAGTGGTTGAAGGCACGTTAGTAGTCATATGTTATCCTACAATTTAACTTAGTATCTATTAAAATACAGGTAAACCAAATAAGAAATAACTTGGCATTTAGCTGGTGATAGATCCCTTAAAACCTTTCACACTTTTCATGAGTAGGAGACTAGCATAACCATTGAAGTCACTCTTTAGTACTATGTGTAACTGATAAAATTATACAGATTTTACAGAAGCATGCTAATGTACTTCTGTGATATTTAAAAGTTTATTCCTGGGACTTCCCTCGTGGTGCAGTGGTTAAGAATCCGTCTGCCAACGAAGGGAACACGGGTTCGAGCCCTGGTCTGGGAAGATAACACATGCTGCGGAGCAACTAAGCCTGTGTGCCACAACTACTGAGCCTGCTCTCTAGAGCTCGTGTGCCACAACTACTGAGCCCACGTGCCACAACCACTGAAGCCCGAGCGCCTAGAGCCCGTGGTCCGCAACAAGAGAAGCCACCGCAATGAGAAGCCCGTGCACCGCGATGAAGCGTAGCTCCCTGCTTGCCGCAACTAGAGAAAGCCCGTGGGCAGCAACAAAGACCCAACGCAGCCAATAAATAAATTCATTAAATTTAAAAAAACAAAAAAAACCTTATTCCTGGCCAATTCTTGTTAGCAAAGGAGTCATGGTACTAAATCAAATTTTAGACTGTAAACTCCTAGAATTTTACCATTTCAAGCATTAGACTGTAAATTCCAAGCAATTTTAACCTAGTTTAACATTCATCTCTAAAGAACAAGCTAAAATTGATTGAAATAATCCAATCTCACAACATTTTATACATCATGCTTGGAATGAAATAAAGACATTATTGCACAATAATGAAGAGGCAAAGATTTGGCCTGCTGTCTGGGAAATGAGAGGGTTCGTCTAGGTTCCTTTTGGCAAGACACTGTTCCAAAAGAAACTTCTTTGTTTTCGTCAAACAGTACAGTCCTGTCATTAACTAAATCATCTTTTTGTCTTTGGAAATCCACCGGTCACTGCTGGGGTGCAAGGTGGGGTTGGAAAAAAAAACAGGTGCGAGGTTTGCAGCCTTAGGAACCAGGACGCTCCAGTTTCTGTCCCAGTCCAGCCCAAGCTATAACTGTGACCTTGGGACGTGTCCCCGGCTCAGAGACTCGTTTTCCCCCTCTTCTCAATTATCATGCTTAGAATGGGGAGATGGAGGGGTGAATTGGGACCGGCCCCCAGGGACTGCAGATGCCCAGGCTGCACCACGCTCCAGGTTCACGCAGTTCCTCAGCCCTGGAAGCAGTTTGCCCCATCTTCCCACAAGCTCAGCCACTGGCTGTCTCGGAACAAGTCTGTTACCGGTTCCCCCCTGCGGGGTACCCCCGGCTCGGCCCGGTGCTCCCCACTTGTGCCTCGCTGCTAGGAAGGTACCTTGCGATCATCCTTCCCTCCTCCGAGAAACCTCCATATACCCTTCATTCTCACCCTGGTCCTTCCTCCTTCTGAGAACCCCTGACATCGCTGCACTCGAGAGGTCCCCACCTTGGCTCTGTCTCAAGACCCCTTTCCTTCCTTCAGGCGACCTCCCCTCCACACTGCCTTCACCTCCGGGGGAGCCCTCTATCCACACACGCCCATCCTTCCTCAAACTCTCACGTATTTCCACCCGCCTGCCTTTTGCGGAGGACCCTCAGCTCTAGTCGTGGTGGGGCAAGGGCGGGGAGCCTCCCCCACCTCCGCCACCTGGTTCTGGGGACCCCTCTCACCTCCGCGGTGAGAGATGTGTTTACTGAGGAATCGTTGCTTCTTTCTCTGGTGCAGCAAGGTCGGGTATTTGAGCAACAAGAAGGAAGTCACCAAGTACCCTCCCAGGGTGGAGAGAAGATAAAAAGCCGCGGTGGACGACATCTCAGCCACCCTGCGGGAAGTCTCCCACCGCCTGGCCCTCTGAACTCCGCTGAGACGGTCGCAACGGCTGCCGCCAGCTGCTGGGGAGGTCTGCTCGCCCCCAGCCGGTGCCAGCGGTGCAGCGCACTTGCCGGCGCCGGCCCACCACGCAGGCGCAGCCGGACTCTGGCAGCCAAGCAACAAAGGGTCTCCGGCACGCAGGCGCGCTCAGGGTGCAGGGTAGGAGCCGACGAAGGTCCCGGAGCCGGCTTTTGTCACCTAGCTTTGTGGTCTGACTCGCAGCGCAAATTGAGGCGAATGCTTGGAAACCCGCCAGTGCCTTCGCCATCACTCGGACCGAAAAGGCTATTCAAGGATAGCCTTCAGGAAGGCCTGACATAATGAGTAAGTTCACATCAAAAGGGGATGATTCCAGGGCGCGTCTTTAGCTCTAGTCGAAGAAATGCAAAGAACTCTTACCCATGGAGGAGTTAAAAGCTTACTGAAAACAAATAATAAACACACCCATTTGTCCAGCCAAGAGAGAATTTTCCCTTTTGTCACACATACCATAAAAGGTACTAGTTTATCAGTAAAGTATTTGAGGGATGGCTCCTCTCATCTCGCATTTTACTGTTAAAATGCAAACCTCATGCCTTGTACGCGATAGGCAGTCAAATGTTTGTTGACTTAGAAGTCCGTTTAAAATAAGGAAACGTTGACAAGGTTATAGGTTATAATTTAAAAGTCTTGGGAAGACTGGAAACTGAATTTCCTTTCATCCCATACAAACTACGAATTCTAAGAGCCACATTTAAGTGCAAAAGAATTAACCCAGGGCTGAGGGAGAAACTTTGGCCTTTAGAACAGGTCTCTCAAAGAAGTAGAATGCAGAGTGATTATTTAAAATCATGTGATTCTTGACTCCGGCCTTAAGCAAATTTCTTTCTTGTTTTCTTAGCTGTAAAATGAGGAATTTTTTTACTAAATGCTAACTTTCAACTCACACATTCTGTTCATAATGACTTCCCAAAGATTCTAGCTTCCTTTAAGAAGAGTAAATAAAATTTAGAGGATTCTTGAAAACAAGGGCCTTCATTAGATTTTAAAAAGCTGCAGAGAAAGACTTTTGCATCCGCTTACCATCACAGTAGTCTTATTTCTTGGTCTAACACCAATAAACGCAAAGAAATGATAAAGCCTTTGTAGAAGAAAGAGAACTAAGTATAAAAATATCCACATACAGGGCTTCCCTGGTGGCGCAGTGGTTGAGAGTCCTCCTGCCGATGCAGGGGACGCGGGTTCGTGCCCTCCTCCGGGAGGATCCCACACGCCGCGGAGCGGCTGGGCCCGTGAGCCATGGCCGCTGAGCCTGCGCATCCGGAACCTGTGCTCCGCAACGGGAGAGGCCACAACCGTGAGGCCTTTTTTTGCGTACCGCAAAAAAAAAAAAAAAAAAAAAAAAAAAAAAATTTCCACATACAACCAAACTTAAAATTAAAAACATTTAAAGGGAACTCACAAGTTGAAAAATACTGCCTTGTTAGGAATTAAGGAAAGTATCTGTTTAGGGCTGTCAAATTATATCCTATAGATTAGCTGCGCTCATGGTTCTGTTTCCCTTTTCCAAAATCTCTCTTGACAGCAACTTTAAATTTGATGACTACTTTATGATTAGTATAGACATGTGTATATAATAAATATTACCAGGAAAAAAAATGTAACTAAGAATATTTAACCTTCAACTATAGAGGCACCAGTGGCAGAGCAGACAGAGCTCTAAATGTAGAACCCATAGATTTATTTATTTACTTTTTGGCCACACTGCACAGCATGTGGGATCTTTGTTCCCCAAACAGGGATGGAACCCACACCTCCCGCACTGGAAGCACGGAGTCTTAACCACTGGGCTGCCAGGGAAGTCCCTAGAACCCATAGATATAGCTATGCCATTTACAAACTGAGTGACTCTGGGCATATCAGTTTAAGCCTCAGTTTCACGTCTGTAAAATGGGGGATAATAGTATCTAACCTCAGAGCAGTGTTTTGAGGATCTAAGGAAGTAAAATGAAAGCACTGAAAGTATCCTAGGGAATTCCCTGGTGGCCTAGTGGTTAGGATTTGGCAACAAAGTTGGGGAAAGTATACAGAATTATTCAAAATAAGTAACCAAGCAGGAGCACACATGTCTTAGTGCAGGCCCAAGAAATTTAACACCAATGAAAGAACAGATGAAGTATAATAGTAGAAAAGCATCTTTAAAAATATTGCACTTACATGACGAGAGGTATCTTCCAAGATGAAGGCCATATTTTGCAGGAAATTTATGAGGCTCCAAAGTTAATAAGACATTATTTAAGCAAAGAAAGGCAATTAGCATAGGCAATCAATTATCATAGGGGGAAAATGTTGAAAAAGAAAGAGTATCAGAAATCACTGGCCTGGGACTTCCCTGATAGTCCAGGGGTTAAGACTCTAGGCTTCCACTGCAGGGGGCATGGGTTCCATCCCTGGTCAGGAAAGTAAGATCCTGCATGCTGTGCAGCATGGCCAAAAAAATGTTAAAAATAAGGAAAAATAAAAACTTTTAAAAACAAGAAATCACTGGCCTGTTTCATTGAGAAGAGAAAACCGATATCTGGAGAGGTTAAGTAGTTTGCCCAAGACTATACAGCTAGTGGCTGATATAACAAGGTCATCAATCTTAACTCAGTTCAAGGGGTTGGAGAAGATAGTACTGATCTTACGAAAAATAAAAGATTTGAAAAATAATCTTGCTCTTCATAGAAGATAGCATTAAGGAAATTCCCACTTAAAAAGTGTCCTTGGAAGCATATCAGAGGTAGCAGATCCAGGATGCAGTATAGTGAAAAGAACATTCATGCTAGTCAAATATTTCCTTAACCTGTCATTTCAACCCCATCTACAACTGTATTGCCCAAAGTATTAGGGTTCTAGATAGCAGATGCAATTGACTAGGAAAATAGATCACTGGGACCAGAAGGCATTTACCCAAGAGTTCTAAATTAAAGTGTGATACTATTCTAAATAAGAAAATTGCTGTAATAAACAGCTAGTGTGCAGACAGATTGGCAGACTGCCATTAGGATTCTCAACTCCAACGGTGGGAATCTGATACTAGGTAAGAGCATGGTTCGACTTTCTTCAGGGCAATTTAGCAAAATATATCAAAACGTAAAATGTGTATATCCCTTGACCCATCAATCCCAGGCCTAACAGTTTATTCTGCAAAGAAAATTTCACAAGTATTAATAAAAGATGTATGCACCCTGGTATTCTATCGTTCATAGAAGCCCTACATTTAAAAGAACCTAAATATCAAACAATAAAGGACAGATTATCTAAATCATGATAAGGGAAAACTGCAGCTATTAATAATACATTCATTTATTGACAGAAGAAAATGTCTACCATATTCTGTAGAGTGAAAAAAAGTAGATTACAGAACAAGATGTATTCTATGACTGCAGTTATGTAAAATTGAATACATATGCACATGTGACTGTCTGCATGAGATGTTTAGAAGGATATTCACTAAAATGTTGCCACTGGTTAGCAGAGCATCAGCAAAGCAGTGGAACTTCAGGTAACTTATTCTTATCTTTGTTTAAAAAAAAACTATGAAACAATAACATACAATGACTACATATTCGTTTTACAAAAACAACAAAGGTATATGTTCAAAAACAAAAATTGTTTTACATGGGATTGTAAACTAAGGAGTCTTGCTTTTATATTGAGAAAATAGCCAGGATAATATAAAGGATAAAAGTCACGCAATACTCGAGACTTCCCTGGTGGTCGAGTGGCTAAGACTCCATGTTCCCAATGCAGGGAGCCCGGGTTTGATCCCTGGTCAGGGAACTAGATCGCACATGCAGCAACTAAGAGTTTGCAGGCCTCAACGAAGATCCCTCGTGCCGCAACTAAGACACGGCAGCCAAATAAATAAGTCACTTGATCCTCAAGTACATGTAACTTCGTAGGAGAAAGGAAGTAATAAGCAACTGTGGTCATACAGTCCTCTAAGAGTGTCTGGAATAAAAAGGAACCACAGGGCTTCCCTGGTGGCACAGTGGTTGAGAGTCCGCCTGCCGATGCAGGGGACGTGGGTTCGTGCCCCGGTCTGGGAAGATGCCACATGCCGTGGAGCGGCTGGGCCCGTGAGCCATGGCCGCTGGGCCTGCGCGTCCGGAGCCTGTGCGTCCGGAGTCTGTGCTCTGCAACGGGAGAGGCCACAACAGTGAGAGGTCCGAGTACCGCAAACCACCCCCCCCTCAAAAAAAAAAAACAAAAAAAAAAAGGAACCACAAGATATAATTCACACTTTAGAAATTTTTCTTATACCTAGTCAAACTGAAAATTATTACCATTGCTGTACCTATGGGCAGGATTATTTTCAGTATGGAAAGTATTTTGGAAAAATACTTAAACTGTATTTAAAAGATGATTGGATCAAAGCTGTCAGCTACAAACAAGGAATAATAACTCTCCCTTATATTTATAAAACAGTTTAGAGTTTGTAAAGGATTTCAATTAATGCATTCTTTAAGTGTTTGAACCACAGTTATCCTTCGAGGTAGATGAGGGAGTTAATACCTCCATTTTACAAATCAACACACTGAAGCTTTAGATGGGCTCCAATGTTAGGAGATGCAGTAAATTATCTCAAGACACCAACACAATGAGCTGCCGTGCCAACTTAGGCCAATAAACATTATTAAGAGTATTAAAGGGACTTCCATGGTGGCGCAGTGGTTAAGAATCTGCCTGCCAGTGCAGGGGACACAGGTTCGAGCCCTGGTCTGGGAAGATCCCACATGCCGCAGAGCAACTAAGCCCATGTGCCACAACTACTGAGCCTGTGCTCTAGAGCCCGCGAGCCACAACTACTGAGCCCACGAGCCACAACTACTGAGCCTGCGTGCCACAACTACTGAAGCCCGCATGCCTAGAGCCCGAGTTCCGCAACAAGAGAAGCCACCGCAATGAGAAGCCTGGCACCACAACAAAGAGTAGCCCCCACTCACCACAACTAGAGAAAGCCCACATGCAGCAACAAAGACCCAAAGCAGCCAAAAATAAATAAATTAATATTTTTAAAAAGAGTATTAAAAATTAAACAAAGTAAACTATTAGCTGGCATTTGTGCAAAACTATGCAGTGCTCCAAAAACTGAGTGCAGTCCTATTTGCCACATCTTAAGACAGGCACAAAGTTGTGGGAGACAGAACAGAAAAGGGGCAATTAAATGGCCAAGGATTTGAGAGGCTGCTTTATAGAAAGCATAAACAGACTAACTAGCAAAAACTAAACCTAGTTTTAAAAAGACCACAGAAAGATACAAGAGGAAAGGTGCAAGCCAAGTCTACAAAACTGCTGTATGTCATGGTGCTTACCACAAGTACATGTACTAGGCACTGTTTACCTGATTATAAAAGGTAGGCCTAAAACTAACCAAGACTCCCAAACTATTAGAATTATGGGATACTTTTGAAAAGTAAACTTAAGATAAATTATATTATTATCAAGAATTTATTAATTAGGTGCTTTATATATACTCCTTCAATCCTCATAACCACCCTTTGTGATAAATAACAATTATTACCATTCTAGAGAAAATAATACTCAACAGTTTTAGAGAGAATCAAGATTTACACTCTTAAAAGAAATTAAGATGTCTGAAGGGTACCATACCTCATTTTTCTGACATTAAAAACTCACCCAGGGGACTTCCCTGGTGGTCCAGTGGTGAAGAATCCACCTTACAATGCAGGGGACGTGGGTTTGACCCCTGGTCAGGGAACTAAGATCCCACGCGGGGCAACTAAGCCCGTGTGCCACAACTACTGACTTCATGCGCCTCAACTAGAGCCCACGTGCCGCAAACTACAGAGCCCCTGGGCTCTGGAACGCACACACCACAACTACAGAGAGAGAAAATACCCGCACGCTGCAACAAAAGATCCCACGTGTCTCAACGAAGATCCCGCATGCCACAACTAAGATCCAACACAGCCAAAAAGAAATAAATTAAGTAAATAAATAAGTAAAAAATAAATCTTTAAAAAAAACCCCCAAAACTCACCCATTCACAAGTCTTAAGACCAGAATCAAAATATTCAGTTGGAGAAACTGACACGCAGGTTTTATTTTTATATTTTCTAAGAAGGCAGAACATAGGAAGAGTACAGCTTTGAAATCAGAGTCCTCAATTTAAATTCTGACTTTGCTACTTCCTAGCTATGTGACCTGGGACAAATTATTTAATCACTTCAAGCTTTAATTTCCTGATAACATGGACGATATCTATCTTGCAGTGCTTTGAGGATTAGAGGCAATGTATGCAAAATGCTTACTAAATTACCTAACAAGAGGATATTCAAGAAATAGCTATTATTATTGTGTGCCATTCAGTACACAGTAGCTATTGTTATTTTTATAAAACAGGCTTCTCTAGTTCCATTTTTCTAATTCTTTTTCCTGTTCCTTTAAAGTCTTTTTTAATTTTTAATTTAAACTAAGAAACAAACTCACTGTTCAAGTAGTGCAGGGGAGCCTTAATTTTAAGTAAACCAACGTATGAAACCATTTAAAAAATTAGATTAATGTAATTCACCTTATAAGGTTTATCATAGTAGTCCTTTAAATAGTTAGTGCTCTTGAATAAAATATGATTTACTTCCTAAAAATTTTTATTCTATACAACTCTTCAAGGACACATCAAAAGAGTTACCAGTAGGCCAAAGGATGCCCTTCTGTCCTAGTGATTCTTAAAAAAGAATCAATTTGAAACATCTGCTTATATCTCAAAACAAAAATCTACTAAGCAAAGGACAATGCAAATGCTGCTACAGAAGAAATATAATTTCTTTAAAAAAACCATCACTTTTGAAGTTTGCTGAAATAAGGTTTGTAGGACTAAAGAGAAATGTAGTAAGCAATACAGACTGCATAGTCCACATTTCTCTAATGTGACACCCTGTAAACTTATTTATGGATAAAAACAAGCATGAAGAAGTGCTGCAATTGTGTCTTAAGCAAGTTATAAGTACAAATAGCATACAAATTTTGTATTTACTAAGTGAAGTAAGTCAGAAAGAGAAAGACAAATCCATATGATATCTTACATGTAAAATCCAACATATGACACAAATGAACTTACTTACAAAACAGAAACAGACTCACAGACATATAAAACAAACATGGCCAACAAAAGGGAAAGGGGGTGGGGGAGGAATAAATTAGGAATTTGGTATTAGCAGATACAAACTATTATATATAAAATGATAGGGACTTCCTTGGCAGTCCAGTGGTTAGGACTCTGCGCTTTCACTGCTGAGGGCCCAGGTTCCACCCCTAGTTGAGGAACTAAGTAAGATCCCACAAGCCGCATGTCATGGCCAATAAAAAAAAAGATAAACAAGGTCCTACTGTATAGCACCGGAAACTATATTCAATATCCTATAATAAACCATAATGGAAAAGAATGTGAAAAAGAATATGTATATATAGGGACTTTCCTGGTGGTCCAGTGGTTAAGAATCCACCTTCCAATGCAGGGGACGCGGATTTGACCCCGGTCCGGGAACTAAGATCCCACATGTCGCTGGGCAACTAAGCCTGTGCACCGCAACTACTGAGCCTGTGCACTCTGAAGCCTGAGCACCGCAACACAGCCCAGCGCAGCCAAATAATAAATAAACAAACAAACAAATAAATGGAACAAATTATTATGCACAAAATGAACAAGCTACAAGGGTATATTAAAATAAAAGGAATATGTATATATACATATACGTATAACTGAATCACTTTGCTGTATGCAAGGAACTAACACAACACTCTAAATACTTTAAAAAAAGTTTTGTACTTAAAAATGCTATAGAAATTCAAATTAAGGTGGCTTCTATAACCAAATATAATCAAGGAAAATTACTTACTAATTTAAGCAGTAATGTAAAGTTGTTCCACGTAGAATGATATCAAAAAGGAAATAAAGAAAAAAAGACACAGGTTTGCTCTTCTGAAATCTATTTCTTCTCATAAATTACTTTCTTTTTTTTTTTTTTTTCCCCCGGTATGCGGGCCTCACACTGTTGTGGCCTCTCCCGTTGCGGAGCGCAGGCTCAGCGGCCATGGCTCACGGGCCCAGCCGCTCCGCGGCATGTGGGATCTTCCCGGACTGGGGCACGAACCCGTGTCCCCTGCATTGGCAGGCGGATTCTCAACCACTGCGCCACCAGGGAAGCCCCATGAATTACTTTCTTATAGTTCCTTTGACCTACAAGTTTACACACCTGTTAGTCAAGTCTTAGAGGCTATTAAAAAACAATACAACTATTAGTATATGTCCTATAGAACCATATAGCTATACTTCCCAAATGCAACTACCAACGGCTATGCTTAATACAAAAGTAATTGTGATTTTTAAAACTGATATAGGGCTTCCCTGGTGGTGCAGTGGTTGAGAGTCCGCCTGCCGATGCAGGGAACATGGGTCCGTGCCCCGGTCCGGGAAGATCCCACATGCAGCAGAGCGGCTGGGCCCGTGAGCCATGACCACTGAGCCTGCGTGTCCAGAGCCTGCATGTCCAGAGCCTGTGCTCCGCAACGGGAGAGGCCACAACAGTGAGAGGCTCGCGTACCACACACACACACAAAAAAAACCACCAACAAATAACTGATATAAAAGGAATGAAAGATATAAAAGAAAAGGATGAAAAATCAGGCTGAGATGAAAGAATAATATAGACTAATTTTCATATTGGGTCAGATTCTCTTCCTAATTAAACTACAGTAAAATAGGCATAAAATACACCTAATTAAATTAGTTTTAAATTGGCTGCCAGTTATGTGTTTCTCTATATAGATTTAAAAATCAAAACCTATGTAACTTTTTTTTTTTTTTTTTTTTTTTTTTTTTTTCTGGTACACAGGCCTCTCACTGTTGTGGCCTCTCCCGTTGCGGAGCACAGGCTCCGGACGCGCAGGCTCAGCGGCCATGGCTCACGGGCCCAGCCGCTCTGCGGCACGTGGGATCTTCCCAGACCGGGGCACGAACCCGTGTCCCCTGCGTCGGCAGGCGGATTCTCAACCACTGCGCCACCAGGGAAGCCCCTAAGTAACTATTTTAAGCTGGTAGCAAGATGTGTTAAACAAATACATTTCATGGGACTTCCCTGTTGGCGCAGTGGTTAAGAATCCACCTGCCAATGCAGGGGACACAGGTTCGAGCCCTGGTCCGGGAAGATCCCACGTGCCGCAGAGCAACTAAGCCCGTGCGCCACAACTACTGAGCCCACGTGCCTAAAGCCTGTGCTCCGAACAAGAGAAGCCATTGCAATGAGAGGTCCGCACACCACAATGAAGAGTAGCCCCTGCTCGCTGCAACTAGAGAAAGCCTGCGTGTAGCAACAAAGACCCAATGCAGCCATAAATAAATAAAATACTACATTTCATATATATTGCAACTAAAATCTCCAATTCTATTTGCTCAGCATTTCAAAATCAATGTGTCCAGGAAAATATAATCAGTTACACTAGAATTCTGGCATATTAACTTATTTTGCACACTTAGCTAATTAGTGATATATCAGTGTCACCATGTTGATGCTGGTGAACGTTAACATCGATATGAATTGATAAAATTTGTATCACTTAGCAAATTGTTTCATAGTACAGCAATTTTCAAAGAATAAAGTGTGTACTAATATCCTGGATAAATAAGTTTTAGTTCAGAGAGCATTCATTTAAAATATGGTATCTCATCAGTCCAAGAATAAAATGGTGAGAACAAAACAATGTAACTCAGGTACCAGAACTGTGAGCCAAACAGTAGGACATTTTTTTGCAATTAAGTCCTCATACAATTACCAGATAACCTACTGCATCATCTTTTTTTTTTTAAAGATACTGTGGTTTCTGCCTCTCTCTCTCTCTCTCCCTTTTCTTTTTTTAAAAATTTATTTGTTTTTTGGCTGCATTGGGTCTTCGTTGCTGTGCGCGGGCTTTCTCTAGTTGCGGTGAGCGGGGGTTACTCTTCATTGTGGTGCATGGGCTTCTCATTGCGGTGGCTTCTTTTGTTGCAGAGCACGGGCTCTAGGCACGCGGGTTTCAGTAGTTGTGGCTTGCGAGCTCTAGAGCTCAGGCTCAGTAGTTGTGGCGCACGGGCTTAGTTGCTCTGCAGCATGTGGGATCTTTCCGGACCAGGGCTCAAACCTGTGTCCCCTGCATTGGCAGGCGGATTCTTAACCACTGTGCCACCAGGGAAGCCCTGGATCATCTTGTTTTGAAGATAATTGCAGGAGCAGCATTTTAAGGAAAATCCCAGCTAAAACATTTTAGCAATAACAAAGCTTTGGCTCAACATGATAATGCAACATTCAGTTATAATAGAAATATGTTTTATTATGGACAGTGAAACAGAAACAAAGAGAAAATAGAGGTATCAACCATGTATTTCATGTCCTTTTCTAGAATAAACAATGTTTATTAGGAAGTTGTACCCCCTTTACAATAACTATCAACAATATCATGAAACAGTGGAACAATTACTGTCCAAATACTGAACTCCTGTAACCAAAACACATTTTGTGTTCAAGAAAACACAGTATCACACACCAAAAAACACCCCATACACACCAAAACAAAAAATCAGCTCCCGTTTAGGACTGTACAGGCTGGAAAACACTTATTGTGTTACTGCTTTAAGAACCCCACGGAGCACCTTGTAACTCATCAACTGCACATTTTCCTTCGTAGGGAAACAAGGTCCTCTCTCAGTCACATAGGCATATGGAAATCTCAAAACCCAGAGGCCATCAGGTGGGAGAGTGATTTCTTGTTTTTCTGGGTAGAATACTGGACATGGTGGTGGGCCTGGCTGAACCTGAAAAACACAGGTTATATGATTACTTTAACATATTTCAATAAGAAACATCTGAAAGATAAGTGCCTAAACAAAGGATAAGTTCACAGAGCATATAAGATTAAGCAGGTAATGTGTACATTCTTAACTCCAATCATATCTGATACTACATTAAATAATCTCAAACATTATCCTGCTTTTCTACCGATTTTTAACTTCAAGTTCTGCCTCTAACCAGATGACGTGAATTGATGGTGTGAACTGATTAACACACCTACAATCTATTTTTCAAGAAACAGAATATTAGGTATAAGAGGTATTTAAAATTAAGACCTGTTTAATTAGTTTGATACCCTGTACTTTTTTCATACAATCAAAACAAGCATCGGCATTTTTTGTTTGTCTGAGGACAAAAAGGGTTATATTTCTTACCTGAGGCATCAGTATTATCTGCAAAGGAGCATCAGGAACCACAACAAAAAGCCTCATAAGTTGAGCATAATGTGGTTTTAGCCCTCTACCCTGAGATGATGACAGAATATATAAGGGCATATCACTATTCAGAGCTTTTAAAGCTGATTCCTTGGGCCCACTTCCCATTACTTTCATTACTTTGTCAGGTCCTGAGCACATAAATCTTCGTCCTCGAGAGTCTTCATATTCAAAGCCCACAAATGCTCGCGCTATGTCATCTCGCCGTCTTCCTCTTCCCATTACAACTGCACTTCTCTTTCCAGGAATAGCTTTATTTGGAGCAGGCCAAGAATTTGTGTCTAAGTCTCCTTCATCTTCAGCCCTAGTCCTGATGACAATGTCCCACGGCATAAGATAGTTTGTTCCTGGAATGAAGCCCTGCTGGTCCAAACCAGTATGAAAGTTGTAAGACTTAGCAGGGCCTAGTTTAATCAAAGACCAGCTGGAGAATTTGGGTAGCAGACCTTTGGGGCAATTTGAATGTAGCATGCCTGGGAGATATTCAACTGTGGATGCCTGCCGATCAACCAAGTTTGGTCTCTTCTCAGTTTTTACTTCTCCTTGACCATGAACTTCTGGATTATCTCCTCCTGCTTGTGGATCAGCTGGATAGGTACCTAAACTATCCGTGGATTGGCCTAAACTCAAAGCTAAACTCAGGCTTGTGCTCTCTCCTTGGGTTTGAGGTTCTTTTTCTTTAAGTTTATCAGCATCTGCATCTGGAGGGGCAGGAGATGATTCATTTTTGGCAGGAGCAGGATCTGGAGTACTTGGTTCAAATACTGGGAAATTGATGTGATCCAATTTTCCACAGCATTTTTCTTCCAGAAGCTATGGAGGAAGGAAAAAAACAAACAAACTAATCCCGTGAACCTTTCACTGAAAACAACACATGCTTCACATTAAAAAGCAAGATCAACAGTTAATGGGTAAGCAAATAAGTATATATAAAGAAATTTCCCTTGTTACACATCACACTGCAAGTCACATTTATTAATCTAGATATTTTGCTTCTGAAAAAATATATTTTTACTCAGATGGTCGTTAGCAAAAAAAAAAAAAAAAAAAAAAAGGAGAGAGAAAGAAGAGGAAGAAAAAATGTAGAGTCTACCTGATAAAAGTCATAGTTAGCTGCCTTGATATCAAAGGGATCATCTCGAGGTGCCTGTTTCCTTCCACAGTTACAGGCACCAGTGGATCGAGCTCGGCTATTGTGATACAGCACAGGAGGATTTCTATCAGGCTCTGGTTTTTCTCCTGGAAAATATAAGTCACTATTAATTTTACACACAATGCAGACCCAGATTTATTTTGCATTCAACTGCACCTTAACCCCCAAATTTCTCCAACCAGTTCTTTGGAAATGAGAAGGGAAAAAACCACCCAAAACACAAAAACTTGACTAAATACACCTAACAGAAGAAGCAAGTGAAAATACATGACATAATACATATTTTTAATCTAAACTTTTAGGGTCTCTAAGTAAATTTTATCATCATCATAGTGCCCATACATTTCAATATATTCATTTCAGTTAAACAAAAGGTAAAAATGTTACTATGAAATTCCTAAAATTTTGTATTATTTAATAGTTCTCATTTACTAATCCCCTAGGGTTCATTCTTTAAATACAAGAACATAATTAGTAGTCATAGCTGATTTTTCTTTTTACAGCAGGAGAAAAAACTTAAGTCTGAAGTACCTAAATATCTGCAGGGCCCTCTTTTTAAAATGTCAATACATAATGAACAAACTCTCTTAAAACAAGAATAAAAACACAGCTCAAAGTTTTGACTTCAAAATACTGAGAAAATTTTAGCCACCTGATTTAGGTAAGGAGTGAAATTTATGTACACAGTGTTGATCAGTTAAACTCCTCTCCTCACAGAGCTGATGGCCATTGCTCCAAAACTTGTAGCAGTCCTCATGTAACTGCATGGCATATTTGTGAAAGGCTGGACCCCTAGCATGTTGACTGTACACTCGAAGAGCCTGGGCAAGCTGATTCTTATGGACAGTCATTGTGTAATTATGAGGCAAATTTGACTGGTAAGCACTATGGGCCATGGGTAAAGCTTTTTGGCACCGGTTCTCTGAGAATTTTGTGTCAATATCCAAAAACCCTTCCAAGACTTTAATACTGCTTAAAATCTTAGATGTTAGCTCCCCAGTGGGAGAGCCCGGGTCCTCCTCTTTCCCATCGATAGCTACTTCATACAGTTTTGAAGCTGCTGAGATCCACTTCTGATAAGTAGGAAGTTCAAAATGGGAAGGTTGTGGGTTCCTGCCCACACTGTCATCAAAACCTTTCTTGCTTAGTACTAGCTCTACATGCTGCCATAGGAATTCCCGAAGAGTGAAATCCACTAGCTGCCCGGAAGAACTGGAACAGCTAGTGTCAGTGTGGAAAGAAAGCTGTTGTCGGCTGTGCTGCCTCATCACCTGGTATCGCCTGGACCCAGAAAGGGGTGCAGGGACCAGCAAAGATTCGGGGTCTTTCACAGTACAATGACTCCTAAGTTGGTCCAGCAACATGCCTACTGGGTCCTCCTCCTGGCTTCCAGGAACTATGTACACAAACGCCTGATTGGCAGGCACAGTAAAGAGGCAGTTGATACTCTGATTAGTCAAGACACGACTCTTCCGGAAGATTCTATAAATCTGGTCTTCCAGGGCATGCTGCAGTCTCCTTTTGGGAGAATGCTTCTTGGGCTTCTCTGGATGAGCTGGGTCTTGGTTCCGAGGGGGTTCCACCTTGAGTGCTCCATTGAGTTGAAAGAGGAAAAGGAGTCTAGGTGGGCAAGGTCTGCAGTTTAGCTTCCAGTCTTTGCCAACTGGACAATCCTTAATGGCTGTTTTGAGGAGGGGCAGTACTTTCTGTCTCAGTCCATCCAGGGCTCTGAATACTCGATCATAAGTGATGTCAAAGGAACAAGTGGGATGGACCAGAAGCAAGATGTGACAGACGGAGAAAAGGTAAAGGAGACTGAGGCACTGCAGTTTCTCTTGATGCTTCCAGAACTCGTGCGCTTCTGCATGAGGTAAAGGGAGGCCACCTCCAGCTTCCCCGCTCTGAAGGGCCCGACAAGCCCGGAGAAGTTGGGAATTGTCACATATGGAAGTGAGAAGAAGATACAGAACTTTGTTTTCCTGGTTGTAATAGGCTTGCAGAAGGCTGTAGTCCTGGGAACCTGGCTCAGTTCGGTTCCCTTCCGCGACAGCTACACCTCCCCGAACTGGATCTCCGGACCCGGCGCCAGGGTCCCCGGCTCCACCAGCCTCCCCGACGACCCCAGCCTCGGTTCTGATTCCAGGCCCCGAGTCTCCAGGATCTTGGTGGCGAAAGAGGGGAAAAACCTGTCGGTCGCACACCGTGTTCACAAGTGAAAACTTCTCGGAATTAAGGCGCAGAGCCGTCTTGCCGAAGATTCCCACCACGCAGATCTCATCCTCCCGCCAAGGAGGCTCCGGTCCGCCAGCCGCGCTCCCACCACCCTCTGTAGGGGACCCCTCGGGACTTTCAGAGCCTGTCCAGGCTGAAGCGCCCATCAGAAGCTCTCTCAAGCTGACAGGACCCGCCATGGTGCGGAGACTACTCTAGCGTTCTTCCGGTCCCTCCGGTAAACAGAACCGGCTCTCGTCCAAGTTTGAAATCCCTCCTCCGCTTCTTCAGTTCCTGCTTTCCTCTCGCTTTAGGTTCCGCCTCTCGCTTCTCCTGTCATAGTTTTTCACCAAGGTTTTATGTAGTCCTACAGCACAGCTGATTTAAGATTTTCCTTAACCGGAGACTGTAGGAATTGAAATATCAGAAAGACATTTAGAAGCAGTTAGGGTTTTTTGTTTGTTTGTTCTCCTTGATAGACAAAACATTTAATAAATGTTAAAAGTTACAAAATCATTTCAGTGAAAAGGAGAGCTGTGTTTGTGACAATTCTAAAATGACAATAATTACATGCAAGATAAAGGCAGAAGTGGTTTGGAAAAGGAATTATATTCACACTATGCTAGATTTAATTCTTGTCAAATATTTATAGAGCATCTACAACAGGTTTATTGTCCTCACCACATTTAACCTCTTAATCCTTTCTACATCGTATTTTCTTTCTGACATACAACTACTCACCCACCCACTCATCTCACCTCCAACTTTTTTTTCACTACCAGTAGTGATTTATTTTATTTTTATTGAAGTATAGTTGATTTACAATGTTGCATTAGTTTCAGGTGTACATCAGTGATTCAGTTACACATATTTTTTTCTGATGCTTTTCCATAATAGGTTATTACAAGATATTGAGTATAGTTCTCTGTGCTATACAGTAAATCCTTGTTATCTATCTTATATATAGTGGTGTGTATCTGTTAATCCCATACTCCTAATTTGCCCCGACCCTCCGCTTTTTCCCCTTTGGTAACCATAAGTTTGTTTTCTATGTCTGTGAGTCTATTTCTGTTTTGTAAATAAGTTCATTTGTATTTTTTTCTATCTTTTCGAATAAGAGTTTTCATCTTTTCCGGGTATGTGCCCAGGAGTGGGATTGCTGGATCATATGGTAACTCTATTTTTAGTTTTTTTTAAGGAACCTCCATACTGTTTTCCATAATGGCTGCACCAATTTACATTTCTACCAACAGTGTAGGAGTGTTTCCTTTTCCCCACATCCTCTCTAGCATTTATTATTTGTAGACTTTTTGATGATGGCCATTCTGACCGGTGAGAGGTGATAACCTCATTGTAGTTTTGGTTTGCATTTCTCTAATAATTAGCAATGTCGAGCATCTTGCAAGCAGTTAGTTTGCAGTTCAAGAAATAAAAAAAATCCACAAAAAAGTGTCAACTGACTCTTCTAAAAGTAGGAAACTCTTTCACTTTAAGCTCCAGAACCTTGTTGTACAAGGTGTAGTCTGCAGCCCAAAGAAGGAGCTTGTTAGAAATGCAGAATCTTAGTCCCCACCCCAGACCTACTAATCAGAACATGAATTTCAATAAATCCTAATGATTTGTACACACTTTATAGTTTGAGAAGCACCTAAAAAAAATCTTTCAAAGCAAGGTGAACAAATTTCTTTCTTGACTCGTATCAATGGAAAAAAAGGCAGAGATTTTGAAAGGTTTATGAACTACAACAACAATAAAAAATTATCAAACTCAGAAGAATATATACCAAGATGTTTAAAACGTGTTAGGATTTGTTTAATTTTTTTCCTTTACTCCTTTTTTCCCTGCTTTTTAAAAAAATGGATATTTTTTAGAGCAGTTTTAGGGTCATAGCAAGATTGAGCACAAAGTACAGAGTTCCCATATACCCTTTGCCCCTACACAGTCATAGCTCCCTTTTACTATCAACACTGGGCTCCAAAATGGTACATTTGTTACAATCTCTGAACCTACTTTGACAAATCATTGTCACTCCCATATTCATAGTTTACATAAGGGTTTATTCTTGGTGTTGTGCATTCTGGGTTTGGATATGTATCCACCATTAATGTGTCATATAGAATAGTTTCACTGTGCTAAAAATTCTATGCGTTCTACCTATTCATTTCTCCCTTCCTCCAAACCCCTGGCTACAACTGATCTTTTTACTGTCTCCACAGTTTTGTCTTTACCAGAATGTCATATAGTTGGAATCATACATACAGTGCATAGCCTTTTCAGATTGGCTCCCTTCACTTAGTAATATGCATTTAAGTTTCTTCCGTGTATCTTTTGATTTGTTAGCTCATTTCTTTTTTGTGTTGAATAATATTCCTTTATCTGGATGTACCACAGTTTATTTACCCGTTCACCTACTGAAAGACATCTTAATTGCTTCCAAGTTTTGGAAATTTTGAATAAGGCTCCTATAAACGTCTGTAGGCAGGTTTTTGGGTGGACATACTCTTATTTTTATCTATTTTTTCTAATTTTTCTACAATGAACACTTTCTTCAATTTGTAGTATTAAAAAAATTCTTCCTTGAAGAAATGTGGAAAGCCTTAATTCAATGTTTGATTTAGCTGGCTGGAAGTTCAAATAGTTAAGATTTATTACTTTAAAAAAATACTGTCTTTAAAGTAGAGATGAGATTAATTTGTGTTTAATGAGCTCTTACTTGGATGTCAAAAAATGATCATAACAAAAATCAAACAGGTAAGTTACTCTGTGTATGGCTCTGTGCTAAGTCCTTACCAAGAATTATCTCATTTATGCATGATCTCACTTATCTGTGGAATCTAAAATAAAACCCCCCAAAACACCAAAATAGAAACAGAGAACAAATTGGTGGTTGTCAGACGAGGAGGTGGGTGCGGTAGTGGAGTGTATGATGGGTAGGAGGGTAATGGATGAAGGTGGTCAAAAAGTACATACTTCCAGTTATAAGGTAAATAAGTGCTGGGGATGTAATGTACTTCGTGACTCTACACAGTTAACAATATTGTATATTTGAAAGTTGCTAAGATACATCTTAAAATTTCTCACCACAGGAAAAAAATTATAACTATATAAGGTGACCGATGTTAACTAAATTTATTGTGGAAATCAGTTTGCAATAGATACATATATCAAATCATTATGTTGTATACCTTAAACAAATACAACGTTATATGTCAATTATATCGCAAGAAAAGTGGTTAGGGGGAAGAATTATCATTTAATTCTCAAAGGAAGGGAGGGGCCCTAAGTCCTGGTAATGGTGTTTTTAATATATTAAGCTGTGTTGGGCTTCCATAAATTCTTCTCAATCAACACTTATTTACTAACAAGAATTTAGAAAGGAGTAGAGGTGGGCTTTCAAATGTTTTTTTTTTTTTTTGCGGTACGCAGGCCTCTCACTGTTGTGGCCTCTCCCGTTGCGGAGCACAGGCTCCGGACGCGCAGGCTCAGCGGCCATGGCTCACGGGCCCAGCCGCTCCGCGGCGTGTGAGATCTTCCCGGACCGGGGCACGAACCCGTGTCCCCTGCATTGGCAGGTGGACTCTCAACCACTGTACCACCAGGGAAGCCCTCAAATGTATTTTTAAAAATTTTGTTTGTCTATTTGATTTTTACTCGTTCGCTTCTCTACTTCTATATGTCCAGATTCTATCTCTCTTCTAAAAGCCAACTAAGATAAGAAATTGTACATGTTTATCCACATAAATTATATTGTGATCCTCACCATGTAGATTATTTGCTATGTTTAGTATGTGACTTTGCTGCTATAATTTTAACAATTCTTTGACTTACAAATCCAGGAAAAATAGTGTATATTAACCACATCCATTTGTATAGATTTCCCAAGTAAACAAAATGTTGAAAACCCAAATTGAAAAGACTCTCTATGCAGCTGCTTCCCACTAGCTATCTATTTTACATTTGGTAGTGTACATATGTCAATGCTACTCTCTCACTTCGTCCCAGCTTTCCCCGTATCCTCAAGTCCATTCTCTAGTACGTTTGTGTCTCCAATAGATGTAAAAGGAAAAAAAAAAAAAAAGACTCTCTAGAAGAAAACAAGAGTAACAACTCTCATACTTTGCTGAAGGGACCATAGATTGATTGGTACAACCACTTGGAAAACCAGTTTGACAGTATCTAGGAAACAGGCACGCTTTATAACCTAGCAGTTCCACTCCTAGAAATACACACTAAAGTAACTCTTGCATAAATGTACATGTTCAAGAATGTTCAAAATGGCATGCATAGCTCATGATAGCCAAAATCTAGAAACCACCTTAATGTCCATTGACAACAGAATCAATTAATAACTATATTCATACATCAAAAATAAATTATCTACAGCATTGCACAATAATATGGTTGAATCTTAAATGTAGATCGAAAGAAGCCAAAAACAAAAGAATATATAATGTATGATTCTATTTTATACAGAGTTCAAAAGTGAGCAAAATAAACCATAGCATTTAGGGGTGCATATTTAGAGGACAGAGCAAAAAAAAAAAGCAAGCAGATCAGTAGTTACTGGTTTTTTTAAAAAATTAATTAATTATTTAATTTTTGGCTGCTTTGGGTCTTCATTGCTGCTTACGGGCTTTCTCTAGTTGCGGCGAGCGGGGGCTACTTTTCCTTGCTGTGCGCAGGCTTCTCATTGCGGTGGGCTCTAGGCGTGCGGGCTTCAGTAGTTGTGAGCTCAGTAGTTGTGGCTCGCAGGCTCTAGAGCACAGGCTCAGTAGTTGTGGCACACAAGCTTAGTTGCTCCACAGCATGTGGGATCTTTCCGGGCCAGGGCTTGAACCCATGTCCCCTGAGTTGGCAGGTGGATTCTTAACCACTGCGCCACCAGGGAAGTCCTTCACAGTTACTTCTTAAGGCAAGGTATTAAGATAAGGGAGGGACACAGGCAGGATTTCTAGGCACTTAAATGTCCCTTTTTTGGTGTTTACATGAGTGTTTTATTATTTAATTTATATATTTATATTTTATGCACTTTTCTGGATGTGTAATATTTCTAGTAAAGTAATGTAAAAGAAGAGAAAGACCAAAGGCTCAGTCTCAAAATAAACACTGGAAGCATATGATCAGCAACAATTTAATGAGGCCATAGCAGTTACAGGATTCTCAAATGGGTACAGTATAAAACCTGTCATAAAATTAGTAAGAGATGTAAGACAGAAACACACACTTCAATGCTGGTACAACGCTAATAGCAGCTTTACAAATGTTTATCTATAGGATTTCTATAGCTTTTTTAAAAAAATGAACCTTTATCTCACAAGATGATCAAATCATTTAAAATAAATTGATGCAGTACACAGTGGTTTATTAATATTATAAACATTATAAATGTCCCAGAAAATATTTACAAATACTCACTGGCTTTATTCTCAGTGATTATTCCCTTTAATTTCACTTAATATAAACATAGTAGCAGGTTAAAAAAAATTTTTTAGATGTTGGGGGTAGGAGTTTATTAATTTATTTATTTTTGCTGTGTTGGGTCTTCATTTCTGTGCGTGGGCTTTGTCTAGTTGTGGCAAGCGGGGGCCACTCTTCATCGCGGTGCGCGGGCCTCTCACTATCCTGGCCTCTCCTGTTGCGGAGCACAGGCTCCAGACGCACAGGCTCAGTAGTTGTGGCTCATGGGCCTAGTTGCTCCCTGGCATGTGGGATCCTTCCCGGACCAGGGCTCGAATCCGTGTCCCCTGCATTAGCAGGCAGATTCTAAATCACTGCGCCACCAGGGAAGCCCCATACATTTCTTTTATATATATATAAATTTATTATTTTTTTTGGCTGCATTGGATCTTCGTTGCTGTGCACAGGCTTTCTCTAGTTGTGGCGAGCGGGGACTACTCTTCATTGTGCTGCGTGGCTTCTCGCTGTGGAGCACGGGCTCTAGGCACGCGGGCTTCAGTAGTTGTGGCACATGGGCTTAGTTGCTCCGTGGCATGTGGGATCTTCCCCGACCAGGGCTCGAACCGGTGACCCTTGCATTGGCAAGCGGATTCTTAACCACTGAGCCACCAGGGAATCCCAGAAACAGATATATTTCTTAACTTCCATTATCTGTTTAATTTGCATCCATAAATGTAAATATAAATGTGGGTCTCATGAAAAAAAGAACTGTCCCCACGTCTGCCTTCCAGTTTGGTGACTTTCCACAACACTGTATTTGGCATCTCAAAGCTATATTTATCTGAGGATATATAGGCATTTTGGGGATATTGCTAAAATATCTTTGTAGCCTGAGATAACCAGGGGATATTTCAGGGATATCATCTTATGTAGCTGTTTCCTGTCGGGCTAGAAAGTTCAGTGAAAAACTGCCACTCCTTTTTTCCCCTCCATGAGGAGCTGCTATCCTTATTCTTAGAACTGCAGCGGAAGTTATCAGCATCAAAGCTAATCCTGTGCCTTCAGAGTCACACTTACCCTGATGAGAGTTCCTCCTACTCCATGATATTCATCACATTAGTGATTAGGGGTCCTGGCTGAAGCTAGAGTAGTGTCTACTGCTAAGTAGACATGTCTGACAAACTGGGGGCTCCCAGAAATTGGCAACTTTGTAGAAGACTGACTGATAGGGTTGCCAAATAAAAAATAGGATGTTCAGTTAAATTTGAATCTCAGATAAACAACGAATAATTTTTTAGTATAAATGTGTCCCATGCAATATTGGAGACATTTAAACTTCAAAAAATTATTCATTGTTTAATGGGACATATTTATACTTAAAAGTTATTTGTTGTTTATCTGAAATTAGACTTTGATGGGGTGTCATGTGTTTGTATTTGCTAAATCTGTCAACCCTGTACTGTCAGGAAAAAGCAAAATCCAGTGAGGTGTGCATGATTACTGTTATTGCATCAACAGGTGGTTGAGGACAGGGAATCAAATCTCACAGTGAACCTACTATGGACTTCAGAGAATCCTTGGTGGGCACTGTGGAAAACACAAGGTTGCTGTTGAGGTCTTCGTGAAATTTATATTTAGCGTCATGAATGTGGATAGCAGATATCAAAGTGAGGAATATCTCAGACTTCAGTAAGCCAGATATAACTACATACCTAAGATGCTAGAAATGATATTCTAATTAAAAAAAAAAACATTTATTTATTGTTTTGGTTACGCCGGGTCTTAGTTGCAGCAGGCAGGCTCCTTAGCTGTGGCTCCAGAGCTCCTTAGTTACAGCTTGCCAGCTCCTTAGTTACAGCATGTGGGCTCCTTCGTTGCGGTATGTGAACTCTTAGTTGCAGCATGAATGTAGGATCTAGTTCCCTGACTAGGGATAGAACCTGGGCCCCCTGCATTGGGAGAGTGGAGTCCCATCCACTGCACCACCAGGGAAGTCCCATGATATTTTAATTTTTAAGGTCACATTGGAGTTTTGGTTTCAAATTCTTTTGGAACAGTTAGGTTTGAATGGGGCATGGTTTTACTTCTTAATTGCTTATAGGGAACAGAAATAAAATCTAGAGGGTCTGTTTTTTATGGTTAAGTTTGTAGCACTTAATGAGTGCATGAGCTTTATAGGCTGAAATACTTTGCTTTTCAATTACCTGAGACTACTCAAGATGAATGGGCACCAGGTTATTTTCTTAATGTCATAACTGCACGTATAGAGTAAAAGTTAGCGTTATCTAGTTAAACTTGAATAACCTCCCCAACCTAAATTCGGTAATTCCAGGATAAACATCACTTTGGGGATTGCATTGTCCCATCTGTTCTATTATTGATCATGTAAACTAGAAAATAGCCTAATACTCGCTTTACGCTACAGTATGTATGGGCTCCATACGTATTCTAATTCTTTGAATGAATTATATATTAATATAATTATTTATACATACTACATTAAAAAAAGGAGTGGGATAATATTATCTGTATATTTTATGGATCATCATATGGAGTCAGGCAGAGGTGGCATCAGTTTTGTTCATCAAAGCTGCTTGTAGAAAGTGGCAGAGTTTGAGTTGGGCTTCTAGGGTGAGCCAGCTATGAAAAAAAACAAAGGTCCCAAGTATAATATGAATTATGTCCTTGTGGCAAGCACAGCTCTTCTTCTTCCTCACTAACAAAACCCAGATTTTATGCAAGGCAGCAATGCATCCGGTTTCTAAAAACCACTTTTTCCCAGCGTCCCTGATATTATCAGAAGTTCCTGGATATCCCCTGTTTAAAGAGATGAAGGGCAGCTTAGCTAGCACACCTTTTGCCCTTTGCCCTTCTTATCTTGCCTACGTGGACATGAGGCTTTAGGAAGTGTTGATATTCTGCACCATAAGGATAAAAGCCACATATTAAGGATGGAAAAGAGGTGATTACATGGTCAAGCTGCTGTACCCGTTATGCACTGCCTATTTCCCAAGGCAATATGCAGAGAAGAAAAATAAGGCCTTATTTGGTTAAGTCACTATAGTCAGATTTCTGTTACGAGTAGCCAAACGCAAAGCCTAACTAATATAGTTGCTTCAGAATTAAATGAAAAAGGAAGTCTAAGGAGTGGGAAAAGTCATTCCATGTCCAACAACAGTTTTTACTAAACATCCTCTAGTAAGTGGATTTTGAGGAGCACAACATATGGCATAGGTCTTATGTGTGATTTTTGATGGCATTGCTCAATATTTGAGTTTATTGTTCATTATATATATATATATATATATATATATATATATATATATATAAAATGTGGGATCTTCCCGGACTGGGGCATGAACCCGTGCCCCCTGCATCGGCAGGCGGACTCTCAACCACTGTGCCACCAGGGAAGCCCTATATTTTTAATTGTTTCCACATTACCCAACCCACTATAGTAGTTATGGGGTAGGGCAGGGACAAAAAAGGATCCTAGAGCTAAACAAAGAAAGGAAGGGAGGGTTCTTCCCTCTGCGCATATCACAATTTATGGTATTACCAAGGATCTGGGGGTGGACTCCTATTGGATGCTCCAAGAGGAGGAAAGAGGAATCCAGTCACACCTCCAAAGAAGGCCATATAGTGCCCAGGAGGACCAAGTTGATCCGCAAGAGGGAAACAAAGCTGTCCTGCAAAAGGCACTGATTCTCTCTTTTTTAAACGATTTTTTTTTTTTTTTTTTTGTGGTACGCGGGCCTCTCACTGTTGTGGCCTCTCCCGTTGCGGAGCACAGGCTCTGGACGTGCAGGCTCAGCGGCCATGGCTCACGGGCCCAGCCGCTCCGCGGCACGTGGGATCTTCCTGGACCGGGGCACGAACCCGTGTCCCCTGCATCGGCAGGCGGGCTCTCAACCACCGCGCCACCAGGGAAGCCCTTAAACGATTTTTTTAAAAATTTATTTTTATTTTATTTTTGGCTGCCTTGGGTCTCCGTTGCTGCACATGGGCTTTCTCTAGTTGCGGCGAGTGGGGGCTACTCTAAGTTGCGGTGCGCGGGCTTCTCATTGTGGTGGCTTCTCTTCTTGCGGAGCACAGGCTCTAGGCGCGCCGGCTTCAGTAGTTGTGGCGTGCGGGCTTCAGTAGTTATGGCACACGAGCTCTAGAGCACAGGCTCGGTAGTTGTGGCCTACGGGCTTAGTTGCTCCGTGGCATGTGGGATCTTCCCGGACCAGGGCTTGAACCTGTGTCCCCTGCATTGGCAGGCGGATTCTTAACCACTGCACCACCAGGGAAGCCCTGATTCTCTCTTTTTAAAACGGTAGTTGATTTACAATGTTGTGTTAGTTTCAGGTGTACAGCTTCAGATTTTTTTTCTTTTTTTCTTTTCCACTATAGGTTATTACAAGATAGTGAATACAGTTCCCTGCACTATACAGTACATCCTTGTTGTTTATCTATTTTATCTATAGTAGTATCTGTTAATCCCATGCTCCCAATTTATCCCTCCCCCCAACCCACCCCTTTGGTAACTGTAAGTTTATTTTCTATGTCTGTGAGTCTATTTCAGTTTTGTAAATAAGTTCATTTGTATTTTTTTTTAGATTCCATGTAAGTGATATATAATATTTGTCTTTCTCTTCCTAACTTCACTTAGTATGATAATCTCTAGGTCCATCTGTGTTGCTGCAAATGGCAGTATTTCATTCTTTCTTATGACTGAGTACTATTCCATTGTGTGTGTGCGTGTGCGTGTGCGTGTGCGTGTGTGTGTGTGTGTGTACCACATCTTCTTTATCCCTTCATCTGTTGATGGACATTTAGGTTGCTTCCATGTCTCGGCTATTATAAATAGTCCTGCTATGAACAGTGGTGTGCATGCATCCCTTCAAATGAGAGTTTTTGTCTTTTCTGGATATGCGCCCAGTAGTGGGATTGCTGGATCATATGGTAACTCTATTTTTAGTTTTTGAAGTAATCTCCATCCTGTTTTCCATAGTGGCTACACCAATTTACATTTCCACCAACAGTGTAGGAGTGTTCCCTTTTACCCACACCCTCTCTAGCATTTATTATTTGTAGACTTTTTGATGATGGCCATTCTGACCAGTGCATTTCTCCAATAATTAGCAATGTGGAGCATCTTTTCATGTTCTTGTTGCCCGTCTGTATGTCTTCTTTGGAGAAATGTCCATTTAGGTCTTCTGCCCATTTGTTTGGATTGGGTTGTTTGTTTTTCTTGTTATTGAGTTGCATGAACTGTCTGTATATTTTGGAAATTAAGCCCTTCTCAGTCACATTGTTTGCAAATATTTTCTCCCAGTCTG
This sequence comes from Kogia breviceps, assembly GCF_026419965.1. Taxonomy (NCBI): domain Eukaryota; kingdom Metazoa; phylum Chordata; class Mammalia; order Artiodactyla; family Physeteridae; genus Kogia; species Kogia breviceps. Next base: position 23,607,730 of record NC_081328.1, read on the forward strand.
TATGTTGCCCCCCCCCATCCTTTTTAAAAATTCAGGTTGTATTCTGCTGTCTTTTTTGTTTTTTTAAGATTTTTTTGATGTGGACCATTTTTAAAGTCTTTATTGAATTTGTTACATTATTGCTTCTGTTTTATGTTTCGGTTTTTTGGCCTAGAGGCATGTGGGATCTTAGCTCCCCGACCAGGAATAGAACCCACACCCCCTGCATTGGTAGGTGAAGTATTAACCACTGTACTGCCAGGGAAGTCCCTGTAGGCTGTCTTTTTGTTTTGTTTCGGTTTCCTTTGCTGTGTATAAGCTTATAAGTTTGATTAGTTATCATTAGTTTATTTTTGCTTTTATTTCTTTTGCAAAAGGCACTGATTCTTAACAAGGGAATGAAGGAAGGGAGGACAGTGCTGGGGTGGGAAGAGTGTCTGCAGTGGAGTTTGTGGTGTGTCTCTTGGCCCAGAGGGAGATGGAAATATAAGCTTCATAGCCAAAGAGGCCAGCAGCCCTATGCCCCAGCACTCTAGCAGGGGTGGTGGAAGGATGGCTCCTTCTCACAGATCTGCTGATAGAGGTGATCAGGGAGATGAGACAAATAGGGTTTGGAAGAAATCACACAAGGGCCAGCTGATGCACAGGATTTTGGTGTATGGGTCATACATGTAGGTGACAAAGAAGAAAGCTGCCAAGACCTTTTCTTATCAGCTCTGCATGATCTGACTCCTGTCCCCATCTATTCCTATCTTTCTGTTACAGTCACACTGGCCACTTTTCAATTCCTCAGATAGACTGTGATCCCTCCCACCATGAGACCCTTGAACCTGCTGTTCTTTTTCCCTGGAGCTCTCCTCCCTGACATCCAAGGTGGGCTCACTCCACAGGTACCCTCTCCAGTTAATGCCTATTCATCTTTCAAGTCTTACCTCATCACTTCCTAAGGGAATCTTTCCCAGATCATCCAGGCTAAATCAAGTTCCCCCTACAGAATCTTGTTCCTTTCCTTCACAGAAGTTACTTCAGTGCAAAATTATACAAATTGTGATTATATGATTAATATCTACTTTCCCCACTAGACCGAAAGATCCAAGACAGCAGATCTGTATCTGTTTTTGCTTACCACTATACCCCTGGTACTCCAGCACAGTACCTGGCATATAGGAAGTGCTTAATAAATACTTATTAATGAAATTAATAAAACCAGACATTCATTGCTAAAGTGGAGATGATAATCCTAGCTATCTCATAGAATTTCTTGAAGCCTAAATATGAAAGTGCTTTATAAAGCATAAGGAACTGTTTTAAAATTACTATTATTAAGAAAGATGCTTTAGATTATGATTCTAAATAAATACATTTGAAGAAAAGGATCGAAGAAAAGGATCCAAAGTCTTTTTTTTTTTTTTTTTTAAAGGCTTACCTGAAACTTTCTTTTCAAGGCCTGGGTCATTACTGGGGTCAGCCCAGTTCCTGTTTCCATATTTTCTTTATTGGTAAGTGGGGTTCCACCTGGGCTCCTGCAAAGGTATTGAAAATATTAGGAGCTGTGTTTTATACCGAATTTTCAAATGAATTTAGAAAGCATAAAGATAGGAGAGTGGATTACCTCTCTACATCAACTTTTCTGAGTAGTTTCCGCAGATCTAACTGGCTCTTACCAGGAGTACTGATAAAATAAAGATACAGAAGTTAGAGCTTGCCAGATTTTATAATTTTTCCAAAGCAAAGCAGTCATTTCTATAGGCAATATCCTAGAAAGTAGTTTGTTACATTTGTTACTATTTATTACATTTAAAAATAGCAGTAGAGGGCTTCCCTGGTGGCGCAGTGGTTGAGAATCCGCCTGCCGATGCAGGGGGCACGGGTTCGTGCCCCGGTCCGGGAAGATCCCACATGCCGCGGAGCGGCTGGGCCCGTGAGCCATGGCCGCTGCGCCTGCGCGTCCGGAGCCTGTGCTCCGCAACGGGAGAGGCCACAACAGTGAGAGGCCCGCGTATCACAAAAAAAAAAATAGCAGTAGATGCTGATAGGAGCATAAAGTGATACAGTGATTCTACTAAGTAATAGTTTTTGACTCAGTAATTACACATGTAAGAATCCATCTTAGGGCAAAACTCAGCTATGCATACAGATGATGGATAAGGATGTTTATGGAAGAGTTATAGAAAAAAAAAATCACAAACAACCTAAATGTCTCAAAACAGGATTTTATCTATGAAATTCACATATTAAAAAACTGCATCTATTGAAGAAGTCAAAATGATGGTTTAAACTAATTTTTAATGAGACATGGGAAAGTTCATGACATATTAATGGGAAAATCCATATCTGTATGTATAATATGATTATACATAGGTACACACGTAAACATATCATATTTCATTGATTCCAAAACATAAACATATTTCATTAATTCCAAGAAAACTAGTTTTCTTATTTTATTACTTCTGAAATTGTGCTGCTTTGAAAATTCCTGATAATATTTCCCCCCCAAATCTGTTATTAAATCAATGGTGTATTTTGTAATAAACAGCATAATGAAATGGAAATAATAGAGTATATGTCCAGAGAAAGACTAGAATGATAAACAACAGTATGTTAACAGTATGTGGCTATCTCCAATGATAGGATTATTTGCATGATTTTTGTTTTCTTCTTGAAACGTTTCTGTAGATTTCAATTTTCAGTGATCATATGTAACTTTTAAAGTTAGAAATAAGCAAAAAATCATTATTTTAAGTAGCAGTAGAGTGTAGTACTGTGGATTTCCTTACATTAAGACATTTGTAACTCGAGTTGATAACACTTTGGACTTCGGTTTCAGGGAAACGCACCGCAGGTCAGAGACAGTGACTAGTGGATTCTGTGCCTTTGGTGATGGTACAAGCTTTAATCACAAAATGAGACACTATTAAAAACACATTTAAAAATAGCATTCAAAATGTAAACATACTAAAACAATAAATATTTGAGTGCTGAATATGTGTAAGATATATCTATTCAATTTTTATTCCAAAGCTTCAAAGTATATCTCTACCTCTTCAAAATAATGGTTGGTAAATAAAACTGACTAATTAAATAATTTGGGGATTAACATATTTTGTTGAGGAGATCCAAAATTACTCAAAAAAAAAAAATCAAATACTTACCTCAGAATGGTTTCTATATTTAAGACTTATGCTTATGTTCCATTAAGGGACAACCACATTATAAGTCGAAAGACCACGTGTTTGGTCAATGACATCTCTTACCTTTCTCCTTTCATCAAAACTCTGTGTCTTCTTTAATTTCACAGTCAGTAGATCTTTAACTGTTATATGCATGGGTCCACTTTTTTTTACTGGTCCAGCCTTAAAATACATGGAGAGGATAGAATTCAAATTGGAACCAGGACATCTAGTCAGATGCAAATCCAAATCTAATTTTTAAAGACTCTTTAGAAATTAACTTAAAAATTAACTCTTATTTCCCCTAGGAGCCTATCAAATTCTTTCCATTCAACCAAGAACAATTCTGTTTTCAGTATCCATGGATGCTAAGGCTATTGAAAAGTATTCACCAAAATGTAAGGCTTTGATAGTAAGAGATGGGCTAGTTCCTTGCAACTATGCATCTTCCTTAGGAGTCACTGTAATAGGACCGGAGATGAAGGAGTTCCTCAAATCAAAGTGAAGTTTTGGGGACTTCCCTGGTGGCTCAGTGGTTAAGAATCCACCTGCCAATGCAGGGGACATGGGTTTGAGCCCTGGTCCGGGAAGATCTCATATTCCATGGAGCAATGAAACCCACGCGCCACAACTACTGAGCCTGCGCTCTAGAGTCCGCTCGCCACAACTACTAAACCCGTGTGCCCCAACTACTGAAGCCCGCGCGCCACAACTACTGAAGCCTGTGCGCCTAGAGCCCGTGCTGCACAACAAGAGAAGCCACTGCAATGAGAAGCCCGTGCACCGCAACGAAGAGTAGTCCCTGCTCGCCACAACTAGAGAGAGCCCACGCACAGCAACGAAGACCCAACGCAGCCAAAAATAAAAATAAGTTAATTAATTAAAAAAAAATTTTTTAAAGAGCAAGTTAAAAACAAAGTGCAGTTTTGCCTGAACTACCTAAAAAGATGACTCAGTTCCCATACAGCAAGGACGTATACTCAAAAAGGTATATATTAGGGCAAATATAACAGTAGGCTCTACATTTAATTCAGCCATTTTAAACCAAATATATCTGTAGTGAAAATTCAGCAGATTTTTTAATAGGGCCATGCCTGTCTTAGTGATTCACAAATACTCTGGTTCCCTTGGAAGATAAGTAACTCTAATGGAGACTGGTTCTCCAGCCTAATGGCATTATACTTTAGGATCCACAAATTCTTTTTATTCTGACTTCACTCACTAAGCTATCTTTGTTTTTAATTTGGTTTCCCAGAGAGATTTCCCTTTTTGTAAAGAACCCTACAGGAATGTCCCACCTTGCTGGGTTTCATTCATTTATCCTTGAAAAAAAATCACTTTCATTTCTAAATCCCACTTTCGTGATCTCCCAGAGGACTGTGTCTTTAAAAACAATAATTGACATAATAAGATATGGAAACAGAACAAAATGCAGCCCTTCCTGTCAAAGCCCTTAGCCCAGCCTTAAAAGGACACCTGGCTGTACTCCTTCATTACACACTGACCAAAACACACCTTTACTGGATTGTTTTTTACCTGATGTGCTTTAGTGAGATCAGATTTTCTGAACAGCAAAGGTGCTGTCAGTGGTGGAGGCGGAGGGGGCGGGGGCGGAGGCGGAGGGGGCGGAGGCGGAGGTGGGGGCGGAGGAAGACGACTGGCTGGCTGTGGCAGCGCGGAGGGAAGTACAGCCTCGGAGTCTCCAGGGGTGGTTAGAGCACATGCAGGCACGTTCGTAAGTTTACCATGCATGTGACACATCTGACCACAGCTTGGACAGGAAGAATTTTCTGAGACGGCCTGGAAGAAAACGTTACAGTTGGCAACTGAAGAACAGATTTATTTGGTTCTTATGGCTGAGAGTCATCAAAACCATACCTACCACGTACCGAATGCTTTCTCAGTATACCATATGCTCCGTAATATATTCTCATTTATCACAAGCTCATTCATTCATTCATATATTTGTTTTGTGTGTGCTATATGCCAGGAACTGTGGGTACAATATGAGCCCTGTCTGTCACCTCATTGAGCTGACAGTCTGGTGAGGAAGACAAGACATTAAACATACACAAAACACATTCAAAACAAACCAAAATAATACTTCAATAAGAGCCATGAAGTGTGCTGTGAGCATGAATAGTCAGAGGTCTGGGGAGTGATATTTATTAGCCATGATCTCAAAGATGAGTTTAGCCTTACCAGGTGAAGAAGGGAGATAAAAACTGGGGGAAGAGTTCCTGGCAGAGGGAAAAACACTTAATGCAACCCAGAATATAGTATATTCAAGGAACTGATAAAAAAGGTCAAGAGCCTGGAACATGACTGTTATGGGCTGAATTGTCCCCTCCCCCATTGCAACTCATATATTGAACCCTCAACCCCCAGTACCTCAGAATGTGATTGTATTTGGAGATAGGGCCTTTAAAGAAGTGATTAAATTCAAAGGAGCCATTAGGGTGGGCTCTAATCCAATGTGACTGGTGTCCTTATATAAAGACGAAACTTGAACAAACAGGAGACACCGGGGATGCACATGCACAGAGAGAAGACAATCTGAGGACATAGAAGGCAAGTTGAGGGGAGAGGCATTAGAAGTACCCAACCTTACCAACACCTTGAGCCTATACTTCTGGCCTCCAGAATTGTGAGAAAATAAATTTTTGTTGTATAAGTCACCCCGTCTGTGTTACTTTGTCATGGCAGCCCTAGCAAATGAATACAACGACCCTATGAAGTAAGGGGGCATACTACAGGCTGCTGTAACAAAGTATCACAAACTTGGTGGCTTAAAACAAAATTCATTCTCTCACAGCCCTGGAGGTCAGAAGACTGAAATCAAGATGTCAGTAGGACTGCACTCCCTATCAAGGCTCCAGGGAAGAATCTGTTTCTTGTCTCTTCCAGCTTCTGGAATCTACTGGCATCCTTTGGTTTGAGGCCCCATGACTCCAGTCTCTGCCTCTGTGGTCCCATTGTTTCTCCTCTTCTCTGTTTATTCTACTCTGCGTGTCTTTTATAAGGAACTTGTCACTGGATTGAGGGTCCACCCAGATAATAAAGTATGATCTCCTCATCTCAAAATCCTTAACTCAATTATATATCTGCAAAGACCCTGTTCCCAAAAAAGGTAATATTTACAGGTTCCAGGGATTAGGACTTGGACATGTCTTTTGGGGGCCCATCATTCAGCTCACTACAGATGGTATCTTCCCCACTTTATAGATGAAGAAACTGAGGTCCAGGTTGTGAAGTCCAGGTCATGAGGTGATTTGCCTTTGCTCCTCTGGTTAGCTCATCTTAAGGCACAAATTCTGGGAGTAGGGGTGTAATCCCAGAAGCGTCTCTCCAAACCAATGAGCACAATGTTTATTCTTGAGGTTGTAGACACTGAGAATAGGGGTCCTGCTTAGGGGAGTTCGGAGAGAGTGGATATTTATAGTTTTTTCCTGCCTATATCAGACAAGAAAATAGAAACCACCTTGAGTATTTAGAAGAGGGGACATGTAATATAGTGAGTTGGTTATACTGCTGATGGAAGAGCTGAGAAGCACGCAGGGGACAGTGAGGCATCCCAGAGATTAGCAACAGCAAAAAGCCATGAACACCCTGACACTGCATGGCCAAAGAGAAGGACAGTATAACCAGATCTCTGGAGCTGGGTTAACCCAGAGAATCTAGAAACATGGTTGACTTACCTAGTGGGAGCTGGAGTTAGGGAGGCAACAACAACCATTGCTGGAGAAATTGCCCAACACAGAGAACAAAGGGGAAAAAGACCCCATCCTCTCTCTCCTTCTAATCTCTCATCAGTGTCTCCCATTAGTCCAGCACACCAGGAGCCAGATGACATGGAGCTTGGGAAATGTAGCCTGCAGGGGTCAGCCCCCCTCCAATACAGAGCAGAGCCTCTGAAGTTTAACACTAGACCTGAGAGCAGATCTGCCCAGAACTAGCACTAGCCTGTAGCCACTCCTCCTTCTAGTAAAAGCACACTGGGGTTCCAATGGGGGACAACCCCTTCCCTCCTTACCTAATTCTGGATTTGTTTTTCGTTTGATAATACTAACCTTCAATTCTTCCCGGAGCTTGCATAATTCACTTTCCAAAATGCGAAACCGTTGTTTTAGACTATGAAGTTCTTGGTGGCAGAAACGGGATGGAAAGATGGTGTCTTTCAATACTTCCAAACTCTGAAATTAAAAAATAATCAAGCCTGAATCCAATGAGCAATATGATAAGGACAAGAAAGTGGCTTGATGTATGTTTTATAGAAGTGAAGGCAATAACAAGGACCTACTGTATAGCACAGGAAACTATGTTCAATATCTTATAATAATCTATAATGGAAAATAATATGAAAAAGAATATGTGTGTATGTGTGTGTAACTGAATCACTTTGCAGTACACCTGAAAATAACACATTGTAAATCAACTATATTTCAATTAAAAAAAAATTATTTTTATTGAAAAAAAAAATTGAGGGCAGACATGACCACACAATTTCATCTCATCTGAGTTTAGCTTGAGGGTCTGCTGACCTGAGCACACACACACATGAACACACACACCAAGTATGTAAAAAACCCATAATGCTGAAAACATGTATGTCAAACCCATACCCAGGCCATGCAGTTCTGAAACCAGTTGTATATAGACCATACTCTATTTGTCCAAAGCTTTATTGCATCTTTAAAATTGGGAAATTTGAAGATCCAGGACGGTCTTAGCCAGCTTCTGCTAAGGGGTGTATCTGTTGAAGCAATAACCACTCTGTAGGAAAAACAAAACCAAACAAAGCAAAAACTTCTAAGTTGGAATTAACAGCCTCTAATTAAATAACAAGCTAGTTGCTTTTTTTTTGTGTGTGTGGTATGCGGGCCTCACTGTTGTGGCCTCTCCTGTTGCGGAGCACAGGCTCCGGACGCACAGGCCCAGCGGCCATGGCTCATGGGCCCAGCCGCTCTGCGGCATGTGGGATCCTCCCAGACCGGGGCACGAACCCGCGTCCCCTGCATCGGCAGGTGGACTCCCAACCACTGCGCCACCAGGGAAGCCCAACAAGCTAGTTTTATAGTATGACTCAGGAGCAGAGACTATCTAAAGCCAAATTCTTCATTTACTTCTAGAATTCCCAGATTAACTTATGCAACAAATATTTATTGAGTAAATAAATAGTAATAAATAAAATAACATAGTAAACAAATAGGTATCAGAGATTTAGTAATGAACAAAATAGATAAAAATCCTGCCCTCATAGAATTTACAGTTTCATGGAAGAAAGGTAAAAATAACTAAGTGAATAATATATGTGGGTTGTTAGGTAGTGAACAAATGCTAAGGAGAAAAAGATAAAGCAAGAGAGGGAATGTGAAACATTGTGTGGAGGTGAAAATTTAGATAGGGTAGCCAGGGAATGTCTCACTGAGAAGGTAACTTTTGAGAACAAATGTCAAGGAAGTGAAGAAACTAGGAAAGCAAATATTTGGGAGAAGAGCGTTCCTGGCAAGAGCAATAGTAAGTGCAAAGGCCCTGAGACAGGAGTTTGTCTGAGGTGTTTGAGGGATAGCAAGGAGGCCAGATGACTAGGGTGGAAAGACTGAAGGAAGAGGATTAACAGATAATGTGAGTCAGACCATAAAGGTCTTGTTGGTCATACAAAGGATTTTCATTTTTACTCTGAGGAAGACCTTGGAGAATTTAAGCAGAGGAGCAATATGAAATGATTTTAACAGGCTCACTCTGGCTGTTGTGTTGAAATACACTACAGAGGCAGCAAGGGCAGAGCAGGAAGACCAGTTAGAAGGCTTCTGCAACATTCGGGAGAGAAAGGAGTCAAGGATGGTATCATGGTTACTGCTTTTTGAGGGTCTGTTTGTTTTAAAATTTTTTTGTAAAGAGAGCTTTAACAAAAAATGTATAAATATGTTATTATGAAACCTACTGCCTTAGAGTTCTTAGATTTTAGAGTCTCTTTTAATAACACATTTAAGCCCTGAGTCCCAGAGAATAAATGATCAAATTTTACCAAAATAAAGATTTAAGTTCTAGTCATATACCTCTCTTTCATCACTTAGTTACCAAGTTTATACAATTAAATTGACTAGGAAAGTAGAAAATAGTTACTGTGCACCTCAAACACAATTCCTTGTGATTTTTACTTCATTTGAACTCTTAAGCTATGGCTGCCACATAAAATCAGGATGCTCAGTTAAAATTTAATTTCAGATAAAGGGTGAATAATTTTTTAGTATAAGTATATTAGAAATGTTGCATGGGACAATACAAAAAATCATTCATTGTTCATCTGAAATTCAAATTTAACTGGGTGTTCTGTATCTTTATTTGCTAAATCTGGTAACTTGTTCCTAAAATGATCAGATTTTTAATATTTTCTCTGTTCCATATTACGCCTTACCTTTCTGGTGAGGGTGGTGGAGGGGGAGGTGTAACTAGCTTAGACTGAAAGTGAGAGGCTTCTTTTCTTTTGAAAAATCTTTTTGCTTTGGCTTTTAGCTTTCTTCTTCGTTGCTTGAACTTGGGCATGGTTTCTGTAGAGAAGATTTGTTTTTACATTTTTTTATTGAGGAATAATACATATCATAGAAAATACACAAATTTTAACTACAGTTCAATGAATTATCACAAAGTGAACACATCCTTGTAACTGCCACCTTGGTTAGGAAATAGGTCATACCAGCAACCCAGAGTCCCCTTGAGGCAGGAGATAGATGGGCCCCAGGCTGAGCAGCTGGAATCTGTCCCCTGTAGACAGATATTTCAAGATGAAGATAATGGCAGGAGCAAGGAGCTGAGTCCTGTTTGGAGAAAAAGCTACAGAGACCACATATTTCTCATTCTTGAGGTCAAGGAGACCTCCAAGCGACACATGTGCAAAAAGGATCCTTGGGGAGGGGGAGCCAGATCATAATATGTTCTACTAACTCCTCAGAGACCCTTGCTCTGGAATCCATCTTGGCTAAAAGATGTGCATGCACACAGGGGAGGGCCCTGTGCCAGACCAAATATGGACTCAAAGTCAGACAAAGCAAGATGATTGGCCAGAGGTAACCCAGAACTGCCCCATACAAGTAACATAATCCACCCCAAAAGTGTGTGCTGCTCTCTCTCTCTCTCACTCTCTGAGTCCGACCGTGCTTTCTCTGCACATATCTTCTCTCCTAATAAGCATGTTACTTGCCTCACTACTTTTTGTCTCTTTGCCAAATTCTTTCTTCAAAGCAGACAAGCACCAGGGCAGCGCTGCAGCCCGCGTTCAATCCCTGCTCAGGGAAATGAGGTCCCACTTCAAGCCACCACAGGCTGCAGCCACCTCATAGCCACCCAAGATCACCCTGAACTGGAGGAAAATTTAAACCCAGATTTAAACTATCTCTAGAGATACCTTGGCTTTGGCATTATATTACTCTCTAATTTTGCTTTGTTTTGCTTGTTTTGCTTTTCTTCATTAAGTTAGGTGAATTTCCCTTTCTTTATAATGAAATCAAGCAGGACCTTTCAGGGCCTTCCCAGTACAAAAGCCGTTTTTGTTCCCTTTCTCTTGTTTGTAGAAAAAAGACTTCAGTCTCCTAAGCCTTCCTCAAGTTCCAAAGAGCAGACTCAAGCAGTTACTAATTAGAGAAGTGAGGGAATGCAGAAACAATGATAGGTTAAACAATAGTTCAGAGATAAAACAGAGTCACAGGACTCCTAGCTCTTCCTCGCCTATCTTTGTGTTGTCCTGCAGGATCTAAGACCACACCCCCCAAGTGAAAGATGGTGACTACATGCTGACCACCAGCACTTAGACCCCAGACTGGTTAGAACCATAAATGTTGATGATTAAGATTCCCTAGACATCACCCTGTTACTTTACCACCAACCAAAAAGTTGAAAGTCCACCAGCTGATCAGGTATCCTATTACCCCCATCCCTAAAGCTGCATTTAAAAATCCTTGCCTGGGCTTCCCTGGTGGCTCAGTGGTTAAGAGTCCATGCTTCCACTGCAGGGGGTGTGGGTTCGATCCCTGTTCTGGGAACTGCCGCATGCTGTGCGGAGCACCCCCGCCCTCCCCCCAAAAAAATCCTTGCCTGAAAGCCATCGAGGAGTTTGGTGCTTTTGAGCACTAGCTGCCCTTTCTCCTTGTTTGGTGCCCTGCAATAAACACTGTACTTTCCTTCACCATAACCTGGTGTCAGTTGATCAGCTTTGCTCTGAGTTGGGCAAGTGGACCTGAGTTTGGTTTGGTAACAATAACGGAGAAGATGGCTACAGTTGGGTTATGTCAGTTATTAAAAGGAAGTAAATTTCTTTGCTGGTAACATTTACTGAGATTCCAATATACAAGGTTGAGTTGGTAGTGAAAGAAAAACAAAACTAACCATTTATATAATGCCCATTTACTTTTAGACAACTTCACATACATTTTTTCAGTGAATCTTCATTACCATGCAAGGTATGTTTCCTGAGGAAGAGGATTTTTATTCCCATTTTTACATAAGAATAAATTGAGGCTTAGAAGGATGATGATTTATCCAGTGTAATGCAATAAAGCATTAAGTCCAGATTCGTAAGTCTTCAAAGACCACATTCTTCCTAATACACAGTGATGCAATAGTAGAATAGGTGATATACAACATAATAACAATTAACCCAAATCTAAGACATGGGTGTTTCAAAACGTTTATTTTAAAGCACTTTTAAACACTAACTAGTATATTTAGATTTTAACCCAGAATCCTTTTCTGAAGAAAATTAAGTCAGAGCTGGTTTGATGTGAAGAAGTGCTTTGCCAGTTTCAGTTTTTGCTACCTGAGGAACAAAGATGTCCTTATTCAAGTAGCAGAACTAAAAATGGTCTCAAGGGCTGGGCCTCCTTCTCTTCAAACTTACATTTGAATAGGAACAATTGGTCTTTAAAATACATTCATTCCACTTTTGTTCACCCTGTAACCCTCCAGCACTTGGTATGCAGCTCTATGCTTGCTCAGCTCTCAGATTCCAAGGGCTGAAGAACCTCCCCCAGCTCCAATGTGGGTAGTAAAAACTAAGAAATGTTTTAGTTCCAAGAGCATTGGACTCACAGAGGGCACCCTCCACGGCAATGGGTGACAGAACATATATCAACAACTGGTCTAGGAGTAAAGTTTCTTGATAGCATCTTATTTAACAAATTGCCAGACCTCAAATTAACAGCGTATTTCTTAACTGTTCTTACAGGCTTGGGAGACATAGCCCAAGATACCTGATTTCACCTTTATTGTATCACTTTTCCTTTCTACTAAAATAATGAATAAAGGCTAAGCGGGGATTATTAAACACAAGGAATATCTACAGGATTAAAAATAAACCCCACAAAACAAAAATATTCTGAATGAAGATATTTAGGAAAGCCTCAGGAAGCAACAAAAAACTTACGGTTGCCTGGAAAGAAGTTAAACCTTATCAAATCCATGGCCAAGACTATCTGTGAAGAAATGTCCCCGGAAACCTCTATCCAAGGCCCAGAGTTCACTGGTTGGGATCCCCAGAATCTGAGATTTCCCCAGTAACCTCCCCTTACTGTCTTCCCTCTGCCCCTTCACAACCCTCCCCCATCCTGTTCCTGTTCCCTCTCTCACCTGCCTTGACGTCTTTTGTTAGAGAGCAAACTGACATGGAGAACTGGCCTCCGGCCTCCCTTTTTCCTATATTCACCAATCAATCCCTCAGTTATGAAAACAGACTTTAGAAAGGAGCTGGATGTTCTGGTTAAACTCAGTGGGTTGACTCTATACCTTAACTTCCACTCCAGTGGTGTGTTGGGATTAGCCCTGACTTTTACATTTTTAGGAAGTCTGTGAGCCAGTTGTTAAACAAATCTACCATTTAAATTAAGTTACATAAACTTACAATTAGGTAATTTATATTTTAAAAGATAATCAATACACAAAATTCACCACTCCCTAATGACTTTACTATTATGTATGCTCTTGAGGTTTTTGTTTTTTGTGTTTACCTGATTGTATATATACAGTGAAAATGCTTTAGAATGGTGTATTATTGCTCATTTTTTCCCCTCTGCACCTTCAATGACTTCACATTGGAAACTTGAAATTGCCCATGATGGGAGAATTTACACTACTATAAAACACTACAAATTAAGGCTTGGTTTATTATTTTGTTGATTGCTAAGAAAGTGATGAAAAGAATGTTAATAGTGCAGATTAAACTTAAAAGTGTATCTTGTCTGTGGTTACATTGTGAATAGCACAAAAAAATTGAGGAGTATTATTCCAGTATTTGAAAATGAGGGTTTCCCTGGTGGTGCAGTGGTTGCGAGTCCGACTGCCGATGCAGGGGATGCGGGTTCGTGCGCCGGTCCGGGAAGATCCCACATGCCGCGGAGCAGCTGGGCACGTGAGCCGTGGCCGCTGGGCCTGTGCGTCCGGAGCCTGTGCTCCGCGAAGGGAGAGGCCACAACAGTGAGAGGCCCGCGTAGCGCAAAAAAAAAAAGAAAACGATTATCTGATTCATCAGAGGTTGCTTACTGAAGTGAAGCTCCAAAATAAATCTTTGTGTTTTGCTTTTGTCTTACTTCACAGAGTAAATGAAAATATCAACCAACATTCATATCAGGACTAAGCTTGTTCATAAATTGCAACCACAGGTTGGTTACAAATAAAAGAAGTCTATAAAAATCAATAATAGTATTTTGTGAGAATCAATTGGCTATGAAATTTATAAGAAAGAGTATTATATATTTCATCATTGCTTATAATAATTATGTTATATACCATAACAGTATATAATATCAGTAAATTTATAGTAAAATTATGTATATATATTTATAAATATTTATTAGCACACTACTGGTGGAGCATCATGAAAAAGGCAGTAAAGGAATAAAAAAGGCATAAACCCACAGGACGAAGAATGGGAGTAGACCCTATAATAGATGATAGATGTGAACTAAATCATCTAAAAGTAGTAGTAACTGATTTGGCAGAGCAGAGGAAAGCTGAGGCTTGCCTGCCTGGTAGGGAAGCCAACAGGAAGCAAGACCATTCCCAGAACTCTGAGAAGATTCGGGACTTGAAAGCACCTAGTTCCTTTGAAGGTTTGGGGTAGGGCTTAAATTGGATTGATTAAAAGTCTTTATAAGAATTGGATAGGCCTTTGACTTCTGTCCTCCCATCCTTACGGCCAGGCAGTGTCCTGGCTTTCATTTTATGGACAGGTTTATTCTCTGGAGAAGTTGAACCTAGAGGTGCTGAATTTGGGTCACCAAGCATATGTCATGTCTCTGTCACTATACAGAAGATGGGGGATGATCCTAACCAAAAAGTGGGACTTTCAATCCCCTTCCTCAGCTCCACTCCCAAAATACAGGCCACCACGTTTTTATTTATTTATTTATTTTTTGGCTGCATTGGGTCTTCGTTGCTGCACGCAGGCTTTCTCTAGTTGTGGTGAGCGGGGGCTATACTTTGTTGTGGTGCGCGGACTTCTTATTAGTGGCTTCTCTTTGTTGCGGAGCATAGGCTCTAGCCATGCAGGCTTCAGTAGTTGTGGCTCACGGGCTCTAGGGTGCAGGCTCAGTAGTTGTGGCGCAGGGGCTTAGTTGCTCCGTGGCATGTGGTATCCTACCAGACCAGGGTTTGAACCCGTGTCCCCTGCATTGGCAGGTGGATTCTTAACCACTGCGCCACCAGGTAAGTCCTATAGGCCACCAAGCTTAATTCCCAGCCTCAAACCCCCACATCTCTTATGCCTCCTGGAGGAGACTAGAAGATTCTCCAGGGAAATTGGCCCAAGAAAAAAGACCTACAGATACTGACATTTGGGGTTCTACCCAAAATGGCCAAGTCCTTGATGATCAATTACCCACTGTGGTGCCCACAGGTTGACAATATCTACTTCCACTACTTTGAGCTGCCAATCAATTATCTTTTTTGTGTATTCCTTTGACAAATAACAGCCAAAGATCATCAGTCATTTTAGGAAAAGTCTTTACCATGAAGAGCAGAGACCAAAGTAAACAGGGAGAGAGAAAAAAAATAATCCAAATCAAAGGAAAGGGAAAGAATGTAGGAAGCAGAAGAAAAATTTAAAAAAGAAAAGAAAATATCTTCAGAAAATGAGATACTGCATTCATGAAATAGGGTAAGAAATAATTTTTAAATTTAAAATAGGAGAAATTTTAAAACTATAATAGAACAGTTGGAAGATTAAAGTTTTAGATGAGAACAGAGAAAATGGAGAGAATTTTATCAAATAAACAGTACAAAAATACTCCCCAGAACTGAAGGACTTGAATTTCCAGATTAAAATGGTCCATTCAGGGCTTCCCTGGTGGCGCAGTGGTTGAGAGTCCGCCTGCTGATGCAGGGGACGCAGGTTCGTGCCCCGGTCCGGGAAGATCCCACATGCTGTGGAGCGGCTGGGCCCGTGAGCCATGGCCGCTGAGCCTGCGCGTCCGGAGCCTGTGCTCCGCAATGGGAGAGGCCACAACAGTGAGAGGCCCGCGTATCACACACACACACACACACACACACACAAAAACAACAACAAAAAAACGGTCCATTCAATGTAATGAATAAAAGATTCACATTGAGGCATGCCATCATTTAGAACACCAAAAATAAACAGGAGATTCTAAAAGTTTCCAGAGAGAAAATACAGTCTAGATATAGAGGACTGAGAAGAGAATGACACCGGATTTCAACAGCTACTCTGCAGTTCTGAGGGGATTCCATAGTCCTATACCTGGCCAAAATTTCAGTCAAGTGTGAGAACAGAAGAGAAACAATGGGAATTTCCAGGATAATGGTGATCACAAGTCCTCGGAAGACAACTTTGCGGCAGGCCTAGAGGAAGGGTCAGCAAACCTTTCTCTGTGAAGGACCAGATAATAAATATTTTAGGCTTTGCAAGCCATCTGGTCTCTGTTACAACCACTCAGCTCTACCACTACAGCACTAAAACAGCCACAGATAATACTTAAATGATTGTGGCTGTATTCCAATAACTTTTATTTATGGCCATCCAAATTTGAATTTCACAGAATTTTCATGTGTCACAAAATATTATTCTTTTGATTTTTTCCAGCTATTACAAATTGTAAAAACCATTCTTAGCTCATGAGACCTATAAAAACAGTAATTTCCTGACCCCTCACTCAGTGCACAGCCAGCAAAGTGAGCAAGTGTAACAGAGGGCTTCAGTAGGGGAAAAAAAAAAAAGAAATGGATAAATTACCTAGTGTGTTTGATCATTCTGAGCAGAATTTACTGTTTTTCTGTAAAGTTAGGGCCAAGTTACTGATAAGAGCTTGAAAAAATAAGCATATTAAAAATGTCTAGGAGTGGGTGGGACTTCCCTGGTGGTCCAGTGGTGAAGAATCCGCCTTCCAATGCAGGGGATGAGGGTTCGATCCCTGGTCAGGGAACTAAGATCCTACATGCCGCGGGGCAACTAAGCCTACGCACCACTAGAGAGCCTGCCTGTCGCAACTACTGAGTCCATGCCACAACTAGAGAGAAGCCTGTGTGCTGCAATGAAAGATTCTGTGTGCCACAACTGAGACCCGATGCAGACAAATAAATATTTTAAAAATTTTCTGTTTAAAAATAATTAAATAAATAAAGTATTAAAAAAAAAAAAAAGTCTAGGAGGGGGAACTGCCTGGAGGTCCAGTGGTTAGGACCTGGTGCTTTCACTGCCATAGCCTGGGTTTGATCTCTGGCTGGGGAACTAAGAGCCCACAAGCTGCAGGGAGTGGCAAAAAAAAAAAAAAAAAAAGTCTCGGAAAAAAGTTCTACGAGAAAAGAAGTGAAATCATAGTAACACTATATGTTCAGCTGTTACACAATATTTAACAGTATAAACACCAAATGTTTATTTAACTAAAAATTATGATATATTGGGAAGACAGAAGGAAAGAAAGTGTAAATCAGAAGTTGTCTAAATTTATATAATGTTTAACCCATTGGGGGGAAGAAAAAAGGAAGAGTATTATAAACATGTTACTTAGAAACATGGAGGTAAACACCAGAAACAGTTACAAAAGTGGATAGGGTTGCCTTTGGCAAGTGGGAGTCAGGATTATAGAGAGAGGATTCAGAGGACTATCGTTTCTTGTTTGTTTCTTTCTAAGTATAATAAGCCTTCCGGTAGTATTGGACAGTTAACCTTTGGTATGTACTATTAGCTGGAAAAATAAGAGTACCACCATTCTGAAACTAGGCCATCCTTTTCTAGCCCTTTCCTGGTGGTTGTTCCAGCACGCATGCCTTCAAATTTCTAAAGAGTTCTACATAAGTCAATGTATGTCATTTTGGAAATTATTATGATTATTATCATCATTATTTTTTTGGCTGCCCTGGGTCTTCATTGCTCCGTGCAGGCTTTTTCTTTTTTTTTTCTTTTAAAAATAAATTTATTTATAATTTTTTAATCTTTTGGTTGTGTTGGGTCTTCGTTGCTGCATGCGGGCTTTCTCTAGTTGTGACGAGCGGGGGCTACTCTTCATTGCAGTGCATGGGCTTCTCACTGAGGTGGTTTTTCTCTTGTTTTGGAACTTGGGCTCTAGGCACGTGGGCTTCAGTATTTGTGGCGTGTGGGCTCAGTAGTTGCAGCTCATGGGCTCTAGAGCACGGGCTCAGTAGTTGTGGCGCACAGGCTTAGATGCCCCGTGGCATGTGGGATTTCCTGGACCAGGGATCGAACCCATGTTCCCTGCACTGGCAGGTGGATTCTTAACCATTGGACCACTAGGGAAGTCCAGAAATTATTTCTTAAGTGAAAAAAAAATCTAGGAACTAAATCATATTTTCTCCTCTCTCTTCTGTGTGTGTGGGGGGTGTCCTGGGCCCTGGGTCATTATTACTATTTAATGACCTTCTAATTAAATACAGTAATTGACACATGCAGAGAATTAAGAGAATATGTCAAATCTGTCAGGATAGAAAGACACAGTCTGAGATAATTCCTAGATTAACGTTATATTAAAAAATAATCATAGCTCTTCCAAAAGTGAAAGATAATGAATTCCTACCTCAAACAGGACAGAGGACACAGCAAGCTAAGGTTTGTTTTATTATCACTGCTTTACTAAAAGCTTTAGATACTCTGCAGAGGATAACTGTCCAATTAAAAAAGAGTATATAGCAATCTTTATCTAGATGAGACATGTAAAGTCCCCTTTCCAAAAGAGTAATGAGACATACAGATTCTTTTTGCTAGATTAGGTGGGACTCCAATTGCTAACACTAGAGAGAAGCTCATTCTTTCATGATTACTCAGAGCATTTTTTCTATTTTTTTAAATTGAAAAATATACTTCTTTTCTTTTAACTTGCCTTGTTTTGAAAAGAATCTAAGGCCAATTAAAAAAAACCTGTGCCACACATTAAAAAAAAGAAAAAGTGAGGAAATTAGAATACTCCATTATAGAACAGACTATATTAAAATTATATATCATTCATAAACATGAATCAGAAATATTTCTCTGATTAATTCATCCTGTCCCTTCTCCTTACCATCCCTCCCCTTTCTGTCCTGTATCTTCAGTTGCCTTCACCATCTTTCCCTGGGCTCTCCCTTGTTTTCCATCTTTTTAAAATTTTTAAATTTTTGGCTGCATTGGGTCTTCATTGCTGTGCATGGGCTTTCTCTAGTTGCAGAGAGCGGGGGCTATTCTTCCTTGCGGTGCACGGGCTTCTCATTGCAGTGGCTTCTCTTGTTGCAGAACACGGGCTCTAAGCATGCAGGCTTCAGTAGTTGTGGCATGTGGGCTCAGTAGTTGTGACTTGAGGGCTCTAGAGCGCAGGCTCAGTAGTTGTGGCACACGGGCTTAGTTGCTCTGCCGCATGTGGGATCTGGACCAGGGATCGAACCTGTGTCCCTTGCATCAGCAGGCGGATTCTTAACCAGTGCGCCACCAGGGAAGCCCTGTCTTTTGATATAGTCTATTTTCCCCTACTCTTTTAATTTTGAAAAATTTCAAACCTTGAGAAAATTTATAAGAAGAGTATAATTAACACTCATATATCATTCACCTAGATTCAACAATTGTTATCTGTTAATTATCTCTCTTCATAGGGGTATATATATATATATGTGTGTGTGCAATGTATAATATATATTATACATGATAATGTATAAAATATATAACCATGTATTTATGTAATTTGTATACTTTTACATATCATATTACACAGACACACCCTTATACAGAAAGATAACAGTTGGTGAATCTAGGTGCATGATATATGACTATTTATTATACTTTTCCTGCAAATTTTCTCAAGGTTTGAAACTTTTCAAAGTAAAAAATATAATATATAATAAACGTACATAAATATAAAAAATACTTAGACATGCATAAAAGTTTTTAGTTTTTGACTGAGCAGAGTTAGTTGCAGACATCATACTTCACTCCGAGATACTTCAGCTTCAGTTTCCTTATAGGAACATGGACATTATTCTACAAAACCACAATCAGGAAATTTTACTTTTGAATATAGTCCATGTTCAATTACTATTCAATAGTCTGAACAATATCCTTTACAGCTGCTTCCTTTCCCTCTCTACATTGCATTTATTTATTTATTTGTTTTTCAAGATTTAATTTTATTTATTTTTGGCTGCATTGGGTCTTTGTTGCTGCACGTGGGCTTTCTCTAATTGTGGTGAGCAGGGGGCTACTCTTTGTTGCACTGTGTGGACTTCTCCTTGTGGTGGTGTCTCTTGTTGCGGTGCACTGGCTCTAGGCATGCGGGCTTCAGTAGCTGTGGCTCATGTGCTCTAGAGCACAGGATCAGTAACTGTGGCACAGGGGCTTAGTTGCTCTGCAGCATGTGGGATCTTCCTGGACCAGGAATCAAACCCATGTCCCCCGCAGTGGCAGGTGGATTCTCATCTACCACTCCACCAGGGAAGTCCCTCTCCACATTGCATTTAACTGTAGTATCTCTTCAGTCTCCTTTAATTTATAACAGTTCCTCAGCCTTTTTTTTTTCCCCGGTATGCAGGCCTCTCACTGTTGTGGCCTCTCCCGTTGCGGAGCACAGGCTCTGGACGCGCAGGCTCAGCGGCCATGGCTCATGGGCCCAGCCGCTCCACAGCATGTGGGATCTTCCCGGACCGGGGTACGAACCCGTGGTCCCCTGCATCGGCAGGCAGACTCTCAACCACTGCGCCACCAGGGAAGCCCATCAGCCTTTTTATATAAGTATTTGCCTTTCTTCATATTTATATTCTTGAAGAATTCCAGCTAGTTGTTTTGGAAAATGTTCCTCAGTTTGGGTTTGAGTGTTCCTCCAGTGATCTTCCTACCTTCAGTCCTTCTCCTTGCCAGTTTATTTTCTATACTGTTCTGGAGTTAGTCTTTTTTTAAAAATTATTATTATTTTTTAAATTGATGTATAGTTATTTACAATGTTATGTCAATCTCTGCTATACAGCACAGTGATTCAGTTATACACATATATACATTCTTTTTAAAATATTCTTTTTCATTATGGTTTATCACAGGATATTGAATATAGTTCCATGTGCTATACATTAGGATCTTGTTGCTTATCCATTCTAAATGTAATAGTTTGCATCTCCCAAGCCCAAACTCCCAGTCCATCACCACCACCCCCTCACCCCCACTCCACCGCCCTTGGCAACCACAACTCTGTTCTCTACGTCTTTGAGTCTTGTTTCTGTTTTGTAGATAGGTTCATTTGTGCCATATTTTAGATTCCACATATAAGTAATATCATATGGTATTTGTCTTTCTCTTTCTGACTTACTTCACTTAGTATGATAATCTCTAGTTGCATCTGGAGTTAGTCTTTTAAAGCAAAAATATGACCCTGATATTCCCTGTTTAAAAGCATTTGAAGGATCCTTATCACCCACTGGATAAACCAAATTCCTTAGCATACCTTTCAAAGCTTTTCACAATTTAGCTCTAACAGCCCTTTACAGCCTCAACTCTTCTAATGATTAACAGTTTGTACTTCAGGCATACCAAACACCAGATACTTTCTACAGTGTTATCATCCTTTCCCCCAGCTTGGGGTATCCTCCTCCAGGTCAATTTATGTAGCCTTCCAGATTCAGTTACTTTTTTTTTTTTTTGCCACGTCTCACGACATGCAGGATCTTAGTTCCCCAGCCAGGGATTGAACCCGTGCCCCCGGCAAAGGAAGGGCAGAGTCTTAACCACTGGACCGCCAGGGAGGTCTCTGTCTTTCTGTTGAGTGCTTATAATCCTCCAGGTACTATGGTAGGTGCTAGGATACAACATAGTCTCTGTCTTTATGCAATGTTTACTGGCTGATAGGTCATCTCTTTTGTGCTTCTATAGCACTTTATACACACCCTTATTGTGACATTTATTATATTGCATTGTAATTTTTGTTTGCATATTTGTCACCCCACTGGATTTGAGCTTTTCAAGGGTAGGATAAATTTTATTCATCTCTGTTTCCCCAGGACCTAGAGTATAGCTGGCATTAAATACCATTTCATTCAATAAATGAATGAAAGAATATCAAGTGTTCTCTATTTTGATTAAGGAATATGCTTTAATACAATTCTGGAAAATCTCTTGGTGAGGGAGATTTTTAATTCTTCAAATCATACTGCACCTTCATATGATTAAAGGATGGGTCCAAAACTATTTCCAGTAGGAAGATGCAATAAATAATAGAGTAAGAATTACACTCCTCTGAATGAGCTGGCACTGCTGTTTCTCCACCCTGTGATACAAAAAAAATGCTTTTGGTCAGGGGGTACTTACAAAGCTGTGGCAGCAACAGAAATTGAAACCAAGTCCTATGTCTAATTTATAATGAAAACTACTGCCCGGGATTTTGTTCTTTTTCTCCTTCCTCTTTTGTTCCCTTTTGGCCTAGCCCATACCTGTTGGATCACGTTTGCCTAATCAACAATAAGTAAAGAAAGTCAGGTGCCTTAAGGCACAACTTTCAGATAAACATCACTGTTTATCTGCTGTTCTTAATTATCTTCCAGGGTAAGATGACCTTTATAGATTATGTTGACACAGATCCATTGGACTAAAGACACGGTAGACCGGTAGACCGCAGATGACTAAAATGATTAACCTCAGCTCCTTTGTTCTTCCCCTTTAAAAACCCCTAACTCAGTGACTTGTCTCCCACTTCCTCACCTGGCTCCCTGCAATAAAATCTTTGTTGCAAACTCCCGCTGTCAGTTTGGCTTTCTGCACTGCGGGCACACGAGCCCTTTGTTCGGTTTAAAAACAATTGCATTTCTTTAATATTGTCCTAAAACACATTTTTATGGAAAAAATGTGTTTACACTCCCACAAACAGCTTTCTGTCAATTAATCACTTTCCATTACCAGTTCAATTGATTCCTCTTGAACATCCATAGGGCTATTGCTGGTACTTGCTTATATCTAAATTACATTTTATGTTGTGCAGCATTGCTTTGTTAGCTCCTGTCTTGTTTCTCTGGAGATTGAGGTTCCCTAAAGTTTAGTCCAGCACAGTACTAGGCACATAGAAAACAGGACACACTTTTTAAACTGATACCTCACAGAAAGTCGGACGATATTAAGACTATATTAAGGAACATAGCACTACTCCCTATCAAAAAATGTATGTTCTCAAACTTAAAGTGCATAAGAATCACGGGGCGGGGGAGGGAGGTCTTGTTAAATGCATATTCTGATTCAGCAGGTCTGGGTGGAGCCAGATAATCTGCATTTTAAACAAGCAGCCAAGTGATGCAGATGCTGTTGGCCCGCGAACCACGTTTGGAGCAGCAAATATGTAAAGGACTGTGCAAAAAAAAAAAAAAAAAAGGACTGTTTGCTCCAAAACATATTTTTGAAGAGCGTTAATTCAATATAAGTATGATTAGAGTGGAGCCAGGAGGAGCACTTCTTACCCAGCCTTAAACCTCCTCTTTTCCGATCCGTCTCCCCTCCGAGCCCAGCGAAACTTCCCACCTCTGTAAACCGTAAGAACACAAGCAGCAACAGGCCCAGCTACGGAAGATGCGAGCCCAGATAACGTAGGAAGATACCCCTGCACTTACTAGGCTAAGAGTCCAGGGATTCGATGGAGTCCCGGCAGTGGCCTCTCCCTCGCCATAAAGAAAAATTCAAAATTAAAACCTTATCGTGTAGGGACCAATCATAGCCTTGGTCTTTCCACAATTCGCTCTGCGTGTAGGGTAGGATCACAGCCTGGCTTGTGATTGGCTGAGGTAAACCACACTCCGGCCAATCAGAGCTGAGGCGCTTCTTGTATGAATATGGGGGAAGGCGGGAACGAAGTGGAGGGGAAGCTGGAGAGGAAAGGTGTGTCACGTCCCCTTTGCTGTTTCTGGAAGCTTTTGTGTAATTGGTTGGCTCTTCTTCCGATTGCACCAATCGCAAGCTCTTCTCTGCTGAACTCTAACTGTTAAATTGAAAGTAGAGATGAGGGTGCAGCCAATGGAAAAAAAAAAGGGTACAGGAGCCAATCCTCCTGCGGCGTTTTGTGTCCTTGCCCAACAGGAAAAGGTGTTTCATGCGGAGGGGCGTTTCCCAGTCGCCAATGGGCGGGCGCCGGTGAAGAGGAGGAACCAATGAGCGCGAGACGTTGAATGACAGCTGTCCAATAGGGACCCTCAGTGCTAGTACGGTTTGCGGCTTAAGCGCCGCCGCGGTCTGAGGAATGTCAACTATTCAACATGGAGGCGGAGGTCGATAAGCTGGAACTGATGGTGAGTGTAAAATGAAGGAGATCTACTGGGTAGTTTATTCTTCCCCGATGGCCTCCAAAGTGGAACGCAATTTGGAGTCGCCGGAAACCCTGGGCGGAGGAGGCTGGACTAGACTCGAGCTCCTCCTCCTGCACCAAAGGGAGTCGCCGCCGCCTGGTCTCTTAACCGCCGCGGGGGGAAGGGGTTACATCCGGGAAACTCGTAAGGGAAATGGCGGGAGATGCTGGGGGTCCGGGGCCTTTGGAATTCCTTGTTCCTTGCTCTCACCTTTCCGCCTCTCAAGGAACTGTGGCTGGTGCAAACAGCGTTCTGTGTATTTCCACCAAAAAGACCTGACTCTAAACGCCCCAAGAAGAGGAGAGGTTGTTCACAGTCCGAGAAAAGGGGATGGAGGGTGGGGAATAAACAGAGTGGGGGAGAGAAATCCCTTTAGGGCTGAAGCGTTCATATTCAGCCCAGGGCAGGCTGAGAAAGGATGCGAGAGTTGCGTGCACAACTTCCTAGCGGCCAAGGAAGCCCCTAGACCAGTTTGGCCCTTCGGTGGGGGAGAGGTGTGAGCCTTGGGAATCTCAACCACGAGCTTCTTTTCTTGGAGCGCGGGCGGGACCTGGGACGTGGGAGGCTCCGCAGCTCTGGAGTTGCCTAGTTTCATTCATTGTGAAAGTAGGGGGCGGGGGCGAATAATTGGGAAGGACTCCCGCGGCTGCTTGGCCTGCTCGAGGGCGCCAAACTGGAGGGCCGTCCTAGTTTTTTCTTTGGATTCTTCCCTCACTAGTCCTCTTTATTCTCTCCCTCCCATCCCTAGACTACCGGCTTGATCGCCCGCGCTTTTTTCTTAGTTCCCTTGTTTTATCTTCAGTCCCTTTACCCCCAAGGCGTTACGAGTGTTTGGATTGGGCTGGCTTCCTTTAAAATGGGGAAGTTGGAGGACGCACCCATCATTGAACTCCTGTCCGTTTTTTAGTTAAAGAAAAATAACAAGATTAAGTTAAAAAGCCAAAATCTCCATCACAGTCCGCTCCTCTTCTCTCCTTGGCGTTACTCGGGTCTCTATAATATCTGCAACGTGTACTGATCTTGGAAGATCCTCACCCTCAGAAAATGCGAGACCTTGATATATCTTATTACTGTTTATTTCTGATGTATTAATGAATTGTAGTGGCTCTCATATACAAAATTGACTTTCATTTGCTTCTAACGTTTTGAATTTTGATTTTCTTTGTGGGGGTGTGTGTGAGGGAATTGGGAAGGTGAGAAATGGCAGCAAAGAAGGAAGAATTTTCTGCAGCTTTCCAAACCCTAAATAATGAACTTTTAGTTCAAAGTTTTGTTATTCTTATCATTAACTGTCTTTCAAAAAAGAAAAAAACAAAAAAACAGTATTAAGTATTGTAATTTGATTCTACCAACAGGCACAGATATTAACATTGTCTTGCCCATCTCCTCCATTATGAATTCCTCCCTCCAGATGGCTATTTCTGCCTAATTGTAAGATGCTAAATGATACTAATTCTGCTTTTAACAGTTTTTTTTTTTTCCCTCTCACGTTGGCTTTTAATTTTGAGGTACCAATGAAGCCTCTTCTGAAGTTTGCATTAGAGTCAATAGTCTCACAGGACATGTTTAAGATTGAACACATTTTATTTTAAAGGGAAAGTAATTACGTGTACATCTTGAAAAAAAAGTAGGTTTTAGAAAATTATGAGGTAGCCAGACTTGAACTTTTAGGTGTTTGAATGATGGGGTAGTTTTTAAAAACTTTTTTTATGAGAGGAAGAGAAGAAAACAGGTCTTTCTTCTTAAATTCCTTTTAACTAACTTAGTCATAACTTTTTTTTTCCTGTTCCAATTATTTGTTTCCATAATTATTAGGGTTTAAAAATTGTATTTGAACAATTACACTTTTATTATTACTGCTTTGTACTGGTTGGGTAGTATAAAACCATACATCTCACCTTTAGATTTGCCATGTGCTTTTAGAAAAAAATGTTTTATCTGTGAACTGGTTTATTTTCTAAGATTCCAAAGGTAAATGATTTCCTGTACAATCCTCTGATTTTTGGTTTTATACTATTGAATAAAGGATTTGTTGAGGAACCAATGTTGAATATTTAGTAAGTGAAATAGAATACCTATTATCTAACTTTGAAAAGAATGTACTTATCTTAATTTTTTAAGATACCAGACAAATATCCTGATCCTCTTAAGTTTAAAATTTTTATATTTTCTTCTAGTTTTAACCCCTGATTCAGAAAATTAAACATTTGGTTTTTTTAAATTTTATTTTGTTTTATTTTTTTCTCATTACTTATCTGTTTTATACATATTAGTGTATATATGTCAATCCCAATCTGCCAATTCATTCCACCCCCCATTTCCCCCCTTGGTGTCCATATGTTTGTTCTCTACATGTGTCTCTATTTCTGCCTTGCAAACATGTTCATCTGTACCACTTTTCTCGATTCTACATATATGCATTAATGTATGATATTTTAAACATTTGTTTTTAAATACTTGTTTTTAAAACCTGATCCTTGGCTAGCAGAGTTGAAATATTCTAATATCTGAGTTATGTGGCCTAGGATTTGAGTTCAAGACACTCATGTTCCAGCTGTCCTGAATTTGAGTTCATTTCTTAGTAGGCTCAATCCAACCAAGTAGCTGAACTGGATCATTTAAAGGAAGGTTGGTGAAAATAATGGAAAGTGTTTTTGCATCAGTCAACATTATTAATGGAGGAATAAACTCATTGTAGGGTAATCTTTGTTCTATAGCTTTTTTCCCTTCACTTATTGATTGAGTGGTATTTGTCTAGTGTCTTTCTTTTGTGATACAGCTAGAGATTGTACACAAAAGGTAGTGCAATGTGATACTATGATACTATTTCAATTTCTGTGTTGACATCTGACTTCACAATGGTTTCTTACCAGTTAAAAGGTTAGAGTGTTAATTGACTTGAATCCAAGGAAACCTCTTAAATCTCAGAGCCATCTCCTCCTCCCATTATTATTTTCTCTTTGATTTGTCTGTGCTTGAAGGAAATGGAGATGTTTTCTCTTACATTTAAGATGTTTTAGGGGGTTATCTGAAATTTTAAAATCCCCTTTCATAGCATTCAGTTAAGTAGAGCTATTGGTATCCTGTTTACAACACATGGATTCCCTGGAAGCCTGTGAACTCTTGAGATAAGATGGTAAGTGCTTTTTACATTGTAGTTTAGATTCGAGAGAGATAGGGTTTATAGAAATTGGGAAATACTGTTTCACTTTTCATTTATTTTCTTTGGTAATCTTACTCAAAAGGCTAATTTTATATGGCAGTTAATCAGTCAATTGCTATGGAGGAGCTAACCAACACATCTCAGCAGAACAGAAATATTTTCACAACTTTGCCTTAAGTAGTAATTATAAACTGTTTTGTTAATACCAGTCCTGAGGTATTAACAATACCCATGTGAATAACTTATACAGCTTATAACATATTTACAAAATTCCTTTCTACATCTATGCATGTTTTCAGTTTGCATATTAATCATAGGTTAGTCGTCAAAAACAATACCACTTTGATATTTAAATCCTAGTCTTCTTTTTTTTAACATTGATATAAATGTTCTTAGGTTTTGGATGTCTTCTGTCCAAAGAGGCAACCTTCTTTGTATTCTTTTCACACTGAAGCTTCAACTGATGCAAGATGCTCTTGTGTCTTTCCTACCTATTACTGCTAACGAATGCTCTGACTTTATTGCACTACTGTACTTTACAGCTAGCAGTGCAATAGTATTGTCAAAGCATCTGAAAGCAGAATGTACACCAGAATTTTGGTTCTTGCCTTACATCTTTCTTCAGTGTCTGTGAGTAATTTACCACAATCTTTGTTGCTGAAAACTATATAATTTTATTACAAAGTGTATGCTTTAGAAAGTTATAATTTGAAAAACAAATGTTTTCAACTAATTAAAAATTCACTACTGTAATGCATTATGAAACACATTGAGAGGATACGTTTTATAGCTAAAGTTGTTATGGCTTGTCTAAACAAGTAGTACTTTGTCATTTGCTTCTTTCTGTTACAGATTTGGATAGGTTGTGACAAATCTCAGGTTTTCTTTAAATGAGTTTGAAGATGAATTAGTATGTGATGAATACAATCTTTGCTGTATATTTCCTGTGGTAACCTGCCTCAAATCTTAATTGGTGTTAATTTTGTGTATTGTATAGTAAATACTTGAGTTTAAAACTTTAGAATGCATGTCTTAATGTTCTTTTTGTAATTATGAGATATAATAAAATGTGATTCCATCACTTGTTTTTTTGTAATCAGTTTGAGATATAATTTGCATAGAGTAAAACTCAACAATTTTAGTTGTACAATTTCATGAGTTTTGATAAATGTGTAAGTCATGTAACCACCACCACCAGTCATGATACAGAACATTTCCCTTACCATAAAAAGTTCCCTTATGACCCTTTGCAGTAAACCTCCCAAACTCCCTGGCAACCACAGACCTCTAGTTTTGCCTTTCCTAGAAGTTCATAAAAATGAAATCATATACACAAACCTTCTAGTCTTTCGTGTCTGGCTTCTTGCACTTAGCATAATGCTTTTAAGATTCACCCATGTTGTTGCATGTATTAGGAGTTGGACCATTTTTATTGATGAGTAGTATTCCGTTGTCTAGAATATCACAAATTGTTTATCTGTTCACCAGATTATAGACGTTATTTCCAGATTTTGCCTATTATGAATAGTTGTTCTAAACATTATAATACAAGTCTTTATGTGGACATAATGTTTTCATTTCTCTTGGGCAGCATGACAAAAGTATGATTGATCTTAAAAGAAACTGCTAAAATTTTTTTCAAAGCTCTGTATTAGGGTTCCACTTTCACCAAGTCCTCACCAATACTTGGTACTATTGTCAGTCTTCATTTTAGCCATTCTAGTAGGTATGTAGTGGTATCTCATTATAGTTTCAATTTGCATTTCCTTAATGGCTAATGGTGTTGAACATCTTTTCATGTGCTTATTTGAAGTTGGTATATCTTCTTTAGTGAATATCTGTTAAAATCTTTTGCCTATTTTCAAATTGAGTTGTCTGTCTTTTTATTATGAATCCTTTAATTTTATCTATTTGCCTTCTCCCTTAAAATTTTTTGATGGAGTCCAGTTTATACATTTTATTCTTCTATGGTTTATGCCTTCTGTGTTCTATCTAAGGATTCTTTGCTTAACTCGAGGTCACAAATGTTTTCTTCTGGAAGATTTATAGTTTTAGTTTTTACATGTAGATCTCAGTCCATTTTGAGTTAATTTTTGTTAGGAAGCCTTGAAATCATCTAGTATAAGGCTTCACCCATTGCTCTTGTTTTCTAAAACTTTAAAATTAATTTGCATTTCCAAATAATTTTTCTGTCAATTTCTATATTAAAAAAGAAGCGTACTGGGATTTTGGTTGGGATTATGTTGAATCTAAAGAACAATTTGGGGAGAATCACTATCTCAACAATATTGAGCCTTCTGATACATGAACATTCTCTCTCCATTAATTAGGTCTTTTAAAATTTCTCACAACGGTGTTTTGCAGTTTTCAGTTTATGGGTTTTTTTTTTTTTTTTTTTGTGGTACGCGGGCCTCTCACTTTTGTGGCCTCTCCCGTTGCGGAGCACAGGCTCCAGACGTGCAGGCTCAGCGGCCATGGCTCACGGGCCAGCCGCTCCGCGGCATGTGGGATCTTCCCGGACCGGGGCATGAATCCGTGTTCCCTGCATCGGCAGGCGGACTCTCAACTTGTGCACCACCAGGGAAGCCCTTATTTTTTTTTTTATAACCTGCTTAGTGTGATTTTTTAAAAAAATTAATTAATTTATTTTTGGCTGTGTTGGGTCTTCCTTGCTGCATGCGGGCGTTCTCTAGTTGCAGCGAGCTGGGGCTACTCTTCGTTGTGGTGCACGGGCTTCTCATTGCAGTGGCTTCTCTTGTTGTGGAGCACGGGCTCTAGGGGCACGGGCTTCAGTAGTTGTGGCACACGGGCTTAGTTGCTGCGGATTCTTCACCACTGCACCACCAGGGAAGTCCTAAATAAGTCATTTGTTGATTCTTTAATTCATTGTTTTTGTTCTCATTTTATAAATGAGGAAATAATCTCAGTTTTCACTTAAGATTTTCATGTAGTGATTAGTGACTGTAAAATAAGTTTAACTTTTCAGAACAATTTATTTTTGTTAGGAGATGTGACAGTTGTAGTAGTTCTTATTAATTCCTCCTCTCCTCTTTAATTTCTCCAATTTTAGATGATAGTACTTCATACTTTCTTTTGGTAAGTGTTACTAGGGCAAGCTGGTACCAGAGGCTAGAGATATTAAGGAACTTATCTGGGAGACATGGGTAAATACATTGAGACAGATGCCATGATGGGATAAGTGAATATCAGTTGTTGTGGGGGGCACATTGGAAAGAGGCACCTAACCTGGAGAAGGTTTCCTGATAGAGGTGAGAAATAATCTGAGACTGGAAGGATGAGTAGGGATTAGCCAGTGAAGGAAACAGAAAACGTTCCAGGCAAAGGAAACAGTGTGTGTGAAAGTCCAGAGGTGTTGCACAAGTGGGGGAAACCACAAGTTGTTCAGTACAGTTTTGAGATGGGGTAGGGGGGTTGAGATGAAGAACCAGTAAAATCAATTCTAGCTATTAAGTTGAAAACCTCCACCACACTTTTCCTTTATTACATTCTGAACATTTAAAATTATTGTAAATATTCATGTTCTGTAGTAATTATGAACCTATGTTCCTTAATTTAAAAAAAATCTTCCATATAAACACCCAGTTAAGGTTTTGGATAAAATATAGGGAAATTTAATGACTTCTGATAAAATTATATATTGATTTCTGTGTTCTACACTCTTTATTGCCCTATTTATTTATAAGGCATAGAATACCATAAATAACAGAGAAGTCTTTAAAAAATAATAATAATGAAAAGGAGGACTTCCCTGGTGGCGCAGTGGTCACATGCCAATGCAGGGGACACGGGTTCGATCCCTGGCCCAGGAAGATCCCATATGCCATGGAGCAACTAAGCCCATGAGCCACAACTACTGAGCCTGCGCTCTAGAGCCCACAAGCCACAACTACTGAGCCTGCGTGCCACAACTACTGAAGCCCGCACGCCTAGAGCCCGTGCTCTGCAACAAGAGAAGCCACTGCTATGAGAAGCCTGCACAGCGCAATGAAGAGAACCCCCCGCTCAGCAACAAAGCCTCAACGATGAATACCCAAAGCAGCCAAAAATAATTTTTTTTTTTTTTTTTTTTTTTTTTTTGCGGTACGCGGGCCTCTCACTGTTGTGGCCTCTCCCGTTGCGGAGCACAGGCTCCGGACGTGCAGGCTCAGCGGCCATGGCTCACGGGCCCAGCCGCTCCGCGGCATGTGGGATCTTCCCGGACCGGGGCACGAACCCGTGTCCCCTGCATTGGCAGGCGGATTCTCACCCACTGCGCCACCAGGGAAGCCCCTAAATTCTTTTTTAAAAAATTATTATTTTTTAATTTATTTAGTTTTGGCTGCGTTGGGTCTTTGTTGCTGCGTGTGGGCTTTCTCTAGTTGTGGCAAGCGGGGACTACTCTTCGTTGCGGTGCGCAGGCTTCTCGTGGCGGTGACTTCTCTTGTTGTGGAGCAAGGGCTGTAGGTGTGCGGGCTTCAGTAGTTGTGGCTCGTGGGCTCTAGAGCACAGGCTCAGTAGTTGTGGCACACGGGCTTAGTTGCTCTGCAGCATGTGGGATCTTCCTGGACCAGGGATCGAACCCTTTGTCCCCTGCATTGGCAGGTGGATTCTTAACCACTGTGCCACCAGGGAAGTCCCTATTCTAGATTCTTTTGTAGGTATATTTTTTCTAAACCAGGTTCATTCTATATATTATGAAAATCTAAATCTGTCCCTGTAGTCTATTATGTGTCCATAGCACAGTTAATATAAATAACCTAAGATCCTGAAAGCTTAAAAAAAGTCAAATAGACTACTTTAACTGATAAAGTCAGGCTCCTGTGTACTACTCTCTTAATTGTTACATACAAGCCTGCAGATTAGGAACTGATGAACCTGAAACTTCACACTTTCTTCTGCTTTGATGTTATTCTTTGCCTGAAATAACATGTCTGTAACTGGGTGCTTGTGCATATTGCTGCTTATCTGTTTCAGACAAGCATAGACATGTGTTTGTTCACTCTGGAAGAGAGTGGATAATAGTCAACTCTCTAGCAGAAATATACAAAAAACCAATTGTGATTGTGTAGACATTAGAGGTGGTGCTGAACTTGTTAAGAGATTGAAATATTTATTAAAACAGGCTTTAGAATGTGGTTGGATTCCCAGGCTGTTCTTTCAAATGAATAAATGTTCTTTAATCTATTCCCTTTTTTCACTGCATATGAAAAACTAGGGATATAGAAGTGAAAAGACAAGGCTCTTGCCAGCAAGAAACTTGAAATCAAATGGTAACACTACCATGCAAACAAATGATTGTAATATAAGACATGACTTGGTAAACCTTAGCCATGAAAAAAAATGAGAGTAGATAAAGGTGTTTCTAAACCTGTATTGGAGAGATGGTAATGTAAGGAAAGGGGTGCTTTAAGTAGTTTCTTTGGTTGATAATACAGCTAACCTAGATCTAGGAGTATTAAGATACCTAATTTGCCCTTAAAACAATGTTTCTATGGAAAATGTATTTCTAAGCCTAGCTACTGAGTCCAGAACATACCTCTACCAACTCCTCTCACCATAGGCAAGGCTGCCATCTTTTCCCCCTTCATTTCCCTGTGTTTTGATGTTGTTGAGACAGGCTCTCTCAGAAGAGGATGTGTTTGGAGCTGGTCCTTTTGAAAGGGAGCATTATTGTGGCAGTAGGAGTCTATGGGTTTTTGTAAAGAGGAAATGTTTTTTTAAACTGTACTGCAATTATGTTCTTTTCTCCTTGCTGCCAAATACTTGAGTGGTATGTCATACAGTGTGCCTTTTATCTAACTCCTTAAGCTTATCATAATAAAAACTAGTATGACAGAATGTTGTGTTTGTGAAATATGTGGCATGCTCTCTAAAACTCTAAATTATTTCCTGAAGTATTTTTTTCCCATATGTACAGTATTTTCCTTATAATCCCAGTCTTCTTCCAAGGATGTCCAATTGGCAGAATGTAATTTGGTGGTCTTTGGGGTTTTAACATTGATTTCCATGGACTTTTCCCAGCTAAATTGCATATTTTATTTACCACTCTTAGGATTGATATAAAACTTTTCTCATTTATTTTTATTACTGATTTAGAGAAAAACTGTGAATATGAAATATGAATGTCTTGGGCTTTAAAAAATTCACTAGTTTTATTTTAAATATTCTAATATGCCTAAAAATGAGACAGGTAGCTAAAACTAAACAGCAACCTCATTGTTTATAAGGCTTCCAATGTGAATGAAGTTTAGCAATATCATTTTGTTCCATTAATCAGACACTAATGAGTTTTGGAGACTGTCATAATTGGTCGGTAAATATCCTACCATGTAACTAAAAATTTTCCTGTTTATCACCAGATCCTAGAACCCTATCGATATTGTCTCTGCTGTGTAAATATTTCTGAGTAGTGCAATATTGCTTATAGGGTTTTGGTGTTTGGGAAGAACAATGGTCAGGTTGCAGAAATGATGCAGCTGAAACTGAAGCAACAGTCATCTTTGTTTAGGAAGAAAAATAGTAGAAGCTAGTTTTCAATACATACATTAAAATCTGAAACTCAAAGGTCAAAAAAAATTTTTTTAATTTATTTTTGGCTGCGTTGGGTCTTCGTTGCTGTGCGTGGGCTTTCTCTAGCTGCGGCCAGCGGGGGCTAATCTTCGTTGCGGTGCACAGGCTTCTCATTGCGGTGGCTTCTCTTGTTGCAGAGCACGGGCTCTAGGCACACGGGCTTCAGTAGTTGTGGCTCGCGGGCTCTAGAGCGCAGGCTCAGGAGTTGTGGCGCACTGGCTTAGTTGCTCTGAGGTATGTGAGATCTTCCCAGACCAGGGCTCAAACCCGTGTCTCCTGCATTGGCAGGCGGATTCTTAACCACTGCACCACCAGGGAAGCCCCAAATTTTTATATATTAGAAAAAAGAAACGCTTTCCTTAATTTTAACATTTTGACAAATTAAACTTTGGTTTATTTGTAGTATATGAAATAATAGAAGTTTAGTGTTGAAAGGGACTAGATTTCCATCTCTCTCATTTAATAGGAGAGACTCAGAGAGATGGAAGATACTGGAGGCTATATAGCTGGTTAGTGAGACCAGGACTAGAACTTCTGCCACATATCTCAATCCTCTTATTTTCTTTTCTTCTGTACCATACTACCAGGTTATATTCAGAGAGAATTTTTTAGTGGACTAACTGCAGAGATATTAGATTTAAAACTTAAAGATAACTGTTTAAATTTAATATTAGGTAAAGTCTTTACATTTTCCCCCCATCTATGTGATTCTTATTGAATTTAATGTCATGTATAACTTTGGTCTAGCTACATAAAAATAGAGTAATGAAAATAGAACTAGAGGGAAGTCACTTAGACTGTTTCTTCATTTATAAAATGAGGGGTTCAGATCAGAGAATCTTCATTGTTTTTCTCTTTCTCAACATTGCATTGGCACCCTTTTTCCTTTTTTGTCCCCTGATTAATCCACAGCCCACTGACTTCGCTAATAAGTAAATACTTCCCCTAGGTTTTATCACAAAATGTTCTGTTCAGTTCTTCAAGAAGGATAACATTCTACTCTCAAACTGTTTTTCCTCTTTTAAAAAAGTTTTAAAATTGTGGTTAAATACACATAAAATTTACCATTTTAGCCATTTAAAATGTAAAGAACTCAGCAGTATTAAGTACATTCTCATTGTGCAACCATCACCACCATCCATCTCCAGAACTTCATCTTTCCAAACTGAAACTCCACATGTTAAACAATAACTCCCTATTCCTTGTACCCCCTGTTTTTTAAAAATCTGTTTAAAATTCTATTTGTTCTCTGAAATATTTTCCAAATAGAAGTGTGGGTATATTACTTAAAGGGGGGATGGAAATTTTTTTTTAAATCTTTTGAAAGCAGTGGTATACATATAAGTGCAGCTGTGGTGGGAAAGTGGGAAGTCCTGAATTTTAGCATTTGCCAATTTCCCTGGTGTATATATTTTCACC
Organism: Kogia breviceps; assembly: GCF_026419965.1. NCBI lineage: Eukaryota > Metazoa > Chordata > Mammalia > Artiodactyla > Physeteridae > Kogia > Kogia breviceps. The sequence continues at coordinate 23,642,827 of NC_081328.1, forward strand.
CTAGCTGAGTTTAAGCTATCAGCATGATGTCACTGAAAATGGAGTTGGAAAGACATGCAGTAGTAGCATGTGATATATTTCTACTGTATAGATATGATAGACCTCAAGAGCATAGATAAGGGTAAAATATAGTAAAATAACTAGGAAGTTATGGTTTTTGTGTATATATTTGGTTTTAATAATTTATTTAGTTGTAAATTTAATAATTTAATTTTTAATGATGCCTGTGTTTAACAATTGGCTTGCAAAAATTCCTAAAAATTTAGCCGGCTCCATCATGCCATTGATTGGAAGCACACTCTTTGATATCTTTTTTTAAAAAAATATTTATTTATTTATTTAGCTGTGCTGGGTCTTAGTTGCAGAACGCAGGATCTTAGTTGTGGCATGCGGGATCTTTTAGTTGTGCAACGTGGGATCTAGTTCCCTGACCAGGGATTGAACATGGGCCCCCTGCACTTGGGAGCACAGAGTGTTAACCACTGGATCACCAGGGAAGCCCCTGGTATCTTATTAAAATATAAATTACTTAATGGAAGGAACCACTTCTTTTTGGTACTATTTGGTGATTTTAGTACGTTGTGGACCCCCAGGTATTATGTGAGTCCATAGCTGAAACCACTCTCTTGAAGAGAAGACATTGTTAAATGGACTGTGGGATTATACTAGATAAATTTAAGCAGAACTAAAATATCAAGTTAAAAATCATATAGGCTTGGGACTTCCCTGGTGGCAGAGTGGTTAAGAATCCACCTGCCAATGCAGGGGACACAGGTTCGAGCCCTGGTCCTGGAAGGTCCCACATGACGCAGAGCAACTAAGCCCGTGTGCCACAACTACTGAGCCTGCGCTCTAGAGCCCATGAGGCACAACTACTGAAGCCTGTGCGCCTAGAGCCCGTGCTCTGCAACAAGAGAAGCCACCGTAATGAGTTGCCCGCTCACCGCAACGAAGAGTAGCCCCTGCTCACTGCAACTAGAGAAAGCCTGCGCGCAGCAATGAAGACCCAACACAGCCAAAAATAAATAAATTAATTAAAAATCAAAACAAAACATATAGGCTTAAGAATATCTGTTCCATAAACAAGGGCTCCTAGAATAGAGATTCTATTTTAAGGTAACCCTGGAGCAAGAAATCCCATAATCCTAAGAATTTTGTGGTAACTTTAATAAGTTTTAAAAACTTTTACTTAAAATTATGCTTTAGCATGTTATACAAGGCCTTGAATTATACATAAAGCTACAGAATCGTGCTCTACTTCAATAATTAAATCAGGTCTTCAGTGTGTAGAGCCTTTGTTTAATTTGATTTGTTCTACCCCATCCCCTCCCCCTATTTTCCATCCACATGTCATACAGGTTAGTGTACTTTTTTATATAAAGGAAAAGATAATTCTTGAGCATATTTTAATGTGGGAATTATGCCAACAGAAATTTCTTTATATATACACACATACATATATAGTAATTACTAATATGCTTAAAGAAGTCTAATTATTGATAGGTTTAATCATGGCAGCTAATAGAACAAGTATATATGACAAATGAAATGCCTCCATTTTTGGAAAACATTATAAACACTTTTTAAATAGAGAACGTCTAGATTTGTTTTTCTGGCTCATAGCAACTCCTTGCTGTTAGAGATGCAAATCAGATACTGATTCTTGGGAAATTTTTAAAAACAAAGTCTGACTCTTTTCTTCAATTTCTACTCTAGAAGTTTTTGGTTATAAAGATAGAATTTTATTAATTGCAAAGTTTTCCAATCAAATTTAGGCCAATGATGAGAGAAATTATTAGTGTTGGAAGCTTTAGTTTATCTCTTTCTGAAATTCTGTTCAATAGTGACAGCTTCTGACTTCAGAAGCATTTTAACTTCTGAGAACCATTTTTTCTTCCTCACTCTACCTTCCAAAGTAGAACCCTTAGTTTACCTTTTGTGTAATAAAAATATCTGTATACTGCTTCTCATTAGATCTGAGAACTACTTTTAACAGTTTTTGTTGGTTTATACTTTTTCCATTAAGCCTCCAAATATTCAAGAAGCAATCTTTAGTCCAGAGCTTAAGTTGACAGAAAGGTCTGAAAGTCTCCTCAGCTGTGGGCTACGAACAGGAGACCTTCCCTGAGGAAATCATGTTTTGCCTTTCACAGTAAACTCAAAGGATGGTGGTTGTTTCCCTGACAAATTCAAGGCAGTATATGCTTTAAGATCTTGTAAAAGATGTAGAATTCCCCCAAATTAAGAATAATTTGTAGGTTATATCACATTCAGAAATAAACCACTTTTAACACCCTGATATATATCCTTCCCAACTTTTCTCTATACACGCACACGTATTTTACAGCCTATGGCAGTTTTCTGCTTTTTTCTCTCTTAGAAGTTTACTGCAGATCAAAGTCCCATGCTAGGACCCAGGTTAAATAAATTGGAGTTATTCGGACTGCTACTCCTGTATTAATATAGCTTTTTTTGTGTAATTTATGACTCTTTAAGCCTTCCAATTTTGGTCTGTGTGGCACATATTTGTAGTTCTTTAGTTAATGGGGTTGCAAATTATGTTAACAGCAGGAGTATCCCTGAAAATAAATTTGTTCAGTGTTTTAATTTGAAACCACATGTCCCACCAGAGGTAGAAAAACTGCCTACTTGATGAGAGTGTTAGTAACCTTAGGGAATTCTTGAAGCCATTACTAGTTCTTCTTTTTTTTTTTCTAATTAATTAATTAATTTATTTTTGGCTGTGGTGGGCCTTCGTTTCTGTGCGAGGGCTTTCTCCAGTTGCGGCGAGCGAGGGCCACTCTTCATCGCGGTGCGCGGGCCTCTCACTATCGCGGCCTCTCTTGTTGCAGAGCACAGGCTCCAGACGCGCAGGCTCAGTAGTTGTGGCGCACGGGCTTAGTTGCTCCGTGGCATGTGGGATCTTCCCAGACCAGGGCTCGAACCCGTGTCCCCTTCATTGGCAGGCAGATTCTCAACCACTGCACCACCAGGGAAGCCCCATTGCTAGTTCTTAATAGAGCATGTGTATTCTAGATCAGGGGTCCCCAACCCCCTGTTAGGAACCAGGCTGCACAGTAGGTGAGCACAGTAGGAGGTGCGTGGTGGGCGAGCGAAGCTTCGTCTGCCGATCCCTCGCATTACAGCCTGAACCATCCCCTACCCCCACCCCCGCCCACCCCCCCATTCCGTGGAAAAATCATCTTCCACAAAACCGGTCCCTGATGTCAAAAAGGTTGGGGACCAATGTTCTAGATGGTGGAGGTTTTGTATACTTTTCTATTTACATATTTTCAAAATCAGTGTATGTCATATTAAAATATGTGAAAAGATAAAGAAAAAAAGAATAGTTACAGTATCATGTTTAGTAACACGTCTTGGTTCATGAAATAATTATTTTTGCTGGTCTTTAGTTCCAGAAGGCTGACTCTGATCTGGATTACATTCAGTACAGGCTGGAATATGAAATCAAGACTAATTATCCTGATTCAGCAGGCAAGGTAATCTGAAAAAGAAGTGTCTTTTTAACAGGATATTTTATTAAAAGATTTTCTGATAGTATTTCTAATAGTAGTAGATTATAACAATTACATTATTAAGTATTAAATTTATAGAATCTTTTTTGTGTTGGAAACTTGGTCCCAGAATATTGGAGAGATTATACCCATAGTCAAGGATATTTGTGGCTCCTCTTTTTTTTATAACCCATAAATAAGAATTATTGAGTCCAGAGGTGTAAACCACTATGGAAGCCTCTGAAATTCTGAGAGAATATAGATACCTCTAGGGCAGTGGTTAAATAAGAGGAGAGAAATCCTAGCAGTGATGATATTCTCTGAGAAAGATGATGAAATACTATTAAATTTGTTATATGAACTGTGATTTTTGCATAAAATTATATACTTAGTTATTTCTAAGTTTAGGTTGATTAGAAATATTATCTGTTTATGTGCCATAAATTATAACTACATGTATACACGCCTATCTCTATAGAAATAAAGCAGACAATTTTTAAGCATTGTCTGCTAACATTAATTTAGCACTTAAAACATTAATTTACCACTTAAATCATTAAAGTTTATCTTTTATAGCATTTGCTAGCAGACAAGAAATATCATATTTTACTGTTTCTCAAAAACTTTATACAATTAAAATTTGGGGGGAATTGAGTAGAAGTGCAAATTAAAATAACATTTTATATAAAATTGGGAAAGCATTGTGGATGTTCAGTTTTTACTGCTTTACATGAAATAATGGAATGCCAGGATTCTATGGGAGTACAGTTTTAACTGTTCTACCTCCTTAACTGACTTGACTTTTTCTTTGTCTTTTCCTCTTTTCTCTTTTACTGAAGAACAACCAACCAATTCTGGTCCAGTGGTACCGCCTAACTGACTGGCCAAAGCACTCACCTGAGTCAGTATCTCTCAAGTACCATGTGGAAGACATTTCATGTGGGGTTTCCCGTTTTCTTCCACCTTCTATCTCTCATTTTAGTTACACTTCCAGTTGTTTTTCTCTTCTACTTTTTTTTTTTAAACAGCTTTATTGACCTATAATTCATATACCATGAAATTCACTCTTTTAAAGTATACAGTTCAGTGGTTTTTAGTATATTTAGTTCATTGGAAGTTTTAGTAATTTAGTATATTGTACCGCCATCATCACAATAAATATTTGAATATTTTCATCACCTCAAAAAGAAACCCATGCCCATTAGCTGTTTCTCCCCATTAACAACCACTTCTCCTGCCCCTGGCCAGCTCCCAATAACTACTAATCCACTTTCTGTCTCTGTAAACTCTACAGATTTGCTGTCTGAACATGTCATATAAATGGAATCTTACAATATGTTACCTTTTATGTCTGGTTTCTTTCACTTAGCATTTTTTTTTTAATTGACATAGTTGATTTACAGTGTTTCAGGTGTACAGCAAAGCGATTCAGTTATACATACACTCATATATATATATTCTTTTTCAGATTCTTTTCCATTATAGGTTATTACAAGATATTGAGTATAGTTCCCTGTGCTATACAGTAGGTCCTTGTTGTTTATTTTATATACAGTAGCGTATATCCATTAATCCCAAATTTCCAATTTATCCCTCCCCCGCCTCTTCCCCTTTGGTAACCATGAGTTTGTTTCCCATGACTGTGAGTCTGTTGCTGTTTTGTAAATAAGTTCATTTGTATCATTTTTTTTTTAGATTCCACATATAACTGATATCATATGATATGTCTTTCTCTTTCTGACTTCACTTAGTATGATAATCTCTAGATCCATCCATGTTGCTGCACATGGCATTATTTCATTCTATTTTATGGATGAGTAGTATTCCATTGTATACATACACCACATCTTCTCTATCCATTCATCTGTTGATGGACATTTAGGTTGCTTTCATGTTGTGTCTATTGTAAATAGTCCTGCTATGAACACTGGGGTCAATGTATCTTTTTAAATTAGAGTTTTCTTCGGATATATGTCCAGGAATGGGATTGCTGGATCATATGGTAACTCTATTTTTAGGTTTTTGTTTGTTTGTTAGTTTTTGCGGTATGCAGGCCTCTCACTGTTGTGGTCTCTCCCATCGTGGAGCACAGGCTCCGGACGCACAGGCTCAGCGGCCATGGCTCACAGGGACAGCCGCTCCACGGCATGTGGGATCCTCCCGGACCGGGGCACGAACCCGTGTCCCCTGCATCGGCAGGCGGACTCTCAACCACTGTGCCACCAGGAAAGCCCTATTTTTAGGTTTTTGAGGAACTTCCATACTGTTCTCCATAGTGGCTACACCAGTTTACATTCCCACCGACAGTGTATAGGAGTGTTCCCTTTTTCCCACACCCTCTCCAGCATTTATTTGTAGACTTTTTAATGATGGCCATTCTGACCATTGTGAGGTGATACCTCGTTGTAGTTTTGATTTGCATTTCTCTAATAATTAGTGATGTGGAGCATCCTTTCTTGTGCCTGTTGGCCATCTGTATGTCTTCTTTGGAGAAATGTTTGTTTAGGGTTTCTGCCCTTTTTTTTTTTTTTTTTTCCCGGTATGCAGACCTCTCACTGTTGTGGCCTCTCCCGTTGCGGAGCACAGGCTCCGGACGCGCCGGCTCAGCGGCCATGGCTCACGGGCCCAGCCACTCCACGGCATGTGGGATCTTCCCGGACCGGGGCACGAACCTGTGTGCCCTGTATCAGCAGGCGGACTCTCAACCACTGTGCCACCAGGGAAGCCCTTCTGCCTATTTTTTGATTGGGTTGTTTGTTTGATATTGAGTTGTATGAGCTATTTGTACATTTTGGAAATTAAGCCCTTGTTGGTCCCATCGTTTGTAAATATTTTCTGCCATTCCGTAGGTTGTCTTTTCGTTTTGTTTATGGTTTCTTTTGCTGAAAAAAGTTTTTAAGTTTGATTAGGTACCATTTGTTTATTTTTGCTTCTATTTCTTTTGTCTTGGGAGACTGACCTAAGAAACCATTGGTACAATTTATGTCAGAGAATGTTTTGCCTATGTTGTCTTCTAGGAGTTTTATGGTGTCATGTCTATTAGTCTAAAGACTATTAAGTCTTTAGGCCATTTTGAGTTTATTTTTGTTGTATGGTATGAGGGTGTGTTCTAACTTCATTGATTTACATGCGGATGTCCAGCTTTCCCAGCACCACTTGCTGAAGAGACTGTCTTTTCTCCATTATATACCACATCTTCTTTATCCATTCATCTGTTGGTGGACATTTAGGTTGCTTCCATGTCTTGGCTATTGTAAATAGTGCTGCTATGAACATTGGGGTGCATGTATCTTTTCAAATTAGAGTTTTCATCTTTTCTGGATATCACTTAGCATGTTTTAAAGGTTCATCCACGTTTTAACATGAATCAGTACTTCATTCCTTTTTACAGCTGAATAATATTTCATTGTATGTCTGCACCACATTTTCTTATTTATTCAATCAGTTAATAGACAGTTTGGTTGTTTCCTCCTTTTGGCTATTATGATAATATTACCATAAACATTCACGTACAAGTTTTTGTGTAGACATTTGCTTTCATTTCTCTTGGGTATATACCTAAGAGTAGAATTCCTGGCCACATGGTAACCCTATGTTTAATATTTAGAAGAACTGCTACATTGTTTTCCAAAAGTTGTACCATTTTACATTATTAGTTTTTTGGTTTTTTTAAGTTGTGGTAAAATATACAAGATAAAATTCACCATTTGAACCATTTTTAAGTAATACGGTTCCGTGGTATTGAGTACATTTACATCATTGTGCAGCTATCACCACCATCCATCTCCATAACTTTTTCATCTTTCCAAATTGAAACTGCATCCATTAAACAATAACTCCCCATTTCTCCTTCTCCCCAACCCCTGGTAACCACCATTCTACCTTCTGTCTCTATGAACTTTACTACTCTAAGTACCTCATATAGGTGGACTCATACAATATTTGTCCTTTTGTGACTGGGTTATTTCACATAGACTAATGTCCTCAGTGTTCATCCATGGTGTAGCCTCTGTCAGAATTTCATTCCTTTTAAGGCTGAATAATATTCCATTGTATGTAATATACCACATTTTGTTTATCCATTCATCTGTCCATGGACAATTGGATTGCTTCCATCTTTTGGATATTGTGAATAATGAATGCTACATTGGTATATATATATATATCTGACGTATTTTTTTTGATTCCTTGCTTTCAATTCTTTTGTATAAATACCCAGAAATGGAATTGTTGGATCATACAGTAATTCTATGTTAACTTTTGAGGAACTATAACTTTTTAAACACCTGTAACATTTATCCAATAATTCCTCTTTTTTGTGTGTTATATTTGGGAAGAAAACCATGAACTTAGTCTTTGTAGATTTCACTGGCATTAGTTCTAATGATTATATATGTATCACTGAGCAAGAAAGTAAACATCCAGTAGCACTAACTTCTAATACTTCTACACAGTAAAATGGCAGTAAATATTCATTGAACATTACTATGTGCCAACCACTGTGATGTGTATTTGGAGACTGTCGGTAATTCTGTATAAAAGTCAACATTTTAAAATAGACTTTTAAAATAGACGTAGGTAGATATAAAGATGCAGTAAACTACAGGCTTCTATTACCATGTTTATCACATTTGTTCCAGAAAGCTAATTTTGTTTTATTTTACAAGAATTTTCTCTGTAGATTCTTTTTTTAAAAATTTATTTATTTATTTTTGGCTGCATTGGGTCTTTGTTGCTGAGCGTGGGCTTTCTCTAGTTGCGGCGAGCAGGGGCTACTCTTTGTTGCAGTGCGCGGGCTTCTCGTTGCAGTGGCTTCTCTTGTTGCAGACAGAGCATGGGCTCTAGGCTCGTGAGCTTCAGTAGTTGTGGCACGTGGGCTTAGCAGTTGTGGCACATGGGCTTATTGGCTCTGCGGCATGTGGGATCTTCCTGGACCAGGGCTCGAACCCGTGTCCCCTGCGTTGGCAGGCGGATTCTTAACCACTGTGCCACCAGGGAAGTCCTGTAGGTTCTTGTAAATTTAGTAACACAATTAATGGCATGTTTCCTTTTGTTTCTTTCAAAAGACTTAGTTGAGTTTTTTGCTCACATATTGGCTTTTCTTCTTCCTCATCACTAGCACTGTCATAACCAGAGCACTTCTTATATATTTTTGTGAGCTACCAAAAGTGATCACCCACTTATAATAAATAAAACCCTAAAACGAATTGAAATGTTATAGGCACAAAATTAAATAAAGTTCCGAATAGTTTGCAAACACTAATAAAAGAACACGGTGGGGCTTCCCTGGTGGTGTAGTGGTTGAGAATCTGCCTGCCAATGCAGGGGACGTGGGCTCGTGCCCCGGTCCGGGAAGATCCCACATGCGGCAGAGCAACCAAGCCCGTGAGCCACCATTACTGAGCCTGCATGTCTGGAGCCTGTGCTCTTCAACAAGAGAGGCCGCGATAGTGAGAGGCCCGCGCACCGCGATGAAGAGTGGCCCCCGCTTGCCACAACTAGAGAAAGCCCTCGCACAGAAACGAAGACCCAACACAGCCCAAAATAAATAAATTAATTAAAAAAAAAAAAAGAACACGGTGGCTCCCAAGAAGCCAGTCACTCAAAACAGGCTGTGCGCACAATAATGTTTTCCTCTGTGGTGTGGTGCTAAGTCCTAAAATCACATTTCCTGAATTAATCATTGCCATCTCAATTTTACTAGATCCAGTTACTGTCACAAAACATGTAGTGTGGATAATTGACTAACTACCCTGTGTTAACTGTTAGCTCTATGGCTGTTTATTCCTTACACCTTATTCACCAATTCCTTCTTTTTTCCTAGTTTGGGAGATCATCAGGATTAGTTCTTAACACATTTTTTTCCCCTATAAATTTGTATCAATATTTGGGGAATTCGTTATTCTTATGGTTTATATGTACAGTTCTCTGGTCAGTTCACTACTGAGCTCCATTCTAAAGATCATTTATACTTGCCTGATCCCCTGCCATCTCACAGTTGATGTCCTCTACCCTCAAATCAATTTTCCTCCCAACCTGAAACTTTTATTTTTGTCAAATTAATTTTTATAAATAACTAGAAAAGTCACAGAAGTACATAGTTACCAACAGTAATTCCTTGTTTCACACTTTTATTTCAGCATCTTATTCTATTTACCTCTATATTTCTAAGTAGTATGCTTGTATTGCTATTTTCCCTCTGATCTGAAATATCTACTGATTTCCTGATACAGACTATTCTAGTTCAAATCCCGGCTCTGCATTGTGATCTTAGGCAAGTCACTTAACCTCTCTGTATTTAGTTTCCTCATCTATAAAATGGTTTATTACTACCTACTTTGTAGGTTAAGAGAGAATAAAATTATATATGTACATAATGTGTTTAGAACTGTTTGGTCCAGAATATGTGATATATTTTAGCTGTTATTATTAATAACTTCCTGTTCTTGAAGATAAAGATTAACTACTTTACTATCCATAAGTATCTTATCTTCACAATTTCTGGATATATCCATTCAGTATTTGTTTATATTATTATGTCTTAGTCTGTTTTTTGGGCTGCTATAACAAAATACTAGACTGGGTACTTTTTAAATAACAGAAAGTTATTTTCACAGTTCTGGAGGCTGGAAGTGCTAGATCAAGGTGCCAGCTTGGTCAGGTTGGGGCCTTCTTTTGGGTTGCAGACTTTTGGTTGTATCCTTACATGGCAGAAGAGGAAGATCTCTCTAAGGCCTCTTCTATCAGAGCACTAATCCCATTCGTGATGGCTGTACCCTCATAACATAATCACCTCTCAAAGATCCCACCTCTTAATTCCATCACCTTGGGGGTTAGGTTTCAATAAATGAATTTTGCAGGGACACATTCAGATCACAGTAATTATGGCTCTGCAAATATTGCTTTTATCCAAGTCACGCAATATACTATGTTTGCTTTCCCTTTCTTACACAACTTGTTTTTCTGGAGCTAATAATTGTTTTCTTTTTTCCCCTTCAATTTTCTTAGTTTTTCTATGCATTTATCATTAATTCAGCCTCAGACTTTTCTACCAGAACTGTTAAACTCCTGTCAACATTGCCAGACACATCACATGATCCCTAAGTTTCATTTTCTTCCACATCCCTTGTGTGCTGTCTGTCCTCCTGCTCCAATCTAACCTTCGGCTCTACAGGCTTCCTGCATGGCTGGGAATTTCTTTACCATAATTTTGGTAATTCCCTTTGTTTTACTCCCTTTAGTTTGGATCATATATTTCACTCTGAGATGTCAGATGTTTGAAAATGTATTTATTTAACCCTTATTTAATCCTTTAGTTGATGGATGGTTTGGTTGAGTATGGAATTCTAGATTAGAGATTATTTTCTCTTAATTTTAAAATCAGTGTTTTGTGGTTTCCTAGCTTCCAGTGTTCTTGTTGAGAAATAGATGCCATTCTAATTTCTGATCCGTTGTATTTGTCTTCCTTCTTATTTTATACCTTCCATCCCCCCCACCCCACCCCCAACTCCTGCATCACACCTATCTGTCTTGGAACTTTAAGAATATTTTATCTATGCTGTGAAATTTTATAATTATTTTATGATTATGATATAGGTCTTTTCATTAACTGTGCTGTCACTTGGTGGGGCTCTTTAAATATGAAACACGTGAATCTAAAGTCATATAACTTTTCTTACCTATATATTCATAAGAAAAGAAATCCTCTTTTGTGGCCTTTCCCATTACTGAAATATTGGACTTCCTGAATCTATCCTCTATTTTAATCTTTTCTTTCAATTTTCATTTTTGTCTACTTCCCCCCTCCTTTTTAGGATATTTTTTTGACTGTATTTTCCAGTTGTTCTACTGTCAGTCTCTTAGAATATCTAGATACATTATGAGAAATGAAGGGTTAGGGTACAGGTCTCAGTGTCATTGGTGTGTTTACTGAGTAGATATCCCAAAAGGCATCTTAATATACACTATTTGCCAGACTATACATTTGGTGTCATCTATCAATTCTTTGCCCATATCAAACATAAGAAAACATAAGTTTTCTTAACTTTTTTATGGTGTCTCTTTTGTCCTTTTCCTGCTTCTACTCTTCATGCTATAGGTCTTGATCACTGTCTTCAGAGTTATTTCAACAGTCTTCAAGTTAGATTTTCTGTTCTTATTCATTCCTGTTAGAATCATCTTTATTTATCAATCTCCAAAGAAGAGGGGAGTACAGAGCCATGAACTGAGCCTCTGACTATAGCCATGAGGTAGGGTCCACGAAGGAGATACTTGAAGAGTGGGAAGATAACCAAGATAGTATAGTTTTATGGAAATCACGAGTTCATTTTAAGAAGATTAGAATACGAAAGAAATAAGGAGAGGCAAAAAGAGGGATATCAAAATTATAGAGCAAGTCTGACTTTTTGATTGTTTAAAATAATTTGGCATAGGACTGTGGTCTATGGGGTCTTCTGTTATTATTATTATTATTATCTATTTATTTTTGGCTGCTTTGGGTCTGCTCTGCTGTGCGCAGAGCTTTCTCTAGTTGCGGCGAGCAGGGGCTACTCTTGGTTGTGGTGCGTAGGCTTCTCATTGCTGTGGCTTCTCTTGTTGTGAGGCACAGGCTCTAGGGACATGGGCTTCAGTAGTTGCAGCACACAGGCTCAGTAGTTGTGGCTCACAGACTCTACAGCGCAGGCTCAGTAGTTGTGGCGCACAGGCTTAGTTGCTCCGCAGCATGTGGGATCTTCCCGGACAAGGTCTTGAACCCGTGTCCCCTGCATTGGCAGGCGGATTCTTAACCACTGTGCACCAGGGAAGTCCGAGGGCCATTTATTATTAAAAGGCCTAGGAAGTGTATTATTATAGGACCTAGAAGGTTGGTGACAAATGGAGTAAGAAAAATGAAATTGGTTTTCAATCGCAACAGTCAAGAGAAGAGTTAATTTTCCCCTCAGTATAGGGAAAAATCTATATATATTTGAGGTCTGTATAGAGGGAGATGTGGAAAGGTTATTGAAATATAGGAAATTTAAGGTTCTGGAGGATATGGGGAGGACACAACAATAATAGTGGTAGTGGGACTTCCCTGGTGGCACAGTGGTTGAGAATCCGCCTGCCAATGCAGGGTACACAGGTTCAAGCCCTTGTCCGGGAAGATCCCACACGCTGCGGAGCAACTAGGCGCATGCGCCACAATTACTGAGCCTGCGCTCTAGAGCCCCAGAGCCACAACTACTGAGCCCGCGTGCTGCAACTACTGAAGCCCGTGCCCCTACAGCCCGTGCCTCGCAACAAGAGAAGCCACGGCAATGAGAAGTCTGTGCACCGCAACCAAGAGTACCCCCGCTTGCTGCAACTAGAGAAAGCTCACGCACAGCAAAGAAGACCAAATGCAGCCAAAAATTAATAAATAAAATAAACAAATTTATTTAAAAAATAGTGGTAGTGTTAGGGGCTAAGTAAGGATCAGAATGTCCATAGTGTTTTCATTTTCAATAAAAAGGCAGGAGTAGAAACTCTTAGATGGTTTCTGTCTTGTCAGTAAAGTAGTTAGGGTGAGGTCTTTTGCCAAGAAGGGGTGGATGGGAACGAGGGAGTAGAGAAAGTTTGGAATAGCTAGTATTGGAGGGTTTGCTAAGAAACCACCAGGGAATGAAAAGAATAACCAAGTGGCAGAAAGCACCCGGTTGAAATGTCTTTTATGGAATAGTGGTTATTTATATTCCAAAATGAATTTGAAAAACATGTAATTTATAAATACAGTTGCTTGAGTTGGCATGCATTTTGTATAGTGAGGTCAGTGGGTTGGTGCTCATACATACTTTAGCCCCATGACAGTATATTTAAGAATTTCAGGACTTCCCTGGTGGCGCAGTAGTTAAGAATCTGCCTGCCAGTCCAGGGGACACGGGTTCGAGCCCTGGTCCGGGAAGATCCCACATGCCACAGAGCAAATAAGCCCATGCGCCACAACTACTGAGCCTACACTCTAGAGACCGTGAGCCACAACTACTGAGCCAGCGCGCCTAGAGCCCGTGCTCTGCAACAAGAGAAGCCACACAATGAGAAACCGGCTCACAGCAATGAAGAGTAGCCCCACTCTCTGCAACTAGAGAAAGCATGTGTGCAGCAACGAAGACCCAATGCAGCCAAAAATAAATTAATTAATTAAAAAAGAATTTCAAGTTGTGGTTTCAAGTTGTCTTAGTCAACAAATCAAAATAGTTCCTTAAATCACCTTCTGTATAATAACATTTAGAATTGTATTTTAGAAGTATGGTGTAATTAATTATTGTGAGCTATACATCAAATATTACGTATCTAATGTGACCTTATTTGCTGTTTAATATTGCTGGTGTGTGTGTGTGTGTGTGTGTGTGCGCGCGCGCGCGTGCAGGGGAGGGGTTATTTCTGTGCCTAGGTTTTAAATTCCTTGAGAATAGGATGTAGGTCTTATACTTCTCTCCTTTTTCCTTCCTCCCATCCTCTGTCCCACAGTTGCATAATTAAATACAGTGTTCTATTAAATGGATGGTAGAATGTGCTGTATATATTTTAATTCTTAAAAGAAGCTTAATTTTTCCTGTCCAGGTTTAATATATATTAATTTTTTTCCTGATGTAGAAAAATCCTGTTACACTCTTAAAGGAATTGTCAGCAATAAAGTCTCGATATCAAACTTTGCATGCACGCTTTAAACCAGTTGCTGTCGAGCATAAAGAGACTAAGAGCCGCATTTGTGCTACTTTCAATAAGACTATGACCTTGATACAAGAACTACAAAAGCAAACAGACTTGAAGGTAATGCTTTCAATTGACCAGTTGGATTTGTAGAATTTTAATTCTGAATTTCTCTTTGAAAGGTAAATCCCCAGTAACTCTCATTTTGAAATTCAGCAGTTGGAACTGTTGATAGAAATGAGATTTTCCTGATTCCCTGAAGTATAATAGCTCTCATCTTCTTTATTTTATAAATTTAATTTATTTTTGGCTGTGTTGGGTCTTCTTTGCTGCACGCGGGCTTTCTCTAGTTGTGGCGAGCGGTGCTACTCTTCGTTGTGCTGTGCAGCCTTCTTATTGCGGTGGCTTCTCTTGTTGTGGAGCACGGGCTCTAGGCACGTGGGCTTAATTGCTCCGCAGCATGTGGGATCTTCCCGGACCAGGGATCGAACCCATGTCCCCTGCATTGGCAGGTGGATTCTTAACCACTGTGCCACCAGGGAAGTCTCCCTCCTTTTATTTTAAAATGAGCAGGTGGACTTAACACGGTTAATGAAGAGGTATGCTGTCTTGGATTATGTAGCCATGGCAAAAGAGAACTCTTCCTAATACTTATTAAATCTACCAGTTCTGCTGGTTCCTGTAAGAACTAGTGAGACTGAGAAATCTACAAAGCATCTATACCAGTGACTTTTTTTTAGTTCTCCTTTTCTACCTTTGGGTTGGTGGGCTTGGGTAAGCCTGACCTTCATCCTCTTCCTCCATCTGCACCCCCTTCTCATTTACTGTAAGAATCTCATTTAGTGTAATCCTCTATCACTGATGTGTAAAACTCTTTAGATATGTTGGAGTAGGAAAATAATATGAACTGCTAACCTAGGCACTAAGATCTTGAACAGCCAGTTGAAGAGTTGGTCACATTTTCATTTACAATGCAAAGGTGAGGGCTTTTGAAAGAAAAGATAGTCTAATGTAGATGGAATCATAGAGTTGAATTTAATTATCTGGACAAAAGATGTCCAATAGGTTTTAATTTCTGGTGCTAACTCCAATCGGTTAACTGGTAATACCTGCTTAGAATGCTGTATTAAGGAGCTGTGTCTGAGCATGGCAAAAAAAGCTATCTGTTGTGGCACGCTGCTAGGGGCAGCATACATGGTATATTTATTTGCCAAGTTTGAACTAAATTATGGCTTAAGCGACTTGAATTATAGGCTTGTAGCAAGAGTAGATCTCAAAGGTTGATTATCCAGGTTAATTTGATCAAGAATTCTTTATGTTACCAATGGAGGAAAAGAGAACAGTGCCTGGGTAAAAATCGTAAAATGACACCTTAAATGTATGTGTTATGTCATGGAGAAATGAATAGTGGAAGAGGGGAGGGCAGTTAAAAAGGGCACAGAGGGAATAGGGAGCAGGAATTTAAACAGTATGGGTGGCATCACCTGCTAATAAATAAAATGCAAAAAAGATGTAATAATCTTTATAAATAAAATCGAGTCACATATTCTTCATTGTACATGTGATCAGAGCCTGACAACAGAAGCACATATACTTGTTCTAAGGAAACAAATCTTGAAGAGAGACTAAGAGTAGTTCTGGATGTATATATCAACATATATGTATAGAAATCCATGAATTTATTGAAGCACAATAAATTTGGGTGAGTAAAGAGAAAAATGATTTTTTGAATATTTACTAAAAATTGTCTCCGTTAGATACAATAAATAGATGGCATATTTCTGAGATTAAAAAAGTGGTACAGGGCTTCCCTGGTGGCGCAGTGGTTGAGAGTCCGCCTGCTGATGCAGGGGACACGGGTTCGTGGCCGGGGCCGGGAAGATCCCACGTGCCGCGGAGCGGCTGGGCCCGTGAGCCATGGCCGCTGAGCCTGCGCGTCCGGAGCCTGTGCTCCGCAACAGGAGAGGCCGCAACAGTGAGAGGCCCGCGTACCAAAAAAAAGAAAAAAAAAAAGTGGTACAGAAAAGTAGTTATGATAGTGATAGGGGATGTCAAATCATTTAAATATCTATAAAAGTCTTCATTTAGTTAAAAGTACTACCTGAAATGAGGAATAATTATATCAAAGGTAGGAAGCTAAGGGTTTTTACTTTGGATCAGATGATGACAAATAAGGAGAAATGACTGAAAGGCAGGTTATAAACCTTGGAAAAGGAGATCATATTTTAGAATCAATGATAGCCAAGTTGGGAAATGTTGCATATAGTGGGTCTTGTACCCACTAGTTTAAAAATGAGAAAGTAGTAGAAAGTTAAGAGAAAATTTTTATGATCAAAATGTGGAAGAAAAGGGAATGGCATCTATACAGAGTTATATAACCAAAAATAGTCCTATGAGCCCAGAGTGTAAAGGACGTGTAAAGGATTTTCAAGTATAAAAAGAGGTATATTAGACATACGGTCAGAACTGTGAGAATAGTTAAAGCCAAAGGCTAGATTGAGCTTAGGATTCTGAAAACTTCTAAACCAAAAGGGCTTTTAAAATTATTTTGGGAACATGAAGAACAAGAAAGGGATCTCTACTTAGGGCAAATGGTCCTTTGTTCATAAACAACAGAAAGCAAACAAAGTAAAATGGTTCAGTTATTATCTTGCTGTGATTTTTTATCAAGTTGAGTGGTTTTTCATTTGGAAGGATAGAAAATGTATATTTGAATTGATAATACTTAAACTTGAATTGGTAATATTAAAAAATAAATAGGGAGATAAGAACAGAAAAGGAGGTGGAAGAAAGGGAATACATATTAATTTCCTGATCTTTTTAGTTGCTGTTAAGACACTGAGGTTTAAATATAGTTAATTGTAAAGGTGACCATCAAAAGAAAAAAAAAGGACTAAACTTGTTCCAAATAGAAAATAGCAAAACAACCCCTCCCAAACAAAAGTATAGCAATAAATAGAAAATTAACAAGGCATTAAAGATAGAATGTATGGTATTCCATAAATGCTCTGAAACATTTGTATTAAAGAAGAAAAATTTCTACACATTTTAGACTAGTTAACTCCTGGAAAAACTCTTTGAAGTTTTATTTTATAAACAGATGATCTGAAATCTCTTGAATTTCAGAGATCAAGATGAGAAACATGGATTCATGGAGAACAAAGTCTTGTCAGAATAATGCCATTTCCTGTTTTTGAGACAGAAGAGGGAAATTCTGTTACTATTTGGGCTGCAGTAAGGCCTATGATTGTTTTTCATTTTATCCATGTGAACATTTTGAGCAAATGTTGACTTGATAAACGAAACCAGGTGGGGTGTCCAATGGCCTCATGTGGCTATATAAATTAAAATTAAAAGTAATTAAATAAAATTAAAAATTCAGTCCTTCATCTACTGATTGGACAGTGCAGATACAGAATATTTCCAGCATCACAGCAAGTTCTATTGGACAGCGTTGCCCTAGAGATTCTGATTCTGTAGGTATGAGGTGTTCCAGATTTGGCAGTCTCTCTAGAGATGACCTATATAGTTAAGCAGATTTGTAACTATTTGAGTGATTCTTCAGGTCCTACCTCCTATTATTTCCTCATTAACCCTATGTTTCAGCTGGCCTGTTTGTTGGTGCTCTGTGAGAGCTCCTTACAACTTGCCTTCGGCTTCTCTTGTTTTCTTTTGTTTGTTTGTTTTTGCGGTACGTGGGCCTCACTGTTATGGCCTCTCCCGTTGCTGAGCACAGACTCCGGACGCGCAGGCTCAGTGGCCATGGCTCACGGGCTCAGCCGCTCCGCGGCATGTGGGATCTAACCGGACCGGGGCACGAACCCGTGTCCCCTGCATCGGCAGGCGGACTCTCAACCACTGCGCCACCAGGGAAGCCCCCTTTATCCATTTTCAAATGTGTCTCTATTACTTGCAGATAAAAGCATCTTAATTATCCTTAAAAGTTTAACCCAAATCTCTACTTATGAAGAAACTTCCAGACTAGTTTTTTTTTTCCCCACTTCTTTTTCAAAGTACTTTTAGAATATGCTGTTCAAATGTGACTTCCTTGGTTCTGTTAAATTACTGTCCTTAAATTGTTTGATTTCTTGGTCTTGTTTCTTCAATTTAATTGCAAGTTCTTTGGAAACTCAAAGTAGCTTGTATATAGATAGCCAATATGTATTTTTTTTGCTTGCCTTCCTAAATTTGTGATTACATACATAGTATGAACTTATGGTAACATTTATTGGTGTAACAAAGTAGAAATTAATTTAGCAGTGTTTAAAGATTTTTTAAATGAGAAAAATTTATTTTATTGAAGTATAGTTGATTTACAATGTGTTAATTTCTGCTCTTCAGCATAGTGATTCAGTTATATACATTCTTTTTCATAGTCTTTTCCATTATGATTTATCACAGGATATTGAATATAGTTCCCTGTGGTATACAGTAGGACCTTGTTGTTTTAAGCATTTTTTGAAATAAATATTTTGTCATTTGTTTTGTAGCTGTTACCACTGACTGAAGAAGAGAAAACTGCGGCAGAGCAATTAAGAGCTCACATGTCAGACTTATGATGAAGAAATGGACTTGCAAAAGGGAACTCTAATGGGGAAGAGATCAATTCCAGAGAGATTTAGGGAGCTGTCTTGTTAGCATTTGATGACTGTGGTGGGGGGATGACAAAGGAGATTTGGCTTGGGTTACGGGATAGTGATGCCTTCCACAGAGAGGGGAATATGAGAAGAAGGGCAGATATTGTACTCATAATGGAAATAAAGAGAGTTAAAAATATATATGCATATACACTTAGTCTTGTAATTTCAGGCAAGTAAGTCTCAACACCATTTTGTATGTTTTTGTATAATCAGGATAACACAGATGTCCTGGCCTACTGTAAAAGAAAATTATGTACTATCAGTCAGTCAAATGTGAATGAACATGCTTTGGAAATTAAAGGATAGAAAAAAAATTTGTATTATGTTATACATATGTATATAATTTTATTATTGAAAATTCTGATTGCAGATGTGGTCACATTATTGGTGGGACTGCTAATGTGTTGACTTAACAGTCTTGCATAAAACCTAATCTAGTAATAAGCTGGCTTTTCTGTGACAGCCTCACTTTTATTTTTGTCCTATTCCTTCTTCCTGCTAATGTTGAGCAGCATGAGCTCTGCTTTCAAACGCTGTTTTAGATTGTCCCTGTTATACTTCAATACTACCTTTGTTCTCCTCTGGTCTATATTACCGTAATTGTTCATTCTACTGTATATGAAAGCTAAGAAACTGAAATGAGAGGATCACTGGCAACCGCTACTTGCCAGTTTGTTTTGTGTGTGTGTGTGCGTGCACGTGTCAACTTCCCTCTATTAAAAAAAAGAAAAAAACTAATGGCAAGTAAATATGAAAGTAAATCATGGTATATCTATACAACAGAGGTCAAGTTACCAGTAAATTATTACTGTTAATGTTCTGGGAAATGCTAAAGCTATGCTAAATAGGTAAGAGGAGAAGCAGATATTGTAGCTTTGTCGTCAAGATTGGGCTTTGGACTCATACCAGATATGTAAACACAGGTTTTAAATTCTAGCTGTATGACCCTGAGCAAACCACTTGACTTGTGTGTGTCAGGATGTCTGGTCTGGAAGCACAATAAGATGGTAAAGTATTAGGGTTTGATATTTAGTAATCCTTCAATAAATATTTCTATATATGTCATAAAAACAAGGCATTGAAAGATTAGGAAAAGTGTATCAAATGTTAGTTTTACAGGTTATAGAATTATACTTTAATTTTAAAAGCATTTTTTTCTGTTATGTTATTAATAAACTTATAATAGCTGACAGACAGGGTTGGAGAGTAGCATCAGTTAAAACTGTCTTGTCTCTTCTGAATATCTGGAGAACAGAAAGTAACCCCCCCTTTTAAATTACAGATAAATAAGTCACACCTTAGTAACAGATATTGTTTTTTTTCAGTACTCAGGCAATTAATATTAAGGAAGTTATGGCTCTGGGATGTGATGGTGATGCTGGGATTGAAAAATGGTGGTATCATGAAGAGGTCTTAAGAGGTCTTAACAAGTTACTGGTGTTAAAGGGTTTTGCTTTCAATCAGAAAAAAATCTAGATTGTACTGGTTTTCCTCTATGACTTCCCTCACAAGTTACCTTCTAAATGTTGGTTCTTCCCCTCATCCCTCTTAAAATTGCTCGTTTATATAGTCATTTATTTCCCAAGGTTCATTTATTGCCCTTTTGGGGAATGATTCCCAAGTATAACTTATTTCACTAGACCTAGATCCAAATTTCTAATAAAAATCTCTACCTGAAAATTCAAATTGAACATGTCCAGAATATTTAACTGATTTTCTTATTTTGTTAACAGCAACTATTCTGTTAGCTGGAATTAAAGTTTGCATCCCTTTATCTTCTTAGTTAATAAAATCTATAATTCTATAATCTATAATTCTTTGAAATGTTAGTTGTATCCAACCTTCACTTTACCTTCACTCTTACTACCTAATTTAGGCCTTTTTTATTTCTCATCTGGATAATTGTTTTCTCCTATGTGACTACTAGTGTTTTTATGTCTTAAGCTGTGATACAAATTAATTTTAATTAGGTTGTATTTTAAATACAACTTTAATTTTAAGAAATTAAAAAAACCTAAGTATGCTTATTCTCCCAAATAACTGCAACTTTTTCAGATGTTTCTACATGTATACAAATTAAAAAACATTTTAAACAAAAATAGGCTGATACCATACACTGTACTGCAGCTGCACCCTTTTTTTTAATCTTAAATATATTTTTGGTATCTTCATATCATTCTTTTGAACAGCTGTATATATGAATTTACCATAATTTTTCCCAGTTCCTCTTTTATAGGCTTTTAAGCTGTATAATACACAAGTTAGGAGATTTGGAGGGTGGGTAAAGGAGGACGGCAAGGTCAGCCTTTCCTTAAGGAATTCTAATAGAGCACGTGACAGGTTTCTCAACGACACACAGCAGTTTAGCATCCTGCCAACTAAATTCCTTTTTTGCTTGTTAGCCAGAATCTGACTTAGTGCTTGCAAGCAATGACCGCTAATTAGTTGTACGGGTTTTTCTAATTTTCCACTGTTATGAACTATTGCAATAAATCTTTAAACATTTTGGGGCTCTTGGGCAAATATATCTATTAGTACAAGAACCTATTTTAATATTTATCATACATTGTAATTTTACCTATTTGCTTTCTGCTATGCTGGGTTGCAAAGATCACTTCTCATTACCCTTTGAATCCCAAGTAGTATAGTACCGTGTTTCACGAGTAACTTTTTTAATTGGGGTAAAATTCACATACTATAAAATTAACCATCTGCCATTATTAAAATGTACAACTGAGGGCATTTTAGTATAAAAGACGTGCAACTGTCACCTCCATGTAGTTCCAAGACCATAAATAATTTTTGCTGAAAGAATTTTTTCAGGCACAATTATTCCTAAATTATATCTTTGTACATGGCTCATGTAGTTTAAAAAAGTTGTTACGCCCACTACTTAAAGTCCAAATGCTTTGATATTTAAGAAATTCTTCCTAGATAACTGTTGATTCTCTTCAGGTGCATTCAATTTCGGTTAAGTGTAACAGCTGTTTGCAATAAACTGGAAAGGAAAAATTAAACTCAAATTAAGAATCTGATGTACGTCCTTTGCCTCACACCTTCAATTTCTACAATCTTTAAACATTTCTTACGCTAGAAAATTGGAGAAAGCAGACGCCAATATGGGAAAGCTGAATACAGCTGATACTCTTGCACTTTCCACAGTCTCATGGCGATAGCTCACCTCAAGCCCCAATCAATGCAGGGCGAGTGTGGTTGGGTGTGGGTCTGACGTCTACACCGTCCGTGGTCCCGTCCTCCCACTCCCGACTCTGAAATTACCGCTCTAGGCTTCACAATCTGGAGCTTTGCTTCCGTACGTGGGGCGGAAGTCTTAAAAACCTGATAATCTGGGCTTGCTCCCCGAGAAAGCAGCACTAGCCACGAATCCTCTGCATCACAGTTTCTCAACGTGCGGGCCACAAGCCACCTGCAGCCAAATCACCGAGAGAATTTGTTGAAAACAATTTCGTGGAGCCCCACCCTAGAATCAAGGAGTCCGAATACCTAGGGGTGTGCCTCCGGAGTCTGCATTTCCCACAAACCCTCCAGGTGGCTCCAGCCTTTGGCGCGCAAAAGTTTGAGACGGGTGGAGCACCGCCCCTCCCTTGAGGGAGACGGGGCGCGGTCAAGCGCCGCGCCCTCCTCCGCCTGCGCTAAGCCGGGCCGAAGGCACGCAACCCTGCAGCAGCCAGCGGCCAAATCTCGTGTGCTCCCCTGCACCGCGGGAACTAGGCGCCCGCCGCTGGTCCGCTCCCTTAGCGCAGCGGCCTGCGCGCATGCGTTCACGCGGGCCGCGCCTTTTCTCACACCGCACCTTCCGCTACCCTGGTTACCGTCGGTGTTTGCGAATTCCCTGCGGCAACTTCGTCGCGGAAGACCAGCGCCGCCGGGCCCCAGCTGCGGTTTGATAGGCGCGCGCCCGCGTCACGTGGGCAAAGCTCCGGCTCGGTCGCTGGCGGGCCGCTCAGCCGGGAGGAAAGAAGCTTGTGGCTACCGCTCACCCTCCCACTGCGCCCTAGGGCTGGCGCGCGGATAAAAATGGCGAAGTGGGGGTAGCTGGCGCCGAACCCGAAGCGATGGGACGCGCAGGTGGGGCGGTGGTCGGAGACCCCTGATGTAGGCGCCCGGCTGTTCTCCGCGGCAATTTGACTAGGTGATCTCAGGCCGGCGCCAAACAGGTCAGACCACGGACTCCGCGGGTCGCCGAGCGCCCCGCCGAGAGCCGGAGGCAATGGATGAACAGAGCGTGGAGGTGAGGGGGCTTGAGGGAGGGTGGTGCTTAGTCTCCCTCGCCACCAGCTGAGCGTTCTTTATTCGAGGCGCTTTGCCCTAGTCCACCCTCTTGTAGGGCGCCTTGTCCTAGTCCCCCCATCCCGCCGCTGCTTTTGTGGAGGGGGCTGGCCCAGTGCGGAGGACGCCGTGCTCGTTCTGCAGCCCTCCGGCTACCCTGTGCTCTGACCGTTCCCGCAGTCAGGTGGTGCGTATCCTGGCGTTTTCAGGGTGTCTTGGCACTGGTACTCATCCCCACAGGTTTTCTGCAAACTACAGCCTGTTCAGAGCAGAACTGCAGATTCTTTAGACGGACGTGCGCTGCGACTCGCCACCAGTTCTTACGAGTTTTTGCGCGGATCCAAATCTCCCTCCGAATGGATAATCATTCCCTCCCAGCCGTACATTTTGTAGACATCTGCCCTTCCTAGATTGAATGAGGGTATAGTCTTACTATCCTGTTTGACTGTAGTTTTCCAGAGCAACCTATTCTTTTTATATATGACTCTTGTAAACGATGATTTCAAACGTTTGGGATATTTACGTTAAGGCTAGGAACTTAAAAAAGATTGCTTATTGGACATAATTGTATAATGATTGTCAAGACTTGAACCTTGCAATTACTAAAATACTAGGTGCTTGATAAGGAACAACTGTATTACCTGGGCACTCCACTTGAAACTAGTTCATCCAATCGTCGTATTGTCCCCCGCCGTACCCCCCATCCCCCAGCGTCTGCATCTCACAGATTCTTTCTGGTCCTGCAGAGTCATGGTTAGACTCATGAGTAATTTTCTCCTCAATTCCTCATGTAAAAGTATTATAAAAGTTTTGTAACCTTACCTTGGTTTTAGAAGAGTTTAATTCCTCTGGAATGGAGTAAAAATAAATGTGAGTACTGTAAAAATAAACTTAAAATATATAATAACCTACATTTAATTATATCTGTTTTCTTGTCAGATACTTCCTAAATGGATTCACCTGAGGCTGGCAAAGATAATACTGCTTCTTCTGTTTACGTATCTTTTTCTTCCCAAAGCCTTCATAGAGCTACCACCAAAATTCTCCATACAGACCGAATTTCAGGCTCAAATAAGTAGCTAGTTGGTTGCAGCAGCATGGCAGAAATTCAGAGCAGAAATTCAGATTTCTGGATTCTGAATTACATTGTTTCTCTCTTGATCAAAGTATGCTGCCATTAATGTATCGTTTTATATTTAAATTATAAAAGCAATCCATCCCCCTTGGGGAAATTGCAGAAAAAGTCACAAGTTCATAGTGTTCATACAGTCATAGTTTGCCTTTTCTTTCCTTACTGTTATACATCATAAGGGTTTTTTTTGATCATTAAACAATTCAAAAATATTTCTCTGACTGTCATAGTCTATGTTAACTACTGTAACTTAATGTTTTGACATTTGGGCTATAGCCAGATTCTTGCCATTATAATTGATGTTTCCTTGAAAATATTTGTGCATGTCTATGTTTGCATTCCATATTCCTTTCTTAGACTAGAACCACTGTGAAACTTAGAAAAAGGGAAGCATTTTTTTCCCAGGAGATGTTCTGAGGTACCCTGGACCTTGACTAACCAAGTCCTGATATGGAATATAGTTAAAACTGGGATGTTATCAACCCCAAATAAATGTAATTGTCAGGTGAATTATTGCAAGCATGCTTTTTACTCATGATTCAGTAGCGTAATCTGGTGAACCTTATATCTTTTATTATTTTCAGAGCATTGCTGAGGTTTTCCGATGTTTCATTTGTATGGAGAAATTGCGGGATGCACGCTTGTGTCCTCATTGCTCCAAGCTTTGTTGTTTCAGCTGTATCAGGGTAAGTTGTATCTCTTTTTACATACATTTAGTATATATAGGGTGTATTGTAAAACGCATTTTCTTTATCTTGTTTTAATTTTACATTTTATGTCCTTTTAAAAATGTCTTAAATGATTGTTTCTTAATAGGGAGACCATCAATGTATATTGTTTAGTAATGTGGAGATGAATAATCATCAAGTCATGAAGTGTCTGGAAACCAAAGCCCAGTGTAATTTTAGTATATTTACATTATTAAATCACTGCGCATTTAACAAGTACTTACAAAGTGCTTACCTGCATTGTGTTTGGGGTTGAGGATACTAAGATAAGTGATGGAAGTGCCTGCCCTGCAGGAGCCTAAATCTAATTGAGAGAATGGACTTTGTGTTTATATTGAAGAATGTGTAGTGTCATAAAGAGGCACTTACAAAGTGCTGTGAGACTCAGGAGGGAGAG
The DNA here is from genome assembly GCF_026419965.1 of Kogia breviceps. NCBI lineage: Eukaryota > Metazoa > Chordata > Mammalia > Artiodactyla > Physeteridae > Kogia > Kogia breviceps. The sequence goes on from NC_081328.1 coordinate 23,668,197, forward strand.
TTTATACTTGTTTGATGGGTAAGAGAGAAAAAGCTAGTAATAGGTTAAAAGGCACATAATAAAATCATGTAATCTTATAGTTAAAAGAGACCTCAAATATGAATATAATCCAGTGGCTTTAAAAATTGAATGTAGGTGAACCCCAGAAACAAAATTATGAGGAAGCTTAAGATGTAAAGCAGAAGAGCTTCTTTTGGTTGTGTGTGGAGATTCAGTCGTACATCTGCAGGCCATAGTTGAAAACTGCCTGGCCCACATGACTCTTAGTAGATTATTTCCTTTATTGAGAAAGTCCAAATCATCTAACATGCTCCTCATCTCAAAATTTCTCTGTGGTTCCTTATTCCTGCCTGAGGAAGATAAATATCCCTTTGTCAAGAGTAATATCTGTAACACTTAAATCATTTGCTTCCAGTCACACATTTAGCAAATGATGGAGCTGGATTTGAACCCAGGAACCCTGGGTCAAGTGTCTGTGTTCTTTGGCACTACACATCTACAGAGGACCTAAGTTACATACCATGCTGGTTCTCCCACTCATAAACTGAGAGACTTGATCTTAGCGTTGTTTTCTCAAACAATAGAATGTGGATAACAAGATCTGTCTCACAGGATGGTTGTGGCATTAAATGAGATAAGCTAAAAGGTAATTTAGAAACTAAAATGTAGTTAAGACTTCACTTTCCAATGCAGGGGGTGGGAGGTTCGATCCCTGGTTGGGGAGCTAAGATCCCACATGCCTCTCCACCAAAAAACCAAAACATAAAACAGAAGTAATATTGTAACAAATTCAATAAAGACTTTTAAAATAGCCCACATCGGGACTTCACTGGTGGTGCAGTGGTTAGGAATCCGCCTGCCAATGCAGGGGACACAGGTTTGAGCCCTGGTCCAGGATGATCCCACATGCCATGGAGCAATGAAGCCCTTGTGCCACAGATACTGAGCTTGTGCCCTAGAGCCCGTGAGCCACAACTACTGAAGCCTGTGCGCTTGGAGCCCGTGCTCTGCAACAGGAGAGGCCACCACAGTGAGAAGCCCGTGCACCATAGCGAAGAGTGGCCCCCACTCGCCGCAACTAGGGAGGGCCCGTGCGCAGCAACGAAGACCCAATGCAGCCAAAAATAAAAATTTTTTTTAAAAAAAGGTCCACATTAAAAAAAAAAAAAAAAAAAAGGCTGATGATGGACACTTGTTTAAAATGTACTCTCCATTTGTAAGGTGTTGTATTATTCTATTGTAAAAATAGCAGCTCATACATATCATTATGTTTTATAAACGGTAAAACTGAATGAAGCTAGAGAAATTAAGTAATTGGCCTCTATCACTGTAGTTAACTTATTGGTAGAGTAGATCTGGACTCAGCTCTTTTGATGAAGCTTCAGCATACATATGGTCTCTGGTTATTACCTTATACCTCACTGATTCTTCTTTTTTTTTTTTTTTTTTTTTTGACATGGACTATTTTTAAAGTCTTTATTGAATTTATTGCAATATTGCTTCTGTTTTATGTGTTTTGGTTTTTTGGCCCAGAGGCATGTGGGATCTTAACTCCTGGACCAGGGATCAAACCCACATCCCCTGCATTGGAAGGTGAAGTCTTAACCACTGGACTGCCAGGGAAGTCCCACTCATTGATTCTTCATTTCTTCACTTTTCCACTTCTTCCTCCTGTTCCTTACAAGTATTTATTTCTTAAATATTGTGCTGGCATTCTCTATTATGAAGTTTCTGGGAAATTTTTATCTACTTTGAGAAATTTGATTTACTGTTGCAGTAAATCAAATCATCTGTGTGCATGGCTCCTAAATCTACTCCTTCAGCATTGACCTATAAGTGTCTTATCTGATTGTCCTTCCAGCATCTTGAACTTCGTTCTAGATCAAATTCTTCCTATTATTTTCTCAAATTGACTCTTTTTGTTTGTTCTTTTCTACTAATCAAACTTGAATCAAACCTCTGACACCAATAATTTTTAAGTCTTGTTGGTTATCTCCTAATATCACTTATCTGTCCTACCTTTCCGTTCTTATTATTACCATCCTAATAGAGAAATACAGACATCTATTACCTCATGCTTAGATAATTATAGTTACTATCTAACTGATATCTCTGTCTTGAGTCTTTTCTTCTCTCGTCCATTTTGTATCCTGCTGCCATATTGATATTTTTCAGTAATGTCATTCTTTTTTCTTCCCAGAAGCCTCAGAGATTTATTGCCTGAAGGATAAAGTCTAAGAACGTTAGCCTTATATTCACACCATCTGAATAATCTGGTTCTAACCTTTCTTTTTCAGAGTTGTGCTGGTTCCGGAATTCACCGTTCATTTGTTTGTTCATTGAACAAATATTAATGGTGGACTTGGAATTAGGCACTGACTTCTCAAGGAATTGACTTATTTTCTAGTTGGGATATAGGCAAAAAAGTATATAGCTATATGTTAGATATTCTTCAAAGCATGAAGAAAAATGAAACTGGTTGAGGGTATAGAGTAGGGACTTTGAGAGGTAACTGGCAGGTTGGTAGCTATTTTAATAGAGTGGTCTGAGAAGGTCTCTCTGAGTAGATGACATTTGAGCAGAGACCAGGATGAGAGTGATGGGAATATGTAGGGAAAGAAAGTCCCAGTCAGAGAAATCAGAAGGGGCAAACGCCATGAGAAAGAAATATGTTTAGTGTGTTGAGAAATACCAAAGAAGCAGTGTGGTAAGAGCAAAGTGGACAGAGGGAGAGAGGGAACGGAAAGGAGTTTGAAGATGTAGCTAGAGGCCTTGGTAAAGACCTTGGATTTTATTTTAAGTGTGCTGCCAGCCATTGAAAGCTTTTGAGTGATTTAAAGTAATTAATGTTTTGAAAGCTATCACTCTGGCTACTGTGTGGAAAGTAGACTGTAGGCAGATGCGGGGAGAGAGTGAAGACAGCAGTTAGGATGTGCTTTATTAGTGAAAGATAAATGGTGGTTTAGACCAGAATAGTAACAGTGAAGGTGGTGAAAAATAGGGCAATTCTGGATATGTTTTGAAGGTAGAATCAATGGATTTTCATACAGATGGGATGTGAGGAAAGTTTTTTACTTCATTCACATGGGTGAATGAATGGTTTCCCATTCTGAAATAGAAAAAACTGAGGGAAGAACAGATTTGCGTAGGTTATAGATGTAAAAGTGTTTTGTTTTGGTTTTTTTACTTTTAAATACGTTTTACTTAGTAACTACAGAAAACCATTGTTTTTCCTAGTGAGAGCAATATGATTTTTTATTATTAATTAATTTATCATTGGTTGCGTTGGGTCTTCATTGCTGCGCGTGGGCTTTCTTTAGTTGTGGTGATTGGGGGCTACTCTTTGTTGCGGCACTCTGGCTTCTCATTGCGGTGATTTCTCTTGTTGTGGAGCATGGGCTCTAGGCACGAGGGCTTCAGTAGTGGCTTGCGGGCTCAGTAGTTGTGGCACACGAGCTTAGTGGCTCCACAGCATGTGGGATCTTCCTGGACCAGGGCTTAAACCCGTGTGCCCTGCATTGGCAGGTGGATTCTTAACCACTGCACCACTAGGGAAGCCCGTGGTATGATTAAATATAGTTCTTTCTTTAAAAAAAAAAAAACAATTTGTGAATGTGCTACTACAGTTCAAAATTTTGGACTAGTTCACTTTATTACAATACTTGTAATTTTAAAAATCTTAAAAAAATTTAGATATAATTCACATAACATAAAATTCACCCTTTTAATGTATAAAGTTTTTTGTTTTTAGTATGTAAAGTTTGAGACGTTTATTATACATCTAATTGGAGAGGTTGACAGTTGGAAATATGAACCTGGATTTGAGGAAGGAGAATGAACCTGGATTTGAGGAAGGGGACGTTAGAGAGATTGAATAATTAGCATATAGGTAGTATTTAAAGCCAGGGAACTAGATGAGACCACCAGATTACCTACTGTGGGAAGAGATTTTTAGGTCTGAACTCTGGGTCAGTCAATGTTTAGATGTTAGGAGAAGGACTCAGCAGGCTAATAAGAAGGAGCCCAGGAGTGAGGCATCACAGAATTCAACTGAAAAACATGTTTCAAAAGCGAGTAGTTACGGCTTCCCTGGTGGCGCAGTGGTTAAGAATCTGCCTGCCAATGCAGGGGACACGGGTTCGATCCCTGGCCCGGAAAGATCCCACATGCCTCAGAGCAACTAAGCCTGTGTGCCACAACTACTGAGCCTACGCTCTAGAGCCCACGAGCCACAACTGCTGAAGCCCACGTGCCTAGAATCCTCAACAAGAGAAGCCACCGCAATGAGAAGCTCGTGTACCACAACAAAGAGTAGCCCCCGCTTGCTGCAGCTAGAGGAAGCCCCCACACAGCAACAAAAACCAAACACAGCCAAAAATAAATAAATAAAATAAATAAAAAACTTAAAAAAAAAAAAAAAAGGAGTAGTTTAGCTGTGTCATATGGTTCTAGCCTGGGAATTGACCATTGGATCTGATTTTTTTTTTTTGGCTGCGCTGTGCAGCATGCGGGATCTTAGTTCCCCGACCAGGAAGTGCAGTGTCTTAACTACTGGACCACCAGGGAAATCCCTTGGATTTGAGAATATGTAGGTTATTGGTGACCCTGCTAAGTAGTTTCAGTGGAACAGTGGGGGCAAAAACTTGATGTCAGAGAGTGGGAGGAGAATGAGACAGCAAGTATAAAAACTGTCACAGAATCTTGTAAAGGGGAGAAACAAGGTAATGGGTTTAAGGGGGGATGTTGAGAGTCATCTTTTAGGAGAAGATTCATATCTTCCTAGGACTGAACCAGTCGAAAATAATTGATGCTGGAGAGAGGAAGGGTAATTACAGGAGCGAAGTCCTTGAGATGCTGAGCACTCCACACAACCACATTGTAATGTTGTTTATTTGAATGCTTTCCCTTCTCTTCCATCTCATCTTTGTTCATTTGTCCACAGAAATTGAACTATCTTTGGCAGTCCAGATACTTGTGTCATTTTAACAAACTAAGGCCCAGACGCATGAATAGACTTGTCCAAAGTCACATAGTAGTTGGTGACAGACCAAGACTAAACTTATCCCCAGGCCGGCACTCTACCCACGACTCCCTGATGCCTCCACAGGCATACCCCAAAGCAGGAACATTGGCTGTGTTTTCAGGCCAGGTCTTCATTTATCTAGCTACACTCAGCTGATTTCTCTCAGTACCTGTTCCTGTTTTGTATGTTTTCCCATTATTTTGCCCACATCTTTCTCATCCAATTTTTTCTTACCCCCTCTTGATTTTTTAACATTGGTAGCAATTTGCCAATAATTATTGACTTCGTTTTTAATTTTTCAGCCTTTTAAAGTTAGGTATATTTGACATACAATAAACTGCACATATTTAAAGTACACAGTTTGATAAGTTTTGACAAATGTATATACTTGAAAAACCATCCCTACAGTCAAGATAATGAACATATCTCTAATCCCCAGAAGTTTCTTTGTGCCTCTTGGTAGTCCCTACCTCCTCTTGTCTTGTTCTCAAGCAACCAGTGATCTGCTTTCTATCACTATAGATAAGTTTGCATTTTCTATAATTTTATACAGATGGAATCTTACAATATGTACTCTTAAGGGTCTGGCTTTTTTCACTCAGCAAAATTATTTTGAGATTCATCTGTGTTGTTGTATCAATAGTATTCCTTTTTAAAATGGTACAGATGAACCGGTTTGCAGGGCAGGAATAGAGACACAGACGTAGAGAACAAAAGTATGGATGCCAAGGGGGGAAAGTGGCGGAGGGGGGTGGTGGTGATGGGATAAATTGGGAGATTGGGATTGACATACATATACCAATATGTATAAAATAGATAACTAATAAGAACCTGCTATATAAAAAAATAAATAAAAATTTTAAAAAATAGTATTTCTTTTTATTGCTGCATAGTAGCATTTCATTGTATGCATATGCCGTAATTTGTTTATCCGTTCACCTGCTGATGGACATACAGGTTGCTTCTAGTTTTGGGCATTTACAAAGAAAACTGCCATAAATGTTTGTATACAAGTCTTTCAGTGGACTTAAGCTTTCATTTCTCTTGGGTAAATAGGAGTGGAATGGCTATATCATATCGTAGGTGTATGTTTAACTGCTTAACAAATTGTCAAACTGTTTTCTAAAATAATTGTATCATTTTACATTCTCAACAGCAGTGTATGAGAGTTCCGATTCTTCCATGTTAATGCCAACACTTGGTATTGATATGTTCAGTCTTGAATTTTAGCCATTCTCATAGGTCTGTAGTAGTACATACTTCTCCTTTAAGATCAGGAAAAAGACAATGATGTGTACTTTTATTACTTTGGTCCATTACCCTCCCTCAACCCCTGGTAACCACTGTTCCTTCTTTATGAATTTGACTACCTCGTATAAATGGAATCATAGAATATTTGTCCCTTTCTGTTTATTTCTGGACTCTATTCTATTTCATTGTCCTTATACCAGTACCAAACTATTTTAATTTACTGTAGCTTCATAGTAAATTTTGAAATCAGGAAATATGAGTCCTCTAACTTTGTGACAAGTTTTCAGTCTTTCACCATTGAGTATGATGTTTGCTGTGGGTTTTTTATGTATGGACTTTTATCAAGTTGAGGAAGTTCCCTTCTTTTCCTGTTTCTTGAGTGTTTTTATTATGAAAGGATATTAGATTTTGTCAGATGCCTTTTCTGTATCCATTGAGATGATCATGTGGGTTTTTCCTTCATTTTCTTAATGTGATTGATGTATTATATTGAATGATTTTTGTAGGTTGAACTATCGTTGTAGCCCAGGAATAAATCCCACTTGGTCAAGGTGTATATACTTTTTGAATTTGGTTTGCTAGGTTTTTGTTGAGGATTTCCCTTGAACAACTCTGCAGAGTAGGAATGCTGAATCTCTTGTTGCATATGAGAAAACTTGAGATCAGTCACTTGTCTGGTGTCGCATAGTAAGTGCCAGAGCTAGGAATAAGACTCAGGTTTGAATAATGTCTCAAGCTTGTGATTCTTCCGTTTAATGAAGGAGAGAAATTAATCCTTGTTTTTAAAAATTTATTTATTTAACTTATTTATTTTTGGCTGTGTTGGGTCTTCTTTGCTGCACGCGGGCTTTCTCTAGTTGCAGCGAGCGGGGGCTACTCTTTGTTGCCATGCGCGGGCTTCTCACTGCAGTGGCTTCTCTTGTTGCGGAGCACGGGCTCTAGAGCGCAGGCTCAGTAGTTGTGGCGCATGGGCTTAGTTGCCCCGCAGCATGTGGGATCTTCCCAGACCAGGACTAGAACCTGTGTCCCCTGCACTGGCAGGCAGATTCTTAACCACTGCGCCACCAGGGAAGCCCGAGAAATTAATTCTTAAATTGAATGTGGGGGAATTGCTACAGAGGTGTTTCTTTAATATTACTTGAGTACTAATATTGTATCACTGGTTCTTACCTTTGATTTTGGTTTGGTAGAAACGTTTTTCCTCAAAGTATTAAAATTGCCACATTTGTTTTGTGATTAAATTAGATTATAGAATACAAGGTGAAAATGCCACAAATAATAAGAGAAGGGAAAGATCACTGTCCTGGGATAGGCAGAAAAGTATTATGGATGTAATCAGTGGACATTTCCATGGGACAGCACGTGGATAGAGGGACAGTATAAGCAAATACACAAATAGGATGCCAAGAGTGGTATATATTATAGCAGTAAGCCTGGTTTGACTGGAAGGGAGGGGCATAATAAAAAATACAGACTGGGTCATTCCTTACCATGGTCCCAAGCTTTATAGAGCTTTTACTTTAGTAGGGCAGGGGAGACAAATAAGTCAGTATAGCAAGTGTTATAGGTACAATGAAAGGGGAAGTATAGGTTACTGTGGTAAAGCATGACAGCGGTATTTAAATAGTCTACAGACAGTCAGGGAGCTTTCTGGAGGAAGTGACATATAATCTGAAATCTAAAGGATGAGCCGGAACAACCTAGTTAAAGAGAGGTGTTAAATATCCTGGGCAGAGAGGGGAAACATATTTAAAGACTTAATCTTGCTGGATTCCCTAGGGTGAGGTAGAAGATGAGGCTAGAGAGGTGTGGGCTGAGACCAGTCCTGGAGGAGTGCTATGATTTTAGCAGAGCATTGTTTGAGGGAAAGAAACCTGACCTAAATCTTGCTTTGCTCAGGGACCAAAGAAATGATGTTCAAGGTTGTTAAGAATGGAATCCTTTTCCATCTATTTTTTTTCTTCCAGCTTTATTTTCTGTGCTATGAAGTACACTTCCCCCTATTTAATCTTCGATTGTTCTTTAAGGATTCCTTGGGAATTTTATTTCTGAGTTAATTATTTGACTTTAGGTAAAAGCTTAGGTTCTTTCATAGAAATAAGAAGGGATAAACAGAAATAACAGATACTGAGAGTACATAGCTATTGGATTATATATTTATTTACCTCAAAACCTGTTTACCAGACAATTAAAACAAAATATTTAACCATGGAGCTATTGTTTTTGGAAAGGTATTAGCATCTCCTTTGTATGTGGTGTAAAACTGTTCCCTATCCAATAATAACTAAAATGGTTAAATTAATAGAATTTGAGGTTTAGTAGAGATATTATTCTCTTGTAAAACTTTTTATAATTACGAGGAAACCAGGTTATGTAGATGTTTAAATGACTGAACTGTAGAACTCTTTTAAGACAAAGTTTTGCTGTATTGCTTATTTATGTTTTTCTGTCTAATTTATGTAGCCATAATGTGTATACCTTACAATTAGATTTCTTTTCAAAAAGGAATTTAGTAGTACCTTAAAATTCCTCAGAGATTTTATGGTGGGTTAGTTAGAAGTAAATCATCATAGTGGCTTATTTTGGGGGTGGTGGTAGTAACAATATCATTATTATTTTTGTGAAGATTATTGACACCTTCCCTGTGAGATCCAGAGTCCTAGAATCACTTTCTTACCTGTGAGAGAATAGCTGCTTAATAATTATCTTGGAATGAATTCTGTGCTTTTGAAAATTTATTCCTGTCACGATGATAATGAGACAGATTGCCTGCTATTCTATAAGTATCTCTATAATTAATGCAGGCACTAGAGAGTTAAACTCATTAAATTTGGTATGTAAGGTTTCAGTATGTACAAATTAATGGTGTTATCTGCAATCAAAGTCTAATCTGTTTGCCTCCTTAGCGCTGGCTGACAGAGCAGAGAGCTCAATGTCCTCATTGCCGGTAAGTGTTTTTATGATTATTTGTGAATTTGGAAAGTAGTAAGGTGATGGGGTCAGCGTGTGTCCTAATACTTATAATGTTCTTTCTGCAACTTGCCAACCTGCCATAAGCAATCTATCTAGATAAAGAAATGCAGACTGATTTACCTGACTTAGAATTATGTAGAATACATTACGTTGTTTACTTTCTTTTGGAAAATCATGTGTAACTTCTTAACTTTTATAACTAAAAAAAAATAAAGTTCTGTTAAAAAAAAATCCAGATAGTAATAAAAAGCCTTCTGATTCTGATACCTGACTTGATTTTTTCATGATTTAACACTTTCAGAAGAAATTGTTAGTGTTAGGTTTGGGTACCTGTTCCTCTAGACATTTTTCTATATATGTACTGATGTATACATATAAATGTTTTCTTAAAAAGCACAAATGATATAATATTATTTTGCTTTGCTTTTTTTTTCCATGTAAAATATGGTGATGCCTTTATTGATCATATGTACATATATGTCATTTAAAATCAGTGTTTGAATAATAATCCACTGTAAGATTATACATTTTCTTTTTAATGCTTATATTGAGAGACATTTAGGTTGTTTGCATTTTCAGTTATTTCAGATGATGCCAGATTGCATTGAAGGGAAAAGTTTTTTACCATTTTATGTTCCTAATAGTAGATATTGAAAATGCTTCTTCCTCACATTCTTGCCAACAGTAGGTATTACCAGTCGTTTTATTTTTTTGTCATTCTGCTAAGTGAAAAATGGTATCTCGTTTTTAATCTGCTTTTTAAAAAAATGATTGAAACTGAGCATCTATTAAAACATTTTTAGCCATTTATAATTTCTTTTTTCTTAAACTACTTCATATCTTTTGCCCATTTTTCTTCATGTACTGTTCACATTTTTCATACTAACTTTTAAGAAGATCAGCAGTATCAAATAGAACTTTCTGTATGATGGAAATGTTCTATAGCCTTGCTGTCAACTGTGGCAGTGGAGCACTTGAAGTAAGCCTAGTGTAAGTGTAATTAAATTTTCTTTTTTTTAACTAATTTGAATTTTTAATTTAAATAGTCACATATGAGTAGTGGCTGTCATTTTGGAGAGTATAGCTTTAGACTAAGGAATTAAGAATTCAGTCTGTAATCTGAATTGCTAATTTTTTTATTCAGTTTTTTTTTGTAAATGATACCTTATTGTAAAAATAAGTTACAAACCATAGTTTTCATTGTGTCTTTGTTACTATTCTGATAGTAATATGGTATGAATATGATTGTGAGCCCTATTTTGAGGAGTGTTTATTTTTTCTTGATTTATAATTTCCTTTTTTTCCCCAGCTTTGTTGAGGTATAATTGACAAAATTGTAAGGTATTTAAAATATAAAGTGTGATAGTTTGATACACATATACATTGTGAAAGGATTCCCCCCATTGAATTAACACATTTGTCACCTCAGTGTTTACCTTTGAAATGTGTTTTAGAAAATGATCTCAAATTCTTGACTGAGAGTATATGTATGTATGTATATTTTCTCTCCAGTGCTCCACTCCAGCTCCGAGAACTAGTAAACTGTCGTTGGGCAGAAGAAGTAACACAGCAGCTTGATACTCTTCAACTCTGCAGTCTCACCAAACATGAAGAAAATGAAAAGGACAAGTATGTCCTTAGTTTCTTTGTTCAAGTGTTTCCTAGATTGTGCCACATAGTATTTTAATGACATTATTGAAAGTTTAAGCTTCGTAGGTGAACACTAAGACAGTTTTCTTCTGGCATGGTGTGGGTGTCTCTATTTGGAAAGGCCCTTCTAACTCTGACTTCTATTATTAAAGCCTCTCATAAAGGATTAGAACTGCCACAATTTGCTAATTACTAATCTCTCTTCTTTGCTTCTTGATGCCTACTGGCCCCCGCTTGGGTTTGCTAAAGGTGCCTATATATAAGCCATTGATTAATAATGGTTCTGATAAATTTCCTATTGTGTAAAAGCTATATTCTAAATTCGGTAGTGTGGAAATCATGCTAAATGAGACAGTATCTAATATGCTGTTTCTTCATGCTTTTATTAATTTCCTATTGGATATTCAGATTACTTATAAATGAGAAATATAAAATGTCGACCTATTTGGGTATTTTCTGTAAGCTCAGTGTGATTTATCAGTGAAAAGCTGTTTAAAATTGCAAGTGTGTCCCCTTTACAGGCAAGAGAAACAATTTTTTAAATTGTGGCAAAAGAAACAGAACATAATATTTATTATCTTAACCATTTTTAAGTATACAGTTCTGTGTTAAATGTATGCACGTTGTTGTACAGCAAATCTCCAGAATTTTTTCATTTTGCAAATCTGAAGCTCTCAATTCATTAAACAATAATTTCCCACCATTTTACTTTCTGTTCCTATTTTCTCCCGTTCCATAGATTGCCCTTTTTCTCTGTTTATTGTGTCCTTCAGTGTACAGAAGTTGTTAATTTTGATGTAGTCCAGTTTATCTATTTTTACTTTTGTTGTGTGTGCTTTTGGTGTCATATCCAAGAAATCAGTGCCAAATCCAGTATCATGAAGCTTTCCCCCTGTGTTTTCTTTTAAGAGTTTTATCGTTTTAGGTCTTATGTTTAGGTCTTTGATCTAGTTTAAGTTACTTTTTTAATATGGTGTAAGTTAAAGGTATTTAACTGCTAGGGCTGCCATAACAGAATACCACAGGCTGGGTGGCTTAAACAACAACATTTATTTTCTCATGGTTTCAGAGGCTAGTAGTCCAAGGTCAAGGTATTGTCAGGGTTGGTTTCTGGTGAGGCCTCTCTCCTTGACTAGGATATAGCTACTTCTCACTCCATCCTCACGTGGCGTTTTCTCTGTGAGTGCATACTCCTGCTGTCTCTTTCTCTTCTTGTAAGGACACAAGTCCTATTGGGTAGGCCTCCACCCCTGTGATTTCATTTAACCCTCATTACCTTCTTAAAGGCCCTAACTCCAAATACAGTTACATTAGGGCTTCAACGTAGGAATTTGGGGGCACACAATTCAATTAATAACCATGTCCAACTTTATTCTTTTGCTTGTGGTTATTCAGTTTAAGGGAAAACTTTTAAAAATTGAACTGTTCATTTCTAATGAGGATCTGGTATTGTGCAATTAATCACCTGTGTCTTGGTTATTGTTGACTTTGGTCACATGTAGAAAAAGTGTGCATGCATACATGCTTATGTAGGCATGGACACATAATCTGATTTGCCCAAAATGTAGTAATAGGATAGAATTTATCATCTATACAGTTTCTCAGAAATGATGTTATCTTTGTACTTTAAATAGAAACTAGTCTGCATTTTTCATGTAATTTTAAAGTCCTTATAGATGGATGAAAACAATACTTAAAAAAAATTGTCTCTACATGTAATTATTCAGCTTAATTCACAGAAGCCATGGAGTACATTTTATATTTCCTGAGATGTAGTCATTTAAAATTGACTGAACTGTTTGCCCAAACTTAGGAATTTGTTGCAGTAACTATCTTCCAGTTTTTAAATTTATTTAATTTATAACTGTACTTTTTTTTCATAATGTATAGATGTGAAAATCACCATGAAAAACTTAGTGTATTTTGCTGGACTTGTAAGAAGTGTATCTGCCATCAGTGTGCACTTTGGGGAGGAATGGTAAGCAGAACAAATTCAGCATATTATTTTTAATTAGAGTGTAGAAAGCACTGAAATTTTTGTTTGATTTAGATAGAAAGTAATATCATTTTACTCTGATTATAGAATGAAAATTAAATGTATCTGCTTTATAGCAGAAGGTATTATACCTTCTCTTATTCCAGAGAAACTTCTTTTTTTTTTTTTTTTTTTTTTTTTTTTGCGGTATGCGGGCCTCTCACTGTTGTGGCCTCTCCCGTTGCGGAGCACAGGCTCCGGACGCGCAGGCCTAGCGGCCATGGCTCACGGGCTTGGTTGCTCCGCGGCATGTGGGATCTTCCCGGACCAGGGCACGAACCCGTGTCTCCTGCATCGGCAGGCGGATTCTCAACCACTGCACCACCAGGGAAGCCCAGAAACTTCTTCTGTTGGAGATTTTGATGTATGATGTGCATCCCTTACATAAATATTTTATTTTAATTGAAAACCTGTAAAATGTCTGCTCATATCAGTTGAACTGATATCCTGGCTGTGATTTCCAATTTTAGTTTCTTTAAAATGGAACAAAAACTTTATAGACATTTGTGAAACAATATGAATGCAGACATCTAGTTCTTAGGATTTTTTTTTTAATCTTTCTTCCTTAAGTACCTTTCTAATTTATTCATTTGTGCTAGAGACTGGGCGTTCAGAGATGAACACGGCAGATATCAAACAAATAGTTCTGTACTTAATTGCTGTTGTGATTAGGAATAAGTATACAGTGCTGATGAGAGTGAATAACCATGGGACCTGACCCTGAGTTAAGCTCCAAAGGATTGAATAGGAGTTAAGTGGGTGGAGCATTTGGACAGGGTGGATGAAAGAGAATTATTTTTGAATAAGGCATTTCTTTTGCAAAGGGCTGTGGGAAGAGGTTTGAGGTCATGGAAGAAGGCTAGTACTGACCAAAAGAAGAGTGACAAAATAAGGTTGTGTCAGGTGGTTTGGGCCATTATTAAGGATTTTGCTTCTTTCTAATGAGTGAAGACTTCTAGATAAGTAAACATTTTGCTAAAGTCCATTATCTAAAATCTTGAAGGATTTCCTATATGGGCCAAGCAATTTTAAGCAAACTCTGGCCTGTTTTAACAAAGTAAAGGCAGCCAGAAGATAAAATTCATTTGAAATTATTTACCAGTTTATTAGTATCCATAGAGTGTTAAGGAAGGAATGTAAATGCAGATGAGATATATGAAAATGTTCAAAAACTACTCATTACTTTAAATAGCATGGTGGACATACCTTTAAACCTTTGGCGGAAATTTATGAGCAGCATGTTACTAAAGTGAATGAAGAGGTAGCCAAACTTCGTCGGCGTCTCATGGAACTGATCAGCTTAGTTCAAGAAGTGGTAAGACTACTACTGAAAGATCATTATCCCTTTTATAGTCTATAATGTATACTTTTTATAATATAAATCAATCAGATGTTGAACTCAAGATTTGAAATTTTGATAAGATATATTTATAGTTCTCACCAACTTCAAACTACGTGAGAAATTTGCATCCAAACCCCTTGCCTGTTCTGAAGTTGGAGCCAGAGAATTGCCTCCTCTTATGCAGAAATAGAGAATCAGTGAATGAGTTAAATAAGCCTGTTTGTTACATAGTCAGTAATTGACTCCTAAACAGAATCAGTATTGACTTTTACAGTCATTAAGTCATTCATTCTTTGGGAGAGTTTCTGCTAACAGGGAATGAACTATTTCTGATGTCCTGAATTAAAACTGAAGAATTCAAAGAATATTTAACACTACTCTTTAGATACTGTATGGGTCAAAGAGCTCTGGTGAGCTATTTACCATTAGTAATAATATTTCTATGGGAAAATGTAATAAGCATCAAACATTTAAGTACTAAATATACTTTTTTTTTTTTTGTGGTACGCGGGCCTCTCGCTGTTGTGGCCTCTCCCGTTGCGGAGCACAGGCTCCGGACGCGCAGGCTCAGCGGCCATGGCTTACGGGCCCAGCCGCTCCGCGGCATGTGGGATCTTCCCGGACGGGGACACGAAGCCGTGTCCCCTGCATCGGCAGGCGGACTCTCAACGACTGCGCCACCAGGGAAGCCCCTAAATATACTTTTGGAATATGTTTTGTTTAAAGTTACCAGAATGACTGTTATTCCTGAGGTTTACAGACCATTGCTAACTCAAGATGTTGTCTTTATTTTATTCATGTAGGAATCAAGATTGAGATTATCATTTATAACATTCTTTATACAGAAAATAATGTTTTTGAGTTACATGTATGCTACACAAAGTCATTTTGGAATATAAACAAGTTGGATGGCTTCTATTAGGCCTTTGTTTAGTTACCTTTTATTCTATTATTTTCTCTTGACAGCGTTTTAATTTGGGCATTAGGGAGGTTGTTCTAGTTTGAGATTTTCACTGCTTGTGCTTATAATAATAGTAAGTATAGGAAAGATTGCTTTTTATTTTTGGTAGTATGCTATTAAAAAAACTGTACTCTGCAATCTTTAAAAACCCTGTTTTTTTCTTTCTTTGGTTCTGAAAAATATTTTAAACTTTGTAAATTGGAGTAGATGTGGTTTTTCAAATTTTTCACTTTGTTTTAGAGTTTTGTGTGATGTGAACTGGCTTTAGTATAATTTTTTGGTTTTGAACAGTGGTTTCCTATATGATTGGGGCTTTGAGTATGTGTTTTGTATGTGTTACCTAAAGCAGTTTTTTTTGTAATTACATATCTTTCTGTTTAACTGTTAAAATCTTGTGTACTTTATTATGCTTTAATTGTTTAAGAATTTTTTTCTGAGTTTCAGGAATTCAACTGACTTTAAGAATAATTGCAGTGATTGCATTAATGTCTATTTACTTCTATTTTTAAAATTCTTCAATTAAAATTTTTTAATATAAATTTATTTATTTTATTTTATTCATTTTTGGCTGTGTTGGGTCTTTGTTGCTGTGCACGGGCCGTCTCGAGTTGCAGTGAGCGGCTACTCTTCGTTGTGGTGTGCGGGCTTCTCATCGCAATGGCTTCTCTTGTTGTGGAGCACGGGCTCTAGGCGCGCGGGCTTCACTAGTTGTGGCACGCAGGATCAGTAGTTGTGGCTCGCGGGCTCTAGAGCACAGGTTCAGTAGTTGTGGTGCACGGGCTTAACTGCTCCGTGGCATGTGGGATCTTCCCAGACTAGGGATCGAACCCATGTCCCCTGCATTGGCAGGCGGATTCATAATCACTGCACCACCAGAGGAGTCCTAAAATTTTTTTACCTGTTTATCTTCTAGGAAAGAAATGTCGAAGCTGTAAGAAATGCAAAAGATGAGCGTGTTCGGGAAATTAGAAATGCAGTGGAGATGATGATTGCACGGTTAGACACACAGCTGAAGAATAAGCTTATAACACTAATGGGTGAGTTTTTCTATGGTGCTTTGAACGTCCTTGAAGTTCAGTGGTTGGTGAGTTATTATAGGCTAGGAAAAGATTGCTTTAAAAAATAGAAGTTCTACCTGTTAATTGTTCCTCTGTATCAATTAACATTACACCAAATTGATATAACTTCTGCTAACTTCATGGGATATGCTTCCAGCTCTTCAGACTTTGTGATTTACAAAGTAGGTGGTCTGATTTGGCAAGCGTGCCTATCTTTTGTTTTGTTTTGTTTTGTTTTTGTGTCATGTAAAGCAGTTTCTTCCTTCTCTATAATAATAATTTCTGTAACAATAATTCCTTTATCCCTCTGTGTTTCCAGCTTCTTTGAGACTGTTTTCCTCTCTGGACATTCTTTTTTACAGGTTCCTATTATGTTCAAAGCACATACCTCATGCTGACATTTAATGTAAACAAATGGCCCACTTACTACATTCTTCTTTTTAGGCCGCATTTAAATTTTGGGGGAGGAATTATTTTAGAAGAGTTGATTGATTAAAAATGTTAGTTTTCTATAGCTTTATATTCCTTTAGAAGAAGCAATAATGTTAATTTCATTACAAAGTATACTGTCACTGTATATCTCTTAGAAGTATTTAATAGACCTGCATTGTCCTTTGCCTGTAACTGTAGTTAGGGTTGGTTCTGAAATCCTCTTGTCAAAGCTACCATAATTAAAACTCTGGAAAGATTTTTTAGGGTAGCTGTAATGAAGAAGTTTTTCTTACTTAAGACTGATTCCTTGTTATTGAAAATGTTCAATGAAATTTAATTTCATTCTTGAACCAGTAAGAAGCCTGAGTGTTGGTCTTCTGCTATTTTTTAAATAGGTCAGAAGACATCTCTGACACAAGAAACAGAACTGTTGGAATCCTTACTTCAGGAAGTAGAGCACCAGGTGATGAAATATTAAATGAAATTAGATAAAGTCTTTATCCTTTTTCTGTTCATGTACTTTAAAAGTTTTATTGTTTTTTATTGTTTGACAGATTATATAAGATCAAAAGATCTGGGGATCTGTGTGCTATACTAGGGATTTTTATGAAATAGGAATCAGCTGATTCAAGGTTTCTCCATCATGTATGGGAACTAGATAAAATAATACTAATTTTGTTTTTGCAAAAAACAACTATTTTTACTGGGAATAATAGCCAATAGGAATCTGTAAATCTTTAAAAGATTAAAATCTTCTGACGTGGTGACTTCAAGATAGAATATTATTGCCAATTACTTACACATAATGATTCTTAGGGTAAAATTAGCATTTTTATTTATTAAGGAAATTTTTTTTTTTTTTTTTTTAAAGAGAGGCATCTTTTTTTTTTTAAATTTTTTAAATTTTTGGCTGTGTTGGGTCTTCATTTCTGTGCGAGGGCTTTCTCTAGTTGTGGCAAGCGGGGGCCACTCTTCGTTGCGGTGCGTGGGCCTCTCACTGTTGCAGCCTCTCTTGTTGCGGAGCACAAGCTCCAGACACGCAGGCTCAGTAGTTATGGCTCACGGGCCTAGTTGCTCCACGTCATGTGGGATCTTCCCAGACCAGGGCTCGAACCCGTGTCCCCTGCATTGGCAGGCAGACTCTCAATCACTGCGCCACCAGGGAAGCCCAGGAAATTTTTATTACATACCAAATAGATAGCAGGCATTGCTTTAGGTGCTTTGGAACACAACAGTGGACACAATGGCAAAAAAAATCCTCACAGAGTTTATAATTTAGATTCGGGGTAGGTGGGGATAAAGTACATAGTGAATGAATAAATAAAATGTATAGTGTCACATAAATATTTGATAATTTTATCTGTCTTGAATTTGGTTTTTGGAATTCTTGAATTCCTCTCTGTGCCTGATACACAGCTGTCTCATGCAGTTGTTCTCTTAATTATCATCCTGGGGATCCCCTTCATTTCTTTCTTGGGTTGAATCCCGTGTTTCCTGATTTCCATGCTTCCATACTCTTGATTTACACGTTTGTTTTGGTATCACACTTCCTCTATGGCTTTCATGAAAGGGTAATCAGAATAAATTTTTCGAGACTGCATGTCTGAAAATATTTTTATTCAGTCTTTACATTTGGTTGATAGTTTGGCTGGTAGAGTTCAGTACATAGGTATTTATATATTCTTGTTTTTCTCTTCAGTATATTTTTGACAGTGCTGCATGGCTTGCAGGATCTCAGTTCCCCAACCAGAGCCCTGGGTGGTGAAAGCTCGGAGTCCTAACCACTGGACTGCCAGGGAATTCCCCGGTATTCCCATTCTTAATTGTGCATGTTGTTCTCCTAGTCCAGAGATTTTATTTTATCCCTTCCAGAGAATAAACTAGCAGCCTTCTGCTGGAGTGATAGGACAAATTTAAAGCAACTATAAGTGGAGTAGGGGTGGGATCTGGGGATCTGTGCACTTTTTTTTTTCTTTTAACAGCTTTATTGAAGGATAATTGACAAAAAATAAGCTGCATGTATTTAAAGTGTATAATTTGACAGGGTTTGACAAATGTATACACCTGTGAAACCATCACCATAGTCAAAGTAGTGACTTTTTTCCTCCAGAATTTTTTGTGCCTCTTTATAAATTCTCCTTCTGCTTCTCCCAACACTTACCTCCCCAGGCAACCCCCTGTCTCCTTTCTGTCATTATAGATAATTTTACCTTTTCTAGCATTTTATGATTGGAATCATACACATTATATACTTGTTTTATGTCTGACTTCTTTTACTTAGCAGAATTATTTTGCAGTTCATTCATATATCAATAGGTGTTTCCTTTTTAATTGCTGAGTAGTATTCCATTGTATGTATATACCACAATTTGTTTTTCCATTCAACTGTTTATGGTCATTTGGTTTGCTTTCTGGTTTTGGGTTTTACAAATAAAGTGGCAGTGAACATTCATTTACAAATCTATACATGAACATATATTTCCTTTTCTCTTGGGTCCTCCTAAGATAGAGTGGTAGATACATGATTAGGTTTTCAATAAATGCTGTCTGTTTTCCCAAAGAGATTGTACCATTTATATTTCCATCAGTAGTCTTCGAGAGTGCCAGTTCCTCCACATCCTTGCTAATGCATGATATAGTCAATCTTTAATTTTAGCTGTTCTCAGAGGAGTGTAATAATATTTCATTATGGTTTTAATTTGCATTTGCCTTATACCGAATGATGCTAAGCATCCTTTCTTGAACTTATTTGCCATCCATATATCTTCTTTCTTGAGGTGTCTGTTCAGATCTTTTTCTTTGTTGTTGTTCAGATCTTTTGCCTATCATATTATTGACTTGTTTGGTTTTTTACTGAGTTGTGAGAGTTCTTTATAAAAAAAACTGGATAGAAGTCCTTTATTAGGTAGGTACTTTGCAAAGATTTTCTTCAAGTTATGGCTTGTCTTTTCATTCTCTTGAAAGTCTTTTAAAGGGAAGTTTTAAAATTTTGATGAAGTGTGAGTTATCAATTTCTTCTTTTGCTGTCATAGTTAAGGAATCTTTACCTAACCCAAGGTGACAAAGATTTTCTCATGTGTTTTCTTCTAGAAGTTTTGTAGTGCTAGGTTTTATATTTAGGCATATGATCCATTTTGATCCTTTTTTAAAAAAAATTTATTTATTTAGCTGCACCGGGTCTTAGTTGCAGTATTCAGGATCTTTTAGTTGCGGCATGAAGGATCTAGTTCCCTGACCAGGAATCGAACCCAGGCTCCCTGAATTGGGAGCACTGAGTCTTAACCACTGGACCACCAGGGAAGTCCCTGGTCCATTTTTGTATGTGAGGTATGGATCCAAGGTAGTCTTTGTTTTTGTTTTCTATATATGGCTATCCAGTTGTTCCAGCACCATTTGTTGAAGACTAGCCTTTCTTCACTGAATTGCTTTTGCATCTTTTTCAAAACTTAGTCCTTATACACATTGTCTATTGATTTATTTTATGTCACTACTGCACTGTTTTGATCATTGTTGCTTTATAATAAAAGGCAGTGTTAGCTCTCCAACTTTGCTCTTCCTTTTTTTAGAGTTGTTTTTTGTTATTCCAGATCCTTTGCATCTTCATATGAACTTTAGAATCAGCTCATTAATTTCTGCCAAAAAACGTTTTGGGGTTTTAATTAGAATTACACTGTATCTATAGATCAATTTAGGGAGATGTGACATTTTAGCAGTACTGAGTCTTCATTTCATGAAGAAGACTTTATTTCAGCACTGTTTTGAGGCTTTCAAGGTACAAGTTTTTCACATCTTTTGTCAGATTTATTCAGTATTTCAGAATTTTTGATATTATGATAAAGGATGTTTTTTAAAAATTCCAATTTCTGACTTGTATCTATACAATTGATTTTTGTAAATTGATCTCGTATACTGCAATTTTGCTAAATTCATTTATTAGTTCTAGTGGCTATCTTGTAGATTCATTGGATTGCCTGCAGGTAGTCATGTCATCTCTGAATAAAGACAGATTCCCTCCCTCCCTCCCTCCCTCCCAACCTCCCAACCTCCCTCCCTCCCTCCTTCCTTCCCTACCTTCCTCTTCCCCCCCTTCCCCCCTCCTTTCCTTCCTTTCCTGTCTTTCTGTGTTTCTGTTTATTTATTTGGCTGCTGGGTCTTAGTTGTGGCACACAGGATCTTCAATTGCAGCATGTGAACTCTTAGTTGCGGCATGTGAGATTTAGTTTCCTGACTAGGAATTGAACCCGGGCCGCCTGCATTTGGAGCGCAATGTCTTAGCCAGTGGACCACCATGGAAGTCCAAGACAGATTTTTTTCTGATCTGGCTGCCTTTTATTTCTTGTTAGGTGTTACTGCGCAGAACTTCTCGTATAATGTTGATTTAAGTATGATGTTAGCTGTGGGTTTATTGTAGATGTCCTTCATCGGGTTTAGGAATTTGTTTCTATTCCGTTTGATGAGAGTTTTCATTAGGATTGAATGTTGGATTTTGTCAGGTTATTTTTCTGCATGTATTGAGATGATCATATGGTTTTTCCTTTTAGTTCTTAAAATAGATGAACATTTAAGAAAAATATTAAACCAACTTTTATCCTGGGATAAAAACCCTAAGTTGATTGATGTATTGTCTTTTTAATATATTACTGGATTTGATTAACTAAGATTTTTGCACTTCTGTACATGAGGCATATTAGACTGTAGTTTTCTTTTCTCAAAGAATCGTTGTCTGGCTTTGTTATCAGAGTAATGCTGGCCTTAACGAATGAGCTTTAAATTATGCCCTCTTCAGTATTTTGGAAGGAGTTGTATAGAACTGATGTTTCTTCCTTAGATGTTTCATAGAATACACCAATGAAGCCATTTGGGCCTTGTTTTCTTTGTGGAAAGAAAGAAGGAAAACAAAAAGTTTTCAGTTTCTTTAATAGATACAGGGTAGTTCTTGGGACTTCCCTGTCAGTCCATTGGTTAAGACTCCGTGCTTCCTCTGCAGGGGGCACAGGTTCATTCCCTGATCAGGGAACTAAGATCTTACATGCTGCACAGTGCAACCAAAAAAAAAATTAGATGTAGGGCAGTTCATATTGCGTACTACTTCTTTTTTTAAATTCATTCATTCATTCATTTATTTTTGGCTGCATGGGTCTTTGTTGCTGCGTGTGGGCTTTCTCTAGATGTGGCGAGCAGGGGCTACTCTTTGTTGTGGTGTGAGGGCTTCTCATTGTGGTAGCTTCTCTTGTTGCGGAGCACGGGCTCTAGGCACACAAGCTTCGGTAGTTGTGGCTCTCGGGCTCTAGAGTCCAGGCTCAGTAGTTGTGGCACAGGGGCTTAGTTGCTTCGCGGCATGTGGGATCTTCCCGGACCTGGGCTCGAAACTGTGTTCCCTGCATTGGCAGGTGGATTCTTAACCACTGCGCCACCAGGGAAGTCCCTGCCTGCTTCTTTTTGAGCGAGCTTTGGTAGTTTGTGTCTTTCAAGTAGTTATTCCATTTTATTTGAATTTGCTAAATTTATTGGCATAAAATTAATAATATTCCCTTATTATCCTTTTAACATTTGTAGAATGAAATCATGTCACTTCTATCTTGACATTGGTAATTTGTATCTTCTATCTTTTTTCCCTGATCAGTCTGGCTAGAGGATATTGACTTTTTTTTTTTTTTTTTTGGTATGTGGGCCTGTCACTGTTGTGGCCTCTCCCGTTGTGGACCACAGGCTCCGGACGCGCAGGCTCAGCGGCCATGGCTGATGGGCCCATCCGCTCTGCGGCATGTGGGACCTTCCCGGACCGGGGCACGAACCCGTGTCCCCTGCATCGGCAGGCGGACTCTCAACCACTGCGCCACCAGGGAAGCCCGAGGATATTGATTTTTGTTGCTCTTCTCAACTAGGTTTTGGTTTTGTTTTTTTCTGTTGTTTTTCTTTCTTTTTTATTGTTTTGATTTAATTATTTTCTTTTGCTTAGTTTGAGTTACATTTGTTCTTTTTTTCCTAAAATCTTAGGATGGAAGCTGGCGTTATTGATTTGAGACCTTTCTGTTTGAAATACATTCGTATATCCCTTGTGAGTTCTTTGACTCAAGTAGTTTCCAAATATTTGGGGATTTTTCGGATAGTCTATAATGTCAGGTCAAGTTGGTTGATGCTGATGTTCAAGTCTACTATATCATTGCGAATTTTCTGTCTCCTTGTTTTATCAATTATTGAGTGAGGGGTATTGGAATTTTCAGCAATAGTTATGGATTTGTCTGTTTCTTGCAGTTCTATCGGTTTTTGCTTCATATATTTTGGGTTTTGTTCGTTTGGTTTTTGTTTTTTAAAAAATATTTATTTATTTGTCTGAGCCAAGTCTTAGGTGTGGCACATGGGATCTTTTAGTTGTGGCATGCGAGATCTAGTTCCCTGACCAGGCATCAAATCCAGGCCCCCTGCATTGGGAGTGTGGAGTCTTCACCACTGAACCACCAGGGAAGTCCCCAACTTCATAAGTTTTGAAGCCATACTAGTAGAGGCATAAACATCTAGGACTGTTATATTCTCTCTCTTTTTTTTTTTAACTTAAAAAAACATTATTTATTTTACTTATTTATTTTTGGCTGCGTTGGGTCGTTGTTGTTCCTCATGGGCTTTCTCTTCTTGTGGCGCGCGGGGGCTACTCTTCGTTGCGGTGGGCATGCTTCTCATTGTGGTGGCTTCTTGTTGTGGAGCATGGGCTCTAGGCGTGCAAGCTTCAGTAGTTGTGGCACGAGGGTTCAGTAGTTGTGGCACACTGGCTTAGTTGCTCCATGGTATGTGGGATCTTCCCTGACCAGGGCTGAAACCCATGTCCCCTGCATTGGCAAGCGGATTCTTAACCACTGTGCCACCAGGGAAGTCCAAGGACTGTTATATTCTCTTGATGAATTGTTTCCGTTATCAGTGTGAAAGACTTTCTGTTTGCTTTGAAATCTAGTATATTTGATGTCAAAAAGCCATTTTAGCTTTCTTTTAACTAGTATTACTATGTCATATCTTATTCTGTCATTTTATTTTTAATGTATTTTTTCCTAAATATTTAAAGTGTGTGTGTCTTGTAGGCAGCATACAATTGGCTCTAGTTTTTTTAATTCAGTCTGACAGTCTTTGACTTTTCACTGGGATGTTTAGTATGCTTACTTATAGGGTGAAGTTTGAGTCTAATATCTTGCTGTTTGTTCCTTTTTTTTTTTGGTTATTTTTGGGTTGAGTATTTTTTTGGATTTTGTGTGTTGTCATTAGTGGATGACACTGACAATGGATTAAGTCAAAGTTTTAAAAATCCCATGATGAACTTCTTAAGACAGATCTAGAGAATGATGAGAAATTTAAAGTAAAAATATTATGAGTGATAAAAAGGGAACAGTCTACCTTTGGAAGATAGGACAGTTATGATTTTGTGTTCCAAAAACATAAATTCATTATATATAACGCAGATACTGACAGAATTATAAGATTTTCATAAAATTACTGTCTGTAGTGAGTGATTAAAAATAAATTATTTTATTTTATTTAAATCTGGTAAACTAATAGTTCCAACTAACAAAAGATTGTGAGAATAGAAGATCTTTGAAAGAGAAAATTGAGAGCTGTATTTAAAAGGTATATGTGGAATTCTGAATCCCAAACTGAAGAATATATATTCTTTTTAAGTCCACATGGAACAGTTTCAACATTTTGTCACATACTAAGGTATATAGAATTCTGAAGAAATTTAATAAATTTATATAAACAACATGGTCTGTGACCACAGTATAATTAAGATAGACATCAAAAGCAAAAACACAGTTAAAAAATTTACATATATATATGTAAGTATGCATTTAAATATATGTTAAATATCTAGATAGTTCTTGAGTGAAGGAGGACATTGCCATTGAAATGATAAATTATTAAAATAGTCATGGGGCTTCCCTGGTGGCGCAGTGGTTGAGAATCCGCCTGCCGATGCAGGGGACACGGGTTCGTGCCCCGGTCTGGGAAGATCCCACATGCCGCGGAGCGGCTGGGCCCGTGAGCCATGGCCGCTGAGCCTGTGCGTCCGGAGCCTGTGCTCCGCAACGGGAGAGGCCACAGCAGTGAGAGGCCTGCATACCCGCCCCCAAAATAAATAAATAAAATAAAATAAAATAGTAAAATAGTCAGATGTAGCTAAAGGATATTTAGAAGGAAACTTTTAGTCTAAAATGCAGTTTAAGAAATTATGAATAAGTGAAAAAAGACAGAAGAACAATGGTATAGAAGCATAAAATGGAAGGAAATCACAGAGGTAGTGATGAAATAACAGGAGAGTGCCATGATATAGTTGAGAGGATCAACATACCCAGTATTGGATCTTTGAATAAATTAATTTAATAGAAGATACTCTAGGGCTTCCCTGGTGGCGCAGTGGTTGAGAGTGTGCCTGCCGATGCAGGGGACATGGGTTTGTGCCCCAGTCTGGGAGGATCCCACATGCCGCGGAGCAGCTAGGCCCATGAGCCATGGCCGCTGAGCCTGCACATCCGGAGCCTGTGCTCCGCAATGGGAGAGGCCACAGCAGTGAGAGGCCTGCGTACCGCAAAAAAAAAAAAAAAAGGTTGATTGAGAAAAATGAAGAAAATGTCCGACAGTATATTGGGAAGAAAAAAGGGACATGACTACAGATATAGTAGAAATTTAAATAATAAACATATTTTAAAAAGTAAGTATGGATATAGCATTTACTATATACCAGGCACTATTCTATGTGCTTTACAAAAATGAGCAACTTTATTCAGGTAGAATCTACATGAAGAAGATAATTTTCCAGGAAATTGTAATTACCAAAAATGCCTTAAGAAAGAATATAATTTAAACTAAGAAACATTACCTAAATTATATTGGAAGTATATAGTCAAAAGGCATCAAAAAACATCAGATCCAAACTAATGGAAAATTTTTACCAGATCTTTAAATATCTGTTATCTATCATAAGCACTTTTTTTTCCTTAAAGAATGCAAAATGTACCAAAGCTAACATCTCAGTCTTTGAGATTGATGTAATGTTAATAACCAGTCAGCATAAGAACACTATAAGAAAACGAAATTAAAAGCCCAACTCTATTATAAACATAAATACCATAATCTTAAAATACTGACAAATCAAAATTAGTAGTATACTTACTAAAACAAAACAAGAAAGCAAGACTTGGTAGGGTTAATCAAAGGAATGAAAGGAATGTTTCATTATCAGAAAAATCTCTTGATTGTAACTCAAGAGTTTAAAGGGCAAAACCACATGAACATATAAGTAGAAATGAATAGAGTAATATTAATTTTTAAAATAACATTCAATTATATTTGATCTTCATTCATGGCCAAATTATTCAGCAAACTAAGAGTAAAAGGAACTACCTTGACTTTATTAAAGGTATCTATTTAAAAGTCTACCTTTGGAGGAAATAAGGTCAAGGAGGGATACACATAGTATGCATCAATAAATATTTGAATGAAAGCTATAAATTTTGGTATTTATCATATGATACCAGTTATGTTATATCATTATCCTTGGTGAGCTTTAAGCAACTATCTTTTAAAAGACGTAAACCCAGTTGTGGTGGGTTTTATGAATATCTTTTGTATGGCACTTGATAGTGTATTAGTTTGTTATTGCTTCCATAACAAAACACCGCAGACTAAGAGGCTTAAACAACAGAAATTTATTTTCTCAGTGTTCTGGAGGCTGGTAGTCCAAGATCAAGGTATTGGCAGTTTGGTTTTCCCTGAGACCTCTCTCTCTGGCTTGCAGATGGCTGCCTTCTCATTTTGTCCTCTGAAGGGTTTATCTCCAAATATAGTTACACTATGAGGTACTGGTGGTTGGGACTGGAACAAATGAGTTTGGGGTGGGGACACGATTCAGCCTATAGCAGTTTACAAAGCTGTCTCACATACAGCTTCATGCTTGATCTAACAGACCAGCAAAGCAAGCAGCGGTAGATATTATTCCAGTTTTACACATTAACAGACTCTGAGCCACATGATTGGTGTATGGCAGGACTAGGACTTCAAACTGGTTGTCTTTAGTACAAAATCAGTAGTCTTTTAAGTACCAAGCTTATTTTGCTAAAGTTGGATTTCTCACTTTTTACTTTTGGTATAACTTAATGTTTCCTAGATTGATAGAGGTTAAGACTTTTTTCTGTGTGTTAGGTCATAACATTTCTCTGTTCCCTGGAGTGCGATTTGAGAAATTCTTGTTTGAAGGTCATTGGCTTTTAGGGGTTTGTTCATTTATATATGTAATGGTTTCACTGTACCAGTCTAAAATACATTTGTAGTTGCTTAGAATTGGATTTATGCTAATATACAAGGAGAGAAAAATACATTAAAATCAAATACATTTACTCAATAACTTTACTGTTATAATGGAAATTAATAAACCTAGATTCTTTATAGATTCTTAACTTTCAAACCCACTTTGAAAGAAGCTATTGTGTTGGCCAAAAAGTGCCTTCGGTTTTTAAATAAAAATAAAAGACATATTTTTCATTTTCACCTAGAACTTTATTGAACAACGTATTCACCCTTTTGATCCACTACCTTCTGCGATTTTTCAGACAACTTCATAATTCTGTCTTCTGAAAACTTTTTATCGTTTTGAGCAAAGAACTGTTCCAGGTACCTTTTACAGTTTTCCAGGGAATTGAAATTTTTTCCATTAAAGGAATTTTGTAAAGACCTAAATACGTGGAAATCTGAAGGTGCAGTGTCTGTTGAATACAGCAGATGAATCAGAACGTCCCAGCCAAGCTGTAACAGTTTTTGCCTAGTCATCAAAGAAACACGTGGACTTGCGTTGTCCTGGTGGAAGATTATGCGTTTTCTGTTGATGCTTTTTGTCGAGTGCTGCTTTCAGTTGGTCTGATTGGGAGCAGTACTTGTTGGAATTAATTGTTTGGTTTTCCGGAAGGAGCTCATAATAGAGGACTCCCTGCCAGTCCCACCCACGAAACTTTGCAAACCACTTTTGACATGTTCAATCAGTCGCAGCACCTTCTCCATATGCTGCACAAATCTTTTTTTTCATTTTGGTTGCGTTTTTACCTTTCTTGAAATAATAAAGCGTAATATGCCGAAAATGTTGCTTTTTTTCTTCCATCTTCAGTATTAAAATGGCTACACAAAAATTCACCAATTTTGAGAAGTGTTTCTTTAAATGCACCCTGATATGACAGCTGTCACATACAATCTAACAAAACTGTTTTGAATGAAGTTAAAGACAACTAAGTGCTACTACAGCCATCTTACAGAAAAAAACGAATGAAACTTTTATCCAACCCAATATTTTTCTTTATTTCAGTTTTTTCAGTAAATAACCAGAATAATTTCCATTTTCCTTCTTTATTAAGGATTTTGGGGGTGCCGATGCATACTAATTTTTTAATTCAGGCATTTCTTTTCCTCCAACAGTTGCGATCTTGTAGTAAGAGTGAGTTGATATCTAAGAGCTCAGAGATCCTCATGATGTTTCAGCAAGTTCATCGAAAGCCCATGGCATCCTTTGTTACCACTCCTGTTCCACCAGACTTTACCAGGTATGACACATTTTTTTTACTTTATTTTCTTTTGAAGTTTATGTGCAAATGCATATACTTGTTTCAAAAGAAAGCTATTGCTGACAGCTAGAACTCAGGTAGTTCTCCCTGACCAATAAGGTAAGTCTTCATTTCCTTGTGAATCAACAAACCAGATACAATATTTATATTTTATTCAAGCACTGAATATTAATACAAGGGCTGAGTATTTGCTCTTGTTAAATAGATTTGAGTCAACTAAGGATATTCCTGAATATTCCAAGGCTGCCTCTTTGATAGTGTGGTCAGCCATTTCAGTTTTGAAGATACCTTTTCTGAATTACTCTATCCGTCACCAGTGGAATGGAACGAGTTTTGATATAAATACCATATATGAAGATAAGGGTTTTACAATTCAAAATAGGGCACATGGATCTCCTGTATCAGAGCCAGCAGGAGTGTTGTTCCAAAATGAAAATTCTCAGGCCTATTCCCTGACAGTCTTTGGAGATGGTATCTAGAAAATGAATCTTGAGCACCTCAAGAAACTCTGCAGTAAAGTTTGGGTACCATTGATAGAGGTAAACTCCTATACTGATACTACTTGCAACAGGTTATCAAGCAGGCAACTCTGCTTGACTTGTTTTTTAAAAAAATATATTTATTTATTTATTTGACTGAGCCAGGTCTTAGTTGCCGCATGTGGGATCTTCGTTGTGGCATGTGGGACCTTCAGTTGCGGCATGTGGGGGTCTAGTTTCCTGACCAGGGAACAAACCTGGACACCCTGCATTGGCAATGAGGAGTCTTAGCCGCTGGACCACCAGGGAAGTCCCTCTGCTTGACTTCTTGAGTGTCAGTGTCTGTCACATCCAGTGATTGTTTTGATTTCTTTTTTAAAAAAAATTATTTATTTACTTATTTATTTTTTATGGCTGTGTTGGGTCTCCGTTGCTGTGTGCGGGCTTTCTCGAATTGCGGCGAGCGGGGACTACTCTTCGTTGCAGTGCGTGGGCTTCTCATTGTGGTAGCTTCTCTTGTGGAGCTTGGGCTCTAGGTGTGCGGGCTTCAGTCGTCATGGTATGTGGGCTCAGTAGTTGTGGCTCATGGGCTCTAGAACGCAGGCTCAGTAGTTGTGGCGCACGGGCTTAGTTGCTCCACGGCATGTGGGATCTTCGCAGACCAGGGCTCGAATCATGTCCCCAGCATTGGCAGGTGGATTCGTAACCACTGTGCCACCAGGGAAGTCCCTATTTTGATTTCTTTTTCCTTTGTAATTGCCCAAGGGACTCAGAACCCCAATAATACCTTCCTTTAACTACCTTCTTTTTTGGGTATAGATGGAAGGGAATGAAACTGGGGTTGGGATGGGGGAAGTAGGAGGCACATCAATAAAGAAAAAACCACCAAAAATAAATAAATAAAAGTCTGATAATTAAGGAGATTTCCCTGGGAAAAGGTCACCTTAGGGCCCTCTCCCTCTCTAGTAAACCTTACTGTCTTACTGGAAAACTTGCCTTATAACTTAACTGTAAATTTTATTAGAAACTTAGTTTATGATTTGCAGTATAGAGGAAGCAGGCGTTCCATCTGTTGATTCATTGATCAGCAAAGAAAAGAGGGCCAAATAAGAAAGGCTAGGGGCTTCCCTGGTGGCACAGTGGTTAAGAATCCTCCTGCCAGTGCAGGAGACACGGATTCGAGCCCTAGTCCGGGAAGATCCCACGTGCCACGGAGCAACTGAGCCTGGGAGCCACAACTACTGAAGCCCATGCACCTAGAGCCCATGCTCCACAACAGCAGAAGCCACTGCAATGAGAAGCCCGTGCACCGCAACGAAGAGTAACCCCCGCTTGCGGCAACTAGAGAAAGCCTGCGTGAAGTAACAAAGACCCAACGCAGCCATTAATAAATACATACGTACATACATACATACATTTAAAAAAAAAGAAAGAAAAGCTAGCATTTATGGACATTAAGTTACAGACCAAAGTTTAGATGTGCAAAGCAGCAGTGATTGTTTCTAAGCTTTGAGATCATGGAACTGATTACCTTATATTCCACCAGTTAATGATTTGTGATAGAGCCATAATGGCAAATAAAAGATCGTTAAACAAAGTAATGTTATTTATTAAAGGTCATCTATATGCTTAGCACTATTGTAAGTGCTGCATAGGAGACATGGAAGAGGAAGTAATCTTACTGGATATATATTCCACATGAAATGGTAGAGAATTGTATATTAAAATTGAATATTTGTTACTTAGTTACATGAGAAATTCTGAGAAGTCAGGGTAGACTGCTGTGGTCAAGATGACTTCATAGCCTACAAAGGAATTGTGGAAGACCTTGAAAGATACTTAGAATTTCATTAGACAGATGAGAATAGGATATGTATACATGAACAAAAATATGGGGATGTGAGAAGAGCTGCTGTATTTGGAAGTCAGCAGAGAAATCATCTCAACCAGAATTTTTTTTTTTTTTTTTTTCTGTATGCGGGCCTCTCACTGCTGTGGCCTCTCCCGTTGCGGAGCACAGGCTCCGGACGCGCAGGCTCAGCGGCCATGGCTCACGGGCTTAGTTGCTCCGCGGCATGTGGGATCTTCCCGGACCAGGGCACGAACCCGTGACCCCTGCATCGGCAGGCGGATTCTCAACCACTGCGCCACCAGGGAAGCCCTCAACCAGAATTTGAAGGGCTGTATTGTTGGGGCATTTAAGTCTCTCAGGGAGGACTTAAGTAGCAGA
Source organism: Kogia breviceps (assembly GCF_026419965.1). NCBI lineage: Eukaryota > Metazoa > Chordata > Mammalia > Artiodactyla > Physeteridae > Kogia > Kogia breviceps. The sequence continues at coordinate 23,699,219 of NC_081328.1, forward strand.
AAAGTACAGTTCTCAGTCCATAAAGAGTTTTAGTTTCTGGGAGAATGGTCAAGTTGGGATGGAGATCCAGTTTTTATGTAGCTGACGAGTCTGTTTTCTCAAGGGAACAATGGATACTTACCCTATTTTTCTTCCGTTCATTCATTAAGTCATGATGAAGTCTCTGGACTAAAGATTTGCAGATCAGTATTTTTCAGAACACTGGGCTAGAGATGTTTTGAGACTAGCCTCTCCATATTCCATGAAGCTTCACTGACACCATCAAGAGATGAATTCAGTCATCATAAAGACCAGAGTAGAAGAAGTATAGAAATAAAGAAAAGTTTGAGAACATAAAGCTGTGCCTTATTGGCAGGCACAGAGTGGTAACACCAGTATGATTATAGATAACCTCTGAACAAGTGAGCATAATGTGGAGATGTTAATAAATACTTAAGGATGTTAGAATTGATAGAATTAGATGGCTTAGCAGTCGTTGTGGCTTTGTGTATATATGTAAAGAATGCAAAAGAAATTTTGAGTAAATACTTCTACCGGATTACAAGAATTTTCCAGCAAATATTTGTAAATATACATTCATTCAGTGAATATTTGAATGCCAGCTATGTTCCAGGCATGTGCCAGGTACAAGTAGAGAGCACAATAGAGAGTTCTTGTTTCCTCATATTATAATTTAGTGAAAAAGATAGGTGATTGAAGCAGTAATAAAATAAAATGTGATGACTGGTGATAGGGGAAGTGTATGTATCCTGTTTTAATGCTTCCCCATAGCACTAATTTATTATAATGTTATTTGTGTCTGAAAAGTTTTGGCTAAAACATTATACATATGTAGGAGTATGTCATAGTAGGATTGATAATTGTTTTCTGTGCTCTGAATGTTAATTAACATTTATTCTCAGCAAGTGAGAGCCATACTGTACCCTCTTGGTTAGTAAGCTTTAGTGAACTGTATGCTTTAACTTGTAAGCTGTCTATCTCACTGTTCTAAGTTAAACATGTCCTCTTCATCTTCTGTTTATTTTGTGTCTTGGTGAGCTCTTTGGCCCTCAAGAGCTGATTAAAAATATGACAACGGTAGTCTGGTCTTAGAACAAAAACAACTATAACAACAAAGGCAATATATCACACTGGATATTAAGGACGTGGTGGAAGAAACAGTATGAAGATCGGCAGGCAGCTGGGGATTGCCTGCGTAATGTCTGTAGACATTTTGGTTTTTAGTGGGAGAACTGAACAAGGTTTGTGCAATTGCAAGTTGCACAAAATTATAGCCAAAAGCATATTTTAACTTGACCAAATTTGAAGACTATCCTGGAGAGATTCCTTGGAGCTCTGATTAGGTTTTTGGTTCCAGGAGGGTTTCCCAGGCATTAACTGCATTGGTCCTGATAATTGGAGTTTTGTGTGTATTGAGTGCTAAGGGAGCGTATCATGGGGAGAAGTTAGAGCAGACCTCCAAAGGTATGTGACTTCTAATTTGTTATCTGAAGGAATAGTAAGGATTAACCAGATAAAAGGATCTAGGAATGGGGAATGTGAGAAAAGGTAACTACTGCCTAGGGCTATGGTTAGGGGTGCTTGACAATTGGATAATAGCTATGCAGTTAATAGTTGCAAGGCAAACCACATCTACTTGTGAAAAAGATGTGAGCTGAGAGCTATATATACTTAACCATAAAATAAGACTGATGTATTTTTAATAATGTAAACTATATTTTTACTGGCAAACCACTAATTTCTTCAGGTACTATCACAGTGTGAAAATGCTTTAGATGCGTTTTATATCTTATTTTGGCAATAACACATTTTCATGAATTGAACTTTAGAAAATATATCTGAATATGTGGTGAAAGGCTTTCAGTTTATCTTTTTGGTAAATTTATAATTTTATATATTAAATATATTACACTGTATCACAACACTATGTATGATAGTGTATTTATCATAAATATTTTACCATCTGACTTTTGAGGTGTTCTAATGACAGTGCTAGAGACTATTAGCGTGCTGTGGGTGTAGTTTAGTTCTCTCTGGAGAAGACTGTATAGAACTAAAGTTCCCTAGGTAATCTTGCCTTGCCATGAAACTGTTAATGTGCTTATCCTGCTTGACCCCTATGTAATTATGTATTCTTATCCTATAAAGTTGTATAGATTTATTTGCTAGTAAATAGTCTCAAAGTATTTAGAGTCTGTCAGTATTCCTCATAATTTGTTCTGAAGAAGGAAGTTTGGGGATTTATTGTAATATTTTATCCTTTTGTTGTTTCTTTTGATTTTTTAAAACAGTTTATATGTTTTCTATTTCAGATGTCCAGTCTAAGCACCTAATATCTTTCTTTTCCTATTTCCATATTACTTTAAAAATATCTCTTATACTTATTTTAATACTTAATCATATATTGCCTTTTTTAAAAAAAGCTATTTTATAAAGTATTTGTTTAGTCTCCAATTTAATTGCAAACCTTTGGTGTCAGCTTTTGATGGTTTTATGAATTCATTTGATTTAATGTTGTTTAATAAAGTTTTAAAAATATTTCTTAAGGCCTTATTTTAGTTTAATAAAATTTTCAAGATGTTACTGAGAAACTTGACTTTGTTTCTTTTTTTTTTAAATTAAGATTTATTTATTTTGGGGGGCTGCCTTGGGTCTTCATTGCTGAGTGCGGGCTTTCTCTAGTTGTGGCAAGTGGGGTCTACTCTTCGTTGTGGTATGCAGGCTTCTCGTTGCGGAGCATGGGCTCTAGGAGCGTGAGCTTCAGTGGTTGCAGCACACGGACTTCAGTAGTTGTGGCACGTGGTCTCAGTGGTTGCTGCGCAGGCTCTAGGGCACGCGGGCTTCAGTAGTTGTGGCGCATGGGCTTAGTTGCTCCCTGGCATGTGGGATCTTCCCCGACCAGGGATTGAGCCCGTGTCTCCTGCATTGGGAGGCAAATTCTTAACCACTGCACCATCAGGGAAGTCTGACTTTGTTTCTTAATTAAATGAAATGTTAAACTTGTATAAGCCAAATAATTTTTTTTCTCTTTTGTTTCTTTTTAGTGAATTGGTACCATCTTATGATTCAGCTACTTTTGTTCTAGAGAATTTCAGGTAAGAGTTTTTGACTTTAGTGTTTTTTTGTATGTGTACGTAAGTAAGAGCCAGGTAGTTGTCATTCCTGGGTAGCATACAGACCTAATGAACTTTGTCACTCAGTATGTAGTCTTAGAAGAAACAAGTTTTGTATTAGATAAATAGAGGTCATTTGTCTGGATTGTTTTATATCTTCTAGATGGATTGCTCCTCTAGGGTGGGGAATTGACTTTTTTTTTTTTTTTTTTTTTTTAAAGAAGAGGGTCTACTTAGCCTTTGCTAGTAAGGTAAGGTGAATGGGATGAGATCAATGAGCCCTGCTCCCCATCCTCAGAAATAAGAGTGGTGGGAAGAAGTCCATTTATCTCAGTGCAAAGTAAGAAATTGCGGATGAGAGGGTATTATTGTAAGAAATTTGTAAGCTTTGTAACTTGCACGCCAAGTTTGTTAGCTTTTACTGCTTTGTCTCTAAGATTAGAAGCCAAGATATTAAAACACAAAGGTCCTAAGGGACTTGTCTTAAAGGGCAGCATGGAAGTGGGGAATGAAGAATATAAAAGGTCTTGCCTTGGGAAGAGAAAATCCCAAGAGGTGATAACCATCAAACTAAGCCCGAACTGAGAATTTATACCACTCCCCATTTAATTTGTTTTTTTTCTTATGGGATAATTTTGTGGCTAAAATATAAACCGAGGATTACCCCACAGTTTTTTTCCATATTAAAAAAGGATAGGGCTTCCCTGGTGGCGCAGTGGTTGAGAATCCGCCTGCCGATGCAGGGGACACGGGTTCGTGCCCCGGTCCGGGAAGATCCCACGTGCCGCGGAGCAGCTGGGCCCGTGAGCCGTGGCCGCTGAGCCTGCGCATCCGGAGCCTGTGCTCCGCAACGGGAGAGGCCACAACAGTGAGAGGCCCGCGTACCACAAAAAAAAAAAAAAAAAGGATAATTATACTGCGGGGATGTGAGGAAGAAACTTTTTTTTTTTCCTTTAACGGTGGAAGACTGCTTGTTGAAGTGGTAATTAGAGTCAAGGCACTTAGTTATATTTTTGTTTTCCCTTAAATGACAAAATTTTGAGGTTTTTTTTTTTAACCTGAAACTTAACAGATACTGCTGAATATTTCCGAATCATTAAAGTTTCTTTTATTTCAGAATGTTAGTATATATAAATTTATACAGTGGAATCTTGACTTCTTTAGTCACCTTCATTTACTGGTCCAGGACTTCAAATAAGTAACATAAATAAAGTGGTTGGGTTTTGTTTTTGCCTGTTTGCTATTTCACAACAGTTTTGATCTTGGGATTCTGTTGGTTTTCTTTTACTGTAGTACTTTGCGCCAGAGAGCAGATCCTGTTTACAGTCCACCTCTTCAAGTTTCAGGACTTTGTTGGAGGTTAAAAGTTTACCCAGTAAGTTTTTCATTATTTCTAATAAATGTTGAAACCAAGATCTTTCTTTCAGGGTACTATAGTATACTGGTTCACTTTTTTAGTGGAGAAAGGAATTAAAGTAATAATTTTATGTTGCTTTATAAGGGTATGTTGCTAAATCTGTGAAAAAAATGAGTTAAATATAAACAGTGTAAACACTGGCATATTACTGAATCTTATTTCACTAACATTTAGAAGAAATGTTTCAAATTCTTATTTTAAAAATCATTTACAGATTGTCATCAAAAACACATGTGTGCTGACTGCATACTCATGGTGCATTCTAGTATGTTTCTTTGAGCTGTAGATTTGCTGCATATTGGCAGCTGGACCCAGTGGTATGATGAGATGCATAGTCAATTCCTATGGCAAGAATATAAGCAGTAGTGTGTGCTTTTATCACATCATATCTAGTTGCATATCTTTTTGTCATGTTGATGCACATTGCCTACATCTGTTAATTCACTGGAAGTTGCAGAATAGTGATTCTCATTTTGTTTCTTTTTTGCTTATTACGTGTAATGCTTTTATAAAGAGATGCTTACCTTTACCTATTGTTTGGTTATCCAGTATTACAGTTCATATAGAATAGGCAAGATTCTTTCCTGTTATTTAGTGATTTTCCTTATTCTCTGAAAGTGATTAACTACGTTTTTTAAAAAAACATCATTATGAACTCATGGATTTATACATATTTAGTCTCTTTCAAGTTGGCTTCTGTGTCACTTTGCTCTGACCCTAATAGTCTAGTAGTGACTCCAGTAGTTAGCTTTCTTGTCCTCTTCCGTGGCAACATGTTCTAGTCTCGTCTTGTACATTTCTACTCTGTACCTGAAATTGGTCATTTTATCCAAAAAGCCCTGATTTCTTTTAGTGGGGAAATTGTATTTCAAGACCAAACTGGGCGTTAAGGGGGCTCATTTCTACCAGGCTAGTCACTGTTTCTAGGCTTTCTTCATGAACAGAACTAGGGAATTACATAGGCAAATGTATGGGGGGTTTGGGAAGAGGGAGGGGTTAATATGTATGTATGTATGTATTTAAAGATTTATCTAATAGTCTATTTTTTAGAGCAGTTTTAGGTTAACAGCAAAATTGAGTGGAAAATACAGAGAGCTCTGTTCGCACCCTCTGCCCCCTGCACATGCACAGCCTCCGCCACTGTCAACATGCCCTGTGCCAGAGTGGTACATTTTTTGCACTTGATGAATTTACATTGAATTTACATCACCCAAAGTCCTAGTTCATTCTTGGTGTTATACATTTTAGAAGTTTCATTTGTTTGTTTTTAGCCCAAAGACCATACTTTGAGAAAAACTGGGTAGGAGTGTGTTTAAAATTGAAGTGGAAAAACTCCAGCGATCTTAATAGAGAAAAAATATTTATGAACACTTTAAAATTGCTATATAATTGTACAATATCGGGGTGTCACATGTATGTATGTATTTTTTAGAGATAAAATAACTCCTGAGTTAATGCTTATGTTTACAATTCAAATTAAGGCTTATAGAGTTTTTAAACATAATCTCTTTACATTACACCTGTATCTCCTTTCTTCTATTCTAGGAATCCTACTTTTTGAAGCCATAGGAAATGATAGAATTATAATCTCATAATCAATCACTTATTTGCCTCATTTCACCTTACAAACACAAAAATCTCAGAAGGGGAACTCATTCTATCATCGATTTGATTACTGAGAAATGTTTAAAATTTTATTTGGAAATATACTCTCCACATTTCACTATGCCATGTCTGGACAACAGTTAGGGTGTTCAAAGCTTGTTCTGTAGTAAATTCTACTGGAAGGGCTAATGGAAGCAATATTTCCTGAATTTTTGTGTGTTGAAAATAGTTTGTATCCTTCATGAGCTAAAGCCACTATTGCTGGATGCAAAGTCCTTGGCTCATGTTTTCTTTCACTGGGTATCTTAAATATTCAATTACATTTTCTTTTGGTAAAGTCTGATGATAAACTGATCCTTAAAAGGCATTGGCGGGCTTCCCTGGTGGCGCAGTGGTTGAGAGTCCACCTGCCGGTGCAGGGGATGCAGGTTCGTGTCCCGGTCCGCGAGGATCCCACGTGCCGCGGAGCGGCTGGGCCCGTGAGCCATGGCCTCTGGGCCTGCGCGTCTGGAGCCTGTGCTCCGCAGTGGGAGAGGCCACGGCAGGGAGAAGCCCGCGTACCGCAAAAAAAAAAAAAAAAAAAAAAAAGGCATTGGCTAATATTGTCTAGATGCCCAAATAATCTAATTCTTCTGAAGTCCAGTAATGTACTACTATATGTTTTGGTTGTTCTTGGTCAGTATTCTCAGTTACATGCTGGGCTCTTTCAATATGTAGTTTTAGACTTTTTAAAGAAAACATTTCCTGAATTATAATTTTAAATATTTACTTTGTTTCTATCTTTGGTTTTCTCTCATGGGACTTGTATTATCTTCATTTTGCATCTTCCTTGCCTGTCTTCAATATTTACCACTTTCTCTCTGGTCTTCTCAGCTTTTTTTCATTTCTTTTTAATTTTTAAAATTTTCTTTTGTTCACTTATTTTTTGAAAGATATAAACTGTTGTGCTTATTTGCTCTTGTGTTCCTTTTAGTTCAGTCTTTATTTCTTAAATAACTTTTCCTTTTATTTCTCTTTCCTTAGTCCTATTGTTTTTCTAATACTGATTTGTGTTATTCTTTCATATATTATTTTCTTATTTTTTCTTTTCTTCCTGTGGGCCGTCATATTATTTTCTTAGTGTCTGTTAGGTTGTTTTGAAATAGGTTACAATTTTGATCTTTGAGTATGTTTTTCTAGGATGCTTTCATTGTCTGTAGGGATGTTATTCTGCTCTTTATTTTCTCTTTTTTAAATTTTGGTAAGTGATGCATAACATAAAATTTACCATCTTAATCATTTCTAAGTGTACATTTAGTATTGTTAAGTATATTCACATTGTTTTGTGACCAACTTCCAGAACTCTTTCAACTTGAAAAACTGAAGCTCTCTGCCTGTTAAACAGTAATTCCCCATTTCCCCCTCTCCTCAGCCCCTGGCAACCACCATTCTACTTTCTCTATGAATTTGACTATTCTAGATACTTCATATATGTGGAATCATAACACAATAACATCTTCTTGTTACTGGCTTCTTTTATTTAGCATGTTTTTAAGGTTCCTTCACTTTGTAGCATGTGTCAGAATTTCCTTCCTTTTAAAGGCTGAATAATATTCCATTGTATGTATATACCACATTTTGTTTATTCGTTCATCTGTCACTGGACACTTGGGTTGTTTCTACCTGTTGGCTATAGTGACTAATGCTGCTGTGAACATGGGTGTGCAAATATCTCTTCAATATCCTGCTTTTGATTCTTTCAGATATATGCCCAGAAATACTATTGCTGGATCATACGGTAATTCTGTTTTTAGTTTTTTGAGGAAGCATATTGTTATCTACAATGGTTGCACCATTTTACATTCCCACCAACAATGCACAAGGGTTCCAGGTTTTCCATATCTTTGTCAATATTTTTTGTTTTCTGTTTCTTTGATAGTAGCCCTCCTGATGGGTGTTAGGTAATTCATTGTGGTTTTGATTTGCACTTCCTAATGATTAATGTTGTTGAGCATCTTTTCATGTGCTTATTCATGGCCATTTGTATATCCTGTTTAGAGAAATGTGTATTCAAGTCCTTTGCCCATTTTTTAATCAAGTTTTTTACTGAGTTGTAGGAGTTTATGTATTCTGGATATTGACCCCTTATTAGATACCTGATTTACATGTATTTTCTCCTATTCTGTAAGGTTTCTTTTTACTCTGTTCATTGTGTCCTTTGATGCACAGAAGTTCTTAATTTTGTTGTTGTCCAGTCTGTCTATTTTTGCTTTTGGTTTCATATCCAGGAAATCCTTACCAACTCCAATGTCATGGGGCTTTTCCCCTATGTTTTCTTCTAAGGTTTTATAGTTTTAGGACTTATATTTAGATCTTTGATCTATTTTGAGTTAATTTTTTTATGATGTAGGTGTCCAACTTCATTCTTTTGCATGTGGATAGCCAGCCAGTGTGATACCAATCAGAAATCTGGTGCCTTGCTTTCTGAGAGATTTCCTCATTCTTCTCCACTTCTCATCTGGACCTTTTCCTTCCTTTGTTTGTATTATTTCTGTGCTGTTTATCTTTTATTTTCCTCCTAGCATTTCCTTTGCAGTCTTTGAACCTGTCCTAAAAGGCCCTACACATTCGTTATTAAGAGTTTAGAGTGACTAGACTGCATTTAGTTTTCAGACATTTTTATATTAGGTCCCCTTATACTCAGTTGGTATTATACTGAGCAGCTCTTCAGTTTCAGCTGTCATATGTGGCTTGTGATGCTTTTCAGTGACTAACTTTTGTCCATTTTGTGGTTTTCCTTCTTTCTGGTCTATTAGATGTCCTATTGCTTCTCTCCTTTCTCCCACACTGTTGATGTCATGCAGATCTTTGTGGTTATAATTGGTATGTCTTTACCTGCTTGAGTTTTGGGGGTTGTGGAGACAACCTGTCATTTAATTTTGTTGTAAATGTTGTTTTGAGCTTTTGGTTTTGTTGTTCAGTTGTTTTGTTTTGTTTTATGTTTGGATTTAGAGAGTTGTAAAAAACTATGCTGCCATTGTGGCAGTCTTTCCAGAATCCTCTGCCTATTGAAAATTCTTAAAGCTAGGGACTTCCCTGATGGTGCAGTGGTTAAGAATCCACCTGCCAATGCAGGGGACATGGGTTCAAGCCCTTGTCCGGGAAGATCCCACATGCCACGGAGCAGCTAAGCCCGTGTGCCACAACTACAGAGCCTGTGCTCTAGAGCCCATGCACCACAACTACTGAGCCCGCGTGCCACAGCTACTGAAGCCCATGCGCGTAGAGCCCGTGCTCCACAGCAAGAGAAGCCACAATGAGAAGCCCGCTTGCTGCAACTAGAGAAAGCCCACATGCAGCAATGAAGACCCAATGCAGCCAAAAATAAATAAAGAAAAGAAAATTCTTAAAGCTAGTATTTTGTTAGAGGTACAGATGACATGTCAATAAAAGAGTAAAAATTTTGTTCCTTAAGATTATGATAGGGCTTCCCTGATGACTCAGTGATTAAGAATCCGCTTGCCAATGCAGGGGACATGGGTTCGAGCCCTAGTCTGGGAAGATCCCACATGCCATGGAGCAACTAAGCCCATGCACCACAACTACTGAGGCCCTCGTGCCACAAATACTAGCCCATGTGCCTAGAGCCCATGCTCCGCAACAAGAAGCCACTGCAATGAGAAGCCTGCACACCGCAATGAAGAGCAGCCCCCGCTCGCTGCAACTAGAGAAAGCTCACGCACAGCAACGCAGACGCAACGTAGCCGAAAATAAATAAATAAATTTATTTTTTTAAAAAAGAGATTATGATAAAAATTAAGTCAAAGAAATTTCTAATCTTATTATCTGTTAAAATTAGGAGTGAAAAATGTTCATTATTTTTTATTAATTGATTTCATTCCAGGGAAATCGTTTTAGGAGCATAATTTAAAAGAAGAAAAAAACCCCAGCTATTTGAACAAGGATATTGGTTGATTTTTAAAAATCAGTGTAATTTGCTATATAATTTACGTTCAGTAATATTCACTAATTTTAGCAGGTTTTCACAAATATATATAGTTGTATAATCATTGTCACAATGATGACTTTTATCACCCTTAGAAGTTATGTAATTTATCCTTTTCAGCTAATCCTTTTTTCTCCTTTCCTGGTCCCTCTGCAACCACTGATCTGTTTTTGTTACTATAGTTTTGCTTTTCCAGAATTTCATATAGTAGGATTATCCAACATATAATCTTTTGTGTCCAGCTTTTTTCACTTAAGTGATGATTCATTTATTCATAGTATTTATTGAGTGATTACCATGTCAAACCCTGAAAGCTGCCTCAGGACCTTTTGGAGCAAAGTAGCCTAGAAATGAAGGGGTTAAGAAGTACATGTACCCCTCTATAGACATATTCCTGCCCTCAGCCCTCACAGTCTAGTTGGGGAAACAGATCTTTATACACATAGTTATAACAAATATAATCTCACACAGTACTGGAGAAATACAGAGGGGAATAATTGTACTCATAAAAATCTCTGTAAGAGAAATTTAAACAGCTTTTCAATCTCCAGACAGAATCTTATGTGAAATCCTAACATATAAAACAGAAATTATATTTAATTACTTTCAACATCAATCAGGTGTTACCTTTTTCTATTTTACTCTCTTTTGATCTTTATATATCTTTTTTTTTTTGTCTCATTCCTAGTGAAATAGAGGCTTTTCTTTTTTTGGCGTTTTTCTTTGGGGTTTTGATTTTTCTTGGAGGCTCATTTTTAAGAGTTCTGTATGTGTTAAAACTCTTAACTCTTTTCATAGTAGTTGATATTTTCTTAGTTTGCTTTAATATTTTCTTTTTTTTAATTGCAAAAGTTTTAAATTGTTATAGATTCAGACCTCTTGGTCTTTTTATTATCTCTTATTTCTTTTAAGCTTAAAACTACTTTGGCATCTAGATATCTGTATTTTGTTCGTTTCATTGTGGCTTAAATTTTTACATTTAAATTGATCTGGAGTTTGTATAACATCTTTTTCTTTTTTTTTAAGGACGGAAATGGAGTTGTTCGTGGTTACTACTTATCTGTGTTTCTGGAACTCTCAGCTGGCTTGCCAGAAACTTCCAAGTAAGACATGCAATTAAGTAACAAACTTTAGTGTGTGTTTACATACATTCTTAGCATTTTTTATTAACTACTTTTGTTAATCACTACATTATGTCTGTTAAGATGTATACTAGTATGGAATCCCTGGCATAGTATGATGGCATAGACTGACAGTTCTCAAATTATATGGCCTCAGGACTCTTTATACTCTTAAATTTTATTGGGAATCCCAATGAGTGCTACTTTATGCGGGTTTTATCTATTGATATTTTCTGAATTAGAAATTGAAACACAAAATTTTTTTAATTTTTATTAATTCAGTTTAAAGTAATAATAAACCTATTACATATTAACATAAATAACACTTTCTTGAATAACTTTTTTTAAAGCAAAATAATACTTGGTGAGAAAACGTACTGTTCTGTGTTTTTAAAAAAATCTCTTAATGTATGGCTTTTCAATTTACTGTTATAAGTTGTTTTGGTTGAAGTATATGTATAAAATCTGGCCTCAGGGATTTTGGATTTCATATGTAGTTGGGAAAAGTTTTTTTTAAATGAGATACAATTCACATACCGTAAAATTCACCTTATAAATAAGTGTACAATTCAGTAGATTAGTATATTCACTGAGTTCTACAGCTATCACCAATATCTAATTTCAGAACATTTCATCACCCCACAAAGCAACCCTGTACTCATTAGCAGTCACTTCCCTTTCCCCTCCCCACGCAGTCCCTGACAACCATTAATCTTTTTGTTAGGGAGGAACACTTTAAAAAGCAGTTTTAGATAATTGTGAATTATCTTTGATTTTACCCCAAAATTGAACAAGTCATTGTTTCTTAAATGTAATTTGCAATATGAAATCTGGAACCATATCAGTGAATTTATTTCACTCTGTTACACTAAAATCTGTTGGTTTGGTATGAGATGTCTGCTTCCAGTTATGATGGAGTAATGGAAGTAACCGTTTCTTCTGCAACAACTGAAAAAAACATTTCCTAGACACTGGACATGAGACAACAAATGAAAACAATCCCTAGAGACAAGAAATAAATAAATCAGATCTGTGATTGCCTCGCTTAACCTTGCGAAAGTTTTCAGGCTGTAACACGTGGAGGCAGATTGCAAGAGTCTGGCTGACTCCTTGAGTTGAGGAGACAGTGCTGAGTGTCTAGGAAGACCAGCGAACCTAGAGTGCAGTGGACAGAACACCAGAGAAGAGAGCTGCACAAAGAACTCCAGAGATTTTTAGAGAGTTCTCTTCAGATATCAGCAGAGTACTGAGTAGGGTATGCATGTGAAGAAACCTACCTGAGGTTGGGAGAATAACCATCTGAAAGGATTAGAGGGTGTGTTGCCTGGTGCCAGTAACTGTGTCTGTTCCTACTGCTGTCGTGGAGAAACTTATAATCCTTGGGACACTGGGTGAAGTACTCAGGAAATTTTTGCCTCACTAGTGGGGAACAGTTAGTCCTAGACTGGACACTGCTCTAGACCCATCTAACAAATAAAGGCAAGACCTGAAAGGATCAAATTGCTTCCAAGTAACCTAACTCCATCCCAGAGCTCAAGAAAATTTATAAGATTACAAAAATATCCAGCACCCAACAAAGTTAAGTTTACAATGTCTGTTGTTCAGTCAAAGATTAATTGGCATGCAAAAGGTCAGGAAGATATAACCAATACTGAGGAGAGTAATCAGTCAATTTAAATTGAGCAAGAACTGTTTTTTTGTTTGTTTTTTTTAATGTGGGTTATATCTATTGGTATTTTCTGAATTAGAAATTGAAACAAATTTTAAAAATTAATTAACTTATAATAATAAACCTATCACATATTAACATAAATAACATTTCAATAAATAGTAACTTTCTCTAAAGCAAAATAATATTTGATGAAAAAACTTGTACTGTTTGTGTTTTTGGAAATCTTTGTATGGCTTAAAAAAAGACAACTGGATTCTCGTGAGAATTACGAGAGAATATTTAAGACAATTTTTATAACCACTCCATTTGTTCAGAAGTTAAATAGAGATATGGAAGATATAAAAGACCCAAATTGAACTTCTTGAGAATGAACTATATTTGAAATGAAAAATACACTGGATGGCATGAATGACAGATTAAACATTGCAGAAGAAAAGATAAATAAACCTGAAGGCATTAGCAGTAGAAACTATTCAAAATGTGAACATAGAAAAATGAATTCCTAAACTGAAAAACAACTTGAAGTAGCTTAGTGTACAGAAATCTGGAGTCCTTAAAGGAGGGGATGGGAAGAAAAAAGTAAATACTTTCCAAACTTGATGAAAGCTTTAAATCCACGGATCGAGGAAGTTCAGTGAACTACAAGCACGTGAAACATGAAGAAAACACCAAAGCACATGATAATCAAATTGCTCAAAGCCAGTGATAAAAAATCTTACACTGGCAGTGAAAAAAAAGATGTTATATTTAGAGGCGCCAAGATAAGGGTGAAATCAGGTTTCTCACTGGAAACAGTACAAGTGAAATGGTAATACAGCAACATTTTTAAAGGATTGAAAGAAAGAAATATTAACCTAGAATTCTATAATCAGCAAAAATATATTTTAAAAAATATAGTGAAACTAAGACATTTTCAGACCTGGACTATAAGAAATGTTAAAGTGCATGCTACAGATAGAAGGGAAATAATACCAGTTGGACCTCTGAATCTAAACAAAGAAATGAAGAGCATCAGAAATGGAAATTGCCTGGATAAATAAAATTTGTTTTTCTGTTACCAAAATAATTTTAAATGACAATTGACTGTTTATTAAAAATTATAACATTGTATTTTGGGATTTTTAATGTATGTAGAAGCAAAATACATGATAACAACAGCTGTATAAAGGCCAAAAGAGTAGAGTGTGGAAGTATAATGTAAGATTCTGACAGTATATGTGAAGTGTTATAATAACAATTAAAGCTAGACTGTGATAAGTTAAAGATATGTACTATCCTATTACTTTATGTTGCCTGCTATAACAAATTACCACAAATTTGGCAGCTTAAAACAATAGGAAAAATTTCCGTCACAGTTTTGGAGGCCAGAAATGCAGCAACTATTGCTAGGCCAAAATCGAGGTTTCAGCAGGCTTGTACTAGCTCCAGAGACACTAAGGGAGATCCATTTCTTGCCTCCTTCAGCTTGTGATCGCTGCCAGCATTTCTGGGCTTGTGACCATGTCACTCCTGTCTCTGCCTTTGGTCACGTGGCCTTATCATTTTTGTCTCTGTCAAATCTTCCTCTTCTTTTCTCTTAGAGTGACATTCATGGTTACATTCTGGGTCCACATGGATGTTCCAGGATAGTCCCTTCATCTTAGGATCCTTGGCTTAATCACAACTGTATATTCCCATTCGCACGTTCCAGGGCTTAGCATATTGATATCTTGGGGACGCTGTTCAGCCTCCCACAACTATAAACTATAAAGCCACTGCTAAAATGACAAAGAAACTTACCAAATTATACATTTCAGTTACACTTCATTAAAGCTGTTTTACTCAAAAAAACAACTAAAACGTCATTGGTCTGTCTTATACTTTGCATGGATTTTTTACTCATGCGTGATTTTGTAACAATATGGATTAATCATTTGGAAAATAACGACTTACTAAGTAGTGTTGACACATTTCATTATGCAGTGTCAGTCACATTCATTGATATCACCGTTTTCACAACGGAAGTCTTGAAGTATTGGAAAGCTTTTAAGCTCATGTGGTACTTACAGATTTTCCAGGATTATGTTTTTTCACTTGAAAGTGTGTTTTATCATTGGCAACAAACACTGACAGTTCTTTTCCTTAGTTGTTTTGGCACAGATAATGTCTGCTGGGTATCCACAACCAAATAACCATTGTTTGTCAGTTTTCTGAATTTGAGGTTTCACAAAAAAAGTGACTGATGATCTTGGAACTCAGCTGAACAAAGTGATTTTTCCAAGGCAACCATTGCATATCACAATGCAGCATAAGTACTTTATGTATATTTCCCATTTGTGACACCAAGCATTGAGGTTTAATAACATTTATCATTTTTACTACTTCTTCAAAGACATTCTTTTTTTAAAAATTTATTTATTTTATTTATTTATTTTTGACTATGTTGGGTCTTCATTGCCACACATGGGCTTCTCTAGTTGTGGCGAGCAGGGCTACTGTTCGTCGCGGTGCGCAGGCTTCTCATTGCAGTGTCTTCTCTTGTTGCAGAGCATGGGCTCTAGGCGTGTGAGCTTCAGTAGTTGTGGCACGCGGGCTCAGTAGTTGTGGTGCATGGGCTTAGTTGCTCTGCAGCATGTGGGATCTTCCTGGACCAGGGCTCGAACCCGTGTCCCCTGCATTGGCAGGCAGATTCTTAACCACGTGCCACCGGGAAAGCCCAAAGAGATTCTTGAGAGACACTGAAAATTTTTTTTCCCATCTGAAAGTGTGTAGCAGTGAATAATATAATGATTACTGGTACATTTTAACTACCGTTGCTTTTGCACCATTAGTGCAAATATCAAACACTGTGAAAAAGGCAAATAACAGCTTAGCGTTATCATGAAGATAGTTTTGACTTTTTGGATCACTGAAAGGATCATGGGAACTGACCCCCAGTGACACAACTTCTGACATAGACTAACCTTAGTGCAGAATATTCTTGCCATGACTGGTGAGCCAAACTATGAATAATGCTAGTAATATGGAAAGGATTCTGGCCTCTGAGTTGTAAATATGTTTTAGTCATAGCTCTGTTCCAAATCTCGTGTGTGATCTGAAACAGTGGACTTACCTGTATTGTTATAACAGCTAACATCTGCTGAATATATACTTTGTGCTATGCACTGTGCCTTGTATAACTCATTTTGTTTTACTACCACCTCGTGAGCTGTTTTTGTTTTTTTTGGGTTTTTTGGGGGGGTTTTTTTTGTTTTTTTTGCGGTACGCGGGCCTCTCACTGCTGTGGCCTCTCCCGTGATGGAGCACAGGCTCCGGTCGCACAGGCTCAGTGGCCATGGCTCACGGACCCAGCTGCTCCGCAGCATGTGGGATCTTCCTGGACCGGGGCACGAACCCACGTCCCCTGCATCGGCAGGCGGACTCTCAACCACTGCGCCGCTAGGGAAGCCCTCGTGAGCTGTTAAATGCTATTTATCACTCCCGTTTCACGGATGGAAATATCATAGCTAAATTATTCACTGAAGTTCAGCATTGTTCAGGTGCAGTCTTTTTAACATAGATTTTTCTTTCTCTGTATTCTTTGTTCTTAACCACCAAGCTCTGTTTTATTCCCTGAAATCAGCCCTTGTGATTGGGAAGGTGGTTGATCTTGGGCAGAATTATAAAAAGTTTAGTGATTATAGGATTTTGTTCATAACCCCGTTGCTACCATTAATCTTGCTTCTCTTCTTGTCTCTTGATTAATTTATTTCCTGTATATAGGCATACTTCAAGATATTGCAGGTTTGGTTCTAGACTACCACAATAAAGCAAGTTACATGAATTTTTTGCTTTTTTGGTGCATATAAAAGTTATGTTTAAACTATACTACAGTCTATTAAGTGTGCACTAGCTGTATGTCTGAATAAAAAAACAATGTACATACCTTAATTTAAAAATACTTCATTGCTCTAAAATGCTAACCACCGCTGAGTCATAATCTTTTTGCTGGTGGAGTGTCTTGCCTCAATGTTTGATGGCTGCTGACTGATCAGGGTGGTGGTTGCTGAAGTCTGGTGTGGGTGTAGCAATTTCTTTAAACAAGACAACAGTAAAGTTTGCTGCATTGATTGACTCGTCCTTTCATGAATGATTTCTCAGTAGCATGCAATGCTGTTTGATAGTATTTTACCCACCGTAGAACTTCTTTCAGATTTGGATTCAATCCTCTCAAACCCTGACTCTGCTTTATCAACTAAGTTGATGTAATATTCTAAATCCTTTGTTGTCATTTCAACAATCTTCATGGCGTCTTCACCTGGAAGTAGATTCTATCTCAAGAAACCCTGTTGTTTTGTTTTGTTTTGTTTTGTTCTTGCTTATCCATAAAAAGCAACTCCTCATCTGTTAAAGTTTTATCATGAGATTTTAGCAATGCAGTCACATCTTCAGGCTCTACTTCTGATTCTCATTCTCTTGCTATTTTTATAATATCTGCAGTTATTTCCTCCGCTGAGTTCTTGAGCTACTCAAAGTCATCTGTGAGGTTTGGAATCAAGTTCTTTCAAAGTCGTCTTAATGTTGATATTTTGACCTCTTCCCACAAATCATGAATGATCTTAATGGCATCTAGAATGGTGAATCCTTTCCAGAAGGTTTTCAATTTACTTTGCCCAGATCCATCAGAGAAATCACTGTCTACGGCAGCTATTGCCTTATGAAATATATTTCTTAAATACTAATACTTGAAAATCAGAATTACTCCTTGATCTGTGGGCTGCAGAACGGATGTGTGTTAGCAGGCATGAAAACAACATTAACCTTGTACATCTCCATCAGAGTGCTTGGGTGACTAGGTGCATTGTCAATGAGCAGTAATATTTTGCAAAAAATCTTTCTTTCCTGAGCGGTATATCTAAAGTGGGTTTAAAATATTCAGTTAACCATATGTAAAGAGGTGGGCTGTCATCAGGCTTTGTTGTTCTCTTTATAGAGCACAGGCAGAGTAAATTTAACATAATTCTTAAGGGCTCTAGGATTTTCAGAATGGTAAATGAGCATTAGCTTCAACTTTTAAGTCAGCAGCTTACATTAGTTCCTGACAAGAGAGTCAGCCTGCCCTTGGATGCTTCAGATCCAGGCATTTACTTCTCCTGGATAACTTGCTGCAGCTTCTATATCAGCTTGCACTTCTATGTTATGGAGACAACTTCTTTTCTTCAACCTTATGAACCACCTCTGCTAGCTTCAGACGTTTCTTCTACTGCTTCCTTGCCTCTCTCAGCCTTTGTAGAACTGAGAGTTAAGGCCTTACTGTGGACTAAGCTTTCGGCTTAATGGAGTGTTGTAGCTGGTTTGGTCTTCTATCTAGACCACTAAAACGTTCTTCATGTCAGCAATAACACTGTTTAGCTTTCTTAATCATGTTTTCACTGGAGTAGCACTTTTTAATTTCCTTTAAGAATTTTTCCTTTTTTTTTTTTTTTTTTTTTTTTTTTTTTTGCGGTACACAGGCCTCTCACTGTTGTGGTCTCTTCCGTTGCGGAGCACAGGCTCCGGATGCGCAGGCTCAGTGGCCATGGCTCACGGGCCCAGCTGCTCCACGGCATGTGGGATCCCCCTGGACCGGGGCACGAACCCATGTCCCCCGCATTGGCAGGCGGACCCTCAATCACTGCGCCACCAGGGAAGCCCAAGAATTTTTCCTTTTCATTCACAACTTGGCTAACTGTTTGGCACAAGAGGCCTAGCTTTCGGCCTGTCTTGGCTTTCAACATGTCTTCCTCACTAACCTTAATCATTTCTAGCTTTTAATTTAAAGTAAGACATGTGACTTTTTCTTTCACTTGAACACCTAGAGGCCATTGTAGTGTTATTAATTGGCCTAATTTCAATATTGTTGTGTCTCAGGGAATAGGAAGGCCCAAGAAGAGGGAAAGAGATGGGCGGGGAGGTGGGACAGATGGCTGATGGGTGAAGCATTGATCAGTTGAGTTTGTCGTCTTATATGGATTTGGTTTGTGGTGCTCCAAAACAGTTGCATCAAAGGTCACTGGTCACAGATCATGACAACAGATGTAACAATAATAATGTAAAAGTTTGAAATATTGTGAGAATTACCAAAATGACACAGACATGAAGTGGCCAAATGCTGTTGGAAAAGTGGAGCCAAGAGACTTGTTTGATGTCAGGTTGCCGCAAACCTTCAATGTGTAAAAATGTAATATCTGTGAAGTACAATAAAGCAAAAACACAATAAAACAAGATGTGTCTGTACCTCTGTTTCTTGCCTTGGAAAGATTCTCCTTTTCTTACTGTTATGTAGATTTTGTGACATTTCTGTTGTTTTTGGTACAGGTTTCATCTTGGGTGCTTTTATTGTTGACATACACACTTCGGGAACTTAAAGTTTACATTGTCTTATAAGCAGTAATATTATCAGTGGTAATGAAATATCATTCAGGATACTAAAGTTGAAAGAGATTAGAATTTGTGTATTTGTTAGATATTATCTGAATACCTTAATAAGAATGTTCTATTTGGATAAAAACAGACATCTTATCATCTTGTTAAATTTTTTTCTGGCCATGCCATGCAGCTTGTGGGATATTAGTTCCCTGACCAGGGATTGAACCCGCACCCTCGGCATTGAAAGCGCAGAGTCCTAACCACTGGACTGCCAGGGAATTCCCTTATTGCCTGTTAATTCTCTTAACATTTCGGCAAGCTTAGAGAAGAGTCTTGAATACTTTCTTTTTGTGCTAGGCGGGCCTCTCACTGTTGTGGCCTCTCCCGTTGCGGAGCAGAGGCTCCGCGGCCGTGGCTCACGACGGGCCCAGCCGCTCCGCGGCATGCGGGATCTTCCCGGACCGGGGCACGAACCTGTGTCCCCTGCATCGGCAGGCGGACTCTCAACCACTGCGCCACCAGGGAAGCCCCTTGAATACTTTCTTATTAATTATTGAGATGTCATTCAATTATGGAATTGAGAGTTTAACAGTGAGGTAGTTTTACTGTCAAAATATGAAATAAAAATGTACATCATTGTATTATCTAGTAGATTTTAATAACACTTGGGACCCTGCAGAAGTACTTTCATAATTTCATTATACTTAAATATCTTTCTCACTTGTGTGTGTTATAATACACCTGTGTAGGCTTTCTGAGGAAATTTGTGCATGAGTGACATCCTTGAATTGACTCAACAGTATTTACTGATCTGACTTTTGTTTTAGAGAAGGAAATTTCTTTGAGTTGCTTAAGCAAAGAGTAGAACTTTCCCTTGGGGAGTAATATTAATGAGACTAAAATTTTAAGTTAATAATTGTTAAATTCATTCAGACTTTCAGTTTGATAAAAGAAGGGAATTTAAGTTGGAATATTCAAATTTGAGGTTTTAGTTTTATCCAAGATTAGGGTTGAGATGCTGTATAAATAATTTAATTTGGATTAATTGCTGTATTTAATAGAAACATAGGTATATCTCTGTCATGATTTTAAAGAACTAATGCAGATGAAACAATGATCTTTTTTCAAACATTATATGCTTTTTCATATAAAAAACTGAATTTTCAAAAAGTGTTCTATATTGATTTTAAACTTGTACCTGTCTTGATCCTGGATGTATTTAACCATCTGCATTAATGTCTTTCTCCTTAGATTTTCAATATTCTTGGTTGATTCTCTGAATTTTGAATTTTTTTACTACTCATTTTTAAAATAAAAGTAAAAATTTTTTTGAGGTGAGATTCATATAATATGTAATTAACCATTTAAAAACACGCAATTTAAGGACTTCCTGGTGGCGCAGTGGTTAAGAATCCGCCTGCCAACGCAGGGGACACGGGTTCGAGCCCTGGTCCGGGAAGATCCCACGTGCCGTGGAGCAGCTAAGCCCGTGCGCCACAACTACTAAAGCCCATGCACCTGGAGCCCTTGCTCTGCAACAAGAGAAGCCACCACAATGAGAAGCCCGTTCACCGCAATGAAGAGTAGCCCCCGCTCACCTCAACTAGAGAAAAGCCCGCGCACAACGAAGACCCAATGCAGCCAAAAATAAATAAATAAAAAATACACAATTCAGTGGAACTTACTGCATTTCCAGTGTTGTACAGTCACCACTTCTCTCTAGTTTCAGAATGTTTTCATCATCCTAGAACACCTCGTACCCATCCCTTCCTTCCCCCAATCCTAGACAGCTACTACTCTGCTTTCTCTGTATTTGCCTATTCTGGATATTATCCAGAATAGAGTAGTAGCTCATACAGTTTGGGAGCGTTTATATTTTGCTTCTGTTTACTTAGTGTAGTGTTTTCAGGGTTCACTGAATGTTAAAGCGTATATCAAAACTTCATTCCTTTATATGGCTGAACAATATTCCATTGTATGTATAGACCTCAATTTGTTTATCAATTCATCTGTTGATTGACATATGGGTTGCTTCCATCTTTTGAGTATTATGAATAATCCTACATACATGAATAAATATTCATGTATGAGTTTCTATATGGGCATATGTTAATTCTGTGTTTTTAACGTTTTGAGAAATTACCAAACTGTTCTCCACAGTGGCTGCACCATTGTCTGTTCCTACCATTTTAAGATTACATTTTATGGCCATCCTAGTGAATATGAAGTGGTATCTCATTGTGGTTTTGACTTGCATTTCCTTAATGACCAAGTGAAATTGAACATCTTTTCATTTGTTTTTTTGGCCATTTGTATATCTTCTTTGGAGAAATGTCTGAAATTCAAGTCTATTTTCCATTTTTTAATTAGGTTGCTTGTCTTTTAATTGTTGAGTTCTGAGAATTCTCTCTACATTTTGTATGCTAAACCCTTATCAGACGTATGATTTGAAAACTTTCTCCCATTCTATGGGTTGTATTTTTGCTTTCTTGATAATGTCCTCTGATACACAAAAATTTTAAATTTTTACGAAGTCCAAATTACCTATTTTTACTTTACTTGTTCATACTTTTGGACTCAAATCTACGAATCCATTGCCAAATTCGAATTCATGAATATTTACCCCTGTGTTTTCTTCTAAGAGTTTTATAGTTTTAGCCCTTACATTTAGGTCACTGATCCATTTTGAGTTAATTTTTGTATATGAAATTAGAAAGTTGTATATGAAATGTACATATGAAATTTGTATGTGAAATTTGCACATAGCAATCAGATTTTCTCAGCACCATTTGGGTTTTTTGTTGTTGTTTTGATTTGTTTTGTTTTGGTGGGATCCCAGTTGCTTGACCAGGGATTGAACCTTGGGCCCACAGCAGTGAAAGCAGAGAGTCCCAGCCACTGGACCACCAGGGAATTCCCTCAGCACTGTTTGTTGAAGAAACTTTTTTTCCCCTATTGAATCAGAACCCTTGTCAAAAATCAATTGCACACTAATATTGGGGTTTATTTCTGGACATTTAATGGCACCCTTTGCCTTACAACTGCCATAATAATTAGGCAGACAAAATATCACAGCTTTTGTATTAGTTTGTGCCATCAATCTGTATAATGCACTGTGAGAGATACTAATATAAAAATCATTTGACAGTACTTAAATACGGTTGACCCTTGAACAACGCAGGGCTTAGAGGCGCCAACCCTTCACACAGTCAAAAATCTGCATTTCACTTACAATTGGCCCTCCCTATCCTGGGTTCCTCTGTATCCATGGTTCTACATCCTTGGATTCAAACAACTGTAGATTGTGTAGTACTGTAGTATTTACTATTTTTTAAAAAATTCACATTTAAGTGGACCATTGCAATTCGAACTTAGGCTGGTCAAGGGTCGCCTGTACTTACGTTTATTTGTAGATAAAGAGCTGTAATTTTTTCTTTTGCCTTTGCAAGCAAAAATAGCAGACTGAGGTATTGGGTTTTTCTTTTAAAAGTTTATCTCCGCGAAAAAGGAAGCTTTATGGCTACTGTTGGATGTTCCTTCTGATGATCTTTATTTTTTCACTTCTCTTTCTTGCAATAGCATTACTTTCTTAGTAAAAATGACTTTGAAGACTTGAGAGTTTTATACTATATAAGATATGGAAATCTAAATGTACTAGCTTTCCCATTGTATACTTATTTTCTATTAGAAAATTTTATAGGCTTGAATTGCTGAATACACAGTTGATTTATGATAACTTGAATTAGAAAAATAGAGTATTCACAATTTATTATTTATTTACCTCAAAGAAAATGGCAGAACATTGTGAGGAAACATAGGTAATGAATATATGGAAAAATACATAGTGTTGCTAAAATGTGTAACTTTGAAAGTACTATTTTATACAAAACTTATTCATTATTTGAGGTGGTATTTTATACCTGCTATATTGGTAAACATTTTTAAAGGGGAAGAAGGACCTAGTGCCAATCATCTTGTGGTAATCCATTTATATTACTGTTGTGACAGTCCTTTCTGAAAGACATGTAGCTGTGTATATCAATAAGTTTCTTCTTAGGTACTTAATCACCTTTATGTTTTGATGTCATTTATTCTTGCTTTACTAACTCTGTATTAATAGTCTTTTCAATTTTAGATACGAATACCGTGTAGAGATGGTTCATCAGTCCTGCAATGATCCTACCAAAAATATCATTCGAGAATTTGCATCTGACTTTGAAGTTGGAGAATGTTGGGGTTATAATCGATTTTTCCGTTTGGACTTACTTGCAAATGAAGGATACTTGAATCGACAAAATGATACAGTGATTTTAAGGTAATAGGAAACATTTATATCATGGCTTTTATCACAGGGGATAATGTCATCAGAATTGTAAAGTCTTTCCACTTAACAAAGATGAATATCGAAATACATACTAACTCTAACCTTACCATGTTCTTAACCATTTAATTTCAGAAGTCCTGTGTGGTCAGTGAATAAGTTAGTCAGAAATGTGTTTGACATCTAGTTAGTAGTTGCATAAAAAGTAAACTACTGGGGCTTCCCTGATGGCACAGTGGTTAAGAATCTGCCTGCCAGGGCTTCCCTGGTGGCGCAGTAGTTGAGAGTCCACCTGCCGATGCAGGGGACGCGGGTTCGTGCCCCGGTCGGGGAGGATCCCACATGCCATGGAGCGGCTGGGCCTGTGAGTCATGGCTGCTGAGCCTGCGCGTCCGGAGCCTGTGCTCTGCAACGGGAGAGGCCACAACAGTGAGAGGCCCGCATACCACACACACAAAAAAAGAATCTGCCTGCCAGCCAGGAGGGGAGAGGTGAAAACAAAGAATCTGCCTGCCAATGCAGGGGACTCGGGATCGAGCCCTGGTCTGGGAAGATCCCACATGCCACAGAGCAACTAAGCCCCTGTGCCACAACTACTGAGCCTGTGCTCTAGAGCCTGCAAGCCACGACTACTGAGCCCATGTGCCACAACTACTGAAGCCCGAGTGCCTAGAGCCCGTGCTCTGCAACAAGCCACCACAATGAGAAGCCACCACGCACCACAACTAAGAGTAGCCCCCACTCACCGCAACTAGAGAAAGCCCATGTGCAGCAACGAAGACACAGCACAGCCAAAAATAAATTTTAAAAAAAAGTAAACTACTACTTCCAGTAAATGTGGTAATGTCCCATTTATCTGTTGAACTTCTAGCAACCTCACCATTTGGAAATCCAAGAATAGTGTGGGATCAAGTGCTTATTTTTTTCCACTTGACATTGTGTATTATATTTGGATGACTGGTTTTGAAAGCTTAATTTAACAAAAAGATTTTCAGTTTCTTCTAGATAACAGCAAATTAAAAGTAAGGGAATAGAGATGAAAATAAACTAAATGATGGAGGTTGGTGTGTTATTTGCAAGAAAGGACAACATAAACAGTGACTATAAAGCTATGGCCCTATTTAATATTGGGGTAACCCTTGTAATTCAGTTTTGGGGCATCATTGCCCCATGGTTTAATTTGATGATCAAAATGTGAGCTTGAATATTAAAAAATAAATAAATTCAGGGACTTCCCTGGTGGCGCAGTGGTTAAGAATCTTCCTGCTAACGCAGGGAACACGGGTTTGATCCCTGGTCTGGGAAGATCCCATATGCCGTGGAGCAACTAAGCCTGTGCACCAGAACTACTGAACCTGCACTCTAGAGCCTGTGAGCACAACTACTGAAGCCTGCGTGCCTAGAGCCCATGCTCTGTAACAGGAGAAGCCACCACAATGAGAAGCCCGTGCACCACAATGAAGAGTAGCCCCCGCTCGCCGCAACTAGAGAAAGCCCACACACAGCAACAAAGACCCAATGCAGATGGAGCCAAAAATAAAATAAATAAATAAATTTAAAACATTTAAAAATTAAAAAAATAAATTCAAATATGTTTTGAACTCAGTGCTTTCAGAATGTTTAACAGTTTAGTAAGTTTCCATCAAATAATTTTAAAAGCTTTTTTCCTTAAAAGAGATTTGAATATACTCTTAAATTTCATTTATTCTGATTTCTTTGTCCTTGAGCATGCTGGATGAGTTGCTGTATCACCCTTTACTATATTATGTGTTCTTCATAACTTTTCTGGGAGAATAAGGAAGTATAAAAAGATTGCATTTTGAGTGTAGAAAAAAATTCATGTTTTGTCATCTCTTCTTTTGGGGGATTATTTTAGTATAATTTTATAACCTTTTAGGTTTTCTTAAAATTATTCACTAAAAGAAATATCAATAGTTTGTTCCTGTTTCACACTTTAACCAGAGAGGATTGTAAAATACCAGTTACCGGCATGCAAAACAGCCATTTTTTATGACCTTAGTCATCTCTTTATTGGAGTCATAGTAATATAAATGGAGTCATGTTCAGCTATCTAACAAAGGTAGGGACGGTTTTTTTTTTGTTGTTGTTGTTTGTCAGTACGCGGGCCTCTCACTGTTGGCCTCTCCCGTCGCGGAGCACAGGCTCCAGACACGCAGGCTCAGCGGCCATGGCTCACGGGCCCAGCTGCTCCGTGGCATGTGGGATCTTACCGGACCGGGGCACGAATCTGTGTCCCCTGCATCGGCAGGCGGACTCTCAACCACTGCGCCACCAGGGAAGCCCCGGGACGGGTTTTTTTTTTTTTTGCTTTAATAAGTATTAGTTTTTTTAAAGTACAGATAACTCTGAAGAGATCAAGATTCTATCGTGTATCCATTTATGTGCTTTAATATAGAGAGACACTTCTTTTTTTCCTAACCCTAGCTGAAATATGCCATATTGTGATATATGGAGACTTTTGATTTTAAACTGCTATCTGAATGGGGTTGGGAATGTAGGTTCTTCAGAGCATGTAACTCTTTGAGGGACAGTAAAGCAGTCCTGGGTAGTTGACCCTTTATGTGATTTTTGTTTGTTTGTTTTTCTGTGGAGTAGGAAATATGGGAGCGGGAGATAGAAAAGGAATGAAAAAGAGCAGTGCCTAAAACAAACTTCGCCTATTTTACTAGGGTCTGACCTAGGTAATAAAGGAGAAGGAAGGCATTAACTGTCTCCTTCCTGCATAGTATGATCCTCTTCTTCCCAGCTTATGATCAACACTGTATTTGAGCTAGATTATTATAGTAAATATGTTTTAGTAGATTAGTTTGGAAGTTTAACTGTGATGTGTAATGTTATTTCTTTAGAAAAATACAGTTTGAATTTAGACAACTGACTTTTCAGAACCATGTCATTATAATTTGTGGACTACATATATAAATGGCAAATACCAGGAGCTCTGAGTTCTGAATTTTGACCTTATAATGTAATCAAATAAACTTAAAATTCTAGAATTTATAGTTATAGATTTAAGGCTTCGTTCATAATATTTTACTGTTTGGATTATTTTTCATGTGCAGTTATTCTTTTAAGGTTTCAGGTTCGTTCACCAACTTTCTTTCAAAAATGCCGGGACCAGCATTGGTATATTACTCAATTGGAAGCTGCACAGACTAGCTATATCCAACAAATAAATAACCTTAAAGAGGTGAGCAAATAATATATATATTTTGGTTTTAGTGTTTCATATTGTCTTACTGGCATATTACATTTGTAATTAGATTTTGGATATTATTGCTATTTGTAATTTTGTAGAAAAATCCACTTCTTCTTTATTCTCACTACCTTTGAACCTCTAATTCTGGACTGTCCAATTCAGTAGCCACTAGCCACAATGGGCTGTGCAGACATAATTAAAATTAAAAATTCAGGGCTTCCCTGGTGGCGCAGTGGTTGAGAATCCGCCTGCCGATGCAGGAGACACGGGTTCGTGCCCTGGTCCGGGAAGAAGATCCCACATGCCACGGAGCAACTAAGCCCATGAGCCATGGCCTCTAGGCCTGCGTGTCCGGAGCCTGTGCTCCGCAACGGGAGAGGCCACCACAGTGAGAGGCCCGCATACCGCAAAAAAAAAAAAAAAATTAAAAATTCAGTTCTTAGTTACAGTAGCTAGCTTGTATTGGGAACTGGCAGATGTAGAACATTTCCATCATTGCATAAAATTGTATTGGACAGTGCTTCTCTAGTTGAGGCAAACTCTGTTTCTCTCAGTGACTTGGGTATTTCCCTTCCCCATGCTGTTTTGAATTTGGAGGATTATGGAACAAATGGAACAATTGAATGTTGCCCTATCTTGAAGTCTCACTATTGTTGAACTGAGCGCTGGGGAGGATCAGTTAATGAATTTTTATTTGACAATGGTAAACTAAATTATGTAAGGAATGTTTCTTTCTACAAGTGGATATGGGGATGCGATGAGAAGTTTGAAGTGCTGAGAGTGGTTAATATATGAGAGAGGAAAAGGTGAATATTTTCAAATTTTTTCATGTTAAGTTAAACTGCCTGTATTTACTACGCGGTTTGCTAATTGTATAGTTTGGGCTAGAAATGAGAAGAAACATAAAAATAAATTGGGCAGTTTTTCTTTGTCATAGATTTTTCCATAAGCAAAAGTCAGGAAGGTATGAGACAGATGGTGCAAGAAATGGTTTTATGAATATCTGGATTTTTTTTTTTGCTTGAAATAATTTACTGTACGAGTGGAGGACTGCTTATGACTCTACTTGTGTTGTTTTGTTTTAAAAGAGACTTACTATTGAGTTGTCTCGAACTCAGAAATCAAGAGATTTGTCACCACCAGATAATCATCTTAGCCCCCAAAATGATGACACACCTGAGACACGAGCTAAGAAGTCTGGATCATGTGCTGACATGCTTCTCCAAGATGGTCCTCCTACAACTTCTGTAAGGGAGGCCAAGGAAGATGAAGAAGATGAGGAGAAGATTCAGAATGAAGATTATCATGTAATAATTAGACCTATTTTAGATTCATTTTGTGTTTGAAAAGAGAAATGATATCATAATTTCCAACATATGATAGGGGGAATCAATGTGCTGAAAATCTTGTCCACTTATATTTTCATTATTAGTGTATGCCCTTTTGTAACTGTTAATAAGTCAGAAGTTGCTGCATCAAAATTATTTCAAGGTTCTAAAAATTAATTTATTATAGAAAACTGCACATTCTACAAAACAAACTGTGATGTACATTCTACAAGCTATGTAAGTTGTGGGTTTTTAAAATGTGTCCTGGGGCTTCCCTGGTGGCGCAGTGGTTGAGAATCCACCAGCCGGTGCAGGGGACACTGGTTCGAGCTGTGGTCCGGGAAGATCCCACATGCTGCGGAGCAGCTAAGCCCGTGCACTGCAACTACTGAACCCGTGTGCCACAACTACTGAAGCCCACATGCCTAGAGTCCGTGCTCTGCAACAGGAGGAGCCATTGCAATGAGAGGCCCACGTGCCACAATGAAGAGTAGACCCCACTCTCCGCAACTAGGGAAAGCCTGTGCCCAGCAGCGAAGACCCAGTGTAGCCAAAAATAAATAAATTTTTTAAAAAAATCTTTAAAAAAAAAAAAAAGGTGTCTGCTTTCCATTCACTGAATCTAGTTCAAGTACCTTATCATTGCCTATGTAGGTAGGATGATTTAGGTTTTGGGAGATAGCCAGGTTTTGTCCCAGCTAAACTACAACTAGAATGAGATTTCAAGAAGTGGTTGTTATTGTTTAAGGTGAGAGAGAGATGGAGAGATAAGCTTTTTTTGAGGCTTCAGGTATATGTTATAATGAAGGAGCCAGTGGGGAGAAAGATTGAAAGTAAGGTCCAGGTATTAACAAAACCATTTATTTAAGGAGATAATAGAGGTTGGAATGGAGCACTCAGGTGAAGCAGTTAACCTTTGATAGAATGAGTTAAAGGTAGGGTGGAGTTTGCAGGTAGGGCAGCTGAAAGTTGTGAGCATTTATGCTTAATAGCCAATATGTTTTTCTGTGTAGATAGATGACAGGGTTTTATAATCATGTTGAGGATGATAGAGGTTAGATAGGTCTCGAGGAGTGATGGTTTGAAATGTTACTTTCTGAGGAAGCTGATGTGGACTATATGAAGCATTTCCAGTCATATCGAAGGCCCAGCTGACATTGGCAGAAATAACTTATTAGTGGTACCAGGTAGTGTGGTTACGTGAGTTATCTCTACAGGGCGCAGCAGTCTAGGCACAGGAGCAGAGAATTCTGATGATTACCTTATTCTTTGGTGCTGGTGCTTGGGCCATGGGCTGAGTGAAAGCATTTGAGATAGAAGTCTTCTTTCTTTGCCTTAATCTAGCACGAGCTTTCAGATGGAGATCTGGATCTGGATCTTGTTGGTGAAGATGAAGTAAATCATCTCGATGGCAGCAGTTCTTCTGCCAGTTCCACAGCAACAAGTAACACGGAAGAAAATGACATTGATGAAGAAACCATGTGAGTGTTCACATTAACTACCACTATAAATCATCTAAGTGGCAATTATTAGAAGCATATTAATTAAGTTAGGCCTAAAAGTGTGGATATTAAGGATTTTTTTTTCTTGATCTACAGTATCTTATATAAATAAATAAAGGAATTTGAAGGGAAGAGTGGACTGATTTCCTCCCTGTCAGCTCTGGGTTCCAAACTGAGTTTTAGTTTTGGCTTTAGCTTTTAATTTTGCAATTATTTCATATTTAAGAAAAGTTGCAAAAATATTAACAGAGAATTCCCGTATTTCCTTTGCCCAGATTAATTCCCCAGTTGTAATATTTTGCTTTGTTATGTTTCTTTTCTCTCTATATAATTTTTTTGTGAGACTTTTGAGATTAAGTGAATATACTTCTCGTTGTGTACTTCTAAAAACAAGTATGTTTCTTATGTAATTTCAGTACCATTATCAAAATCAGGAAGTTAACATTGATGTAATACTATAATCTAGGACCTTATAGAAATTTTGACAGTGATGTCCTTTGTCTGGTTTAAGATCCAATTCAGGATCACATGTTGCTTTTTGTTAAGACTCTTTAATCTGCTTCAGTCTGGTTCATGTCATCTTTTTTTTTTTAATTTGTTTTTCATGACTTTGACACTTGAGAGAAATATTTTATTTTGTAGGAAGTCCCTCAATTTGGAGTAGTCTGATATTTCCTCATAATTAGATTGAGGTTATGCACTTTTGGCAGGAATAAGAGAAGTGATGATGTAGCTTTTTCAGCTCATCAATATGAGGGGACAGTGGAGGGTGCATGTCTTCAGTCTGTCCCATTATGGTTGATTGATTTAGAATGCTTGGTTAAGGTGATGTCTGCCAGATCTCTCTACTTTTCCCCTTTGTAATTAATAAGTATCATGTGGGGACATATTTGGAGACTGTAAATATCTTATTTCTTGTACTTTAGTCCACTAATTTTATCATTCATTGGTGATTCTTGCTTGAAAAAGATGATTGTGTTGATTGCTGAATGATGATTTTCTAATGCCATTATTCCTTCTACGTTTATTAATTGGAATTCTATTCTAAGGAAGAACTTTCCCCTCTGCCTCATTCATTCATTCATTCATTTCATTAGTATAGACTCATGGAGTTTTGTATTTTTAAATCATTTAATCCACTTACTGTCATAATTTATTGCTCAGATTGTCCCAGATTTGGCCAGTGGCAGCCTTTTAAAAACTCCTGCGTCCTTTCTAGATGTCCTCATTATTTTATAAGCACTTTCTTATTTTCTGGCACTACAAGACATTCCAGGTTCATCTTGTACTTTCTCTGTCCCAGCCCTGGCACCAGCCATTTCAAAAGAGTAAGATGAGAGTTTTAAACCCCCTATTTGACCTCACCCCCCATTTCCACAAATTAGCTCCTCAAAATAGACCTTTTTCACTTAATGTTCCCTCTTTAGCATATGTGGCAGATTGCCTAAAAGGGTTAGTTAAAATGTGAAGCCTTTAAGTCACCAAATCAGAAATCATTATTAGTGATATTTTTAAATATATAGAATAGAACTGATTAATTTGAATTAACATGGAAAATTCTTTTAGATGGTGATTCTATAAAGTGGAATCCACCTTGATAATAGCTTAAATATATGGTTCTATCTGAATTAATTCCTTTGGCTGTTAGGTCTCTTGACTTTTTTCAAGGTAGTTTTGAGGGCAATTGGATTTTACGTAAAATTGGATTCACAGCATCTCATTAGATTGACTTCTTAATGCTTTTTCTACTAGAAGGTGTTTGATTATGTTCCCTTTATATACATATATCTACAATAGTATCTTGATCCAAACTGTTTTATATAATTCATAGAAACAGCACAGTTAATCTTGAGCTAATTTGAGCATCTAGGGAATCATAAATTGTTAGCTCTTACAAATTAAGGTCAGTTCCTTGTATAGATGGGGAGATAGATACATAGTTGATTTGGATAATGGTTATTATAAACAGCTTTTAGTTAACTCGAACACATTTATCAAGTAGGGCTTTCTTCTCTTCCTCCACCTCAGTCTTTCTATGATAGTCTTATATTTTTTCTTCCTGCTGTTTTTTTCTTTTTATTTTGAGGTAATTGTAAGTTCACTTGCAGTTGGAGGAAATAATACAAGATCCCATATACCCTTTGCCCAGTTTTCCCCAGTAGTAAGTAACATCTTGTAAAACTATAGTACATCACAACCAGGATATTGATGTGACAGAAGCAAGATATAGAACGTTTCAGTAACCACAAGGATCTCTTATGTTGCTGTTTTATACCACACCCACTTCCCCCTACCTAACTTCCTCCCCTGCAACTACCTGTGTTTTCCCCATATCTATAATTTTGTCATTTAAAGAGTGTTATGTAAATGGAGTCATGTGGTATGTAACCCTTAGGGACTGGCTTTTTTCCCCCCTGCTCTGTGTGGTTCTCTGGGGACTCATCCAGGTTATCGTGTGTATAGGTAGTTCGCTCACTTTAATGTTGAGTAATGGTCTGTGTTGTGGATGTACTACAATTTGTTCAACCATTTGCTTGTTGAAGGATATCTGGATTGTTTTCAGTTTGGGGCTATTATGTATAAAGCTACTATAAACATTCATGTACAGATTTTCATGTGACTATTCAAGTCTCCATTTCTCTTGGATAAGCGCAACTGATGGATTGCATGGTAATTGAAAGTTTAGTTTTTGAGAAAATTGCCAAATAGTTTCCTAGTTTTTGCATTCCTATGAGCAATATATGCATGATCCAGTTTCTCTACATCCTTAGCAGCATTTAGTGTTGCCAGTAGTTTTTATTTTAGTCTTTTTTTTTGGCTGTGCATGGGCTTTCTCCAGTTGCAGTGAGCGGGGACTACTCTTCGTTGTGATGCATGGGCTTCTTGCTTCTCTTGTGGAGCACGGGTTCTAGGCGCGGGCTTCAGTAGTTGCCCTATGTGGGGTCAGTAGTTGCGGCCCACGGGCTCTGGGGTGTGTGGGCTTCAGTAGTTGTGACGCGTGAGCTAGTTGCTCTGTGGCACGTGGGATCTTCCTGAAGCAGGGATCAAACCCATGTCCCCAGCATTGGCAGGCGGATTCTTAACCACTGCACCACCAGAGAAGTCCCAATTTTAGTCATTTTTGATAGGTGTTTAGTGATATCTCATTGTGGTTTTAATTTACATTCCCCTATTGGCTAATGATGTTGAACATCTTTTCATTTGCTTAATTTGCCATAGACATATCCTCATTGGTGAAATTTCTCTTCATGTCTTTTGCCTATTTTCTAATTGGAATTTTTTTTTTTTTTTTTTTTTTTTTTTTTCCGGTATGCGGGCCTCTCACTGTTGTGGCCTCTCCCGTTGCGGAGCACAGGCTCCGGACGCGCAGGCCCAGCGGCCATGGCTCACGGGCTTAGTTGCTCCGCGGCATGTGGGATCTTCCCGGACCAGGGCACGAACCCGTGTCTCCTGCATCGGCAGGTGGATTCTCAACCACTGCGCCACCAGGGAAGCCCATCTAATTGGAATTTTTTGTTGGTAAAATATACATAACCATTTCTCAGGTCAGTTCAGTGGCATTAAGTATTCTCTTTTTGGCTGCATTGGGTCTTGCTGCCCGCGGGCTTTCTCTAGTTACGACAAGCGGGGGCTACTCTTCATTGCGGTTCGCGGGCTTCTCACTGTGGTGGCTTCTCTTGTTGAGGAGCATGAGCTCTAGGCTCTTGGGCTTCAGTAGTTGTGGCTCACGGGCTCTAGAGCGCAGGCTCGGTAGTTGTGGTGCACGGGCTTAGCTGCTCCGTAGCATGTGGGATCTTCCCGGATCAGGGCTTAAAGCTGTGTGCCCTGCATTGGCAGGCGGATTCCTAACCACTGCGCCACCAAGGAAGTCCCAAGTATTCATATTGTTGTGTAGCCATCATCACCATCTATCTTCAGAACTTTTTTTAGCTCCCCAAACTAAACTCTATACCCATTAAACAATAACGTTCACTTTCCCCTTAGCAACTACTGTTGAGTTTTGAGAGTTCTTTACATATTAGATACTAGTCCTTTGTTGGATTTGGATACATGCTTTGCAAATACTTTCTCCCACTCTGTAGCTTGTCTTTTCATATTCTTAACAGGGTCGTTTGCCAATCAGAAGTTTTTAATCTTTCAACAGAGTTTTGTAATTTTCAGAGTATATGTTTTACACATCTTTTGTTTAATTCATTCCTAAGTATCTTATTCTTTTTTATGCTATTGTAAATGCAATTGACTTTTCTTTTTAAATTTCCTTTATGGATTGCTCTTTTGCAAGTACGTGAAAATCCAGTTGATTTTTGTATCCTGCAACGTTGCTAACTCGTTTATTAGTTCTAATAGTCTTTTAATGGATTATTTAGGTTTTTCTGTATACAGTATTACATCTGTAAATAGATTTAGTTTTACTTCTTTTTTTTTCCAATTTGGGTGCCTTTTATCTCTTTTTCTTGCCTAAGTTCACTGCATAGAATGTTGAATAGAACTGGTGGTAGTAGACATTCTTTTTTTTAAAAAAAATAGATTTATTTATTTATTTTGGCCGCATTGGGTCTTTGTTGCTGCACATGGGCTTTCTCTAGTTGCAGTGAGTGGGGCTCTTCGTCGCGGTGCACGGGCTTCTCATTGCAGTGGCTTCTCTTGTTGTGGAGCACAGGCTTTAGGCGCGCGGGCTTCAGTGGTTGTGGTTTGCAGGTTCAGTAGTTGTGGTTGTGGCTCGTGGGCTCTAGAGCGCAGGCTCAGGAGTTGTGGCACAGGGGCTTAGTTGCTCCATGGCATGTGGGATCTTCCCAGACCAGGGAGTGAACCCGTGTCCCCTCCATTGGCAGGCGGCTTCTTAACCACTGCGGGGAGTGGACATTCTTTCTTGTCTTGTTCCTCATATTAGAGGGAAAGCGTTCAGTCTTTCACCATTAAGTGTGATGTTAGCTGTGGGTTTTCCATAGATGCCCTTCTAGTCCTGGTTTATTGAGTGTTTTTATTATGAAAGGGTATTGGATTTTGTCCTATTCTCCTTCTGCATCTATTCAGATGATCATGTAGTTGTTTTTTTTTTTTTTATTATTCTGTTGGTATGGTGTTTTACATTAGTTGATTTTCAGATTCTAAACCAACTTTGTATTCCTTGGTTAAATTCTGTTCTGCCTTGGTGTGTAATTCTTTTTATGTTTTACTGGATTCCATTTGAGAGTATTTTTTTATGTTCTTAATAGTGTTACACCTTTCTCTGTGGCTCTGTTTTTAGAGCCTGCTTCCTCCTGCAGGCAAAATCTCTGAGCCAGAGCTCTGAAGCTGGAGTGAACACAAAGGTGTGCTTATTTCTCCCACTTCAGAAGCTGACCCATTGGGGATGGGCGAGTTGGGGGCTGTAGCCTCAGATCTTTTCAGTTTGTCTTCTCAGGGCTGGGACTTCTGCTTTATGAGTGAATTGGGGCAATGGGGATCTGGGCCCCAGTTACCTCAGCATTCTGCATCCAAGGTAGAGCCTTGGGTCTGGGTAGAAGAAGGGAATCCCTACCTCTTGGCCACATACACCTGACTTTAGCCTCAGCCACAGGTAGCTGGGAACAGGATGAGAAATGCTGATGTCTTGCTCCTCCTGGGAATATAGCCCTTCTATTGGGGAGCTGTGGGAAATGGGAGCCTTATGTTCTTGGCTGCACCAGTCTGAAGTGGAATTTCTGTATCACTGAATGGGGGTGGGGAGTGGTCTTGGTTCAAGTACCACAGACTCACTGTTGTTACCAAATTTTAGTATATTTTTTTGAGGAGATGTTTTCATTTGCTATATGCTCTTAGAACCATTTCCAGAGTCTCTAAATGGTTGCTTTAAAAAATAATTTTCACCAATGTCACTGGAAAGCAGATCAGTAGAGCTCCTCGTGCTGTCAGTCCAGGAACTGATTTTAAGACTTCTTTAAATACTCAAAACTAGCACTGATTAGTGCTGTTCCATATAGTACTTTGTCATTTAAAATAAGGTGATTGTGTTTTGATAGACGACACCCTCTTTTCTGAAATAGTATTTTAAGAAAATAGTGTTTAGTCACATACAGTAATTTAAACATCTTTCTTAACCTTAAAGTGTACTGTGTTAAGCCTAATTTACTATCATTAAGTTACGAATTCTTAGAAGCTATAATCTCTTCTGCTTACAGTGGTTCTCAGATTTTCTATTTTAAAAATTAAATGTTGCCAACCTATCTTGGTATTTTAAAAAGGTAGATTGAACATTAATAATACTGCCCATACATGTGATAATGACAAAAGTCTTTTCCCTCAAGTTTGTATTTAGAAATATTCTATTACTTCACAGGAGAAAGCTGTACACAATTGTTATGAAGTTCACTGAGGTGTGACAAGTAATGTTAATTGTACTTACTATGTGGAATGATGAATTTTGTATATTCTTAGGTCTGGAGAAAATGATGTGGAATACAACAACATGGAATTGGAAGAGGGAGAACTCATGGAAGATGCAGCTGCAGCAGGACCTCCAGGTACTGAGGCCACAGGCCCCACAAGCTGTTCTGCCTTCTCTTTGCTCTTCTCTGAATTTGATATGTGGCAGCCATTGCTCTACATGGTTCATGGTGTTAGAAGGACTATATTTTATGTATGGATTTTAGAGTGAATTACTGATAGTATTTAAAACAGTAATAATAGCTAAAATTTGATGTGTTCTTATGTACCAGGCACTGTGCAAAAGCACTTTACGTGTACCTTATCTCATTTGCCTATAAAATTATTGGAGATAGGTTTAATATTATCTTCTTTTTATAGCTGTAGAAACTGATGTGTAAAGGAATTAAGCAACTTGCTGTCTTTTCACAATTAAGTAAATGAAAGAGAGGAATTAGAGTTTTCAGTTTATTTGAATCCAAAGTTCACCGTCTTATCTACTTTTATATACCTAACTGTCTTTTTATGATACATAAGTCTTATTTGTATATCTATCTCAATTATAATAATCTGAATAGAACTGTTGAATCTTTGACTTACAAAGGACCTTTTGAGAACTCATTTTATATGTGGAAAGAACTCAGGGATTTAGTTGCTTAGATCACATAGGTAGTTGTTGGTATAGCCAGACTAGACCCTCACATCGTCTTGGTGGACCCAGTTTTTTGCCAAAGTACACTACTCCTCCTAGGATAACCTTACTTAAATAGTAGGTGTTTCTTTTGTGTTCTTGGACCTATTTAATTAAGCATGGGAATCTTGGCTAGAACAATTATCATCTAGTTTGTACTGCTTCTACTTTACTAGTGCTGCGTCGGGTCTTAGTTGCGGCACACCAGATCTTTTGTTGTGGCACACAGGCTCAGTAGTTGTGGTGTGTGGGTTTCTCTCTAATTGTGGCACGCAGGCTCCAGAGCGCGTGGGTTTTGTTGCCCCGCGGCATGTGGGATCTTACTTCCCCCAACCAGGGATCGAACCCGTGTCCCCTGCATTGGAAGGATTCTTAACCACTGGATGGACCACCAGGGAAGTCCCCCATACTGTTTGGATGACTGTAGCTTTGTAGTGTAGTTTGAAATCAGGGAGTATGATACCTCCAGCTATGTTCTTTCTCAAGATTGCTTTGGCTCTTCAGGGTCTTTTGTGTTTCCATACAAATATTAGGGTTCTTCTAGTTCTGTGAAAAATGCTGGGCTTCCCTGGTGGCGCAGTGGTTGAGAATCCGCCTGCCGATGCAGGGGACACGGGTTCGTGCCCCGGTCCGGGAAGATCCCATGTGCCGCCGAGCGGCTGGGTCCGTGAGCCATGGCCGCTGAGCCTGCGCGTCTGGAGCCTGTGCTCCGCAACGGCAGAGGCCACAACAGTGAGAGGCCCGCGTATCACCAAAAAAAAAAAAAAAAAAAAAAAAAAAAAGAAAAATGCTGTTGGTGTTTGAATCTAGATTGCTTTGGGTAGTATGGTCATTTTAACAATATTAATTCTTCCTATCTGTGAGCACAGTGTATCTTTCCATTTGTGTTGTCTTCAGTTTCTTTCATCAATGTCTTAACAGTTTTCAGAGTGCAACTCTTTTATCTCCTTGGTTAGATTTATTCCTGGGTATTTTTTTCTTCTTAATGAAATTGTAAATGAGATTATTTTCTAATCTCCTTCTGATAGTTTGTTACTAGAGTATAGATACGCAACAGATTTTTGTTTTGTATTAATTTTGTATCCTGAAATTTTACTGAATTTGTTGAAGAGTTCTAGTAGTTTTTTGGTGCCATCTTTAGGGTTTTCTATGTATAGTATCATGTCTTCTGCAAACAGTGACCGTTTTACTTCTTTCTTTCCAATTTGGATTTTTAAAAAATTTTTCTTCCTGTCTAATTGCTGTGGCTAGGACTTCCAGTATTATGTTGAATAAAAGTGGTGAGTGGACATCCTTGTCTTGTTCCTGATCACAGAGGAAATGCTTTCATCTTTTCACTGTTGGGTATGATGTGAGCTGTGAGCTTGTTATGTATGGGATATTGTTATTATGATAACATAATGATGTTATTGTTATTGATATTGTTATGTTGGCATATGTTCCCTTTATACCCACTTTGTTTATAGTTTCTATCATAAATGGATGTTGAATTTTGTCAGAAGCTTTTCTTTCATTTATTACGATGAGCAATTTTTATTCTGTAATTTGTTAATATGGTGTATCACATTGATTGAGCCATCCTTGCATCCCTGGGATAAATCCCACTTGATCACAGTGTCTGATCTTTTTAATGTTTTGTTGAATTTTGTATGCTAAAGTTTTGTTGAGCATTTTTGT
This sequence comes from Kogia breviceps, assembly GCF_026419965.1. Classification (NCBI taxonomy): domain Eukaryota; kingdom Metazoa; phylum Chordata; class Mammalia; order Artiodactyla; family Physeteridae; genus Kogia; species Kogia breviceps. The sequence goes on from NC_081328.1 coordinate 23,737,639, forward strand.
TACTATGTTCATCATTGATATTGGTCTGTAATTTTCTTTTCTGGTGGTGTCTTTGGTTTTGGTATCAGAGTGGTGCTGGCCTCATAATGAGTTTGGAAGCATTACTTCCTCTTCAGTTTTTTGGAATAGTTTGAAAAGAATAGGTATTAACTCTTCTTTAAATGTTTGGTAGAATTCACCTGTGAAGCCATATGTTGGACTTTCGTTTGTTGGGAGTTAAGTTTTTTTATTATTGATTCAGTTGAAATTTTATTACTGGTAGTCAGTCTGTTCCTAATTTTCTATTTCTTCCTGATTCAGTCTTGGGAGACTGTACATTTCTAGTAATAATCCATTTCTTCTAGGTTTTCCATTTTATTGGCATATAATTGTCTGCAGTAATCTCTTATGATCTGATGTGTCTCTTTGTATTTCTGTTGTGTCAGTTGTAACTATTTCTTTCCTTCTACTAACTTTGGGTTTTGTTTTTTCTTTTTCTTTTTTTTCTAGTTCCTTTAGGTGTAAGGTTATGTTGTTTATTTGAGATTTTTCTCACTTCCTGAGGTAGGCTTGTATTGCTGTAAACTTTTCCCTTAGTATTGCTTTTGCTGTGTTCCATAGTTTTTGGATCATTGTGTTTCTGTTTTCATTTGTCTCCAGGTATTTTTTTATTTCCTCTTAGATTTCTTCAGTTGTTCAGTAGCATATTGTTTAGCCTCCACTTGTTTGTGTTGTTTGCAGTTTTTTTCTTGTAGTTGATTTCTAGTCTCTTAGTGTTGTGGTCAGAAAAGATGCTTGTTATGATTTCATTCTTTAATTTCCTGAGACTTGTTTTGTGGCCTAGCATGTGATCTGTCCTGGAGAATAATGTTCCCTGTGCACTTGAAAAGAATGTGAACTCTGCTGCTTTTGGGTAGGATATTCTGTATATAGAGATCTATGTCTATATATCTCTATTAAGTCCATCTAATAGATGGACTAATGTGTCATTTAAGACCAGTGGTCTAATGCGTCATTTAATGCCAGTGTTTCCTTATTGATTTTCTGTCTGTGTGACCTATCCATTGATGTAAATGGGGTGTTAAAGTCTCCTACTTGTGTTACTGTCAATTTCTCCCTTTATGTCTATTAACATTTGCTTTATGTATTTAGGTGCTCCTACGTTGGGTACATATTTATTTACGATTGTTGTATCTTCTTGTTGAATTGATCCCCTTATCATTACATTTTGACTTTCTTTGTCTTTGTTATGGACTTTGTTTTAAGTCTGTTTTGTCTGATGTAAATATTGCTACCCCAGGTTTTTTTTCATTTCCGTTTCCATGGAATACCTTTTTCTATCCTGTCACTTTCAGTCTGTGGGTGTTTTTATATCTGAAATGAGTCTTGTAGGTACATATATATGGGTCTTGTTTTTGTATCCCCTGGGCCACTCTGTGTCTTTTGATTGGTGGGTTTAGTCCACTTATGTTTAAAGTAACTATTGATAGGTATGTACTTATTGCCTTTTTGTTAATAGTTTTCTGTTTCTGTATTTCTTTTTTGTTCCATTCTTCTTTTGCTCTCTTCCCTTATGATTTGATGACTATCTTTAGTGTTAGTTTGGATTTCTTTCTCTTTTCGTGTGTGTATCTATGGCTTTTTAGTTTGTGGTTACCATGAGGTAACACACACGCACATACAGACAGACACATGATTATTTTAAATTGCTGATTTCTTAAGTTTGAACACATTCTAACAACCCTGAATTTTTATTCTCCTCCCTACCCCCACTCCGTGTTTAATGTTTTTATGTTATATTTTACCTCTTTTGTTTTGTGTACCTTTTAACTGCTTATTGTGGACATAAGAAGCTTTTATCCTTCATACTTGCCTTGTAAGTGTTTGATCTACTACAATTAAGATGTTAAGTTGTCCATTAAACAGGAGATCTTTCTTATACAGAAGCCTAGGCATATAGTACAATAGTATTTACTAAATTTAATTTTTTAGACAGTATTAAATAATGATATGGCTTAAAACAAATATTTAGTGACTCAGGTGGCCTCATTCCCATAAGAATTGCTTTCAGTTTATTCAGTTATTTTCTTTTAGTTGCAAGAGAATTTAGGCTTAATAATATGTGCTGAAAAGGGTTTTAAATATTTTTCTAATGTAGAACATTAGCTAGTTGAATCAGCTGAGTATGAAAAATCTATTATGTCGATATAATTGCCTGCCATGTGTAGCTTATGAAACACTGAAATAATACTTCTAATTTGAGAACTAAAAAGTTTTGGCAGTATAATACATTTGTAAAACAAATTGACATTGTATAAAGTTATCACTCAAAATATCTGTTATATATTTCAGGTTAAAGATTTTTAAGGTTACTTGTTCCACAGATGTTTAGTGAATACCCAGTAGGTATCAGCCATTGTGTTGTTCATTGGGTTTATAAAATGAATGAGCATCACTTTTGCAGCACTAGTCATTGTAAAACTTTGTGGTTATAAATATAGATACAGAGTGACACCAAAAATGGAAAGAACAGCTAATTGGAAATGTGTGAAAAAAGGTTTCAGAGAGACAGAGTGATGCTTGATCTTGCTCTTTAAAGATAAGCTGAGTTCATTAGGCGAACAGGCAAATAATGAGATTAAAGAGCAAAGGCATTCTAGGCAGAAGTCGCAGCTTTGTCCTTTTTGGAAACTTCAAATATTTGAGAGTTTAGTTTATATGGGGGCGGGCCAGTGTGAGATTGGTAAGCCAGAACAAGATTAGGTAATGGAAAGTCTTACTTGCCAGACTAAGGATTTGGGCTTTAAAGGTCTTTTATTTATTATTATTTTTTTAAATAAATAAATAAATGTGCATTGGGTCTTCGTTGTTGTGCATGGGCTTTTCTCTAGTTGCGGAGAGCAGGGTCTACTCTTTGTTGTGGTGTGCGGGCTTCTCATTGCGGTGGCTTCTCGTTGTGGAGCACGGATTCTAGGTGCATGGGCTTCAGTAGTTGTAGCACGCAGGCTCAGTAGTTGTGGCGCACGGGCTTAGTTGCTCCACGGCATGTGGGATCTTCCCCGACCAGGGCTCGAACCCGTGTCCCCTGCACTGGCAGGTGGATTCTTAACCACTACACCACCAGGGAAGTCCCCACTAAAGGTCTTTAAAAGCAAATGTGATCAGATTTGTCTTTATAGTGGAAAATGGATGCGATAAGATTAGTTAGAAAACTGCCGCGGGAGTTCCCTGAGAGGCCAGTGGTTAGGACTCCGTGCTTTCACTGCTGAGGGCATGGGTTCAGTCCCTGGTTGGGGAATTAAGATCCTATAAGCTGTGTGGCAGGGCCAAAAGAAAGAAAGAAAAAAGACTACCTGAATATTCCAGGAGAGAAATTTTCAGGGCCTAAAATAAGGTAATAGCAGACAAAGTAAAGAAGAAGAAACCTTTTGAGAGTTGTTAAATAGCATCTACACAACTTGGGAGTGTCTTACTGGATTGGTTGGAGTTGGTGGAGATGTGGAGATGATCCTTAACGTTTCTAGGTTAGCCCGTGCTATTACATAAGCGAATGAGTCCAGGACCAGAAGATAGTATATTCCGTTTGACCCACATTGATCTTCAGAGGCCTATGGGACTGCCATGTATTGATCTCCAGACCCATAGAACTGGCTGCTTAGAAGACCACAGGTGTGCAGTCTGGTCTATTAATGTATATTGCTTTTTAAAAATAAGTATCATAATTTTTATTCATTAGAATAAATGAATTAATTTAAAATATTTTTCAAAAGATTTATCCATAATATATAAAGAACTTTTACAAATCAATAAGAAAAAGATAAGCCAACCTCTTAGTAAAAAAGACAAGAATAGACACTTCACAGGGCTTCCCTGGTGGCGCAGTGGTTGAGAGTCTGCCTGCTGATTCAGGGGACACAGGTTCGTGCCCGGGTCCGGGAAGATCCCACATGCCATGGAGCGACTGGGCCCGTGAACCATGGCTGCTGAGCCCGCGCATCCGGAGCCTGTGCTCCGCAACAGGAGAGGCCACAACAGTGAGAGGCCCGTGTACCGCCAAAAAAAAAAAAAGAATAGACACTTCACAAAGGAGGCCGTCTAGATGACCATTACACATTTTTTAAACGTGCTCGGCCTCTTTTGTCAGAGAAACGCAAATTGTGATGTGTCCCAGTGTGGATCTCTTGAGTTTATCCTACATGAAGTTTGTTGAGTTTTTTGGATGTTTAGATTAATAGATTTCATTATATGTGGGAAATTTTTATCCATTTTTCTTCAAATAATATTCTTTCTCCTCCTCTCTAACTCCCGTTATGTGTATGTTGGTACACTTGGTGGGGTTCCACAGGTCTCTGAGATTCTGTTCATTCTCTTTTTCAGGAAATGCCAGGTAAAAACCACATTATGATACCATTGCATACCCACTGTAATGGCTAATACATTTTAAACTGGCAATATTAAATATTGAAAGCATTTGGAGAGATGGAAACTCTCACAGCCTGGTGGTAGGAATGAAAATTGATACCACTCCTTTGGAAAACTGTTGGGCAATATGGGCTGATGCTGAACAAACACATCCTATGGCTTTCCCAGTTCCAACGGAGTGGGAGGTGGTGTTTGCCAGTCGAATTTTATAAGATAAGTTAGAGCATCACTGTTCTTTTTCAGGTGGTTTTGTTTTCTTGTGTTTTTTTTTTTTCCCCGTACACGGGCCTCTCACTGTTGTGGCCTCTCCCGTTGCGGAGCACAGGCTCCGGACGCGCAGGCGCAGCGGCCATGGCTCACGGGCCCAGCCGCTCCGCGGCATGTGGGATCTTCCCGGACCGGGGCATGAAGCCGCGTCCCCTGCATCGGCAGGCGGACTCTCAACCACTGCGCCACCAGGGAAGCCCTTGTGTTTTTAATTTTAAAAATATAAATGTAATTTATAACAAAATAAAGGTTGTGAAAAACTGGAGAAGACTAGAAAGGTGGTTTGGATCTAGACTGTGTAGAACCTTGAATGTCATGCTAATGCATACAGGCACAGAGCTTAGATAGATCAATGTAATATTTTAGCAGGATTAATCTGGCTTGGCTTAGGAGGAGAGGATCCATTTTCTTTTTTATGAGGTGGTTTTGTTTTTTTTTTTTTTCGAGTGAAGTTCAAGAGTAGATATCTGCTTGTAAGTTCAGTAGCTTTATTCCTAGTAATCAAAAGCTAAAAGCAACCCAAATTCTTTCCTAATAGTAATAAGGAAAGAAACTGGATATATTCACATTTTGGAGCCCTGCACAGAAATAATGAAAATGAATAAACTGCTATATATAACAATATAGATGAATCTCATGAATATCATGTTGAGCAAAGAAGCAGGATATGAGTACAACTCTATCATTACATTTATGTAAAGTTCAAAAACAGGCAAAACTAATCTATGGTGTTTAAATCTGGATGGAAGTTACCTTTGAGGAGGAAGGTTAATGAGCAATTTTAGGAGGCATGGAGGAATTTTGGGGTGCCATTAATTTGTGACCATACACTTGGCTGTATACTTATGTATGAGACAGACATACACACACACACACACATTCACGCACGCACACACACACACACCACCAGAATGATGGCAGTGTTAGCTCTGAGAGAGGGAAACTGAAATAGATGCTAAAGTCTTTGATGCCCGTGGATGAATGTGATAGTGAGTAGAAAGGATGGGAACATGGGAGGGAGGGAGTAGCTGAAGGGCATGAACCACAGAGGAAAGGAGTTTTTGTTCATTGGTGAGAGTAGTGACCTGGAAGAGTGGTTAGAAACCAAAGACTGTTAATGCTCCTTTCTGTGCTGGGGATCCATTTAACATGGGAGAATGAACAACTTTTGTTTTTAAAGAACTAGATATCCGGGCAGTAGATACCATATTCTGGGCTACTGAGTTTATTTACTAAACAATCAGAACCACCTGAGTAGCTTTTTGGAAAAAGGTCCTGGATCCCACTCTCATGTTCTCGTTCAGTACATCTGGAGTAGAGCCAAGAATTTTAAAAATTCCTCCAACTGACTGATAATATGCAGCCTGATTTGGGAACTCCCTAGTAAAGGAAAAGGGCTAAGAAACAGTTTCGAGGTAGAGAGGGGATAGTTTTCTGCCTTTTAAAATAGGAGTTGCAGTGGGTACAGGGGCTGAAAGAAAAATTGGCAATGGGATAATCCTTAGAAGAAGAAGAGGATGGGGACTTCCCTGGTGGCACAGTGGTTAAGAATCCGCCTGCCTGGGCTTCCCTGGTGGCGCAGTGGTTGAGAGTCCGCCTGCCGATGCAGGGGACATGGGTTCGTGCCCCGGTCCGGGAAGATCCCACATGCCGCCGAGCGGCTGGGTCCGTGAGCCATGGCCGCTGAGCCTGCGCGTCCAGAGCCTGTGCTCCGCAGCGGGAGAGGCCACAACAGTGAGAGGCCCGCGTATCACACACACAAAAATAAATAAATAAATAAATAAATAAATAAATAAAGAATCCGCCTGCCAGTGCAGGGGACACGGGTTCGAGCCCTGTTCAGGGAAGATCCCACATGCTGTGGAGCAACTGAGCCTGTGCGCCACAACTACTGAGCCTGTGGCTCTAGAGCCCGCGAGCCACAACTACTGAAGCCCGCGCGCCCAGAGCCCGTGCTCCGTCACAGGAGAAGGCACTGCAATGAGAAGTCTGTGCACTGCCACGAAGAGAAGCCCCCGCTCGCCACAACTAGAGAAAGCCCACATGCGGTAACGAGGACCCAATGCAGCCAAAAATAAATAAATAAAATAAATAAATTTTTTTTTTAAAAGGAAGATGATGAAGAAGTAGGAGAAGGTAAGGACATAAGAATGTGAATATAGATGAAAAACATATAAGTAAATAACTGGCCTGAAGCTTCTGAATAACTAAACTTTTCTCCTAAGCTTTTCTTTTTTTTTTTTCCCCCAATCTCTTTGGAAACACTCATGAATAGTCAGAACCTGATTATTTAATGCTATTTTTATATTATCAACTTTAAGACTTTGCTGCGTGTAACATTATTTAATGTTGTGTTTCTTTAGAATATATTTAAATAGTTTTATTTAAGGAGGTCAGTTTTAACCAACATTTCCATACCTAATACTTGTTAGGCATTGTACTAGGCGCTGGAGAGAAGTCAGATGGTTTCCTTGGCTTAAGGAGCTTATTAGTTCAATACAGGTAATACAGAGATGACATTATTTTCAGATGTCTATATTATGCATCAGTCATTAAGAAGGTAAGTCTGAAATCTTCAAACTGTACTTCAGTATTTAATCAAACTAGAAAAAATGTCTGCCAAACCATCAGGACCTGAGCATTTTGCTGTCCAGAGACCTGGAGAAGACTTCCGCTATTGTGGTGTCTAGTTCCTTGGGATCTGTTACACCAGGGAGCTTGACTTTGATCCAAGACCACAGGGTTATGTGATATATTCTCCTTTTCCTTACCCTCATACCCCTAACCATATATACTGTACACATTGTCACCTTTTTATTTCTAGGGTTCAGGATGGGGTTGAGGATTATGCCTGAATTTTGAGTAGTAATGAGGCCAGTCGTCAGGCACTGTTCTTTGTACACCTCTCTGGGCAATATGGTTTCTTCTCTTGCTTCTTATGAACAGCAACTCCTAAGAGGTCCATAGACAAGTATTCAAACAACATCAACCAGTTTACTTTTTCTTTCTTTCTTATTAAATTTGTCCAGTTACATAGCTTTCATTTTCTACATCTCTTTCTTTTGCAGGTAGTAACCATGGCTATATGGGTGCCAGTAGCAGAATGTCAAGAAGAGCACATTTATGCTCTGCTGCTACCAGTAGTTTATTAGACATTGATCCTTTAATATTAATACATTTGTTGGACCTTAAGGACCGGAGCAGTATGGAAAATTTGTGGGGCTTACAGCCTCGCCCACCTGCTTCACTTTTGCAGCCCACAGGTAAAGTATTAACAATAATTTCCCATTTTTCTGTGCTTCTCCAAAAGAACTCTTAAATTTGAACCGAAGTGTCTTAAGTGTTGGAACATGGTATGTTTCTGTAGCAAATTGATTTTACATTGTATGTTATAAAAATATATCAATCAAATCAGTTTTTTGTTGTAATTGTTCAAAGGTGTTTTGTGCAAAAATAATGTCAAAATGCCTGTAAGAAGGTTTTTATATGATTTGCCTTTTAGATTGTGACTGATTGACAGTTTGATCCGTATAAAGCACAGTTGTCCTCTTTGTGAATGTACTTCAGATTTTGCAGGCTTCATGAATACCCTAACTTCTTACTGCAACTGTGTCTAAGTTAAAAATAGAAAAAGAAGGTTTACTTGTGTTTTGATGTTTAATAGCCTAAAAATGTATACCAATTAGCAGTATTTTTTTTGAAAAATTATTTGTTAAAGAGGAGTTACATTTGTGTTACTGTAATACAATGTATACACATACACAATTTAAATGTATAGTCAAACCTGGACTTTTTGAAACTTTTAGACATAGGCATTTACTTTAAAATGACACTTTTTAAAAACCATTTTTGTTGGAAAGCTTCCTAAAATATACTGAACATTTTTCTTTCTTTTTTTTTTTTAAAGGAATATTTATTTTTTTGGCCATGTTGGGTCTTTGTTGCTGTGTGCAGGCTTTCTCTAGTTGCAGCGAGCAGGGCCTATTCTTTGTTGCAGTGCACGAGCTTCTCATTGCAGTGGCTTTGCTTTGTTGTGGAGCACGGGCTCTAGGAGCACAGACTTCAGTAGTTGTGGCATGTGGGCTCAGTAGTTATGTCTCGCGGGCTCTAGAGCGCAGGCTCAGTAGCTGTGGTGCATGGGCTTAGTTGCTCCACAGACTGTGGACGCTTCCCGGACCAGGGATCGAACCCATGTCCCCTGCATTGGCAGGTGCATTCTTAACCACTGTGCTACCAGGGAAGTCCCTACTGAACATTTTTCTACCTTCCTAAACAACAGTTACTATACAGATTAAATCAATGATTTACAACAGTGATTTTGATGCTTCTTTAAAGCAGCAGAACTCATTTTTCAAGTAGAGTTTAAGGCAGAGTCTCAGTGTAGAAAACAGAGAAATAGAGGTGCTCTAGTGGGGGATAGATCAGAGCTTGGATTATTTAGGCCTCCTTTTTCCTAAGGTATACTTCCTGGAAGCCTGGGTCCTCAGTCTGACTGTCTCCAATCAGGTTATGAAACAGTTGCGTTTTATCTATGGTCCGAGTACATTTTGTATTATGCCTGTACTCTTGTAGTACTTACCACATTGTATACAATTTCACATTTTTTTTCGGAGGCATTTTTGTTTTAGAAAACTTTTAAAATACAGAAAAGTGTAAAGAAGAAAATAAAAATTACACATAGTTCTTGTGATCAACAAAGAAATACCCTTAAAAAAAAACTTATCACATTGGCAAAGGTTTAGCTTAAATTATAACCAGTGTTGTTTGCAAAGACCTAGTGAAACAGACAAGTTCTGTTTCTGTAGGTAGATGTATACATTGGTTTAACCATTTTGAAGGAAAATTTTGTAGTAGGTGTAAAATACCTCTATCCTTTAATCCTGTAATTTCACTTCTAGGAATATATTCCAAAGAGAAAATAATCAGAGTTGTTGAAAATATCCAACAATACAGTTATGGTTGAAAAATTACAGTTTTGCCATGGAATAGCATATTTTATAGACAAGTAAAAATCATGTTTTTGAAAAATATTCAATGTCATTGGAAAAAAAAATGCAGACTACATAAACAGAGTAAGATCTTGGTTCTCTGAAAGTTTAGCTTTCTGTTAAAATTAATAATATAAATGAGATGACTTGAGTTTCAAATCCAAGTGATTAAAATGCTGATGACAAGGAGGATGGGGGAAATAGTAGAGAGAAAGAGCAAGGCTTGGATTTAAACATCTTGAGTTTGACATACCAGTGGGATATCACAGTAGAGATGCCCAGTAGACAGCTAAAAATTAAGAACTGGAATACAGGCAGTTATTTGCCTAGAAGTGATACTGGCTAATTAAAACTAAGGGAATAAGATTACAAAGGGGTGAGTTTCAAGAAAGTTTTTCAAAGAAAGGGACTAGGGACATAATCATGGTGAACGTCTATTTTTATTGAGTGTGTGGAAGATGAGTCAGATGAAGAGGCTTTGGAAAGGAGAGAGAACAGAGTCATGGAAGCCAAATGAAAATAGCCTTTCTATGAGAGGATATTTAAAGGCTAATGTTAGAAAAACATCCAGCTTTCTTTTTATTAAAAAGATTGCTTGGATTTTGATGTTCATTTTTGATTCTTTGCTTATTCTTTCCTTCTCAATCTGTATACTTTCATTTCCTTTTTTTGTCATATTGCATTAGCTAGAACTTCCGGTAGAGATTTAAAAGGAGGGTTGAAAAGGTGTTCCTGATCTTGATGGGAAAGCTTCAAGTTTCTCACCATAAAGTATGATACTAGCTGTAGGTTTTCTTTTTTAAATATAAATTTATTTTATTTCATTTTTAATTTTTGGCTGCATTGGGTCTTCATTGCTGCACGCAACCTTTCTCTAATTGTGGTGAGCAGGTGCTACTCTTCATTGCAGTGCTGTGGCTTCTCTTGTGGCGGAGCATGGGCTCTAAGCATGGCACAGTAGTTGTGGCACAAGGGCTCGGTAGTTGTGGCTCATGGGCTCTAGAGTACAGGCTCAGCAGTTGTGGCACACGGGCTTAGTTGCTCCGCAGCATGTGGGATCTTCCCAGACCAGAGATCGAACCCGTGTCCCCTGCATTGGCAGGCGGATTCTTAACCACTGCACCACCAGGGAAGCCCTGTAGGTTTTCCATAGATATTCTTTATCAAGTTAAGGAAGTTCCCCTTTATTCTGAGGTCTTATTGTGAATGGTTGTTGGATTTTGTCAAATGCTTTCTTTTGCATCTGTTGATATGATGGTGATGGATTACATTAATTGATTTTCGAATGTTGAACCAGCCTTGTATACCTGGGATAAATCCCACTTGGTTGTGGTGTATGATTTTTTAAATACGTTGTTGAATTCAGTTTGCTAATATTTTGTTGAGGGTTTTTGGCATCTGTGTTCATCAGAGATACTGGTCTGTAGTTTTCTTGTAATGTCTTCATCTGGTTTTGGTATTAGAGTAATGCTGACCTCATAGATTGAGTAAGGAAGTGTTCCCTCTGCTTCTTGCAGAGATTGTAGAGAATTTATATAATTTCTTCTTTAAATGTTTGGTAGAATTCATCAGTGGACCCATGTGGGCCAGATGCTTTCTGTTTTGGAAAGGTATCAGTTACTGATTAAATTTCTTTAATAGATGCAGGCCTATTCATATTGTCTATTTCTTCTTGTGTGAGTTTTGGCAGATTGCCTTTCAAGGAATTGGTCCATTACATCTAGATTATCAAATTTGTTGGCATAGAGTTTTTCATAGTTTTCCTTTATTATCCTTTTGTTTCTTTTAACACATATTGAGCGAACACCTATCACGTATCAGACTCACTGCAGGTTTTTGTTCTTAACCAGTGTGCCGTAAAAAGGACGTCCTAAGGGGCAGTAGTGGTAAATAGAAGTGGAAAGTCAAGTTGGATCTGTTCTGTGGAAGGCCTTTCATGCTTGCCTGAGGAGTTTATTCATAGTGGACAGTGGGGAGCCGTTGTTTCAGTTCAGGAATCGTTTGATTCAAACTGTATTGTAGAAACCTTGCAGGGCTGAGAAAGCAAAGCTATCAGACATGAAATTCCAATCAGGGTACAGTTGTAGAAGTTTATGTGTGGTTCCTAGTATGAGAGGACAAATTCCTACATTTCTGTGTATTTTCTCAATCATTATATGCTTAAAAATATGTGGAGCTGGGATAAGGTCACCAGAATCTTTTGATATTATAAAAGTTCTACTTAACCTCTAGGGAACAGATTAACCTAGGCCATGTATAATTAAGATTTTACTTATAGCAAACAGTTATGCTTGTAAAGTTAGAGTTTATGGGGCTTGGCAACTAACTGTAACATGGTAAAGAGGACTCTGAAGTGGCTTAGGTGACCAGGAGAAGGGTGACAGCATTGACAGTTACTGAAGTCTGGAGGAGAAGCTGTAGAGAATTGTCGTTCTTGAAAGGTACAACTGAATGATATGAAAGAAATGTTATAGCTGAGACTCTCAGTTCTATTAACCTTATAACTTGGCAGATTCAGGAAGGCTTCTCATCATCAGTGCAGTAAGTATCCTTAAGTTGTCAGGTTCCTTTGGTGAAATTCCACAGCACCTTACACTCTCCCGTCTTAGCACTTAACCACACAGCACTGAAGTGGATTGAGAGCTTTGTGAGGGCAAAGACTGGGTGTTCATCTTGTTCACTGTTAATATCCCCTGCCTAGCACAGTGCTTAGCATTTGAAACAAACTCAGTAATTGTTTATTAACTGATTTTTCAGATGATGGAGGTTTGTTTAAGTCTGTTTTGTATTTTCCCATTTGGGCTTCCTACTTTTAAAAATTCTTGTCAGTTTCTAGTAATAATAAACTGAACCATGTGGTTTAATACAGGTTTTCATATTTAAGTCCAGGTAGATGTGGGGTGGGAGATGGGAGCCACAAAGATTTTATTTAGCAAAACATTTTGAGTATTTTGTGCCATAGGCTGCTTGGCCTGGAATATAAAGATCACTAAGATGTAATCTCAGCCCTTAAGTTGTTCACATTCTACATGTTTGTCTTCCTTACTGTAATGTGATAAGTGCTGCAGTAGAAGTGGACTCCCTGTGCTCTACAAAATTAGGTGAGAATTGATTTGAAGGAAGGGGAGCAGTTGGTGGTTTAGGTGCTTGAAGATGGAGACATTTCAGATTATACCTGATGAGTTTGGGTGAGTAGAGCAAAGGAAAGAGGACGTGTGAAAAGGATGAAAGCGAGATAGAACATGGCTGGTATGTTAGAGATGCAAACAGTTCCAGAAGATTGGATATGTTTGGGATAGAGGCAGAAGATAAAGCCACTGAGAGTGAAGGTGGAATCAGATAATGTAGGGCCCTGTGTGCCATGCTGGTGCTTTCCTCAGTGAATCTAAGCAGGAAAGTAATATCTGATTCGGGTTTTAGAAAACTGCCCTGACATCTTGGCGGACAATGGGTTGAATGGGAATGTGCTCCAGAGTGTTTTCACAGACATTGAATCTTCTGAGCTTCACAACAGTCCTGTTACATGTATATTATTGTCTTCATTTTACAAATAAATAAGTGGACTCAGAAGTTGGAGCACTCAAAGAAAGTTACAGCAACTAAATGGTAGCTCTGCGACCAAATCCTGGATTTCTAAAACCTCTCTCTTATTCTTGCTTTCAACTGCAAGTAACAAAATGCTGCTAATCGTGGCTTAACTAATAATAATAAAGGCACTTTATTATGCATATTAAGTCTGGAGGTAAGTGATTCCAGTTTCATCAGGTATTTAAAGGCAGGCCAAGGGATGGTCTTCCTGCAGTTCTCTTGCCTCTTCTGTCATGGCAATAAGATGACTGCCACAGCTTCATACATCATTTATTCACAAGAATGTGTCACTAGCAAGAAAGAAAAGACTGGATGGAAAAGAAACTTATTCCGTGACTCTGGAGACCAGTTATTAAGATCACTGACTTTGGAGGCAGACTCCTTCGTTTGAATTCAAGCTCCTCTACTTATTATCTGTATCACCCAACATAATAAAATCTCCCTATCAGGATAGAAAATCTCTGCCTCCCCTCCCCCCAGCTTTTGGCTGAAACTCTGAGTCACGTGCCCACCCTATATGCTCAAAGAGGAATGAGCTTAGACCAGTCCTATAGACTCATATCCTCTGGGGCCGAACAAAGGATGGACCGAACCGTCCAAGGCACACTGCTGCCCACCTAATACCTGAACACAATCTGTGTTCTTTTCACATGGTAGAAGTGGGGGGATAGCTGTTGGACACACTGCGATGCTACCTTTGCCCTGTTATATGGCAGTAGATTGTTAACAGTGTGTAAGCAGGTTCAGCTATCATTCCGAATTGTTCTTTTGTCTACTTAGGGTATCTGTTGGTCCCCTGTTTGTTGGGGGGGGTTATTTTTGGGGGTAGGGAACTTGGTTTCTTTTTGCTTTGAGTCAGTCATAATGTTCTTTGATTTCCAAAATATCTACCTCATTTGCTCTTCCTGCATAGAAAGTGTGTGTTTTCCTTGATCATTCCTCTCTTCTTAATATTTGGGTGAGTGAAATTAAAAACAACTTTAACTACTTTCTCTTAGAAGAGAGAAAGCATTGTTAGTTTAGTGGCTGCAGAGACTCAGTGACAAGGAACTAGTTTTTTATGATATTCCATGGCACTTAATAGCTTTATCTACATTGGATGATAGTTCAGTAAATCAGTTTTTAAAATTAAGTTAGAATATTTTATTATATACTATGTATAGCATATTAGACTAAGTGGCTTCTTTATGTTTTTTCTGGTTTTTTTTTTTTTGTGTGTGTGTGAACATAATAAAAGCTCAGTATAGAAAATTTGAGAAAAGTGGAAAACTATAAAGAAGAAAGCCCAGGCAGTAGGGCAGCTTTTAAAACTTTTAGAAGTAAATACATAATTCAGATTTGAGTGATTATAATGTGACCCAGATTTTAACTTTGTAGGTGTGAATAGAGTTAGGATACTTATGTCTATCTTTATTTTCATTAATGGGATTTAATGCATGCTTTTATGTTGATACCACCTAAAGCACCTTACGTTATTTACACCTCAAATTTGCTTATAGTCACAGTATAGAATAGTTTCATGAATGTTAAAGTCTATATTAACATGACTTGTCACTTTCTCTCTGAAGCATCATATTCTCGAAAAGATAAAGACCAAAGGAAGCAGCAGGCAATGTGGCGAGTTCCCTCTGATTTAAAGATGCTAAAAAGACTCAAAACTCAAATAGCTGAAGTTCGATGTGTGAAAACTGATGTGAAGAATACACTTCCAGAAATAAAAAGCAGCAATGCCGCTTCTGGAGACATGCCGGGAAGCCTTCTTTCTGCGGACCAGGCAGCTCTGGCTGCATGTGGAACTGAAAACTCTAGCAGATTACAGGATTTGGGAATGGAGCTCTTGGCAAAGTCATCAGTTGCCAGTTGTTACATACGAAACTGTAAGTGAAAAAGATCCTATTAGTTTTATTTCTCCATGTGTCATTTGGGAAGCTAGAGGACAGGTTATTTTCAGAATAATAATATTCACACATCTCCCTCACAATGAATTAAGACTACAAATGCAAACAGCCTTTTCTCCCATCCAAAACTGACTCTGTATATTTTCTGCTGTGTAATAGAGCTAACATTTCTTGGTTGCTTATTCTATGTGGGTCAACAAACAAGACAAAATCCTTAACCTCATGGATCTTGCCATTCATGTATTCTTGTGATAGGAATTGGACATTAAAATGTGTAGACAAGAGCTTCCCTGGTGGCACAGTGGTTGAGAGTCCGCCTGCCAATGCAGGGGACACGGGTTCATGCCCCGGTCCGGGAAGATCCCACATGCCGTGGAGCGGCTGGGCCCGTGAGCCATGGCCGCTGAGCCTGCGAGTCCGGAGCCTGTGCTCCGCAACGGGAGAGGCCACAACAGTGAGAGGCCCGCGTACCGCAAAAAAAAAAAAAGTGTAGACAAGTAAAGATAATTTCAGTTGGTAAAAGGTACGTGAAGGAAGCAACAGAGGAGTGAGATGGGCAGAGCAAGTGAGGTGTGTGCTATTTTAGTTAGGGTAGTCAGAAAGTCTCTCAGGAGGCAACAGTTGAACTGATATCTGAAGGTTGAGAAGGTGGCAGCCATGCAGAGATCTGGGGGAAGCATTCTTCAGGGTAAACAGAATGGAAAATGCAAAGTCCCATATAAAGGATTTGCTCTGCACATTTGAAGGCTCGAAGGAAGACCATTTGGGCTGAACACGGTGAATGAAGCAGAGGCGAGAGTGACAGGAAATAAGTCAGAGAGGTAGGCAGGATCTAGATCAGGTAGGGTCTTGTAAGACCTCAATAAGGAGTTTGAGTTTTATTCTGATTTTAGGAGAAAGTCTCTAGAGAATAAAAATCAGGGGGGTGTTTATGATCTGATATACCTTTTTACAGAGATTACTTTCTTTGTTGTGTGGAGAAGGGTCTGAAAAGGGTTGAGAGTGGGAGTTGTGAGACCAGTAAACAGCCTGTAACAATAGCTTGTGTGAAATACGGTGACTATATTCTGGAGTTACTACACTGGGTGGGTGGACTTGCTCATAGTCTTCCAGCCTTTCTTAATTCTCCCAAGGATGGTATATAACTAGTACTACTCTAGATACATAGGACAGAAGTTAATCTATTACATACAATAGATATTTTAGACCAGGAGGGCTCAGTTCTTTCCCACAAACCTGGTAAGAAAGGTTTTAGGAAAAGAAAAAAACTAAGAATGATGTTTCAGTGTTTGGTCTAAGCAACTTTGTGATGGGTGGTGTCATTAACTGAGACACAAATCGAATAAGGAAGAAGCAGGTGTGGGGATTGTTGTGCCCTAGGGGCAGGAAGTCGGGAATTCTTTTTTTAACATACTAGGTTTGAGATGTCTGCTAGATACTCTAGTAAATATCTCCTAGGCAGTTGAGTGCTAGTAAGTCTGAAGGATATGGGGTTAAAGCTGGATATAAACAGTTGGAAGTCAACAGTATCAGATGTTGTTTAAAGCCAGGGATCAAGTATGAAGGGAATTTAAGTGGAGAAATTTTGGTTCTGGGCACTTAAATATTTAAAGGCCTGGTAATGAAGGGGAAGCCAGCAAGGGAAATTGAAAAGAGTATTCATTAAGGGCAGAGAAAAACTAGAAGAAATGAAATCTCAAAAAAATTTTTAAATGCATCTCAAATCAGTGGAGTGGTTGTATCGTTGAGAGGTGTCAAAATGAAGGGCGGGTGACCCTTTTAAGAACCATTTCCATGGAGGGGTAGAGCAGAAGTGAATGAGGTGAGAAAGCAGAGCATGTCTGTGCAGCTTCTGCAAGAACTGTCACAATAAATTGGGTGGTCCCTGGAGGGGTTGTGGAGTCAGGAAAGAGTTTGTTATCTGTGTGTTGTTTTCTTTCATTTTCTTAAATATATGTGCTTTTCTTACCTGGATTTTTTTGGTGGTAAATATACATAACATAAAATTTACCATTTTAGCTATTTTTAACTGTACAGTTTAGTGGCATTAAGTACATTCACACTGTTGTGCAGCCGTCATCACTATTCACCTCCAGGACTTTTTCATCATCCCAAACTGAAATTCTGTATCCTTCGAACAGTAACTGGGCATTCCCCCTTTCCCCCACCCTCTGGTAACTACTGTTATACTTTGTTTCTATAAACTTGACTATTCTAGATATCTCATATAAGTGGAATAATACAATATTTGTCTTTTTGTGTCCGGTATTTCACTTTAGCATAATTTCTTCAGGGTTCATCCATATTGTATCAAGTGTCAGAAATTCATTTCTTTTTCAGGCCAAGTAATATTCCCTTGTATGTCTGTATATACTACATTATGTTTATCCATTCATCTGCTGATGGACGTTTGTGTTGTTTCCACTTTGGGGCTGTCATGAATAATGCAGCTATGAGCACGTGTGTGCAAATATTTGTTCAAGTCTCTGCTTTCAATTTTTTGGGTATATACCTAGAGTGGGATTGCTGGTTCATATGCTAATTGTGTTTAATTAAAAAAAATTTTTTTTAAATCATGGTAAACTTTACCACATTTTGTTAAACAAAATTTACCACCTTCACCTTTTTAAGTGTACCTACCAATGGCATTAAGTACATGCACGTTGTTGTGCCAGCAACACTACCATCCATCCACAGAACTTTTTTTTATCTTGCAAAACTGAGTCTCTATACCTATTAAACAGTAGCTCTCCCTTCTTCCTCCCCCCGTCTCCTGGCAGCAACCATTTTGCTTTCTGTCTGTATGAATTTGATTACTCTGGGTACCTCATATAAGGGAAAACATAGAGCGTTTGCCCTTTTGTGGTTGGCTTATTTCACTTAGCATAAGCTTCTCGGGTTACATCCATGTTGTACCATTCAGCACAAATATCTGTTCAAGAATAGATATTTCTTGACAAGGAATGTCTTGTGGGATGCTGATATTCTCTTCCTTTTTATGGCTGCATAATATTCCACTGTGTGTGTATATACTCATTTGTTTACCCATTCATCTTTTTTTTTTTTTTGCGGTACGTGGGCCTCTCACTGTTGTGGCCTCTCCCGTGGCGGAGCGCAGGCTCAGCGGCCATGGCTCACGGGCCCAGCTGCTACGTGGCATATGGGATCTTCCCGGACCAGGGCACGAACCCGTGTCCACTGCATCGGCAGGCAGATTCTCAACCACTGCACCACCAGGGAAGCCCCTCATTCATCTTTTGATGGATACTTGGGTTGACCACGCATGTGAGGATTTATTTTTGGGCTCTCCATATGTGTGTTTATTAAAATGGGATATATTAATGCTTGGTACTGATGGCAATAATACAGTAGAGATGAATAGGAAAGGGGATAATTGCCAAATACATAGGATTCTCTTAAAGATGACAATATAATAGAAAAATGAGTAAAGGTTATGATTAGGTTGTTAACATAAGTAGAAATACAAAAAGGCATTAAATGCATGAAAAGATACTCAACCATATCTAGTTGTCAAGGAATTGAAAATTTAAAACCAAAAGAAATAATGCTTTTTGGATGGACTTTTGCAAAAAGTTTTTGGTACATATTTCTGCAGATACTTCCCCTGTTGTCACTTGTTTTTGTTTTCTGCTAAACGTGAAGTTTTAAATTTTTAAATTTCAAGATCTATTAATAGTATTCATGGTTTGGGGATTTAATGTTTTTATTTGGAAGGGCTTTTCAACTCCAAGTTTATAAAAACAACACTTATTTTCTTGGTTCTATTTTTGTTTTTTAACTTTTTTACATTTAGGTCATTATTCCATATATAATTTGTTTTTTCCATGGTGGTGTGTGAGGTAATAAGTTCAGTGATCCAACCCCCTGCCCAACCCACCCACCCAAACAAAACATGTTTTTTGAAGAATCTACTCTGTTCAACAATATGGAACTCGTCCTTTATATTATAGACCAAATTGCCATATTTACATAGTTCTGTTTTTAAATTCATTCATAGAGGTTGAACCAGGTGAAATTGCCGATATGAGACTTTTTGTTTGTTTGTTTCTGGCCACACCACTCGGCTTGCAGGATTTTAGTTCCCCGACCAGGGATCAAACCTGTGCCCCCTGCAATGGAAGCACAGAGTCCTAACCACTGGACTGCCAGGGAATTCCCAAGAAACCATTTTCTTTCTTTCTTTTTAATATTTATTTATTTATTTTTGGTTGCATCGGGTCTTAGTTGCAACGTGCGGGATCTTTCGTTGCAGCACATGGGCTCTTTGTTGTGGCATGCAGGCTTCTCTCTAGTTGTGGCACGCAGGCTCCAGAGTGCACAGGCTCTGTAGTTGCACTTGCAGGCTTAGTCCCCTCAGCACGTGGGATCCTAGTTCCCTGACCAGGTATCGAACCCACGTCGCCTGCATTGGAAGGCGGATTCTTAACCACTGGACCACCAGGGAAGTCCCATGAGACTTTTTTTTTAAACATATAAAAACAGCAATTTGAGATTGTTCAACCATATATTTGCTGTGTTGTCTACCAGACCCACACTCTTTTTTAACCATTGTAGTTTTATAGTTTGTAATACTGTGGTATGTTTGCCTTATTTTTTTTTTTAATTTTAATTTAAAAAAAATTTTATTGGGGTAATTTACAATATTGTGTTAGTTTCTGCTGTACAGCAAAGTGAATCTGTTACACAAATACATATAATCCACTCTTTTTTAGATTCTTTTCCCATATAGGCCATTACAGAGTATTGAGTAGAGTTCCCTGTACTATACAGTAGGTACTTGTTAGTTATTTATTTTATATGTAGTAGTGTGTATGTCTCAATCCCAGTCTATCAGTTTATCCAGCCCCACTCCCCAGTAACCATAAGTTTATTTTCTGCATCTGTAACTCTATTTCGGTTTTGTAGATAAGTTCATTTATAAACTATTTTTTAGATTCCACATATAAGCGACATCATACGATATTTGTCTTTCTCTGTCTGGCTTACTTCACTCAGCATGAGAATCTCTAGGTTCATCCATGTTGCTGCAAATGATATTATTTTGTTCTTTTTTATGGCTGAGTAATATTTGACTGTATATATGTACCACATCTTCTTTATCCATTCCTCTGTTGATAGACATTTAGGTTGCTTCCATGTCGTGGCTATCGTAGCCTTCATTTTATTTTTGTTTTCAAAATGTCTTTGACGACTCTTACATGTTTACTCTTCCAGAAATTAATTTTGACTGGAATTGTGTTACATTTAATGCATTAATTAACATTTAATTTGAGGAATTGACATCTTTTCAGTACTAAAACATTCAAATTTAGGAATGTGGTGTTTCCATTTATTCAAGTCATCTGTTATGGACATATACTTCTTCAGAGTTTTAGTTTTCTTCATATAAGTTCTGCATGTGTCTCATTATTAATTTCTAGGTATGTTATAATTTAGGTTGCTGTTGTGATGGGATCTCTTTTTCCCCCCATAATATTTTCTAATTATTAGTTACTGACATATAAGAAGACTATTGGTTTTAATATGTATTCAACCCACTTAGTGAACTTTTTAAATTGTTAAGTTTTTTAGTCAATTATATTGAATTTTCTATGTAGACAATCATATCATCAGGAAATAGTCATACTTTATCCACTCCTTTCCTGCTTATTTACTTTTCATATTGCATTGTCTAGGCTGGGACCTCAGAACAGTGTTAACTAATAGCAATAATAGAATTTTTGTAATGTTTTCAACTCTATTTGGGAATTCCTTTAGTTTTTAATCTCATTAAGTTCAAATTTTGTTATATGTTTCAAAAGGTAGTTTTTATCAAGTTGAAAAATAATATCCTTCTATTCCTAACAACAATCATGGTTAACATTTACTATAATGGTTAACATTTACTAAGTGTTTATTTTGTACCAGGTATCATTCTAACTATTCTGAGTCACATGTATTAACTCACTTAATCCCAACAACGATGAGGCAAGTTATTTTTATCCCCAATTTACAGATAAAGAAACTGAGCCACAGGGCATTAAAGGGTCCTAGAGTTTCACAGTGGTAATTGCAGAGCTAAGAACTTGAACCTTAAAGCTTGTGGCTTTCACCATTACACCAAACTACCTCTTTTCCTATTGTGAATGAAAAAATGTTGCTGGGCCATATTGGTAAACAAAGGATGTTGCAGCTGCCTGAGGAAATTCAGAACTGAAAGAGTCCTGAGGGAATTGAGGATGAGAAAGAAAGGAATGATTTCAGTGAGCCCAGACTCTTGCATCTTTCCCATAGTAGAAGTGCTAATTCATTAACTTGAGACATCTGTGGGATTTTTTGTGTGTTTTTTGATATTTTGTAACTAACTGTAATCTTTTGATGTGCCAACTACCTGGTCTTTGTTGAAAAAACCCATATATATCCTGGCTCCTCTGTTGCCTCTTTGGAACAGTCTCTCAGAACTGTTCTGAGAGGCTGCCTCCCGGGCTTGAAGTCCTCAGAAACTCCTCCAAATAAAACATAATTCTCAACTTTTAGGGTGTGCATTTTTTTCAGTCAACACTACTTACTAAGAGTTTTTTTAAGTCAAGAAGTTATGTAGAATTATATCAAATGCTTTTTTTCTTGTCAGTCAAAATAATCATATTATTTTGCCCTGTTACTTTGTGAACACAGAGAATTATATTATTTATCTAATACTGACCATTCTTGAAATTCTAGAATGAGTCTTTCTACTTGGTTTTGGTTTGTAGTTTTTTAATATATCATTGACCCTTGAACAACATGGGTTTGAATGAACTGTGTGAGTCCTCCTATCCACAGATTTTTTCAATAAATCCGCAGTTGGCTGAGTCTTTGGATGCTGAACCACTGATAAGGAGGGCCGACTCTAAAGTTATACCTGTATTTTTGACTGTGTGGAGGGTTGGTGTCCCTAATCCCCTATTCTTCAAGGGTTAACTGTACTGGCTGTTTTTAGTTTGCTAATACTTAGGATTTAAAAAAAATTTTTTTTGGCTGCACAGCATATGGGATCTTAGTTCCCCCAACCAGGGATCGAACCTGCACCCCCTCAGTGGAAGTGTGGAGTCTTAACCACTGGACTGCCAGGGAAGTCCCAGCTAATACTTAGGATTCTTGACTATGTAGTCAATAAGTAAAATTGAGCTATAGTTTCATTATACTATCCTTAACACATCTGAGTTCCAAATTTATGCCAATCTCATAGAATAAATTCAGAAGCTTTTGTCCTTTTCTATGCTGTGAAATTATTTTAACATGTTATCTGCTCGTTAAAAGTGTAATGAAACTCATCCATAAAACTATCTAGTGGTTCTTTCAGGGATAGAACTTTAACAGCCTTGTTCATTTCTGTGTGTTTATTGGTCTCGTATTTCTGCTGCTTCTTGTTTTCATAATTAATTTTCCTAGAAAATTAATTGTATTAGATAAATGTATTGGTATAAAGTCATTTATTCTGTTCCCTTAAATTTTAGAAACTTCCTCTGCATATGGGATATTAACTTTTTCAGTTATATCATTGCTTATTTGTGTTTTATTTTTTCCCTTGATTTGACTTGCTGGAGGCTTGTCCATTTTATTCATGTCTTCAAAGACCTAGTTCTTAGATTTATTTCATCTACTGTTTTCTTTTTATTATGTTAATTTCTGCCTTTGTTTCTGTTAATGCATCTCTTCTTCATTTTTTTTCCTTAACCAATAGTTTATGTATACTTTGCAGTGGAGAAATTGGTCATAATTTTTTTCTCACAGCACCTTTTTTCCCCAAATGTACAATTCAGCAGTTTTTAGTATATTTACAAAATTGTGTGACAGTCACCATTATCTAAGTCTAGGACATTTTCATCCCTCCTCTTGTTACCGAACTTAGGTTCGGCTGCTTGCTGCTCCAAAGCCAATCATTTGAGAGGCAAGTGTCAGTAGAAAAGCAAGGTGCTTTAATCAGAAAAGCCGGCAATCTGAGGGGACAGTAGACTTGTGTCCAGAGGCCAACTGCGAAGATCATGCTTAACCATGACAGTTTTTAAGGGGAAAAATGAGGGGTGGGGTGGGGGGGAACCTCAGTGAATCATCGAGGCAGGAGGTTGGGTTCTGCATCATTCTCCAGTCTGTGTGCACATGGGCTGACTCTCCCTTCAGATGTTATCTTGCCCAAGCGATCCCAAGCAGGATCACTTAGGGGGGCTGTTGGGAGTAGAAAGCTAGTCATTTTTTTAAACTGCTAAATTCTTCGTTCGTTCTTCTTTTTTTCTAGGAAAAGAATCAACAAGGCATGGTGTGCATTCAGGAGAGCAAAAGTCAAGAGTTGGGTTAAATTGCCTAGTGATCTCATTCCTATAATTAGGTTCTTTTAAGGTTAGAGGGGAACAGAAATGCGTAAACAGGAAAGGGACAAAAGAGCTGCTTTCACTCTTCCCCTAAACTCCATACGCATGAGCTGTTATTCCCCATCTTCCCCTTCCCCCTATCCCCCTAGTAACCGCTAATCTATTTTGTCTATGTGGATTTGCTTCTGGACTTTTCATATAAATGGAATCACACAATATGAAGCCTTTTGTATCTGGCTTCTCTGGCTTAGCATAATGTGTTCAAGGGCCATCTGTAATGTAGCATGTATTAGTTCCTTCCTTTTTATGGCTGAATGATACTTCATTGTATGTGGGTACCACTTTTTGTTTGACCTACTCATCAGTTGATTAGGACTTGGATTTTTTCCCCACTTTTAGCTATTATGAATAATGATGCTATGAACATTCATGTATAGTTTTTTGTGGGGACATATGTTTTTATTTAAGTATATGCTTAGGAGTGGAATTGCTGGATTATATGAGAACTATGTTTAACTTTTTGAGGCACAGCCATACTGTTTCCAAAGCAGCTGCACCATTTTACATACATTTACAGTATATAGGGTTCCAATTTCTCCATATCCTTATCAATACTTGTTATTGTCCATCTTTTCTTTTTCTTTGCCCATTGAATTATCTTGGCCTCCTTGTCAAAAATTAATTGACCATAAATGTAAGAGTTTATTTCTGGACTCTCAGTTCTGTTCCATTGGTCTATACTTCTGTCTTTACACCAGTACCACAACCTTGAATACTATAGTTTTATGGCAAGTTGTGAAATCATAAGTGTGAGTCCTCCATACAAGAGTGTTTTGGGGTATTCTTGATCTTTTGCATTTTTCTATGAATTTTAAGATCAGCTTGTCAATTTCTGCAAAAAAAAAAAAAGACAGTTGGAATTTTTATAGGGATTGTGTTGAATCTGTATTGTAGATCAAGTTTGGGAGTATTGCCATGTTAACAATATTAAGTCTTCCAGTTAATGAACACAGAATATTTTTCCTTATTTCTTTATTTTCTTTCAAAAATATACAGGTCTTAACATTTCTTTGTTAAATTTTTCCCTAAGTATTTTACTCTATTTGATGCTATTGTAAATGGAATTGTTTTCTTAATTTCATTCTCGGATTGTTCTTTGCTGATGTATAAAAAGTCAGTTGATTGTTGATCTTATATCCTACTACCTTGTTGAACCTGTTTATTACCTTTTAATGCATCTCTTCTGCTTTCTTTTTATCATTTTTCCATCTCCCTGAGTTTATGCATGTTAGGCCATTTAGTTTCAGTTTTTTCTAATTCTTTTTCTTTTTTTTAAGAAACTACTCTTTATTTTAGACAACTTCATAAAATTATTTTCACACGTCCCCACTTCTTACCTTTCATCCTCTTAGTTGAAAAGTCTTGAGAGAGGTGAAAGAAAAATCACAGAGGGTAAACTTTGCAGCAGTAACAAAGTGCTTCCCCTAAGTACAGCTAACCGTTTCCACAAACTGGCATTCTGTGGAACAGTCTTCCAAAAAGTGTTGCTAGGTTTTCATGGGATAAGGGAGGTGGGGGCTAAGACGTCCATGCTCAAATAGTGTGGGAAACGGTAGATTAAGGTTAGTGTTCTGTACTGTAACAGGAATTCTCAGAGTCCTTAATATTCTAAGGTGGGTTGATCTTCAAGAGGAGAAAAGGGATATGGAATACTCGCTAAGCTTTTTGAGCAAACAATCTTTTTTTTTTTTTCACAGAACAGCAGAAGCAGTTTGAAGTGCGCAATAATCTCAAATTTTTGAGACGGAAGTTAGAAAGCCTGATCTCTTCACATTTTTCTTCTCATTCTTTGCTAATGCCAGCAATCAAGTGACTGTAGAATCCAGACCACTAGTCATATTTAGAAAGGACAGGTTCATCAAGGATGGAATGGAAAGAACCAACTACCTCCTCCTTTTTCATTTTACATCTTTCTTTAAACCTCCCCCTCCCCGTCTAAGCAATACGTACACTTCCTCCCTTAAGCAATCCTTGGCTGCTATGTCCCTCCTTTTGTGACAGAGCACCTAATTCATCACCACCTGAGGAGACAAAAAAAGTGCTGCCAAGGCAAGATGGTGGGCTGCCCGAATTTGTCTAATAATAGCCAAGACACCACAGAAAGCAGCACACTCAAAGAGAGGAGGACAGCCTCAAGAAATAATGTGGACACATCCAAGCATTGCTTTTCCAAGCACTGGTCAAATCTCCACCAGCACAACTGAGAAAGCATTTATGTGAACACCTCAGGCCTGGGTACTGGCCTCTTGGTATGAGATGTGGCTAGATTTTCCTGAGAAAGGCATCTGCCTTAGACGTTATCTCATGGTTTAGTTTTTTCAGTCTCTTCCGGGCCTGGGCACAGTTCTGCCACTGACCTGCAGCAAACTCCTAATTCCTAAAACAGTCTGACCACATCAAAGGGTTGTAAAACAATCTCCATGGTTATTAGCTAATTAAACTTGCATTCAACACCATATGCTGACAGGGTGAGGCAAAGGATAAGATTCCAATCTTGGATCTTTCCAAGCAGGGCATGTTAGATGGTGAGGAGAGAAGGATCAGTTGCTAGCTGGATCTGAGCTCAGGCTTGGGCATGGGGGGAACTGGTTTGGAAGTGTGAGGGGTTCCCTGAGCTCTGGTGCAAACTACACGGGTTTCACTCAAGGAAGGGTATGATGTGGGCATAAAACCGTGCTTCAGACAGTTGAAGATGGTCCCCTTCGAGAGCCAGGAACACCAGCTGTCCTGCGTTGTCCATTGCCTTCAGCCCAGGCGGTCCTGTGTGTACGGGGTGCTCTCCTGTAAGGGAATGGTTTCCTTGGCTTGGCCACTTCTGTAAAATCCAGACCACTCAGAATCCATGGGGTCCACAATGGAATCATTGAGGAATTTCACCACCACAAACTTCTTCAGGGCCATCAGGTTTTTCTTGTAGGACTCATTGACACCTCTCTCCTGATTACTATCTGCCAAGAAGATGCTGTGGTTGCTATGTCCTCCTTTATGGGGTCGTGCCAATATTCTGCTTGCACCAGGAGTTTCTTGTATAGCTTTGTTGTAAGCTCTGTTTTTCTGATCAAGTCACAGATGTGAGAGCTCTCTCCTGGGCACTGAGGGAGTCCATAAACACCTTGATGTTGTCCCCCAACTGAGATGAGATTGATCATAGGAGGTGATGAGCATCTCTGAGCCACTGCCCTTAGAAATTGGCCTCCCTGGGAGAATCCCATAGCATTGTAGCCTTGCTGCAATTTTAGGATCCTTAGCAAGAATCTGACACACCATTTTCCCTGGGAGTTGACATTCAAAAAGAAGCTGTTCTCCACATCCTCTACCAGGATCTTCCCAATCTCTAAAGATAAGACGTAAATTCCAGGTGTTTTCTTCTCAACCATGTGTTTAATAGAGCCCGAGCTTAAGGGATTACAACAGCTGTCTCCCATCCCATGCCAGATCACCAGGGGCAGTGGCGCTGGCAGGTCGAGATGCCCCAGCGCCAGGGAAGTGCAGGACCCCGGCAGGATAGTGAGAGCCCTAATTAATTCACTTTAAGGCTACACATTTTCCTCTAATTACTGTTTTCACCACAAACATCTTGAAGTATTATAATTGTGGCTTGTTTCTAATTTAGCGTTCATTTCTTTTTTATCGAATAATGTTCTACAGTTTCCAAGTGTTTTGGTGGTTATTGTTCTATTGTTAATACTTAGTTTAATTAAACTGAGATTAGAGTTCATGTCTGGTATGATTCTTCTTTTGGAGTTCACTGATAATTTTCTACTTTTGTAAGTTGAGACTGTTCCACAAGCAGCAAAATAGGAATACCTTTGGCATAAAACCCCAAATAAACCAGTTGGGACCAGAGTGTTCTGTTTATTTTTGGACACAGTAGGTGGGACTACCTTTCATGGATGGTAAGATTAAATCTTTCTCTGACTGCCTAGGTAATAAGTTTTGTGCTATTTTATCATAATCAGAAATGTTTTTAAATGTCTTTACAGCCACAAATAAGAAGAGTAATTCACCCAAGCCAGCTCGGTCCAGTATAGCAGGTAGTCTGTCACTTCGAAGAGCAGTAGACTCTGGGGAAAATAGCCGTTCAAAGGGAGACTGTCAAACTCTGTCGGAAGGTAAGTTTGGAGAATTCAAAATGTGATTTTGGTGGGTAGATGTCTGTTACTCGAAATTGATCTTATGGTACAGCTTTAGAACTCTAAAGGCACCAAAAATGCTGAAACTCAATTTGAAAGTTCCTTGATCACACAGAACAGACCCATCAGTAAGAAAGTGCAGCCATTAGACTCCATATTCTGGAGCCCTGAATTTTAAATAGCTGGCATCAAAAAGACTAGGATATATTTTTAAAATTGTTTTTGAGTTTTCCTGCAGTTTATAAATATATGTATCGTGAGATCTACTAACATGGAAACTAGAGAGAGAACTTCTTGTTTGTTTGCCTTCTTTCTGAATATCCCCTTCATTTTTTGTAGGCTCCCCAGGAAGCTCTCAGTCTGGGAGCAGGCACAGTTCTCCCCGAGCCTTGACACATGGCAGTATCGGTGACATTCTGCCAAAATCTGAAGACCGGCAGTGTCAAGCTTTGGATTCAGATGCTGTTGTGGTTGCAGTTTTCAGTGGCTTACCTGCTCTTGAAAAAAGGAGAAAAATGGTCACCTTGGGGTAACTTAAGTTCTTTTGTTTATGTAATGGAATAATAGCTAATAGTTTTGTTTGGCACTTTAATTCTACAATGTAATGAATAAATTTCTAGTTTGTTAATTTTTTAACAGACAGTTTATTTGTTGTATTAAAATGTAACTTTTCAAGCATCAGAGACCTTACTTTTTTCTTTCTTAACAGAATGAGATAGTACCAGAAGTTCAGCTTAAATACATGAGAGCTCATTTTCACTGAAGTTAGGATAATAATGTTATATAACCTTGGGTGACCTCTGCCTTGTGAGATTTTGGGGTCAATTTTTTTTTCCATCTGTCCCATATTTTTCAAAGACATTTGTCTATATTATGTCCCATAGGTCTTTTACATGAATTTTGTATAGAACAAAGCACTCTGGCGATGGTATTTTAAAACTGCTTTTCTGCTTTCATCTCACCTTTTTTTTTCCCTTTTATGAAAGTGTCCTCAAAACACATAGTTGGAATTTCCCAAAAGGATATATATATATATATATATATGGTCATCAGTACCTTTATCTCTCTCCCAGGAAACATAAACTCAAATCCCAGTCATGTCACCCAGTTGACATTGTCAATTAAACTTCCTTCCATTTAAAAGAGAGTGGATATGGAATGTATTGTCTGTGAATGTGCTAGATGAGCCATTAATATCCATCTGCTGATCTATTATATGGATATTAAATAACATTTCTAATTTTAAACAATGGAATAATTCTACCTTGGAGTCTTTGAAAAGAACTTTGAATTAAATTTAGAGAAAGATTAATATTAATTTATTATTAATTTACTTAATTGTATAGAGTTTTAAGATCTGGATAATTACCAAATCTAATAGGACAGCTGGTGGCTGTTTTCTGTTTTAGCTCAAGATTAAGCAGTGGAAGGGTGTTATAATCATTGGAGATTGTCTTGTCCTCCCCATTTCCTAGCCTGGTTTTATACATGTTCCTTTCAAGATGAAGCTGCAACTAGTTTTTATATTTTGTTATGGAGATTTATATCTGCCTTTAGTCATAAAGATTAAATGTGTACGAATGTGCACTTTTTTCTAGATTGTAAAATCCTGTATAAATGTGTAAAGCTCATAGCTATAACCCTCATTTTACAGTTAATTATACTGCCAACCTGGGTCATGTGGTGTTTTCCAGCTTGTGTTTTTTTTCCTTGCCTGATTTAAGGTAGTGTAAGCAAAAATTTTAAATGCTAGTAATAAATGGTTCAAAAGTGGAAGTTAGAAAAAAGAATATTAAGTTAAAATTTCCCCATCTTTGTCTCCCATCTGCTTTGTTTTCCAACCTTCTGCCCACACACGTTCCTGCTGTTTTTAATTTTTTGTATATGCCGTCTTCTCAGCTTTCATGCATATTTAAGCAATATTTAAGTGACCATATAGCTTTTTTAATACAAAAGGTACACCTTGTTTTCTCACTCATTATACCTCAAAAGTCTTTCCATATTGGTGAGAACATGTTATTAAGGACTTCTATTTATATTTATTTTTACATTGGAATTCTTATTGAGATAATTGTAGATTCACATGCAATTATAAGAAAGAATAGAGAGAGCCTGTGTACCTTATCCAGTTTCCCCTAATTATAACATTTTGCAAAACGCTGATATATTATCACAACCAGGATATTGACATTGATGCAATCTACCACTTTATAACCTTTCATTGTGAGTCTTCTAGTGAACCTTTTAAAAGTAAAACTTGAAATTTAGTATTAAACACCAGTGCCCTATACCCTACTTAGTTTGCTCAGTTTCTGGACAGGAAAACGATATAGATTATTGTATCAGTGACTAGTTATACAAAAATATCAGGTTATTTTCTCCCTCTTTGAGGACTAGTGTTAAAGGAGGTCGTCTGGAAGGAATGCAAATGACTGATTTGGAAAATAATTCTGAAACTGGGGAATTACAACCTATACTACCTGAAGGAGCTTCAGTTGCCCCAGAGGAAGGTAAGGAACGATAAAGACGTAGTTGGCGGGAGGCGAAATAATCTTTTTTTGGTGGTGGTCGGGAGTGGTTGGTTTAATAAACAATTACTGAGATGTATGTACTCTCTGACATGCTTGATCTGAAAACAGCATTCGTTGTGCCACTGAGTTTGATTTACTAGGACATTAAGCACAATGGAAGGCAAAATGGATAATTGACTACATAAAAGGACATCTTACTAGAACAGGAATTTACAGGGGGAAAGTCTGCAGATACTTCATTTGCTCATTCACTAAATGTGTTATGCTACCTACATGATAGGCATTGAAGTTTTGCTAGATATGAAAAGATTAAATTGGATATGTTCAGTGTCTTACGGGAAAAACATGTCCCAAAACAACTAATTAGAATATTAAATGTTAAGTACTTTGTCTTTTAAAGTCAGTCTTGATTAATGTTTATAGATTACTTTACTCTTTTAGAAGGATTCCAAACTTTAACCATTTAAAAAATCCTTTATGGTAACCGACTTCTGCTCTGCCAGTTCATTCTCAGTTACATTTCTAGTATTTGTCTACATGTTCTTCCAGGTCCATTATTCTTTATCTGAAAGTGTAGAAGACTTTTTTGTAATTTTGAGTTAACAGAAGGTGCTTGAAACAAGGCTACGTGTGTTGCCCTTGCTTGTCCTTTATATGTTAGCAGAAAAGCATGTCAACTTTATTAATAATATTTGACACTGAGATTTTTCATTTCTTAGTGAAACTCTGCCACCTACCACCTCTGCACTTATTTGAATTTCAACAATTGATGAATTGTAGCCCAAAGCATATATAAAAGATGCCAGCATCTACCTCTGGCTGCTCTGTGAGTGTGTGTGTGGGGGGGGTGGCATTTTCAGGTTTTTCAGGTAAAGAACACGAAACATTTTGGTCTTCCATCTTAGTTGGTGCTCCTGTGGTGGGCAGCATTATTTCAGTAGAAATTAAATGGAAAGGATTTTTAAAGTGAAGTGTTGATTGTTAAAACAACAGGAAAAATATATTATGATTGATCTTTATAGAAAGGACCTATAAGGATTAGCTAGTAGGGCTTAGCTAGTTTCCATGTATTTATACATGCTGATTATAGATTGTAGTGGCTTAAATTGTTATAGCATGTGCTGGAATTATAGGCTCCTTCTGTGTATGCACTATTTGTGAAATGCTTCTAATTTGCCTGGCATTGTTTTGATGCTGGTGATAAAGTAATTCCTGAACCTACTGTTTAGTTCAGGGTTTCTCTACCTTGGTGCCATTGACATTTTGGGCCAGGTGATTCTTTGTATTAGGGGCCTGCCCTGTGCATTGTAGAATGTTTAGCAGCATTCTTGGCTTTTAACCACTAGGTGCCAGCAGTACCTCCTCTGAATTACAGTAACCAAAAATGTCTCAAGACATTGCCAAATGTCCCCTGGGAGGCAAAATCATCCCTAGTTGAGAACCACTGGTTGAGTTGAAAACTCAAACCAGGGGTGACAACTCCTTAAGAATCACTTTCCAGAGTGGGTCACAGTTACAAATGGGAGCAAGTTGTTCTCAGGTATGCTGGTTATGTGTTCGTGGTGCTGGGAAGAGAGCAGGGAGAGCAATTGAAAACCAAAAAACAGGTGTTAGAGACCAGTGAATAGCCAATTATAATATGGAATGATGAGTGCTGTGATGGCGCATATATAGGGAGCTCAACTAACAGGTATGTAATAATAAAAATAATAGATAATATTTGCAAGCCCTCATTAGGTATTAAGACTGCTAAAGACTTTACCAGTATTATGTTTTCTCAATACAGACCTACATGGTTACTTTATTATCTTGATTTTACAGGTGAGTAGGCTGAGGCCTAGAGATGTAACTTACCTTACTCAAAGTCACGGAGCCAATGCTCTTAACTATCACCTCTCTACTAACCTAATCCACACTTGGAAAGATCATCCTAAGGGATGAGTATGAGTTAGTATGAGTTGTGAAGACTGGTGAAAGATGAGGCCAGAGTGGAGGCAGAGGTCAGATCATGAGGAATTATACTGTATGTCTAGCTAGAATTTGGACTTTGTCCTTTGAATGGAATATAAGCAAGGAGTGAAATAATAAAATTATGTTTTAAAATTCCTACTCTAGCTGAGTTGGGGACTGGGAATGGGGTGTGGAACTCTGGGAACTGGAAGACTGGTAAAAGAAGAACGTTAAATTAAACTTGGACTTTTAAATTTCAGCCTTCATCTCAGAAATTCACATTTTCTCAGCAGTTTTTCTATGTAAATAGCTAGTTAGCACCAAAAAAAACCCATAAGTTTTGACATTAGTTCCATTTCTTTTTTTAAAGCTAATCATTAACAGCTTATCCTAAACTGGAGAAAGGCAATTGCTTGGCCACATTTAGGATCTGCTCTGCACTTTCAAGTCTTTGAATCTGAGATTTAGTGCTGTCAGTGTTACTCAGTAACACATTTTTTTCTTATGTAAGGAGTGTTGTAGTGATGCAAAGCAGCTTGAACTCAATATGAAAAGTTACTGTAAACATGCAAATCAGTAGTGCCAGGAAAGTCCACTATCGCAATTTGTTGGTATCTAAACAGCTTATTTACCACTGGAGTCCCAGGAAAAGCAGTGAGGAGACTGATAAGGCTGGAAGAGGGAACTAGGTAAACTGACAGAACTCTGAGCCTTCTGAAATTTGCTTTGTGAGAGGAGAATGGGGCCTTACTTACTGCTGTGGGTATATTCTATCATCAGCAGGAACCAGTTCTCAAGAAAACCTTTATTTTTCACACCGGTAAGCCTTGGTGAAAAGTTGAGTGGGGTTGTCTTACATCTGTGCTTAGGAATAACGAGCCTCTTTATTCTTAAGCAGAATGCCTAAAAGAACATTTTCTCTGGTAGGTCACTGTAAATTGGTGTCTCTCTCCTCTCCTCTCCTCTTCCTCCCTCCCTACTGCCAGGCTGTTTGAAGTAACTTTAAAATTTTTTTTAAAGTTTCCAGTTTTAAAGTTTAAAGTTTTTAAAACTTTGAAATTCTTTGTGTTACTAGTTGGGAATTTGGGACAACTAAAGTGGTCTCTTAAATGTTCCTGAGAGTCAATAAAAAGTGACTTTCCTTAGACTTGACAGTCATCAACAGGCCTTTCTTTTCCTTTCTAACTGGGATCATATGGGACAACCTTGTGTTAATCTCCTAGTTAATGGCTGGATTACAAAAATCTTGATTTCCTTCTCAGACAACCCCCTCCCCCAATTGATACCTACAGAATTCCTTAGGTAGACTGGTCTCTTCCTTGTTCTATCTAAAACTGGAGACTGTGCGATTGACTTCTGCTGAATTAGCACAGTCCTTTTCAATTAAGTCAGGGGTGTCACCCATCCCAGGGAAGGCCATGGCATGTCTATTGCAAACCTTACTGGCACCCTATCTAAGAGTAATACACAAGTCTGATGCTCCAGCATTGCTGATCCCTTTTGTTACACCAATGAAGACATAAGTTACAAAAACCCAATCAGCTGGTTTAAGCAATGGGAAGATTTACTGTCTTGTATTAACAAGAAGTCTCACCTAACTCTGGTAGGGCAGTTTCAAGGTTGGAAAATTTACCTGCTTAATGTCATCAAGAACTCATTTCCTCCCACCAACCCCATCCACCCATCTTTTGCTCTGCCATTCTAAGTGAGTTGGCTTAGCTCCCTTCAGGATGGCAAGGTGGTTGCTGCAGCTCCAAACTTTATATGGAGTCAGAAAAACATTCTGGGAGTAGGGGAGGATTATTTCATTTTTTATGTCTCTGCTTATCAATGTTTATCAATGAGGGCACATCTCATTAATCAGTAGTGAAAAAAAAAAAGGAAACTTGGCAAAGTCTGAAGATTTGGTTCCCCTCCCTGATCCATTCCACGTGGCCACTTGGAGAAGGGAAGACAGCTGAACAACATTGAGGTTCTGCTGGAAAGGAGGAAGGCAAGTGAAGCATTAGTGTTTTGTCTACCAGGTGGTTACTGTATTTTCCAAGCAGCTGAAGTTTGAGCACCCCTGAATAAGGGCGTTATAACTCAAAAGTTAGCTTTGGACTACTGAGCATATAGTGGATACTCAAAAAATATGGTAGGTGATTGATATAGAAATACCCTATTTCACATTTTACTTTAAGATGCAGGGTTGATTTTGGGTTTTTTTCCCCCACAGGAACATCTCTGAAGCATCTTCTATTTAATGGTATCTTACAATAATTATCATTGACAGCCAGTTTTGTAAAAACTTGTTGACACCTTCTGGTGAGATTAAGAACGGTCCTGTATTCAAATTTCACAGTTGGTGACATATCACTAGTTTGCTTTAACGTTTACTTAATGCAGTGGGTAGACATTGCAATGTATGGGGCAAGGCACATAGCAAATAGCTTGTGACCTGTTGCTTGACAGTAGCTACTTTCATTTCCAAAAAAATCAAAGTATTTGACCTTACGTTGTGTTTACTTGCTCTCACTGATGTCAGTGGGTTGTACAGGAACTGGTGACCCCATAGGTCAACTATTAAGCTAGAGGTCAAGAGACCAATTTGTTTCTCTCATTACATTCACAGAGGTAGGGAACTTCAGATCTTAGGACATGATAAACAAGTAGTGTTTTCATGCAGGAATTTGTTTCCAACACTTCTTGGAAATGCATGTTTTTCTGAATCCTAAGAAAAGTAAGTCAAGAAATCAAAAAACTGGAAAAAAATATTCTAGTTCTCCCATTAGAGTTAATCTTAACAGTCAACACAGAAACATGGGGACTTCCTGGCAGTCCAGTGGTTAAGACTCCACGCTTCCACTGAATGTGGCACAGGTTCAGTCCCTAGTCGGGGAACTAAGATCCCACATACTGCATGACGTGGCCAAAAAATGAATTTAAAAGAAAACAAAACAAAACAGAAAAAACACAGAAACATGACTGCTTTGGAAGAATCCACTAATGGCAAGTTGAAAGTATAAACTGGAAATGCTGGTACCTAGAATCAAAGGTTAAGATCGATGGGAGCACCTTGAAAAGAAGCAGTTGCAGTCAAATCGGTCCCGGCTATAGCTGTTGCCATTTTATAAGTATGTGTTCATGGCCCTGTCTGCTGCTATGTAAATATTAATGAGTCTACACTATACTCTACAGGAATCCTGTGAGTGGTGCTTCAAGAAATAGGAAGTTTCAAAAGCAAAAGAATTCCTCATATTGGCATTTTTTATAATAGATTTATTTATTTTTGGCTACGTTGGGTCTTCATCACAGCACACGGGCTTTCTCTAGTTGTGGCAAGCAGGGACTACTCTTCTTGCACGTGCTTCTCATTGCGGTGGCTTCTCGTTGCGGAGCAGGGACTCTAGGCGCACGGGCTTCAGTAGTTGTGGCTCGCAGGGTCTAGAGCACAGGCTCAGTAGTTGTGGCACACAGGCTTAGTTGCTCCGCGGCATGTGGGATCTTCCCGGACCAGGGCTCGAACCCATGTTCCCTGCATTGGCAGGCGGATTCTTAACCACTGTGCCACCAGGGAAGCCCCCATGTTGGCATTTTGGATGTGATTCCATGTAGTGCTATAAACCTTACTAAGAGTTCTAAGTGTACATTATTCAACCATTACCCATAATGTTCACAGCGTTTTCCAGTATTTGAGTATTCACTGTAGGCTACAGTTCTTGTAAATACTACAAACTAACCAAAAATTTTAAAAGATACATAAATTTATTAGAGCTTGAAAAATATTGTAAGTGTTTAAAGAATAACTTGAGATTTGGGGAATTCCTGAGAATTCCAGTTCCTCGTTTGTGAATCCTGGAGGTTAATATATGTCAGTTCAGAAACACTAGTACCAAGAGGTCAAATTTGTGCCTAGAATTTCAGTAACTCATGTGGGTTTTAGAGTTTTCAGCAGTAGTTCCACAAAGGGCCAGAAGGTGGAGGTGGTGCTTCATGCAAGTAGCTGGTTTAGTCTCTGAACAGTTAAGTATCACTCTTGACTCTGGAGAGCAGGATAGTTTTTTCCTTTGCTTAGTAAGGCAATTTCAGAAACGTCCACACATCCAGCCTATCTTATGAATATTTAAGGGAGAAATAGTACTGCACAAACTCTTATTGAAAACAGAAGAGGAGGAATTCACCAGTAAAGCCATCTGGGGCTACAGTTTTCTTTGTTGAGCTTTTTTTTTTTTTTTTTTTCCCTTAAAATTTATTTATTTATTTTTGGCTGCGTAGGGTCTTCATTGCTGCAAGCAGGCTTTCTCTCTAGTTGTGGCAAGCGGGGGCTACTCTTAGTTGCAGTGCACGGGTTTCTCATTGCGGTGGCTTCTTTTGTTGCACAGCACGGGCTCTTGGCGCATGGGCTTCAGTAGTTGTGGCTCGTGGGCTCTAGAGCGCAGGCTCAGTAGTTGTGGCACACGGGCTTAGTTGCTCCGCGGCATGTGGGATGTTCCCGGACCAGGGCACGAACCTGTCCCCCACGTTGGCAGGCCAATTCTTAACCACCTGCGCCACCTGGGAAGTCCCAGGGAAGTCCCTGTTGATAGTTTTTTCAGCTACAAATTCTGTTTCTTTAATACTTAAAATACCTATTCAGGTTATCTATTTTTACCTGAATGAATTTTGGTAGTTTGTGTCTATCAAAGAATTTGTCCATTTCATCGGTGTTCCTGATTTCAAGAGCATAAAGTTTTTTATACTGTTCCCTTATTACCCTTTTAATGTCTGTAGAATCTCTAGTGATGTCCCCTCTGTTATTCCTTTTTTTTGCCCTCTTTTGTCTTGGTCTGCCTAGAAGCTTTTCAGTTTTATTGACCTTTTCAAACAACTATCTTGTTTCAATGATTTCTTTTTCTTTTGTTTTCTTGCTAATTTAATTTCTGTTCTTTATTTCCTTTTACCCAAGTTTATTTACTCTTTTTTTTTCTAGTTTCTTAAAGTAAATGCTTAGACCATTACTTTGAGGCTTTTTTCTCTTCTAATTTGATGCTGTAACTTTATCTTTAAGCACTGCTATAGCCACATCCCCAAACTTTTGATATGTTGTACTTTTATTTCCATTCAATTCAGAATGTTTTTCATTAATTATGGAAAATTCTTGGCCATTTTCTCTTAATATATTGTCTCTCCTTTGCTGTCTTTATGGGCTGTCTAGTTGACACAGTTTGAACCATTCCTTTTTTATCCCTGTGTTTCTTAACCTCTTTTTTATAATGGCAATCTCATTGTTCTTTAAAACTGTTTAATTTTCTCACTTCTGTCTTTAAGTTTTTCAGCCTTGCCTAAATTCACCTATTGATAGTTTAATGACTATATCTGAAAAGTCTAATAACTTTTTAAAAACCTGTCCTTTTCTTTGACACATTAAACAGAATTTTGTACTCTGTTTATTTTGTGAAAAAAATCATGGTATTGTCCTTCTATTTGTACATCTGCTGACTTACTTCAAGTAGATTGTCTGCCTTGTTTGTAAATTTTGATTGGAACATAACTTTTTGAGACTTTTTCTACCCCTTGTGAGAATCATTCCCCACCCCCCTCCACCGCCACTGTAATTGTTGTAACCTGGATTGTGGAAGCTTCCCACCAGAGAGGTCTTTTAGATATGTTTCAAGACTTTGTGTGTGTGTGTGTGTGTGTGTGTGTGTGTGTGTGTGTGTGTGTGGTACGCGGGCCTCTCACTGTTGTGGCCTCTCCCATTGCAGAGCACAGGCTCCAGACGTGCAGGCTCAGCGGCCATGGCTCACGGGCCCAGCCGCTCCGCGGCACAAACCCGTGTCCCCTGCATCGACAGGCGGACTCTCAACCACTGCGCCACCAGGGAAGCCCTGTTTCAAGACTATTCATGAGCATTTTTATATCTGCTTTAGTCTGTGTTAGATAATTTCAACATTATCTCTGTCATCTCAGCACTGATGTTCGTTCTTGTCTTTAACTGGTTTTTCATATGGTGAAGCAATTTTGGATTGTATCCTGGACATTTTTAATATGATTTTATGAGACTCTGGGTCTTGTTTAAATCTGCCAATTTGTTGGTATTTCAAATTCTTGTCTACACCAATATGCCTGTCCCTATTTACTTTTCAGAATTCTTAAATAGCCACTTCATACATCCTGTCCAGGTTTTATAGCTGCATTCAGTGGGCAAGATGGGGTGGAATGTGCTTGCTTCATCTTACCTAGAACCTTCCCTCTAGAGGAATAAATTGCTTTGTTCGGATAAAGCAATTTTAAATTGCTTTATTCGGATCACACTAGCTCCTGACCAGTTTTTATGTTACTTTCCTAAGATTTGAACCTCAACCTTAATCCCAAATTTAAATTATGCACACAAGCCTTAGTTTGAATTCTGAGGTGAGCTGAGCCCAGAAATAAGACAAAATTCCCTGCTGTCTTCCTGTGACAGTAGACAGAATCATTTAGTTTATTCTTTCAGTAAGAGCTTTAGCTTTTTGCAGGGAGTGCAATTTTAGTCTTATTTTCAACTCCCTTTCTATGGTGGATCCAAAGTTTTTTATCCTATCCCCAACAGAGTATTAAAGACTTTTGCATCAAGCTCTCTGGGGCAACTGCATCTACCCCACTAGTTTTCCTTATCCTTTTTGTCTCTATACCTATGGATTTCCATTCGTTCTTTTAAATGTAGCTGTTCATTAAAATTTTTAAGTTTATATTTTATCTAGCATTTATAAGGGTTTGTAGCAGAAAGATTTTCAGATTTTCTTGATCACTGTCTTGTTGAAACAGAAGTACTTTCTGTACTATAAAAATTCTATAGAACTTTTCTTTTAAAAACCTACTCATGGGCTTCCCTGGTGGCGCAGTGGTTGAGAATCCGCCTGCCGATGCAGGAGACACGGGTTCGTGCCCTGGTCCGGGAAGATCCCACATGCCGCGGAGCAACTAAGCCCGTGAGCCATGGCCGCTGAGCCTGTGCGTCCGGAGCCTGTGCTCCGCAACGGGAGAGGCCACAACAGTGAGAGGCCCGCATACCGCAAAAAAAAAAAAAAAAAAAAAAAAAAAAAACCTACTCATATGCAAAAAACAAAATTGGAGGCCCAAATGGGATAGTAACTCATTTATTGCTAAAATTACTGGAATTTTTTTATACACACAGCTAGATATGAGTGTAAAGGTGTATTTGTATTTATGAGTGTTTATATTTATATATGTTTTACGCTAGAAACTGTTGAATCAGGATTAAAAGAGCTGTTATCTCTTATGACTCTTTAGGGGGAAAAAAACCTATGTTTGCCTTGGAAAAATTGTTCTCAGTATAATGAAATTAATACTGGCTTCAAATTATAACTTTTCAGGTACTGTGGAAAGGGCAGTTTTAATTTTTGAGAACAAAAATAAGTACTGCTCTAAATAACTAAAGAGAACTTAGGTTTGTGTGGTTACTTTTTTCTTTGTTTTGTTTGCTTGTTATCTTCTGTTTTCTTGGCATTCAGTGTAAAATTCACTAGGAATCTCAATTTAGGATAGGGGATTGCCTTTTTCTTGCAGTGGTTTCTTGTCAGAAACACGTTCTCTCCTTCTTTCCTGCCAGGAATGAGCAGCGACAGTGATATTGAATGTGACCCTGAGAACGAGGAGCAGGAAGAGCACAGCAGCCTGGGCAGACTTAGCGACTCTTTCATGGCACAGCCCCCAGATGAAGGTGCAGCACATGATGTCATTTCACGGGGATTAA
Organism: Kogia breviceps; assembly: GCF_026419965.1. Taxonomy (NCBI): domain Eukaryota; kingdom Metazoa; phylum Chordata; class Mammalia; order Artiodactyla; family Physeteridae; genus Kogia; species Kogia breviceps. The sequence continues at coordinate 23,777,520 of NC_081328.1, forward strand.
TAAAACCATCCCTTCTGCTGCTGCTTCCTTTGCTTCTCTTTCTGCTTCTGCTGCTTCTGCTTTGCTGCTTCTGCTGCTTTTTCTTTTTTAAGTTATTGTCATTTGTGAGCCAACATTCTGTGGGGTAAACTAAATGGTGAGTACTGAAAAAATTCGGTAGATAGTATTTGCCTGGTCAGACACCACCTAATGCGTGCTGCTTACTGGGTGGAGCAAGTGTTGGCAACCTGCTTTGGTACAGCCTATGACCTGAGAATGGGGAAAAAAAAAAAAAAAAAGCCAAACAAAAAAGAATTTTCAACGGAGACCATTTGTGGCCTGCAGTGCCTAAATATTTACTATCTGCTCCTTTATAGAAAATGTTGCCAGCCCCTGGGGAGGGTTCAGATTTTTTTTTTTTCCTTTTCAGAGATATTTGTAGCCTAGCTAATAAGGTAACTTTTTTAAAGATAACTCTTTCTGACTTCTTAGAAATGCATGCTGATTATGGAATCATTGATTTTATGACCACTTCCTCCTAAAAAAGTCTTAGGAAAAAGAAAAAACTCACTGAGAGAAACCCAGTGTTAGTAGTTTTGTTTTGTTTTATTTTAGGTGTACAGCGTAATGATTTGATACATGTATACATTGCAAAATGATCACCACAATAAGTTTAACATCCATCAGCCATTGTTAATATTTTATCCAGAGACCTTAAATGATCAATCTGAGCATTCCTCTATAAGAGTTCCTCGAATAACAACATTGTCAGGCTTACGTTCATTGTCAGCTTTATATTTTACATATTTCCCTGATATTCTACTGTCTTTTTTAGTACAGATTCAGTCATTTGATGATTTTTTAAGTATTAAGGTACTCTTAGCAATCTTCTCTGCTTATAAAAGAAGCAGCCAAATTTCAGGCAAGTTATTTTGAGTGCTGATGAGTTTTTGTAGTGATATTTGCGTGCACAGTTTAATTGGCTTTGAGATACATTTTATATTTACAAAATCAGTCTTTAGAGCGTACATCGTCGTGGTTTCCTCTTCCCTTCTTTAGCTGCTCCCATAGTGTCCCCAGGACGACAAGGTCAGGCAACGCCTTTCATCTTCTAATTGTGGGCGTCTATTACACATTTTGGTTTTTTCTCCTTTATTTTGTTTGTTACACTTGACTCAGATCAAAAATTCTCTAAAAATAGAGATTTGTTCACAACCCAGCAAGCACATCTTTATCACTTAAATAACACACTTGGTAAGATCATTTAGAGGTAAGGAAAGGAAAATACTGGTCTTTTAAAAATGTTAACTTTTTTTTTTTTCTCCTAGATACACATTCCAGTTTTCCTGATGGTGAACAAATCCACCCCGAAGATCTCAGCTTCAGTACTGATGAAAACAGTGGAAGGTAATTTTCAAATCAAGAAAACTGACTTGCAAGCTATCTTGACCCTGAATTTTGCTGTAGTTGGTGCTCAAATTTGTCAACAGTCAGATAATCAGATTTGGTCTTATTTTTTTCATCACCTCTACTTGAAATAGTAATTCTGAAACTTTAGATAAAGTAGCACAATTCTAATGTAAGACATTAGTACACAGGAAAAAGTTGTGTGGGAAGAATTATGTGTAGTGTAATGAAATAACAGTGTAGCCTCAATTAATTTAGTAAACAATATATTCATAAAAGGCAGTTTGTCTACTATAACAGAAGGGCAATGAACTGCCAGGAGACGTACCTGGAGACAGTGCAGGCCCTCAGTAACCTGCTCAGCATTGGCGCTCTTCTGTCTTGGCTAGACACTCAATTGCGTTTAAATGACCACCTTTATATTTGGGGTTTTAATTATAGTTTATAGTTTCACTAGTGCCTGTAGGTTAGTGAGCAGAAATATTACTAATGTGTAGATTCTTCCCTGTAGACACTTTATGTGAATAACTGAAGTGTAACACTAGACTGAATCTCCTCTTTGGAATATGTTGACTGACTGAGGTTAATTTATTTATCTTTTCTTGTTTGTTCAAGTGCAGGCACACCGTTTAATGACACCTAAGCTTTCTTTTGTGTAACTTTTACACATGTAATTTTAAATGAATTAAGTTAATATGGATTGGTTATGTTCCTGGTCGTATGAACACATGTAAGAACATTTAAAATTATTTCGTTTTTTCTGCTTCTTACTAAACAATTGTAATGTAACGAGTATTTTAAAACCCTGTTTTCTCCTTAATTTTCTTTAGTTGGACATTGATTTCAGTGTCAATACATTTAAAGATTCCTACATACATGTACTTACATGAAACTGTGGTATAAAGTTTCCTTTCATACTCAGAATTAGTCCAGAATAATTGCCAAACTTTATCATTGTGCTCTTGCATTTGTTTGTGAGCTGCTATACTATTTGTGAAAATTACACTGAAAGTTGACTAAGAGACTATTGAAAAAGCATGAATACATACACGTGAGAGGCATCTCATCTGCTTATTTTTTATCCCTTTTCCATGTCTAGTGTCTTGCCGAATGCTGTGATTCATGGTTTGCTTTTGTTCAAAACAGTTTGCACTTTTTGTTAATAAAATGATGCTGAGAAAATGCTATGCCTCTGCAATTTATTAAAAGTGGAGCAGGAAGCCCCCCTTTTTCCTATTCCTATTGCCTGTGTATTATAGAGGCTGTTGAGTTGTAAGTAGATGCATGGGGAAGTTAGAAGACTTATTTATAATCTCCATAATGTGTATGGTTACTTTTTCTCCTTAAATTAGTTGGAAATATTTAAGTAGTATAATCATATGAGAAGTTAAAATTTAGTATTTGCTTACTACCATGATAGCATTGGCATGCTGTCGTATAGTTGTTAGGTAGCTTATTGTGCAATGCTCTGAAACATTACTAATAAGTTCTTCACATTTCATTTTCTACTAGCTGGAAATGTCTTTATGTTCATTACATTTTGATGAGATCATATTCTAAATCAAACTTATTTCTGTGCTACATTGTAATGGGTAAAACTATAATGTAAGAATTTTGTACCTTTAGTGTTGAGAGCAAATCATTGTAAGAATTGATTTTGTACAAGTTTTTTTTTTTTTTATTGAGGCTTATCAGAATTCATAAAGACAGGTGTGATTGACTCAGCTTTGGAACTCTCACTATTGCGTAGCTGTTTCTTGACCTGTATATGATATAGAACTGAGTGCTTTCCAGTGTACCTTTATAACTTATTTTCAAAATATGGTAAAGAACTAAGAGAAGCCAGAGAATAGACTGTTCATTTGGGGAAATTTACTTGTAAGAGCTTTTAGCACAAGTGATTTAATCATGAGATTCCCTTGGGTCATTAATCTATACAATAACTTTTTTTTTGAATTTTTGAATTTTATTTTATTTTTTTATACAGCAGGTTCTTATTAGTCATCCATTTCATACACATCAGTGTATACATTTCAATCCCAATCTCCCAATTCATCACACCACCACCACCACCACCCCGCCACTTTCCCTCCTTGGTGTCTGTATGTTTGTTCTCTACATCTGTGTCTCAGTTTCTGCCCTGCAAACCGGTTCATCTGTACCATTTTTCTAGGTTCCACATATATGCGTTAATATATGATATTTGTTTTTCTCTTTCAAACTGACTTCACTCTATATGACAGTCTCTAGATCCATCCATGTCTCTACAAATAACCCAATTTTGTGCCTTTTTGTGGCTAATATTCCACTGTATATCTGTACCACATTGTCTTTATCCATTTGTCTGTCGATGGGCATTTAGGTTGCTTCCATGACCTAGCTATTGTAAATAGTGCTGCAATGAACATTGGGGTGCATGTGTCTTTTTTAAAAAAAGATTTTATTCTTGGGCTTCCCTGGTGGCGCAGTGGTTGAGAATCCGCCTGCCAATGCAGGGGACACGGGTTCGTGCCCCGGTCCGGGAAGATCCCACATGCCGCGCAGCGGCTGGGCCCGTGAGCCATGGCCGCTGAGCCTGCGTGTCCGGAGCCTGTGCTCCGCAACGGGAGAGGCCACAACAGTGTGAGGCCCGCATACCGCAAAAAAAAAAAAAAAAAAAAAAAAAAAAAAAAAAAAAAAAAAAAAAAAATTATTCTTTTTGTTGCAATGGTAAATGGGAGAGTTTTCTTAATTTCACTCTCAGATTTTTCATCATTAGTGTATAAGAATGCCAGAGATTTCTGTGCATTAATTTTGTATCCTGCTACTTTACGAAATTCCTTGATTAGCTCTAGTAGTTTTCTGGTAGCATCTTTAGGATTCGCTATGTATAGCATCATGTCATCTGCAAACCGTGACAGCTTTACTTCTTCTTTTCCAATGTGGATTCCTTTTGTTTCTTTTTCTTCTCTGATTGCTGAGGCTAAAACTTCCAAAACTATGTTGAATAAGAGTGGTGAGAGTGGGCAACCTTCTCTTGTTCTTGTTCTTAGTGGAAATGGTTTCACCATTGAGGACGATGTTGGCTGTGGGTTTGTCATATATGGCCTTTACTATGTTGAGGAAAGTTCCCTCTCTGCCTACTTTCTGAAGGGTTTTTATCATAAATGGGTGTTGAATTTTGTCAAAAGCTTTCTCTTCATCTATTGAGATGATCATATGGTTTTTCTCCTTCATTTTGTTGATATGGTGCATGTGTCTTTTTGAATTATGGTTTTCTCTGGGTATATGCCCAGTAGTGGGGTTGCTGGGTCATATGGTAATTCTATTTTTAGTTTTTTAAGGAACCTCCATACTGTTCTCCATAGTGGCTGTATCAATTTACATTCCCACCAACAGTTCAAGAAGGTTCCCTTTTCTCCACACCCTCTCCAGCATTTGTTGTTTGTAGATTTTCTGATGATGCCCATTCTAACTGATGTGAGGTGATACCTCATTGTAGGTTTGATTTGCATTTCTCTAATAATTAGTGATATTGAGCAGCTTTTCATGTGCTTCTTGGCCATCTGTATGTCTTCTTTGGAGAAATGTCTGTTTAGGTCTTCTGCCCATTTTTGGATTGGGTTGTTTTTTGTTTTTTTTTAATATTGAGCTGCATGAGCTGTTTATATATATTTGGAGATTAATCCTTTGCCCGTTGATTCATTTGCAAATATTTTCTCCCATTCTGAGGGTTGTCTTTTCGTCCTGTTTATGGTATCCTTTGCTGTGCAAAAGCTTTGAAGTTTCATTAGGTCCCATTTGTTTATTTTTGGTTTTATTTCCATTACTCTAGGAGGTGGATCAAAAAAGATCTTGCTGTGATTTATGTCAAAGAGTATTCTTCCGGGCTTCCCTGGTGGCGCAGTGGTTGAAAGTACGCCTGCTGATGCAGGGGACGCGGGTTCATGCCCCGGTCCGGGAGGATCCCGCGTGCCGCGGAGCGGCTGGGCCCGTGAGCCGTGGCCGCTGAGCCTGCGCGTCTGGAGCCTGTGCTCCACGACGGGAGAGGCCACAACAGTGAGAGGCGCGCATACCGCAAAAAAAAAAAAAAAAAAAGAGTGTTCTTCCTATGTTTTCCTTTAAGAGTTTTATAGTGTCTGGTCTTACATTTAGGTCTCCAATCCATTTTGAGTTTATTTTTGTATATGGTGTTAGGGAGTGTTCTAATACATGTAGCTGTCCAGTTTTCCTAGCACCACTTATTGAAGAGACTGTCTTTTCTCCATTGTATATCCTTGCCTCCTTTGTCATTGATTAGTTGACCATAGGTGCATGGGTTTATCTCTGGGCTTTCTGTCTTGTTCTGTTGATCTTTTTCTGGTTTTGTGCCAGTACCATATTGTCTTGATTACTGTAGCTTGGTAGTATAGTTTGAAGTCAGGAGTCTGATTCCTCCAGCTTCGTTTTTTTCCCTCAAGACTGCTTTGGCTATTCAGCGTCTTTTGTGTCTCCATACAAATTTAAGATTTTTTGTTCTAGCTCTGTAAAAGATGCCATTGGTAATTTGATAGGGATTGCATTGAATCTGTAGATTGCTTTGTGTAGTATAGTCATTTTCACAATATTGATTCTTCCAATCCAAGAACATGTTATATCTCTCCATCTGTTGGTATGATCTTTAATTTCTTTCATCAGTGTCTTATAGTTTTCTGCATACAGGTCTTTTGTCTCCCTAGGTAGGTTTATTCCTAGGTATTTTATTCTTTTTGTTGCAATGGTAAATGGGACTGTCTCCTTAATTTTTCTTTCAGATTTTTCATCATTAGTGTATAGGAATACAAGAGATTTCTGTGCATTAATTTTGTATCCTGCAACTTTACTAAATTCATTGATTAGCTCTAGTAGTTTTCTGGTGGCATCTTTGAGTTTCTCTATGTATAGTATCATGTCATCTGCAAACAGTGACAGCTTTACTTCCTCTTTTCCAATTTGTATTCCTTTTATTTCTTTATCTTCTCTGATTGCCATGGCTAGGACTTCCAAAACTTTGTTGAATAATAGTGATGAGAGTGGACCTCCTTGTCTTTTTCCTGATCTTAGAGGAAATGCTTTGTTTTTCACCGTTGAGAATGATGTTTGCTGTGGGTTTGTCATATATGGCCTTTATTATGTTGAGGTAGGTTCCCTCTATGCCCACTTTCTGGAGAGTTTTTAATCATAAATAGGTGTTGAATTTTGTGAAAAGCTTTTCAGCATCTATTGAGATGATCATATGGCTTTTATTCTTCAGTTTGTTAATGTGGTGTATCACATTGATTGATTTGCATATATTGAAGAATACTTGCATCCCTGGGATAAATCCCACTTGATCATGGTGTATGATCCTTTTAATGTGTTGTTGGATTCTGCTTGCTAGTGTTTCATTGAGGATTTTTGCATCTATATTCATCAGTGATATTGGTCTGTAATTTTCTTTTTTTGTAGTATCTTTGTCTGGTTTTGGTATCAAGGTGATGGTGGCCTAATAGAATGAGTTTGGGAGTGTTCCTTCCTCTGCAATTTTTTGGAAGAGTTTGAGAAGGATGGGTGTTAGCTCTTCTCTAAATGTTTGATAGAATTCACCAGTGAAGCCATCTGGTCCTGGACTTTTGTTTGTTGGAAGACTTTAAATCACAGTTTCAATTTCATTACTTGTGATTGGTCTGTTCATATTTTCTGTTTCTTTCTGGTTCAGTCTTGGAAGGTTGTGCATTCCTAAGAATTTGTCCATTTTATTGGCATAGAGTTGCTTGTAGTCGTCTCTTAGGATGCTTTGTATTTCTGCAGTGTCTTTTGTAACTTCTCCTTTTTCATTTCTAATTTTATTTATTATTTATTTTTATTTTTTGTGTGTGTGGTACACAGGCCTCTCACTGTTGTGGCCTCTCCCATTGCGGAGCACAGGCTCCAGACGCGCAGGCTCAGCGGCCATGGCTCATGGGCCCAGCTGCTCTGCGGCATGTGGGATCTTCCTGGTCCAGGGCACGAACCCATGTCCTCTGCATCGGCAGGCGGACTCTCAACCACTGCGCCACCAGGGAAGCCCTCTAATTTTATTGATTTGAGTACTCTCCCTCTTTTTCTTTTTCTTTTTTTTTTTTTTTTTTTTTGCGGTATGTGGGCCTCTCACTGTTGTGGCCTCTCCCGTTGCGGAGCACAGGCTCCGGACACGCAGGCCTAGCGGCCATGGCTCACGGGCTCAGCTGCTCCGCGGCATGTGGGATCCTCCCGGACCGGGGCACGAACCCGTGTCTCCTGCATCGGCAGGCGGATTCTCAACCACTGCGCCACCAGGGAAGCCCCTCCCTCTTTTTCTTGATGTGTCTGGCTAATGGTTTATCAATTTTATCTTCTCAAAGAACCAGCTTTTAGTTTTATTGATCTTTGCTCTTGTTTTCTTTGTTTTTATTTCATTTATTTCTGCTCTGATCTTTATGATTTCTCTCCTTCTGCTAACTTTGGGTTTTGTTTGTTCTTCTTTCTCCAGTTCCTTTAGGTGTAAGGTTAGATTGTTTATTTGAGATTTTTCTTGTTTCTTGAGGTAGTCTTGTATAGCTATAAATTTCCCTCTTGGAACTGCTTTTGCCACATCCCACTAGGTTTTGGATCATCGTGTTTTCATTGTCATTTGTCTCTAGGTATTTTTTTATTTCCTCTTTGATTTCTTCAGTGATCTCTTGGTTACTTAGTAACGTATTGTTTAGCCTCCATGTGTTTGTGTTTTTTACATTTTTTTCCCTGTAATTGATTTCTAATCTCATAGTGTTGTGATCAGAAAAGATGCTTGATATGATTTCAATTTTCTTAAATTTACTGAGGCTTGATTTGTGACCTAAGGTGTGATCTATCCTGGAGAATGTTCCGTGCACACTTGAGAAGCAAGTGTAATCTGCAGTTTTTGGATGGAATGTGCTATAAATATCAATTAACTCTGTCTGGTCTATTGTGTCATTTAACGCTTGTCTTATTAATTTTCTGCTTGGCTGATCTGTCCGTTGGTGTAAGTGAGGTGTTAAAGTCCCCCACTATTCTTGTGTTACTGTCAATTTCCTCTTTTATAGCTGTTAGCAGTTGCCTTATGTATTGAGGTGCTCCTATGTTGGGTGCACATATATTTATAATTGTTATGTCATCTTCTTGGATTGATCCCTTGATCATTATGTGGTGTCCTTCCTTGTCTCTTGTAACATTCTTTATTTTAAAGTCTGTTTTATCTGATATGAGTATTGCTACTCCAGCTTTCTTTTGATTTCCATTTGCATGGAATATCTTTTTCCATCCCCTCACTTTCAGTCTGTATGTGTCCCTAGGTCTGAAGTGGGTCTCCTGTAGACAGCACATATATAGGTCTTATTTTTGTATACATTCAGCAAGCCTGTGTCTTCTGGTTGGGGCATTTAATCCATTCACGTTTAAGATAATAATCGATATGTATGTTCTTATTACCATTTTCTTAATTGTTTTGGGTTTGTTTTTGTAGGTTGTTTTCTTCTCTTGTGTTTCCCACTTAGAGAAGCTCCTTTAGCATTTGTTGTAGAGCTGGTTTGGTGGTGCTGAATTCTCTTAGCTTTTGCTTGTCTGTAAAGCTTATGATTTCTCCATCAAATCTGAATGAGATTCTTGCTGGGTAGAGTAATCTTGGTTGTAGGTTCTTCCCTTTCATCACTTTAAGTATATCATGCCACTCCCTACTGGCTTGTAGAGTTTCTGCTGAGAAATCAGCTATTAACCTTATGGGAGTTCCCTTGTATGTTATTCGTTGTTTTTCCTTGCTTTCATTAATTTTTCTTTGTCTTTAATTTTTGCCAGTATGATTACTATGTGTCTTGGTGTGTTTCTCCTTGGGTTTATCCTGTATGGGACTCTGCACTTCCTGGACTTGGGTGGCTATTTCCTTTCCCATGTTAGGGAAGTTTTCGACTATTATCTCATCAAATATTTTCTTGGGTCCTTTCTCTGTCTCTCTCTCTCTCCTTCTGGGACCCCTATAATGCAAATATTTTTGTGTTTAATGTTGTCTCAGAGGTCTCTTAGGCTGTCTTCATTTCTTTTCATTCTTGTTTCTTTATTCTGTTCTGTGGCAGTGAATTCCACCATCTGTCTTCCAGGTCACTTATCGGTTCGTCTGCCTCAGTTATTCTGCTATTGATTCCTTCTAATGTATTTTTCATTTTCAGTTATTGTATTGTTCAGCTCTGTTTGTTTGTTCTTTAATTCTTCTAGATCTTTGTTAAACATTTCTTGCATCTTCTCAATCTTTGCCTTCATTCGTTTTCCAAGGTCCTGGATCATCTTTACTATCATTATTCTGAATTCTTTTTCTGGAAGGTTGCCTATCTCCACTTCATTTAGTTGTTTTTCGGGGGTTTTATCTTGTTCCTTCATCTGGTACGTAGCCCTCTGCCTTTTCATCTTGTCTTTCTGTGAATGTGGTTTTTGTTCCACAGGCTGCAGGATTGTAGTTCTGCTTGCTTCTGCTGTCTGCCCTCTGGTGGATGAGGCTATCTAAGAGGTCTGTGCAAGTTTCCTGATGGGAGGGACTGGTGGTGGGTAGAGCTGGCCGTTGCTCTGGTGGGCCGAGCTCAGTAAAACTTTAATCTGCTTGTCTGCTGATGGGTGGGGCTGGGTCCCCTCCCTGTTGGTTGTTTGACCTGAGGCAACCCAACACTGGATCCTGCCTGGGCTCTTTGGTAGGGCTAATGGTGGACTCCGGGAGGGCTCGTGCCAAGGAATACTTCCCAGAACTTCTGCTGCCAGTGTCCTTGTCCTCACGGTGAGACAGAGCCACCCCCCACCTTTGCAAGAGACCCTCCAACACCAGCAGGTATGTCTGGTTCAGTCTCCCCTGGGGTCACTGCTCCTTCCCCTGGGTCCCAATGCGCACGCTACTTTGTGTGTGCCCTCCAAGAGTGGAGTCTCTGTTTCCCCCAGTCCTGTCAAAGTCCTGCAATCAAATCCCTCTAGCCTTCAAAGTCTGATTCTCTAGGAATTCCTCCTCCCGTCGCCAGACCCCCAGGTTCGGAATCCTGACGTGGGGCTCAGAACCTTCACTCCAGTGGGTGGACTTCTGTGGTTTAAGTGTTCTCCAGTTTGTGAGTCACCGATGCAGCAGTTATGGGATTTGATTTTATTGTGATTGCGCCCCTCTGACCATCTATCTCATTGTAGCTTTTCCTATGTCTTTGGATGTGGTGTATCTTTTTTGGTGAGTTCCAGTGTCTTCCTGTCGATGATTGTTCAGCAGTTAGTTGTGATTCTGGTGTTCTCGCAAGAGGGAGTAAGAGCACATCCTTCTACTCTGCCATCTTGGACCATCTCCTACAATAGCATTTTGAGGTGTCCTTCTGTCCTTTATTTGGGGGGAAGTATCTGTTGTGGTTTTTGTTTTTAACTTGTAAATGTTCTTAACCTTTACTCTTTTTTTTTTTTTTGGCAGTACATGGGCCTCTCACTGTTGGGGCCTCTCCCATTGCAGAGCACAGGCTCTGGACACGCAGGCTCAGCGGCCATGGCTCACGGGCCCAGCCGCTCCGCGGCATGTGGGATCCTCCCGGACCGGGGCACGAACCCGTGTCCCCTGCATCGGCAGGCGGACTCTCAACCACTGCGCCACCAGGGAAGCCCTTTACTCTTATTTTTAATGATGTTGAAGTCTTTTTAGTCAGTGGATTCCCCATAATGGCATAGGGATATTTGAATCATAGTACATTTTGGATCTTGAGTATTTTTTGGTTGTTTTTATGCTGTCAGGTTATGTATAAAAGCAATTAGGAGTGCTGCCCTTGTCTTAGATGAATTGAGAATTGGTTGAGACCCTTTTACATTGGTGGAATTTGAGTTCACTGTGTCAGCAAGACTATTTTTGTTTGTTATAGCTATAGGAAATTTTGAAGGTATTTCTTTATGGTTGCACAAAAATTTTGTAGGGAAAATTATTTGAACTTAATTGGTATATTATCTTCTCATATATTTTAGAAACCCAAGCTATTTGTACCATATTCTGATTTCTGATTCCATATTAAGAATAAAGTCTATCTCTTGAAAAGCAAAAAAAGTAAGCTTCTAAAGAAATGATTTGTAACTGCCCTCCTGGCATAAAATTCTCTATTTTTATAATTAAAGTTGATAACAGGTTTCATGAAAAAGCAAACTTGTAGGTAGCTAAAGGATGTACTCAAAAGCAGTTCTCCTATGATGAAGAAAATCATGTCCTGTCTGTTTTGTTGGGCTCCAGCTCACGTCAAGTATTGTTGTTTGTGAATTTAAAAATAGTAAGAAATATGCAGCATATACAGATTCACACAGTCCATTGAGGAAAACCTCTGGGGTTCAGTTAACAAGTATCTGTCTGGCATTCCCTCTAGGGGTAGACATCCACCTTGTTGTGTGAATCAGAACTTTATTCCTTTTTACTGCCGAGTAGTATTTCACTGTATGGATGTATACGATTTATTCATTTACCCATTGAAGGACATTTGGGTTATTTCTAGTTTAGGGTGATTATGAACCTTATAAACATTTGTGTGTAGATTTTTGTGTGAACATAAGTTGTCATTCTCTAGGGTAATGTTTGCATTGGAGTGGGATTACTGGGTATGTAATAAAGAATTTGGCCTTTGTCCCTGGTTCCTGGGACATAGCCTCTTAAGTCCTTGGAATTTCCTGAGTGATAGGAGTGTCTTTGTTACTTATGGTGGATCCTGATAGCTTAGTTAATGAGATGACTCAGGATAAGGACTGGCCGTCCCAGAAAGACTAACCATGTCATTAGAGGATTGGGCCACTGAGTCACATGTAATCAGCCTGAATAGTTTAGACTCAATGCCAGTGAGTCAGTCATGCTTATGTAATGAAACCCCAGTAGAAACTCTGGACATTGAAGCTCAGCTGAGCTTCCCTGATTGGCAGTACTCTGTCATAAATTGATATTTTGGGAGCGTAACATGCCCTGATCACAAGGAAGCTTCATGCTGGGACCCTCCTCTACCTCACCCTATGTGTCTCTCCTTTTGCCAGGTTCTGATTCGTATCCTTTTGCTATAGTAAAACTGGAATTGTAAGTATTTTCCTGAGTTTTGTGAGTTGTTCTAGTGAATAATCACACCTAGGGGAGGGTTGGTGGGGGACCCCAAACTTGAAGCTGGTATCTGAAGTGAGAGCAGTCTTGTGGAGGACTTTGCCTTTAACCTGTGAAGTTTAGCCTAACTCCAGGTAGTTGGTGTCAGACGGAACTCATTGCACTGAGTCATGCGGTAGGTATATGCTTAACTTTATAAGAAACTGCCAAACTTCCAGAAGGCACTGCCATTGCATTCCCACCAGCAACATATGAGGGTTTCCAATTATGCATACGTTAGACTGATATTGTTCCATAGCTCTTATATGTTCTGTTCTGGATTTATTTTGCTTTTGTTTTTCATTCATTCTTTTTTGTGTGTTTCAGTTAAGGTAATTTTTATTGACTTATCTTTAAATTTACTGATTCCCTTCTCAGCAATGGTAGATCAACTGATCAGCCCATCAAAGGCATTCATCATCTTTGTTACAGTATTTTTCATTTCTGGTATTTCTATTTATTATAGTTTCTGTTTCTTTGTGGAAATCACCCATATCATCTTGCATGTTGCCCACCATTTCTACAACATATTAACCATAGTTATTTTAAATTCTGTCAGCTCCAAAATCCTTGTCATATCAGATTCTGGTTCTCATGGTTACTTCACTCTGTGTTTGGTTTTTTTGTTTTTGTTTGTTTATTTTTTTTGGAGTTTATGTTTTTTGTTTTTAATTTTTATTACAGTATAGTTGATTTACAATGTTATGTTAGTTTCAGGTGTACAGCAAGGTGAATCAGTTATACATATACATATATTAACTCTTTGTAAGATTCTTTTCCCATATAGGTCATTACAGAGTATTGAGTAGAGTTCCCTGTGCTATATAGTAGGTCCTTAATTAGTTATCTATTTTATATATTGTAGTGGGTATATATCAATCCCAATCTCCCAATTTATCCCTCCCCACCCCCTTACCCAGTGGTTACTAATTAAGGACCTACTATATAGGTATTTACAAACATAAATTTGTTTTTTTATTTACAAACAAATTTTTTACATCTGCAACTCTATTTGTTTTGTAAGTTCATTTGTACCATTTTTTTAGATTCCACATATAAGTGATATCATATGATATTTGTCTTTCTCTGTCTGACTTCACTCAGTATGACAATCTCTAGGTCCATCATGTTGCTACAAATGGCATTATTTTGTTCTTTTTTATGGCTAAATAACATTCCACTGTATATATGTACCACATCTTCTTTATCCACTCCTCTGTTGATGGACCTTTAGATTGCTTCCATGTCTTGGCTATTGTAAATGCTGCTGCCATGAACACTGGGGTGCATGTATCTTTTCGAATTATGTTTTTCTCCAGATATATGCCCAGGAATGAGATTGCTGGATCATATGGTAGCTCTATTTTTAGGTTTTTTGTGTTTTGTTTTTTTTGTGGTATGCGGGCCTCTCACCGTTGTGGCCTCTCCCATTGCGGAGCACAGGCTCCATATGCGCAGGCTCAGCGGCCATGGCTCACGGGCCCAGCCGCTCCGCGGCATGTGGGATCTTCCCGGACTGGGGCACGAACCCGCGTCCTCTGCATTGGCAGGCGGACTCTCAACCACTGCGCCACCAGGGAAGCCCTATTTTTAGGTTTTTAAGGAACCTCCATACTGTTCTCCATAGTGGTTGTACCAGTTTACATTCCCACCAAGCTCAAATTTAATTGGCTCAAGTTACAAAGGTCCCCTAGGAGGGCCTGGGAGGGGAGACCACCTGGAAAGAACCTGGGAGAGGCAGGTTCCCTGCCAATACCCACCACTCCGATTAATTCACTCTTAAGAATACGTTTTTTCTTGTTTTCAGATGCATCTGGGTATTTTGTTGAAAGCAACACATTTTGTGTAGGACAGTAGATGGATGAATGGTTTTTCTGCCTAAAAATGGGCAGGCCTTTCCTGATGCTTAGACCTTTACTGCAGAATTTGAATTAATCTAGTTAGAAGTTGTGTTTGGTTGGAGGGACATGGTTGCTGTGATTAACCTTAGTGGCTTTGAGTTCCTATAGCAATATATATCGCATTCCTGATTGGGGATGGATTACCAGAGCAGAGTGTCTCTTCTGACCTTGAGTTTAGGGCTTCCCTTTGTACTGTGCCTCAGAGAGTTGTTAAGTCTCTGCATGCTGTTGTTGCTTTCCTGTCCTCCTCCCAGAAGTGTTCTGTTATTTGAAGCTTGACTGGAGGCAGGGGAGGGACTGACATTCTCGGATTAAGGGGAAGCTTTAGGCACTGTGTGTCTCAGTTTACTGTGTCTTGATTCACTTGCCCCTCCACGGCTAGTCGTAGGCCTGGTGATATTCCTGCCTCCCCAAGAGTAGGGTTTTTCTTCCCTGTTCCCTTTCATCAGCTGCAGTGACTTTTCATAGGTACCCTAAGGGTGGCAGCATTTGTGGCCCTTTTCCCCCATAGAATAACATTTATGTAGGAGAGATGGGAGAAGGGGTCTGATAGTTTCTTGACTCTCCCACATCCCACTGCTGGGTCTGCACCACAGTTGACCCTTAGGGCTCTTTCCGATCTTTTCTTTGAGCACCTGGTAGAGTTTGCAAGAGAGTGCAGACTCCACTAATTTCTGCAGCTCCTAGGACTTCCCACTGTCCGGCCAGCACCAGTTCATTACTAACTCATGCTAAACAGTTTTTTCCAATGTCTGCTTGTAGCTGCCCTGTGTAAACTAGTGCCGACGGCTCATCTTTCCAGTCAGCTGCCTGCCCCTCTTTAGATTTGGGCCAGTTGCAACCTCAGCTCTCTGATGGGTTTGAAAAAAAGCCATAATTTGAAGTTAATCTGGACTTTTTTTTTTTTTTTTTTTTTTCTTTTGTAAGGGTGGAAGCAATATTCCCTTTAGCTCTACATTTCAGAATTGGAAGCTGGAAGTACTGTGGTTTTCAAAATATATATAATTATATTTTTTGAATTAAAAACATAAGTATAATTAATTTCACATTCACAATTCAGAAAGTAATGAGCCATTCTTAGTTTTCTATGCAAAAGAATCATTTTTCTTTTAATTATAAAGGTGATAAGAGTATAGAAAGTTTGGGAAGTACAAAACTGCAAGGGCCATGTGAGTGTTTGTGTTCCTTTTAGTCTTTTCATAGTGATATTTTTAGATTTCCCCTCATTTATTGCTAGTTCCCACATTAACCCTTACATGGCTTCATAGTCTTACAGAAGTTTCATAGAAGTTTTAAAATTCTGTCTAGGGAGGGTTAAGAGCAAATGGTGACAACTGTCATTGTATAGTTTGGGACATAAATAATTATATGGACTGCTCTGTTTCTAAAAACCTTTTTCTCCACTTGGCACATTTATGTGTTTTTTTCCTATTACAGAGTCTTCTCTTCCATTCCTGCGGAGCCTCTGCCCAGCAGAGAGCCCTTGCCCGAGTCCTGCAGGGCAGTTAAGTCTGTCTCCTTATGTGCATTTAGGAAAGCCTACTCTATAGGCCTCCCTGCCATTCAGCTTCATTTGATCCCGTAGCAACTCTTATTTGGCTTAATTGCCCACCCTGAATGCCCCAGCTCCAGGATCTCCCAGTGTAACAGCTGGCAGGGACAACTTTTTCATGTTTGGTTAAATTCCAGTTACTCATTTGAAAGATGGTTTCTCCAAATACATATAATTCCTGACATATTTCACATTTATTTTTTCCCTAGTCCTAAAGCAGGATAAGAAAAACCGGAACCTGTGTGTGAGGGCCCCTGCCTGCACCGTGAAGCAGGGCACATCTCATCTGGAGGTTTCACGACTGGGGGGGTCTTAGGCTCAGCATAAGAGGGATGCTAAACTCAGCTGCTCAGGACGAGAGCACTTTTCTCCTGATCACCACTTAACACTTTTGGGTCTCAGAGAAGAATTAGATTTGTCTGAAATATAAATTTAAAAGGATCTTCCATGAGATGATTCCTTGGCCAAGCAGAAGTAGGTTTTCCTAAAGTGCAATAGAAGGGTGTTCTTTATTTTACTAATTGCTGTTAAAATGACAGAGGACAAACTTGTAATGGAAAAAGGAAATGAACAATTAAACACCTTATTTCAGGCAATCATACCTTATAATTTGGTAATTTAGATAAATTTATATTAAATTCAAATGAGTTCAGTATACTTAGTGGTTTGCTTAATATCTTGCTGTGTGCTACTGCTTCAGAAAGAGATGTTCCTTTTGAACTAAGAGTACTAATAGGGGATTTTTTTCAAGTATAAATAATACTTATCAAAATATTGCTTTTCTTTCATTCCCTGCTTTAGCAAACTTGCAAATACATGATTCTTGCAGACCTTCACTTTGTTTTCTCAATTATTCTTTCTTGGGGTTCTATATAAAGTTATCCTAAGTACTTGAATGAATTTAAGTAATTAGGAGTTTAAATTTTCTAGGAGTTAATGGTGGGGAGAGGAGGGTAAGAACGCAGTGCATTGATTAGGTTTACTTATTTTTCAGGTTTGATGCCGTTCCCTTAGATGGAGATGTCTTGTTTTATCAGTTTTATTTCTGTCCCCCACATTGTCCTTTCTTTCTCTTTTTATCTCCTGTTACTCTCTTAAAGCATTCTTCCCGACAGACTTTCAGCCACAATTCACCTGATTATATTTCCTTTCTTCCAGTTTGAAACGAAAAGGGGAAAGACTTAAGGGAGAGAGAAGAACTTGGGCTGGACGCAGAGTTTGAAGAATAAAGTAGTTGGAGATTGGAGGAGTCAGCACTTAGCCATTGGCAGGTCCTGTTCCTCATTCATCTATTTTAGGATAACCCCCTGCCCCCAATATTAAACTGATGGGGGAAATGTGTAAGATGAGATATATCTCTTCTGGTTTTTCTGGGGAGGGAATAACAGTTGTAGCAGCACTTAGCAAACTTTCTTTTTAAAATGTTCCCACTTTAAAGTTTAGAAAACTGCCACCTCAGGATTTTATTTTCAGTTCTGAGGGAATCAACCTAAATCCCAGCACTAAATAACCTTCCTTTGAATAAAAAGACAAATGCCTAGTGGTTTTAAGTTGCTGGGTTTTATTAAGATATTGGCAAAATTTCAACATACTTCTTACCTGAATGAACAGTTTTAATAAAATATGAAGGATCACTCATGATTACAACTGAACTCAAAAGTGAGCTGTAGAGAAGATTTATAAATTGATAGATTTGCTTGGTAAGAAATGATTCACTTCATCTGCTCCGCTCCATAGAGAATTCTTTGCAGAGAAATGTCAAGAACAAGAGAACGAAGCCTGTCTCTCACCAAAGAGCACCTAGAGTAAGAGGTAACACTGACGTGTCTGTACATTATTTCATACATCAAAGTTTATCAGAGTATTTTCCTTTTCCAGAACAACTGCTGTGTCAGTCTGGAGCTCCCTATCTTATTTCATATGTTCTAATTAGTACAATATAAATAGTCTTTAAAACAGAAGATAAAATGCTGCTAGAGGAAGTAACAATTATTTTTCAACACAGTACCGTTTCTGGGAAATAGACCTATTATAACACTGGAAGTATCTTGTTTTGGAAAAAAGCATTTAAGCTATTCACGGGTCAGAACAGAAGAGTGGGTGTTTGTCCTTTACCGTCATGTGATTTTTAAAAGGTAAAAAGAAGCGTGTTCTTTCTTTTTCTAATTTATGATCCAAAGAATAATTCTCCTAAATTATGGTATGACCAAAACTTTTATGGCATTGCTTCGGTGTGAATGATCACTGAGTGAACAAATTATGTTTAAACAAACATTAAAATAATAATTTAGATCACTTTCCCTCAAAGCCTCAGCAAGCCTTTGACGGGGAAGGAAGTACTTGAACCACAGCAATTTTATCTGTAAACACTTAACTTCTTTATGCATCATTTCATCTGCCCGTTGGATGTTGCGCTTCTTACTGGCACAGTGTTCCAACAGAGGAGTACGGTTGTCATGACGATGCGGTGTGACACTGTAGGACCACTATAAATGCGGTCAGAATCAGACTCAGTGTTGACATTGACATTGTTGACATTGTCCTTGGAAAAGGTGTTAACTTTCGAGGATCCTCCTAAATTAAATGCAACAGTAACTTTATATTAATTCAAGGACAATGGATGGCACTTTTAGGTAAAGAAAAGATATATACATGTATTTCCACCATCCTTTTCAGTACAGACCTAAATGGGATTAATAGCCCCAGTGTTTGGTGCTGTAATGTTGCTTCACCTCAGATATCCCTCAGAAGTACACATCCAGAAAGTGAACAAAGGAGGCCTCCAAATTAGGGACTGGTTCCCTTTGAAACTCACAGTGAATGTACAAGGAGTTTGTATTGACTTCAGTTAGTGACTTGAAGTCTGTTTCCCTAACCAGTACTACACTTTCTTTTTTATATTTATTATTTCCTATTCTAACAAAACTTTAGCAAGCAAACAAGTTGATGCAGATCATGTTAAACTGTAAAAGGGATACTGCCATCTTAAGGATTGAATGTAGAACTTCCACCATCACTAAATTACACAATGAATAAAAGTACAAAACACATAATTCACAGACTGTACCTCAGCGTTAATGGTTAATATATATTATATACTTTTATATCTAATATTTTTACAATCACCAGATACACCATCATTAAATACAAGTTACAGAAATGTGTAGACACCATGAGTAAGAGGGGGGACTTATTGCTTACGTCAGCAAGCAGCAGATGAGGGCACAGGATTTGAACTGAAGGGAACTACTTTCTATCACCAGTGGCATCAAGATATAACACTGCATTTCACAAAGCACTGCTTTTTATCTAGTTTCTAGAACCAAGAGCAGTATATATCAGACCAATAACCACTACTTTAATATGTATTATAGAATTTTAAAGGACTTACCTTACAAGTGGTACCTAACTATAAGTATGCATGTCGTGAACAAATGAATTAGTAGTTGCTATTTTTTACAATATTGGCTTATAACGTGACCACACTAGAACTACTTTGCTTTATTTTCTAGAGGGCTACTGGTATCAGAAATGGAGTTAACACTGCTTATGTAGTTACACCTACAAAATTCAGACCCTTAAAGGTGAGGTCTCTTAGTCCCAATTTCATCCAACCATTTTTCCCCAACTGAAAAAAACCTGTCATTTGTACCTTATTTCCTTTCACCTTCTTTATTCTGATCAAAATCATTAGCAATAGACAACTGTAGAAAAATCTTTAAAAAATTTTTAACTTAGCTTAGTGCTTTGGGCTATAATATATACCAGTGTTCTGCTGCCTCTGTTTTCTTGCTTCCTTAGATGATAATTTGATTTGAAACGGACACTGCACCTGATGGGTTGTTAACAAGATCTAGGCTTCCAAAAATGACAGATGTGCGTGAGGTCCATGGACGGGGGTAAAGCATCAGGATGGTGACAAGATTCTGGTACTAAGGCTGGAGCCATGGGTGCTTCCTCCTTTTCAGCCGTGTGTCACAAGACTTGAGAAGAAGTGACTTCAAAGTAAGGGAAAACAAATACTGAAAAGCTCTACTTACATCCAAATTTTGTTGCTAAAGTGAATCTGTTATTTGTTTGCTATAGCTACACTGGCACCCCAAAATATGCTACAGTCCTCTGCGTTTTTAAGGTCCAGGAATCACAGTCCTCCACTATAAGTCTGGGGACCACAGTGTACTTAGTGTCCGTGTGTCAGCGTCACGTTAAAACAGGGCCGCTCAGTGCACATTTCTCAGCGAGAGCATTTAGCGCCTCCCAACAGCGTGAGGGCGCGAGCCCCGCAGCAGGCAGCTCCTGTGCACTGGCGTGGCTGCTCCGCTGGGGGGGGGGGGGGTGTCAGATGGAGACACTCATGATTCTCAAAGAATCAGGCTGCTTCACTGAATGAATCTGATTATTAGTTTATTTGCCGCCTCTAGTTGTAGGTATGGTTCTGACTTGAAACTGTAGAAATGACAAAAAGCAGACAATTTCAGAATATCAAATGTAAGTAAATATTGAGAAGAGAAATGTGTACTATTCGGTCTGAAGCTGCAGGACTCAAATTTACAACTAAACAGACCTCAGTTGCGGTAATCTGCATTCTCCTTTGCACTTGGCCTCTGGGCTCCCTTGAGGCAGTACTTTCAGCCTCTTCCACACCAATTATTTCATTCCCTTGGGGGAAACAATTTTAGAGAAATTAAAACTAATATTTTTCATTCTCCGACACCACTTTTTATTTGATCGTAGGACATGCCTTTGCTGTCTGAACTTTTTTTTTTTTTTAAAAAGGCAGAAAAAAATAGAAATACTGTTTGATTTTCTTTTAAAATGGCAACTTGATTCTAGTATATTTGTACCTGAAATCATCTCCATTAAAGAAGTTTTACTCCTGAGATGAACGTACAGTGAAAAACACATTAGCGTCATAGGTTAAAACCAATTGACAGCAGTCTTCTAAAAAATAATAATTCCGTCAAAAGCACCATAACAGGTTATGAAACTCCCAAATAGCTACAGCCCTAGGAAATACTTTTTGATTCAAAAAATTTTCATTGTTGGTCTTTTATGTTACAGGAAAAAACTAGTGAATCTGTTTGACTACAGACCACCTCACAAGTCTGAGAATATGACATTTTTACACTAGTTTTCTACTTTCATTGTTACCAGTTAAAACCCATGTGGCTTTTAACCTTTTACCTACCAAAAAAGGGGGAGGGGCTCTCCCTCATGGTCCCCAGTCTTTTGAGGAACATTCCCCAACTAGATCCAATTCTGCATTAAGTTTCCCAGAGATACATTAGGCACATCAGAACAGATTTCACCTGCCGTGAGATTTCAACACTATAGCTCCGGACTGAAATAACCAACTCGCAAGCTTCCACTAGTGACGCGAAGGGGTCACGGGGTGGGGGTGGTACGTAGGTACAGAGACACATCACTGGGACCAGGTGTATAATTTTGCTAGTGAAACCGCCAGTACTTTTTTATTAGACTGAAAACACTGTAGTGAGTTTCCTAGAGATCTATTTACATTTAAGAGTTGAGCCATCCATGGCTCATCATAAAGAAGCACACAATATTTCAGAAATGTCTACCTTGTTTCTACTCTGATAGTGATGTTTTTATTGGGGGAGAGCTAGCTAGCCTACTTTAAAGAGAAAGTTATTTATTCTATTTTTAAACTCCAGGGAAGAGCTGGGTATGGAATAGCATTACTCTTTTTAAGCTTCCCCATCAGGTTTTCACTGTACCCTTTCCAACTGTTTTGTCTCCATGGCAGAGAACTTCTTAACATGCTATTTCTCTTCCCACTTCGAATAAGTGAGGACAGGCTAGTGCCCGTTTTGTGGGAAGGCTCTCGAGCAGAGAGAAAAGAATAAAACTTTGGATTAAACCTGAATCCGTGCCGCCTCTTTGAGTAGTGGTAGTGTAAACGATACAATCTAGAAACTTTCTTTCCCAGGAATTTGAACTGTTCATTTTCCAACCTAGAACAAACAGGAGACAAGCTCTCCATTCTGCATATCTGCTGCCCTGTGGAACCCAAATTAAAAGAAGAGGGAAACTCTCCAGCACCACTCCGTTCAGGCAATGATGATTGAACTGATTTTTTCTCCATTATTAGCTCATTAACAAAATTTGCTTTCTTTGGTGCACCAGGACCAAACATCTCAACTGGTGGCAAAAACTGGGCACCGTGAGGTTTGCTTGCTTCTATTTGTGCAAGATCTAGGTAGCCTGGATCTTCCAGCACGTTGATTTGGGACCCTGGGCTCAGGCTAGTTCTATCAGTGAATGAATCCACACGCCCATCATAGCCTAGATCAGCGGGTGCTGAGCACTGGTGCTGAGGCCAAGGGCGTTTGCACTCTCCGTGATTCTCCTTATCATCCCCACCATCTTCTTGCCCTCCTTGAAAAGAGCTCTCTGTCCAATCTGACTCCTCACTAACACTTACAGCTTTGTTCATGTCCCTCAGGAATACCACAATAACAGTGATGTTATCACTTGACCCAGCATCGCGAGCTGACGCCACTAACTTGTGGGCGACCATGCTGCTGTCTCCATTATTCTCCTTCAAGTGGTCAGACACAACTTTCACCGCCTCGTCAGGGCTCACGGTGTCATAGAAGCCGTCGCAGGCAAGAATGAGGTAGTCTTCAGTTCCATCCAAAACAGTAGAGGCAGAATCTGCATCCCCACAGATGTATGGCTTATGTTCAGCATCTCCTGTGGGAATTAGAAAAGAGGTCAGATTTTGGTTTATCTTGCATGTAAAAATGTTTATGGCCAGCTCAAATGGCCTAAGCAGAGCAAGGTCCTCTGTTGAGGGAACAGTATCAGCAAAGACACAGAGGTGACTGTTAGGGAGAAATTTGTAGTTGAATTTTGGGTGCTTGGAGGGCAACAGACTGGAGACCTGGGGCCCCACTAAGCTAGGTTTCTGTCACCAGCTTTTACTGAGATACGTGATCATCTGCAGTGCATTCTGGAACTTCCAGATCCCTCCCTTGTTCATCTTCGTTGTTTTCCTTTAGTACTTGGAGAGAGCCTTAGCAAACAGGTCCCTCGCCTGTTGGGTAACCAAATAACATTACTACAAGGGATACTCATTTACTTCTTTACATAAAAAACATGGAGTATTGAGCAATAGTTCCTAGTTTAGGGTATCATAATTCATTGGCCAACAGTAGTTTAAAAAAATTTTTTTTTACAAAATGCTTTATCATTCTTAAAGTGGTAGCATACAGCTTAGTGGTTAATGATGCAAGCCCTGGAGTCAGACTGCCTGCATCCGGATCTTAGCACTTGTTACTTACAAACCCTCTTCAATTACTGTCCGTTTTATTGTACTAAAACGGAACTATATGACTAGGGGAAGATAAAATGAAGTTATGTATACTTACTTAAACGATGTGGCCATATTGTCACTGTTTCTGATCTCTGTTATAGGTTCTCTCCTACCCAAGTAAAGTTCTCTCCAATAGTTCACATCCCTGTTTAATCCTCAAATAGACCCAAAAAGCTCAATGGGAACTCTATGGATAACTCTGCTAGAACCACTGTGGACCCTGAACAACAGATACTTACTTAATATTTAATTACCTGGGTTAGTTTATCTACAAAGTAAGAAACTAGTCTTTTTCACAGACTAAGGTAGCCAGAACCATCTTCCTCAAGTATGGTTTTGATTTCGTCAACTTCACTGCTATACTATGGCACCTCCCAATGGCCTGTTAAAGCTAATTAAAACTTCCCAATCACTGGGGATTCAGTGTCCTCGACCAAAATCCACTTTACTAAACTTCCCCATTCCCTATTCCACCTGACTGTATTATTATCATCATTATTTTCTGAATTCCAGCTCTAAAAATAAATGTGATCTGAGTCATACTGTTCCCAAAAATCTTAGTGCTTCAATTAAAAGGCTACTGCAACTGTTAGTTTGGAACAGAACATACAAAGATCTGCACAGAGAAAATGCTGCCAAAATTCTGGCTTTTCACCTGATCTACTGTTGGATGTCAAATTCATGACGTTTCGCCCCCAAATTTGGTGGGAGGGCATGATTATCCGTTTCATTGTAGAAATGGCAACATCCTTTTGTCTTAAACCTCCTCTCTCCATATGCTAGAAAACATATGCCTCGTGTCAACTTTGGATCATAAATCTGAAGGGCTCATGGGGAGAAACAGTTGAAAAGCATTTTATTTTTAAAGTGTTAAGTGTTATTTACTTTCTAAGTAGAGTTGAACTCTGCTCGGGAGTCCTTTTTCTTTCTTTTTAATTAATTAATTAATTAATTTATGGCTGTGTTGGGTCTTCATTGCTGTGCCCTGGCTTCCTCTAGTTGCGGCGAGCCGGGGCTACTCTTGGTTGCAGTGCGCGGGCTTCTCATTGTGGTGGCTTCTCTTGTTGTGGAGCACGGGCTCTAGGCGTGTGGGCATCAGTGGTTCTGCAGTGTGGGCTCAGTAGTTGTGGCTCGCGGGCCCTAGAGCGCAGGCTTAGTTGTGGCGCACGGGCTTAGTCGCTCAGCGGCTTGTGGGATCTTCACGGACCAGGGCTCGAACCCGTGTCCCCTGCATTGGCAGGCGGATTCTTAACCACTGTGCCACCAGGGAAGTCCCAGGAGTCCTTTTTCTTGTCCTTATTTAGCCCCTATTTTATTCCATGAGCTTTCCAAATCCTTCTCACATTCTTCAACTCTTTCCAATTAAGTTACTGGATCTTGGTAGATGGCTTAATTTCCTACTTCAAAGAAAATTAAGTTTATCAGGCCCGAATTCCCTCAATTCCTCCTCCCGACTTAAAAAAAAAATCTTTAGTAATTCACCTATATCCACAACCATTTTCTATTTTCAAAATTCCATGACTTGACCTCTGCAGCATTTGACCCTGTTGACTACATACTCCTAGAAAGCCCCTTGCCCAGTGTCTGTGATACCCCATTTCTGTGTCTCTGAGCCCTTCCTGATTTTCCTCACTGGCTCCTTCACTTAAAATCACCAAAAATCACTGTGGGCCAAGACTGTGCCAGGCAGGGTTCTAAGTGTGGTGTGTGTATTATGCCATTTAATACAGAAACTCTATGAGTTAGGTACTGTTACTATTCCTGCTTTACAAAGGGACAAATAGATACAGAGAAGTGCAGTAAATTTCTCAAGACCCACAGCTGGTAAAGTGGCAGAGCCAAGATACAAACCCAGAGAGCATAACTTCATGTTATTCTACAACAAGTAATGAGTCTCATCCTTGGTCTCTCTTTACACTAAATATTCCTGGGCAATGTCATCCATTCCTGTAGGTTCAACTAACACACACACACACACACACACACACACACACACACACACACACACACACACACACACACACACACACACACACACACACACACACACACACACACACACACACACACACACACACTTCACAGGTTGCTAATATTATTGCCAAAATGGGATGAACTCCCATATCTCTATCTCTAGCTCAGAACTCTGCTAAGCTCCAGATCTGTATTTCCTATTGCATATAAATTATCTCTTCCAAGACATCCCACAGGTACCTAGAATATAAAATATGTCCAAAATGAACTCATTATCTGCCCTTCTCCCCAGTCCCAAACTGCTGCTGCTGCTTTATTACAAATGTTTTATCATCTTCTCAGTCACACAAGTCCGAAACCTGGAAGTTAACTTTCCTCTTCCCCCCATAAACTGTCGTTTCTGTCTCATCAATTTATACCCTCCTCTGTATCCCCATTTTAGCTGTCCTATCTCTGAAACAAATTGTACCAGCAGCCTCCTGAATGACCTCTCATCTAGGCTTTCTACTCTAGTTCGTCTTCCATAATTATTAGAAATACTTACAAATACAAACCTGACCACATGGGCCCTCATCTTATTCACCTGGCAAAGTCCAGACACTTAGCCTGGCATTTAAGCCCCTTTGTGCTCTGGTGCCAACACATATCTCTTCCCACTCCCACCCTCTGCCCCAGCCTCCTGCACTTGTCACTGTTCCTAAAACAAGACATGCCCTTTGAGATGCCCATGTGTTTGTATTTGCCATACCTGGGAGGTCCTTCTCTGCATACTATCCTCCATGTCCACTTCAGAAGTCACTTCCTCTCTGAAGTCAGCCTGGTTTTCTCTTAGATTGTCACTTATTCAAGGACATTCTTTCCCTGCTTTTCCCCCTCGCGTCATATTTTTAGAAGCAAGAAATGATACGTATCCTCTAGTATAAAGTTGGTTCTATAACAAGCATTAAAGTTACTTCTCAATACTCGGACAAAGACAGTTAGATCAAGAGAAGAGGTCTTTGGTTGGAGTTGTCAAAAATAATTCTGTTTGAGGGTGTGTTTTAGAAATGAGAAATTTCTCCCTTTTGGCCTTATTCCAGAGTTTCTAATATAACTCCCTCAGTCTAAGGTAAAGCCAGCTCTCAGTTTTTCAAGAGGGACTGCAGAATCTCTGAGCTTCCTCCTTCTCCCTCAGCCTCTGCTGCTCCCATTTGGGCCACTTCACAGCTTGCCAGCACCTTCCCAAAGAGTAGGAGGGAAATCACATCAGTGGTGAAACTGAAATCAGTCCTTTGAGATTTTGTTAATGTTCCTGGAATATTTTGGTAATGATAAGCAAAATTTGGGGATTAGACCTTAATTCCATTTATCCATGTTATCCGTACATCAGATGACTTCATTTATTTAGGAGGCAGTGACTGAGAACTGCAGTATATACGCATATATGCATACCACCCATATAGACACATGCACATTGATTTGTTCTTTTTAAAAAAACAAAGTGAAGCTGAGCCATGAAGCCTAAAGCAATAGACCCAGGTGCAAAAGTGAAACAGACAGAAACAGTACTGTAGCCCAATTCTTTGAACTACACCTTTGCATTTTGTCCAAACAGCTTAGCTGTTTACTGTCTCAATTTTAGACAAAGAATTTTATGGACTTCCCCTTCTTTTAAAGAATTTAGGTCCAGGGAAGCAGATTTGCTGAAACCCCAGGGTTATCTGACAATTATATTCCACATATAGTAAAATTAGTTTTCTAATTTTAATATAGTAAAAATTGTTTTCATCTAAAAAGCATATTATTTGTGTTATTTTAGAATCCATTGAAAAAATTAAAGATATAAGCAAAGTAAAATATGGGGGGGGGAAGCTTCTATTTTATGGAAAGTACTGATTTAAGCTAAGTATGACCTAAAATGGAATGAAACATGAGGATCACTGTGGTTTTAAGCAGATTTGTATGCTAAAGATTAAAGGCTTCCGTTTAAAAAAAAAAAAAAGAAACTAGTAAGAGAACATTTCTTAATATAGTTCTCTTTTAAGAATGGAATTTATGTAAATGAGTAGGCTAAATAATTAATTAAAAGAAGCATTATCCAAATGTTATTTTAAACAGTAATAAGCGCTCTGAAAATCTGTTACTATCTCAGGTTCCCTTGTTGTATCAGATTAATATAAGACAGTGTTCTGGAAAAAGAAGTTTGGAGAAGCAAAAATTCATCGGTTTTTCCTACCAATAGCTCTGGAGACCGACAGACTTCCATTCACCCTCCAGGCACCAAACCAGACTACACAACCTCCAAGGGCCTCAATTCGCTGCTTTTCATCCTGCACAGTAATGTAATAGAAAGAAGCAAATAATTGGATTCAGGATTTATTCATCTACCTTAACAGTAAACAACAGATATAATACTCATCAGCTTCCTGGAAAGGGTTCTCTTTATTTTTCCTTTGGAAGGTGGGCATGGTTGCTGAGATAAGGTGATAATTATAATAACAAGTGAAAATCAGTGACTAGAAAACTGCCTTTGTGGCATGTGCCCTAACAGAACAGACCATACTTACCTCTCTGTCCGGTTTGTGAGGCTTCATTAGTTCAACAGCTTGGCCCTTTCTCACAAGCATAACCTGGGAATCACCTACCCAGGCCACATGCAGCATGTTGCCTCTGATAAAAGTCACCACTCCTGTGGTCCCGCATCTCAAGCTCTGAAAGTAATTTAAATAAGAGTCAGTAAAAATAAGTAGACATCAAATTCTCACTGAGAAGCAATTTACAAGTAATACAAACTTTTCAGTTGGAAGCTAGACTACTAATAACTGGATTTCACAAATAGCAATTCCCATTTCTCAATGCATTCTTATGTGCTTGTATGTATTTCTATGTGCACACACAGATACAGAACCATTTTATCTGTGATATGCAAGGCAGAGACAATTATCAATTCCATTTTATACACAGGTACTATGGCAGGTTATGTGAGTTGCCCAAGATCAGGTAACTGATTAGAACAGAACTGAAATTTTTTCCTCCTAGTCCAGTGCTAAGCCACTATATCAGTCCTTAGAGTAAAGATTTCCATACTCTGGTCTCTGTTTTGTTACTAACCTACTGTATGTTCAGGGCGAGAGTCCTGGCTTTACAAAATAACATACAAAGCTTCTGGTGTGGACACAACAAATGCTTCCATACTCTGGATAATAAAACAGGAGCCGAGAGATTACATACATTCCCTGGAGTGCTAAGTTGCTTGTACCTTTAAAAAACAAAAATAAAATCTCCTACAGTAATTTTAGGGGCCTTTGCTTTTGGAACATTGCATAAAAAAACAAAGAGCCTGGAATTTCATCACAATAGCTCAGTACCACTGTACTTAATGTCTTGATACTACTATCCTAAAATGACATCTCCATTTGACATGAGTCACTACCAAACGAGCATGACTTTCTGTTACTAAGGACTTGGCCTAAATTAGAACCAATGCGTCAAGATGGTAGAAGGCCCCTTGTATCCAATGAGGAAACAACTTCTCATTTTCCCTATATAGGGAAAGTTTGTTATAAATCCTCACCCACCAATAAAATGTCTTCCCACACAGAATGTTCAAAACCTCAGCCCCCTGGAACACACGATAAAGACACTTCAGTACATATGCCCTGGAGAGAACAGGAGGGAGGGCTGCTGCACAACAGGAATAGCTACTTTCTTCCCAGCAGTTAGCAGCACATGGAAGCACAAGAAGGAGAAAAGTAACTGCTGAGACAAACCTAAATTATTCACGAGAACTGTTGGCAAGACTAAGAGACACTAGGATCATTGGCAAAGCAAATGAGGTGAACACGGCCAGAAAAAAGCCATGATTTTG
Source organism: Kogia breviceps (assembly GCF_026419965.1). Taxonomy (NCBI): domain Eukaryota; kingdom Metazoa; phylum Chordata; class Mammalia; order Artiodactyla; family Physeteridae; genus Kogia; species Kogia breviceps. The sequence continues at coordinate 23,806,635 of NC_081328.1, forward strand.
AGGACACAGAGGAAAAGGGATAGGACGGAGGATGAAGACGACAAGGTGACTCTCTTAGTTTCACGTTGATGATTTACAGATCACCTCTCGGGGGCCAGGTCTCGTCCTCAGTCAGAGTGGTGACAGCCGGCAGCTCCAACGCAGGCAGAGCCAAGCAGTGCCGGCCCTCCAGAGCCTGGCAAAGTCTGAGGTCAACAACTGTATTTTGTTTTCTAGCCCCACCTCTATTTGCAGACAATAGTGGTTACTACTGTTGGATTTACATATTAATCTAAACCTGGGGTGCAGGTGGGGAGATAGAGAATATTGCCCTCGCTTAACACAATGATTACCCTGTTCTCTCCAAGTCCATTTCATAAAGAGTTAATGTTTAAGTCATAGGGCAGGAGTCTTATTTTCTGTGTGTATATAATTCTGCAATTACTTTTTAAAATTAAAAGTTATTCTCTTTCTGTTAGTCCCTAGTTGGAAATGAATATAAAGTCCTGTAGTTAATTGTGCACCAATGCCCAGAATGATAATAGATTAAAATTTTTACTTTTAGATCTTACTTTAGAGCCCCTGTCATTCATTCAGAGTAAAACCTTAGGTCTGATTAACCTTAAGAAATTAGGACATGAGCTCTGACCTTTCTTCCTGTTAAGAGAAAATCAGTTCAAGGATCATCTAAGGATTCACTCTCTCCAAGCAAAACTTTCTTGAAGAGATACACAGCAAACACTGCCAACCCATTTAGAACCAACTGTATGGAGAAATCCCAGCTTCTGTTTCTCTTTTATAGACCACTGTTTTAATCACCATATCCAGATTTTGTCAGCAAAAGTCTGCTTGGAGAGATGGTCCTGGTGTGAACCTGACAGGCAATGGTGAATAAGATAAAAGTCACCTGCCAAATCCAGCAATGGACTGGCTTTCTAGAAAATTATAGCTTGGAAGTTTCTATACGGTACATCATAGCACCCCACTAAATCTATTCCTAAAGGGGGAGTTAGAACTACAACAATCCAATACTGTGTGTCAAGAATATAGTTTGGAAGAGAGCTTTAAATAATGTCTACCACAAGAGAAAATCCAAAATAGCCTTTTAACCACAGAACAAGTAGATCTCAGCTAATGCATCATGGCTGGCATTCGTGTGGAAACGGCATACCTCCCTGGCTGCTTTCTGTACAAACCGCTCGTCAGTGACCCGGAAGGCCCGGCACAGGGCCTCGGCAGGATCATGGGGGAACGTCTCCTGGCGTACTAAGTTAACATGCAGGTGAATGGAGGCATAAATGGCAGCGTCCACTCCCCCATGGCCATCAAACACTGCAAAGTAAGCTTGCTCTTCCTGGTCCTGTCAATAGGAACACAGAAACAGTTAAGGGAGTTAGGTACAGCATGACTCAAAGGAGCCCATCCCCCGCACTGTTGCCCATCCTCCTCCACTGCTTTGTCACCCAGATAATGAGACTAAATGTTTCCCTTTTCTGACGTGCGTGATCAAATGCTAAAATACCTGCAACATTAGGGCATCTGTGTTTACACACCAGAACACTGGAACGCATCATGCCCAATTAGCTCAGGCTGAAGCGCCCTCTCACTGTGAAAGCTGTGGTCTTGCACCATGGAAACCACCTACATACACTGGCTTCAAAGTTGCTGTTATAAGTTGTGGGGAGGGGGAGAAAGAAGATAGGAGGAGGAATTAAAGCAAAGGCTCTTCTGGATTGAGGATTTGTGTCAAAATGAAAGTACTTTAATAATAAAATTAGAAACTGAGAACAATAATAGGAAATAACTGGCCTTCCAAGCACGAGGCCAATATGTTAGATTGTTTAAAATACACAGAGAGGGGGCTTCCCTGGTGGCACAGGGGTTGAGAGTCCGCCTGCCGATGCAGGGGACGCGGGTTCGTGCCCCGGTCCGGGAGGATCCCACGTGCCGCGGAGCGGCCGGGCCCGTGAGCCATGGCCGCTGAGCCTGCGCGTCGGGAGCCTGTGCTCCTCAACGGGAGAGGCCACGGCAGTGAGAGGCCCACGTACCGCAAAAAAAAAAAAATAATGATAATAAAATACACAGAGAAAATGAAAGCATACACATACTTCTAAACTATAATATCGCCTTCATAAATCATTCATGGTCACATTGTATTCTCACCATAAATAACACAGTCTCTAAATTGGTTACCCAAACTTGAACCACATCAGATGTCCATGTCTTTACCTAGTCCCCTAATTCAAGATGTAGCTTCACATTTCCTAGCTCACCCTCTGCTCGAAGCCCAATGGCAACTGCCAGAAGAGAGTCTTCCAAACCTGTGATTTGTCTTGACAACAGAAGCCTAATCACAAGAGTACATTTAACTCATTAAGTACTTAGTTTTTTCTGTCTCTTCAACTCAAGTGTTTAAACCTCAGCTCTAGCTCACTTAGGAGATCTGTAACTCACTGAACTCTCACTGAGTTCTGGGCTCCTTTTAGGCAACACTATGTAATGATTTTCATTTGGAAGCTTTGACTTCTTCCTTGGGCTCTTGGAGAGTTCAGTTGAGTCCAGGCCCTGTCATTCAAAGTGAATAAAATATACAAAGTAAAGCATATAATTTTCTTGTGCTTGTTTTTTTCATCTATTAGGTCGGGATGAGTTGGTACCTCACGGGGATTTGGAAGGACTACTAAAATATGCTAAAACCACAGGTATATTTGTGCTTTGAAAAAGTTCTGTTTAAACGAACTACTACATTTACAAAAGTACCAAATATAAATGTCCATAGAGTAATGATACAACCTAATATTATGAAATCTATATCGAATACAGATTATTACAACTAGTTAATTTAGCAATATAATCAAACCATCTATAATGCCATTGAAGATGACACTGATAAACAGAACTCTTTAGAAAAAAAGTCCTGACGTGGAGAATGTCTACCTTGTACTAAAGAAGTACCCATTTTTTGACAAGGGGGTAATATCCAAACTATATTAAAATATATATAATATGTTAAAACATATTAAATAGAAATATATTTTTATATATATAAATAGTTCATACAAGTCAATATCCAAAAAACCCAAATAACCCAATCAAAAAAAATGGGCAGAAGACCTGAATAGACATTTTTCCAAAGAAGATACACAGATGACTAACAGGAATATGAAAAGACACTCAACATCGCTAATTATCAGAGAAATGCAAATCAAAAGAACAATGAGATATCACCTCACACCTATCTGAATGGCCATCAATCATCAGGAAGAACACAAGTAACAAACGTTGGAGAGAATGTAGAGAAAAGGGAACCTCCTACACTGTTGATGGGAATGTAAATTGATGCAGCCACTGTGGAAAACAATATGGATGTTCCTCAAAAAACTAAAAATAGAACTACCATATGATCCAGCAATTCCATTCCTGGGGATATATCCAGAAAAAACAAAAACACTGATTCAAAAAGATACGTGCACCTCAATGTTCATAGCAGCACTATTTACAATTGCCAAGATAAGGAAACAACCCAAGTGTCCATCAATAGATGAGTGGATAAAGAAGATGTGAAATATATATATATATTATTCAGCCATAAAAAAGAAATTCTGCCATTTGCAGCAACACAGATAGACCTAGAGAATATTATGCTTAGTGAAATAAGTCAAACAGGGAAAGACAAATACTATATGATATCGCTTATATGTAGAATCTAAAAAATAAACCAAACAAACGTATATAATAAAACAGAAACAGACTCACAGATATAGAAAACAAACTAGTGGTTACCAGTTGGGAGTGGGAAGAGGGGAGGGGTGAGATAGGGATATAGGATTAGGAGATATAAACTACTGTGTATAAAATAAATAAGCAACAAGGATATATTATATAGTACAGGGAATTATAGCCATTATTCTTCTAATAACTTTTAATGGAATATAATCCGTAAAGATACTGAATCACTATGCTGTACACTTGAAACTAATATTATAATGTAAATCAACTATACTTCAATTTTTTTAAAAGGGATAAAGAGATGTGGTATGTATGTATACACATACACACAAAATAGAATAGTACTCAGCCATAAAAAAGAATGTAATTCTGCTATTTGCAACAACATGGATAGACTTGGAGGGCATTAGGTTTAGTGAAACAAGTCAGACAGAGAAAGACAAATACTATATGTTATCACTTGTATGTGCAATCTAAAAAATAAAAGAAATGAATATAACAAAATGGAAATAGGTTCACAGACACAGAGAACAAACTAGTGGTTACCAATGGGGAGAGGGAAGGGGGGGCAATGTAAGGGTAGGGGATTAAGAGACACAAATGACTATATATAAAATAAGCTACAAGGATATAATGTATAGCACAAGGAATATAGCCAATATTTTAAAATAACTTTAAATGGACTATAATCTATAAAAAATTTGAATCAGTATATTGCACACCTGAAACTAATTGTAAATCAAAATACCTCAATAAAAAAAATTCTTATTTAAAATAAATAGCAGTAAATTATTTTTTAATGTACTCATTTTTAAACAGCTCAATTGGCAGGATAAGGGTAAAATTGAAAAACTGCATGTCCAAGCAGTTTCTTTTGGTTTTGGGGTTTTTTTTAATTTTATTTATTTTTTTATACAGCAGGTTCTTATTAGTTATCCATTTTATACAGATTAGTGTATATATGTCAATCCCAATCTCCCAGTTCATCCAAGCAGTTTTTAAATGATGAGTGGGCTGATATGGGATCATCACAAAGAGGAAGGGGGCAATAATAGCTTTATGTGGGCATGAGAATATAACTTAAAACAATGTGAGACTGGTGAGGAGATTCTTAAACATTATAACAGCAGAAGAAACAAAGGAGCCAAGTGGATCTCTTTAAAAAAAAAATACTGATGTCTTCCCTGTTATAAAGGTAATGTATGTCTATGGAAGCAACTTAAATGTCCATCAACAGATGAATGAATAAAGAAGATATGGTATGTGTGTGAGTGTGTCTGTGTGTTGGTGTGTGTGTGTGATGGAATATTACTCAGCCATAAAAAAAGAATGAAATAATGCCATTTGTAGCAACATAGATGGGCCTAGAGATCATCATACTAAGTGAAGTAAGTCAGAGAAAGACAAATACCATATATCACTTATATGTAGAATCTAAAATATGACACAAATGAACTTATTTATGAAACAGAAACAAACTCACAGACATAGAAAACAAACTTATGGTTACCAAAGGGGAAAGTGCGTGGGGAGAAATAAACTAGGGGTTTGGGACTACTAGCAGATACAAACTATAATACATAAAACTGATAAACAACAAGATCCTACTGTTTAGCACAGGGAACTATATTCAATACCCTGTAATAAGGCGTAATGGAAAAGCATGTGAAAAAGAATATATATATGTATCATTCAGTGTATATATATATATATATAAAATAACTGAATCACCTTGCTGTACACCAGAAACTAACACAACACTGTAAATCAACTATACTTCAGTTTTTAAAAAAAAATAATGTATGTTTATTTGGACTAATAAAGAAGTGTACAGAAGGAAATAAATATGTCTAATCCCACCATCCACAGATAACCAGTTTTTTTCTATAAATATAAATTTTTAATAAAATAAAATTAGAATCATAATGTACATAAAATTTTATATCCTGCTTTTTGTTATTTGCCATATCATTAGCATTTCCCTCAAGTCATTAAGTATTTAAATGGATAAGTACTATACATCTTATGAGCATATCATAGTAATCATTTCCTATATATGACTTAGACCATTTCCAGTTTTTTATTATTAACTATGCTGTGTAAAACATTTACGTCAAACAAAACATGTAAGAATTTTCTGCATTTCTTTTACCTTATGAAAGTAAAAGTGAAATTATCGGGTTTCCCTGGTGGCGCAGTGGTTAAGAATCCACCTGCCAATGCAGAGGACACGGGGTCGCACCCTGGTCCGGGAAGATCCCACATGCCGCGGAGCAACTAAGCCCATGCGCCATGACTACTGAGCCTGCGCTCTAGAGCCTGCAAGCCACAACTACTGAAGCCTGTGAGCCTAGAGCCTGTGCTCCACAACAAGAGAAGCCACCGCAATGAGACGCCCGCGCACCACAACGAAGAGTAGCTCCCGCTCGCAGCAACTAGAGAAAGCCCGCGCACAGCAATGAAGACCCAATGCAGCCAAAATTAAATACATGAAATAATTTTTTAAGTGAAATTATCAAATCAAAGGGTCTGAGGGGCTTCCCTGGTGGTGCAGTGGTTACGAATATGCCTGCCAGGACTTCCCTGGTGGCCCAGTGGTTAAGAATCCGCCTGCCAATGCAGGGGACACAGGTTTGAGCCCTGGTCCAGGAAGATCCCACATGCCGTGGAGCAGCTAAGCCCATGCGCCACAGCTACTGAAGCCCGTGTGCCTAGAGCCTGTGCTCCGCAACAAGAGAAGCCACCGCAATGAGAAGCCCGCGAAGCCGGCAAACCAAAACGAACAGTAGCCCCCGCTCGCCGCAACTAGAGAAAGCACATGCGCAGCAACAAAGACCCAATGCAGCCAAAAATAAATAAATAAATAAATTTTTAGAGTGTGAAAATTTATAAGGTTCTAAATATGTGTTCCCAAATTGCCCTCAAGGTCTGGTTCACTACAGCAAAGTGCTCCTTTCTGAGTTAGGCCTTTGGGTTGATTTTTGAGGCAAAATGAAAACCAACTAGGTCAACAAACAGCCATGATGCCCTCAAACCTGAGTATAATCTTCAAGTGGGTGCAGTGATTTAAGGGCTGTTTATCACAGTACAGCCTTTAGGGGTTACATTTGCATGGGTGTGGTATCAGCTGATCTTTCTTGTAAGGTAAGCACCAATTACCAGCCCACCATCACTGCTTATCAGACCTTGACAGTCAGCTAAAATTTAAATTTAGCTGCTAAATGAAGGAAACAGTGTGCTTTGTATAAATCACTACATTGTAATTTTTAAGTTATGGACTTGAGTGAGGAAAAGCGGCAAGTGACAGGCATAGGAAACAAACCTACCTCTGTTTGCATTAACATAATAGAAAAAGAAGAGGAAGATAACAAGAAAATGGTTATTAAGTTGACAAGGCTCATATGATCCAATCTGTCAGTCACAGAGATTTATGAAATGTAATTCCAGCTACTTTCCTATCTCAGAAACCAAGATTTAAAAAGTAAAATCACATGAAATCAGAAAACTGTCTTAGTCTTAAATTTATTCTTTTATGTTTGTGTTTTGTGTTGCTTCAGAAACATAGTAATGTGGGAACTTAATAGACAACGTTTGATTATACTATAGAAATAGGTTCCTTTTAAAAACAGCTTTGTTGAGATATAACAGCTTTCTTTTTTGTTTATATGTTTATAGAATGTCTCTGGAAGGTTACACAAGGTCTGGTAACTTTGCCTCCGTGGAGGGGATATGAAGTGTCTGAGAGACAAGGATGAGAGAGGGATTTTTACTTTCCAATTCTAAACCATGTGAATGCATTACCTATTCAAAATAACGTAAAATAGTTCCTTTCCTTTCATCTAATGGAAGCAAATTTGTGCCACCTTGCCCTTAGTCCTATTCGAACCTATCAGAGATATTATTACAATATATTAGAAGTTCTCTTGGTAGAAAACAGGCCCGTGATGGTGTTTTGCTTTCCAAATCTCACTGACACTTCAGAAGTGCCCTTTACCTCTAGGTTGAAGAGCATATTAAAGTCGGGAATGCAGACATGTTTGTCCTCCATTTTCCTGCGCATGTTTTTGATGGCATGGATTGATGTCTCATAATAAAGACGGGGTCTCCTGTGGAGAGGGAAGTCTTTCACCCAGCTGCAGCAAATCTCGTGTAGTTTACTGAAGACAGAACGGGCCAATTTCACTGTCTCAATCTCTGTGAAAGAAACAGAAACCCCCAATGAAGAGCCTTGTAAAACTGCTTTTCACTCGCCTGCTTGGTAAAGACAGAAGTAGGTCACCTCAGTCAAGCTCCTCCTTAATAGAAGAAATTCCTCCTTCTCAAGAGAAGTGAAATGTTGCTTCTGAAGAGAGAAAACGACAACCTATCTAGTAGAAAATCATCAGCCAGCAGCTGCCACTAAGATATCCTTGTGTCATGAGGAGAAAACCTCTGAGCAGGGCTGGATCCATTCCTAGGCTGGAGTTCTTCCAGCCGGTGAAGTGCTTTGGCAACACCATCCAGTTCAGAGCACTTCTGCTGGGCTGCCAAGGTTATCATCTGGAAACCCACGCCCCCTGTGCTTAGAAGAATGACTGAAATATGAACAGTGGTCATCCAACTAATTGGAATATGAAAGCCTTATGAAAATAGATCATTTATAAACAACAGGAATAAGAAGAGTTTACTTTGATTACCATTTGTCTTAGTTTCTCTTTCTTCCTGACCTTTTCCTTTACCTCACTCCAGTTCCCTTACTTTTCTTTCCTGTAACTGATTATAATTCAGAACTAAAATATATATTTTTGTTATTTGATGTATTTTTAAACTAAAGTGGTAGGCAATAGCTTAAATAGTTTAACCAAGAGATTAACAAATGAGTCTAAAAATGAGTCTAAAAGTTTGATATTTCTCTAAGGAAAACATGCTTACATTCTGTCTATGTGTTATGACCCTAGATAGAAGAAAGGAGATAGCGATCAGAGGATTCTTCACCCTAGACTATTAAGTCTACTACTTGACCCATTAAGTGGAGTAGACTAGCTCACTTCTCAGGCTCCCTTGCATCCCTCAGTGGATGGACGGATGTGTAAGCCTTTCAAGCAACACTGAATAGTACTGAAGAGATTGTATCTCACATCATCTCCACTCAAGCTGTCCTCTACTCAAATCGCAGCTGTTGAAATAACCAAGGGAAGATTAGGTTATCTCAGGCCAGTATTTTAGAGGGTCCCCCTACATCCCAAGTAAAAAAATTTAGAATTCTCAAAAAAAAAATTTTTTTTTTTACTTTACTAAATCAGATATAGCTTGACAGCCTGAGAAAATGTGTGCCAAATTGGCACACATGTTGCACATACCTCTTCTGATCTAGAGCACAAATCTCAAAGAAGAGAGACTATGTGTTCTAGAATGGCCTGGGAACTTAGATTCCCATTTTTTTATTCTTTACCCTGCTGTTGCCTTAATCTGTAACTTTACCTGTTTTCTTATTCAGAATTCTTCTTTCAGTGACTATATTCAGAAATCTGGTCTCAAGGTTTTTGTTGCTTTTCTTTTTCTCATTAACATAGTACAGGGTGGCAAACCATGTTTGTGACTTTGTCCCCTTTGACATTTTTATATATCTGAAAGTCAAGGGTACATTTGAAAGAGAAAAGAAGTTCAAACAGTAAGTACAACCTGAGGAGGTGTGTATAAGAGGGAAAAACTGAGGCCAGTAGACAACCCAACATTTTGATGGTTTTTAGCAACTCCAATCTTTTTGTTTGTTTGTTTAAAGCACCAGTTACCAGAGACTGTCTCTTTCAGCCAGCAATTACCTATTTGTATCTCTCCAACCCATGTGGTCTCTGCAACAGCATATCCCCCCAAATCCAGACCCTACATTTGGGTGTGCATTTGACTCAATCACAACAGAAGACTGCAAAACAGTAAGTGAATTCAGAAACTTTGAGGGAGCATGGGGTGGGGTGAAACAAATAACTGATACTAACTATCAGGATAGTTCCCAGATAATAATATAAAACATTATATCATACTTTGGTTTGATTATTACTTTTTATATTACTCGTAGTATATATATCTCTACTGTCCAATCGGGTAGCTTACTAGCTACATGTGGCTATTTAACTTTAAATTAACTAAAATTACATAAAATTTAAAATTCCGTTTTTTGGTCACATTAGCTATATTTCAAGTACTCAGTAACTATATATGGCCACTGGCTACCACATTGGACAACGCAGGTAGAGACCATTTCCATCATTGTGCTATCTACTGGACAGCCCTGGTGTAGACAGATTAAATTGGTCAAGGGAAGCGATACCAGCTTTCTCTAATATTTAGTAAACCACTGTCTTTGTTCACACCATCTATTATAGCTCTTACCACATTTTTAAACAATGGATAACATTTATTGACTATTTGCTACATTCTATGTCTCTGGAACATTTCACAAACAGGCAATACCATTCTCAATCCCAGGTCTCTCTGACTCACACCCATGCTCTACTTTTCCCAAGTTAGATTGCAGATAGAGACTGTGTCTTAATTGTCCTGGATTAGTCATAGTACAGTACCTGGCAGATAGCAGGAGCTCATAAGATGTTGACTAAATAAATGAATAAGCAAACTTATAAATAACCACTAAAATATTAAAATGTTTGTATGCTTCTTGGTTGTTAATTCTTCTTCACTGATCTCCAACTGTTTCTACAATGATGCCATTCTTTAAAAATTACTATAACTTTATAACGTGCTTTAATATAAGGAGGACTAATTTTCCTATTATTCTTAACTTTAAAAGATGTCACTTGGGTAGTCTGACATGTTTCTTCTTCCAGATGAACTAATTATTTTGTCAGAGTTTGAGGGGTAACTATGTTGCCATTGTGTTTGGGATCATATTGAATTTACAGAGTTATTTGGGAAAAAATCGACTTCTTTTTCATATTAAGTCTTATTCAGGAACAAGTTATACTGTTTCATAAATTTAAATGCTTTTTATGTTGCTAAATAGAGTTTTAACATAGGTCCCTCTTATTTCTTATTGAATTTATTCCTAGTTATTTCATTTATTTGCTACTCTGAGTCAGAATTTGTTTTAATGTGTTATTTGCCACCTACCAAACATTCCTCTTTCTACCAGGAACATTTCCTTCTCTACTCTCAGTCCATGTGCATCTGGGGGTAAAACGTTATTCAGGTCTAGCCAATTAGGAACCACATTCCTCTGGCCATAGTTATTCGTTTAGGAAAGGGAAATAACCCAAGCTGGGCTGATTACAATGAATCCTGTGATTTATGTAAGAGCAACTGAGTAAAGTTATTCTTATTTTCCTGCTTGTTTTGAACCTGGGCAGATGAAGATCTGGGGCTCCTAGCAGCCACTTTGCTATCCCACAGAGCCTGAAAAGAAAATCAAAATGAAAAAAGAGTACAGCTGAGAGTTGGAGAAATGCCAGGTCTTTATGACATCATGTAAAGCCTTGAATCTAGCTGTGTAGCCCTTACATGAAGGGTAGCCAATAAATTCTGTTTTGCTGAAGCCAGCGGTCACTTGCAACTAAAAAATTCTTTAGTATATACTTTAAGCATACCTGCTAGATTTTTGGTTTGAGCCAAATTTGGTCCTACAATGTCCAAGATGTATCCATCTAGTTCTACTCTATTAAGTGTATTTTAAAAATTAGGAATGAATATTGAAGTTTATCAAAATGCTTCTTTGGGCATCCTTAGAGATTATTCTGTTTTTTTCTTTTGACCTATTAATATACAAATTATGTAATAAATGTCCCAATATTTTTGTTTTATTCACTGCTGTTTCCCCGAGACAGTGCTAAGCTATAGTAAGCCCTCAATAAAATACTCATTAAATGAATTGTTGTACTCAATATACAAATATTTCACTTAAGATTTTTTACATTGATTACTAAGACTTATCTCTCGTTCCTTATTTCAGTTTTGTCTCAGGCAAGTTTTGGTATCAGTGTTATGCTGTGCAAATTTTCCTTCTTTCCCTATGCAATTGGATAATTCATTTTAAAAAGCAGTGGAATTATCTGTCTTTGTTTGAAAATGTTCACCTGTAGAATCACCTACTTCTTTTGTCCTTTTTGACAATCTTCTCAATTTCTTTCTTCTTAGGTAAAGTTTTGTTAACTTGTATATTTCTAGAAAATACCCAGGTTTTCAAATTTATTTTCACAAAGTTTTCATAATTTCTTTTAATATCCTCTGTATTAGTGACCATTTTCACCTTCTTTTTAATTTTTACATTGGGATATTTTAAATTGATTTTAGGTTGTCTGGACAGGAGTTATGTCTGCCAACAGAAATGCAAGGTTGTTTAACAAACATTCTGTTAGGGATGACATAAACATAAAAAGAACTTTAAGGTAAGGATTTTTCTTCTTTAAGTCTGTTTTTGGAAACACCTAAGAGAAGAGTCAAAGGGCATTTCAGTGGGGACTTCAGTGCCTTTAAGACAATGACATCAGGCCTTATTCAGTATGCTCATTTCTCACTCTGATGTATGGCTAAACACAATATGCCCTGTAGAGATTCTCCTCAGTGCAGTTCACACTGAGTGATTTGGGTTAAATAGATAAAGGACGTGCAAGTAGTTTGGAACTATAATAGATCATTCTGAATCACAGCAGTGGCATGGAGACATTACTGGGTAGTCTCTTGGAAAAATATGAAATCTGAATGACCAATGATATCCACCCAAAGAAAAATCCTTAATTTCACTTTTGCTATCTTATGGGGGTTCAGAAAATTCTTCCAAAGTAGGCACGTAGGGCAACACTTCCATCTTGCTACGTTAAGTATTCTCCTGCAGGAAGTGGTGTAAGAACATCAGTATATAAATAATTGCTGCTTGAAATGGAAAAATAAAATTAAATTAAAAAGGGTGCGAAAATGAGAAAATTGTCCAAAGTAGCAGCCCACCCCCTCACAGCTGTAAATGACTCACCAGTCGTTAATGTCACTGTACTGAGCTGGAGCTGAGTCAGCCATCACCCTGGCTGCAGTGAAGCAGAATTTAATCTCCCTCATCTTTTCATTATAGGGCTTTTACTTCATGCATCAGTACAAGAGGAAAGACCAATGCTTTGTAGCAGGAATTCCATCCAACTTGACTCTGGAACAATTTGGTTCCAAGTAAATCAATTACTCTCAGTAAAAACAAGCAGAGGAATTCCTTCCTTGCCAATTTGCTATCAAAAATTATCTAGAGAGATAAAGGAAGAATAGGAATGTTTATTTTTATATCTGCCTCACATTCTCTGGAATCTAGCTGTCCTGATTCATTAATATTTGCTTTGTTCCTTCTGCACCATGTTTAAAGGCAAGTGCTTAAAATAGAACAAATAGAGTGAAACATTAAAATTCCCAACAATTTTGAGTAGCCATTCCCTAATTTTTTATAAAAATTCGTATTTTTTTAGTCTGTCAAATAGTCTGTCAAATTTAAGCAGAATACATTAATAAACATGCCTTCGTTAATAAATAAAGCCTTATAATTTACCTGGAAAAAAGATGTACAATGATCCAGGCAATTAAATCACATTACGTAATTGTCATAAAGAGCTCTGTTTACTTATTGGTAGATAATAAAATTTAATATAATTAATAAGAAGTTCTGTTACAACTGATTTCTTGAATTTGTATATATGATTTTTTTTTACTTGACTTCTTAAAGACAAGCTGAAATTTGAAAATAGGTTTTGCTCAAACTCCTTGCCCTCACGTACTCATCTTTTCTGTTGTGGCTTCACATTTCTCATTTACTCTCTCCATTTATCTAGATATTATTTATGATAACATACTGTTATGATAATCTCTCACTCCAGTTACCTTCATATGGTTTCAAAATATGCCTGTATTTTTCCCTCTTTTCCCTACTTTTATTGATCAGTTTCAAAAAAAAAAAAAAATTTTTTTTTGCTTTTTTTTCTCTTGCTACTACTATAAAATCAACCAGTGGGTAAACATAATTAGATATAGTATTTTGTAGACATTTTCTGTGAATCACTACACAGGAGAAGATTTTAATATTTTAAAACAAATAATGCAGAAAAGTACTTACCCACAGTCCCTTCTGTGCCATCGGTTTCCTTTGGAATATAATGTGCAGAAAGGTCACTCTGAAGGACTTCGTCTGATGTGGCTCTGGCTAAAGCAGCAGCCAAAAAGGAAGGGCAGTTACTAAAAGAGAAAAATAAAAGGCTATTTCAGTAAGAATTAGGAACCATTACATTTTAAATTATTATTAATTACTTATTAATTATTAACATATTGTCTCAAAACAAAATTATACCTTTAAACAATATTCACTGCATATTTGTTGAGCGCATATTATATGGTAGGCAGTCTGCCTAGCCACTGGGTATACACTGGTGAATAACACAGATATGGCCCCTGACCTGGGGAGGCTTACAATCTGGTTAGGGAGACAGATGATGAATAAGTAAACAGGTAGGATATAACTTAAAACTGCGATACGTTTTATAAAGGAAACAAATAGGATAGAAAGTATTAAAGGGAAGTACCTACTTAGAAATAGTCAGGAATGCCATACCTCAAAGGATGAGAAAGACGCAGTTATGTGGGAGTGGGAAGCTGGGGGAGAATATTGCAGACGGAGAAAACAGCATGTGTACAGGCCCTTTCTGAAAGCTTGGTATGTTTGAGGAACCGGAAGAAGCCCAAAGAAGATAAAGTATAGTGGGTAAGGGGGGAAGTGGTGCGGAATAAGGTCAGAGGAACAGGAACAGGCCAGTTAATATGGATCTTTTACTCAAAATGCAGGGGGAAGTAACTGAAGATTGTGAGCTAGACAGTGTCATAACCAGACATATTAATTAAAATATTACTTTGACTGCTGTGTCAAAGAAAATTGGACAGCAGCAAGAATGAAGGAGGGCGACCAATAAGGAGACTGCTGTAATCCAGGTGAGGTTTTTTTTTTTAAGTGATTTTGTAGAAAGAAACTTGCTGATTACTGTATGTAGAGGTGAGAGACAGAAAAGAATGAGCCTGAGTCCTAGGTTTTGGTCTGAGCAACTCGATGAACGGTGGCATCATTCACTAGATGGAGAAACCAGGAAAAGACAGATTTGTGGAGGAAAAGGGTAAAGTAGAAAATAAGAATTCATTATAGCCATGTTAAGTTGGAAAAATCTGTGAGATATCCTTGTGAAGGTGTCAGATGCTAATTATATATTTTAGTGTGGAGCTCAGAGATGTTAGGAAATTTGGAAGTCATGAATGTATGGATGGTATTTAAAACTATGGAAATAGAGGGGAATTCCCTGGCAGTCCAGTGGTTAGGACTCCGCACTTGCACTGCAGGGGGCACGGGTTCCATCCCTGAGGGGGGAACCAAGATCCCACAAGCCGCAAACCATGGCCAAAAAACAATTATTTTTAAACTAGGTACATAGAATAGATCACACAGAGAAAACATAAAAAGAGAACTACTACGGACCAGTGACTTCTATGTGCCTCCTGTTTTCCCCCTTTTGGAATAGTAAGTACCTTCCTAACAGACACATTGTATGTTGGGTAGTAGTGGGGAAGGGGGTAGATAATATGCCTCTTTAGTCCCCAGATTTTAAATCAAATGGAACTATATTCAAGGAGCTGTCATCAAGAAATTATCCCTAAGGAATCTCACCTGGACCTGACCTCACTGAGATCCTGAACCTCAAACCTGAGTCTGATGCCATTAAGGGATGAAACTTTGGGAGACTTTGTGGGGAGGGTGAGTGATTTTTTTTGCATGTGGGAAGGATGTGAATTGTGCAGCCAGAACAGACGGTGGCAGATTGTTTTTCTAAAAAAGGTCACAGCAATATTTCTGGTCCTACATGCTCTTTAAGAACTTTACCGTTCCAAATGAAGAGGCAGAATCTGTTTTCCCCTCTTTGAATGTGAATGAGACTTTGATGAAAAAAAGAAAAAGTGGCAAGAGTGGTGCTGTGTGACTTCTGGGATTTGGTCATAAAAGACTACATGACCTTCCTCTTGGCTTTCTCTTCTCTCTTCCTCTCTCTTCCTCCCTTTTCTCCTTTTCCTCCCCTTCCTCTGCCATTCCCCTCTCCCTTGGGACATGGACAGGTTCATGTGGGTGTCAGCTGAGGCTCTCAGTCAATGGCTATTATCAACTGCTTGACATGTAATGGCAAAGGCCTTCAGATGATACCAGTCCCAGCCTGAGGCCCCAGACATCCTGGAACAGAGATAAGCTGGCCCTGCTTTGCCCAGTCTTAATTCCTGGCCCAAAGAAACTATGAGCATCATAAATGATTGTTTTATGCCACTAAGTTCTGTGCTAATTTGTTACACAGCCATAATAACTGAAAACCCAACATCGAGAAGCTTGGTGGAAGATAAGGAACCTATAAATACTGAAAAGACATAGCAAGATAAGTAAAAGGTGAACCAAACGAGTAGAATATTTGAAGAACAGAATGGTCAACTGTGTCAATACTACTGAGAAGTCAAACAAGATAAGGGAAAAATTAGATATTGAATTTAATAACATGTAAATAAATCATCACTGACTGGGTGCCAAGACAATTCAATGGGGAAAAAAAACTTTCTACAAATGGTGCTGGGACAACTGGATATCCACACACAAAATAATCAAGTTAGTGTCTCTCCTTACACCATATACAAAAATTTACTCAAAATGGATCATAGACCTAATTATAAGAGCTAAAACTATAAAAATCTTAAAAGAAAACACAGCAGTAAAACCTCATGACCTTGGATTAGGCAATGGCTTTCCTAAATATGACACCAAAAATACAAGCAGCTAAAGTAATAAAGAGTTAAACTGAACTACATCAAAATTAAAAGCTTTTATGCCGGACTTCCCTGGTGGCGCAGTGGTTGGGAATCCGCCTGCCAATGCTGGGGACACAGGTTCAAGCCCTGGTCGGGGAAGATCCCACATGCCGCGGAGCAGCTAAGCCTGTGCGCTCTAGAGACTGTGAGCCCCAACTACTGAAGGCCG
This sequence comes from Kogia breviceps, assembly GCF_026419965.1. NCBI lineage: Eukaryota > Metazoa > Chordata > Mammalia > Artiodactyla > Physeteridae > Kogia > Kogia breviceps. The sequence goes on from NC_081328.1 coordinate 23,823,352, forward strand.
CGCACTCTAGGACCTGTGCTCCACAACAAGAGAAGCCTGCGCACCGCAACGAAGAGCAGGCCCCGCTCGTCGCAACCAGAGAAAGCCCGCACGCGGCAACAAAGACCCAACGCAGCCAAAAAATAAAATAACACTACAGAAATATGAAAAAAAAAGAATTGTAGTGGTAAGTGGTAGTACTTGGGCATATAACCTAAAAGGACAGAGAGTTGGAGTCTGAGAACAGGATACTTGTATGATTTTGGAGCTGGTGAAATTCTTGTGATAACAAGGTTTAGGTGGGACCAAGAAAGTGAGTGGTTTAGAAAGAGATAAAATTTAAATGTTTACGTTCTAAGTCCCCAAGGGAAAAAAAAACTTAGAAAATTCTGTTTATCATTCATCAGTATTTTTCAAATTGTACATTATGATCCATTAGTGGGTAAATCAATTTATGAATTGTGAGCAGCATTTTTTTTTAAAAAAGGAAATAGAATAAGGTACATGAGGTAAAGCTAAGTATTCCAGATATATATTAAGTATATACTGAATCCTGATTATGATGAAAAAAAATTTTGAAGGCTACTACCGTTTAACAATTATGAAATAAACTGATGGCATCCCTTAAAATCCAAGTGCTTTAATAAACAGTATTACCATTTCTCCTTTCATGCTAAGTTAACCGAATTTTTCTTGATGAGTCAAAATCTTCCTTCATAGACCTAAACTCTTTGTCAGCATTGCTTGTCTTTACCTTTCATCACGCTTTATTTTGATTAACTGGACACATTCAGATATTTTGCCCAAGTGGACTTTTAGTATATAGTTATAACATTTACTTGGTCCCTTTGTTGTCTTAAAATTCATGTTTTAAAAACTCTGAAAACCTTTATTGCAACCTTGTTCCCAAGAGTTCCCCCCAGAAAGGATATCTTTTGTATAATTATTAAACTATCTGGATCTCGGTTCACCAAAGGTAAGAATGTGAAAACTTTAGAGAATAAGGCAAGAACCATTAGTCTCATTAATGTGTCATCTGCAATACATTTTTAGTCACAGTTAATGTAATTTTTTACTTTTTGTCAGACAATGAAAATATTTTCAGTGAAGTAGGGAGGAGGATTAGCTGATGAATAGCTAGAGATAAAACATCAAGCTAGACACCTCACCCACATCAGCTATTCCTACATGTCAAAAAGCTACAACACTTAGCATGAATAAGTTCTTATGGCTTTGACTCTGATTGAAAGTGATTATTGCTGAAAAATCAGAATTGCAAATATACTTTAAAACCTAGTCACATCAGAGAATATTTGATCAACTCAAATAAAAGCTTATCATTAAAGCTTGTCATTTCTAAGAGAACTACTGAGAGAAACTAACATGATAATAACATAGCAAACTGCTTTCTTTCATCATTTCATACAATACAATACTTGAAAGATCCCTATACAGCAGGTTTTAGAGTTTTAAAGTTTGGCAAATGTATTACATAGCAAATATCAGAGGAGGGCCAGTAATCAAGGCAATCTGGGGAACTGGGATTACAAATGTTACTATATTGAGAACATTGCTGAAGAAGAGTATGATTAGAAATTTTTTAACTTTTGCAGTATGTGTCATTTGGGGGGACTGGCTCTTTTAAAATCAAATTAATCTTCTAAGGCCCTTCAAATATAGTCTTTTGCTATTTACTTATATTAACAGATATTTCTAAGTGCTTATTACCATTCCTATCTTCAAGCAATTCACATCCTGCAAACAAAAGGAAATGTATTTTCATACATACCAATTTGTTACTTTCTTGTTTTCGGAATACAAGTACAGACTTTATCTAGTCAGAGATAAAAATAAAATCTTTAGTTTATGTCTAAGTCATATACAAACTATATGCATAAACACCTTTTGAACAATGTTGAGATATCATTAGGGGTCTGGTTAGTTTTAAATTTTATTTATTTGTTTATTTTTAATTAATTAATTAATTTTTGGCTGTGTTGGGTCTTCATTCCTGCACGCGGGCTTTCTCTAGTTGCAGTGAGCGGGGGCTACTCTTCATTGAAGTGTGCGGGCTTCTCATTGAGGTGGCTTCGCTTGTGGAGCACGGGCTCTAGGTGCGCAGGCTTCAATAGTGGTGGCACACCAGCTTCAGTAGTTGTGGCTTGCAGGCTCTAGAGCGCAGGCTCAGTAGTTGTGGCGCGTGGGCTTAGTTGCTCCGTGGCATGTGGGATCTTCCTGGACCTGGGATCGAACCCATGTCCCCCGCAGCATTGGAAGGCAGTTCTTAACTACTGTGCCACCAGGGAATTCCCTGGTTAGTTTTAATTTTCAAGTTTAGTCACGTACATTAAAAAATTCCACTTCACGGGAATTCCGTGGCGGTCCAGTGGTTGGAACTCCTTGCTCTCATTTCCAAGGGCCCAGGTGAGGGCCTGGGTTCAACCCCTGGTCAGGGAATTAGGATCCCACAGCACAAAAAAAAAAAGAAAAAAAATTCCACTTCTTTAAAGCTAAAGCTATTTGTCAATGAATACATGAATGTATATTTGGATTTCTGTGTATACTGACTTTTTCAATGTTATGTATTGTGAAGCAGAAATCCAGCTCTATTAAACTTCATACACTGAACTCTGTAAACAAAGCACAGGGTCTTGCTTTAAGCTAACAATAGTTCTTCAGACACACAAAATAAAACTCAGATTCATAAATGTTCTGACTCTTCTTCCCTGCTGCTCACATTGGCTAGTGTCATCTTTATCCTCAGACTATTTTTCTGAGTAGGTCAGTCTCGACTCCTCAATTCTATTTCAGAAATAACCACAACCCAACACATGCTTGGTGGAAGATTTTGAATTATAAAAATACAGTTGTATCCTAGTGACCTTGAACAGTTCAGTACTTATCAATGTTTATACTATTTTATTTTAATCAGTATTTTCCCAAATTAGTCCTTTAAAAAGCCATACAGTATATCTGGGAGCAGTATTTAAGGGTGAGGTGGATGTTAAATCATTGTTACAGACTGAAAGTTTGTGTGTCCCCCCCCCCCCAGATTCATATGTTGAAATTCTAGTCCCCAATGTAATGGTATTTGGAGGTGGAACCTTCCGGAGGTAATCAGGTGATGAGGGTGGAGCCCTCATGAATGAGATTAGTGCCCTTATGGAAAAGAGACCCATGAGAGCTCCCCTGCCCCTTCCACCAGGTGAGGACACAAGGATAAGACAATTATCTATAAGCCAGAAAGCATGTCCTCACTAGATACCACATCTGCCTGGGCTTTGATCTTGGACTTCCCAGCCTCCAGAAATGTAAGAAATAAATTTCGTTGTTTATAAGCCTTCCGGTCTATGGTAATTTGTTAAAGCAGCCCAAATAGACTAAGACAATCATTATGGAACTACTCAAATCATTATCATAATTAGTGGAGCACAGAGAAGGAAAACTTCAGTACTGAGTATGTTCATGTCTTTTGCTCTAGATGAGCATTGATTTCTTTAGATTTCATAACAGGACCAAGTCATAGGAGAATCCCTAGCATTACTTTCACCTAATGTGCTTGTAAGAATTTTTTTAAGTGATGAAGAATAATTAGGGATCACTATTGACTTTGAAGCCTGGACATAAACACAGGCGAGACCTAAAGTTTCTGCCAACTTATTTAATTGCTATTCAACTAACTGTTGGAGACAGGTTATAGCATAAATATAAGGAGTTAGAAAGCTGAGTTCTAATTCTAGCTGGGTTACCTGAAAAAAGACTCTTAAATTCTCTGGATTTTAGTTCCTCAATAGAAAAATTAAGAAATTGAAATAAAATAACTCTAAAGTCTCTTCCAGGTTTAAAATTCTAATTCTATGATTCTATTCCAATAAGGTTTTGAATTTGTAAGATGGGACAAAGGCAATGTAAAGGTATAAATTAACACACTTCAGATCCAAACACATGTTTTTATATACACCAGCAGAATGGAAATAAATTCTATATATTCCTTTTGTAAGCAATATGGGGATATTCTGCTTTATGTACTAGTGTCTACTTAAAAGCTGAATGTATATTTATTTTGATAAATATAATCAATCCTTGCAGTGAATCTACCAGTTAGGAAAGAATCCCTCAGATTTTATATATTAAAAGAAACATGCCATAAACATGCCATAAACATCATATAAAATAATATTGTTACCAACTGGTTGTGAAACTTTATATTTCAAACAAAAGAGTACTATTTCTTACCTCTTTAAAAATATTTATTTACAAAAGCTTATTCTTTCTTCACTCTATAGGTTGACATGAGTCCAATCCAATTTTTCCATTAGAGAAAAGGAAAGGAGTCAGACTGGCATTGACTATTGAAAGCTGGCTCTCTTTCAGCACTGTATTTTGCCATCTTGGTATAAAACAGGAACCAACAGATAAATAGATTATTATCGCATAAAACATTTAATTTTCACTTATTTTCAAATATCATGGGTGGGTAAGTTTTATTAGATGGACAGGACAGTATTTTAGTCAGATCTTTTTTCTAACTTGTTAGTATCTTCCACATGTATATTAAGACAATACACATTTTAAGACTGCAAACTGAATTCTTGTTATAAACCAAGCCAGGAAGCATTTTCCTCATAATGCCAAACCTACACAAATCACTAAAGACATTATTAGAGAAATTAGAGGTTTAAAAGTACATCCTTCCTGACACTGGCAATGTGGGCGTCAGCACAGCACCCACAGCTGTGTTTCAGCAGTCTTGGCATAGCATTCCTAAGGTAATAAAACTTCTTGAAGGTGGGCAGTTTCCGTCAATTAACTCAGAAAAACTCATCTGGAGCAGCCTCACCTCAGCCCACATATCACGATGATGCTGTCTACTCAATATGCCCTTGCTAGGGTGACAACATGTAAATGTTAAATTTCTGATCACTCCCCTCCCCCAAGTTAATCATATGTAGTCTAAATCTAGAATACACATTAAATTAAAATAAAGAAGGCAAATTCTCCACCAGACTTGGTATTCTTTTTCTTAGTGGACCAAATGGAGTTAAACTCAGGGTTGAATTTTTTCCTCTTTGAGTTATTTTCTTTCTTTCTATAGCAGCCTCCAGGAATGCTACCTGGAGTCAGGTGATTATAATGCCCACACGTCACAGATTCTCTTAGTTAACCTTGTTGAATATAAATAATGCCAACTACCAAATGACCGGCTCCTGAAGTGCTGGGATTGGGGTTCTTACAACAGAAATTTCATTCCCTACTGTTGCTATGAGTGTACTCTTAACAATCATTTGTTCACTCTGACCAGGTTGATATTCAAGCACAGCCAACAGGATCTTAAGTTTTCTGTGAATGGCAACCTAGATGTTACACATTTACCAAAGATCAAACTACCACTAGTGTCATAAGACCACAAAAAGAAGAGAGAGAGCTTAGCAGTAACTCTTTTTTGTTATTCTTCTTCCATGACCAAAAGGAATTAAAACTGCGCAAGTTAACTGAAACTTGTCAACATCACCAATGTACCTTCCTGTTGCTAACTCCTACAGTCTGTTCTCAGATATGACTCAGTTAGAAGCATCTGACTGCTGATTACTCCCCTCTACTTCGATACACTCCCTTCTCTAGGTTTCCAGAACATCACACTCTCCTGTCACTCACAGGATTCTGTCTTTTCAATCTCATTTGATGGCTCTTTCTCTTCTTCCTGCCCTTGGAATTCCTCTTACCATGTTGTAAGTCTTTTCTTTTTCTTTTTTGCATAGACTTCATCAATTTCTTGTATACAGTATGCATTTCTTATTTATGTTTCTCATTTATTTTATGACTGCATTCTTTCTCCCACTAGACTGTAGATATTTTTGTCTACTTTTGGTCATTGATGTCTGATGCCCAGATCAGTGCCTGGCACACAGTGATCAATAATTATTTGCTGAATAAATAAACTTCTGTCTTTCTGATTTAGATCAATATATATTTAAGCCATTCCCTAACTTCTTAGAATGAATGTTCCTTGAGAGGAGAAAATCAATACATTTACATAAGAGTATGTCACATAACATGATGTTGAGTTCTTACACGTAGGCTATGAAACTTGGGCTAGTATTAGTAAACAGGTGATAACCATTGGCAAACAGGAACTATGATCATATTTACACTTTTGTTGTCAACTCAAGTAACTGGTTTATGCTATCTCTAGTCCCGTTTACTAAGAGATAATGTATTCAAAAATTTAAAACATGTATGGCTTTTTAGTAGGAACTTTAATTCAACCAATATTTTTAAACCATTGACCAGTTTTAAGAAAGCAGGGGCTTGCAAACCCCCTAGGCTGTGCAGACAGCCATGCAGGGCCCCAGCCCAACAACCAGGAGGCCAGCAGCAGCCCCATGTACCTCCTGGGTTGCACAGTCAACCTGCCCTCCAGTGGGTGCACAGCCACTGCACAAGACACAGCCTCATGGCCAACCAGACTAGGGGCCAGCCCTGCCTACCAGTGCACCTACAGCAGTCAGCTCATCACAACATAAGGGACCATGCAGCCCACATAGGGAGCACACCTAGAGCATATAACTCTGGTAACCAGAGGGGAGTATGCTGTGGGGCCCCACAGGATGTCTCCTGAAAAAGGCCACTTCTCCAAGATCAGCAAACGTAATCAATTGACCTAACACATAAAAATAAACGGATAATTGGGCAAAATGAGGAGACAGAGGAATATGTTCCAAACAATGGAACAAGACAAAAACTTAAGAAAAAGAACTAAATGTGGAGATAAGCAATCTGCCCAATAAAGAGTTCAAGGTAATGATCATAAGGATGCTCACCAAATGTGGAAGAAGAATGGATGAACACGGTGAGAATTTCAACAGAGAGAAAATATAAAGAAGAACCAAACAGAGCTGAAGAATACAATAACTGAAATTTTAAAATACACTAGAAGTAATCAATGGTAGACCAGATTATACAGAGGAATGGATCAGCAATCTGGAAAACAGAGTAGTAGAAATCACCCAAAGTCAATAGAAAAAAGAATTTTAAAGAAAGCAGAATAGTTTAAGAAACCTCTGAGACAACATCAAGCATAATAACATTCACATTATAGAGGTCCCAGAAGGAGAGGAGAGAGGGAAAGGGGCAGAGAAATTATTTGAAGACATAATAGCTGAAAACTTCCCTGACCTGGGAAAGGAAACAGACATCCAGTTCCAGGAAGCACAGAGAAGCCCAAACAAGATGAACCCAGAGAGATTTATACCAAGACACATTATAATGAAAATGGCAAAAATTAAAGAGAAAGAGAAAATCTTAAAAGCAGCAAGAGAAAAGCAACTGGTGAGGTATTAGGGAACTCCCATGAGACTATCAGCTGACTTTTTAGCAGACACTTTGCAGGCCAGAAGGGAGTGACAAGATATATTTCAAAGAGATAAGAGGAAAAAACTTACCAAGAATACTCTACCGGACAAGGTTATCATTCAGATTTGAAGCAGAGACAAAAAGTTTTACAAACAAAAGCTAAAAAAGTTTAGCACCATTAAACCAGCTTTAAGAGAAATGTTCAAGGGACTTCTCTAAGCAGGAAAGAAAAGGCCACAACTAGAAATATCAAAATTATGAAAAGAAAAATCGCACTAGTAAAGGCAAACATACAGTAAAGGTAGTAGATCAATCACTTATGTAGCTCATAGGAAGGTTAAAGGACAAAAGTAGTAAAACCATCTATATCTACAAGTAGTTAAGGGATATACAAAACAAGATGTGAAATATAACAACAAAAACATTAAATGTGGGGGCTTCCCTGGTGGCGCAGTGGTTAAGAATCCGCTTGCCAATGCAGGGGACACGGGTTCGAGCCCTGGTCCGGGAAGATCCCACATGCCATGGAGCAACCAAACCCACGCGCCACAACTACTGAGCCTGCGCTCTAGAGCCCACAAGCCGCAACTACTGAACTCGCATGCCACGACTACTGAATCCCGCGTGCCTAGAGCCCTTGCTCCGCAACGAGAAGCCACCACAATGAGAAGCCCCACACTGCAACGAAGAGTAGCCCCCACTTGCCGCAACTACAGAAAGCCCATACACAGCAACGAGGACCCAACACAGCCAAAACCAAATAACAATTAATTAATTAATTAATTTTTAAAAAACATTAAATGTGGTGAGGGGAGTAAAAACGTAGGGTGATTAGAATGCCTTTGAACTTAAGAGATAATCAACTTAAAATAATCATTCATACATACATACATATATATATATATATATATATATATATACTGTTATATACAAACCTCATGGTAACCACAAACCAAAAACCTAGAATAGATACATATAGAAAAAATAGAAAGGAATCCAAACAAATCACTAAACATAGTCATCAAATCACAGGGGCATAGAGCAAAAGAAGAAAGGAACAGAGAAGAACTACAAAAACAAACAGAAAACAATTAAAATGGCAATAAGTACATACATATCCGTAATTATTTTAAGTGTAAATTGACTAAATGCTCCAATCAAAAGACAAAGAGTGGCTGAATGGATAACAAGACCCATATATACACTGCCTACAAGGACTCGTTTCTGGTCTAAAGACACACAAAGACAGGCCTAGGGCTGGTTGCCCAGGTGGCAGGCAGCTGGGTGCCGCCATCTTACCATACAGTGGGAGCTGTGTGCCTGGCTCCCATGTCCTGCAGCCATGTTGCCTTGCACCCTCCCCTCAGGGCGGTCCTGCCCTGGTCTGGGCTCAATGAGGCAAGGGCTGGAGCCTGGCAGTGGCAGGGCAGCCCAAGGCCCGAGACGGTGATCTTTTGTGCAGCTGTAAATTACTCCAACTGACATGGCAAGGGGGAGAAGCACGCTGTCTCCTGCCACAGGTTTCCCCCTAAAGGACTCAGAATGTCTGATCCAGTTATTAAAGGCTGTTCAGAAGGATAACTGAACCCCCACTAAGTAGTCTTTCCACAGTAGTGAACACTTCACCAAAGAAAGCTTCTCCACGAGGCTGGAGGATAAGCACTGACTGCTCAAGATCATGGCCATGGCTTCCATCTTCTACCTGACTGAGAAGAAGGGAGCTGGAGGACATGGATGCACCAGGATAAAGGATACCAGAAAGGCCTCAGGGGGCTTGAGGGGACATGTGAATGAAGCAGACAGGAAAGGAGCTGCAGGGTCATCAACATCCTCAAGTGAAAACCCAGTGGTCAAGCTGGAGTCCTGCAAGTTGAAGTGAGCTGCACTGTAGGGTAAAACTGCACCCAGGGCCACCCCAGAAGCCACCAGTCAGAAACTGGTGCAGCCTCTGGAAGTACTCCAGAAGCCAATCTGGCTAGCGCAGCATCAGACAGCCAGGGAGAAGCAAACATGTCTGCTGTAGATGCTGGCAATCAGAACACCACCTCCCCTGATGGGGGCCTGGTAGATAAGAGTTGCATTTCCATGGATGACTTTATCCCCCCAGTATCTGGGGCTTGCAAATTTACTGGCTCACTTCATTCTTACAGTTTCTCCTCCAAGCACACTGGAAAGAGGCTGTCTGTCCCCTGAGAGCCTGTTGACCGAAAGAGGCTGAAGAGAGACATGAAGCCTGACTGCAGCAAAACCAGCCTGGGGCCCAACAAGGGCTTGGCACAGAGCCCCACAAGTTTGTCCCTCACAGCAACGCCTCAGAAGCCCTCCCAGAGCCCCTCCACCCCTCCAACAGATGTTACCCTGAAGCCAGGCACAGAAGCTGTGCTAAGCGAGCACAGGGACACCAGCCCCATGCTCATCAAGGAGATCATCCTGTCAGCACTGGGGGCCTACAAATTCATCAGTTTGTTGCAGTCCTGCTGCTTCTCATCCTGGCAGAACAAGAACAAAGTATGCTTCCTATGGGAGCAGGAGGAGAAGAACAGCAAGCTAAAGACCCTGCAACACAGGGTCAGCTGCTTGGACAGCCAGGCGTGCAAGCTGCAGGAGAAGTGGGACCAGCTGAAGACAGTAAGCTTCCCCTACCTGAGCAGGCGGCTGTCCCCTTAGCCCCCACCCTGTGGTCAGTACCAGAGCCTTGAGGCTCCCACACTGCCTGGTTATTATGGGGCGGGGTTCTTGCTGATGGCCTCTGAGCACTTCTATGTGTTGCATGCTCCCTGCTGTCTCTGCAGAGGCTATGATAGTAGCTGTACCTTGTAGAAGAGGAGCCCAGGTTGGTGAGCTTACCTCACTCACTCCAGGGCACACTCAAGAGGCATCTTAGGAATGGGGGTTTAGCTAGTGAGAAAGAAGGCTTTTCTTGTCAGCTGGGAAAGCCAGAACTACTCAATGAATGGTTGACAGCTGGTTTTCCACTTGAACGGGGGAAATCCCTTTGTATTGCACATCTCACACAAACATAAAATCCTAATGAATTAGGATCTAAATGTAAAATAAAATAGACATAGTAAACTATTAGAAAAATTATAGGAGACTCTTAAAATCATGTGGAGGTTTTTTCATTCATGTTCTAATTAATATCCTTGAAGTTAAGTAATTTTGAACATCAATAATAATTTCTTTAAAATAAAAAAGAAATGCACACAAAGTGAAAGTGAGGGGATGGAAAAAGTTAATCCATGCAAATGGAAACAAAAAGAAAGCTGGAGTAGCAATACTTATATTAAAAAAGTAGCCTTTAAAACAAAGCTATAACAAAGACAAAGAATGGCATTACATAATGATAAAGTGATCAATCCAACAAGGAGATACAGCAATTGTAAATATATATGCACCCAACATAGAAGCATCTAAATCAGAAATTAAAAAGAAGTTACAACTGACACCAGAGAAATACAGAGGATCATAAGAGATTACTATGAACAATGACATGCCAATAAATTTGTCATACTAGAAGAAATGGGTGAATTCCTAGAAACATACAATCTTGAAGACTGAATCAGAAAGAAATAGAAAATATGGACAGACCTTACTAGTTACAATTGCTAGTAACAAAATTAAATCAGTTTAAAAAAAAAAAATCCTGACAAATAAATGTCCAGGACCAGATAGCTCCACAGGTGAATTCTACCAAACATTTTAGAGAGGAGTTAACACCTATCTTTCTCAAACTATTCCAAAAATTTGAAGAAGAAGGAATGCTTCCAAACTCATTCTATAAGGTTAGCATTACCCTGACACTAAAACCAGACACCACAAAAAATGAAAATTAGAGGCCAATATCACTGATAAACATAGAAGCAAAAATCCTCAACTAAATATTAGCAAACTGAATTCAACAACACATTAAAAGGATCATACACCATGATCAAGTAGGATTTATCCCAGGGATGCAAGGATGGTTCAATATACACAAATCAATCAATGTGATATACCACATTAACAAACTGAAGAATAAAAATCATATGATCATCTCAACAGATGCAGAAAAGCTTCTGACAAAATTCATCATCCATTTGTGATTAAAAAAAAAAAAACCTAATCAAAGTAGGTATAGAGCACATATAGCTCAACATAATACAGGCCAACAGTTACAAACCCACAGCCAACATCACAGTCAATGATGAAAACCTGAAAGCATTTCCTCTAAGATCAGGAACAAGACAAGAATGCCCATTGCCCCCACTTTATTCAACATAGTATTGGAAGTCCTAGCCACAGAAGTCAGACAAGCAAAAGAAATAAAATAAATCCAAATTGGAAAGGAAGAAGTAATACTGTCACTATTTGCAGATGGCTTGATACTACATATAGAAAATCGTAAAGCCACCACTAAAATACACTAAGTCCCCTACATACGCATGAGTTCTGTTCCAAGAGCACAGTCGTAAGTCCAATTTGTTCATAAGTCCAACAAAGTTAGCCTAGGTACCCAACTAACACAATCGGCTATATATAGTACTGTACTGTAATAGGTTTCTAATACTTTTCACACAAATAATACATAAAAAATAAACACAAAAAATAAAGAAAACACTTTTAATCTTACAGTACAGTACCTTGAAAGGTACAGTAGCACAGTACAACAGCTGGCATCCAGGGGCTGGCATCGAGTGAACAGGCAGGAAGAGTTACTGACTGGAGGAGGCAGAGGAGGTGGGAGATGGTGGAGCTGAAGGATCGTCAGCAATAGGAGACAGAGGGCAAGCTGCAGTTTCACTCACACCTGACGTTGATGGCACAGGTTCTGGTTCCTTGCTGGATTCAATTCTACCTGCCCTCCTGAAAAAATGATACAGTGATGTCTGGGTAGTAGCTCTTTTTTTCTCGTCATAAATGACACAGGAGCACTGGATTGCATTCTGAACGGCGGCTGCAACCCTCATGTACCGTTCTACGTTCGGGTCCTGTGCCTCTAAAACTAACAGTGCTTCCTCAGATAAAGAAAATCCCCTTGTCATTTCCTGCATCGTGAATCTCTTCGCTTCTTCAGTTACTACTTCTTCCTCTTGTCTCTCTTAGTCCTTTCTCTGGGCCTCCAGTTCCATCAGGTCTTCATTAGTGAGCTCCTTGTGTTGCACAGCGAGGAGTGTGATGAAGTTGTCCTCTTGCAGATCTAGCTCCAGCTTCTCACTGAGGGTCACTAAGTTGCTGAAGACCATGTTCACATCTTTGAAAGTTCGCAACTTGAAGGTTCATATGTAGGGGACTTACTGTATACAAAGCACTCATACAACTCAACACCAACAAAAACAAACAACCTGACTAGACAATGGACAGAGGGCCTGAATAGACATTTTTCCAAATAAGACATACTGATAGCCAACAGACACGTGGAAAGATGCTCAACATCACTAATCATCAAGGAAATATAAATCAAAACCACAAAGGGATACCACTTCACACCTGTCAGAATGCCTATCATCAAAAAGACCACGGATAACAAGTGTTGGTGAGGATGTGGAGAAAAGGGAATCTTCGTGTACTGTTGATGGAACTCTAAAATGGTACAACTATAGAAAACAGTATGATGGTTCCTCAAAAAATTAAATATAGAACTGCTATATGATCCAGCAATTTCACTTCTGTGTATATTCCTTTAAAAAGTATGAGTTTGGGGCTTCCCTGGTGGTGCAGTGGTTGAGAATCTGCCTGCCAATGCAGAGGACATGGGTTCGAGCCCTGGTCTGGGAAGGTCCCACATGCCACAGAGCAACTAGGCCCGTGAGCCACAACTACTGAGCCTGCGCGTCTGGAGCCTGTGCTCCGCAACAAGAGAGGCCGCGACAGCGAGAGGCGCGTGCACTGCGATGAAGAGTGGCCCCCGCTCGCCGCAACTAGAGAAAGCCCCCGCACAGAAACGGAGACCCAAAACAGCCAGAAATAAATAAATAAATAATTTTTTTTAAGTATGAATTTGAAAACACATATATACCCCCGAAATTCACTGTAGCACTCTTTACAATAGCCAAGATATGGAAGCAACCTAAGTGTCTGTCAATAGACGAATGGATAAAGAAGATGTGGTGTATATATACAATGGAATATTATTACTCAGCCATAAAAAAATGAAATTTTGCCATTGCAACAACATGAATGGATGTAGAGGGTATTATGCTCAGGAAATAAGTCAAACAGAGAAAGACAAATACTGTATGATCTCAATTACATGTGGAATCTAAAAAACAAAAAACAAAAAAATGAAAACAGACTCATAGATACAGAGAACAGCCAGGTGGTTGCCAGAGGGGAGGGGTGGGGGTGGAGAACAAAATAGGTGGAGAAGATAAACAGGTAAAAACCTTCAGTTATAAAATAAATAAGCCATGGAGATGTAATACACAGCACAAGGAATACTCTTCAGTAGTATTGTAATAACTTTGTATGGGGACAGATGGGTGCTAGACTTACTGTGGTGATTATTTCATAATGTATGCGAACGTCAAATCTCTGTAGTACACCTGAAACTAACATATTATATATCCAACTATATATATTTTTTAAAAAAAACAGGGGCTTTACTAAGATGAAACACAATTATTCTTTGAAACACAACCAGAAATAGAACCCTGTTTAATGATTCTACTAATCCACATCACTATTTCTAGATATTACTTTAGGTCATAAGCTGTTACATATACATTCTGAATACAATATTGATATAACAAAATGATATCTTATTTTCATGAAAAATGATAAAAGTAGCTACAATTTTTTGAGTTCTTATTACCTGCCAGCTAATGTACTAAATTCTTTACATCTTTTATCTCTTTTAATTCTCAAAGTAACACTGTTAAATAGGGCGTTTCTGAAATTCTTAACTGAAGAAATTGATGATTACAGAGGTTAAAGGGGAGCCACATTTTAAATCCAGGTGTAAGTCTTGAAAGCTATATTGTAAACCTCTAATGGTGTAATTGTTTACCCCGGGAACACATGTGATAATAATCAGATTCTACTTATTAAGAAAAGAGATACAAGATAATATGCTAAAAGTTGTATAGCTAAACAACAACATGGTGGCTACAAGAAACATATTTCGTGAATTCCAGTCCCTTAACCTAGTTTTCCCATGAACATAGCTTATGTATTTATTCATTTATTTCATTAACTTTAATTAAAGAGTAATACATTCCACACTGTTTTTGAAAAAAATCAAAGAATACAGAAATACTTAAAATAAAAAGTAAAGGTAAAAATGATCAGTTTGCTAAATCCTTCTAGACTTTTTTTCTAAGTGTTTACAGACAAACAGAAGAATATAGCTTTGTTTTGGATTTATTGTAGTACAAATGAAATGATATATGTACTATTACAAAATGTACTTTTCCCTTAGCAATGTGTTTTACGGAACTTTCCATGCCAATGAATGCACACACACACACAAACACAAAACTTATTTTAAGTTGCTACAGTTTCTCTATCAATGACAGATTATTTATAATTTTTAATACTATAGACAATGCTTCAGTGAACATCATTACATCCCGTTTTGTGTGCACTGCACAGATATATAATCCATTATTTGTTAAATTACTTTAAGTTTTATCAAAATACTGCAATCATATATATACTTATTAAAGTTGAACTAAAAGACTCGTGATGAAAGACCGAAAACCCTTACCCACTGTTCTCTGTGTTGCAGAGGATACCAGTGTCAACTTTTCTAGCCATTCTCCTGTTTCCATATTTCTAAGTAAAATCTTTATACTGATATTTTTTATATATAACATGGGCATACATTTCTTTAAAATTTTTAAAATTTGTTTATTTTATTCATTTTTGGCTGCACTGGGTCTTTGTTGCTGTGCGCAGGTTTTCTCTAGTTGTGGCAAGTGGGACCTACTCTTCATTGCAGTGCACAGGCTTCTCATTGCAGTGGCTTGGCTTCTCTTGTTGCGGAGCATGGGCTCTAGGCACGTGGGCTTCAGTAGTTGTGGCACGTGGGCTCAGTAGTTGTGGCTCGCGGGATCTAGAGCACCAGCTCAGTAGTTGTGGTACATGGGCACTGTTGCTCCGCGGCATGTGGTATCTTCCAGGACCAGGGCTTGAACCCGTGTCCCCTGCATTGGCAGGCGGATTCTTAATCACTGCGCCACCAGGGAAGCCCTATATTGATATTTCTTAATTTATCAATATTAGATATCAGATATATTATCTTCTTCCCAAGGTAGAGGAGGTGTTAGTTCTTCTTGATTTATCAATATTAGCCATATGTTTTCTCCATAGTGAAGATTTACTGATTCTTCTCACAAACCCAACTCCCCTCCCCACCAATTTTTGGTTTAATCAGTAAGTTTTAAAATATTCCAGGGACTTCCCTGGTGGTGCAGTGGATAAGAATCCGCCTGTGAATGCAGGGGACACGGGTTCAATCCCTGGTCCAGGAAGATCCCACATGCCACAGAGCAATTAAGCCCGTGCACCACAACTACTGAGTCTGTGCTCTAGAGCCTGTGTGCCACAACTACTGAAGCCCCTGCGCCTAGAGCCTGTACTCCACGACAAGAGAAGCCACCGCAATGAGAAGCCCATGCACCGCAACAGAGTAGCCCCTGCTTGCCACAACTAAAGAAAGCCCACACGCAGCAACAAAGACCCAACGCAGCCATAAATAAATAAATTTATATATTTTTTAAAACTCTTTAAAATATTCCAGGTATACAAATAGCGTGAATTTCTGAAGCATATACTAAGATCACAACTCATTTCTTGTACAACTTTTTTTTTCCTAGAGTCGATGACTGCCTCACTTTTTCCCATTTGCTTTGTTTTCAACATACCTACCAGTAATTTTTTCCAAATGCTCCAACAACATTGTGGCACATGATTCAATGATATTTTCCATATGTTCAAGCAAATCAGTTTCTATTCTTTGTCCTGAAAAACACCCTGGACTCTACAGTCTTGCTGTACAAATGACACCCTGGGACTCTCTTATGGAGCTCTTCTGTGTTTGGTTTCCCATTTCCTAGATCCCTCATCTTCTTTTCTTATCAACTAGCTTTTCAGATTTTGCTAGAGTACATCCCCTGTAGTTTTACAGCTTTCTACTATCTCCCCCGCCTTATCCTCCTAATGCTTTTGAGTCATATAATATCTACATATCAGAGTTTATAATATATAAATTCTGTCCTAGAATAGTAAGCCCCCCATTAATCCTATGGATTCAATGCTCATATCAAGTCTTTTGCTATATTTTCATCACTTGGTTACCTAAAGTGTGTCCTCCGGTAGTTTCTCAAGAAGGCATTAGGGAAATTATATTTTCTGAGTTTTTGCATGTTTAAAAATGTTGCCTTTTCACCTGAACAACAGTTTTAGATATAAAATTCTTAGGTCACACTCTCCATCCTTGAGGACTTTACAGATCTTGCTCTACTGTCTTCTGAACTTTTCTGAGAATTCTGAAGCCAATTTAAATCTTTCTCTTCGTCATGTTTATCCTTTTACTCTGGAGTCATTAAAAAAATTTTTTTTTGCAGTCCAATAACATTACTAGATTATGCCTTAACATTAATTGTTCTATGTAAATTCTTCCTGGCTCATCATGTGCCCTGTCAATCTATAGATTCAAACCTGCATTTATTTTGAGCAGTTTCTTTGAAAAATACCTGTAAATATTATATTGTATTACTTGAGTTTTATTCTTTAGAGACAACAATTATTCTCCTTTACCCATGTGCCACATCTAACACGGGTTCTTTATTCCTTTTAGACATGTGGTTAAGTTCCATTTCATTTTGTTCATTTTTTCTCAATTTTACCCTCCATGTACCTTACTGTGTTTTCCAGAAGTGTCTATTCTTTTTCCTGCTTCCAATATGCCCCTCATTTCATTGACAATTTAATTTTTCTCTTCCACTTATTTTTCGAGCTCTGTTAGCTAAACTTCACCTTTTGCACTAACCCTTCCTTGACCTATCTCTGCTTTGAGTTCTAGTTTTATCAAAGAACTTCCAAGATTAATTTTTAAAAATTATCATTCAAGACAATATATCTTATTGCAACTTTCATCAGGAATATTTTTCAATTGCCATTTATTTTTATTTTTGTTTACGTCAACTTTTAATTTTTTCTATTTTTATTTATTTATTTTGCCATGCTGCATGACATGCGTGATCTTAGTTCCCTGAGCAGATATCGAACCTATGCCCCCTGCAGTGGAAGCACAGGGTCTCAACCACTGGACTACCAGGGAAGTCCCTACTTCAACTTTCTAAAATTGTAATCTCTTTATATAAAATCCCTGCTGGTTCCTTTATGATAATAATCTATAAATGAAGTACGTTTTTCCTGGACCAGCTCTTCATAAGAGGTTAATCTAGCTCACAATGAAGTTCCTGAGGACCCAAGGTTGTGTGAGGGAGTTATTTTATTCTTGACTTCTCCCTAGCCAACAAAGCTGCTAATAATACAGAGTCTCTTGGGACTTCCCTGGTTGTGCAGAGGTTAAGAATCCGCCTGCCAATGCAGGGGACACGGGTTTGAGCCCTGCTCCGGGAAGATCCCACATGCCGTGGAGCAACTAAGCCAGTGAGCCACAACTACTGAAGCCTGTGCACCTAGAGCCCGTGCTCTGCAACGAGAAGCCACGACAATGAGAAGCCCGCGCACCACAACTTAGAGTAGCCCTGGCTCGCCGCAGCTAGAGAAAGCCCACACACAGCAACAAAGACCCACACAGCCAAAAATAAAAACAAATAAATTTTAAAAAAATATGGTGTATTTCCAATTCCTCATTTAGCTTATTCTCTTTTCTTTCTTGGTGCCAAACTAGGTATTGAGAAGTCCCTGCTGGTAGCCTGTGAAAGGTTCCAAAATTATTTTTGCCCCTCCAAAGAATACGACTTTTGGAGCATGCACCTTACTGGCTTTCACTGAGATCTTCAGATGAAAGCATTCTATCTCATCATTTTCTGAAACCCATTTGGCCTTTGTTGTATTTGGTAGCCCTTAATTTTCTGATTTGGTGTTAACAGATATATCCTACTCTTACTGAAGATGGAGTTTGCATTTTTCTTTTTGTTCATCCTCCTCCTTCTTTTTCCTGGCGATTTTTTAGAGAAGCAGATAATGTCATTGTTATTCTACTATATTAAAGTCTGTAATGAGCGCTTATTTTTTTTTTATCACTCTCTGAACTGCTTTTCAGACAGAGAGTGCTAATTACTCTCATAATACTGAGGTACATGCATTAAGTCTATCCTGATTCTTGAGTATGGCAAACAAGACAAAATAATACTTTCTTGAAGGAATGCATATTCAATGAGTTGAATCAAATATGTTCAACTATGAAGCATAATAAATTAGGGAAAGAAATGATTCCAGAAGGAAAATTGATGTGTGAGAAAAATCTGTAATTCTAAACTCCGATTCTATGCTACTTAATTTATGCTATGACCCTGTATTAGGCATTTTGCCCTCAGATTCTTCTCTGTAAACTTAAAATCTTTAGTTATTTGTTGCATGTATTTTGGATGGAATGTAGAGATCCTATTTAAATATAAATTTGTAGCAATTGAGTAATATTGAGAGTAAATATCAAATCAACCAAAATTTATGAAGTGTTTACAATTACCTTTTATTCTCCTTCCTGCCCTCTAAATTATTCCAATAAGCCCAAGGAAAACTGAAGCCAGGCAAAATCTGTAGCAGGTTGTAGATTCCTTCTTTCTAGTCTGTACAGCTAACATATGTGCAAAACCAACTGCATTCACCAGAATTTAAATAAATCACCAAGGAGAAAAAGCTGTAATTTACTTTCCTACTTTAATTTAATCCACATAATTATATAGAAATTCCAACAAATAGTCTTGCAAATACCTGCTTTTAAAAAAATATTTATTTATTTATTTATTTATTTATTTATTTGGTTGCCCTAGGTCTTAGTTGTGGCAGGCGGGCTCCTTGGTTGCGGCCCACAGGCTCCTTAGTTGCAGCTTGCAGGCTCCTTAGTTGCAGCTTGCCAACTCCTTAGTTGCGGCACATGGGTTCCTTAGTTGTCGCATGCAAACTCTTAGTTGCGGCATGCATGTGGGATCTAGTTCCCTGACCAGGGATTGAATCCAGGCCCCCTGCACTGGGAGCGTGGAGTCTTAACCACTGCCCCACCAGGGAAGTCCTGTACCTGGTTCTTATAAATTGTGATCGAACCTCAAATAAATTCTTAGGACAGAGGTAGGAAGAAATTTTCCTGATACTGAAAATAATGACAATGTATCCCATTACGACCTTCCAAACTTACCAGAATTTGAAATGACGAGTTGAGATTAGATAAGTTAATTTCTTAATGACATATATAAACAAAATAACATGGTAACATAAATAAATCCAGCAGTGCTTCATATTAGTTTTGTGAAAACTTACATCCAGCCAGAAACATAATAAGTAACTTAACTTTCAAAGGTAATTGCTTATATTGCTTCACTCTGTGAAGTAAATAAGGAAGCAATTGCTTTTGAGGGTATTAAATGCTTTTTGCTTTCTCAGTATTCTATGATGAAAATTTTCAAATGTACAGAAAAGTTGAAAGAATTTTACAGTAACTATTCAGAATCTCATCACTTAGATTCTTCCATTAATATTTTGCTACCCATCTATTTACTGATCAATCCATCTTATTTTTTATGTGTTTGAAAGCAACATGCTGATATCAGTATACTTCCCCTTAAATATTTTAATATGCATATTACTAACTAGAATTCAATATTTGTTCTAGCAAAATTTACATACAATAAAATACACAAATCTTATATGTATTTTCACTGAACTTCAACAAGTGCATGTACCTATGTAACTCTCCTACAAAGCTACAGGACATCATCAGTACTTAAGAAAGTTCCTTCATGCCCCTTTTCAGTTATTTTCCACCCCCAGCTTTCCATTGTTCTCACTTTTCACACCACAGATTAGTTGCATCTCTTCTTGAACTTAATATAAACAGACTCATAAAACCATGTACTTTTTTATGTAAGTCTCCTTTCACTCAGCAAAATGTTTTTGAGATTCATCCATATTATTGTATATTGACAGTCCATTCCTTTTTATTGCTGAGAAGTTTCCCATTGTGTTAATATACTGCAGTTTATGAAAGAAATTGAAGATGACACAAACAGATGGAAAGATATACTGTGTTGATGGATTAGAAGAATTAATACTACTAAAATGACCATACTACTCATGGCAATCTACAGATTCAATGCAATCTCTACTGAAAATACCAAGGGCATTTTTCACAGAACTAGAATAAGTAATTTTAAAATTTGTATGGAAACACAAAAGACCGTGACGAGTCAAAACAATCTTGAGAAAGAAGAACAGAGCTGGAAGAATCATGCTGTCTGACTTCAAACTATACTACAAAGCTACAGTCATCAAAACAGTATGGTACTGGCACAAAAACACAGACATAGATCAATGGAATAGACTAGAGAGATCAGAAATAAGTCCACACACTAATGGTCAATTAACCTATGACAAAGGAGGCAAGACTATTCAATGGAGAAAAGACAGTCTCCAATAAGTGGTGCTGGGAAAACTGGACAACTACAGGTAAAAGAATGAAATTAGAACATTCTCTTAACAACATATGCAAAAATAAATTCAAAATAGATTAAAGACCTAAATGTAAGACTGGAAACCATAAAACTCCTAGAGGAAAACGTAGGCAGAACACTCTTTGACATAAATCATAGCAATATTTTTTTGAATCTGCACCCTAAAGCACTGGAAATAAAAGAAAAAATAAACAAATAGTACCTAATTAAACTTAAAAGCTTCTGCACAGCAAAGGAAGCCACTGACAAAACGAAAAGACAACCTACTGAATGGGAGAAAATACTTTCAAATGATGTGGCTGATAAGGGGTTAATATCCAAAATATATAAACAGCTCATATAATTCAACATCAAAAAAACAAACAACCCAATAAAAAAATGGGCAGAAGACCTGAATAGAATTTTTCCAAAGAAAACATACAGATGGCCAACAGGTGCATGAAAAGATGCTCAACATCGTTAATAATCAGACAAATGCAAATTAAAATCACAATGAGATATCACCTCACACCTATCAGAATGGCTATCATCAGAAAGAACATAAATAACAAATGTTGGTGAGGACGTGGAGAAAAGGGAACCCTCATACACTTTTGGTGGGAATGTAAATTGGTGCAACCACTGTGAAAAACAATATGGAGGTTTCTCAAAAAACTAAAAATAGAACTACCATATGATCTAGCAATTCCACTCCTGGATATATATTCCAAAAAACCCAAAAACACTAATTAAAAAGGATATATGCACTCCAATGTTCATAGCTGCATTATTTACAATAGCCAAGATATGGATGCAACCTAAGTGTCCATCTATAGATGAATGGATAAAGAAGATATTGTCTATATATACAATATTATTACTCAGCCATAAAAAATGAAATTTTGCCATTTGCAACAACATGGATGGACTTGGAGGGTGTTATGCTGGGCGAAGTAAGTCAGACAGAGAAAGACAGATACTGTATGTTATCACTTATATGTGGAATCTAAAAAATAAAACAAAAGAATGAATATAAGGAAATGGAAACAGAATCACAGATATAAAGAACAATACTAGTGGTTACCAATGGGGAGAAGGAAGTAGGGAGGGTCAAGTTAGGGGTAGGGAATTAAAAAGTACAAACTACTATGTATAAAATAATAGGCTACAAGGATATAGTGTACAACATGGGGAATCTAGATAATATTTTATAAAAACTATAAATGGAGTGTAACCTTTAAAAATTGTGTATCACCATGTTGTAGACCTGTAACTAAAATATTGTACATCAACTATACCTCAATAAATAAGGGAAAAATGTACAATAAACAAATAAACAACTAACAATATATACTAGAGTTTATTTATTCTCCTGTTTGTGGACATGTGCGCTGTATCCAGTTTTTGGATGTGATGAATAAAGTTGCTATAAATATTCTTGTGTGAGCAATTTTGTAGACAAGTGTCATCATTTCTCTTGAAGTGGAATTGCTGTGTCATAGGGCAGGTATATGTTTAGTTTTTTTTAAGAAATTGTACACCTCCCAAAGTGATTGTACCATTTTTATATGACCACATTGACAATGTATGGAGTTCCAGTTGTTCCATACCTTCATCAGCATTTGGTATTGTCAGTCTTCTTATTTTAGCAATTGTAGTGGGTGTGTAGTAGTATCTTGCTGTGATTTTGATTTGCAATCAAATCTTTTTTTTAAATGTTGAGATAATAAATAACAGTAATATAATAAATAATAATAAATATAATTTCTTTCAAATGTCAAATAATCCTAGTAACAGTATCAGAATGCTTCTAATCTGAATAGTAAATTTTTCCATAGTAAGAAGCTTTTTTGTTTCTCGTTACATTTGCCAGACAAAGCAATTCCACTTTAAAAAGCAAACACATTAAGTGACAATCTTTTACTACACCTGCATTAATGAACAAGAGCATGTAAATTTTATATTTTCAAGTATCAGAAAAACAAATGTCACATATTAACTAATTAATATCTGAAAACCCTGATAGTACCTTTATAGTCAATACCCTAATAATCTTTGGTTTAAAGCAGAAATAGCTTTATGTCATGAATGAATTCTAAAGTGACAGAAAACAGAAGAGAGGATACAATTCATGGAAACAAATTGCTTCAGGTGGTCATATTATGGGGGAATATGACCCAAAGAAGGAAAATATTTGCTCATGGACCTTAGCAACAGCAATATGTGTCAAATAATGTTATAGAATTTCAAATTTATATAAAACTATTAAACTAATAGGTTCACTATCAGAGAACTATGAATGCAGTAAAGGAAGAGTTACTCAGGGTAGGTGAAATTTTAAAGTATGGAGACTGGGCTTCCCTGGTGGCGCAGTGGTTGAGAGTCCGCCTGCCGATGCAGGGGACACGGGTTCGTGCCCCGGTCCGTGAAGATCCCACATGCCGTGGAGCGGCTGGGCCCGTGAGCCATGGCTGCTGAGCCTGCGCGTCCGGAGCCTGTGCTCCGCAATGGGAGAAGCCACAACAGTGAGAGGCCCGCGTACCACACACATACACATACACACACACACACACAAATTTAAAAAATAAAAATAAAAGTATGGAGACTTAAAGCTGGTTCCACCAAAAAGATGTACTATTTTCATCATTAGCCTTATAAAGATAATACATTTGATAAGACCTTCCAGTAAAAGGTGGCCCTTTTTTCTTTTTTTAAACAAACATAGACTATTGCTAAAAATGCTTTTTACAGTTATTTTTCATGGGAAGGCAATGGAAAACATCCCAATACACCTTTATGAATTTTCACTTTTAGTTCTCTTAGCACAGCAAGCACAACATAATAGCTTAAATATAAAACAAAGAAAAACTTGGGCCGCCATATTTTACCTACCTGAAGAACTAGTATCAGTATTAGCAAATTTTATGGGCTAAATTGTGTCACCCCAAAATTCATATGTTGAAGGCCTAACCTCCAGTACCTTAAATTGTGACTGTCTTCGGAGACAGGGTTTTTAAAGAGGTAATTAAGTTAAAGTGACGTTGGGACTTCCCTGGTGGCACAGTGGTTAAGACTCCGTGCTCCCAACACAGGGGGCCTGGGTTTGATCCCTGGTTAGGGAACTAGATCCCACACACATGCTGCAACTAAGAGTTCGCATGCCAGAACTAAGGAGCCCACCTGCTGCAACTAAGACCCAGCACAACCAAATAAATAAATAAATATTTTTTAAAAGGTTAAAGTGAGGTAATTAAAGGTGGGCCTAAACCAGTATGACTTATATCCCTATAAGAAGAGGAAATATGGATACATACAGGTACAGAGGAAACACCACGTGAAGACACAGGGAGAAGATGGCCATCTATAAGCCAGGAAGAAAGGTCTCAGTAGAAACCAACCCTGCTGATGCCTTGATCTTGGATTTTTAACCTGCAGAACTTTGAGAAAATCAATTTCTGTTAAGTCACCAAGTCGGTGATACTTCGTTACAGTAGCCCCAGAAAACTAATACAATATAATACTAATGGTGTAGGATACTTTCATATTAAAACCTGGTATTCATCAAACTTTTTTCTTTTAGTTCCAGACTAATTTCTTTAAGACCCTAGCCTTTCTAACTCTAATGGCAGTTCTAGCAGGAAAGCAACATGAAAGTAGGAACTATTCAGATTAGAAAGAGTACTGACATAGGACTCAAGAGAATAAATCTTAATCATACTGTATTTCAGTTCATACATCCATGAAGTGTGGAATTATGGTACCCTCACCATTCCTGTCTAGTATCTACATATCTGTGTTTCACACTTTCAACCTTAGCTATTTACCATCAAACTATAAAAAAATCCCTCAAAGTATAACCCTGATAAATGAGATATGTGAGAGACTTCTAAAGAAGACTTCTAGAGAAGAAAGTATTACTCTGTGTTAAAGAATTAAAGGAATTTGAGGTCCCACTGTTATGGTAACAAAGGCACCTGATGTATCTATTTTGGGAAACTTAGAACAGTGAAGAAACTGCGATTCAAAGACTCCATTAGGCCAAAAGACTAAAAGTATGTGTGTGTGTGTGTACACACACACACACACACACACTATATAGCTAGTTTAAAAGTCAGTCATATTAATATATATCTTTATAGTATAAAAATGAATATATCTGAAAGCAAAACTATTTATTACAAGCCCATATATTCTGACAAATCTAGATCAGATTGAAAAAACTAAGTTGTGATTTGAGATATTAAAAAGAAAGCACAAAGCCTCTGATTCAGTGTTAGTCAACATTTAAAAAATCAACTCTTTATTTTTCATGTTATAATTTGAATAACTTGGTTTTGAAAAAATATTTATTTAGGGACTTCCCTGGTGGCGTAGTGGTTAAGAGTCCGCCTGCCAATGCAGGAGACACGGGTTCGATCCCTGGTCCAGGAAGATCCCACATGCCGTGGAGCAACTAAGCCTGTGCGCTGCAACTACTGAGCCTGTGCTCTAGAGCCCACGAGCCACAACTACTGAGCCTGCGTGCCACAACTACTGAAGCCTGTGTGCCTAGAGAGCCTGTGCTCCGCAACAAGAGAAGCCACCACAATGAGATGCCCACGCACCGCAACGAAGAGTAGCCCCAGCTCGAAGTCTTAGTTGCAGTATGAGGGATCTAGTTCCTTGACCAGGGATCGAACCCAGGCCCCCTGCACTGGAAGCACAGAGTCTTAGACACTGGACCACCAGGGAAGTCCCTGAATAACTTGTTTTAAGTACCTATTTATTTTATACATTTGAACTTATAACATATTATAAAGTCAATTCCAGGGACTTCCCTGGTGGCCCAGTGGTTATGAATAGACCTGCCAATGCAGGGGACACAGGTTCGATCACTGGTCCAGGAAGATCCCACATGCTGTAGGCCTGCAAGCCACAACTACTGAAGCCCATCTGCCTAGAGCCCATGTTCCACGACAAGAGAAGCCACTGCAACAAGAGAAGCCACTGCAATGAGAAGCCCGCGCACCACAATGAAGAGTAGCCCCTGCTCGCTGCAACTAGAGAAAGCCCATGCGCAGCAACTAAGACCCAAAGCAGCCAAAAATTTTAAAATAAATAAATAAATAAGTAATAAGTCGATTCCATTAGAAAATGAGGTTGGTTTAATTAATGTAAACACTTTATACCTGAAGTTGTAGATATTGTTGCAAAGTTCTATCAGCCTTGATATCTAGCTTTCTTTTTCTATTTCGTTTTTGTTATGTTGTACTGAAGACAATCCAATTTTGACAAATGCCATGTAAATGGTAACAGTTTTTTTTTAATGGGCTTCTTCTAAAATCTCAAGCTACTCTTCAATTAAATACAAGTGGCAAAGTTTATTAGGAGATGAACGCAAACACAAACACAAAATAATCTGGCAGCACAATTAATGGGTTGTGGTCTCTAAGGGTATATTTGTGTTTCTTTATTATAACTTTTAGATAGCATATATAAAACCCAAAAATATATGTACAAACATAATATATATTTTTAACTATATAAAAAATCAAAAATACAAAAGGACTTATAATAAAAAGCAGCAGTCCTTTTCCCTCCTCTTTTAGTTCTAGTCAATCAGAGATAACCTAGAAGTAATCCAACTGTCCCATCAATAGGGCACTGCTTAAATACAATGGAACACAATGCATTAAAAAGCCAGGGAGGGCTTCCCTGGTGGCGCAGTGCTTGAGAGTCTGCCTGCCGATGCACGGGACATGGATTCGTGCCCTAGTCCAGGAAGATACCACGTGCCGTGGAGCAGCTAGGCCCGTGAGCCATGGCCGCTGAGCCTGCGCTTCTGGAGCCTGTGCTCCGCAACGGGAGAGGCCACAACAGTGAGAGACCCGCGTACCGCAAAAAAACAAAACAAAAACGCCAGGGAATTCCCTGGCAGTCCAGTGGTTAGCACTCTGTGCTTCCACTGCAGGGGGCACAGGTTCGATCCCTGGGTGGGGAAGAAAGATCCCACAAGCTGCATGGCACAGCAAAAAAAAAAAAAAAAAGCCAGCAAAAAGAATAAGGTAAACCTATATATTCTGCTGCAGACAGATGTCCAAGATATATTGTTAAGAGAAAGAAGCAAGTAAGAGAATAGTATCAGTATTTTAAAAAGGGATTTAGGCGTTGACATGTATACACACTTCTAAATAACTGGACAGCAGTAGTAGGAAATGAAAAGTTTCACTTTTCTGTATTATGTGAATTTGTAATCATAACATAATATTACTTTTAGAAATAAAATAAATAAATCAATGGCATAACCAGGAAGCCTGACAGTTTTTATTATATGAGCTATCTAGAAGTCCTAGGTGACATAGTGGCTAGGGTTTGAGAATCATCTCCTCCAAGAATCAATCCAATCATGCCCTGTATCTCAGTCACCTCAAAAAGCCAACATCTCCCAGGTAATCCCTTATATCACAGTCTCTCATCTCCATTAAGCTCTGTATGTCCCTTAAAATAATACGGACTCATATCCTTCCTCTTCAACCTCCCAAGTCTTCCACTGTGCTCTCTGGAACTAAAGGTCTATCGTTAACAAATCTCATATCTTCAGCCTCTTCTCTGAGTATTCCATTCCTTTCACCTTCTTACATTACCGATACTTGACTCCCTTGAAGATACTGTTTTCCTTGAGCCCTCTCAGTTTTTTCTTTCATCCCTTGTATCACCTGGCCTTGAGATAGGTTAGATGTGTTTCTTGCTTGTCATTGCCACCTACCTTCTCCCTAAAACCCTTTACAACTATGCTGTTGGACTATTTCATTCACTACCTACTAACATCAGAGTCTTCAGCAGACCTCCACATCATATGGTCTCATTACTCAAATATTTAGCACCTATATTACTGTCCTTCCACCACAGCTCTTATAAATTTTTAGTGATTTCAGTGTCTACACACATGATCCTTCCAACATTCAGATGCGATGGGCCTCCTCACCTCCAATGATCTTGTCCTCGAGGATCCATGATCATCCCCTAGGCCATGTCATCACTAAGAACCTTCATAATACCCATTTCAAGCATCTCACTCTCCACCTACCAGCTCCTACCTTTCCAAGTCACTCCCTACAGAACATGGACGTCAACAATTTAACTCCACCGGACCTTTAATCCATGTTCCCTACAGTCTTCACCACTCTCCTTTCTTGGTCCAACATTATAATAACCCCCTTGCGTAAATTCTCAAATCACTTATCCTTCTGCCAAACTCACTTTGTAAAATCCTGGTTAACTCCAACTCTCTCCTTACTCCAGCCATCACACAAACAGCCAAATGTGACAAAAGTAAAATTCAAACATACTGACTTGTCTTCCTTTAATTCATGACCACTAACTTTAAGAGGGCCCTTAATGTTGCATAACGACTTACTATATATTTTCTAAATCAGCTTACTCTCTCTTCCTTCCCTCTCCTCATTCTCATTGAGAAAACAGAAATGATTAGAACTCACATAAGCTCCCATCACATAAGCTATGCACACCTGTAACTGTAAGCACTTTCTCCCTATTACAATGATAAAACTGTCCGTGCTCCTACATAAGGCCATCTCTTCCACTTATCTACCAGATTCCATCCCCTCTAAAACCACCAAGGATATTACTCCTGCAATTTTCTTCTCATATTATCAATTTTTCTCTCTGTAAATCAGCCCCAACAGTATAAATTACCTCCAATGTTAAAATACAAGTTTCTTGACCAAAATCTCACCTTCCCAGGCAATGTTCCATTTCTCTGCTGCCTGTTACAACCAAATTTGAAAGAGCAATTTGTATTTGCTGTCTCTACTTTCTCTATTCCATTGTCTCTTTTTAAAAAAATTTTATTGTGTTAAAATACACATAACATTAAAATTTACCATTTTAACCATTTTTAGTGTGCAGTTCAGTGGTATTAAATACATTCACAATGTCGTGCAATCATCACCACCATCAATCTCCAGAACTCTTCTCACCTTGTAAAACTGAAACTCTATACTCATAAAACTCCCCACAACAAATCTCCTATCTCCCCATTCCCTCCTCCCCCAACTTTTGGCAACCTCCATTCTATTTTCTGTCTCCATGATTTTGACTACACTAAGTACCTCATATAAGGGAAATCATACAGATTTCTCTTTTAGTGACTGACTTTTCGCTTAGCATAATGTCCTCAAGGTTCATCCATGTTGTAGCATGTCAGAATTTCATTCCTTTTTAAGGCTGAACAATATGCCATTGTTTACCACATTTTGCTTGTCCATTCATCTGTTGATGGACACTTGGGTTACTTCCATATTTTAATTACTGTGAGAAATACTGCTATGAACACAGGTGCACAAATATCTCTTTGAGACCTTGCTTTCAATTATTTTGGGTAATTCTAATATGGTAATTCTACTTTTAATTTTTTGAGGAATAATAGTTTTCAACAGCAGCTGTACAATTTTACATTCCTCTATGAACAGTGCACAAGGGTCCCAATTTCTCCATATCCTCACCAACACCTGTTATTTTTTGTTTTCTTTTCGATAGCAGCCAACCTAATGGATGTGAGGTTGTATCTCATTATAGTTTTGATTTGCATCTCCCTAATAATTAGTGATGTTGAGCATATTTTCATGTGCTTATTGGCCATTTGCTTATCTTCTTTGAAGAAATGTCTATTCAAGTCCTTTACTCATTTTTGAATTGGGTTTGTTTTTTTGTTGTTGAGTTTTCGGAGTTCTCTATGTACTCGGGATATTAATCCCTTATCAGACATATGATTTACAAATATTTTCTTCCACTCTGTCGGTTGCTTTTTTACTCTGTTGATAGTATATTTTGATGCACAAAATTTTTAATTTTTATGAAGTCAAATTTATCAATTTTTTCTTTTGTTGCCTATGCTGTTGGTGTCATATCCAACATATCATTGTAAAACCCCGTGTTGTAAAGCTTTTGCTCTTGATTTTTTCCTAGGAGTTTTACTGTTTTAGGTCTCACATTTTAGTCTTTGATCCATTTTTAAAAGTTAATTTTATTTTTGGCTGCGTTGGGTCTTCATTGCTGCACTCAGGCTTTCTCTAGTTGCGGCGAGCAGGGGCTACTCTTCCTTGTGGTGCACGGGTTTCTCATTGCGGTGGCTTCTCTTGTTGCGGAGCACAGGCTTTATGTGCATGGGCTTCAGTAGTTGTGGCTGGCGGGCTCTAGAGCACAGGCTCAGCAGTTGTGGCGCGTGGGCTTATTGCCTCTGCAGCATGTGGGATCTTCCCAGACCAGGGCTCGAACCCATGTCCCCTGCATTGGCAGGCAGATTCTTAACCACTGCGCCACCCAGGAAGTCCCCTTTGATCCATTTTGAGTAAACTTTTGTATATGGTGTTAGGTAAGGGTCCAACTTCATTCTTTTGCATATGGTTATCCAGTTTTCCCAGCACCACTGTTGTAAATACTTTCCTTTGCCTTTTTAATGATCTTGACACCCTTTCCAAAATAATTTCACCATATATGTGAGGGTTTATTTTTCGGCTCTCTATACTATTCCATTGGTCTTTATATCTGTCTTTATGCAGTACCACACCATTTTGATTATTGAAGCATTATAGTAAGTTTTAAAATTACGAAATGAGTCCTCTGATTTTGTTCTATTTCTCCCCCAAGTTTGTTTAAGCTATTTGGGATGCCTTGAGATTCACATGAATTTTAGGATAGGTTTTTCTATTTCTGCAACAAACATAATTGGGATTTTGATACGGATTGCATTGAATCTGTATTTCACTTTGGGTAGATATCTTAATAATATTATGTATCCCAATCCACAAGCATGGGATTTCTTCCCATTTATATGTCTTCTTTAATTTCTTTCAGCAATGTTTTCTAGTTCATTATAAAAGTCTTTCACCTCCTTGGTTAGATTAATTCCTAGGTATTTTATTATTTTTGATGCTATGGTGAACGAAAATGTTTCTGTAATTTCCTCTTCAGGTTGTTCACATATAGAAATGCAAATGATTTTTGTGTGTTGACTTTGTATCCTGCTACTTTGCAGAATTCATTTATTAATTCTAACAGGTTGGTTTTTTTTTTTTTGGTGGAACCTTTTGGGTTTTCTACATATAAGCTCATATCATCTGTAAACATATGATTTTACTTCTACATTTCCAATATAAATGCCTTTTATTTCTTTTTCTTGTCTAATTGCTTTGACTAGAACATTCAGTACTATGTTGAAGAGAAGTGGTGAAAGTGGGCAGTGCTATGTTGACTAGAAATAGTGATAGCTCTGCTCTTATTTATGGCTCCGTTAGAATGCCTGGGGTCTTAAAGATACCAACATCCCAGTTTACTTAGAATAAAATTTAGATCTCATGACTATAGCTTATAAAAACAATGTCTTTTTTTTTTTTTTTTTTTTTTTTTTCTGCGTTGGGTCTATGTTGCTGCGAGTGGGCTACTCTTCAATGTGGTGCATGGGCTTCTCATCGTGGTGGCTTCTCTTGCTGCAGAGCAAAGGCTCTAGGGTGTGCAGGCTTCAGTAGCTGTGGCTTGCGGGCCCTAGAGCGCAGGCTCAATAGCTGTGGCGCACGGGCTTATTAATTACTCTGCGTCGTGAGGGATCTTCCTGGACCAGGGCTTGAACCCGGGTCCCCTGCATTGGCAGGCGGATTCTTAACCACTGCGCCGCCAGGGAAGTCCCAAAACAATGTCTTTTCTATATTTTATCTAGATTTAGATTTTGAATTCAAGAAGCAAAGATCCACCTGAATCCAAATCTTTGAAAGTATCTAAATAAATGTTTCTTATTCAGTTTGTAAAAAGCTATTTTAGGAAATTTATGGTAGGTAAAAAGCACCAAACTAAAATTATAAATTAAACATGATAAGTCATAATTAAATAGTACAGCATTAAATCTAGCCTTATGTGAAAGAGAATTTTCTTTTACTTGACACAAATTCCAGTCATCTAAGGAATCTCTACTTGATAAAGGAATATGCCCTTAGGAATTCTACCAGTTAAATAGTTCAATTTCTGAAGGACCTATTTTTAAATAAGCCTTAAATATGCACCAAACCCCCAATACAGTTGGCAGCTTCAGAAAAGCTTAATTACCCTTATTCTTTTAACCATCCAAAGAAACCAATCCAGTGACTATAGTACTTATTACCTGCTGTGAGCACAGTCAAATGGATTCCCCACTGTTAAATTCAGAAAATAAACTAAGGAAGAAGGAGAAAAAGAAATAGCAATGCTGATGGGGGATGTAACAAAATATAGCAACCAGCGACAAAATGACAATCTCACACTGGCTTTTGATACTGAGAAAGAGCTGAGAAATAATTTTCAGGAATTACATGAAAAACATCTAGGAAAAGACCTTTGTTCATAGTGGTATAATTTGAATTTGAAATGATCTGGTAAGGTCAATAAATGAAAACTGAAAAAACTTTTAAAAAAATGGTCGTAATTTTTTTTGTTTTTTGCAGAAGAACTGTAACAGTACAAAGCATGTGTTATTCTCATAATGAGAAGAAGAAATAATTGGCACTAGACACTGGAGTAGGGCTCAGAATCATTCTGCTTTCCAGCTATAGCTTCCCTTCTGAAGTCACCATAAAATCGGTCTGTGCTGTTTAAGTTAAACCAAGAGTAGTGGCATCAAGCTGAATGAATCTGATGGTAGAGAGCTACTGCCTATTTTAAAATGGTTTTTGGAAAGACGTCTCCTTAATGGAAATGCTGAATTATAACCTTAACCATAGCAACACCTCTCGGCATCGCCTCAGGAAAAACTATGGTAGAAGTAAATGGACTGAATGGATGCTATATTTAAAAAGTGCTATAATTCTCTAGCTAGGAAAACAAATATAAACAAATAGACAATAACAATAGCAACAATTACAATAGTAATAATAAACTCTAGGTCTCACGAGAAAAAAAAAAATCTTAACACATCAGGTATACCCTTTAATTTCCAGTGAACACAGATAGTTCTTATAGTTACTGAAGAAATCTCTGTCAACTAGCTAATTAGTGGTATATCATATATGTGTATCCTACTTTATGTATACAAATGGTTTTCACATATATTATCTTGGTTATCCCTTATCAAACCCTGTGGGGTAGGTATAATAGGTATTAAAACATAAAATCAGAAGCATAGAAGTTATGTAGTCAACCTTCAACTTTTAGGTAGGAATTCTTTCTATAGTATCCATAACATCTGATTAGTTAGCTTCTGTTATAAAATTTATTTAGCAACAGGGAATTATCAAAGGCTTACAAAGAATGAACAAGGCTTAACTGAATATTTACTTAAATAGGATCAGGAAAACAGGGCAATAGAAAATTCTACCTCTATCAGTTATTTTCTGTTTATTGAGAATATATTATGTGCCAGGCACTGTCTTTATGTATATGATCTCATTTAATTCTTATAACAACCTGTAAGGAGCAGCTATTAACTGCTTAATTGAAATATACTGTTTTTTCCCAAACTATTTAATGGCCTTTAAAATCTATTTAAATGGAGCACCTCTGAGAATGCATGTTGAATAGCAGGCATAGCTGGAGATAAGATATGATTATTCCCATTTTATAGATATGAAAAATGAGTTAGGTAAATTAGTCACACTTACAAAGTAATGGGACAGAACCTAGAACACAGATCTTCAATCCACTAGTCCAATACTATTCCATTCCATATTGCAAAGTAAATAAACTACAATGCATTTTAATAGAGATAAACATTTTAAGTCCCTTGAATTAACAACAAAAATAAAACTATTTGGGATATAATAATAGTGTTTAACACAGCCAACGCTGAGTTGAGTGAGAGTTATAAAGATGTGAAACTCAAGACTTTTCAAATTAACTAACTAGTGACCATACGTGATTCAATACAGTCTTTGGTCATTGCAACTACTGATATGATATACTTGTGGATTACTACAAACTCAGGCATAAACAGACAAAGCCTGCCTCCCTGTCCCTTCTCTTTTCCTCCCTCCTCCCTGCTGTCTCTCATATACACACACCACAAAATGACAACCTTTGATGCTGCACAGTGAATAATCATGGAAGATAAGGAGAAATGTCAAAAATCTAGATGTAAATTAACTTTGCCACAGATTATGTGTACTTTTAGTGAGTATAGTCTATAGAAAATCATAAAGTGGACAAAGCTTTCTCAAAAATCAGGTTTTGTTCATATGTTATGTCTATATCAAAATCTGTTCAACATGACTTGAACAGATTACATCCTATCAACATGACTTATCACTGGGCTTCCCTGGTGGCGCAGTGGTTGAGAGTCCGCCTGCCGACGCAGGGGACACGGGTTCGTGCCCCGGTCTAGGAAGATCCCACATGCCGCAGAGTGGCTGGGCGCATGAGCCATGGCTGCTGAGCCTGCACGTCCGGAGCCTGTGCTCCGCAACGGGAGAGGCCACAACAGTGAGAGGCCCGCGTACCACCAAAAAAAAAAAAAAAAAAGACTTATCACTGGTAACATTAACCTTGACCACCTGGTTAAGACAGTATTTGCCAGGTTTCCCCATACATTTTCATCGGGACGTGAGTCAGCCCTCAAGGCAGGGACAGGGTTAACTCACCTCCTGGAAAAGGGCACTTCACTTCTGTGTGCTCTTCTAAAACACCTGTAACACCAGTCTAGTCATTTAGAAAACATTATCAGATAAATCCAGTTGAAGAACATTCTATAAAACACCTGGCGAGAGTTCCTTAAGACTGTCAAGGTCATAGGAAACAAGGAAAGACTGAGCAACTGTCATAAACCAGAAGAGACTAAGGAGACATGATGATTAAATGTAATATGGTAGCCTGGATTAGGTCCTGGAGCAGAAAAGGGGCATTAGCAGAAAAACTATGAAGTCCAAATTAAATCTGGATTTTATTTAATAGCAATGTACCAATGCTGGTTTCTTAGTTTTGTCAAAGGTATAATGGTTATGTAAGATGTAAACATTAGGGGAAACTGAGTAAGAGGTAGATGGTAATATTATCTTAACAGCTTCTTGTAAATCTAAAATTATTCAAAACAAAAAATTTTATTTAAAAAAAAATCTGCTCAAGGTTACATACTTATAAACTCACTCATTACCTTGCTGACCGTGTCCTACAATTCTACTCTTTCTTCAGTCCACTCTAGTCATACTGGCCTCCTTGTTATTTCTCAGACATACCCATCATGCAGTCACTTCAGGTCCTTTGTTCCTTGCATCATTTCCTCTGCTTTGAATGATCTTTCAGATATTCATATGGCTCATAACCTGACTTCCTTCAAGTCACCATCAACTGTAACATTATTAAAGGGGATTTTTCTTACCCACTTTGTATGAAAAAAACAGCTCCTTAACATTTTTATTACTTATTTGTGAATATATTGTCTGTCCACAGGGGCACAGTCAGTTTTGTTCACTGCTTTTGTCTCCATTACCTAGAACAGTACCTAAAAACAGGTCTTAAAAATCCTTCATGAGTATCTGCATCTTAACAAGAACAAAACCTTAAATCAAAGGAACAAACCTCTTGTGTTGTAATTTTAGATATCATTATTAACCAGTAGAAGTATTTAAAAATAGAACAGCTTTCAAACCACCCCTTGAAATCATGCGTAGATTGTTGCTTACTTCATCTGGTCCTAAGGCCCACAATATTCTTTAGTACACAGGAAGTGGTTAAAGGTTATCCACTATTCTTGTGTTACAATGAAAATTGAGGGAAGAAATGTAGAGAGACATTTAAATTAATATGATCCGAGCCAAAGCAGGAAATTAAAGCTGTTTTTCTGAATATGTACATTATGGAGAGGATACCCTCAAATAAATAACTTTGGAACAGTGATATGTTTAAATATGAAGGGTTCATATCTAAAACTAATTTCTCAGATTTGATAGGAGTATGTTATTCAGACAATAATCATGCCAAATTATATATTCTTAAATTTCTTTAATTTATTAAAATTAAATCTTTAATGTCAGATTTTAACTTGGATGACAAAAGCCTAAAAGCTAGTTTTAGTTCAGACGGTCATATTAAAATCTACCTGTTTCTAACACATATTGTACAGCATGTGGCATGGTATCTCATCTGCACCTACAGCTAAGCATCACAAACTCAAAGTGTTCTTGCATCAGCAAGCCAACTGCTTCCACTATATCACATTCCCACTCTCTGCCAAACTGTTTACGCATCAGGCAAAATGCTAAAAATGAACTAAAATGGGTTCTCAGAAACAATTAAGGTTTACAGTTAAGGTCCAATTACAACTGTCTTCATTACAATTAAGGTCCAAGATACAGTACAGCTCAGGTGAACTCAAAGGTATCAAGATAACTGGAATTACTAACAAATCTGTGCCAGCCCACATATTCCATGTTATTAAAATGGGTGAAAAGCTTGATTAATCGTTCATTTATTCAACTAATATTTACTAAGTGCCTGCAAAACATCATAGAATGATCCCTTTTTGTGCTGTGGGGCATAGAAAAATATATAACCCAGTGGTTAAGAATCCACCTGCCAATGCAGGGGACATGGGATCGATCCCTGGTCCGGGAAGATCCCACATGCCATGGAGCAACTAAGCCCATGCGCCACAACTACTGAGCCTGCACTCTAGAGCCTGCGAGCCACAACTACTGAGCCCATGCACCACAACTACTGAAGCCCGTGTGCCTAGAGCCCGCACTCGGCAACAAGAGAAGCCACCACAATGAGAAGCCCATGCACCACAACAAAGGGTAGCCCCCGCTCGCTGCAACTAGAGTAAGCCCGACCGCTGCAAGGAAGACCCAACGCAGCCAAAAATAAAATTTTTTTTTAAAGTAGTTTACAGTCCATTAAAATAATTAAAACTTCATTCCATTTTACAAGTCTTTCTTATACAGTACTTCACTTGTAGAGGCTTGGCAGGTATTATCATCTCTACTTGCCAAATGAAGAAATTTAAGTTGAAAGAGGTTAAGTTCTTGCAAAGAGCAAGTGGTAGGATGGTATAGTTATAATCTATAGATCAGAGGAGGTAGAAATTATGTCTAGCAAGGGTAGTAATTCTTTTCCTACAAGCTGGTATTTTTACATTTTGAACCTGATTTACAGGATTAACCTTCAACAGACTTAACTGTGCCCCGCATCCAAAAGCACAAGCATACCACTACCCTTCTCCCAAATTAGCAGCCTGTTTAGAAGAATTTACCAGCTCGTACATCTTGATTCAAAGCACTGGCTTTGAATCAGGATTAAAATCTGTGTTCTGATACTTACTACCTATGTGACCTTGAACAAGTCACTTAAACTCCTGAGCTTTTTATTCTTCTGTAAAATGGGTCCACTACTTACTTTTCAGGGCGGTTGTGAGAATTAAACGGCATAATTAACATATAGTACTTATTATTATAGAGCTACAGCACTTAGTACTGTATGCCTGGCTTATAGTAAACTCCTAATGATAACATTATTCCATTTAGAGGTTTTCTGTGGTGGTAACTGTGTGAGGTTTTACTCGCTATCAACTATTAACTCATACTTTCTCATCCACTACACTTAGTTTATTACTAGTTCAAGAAATGTTCCTGAAGATCTGTTCTGTGCTCTGCCACTCCATCAACCCAACCTCTACTTCTGGACACTCCATCATAGCTTTCCTCAAAAGATGTAATCACATTATTTGTTTTGCTTTACTGTCTGGCTTCCTACTTTATTTTTTCTTCACTTTTCAAATGTTTATTTCATTAAAAAATTTTTTAGTTTTTATTTTATATTGGAGTATAGCCAATTAACAATGTTGTGATAGTTTCAGGTGCACAGCAAAGTGACTCAGCGATACATACACATGTATCCATTCTCCCCCAGATTCCCCTCCCATCCAGGCTGCCACATAACATTGAGCAGAGTTCCTTGTGCTATACAGTAGGTCCTTGTTGGTTATCCATTTAAAATATGGCAGTGTGTACATGTTGATTCCATACTCCCTAACTACCCCTTCTCCCCCTTCCTTCCCCACTGGTAACCATAAGTTCGTTCTCTAAGTCTGTGAGTTTATTTCTGTTTTGTAAATAAGTTCATTGGTATCATTTCTTTTTAGATTCCGCATATAAGGGATATCATACAAGATTTCTCTTTGTCTGGCTTACTTCACTCAGTATGACAATCTCTTGGTCCATCCATGTTGCTGCAAATAGCATTGTCATTCTTTTTAATGGCTGAGTAATATTCCCTTGTATATATGTACCATATCTTTATACAACAGCTCAGGAGGCTTAATATCATCAAAACAAATAACCCAATCAAAAACTGGGCAGAAGAGCTAAACAGACATTTCTCCAAAGGCGGCATAAAGATAGCCAAGAGGCACATGAAAAGATGTTCAACATCGCTAATTATTGGAGAAATGCAAATCAAAACTACAAGGAGATACCACCTCATACCAGTCAGAATGGCTATCAGCAAAAAATCCACAAACAGTAAATGCTGGAGAGGGTATGGAGAAAAGGGAACCCTTTTGCACTGTTGGTGGGAATGTAAATTGGTACAGCCACTATGGAGAACAGTATGGAGGTTCCTTAAAAAACTACAAATAGAGGTACCATATGACACTGCAATCCCATTCCTGGGCATACATCTGGAGAAAAACATGGTCCAAAAGGATACATGCACCCCAATGTTCATTGCAGCACTGTTTACAATAGCCAAGATATGGTGGCTTCCTGCTTTAGAATGTAAACTCAGTGAAAACATTATCTTTTTTATTCACTGCTTATCCATAGTGTCTGGTAAATAGAACTGAAATATTTGTTGACTGGCTGAATGAATGAATAGGACATGGTCTCTTCTCTTGAGAATATTAGAGACTTCTGGGGAGGATACCCTAGTTAGATAATCTTTATACAAAATTAAGACAGACTTACATATTAAATGCAATAGAAATCCAAAAGATGGCTAGGATAGTTTCCTGTAACAGGTGGGTAACAAAACATTAAAATATGTTTTACTTTGTTTCTTAAGTTCAGCTTGTTCTTTTCCTCAAGGTAAAAAAGAAGTGCCACCTAATGTTTATTCAGCATTTACAATGTTCTAGGCACTATTTTTAGTGCTTTCCATTTAATAACTCGTTTACTCTTCAAAACAATTCTATGAGATAGATACTATGATAGCTGAAGAAACTGAAGCACAGAAAGTATAAGTAACTTGCCAAAAGTCACATGATGCAAAATTGGGCATTTTGCTCTTAGTCACTTCAATAAGTTGTTTCTCAAAATCAATCAAAATAGGTTTTTTAATGGAAGAACACAAAAGTAGCTTTATAAGGACATTTTTCTTCTAGAAGGAAGGAATTTATACTATGGATTAAGAACCTAGCTCCTCAATAAAATATTAACAAATGAAATTTTTTAAAGTATAAAAAGAATTACACACAAAGACCAACTGGGATTTATCTCAGGTGTGTAAGGCTCATTCAACATTTGAAAATCAATTAATGTAATCTATCACATCTACAAACTTAAAAAAGAAAAATCACATGATCATATCAATAGATGCAGAGAAAGCATTTAACAAAATCCAACACCCATTCATGATAAAAACTCTTCTAAACCAGGAATATAGGGGAACCTCCTTCAATTTGATAAAGACTATCTAAGAAAAACCTACACCTCTAGCATCATACTTGATGGTGAGATACTCAAAGCTTTCTCATTTAGATCATGTACAAGCAAGGAAGTCCCCCACCCACCATTCCTTTTCAACATCTTATTGGAAGTCCTTGTTAATGCAACAAGGCAAGAAAAGGAAATAAAAGGTATACAGACTGTGAAGATATAAAAGTACCTAGCTATAGGCCTCTCATGTTCTGAAGAATGTTAAGTTCTTACCCAATGCTATTTTAACACTATAATAATTCTGCAATTCACAATTTCCATATTATTCTTTTATCTCAATATACTCTCTAAAGAGGAATCCCTGATTTAAAATATTATGTCAATGAAATTTTTAGTACATACAGTACTCAATGAGAGAATAAAGAATTTTAAATGTCATTTACCTTGGTTTTTAAAATTCCACTATCATTGAACTCACAAGGGAGTTTATCTTGGCTATATATATAACACAACTCCCACAGTAAAGAGGATTTCTGGCTCCACCAGTAAGTCTTTTGTCTTATGGAGAATTTCCACATGCTCATTGCCAACCATAATTTGTCCTATTTTATATTTCCTTCGCTCTTGGTAAGAGAGACAGCACTCCAGGAACTGCCCCTACTCTATCATAATTTTTCCCTCTCTAAATAGGTTATCCTATCAGCATATAAACATGCTATGATAGCTCCAATATATTTTTTAAAGGCTGTTATTCCCTCACTTAACTATTCTCCTACACAACTAAATTCCATAAAAGAACTGTCTGTACTTACTGTCTTTAATTCCTTTCTTCCCATTTTCTCTTGAACCAACTATTCACTAAACTTGTTTTTGACAAGGTTACCAATGACCAATCCAGTGATAATTTCTCAAATCTTATTTTATTTGACCCATTGGTAGCATGTGACATAATCTCCCCCGTGTTTCTTGATATAATTTCTAGGCCACCTCTCTCTCTCGGTTTCTCTAAATAGTGATGTCCTCCTCAGTCTTGTTTTCTGGTTCATCCTCCGTTTCTGACTTCTAAACTTTGAGCTACCCCAGGGGTCAGTCCTTGAACCTCTACTATTGTCTATATTTATTCCCTAGACGATCTTACCTCATCTCGTGGCTTTCAACACCACTATTTCCTTATGACCCGCTAATATTTACTTCTAGCCCAAACTTCTCATCTGAACCCCAGGCCTCCATTTCCTCTTGCTTACTCCATAACTCAACTGGCAAGTCTGATAGATGTTCTGAACTTAACATGACTAAAGCCAGGTTCCTGATTCCCAGTTCCCAAACCCGACCCTCCCACCATCTTCCCAATTTCAGCAAATGGCAATTCCATTTATTGATAAAAGCCTTCAAGTCACCTTTGACTCCTCGTTCTCAGTCCTACATCAGCAGATACAGGTGACTCTTTCTTCAAAATATATCCAGATTGTGACCACTCTCACCATCACCACAGCTACCACCCTAGTCCATCTTCTGTGATAGCTGAATAGCTGGAATCTGCCTCCACACAAACTTACAGTCTATTTCCTACACTGTAACCAAATAGATCAAACTCCAAACCAAAGTCAAACTCCAGTGAAATGATGAATTCAGGCAAGAATGATTAATGGATATCTGAGTCAATAGATGAAATGGTGGCACTGTGGTTATGTAAGTGAATATGCTTTTTTGCAGTACGCGGGCCTCTCACTGTTGTGGCCTCTCCCATTGTGGAGCACAGGCTCAGCGGCCATGGCTCAGGGGCCTAGCTGCTCCACGGCATGTGGGATCTTCCTGGACCGGGGCACGAACCC
Organism: Kogia breviceps; assembly: GCF_026419965.1. NCBI lineage: Eukaryota > Metazoa > Chordata > Mammalia > Artiodactyla > Physeteridae > Kogia > Kogia breviceps. The sequence continues at coordinate 23,864,719 of NC_081328.1, forward strand.
GTGTCCCCTGCATCGGCAGGCAGACTCTCAACCACTGCGCCACCAGGGAAGCCCTAATATGCTTATTTTTTAAGTATGAACTGTTGTAATTTTCAAATGGCTCAGCAAAAACAGATAGATAGATAGACAAATAGACAAAACAATTAAGGCAAAAGGTTAAGAGCTGCTGAAACCAGAGGGTGGGCAACTGGACACTCATTTTAGTATTTTTTCAACTTTTCTGAATGTTTGGAAAATTTCGTAATAAAAAGTTGGGAAGAAAAATGTTTTAGGTCAAATTATGTCTCACTCAAAACCCAATGGCTTCCCATTACATTCAAAGTAAAGCCAAAGTTCTCACAATGGTCTACAATGCCCTGAATAATCTGTGTCTGTTCCCCACTACCAACTCTTAGCCCTAACTCTCCCCACTATCCACTCCTTTACAACACACTGGCACCTGTTTCTCAAATATACCAGGCACTTCTCCTCTATCTGAAAGAAGTATAACCTTACTTCATATGAGACACAAATCTACCTTAACCCTATATTATGCCGCAGTCTCTTCCCCAATCCTTCGTGCTTTCTAGGACCCTTACTTTCCTTTATTTTTCTCCATAAACTCATCCTACCTTATGTATCATACATGTTTGTTTTTGTTCACTGTCTGTTCCCCCAAAGTAGTGCTCTCCATGAAGGCCAGGACTTAATCTGTTCACTGCTATATTCCTAGTACAAAGGACAATATCTGGCACAGAGTAGTAAAATAACTAATATTTGTTACCTGAAGGAAGAAAGGAATAACAAAAAAGTTTGGGGGCAGCATAAATTGTTTTTTGATTATTAATTTAAATGAATATCCATGAAGAGAACTCTATTACAAAATTTAAAATGAAAAACTGGAGATAGAGGAACCCACATATTTTTCCTTAGAAATAAATCTATTATCTTCATCCTTATGCTTTTCATGCATTAGCAGTTCTTATGATGAAAAATAAAAATTCTCAGAGTTAGGTTCACAAATTGAAATTCATTCTGAAACATTCTTGGTCATTTCATGTATAAAAGATCACTTTTATAGAAAAAAAGCTACAACTTAGGGGCTTCCCTGGTGGCGCAGTGGTTGAGAGTCTGCCTGACGATGCAGGGGACACGGGTTCGTGCCCCGGTCCGGGAGGATCCCACGTGCCACGGAGCGGCTGGGCCCGTGGGCCATGGCCGCTGAGCCTGCGCGTCGGGAGCCTGTGCTCCGCAATAGGAGAGGCCACAGCAGTGAGAGGCCCGTGTACCCCCCCCACACACACACACACACAAAGGCGCTACAGCTTAGAAAACTAGAGGAAACATTCATGATCCTGAAAAAGGAAATTTGAAAATAACAAACTAATTTGGGTTATTTTAGTGTAAAATAACCAACTGACACTGAATTATAGAGTAAGTATATTTAATTCAGTTATAGAAAACTATAACAATGGCTTCCTATGGGAACTGAATTAGAGCCTGAATGACAGAGGTGAGAGAAAGACATACTTTTTACTGTATACCCACTTGTATCTTTTTGTTTAAGTTTTTTTAAATTGAATTTGTTACAGTATTGCTTCTGTTTTATGTTTTAGTTTTTTGGCTGCAAGGCATGTGGGATCTTAGTTCCCTGACCAGGGATTGAACCTGTGCCCCCTGCATTGGAAGGCGAACTCTTAACCACTGAACTGCCAGGGAAGTCCCCTCACTTGTATCTTTTGAATTTGTATCTTGTGCAATATTAAAAATAATTTTAAAAAATATTTTATGTAAACTTCAACTTCTGGCATGAGACTACGTAGTGAGACTAACTCTTTCACTGAAAATAATTTAAAATGCTATTTTAAAATCTTCTTTAACATATCCATGAGTTAGCAAAAATCATGCAATACTCACCAAAAAACTATGTGAAGGCAGGGAGCCCCCAGAGATGTAAGATGAACACTGAAGCTAGCTTCTTTAGGACGTTTGCTAACTGGTGACCTCTGATTTTCAGAGCTTAGGTTGATTTGGAGGTCAAGAGACAAAGCCCAGAGTATTCCCAAACAGGGAATCTAATAAATGATACCCTCATAAAGCAGGGACTTCCTAAACCACCCATCTCAGAGTAAAGATAAACTGGAAATGCCACCCTCCCAACTTCAAATGCTAGACAAAAACCTGTTTTAAATCACAGCATTGAGTGGAGATGGAAATAAAATCCTGTGAATTCATAACCTCAATGTGGCTCACACAAAGGATTGCAACCCATATCATACTATCTGTAAAGTCCAAGAAAATTTATGTTAATAATTTACTTGAAAGTTGTCTGGTAATACCTTTAGGGCACCCAACAGAAGCAAACTCAAAATCCTGTCTGGATGAATCCAAGCCTCATTCTAGGCCTCAAATAATTTTCCACATAAAGTTTCAAGGAAAATTATAGCTCATAGTCAAAAGTACAAAACACACAAGGAAAGAAGTCACCATAAGCAACAGTCAGTAGAAACAAAAGTCAGTAGAAACAAAAGTAGTTCACATATCAAAATCAGATATGTGAACTACTGTGTCAGGCTATAAAATCATTCTATTTACTATGTTTTAAAAAATAAAAGACCTGAAAAATATAAGTAAAAAAAAAAAAAAAAAAAAAAGCAGATCCAAAAAAAATCAAACCAAACATCTAGAAGTTAAAAATATAAACTTAATGGATCAGACTAAGAGGGGAATAAATCCAATTAAAATGAATACTAGTAAATTGGAATATAAATATGAAAAAAATTCTCCATAATACAACACAGAGAAGTAAGAGATGAAAAATGCAAGAGAGCTCCTAGCCACAGCAATCAGACAAGAAATAAAAGGAATCCAAATTGGAACAAAAGAAGTAAAACTGTCGCTGTTTGCAGATAGCTTGATACTATATATAGAAATCCTAAAGCCACCACCAAAATACTATTGAAATAAATGAATTCAGTAAAGCTGCAGGATACAACATTAATATACAGAAATCTGTTGCATTTCTATACACTAATAACAAAGTATCAGAAAGAGAAATTAAGAAAACAGTCCCATTTACAGTTGCATCAAAAAGAATAAAATACCTAAGAATACATCTGACCAAGGAGGTAAAAGACCTGTACTCTGAAAACTAATAAGACATTGATGAAAGAAACTGAAGACAACACTAACAAATGGAAAGACACACTGTGCTCATGGACTGGAAGAATTAATATTGTTAAAATCACCATACCAAGGCAATCTACAGATTCAATGCAATCCCTGCCAAATACCAAGGGCATTTTTCACAGAGTTAGAACAAAGAATCCTAATATTTGTATGGAAATGCAAAAGACCCTGAATAGCCAAAGCAGTCTTGAGAAAACAGGAAAAACTGGAGTCATCATGCTTCTTGATTTCAAACTATACTACAAAACAGTATGGTACTGGCATAAAAACAGACACAAAGATCAATGGGACAGAATAGAGAGCCCAGAAATAAACCCACACTTATACGGTTAGTTAATGTATTACAGAAAAGGCAAGAATATAAAATGGGGAAAAGACAGCCTCTTCCATAAATGGTGTTGGGAAAACTGGACAGCTAAATGCAAAAGAATCAAAGCAGACAACTTTCTCATACCATATACAAAAACAAACTCAAATATGGATTAAAGATATAAATGTAAGACCTGAAACCAAAAAACTCCCAGAAGAAAACATAGGCAGTACACTCTTCGACATTGGTCTCAACAATATTTTTTTGGATCTGTCTCATCAGGCAACGGAAGCAAAAGCAAAAATAAATAAATGAGATGACATCAAACTAAAAAGTTTTTGCACAGTGAAGGACACTATCAACAAAATGAAAAGGCAGCCTACTGAATGAGGGAAGATCAAATGATATATTCAATAAGGGGTTAATATCCAAAATACAAAGAACTCATACAACTCAACATCAAAAAAGCAAACAACCTGATTAGACAAGGGGCAGAAGACCTGAATAGATATTTTTCCAAAGATGACATACTGTTGGCCAAAAGGCACATGGAGAGATTCTCAACATCACTAATCATCAAGGAAATGCAAATCAAAACCACAAAGAGATACCACTTCACATCAGTCAGAATAGCTATCATCAGAAAGGCCACAAATAACAAGTGTTAGTGAGGATGTGGAGAAAAGGGAATCTTCTTGCACTGTTTGGGGTTGTAAAATGGTTACAGCCACTATGGAAAACAGTATGGTGGATCCTCAAAAAATTAAAAATAGAACCACCACAAGATCCAGCAATTTCACTTGAGTATTTACTTAAAGAAAACAAAAACTAATTCAAAAAAATATATATGCACGTCAGTGTTCACTGCAGCATTATTTACAATAACCAAGACATGGAAGTAACCTAAGTGTCCACTGACTGATAGATGAATGCATAAAGAAGATGGAATATTACTCAGCCACAAAAAATGAAATCTTGCCATTTGTGACAACATGGATGGATCTAGAAAGTATTATGCTAGGTGAAGTAAGTTAGACACAGAAAGAAAAATACCATATGATCTCACTTATATGTGGAATCTAAAAAACAAAATAAACAAAGCAAAATGAAAACAGACTCATAGATACAGAGAAGAAATGGGTAGTTGCCAGAGGGGTGGCAGGTTGGCGGGGGGGAATTAGATGAATGGGGTTAAGAAGTACAAACCTGGGGACTTCCCTGCTGGTCCAGTGGTTAAGAATCTGCCTTCCAATGCAGGGGATGCAGGTTTGATCCCTGGTTGGGGAACTAAGATCCCACATGCCGTGGGGCAACTAAGCCCGCTTGCTCTAGGGCCCGCTCACCACAACTACTGAGCCTGTGCACTCTGCAGCCCATGCGCCACAATTAGAGAGAAGCCCACATGCCTCAACAAAAGATCCTGCATGCCACAATGAAGATCCCACATGCCGCGACTAAGACCTGACGCAGCCAAATAAATAAATAAGTAAAAATTAAAAAAAAAAAAAGTACACACCCGTAGTTATAAAATAAATAAGCCACAGGGATGTAATATGCAGTATAAGGAATATGGTCAGTAATACTGTAATAACTTTGTATGGGGACAGATGGGTACTAGATTTATTGTTGTGATCCTTTCATAATGCATGCAAATGTCGAATCACTATGTGGTAGAACTGAAACTAACATAATATTGTACATCAACTATATTTCAATTTTAAAAAAGTAAGAGAGTTAAGAGACATGGAAGATATAAAGAGCAGGTCTAACATTTAATCACACTTCCAAAGGGAGAGAGGAAACAATGAGGAAGAGGCAATATTTGAAGATATAAAGACTGAGCATTGGTTAGGTATATATATGATTACTTTCATAAGAAACTGCTTCATCTTTTTTTCAAAATGGTTATTTCTGTCTTTTTGATATCTTTCCATCATTCTTTGAGCATCTTCTTATTTTCAGGCACAACATATTCTAGGATCAACTTTTATATCCTTTCCCCAGCTTGGAATCAACAACTCTTACAGATAACTCTGGTTCCTTTTAGTGGGTAACAGTATTCAGAAATGCGTATTTTGGCACTAGTTGTGCTCACTGATATTGGATATAATTACCTCCAGGCCTTCTCAGTAGACAGAGCTAGAGAATATATGTATGAAAAAATATACATGTATATCTGTGTGCACACACACACACACATATACACATTTCATCTCTATTTCTATATATATGTCCACAGATACAGAAAACCATGTGTTCACACTGATAATCTCTAATTCCAACTTAACACTACAAAGCCCATTCTAGGTTTCTTCCTTTCCATATGTCTAACTCTCTATTCCGACAGTAAGAAACTTGGTTCCTATTATCCTTAATATATGTATCTCCTATTATCTTTAATATATCCTTAATATGAACAATCCTCTTGTACGTAGTCAATTCCCCATTACCGTTATCCCACCCCCACCTTGCTCCAGTGCTTGCTCTCCGCATCCTGCTTGGACACCAATGCCCCTCACTTGGTCAAAGGTGCCTCCACTCTCTGCAAATACTCTCCTAACCCTAGGTTAGTCTCTAACACTCATAATGTGATGACACTATTACCTTCCTGCATGGAATCCCCCTTCACTCTTTTTAGGCTCATATCCCCCACCATACCATCCACCAACGGCCCTCTCCCCTGCTTATGGACACCCTCCTTACCTCACTTGGGCTCCAACAATCAATGCCAGGATGCCCTTTTATGTGGATACCCACTTCACCTGATTCAAGTTCTGACAACCTGTGCCAAGACGCCTCTGACGTGGACACCTTCCTCATGTTGTTTGGGCTTTGACATTCCACAATGGGACAGAGCTACTGCTTCCATGATCTCAAGCAAACATGTTTCTCCCTATTCTAGGCCACCCTCCCACATAGATGCTCTCCTTACTCCACTTGGATCACCTCTCTACATAGATTTCCCCCCACCAATGCAGATACCCTCAATACCTGACATCACATTGCTCCTCTACATGGATACTCTCCTCACCTCACTTAGGTTCCAACAACCTGTGTTAGAAATCACACAGAATATGTTCTCAGACCACAGTGAACTTAAGCTAAAAATCAATATTTAAGAGATAACTAGAAAGTCACCATTTGTTTGAAAATTATATAATTTGCTTCTATATGACCCATGGGTCAAAATGTAATCACAGTGGAAAATAGAGAATATTTTGAACTAATGATAATGAAAATACTATATGTCAAAACTTGTGGGACACAGTTAAAGCCACACTTAGAAGAAATTTATAAAATGGATATATTAGAAAGAAAAAAATTAATGAATGAAAAAAATAAACACACAACAACAAAGATCAACTAAGCTAATGAAAAGCCTAGTTTAAAAAAGACTAATAAAATTTATCAACCCTGGTGTGGCAAAGAGAAAGAAAGCATAAATTACTGATAACAGGAATGAAAAATGGTATAGAGTTATAAATCATACAGGTTAACAAATAACCAAAAGGATTTTAAGAAAAACCGGTGCTAATAAGTTTTTAAATTTAGGTAAACAAACTCTTAGAAAAATACAACTTATCAAAACTCTGTAAGAAGAAATAGAACAGAAATTCTGAATAGACCTTAATCTATTAAAGAATTTGAATTCATAATTTAAAACTTTCCCATGAAAAATTCCAGTCCAGGTGGCTTCAACAATTAAATCTAACATTTAGGAAAAAATTAACACCAATCTTACACAAACTATTCTAGAGAACAGAAAAAGAGGAAATAAATCCCAATTCTCTTTATAAAGGGACAACTTAGATACCAAAAATCTAACAAAATTAGAAGACAGTAAAAGAAAAGGAAATACAGGCTATTTTTGTAAAAGTACAAAAGAAAATATTAGCAAATTAAATAATACACCATAACTAAGTTAAAATTATTCCAGAAAACAATAGTAGTTTAAAATTAGAAAATCAATCTTCAGGACCTTGGTGTAGACGTTTTCTTAAACAGGACACACAAAACTCTAACCTTAAAGGTTTGACACATTTGATTATATTAAAGTTAAAAACTCTGTTCGTTAAAATAAAACTTTAAAAATTGTTTTCAAAAAATTTAAAACAGAGTGAGAAGTGAGGATATGGAGACGAATCTTTTGAGAAGTTTGGCTATAAAGGAGAAAAAAAGTGTGATAATAGTAATTAGAAGAGGGATTTTTTCTTAAGATGGGAGAGACTAAAGTGATATCTTTGAATACTGATAATAAAGATCCAGTTAAAAAAAAAAAAAAAAAGAGAGAAGTTAAAGATGCAGAAGAGACAATAGCATATGGAATTAGACCTCTTTCTAAGCAAGCAGAAAAAGATGTAATTTAGGTCACATGTGGAGAGATCAGTCTTGGACAGGAGGACAGGAGAAGATAGATGCAGATGAGCCTGTAGAACTCCTGTCTGTGAGGAGAGGAAATTTTCATTCAATCTTTCCTATTTTCTCTATGAATTATGAGACAAGCTGCGGTACGGAGGGAGAGGGCATCGGGAAGTCTAAGCAGACAAAAAAGTATGAAATAGAAAATATGCAGTGCGGAAGAGTGAACTTACTAGAGAAAATGAGTTAATAACTACTCAGCTGAGGTTGTTTATCATGATTTTACAGTGAGCCCACAAGCCTGGTTATGGATTTTTCTTGAGCACTGCTCAATTGTTTGCAAGTAGTCACAGAGAAAGTGGGGGTAGGGTTTTGCTAGGCAGATGGTATACAAAGAGAGAAGGGCAAAGGACCTGATCGTATATACAAGAGTATGATTATAATGAAGAACGGTAAAATCTAGGTTGAATAAATTTGAGAGTAAAAATAAAAGGGAACCAATGGAATGAAGGTGTTAATGAAATCAAAGAACTGTTGCAGTAGGGTGCTTGAACAAATGCATTTGGAGAATAGGAGGATGTGGTTGATGAATGGAATGTCTGAATTAACAATTTTGGAGGCGGGGCAATTTCGGGTAATTACAAGATCTTTGGACAGAGGTAACACTTTGGCAGCTGAGAGGCAGAAAATGGTAAGAATTGGGGCTAAGACGATATTTGCTCATTAGCAGTTCCTTAAACTGCTGTTTCTCATGAGAGTGCCTAGAGGAAGGTAAATCCATATGTTAACCATATTTAAGCAACTATATTCCTATAGAAGCAAATTCAAGGTTGATCTGTAAGTATATACTAGACCAGTTAGTGACATGCAACATATAATAGTAGGCTGATACAAAAAGGGGAAGTAAAGTCATCCAGTTATATCTGAATTCAACTCACCTGTATGACATCTCTTTCTCATAATGATTAAAAGTCGATAGTCACCCTCTCCCAGTTTGGATATATAATAATAAAACCAAACTAAGTTAGGGACTTCCCTGGAAGTCCAGTGGTTAAGAGTCTGCGCTTCCACTGCAGGGGGTGCAGGTTCGATCCCTGGTCAGGGGACTAAGATCCCACATGCCACGTGGTGTGGCCAAACAAAAAACAACTAAGTTATATTTGATGTATCTCAAGCACTATAAGTTTAAGTGATCATTACTATTTGTTCCTCACTATGTGGCAAAGGGTGTTTGTTGGCTAACAAGTCACTGCAACCAATGCCATTTTTAAAAAAGGGATTAATCTCCAAAATACGCAAACAGCTCATATGGCTCAATATCAAGAAAACAAACAATCCAATCAAAAAATGGGCAGAAGACCTAAATAGACTTTTCTCCAAAGAAGACATACAGATGGCCAACAGGCACATGAAAAGATGTTCAACATCGCTAATTATTAGAGAAATGCAAATCAAAACTACAATGAGGGACCCAAAATCAGCAACATAAAGGTCTAAAAAAAAAAACAAAACAAAACAAAAAACACTACAAAGAGGTACCACCTCACACCTGTCAAAATGGCCATCATTTAAAAGTCCACAAATAAATGCTGGAGAGGGTGTGGAGAAAAGGGAACCCTCCTACACTGTTGGTGGGAAAATAAATTGGTGCACCCACTATGGAAAACAGTATGGAGGTTCCTCAAAATATTAAAAATAAAGTTGCCATATGATCCAGCAATCCCACTCCTGGGCATATATCTGGAGAACACCACAATTCGGAAAGATATATGCACCCTAATGTTCATACAGCACTATTTACAATAGCCAAGACAATGCGAGCAACCTAAATGTCCATGGACAGATGAATGGATAAAGACGATGCGGTATACATATGCCATGGAATATTACTCAGCCATGAAAAAGAATGAAATAATGCCATTTGCAGAAACATGGATGGACACAGAGATTATCATACTAAGGAAATCAGATAGAGAAAAACAAATATATCATAGCACTTATATGTAGAATCTTAAAACATGATACAAATGAACTTGTTTACAAAACAGAAACAGACTCACAGACATAGAAAACAAACTTATGATTACCAAAGGGGAAGGCGGGGTGGGAGGAGGGATAAATTAGGAATTTGGGATTAACAGATACACACTACTATATATAAAATAGATAAACAACAAGGACCTACTGTATAGCACAGGGAACTATATTCAATATTTTATAATAACCTATAGTGGAAAAAATATGTATATGAATCAATTTGCTATGCACCTGAGACTAACACATTGTAAATCAACTATACTTCAATTAAAAAATAATAAGAAGAAAAATTAACACAGGGGCACTAGGATTTTTGGCAATGCAAATTTTATATATACTTGCTGAACAAGTGAGAAATGTCTCAACCCCAAATTATCTTATTGTATTTCAACAGTATAATTTTAATTAAAGTTTTGATTTATATAATGAATTGAAGTTTCACCTCAGTTTAAACGGTCATCTTTTTTTTCAAAATGGAAATATCTTGTTTTTTTATTATACAAGTAAAAATATGCTCATTATAAAAATCATAATAAAGGGAATTCCCTGGTGGTCCAGTGATTAGGACTCCATGCTTTCACTGCCTAGGGTGTGGGTTCAATCCCTGGCTGGGGAACTAAGATCCCGCAAGCCAGAAGGCTCGGCCAAAAAAAAAAAAAAAAAAAATCGTAGTAAAAATAAGAATTAAAACACTAGGGGCTTCCCTGGTGGCGCAGTGGTTGAGAGTCCGCCTGCCAATGCAGGGGACGCGGGTTCGTGCCCCGGTCTGGGAAGATCCCACATGCCGCAGAGCGGCTGGGCCCGTGAGCCATGGCTGCTGATCCTGCGCGTCCGGAGCCTGTGCTCCGCAACGGGAGAGGCCACAACAGTGAGAGGCCCGCGTACCGCAAAAAAAAAAAAAAAAACCTCTAGCTGTTGGTGTTTTATATAAAATAATAAAATACACATAGATAAGATATACATAATGTAAAATGAAGGACATTTCTTAAAAATTTAGATGAGTATCAAAATTTATTCAGTTCTCTAAGAATTTTAATAGTTTCTCACCTTATCTCAATTGTTAACCATGTTATCTAGTTAAAGCAACATCATAGCTATGGTCTCCCTTACCTTCCCTCTAACTATAATCAGAAAAGTAGGCATACCATTTATAAACATTAATGAAGCCAAAGACATTAACCCTGCTTGCTTTCAATGAGGGCAGAGGCTAATTAGTACACTTCTTGGCAGACTAATAGTTACAATTATACTAGCTTTTCCAATGGCTGAAGTTTTTAAAATACTTCCTAGTTGTAACTGATTTTTATTGTATGACATTTGGCTGTATCTGGTTACTAGAGCTACCTTTAGAATAAACTGCAAAGAAACTGTACTTCATCACTAACTAGAGAAAACAAATTGTTAGTGTAGCATGACTGATTATTCAAAATTATCCTCAAGTATTCACATAAATGTTGTCACTTTCATAGTGTAGGTTTATAACTGATATTGCTGTTTAATAAAAACCATTCTTTTAACTGCTCTTCTTCACTTTTTTCTTCTCCTTTATTCCATTCTACTGAGTAACAACACCATTACTTCAAATACTCAATAACACAATTGCCAGTAGTGGTTTGATAGAATTATGTATAGTGAAAAGAAGTAATCAGCAACAAGATAATAAAATATCAAGGTAGCTCTTACTTGTATGTCATTATGGTGCTAAGAGATAGCTCTTCCATGGGATAGCACTTAATACACTTACAGGTAGCTACATAAGAGTTAAGATAAATTTAACAAAATAGTAAAGGAAGGCAGTTTAATAAAATTCTTCTAGCTTTACTTCTCTAAGGAGGTCTTCAGTGGGAAGATTACTGGAGAAGTAGGCAAAAGGCCCCCAGACACCTTAACGTATCGTATCTGGTCCATGCTCTCTGCCTTCAACCTATCCCTCTCATGCACCCTTTGCTCCAGTCACATGGAACTACTTACATAGTAGAGGCAGCCATAACTGTGTGTTGTTGTTGTTGTTTTTATGTTAACACAAACTCATAGATGTCATTTCCTCAGCTTGAAACACCTTTCTTCTTCACTTAGTCAACAATCCTTATTGGGCTTTAAAAAACTCATTTAAAGCATTACCTGCTTCAGGAAACTTCTTTGACTCCTTTCTTTCTACTTGTATACCTTCATAGTATCTTTTTCATTTATTACACTAGAATTATTTATTTGCTTGTACAGTTTTCACTAGTCTGTAAGATTCTTTTTTTATTAAACATCTTTATTGGAATATAACTGTTTTATAATAGTGTGTTAGTTTTTCCTTTACAACAAAGTGAATCAGTTATACATATACATATGTTCCCATATCTCCTGTAAGATTCTTAAGGGTAAAGACATATTGTACTCAAATTTATTCTCTATCTCAGCTCTCAAAAATGTATAGGCCTCAGTAATGATTGTTGACTGTTCTTAAATTCTCCAGTCTTTTTTTTTTTGGCCACACCGCGAGGCATGCAGGATCTTAGTTCCCCAGTTCCCCAGCCAGGGATTGAACCCATACCCCCTGCAGTGGAAGCGCAAAGTCATAACCAATGGACTGCCAGGGAAGTCCCTGTTGAGTGTTCTTGAAATTATTTCAAGCTCAAGTAAAAGTCATAATGATATTTAACAGCTCTAGGTTTTATGGACTCATTATGGATCTGTGGTACTTTATCATTCCTTAATGTCTGTTAAAATATACAATAATGATATATTTTATTTGGGAGATATTATTTGCCTTCTAAATAACTGAGGAAACAAAGCCTATGTAATAGGATGCTTTACTCTGATTTTTACAGCAAGAGAAATATAATATACAACTTACTCATGTTTCCATTATTCATAAGTGCTCAATAAAAACTGAACAACTAATAATTAACCCTAGGCAGAAGGATGGGGTGGCATCTGTACATCTATGGATGAACATGTAAGAGTTTCAGGGTAACTTATTAAGATTTTAATTTGCATTTTGCTCTCCATTTATTTCTTCCTTCCCCATTCTAAATAGGTAACCAGGGTTTTGGGCTCCGTATTTAATGGAAGATCTTTACTGAATGGAAAATAGAAGTTACTCATGGATAATCTGCCTTCTAACTTTTATTTTTGGGAGTTTGATTTAAAGGCAAAGCTTTTGAGGGCTGTCAGGGAGACTGGGAAAGAGCCTCCCAAAGGCAATTTCCCTGGAATGGAAAAGGTTCAGCAATATCAGGCACAGCAGATACCTGAATCCTACTGCATAGCAGTGCTTCAAGGAAATAGCAAGACCACCAAGAAGAATGGCTACATGGAGCACCTTGGGAGGCTAGACTCTAGGTCCTGGGGGAGCTCAAAATCAGCAGAGACTCTCATGCACAAACTTGGCCGAAAAGCAGTAATGTCGTCTTACTTTAAGGAACATATGGGCTTTTTAAATAAGAATAGCAGTTAGGATCATGACAAACTGCAGACAAGTGAGCCCATCCCACTTTGTTTTCCTTTAAAAGGCTCTTAAATTCCTGGGTCCCAGAGGAGAAAGGAAGGAAAGAAAAGGAGCCTCATTCTTCTCCAGGGGCTCCCATAATGACTAATATGAATCATCATCTTACCAGGTTGGGCAATTCAAAGTCAGATTTATCAGAAATAAAATAATATTACATTTTTTAAAATATGTGGTATAAGTTATCTGACTAAACATGACAATATGAATCTGTATGTTTCTAATATACTTTAGTATATATACATTTTTCATTGTTCATTTTTGTATTATTTGTGCTTCACAGCCCCTATAGCGGAATGATTGAAATTGTTGCATTTTGGAAGTCTAAAAAGTTTTTTTATTTGGAAGCAAAACAAAGATGGCTTTATGGGCAGAACTGATTATGGCTGTTAATAAAAAGTTCATCATCATAAGAAGAATAATACTGCAAGATAAATTTATAATTTAGATTAAGGGCACAAACAAAACATCTGAAGGCTTGGGAGAAAAAAGCAATCTCATTAAATGTTCCCTAGAAAGGTGTATACATAGAAACTGACGACATGACTACTTTCATCCCACATGCTAGACTAATGCTAGACTAAATGAATGATATTTTGTTAAAAATCAAACAAACAAAAAACCACTGAAGGATCCTTAGCATCCTAAAATCTACCCATATATAAGGCTTATCTAGAAAAACCATATGATCATCTCAATAGATGCAGAGAAAGCTTTTGACAAAATTCAACACTGATTTATGATAAAAACCCTGCAGAAAGTAGGCATACAGGGAACTTTCCTCAACATAATAAAGGCCATATATGACAAACCCACAGCTAGCATCGTTCTCAATGGTGAAAAACTGAAACCATTTCCACTAAGATCAGGAACAAGACAAGGTTGCCCACTCTCACCACTCTTATTCAACATAGTTTTGGAAGTTCTAGCCACAGCAATCAGAGAAGAAAAAGAAATAAAAGGAATCCAAATAGGAAAAGAAGAAGTAAAGCTGTCACTGTTTGCAGATGACATGATACTATACATAGAGAATCCTAAGGATGCTACCAGAAAACTACTAGAGCTAATCAATGAATTTGGTAAAGTTGCAGGATACAAAATTAATGCACAGAAATCTCTGGCATTCTTGTACACTAATGATGAAAAATCTGAGAGTGAAATTAAGAAAACACTCCCATTTACCATTGCAACAAAAAGAATTAAATATCTAGGAATAAACCTACCTAAGGAGACAAAAGACTTGTACGCAGAAAACTATAAGACACTGATGAAAGAAATTAAAGATGATACAAATAGGTGGAGAAATATACCATGTTCTTGGATTGGAAGAATCAACATTGTGAAAATGACTACTACCCAAAGCAATCTACAGATTCAATGCTATCCCTATCAAATTACCACTGGCATTTTTTACAGAACTAGAACAAAAAATTTCACAATTTGTATGGAAACACAACAGACCCTGAATAGCCAAAGCAATCTTGAGAACGAAAAATGGAGCTGGAGGAATCAGGCTCCCTGACTTCAGACTATACTACAAGGCTACAGTAATCAAGACACTATGGTACTGGCACAAAAACAGAAATATAGATCAATGGAACAGGATAGAAAGCCCAGAAATAAACCCACACACATATGGTCACCTTATCTTTGATAAAGGAGGGAAGGATATACAGTGGAGAAAAGACAGCCTCTTCAATAAGTGGTGCTGGGAAAACTGGACAGCTACATGTAAAAGTATGAAATTAGAACACTCCTTAACACCACACACAAAAATAAACTCAAAATGGGTTAAAAACCTAAATGTAAGGCCAGACACTATCAAACTCTTAGAGGAAAATGTAGGCAGAACACTCTATGATATAAATCACAGCAAGATCCTTTTTGACCCATCTCCTAGAGAAATGGAAATAAAAACAAAAATAAACAAATGGGACCTAATGAAACTTAAAAGCTTTTGCACAGCAAAGGAAACCATAAACAAGACCAAAAGACAACCCTCATAATGGGAGAAAATATTTGCAAATGAGGCAACTGACAAAGGATTAATCTCCAAAATTTATAAGCAACTCATGCAGCTCAATAACCAAAAAACAAACAACCCAATCCAAAAATGGGCAGAACTAAATAGACATTTCTCCAAAGAAGATCTACAGATTGCTAACAAACACATGAAAGAATGCTCAACATCATTAATCATTAGAGAAATACAATTCAAAACTACAATGAGATATCATCTCACACCGGTCAGATTGGCCATCATCAAAAACTCTAGAAACAATAAATGCTGGAGAGGGTGTGGAGAAAAGGGAACCCTCTTGCACTGCTGGTGGGAATGTAAATTGATACAGCCACTATGGAGAACAGTATGGAGGTTCCTTAAAAAACTACAAATAGAACTACCATACGACACAGCAATCCCACTACTGGGCATATACCCTGAGAAAACCATAATTCAAAAGGAGTCATGTACCACAATGTTCAATGCAGCTCTATTTACGATAGCCAGGACATGGAAGCAACCTAAGTGTCCATCAACAGATGAATGGATAAAGAAGATGTGGTACATATATACAATGGAATATTACTCAGCCGTAAAAAGAAATGAAACTGAGTTATTTATAATGAGGTGGATGGACCTGGAGTCTGTCATACAGAGTGAAGTAAGTCAGAAGGAGAAAAACAAATACCGTATGCTAACACATATATATGGACTCTAAGGAAAAAAAAAAAAATGTCATGAAGAGATTAGTGGTAGGATGGGAATAAAATACAGACTTACTAGAGCATGGACTTGAGGATATGGGGAGGGGGAAGGGTAAGCTGTGACGAAGTGAGAGAGTGGCAGGGACATATATACACTATCAAATGTAAATTAGATAGCTAGTGGGAAGCTGCCGCATAGCACAGGGAGATCACTTCTGTGCTTTGTGACCACCTAGAGTGGTGGGATCGGGAGGGTGGGAGAGAGGGTGATGCAAGAGGGAAGAGATATGGGAACATATGTATATGTATAACTGATTCACTTTGTTGTAAAGGAAAAACTAACACACTATTGTAAAACAGTTATACTCCAATAAAGATGTTTAAAAAAAAATTTTTTTAATAAAGTGATTTTACAATAAAAAAAAAATAAGGCTTATCTGAGAAAGATAAATACAAAATTCAGGGAAGTGCTTCAGTGGGAGGGAAGGGGCCGGCATAGGATTAAGGAAGGGTATGTAGAGGACCTTCAACTTAGATTTGTAAGGCTTAGTTTTG
Source organism: Kogia breviceps (assembly GCF_026419965.1). Classification (NCBI taxonomy): domain Eukaryota; kingdom Metazoa; phylum Chordata; class Mammalia; order Artiodactyla; family Physeteridae; genus Kogia; species Kogia breviceps. The sequence continues at coordinate 23,881,350 of NC_081328.1, forward strand.
AAAAAAATCTTTAAATAAATATAGCAAAATATTAAGTATGGGTCATGGGTTTATGGGTGTTTGCTTTGTTCATTTTTCAATAGTAGTCTGTATTTTTGGAAATTTCAAAATCAAAATCTAGCGTAAGCATGTATCCTAATTTTCTCCTGAGTACAAACTTTCTCCTGTAGTTTAGAATCAGGATAGTTTGATACAGAGCCTAATGCATTACTGTGCTCAGTAAGTCCATGTTTGCACAGAAGAACTTTAAAAGGTAATAAAAAAACACAACCTGATTGGTTCATTATTCATGCCTTTCCAAATAAAGCAGCTTCATCCTAATGCAAAAAGAACCAATAAAAATAGAGATAACAAGAGATATTCACTGGAAATGTGTAACGATTTCCACTTCAATATAGTCTGCAATTTTGAATTAAGACAGACCCATCTGCAGAGAGATTTAATTGAGTTATTCAATTACAATTTATTTAATTTTAACTATGTTAAAGACCCTGTGTTAAGTACTAAGGATACAGAAATGAATGAGAAAGGATCCCTGTTCTTCAGTAGCTCACAGCCTAAAGAATCCTGAAAAATATTAACATAAAATGTAATAGATGTTATAAAAATGTACAAGGTGATATGAGATCACTCAATGAGTACCGGAGGGAAGGCTAATTCTGTCTGAGAGAGCTGGAAAGGTTTCAGAGATAGGATAATCTTTAAGATGGGACTTGAATAATGAGTAGAAGGTCAAGAGATACAAAAGAAAGGAAAATGTGCTTCAGGCAGGAGTGAAAATATAAATATATATATTACGTCCATATTATTCAGTCTCTGTTTGCAAATCCACCTATGCACTCACTAAAATTTATTTGTAACCCTTAAGTTACTATTTTCTCAGTCATTTATGGACATACACAGTGACAAAAAATTTGAGTTGCCTCAAGCACACATTCCAAGATGAGGTCAAACAAGGCAATACTCTGCCTTCTTGTTTCAGTTTTCATACTGTAAAAAAAGTGTTCTTTTTACAGTCTATTTACTCCCACATTTGTCTCATTTTTGTGCTTTGTGTTGGTGACTTTGCTGTTTAAAATGGTCCGCAAGCACAGTGCTGAAGTGCTAACTAGTGTTCCTAAGCACAGGAGGGTAACACGTGTATTCAATAACCTTCATTCAGGCATGAGTTATAGTGCTGTTGGCTGTAAGTTCTATGCTAATGAATCAACACACATAAAACGAGGTGTACTGAATGGTTGATGAAAACGTTGTGAGAGGCTCACAGGAACCTAACTCTATATTTCCTCTAGGAAATATGGCTCATTATTCACTAATTCAGTGTTTGTGGTGACTTTACAGAACATAACTACTGTGAATAATGAGAATCAAGTGTGTGTGTGCATTTGTGTGTATTCATTAGTTAACAAAATATTTCTTTGAATAAAATTTATTTATAGGAACCACTGACTACTTTGATTAGATACACATAGCATAGTACCTTGTCTTGAATAAGTAATGAATAATTAACTATAATAAAGATAACTGACAGCTTATTATGCATACTTACAGTCTTTAAAGACTTTAAATAGCATAGATATTATGAGGCATTTTGAAGTTTTAGTAGGGGACAAAAAGACCTTGCTTTAAAGATAGCTAAAATATTTGCAACCACTTAAGAGATGGAGTAGAAATTTACAGAAGCAGATGTGGCATAATTTTACTGATTTAGTTATTTCTACAAGGTATTATTGTGGATAATGGCAAAAGCAGTATGGTAAAAACTATGCATTAGAAAAATCCCAAGATTATTTTTAACAGTTTCCTTAATCAGATAACAGAACTGAACTATTACTTTCCCAAAGTGATTCCAATGAGCAAAAAACATAAAAGATCCCACACACAAAGTAGCTCATTATAATAAAAAAGAAGCAGGTAATATCCTTTAACAGTCATGTTGCTATAAGGTTAATCTTTACAGAAAGGTAGAACAAGTGAGTTGTACTGTTTAATACTTTACGAAGACTCTTTTTAACATTTACATTTCATGTAACTAATTATACCAATAGCTTTGAAGCACATACTTTAAAATTCATTTTCTTTCATTAGAATAAAGAAAACAAAAAACTAAAATGAACCTAAAAGAACACATAGACACTTGGGTCATGATGTCATAAATCCTTATCTGATTGAAAAATGTTATATTTTAAGTTTATAATGCCACTTTTTCCACCTTTGGTAAATGGCCCGCATCTTTTAAATTATATTCAACAGTTCTACAATTAAGAGCTACATCTTACACATTTTAAATATTCATTTATAGTTTGGGAAGATAGTTTTCAGAAGCTAATGAGATTGACAATGCTAACAGATAAAAGTCCTCTGATAATTTCAAATTCTATTTAAAAATACAGAAAAGAAGGATGAAAATCACTGTTTAAGGAGGTCAGAAGAGAACAAGAGATCAACATCCCATAATGCAAAAAACAGTACAAGTTTTCATTTTTGTATAGATAGTCAATGTAAAGCCAGTTCCATGGATATCACTCACTTACAGATAATGCTTAAATTTGTATCTCCAGTCATACCTCTCTTCTGAACTTCTGGTTCTTATATCCAACCACACCTACTCAGTATTTCTACTCAGATAGGTGCCACATCTGAATGTGTCCGAAACCAACCTCTTGAAATTAATACAACAGTGTAAATCAAGTATACTCCAATAAAAAATTTTTTTAAAGTGTATGTATGTGAATTGTTGATTCCCCTCCCACTTCCACATATAGAATGCCAGCAGCTAAGTGCACATACTCCAGCCCTGATAAGAGAATGAAAGTTTACCTCTAGAGAAACTGAAAAGGAGTGTTCTAGATTAGGAGACACTGGGCAAGGTAGAGACTAGAAGTGAGACAGAATAAAAAGAAAGGGATTTATCGACATATCAAATGGCAGGACTTTAATTCCTCTAACCATTCCTCTACCCACCCTGCCCCACCCTTAAACACTTGCATTTTATTGCCCGGGCAAGAAATTTGTAAGGTCTTTTTCTGGAGGCATCTGGAGGAACAGAGCAATGCTAGAGAAAAGTCTTCCTCATAGTGATGTATGGCCATGTCTCCATCCCAAAATGAGGCTAACCACAATAAATCTTCTTACTCCTAAAAAGCTTTTAATCAGTTTAAAACAAATACATACAGACCATCAACAGTCATCAGAAATGTAAGGAAATCATGAAAGATTAAAATCAGATATCAAAAGAGATATTTGATACTTAAAACATAATTGCTGAAATAAGGCATAAAATAGAGGTTGTGAAAATCCTCAGGAAAGTAGAACTAAATATGAAATGGAAAAGTGAAAGAAAAGATAGTTAAAGAACCAATCTAGGGAGATTAACTTTTGACTAACAGGAGTTCCAGGAAAAGAGGACAAAGAAAAGAGATGGAAGAAAATAATAACAAATACTTATCAAAGGCATAGTATATGTGCTAGGCATTGCTCTAAGTAAATTAATTTTAATTAATTAACTAATTAATTCTACGGTCAGCCTATGAAGTAGGTATTATTATTATCCCCATTTTATAGATGAAGAAAATTAGGAATGTAGAAGTTAATCTAATAGCTAGTAAGTATCAGAGCCAGAGTTCAAACCCAAGCAGTCTGGTGCCATGACTCACACTCTCAGCAACTATGTACTGCTGCCTCTCTACCAAAGAAATCATATTAAGAGGGCAGGCTAAGACGGCAGATTGAACGTGAACATTCAATTAACTCCCTCCAGAAACTCCACTAAAACAACAGTACAGGGAATTTTTTTAAATACATAATCCCAAAGAGTGAGGAGGCAAAGAGAAAAAGAAAACAACAACAGATTTTTGGACACCAGAAAGTAGATGATAGAGTGGTAACTGATTTAGCAGATGAGAGAAAGACAAGTCTAAAACCAACAGTGAGGAAAGCTGAGAACAAACTCAATATATACCACCGAATCCTCTAAACAAACAAGAACTGGCAACACTTAGGTACCTGTAGAACTGCAGGTAAGTGGGGAGTGAGACGGATAAAATAAGAACTGGTGAAAACGGCTTAAGAAGCTGTTAGATCCCTAGGTCCCCTCTCTCCGTTCTAGATGCCTAGGTTACTGCCTCTCCCTAGTTCCCTAATCCTGGCAGAAGTCTGCCACTTATCCCCTGGAGAGGGTAAAACAGGGATTCTTGATTAGGGGACACCAGGCAGTTAAGGGCATAAGTACCATAGTGAAAAACAAAGGGATTAAATGACTTCATGCATAAGTAAATGTAGAATTCTAAGATTAGTGGTCCTCTTCCCCCATTCTATTGAGCCAGACAAATTAGAAATTTTTTTATCATGAATCTTGGTTAGGGTCAGAAGATTCCCTAACAAATAACCCAACCAGGTTATACTAGAATGAAACTCAAAACTCCTATTCTTGTGCTAGGCCTCCCAATCTTAAGAGCAGCCAGCTGAGGGACATCCCTGGTGGTCCAGTGGTTAAGACTCCACGCTCCCAACACATGGGGCCCAGGTTCGATCCCTGGTCAGGGAACTAGATCCCACATGCATGCTGCAACTAAGAGTTCACATGACACAACTCAGGAGCTGGCCTGCCGCAACTAAGGAGCCTGCCTGCCGCAACCAAGACCCGGCACAACCAAATAAATAAAATTTTTTTTTTAAAAGAACAGCCAGGGCTTCCCTGGTGGCGCAGTGGTTGAGAGTCCGCCTGCCGATGCAGGGGACAAGGGTTCGTGCCCCGGTCCGGGAAGATCCCACATGCCGCGGAGCAGCTGGGCCCGTGAGCCACGGCCGCTAAGCCTGCGTGTCCGGAGCCTGTGCTCCGCAACGGGAGAGGCCACAACAGTGAGAGCCCCGCGTACAGCAAAAAAAAAAAAAAAAAAAAGAACAGCCAGCTGAGATGACAAGATAACCTAAAGCAAGTCTATATATGGAAGACAGAGACCAAAATCAATAGGAGAATACAAAGCAATTAGGTAGAAAGAAATCATGCAAAGAAAATTTTAAGAAAAAAAATATTTCCAAGAGATACTTAAAACAAATTAAACTTTAAAAGAAATTTTAAAAGAGGAAAGGAACACTTCTAAACTAATTTTATGAGGCCAGCATTACCCTGATACCAAAGCCAGACAAGGACACCAGAAGAAAAGAAAATTACAGACCAGTATCCCTGATGCACATGGATGTAAAAATCCTCAACAAAATATTAGCAAACCAAATTCAACAATACATTAAAAGGATTATACATAATAATCAAGTGGGATTTAATCCAGGGATTTAAGGATGGCTCAACATCTACAAGTCAATCAATATGATACACCACATTAACCTAATGAAGGATAAAAATATGACCATCTTAATAGACGCAGAAAAAGCATTTGACAAAATTCAACATCCATTTGCGATAAAAAAAAAAAAACTCTCAACAAAGTAGGTATAGAGGGGATATATTCAACATAATAAAGGCCATATATGACAAGCCCACAGCTAACATCATCCAGATTAGAATAAGTGAAATTATTTGTTTGCATATGACATCCTCTTATATGTAGAAAACCCTAAAGACTTATTTTAAAACCGTTAAAATAAACAAATTCAGTAAAGTTGAAGGATACAAAATCAATATGCAAAAACTCGGTTGCATTTTATACCCTAACAGCAAACTATCAGAAAGAAAAACTAAGAAAGCGTGCTACAAACTACAAATACACCCACTACTGTATGAATAGCATTTTGAGTGCTTCTTAAGGGCAAAAACGAAACTTGAGGCAAAATAAAATCTCATGTTCATAATACACTTAAACCACAAACCACAGTGTTCATCATGCAGTCAGTTTTAAAAAATGCAACATCCCAACAACAGAAAAACATAAACTCTTTATCCACTGAAGAGATATATACTCATATGTATTGCATGGAGTAATTCTCTTCAGATGAGGTATTTGTAAAATCTCTCTCATTAATGACAGTGCAGATGTGCTGACATCCTCAGGATGTTTCCCTGAGATTCAAACTCACTGTATCCCATCTCCGGAGTCTCTTGATGAGCTGCATTTCCCCCCTTTTGTATTATCCATGACATTAGTAAGGTTAGAACTAAAACAGACTTAATTACAGTACCTTTCAAATAAGTTACTAAATATAGTTCTTTGTTCGGTCAACTGTGATTGCCCATGAAAATTACAGGAGTGTTTAAAAACAAAATGAATAGGAGTCTATTAAATTATGTCTGGGACCAAAGCTTTTTTTATATGGGAATTTATGAGATAACTTATATTTGGAGAATTGATTACAATTTTAGGAAAGTGAACTTTGTTCTGCCATATGGGTCTCAAAATGGCAATACCTGAAACACTGGGATTTACAAGTACAGTATGGAGTCCCCCCTTATCTACGTGGGATGTGTTCCAAGACCCCCCAGTGGATGCCTAAAACCATGAATAGTAGCGAACTCTAAATATACTATACTTTTTCCTTTACATACATACCTAGGATAAAGTTTAATTTATAAATTAGGCACAGTAAGAGATTAACAACAACTAATAATAAAATAGAGCAATAATAACAATATACTGTAATAAAAGCTATGTGAATGTGGTCTCTCAAAATATTTTACAAATTTAATGCCTTTTCCATCTTAACTAAGCATTGTATCGCACTGTGGCCATAAGACTAGCATGAATTTGTTTATCTCGCAAAGTAAAACTGAGGATAAGGGGGACCACTGTGTATATTGTGCCTGTTCATTTTTTTTTAACATCTTTATTGGAGAATAATTGCTTTACAATGGTGTGTTAGTTTCTGCTGTATAACAAAGTGAATCAGTTATACATATACATGTTCCCATCTCTCTTCCCTCTTGCGTCTCCCTCCCTCCCACCCCTCTAGGTGGTCACAAAGCACGGAGCTGATCTCCCTGTGCTATGTGGCTACTTCCCACTAGCTATCTATTTTACGTCTGGTAGTGTATATATGTCCATGCCACTCTCTCACTTTGTCACAGCTTACCCTTCCCCCTCCCATATCCTCAAGTCCATGCTCTAGTAGGTCTGTGTCTTTATTCCCGTCTTACCCCTAGGTTCTTCATGACCTTTTTTAATTTTTATGTTTTTCTTAGATTCCCTATATATGTGTTAGCATACGGTATTTGTTTTTCTCTTTCTGACTTACTTCACTCTGTATGACAGACTCTAGGTCCATCCACCTCACTACAAATAACTCAATTTCATTTCTTTTTAAAAAATATGGAACGCTTCACGAATTTGCGTGTCATCCTTGCGCAGGGGCCATGCTAATCTTCTCTGTATCGTTCCAATTTTAGTATATGTGCTGCCGAAGCGAGCACTGCCTGTTCATTTTGAGACAAAGAATTGCTTCTATAAGAGCCAAGCAAAGAAAGATCAAAGTAAATTTATGAGAACTAACTACAGGTTCAGCCAAGATCAAGAGAGGATATCCTTTGACTCACTTTTGTCCACATTCCTCAAGGCATCAATTTAAACCTTACTTTCTTTCATAAGGTTCTTTTCCCCAAACTGTTTCTTTCCTAGTTTCCTGCTGCTAATTAGACAAATTGATACTGATACAAAGAGCATATATTATGTAACATATAACACAGAGCTACTTGGTTATAGAGCTACTTGGTAGAAAATGTTCTGTTTCTCAAGTTCATTATGCTATATTAATTTACTAATCTAAAAGAAATCTGTAGAGCAGTCTTTCAGACCTTCTGTTTTTACATTTATAATTAGTTAAGTAGAAAGAAGTTCTATTTTTTTAGAAATAATCATTTTATAAGTTAGGTACACCAAATTCATGGACAGGTTACCTCTCATGGAAAGAGACAGAAATGAGACAAAGATGGGGTGGGGAGAGGACAAAGGGTAATTTAGCTTTATATAGCCATGTTTTATTACTTTTATTTAAAATATTTAAATATTGGAATTTCTCAGAATAAAAAATTTTTAAAACTGTGTAGGAACTCATATATATACTCCTTATCACAGCCAACCAATCTCCTTTCTATAGGCTGTGTAGGAAATCACAATGTGCAGAGTTTCCAATGGGGAAAGGCCAGTTACTTTCTCCCACACATCTTTAAAGTCCCAATTATCCAATAAGTCACTGAGAAAATACCCAAAGGCTCTCTGAGGTAGTCCACACCAGGTTCTCACTAACTTCTCAAAAGACCCACATAGGCGCATATTATTATTGTTAACTGGTATCTCTGAGGTCCAGAATCCACTTCTACCTGAGTAATGACATCTTCATATAGACATCTTACAGCATGAACACTCTGGCATAATTCCTCTTATATTCTCAGACATGAAATACTATTTTCATCTGGTGAGATTTCTATAACTATTAGAATCTTGATAGAACTCTCAAAGCTACACAAATATAATCAGTGATAAAATCATAAAACATTAAGTCTATTTGTTCTTCAGTATTGAGAGACTGATTATACAAATAGACAATGACCAGATCATATACAACTCTGACACACAGTCTCTTTGGAGGGCAAACAACCTGGGAAGTCAAATCACAGTCTCTGTAGCAATCAGTTCAGAAGTTAGGATTTGGTCAATGACTGTCAGCTTCTTCTTTTTTTTTTTTTTTTTCCCCCTCCACAGCCCACCACACACTTTCAACTCAGCAACCAGACAAAGACAAATATACTTCCCAAACCAATTACCTAAGATGACTGTCTTCTAGTTAGCATTTCAGCTTCCCCATGCCAAACAGTCTCCAATCAGCATATCTTTTCTCTTTTTCACCATAAAAGTTGCCCACCCGTGTGAATCTGCCAAATGCAAGTGATGGTGGCAATTTTCTTGCTACGCCAAGCTTTGAATTTACAGCCTGTTTGTTCTCATTTTGGGTGGTCTTTATTTCCACAGTAGTGCAAAAATCATGCAAAAAGAAAACTAACATTATGAGCATTTTATTCTAATCCCATTAAGATCACACTTCAATCTGGCTGTTAGCTATTGCTCTGTTTGCCAATCAGCTCACCAGAAACAACTTATTTCTTTTGATAAATGGTTTTTCATCACTTGAAAGACAAATCTGGTATTCTACTTCAATATTTGATGTTTCAGACTCACATTGGTATAGTTTCTTTCTTGAGAACTGTGATCACTTGAAAATAATAACCTAAGATTGTGCTATCTTTTAGAAAAACAATAATGCTGGTGGTATAACTTAGAACTAAATAGTGCAGTAAAATATCTGCTGTCAATCTGTGAATATATCTGCAGAAAATATCAGAGGGTGATGCCTAAATTTTGTTGGTATTGAAATGATAAATCAGAGTAAACTACAAGAGTTATGAAAATTCATCTGCAGTAAATTGAAGTTGTTTTGGGTAAATTGTGAGTTTAGACCTACAATGGCATAACTAATGTGAGTAGAAATTTTAATGACTTTATAAAAAAAAAGGTTAAGGGCTTCCCTGGTGGCGCAGTGGTTGAGAGTCCGCCTGCCGATGCGGGGGACACGGGTTCGTGCGCCGGTCCGGGAGGATCCCACATGCCAAGGAGCGGCTGGGCCCGTGAGCCATGGTCGCTGAACCTGCGCGTCCGGAGCCTGCGCTCCGCAACGGGAGAGGCCACAACAGTGAGAGGCCCGCGTACCGCAAAACAAAAACAAACCAAAAAAAAAAAAAAAAAAGTTATGAATGAAAAATCAAGAGCATTATATTTTCAATCACATCTTTTAGATTTGGTATTAATGTAATTACTTAAGGAAGTAAAACAAAACTCCAAAATGTTCAGTTCTTTGTGTGATATTATATACCTGAAAAAAAAATTCAAATATTTGTTAGAGAAATGAAGTATAATATGTAGGAAGTAGTGTTTATAGTAAACATATTGAAGTTTTACCGTAAATTATTTGCTATGATAGAGGAGCTTCCACAAATTATTAGAACAACAGAAGTTTTATCAAATGTTTTTTTAAACCACAAGTGGACAGAGAATTGAATAATTTACTGACTTCAATTTTTATTTATCTTTTTTAAACTTCTATTATGTGCTATTCCAGGAAGTTGTTCTAAAGAGCTTCGGAGTAGAACTCTAGAACTCTAGGCTTTCTCCTATATAGTTTACAATTTGAATTTTAAGATCATTATTTTGAGAAAATATTCCTACATTATTAAAAAAATAAGTAGCCCCTTCAGAAATAAGTTCATCTGAAATTCCTTTACTAACTCTTAAGAGCAGAGTAATCTGAGTAAGCATTTCTACTAAATATTTCTACTAGGATTCACTGCCCTATCTGACAAACCCATTTCTTTCGGTTGCATTCATTATCTTGATAGCTTCATCTAAGTGTTGAATATTGCTCAACAAAAGACCACAGCCTCAATTGTAGGATAGTAGTAGCTCCAATTAGGAGACAAAAGATGGATTTATGGTTCACATTTGAAAGGAGTGTTATTTCAGAAGATGATCTCTGTATTATATGCAGTGATATACCATTTTAAAGAACTAATCCCATTTGGTTGAAAATCGTGAACCATGACCTGAATTACAGAGGAATAAATCTGTAAAGTAAATCTAGTCGCTAGGTTGCTATATGCTACCATTGGGTCCTTCCTGAAAATGCTAATTAATGATGACTACCAGAATATACCCAGATATGTACTGTGTCAGAAACTTCTAGTAAATTCATATTTCATCACACAATTCTCCTATATGATTGGCTACACTAAGACTGGGCATTCATACATAGACAAAGCCTATTACAATGGGCAAAGTGACCACGTCATTCCTTGAACGCATAACTAACTTATAGTCTACCTCTGTATCCACAGTTCTTCCATATCTGAGGTTCCACATCCAAGGATTCAACCAACCCATGCATCGTGTAGTACTGTGCTATTTACTATTGAAAACAATCTGTGTATAAGTGGACCCATGCAGTCCAAACAGGTTTTGTTCAAGGGTCAACTGTACAGGCATACCTTGGAGATATGGCAGCTTTGGTTTCAGACCACTATAATAAAATGAATATTACAATAAAGTGAGTCACACAAATTTTTTGGTTTCTAAGTGTATATGAAAGTTAAGTTTATACTATACTGTACAGTCTATTAAGTATGCAATAGCATTATATCTAAATGATCCATGTACGTACCTAAATTAAACAATACTTTTTTGCTAAATAATGCTAACCATCATCTGAGCCTTCAGCAAGTCATAATCTTTTTGCTGGCAGAGGGTCCTGCCTCGACGTTAGTGGCTGCTGACTGATCAAGGCGGTGGTTGCTGAAGGTTGGGGGAACCGTGGCAATTTCTTAAAATAAGACAACAATGCAGTTTGCTGCATTGATTGACTCGTCCTTTCGTGAATGATTTCTCTGTAGCATGTAATGCTGCCTGACAGCATTTTATCCACAGGAAAACTTCTTTCAAATGTGGAGTCAATCCTCTCAAACCCTGACACCACTTTATCAACTAAGTTTATGTAATATTCTAAATCCTTTGTTGTCATTTCAACAGTCTTCACAACATCTTCACCAGGAGTAGATTCCATCTCAAGAAATCACTTTCATTGCTCATCCATAAGAAGCTCATCTGTTAAAGTTTTATCATGATAGCAGCAATTCAGTCACATTTTCAAGATCCACTTCTAATTCTGGTTCCCTTGCTATTTCCACCGCATCTGCACTTGTTACTTCCTCCACTGAAGTCTTGAACCTCTCAAGTCATCCACAAGGGTTGGAATCAAGTTCTTCCAAAATCCCGTTAATGCTGATATTTTGACCTCTTCCCACGAATCAGGAATGTTCTTAATGATGTAACAGAGGAGAACAAACCTGACTCCATGTTGGTTCTATTCCTTTAGCTCTAACCTTTGTGTTCTGTTGCCTGTGTTTAGTCATGCTGGTTCTGCACCTTTGTAAAAGAATGTTGCCTATAGTCTGACATATACACAATAGCCCTTTCTCAAGGTTCTGCCTCCCAGACTTGATTTTTAAAGGTACAACACTTTTCATATCGAGATAAAAAGTAGAACAGAGAACGTTTGTCTTGTTGGAGGTTTACAGGAACGTGGTGACCTGACCCACATGGACACCCGCAGGAACAAAGGATTATCACATCCCCTCTGGGGTCTAGCAGGCCCCAAGAAGTCTGCAACAACCAGCCAAACCCTCTCCCCCTTTTAGTATAAAAGAAGCCTGAATTCTAACTTATGTAAGATGACTCTTTGGAACACTAGTCCACCATCTTCTCAGTCTGCTGGCTTTCTGAATAAAATTGCTATTCCTTGCCCCACTACCTTGTTTCTCAATTTATTGGTCTGTCATACAGCAAGCAGTACAAGCTTGGACTCTGTAACAATGGCATCTAGAGCAGTGAATCCTTTCCAGAAGGTTTTCAATTTACTTGCTCAGATCTATCAGAGGAATCACTATCTACAGCTGCTAATAGCCTTATAAAATGTAGGACTTGAGGGCTTCCCTGGTGGCGCAGTGGTTGGGAACCCGCCTGCCGATGCAGGGGACACGGGTTCGTGCCCTGGTCCGGGAGGATCCCACGTGCCGTGGAGCGGCTGGGCTTGTGAGCCATGGCTACTGAGCCTGCGCGTCCAGAGCCTGTGCTCCGCAACGGGAGAGGCCACAACAGTGAGAAGCCCGCGTATCACAAAAAAAAAAAAAAAAATGTAGGACTTGAAAGTCAAAATTCGTAAATAGTAGGACTTGAAAGTCAAAATTACTCTTTGATCCATGGGTTGCAGAATGGATTGGGGTTAGCAGGCATGAAAATGTTAATCTTGTACATTTCCATTTCAGCTCTTGGGTGACCAGGTGCATTGTCATTGAGCAGCAATATTTTGAAAGGTACCTTTTTTTCTGAGCAGTAGGTCCCAACAGTGGACTTAAAATATTCAGTAGCCCATGCTGTAAACAGATGTGCTGTCATCCAGGCTTTGCTGTTCCATTTATAGAGCACAGGCAGGATAGAGTTAGCATAATTCTTAAGGGCTTTAGGACTGGGTGGGCTGGGGGGTGGAGGGTGGGATGGGAGGGAGGTCCAAGAGGGAGGGGATATAGGTATACATATAGATGATTCACTTCATTGTACAGCAGAAGCTAACACAACATTGCAAAGCAATTTTACTCCAAGTAAATAAATAAATAAAGTGGGGGAGAGGTTCCCCCCTCCAAAAATTAAATAAACATTAGGTTGTTTTGAAAAAAAAAAGGGGCGGGCTCTAGGATTTTCAGAATGGTAAATGAGCACTGGCTTCAACTTCAAGGTACCAGCTGCATTAGCCCCTAGCTAGAGATGACTCTGTTGTTTGAAGCTTTTTTTTTTTTTTTTTTTGTGGTAGGCGGGCCTGTCACTGTTGTGGCCTCTCCCGCTGCGAGGCACAGGTTCTGGACGCGCAGGCTCAGCGGCCATGGCTCACGGGCCCAGCCGCTCCGCGGCATGTGGGATCTTCCCGGACCGGGGCACGAACCCATGTCCCCTGCATTGGCAGGCGGACTCTCAACCACTGCGCCACCAGGGAAGCCCTGTTGTTTGAAGCTTTGAAGCCAGGCATTAGATTCTCCTCTCTAGTATAAAAGTCCTAGATGGCATTTTTTTTCCCAATAGAAGGCTGTTTCATGAATATTGAAAATCTGTTTAGTGTAGCCACCTTCATTAATTACCTTAGCTTAGATCTTCTGGATAACTTGCTGCAGCTTCTACTGATATATCTGCACTTGCTATTTCACTTTGCACTTTACGTTATGGAGATGGCTTCTTTCCTTAAAGCTTATGAACCAACCTCTGCTAGCTTCAAACTTTTCTTCTGCAGCTTCCTCATCTCTTAGCCTTCAAAGAATTGAAGAGAGTTAGGGTGTTGCTCTGGATTCGGCCTGAGGGAATGTTGTGGCTGGTTTCATCTTCTATACAAACCACTAAAATTTTCTCCATATCAGCAACAAGGCTGTTTTGCTTTCTTAAAATTCATGTGTTCATTGAAGTAGCACTTCTAATTTCCTTCAAGAACTTTTCCTATGTATTCACAACGTAGCTAACCAGTGCAAGAGGGCTAGCTTTTGGTCTGCATCAGCTTTTTTTTCAAAATAAATTTATTTTATTTATTTCTTTATTATTTCTTTTGGCTGTGCTGGGTCTTCGTTGCTGCGTGAAGACCTTTCTGTAGTTGCAGCGAGCGGGGGCTACTCTTTGTTGCGGTGCCCGGGCTTCTCATTGCAGTGGCTTCTCTTGTTGTAGAGCACGGGCTCTAGGCGTATGGGCTTCAGTAGTTGTGGCACGTGGCCTCAGTAGTTGTGGCTCGTGGGCTCTAGAGCTCAGGCTCAGTAGTTGTGGCGCACAGGCTTAGTTGCTCCGTGGCATGTGGGATCCTCCTGGATCAGGGCTCGAACCCATGTCCCCTGCATTAGCAGGCGGATTCTCAACCACTGCACTACCAGGGAAGTCCCTACATCAGCTTTTGACATCCCTTCCTTGCTAAGCTTAATCATTTCTAGCTTTTGATTTAAAGTGAGAGACATGTAACTCTTCCTTTCACTTGAACACTTAAGAGGCCACTGTAGGGTTAATAATTGGCTGAACTTCAATATTGTCTCAGGGAATAGGGAGGACTGAGGAGAGGGAAAGAGGTGGGGGAATGACTTGTTGGTGAAGAACAGAACAGAACAGGCACAGGCAAGAAAGGATTCTCCTCTACAGGTCTAGAGCAGCCCCTTAATTTTGACGTCTACTCTCCAGAACTGTGGAAGAATAAATTTCTGTTGTTTTGAGCCAAACAGTTCACGGTACTTTGTCATGGAAGCCCTAGGAAACTAATATATTCACCTGAACTCTGCCCCTGCCCTATATGATTTTCCCCAAACAGTAAATGGCACCACATTCACCCAGTTGCTCAAGTTGCTCCCACAAACCTGGGAGTTCTTGATTCTGCTCTTTCTCTCATCCCCACATCTAATTTATCAGGAACTTTTGTTGATTCTATCCCCCAAATATACCCTGAATCCATCCGCTTCCATCTCCTCAGCTACCACCAAAGTCCAATGACTATTATTCCTAGCCTACACAGATTACTACAACAGCCTCTCAATTGGTCTCCCTACTTCAATTCTTACCCTTTTCCAGCTCTTTCTCCACAGAGCAGACAGATTTATCTTCTTAAAATGTAAATATGATCATGTACTTCTATGCTTAAGAAAAAAATTCAAACTCCCTATAGGAGTCACAAAGGCCCTATAAGGGTCTGACTTGACTCCCGCCTAACTTCTCCAGCTTTATATCTGGTTACCCTCTTCCTCATCCATAAAGCTTCAGCCATGATGGTGGCTCTCAACTGCCTCATGGCTTTTACCCTTCTGTCTGGACCCCTGTCCCCTACACTCTTCATGTGGTTAGATCTTTCTCAACTCCTTCAAGTCTAATCTTAAGTATTTAATATATATATATTTGTGAGATGAATATAAGATAAGAATGAGTTCCTTGGTAAATGCAGTTACAGAAACTGTCACTCAGGAAAGAAAAAATATTATTTCCTACCAGTATTCAAATTAAGAAAGTGTTAAATAAAATCACTAATATAATGCAGGTAATTTATTGGTGTTTATATTATATACAAGATCTCTATTAGGTCAGGAGGGAAGGATACTAATACTAATACTAATCTAAATAAATATTGTACCCTTATAGACTTGGAAAATAGTGGGTCAACTCTTGTTTTCAGAGACAATTCCCTTATTTGGGCAGAATTAAAGATATCTGGCCCAGAAAATTTTTCCTACTGACAAGAAAAACATTCTTACCTCATTCCTCTTTAGAATTTACTCAATGCCTATAGCCTTTGCTCTAGAATAGAACAAATTATCAATGTATCAGGTATTAACACCATACAGACACAAACTCAATTTTATATTTGAATTGTCTTATTTATCTTCAAAATCCCCTCACTCATAACTTTTCATAGCTGTCTTCCTTAAAACTAAAAAAATGTATATTCTTCATATATGCCATATTAATCATGTCTTTCAAACAGAGGGCCTGTTTTATGGGTTGTAAAATCAGTCTATGAGTGAACAATGTTTTTTAAAAATGAATAGAAGTATCAGAGTTCATCATTGTATTAAGTTTCATAAAACTTTGATTTCAGGTTGTATTTGTGTGTGTGAGTGCGTGTGTGTAGTAAGTCACAATACATCTCTTACTGTGGAATGAAGTTAAAAAAAGATTAAAAGCATTGCTATATATGTCTACCTAAGCAATAATCAGATCATCTCACTCACATGCCTAAAATTCTTCAGTACCTTCCTAATTCACTTAAAATAAAATCTAACCTTACCATGATCTATAAAGGCCCTATACAGTCTGAACTCTGCCTCTCTTTTCAGTGTTATCATATGCCACCTTCCTCTTTACTCACTAATTCCCCAGTAATATCAGTCTCCTTTCAGGTCCTCAAACATGACAAACTATTTTGTCCTCAGGATCTTTGCATATGTTCTTTCCTCCTTTGTTATATTATCTGTAAAAAATACTTTAAAATACTTTAGTATACAGTGAGATGGTTTGTTTAAATCTCTTCTACTGTTTCTCAATAAGGTTAGGGGTGAGATGGGATGGTAACAGGTGAGGTGGCATGCTCCCGCAAGGAATATTAGAAAGGTCTGCGTGGAGGGGTAGCTTTTGTTACTACAACATAACCTGGGGGTGAGGGTGGGGCTGCCACTGGCATTTGTGGGCAGGATTCAGGGACGCTAAATATTCTGTAACACATAAGATAGTCTGCCTAATGAAAAACTGTCCTGCTCAAAATATCAAAAGAACATTCTCCTCACCACCCGTCCCCATTATGACAAATTGCATCCCTAATCTAAGGGCAGTTAGTTAATATTTGAATCACCATAATTCAGAAATATTCATTCCAAGGTATTTGAATTACATACATACATACATACATGCGCACACACACATAAATAACAAAAGCAAAAAATCCTACCCTCTAAATTTTAGAGTTTGGTCTACTCACATTTAATGCAATTACCAATATGGTTGGATTTACATCTGTTATTTTGCTATCTGTTTTCTGTATGTCTTACAGCTTTTTAGTTTCTCTGTTCTTCTTTTACTGCCTTCTTTTATGTTAGACAATTTTGGGGGATACCATTTTAATTTCTATTTTTAAACTATAATTTTGGATTACATTCTAGTATATGTCTCTTAATTGGTTGCTCTAGAGATTAAACTACGTATCTTAACTTATCACAATCTACTTAATGCTAATACTAATTTAATTCTGGTAAAATATAGGAATTGGCTATAATATAGCTCCATTTTCTTCTCCTTCTTTTGTTCTAGTATTATTATACATACAATATTTCTATATATTATAAGCCCAACAAACAGTATTACATTTATTGCTTTATACAATCTTTTTTTAAAAATATTTATTTATTTATTGGCTATATTGGGTCTTAGTTGCGGCACACGGGATCTTTCATTGTGGCACTGAGACTTCTCTCTAGTTGTGGCACGCAGGCTCCAGAGCTCATGGCTTCTGCAGTTGTGGCACACAGGCTCTCTAGTTGTGGCGTGAGGGCTTAGTTGCCCCGTGGCATGTGGGTTCTTAGTTCTCCAACCAGAGATTGAACCAACGTCATTTTTCTCTTGCTGCTTTCACGATTTTCTCTTTGCCTTTGGTTCTCTCAGTAGTTTGATTATGACTATGATGTATCTAGGCATGGATCTCTTTGTGTTAATCTTTTTGAGTCTTGGGTGTTTACTGACCTCCTTAGATCTGCAGATTAATGTTTTCCCATCAAATTTAGAAAGTTTTCAGCCATTATAAGTTCAAATACTTCTTTTGCCTCTTTCTCTTCTTTCCTTCTGGAACTCCTGTTACACTTACAGGGGTACACATTTGATGTCTCACAAGTCTCTAAGGTTCTGTTCATTGTCCTTCAGTCTCTTGTTCTCTGTTCTACAGATTGGATACTTTCTCTTCTTCAATTCACCAACTCATTATTCTGCCATCTCAAACCTTGTTACCCATCTACTGAATTTTTATTTCAGTTATTGTACTTTTCAAATCTAGAATTTCCATTTAGTTCTTTTAGTTAGTTTCTATTTATTGATTGATTTAATTACTTGAACATATTTACATGTTTTTAAATCTTTTATCTGCTAAATTCAACATCCAGGCATACTCAGAGTTAATTTCTAATGGCTGCTTTTTCTCCTGAGTATGGCTAATAATTTCTTGTTGAAAACTGGACATTTGATTTATTTATTTTTTTACTTTATTTTTTTAACATCTTTATTGGAGTATAACTGCTTTACAATGGTGTGTTACTTTCTGCTTTATAACAAAGTGAATCACCTATACATATACATATATTCCCGTATCTCCTCCTTCCTGCATCTCCCTCCCATCCTCCCTATCCCATCCCTCTAAATGGTCACAAAGCACTGAGCTGATCTCCCTGTGCTATGCGGCTGCTTCCCACTAGCTATCTATTTTACATTTGGCAGTGTATATATGTCCATGCCACTCTCTCACTTCATCCCAGCTTACGCTTCCCCCTTCCCATGTCCTCAAGTCCATTCTCTACGTCTGTGTCTTTATTCCTGTCCTGCCCATAGGTTCTTCAGGACCCTTTTTTTTTTTTTTTTTAGATTCCATATATATGTGTTAGCATACGCTATTTCTTTTTCTCTTTCTGACTTACTACACTCTGTATGACAGACTCTAGGTCCATCCAGCTCACTACAAATAACTCAATTTCATTTCTTTTTATGGCTGAGTAACATTCCATTGTATATATGTGTCACATCTTCTTTACCCACTCATCCGATTATGGACACTTAGGTTGCTTCCATGTCCTGGCTATTGTAAATAGAGCTGCAATGAACATTTTGGTACATGACTCTTTTTGAATTATGGTTTTCTCAGGGTATATGCCCCATAGTGGGATTGCTGGGTCCTATGGTAGTTCTATTTTTAGTTTTTTAAGGAAACTCCATACTGTTCTCCGTAGTGGCTGCATCAATTTACATTCCCACCAACAGTGTAAGAGGGTTCCCTTTTCTCCACAACCCCTCCAGCATTTACTGTGTGTAGATTTTTTGATGATGGCTATTCTGACTGGTGTAAGGTGATACCTCACTGTAGTTCTGATTTGCATTTCTCTAATGATTAGTGATGCTGAACATTCTTTCATGTGTTTGTTGGCAATCTGTATATCTTCTTTGGAGAAATGTCTATTTAGGTCTTTGGCCCATTTTTGGATTGGGTTGTTTGTTCTTTGATATTGAGCTGCATGAGCTGCTTATAAATTTTGGAGATTAAACCTTTGTCAGTTGCTTCATTTGCAAATATTTTCTCCCATTATGAGGGTTGTCTTCTCATCTTGTTTATGTCTTCCTTTGCTGTGAAAAAGCTTTTAAGTTTCATTAGGTCCCATTTACTTATTTTCTTTTCATTTCCATTTCTCTAGGAGGTGGGTCAAAAAGGATCTCTGCTGTGATTTATGGCACAGAGTGTTCTGCCTATGTTTTCCTCTAAGAGTTTTACAGGGTCTGGCCTTATTTTTAGGTATTAATCCACTGTGAGTTTATTTTTGGGTACAGTATTAGGAAGTGTTCTAATTTCATTCTTTTACATGAAGCTGTCCAGTTTTCCCAGCACCACTTACTGAAGAGGCTGTCTTTTCTCCATTGTATGTTCTTGCCTCCTTTGTCATAAATTAGGTGACCATACGTGCATGGGTTTATCTCTGGGCATTCTATCCTGTTCCATTGATCTATATTTCTGTTTCTGTGCCAGTACCATACTGTCTTGAATACTGTGGCTTTGTAGTATAGTCTGAAGTCAGGGAGCCTGATTCCTCCAGCTCTGTTTTTCTTTCTCAAGATTGCTTCGACTATTTGGCGTCTTTTGTGTTTCTATACAAATTGTGAAACTTTTTTGTTCTAGAACAAAAAAGAGGGTCTTTGCAGATGTAATTAATTAAGATGAGGTTATACTGGAGCAGGATAGGCCCTCAATTCAATGATTGATGTCCTTATAAGAAGACCACGTGAACATACAGAAATAGAGCAGATAAATACACAGAGGAAGACAGCCATATGAAGACAGAGGCAGAGACTGGAGTTACGCTGCCACAACATAAGGAAAACCAAGGATTACTGGCAACCACCAGAAGATAGGGCAAACACGTGGGATGGTTTTTTTCTTCAAAGCATGGCCCTGCCAACAAATGATTTCTGACTTCTAGCCTACGTAACTATGGCAGAATAAATTACCACCCCGTTTATGTAATTTGTTACGGCAGCCCAAGGAAACAAATACAAATACCAAGTGCTAGTAAGGACATGGAGCAACAGGATCTCTCATACACTGCTGGTGGGAATGTAAAATGGTACTGTCACCTGGAAACCTGTTTGGCAGTTTCTCATACAGTTAAACAAACACCACACAACTCAACAATCATACTCCTGGGTATTACCCAAGAGAATTAAAACATGTTCACACAAAAACCTCCACATGAATGTTCATAATACGCTTTATTTGTAATAGTCAAAAGCTAGAAACAACAGAAATATCCTTCAGTGGATGAATGCAACAATAAGCTGTGGAATATCCCATGAACTACTGATAATATGTAATGGTATAGATGGATCTCAAGGGCATAATGCTGAGTGAAAAAAATCTCAAAAAGTCACATATTATATGATTTATATAACATTCTCAAAATGACAAAATTACAGTGATACAGAACAGATCAGTGGCTGCTAGAAGTTAGGGTTGGGAGAGCATGTGGGAGTTTCTCTGGGAGTTCTATATCTCAATTGTGGTGATGGTTATATGAATTTATACATGTAACAAAATTTCATAGACCTATACAGCATAAAAAATGTTTTTAAGAGTTAATGTAAAATTTGCTGAAATCCAAATAAGGTCTGTAGTTTAGTTAATAAATAGTATTGTACTAATGTTAGTTTTCTGGTTGTAATAATTATACTATGGTTATATAGTTTAGCCTATAGTTCTCTCTTTCAATATCTTAACAAATATATATACACAGATACAGGTGGTAATAAATTTTCATCCATTTATACTCATATATGAATTTGGCTTTGGGCTTTTTATTCCTGCTATTTGCATTTATTTGTTGGTAGAAATGTATGCTTCAGAGGCTTGGCAAAGAAAGCAGATTTGCCTCACCTTTCTTCCACACTTTTCTGATGACATCCAATCTGTTATCAGTCCTATAGAGATAGTTGTTTCTACTGGGTGAAGAATACATGTGAACCCTCTACTATTTCTGCAACTTCTATGTTAGTTTAAAATTGTTTCAAAATAAAAGTTTCCAATTATTTTTACTTTATTATAACTCTCAACCTACAACCCAAAGTTGTAGTATAATTATACTGGGGGATGGGGGTAAGTGGTAGCAGGAGTTGTGTTAAAATTGTTAAATCTTTACCTTCTAGAATAAGAAACAAAGATTATAAAACTGAAAAAGCATGAAACAGCAATAGAAACATTCTTTAGAGACACAGAGGTATATCCCAGAAAGAACTTAAAGAATTAAAAATAGTTGCCTCAGGGAATTCCCGGGTGGTCCAGTGGTTGAGACTCAGCACTTCCACTGCAGGGGGCATGTGGTTTGATCCCTGGTCAGGGAACTAGGATCCCATGTGCAACCAAAAAAAAAAAAGTTGCCTATGAGGAGGAATTGTGGGTAGAGAAGAAAAGGGTAAGAGATTGCTCTTTTTTATTATAAGCTTTACAGTATACTATTTCACTTTACCCTAAAAAACTGCAGGTGTTACATCAAATAAAAATGAGATTATTTTTAAAATCTACAGTTTCCAATGTTCGACTCCCAGACCTACTGTGTAACAATAAATGAATAGATCTACATATTTCAATGGCCTTAAAAAATTTTAACTGGTTAGTTCAGTTGGATAAACCATTAGTGTAAGATCATGGACTTAAAGCCCAATGCAGGCTTTGCCATATTCCATGGACTCAAAAACACACTCTCAATCCTAGACAGTAGACTTAAATAAGCATTCAACTCGTTACAAAGAGAACTAAGAAAAAGAGTTTAAATGGGTCAGTACAATCCATCACCACTACATCACCACAATCCAAAGCCTCCTTTAAAAAGTCAAACAGTAAGTTAGAATCTTTGTACATTAAGGAAAATAATTTACATTGACAAGTTAAAACTAATTTCTCTCTTGCAATCTAAAATGATAGATAGTAAGCAATAATTTTATCATATAATTGGATTAAATGTACCTTTAAAGTACTCTCCTCCTTTAATATAGCTTATCTTTGAGGTTCTGCTGAATTTTAGTTGCCATAACAACCTGAGTAAACCCTTTATTGCTGTAGACATCTGTAGCTATTTATAAATGCAACAGCTGGATCTGTTCATCAATTCCCGAATATTAAGCAGTTACAAACAAACAAACAAAAGATAAAAGAATAGCATTCCTTCATCTCCAAATACTCCTGACCATGACTAAAAACCCCAGAAAAGGGACCAACGGTTAATATTCATAAAACAAAAACCCACCCTATATTCTTTCATTCTCAAGAAAATTTCACTTTTCAAACAATGCTCAAGGTATTTCCAGAGCCCTTCCAACTTCCAGTAAACCAAGACTGCCAGAGGATGAGCACGACACTGGTCTCTATGGTGGTAACTCATCAGCCCACCAATGTCATCAAGGTTTCACAATGCTCACTCCATGCCCTCACCACAGCCCTCTCCTATACTAGCAAAGCAAACGAGACTACTAGGGGAGCAAGCCAGGGGCTGGGAGCAGCCAAGTAAATCAGCTGCCAGGCTGGGAACAGAATCCAGGATATGATCCCATTACTAAGAGTTGTCCATTTAGCTTTTGTCTGTTTTGAGTTTCTCCCTGTATTTTTTTTTCCTTCTGAATAAATAAGCTTGCTCTAAGACAGCAAGACTCTCAAGATGTGAAGGCTCCTTCTTCACATGCAAGGTGTAACTCCTCAAGATCTCTATTTTCTGCATGTGAATATTTTATTACATTAGATTCATCGATTCTCTGTAGTCTCTGGGGTGACTGCAAACACAGATCCAGAAACAACCACTGGAAGAACAACTACCCTCAGGGTACGTGAATTAAAGACCTTTGTTTTCAATTGTGATGGATTCGAGACCACTAAAACCTAACTCATTCATTACTCTTTCAACAAATATTTATCGAGCACCTACTATGTGCCAGGCCTGTGCTTGGCACAGGGTATATAGTGATTTTAAAAAACACCACCACACACTCAAGGGCAGAGATACCAGGGACAGAGGTCTACTCTATGATGAAGTGTGGAGTGAGTCCTTAGGCATCATTATTTTATAGTAAGAGGATCATTAGTCCTTCTCTGGCTTTTAAATGCTGTAAGGATGTATTAAAACAGGAATTCAATACAAGTAAGCAAGCATTTTTGACCACCCACTATGTACTCATCACTGAACTAGATATGATAAAATTCTAAAATGTACTGGAAGCAACCACGTATTGTTGAAAAAACATAGGGTTTTTTTTTTTTTTTTTTTTTGGGGGTACGCGGGCCTCTCACCGCTGTGGCCTCTCCCGTTGCGGAGCGCAGGCTCCGGAAGCACAGGCTCAGTGGCCATGGCTCACGGGCCCAGCCGCTCCGCCCAAAACATAGGTTTTAGAATCATAAACTCGAACTCTGGCAAGTCCTAGTTGCAAAGCTCGGACAAGTTACTTAACCTGCCTGAACTTCAGCTTCCTCAACTTGAAGTGATGAGAAAACCTGTCTGGTAAGGAGATATAATATAAAGTGCCTTGCAGAGGGTAGGTGCTCAATAACTGTTTATTGTCTTTCTTTCAAAGAAATTAGGGCCACTGACACCAATTAAGAGATTGCCAATGGGAGGGAAGTCCAAAAGGGAGGGGATATCTGTATGTGTGTGGCTGATTCATTCTGTTGTGCAGTGGAGGCTAATACAACATTGTAAAGCAACCATACTCCAGTAAAATTTAATAATAAAAAAAAGAGATTGCCATTTTAATAGATGATCTAGACTAGGACAGCAACAGTAAGACCAAAGGAAAAGTAAGAAATACCAAAGGCAGTCAAACAGGCAGGAAGGACATTTAGCATTGCATCAAAAAGGTTTCATTAGGGCTTCCCTGGTGGCGTAGTGGTTGAGAATCCGCCTGCCGATGCAGAGGACACGGATTCGTGCCCCGGTCCGGGAAGATCCCACATGCCGCGGAGCGGCTGGGCCCGTGAGCCATGGCCGCTGAGCCTGCGCGTCCGGAGCCTGTGCTCCGCAACGGGAGAGGCCACAACAGTGAGAGGCCCGCGTATCGCAAAAAAAAAAAAAAAAAAAAAAAAAAAAAGGTTTCATTATGCTCACGGACTAAAAGAAACATTCTTTTAGGGATAACCAAAATATGGTATATCCATGCAGTATAATATTGTTCAGAAATAAAAAGAAATGAAGTACTGATATATGTACAACAAGGATGAACCTTTAAAACATTATGCTAAATTAAAGAAATTATTCCCGAAGAACCACCTATTGTGTAATTTCATTTATATGAAATACCCAGAACAGGCAAATCCACAGGGACAGAGGTATATTAGTGGTTGCCTCCATGTGGGGGGTGGGGAGATTGGGGGAGATAACTAAAGGATGTGAGGTTTCCTTTCGCACTAATGAAAATGTGATTGTGATGGTTGCACAACTCTGTGAACATACTAAAAGCCATTGAAGTGTATACTTTAAGTGGTATGTGAATTGTACTGAATGTGAATTATATAACAATAAAGCTATTTTAAAAAGATTAAATAAGACAATGCTTATAGCACCTTGGAAGTGCTCAATAAATGTAGGCTGATGATGTTACTAATATTGTTGTTTCCAGAAGAAAATACATTTAATGTCATTTTTTTCATGCATGTAATTGATGAGAATCATCTACACCCTTAATCTCAAAATTATAAAACCATTATGTAATACAGAGGAAATGTTAAGAAATCTCAGCAATGGTCTAATAACCTAAACTGCTATAAGTATTTAAAACAATCAGAAATAATAACATTTATAACAATCAGAAATAATTACAGTGATACCAATGAAGTCTTCCTCAACTACTTAAGGTGAAGTTTACTGCTTCTTCCTCTGTAATTTATCTATTTGTATTTCCATCACATCATTATCTATTATATATGATATTTTTCCCACTAAAGTGTGAGTTCTATCAGAGCAAGGACTATGTCCATTCGTTTTTGTATCCTTTGGGAGAGCATATTGCAATGCTGGTACACAGCAAGTGCTTAATAAGTGTTTATTGAATGAGCATTTAACTGAAAAAAAAAAACTAATTTCTCTCTTGCAATCTAAAGTGATAGATACTAAGCAATAATTTTATCATATAATTGGATTAAATGTACCTTTAAAGTACTCTCCTCCTTCAATATAGCTTATCTTTGAGGTTCTACTGAATTTTAGTTGCCATAACAACCTGAGTAAACCCTTTATTGCTGTAGATATCTGTAGCTATTTATAAATGCAACAGCTGGATCTGTCCAGCTAAATTCTTTTATAAGACACAAAAAGAGTTTTCATTTGTTCTGAATAAACTTGAGAAAAATGTCAGGGACCATTAAAAGTAAAACATTTTTATATTTTTAAATATACTATAAACTATATAGAATAAGTCAGAAAATGCCTGCCAGCATTGTTTCCTGAAGAAATATCAATATAAACAAAGCTTTTAAACTGTCAAACTTTTTCTGAATTGAAATATGCTTAGATATTTTAAATGAATTTCTTCTCTCCATAGTTTAAAAAAAAGTGAGACACTCCACAAAGAAGTAAACATTAGCATTTACATAAAATAACATTTATCAGCAGCTAAGGCAAATTAAATTAATTAAGAAGAATAGAATATTTTATAGGTGAATCCTTTCTCTTTTCAAAATGATTATATTGGTTTAATTAAAATGACTAATAATATTTAGACTGGAGAAATGTCTATCTTCTCTGACATGAGTTTTTGAGTACACACGATTTAAAAATAAAAGGTTTATTCTTCAGCAGGTAGCAGCTGATTAGCAGTTCTTACATAGGGTTCCCATGCTACACAGTCTCACAAGGTGTTGGCTCAATAGATCACTCAGATTAAGACCTCTATATTTAGGTCAACCTACAGTTTTTAATCACAGGAAAAAAAAAAGTTTTAAATTACGTATAAATAAAATTTTTGACTGACATTGTTACATACATTTTTCTACCCTGGATAGAGATTTTCATCTATGTGCTCATCTCCTTTCAAACCCCTTTCTCCAATTATAATTCATATGTTTTAAAAGCAAATATAATATCTTAAACATCAGTATATTTGGGGATAGTCTATTAATTTATATGAAAATTAAATTTCCACCTTGTCTATACTTAACATAATCTATGCTTAATTTTACAAAATTAAAGAATGTACAAAAGACAATTTCCTAAGGAAATAAAATTAAGAACCAAACAACGGGCAATCCAAACAGCAGCAGCAATGTTATTTCCAAATTTCATAGGTTAACAATAGATGCATAAGAACTATTCTCCTATATTCATTTCTGTTGTATTTTGATATAAAACATATCCAATTATTAAATGAGGCCTTTTCCCTTTCACCTAAATCTTTTGGAGAACAGCATAATTACAATTCTAAGAAACTATTCCTGTGCCTGGAATTTCAAGTAAGTCTGCCTTTCATGCAAGTACCCACATGATTATTTTCCTGTTACTTTTATAGTTCCTTTCCTGCCCAATCCATTCCTTCAACAATTTATCAGAAGTGCTTATATGGCAGAAATATGTCCATTTAAGCTTCTCTTCAATTAGATACAATTTTCCTTGGGTGACAAAAATGAGATTAAGACTTTAGTCTTATACTTTGCCTTTATAGTTTAAAAAGTGCTCACATACACTATATTATCTGGTGTACAAATAATGCGCTGACATAGGTAAGAGAGATATTATTCTCATTTTGAAAATCAGAAAAAAATAAGCTAGAAGGGTTTGCCCTAGGTCAAACCAGAGGTGCAAGAATAATCAGAACTCAGCTCTCCTGACATACCTTTTTCACAACACTTTGCTGCCTTCCTATTTTAAGTGACAAGGAGGAAAGAGTGGTGCAACTGACTTTGGCAGCCTGCAGTTGTTAGAGACCCTGAACAACAAAATCAATTACAATCTATATTCTTCAGCAGCAAGTCCTGGCAGTATGGCAGACCTGTCTGATATCATAGCTTTATCAACCAGAGGCTTAAACTCATGCTTGTTATAATCAGAATTTCCCTACAGGGAAAAAAAAAAAAAGCACATTGTATTCCAGAAAAGAACCACCTATTAGACCCAAACTTTCATATTTTCTATTCATGGCCAATCAGTGTTTAAAATAGGAATTATCTTAATCAAAAAGCAAGATTATAAATGCCTATGGGCTACACCTTTAGGCATGTAAATATACTCTATTTTTAGGAAACACTTAAATCTTAATATGAGGCCAGAACAAAATGGAAATAGAAAATGGAAATAGAAGAATGTCCAACTTTGACATTCTTCCTACCAGCTAACAATATGGCAAATGCTTTTTTTAAAAATATATTTTCTTTTTTTTACTTATTTTTTTATATTTTTTTTTTTGCCTGTGCCATGCAGCTTTTGGGGTCTTAATTCCCTGACCAGGGATCCAATCTGGGCCATGGCAGTGAAAGCACCGAGTCCTAACCACTGGACAGCAGGGAATTCCCACAAATACTTTTAATTTGTTCTCACCCTAAATATTAGCTAAACCCATAACAAAGTCAGAGGCAGGCTCATATTCTCTCCTGCTTTGGGGGAGGAGGGGGACTGGTGTGAGAGGGTGAGAGAAAGAGTGCGTTAGCAACTATCCTTCTAAGTAAACAACCCACCACTGCTCACATTTTATAACGCCTGTTCCTATTCACATACTTGTTTATCTCATTCAGTGCCTTGTTTCAGTGCCTCCTTTCTTTGATCTATTTTCCACATATTTTTGGTTTTGTTTTTGTTTTTGCTGTTGTTACTTGCCCACCTCCATTATTATATCTTTCTTTCCATCTCCCTTTTTAGTAATCCTCATCTCTAACTGGGCAGTCTTTATCTTCTGCCTGTCAGATTCCTCCCTGATGCTGCCACCTCAACTCCCACTTAAAGATTTACCTTCACCAACTCATGTTTTAAAATGCTTTAAAATTATCTTACTTTCTCCTTGATCACCTTTCAAAATCATTACCTTGATGCATCTCACATAGTTATTAGAAAAGCTAATTGATTAAAGTAGTTTGTACTAAAAGGTGCATAACTCTTGAGTAACTGGTGGTCATTACAGACAGAATGAGGGGAGAAACTTAGAAAAGGACAGTTTTCACACAATTCAGCTCACTCCCATCCCTGCCTCTAGCAAAGAATAATGGAGTTAGTTAGTAAGCCTAAGAAAACCCTTTCACCAATCCCATCAGTTCTTAAAATAAGTTCCCTTAACAGCTGAAGAGGACTTTAGTTATTATTCTATTTCCATCTCTTCTTCTAGTTTCCTGAGGCCCTAACATCTGCTCTACATGAAGAGTCCATTTCTATTATATTGGGAAAGTACCCGCTTGCTCTAAGCTAAGTTAAATCAAACACCTAAAGTGTTTATACAAAGACATATGATTATTCTGGTCCCTGAGTGGCACCCACTGGAAAAGAGGCTTGAATGTAGGAATCTTCATATTAAAATGAAATTGCTTCTTCTTTTTCTAGTGAACTCCTTCCTCCTAATCAGGTAACTATAAAAACACAAAGTTTAGCTGAAGGACATTAATATTAATTTTTTATATATATACCTATATATAGAGAGAGATAGAGTATAATCACTTATATGGATTGCTTACCAGTTACACTTGAAACATCATACCTTACAGTTAGAATTAAGTACACCATTAAGTGTTTCAGACTAAGTCATGTTTTGTTTTATTATAACACAAAATGTAGTATCATAGTTTGTTATTCATACAGCACAGTAATCAGTAGGACTATTGCTACTAACTCCTAATTATGACTTATTCCCACAAGTAATTTCATTTATTCATGATATACTTCAAAAGTATTTATTTTTAAATACTTATTTGTATACCTAAATGAAATAACTTAGCACATAGACAATAATTCTGTTGAGCTTTTAGCACAATTTGGACACTATGATGAAATAATTGATGGGAACTCAAAATGGATTAAAGACTTAAATGTAAGATCTGAAACCATAAAACTCCTAAAAGAAAATATGGAGAAGAAAGGATATTATTCTTGGCAATGATCATTTTGGACTTGACACCAAAAGCACAGGCAACAAAAGTAAAAATAGACAAGTGGCACTACATCAGACTAAAAAGTTTCTTCACAGTAAAGGAAATAATCAACAAAATGAAAAGGCAACCAATAGAATGGGGGGAAATATTTGCAAGTCATACTTTGATATCTAAAATAAATAGAAAAAAAACCCAACAAAACAAAACAAAAAACAAACAAAAAAAGCAACCT
Organism: Kogia breviceps; assembly: GCF_026419965.1. Lineage (NCBI taxonomy): Eukaryota > Metazoa > Chordata > Mammalia > Artiodactyla > Physeteridae > Kogia > Kogia breviceps. The sequence goes on from NC_081328.1 coordinate 23,910,970, forward strand.
GATTAAAAATGGACAAAAGACCTGAAGAGACATTTTTCAAAAGAATACCAAGAGATGGGCAACAGGTACATGAAAAGATGTTCAACATCACTAATCATCAGGGAAATGAAAATCAAAACCACAATGAGATATCACTTCATACATGCTAGAATGACTATTATCAAAAAGTCAAAAGATAACAAGTGCTCAGCTGTAGAGAAAAGGAACCCTTGTGCACTGTTGGTGGGAATGTAAACTGCTACAGCCATTATGGAAAACAATATGGCAGTTCCTCAAAAATTTAAAAACAGAACTACCATATGATACAGCAATCCCACTTCTGGGTGTATATCCAAAGGAAATAAAATCACTATCTTGAAGAGACATCTTCACTCCCATGTTCACTGCATTACTCATAGTAGCCAAGATACGGAAACAACCTAAGTGTTCATGGACTGATCAATGGATAATGAAAATAGATATATATATAATTATTATTCAGCCTTAAAAAAGAAGTAAATCCCATTATGTGTGACAACATGGATGAATCTTGAGGATGTTATGCTAAGTGAAATAAGCCAGATGCAGAAAGATATATATCACATTAACTCACTTATATGTGGAGTCTTTTTTAAAAAAAAAAAAAAAAAAAAAAGGTCAATCTCACAGTGATAGAGTAGAATGGTAATTACCAGAGACCAGGGGGTAGGGGAAAACAGGAAATATTGATCAAGGGTACAAGTTATAAAATGAATAAATTCACAGCATGGTGACTATAGTTAATGATAATGTATTGTACTTGAAATTTGTTAAGAGAGTAAATCTCAAGTGTTCTTACCACAGAATAGTAACTATGGGAGGTGATGGATATGTTAATTAGTTTGATTGTGGTAATTATTTTATAATGTATACATTTATCAAAACATCAGATGTATACCTTAAATACATATAATTTTTGTCAAAAATACACAAAAATTTTTTTAATTTTAAAACTAGTAATGTGTATTCAGTCTCCCATTTTATTCATTCTAACTTATTCAAATATTTTGTCAGAGTTTTAAAGTTATGTACATATGTGTTTTCTATTTACAGCATAATAGGTACATTCCTTTAAGACACTGATCATGTCTTATATAGTTGATTCCCAAGTAATCTGAAACAGAAAAATAACATTTATTGCACATTCAAATGGGTCCTGGATTTGGTTTAGCACATCACACATATTCTATTATTTAATCCTCCTAGCAATCCTGTTAGGATTTCTATTTTCCTGATAAGAAACTTGAGGTTTGAGAGGTTAAGTGCCTTGCTCAAGTTTACATAATTAGTAAGTGGAGCCAGAATTAATTCCAAGTCCTTCTGATACTGAAATCCATGCCCTTATCACTGTGTTTTATTGTTTCTCATCTATTCAAGAAAAAACATGTAATAGAAGTATGGATATAGAGAGTCAACAACCATAACAACATTTATAGTACAAGATTTCATCATCTTATTTGATAAGGATTTATAAAGAGAAAACAGAACTTTACAAATTTATTCACCAAAGACTTACTGAGCACTTAGTATGTACTAGGCATTGTTCAAAGATTCCTGTCATTATGGAGCTTATATAAAGAGGTATTTCCAGGAAGCAAGAAAGTTTCAAGAAAGTAAGAGAGAGGCACTACAAAATGACAAAGTACAAAATGGAGACGGTAACCATCAATAGTAAATTTTACCCAGGATCTACGTAATCTAATATCACTGGCTTATACATGGATTGCTAATGCATGAGATACCAAGAAGATACTGAACTTGGGGACTATATTAAATAAAAGCTTATACTAATTAAAGTCTGTATATGGAAATAAGTAGCCCACAAATATCTATAATTAAAATCAATTATCTTTTTCCCTGTATCCTTACAATAGTAATCTGAAGTGGTTTGGGCTCACCTTTACTGTAAATTCATTAAGATAGGAATAAAAATACATTTATTATCTTTGTTACTGCCAACAAGTAGTCACTACAATATGCTTTTGGGTAAAGATGTTCTGAATTAAATATGAATCTACTACTTGTTAGCTTGAGTGGCCTTAGGTAACTTATTTAACCTCTCTGTATGCCTCATGTTCCTCATCTGTAAAATAGAGATAATAAAGAGATCCTACTTGGTGGTTGCTGTGAGGGTTGAATTAGATAATGTGTTTAAAGTACTTAGAACAGAGTCTGGACACAGTAAGTATTCAATAAAATTTATCTGTTATTAAATACTGTCTCCTTTTCACCCTGTTTAATATTATTTACTTTTTAACTAAGGTACTGATAATGGACTAGATCCAGTATAAATTTAACTTTAAAAAAAAAGAGTTTATTCCTCTTGGGAAACTCAAGTACTTTCTAGGAGAAAGTTTTATTACCATACAAGTTTCAGAATGCTTGGAAACCCTGAGTGTTAACTAGTTTAAGAAGTGGCATAATTTATTTATAGCATGTTTCACTTGCTGGAATTTTTAAATTAAGAATTTTTCTAGCTTCTCAGTGAATATATATCAAAGAAATGGCTACTTAACACTTCCTTCAGAAATCAAGAATTGTTCAATATATGAAAATCAATCAATGTGTTACACCATATTAACAAACTGAAGGATGAAAACCACATGATCATCTCAACAGATGCAGAAAAAGCTTTTGACAAAATTCAACACCCATTTATGATAAAAAACTCTCCAGAAAGTGGGCACAGAGGGAACCTACCTCAACATAATAAAGGCCATATATGACAAACACACAGCCAGCATCACTCTCAATGGTGAAAAACTGAAACCATTTCCTTTAAGATAAGGAACAAGACAAGGTTGCCCACTCTCACCACTATTATTCAACATAGTTTTGCAAGTTTTAGCCACGGCAATCAGATTAGAAAAAGATATAAAAAGAATCCAAATCAGAAAACAAAAAGTAAAACTGTCACTGTTTACAGATGACATGATACTATACATAGAGAATCCTAAAGATGTTACCAGAAAACTATTAGAGCTAATCAGTGAATGTGGTAAAGTAGCAGGATACAAAATTAATGCACAGAAATCTCTTGCATTCCTATACACTAATGATGAAAAATCTGAAAGAATTTAAGGAAACAATCCCAATTACCACTGCAACAAAAAGAATAAAATACGTAGGAATAAACCTACCCAAGGAGACAAAAGACCTGTGGACAGAAAAATATAAGACACTGATGAAAGAAATTAAAGATGATACAAACAGTTGGAGAGATATATCATGTTCTTGGACTGGAAGAATCAACATTGTGAAAATGACTATACTGCCCAAAGCAATCTACAGATTCAATGCAATCCCTATCAAACTAAATGGCATTTTTCACAGAACTAGAACAAAAAAGTTTCACAATTTGTATGGAAACACAAAAGACCCCAAATAGCCAAAGCCATCTTGAGAATGAAAAATGGAGCTGGAGGAATCAGGCCCTGACGTCAGACTATACTACAAAGCTACAGTAATCAAGACAGTATGGCACTGGCACTAAAACAGAAATATAGATCAATGGAACAGGACAGAAAGCCCAAAGATAAACCCATGCACATATGGTTACCTTACCTTTGATAAAGGAGGCAAGAATATATAATGGAGAAAAGACAGCCTCTTCAATAAGTGGTGCTGGGAAAACTGGACAGCTTCATGTAAAAGAATGAAATTAGAACACTTCCTAACATCATACACAAAAATAAACTCAAAATGGATTAAAGACCTAAATGTAAGGCCAGACACTATCAAACTCTTAGAGGAAAACATAGGCAGAACACTCTTTGACATAAATCACAGCAAGATCCTTTTTGACCCACCTCCTAGAGAAAGGGAAATAAAAACAAAAACAAATGGGACCTAATGAAACTTAAAAGCTTTTGCACAGCAAAGGAAAACATAAACAAGACAAAAAGACAATCCTCAGAATGGGAGAAAATATTTGCAAACGAAGCAACTTACAAAGGATTAATCTCCAAAACATACAAGAAGCTCATGCAGTTCAATATCAAAAAAACAAATAACCCAATCCAAAAATGGGCAGAAGACTTAAATAGACATTTCTCCAAAGAAGATATACAGGTTGCCAACCAATACACGAAAGGATGCTCAACATCAATAATCATTAGAGAAATGCAAATAATAACTACAATGAGGTATCACCTCATGCCAGTCAGAATGGCCATTTTTTTATCAAAAAATCTACAAATAATGCTGGAGAGGGTGTGTAGAAAGGGAACCCTCTTGCACTGTTGGTGGGAATGTAAATTGATACAGCCACTATGGAGAACAGTATGGAGGTTCCTTAAAAGACTAAAAATAGGGCTTCCCTGGTGGCGCAGTGGTTGAGAATCCGCCTGCCGATGCAGGAGACACGGGTTCGTGCCCTGGTCCGGGAAGATCCCACATGCCGCGGAGCAACTAAGCCCGTGAGCCATGGCCGCTAGGCCTGCGTGTCCGGAGCCTGTGCTCCGCAACGGGAGAGGCCACAACAGTGAGAGGCCCGCATACCGCAAAAAAAAAAAAAAAAAAAAAAAAAAAAAAAGACTAAAAATAGACTACCATGTGACCCAGAAATCCCACTCCTGGGGATACACCCTGAGAAAACCATAATTCAAAAAGAGATACGTACCACAATGTTCACTGCAGCACTATTTACAATAGCCAGGACATGGAAGCAACCTAAGTGTCCATCAACAGATGAATGGATAAAGAAGATGTGGCATGTATATACAATGGAATATTATTCAGCCATAAAAAGAAATGAAATTGAGTTATTTGTAGTGAGGTGGATTGACCTAGAGTCTGTCATAGAGTGAAGTAAGTCAGAAAGAGAAAAACAAACACCGTATGCTAACACATATATATGGAATCTAAAAAAAAATCTAAAAATTCCATATATATGGAATCTAAAAAAATAAAGACACAGACATACAAAGTGGACTTGAGGACACAGGGGGGTGGAAAGGGTAAGCTGGGACGAAGTAAGACAGTAGCACTGACATATATACACTGCCAAATGTAAAATCGCTGGTGGGAAGCAGCTGCACAGTACAGAGAGATCAGCTCGGTGCTTTGTGACCACCTAGAGGGGTGGGAGGGAGGCACAAGAGGGAGGGGATATGGGGATATATGTATACATATAGCTGATTCACTTTGTTATACAGCAGAAACTAACACAACATTGTAAGGCAATTATACTCCAGTAAAGATGTTAAAAAAACAAAACAAAACAACAAAAAAACACTTCCTTCAAATTTAGAGAAATGAAAAACCACAAAGTACTAAAAAGGCAAATCTAGAAATGTTACTGCCCCTAAATAACACATTTATAAAATTCTAAGCCATCTTCATATGTTAAAATGAAAATACTATATTTTCAAAAAAGGTAACAAAAAGCCTTCCAAAACTATCTTTTAAAACATAACACCTGGTGCCATCACTGTGAAAAAGTTTGGCGATTCCTCAAAGTTAAACACAGAATTATCATATGATCCAATATTTCCACTCCTAGATATACACCGAAAAGAGTTGAAAGCAGAGACTCAGATAATTTGTACACCAAAGTTCATAGAAGCATTATTCACAATAGTCAAAAAGTGGAAATAGCACAAGTGTCCATTAACAGATAATAGACAGAGAATTCCCTGGTGGTCCAGTGGTTAGGACTCCACACTTTCACTGCTGAGGGCCCAGGTTTGATCCCTGGTGGGGGAACTAAGATTCCACAAGCCATGCAGCATGGCCAGGAAAAAAACCAGAAAAACAAAAAACGATAATGAATAAACAAAACACAGTAAATACATAAACAGAGTATTATTTAGCCATTACAAGATGAGAGTCTGATGCTAGAACATGAATAACCTTGAAAACGTTATGCTAAGTGAAATAAAACTGACACAAAAGGACATCATATATTGCATGACTCCACTTATATGAATGAGGTACAGAACTGGCAAATTCAGAGATGGAAAGTAGATTTGAGATTACCAGGGGCAGAGGGAAGGGCAGGGAATGGACAATTACTATTTAATGGGTACAGAGTTTCTGTCTGAGATGATGAAAAAGTTCTGGAGATAGCGGTGACAGTAACACAACACTATGATTATATTTAATGCCTCTGAACTCTGAATTGTACACTTAAAAATAATTAAAATAAATTTTGTTATATATATCTTACCACAATAAAAAATTTTTTTAAAACAAAATATAAGTCGAATGTATATAGTATATAGAATAAAGAGAAATATTTTCAAATGTAGAAATTAGAGGACATCATTTATTCCACAGTTAAAATGACAACTATAAAAACTTTAACATTGAGAGTGGAGAACAAAATTATGTATGGCATTTCAACGTCAAAATATTCTCACAACAATGATTAGCAAATAATATCCTAAAAACAGCAATTAATTTATTATTCCTAAACCAAGACTCAAAAGAAATGTCAAAAATCAGCCCTAGTAGATAATCAAAATTTGATTTACATAATCTGATAAGAAAACTCTTCAAAGCACTGAGAAAAAAACAAAAAAATAAAAATATGCCTTGAGGGGCTTCCCTGATGGTGCAGTGGTTAAGAATCCATCTGTCGATGCAGGGGACACGGGCTCGAGCCCTGGTCCAAGATCTCACATGCCATGGAGTAACTAAGCCCATGTGCCACAACTACTGAGCCTGTGCTCGAGCCCGTGAGTCACAACTACTGAGCCCACATGCTACAACTACTGAAGCCCGCATGCCTAGAGCCCGTGTTCGCAACAAGAGAGGCCACCGCAATGAGAAGCCTATGCACCACAAGAAGAGTAGCCCGTTCACCGCAACTAGAGAAAGCCCACGCGCAGAAACGAAGACCCAATGCAGCCATAAATAAATTAATTAAAGAGACCTTAGACCTTAGAGACACGTACATACCTACAAACTTATGAAAGAAATGAAATTATGTCTGAGATAGGTTTTAAAATAATCCAGAGGAGAGGTTAGACAGAATTTGAAAGAAACGGAAAATAAGATTGACCAAATTGGCTGTTTTGGAGTTATTGTTCTATTTTCTTGACTTGTATTTATTTTTAAATGTCCATAATAAAAAGATTTTTTGGTGTGTTTGCCAGATTAGTAGTTGCCTGGGGCCAGGGATGGGTACAGAGTGCCAGTGGGTACAAGGTTTCTTTCTGAGGTGATGAAAATGTTCTAAAATTAGACTGCGATGATGGCTGCACAACTGAAAATTTCCTTAAAAGCACTGAACTGTACTGTACACTTAAAATGGGTGAACTTTATGGAATGTAAATTATACCTCAATAAAGCTGCTTTTTAAATTGACATTATTCTCTCTCTCTCTCCAACACACACACCCCTAAAAATAAATCTAACAAGAGTATGAGATCTTTATAAAGAAAATTATAAAATTTGATTGAAAGACACTAAAGCCCTAAATAAATGGAGAAATATATTATCTTCATGAAAATTCTTTTCAAAATGACCCATAAATTCAAAGTAATTAAATATAAGTTCAATAACAATCCAGCTGGACTTCTCATAAGACTTGCAAGCTGATCCTAAGGTTTATATGGAAGAGCAAAGGACCATGAATAGCCAAAACATTCCTGAAGAACACTTCTAAAGAAGGTGACCCTACTAGATGTTAAGGCTTATTTTAAAACTACAGTAATTAAGCCAGAACAAAATTGGTGCATAGATAAACAAACACATTTAAAATAATAGAAAGCCCACGGGCTTCCCTGGTGGTGCAGTGGTTGAGAATCCGCCTGCCGATGCAGGGGACATGGGTTCGTGCCCGGGTCCGGGAAGATCCCACATGCCGTGGAGCAGCTGGGCCCGTGAGCCGTGGCCGCTGGGCCTGAGCGTCCAGAGCCTGTGCTCCACAACGGGAGAGGCCACAACAGTGAGAGGCCCGCGTACCGCAAAAAAAAAAAAAATTAAATTAAAATAAATAAATAAAATAATAGAAAGCCCAGAAATAGGCCCGTGAAAATGTGAAGACTTGATAAAGGTGGCATTACAGATCAATGGGGACAGGACAGAATACACATACATAGGTGTATATACAAACACACACATACACATACTCCTAGGAGTAGAACTGCTGGATCAAAGGACATGTGCATCTTCAATTTTACCAGATAATACCAAAATATTTTCAAAAATGATTTTACCAGTTAACATTCCCACCAGCAACATATAAGCCTTCTTGCTCCTCTACATCTTTGTCAATACTTGGGATGATCCAACTCTAATTTCTACAAATCTGGTAAGTGTAAAAATTTTGTTTCATTGAATTTATCACTTGCATTTCTTTGATCTCTAATGATGGTGAGAATCTTTTTAGTATTTCTTGGCTACTCTTGTTTCCTCTTTGTGATGTGCCTGTTCCTGTAATTTGTCTATTTATCTATAGAGTTGTCTTTCCTTATTGATTTGTGGGAGTTCTTTCCTTCATCAGTTATATGTGTTACAACTATCTTCTCCAAGTTTACATCTTGTCTCTGCATATTCTTATATTCTTTTTAAAAATTGGGATATAATTCACACATTATAAAACGTATTCATTTAAAGTATTCAAAATTCAATGTTTTAGTATATTCACAGAGTTCTGCGAACATCACCACTATCTAATTTCAGAACATTTTCTCACCTTAACAGTATTAACCAAAAAGCCCATTTTTACTTTATATATCAACCACTGCTTAAATACTCCTTATATTTAAAATTGAGCAACAGGACTTCCCTGGTGGCACAGTGGTTAAGAATCCTCCTGCCAAGGCAGGGGACACGGGTTCGATCCCTGGTCCAGGAAGATCCCATATGCCACAGAGCAGCTAAGCCCCTGTGCCACAACTACTGAGCCTGCGCTCTAGAGCCCTCAAGCCACAACTACTGAGCCTGTGTGCCACAACTACTGAAGCCCACGCACCTAGACCCTGTGCTCTGCAACAAGAGAAGCCACTGCAATAAGAAGTCCGTGCACTGCAACAAAGAGTAGCCCCCGCTTGCCACAACTAGAGAAAGCCCACACACAGCAACGAAGACCCAACGCGGCCAAGAATAAATAAATAAATAAATTTTTTAAAAATTGAGCAACAAAATATTATATTCGGTTCAACTCAGATGTTTCTTTATTGAGTGGCTACTACATGTAAGGCTCTCAAAAATATACAATATACAAGATATAGTTCTGACATTCCAGGATTACAAAAGGATACTAACAATCAAGTGTGATCCTAAGATATTTTCTTTATTATAGAAAATATCAAACATATACTAAAGTAGAGAGAATAACATAGTAAACTCAAAAATCTAAGTTCAAGTATTATCAACATAAAACATTTTCTAACACTGCTACAATTAGGAGCTACTAGCATTTGCTACTAGCATTCACTGTGAGATTTGAAGAACTCCACTGAAAACTTGTTTTTTATGTATTAATTAACTTATTTATTTTTAATTTTTTGGCCATGTGGCATGTGGAATCTTAGTTCCCAGACAGGACTTGAACCTGCAACCCCTGCAGTAGAAGCATGGGGTCTTAACCACTGGACCACCAGGGAAGTCCCCAATTTTTTTTTTTTTAATGCAACCATGACAAGGTACAAAGCAGAAAACATGGAATAATATGATTAGACTATCCTGCAGTGGCTACTTTCATACTCCTTCTACCTCATCCTTGTCTCTCAATTCTACATTACAAATCACCAAAGACCTAGTCTGACAAATACTAAGCCCTCCTTGGAGGGAGGGGAAAATGGAGGAAATTGAATTAGCAAAGGCAGAACTGTCATTAACACACAGAGGAAGAGCAGAAAGCTAAAAACTCTCAAACACTGAGTTTTTTCCCATCATATTTTTTACCATTTATTAGTTAGAAAAGGGATCTAATTACTCTTTCAAATAAATCCATATACTGTCAACTAACTGTTCCCATCTTAGCCTCTTTTCTACATAGTTTACATTTCTGATCCTATTAATTTTCTCACCAAAATGATAGTAATAAAGAACATGGATTTTGCAGTCGATTGGTATGAATCCCAAGTCTGATGCTACAAGCTGCGTGACCTTAGCAAGGTGCTTTGCATATAATTTGATCACTTGATGCTCACAATAATCCTACCACTATTCCATAGATGAAGAAACTGAGGCTTAAAGAAGTTAGGTAACTGGTCCAATGCTAACTTGGCAGAGCTGGCCTAGGTCTATCTGACATTAGGCTCTTGTTCATGATTATTCATGATTATTCCATTAAAATGGCTCATCACTATCTAATATTTCCTCCTGGTGGCTATGGAAACACAAGGGAAACTCTGAACAGACTAAAAGTTTTAAAACTAGACACACACAATGTCTTAAACAAACAAACAAACAAAAAGACAAACCAAAGCAAGAGAAATTCTCTAGTGCTATGGAATGAAAAATGCCTAGGGCACTGTAGAAGGGAAGACACCCCTGGTTTTCCTACTTTTCCTTGTTAAAAATTTATTAGAGCTCCAGGGATATAGTAGAACTGAGTCTTATCTATTACACAGATTAATAAATGTTTTATACCATTTGACATCATAGAGTATCACTAGATTAAATGCATCTTTCTTACAGAAATGGCATTCTTCTTACCTAGATGACTCCTTGCTGAGATTTACTCATGGTTAGTGAATAGTATTTCTAAACTCCAAAACTTAACACATGAACTGCTGCTGTCAAAAATTATTGCATTTAGTACTTAGGGGTTTGAAACAAAAAACCATATGAAAAAATGGTCTTGACTTAAATAGTTTGGTTTTTTTTTCTTTTTTTTTTTTACTGAAAACGTGTCCTATGTGTTTTAAATTCAACCTTTTTCTTACATAAATAATAATTAGTGAGGACTAACTTTCCAAAGGTGAGAATAATTTTACATTTTTGTATAGCATTTTCTTTACATACCTGCTAGAAAAGAGGACTTAACACTGATACTGGTAAATATTTTGTTCATATTACACATAATTATTATTTTCCTTCATGAAACCACAATTTTGGATCCTGTTGACTCTTCCATAGATGGGAAGACAAGCCAGTATGAAATAAGATAATGAATACGGAAGAAAATGTAATAGTATAAGTACTGAGTATCTGAACGCAATTTATTCATTGAAAATCAAAGTCAATACATTAAAAATTAATTATCAATTCTCAATCTAAGCTATAAAACGACCCTTCCTTCATACCTATGCTGTTGCCTTTGCAGAGTCCAAAACATACACATTACAAAGAAAGTCAGGTACTTTCTGTGTGCCTGACAATATAGAAGAGAATATAATGTTGAAAAAAAAAAAATGAATCCTTGGAACTTCCCTGGTGGTGGAGTGGTTAAGAATCCGCCTGCCAATGCAGGGAACATAGTTTCGATCCCTGGTCTGGGAAGATCCCACATGTTGCGGAGCAACTAAGTCCATGCACCACAACTACTGAGCCTGCACTCTACAGCCTGTGAGCCACAACTAGTGAGCCCGAGTGCCACAACTGAAGCCTGCATGCCTAGAGCCCATCCGCAACAAGAGGAGCCACCAAAATGAGAAGCCCGTGCACCACAACGAAGAGTAGCCCCCACTAGCCTCAACTAGAGGAAAGCTCACGCACAGCAACAAAGACCCAACACAGCCAAAAATAAATTAATTTTTTTTAAAAAGAATCCTTTTCTAACGCTTATTTAGTTTCATAAGTCTAAAACACCATAGTCCGTGTCATACTTCTTTAGTGAATGGGATCATATGAGCCATACCTCGTTTAATAAGTTGAACTTGTTTTTACAAAAAGACTACATCAAAATCAATAGATTAATATATATGAGCAGAACAGTCTGAGCCTCACCCTAAAAAGTTACCAGAACTTCTCTGGATCCATATTTTAATAAATCATATATCTTTAGGTTACCTTTCTTATAGGTGCAATGATTTTACATAGACACAAGGATAGCATATTTGCCTTCTTTATATTAAAAGAAAAAAATATTTCCAGATCCTTAACGATCAGAAAATGAGAGTAGTTTGTTTTCTGATACCTATAACACTACTAGTATGTTAATTTTCCTCCCACTCAGGACTATTTTGGTGAAGTCACATATTATCACAGAATATCTGGAATAAAATTATATCAGTACATACAAGTGGATCTATGTATTTATGAGGATAATGGCACCATTTGAGAGCAACAGCAAAAAGATTCTGTAACAGGGTACATTTTAACTAATATTTTCTCAAACAATTTTTGAGTATCAAAGAACTATTATACCTGATCATAATATTTGGAAACTGTAAAAAATAGATAGCCTATCTTTAAAAGTTCAATCAAATTTATTATAATAATGAAACAAGTGAATCACAACATGTAAGTCAAAACTATTTTTATGCACTTGAAATGCCATCTTCCTTCTCTTACTACTTCCATGTCTTCCAAAGATCTATAAAATATTGATAAACTACATGGATAATTCACTAAAATCTGGCTAACTGAGAATTAAATCTAGTCTGAGAGAAATGTTTTCGTAGGAATAAGAAAATAAAACAGGAAGTCAGAGGGTATCCTCAGTCACTGGTGGGCTAATAGCAAAAGGTATAAAACCTAATTAGTATCTCAAAAAGAGAAAACAGGGATGAGGCAGAAATACATTTGAAGAAATAATGACCAAAAATTTCCCAAATTTTGGAAAGACATAAATTTTCAAATTCAAAAGCTTAGTGAACCCCAAATAGGAGAAATACATAGATAACCATATCAAGGCACATCACAGTCAACCTGAAGAAAATCAAATATGATGAGAAACTCTTAAAACCTGCCAGAAAAAAATCACACAATTTAGCTGACTGAGAAGACAGTGAAATGACATCCTTAAAGTAATATAAGAAAAAAAACAACAACCCTGCTAACCCATAATTAATCTCCAGTGACAATATCTTTCAATAATGACAAAAGAACTAGAAAATGATTAGATAAATGAAAACTGAGAGAATTTGTTTCTGCAGCACTATAAGAAACGCTAGGGCTTCCCTGGTGGCGCAGTGGTTAAGAATCCGCCTGCCAACCTAGGGGACATGGGTTCAAGCCCTGGTCTGGGAAGGTCCCACATGCCACGGAGCAACTAAGCCCGTGCACCACAACTACTGAGACTGCGCTCTAGAGCCTGCAAGCCACAACTACTGAGCCCACGTGCCACAACTACTGAAGCCCATGCGCCTAGAGCCCACGCTCCGCGACAACACAAGCCACTGCAATGAGAAGCCTGCGCACCGCAAAGAGGAGTAGCCCCTGCTCACCACAACTAGAGAAAGCCTGCGTGCAGCAATGAAGACCCAATGCAGCCAAAAGTAAATAAATTAAATAAAATAAATTTTAAAAGAAAAAGAAATGCTAAAGGCAGTTCTTCGGACTAAAGGAAGAAGAAAATTTGGAACTTTAGGACTGAAAATGGTAACTATGTAAATAAGAGACAGATTTCTTGTGGTTTCTTTAATTACAGATGACTGATGAAACCATATTTTAACATTTATTATGGAGTTCATGGTATATGTGTATATAATACATAGAACAACTGTATCATAAAGGATGATGAGTAGGGATAAATGGACCTATTCAATTGCTATGTTTTTGTATTTAACACAGAGCGATACAATATTAGCCTTAAATAAACTATAAAGAGTTGAAGATACACATTGTAATCCACGGATCAAATACTAAGTAAGTAATGCAAAGAGATACAGATTTAAAAGCCAATAGATAAATTAAAATGGAATGCTAAAAATAAATATTCAGTTAATGCAAATGAAGGCAGAAAAGAAGGAACAGAGGAAACACAAAGAAAAAAATGTAAAATAGAAGACCTAATTCCCTGGTAGTACAGTGGTTAGGACTCTGCACTTTCACTGCCGAGGGTCCAGGTTCAATCCCTGGTCGGGGAACTAAGATCCTGCAAGACATGCGGCACAGCCAAAAACATAAAATAAAATAAAGTTTTAAAACAAAGAAGACAATGACCTAAACCAAGACAGTAAATAATTAAAGTATACGTAAATTGACTAAATACTTCAAATAAAAAGGCAAACAATATCAGAATAGATGTTTAAAAAGCAGGAGATAACTATATGCTGTCTGTAGGAGATGCAGAGAGATACAGATGAATGGATGGAAAAAAATATGATGCATAAAAAGCCTACAGTGGCTATATAACATCATATAAAACAGTCTTCAAGAGAGAATATTACCAGAGACAAAAAGGGAAGGATAAGTCATAAAGATAAATCCATCAATTCATAAGAAGCAAACAAAAATCATAAATGCATATATATCTAATAACAGAGCTTCAAAATACATGAAGCAAATTGACAGTCTTAAAAGAAGAAATGGACAAGATCATAATCACAGCTGGAGATTTTAACACCCTTTTCTCACTTAACAACTAGGTCAAAAATACTAATAAAAACATATATAAGATCTGAAAAACACTATCAACCACCTTGACCTAACTGACATTTATAGAACATTACATCCAACAATATGTACAAAATACATACTCTTTTCAAGTATATGCAGCATGTTCACCAAGATATACCATATACTATGACATAAGTTTTAATAAAAATACAGTTGTGGGACTTCCCTGGTGGTCCAGTAGTTAAGAGTCTGCCTTCCAATGCAGGGGACGTGGGTTTGATCCCTGGTTGGGGAACTAAAATTTCACATGCCACAGGGCAACTAAGCCTGCGTGCTCTAGAGCCCATGTGCCACAACTACTGAGCCTGCATACCACAACTAGAGAGCCCACACACCACAACAAAAGATCCCACGTGCTGTAGCTAAGACCTGATGCAGCCAAATGAATAAAGAAATATTTTTTAAAAACTACAGTTGACCCTTGAACAACACAGGTTTGAACTGTGCAGGTCCACTTATATGAAGATTTTTTTCAATAAACACATACTACCATAATACACAATCCATAGATGCTTGAATCCACAAATGTGGAACTACAGATACAGAAGGCCAACTTTAAGTTGTACACAGATTTTCAACTGCGCAGAGTAGGGGGGTTAGAAGGGGTGGTCAGTGCACTTATCCTCCCTATGGTTCAAGTGTCAACTGTAAAAGAATTGAAATCATACAGAGTACGTTCTTTGACCATAATGCAATTAAATTAGAAATCAAGGGACTTCCCTGGTGGTGCAGTGGTTAAGAATGTGCCTGCCAATGCAGGGGACACAGGTTCGATCCCTGGTCTGGAAGGATCCCACATGCTGCAGAGCAACTAAGCCTGTGCACCACAGCTAATGAGCCTGTGCTCTAGAGCCCACAGGCCATAACTACTGAGCCCATGTGCCATAACTACAGAAGCTTGCGAGCAGCAACAAAGACCCAAAAATAAAATAAATAAATTTATTTTTTAAAAAAGAAATCAAGGGCTTCCCTGGTGGCGCAGTGGTTGAGAGTCCGCCTGCCGATGCAGGGGACACGGGTTTGTGCTCCGGCCCAGGAAGATCCCACATGCCGCGGAGCGGCTGGGCCTGTGAGCCATGGCCGCTGCACGTCCAGAGCTGCCTGTGCTCCGCAACGGGAGAGGCCACAACAGTGAGAGGCCCGCATACCGCAAAAAAAAAAAAAAAAAAAAAAAAAAAAAAAGACTAAAAATAGACTACCATGTGACCCAGAAATCCCACTCCTGGGGATACACCCTGAGAAAACCATAATTCAAAAAGAGATACGTACCACAATGTTCACTGCAGCACTATTTACAATAGCCAGGACATGGAAGCAACCTAAGTGTCCATCAACAGATGAATGGATAAAGAAGATGTGGCATGTATATACAATGGAATATTATTCAGCCATAAAAAGAAATGAAATTGAGTTATTTGTAGTGAGGTGGATTGACCTAGAGTCTGTCATAGAGTGAAGTAAGTCAGAAAGAGAAAAACAAACACCGTATGCTAACACATATATATGGAATCTAAAAAAAAATCTAAAAATTCCATATATATGGAATCTAAAAAAATAAAGACACAGACATACAAAGTGGACTTGAGGACACAGGGGGGTGGAAAGGGTAAGCTGGGACGAAGTAAGACAGTAGCACTGACATATATACACTGCCAAATGTAAAATCGCTGGTGGGAAGCAGCTGCACAGTACAGAGAGATCAGCTCGGTGCTTTGTGACCACCTAGAGGGGTGGGAGGGAGGCACAAGAGGGAGGGGATATGGGGATATATGTATACATATAGCTGATTCACTTTGTTATACAGCAGAAACTAACACAACATTGTAAGGCAATTATACTCCAGTAAAGATGTTAAAAAAACAAAACAAAACAACAAAAAAACACTTCCTTCAAATTTAGAGAAATGAAAAACCACAAAGTACTAAAAAGGCAAATCTAGAAATGTTACTGCCCCTAAATAACACATTTATAAAATTCTAAGCCATCTTCATATGTTAAAATGAAAATACTATATTTTCAAAAAAGGTAACAAAAAGCCTTCCAAAACTATCTTTTAAAACATAACACCTGGTGCCATCACTGTGAAAAAGTTTGGCGATTCCTCAAAGTTAAACACAGAATTATCATATGATCCAATATTTCCACTCCTAGATATACACCGAAAAGAGTTGAAAGCAGAGACTCAGATAATTTGTACACCAAAGTTCATAGAAGCATTATTCACAATAGTCAAAAAGTGGAAATAGCACAAGTGTCCATTAACAGATAATAGACAGAGAATTCCCTGGTGGTCCAGTGGTTAGGACTCCACACTTTCACTGCTGAGGGCCCAGGTTTGATCCCTGGTGGGGGAACTAAGATTCCACAAGCCATGCAGCATGGCCAGGAAAAAAACCAGAAAAACAAAAAACGATAATGAATAAACAAAACACAGTAAATACATAAACAGAGTATTATTTAGCCATTACAAGATGAGAGTCTGATGCTAGAACATGAATAACCTTGAAAACGTTATGCTAAGTGAAATAAAACTGACACAAAAGGACATCATATATTGCATGACTCCACTTATATGAATGAGGTACAGAACTGGCAAATTCAGAGATGGAAAGTAGATTTGAGATTACCAGGGGCAGAGGGAAGGGCAGGGAATGGACAATTACTATTTAATGGGTACAGAGTTTCTGTCTGAGATGATGAAAAAGTTCTGGAGATAGCGGTGACAGTAACACAACACTATGATTATATTTAATGCCTCTGAACTCTGAATTGTACACTTAAAAATAATTAAAATAAATTTTGTTATATATATCTTACCACAATAAAAAATTTTTTTAAAACAAAATATAAGTCGAATGTATATAGTATATAGAATAAAGAGAAATATTTTCAAATGTAGAAATTAGAGGACATCATTTATTCCACAGTTAAAATGACAACTATAAAAACTTTAACATTGAGAGTGGAGAACAAAATTATGTATGGCATTTCAACGTCAAAATATTCTCACAACAATGATTAGCAAATAATATCCTAAAAACAGCAATTAATTTATTATTCCTAAACCAAGACTCAAAAGAAATGTCAAAAATCAGCCCTAGTAGATAATCAAAATTTGATTTACATAATCTGATAAGAAAACTCTTCAAAGCACTGAGAAAAAAACAAAAAAATAAAAATATGCCTTGAGGGGCTTCCCTGATGGTGCAGTGGTTAAGAATCCATCTGTCGATGCAGGGGACACGGGCTCGAGCCCTGGTCCAAGATCTCACATGCCATGGAGTAACTAAGCCCATGTGCCACAACTACTGAGCCTGTGCTCGAGCCCGTGAGTCACAACTACTGAGCCCACATGCTACAACTACTGAAGCCCGCATGCCTAGAGCCCGTGTTCGCAACAAGAGAGGCCACCGCAATGAGAAGCCTATGCACCACAAGAAGAGTAGCCCGTTCACCGCAACTAGAGAAAGCCCACGCGCAGAAACGAAGACCCAATGCAGCCATAAATAAATTAATTAAAGAGACCTTAGACCTTAGAGACACGTACATACCTACAAACTTATGAAAGAAATGAAATTATGTCTGAGATAGGTTTTAAAATAATCCAGAGGAGAGGTTAGACAGAATTTGAAAGAAACGGAAAATAAGATTGACCAAATTGGCTGTTTTGGAGTTATTGTTCTATTTTCTTGACTTGTATTTATTTTTAAATGTCCATAATAAAAAGATTTTTTGGTGTGTTTGCCAGATTAGTAGTTGCCTGGGGCCAGGGATGGGTACAGAGTGCCAGTGGGTACAAGGTTTCTTTCTGAGGTGATGAAAATGTTCTAAAATTAGACTGCGATGATGGCTGCACAACTGAAAATTTCCTTAAAAGCACTGAACTGTACTGTACACTTAAAATGGGTGAACTTTATGGAATGTAAATTATACCTCAATAAAGCTGCTTTTTAAATTGACATTATTCTCTCTCTCTCTCCAACACACACACCCCTAAAAATAAATCTAACAAGAGTATGAGATCTTTATAAAGAAAATTATAAAATTTGATTGAAAGACACTAAAGCCCTAAATAAATGGAGAAATATATTATCTTCATGAAAATTCTTTTCAAAATGACCCATAAATTCAAAGTAATTAAATATAAGTTCAATAACAATCCAGCTGGACTTCTCATAAGACTTGCAAGCTGATCCTAAGGTTTATATGGAAGAGCAAAGGACCATGAATAGCCAAAACATTCCTGAAGAACACTTCTAAAGAAGGTGACCCTACTAGATGTTAAGGCTTATTTTAAAACTACAGTAATTAAGCCAGAACAAAATTGGTGCATAGATAAACAAACACATTTAAAATAATAGAAAGCCCACGGGCTTCCCTGGTGGTGCAGTGGTTGAGAATCCGCCTGCCGATGCAGGGGACATGGGTTCGTGCCCGGGTCCGGGAAGATCCCACATGCCGTGGAGCAGCTGGGCCCGTGAGCCGTGGCCGCTGGGCCTGAGCGTCCAGAGCCTGTGCTCCACAACGGGAGAGGCCACAACAGTGAGAGGCCCGCGTACCGCAAAAAAAAAAAAAATTAAATTAAAATAAATAAATAAAATAATAGAAAGCCCAGAAATAGGCCCGTGAAAATGTGAAGACTTGATAAAGGTGGCATTACAGATCAATGGGGACAGGACAGAATACACATACATAGGTGTATATACAAACACACACATACACATACTCCTAGGAGTAGAACTGCTGGATCAAAGGACATGTGCATCTTCAATTTTACCAGATAATACCAAAATATTTTCAAAAATGATTTTACCAGTTAACATTCCCACCAGCAACATATAAGCCTTCTTGCTCCTCTACATCTTTGTCAATACTTGGGATGATCCAACTCTAATTTCTACAAATCTGGTAAGTGTAAAAATTTTGTTTCATTGAATTTATCACTTGCATTTCTTTGATCTCTAATGATGGTGAGAATCTTTTTAGTATTTCTTGGCTACTCTTGTTTCCTCTTTGTGATGTGCCTGTTCCTGTAATTTGTCTATTTATCTATAGAGTTGTCTTTCCTTATTGATTTGTGGGAGTTCTTTCCTTCATCAGTTATATGTGTTACAACTATCTTCTCCAAGTTTACATCTTGTCTCTGCATATTCTTATATTCTTTTTAAAAATTGGGATATAATTCACACATTATAAAACGTATTCATTTAAAGTATTCAAAATTCAATGTTTTAGTATATTCACAGAGTTCTGCGAACATCACCACTATCTAATTTCAGAACATTTTCTCACCTTAACAGTATTAACCAAAAAGCCCATTTTTACTTTATATATCAACCACTGCTTAAATACTCCTTATATTTAAAATTGAGCAACAGGACTTCCCTGGTGGCACAGTGGTTAAGAATCCTCCTGCCAAGGCAGGGGACACGGGTTCGATCCCTGGTCCAGGAAGATCCCATATGCCACAGAGCAGCTAAGCCCCTGTGCCACAACTACTGAGCCTGCGCTCTAGAGCCCTCAAGCCACAACTACTGAGCCTGTGTGCCACAACTACTGAAGCCCACGCACCTAGACCCTGTGCTCTGCAACAAGAGAAGCCACTGCAATAAGAAGTCCGTGCACTGCAACAAAGAGTAGCCCCCGCTTGCCACAACTAGAGAAAGCCCACACACAGCAACGAAGACCCAACGCGGCCAAGAATAAATAAATAAATAAATTTTTTAAAAATTGAGCAACAAAATATTATATTCGGTTCAACTCAGATGTTTCTTTATTGAGTGGCTACTACATGTAAGGCTCTCAAAAATATACAATATACAAGATATAGTTCTGACATTCCAGGATTACAAAAGGATACTAACAATCAAGTGTGATCCTAAGATATTTTCTTTATTATAGAAAATATCAAACATATACTAAAGTAGAGAGAATAACATAGTAAACTCAAAAATCTAAGTTCAAGTATTATCAACATAAAACATTTTCTAACACTGCTACAATTAGGAGCTACTAGCATTTGCTACTAGCATTCACTGTGAGATTTGAAGAACTCCACTGAAAACTTGTTTTTTATGTATTAATTAACTTATTTATTTTTAATTTTTTGGCCATGTGGCATGTGGAATCTTAGTTCCCAGACAGGACTTGAACCTGCAACCCCTGCAGTAGAAGCATGGGGTCTTAACCACTGGACCACCAGGGAAGTCCCCAATTTTTTTTTTTTTAATGCAACCATGACAAGGTACAAAGCAGAAAACATGGAATAATATGATTAGACTATCCTGCAGTGGCTACTTTCATACTCCTTCTACCTCATCCTTGTCTCTCAATTCTACATTACAAATCACCAAAGACCTAGTCTGACAAATACTAAGCCCTCCTTGGAGGGAGGGGAAAATGGAGGAAATTGAATTAGCAAAGGCAGAACTGTCATTAACACACAGAGGAAGAGCAGAAAGCTAAAAACTCTCAAACACTGAGTTTTTTCCCATCATATTTTTTACCATTTATTAGTTAGAAAAGGGATCTAATTACTCTTTCAAATAAATCCATATACTGTCAACTAACTGTTCCCATCTTAGCCTCTTTTCTACATAGTTTACATTTCTGATCCTATTAATTTTCTCACCAAAATGATAGTAATAAAGAACATGGATTTTGCAGTCGATTGGTATGAATCCCAAGTCTGATGCTACAAGCTGCGTGACCTTAGCAAGGTGCTTTGCATATAATTTGATCACTTGATGCTCACAATAATCCTACCACTATTCCATAGATGAAGAAACTGAGGCTTAAAGAAGTTAGGTAACTGGTCCAATGCTAACTTGGCAGAGCTGGCCTAGGTCTATCTGACATTAGGCTCTTGTTCATGATTATTCATGATTATTCCATTAAAATGGCTCATCACTATCTAATATTTCCTCCTGGTGGCTATGGAAACACAAGGGAAACTCTGAACAGACTAAAAGTTTTAAAACTAGACACACACAATGTCTTAAACAAACAAACAAACAAAAAGACAAACCAAAGCAAGAGAAATTCTCTAGTGCTATGGAATGAAAAATGCCTAGGGCACTGTAGAAGGGAAGACACCCCTGGTTTTCCTACTTTTCCTTGTTAAAAATTTATTAGAGCTCCAGGGATATAGTAGAACTGAGTCTTATCTATTACACAGATTAATAAATGTTTTATACCATTTGACATCATAGAGTATCACTAGATTAAATGCATCTTTCTTACAGAAATGGCATTCTTCTTACCTAGATGACTCCTTGCTGAGATTTACTCATGGTTAGTGAATAGTATTTCTAAACTCCAAAACTTAACACATGAACTGCTGCTGTCAAAAATTATTGCATTTAGTACTTAGGGGTTTGAAACAAAAAACCATATGAAAAAATGGTCTTGACTTAAATAGTTTGGTTTTTTTTTCTTTTTTTTTTTTACTGAAAACGTGTCCTATGTGTTTTAAATTCAACCTTTTTCTTACATAAATAATAATTAGTGAGGACTAACTTTCCAAAGGTGAGAATAATTTTACATTTTTGTATAGCATTTTCTTTACATACCTGCTAGAAAAGAGGACTTAACACTGATACTGGTAAATATTTTGTTCATATTACACATAATTATTATTTTCCTTCATGAAACCACAATTTTGGATCCTGTTGACTCTTCCATAGATGGGAAGACAAGCCAGTATGAAATAAGATAATGAATACGGAAGAAAATGTAATAGTATAAGTACTGAGTATCTGAACGCAATTTATTCATTGAAAATCAAAGTCAATACATTAAAAATTAATTATCAATTCTCAATCTAAGCTATAAAACGACCCTTCCTTCATACCTATGCTGTTGCCTTTGCAGAGTCCAAAACATACACATTACAAAGAAAGTCAGGTACTTTCTGTGTGCCTGACAATATAGAAGAGAATATAATGTTGAAAAAAAAAAAATGAATCCTTGGAACTTCCCTGGTGGTGGAGTGGTTAAGAATCCGCCTGCCAATGCAGGGAACATAGTTTCGATCCCTGGTCTGGGAAGATCCCACATGTTGCGGAGCAACTAAGTCCATGCACCACAACTACTGAGCCTGCACTCTACAGCCTGTGAGCCACAACTAGTGAGCCCGAGTGCCACAACTGAAGCCTGCATGCCTAGAGCCCATCCGCAACAAGAGGAGCCACCAAAATGAGAAGCCCGTGCACCACAACGAAGAGTAGCCCCCACTAGCCTCAACTAGAGGAAAGCTCACGCACAGCAACAAAGACCCAACACAGCCAAAAATAAATTAATTTTTTTTAAAAAGAATCCTTTTCTAACGCTTATTTAGTTTCATAAGTCTAAAACACCATAGTCCGTGTCATACTTCTTTAGTGAATGGGATCATATGAGCCATACCTCGTTTAATAAGTTGAACTTGTTTTTACAAAAAGACTACATCAAAATCAATAGATTAATATATATGAGCAGAACAGTCTGAGCCTCACCCTAAAAAGTTACCAGAACTTCTCTGGATCCATATTTTAATAAATCATATATCTTTAGGTTACCTTTCTTATAGGTGCAATGATTTTACATAGACACAAGGATAGCATATTTGCCTTCTTTATATTAAAAGAAAAAAATATTTCCAGATCCTTAACGATCAGAAAATGAGAGTAGTTTGTTTTCTGATACCTATAACACTACTAGTATGTTAATTTTCCTCCCACTCAGGACTATTTTGGTGAAGTCACATATTATCACAGAATATCTGGAATAAAATTATATCAGTACATACAAGTGGATCTATGTATTTATGAGGATAATGGCACCATTTGAGAGCAACAGCAAAAAGATTCTGTAACAGGGTACATTTTAACTAATATTTTCTCAAACAATTTTTGAGTATCAAAGAACTATTATACCTGATCATAATATTTGGAAACTGTAAAAAATAGATAGCCTATCTTTAAAAGTTCAATCAAATTTATTATAATAATGAAACAAGTGAATCACAACATGTAAGTCAAAACTATTTTTATGCACTTGAAATGCCATCTTCCTTCTCTTACTACTTCCATGTCTTCCAAAGATCTATAAAATATTGATAAACTACATGGATAATTCACTAAAATCTGGCTAACTGAGAATTAAATCTAGTCTGAGAGAAATGTTTTCGTAGGAATAAGAAAATAAAACAGGAAGTCAGAGGGTATCCTCAGTCACTGGTGGGCTAATAGCAAAAGGTATAAAACCTAATTAGTATCTCAAAAAGAGAAAACAGGGATGAGGCAGAAATACATTTGAAGAAATAATGACCAAAAATTTCCCAAATTTTGGAAAGACATAAATTTTCAAATTCAAAAGCTTAGTGAACCCCAAATAGGAGAAATACATAGATAACCATATCAAGGCACATCACAGTCAACCTGAAGAAAATCAAATATGATGAGAAACTCTTAAAACCTGCCAGAAAAAAATCACACAATTTAGCTGACTGAGAAGACAGTGAAATGACATCCTTAAAGTAATATAAGAAAAAAAACAACAACCCTGCTAACCCATAATTAATCTCCAGTGACAATATCTTTCAATAATGACAAAAGAACTAGAAAATGATTAGATAAATGAAAACTGAGAGAATTTGTTTCTGCAGCACTATAAGAAACGCTAGGGCTTCCCTGGTGGCGCAGTGGTTAAGAATCCGCCTGCCAACCTAGGGGACATGGGTTCAAGCCCTGGTCTGGGAAGGTCCCACATGCCACGGAGCAACTAAGCCCGTGCACCACAACTACTGAGACTGCGCTCTAGAGCCTGCAAGCCACAACTACTGAGCCCACGTGCCACAACTACTGAAGCCCATGCGCCTAGAGCCCACGCTCCGCGACAACACAAGCCACTGCAATGAGAAGCCTGCGCACCGCAAAGAGGAGTAGCCCCTGCTCACCACAACTAGAGAAAGCCTGCGTGCAGCAATGAAGACCCAATGCAGCCAAAAGTAAATAAATTAAATAAAATAAATTTTAAAAGAAAAAGAAATGCTAAAGGCAGTTCTTCGGACTAAAGGAAGAAGAAAATTTGGAACTTTAGGACTGAAAATGGTAACTATGTAAATAAGAGACAGATTTCTTGTGGTTTCTTTAATTACAGATGACTGATGAAACCATATTTTAACATTTATTATGGAGTTCATGGTATATGTGTATATAATACATAGAACAACTGTATCATAAAGGATGATGAGTAGGGATAAATGGACCTATTCAATTGCTATGTTTTTGTATTTAACACAGAGCGATACAATATTAGCCTTAAATAAACTATAAAGAGTTGAAGATACACATTGTAATCCACGGATCAAATACTAAGTAAGTAATGCAAAGAGATACAGATTTAAAAGCCAATAGATAAATTAAAATGGAATGCTAAAAATAAATATTCAGTTAATGCAAATGAAGGCAGAAAAGAAGGAACAGAGGAAACACAAAGAAAAAAATGTAAAATAGAAGACCTAATTCCCTGGTAGTACAGTGGTTAGGACTCTGCACTTTCACTGCCGAGGGTCCAGGTTCAATCCCTGGTCGGGGAACTAAGATCCTGCAAGACATGCGGCACAGCCAAAAACATAAAATAAAATAAAGTTTTAAAACAAAGAAGACAATGACCTAAACCAAGACAGTAAATAATTAAAGTATACGTAAATTGACTAAATACTTCAAATAAAAAGGCAAACAATATCAGAATAGATGTTTAAAAAGCAGGAGATAACTATATGCTGTCTGTAGGAGATGCAGAGAGATACAGATGAATGGATGGAAAAAAATATGATGCATAAAAAGCCTACAGTGGCTATATAACATCATATAAAACAGTCTTCAAGAGAGAATATTACCAGAGACAAAAAGGGAAGGATAAGTCATAAAGATAAATCCATCAATTCATAAGAAGCAAACAAAAATCATAAATGCATATATATCTAATAACAGAGCTTCAAAATACATGAAGCAAATTGACAGTCTTAAAAGAAGAAATGGACAAGATCATAATCACAGCTGGAGATTTTAACACCCTTTTCTCACTTAACAACTAGGTCAAAAATACTAATAAAAACATATATAAGATCTGAAAAACACTATCAACCACCTTGACCTAACTGACATTTATAGAACATTACATCCAACAATATGTACAAAATACATACTCTTTTCAAGTATATGCAGCATGTTCACCAAGATATACCATATACTATGACATAAGTTTTAATAAAAATACAGTTGTGGGACTTCCCTGGTGGTCCAGTAGTTAAGAGTCTGCCTTCCAATGCAGGGGACGTGGGTTTGATCCCTGGTTGGGGAACTAAAATTTCACATGCCACAGGGCAACTAAGCCTGCGTGCTCTAGAGCCCATGTGCCACAACTACTGAGCCTGCATACCACAACTAGAGAGCCCACACACCACAACAAAAGATCCCACGTGCTGTAGCTAAGACCTGATGCAGCCAAATGAATAAAGAAATATTTTTTAAAAACTACAGTTGACCCTTGAACAACACAGGTTTGAACTGTGCAGGTCCACTTATATGAAGATTTTTTTCAATAAACACATACTACCATAATACACAATCCATAGATGCTTGAATCCACAAATGTGGAACTACAGATACAGAAGGCCAACTTTAAGTTGTACACAGATTTTCAACTGCGCAGAGTAGGGGGGTTAGAAGGGGTGGTCAGTGCACTTATCCTCCCTATGGTTCAAGTGTCAACTGTAAAAGAATTGAAATCATACAGAGTACGTTCTTTGACCATAATGCAATTAAATTAGAAATCAAGGGACTTCCCTGGTGGTGCAGTGGTTAAGAATGTGCCTGCCAATGCAGGGGACACAGGTTCGATCCCTGGTCTGGAAGGATCCCACATGCTGCAGAGCAACTAAGCCTGTGCACCACAGCTAATGAGCCTGTGCTCTAGAGCCCACAGGCCATAACTACTGAGCCCATGTGCCATAACTACAGAAGCTTGCGAGCAGCAACAAAGACCCAAAAATAAAATAAATAAATTTATTTTTTAAAAAAGAAATCAAGGGCTTCCCTGGTGGCGCAGTGGTTGAGAGTCCGCCTGCCGATGCAGGGGACACGGGTTTGTGCTCCGGCCCAGGAAGATCCCACATGCCGCGGAGCGGCTGGGCCTGTGAGCCATGGCCGCTGCACGTCCAGAGCTGCCTGTGCTCCGCAACGGGAGAGGCCACATCAGTGAGAGGCCCGCGTACCACAAAAAAAAAAAAAAAAAAAAAAAAACCTCTCCAAAAAGGAAACTCCAAGCCAAGATGGTTTTACTGGTGAATTCTATCAAACACGTAAAAAAAGAACATCAATGTTATACAACTCCTTCAGAAAACTGGAAGAGAACATTTTTCAACATTTCATGAGGTCAACAAAACCCACTAATAAACCCAGAGAAATTACAAAAAGAAAAAGGAAGAGAGCTTCCCTGGTGGCACAGTGGTTAAGAATCTGCCCACCAACGCAGGGGACATATGTTCAGGCCCTGGTCCAGGAAGATCCCACATGCCGTGAAGCAACTAAGCCCATGCGCCACAACTATTGAGCCTGCGCTCTACAGCCCAAAAGCCACAACTACTGAGCCTGCGTGCCAAAACTGCTGAAGCCCACGTGCCTAGAGCCCATGCTCCGCAACAAGGGAAGCCACCATGATGAGAAGCCCGGACACCACAATGAAGAGTAGGCCCCACTCGCCGCAACTAAAGAAAGCCAGCGTGCAGCAACGAAGACCCAACGCAGCCAAAAATAAATAAATAAATATAGTTTTTTAAAAATCTGTTAAGTGTTCCAATAGCTTCTGAAAATTAAAATTACTGGACCTGGGACTTCCCTGGTGGTGCAGTGGTTAAGAATCCACCTGCCACTGCAGGGGACATGGGTTCAACCCCTGGTCCAGGAAGATCCCACATGCCACGGAGCAACTAAGCCCACGTGCCACAACTACTGAGCATGCACTCTAGAGCCCGTGAGCCACAACTACTGAGCCCACGTGCCACAATTACTGAAGCCCGCACACTCTAGGGCCCGCGTGCTGCAACTACTGAGCCCACATGCTGCAACTACTGAAGCCCACGTGCCTAGAGCCCATGCTCTGCAACAAGAGAAGCCACCTCAATGAGAGGCCCGCGCACCACAACAAAGAGTAGCCCCTACTCGCCACAAATAGAGAAAGCCTGTGCACAGCGATGAAGACCCAACATAGCCAAAAAATAAAACAAATAAAATTTTTTAAATAAATTTTAAAAATAAAATAAACTTACTGGATTCACTTGTGTCAATCAGATTGCCAAAACAATCTTTTGACAGCCAACTAATTTTAAGTAAGAAATCTTGCTATTACTACGTAAAACCAGTAAAAGTAAGAATAGCATTAAGACCATTCAAAAAAGATGTTTAGATATACGCTGAATTTGTTTAAAATTTTTACTTGGAAACATTTGCCAATTATTATTATTATTGCTGGAAAATGCTCCTGATAGTGACTAAGGCAAAGTCAAGTTATGTGCTAGTAAAAAAAAATAATAACATTATTGCAGAGTGGTTAAGAGTGCTGACTCTGAAGCTACTCTGTAGGGGTTCATAACCTAGCCACTTACCAGCTATGTGAACGTGGACAAATTTCTTTCTCAATACCTTAGCTTCCTTACCTGCAGTGTGGTTGATAACACTGCCTACTTCAATTGGTTGTTGTGAGAATTAAATGAATTAATATATACATAGTACCTGGACCAGTTCTCTACATTATAAGCACTTTTTAAGCACTTCCTATCTTTATTACTATTATAAGAACAGCTTAAGCTTATAAAACAATTTAAATTTTAATTTTTTTTAAATTTATTTTTGGCTGTGTTGGGTCTTCGTTGCTGCGCGCAGGCTTTCTCTAGTTGTGACGAGCGGGAGCTACTCTTCGTTGAGGTGCTCAGGCTTCTCATTGTGGTGGCTTCCCTTGTTGCAAAGCACAGGCTCTAGGCACACGGGCTTCAGTAGTTGTGGCTCGCAGGCTCGGTAGTTGTGGCTCGTGGGCTTAGCTGCTCCACAGCACGTGGGATCTTCCCAGACTAGGGATTGAACCCATGTCCCCTGCACTGGCAGGTGGATTGGATTCTTAACCACTATGCCACCAGGGAAGCCCAACAATTTATATTTTAGAAATAAAAGAACTACCTGGACGATGAAGATCTATATTGGAGTTGCTTGCTACAGCTTATCCTAGTCCTTATCAGTTTAAAGAAAACATAAGTCAAGATAGCTGACATTCT
Organism: Kogia breviceps; assembly: GCF_026419965.1. Taxonomy (NCBI): domain Eukaryota; kingdom Metazoa; phylum Chordata; class Mammalia; order Artiodactyla; family Physeteridae; genus Kogia; species Kogia breviceps. Next base: position 23,939,762 of record NC_081328.1, read on the forward strand.
ATCAACAATTTCATATTTTTAGAAATCACAGATAAAAACATTCACAGACAAGTAAATCTAAAATACAATGTGTTGTTAAAGATAAGAAGCATATATTGTTAAATGCTATCTAAACCACACTATTTCTTACAATAAAACTATGAGTCACAAACTGTATTATAGGAAATCATGCCTTAAAAGACATCTATGCATACAGCAATACAAGAATGTGCCAATATGGGCTTCCCTGGTGGCGCAGTGGTTGGGAGTCCGCCTGCCGATGCAGGGGATACGGGTTCGTGCCCCGGTCTGGGAGGATCCTGCGTGCCGCAGAGCGGCTGGGCCCGTGGGCCATGGCCACTGACCCTGCGCGTTCGGAGCCTGTGCTCCGCGGCAGGAGGGGCCGCAGCAGTGGGAGTCCCGCTTACCGCAAAAAAAAAAAAAAGAATGTGCCAATAAGAATGTTCAAAGCATCTTTTCTTATAAAACCATGGTGTTTTACTTCAAATGCATTCAAAGAAAATGGTCATCAATATTCTAAATTATTTACATCTAAATATGCTTTTTAAGACTAAAGTTCCAGAATATTGAACATTGATCCTTCCTGACATACAGAAAAACTTCACTGAAAATATCTTCCTGTTCATTTCTTTCTTCTTATATTTTCATCTTATATGCTATGTACAAAATGCTATCGTTTTTTAATATAAATTTATTCATTTATTTATTGGCTGCGTTGGGTCTTCTTTGCTGCATGTGGGCTTTCTCTAGTTGCAGCGAGTAAGGGCTACTCTTCGTTGTGGTGTGTGGGCTTCTCATTGCAGTGACTTCTCTAGTTATGGAGCACGGGCTCTAAGCATGTGGGCTTCAGTAGTTGTGGTTTGCGGGCTCTCGAGCACAGGCTCAGTAATTGTGGTGCACAGACTTAGTTCCTCTGCGACATGTGGGATCTTCCTGGGCCAGGGATCGAACCCATGTCTCCTGCATTGACAGGCGGATTCTTAACCATTGTGCCACCAGGGAAGTCTCGCTACTTTATTTTTTTATTTATTTTTTAATTGAAGTATAGTTGGTTTACAATGTTGGGCCAATCTCTGCTGTATAGCAAGGTGACTCAGTTATACACATATATACATTCTTTTTTAATATTCTTTTCCATTATGGTTTATACTTTATTATTTTTAGCATTAAGCACATCTGCAATTCAGTGTAAATTCAATTTTAATTTGGATTCTTGCATTCTCCCTAAGGCAGTGGGTTCTCAAACTTTAGTGTACATCATAATTATCTAGTGTTTTTACTCAAAACAAGATTCCTGGAAACCACAGAAATTCTCATTCAGTAGGTGTGGGCAGAAGCACAGGAACTTGCATTTTGAACAACACATTCCAGGTGATCCTGAAGTAAGTAATTCATGTCCAGCACTTTAAGAAACACTGCCCTAATGATTTAGTTTATGATAGGGATGCTATGCTTTAATTCATTAAATATTAGTTCAATGCCTTATACATACAAAGCTTAGTGCTGGGGATCAAACATGAAGGTACGAACAGTTTAAAAGAGGAGATAAGACATGCATATAAATGACATTATAAAAAGGAAGGAATTATTGGATGTATTTTTAAAAGATACAGATAAAATGCTGGGAAGTTCAGGAGAGGGAATAATTACTTCCAGCTGACCTTAGGGAAATTCTACTAGAAGACAGCATTTGAAATGAATGTTGAAGACTGTCTCTTTGGATTGTAAAGATGGAGAAAACAAACTAATAATCATATCATTGAATGATAAATGTGTCTAATGATAAACATCACTCCTTCAAACTCAGAAAAACCATTCCCTACCTTCTAGATTCTATATGTTGATTTATATCTGGGTCATGGTCTTGCATTGTCCTGTATATCCAATCTAGCAGCTTGTGCGTCTATCTCTCCAAACATGTCCTTGAAAGGATCTGTTTTAGTACTTTTAGTACATTTATCCTCTAAAAGGTCATACAGGGGATACTGATACAGAGAAACCTACTTAGCCTTTCTTAAATCTTTAGGAAGTAAACAGAATTTAGTATAGTTGAATTGAGAACACTTTAGGCAGTCTTCAGTTCTAAAATCTCCACACAGTGTGGCATCAGGTAGTATGATGAAAGAAATGATCAGAAAAAAGAGACAGATTTTACAATTTAGAAGCCACTGTTCTAAAAGCCAAATAAAACAAATTAGAGGACAGAAGAGCATAAAGTTCTTCTCTTTCCTGATTATGTGGCATTTTGTTAACATTAGTGGCATTTCTATGACTTATAGTTTTAAAAATTCCAGTATCATCCCAGAGATGCAGTGAATAGAGTCTACAGTGCCCAATATTGACTGAATAAATAAATTAATGAATGATTTGGGGGTTATTTCTCCAGTTTTTCTTGCAGGTTTACTCTCCTTTATTCAGAGAAATAAGGGCTTACAAGCCCCAAATGGGCTATGCTTTCTCATCTCTATGCCTTTGCACAAGTTAGTATCTCTGTTGGAATGCTTTTCAGCTCCCTCTTCCTCTTGGCTAATTCCTATTTAGTCTTCTAAACTCAATTTAAGCATCCTCTTCCAGAACCTAATAGCCTACATTGGCACACCCACCTTACGGTCCCCATAAATCCTCTGCATCACTCTGTCTTAACTCTTACCAGTATAGAGAGGAAGCAAGATAAAAAGCTCTGGCGTCAGACACATCTGAGTTCAAATTCTGATTCTACCACTTACTGTGTGACCTTAGATGAGTTAACTAATGTTGCTAAATATTAATTTCCTGATTTAAAAATAGAGAATAATAATGTAATACACTTAGTATATCACCTCCTACATAACAGAGTTAATAATAATTTTTATTGTACTCACATTGTACTGTACTTGCTGGTTAACTTATCTGACTTTTTCTCTAAACTGCACACTTCTTGAGGAAAGGAACATGTATTTTATTTCTCTATAAGCAGCATTTAGCACAATGCTTAGCATATGGCAGATACTTAACTTTTTTTGATGACTAAATAATTACTCCCATTATACTAAAATTAATTTGCCACTTGAAATCCTTTCTATAATGAGGTGAAAAACAAGTGAATAGGGCTTCCCTGGTGGCGCAGTGGTTGAGAGTCCGCCTGCCGATGCAGGGGACACGGGTTCATGCCCTGGTCCGGGAAGATCCCACATGCCGCGGAGCGGCGGGGCCCGTGAGCCATGGCCGCTGAGCCTGCGCGTCCGGAGCCTGTGCTCCGCAACGGGAGAGGACACAACAGGGAGAGGCCCGCGTACCGCAAAAAAAAAAAAAAAAAAAAAAAACACAAGTGAATAAGTAAAGAAAACAAACGCCATTAACATTAGTTTCAAGAAAGAACACTGTCTTTAACTCTAATCATATTCTTTTTAGGATTTACTACTAATTAATTATACATATTAAAAAATACCAAATGATTCAATATCTTGCTTGAACATAGCTGATCATATATGCTTCGTGAACTGAATTCCTATAATAACTTTTTCACGGTATACATTAACCACAAAATTACCAAGCCACACATAAGGTTATCTTTATGTAGACAGTCACTTAGAAAAGCTGTAGTAACATACAAGCAGCTTTCTAAAATCACGTAAATTTTTTTTTTTTTCTTTTTTTTCCCTTTCCAGGGAAGCCCAAGGAAATTCTTAACATAGCAAAGCTTAATTAAAATCTCTTTCATAGCCCTTGGGGAAATGAGAAGAAATTCAGTTTCATGGTTTGGTAATTTTGACCTATGTAGGAATATAAAAATTACTAATTACTTAATGTAATATTTAATGAACTTTTCCACTGTAATGTTTAATTGGTTTGAGTATTTATAAGGCCTCATTCTGAGAGAAGCCTTTTATTTTATACTTGATTTTCAATGTATTTTGATCATATATATATATCTTTTTTTAAATTACAAAATTTAACTGTAAGGATCAAACAGTGGTTATTGGTCAAACCAATTGACACGACATTAATAGCTCTGAAGTGTGCATAAGCTAGCTTTTAAATAAAGGTGACAAATACCAATCAGATTCTTTTTTTTTTTTTTTTTTTTTTTTAACCAATCAGATTCTTATAACACTGTTCAGGATCTAAACAAATGTGATTCTGGAAGTTGAATACAAAAGGCTAAGAGAATCACAGTGCAATCATCAATAAGTAAACCAAAGACATAATTTTCTGAATCATTTTTAGTTAAACAGAATAAATGCTAGTTTTAAAAATAGTTTAAAGCTACATAAAACTCAAAGCAATCTAACTATTTTCTACCTGAGATCAAAACAAGTTTCTTTTTTCCTATCTAAACATAATTCTTGGCATTGAGGTAAATCTGAATTCACGTGATGTATTTTGTCAAACTTTTCCAAAAAATTTTAAGCACGGCTCTAGAGAGAAATTCTCATATTATATACACATATTTACATATTTTTTCTTCAAAGACTAATGACAAATTTATGAGGTTAATAGGCCTGTAATGGGACCATGATACTATTAATAATATGAAAATTAAAAGCCATTCATTTATACCATGTGTTCCTATATGGTGCAATATGAAATGGGATCATAGAATCTATGTACATAGATGAATCACCAGGAGCTCAGAAATTAAGCTCACTTTAAGAAAACTCATTCTATTCTTTTTTGAAGCAGAGGTTGCAAAGTTGTGATGTATAACAAAAATATTGTGTATACAGGCTCCAAAACCAAGCATTGGCCTAAATTGGCAATAACTGCAACTTAAATAGAAATTAAACCCAACTAGTTCTTCACTGTGGTTATGCAACTTTTGGCTTTAGGGTCTGCAGGTTTTACTGAGGTAACAACTTCTTATCTCTTGCCTCTCCTCCTTTTGCCTGCCCCCACTGCCTTTTACATGGCTGCCTTTGGCAATGCTTCCAAATTTTGAAAGCAGGAGAACCTGCTAAGTAAATGGAGAGAATGAAAAATAACACTATATATGATGTATAAAAACCAACCTAAGAGTATGGACTGAGAAAGAAAATACTAGAAGGAAAACTAAGCAGCAGTCTACCCTCAAGGGAAAAAGAGAAAATAAAAGAATACGGGGGCTGTTACTCCTAGATCTTCTTCCACATCATCTCCCAATTAGAAGAGTGTGGAACCAAAATTTCAAACTCTGGAAAGGTAATGGCTTTGAAGGAGGAGCTAGGGAGGTGAATAAATGATAAAGAAGTACAGCAGTAGCTTTAGCTGTCAATGAGTTTCTTGGCTCTGGCACTGACATTGTCAGTACGATCTTTGCTGGTGTCAGCCTTTTCTGTGATCCGTTCCACTTGTTGATTTTGAGCCTCAATCTCATTGCCTATGTCCAGGGCCATGTTTTTTAGATTTCCTAGGATACTGCCCACTTGAGTCAGGTTCTCTTCTATTTCGTCTTCCCTGGCATCATTTGTTATACCTTTAATGTATCAGCCGCTGACTGCTGCTGTGGTTGCTTGCTGAGGCTGACCATTTGTCACTCGGCCTGGCTTCTTAGATACTACATTGCTAGTAGAGTTGTCTCCAACATCTCCCCATGTTGCCTTATAGGCTTTACTAGACTCAAAGTTCTTTGTCCTATTACATGGGCATACACAAAAGCCACAGCACTTTTTTAGTTCTGTTAAAGTCTTCTCTGCTTCTCTCATGTCTTTATTTGGTCCATGCCTTCTTCTATGCGTTTTAGTTGTTCCCCTTGTTCATCCAGCATAGTGACAGTGTTGATTCCTGCATCCTGAGAATCAGTGGCTAAACCCAGGATTCTCCCTGTACTTTCCAGAGACTCAGCAGTAACCTGGTTAGCCCTCAGCTGAATTTCTTCTGCTAACAGATTATCCATGATGAATTAAAACTCCGGATAGGTGCAGAAACTGAAATGTGGATATTCAAGCAGTTCCAGCCATTCCTCTCCGGCCGCGGCAGCTCGGACACCCGCAAGCCGGACACCCAGCTGCGCTCCAGTTGTGCCCTTTTTGCGCCTGCGCTCACCGGATCTGCATGCCTGTGCACTTCTTCAATATATTTTTACAGACCTACATTAGAAGGTGATATCACTTGTCCTATTTCCTCCTCTTCTCCTTGATAGTCAAGGATAGTTTTACTTTAATATCATGTATATGTTGAACATAAACTGGATATTTTAATATATCAAATGGAATTCTGACTAAAGGACAGTCTTTATTTTGAGCCATTCTTGAGTGCATTATGCAAAGAAATAATGATCTTACAATGATAATGATTCCAAAACTATGTTACAGCATAAGGACCCAATGATGGGAATACACTTCTAGAATACAAGTGACCACTGCTTTATATTAATCTATAATCCACTGCTTATTAATGACCAGTATGTATTTTACTGGCTTCTAAAAGATAACATACTGAATATACGACATTAATATAGATGGCAAACTAATTGAACAAAAGAATACTTCTCTTTATACTTAATTTTAAAAAATTGTAAACGATTTCTTTCCAAGAAGCACTGTGTTGGCTATTATATTAGGCATTAAAACTCTATAGAAAATAGGTGCCTTTGGCTACTTCAACAATTAATATCGAAGTTAAAAAATCAAAATAGATTGCAGGATCAGTCAAGTACAGAATGGAAAAAAATAATCTCCAGGCACGTTATGAGCTATATACCAAGTTGTGAACTTTCTGTCAGTCTATTGTTTAAAGAATTTCTGGATTTCAATTGTGTTTTTAATAAGCAGCATGAATTTTTAGTTTTTTGTTGTCTTTCATTAGAGGCCAGAGTTTAGAAAACTATTTGGTGCAAAAACCTTAGCATGTTTTTATTTATAGTTAATAATATAGCACTTTATGGTTGAAAATAGTAAAAATCCAACCACCCTCTCTCACTCAAAAGGTAGGTTAGTTACAGTTAGCCAAGAAAGTGATGTTCCATGAGGAAGAAACAGCATCTACAAAGGCAGAGAGGCAAGAAATAATTTGATATCTTTAGCGAAAATTCAATTATGTCAGAAAACCCAGGGAGCCTAGATTAGAGGGAAAAGAGACTAACGGCAGGCACATTAGTTAGGAGGCTACCGAAGTAATCAAGGCAAGAAATAAGAGCCTAAACTCAGAAATGGCAGTGCTCAAAATTCAAACAATTGAATTGCATCTTCACTGTGATTTTTCCCTATAGAAACATGTTTGTAACATAGCATGAAAATTATAAAATGAACTTTATAGCTATAACCCCTGGAATCAGTCTGCCTGGGTTCATGTCCTAGTGACACCACTGATGGTGGAAACTTGAGTTCTTTAAACTTTCTGTGCCTTGGCCTTCACATCTGCAAAATGGGCTAATAATAGAACCTAACATCAAACAGTTTTTTCAAGGGTTAATTGAGGTATTCAATATAAAACAGTGCCTAAGCAATCTCTCAATAAATGTAGTAGCAACAACAGAAACAGGAGCAGCTTACTACTACTAGCTCTACAATTATTATTTCAGGTGCAGAGGTGTAAAACTCTGGTTCACACTGCTAACTAAGTCTTATAGAAAGATATTTATGATTAGAGACTACCCTGGTAAAGGGCATTTAAATGCAAAGCTGTATTTATCTGTCTTAAAAGACTGAAAATTATTTTTAGATGCACAGTTAACTTTCCATATGACCTTGAAAAACTGAAAATATATATGTTCCTCTGATTGTATAAGTAGACTGTGAATAATACAAGTCTCCTTTTAAGTAATATATGAGATTATTTATAAGCTGCCTAAACCAAGACTATATGAACTAATAAATATTCAGTGTTGCCAGAAATCAAATTCCAAAACTTCAGAGGTCATTCCTATTGCAAAAAAAGTGACAGACTGATTTAATGACTATCACCTCTCGTATTTATGTGATAACTTGTTAGGTTCAATGAAGAACATGTTTAGAGCATGATTCTTGCCCTCTAGAGTTTTAGCCTAAGAAAGAATTTTATATACCACACACCTCAAAGACAATTTTATAAATAATATATATATCAACTTAAAAGCATCACATTTTTGTTGCTCATTTTTATATGCAAATGTGAAAATTGGCTGTAGCACAATATACTTCTCAAGAAACAAGCTTATTAAAAACCGGTTTTTACACAAAAGACCCCGAATAGCCAAAGCAATCTTGAGAACGAAAAATGGAGCTGGAGGAATCAGGCTCCCTGACTTCAGACTATACTACAAGGCCACAGTAATCAAGACAGTATGGTACTGGCACAAAAACAGAAATATAGATCAATGGAACAGGATAGAAAGCCCAGAGATAAACCCACACACATATGGTCACCTTATCTTTGATAAAGGAGGCAAGAATATACATTGGAGAAAAGACAGCCTCTTCAATAAGTGGTGCTGGGAAAACTGGACAGCTACCTGTAGAAGTATGAAATTAGAACACTCCCTAACACCATACACAAAAATAAACTCAAAATGGGTTAAAGACCTAAATGTAAGGCCAGACACTATCAAACTCTTAGAGGAAAACATAGGCAGAACACTCTATGACATCAATCACAGCAAGATCCTTTTTGACCCATCTCCTAGAGAAATGGAAATAAAAACAAAAATAAACAAATGGGATCTAATGAAACTTAAAAGCTTTTGCACAGCAAAGGATACCATAAACAAGACCAAAAGACAACCCTCAGAATGGGAGAAAATATTTGCAAATGAAGCAACTGACAAAGGATTAATATCCAAAATTTATAAGCAACTCATGCAGCTCAATAACAAAAAAACAAACAGCCCAATCCAAAAATGGGCAGAAGAACTAAATAGACATTTCTCCAAAGAAGATATACAGATTGCCAACAAACACATGAAAGAATGCTCAACATCATTAATCATTAGAGAAATGCAAATCAAAACTACAATGAGATATCATCTCACACTGGCCAGATTGGCCATCATCAAAAACTCTAGAAACAATAAATGCTGGAGAGGGTGTGGAGAAAAGGTAACACTCTTGCACTGCTGGTGGGAATGTAAAATGATACAGCCACTATGGAGAACAGTATGGAGGTTCCTTAAAAAACTAAAAATAGAACTACCATATGACCCAGCAATCCCACTACTGGGCATATACCCTGAGAAAACCATAATTCAAAAAGAGTCATGTACCAAAATGTTTATTGCAGCTCTATTTACGATAGCCAGGACATGGAAGCAACCTAAGTGTCCATCAACAGATGAATGGATAAGGAAGATGTGGCACATATATACAATGGAATATTACTCAGCCATAAAAAGAAATGAAACTGAGTTATTTGTAATGAGGTGGATAGACCTGGAATCTGTCATACAGAGTGAAGTAAGTCAGAAGGACAAAAACAAATACCGTATGCTAACACATATATATGGAATCTAAAAAAAAATGTCATGAAGAGATTAGTGGTAGGATGGGAATAAAACACAGACCTACTAGAGCATGGACTTGAGGATATGGGGAGGGGGAAGGGTAAGCTGTGACGATGTGAGAGAGTGGCAGGGACATATACACACTACCAAATGTAAATTAGATAGCTAGTGGGAAGCTACAGCATAGCACAGGGAGTTCACCTCTGTACTTAGTGACCACCTAGAGGGGTGGGATAGGGAGGGTGGGAGGGAGGGTGACAAAAGAGGGAAGAGTTATGGGAACATATGTATATGTATAACTGATTCACTTTGTTGTAAAAGAGAAACTAACACACTATTGTAAAACAGTTATACTCAAATAAAGATGTTAAAAAAAAAAAAAAACGGTTTTTATTTTAGTTTTTGTTTTTAGATTCACAAAGTAGAAAAATGTGAATAAATATCAAAGATCAGAGGCTGTGCCTTGTGGTAGAAGTAGGTCAAATGCTTCAAATCTATAAAAGACAAAAACTGTAATGTTTCTGTAGGAATCTTATAATTCATCATGAAATCAAGTCACCAGGAAAAAACTTATCTTTGCTATTTTTAACCCAGCAGATTAGTCTTTTGGGTTTTTTTTTTAATGTATTATTTTTTTTTATTGAAGTATAGTTGATTTACAGTGTTGTGTTAAAGTATTTTGGTTCTTTTTCTTTGATGACTTAAACTAAGATAGGAAGTAATGCACTGGTTTTCCTCTGAGCTATACACCAGAAGGTAAAATCTTAAGTGAAAATACATACAAGGAATTAAGAATACTCTCAACCTTTTAACTAGCTCATTACTCTCTACAAAGTATTATTATGCTTCAAAATTGTCATTGTTCACAATATTCTCAAAGAATTTACATAAGACTACTCTTCTAAGTCCACAAAAATTTTCATTTACAAAATTGTGGAGTATTAATCAGTAATAAAAACTGCAAACATATTTCTGCCGCTAGTTGAAAATGTTAACACATACCAACAATAACATAAAACAGGAAGCCATGTTCCTCCACCATTCAGAGTAGAGCAAAGGAAGAAAATAATAACAAAGAGAAAGAAGGTAATGAGAATAGACCTATTAAAATCTAGAAAGGAAACAACCTGGACCAAGCAGAGAAAAAGTTGAAGATTCATTCATTTATTCAATAAATACTTAATGAGTGCCTACTATGTGCCAGGACCTATACTAGGTGCTGGATACACAAAGGTAAACAAAACATTCTTTATCTGCTGCCCTCAGTGTGGGACAGAGACATCAAATAACTAACACATGAATACATATATGTATAAATTATAAGTGGATATAGAGAAGAAGTAAAGGATACCATGGAAACCAAAAGCCAAGACTTAATTTAGACCAGAGGTAAAGAAACACCTCTATGAGGAAGAGATATTTAAGATAAGACCTAATGGTTGAGTTGGACAGTTGTAGAGAAGGGGGCAAGGTGCTTGGGCAAAGAAAACAAAAATACAGAGTCCCTGAGGCAGGACAGAGCATGGCAGTTTCTGGGAACTAAATCAAGACCACTGTGACTAAAGCATAGTGGCTGAGCAAGGTGAGACCCAAATGACTGTTATACGGAAAACTGACTGAAGGGAGGGAAACGTGGAACAAGAAATAGCAGTTAGGAGTACTGCTACAGCCAGCCAAGAGGTGATGGAAGCTTGGACCACACTGGTGGGAGTAGAGACAAAAAGAAATGGGAAAAGTATTTTTCTCTCATTTAGAAGTGAAATTAAAAGAACTCTAAACAAAATAATTTAAATGTTCTTCCATCTTCCTTCTCTACTGTAGCACAAAGAATTACTAAAATGGTCCCCCCCAAAGATGCTCACTAAAATCTGTGAATACTAATTAGATATCACTCCTGTGATTGTGTTATACTATATGGCAAGTTGATCTTAAGACAGGGAGATTATCTAGGTGGACCTGATCTAATCACATGAGCCCTTACAAGCATAGAGCTTTCTCTGACTGATAGCAGGGGAAGCCAGAGAGACTGAAGCATGAGGAAGCATGTGCCACTGCTGGTATGAAGATAGAGAGGGCCATATGAGAAGGAAAGTGGGTGGTTTTTATCAATAAATAATCAGTCCACCTCATCACCACCCCACAGCCAGCAAGGAAATGGGAACCTCAGACCTATAACAAAGATCTAGACTGTTAACAACCTGAATGGGATGGGAAGTGGAGCCTTCCCCTGAGCCTCCAGATAAGAGTCCAGCCTGGCCAACACTTGGACTTCAGCCTTGACTGGAGACCTTAAGCAGAGGACCCAGCTGAACATTAACAGACTTCTGACCTACAAAACTGTAAGATAATAAATGGATGATGGGCTTCCCTGGTGGCGCAGTAGTTGAGAATCCGCCTGCCGATGCAGGGGACACGGGTTCGTGCCCCGGTCCGGGAAGATCCCACATGCCGCAGAGCGGCTGGGCCCGTGAGCCATGGCCGCTGAGCCTGCGTGTCCGGAGCCTGTGCTCCGCAACGGGAGAGGCCACAACAGTGAGAGGCCCGCGTAACACACACACACACACACACACACACACACACACACACACACACACACACACCAAAAAAAAAAAAAAAAAGGATGTTGTTTTAAGCCACTAAGTTTCAGTAGCATGTTACACAGCAATAGAAAACTACCACACTATAAACTATGTGAGGAGAAATTAACGATTTGACAATCTAAATCTAAATCATATTATTCTCCAGACCTCCCTGGCAGTCCAGTGGTTATTAGGACTCTGCATTTCCACTGTAGGAGGCATGGGTTCGATCCCTGGTCACAGAACTAAGATTCTGCATGCCACACAGCATGGCCAAAATAAATAAATAAAAGCTCTTACATATATGTGTGTGTGTGTGTGTGTGTGTATATATATATATATATATATATATATATATATATATATATATAGTTCTCTAGTCATAGAAAGAAATCTAGGAAAAACAAATTCAGCTTGCTATTTCTCCAAAGGCTAGATAAATATGAATTTGGTGATTGAAGTGAGCATCCATTTAAATATGAGTTTGAGGGACTTCCCTGGTGGCACAGTGAATAAGACTCCGTGCCGCCAATGCAGGGGGCCTGGGTTCAATCCTTGGTCAGGCCACCTAGAGGGGTGGGATAGGGAGGGTGGGAGAGAGGGTGATGCAAGAGGGAAGAGATATGGGAACATATGTATATGTATAACTGATTCAGTTTGTTGTAAAGGAAAAACTAACACACTATTGTAAAACAATTATACTCCAATAAAGATGTTAAAAAAAAAAAAAAAAGAATAATCGATAGTACCAATAAAGAACTTGCAAGGGGTGGAGACCGCATTATGGGAATGAAGGGCTGCACATTCTGTGATGGGTGGGCTGGGGCCCCAGGGCTGGGTCTCCTGTCTTCCCCCTGCATCTCCTCTGGCCCCCCCAGGCTGTGATTTCTGGGTAAAAGTAACTTGCTCTGCTACCTAACAAATCTACACAGCTTATCTCATTCATCCTCAGAGCAACTCCACTTCAGTGATGAAGAAGTGACCGAGTTCAAACAGCAGTGAGAGCCACACTCCTACCACAAGGCTCCCCTGATTTGTGCAGACAATCTGCTTGTTTAGACAGGATCATGAAGAAGAGTAGTGGCCACGAGCCCCCTGCAGGACCCTGCCCAGTCCCAGGTCTGCCATGCAAAGCTGTGTGTGAACTTGTGTGGCAGACATCACAGCACGGCTACCCAAAGCCATCTCAAAGCCCCCTCTGTTTCACCTGCCTCTCTCATACAGGATACAAAGTCACATACTTTCCCAGTGTCTTTTGCACCTAGATATGGCCATGTAACTCGGGTCCCATCAGTACATGCAAAAAGGAGTTTGTGGAAAGCTGCAGGAAAGGTTTGTTGCCTTGGATGAAAGGGGAAGGCCTTTCTGCCTATTCTCTTCCTTCCTGCTTGGCATAGTGGTATGAGGATATAATGCTGGGGGCTGAGGCAGCTGTTTTGTGAGCATGAGGTGGTGAGCTTAAGAACCAAAACCAACATATGGAAGGCTATCAAGAGCCTGAGTCATAGAGCAATGCCCCCAAACCTCAACTTCCACTTAAAGACATATTATTATGGGAGGAAAATAAAGCTAAAAAAAAAAAAAAAAAATCCTTGGTCAGGGAACTAGATCTCACATGCATGCTGCAACTAAGATTTGCATGCCTCAACTAAGTAGCCAGTGAGCTGCAACTAAGGAGCCCTGGAGCCGCAACTAGGGAGCCCTGGAGCCACAACTAAGGAGGCTGCCTGCCGCAACTAAGACCCAGGGCAACCAAATGAATAAATAAATATTAAATAAATAAATGAATATGACTTTGAAATTAAATGTCAGATATGTGTTATAGAACTAAAGTTTTTGTTATTAAATCTAAACCTGTGCCATTCAATATGGTAGCCACTAGCCCCAAGGGGCTACTAAATATTTTAAATGTGATATTCCAATTGAGATGTGCTTTAAGTGTAAGATACAAACAGGATTTTGAAAACTTGCTATAAAAAATGAAAAATATCTCCATAATATTTTGATACTCATCACATGTTTAAATGATAACATATTTAGATACACTGGGTTAAATAAAATAAATTATTAAACTAAATTCACTTTCCATTTTTAAAATGTGGTTAATAGAAAATTTTAAATTATATATGTGGCTCAATTATGTTTCTATTGGACAGCACTGGTCTAGACGTTTAGGCAAGTGTCCTCCTCCAAAATGCCCTAAACCAAGACCACAGTCACCTATAAGTATTCTCCTCTTTCCAACAGAGTTCAGTGGCATTAACGGCACACAGCTGTGTAGAAATACAAGACAAGCAGTACTGCAATTCAAATATTAGTGAGAACATGGAGAAACCAGACGTCTCATACAGTGCTGTTGGACAAAGTTATCTGTCAATATCTAACAAAGTAAAAGTGTATGTAACTTCAATCTGACAATTCCATTTCTAGGTATATACTCAAGAAATCTATGAACACATACTCAAGGAGACATGTCCAAACTGTAGAATTATTTGTAAAGAAGAGAATACCAGCTATCCACCAAAGTTATGTCTTTTTTTCTACATAGTATAAAGTTGTTTCTTAACTGCCAAGCCAGTGACTACATTTCCCAGTCCTGTTTGCTGGGAAATGTGGACCCTAGGTGGTGTCACGTGACTGGAATTCTAGTCAAGGAAACTGAACAAAATTATATATGCCACTTCTAAGGACTGGCCCCTAAAACCCTCCAATACCATTCTCCACTCTCATGTTTGCTGGATGTATTTTGATGCCTAGAGCAACCTTGGAAACCACAAATTGAAGACGACAGATTCTATTAGCCTGAGTCCCTTAATCACTTCATAGAACACAGTGCCTTCTCCGTTGAAGGTACTCTATGAGCAAGAAATAAACTAACATTATGTTAAGCTTTTGAGATTTCAGGGCTGACCCACTAGAGCAGCTATTTTTAACCATTATAGTGCATAACATGCAAAAATTAGAAACAACTCAACTGTCCGTCAATAGGAAATTGGATAAATAAAACAAATACACTCATATAGAATGCTATATAGTAGCTAAAATGAAAAAACTATATCTATGTTTATCAATATGAATAAATCTTTTTTAAAAAGGTTAGTCTCAAGATAGCTACTTATGAAAACAAAAACAAAAAAAGCCCACCATATACTGACCATACAAATATGTGTGTAGTAAAAATATAAAAATATAGAGCAGGAGGATATATTCCCCAAACTCCCAGATTACCTCTGGAAAGAAAGAAAAGGGAATGGGTTCATAGAAGACAGTGACAACAAAGTCTTCAATTCCTTATGAAACGTTTTATTTCCTTAAAATAATCTTAAACAATTATGATAATTTGCTGAAGCTGAATGGTGGGTATATGGATATTTTTATTATTCTCTGTTATTTTCTAAATGTTTAAATCATTTCATAACACCAATAATCTTTTCTTATATACAGCTGCTTAGACAGTAAAACCTTGTTAGAAGACATTTAAAAACTATGTACCAAAAAATAAAATAAAATAAAATAAAAACTATGTACCAAAAGCCTTAAATATGTAAATATATTTAATATAATCCCAACACTATATACTATATATAAATACACTCTAAGAAAACCAAAGGTGTGCTCAAAGGATGACTGTCAAAATATTCTTAGAGCAACCAAAAATTGGTAACACCTAAAATGTGTAATAGAATTGTGATAAAATTACTGTGTATTCATTTAAAAATTACACAGAATATAAATAATGGGAGGTGGGGTGAGATGTGTGAAGATACAGATGAAAAAAGATTGGCCACAAATTGATCATTGCTGAGGTTGGGTGGTAAGGACACTATTTTTTATATACTTTAAATTTTCTACAATAAAAAGTTTTAAAAGTATGAGAATAGCAAATTTTACTAAGTTTTTTAAAAAGCAGTTTAAAGTAGTAAGAATAATATCTTATTTTTAATCTCTTGGCTCATTCATTGGATCAGCAAATATTTATTGTGTGTTGTATATGTCCCTGTCATTTCTGACCGAGGGATGTGATGGCAAACATGTAGCTAATAATCTAATGCAACTGCCTCCAAACACTTGCTCAAGCACTCTATCAAAAAAATTTGGAGGAACCATAAACAAGACGAAAACACAACCCTCAGAATGAAAAAATATTTGCAAATGAAGCAACTGACAAAGGATTAATCTCCAAAATTTACAAGCAGCCCATGCAGCTCAGTATCAAAAAAACAAACAACCCAATTCGAAAATGGGCAGAAGACCTAAATAGACACTTCTCCAAAGAAGATATACAGATTGCTAAAGAACACATGAAAGGATGCTCAACATCACTAATCATTAGAGAAATGCAAATCAAAACTACAATGATGCATCACCTCATGCCAGTCAGAAAGGCCATCAACAAAAAATCTACAAACAATAAATGCTGGAGGGGTTGTGGAGAAAAGGGAACCCTCTTGCACTGTTGGTGGGAATGTAAATTCATACAGCCACTATGGAGAACAGTATGGAGGTTCCTTAAAAAACTAAAAATAGAACTACCATAGGACCCAGCAATCCCACTACTGGGCACATACCCTGAGAAAACCATAACTCAAAAAGAGTCATGTACCACAATGTTCATTGCAGCTCTGTTTACAACAGCCAGGACATGAAAACAACCTAAGGGTCATGGACAGATGAATGGATAAAGAAGATGTGGCACATATATACAATGGAATATTACTCAGCCATAAAAAGAAACGAAATTGAGTTATTTGTAGTGAGGTGGATGGACCTAGAGTATGTCATACAGAGTGAAGTAAGTCCGAAAGAGAAGACAAATACTGTACGCTAACACATATATATGGAATCTAAAAAGAAAAAAAAATGGTTCTAAAGAACCTAGGGGCAGGACAGGAATAAAGACACAGACATAGAGAATGGATTTGAGGACACAGGGAGGGGGAAGGGTAAGCTGGGACAAAGTGAGAGAGTAGCACTGACATATATACACTACCAAATGGAAAACAGATAGTTAGTGGGAAGCAGCCGCATAGCACAGGGAGATCAGCTTGGTGCTTTGTGACCAGCTAGAGGGGTGGGATAGGAAGGGTGGGAGGGAGACGCAAAAGGGAGGAGATATGGGGATATATGTATATGTATAGCTGATTCACTTTGTTATACAGCAGAAACTAAAACAACAATGTAAAGCAATTAGACTCCAATAAAGATTTTTTTTAAAAAAAGAATTTAAAAAAAATTGGGGGCTTCCCTGGTGGCGCAGTGGTTGAGAGTCCGCCTGCCAATACAGAGCACACGGGTTCGAGCCCTGGTCCGGGAAGATCCCACGTGCCATGGAGCAGCTGGGCCCGTGCACCACAACTGCTGAGCCTGCGCTCTAGAGCCTGCAAGCCACAACTACTGAGCCTACGTGCCACGGCTGCTGAGGCCCGTGTGCCTAGAGCCCATGCTCTGCAACAGGAGAGGCCACCGCGGTGAGAGGCCCATGCACTGCAACGAAGAGTAGACCCTGAAAGCCCATGAGCAGCAACGAAGACCCGAGGCGGTCAAAAATAAATAAAACTAAATAAAATTTTTTTTTTTAAATTGGAGTATCATGAATACCCCCACCCCAAATATAGATACACATTTCTCATGTGTATATATATACAAATATAAATTCCATACATACACATCCATGCATACACACCACTCTCACCAGCAATATATTAGTATTTCTTTGAGTCATCTGTATTCCACATAATCTACTTAATAGTTCCATTTTTGTGGATTTCTCATCAAATATAATCACCTTTAAAAAAATCTAACATAAGTAAAGATGGGAGAAATATAGGCTCTTAAGTTTTGTTCCTTTTTACATTTGCATTACAAATATTATGTTCAACCCATGATTTCTTTGCAGGAATCTTTTTTTTTTCATTTTAAACAAGAAGTTTATTTAAATTTGACTTGAAGGGAAAACTACCTAGGATTCATTTCTTTTAGAGTAATTTATCCCTACTTAAAGACAGATTATAACATGTAACAGCTACATACAAAGAAGTTGTAAAATTGTCCTTTGTTTTACAATGATAAATGAAAAACATTAAAATTCTCCAATCGAACAAGGTATGCAAGAATTTTTATGTTGTTCTTTTTTTGTTAAACAGTGAGAGCAAAATAACTTACTGGAATATAAAGATAAGAGCTGATGAGCATACCACTAATGGAGAAAAGGGGGTATCTTCACAGAACCAGTATTTTTCCCCATTCTATCTCCATTTGATGTCTATCAAAACATACCATTGGCCATTTACTTTAAAAAAATGCAATACGCTTGTGCATATACACCACTTACTTTATGTACAATAAAGGAATGGGGAAGGGGAAAATGAAAGAATAGTGAAACTATATAGCAGGAGTCGGGATGTGGTGGAACCAAACTGCGGTTTTCTAATTGAGAATGTCTTCTTGGTCTGGAGGAACAGAATTCTAGAGTAAAGTAGCAGGTTCCCTTTTTAGTAGACACCTCCTGTCTGCTGCTGGAACACATCTATTGTATCTTCATCCTCCATTTTCAACTGTGCAGGTGTGTCTGTTTCATTGACTGGCTGCCCATCAAATCGGAATCTGATCTGCCTCATTGACAAACCCTGTTGTTCACAATAGGCTTTCATTAGTTTACTAAGTGGTGTATGCCTCTTAATCTTAAACGGCACCACAGAACCATCCTGGCCCATCAAATGATTATGATCGGGCTTCCCTGGTGACGCAGTGGTTGAGAATCCGCCTGCCGATGCAGGGGACACGGGTTCGTGCCCCGGTCCGGGAAGATCCCACATGCCTCGGAGCGGCTGGGCCCGTGAGCCATGGCCGCTGAGCCTGCGCGTCCGGAGCCTGTGCTCCGCAACGGGAGAGGTCACGACAGTGAGAGGCCCACGTACCGCAAAAAAAAAAAAAAAAAAAAAAAGGCTGGGAAGAGATGACAATAACAGTGGGGATGGTGAAGGACATACTTATGAGATATTTATAAGGCAAAATTTGACTGAATGTGAGGGTGAAAGAAGGAGAAATCACGGATGAACCCACCAAAAAGAGAATTAGGTTTAAGTTTTGTCTTCTGCAGGGGAGAGAGAGGGAGTTGGAGGATTAAATTCAGTTTTTGACAGTTTAATTTGAGAAGATATTTAGACATCTAGATAGAACCATTCAATTAGCAGTCAAAGCAGGGATGGAGACAGAGTTGGGAGCCATTAGCATAACTACAATAACCAAAATCATGGGAGAGATTGATGTTGACTATAGACAAATAAGTCAACCAGACTTGAAAAGGCCAAGGACCAGGACTTCCCTGGTGGTGCAGTAGATAAGACTCTGCGCTCCCAATGCAGGGGGCCCAGGTTCCATCCTTGGTCAGGGAACTAGATCCCACATGCATGCCGCAACCAAGAGTTCACATGCCACAACTAAGGTGCCTGCATGCCGCAACTAAGGAGCCCACTTGCCACAAGGAGCCGGCAAGCCGCAACTAAGGAGCCCATGTGCTGCAACTAAGGAGCCAGTGAGCCACAACTAAGAAGCCTGTGAGCCACAATAAGGAGCCCGCCTGCTGCAACTAGGAGCCAGTGCAACCAAATACATAAATAAATATTTTGGAAGAAAAAAAAAAAAAAAGAAAGAAAAGGCCAAGGACCAAACACCAATATAAAAGGGTTAGGCAGAGTATTAAAAGCTCACAAAGAAGTGGCAACCTGAGACGTAGAAGAAAAATCTGAAAAGTATGGCTTACACTGAATGGTTGGTATTTATTTTCCTCTTTTTGCTGCTTCTTACTACTTTTTAATAAGAAAAAAGGTGCTCTAAATGAGTAGTATAACTTGCATCCATGTATTTTTCCATATATATACATAGACAAAGTTTAATGGTTTTCTAACCTATCTCAAAGTCATTAATGAGTCACATAACTCAATATAACTGAATTATTAGTATCTATAAACAATGATTTTCTTTTCCAAGCCATTTTTAAAGTGTCCACCCTCATTACTACTGTAAACCATCTGTAAGTACTTAACTTTGTCAGGCTGCTGGGATATCTGTCTCCCCCCTTGAGAAGTCCAACCCAGACTAAATGAATAATTGAGGAAAAAACTGCTCTAAAAACGTAATGACATATGGCTCTAATAAAGACTTCAGAGTATTTGTTTCTCCTGGGTTAAAACAAATAGATTTATCCCCAGTAAAATATAGACAAACAATACAGTATTGACCCATGTAGCCTATCCAAGGTTATTCATACCTGCTACAAGATCAGCTGTAAATTTTATTTGCAAATTATTTCAAAGCTATAAAATACCTCACCTCCACCTTTTCGAATAGATTCATTAACCTCAGAAATCCTAATATGATGTCATTAGAAAGTATTTATTTTAATCTCTTGGGGGGCATTTTAGATTAAAGGAGTAAAGGAGATAATTTTTATACTAACAGCTAAAGGTTCCAAATCATTGGAATATTTTATTGACAAGTAATAGACTAATTCAGTGATACAGTTCTAAAGTATTGCATGAATTTAGTATTGATTCTTAAGGTTTAATTAGTTGAAACAAAATTGTTTAAATGGTCCTTTAAAAAAAGTATTTAGGGGGGGCTCCTTGGTGGTGCAGTGGTTAAGAATCCGCCTGCCAATGCAAGGGACACAGGTTCGAGCCCTGGTCCGGGAAGATCCCATATGCCGCAGAGCACCGAATGCCGTGTGCCACAATTACTGAGCCTGCGCTCTAGAGCCCGCGGGCCACAACTACTGAAGCCTGCACGCCTAGAGCCCGTGCTCTACAACAAGAGAAGCCACCGCATGAGAAGCCCACGCATCACAACAAAGAGTAGCCCCCACTCACAGCAACTAGAGAAAGCCCAGGCACAGCAACGAAGACCCAACGCAGCCAAAAATAAATAAATTAATTTTTTTTTAAAGTATTTATAGTCCACAACAGACATCTTTCTCATCCAAGGGGATTTTTACCATTTTGAATTATTTTTCTTTCAAAATGTTACATGTTTATATCTAGCAGAGAAATATCTAAGTACATATTTCCTATTTTGAAGCCTAACGGCAAAAATTCTATCCCAAACACTGAAAAACTTCTAAGTTGCTAATTATAACCATAATTTGTCCATTTAAACCTTGATCCTTTACTTATCTAAGTAACTGCTTATCTCAAGCTAATCCTAAGCTTTGTGTTTACCAAAATGAAGAATGATAAATATATCTGCTGTTCTTATTCTAAAAACTCTCAGAGAAGCAAAATAGTGAGAAAAACATTCACTATATTTTTAAAAGTAAAATTTCAGCCAGTGTATACACAAACAGTATTGAGAAGGTAAGCACCCTTTTTTTCTTCAGCGAACTTCAGTCTGTTTAGCAGTTTCATACTGTATATTTCTAAAACACTAACAAAATAACACGCTAGAGACTTATGAAACCGTTATTATACGCAGTGTTATTTTCTTCTTACATTAGTCCCAACTGTGAAATTGGTGAATATATATTTCAGGTAACTTCATTTAAGAATTTTAGCACTATTTGACAAGCATGACAGAGCTTTTAAAGAATATTAAGAATTCCCAAAATAAACAGAATGGGTATTTGAGAAAATATTTTGGGAAAAAAAAAATCTTCACCTTCTCCAAGTTAGCAATTCCAACATATCCCTGATCAGAATTATTTCAAAGTATTTCCTAGGAAATTTGACAACCCAACATTTCAAATATGTCGGAGAGTTCTGAGGTTCAGAGATTATGGAACTGTTGGAATCATTTGTACATAATTTGTCATTTCTGAATCTGTATCCTCAGTTCTCTCATCTGTAAAATAAAGCGAACAGGAAAATGATCTGTCTCTCTAATGTCTTCCAGTCTCGATTCTTGTGGCTAAGTGATATGATTTTCCTTTATAAATAATAAAATAAAAAATAAAAGCATTAAAAGTATGTGTTTTTAAACTGTGAGACTTTGGGGTTTGTTTTTTTTTTTTTTTTAATCTGTTAAGGACCTTGAAGATACTTTACATAAACAAGCCAGCCATTTTATATCGGAATAAAAATAGGTTAATAGCTTCTGCACAAAACAGTATACATGATGAAATCTCTTATTTAAGGTGAAATAATGTTTTCCAACTTTAATTTTGCTAGTTTTACTTCAAATCTAAACTTCTGTTCTCAATTAGATGGCCATTTTATAATTTGAATACTTTTCTAATTTATACATGTATTGAAAATCTTGCTTCCTTTCCATGTGGAAAAACACACATGTACTTACCATCATCTTTATATAGATTTCATTTTTAAAAAAACCTTGAATGGCACATGTTCAAAGTTGTTCTAAAGTAATGACTCTTTTTTTAAAAATGGACCTTCTCTAGTATTTAAATGTGTGTTTCTTTAATTCTGCAACTGCATTTGTAAAGGTAAGAACTGTCAAAACAATTAGTCTGATGTTGAGATAAATCCTTCCACTTTGGTAAACATCTCCATTTTATTTTAAGCAGAAAGTCTTAAGTGTCTTCATATAGTATTAAAAATGACATTTCATAAGCCCTTTTCTATGATAGTTTACAAACACTAGGAAGAAATATTCTAAGATGTTAATACTGTTTATATCTGGGTAGTGGTATTACATGCCATTTTATCTTTTACATTTCCCAAAAAGCATTATTACTTTGGTAACCAGATAGTATTTCAAAATTAAATTTTAAATAGTGTATAAAGTGTGGGACATCAACACAGTCCACTTCTACAGCAGACATGTTAAATACTTTTTCCCTATTGACAAGCCTCTGTTTTAACAGGAAGAGTGATTTGATCAGTCTGTCAGGTTGGATAAAGGCAAAACATTTACTTTCCAGGTCCTTCTCTTAATCTAAGTTTTTGAGAAGATCCAAGAAGTGAATTTAACAGCACTGAATCTTGCAGTAGTAAACTTTCTGAGGGGTACAGAGTAACACCTTTCATTACAACTATCAGCAGAATGGGGAAAGACTCCCCAGATTTACCAGTGTTCTCGGAAACTTGTTCGTATTCTCCTTTGTCATTATTTAAGAACAATTCCATTTAGAAAGAAAAGTAATTGTAAACTTTCTATTTCAAGGCCATAAAAACTGGGATGAAAGGAAAAGCCTTGACCTTTCTATTTTAGACTTTCATCTGTGTAGCTAAGCCACCTGCTTTCTCTCCCCTACCCCATCTACTTAATGGACTGAAAATACCGCACCTAATTGCAATTTTATAAAACCAGCCAGAGTTTTCCACTTTAACGAATTACAACTGTCTTGCACCTGAAGGCTCGCACGTAAAATTTTGCTCAGCCGTCCCTCCCAATTCTTTCCCACCTCCCTCAATTGTTAGTTATCAAATGTCGTTAAACGAAGATACTAGGATTCCGTGTATTAAGCTATCTACACTTTCAACACCGAGCGCCCAACAGAAAATCTACTCCAGTCTCTCCTCCTGTGGATCTGGGGCTGGGGATTATCATCTTTGTTGCGGTTACGCAGGAGGCACCTAGCAGCTCTGCCTAGAAAGGAGTCGCGTCTCTCCGCCGCCAAACAACAAGGGACTCAGGCTGGGAAAAGACAGACCCGGGTGGGAAGAAACCTCCAGGAGGAAGAAGAGAGCTGGGAAGAGGGAGCTCTCAAGACTGGAAGGAAGGACCTTCCAAGGCACGAAGGGGAAAGGGTGTGTGAAGTGGAGCGAGAAGTGGGCGGCCGGGGAAAGCGGGAAGCAGGGGACGGGGCCCGGCGGGAGGGCGCGGGGGGCGGCTCCCGGGCCGGGCAGGAGGCGCGGGGGCCGCGGCGGGCGTGGGCAGCTCGCAGACAACAGCCCAAGTCCGAGCAGCGGGGGCGCTTTCAACCGCGCCAGGCGCCGGCGTGGGGGGGGCATGAAGAGCGGAAAAGAGCAGTTTGAGGGGCCGATGGAGCCGCGTCGAGGCCGGCGCGGCGGGGACAGCGGGCCCACCCCCAACCGAGCCCCGCTACTTAACTATTTGTAGAGCTGCTGCAGGCACAGGTCCAGGCTCTCGCCCTCCACCTCCTCGCGGGTGATGCGCTCCGACAGCGGCCGCGGGAGCGGGGGCAGCGGCGGCAGCTGGGGCGGCGGCGGTGGCACGGCCGACTGCCCCCGGGCTGCCGCCGCCTCTTCCTCCTCGCCCTCCGCCGCCACCACCTCCTCCTCAGGCTCTGGGTCTTGCTCCTGCTCTTGGTCCCCCTCCTCCGTCGCGGCTACAGTGGCCGCCTCCTCCCCTGGTTCCTCGACCGAAGCCTCGGGCGCCTCAGCCGCTACCAGTTCGGGCTCGGGCTCCGACTCGGGTTCGGGTTCCGGCTCGGGCTCGCCGCCGCCGCACGGTCCGCGAAACTCGCCCAAGAATAGCTCCAGGAAGCGCCGGTAAGTTTTCTCCTCGGGGCTGCAGCCGGCCATCGCTGCTCATGCCCCGGAGCCGACCGGGAAGTGGGTGGGGGAAGCCCAGGAAGGGGAGGGGGCTGCTCGCGAGCCTCGGGATCCTGCAAGGGCGGTTAACTGCCGCACCGGCACGAGCGATCAGCACTAGGTTGCTCGGAGAGGGCTCCCGCAGGCGTGCGCGCCGCCGAGCCCGGACGTGCGCGGCCTGGGGGCGGGGGCGGAGCGCGCTGCCCCTCTCTGGTCTGGAGGGAAAGTTGGTCGCGGGCGCGCGCGCGGGGTCCAGCGACGGCCCACCCTCTAGCCCTAAGAAGAGCTCAGCCCACGCTGCCGAGAGACTGTCACCATGGCAACCGGCTCTAATTAAGAATTTCAGGGTCCCTCCCGTCGAGTCCGCGGAGTCGAAAGGGCACTCGACTTGTCCCCTCTCCAACTCTGAATGTCTTCATTGTATGGCTATCCTAACCTCAAGTGGATAAGACAGAACTAAGACATCTCCAGGTCTAGCTGTTGGTTCCCACTTGGATTGGATTTACCTCAGTTTTCCTTATCTGTCCTGCCTTGCCTTAGGGTGCTTATCTGTTGAAAGATACCACAGTGTGAACACCTTTTGTTGTTGATGAAACTAATTTAATAGTTTGCGGGGGAAGGCATCCAACACCTACCAAGTGGTAGTTTCCCTTGCCTACATTCTCTCATTTGATTCTGTGAAGAAAGTGGTGTTATCCTCATTTCTCAAAAAGAGGAAACAGGATTAAGTACTTTTAAAAAATATTTATTTATTTATTTGGCTGCCCGGTAGCGTGCAGGATCTTTTTTTTTTTTCCCCGTTGCGGAGCACAGGCTCCGGACGCGCAGGCCCAGCGGCCATGGCTCACGGGCTTAGTTGCTCCGCGGCATGTGGGATCTTCGCGGACCAGGGCACGAACCCGTGACCCCTGCATCAGCAGGCGGATTCTCAACCACTGCGCCACCAGGGAAGCCCGCGTGCAGGATCTTTTTAGTTGCAGCAG
The DNA here is from genome assembly GCF_026419965.1 of Kogia breviceps. NCBI lineage: Eukaryota > Metazoa > Chordata > Mammalia > Artiodactyla > Physeteridae > Kogia > Kogia breviceps. The sequence goes on from NC_081328.1 coordinate 23,965,143, forward strand.
GTGGGGTAGAACCCAGGCCCTCTGCATTGGGAGCACGAAGTCTTAACCACTGGACCACCAGGAAAGTCTCTAAGTACATTTCCTCTTTTCAAGGTGTCAAAGCTACTAGCCATGGCATTGGAATTAGAACCCAGGTTGTAAGCTTCCAAAGCCTGTCGAGACCCTTTATCCTGTACTCTTCTCTGCCTCTGAAGATTCAGCAGTGTAATAATACGTCTATAAAGCCTTATTTTAAAAGGGCTTTATAGATTAAGAGTCATTTTCATCCCTTTAATCCTTACAATAGCGCCTCAAGTTAGAAGATATTACCATGATTCCATTTTATAGATGAGAAAACTGAGACTTAAATACGCAAGTGATGTAACAAGGACTAAATCCAGGTCTTTTCACTGCAAAGCCATCAGTTTTCCAGCACAGCAAGACACCCTTCTTTAGTGTCTGCGTAATATATATTAGACTTTATTACATTATATGTATTTTGGGGTACATTTTGTTTGCTCTTCTTCTCCATCCCCCTGGGCCTCTTTCTTTTGTAGATTGAAACTGAAAGAACTTTAAATTATTCTAATTTTCTTACCAAACTACACACAAACCTACTATTTTCAAGCCTTACTGAGGGGGGTGGGAGAGGGAGAAGCTGTGTTGTTATACAGCTGTATAGATGACAGCATCATTACCGCATACTGCCATGTCCACGGCAACATATAATTCAGCAAAAATATAGTGATTCTTTCTCTACTTTGTAAAACATGTTCACAAAATATCCACCCCATCCTCTCCATTTATTGTTTCTGGGTTTCAGCTGGATTTAGGGTCTGAAATACCATTTCTAGTCAGTTATTAATGGCAGAAGGAGTCTCCCTGCCAAATGTTTTCATATAATACTGTATTCTAAATCCCTGACATGATACTGTTATTTTAAGAGTAAATGGGTTGCGGCTTCCCTGGTGGTGCAGTGATTGAGAATTTGCCTGCCAATGCAGGGGACACGGGTTCAAGCCCTGGTCCAGGAATGTTCCACATGCCGCGGAGCAATTAGGCCCGTGAGCCACAATTACTGAGCCTGCACGTCTGGAGCCTGTGCTCCGCAACAAGAGAGGCCGCAACAGTGAGAGGCCCGCACACCGCGATGAAGAGTGGCCCCCGCTTGCCACAACTAGAGAAAGCCCTTGCACAGAAACGAAGACCCAACACAGCCAAAAAAAAAATACATAAATAATTTTTTTTTTAATGTGAAACTCTATGAGAAAAGCAAATAAAAATGCAATACCAGTATGATTATTTTTTAAAAAGAGAAAAAAAAGAGTAAATGGGTTGTGCTCACTAATGTACATTATGGCATCATGTAAAATAGACACCCATTCTCTCCTAGCTTGAGATTAATTAATACATGATAGAAAGCGTATAGTGAGTAACGCACATGAGTCCTCTGTAACTACTTATTTTTGTCTCAAAAGTAAATGGAAAGACCTAATAAATAAGTCTGTTTCCAGACAAGCTAAATGTATTTATACGTGTTTTGTTTAAAACAGCAACACCGGCATAGAGCAACTTCTTTATGAGATGCCAAGAAAGTCTTTAAATTCCTCATTTGTCTTTGTTTTCAATCCACCTGTTCATTTCCGTTTCAGAATGTCTAGAAAAGATTGACAAAACTTATAAGGCTGCAAAACATCAAAATGTCCACAATTTTACATTCCAACAACTATTTAATATCTCAGAATTTGACATAATGACATTTAGTTCAAGAGTACCTAGCTGTCAACTGTAACAATTCACATCAAGCTACACCTTCCTATTTTGTAATGTAGTTGCCCCCCTCACCTAGATGACATTCATTTGTGACATTAATTTATGACTCAACCCACATATCAAAGGGAAGTGTTATATGTTGGGGAAACATTATTACTAAAAGAAAAAGGGTACACCTCCACATTACTATAAATGAGAGGTGTGTTTGCTTAGTTTAATAAAGATATTTCTTTACAAAAGATCAGTATGGATCCTATTGCATCCATTTGACAGAGTAGCTTTGCCAGAAGGTTGCTGACAGCAGTGCTGGGATCTCAGAGCAGCTGTGTAGGATGATTTTGCCATCGTCAAGAAGTCTTTTTAGTCATTATTTTGCATTGCTTTACTTTCCTCTTCAGTTCCTCTCCTCTTATACTTTCCTAATCCCCTTTCTTGCTGTCTGTTTTAAAATATTGAGCTATAAAAAGCATATGTATTAAGTGTTTTTAATTCTTTTAAGTTGTTTTTTTTTTTTGAGATTTGTCGAAAGAATTGTTCTCCCTCTGACCCTTAGCTCTTTGGAGGAAATGCACATGTTTTTCATGGACGTTCATTGTAATGATGATATTTATAAGATTAAAGAGGGGAATTCCCTGGTGGTTCAGTGACTGGGACTCAGTGCTTTCACTGCCGAGGGCCCAGGCTCAATCCCTGGTCAGGGAACTAAGATCCCAGAAGCCGCACAGTGCGCCAAAAGAATAAAAATTTTAAAAATAAAAAAGATTAAAGAGAATTGTTGAGTTGGGCAGTTTCTTATATGACCCAGTAATCCGTCTCCCAAATATTTACCCACAAGAAATGAAAACATATCCACCAAACACATACACAGATACACATCACCAAAAAAAACCTTGTATGTAAATTTTTTCAATAGCTTTATTTTATTCATAACAGCTCAAACTTGGAAGTAACCCAGATGTCCACCAGTAGATGAATGGATAAACAAATTGTGGTATATTCATACAATGGAATACAACTCAGCAAAAAAAAAAAAAAAAAAAATCAAATACTGATAAACACAACAACATGGGCGAATCTCAAAAACATGTTGAGTAGGGCTTCCGTGGTGGCGCAGTGGTTGAGAATCCGCCTGCCGATGCAGGGGACGTGGGTTTGTGTCCCGGTCCGGGAAGATCCCACATGCCACAGAGCGGCTGGGCCCGTGAGCCATGGCCGCTGAGCCTGCGTGTCTGGAGCCTGTCCTCCGCAACGCGAGAGGCCACAACAGTGAGAGGCTTGTATACTGCAAAAAGAGAGGAAAGAATTTTGTGGGGGTGATTAGAATGTTTGATATCTTGACTGGATGGTTATATAGGTGTATTTATCAAAAATAAGCAAAATGTACATTTTAAATAAGTGTATTGTATGTAAATTATACCTCAATAAAGTTGATTTTTAAAGTTAAAAAGAATTGATTACTGTTTAGTCCTATTTTTGTTCTCATATCCATTCCTTCTCCTACCTTGCTCTTCTCTGTGTTGTAGGGGTACTGACTCTTTCAAGCTGCATTCACCAGGTTCCTTGACAGCTGACTTCCAGCTGAGATTTGCCCAGTGGGCGACATTGGCAGGAAATTGGAAGGTGGAAGGAAAGGAAAAAAGCCAAGATATTTCTTCCCTGTCCCCTACCTCCGTCCTAATGCTTGCTGCATCTCCTTTACAGCTTTGCTCCCTCTGAACCTGTCCATTGGAATTCCAGCTTTTGTCTGTGACACCAGTCCCTGAGCTCCAGAAACATCATTTTCTTCCATTTGTCCATCATCCTAGAGATGGTAGCTGGTTTTAGCTTCCTAATCTTGCCTGCTATGGACTGAATATTTGTGTTCTCAAAAAATTCATATGTTTAAATCCGAACCCCCAAGGTGAAGGTATTAGGAGGTGGGGCCTTTGGGAAGTGATTAGGTTATGAGGGCACAGCCCTCATGAATGGGATTAGTGCCATTAAAGATGAGGTCCAACCACCTAGAGGGGTGGGATAGGAAGGGTGGGAGGGAGGGAGACATAAGAGGGAAGAGATATGGGGATATATGTGTATGCATAGCTGATTCACTTTGTTGTAAAGCAAAAACTAACACACCATTGTAAAGCAATTATACTCCAATAAAGATGTTAAAAAAAAAAAAAAAAAGATGAGGTCCAAGAGAGACCTGTCTCCTTTCTAAATGTGAGAACACAGTAAAAAGACTGCTGTCTGTGCCAGACACTGAATCTGCCAGAACAGTGTTCATGGAACTCCTAGCCTCCAGAACTGTGAGAAATAAATTCCTGTTGTTTATAAGCCACCATATTTATGTGTTTTTTGTTTTAGCAGCCCAACCAGACTAAGACACTGCCTCACCTTCCCTTTTGGCTTGTTAGCTCTTCTATCACTTGTGTAAGCAATTTCCTATATTCTATTCCCTCTGTTTTCTTAACTGAATCTCAACTGATACAATAACAAATAATACTTTAAAGAATGATAAAATATATATATAAAAGAATTATAAATGGATCAAGCTGACATTACAGCGAGTTTAGGTCTTCAAAGGTACTACTCGAACACTGAGTTTACTTGAAGTCAGCAGTAAATGATTTCCTGGAATTAAAAATTATGAATAGGCTGCTAGTGGTTCAAGGGTAAGGAGGGAAGGATGACTAGGTAGAACATGGGATTTTTAGGGAAGCAAAGACTATTCTGTATGATACTACAATGGTGGATACAAATCATTAGACATTTGTCAAAAGCCATAGAACATACAACACAGAGTGAATCCTAGTGTAAACTATGTACTTTGGTTAATAATAATGTATTAATATTGGCTCATCAGTTGTAACAAATGTACCTCACTAGTATAAGATGTAATAATAATTGGGGAAACTGTGAGAGGAACTTACATATATCTCTGATCTAGTGCCTAGGCAAATGTTTAAGGCTAGGCCTAATGACGAATGTTATATTGCAAATATAAAAATGTGTAATTTCTCATTCATATTTTTTCAGTTGATGGAAGGATAACTAATATATAAGTACTTTTTAAGATATACATATTTTTAAAATTAATTTATTTATTTATTTTTGGCTGTGTTGGGTCTTCGTTGCTGCGCGGGCTTTCTCTAGTTGCGGTGAGCGGGGGCTACCCGTCGTTGCGGCGCCTGGGCTGCTTATTGTCGTGGCTTCTCTTGTTGCAGAGCACAGGCTCTAGGTACGCAGGCTTCAGTAGCTGTGGCACGTGGGCTCAGTTGTTGTGGCTTGCGGATTCTAGAGCGCAGGCTCAGTAGTTGTAGATTAGTTGCTCCGCAGCATGTGGGATCTTCCCAGACTAGAGCTCGAACCCGTGTCCCTTGCATCGGCAGGCAGATTCTTAACCACTGCACCACCAGGGAAGCCCACTTTTGAAGATACTAATTCGATTGTGTTGTCAAACTGACTTGTAGGGAGCAAGAGAATACCTGTCAACTGAGAAAACTGAGCACATAAGTGTTTTCAAATGAGAACATCTTCCTCCTTTCTTCTCAATATATCCTACCTACATCCTCTACCTCCTAGATTAATATTATAACTTTTAAATCATATCCATTTGCTGCCAAAAATATTACTGCTATATTACTTTTTATTCCTCTTCTCTTGATGGCTAATATGTTCATACTGCAGCAAGAGTTCACAGCTGTCAAAATTAAAATTCACATCAGGTAATAACAGGTCCACATGCACTATTTTCATCAGTTTTAAAAAACAGGGCTTCCCTGGTGGCGCAGTGGTTGGGAGTCCGCCTGCCGATGCAGGGGACACGGGCTCGTGCCCCGGTCCAGGAGGATCCCACATGCCGCGGAGCGGCTGGGCCCGTGAGCCATGGCCACTGAGCCTGCGCGTCCGGAGCCTGTGCTCCGCAACGGGAGAGGCCACAGCAGTGAGAGGCCCGTGTACCGCAAAAAAAAAAAGCAAAGAAGTCCCCAAAACAGGTTCTAACTTTTTTTCTTAATGTTTTAACCATTAATGATAATAATATTTTTTAATCTTGCTTAGTTCTTTGAGGAATCAAAAAAATTTTTAACTTATTATGACATGCTTATGAAATAGGATGAGGGCAGGGGTTATGGTGATTTCTGATGAGGATACTATAAATGGCAAAGATGTTAATATATCCCTTCTATAATAAATGGTTCTTCTAAAATGAATTGACTCCAGGGACTTCCCTGGTAGTCCAGTCGCTAAGACTCCATGCTCCCAATGCAGGTGGCCTGGGTTCGATCCCTGGTCAGGGAACTAGATCCCACATGTCGCAACTAAGAGATTGCATGCCAGAACTAAAGATCCTGCATGCCGCAACTAAAGATCCCACACGCCGCAACGAAGATCCCGCATGCCACAACTAAGACACAGCACAGATAAATAAATAAATAAATTTTTAAAAAATTAAAAAATAAAACGAATTGGCTAAAAAAAAATCCACTTCAACATTTTGCTACTAGTTTTCACTTTACAAGAACCAAAAATCACTTTATGGTGGTTAAAAAAAAACTATATTATCTAATTTTTTAAAAAATTATTTATTTTATTTATTTATTTTTGTCTGCATTGGGTCTTCATTGCTGTGCGCGGGCTTTCTCTAGTTGCGGCCAGCGGGGCCTACTCTTCATTGTGGTGCACAGGCTTCTCATTGCGATGGCTTCTCTTGTTGCAGAGCATGGGCTTTAGGCGTGCGGGCTTCAGTAGTTATAGCACGCGGGCTCAGCAGTTGTGCCTCACGGGCTCTAGAGCACAGGCTCAGTAGTTGTGGCGCACGGGCTTAGCTGCTCCACGGCATGTGGGGTCTTCCCGGACTAGGGCTCGAACCCGTGTCCCCTGCATTGGCAGGCGGATTCTTAACCACTGCACCACAAGAGAAGCCCTAATTCCATTTATATATTTACTTATAATAAATACATGCAAGAATTGAGTGATATTGATCATGTTCTCTTTCAGTCAGCAGATGCCCATTACCCACTCTGGAGCATTCATCAAAAAGTCCGACTGCTTTTTTAAATGAAAAGGAAGCAGACAACTAAATATGAAAACTCCACAGAAAGGTGTCTCCTATGCTCAGATAATACCACTTTATTCTTCATTGAGTGTGGAGCTGATGGAATTGAGCCACAATGACATTTGTGACTAGAGGGGAAGATGGAAACGATTCCATTAACCTAGAGTGCTGTAACATATGGTAATCATAAGTGGTAGAATAGCTGGGTTGGACAAGGGTAAAGTAAGCCATGTGGCACAGACATTACCAATTAACACACATGGTAACCATGCTGATACAATGTAGCTTCTCCAGAAAGGAAATTATTTGGGCATATGAATTGGTTTGCTGGCTTATGAAAGAGTGATCTATAAATGACATATCTGGCACCAATATAGCACATGTGGTTTCCAGTAATTTTGCAAGTTGGGGGCTATTAAGATTTGAAGAACCTCCATATACCTAAATAGCAGTACAATGCATTGCAGTTATTTGCACAAAGGCAGCAAATCAATATCTATGCAAAATAAACTTGGGTCATTCATATATAAAATTATTTTTCAAATATCTTTTTTTTAAGTGTCACATGAAATCCTGGAATTTTGTATCTCTGAAAAAATAATTTCATGACTGTTTAAGGTATAAAGCTTATGGTCATGGCAAAAGTTCAAGATTAGATCTAAACTGTACTGAGAGATAGAATTACATTTGTTCCAAAAATTGGCAAAAATATTGATTTTGAAAGAAACATGATGAAAACTGTGTTTTAAGAAAATTAATACACAAATATTCTTTCAGAAGAAACACTGAAGGCTGAAAGATCAGCTGGGCAATGGGAGATAATGAGAGTGCAGAAGAGAATGCTGTCAGTGGGAATGAAGATGAACACAAGAAACTAAAAGACACTCTACAGGAAGATCTGAAATTCTAAGAAGACACGAAGATGCAACATAGGAAGAGCCAGTAACCCACCCAGAGAGGCTCTCAAGTGGCTATTCTGGCTATCTATTGCTGCAAAACAAACTACTGCAAAACTTAGTGGCTAAAACAAAAACGACCTAATAAGAACTACTGTATAGCACAGGGAACTCTACTCAATACTCTATAATGGTATGTATGGGAAAACAATCTAAAAAAGAGTGGATATATGTATATGTATAACTGATTCACTTTGCCGTATACCTGAAACTAACACAACATTGTAAATCAACTATACTCCAGTAAAAATTTTTTTAAAAAAAGAACAACACTACCTGTAACTGGGAGACAAATTTGAAAACAATTAGGACAATTAAAATAGAACATTATAGGTTGAGTGTACAGCACAATAAATAAATAATAAAACAAAAACACTTTACTGTATTTCACAGCTCTGTAGGTTGACTGGGCTCAGCTAGGTGGTTCTCACTTGTAGGTCTCGTGAGGTTGCAGTCTGATAGCAGTTGGTTAGGGATAAAATTATGGCTAGATGTCCAAGAGATTCACTCACATTCTACTTTTTTCCATTTATATTGAAAAAAAATTAAGCAGAAAAATGACTAATATGTAAATTATTTTCAAGATATTAATTTGATTGTGTTGCCAAACTGGCAGTTGAAGCTGGCTGTTAACTGGGAGCTCAGCTGGGACCATCAACTGTAATGCCCACACATAACATCTCCAATGGCCTTAGGGTAATCAGATGTCTTACATGGTAGCTTAAGAGTTCTAAGATTGAGTGTTTCAGTGAATAAAACAGAAGGTGTGACCTGGTGTCATAAATCAATAGCATTACTTCTGTGGTACTCTATTGGTCAAAGCAGTAATAGGCATATTTGGATACAAGAGAAGGAGACATAATATACCCCAACCTCCTGATGGGAGGAGTGTCAAAGAATTCATCTTGAAACTACCATAGTGACATTTACCTGAATGAATTTATGACAAAGTTTAGCAACTTAAACTTGGAAGCTCAGAAATTTGAGTGTTCCACAACTAAGTGTCCATCAATGCATTATTGGATAAAGAAATTGTGGTATTCATATATATATGCATATTTACATATATATGCATACATATATACATACACATATATACATACAATGGAATATTATTCAGCCACAAAAAAAATGAGGAAATCCTGGGAACTTCCTTGGAGATCCAGTGGTTAGGACTCCGCACTTCCACTGCATGGGGCACAGGTTCTATCCCTGGTCAGGGAACTAGGATCCCACATGCTGTGTGATGTGGCCAAAAAAAATAAAATGAGGAAATCCTGCCATTTGCAACAGCATGGATGGGCATTGAGGGCATTATGCTAAGTGAAGTAAGTCACACATAGAAAGACAAACACTGTATGAGCTCACGTATTTATAGAATCAAAAACAAACAAACTCATAGAAAATGAGATCAGATCTGTGGTTACCAGAGGCAGAGTGTTGGGGGAGGAGGAATTGGAGAAGGGTGGTCAAAAAGTACAAACTTCCAGTTACAAGATGAATAAGTATCAGGGATACACGCATGATGATTATAGTTAACACTGCTATATGATATACATGAAAATCAAGAGAGTAAATCCTAACAGTTCTCATCCGAAGGAAAAGAATTTTTTTCTTTTTGCTTTCTGTTTTATTTGTATCTATATGAGGTGATGGATGCTAACCAAACTTATTGCAGTAATCATTTTACAATATATGTAAGTCAAACCATTATGTACACCTTGAATTATATCTCAATAAAACCGGGGGAAAAAACAAAATTTGAGTTTTCCAAATGTAATTACACAGAAGTAGCTTAACTGACACTAACATATCTCATAAGAAACTGATGTATAAACATCACAATGACAACATATGACTTTACAATGAGAACTACTACTTCCATTGAGACCAGACAATTGTATGGATCTGGCTATAACCAAAGTACCTGGGAAATCAAACTATCAACAAATTGGTAACTGATGTGCATGGGATCAGACAAGAGTTCATTTTGTATTTAAAGCATCAAACTGAGATAGCCTCATGCAACCATTTCCACAATCAGGATCAGCTATCAGGACCAGTCTAAGAAGGACCCTCGTTCCCTTGAGCAGGGCTTGAGTGGTTAAACCAAAGTTAGCTCCATTTTGATCCTTTTTCTACCACACTCTATTGCTTGCCAACACTTCTGATGGACACATTTAAAGAATATGGCCCTATGCCATATTTTCCCAGGTTAGAGTTTCTAACCTAAACATTATTGATATTTTGGGCCCAGTAATTCTTTGTTATGGGGGGTTGTAACATACATTTTAGGATGTTTAGCAGCATACCTGATCTTTATCCACTAGTTGCAAGTGGCACCTGTCCCTAGCCATTGTGATGAGCAAAATATCTCCACAATGCTAAATGTCCCCTGGGAGGCAAAATCACCCCAAGCTGAGAACCACTTCATTATTATAAGAGCATGGACTCTGGAGTTAGACTTATTTTGACTTTCAGGTAGGCTGTTTCCTAGTAGTATGACTTTGAGCAAGTCATAAATTACAATGTACATTCCTTGTTGTTGGTTGCCCAGCAGCTATACCCCTTTCCTAGCAGCATCTCAGTCTCTTTGAGGGAATCACCTCTCCTACACTGTATGCAGTTTTGGTAGGCCTCCTCTTGCAGAAGCCAAAGATAACTGTACTGATGTTTTCCCCCAGATGCTACCACTTCCCGGGGTCAGACACTGACCTAAGTTAGGTCAGTAGAATACTCTCTCCCCTGACTTTGAATCCTGACCAAGCAATAACGATAGAGAAGGGTGATAGTTCATTCATCTCAGTGGGCTCCTACCATGAGACCATTCCTATGGTCCCTGCTGTCTGGGGCTCTGAAACTAATTAACTAGGTTATGCATTTCCAAGCTGGCTTTTTCTGCCTTCCTATTGTTCCTGTAACATACAGTAAATGTTAGCTACTATTAGTAAGGGGTATTGAAGATTCCATAGTTTAATTCTGAGAGCAAACTTATTTCTCTAGGGTCTTCCCTGGTGGCACAATGGTTAAGAATCCGCCTGCCAATGCAGGGGACACGGGTTCAATCTCGGGTCTGGGAAGAACCCACATGCCACAGAGCAACTAAGCCCGTATGCCACAACTACTGAGCCTGCGTGCCACAACTACTGAGCTTGTGTGTCACAACTACTGAAGCCCACATGCCTAGAGCCCATGCTCCGCAACAAGAGAAGCCACTGCAATGAGAAGCCCACGCACCACAATGAACAGTAGCCCCCGCTCGCTGCAACTAGAGAAAGCCCACGTGCAGCAATGAAGACCCAACACAGCCAAAAAAAACCACTTATTTCTCTAATTTCCAAGTTCTTAGAGTACAACTTGATGACACTTGAGCATACCTGTTATAGAATTAATAATTTGGCAACTGACTAGATATGTAGTCATTATGAGAGTAAGTCTCTGGGAAAGGTTCTGACATTAAGAGAAATGAAGTAGAAAAAGGAAACCAATTTGGGGAAAAATGGGTTTGGTTTTATATATGTCAAATATTTGATAAAACTATAACATTGTTAATTTAAAACAGATTGCAGTGGATTTGGAGCATGGGTGATAGAGCTTAATATGTTGATTTGGGACACAAAAGAGGATTAACATGACAACTGAAATAAGGACTAGAATAATTCCTTTGAGGTTAAGAGAGAAAAGTGGACATTCAACCGGATTCTGTCACTACAAACAGAATCCAATTCTGGCTGATTTAAACAAAAAATATTTAATATTTATTAAATAAATGAATAAAGAAACCCCAAAATTCATGAAGAAAAATGCATTAGCTATAATACTACCATATTTTGATAATTGTCCTACATAGAACTTGCCTTTAGAGTTTGGCTGATATAAGATAGAATACATTGGCATTTTTCATCTAACTGCCTTCTGAGACACCTCTTACTCAGGGGCCCTTTGTCAAATTCAAAACTCAAGGCCATGATTAACATACAAATAAGTTCCAGATGGAGCGATTTGAACATAAAATTACATTTGTTTACAGTACTCTAAGAAAAAATGGGATTATTTAATAATCATGGAGTGGGAAGGTCTAAATAGGACACACAACTCAAACAAAAGTGAAAAACTGACTACATAAAAACCTAATTTCTGTGAGACAAAAAAATAAGAAAAACTGGGGAAAATATCTGCCATATCACAAAGGCCTAATACCTTCCTTAATATGTGAAGAACTCTCACAGATTAAAAAGACCAACCACCCAATAAAAAAATGGACAAAAAATAAGAACATTCAGTTCATAGAAAAGGAAATAGAGTAACTTGTAAGCAAATCAAAAAACATTCAACCTCACTTATAAAAAGAGAAAAGAACAAGAAAATGTTAATATCACACTATGAGATGTTATTTTAATAAACTTATCAAATTGGCAAAAAAAATAACATACGATGTTAAGGGCATAAACAGCCTCTCTCAAACAACATTGGTGGAAGTATACATTGGTAGTATCTCTGGAGGATATGTGGGCAACATCTATCAAAATTCTAAATGCGCATACACTCTGACCAATTCCTTATATCCTCACAAAAAATTTGATTAATCTAAATATCCATCAATTTAAGAATGATTAAATAAAATGATATTTGTACAATATCATTGTACAATTGCTGGAATATCACACAGCAAGTTTTTAATTGAGAAAATTCTATATGTACCAATACAAAAATAAGGTACGGTTTGGGTTAAGATTTAGGTGTTGAAGAAAAATTATATTTATATTTTAGATACATGGAATAGCTCTAGAAGATCACACAAGAAACTGGTAATGATGACTGCCTCCTAAAAATGAACTGAGTGACTAAGGTACAGGGGAGGAAAGAAGACTTACTTTTCACTGAATTTCAAATCTTGTGCAAATATTGCTTAGTAAAAAAAAATAATTAAAAAATAAAATAAAAAACAAAGACAAGAAAAACATTTTTCTCTTGAAGAACTAATGATAGCAATTATGTTTCCCATTATTAGACCAAGAGTTATATAATCAATTATATTTTCCTCTTTGCCTTGGTTTATATAACTTAATATAAATTCTCTTTACTTTGCTACTTCACTTTTTCTTATCTGTGTTAATTTTAAAATTTTGAAAATAGGTAGAACATAATTTCCATAAGTTCTCAAGCTCTTCTGAGTGAACCCAACTTTTACATTCTCATAAAATAAGCTATATGTAAGATCACTATCCGAGTATCGATGTATTTAAAAACTCACATCTTACTATACATAATGAGAGTCAAATGGATAGCTGAAGCACAAAATGGCCTAAGTCAATGGTGAACTAAAACTGAAACCAGGCAAAGGAATATATTGTGGTCGAAAACACATGAAATCTTGTCAACATGTTTAATGCCAAAATCAGTTCTAAGGGAGCAAAATGTTCTGTAAATTCTAACAGTAACAGTAAATTTAGGCACTGACGTTAAGCCAGCCTCTCTCCTGCAACTCAGTGTTTTTTTTTTTAAAGTAATAGAACATTTCAACATCATGTCTCAAAATTAAAATGCAATGTATTGGAATGGAAACCCTAGAATAATTGATTTTGAAAATTAAAAATGTGTAAATGTCACTCTTCCATATTTCCAGGATTGTTCATTTAAAGTGAATATTTAATAAATGCCTCTGCAAAAACAGAAGCCACAAAATTTTGACCAATGAATTTAGCAATCATTTAGTCCTATCTTTTTTTTTCTAACATTTTTATTGGAGTATAATTGCTTTACAATGGTGTGTTAGTTTCTGCTTTATAACAAAGTAAATCAGTTACACATATACATATGTTCCCATATCTCTTCCCTCTCGCATCTCCCTCCCTCCCATCCTCCCTATCCCACCCCTCTTAGTGGTCACAAAGCACTGAGGTGATCTCCCTGTGCTATGAGGCTGCTTCCCACTAGCTACCTATTTTACGTTTGGTAGTGTATATATGTCCATGCCACTCTCTCACTTTATCACAGCTTACCCTTCCCCCTCCTCATATCCTCAAGTCCATTCTCTAGTAGGTCCGTGTCTTTATTCCCATCTTGCCCTTAGGTTCTCCATGACCATTTTTTTTCTTAGATTCCATATATATGTGTTAGCATACAGTATTAGTTTTTCTCTTTCTGACTTACTTCACTCTGTATGACAGACTCTAGGTCCAACCACCTCACTACAAATAACTCAATTTCGTTTCTTTTATGGCTGAGTAATATTCCGTTGTATATATGTGCCACATCTTCTTTATCCATTCATCCATTGATGGACACTTAGGTTGCTTCCATGTCCTGGCTATTGTAAATAGAACTGCAATGAACATTTTGGTACATGACTCTTCTTTTTTTTTTTTTTTTTTTTTTTTTTTTTTTTTTTTTTGGCGGTACGTGGGCCTCTCACTGTCATGGCCTCACCCCTTGCGGAATACAGGCTCCGGACACGCAGGCTCAGTGGCCATGGCTTCACGGGCCTAGCCGCTCCATGGCATGTGGGATCTTCCCGGACAGGGGCACGAACCTGTATCCCCTGCATCAGCAAGCGGACTCTCAACCACTGCACCACCAGGGAAGCCCCACGACTCTTTTTGAATTATGGTTTTCTCAGGGTATTTGCCCAATAGTGGGATTACTTGGTCGTATGGTAGTTCTATTTTTCGTTTTTTAAAGAACCTCCATATTGTTCTCCATAGTGGCTGTATGAATTTACATTCCCACCAACAGTGCAAGAGGGTTCCCTTTTCTCCACACCCTCTCCAGCATTAATTGTTTGTAGATTTTTTGATGATGGCCATTCTGACTGGTGTAAGATGATATCTCATTGTAGTTTTTTTAAAAAATAAATTTATTTTATTTATTTATTTTTGGCTGCGTTGGGTCTGTTGCTGCACGAGGGCTTTCTCTAGTTGTGGTGAGCAGGGGTACTCTTCATTGTGGTGCATGGGCTTCTCATTGCAGCAGCTTCTCTTGTTGCGGAGCACAGGCTCTAGGCACGTGGGCTTCAGTAGTTGTGGCATGTGGGCTCAATAGTTGTGGCACGTGAGCTCAGTAGTTGTGGCTCATGGGCTCTAGAGCACAGGCTCAGTAGTTGTGGTGGAAAGGATTAGTTGCTCCATGGCATGTGGGATCTTCCCAGACCACAGCTCGAACCCACATCCCCTGCATTGGCAGGCGGATTCTTAACCACTGTGCCACCAGGGAAGCCCTCATTGTAGTTTTGATTTGCATTTCTTTAATGATTAATGATGTTGAGCATTCTTTCATGTGTTTGTTGGCAACCTGTATATCTTCTTTGGAAAAATGTCTATTTAGGTCTTCTGCCCATTTTTGGATTGGTTTGTTTGTTTTTTTGATATTGAGCTGCATGAGCTGCTTGTAAATCTTGGAGATTAATCCTCTGTCAGTTGCTTCATTTGCAAATATTTTCTCCCATTCTGAGGGTTGTCTTTTCATCTTGTTTATGGTTTCCTTTGCTGTGGAAAAGCTTTTAAGTTTCATTAGGTCCCATTTGTTTATTTTTGTTTTTATTTCCATTTCTCTAGGAGGTGGGTCATAAAGGATCTTGTTATGATTATTTCACAGAGTGTTCTGCCTATGTTTTCCTCTAAGAGTTTGATAGTGTCTGGCCTTACATTTAGATCTTTAATCCATTTTGAGTTTATTTTTGTGTATAGTGTTAGGGAGTGTTCTAATTTCATACTTTTACATGTACCTGTCCAGATTTCCCAACACCACTTATTGAAGAGGCTGTCTTTTCTCCATTGTATATTCTTGTCTCCTTTATCAAAGATAAGATGACCATATGTGCGTGGGTTTATCTTTGGGGTTTCTATCCTGTTCCATTGATCTATATTTCTGTTTTTGTGCCAATACCATACTGTCTTGATTACTGTAGCTTTGTAGTATAGTCTGAAGCCAGGGAGCCTGATTCCTCCAGCTCCATTTTTCATTCTCAAGATGGCTTTGGCTATTCGGGGTCTTTTGTGTTTCCATACAAATTGTGAAATTTTATGTTCTAGTTCTGTGAAAAATGCCAGTGGTAGTTTGATAGGGATTGCATTGACTCTGTAGATTGCTTTGGGTAGTAGAGTCATTTTCACAATGTTGATTCTTCCAATCCAAGAACATGGTATACCTCTCCATCTATTTATATCATCTTTAATTTCTTTCATCAGTGTCTTATAATTTTCTGCATACAGGTCTTTTGTCTCCTTAGGTAGGTTTATTCCCAGATATTTTATTCTTTTTGTTGCAATGGTAAATGGGAGTGTTTTCTTAATTTCACTTTCAGATTTTTCATCATTAGTGTATAGGAATGCTAGAGATTTCTGTGCATTAATTTTGTATCCTGTTACTTTACCAAACTCATTGATTAGCTCTAATAGTTTTCTGGTAGCTTCCGTAGGATTCTCTATGTATAGTATCATGTCATCTGCAAACAGTCACAACTTTACTTCTTCTTTTCCAATATGGATTCCTTTTATTTCTTTTTCTTCTCTGATTGCTGTGGCTGAAACTTCCAAAACTATGTTGAATAACAGTGATGAGAGTGGGCAACCTTGTCTTCTTCCTGATCTTAGTAGAAATGGTTTCAGTTTTTCACCATTGAGGATGATATTGGCTGTGGGCTTGTCATATGTGGCCTTTACTATGTTGAGGAAAGTTGCCTCTATGCCTACTTTCTGCAGGGTTTTTATCATAAATGGGTGTTGAATTTTGTCGAAAGCTTTCTCTGCATCTGTTGAGATGATCATACGGTTTTTCTCCTTCAATTTGTTAATATGGTGTATCACATTGATTTGTGTATATTGAAGAATCCTTGCATTCCTGGGATAAACCCAACTTGATCATGGTGTATGATCCTTTTAATGTGCTGTTGGATTCTGTTTGCTAGTATTTTGTTGAGGATTTTTGCATCTATGATCATCAGTGATATTGGCCTGTAGTTTTCTTTCTTTGTGACATCTTTGTCTAGTTTTGGTATCAGGGTGATGGTGGCCTCATAGAATGAGTTTGGGAGTGTTTCTCCCTCTGCTATATTTTGGAAGAGTTTGAGAAGGATGTGTTAGCTCTTCCCTAAATGTTTGATAGAATTCACCTGTGAAGCCAGCTGGTCCTGGGCTTTTGTCTGTTGGAAGATTTTAAATCACAGTTTCAATTTCAGTGCTTGTGATTGGTCTGTTCATATTTTCTATTTCTTCCTGGTTCAGTCTCAGAATGTTGTGCATTCCGAAGAATTTGTCCATGTCTTCCAGGTTGCCCATTTTATTGGCATAGAGTTGCTTGTAGTAATCTCTCACCATCTTTTGTATTTCTGTAATGTCAGTTGTTACTTCTCCTTTTTCATTTCTAATTCTATTGATTTGAGTCTTCTCCCTCTTTTTCTTGATGAGTCTGGATAATGGTTTATCAATTTTGTTTATCTTCTCAAAGAACCAGCTTTTAGTTTTATTGATCTTTGCTATCATTTCCTTCATTTCTTTTTCATTTATTCCTGATCTGATCTTTATGATTTCTTTCCTTCTGCTATCTTTGGGGTTTTTTTGTTCTTCTTTCTCTAATGGCTTTAGGGGTAAGGTTAAGTTGCTTATTTGAGGCGTTTCTTGTTGTATTACTGTAAATGTCCCTCTTAGAACTGCTTTTGCTGCATCCCATAGGTTTGGGGTCATTGTGTTTTCATTGTCATTTGTTTCTAGGTATTTTTTTATTTCCTCTTTGATTTCTTCAGTGATCTCTTGGTTATTAAGTAGTGTATTGTTTAGCCTCCATGTGTTTGTATTTTTTACAGATTTTTTTCCTGTAATTGATATCTTGTCTCATAGCATTGTGGTCAGAAGATACTTGATATAATTTCGATTTTCTTAAATTTACCAAGGCTTGATTTGTGACCCAAGATATGATCTATCCTGGAGAATGTTCCAAGGGCACTTGAGAAGAATGTGTATTCTGTTGTTTTTGGATGGAATGTCCTATAAATATTAATTAAGTCCATCTTATTTAATGTATCACTTAAAGCTTGTGTTTCCTTATTTATTTTCATTTTGCATGATCTGTCCAGTGGTGAAAATGGGATGTTAAAATCCCCTACTATGATTGTGTTACTGTCGATTTCCCCTTTTATGCTGTTAGCTGTTGCCTTATGTATTGAGGTGCTCCTATGGTGGGTGCATAAATATTTACAATTGTTATATCTTCTTCTTGGATAGATCCCTTGATCATTATGTAGTGTCCTTCTTTGTCTCTTGTAAGAGTCTTTATTTTAAAGTCTATTTTGTCTGATATGAGAATTGCTACTCCAGCTTTCTTTTGATTTCCATTTGCATGGAATATCTTTTTCCATCCCCTCACTTTCAGTCTGTATGTGTCCCTAGGTCTGAAGTGGGTCTCTTGTAGACAGCATATATACGGTCTTGTTTTTGTAACCATTTGGTCAGTCTATGTCTTTTGGTTGGAGCATTTAATCCATTTACATTTAAGGTAATTATCGATTACCTTAAATGAAATGTTAAGGTATCATACATTCCTTTCATACAATAGGAACATACATAATATGTATGTTCCTATTACTATTTTCTTAATTGTTTTGGGTTTGTTATTGTAGGTCTTTTTCTTCTCTTGTGTTTCCTGCCTATAGAAGTTCCTTTAGCATTTGTTGTAAAGCTGGTTTGGTGGTGCTGAATTTGCTTTGCTTTTGCTTTTCTGTAAAGGTTTTAATTTCTCCATCAAATCTGAATGAGATCCTTGCTGGGTAGAGTAATCTTGGTTGTAGGTTTTTCTCCTTCATCACTTTAAATATGTCCTGTCACTCCCTTCTGGCTTGCAGAGTTTCTGCTAAAAGATCAGCTGTTAACCTTATGGGGAGTCCCTTGTGTGTTATTTGTTGTTTTTCCCTTGCTGCTTTTAATATTTTTTTCTTTGTATTTAATTTTTGATAGTTTGATTAGTATGTGTCTTGGATTTATCCTGTATGGGACTCTCTGTGCTTCCTGGACTTGATTAACTATTTGCTTTCCCATATTAGGGAAGTTTTCAACTATAATCTCTTCAAATATTTTCTCAGTCCCTTTCTTTTTCCTCTTCTTCTTCTGGCACCCCTATAATTCGCATGTTGGTGCACTTAATATTGTCCCAGAGGTCTCTGAGATTGTCCTCAATTCTTTTCATTCTTTTTTCTTTATTCTGCTCTGCAGTAGTTATTTCCACTATTTTATCTTCCAGATCACTTATCCATTCTGCTGCCTCAGTTATTGTGCTATTGATCCCTTCTAGAGCATTTTTAATTTCATGTATTGTGTTCTTCATCACTGTTTGTTTGCTCTTTAGTTCTTCTAGGTCCTTGTTAAATGTTTCTTGTATTTTCTCTATTCTATTTCCAAGATTTTGGATCATCTTTATCATTATTCTGAATTCTTTTTCATATAGACTGCCTATTTCCTCTTCATTTGTTAGGTCTGGTGGGTTTTTGCCTTGCTCCTTCATCTGCTGTGTGTTTTTCTGTCTTCTCATTTTGCTTAACTTACTGTGTTTGGGGTCTCCTTTTCACAGGCTGCAGGTTCATAGTTCCCGTTGTTTTTGGTGTCTGTCCCCAGTGGCTAAGGTTGGTTCAGTGGGTTGTGTGGGCTTCCTGGTGGAGGAGACTAGTACCTGTGTTCTGGTGGATGAGGCTGGATCTTGTCTTTCTGGTGGGAAGGTCCATGTCTGGTGGCGTGTTTTGGGGTGTCTGTGGCCTTATTATGATTTTAGGCCGCCTCTCTGCTAATGGGTGGGGCTGTGTTCCTGTCTTGCTAGTTGTTTGGCGTAGGATGTCCAGCACTGTAGCTTGCTGGTCGTCGAGTGGAGCTGGGTCTTGGCATTGAGATGGAGATCTCTGGGAGATTTTCACCATTTGATATTACGTGGAGCTAGGAGGTCTCTGGTGGACCAGTGTCTGAACTTGGCTCTCCCACCTCAGAGAAACAGCCCTGATGCCTGGCTGGAGCACCAAGAGCCTGTCATCCACACGGCTCAGAATAAAAGGGAGAAAAAATAGAAGGAAAGAAAGAAAGAAGATAAAGTAAAATAAAATAAAAACAAAATAAAATAATTAAAGTAAAAAATAAAAAATAATTATTAAGAAAAAAAATTTTTAAAGTAAACAAAACAAAACCAAAAAATGTACAGGCAGAACCCGAGGACAAATGGTAAAAGCAAAGCTATACAGACAAAAATCACACACAGAAGCAGACACATACACATTCACAAAAAGAGAAAAAGGGGGAAAAAAATAATATATCTTGCTCCCAAAATCCACCTCCTCAATTTGGGATGATTTGTTGTCTATTCAGGTATTCCACAGATGCAGGGTACATCACGTTGATTGTGGAGCTTTAATCCGCTGCTTCTGAGGCTGCTGGGAGAAATTTCCCTTTCTCTTCTTTGTTCTCACAGCTCCTGGAGTTCAGCTTTGGATTTGGCCCTGCCTCTGCATGTGGGTCGCCTGAGGGCGTTTGTTCTTCCCTCAGACAGGATGGGGTTAAAGGAGCAGCTGATTTGGGGGCTCTGGTTCACTCAGGCCAGGGGGAGGGAGGGGTAATGGAGTGCGGGGTGAGACTGCAGCGGCAGAGGCCGGCATGACGTTTCACCAGCCTAAGGCGCCATGCGTTCTCCCTGGGAAGTTGTCCCTGGACCACGGGACCCTGGCAGTGGCGGGCTGCCCAGCCTCCTGGGAGGGGCAGTGTGGAGAGTGACCTGTGCTCTCACACAGGCTTCTTGGTGGCTGCAGCAGCGACCTTAGCGTCTCATGCCCATCTCTGGGGTCCGCACTGATAGCCGCAGCTTGCGCCTGTTTCTGGAGCTCCTTTAAGCGGCGCTCTTAATCCCCTCTCCTTGCACACCAGGAAACAAAGAGGCAATAAAAAGTCTCTTGCCTCTTCGGCAGTTTCAGACTTTTCCCAGACTCCCTCCCGGCTAGCTGTGGCGCACTAACCCCTTCAGGCTGTGTTCACGCAGCCAACCCCAGTCCTCTCCCTGGGATCTGACCTCCGAAGCCCAAGCCTCAGCTCCCAGCCCCCGACCGCCCCGGTGGGTGAGCAGACAAGCCTCTCGGGCTGGTGAGTGCTGGTCCGCACCGATCCTCCGTGCGGGAATCTCTCTGCTTTGCCCTCCGCACCCCTGTTGCTGCGCTTTCCTCCGTGGCTCTGAAGCTTCCCCTCTCCGCCACCCGCAGACTCGGCCCATGAAGGGGCTTCTAGTGTGTGGACACCTTTCCTCCCTCACAGCTCCCTCCCACTGGTCCCGTTCCTATTCTTTTGTCTGTGTTTTTTTCTTTTTTCTTTTGTCCTACCCAGGTACGTGGGGAGTTTCTTGCCTTTTGGGAGGTCTGAGGTCTTCTGCCAGCATTCAGTAGGTGTTCTGTAGGAGCAGTTCCACATGTAGATGTATTTCTGATGTATTTGTGGGGAGGAAGGTGATCTCCACGTCTTATTCTTCCGCCATCTTGAAGCTCCTTTCAGTCCTATCTTATTTTATACATTTTATAAGAGAAAGGCAAGAGAAAATAAAGGTGTTTAAATTGACATGTCTTATTAATGTCTCAGAATTAGGATCCAGGTCTTCTGACTCTAGGCCTATCTTCTCTCTACCACATTTTATTTTAATTTTATCACTGGTAACTAGTTGTAAATATTTTAGTAAAAACATTTTTAACAATAAAAACAAAATACAGTAATTATAGAGAAAATTAAAATAGCTGATCTGGGAAATGAAAATAAGTCTATTAGGGTTAAAATTTAAGCTACTAGGAATAGCTTGAAAATATTCCAAAGACAAATCAACTGTCCCAAACTTGACAAATAAAAATCAATAAAAGTTTCAAGAAACAAAAAGTGTTACTCATATACATTTATAAACCATTAAAACACTATTAGAGGGCTTCCCTGGTGGCGCAGTGGTTGAGAATCTGCCTGCCGAGGCAGGGCACACGGGTTCATGCCCTGGTCCGGGAAGATCCCACATGCTGCGAAGCGGCTGGGCCCGTGAGCCATGGCCGCTGAGCCTGCGCGTCCGGAGCGTGAGCTCCGCAACGGGAGAAGCCGCCATAGTGAGAGGCCCGCGTACCGCCAAAAAAAAAAAAAAAAAAAAAAAAAAGGAATACCTAAAAATATGGAAGAAGCTTTGGAACAGTAATGGGTGGAGGCTGGAAGAGTTTGGAGGTGGCATGCTAGAAATATGGGTATTAAAGGTGATTCTGGTGAGATCTCAAATGGAAATGAGGAACATGTAATTGGAAACTGGAGAAAAGGTGACCCTTATTATAAAGTGGCAAAGAACTGGCTGAATTTAGTGTTCCGTGGAACATAGAACTTCCAAGTAATGAAACTGGCTATTTAGCTGAGGTTTCTAAGTGAAGTACTGAAGGAGTGCCTTGGTTCCTCCTGTTTATAGCAAAATGAGATATATGAGGAAGAAATTAAGCAAAAAGGAACCGGAACCTAAAAATTTGGAAAATTCTCAGCCTATCTATTGCAAATTAAGACAGCATGTTCTGAAGAGGACAACTGTGGCTAGATCATCACTCCATAAAAAGCTTATGGTATTATAAGAGCCAAAACAATGCCAGTTTGAACTGAAGGGGATAGAGACAGGACAAAATGAAGGAAGGCTGACCAACTTCTTGGATTTGAAAGGACTGGAGAGCTATTTTGCTGCAAACATCAGCTATTCTTCAAGAAGAGGGAAAAATGACCCTGAAGGCCATTCAGGTCATCAGGGCTACTACCTCATTCTCAACAGGCCAGATGGCCTCTGCCAGAGGTCAGGGGCAGAACCTCCACCTAGAGTTGTGTGGTGATGCTGCCATGCCAGTGGGCCTGGAAGGCAGATCAGACCAAAAAGGATTAATGTCAAGCCTTAAGATCTAATGGAATTTGTCTGGCTAAGTTTTGAACTTCCTTGGGACCCATCACTCCATTTTTCCTTCTGATTTCTTCCTTCAGAATGAGAATGTCTATCCTACCATTGTATTTTGGAAAGACTTGTCAGGTTTCACAGGTTCACAGCTGGAGAATTCTCCCTCAGAACTGTACCTGAGGACTTCCCTACTCCCAATGCAAGCAGCCTGGGCTCGATCCCTGGTCAAGGAACTAGATCCCACATGTATGCCGCAACTAAGAGTTCGCATGCCACAACTAAGACCCGGCACAACCAAATAAAAATAAATAAATATATTTTTTAAAAAAAGAACTGTACCTGGAATCTCACTGGTCTCTGATTTAGAAGTTATTTTAATGAGACTTTGTACTTTAGAGTTGATGCTGGAATGAGTTAAGACTTTGGGGGCTGTTGGGATAGAATGTATGTATTTTGCATGTGAGAAGGACATGAATTTGCAGGGACCAGGGGCAGAATGCTATGGACTGAACTGTGTCCTCTCAATATTCATATGTTGAAGCACTACCTCCAATGTGACTATTTGGAGATAGGGCTTTTAAGAGGTAATTAATGTTAAATCAGGTTATAAGGGTGGATTTCTCACAGGATTGGTGGCCTTATAAGACAGAAGAGACAATGGTCTCTATCTATGTGTATTCACCAAGGAAAGTCCTTGTGAGCAAACAGTGAGAAGGCAGCTGTCTGCAAGCAAGGAAGACAGCCTTTACCAGTACCAGACCATACTGGGACACTGAGAAAATACCATGAGAAAATTCTGTTGTGTAAGTCTATGGTATTTTGTTACTGCAGCCCAAGCAGACTAAGTGTATATTATAACTAGAAAAATAAATATCTTTTCAGCAGCACAACTTTGAAAGGCTATGATATGAAAATTTTATTTAAAAAGAGTTGCAAACAAAAAGAAATACACTTGGCTTTGTCAATATTCAGGGTCTCAGGTTTTTTTTTAATTAACATCTTTATTGGAGTATAATTGCTTTACAATGATTTCTGCTTTATAACAAAGTGAATCAGTTATACATAAACATATGTTCCCATCTCTCTTCCCTCTTGCGTCTCCCTCCCTCCCACCCCTCTAGGTGGTCAAAAAGCACTGAGCTGATCTCTTTGTGCTGTGTGGCTGCTTCCCACTAGCTATCTATTTTACGTTTGGTAGTGTATATATGTCCATGCCACTCTCTCACTTTGTCACAGCTTACCCTTCCCCCTCCCCATATCCTCAAGTCCATTCTCTAGTAGGTGTCTTTATTCCCGTCTTGCCCCTAGGTTCTCCATGACCATTTTTTTCTTAGATTCCATATATATGTTAGCAAACAGTATTTCTTTTTCTCTTTCTGACTTACTTCACTCTGTATGACAGACTCTAGGTCCATCCACTTCACTACAAATAACTCAATTTCACTTTTTATGTCTGAGTAATATTCCATTGTATATATGTGCCACATCTTCTTTATCCAATCATCTTTTTTTTTCTGTGCAGTACGCAGGCTTCACTGTTGTGGCCTCTCCCGTTGCGGAGCACAGGCTCAGCCACTCCCCGGCATGTGGGATCTTCCCAGACTGGGGCACGAACCTGTGTCCCCTGCATCAGCAGGTGAACTCTCAACCACTGCGCCATCAGGGAAGCCCTCAATCATCTGTTGATGGACACCTAGGTTGCTTCCATGTCCTGGCTATTGTAAATAGAGCTGCAATGAACATTTTGGTACATGACTCTTTTTGAATTATGGTTTTCTCTGGGCATATGCCCAGTAGTGGAATTGCTGTGTCATATGGTAGTTCTATTTTTAGTTTTTTAAGGAACCTCCATACTGTTCTCCATAGTGGCTGTATCAATTTACATTCCCACCAGCAGTGCAAGAGGGTTCCCTTTTCTCCACACCCTCTTCAGCATTTATTGTTTCTAGATTCTTTGATGATGGCCATTCTGACTGGTGTGAGATGATATCTCATTGTAGTTTTGATCTGCATTTCTCTAATGATTAATGATATTGAGCATTCTTTCATGTGTTTGTTGGCAATCTGTATATCTCCTTTGGAGAAATGTTTATTTAGGTCTTCTGCCCATTTTTGGATTGGGTTGTTTGTTTTTTTGATATTGAGCTGCATGAGCTGCTTGTAAATTTTGGAGACTAATCCTCTGTCAGTTGCTTCATTTGCATATATTTTCTCCCATTCTGAGGGTTGTCTTTTCATCTTGTTTATGGTTTCCTTTGCTGTGGAAAAGCTTTTAAGTTTCATTAGGTCCCATTTGTTTTTGTTTTTATTTCCATTTCTCTAGGAGGTGAGTCAAAAAGGATCTTGCTGTGATTTATGTCATAGAGTGTTCTGCCTATGTTTTCCTCTTAAGAGTTTGATAGGGTCTGGCCTTACATTTAGGTCTTTAATCCATTTTGGGGTCTCATAGTTCTTTTAAAAGTAGTGTTATAATGCTTTATAAAATGACCTCTTAACAGTATCTGATGCCTGGTAACACTGATATTTATCACTTAACAACCCCCTTACTCTCTTGATGTTATGATTTGAGTAGACAGAATATAAAATGACAGGTAATTTTTTTACAATGACTGCATTAATTATAATAAAAACATATGCCTTAAAGCCTTCAAAAATAAGATAGTTACAATTAGTTATCCTATACTAAAGTAGTTATTTGAAATTAGTCTTACATAATTAGGATGACCATAAGCCTGATTTGCCTAGGACAGTCCTGATTTATGTCCTGGTATAATTGTTAGCAGTGCCTATTTTCATTCTTTAAAAAGTCCTCGCCAACTATGGTTAGTCTATGTATAACCAATTACAGAATAATTATATTTAAAAAATTTTATGAATTTAGTGTTCATCTGGGACAGGAAATACCAACTGCCACTAAAGTCTGGAAAATATGGTTGTCACGGTAATATAATATTCAATTACTTAAATAATTTTCTTCCACTGGGAGTCAAAGTAAATTTTGTAAATAAATTAAGAAGCACTAAGAACCAGGTACCAAAACATTTTTAAATTTTGAAACCACTCAAGAATCCAAATTTTTAATTTATTCAAGCAGTATTAGGATTATTCAAAGGAAAATGTCAATACACCTAAAACTGGATCACACCATGTTTCAAAAATATAGAAATAAATGACCGTGAGTTTATCAACTTGACAACGTAGATATATGTTCCAGTCAATGTTCTAGATGGTATAACAACTCCAAAGTCCTTCCTTTAATGTTACAAAATAACATTAAAAAATGAGCAAATGACTTAGATTTTAGGATTGGGGTCACTAAAATCAGACTGGTTATCCAAAATGTATATCCTACTCATAAACTGAATGTAATGATATGCTGACTCATGGTGCTGGCTTTTCTTCATAATAGAAACATGTCATTTTTGAGGATTATCAAAGCTACATTTAAAGAGGAGAGCACGGGGCTTCCGTGGTGGCGCAGTGGTTGAGAGTCTGCCTGCCGATGCAGGGGACACGGGTTCGTGCCCCGGTCCGGGAAGATCCCATGTGCCACGGAGTGGCTGGGCCCGTGAGCCACGGCCGCTGAGCCTGCGCGTCCGGAGCCTGTGCTCCGCAACAGGAGAGGCCACAACAGTGAGAAGCCCGCATACCGCAAAAAAAAATAAAAATAAAAAAAATAAAAAGGAGAGCACAATAGGAATGTGAAAAAAATATTTTCTTCTTAGAAATGTCTAGGCAATTGGCAAAGAAAGGAGGAAAAAACAGTCTGAATATTAAATTCAGATTGGCCACAAGTGATCAGCTTTCCACATTTGCAAAATACAATACCTGCATCATCTCTACTGAATATTACTGAAAATGAAAACAGGGTTAAATACAACTGTAGAACACTGCTTAGTTTAGAAAAACTCTTTCAGAGAATCCTATTTGTTAAATATTTTCACTTAATATAGACCTGATCCATTTATTCACCATTCACTTAATATAGACTGGATTCATTCACGCCATAGTGTTTATATTCTAAAGTAATGAATCTACTACTTGTAAGCACTGCATCTCTCACAGCATCAATACATATGTATACTGTGAGACTAGTCTTTGGATTCCTTTTCTTCCTCTGAGTCCCGTGACCGCTTCCGGATATTCAATGAACCTTCAGTTTGCAATGAACGTGCAGTAGCAACAACAGCATCTCTAAATCCCTGAGGCTGCAAGATGAAAAAATATACAAGTATGCTTTAAGAACATCTAAAATAACAACTGGTCTTCCAAATATTTTAAAGTAATTGATAAAAGAGCTACTTTATTCTTGGGATAGAAGTTATCAACCACTGTGAATGAAGAGGATAAACCTCAAAGATATCCAGGGTTATAATAGGGTAATTTTTATCTAGAGTATGTGTATGTATTTACTTATACATACACATATACAGAAATATAGTACATTATGAAAATATTCTCTCAAAGTCAATCCTAACAAACTTTACAGTGGCTCTATTGGAAGAGGTGAAAGGAATTAACATGCACTAATTACTTAGGTACTTTAGAAATATTTTCACAATTAAATACTCTAATGAATTGGGAGATTGGGATCGACATATATACACTAATACGTATAAAACAGAAAACTAATGAGAACCTGCTGTATAGCACAGGGAACTCCACTTCGCTGTACAGTAGAAACTAACACAACATTGTAAAACAACTATACCCCAATAAAAATAAATAAATACTCTAAAATAAAATGTCCTGATTAGATACTTTAAATGCACCTGGGCAGTGCAAAGACTAAGTAGATAATTCAGTTTCAGAATCTCCTTCTATTTCTGTTTTTGTCCTTAAAATGAGATGTCAAGAATATATCTAATTCAACACTAGTGATAAATATGCATTATTTTAGCCAAAAATGTATTTTCTATGATGTGAAATTACTGGAAAATTAACACTTTAAAGTGGGATATATTTCACTTATATGTGGAATCTAAAAAAATAACAAGAAACTAGTGAATACAACAAAAAAGAAGCAGACTCACAGATACAGAGAACAAACTAGAGGTCACCAGTGGGAAGAGGAAAGTGGGGTGGGGCAATAATGAGGTAGGGGATTAAGATGTACAAACTACAACACTATGCATAAAATAAACTACAAGGATATTATTGTACAACATGGGGAATATAGCCAGTATTTTACAATAACTATAAATGGAGTATAACCTTTAAAAATTGTGAATCACTATAATGTACACGTGTAACTTATATAATATTACATATCAACTATACTTCAATAGAAAGAAAAAAGTGGGATATATTTGATGGCTATGATAGATCTATAATATGTGCAGATCAAAATCAGTAATGCTGGTATTTTTTTCTTTTCTGAAAATCTTTAACGACTTTTACTTTAAAAATCCAATATCCTGACATTACACATGGCATGGAACACATTTCCCTACAAATAAGTATTTCCTCTGTTCTTAAGAATAAATTCTGTTCAATTGTGACTAGAGAATTCTTTACATATACTACTATTTTGGGGATAATGTTCTAAGCATCAAAAGCTGTCCTCAAATATGATTGCTGCCTACAGAAGTTAACAGAAGCAATTTGTAAATGCTCTCTTCAGATAATTACTGCCCACTAACACCAAAATCCCACTATAATCAAATAATACTGACTGTGATTTGAAATAGGACTGTAGCATCCTTCTGGCTTGGTGATTTGTACAATGTTGCCAACCTGCTTAGAGAAAAAGAATAAATATACACAAACACATGATCTTAATTAATTAGCTCAGACGACTGATTTCTTAATTTAAATTCATAGTTTTTTACTATAATTCTATTATTTTGTTCTCTAAGAACACAAAAAGCAAAGAAATATCAAAAATACTCCCTTAAAACAACAGCTATATGTATACAAGTAATAATTATTACATATAATAACAATAGAGGCTTCCCCAGTGGCACAGTGGTTAAGGATCCGCCTGCCAATGCAGGGGACATGGGTTTGAGCCCTGGTCCGGATCCCACATGCCGCGAAGCAAATAAGCCCATGAGCCACAACTACTGAGCCTGTACTCTACAGCCGTGAGCCACAACTACGGAGCCCGCGTGCCACAACTACTGAAGCCCATGTGCGCAGAGCCCGGGCTCCGCAACTAGAGAAGCCACCGCAGTAAGAAGCCTGCGCACCGCAACGAAGAATAGCCCCCACTCTCCGCAACTAGGGAAAGCCCGTGTGCAGCAACAAAGACCCAACGCAGCCAAAAATAAAATAAAAATAAATTTAAAAAAACAAAAAAAAAACCCAATAGATTTGTTTACATAAGTGAAATTTTAAAACAACCAAAAAGGCCAATGACTGATTCAAATAAATTATTTTATACATGACAAGATACTATTTACACTTAAGAAAATAAAGTAGAAGAAAATATTTAATGAGATTGGAAAATATTAATAATATATGAAGTATAAGTTATACTGTATGAGCCCATGTTTATGAGTAAGTTTGTATATATACATAATATAGAAAAATTACTAAAAGGCTACAAGCAAAGGGACTTCCCTGGTGGTCCAGTGGGTAAGACTCTGTGCTCCCAATGCAGGGGGTCTGGGTTCGATCCCTGGCTGGGGAACTAGATCCCGCATGCATGCTGCAACTAAGATCTGGTGCAGCCAAAATAAATAAATAAATATTAAAACAAACAAAACCAAAAAAAACTACAATCAGAAAGTTAAGTTGGGGCTTCCCTGGTGGCGCAGTGGTTGAGAGTCGGCCTGCTGATGCAGGGGACACGGGTTCGTGCCCCAGTCCGGGAAGATCCCACATGCCGCGGAGCGGCTGGGCCCGTGAGCCATGGCCACTGAGCCTGTGCGTCCGGAGCCTGTGCTCTGCAATGGGAGAGGCCACAACAGTGAGAGGCCCGCGTACCGCAAAAAAAAAAAAAAAAGTTAAGTTGTTGTTGCAAGGTAAAAGTTGTTTTTCTGTTTGGTTATCTACATCTTTCAAACTTTCTACCGTAATTGTGTATTTTTTTACGTGTTATAATGGAAGTCTTAAGACAATTTCTTGGTATTTAAATGAGGAACACATACTCATATTATACTAATACAAATAACCTAGGAAAACACATTCTTTCAAAATGCTTATGTTCAGAAAAATCGCTGTCAAAACAGGACAAGGTCTGTTTAGGTATGATTTCATTGTGTACTCTAAAAAGTAAATAATATAAAACTGAAAGCTGAAAGTAGTTGAGAAATAAAATTCTAAACTCTTATTAACTATGCTCAAATACTGTAACAGTAACAGTAACAAATACAGTTGAGCCTTGAACAATGCAGGGGTTAGGGGCACCAACCCCCACGCAGTCCAAAATCCAAATACTCTGCTTCAAATACAAAGGAATTGATAAATGAGTCACCCAAGGGCAGGAAGCTGAAACAGTTTAGATAGAATCAGGACTCAAACCCTAGTTCTTTTAACTCCACATACTCTTATCTCTAATTGAACACAAAAAAACTTTTCCCCACACTTAAAGATCTGTAAAATGAAAATACAGATACCACATTCATTGAAAAAAATCTGCCTATAAGTAGACCCATGCAATTCAAACCCTTGTTGTTCACTGGTCAACTGTATAAAAAAAAAAATCTTTTTTTTTGGCCGCACTATGTGGCATGTGGGATACTAGTTCCCCTGACCAGGGATCAAACCTGCACCCCCTGCAGTGGAAGCATGGGGTCTTAATCACTGGACCGCCAGGGAACTCCCTAAGCAAAAACTTTTAAAGTGCCTTTTAAAAATTACTTTAAAACTGATACAATTTATTCACAATAGCTAAAAGGTAGAAGCAACCCAAGTGTCTGACAGATGAATGGATAAACAAAAGGTGGTATATACATACCATGGAATATTGCTCAGTCTTAAAAAGGAAAGGAATTCTGACATATACTACAATGAACCTTGAAGACTTTATGCTAAGTCAAATAAAGCCAATCACAAAAGGACCAATATTGTATGCTTCTGCTTATATGAGGTGCCTAGCGCAGTCAAATTCATAGAGACAGAAGGTAGAATGGTGGTTCCCAGGGGTTGGTAGGAGGGGAGGATGTGGAATTAGTATTTAATAAGCATAGAGTTTCAGTTTGGGAAGATGAAAAAGGTCTGGAGATGGATGGTGGTGATGACTGTAAAATAATATGAATGTACTTCATGCCACAGAATCGTACACTTAAATGGTTAAAATGGTAAATTTTATGTTATATATACTTTCCCACAATTTTTTTTTTTTTTTGGCCTCAGCACGCAGAATGCAGGATCTTAGTTCCCTGACCAGGGATCGAACCTGTGCCCCCCTACAGTGGAAGTGCAGAGTCCTAACCACTGGATGCCAGGGAATTCCATACTTTACCACAATTTAAAAAACTGATATAACTGTACAAAATGAGGATTCTAACTTAGAGAAAAATCATAGCCTCTCAGAGCTAAACGGATCATTTCTTTAAATGTAAGATGCTGATTTGTTTTCAAAAATAATTCAAAAAGACATCTTGGTTTATGATGGTACTCTCTTAATTTTGAAATTGGCCCCTACTCAGGCATAATTCAAAAGAGAAGCAATCAGAGACCATCATCCATTAGCTTTTAGGTTTGTTCTTTCAGGATGAGAATAGAAGAATCCAAAATGTCATATCTTTGTAATAGCAACTGTCTGCATAAATAAAATAACTGTTAAGTAATATGTAATATAAGAATAATTGTGTTCGGGAGTGAAATCAACTTTTACAATGCTTTAGGGCTGATGGTCTATCTTTAATGCAAAATAAAACAGAATAGAGGCATGGTGTATTTAAATCTATTTTATTAAAAAAATCACACTCTTTTTGATCCAATAAAATAAAAATTAGCTAACCTTCTGAAAAATTAGTACCTAAATCACCTCATATCACCATATGTCCAAAAAGGTACCCAGTATATCCAACTTTTCTGAGAAAATTATTAAAAAGCAAATAAGATTCTAAGAAGCATTTATATGTTTATTAATAATCCTAACATCAAATGGGTATTAAGTGTTCAGGCTGAAAATCTTCCTCAAATTTCTTGGTAAAAATAAAATTTATATTTCACGTCTGCATCTCAAGAAATCTTTTTAAACAACAAACTAAACAAAGAATCACTTGTCTCATGGCCCCAGCTGAGATGAAGCTTAACATATGGCTGAACTACATAGTTTAGGTCAGGAAGAAACAAGACAGAAGCACAATTTGTGCTTTAAAACTGAGACACATATGAAACGCCGTGCGGGGGCGTTGATGTATTACTCCACTCTACCACCAGATCTCCTTGGCAAACAGTGGTATAATTCTGAACAATCTTGGCCTCATATTATCATGAATATGCAAACTGGAGGAAAACCCACACAACGTACCGGACAGAGACAAAAGTATTTCTCTTAATAACTATTGGAATGTTATTCCATTATTAATCAGAGGGTAAAAATCAGGTGTTTCTAGTGAAGATGGGGACTGGGGCATGAGGCGGAACACTTAAATTCAATTCTCAATATAAATTTGGCTAGTCAAGGTCTTTAGTTTTCTGCTCAAACTATTAGTGTTCATTTTTATAACTATTTTCCCCCAGCATGAATTTCTATTTCCATCCTTTCAAGATAAACTAAATTTTAAAACACATACAAGATTTCATGCAACTTTAATAACTTAAAGATATCAGATTTCCAACAATGAAGAACAAAACTATGTTGATTTTATTAAATGAGGTCAACTTACTCTGATTCTATAAAGTATGAACATTACTTATCATATATCTACGCCTAGGAAAAAAAGCAGTTTGGAGAAACAGGTTTTTACCTAAAAAGGAGGATAAGAGCTATACCTTCAGATTCGCTGGCAATCAATGCAATAATATAATTACATTCTAGAAACAGCAATTATAGGAGAAAAAGAATGGACTCTATTATAAAGTCAGCTAAAAAATGTGGATGCTACTACCTATTTCATAGAGTTATTTGGAAAATAAAATGAAATTATATATATATATACACACAGAGCACTTAGCATAATAAAGAACAGTTAATAAATATTCAAAAAATGGTAGCTATTATTTACTACTTTTTAATCTTTCTGGGCCTTGATCTTCTCACTGTTAATGATAATCGGTACAGTGTTTTCAAAGAGTTATTGAAGGACTCACAGATATAGAGAATAAATTAGTGGTTACCAGTGGGGAGAGGGAGAGGGCAATACAGGAGTAGGGGATTAAGAGGTACAAACTACTATGTATAAAATAAGCTACAAGGATACACTGTACAACACAGCAAATATAGCCAATATTTTATAATAACTATAAATGGAGCATAACTTTTGAAAACTGTGAATCACTATACTGTACACCTGTAACTTCCATAATTGTGTACATCAACTATATTTAAATTTTTAAAAAAGAGTTATTGAAGGGATTATATGAAATGTTGTATATAAGGTACCCAGTTAAATACCTAGCACAAGCAAGCACTTATTAAAATAATAGTATGGGATACAGGTAAAAATTCATGTAACAGCACATTTCCCCTAAATCTGTCTATTCAATGTCACTGTTCTACGCCACTCTCTAATTTCTTGGGAAGGATTAGTAAGAAGCTGAAGTCATAAAATGGTTAACTCTTAAGAAAGTAAGCATGATTTTCTGATCTCATGGGTGCCTAACCAATGCTAACTTCTAGAATTTGACAAAGGCAGCAAACTTCTCCTTCTGACGAATGCATAAAAAGATGAAACATCTTTCTCTACTCCTATTATTTTTCTCACTTCTTAGATGTATTCTATTAGTAAGTATGTAATACTAGAATAATAGTGGAAGACTACTATTGTATACTATCTCAAGGGGAACTTCTAATAATATTTAATAGTGGGATGTGCTTTACAGAAACCTAAATCTGGGAAAATATAAGCGATATGTTCAAAAGACTCTCATCTGGAGAAATGCTGCCAAATCTTTACAATAGGGTTTGTTGCTGAGAAAAGAATTGCTTTTGTGAATCCAGTACACAATGACTTATTTACAGAATTGGGAGGATGGGAGTTGAATGTAAAGCACTATGTATTATGGGGAAAAAAAGTTACCTGAGGTCTTTGGAAATGCCAGCTTTAAAAGAGACACAAACTGTATGAACTAGTTATAAAAGATGTATACAAATATAATAGGGTCAGCTATGAGCTCAGGGTCAGTAAAACCTAATTTGGTCAGACTTGATTTTTTTCACTTTGTACAAGAATGAAGAAATGCAGAAAAAGAAATAGATAGTATCTCTGACCAGACCCAATATGTGTTTAAGCAATCCTTTTTTCCATTTTTGCCCACGTGCTGTCTCAATTTCCCCATTTTATTGGAGTATTTCCAAAGCAAGTTCTCTAGGTTATACCAATTAACTTCAAAGCAGAGATGTTGGTATAAATCTGACATTTCTAGAAATATAGAATAAAAGACTCCACGGCTTTCAATTGCTTATTTTTAAAAAATGAAAGGTGGTTTGTTCACTTGCTCAGCAGCTTTAAAAACAATGTTTCATGCTGCCACAGTTTTATTTTAAAGAACAATACTTGTGAAAGGCAAGTAAGTAACTGGATAATAAAAGTAGGACAGGAAAATATAAAAGAAAACAAAAACAGACACAATTTCATACAGGAAATATATTAATAAACTAAGAAAAACCATCTTATTTTCCACATAAATTAGTCCTAAAGCTAACCTCAAAAGTTTTCCCTTTGTCCTGATTTTACTCTTCTCTCAGTCCCTTCCAGGAACACAGAGTACCTACCTCCCTCTGCATGGTTAATAAATGGTACTTGATTTCAAAGAGCTTTAGAAGGTAGCATTCTTTGGCCACCTACTCATTTCAGGAGCACCCCATCATGTAAATATTCCAAAGAATTTCCTAGGTAGTTAAATGTGCAGTGTAACAACATGTTTCTATGTTTGCTCTAGGTAATGAAGGCAACAAAACCTTTAGTTCATGGGGCACTGTAGATCTCATCCACTGGACTAGCTCTAAGAAACTGATAAATGTTCAGTGTAATTAACCCAAAATTCAGAATTATTAATTTATTTCTATACTGACCTTTGCTTCTGGTCCCAATGAAAGATTAGCCGTATTGTAGCAGCGTGCCCCCAACTTTCCCCTGAGGGAAAAAGAACATGGTAACTGACTAAGTTATAAGTCTCTCAGAATGCCTCTGACCAAATACAGTTTTACTTTACTTAATTTAACATAACGGAAGTATATTTGGTTTCAGAAAACCTGGTACATGGGTAACATCCTGAGATTAATAGATTTTTCACCTATCTGTAGAAATACTGCAGGTCATTATCACTATCCTATTTGCTTTTAGAAACTTTATAGTTTGAGTCAACATGTTTGTCAATCTTCCTTATCATCAGGCTTACTAACATATTTCAGACCACCAGAAGAAAAGCAAAAGCTCTGACAGAATATTCTTAAAGATTTTAGTATACATAAACCTTGAAGCACTGTGTTCTAACAAAGCCATGAGTAAGGTTAGAAAGAGTCATAAGCTTATTCATTACAGTTTGATTTGTATTTAAATGGATTCACCACTCTTCCTGCCTAAGACTGCGCTTTCTGAGGGAGTCATTTTACGAATATTTATATGCTAAGTACCTGACACAAGAGTTGCCAGAGTAGATGCTCAATAAATGTTAAACAACTGAAAGGATGAGTCAGTATCTAAAGGCACTGTGTTCCACGCTAAGATTTATCAGTGAATAAGACAGTCTTCTCTACTTTCATGGAGCTTACAGTACTCAACAAGCATCAAATGAAAGAGGTAGAAAAAAAGTATTAAACTAAAAATGTTCATTTGATTAATTGCCTACCCAGTGCAGGAACCAGCAAGGCCTGATTTTTATCAATCTTTGTTGTCATCTGATTGGTTAAAATTACCTACAAAAGCAAAATGTGAGAAAATTAAGTGAGTCTCCTCCCAAATTTATCAAGTAAATAGTCACGTGATTTTAGTATCCTGAATATAATCTAATTTAAAAAAAGATATATGTAGGTAATGAAAACTTTTCTGATATATTTTTTAGATATCACCCATAAAAATGAGTAAAATTATCTGAATACATGATTCTACTGAATATAAAACATTTTTTAACAGACTAGAACAAAGAAGTTCCTATTGTGATAATGGAGGAAAATAAATATAGTAGATAATACATAAAGGTCTAAAGAGACCATGTGTAAAAACTTCATAACTAGGAGCACAGGAAACATGGGAGTCTGTGTTCTTTACCACGGTTGCCTCTCTAGAATATATTTATTCAAAGGAATATAAAATCCTTAATAAATAACCCAATGTTTATACTTTTAGGGGAGAGACAGTATTACCATTTATGATTTTACAGAAAAAAAAAAAAAACTGAGGCAAAGAATTATGAGAAGAGATCTAAAATCATAAAGAGAGTACAGTATAAGTAGAAGAACTGGGAAAAAACAACCCAGTAACAGATCAACTGACCCCAAAATTATGACTACGCTAGTCTGCTGGTAATAGAGATAAAGGTATTGCCTTACTCACAGATGCCCTCAAGGCTAAAAATATTGCTAATTCTTTTGGATTAAATAGTGGCCTACAGAAAATATTCCATGTTTAGAAAGATAGTAATTTTATTTTATTTACTTATTCTTTGGCTGCACCGCATGGCATACGGGATCTTAGTTCCTCAACCAGGGATCGAATCTGTGCCCCCTGCAGTGGAAGCACGGAGTCTTAACCACTGGACCACCAGGGAAGTCCCGAAAGATAGTAATTTTAGAGTAGAGAAAAAGAAAGTGTTTAAGGCTAACTTAATACAGTTAAAGTCAGAGTATCTGGCACCTTCTCATCCAAAATTCTCCAGAAATGGTTATTTCAAATATTGTTCCAATACAGATCTTCCCTCCAGAAATAAGACAGATACTACTCCAAGCTGAAACTGATAAAGAACTTCTAAGAAAAGAAATGAGAAAAGATACCTACTCTAAAAAAGTCATCTATTTCTTAAGAAAACTGAAAAGAAAAGGCTGTTTGGATGTTCCCACCACAGTGGTCAACACCCTAAAGTTTTTGTTTATCTACGAAGGAGAAATCTGTGATCCATCTAGATCTCAGTCAGGCGCAAACTGGATGACAGCACTTCCTCCTAGTTCCTCTCTCCTTAAGTGCCATAGTGGTTTTCCCATGTGTTACCTTATTCCAGGTATCTTAGAACAAGCTAAGCAGGAATTTAAATTGGTAATTCACTAAAATATGTGTCTTACTGGCATCTACAACATGTTGAATAATACTCTTTACACACTATCAAGTGTTTAATCTTTAGCAACTGGGATATTTACTTACACCAACACTTTTTGGTTAAAGGTGCACTATTCAATCCTGCAGCCATGAGCCACATACAGCTTTTTAAAACTAAATTAATTAAAACTAGAAATTCACTTCCTCTGCAGCATTAGCCACATTTCAAGTGCTCAACACTCATGGAACTACTATATCAGACTGAGCATTTTCATCTTTTTTTTTTTTTTTTTTTTGGCTTCGTTGGGTCTTTGTTGCTGTGCTCAGGCTTTCTCTAGTTGTGGCAAGCGGGGGCTACTCCTCATTGCGGTAGGCAGGCTTCTCTCATTGCGGTGGCTTCTCTTGTTGCAGAGCACAGGCTCTAGGTGCGCAGGCTTCAGTAGTTGCGGCATGTGGGCTCAGTAGTTGTGGCTCGTGGGCTCTAGAACATAGGCTCAGTAGTTGTGGCGCACAGGCTTAGTTGCTCTGTGACATGTGGGATCTTCTCAGGCCAGGGATCAAACTAGTGTCCCCTGCATGGGCAGGTGGATTCTAAACCGCTGTGCCACCAGGGAAGTCCTGAGCATTTTCTTCTTTGCAGAAAGTTCTACCAGACAGCATTGGTTTAGAGAATATTACACATCTTACACATTATCCATTACACATCTTGAGGAAATTGTAAATAGACATACTGGCTTACCAGTTGTTCAACATCCCAAAATCAGAATTTGCATTGTTTGCATATACTTATAATTAATAGTAGTTCTGCAAAAATATTGGGTTTACCATGACATAAATGAAAATTACTGTGTGATTACTCCAAGCTCCTAAAGAATGAGTCTTGGGAGTTCCCTAGTGGACCAGTGGATAGGATTATGGGCTTTCACTGCCATGGCCCGGGGTTCAATCCCTGGTTGGGGAATTGAGATCCCACAAGCTGCTCAGCATGGCCAAAAAAAATAAAAAAGAATGGGTCTTAAAATAGTGAGGTGAGGACTTCCCTGGAGGCACAGTGGTTAAGAATCTGCATGCCAATGCAGGGGACACAGGTTTGAGCCCTGGTCTGGGAAGATCCCACATGCCACGGAGCACCTATGCCCGTGCGCCACAACTACTGAGCCCGCACGCCTAGAGCCGGTGCTCCACAACGGGAAAAGCCACCGCAATGAGAAGCCCACGTACAGCAACGCAACTAGAGAAAGTCCGCGCACAGCAACGAAGACGCAGCCAAAAATAAATAAATAAATAAATTTTAAAAAAATAGTGAAGTAATAATCACTTTAAAATTATAATCTTCACTGCTTTAAAAATACTTCTGCTGCCCAAATGTCCTTCAATGGATGAATAAACAAAATGTGGTCTATCAATAAAATGCAAAATTATTCAGACATAAAAAGGATATGGATACATGCCACAACATAGATGAATCTTGAACACACGATGCTAAGTGAAAGAAGCCAGACATAAAAGACCACATATTGTATGATTCTATTTA
The DNA here is from genome assembly GCF_026419965.1 of Kogia breviceps. NCBI lineage: Eukaryota > Metazoa > Chordata > Mammalia > Artiodactyla > Physeteridae > Kogia > Kogia breviceps. The sequence goes on from NC_081328.1 coordinate 24,003,630, forward strand.
TATAAAATATCCAAAAAGACAAATCCATAGAGACAGAAAGCAGATTAGTGGTTGTTAGTAGCTGAAGGGAGGGTGCAATGGGGAATGATGGTTAATGGGTAAGGAAGTTCTTTTTGGGGTGATGGAAATGTTCTAAAATTAGATAGCTGTGATGGTTGCACAACTCTGCAAATATACTAAAAAGCACTGAACTATGCTTTAAAAGGGTTAATTTTATGCTATGTTAATTATATCCAATAGAGCTGTTAAATATTTTTTTATAATAATCAAATAAATGCACCTCTAAAAGGACTCTCTCCATATCAGTCTGCAAAGACTTAAAAGACTCACAGTTGGTAAAGAAGTGGGAAAACAAGAATTCTCATGTATGTTATACACATGAAACTAATATAATATTGTAAATCAAAATATCTAAAAAAAAGTCTATCTTCTACTTTAGAAAAAAAGTATAATTGGAATCTAATCAAGAGGAAACATCACAGAAACCCAAAATAGTAACTTTTTTTTTTTGCCACACCATGTGGCATGTGGGATCTTAGTTCCCCGACCAGGGATTGAACCCGTGCCCCTGCATTGGGAGCATGGAGTCTTAACCACTGGACAGCCAGGGAAGTCCCTACAGAAACCCAAAATTAAGAGATAATCTCTAAAATCACTGGCTTCTATTCTTCAAAATACAGCAATGTCACAAAAACAAAGAAAGGCAACGTGGGCTTCCCTGGTGGCACAGTGGTTGAGAATCCACCTGCCAATGCAGGGAACACAGGTTCGTGCCCCGGTCCGGGAAGATCCCACATGCCGCGGAGCGACTGGGTCCGTGAGCCATGGCTGCTGAGCCTGCACGTCCGGAGCCTGTGCTCCGCAACAGGAGAGGCCACAACAGTGAGAGGCCCGCGTACCACAAAAAAAAAAAAAAAGAAAGAAAAAAGAAAAGAAAGAAAGGCAGCTAAAGAGTTACAACATCTAAAGGTAATATGTGATTCCAGTTGGCAAAAAGAATGGGAAAAATTTGCTGTGAAGGACATCATTGGGATAATTGACAGAACAGGAATATGGATTACATATTAAAGTGCTGTATCAATATTAAATTCCCTACATTTGATAACTATACTGTGGACACATATGAGAATATTCTTGTTCTTAGGAAATACACACTGAATATTATCAGATAAAAGGATATGATATATGCAACTCTTTTCAAAGTGTTCAGAAAAATATATACATAAACTCTGTGGGGGCTTCCCTGGTGGCGCAGTGGTTGAGAATCCGCCTGCCGATGCAGGAGACACGGGTTCGTGCCCCAGTCCGGGAAGATCCCACATGCCGCGGAGCGGCTGGGCCCGTGAGCCATGGCCGCTGAGCCTGCGCGTCCGGAGCCTGTGCTCCGCAACGGGAGAGGCCACAACGGTGAGAGGCCCGCATACCGCAAAAAAAAAAAAAAAAAACCAAACAAAACTCTGTGGGTGTGTTTGTGTATGTATAGAAAGAGAGTAGGGAGAGAGAATAAGAATGAAAACACAAACCTTGGGAAAGGTTATATGGGAGTTCTTTATACTATTCAAATCAACAAATAAAATTTTATCTTTTCCCCACTGGAAAAAAAAAAAAAGTGAGAGAAAGGATTCCCATTCATTGTTGTAGAGAATATACTTTGGAATACGCTTTCTGAGGGCAATTTGATAATATATTACAAAAGGTTTAAAAATAGAGATATCTCACTGGCTTAATACTTTCAGAAATAACTGGACACATGGACAAAGAAGCATATATAAAGTTGTTGATTCCAGTGTTTTACATAGTGAAACACTGGAGCCAACTTTAAAGAAATCAATAGAGAAGAGAGGTGGTTAAAAAACTATGCCACAACCATACAGTAAAATACTATATAGATGTTAAGGTAAGGTACATTTATAAAGTAGTATGTATGGAAAGAGGTTCATAGTATATTAAGTGAGAAACAAAAAACAGCTTTGCCTGATTGATTTGAATATGACTTCACTTAAAAAATGTTTATGTTTGCACAGAATAAATTTGGAAAATATATACAACAAACTCAGCAATAATCATCTCTGGGTAATAAACAATATAATTGCTTACTTTCTACACTTTCGATTGCTTAAAACTTTTTTTACAGCAAGCAAACATAACTTAAAATTGTAAAATGTACTTATTAGCAAAGGTCATACATGCTTCTACAGATGCTAACTGGGAAATTAAAAATCAAGCAAAGAAGAATTTATAAACTAAGAGGAGAAAGTATGCACTCAACCCACAAAGTCCTACCTCTAGAAGTAGCTACTGTAAATGTTTTGGTCCTTTCAGATCTTTTTCTTCATATGTATAAATAAATGCACATATATAACTTCTGTTTTCTTCAAAAATTGGGATCACACTAAATATATTATGTAACTTAAATTTTTTCACTTACTCATATATCTGGATATATCTTCTTCCATGTTACTGCACATATATTTACATTACTCTTATTATTATTTTTTTTTTTTGTGGTTGGCGGGCCTCTCACTGCTGTGGCCCCTCCCGTTGCGGAGCACAGGCTCCGGACGCGCAGGCTCAGCGGCCATAGCTCATGGGCCCAGCCGCTCCGCGGCACGTGGGATCCTCCCAGACCCGGGCACGAAGCCACGCCCTCTGCATCGGCAGACGGACCCCCAACCACTGCGCAACCAGGGAAGCCCTACATTACTCTTCTTAAACACTGCACAGTATTCCATGTTGTTATTTAGATTACTTTTTTTTTTTTTGGCTGAGCCATGCAGCACAGCTTTCAGGATATCAGTTCCCAAATCAGGGACAGAACCCAGGCCATGGCAGTGAAAGCCTGGAATCCTAACCACTAGACCACCAGGGAACTCCCTAGATTACTTTTTTAATCAGAAAAGATGAAGCTATTTCTGTTAAAAAACAAAAACCTAAGGAACTATGCAACCCATTAGCCTTGAGTGCCCCCTACTGGGGACTCTTCACTGATATTAACAGAATGCTAAATTACAAATTAATGCCAAGAAATAATTCAAAGCCAGGACACTACGTTTTCAGCATATGGCAAAAAAAAATCTAAAAACTCAAAAGAAAAAATGTATGTTTTGAAATGATTTTATTGAGGAGTTATTTACAAATGATGTATTACATCCTTGTGCAAAGGACTCTAATTGGTGGTAAAGACAAGAAAATCAAGGTAAGCAGTTTGATCTTCTCCCATCTCCCTCCCAGACAAGTGTGTATATTTGTGTCAGTGGTAGGATGAGATTGCAAAGAGGGAAGTGAAAACAGGCAATAAAAAAAAGTTTTTACCTCACTCCTTTTGTTTGTTTGTTTTTGTTTTTACCACAACACACAGCAGACAGGATCTCAGTTCCCCGACCAGGGATCAAATTCGCACCCACTGCAGTGGAAGTGCAGAGTCCTAACCACTGGACCACCAGGGAATCCCCTACCTCACTCCTTTTATCTCTTTACTTCTGAACTTACCTTTACGTCTCTCCTCACACTACAAATCTAGAAGCGTTAGCTCCACCTCTAAACATCTAGGTTGTATACACTATATAATTTTTCTATCCATCTGAGTCTGTGATTATACACTATGTAATAATCGAAGACTCAAGAGTAAAAGAAAAATGGGGATGTTGGAAGAGCTTACCTGAAAAACATCAAGTATGTTACAAAGAAAACGATGCAATTATCAAAGATGGCATTTCTTTATCAAAGTCCATTTTTATAATATGGCATCTTGATTATGCTTTTTATTTGCCAGGAAAACTGATATACAACACTTATGACTGGATTTAACATTTTTTATAGAAACCAAAACAAAACAAAACTACATTCAGAACTGTATATCTATATTATTTGTTTTTAGTCAAGCAAATTCTATTTTTGCTATTTCTAGGCTTTAACATTTTATTTTTTTACTTTTATTTATTTATTTATGTTTGGTCGTGCTGTGTGGCATGTGGGATCTTAGTTCCCTGACCAGGGATCAAATCTGTGCCCCCTACAGTGGAAGCATGAAATCCTAACCACTAGACTGCCAGGGAATTCCCTAGACTTTAACATTTTATATAATCTTGACTTTATAATAAAACTCCCTTTAGTAGTAATACTTACAGCTAATCTGTGGTTATTTGCAAGGCTGATCATTTGCTGCGCTAGGCCATTTAGTAATCGAGTACGAAGGGATAGGTCATCTAGGTCATGACGAAAAGGAAAAGCAATACCGTCCACTATCACTAATCGAACCTAAATAAAGAAGAGATAATGATATTAGGTTTGGTATTTAAAATAAAATAATCAATGGCAACCAAAAAGCAGAGTCCATCACAAAAAAAAAAAAAAAAAAAACACGTTAAAATCCAGGGTTCTATTTCTCCAAAGGCTTCATTCTGGAGAAAGGTTTCCTTTTGGTCAGGTATAAATCTGTTCAATGCTTTCTGCACTAGTCACGAAAAGTTAAAATGTACTCTGGTTTGATAATTTATCATCTTAAAAAAGTAATTCAACAGAAGAAAAAGGGGCAATTACAATTTTCTTACAATTTGCCACTACACCCAGTCTTTACAGAGGTGTACTGATGAAAAGCACTTTTGAAATCTTAGCAAAACCAATTTCTCAATTAAATGTCAATTTTACCTTCAAGGTTCTTTTTATGGTGAAAAAAAAACACTCAAATATTAAATTTGAGCGTTTAAAAATTAAATTATAAAACCTTTTTCAAAAGCTTAATTTTTTTTTTTTGGTGGTACGCGGGCCTCTCACTGTTGTGGCCTCTCCCATTGCGGAGCGCAGGCTCCGGACGCACAGGCTCAGTGGCCATGGCTCACGGGCCCAGCCGCTCTGCAGCATGTGGGATCTTCCCGGACCGGGGCACGAACCCACGTCCCCTGCATCGGCAGGCGGATTCTCAACCACTGCGCCACCAGGGAAGCCCCAAAAGCTTAATTTTTGATATACTTTTTCTTCTTAATTTAAAACATACTATAGGGCAACTAACCATTACAGAATCTGTCATAATATAGAGTTCAGGAAGAGGCAGGTTTGGCTTGAATTCTAATCAAGAAAGTTCACTTATAGATGATAAACATTTTCATGACAGTTTCATTTCTAATCTGATCTAAATAATGGCTCCTATGGTGAAGTTAGTGTAATATATAACCTAAGACCCAAGAACAAGCAGAATCTGGAAACTAATCTAAACGTAAACAAACAAAATACTATAAGATTATATATATTTTTCTACCTAATAAGGACTAAGCTAAAGAACAAACTTTAGTGAAGCACTGTCTTAGTAAGACATTTTTATATCTTTTATTCATTCCTTCATTCAACAAATATTTACTGACACCTACTATATGCTAGTCACTGTTCCAGGCATTGGGGAACAAGAAATAAGATCCCTGTTCTCTTGGAGCTTATGTTCTAGTGAAGTAAGGGACAATTAATGTGCAAACAAATATATGAATAAGATAATTTCTTTTTTTTTTTTACTCAATGAATTACAAGTTTATTATAAAAGGATATAACTCAGTGCCATAGGATCCAGCTATCCCACTCCTGGGCATATATCTGGAGAAAACTATAATTCAAAAGATACATGCAGCCCAATGTTCATAGCAGCACTATTCACAGTAGCCAAGACATGGAAGCAACCTAAATGTCCATCAACAGATGAAGGGATAAAGAAACTGTGGCATATATACACAATGGAATACTACTCAGTCATAAAGACAAATGAAATAATGCCATGTGCAGCAACATGGATGGACCTAGAGATCATACTAAGTGAAGTAAGTCAGAAAGAGAAACACAAATACATATGGTATCCCGTACCTGTAGAATCTAAAATATGATCCAAGTGAACTTATTTACAAAACAGAAGCAGACTCACAGACATAGAGAACAAACTTATGGTTACTAAAGAGGAAAGGGGATGGGGGAGGGATAAATTAGGAGTTTGGGATTAGCAGGTACAAACCACTATATATAAAATAGATAGGCCTTCCCCGGTGGCGCAGTGGTTGAGAGTCCGCCTGCCGATGCAGGGGACACGGGTTCGTGCCCAGGTCCAGGAGGATCCCACATGCCGCGGAGCGGCTGGGCCCGTGGGCCATGTCTGCTGAGCCTGCGTGTCCGGAGCCTGTGCTCCGCAACGGTGAAAAAAATAAAATAAAATAAAATAAAATAGATAAACAACAAGGTCCCATTGTATAGAACAGGGAACTATATTCAATAGCCTGTGATAAAGTACAATTGAAAAAAATATGAAAAAGAATATGTGTATATATGTATAACCAAATCACTTTGCTGTATGCCAGAAACTAACACAACACTATAAATCAACTATACTTCAATTAAAAAAAGAAGAAAAGAAGGATATAACTCAGGAACAGGCAGATGGAAGAGATGCACAGAGAAGGTACAGGGAAGGGACATGGACGGAGCTTCCATGTTCTCTCCAAGAGCCATTCTCCTAGCACCCCAACGGGTTCACCAACTCAGAAGCTCTGAACAAGATAATTTCTGATGATGATAGGAGCAAAAAAGCAACTAAAACTGGGTGAAATGACAAAGAATAAGTAGGTGAAAGGATAGAGGAAAGCTAACTTACACTAGATGTAAGGAAGGCATCCGTAAGGACTCAATAGAACTGAGTCCTGGATAAGAACCTCTAGGAGGGAAAGACAACCCACGTACAAGGATGAGAAAGGGCAAAAAGGCCCTAAGACGCAAACAAGTTTGGCATGTTTAAAGGGTCAGAAAAAAAAGTAGTGAGGGGGAACGGTAGGAAATTACATCAGAGAGAATCAGTGGTTTGCTGAGGCCAAATGCTACAGGCTCGTGAGCCAAGTGCTAAATTTTTAGAAATTTTACAAATCCATCATTAAATACAGTCATTAGCAAAATTAAACTATATATATTAAACTATGGATAATAAATACTGAAAACTCATTCCTACTACATTTTACTGTTATCTATGCTTTTAAGGTTATTTACATCTATTTTACCTTTAAGTGGAAACATTACATAATGATGTGCATTGTTTCTTCGCTACTCCATGTCCAATGACATCATACATGAAATCAGCCATGATAGGAGTATTTTCTACATGGAAATTAGCAAGCAAATCAGCTACAGATCAGGACTTGATTTGTTTTGCTGGTTGTCTAGACTTTTAATAAAGTGATGGGAAAAAAATGTCATAATCAGATTGACCTTAAAAATGTGTTGTGTCTGTAGAGAACAGACTTGTGGTTACCAAGGGGGAGAGGGGTGAAGGAGGGAAGCATCGCTTTGCTGTACTGCAGAAATTGACAAGACATTATAAATCACCAATACTTCAATAAAATTTTTTAAAAAGTGTTGTGTCTGTATCCATTGTATTGTGAACTACACAAAAAATTGAGGAAATATGCTTCTACTTTTGGAAAATGAATCCAATAACTAGGAATGATCATTAACTCAAATCAAAAGAAGAAAAATAGAGCTTCCCTGGTGGCGCAGTGGTTGAGAGTCCACCTGCCGATGCAGGGGATGTGGGTTCGTGCCCCGGTCTGGGAAGATTCCACATGCTGTGGAGTGGCTGGGCCTGTGAGCCATGGCCACTGAGCCTGCGCATCCAGAGCCTGTGCTCCGCAACGGGACAGGCCACAACAGTGAAAGGCCCGCGTACAGCAAAAAAAAAAAAAGAAGAAGAAAAATACTCCACGGGAAAACACTATATAATTGCAAGTTTTGGTCCTAGGGTATTTGCAAGGAGTCCCAAATACCTAGGGCATCCAAGGACCTCTCTGCTCAAACCAGAGGAGCTATACAGCCTAACCTACAATGGACGAATAGAAATAGGCTGTTTTCCTCTCTACAGTACAGATTTTACTGAAAGTGGCTGAATTACAAAGATCTGGATGTTCTGTTAAGTGGTAACTGTCACACTCACGGCTTTTCTCCAAGTTTAGGGAGCAAGCTCCTGAATATGCTCTGGTGAGTTTCCTTGGTCTCTCAAAAGGCAGATTATACCGAATGACAGAAAGTCAATGAAGTACAGAGTTTGAATGGGTAGAATAAAACAAGCATTGTCAAACAGACAAACAAACAAAAACCAAAAAACAAGCACTGTCATTCAACTCATAAAAGCTGAAATTAAAAAGTCCCCAACGTGGGACTTCCCTTGCAGTCCAGTAGTTAAGACTTCACCTTCCAATGCAGGGGGTGCAGGTTCGATCCCTGGTCGGGAAGCTAAGATCCCACATGCCTTGCAGCCAAAAAACCAAAATATAAAACAGAAGCAATGTTGAAACAAATTCAATAAAGACTTTAAAAGTGGTACATATCAGGGACTTCCCTGGTGGCGCAATGGTTAAAAATCCGCCTGCCAATGCAGGGGACACAGGTTTGAGCCCTGGTCAGGGAAGATCCCACATGCCTTGGAGTAACTAAGCCTGTGCGCCACATCTACTGAGCCTGCGCTCTAGAGCCCGCGAGCCAAAACTACTAAAGCCCGTGTGCCTAGAGCCCATGCTCCTCAACAAGAGAAGCCACTGCAATGAGAAGCCCATGCACCTCAAAAAAGAGTAGCCCCTGCTTGCTGCAACTAGAGAAAGCCCGCATACAGCAAAGAAGACCCAACGCAGCCAAAAACTAATTAATAATTTTTAAAAATAAATTTTTTTTAAAATCAAAGAAAGAAACATGACAGTTCTACAGTAATAATTGGCAATTTCAAACAGCCCATATTCAATGATGGATATAACTGGACAAAAGATAAACAAGGAAAGAAAAGACTTAACAACACTATAAATCAACTAGAATTAGCAGATATATACATACAACACTCCTCTCAACAGCAGACTACACATTCTTCTCAAGTGTACATGGAATGTCCTCCTGCATAGACCAGATGTTAGCTCACAAAATAAGTCTCAAATTTATAAAGATGGAATCATATAAAGTTATCTTCTCTGACCAGAATGGAATAAAATTAGAAACCAACAAAAGGACATTTGAAAATGTCACAAATATGTGGAAATCAAACTCTTAAATAAACACTAGCCCTAGTCTGGGAAGATCGCACATGCTGTGGAGCAACTAAGCCTGTGTGCCACAAGTACTGAGCCTGCATTACACAACTAGTGAAGCCCACGCGCCTAGAGCCTGTGTTCCACAGCAAGAGAAGCCAGCGCAATGAGAAGCCAATGCACCGCAATGAAGAGTAGCCCCTGCTCACCACAACTAGAGAAAGCCCATGCATGGCTATGAAGACCCAATGCAGCCAAAAATAAAATTAATTAGTTTTTGAAAAAAGAGAGATTTTTAAAGAAAAAGAAAAAAAGTTGATTCTTTGAAAAGATCAACAAAATTGACCAGCCTTTACTAAAGTGACTAAGAAAAAGAGACAAGGTGCAAATCACTCCAGTCAGGAATGAAAGTAGGGACATTACTACCAACCTTATAGAAATAAAAAACAAAGAGAATATAATGAACGTTTGTATGCCAAAAAATTAGATAACCTAGGTGAAATGGACAAACTCATTGAAAGACACAAACTACCAAAACTGACTGAAGACACAGAAAATCTGAATAGATTTATAACAAGAGATTGGATCAGTAATCAAAAGCCTTTCAACAAAGAAAAAATCAGGACCAGATGGCTTCACCAGTGAATTCTATAAAATGTTTAAAGAATTTACACCAATTCTTCTCAAAATATTCTGAAAAGTTGAGAAGGGAACTTCCTAACTCATTTTATGAAGCCAATATTACACTGATACCAAAGCCAGACAAAGACATCACCAGCAAAGAAAACCACAGACCAATTACAGATGCAAAAATCCTCAATAAAATACTAGGAAACTGAATATTGTAGTATATTAAAAGGATTATATATCATGATCAAGCGGGATTTATCCTAGGAATGCAAAGGTGGTTTAATATGAAAATCAATCAATGAAACACACCAGATTAATAGAATGATGGGTGAAAAAAGCCACATAATTATCTCAATTGATTCAGAAAAAGCATTTGACAAAACCCAACACCTTTCATGATAAAAACAATCAACTAATTAGGAATAAAAGAGAGCCTCCTCAACCTGATAAAGATTGAGCCATACCTTTGAGTGTTCTGAAAGGAAGTCTGCAAGCAGATAAACTTGTGCCAGTAGCTCTGTGTAGTCACGACAACGAAAATAATAAATATGGGAAAGAATATTTTCAAGAGTGAAATCCTGCAAAGCTTTTGGGTGCTCTGAAATAAACAACAAAACAATTTTAAAATAGTTTTACCTGTCATTTCACAAACTATCATTTCGTAATTCCTGACCTCTTATTTTCACCTTTTCCACTGTTTCCTTACATACTAGACTACCTAGAAATTGTTTAGACACATACACACTAGAGTTTTAATGCCTATCTATTCATATTTCTAGTTATTGGCTTCCACTGAATAGAAGTAACACAATGGAATTTCTTTCTTGTTTTTTTTCATAAGACTCCAAATTAAAAGGAAAAATGTTGAAAAGAAGCATATTTTTCCCTTAAATACCATAGTATAATTTTTCTATTTAAGTAGAAACAATGATATAAAATAAAATTCTCTCCTTAGACTTGCTTTTTAAAAAATAACCAGATTAGGGCTTCCCTGGTGGCGCAGTGGTTGAGAGTCCGCCTGCCAATGCAGGGGACACAGGTTCGTGCCCTGGTCTGGGAAGATCCCACATGCCGCAGAGCGGCTAGGCCCGTGAGCCATGGCCGCTGAGCCTGTGCGTCTGGAGCCTGTGCTCCGCAACAGGAGAGGCCACAACAGTGAGAGGCCTATGTATGGCAAAAAACAAAAAACAAACAAAACAACCAGATTGGTTCTGGACATATTTCAGAGAGAAACAAGTTAAAAATCATTGCATTTTAAAACGTACTTAAGTTTTAACGCTGAAAGGAAAACCAAGAAATAAATTTCAGAAAATATTGCCTATTACAAATATACATTTAACCAGTTCATTTTTAACCAAAAACAACAGCTTAATCACACACCAATCATTAAAAACTATATTCCAGTGCTACATCCACAATATTTACAAGATCTTAAGACACTATTACAAATTACACCTGTGACATGGATAGCTTGCAGGACTTTCAATAGGTATACTGGTCATTGGTTAAAAAGGACACCTAGTACTACAATGAAAATAAAAATATTCAGCTGATTATGTTCATTTAAAGGGAATACAAACATCTTAGGAAAAGCATATGTTTTTTAACATTTCTAGAGAAAAGAATAAGGACTGCACATCAGAAAAATAAAATACAATAAAGCAAAAGAAAACAGTCAAAACAGAAACCATTTAATTTTATGAGTAACTGAAGGACAAGAACTTGAAAACAAATTACCTTAAAAAAAACTTTTAAAATCTAACCCTTTATTTCCACATAACAAGTGCAGAAAATCTTCCCAACACTTTTAACAATACAATTAACATAGTTGTGAAGTCAATTACATACTACTCAGAGCCACATAAGGTCAATCAGCCTAATTTTCCAAACATTTCCAGACATGATTTTTCAAGGCTACCCTTGGTTTTTGGAAAAACCAGCATGCAAGTCAATATACACTGAACGCATTGACACAACATTTAATACTTACAGAAAGGTGTCCAGTAACATTAGCTAACACCTGGCAGGCCAGAGCATGATGATTTGAAGTCATACATTGAAATACAGATTTTGTCCCAGAGCTCCTGCAGTAAAAAGTGAGGGCCATAAAAGGGGAAGAAAAGGCCAGCCCAGGTGTGGCACTTCTCAATTTGTAAGAGAAGTATGAGAGTTTAATACTAGTACACGGTCAAGTCATTAAGCTTCACGTTCCAAATGGTCTCTTGCTTGAGATGGATACAAATGAAAATTACTTTTATTATACAGAAAAAAGAGCACTTGCTAACTTACCTTCTCCCATATGTGTTCCTGCTATAAGCTGCAGGTGCTGAATGCAGGCATTAGCAAGGTCTACCACTCTATCAACCATAAAACTCCCCTCTGTATCAATAAAAACTGCTTCACCTTCCACTCCTCCAAAACATTCTGGTATCTGCACATCTACTGCCAACTGCATACTGTCAAGAGAAGGAATTGAAATGACCAAATCATTATCATGATCATCTAAGGCAGTGTTTTTCAAACTCCAGATCACAACCCATTAGCTACCACTAAATATTTTATAGGTATAAATATACTCTGCAAAGTAACAGAGATGGCTGACTCTCCGTGGCTCCAAACATATGTGAATCAATTGATGAATGGATTAGGGGGAGGGTGTGCCTATAAAACCACAATTAAGGACTCTTTAGTGGTTTTTAGGCTTCTGGGAATGGAACCCTTTATTATAAAAAAACGTATTTTCAAACATTTGGCTTTCAAATATATTCTCAGGAATTAATTCTATAATAAAGTAGAAGACTGCCTGTTGACCCCACTGACCACACTATACTGTTGCAAAAGAAACACTTTTTAATATCAAAATAATTGTATCAATTTATCAAGATGGGGTGCTGAAGTAAGGCAAATGTTGATTTGTTCGATGCACACATACATACACACAAAATTAAGAGCACATACATGCCTTTTTGGTCTCCTAACTGTATACCCACAACAGAATACTCTTGTTACTTACATAAATGTAAGAGGGGAACATTTTATTTTACCATAATTGTGTTTTTCCAACACCTGGTGCACCACAAATTTCTGTTGTTTTGGTTAAGGGTATGCCACCCCCAAGAATATTATCTAGTGCTGAACAGAAGGTAATTATGAAACTCTGGGTATGCTCCTGCTCAAGAAGTTCCAGTGCTGTACACTTCTTGCCTGACTCAGCTGTACCAGAATAACTTGTTTTATTTGTGAGACATTCTCTTCTTATAATTTGCAGAGTTTCTAAGGCTTCCTCTTTAGATATCCCAACTTCTGAAAGTAAGAAACAGAAACAAAAACATCTGATTTTAGAAATTTAAAAGTCATATGTTATTGAGCTGTCTTCATTAATTTTAATTTTTAAATAAGAAGAACGATGCCTAGAGAAACATAAAAATGTAACAATCGATTAACTATTTAATTTTTCAAGTTAATAAAGACATTTATCTATGTTTTCTTAGTCTTCACACACTTAAAAGATTTATCTATTACCTCAGAAACAGAATTGAGAAACCTAAACCTCTAAAGCATTTCTGAGCACCTACAAGAGTATCTATCTCAGAAGGTAGAAATGAAAAATGTCCTTTTTTTTTCCTTTTGGTCTTTTTACTATCTCTTTTGGTCTTATGAAGCCATAATAAACTTGCTCTCACAGGGTATACAAATTATTTTTTAGAAAAGAATGAAAATGGCCTCTTTAACTGCCTAAAACAAGATGCAGATTTAAGAAGTGCATGTGCATGTATTTATTATTCATGAAAACATTGGAATGAAAAATTCATGGATCACTGCAAACAATTTAATAAGAAAATTATTTGATGCACCAATAGCTTAAACAATACACTTATGCTTCCTCAACTACACAATTTCATTCCTGACAACATGGCCTAAGAAGTAAAATGGAAATTACAAAACAAGCTGCTTATGGAAGAAATAATGGAGAGCATATCACTTATGAGTTTGATATATCAGTGCTTGATTGGGTAAGGATATTAACTATAAATTTGGTGCTAACAAAAGACATTAATGGTGCTAAGAAAATGAAAATTCCATCCAATTTAAGAGCCTTAACTCGTCTGATTACTTAGGTTTGTCATTCCTGACTGCACCACTTACTATGTAGTTACTATGCATGGGCAAGTTACTTCTTTATGCCTCAGACTTTTCTTCTACAAAATAGGAATGAAACAACACACATAAAAACCTTGGTAGAACACTAAGCCCATCCAAAATGCTTAATAATTGTTAGCTAATATTATCATTCAGATTCTTTCATTTCTTTTTTGTAAAACCAACCTGTTGAAAGAAAATCAGCCCATCAAACTTTGGGGGATACAGTCTTTGACATAAGACTTAAGACAAATAGTTAACATTGGGTCTAGAACATTTGTTCTTGAGTGGAGAGTTGAAACCTTATTTTCCATCGTTAAGGTCAATGACTTAAAATTCTGTTCTATCTTAATAACACAGTTCTGGACATACTATACTGTAATGTGCACAGTGAGAGTGATTACAGACGGCTTCATTTTTGTGTACCTCAGAAGGAAGTGGTTCCCACCAACATATAATCTACAGTGTTCTGGAATGTGAGTTTTGAGGTTTTTTTCAGTGAATTACATTAAGAGAAGCGATGTCTTCTTTCTACTGCTTTCTCCAGGTTCTGGGGATTCTACTCCCTTTGTCTCTCTTAATTTATCTCATCCTATCACGAACAGTGCATTTCTTAAATTTAACCCCTGTCCCTTGTATTTTGTAACAGCGAAAATTAGACAGCCTGTCTGGATTTCAATCCTGCCTCCACAACTTCCTAGCCCACTCATAATGAAAAGTTACTTAGCCTCCCACGCATCAGTTCCTTCATCTATATAATGAACGTAATAATCCACGTTAAAAGCGTTCTTTTGAGTATAAATGAGATAATCCTCAGAGGCTTCAGTACGCACTGGCAGAGAAAGCAACTGGTGAATGTTTCCAAGACCACAGTTCTAACCATTCAAACCACACTTAAGTGGAGTCAAGGAGCTGTTTTACGGCGCAAACACAGCGGTAGGCGGCGGCTGGCCGAGAACCGGGATGGAGGCGGCCCCGACAGCGGCCAGAGTGCCTCAGCTTGTAATGGGAGTCCGTTACCTTTGCTGAGCTCGGAGGGTTTCACCTCTAGGAGCTCCTCAGCAGTCTGGAAACCTGCAGACACCAGCTTCACCCTCACCGCTGGGGATAGGGGCAAACTCACTAAATCCCGCTGCATTTCAAAGCCGAACACCTACGCTCGCAGCTGCGCAGACGCAGAAGTGGCCAAGCCCGCGCACGCGCACCCGCCGCGCCACGTGACGTCAGACGTTAGGCGGAAGGGTGGGGTCCGCGGCGTGGCTGCACGCGGCCTTGGGCTTTGGGGCTCTGCGGTTCTGCGGCTGTGCGGAAGTGTGGTCACTCTTACATTATGTTGCCCCGTTTCCATCGTGATTCTTCCAAATCCCATTTAAAGTTTGCACATCAAACGTACATCCTGACAATAAAAAGATGGATGGAGACCGCAGAATGCAAAGCCAGACCCAGTGGGTCTTACCACATTTCCTCACCTCCACCTGACCTGTTTGGTGGAGGCCTCAGGGTTGTTAGTAGGAATGATCTCCCCGAATGGGAGCTAAGATACGCACAGACACTGGCATGTTACCGGTTTGGGGTATGGAACAGTCGTATAAAGAATACTCCCCATCCCCGTAATACGGTTCCAGGGTCTTGGGGCTTCTTGCCGGATGTCCCCTTTGCTAGGCCCCCTCACCTTTCCCGCCCTCGCTCTCGCGAGGGATTGTGGGTTAGCCCCCAAGAGCCGCGGTGCGTGCTCGGCGCCGAATCCCCTCAGCCGCCCACGTCTTGCCGCGAGTCGGGTGTGGAGCATGATGGTTTGAGACCGTTAGTTCTTCACGGCCTGCCTAGAAGTAGCTGGATAAGTAAGCAAATATAGACCCCGTAGTGGGCTGGGCATGGGCTCCGCCGGTCCTTGAGAGGGAGGAGTTGGGCTACGCAAGAGCTCCTATTCTGGTACTGAGTTGGTAAGGGACCACTTCTAAAATAGAGAATTGGCGGGGGGGGACTGAGAAGAGGTTTGGAAGGTGGCTTGCAAAGTCTTTCCTTGCCCAGGAGAGTATAATTTAAGGGAGAAACTCATTCCGTTCCTTTAGGCGACAATTCTTAGCCTTGACTTTTCTTCCTAGCTTAAAGGAACTCCCTAAATATTGCAAATCAGAGCCCTTTAAGTACATAAGCTCTAAGGAAGGAAGTGTGCTGACCGCTTTAGCAAATCCTACACATTTCCAATGCTCGCAGCCATGACGCGAGGAACATAAGGACATGGAATCTCAGAGCAGTTTTTTTGAAGCCAAAGTTAAAACCTAATACCCTTTTTTCTTCCCTGAGCTACCTCCAAATTGTGAGGTAGCTCTTGGAGTGGGGGTGGGGGGAAAATTCTAGAAGTATGTGTCCCCCATTTGATAGGGCAGGAAAAGTCTTGTAGGACTAGTCAAAATGTGGTTTATTTGCCACTCTGTACGTTGCTTATCTCCTAGTGTGTTACGTATCTGGACATACAGGGAGCATTATATAAATGTTGTCCACTGGGAGAATTCATGCTTATACTTATCAAGTAACCAGGGTCCTGGGTGAAGAAGAGATGGTGTTAACATATTCAGGAATAGCTCTTCAGGTCGTTCAGTGAAACGCAGTGGAATCGGTCGTGTTAGAATTTTGTTTCATTAGCAGTGGGGAGTTAAAACTAGTCGACTCTATCTGTAGTTATACTGTTACGCATCATTAATATCTTATCCTGACCCTTGAGTTGCTATAATAATTATTGTTTTCATCATCATTCTTAAGATATCTTTAATGCAGTTTGCTCTATAGTCAGGCTTTCAAACTGGGATCCAGTTTTCTGAGGTCAGGCGCCAGGAAATAACGCTGTGGGATTTTTACGGAAGGTGCACCTTCTTATACTGTCAGGTTTTCTCAAATATTTCTTTAGAGAGGGAAGAATTGAATGAGTTAAGTGATGAGCCATTTAAAACATTTTCTATTAAACAAACATTAATGTATTATAGAGTAAAATGCAAGTATAAATTTTAAGATAAACATAATAGTTTGAAGAAAGATCCAGTTTAAACTGGATATTTCAGTAGTCTCCCAGAATTTCCTGCGAGTATGTTATTATTTTCCTTTGCAATTTGGGGTTACTTGATTTTGAGAAGTACTGTTATGGGGAAACAAGCATGAGCTTTGGAATCATACAAATTTGTGTTTGTATCACATTTGGGAAATAACCAACTGTGAAAACTTTCAGCAAGTTACTCAGTTTCCTCGCCTGCAAATGGAAGATAATAATATTTCTTCCATTAGGGGTTGTAAGAAAGATTAAATGAACAAATATGAAGTATTTAGCACAGAAGAGGTACGTAATAAATCTTAAGTTTTTCCTCCACTTAAAAATATTATAATATGTATATTCAGTCGAATAAAGCCTTATTGAACACCTAGCTCAGCAGAGTGCCAATGCTATGAGCCTTTAAAAGAAAAACAATGCCTACGGTTGTAAAGTGCCAAAGAAAAGTGCTTTTACATATTTTATTTGACTTGATCCTTATAGTAATCCTGTGAACAGTTTACCCAGGTCCCAATTTAAAACTAGCACACTGAAGATTGGATCACTTAAGCAACATTAAATATTTAACCACTAGTTTTGTGCAGGGTGACAGGACTAACAAAAGAATCTATGCCCTCATGGAGCCTTAATCAGTCAGGATTATTATTGAGTTGTGTTGCCTTTCTGACTTGTGTTGTTATCTAGATACAATACTAAGGGTAGGCATGAGCTACCGATATGCTGTCAATATCTATAATTAAGTATTCAAATAAGGACACATTTTCATGCTGAGTGGGCTATTTTCTAGAGCTGTGGGAGAGGAATAATGTGAATATTTCTGTTGTAGCTGAGAAGTTTCTTTTCTTTTAGCATAAGAACATAGAACTTTTAAAACTGGTGACCTTGCGTGTTCAAGTGAATTTGAGACTAGGAAAGATAAATGAGTGCTGTTTGGACTAAGAAAAAAACTCTGAATCAAGGTTTAGCTTTAGAGATGGTTGTGATAAAGCTTAAGGCCTCAAACATGTATTTGGAACAGCAATGTCAATTTCACAAGGCCTTGTACATAATGGGAGCTCAAAATATTTGTTGTCCCCAAACTCTTAAACATTGTTCTCACTTGACTTCTGTGATGCCACATCTCTGATTTCATTCCTAGGCATCTGGCTTTTCTGACTCCCTTACAATTTTATCCTCCATAACCAGGGCATGAAATGTTACTGTAAGGCCCCATAGCTGACCTTTCACTGACTATCCAGTTCTGTTTTCTCCTCTCCTTTCTGGTTCTCTTATTCTCTCTCTGTCTCTCTGCTCTCTTATTCACATTCACAGTTCAGTGACTATACGCCAATAATTTGTAAATTTATTTTTCTAGCTCTAACCTGTTCTCTGACCTCCAGATGCAAATATCTAATTGCATACAGCACAGTGCTAAATCTCCAACTCAGCTTATCTTAAACCTATCTCATTATCTTCAGCCCATCCCAGAATCTTTTTGTCCTCTTCCTGCATTTCCTGCCTCTGTGAACTGAATATCCATCCTTCCATCTGCACAAACCAGAAACCTAGGAATCTTCCACACCTCCTTCCCTTTAAGCCTCCATGTTCACTATAACCACAAACCCTATCAATTTTCTCTTTAAAATATCTCGATCATGTCCATGTCTCTTTTTCTAGGCCAAGCTGTCACCATTGCTTTTTTTTTTTGAAGATTTTTTTTGATGTGGACCATTTTCAAATTCTTTATTGAATTTGTTACAGTATTGCTTCTGTTTTATGTTTTGGTTTTTTGGCTGTGAGGCATGTGGGATCTTAGTTCCCAGACCAGGGATCAGGGATCAAACCCACACCCCCTGCATTAGAAGGTGAAGTCTTAACCACTAGTCCTCCAGGGAAGTCCCCACCATTTCTCTTATAGGTACTGCAAGAGCCTTTTAGCAGGTCTCTCTGCATCTTGTCTTCCCCTCCCCTCTAGTCTGTTCTCCGGTGCTGCAGACAGGGTCCTTTCTAGAGTATATTTCATTTCCTGTAACTCCCTATTTTGCTCTTGGGATAAAGACCAAATTTCTTAATAAGACTTACAAAAAGTCTTGCATGTTCTGGCTCCTGTTTACCTCTTTAGTTGCATCCTTCCCTCTCTCTCCTTTACTCTTTTTAAAAAAAAAAAAAATCTATCTATCTATCTATTTACTTTGGCTGCCCTGGGTCGTAGTTGCAGCATGCAGTCTTCTTAGTTGCGGCATGCATGCAGGATCTAGTTCCCCGACCAGGAATCGAACCCGGGCCCCCTGCATTGGGAGCGTGGAATCTCACCCACTGGACCACCAGGGAAGTCCTGTCTCACCTTTACTCTACACTCCAGCCACTCTGGTGTTAATTCCATGTGTGTGCCACAACATGCCTCTGTGCTTCACCCAATTAACTACTATTTATCCTTCAAATCTCAGCATTCATTGACTTCTTCTCTGACTCTGAACCTCTACCTCCAACAAGCCCCCTTGAAACTAGGTTAGATCTCCCCTTAAGGCTCTCATAACACCAGATGTCTTTGTGTGATTATTTATTTTGCATATGTCTACCCAACTAGAATGAAAGATTCAGTAGAACAGGGACCATGTGGATTTTACTCATTTTCCTAGAGCTCCTAACAGTGTATGGCTTATAGGAGGTGCTCAGTATATATTTGTTAAAAGGATGGATGATTAGGTGATTGACCTGCTCCTCTCTCCTTATTTTTTTTTTTGTTTTGTACTCTTAAATAGGTGGAAAATATATACGTGTAGGAAGTAGAATACAAATAAAATACCAAAAATATAAAGAATATAAAACTGATTTATAGACCTTTTAAATTTTGTTTTGTTATTTAAAATTTTTTTAATTGAAGTGTAATTGATTTACAATGTTTTAGGTATATAGCAAAGTGATTCAGTTATACATATATATATTTTTTTCAGATTCTTTCCATTATACACTATTACAAGATGTTGAATATACTTCCCTGTGCTCTACAATAGGTCCTTGTTGTTTATCTATTTTATTTATAGTAGTGTTTATCTGTTAATCCCAAATTCCTAATTTATCCCTCTGCCCTTTTCCCTTTGGTAACCATAAATTTGTTTTCTGTGTTTGTGAATCTATTTCTGTTTTGTAAATAAGTTCATTTGTATCATTTTTTTTAGATTCCACATGTAAGTGATATCATGATATTTGTCTTTATCTGACTTACTTCACTCAGTATGATAATCCCTAGGTCCATCCATGGAAATGGCATTATTACATTCTTTTTCATGGCTGAATAATATGCCATTGTGTATGTGTGTGTGTGTAGATAAATACCAGTTCTTCTTTATCCATTCATCTGTCAATGGACATTTAGGGTGCTTCCATGTTCATAGATCTTTTCTTCAGTTCATGTTACTGAACCAAAGTTGGGTCAACTCACCATGCACAGTAAAGCCAATCTACTGGCACTGGGTTGTGGTGAAGGAAAGTACAGCATTTATTGCAAAGCCAAGCAAGGACTATGGGCAGCTAATGATCAAAAGACCCCAACTCCCCAATGGCTTAAAGGCAGGATGAGAGAGGGTTGTGGGGTGCTTGATCAGCTCATGGACATTCTTCTGATTGGTTGGTGCTGAGGTAATTGGGAGTCAACATCATCAGCATTCTGGTTCCAGCCTGTCTGGGGTCAATGTACTTGTGGTCAGCATGCAGTTGACTTCTTTCACCTGGTGGGGGTTTCAGTATCTGCAAAACAGCCCAAGGATATGGCTCAGAATATTATCTATAGCCCTTGAGGAGGAGCTAAACTTCCTTGACTTTGTTTAATGGTTATTAACTATTATTATTTTGTTTTGCTTGACTGTTTTCTTTTGTTTCTGCATTTTCTCACTTCTCTGATTAAATTTGCTCTTTGGAACTCTTGGAAGGCCTAGGAGGCTAAAGTTTTTCTACAGACAAAAGGCAGGCAGAGGACATGGGGACAGGGGTTCTGTCCTGGGAAGGCCCCATAGGGTCCTGCTCAGTTATAATCCCCCCCTTTTCTTTGCTACTCCACAGTCTTGAGGGGAAACAGGTGCAGGACAAGAAAGGGAATAAAGTTCTGGATTGAGAGGTTAATCATAAACTCAGCAGAGGAACTCAGTTTTAAGGGGACTCAGTTTCACTCAGAGATAATAATGTTAACATTTTGGTTTATTTTAATCTTCTTACAACTTCATATAATGCATTTATTTGAGTTATGATAGTTCTGATCAAATTGTGAAGAAATATATATATATCTTATTTTTCACAATATTTTGTCAAAAACTTTCTGCATATGATTAAAAGCTATTTTAAAATTAAGTTTAGTGGCTGGATATTATTCAGTCCTAAGGCCCATCCTTCTAATCAGTAGCCTATAAAGACAGTTGAATTATTTCCAGTTTTTTGCTGTGATGAGGTACTGTGTGCTCTGGAGCTCGCTTTTTCGAGGATGCCCATCTGTGCCCTTGTGGTTACTCTCAAGCACGTGCTCTTTCTCTATCTCTGTCTCTCTCAATACATTTCTGGTAGTAGAATTCCTAGGTCAAAAAGTATGCACAGGGCTTCCCTGGTGGCGCAGTGGTTGAGAATCCGCCTGCCGATGCAGGGGACACGGGTTCGTGCCCTGGTCCGGGAAGATCCCACATGCCGTGGAGCAACTGAGCCCGTGAGCCATGGCCGCTGAGCCTGTGCGTCCGGAGCCTGTGCTCCGCAACGGGAGAGGCCACAACAGTGAGAGGCCCGCATACCGAAAAAAAAAAAAAAAAAAAGTATGCACATTTTCATTTTGAATCTTTTTTTTTTTTTTTTTTTGACTAGGCCGCACGGCTTGTGGGATCTCAGGTCCCTGACCAGAGATTGAGATTGAACCCTGGGCCACGTCAGTGAAAGCGTCAAGTCCTAACCACTGGACCTCCAAAGAATTCCCCATTTTGAATCTCATTACCAAATGTTTGCACGACTTACACACCTACTAACTGTGTATGAGGGCTGGTTTTCCTGCCTCCACCCTAGCACTGGCCTTTAGCAATCTTTAAATGGTGATTTTTTTTTGAGGAATAATTGACTTTAAATGGTTATTTTATGACTAAGAGAGGTTAAAAATCTTTTCATATAGTAATTTTATTAGCCAAGTATATTTTAGCATTGTGACTGTCTCATATCATTTGCCCACTTTTAATTTTTGATAGTGGCAAGATACACATACCATAAAATTTACCATCTTTGGGAATTCCCTGGCAATTCAGTGGTTAGGACTTGGTGCTTTCACTGCTGTGGCCTCGGGTGCAGTCCGTGGTCAGGGAACTAAGATCCCACAAGCCACGCAGCATGGCCAAAAAAAAAAAAAATTTTTTTTTTAATCTTAACCATCTTTAAGTGTAAGGTCCAGTAGTGTTAATTATATTCACAGTGTTGTGCAACTGATATCCACAACTTTTTTATCTTGCAAATCTGAAACTCTGTATCCATTGAACAACAACTCACCATTTCCCCTTCCCTTATATAAGTGGAATCATATAGTATTTGTATTTTAATGACTGATTTATTTCATTTAGCGTAATGTTTTCAAGGTTCATTCATGTTACAGGATGTATCAGAATTTCCTTCCTTTTTAAGGTTGAATAATACTCCATTGTATGTATATACTACATTTTGTTTATCCATTCATCCACGGGTAGACACTTGAGTTGCTCCTACCTCTTGGCTATTGTGAGTAATGCTGCTATGAACACTGGCGTATGTCCTTTCCCAGTTTTTAACTAGGCTACTTTTTTTGGCTACGCTGGGTTTTCATTGCTGCGCAGGCTTTCTCTAGTTGCAGTGAGCAGGGACTATTCTTCATTGTGGTGCCTGGGTTTCTTATTGTAGTGGCTTCTCTTGTTGCGGAGCGGGGGCTCAGTAGTTGGAGTTCGTGGGCTCTAGAGTGCAGGCTCGGTAGTTGTGACGCACAGGCTTAGTTGGCCCACAGCATGTGGGATCTTCCCGGACCAGGGATCGAACTCATGTTTGCTGCATTGGCAGGCAGATTCTTAACCACTGGACTACCAGGGAAGTCCCTAACTAGGCTACTTTTAATTTAAAATATGTATTTGTAGTATGTCTATGTTTTTATTATTAGAAACAATAACTAATGTTTATTATGAAAGGCCAAGCATTCTGCTCAGTTTTGTCTGATGTTAAAACCCAAAATCCATAGGCTTCCCTGGTGGCGCAGTGGTTGAGAGTCCACCTGCCGATGCAGGGGACATGGGTTCGTGCCCCGGTCCGGGAAGATCCCGCATGCCGCGGAGTGGCTAGGCCCATGAGCCATGGCCGCTGAGCCTGAGCGTCCGGAGCCTGTGCTCCGCAACGGGAGAGGCCACAACAGTGAGAGGCCCGCGTACCACAAAAAAATAAAAATAAAAACAAAAAAAACAAAAAAACAAACAAAAAAACACCAAAATCCAGGGTTCCCTGGTGGCGCAGTGGTTGAGAATCCGCCTGCGGATGCAGGGGACATGGGTTCGTGCACTGGTCCGGGATGATCGCACATGCCACGGAGTGGCTGGGCCCATGAGCCATGGCCACTGAGCCTGTGCGTCCGGAGCCTATGCCCCTCAACGGGAGAGGCCACAACAGTAAGAGGCCCGCATACCACAAACAAACAAACAAAAACCCCCAAATCCAGGGACTTCTGTGGTGGAGCAGTGGTTAAAAATCTGCCTGCCAAGGCAGGGGACACAGGTTCAAGCCCTGGTCCAGGAAAGTCCCACATGCCGCAGAGCAATGAAGCCTGTGCACCACAACTACTGAGCCTGTGCTCTAGAGCCCATGTGCCAGAACTGCTGAGCCCTTGTGCCACAACTACTGAAACCCGTGCACCTAGAGCCTGCCGTCTGCAACAAGAGAAGCCACCGCAATGAGAAGCCCGCACACCACAATGAAGAGTAGCCCCTGCTCGCCACAACTAGAGAAAGCCCGTGCACAGCAATGAAGACCTGATGCAGCCAAAAATAAATTTTAAGAAAACACGAAAGGGCTTCCCTGGTGGCACAGTGGTTAAGAATCCACCTGCCAAGACTGGGGATGTGGGTTCGAGCCCTGGACCAGGAAGATCCCACATGCCGCGGAGCAACGAAGCCCGTGTGCCGCAGCTACTGAGCCTGCACTCTAGAGCCTGCGAGCCACAACTACTGAGCCCACGCGCCACAACTACTGAAGCCCGCGTGCCTAGAGCCCATGCTCCGCAACAAGAGAAGCCACTGCATGAGAAGCCCGTGCACCGCAACGAAGAGTAGCCCCCACTCGCTGCAACCAGAGGAAAGCCCGCGTGCAGCAACAAAGACCCAACACAGCCAAAAAAAACCATGAAAAAACAAAATCCATATGCTGCCAACTCTCTCTCATATGCATATTGTATCATACAGGCTATTTACCGAATCTGTATATTGCAGATATCTTCCCACTTTGTCTTGTGTATTTAAACTTTATGAAGTTTTCTATTTTATTGAGGTTATGTATGTGCAAACTTATATTTAATTCTTACTTTGGTAAGATGCTTAGAAAGTCTTTCTTTTCTTGGGAATTCCCTGGTGGTCCAGTGGTTAGGACTCTGGGCTTCCACTGCAGGGGGTGCAGGGAACTAAGATTCTGCAAGCCGTTAGGCACAGCCAAAAAAAAAGTATTTTTCTTCAAAATTATTATAAGCATAATCATCTGTATTTTTCTACATATGGTTTATGATTTAATTTGAATATTTTAATCTATCTGATTTTTTAAAATGTAAAGTAGGAGGAAGGAAGGAAGCATTTTTTTTTCCTTCTTTCCAGTGGTGAGCCAATTTTCTAAGTATTCTTTATTAGGTAATTGATCTTTTCCCCCAGCTATATGAAATGCTACCTTTATCATATACTTTTTTTTTTTTTTTGGCCGCACTGCACAGTATGAGGGATCTGAGTTCCCCGAACCCAAGCCCCCTCCAGTGGAAGCTCGGATTCTTGACCACTGGACCACCTGGGGAAGTCCCTATCATATTCTTTTATGTACGTAGGTCCTATATTCCTGGTATAAAACCAATTTAGTTATTGTGTATGTTCTTTTAATATTCTACTAGATTCGGGTCATAAAGGTTTTATAGGCTTAGTTAAGAGATTTGCTTTTTTTTTTTGGCGGTACGCGGGCCTCTCACTGTTGTGGCCTCTCCCGTTGCGGAGCACAGGCTCTGGACGTGCAGGCTCAGCGACCATGGCTCACGGGCCCAGCCGCTCCGCGGCATGTGGGATCCTCCCGAACCAGGGCACGAACCTGTGTCCCTTGCATCGGCAGGTGGACTCTCAACTACTGCACCACCAGGGAAGCCCGAGATTTGCATTTTTGTTCATAAGTAAGATTAATCTATAATACTTTTTTTGGCAACAGAGTTTTGCAACCTTTGTAAAATGAACTAAGAAGCTTCTCTACTTTTTCTGTGCTAACTTATGTTAGTATTTAACATAAACTCATGTATTTCCGTATATTTTTCTTATCAAAGAAATGTGGCTCTCCTCAAAAGATGTTAATTAAGCTCTGCAGGGCTTCTGTGAGGATTGTAGCATTAATGTTTTAACGTGCTTGAGCTACAAGGGAGTGGACAGTCACCTTTTGCCCTAAGGCAGACTGTCTTGGACAGATATTTTGATAACTAGGTCAATAACAATGAAGTTCTCATGAAATATTGAAGCTAGCCTTGTGAAGGACTCTGTTATTTGTTTAAGACAGTGCTGCTGGGCTCCCCTGGTGGCGCAGTGGTTGAGAGTCCGCCTGCTGACGTAGGGGACACGGGTTCGTGCCCCGGTCCGGGAGGATCCCACGTGCCGCGGAGCCGCTGGGCCCGTGAGCCGTGGCCGCTGAGCCTGCGCGTCCGGAGCCTGTGCTCCGTGACCGGAGAGGCCACAACGGTGAGAGGCCCGCGTACCGCAAAAAAAAAAAAAAAAAAAAAAAAAAGACAGTGCTGCTAGGGAATTCCCTGGTGGTCCAGTGGTTACTTTCACTGCACCAAGGGCTTGGGTTTGTTCCATGGTCAGGGAAGTAAGATCCCACAAGCCGAGCAGCCAAAAAATAAAATAAAATGAAATGAAATGTAAAGTAAAATAAAATAGCACTGCTAGCACTATTACAATAGCAAAGACATGGAAACAACGCAAGTGCCCATCAACAGATGACTGGTTTAAGATGTGGTCAGTGTGTGTATGTATGTGTGTGTGTGTGTATATATATATATATATATATATATATATATATATATATATATATAAAATAGAATATTACTCAGCCATAAAAAAGAATGAAATTGTTGCCTTTTGCAACAACATGGATGGACCTAGAGAATCTCATACTATGTGAAGTAAGTCAGACAAAGACAAATACAATATGATATCACAATACAGAATCTAAAAAATATTACAAATGAATCTATGTAAAAAACAGAAACAGACTCACAGTCATAGAAAACAAACTTATGGTTACTGAAGGGGAAATGGAGGCAGGGGGAGGGAAAAATTAGTAGTATGGGATTAACAGATACAAACTACTATACATATAATAGATAATAAAGACTTACTATATAACACAGGGAACTAAATTCAATCTCTTGTAATAACCTATAGTGGAAAACAATCTAAAATATATATATATAAACTGAATCACTTTGTTCTATACCCAAAACTAACACAATATTGTAAATCAACTATACTTTATAAATAAATAAAAAGAAAGCACTGCTAGTCACAGATCTTTTGAAAATGGTATTTTGAATTTAAGAGTTGTTTGGTGATAACAGTAGTCTAGTTCATAGATACCACTTTTTTCCCTTACGTGTGTGGTTCCCAACCAGATTTCAAGATGTCTAACTTCTATTTCACAAAACAAAATGCAGATATTTTGTTTCCAGATTACATATGCATGTATGTTTATGTATATGTGTATATGAGTATATATGTTACATAATACTTCTTTCTTTCGAGGAGAGAGTTTATAAAAATCAAACTGGTAGACAGCCTTCAGGAATAGCTGCAGTTCACATCATGACCTCCTTCTTCCACACAACCCGGTATTTTGTTCTCCCTCCATCTCAGATACCTCTGTGTTCTCAGTTATTGCTTGCTGGGTTTTAATAAGATAATTTTTACAAATAGTGTTACTTCTTTCTGTTTTAAAAATACCAAACTTGGGGACTTCCCTGGTGGCGCAGTGGTTGAGAATCCGCCTGCCGATGCAGGGGACACGGGTTCGTGCCCCGGTCCGGGAAGATCCCACATGCCGCAGAGCGGCTGGGCCCGTGAGCCATGGCCGCTGAGCCTGCGCGTCTGGAGCCTGTGCTCCGCAACAGGAGAGGCCACAACAGTGAGAGGCCCGAGTACACAAAAAAGATACCAAACTTGGGAATTCCCTGGTGGTCCAGTGGTTTAGGACCGAGTGCTTTCACTGCGGTGGGCCCAGAATCCATCCCTGGTGGAGGAACTAAGATCCTGCAAAAGCTGTGTGGTGCAGCTGGAAAAAAAAAAAAAAAAAAAAAAAAAAAAAAAATATATATATATATATATATATATATATATATATATAAAACTCTGGCTAATTTATTTTGGTGGAGGAGAGACTACCAGAAGAGTCCTTCTGTAAGATAAAAAGACTTGGGAAGTAGGGTGGTTCTAGTGTGATTTTGGAGAGACAACTGAAGAACAGTTAAACTTGGAAACTCCAATTCTAATATACACTGACGCAGGAAGGAGAGGATTAAGAAGAATGATAATATTGATTATGTGGATGTGGAATATGTGATACATTAACCACTATCTGAGATGGGATTTGCTCTTTTCGAAGCGGCTAATACAGTGTAGGAGGGCCCAGGAGTTTTTAAAAAAATTTTATTTAATTAATTTATTTTTGGCTGCGTTGGGTCTTCGTTGCTGTGCGTGGGCTTTCTCTAGTTGCGGCGAGCAGGAGCTACTCTTCATTGCGATGCACGTGCTTCTCATTGCGGTGGCTTCTCTTGTTGCAGAGCACAGACTCTAGGTGCGCGGGCTTCAGTAGTTGTGGCTGCGGACCCAGCAGTTGTGGCACATGGGCTCAGTAGTTGTGGCTCAGGGGCTCTAGAGCGCAGGCTCAGTAGTTGTGGTGCACGGGCTTCGTTGCTCCGCGGCATGTGGGATCTTCCTGGACCGGAGATCAAACCCGTGTCCCCTGCATTGGCAGGCGGGTTCCCAACCACTGTGCAACCAGGGAAGTCCCCAGGAGCTTCTTGTAGGATAGACTGATTCTTCAATAGTCTTGTTTTGGACTTCAGACACCCATGAAAAAGCAAACGAATGACCCTGTGCTTGTAGTGTTGGGCGCAACAGGGTTTAAGGATAAGTCGAAACACAACTTAGTCTTGCTTAGGAGAGGAGACACTCTTGATCACAAAAGTGATTTCCAAGAGTGAGGGTCATCACACTCCAGCTGAACAGACCACCTACGGCTTATCCAAATACCTGCCGTAGGAGGGGGCGTTTTGTGAGTTTTCCACTTACTTGGTTCAAAATTAGAATTAGTGTTTGTGCAACTGCTCTTGCAAGTGAGGGTGATCATATGCCGCATATTTGAAAGAGCATATTTTGTACTTGTGCTTGAATCTTTGAACTGACAGCCTATTTTTAGCACTACCTGGTCTGAATTTTTTAATGTACTTTTGCCAAATTTCATCTTTTCAGACTTGCTCTTTCTGTTACGTGAATATCGGCTTGCTGAACTGCGCCAAAATCACAGCGACGTCATTAGCTCCAAGCCCTTGAAGGAAGGAATGAATTTGTTACCTTTATATCCGTAGAGTGTCTTTGCCTTTAAGTTTCATTCCACTAACTAGGAAAAGGACGCTGTGAATGACATCAGCAAAAGGGGTGTGGAACATGTAGATAAGAGCAGTGACTGCCGGTAATGCTTACACTAGGTATTGTATTTCCTAAGATTTGGCAATATTTAGATATACAAAATATTGCTGCATGGTAATTATAGTTTGGAGACTCTATTCCAGAAGTGGGGGGGGTGGGTTGTAAAAATGCATGAGAAAAGTGACCCTTTCTTTAGAATGATTTGAATCGGAGGGTTAGGTACCAGCGAGTCCTAACAACTCATACTTACCTGGCAGGGGAGATACCATGATCACGAAGGTGGTTTTCCCAGGGCGAGGCTTATCCATTGCACTCCGGATGTGCTGACCCCTGCGATTTCCCCAAATGTGGGAAACTCGACTGCATAATTTGTGGTAGTGGGGGACTGCGTTCGCGCTCTCCCCTGTTTCTTTGGTTTGTTAACGGAAGTTTCGTATCACAGCATTATTGTTGTAGGTGTTGGGGAGTTTTCGGTTGTTAGTGATAGGATTCTCAGAAAAAGTTTGTATTAGTTTTTCTATTACGGGGGAGGGGGTTTGGGTTTATCTTTGTACTTTGCCTGTGATCGTTAAAAATAGGGATAGGTGATTTACTAGAGATGGTGCCGAAGTAAAAATGTACCCACGTTTTCGAAGCAGGTAGAGCGAGCGTTGATGGGGTCTTACATTGGTGTTGAGGAATCGGGGTGGAGAGTGAGTTTTATGTTTTCGGGCGAAGGGATGATTAACTTCTGCTCCGCGGGGTTTTCTCAAAGGATGATTAACTTCTGCTCCGCGGGGTTTTTTCAAAGCAAGAAGACCCATTTAGTTTGTGGCAGTGAAATGAATGTTAATTTTATTCGGTTTTTTCCTGATTTTGTGTATGGTAAAAAAACGAGAATTAAGGTTTAATTATGATTGATTTAGTTTCAATTTACCTGGTTTCTTGAGGGCGTTGAAATAACCAGGTTGCTCTTTTTTTAAGTAGCTATTTTTCTTTGCGCTAGCTGAATTTGGGACTTTTGAACCGTTTTAAGAGATCCGTCTCTCCTTTATTATATAATGAATGCTACATCTGGGTTGGATGTGGGTATTTTTAAAGGCCCCCTACTAGTGTCTTCTGTAAACTAGAATATATCTGCAAACAACTGCTATTCCTGTATGTGCTGCTGATTCCTTGGGGTTCAGTTTAAGGGTATGGTATGTTCTGGTTCTCCTAGTTTCCAGATCTAGCTATTCTGAGGATTTCTAGTGACCTTCACACTCATGCTTACCTGTCTTGTAAGAGCAGTTCTTGCTGCTTCTCTTTTAGAACAAATCCTTGTCCATCTGTATTTGGTCACTTCCTGACCCTCAGCAATCTGACGGGGTTTACAGTGTCTCCAGGGGCCTGATATATAAAAATATGATCCCTCAATTGGCTTCTAAGTTTAAGTACTCACCTGATAATTAAAAAGTCACCTGAGTGCTGTTCTGGGACCTTTGTTTAAAACTGAACATGAGAGTCACAAAGTACAGATATTTTGCAGCATGCTTTTAAAATTTGTATCAAAATAACACATATACTTCATTTAGAAAATCAAGTAGTCCTTTTAGGTTTCTAAACTAAGTTCTTTGCCTACTTCTTCCTGTTCTCCAGGTCCCCTGCAGAGGGAGACACTTTCCACTCTAAAAACAACTAAAATTTGATTCTTCTGAAATTTATGAACCTCTGTTTCTAAACCAGAAATATCTAGATATTTAGATAATATCTAATTAGATATTTAAATAATATCTAAAATATTATCCTTTAATGTATCCATTTTTGACATTGCCTATTTTTGATAATGTAAATGAAGATTTAGCTCTCTTGCACCATTTCTTCTCTATTTTTCCTAATGTAGTTTAAAAACCATTTGGTTAAATCACTTGGTTAAATCAGTGTTCATATTATTCTTAGGCAAACATTATTCACAATTCACAGCAGAGCATTGTCATTGAATGTCATTGTTTCCTTTAATTTTATTTTCCCTCTGGTTAGTATTTTTCTCCTTCTGTTTTTTTTTTTTTTTTTTTTTTTTTTGGCCACGCAGTGCAGCATGCGGGATCTTAGTTCCCCGACCAGGGATTGAACCTGTGCCCCCTGCAGTGGAAGCATGGAATCCTAACACTGGACCACCAGGGAATTCTCCCCCTCTTTTAATTTTACCTTTTTTCATTTGGTTACTTTTCTTTTACCTATTCCTAATTCTTCCCACACTTTCCAGTAGCCTCTGGTTTTCCATAGGGTAAATCATATCAAGTAGTCTTATTAGTTTAAATGCAGGGTTTTTTTTTTTTCTTCTGGAGATCTGTCTACTTCTATTTTTTTCTACCTAAACCCATTGTTCTTTCAGATTGCTGCATAAGTGTAATAGTTTAAATGGGTATCAAATTCTAGGTTGGAGTTAAATTTTTCTTCATGATTTCAAATACATCACTTTTTTGACTTATAGCCTCTAGAAGCTATTGAGAAGACTTTCTAATTCCTTATACTGTTTACATGACATATGTGACTGATCTTTTCATTTTCAGAAAAGTTGAAGAATTATCTCTTTATTTTCATTTTTTGTAATTTCCTAATGATGTGTATCTTATAGCCATTCATTGTATGGGGCACTTGATGAGGACCCTTTCAACTAGAAAGTCTTCCATATTGAGAAATTGTCGTGAATTATTTCATTGGTGATTTCCTCCCCTTGGTTTTTTTGTAGTTATTTAATTAAATTAATTTATTAATTTATTTATTTTTGGCTGCATTGGATCTTCATTGCTGTGCACAGGCTTTCTCTAGTTGCGGCGAGTGGGGGGTACTCTTTGTTGCAGTGTGCAGGCTTCTCATTGCAGTGGCTTCTTGTTGCGGAGCACAGGCTCTAGGTGTGTGGGCTTCAGTAGTTGTGGCATGCAGGCTCAGTAGTTGTGGGTCTCGGGTTCTAGAGTGCAGCTTCAGTAGTTGTGGCACATGGGCTTAGTTGTTCCACAGCATGTGGGATCTTCTCAGACCAGGGCTCGAACTCATATCCCCTGCATTGACAGGCGGATTCTTAACCACTGTGCCACCTGGGAAGTCCCCTCCCCTTGGTTTTTAATTTTTCTAGAACTCTCCATATTTGGTTATTTGAACTCCTACAATGGTCCTCTAATTAGGGGGAAAAAATCTATTTTCCATCTATTAATCTTTTTTGCTGAACCCACGTATTCCGTTTTGTATTTCTACAATCATATCTTTAAGAACTCTTTTTTTGTTGTTTTTAGTTTCTGCTTTGTATAACTTCTTGTACTTATCTTTCAGATGCAAAATCTTCTTATATCTGTGAAGATTTTGATGCTTGTTTTTCATTTTCTTTTTTAGTTTTCTTCCTTTTGCATAGTCTGTCTCCTCCATATTGTCTTCTTTTGGTTGTTTGGCTGAGCTGCTATTATGATTGTTTCCTCATGTTAACAATTAGGGAGCTGGCCAAGGTGAGGTTGTATGGTCTTTCTGTTTCCCTGCAGTGATCTCCCTACACCTTTGTAGAGGAAGCCCATGTCAACATCTTTGGGACTTTGTTCTAGGGTGTTCAGATTACTCAGAGGAAACTTTCAGTATCCTGGAAGGTAAAGGCTTGGTTGCTAGTGTTCTGGAAACCAAATGGAGGATGAGAGGGAGGAGGTCTCAGCATTTAGCCTTTGGAATGCATGTGTACATCCTCTTTTCAGTAACTGTTTAAACTTTCACCTGAGCTTCAAGTCTTCTCCAGAGGACCTCAGTTGTACCTTCCTCCTGTCTTTCTCACCACTCTAGATAGTGTTAGGGTGGGCCGGTTATCCAGCAGCATGGGGAGAGAAGGGTTTGGACATCTCTTCTGAGACAGCTTTCCATCAGCCTGGTTTCTTAGTATTCTCTCATTTTACCTGGTTCTAGAGGTTCTGGCACTGTTAAATCTGGAGTTTTTTGAGTATTCTGCAGTGTCAGTTGGGTTAGTTTTCAGCTTTCCCCAGAACTGGCTTAAGATTTGGGGGTCCCTGGTCTAGTTCAGTCATTTCTCATTTATAACTGTCAAAAATATGTTGCTCCTGTCCCTTCTGTCCTCTCCATCCTTGAAAGTTGTTGCCTTTTAAAAATTCCTTTTCTGAAGTTTTTGTGGGGTTTTGGAAGGGAGTGAAACTTATAGATGTTCAATATACCATCTCTATCCAGAGCCCAGAATTATTTACAGTAGTGAAAAATTGAACCAACCTAAATGTCCAGAAATAAGGGGAATGATTATATGAATTAATAATCCAGTCACAAAATGGACTGTCATGCAGAAATTTAAAATTATGCTTCCTGTAGGTTTTTAAAGAGAGTATGAAGTTAATGGGTAAAGTAATATATGTAGTAATTATATGTTGTGCTATTTTGGCTTTTTTTTTTTTCTGGCCATGCCATGTGGCTTGTGGGATCTCAGTTCCCCAACCAGGCATAGAACCCAGGCCCCTGCAGTGGAAGCATGGAGTCTTAACCACTGGACTGCCAGGGAATTCCCATATTTCAACTATTATAAAAGAAACAAACAAGAAAAACCCTGCATTATACAATAAAAATGTTTAAAAAATAATAAAAAGAATGAAATACACAAAATCATTACTACTGAAAAAAAAAAAAAGAAAAACCCTGCTCTAGAGGCCTGCAGTCTAGTGGGTGAAGTAGCTCTGAATGCCAGGCAGAGAAAAAGTGAGGCAGTAATATAGGCACAGTCTAGACTGTGCTCAGGGTCACACACAGGTGTTACTGTATCCTAAGACTGACTGACAGAAACCAGGCCAATCTCTGGTACAACTCCAAAATGATTTTCCCAGGGTTATAGTGCTGTCTTAGTCGTTCCGGTGGCTGCTTTTCACCCTTAGCTCCATGGATAAGCAGTGACAAAGAAGTGACTTTAGGCTCCAGTGATTGAGGCAGGTGTTGGTTCATGGCCTGATGTAAAAAACTTCACACACACACACACAAAATAGAGAGGCTGCAGTCTGTAGAGACCTTTTTCTCTGAGTTGTGGTGGAGTCTCTTGTACTACT
This sequence comes from Kogia breviceps, assembly GCF_026419965.1. Lineage (NCBI taxonomy): Eukaryota > Metazoa > Chordata > Mammalia > Artiodactyla > Physeteridae > Kogia > Kogia breviceps. The sequence continues at coordinate 24,037,387 of NC_081328.1, forward strand.
GGGAATAGATGTTTAACTTTGCTAGAGTATGGAAACAACTCAGTCTGTGTGCTTTTTTAATCCCCCCCTTTAAAAGCAACCATTTCAGAACCTAAGGCTGATCCATTCAAAATTGTCATTTCAGACCTGAAACCATAAAGCTCCTACAAAAGAACATAAGCAGAACACTCTTTGGCATATATCGTTAAGTGAGGGACTTCCCTGGTGGCACAGTGGTAAAGTCTCTTTGCTCCCAATGTGGGGGGCCCAGGTTCAATCCCTGGTCAGGGAACTAGATCACACATGTGTGCCGCAATCAAGAATTCTCATGCCACAACTAAGGAGCCTGTGAGCTGCAACTAAGACCTGGCACAGCAAATAAAAATAAATAAATAAATGCTTTAAAAAAAATCATACTGATATTTTTTAAAGGTCTGTCTACTAAGGCAAAAGAAACAAAAGCAAAAGTAAGCACATGGGACCTAACTAAGCTCACAAACTTTTGCACAGCAAAGGAAACCATGGACAAAACAAAAAAGATAACCTAATGAATGGGAGAAAATATTTACAAATGATATGACCGATAAGAGGTTAATATCCAAAATATACATACAGCTTATACAACTCAATATCAAAAAGAACCCCACGGACTTCCCTGGTGGCACAGTGGTTAAGAATCCGCCTTTCAGGGCTTCCCTGGTGGAGCAGTGGTTGGGAGTCCGCCTGCCGATGTAGGGGACACGGGTTTGATCCCCAGTCCAGGAAGATCCCACATGACGTGGAGCGGCTAGGCCTGTGAGCCATGGCCACTGAGCCTGCACGTCTGGAGCCTGTGCTCCACAACAGGAGAGGCCACAACTGTGAGAGGCCTGTGTACCGCAGAAAAAAAAGAATCGGCCTGCCAATGCAGGGGACGTGGGTTCGAGCCCTGATCTGGGAAGATCCTTCGTGCCGCGGAGCAACTAAGCCCGTGCACCACAACTACTGAAGCCCGCATGCCTAGAGCCTGTGCTCCGCAACAAGAGAGGCCACCGCGATGAGAAGCCTGCACGCAGTAACAAAGACCCAACACAGCCAAAATAAATTAATTAATTAACAAAACAAAACCCCAATTTAAAAATGGGCAGAAGACATGAATAGATATTTTTCCAAATAAAATATACAGATGGCCAACAGGCATGTGAAAAGATACTCAGCACTGCTAATCATCAGAGAAATGCAGATCAAAACCACAATGATTGGACTTCCCTGGTGGCACAGTGGTTAAGAATCTGCCTGCTAGTGCAGGGGACATGGGTTCGAGCCCTGGTCCAGGAAGATCCCACATGCTGCGGAGCAACTAAGCTTGTGTGCCACAACTACAGAGCCTGCGTGCCACAACTACTGAAGCCCACGTGCCACAACTACTGAAGCCCACGCACCCAAAGCCTGTGCTCTGCAACAAGAGAAGCCACCCAGTGAGAAGCCCGCGAACCGCAACAAAGAGTAGCCCCAGCTCTCTGCAACTAGAGAAAGCCTGTGCACAGCAACAAAGACCTAAGGCAGCCAAAAATAAAAATAAATAATTTTTAAAAAAAAAACCCACAATGATTTTCATAACTGTCGGAGTGGCTGTCATCAAAAAGACCACAAATAACAAATGTTGGCGAGGATGTGGAGAAAAGGGAACCCTTGTACACTGTTGGTGGGAATGTAAATTGGTGCAACCACTGTGGAAAACAGTATGAAGGGTCCTAAAAATATTAAAAATGGAACTACCACATGATCCAGCAATTCCACTCCTGAGTATATATCTGAAAAAAATGAAAGCACTAATTCAAAAAGATGACATGCACCCCGTTGTTCATAACAGCATTGTTTAATACAATAGCTAATATATAGAAGCAACCTAAGTGTCCATCAGCAGATGAATGGATAAAGAAGATATATAGATATATTGATATATAGATATAGATATTCACACACAATGGAATATTAACCAGCCATAAAAAAGAATGCATTTTTGCCATTTGCAACATGGATAGACCTAGAGCATTTTTTTAAAGTTTATAATCATTTTAAAAATTTTTTGATGTGGACCATTTTTAAAGTCTTTATTGAATTTGTTACAATATTGCTTCTGTTTTATGTTTTGGTTTATTTGGCCACGAGGCATGTGGGATCTTAGTTCCCTGACCAGGGATCAAACCCTCACCCTCTGCATTAGAAAGCGAAGTCTTAACCACTGGACCAGGACTTCCCTGGTGGTCCAGTGGTTAAGAATCCACCTTCCAATGCAGGGGATGTGGGTTCGATCCCTGGTCAGGGAACTAAGATGCCACGTGCTGTGGGGCAACTGAGCTCGCACACCGCAATGACAGATCCATCCCACATGCTACAGTGAAGATGCCGAGTGCCGCAACTAAGACCTGACGCAGCCAAATAAATAAATATTAATAAGAGCAACAAAAATAACCACTGGACTGCCGGGGAAGTCTTGATCTAGAGCATATTACAGTTAGTGAAGTAAGTCAGATAAAGACAAATACTCTATGTTATCACTTATATGTGAAATCTAAAAAATACAGCAGACTAGTGAATATAACAAAAAAGAAGAAAACTCACAGATATAGGGAACAAACTAGTGATTACCAGTGGGAGAGGGAAGGAGGGAGGAGCAAGATAGGGGTAGGGAATTAAGAGATACAAACTACTATGTATAAAATAAATAAGCAACAAGGATAAATCGTATGGCACAGGGGGAATATAGCCACTATTTTGTAATAACCTTAAATGGAGTATCATCTATAAAAATATTGAATCACTGTGATGTATACCTGAAATTAATGTAATATTGTAAAGCAACTTAAAAACGTAGTCATTTCAGAGGGCAGTGCATGAATTTCAGTCCTACAATCATTGCTCATAGCAAGTTAAGAAAGTTTCTGAAAGTGACTCCTGAGTTTGATACCCACTTCATTCAACTCAGCCAATGTACATGGGGTACTTACTATGTGCAAAGCTTCATGCCACATGAGGGGAATGTAGACACCCATGGAACATAGTTCTTGTCACAGTCGGGGCACTGTTTGGGGATGGAAGGTGGGGAGAACATTATATGGCACAATAGACTGTAATAGAAAGATGTGGGCATCTTCAGTTTTGGTCATGTTTGTCCCTTGAAAGTAGATTATCTATGTATCTAATCTATCTATCTATCTAAATTTATTCTGGGGGGAAACAGCTTTACTGAGGTATAATTCACATACCATACGATTCCATACAGTTCACCCATTTAAAGGGTGGTTTGATTTTTTTTAGAAAGAGCCAGATTGGGGCTTCCCTGGTGGCCCAGTGGTTGAGAATCCGCCTGCCGATGCAGGGGACACAGGTTTCTGCCCTGGTCCGGGAAGATCCCACATGCCGCGGAGCAACTAAGCCCGTGTGCCACAACTACTGAGACTGTGCTCTAGAGCCCGCGAGCCACAACAACTGAAGCCCACGAGCCACAACTACTGAAGCCCGCACGCCTAGAGCCTGTGCTCCGTAGCAAGAGAGGCCACTGCAGTGAGAAGCCTGCGCACCGCAGCGAAGAGTAGCCCCTGCTCGCCTCAACTAGAGAAAGCCCGCATGCAGCTAGGAAGACCCAACACAGCCAATAAATTAATTAATTAATTAATTATTTAAAAAAGAGAAAGAGCCAGATTGCCTGGAGCCCGGTCTTATGAGTTATAAAGCTGAGGCGTTACTATTAAAAGCAAAAAGACTAAATATTCTGAGGCTTCCTGTAGAGAAACTGCAAAATCTTGGGAGCAAAAGACAACTTGAAAAGCTGGAAGGGAAAGGCACTCACTGGGAAGGGTAGACTATGGTATACACAGATGAATAGCAACCAGCCTCTCCTCCTATAATCAGTCCTCTATTTTTCCACACATCAGTCCCCTGCATGGGCCAGCTCTTTGGGGACCTGTGGGCAGTGTCATCGTTGGAGTAGTGCAATTTGAGAATAAAGGCATCCTACTTCTGTAGGACCTGAAGGTTCTCTCTTATTCTTCAACGCGTAGGTTTCTGGAATACAGTCTCTATGCTATGTTTGATTGAGTTAGATTCCTTTAACTGACATGGAGAAAAACCAGTTGGCACTTTGGGGGCAAAGGACTGCTAGAGTGTGAGTAGAAGGGTAAAGACCAGGAGAGGTGAGGGACAGGGAAATGACCCATCTCTACCAGGTAAAAGGTAAGACTCTGCTAGTTCTCATGACCAGATAGTGGTGACCCCTGACTTCTTCAAATGTAGGGAGCAATATGATTTATGTGGCAGGGAACTGCATTCATGCTTTCCCTGATAATTTGCTTTTCCAAAGCTGTATTTATTTTACATCTTCCTTCCTTCCTTCCATGTTGTTTTGTATGTTCACAGAGTTTTGCAGTCATCACCACAATAAATCTTAGAACATTTTCATTACCCTAAAAAGAGTAGTCACCTCCCAAATTCTGCTCCACCATCTCCTCCAACCCACTAATCAGTTTTCTATCTCTATGAATTTGCCTGTTTCATATAAATAGAACCATATAACTTGTGGTCTTTTGCAACTACTACTATCTTTTATTTAACATAATATTTTTTAGGTTCATCCATGTTGTAACATGTATCAGAACTTCATTACTTTTTATGGTCAAATAATATTTCATTATGTGATTATACCATCTTTGTTTTATCCATTCATTGATCAATGGACATTTGGATTGTTTCCAACCTTTTGGCTATTACAAATAATGCTGCTCTGAACATTCATGTACAAGTTTTTGTGTGGACATGTGCTTTTCATATCTCTTGGGGTATATATGGTAACTCTAAGTTTAAGTTTTTGAGGAACTGCCGACTGGTTTTTTTTTTGCGGTATGCGGGCCTCTCACTGTTGTGGCCTCTCCCGTTGTGGAGCACAGGCTCCGGACGCGCAGGCTCAGCGGCCATGGCTCACAGGCCCAGCCGCTCCGTGGCATGTGGGATCTTCCCGGACCGGGGCACGAACCCGCGTCGCCTGCATCGGCAGGCGGACTCTCAACCACTGAGCCACCAGGGAAGCCCCTTAAATTTTGCCTTTTTAGAAACAGTTTTAATCGTAGTATATATTCTATTTCATATGCTGCCTTTTTTGCATGCAGTGTTACTGCAATTTAGGCTTTCCTCTCTTTCTTAACAAACTTGAAGTTCTTTTTATAATTAACTATGAACCCTGAAATTAGAAAGAGATCTGGACTTTGAAAGATGAAAGGAAGCAAGGAAAAGTAGTTTTTAGAGTTTAAAAATATCATATGTCTCCTCTCCTCCCTCAAATAATTTGAGGCATTTCTTAAGATGACTAAAATATTAAAATAACAGAGAAAACTACTAGAAATTACCCTAAGAAATCATCATTAATTATTCACAAAGATATATCTACAAGGCTGTTCATTGTTTTATATATATATATATATAATGGCAATAAACTAGAAGCGATAGAACATTGATATAAATTATCTATGACAACATATAACAAAATGAATGTAAAATGTTACAAAACATCGTGTGAAGTATGTATTAAAAATACACATGCATAGAGAATTGGAGTTACCATATATAATATCAAAGTGTTAAAAGTGGTAATTTCATAGTGGGAATGTGGTTAATTTCAATATTTAAAAAACACTTTTCTGTCATTTCCTAATTACCTGCAAGGAAAATTTTATCACTATTGTAATAATTAAAAATACCATCCAAAAATGCAAAACAAAGCACTTAAAAAATCAGTGGACTAAGAGGGAAATAACTACCAAAGGGTTGCAAAAATATGCCACCCCAAAATGTGTCACTTTGGCATAAGGATTATTTTGAGCTAAAAGCACTGAAAAACAGCAAGTATGTAAGAAGAGTGGTCTGACCTCCCTTTGTCTTCCTAAAAGCAGGAGGTAAAACTCCCAACTGAAAGATGTTTTCCCTAACCCAGGAGAAAGAAACATTGCCAGAGAAGGGGTACAAAGCCGAGATTTCTGTACAAACAGGTCTTGTTAAAATAATTATCTTATCTTTAGCCTCCCCATATATGTTAATTACTTTTCCACAATTGTCACTCTTTGTTCAACTTAATATAAAAACATTTAGGTTTCCACTTCTTTGGGCCTTCATTTCCTTATGAGGGCTCCTGTACACTTCTGTTAAATAAATGTGTATGCTTTTACCCTGGTAGACCGTCTTATGCCAGTGTAATTTTCAGGCTGGGCCGGAGACCCTAACAGAGGAGAGGTTAAGTTTTGCCTCCCGCACAGCACCAAGTCCTTGACACCCTAGTTGCTGCAGAGTTGTTTTGCCCAGAGAGCCTAGCCAACAAGGGCAGAAAGGAAAACAGTGTGTCATGTATTTTCGCTGTCCAAAAAGAACAGAGGAGCCCTCGCTTTGTTACCAAATCCTGGCCAGGTGCTGCTTTCCTTTGCGCCGAGCATGCAGGGGCTTGAATCTTGCTGAAGTCGGATTTGCGTCCCCAACCGCACGGACACCTGTCCAGGAGCGGAATGGCCTGGGTCGGGTGAGGTGCTCAAGGCTGCGTTTGACTCGCGTTCTCCTGTTCAGCTCCCACAGAAATCTTGTGAAGTAGGCAGGCAGTAGTATTCCCACTTTACACTTTTGGGAAATGGAGGTTGAGAGAGACTTGAGGGTGTGACCCAGTCCCATAGTGGAGCAGCGAGTCAGGCTCGCAGAACTGACAGTGCGGCCCTCTTCCTCTGAGGGCCGCTTACCCCCGCCGCCCGCAACTGCCCTGCCCACCCCTGCGGCGAAGTACTAGGACGCGTAACAAATCTACGCCGTAATTTTTGCGTATGCCTGCCAAGACAAGGAATTGAACAATCTTTTCAGCTACACTTGTCGACGATCGTCTTTGTGGTCGGCACGAAGCATAGCTAGAGCGAACTGACCGCTTCTCCAAAAGCAGTGACGTCGAGTGACAAGAGGCGGGGATATGTAGATGAGGGGCGCGCCGCCTGCTGGTTCTATTTCATTCTTCGCGGGGTAGAATTTCCGCTGAACGTTCAAAGGATGTATCCTGGTCAGTGTCATATGAATAATCCTGCAGTTTGTAACCAGAGGTCTATAGAACTTGGAATATAATGACCATAACTATATTGTGTGCTGAGTTCGAGGGTGAGATGCCAGGGAGTACTTACAATTCATACTTACCTGGCAGGGGAGATACCATGATCACGAAGGTGGTTTTCCCAGGGCGAGGCTTATCCATTGCACTCCGGATGTGCTGACCCCTGCGATTTCCCCAAATGTGGGAAACTCGACTGCATAATTTGTGGTAGTGGGGGACTGCGTTCGCGCTCTCCCCTGATATGAACTGTTTAAAGTAAGATGTGGGTTTGGTCTTTTTATGTGTAGGTGTTTAGATTAGGTTTGTGACCTTAGTAGAATTTCATTGGTTGTGGTTGTTGTAATGTAGTCATACGTTAATTGCTTTGGGGGTTTTAATTTTTTTCGCTTTAAAGTGTTTACGTGTTTTCATTTGTCAGTGTTTCTCACGTTGTGTCTGTAGTTAGTTAGTCAGCTTCAGGGATCTGAAACACTGTAAGTTGTTTTACTCTACACTGTTGGAGGTTTTAGAAGGTGTTCTTTTGCTTTTGTTTTCCTGCGCCAAGTCTGTCTGCGGTTTTTTTTTTTCTGCTGTTTTTGAAAGCCCATCACTTAGCACTTTTTCTTTTTTTTTGTTTTTTTTTTATCTGCTTCATGGATAAAGATCATCTGTGTCATATTTTAGATTCCACATATAAGTGATATTGTATGGTATTTGTCTTTCTCTTCCTGATTTACTTCACTTAGTATGACAATTTCTAGGACTATCCATGTTGCTGAAAATGGCATTATTTTTTTATGGCTGAGTAATATTCCATTGTATGTATGTACCACATTTTTTTAAAACATCTTTATTGGAGTATAACTGTTGTTACAATAGTGTGTTAGTTTTTCCTTTACAACAAAGTGAATCAGTTATACATATACATATGTTGACATATCTCCTTCCTGCATCACCCTCTCTCCCACCCTCCCTATCTCACTCCTCTAGGTGGTCACAAAGCACAGAGGTGAGCTCCCCGTGCTATGCGGCAGCTTCCCATTAGCTATCTAATTTACATTTGATAGTGTATATATGTCCCTGCCACTCTCTCATTTCGTCACAGCTTACCCTTCCCCCTCCCCATATCCTCAAGTCCATGCTCTAGTAAGTCTGTGTTTTATTCCCGTCCTACCACTAATCTCTTCATGACATTTTTTTTTCCTTAGAGTCCATATATATGTGTTAGCATACGGTATTTATTTTTCTCCTTCTGACTTACTTCACTCTGTATGACAGACTCCAGGTCCATCCACCTCATTATAAATAACTCAGTTTCATTTCTTTTTACAGCTAATATTCCATTGTATATATGTGCCACATCTTCTTTATCCATTCATCTGTTGATGGACACTTAGGTTGCTTCCATGTCCTGGCTATTGTAAATAGAGCTGCAATGAACATTTTGGTACATGACTCTTTTTTTTTTTTTTTTTTTTTTGCGTTACACGGGCCTCTCACCGTTGTGGAGCACAGGCTCCGGACGCGCAGGCCCAGCGGCCACGGCTCACGGGCCCAGCCTCTCCACGGCATGTGGGATCATCCCGGACCGGGGCACGAACCCGTGTCCCCTGCATCGGCAGGCGGACTCGCAACCACTGCACCACCAGGGAAGCCCATGACTCTTTTTGAATTATGGTTTTCTCAGGGTATATGCCCAGTAGTGGGATTGCTGTGTCGTATGGTAGTTCTATTTGTAGTTTTTTAAGGAACCTCCATACTGTTCTCCATAGTGGCTGTATCAATTTACATTCCCACCAGCAGTGCAAGAGGGTTCCCTTTTCTCCACACCTTCTCCAGCATTTATTGTTTCTAGAGTTTTTGATGATGGCCAATCTGACCGGTGTGAGATGATATCTCATTGTAGTTTTGATTTGCATTTCTCTAATGATTAATGATGTTGAGCATTCTTTCATGTGTTTGTTAGCAATCTGTATATCTTCTTTGGAGAAATGTCTATTTAGTTCTTCTGCCCATTTTTGGATTGGGTTGTTTGTTTTTTTATTGAGCTGCATGAGTTGCTTATAAATTTTGGAGATTAATCCTTTGTCAGTTGCTTCATTTGCAAATATTTTCTCCCATTCTGAGGGTTGTCTTTTGGTCTTGTTTATGGTTTCCTTTGCTGTGCAAAAGCTTTTAAGTTTCATTAGGTCCCATTTGTTTATTTATTTTTTTCTGCTGTTTTTGAAAGCCCACCGCTTAGCACTTTCTTTTGTTGACATCTTTTTCTGTAAACATAGGCGGCTTCTGGGTAATTCGGTGTGCCCTTGCCCCACCTGATTTCAAAGCTTTAATCATATCTGTAAAATCTGTTGTGACACAAAAGGAAGTAACATTCACAGGTTCCGGAGAGTAGGTTGCGAACATTGCGGCGGGTCTTTCATTAGCCTACCACATCAACAAAACCTGGGATAGGTTTGTTCGGCGCAGAAAAATGACGTCCTTAAAAGTGCCTGGAGTATGTAAATGAGCGCAGTGTCTGCTGGTCTTGTTCACATTGTACATACATTTGTTATTTTGCAAATGTTTTGGTATACGAAATGTTTTTGTCAGGTTTTTATAGTTTGGAGAAGTTTTTATTCGTAAGTGAGGGTCTAGAGCTTGCGTGAAGAGAGTAACCGTAAGTGTCAAGTGTTTCGCGTCTGGGGGTGAGGTGCCAGGAAGGTTAAGCAACTCATACTTACCTGGCAGGGGAGATACCATGATCACGAAGGTGGTTTTCCCAGGGCGAGGCTTATCCATTGCACTCCGGATGTGCTGACCCCTGCGATTTCCCCAAATGTGGGAAACTCGACTGCATAATTTGTGGTAGTGGGGGACTGCGTTCGCGCTTTCCCCTGATAAGATTTGTTGAAAAACAGAAATTTCAGTGATTATTTTTTTAGTGGTTTTTATTCTTGTTTGTTAAGTATAGGGTGTAAATACCGCGCGATTTCCATTGTAATAGGGGGATACTTATGCTTGGGAAATGTGGAGAGTTGTATGTTGTAGAACGAAAAAATTTAGTTTTTGAGAAGCTGCATGATATATACAGTATTTCTTAGTTTAGCGTGCATTCTTGCAGAATGTTGGCATTACGTGAGAAAGAAAACAACCAAGTTTATTTACTATAGTGAAAAGTGCTTGTAGTGGGAATTTAGGACGAGTTTCCCCGACTAATTGCAGGAGCTGGCTTGTTGGTTTGTTTGTTTGCTTGCTTTAGTAATATTTAGAACTGTTTTAAGCCCTAGGACTCCGCAGACGGCATTTTTAAAAAGTAGGATGACAGGAGAAGAAAAAAAGGGAGTAAGATTTAAAGTATTCAGGGAGTGGTTGTTAACGTGTAAATGATTAGCACGGTCAAAGGCTTAATTCTTAGGAATGTGCATGTTCTATAGCTTTAGGGGAAAAAAAAGAAAGCGTATGAAACTGAAGTGGGGCTGGGGTTTTAAATTTACCTGTATTATTTTGAACATTTTATGTCAAAATGTAGTCATCATGTATTGGTGTAAATCAATTAAGTAAAAAATTTTAAAAGGTTGAAAACATTAAAATGTCTATTACTAAAAAATAAAACAAGAAGTATTGGTGAAGATCTGGGAAAATTGGGACACTTTTTCAGTGCTGGTGATAATGTAAAGGGTCCAGCCATTATAGCAAACAGTGTCGAGTAAAAAATTATTCACAACCTACCCGAAATTGAGAGTTTTATTCGGCGGGAATTCTTAGGACTTCAAGCTTGGGAGGCAGCATCTCAAGTAACCCTGAGAGAACTGCTCCGAGGAAGTGAGGGGGCCAGCCAGGATATATAGGAGTTTTGCAACAGAGGGTAGATAGTCTGAACGTCAGAAGATTGTCGTTAATTAAAGAAAACCAGATATCGCAAGGTAAGGAATTTAGCGCTTTTCTGTGTATGGGAAGATGCAAGAGTCTGGGCTCACCGAAATCATTCCTTTGATATGCACCTCAGCTATCTGGGGTCAGTATCCTGTGTTTTCATATCCTGAATTTCCTCAGGGCTTACCCTAGGGAGTGACTGCAGTCTGATGGCTGCTAGATGGCAGGTATTCTCTTCCTTCCGGAGTTCCCTCAGGGCTCACTAGCTCACGGTCGGCGGCGGCTGCAATCACTGACGACTGACATCCTTTGTTTACTGATATGGCAGGCAGTATTCCATTTCTGAACAGTAGGGCCATTCCTCAAAAAATTAATCCAACAATCCTACTTCTGGGTATATACCCCAAATAATTGAAAACAGGGATTTAAAGAGATATTGGAACACTCATATTCATAGCAATATTATTCACAATAACCAAAGGTGGAATCAACCCGTGTCCATCAGTGGATTAATGGATAAACAAAATGGGGTGTATATACATAGCGGGAAAGTATTCAGCCTAAAAAAAAGGAAGGATATTCTGAAATATGCTACAACATGGATGAATCTTGAGGACATAGTGAAATACGTGGGTCACAAAAGGACAAATAAGTGTTTCCACTTTCGTGAAGCCCTAAGTGTAGTCAAATTCATAGACACAGAAAGTAAATTGGTGGTGTCCAGGGCCTGGGAGGAGGAGAAAATGAAGAGTTAGTATCTAATGGGGTATGGAGTTCCAGTTTGGAAAGATGAAAAATACTCTGGAGATGGATGGTAGTGATTGTAGTACGACAGTGTGAATATACTCATGCCACTGAACACTTTAAATTTGTTTGAAGTGGTAAATGCTATGTGTATTTTTACCACAGTAAAATAAAGAAGGAATAAAGGCAGTGTTACATACAGGCGAACATTCCAGCGTGACAGAGCCTGAAAATGCACATTGGATTTGTCCAGGTGTAAGAATATATTGGGGGACTTCTCTGGTCGTCCAGTGGTTAAGAGTCCTCCTTCCAATTCAGGGGACGTGGGTTTGATCCCCGGTTGGGGAAGTAAGATCCCACATGCCACAGGGCAACTAAGCCCGCACGGTACAACGAAGAACCCTCACACCACAACTAAGACCCGACGCAGCCAAATAAATAAATAAAATATTTTTTAAAAAAGAAGAAGATACTGGGGGCTTTGGCCAGCAGCCCATTGTCAGGGGTATGGGGGAGAATAACACACCAGCAGACCATTCCAGCTGAATGGATGAATGAAGTGGAGATAGTAACTGTAGACTCCCCTTTCAAGAATATTTTCCACTTTAAAAAAAAATAGATATTTCAATTGGTGATAAGCACTTTTTATTTTTTTAATATTCATTTAAAATATTAAACTTTTTTCTTTATAATTATTAAAATGTCCCATGCCTTTACTAAACTAAAATAGAACTATATGCATATTCATATGCCATATCTAGCTATTATTAGTGTATTAGTGTGCTAGGACTGCCATAACAAAATACTACAGACTGGATGGATTAAACTACAGAAATTTATTTTCTGAAGGTTCTGGAGGCTAGAAGTCCAAGATCAAGGGGCCGATAGGGTCGGGTTCTTCTGAAGCTTCTCTCCTTGGTTTGCATATGGCCACTCTCTTGCTGCCTATTCACATGGTTGTTCCACTGTGCAAGTGCCCCTGGTGTCTCCTTCTTCTTATAAGGACACCAGTTGTATTGGATTATGTACTCATTCTAACAGACTCATGCGGGCCTCTCACTGTCGTGGCCTCTCCCGTTGCGGGGCACAGGCTCCGGACGCGCAGGCTCAGCGGCCATGGCTCACGGGCCCAGCCGCTCCGCGGCATGTGGGATCCTCCCGGACCGGGGCACGAACCCGCGTCCCCTGCATCGGCAGGCGGACGCTCAGCCACTGCGCCACCAGGGAAGCCCTAACAGCCTCATTTTAACTTAATCACCTATTTAAAGACTTTATCTATGTACATCAAATAGAAATATGCTACTCCTTTTTAATGCCTGGAAATAGGGAGGCAGAAAGCGGGGTGGGGTGGGGAATGGAGGTGGGGAAGGAAAGTTATAAAAGCTTCAGCTCATATTTAAACCAAACAATATTTTCTGAGTCACTGTTCTTTGCTTAACAACGTTGTGATTGCTAGGATGCTATAGGCACTGACATGGCTAGTAACAAATACAAAGAAAGTAAAGTTAAAACACTCAAGTTATTAGCATTTCCACATTTTATCAGTAGATAAATTAAGAGGGGGTTACTTCTCAGTAACCTAAAAGCCTCTTGGCTGGGGAAGACCCACAGAATGTGTCAACCTTTCTGGTATTTGTTTCACTTCACCTCATATCCCACCCTCTGTGTCTCTCCATGGAACACTCAATTATGCCGCTGATATGCATGCTTGTTGATTCATGCAAATGGGGCTTCTCTTATCCACTGTCTGTGGAATACCAGCCTGGTGCCACTTGTCTGCCCTGCTAGACCAAGCATTGTGATGACAGTGATCCTATTTTAGGTGACTTACACAGTACCTGTCACCTGTGAGACACATGGTAGGTATACCACAATCACTGGTCAGGTGTGGATGCTACACACTGTGGAAAGTTTAAATTTCTTTGCATGGTTCTTGTGTGCACAGTAGCAGCTAACAACTACTAAGAGAGCTCCTCCTTGGGGCCAGGCAGAGTTCTAAGCACTTTACAGAGTTCTAAGATTTTATTTAACATCTCAGCAGCTCTCTGGTTATTATTACCCCCATTTATAGATGAGGAAATTGAGGCCCATCAGTTATATAATTTCTCCAAGGTCACACAGTTAGGGAGGTGACAGAGCCAGGATGAGAACTTCAGAGTCTGAACTGGGAACCCAACACACATACTATCTACTTTCCTACATAAATGACAGCATTTGTATACTAGCCTTTCAAAGTTAATACCCTCCAGGAATTCCCTGGCGGTCCAATGGTTAGGACTCTGTGCTTTCACTCCCAAGGGTGTGGGTTCAATCCCTGGTCGGGGAACTAAGATCCCGCAAGCCGCCAAAAACAAAACAAAAAAATCTCACAAAGTTAATACTCTCCTAATTGTCTTAATGATGCAACAAATACATGTATTTCTAATTTTACTTTTTGGTAGTCGTCACTTTTTCACTTCAAGGAATTGATGATAAATATGTTGAGTTCTTCAATTTCAACAGTAACATTGAGAATAAACTTTAATCTTGTAGAATTTATTTTTACATTTTTTGGCCATGCCACGTGGCATGTGTGATCTTAGTTCCCTGACCAGGGATCAAACCCGGGCCCCCAGCAGTGGAAGCGCAGAGTCTTAACCACTGGACTGCCAGGGAAGTCCCTAATCTTGTAGAATTTCAGTAATTGTCCCCTAATGCTGTTCATTATCAATGTAAATGGACAAGAAGTGAAAGAAATGTGAACGAATCGACGTTTTTTCCTTGCATTTCTGATCCAGTTAGAGCATGTTGCTTTCTTTTGAAACAGGATGTCTCGGGCCGTTCATCTTCCAGTCCCCTGTCCTGTTCAACTTGGTTTGTTAAGAAATGACTCCTTGGAAGCACAACTTCATGAGTATGTCAAACAGGGGAACTATGTGAAAGTGAAGAAGATTCTTAAGAAAGGTAGGCACCGTATTGAAACGGCAGATGTGACTTGATTCACATTGCTGCATAACATCAGAAGGGAAACCAGGTACGTCATAAAACTGTGAGTTCTTGGGGAAGTTGGAAGTTAAACTTAGAGATGAGATGTTCTCTACCAGTGCAGTCAGGTTGTTCAGTAGAGGTCTGAAATTTCTGGAGGCTGTTTTGTTTTGTTATGTGCTAAGGAACCATAAAGTCTTCCAACCGTTAGGCTCCTAAGGGTTTCTCCTCAGGCCCCAGCCACCCACCTTGGATTCTGCCTGATTCCCTTTTCTCCTTCAAATCTACTCTGCCCGCCAAGTCTTCTGAGGCCTGTGGTGGAGAGAAGGCCAGTTTTTTTTTTTGTTTTGTTTTGTTTTTGTTTTTTATTTTTTGTTTTTTTGCGGTACGCGGGCCTCTCACTGCTGTGGCCTCTCCCGCTGCGGAGCACAGGCTCCGGATGCACAGGCTCAGCGGCCACGGCTCACGGGCCCAGCCGCTCCGCGGCACGTGGGATCCTCCCGGACCGGGGCACGAACCCGTGTCCCCTGCATCGGCAGGCGGACTCTCAACCGCTGCGCCACCAGGGAAGCCCGAGAAGGCCAGTTTTCACAGCTCTCTTCTTCCTTGCTCCTTAGAGGCACTTGGTACTTTGGTTTTCAGGGTGTTTTGTTTTTGTTTCTGTTTTTTGCTGTAGGCTACAGGCACCTCAGCCTGCAGAGCAGACAGAAATAAGAAACATAGCTCAGGCAGTCTTCAAAAGAACAAACAGACAAACACAAAAAAACATACAAACAAAACCTCTGCTGGTATTTGCCCCTGATCTAGAGATCCAGACCTGCTTTTTCTAGAATAACCAGAAGACCTGTTAGATTCCCCCTCGTCCTTCTTAGTATTAAAGGGAAGGCTTATAAGGAAGGCTTCTCTCAGCTGGTTTGTGGAACAGTCAGGGTGACCTAATTTTTCGACAGTGTTTCTCTGTTTGCCTCAACAGTATTCCTGAGGACTTCCAGAAAGGTAACACCAGTTTTGTTTTGTTTTTAATGTTTATTTATTTATTTATTTATTTAGCCTGCGCTGGGTCTTAGTTGCTGCATGTGGGCTCTTAGTTGTGGCATGCATGCAGGATCTAGTTTCCCGACCAGGGATTGAACCCGGGCCCCGTGCATTGGGAGCGTGGAGTCTTGCCCACTGGACCACCAGGGAAGTCCCGTAACACCAGTTTTTGTAGGACTCAACTACCCCAAACGTACTTCTCTCAAAAACTTTTCAAGTGCTTCTGGGGTCTTCCCTGGCAGTCCAGTGGTTAAGACTCCGCACTTCCAGTGCAGGGGGCACAGGTTCTATCCCTGGTCAGGGAAATAAGATGCCACATGCTGCGTGCGCCGTGTGGGCCAAAAAAAAAAAACCATCTCAAGGGTTTCCATGTACCACCCCTAGAATCTATAGGTGAAGTGGCCGATGGTGAACTCAATTTATTTGAAAGTTTCTGTTTTCTACCCCCTCAAAGATTTTGCACTTTACCTCATAACACATCCATGTTTTAATATAAAAATTGATGTTCAAGATAGGTATGCTGTGACTTCTAGTGTCTGTCTATCCATATCCTCCAGTATCAGAAGCAGAGTTCTAGGACATTTTTTATCTCCTAGACATCTCCTAAACGTTCTGCATCTTCAAATTCTTTTTTTTAAACTCTTTTTTTTTGAGGTACAGTTAATATACAATATTATATAAGTATCAGGTGTACAACATAGTGATTCACAATTTTTAAAAGTTATACTCCATTTATAGTTATTATAAGCTATTGGCTATATTCCCTGTGTTGTACGATATACCCTTGTAGCTTACTTATTGTATACGTTGTAGTTTGTACCTCTTAATCCTTTCCCCCTACTCTGCCCCTCCCCACTTCCTTCTCCCCACTGGGAAGCACTAGTTTGTTCTCTATATCTGTGAGTCTCTTTGTCAGATTCACTAGTTTGTTTTATTTTTAGCTTCCACGTATAAGTGGTATCATACAATACTTGACTTTCTCTGACTTAATGCATCTTCAAATTTTTGACATTAAACTACAGCAGGGGATGAGGTTGACAGGTATAACTGAATATGAAGCAGGACTTTATCTGTGCCTGGAAATTTCATCGAAATCCTCAGGGTGAAGACCAAGGGGTGATAAATGCCCCCACAGTCTAAAGCAAGGCTTCTTAGGAGATAGCCAAAATGATCTTGGACCTTCAACTCCATCACCCACGTCAGGCCTATCTAAGAGAAGGTGATGGGGTAGCGGTGGGAGTGTCAGTGGAAAGATTGTCTCAAAGGCAATCACAGGAATAGAATGCTGTGGCTTTTCCCCCTTTCCCAGCCTCAAGCCTAGTAAGAGGCCATTCAGGTGAACCTCACGGAGAGAATTGTGATGTGTGATGCCTACAGGCAGGAGAGTTGGGAGTCTGTGGCCCAGCCTGCTGAACCACAGAAACATGCCAGCCCGCCCCAGCTGCCAGCAAGGTAGCATGAATAGAACCTGGCATGTTACCTGGAATTTAGGGGTCAGGAGGACTGCCATCTGCCTCCTACCTGGAGCAGTTCTTGATGGCTGGATGAGCATAAGGGATCAGCTTTTGGAGTAGCCATACTTTCATCAGTTGTGGGGTAGGTAGACTCTATGCAGGGTAGCTGAGCCATCTAAACGGACCTCACCTTTGAAGGAAGGAAGAATCCCAACAGAGAGGCTGGAGATGTAGCAAGAAGTCAGCAGAAATGCAAACCAGAACTACATTGAGGTATCATCTCACACTGGTCAGAATGGCTGTCATCAAAAAGTCTACAAACAATAAATGCTGGAGAGGCTGTGGAGAAAAGGGAACCCTTCTACACTGTTGGTGAGAATGTAAATTGGTACAACCATTATGGAGAACAGTATGGAAGTTTCTTAAAAAACTAAAAATAGAACTACCATATACCACTCTTAGGCATACATCTGGAGAAAACTCTAATTCAAAAAGATACATGCACCTCAGTGTTCATAGCAGCACTATTTACAATAGCCAAGACATGGAAGCAACCTAAACGTCTATCAACAGATGAATGGATAAAGAAGATGTAGTACTTACAACTGGTGGAATATTACTCAGCCATAACAAAGAATGAATTAATGCCATTTGCATCAACATGGATGGACCTAGAGATTATCATACTAAGTGAAGTAAATCAGACAGAGAAAGACAAATACCATATGATACCGCTTATATGTGGAATCTAAAAAAATGATAACGAATGAACTTACAAAACAGAAAGAGAGTCACAGACGTAGAAAACAAACTTTTGGTTATCAGCAGGTAAAGGGGATGGGAGTGATAAATTTGGAGATTGGGATCCACATATACACACTACTATATATAAAATAGATAACTAATAAGGACCTACTGTGTAACATAGGGAACTCTACTCAATACTTTATAATGACCTATATGGGAAAAGAGTCTAAAAAAGAGTGGATATATGTATATGTATAACTGGTTCACTTTGCTGTACAGCAGAAACTAACACAACATTGTAAATCAACTATACTCCAATAAAAATTTTAAAAAAGGGGCTTCCCTGGTGGCGCGGTGGTTGATAGTCCGCCTGCCGATGCAGGAGACACGGGTTCGTGCCCTGGTCCGGGAAGATCCCATGTGCCGCGGAGCGGCTGGGCCCGTGAGCCGTGGCCGCTGAGCCTGCGCGTCCGCAGCCTGTGCTCCGCAATGGGAGAGGCCACAACAGTGAGAGGCCCGCATACCGCAAAAAAAAAAAAAAAAAAAAAAAAAAAAGTCAGCAGGGGAGGGCAGTGGCCTGCATTAGGGCGGTGTGCAGTAGAGTAGAGATACCTGAAGGACCCACTAACCCCTCCCACAAAAGAGCAGGCATTAGGACAAAGCCACAGGCAACAAAGAGCATCAGCTAAGTACAAAGGCCTTTGCCCCTTGTCATCTCATTGGTTCTCTCCCTACTTCAGCTCTGGAGTTGTCAGAAACAGCCTTGAGATCAGAGGGGTGGAAGAGCAAGGAAGAGGTTTTGATTTCAAAAGGACTTGGGCAATTTATTACCTGAAATGAGACTGTGCTTTGACTGCCTCAGAGTGACTGAAAGAGTATGGAATCTGCCTGAGGTGCCTTTCAGGAGCGGGGCAGCAAGAACTAACTGACAGAGTGTACTTGAGGGTAGTAGAAGAAAAGTTGTTTCCTGATTGTATCCTACTTAGTTCATCCCATTCAGAAGACCAGATACTACAGATTATATGAGTTCTAAAACCCAAAGGATGAGTTCCAGAACCTCAGACCAGACTTTATTCATTTTTTTATTACACATATATTAATTGAGCCTTGGGGTTAGAGCAGCCAAGGAAAGATGTACAGCCCTGCCTTCCAGAGTATAATCCAGCAGAAGAAACAGACATGAGTCAGTAATTGAAGTCCAGAGAAGAGCAGGAGGAGAAGGAGGCACACACAAGGTACATCTCAGTCTCATCTGGGAGGTAATCAAGGGAAAATTCTTCGAGAAAGTGATATTTAGGCTTGGGCCCTAAAGAAGAAAAGTTGATGTGAAAAGAAGTAAAAGGTAAAAGTTAGAGGCAAGGGAGGATTAAAGGGATGCAAAGGCCCTGATAGAAAAGAAAAGTGTGTGGATCACTTGAGTTGGAGGAAAAGGCAAGGTGGTGGGACAGAGTGGTATGGGGTGAAGCTGGCAAGGTAATCTGAAGCCACACCAGGCCGCGTGGGCTGTTGGAAGGATTTTGGTAATAGGTGCCTCCGTATTTAGGATTGTTACAGCTTCCTGGTGAATTGACCCTATTATCATTATGAGATGTCCCTTCTTATCTCTGGTAATACTCGTTGTCTTGAAGTCTACTTTTTCTGATATAGAGCCACTTCAGACTCCTTATGCTTACTACTTATGGAATATCTTTAGAGTTAAAATATGTCTTCTGGGGGCTTCCCTGGTGGCACAGTGGTCGGGAGTCCGCCTGCCGATGCAGGGGACATGAGTTCGTGCCCCGGTCCGGGAAGATCCTACATGCTGCGGAGCGGCTGGGCCGGTGAGCCATGGCCGCTGAGCCTGCGCGTCCGGAGCCTGTGCTCCGCAACGGGAGAAGCCACAACAGTGAGAGGCCCGCATACCGCAAAAAAAAAAAAAAAAAAAAAAAAAAAAATGTCTTCTGTAGAGAGCACACAGTTGGGATTTGTGCTTTAAAATCCATTCTGATACTCTCTGACTTTTAACTGGAGGGTTTAGTCCATTAACATTTTATGTAATTATTGATATGGTTTATTACAAAGAACACAATTCAGGAACAGCCAGATGAAAGAGATTCAGGGCAAGGCATGGTGTGTGTGTGAGTGCTTGGAGCTTCCATGCCCTCTTTGGGTACACCACCCTTCCAGCACTTCAGTCGGTTTACCAACCTGGAAGTTCTCCAAACGTAATCAGTTAGGGTTTTTATGGAGGTTTCATTATTTAGGCATGATTGATTTGGCCATTGATTGATCTCAATCTTCAGCCCCTCTCTCCTGCTGGAGGTGGGACAAGGTTTGAAGTGGAGGGTTATGGCAGAGCTGAAAGTCCCAACCCTCTAATCATGAATTGGTCTTGGTCTTTCTGGTGACCAGCCCATCCTGAAGCTATCTCAGAACCCCTCAGCCAAGAGTCATCTCCTCAGCATACCAAAGACACTTATCACTCTTAACACTAAGGGAATTCCAAGGGTTTTAGGAGCTCTTGTGCCAGGTACCTGAGAGTAGAGTTCTATTTCTGAATGGTTGCTCTGGCTGCGGAAGGTTATGAGGTATGTGAGGAGAGGGAGAAAAGAGTAGGATGACTTGTTTTTGGTTTGAGCAACAGGGTTGAATGTGGTGTCATTGCCAGAAAGAGGAATAGGTTTGGGAAAGAAGCTATTGGAAGTCAGTCTGGACCAGCTGAGTTAGACACCTGTGATTCAGCTAAGTGGAATATCAAATAGAAGCTGGGAGTATATGAGCCAGCAGCCCAGAAGAGATCTGTCTGCATATCCATGTTTTGAAACCAAGGATGATCAAGCGAAGAGGGCTGAAAATGCTGGCAGGAATCTCACTCTCTTACAGACAGGCTGCCCTTGTTGGGGCAGGAGTAGAGCAAAAAGGAGGGGAAAACCAGGTGGTTCCCAACAGTGATGTCAGTAACCAGGTTGAGGGAAAGGACAATACATACATTGATTCATCATGCATTCAGTTAGTCTGCATTTGTTGGGCATCTACTATGGCTGGCAAGGGGCTGCAGATGCAAAGATAAATGTGACCTGGTTCCTGCTTTTAAAGACCTCACAGTTGAGTAGGGGAAAATAAATGCATTTATAACGCAGTGAGCTATGTAGAGGCACTTAAAAGATAATTAGGGACACAAAGCACATTGTGGTCACTGTTAGCTGGGAAGGTGAGGGAAGGCATCTAGAGAAGGTGACGAGAGCTGAGAATCTGCTCACAGGAGGCCAAGGGGTGGCGTGGATGGTGAGGGATCCACGGAAAGGGTGGAGAAACAGAGAGTGGAAAAGTCTTAGATACAGAAGGGCCCAGATGAAAGACAAGGGGCCCTTGGGTGAAAGTGACTGGAAGGCACTTTATAACTCTTTAAGACATAAGGAACCTGCTCTGACCCCAAGGAGATGTGTCCCAGAACCGGCCGGATTGCCCCAACACTGTCCGTTTCTCTGAAGGGATTTAATTCAGAGCATTTGGCTGGCTCTACGGAGACTCTGTTAGAAGCGGATAGATGAGATGAACCTGGTAGTCACGTTAGGCATGTCACTATGATGCAATAAAGATGTGATTGATTCAGGAAACCACGTGTATGTCCACGCAGTACGGTGCTTTCTGGCATGCTGGAAGACGTGGGGGCAGAAGCATCTTTACAACAGGAAGTTAAATGATGAAAACTGTTACCCACCATCATATATGAGGTGTGTGTGTTCTTTGAGGAGAAGCTGGGCCCAACTTTTGCCACAAGTAAATGGGTCGGCTTCCTCTGAGATTTGGAAGCCAGGAAGATCAGTCATTCAAGACTGAACTTTGAGGGATGGTGTATTTAGTGCTTTTTTTTTTTTTTAAACCACTGCGTGGGTATGTGGGATCTTCGTTCCCCGACCAGGGATCGAACCCCAGCCTGCTGCCGTGAAAGCGGGGATTCCTAACCACTGGACCACCAGGGAATTCCCTTTAGTGCTTTCTCAGAGAAATGAATTCAATTGGAAACTAGAACTCCTGATGGAGACACCTTGGCTTTCCAGGAAGAACCCAGACTTGATCCAGTGCCAGATGTACCTAGTACCTACCTGTGGTTCCCTTGACGAGCTGTGTGACGGATGCTCTAGCCAGCATGTATGAGAATGGGGAAATAATTACACCCTTTTCCTTCACTTGTTTAGAGGATGAAGTGAGACAGTGGGTTAAAATGCCTATCATGGAGAAGGCACTCATAAACCACCATGGGTACCTTCATTATTACGCGGGATTACACTAGTTCTGTGTCCCTCTCTTTTGTCCTTCTTTCCCCACCTCTCTTTTTCAAGGTAAAGGAAACATGGTCTCTCCAAGTCGGCGGATTTCTCCAGCAGGCAAGAGGCAGTCCAGAGGAATCGGTGGCGGGCAGCGCGTTTCCTTAACCTACAGAGGGGCGACGCGACCCGTCCTGGACCCGGCGGGGCGGGGTAATAGTAGCCTGGGGTAGGAGTCAGATGCGCGCAGCGTGTGACTGCCTGCCAGGAAGCCGTATGTTAATGAGGCCTGTTGCTGCTTTGAAGTGTTTCTGGAAGGTTTACCGGCGAAAATGGTGTTTTGAACTTTGCCCTTTCACGGAGTAGTTATGGGATATAAGATAAAAAATGTTTCTCCGGGGGCGAGGGACTTGAGAAAACTGTCGCCATCAGTACAAGGTGGGCGGCTGCCGCATACCCACCAGTGACGATTT
Source organism: Kogia breviceps (assembly GCF_026419965.1). Lineage (NCBI taxonomy): Eukaryota > Metazoa > Chordata > Mammalia > Artiodactyla > Physeteridae > Kogia > Kogia breviceps. The sequence goes on from NC_081328.1 coordinate 24,059,972, forward strand.
CAAAGTGAAGATTAACGTTGTAGATACAAAACTAACTTTTGTGGTTTGTTGTTAGATAAAATTTGAAGAGGGTGTTGGGACATTCGAAACCGTGGAAAGGTAGCGTTTTTTTCTGAGCGTGAAGGTAGCCCTTGGTGTTGTTTTTACAGCTACTATTACATGTTGATGATCGTTCTTGTCCTTAAGGAGAGACCGCTCATTGAGTGGTTTTGTTTGCAATTGTGTTTCGCTAAAGAACAATCAGGGTCTTTTTTTTGTTTGTTTCTCCCATGGTACGCTTACAGCGGTTTAGCTCTGTAAATCGTTTCTTCCGAAGTTAGCTCTTGTGGTTTTCTTTTTTCTTATTCACCGTGTGGTTTTCTTTAGAAGAGAAATCCCTGTCTCTTCCCAGGCTTCCTTGTAGCAGCAGCATCCATTGAGTTGTTCCAGGCACAAACCAACATGTCAGCCTTTGAAACCTCCTTCCCTGACACCCCACCCCACCTCCTGCAGCAAGTCCACCAGTGAGTCCCGTCCTGTCAACTCAACTTCCGGAACAGCCCGCGTTTCTCCTTCTTCCTTGCTGAGCCCAAATGCGAGCCACCGTGCTGTCTCCTACAGACACCGTGGCAGTGGCGTCAGAAGTGGTCTCCACAGCTTCAGACCTCCCAGTGGCTTCCCTTCACACTTAAAATCCAGCCTCCCCAGGCCTTGGCCTTGCCTAGAAAATCCGCAAATACCTGCCTGCCTGCCTGCACCTCCCCCCTCCCTCCTACCCTGTGTTCTCCAGCTGTCTTCACACAACCTTGCTCCTTTCCTTGGGTCTTTGCCTTCCATTCGCCGTTTTCTCTCCTTAAACGTAACCTCCAAAGAGAGGCCTTCCCTGAGCACCCAAATCTAAAGTAGGCACCAAGTCCCTCTCTGTTTCGACACTTAAAATCCTCTGCATGCCTCATCCTCTGACCCTCTTGGGTGTTTGTTGTCAGCTCTCTCCCTCGCTAGAATGTAAGCTTTTTGTGAGTAGGGGGCCTCTGTTTGCCCAGTGCCTAGAGTGTCTTTATTTTACAACATGGAAAACTGGGATGATGGTTAAGGTGACACCTACCAGCTCTGCGATTTAACAGACCTCAGGCAAGTTACCTAGCCTTTCTGTGCCTCAGTTCCCCTGTCCATAAAACTGGCATACACCTGTATTGATCTCATAGTTAAAGCACTTAAGATAGAACGATGACCGGTGCCTGTCAAGCTCACGCTAGTATTGTCGTAGCTGGCACTCAGGTATTTGTGGAGGGAAGAAATGATGTCAGATGCAGCAACCAGCTGTCTTTTAAAAGCTTTTAGATAGCTAGTGGGAAGCTGCCGCATAGCACAGGGAGATCACCTCTGTGCTTTGTGACCACCTAGAGGGGTGGGATAGGGAGGGTGGGAGAGAGGGTGATGCAAGAGATATGGGAACATATGTATATGTATAACTGATTCAGTTTGTTGTAAAGGAAAAACTAACACACTATTGTAAAACAATTATACTCCAATAAAGATGTTTAAAAAAAAAAATTCAGAAAGTGTGAACAGGTAGTACAGTCATGTGGTAAAAAACCAAAAGGTTTTGCCTTCCGGCGCTGGTTCTCAGCCCCCCAGCCCCCCAGCCCCCCTGTCCCTGCCTCAGTCACGGTGACCTCTTACCAGAGTTTGAAAGTCAAACTTGCAGGACAGCCTTGAATGAAACCGCTAAGATATTATAGATTGCTCAGTGGAACCAGCTAGGTTCTCACTAGCAAAAGCAACGGCCCACCCTTTCCTTTATAGCTTTTCAGGGGCGAGGTGGTTTTACCAGGTCTGTGGAGGGAATGCCTCCTGGGCTTTAAAGACGCAGGTTGTCATTGGCTGTCATTCAGTATTATGTTAATTAAGTGTGGCTGTTTTAAAACTTGTTAAATTACATTTCCAGTTAAAATGTTAAAATGAGTTGGTAAGTGATAACATTTGAAAGATTGTATTGGAAGAGCTCTTCCTCTTTTTTCCCAGTAGAATTAGAAACGGGGGAAACGATCTTGCCCTCAGTGTAAAGTGTGCGGCTACCACAGGCCCAGCAGTGACGGGGGCGACAGAGTCAAGCCTATACTTTCAGGGATCATTTCTATAGTTTGTTACTAGAGAAGTTTCTCTGAACGTGTAGAGCACCCAAAACCACGAGGAGGAGACGCAGTGTTCTCTTCTGAGCGTGAAGCCGGCTCTTGGCGTTGTTTTTGCAGCTGTCACTAGCCATTGATGATCGTTCTGCTCTTCCTTCGGGAGAGACAGAGGGAGAGGACACCGTCTGAGTGGTTTCGTTTGTAGTTGTATTTCGTTAAAGAACAGTGAGGATGGTTTTTTTTTTTTTTTTTTAAGATGTTGTGTTTTCTTGTTTGTTTCACTTTTGTATCTCGCGATAGTTCGTACGTAGTTTACCGTGTGTTTACAAGTTTTTCTGCTGGTGCTTGCTGTTTTCCGGTTCTCCGGTTGCCTCTTATTCCTTAATTGTAATCTCTACAAAGTTGGCTTTTGTTCCTTTTTAGTCGAGTCAGTCCCTTGTGTTTCTCATCTCCTTTTTCTCCAATCATTTGTTGATTAAGAGTATTTTTCTGACTGTATTTACTTTTTAAAAGGTTTTGACGATTAGGGCTATTTCCAAGATGAAACGGTGTGATCCAAGTTAGGGGGTCAGTACATGGCCTGGAACATACTAAAGTACTGTATAAGTGGTAGCTTTTTTTTTTTTTTTTCCTAAAGAAAAGGGTAGTCCACTTTCAAGTGATGGTTTTTGTTGGTAGAGGTTGGGGTGCATAACCTTTCGCATTCAGGTGGCAAGTTATTTTTTCACAGATATAGTCTACGGGAATTCCTGGTGGTTAGGACTCGGTGTTTTCACCGCCAGGGCTCCGGTCCAGCCCCTGGTCAGGGAACTAAGATCCTGAAAGCTGCGCAGCGGGGCCAAAAAATGAAAATAAACTGTAAACAGACCTGCTGATGAAAAATAAAGGTGATAACAGTCTAAAGTTTAAAAAAATTTCAGTAAAAATGTTCAGAATTACCACATTTTGGGAATCCCTCCGGCTCCTAGAGAAGTTTTTGGCCACCAGAAAACACAAAAATACCACAAAACTACGGTTTTTGTTACTGTAGTCAAAAAAATATTTTTTTAATTAAATTAAAAAATTTTTTTTTTTTAAATTATCTTTGGCTGCGTTGGGTCTTCATTGCTGAGCAACGGCTTCCTCTGGTTACAGCGAGCGGGGGCTACTCTTCGTTGCGGTGCGTGGGCTTCTCGCTCTGGTGGCTTCTCTTGTTGCGGAGCACTGGCTTTAGGCGTGCGGGCTTCAGTAGTTGTGGCTCGCGGGCCCTAGAGCGCAGGATCAGTAGTTGTGGCGCACGGGCTTAGTTGCTGTCCGCCATGTGGGATCCTTCCAGGCCAGGGCTCGAAGCCAGGCCTGCCTGCATTGGCAGGCGGATTCTTAACCACTGTGCCACCAGGGAAGCCCCATAATTTTTTTTTTTTTTTTTTTTTTTTTAATGAAGAGAAGTGCTTCAAAATACACCTCTTCGTTCCCCACTGAAGATTGGCCCGGTACATTATTTTGAAAGAAATACTTACCCAGGTGAGCCCAATATGCACCCCTCACGTCCACACTCACGTGAGTAACCAGCAGAAGGTCTCAAAAGGCTCAAATCGAAATTTAAGATCTTATAAGGTTAAAAGATCTCTTTTATTGAAATAAAAGATCTTTTTAAATTATTTAAATATTATTTAAATATTTAAATATTATTATTACTTAAGTTTTATTATTTATTTAAATATAATAATATTTAAATAATAATCTTATTTAAATAAAATAATCTCACCCACAGACGCTGCCTGTAGTATTTAAGATTAGAAAACTAATCTGAGGTACCTGAGCACACCTTTGTCTTAAATTAGTCCTGGCAGTGTTGTTAGTGTTTTTAGAAACAGAAAGGCAGTCGGTTCTGATTGTCTGTCTGTCTGTTTGTCTGTAATAGGTCAATTAAGAACTGTCAGTCTTAGTATCTTTTTTCCTTTTTTTTTTTTTTTTTTTTGGCCAAGCCGTGCAGCATGTGGGATCTTAGTTCCCGGACCAAGGATCAAACCCACGCCCCCTGCAATGGAAGCATGGAGTCTTAACTACTGGACCTCCAGGGAAATCCCTAAGTCTTAGTTCCTTAAAGGAAAAAACAAAACAAGCAAACAAACAAAATCTCCTAAGAGTGTTCAGAATTTTTTAAAGTTGTATATGAAATGACAGTGTAACTGAGCAGAACCCTATGGGGCCTTCTTGCCAGCAACGCCAAGGTCTCGAGTCCAAAATTGTTACTGAACCAAACTTGGGTCCACTTGCCTGCCTGCAGTAAAGCCAATCTACTGACACCAGCTTGTGGTGAAGGAAAGTGCAGCATTTATTGCGGGAAACCAAGCAAGGAGTCCAGGTAGCCAGTGCTTAAAAGGCCCGAACTCCTTGCTTGGTGCCCTGCAGTAAACTGCTGCACTGTCTTTCACCACAGCCAGGAGGCAGTAAATTGGCTTTACTGTGTGTGGGCAAGTAGACCCAAGTTTGGCTCAGTAACAACAGTTTGAAAATCATTTATATGATATTCTTGGGAGTTCCCTGGTGGTCCGGTGCTTAGGACTCGGCACTTTCACTGCCAAGGGCCCAGGTTCTGTACCTGGTCAGGGAACTAAGATTCCGTAAGCTGCACAGTGCGACCCAAAATAAAAGAAAGGGAGGGAGGGAGGAAGAAGAGAGAGAGGAAGAAAGGAAGAAAAGAAAGCAAGCAAGAAAGAAAAGAAAATCATTTAATATGATATTTCTGAAACGAGAGGAATGTGGAAAAATGTCGCCATCTGTAAAAAGTACGTGGCTGCCACGGACCCAGCAGAGTTGTGGGGTTAAAACCATTATTATGGTTTTAGGAGTTATTTCTATAGGTTGTTAATGGACGAGGTACCGAGGTTCCGTGTAGAGTCCTCAAAGTCCACGAGGAGGCGGGTTCTCCTCTGAGTGTGAAGCCAGCTCTTGGTGTTGCTTCTGTAACTGCCTTTTGCCTTCGATGACTGCTCTCTTCGCCTGGAGGAGTGAGTAGAGGGAGGGAACGCCATCCGAGTGGCTTCTTCTTATGTTACTATCTCAGAATGTAGATGACTGTCTTCTGCTGGGGGGCCGTTCTCTGTATTTGTTTTTCACGTGTTCCAGGTGCACAATGCTTTTTAACCTGTGTAGTAGATGTGGTCTTTATCCTGACCTTAACTATTGTGTAAGCCGTGATTGTTTTCAATGAAATGAGGAAGAATCTGTCAGATACAGTTCGGCGTTTTTGTTTTCTGATTGGATTTACTGGTCATGAGCTTTCTCACACATTAGGTGCAGCCCCAGTGTACTGAAACAAAATTACCTCCCCTTTCTCTACTCTCCTTTCTGTCAGTCGAGTCACTCTCTCCCAACACAGCTAGGCAGACATCCCTTCTTGGCCTCTGTGGTGATTTCTTTCTCTGTACCTCAGTCCAAGCTAAGGAAATACGACATGTGTAGGACTAGGGTTTATAGGACTTTAGCACAGAGGAGGAACGAAAGAAGGCGGAGTTTGGCCAAAGCACGGTGGACAGAGACCTAAGGGTAGTGGGCAGCTATTGAAGGAGAGTGACTACATCAGCTGTGCACTTTAAGGTCACTCTAAAAGCTATGTGGCGATGATACTTACGTGGAGGGGTGAGGTGGCAAGTGTGAGGACCAGTTAGGCACCTGCTGCGTTCATCTCCCTGGGAGAAGATGGTAGCGATGACAGAGAAACACCAGATCTGAAAGATATTTAAGTGGTAAAGTTGACAGGACTTGGGGGGGTTTGATTTGTGGACGAAAATTCAATTAACTATCAAGAAGGAAAAAAAGGGAGTTTTATTTGCGCCAATCTGAGGATTATAACACGAGAAGCAGATTTTCAGAAAGCTGTTAGAAGTCGAAGACACAGTCATATACATTTTCCAGACAAAGAATTGTAGTACCTCAAAATGACATACTGATATTTCACATGAAGTTCACCAAGGAACAGGTAGTCCAGGTGAGCTTGTACGGAGTAAGCAGCAAGGTGCCACGACCCCCTATGGAGTTGAGAAAGCACTCTATTCTTTTAAGAAGTCCCATTGCTAGTGTCAGAAGAAAGAAAAAAAAAAAAGGATCTTTACGGTTGAGCGGGCACTCGCATCTTTGAGGTGCTCTGATTAATGTGTAATGCAGATGCACACTGCACTTGGGGAAGGAGGGAGGAGGCCCAAACACACACACAAAGGGAACTTTGTTTAATTTTTTCTAGTCCTGCCTTGAAATATAACATTTTATTTCATCAGGTTCACTGACGGTATATGGGCAAGAAGGGCCGTCAAGGATAATTGCCGGGTCTTGGGACTTGAACAGATGGGTGGACGGTGGTTCTGTGTGTTAACAGGGGAAATGGAGGAGGAACTGAATCAGGTAGTGCAACAGGGTGGGCAGTGATGGTAGAGTTCAGTTCAGGGCACGTTTAGGAGAGATTTCTGATCTTTAGCGGATGCATGGCAGAGGAGTTAGAACTCCCACAGCAGACCAAGAAGGAGCGGTCAGAGAGGTAGGCAGCAAACCGCATGAGGGTGCTTGATGGAAGCCCAGCGGGACACAGTGAAGTGTGTGGAGAGCAGGTGAGAGATTAAGATGCAGATGGAAAAGTATCCACTGGTGCTGTGTGGGAAACAGAAACAGAAACCGGCTAGGTAGGGGTGGATTGATCACTGGAGGGGTGTGAAGGCTTGCCAGTTGGTGGAAGGAGCTCCCAGGAGAACTCAGGTTGTGATGGAGACCATAGGGGTGGGTGTGCATTCAGCTGGGGGAAGTGGGGAAGATGGGGGGATGCATTTAGGGTTTAATTAGGATGGGAGAGCAAGTCTGAATGCAGTTGGAAAGACTGAGTGGAACAGGAGAAATTGAGTTATGGGAGGGAGCAGCTCCCCCCAGGCAGGAAGCCTTTCAGTCAGCCAGAGAAGACGGGGAGTTCAGAGGTTAGGTGGGTTCCTCCATGGAAAGTGACCACACTGGGGGCTTTTCAACTGATGGGCTTCTAGTTCTTTGCCAAGTATGAGGAAAGATCATTGCTGAGGGAGGCTGGTGAGGAGGGGTAGGAGAGTTGAGAATAAGGAAGGAATTAACTAATCACCCAAGGCAGCAGGTGAGGAAAAGGCACCTCCTGAGAGTGTGCCCGCTCCACTTTGCTGCTACTGAACTCCTGGTCTTGGAAGCACAGCCCCAGATCGCACTTCATTTCTCTTTCTTCCACTGTAGCCACGCACCATGTAGTTCCTCCATGATTTTCTCCTTCTGGCTCCGCAGTGGCCAAGCTTTCACTGTGAGCCTGAATTAGTCCTCGGTCCTCTTGCAAGGTCGGGAGCTGTGAGAGAAGCGGTATATGCTCTGGAATGGACTCCTTGGTCTGTTGTTTATTAGCTGTGGGTTCATGGGAAGTTCCTTGACCACAGTTTGTCCCTCTGTAAAGCAGGTAAGTGTAGTACTAATAGCGTCAACACAGGGGTGGCTGTAAAGGTTAAATCAGTTAAAGCAAGTATGGCAGTTGACCACTCCCTTCCGCCATTGTGAGGCAGCCCCTCCTTCAGAAGAGAAATCCCTGTCTCTTCCCAGGCTTCCCTGTAGCAGCACCATCCATTGAGTTGTTCCAGGCACAAACCAACATGTCAGCCTTTGAAACCTCCTTCCCTGACACCCCACCCCACCTCCTGCAGCAAGTCCACCAGTGAGTCAGAGTCACTGGTTGACAGTGAGTCCTGTCAACTCAACTTCCAGAACAGCCCGCGTTTCTCCTTCTTCCTTGCTGAGCCCAAATGCGAGCCACCGTGCTGTCTCCTACAGACACCGTGGCAGTGGCGTCAGAAGTGGTCTCCACAGCTTCAGACCTCCCAGTGGCTTCCCTTCACACTTAAAATCCAGCCTCCCCAGGCCTTGGCCTTGCCTAGAAAATCCGCAAATACCTGCCTGCCTGCCTGCACCTCCCCCCTCCCTCCTACCCTGTGTTCTCCAGCTGTCTTCACACAACCTTGCTCCTTTCCTTGGGTCTTTGCCTTCCATTCGCTGTTTTCTCTCCTTAAACGTAACCTCCAAAGAGAGGCCTTCCCTGAGCACCCAAATCTAAAGTAGGCACCAAGTCCCTCTCTGTTTCGACACTTAATTTTTTTTTTTTTGGTATGCGGGCCTCTCACTGCTGTGGCCTCTCCTGCTGCGGAGCACAGGCTCCGGACGCGCAGGCTCAGCGGCCATGGCTCACGGGCTTAGTCGCTCCGCGGCATGTGGGATCTTCCCGGACCAGGGCACGAACCCGTGTCTCCTGCATCGGCAGGCGGACTCTCAACCACTGCGCCACCAGGGAAGCCCATGTTTCGACACTTAAAATCCTCTGCATGCCTCATCCTCTGACCCTCTTGGGTGTTTGTTGTCAGCTCTCTCCCTCGCTAGAATGTAAGCTTTTTGTGAGTAGGGGACCTCTGTTTGCCCAGTGCCTAGAGTGTCTTTATTTTACAACATGGAAAACTGGGATGATGGTTAAGGTGACACCTACCAGCTCTGCGATTTAACAGACCTCAGGCAAGTTACCTAGCCTTTCTGTGCCTCAGTTCCCCTGTCCATAAAACTGGCATACACCTGTATTGATCTCATAGTTAAAGCACTTAAGATAGAACGATGACCGGTGCCTGTCAAGCTCACGATAAATGGTAGCTAGTATTGTCATAGCTGGCACTCAGGTATTTGTGGAGGGAAGAAATGATGTCAGATGCAGCAACCAGCTGTCTTTTAAAAGCTTTTAGATAGCTAGTGGGAAGCTGCCGCATAGCACAGGGAGATCACCTCTGTGCTTTGTGACCACCTAGAGGGGTGGGATAGGGAGGGTGGGAGAGAGGGTGATGCAAGAGATATGGGAACATATGTATATGTATAACTGATTCAGTTTGTTGTAAAGGAAAAACTAACACACTATTGTAAAACAATTATACTCCAATAAAGATGTTTAAAAAAAAAAATTCAGAAAGTGTGAACAGGTAGTACAGTCATGTGGTAAAAAACCAAAAGGTTTTGCCTTCCGGCGCTGGTTCTCAGCCCCCCAGCCCCCCAGCCCCCCTGTCCCTGCCTCAGTCACGGTGACCTCTTACCAGAGTTTGAAAGTCAAACTTGCAGGACAGCCTTGAATGAAACCGCTAAGATATTATAGATTGCTCAGTGGAACCAGCTAGGTTCTCACTAGCAAAAGCAACGGCCCACCCTTTCCTTTATAGCTTTTCAGGGGCGAGGTGGTTTTACCAGGTCTGTGGAGGGAATGCCTCCTGGGCTTTAAAGACGCAGGTTGTCATTGGCTGTCATTCAGTATTATGTTAATTAAGTGTGGCTGTTTTAAAACTTGTTAAATTACATTTCCAGTTAAAATGTTAAAATGAGTTGGTAAGTGATAACATTTGAAAGATTGTATTGGAAGAGCTCTTCCTCTTTTTTCCCAGTAGAATTAGAAACGGGGGAAACGATCTTGCCCTCAGTGTAAAGTGTGCGGCTACCACAGGCCCAGCAGTGACGGGGGCGACAGAGTCAAGACTATACTTTCAGGGATCATTTCTATAGTTTGTTACTAGAGAAGTTTCTCTGAACGTGTAGAGCACCCGAAACCAAGAGGAGGAGACGCAGTGTTCTCTTCTGAGCGTGAAGCCGGCTCTTGGCGTTGTTTTTGCAGCTGTCACTAGCCATTGATGATCGTTCTGCTCTTCCTTCGGGAGAGACAGAGGGAGAGGACACCGTCTGAGTGGTTTCGTTTGTAGTTATATTTCGTTAAAGAACAGCGAGGATGGTTTTTGCTTTTTGTAGTTTTTGTATTTTTTTGTTTGTTTCATTTTTGTATCTCGCGGTAGTTCATAGAAGGTGGTGGATTTTGTTCCTTGTGTTTGTCATCTCTCTTTTCTCCAATCATTTGTTGATTAAGGGTATTTTTCTGACTGTATTTACTTTTTAAAAGGTTTTGACGATTAGGGTTATTTCCAAGATGAAACGGTGTGATCCAAGTTAGGGGGTCAGTACACGGCCTGGAACATACTAAAGTACTGTATTAAGTGGTAGCTTTTTTTTTTTTTTTTTTTTTTCCCTAAAGAAAAGGGTAGCCCACCTTGAAGTGATGGTTTTTGTTGGAAGAGGTTGGGTGCATAACCTTTCGCATTCAGGTGGCAAGTTATTTTTTCACAGATATAGTGTACGGGAATTCCTGGTGGTTAGGACTCGGTGTTTTCACCGCCAGGGCTCCGGTCCAGCCCCTGGTCAGGGAACTAAGATCCTGAAAGCTGCACAGCGGGGCCAAAAAAGACAAAAGATGAAAATAAACTCTAAACAGACCTGCTGATGAAAAATAAAGATGATAAAGGTGATAACAGTCTAAAGTTTAAAAAAATTTCAGTAAAAATGTTCAGAATTACCACATTTTGGGAATCCCTCCGGCTCCCCCAAAGCAGCAGAACACCACAAAACTATATAGTTTTTGTTAATTTATTCATAATTTTTTTTTTCTAAATTTATCTTTGGTTGCGTTGGGTCGTCTTTGCTGTTCGCAGGTTTTCTCTAGTTGTGGCAAGCGGGGCCTACTCTTCATTGCTGTGCACGGGCTTCTCCTTGCAGTGGCTTCTCTTGTTGGGGAGCACGGGCTCTATGTGCGCGGGTTTCAGTAGTTGTAGCACATGGGCTCAGTAGTTTTGGCTCAGGGGCTCTAGAGCGCAGCCTCAATAGTTGTGATGCACAGGCTTAGCTAATCTCTGGCATGTGGGATTGTCCTGGGCCAGGGCTCGAACCTGTGTCCCCTGCATTGGCAGGTGGATTCTTAACCACCAGCAGGGAACCCTTCTTCATGTTATTCTTTTTTTTAAAAAAGAAGATGTTGGGGGTAGGAGTTTATTAATTAATTAATTAATTATTGCTGTGTTGGGTCTTTGTTTCTGTGCTAGGGCTTCCTCTAGTTGTGGCAAGCGGGAGCAACTCTTCGTTGTGGTGCGCAGGCCTCTCACTATTGCGGCCTCTCTTGTTGCGGAGCACAGGCTCCAGACGTGCAGGCTCAGTAGTTGTGGCTCACAGGCCCATTTGCTCCGCAGCATGTTGGATCCTCCCAGACCAGGGCTCGAACCTGTGTCCCCTGCATTAGCAGGCAGATTCTCAACCACTGCGTCACCAGGAAAGCCCCCTTCATGTTATTCTTAAAGGTGATTTTGTCAGTCTATGGCAATTGAGTCTTTTTTTTTTTTTTCCCCCTTCAATGGGTGTTAAAGTAGTTAGTATCCTCCATCTGCCTTTTTGAATGAAGGGTTTCTCTGCTGTTGCCACTTTTCCTGGGTAAATTAGCCTGGAATATACTGCAGGGAAATAGATACATGTCTGGTCCTTGATACTCGGTTGGTTGACAAACAGATCTTGTAGTGAGCTATAGGAGAGGAAGGTTTACAAGGGAAATGGATTTAAAGTAGCTTTAAACATAATTGTGATATATCCTTAATTGTTTTAAGATGGTTTGTTCTTTTCCCCCTCAGTGCTGATATTTTCTTTTATGATGCTTGTTTAGCTAAATGCAATTTAAAATTCGCCTTGTTAGTCTAGTATGCTGATTTGTTTTTCATTTTCTTCATCTAAACATTTTTCTTTTGATTTTTGAGACTCCCTTTTAAATTTTTCCAGGCTAATAAATCAGATATTTTTCCTGACATCTACTTTAGGAATCTATTCTGGTTTTATGCTGGGTCTCTTAATATATCACACTTGTCATTGAACCGTGCACTAGAAAAATCAACAAAATCTCTTAATTTTACTGAATATTATGTGATATAGTTCTCTTTAAGTAAAAGCAGGCTTAATTTCGTGTTGGAGGTGGTAATGCCTTTGAAAACTGCCCTTATTAAACAGCATATATTCAAGGAATTCCCTGCTTGTCCAGTGGTTAGGACTCCGTGCTTTCATTGCCGAGGGCCTGGTTTTGATCCCTGGTGGGGGAACTAACATCCTGCAAGCCGTGCAGCACCGCCCAAAACAGAAGAAGGTAGGATAAACAGGGGCTTCCCTGGTGACACAGTGGTTAAGAATCCACCTGCCAATGCAGGGGACACGTGTTTGAGTCCTGGTCCAGGAAGATCCCACACGCTGCAGAGCAGCTAAGCCCGTGTGCCACAACTACTGAGCCTGCGCTCTAGAGCCCACAAACCACAACTACTGAGCCTGTGTGCCACACCTACTGAAGCCCGCACACCTAGAGCCCGTGCTCTGCAACAAGAGAAGCCACCGCAATGAGAAGCCCAGACACCTCAACAAAGAGTAGTGCACGCTCGCCACAACTAGAGAAAGCCTGCACGCAGCAACGAAGGCCCAACGCAGCCAAAAATAAAAAGTAAATAAAGAAATATAAGAAGTTATTTTAACCAGTGGAATCAAAGATATACATATATTCTAAAGTTGCTAACCTGCCTTTATGAAAGTGGTATCATACTAAACACATTCTGCAACTTGCTTTTCTCATTTTTTTTTGAAATTCACATATTTATTTCAAGAAACATGAAAAGACAACAAAATCATGAGAAATCAACCTGTGCAATATCGGCAGATATTCAGAGGCCTCTGTGCTGTTTTTTGTTGTTGTTGTTTTGTTTTGTTTTTAACGCTTAAAGAAAATAGATGATAGTTTGATACTGTAAGTTTATCTTTATTTGGTTGTTTATTCAACAAATATGGAGCAGAGAGAATTTATACAGGAGCAAAAGAACAAAGGAGCCTACAAATGGCAAGTAGTTTAGTATGTGTGTTTGTGTGTGTGTGTGTGTGTTGTGTCTGAAGGATAGGTTATGTACGAGATGTTTTAGGAAGTAAAGACAAAGGCAGCTTGGAACCAGACTATAGGATGCCATAAATCCCAGGTTAAAGAGCTTCTACTGAAACAGAGCAGGACCCTATAGACCTTGCCCCCAATGTCTTCAGCCTGCCTTTTGACTGTGGAAAAACTTTAGCCAAAGAATTAAGTTTAATGAGAGAAGTGATAAAATACAGAAGCAAAGAAAAGCAGTCAAACAGGACAAAACAATAATAGTTTAGTCATTAAGCATAGTCAAGGACCTTTAGTTCCTCCTTAAGGGCTATAGATAATATTCTGAGCCACCTCCCGTGAGCTGTCTTATAGATACTGAAGCCCCCACTAGGTGGAAGAAGTTAACTACGTGATGACCAGGCTGTAGCCATGACATAAGCTGCCACAATTCTGAGAATTTGCCGCAAAGAAATGGAAACAAGCCAACCCTGGAACTGAAGATTAACTGTACCCCAAACAATCACGATGGCACTGGTTAGACCACTGCATGACCAATTTCAAGATGACTGTCAGAGCTGACTGTGCTGGTTCTGCATGTAGCCCCCTCCCTCTGTAAAAGCTCTTGTCCACTGGTTGGGGTGGGGGAGTCGGCCTTTGGACAGGAGTCCTCCCCCGCACCCCCACCCCGTTGCCTGCATCAAAATAAAGCAAAATTTCCTGTCCACCAAGCTCACCTCTTTATTGGCTTTTGAGTGGCGAGCAGCCAGACCCCACTTGTGATTACAGTACTGTACATAGCAAGACATGGGGTGCCACTTAATTTTGCATTCCTGAAAGCACCTGTAGTACTTGCACAAAATAGATTATTTTTTAATCTTAAATTCTATTAGTGGTTACAAGAATGTTGGGATTTTAATTTTTAATATTTATAGAGTAGTTGTTACTTGCTAAACTCTGTTAGATGCTTTAAATCCATCATTTTAGCTAATACCACTCATTGATTGAACTCCCTAAAGTTGCCTGCCTGCTTATTAGATTTTGGCTTTCAATAGTACATCTTGTCTATCTCTGTTCTAATTGATACAGATCTAATTCATTTAAATTAACTGCTTAATATTTTATTATCTGTATGTACCATAATTTATTCAGCTGTGCCTCTAATGGTAGATATTAAGATTTATTTCTTTTTTTACAGTTTTGTGTCACCAGAAACAATGCTTTGATAAAATACTTTGTAATGAATCTTTACCTAATGGGTTTTTAATATTCAAAGCAGGATTTCTGGTTCAGATTTTTAATAGATACTGCCGCATTGCTTTCCAAAAGCATTGTAACAGTTCACACTGCCAACTGCATTTAGGAGTGTCTTTTCCCACCACTTCTCCAGCACTGAATATTTTCTCATTTTAAAGTTTTTTTCAAGCTTTATGGGAAGTTTAACTTTCTTCCTACTATTTCAAGCCAGGCACCATGTTGTATTGGTTTATTTAATATTCCAGAGTTAGGTGAAATATCCACCGTTTCTAACGTTCCTGGCGGAGAGAACAGCTTGTGCAAAGGAACACGATGAATATGTGGAAAACAGTACGTGGTTCATTATGGCTGAAGTGAGGGGGAGGGAATTTGGTGCAGAATAAGGCTGGAGGTGTGTGTGGGCCAGGCTGTGCTGGACCTTGTAAAGTATTTCTTTTCTGGCCTTGCCTTGTGGCATGCGGGATCCTGGTTCCCTGACCAGGGATGAAACCGGCTCCCCCTGCGGTGGAAGCGGAGTCTTAACCACTGGACCCCAGGGAAGTCCCTGTAAACTATTTAGAGAAGTTCTATCTTTAGTCCAAGAGTTGGGAAGCTACTTAAGCTTTAAGCAGGGTAATGATGTATTATCCTGCTTATTTAAAGACATTTTTTATCTACATAAATATTTATATGCTTGCTATTTTGATCACAGCATAAATGGTGCGCTTTGCAAACGTCATAGGTTTTTGGCTTCGGGTCTTTGCTTTCAGCATCCACATTGTCTTCTAAGTTTTTCTCGTGACACATCTCCCTTCCAACACCAGTCCAAAAGGAGGCGAGTCCTCAAGCTGCGGCGCACGTTGTAGTCGTCAGCGTTTTACGTAATCCTGATGCTGCGAAACGGGGCGGGGTTGGAAATAACTGGCGTGTGATTGGCTATTTAAAAACCGTATGTTAATTAAATTGACAACTTGAAATGTTTCTGAAACGCAGAGGGTTCAAAATGCTTTGTCGGGCTTCGGTAGTGGAAAGATTCTTCAGACAACATATTCCAGTGTACGTTTTAAACAGAATAGTTCTGTAAGAAAAAGTAACCATCAGTATAATATGTGTGCATTTCCTGCACCTGGGGAAAGCAGAGAAAACTGTGTTAAGACTATACTTTCAGGGATCATTTCTATAGTTCGTTACTAGAGAAGTTCCTCTGAACGTGTAGAGCACCCGAACCCACGAGGAAGAGAAAAAGTGTTCTCTCCTGAGCGTGAAGTTGGCTTTTGGTGTTGTGTTTGCAACTGCCATTAGCCGTTGATGATCGTTCTTCTCTTCGTTTCGAAGAGTAAGAGGGAGATGAACGCGGTCTGAGTGGTTTCGGTTTGATTAATGGGTATATGAGTAGACTTTAGCTGTTTCTGATTGATACGTGTGTGAGTTGCCTACTGTAAAACAACTGTGGGTTTGTTTTTGTCTGTGTTTGTATGTAGTTACTAGTTTTTTTAATGTTATGTCGGGTTAGCAGTAGTGGTTCGTGTGTTGAGTTCAGGGGTTTTTGTTTGTTTTAATAGTCGTTAGTAGGAGGAGTCGGGGTTTTTTGTTGTTGTTGTTATTGTACGTGAGGTGTAGTGTGATTTGTTCTGATGTTTTTGTTTTGGGCGCATGGGCTGGGGGAGTGGTGTTCAGGTTTGTTTGTTTTTTTTTTTTTAAGTGTTGATTGTTAGTTTCTTACAACGTGTGAGACAACTAAATAGTCGTTTGCTGGTGAAATTTAAATGGAGAACGGTTTTAATCCGATCTTCGTTTTTCCGCCTGTGGTGAAATGTTTTAGCAACGTTTTTTTCCCTATGAAGCATTTTAAGAAGGAGATTGTGGCCTACTTTTATTTGTGACTTTTTGTGTTACATTGATTACCGAAGGTTTTCATTTTTTATCTTAAAAAAAAGAAATTGCATTAGTAATATATTAAAAATTTTATGTGTGTTTGTGTTGATCCTGGTGTTTGCTTTGCAGGAGTCTCCGTCGATGCAGTAAACTCTCTGGGCCAGACAGCGCTTTTCATTGCAGCATTATTAGGCCTTACAAAATTAGTTGATGTCCTGGTGGATTATGGATCAGATCCAAATCAGTAAGTACAATAACATTTCTATCTAGAAAATATGTACTTAAAATGAATTGAGGTATTTGGAAACTAATTTGATAAGGTATTAAAAGAATCTTCACTAATTCATACCAGTGAAATACATTTGTATACTTAACGTTGGAGCATGCTTTTGTTTATTTCACCTTTTTGGTCGGGCAACTTGCAGTATCTTAGTTCCCCAACCAGGGATGGAAACTGGACCCCCAGCAGTGGAAGCACAGAGGCCTTAACCATTGGATCACCAGGAAGTTCCCAGAAACGTGCCTTTAACTGTAAATAAAGAGTTTTCTAAGCAGTTTTACTAGGCCCTATGAGATAAGTGAACCTTTCTACTCATTTAGTCATTAACAAGTCCTGTTTATGTATTTCCACCGCGCTTTATAGTTTGTATGATTTGCTTAAGCACTTTAACATACCCCACAACCAAGTTCTTCACCAATTAATATATTTGGCATCATTTTGTCAGGATGACTTTTGTAGTTGTGGTTTAAAAGAATCTGAGTCCAAATTTTAATATGGAACAGCAACATAATGTAATGAATCAACGACAAGTGAACATTTCTTCTCTTTGTGTAGGACTTTTGCTTTTTCCAGGGCCTTCCCATGCACTAGGTCACTAGAGCTTTACAACCAACTTCTCGACAGGGAACAGTAGGTATTTTTACAGTTCCCATTGGACAGAACCAGAAAACAGATTTCGAGCGTTTATATGATTCCAGCTGATTTTCACAGGAATGCCAGAATAAGCACAATCATAAGTCATAAAATAGCTTTCCCATCTTACATAAGGAGGCCGCTTAATTTTTTTCTTTTTAAGTATTGATGTTGAAAGTTTGTTGTTGTTATAAGATTGTTTGCTCAGTGGGAAAAACCTTGGAAGCTTGGAGAAGTATAAAGAAAAAAAACCAATCAGCATGAGAATTCTGAAACCCAGACATAACACAGTGAACATTTTGCTTTGTTTCCTTCCAGAATTTTTCTGGACTCACATATTTGCAAATATTTGTCTCTACTGTATCAGTGTTTAATATCAAAAGTCAGAAATAAAGGGCTATCTCACTTGATGTTTGCAGATAACAGCTTTGTAGAGAGGCCATATTGGCCCTGCAGTTCCTCAGCAAAAATGCAGCATTTTCTAGTCATCTGCATTTGCATCTGTTTTGTGGAAGTTTAGAGCTAGGTTTTTTAAAGAACAAATTACTCAAACCTTTCATATTCCAGATTAGGGGGCTGATACACAGAAAGTTTAAATGGCTGGTCCATAATGGTGCATTGTGTTAATGACAGGATTTGAGACCAGGAGCCCCAGCACCTGAAGAAGTTCCCTTTTTAGAAATCCCCATGATGCCAGGGGGAGGTGGGAAAGGACAATATCAAGAGGAAGAAGGCAGACCCTGTAGCTTTTAATTTTGTGATAGGAATGCTTTCATGTACTTTAAAAATATTTTCCATCAAGGGAAGGGAAATTTCTGGGGGGAAGTTGTATTCCTAAGTGCTCAACAGAAATGCTGTGATGGCCTCGGCTTATTGAGGTCACAGAGTCAGATGCCTGCAGGACTAAGTGGGGTCCGTGAGTACAGGCTCTGTCTAAGGAGAATCTGTTGCAGCTGGGCAGAAGAGGAAGCCGTGGAGGCCAAATCTTCCAAATTTCCAAGAGGCTGGAAATCCCAGTTTTTATTGTGAAATCCCCAAAGTGTTAAATATTGTCCATTACTTTAAATTCTTTTTTTAAACACTATGTGGACCAAATAAAACATGCCTCTGGGTTGCCAAATCAATCTGTGGGCCTCCAGTTTTCAACCTCTAGGATAAATTAATAAAACAATACACATTTTGATATCACTTGGACCTGGATTCCCTTGTAAGGGTTAGTTGGGTATAAAAAACATTATTTCTTTCTTCCTTAACATTCACAAGAAATGACAAATAATATCTTCTCTCTCCCTGCCCAGCTGTCTTACTATTTATGTGAAGAATGATTAGAGGGCTGTAAAACATAATACAAATTTATTTTTAAAGCAAGGAGGATATTACATTTCCCATAGTGCAGTGTGCTGGACTGCTCATCAGACTCAGCAATAAGGGAGAGCTCACAATGAGATATCCCAGTGGCTCCCAGATGCCTGGGTACAGGCCAGCCTCAATGGCATCAGCTGGGGAGCTTGTAACAAGTACACATTCCTGGGCTTTATGTTTGCAGGTTATGATTTAGTTTGCTGTG
Source organism: Kogia breviceps (assembly GCF_026419965.1). Lineage (NCBI taxonomy): Eukaryota > Metazoa > Chordata > Mammalia > Artiodactyla > Physeteridae > Kogia > Kogia breviceps. Next base: position 24,078,424 of record NC_081328.1, read on the forward strand.
TAGTCTGAGAATCTGTATTTTTGACAAATATCCCAATGACTTATTAAGTAAATTATGGTAGATCTGTACATTGGAATACTATTCAGCTGTTTAAAAAGAATTGAGGTAACTTGTATGTTCTTATATGGAAAATTCTCCAACATATACTTCAAAAAAATTATTTATTTACTTATGGCCGTGTTGGGTCTTCATTGCTGCATGTGGGCTCTCTCTAGGTGCAGTGAGCAGGGGCTGTTCTTTGTTGCCGTGCGTGGGCTTCTCATTGCAGTGGCTTCTCTTGTTGCAGAGCACAGGCTGTAGGCGCGTGGGCTTCAGTAGTTGTGGCACGTGGGCTCAGTAGTTGTGGCTCGTGGGCTGTAGAGCGCAGGCTCAGTAGTTGTGGCACATGGGCCTAGTTGCTCCACGGCATGTGGGATCTTCCCGGACTAGGGCTTGAACCCGTGTCTCCTGCATTGGCAGGCGGATTCTTAACCACTGTGCCACCAGGGAATTCCCTCCAAGATATACTGTTAAATGAAAAAATGTAAATGCATAACAGTTAACATAGCACATTCTTTTTCTTTTGGCCAGACCATGCGGCTTGTGTGATCTTAGTTCCCTGACCAGGGATTGAACTCAGGCCCTCAGCAGTAAAAGTGCTGAGTCCTAACCACTGGACTGCCAGGGAATTCCTAATATAGTATATTCTTATTCCTACTTGTATATGCATAGAAAATTTCTGGAAGGATACAAAAACTTGTAACAGTAGCTGCCTCTTGGCAAGAGAACTGTGGGTCTGGAATTGGGAGACTTTCTTCTTATCTTTATTATCTTCTCCTCCTTTTTCATTTTATTTCTTCTTCTCCTTCCCTTTCTGCTTCTCCTCCCATTTGTGTTTCTTTTTTTTTTTTTTTTTTTTCTGTACGCGGGCCTCTCACTGTTGTGGCCTCTCCCGTTGCGGAGCACAGGCTCCGGACGCGCAGGCTCAGGGGCCATGGCTCACGGGCCCAGCCGCTCCGCGGCATGTGGGATCTTCCCAGACCAGGGCACGAACCCGTATCCCCTGCATCGACAGGCAGACTCTCAACCACTGCGCCACCAGGGAAGCCCTGTGTTTCTTTTTAAATTAAAGAGAGCAAGTTCTGGGACTTCCCTGCTGGTCCAGTGGTTAAGACTCCACACTCCCAACTGCACAGGGTGCGGGGGTTTGATCCCTGGTCAAGGAACTAAGATCCTGCATGCTGCTGGGTGCGGCCAAAAAAAAAGAGCAAGCAAGCTCTGTAGGTGATTCTGACGTGCAACCAGGTTAGGAAACCACAGCTACATATCACATCTTTACATCTCATGAAGGCTGTCCCTTCATGTCTCAGATAGTTTATTGGTTTTGGTTAAATTTTTCTGAGTTGCAGATCCTTGACCAGATTGCCGATGCCAAGGTTTGTGGGCCTCTACCATAGGACTTGGGAGGTAGAGACATTCTCACATGAGAGGGTCTCTGGTTAGGCTGTGCTTCACCAGCCTGACCACAGGGCGCTACAGAAGAAATTGCTTCAGGGCAGCCAGTATCAGGGGGCTGTGGGGAAAGAACACTGGATTTCGAACCAGACCCACACCTGGGTGTGAATCTTGGCTTTGCCGTTTCGTTTCCTCATCTATAAATTGAGAAATAATACTGCCTTGAAGGGTGGAGATAAACATGGAAAAGGGGGTGTATATAAAGCTTCTGTGAGGCCCCAGATAGGTGTTGTTAGGCCTCACAAATGGTGTTGTTACAGTTCTCATCACCAAAGGTTGCCTTTGTAGAAAAGGAGCCCTGTGTTCCCCAGGGAAGGGGAAGAGTGTTGCCATGGACACTCATTGTACCCCTCCCCCACCTCCAGCCGCTGCTTTGATGGGAGCACTCCTATCCATGCAGCAGCATTTTCAGGCAATCAGTGGATCCTCAGCAAACTGCTGGATGCAGGGGGTGATCTTCGACTCCACGATGAGAAGGGTCAGAACCCGCAGACCTGGGCTCTGGCAGCAGGGAAGGAACACAGCACCGCAGTAAGTATGGGCCTGCTCTGCAGGCACACCCAAGGCAGAGCACAGGGCGCAGAGGCTGGTCCTGGGGATAGCACAGGACTTGTAGTGGCCTTGCCATTGACATTGGACACACAGGCCTGGGTTGAAGCAAGTTAACCAATTGTAAACCTTGGGCAAGTCTAGTGAACTTTTCTGGTCATCCATTCAGTGGGGAGGGAGAACAACTGTAATTTCGTCTGACCCTTAACTAGCATCAGACGTCCTGAATTAAATTAAATACTCATTTAATCTTTACAACAACCCTCTCAGGTAGGTACTATTGTTGTCCCCATTTTACAGGTGGGGAAACTGAAGTGCATTGACATTAAGTAACTTGTCTGTAGTCACACGCTGGCAGGCATAAAGTGTTTTAATGAGGGCTAAATAATCTAACAAATGTAGAGGGCACATGGAGGGAAGGGGGAGATGGGCAGAGTCCCTTCCCTCTGCTTCTCCTGCTCATTAGCTATTGGGCCTTGGACAAAAGTTAAAATACTCCTCCTGCCTCAGTTTCCTCATCTGTTGAATGAAGGATTTGGAGGTGATTATTGCCAAGTGAGCTCCTTGAAAATGAAATCATCTCATTCCATATCTTTAGGAAATCACTTGGGCCCTTCCCTTTCCAGAGATTTCCCTGTGGGGGGCCCCTGTCTCCTCAGACCACTCCCCTCTGACCATTCCAGTCCCTCTGAAGGCCAGGGTGGCCATTATCCGTGTGGGCATTGACTGTCTCTGCCGTGTGTTGCAGATGGTGGAGTTCATGCAGCGCTGTGCCGCGCACATGCAGGCCATCATCCAGGGCTTCTCCTATGACCTCCTGAAGAAGATTGACTCCCCTCAGCGGCTCATCTGTGGCCTGCCCCGGTTTGGGGGCCTCATGCAGGGGTGAGTGCTGCCTCAAGCAGACGGGGATGTTCTGCATCACCCCCGCCTTCCTTGTGGGAGCCCTCGGTCCCCTCCACATCGGTCCCTTCCAGCAGCTGGCCCACCCAAAGGGGTGAGCTTGGAGGGAGAGGATATTGCCACTGAAAGCCATCGGTTGTCCCCCCGCTTCCAGGAACATCTGGGGGAAATGAGTTCTGGGCTCCAGTGGGAACCACCCCATGGTTAGCAGGGAAGGAAGGAACTTTTCAGGCCTGGGCTGCCCAGCAGAAAACACTTTCGCTGCAGAGAAGCTGGCTAGCTTTTTTTTTTTTTTTTTTTTGTCATCTCTGAACCGTGGAAAACATGTTCCTTTATTGGAACATGCATCCTGTATATCCTAAGGTTGCAAAAGACGCAAGTGCTTAATTTAAGGTTCCTTGGGCTGTTTTAAGCTGGTGTAAGACTTGCTGCCACCTGGGTGGGCAGCCTCCCCTTGTCCCCATCGCAGCTGCAGGAGGTGAGCTCCATCCAGGCTTCTCTTCACGCTCAGGAGAGTTATTGTAAGTTCCCTGGGCTTTATAGACTTAGGATTTATACGTGGAAAATTCTTTCCATTTTGATTTTCTCTGGCAACATCTTTTTCTGTGATCAGGGTGAGTAGACTTGTCACACTCTTTAACAGGCTCCCGCATCCCATTCTGTGCACACCGAGTCCTGGTTTTCCTCTCGTGACCTGGATGCTTCTCATGCAAGATGAGTGAACGATTTCCTCGAGGACCAGTTGCTCCTAACTGCTCTTCTTGCTGCCACTCTTGTCCATCTTGGTTCTTTTCTCAGCATCCAGAATCTTAAAAATGGAAATCGAATTGTGTCACTCACTGCTAAAAACTCTTTTAGGGTCTTCCTCATGGCTATCAGGTTCAACACCCAAATCCCTCATCTGGCCTTGGAGCCCCTGCTTGGTTCAGCTCTTCTATCTCTCACACCTCCTCTCCTGCCAGCGTTAGGATCTTGGCAGACCAAGTTCCTTCTAACAGGGCCAAAGCCTGGTCCCTGCTGCTGTTTTGTGACCTCAGGCCAACAGGTTTCCCCTTTCTGGCTCCATTTTTCCCATCTGTAAAATGAGAAAGTTGGACAAGGTATGCTTTATGGTTCTTTGCAACTTTGACCATCTCTATTCGTTATCTGTTGTACTAATCCCAAACTTAGTGGTTTCAAACAACAATAAATATTTGTATCTCACATAATTTTCTGTAGGTCAGGAATGGCTACACCCAACTCAGCCATTCCCATGGGAATGGCTGAGTTGGGTGGCTCTGGCTCAGGGTTTCTCATGAAGATGTGGTCAATATGCAGCTTGGGCTGCAGTCATCTGGGGCTGGAGGATCCAGTTCCAAGGTGGTTCACTTGCATGGATAGCAAATTGGTGCTGGGTGTTGGGCCTCCCCATTAGGCTGCTGGAGTGTCCTCACAACATGGCAACTGGCCTCCTCTAGAGCAAGTGCTGCAAGAGAGCTCAGGGCAGAGGTCCTGGGGGTCTAGCCTTGGAACTCACACCACTCCGTCATTTCTGCAGTAATCCCGTTAGGTTAACAGGTCCGCCCTCTCTGACCTGTGTGTGGCTACACAAGGGCATGAATACCAGGTAATGGGAATCACAGCGGCCCTCTCAGAGGCTGACTTCCACTGTCAAGTAGTAAAGACAAAACCAACGACGCATTCTGACAGCTTGGTTCAGCGTTGTTCCTCTAGATATGGGTAATTAATCCTTACTTTTCTCCTCCTCTTTTAAATATTTCTAGAAGCCCTAATGGCTCTCCTAACCGACTGCTTAAAGCTGGAGTCATTTCTGCCCAAAATATCTACAGCTTTGGCTTTGGAAAGGTAAGAGGTTGCTACCAACGCCCAATGTTTGCAGGACTAACTGGGGAATCGCCTGGCCCTGGCTCTGGCCCCAGGGCCCACAACTTTGTCCAACTCTCCCTTCCTATGGAAAGTTAAAATACTCCCTCTCCAAAGTGTTTTTTTTTCTTCTTTACTGCTCTTGCAGGACAAGTACCTCTTAGTGTTCCTGTCCTTACTGAAAAATGATGAAAACCTTGGAGAGTTCTCTTGAATGCTTTTGGGCTATATGTGGGGAGTTTTAGACAATGATCCTTTAATTCCCAGCGAAGGCCCCAGGCCCCATGTTCTTTGGGTGCCTCAAGAGGCGCCTGAGGCCTGGTGCTTCAGGCAGGCATCTGACCTCTTTCCATGAGCCTCTGGTTTCCTCTCTAGCAAAAGGGAAAAAGTATTACAACCTTGCAGTGCTTCTTGGAAGATTACAGATAATAAAAAGAATTATGTCCAGTGCATAGGGGTATTCAGCAAATTGATAAATAGCAGCTATCTTTATTTTTAGCTGGCTGGTAAAATTCTGGAGGTATTTTACTTCTTTCTCTTTTTCCCCACCATTTGAAGCTGTGCTTTGCTTTCAGTTTTATCTCACAGGGGGCACGCAGCTGGCTTATGTAGGATCTCTTCCTGTAATTGGGGAAAAGGAAGTGATTCAAGCTGATGATGAGCCCACCTTCTCTTTCTTCAGTGGCCCCTACATGGTCATGACCAAGTAAGTGGAAGCTGGCCAGTGGAGGTAAGATTTAGTCCCACAGGAAGAATGGACTTTGTGTGACTTCCTTGTGTGTAGAGGGTTTCTGCCCAAAACACAAGGACTCACTGAAAAGCAGATGTCTAGATCAGGATTTCTCAGCCAGGACACCATTGACATTTTTGTCAGCCCTTATTGTTGGGGGCTGTCCTGTGCACTGTAGGATGTTTAGGAGTGTCCCTGGTTTCTACTCACTAGATGCCAGTAGCAGCTCTGTTTGCCTCCCCGCAACCCCCTACATTTGTGATTGTGACAACCAAAATGTCTACAGACAAGGCCAAATGGCCCCTTGTTGAGAACAACCGCTCTGAAAGATTACTCATGACAGTGTTTCAACCTTTCTACTCTCTAGAGAATTAGAGGCAGCATAGGGGTGACTGTCTGGCCTCAGGTCAAAGGGTACTGAAGCCCTGCATGGCTCTCACCAGCCAAATGCAGCCGAGGCCGCAGTAATAGGATTTGGCTGTGATGAAAGTCCCTGGGATGTTCTCAGTCCCCAGAGATCTGCCTACTGCAGGGTCACAGGAGTTGTCCTGGCCAAGGTCTCTTGTCCTCCTTGAACCTGGCTGCCTCTTCCCTGCTTAGAAGTCACACCCTTCTAAAAAGGCCTCTACAGACCCGCAAGGCTCTGTATCCCCTGCAGATATGCTTCTTGTTTTCCTGCCCGTTTCACAGATTTGTTGTCATGTCCCCTCTTCTTCTGTCCACTGCTGTGGTCTTTGCCCACGTCATCACTGTCCCTCCCCCAGGCTAGCCTCCTAACTGGCCTCTCATTCTCCAGACATTCCCCATGCTGCTGGTACCCTTGTCTTTCTAAAATACAAACCTGATCAAGTCACTCCCTCCCTGAAATCCTACAGTGACTTCCTGTCACCTGCACTAAGTCCCTGAAGTGCTTTAGGCCCCCGGGGGTGGTAGGAGGGAGGACCCAGCAGTGCTGGGGTGGAGGCTTTACTGAGTCTGTATAAACACTACTCTGGTCTCTGGCTACAGAGCTCCTCACTGAAGCAGTGGCTGCTCATTCCCTTCCCCCACTCTCTCCTGCCCTCGTAGCCTGCTGTGGAACGGGAGCAGGGTCACAGTGAAGGAGCTGCATCTTCCCACCCACCCGCACTGCCGCAGGCGGCGCCTGGCTGACTTGTTAATTGCTGAGCAAGAGCACAGCAGGTGAGAGGAAAACCCAAGAGCATTTCAGACCCAAGTTCAGGGCTGTGCAGGGCTGTGCCTGAGGGTAGAGACCAGCCCCCTCAGCCTCAGCATTTCCTCGTTGTAGGTTGATTTGACTTGCCAGGGCTGCCAAGAGAGAAAAAGCAGAACTCATGAATAGCCTGCATGTGGGGATGGTGGTGGTAGGGGCTCAATTCTGTCAGCTGATCAACTCCCCGTAACACACGTCTCTGAGGTGCAGCCTTCAGGCCTGGCTGGCTCTTCTGCAGCCCCCGAGGCCCACCTTATTTTGGGCCCTGTACCCATCAGGTCAGCACCCGCAAGCCTGTCCTCATAGAGCTGGAGACCCACGTGTCTGAGGGACCATGTCTCTCCTTTGAGGACACGCTGATGGGTCTCAGTACCTTAGGTTTCCTGTGGCTCAGGGGTTAATCTTTCAAAGGGGCAGGAAATCCATCCTCGGTTTCATACCAGGGCTGCTGAGGCCTCGGAATGGGCCCTGGCTCCTCGAGTTCTCTCCTGAGGAAATCACTTGATCAACTTCTGTAAAGCCAGATCCTACCTTTTGGGGAAGTCATCCTAAAGGGGCTCAAGGAGGCTGTAAGGGCTCATAGACGCAGCATGGATTTTTTTTAAAAAAAATATTTATTTATTTATTGCTGTGTCAGGTCTTGTTGCGGCACGCGGGATCTTCCTTTGCCGTGCACGGGCTCAGTAGTTGCAGCACGTGGGCTCAGTTGCCCTGTGGCACGTGGAATCTTAGTTCCCTGACTAGGGATCAAACCCACGTCCCCTGCATTAGAAGGTGGATTCTTAAGCCCTAGACCACCAGGGAAGTCCCCACAGCATGGATTTTGATGTGCGGGTCTATGACCTTGGGCCTGACATCTCCCTGACCTTGGTTTCCTCAGCTCTAGAATGAGTGTAACTGTAGTGATACCTTTCTTGCGACTGGTTGTTAGGATCAGGTTGATGTATGTAAAGTGCCTTGCTTAGTAGCTCTTAGTGACATTGTCATTGATGACCCTAAGCCCTCAGGTTCTGATCAGTGAAAGGTCAAGGGTTCCACCAACAGAGACCCCTACTCCCACCCCATCCCGCTTTCTTGGAAGAACATTCTGTGCAAATAGTATTTGTTTGGAGTGCGTTCAGGGTGCTAAGAAGAAAGGAAAGCGCCCATCTTCCATCATGTCCTCTTCCCTCTGCCTCATCGGAAGCCTCCTTCCCTCTGCAGCAAGTTGAGACACCCTCACCTGCTACAGCTGATGGCTGTGTGCCTGTCCCAGGGCCTGCAGAAGACCCGCCTCGTGTACGAGCGCGTCGCCGTCGGCACGCTGTTTGCTGTCCTCCATGAACGGGTAAGTGGCTGTTTCCCTGGGTTTTTCCCTTGCTCCCCCCAACCCCCCGCCCCAGCTCTCCCTTCCCTTCCTCCCTCTTCCTTCTCCCCCAGCAGTAGAGTTGAGAAACCTCTTAATTCTTTACTCTGTGGGAGCTATGTAACACACCATTTAAGGCTGATAAGCACGTTGGAACTAGTGTGATTTTATTATTGTTTGTCTTCCTTTTTTATCAGACATCTAAGAGCTCAGTAGGCCCAGGAAACACACAGCCACACTTTTAGCTAACTATAATCAAACAACCTCTGGTCTTATGTCCCGGTATTTTCACTGGTGCCCTGCAGGACCTTTTTTTTTTTTTTTTTTTTTTTTTTTTGCGGTATGTGGGCCTCTCACCGTTGTGGCCTCTCCTGTTGCGGAGCACAGGCTCCGGACATGCAGGCTCAGCGGCCATGGCTCATGGGCCCAGCCGCTCCGCGGCATGTGGGATCTTCCCGGACCGGGGCACGAACCCATGTCCCCTGCATCGGCAGGAGGACTCTCAACCACTGCGCCACCAGGGAAGCCCCTGCAAGACCTTTATACGCAAGTCTTTATCAGTCCCCTCTCCCTTTTCAGACTTCCTGGTGGAGGCAGGGACATATTCCCTGACCCACAGACTCCCTGGGAAACATGCTTTGGGCTGACATGTGGCTTCAGAGAGGTCCTGAAATATTTGTTTTTCTTTCTCCATGACTTTGTTCTAAAGACCCTGGGCTGGAGTGAGAAGAGACCCTCCAGGAAGGGCTTTTCCCTGAAATGGCTCGCCATTCCTCCTGCCTGAGCACCCCCTGTTAGTGTCCTAGTTCCCTTTCCTCTCCTTGGGTGAGGGCGTTAACTTAAAATGCCACTTCTCTGGGAAGAGACTTGTTATGTTTGGGTACTCTGGTGTGAGTGAATTTCTGTCCTCCTAGGATGAACTTTCTAGGTCATCTGACTGTGGTAGGGGATGGATTGTCCTTTACGTGTCTGGGTTCTCCTGCACCACAGGCTTGGCAGGGGATGGGGAGCAGGGCAGGTGCATTGCTGGTGGTGGCAGGCCCACTCTGGAGGTGTGTACCAGGCTTTGAGGACTTTTCTCCTCATTTTTTGCAGTATCAAGCAGCTTGGCTGAGGGAAAGGAACCCAAGTTTGGAGCCAGGGGCCCTGGGTCAGTGGGATCTTAGGCCGGTCACTTAACTTCACTGAGCTTTAGGTTCCCCAGCTATAAAATGGGCACACTAAGTGGCTGTCGTGAAGATCAGTTGAAAAGACTTTGGAAACTACAAAGCATTCTACAGTGTCGGGGGCCGCAGTCCCCTTTGTTCTGGTGGTTGATCTCTTGCTTGCAGCGGGCCCAGTTCCCCGTGCTGCACATGGAGGTGATTGTGCACCTGCTACTCCAGACCTCCGACGCCCTGAGATACCTGCATTCTCGCGGCTTTATCCACCGTTCCCTCAGCTCCTACGCCATCCACATCGTCTCCACAGGGGAAGCGAGGCTGACCAACCTGGAGTACATGATGGAAAGGTGGGTGCACCTCGATCATGACGTCCAAACAGGATCTCCCTGGGGGTGCTTTGCTGTAGAGAGAGAATCTGATCTGGGCTTGACTCCTCACTGGTGGGCTGAGCTGGCTATCCAATGGAGGAAGAGGTTTCCCAATGCCTGGCCCTGTCAGCCAAGGTTAGAGGGACTTTGGGGAAGTTATTTCTGCTCAGGACATTCTCATTTTAATAAACATTTAACAGTCATTTTAATAAACATTTAGCAAGCATGAGCACACATTAGCCAGCGTGTATAAGTTTTCAAAATTTTCTGTGGCTTCACACAACCGAAGTATTTCTCACTCACATTGCACTCTGGTGTGTGTGTGTGTGTTGGGGGTGGTGGTGGTGGCATTCACTGTGTTCCACATTCCTCCCCCCTGTGGCTCCACCATCCCCCAGGCCTCAGTCCCCCCACTGTATCCTCTGCATTGCTGGTCAACGAGCAAGAGCAAGCCTGGAAGGACACACGGCGGGGTTTAGGGACTACCTGAAGTGTGTCTCGTTGCTTCCCACTTTACATTGGCCAGAGCCCAGTCACCTCTTTGCAGGGAGGCTGGGAAATGCACCACAGCTGTGCATTCTGGAAGGCGAGAGAAGGAGATGGGTGCTGGTGAGCGTTATGGTCCTGGTCCAGATGGGTGGGGATCAGTGCTGTGAGGGAAGCAGTGACAAAAAACAATGCCCTTATTCAAGGGTTGGTGGATGGGCTTCACTTCCCATTTGGCAGGAGTCAGAGTCCTCCTGAGAGTTGAGGGCTGGCCCCCATCTCCTGCCCCTAGATTCTGGGGAGCAGAGGGTCTCCCCTGTGCTTCCTTGCTGTCATCCACAGCTCTCAGCCCTAGGCCCAGGGTTGTTCCTGTGCCGCTGCGAGGCCTCAGCCACGGGCAGACCCGTGGCCTAGATCTGCTTACCTCCACTTACCCTGGTCCTCACCTACCACCAGTCACTGAGGCTTTGTTTCTGAGTCTCTCATCAGGTCTTTGCTGCTCACATGCATCATAATATACTTCTCTCACTACGTGAAAACCTCTGCCAGGGCAGGGACTTCTGTTTTATCCGCTGCCATATCTCAGATGCCTAGAATAAGCCTCCACACAGTGGGAGCTCAGCATGTTTTTTGAATGAATGAAGTGGAAAGACTCTCACTTCCTTGACCGCATGAGCCCTTGGTCTCTCTGCCTGGAGAGGGGAGCAGGGCCCAGATTGTGCTTGACCTCATGGACCTTGGCAAAGAGTTTGAATTTAACCCTAAGGACACAGGGATGCTGTGAACGTTTTTCTGAGCAGAATGGTGTCATGGCTGAAATTTACAGGTTAAGCAGACCCCCTCACTCTTGCCATGTGGAAAAGGGGCTGTGATGGGACGAGAGAGGAGCAGGGGAGCAGTTAGGGTGTGACTGGAGCAGTTTTCCATGTGGGAACCGGTGGAGGCCAAACAGCTATCGCCAGTTGAGCGGCTCAGTCTCAGATCTGGTCTATTCTCAATCCCAGTGGCTCCCGTGGCCTAGAAGACTAAGTCCTGGCACTCTGCAGGGTGAGAAGCCTTCCAAGGTCGGGCTTTGCCTACAGTGCCGTGCTCATCACTTCCCACTCTGCCTGGCCATCTGAAGACACTTTCAGTCCACGCCATTTCCCGGCTCTGCTCCTTGCCTCCGGAGTACCTGGCACTCCCTTTTATCCTTTTAAACTCACTTCTGACACAGTCTCCCCCCACACCCTGTGAAGCCTACACTGAAGCCCTGCCCCCACCTCACTGAGCATATTTCACTCCCCTGCAGCCGAGTGTGTCTGCCCCCCCAGATGGCGAGCTCCGAGAGGGCAGGGACCATGAGTTGTTCATCTTTAGCACCCACCTCAGGCCTGCCACACACTAAGTGCTCTGGAAGCATTTGAAGTGAATGGATGAGTCCAGCTGAAGGGAAACCTTGAAATGATTCAGAACAGGTTTCACCACTTTGGCTATGTGTTCAAGGGCAGTAGAAGCTAAGGGATTTGGACATTTTTGCTGTTGATACCAGGCTTTTCAAGAAGGCTGACAGAACCCAAGCAGTTTGCCAGTGATGCGGCGCCATCTGTTGTTGAAATGGAGGTATAACAGTTTCTTTGACCTGAGCTCTCCAGTAGAAATGTGAATCCTAGAGTGAAATGGAGCTTTGGAGATGGCCAGGCGCAACGCTGTCCTTTTATAGAAGAGGAAACTGGGGCCCAGAGAGGTGAAGAGGTGGTCTGAGGTTACCCAGCTGTGGCTAGAGTCAGGTGGTAGAGGACGTTTCCTGGCTTATAGGGGCAGGATGGATTGGAGGTTGAAGGTAGAAAAACCAGCCAGGAGGCCACAGGGCAGGGCCTGGTGGTGACCAAGGAACCAAAATAGAAGGGAAAGATGTGAGATCACTGAGAAGCTGGGGTCCACAGACTGGTCAAGTGAGGGGCTGTGAAGTAAATGGGTAGGAAAGTGTGAGTTCTTTTGGGCTTGTTGACCTCAGAATGGAACTTTGGGCAGAAATGTCCATCAGCAACATTTGACAGCTCATAATGTGAGTTGATTACCCAAGAATACAAAACAGCTTTCAGTTCTACATTTATTTTTGGTAGCACTCTATTCAGGCCGGTCCAGTTGTTGAATGTCATTGTTAAGGGTAGCACTCCATCTCTTGGTGTAAAAATGATACAGCAGTTTCTCCTATTCTTCAACTCCTCAATGGAATCTTTAGAGCTGGAATTGACCTTGCAAGTGGTATCACATAGCCATAGCCAAATGTAATATTAATGATGTCAAAGCTGAAGCCCAGAAAAATAACTACCATGGAATGACAGCCAGAAAAGAAGCTCCCTTCCTATAACCCACTAGCGTTAACAGAGATGGAAGAGGGATCAGAAGAGTGGAAGTAAAAGAGAAAGGATATAAATCCTGATTGTACATAACTTGTCCCTTGCCTTAGGCAGCCTGAGAGGCCCAAGAAGGTCCAGTAATTGTCTCCTTTGGACAGTCAGCCTACAAGGTGAAGAGCCAAGAATGCTAGGTCCTCAGAATATATCTCTGACAATAAAACACGCCATTGCCTTTCCTGTGATACTAATATAATATTTGCATGTGTATCCGTGCTGTTCACATGACACCTAGGCCACACTTGCCTATTGAGCAATACAACTAAAGAGTCTAAATGTACCATCTTTAAAAAAAAAGACAGAAAACAAAACAAACATACAGTCTTGTATAGCTTCATGGCTTCCTGAACTCATTGCCATCTATCAAAAGTTCTACCGGAAGAAATATTACTTAGGGAAGTTTGTTCAAAGTCTGAGAAGTTCATCCCATCCTCAAAGCTTTCCTTTGCCAGCAACAAGAACTTCTGGTTACTTGTTTTTTAGGAACTTAATTTTTTTTTTTTTTTTTTTTTTTTTTTTGGCCACGCTGCATGGCTTGCAGGATCTTAGTTCCCCGCGGGAGACTGAACCCGGGCCCCAGCAGTGACAGCGCTGAGTCCTAACCACTGGACCTCCAGGGAATTCCCCAAAACTTAATTCTTAATTATCAACCAGCAGTCACCAAGTCTTTACCAAATGCCTACCATAATGGTCATATTAATTCCTTACTTGCTGAGTGCTTTATGGTTCACGGAGTGTTCCCACACGTGTGATCTCATTTGATGCTCATGGCAGCTGTGGGCAGAAGTCAGCGCTGGTCTCCCTGAGGACTCTCTTTGGCCCAGAAGACATTTAGGATACTCTGACTTAGTTCCCAAAGAGCCTGGTTGCGAAGTTGAGTTATTCAAGCCAATCGGTGAACCTTTGAGTGCTAAACTGAGAGGGCTCATTCCCGAGAGGGCAGAGCTCAGAAAAGAAGCAATCCCGAAGCGCTGGAAGAGTCCCAGAAGGCTTTGATAAAGCAGGTGGGGCTCGAGGGGGTTCTTGAAAGAGTCTTAGGTTCATTTACTCAAAAGTAAGCATTGAGGCCCTGGTATAAGTTTAGAGATACGGTGTTACAAGAGACAGAAAAGTGGCCTACCCTCGTGGAGCTGACTTTGGTGGAGGGGAGACAGATTATAAACAATAAATCAATGAACAAGAAATTCAGATAATAAGTGCTTTGAAGGCAATAAATTGGGACTACTTTACATTAGGTGGTCAGGTAAGTCCTCTCTGAGGAGGTGATTTTTGAGCTAATACTTTTTTTTTTAACATCTTTATTGGAGTATAATGGCTTTACGTTGTTGTGTTAGTTTCTGCTGTATAACAAAGTGAATCAGTTATATGTATACATGTATCCCCACATCCCCTCCCTCTTGTGTCTCCCTCCCACCCTCCCTATCCCACCCCTCTAGGTGGTCACAAAGCACCGAGCTGATCTCCCTGTGCTATGTGGCTGCTTCCCACTAGCTATCTATTTTACATTTGGTAGTGTATGTATGTCAGTGCCGCTCTCTCATTTCATCCCAGCTTACCCTTCCCCCTCCCCATGTCCTCAAGTCCGTTCTCTACGTCTGTGTCTTTATTCCTGCCCTGCCCCTAGGTTCTTCAGAACCTTTTTTTTTTTTGAGATTCCATATATATGTGTCATGAGCTAATACTTTAATTACAAGAAGCAGCCAGTCATGCTAGGATCTGTGGGCAGATCATGCCATGCAGAAGAAGCCATCGGTGCAAAGACCTGAAGTGGTGATGTGTTTGGCATGCTGGAGAACCTGAAAGAGGGCCCCCGTGACTTGAGAGGAGTGAGTGAGCGGGAGGGAGCGGCCAGATGAGGTGGGAGGCGGAACGGTAAGAAGTTGCAGGCCTTGGAATAGCAGGCAGTGTGGGTTAGCTCAGGGTCTAGCTGGTTTCTGGAAGCTCAAGGAGGTTGTCAGTCTTCAGAGGCAGATGTGCGGCGTGGTGATCACAGTGATCCTTTAAGGCTGAGCCCTACCTTGTGTTTCCTTCCGTAGCCGGGATGGAGGTGCACACAAGGACCTGACTCGAGTATCCCTCCCCACCCAGCTGTACAATTGGGCCGCCCCGGAGGTGATCTTACAGAAGGCAGCCACAGTGAAGTCAGACATCTACAGCTTTTCTGTGATCATTCAGGAGATTTTAACAGGTAGATCAAAGAGCTCATTGACGGTGCCCAAAGTCTCTATTCTTAGGTTGGATTTTTTTTCCCCCAAGGGTTACTTAATTTTATGAAAATGCAGGACACAGGCAAAAAAAACTTCTTTAAGGAAACCTCTTTGGGTTTATGGAAGGTATAAGATGATCTCCCAGAAATCTTTCTCTTTTAACCTGTTCTCTAAGACTCAGCAAAGCCCACCTATCAGCCTGTCAGTGGTAATGCATTTAATCTAAGGAGCACTTTTAAACTGAATATTGCTGTCAATGCTTATCTGTGAGGTGCCCCTTAAGAACTTTTTTAAAAATTGAAGTATAGTTGATTTTCAATGTTGTGTCAATCTCTGCTGTACAGCAAAGTGACTCAGTTATACACATACGTACATTCTTTTTATGTATTCTTTTCCATTATGGTTTTTCATATTGAAAAACCATATTGAATATAGTTCAATATTGAATATAGTTCCCTGTGCTATACATTAGACCCTTGTTGTCTATCCATTCTAAATGTAATAGTTTGCATCTACCAACTCCAAACTCCCTTCCCCTATCCCTCTTGGCAACTGCAAGTCTGTTCTCTATGTTAAGAACTTATAAATGAGGGGAAAGGACTGGCCTCTGAGAAGTAAACTGTGAAATCAAACACACCCAGGATCCAGCGTAGGTATAAGCAGTGTCACTTAAAAGACATAGAAACCCTTCCAAACATATATAGGACTCTTAGGTGAAGGCATACGTACCACATTCACTAAGGGGGTGAGATTCAGCCCCCATTTAGCAGTGTTTACAGTCTCAGAGGCAAAAACGACACCTTCCATGACATGAATGTATTGGGCAAGCCTACTTGACACCAGGAAACATTCCCTTGTGATCCCCAGGTCTGCCAGCAGAGAGTCCATACCTACATGAGTCCGACACTATTTTTTCCTGTCTCTGTGGCAGGGATTTCCCTGTTATTTGGGTCAAGTGGTTTCTCCTTTGTTATTGGGCTTCCGGTAGTTTTTCTATAGAGAGAAATTAATTTTAAAGAGGTTGAGTGACTTGACAAACGTTAGACAATTTCACGTGATTTCTTAATGTCTCTCCTTCCTATGGCTTTTTCCTTAACAGACAGCATACCCTGGGATGACTTAGATGGCTCAATTATTAAAGAAACCATAGTCTTGGGAAATTATTTAGAAGCTGATGTCAGGCTTCCGAAACCTTACTATGACATTGTTAAGTCAGGCATCCAGGTCAAGCAGAAAGACCGAACTATGAACCTTCAAGATATCCAATATATTCTGAAAAATGACTTAAAGGTAAGCTGTGAAGTTGTTGGGAGTTTTTCTACTTACCTGTCTCAGGGGATAGGGAGTTAGAGACCAAGAAGAAGCTAGAGACCAAGTTGTAGGATATTTTGGAAATTCTCATTTCATTACACCCTTTCTGTGTTCCCAAGAAAATTCTAACTGCCTGACTTGGTGAGGGCAGCAGGGAATTGCGGAGGGAGGCTGCGGCGTGTCAGTACGTAAAAGGGACGCCCTGTAAGCACACAGTGCGATCAGCGAATGACAGCTACTGTTATTACTTTTAAAAAAAAATTATTTTATTATTTTTTTGTATTTTTGGCTGCATTGGGTCTTTGTTGCTGCACGCGGGCTTTCTCTAGTTGTGGTGAGTGGGGGCTACTCTTCCTTGCGGTGCGCGGGCTTCTCATTGCAGTGGCTTCTCTTGTTGGGGAGCACGGGCTGTAGGAGCACGGGCTTCAGTAGCTGCGGCACATGGGCTCAGTAGCTGTGGCTTGCGGGCTCTAGAGCACCGGCTCAGTAGTTGTGGTGCACGGGCTTAGTTGCTCCGCGGCATGTGGGATCTTGCCAGACCAGGGATTGAACCCGTGTTCCCTGCACTGGCAGGGGAATTCTTAATCACAGTGCCACCAGGGAAGTCCCTGTTATTACTTTTTAAATATTGGTAATTAACAGTTAATTCGTTTATTAGGACTACAGTCAGTCTCCCCAACAGGGGTAACAGGGAGTTTGACACCTAGATATGTTTCTAAAACATCGGTGACGTTCAGATGATTGCAGGTATGTCCTTGCCAGCACTTCCCTTGTTACAGGATTTTATTGGAGCCCAGAGAACTCAGCCAACTGAGAGTCCCAGGGTGCAGAGATACGAACTCCATCCTGATGTCAGTGTCTGTTTAGGAGTGACTTCAGAACATCCATTGCAAATAAAAGAGCTGAAGGAAACAGGTATGGCCTTAACCCACAGGTTTTGACGTGAATGTGTTCTGAGAGCTGCAACTAATCAACTCTTCCAAACTCTACTCATAACTTATACTGGGAAAGATGGATGCCTTAGGGAAAAATCAAGATCCTTAAAATTATTAAGTTAAACTTTTTGGACTCCATATTCATCTTGATTGGATCCAGAACTGTGCAGTAACAATCTGTTTCTTTCTAGTATGATTTAGGAATGTATTTAATTGTTTCACAAATAAAAATGGTGATTTTTAAAATTTAAAACTATTATCTGCTCATTATAGAAAATTCTAAACAATACAAAGAAGATAACTTAACATTTTAATTCATCAGAAATAATTTGTTAACATTTTGGTGTTTCCTTCTGATCTTTTTCTAAAGCCTTACTGCTTTTTAGTATACTTTGAAGCCTTAGAGCTCTGATCTGGAGACGACCTTGGAATCATCTGGCTTGATGCCCTCATATTCCAGATGCAAAAACTAAGGTTCAGAGAGGTTGTGGCTTGCTCACAATTCCAGGTTTATTACACAGCTGGAACATAGGCTTTGGATTCTAGCCAAGTGACTATTCTCTGACTCTTTGTTCAGGCCTGGAAGCCTCCAGAATGGCCCTCCAAGCTCTTATTACTTTGGCTCCTTTGAGCCATTCTCTGCGAGCTGTGCACCGTCAACCAGGGGTGGTGGGTAGTCAGCCCTGGAGTTATTTTTTGAGGTATTATCTCTCTCAGTGCAGTGGCTTCTTGGGCAGTGTCTCAGCTTCTTTTATCAGATGCTCACAAAGAGCACAACTTGAACTGACATGAATATTCAAACACCTTTTGTGTAAAGTACGAATTTAGTCCTAAGATTCAGGGGCCTGTAATTTGCTTGTCCTGAAGTTATGCATGTTTTGAACATACTATAACTTAAGCTTAGAACATTTCCTCCCAGGTTTAATCCTTCCCAAGTTTTCTTTTTTTTTTTTTCCCCTTACGCATATTTATTTATTTATTTATTTGGTTGCACTGGGCCTTAGATGCAGCAGGTGGACTCCTTAATTGTGGCAGGTGGACTCCTTAGTTGTGGCATGCATGTGGGATCTAGTTCCCCGACCAGGGATCGAACCTGGGCCCCCTGCATTGGGAGCACCCAGTCTTAACCACTTCGCCACCAGGAAAGTCCCCCAAATTTTCTATCTCAGTTCACGTCAAAATAGTTAGAAATACCCTCTCACCCTCTGTGTGTCTATCTGGTAGTCTTCCTAACTGGAAAGGGAGTGGGAAGATCAAAAACTTTTTTCTGTGTTCTCCTGTCGCTTGAGCAACAAGCCAAGGCTGCTGAGCTGCTGCAGTCACTTTAATCAGCTGCATGTTGCTGCTCTTTTCAGCAGGTGGTCAGCTTCATTCACCAAGGGGTCACTCCGCTCCCAACGAGAAAACACCACCAGAGCCTCCGGTGCCAGACCCAAGTCTGGAGGCCCAGGAGACACAGAACCAAGACGCTGCTTCTCCTGCTTGCTCTGTGGGGGAAGAGGCCAGGAGCCCCAGCCCAGGTCAGGCAAGCCTCTGCAGCTTCGAAATCAACGAAATCTACTCAGACTGCCTGGACATGGTAGATGACAAAGAGGAAGAGCCCCCAGGAACTGGCTCCTCTCTTGAGGGGCCCAGACAAAACCAGGCAGATGAACTGAAGTCCATGGAAGAAGAGTCAGAAAAGATGGAGAGAGAGGCGTGCTGTTTTTGCCATGAGGACAACAGCTCTTCAGAAACTGACATGGAGCTCTCCTTTGAGGACTGGGGCTGGCAGAGTGGTTCAGGTTCACTTAGTTCACCCAGCCTTCCCGAGGCAGCCAGAGGAGCCAAGCGCAGTGTGAGCACCAGGTCCCGGACGGAGGAGTACATCAGTAAGTGTGTGCTGAATCTAAAGATTTCGCAGACCTTAATGCACCAGAATGCCAATTTGCTGAGGAATACTCAACAGAAAATAGGTGAGCTTGAGATGACACGGAAGGAGCAGGAGGAGTGCAGGCCTTTGTGGGCTTCCTCCAGAGAGTTTGCAGACGCCTGTGACTCACCTTCAGCCCTGGGTCCCCCAGCTTCAAGCTATGTTCCTCCTGCCATGCAGCTGCCAGGGGACCTGCAGCCGGACACTGAGGGCAACTGCCCGACCCTAGCAAAGTCTCCAAGAACAATGAGAGACTTTCAAGGAGGACATTTAGGCAAAAGGTCCAAGAAAAGAAGCAGCTGTGGCTGGACACCTTTCACCCCTTTCCCCCAAGTCACTGAAGAAAACACTAGGGATCGGTCGGAGAAGGGCCAACAGGTAAGGCTGAGAGGTGGGGGCGGGGCAGCATAAGCAGGATCTGGAGCCGGGTTCAGCGTTGCCCCTAACCTGTGAGCAAGGGCTGACGTCAGCACAGCCAACTCACAGTGGGGTCCTCTTGGCTTTGGGAAGTAAGGCCTCTAGGTTGGAATTCCAAGATAGATAACTCTTCACCTCCTGTTCCAAACCCAGCACATAGCCCATGACCTTCTCTGTAAATTCAGAGAAGTTTGAACCATGTGAAATAGTTGTTTTATAGGTTAAAAAAAAATCAAGTATTGACACTTCTCTATATAGTTTAGCTCACCAAATATGGTATCTTGGGCAGGTATTAATCCCCATTCTAAATTGCTTATTAATTCATTCATTCACTCATTCAACAAACATTTATAGAGTAAGAGCCTATTTATTAGACCCTGGGATATTATGATGAATGAACCACAAGCTCTACTATGAGTATCTGAGATACCAGTGGGGGACAGGGACTCGGTAGTCAAAGAAGATGCCTCAGAGGATGCGAGAAACCATGGGTTGAAGAGTGGTTCCTCCATGAGCTTCTTTTTTTTTTTTTTTTTTTTTTTTGTGGTACGCAGGCCTGTCACTGTTGTGGCCTCTCCCGTTGTGGAGCACAGACTCCGGACACACAGGCTCAGTGGCCATGGCTCACGGGTCCAGCCGCTCCGCGGCATGTGGGATCCTCCTGGACCGGGGCACGAACCTGTGTCCCCTGCATCAGCAGGCGGACCCTCAACCACTGCGCCACCAGGGAAGCCCCATGAGCTTCTTAAGCACAGGTCTTACTCATGCTGTGTCCCCACACCTAGAAGGGGGCCTAGCACGTAGAAGGTACTTGATAAACGGTCATTGAGGGAAGGACTAAACGAATGAATTTGAACAAGTTCACACATGCAGAGCTGGCTGCCTCTTGAATCAGAATTTTAGAGGTGGATCGAGCCCATCCTTTTACAGAGTGTGAAGCTCAAGCTCAGAGACTTAAACTTGCCAAGATCCACTGGTGTGGCTGAGAGCGGGGTGGAGTAGGAGAGGTCAGCACCATTGGAATGTAGATCTTTTTTTTTTTTTGGAAGGTAGATCTTATTACTAAAATTATTTAGAGTTGCTGGCTCATGGTAATAAAAAGCAGGCTTTTGGTGAGTTTTATTATTGTTTTAAAATCCTCCACCTGCAGTGCACTCGCTTAGGCCTGCACAGGGCAGACGACTCCCACTTAACCCCCATGCCTTGCTGCGCTACTGCCAAGGCCCACAGCTGGTCAGGGGCAGGTTTCTGACTCCCAGTCTAGTGCTGTTTCACTGTCCCTTGCTGAATTTCAGTGAGGCTTCAGTCCTCACTTAGAACATTTGGAAAAGCCTTGGCATTTGTTTTTATATAAAGAGGCACAGAGAATTTACTTAGATTCTTAATTTTCCTGTTTCTATTGGAAGTTAGAGTTTGCTAGAAAACCATTAGAAATAACTTTTATTATATACTGTGTTTTGGTTACCTATTGCTGTCCGACAACAACAACAAAAGCCCAAAGTTAGTGACTTAAAATAACAATGTTTTATTATTTCTCATAATTCTGTGGGTCAGGAATATGACAGGGCTTAACTGAGTGATTCTCCCATCCCATGTGGCACTGGCTGAGGTCACCCCCTCGACTGCATTCAGCTGGAGGCTGGGCCGGGCAAGAAGGTCCAAGAAGGCTTCACTTGCCTGTCTGGTGTCTTAGGCTCCCCCAGATGGCCTCTCTCCGTGCTTGGCTTTTCATTCACCCAAGCTTCTCTGCAGCATGGCAGCTGGCTTCCCAAGTGAAAGCTGAAGCGGCCAGGCCTCTTAAAAACTAGGACAGTGTCACTTCTGGTGCTTTTCTGTTGGTCAAAGTCATGAAGCCAGCACGGATTCAAGGGGAGGGGAGGGAAGTAGATTCCAGCTCCCAAATGGTGGGGAGGGAAGGAATTGATGATAGCCATTGTTGGAAGCCACCTACTAGTACATAAGACTATGTGGAAAACAATTATACCATATTTCAATTGTTCTTTAAAAAGTGTACCCTGGTTTTCTAGCATAATCAAGGAGTAAGGCATTTTCACCTAAATGATTTTTTCAGACAATTGAAATTCATTCTTTTAATTTCTCCATTCTCAAATTTTTAATCATACTGAATGAAAACATTACAAACTTCCCATTATTCTAAATACCTACTTTGGATATATCCTAAATATATCCTGACCTTTCCTTGGTGACCGTGACAGTTTTCTGAACATTTGTTATTGTGACGTTCCATGATACAATGCTGCCGCCACACAAGAGCCTCTGGAGAGCATATTCCAGAGAGACTATGTTCATTTTTACGTATTTTCTCACCTTTAGGCATCTTGCTGCCATCCCCAAATCTCACATTTGTTGCCTTAACAGTTTAGGAAATATAATTAACTAAATTTGTTAAAATTGCAGTAAGCAGATCCCAAAGTCTTTCTTTTGGATAAAGGGCATAGGCTTTAATTTATTTTGCTTCTACTATTTCTGAAGTATTGTGACCTTTTTTTGTTGTTGTGTTTTATTTTCATAGCATCCCCCTGGTGGATTTAGGTAGATATTATTGTCCCTGTTTTATGGATGAGGAAACTGAAACATAAGGCTCTCTTAGGTTAGTCTGAGCAAAGATCAGACTAGAACCCAGGGCCTGGGGCTCCTGCCACAAAACCTGCTGCCTTAATATAGGGAAAAGTTTGGGGATTTAAAAAAAAAATAAATTTACTTATTTATGTATGTATTTATTTATTTTTATTTTTGTCTGCGTTGGGTCTTCGTTGCTGCGCATGGGCTTTCTCTAGTTGCGGCGAGCAGGGGCTACCCTTCGTTGCAGTGCGCGGGCTTCTAATTGCGGTGGCTTCTCTTGTTGCAGACCACAGGCTCTAGGCACGCGGGCTTCAGTAGTTGTGGCGCTCGGGCTCAGTGGTTGTGGCACGTGGGCTCCAGAGCGCAGGCTCGGCAGTTGTGGCGCACGGGCTTAGCTGCTCCGCGGCATGTGGGATCCTCCCGGACCAGGGCTCGAACCCATGTCCCATGCAATGGCAGGCGGATTCTTAACCACTGAGCCACCAGGGAAGTCCAAGTTTGGGGATTTTTGATGTCTATTTTGTCTGCTCCTTCTCCATTTGTGCCCTGTTCAGCCTGGAGTCCTGGGGGCCAACATTTCTATGTAGAGGCCTCCAGCTAAGAGATGCGTTACTAGATGTGCAACATGCAAAATGAAGTTGTCTTGAGAAGTCTGGTTAGTTCTACACACTTAGCGAGAATGGCTTTAAAAATAGAATGTGGAGGGACTTGCCTGGTGGCGCAGTGGTTAAGAATCCGCCTGCCAATGCAGGGGACACGGGTTCGAGCCCTGGTCCGGGAAGATCCCACATGCCGCGGAGCAACTAAGCCCGTGCGTGCCACAACTACAGAAGCCCGCGCACCTAGAGCCCATGCTCCACAACAAGAGAAGCCACCACAATGAGAAGCCCGTGCACTGCAACGAAGGGTAGCCCCCACTCGCCACAACTAGAGAAACCCTGCACACAGCAACGAAGACCCAACGCAGCCAAAAAAAAAAAAAGGAATGTAAGAGTGAAGGAAAGAGGAATTCCTTCATCAAAGCACTAAAACATGTCTATTGATTTTTAAGCTGCCATCTCTTTGTGGTCCTGGAAAACAGAGCAGAGGTGAACAGTTTCAGCCCACTTACGGAGCCAAGGGCAGTTTGGAAAGAAACAGGAACCAAAATACCAGCAGGTGGGTTAACATTGTATTGTTCTTTGTGTCACCATGTCTTTAGACTCCCATGTGACCCAGAGGCCACTGAATGATCTTCATATGTCTAGTGACAAAAAGATTGTGAGAGATGAGGCATAGTAACACAGAAACAGATCTTGGCAAGTTCTCTCCATTGCATACGTGAGAATAGTGGTATAATGGAGACTTACAGGGGACATCAAGTGGCTGGCAGGTTAGCCAGACAGAACTCATCAGTTGTCAAAAGCAAAGCATCCTGACTTTCTGAAACTGCTCAGATTGTGGGGTTTTTTTTTTGGTCACACTGCTCAGCATGTGGGATCTTAGTTCCCCAACCAGGTACTGAACTTGCACCCCCTGCATTGGAAGCACAGATTCTTAACCACTGGACCACCAGGGAAGTCCCCAGATTGTTTTTCTTGTAAAAAGAATTGCCAAATACTCTATGCATCAGTGCTATAGAAACCAAACTACGTGAAAACCAGTGTTGGTCAAAAGAAGCATCACTGACTCTGGGGGACAGAAGGAGGGGGTTGAACAGTATCATTGTTACCTTGCGGCCTCTGATTTTTAGCCAGATCAATGAAATGAATTGGTTTCAGCACAAATCACTAGAAGGAGGCACAGCGTATGCATACGTATAACATATATACGTATGTTATACGTATATATGTTATACGTATGCATACACTGGGTTTTTAAGAACTTAGGTAAAACAAATTTTATTTTATTTTATTTTTTATTTTTATTTTTTTTGCCGTGCGCGGGCCTCTCACTACTGTGGCTTCTCCCGTTGCAGAGCATAGGCTCCGGATACACAGGCTCAGCGGCCATGGCTCACGGGCCCAGCCGCTCCATGGCATGTGGGATCTTCCCGGACTGGGGCATGAACCCGTGTCCCCCGCATCGGCAGGCGGACTCTCAACCACTGCGCCACCAGAGAAGCCCCACAAATTTTATTTTGCATAAGAGGAATTATTATTTTTTAGATTATTTATTTATTTTGGCTGCACTGGGTCTTAGTTGTGGCATGTGGACTCTTAGTTGCATAATGTGGACACTTAGTTGCGGCATGCAGGCTTCTTAGTTGTGGCATGAGAACTCTTGGTTGTGGCATGTGGACTCTTAGCTGTGGCATGCATGCGGGATCTAGTTCCTGATCAGGGATCGAACCCAGGCCCCCTGCATTGGAAGCACGGAGTCTTACCCACCGGACCACCAGGGAAGTCCCTGCATAGGAGGAATTACTAATGGAGCAATAAATGTTTTTCAAGATTAAGTATTATATCAATTTAGTTTTCCTTTTCTGTGGTTAAATGGCAACATTAATCCACAGCTTGAAGTCAGTCCTTGTGGAAAAAAAATTTTGTTCCTACCCCCAGTGGTGACTAAAACTAACGACAAATCCATTCATTTTGGTTAAATATGTACATTAAGGGAGAATCAAGACATTTGATTCAACCAGACATTTTAGATTAGTGTATTTTACCTTTACAAAGGAACTTAAGTGAAGAACTACCTAACTGGCATCAGAGAGTTGAGCAGTCACATCACTGACAGAGGCAGATAGGGTGATAGTATAGCCACTGGATGTCAAAGCAAAAGCTGTAGTTGTGGCTTCGCCTGCCCAGCTCCACCCTCTTCTCCCAGGAGAACAAAAAACTGACTAAAGGAAAGTTTAACACTTTGCTACCAATCCACCTAGTCTTTTTGTATGCTTAAAAAAGTTGTGATTATATACATGTAGGCAATTTTGTATCCTCAGTTTTTGCTTTATATTAGAACATGGTTATCCCTTGTTATTAAAAACATCCTGTAAACTTACTTTGAAATTGTTGAATTTCCCCCATTGTTGAATTTTAGGTTGTTTTATTCTTTTTTTTTTGTTTGTTTTCCTGTTACGAGTAGGGCTACAGTGACTTGTCAGTAAATTTTTTTTTTTTGCATTTTGGGTTATGTCCTTGATAGATTCCCAGAAGCAGAGTTACTAGCTCAGAGGGTTTGAACATTTTAAAGATTCTTGATAGCTATTGCCAAATTGCTCTTCAAAGAAACTGATTAGATGTGCCCTTTCCAGTGGGAGAGTGGGGTATTCTGGATAAAAGGGAATTCACATATATGCCATAGATCACACATTTTCAAAGAGTTAGTTTTTTTTTGTTTGTTTTGTTTTTGTGGTATGTGGGCCTCTCACTGTTGTGGCCTTTCCCGTTGCGGAGCACAGGCTCCAGACGTGCAGGCTCAGCGGCCATGGCTCACGGGCCCAGCCGCTCCGCGGCATGTGGGATCTTCCCGGACCGGGCCACGAACCCGTGTCCCCTGCATCAGCAGGCGGATTCTCAACCACTGCGCCACCAGGGAAGCCCAAAGAGTTAGTTTAATAGGTGATAACATATATATAATCATGGAATATTTAGAGGAAAAAGAAACTCCCTTGTTTTGCCGATGAGGAAACCTTGGCCCAGAGACATTGAAGTTTGCCAAAGTCAGACAGCTAGCCAGTGGCAGGACATGGTCTCGAACTCAGTGAAACTAGGCTGAAGATCTCTGAATGTTCTTCAGAGCCCCTGGTGCCTCAAGACCATCTTTACAAATGTTAGCTATTGTGCTATCACTGATATGCAGGTGTGCATATTACCAGAGGATTCTGATCAAAGGGTAGGAACAGCTACTGAACCTTCACCTATATTCTGTGACATTGTGGCAGGGCTCTGCTATAGCTCAAGGACCAGGATTCTGTCTGGTGCAGCTGTGTTTCAGTTGTGGGTCTTCTACCTCGAGATCTTCTAACCCACTCCTTTTATTTCTTAGCCAGGGAAGGCCTAGAGAGTCCAGTGCCCGAACCAGAACGACACAGCTCAGTGGTGCACTCCTCACTGTGCCAGGCCACCCACAGGGACCACTCACGTCATCCAGCCCTGGCCGAGGCTCTTCCAGGTAGAGCCTAGTGGGCTGGATGTTGGGAAGTCTAGTACCCGCTGGTGGTGGGTAGGAGTCAGTGCAATCTCAGGAACGGCTCAGAGAATGGGGGACAGTCCTCCGGGTGGGCTGATGGGCTTGGGGTTGTGCCAAGAACTTGAGCAAACTGATGTGTTTGTGTCCACTCGCCCCCTTCCCCCAAATCTATGCAATTCAGGATCAGTATGGAATCTGTGTCTTCTAAAATCTATAACACAAAGTCAAGAAATAATGAAGATGCTGGAGAGATATACTTAAAATGGAAAAGTGAGTATAAAGTCATGGATTCTGTTGAACAAAGTGAAATTTAAAGTATCTTTCTAACCTTGTTGTTATCTGTAAGTACACAGCCTGTATTGCATTGTTCTCCCATATTCTTTTCTTTTTAGATCATTCCATTTTAAAAGCAAGATCTTTCTGATTACAAACTGCAGAAGAAAAGTGCTTTATTCATTTCTATACTATATAGGAAATTCTTCTATTCTACATGTGTATACATATATATATGTATGTATGTTATGTAACACATGTAGTAAAAATACACAATATAAATGTTTAATCTATAACATTATTAAGGTAGAGAGCTTGCAGTGTCACTTTCACATATTTTGTGGGCATTATCTTTTTGTATCAGTTTAATCTTGTAAGCTTAAAAGGATACAGCATCTTTTGTTTTTTGATATAAATGCTAAGTGACATTGCAAAAGTATAGAAAATTGGAGTGAAAACACACATGAACACATACATACGTACTCCCAAAATATGAACTCAATGTGGTCTAGAAAGGCTAGACAAACTCAAATAGAATTCCTTCCCTTAGTCTCTACAGACTAGGGGCTTCAGATGTCATTTTCTTATAAAATCTTCACAGCAAGAAGGTCCAATCTACAAGTTTCCTGTTACTTTTTACTCTAATTCAGGAAAAAGCGCTGTAACTAACTGAAATTCTGCCTTTCCCTTACTCTATCATCAATTCTCTCCTCTCCTCTGCTTCAGGCCAAGCAGGGCAAGCTAAGGCTGATGCAATTCCAAAAAAGCAATCATTGTGACAATATGAGCTATAAAATATGACGTAACTCTTTAAGAATCTAAAGCTTTTGTTTCCAGCATTCACAGTGATCTTTTAAACGCTGCTTTCTCTTGCATCCAGCGGAGGTGAAAGAAATGGCAGAGAAAGCAGCTACTGGGCAGCTGGCAGTACCTCCTTGGCATCCTCAGAGTAGTGTGACTTTAAAAAATGAGACTGAAAACGGGCCTGATCCCCTGCTGCAGCCCCCCGTTAGGGTCCCTAAGCATGTGGATTGGCGGCAAGCTGTAGAGCATGCCAAGAAAAATGATGAGCCAGGAGGAAATGGCAAGTATGACAAAACAGACAGCAGTGACCGCAACAGTGACCAGCATGGCAGCCAGCCAGGGCCTCGAAGTTTCACCGGTAAGTTCAGTTGGACGAGTCAGGGTAGGTGAGCTCTATCAAGTTGTCAGCTCTCCAAGTACACCTCCTAGAATATTTCCTTTGGTCTTCTCTCCTTTCCTGCCTGTCTGGGAATCCTGAATTCCGGGGGAAGCAGCATACCCTTCTAATTCCACTGTCCTTCAGACAGGTAAAGAAGTCCAGTGATTCCTGAGTTTTTCTATCACCAGAGCAGATTCCTTTGTCCAAAGAAGTAAAATAACCTCCATGCACTGACCCTGGATCTGAGTCTAACCTCACAAAGAATTGAACCTTTTACCCGAGGGCATTGGTGGAAGGCCACTCCCTACTGCCCACTTCTTTGCGTTGCATTTTAAGCCAGAAAAATTCCACTGGCTCTCAGAGAGTCTATGCATGAGGAACTTAGAGACAAATGACGTTTACTGTCATCACTTTTAGAGATTTGTAGGTGAAAACTGAAGACTGTGTATTTCCACCTGGTAATTTGCTTGCAGTCAGGGCATGGGATATCGTTTCGCAGTTGTTTGCAAATCAAAGGACGGTACATCTAAAATTATTGTTTAACTTAGGTAGAAAATCCATTGGTTTGGATTTTTTTGGTATTTAAAACCTGTTCCTTGTCAAGCATCGCCCTTGAATGGGGAGGCAAAAGGGTAGCTGATCCAGGGCCACGTGCTGGGGCCAGGCTAGCCTAACAGTCTCCACTTTGATTTGACATATGAAACATGGCCACCCTTGGCAGAATATGCATACATCTCTTCTCTCACGCCAGCCTTTGCCCCTTCCATGCCATTTGAATATCACCAAATGACAATGATTGTGTTATAATTATTAGGTATCAGGCACCTGCCCCCCAGAAAAAATGAGCAGCCAGAGCATAGTGAAGTCTTTCAAGCAAATTCTGATGCACCTGTGGTTGTTGAGAAGTCTTACAGCGTAAGTCATGCTACCTGGAGAGCTAACTTGAACCCAAAGACCTACTAGAACTGAGTTGTTATGTATTATGACTTTGAAATAACATCTATAGTAGTTCTTTTTTGTTGGAGCATGTGCCCTCATGTCTCTTGACATGAAAGAAGAAGTCTTTCCTCCCAGCCTGATACTTTTTGAGTTAGTTCAATTCAAAGCATTGTGTATATTGGAGCTTGGGGAAAACACAGACAAGTGTTAGATTCAGCTCTGACCCTTGAGCCTTCTGTCGAGTTGGCTAGACAAGACCAACTCTTTTTAAAAAATTAATTAATTAATTTTTGGCTGCGCTGGGTCTTTGTTGCTGCGCGCAGGCTTTCTCTAGTTGTGGCAAGAGCAGGGGCTACTCTTCATTGCACTGTGCGGGCTTCTCAGTGTGGTGACTTCTCTTGTTGCGGAGCGCAGGCTCTAGGCGTTTGGGCTTCAGTAGTTGTGGCTTGTGGGCTCTAGAGCACAGGCTCAGTAGTTGTGGTGCACGGGCTTAGTTGCTCCACGGCATGTGGGATCTTCCTGGACCAGGGATCGAACCCATGTCCCCCGCGTTGGCAGGCGGATTCTTAACCACTGCGCCACTAGGGAAGTCCCAAGACCAACTCTTAAAGCACGGTCAGTTACCAAAGCTCATGACTCAGGTCAGATTGAAGTAGGAAAAGCAAGGCCAGGGTTGTGATGAGAGTACCTTCACCTAGAATGTCACCTAAGACCCAAATTCAGCTTTCAACTCAGTGGAAGGAATGTGTTGATGCCTGAACCCTCTGCCTCAGCAAGATCTCTGGGATACAGTCAGATCCTAGCATTTGCATTGGGGTTACAGCCTTGCTTCAGGGATTTAATGCATTCTTCAAGCATGCAGTTGGGCCATCGTCCAGCCAGAGCAAGGAACCAACATTTTTTTAATCACCATTGACGTGGGCCCAGGATCATTTAAAGAATATAAACAGGAGCTGAGAATGAAACAATGTAAAAAGCCAGATGTGATAACATTTGAGGTCTTTGGAAGAACATGCTGTTGTATTAATCATAGCACACAAACCGCTCATAGGACAATTTATTCTTTCTCTCATGTGAGGACTGGAAAGATGTGCTAACATTCAGCATACTGGCTTGGCTGGAGAAGCAGCTCTGTCAGGGAAGTGGGGAAGGTATGGGAGGCCAGGCTTGTCTGAGAAATTTCAGTTTGACAGGAGAGGTTAAGGAAAGCAGCTGCTAAGTGCACAGAGGAGGAAGTATGGCAAAAGCAATGTCCAAGGATATAAACCACAAAACCTCTGCGAAGGGATGACTGAAGGTGAGGAAAGGAGCCAGTTGTCTGGCCATGTGGTGATCAGGGCCTGAATGTAGAGAAAGAGCAAAAAAGGAAGGGGTAGAGTGGAGATGCTGAAGAAATAACCTACTTTATTTTATTTTTATTGTTGAGATTGCATTGCTGTTTTAAAAATCATGCTTCTTTTTTATTTATAAATTTATTTATTTTTAAATTTTTGGCTGTGTTGGGTCTTTGTTGCTGCACATGGGCTTTTTCTAGTTGCGGAGAGCAGGGGCTACTCTTTGTTGCGGTGTGCAGGCTTCTCATTGCGGTGGCTTCTCTCGTTGCGGAGCATGGGCTCCAGGCACGCGGGCTCAGGAGTTGTGGCTCGAGGGCTCTAGAGCGCAGACTCAGTAGTTGTGGCGCACGGGCTTAGTTGCTCCGCGGCATGTGGGATCTTCCTGGACCAGGGCTCGAACCTGTGTCCCCTGCATCGGCAGGCGGATTCTTAACCACTGTGCTGCCAGGGAAGCCCCCAAATCATGCTTCTTCACTTGCCTTTAAACGGGAATACCTGAGGGAGTCCCAGTTCTGAGCAGCCTCAGCCTGGAGGACAACACCAACACGACTGTATCTAGGCTCTTGAGGATCAGGGTGTTTAAATTCAGTCCCCAGCTTGAGTTGTCTAGGGACTTTTTTCTTCCTGTGAATTTTAGAGCAAAAAGGTCACCCAGCCTCCCCCCACTTCCACTGTGCAGGTAAGGATGTTGAGATTCAGGACTGTCATTTGTCACAGTTGCTCCAGGGGGTTCACAGCTCACTGTGGGGAAGGAGGGCCAGAGGTGCAAGTAGGCAGGAAGGTCTCAAAGAGTGTCATCCCGACCACAGAGTAATTTCTGATACCCCATCATTAACACTGCATCCAACTGTAAAGGGATTTGTTGACAATAAACACCAACTTAAAAGTGATTTCTTGCCTTATTAATAGGATCAGTCCGTGCAATCAACTTGTTCACCAGAGTCTTCTGAAGACATAACAGATGAATTTTTAACTCCAGACCATGAATATTTTTACTCTTCAACTGCTCAAGAAAACTTGGCTCTAGAGGTAGAAAAATTTTTTTAAATAAATTTATTTGTTTTTTATTTTTGGCTGCATTGGGTCTTCGTTGCTGTGCGTGGGCTTTGTCTAGTTGCGGTGAGCGGGGGCTGCTCTTCACTGTGGTGTGTGGGCTTCTGATTGCAGTGGCTTCTCTTGTTGCGGAGCACAGGCTCTAGGCGCACAGTCTTCAGTAGTTGTGGCATGTGGGCTCAGTAGTTGTGGCTTGCGGGGTCTTGAGCACAGGCTCAGTAGTTGTGGTGCACGGGCTTAGCTGCTCCACGGCATGTGGGATCTTCCCGGACCAGGGCTCGAACCTGTGTCCCTTGCATCGGCAGGCGGATTCTCAACCACTGCACCACCAGGGAAGCCCTTAGAGGTAAAAATTTACAGTTCAGGATAAAGTACATCTTCAGCTTTTCCGTTGCCTTATTCCTTTAAAATTATTTTTATTAAGAAAAATAGCTTACACATAAAAGTATATAATGTCAATTTATCAGTGTTTTTATGTTTTCAAAAAACATGTGAAAAATAAGATTTTTGATAATGAAGGTCATAAGCAATTTCTCCCAAAATTGTGGTTCCTGCATTTGTACAGCACTTTGTGCTTCTTTTTTCAAAACGCTTTCCTTCATGTTACCCAATTCACACATCCTTCCTGAAGGGAAGAGAAGGCAGCCTGCTGTTATTCCTCTGTGTGAAGAAGAACTGGCAAATGCAGATGTAGGGAATTAGCCCTGGCCTGGCCAGATGTAGTGGTGAGAGAGCCAGAAATAGAGGCGCAGTGTCAGCAGTGAATGTGAGGCTGTCCAGTACACAGGGCTTTCTCTGGGATCTGCCTAGCTTTTGCAAGAACCTGTTTGTACGGAGTATTTTCATTTATAAAATGAAACTTATTGGATTCTCTTATTTACTTATGTTATTTTCACCTCACCTGTCCCCTAATGTGCCACTTTTTGAGGTTCTTTTACCAATATGAAAGGTACGGGAGAGGAAAGAGAAGATTGTACATGTCAATCACAACATTTGACTGACAAGAAGAATTCAGTGATGCATCAGAAAGTGTGGTTTCCACTTGTTGGCACTTCTGAAAACTCAGAGCAATTTTCCATTATTAATCCTTTAAACATCCTTGGTTTTGCTGTGGATGGGAACATTAAGAAAATCTTTCATAAAAATATATAAAGTATATATACATACATATGTATATACATGTAACATGTAGATGTATATAAAAAGTGTAACAGAGAAGACTACACACATCTTTAGTGTACAGCTCATGAACTTTACATGCTCAGCACTCATGTAGCCAGCTCCCAAATCAAGAAATAGACTATTCTTGATCCCCCAAAAGACCTCCTTGTGTTTCCTCCCGCTCCCTGCCTCCCCTCAAAGGAACCAGTGTTCGGACTTCTCACCCCATAGAGTAGCTTTGCAGTCTGGGCCGTTTTTCCTACCTTCTTTGGCTTTTCTGATAAAGCTCCCAGGAATCAAAACGTGTTTGTTGGAAGGTTGTGGTGAGGAGGGGAAGATGAAGGGAAAAGTCACCCGATTCCACCTCAAAGTGGGAGGTGGAGGAGGGCTTGTTGTTGAGGAAGAAGACATAGTACAAATCAGTCCTTAATGTCTGTGATGAAGGTTTGTTCTTTTTCTATAGAAGATTTAGGAACCTTATGAAGATTTTCAAGGTTTAAGAACATCAAGAAATTCTCCACCTTCTGATGATATGTCTGCCTCCAGTGACCCTCCTTTCTTTGCTCTTTCATTCTTTTGTAGACCTCAAGTCCCATTGAAGAAGACTTTGAAGGAATACAACATGCTTGTGCCGGACCTCAAGCCTCTGGTAATAAGCCCTCGGGGCAGATTCCTTTGCGAGTCCCTCATCTTTACTTTCTGTCAGATCACACATGTTTAGAGCTGGTAAAGTCCTTAGAAATAACCTTCCAGGCCTGTCATTTTACAGATGAGAAAACTTAGGCTCTGTGATTTCCCCTGCCCCTCACGAGTCTCATGACATCCATATATCATGTTATTTATACCTCCCCTTGCATTCTTATAGCATACGTTACAGCAGTTGCTTCTTCTTCTCTTTTCCCCCTGTAGTCTCTTTCCCTAGATTTCAGGCTCTTTTGTGGCACATAGCAGGTGTTCAGTTATCTTTGCTGAGCCGACCTGAGGGATTGACCTAGGCCACGCAGCTAGTTATTGACACAGTGACACAACCAGAACTAGGTTTCCATGTCCTCCCCAAAAGGCAGAGTCTCACCATCATTTTCCTTTGGTTGCTTGGCATCTTAGCAAAGAGTTAATAATAGCCAACAGTACAGTCACCGTAACATCCTTCCCTTGGGAGGCCTTGGGTTCTATTTAACTTAGCAACCGCTTCCCGTTACCTGGGGAGTTAACCTTGGATCAGCAGCTGGGGTGTGACACAAGATAAGATATAAGTGAACCACAGGTTCTGATACAAGCATTTACAAAATTGTGCACTTTCACTCTTTTAAGGTATGCAACCATCCATTTTTAAAACCAGGCTTATCTACCTACCAAGCCGCGTAGCTCGGTCCAGGGTCGCGTCTCAACAGTCTGAACCCGGGCCGGGTGGGTGTAGGTTCTGACCATACTCCCTTCCTCCTGCTGCACACTCCAGCTTCCATCTCTAACCTGATTCAGGTCCCCGTCACAGGCACAAGCATTTTAAGAATCCGTAAGCTTTTAGATGAACACTTAAATTCTCAGGACAATATGTATTTAAAGTTCCCAAACCTGGGTCTCTGGCCACCCAGCTCTTTCTGTGGAGCCTCTGCCCATGATCACTTTCTGTGTGAGCCTGACCTGTACATGGCCACTTCACTAGTGTTTGGAAGAGAGTTGAGTAGGATAGAGAAGTTATGGGGCAGGCAGGTCAGAAAACCAGGGCTAGTTGGATACAAACATCTAAAGTACATGTAGAAGCCTCTGATTTCTACTCTGTTTCCTCCTTTTAGCCCTTCTCCTCCCCCTTTTTCACTGGGGCTCTGATATATCAATATATCCTCTCCATACCAGGCAATACAACAGGGGTAAAAGTTGCATACATGCTGGGTTCCAAGCCCAGTTCTGCCACTGATTTTTTTTCTGCATTACCTTGGGCATGTCGCTCCACCTGAGGGCCCCACTTTCCCTCCATGTAAAGTAAAGGAGAAAGTTAGACTCTAAAATCTCTAAGTTCCCCTCCAGGTCTAAATTGTGCTTATTAGGAATTCTTTTATGCTTTCCAGGTGTTTACGCTTTCTAGGCATTTGAAAAGGGGTGGAAAGAGGAAGAACTCCTATGCTTCTCCACTGGTGGGGTTTCAGAGTAGCTTGGCTTCTGCTGAAGGTGGCACTTTTATGGTGGGCCTCCCATTGCCTACCGGACTACCTCCCAGACCTAAAGAATGGCTGGGGGATCATGGGTATTTGCCAGCGGGCAGGCTGGTCTGTCTGTCCTCTTCTCTATAAGCCAGAGCTATGTAATGGTGGGAAGGAAAATGGATACTGGCCCCTTGTGTCCAGAGGCCTTACTGAGAGTTGGGGAGGAGTGACTTCAGATGCTTGAGGCCAACGAGAACAGAAGACAGTTGAATTAGCTCCTTAGTACTCAAGACCCCATCCCCACTCTTTAAGTGGTGTTTGGTGGCCAAGAGACACAGTTAATGTTCTGGGAATGCCCGGCTAATGGTCTTTTCTTTTTTTTCTTTCTTTTTTTACATTTTCATTTATTTATTTAATTTTATTTATTTTTGGCTGCATTGGGTCTTTGTTGCTGCACGCAGGCTTTTCTCTAGTTGTGGCAAGCAGGGGCTACTCTTCCTTGCGGTGCGCGGGCTTCTCATTGCAGTGGCTTCTCTTGTTGCAGAGCACGGACTCTAGGCGTGTGGGCTTCCGTAGCTGTGGCACGGGGGCTCAGTAGTTGTGGCGCATGGGCTTAGTTGCTCCGTGGCATGTGGGGTCTTCCCGGACCAGGGCTCGAACCCGTGTCCCTTGCATTGGCAGGTGGATTCTTAACCACTGCGCCACCAGGGAAGCCCTCGTGGTCTTTTCTATTTGGAATCTTTAGTGAACAAACAGTTCTTGGTTTCAACGCCCCCTGGTGTCTGTTGACAGGAACCAGGTCAGTTTGCCTTCCTGAAAAGACAAAACAACGTTTGTCTCCAGAAATAACTGTGCAGTTATAACTGAAAGGCCAGTAAATGGCTTGATTGTATTCTGAGAGTCAGAATATAGTTCTCCCCTCTGAGCAAGGGAAATAAACTTTCAGAGCAAAAACCTCTTCTCCAGTGACAGTGCTCACTCCAAACCCAACTAGGAAGCAGTTTGTTTATGCAGATTATTTCTTATTCTGGACCAGACCAAGGAAAATTCTAGAGAATGAAAGTAATAATCTGGGTTGGCAAAAATTCACTAAAAAATGCATGTACTTCATTCTTTCAGGTGAAGAAAAGTTCCAGATGAGAAAAAACCTTGGAAAGAATGCTGAAATTTTGACCAGGTCTCAATTCCAACCTATACAAAGGTATATGCTATTATTTTATTCACAGTTTCAGACTCATAGAAGTAATGTTAATTGATGGTAATGCCCCATATTTATATGTTGCTCTTCTTCAAATATAATAGCCATCATGTTATAACAGTAAGCTTTGGGCAGCTTAGCTTTGTTAGGGCTTGTTCAGCAGAATTGTGAGGGGTCGTGAAAAGGAGTCGTTATCTGTATTCAGATCCTGACTCTGCTTTTCTAACTTGGTCAAATTTCTCGACCCCTCTCTTCTAGCTCCCCATTTGTAAAATAGCGATAAGAATCATCACTGGACATATTGTTAATTGAAAGAAATGCACAACAGTGTATGTAATTTAATACCATCTGTGTAAAAATGAGAGGGAAGGGAGATACCTATAATCCTTGGAGTGTGTCGACATTTCTGGAAGTCTATACAGTGGTTAACTCTGGAGAGAGAGTCCAGAGGTTTTGCTTTTTATCTTATAACCTTCTTTGCTCTTGGAATGTTCCACCATGGGTGCATACCACTTTTGAAAGAAAAAGGTACTTTGTTTTTTTTTTTACTTTTACAAATGAAAAAGAGAAATTCCATCTGGTTAAGGAAAGTTTCTGTAGACAACATTGAGTTTTATTTTTTCATCTCTCTTAAATAATATATTTTCAATTCTATTGAATAAATGGAAGATTCTAAATTCAAAAAAGAAAGGAATTCTTACTGGGAATGTTGACATGGAGATTAAAAGTAATAATATGACTTCTGGGCATTTACCCAGAGAAATGAAGAATTATGTTTACACGAAAACACATACATGGGACTTCCCTGGTGGTCCAGTGGTAAAGAATCCGCTTTCCAACGCAGGGAGCATGGGTTCCATCCCTGGGCAGGGAACTAAGATCCCACACGCGGCAGGACAACTAAGCCCATGTGCCACAACTACTGAGCTTGTGCTCCTCACCGAGAGAGCCCGCGTGCTGCAAACTACAGAGCCCATACACTCTGGAGCCTGCGCACCACAACTAGAGAGAGAAAAACCGCATGTCACAACTAGAGAGAAGCCCACACACTGCAATGAAGAGCCTGCACTGCAATGAAAGATCCTGCATGCCGCAACTAAGACCCAATGCAGCCAAAAAAATTTATTTATTTAAAAATAAATAAATATTTTTTAAAACCCAACACATACACGAATGTTTATAGCAACTTTATTCATAATAGCCGAAATCTGGAAACCCAGATGCTGTCTAACAAGTGAATGGTTTAACAGACTGTGGAACATCCATACCATGGAATGCTCCTCAGCAATAAAAAAGAATGAACTATTGGTACATGCAACAACCGGGATAAGTCTCCAGAGAATTATGTTGAGTGGAAAAAGCAACCCCTGCAAAGTTATTTACTATATGATTCTACATTTATAACATTCTTGAAATGATAAAATTGTAGAAATAAAGCATGAGTGGTTTCTGGGAGTTAAGAAAGAGATGGGAGTGGGGGGGGGAATAGACATGGCTATAAAAGGGCAATATGAGGGGTCCTTGTGGTGGAAATGTTCTGTATCTTGACTGTATCAATGTCGATATCTCGGTTATGATACTGCTCAATAGATTTGCAAGATGTCACCACTGAGGGAAGCTGGGTAAAGTGTATTTCTTAAAACTGCATGTGGACTTCCCTGGTGGTGCAGTGGTTAAGAATCCGCCTGCCAATGCAGGGGACATGGGTTTGAGCCCTGATCTGGGAAGATCCCACATGCCACGGAGCAGCTGGGCCCATGAGCCATGGCCGCTGCTCCGCAACGGGAGAGGCCACAACAGTGAGAGGCCCGCGTATCAAAAAAAAAAGAAAGAAATGTGGAAACATTTGGAAGGATTTAGCATGGGATCTGGCTTATAGTTTGTGTTTGAATATTGAAAATGAATCTTAAATATTGGTTAAAGTAGAAGCAGGTCAAGTTTGTCTTCAGAATTCTTTTCTGGCCATTTTTTGACACAAGCCTCCCTTGGCCTCCCCTGATACTCCATGCCAAGAAGCTGTTTCACAGTTGGTAAGGCCCCATGGCTGTGCCCTTTGCTGCACCATCCATACACAGCAAAGTTCCCATGCTCCGTTGATTTCCTCAGGAGCTTGCTCTGCCAGTAGCATCGTTGGCTGATTTCAGACGGGCAGACCCTTAGAGAGTATTTATTCAGCCTCTGAAGAGGAAACCGAGGCCCAGACATCCCTGAGAACATGTGGCTAGTCAGTAGCAGAGCCAGGATCAGAACCCTCACTTTCCACTTTGAGCTTAGTGCCCTTTGCCCTTCCAACTGCCTCTCACACTGGGCCAGTAACTGGTGCCTTGTACCACGTTATTGCACTCTGCTGACAGGGGATTTATATAACTTTCTCACTTTCTCTCTTACAGTACTGAAGACAAACAAGAGGAGACATTAAAGGAGTCACCAAAGGAAATGAAAGAGAAAGACATGTATGGCCACCAAAAGTTGCCTAAGGAT
Organism: Kogia breviceps; assembly: GCF_026419965.1. Classification (NCBI taxonomy): domain Eukaryota; kingdom Metazoa; phylum Chordata; class Mammalia; order Artiodactyla; family Physeteridae; genus Kogia; species Kogia breviceps. Next base: position 24,116,178 of record NC_081328.1, read on the forward strand.
TCTGTGCGAAGTCTTGGTTTTAGGGGAATAGTATTTCTTTGTTTGTAAGAGTCTGTGTTCTAACCATCTTTATGTATACATTTAATGTGAGCCTGTTCTTCTTTCACCAAAAAAATGTTGTGATGAGTGATCTAAATAAATAGCATCTTAATCAAGGAAACACAGTGATAAGAAGAATAGAAGTTTATACTTGAGGTAGATTAAATCTGTTTGCCACATAAATAGACTTTCACCTATGGAATTTATTTTTAGCTGCTGAGATATGTTTAAAGTTAGTATCTCTTTTTAAGATATTCTCTAATATTCTCTTTAAGATATCTTAAATATCTTATAGATATCTTATGGATATTCTAAGATATTCTCTGATTTTTGTGAAGAGCATCTTTAAAAAGTACCTCTTAGGAATATGGTGTTTGATTTTTGTAAACATCTCCCAATTACTCTGTGCTTTTAATTCTTTAGATCATTGACAGACATTCAAGACCTGTCTAGTATCTCCTATGAACAAGACGGTTCTTTTAAGGAAGTCTCATGCAAAACACCCAAAACAAACCACGCACCTATTAGTGTCAGCACTCCGCTCAGCCCAGGTAATCACTAGCAGGGGGAATGTTCTGGGAAAGGGACTAACAGCCCCTGCCTCGCTGGCTATGGGAAGCCAGGCTGCAGGAGCAGAGACCCACAGTGTTTGCTCACAGTACAGAGGGGTTTCTTTAGGGCCAGAGCTGAAGGGGATAATCCCATGGGAGGCCAGGTAGCTGTGGTGGTGGTGATTAACCAGCTGTAAGGAGATTTTTAAACTCTAGCAATAGAGACATGCAAATGCAGAGTCTACTTTGTCCGTGAAGCACTGTTGAATTTAGTGCAAATACATTGGATTCTCTAGAGTCTGTAACTTAAAACAGTACCTTGTGCTTAAACATACATAGTTCTGGGTCCTGCAACTGCATACAGCCAGCATCAAATATCCTCTCTCTAGTGTCCTTTTTTCCAGTATGTTTGTGGTTCAAATAATCTCCCTTTAGTCTCTCCCAAGTTTAGAGACTATCATCGTGATCAGTGATTATTTCAGTTATTGACAATTTGGAAAATCCCTGTTCCAGGTATAGAGTTTTGTGGGGGCTTCTTTTTGTTGTTTTTAAATAATGTAAAGGATTCAGACACTAACTGCCCTCTTTTCTACAACAGGGTCAATTTCTTCAGCTGCTAGTCAGTATAAGGACTGTCTTGAAAGTATCACATTTCAGGTTAAAACAGGGTCTACCTCATTCTGGAACAGTCAAGAATCTATTCAAACTTTGTCTGATAAATTTACAACTGTACGAGAGAAAGCAAAGAGCCTAGATTCCCTTCTTACTTCCTCTGAAACTCTTCCTTCAAGACTGACTAATCTCGTAAGTATACCGATTCTGCGTTGCACACTCTTGGAGTGAGTCCAAAGGCGTCAGTGATCCAAAAGGCCAAGATTTCTCCATATCTGTTTTACAAAGAAAGCAAGAAATAAGCTGGATCCTCTCCAGGCTTCCGTGGGGCTCCTCTCTGAGTCTGTATTGTAGAATGGATCCTGGGTTTTTGTGCCCGTTTTTTCCCCCCAGAGGTAATGTTTGTCGATTTCTCGAAAGATCCGTCCACTGTGATAGCTTATGATGCATTGTTCATCTGCATTGTTCTTTCTACCTAACCATATCTTACATACTAAGAGGAGGCTCGAGTTCTGCTTCCTTCTTGACGCCTCCTCTGGTTAGTGCTCTGAGAGTTTCTATTGATCTCTAACCTTCTCTGAACTCCTAAACCAATAATCTGCAGTAAAAACACTTAATGGTACCTTCTCCTTGCTTCCTTCCCCTCCCCGTGCTGTTTGTCGGTTTCCTTTCTCTCTCTCCCTCATACTTCATATGTGTAGTCTCTTCAAAAAAACTGAAAGTTCCTTACTTGGTTCTGCTCATTAAAAACCTGTTGACTGACCTTTCTGTAGGCAGATTGATTACTTGTTTGGCCCTCAGTGAAAAATCAACTGTCATCTTCTCTGGGCATTTGACTCACAAAAGGTCTCACTCTGAAGTAGGGAAATAAAGAATTTTATGCTCTTGTTCAACAAACTGTTAATGGGGCAGGTTCTAAGTGCCAGGCACTATGCCAGGCCCTTTTCTAGGCATCCAGAAGTGAATAGGAAAGTCCACGCCCTGAAGGAGCTCACTGCCTATTGAGAAAGACTGGCAGGATGTAACACAGAGGTAAAAACTGAGTGCTGTGGAGGCAAAGAGGGGTGGGAAGGCTTCCAAGAGGAGATAACATTTGAATGTTTGACTCAGTCAACAAAACAAGTAGCTTCTTCCATCAGTGATACACAAGATTAATCTTGGAAATGATTGAGTTTAACAGGCCTTTTTAGCTTAATACATGTGTCAGTTACCATGTTTATGTCTTACTTGTAGAAAAGATTGCCTGCATTTACTGGGGCTGGTTCCTCCAGCATTGCTGAGGCACCTCACACATCATCCCGTGCCACTCAGAGGAGGAGCCTGCCAAAAGGTACCCTGTGTTTAATATTAAAATACAAGTTCATAATAGTAAACCAATTTAAGAGAGACTTCATCTCCTCTTTGATGCTATGGTAGATTCAAACAAAAATGCTGGGCTTCCCTGGTGGCGCAGTGGTTGAGAGTCCGCCTGCCGATGCAGGGGACCACGGGTTCGTGCCCCAGTCCAGGAGGATCCCACATGCCGCAGAGCGGCTGGGCCCGTGAGCCATGGCCCCTGAGCCTGCGTGTCCAGAGCCTGTGCTCCTCAACGGGAGAGGCCACAGCAGTGAGAGGCCCGCGTACTGCAGGAAAACAAACAAACAAACAAACAAAAATGCTAATTTCCCCTGACTATAACATATAAAAGTAACACATACTCATTATAGAAAACTTAGAGAATACAGACGAGCTTAAAAGAGAAAACCACGACCATTCTACCATCATTTTTTTTAAAGTTTTTTTTGATGTGGACCATTTTTAAAGTCTTTATTGAATTTGTTACAACATGGCTTCTGTTTTATGTTTTGTTTTTTTGGCCACGAGGCATGTGGGATCTTAGCTCCCCAACCAGGGATTGAACCTGCACCCCCTGCATTAGAAGGCGAAGTCTTAACTACTGGACTGTCAGGGAAGTCCCTCTACCATCATTTTTTAACCTCTTGTAGTACTTTGGTGCATATCTTTTTTATATTTTTAGAAATATACCCCCAAATATATATATATATATATATATATATATTTGGGGGCTGTATATATATACTTTTTTTTAGCATAGTTGAGATCATATAGTGTATCAGCTCTGGCCTGCTTCTTTTTCTTTAATGATATATTTTAGGATTTCCGCTTGTCAGTAAAAATTATTCATAAATACATGTGATGGCTGCGTGGTAGTCCATTCTACTTATGTTGCTTAACCCTGCCCTTATCTTGAAGATTTATGTTGTTTTCCAACTTTTGCTCTTTGTACAGAAATCTTTATCTGAACCTCTGATCTTTTCCTTAGGATAGAGTCTTAGAAGACAATTTCCAGATCAAAGGGTATGAGAGCGTTAACAGCTCTTGAGGTGTAATCGCCTTTGCTCCATTAATCTTATTGTCTTGTGTCTTTGGTATGACTCTTAGAACTTCCCTCAGGGGGATAGAGATATTGTGAACTATGCTGAGGGGTTTTGGTTAATGTTATAATTGAGCCCATAAGTGAAGGCCCAAAGTATGGTCTCCCATATCCCCTGGCCTGATAATCTATAGAGAAAGGCCTCCCACTTTTTTTCATTTTGACGGGTATAGAGCTTCTGTATCCCTCCCCCAGTCTTGGTCCAAATTGGACCCCCAGCCGCTTAGTAAGAATTTATACCTCACCTACCTTAAATATCCTTGGGGAGGGGCACAGATCAAGTGGTACTGAGGTGAGGTGTGATATAGAAAGGGTTTAGAGTAAAAGGGAGGGTAAAGCCTTTCACATATGAAGTCTCAATTAGGACCGTTAACATAAGAGGTTTTCTCCCCATCTTAGCTTGTTTCCTCATTGAGAAATCCTAAGTCAAATCCACGTCGAAGCCTCGAAAACCTAGTTCAGGCCTAGGAAGGCAGTAAGTCACTTTCTCCTTTATCTTTTTTAAGAACTAGTAGAAGCCATCTCGCAACATCACGTTGATGAGCTGCCACCACCATCTCAGGAGCTGCTTGACGAAATCGGTAAGGCAGGCTCAATACAGAATATACTCCATGGCTCTGCTGCTTGTGCTCACTGACCACATATGGTTCTTTGTCTGCGGTGAGAGCGCTAGTACCGAAGGCCCTATAAAGGTTTGATTGAATGTGCAGAATTCTGGAAGAGCCAGTTTTCCAATAAAATGGGCCTCAGACTACTACTGAAGCCTGGCCAGGATAATTGGTCTGTGTCTGTTGTCATTTTGTTACTTAAAGGGTCTACGGTAATGATTCTAAGAGGAAATAAGAACATTCAGGTGGTTTATTATGATGAACTTGTTTATTAAAAGAATTCTTATCTCCTTTTTGAACCAAACTAGCCATACTTCAGCCATACTCAAGTCTGGCAACTCGGGCCAAAACACCCCATGCTTTCTGTTTTGCCCTTAGCAGGAGATATTAAAGGTACTGGCGTTGTGGATGAATCCCTTTCCTGAGGGCAGGGAAGTCAGTGGCACAAGACCTAATGAGACCAGAATTTTCCATTTCAGGCAGAGACTAAGGGATACCTGCTCAATTTTAGTTGCAGCTGATCAGCTGGCCTGCCCAGCTGAGCTGATGCTGAAAGTAAATGGAGCACGGTGACAGAAACATTTGGGGCAGGTGGTTTGCTTCTCCAGGGAGGACTGACTGCCCTCTTCTTGACAGCCTGGCTGACCAGCCCCTCACTCTCAGAGGGCACATCGCATCAGACCTCTGATGGTACAGTTCTTGGTGTGGGAATACTAGGGAGTTTCCTGAGGGGCACCTCTTGATTTTCAGGGTCTCTGAGGTTTTGTGTCTCATCAGGAAGAGGGAGTTGAGTGACTCACTGGACAGATATGGTCTAGGCTACCCAACCCCTAGCCCCTGGCTGTTGGCCTTATGAACTTGGGTGGAGTGGGTCAGAGCTGCCAAAGCCTCCCTTGGTTTCCTTCTTTTCTGTAGTCATAGGCCCTTCTTGCCTCACCACACCCCTTGCCCAGTGCCACAGCGTTGCGCAGGTCACAGGGTTGTTGGCTCTTAGGGCTCCCATCCCGGCACCAGCTTGCCTCCCCTGGAACCCCCTAGGGAGTCCCTGCAAACTCCTCCTCTCCAGTTGCTCTCCTTCACATACTCATGGAACTACTGCTTGTGAGAGTAGAGGTCAGCCCCTCGTGTCCCGCTCAGGTAGATTCTCAGTGCCGTCTGTTTTTTGCTCACGGCTTAGGACAGTACTTGTAGGCTCCTTTGCAGTTTGACATTAGCGATACTTTTCCTCTGGATCCTGCTCTCCTCTCTCTGCAGTGTGGACCCCCCCCAAAGCCCCGCCATCTCAGCAGCTGTCACCAGGCTTCTGCAGCCGGCCTCTTGGCACTGCTGTACCCCAGTGTGCTCTGCAGAAACTCTTCCTCATTTTGTTTATGGGAATTATCTGGGCCAGGTTTCTAGGCAATATCTTGTACTTTGAGATGGGCCAGTAATTTTCCAGAAAGATAAAGGGCAGAGGGCACCTGAGTCGTTTCTCCTAATAATAGGTGTGTCTACCTGATTATTGTTTATCATCACTCTCCTCGTTTCCTCTCAGGAGAGCTTTGGGGAGTGACCTAGAGCTGATACCTACTCTTCTGGTTGTTTTTTTTTTTTTTTCTTTTTTTCAGTATGCGGGCCTCTCACTGCTGTGGCCTCTCCCGTTGCGGAGCACAGGCTCCAGACGCGCAGGCCCAGCGGCCATGGCTCACGGGCCCAGCCACTCCGTGGCATGTGGGATCTTCCCGGACCGGGGCACGAACTCGCGTCCCCTGCGTCGGCAGGCGGACTCTCAACCACTGTGCCACTATGGAAGCCCGATACCTACTCTTTTGAAGGGCACACATCCACAACTCCAGGCTTCTGTCCAGGGCCTAAAGGGGAGGGTCCTTTAGAATTTTGTAAGATCAACAAGGGACTACCTCTAACAAAGATAAAAATGGATTTTAAATTTTCAGATTATATTAAATGACCTTATGGGGCCCCTTGATGCCCAGGGGCTGCCAGGGAGGGCTTGCTTCCTGACCTGCTAGAAGGGAAGGGCCTGTGCCTTCACACAACAGGGCCGTGCCAGTGAGCCCAGGGGTCCCGTCTGTGCTGCCTCCCAGCTGTCTCTCTGATGGGCTCTGGGGAGCACTTTGAGGAAACTGAGCACCTAACACACGTGAAGCAGTGTACTGAGTTTAGCAGACGCTTGTCTTTCTCTAATGATCAATTCGTTAGGAACTGGAACTTTTATTCTTTGCCTTTTGTCTCTCTATAGACCAGATAAAAAATGTGTAATTTAGGCCAATAGAGATAGGGGAAGATTTGGACTACTTTGAATTTACCAACTTTTTGAGAGAGTATATAAAATAGAGATTAAGAGCATAAGCCTTAGAGCTAGACTGCCTGAATTCAAATTCCAGTTACACCTCTTAGTATCTGTGTGATTCTAGGCAAGTTCCTTAACCTTCCTTTTTTTAAAAACAAAATTTATCTTGGCTGCCCTGGGTCTTCATTGTGGCACGTGGCATCTTTGTTGCGGCATGCATGCAGGATCTAGTTCTACTGACCAGGGATTGAACCCAGGCCCCCAGCATTGGGAGCGTGGAGTCTTACCCACTGGACTACCAGGGAAGTCCCTCCTTAACCTTTCTTTACCTTAATTTCCTCATCTGTTAAACAGGAATAACAATAATGTGATCAATCTTGTAGGGTATTGTGAAGATTAATTGTGAATATTAATCTTGAATTAATGTATGCAAATTAGAAATAGTACCTGCCACTTGGAGCTCTGCAAGTGTTACCTATCATCATCATTATTTTTACTTTTATTTTTAGTGTTATATGGGATTGGATGCCTAAGGCAGTGGTTCTCAAACTTCATCAGGCATCAGAATCACCTGGAGGGCTTGCTACACCACCCCCACCCCCAGAGTTTCTGATTCAGTAAGTCTGAGAATTTGCATACCTAACAAGTTCTCAGGTTATACTGAGGCTGCTGGTCTGAGGAGTACTATTTGAGAACCACCGCCCTAGAGGACAATGTGACATGCAAAAGAAGAAATAAGTTGCTTTCTGCTCTATGTTGTGACAGAGCACCTGAAGCAGCAGCAGGCCTCATCCACAGTGTTGGATGAGAACGCAGCAAGTCATCGGGGCGCCGCTGCAAGTGGTAAGCCGCATCCCCAGTTCTTTTTCACCAGATTTTGCTGTAACTGTCCTTGGAAGCACAGTGATACATTTGGGTGAGCGTGGACCTTGAGGTCAGGCACACTCCACCTCAGTTCTGACTCCAGTGCTTGCTTTGGTGTGACAGTCTGTTTAATGTCTCTGAGCTTCAGTTATCCTCATCTGTGAAATGAGAATGATAACTCCTACCTAATGATGTTCATGCACAGTGCCTGGTACCTTGTAAGATACTTAACAAATGTTAGTCTCCTTCCCTTCATAGGACTGCTGGCAGGATGAAATGCGATAGCATATGTAAAATGCCTGGCATACATTAAAGGGCACTACCCTTCCCCACCCAAATTCCTTCCCTGGCTCCAATCTGGAAACATCTAACAAGTGGGAAGAGGGTGGACCCCCAGAATAAATCTGTACAATTTGTTTTCAGGGACTCTTGCCTCCCCTTTTATGTGCCATTTCTTTCCTCTGTCTCTCTCTCGAGCCTTGGCACAGGCAAGGCTTCCTGCCGTTTCACCTGGCAAAGAGCTCCCCAGACCTCAGAAACAGCTGCTGTGGATACAGGCGCCCTGCAGATTGCCACCTGGCCCCCTGCTCTTCTGGGAAGAGGGGAACTCGTGCATTGCAGACTTCAGGGTCCACTGATTAGCCTTAATTTTTTGCACTACATTTTTTGTTTTGGCTGCGTTGGGTCTCCGTTGCTGCACACAGGCTTTCTCTAGTAGCGGCGATGTGCGGGCTTCTCACTGTGGTGGCTTCTCTTGTTGCAGAGCACAGGCTCTAGGCGCATGGGCTTTAGTAGTTGCGGCGCGTGGGCTCAGTAGTTGTGGCTTGCGGGCTTTAGACCACAGGCTCGGTAGTGGTGGCGCACAGGCCTAGTTGCTCCGCGGCATGTGGGATCTTCCCAGACCAGGGATTGAACGCATGTCCCCTGCATTGACAGGCAGATTCTTAACCACTGCGCCACCAGGGAAGTCCTGCACTCCATTTTAAGGCAGGTTTTCTCAAAATTTTTTTTGTTCTAAAGTTAAGTCTTTCACCTGTTTTTAGATCAAAGGCATTTAGAAGAACAAGAAACTAACAGTAATAAAGAAGACAGCAGTATGCTTTGGACCAAAGAAACTCAGGATCTAGAAGAGGATACAGAGAGGTAACAGAAAAAGCTGGATTTTTTTTTAAGTGTTTGAAAAAACTGTAGTGTTAGTTTATATTAGTTTTTCTTCTGATATTGACAAATAAGGAAATAACGGTCTTTTGTCATACTTTCCTTATAGCCCCTATTCCTAAAAGGGTTTTTTTTGTTTTTCTTTTTAAAAAGTCCTTAATTGTGATAAAATGCACATAACATAAAATTTTTAAGTGTACAGTTCAGTAGTGCTACGTATATTCACATTGTTGTGCAACTGATCTCCAGAACTTTTTCATCTTGCAAAACTGAAACTCTATACCCATTAAACAACAACTCCCCATTTCCCCCTCCCCTCAGTCCCCAGCAGCCACAGTTCTACTTTCTGTTTCTCTGAGTTTCACTATTCTTTTTTTTTTTTTGAACATCTTTATTGGAGTATAATTGCTTTACAATGGTGTGTTAGTTTCTGCTGTATAACAAAGTGTATCACCTATACGTATACATACATTCCCATATCCCCTCCCTCTTGCGTCTCCCTCCGGTGTTGGTCGTTTTGTCACTGGCTTATTTCACTCAGCATAATGTCTTCAGGGTTCCTCCATGTAGCATGCACCAGAATTTCCTTTCTTCTTAAGGCTGAATTCCATTGTGTGTGTGTGTGTGTGTGTGTGTGTGTGTGTGTGTATCACATTTTGTTTATCCATTCATCTGTTAGTGGACACTAGGTCGCTTCCACCTTTTGACTACTGTAATGCTGCTCTGAGTGTGAGTGCGCAAATAGCTCTTCAACACACCCTGCTTTCATTTCTTTTGGATATATACCCAGAAGTGGTATTGCTGGATCATATGGTAAATCTATTTTTATTTTTTTGAGGAAATGCCATCCTGTTTTCCACAGCAGCTGCACCATTTTACATTCCCACGAACAGTGCACAAGGGTTCCACTTTCTCCAGATCCTTGCCAATACTTGTTATTTTCTGTTTTGTTTCTTTTTTTGGCTGTGCCAAGTGGCATGCGGGATCTTAGTTCCCCGACCAGGGATCGAACCCGCGTCCCCTGCAGTGGAAGTGTGGAGTTTTAACCACTGGACCACCAGGGTGGTGGTGTTTCTGTTTTTTTGATAGTAGCATCCTAATAGTTGCGAGGTGATATCTCATTGTGGTTTTGATTTGCATTTCCCTAATGATTAGCGATGTTGAGCATCTTTACATATGCAGAAGGCCATTTGTATATCTTCTTTGGAGAAATATCCTAGTCCTTTGCCCATTTTTAAATAGGATTATTGTTTTTTTCTTGTAAAGTTGTTGTTTTTTGTTTTTGTTTTTACTTCACTTTGTGAGGCAAACATTGGTTTCAGTTTCTTTCAAAACATTTTAGTTAAAGAGAATTTTTAGAACTTTCTAGCCAAATAAGAGAAGATGGAGGCAATCATCCAGACAATTCAGTCTGAAAACACAAGTTTGCCTCAAGAAACCCAATTCCATTCTTGACTTGGAGCTCTCCTTTGACCTGTGTTGCAAGGTAAACCACTTTAGATCACCTCCTTTGCCTCCTAACATTTCTCACTTTGTCCAAACTGTCATTCAGGTCCAGGACTGGAGGGAGGTGAGTGCGGCACACACCTTGGGCACGAAATTGAAGGAGGCACCAAAAAACTCAGAAGTCAAGAAAAGTACTATTTTGATGCCATGTTTGGTTTTTTTTTTTGCGGTACGCAGGCCTCTCACTGTTGTGGCCTCTCCCGTTGCGGAGCACAGGCTCCGGACGCGCAGGCTCAGCGGCCATGGCTCACGGGCCCAGCCGCTCCGCGGCACGTGGGATCTTCCTGGACCGGGGCACGAACCCGTGTCCCCTGCGTTGGCAGGCGGACTCTCAACCACTGCGCCACCAGGGAAGCCCTGATGCCATATTTTAAAAAATCAATACTAATGCAAAAAAAATCCATGATGAACAAAATATTTATGTTTTAAAGAAAGAGAGGCTATGAATCTGCACTTACACCACTTGCCTCATCCTCATCCTGGACCAGCAAATCCTTGGGGAAGCCTTGCAGAATACTTTCAGCTGCAAACGTTAGAAAACCCCACCATCGTGTTTAAATGAGTTTGTCTCATATGACATGAAGCCCGGAGGTTGGCAGGGCATGGCTGGTGTAGCAGCTCAATGATGCTACCAGGGACTTAGGCTCTTTTGCTCCTTCTGCTCTACCAGACATAGCATGTTGGCCTTTGTTTTCAGGCTTGTCAACTCCTGGACAAGGTGGCTGCTATCCATACTCCAGGCAGAAATAAGAGGGTGGGGCAAAGGAATAGTCTAGCCAACTTTATGCCTTTTTATCTGGAAAGCAAAAGCTTTCCTAGAAGCCCTTCTCAGCAGATGCCTACTTATATCTCCTTGGCTAAATGTGACGCATGGCCACCCTTGGTTTCCAGGGAGACTGGAAATTGAGTTTTTAGCTTTCAGCTGCCATAGAAGAGGAAGGTAAGGGAGGAGAGTGTTATGAATAACTTTTGGGTAGTGAATCCAGTTTCTGTCACACTCGTCAAGGGGTAAACTATTCTCTACAAGGAAGGAAAAGAGAGAGACCTGGACAGGAAGTGAGGAGACTAGAGCCCTGGGACCTGAGAGGAATTGGGGAGAGGTTATTTTTTTTGTGAGGGGTGAGACAGAGAAGACAAAGAGGCAAAGGGGGAGGAAGGTAAGCTTTTTAAAGTTTTATAAACCTTTTGTCTATAATGTATGATGTAACTCCATTCGTTCCATCTCCCCAAAACACCTTTGGTAAATATCTAGCCATTATTTAAGGCAAAAGAAGAGTAGCTCAAGAAGGCCAAATTACATTAGGTTATACAAATATAAAGTGCATTGCACATTATCAAAAGCTAGCTACTATTAACATTGTCTCTTCCTTTTTGAAAAGGGCTGGCTATGCTAGACACAGGTAGATGCCCACAGATGCTCAGTCATTGGCATCAAGCCAGAGTGGAAGGTATTTTTTCAGATGGTTGGGACTTTTCAGGCCTTCTGAAAACACATTCTCTGCATGCAGTAGCCTCAGAGGCAGTTCTTAATCTGAAAACCTTGTGGGAATGAGTGTGCATTTTCTAGCCTCAGGTGGGAATTGATGTTAATGACCTAGAATTGAGACAGAGTCTAATATCACACTTTGGGCTTTTTTTGTCAAGAGGCTAAAGGAGGGTTTTGGTGCACATTTAAATCGGATCTAAGTGACCACTACAACTCCAGGTACAGTCTCACCGGGCTGTCATTTTCTCGCGTGTATAGTGAAAGCAGGAGTTTGAAGATCCTTTCCCGCTCTAGAGTGCTATGTATGCCTCCTTGTCAAGGGAGAAGGGGAATGATTGCTGTCTCAATTCTCTTCACTTGCCCTTGGACAGAGCTCACTCTACGCTCGATGAGGACCTGGAAAGATGGCTGCAGCCACCTGAGGACAGCACGGAGCTACAGGGTCCCCCCAGGTGCTCGGCAAGGTTATTGTTCTCCATCAGGGGATCATTTGTTTTCTTTTTCAGGAAGGGGGACTAGATTTTAGTTCAGTTTTTTGAAAAAGATAGATTTTAGTTTTCTAGAAAGTACATGGACTCCTTGGAGAAAGAATGTTTGGTAATGGCATTACATTGCTCTAGATAAGCCAGCCCCGACTTCTGTCTCCCCCTCTTCCTCCAGCCACCCACAGTGCTCAAGATACTGACTAGCAGACTGATACTAGTATAGAGAGAGGCCTCTAAGATTGCTGTGTCTAGGCCCTGTCACCTTCAGCATTTTCATCGGTCATTCGAATTAAATCAGAAAAGGCATGCTTATCAAATTTTTAGATAACACAAATCTAAGGATAAATGCTAATGTGATGGGTAGATAGACTGTGGCTTCAAAATGGTCTTGACAGGTGGAAATGTTAGATTTCTCTGAAAGATAAAAGTGAGCATTTAGATCCGAAAGTATAGAATGTGAGAGATCTGACCTAATGGAACATTTTTTGATCGGAAGCTCCTACTCAACTGTAATTTCGTTGAAGATGGGAAATACGTCTTATTTTTATATGCTCAGCATTTAGCATGCATTTTGAGATGTTGTAAGAATTCAAGAAATTCCCCTTGAAGAGGACATGGACAGCGACTCCATGAGACCTCAGTTTGATGCAGTTGCTGGAAAGGTCAGTGCAGCACTAATGCTGAACAGACAGAAATGTACAGTCCAAGTCAAGGTGATGTCTCAGGCTAGCTAGAGGACTGCTAGAACTCATGTGGGGCTCCTTTGGGGTGTCACATTTTAAAAGGGACAGTCAACAAATAGAAGAGGGTGGCCACAGAACAGCTAGAAGTCTGGAAACCTTGTCATGTGAGAACAGCTGAAGGAGCTGGGAAGGTTCAGTCTGAGAAGAGCAAATGGAGTAGAGAATTTGATAGCTGCCCCCAAATACCTGAAATATCATAAAGTGAAGAGAGTCAGCTTACTCTCTTCCGCCCCAAAGGACAGAGCCACTGACTAGAAACTGCGGAGTAAGATTTTTATTCAGGAAAGCACAAGCTTTCTAATGGCCACAGCAATCTGATAGAGAAACAGCTGCCTCTACACTAACTTTAACAGCAGCTCCTCCCACCCAAGCGTAGCTTACATGACTCTCTGGTCCAGGGCATTTGGACGGAGGTAATAGATAACCTCCTCCAACTTTAGAGCCTGTGATTCTATTAGTGATGAGAGGTTAGGAGGAAAAAAATCCCTTTCACCCTAGCTGGCTTTATTTTCTCTCTCACTTTGCATATTTTATTTTGAATATCCACCAGATGAAAACAGAAGAAAAATCCCTAAACTGTGTCAGTTTGATTCCTCCATCATCTGTTGAGCACTGTCAGTGAGCTGAGCACTGTGCTAGGGGCTAGGGATGCAGAGGGATAGGATGTCTCTGCCCTCAGGGAGCTTGTCGTTGAGTGGGGAGTTGGTTTCTGCTTACTGGTTTGACAAATGGTGGTCTTCAGTTGTTAGATACTGCAATTAGCTATTGAGAGTTTTAGGAAATGAAGATAAGGTAATAAAAATACATGTGGTTGTAAAAAGGACACCAATTACAACATAAGTGAAATGCTTTTTTCCTTTGGGACAATACAGCCTAGTGGTTGAGAGCAGAGTCTGAGTCAGACTTCCTGGGTTCATCCCAGCTCTAGGACTTACTGGGCATGTAATTTAACTTCTTTGTGCCTCAGTTTTCTCATCACTTAACTACCTTATGTAGTCGTGATGAGAATTAAATAAGTTAATATACATTACGACACTTGAACTGTTCCATAGGGAGCACACACAATTAGCTCTAGTTATTATTATATTTCTTTGGGAGCGCAGTCCTGTTCCCCTGGCCATTGTGCACGTGATTTAATGACCAAAATCATTGTCATTGAAGGGAGACAAATACCAAAGATCAAGAAGTTGGTGAAGAGAAGAGAAAAGGGGAAGAAAGCATCATGCCAGAGAGAAGGAAATCAGAGAGCTTTTTAGGGACTTCTGAAGAAGGTATGAATGGATGTTCATTTACAGTGTAGCCTGGAGTCCTTGGGCTTCCATGAGCATCAAAGTTATTTAGAAATGTTTCCCAAATGCTACACATAATCCTCCTACACTTTCCCCCTGTAGTTCAGCCCAGGTTTTCTGTTAATTGCCAATTATGTCTTTATCACAAAACAGTAACAACAGCCAATTCTATTTCTAAAGCAAGCCTTCAGCCAGGCTCATATTGTCTGGAAAGATGTTTTCCTTCTAATGTGTCTTCAAAAGATAAGAAATCTTAAATTGTGGAATTTAAGTGGAGTCTACAAGTAATGTGAAAAGTACTAACCTTAATTTCAAAACTGTTTTGATAGAGCTGTAAGGCGCCATTCACAAATGATGCCCTCCTATATTTAAGTTCCTCCTACTCAGGAAGTTAGCGTCATTAACTCTTTCAGATCATCTGGTATCCCTTTTATCCCTTCCCCAGTCCATTCTCATTCTCCTTTTTCTGCCCTGCTTTGTGCCCCAGGATGCTGACCCTTGTGAACTGAATCTGCTGGGCTTCCTGGCCAGCCGGCTTCCTGTTGGTCAATGGGAGACCCCAGCAGAAGATCAGATAATGGGGATATTACTTGCCTTACTGCCTACCTCAGCACCTCATCTCTGTGTGGAAGTGATGTCCCTCAACAAACACAGCTTCTATAGCACAGCCCATCCTTCCTAGTTCTAGCCCTCACGGGGTTCCAGTAACTGTTCTGCCCCACCTCTCCCCCCCGCCGCACCCCACACCCTTCAGACTTAGTGGTGATAATGGCTTCTCACTGCCGCTAGTCGCTGGATGCTTTGCCATACCTTGTTTCCTCCCTTAATTCTGACAACACCTCTGTAAGTAGTCACTTCTTTAAAGGGCCTGGGGGGTGCATTCTATTTCCTCCAGGACCCTGACTGGCACAAGGCCCAGAGTGTGTGAGCGTTCAGCTAGTATTGAACTCACCGAGGACATAACGCAGGGACTCTGTGAAATTAGCATCATTCGTGTCCATTGTTAGGACAGGGAGCTGCAGGATGTTAGGAGTGGAAGCCCAGTATCTGTGTTTTTAGAAAGATTCTATCTCTGTAGAAGAAAACAACTGATGGAGAGAAAACAGTCCACCCTAAACTAGAGAGAGTACTAATGTGACTTCTGAATGCTCTCACCCTTTGACCCAGAAAGTAATCAAGGTGTTTTTTCTTCCTCCTATCAACAAGAGGAACTAAAACCCTGTTTTTGGAAGCGACTGGGTTGGTCCGAACCATCCAGGTAATGAGATGTCAGATATTTGTAAGTCAAAGTCCACTGTTTATAGACAACATGAATAGACTTTAAACATGTATCAGTATCTAAATAAACATTAATGACAAAGACTTGAATTCAGAGTTGCTCAGTTTTAAAAATGCTAATGTTTATAGTTAATTAAAATACAAGGGGAAATTAATGCCAACTTTGATTACATAATTGGTAGACAGCACAAGAGTGGGTTTTTTTTTTTTTTTTTATGGCTGCCTTGGGTCTTTGTTGCTGCACGTGGGCTTTCTCTAGTTGCAGCAAACGGGGACTACTCTTCATTGCGGTGAGCGGGCTTCTCATTGCGGTGGCTTCTCTTGTTGTGGAGCATGGGCTCTAGGCACGCGGGCTTCAGTAGTTGCAGCACGCGGGCTCAGTAGTTACAGCACACAGACCCTAGAGTGCGTGGGCTTCAGTAGTTGTGGCACGTGTGCTCAGTTGTTGTGGCACGCAGGCTCAGTAGTTGTGGCGCATGGACTTAATTGCTTGGCGGCATGTGGGATCTTCCCAGACCAGGGATTGAACCCGTGTTCCCTGCATTGGCAGGCAGATTCTTAACCACTGCGCCACCAGGGAGGTCCCACAAGAACAGTTTTAGATGGAGGGAGTACAGAAGATACTGCTCTCTAAATGCTTTGCATTTCCACGATACACTAGCTTATCATAATCTCGCTTGATTATAAAGATCAAAGTTTCTTTCCTTTGAATTCAGTTGAATAAAAAGAGGCTGTTGTTTGTGTCTTTAAGAAACATCACACCAACTCGAAACTCCCTTTTTTGTTCAGGATAATCGTGCTGGATCAGAGTGACTTGTCAGACTGACTGGAAGTGGACCATAGATGGACTCCTGGCCTGCGTTTGAGTGTCCTGCTCGTGAGCTCCCTTCTTCCCTCATCTTCAGTCACCATTAGGGCAGTGGTTCCATTGCTCACACTTTGTTCAGCTTCCACGATAGACAGAATGACTTGTTTGTTTGCAGCACATTTAACTATTTGTTTTCAGTCAGATTTCTGAAAAGTAAATGGTAGTTTTGATTGTAAAGCTTTCTCATTGTGCCCAGAATGGCGTTTGGTTTTTTTACATAAATTTTCAAACACTTCAACTCCTGTTATATAATAAAATGTTTCCTTTTAATACCAGTTAGGTTTCAGCTCTAAGATATATTTCTGTGTTTTAGTTGTTGGGAGAAGGACCCACCACCCAAAGAAGTTTTGATTTCTGTTACAAAGTTTGACAAGTAAATAACTACTGCTACCACCCGTCGTACAAACTGGCACCAGTCATCCATGTTTTATTACAGAAATATTGCCCTCCTCTTCACCGGGATTACCATATTTCCATTCCAGCTACAATTGACTTACGTGATCAAAGTGTAGCTAGGAATAAAAGCCCCAAATATTTTGAACTCTTTAAGGTGAACGAACGTCATATCTGTATATTTCAGTTTATACCTCACATCCTTAGTGTCTTAGAAGAATGAAACTGTGGTAAGAAAGATCACAATGTTTTCTCTAACTTAGCCTCTTGTGTGGTGCTAGCCAGCTAACATTTTATCTGTAAGTAGTAGGTCTTTCGTTTGTGAAAACCGGATAGTTCCTATTGTGGACGGTCATATTCATACAGTGCTTAGCTCCCCCAAATTTTACCCTGCACAAATAAAACAGGAAGGTACAAGTTTATTTGACCATTTTAAAGCAAGGAAACAGTTGCTTGCTATTGTAACCAGAGGAAACCCATGACAAATTACTTTACAAATAATACGAAACTTTGAGGTATACAGAGACTTAGTAACATGCAGTACTTCCTCTCAAAAAACTTTATATGGTGAGACAAAACCAACATACGTAAAAATGTAAGAACTAATAGCAGACATATCATGATAAATGGTAAGATATGAAATTACAGCATTATTAGTATTCATTAAGGCCACAAGTCATACAAGGCTACAAACTCGCACTGATGTGGTTTGTAATCCTTTGTCTACAGAGTAGACTCTTCTGTCTGGCCAGTGACTATGTAATATTGGCCAATGTTAACAATAATAATGTTGATAGATATTGTTTATTGGTTATGGAGCACCTGTTATGTGCCAGGTACTTTATATACTTGGTGCTTTTCCTGCATGTGGCACTATCACTGTATTTCTTTAGTATGCTGCTTTTCCTACTCTTCAGCAGCTGTTATTTCCAACTTTTATTCTTCACTTCCCATCAACATTTAACAGATGACTTACCTCCAACTTTACAGAGAAATTAGCCATCAGATGGGAACAAATCAGCTTCCCACCACCAAAACTACTAACGAGACCACATCTGTCTCTCTGACTAGAACAGTTGTAGGTAAATCAGTCTATCCTAAACTAGAGGTGGACCTTTTCTACATGTATTCTTTCTATTGATACTTTCCTCCGTGTTACACTGAAGGAGGTGTCTCTCTTCCTGTCCAAGGCCAGTTTCATATTCTGTCTGCTCAGAGGTATCCTTCTCAGGTTATTATCTCCCTTCTTAGTATCTCCAACCCCTTCTTTATTAGCTTCTTTTCATCACTTGACGCACTTGGATTTTTCCCATTGTTAAAAAATATTCCCTGGATTTTCCTGGCAGTCTGGCAGTTAAGACTCTGTGCTTCCATTGCTGGGGGCACTGGTTCGATCCCTGGTCGGGGAACTAAGATCCCTCATGGCGTGTGGTGTGGCCAAAAATAAAAAAAGTATTCCCTGGATCCCACGTCCCTTTCCAGCCACTGCCCCATCTCTTTCCTCCCACTGCAGTTAGAGTTCTTAAAAGAGTTGTCTACTCCTGCTGTCTTTAGTGCCTCACCTCCGACTCACTCTTCAGCCCACTGTAATCTGAATTCTGCTCCTTCCATTCTCAGGCAATCCTAAGGTTACCAGTGACTTCCATATTCCTAAATCCCAGGGACACTCCTCTGGCCTCATTGTCCAGTTTGCTCTCTCAGATTATTTCCTTGGCTCCCTTATGTTACAATCTGGTTTTCCTTCTATTTCTCTGGTTATTCCATCTCAGCCTCCTTTGGGGCTCTGGCTTTACCTTTTCTTTTTACTTTTTATATTTATTTTATTAAAGTATAGCTGAGTTACAATGTTGTGTTAATTTCTGCTGAATAGCAAAATGATTCAGTTCTACATATACATACATACTTTTGCTGCTTCTTCTTTTTTTTTTTTTTCAGGGTCCCTCATTTTCTCTTGGAGTCTTGGATTTTGAATTTATAACACCAACTTTCAGATAATGAAAAAAGGAGCATTTCCCGTTAGGGCTGGTTAATGGCAGATTCCCAGAGCAAGGTTCTTTCCAATGTGTCCTAATATATTTTGGGATGGTCTGGAATAGAGTATGGTTTTTTTGTTTGTTTTTTTACAGTTGGTCAAATTCTTTTTTTTTAAACATCTTTATTGGAGTATAATTGCTTTACAATGGTGTGTTAGTTTCTGCTTTATAACAAAGTGAATCAGTTATACATATACATATGTTCCCATATCTCTTGCGTCGCCCTCCCTCCCACCCTGCCTATCCCACCCCTCTAGGTGGTCACAAAGCACCTAGCTGATCTCCCTGTGCTATGTGGCTGCTTCCCACTAGCTATCTATTTTACGTTTGGTAGTGTATACATGTCCATGCCACTCTCTCACTTTGTCACAGCTTACCCTTCCCCCTCCCCATATCCTCAAATCCATTCTCTAGTAGGTCTGTGTCTTTATTCCCATCTTACCCCTAGGTTCTTCATGACCTTTTTTTTTTCTTAGACTCCATATATATGTGTTAGCATATGGTATTTGTTTTTTTTTTTTTTTTTTTTTTTTTTTTTTGCGGTATGCGGGCCTCTCACTGTTGTGGCCTCTCCCGTTGCGGAGCACAGGCTCCGGACGCACAGGCTCAGCGGCCACGGCTCACGGGCTTAGTTGCTCCGCGGCATGTGGGATCTTCCCGGACCAGGGCACGAACCCGTGTCTCCTGCATTGGCAGGCGGATTCTCAACCACGGCGCCACCAGGGAAGCCCGTGGTATTTGTTTTTATCTTTCTGACTTACTTCACTCTGTATGACAGACTCTAGGTCCATCCACCTCACTACAAATATCTCAATTTCGTTTCATTTTATGGCTGAGTAATATTCCGTTGTATATATGTGCCACATCTTCTTTATCCATTCATCCGATGGACAATTAGGTTGCTTCCATGTCCTGGCTATTGTAAATAGTGCTGCAATGAACATTGTGGTACATGACTCTTTTTGAATTATGGTTTTCTCAGGGTACACACCCAGTAGTGGGATTGCTGGGTCGTATGGTAGTTCTATTTTTAGTTTTTTAAGGAACCTTCATACTGTTCTTCATAGTGGCTGTATCAATTTACATTCCCACCAACAGTGTAAGAGTGTTCCCTTTTCTCCACACCCTCTCCAGCATTTATTGTTTCTAGATTTTTTGATGATGGCCATTCTGACCGGACTGGGGCACGAACCTGCGTCCCCTGCATCGGCAGGCGGATGCTCAACCACTGCGCCACCAGGGAAGCCCGCAGGTTCTTACTAGTCATCCATTTTATACACATCAGTATATACATGTCAATCCCAATCTCCCAATTCATCACACCACCACCACTCCACCCCCTGCTGCTTTTCCCTACTTTGGTGTCCATACGTTTGTTCTCAAAGAGGAAATCTTGAAAGCAGTAAGAGAGAGACAGATAGTCATATAAAGGAATCCTCAATAAGATTATCAGAAGATAATTTGTCATCAGAATATTTTAAGGTCAGAAGACAGTGGGTTGATATATTCAAATTGCTAGAAGAGTAAAACTGTCAACCAGGAATTCTACATATGACAAAACTGTCCTTCAAAAGTGAGGGAGAAATTAATATATTCCCAGATAAACAAAAGCTGAGAATTTGTAAGCACCAGACCTGCCCTGTAAGAAATGATTAAGGGAGTCCTGCAAGGTGAAATGAAAGGATACTAGACGGTAACTCAAAGACACGTGGAGAAATAAAGATCTCAGTAAAGGTAAATGCATGGGTAATTATAAAAGCTAGTATTATTGTAACAATGGTTTGTAAATGCACTTTTTGTTTTCTACATAATTTAAGAGACTAATACGTTTAAGGAAAAAAAGAGCAGTTATTAGTGTAAATGCTAGTATTACTGTAACTGTGTTTTGTTAACTCCACATCTTGTTTTTTGCATAATTTGAGGGACTAGTGCATTTAAAAGAATTATTTATTTTTTTGGTTTTTAAACTAAACATTAGTTTAAATTTTTTTATTTTTTAAAATAAATTATTAGTTTATAATTTTGTGTCATCAACAACTGAAAGGAGTGGGGATGGAGATGTAAAGGAGCAGAGTTTTAGTATGTTATTGAAGTTAAACTGGTATAAATTCAACTTAGAGTGTTACAACTTTAGGATGCTAAATGTAATCCCCATGGTTACCACAAAGAAAATAGCTATAGAAAATACACAAAAGGAAAAGAGAAAGGAATTTAAACATTTCACTACAGAAAATCAACTAAACACAGTAATGCAGGAAATTTGGGACAAAAAGCTATAAGGTGTACAGAAAACAAATAGCATAATGACAGAAATAAGACCCTCATCAGGAATTATTTCAAATGTTAATGAATCAAGCTTTCCAATCAAAAGACAGAGATTGACAGAATGGATAAAAACACATGATCCTAGAGGAAAACATAGAACACTCTATGACATAAATCACAGCAAGATCCTTTTTGACCCACCTCCTAGAGAAATGGAAATAAAAACAAAAATAAACAAATGGGACCTAATGAAACTTAAAAGCTTTTGCACAGCAAAGGAAAGCACAAACAAGACGAAAAGACAACCCTCAGAATGGGAGAAAATATTTGCAAATGAAGCAACTGACAGAGGATTAATCTCCAAAATTTACAAGCAGCTCATGCAGCTCAATATCAAAAAAACAAACAACCCAATCAAAAAATGGGCAGAAGACCTAAATAGACATTTCTCCAAAGAAGAGATACAGATTGCCAACAAACACATGAAAGGATGCTCAACATCACTAATCATTAGACAAATGCAAATCAAAACTACAATGAGATATCATCTCACACCATTCAGAATGGTGAACATCAAAAACTCTAGAAACAATAAATGCTGGAGAGGGTGTGGAGAAAAGGGAACCCTCTTGCACTGTTGGTGGGAATGTAAATCAATACAGCCACTATGGAGAACAGTATGGAGGTTCCTTAAAAAACAGAAAATAGAACTACCATACGACCCAGCAATCCCACTACTGGGTGTGTACCCTGAGAAAACCATAATTCAAAAAGAGTCATGTACCACAATGTTCATTGCAGCACTATTTACAATAGCCAGGACATGGAAGCAACCTAAGTGTCCATTGACAGATGAATGGATAAAGAAGATGTGGCACATATATACAATGGAATATTACTCAGCCATAAAAAGAAATGAAATTGAGTTATTTGTAGTGAGGTGTGGATGGACTTAGAGTCTGTCATACAGAGTGAAGTAAGTCAGAAAGAGAAAAACAAATACCATATGCTAACACATGTATATGGAATCTAAAAAAAAAAAAGTCATGAAGAACCTAGGGGCAGGACAGGAGTAAAGATGCAGACCTACTAGAGAATGGACTTGAGGACACGGGGAGGGGGAAGGGTAAGCTGTGACAAAGTGAGAGAGTGGCATGGACATATATACAGTACCAAATGTAAAACCGATAGCTAGTTGGAAGCAGCCGCGTAGCACAGGGAGATCAGCTAGGTGCTTTGTGACCACCTAGAGGGGTGGGATAAGGGCGGGTGGGAGGGAGATGCAAGAGGGAGGATATATGGGGATGTATGTATATGTATGGCTGATTCATTTTGTTGTAAAGCAGAAACTAACACACCATTGTAAAGCAATTATACTCCAATAAAGATGTTAAAACAAACAAACAAACACATGATCCAACTCTATGTTGTCTACAGGAGACTTACTTGAGATCCAAAGACACAAACAGGTTGAAAGTGAACGTATGGAAAACGGTATTCCATGCAAATAGTAACCAAAAGAGAACAGGGGTGGCTATACTGTCAGACAATTGACTATATCAAAGTTTACAGGGCACAAAGAAGGACATTATATATTAATAAAAGGTTCAATGCAGAAAGAAGACATAATAATGATAAATATTTATGTGCCTATTGATAGACTATCAAAATATATAAAGGAAAAACTGACAGAACTGCAGGGAGAAATAGACAATTCTATAATAATAATTGGAGACTTCAAAAACCCACTCACGGTAATGGATAGAACAACCAGACAGAAGATTAGTAAGGAAACAGAGGACTTAAACAACACAACGAGCCAAGTAGATTTGTAGACATATACAAAACACTCTACCCAACAACAATAACAGAATACACATTCTTCTTAAGTACCCGTGGGACATTTTCCAGGATAGATCATATGTTAGGCCACAAATTAAATCTCAATAAATTTAAAAATATAGATATACGAAGTCTTTTCTTTGACCACATCGGGATGAAGTTAGAAATCAATAACAAAAGGGAAACTGGAAAATTCAAAAAATCGTGGAAATTAACACACTTTTAAACAACCAATGGATCAAAGAAGAAATCACAAATTAGAAAATGCTATGAGATGAATTAAAACAAAAACACAACATACCAACACTTACGGGGCACAGCAAAAGCTGTACTAAGTGGGAAAATTATAGCTATAAATGTTTATATTAAAAAATAAAGATCTCAAGTTAACTATGTAACTTTATAACTTAAGGAACTAGATAAAGAAAAACTAAACCCAAAGCTAGCAGAAGAAAGGAAATAAAGATTAGAGCAAAGATAAATGAAATAGAGAATAGAAAACAATACAGAACACCAATGAAATCAAAAGTTGGTTCTTCAAAAAGATCAACAAAATTGACAAATCTTTAGCTAAATGGACTAAGAAAAAAAAGTCTCAAATTGCTAAAATCAGAAATTAAAGTGAGAATATTACTACTGATTCTACAGAAATAAAAAGGATTATAAGAGAATACTATGAACAATTATATGCAACAAAGAAAATTTTGTACAACCTAGATGAATGGACAAATTCCTAGAAACAGAAAACCTACCAAGTCTAGATCACAAAGAAATAGAAAATCTGAGTAGACCAGCTAGTAAGGAGATTGAATCAGTATTGAAAAAATCTCTCAACAAAGAAAAGTCCTGGGGACTTCCCTGGTGGTCCAGTAGTAAAGAATTCACCTTCCGATGCAGAGGATGCCGGTTCAATCCCTGGTAGAGGAACTAAGATCCAACATGCCATGGAGCAACTAAGCCCTTGCGCTACAACTACTGAGCTTGCACACCTCAATGAGAGAACCTGCATACCACAAACTACAGAGCCCACGAGCCCCGGAGCCTGCGTGCAATGACTAGAGAGAGGAAAACCTGCACACCACAACTATAGAGAAGCCCATGTGTCGCAACGAAAGATCCCGCATGCCTCAGCGAAGATCCCATGTGCTGCAACTAAGACCTGACACAGCCAAAAAAAATAAGAAAATAATTTTTTTAAAAAAGTAAATGTTAAAAAAAAAAAAAAGAAACCAAAACGTCCTGGGCCTGATGGCTTCACTGGTGAATTCTACCAAAAAAATTTTTTTTGTATTTTATTTTATTATTTTTTTTGTGACCATGTCATGCAGCATGCGGGATCTTAGTTCCCCAGTGAGGGACTGAACCCATGCCCCCTGCATTGGGAGTGTGAAATCTTAACCACTGGACTGCATACCAAAAATTTAAAGAAGAGGGACTTCCCTGGTGGTCCAGTGGATAAAACTCCACACTCTCATTGCAGAGGGCCTGGGTTTGGTCCCTGGTTGGGGAACTAGATCCTGCATGCTGCTACTAAAGGAGCCCACATGCTGCAACAAAGATCCTGCGTGCTGCACCTAAGACCCGGCACAGCCAAATAAATAAATATATATTTTTTTTAAAAAAGAAGAACTTTAATGTGGAAAATGAAGCATTCCCATTTAAATTGGTGCATTTCATGCGTCTATTTGACGGGCCTGAAGCAGTTACTGTCTGCTAAGGTTTCCACTACAGAGGCAAGAAAAAAGTGTCCTTGTGCTTTCTGTCTGTCTGATTGTGGCAGCCCAGATTGAATGGGGGAATACAGGGGAAAAAAAAGAAGAACTAATACCAAATCCTTCTCAAACTTTTCTAAAAAACTAAAGAGTAGGGAGCACTTCCTAACTCATTCTGAGGCCAGTTTTACCCTGATACCAAAGCCAGACAAAGACACTACAAGAAAAGAAAAATACAAACCAATATCCTTTATGAACATTGGTGGAAAAATCCTCAACAAAATGCTAGCAAACAGGATTCAGCAGCATATTGAAAAGATTATACACCATTACCAACTGGGATTTATTCCTGGAATGCAAGATGTTTCAATATATAAAAATCAATCAATGTAATATGCCATATCAATATAATAAAAGAAAAAACCACATGACCATCTCAATTGATGCAGAAAAAGCATTTGACAAAATTCAACAGCGTTCATGATAAAAAACACTCAACAAACTCGGAATAGAAGGAAATTACCTCAATATAATAGCCATATATGAAAGCCCATGGCAAACATCATACTCAATGGTATGGAAAGACTGAAAGCTTTTCCTCAAAGATTAGGAAGAAAAGAAGGATTCTTGCTTTCACCACTTCTATTCAACATAATTCTTGAAGTTCTAGCCAGAGCAATTGGGCAAGAAAAAGAAAAGGCATACAAATTGGAAAGGAAGAAGTAAAATTATCTCTGCAGATGATATGAGCTTGTATGTGGAAAACCCTAAAGAGTCCACCAAAAAAACCCACATTAGAACTAATCAATGAATTCAGCTAAGTAGCAGGATACAAAGGCAACATACCAAAATATGTTGCATTTCCATATATGAACAATGAAACATCTGAAAGGGAAATTATAAAAACAATTCCATTTATAATAGCATCAAAGAGAATAAAATACTTAGGAATTAACCAAGAAGGTGAAACACTTGCACTGTGAAAACTACGTACTACAAAACATTGCTGCTCTTCCGTGAGTCTGGGGTGCAGGTGGGGATCAGGGAGGAGAAGTGAGAGAAGGACCTGGGACTCAGGAGTGAGAGAAGGCTAAATAGGCCCTTGGGTCCCCACCACCAGGGACCTGGCGGGCCTGAGGGCCAGTATTTTATATATTTAAGACCTGTGTCAGTAGCTCATAGTTTCTCAATCTATTGAGATTCCTGATATATAAATATGTGGGTTTTCTGGGAATTCCCTGGTGGTCCAGTGATTAGGACTTGGCACGTTCACTGCTGGTGCCTGGGTTCTATCCCTGGTCGGGGAACTAAGATCCCACAAGGCACACAGCGCGTCCAAAAAAAAAGTGGATTTTTTTTTTTTTTTTTTTTTTTTTTTTTTTTAATTTTTTTTTATTTTTTGTGGTACGCGGGCCTCTCACTGTTGTGGCCTCTCCCGTTGCGGAGCACAGGCTCCGGACACGCAGGCTCAGCAGCCATGGCTCACAGGCCTAGCCGCTCTGTGGCATGTGGGATCTTCCCGGACTGGGGCATGAACCCGTGTCCCCTGCATCGGCAGGCGGACTCTCAACCACTGCGCCACCAGGGAAGCCCAAAAAAAAGTGGATTTTTAAAAATTTTAATTTTATGTCTCTAATCAAGGCTGAATATAAAGATCCAGAAACAGTGATTCTGAACATCCCATAACTGCCATGACCCTTCAGAGTCCACAGTGAAATGCTGGATACGGTAGGGTCTGTGTCAGAGAGTGAGAGAGAGAACCAGTGTGTGAAAGGGAGAGAAAGATGACAATGTCTCTCTCTTATCCAAAATGGTCATCCAAGTTGGAAGATCACTCTTCAAATCAAGAAAGAACTGGAGTCCAGCTGATCATGATAGCTGAGAGGAGGGAATCATGAGAAAGGACACTAACATTTATTGTGGGACATGCACCTACCAGGCAATGGTTTCCAGATGAAGAAACCAAGTCTCAAGCAAGTCAAGTAACTTGTCCAAGGTACACAAATAGCCATTTGTGATTGAAACCAATGACTGACTCCAAATCCCTTCTACAATCCTACACTCACTCCTGGGCCAAGAATGGGTGAGAATTTATGATTTGAGCAACCTGGATTTTCACCCCAGGACCAACCAAATCACCCATGAAACTTGTAAAAAGCTGGAGTTCTATTTTTTACACTTATATACAGTGCAGTTCCAAACCAAATTGGGACAGTTTTGTACCTTGCACCTTATTAAAACTGGGGCTAACACAGTGTGATTGATTTGAGTAGCCTTGCCTTAGTAGCATATTCAGGCTGATTCCTTCTCTCTAGATGAGTCTCTGGGAATTCCTAGAATCTGGGGAGAGTAAGGGAGGATCTAGAGCCTTCGTTATACACACCAGGAAATCCTTGTTTTGCTGAGAACTTGGTCAAAGCTTTGGTGGTGTCAGCTCCAAAGACAAATCCACAGTTTCCTTGCAGTTACTATGTAAGAGTATCTGAGGAATTGTGGCTGTATGCCAGAATATTTAATAGGAGGCTCCTTCCTTTATGACATCACCAGGCAGGTAGCTAAGGGGACTATCTGAGACACTTGGAGAACAACAGCCACTTTTGTGGGAGTGCAAGAACAGCAGGTTTTAAAACTGAGGGTAAATATTCAGGCTTCATTAGGACCCTAAATACAAGCCAGCCGGTAAAATATGGGCTCTACCCACAGAGGCACAATCTATCATGTGGTCAAGACAAATAAAGTTGGGTCCAAGGTAGCAGTTTCGGCACAGAAAGGGGCCGAGTTTACTAACACAACCCCTCAGCGAGGACACGAATACGATCTTGCCTCAAGCCAGCGGTGTAGCACGACCTCCATGATCCCTTCAGCCCATCGAAGATCAGAAGCTGGGCATTCCACCATTCCCCATTTAGCATCAGAGTACCCTCGATCTAGCTCCCCCCACTCAGGGCCAGGCCTCTCTGGAGCACCGAGCTGTCGAACCGAGACCCGATCAAAATCTGAAGCATACCGCCATGCCGTCCAGATGCAGCGGAATGTTAGTGCATCCAGAGAGGAAGCAACTAGAAGAGGGGGTGAGAGCAAACCAGGGCATGATATCAATAATCACTACTCATTAATTCCAGATGCCAAATCCTCTCGCCGGTTGAGTTTTGTCGACCAGAAGGACAACTTCACAATCTTACAAGAAGACCCACCCTCCAAGGTCCAGTACCCACAAGGGGTCAGAGTTCCCCATAGGCCTTTGGTTTATCCAAAGGATGAAGCAGTCCAAACTGAGCCCACTCGAAAGAGTTTGACTGCTGCTGATATCAGATCTCCAAGGAGATCCTCTAGCCCAGAACGCAGTGGCAGCCGCATCTCTACAGACTCTCGACCAACCCAGAGAAGGATCCCTGGCCAAGAATCTGAAATGGGCTGTCGAAACTCAATTTACACAGAACCTAAGGCCTTGCATAGAAGTATAAACTTGGAATCATCCCTCAGACTCTCCTTCCTTAAAGATTTGGATGGTGGACACAAAGTTTCTATGCACCCAGAGCCTCAGTCTATCCGCAAGCATTCTGTCTGCACCGAAACCAAGTCTTTCCCAAAGGTCTTAATATCATCAGAAGTGGAGCCCAACGTGAAGTCCTCAATCCGAGGAGACAGTGAAGGTGGCCGCAAAGTCACCATCTCCCCCGGGGGACAGTCAGCTTCCCGTGTGACATCTCGAGCCGTGTCTGAGAGCCCCCGCAAATCTTCCACGTTTGTCACTCCAGAGCCCATCTATAAGCAGCATACCACAAGAACCTCAAAAAGTACTTATGTGTCCTCAGGACCCACACTTAGGCATCCAGAGCCCTCCGGAAAGCCCTCTGTCTATGCAGAACTGGAACTGACCCCTCGGCCCTTACCCCCTCGGTCCTTACAGAGATACGGGCCAGACTCCTCATGGTGGGCCTTACTCAACCCTGAAGTTGAAATGCCCCAAAGCCGGCCAATAACACTTGACTCCGAGCCTAAGTCCCCTTCTCCCATAGACCCTTCAATGCCCTTTTCTGAAATGGAATCAAGCCCTTTCTGTGAGGATCTCATGTTCCAGAGAGGGAAGGCAAGCCCATCACCACCACCATCACCAAAGGAGTCTCCAAGCCCGGAAACGCTGAGGGAAGTGCCACAGGTTCCCAAGCACACCTCCAAACAACCCATTCAAAGGTTTAGTGCTTTCTTCTTGGGTATGTGAAGAAGCAGACTACCCAGGTGCAGCCCCAATTTAGTGAGGTGGGATGCTGGGGTGGGCAAGAAGTTCCCCCTCTGCATTCTGGGCCTCAGAGCTGCCCTCCTGCCAGAGCCAAAGTGAGACCCATCCTTGAGCCCATTGCTCCATTCCTTCCCCACCAGCTTCTCTGAGCTCCAAGCTAATGACATCGATGACGATGCTTGGGCCAGCGTCAGGCATTGATTCTTCCAGGCAACGCTGCTTAGCCTTTTAATGGAAGGTAGTAGAGAGTGGTTTGCAGGGTGGGAAGCTACTTCCCGAGAGTGGAGATAGAGAACTGAGCTGGTAAAGAGAATAGGTAAATATCCTCAGGTAAATATCCTGGCAACAAAGTGGGCCATAAATGAGCTGGGACTTAGACTTCCAAGGGGGGAGAGGCATTTACAGTGGCACAAAGAGAGGGTGGGGAAAAAGGGAGAGGGAGAGTGGGAATGTGACATTTAGTCTCAGGCTGGAGGAGCTTCTTGCAGACATCAAGGGCTGAGGGCACCTTTGTGTGGAGAAATATGGAGCTAGAAAAGGAGATGTTAAGCAGTGAGGGGAGGGGGCGTGTATCCCGCAGAGAGAAAAAAAGAGCAACAATCTCTGTTACTTTCAGATGTCTCTGAGGAAATGTACAATCGTGTCATCTGGTGGCTAAAAGGTCTGTGCTTTTCCCTCCTGCGGGTCCACTCTGGGGGGCTGGGAGGCAGGAGGACAGTTGGGAGGGTGGCCTCTGTATCCACAGAGCTAGATCTGTTAGGATGGCACATGCTGGGATTTTGACTTGAAGGGGCAGAGGAACATCTCATCTTGCCTAATATTCTACCATTAGAGTCCTTCCTTTGGGACTTGGAAACTTTTTTCATTTTTAAGAGTCTCCTTTTAATGGGAAGGAGTCACTTTTGGAATGGAGAACGATTTAAGCCCATGGCCTTTCAGATTAGCTGGTCTTTACCTACCATGTGATAAAAAGCAAACATCAGAAGCCCCGTTAACACAAGCTACCTGCTTCATGGTCTCACTCAGGGCTAACTCCAAACTTATTCAGGTTGAGGGGGTCTCCCCATGTGTCTCTCTGCTTCCTTAGAACCCTCTTCAAGCCCTCATCCCAGGATCTGGGAGGTACTTATTGGCTGCTTCCCTGGCAGGCTCTCCAGGGATGTCTAGGTGAGGACATCAGTGGGTCCTGCAGCCAACCTGAGAATCCCCAGGGTCTGACCACCCCACCGCCACTCACTTTGTGCTCTTGACCTCTGATAGGAGGGAAGGTGGGAACCAGTCCTAATACAGAGCATCTTAGCGGCAAGGAATTCCTGCTTCAAGCATTATGGACGAAAACATGCTCCAGCCCTGTGAGCACAAGAGAGGCCAGGGCTCTAGATGAGGACATTCCTAGAGAGGAGAGAGCCCTGGGAATGCAATCCGGTCCCCACCAGCAGTCCTGCCCCTCAGAGGGAGCAAAGATCCATAAAGGAGAGGTTTTTATTTTTTTTATTATTTATTTATTTATTTATTTATTTATTTATTTTTTTAAACCTCTTTATTGGAGTATAACTGTTTTACAATAGTGTGTTAGTTTCTCCTTTACAACAAAGTGAATCAGTTATACATACACATATGTTCCCATATCTCTTCCCTCTTGCATCACCCTCAAGGAGAGGTTTTTAGAATAAGGACTCTGGAGTTTTATTATTGGGTTTGAGCCCTGTGTCCACTATTTTCTGACTGTGACCTTGGGTAAGTTATTTTACCTCTCCAATCATTAGTTTGCCCATCTGTTATTAGGAACAATGGCTTCCTCTCAAGGTTCTTGCAAGGACTTGCCAAGCTATTACACGTAAAGCACTTAGCACGGTGCCTGGCAACAGTGAGCACACAGTAAATGCTAGCCGTTGTTATTTGGGCCACTTTGGACTAGGAAGGAATTTGGGCCAGGTTGTGCCCCAGTCCACTGGACATCTTTAGTAAAATTCTCTTTTTCCCCTCCTGTTGGCACTCTCTGAGTTCCATTTGCTGCCCTCCTGGGAATGCCTGGCTTCTACTCTCTCCGTTATGACAGATGAGGAGGTAAGAACGCCCCTGGGAAGTTCCTTCCCGTCTTTCCGTGCTCCCCCTTATCCAAGTGCCTCTCTTACCCTTTGATGGAAGCAGATGTGAAAGGAGACAGCCAGAGGTGCTCCCTATGGTTGGGCGGGTTGTTCACTGCACAAGGGCACCTGGCAGAGAAGCAGGGGCTGAAATCTAGCCTGTGTTCCACTTGCCAAGCTGTGCACCTATGGGGATGCATCTCCCCAGAGGGGCATTGACATGAAGGTACCAGAGCTGGTTGCAACGCTGGAGAGAAAGAGTAGAGACCTTTTGGCAAACGATGAATCTTGCCAAGTGCTCTGTGGGAAGGCTGTCTGGGAAGCCATAGGCTGGATCCATCCTCGCTTGGCTCTCCCCTCTCCAGCCTAGGGCACTCCAGAAAGGGGACATTTTTCTGGGTTACACACTATTTGAGTCCTCAACTTGGAAAGACACAAGGTGAACTCTGCTCTCGGCAGCCCTGTGTCCTGAATTTGGCAGAGTGTCCTGATTTCACAGTGCGTTGTTCCTATAAGTACTTTCATTCTTCTTGGTCCATGTTTGATAAGGTAGTCCAAGCTCTTTTGCCTTCGTTCTTTCTCTTGCCATATCTCTCCTTTAGCCAAAGTCCAGCATGGCCTCTAATGGACTAGCCCAGGATGGACAGTTGACTACAGATGCAAGACAAATGAGATGTGTGTGTGGCAGGGGAGAACAGCCTGAACTCAGATAACAGAACAGCTGCAGGGGATGTGCCAGAAATGCGGCTGCCACCCCCTCTGCCATGCCTGCTTATCTAGCCCTGTGCCCTGAGCTCAGCTGTGGGTGGGAGCAGCTACTTTTAGAGATTATCTCCATGCAAGACAGTAAATCCTTCTCTCCCTCCTGCCTTTCTCTCTTCCTTCCTTTCTCCTTTTCTCCCTTCCTTCCATAAACAGTTTTTATTCAGATGCTTAGCACTCTGCTAGGCACTATTGAGGAAACCATTGAAGCCTCACAGCACACACATTCTTTGGCCTTGAGAAACTTACCATCTGGATGGGGAGATAAGACATATGGACAGGGGGCTTCCCTGGTGGCGCAGCGGTTGAGAGTCCGCCTGCCGATCCAGGGGACGCAGGTTCGTGCCCCGGTCCGGGAGGATCCCACATGCCGCGGAGCGGCTGGGCCCGTGAGCCATGGCCGCTGAGCCTGTGCGTCCGGAGCCTGTGCTCCGCAACGGGAGAGGCCATGACAGTGAGAGGCCTGAGTACCGCACACACACACACAAAAGACATATGGGCAGGAAATATTTAAACAACAATATGAAATAGTCCGTGCTCAAATTGTTCAAATGAATGCATCAGACTGAATAAGTTCTCTTGAAGGGTCTTAGGAGAGAGGGAGTCAGCGGGGAATGAGGCGGTCAGGTTACCCATTCCTTCCCAAAGCCGGGGGGATATCCTAACAGCCAGCCTCTTGCTCACCCCTTGATGCAAACCTATACCTTTGGGAAGGGATTAGTATTTCCCCTCATTCAGGATATGATGCTTTTGACAGAGCAAGTTCCTCCCAGTTTTTCTCCAGCTTGCCCTCTTTCTTTATGCATCTTGTTTTAGTTTAGGAAGTCAAAAGCCTTGGCAGCAGGACGGCTCCTTCTCAAAATAGCTCTTCTCCTGTCTCGATAATTGCAGCTCTCCAGCCTGTTGAGCAGCAGAGCTGCTCCCCAGAAGCTGGGAAGAGAAGGCTCCCAGGCAGCGGGGCCTGCTGGTTTTCTCTGGATCTCTGGAAGTGGGTGGCATGGAGGTGGGCCTGGCACTCTCCTCACAGGGTGTGCAAGAGCTAGGCCTTCCTCAGACTGTTCCCTAGGCTGCATGGACCACAGGCAGTCCCAGGCTGAAGACTCTGTGGTGCTGGTGTCCAAGGCCTCTGGTTCCTCTCATCTAGGAATGGTTGACTGTGGAGTCTGGTCCAGATTCCATTCCCGGCAGGAATTCTCTGGTGGCCCAGCCATGGCGTCTGGCTCGTGGATGGCAGCCTGTTTGTTGCCGAGCTTCACAAGCCCTTCTGGGTCCACAGCTGGGGACGGAGCATGATTCAGCCTCCTCCCAGGCGGCCCCTCAAGACCTTTCTGTCTAAGGAGCAGGGTAGACAGATGCTTCTCATCTTTGGATTGGGACATTAGGGACTGGAGTCTTCCCGGAGGAGGTTATGCTGGAGTGAGGGAAACATTCCTGGTGGATTTTTTTTTTTTGGTATCAAAACTAGCAGAAGCTCAATAGGAAGGTCCTGGAGGGTGCCCTCTGCGGTCAGCGGGGGCTGTCTTCTCACACAACCCTGGGGAATTCCCTGGGATAAAGCAGCTCTTGTTGGGAGGGGCTGCCCTGGTCCCAAGATCCTGTGTCCTCAAGGCACCTAACCTACTCACCCTTAGATGTGCTGTCAGGGGACAAGGTGGTTTACTCCCTGCTCTATCAATTATGCAAGGAATCAACTCTGGAAAACAGGCCAGGAGCAAGAGGAGGCTGTTTCAGTGATACCTAAGGCAGACTTCAGTATCTTAAGGGTGACATGTCATTTGTCCCTGGGGGATGGGACGGCCAGCCTCCTCTTGGCTCCTGAGTCACAGGGAAGTTTTGCTCAGGTAGACTAACTTGGCAAGGAAGAACCCAGAGCCCAGGGGGAGCACAGGGAGGCTCCGCATTCCTGGCGATGCTAACAGAATCCTAGGATATGGGCTGTCTGGAGGGAACCCCAGAACCTTTTTCCTACCCCCTCATTTTCTCTTGCTTTGTACAGAGGCTCATAGTTGAAAGGGAAGGGGGTTGTCGAAAGGATGGAGCAGAGCTGCTGAAAATGGGGCAGGGCACCTTGGGAGGCTTTTCATAGCAGCCTGACCCTCGCTACCCCGCTGCTTTTCCTGTCAGATGGTACCTTGTTCACTGCAGCTATCATGGGCAGTCAAGCCCAGAGCAGGACGGGAGGCTGGAGACCTCTGGCCCAGAGTTGCTATTTTGGGCACAGGCTAGATTGACCAACTCATCAGGGTTTGCCTCGGGTGCTCCTGACTTTAACATTGAAAGTCTTGCATCCTGGGAACTCCCTGAGTCCTGAGCAAACCGGGACAGTTGGTCACCCTAGGACAGATGGTGTGGTATGCCTCAGCAAGAGCCTCTGGAAGCACAGGGCAGGGGGGTAATGTCCTACCTCCACCGGGAGACCTGGGCAGATTACTCCCTCTGTCTGTACAACAAGGGCAGGAAAATGCTATGCCTTCTTCCCGAGCTTGATGGCAGAATCCTTTCATTTTTTTGTTCTGCCCAGAATGAGCACACATAGGGAAGAATCAGCCACATCCATTTTGGACTTTCTAGTGTATTTCCAGAAGCTACTTGGTTCCCTGCTTGGAACCCATGTCCAACATTACACATATCTATCAGGGTAGTTTGGTGCTGTTTCAAATGGTGGGTTTTTCAGGTGAGAAGAGAGACAGTGGGCCTGAGTAGACTACAGGGAGCTTGGCTCCAGAGGGCAGGTGCATACTCAGATGAGGGAGCAAATCTGTAATGCAGAAGCCATCTGACAGCTGCTCAGCCAGAGGAAGGCTGTGCTGAGTGACAGAAATGATCATGTCCCTTCACCCTCCTCGGCTCAGCTGCCTTTTGCCCAGCTGCCATGAGGGGAGAAGCAAGAGACAGCTGCACCTTGGGGGCTGAATGCAGGCCTGGAGGAGGGGGACAGAATGCAAGGCAGCTCCTGAGGGAAGCTCAGACTCTGACACTGTAGATGGGGGGACTGGATCAGCCAGAGTCATTTCCTTGGCACACCTACCACAGACAAAGTCATCCAGCTCCCGGGGTCTCAACAGTGGATGTTTTGGGGAATTGGGTTCAATAAGTCTGAAACCAAGACCTGTTTCCTAGAGGTAGAGTGGTGTCTAGCTGGGGAAGCTGACTCCACAGTTGGTGGCAGCATGTGTCACTTTAGACTAAGGCTTTTCTCCCATCCCTCTACACCCATTACACATGCACATGCTAATTCTTTGGAGGGAAGGCATTTGAAATAGTCACAGTTGACAGTTGCTAGGTTGGTGTTGATAACTTCGGTGTTAGCTGAGATAATAGCCGCCATTTATTTTAGTGATTATACCAGCGCTAAGTGTATTGCCTTAGTGAATCTTCACAGCAAACCTATGAGGTAGACTTTTTCTCCCTGTTTCACAGATGAAGACACCGAGGCCCAGAGCTTGCTCATCAATGCCTGGAGCGCTCTAGGGAACATCTTGCCCCAGGGGTTCATATGTGGTGTATAAACCCTTTTTCTGTAGTCACGTATTCCTGGAAGATAACTTCGTGATATTTCAGTAGCACCGGTCTCTGCATTTGAACTGAGAGGCTGGGAGGTCAGCGTGAGCTGGTAAACAGCCAGAATGAAGGGCAGGTTATGGGTCAGCGAAGCCCATAGCCTCAAGGCTTGTCTGTGCTCCAAATCAGAGTGGAAACTAAGCAATTATTCCTCTTGGTCAATCCATATTGATCGGACATCTCTTGGGGGCAGAGGCCTGATCACCCAGGCAGACATCACATGACATATTCGCTGAGTTGAAGTAAGTAGAGGTTAAAACAGAAAACATACACCCTGTCCTTGAGGGGCTTGTGGTTAATTTGCAGAGAAAAGTATACGGATGGATCACTTGAAAGGAAGTGAATATCAAAGGACAAACAAAGTCCAGGGCAACAAGTCAGCAAAGCTTCCAGCATGGAGGCGCTTGGAGGGTAGACACCAGGGGGAGACAGATTTTGGCTCAGTAAAATGAAGACCTTGGTAACTCACCACCCAAAGATTGAAGGGCAGCTGTTAGAGTCAGTGAGGTTTTGGCCGTGGAAGATATTCGAGCAGAGGCTGGAAGGTCAAGGGAGGGGGACTTGAAGGGAGCCAGACATGCAGGGGGTGGTGGTATTAGGAGGTGTGTAAGTCCCTTCCATCCCTGAGCCTCCTGTGCCCTGCCCTGCCGCAGAGAGGATGTTGGAAGGGCCCTCTGTCTGGCTTCTATCACGCTGCTGGCTCTGGAACTGTCCCTTGCTGCGGCGGTTCAGCAGGTGCCAGGAAACACTGTGTTCCCTGACCTTGCTGCCCACATCTCACGCCTGCCCCGGGATCGTGGGACACTGCGGAGCAATAAGGGAAGGAGTGAGGCTTAGGGTATTTTGGTTTCTTGCCTCTGCACAGACCTTGCTGGACAGACTGGCTAAGGTTTCCTTGAAAGACACAAGCCAGTGATAGGTAGACGTTTGGCTCCACCAGGGCTCTCTGACTGTATCATCACTGACTCAACACCTCTGGGGCAGGGGTACTATTAGCTCTTGCACCACTTAAGGGAAACTGCTACCGAGAGGCAAATGTGGCCTTTGCTAGTCAGGCAGATCTGAAATCCTGATTTCCCGTGGTAATTACTTTTTATTCTTGACTTTGAACATGGGCCCTGGCTTGGCCCAAGTGCAGCATCACTTGTTTGCCATCACTGTGCCATATACCCTTCACCCATGGGTGGGCAGGAAAGATCCAGTGGAGCGGGGGGGCCAGGAGGTTTTCCGTAAAGACCATGTTAGCCTGATCTAAGTAGAGGGGGGCCCAGGACAGCAGACTGGGGCCGTGGTTTCTGATACGAGTTTCCCAGAAGAATCACCCTCTGTGCAAGGTATGTGTCGACTCTCCAGACGCTTGGCTTGAATGCCCCACCCCAGCAGTGCCCTGGAAATTGTACCCTAGTCAAGGACATCAATGCCTGCTGGGATGTTGAATTTCTTCCTTCCTTTCTTTTCTGCCTGCATGGCTTGCGGGATCTCAGTTCCCCAACCAGGGACTGAACCCAGGCCCCAGCAGTGAAAGCCTGGAATCCTAACCACTAGGCCACCAGGGAACTCCTGGGATGTTGAATTTCAAGAGAGAACCAGAGCTCCAAGAGCTGAGGGGCACTGAGGCAAGGTTGGCCAGACAACCTGCTGGCTGGAGGTGGCACAGAGCACACAGTGATCAGTGACTCACACAAGGGCTGCTATAGCTCAGCCCTGCTTCTGACCAAGCGTCAGACTCTACCTGTCCCAATATGGAACATGAGAGCTGGAGTTGAGGGTAGAACAATCCTCTCTTTCAACGGGGAAACCAGAAGCACAGGGAGGGGAAGGGACTTTCAGGCAGTGAGATAATTGCCAGAGCTGGCATGGGGACTTACTCCCAGGCCAAGTTCTCATGGAGACTCCTGAATTGCTATAGGGCTAGCATGCAGGGTTGTATAGGTAGAGTGACCCAGAGTCTACCTTAGGCTTTTATTTTGCCCAGCCCATGCTTCATGTTGAGCCTGTGACCATCAAGACCACAAGATTCTTGGCTTAGAGATGAGTTCCATGGTCCCTTCCTCTTTGGGGGCCTCACTTCCTTCAAAGCAAGCTGGCACCAACATGCCTTAGGAAACACGGGGCTCTCTGGGGTCTGGGCAGCAGGTGCCAGAGCAGAGCTGGGATTCCAGCTGCAGCTGAGGATGAGCTGCTAGCTGAGATGTGTTTGTGTCTACACTTGAGCAGCAGCCAGAACTGGGGGAAGGAGGGACATTATGAGTGTGGAAAACAAGGCTTTGTGATAGGGCCTGTCTTCCTTGACATAGGCTTTCTCCCTTGGGCCCAGCACCCACAGTCCAGGCCTTGCAGACTGAAGCATCCAAGAGGTATTCTTTTTTTTTTAAATTTATTTATTTGTTATTTATTTTGGCTGCGTTGGGTCTTAGTTGCGGCACGCAGGATCTTTGTTGTGGCATGCGGATTTCTTAGTTGCAGCATGCGGGCTTCTTAGTTGTGGCATGTGAACTCTTAGTTGCAGCATGCATGTGGGATCTAGTTCCCCAACCAGGGATCGAACCTGGGCTCCCTGCACTTCTTTAAGCAATGACACCCCTTCTATCCTCCAGTCTACCATTGCCAGATATTCAATAGCAGCCCCATGTTTTCTGAACCTGATCTCACCTGTGGTACCCAGGCTCCCTCCCTCTCTCTGCTGAGTTTTGACGGATCCCAACCAAGACCACTGGGTCACGGATCAGACTGAAATAGTGTAGGCCGGCCTCTGGCACTTCTACCAATAGAGGGAGGGGGCCATGCCTGTGGCCTCAGTTTTGTCTAAAGTGTATTCAAGCCAGTCAGTCTGCCCTGGAAGAGGACTCTTGGAAGTCAGGGAGGGGCATGCTGCTGGAACCTTCCACAGAAGCCCGACCAGCTCAGACCTGTATTAGCTCAGGAAATCCCCACCAACTCCCCACCCTCTAAGCATCTATGTTCTCCTAGCTGCTGCTGACCCTTCTGAGCCTCTAATGCCTCTAAAGCTGCTGGGGATTCTGTTCCCACAGCATCTCACCTGCTTGCCCAGCATGGCCTCTCCTGAGGCCCTCACCACCTTCCACAGCCACAGGCAAGGCTTCACTGCCCTGGAAAGGCCACGCAGCCTCTCCCTTCCATTCTTCCAACAGATGATCCCAGGATAATTTATGCAGCAAATCCTCTTTAATCTTTAATCTAGGGTCCTGCACGAAGGGAACTCCCTCCTGTCTCTTCTTCACAGCTTGGCTGGAGGTGGAGGTTGTCTGACATTCCACCTTAGGAGGTGTACAGAGGGTATGGACAATCAGTAACTTGGACATCAGCTGGGTTCAATTCCCACAAACCTTGTGGACTCTCCGGGGTAACTGATCGTTTCTCTCCAACCTGTGAGGCAAACTCCCCTCTCCTTCCAAAGGTTTCTTCTCCTGGGGATACCAGGTGGGCCCTTCCTTTTTCTTTGGGGACTGGCTCAAGCCCCCACGGTGCTGCGCTGCCTGGGCAGGCCACTCTTTAGGGGCTGAGTAAGGAAGAGCCAAGTGACCAGCGAAGCCCTGTCCCGAGCGCCTCTCCGCACCCTGTCTCCGGGGGTCGAGAGCTGCAAAGCCCCACGGCGGGCCTGCCTTCCCTTGCCCAGCCTGCGCCGGCTCCCCGCGCCGCGGAGGTGCAGGCCCCGCCCCGGGGCCGCCCCACCCCGCCCCCGCCGCCGGGCCCCGCCCCCGGCTGGTCGGCTCTCGGGGCAGCGGGCGGGGGCAGGCGGTGTGGCGAGGTCGGCACGCAGCTCCGGCCGCGGGTCGCTCGGGCGCTGTCCAGGCGGAGCCGGCCCGGCCCGGGCTGCAGCCATGGTAAGGCTGGCGGGCGCGGGGCGGGGCCGGGCGCGCAGGGCCCGCCGCTCCAGGGCGGCTTCGCCGAGACCCGCGGCGCCGCAGTCCAGGCTGTGCGGGGCGGGAGGCGTTGTCGCCTGCCGCGGGCACAGGCAGGCTGGCGGACGGCGCTGCGTCGCTGCTCCCAAGTTTCTTCTGATGCGAGCAGGCACGGAGTGGGCCCCGGCCACCGGGGTGCTGCCCCGTTCTTGGACGAAGGGGTGGGTCCGTGCTGGGTGGAGAGGGGGCGCCGGCCGAGACGCGCTGGTGGGCTGGGGTGAGTGAGTCAGGCAGGGGCGGAGGTGAGGGTCCCCACCCTTGCCTGGGTCAGCTGTTAGCTGGGTGACTCTTCCTCGCCCACCTACCGTGGGCTCAGGGACCAGCACCAACTTCCTTGGAAAACACACACAGGAGGCCCGCAAACACTGCCTGCCTCGCCAAGAGGGATGGTGAGACGCTTGGGCCCTCCCTTCCCACAGCACCATCTGCCCAGGGACCTCGGAGAGAGGGAGGCCCAGCCACCATCCTACCCCGTGGGATCAGCTGTGTCCCTCGGCCTCTGAGACAGGAACCATGGGGAATCTTCCTCCTGCTGCATCCTCCCCCCTCCCCCCAAGCCAGGTCCCTCTGCAGTGGTGGAGGGTGGAGGGAACTCATTCCTGCCACCTGCCTGTGGTGGGAGGAGAGACAGTAACCCCAGCCAACCACGCTGAAGACCCCCCAGCTAGGAAGTTTTGATGTTTGACTGTGAGGGTGCAAGCTCTTTTCCTGCCATCATTGCCAGAGCCTGCCACAAACACGTTATGCTGAGTGTCAGGGCCTCCAGGCCGTATGCCAGCTTCTCCTCCCAGTCTGGAAGCCCCCTAGCCTTTGCCCTCTGTATTGGGAAGCACAAGCTGTTTACAGCAGGAGGAGATCCGTGACCAGCCTGTGGGGCAGGATGTTGGCTGTGGGCAGCCTCCAGAAAGGAACTCCCCGGGCCCTGTGGAATCAGAAGCTTCCAGGTCTAGAAAGGCCAACCTTTTGGGCTCTTCTCTCTCAAGCTGTGTCCAGGCCGAGGCCCAAGCCTTGGCCAGGAAGTCTTGGTGACACCGTGACCTTCCCCAAAGAGGGGTTTCCTGGGAGAGGCCAAGTGGTGGCTGCCTTTATCCCTGCCCCCATCCTTCTCCTCACATGGGGATGGACAGACCGATTGTCCCAGGGACGGAAGCCTGGGGGAGCACTGATTGTTCTTAGTGCCAAGTGTCCCTAGTGCAGGGACCGAGAGGGGCTTTTTCTGCCACACACTAAGTTCAGTTCAGCTGAGGTCTTGGTGCTTCAACTTGGCTGAGGCCACCCTGTTCCTCTGTATTTAAAGGCACCCCGTCACCACCAGAGTCCTCAGCCTCAGGCCCCTGCCTCAAGCCAGCCTAGTCCTTAAGCTGACTGGGTTCATGTCAAGCCAGACTTCTCTACGAGGGTCACTTTGTGGAAGGAGATCAGGCACCCAGCTGCTTCGGAGATCAGTGGGGAGAGCTCCTCAGCCCAGGAGCCCCAGGGGGTTTTAATTGGCATGCAAAAAGAATGACTTGGCTAACATTAATAACCATCCTGTGACTTGAGATGTACCTTCTCTCCCCAGGTTCAAAGCAGCTTGAGGTATCTGTCATCTGGGAGTGCTTTCTTTCCCCAGCCTTCCTGGGAGGCAAGGAAGGGCCATTCACAACTGGACATTAAGGCCCTGAAATTAAGACACTATTCAAAATCACAAAGGGTATTTCTAGCCAAACCAGAAGCACTGGCCTCCTGACTCCTAGTCAAGTGCTGCATCTGCACTCTCCCAGTTAGGTCCCTCAATTTGTCTCCCACCTAATCGGCAACTTTGAAGCCTCTGGGATCCCAGCCTCTCCTTGACCTGAGCTCATGCCCCTCAGAGACCAAGTGTTAGCAGCTCCCCTGCTGACTCTCTGAAAGTGATGGGGTGATGAAAGTGATACAGGTCCCCATGAGTCAGAGGTCAGGTATCCTAGGATGGAAGGAGTCCCTGCAACAAAGGCCTCTCTGTGGCTGGGACTCTCTGCAGGGAAATCTAGGGGCAGATTTCTGAAGGCAGTGCGGTTCTCCACTGAGAGAACACAGAGGGACACTGGGAAGAAAAGTGGGGCCATTCCTAAGAGAACATACACCCAGGGGGATTGTAGGACACCCCACACTACTTCAGCACTGCTTGAAGTTAAGGTGAAAGAGATTGGAAACCTTTGGGACTGGAGTCTCCTGGGTAGCTGCCCCAGGTACTGATGGACCAGGTCACCTTGGGGACAGGTCTCAACCCTCCGGCAGGCCTCAGTGTCCTTGGGGGTTACAGGAGAGGCCAAGTGGATCAAGAGCCTGTGTTGCAGACAGACTTGGGAGGCTGGTGCTGTGCCCATCGGGGTAGGCGGCGGGCAGGCATCATGGAGCAGCCAATCAGAGGAGGAGGGGACTGCAGAAAAAAACGATCCTGCTGCAGCTGAGCTGTCCTTGGAGGGTGGGAGCCAAGGGAAGGGAGGAGGAGGGGTTGGGGAAGGACATTCCACAGGCTTTTTTGGCCCCTGACAGACACAGGGGGGTCAGAGAGAAAGGGAAAGGAGCAAGTCAGGACGCTGGATTACAACAAGAGCATCAAGACCAGGCTGTTTCTGTGTGTGAGGAACTTTTCTTGGGAGATAAAATTAGACCTAGAGCTTGCTGACAGGGAGTCTGAAGCGTGGGACATGGACCGTTCATTGGGATGGCAAGGCAGTTCTGTCCCTGAGGACAGAACTGAAGCTGGGGTAAGGTGCTGCTCTGGGAGATGGGTGGACCCGCCCTGTTTTCCCCCTGCATTGTCTGGGATTGGGGCTCAAAGTCAGAAAATGATTTGGTCACTGGCAGAGCCGGGGGGCAGGGAAGGACAGACAGGAGGTGAGGCCCCTCGTGTCCTAATTCCTTGTCTAGAGCCCCTGTGGGCCCCTCTGTGCTGATGAGCAGCTCCCTGGCATGGAGAGTGGTGCTGGGTTCCTGGTGACTCTACTTGAAGATTGCAAGGGCTGGGGGTCTCCATCAGTGCCTTCCTTGCTGCCCTGCTGCTCAGTGCCCCTGGGGAAACCAGGCGGAGTGCAGTCCTCTCTCTCCCAGCCTCAGCCTGACCCCTAGACTGACCTGCTGGGTCACTGTGGGGTTGTGCAGAGGGGCAGGATTTCCCCGAATTCCCCAGACCCTTAGCCCACAGCCCCATCCCTTCTCTGTTGCCATATAATTAATCTTCCAAGCTGGGACACTTTGCAGAGTGAAAAGGGGCAATTAGGCCAGAACAACAAACATAAACTGGCATGTATGGTCACCCCACCGGCCCCCACAAACACTGTGGGTAAG
Source organism: Kogia breviceps (assembly GCF_026419965.1). Classification (NCBI taxonomy): domain Eukaryota; kingdom Metazoa; phylum Chordata; class Mammalia; order Artiodactyla; family Physeteridae; genus Kogia; species Kogia breviceps. Next base: position 24,158,519 of record NC_081328.1, read on the forward strand.
AAAAAGCCTGTTGGATCAGGCTTGCCTCAGGACTGTCTCTTCTGGCCACTTGGCCCCTACCTGCTCGTTCCAGTTTCCATCTAAAAGGCCCCTTTTCCTGTCTAAGCAAACCCTGGAGACTACGGCTATAAGCAGGAACGGGGACTTGAGAGGCGACAGCCTGGCAGTAGCTCTTAGGGCACTTTCCCCTCTAGGCTCCCCGTGTAGTCCCTTCCCTCTGCATAAACTCGGCAGCGTGACTGCATCCCTCAGTTCTTCCCTTTGTAAAACGGGGGCCTGAAGGAAGACTGCAGCCATGTTCTCTGCCCTCACCCTGGCTGGGACTCCACAGTGGTCTGGGGTAGCCCCCACTGGCTTGGCTGATTCCCAGAGGGTGAGTCAGCCTGTGAAGCCGGCCCTTGTCCGTTGTCTGGGGGAGGCACGTGGGTTTTGTGAGGCCGAGCTGAGCCCAGCACCGCCAGGCACTCCGCAAAGGGGGCTGGCCCCAAAGGAGAGAGAGGAAGCTTTAGGGTCTGGAGCTGAGGGTCAGAGTAGCGGGGAGTGACCTGTCTTCCCAGCTGGAGATGGAGTGGAGCAGGTCTCCACAGAGAGGCCAGCCCCCCGCTGCCTACCACCCGTGCGGTTCACAGTTGAGACCAGACCCCCTGCCACACTGCAGGCTGAAGCCTATCTCTGGGCACCGGGGGCAAGGGACAGCTGCGGGTGCTTCCCCCTATACATCCCTCACAGTTGGGGGCTGTCAGAAGTGTCCTGCCGTCCTCCCTCACCTGGTCCCTCCCAGCTCCCCTTCACCCACACTCAGCATCCACTGGCAGGTTTCCCCTTCGCTCCTGGGGCCCAGGCTCAGGTTCTGTGTGGCTCAGTGTCTGGAATAAGGGGGGTCAGGTCAGCTGTGCTGAGTTCTGGGCAGTGAGTCCTGGGGAGTGAGCACCTCCAGTAGAGTCTGCACCTCAGTCCCGGAGCTCTGCGACTGCGGTGACGGTGACAGGAGGCAAAGAGACCCCTGCTGGCAGCTCCCTTCTCCCCGCCCCGTCCTTCCTGCCCCCACCCCAGTCTGGCTGGCTGCACCCTCCTTGAGTCCTGAGCCACACTCTCCTCTCAGCTCGAATGCCTCTGTCTGCTGCCCCTCATTCAGCCTGACTTCCTGGCCTTTGGGGGCAGTCCCTGGTCCTGGCTTGGAAGGGCAGCCTCAACAAGCACCCTGTTGAGAGGGAGCCTTGGGACTGGAGCTGCTCAGTTCCCCAGAGCAGTTTGCAAGGGCTCTGGGGGCTGCCCAAGGCTGCTGCTGGACTCCATGGCCTTTCCTGACGTCTTGGACCCTTGGACCAGGGAGGCATGTGAGCAGTCGCGGGAGGGATGGTGAGCGCTTCCTCTGGCTTGGCCGCCTGTGCAGTTTCTTTCCCTTGTAACCATAAGTGCTTCCCTTTCTCCCTCTTGCCTTCTCCTGTCTTCCTCCTTCATTCTTCTCTTCCTGCCACCTGCCCGCCTACCCCACCCCACCCCCAAACCCTCAGATCAAGCGCTTTCTGGAGGACGCAGATGATGCAGAACTGAACAAGTTCGTGAAGGATTTCCCAGGAAGCGAGACCTACCACCAACCAGAGGCCAAGACCTGGGTGTCCAGGCCCCAAATCCTGGAGCCGAGGCCCCAGGCCTCGGACCTCTGTCAGGATGACCTGGAATTCAGACGCCCTTCGTGGCCCCAGCCCTCTGACAGCCAGCAGTACATCTCTGCCTCAGCCCCTCTCAGCCCCTCAGCCCGGCCCCGCAGCCCGTGGGGCAAGCTCGATCCCTATGACTCCTCTGAGGTAGAGCCTCCAGCCCTGCCTTGGCCTTTCAGTGGGCTGGTGCAGGAGGACCCGGGGAGGGAGCAGGGAGAGCCCGAGTGTGTGTGTGCGTGCGTGCGTGTGCGTGCTGAGCTGGAGCCCCTCTCTGTCCTGTGTTGGCCCCAACTCTGTGGTGTCACCCCGCAGGCATGTTGGACGCTGACAATATCGGCAGGGACAGGAGCCCAGCCGGTAGTCCCAGATGGGGCCTCAAAGGAGTCTGGCACTGCTCTTTAAGGCTGGCGTTGGGTCCTGGGGTTCTTCTGCCTCTACCCTGATGCACTCTGCCTTCTCGTCCACCAGGATGACAAGGAGTATGTGGGCTTTGCGACCCTCCCCAATCAAGTCCACCGAAAGTCCGTGAAGAAAGGTTTTGACTTTACCCTCATGGTGGCAGGTAGAGCAGGGGCGGGGCAGGGCAGGGCTGGGCAAGAGGTGTCTCAAGTGGGGATGGTCTATATGTGGGGAGTGGGTATGGGTAGGGCAGGAGAAAGCCAGGGGCTGTGCCTTTTTGCAAAATAGCTGGGAGACGCGGGTGGCCGAAAGTACGTATATGTTGCAGGGGAGGGGGTGGTGACGAGGTACAAAAAACATTTAACCCTCAGCTTTCTAGTAGTTGCCTTTCTCTGTGTGACCTTGGGCAATCTCTTATCCTCTCTGGGCCTCATCCAAATGAGAAGCTGGACGAGCTCTTCTCTGTGCTTCCTTCCAGCTCTGCTGTGGTTTAGTTAGTCTCTTCCCAATTAGATAAGAGAGCTGCTGCCCCTGCAACCCCGCCACCTTGGTCCGGCGGGGTTGCCTCTTGGTTACAGATCTGATTTGGTGCCTCTGTCCTCTCTCCCCTGTCAGGAGAGTCTGGTCTGGGGAAATCCACTCTCGTCAATAGCCTCTTCCTCACTGATCTGTACCGGGACCGGAAACTCCTCAGTGCTGAAGGTGAGAAAAGGAGAGGAGCATGGAGACAGGCAGGCAGAGCTGACTTGGGAAATCGAACTGACTGCAGCCGCTGAGGGATGGGGCCTTCCCCAGCACGCAGGAAGCCGTGGCTTCCTAGAGAGACTGCCAGCATCTCTCTGTAGGCCTCTTTGGCCTGGAAGCCCACCAGCCAGCTCCCTAAAGATTTGGGTGCCGAAGCAGGGCAGGGACCAGAATCCTGCTCTTGGAGTGAGTCTCTGACCCCCAAAGGATTCCAGGAATCCGAGAAAAGAGCCGGGAGCAGAGAAGAGGCTGGGGCCAGAGCCAACAGCCCCCGGCATTTCCTGTGTTGGGAAATGTGCTCCTTGCTGGTTCCCAGAGAACAGGCCCCCAGGCAGCCCCCGGGGGCGGGAAGGGGGGCAGTGCGGGTGAGGCAGTCTAGGCAGCACTGGCTGCGGTGGGTGGTGTGTCCTGACTGGGCAGGTCCTTGCCCTTGCCCTGGCCTCAGTTTCCCCCTTCTCCAGAGCGGATCATGCAAACAGTGGAGATCACTAAACATGCAGTGGACATAGAAGAGAAGGGTGTGAAGCTGCGGCTCACCATTGTGGACACACCGGGTTTTGGGGATGCGGTCAACAACACAGAGTGGTATGTCTGACCAAGCACAGCCCCTGCCCCGCCTCCCACCAATTCCGTACACACACACAGGGGCGCACATAGGCACAGACACACCCACAATTGTCAAGAAGGGGTTTGTGCTCTCGAGCGTGTGCCACTGCCCTTTACCGGGCAGCTGTCTCCTCTGTAAAGTGAGAGGGAAGGCCTTGGAACAGATGATCTCTAATGTTCTGTTGACTTGACCCACAATTCTAGAATGGGGTTGAGGACACAGATAGGAAAGAAGCGCCTCAAGAAAGCAAACCCATGTGAAAACGTGTAGCACAGAGCCTGACATATAAGTAGGCGGTCAGTAGTTGTCACCCTCCCTCCTTCCATTCCTTTCACCAGCAACATTTTAGGCGCTACCAGCAAGTTATTAAAGGCGTGAGAGTGCGTGGAGGGAGGGGTGAGGGGAGAAATACGAGGCAAAGTGAGAGCATGGGTGGAACTTTGTTTAAACTCCCGGGATCCTCTAGGCCACCTGCCAAAATAAAAGGTGGCTTGCCAGCCCCCCCCACAATCATCCCTGACATTTTTTTTAGGAACTAGAAGGATGCTTAGATAATGGTCAGTCAGACAGACCTGAGTAGATGAGGAGGAGAATGGATGATAAGGACAGGAGAAAAGGTGATGCCTTTGATGAGGGAGTTAGGCAGGGTGGTGCTGAGACACCTAGCCTGAGAGTTCAGATCTCGATGCAGCATTTAGGAACTGCGTGATCTTGAGCAAATGACCACGTTCCCATTTCTTCAACTGAAAAGTGCTGGCCTTACCACCTCACCCAGTTGATCTGAAAATCAACCCAGAAAGATGCATGTGAATATGCATGAAAAAGGTACAGTTTTTACGGGGCTGTGTACATTATACTCATGAATATTAAGATGATAATGTCAGGGTCAGTGAAACATAAAAGTGTGGGGTCCCCTGTTCCAAATGATTAAGAATTTCAGCATGGCCACAGCAGAGAATAAACCCAATGTGGGCCTCTCTGAGCGCAGGGCCCCGGTATGACTGCACGGGTCATACGCCCAGGAAGCTGACCCTGGGTAATTGCCTCATAGACTGATCAGACCCTTACAGACCTTTCTGTGCTCTGAACCACTATCCCCTCCATTTGTGCTTGATCATTACAACATGTGACTTTCGGCTCAGCACATTGGTTCATCTTCCGCTTCATGGTCTAAGCCTTGAGGGGAGGGCCACGTCTTATATTCTTGCCACACACTGTGCTGGTACATGGTGCTTGGTCTCTGTAAATAGTCCTGCTGGATTGAGGTGGTCTCCGGTCATCACCACCCTTCCGGATCGTGGACTACGTCTCAGCAAACTTGGGCTCGCCCTGAAACTCGGGCTCCAACCAGCACCTGCTTCCTACTTTAGCAAGTATCACTGCCTCCTTCAATCAGTCTACTTACCTCCTCTTGCCTTCCATAATAATAATAATTTCACTTGCCTGGCGCCTCACAGTTTACAGTGTACACCGCATGTACTCATTTAGTCAACCAGCAGGAATTTATTGAGCACAGATGAGGTGTCCAGCCTGTGCTGGACATTTTAAGGGGTACAGAACAAGTGTGAATAATCCCTGTCACTGGGAGGCTTACAGTCTCGTGGCGGTGGGAGTGGGGGAGTGGGGGGCGCAGCAGGTCTCTGACGTGTGTCAATCAGGTAAAAACTTAGGTTAGTAAATGAGTGGGGCATTGTGGTGGCAAACACACTGAACTAAGAGTCAGAAGGCCAGGGGCTTGAGTGGGTAGAGAATTTGCTAGCTAAAGAGATCTGGATTAAGTGTCTTAGCAGCTCTGGATTTAGCTTCTTCATGTATAAAATGAGTGATGCTCATAATGTCCACCCATCAGGGCACCTATCAGTGAGGATGAAACTCAATAACAGAAGAGCAAGAGACTTGAAAACTGAGGTTGTTGAATATGTATATAAAACCTCTGCGTGTGGTGAAGGGAAGGGGAGAGCAGTGTGTATTCCTGTAGTCACAGGAGCCTTCATGGAAGAGAGGGTTCTTGGATATGGCTTTGAAGGGTGGAGTGGGCTTGGAGAGGTGGAGGAGAGGATGGAACCACATGAACAAAGGCTCTGAGGCTGAACTGTGAACCTGACTTAGGGCTGCCCTGGCCTCCAGTCACTTTTCACCTGCCGGCACCTTGCTAGTCTTATTGCTTTGTTTGGTCACCTGGGCTCTTTTCCTTTCATCAAGCTAATATTTATTGACCTCTGTCGGTGTGCTTAGTCTGATTATCTATCAGGATGTTTGAGATGCACCCCTGTCCCACCCAGGTACCTCCCTGAAGATGTAATAAAGCAAGTCGGGGAATAGCAAAGTCTTGAAAAGACTGCTCGGAGCGTGGGCTCCTTGCAGGCCCAGAGCTCACTAGGCAGCCCTCACTTCCAGTCTCTCTGCTTGTCTGTCCCTGCCCCAGCTGGAAGCCTGTGGCGGAATACATCGACCAGCAGTTTGAGCAGTATTTCCGAGATGAGAGTGGCCTGAACCGCAAGAACATCCAAGACAACAGGGTGCACTGCTGCCTGTACTTCATCTCGCCCTTTGGCCACGGGTATGGTCTGAGCCTGAGGCTCCTGACAGCACTCGGTGTTGCCAAGGGAACAGGCCAAGAGCACCAGGGGCAGGGCTGCCACTAGCAGGTGGTCACAGTTTCCTGTTCCCCAGGCTCCGGCCATTGGATGTTGAATTTATGAAGGCCCTGCATCAGCGGGTCAACGTCGTGCCTATCTTGGCAAAGGCGGACACACTGACACCTCCAGAAGTGGAGCGCAAGAAACGCAAAGTGAGGGAAGCTGGTGGGAGAGGGGAGCAGGTGGGCTTCTGGAAAGGATGGGGTCCCCAGAACTATGGGCCCCTCATGTGTTTGCCAGATCCGGGAGGAGATTGAGCACTTTGGAATCAAGGTGTACCAGTTCCCAGACTGTGACTCTGACGAGGATGAGGACTTCAAATTACAGGACCAAGCCCTAAAGGTGGGGCCACCCCAGGGCATCCCTTTCCCATCTTGTTTCTTCTGGGCAGAAAAGGGAATTAGAATTCTATATAAGGGTGGGCTATTGGGGTGGAAGAGGACCCTGGTTTCCTAGAATGAACCAGAGAAGATGAAGATACAGGTGGAAAGGAACAGGTGAGAATGGCGGTGTTGACAGACACCCCTAACTTCTTCCAGGAAAGCATCCCATTTGCTGTAATTGGCAGCAACACTGTGGTAGAGGCCAGAGGGCGGCGAGTTCGGGGCCGGCTCTACCCCTGGGGCATTGTGGAAGGTAAAGCACCGAGCTTGTGACCAGGGTATCTCCTTGCCCTCAATGGTTCTCCTCTACCCATGCCCCTGGCTGACCCCTAGCCTTGCCGTGCAGTGGAAAACCCAGGGCACTGCGACTTTGTGAAGCTGCGGACAATGCTGGTGCGTACTCACATGCAGGACCTGAAGGACGTGACCCGGGAGACACATTATGAGAACTACCGGGCACAGTGCATCCAGAGCATGACCCGCCTGGTGGTGAAAGAACGGAATCGCAAGTACGGCCAAAGGCCAGGACAGAGCGGGCAGGGGTGGGGTCCCAAGCACAGCCTTGGGTGAGACAAAGCCCTTCCTTTGTTCTATAGGCTCTGTGCTCAATCCAAGCAGGTGCTGGGGTCTCACTAGCCTTACCAACCCCCCTTTCCCCTCCCCCTCAGCAAACTGACTCGAGAGAGTGGTACCGACTTCCCCATTCCTGCTGTCCCACCAGGGACAGATCCAGAAACCGAGAGGCTGATCCGAGAGAAAGATGAGGAGGTGAGAGTTGGGTGGGGCAGTAGGGGTTGCCAGCCTGAGAGGACCCCTGCTTAATCATAACTCTCAGTATCTCTTGGTTTGGGAATAGGAATATCCCTGGCTCTGGTACATATCTGGATCCTGGATTGGTGGCTTAGTGGTTCTACCCAGAGACTCCATCACACCTCAGGGCTACCAAGGCCCTGGCTGAAGGGATTAGAGGTTGGGGGCACTTCTCTAAATCTATAGGACTCTCTGAAAGGCCCCACTTTGATTCATGTGCCTGTTCCAGCTGCGACGGATGCAGGAGATGCTGCACAAAATCCAAAGACAGATGAAGGAGACCCATTAGCCGGCTTTCAGCCTTGAATATTTAAACGCCGCCTCTTCGTCCTGCCTATGCCGGCCCCTCCCAGCACCAGTTCTGCTCAGGCCCCTGCAGCTACTGCCACTTCGCCTTACATCCCTGCTGCCTCCCCAGAGACTCAGAGGAAATAAAGTTTAACAAATCTGTAGGTGGCTTCTGGTGTCACTGTCTGTATCTTTATAAATTTACTTTTTTTTTTGGCCGCGTTGGGTCTTCGTTGCTGTGCGCGGGCTTTCTCTAGTTGCGACGAGCACGGGCTTCTCATTACAGTGGCTTCTTTTGTTGCGAAGCACAGGCTCTAGGCACGCGGGCTTCAGTAGTTGTGGCTCGTGGGCTCTAGAGCACAGGCTCAGTTGTGGCACACTGGCCTGGTTGCTCCACGGCATGTGGGATCTTCCTGGACCAGGGCTCGAACCCGTGTCCCCTGCAATGGCAGGCGCATTCTTAACCACTGCGCCACCAGCGAAGCCCACTGTCTGTATCTTTACCATCTCATGGAAACCAAGAAGATCCTAGGACCCAGTTTTGAAAGGTTGCTGGAGGAGGGTGCTGGCTTCTGACTTTTAGTAGGGAAGGGAGAGTGGGGAAAACTTTCTCCTCTCATGACAGGGTTCAGTCCGTGCCCAGAATCCAGCCTGGCCTGTCCATCCTTCTGATTGTATCTCTCCTGCCTCTGTTATCTGGAACCCCTCTCATCTTTACCACATACAATACTGACAACCCCACAGAAGTTTAGGATTTGATATCTCCCTCGAGAAAACATCGTATTAATTGCATGCAACCTTCGTATTTCCCCTGATTTGGGGAAAGGGATATGTAGTACGAATTAAGTTCTGTACTCCAGGAAGCTTGTGATAGAGCACTGAACAAATGCTGAAACCCCTGTAATCACCAAACACTATAGTAAGTGCTGGGAATGGATAGAGTACAATCATCATCCTGGAAGAATTCAATATTCATTTAACAAATACGTATTAAGCATCTGCTAGGTTGCAGACATTGTTTTATTATTTTTTTAAATTTTTATATTATTAATTTTTTAATTTTATTTTTGGCTGCGTTGGGTCTTCGTTGCTGCACGTGGGCTTTCTCTAGTTGAAGCGAGAGGGGGCTGCTCTTCATTGCAGTGCGTGGGCTTCTCATTGCAGTGGCTTCTCTTGTTGCAGAGCACAGGCTCTAGGCGCGTGGGCTTCAGTAGTTGTGGCACATGGGCTCAGTGGTTGTGGCCTGCAGGCTCTAGAGCGCAGGCCCAGTAATTGTGGCGCACAGGCTGAGTTGCTTCGCGGCATGTGGGATCTTCCCAGACCAGGGCGCGAACCGTGTCCCCTGCATTGGCAGGCAGATTCTTGACCACTGCACCTCCGGGGATGTCCCAACAAACACTGTTTTAAACCTTGGAGTTAAAGCACTGAACACAGGTAAGGTTCCAGTTTTCCTGGAATTTACTAAATGTAGTAAAAGTCCCAGTGACCTATAAGAAAGAGACACGTGAGGACATAATGGCCCTGATGCCTGCTATTAAAGCATTCAGGCCCACTCCTGAACTGAAGCTATCGGTTGAGAATCTGAATCAACTGTTCTCCATTTCTGCCGGGTTGGTGGTATCTCGGGGCTACGGCGACCTCCAGCGGCCACCCACCGCCCTGCTGCCTGCTCCGGCTCCCTGTGGGAGAGAGGAAGGGAGGAGCGAAGAGCTAGATCCTCGGGAGAGTCTTATTCCCCACACCCTTTACAGACCAGAAGGTCGCAGCTAGCTCGTGGCAGTCTCAGTCCTATTTCTCAGGTGAGAGGTCTTCTCAAAACTGAAGGCACCGTTCATTCAGCTCACGGAGAGCAGGGTCGGTTCGCGGATGAAAAGTGAAGGTTGGAGGAACACGTCAAGGTGCGGAAGAAGGGAAACCCTCCCCCCACCGCGCCAGTAGAAGACCCAGACGGAGCCTCAGGCCCAGCCCTCCCTCCTCTCTTAGCGTTCGGGGTCTTTCTCTCCCTTTCGGCTTTGGGACGGATGACCGCGGCGAAACCAAAACGGAAAATGGATAAACTAAGGGGCCGCCGGACATCTACTTGAGAAGTAACCCGGGGACGGGTGGTCACCGGAAGTGGCTGTAAGGCCTCTGTCCCTACAAGGCCCCGCCTTCAATTGCGCTACCAGTAGGCGACAGACCGCCCCCACTTCCGGCCCCTGGAGCTTTAGCCCGCGGCCCCCCTTTTACTGTTCTTCCATTGGCTACCGCAGGGACGCGCTGTGATTTCCCATTGGTCGCGTCTCCTCTCCCGCGCCGCGCCCCCTCCCTCCAGGTACAGTCTCGTCTTCCGGCACCCGATAGGCTAAAGGCTGGGAGGGCGTCTGCCCCATTTGACCAATGAGCGGCGTGAATAGTGAGGGCGGCGGCTGCGTGATGGGGGGCAGGGCGGGACTTGGTGTGGCTATTGGCCAGGGTGGGCGCAGGCCAGAGATAGGATTGGCTGGGGAGAGGGGCACCGTGGTGGGGTCGAAGCTGCGCGGCCTCCGCAGCTGCGGGAGACGGAAGTAGTGAGAGCGCGGCCTCGGAGGGTCGGGCGGACGCCACCTGGGTGAGTCACCGTGCCCCGTGCACTGCCAGTTTGGGAGCCACAACGACCGTGTCTTGCCCGGCCCCGCCCCGGCCCCACCGGCTTTCGTGAGCCCCGCCTTCTGTCATTCGGGGCTCCGCCTCCGAGTCTTTAGGCTCCGCCCCTAGAACCTGGGTACCTGGGCTCCCCTGTCAGCCTGACCCGCCCCCCACCCCCCACCCCGTGGCCAGATCACCTAAGTGCGGGAACCCTGGGCCTCCCAGGCCTGTCCTTGTCTCTCACTCTCTCCGTTTCCCTGAGGCTGCTTGCCAGTGGGCGGTGAGGCAGCACCTCTGGCTTGCCGCTTGCTGGCTCCCCCATGGGGAGGGTGGGCTGTGATTACGGAGGCGGGTAGGGCCACAGATGGAGACTTTTATCCCCACAGCCTTCTGCGAGGCACTGCTGGACTGTCCCTGAGCTCGGATAGCAGGCATAAAGAAAAATGTCAGTGAAACCTGGGCCTGGTTCCCTAAGTGGTTCCCTAAGTGGGCCAAGGAGGCCCATCCTGACATTTCTGTTGCTTGGGCCCATTTGACAGGTACTGACTCTGAGGCCTGCACTGGCCTGATTCTGTCCCCGTTGTGTGGCCTCCTCCCACTAACCTGCACCCCACTTGGTGTCAAGTACACTCAGCAAGGCATGTCCAGCCCTGCTGCCTTCTGATCACAGGTTGTGGTCCCCTCCCTCTTGTCCTCTGCTCTGGACTCTGCCCCCAGCAAACAGGTCAGGTGGGTGCTACTCCCAGACTCAGAGGCTGGCAGAGCACTCTTGTGGATTCACGTTCCCACCAGGGCCAGAAGTGAGCCCTGGTTGGACAGCCTCTGTCTCTTCAGAGTTGGCAGTTCTTTTGCTCTCCCACAAAGAACAGGGTTTGGAGTGTTTTGCTTCTCTCTTTGGGACTGGGAATCAGGACTCTTGAGTCCTGCTCCAGAACTTGATGGCTGCCTTCATGCCTTGCAGAGTCGCTTGTTGCCTTCTCCTCATATAGCTCCCATTACCTCTGTCTAGCATGGTGACTTGTGGAGAGGCTGGATTCTCTGCAAGGAAGGCAAATAAGAGTTGTGGGGAAGTTCAGGAGTAGATGTGTGGCATTTATTGATTCTATGGTTATGTTAATGTTGCTCTTTATGCTTGTGTTTCTCGGTCTCTTTACAGTGAGAAGCAGGTAGCCAGGACCCTCACCACGGTAGAATGGTGAGTACTCTTTCCTCAGACCACTGTGTTTTCTGTAATCCTTGTGTCTTTCTCCATGAAGCTGCCCGCCCCTCCTGGACCTTGAGCTCCAGGCTACTCTGTTCAGCAACTAAACAGGTTCATCTGCCCTGGAGATAAATTAGGGCTTCTTTAGGTTGCAAAACATCAGCCGATATACAGCACTGGGACGGGAAGCCTCTAGATGTCTTTTTCTGCATGTGCTATGCCATGCTTTCCCCACACTACCACTGGCTCCCTTAGCTCTTCGTAATGGCCCTTCTCTTGCTTCTCCCAGTCCTTGGGTGAAGCTCTCTGTTCTGGTCTGAAAAGCAAGGGCTCCTTTATATCAAGATCCTTGTACTTCCTACTGGGTCCCTTGAATGTTGTGGGTGCTGTATCAGGAGCGACTCCACTAAAACTGTGGGGCTTCTCTAGCTCCAAGGTCCTGCTGTCTGTTAAGCTACTGTAGGCAACAGCTGAATATATAGCAGAAGAGCACCCTCAAGGTGCCCAGCATATCACTGGGGGCGGGGTGTGTGTGTGTGTGTGTGTGTGTGTGTGTGTGTTATAATGATCCCATGAATTTTCCACTAACTGTAACTGCCCTTCTTTCACCTCCAGTTCAGGGAACCCCTTAAGCCCTGAGAGCTGGGAGGAGGAAGCAGTGAGATGAGAAGGGAGTGGGGAGCTACAAGCCTGGGTCCAGACCAGGTCCTTGCTCTGGCTGTATCTCTTTAGTTCTTTCATGTGTCCCCTGTCCTTAGAGACAGGTCAAGGCATTCAGTTGGTGAGAGGACTTGCGCTTTTCCTCCACAGACACATGGGTGTGTGGGGTGTGCAGTATTGTTCTGGTTTCTTCTCAGAAAGTCTGCTGGTCCTGACCCCCACCAACTGATAGCCCCTTTCTTTTTTCTCTTCTGTGATACACTGAAAAGGGTCAGCCTGGTCTAATTTTGAATTCTAGCACCACCACTTAAATACTTTAGGTGAATTGCATACTTTCTCTGTAAGCCTGAAGTGTCATTTCTTTGAGAGTTGAATGGTTTTAGTGAGATAATGTTTGAAACATGTCCGGCTTATAGTAGGTGCTTAATAAAATGTCAGGTTTTTCTCCTAGTCCTCCCTTCCCCCAAGACCAAAACTGAAATAAAAGCCCTGGTTTCTGAAAGTTACCAGGGACAGGGAGTGTGGGGTTCCAAACGGTTCCTTCTGTGACTCTTGGTGATATTTTGAGCCCCTTATCACTGCCCCTTATTCTCTGGCCTTCTACCCAACTCCCTCCCTCCTCCATGAGTTTTGTTTTTGCATAGCTTCTGTGGTCCATAGTTCTAGCTCTTCTCTTTCCCAGCCTAAGAAATTCTTTCTCCTCCAAGAGGGACTTTCTTACCCAGAAGACACAGGATGTGAAACAAGGGGAGAGGTGGAGCTGAAGAAGTAGGGCTGGGCAGGGACCTTGGAATAAAAAACCCAGAGAATTTCCCGCTCAGGAGTGTGTAATGACCAAACTGGCACTAGACCAGTGTCCATTCTAAGGGGCAAAAAGGGAGTGGGATTAGTGAGGTCAGGGGATTGGAGGACACTGATGGACCGGGGAATGGTGAGTGGTGGTTTTGGAGGGAAAGGAGGAAGCCTAGAATCTAGAAAGGGCCTCGGGTGGAGGGAGGTGAATTTCATCCTGGGAATCCGAGCAGGCACTGGGGGGACTCAAAGAGGAGGGGAGGGCGTGGGTTCAGACGTCTGAAACAGTGGTGTGGGGTGGCTCAGGTGGGAAGATGGGAAATGAAAAGATGTAGGCGGTCCTGCCGCCCCCTCCCACGCCGTGGGGGGGGGGCAGTCCCGCAGCCCAGACTCCTGAGAGCCCCTAGGAGCCCGACGAGGACGCGCTCCCACGCCGCGGAGGGAGGAGTAGGGGGCTGTGGGCGGGGCCCGGGGACCCGCCCCGCCCTCGCCTTCCGGGCGCGGCGAGGTCGGGGAGCTCCCCTCGCCTGGGCGGAGCTGGGCTCGCTCCATTGTGGAGAGGAGGGGAGAGGCGCGCGCCGAACACCGCCGCCCGCCCTCGCCTCCTGGCCGCAGCGGCTGCACCTGGCCGGCCCCGCAGCCGGGATGCGGCGGACGCCCGAGACTGGCGGGCAGCGCAGCGGCTCCGGGGACATGTGCGCTGGCCCAGACCGCCCGCGACCATGAGCCTGACCGCCCGCGTCTCCTGCTCCATGCTCAGCTGCTTCGTAAGTGCCGGCCCCGCCTGCGGCGGGCCGGGGACCCCGACGCTGGCTGCACCCGCCGCCCTGCCCAGGGCCGGCCCTTGAGATCCCGAATTTAAGCCCATCCCCCTTAACAAGGGCCCTGGCAGGGGAAGGGACGTAATCCCTTTTCTTTCTTGGACTTGTTTTAATCTTCGGGTGCCGGGGATTGTCGAAGGCCGGGGATTGGAATTCTGTGACCCATCATTTTAGCCCTGAAGCCGCTGCCCTTGACTGCAGATCTTCAGGCCCCGCCCTGCAGGGGTACATCCCTTTACCTCCGCCTCTCCATCTTGGGCCCACCCGCTGCATCCTTGCTTGGGGATGTGGGATGTGGCTAGTAGGCCGTCTGGGATGTTAGGGGGCTGGTCGGGGAGCACAGGATGTCTGAGCTGTCTCCCTGGCTCCAGTCCCCTCCCCCTTCCAACCCTCCATCCCTCACCTGACACGCCAGTCTTTTCTCCTTGACTGTCCCCCAGCCAGCCTCTCTTCTCCATCTTCCCTGCCTCTCTGCCTCTGCAGGCCTCCGTACCTCTGCGCATCATTCCCAGGCCCCCCCTCCTCCCCCTCTGGCTTAATGCTCCTTCCCAGCTTCCCCCATATATCCTCTCAGATATCCCTACCCATCCCCTTCCGGCCCGCCCCCCCCACCGCCCCCAATATCTGCCAGACCTCCTCTCTCTCTCTCCCCTGGCTGTCCTGGGTCCCCTGGTTCCTCCCATGCACGTGGATCCCCTCTTCTCCCCTCCCTCCCTGGTGGCTGGGAAAGGAGTTACTTCTGCTTGCTGTGGGTATTCCTCAGGAATTCCCCTCATATCAGCAGGCAGGGCAGGTTGCTTGGCAGGTGGCAGGAGCTTGTTAGCAGTGTGGGCCTAACTGGAAGAGAAGCTCAGCTCCAAAACACATCCTCTTTTTGAAAGCATCCGTGAAGGCCCTCTAGAGGCATGGGACTGAATCCCATGACCCACTCCTCTTTGTCTCCTTCACCCACCAGATTGAAGCCTCAGTGGAGTGACCTCACCTGCGTCCCCTCCTGTCTCTGTGACCAACTGCACACCTGGTTCCTGTTTCTCAGGGCAGCACTTCCCATTCCCACTTCTGTCTTACCCTTACATTTGCCTTTCTTTTCCTTCATTTTCTCTCCGTCATTTGGGAAATTTGGCTCTACAGGAGATTCCCTCTTTGAGGAGCGCAGATTTGCAGTTACTTCGTGGACCTTACTCTTCTCTTAGGCTTAAGAGGATTGAGTTCCCCCTCCACTTCACCCCTCCCACAAAACCAGGTCTCTCTTCCATTTTCCGGTGACCAGAACGTTTAGAAGTGTGTATGGGGTGTATGTGGGTTTATTGAGGGGAGGGAAGCAGAATGAGGCCTGATGGGCCAGGCGGAGCCTGGTGACTTAGGGCTGAGGCCTTCCCCACAGGGTGAGGAGGGGCCCCCCAGCCTGGAGTACATCCAAGCCAAGGATCTGTTCCCCCCCAAGGAACTAGTGAAAGAGGAGGAGAATCTGCAGGTAAGGAAGAGTTGGGGGCCCAGGGTGGGTAGAGCTCCCTGCCTGGTTAAAAAACACCCTCCCTTCCCTCCCCCAACCCAAATATCTCCAAGGGGATCTAGTGTGGGAGCTCTAGCTTCCTGCTCCTTGGTCTCTGGAGGGAGGGGAGCCTGTCTGTATGTGCATTATGGAGCCTTTGGCCCCAGAGAAGCAAAGGCAGCTTTCCTGTATAGCTGTTGTCTGGTGCTGTTACCATGGAGAGAACCTCTGTCCTGCCTTGGCCCAGCTTTTCCAGAGGAGATCCTACAGATCAGGGGTTGGAGAGGGGATGGAGGGGTGACTGACTTCTGGACTGAGGGGCCCTCTGCCCCTCGGCAGGTGCCCTTCACAGTGCTGCAGGGTGAGGGAGTGGAGTTCCTGGGCCGTGCAGCCGATGCCCTCATTGCCATCTCCAACTACCGGCTGCATATCAAGTTCAAGGATTCTGTCATCAACGTGAGTTTCTGTGTTGTTCTCCCACACCCAAGCCAGAATCCCTGTGAAATTCAAGGTGGGATTGCTCCAATGCTCTACTTGACCATGTTTCCAAAGAGTTGGGGTTCCTTTCTTTTTCTTATTATCCTTCTTCTAACGGCAGGTCTATCCTTCTGTCTCTCTTACTTAATTTTCCTTTCCCCTCTTCTGTCTTTCCCTCACTCTGTTGCTGGCCCTTCTAGGGGCACAGTGGCTTTGTTGGAAGAGTGCCACTTACCAACTGTGTGACCTTAGTCAATCACCCAGCTGAGGTGCAATTTCCTCCTTAATAATATGGTGTGAAAACACTTGCCTTGTGGTTTCTTGTGCTTATTAATTGGGGTCACATATGTAGAGGACCCAGCATCGTTACCAGGCACCTAGGAGGCTCTCAGTAAATGTTGGTTTCCTTCCTTCTATTGATACATCAGCATCTGGGCAGGGGCGGGGATGAGGAGTGATGTGGAGTGGGGGGATATGAGAGCCAGTCTGCATTTCCTCTCCAGGTCCCCCTCCGGATGATTGACAGCGTGGAGAGCCGTGATATGTTCCAGTTGCACATTGCCTGCAAGGACTCCAAAGTGGTGAGGTGAGAACGACGGGGCCTCACTCAGGTCCTCTGGCCCTAGTCTTGTCCAGACCTCTCTGCTGCAGGGTTTCTCTGGAGCAAGAAAGGAAAAATACTGCCTCCCTTTCCCCATTTGGAAGAAACAGTGAAAACCTTGTCTGGGTTGGGGGGTCAATTTTCTGATCCACAGTGTCTTGACCTAAAGAAATGGGGATAATGCTCACAGAATTTTCATAAGGATCAGATGAGAAGATGCATCTGAGAGCACTCACACTGTTGTTGGTTCATTTATTTATTCATTTAACACGTATTTATCGAGCACTCTCTACTCTATGCCAGACTGTTCTAAGCACTGGGGATGCAGCAGGGAACAAACAGACAAAATTTTCTGCCCTCATGGAGCATATATTCCAGTGGGGTGATAGGAGTGGTAAATAGTAAGTAAGTAAAATATGTTAAATCATGGTAATGTAAAGTTAAAACGTAAAGCAGGGAAAGGGGATATGGAGTGCTATGGGGGTGAAGGTTGTAGGTTTAAACAAAGTGATCAGAGAAGCCTGCACTGAAAAGGTGACATTTGAGTCAAGACTTGAAGAAAGTGACCATATGGGTATTTGGGGGAAGAGTGCGGCAGACAGGGAACAGTGCATGCAAGGGCCCTGAGGTGGGTATGAGCCTGGCACAGTGGAAGAATGGCAAGGAGGCTAGTGTGGCTGGAGTGGAGGGCAAGTGGGTCAGGATAGTGGGATACAAGATCTGAGAGGTAAGAGGGGTGTCAGGCTGTCATAATGACTGGCTTTTACTTTGAGGGAAGTGAGAAGACCACTGGAGGGTTTTGAGCATAGGAGTGACGTGGTCTGTTATAGAATCACTCTGGCTGCTGTACTGAGAAAAGATGGAAGAAGGATGGGGGCAAAAGCTAGGGCAGAAACTGGGAGACTAATTAAGAAGCTATTGCAGTTACCCAGGTGAGAAATCATGGTGGCTGGTCCAGGTTGGTAGCAATCAAAATGGTGAAAAGTGGTCAGATTTTTGAAGGTAGAGATGATAGGATTTGCTGACAGACTGGATATGAGAGAAAGGGGAATCACTCCAAGGATAATTAAAAGGATGCCCAAACTAATAAGAACCTACTGTATAGCACAGGGAACTCTACTCAATAGTCTGTAATGACCTATATGGGAATAGAATCTAAAAAAGAAGTGGATATATGTATATGTATAATTGATTCACTTTTCTGTATACCTGAAACTAACACAACGTTGTAAATCAACTATATGCCAATACAAATTAATTTTTTAAAAAAAGGTGCCCAGTTTAGAGCCTGCCATGTACTCGGGTCTGTAGGCATTAAGCACAGGAATCCGCATTGCCCTTCCCTTCAAGGAGATTAAAGTCTAGTTGCTAAAGGAAGACTTAACCTGTGGCAATATGCTCTGGGAAAACTTACTGTTTAATACTCCCAGCATCCTAAGAATAACAGAGGAAGGGTTGTGTGGAATGGGTTAGGCTCGGAAGGCCTCAAGGAAGAGGTGGGACTGCAACTTTCTTCAGAGTATCAGTTAGACATGGCTAGGCTGAGAGGAGACATTATTAAGCAGAAGTGAAAAAACAAGGAGACAGGAATGACATGGGCAGGACTTCCTTCCTGAAACAGAAGGTTTGTGCTGGGGAGTCATGGGAGAAGACACAAGGGGTAGCAGACATTCAGGGCCAGATTTGATAGCATTCAGATTTGATATGAGAAATGGTCGGGCCCCATTAGAGGGGATCCTTACGTCTCAAGGACAAGAGTTCTTGGGAAGAGAATTGTCACAAAGACAATGTCCCTTGGGTGTTGCCCAGTCTCCCTGGTCCTCCCCAGGGGCCCCACGCCTTACCTCCTGCTTTGCAGTCTCCCCTCCCCGCAGCCTTTTTGTGGCTGGGTCTTTGACCCTTATGGCCCCAGAGCTCACTCACCTCTTGCCTCACTTCGTGGCTTCTTGCCTGGCAGGTGCCACTTCTCCACTTTCAAGCAGTGCCAAGAGTGGCTCTCGCGGCTAAGTCGGGCCACAGCGAGACCTGCGAAGCCTGAGGACCTGTTTGCCTTTGCCTACCATGCCTGGTGCCTGGGGCTGACTGAGGAGGACCAGCACACCCACCTGTGTCAGCCAGGTGAGGCCAGGCTGCTCTCTTTAGGAGACTTCTTTTTGTCTCCTGCTTCTCACCCCTCCTCCACCCTGGACCTCGTGCTCTTGGATGCTGACAGGCAGGGGGGCTGTGTTGCAGGAGAGCACATACGATGTCGGCAGGAGGCCGAGCTTGCGAGGATGGGCTTTGACCTGCAGAACGTCTGGAGAGTCTCGCATATCAACAGCAACTACAAGTGAGAGGGTCTTGGGTGGGGAACCAAGACACCTGTCCACACCCAGACTTCCTCCCCGTGTGGATAAAGCATGGTGGGCACAGCTCCTGGCTCTGTGAGGGGAGGAGGGCTCCTGGTCCCTCCTTCCCACAGGGCCATCCCGGAGTCTTGTGATCACAGGTCTTTAATCAAGCTCCACGACCCCATCTGGTCTCTTCTCAGATTGTGCCCCAGTTACCCCCAGAAGCTGCTGGTTCCCGTGTGGATCACAGATAAAGAGCTGCAGAATGTGGCTTCCTTCCGCTCCTGGAAGCGGGTCCCTGTGGTTGTGTATAGGTGAGGCGGTGGGGGCCGGGGAAGTAGGGGGATGCTTTTCGTGTAGTGAGGAGAGTCAGAAGTGGAGGTCTGTGGCAGTGTGGTTGACTGGGAACTGACACTCTTCAGGGAAGTGGCTATGAAATAATTTTAAAAGAAAAACTGCTTCAGTTTTCTTTCTCCTGAGGACGAGGCTTTTGGGGAGTTTACACACTTTTCTTTCTTCCTTTCTTTCTTCCTTCCTTCCTCCCTCCCTCGCTCCCTCCCTTTCTTTCTTTCTTTCTCTCTCTCTCTCTTTCTCTCTTTTCTTTCTTTCTTTTTAGGACCTGCGTGTGTGTGTGTGTGTGTGTGTGTGTGTGTGTGTGTGTGTGTGTGAAACATTGCTTTAGAACAGGGGTTGGCAAACCATGGCCTGTGAACCAAATCCGGCCTGTATCCTGTTCTATGTATAGCTTGTGAGCTGTGAATGGTTTTTACATTTTTTTAAAAAATTAATTTATTTTTGGCTGTATTGGGTCTTTGTTGCTGCGCGTGGGCTTTCTCTAGTTGCGGTGAGCGGGGGCTACTCTTCGTTGCTGTATGCGGGCTTCTCACTGCGGTGGCTTCTCTTGTTGCAGAGCAGTGGCTCTAGGTGCTCGGGCTTCAGTAGCTGTGGCTCACGGGCTCTAGAGCACAGGCTCAGTAGTTGTGGCGCACGGGCTTAGTTGCTCTGTGGCATGTGGGATCTTCCTGGACCAGGGCTTGAACCTGTGTCCCCTGCATTGACAGGCAGATTCTTAACCACTGCGCCACCAGGAAAGTCCTGATTTTTACATTTTTAAAAGGTTATTTAAAAAAAGAAAACACAGAAGAGTGTGCAACAGAGACTGGCTGTGACTCCCAAAGCCGAAAATTTATTGCCTGGTTCTTTACAAAAAAAAACGTTTGTGAGGCAGGTAGCAGCCATGAGGTTTGGAGTTGTTCGTGCTCTGGGCTCAGGCTTGTTCTCCTGCTGGGTGTCTGTACCTGGAGCAGGTGCTGTGCAGATTTGATGAGTCAGGGTCACCTTGGGAATACACAGCCCATTTGAGAAATATGTGTGACAGTGCTTTGTAAACTGTAAAGCTATCTCGAGATGTTAAGGGCTTTTGGTTGCTGTTATCATAGCCTGGATGATCTGGTGGCCCCTGTTGGCTCTGGAGATCTTGGTCTGGCCCCCTGGGGTCTCAGCAGTAGGCCTCTGGGAGCTGTGAATGCCAAGGGCCTGATGGTTTCTTCTGTTTTGTTAGACACCTACGCAACGGGGCTGCCATCGCCCGCTGCAGCCAGCCCGAGATCAGCTGGTGGGGCTGGCGCAATGCCGATGATGAGTACTTAGTCACGTCCATTGCTAAAGCCTGTGCCCTGGACCCAGGGACAAGGACCACTGGGGGCTCTGTCGGCACCGGGAATAGTGATGCCGGCGAGGCATGTGACGCTGACTTTGGTAAGGTGTGGGTGGTGTCGGCCCCCTGGGGACTAGGCTCGCACCGTGGCCTCCTGGGCTCCAAGGGAGTCCCCAGTGAGAGGGTGGGAAGAAGATGACAACACACAAGGTGTCTGGGTCCCTGTCTTTCGGTGGGGACGAAAAGGAGATGGGGTGCGAGGGGTCTCATCAAAGGGAGTGCCCCAGGGTGGGGTGCGCCTGGGCAGATGGCCGACCCAGGGTCTCCTCCCTGCTGTGTGTGTGTTTAGATTCCTCCCTGACTGCATGCTCTGGAGTGGAGAGCACAGCTGCGCCCCAGAAGCTGCTGATCCTGGATGCCCGATCTTACACGGCGGCGGTGGCCAACCGGGCCAAGGGTGGAGGTTGTGAATGTGAAGGTATTGCTGTTACCTCAGTGTCTGCGGCCAGCCTGTGCTCTGGTGGCTTTGGGGACAGCTTGTGTAGTGGAAAGAGCCAAACAAACCTGGCCTGGGATAAGGACTCTGCCACTCAATGGCTGTGACTGTGCTTAAATTGCTTAATCTGTCAGAGTTTTACTTTCTCATCTGTAAAATGGGGATGAAATGTGCCTTGCAAAGTTGTTGGACGATAGAGGTTACATATATAAAGTTACTGGCACAGAGCAGCTACTGTTTGTTGAGGATTTACTATATATTGTCATTACTAGTCGTACTCGAGCATCATTGTCATTAATGTTAATGTTATCACTGTTAGTATGTGGCACTTGAGCATCCAGAGGTAAAAGGGTATTTAGATTTCCAGAGTATATTGAGTTCCCATCCTGGAGTGTTCTGCCCTGCCAGGGAAGCTTTGCCCACTGGACTGCTCTTGTCCTGGATGCCTGCTTCCAGGACATGCTCTTATGCTCCACTCTCCTCTTATGTGTGCAGAGTACTACCCCAACTGTGAGGTCGTATTCATGGGAATGGCCAACATCCATGCCATCCGGAACAGCTTCCAGTACCTCCGCGCTGTGTGTAGCCAGATGCCCGATCCCAGCAAGTAGGTGTTCGCTGTTCTGATTCCATCCACCCTCCAGTTTCATCCCTTACCCACTACTTCTCGTGCTTGGAAGGTCTGGTGCGGAGATGGGGAGTGTGAGACACAGGAAACCCGAGGGCCGAGGTGCGATGGGCTAGTTCCAAGAACACTTCTTCCACTTCTCAGCCAACGCTTTGGAACGGCCACAGGACGCTGGGTTCCTTTTGTTTTGATGAGTTGTCCTCAAGGACACAGAGAACTGGGGAGAGAAAGTGGCTACTAGATGTGCATGTGATGCTTCCAAGTTCCTCTGTTGATCCGAACAGTGTCTTGTCCACCTCAGGTCCCATTGTCCCTACCTTCTTGCTAGACACCTCTTGGCAGAAAGGCCATGGGCTGGGCCTCTTAGCTTCAGCTCTCAGTGGGGACTTTGTTAAGGTGTGGCTGGCCGTGGGTGGCGGAGAGACTGTTGTAGCCTCGGCGCCCTTAGTGACAGATGGGACCTCTGCTCTCTTGTAGCTGGTTGTCGGCTCTGGAGAGCACCAAATGGCTGCAGCACCTGTCGGTGATGCTGAAGGCAGCTGTGCTCGTGGCTAATACAGTGGACCGGGAGGGCCGGCCTGTGCTGGTGCACTGCTCAGATGGCTGGGACCGGACGCCGCAGATCGTAGCCCTGGCCAAAATACTGCTGGACCCGTATTACAGGACATTGGAGGTATTCGGAGGGGTTGGGTGGGAAAGATCAGAGGTTAAGGGGCGTTTGGGGAAGGTACTAGGCCCTCTGGATCCGTCTGGGGAATCTTTCCGTAGAGGACACTGGTGGCTTTAAGTCCTCTTCTAGGATTGGGCGTGTTCTTCTCTGAAGCTGCCAGCCCCCTGCTTTGGGCATCCCTGGAAGGAGCACAGTAGCCTTCCCAGAGAGGCCCTACACTTGAACCTCCTCTTTGTTGCAGGGTTTCCAAGTGTTAGTAGAATCTGACTGGTTGGATTTTGGGCACAAGTTTGGAGACCGCTGCGGCCACCAGGAGAATGCAGAGGACCAGAGCGAGCAGTGCCCTGTGTTCCTCCAGTGGCTCGATTCTGTTCACCAGTTGCTCAAGCAGTTTCCCTGCCTGTTTGAGTTTAATGAAGCGTTCCTGGTAAGTCCGTGAGCCTGAGGCCAGGGTGGGGGCCGGCGGCCCAGGCCTGGTGCAAGCTGTCTTGGCCGTCTAGGTAAAGCTGGTGCAGCACACGTACTCCTGTCTCTACGGCACGTTCCTGGCCAACAACCCCTGTGAGCGAGAGAAGCGCAACATCTACAAGCGGACCTGCTCCGTGTGGGCCCTTCTTCGAGCTGGCAACAAGAACTTCCACAACTTCCTCTACACGTCAGGCTCAGAAATGGTAAGTCTGCACCCTTATCCTGTAGGTGTGTCTTGGGGACCTACAGGGAGAAAAGGCCGAGTCAGTGGGAAGGACTTGGGCCCAGAGGCTTAGGAAGGAAGGGGGCCCTGAAACATCTCAAAGAACCCACGTACGGGGCTGCTTCCCTAGGTCCTGCACCCCGTGTGTCACGTCCGGGCGCTGCACCTCTGGACAGCTGTTTACTTGCCAGCGTCATCTCCATGCACACTCGGGGAGGAGAGCATGGACCTCTACCTTTCCCCGGTGGCTCAGAGCCAGGAGTTCTCTGGCCGCTCTCTGGACAGGTAAGAAGAGCCCTTTTTGCTCTCTCCTCTCTCCCCTAGGGAGGCAGCAACTGCTTTGTGTCTTGCCTAAATGCTGTTCTTTTTCTTTTATGAGATATTTTAAAGCAACCTCTTGAGCCAGTTGAAGGCCATACTTGGCCCAAGACTCATAGTTAGCTTGGAGGGCACTCTGTATGTTCCCAAGGTCCTTTCTTAAGATAAGAGTGGTTACCTTTTTTCCAAGCTGCTATCACCCTTTGTGACAGACCCAGGGGAGAGGAGAACAGAACAGAAAAGACTATTTCAGGAAGACTTGTGGGAATGGTCTTGATTGATGTGCACTGATAGACGGCATGGGGAGCTTGCGACCTTAGTAATAACCTTTGCTATGTCCAGCATTAGCTTCCAGAGAAATGGGTTCCCAGAAGGGGAAAGGCCTTCACATTACTCCCTCAGAATTTAAAGGGAGACATAAAAATTAAAGTTATATTCTGGCTGAATATTGCGGGGGAAGTAGAATGGAGATTGGTTAAGTTATAAGAGTAATATCTGTTCTTTGTTTTTAAAAAAAGCCAAGCAGTAGAACAGTAGAAAATGGCAGTCCTGCCTCCCTGATCCCTGTCCCCACAGGTGTCTACAGCTGGCACTTTGGTGCATGCACTTCCAGATGTTTATCTCTACATTGATATAGCCACACTGACAATCTCATGTAGAAATATTTTTTAAATACAAAAACAATCATATTTTGCATACCGTTCTGCAAATTGTTTCCCCCACTGTGTGTTAGGATGTCACCCATGACAGCACACATAAAGATGCTTTATTGTTTTTAGCGGCTGCATAATAGTCCAAAATTAGAGTGCATCAAAATTTATATAACCAGTTTTCAATTGGTCATTTAAGTTTATCCCAGTTTTTAATCATTATAGGGGGTGTTTTAGTTAACATACTTATATGTATATATTAAAAAATTTTTTTTGTAAAATACATACAATATTTATCATCAAAACAATTTTTTAAAAAAGTTTTGTTTATTTTTGGCTGTGTTGGGTCTTCATTGCTGCATGTGGGCTTTCTCTAGTTGCGGCGAGCGGGGGCTACTCTTCGTTGCAGTGTGCAGGCTTCTCATTGCAGTGGCTTCTCTTGTTGTGGAGCACGGGGCTCTAGGTGTGCAGGCTTCAGTAGTTGTGGCACGTGGGCTCAGTAGTTGTGGTGCATGGGCTTAGTTGCTCTGCAGCATGTGGGATCTTCCTGGACCAGGGATTGAACCCTTGTCCCCTGCATTGGCAGGTGAATTCTTAACCACTGTGCCACCAGGGAAGTCCCCTAAACCATTTTTAAGTATACAGTTCAGTAGTGTTACCATATATGTATACCTTTGCTTTTGTGCTAGTGTTTCTGCCAGATAAATTCTTAGAAATGAAAATGCTGCATTCAAAGTATATGTGCATTTCTAATTTTGATCTTTGTTTACTGGTGGAAGGTTTTTAAAATTAAAATATAACGTACATAATTGGTTGAATATTATAAAGGAAAACAAAAACCCCCAACCCCCAAGTTATTGGTTTTAGGGTCTTTGGAGCTGCGTCCATTGTCAGGGGCCTATGGATAGGCTTCAGGAATTCTGTGATTTTTCTCTTTCCAAAAACTATGCAGAATTTGGGTATAGGTTCATAAGTTTGCTTTTCTATGGCGAGGGGCCATAACTTTTTATCAGATTCTCAGTAAGTTCTGTGGCCCATTTAACAACCATTGCTTTAAATCAATATCTAACTTTTCAAACCAATAAATGTCTCTTAAATACCTACAAGTTGCCTAGTACTGTACTAGGTTTTATGGGCTGTACCAAAGACATAGAAGATATTGATCCTATAAGATACCTTTAAAAAGCTGTAAGATCAGGCATAGGACAATTAGAGAACAATTCTAAGTTAGCATCTAAGTGAATAAGAATGTGTCTTGTTCAAAGCTACTAGAGAAATGAGAAGTAAGAAAGGGGTCATAGGGTGACTGTTTACTCAGAGATGTTTTCGTGGAAGACCAGGCAGGAACCATGGCTTTTTAGTGTCCCTAGTGCCTGGCTCAGGGCCTGGCACATAATAGGTGATTTAGTAAATGCTTAAATGAACAAACAAATGTATGGAATAATGGGAGTTATGAGCTTGGTAACAAGGTTAGTGGAGAGGGGTCCAAAAGAATTAGAAACATGAGAGAGTTTCTAATTTTTTAAAGAAGAAGAAGAACCACCTCTTTGGAGCTGGCAGGGTTTGGGAGGAGGTATTTTGAGGAATAGAAAGAAATAAACAGGATAGTTCATTGAGGGCTTTTATACTGAGGAGTTTATTATAAATTTTATTTATTTATTTATTTATTTATTTTTGGCTGCATTGGGTCTTCGTTGCTGTGCGCGGGCTTTCTCTAGTTGTGGTGAGCGGGGGCTACTCTTTGTTGTGGTGCGTGGGCTTCTCACTGTGGTGGCTTCTCTTGTTGCTGAGTGCGGGCTCTAGGCACGCGGGCTTCAGTAGTTGTGGCACACGGGCTCAGTAGTTGTGGCTCGCGGGCTCTAGAGCGCAGGCTCAGTAGTTGTGGCGCACGGGCTTAGGTGCTCCGCGGCATGTGGGATCTTCCTGGACCAGGGCTCGAAGCTGTGTCCCCTGTGTTGGCAGGTGGATTCTTAACCACTGCGCCACTAGAGAAGCCCCTGAGGAGTTTATTTTGATTCAGTTGTCAATAGTAAGTCATCGTGACCTGGTAACAATGGGATTTTTCAAGAATTAATCAGTGAGCAGTGTAGTTGGAGGCACAGAGACCAGCCAGCAGCTGTTGTAATTCAGATATGAAAGGAAGAGTTCTTGGAAAAGAGAAAGGATTAAATTCAGACGTTGTTGAGAAGTCATTAGCAGTCTGTGGAGTTGCCTGAACGTTGAAGGGTGGAAGTGAAGAGTAAAGAGGCCAGTCAAAGATAGGTCCCAAGTCTCTGAGCTTAGAAACCAGGAGGATATTAGTACCACCTATAGACACTGAAAAGTTGAGAAGATGCGTCAGTTCGGGGAGAAGGAGGAGATACAGGCAGGTTGGGATTGAAATATTTTGACAGCACACAGGAGGTGTGCTGCAGGCAGTTCGAGATGGGGTTGGATTTAGAGGAGTAGTTGTATAAGGGTTTTAAAGGAAATGGTTTCTCTAACAGCTGACCTGACTCACCTTCGGTTCTACCTTTCCCTAGATCAGAAATGTAACCTGCTCTCTTTCCTCTTCTTCCATTAAAGTGCAACAACCCATTCTTCTCTCCCCAGCTCAGATCCTACCCTGTCTGTGTAGCCTTCCCTGACCACGTTAGCTGGATGAGCTCTCCCGTGGTTCCAAACTCCTCAGGCATTATTGTCTCTACCAGCATTATTAATTAGACCTTCGGTGCACATAGGAGTCAGCTGTGGGGGACTGCAGGCTGTTGCTATTGGTGAATCTGGATAAAGAGTACATTGGATTTCTTCACACTCTTCTCTCTACTTCTTTTGTATGTTTGAAAGTTTCCATAATAAAAGTAAAACAAAAAAAGAAAAAGAAAAAAATGAACAAGTTGCCAGGCTGTGAGAGTCGAGCTCTGGCTGTGGGACTCCGGAGACTGTGATTGTAACTGTTGTCATCGCCTTCCTGGAATTTGTTACCACACAAACACACATTGGTCACGAAAGTAAAATCAAACACAAGAATACTTTTAAAGAAGTATTAATAAGTTTCAAAAGCCAAACACTTAAAAAAAATCAGCTAGCTCTATTGTAACTCCACCTTTGAGGGATTTTTCAGTGTGGGCTGGGCTGACTGAGGCATCTGAAAATAGGAGGCCAGCGAAGTCTCCACTGTTTCCTGGCAAATTTCCCTCAAGGTTGTTGCTCTAAGGACTTTAGAAGTGTGTTAAAAATTAGGGCGGTCGTCCTTGAAAATGTCTGTTACCCATTTGGTGTACCAGAATCCCTCTAGAACTTTGAGTGCTGTGTGCTAGGGGAAGTTTCCGTGGTGACTTGGGGCTCGGAGGAGCACTCTACCACTAAGTGGTTGTAAAAAGCTGTGCTGGCTGCTCCTGTGCTGGAGGGATAATTTATAATAAGGAAAGCCGTAAAAATGGGGTGTCGTGAGTGTAGCCTTTATGTGTTTATTTATTTATTTTGGCCGTGCCCTGCGGCATGTGGGATCTTAGTTCCCCAACCAGAGATCGAACTTGGGCCCCTGCAATGGAAGCACGGAGTCTTAACCACTGGGCCACTGGGGAAGTCCTGTGAGTGTAGTCTTAATAAGTTTGCGGCTGGTTGCCTATATTTTGAATCCTCGTAGCATCTCTGCAAGGTAATTTATTGTCATTTTATGGAGGAGAGAAACCAAGTGTCTGAGGGGTTAAATAGCTTACCTGTAGTCACATAGCTAATCAGTGTCAGAGCCAGCATTGTCAAGCTCCGGAACCCACCTTCTTTCTGTCTTGCCATGTGTGATAGAGGCGGTTGGACATTAGGTGTGAGGCCGAGGTGTAGTCCTGGCCTGAAGGGTAGATTTGGAAGGCATCAGCTTAGAAGGCAGTTGAAGCCAGGGGAGTGGTTGAGATTGCCAGGGAGACTGTGTGGGGTGAGACTGATGAAAGCTGAGGACAGAGCCTGGGTTCCGGAGTTCATGTCCTCCACTTTTTGCAGAGCAGACTTTTTGCAGTGAACATCGGTCATCTGTAATCTTAAATGTTGTTATTTCTTGTGAACTCTGGCTTTGATTGCTTTGATGACCCAATTCCTGTATATGGGAGGTAGCTCAGTTCCTGACCTGGAGGTGGTGTGTTGTCATTCCAGGTTACCTAAAACGAGATCTATGGATGATCTTCTTTCTGCCTGTGACACAAGCAGCCCCCTGACGCGCACATCCAGTGACCCCAACCTGAATAACCACTGTCAGGAGGCCAGAGTAGGCCTGGAGCCCTGGCATGGCAATCCTGAGGGATCAGAGACAGCCTTCGTGGAATCTGGGGTAGGAGGTCTTCAGCAGACTGTAGGAGAAATGGCTCTTCCTCCATCTCTGCCCAGCAGCCAGAAAGACTACTTGAGCAATAAACCTTTCAAGAGTCGCAGAAGCTCTTCTCCAAGTTACAGACTGCTTAAAACTGCAGTGCCCCAGGAAATGAAGAGCAGCACCTCTGATCCTGAGTTCAAAGTCCTCGAAGAGACTAAGGCACCAGCTCCAGACCCTCCTGCCCAGGATGAGCTGGGTAGGACTTTAGATGGCACAGAGGAGCCACCTGAACATTGTCCTGAAAAAGCAGCTGTCCGAGCACTCTCTAAAGTTGTTTCCAGCAAGCGTGATGGAATCTGCGATTTTCCTGAGTCTTCCCAGGACTCCCTCACAGGTGCCCCCGAGCAGGCCCAGCTAGACTGTGTGCTAGGTGTGGCCTCCAGAGGTGCTCCAGCTCACGGTCCGGGCACCCTTTGCAACCCACTGAGTGCTACCTGCCAAATTCCTCCAGAACCAAGCACTGACTTTCTCAACCAAGACCCCCCAGGGTCTGTGGCAAGTGTCTCCCACCAGGAACAGCCCAGTTCTGTGCCAGATCTGATTCAGGGGGAAGAAGACATGGGCAAAAGAGGGAATAATAGGAATGGGCAGTTACTGGAAAACCCTCGCTTTGGAAAGGTGCCATTGGAATTGGCCCGAAAGCCAATTTCTCAGAGCCAGATCAGTGAGTTCTCTTTCTTAGGGTCCAACTGGGACAGCTTCCAAGGGATGGTGACTTCATTCCCGAGTGGGGAGACCACCCCTCGGCGGCTGCTTTCGTATGGCTGTTGTAGCAAGAGGTCGAGCAGTAAGCAGATGCGGGCAACAGGGTCCTGCTTTGGGGGACAGTGGGCTCAGAGAGAAGGGGTGAGGTCACCGGTCTGTTCTACTCATTCCAATGGACACTGTACTGGTCCAGGAGGAAAAAACAACCAGATGTGGTTGTCTGGTCACCCAAAGCAGGTCTCCAGCACGAAGCCTGTTCCCCTGAGCTGCCCTTCTCCAGTGCCTCCTCTCTACCTGGATGACGATGGACTCCCCTTTCCCACGGATGTGATCCAGCATAGATTACGGCAGATTGAAGCAGGGTACAAGCAAGAGGTGGAACAGCTACGTCGACAGGTGCGTGAGCTTCAGATGAGGCTGGATATCCGCCAGTGCTGCGCCCCTCCAGCAGAGCCCCCCATGGACTATGAGGATGATTTTGTAAGTACTCACCTGCTGCCACCCAGCCACTCCTTCCGTCCATCCATCCAGCCTTTCACCCATTCCATATCCATTCATCGGGTGCTTGCTTGTGTGCCAGAGTTAGGGGGTTGGGCCGTAGGATGAAAGACACAGTCCCTGCTCGCAAGGAGCTCACGGTCTATTGGGAGAGACAAGTCGACAGTTAGAATGCTGTTCTTAAGTATTGAGGGAAGCATCAGGTGTTGGGGGCCTGGGTGGAGTCAAAGGTCGGGGAAGGCTCTCCTGAGAAGCTAATGCTTGAGCCGAGTGCGGAAGAATGTGTCGCTTTTAGCCATGTAGAGAGTGAAAAAGAAATACCATTTGCAGAAGCATGGAAGCAATAGGTACTCCAGCGATATGGCTTGAATAAAGGGGTGTGTGTGTGTTCACACACGTGTGTGTGCATGCGTGCACACTTGTGCTGGGACTGTGAGGGAGGGAGTTGGTAGTGTGGCGGGAGGTGACCTTGGGAAGTGGAAAGGGATTAGAAAGGTCAGCTTGAGTGCCTGTGTTGTGTGGATTCTACCCTCAAGGCAACAAAAGTTTTGGCTAGTGAATCACATGATCAGATTTGCATTTAAGAGTACTACCCTAGAGGGACTTCGGTGGTGGTCCAGTGGTTTAGACTCTGCGCTGCTAGTCGGGGAACTAAGATCCTGCATGCCGAATGGCACGGCCAAAAAAAAAAAAAAAAATGAGTACTAAAAAGAGTGCTACGACCCTAGCAACAGTGTGTCAAGCGGATGAAACCCAGGTGGGGAGGCTGGTTAGGATGTTTTGGAATAAGCCAGGTGAGAGATGATGAGGACCATCTAGGCTTTGCTGGGTCGGGAGGCCTTGGGCTCTGTCACAGCAGTCCTCGGGGAGCTTCTAGAAGCCAGCTCTAGGACATTCCCCCTTGCCTGCTGCCCACTCCTCTGCTGGTGGGATGGTCAGGGCTAACAACTTCTTACTATTCAGGGTGATGGTTTAGAACAGGAGTCAGCAAATTTGTTTGGTAAAGAACCAGAGAGTAAATACTTCAGGCTTTGTGAGACATATAGTTTCTTTTGCAGCTACTAGGCTCTTCTGTTGTAGCACAGAAGCAGCCATAATGAACATGTGTAAATGAATCGAGTGTGGCTGCCTTCCAACTTGACTTACAAAAACAGGCAGTGGGCCAAATTGGCCTGTGGGCCGTAGTTTGCGAACTCCTGATTTAGAATGTAACAGGAGAAATATTCTTTCCATACTGTGATGGAGCATATTGGTTAAGAGCATAGGTCTGAAGCCAGAACGCTAGGTCCAAATCCCACGTTTACTACCTATCAGCTCTTAACTCTCTCTATGGCTTCGTTGCCTTATTTGTAAAATGAGGATAATAATAGCATACCTCATAAGATTGTTGTGAGGAATTAAATAAGTTCAGGCATGTGATGCACTTAGAAACAGTGCCTGATGCATAGTAAACAATAAATGTTAGCGATGATGAAGATGATGGTGGTGATGCCTTTGCTTTTCCTTTAGACGTGTTTGAAGGAGTCAGATGGCAGTGATACAGAAGATTTTGGTTCTGATCACAGTGAAGACTGCCTTTCAGAAGCAAGCTGGGAACCTGTTGATAAGAAAGAGACTGAGGTATGTCCAGGCAAATATGTGGCAGGTACTTTTGCAAGCCAGTGAGTTCTCATACTTCTCGGAGATGAGTGACATGTTCTTCCCCAGATGAGTCTCTCTGTAGGGAAGTAGTAGCTGCCTAGGCCTTGTCATTTTCTTCTGGGATGCTTTCCTTGTGGCAGTGTTGCTTTTCCACTCTGTTGACAAGGACCTGGGATTTTTCCTTTTGCCTCCTGTTAGGTGACTCGCTGGGTTCCAGACCATATGGCCTCACATTGCTATAATTGTGACTGTGAATTCTGGTTGGCCAAACGCAGACACCATTGCAGGTAAGATGTTGCCTATGATTCAGTATGGCTCGTAAAACCTGAGGGACATAGTTATGAACTAAACTGAATTAACCTGAAAATGGAGATATCTTAATAGGAACTATTTTTGTTTTCTCCCAACTTTTTCTTTACTCATGTAAGGCCTTTTAGAGTATCATTCATTCCCAGTATATCGGCATTTCTGATGAACTCTCCCCTCTTTGTGCTTTGGCAGAAATTGCGGGAATGTATTTTGTGCTGGCTGCTGCCACCTGAAGTTGCCCATTCCTGATCAACAACTCTATGATCCAGTTCTCGTCTGTAACTCATGTTACGAACATATCCAAGTATCTCGGGCCAGGGAACTCATGAGCCAACATCTGAAGAAACCCATTGCTACAGCTTCCAGTTGAATGCCAGAGGAGAAGACCTGTCCAGTTTTAGCAGGTTTGAAGGGAGGATCTGCTTCAGGTGTAGTTTTGAAGGTTCCTTGGTGTGGCTCATGAAATCACAGAGCTCAAAGATACAGTCTTGAGAAATCCTCCTTGGTACCATGAGACTGGAGCAGAGGAATTCCAATTTGGCAGGAGGTCCTCTACTGGTGAGACCCTTACTTTGGGGTAATGGTCCTGATCCAGACCCAGAGTCTGGAAGCTTAACGTTGAGTTGGTGGCTCCAGTTTCTTTCTCCTGGGGTCACAAGATGATGATTTCATAGATACTGCCTGGTGATGTATGCCCCAAACAGCAATAGAAAGGCATATGTGTAACCAAACTCCAAATGATAATCAGATCCATCTCTCCTCCACCTTGAAAAAGGCAGATTATAGTATATAAGATAGGAATTCCTATCGTATTTGAAATGAACTATACCCTGTACCTCTGTGCTCTGTGTCTGTGCATGAAGGCTCAGTCTTTAGAGGCACTCCCTCTAGTTGCATTAGCTCTGTCTTTCTGTGGAGTTTGGTTTAAAGACTGGTTCAGCAAGTGGAGGTTTTGCTGTATTTTTCACTTGGCCTATCAGCCAGCATCAGTGAATATTCAGTTTAGGGGGACAGTTTTAGGGAGTGAGACCTTTTTGGGAGCAGAGGAAAACTCTGCTGATGTTCAGTCCTGGCAGAAATCAGTTATTTTGAGCTGTGAAGGCAGGAGTCTTTGTTACTCAGCAGCAGCTCTCGAGGTATGCACTGTGAAGAGTGAGAAGGGAAAAGCAGAAATTATCCTTGTGAAATATTTGCTGATTGTGCCCTACCCTTTGCGCCTGACTTTTCCTAGTTGTCCTGGTGCTAACACAGGAGCTACAATACACCTTGATCCTCTCCTGGCATGAAAATAAAACACTGTTTTTTTTGGTTGTTGTTCCATTGCCCACTTCCCACATGTCCTCTTTCCCTTGGCTGCTGCCTCCTCTGGATCACACTGCTTCTTATCCTGAACACTTGACACCTTGAGGGTAGAATCTAGTGTTTGGTTTTTACCTCCTAGAATACGCTGTTTGGTATGTGAGGGTTTCAGTACAAATGCTGCTGTCTATTTCTGTGCACTTAACAATGGAACCCAAACAGAAGAGAATAAAGCCTCGATACCAAAATTGGGAGAGAAAATGTGTCCATTTGGACCAAACAGTTTTTTTTTTTTTTTTTCATCTTAATATGTACCAGTGGCACTTAACCAAAAGATACAGTGATAAAGCCATGTACTGTGGTTGGGACAGATACAGTCTCCTTGACCTATAATGAAACCATTAGGATTTCCTTATATATTTTCCTTAATTCGTTGGTGTATAAAAGGTAAATTACCTTTAGGCTTAGCCTGTTTTAAAATTATGGTAGCCATCTAACTGCTACTTGTTCATGCTTCTTCCTAGAAAAAAAATTTTCATTCGAAAATAACTAGGATCTGCATTTAGAACAAGAACTGTTATTTGTCCTGACCTTTTCTTCAGCCCTACTGAGAAGCATCTGTGCTTTTATACTTGCCATGGATGTAACCTAAAAAGTTTTGGCGTATCTAGGTCAGTCTAGCAGAACTTTTTTTCGTTTAAATGGAGTTGAATAATGGAGATTTTGTGTCCGGGAAATTCCTGAGATCATTGAAAAAATAAACTATTCCTTGTCTTGATACATGAAATTCTTCTAAGCATTTTCTCAGTCATTAAAATTTACTGCCGGTTGTGAGTGGCTTTTTAATTAACTTGACTTTCACTGCACTTCGATTGGCAACGTTTGAGGAGACTGTATCTGTCTACTTTGTGTGGCTGTTTTGAGGGGCTGTCCCATCAGTGAACATACTGCATGGCCTTGGAGAGAGACTCTGGGCTCTCAGCTCAGATGTATTCATCAAATACTCCTTTCAGAGCTCTTGTGGGTGTAAGTGACATGATGTGGCCAAAAATCCAAACTGTGCAGTTGCGTTGTGACAAACATGCAATGTGCTGTAAAAACTCGATACAATTTAAATAAAATCTCTATATTAGTGCTGCTTTGTTGGGTCTTTTTCTTCATTTTCAGTTTCTAAGAAAACTTAATACTCATTTTTTCTTTGACCATGAGAAAGGACTGAAACATTACACCCCTTCCTCCCAACCATTTCCATTTTTTAAATAGCCCTCTCTTTTTATCAGCACAACTCCTGCTATATTCTTAGTTATTGATCAGATAGGGGAGTTATGCTTATGGATCCTACGGGGTTCTATCCCATCTCGTGTGAGGTTTATTTCTCTTTAATGTCTAAAATTTCACTGGCTGGTTGATCAGGCACACGGGGTTGTACCTGTCTCCCTGTTTCCTGCTTCCCTCCGTTTTCTTTCCACTTTGGGTAAACGGTCTTGGGAAAAATATTGGCTGAAAAGAGTATATTTCAAAACATGTAAAATGCTACTCTCTAAAAGGTGAATCTGTGTACTCAGGATACTATACCACCATCACCGTTTTTATTTGGAGAGACAAGCAATTCAACTGTTAGGACTAAGGTTATAGAGTTGTGCCCTTTGCTGTTGAGAAACGTCCGATTTTGTACTGCCCCACTGCACACTTGCTGAATTCTAAAGTCCCACAGCTCCGCCGGCCGCAGGGAAACATGGGTCTCAGCATTCCACAGGGGATAACAGGGCCGATCTCTTTGCAGGACGTAACACTACCTGGCGGGCGGCAGTTCCCAGCCCGTCCGGCGGGTTTAGGACGCCGAGAGAGCGCGACTTCCCCGCTGCTGCACGTGGCCAGGCCGCTGGGGCTCAGGGGGAGGATCGCTCGCGGCGCGTCCGGCAGCGCAGCGGGAACTCGAGGCCCCATTGGCCGCGCAGGAGGGCGCCGCAGGGGCTCGTGCGCCAACGGTCCCCGGGTCGGCGGCGGCGGCCTGGCGCTGGCAGGAGGGGGCAGGGCGAAGCGAAGGCCGGGGGGATCGAGAACGGAGTGTGAGGGCCAGGCTCGGCGGGGCGAGGCCCAGGGCCCGGGCGGGGCGATGGAGGAGGCGCTGCTCTCCACCCCCATCAACCCCAACAACTTCCCCGCCAAACTGTGGCGGCTGGTGAACAGCCCCCGGTACCGCTCGATCCGCTGGGACGGCCGCGGTGAGGGGCTGCTCATAGACCAGCCGCTCTTCGAGGCCGAGCTGCTCAGCCCGCCCGTGGCGGGGGCCGGCGGCTGCATCGGCGGCGTCGGGGGCGCCGGAGCCGAGCCCGAGCTCTTCAAAACCACCAACTTCACCAGCTTCATCCGCCAGCTCAACCTCTACGGCTTCCGCAAGGTGGTGCTGGGCGCACCGGGCGCAGCGGGGCCCGAGCCGGGGCCGGGGGGCGGCGGGCCGGCGGGCGACGGGGCCCTCCACCACTTCCACAGCCCACACTTCCGCCGCGACCAGCCGCAGCTGCTCGTGCACCTCAAGAGGCTCACCAGCGCCAACAAGGCCAAACTGGCGGCCGGCCTGGAGGTGCCCTGCCGGCCGCCCAACCGCTTCCAGAGGCTCCTCATCACGTCGGCCTCCGCCTCGGCCTCGGCCGCCACCTCCCCGCTGCCACATCAGGAGCTGCCGCCGCCGCCCGCGGGGTCCCGGCCTGAGCCGCACGGTGAGTCACGCCCCGCGCCGGGCGCACTGCAGTCAGGGGGCAACCGCCACTTGCGAGGGCATTTGCGCATCCTCTCCTTTGCTGTGTCGGGAATGCGCCCGGGAGCCGCTTCCCGCGATGCTTGCCCGGAATCGGCCGAGGCACCTGCACCGCCCTCACCTGCGCCGGCGCCGCCTCTGCCCAGCGTCCTCCGTGAACATTGAGGCCCTTCTGTGTCCACTAGCGACCACAGGGACCTCTGCATTAGGCTTGCTTTCTAGTCCTCCCAGAACCCTTTGGGCTCCAAACCTGTATAGCCATTTACCTTCTCGAGACGCCGTCTCTCCCAGGCGAACACCTCAAATAAGTAGGCCTTTGTTGGAGCCCTGGTTCTGGAAGAAACACAGAAGGGGCTCCTCTGTTCTGATGGGAAGCAGAACAGAGTTCCTATACAGGGTGAGGATATGGCAAAGGTCAGGGTAGGAGGGAACAGTCACAGCCAAGGGAACTTAGAACATTTATGCCAACCAAGGGAAAGTGAACAAGGTGCCTCGAGTGGAAGTTTGTCCTTTGAAGAGACATGCCATCTTCCACCCAATGACACAGCTAAGAAATCTCGGAAGACATGTTCTGACAATAATCATATTGTAGGTTCTGGAGTAAGGTGTAGAACAACAGGCGTTGTTTATATATCTTAAAAGCAAAAATATAATAATATATTTTGTTGTTTACCAGATAACTGTTCCTATGTAGAATGAATTGGCTAAACAGTTCTTTCATTGTAGCTGATTAGACCTGATGCTTATTTAGGTGTTATGGTTAGACAAATGTAAGGCAAAAGTGGTTTTCTTTACAACTGTCAAGTTCTAGTTAAACAGGATTTTAGAAAGCTCACATTTGCAGCCTTTGAATTTTTCACTGTTGCCTTCAGTCTTTCAGTTTTGAAAAAATTTTCTGTGTATAAGTTTGTATTTACTCAAAGTTCAAAAACTCTCTGTGATAGAAATTTATTTTATGAACTTGGTTTCCGATGCCCTTACCCCTCTTCCAGGAAGGTGAGGGTGGCAGTATTCCCCTTCGTTGTTTAAAGAGCCCGTGATATGAAGCAGCATAGCAAGAAAGCAACAGGATATGATAACGAGAATTCATTCTTTACCTTCAACTAAAAGAGTAGTAGAGACATTTTCATCATGTTAACATGGATTTAACCTAAAAGTTATCGAGGTCCGAGCACGGGTTGGAGAAGAATTTGCAGACACAAGGCAGAATGTTAAGGAAGGTAGGGTTTATTAAAGAGAAGGGTCGCTGCAAGAAAGAACAGTGGGCTGACTTCCTGTTAGCCAGGGAAAGTCAGCGATGAGCATGGGTTGCTTATCTGTTTTTATAGCCAGGGAGCCTGCAAGTCATCTGCTGTCTGGGCGAAGTACGTATGCTTTCAGTGTCCTGAGCGGCAGAAAGATGGGGCTGATGTCTTTCCTTAAATGGGACGGGAAAGGGACAGGGCATGCTGCTTGGGAGGGCTCTGGGACATTGCAGTGGTCACATTGTGACAGAGTGATAGGAGTCCGGTAACTCTTTGTTGTGGCAGTATTGACCCTTTGAGTTTATCTTGTTCTTTGTCCTTGGAGCACACCACAGAAGTGTCTGGGTTACTTCTCAGTTATGGAAAAACTTTAGATATACGAAGAAAAGTAACACTATGTTCAGTTTAACCTAGGCCCAGGGTTATGAATGAAGCAATGTTCATTTGGAATTTAGAAGATAAGGGATTAGGTTGTGTATCTGTGGAGTTTAGAAGATAAGAGATTAGGTTAGAGTTCTGGTAACCAGTTGGAAAAATAGCAGTGGCATAGGAGTGTTCTAAAGGAATTCTAAAGGAGTATTAAGCCGCTTACTTCCATATAATGGTCATTGAGTTTGGTGGGGAATCGAATGGGGAAAAGCAGTGGAGACAATACCTTGGCATTCATTTGGTAGAATCTCTGACATGGATATTTGTTTTTCAGATTGCGTGTCTGGTGGGCATAAGGAGAAAAGACTGAAAATGTGTCCGTGGGAAAAATAGGATAACCACTTCAAAGAAAGAAAGAAAGAAACATACATACATACAAGCCAACTCTTGCTCACTTTTTTCTCTTCTCCGATTTTCTTTTTCTCTCCCCTATCTTAAACCCAGTTGCATTCTAAGGATAGAGTTCACTTTTTAGTTGAAGAAATACAGGGACTACATAGGATCTGATTTTCTTCACTTACAGTTCAGTTGGTCAGCATTTTAAAGATTATTTGTTGACAAACATAAATTTAATTCATACTTTTTCAGTATAGATAATACATCAATCCATATATACCTAAATTATTGTAGTTTTCATGCATTTCCTGTTTTTTACCATTCCACCTGTTGGTATGTGCAGAAGCTGTGTCAGGTGTGGATTGTCTACACCACAGGCTTGGTGCACTAGGGAACTGTGTTACTGGTTTGGGTGGAATGTAATTCTAAGTTCAAGAATACCAGCCCAACTTTGTTTTGCTTTAATTCCATGTTCTAAGTCCTTGGCTCTTCTATTTTTCCTCACCTAATTTTTATTCTGCTTGATTCTTGCCTTGGTTATATGCCTGACTACACTGCTCCTTTCCAGTTTCCTTTCTGTTTTCCGTGTTCTACTGCAGCTTCTGGTTTAAATATGTCTCTTTTACAGTAGAATCCTCTGTTTTTGGACCTAGTTGTCTTACTTAGATCCACTGAGCCAGCTGTCCCGTTCACCTTTTGAGAATGTACTTGATAAGAAATGTGAGGATCACATGTTTTTCCCTTTTTTGTTTGCCCACTATTGTTATTTTGTTTCTAGTGGCAGTTTATTTTACACTACTTGTTAAAGTTTTCTAAACTAAGTCTGAGCAAGTCTGAGCACTAGATAATCTGTTTTTGCCTGGGGATCACAAGCTCTCAAGAGGCAAGTTTTGCGAAGGAGGCAAATTCTTTCCTGGGGATTGATTAGCTCAGATTCACTTTTATAGACGGAATAGAAAATTTAAGAACAGAAATTCAGCCTGCCTTACAGTTCCAGGATTCTGGATTTAATCTTTACCAAATATATCTTAGATGTTCTGAAGACATGTAGGTGATGTTCTATATAAAGTTGGTCAGAATAGAACCCTATGAAGTAACCCTTAACAGAAGAATAAATAAGAGCTGAGCATGTTTTAGTTCCTTATTTTAAAAAACCAAACAAATTGAAAGGAATGTCCTTCTAATCCTGTGTCCTTATGTTAGCAGCATCTAGAGAATATAAATATTTGGCCATCACTCAGAATTTATCGTAGTAGAAGTAGAATTATATTTTAATTCAGATCTAAACCAGAATTATATTTTAATTCAGATCTAAACCAGAATGTGAGAAATCAGGGTAGAGCATTCTTTAATTATCTGCTTAAGTTATTGACAGTCTGAAAATTCATCAACAACTTAATGCTAAAGAGAGTAAAGAAGGGCACACTGCAGCAACATGAAGTTTTAGCATCCAAGAAAAAATCAAGTGGTGGGTAGTTTGGGACCTCAGAAACACCTGTTCGTGAAGAGCAAAAAAATGTTTCTTTGGGTCTTAAAGAATTCTCAGTAGTAGTTCAAAGTGTGTATACATGTGGAATTGCTAGCTAGTCAAGTAGCATAAAAACTATTTTTGTATTTTAAAGGATAAAAGGAAAAATAGTTTTTAAGAGGTGTATTATTTAAATACATTTAATCTTCTGAGCTAAGATTTTTTTTCCCATTAGATTTAGAGCTCTTGGTTTCCAGTTTCCAGAATTGTTTATTGCATATATTTGTTTATTTTTGGCATTAATGCTTTATTCTTTTTAAATTTTATTTTAAGAGTTTATTTGAGCCAGAATCAATTTGAATCAGGCAGCGGCAAACCAGAAGTGGTTAAGAGCGCTCCCTAATGCTTTATTCTTTAGAGGAAATTAAACACTATAGAAATACTAGAACAAAGGCAGTGTAACATGTAGAATGGTTTTACAGTTTAAATATTTGGAAAAGTAGGTATCTGAGTGCCATCTTTAGCAGATGAGTAGCACATAAATTAGATTTCCCTCTGTTTTATGGATTAGTTTAATAAAACAAATTAAAAAGACTTTGTGAACTACATAATTTAGTGCATAAAGCCCTTCCTAAGAATAAATTAGGCTAGCTATACGTTCAAGAACCACAGTCTTTAAAATAAGTTCAGCTTGCAACATTTATATTTTCCTTTTCCTCGTTACATAGTATTGGCCTTTTTCTCTCTTCCTCATCTCCACTTTTTAATTCCTTTCTACTTTGCTAGATAAGAAAAAGCAAATATTGGAATCTCTTGGCCTGAGTGTGTGGGTTTTTAACAAACTCTCCAGGTGACTCAAATGTAAATCAGTGTTTGAGAGCCATTATATCTAAGAAGGGACCCGACTAGAGGTACTCTGAGGAAAAAAAGACCATGGAAAATTATTGATTGAGTTAAGGAATGAACAAGTCAGAGTTTTCAAGCTTGACTTTTCTGCAAAGATTGTTGTTAAAATTTAAAAAAACTGAAAGGGAGCAAAGAACATTAAATTACTTTTTGGTTTGTGTTACAATTTTTATTTCTTCCATACTTATATCTTTTATGTATATGGTTGAGGGCTTATTTTTGTGCCTATTATTAAGGTTCCTAAATGATTTGAAAGACTGGAGTTTCTAAAACTTCTAGGAAGTAGTTTACAGATTGGAAAAATCTGGGTCAGTCAGTTGAGGTGAAAGGTAAGATGACATTTAACATTTGATTTAAAGTTAGAGTTTGTCTACTTTGTCTCTTATAACAGTCATATTGAGAACCAAACAAAAGTTATTTGATTATTTTTTCAGCATTATATGTGTAATCTCATATTCTGGCTTCTGAACAACTTGTTTTTACCAATAAATTTCTGTTGTGTTAAAA
Source organism: Kogia breviceps (assembly GCF_026419965.1). NCBI lineage: Eukaryota > Metazoa > Chordata > Mammalia > Artiodactyla > Physeteridae > Kogia > Kogia breviceps. The sequence continues at coordinate 24,198,586 of NC_081328.1, forward strand.
ATGGCTGAGAACTCAACATACCCACGAGTGAAGAGTAGTGCATATTTTGTGACTTTTGGTTTACTGCGTCTGGTGGTGTAATGTAAGATTAGTAAATGTGCTCCTCCTCTTTTATGCAGGACCAGTGGCTGTAGGACAATTCCACCGGTCGATCCGGAGAGATAGTTTGTCTCCTTACTCCTACGTATCAGCTTCATCCCACAACCACGGTACTTTCCCTCTGAAAGGTTTAGATCGGACCCCGATTCCTCCTAGAACATGGCAGAACTCTCTTGGAATGCAGCCAGGACAAGTGGAAACGTCTCCCACTTTTTCAGATAAAGGGGTTCCATTTCCTGTACTACAGAAGTTTCCAACTGAGGTTACATATACCCTGCAGCCCAGTGCCACATCCGTACATGTTCAGCAAGGTCCTCAAACAATGGTCAGCTCCTCCCAAAAATATAGTAACTACACACCCTCAGCGCAGTACTCCCAAGCCTACTATCCAACAGGTATGAGAAATTCAAGTTCAGTGGCTTCTCTTAAGGTACTTTTAATGAGAATTTATATTTTTTAATGTGTTTCTGTATGCCTAAACAAAAATAGGAATATGCACTTAAGAAATGTCAAAGATTTCTCATGAGTACACATTATTTAGCAATATGTAAAATTTCATTGATTCTTAAAGGTTGTGAAAATTCTGTTCGTGCATAAAGGTGTATGTTTTTAGTGAAACTTTTGTATCCTCAAAATATGTCCTAGTAATAAAATTAAGACTTAGTATATCAGACCTTGGTATAACTCCTGCTCTTGGTGTAGTAGTTTTTTGTGGGTTTCTTTTTTTTTTTAGAAAACATTCTTATATACATATTGCATTGTTTATTTTTTAGTTATGTAGGTGAGACTACCTCATAACGAAATCATGTTAGTATCTCAGTAACGAAGTTTAATAAAAGAGCAGCTCACCATCTCTTAAGACTAAATTATATTCTTGTAGTAAAAATGTGATGGTGTGGTTTGGCAGTGCAGTCCCTGCAGTGTTCATCCTAGCCAGTGAAGAACTGGGAGTAGCAGAGAGAAGAGCCTGACAATGACAACTGACCCAGAGCCCAGCCAAGGGCATGGAAGGCCTGCTAGTAGATCTCAAGCCACTCATTGGGAATCCTTAAGATAGTGACCCTCTATTTAGCTTCTTGGGGCTAGGGAGTGTCTTTTTTTTGCGGGGGGGTGGGGTGTACATTTTTGCAAAATGATAGCATTACCATTTAATTCAGAACAATTTCATTGTTTTGCAGAAGCACCATAGAGGTGATGTGTGTTTTCATGTAGTGTTCACACAGAGTGATGAAATGGGGCAATAGAAACAAGTCAAGGGTCAAGGCTTTCAGAAAAGACTGGGAAGAGAAGAAAGGGGGCAATCCTTTGCCCTATGAATTAAGGCTCTAGGCATATTAATTAAGTACATCTGGAAGCAATTTCTAGAGGTATTTTGTTAGACCATGTTTCCCAGGCAGAACGAAATCAAAAGCTAAAATAAGTGGAAGGCATGTAAATTAGATAAGGGGGTAAATAATTTGTTGCCTTTTAAAAGTTGTAAATTTGGGAACTGTTCCATTTGTAATAGTACTCACTATTTTCTAGCTGGTAGCATCCAACATATTGTTTTATTATTGGCTCATTGCGTTTTACCTAAATATGGCCAGTAAGAGGGATTGCTTTATTTTCTCAAAGCACTTAAGTTTAATAATATTAAAATAATAATACCAGGGTTTAAATTAGATTGGGTTGTATAGATTTTTGGAGCTGCTACTGTTTTGGAGGATGGAGTTGAGAAGGAAAAGGGGAAGGAATTATATGGAGTAAGATGGTATAGCTCTTCTAATCATTTACCTATTAGAGAATAAAAAAATGTTTTTTACCTTATTATATAAAAAAAAGTTGAGGCCTAGTTCTTTTTTCCAGATTTTCAGCTACTTCTTTGAAGAACAAAAATATCTGGATGATCTTTAAAAACAGAAGATGACTAATTTCATGTTATAAGTTGTATATCTTATGTATAGCAACAAATACTATCAGATTTTTATTGAGGAGTTTAATAAACAAATTAGGCATTTCTGTCTAAATTATAATTTGGCTGCATTCCATATATGCATAGAATATATATATATATATATATATATATACACACAGAGAGACAGTCTGTGCCTTTCTTACAGTTGCTTTATGTTCTGTAGCCTGTCAACTGGACAATACCCCTACTTCCCCTCCTTTTACCAATAAATGTTTCTCTTTCTTTTCTGAACCTCCCTCTAAACCCCCCTCCTCACACTACTAAAGACTCAAAAAGCTTCTGGGGAGTTGAAATTTAGAAGGACTGCAACACAGAGATGTAGAAATGTTCTTCGCCTTCTAATTTGGAATTTTGGAGAAATTTTCCTATGGACATATTAGACATAGTGGTTAGGTTCTATATTACTGTTGGTCCTTCTGTTAAGGTATAGATGGTTATAGTCTGACTTAGGAGCCAGACTAGCCTATGTGATGATGTTTCTACAGGAAAATGTATTCCAAGTTCCAAACAATCCTCTTGGAAACTCCTAGTTCTAAATTTTATGAGAACTAGTTATATAGTATTTACTAGAAAACACTACAAATAGTTAATATTATTCCTCATTATGGAAATACTATTTGTTAAATTATTGTGATTTAAGGATATATGTTATTTAAAAATATTTTATGTTAGCTTGGATTTAAATTTATAAATTAATTTATTAATTTGATAATTACACTGAAAATCGTCTCCAAGAGTCCAAGGTAAGGACTAGGGAAGAGACACATTAAAAGAACAAGTAAGTGCTGCTGATGTTTTGATAATGTAGAGTGCATATGAAATAGAATCTGGGGTTATCTGAATTTTTTGTTTTGTCTTCTTTGATATGGATAATTGAAATGACTATGAAGGTTCTGAGGTTATGAGAAAAAGAAATCTCATGATTTCATGGTGACTTCGAATATATAGAATAGTTCTATGATACAATGTAGGCAAAATTGCTTTGAACATTCTGAAGTAGTATATAAATAAAAAAATAAAAAGTTGTATTGTTAAATACAAAAGACCGGCTATGGAAAAGAAAGTGCTAAAGAAATACTGTACAAGTACTTAATTCCTCCAAATTTTAGGTGAAGGAAGCAAAAATTCGTGAGCAATTTAACCAATATTTAGTGAGTACCTGTTTATGAAGGGCTTTACAAATGACTTTCCCAGAGTTAAGTAAAATACTATTCTCAGAGGCAGGATGATGATACTCACTCCCAAATCCAGCTCTCCAAATCCTAATAAAGTAATTAATTTTGGAATAATGGTCATACTTCAGTCCTTTCAAAGTGAACTATATGACTTGAGGTTTGGATCAAATTTTAGTAAAAAACAATACTCAACTTCATTTAAAAATTAGTTATATTGAAAATAAACTCGGATCTGGTCTTCAAATGGTATAACCAGTAAATTTCGAATTTTGTAATATTTCATAAATTATTAATTTCTCTAGTAAAGCGAAACATTGAGACTAAAAAACTGCTATCAGACTGACTCATGAATGGACTCACCTGAATTATTTCTTACATTTGTCATTCCTCTCTTGAAGCATCTGTTTTCTTTTTTAATTAATTAATTAATTTTGGGGGCTGCATAGGGTCTTAGTTGTGGCATGTGGGGTCTTCACTGCGGTGCGGGGTCTTCATTGCGGTGCGGGCTCTTCGCTGTGGCGCGCAGGCTTCTCTCTAGTTGTGGCGTACAGGTTTTCTCTCTCTAGTTGTGGCATGCAGGCTTAATTGCCCCACGGTATGGAAGGTGGGTTCTTTACCACTGGACCACCAAGGAAGTCCCAAAGCATCTGTTTTCTTTGCCTAGATCGTTTGTATTTTTTCCAGTCTTATCACTTCTTCAAAGACAAAATGTTGTAGATCCAGTGCTATTTGACTCTTTTTAGTCTTACCCTATCTTGAATTCAGTTTTTTTCCTCTCATGCTATTTTTCAGTGTGCTGCTACAATTTAATGTCCCTTTTTTATAAAAACCTTCATTTTAGACCTTTTTATTTGACTGATTCTCTATATACTTGAACATACATAAGAATATTAATATATTCATATTTATATATAGAGTCCTGTATTGAGGAATTATTTTACTTTGACTCATGTTGTAATGCTGAATTGACTCAAAATCAACTTTGATTTTTTTTCCGCATTAAGTTTTAAGCTCACAGCAGTGATTAGGAATTTGTAGCTGCCTTTTATCTCATATTTTAATTAACAAATACTTGTATAACAATCACTGTGACCAGGTACTATTCTGAGCACTTTCCAAATGTTAATTAATTTAATCCTCACAACAACCTTATAAGATAGGGAATGTAGTTATCCTCATTTTATAGATTAGAAACTGAAGCACAGCCAGGCACAGGCAGGGCTGGGGAACAAATCTGGGCAAACTGACTCAAGGGTTCATTATTTTGGCCACTGTGCTCTGCTGCCTGCCTGCCTGTCATACAAAGAGGGACTTTTGTTTTGTTTTTCTTTTGCGAGAGACTCTTTCCTGATATATCTCTTCCCCAGAGTTAGTTACTTCCAGATAGGGTAGATGACAGAGGTTGGTGGGGGGAGCTCCCCTGCTGTGCTGCCGGTGGCAGTGGGACTGGCCCTGGGCTATTGACTCACCCTGCTCAAGCAGAGAGAACATACTCCAGCTGCTGGAGTCGGGGGTCCAGTTTGGGGCCTCTGAGGAGTGGGGCTGTGTCTAATTCGTTTCTGTATCCCCCTGCACCTAGCATAGTGCTTGGCCATAATGGGCCCTTAGTAAATAATTTATTGAATGAATGAAATAATTCTAGTCTCAGCTTTGCAGTTAATCATCTGATGGACATTGTGACATTCTGTGGATTATTTCATGTCACTCAGCCTCAACTTCCCTTTCTATAAAGTGGCGATAATATTTTGGGTCGGGGATTAAATGAATTAATGTATGTGAATAGACTATAAAACTTAAAACACTATTTACATATAAAGGATAACATTTTAAAAACTGTATTTCAAATGAGCCTAGGTATTAATACTTTAAAGGCTAACTAAAGTGATTTGTAAGAACATAGCCTTCCCCTGAAGGTACATATGTTTACTGAAAAACATATTTTGTATCATTATTTAAAAGTTTTTCTGAATTGGCTCTTGGGCAAAGAAGGTTGCTTATTATAGTTTTAAAGTACATTAAATTTTAAAGATTTGATCTTTAGGCTTCTAATCCTACATAATGTCCATAAACAAGTGTGGAATCTCAAGTTATAGGAGCTTTCTGATGCTCAGGTAGCCTGTATTGTCAGTTTCTCTGAAAAGGGCTGGTTTTGTTCTAATGGAAAGAGGGACTTGGCATAGATACACCAGGAGGTTTTCTTTAGCTGCCAGAAGAAACGAAGCAAAAGCACAATTATATTTTCCTTGCTCTTTATTGAGGTAGAAAATATGTAACAGAATTTACCATTTTAACCATTTTTAAGTGTACAGCTCTGTGGCATTAATTATGTTCACATTATTGTACTAGCATCACCACCATCCATTTCCAGAACCTTTTCGTCTTCCCCCAGCTGAAATCTGTATCCATTAAACACTAACTTCACATTCCCCTCTCGCCATCTTTTGGCAACCACCATTCTACTTTCTGTCTTGAAGAATCTGATAACTCTAGGGACTTCGTATAAGAGCAAACATATATTTGTCCTTTTGTGATTGGCTTATTTCACTTATTTCAAGAGTCATTGATACTGTGGCATGAGTCAACATTTCCTTCCTTTTTATTTTTATTTTTATTTTTTTATTTTTTTTTGCAGTACGCGGGCCTCTCACTGCTGTGGCCTCTCCCGTTGCGGAGCACAGGCTCCGGACGCGCAGGCTCAGCGGCCACGGCTCACGGGCCCAGCCGCTCCGCGGCATGTGGGATCTTCCCGGACCGGGGCACGAACCCGTATCCCCTGCATCAGCAGGCGGACTCTCAACCACTGCGCCACCAGGGAAGCCCCCTTTTTATTTTTTATAAATTTATTTATTTATTTTTGGCTACATTGGTTCTTTTATTTTTTTAACATCTTTATTGGAGTATAATTGCTTTACAATGGTGTGTTAGTTTCTGCTTTATAACAAAGTGAATCAGTTATACATATACATATGTCCCCATATCTCTTGCCTCTTGCATCTCCCTCCCTGCTGCGTTGGTTCTTCGTTGCTGTGCGTGGGCTTTCTCTGGTTGTGGTGATCGAGGGCTACTCTTCGTTGCGGAGCACAGGCTCCAGGCATGCGGGCTTCAGTAGTTGTGGCACGTGGGCTTGGTAGTTGTGGCTCGCGGGCTCTAGAGCGCAGGCTCAGTAGTTGTGGCTCACGGGCTTAGTTGCTGTGTGGCATGTGGGATCCTCCCGGACCAGGGCTCGAACCCGTGTCCCCTGCATTGGCAGGCAGATTCTTAACCACTGCGCCACCAGGGAAGTCCCTAGAAAACCATTTCTTTACCTCACTGTAGATGAGGAGATGTTGGGGTTCTAGTTGCTCTAGTAACTTATCTTGAAATTAAATTTACTATTTATTAGGATGTTTTTCCTTTTGAGTATTTCCTTACTGTTGACACTGTACTATTCGAGAGTAGATTCACGTCCAAAACATTTTAATTCTAGATTTGAATTACCTCCATAGAATAAAGTATATGAACCTGTTTTCCTAACCTATAGTGGATGTGAAAATTTTTACCTTTAGATAAATTTTTAGTAATCCTGGCTTTATTACTAGAATTGTTTTTTTAATGTCATCAACTCTGATATTTATATATGAAATAGAAATTGTTCATTATTTCCAGTTTTTTATTCTATATGCAATTTAATGCCTTAAGTGAACGCTGCCTTCAGGAAAATACTGGAAGATCTTTATGCGGATGAACGTGTCTCAGGACATAGCGATAAACTCAGTTTTATAAATGTTAGTGCTTTCACAGTGCTTTCATAATACACGCTAGATGAATTTTTCATGTATTAAGCACACAGTTAACATTTTTATAGCTAGGTTTTCATATTCAGTAAACTTATTAATACTTTGTTTTGTGCTGTTTTGTTGATTATACAAAGTAGCACTGCACTGGTAAGGAAATAGCCATTGAGGAATCTTTTTGGATTATCTGTTCAAGTCCTCCCTTTCTTCATGCAGGTACCTTTCTACTTTCCGTCTGTAACTGGACACTTTAAAGGACATTCACTATTTTGCTGTTTCCTTAGATACCAAATCAGCTATCAACTATCTATTAATATATTCTCTGTTATATATTCTATTTCTCCAAGAAATTTATTTTAAAGTACACTTTAACAACTATTCAAAATGTGTAAACAATGGAGTCAGATCATAGCAATATCAGAAAAATAAAGCTAATACCTTTCACTGATTTATTTGTAACAAAACACTTTTATGGTGCCCTGATGGGTGAAAACCTGCAGCCCCTGACTGAATCCTTTACTGCCACTAGGGGGCTAAGTTTTCCTTAGCTGTTAAAACTAAAGATCCCAGTTTTTTTCAGTTTTGGTGAACCCCGCAGACCCCTCCTTGCTGTTTTACTTTTTGGATTTAACTTATGTCCCAGGATATTTGTGCCTTTAAATATTCTGGGAAACCAAATTCAAATCCAAAACATTAAAATTGCGTATTTGAGTAATCTCCAAGGATATTGGAAATGACAACAGCTTGAATTTTATGTGGCCATTCTAGTAATATCTGGCTTTTTCAACCACTGGACTTGTTAAAATTATGTAATTCAGAAAACATCAACCCTTACGTTTGTACTGGAACTAGAATTCTATCCATTATTTTAATTTTTTACTTCTGTGTACAAAATGTAATACCTTAAAATGTACATAATAAAATATTTATTTCTTGTATACCTTTATGAACTTCTGACACTTAATAAATCAGTAGTCAGTAATGGAGAAATAGGGAAGCATTTTAATGAATTTTTACAATCCTTTGGCTAATTTACTTCAAAGATTACCGAATAAGATTACTTAGTAATTTTATTAACACACTCAAAATATGAAAAACGTGGACCAAAAAAGAGAAAGTTGCCACCTTATAAAAAAGATACCTTAAAAATGTTCAGCAAGTGGAGTTCTAGTAAAATTAAAATATTACATTTAGGAAGAAGGAAAGATTAGGGAAGTATTACGATATATTAAAGAGCATGTACTTTGCCTCTGTCACTATCGGCGTTGTGACTTTCGGCACATTTTTTAACATCCCTGAGCTTTACTTTCCTTATTTTTGTAAAGTAATGTTAATACCTCATTCAATTGTTGTTTGGATTAAATGAGGCCATATATGTAAAGGACCTAGGACTGTGCCTGGAATATGGTAGGTGTTCAATAAATGTCATCCTCTGTTTAATCCAGAGATGTGATGTTATAATTGATTCTCAGTCATTCTGGAGGGTCTCTCTCTGGAAAAGAGGAGACTCAACCTATTATTAAGGCTACATCTGTAAGTATGACTCTACCAGTAGAAAGAGTTCAGTCTTTTCATGGTATCCTAACTATAAAGTTTGGAAAATGTATTTCCTTAGCTAAAATAATAGCATTGTTAGCTATTTGTTTATTGATTGCTTACTGTATGCCAGTACTGTTCTTAGTGCTTTGTGCATATTAACTCATTCACTCCTCACAACAAACATGTTATGTAGGTACGATTATTATCCCTATTCTAACAGAATGCAGAAACTAAGGCCCAAAGGGATTAATGTTGCTCAAGTTTATACAGCTATTAAAATTTTGGAGCTGGGCTCCAAAGCCAGGCAGTCTGGCTCTAGAATCTGAATTCCTAACCACTTGTCTAAATTGTTAAAACATTTTTTTCATAGATCCCACTGGATGCATTGTATAACAGTAGGAGTGTTTGGAGAGTACTTATACTTATTTTATCCTTAAAAACCTTCCTCCAAATGTTTGTTACTATTAAAATGATTGAAATAATTATTTTAGAATTCTGACTATGTTCTGATATTTTCAATAAAAGGAAATTACTACTTTCAGTAAGAATAAATGTTTGGTTAGAAGGGCAACAAAATGTTTAGGTGCTAAAGAAATCATTTATAAAAGTAGACATGACCCTTTTAAATGACTTTTAAAATTGCCGTATTACCATTTGTTTTCAACAAATAAGGGCACCTAATTGGACTAAATATATTTTATTGCACCCACAAAGGAAAACTTTTGGAATTTTTTGTTCCAAGTTGAAAGAGAGGAGTGCCTTGAGTGCTGTAGCGATTTATTTGGGTTGACGGCTTTTCTGTGTTTGGATTTGTTCCAGCTGTGCTGCAGTGCTGCTCTCCGTCTACCCACCTGGATGCGCTCAGTAGTTGTGTGACTCCCGCTGCCCCTTCCTATGCACACTGCAACTACTTCCAGGTGAGATGCTGGGAACCATGGACATGCCCTGCATCAGGTACAATACGATTGGCCTTGCAGAATTCCAAAGTGTAATTTTATCTTAATGAGTAGCCAGAGGTAAGCTGTGGATTATGGCCTTAGTTTTTCTCAATTAAAAAAAAAATAAAGAGTCGATGTAAATGATGTCTGAGGATTCTTCTAGGCCTACACTATCTTCTTGGCCTACTCTTAGGCACTAGCCACATGTAGCTATTTAAATTTAAATGAATTAAAGTTAAATAAATTTTAAAAATCATTCCTCAGGGAGGGTGGGAGGGAAGGAGATGCAAGAGGGAAGAGATATGGGGATATGTATATATGTATAGCTGATTAACTTTGTTATGAAGCAGAAACTAACACACCATTGTAACCAATTATACTCCAATAAAGATGTTAAAAAAAAATCATTCCTCAGTCGCACTAGCCACATTTCAGGTACTTAATAGTTTCATATGGCTAGTGGTTACCAAATTTTATAGTACAGATAGAGAACATTTTCATCATTGCTGACAGTTAGTTGGAATAATGTTGTTCAGCTAACTGTCAGCAATGGTAAAATTGAATACCACGGTAAAATGAATACCAGATAAACTCTAAATCACCAAATGACAGATCCTTCCAAGATGGTACAATTACTTTTTTTTTAAAGGAGAAAGGAAAATGATGTCAAAAACGAGAAAGCCCTCATGTTGTAAACACCGCACTTCAATTTTTTCTCATATTTGTTAGGAAGCAATTGCTTTTATTTAAATGTTGTAGACTACTACTTCTAGGATAAGATTAAATCCCATGTTTGTATTTTTATGCTATAGTTGCTTAAAGATTGGAATTGTTTTCCTTTGATATCATGTAGTCATGATAGCTTCTGTTCTTTAGAGAATATTGTACTATTGGCATTCCAGTACTCAAAAGAACATTCCTTTTTTCTTTTTTGTCTTTTCTTTCTTTCTTTTCTTTTTTTGAGGAGTATAGAATCAGATCAAGGGGACTTAGCTGGACTTTTTTTTTAAAATTTATGTATTTATTATTTTTATTTTTGGCTGTGTTGGGTCTTCGTTTCTGTACGAGGGCTTTCTCTAGTTGTGGCAAGCGGGGGCCACTCTTCATCGCGGTGCGCGGGCCTCTCACTATCGCGGCCTCTCTTGTTGCGGAGCACAGTCTCCAGACGCGCAGGCTCAGTAGTTGTGGCTCATGGACCCAGTTGCTCCGCGGCATGTGGGATCTTCCCAGACCAGGGCTCGAACCCGTGTCCCCTGCATTAGCAGGCAGATTCTCAACCACTGCGCCACCAGGGAAGCCCTAGCTGGACATTTTTAATGGCAGCTGTCATCAAGCATGTTAGTCTAGCCAGTTCACCTTCACTGGAAGGACATATCTATGTCACAAATTAGATGCTCTTGTCTGTATATCCAGGCATTCTCTCCCCTGGATCATACTGGAGATACTCTGTTGGTGTTATATCTTGATTATATTTATGTTTTTTTAAAAAATGATTTCCTACTCTTATTTAATTTAATTAATTTATTTTTTTAACATCTTTATTGGAGTATAACTGTTTTACAATGGTGTGTTAGTTTCTGCTTTACAACAAAGTGAATCAGTTATACATATACATATGTTCCCATATCTCTTCCCTCTTGCGTCTCCCTCCCTCCCACCCTTTCTATCCCATCCCTCTAGGTGGTCACAAAGCACTGAGCTGATCTCTCTGTGCTATGCGGCTGCTTCCCACTAGCTATCTATTTTACATTTGGAAGTGTATATATGTCCATGCCACTCTCTCACTTCGTCACAGCTTACCCTTCCCCCTCCCCATATCCTCAAGTCCATACTCTAGTAGGTCTCTGTTTTATTCCCATCCTACCCTACTCTTTTTTTAAAAAATAAATTATTTTATTTATTTTTATTTTTGGCTGTGTTGGGTCTTCATTTCTGCGTGCAGGCTTTCTCTAGTTGTGGCGAGCGGGGGCTACTCTTCGTTGCAGTACGCGGGCTCCTCATTGTGGTGGCTTCTCTTGTTGCGGAGCATGGGCTCTAGGCGTGTGGACTTCAGTAGTTGCAGCACGCGGGCTCAGTAGTTGTGGCTCGCGGGCTCTAGAGCACAGGCTCAGTAGTTGTGGTGCACGGGCTTAGTTGCTCCGCAGCATGTGGGATCTTCCTGGACCAGGGCTTGAACCCATGTCTCCTGCACTGGCAGGCGGATTCTTAACCACTGCGCCACCAGGGAAGCTCCTATATTTATGTTTTAAATAAATCATTTAAAACACCTTTGAAGACCTTTGCTTACTACAAGACAATACATGTTCACTGTAGGAAAATAGAGCTAAGTAGACATAAAATTTTTAAATGGAAAAAGAAGTATTTCAGATAACATTCTGGAAATAAATGCAGTTAGTTTTGTTGGCCTGCAGACATGAGTGTGCATGAATGGTCAGTATATTGCAGTGGTTAAGAGCAAGAACTCTGGAGTCAGGCACACCTAGGTTTGAAACCTGACTCTGTCAGTTACTTCTTTGTGACTTTGTATAAATTATGAAGTTTCTCTGAACTTCAGTTCTGTCCTTTGGAAATGGAGATGATCACATTTCATAGACCTCTTGTGAGGATTAAATGAAATAATGTATGTAAAGCACTTTGTATGTGCTTGGCACATAGTAAGAACTCAATAAGTGGGGCTATCAGCTATAGTAAAGTAGCTTGATTGCTTAAACCATTTAGATTTACATTATTTGGCATCAGTGGCCTTCAAATCATTGACACAATCTTTGTCAATGTGTTTGGCAATATTGACTCACTACATGTTTTATTTAATAGTAACTCTTCCATATCTTATGTTTCCAACCTGAGATATTCAGCAAACATTTATTGAATGCCTGCTCTGTGCAAAGTACTATGTATAAGAGAATACATCTTGAAGATATCAGTCTAAAAGTGACACCTATTTTAATCTATTGTTTTATTATTAAAATAAATAATCTCAGGACCAAAGGACATTTGATATTCCATCCATTTTTTCCCAGATCATTTGGAACAGAATATCAGTACCTCACCCCTGAATTTATAGAAGCATTGGTGGACTTGTGAGCATCCTGTGTTTGACATTTCCTTACTACATTCCTAAAACAGTATATTACAGATACAAGTGATGTTTTTGTCTGTCAACCTTTATGGAAGAATTTGGTTTACAGACATTTTATCAACAAATAGGCTTTTGGGTACTATGGCTTTTTTGATTTTGTGTACTTTAACCCTGAGAATTATTGGTCCATTCCAGTATTAAACTTAATATAGTGGTTGACATATAATAGTTCCTGTGTAAGTGTTAACAATAGAGTCGAAGCTACCACTGCTGAAAAGTTGATTGGCATTCAAGTTTTCTTAGTGAGCTTTAAGTTTAATTTGTTTATATTTAGTGTTCATCAGCCTAAATGTTGTTGCTATCCTCCTGAATCTCATAATTGGTTTTCTATCCAAACAGTCCTATTTTCTCTTTTCCCAGAATCCTCCAGTGCAATCTTCCTATCCAGTTGAATTTCTGGCTTCTAATTGGCCTTGCGGTGCTACTGATGAAAATAAAAAGACAGAAGTAAACCTAGAGGCTGTTTTTCAGATAGTAGATGAGTTGCATTCCTCCCCTAAATTGGAGATGGTAAAGGTGGAGCCTGTTGAGAATCAGTGCTCAACATCTCAGTCTAACAACAGAGGCCACAATATCCTAGCTAATTCAAACAACAGCAATCCATCTTCCACAAGTCAGGCTAGCCAGCTGGAGCCACTTACGGCTGTAGGCTCAGATATTACATCTTTTGTGGTTGGAACAGAACAAGCAATTACCTGCTCTCTACCACAGTCACCTGAGTACATCTATACCATCCACACAGCTCAGCCTGTTGAAAATACTACAATGCAGGAGTCTGCAGCCACCCAGCAAGCTCATGTCAAACTGAAGGAGCAGCTAAGTCATAATCCATCTCCATCTTCAGTAGTATTTGGGCAGGAAGGTCTACCGTTCAGCACACACCAGGTAAGAGGCAAAGAAAAAATCCTAATAGAGCTCAAAGGTACCTAGTGCTTCTTGCTGAAGACTGTTCTAGTGGAGACTTTGTCCAGGTTTTATTTGGGTTTAATACCAGTTCATTATGCTCTCCAGAAGGATCATGTCCCAGTGGTTCTGCACAAAAGATTCAGAAAGAAGTAACCTTAACCCTCAGGCATCCTCTCACTACGTTGTGGTCTGAAGTCAGCCTCTAGAGAGGCAGTCTGAATGAGCATTGTGGTATGACTTATTTTCATGTTAAAAGCATCCCTTGAGTTTTGCTTCCTAACTTAGTTTGGATGGACTAGGTGTGCCTGGCTGATTAAATTCCACTCCTCAGAGGGGATGGTTTATCTCACAGATAATATCAAGACTTTCCTGGTCATTTGTAGCATGGAGGTAAGGAGATGGTTGGAGGTGTTTTCATACTTTCTTACAGCATCATTGAATTCTAAATTTTTAAAAAAGATTTATTTATTTACTTAATTTATTTTTGGCTGTGTCGGGTCTTAGTTGCAGCAGGTGGGATCTTCGTTGAGGCATGCGGGATCTTTTGTTGAGGCATGCGGGATCTTTTGTTGAGGCATGGGGGATCTTTCTTTGTGGCATGTAGGTTTTCTCTCTCTAGTTGTGGTGTGCAGGCTCCAAGGCGTGTGGGCTCTGTAGTTTGTGGGACGCCGGCTCTCTCATTGAGGCGCGTGGGCTCAGTAGTTGTGGCGTGAGGGTTTAGTTGTCCCATGGCATGTGGGATCTTAGTTCCCTGACCAGGGATTGAACCTGCATCCCCTGCATTGTAAGGTGGATTCTTTACCACTGGACCACCAGGGAAGTCCCTATAGAATTCTGATTTGACTTGACAGCGTACTGTGTTTGAATTTCCCTACTAATATTCTCATTCCTAAAGCAGAATTCTGACTCTAGTTTGAGAGATATATTCTGAAGGTAGAGACTAATTCCTTTATTGCTGCTAGCTTATGACCAGGAAATGAATAAACTTTGATTCTAAAAAATAAAAGTACATCCAAATTAAAATCACTTTTGTGATTAAGTATTTTTTTTTCCTACTTACGTTTTTCTTGATGTCAGCCTGATACATATGTATTTCATTTTGGATTTTTTTTCTTTAATGGAACTGAAAATGTCTTCATTGTTAGAGATTCCCAAGATTACTTTTTGGCAGTTTGAGTGTGTGTGTGTGGCGGGGGCCGGGGGTCGGGTTCTGGCCGCATCACACAGTTTGTGGGATTTTAGTTTCCCGACCAGGGGTCGAACCCAGGCCCTCAGCAGTGAGAGAGCAGAGTCCTAACCAATGGACCACCAGGGAATTTCTAACAGTTTTTAAAATGCATTCTTTTCTAGATCTAACTTTAGATCCAAATGTCTTATGGGTTTTGGGGGTTCATTTATTTATTTAATTTATTTTTGGCTGTGTTGGGTCTTCATTGCTGCGCATGGGCTTTCTCTAGTTGCAGCAAGTGAGGGATACTCTTCCTTGTGGTGCACAGGCTTCTCATTGCGGTGGCTTCTCTTGTGGAGCACTGGCTCTAGGCGTGCGGGCTTCAGTAGTTGTGGCTCGCGGGCTCTAGAGCGCAGGCTCAGTAGTTGTGGCACACGGGCTTAGTTGTTTCGCAGCATGTGGAATCTTCCCGGACCAGGGCTCGAACCCAGTCCCCTGCATTGGCAGGCGGATTCTTAACCACTGCACCACCAGGGAAGCCCTATCTTATGGTTTTTATCAACTCATTGTCCTTCTTGAGCCCAACTGTTGAGACCTGGTATACTATGTATTAATATTATAAATTCAATAGACCAAAGATAGTCCCATTATGTTTCAAATATGCCTATGAAAAGAACATGAAATTTGCCTTTATTCCTTCATAGTCACATCCAGAAGATTAGATTTCGTACCTTAAAATTGCATTCACACAGTTATTTTTTTAAAAAAAATTGTATATCACAGCTTTTGAAAGCTGTATTTTTGAACTCCTAGCTCTACTTCATTATATTGTTTTATTTTAAAATAAATTCATAAACAAATAGAGTATTTGAGAAGTTGGTCAGCTTGACAAAGGGATTTGATATTCGAAAGAAAACGTAGGAACTCCGAGAGAGAAATTCATATGTCATAAGCAGGGCAGATCTAGATTTTATAGGGGGTGAAGCTATACGAATTTGAGGTCCTCATTAAGCCAAAGAATACAAAATTAATAGAATAAAGTGTTTACAACCCCTCTGACATCATCCAACAGGATCATGCCTATGACCATTCCAGTATCACCAAGAGGGGCAGGCAATCTGATGGAAGGGACGTTAGAGTGGGAAAAGATAGTGGTATTAACCAATTGTGAATTTGTGTGATGTGAATTTTATCAAAAAAAATGAATCTTCACAGTGAATCTTCCTCTGATCATAAGTAAATATTTTAGCTCCATAGACATTTCAGTAGTTTGTGTATGGGGAAATATACATCTTACTACCGAATATTCAGATTAGCTTAAAAAAATCGGGTGATATCATTCTTAAGGATGAAAAGCCTTACAGTCTTATTTGTTGGATCATGTTTCTATAGTAGAACTCCTCTGATAAAACATCTTAACTTTTAGTAGATATTTGGGGGAAATTTGGAATAATGAGTGGGTTTAATATTTTAGGTGGATGCCAGTATAAAATGCCAGATCAAAACACCTGAGAATATCTTGCCTTCAGAACAGATGGGATTCCTTATTTCAGAAATGGGGCCTGCTAGCAAGCTTAGTAAAGACACAGGTTTATTCACTCCAACCAGATACAGAGAGCGAAGAAGCAACTCACAGCAAGGAAAGTCCCCTGGTAAGGATTATTGTGCTCTAGAATGCTAGCAGTAGAATCATAGTGTAGAATTAATATATGAGTAATAATTTTTCTGGTCTTCATTTATTATTCATAATTGTAATATGCTAATCACATTGCTGTTTCATACAACTGCAATTTTAACTCTATTTTTTTCTTAATCATCCTTTTAAAGTATGTAAAAGTTATATTCTAGTATTGCATGTAAGAATATGAGCTTTTGAAAAGAGAACATGGTAAGTAAAAGCAAAAGAATTTGGATTATTTAACTTGGAGAATGCAAGGATGAAGGGTGATTCAATAACTGCTTTAGATGCCAAAGACTTTGTAATTACAGAAGTATTTGTTCTCTTATTAGCAGAGTATAGTACAAGAGGGAATGTGCTTAAATTGTGGCAGGAAAAAATTAGATGGACATTAAAGACATTATCCTGAGCATATTATAAAGATACTCTAAAGTATGATTCTGTATCAATGGGATTTTTCTTGTGGTTTGTAGGAGCCTGAGTGATTGTTTTAGTACAGTTGCTGCTACTCTTTCTAGGGAAATTGGAAAGAATCATTTTTTTTAAGAAAATGGTGACATCCAATAAAACATGTTTCTTGTATGATCCAAAACCAAGTCATCAAAGTCTTCAGTGGACAACTTGAATATTCTCAAATTATATGCATGTCAGAGGCATGCAATTCAGTGAATTAATGAATCAGGTTAAACAATCATTTTAACCTATAAAAATTGGAAAAATCTTGGGAACGTCCGTGAGAATTTCTCCAAAAAGTAAACTAATAGTAATATGATCGAGATGTTGTTTAGACTCATTGGGTCCTTTCTGCAAAATGCCTTTTAGACTATTTTAGACTAAAAGCTATCTTGATCACTCATCTTGTTTGTTAAACTTAGCTTGCACAGTTGCTTTTAGTTGAGTATATGATCCAGTCTATGATCAAAGATTAAGATTTCTTACCACTGAAGATGTTCAAAGCAATGGCATAGACTTTGAAGGCAATTTAGAAAAGGACAGTGACGAATATTTACTGCACACTCACTTTTATGACATACAGCAAACTTGCTGAAACTGGTATTATCGTCTTAAAGATCGGGAAACTTAATCTTGGAGAGGATAAGTAACTTGTTCAAGATCACATTAATTTAGCGAATCTACTCACAGTCCTTCTGTTGACTGTGTCCTTTGATGCACAAAAGTTTTAAGTTTTATGTAGTCCCATTTGTCTACTTTTCCTTTTGTTGCCTGTGCTTTTGGTGTTGTATCCAAGAAAGCATTGCCAAGTCCAATGTCATGAAGTTTTTCCACTCTGTTTTCTTCCAGGAGTTTTATAGTTTTAGGTCTTATATTTAGGTCTTTAGTCCATTTTGAGTTAATATTTGTAGACAGTGTAAGATAAGGGTCCAACTTTATTCTTTTGCATGTGAACATCCAGTTTTCCTAGCACCATTTGTTGAAGAGACCTTTCCCCATTGAGTGGCCTTGGCATCCTTGTTGAAAGTCATCTGACCATAAATGTGAGGGTTTATTTCTGGTTTCTTTATTCCATTCCACTGGTCTATTTTTCTGTCATTGTGCCAGTACCATGTGATCTCTGTTTAACCAATCAATTCTGCCATTGTAGCACAAAAGCTGTCATAGATAATACATAAATGAATGGTTGTGGCTATGTTCCAGTAAAACTATTTACAAAAACAGTTGCTGAGTCCAATTTGACCCAAAGGTCATAATTTGCCAACCCCTGAGTTAGACTAACAGTTTATTTCTGAAAAGCAACAGTGGAAGCCAGAAAGGAGTAGAATCATATTTTTAATATATTAAAAGAAATCTGCAGGGGCTTCCCTGGTGGCGCAGTGGTTGAGAATCTGCCTGCCAATGCAGGGGACACGGGTTCGAGGCCTGGTCTGGGAGGATCCCACATGCCGTGGAGCGGCTGGGCCCGTGAGCCACAACTACTGAGCCTGCGCATCTGGAGCCTGTGCTCCACAACAAGAGAGGCCGCGACAGTGAGAGGCCCGCGCACTGTGATGAAGAGTGGCCCCTGCTCGCCACAACTAGAGAAAGCCCACGCACAGAAACGAAGACCCAACACAGCCAAAAATAAATAAATATATAAAATTTTTTTTAAAAAAAGAAGTAACCAAAGAAGTCCTTTAAAAAAAAAAAATCTGCAGTCCTGGAAATCTCTACCCAGCCAAAAGATCCTTCAATAATGATGGCAAAAATGAAGACATTTTCAGATAAACACAAAACAGAGAGCATGTGCCACAGCAGATAAACAGTAAAGGAAATTCTGCAGGGTGGTCTTTAGGCAGCAGGTAACGAGGAGACATACTGTAGCTTCGAGAGTAATCACCAAAATTGGTATAGAAATAATCCAAAAAAGGCAGGAAAGGAGGAAGCAAGGAATTAAAAATAAGGAAGACAGAGAAAACTAATAAAATGGTTGACCCAAATTTAGCCAATACAACTATTATATGTAAATGGTCTTAAAATCTCAAAGACAGAGATTGCTAGAGTAGATAAAAGGGCAAACTCCTACTATAGGCTGGCTACAGGAAACATGTAGGTTGAAAGTAAGTGTATAGAAAAAGATACAACATGCAAACAGGAAGAATGAGAAGGCTGGTATGGTTATTTTTAAATATCAGAAAAAATAGACTTTAAGACAAAGAGTGTTATAAAGAGGGCCACTTCATAATGATGAACAATTCATCAGGGAAGTGTATCAACTATAAATGTGTTCTTTGTAATAATAAAGCTTCAAAATACATGAAGCAAAAATTGACAAAAATTAAAGGGGGAAACACAATTCCTCAATGTACTAGGATATTTTAACACTTCTGTCTAAGCAATTGATAGAATAACTAGACAAAATATCAGTAAAGACATAGAAGATCTGAACAACATAAACACCTTGATCTAATTGGCATTTATAGTACACTGAGCATCCCACAACTGCAGAATATACATTGTTCTCAAGTGCATATAGTACATTTACCAGGATAGGTCATTCATTGGGCCATAAAACAAGTCTCAATACATTTAAAACAACTGAAGTCAACAAAGTGTACTCTCTGAATATAACAGGATTAAATTAGAAATCAGTAACAGTAATTAGGAGACCCTCAAATATCTGGAAATAAAGTGACATACTTCTAAATAATTTCTGAATCAAAGACAAAATCACAAGGAAAATTAGAAAATATTTTGACAATGAAAATACAACATCACAGTTTGTGGGATGCAGCTAAAGCAACGTTAGAATGAAATGTGTAGCTTTAAATGCTAATATTAGAAAAGGAGTAAGATCTAAAATCAATGACCTGAGGTTTTACCATATGAAACTAGAAAAAGAAGAGGAAAGTAAACCCAAAGTAAATATTAAAAATAAAAATAGAAATCAATGATATAGAAAACAGACAATTGAGAAGACTAACAAATATAAAACTGGCTTTTGAAAAGATCAACAAAATTGACAAACTCCTAGCTACACTGATCAGGAAAAAGAGAACACAAATCATAACTACCAAGAATGAAAAGAGATTGACACCTCAGAATCTGAGAATAGTAAAAGGATAGTAAGAGAATACTATGAACAGTCTTATGTTAATGAACACAACCAGGGAAATGGAATAGCCACAGTTCTTAAAAAAAACACCTTGTCAAAATTCACACAAGAAGAACCAATGAATAGCCCTGTATAGATTAAAGAAGTTGGTTATCAAACATTTTCCTCAAAAGAAGAAAGAAAACTACAGACTAATAATCCTCATGAATATAGATGCAAAAATAATTAACAAAATATAAGTAAATTGAATGCAACAATATGTAAAAAGGATGATAGACAAACAAAGTAGAGTTTGTCTCAAGAATGCTAGGCTTGATTGAATTTCAAATGCTAATATTATTCACCATATTAATAGAGTAAAGGAGAAAAAACTCTATGATGATTTCAGTAGATTCAGGGAGAGCACCTGACAGACTTCAGCACTCATTCGTATAAAAACTCTCAGCAAAGTAGGAATAGTAGAACATTTCTCAAACTGATAAAGAGTATCTATGAAATATGTATAGTGAGGATCACGATTAATAGTGAAAGACTAAACTATTTACTCAAGGGATTGGGAACAAGGCAAGGATGCCTACTTTACCACTTGTACTCAGTATTGTACTGGTGGACCTAGCCATTGCAATAGGCAAGAAAAAGAAGTAAAAGGCATAAAGATTGGAAAGCACACAATTGGAAAATGAAATTTTAAAAAAAATCAAACATTTATGGTAGGCCCCAAATCATAAGATACCTAGGAATAAGTTGAACAAAGGATGTCTAAGGCCTCTATGCTGAAAACTACAAATTTTGCTGACAGAAATTAAAGAAGACAAATAAATGGAAAGATGTGCCATGTTCATGGATAAGAATACCCAGTATTGTTAAAGTGAGAGTTCTCCCCAAGTTGATCTATAAATTCAATGCAATCCTAATCAAAATTCTAGTAGACTTTTTTTTCTTTAATGACAAGCTGATTCTAAAATTTAAAAGAAAATGCAAAGGACAGAGATTAACCAAAGCAATTTTTAAAAATAAAATATTGGAGGAGACTTTACCAGATTTCAAGACTTACCATGAAGCTAAAATAATCAAAATGTTTGGTATTGGTGAAAAGAGGGACCTATAGATGAATGAAACAAAATAGAGAGTCCAGAAATAGATCTGTACATATGTGGTCAATTGATTTTCAACAAAGGTGCTAAGGCAGTGCAATGGAAAAAGGAATGTGTTTTCAACAAAAATTAACATTGACCCATACCTCGGCCTGAAGGAGCAAGATGGTGGAGTAGAAGGATGTGCACTCACTCCCTCTTGCAAGAGCAGCGGAATCAAAACTAACTGCTGAACAGTCGTCGACAGGAAGACGCTGGAACTCACCAAAAAAGATACCCCACATCCAAAGACAAAGGAGAAGCCACAGTGAGACGGTAGGAGGGGCTCAATCACAATAAAATCAAATCCCATAACTGCTGGGTGGGTGACTCACAGACTGGAGAACACTTAGACCACAGAAGTCCACCCACTGGAGTGAAGGTTCTGAGCCCCACGTCAGGCTTCCCAACCTGGGGGTCTGGCAACAGGAGGAGGAATTCCTAGAGAATCAGAATTTGGAGGCTAGCAGGATTTGATTGCAGGACTTCGACAGGACTGGGGGAAACAGACTCCATTCTTGGAGGGCACACACAAAGTAGTATGTGCATCAGGACCCAGGGGAAGGAGCAGTGACCCCCATAGGATACTGAACCAGACCTACCTGCTAGTGTTAGAGGGTCTCCTGCAGAGGCGGGGGGTGGCTGTGGCTCAATGTGAGGACAAGGACACTGGCAGCAGAAGTTCTGGGAAGTACTCTTTGGCATGAGCCCTGCCAGAGTCAGCCATTAGCCCCACCAAAGAGCCAGGTAGGCTCCAGTGTTGGATTGCCTCAGGCCAAACAACCAACTGGGAGGGAACCCAGCCCCACCCATCAGCAGATAAGCAGATTAAAGTTTTACTGAGCTCTGCCCACCACCAGTCCCTCCCATCAGGAAACTTGCACAAGCCTCTTAGATAGCCTCATCCACCAGAGGGCAGACAGCAGAAGCAAGAAGAACTACAATCCTGCATCCTGTGGAACAAACACCACATTCACAGAAAGATAGACAAGATGAAAAGACAGAGGGCTATGTGCCAGATGAAGGAACAAGATAAAACCCCAGAAAAACAACTAAATGAAGTGGAGATAGGCAACCTTCCAGAAAAAAAATTCAGAATAATGATAGTGAAGATGATCCAGGACCTTGGAAGAAGAATGGAGGCAAAGATCGAGAAGATGCAAGAAATGTTTAACAAAGACCTAGAAGAATTAAAGAACAAACAAACAGAGACGAACAATACAGTAACTGAAATGAAAAATACAATAGAAGGAATCAGTAGCAGAATAACTGAGGCAGAAGAACAGATAAGTGACCTGGGAGACAGATGGTAGAATTCACTTCCATGGAACAGAATAAAGAAAAAAGAATGAAAAGAAATGATGATCTTTTGACAAAATTCAACACCCATTTATGATAAAAACTCTCTAGAAAGTGGGCACAGAGGGAACCTACCTCAACATAATAAGGGCCATATATGACAAACCCACAGCAAACATCATTCTCAATGGTGAAAATCTGAAAGCATTTCCTCTAAGATCAGGAACAAGACAAGGATGTCCACTCTCGCCCCTATTATTCAACATAGTTTTGGAAGTCCTAGCCACAGCAATCAGAGAAGAAAAAAAATAAAAGGAATACAAATTGGAAAAGAAGAAGTAAAACTGTCACTGTTTGCAGATGAGATGATACTATACATAGAGAATCCTAATGATGCCACCAGAAAACTACTAGAGCTAATCAATGAATTTGGTAAAGTACCAGGATACAAAATGAATGCACAGAAATCTCTTGCATTCGTATACACTAATGATGAAAAATCTGAAAGAGAAATTAAGGAAACACTCCCATTTACCATTGCAACAAAATGAATAAAGTACCTAGGAGTAAACCTACCTAGGGAAATAAAAGACCTGTATGCAGAAAACTATAAGACCCTGCTGAAAGCAATTAAAGATGATACAAACAGATGGAGAGACATACCATGTTCTTGGATTGTAAGAATCAACATTGCGAAAATGACTATATTACCCAAAGCAATCTCCAGATTCAGTGCAATCCCTATCAAACTACCAATGGCATTTTTCACAGAACTAGAACAAAAAAATTTCACAATTTGTATGGAGACACAAAAGACCCCGAATAGCCAAAGCAACCTTGAGGAAAAAACACGGAGCTGGAGGAATCAGACTTCAGACTATACTACAAAGCTACAGTAATCAAGAC
This sequence comes from Kogia breviceps, assembly GCF_026419965.1. Taxonomy (NCBI): domain Eukaryota; kingdom Metazoa; phylum Chordata; class Mammalia; order Artiodactyla; family Physeteridae; genus Kogia; species Kogia breviceps. The sequence goes on from NC_081328.1 coordinate 24,221,843, forward strand.
AGTATGGTACTGGCACAAAAACAGAAGTGTAGATCAATGGAACAATATAGAAAGCCCAAAGATAATCCCACACACCTATGATCAACTAATCTATGACAAAGGAGTCAAGGATATACAATGGAGAAAAGACAGTCTCTTCAATAACTGGTGCTGGGAAAACTGGATGGCTACATGCACAAGAATGAAGTTAGAACACTCCTTAACACCATACACAAAAATAAACTCTAAATGGATTAAGGACCTAAAGTTAAGACCGGACACTATAAAATTCTTAGAGGAAAACATAGGAAGAACACTCTCTGACATAAATCACAGCAAGATCTTTTTTTGATCCACCTCCTAGAGTAATGGAAATAAAAGCAAAAATAAACAAATGGGACCTAATGAAACTTAAAAACTTTTGCAAAACAAAGGAAACTACAAACAAGACGAAAAGACAGCCCTCAGAATGGGAGAAAATATTTGCAAACGAATCAGCGGACAAAGGATTAATCTCCAAAATATGTAAACAGCTCATGCAGCTCGATATTAAAAAAACAAACAACCCAATCAGAAAATGGGCAGGAGACCTAAATAGACATTTCTCCAAAGAAGACATACAGATGGCCAAGAAGCACATGAAAAGCTGCTCAACATCACTAATTATTAGAGAAATGCAAATCAAAACTACAGTGAGGTATCACCTCACACCAGTTAGAATGGGCATCATCAGAAAATCTATAAACAAATGTTGGCGAGGGTGTGAAGAAAAGGGAACCCTCTTGCACTGTTGGTGGGAATGTAAATTGATACAGCCACTATGGAGAACAGTATGGAGGTTCCTTAAAAAACTAAAAATAGAATTACCATATAACCCAGCAATTCCACTACTGGGCATATACCCAGAGAACACCATAATTCAAAAAGACACATGCACCCCAATGTTCATTGCAGCACTATTTACAATAGCCAGGTCATGGAAGCAACCTAAATGCCCATCGACAGATGAATGGATAAAGAAGATGTTGGAAATACACACAGTGGAATATTACTCAACCATAAAAAGGAACGAAATTGGGTCATTTACAGAGATGTGGATGGATCTAGAAACTGTCATACAGAGTGAAGTAAGTCAGAAGGAGAAAAACAAATATCATATATTAACGCGTATATGTGGAACCTAGGAAAATGGTACATATGAATCAGTTTGCAGGGCAGAAATAGAGACACAGATGTAGAGAACAAATGTATGGACACCAAGTGGGGAAAGGGGGGGCGGGGGATGAACTGGGCGATTGGGATTGACATGTATACACTGATATTTATAAAATGGATAACTAATAAGAGCCTGTTGTATAAAAAAATAAATGAAATTCTAAAATTAAAAAAAATTGAGCCATACCTCGCACCATACATAAAAATTAACTAAAAAAGGGATAAAAAAGAAAAAAAAATTAACTGAAAATGAATCACAGACCTAAATATAAAAACTATAAAACTTTTTGAAAAAAAAATAAGAGACAAGCTTTGCTACTTCGGGCAAAAATTTCTTAAAACACAAAAAGTATGATCAATTAAAAAAATAATAAATTGGATTTCATCAAAATTTAAAACTTCTGCTCTTTGATAGATATCATTCAGAAAATGAAAAGGCAAGCCAAAGCCTAGGAGAAAATATTGACAGCACATGTATCAAAACAAAGACATGTCTAGAATATAAAAACTCTTACAGTGCAGTTCAAAAATGGGGTACAATATGAACAGACATTTCACAAAAGATACAAAAATGGCCAGTAAGCACATGAATAGATGTTTAATCATCAGAGAAGTCAGGTTAAAACTGCAATGAGATATCACTACACACCAATTAGAATGGCTAAAATTTTTTAAAAAGGAATAAAACATGACCATACCAGGTGTTGATAGGGCACTGGAACTCTCATACACTGCTAGTATAACCACTTTTGGAAACAGTTTGGCAGTTTCTTAAAAATTAAGTTAAATATATAATAAAATCAAGTTACACTTTGCCCATCCACTTCTCTCAACCTAATGGCACCTATATTGAGATCATCTGAAAAAGAGTGTTTGGGAAGATAACAGCCTTAATCTCACCTTTGCCATAGTCTATCAGAGATACTTGAGAAAAGCTTGAGGCCCTCTTTAGAGGTACCTCTAACTACTGTTTCAAGTTGGGATAGTAAAGTTCTTTGATGCACACCCCAAATTACTGAATGCTAGTCAGTTGGTTTTCAACCACAGACAGAGGAATATTCCCTTCCGTCTCTGCTTGCACCCTGGCTACCTCTAGCCTGAGTTCATCTCTTATTTTAGGGCTTTGCTGAATGTATCAAGAAAACAGCTAACACATTGTGAATTTTGTCAGCCTTTCCCCGTATGGTTACATTCTCGCTTGGCATGTGGTCTGCTTTCCAGGGTATCACAGGCAATGATTTTACCAAATGTTTTGACATAGATTTCAAAGATCACCAATGTTCTAGCCTGATGTGTCTTAACCACCTGCTGCTGTCTGACTGCTAAGCCAGTACCACATATTTTAATTTGAATTACAGCAGCACCTCACTTATAGATTCCAAATTCCATATTAGTCCACATATAAGTTAGGCTACTGTAAAAAACAAAACAAAACAAAAACCAGTGTCTTAAACAAAAGCTTCGCTTTTCTCTGCTAGCCCTCAGGTGTTACATGGTGAAAGATGGCCCACCACTCTATCCTCATGTCAGCCAGCAGGGTGCTATAAATATCCCTTCCTTTTATGAGCATAATCACTGCTTATGCTCACATCAGTTTGACTAGAACTTAGTCACACGAACAGGCTGCAGGGTAGCTTGGAAATGTGGTCTGTAGCTGTGTCCATTTGCCTGTGTAAACAATAGCATGATTTAAAAGAAGAGTAAATATTAGGAGACAACTAGCAGTCTCTGTTACATGGACTAAGAGAAAATATTTATAACACAAAATATAAAGCATTGTATTCATAATACATAAAAGCTTCTACAAATCATTAAGAAATAAAGCAATCCAATAAAAAGAAATAAAATAATATTAATGTGTAGTTCAATTGAAGAAATACACATGATCAATAAGTGTATAGAAAGATGTTGAACCACTCAGATAAATCAGTAATCAGAGGAATGCAAGTTATAAATCAACCAAAAAAATTTTTTTTTGCTAATCTGACAAAACTTAAATTATTGATAATATCCAGGTTGATAAAGGCGTAGGGAAAAAGGAACCTCCTATACACTGTAATTGGAATGTAAATTTGTAGAGCCATTTGGAGGGCAATTTGGCATGATCTGTAAATCACTAAAATGCTTATGTGCTTTGACTCAGGAATCGCATTCCCAGGAATCTCTCCTACAGAGTTCAGTGTAGTGTGTTATTTATAATAGCAAACATTTGGAAAAAAGCATAAATGCCTGACAGTGGAGTATTAGACAAACTATGATAAATTCATGTAATGAAACACTGTGCAACTATTTAACAAAATAAAGTAGCTTGATATGTTGTTACTTGGAAAGATAGAAAGTGTTCGTAATATGTTAAGTGAATGAAGCAAGTTGCAGCATACTGTGTCTAGTACAACCCCCTTTCTAGAACAAAATATATATATATATACTGTAAAATTATAGGGAAAAGTCTGGAAGTAAATAAAACTGATACATAAAACAGTGGTCACCACCAGGAAAGTAGAATTGGAGGTGTAGAGAAGTATTTTTTTTACTTCTTAATTTGTGTATGAGTGTACACAACGGTGGGATTATGGGGAAATCTCCCTTTTTGTATTTTTCTAGATTTTTTAAATTAAAAAAAATTTTAAATAGTTTAAATACTGTAAAGAGTTTCTATAGTATGAATATAAAAGCCTCAAAATAATAGGAATGAGCAATTTAATGTTTTGAAAAAAAATTTATCTCCCAGATATTAACCCGACTTTTGAGATTTAGATACGATTTGATTCAAGCTAACCTTATCCCACACCAGAAATGCTTTTCTAAGATTTATGAGAATTTCTAGGGCTTACAGTGGCTTTTATTTTTGAGTTTCTGCTTTTGCTTAATTCTAGATTCATTCATTTCTCACCTCCTGTAGGTGTTCTGTCTGCTCCTTGCCAGACCAGCTGCAGAGCTCAGCCCCCTTACTTTGATTTCTCCCCTCCCCTGAGCATTTACATTAGGTATTTGTATGTGTAGCACACTTTTCTGAAGATTTGGTGAGGTTGAAAAAGTGTTTGCATTTAAAATATTGCAAATAATTTAAAATGGAATGTTAGCCATTGTTCTTTTTAAAGGGCCTTCAGTCAGTTTACCGCCTTCTCACCTTTCCTGGTCAGTAGTCAGTGTGGCCTCCTGTCGTGTTGTCCTCTTTCCTTGTACTAGCACCACACCTTCTCTTCTCTGATATCTTTTTTTTTTCATGTTCTTTAACCAGGCCCTGAATTTTGTGTCTTAGGCAGAGAAGGTTAGGAATCTCTTCTGTTTCCTAATGAGGCCTTGAGACCTCATCTTGCCCAACCAAGACAACCTGTCAAGATATAGTCTTCAACAGACAGTTACCTCCCCAAGAGGAACTCTGGTGCCTGCTGTTGAAATAATTTCCTCTTATGGTTGTAAGTGTAACTGTTAAGTAGTTAGCACATTAATTATCTTTTTTAACTCTTCCTTTTTTTTTTTTTCTAATTAAGCCTTATCCTTTGGTCAGTGGTGTTGACAGGTGAGTCTTAATTGACCTTGGCTTCCTGCTGTGAAAGAGAGGAGTTGTGAAATTTTGGCATTATTATGACATCGAATCATATTTTCATTTTATTAGGGGCAGGGAGCAAGTAACTTATGCTTAAACTAGAACCTGTTTGCTAAAAAGTTAGCTTTTGTAATGAAAGTGTAAGGAGAAATACAATTCATGAAGTTGCAAATTCTTCTTCCTTGATAGAACTTAGCCTAACAAACAGTTGGTCTATGAAAACATGGCTACATATATAAGGTCCTGTGGCATTAAAAGATTTTAACCAAAGTCAGTATAAAATTTATATACTATCTATTAGAGGCTGTACAGCACAGTCAATAGGAAGAAAGCTTCTGGTATTAGAAAAAACTAAATTAAAATCTGGATTCTGCTATTTACTTAACTTCACTGAGCCTGAGTTTCTTCATCTGTAAAATGAAGACAATAATAAAACATATGTTTATATAAAACATGTAACTGGCTTAGTATGGCACCTGGCACATAGTAAGTACATGGTAGCAACAGAATTTTAGCAAAATTATTATTTTCATAATACTTACTATTTTGATGTTTATTACTGTCAAATGCTTTTCAAATGACTGGTCTCACTTTAAATTCATGTGGGCTCTTAGTGTTGCCAGCAGTTCTATAATATTTCCCTAGTCAGTACACTCCCCATTTTCCAAAGGCACTTTATCATATCTTCTCTCTGCTCCAACTTCCAACACAACTCCTCTCTTTTCATTCTCAGCTATGACCTTGTTTCTTACTGAGAAAATAGAAGCAGCTAGAAGAGAACTTTCCTATCTTTCCACCAACAAATTTATCAGTCTACCACTTGTGTAACTCTACACTCTGCCTTTCTTCCTATTATAATGGAAGAAAGCCAGTCCTCCCATATGTGTACACAGTCCCCTTTTGTGTACTCACAGGCTTAGCCCTGAACAGTTATCCCCCCTTACTCTTCAATAATTACATCTTACCTTTTATGTTAGATGATTCCCATCAGCATACAAACATGCCATCATAGGTTCTATGTTAAAAGAAATTCCTCTCACCTTCCCTTCATTCATATTTTCATCCAGCTACCCCTCCTTTTTTCTCTTCCTCTTAGAGAAAAGCTCTTTGAAAGCCTATCCTTATCTCAACCAGGTTTTCCAATCAGGTTTTCATTCCGGCTACGCAGCTGAAACTGTTCATGTCAAGGTTTCCAATTACTGCCATGTTGCCAAATCCTGTGGTCCATTCTCAGTCCCACTTGACTGTACCTCAGCAGCATTTGAACAGACTACCTCAACCTTCCTGAAATACTTTCTTCACTTGGCTTCTGGAACATCACCCTTTCCTGGTTTTCCTTTAACCTCACTGGCCACTTTGTAGTTTCTTTTACCGAATCTTCTTTATCTTCCCTGACTTCTAAATATTGATGAGTCCCAGAGGGCAATTCTTAGACCCCTTTCCTTCTCTCTCTATTCATTTCCTAGGTTATACCAACAAGTCTCATTGCTTTTATTGTCTAAATGGTGATGATTCCTAAATTTATATCTAAGCCTCTATCTTCTCTGAACTCCAGATGTGCATATCTTTTTCCCCTTGCCACTTTTTGGTTGGATGTCGAGTAGTGTCCCCAGTGCATTATAATGCCACCCTTTCCCCAGTTTTACTTATTTCAGGAAATAATACTTCTAGTCACCTCTAGTCAACCAGAAGTCTTGGAATCTTCCTTGACTCTCTTCTCTCACATCCCACATCCAACCCATCAGCAAGTTCTGTCAGCTCTGTCTCAGTGTAGATCCAGAATCTGACCATTTCTTATCACCTTTACAGGCTATCACCATGGTCCAAGCCACTACATCTCTTGCCTAGTTCTTTCTGCTTCCACTGTGTGCCCCTACAGTTTTTTCTCCACACAGCAATCAGAGTGATACTTTAAAATTATTTCCCTGTTTAATTTTTTCCAGTGGTTTTCCATCACATTTAGAATAAAATCTAAAAATCCTTACTGTGATTTGGCTCCTGGTAACTGCTCTGACTTTATCTCCTACCACCTTCTGTCTCTCTCATCTATTCCAGCCATAGCAGCCCCTTCACTGTTGTTTGAATGCCCCAAGCATATGGTCCTGCCGTCACACTTGCTGTTCCCTCTGCCCGAAATGCTCTTCACCCAGGTATTCACGCGACTTGCTCCTTCATTTCATTCAGCTCTCTGCTCAAATGCCAGCTCATTATAGGGACCTTCCTGATCCTATTGTCTGTAGTAGCACCCTATTCTCCATGTCCTGCCCTCCTTCAGTCCCTATTCTTTTTCCTTGGTTTTCTTCTATAATGTTCATCACTACTTGACATTTTATATTTATTATTTTTCACCCCCTCTAGAAGGTTAGTTCCATGAGGGCAAGGATTTTGTTTTGTTCATTGCTGTATCTCCAGCAACTAGAGTATTACTTGTGGCACTCAATGTTTATACACTGTTATCTTACTAATATACTTTTTAAAAAAGATCCTTGGAAAAAAGCAATCTTAAAAAAATTGTGGTAAAATACACATAACATAAAGTTTACCATCTTAACCATTAAAAATTTTTAAAAAAATTTTTGCTGTGTTGGGTCTTCGTTTCTGTGCGAGGGCTTTCTCTAGTTGTGGCAAGCGGGGGCCACTCTTCATCGCAGTTGCACGGGCCTCTCACTATCGCGGCCTCTCTCGTTGTGGAGCACAGGCTCCAGACGCGCAGGCTCAGTAGTTGTGGCTCACGGGCCTAGTTACTCCACGGCATGTGGGATCCTCCCAGCCCAGGGCTCGAACCCGTGTCCCCTGCATTGGCAGGCAGATTCTCAACCACTGCGCCACCAGGGAAGCCCTTAACCATTTTTAAGTGTATAGTTCAGTGGCATTAAGTACATTCACATTGTTCTGCTACCATCACCACCATCCATCTCCAGAACTCTTTTCATTTTGCAAAACTGAAACTCTGTACTAAACAATTCCTATTCCTCTCCTCCCCCCAGACCCTGGAAAACCTATTTTACTTTCTGTCTCAATGAACAATCTTTAATTAGCCAACGAAAGATAAGTTTTGAACATCTGGGGAGTCAAATTCAACCCATAGGTTGCTTTTAATTAGTGCTTATTAACAACTACTCTGGAGTTGGTACAGTGCCAGGTACACTAGGGTTACAAAAGTAGTGTCCTGTACAGTTCTATTTTGCTGGAACTAAGAATTGCATATGTCTTACTAAAGATAACCATCCTATATCTCGTTACTATGCTCTGACATTGAAAACTGAGATGTGTTTGGTTATGAGTTTTATTTTTATGGCCATCTTCTGCTTTCCCCTTCTTTTTGTCCCATCATTTCAAACTGATAGGAAAGTATACATTTTTAGGAGAAATTCACATAACAGAAAATTAACGACTTTAAAGTGAAAAGTTCCATGGGATTTAGGACATTCACAATGTTCGTGCAACCTCTATCTAGTTCCAAAACATTTGCATCACTCCAAAAGAAAACCCCACATTCATTAAGCAGTTGCTCTTCGTTCCGTCCTCCCCCAAGCCCTTGGCAACCAACAATCTGTGTTCCATCTCTATGGATTTACCTATTCTGGATATTTTGTATAAATGAAATCATACAATGTGTGACCTTTTTGTGTCTGGTTTATTTCACTTGGCATGATGTTTTCAAAGTTCATCCACAAGGTAACATGTATATCAGAACTTCATTCCTTCTTATGGCTAAATAGTATTACGTTGTATGTATATATGACAGTTTTTTATCCACTCATCTGCTGATGGGCATTTGGGCTATTTCTACCTTTTGGCTATTGTGAATAGTGCTGCTATAAACATTGTACATGAATTTGAGTATCTGATATCAATTCTTTTGGGGATATACCTAAGAGTGGAATTGCTGGATCATTTGGTAATTCTATGTTTAACTATTGAGGAACTGGCAAGCTATTTTCCATAATGGCTGAACCGTTTTACATTCCCACCAGCAATGGACAAGAGTCCCCATTTCTCCACATCCTCCCTAGCACTTGTTATTTTCTGCTTTTTATTATCACTATAGTCATCCTAAGTAGGTATGAAGTGGTATCTATCTTATTGTGGGTTTGATTGCATTTCCCTCATGACTAATGATGTTAAACATCTTTTCATGTGCTTGTTGGACATTTGTAGATCTTCTTTGGAGAAAAGATAATTTTTTGGACAACTGTATAATAATATTCGATTTGATGAAATATTCTCCTATTTTGGTTAGATTTCTCTTGGTTAAAGCTGTGGTGTGTGCTATTAGAGCAGAAGTTGGTAAACTGTGGCCTATGGGCCAAGTCTAACTCACTGATTGTTTTTATATGGCCTGCAAGCTAAGCATGTAGCTAAGCTAAGTAAATTTTTCTACATTTTAAATGGTTGCGGGGGGTGGGGATCAAAAGAAGAATATTTCATGACACTTGGAAATGATTCAAATTTCAGTATCCATAAATAAAGTTGAATTGGAACACACAACCATACCATACATTTACATATTATCTGTGGTTTCATACTGCATCAGCAGAGTTGAGTAGTTGCAATAGAGGCCATGTGGCCCATAAAGCCTAAAGTATTTGCTATCTGGCTCCTTACAGAAAAAGTTTGTCTACTCTGTGTCTTACTTCATTCTGCTGCTATGACAAAAATACCATTGACTAGGTGGCTTATAAATAACAGAATTTTTTTCTCACAGTTCTGGATGCTGGGAAATCCAGGATCAAGGTGCCAACAGATTCAGTGTCTGGTGAGAGCCAGTTTCCTGGCTCATAGACTGCCATCTTCTTGCTGTGTCCTCACATGGCAGAAGGGACAAAGGAGCTCTCTGGGGTCTCTATTTTAAGGACACTAATTTCATTCATAAGAGCTCCACCCTCAGGACCTAATCACCTCCCCAGAGTCCCACTTTCTAACACCATCACATTGGGGGTTAGGTTTTAATACATGAATTTTGAGGAGATATAAACATGCAGTCTATTACACCCTGTATTAGAAAGTCCTCATTCTTAGCTTCTAATTTTTCACAGTCCTGATCATTGATGGCCAGAGAAGCCATTAAGAGTCAGGAGGGGCCCCTGGTTGGTTCCTGGGTTTCAGCACACACACACACAAAAAGAGTCAGTAGATACTTGTGGGAGGATTCAAAATGAACTAGTATTCAGTTTAGTTCTTGTAGATGACTAAATATTTTTTATTTTGATGTATACTAAATCCAAGTTTAAAGTATTAAAGATAGGAACTAAATGTAAAATTTCTAAAGTATCACTTAAATTTCAACTGTCGCTATCATTAGGAGTACCTCCCCTCAATAAAGTTCCAACTCTCACATTATTTATGGTAAAAATAAGAGCATTTCTTGAAATCACCTCTAAAGACTCCTTTGGCCCCAAATTCTGAAGTACTATGATTCCACCATTAACTGTTGGAATGTCATTATGTTGCTCAATATCCCATTGAACAGGGGTTTCCTGTATCCCAGAACTTATCAGTGCCCTTCTGTAACTGAATTATTTTGAAAATTTGTCTTCCCTAGGGCATCTTCTTACACTTTAAGCTTTCTTTGAATTTTTTTTCAAGTAGGAGACTTCAAGTTGGTTAGGTATCCAGATTGTACTGATTTCAGTAGATGTGCGTTTTGTTAGAAGGAGGTTGTTAATCACAGTCATTGCCATGCTGTGTGTAGGCCTTTTGAACACGTGTTGACTTAGGAAAATACCTTTTGGATTAAAAAAACATCAAGAGGTGCAGAAAATTAGACTCAATAATGCTCCTCCAATTTCTACAATGATATTACCCTAAACCAAGATAGGGTAATATCAGCCAGATATTAATCACCCTAATAACACCCAGATATCAGTCTTATTGTGCAAGCTACACTCTCTTATGTTCTGATGGGTTACTTTATAGTTAAGGGAAAATGAATGTTTAAGAGGAAAGTTCAATCCATTCCTGAAGAAAGGACTTCTCGTTTTGTAGCTATTGGATTATGGATGAGATTTCGTTAAGGTAATAGCCTCCAAATCCTAGAGAGTGCTCTCAGTAGGAGTTAACATTCCCAGGGAATTTCCTGGCCATCCAGTGGTTAGGTCTCCGTGCTCTCATTGCCAAGGGCCTGGGTTTGATCCCTGGGCAGGGAACTAAAATCCCACAAGCTGCATGGTGTGGCCAAAAAAAAAAAAAAAAAATCCCAAATGAGTAGATGCAATGTTCCTGTCCCTGGAGGCCTTTCAGTTCTCAAATCAACTCAGCCACTGTGATTCTCAAACACTTATCTTCTCTGATGAGTATACAAGGTTCTCTTCTTTTTTTTCTCTCTCTCTATGTATTTTATTTTTTATTGGAGTGTAGTTGTTTTACAGTGTTGTGTTAGTTTCTACTATACAGCAAAGTGGAGTTCCCTGTGCTATACAGCAGGTTCTCATTAGCTATCTACTTTATACATATTAGTGTATATATGTCAATCCCAATCTCCCAATTCTTCCCCCCCGCCCCCGACTTTCCCCCCTTGGTGTCCATACATTTGTTCTCTACATCTGTGTCTCTGTTTCTGCCTAGCAAACCAGTTCATCTGTACCATTTTTCTAGACTCCACATATATGCGTTAATGTACAATATTTGTTTTTCTCTTTCTGACTTACTTCACTCTGTATGACAGTCTCTAGATCCATCCACGTCTCTACAAGTGACCCAGTTTCGTTCCTTATTATGTCTGAGTAATATTCCATTGTGTACATGTACCACCTCTGCTTTATCCATTCGTTGGTCGATGGACATTTAAGTTGCTTCCATGACCTGGCTGTTGTAAATAGTGCTGCAATGAACACTGGGGTGCATGTGTCTTTTTGAATTATGGTTTTCCCTGGGTATATGCCCAGTAGTGGGATTGCTGGGTCATGTGGAAATTCTATTTTTAGTTTTTTAAGGAACTGCCACACTGTTCTCCATAGTGGCTGTATCAGTTTACATTCCCACCAACAGTGCAAGAGGGTTCCCTTTTCTCCACACCCTCTCCAGCATTTGTTGTTTGTAGATTTTCTGATGATGCCCATTCTAACTGGTGTGAGGTGATACCTCACTGTAGTTTTGATTTGCATTTCTCTAATAATTAGTGATGTTGAGCAACTTTTCATGCGCTTCTTGGCCATCTGTATGTCTTCTTTGGAGAAATGTCTATTTAGGTCTTCTGCCCATTTTCTGATTGGGTTGTTTGTTTTTTAAATATCAAGCTGCATGAGCTGTTTATACATTTTGGAGATTAATCCTTTGTCCATTGCTTCATTTGCAAATATTTTCTCCCATTCTGAGACTAGTCTTTTTGTTTTGCTTATAGTTTCCTTTGTTTTGCAAAAGTTTTTAAGTTTCATTAGGTCCCATTTGTTTATTTTTGTTTTTATTTCCATTATTCTAGGAGGTGGGTCAAAAAAGATCTTGCTGTGATTTATGTCAGAGAGTGTTCTTCCTATGTTTTCCTCTAAGAGTTTTATAGTGTCTGGTCTTACCTTTAGGTCCTTAATCCATTTTGAGTTTATTTTTGTGTATGGTGTTAGGGAGTGTTCTAATTTCATTCTTTTACATGTAGCCATCCAGTTTTCCCAGCACCAGTTATTGAAGAGACTGTCTTTTCTCTATTGTATATCCTTGACTCCTTTGTCATAGATTAGTTGACCATAGGTGCGTGAGTTTATCTCTGGGCTTTCTATCCTGTTCCATTGATCTATATTTCTGTTTTTGTGTCAGTACCATATTGTCTTGATTACTGTAGCTTTGTAGTATAGTCTGAAGTCAGGGAGTCTGATTCCTCCAGCTCCGTGTTTTTTCCTCAAGGTTGCTGTGGCTATTCGGGGTCTTCTGTGTCTCCATACAAATTGTGATATTTTTTGTTCTAGTTCTGTGAAAAATGCCATTGGTAGTTTGATAGGGATTGCATTGAATCTGTAGATTGCTTTGGGTAGTATAGTCATTTTCACATTACTGATTCTTCCAATCCAAGAACATGGTGTATCTCTCCATCTGTGTGTGTCATCTTTGATTTCTTTCATCAGTGTCTTACAGTTTTCTGAGTACAGGTCTTTTGTCTCCTTAGGTAGGTTTATTCCTAGGTATTTTATTCTTTTTGTTGCAATGGTGAATGGGATTGTTTCCTTAGTTTCTTTTCCTGATCCTTCATTGTTAGTGTATAGGAATGCAAGAGATTTCTGTGCATTAATTTTGTATCTTGCAACTTTACCAAATTCATTGATTAGCTCTAGTAGTTTTCTGGTAGCATCTTTAGGATTTTCTATGTATAGTATCCTGTCATCTGCAAACAGTGACAGTTTTACTTCTTCTTTTCCAATTTGTATTCCTTTTTTTTTTTTTTTTTTTTTTTTTTGCAGTATGCGGGCCTCTCACTGCTGTGGCCTCTCCCGTTGTGGAGCACAGGCTCCGGATGCGCAGGCTCAGTGGCCGTGGCTCACGGGCCCAGCTGCTCTGCGGCATGTGGGATCTTCCTGGACCGGGGCACGAACCCGTGTCCCCTGCATCGGCAGGCAGATTCTCAACCACTGTGCCACCAGGGAAGCCCTGTATTCCTTTTATTTCTTTTTCTTCTCTGATTGCCATGGCTAAGACTTCCAAAACTATGTTGAATAATAGGGGCAAGAGTGGACATCCTTGTCTTGTTCCTAATCTTAGAGGAAATGCTTTCAGATTTTCATCATTGAGAATGATGTTTGCTGTGGGTTTCTCATATATGGCCTTTATTATGTTGAGGGAGGTTCCCTCTATGCCTACTTTCTGGAGTGTTTTTATCATAAATGGGTGTTGAATTTTGTCAAAAGCTCTTTCTGCATCTATTGAGATGATCATATGGTTTTTATCCTTCAATTTTGTTAATATGGTGTATCACATTGATTGATTTGCATATATTGTAGAATCCTTACATCCGTGGGATAAATCCCACTTGATCATGGTGTATGATCCTATTAATGTGTTGTTGGATTCTGTTTGCTAGTATTTTGTTGAGGATTTTGCATATATGTATGCATCAGTGATATTGGTCTATAATTTTCGTTTTTTGTAGTATCTTTGTCTGGTTTTGGTATCAGGGTGATGGTGGCCTCATAGAATGAGTTTGGGAGTGTTCCTTCCTCTGCAATTTTTTTTTTTTTTTGTGTGTGTGTGTGTGTGTGTGTGTGTGTGTGTGTGTGTGTGGTACGCGGGCCTCTCACTGCCTTGGCCTCTCCCGTTGCAGAGCACAGGCTCGGGACGCGCAGGCTCAGCCGCCATGGCTCACAGGCCCAGCCGCTCTGCGGCATGTGGGATCTTCCCGGACCAGGGCACGAACCCGTGTCCCGTGCATCGGCAGGCAGATTCTCAACCACTGCACCACCAGGGAAGCCCCCTCTGCAATTTTTTGGAAGAGTTTGAGAAGGATGGTTGTTAGCTCTTCTCTAAATGTTTGGTAGAATTCACCTGTGAAGCCATCTGGTCCTGGACTATTGTTTGTTGGAAGATTTTTAATCAGAGTCTCAATTTCAGTGCTTGCAATTGGTCTGTTTACATTTTCTATTTCTTCCTGGTTCAGTCTTGGAAGGTTTACCTTTCTAAGAATTTGTCCGTTTCTTCCAGGTTGTCCATTTTATTGGCATAGAGTTGCTTGTCTCTTAGAATACTTTGTATTTCTGCAGTGTCTGTTGTAACTTCTCCTTTTTCATTTCTAATTTTATTGATTTGAGTCCTCTCCCTCTTTTTCTTGATGAGTCTGGCTAATGGTTTATCAATTTTGTTTATCTTCTCAGAGAACTGGCTTTTAGTTTTATTGATCTTTGCTATTGTTTTCTTTGTTTCTATTTCATTTATTTCTGCTCTGATCTTTATGATTTCTTTCCTTCTACTAACTTCAGGTTTTGTTTGTTCTTTCTGTAGTTCCTTTAGGTGTAAGGTTAGATTGTTTGAAATTTTTCTTGTTTCTTGAGGTAGGATTGTATTGCTATAAACTTCCCTCTTAGAACTGCTTTTGCTATATCCCATATGTTTTGGATCATCGTGTTTTCATGGTCATTTGTCTCTAGGTATTTTTTGATTTCCTCTTTGATTTCTTCAGTGATCTCTTGGTTATTTAGTAGTGTATTATTTAGCCTCCATGTGTTTGTGTTTTTTACTTTTTTTTCCTGTAATTTATTTCTAATCTCATAGCATTGTGGTCAGAAAAGATGCTTGATACAATTTCAGTTTTCTTAAATTTGCTGAGGCTTGATTTGTGACCCAAGGTGTGATCTATCCTGGGGAATGTTCCATGTACACTTGAGAAGAAAGTGTAATCTGCTGTTTTTGGATAGAATGTCCTGTAAATATCAATTAAATCTATCCGGTCTATTGTGTCATTTAAAGCCTGTGTTTCCTTATTAATTTTCTGTCTGGATAATCTGTCCATTGTTGTAAGTGAGGTGTTAAAGTCCCTCACTATTATTGTGTTACTGTTGATTTCCTCTTTTATAGCTGTTAGCATTTGCCTTATGTATTGAAGTGCTCCTATGTTGGGTGCATTTGCCTTATGTACTGAGGTGCTCCTATGTTGGGTGTGTATATATTTATAATTGTTATGTCTTCTTCTTGGATTGATCCCTTGATCATTATGTAGTGTCCTTCCTTGTCTCTTGTAACATTATTTATTTTAAAGTCTGTTTTATCTGATATGAGTATTGCTACTCCAGCTTTCTTTTGATTTCCATTTGCATGAAATATCTTTTTCCATCCCCTCACTTTCAGTCTGTATGCATCCCTAGGTCTGAAGTGGGTCTCTCGTAGACAGCATATATATGAGTCTTGTTTTTGTATCCATTCAGCGAACCTGTGTCTTTTGGTTGGAGCATTTAATCCATTCACGTTTAAGGTAATTATTGATGTGTATGTTCCTTTTACCATTTTCTTAATTGTTATGGGTTTGTTTTTGTAGGTCCTTTTCTTCTCTTGTGTTTCTCACTTAGAGAATTTCCTTTAGCATTTGTTGTAGAGCTGGTGTGGTGGTGCTGAATTCTCTTAGCTTTTGCTTGTCTGTAAAGCTTTTGATTTCTCAGTTGAATCTGAATGAGATCCTTGCGGGGTAGAGTATTCATGGTTGTAGGTTCTTCCCTTTCATCACTTTAAATGTATCATGCCACTCCCTTCTGGCTTGCAGGGTTTCTGCTGAGAAATCAGCTGTTAACCTTGTGGAGATTCCTTTGTATGTTATTTGTCATTTTTCCCTTGTTGCTTTTCATAATTTGTCTTTAATTTTTGTCTCTTTGATTACTGTGTGTCTCGGTGTGTTTCTCCTTGGGTTTATCCTGCCTGGGACTGTCTGCACTTCCTGGACTTAGGAGGCTATTTCCTTTCCCATGTTAAGGAAGTTTTCAACTATAATCTCTTCAAATACTTTCTCGGGTCCTTTCTCTCTCTCTTCTCCTTCTGGGACCCCTATGATGTGAATGTTGGTGCGTTTAATGTTGTTCCTGAGGTCTCTTAGGCTGTCTTCATTTCTTTTCATTCTTTTTTCTTTATTCTGTTCTGCAGCAGTGATTTCCACCATTCTGTCTTCCAGGTCACTTATCTGTTCTTCTGCCTCAGTTATTCTGCTATTGATTCCTTCTAGTGTATTTTTCATTTCAGTTATTGTATAGTTCATCTCTGTTTGTTTGTTCTTTAATTCTTCTAGGTGTTTGCTCTTTAATTCTTCTAGGTCTCTGTTAAACATTTCTTACATCTTCTCGATCTTTGCTTCCATTCTTTTTCCGAGGTCCTGGATCATCTTCACTATCATTATTCTGAATTCTTCTTCTGGAAGTTTGCCTATCTCTACTTCATTTAGTTGTTTTTCTGGGATTTTATCTTGTTCCATCATCTGGGATGTAGTCTTCTGCTTTTTCATTTTGTCTGTCTTTCTGTGGTTGTGGTTTTCATTCCACAGGCTGCAGGATTGTAGTTCTTCTTGCTTCTGCTGTCTGCCCTCTGGTGGATCATGGTTCTCTTCTGAATGAAGTCCTATAAATCTCTGGTGACATCAGGCTAGTCTCTGTCTTTTTGCATTTTTATTGGTTTCTATACTTTAATTCCTTGATTGGCAGCTTTGTTAATGAAGGAAGCTCACTTTAATAAAATTATTGTGTTTAGATGCTTGTTATTAGAAGCTGTGTGCCAAATGCTTTTTTTAAAAAACATATTTATTTATTAGGCTCTACTGGTTTTTAGTTGTGGCACACAGGATCTTTGTTGCAGCCTGCGGGATCTAGCTCCCTGACCAGGGATTGAACCCAGGCCCCCTGCATTGGGAGCTCAGAGTCTTAACTACTGGACCACCAGGGAAGTACTGACAAATGCTGTTTTAAAGCCCAATCATTAAAAAAAAAAAAAAAAAGCCCAATCATTAAGGCTAAGAGGGTTTGTTGCTCATGCATAACTCACTACATAACTCATTCTGCGACTATTACAGAGCCATACAGACTATTGTTTCTTTAAACATGCCTATTTGTGATGTGCTGTTGTCCATTATTTGAACCTATCAATACAATAAAATCTCAATTAAATAAATGACATTTGTTCACTGAAAAAAAGAGGATTTGTTGTTGTTGTTCTTCAGTCTGCCTCCCTATAAGAGATCTGTAGTTGCTTTATAGTCTTTACCTTTGTCATTATCAAGAATTCCTACTCTGCTTTCAAAGTAGGGTTGCAGTTGGGTCTATTCATATTCCAAATTCTTATTTTAGTATTTTCTATCACCATATGGCCTCTCCTTCTTATTCTGATATGGAGTTGAAGTGTTTAGAGAATGATCATAGTTAGGTATTACTCATTCTGTATCCTTTGGTCAGCTTTTAAAAATCCTGATGCCTAGGTTGTACTCTATACCAATTAAATCAGAATGTATGGGGGTAAAAGCCCTCGATCTCAGTATTTTTTTAAAGCTCCCCAGGTGATTCCAATTTGCAGCAAGATTTAGAAACCATTGACTTTGCTTATTAGTCATATAGTGTAGAGGTTCTTTCGGTCATCTCTTCACTCCTCAGGATTAATTAGATGACAGAATAATGCATTTTAGTTACTTGAAAAAAAAAGATGTTATATAAATTAAGATATTACTGTAATCATTGTCACTGTTCTTTAGACTGTAAAGACGCCATTTTTGTGGTAAAATATACATAACACAAAATTTACCTTTTTAACCATTTTTAAGTGTACAACTCGGTGGCATTAAGTACATTCACATTATGTACTACCACTACCACCATCCATCTCCAGAACTTTTCTCATCTTCCCAAACTGAAACTCCATATCCATTCCATCCTTCTCTGCAGCCCCTGGCAACCATCATTCTACTTTCTGTCTCTATGAATTTGACAACCTAGCTACCTCATATGAGTAGAATCATACAGTATTTATCCTTTTGTGATTAACTTATTTCAATTAGTGTGATATCTTCAAGGCTCATTCATGTTGTAGCATTTGTCAGAATTTCCTTCCTTTTTAATGCTAAGTAATATTCCCTTGTATGTAGCTACCACATTTTGTTTTTCCATTCATCCATCGATGGACACTTGGATTGCTTTCACTTTTTGGCTATTGTAAATAATGCTGCCATGATCATGGATGTACAAGAAGCCAGTTTTAAGTGATAAACTGATGTCTGTTCTCCCTCTACAAGATGCTTATCTGGATAGATTGCTTGTACTTTTTTTTTTTTTTTTTAATTTTTTTTGGCCTCACAGCATGGCATGCAGGATCTTAGTTCCCCAACCAGGGACTGACCCCTTCCCCCTGCAGTGGAAGCTTGGAGCCCTAACCACTGGACTGCCAGGGAATTCTGAAATTTATTGTTCTTTATGGATAGGTTGTAGTGTTGTTCACCAGATGAGCTAGTACCTTCTCCTAGTGATTGGTCTTCCTTTCACAAAATATGGAAAAAAATTAGATACTGTTCCAAATCCCTCTAGATTTACTCATAGATGGTGGTAGAATTATTTTATTGTATCAGTTGTCTTGCCCAGGCTGTTCATCAATCCTACAGAGGTTGTGTTCTACAAATATAGCAACAAAAGTCTCTGTATGTCTAGTAGGAAATAAAGGACTCATTCTGTATAATTTAGTTTAACTCCAAAATGCTACTAGGACAAAATTGTAAGCCTAAAAATCAACTTAAAAAAGGATCCCTGGTCATGTTGCTCTAGAAATTGTAAACTAATTAGACTGAATCTAGAAGCCACATTAGGATTCCTTCATTGCTGACTATGTTATTCAGATAGGCCATTTAACTCTGTTTCTTTTTTTTTTTTTAACATCTTTATTGGAGTATAATTGCTTTACAATGGTGTGTTAGTTTCTGCTTTATGACAAAGTGAATCAGCTATACATATACCTATATCCCCATATCTCCTCCCCTCCCACCCTCCCTATCCCACCCCTCTAGGTGGTCACAAAGCACTGAGCTGATTTCCTTGCACTATGTGGCTGCTTCCCACTAGCTATCTGTTTTACATTTGGTAGTGTATATATGTCAGTGCCACTCTCTCACTTTGTCCCAGCTTACCCTTCCCCATCCCTGTGTCCTCAAGTCCATTCTCTACATCTGGGTCTTTATTCCTGTCCTGCCCCTAGGTTCTTCAGAACCATTTTTTCTTTGTTTTTTTTTAGATTCCATATATACGTGTTAGCATACGGTATTTTTTTTTCTCTTTCTGACTTACTTCACTCTGTATGACAGACCCTAGGTCCATCCACCTCACTACAAATAACTCAATTTTGTTTCTTTTTATGGCTGAGTAATAGTCAGTTGTATATATGTGCCACATCTTCTTTACCCATTCATCTGTCGATGGACACTTAGGTTGCTAAAAACAGTGGTTAGATGCCATGAAGTAGGTGGCAGTGCCTTAACCGTATGCGTGTTGTCAGGCCCGAAGGCCTTTTCCATCCTTGTCAAGGGGAGTGCTAACCTTCTCTCTCCTTTCATACAACACTTAACTCTATTTCTGTACATGGTCTTAGCTTTTTATGTTAAAGAACCGAGTGCCTGAGCTGAGAGCTCAGTTTTTTTACTTCTTTCCAGTCTTAATGACCACTCTTTGTTTCTTGACCTCCTTGAAGGGTGTACTTTATTTTTTACAGACAATTCAGGTAGACATTTTTATAAGAGAATCAGCTGTGTTAGTGAATAAGTGGAAATTTTTTGGAGGCAATCAACTTTGGAAAGGTAGTGATTACTTATTTTAACATTGTATTTCTGAAGGCATTACTTTTTCATATTCCCAAAACCCACCTATCTATTTTTATAGCATCAAAGAAATGAATTTTCATTTGTGTGTGTTTATTTCACTTTGATCTTTTTGACACTTTTCCTTAATTTTTCACTCATAATAAAAGTCAGTTGAAAAGAGGCTTATCCACATCACTAAAAGGAGAGAAACTTTAAACTTTGTTAGTCTCTGGGTTAACAACTGGGCTGCATCTGTGTGCTTTAGAGGTACAGGAATGCCCCCCAAATTGAGAATCTGATGAGGTAATGTGATTTTAGAGCCCATTCTACAGGTGAAACATAACAACTTGTTCTTCTTGTCTAAAGACTTGTCTATCGAACTCTCCAGTTCGAGAAGCTAAGCGTGAGTAAACAAATCTTTTTTCTTTCTAGATCTTCATCTGCTGGTGGATGTGGCCTGCAAGCAGGAGCACTTTCCACAGGAGGAAGAATTAAAAGAGTGAGAATGGATGACAGACATGACATTGTGCACTGGCTGTAGCTGGAGGCAGACTAGCCTTGCACATGACACACTGTTGGGGCTCTTTCAGTTCTTTAAGGAAAAAAAGTATTTTTGTTTTGTTAATTGAGAATTTTGTTAATTGAGAATTGGGAATTTGGTATTTACTACAGCTGTTCAGTTCAGATTGTTTACCTTGACAAACTACCAAACATCTAGCAGCCTTTTTCTGTTTTTTTTTTGCTGCCCAGATCCCTTTCAAATGAAAGTTCCTGGTCTTCTGTTACAGTCAAAAAGCATCTAAAGACAGCTGCATCTATGGTACCGGAGAATAATCTGTGTGGGTGTCCTGATCTGTCGTCTTGCCACTCTCAAGAGTAGTCAGCACAACTCCAATGGGGAGTTCAGTCTATCTGTTTCAAGTCGCAGTGTGATCCTTTTAGAGAAAATTGTGTGAGAAACAAAGGCATGTGAGGTTACCAAGATCACAGCTCTAAATGGGTCAGGAATTCCAGGGAGAATCTCTGGGAAAGAGTTAATTTTTTCTAAGTGATTAACCAGGAAATGCTCTCACTTCCTAACCCAGTATTCTGTTTCAAAAGCAAGGCGTCCGGACTTGGACCATCCATCACACTTAACAGCCCCTGATTCTTTTATATTTACGGGAGTGTTCTTCTATTTTCATATCTTTCTTTAATTTTAATGATACATTATCATAAATGGTAAGAAGGTTTTGTTAATATATCACTTATTTAATATATCTTCTAAAGAAAAGTATTTAGCTCGTTGAATATAATTGTATTTATAAATGCTGGTATAGTTTAAAGTTTTAAAGCTTTATATTCTTATTAATATTGAGGGGTAGAAGGATAAAGGATGCATATATAATATTTTTATTTTAAAACGGGAATGTTCAATGTGTGAACAAAACCATTAAGAGATTTAACACAGTGTTTTCTTATTTTAGATTTTTGCATTCAGTAAGTATAAATTCTCGTCTACAAAAAAAATTGTGTGCAAATTTGGGGAGAAACTGATTAGTAGTCACCTAACAGAAGCTATACCTCTGATATTTTTAATAGTTTATGTATGGTTTAAGCTTCTGAGAGAAGTTTGGATAGTGGGATAGACTATAACATTTTTATCTTATCCCCTCTTTAGGATCCTAAATTCAAACAGTAGGATTATGGGACTGGTTTTTAGGAGAGGTGTCTTGGATGTCCACTTTCTGTGGTTGATCCCTCACTTGCTCATCCAATGACAGCAGAAAATTTCTGATTTAAAGTCTTTTAAATTGACTAGAACTTTCTTATTGGATTTTGCCTCCGTTTTCCTAATAAGCACTGCAGAAACAAAAGGAAAGCCTAGGAATATGAAACTAGTGAAAAAGGAAAGGCCCTTAGTGATATGACATAAGTACTATTCAAGCCATGGTGGATGTAGCAATTCATTTCTTAAATTGCACTGTGCCTTCCCAATGATGTACTTCCCCAGAAGTGTTACACAGATAGTAGTTTTTTGGAAAAGGATGAGCTCTATATTGGTCTGCAGTGACTCAGGTTAGATATGAAAATAGGTTCTGAAAAGTAACCTGTTTGGTCCATCTGATTAGACTAGACGATGTCCATGTGATGAACATTTATTCATCTTTATTAGCAAGGCTTAAAAGAGGAACAGATTATCAATACTCCTACATCTTTTGGTCAGACTGTGTATTTTGGCAGAGTATGTGAAGAGGAGACCCAGTTTCTATATGAAGGAACTTTGCCTTTTCTCTGTCAGGTTGAAAAGCTGTTATACTATGTAGGTGATATTCATTCCTGCCCTTAAATATGCCCCTCCTGGCTTTGTATATGTTGAAAGAGGTAATATCTTTTGAGGAACATGTGTCAAGCAGGAACCTTGGCATGGATTTGGTTTCAATTGTTTTAAGGCTTAATTAATGAAATACCTTTATCAGCTTTCCAAACTTTTTAAAATATATGAATACAACAGACCAAAGAGCTGGATCTACTGCTATACTCACATGCCTGCTACCTATCAGCGAAAGCTATCATTACTGTCTTGGACAAAGTGGCAAAAGATAAAATAAAATCTTTGTGTGAATTAGTCAGTAGGGTCTGACACATGCTAACAAGGTTCCTGACTAATGCCTCAGTATTTCAGCACCTTAAGCATGATAAATTTCAGTCATTCAACAATAAAGTGTTTCAACTAGACTTGTTGTCTTGCTTGTTTTTACTGTTTGGTGATCAATAGAAAGCTCAGTCATTATAACTATTAATCATAATAGTAAAGTTCAGAAGAAAATGTGCTCTGTTTTCCAAAGAATCTGACTTTTCACAAAAAATCCTGAGTTTTTTTCATTTACACTTGAATAGAGATTGAATCCTTAAAATGCCATTAAGGATAAGGACAATTCTTGGGCATGTTTATAGAACCCTAGTTTTTTGGAGAAGGATCAAGGTCTTCAGTAACTTTAGTCAATGCAGATGTGAAAGTAGATCCTGAAGTGTGATCTGTCTCGTGTAAAGTTAGGTAGTAGGTGTCAGTGAGATGGGCGATTCATTACCATGAAGATGATGGCATCTTCATGACATCTCTATGGTAGTTGTGGTCTGTCAATCCCTGAGGGATAACGCCAAAACTTTGAAGCCAGAGAATAATTTCTCTTGCTTATTAATTCTGGTGACTTTGCTTGTCAATACTGTTTAAATAAACACAATATATCAGTGAACTAAGCTATATAGAGCTGTTTGGTTTGATCCTGAGTAACTCAAGGTACCCCAGACTCATGATACCTATTACCATCATGCTCAGATCTCAGAGTTTCCTCAAGAGGGGGCAACCACATCTATATTCTTTTCCTTTCAACTAAGTAACTGTATTAACTCTCAGGTTTGTGTTGTCTTAATTCCTTTGCAAGTTTCAAGCAGTAACTGGTGAGGCAAACTCAATTAGTAGGTTACTTTTTGTTTAGTTTAACATTAAAGATATTTTTATGTATATCAGGTATATAATAATGTACATTTTACACATTTTATGCTATAGTTTTACCTGGCATACATAAAATAAAAATGTAAAACCAGGGACTTCCCTGGTGGTCCAATGGTTAAGAATCTGTCTCGCTGGGACTTCCCTGGTGGTCCAGTGGTAAAGAATCCGCCTTGTAATGCAGGGGACATGGGTTCGATCCCTGGTCAGGGAACTAAGATCCCACATGCCACGGGGCAGCTAAGCCCCTGTGCCACACTACTGAGCTCGCGCACCTCAACTAGAGCCTGCCTGCCACAAACTACAGAGCCCACACACTCTGGAACCTGAGCGCAACAACTACAGAACCCGTGTACCCTGGAGCCTGCGTGCCACAACTAGAGAGAAGCCTGTGCACCACAATGAAGATCCCACATGCCTCAACAAAGATCCTGCATGCCGCGACTAAGACCTGATGCAGCCAAAAATAAATAAAATTAATTAATTAATTAAAAACAAATCTTTAATTAAAAAGAGAAAAAAGAATCCGTCTTGCAATGCAGGGGACGCCGGTTCAATCCCTGGTCGGGGAACTAAGATCTCACGTGCCGCCGGGAAACTAAGCCTGCGTGCGACAACTACTGAGCGCTCACACCACAACTAGAGAGCCCACGCGCTCTGGAGCCCGGGCGCCACAACTAGAGAGAAGCCTGTGCACTGCAACGAAGAGCCTGCACACTGCAGCAAAAGATCTCACATGCCACAACTAAGACCCGATGCAGCCAATAAATAAATAAATAAATAAGTAAATATTTTTAAATAAATGTAAAACCAGAGCAGACTTTTAAAAAATTATCTCCAGAAGAATTAGAGCTACTCCTATTCTTTAGGAAAGGAGCTATGAAAGGTCTATACTTGCATTATGTTCTTAAGGTCCAACCACTAAAGAAAAAGTGCTAAATTAAGAATTTACTTTAGAATTTCTCTCTCTCCTCTAGGTGTTATTAGGCCTAAAATGCCAAAACTATCCCCATAAATCCTCTTTAAAATTTTTTTATTAATTTTTTTTAACTGAAGTATAGCTGAATTACAATATTGTATTAGTTTTAGTGTACAACAAAGTGATTCAGATATACATATACATTTTTTTTCAGATTCTTTTCCATTATAGTTTATTACAAGATACTGAATGCAGTTCCCTGTGCTATGCAGTAGATCCTTGTTGTTTATCTATTTTACATATAGTAGTATGTCTCTGTTAATCCCATACTCCTAATTTATTCCTCCGCCACCCACTTTCCCCTTTGGTAACGATAAGTTTGTTTTCAATGTCTGTGAGTATTTCTGTTTCGTGAATAAGTTCATTTGGGTCATATTTTAGATTCCACATATAAGTGATATCATATGATATTTTTCTATCTCTGTCTGACTTAGTATGATAATCTCTAGGTCTATCCATGTTGCTGCAAATGGCGTTATTTCATTTTTAAAAAATATTTATTTATTTATTTATTTGGCTGTGCCAGGTCTTAGTTGCAACATGTGGGATCTAGATCCCTGACCAGGGATTGAACCTGGGCCCCCTGCATTGGGAGTGTGGAGTCTTAACCACTGGACCACCAGGGAAGTCCCTCATTCCTTTTTATGGCTGAGTGATATTCAGTTGTATATATGTACCACATGTTCTTTATCCATTCATCTGTCGATGGACGTTTAGGTTGCTTTCATGTCTTGGCTATTGTAAATAGTGCTGCTGTGAACATTGGGGTACACGTATCTTTTCGAATTGGACTGTAGACCCTCTTTAGGGATGAAATTCTCAAGGTGACTAGGTCACTCATACTTTTTGCCTTCAGAGGCATTATGTCCTTTAATCTTTACAACAAACCTACAATGCAATTATTATTCTCCACGTTTTACAAGTGATCAAGTTGTACAATTCTTTTGTACAAACTAAAAATTGTTTTAAATTTTGTTATGTGTTTTTTACTACAATTTAAAATGCATGTAACATAAATCTTAACCATTTTCAAGTGCAGTGTTAACCATATTCACATCATTGTTCATTTGCACAATTTGGAAAGACTGTTGGCAGCAGGTCAAAATAAAATGTCTGGGCACAGTCAAATATAATCTGGTCGACTTGAAAATTCAAATTTTAGAAACATATATTAGAAACTTCTGCATTATTTCTAAAGACAGGGTTACTAGAAGGGTTATTGTTCATGAGTGTGGTAATTAACCAAAAATTAGTTTTCTTTTTGCCTATATTCTTCTAATTAAGCATATATATTTTACCCCTTTGTTTGTATTTATGATATAGACTTACTTGCAGTCTCACATTGAAGGCCCAGGTCTGATCCATAGTATTATTTCACCTCCCAGGGATGTGAGAAGAAAATAACAGATTCCAGACCTCTGACGTCACCTAATCTAAAAGCTTGGTACAGGCACAGTTTAGAAAAGAGCTACTGAATTTAAATTAGTAAGGGCTGAAGAAAAACTATGCATAAAATGGACAGAGTTCTTGCCAGGGTAGCAGACTTAAGACAGCAATAAACCAGTAAGAACTATAGCACAGGATCACTTTATTCTGGCTTTGTGGCATTTACAGACACTAAAACCTGGAAAGAGCAGAAATGCCTTTGAACTTATATTTGCAAAACCTTGTGTCCATTATTTTATCTTCTGGGTTTCCTTTTTTTTTTTGTCTTTATTTCCTTATACCACCATCTATGTCTCTTGGGTGCAGAAGCTGCTTACATGTCTGTTTGTGTGGCCCTGATTTACATGTGGTAGCTTGCTTACCCAGAGAAAGGTATTGAAGATTGAATTGGATGCAGTTTGGCTGTGGCTCAATAGAGGGAGTCGAGGAGCCGAGAGAGGCTCTCTTCTCAGCACAGGAACGTGTCTGCTGAAGTGTGCGCGCACCAGGCCCCAGCCAGCCAGGAGGAGGAGGGGCGGGATGGGGGCGGTTGCCTCTAGCTGCTCCACCCTCACTTTGTGTCAGCAGGTAGAGAGCGTGATTGCAGTCCCAGGGGAGGGAGTCAGAGCTAGAACACCAGTTACAAACCACAGGCTTCCTCCTCTAGGGAGCTGATCCAGAATTGTCTTTCTGGAAGGAAAGCACTCGAATCCTTCCGAACTTTCCAAGTCTATCCATGATGCAGAGACATTGCCCTCTGGGATTTTCTATGTTCCTGGTAGTGAATTGTTGCTGATGTGTTATTTGCTACTTTGCTTCTTTTTCAAGATTTGATCATTTTTATATGCTGTTCGGGGAGAAAAAGGACTTTTGTTAGAAAGGAGATTTCAGAAATGGTTTTGGATCCTCTAGAAGTGTTTTTAGAGTTCTTGGGGACAGTAGCTCTAACCTTGGAGTAAGTTTCTGCCTTTGACCTGCATGGATTATTTTTTCGGGCTGCGGAATTTCTCGGCACCTAGCTGCAGTGTGGGGCACTTGGTTTGGTTGCAGAGTAAGAAGGTGGAAGAATGAGCTGTACTTGGTTAAGCAGTTGAAACCTTTTTTTTGAGCAGGATCTTTAAAAGCATAATTGAATTTGTTTCACCCCCGTGGATTCCAGTGGGCCTGACAGCACAACAGGTTTGCAGATTTCTTTCAAAATTCTTTTTTTTTTTCTCCCTCTGCCTCAGCAAAAGAAAAGAATCTATATCACAGGTTCATGTTCCATTGCTTGGCTTTTCAGCATTTATTCTGAAGACTTAATAAGATTTTTTAACTTGACCTCTGAACACAGTGGGCTTTGTGGTTGAAGTGCATTTGTATTTACTTAAGGGTGCACATTTTGAAATCTTAGAATAAGCCGTTGTTTGTACAAAGACCCAAATTCTCAAGTGTGCCTAGAAATAGCACAGATCTACTCTACTCAGGTTTATTTTTACTTTTTCAGGATGTTCTACTTAGAGCCTGTAGACTAATCACCTCCTTACTCCCCCTTTTATTCCCCACCCCCTCGAGGAATTTGAAAACGTGTTAGGAATAGTCCTTTGTTTTACTTATGAACCTAGAAAATTACAGATTATAAGATCTGGATAATAAAGTAGTTTCCAAAAGCATCTCATGGGAAATCAAAGTGCTTGGCGTTCTCAAGCAGGAGCATAAAAGCTGGAATCCCTAAGAGAGAAGGGAAAATAAAGATAGAAGTATGAATGTCAACTGGGAAAAATAATTGGAAAGCCAACCTTTTCAAATATTCTTCTAATTATGAAAGTTGGAAAAGCTTGTGATACTCAGGTTTATCCTGTGACTATGTGAAGACATATAAATTAGCACCTCGTTTACAGGCAAATCTAGGTAGAAAATCTAAAAATCATAGCATATTTAAGTTCATAAAAGTGTTATAAGTTCAATGGGCCTGGAACTTTGGCTACAATGAAATACAGTTTAACGTTGAAACTTTTATGAATACATGTTGTAGCATCTTTGGACATCTCTCAAGGTGTGACCTGACCTCTCCTTCCCTATTTTTTAAGAAAAAAATTCTCCTGTGATCTTTAGTCTTTTACCGTTGACAAATTTTGTGGCTTTAAAGGACCATCTCTTCGTTTTCTGAGCTGGAGTTTTTCACTCTCACCTTTGATGCATGGCCTTAGTCGTTTACTTTGCCTCGTTTTGTTCATTAACACTGGGTTTAGTGGCTCGAGAACTTGATGCATATGGAAGACCCAGCACCAAGTGATCTGACATAATTAAAATTCAAGATGTGACATTCAACCTCAAGCAAAATTGAAAATTCCAAAGAGAAGCGGCGATATCTTTACTAATCATAGTGAAGATGGGAGAAAATGACATACCTGAAGTAGAAGTAGGCTGAAAATACCTTCTTCCCTGCCTGATCAGGAATACCACCTGTTCTTGGGAATATACTTTAGAGAAAGGAAGGGCCAAAACTACGACTCGGCTTTCTGAAACTGAAGCATAAGTTTCTTTTCCTCCGTTTGTCTGGATCTAGGAACCTGTGTTTGGTATTAGCTAGTGGAAGCAGTATGTATGGCCAAAGTGCATTGCTGCAGCTGGTAGCATGAGTGGTGGCCACCAGCTACAGCTGGCTGCCCTCTGGCCCTGGCTGCTGATGGCTACCCTGCAGGCAGGCTTTGGACGCACAGGACTGGTACTGGCAGCAGCAGTGGAGTCTGAAAGATCAGCTGAGCAGAAAGCTATTATCAGAGTGATCCCCTTGAAAATGGACCCCACAGGAAAACTGAATCTCACTTTGGAAGGTGTGTTTGCTGGTGTTGCTGAGATAACTCCAGCAGAAGGAAAATTAATGCAGGTAAGGATGACTTTATTATTTTTCATTTTCCATCTGTTTGAAATATGCCTTTCTTCTTTTGTCTGCCACACCAAATTCCATACAAGGGCTCTGCTGCTTAGCTTTCTGTGTTTCATCTTGTTAAGCATATTGCCTTATTGGCCTTCTAAAGCAAATTCTTATTTTATACTTGGGAAGAAACATATAAATACTGTATTTTATAAGATCATCTGCTTATTTTTAACTCTCGCACTACACTGCATTACATAATAAGTCCTTTCTTTGCAAGTGATATATTCTGGACACTATTTTTTTTATAGATGAAATATATGGGCTTGTATTTAATTAACTCGAGGATTGTACTTTACATCATGTTTAGATTTGAGGTGAGCACCGAGGAGGTTGATTTTAATGGTCAGTAGCACCCTGAAATTCTAGAATGTCCTTGGAGCAGATCTGATCAGTATGTCACTTTTAAAATTCAGTCAAGCTTGAATACTACGGCTGGCCTTATACCACGTGTGGCACCCTATTGCTAAGCCCAAAATGGAGAGGACTGGATTACAAAATGGACACAAGGTATAAACTTGCCTCCCTGATCACTTTGGTCTTGCCTACACATAATTTTATTATTTTCAAAAATTTTAAATTTAACATCTGTTTTTTATTGACCCACAAAGTTTTTCAGACACAGTTTCTTGGGCTTTCAGGTTGTGAATTTTGCCTATAACTCATTCATAGCCTACTCTTTATGTGTTTAGTGTATGAACTGACTGAGGCCATGACATTTCATAGATGAATTGCTCATTCCCCATGGTGAAGATAGAGCCTTGAGGGCTCTACCTTTTTCATGTGGCATTCTAGTATCTTACTCTATAAAATTATGTTGCTTATGGATTAAAATTCATTTTACAAAAGGACATTTCTTGCTGTAGCTCTTAGTCATGGGTGAAAAATGTTAAATATCACTCATCTCAGCATCTAAGCTCAGATTTTTATTTTGTGACATGAACAGAACCAAAATATTGTATGAGTTTAACTTTTTGTCCACTGAGAGGAAAAAGGTGAGAAAATTTAACAAATTATAGAACTCTCTTTGCCAAACACAGATTTTTACATATATGACTTAGTGGCTCTTCATGATCACTTCTTAGGCAATATTTTGAAGCTGGGATAAGTGAAGTGGAAGAAGAATTGGGTGAAAAGGAAGGCTCTGCTATTTAGAAAAATAAACAGACAAAAAGAATATATATTGAAAAAATAGTGTAAGAATTTTTGGATAAGAGTCTATTCACTTAATTTGAACTTTAGGATAGAATTAGGAATATTTAAAAGTTGAAACCATAAATCATTTTGAATACAACAATTGGAAAGGAAACTTCCATCCTGACCTTACCTAGTTAATACCTTGAAGCATGAGGTATGTGCTCCATTGTAATTTTTTGCCCTAAGTAATTTTACTATAGAACCATACTCTGGAGGCTCTGAGGTCTTTGGGAACCATACTAAGCTTTGTGTCTTATTAATGTCCTGTGGCAGCATGTTCAATGGGTTAATTATATGCTGCATAAAAGTGTCTTTCATTTTAAATGTTTTGTATTCTATTATCATAAAGCTCCACATAAAGTTTCTGTGTATTCATAAAGGAAAAGGTATATAAGAGATACTAGCTGGCATTCTCTGCCCCATTTATTACCTTGTCAGTCTGTATCATATCTTCTCTTATTTTGCCCTTTTTCTCACTCTGGTAAGTGTTGCTTAATCCTTTTTTTTTTAACCTATTAACTTTGAATCTATCAGTGGACTTTAAGTATTGATTCTTTACTTTGTGAAGAGAGAATTTCATTGTATCTATTATTTAGCAAGGCCTTTCCAGGCTTTCCAATAGACAGTTTGCATCATTGGCAATTTTCAGTCTTTTTCACCTTTTCTCTCCATACAAGCTTCTTCTAGGTCATTAATAAATTTGTACATTAGCCTAGTATTAATCTCTGGAGACTTTCAGTATTGGTTTATTTTCTATTAATCAATTTTTAATCTACAGTAATTACTAAATTTTCTTAATAACCTCTTATGAGAGACTATATTAAAAAAAACTTTTGGATGATATGCCTCAGTTCATTTTTATCCACTATTTGATTAACTCTTTCAAAGAAGTCTAGCATGTTAGGGACACATGGTTTACACTTCTAGGATCCATGCTGTTTGTTCCTTATCAGATTACACTGCCACACAGGTTTACTCAACTGTGGTTAACCAAGCCTTCCACTCAACTGAAGTTGTGTTTACATGTCCTGGAGCTGTGCTTTGCTGCACTTTAGCTTTCTTGGTGGATATCTGTCCCCTGGTGTCACAGATCTAAAGGCAATCTTCTCTGTTGGCTTTGCAGAATTTTGGATAACGCTGTGTATCCTTCTACCTCTGAATTATTCTAGCTGCCTGTTAAGTTTGATTATCTTCAAAGATGCAGTCAGGTCTTTGTAAAATTGGGCATGCTATGCATTGGGAGATGTAAAGTTATGAGAACAGTGATTTAAAAAAATCATAATGACCTTGTTGTGGTTTCTGGAGTTTCCAGAGAGTTTCAGAAAATCTGACATTTCTTTACATTTTGTTCAACTATTTCAGGGTATGTACTTTTTCATAAGGACCAAATTAACTGGACTTTCATTTGTATTACAATTTTAATTTTCCTTAGACAAAGAGAAATATCCCATGACAATGTTCCTCCAATTTGCTTAATAATAAAATAGGCCATAGAACTGTCTCTAAAATAATTTTGCTTGTTTCAGCTTCATCTGATGGCTGTATATACAAGGCCAGGCCTTGGTGAATTTTTGTCCTGATTCTTATTCCTCAGTCTTTGTACTTAGGTTTTTCTTTACCAACAGTTATATCCATTGTACAAGATATGTTCAGAGTCTTAAATTATAATATTCTCTTTAAAGTACTAGAAGAAAGTCAAAATGGAAGAGGAAATGTTGCCTTGGCTGTATTCCTTTCATTTCTCAAGTCTTCTCTTTTCCATTTCAAAACTCCCCATCTTAGCCCTAACCAAATTATATTGCTTTCCTTTCTATTTTGCCCAAGAGCTGCTTCTTTGCACTACCATATCATTTCAAATCCCTGTGCAGCTTTGCCATTGTCTTTAAAGTGTCTACTTCTTAGGTTTCCCCTACATTTGCCAAAATCCTATCTCTCCCTCTCCTGTGATTTCTTTCTACTTTTTAAATCTTTGTTTCCCATTGAATTTTTATATTTAGGATAACCTTCCACCACTATTCTGCCTCAGCATTTCTCTAACTAGCCCTCAAAAATCCACGTCCAAAAAAAATTTTTTTGTAATTATGAGTAATGATGGATGTTAACTAAGCTTATTGTGGTGATCATTTCACTACATATATAGTATATATATATCAAATCATGTTATATACCTAAAACTAATACAGTGTTATATGTCAATTATATCTCAATAAGAAAAAAAAAGAGAATGTGGGAGACACACACAAAAAAATCCATGTCAAGGAAACTTTCAAGGATCTCCTCATTACTTGGCAGTGACTGATAAAGAGGACTTAATGATAGTTACTATTATTCTTACTATTTTGACTGTTCATTTGACTAATTCTTCTTCTGGTTTGTACCATTGTAGAAGGAAAGTGAGCTGGAGCTTATGCATTGTCTCATTGTCCAGTTTTCTGGTTTGTTTACCTCTTATCAACATTTGTTTATATTATTTCTAAGTGATATTGTTGCTACCATTTTACCACTGTAAAAATGATTACAGTCTTATTTTCTTTCTCAGTTTTTGTTCTTTATTAATAAATGTTACTTAGAGGGACAACTCAAATTAATCTTCCTTCTCCTCAAAGCGAAAGAGCAAGAGGATCTTTGTGTAGCGTAGGAGAGGTCACCGATTCTTTAACTATCACACTCTTCCTGCTCAGCTGGTTGTCCTGGATTTTCTTAGACTCCAGGTTAAAGTTATGATCAAGATTAGAATGTACTGCCCTGAGGCTTCAGACCTACAATGGGAGCTGTGGTAGTGCAGCATTTGGCCAGTAGCAGTGAACACCTCCTGGACAAATTCCCCCTTGCACAATGTCTCTGCTTGCCCCTTCATTTACCTATTAGTCAACACATAGTTATCCCATCTTTCCATTTTCACTTTATTTGTAGTCAGGGCCTGAAGTGAATTATTTGGGGAGGAAGAGAAAACTTTATAATTAAAGTGTTAGCCAAAGCCAGAGAGACAATGATTTATAGCAAACTGTAGTTGACAAAGTGACTAAACTGTGACTAAAGGGACTTGACTTTTAGCTTTGACTCTGCCACTAAGTAGTTGGGTGATTTGGGACAAAATAGTTTTTTACTTTTCTAGGCTTTGGATTTCCCACCTGTAAAACTGAACTTGTGCTATGCACTTCACATGTATTAACTCATTGAATCCTTGTAATACCTTCATGAGAGAAATACAGTACTTTTTTTTTAAGATTAGGGAAGATGTTTTTTAATTGAAGTATAGTTAATGTACAATATTATATAGGTTTCAGGTATACAATATAGTGATTCACAATTTTTGAAGGTTATACTCCATTTATAGTCATTATAAAATATTGGCTATATTCCCTGTGTTGTACAATATATCCTTGTAGCTTATTTTATAATACATAGCAGTTTGTACCTCTTAATCCCCTACCCCTATTCTGCCCCTCCCCCCTTCCCTCTCCCCACTGGTAGCCACTAGTTTGTTCTCTATACCTGTGAGTCTGCTTCGTTTTTTTGTTGTTGTTACCTTCACTAGTTTGTTGTATTTTTTAGATTCCACATATAAATGATATCATACAGTAGCTTTATTTTTACATATTATAGGTAAAGAAACTGAGGCTCAGAGTGAGGCTCACAGCTATTTGCTAAGATCTAATAGTAGGGGGCATAGCTGGAACTTGAACCCCAGAGCTCATGCTTTTCTAACTCTAAAATTCTGTACAGGGACTTCCCTGGTGGTCCAGTGGTTAAGACTTCGCCTTCCAATGCAGTTGGTGTGGGTTTGATCCCTGGTGGGGGGGGGAGCTAAGATCCCACATGCCTCGCAGCCAAAAAAACCAAAACATAAAACAGAAGCAATATTGTAACAAATTCAATAAAGACTTTAAAAAAATAAAATTCTATACATCTACGAATGCCAAAGATGAACAAAACACCAGTGCAGGCTTTGTCTAAATGATGAATTTATTTCCAGAATAGAAAGGAATGAAACTGATGAGTACTATTCTCTGCAATTGATCCAAACTATATAATATCCTGCTAACTTCTAATAATCTCTGTATTTCTTCTATTTCTCTCATTTGTGTTTCATTTACAAAGATATTTACAAATCAGAATGTTTATTTACTTAGTATTTCTCTTTCAGTGGAACAACTTTCATTACCTTTCTTTTCATTTTATAACAGTCTGTGGTAAGTTATCTTATATGGGAAACTGAAATAATAAACTGAAATAGTATGCATCTAACTGTCATAGTATGCATCTAACTGTTAGAGTTCCTTGGAAGCAGAGATTTCAAAGATTTTGTGATTTTGCTTTGAGGCCAGCCTTTAAAAGAAGTATAAATATTCAAGGTACAGTCAACTCTTGGTTATTTATGTTAATGGTGGTGCAGAAAATTCAGTTAATTTGTAATTGTCTTTGGAATGTAGTCAGAAGTACACCATCAGATGTAACTCCTCTGTGCACACAAGCAATCTTAGGTGCTTGCCTTCTACTATCCCAGCTCAGAGCCTTCTTGATAAGGCTTTGTTGTTAGAAGCATGGCACCCAGAAGAGAGAAGGAAGCTGCAGAATATTTTTAATAATAATTTTTCAAGTTAAGGAGATATCTCATTTATATAAAAGTACCTATTAGACAAATTTGTGTATATAATAGTTCCATACTTCATGTGGAAATCCAGCAAAATTGTAAGTTCAAATTCATTAATCTCTGTGGTTAATAGGAGGTAATGAATGAGCTGTACCCTTGGTTATTGCCCCTATCAGGCTATTTAGTGTCCTTTGAACTGATTCTAGGGGTATGCATTTCCTTGGTTTTTGTGGTAAACTCTGTGTGTGTGTGTGTGTGTGTGTGTGTGTGTGTGTGTGTGTGTGTTGTAATTTTATCTACAAATTAGCCATAATTAGCTTTTTATACAGTTTTAAAGATATCCCTGGGGCTCAAGGTTTTCTTTTTGTTTTTAATAAAAAGGGTTTACATTTCATTCACTGGAAAGTGTTTATTGGAACTTTCATGTGCTTTTTTCCCCTCCTTTTACTCCCTTCAAATTACCAAGTACAGTAGAGAAAAAAAGATGTTATAAATGAGCAATGTACAATTATAAATGTTCTGTCAGAAACCAGAATTGGTAGCAGGGTATTGTCAGAGAAGTGTGTGATGATGTTCCATCGAATTTATGTAGCAATCTTCTTCCAAGAAGCTTAAAATGATTCACAAATACTTGCAAACCAAATACAGGTGATACTCCATTTTATAGAAAAGGAAACTTAATGGGAGAGAGAAAGCAAGTTAATTATCTTAGAAGAAAGTTGCATAGAGATGGACCCAGTGTGCTTTGCAGGAGATAGACTAGTAATCCACTTTTTCAGTTATCCAAGGATGTGGATTTCTCAGGGAAGTCCTCAAAAGCTAAAATATTGTCAGTGGCTGAGATATCCTCTATTTGGACCAATGTTGCTCAGTTTGACAATTCAGTTTAAAAGCTATTGGTGAAGCAGTTTGCCAACTTTATGTCTCAAAAAGCCCACTGAGCTAACTCTGACCTGAATTCATTGTTCTTTTGAGAATTGTTAGAGAACAAGCCACGGCCTTTACAGTGACCTATACGGCCCTTCAGGATCTGGCCTGGCACCTGCACCTTTTACCTCCTCTCCCCTCACTCTACTCCAGTCACCCTGACCTCCTTGTTGTCCTTCAGTTAAACCAAGACTATTACCACCTCAGAGCCTTGCCACTTACTAGTCCCACTTATACCCTGGATATTTTCTTCTCTCAGTCTCAGATGTCAACCCCGTGTCAAATATACCTTCTCAGTGAGGCCTTCCTAGACCATCCAGTTCCGAAGGACTCTTCCTATTCCCCCTAGGGCTCATAGTCTCCTTCCCTGCTTTGCTTTTCGTTATAAACTTACTGCCATGTGACATACTTTTATAGGTGTCTGCCTCCCCTCGGTAGACTATGAGCTCTGTGAAAGCAGGGATTTTGTCTCTTTAGTTCAGAGCTTTTTGGGACTAGGGCTTTAGTATTACTTAGATAGTGCCTTTGACACAGTAGGTACTCAGTAAATATTTATAGAATGAATATAAGGAACATTATGGTGGTGCTGAGTGGCTGTGATAGGTTGGACATAACTCTAGGATGAAGCAGATTTATTTATACCTCATCACATTTTTTAAAGTATATTGTGAAGTCAATTATTTTGAGTGCTTTGGGTTTGATAGAGCATGCTGTATTCCTTTATTTCTCTGACTTACTGACAGCATAGTGACTCCTTGATTGTCATTTTCAAATTGTAAATATGGCTATAATCAGTATGTTTGAGGCGCTCCTTTACCCAGCACTTATTTAGTTTAATAACTAGCCCAACCCCTACTTTTTAGAAAATTCTAAAGACGCAGACGTAGAGAATGGACTTGAGGACACAGGGATGGGGAAGGGTAAGCTGGGATGAAGTGAGAGAGTGGCATGGACATATATACACTACCAAATGTAAAGCAGATAGCTAGTGGGAAGCAGCCACATAGCACAGGGAGATCAGCTTGGTGCTTTGTGTCCACCAAGAAGGGTGGATAGGGAGGGTGGGAGGGAGACGCAGGAGGGAGGAGATGTGGGGATATATGTATATGCTGATTCACTTTGTTATACAGCAGAAACTAACACACCATTGTAAAGCAATTATACTCCAATAAAGATGTTAAAAAACAAAACAAAGAAAATTCTGATTTGCCAAAAAAATGGGTTGGGGTACTGATTATAAGATATTAGCATGTATCCAAAGGACCTCACCTTCTTAGTCCTTAGGCCTGTGAGTCCCAATTCTAATTTTGAGATACCCTAACACAGTGGTTTTCAATCTTTTTTTTCCATTCTTTTTTCCCTAAACTATTTGGTGGGGCAGGGGGGTCACTGGCCCCTTTGAGAATGTGCTGAACGTTATTGACCATATGTACTTAATGTACAATTTTGCATAAAATCTCAGTGAGTTGAGAGAATCTCTGAGACACATGTAGGAATCTAAAGACTCCAGATTAAGAGCTGTTATCCTAGAATAATCCCAATTATTTCAAGAAATGAAACCAAATTCTCAAAACTAATTTACCCTCAGTTTACTTAATTTAAAAAGTATTTGTGTACATTACTAGAAGTCAAACAGACAACAATATTACAGTGCAATTATAAGAAGGTTAGCCTGACCTAAGATGACCTTAGATATAAAAATTGGTATCTGACAAAGATCTGCTTATATATAGTGTAGTAAAGGGATTGTGCTCTCCAAATATTAGATGAAACTGCATCAACTCAAGAAATGCTTACAGCCCTTCATCATGGTGGTTTCACTGAAAGGCCCACAAGAATAAAAGATAATTTCCTAATTTGTTTTGACATAAGTAGAACAATTGTGGCTTTATGTGTTTATTTGATTACTGAAGTCAGAGAACAGAGGCTGTAAAATGAGCTAACTTTGGTTACTTTCCATCAGTTTGTCTTCTGTCCTTTAGACTCCATTGCTTTTCCTAAGGTGTAGGAGTCCTTGGGCCCTTCAATTTCTATTTGCTATAATGGAAAACTTTGAATCTTTTTAAAAAAGCTTATTGTTTCTTGCTTGTTTGTTTTTAAATAACAGATAAGCTACTTTACATACTCTTATTTTTTATCTGGGTTTTAAACATTACAGTTCATTTTGTTTTGTTTGATACTTTTTAATATATTAGAGTTTGTGTTTAAATTGCATATTCAAAAACACCGAAATAATCAAAGTGATTTAAATTAGGGTTTTTAAAATTGTAAACACAATGTATCACATTTTTCCTGGATAATAATTAGATTATTTAGATACTCTGATCCCTAAATCTAAAGCAGTGGTCCTTGTTCAAGATGGCAGCGTTAACTATCTTCAAGACCCCTGTTCGTTTTTTTAAAATTTAGAGTACTTCTGTTATGATGGAAATCAACCATATAGCACTGTAATGTTAAATAGCATATTCAGTTATCATGTACCTATCAATTTTGTGCATGCTGTTATATCAAAAGGGTACTATTGTGCATATATAAATATATGATAATTGAGAAACACTGTTGCTATTGTTAGTTCTGTAGAATAATTTGGATGAGACTGAAGGCCTTATGTTTTATGCCTACTGATCTTGCTATTTCCTAAAAAATGATTACAGATTTCCATTCTTTTTTCACCTAAACTATTTTCTACAGTCTTATGAATTATCCACTCTTAAAAAGAAATCTTCTACATGGTTCAGGTTTCATGTTCTTGCACTTTTACATCTTCTACTTAGAATCATATTGGTTATCTGACTTTAAGAACCTTGTGGCCAAGTTCTTTTTAATTTTGTGAAGGACTTTCTTGGCCTTTTACTGGAATTAGGTCCTCTTCAGTTTTCATACCTGGGGTAAAATACAGTTTTGGGTGGGAGGGCAGAGGCACAGGCTATTCCATTTGTAAAATATAATCATCAAGTTTCAAGCTAGGAAAAACACCTAATCCAGTCATTTCATTTTACAGATGAAGAAATAAACCCAGAGAGATTAGTGGTTTGCCAGTCAAAGAACTGCCAATCTACTACCATATCTTACTGGCCAGCATTTTTAGCAAACCTTATTTATTTATTTTAAACTTTTTGGGGTCATTGCAGGAAGATTAAAAAGAAGATGTTGGCAGAGATTTTCCCCCTGAACATTCCATTAAGAAGATATGGAGTGCCGTAGGGTCTCTTTCCTCTTTGATCCCTAGTCAACTAGAAGGCATACTTTCAAACAAAGGAACAAACAAAAAAATACCTTGCTGCAATTTAGCATTACTTTACATGGTGCATATGCAGAAAGTAATTTCCGCCCACAGACTCACTGCATCAGGTGGCCTTTTGTCCTGGATTGTCTCCTCAAAGCAACAGAGGCTCTTTATAAAGTCTAGGCCAGGAAACTTACCGAGATTGGGGGTGCACTGGAGTCTCTCCATGTCTTATACTGTGGGTCTCCTACTGTGTACCAAACGCTGTGGCAGGTCCTGTGGGAATACAAAGAACAGCACCCTAGCCTAGTCCAACTAAGGAGATATACCTTCAACAGCGGAAATCAGTATGTGATGAATGCCAAACAAGAAGTGCAGGCATAAATGCACGAGAGTGCCAATTTTCATTTTCTCAGGAGTCATTCAAATGACTGTGGTGATTCTGTCTCAAGATCCCCTATGACTGAAGAAAAAATCAACAAAAACCGTAAAATTTTAACCCAGGCAACTTCAAGGAGCTTAAATCTAGAGGACAACTACAACCCAAAC
Organism: Kogia breviceps; assembly: GCF_026419965.1. Taxonomy (NCBI): domain Eukaryota; kingdom Metazoa; phylum Chordata; class Mammalia; order Artiodactyla; family Physeteridae; genus Kogia; species Kogia breviceps. The sequence goes on from NC_081328.1 coordinate 24,261,111, forward strand.
AGTCATACCTTCTAATTTTCACTTTTATCAGTTAAGTATAGGTTATAATATTGCCTGTAAAAATATTCCTGTATGTATAATACTCATCAGTAGCATTTTCTGTAGAAGTCCAAATAACTAAACACCATGGCTTTCTTTTCAAATTGCAAACTGATTTTCTAAAATGTACGAGAAGTTTCTGTTGAGTTGTAGTAAAATTAAAACAGAAAATTTAGCTTTAAACAGAATTGAACACATTGGGAGTTCTGTTTGAATTGATAATCTAACTGGCTCGTTTTAATTCTTTGTAAACTGCATAAAGGAAGAAATAAAAACTAAGACTATGCAGAAGGTGAAAAGTATTTGAATATCATCTCTATTTAGAAAACTTATTTCAGTACCAAGATTTTTATTATTATTATTGACTTTAGTCATTATTATCTGTTATTCCCATTCTCTTGGGTTGGTTATAGTATAATATGAGGGCTACAGAGACCAACTCCAGAAGAATATACCTGTCTGCTATGACAAAAACATTAGATTATTACCTGCTGTGAAGTTAGTAAACTGTATGGTATACGTCATATATTTTTATTGTCATTGGACATTATTTGAAATTTAGTTGTCTCCCTTTGGATATATGAAAAGTCCATAGGTGCCTTGTGACCATTTAAAAGGTAAAAGCAAGTCACTTAACCTTTCATCTGTTGGGGTAGGGTTGGTGGGGTAAGTAAATGATCTTTAAGTTCCTTTCCAGCTGTAGACATTTAGAGGTTATACTTATTTCAGAAATAGACTTATTATACAAAAGGGACATGTAACTTGCTTACTTATTTCTTTTCCCTGAGATAAAATTGATTTGGTAGGTGGTACAAAAAAATCTGACCAGATTCCTTAAAGTCACACAACAAATTAGTAGGAAAACTAAGCACCAGACTCAGTTGCACTTCTAGTCCTTTGGTCCTATACTATGTTTACATTCGGTTAACACACACAAAAAGGACGTTTTCTCTGGAGTTTTATATTTTAAAATATGTGTAGTAGATTGAGGACCCTTATTCTAAATGCTTCATCAAGGCTGTCCCAGCGACCAAACAAACCACACTGACTTCAATCACGAACCTACATCTAAGTGAATCTGAACCTTTGGAAAGGCTTGAAGAAGCCAGAGGTAACCTAGAGCTGTAGTAGTAGGAGGAGGAGGATGAATCTGATCCTAAAATAATTTGTACAGTTGAATTATTAGAAATAAGTTGAATAGTTACATTAGCAATAAGATTTCAGAAAAGCTGATAGGTGTTCATGTGTGGAGTTGAGGGTTGGAGCTTCAGTTAAGTAAGCATCTGGAGGCATCTGGGAGGAGTGGAAATGGGGCCATCTGATTAGTAACTGTGCCTTGTTATTAAACCGTGACTTTCTGCATTGTGTATCCCCAGAGTTGGAAAACTTCCGCTGGCAAAAAAAAAGAGAAGGGCTGCCGTGCTGTTGCTGAGGGCCATACAGTAGACACAAAAGCGCCTTCTTAGAGGCCTGCAGCAGAGGCAGCTTGTACAGGCAGGCCCATTCCTCTCAAAGACTGGGAATCAGATTCTTTCCCCAGGGGGTTTCCAACTAGTTTGCACTTCAGAAAAATCTTTTCTTTCTCCTGCTGTTCACGCCCTGCAAAGAATTTTCTTCCAACCAAAGAAATTGTTTTATAATCAAAGATCCTTGTCCTTAGTTGTTGGACATCAAAGAAAGTTTGGAGGAGACTGGGGGATTATGTGAGTGCCTAGAATTTATTTTGAATGCAAACTTGCAACATTAGCAAGTCCCCCAAAGAATATACTCATTTCAGAGCTGGGAGAGAGCCTAATATAACTAAGTCTCTATTTTTCCTTGGTTGCATTTAGAGGTTATAAGATACAGTAAGATACAAATGAGTTGAGCAGCTCTATCTGGACTTAACTCCTGTTATGTTTGGTTCTTGAGGTTCTTACCAAGGGAAGAGGTACCCGTACTCCACCTGCCTTTTTAAAACCTGATATTAGGGAACATCAAAATCTATTGAAACAAACAAAAAACCTCTTTTTTTAACCTTCAATACTTCAACTCTTGGGAATTTGGGGCTTCTCCCAGGGCAGTTGATAATATATAACCAATGTTGGGAGCCACATTCCCTACATTCCCTGCTGTCTCCGAGGTGCTGTTGGTGTCATTTTCTCCCACAAAGGAAACCCTCAGCACCCTGAGGGCCTGAACTCAGGTCTTGGCAGGTAAATGAAGGAGGAACTTCTGGATTTAAACTGTTTGGTTGAGTCAGGCGTAAAAAGGCACAACCATGTTAAGTACCAGCTTCACAGTCTTATCTCTGGGGCCTGAATAGGAAGAATTTATCAGTTAGGGAGAATTAAGACTAACTTTAAAAAATTATTTTCTGGGTAAGAACAATGATTCTCTTGATATTTTGGTTCTTGCACTTTGGGACACTTATAGGGCCTTGTTCTCAGATTATGGCTCCTTCTTAAATATCCTTCTCTGAATCCACGAAATTTTTTCAAGTTTTTCTGGAATCCATTTATACATTATCTAACTTTCCTTCCTAGGGCAGATTAACAACAACAAAAACAAGAATTAGGAAAACTAAAGTGATGGATAGGGCAGATTTAGGCAGAATTATGCCCTGGGCAAAGAACATTCTTGTTATTTTGATCTTGGCTCTGTGGTTATGAACAGAAAAGAGTACACGTGCTCTAGAAGACTTCCAATCTCTTTCTATCCCTTCATAGCAACCACAAAGTAGTGGTTGGAAATACAATTCCAGGAACACCAAAAATGCTCACAGTTGCAATAGTGGCAGCTACAGTGCCCCCGAAAGGACTCTCTGAGTACTCTTCCTTCTCGTGGTGTCCTTGCGGTTAGGAGCCGACATCATCAATCACAAAGGCTTGTCCTGAAGACAAACCTGGTAAGAATGTCAGTTCTCTGTCCTTGCCACCAGAAACAATCCTTTATATTTTACTGTGTTCTGAACTAACATGCTATAGTTTTTTTTTTAGAGAAATACAGTCTCTTTGATGGACTCATCAACTGATGATGCTTATAAAACTTTGTTTATAGTACTAGGAAAGTAAGTCAGCATTTTGTGTGGGGTAGGCAGGATTTGCCAGTTTTTCATTCCACTCAGTAGTACTAACTTGCCTGTGCTACTCCTATGCAAATATTAGATTGTAATTTTCAGGTGTTTTAAACACTAAGAGTATATGGAGAAAATTCACAGAAATGTAAGCGTGTCCCTTTAACTTATATACGGGAATAAATAGGGACTCGAACTATAAGGACAACCTGAAACTGACCTTTCATTCTAGTCATCTCCTTTCTCCTGAGTTGGTGTATGCTTGAACCAAATTAACGTTATTATAGAAAATGCCCTAGTCTTTCAAGCAATAACAATCTTCAAGGTATGGAACAGGATTTGGCATTTTGCTTCCATTTTTACTGTTTTGTTTTCTAAAGGGAATTTTGAATTGGAGCCTGTCTGGCAGGATTCCATACTTCTACCAAACCACCTGTCCTGGCAGAGACAATGGAATCCAAAGTCAAGTTCTTTATGACTGCACCTGCCTTGTAAGTGCTGCCAGAAGATCTGATTTTCTCCTGTTGCCAACCTCTACCCTGAAACTATAGTAGTTGGCACCCGAACAGTGGGGTGCATACAACCCAAATTGGGACTTAGATGTCCCAATTCAGTACTAGTACTAGTTCTCCCATTGACTTTTTTTTTTTAATTTATAAATTTATTTATTTATTTATTTTTGGCTGCCTTGGGTCTTCGTTGCTGCGTGCGGGCTTTCCTCTAGTTGCAGTGAGCAGGGCCTACTCTTCGTTGCGGTGCACGGACTTCTCATTGCAGTGGCTTCTGTTGTTGCAGAGCACGGGCTCTAGGCGAACGGGCTTCAGTAGTTGTGGCATGCAAGCTCAGTAGTTGTGACTCGCGGGCCCTAGGGCTCAGGCCCAGTAGCTGTGGCACACGGGCTTAGTTGCTCTGCGGCATGTGGGATCTTCCCAGACCAGGGCTCGAACCCGTGTCCCCTGCATTGGCAGGCAGATTCTTAACCACTGTGCCACCAGGGCAACCCTCCCATTGACTTCAAAAGTAGTCTTTTGCATCGCATTCAATGATTATTTTACTATTTATCAAATGGAGGCGATGAAACTTTCTGGTCCACTTGGTTTTCAAGATTTTTGTGAGACTCTATTAATGATGATAAATCATTTGGTATTTTATTATTTGGAAATTGTCCTGTGCAGTTATGCACCTAGTATGCATGAAGGAGAGTATGATCTACCTAAAGGAGATCAGGAGCATATCTCTGAAGTCAGAACACCAGGCAGCGTTTCCTTTTCCTTTTCCCAGAAATGTAAGTTACCCTATGGGCTACCAGTTGAATGCTCTCTGATTAGGCCACTGTTGCGGAAGCAATCTAACTTCCCTGATGAGGACTTTTCTCCTTTTGAATTATCAGAGTGTTTCTTGGGTTCCCTTAGGGTAGAGTTACTTCATTATCTTCTAACTTTATGTATAGCTGGAGGCCTTCTGGCCTAAGCACATAATTTTTATCACCAATCAGGTAATTGAAGATAATATGCCCACCAAATAGTGTTCTCTGTACAGTATCCACATATGATGATATGATAATAAGGCACAAAATGCATTCTAAAATGAGTGGCAGCATCCTGCAGTGAAAAGAGCTCTCAGTAGTCCTGTGTTTCAGTCTCAGCTCTGATCCTTCTTAGCTCTGCACCCTTAAGGAAAATTGCTTAACCTCTTTGAGTCTGTGTCCTCATGAGTAAAATGGGGATAATAGTAATAAATAGCCTGCCTACCTGAAATGAAATAATGTATGAGAACTGTCTTTGAAAATTGCAAATGTAAGGTAGTATTGTTATTAATAGTAATTAGACTTGAGCTCTTTCTTTTTTTTAAAAGATTTTTTTTTTGACGTGGACCACTTTTAAAGTCTTTATTGAATTTGTTACAATATTGCTTCTGTTTTATGTTTTGGTTTTTTGGCCACAAGGCATGTGGGATCTTAGCTCCCCGACCAGGGATAAAACCCACACCCCTGCATTGCAAGGCGAAGTCTTAACCACTGGACCGCCAGGGAAGTCCCTTAAGCTCTTTCTTTTTTATTTATTTATTTATTTTGTTTGTTTGTTTAATGGCTGCGTTGGGTCTTCGTCGCTGCGCGTGGGCTTTCTTTCTCTAGTTGCAGTGAGCGGGGGCTACTGTTCGTTTCAGTGCGCTGACTTCTCATTGCGGTGGCTTCTCTTGTTGCGGAGCGTGGGCTCTAGGCGCACGGGCTCAGTAGTTGTGGCTAGCTGGCTCTAGAGCCTGGGCTCAGTAGTTGTGGTACACGGGCTTAGTTGCTCTGCGGCATGTGGAATCTTCCCAGACCAGGGCTCGAACCCGTGTCCCCTCCAGTGGCAGGCAGATTCTTAACTACTGTACCACCAGGGGAGTCCCAAGCTCTTGCTTATTCACCTAATTACTGTAAGAAATATTATTAAGTTTGAGGGTTGTTGATTTAGGCTCAGTTAACCTGTTTGAATTCAATTTGGCATTATCCTAAAATAACTAAGCAAGACTATTTGTCTTTTTAATGTAGCTAAGAAGACAAAGCTTTAGATTAAAAATTTTGTGGGCCATAAAGCTGATTAAATTAACCATAATGTAATAACAGGTAGCCTTGGTGACTTAGAGAATGACTAATAGTGTAGAGGTTCTAGGGTGGGAACTTAAGTTCTGTAACTGCCTTGTTTGTGCTGTGGTGAATCACTTGCCCTCCCTGGACCTTTGCACATTGGTAAGCCCATTACTTTCCTTCCATGGTCAATGAGGTAATAATCACCGACACAACGCAAAACAGCTGCTTTCTAAGTTTTTACTTCTCAGAGTCAGAGGGATCCTAGAGCCATGTTACACATTACTTTTACATTTTCATTTTTTGAAATTTTGGAGTGTTTTTTTAATGGCTGCTACCCTGAAACAATTGCTCAGAATGCTGACGCTTCAGCTGTCCAGCTTTGCAGCAATTTTCCAAGGGCTAGAAGGGAAGGAGTTCGGGATTATCAAAGAAACTAATTCACCCAGTTCATTATACTTGTATTGTGCTGGTCTCAACATGTTGTTCTTTGAAGCTCAGCAGATGAGGTTCTGTAGCCTGCTTGGAAATTATCCCACAAGTCCCTGAGACTCCCAGTTCCCCATCTGAGAAGTATTAGATCAAAATGCGAACAAATATTTTCAGTCATAGCACCTATCAAATATTTGTGGCCTGGGAATCATTTTCAGGTAAAGATCATCAGTGAGTCATCTCAGGGACTAATTATGCTGTATGGAAAATCTGTATTCCATACTGTAACTTTACCAATTTGAAGCCTCCCCCACAAAAAGGTAAATAATGGGATAAAGGTAATTATGGGTTTTCTCATCTTTTCTACTTACCTGTTCCCTGTTATGATTAAACACACATAGCTTATAACTCTTTTAGAAACAAACTCAATTACCATTATTATCCTTTCAACACTTGCATGGTATTCTAATCCATTTCAATCACAGTGGGACATAGTGGGAGTCAGGAGGCAAGTGCATATGGGGGAAGATGGAGAGAGGCAAATGTTTTCCCTTCTATTGGTTTTGGGAAACATCCTTCTTCTCTGAAGGTACTTCTTGGGGAAAACTGTTTTCTTCTCAAGGCCTAATAAAGATTAGTGAGAGATGTCTGCTAAGCATTTGAAGCTCTTTGAAATAAAGACATGGATAAACATTCAGTATCACTGTCATTATCATTAAAAAGGAAAGCCCAGCATGTGATGTTTTGGGTCACTTCCAGCGGTCTTGTTTGATGTTCTTAGTTCTTTTTTTGACCTTTACCTCTTGATATCTTTATACATTTATTGAGGCTGTTGGACAAAGTCTTGAGATCCTAAGCAATATGGTGTTAAGAATGAATGACTGCTAGCCTCCATTTTTTATGGGTGGAATGCCTGAAAATGTTTTTAAAATGAACAGTTGAGGTTTCTGTCTTTGGATACCTGTTGTTCAAGTTTGGCAATGTTGGCGGCAAACTTAATTTAGTATCTGATCATTTGATTTTTTTTTCCAATTCTATTCCCTACCTTGGAACCAGAGTGTTAAAGGAAATTTTTCATTAAATAGAATAAATACCAAATTAACTAGGATTTTTTTCTGTACTGTGCTTATGAATTAGAGATAAATTGAAAGAATGAAGCAGATATAAAGGATCTAAAAAACAAATACTGGGCTTCCCTGGTGGTGCAGTGGTTGGGAGTCCGCCTGCCGATGCAGGGGACATGGGTTTGTGCCCCGGTCCGGGAAGATCCCACATGCTGCGGAGTGGCTGGGCCTGTGAGCCATGGCCGCTGAGCCTGCATGTCCAGAGCCTGTGCTCCGCAACGGGAGAGACCACAACAGTGAGAGGCCCGCGTAACGAAAAAAAAAAAAAAAATACTGTAAGAACTTCTGGAAATAATATAAGTACTTCCTAGGGACACGATAAGTTCCAGCTTCTTGTACATCAGAATGTAAATTATTTCATGCTAAAAATAACCATAATGTTATCCTTGTAGTGTTACAAGATACCAAAGATACTAAATAAAGGCTAAATTATGTTCAGTATAATGTATTTAACTGATAGTGTGTACCAATACATTTTACTTATTTGCACCTTGGCCTGCATGTTCTTAGTTCCCCAACCAAGAATTGAACCCCGGCCCTCGCTGTGAAAGCACCGAGTCCTAACCACTGGACCACCAGGGATTTCCCAGTACCAATACATTTTAGAAAGGGTTTCAATAGTACAAATTGAACTTAAAAGGACTTCTTTCTGGTCTTTGGAAGTCTGAATAAATCACAAAGTTTTATTTTGTGCCTTCTATATTCAAGAACTTGTGCTAATCAGAATATCCTGTCCCCTGACTGGAAGTTCTATTTGAGAATTGAGTAGAATTATCACTCTTTTTTTTTTTTTTTTGAGTTTGTGGGGTTACTGTGTTGTTTTGTAAAAAAAATGTGGGCACATTCTTCATAACTCTAGTTAATGTATTGTTTATTTGTTTTAGATTTTAAATGCTTATCCTGCAGTCAAATTTGCTCGTACACACATGTATTTCTCCCCTCTAGTCTTTCAATTGAGTTTGTTTTTTTCAGTTCCTACCCCAGTTTCAGCATCTCTACGTAGACACACAGATTTTTTTTTTATTTCTCAGCTTAGATGTCACCAAATAAATGTAAAGTAGGAAAAAAAATTGAAATTTTCCATCAGAACCAAAGGAACTCAACAGAAATTGAAAATGAGGGTGGTATATATCATGTTAAACACGAATAGAAAATTATTTGACATTAACATCATGTTTAACTTTATGCAAAATCAACCACCCTGAAACTACTATGGTAATGTATATGTTTGTATGATATACACATAAACACTCATTTTCAGTCCTTTAGGGGAAACTACTTCCTTTAAGCAAACCTTGGATCAATCTCTGAAAACAACTGCCTTTGGAGACCCTTAAGCCAAATTAATTATCTGACCTTTGAAATTTTGCCTATTGAGAGGATGGTCACTTGCAAAGTGGATAACTTTAGGACAGTCCCCCCTCTGTATTCTCTTCCCTGAAGCTTCCTCTTCCACTTATAATTTTAGTTAATATCACTTAGCAGAAAAAAATTCGGTCTGATCTCTTCACAAACTGTCTTTCTGTTTCAGACTTGTCTCAAATTAGCATGTTGGAGCTGAGTTTCTTCTCGTTTCTGTTCTGCTCACTCATCTCACCTCAGTTGTGTTGGCTGTCTCTCTCCTTAAGAATTTTAACCTCCTTCTGTTTTCATTCTCTCATTTTCATTTTGGGACCACCAGAAAAAATCTGTGCCCACTGTCAGATAAAATGCCTCTTCTCACTATGAAAGGTTTTACCACTTTAGTATCCTCCATATTACATTGGTCTTATTCAGTTGGGATTTTGATGACCAGGTCTGTTCCCTTCTATGTCATGTACTGCAGCAGGTTCACCGTATGTGTTCAGTGAATGCCATCAAATAGCCATCATTTTGTTGAACAGGTTGGTGTGTTGCTGCCATTGTTCACATCTGTTTTCTGCAGGCTGCATTAACAGGCAACTGCATGCCAGATTACATGCTGACATCTGTGTCTTCCCATCAGAAAATGATCCTTTCCCCCTGCCTATCAAGTGAAAGCTTAGTTTTTAGAGAAAATTACAAAATACAGAAAATGAAAGAGAAGAACTGAAATCACAGCATCTGCGGTTTTCTCTATCCTTAATGGTAAGGCAGCTTCCTAGAGGATTTATTGTAATATGTTGATGAAATGTTTATAGTCATCCTTTTGCAGTTTGTTTAGAAAGTAGTTTCTAAGTAGCAGTTCCTGCATCATCTAGAAAACTTTTAGCTAGAGAAACCACGTTTCTTTTCTTTCTCAAGCTCATCTTTTTTTGAGTTTAACACTTGGTCTTTATGGTGAGAGACTAAGTTAGATGATCTTCCTTGCAAAAGGATGTTTCTCAGATTTTTGTGTTTTATAGCTTTCTGATTTCATTGCCATGGTCGATTTACTTATCAGGGAACTGTGACTACCTGTAGGAGTTCAAGTGTACACTGTAATAAACTATCCCTCAAAAGAAGGAATAATTTCATAGCTATTGCTATGATAGTAGGTTTGGATGCATCTTACCATGGATCCAGACCTCTGAAATAATTGAGTCATGTGTATGTTTAAAGCTAGGGAACTTGCCATCACGTATTGCCTCACATTGACAATACCCTTTCCATAATCTTTGGATAGGTAGGTCATGCCATGACAGACTATTTGGTTCCCTCAGAGACATTACTTTATATTTTTCCCAAAGGAATTTCAGTTCCTGTTTAATATTTGCTAGTTTTACTAGGTACTGAGGCAGAGAGGTAGTAGTAGTATTCTCGTGAAGAAGGAAATCAGTGTTTCTTATCTATTTTCCATATATTGTCAGTCTGTCCAAACAAACCTACTATATGGAAACCTCATAAGGAACACTGTTTTCCTCTTGATATACTTGCCTGCTCAGCACCATGCCCCACTTTGGAGAACCCTGTGGTAGAGTTTCAGCTCTCTAGATAAGGTCATCTGTAAAATAGCTGAACCATTGAGCCTCCATAGATTTTCAAAACCCTGAAGGCGAGAGGAATTGGGAAGATGAAAGGGGGCCATTTCCTCAGAGTCCTAAAGTTCAAAGCTGCAGCTGGGGTTCCGTGGAGCCAATGCATCTGGAGCAGCCCAGTTACTGGAGAGGTAACTGTGGCACTATGGCCTTCCTGTTGTTACCCTCTAAGGTATTCATCTAGGTGGCCCTTGCCCTTCCACTGTGAATCATCTCCTCAAGTCCTTCTTTCCTTTTGTTGGCTGCTTTGAGCTTCTTGTGTATTAATCTCCTTTACAAAGTCAGGGCTCTAAGCAGGGGATAGTAAACACTCTAGGTAGACTTTCACCCGTGCTGTGTGAGAAGGATTGCTGAACTGTCGTGTTTCTGCATATCTCAAAACTGCAAAAGAACTCTAAGTTCTTGCTCACTTGATTTCTTCTGTTTCTCTAATAACTTTGTAAATGACTTCTCTCCATTTGTATAATATCCAATGCATTATTTTTCTTCATTCTAGCTGATGTCAAGTCTTTGATAACCATCAATACAGAGAGGCTAGAGACATGTTTTCTTCCCTCTTGAAGCTATTTTTCTAGAAGTGTTTGGGGCTAGATTCTAAGGGATTGTCTGGAGTTTCTTCATAAAATTTACCATCAATTGAGAGGATTTACTTTTGTAGTGTTACCTCTCAAGGTTACTACTGACTCATATTCTTTCTACAGTTTCAGTGCAACCAAGATTTCAATTTGTATTTTAAAAGTCAGAATGAACTCTAGTCTTCCCCTAGGAGAGAAGGGTATCCCCAGTAGGTAGGAGCAACCCAACAATATACAATTGTGTTTCTATTCAAGGCATGGTGCCAGTAAATGCGCATGGGTTGTGGTCTTGTAGAAAATGTAAAACATAACAATGAATCTCAAAAATCAGTCAGTTTCCTGACCTACAGTGTAATCAAAATAGTAATGTCAAGTTTATCTCCACCTCAAGATAGGTAGTCTGAAAAATAGTCTTTGAACATGAAGGCCTGTCCTCCACTACACAGGGTGGGTCACTCGTTGCTCCATAATAGCAACATTACCAGCAAGTTAGGGCAGGAGAAGAAAACAGCCGTAGCCAACAGAAGCAGCAGAGGAATTCAAGGAAACACAATGTAATAATGATTTCACATATATATACACGTGTATATACATATGTGTATATAATATTGTTGTAATATTATACATGGATAAAAGAGCACGAATTGCATCCACTGTCCCCAAATTTTCTTGTGAGAGCATTTTGTGATAAGTTTTATGATGTCTGTTCCCTCAGTGTCAGACCATGTATGGAAATAAAAGACCATATAACCCCTCCTTAGATTTTGAAGACAGGTATTCCTCTTTGAGAGAGTTGTAGTAATGATAATAGTTTTGGGGTGAATGGGGAACTATCATATATTGGCTTTAGACTTCTAGGTCTTAGTTGCCATTTATTCTACTTTCAAATGTATTCAGAGGCCAACAGGTACTCAATAAAGAAATAGGGACTTCCCTGGTGGCGCAGTGGTTAAGAATTTGCCTGCCAATGCAGGGGACACGGGTTCAGGCCCTGGTCCGGGAAGATCCCACATGCTGCGGAGCAACTAAGCCCGTGCGCCACAACTACTGAGCCTATGCCCTAGAGCCCGCAAACCACAACTACTGAGCCCACGTGCCACAACTGCTGAAGCCCATGCGCCTAGAGCCTGTGCTCCTCAACGAGAGAAGCCACCGCAATAAGAAGCCTACGCACCGCAATGAAGAGTAGCCCCTGCCCACCGCAACTAGAGAATGCCCTCACGCAGCAATGAAGACCCAACACAGCCATAAATAAATAAATTAATTAAAAAAAAAAAAAGAATTAGTCAAGAGGCTTCCCTGGTGGAGCAGTGGTTAAGAATCTGCCTGCCAATGCAAGAGACACAGGTTCGAGCCCTGGTCCGGGAAGATCCCACATGCTGCAGAGCAACTAAGCCCGTGCGCCACAACTACTGAGCCTGTGCTCTAGAGCCTGCGAGCCACAACTACTGAGCCCACGTGCCACAACTACTGAAGCCCATGCGCCTAGAGCCTGTGCTCCACAACAAGAGAAGCCACTGCAATGAGAAGCCCGTACACCGCAGCTAGAGAAAGCCCACGCACAGCAACGAAGACCCAATGCAGCCAAAAATAAATAAATAAATAAATAAATTTATAATTAAAAAAAAGAAATAGTCAAAACTTCTACTCTCTTCTTTGGAGTCCATAAGTTAACATATAATTAAATAATCATTAGACTCAATGTTCCCTGGTTTGAGTGCTCTTTAATATACGCTGACCCCAAAAAGCTTTTCTGGCGTTATTGGTGTTAAGTCTATTTCTCTATGATAAGCTAGCTGGTTTCCCATTGTATTTCATGATTAATACTCATATTGAAACTCATACATACTTGTGTGAAAAACATTTTGATAATGTTCAAATAGACACCAGTCTCTTGGGAGTCACCCTAATAAAGAGGGTCACTGTTAGCTCCCCCTAACTTTATTTACTATCATTTTTTTTTTTTTTTTGGTTTTTGTGGTACGCGGGCCTCTCACTGTTGTGGCCTCTCCCGTTGCGGAGCACAGGCTCAGCGGCCATGGCTCACGGGCCCAGCCTCTCCGCGGCATGTGGGATCTTCCCGGACCGGGGCACGAACCCGTGTCCCCTGCATCGGCAGGCGGATTCTCAACCACTGCGCCACCAGGGAAGCCCTATTTACTATCATTTTTTTTTTTTTTTTTGCCGTATGCGGGCCTCTCACTGTTGTGGCCTCTCCCATTGCGGAGCACAGGCTCCGGACGCGCAGGCCCAGCGGCCATGGCTCACGGGCTCAGTCGCTCCGCGGCATGTGGGATCTTCCCGGACCAGGGCACGAACCCGTGTCTCCTGCATCGGCAGGCGGATTCTCAACCGCTGCGCCACCAGGGAAGCCCTTTACTATCATTTTTGAAGTCTCTCGGTGATGTTCTTTTTCAAGTTGTACATTGCTCTCAGAAAAAAACAAGATACTGTCCTCCCTCCTCTGTGTGCTACCCCATAATAATAAATCCAGCCTTACAGATCTTCTGTCTTCGAGGCTTCTGTATCGTGTGGTAGTGCAGATTTCTGCTTCTTCTCAAGGCCTTGTTTCCCTACGCCATTATCCTCTAGCTGTCAGCTGTACACCTCCTAAACTGCTTAGAAAAGAATCTGTTTCTCCTGGCCCCAGAGCTGACCTTGACCCTTTCCCAGTCCTGAGCACTCCTGGAAACTCAGCCCCCTCAGCACCTAATTCATGTCTGATACTCTTAACTTTCTTGCTCTGGCCTCAGGAGAGAGAGCACATTCTGAACACTCCTGCTTTTGTGTCGGCATCTCTGTGAGGTGATTTGGAAGGACTCCAACCAGGCATGGAAGGGCTCTTTGATAATATCTGATGGGTGGGTAACAAATTCGGGCACCTAGCCAAGACACACATTGCCTGTAATCGTTAACTCAGTCTGTAAACAGTTCAAACGGCACTGAGAAGCCGTCAGTTATTATATTAGAAGAAGCCTTTCATCTCTCTTGCTTAGCAGCCAGGCATCCAGCACTGGCCCCCACTGGGGCCACTGGAGCCAAGGTACTCTGTGCACAGCCACCAAGGCCTAAGCCACACCAGGATGGACAGTGGAACCTGCTCCAATGACTGCCTTTCAAACTTTCAGCATTGGAGCAATAACTAAATCATTCATTTCCTTTTGTTCGGCACCTGGAAGATGCTGGAAGAAAAAAAAAAAAAAAAAAAAGAAGACACAATGCTGAGCCCAAAGGAACGTAAAGATTACAAACATTCCTGCCCTCAAGGTACTTACTAATTGAGACTTTTAAGATAATACCAGGCATATACTAGAGATAAGTACCACCATGAGCATTTGTAAGTGCCAAATATGATATACACTGAGTTTCTACTGGAGTTCACAGCAGTGTGGACAAGGCTGATCAGGGAAACCCCTTGCCAATTCTGTGAGAAAACTTTTTTCAGTAACTTTTAATAAATTGACCTCTTTTCCTTCATGTTTCTCATCCATTGTCTTTTGCCTTTTTCATTGAGTTGCTAATTTTGCTAGGCACATACTGAGTATTGTAGGTGTTTGGCGAATGAAATCAGTAAGTCTCTTTTAGAATAATTCTGCTAAGTAGAATTTTGCAGAGGTGGAGTTATGGACCTGTCTTCCCGTTGAGTGTTCTGGTACCAGAAGATGGTGCAGGAAAACCAAGCACAACTTATTCTAAGCATCTTAATTGCAGAGGACCCTTTATTGACGAATATATTTTAAGTTGTTCAGATTAGTTTTAAGGCTACTATTGCTGAAGTGGTTTGTTCCACGTAGCACTGGAGCAAAATTTAGATTAGGCTGTAGTTTTAAATAAACAAGTGAAATAAAATCCTATACTCACCATAATCAAGGTTAGCATCAAAGTCCCAGGTTATGCCCCTTACACCAGAATCCTAAGTATAAAGCAGCTAGATTCTTTTCCTCTACAAAGCAATATCTTAACACTTGCCCCACTTCCTTCAACTGAAGGAAAATGATAGAGCCGTAAGACATTTTTCCAGAAAAAAAAAAGGGGTTTTGAGGGGTGGGAGGGAGCTGTCTTATATAATTAACTTGACTGGGGTCCTCATGACTCATTAGGAAGCTCTGATCTCATGGCTCTTATTTTCTTTGTTTCATTTTCCATTTTGCTCAGCTTTCTGGGTCACCTTTTCATCCCCTTTCCATATTTTGGATTTGGGGTTTGCCTCTGTCCTACCGTCCACGTTTTCTGTGCTGAATCTGAATGTAGCTTTGGAAGAGCACGGATAAAATAAAAAAGAAGGCATGGCTTGAGGATGTGCAAGCTTGAACTCCATCCTGTGTTCTCCTTCTGATTTACCAGTCTGCTGAGGATGAACTCCAGTAAATCCTTTCTTTTACCTCGGATGACAGTACTTTCCCATACTTCACAGAAGAAAGCAGCTCAATCTTAAAGAAAGACATGAAATCCTTTAGAAGAAAAGAGGCACTAGAGCAAACAAAATCAAGGTTTTTTTTTTAACCAATTGCTCAGCATTGTTATTTGTTCATGGTAAACATAGTGGTTATTTGAAAGGATGTGTTAAATCACATTTATACAGTAGAATTGTAGAAGTGCAGAATTTAATAGGTACTTATACAAGGAAGCTTTGAGGCATGCTATCTGATCCACTCAATTCAATGCCTTGGTTCATTTTGAGGTCGTTTACAGGTTTAATATGATGGAGAATAAAAGAGGCAGCCCCTGCTCTTGCACCTGAATATAGCCCGTCTTTTGGGAAATGATCTTCAATTCTGGCTCCCCACCCTCATTCCTTTCCTTGTACCTGTTAGTAAGGAAGCCGCCTACCATTATTTTGGTCCCTCTAGATCAATGGTTCACAAATTTTAATGTGTATCAGAGTCAGTTTTAGAAAGCTGCCTAAGGCACAGATTGCTGGGCCCTGTCCCCAGAGTTCCTGATACAGTGTGACTGAGGTGAGCCCTGAATATTTGCATTTTTAACAAATTCCCAGGTGATTTTTGTTGCGGCCCCTCCCGTTGCGGAGCACAGGCTCCGGACGCGCAGGCTCAGCGGCCATGGCTCACGGGCCCAGCCGCTCCGCGGCACGTGGGATCCTTCCGGACCGGGGCACGAACCCGTGTCCCCTGCATTGGCAGGCGGACTCTCAACCACTGCGCCACCAGGGAAGCCCCGCCCCCCTCCCCCCAGGTGATGTTGATGTTGCTGGGTCTTCGGGACCACATTTTGAGATCCAGTGCTTGAGGTTACTGCCTACCTTATAACCATGATGACTTTAACAGGTACCGACCATCTTCACAGGGCCAGAGCATCCAACTTGTGTTGACGTGACTGAGGCTTTACTGTCTGAAAGTGGACAGTTAGGTACAAGAGATTTTGTCCTACTTGCAGAGATTAAGTGGCCAGAAGGCTAGGTCATCTACCTACATGCACCTGGCAAACGGCTTACCAACTCTTTTAAGCAGCAGGTAGCAGGTAGCAGGTAGCAGGTGGGAGCTCGCTTTTGGAAAACCTATTAGCTGGGCTACAGAACTAATAATATGACATAAGGAGAATAAAACCAATGCTTTGGATTAGTTTCTGTGTCATCCTCAAAGAGAAGATTCCAAGTTTGCCTTGCCTTTAGGAATTCTCACTTTTCTTCCTTCCACTTCCCTGAACTACAGAACCTCTTAGGTTGTACATTAGATCATTTTAGAAGCTAAGTGATTCGAGTTTCACTCTAGTGTAGCAGCCTGCACGGCACCTTCCCTTCTGGATTTATTGCTCAAGTGAACCAACAGCCACAAACTCTACTTTTAATAGGATTCATTTATGCAGCCATTTTAACCTTAAGTATTTTCATGCATTAAACTTAACATTTAATGTGTTACATCAATAGTACTATATCTGAAGATATAAAGAGTGTTTGGCAAATCGGTAGCTCCAGCCCTGTCTTTTGACTCAAACTCCAATCCTTATTTCAAATCAAATTGTCTATAGGATTTAAATGTTCATCTCGAATTCGGCCTTCCCAAGACTGAATTAAATTTTCCCTGCTCAAAATTAACATCTTTTTCCTATATTCCTCTTTTGGTTGATGCAACATTCCCCCCACACCGCGTTCTCCAGGTTTAGAAACTTTAACTCCTTCATTCCTATAGTTCAATCTGTCAGCGAGTACTTTCAACACTTCCTTCATAATTTCTGTAATTCATCCCTTTGCCTTTTAACTGTTACCACCAGAGTTCACGCTCTCATCATGCCAGTAATAGGTTACTGGAACAGCTCTCGAATTGGTTTTCCTATCCCCAGTTTTCCTTTCATTCCACTGTAGTTTTTACTATGATACTATATTGTTCTGCCTAGAATACTGTTTTGATCATGAGCTCCCCTTGCTTCAGAATTTAGGATGATTCCTTTTTCACAGATGGCCAAGAAGGTCTAACTCCTAGCTTGTCATTCAGTGGCCTTCACAAGTACACCCTACCTCAGCTATCCAAACTATCTCTGCAGATCTGTTTTTTAGTCATACAAGTCATGTACCTTGAAGACTTGAGAAAAACTGGTCAAGAACCCTACTTTTCCTCTCACTTGGACCCCCTTTTTTTTTTTTCTCAAGGCTGTAGCTGGGAAGTTCCCCAAATCCATTTGACAGATGCCAATGGACCAGATCCTGCTTATTTTACTTACGTAGTTATTTTTCTCCTACTCAAAGGGCTGGCTTAAGATCTGTCTCCTCTGCAAAGCCCACAGGACCTATTGGCTGTACCACACCATGTGACACTTGATAATAAATCATTTTGTACTACCATTTAGTTTGTGTATTATCTCCCCAATAAAACTGTGACTCCTGGGAAGGACCTAACACAATTTTGGGAGGGAGATATGTGTTTACAAATACTTGCCAACTAAGAGGCCGTATTTCAGTCCCATTCTGAAGTGCCCATGGGGAAAATCTCCATGAGTCCCCATCTAGCCTCCTACTCAATAGTGACATCGCGTGACTCTCTATATCTTGACAAGGAACGTGGGGGAGCTATTGATCTTCCCTGTTATAAAGGGTTTGCGGGGAAATTGTAGCAGTTGCTATATTTTAGGGAGAAAGATGGCTCCAGAAACAGTCTTGATAATGTCCAGGCTAAGAATAAACTTAGTGACAGACAGCAACTCCGCTAGTTAGGTATTTGGCTAGTAAGGGAGTTCAGCGTCTGAAGCATTTCGGGTAGGTGTGGGCTTAGCAATTAGATATGCTGCTACTTTCTGAGGTAAGCCTACCTAAAGGCAAAAGCATGGCCTGATGACTGGGTGCCCGATGACTCCTGCAGTGTAAGAACTCATTTATAGGCATCTTCCCAGAGGTACCCACCCGAACAGACACTAAGAAAAAGCAAAGGAAAGTGCCCAGGACCTCAGGGTAGTCACTGTGTCAACAGCAATATCAGATAAGGTGGTTATTTTATTGGGGGGGGTGAGGGGAAGAGCTGATGCCCCTGTGGTTAGTGATTCAGAAACTTGGTGCCACATTATATGGCACCATGAAGCCACCTTATGTTCCAGCCACCCCATGGTGGCTGATGTTTTATAATTACCAATTTACTCACTGAGCCAAGAGGAAATGGACTGGATGAAAGCCAGAGTAAGGTATAGTTATCTCTTAGCTGAGCCACATTCGAAACCTGTGAAGCCAAATGGCTCTTTGGGACTCCTTTCTATACCAGTGGAGCGATTGTCATTGTCAACCTAATAGTGTTTGCTTTTTATAGGTATCACATATTTTTGCTTGCTTCTTCCTAAGACAGATGTATGTTTTCATTTAAATGTATTCAAGTGAGCCCCTATGGCTCACACAGGTTGCCAAATTATGATATCTCAAGCAGGAACAGGGTCCAGACAATTCCTGTTGGCTGAACTAGGACTGAACTTAATCCTAGACTGACTCAGCTTCTCTGTTAAAGTTGTTTGGAATTCTGATATCCCGCCAGAGATTGTTTCTAAAGAGTTCTCAGTGTGAAGTATGAATCACAAATGAATGGAGTCTCGGGAGACCAAAAACTCAAGCTCAAGTAATAATTCAATACACATTTATTGATTGCCTGTTATGTTAGGGCACTGGGTTATGTGGGATATAAAGAAACCCCTTGACCTCAATGTAGTAGATGAGAGTATAAAGCAGAAGATGAAAAGTGCCTTACAATAAATACAAATAAGTCGATTGGGACATTTCAGTTGAAGAAGAGATTCTTCACGAAAGAGGTGGCATATAAACTTGTCCTTGAAAGATAAGTAGGATGTTTTAAAGTGACAGGATAGGAGTAAGAGGCATTCCAAGAGAATGTAAGACAATAGTGAGTAATACAGTTTGGTTGGACAAGTAGTATAGTACATTTAGGAGGGAAATGGAGATAAAGCTGAAAAGGGAGAGGGGAAGAGAAAGGAATTAGTACTTCTTGAGTGCCTACTATGTGCAGGAATGGCTGGTACTTTAATTGCGTTTATTTCATTTAATCTGTACAATGATTTTCTCGGGAGGGTGGTGGTACCCTCATTTTTTTAACCCATAAGGAAACCAAGACTCAAGAGATTAGGCCACCCTTCAAAGTCACACACATCTTGTACGTGACAGAGTTGAAATGCGAAACCAAGTTGTCTGATTCTAAAGCCCTGATTTGATAGGCTGAGTTTGAGTTTAATTCAGAAGGCAGTGGAGAGTCATTATGGTATTTGAACAGGACAGTGATATGATCAGTGCTATCTTTAGGAGATTGTTCTTGCAGAAATATACAGAGGTTTAGAATAGTGAGAGATTGGAGACTAGTTAGAAGCCTATTGTAATTGTTCAGACACCAGAGACATAGAGAAGGTTGGTTTCCAAATAGGAGTTTAAGTGATTGGATAGGGAGGAGGAATCATAATGACTTTGAGATGCTCAGGCTAGATCTCTAGGAAAATGATGTCCCCATTAACAAAAATGGGTAAGTTAAGAGGGCTTATTGGTTTAGGGTAGAGTAGAGGGCGAAGATGGTCTGTAGGTTTGCAATATTTGAGTTTGAGGTACCGGTAAGATGACAAAGAAATAATGTCCAATAGACCTTTTGAAGTGCAGGAGAATTTGACTTTGGAGACAAATTTGGGAATTATCATCGAAGATATTGGGGTGATAAGAATACCAGAGAGAGGGCTTCCCTGGTGGCACGGTGGTTGAGAATCTGCCTGCTAATGCAGGGGACACGGGTTCGAGCCCTGGTCTGGGAGGATCCCACATGCCGCGGAGCAACTAGGCCCGTGAGCCACAACTACTGAGCCTGCGCGTCTGGAGCCTGTGCTCCGCAACAAGAGAGGCCGCGATAGTGAGAGGGCCACGCACCGCGATGAAGAGTGGCCCCCGCTTGCCACAACTAGAGAAAGCCCTCGCACAGAAACGAAGACCCAACACAGCCCAAAATAAATAAATTAATTAATAAACTCCTACCCCCAACATCTTCTTAAAAAAAAAAAAAAGAACACCAGAGAGAAATAATAGAAATCAGAGAATATGTCTATATTTAAATGAGAGGAAGAAGAGAAAAAGAAGAAAGAGACAACAAATGAGGGACAGTCAGAGAAGTAGCATTATGTCATGAACCGTAGGTGAGGAGGGTGTCAAGAATGGGTATTCAACAAATCAGAAGGAATTTAGGAATATTTGTCTTCCTTTAGCCTCAGTCCCTTTTCTTAGGAAACAACTGGCACCATTAAGTACAGATATGTCCTTTTTTTTTTTTCCCCTGCTTTTAACTCTGTTATGGAGGAAATCAGGAAATCAAGAGAACTGTCTATTAAAAATGTGTTTGGTGGTCACATTTTTAATTTAAGCTAGTGAAAGCTCTCAATTTTTGTGCTAGCAAAATAAAGTAAAAAATTCCAAGTCTTGCACTAAATCATTGGAGGTTTAGTTCCCAAGGAGGCTATTGTAATTTTGGTGCTTCTGTTCTTTGACTCTGTGATTCTTCCTGTGGTCCATCCAGTCTCCTTTCATTATATTTAGTGCATGAAATCCACGCCCAGAATTCAGGATTCCTGGTTGCAAGCCCAATATGCATTGCGTTGTTTCTTCAACCTAATTTGTGATATGGGTGGTACTAATAAAGGAGACTAAAATAGCTAATGAAGGATTATAAAGCACTTTGCTAATATCAACTGCAACATCAAAGCTGAATAATAGTCTTAATTTAGGGTGAAGAGTTCCATTAGCAGAGTAAAAATAAAAAGGACAAAGGGTAGTGTTGCTTTGTACCTTGATAACCGTGTACAAATCAAAAGTGCTGCTATTGATCCTCATTGCCCTGTGAACTCTCAACCCAGGAATTTGGCTCCCCTCCCTAACTCTCTAAGTACTTCCCTTACCCACTAAGTCTGATGATGGCACCTCCCTGAATCTCTTGACAAATGCAAACAGGAACTTCTATTCAGCAGAACTAACTTGGTAACTGAGAAGATTCCTCTTCCATTTATCAGCACTTTGATTATCTTTTGGTATCTCTTACCATCTGCGCTTAGCAAGAAAAATAAAGGGCTTTGGGCAATTAGGAAGTAACAAAGAACTCATAGTTCACAAAGAACAAGTCAAGGGATATTTGGAATATTTGAGCATACAGTCACATTTGGCGTGAGGTAGCCTCCCTACATCCTACTCAGGGCAGGGTAGGCTGGCGAGCTGATCAGGCTGCCAGGAACCTGAAACAAAGGCAAGGGGATGATGTCAAATGGCCCCTCAACTGAAGTCTTTAAATTCTGGGCTTCAGACACATCAACTTTTTAGGGTATAAAGAATGGAGAAAAGAAATACAATTCATCGCTCATTCCACTAAAGGTAAGTTAAAAGAACGCACTCAGAAAAAGCATGGAATACTGTTCGGAGTAAATCAACTCTGAATTGTTCCATGCAGATCACGGGTCCAAGTCCTCATAACATCTTGGTAGGGACTGAAGTTCACCTGAGACACTCAGCCAATACTATGGCCTAAAGCCAGTGGGGAGCAAGACTTTCTTTGAGTCAATTCTACAGGGATGATAAATAAATAAAATTGTTTTAATAGTATCTTAAATGGCTCCTGCCCTGAAGGAGCTCCCCATCAGATCTAAGAGATAGACTAAAGGACCCAAAGTGACAAGAGAGCACTTCCAAAGCGACATAGCAAGAGTAAGTTAGTCTACCCGTTCATTCCATGTTCTCCTAGTATGTATGTGCTGTGCTCTGTGAATTAGCATTCCCCATGTCTTGTTTCACAGATGGTCTTAGGACTGTTTTACATGAGCGGGTGTACGCATGACTATAGGTCTACTGTTAGATTCTAGTCTCTTGAGAGCAGGAGCTATTCCCTTTTTTGGGGGCAGGGAAATGTGTTAATGATTATGCTCGACTTTGCACATTGATACTGAGGAAAGACAATAAATAATAAGAGTATCTGGGGGGGTTTCCCTGGTGGCGCAGTGGTTGAGAGTCCGCCTGCCGATGCAGGGGATACGGGTTCGTGCCCCGGTCCGGGAAGATCCCACATGCCGCGGAGCGGCTGGGCCCGTGAGCCATGGCCGCTGAGCCTGCGCGTCCGGAGCCTGTGCTCCGCAACGGGAGAGGCCACAACAGTGAGAGGCCCGCGTAACACACACACACACACACACACACACACACACACACACACAAAATACTATAAAGTTGACTTTAAAACTTATAGGGAATATACAGGTTTCTGAAGAGAAAGCAGAAATCTGAAAATATTCATATCCTGACCAAATAAGGCAACCACCAAACTTATTTATCTCAGATCCGTTTATTAAAACAGATAATTCAACATGCATATTTTTCTTAACATCTACCATGTACTGAGGGATGAATAATACCTAGTCCCTGACCTGAAGGAGCTCAGGATCTACCTTACAGGAAGGAGGAAAGGACTAGTGTTTTGTTGAACATCTATTAAGAACCAGGCGTTCTCCTGAAGGAAATGGGTAGGAGAGTGGGTCACAGTGGAACACTGAAACAACTAACTGTAAAAGGTAAGTGTCATTTAAGGCTTTTGAATACATCACTTTAGGAGACTATATGGGGGAAAGCATTTAATTTGGGGGACTGAAGGCTGTTGAGAGGATTAGAGAAGGACCCAGTTTGGGCTGGGCTGGGAGGTCAAGGGCAAAAAGGGGTGGGGAGCTGTAGGACTTAGATCTTAGAGTCTCTGGCTCACAGGGGAAGGGGAGGTGCCACTTTTATCTCTGTACAGCCGAGGAGATAGGGGAAAGGTTCATAGGAAGAGAAAGTAAAAGGAATATAGCAGTGAACCAAACTAGCTTCCCATCTTATACACTTCCTGTAAAAGATTTCTTAAGAGCAAAGACAGTGTTTTTCTGGTCTCATTCTCTTTAATGCCTAGAACTCTGCCATAGGAGGCCACTTCAATGTCTTACTTTTTAGTTCCTAGGAGCTCAAGAGTTGCTACTATTAGGAATTACTAAAGTATTCAGAGGATGGAAATAGCAATGGCACAAATGCCAAGATATCCAGGCACCATCCATAGAGACCCAGTGAAATGCTGAGCCCAAAATGGTAGTACCTCCTAGGTTCTCACAACACTAACTCTTACTTTTTCTTTTATCCCCTGCCTAGAAGGCTGCACCATGGGTGGGAATAAAAATCTACTCTCCTGTTGCATCCAGGCAGCTGCCAGCAGTCTGTTTGCCTTGTTCTTTGCTGGCAAATCATTAAACAGCCCCCCCCCCCCAGAGCAGGCCTCTTCCCCAGGGCCACCCCATGGACAGGGGTTCAGACCTGTGGTCAAAGGGCTGTCAGCAGTCAGGCTGGAGCCCTTGGGCTGTCTCCAGCACAAGCCTCCCCTGACAGTTGCCTCTTCTGAACAGAAGCCTCCTTGGCCTGATCTCAAACCCCAGTGGCTTTTGAGGAGACACTCTGGGCATCTGTGTTGGCTGTGGCTTGAATCATTTTGTCCTCCTCCTTCCTGATGTAATTTCTAAGTGCAGCTATCCCTGTATTTCCTCCGTTGATTCTGTATTGAAGCACAGGCCCATGCTCCATATTTTTTTCCACTTTGCAATGTAAATGGAATAGTATTGTTACTGCCCAGGAGCTGGGGATTGTGATGAGCCAAGCAAACTCTATAACTTCACCCCATCCCCACTCACAATGCGACAGTTCAAACCTGGGCATCTCTTTGGTTGCACTGGCCCATTTGGATACAGTATCTGCCCTCCAAGCGCTTCTAAGCCAGTCGTGGAAGACAGCAGTATGGAGCAGAGTTTGCAGGGCAACTTGAAATCCCTACAACCTCTGAGCAGGAGACTAGGCCAGAAAGACATGGAATGTGTGTGAGAAACAACCAGGTTAATGTAGCCATTTCACACTCGTGCACTGAAATCAGCAAACTTAGCAAAGCTTGAGTAGCTCTGCTGATAGTCCTGATACACCTCTGGCATATTTAAATGAATAATCCTCAAGTTTCCTCAAGTTTCATTTCTTTGGTCTTTTTCTCAAGGACTGTCTGGTTTTAGTCTTTGGCCTTTTCAGCATTAAAATCTGAACCTAAATAATTACTTAAAAACAAACAGTCCCTGCTTCCAGCAGGTTTCTAAATTCCTACCATCTCTGGCATGAGTTTGGCTAGAACAAGAATAACAAAATAATAAAGCAAACTGTGTCAAGGCTGTTCGCAAACAGCACATTGGGTTAAATGTGAGAGTTCAGTGAACTCTCTCACTGCGCTAAGAGTGAAGCCCATGCCTGGGAAGGGCCCTGTCCGAGGCGTCCTTAGACCCTTACCCTGGAAGTGTGAGGGGCAGGTATTACCCCTCGCGATGCTGCCGCCTGTGTGAAGACCTCCGCTTTTCTGCAGGCGCCTCTTTGAATGAGACCCGGCTAAATGAGGGGCCTCCAGTAGGATGGAGGTCAGGGCGGGCGTCAGAATCTCCCACGACAGTGGTCACTAACTGAATGCAGAACTCAACTGACATTTCAGGACCTCTTGGTAGGATTCCTGGCAGTTTGAGGCAAGGTAAATGCCTCACCTGGTGGAGGGAAGGAGTCCAAACCACATGACTGGCGTGTCTTCTAAGGTCTTGATGTCTGTGGGCCTCAGAGCCTTGGCATCTGTTTCACAGCCTTCCTTCCAAAGTGTGCTGATGTAACTAAAATGGCATTTGATGGGCTCCTCCCTCTCCTTTGCTCCCAACTTCATGGGTAGCTTCTTGGTGTCCCTGTAACTAGAGGTCATTCTGGACTGAGTCAGGGCAAAACCTGTTTCTATATGGGAAGATAGTGGACAAAAGGTCTACCTCTTGGGCAGCTGTGATTTTTCTCCTTCTCTCTCTCCGGTTACTGCCAACTAAGATTTCTTCTCTGATACCAATTTATTTCAAAAACAGCTCAGATGGTTAGCTTTCTCTTCTTTCTCCACCCTTTCTTCTTCCTGCTTGTGGCTCTGCTTATGACCCTGTGACCCACCCTTCCGAAGACACCAAGGCAGAGTGTGAGGTCAGGAAAGCCCCACCACGGGGCCATCATAGGGTAAAGAGGCCCGGTTCCATCATGGAGCCTGGACACGATCTGAGACAAGCAGAGGTGAATTTTTAACTTGAAGAATGGAGGCTCTAACGTGCGGGGGAGACAGTGAGGGGGGTGGCAGTCTAGCTGAATGTCCATTATCTGGGTCTGAGCTTCTGTGACCTCTAATTTTAGGACACACCTTTCTTATCCTAGACATACACGGACTATTCACTGGGAAAGCACCTCTGAGCAGTGTCTGGGTCTGGCTGCTTGCTGTGGCTAGAAGAGATGAGCTAAGCCCTAGGGGAGAGGAAGGAAGCTGAGGATGCTGGGCGGAGAGAGCCTAGGCCCAGAGGGAGAAGGAGCAGACAGACTTGGCTCCTGTCTTGTTGCCAAGACTGATTCAAGTTTGAAAATTCTAGAAATGTAGGCTCTCCTGAAGCCTTCTGTTGAGGCATTGTAGTACTCGGCTGATGTTTGCCGTACCACACAGAATACTTCCCGACACGTAGACCTGGACGTGGCGTGGTGGAATAGTCAGGGAGCTGGGATTGAATTGAGGAGAACTCAGCTTCCTTTGAGTGCCTCCGTATGTAACCATGAGCCGTCTGTAAGGTGAGGCTCGCATTCCTCACCTGTGTAAAGCAAGGTCCCTTACAGGTCTGGACCAGGCTCAGCTGTTAGCAATTCACATCTCTTTTATAAACTGTATGACAATTGGATTCAAGTTGAGTCTTATTCATTCTTTCACCAAATACTAAGGGCCTGCAACATGCAAAGCCCCCTGATTGGACCCTTGGTGGGCTCAGCTTCTCCACTCAGACGGTTGCCCTGCCCTCTGTTGGAAGCGGGCGGGTCCTTTCAGCTCTTCTGTTAACAGCACTCTTGCTCACCAGTGCCCGTGCCCCCAGGAAGCTTTTCGGATCAAGTTAGAAACACTGGAGGCCTCTGTCATCCACCCTCTCTCTTGCTAGTCCCTTTCTATCAGGGTCATGCTTCTCTCATCCCACCAACATTATTTTCTTTTGTACCTGAAAAAAATTACACAGTTAAGCAGGAATACGTTTTCCTTGGAAAAGCATTTTAACAAAATCGATAAAAGGAAACTTCTCTTGACAATTCCCCAGCCTCCCAACTTAACTGATTAGGAAACTCAGCCATCCCAAAGAGGTAGAGATGCAGGCTAAGGTATGGATGGGAATGAGGTCTAGAAGCTTCCAAATCCTAAACAATTCCAAAGCCTAAACAATTGCCATTAGGATCTAACCTGTAGATGTGAGCATTGACCTCTTTAACTAAAGGGCAAGATGACCAAGCTGGACCTCAGAGACTGTCCCGGTGCTCGGAGCCAGAAGCAGCAACTCCAGGCCTGTCTGCTTTCCCCGCCCCCCAGCTACAGGAGCTTGACTTTATGAAGCTGGTGTGTCCTGCCGCCTGAGATAAAAGTCAGGTAGCTCCAAGTTCAGGTAATGGAGGTTGCACAGGAGAGGATGATTATAAAATCTGAAAAGAGGAAATGGGCAGAAGGTGCCTTTGATGCCTGGCCAATGTTCCTGATTACAAAAGCAAAATTGTAGCAGGCAGTAAAGTTACCTGTCCAAGGCCTGGGTGAAGGTCTGTACGTGGAATCAGAGAAGTGAGAGATTACTGCAGCAGAGCTGGGCTGGGAAACAGGAGACAGTAAAGAATTGCTTGCAAATGCACACACCCCAAGAGGAGGAGACGCCACGGATAAAATAAGACCAGCGTTAAGTTCGGGGCTCAGTTGAGCCCTGGAATGCCCTTTGTGAGGAGGTAATGAGATCACATGGCCTCCTTCATGGGAAGGAGGCAGGCTGAGAACTGGAAGAGCTTGTTCAGTGGGGTTTGGAGGGCTGAGCCCAGGAGGGAAGTGACCGTGGATAATGAGCTGTCCCAGACTGTGCCTTGTGGAACACTGGCATTCAGAGGCTCTGTGACGACCGACTGCCAAGGGAGAAGTAGTCAGAAAGGGCTTTGTCCCTTCCAGGAATAAGGAGGGATTTTACCATTGCAGATGCAATAATAAAAACACTACCATTTTAATGAGTACCTACTGAGTGTCGGGCTCTGGGCTAGGCGCTTATGGCCATTATATCCAGTCTTCATGATAATCAGGAGGCATCTATTTATCCCATTCTGAAGATGAGGAGTATGAGGCTCAGAAAAGCTAAGTAACAACCTGTCCCAGGTCGCCCAGGTAAATGATGGAGTCAGAAAATGTACGTAAGGTCTGTTTGGGGAGGGAAGGGAAAAATCAGAACAAATAAGTTGAAGGAGCAGGACAGAGACATGGAGAACAGACACAAGAGCGTGAAATACAACGCACACCACTAAAGACCTACATCTTTACAAAGGTGTTTAAAATGTGTGTGCAAAGCGGAGTTCTCAGCCAGAGTGGCCTGGACGCTGTGAGCAAGTCCTCTTAATCTGCTTCTCATAGCAGCATCTGGAACGGGGTGTCGCATCTCCTGGCCTTTTAGGAATATGCAAATAACCAATCCTTAAACTCACCAACTTTCCAGGAACGCTCCCCAGCCACACCCACCCCGAATCCTGCAAAGCCCATTTCTCTTGGCCCCTCTCCTAGTGTCACTGAGAGGACGGGTGGCCGATGTAGAAATCGTGTTTGCATCTTTGTTATTAGGACACCTTGCATCCCAAGGAGGCAGATGCATTTAGATCTGTTTTCTTCTCAGGAGCCCTCTTCCCAGCTGAAAATTCCCTGGAGGAGGGGGCAAAGACAACCTCTGTGTTTACACCCCAGGGAGACTAACACTGCCTTGCTAGGTGATGAACAGCACCCCGGTTCAATGGCCTTTTCTTGGCTTTTGCTTTTAATCTGAGAATACGTACTTGAGAAAGTCTCATTGTAAAAAGAAACCATACAGAAGTATAGTGAGCATGATTTTCATGCCACAAATATGACTATACAAGAAATACCATGGTACTTTATTAGTTTTTTAATTGAATTAAACCTGACTTCAAGGTCTTGTCCCACTAGGTCAATGGAAATTTGTTTTCATGGGAACTCCCCTCATAGAGCAGCCAAACTGAAATAGCTAAGGGACATCTCTGATTCTTGTTCACACTGGTCTCCTCAAACATGTCCATTGTCTGAGCACAATCCAGGTAGGCACAGCATCTCTGCTAGGGTCCAGCCTCCTGGGGTCCACCCCTTTTGGGGCACAGGCTGTAGCTTCCGACAACTTGGCACATCTCCAGCCTCCTCCCCCCCCCCAAGATTCCAGGGACTCAGACCACCTACACCACTCCCCAACCCCAACCCCAACCCCAACCCCAACCCCAAGCGGCCTCTCCTTTCTGCCTTCAGGACACTCACATTTCCTCAATGAGTTCAGTCTTTCATGGAAGTCAGGAAGATAGGTCTTTAGCAACGTTTGCTTTTGGCCAATGCCCCCGAGGCAAGGAAATAGAAGGCGAGCCTCTCTTCTTGGAATGGGAGGAGAGAAATGACAGGAACAATGTATAAATAGCTGTCATTCTTTTTTAGTCTTCCACAACAGCACAAAATGAAACTCAATATCTCCACATATTAGCCTATGATCGAAGTACTCAAAGCAAAACACCAAAGTCTCGTCACCATTTCCTCTGTAATTCCTCTCCCAAAGCCACGATTATCAGGATTTGGTGTGCATTGTGCTGTCTTTATAGGTATTCGGTTGTAGACATTCAATCTTTAATTTTAAAACCTATGTAGCAGGCACTGGAGGGGCAGTGGAGGTCTGTCAGGGCTGGGGGAGAGA
The DNA here is from genome assembly GCF_026419965.1 of Kogia breviceps. Taxonomy (NCBI): domain Eukaryota; kingdom Metazoa; phylum Chordata; class Mammalia; order Artiodactyla; family Physeteridae; genus Kogia; species Kogia breviceps. The sequence goes on from NC_081328.1 coordinate 24,290,177, forward strand.
GGGAGGGATGTACACAGACAACTGAAACACGCTAGGGTGAGTACAGGACTGGGGAAATACAGCGCACTAAGGGTGGCCCAGATGAGGGCCTCCAACCCACCCTGACAGAGCAGCAGCAGCAAGTACCAAAGAGTTCGGGGACATGAAACAAGGTCTTTCTGGAGCGTGGGTTGCCAGGGGAAGAGGTATTGACAGGGATGGTGAAGGCGGGCCGTGAAGGCACTGGAGCAGGCAGGGACTTTTTAAGCTGTGTTTAAAAGTGCAGACTTCCCCTAAGAGCTATGAGGAGCCTTTTCAGTGCTTAGAGAGGAAGAGTGACTCGCTCAAATTAGCATCTTAGACCACTCTGGCTTCAGTATAGGGAAGTGGGTTCAGGGGGAGGCTGGGCAGTGAGTTGACCCTAGTTAAGCAGCTATTTCAGTAAATTGGGGTAGAAATGATGGTGACCTGTGGTCACCGTGGTGGGAGTGGCAGAAAGAGGACAAATAAGAGAAATGTTTAGGAGATAGAATTGTTAGAATTTGGTGATCGGTTGTTGGTGGTAGTGGTGGGGCGCGAAGGAGATCAGAGGAGAGGAGGAAGATAACATCTGACTTGGGTAATAGGTGGATGGTGGTCCCAGTCCCTCAAACAGGTAACACCGGAGGAACAGTCTTTTTTTTTTTTTTTTGCGATACGCGGGCCTCCCACCGCCGCGGCCTCTCCCGCCGCGGAGCACAGGCTCCGGACGCGCAGGCCCAGCGGCCATGGCTCACGGGCCCAGCCGCTCCGCGGCATGTGGGATCTTCCCGGACCGGGGCACGAACCCGCGTCCCCTGCATTGGCAGGCGGACTCTCAACCACTGCGCTACCAGGGAAGCCCGGAGGAACAGTTTTGAGGGATAAAATGATTAGTTCAATTTTGAGCATGCTGAGTTTGAGGTGTCTCATTTAAGGTTCTTCAGGCAGAAACATCCAGGCCCCTCCTGGGGTCTGGAACTCAAGAGAGGTCTGGGCTGCACATATGTCATTAACCACCTCTACGTGGAAACCAAAGCCATGGGATTGGCTGGGGTCACCCGAGGGACCATGGAAAGTGAAAAGATAAGAGGGCCTAGGACATTCCTGGAAGTTATCACCAATATTTCGGGGACTTGTGTTTGGGCCTGTATGCTTTAGGAATGTATAATTAGGAAGGCAAATTTTCTTGGTTATGAATTGGGGGAAGGTATCATGTTTTCAAAGTCAAATGGAGATTGTTCTTAATTTTTTATTTTTATTTTTAAAATTTTATCCTACTTCTTTCCATTTCCTCTGATCTTCTGCTCTCAGCGGTGTAATCCTGGGCATGTTACTTAACTGTTCAGTGCCTCAGTTTCCTCTTTTTTAAAATGGAGACAATTATAGGGTTGTTATGAGGATAGAAAGAGGTAATACACAAAAGCGCTTAGAACACTCACTGGCCCACCGTATTTACTCAATAAACGTGCACTCTCATCATCATCATCGGCGTTAGCATGGACAGTGCTGGGTTTGCTATGTGTTTCATTTGGAATTGCATAACTCCAGAGGGTGGAGTCAAAGCTGGGTTCTAATCCTGTGTGACCTTAATTTCTCTGAGCCTCAAGCTTCTTCCTCTTCTTTAAGTGGGGATGAGCACACCTACCTCATAGTGAGATAACATCTACAGGCTCTGGTATGCCAAAGGCATTTACTAATGGTTCATTTCCTCCTCTTCCTTCTTCCATAGTAGTTAGTTCAGGACCACGGAAGTCTGGTGACTCTGCAGCACGTTTTCTCCCCCTCTGTCTCAGCATCCTACCACGTGGCACTACAGTACAATACGCGTTGGTTCCCCCGCGAAGGCCTGGGGGCAGCCTGGTGGTTAAGTATTTGAAAATCCTTCTCTCAAGACTACTCTTCTCCAAAGTGACTTTCCCCTGTCTCCATTGACCCTCTGGTCAGTGAGAGGCATCTTGGAGTTATCTTGAGAAAGCTGGACCATGGGTAGGGTGTGAGAGCAAGCAAAGCAGTGGACTTCTGGCTGCTCCTGAAGGGAGGTCTCACATCTTTTGTTCTGCTGGAGCAGCTGACTCCTGACTTCTCACCACACCAGCCTGTCCTCTGCAGTCACCAGGGAGATCCTCCTCAAACACAGATCTGCGGTCCCTGCTCTTGCCGACCTCTCATGCCGGGCCTAACTGCCCCTCCCAACCCTCAGCACAGGCCGCTTCCTCTGCCAGGAACGTACCCTCCCCCCTGGTTGTGGTTTAGTCCCCAAGGAAGCACTGAGGTCACTCTGCCCTCCTGCATGGAATTGCTGGTCCCCCTCCTCAGGCCCTTGAATGAACCTGCATCGTAACATCACAAGACACAGCGTTTGCACGCTTGTCTTCTGAGCTTCTTTAAAGGCAAGGAGCCTGTCTTATTCATTGTTGCCTCCTCGTTGCATTGAACAGTGCCTGGCACCAAGAGGGCCTTCGGTGTTGGTAGAATGAAGAAATGAATGGGCAGATGGACAGACTAATGGAGCTTGTTGAGATGGGGGCTACAGCTTCACTGGAGCCCCCAACCTCATGCCCCAGCCCATTTCCGGGGGTTAGGGGGGATATGTAACCTTTCTCCCACACTAAACCTCGATCACCACTAGACTAATAGTCCTTAATTTCTGGGAGCAAGAATGGACATCCCCCCCATCTCATCACCCCCTGCCCAAAGATTTTTCTTCACAAGGATACAATTCAAAGTGAGGTCGTGCATATGTATTGAGAACCTACTATGTTCAAGGAACTGCAGTGAGAGGAAATAGCCTGAAAGTGCTTTCAAAAAGTGACCGTGCTTTTATTTATTTTATTTTATTTTCTTGGCTGTGTTGGGTCTTCGTTGCTGTGCGCGGGCTTTCTCTAGTTGCAGAGAGCGGGGGCTACTCTTCGTTGTGGTGTGCGCGCTTCTCGTTGCGGTGCGTGTGCTTCTCGTTGCGGTGGCTTCTCTTGTTGCGGAGCACGGGCTCTAGGCGCGCGGGCTTCAGTAGTTGTGGCTCGCAGGCTCTAGAGCGCAGGCTCAGTAGTTGTGGCGCACGGGCTTAGTTGCTCCACGGCATGTGGGATCTTCCCGGACCAGGGCTCGACCCCGTGTCCCCTACATCGGCAGGCGGATTCTCAACCACTGCGCCACCAGGGAAGCCCCATAAACATCTTAATAAATTCAAAATTCTCTCTGGTTCCTCTGATGGTTCTTTCTGGAAGTCCTTTAGTCTAACAGCAGTAGCCAGGGAATCGTGGGCAGCTCCCTAGTAGGAAGTTCCCTTTCTTGCCAGAATACACTGGGTTTCCACCATGTGGGAACCCCTGGCCCATAGGATTATCCTTTGTTCTCACAGTACTCCAGGAAAATTAGATTCAAGGGGGTATTAGAATCACCCCGAAGGAGAAGGGCGTGTATAGAAGGGCAGTCTCCTCCCTTTGATGAGGGGCCCTCTGGCCTCTGTTAGCATGTATAAGGCCCACTTCCCCTTAGTCGTTGCTCAACACCAGCCGGGCTAGAGGCTCAGGGTCTCGGACTGGACCTGCCATACCCTCAGAGCAGGTGGGCCGAGCAGACCGCATCATTCCCGAGGACAGGACAAGCTCCTAGGAATTGTGCTATTCAAGGCTTAACTCTTAGCCAAGCCTCATCCGAAAATAGTTCTTCTCCCTATCAGCACCCTGCTTAATCCAAGGATAAGCAAAGGGGGATGCTGAGAGGAGCAAGATGGCACCAAGTGAGAAGACCCAAGCCACAGGAGAGATGGGAATCTCCACGGCAACAGCTGCCGAGGAGACAGGAGGCTCCAGCAGCACCCAGCACCGCCCTGGGGGAGCAAGGAGGGGAGGCAGGATTCTGAAGGCACTGATATAGGCTCACAGCCTGGGAGTTTGGGAGCAGAATTAGGAGGTGAGAGGGGCTGGGGCCAGAAGAAGAGCCCTTTGCAGCTGACCAGTTTGGAGAAGCAGGGCTTGAGGCTTGTTGGGACGGCTTTGCAGCAGGATTTTCATTCACACCCCCCTTGCTCCTATCTGCCCCCACCTCCATGTGTCCTTGGCCTTGGCACCCCTGAAGCGACAGCTGGTGGCTCCTAGCTTACCACGAGGCCATCTGATAGGAAGGCCCCCTCTTCCGCGGCACCAGGAGACCTGCCGGGCGCCTGTGAGAACAGTAGGGACGTGCTTGCCTCTCCCAGCTGTGCCTTCTGCCCCCTAGAGCCCCCTAACCCGTCTCTCTCTCTCTCTCTGCAGTCCCACCCCCTGTACCTGTGCAACGCCAGTGACGACGACAATCTGGAGCCTGGATTCATCAGCATTGTCAAGCTGGAGAGCCCCCAGCGGGCCCCCCGCCCCTGCCTGTCTCTGGCCAGCAAGGTAGATTCGCACTTGACCCCCGCACACCCTGAACCCCTGCGCGCCCAGCTCTGGGCTGTGAGAGGTCCTGTGTCTGCTTGTTTCCTGAGAGTGATGTGCTCAGTTCAGGTTTTTATAACCCACGACTGGTCTGAGAGACGTGGAAATTCAGGCCACTGTCCTCTCCCCGCCAACCACGTGCCAGCAGAACGTTTCAGCTGTCATCTAGAGCATGTGCCCCATCCTAGCTCTTCCCCCATCACCTGGAAATTCCTACACCCCTTCCCCTGCCTAGCATCAGAGCAAAGAGGGGGTCAGCTGGAGGGCTTTCCCATCTTTCAGAAATATTCACTGAGCACTGTGCAAGAAGAGTGGAAGCAGAAGCCATTGAAACACTCTTCCTCCGAGGTTGCAAACCGGCAGCCCCACACTTCCTCGGGGCACCTTTGGCTGGAGCTGGCAGCAGCTGCCACCTTCCCACTGTCATAGGCTTTCTGGTTTGCCAGGCTCCCCACTGGCCTGCTACCTCATAGAGCCTGTAAACATTTGCATTCATGACCCCTGCTTTAACATTAGTTACTATTTTCTTTGTACTTATCATGTGCCAGGTGGGACATGGGATAGATACTTCTTATACATTAATTCTCATTTACTTTCCACAACAATCGAAGACTAGACATTGTTATTCTCTATTTGAGAATAGAGAATTCTATTGTTAATCTCTATTTGACATATAAGACAAATGAGGGTCAGAAAACTTAAGTAACTTGCCAGCGTGACAGAGATAGGAAGGGGCAGAGCTGAGATTTGAACCGAGCCTTGTCCACTTCTCAGACCTGAGCTTTCATTTATTTATTTATTTATTTGGCTGTGCCGGGTCTTAGGTGCGGCATGCAGGGTCTTTGTTGCGGTCTGCGGGATCTTTAGTTGTGGCACGTGGGATCTAGTTCCCTGACCAGGGATCGAACCCAGGCCCCCTGCACTGAGAGTGCGGAGTCTTAACCACTGGACCACCAGGGAAGTTCCTCAAACCTGAGCTCTCAATCTCTGTCCTCTGTTACCTTCCATTCTGGCTGGAAAAAACTGAACATACGTGAAAAGAGTCTCGTGGTGACCCAAGCCAGAGTGTATACTTAGATTGTGGGTGGCACGGTCAGGCGGACTTGGGGGAGGGGGTCCTGCTCCCAGGGGTGGTGAGAGAGGAGGGTGGCGGTCCTGCCCTCTGCGCCTGCTCCTTGAACCCTGGCCCGGGGGATTTGCGGTCCTCCCGAGGGCTGTTTCCTGGGCCATGAGTCTCAAGGAAACAGCCTGGGTTCTTACGTGACCCCCCGGGGGGCAGGGACTCCGGCAGGGCTCGGAATGTGGTGCCCACAGATAGGGGAAGATACTCTCCCAGCCTGGTGCTGATGCAGAAGGGGCCCCGGGGAGGTGGGAGGTGGGGCCCGGGACACACCTGAGGAGCTGGAGGGTGTGGTATCTCTACAGGACGGTAAGTGTCCTCCTGGCAGCAGCATTTTGTTAGGCTGGAGCTACTCTACCTCTGACTATTTCATTTCCATTGCTTGACAAAATATGGGCAAATGTCGTTCACGTACTCGTTTGGTAGATGAGCGCCCAGGGTTAGGGTAGGTGAGTGTGAGTTAGAGAGACGGGAGGGAGACAGACAGACAGATGGAGGAGGGCGAGTTCTGAGAGCTCTGCTGTCCCTCTGAAGCAGCGCACGATTTCACACGCGTGTGGGCACTCGGCAACCCGCCGGGATGTGTCCACATAGGAGGTTTTCTTCTCGTCCCTAGAGGACCAGTCCCCTGTAAGAGAGATGAGCCATGTGAACAGACACTGGGTGACAAGGAACATGTGGTCAGTGCTCTTTGAGGTACTTAATTAACCTTGTTGGGCCTTTGTTTCCACTACCATAAAATGGGATTTTTATTTCCTACCCCAGTGATCATCGTGAGGGTGAAAATAGTGTACGTCAAGTGCCAAATAGTCCCCGAGCTAAATGAAACGCAAAATCAAAAACCCGTTAGGAGTTCCGAAGAAGCACCTTGGCTGCTGCCCTGTGACCTTTTTTCTTTCTGAGGTCACTGCCTGAGCTTCCCGCGCCCGCCCCCCAACCCTGCACCACACTCACCTCGCTTCCCCCCGCCCGTCTTCTCCCCCCATCGCCCTGCGGAACGGCTCTGGCCCCAAGCTCTCCCGCGGGTCAGGTCCAAGGCATCCCTGGGCTCTCTCATCCTTTGACCTGACCAAGTAGCTCCTACCTGGGATCCCCTGGCCCGGAGGAGGTCTGTGAAGTTATTAGTGTGGATCTTTGGGCTACTTCCAATATTTTAGACTTCCCACAGGCTTAACTAAACGCTTCATTTTTTTCACTTTTGGTTGAATTCTATCAGTTCAATGTGTTAAGACAAGTTATCTCATAGGAAGATGAATTGTGCATAATAAATGCAGTTAGTTTGGTAAAACATATTGAAATATAGGGCTTGTGGGAGGCTTAGGGGAAAGGTGGGTCTTTGGTGAGGAAATTCAAAAACCACTGACCTCAGTCAGCTCTGCTCTGGCAAATCAATCAGTGTCAGTGGTGGTGTCCCCATCCCCGGAACTGGGGCTCTCGAGCCAGACAGCCCCAGGTCTGGAGCCTGGCTTCTCCACTGCCCCTCAGTGTGACCTGGACATTTTAGCTCAGCTCTCTGAGCCTCTGTTTCCCCATCTGTAAAAGGGGAACAATAACAGGGCTCATATCTTATAGTTGTTATGCGGAGTTGAGGAGACAGTACAGATGCCAAGCGCCCAGCGATCACTCAATAAATGACTGCAGCTGTCCCTGCTGTCCTTGTCATTGGTATCATCATCCTATGCTTTCGTAGTTAACAAGGTTGGCCTTTTTCTGTCATGGTTCCCTCTTTTGATCTCTGACCCTCACTGGAGTTCTCCTGGACTCTCATTCTCGTCAGCATACCACCGTCCTCCCCCTACCCAGTCACCCAGATTGGTTTCTGTTTCTTTATTAGCAACTCCACAGCCATCCTTGTGATTCCCCAGGCCCTAAGCACCTCATGTCTGGACTGGAGCAGTGGCCTTTTGCCTGGTGGAAGGAGCTGGCTCTGGAGGCAAAAAAGTTGGGTACAAGGCCTGCCTTTCTTACCACAGAGAACACCCCCTGCTAACCAGGTACTTGGAAGGCTGAAGTCCTGGGCGGGAATTCTGCCTCGGCTGCTTAGCAGCTGTGTGACCCTGGGCAAGTTGTTCAGCCTCTCTGAGCCTCTGTTTTTTCCTCAATTCAAAAGTGGAGCTGATGCCTGTCTTATGGAGTCGTTGTGAGGAGTAAATGAAATCATGTACGCAAAGCACATGGCGATAGCTGATATGATAATAACTAATACTCAAGAGTGGCTTAATGACGGATACAAATACATAAATAAATACTTAAGGAATACTTACTATGTGCCAGGCGCATATGATAAGGCTTTACATGGAGTAACTTATATAGTCCTCAGAACAACCCTGTGAAGTAGGTCCTCTTATTATCCCTAGTTTACAGAAAGGAAAACTGTGGCACAGAGCAGTTAAGTGACTTGCCCAAAGTCTCAGAGCCAATGGTTGATGGCGGACTTACTACTCAACCCTAAACGGTCTGGGTAGAGTGGGACTCAATAACGGTTATATCCCCTCTACTTCCTCCTCCCCTTGCTTTCAAGCCTAGGTGAAGCCCACCTCTTGTATTGATTCTTTCCTAACTGGCTCAGCCCAGCTGGGCTACTAGGAGCAGAAATCCTTCCCTCCTGGCATGCTGCCAGGGTCTCTGGCCAGGCTTTTCCCACCAGGTTTCATGGAGGTGCCTTGGCAGGGGCTGGGGTTGGGGAGAAGCCAAGGGTCCTTCTTACCCCTAATCCCACCCTCAACCTCAGCTCACTTTTATCTGTTTTGTATTGAAGATTTGTGTCAGTCTGTGTGTGTGTGTGTGTGTGTGTGCGCGCGCGCGTGTATTGTGGGGGGCACAATGGAGGGAAGGGCTTTCTGCAGTGAAAAAAGGGTTTGGAAACGACTGGTCTATGTCATTCATTTGTACTCTAGAATGTTGTCATCAGCATTATAATCGTACGTATATGCTTTGTCTCCACAGCTAGATTATGAGTTGTTCTGGATGGCTTGGCCTTCCCTGGCTTGGTGCCCTGAGCACAGTGCGTGCTCAGTCAATCTTTGGTGAGGAGATACACAGTGACTGTCACTGTGTCTGGAGAGGAAAATCTAAGGTGCAGGGAAGTGCAGAGTGTAGAAGTGCAGAAGTCCTGGAACCTATTGGCTTCCACGGCTAAAGGCCACGGGCAGCCTGCTCGCTGCTCTTAGAGGGCTGGCTGAATCTTTGCAGCTCCCAAAGAGGTCTCTGGGTTGTCTTTCTAAAGCCCATTCTTCCTGTCTGGAGGGCCTGCCCGTCCTCTCTGTCTTCCAGGTTCTGGTCTGGAAGAAGTGCTTCTCTCTCTCTCCCTCCCGCCCTCCCTGCCTCTTGCTTGGGTGCGGGCGGACCGCAGGGCAGCATGGGTAGCCCCTGAGTGGGCTGCCATCTGGCCCCAAATCTTGCTTTTTGAGTCCTAGAACTCTGGACACAGGCACCCACTGTCTGAAAGGCCTGTTTGTTTCCCCTGTTGGCCAACCCTCTCTCTTTGATCACTTTTACAACTTTGTAATTATGGGCTGTAATCGGCTGGGGTGTTTGAACGTCAGGGTAATTACTTTCCACCGTTCCTACCCCAACCCTTCAAAAAGAGAGGGGTAGGGAAGTAAGAACATCTCCAGAGAAGGAAGTCTCTGCCCTTCCCTCCTGCTCTTCCAGGCTGGGCTGGGTTCAAGGTCTCATTCTGGGCATGAGAAACATGAGGCCCTAGTAGCCCTGAGGACCCAGGGGTCTCAGTTCTGTGACTACTGGGGTGATCTCCCCACCCCTTGGCTAAGTCATGGACTATGAGATTTAGCAGCAGGAGCCCTTCTCCTTTTCCCCTAGAGCTGCTCCCACGCCCTGGGTTGGGGGGCTCTGAAGACTGGACAGCTCTTTTTGCCTGGGGTCGCCTCGGTGGGGGAGACTTCCTGGGAATAAGCAGGCTAGAGGAGGATGAAGGCTGTGACCTCCCCATTTCTTCAGCAGCTCCATTCTCGAGTCCTGTAGATTTCCGGTCCCTTAGCCTGGCGAGCCTGGGCCTGGGCTGGGCCTGGGTGCTGGTAGAGGGCCTATAGCCCAGCTCCTCAGGGAAGGAGGAAGGGAAGAGAGAAGGTACCCTCCTGGCTGCAAAGGCCCCCCTTGAGCGTCTCCACCACCCTCCCGGGGCTCTCCTGCCCGCAGGCTGCCCGTCCTGAGGGGCCCTCTGCCCCCTGCGGCCGCCTGGGGAGTAGGGATCAGGGAGCGGAGCTGGAGCCGCTCCCCTGGCCCGCCTGGCAGCAGACCTGCCCCAACAGGCTCTCGCCAGGAAGGGAAGCAGAGATCAAAGCGCTCGGGGTGTAAGCCCCAGCAGGGCTCCTCTTCCTGACTGCACTACTTGCAGAAGGGTTAACTCCTTCAGTGCCTGCAGGAGGGCCCGAAAGGGTCAGCAGGACCCAGGGGCCTGAGGTCCCAGCCTGATGCCTTCGCAGGCTGAGCCTTTGCTCCAGGGAGGAGCGCTGGAGAGCGTCGGCGCCCGGGAGAGAGGCGACAGTGAGGCCGGAGCAGGGTCTGTCGGCCGGTCCTTTGCCCTCGAGCCTCCACCGCCTCCTCAGCTCTTATCTCCCCGGTCTTACCCCACACCCAGAGCCCCTGGATTCCTGCTTTATGTTCTCTTTCTGGCTCTGCTCTCTGCTTTGCCTGGTTGGCTAGATCCTCTCAGAGCCTGGGCGAGCACGCGTGTGCATGTGCATGTGGGACGTGCACACACTTGCGTCCTTGTGGGAACAGCCCCTCGGGTCCCTCCCAACCCGAGTCTCTACCGCCACCCTCAGGGAGGGGGTGAAGGGATAAAGCACCAGACAGGGACTCCAGTAGGACCTTGAATTGGAGCCAGAGAGAGAGTTGCGGACTAGAGTGTGGCAGGGAGACAGAGCCGTGAGATGGGCCGAGCCTGGGGCTGTCATAGACGCCTTGGGTGAGAGCAGTGTCCCAGGCTCCCGGAACTTGGCCTGAGGTGGGGGACGGGATGCTCTGCAGGTTCCTCTTGTCAGGCAGGGCTGGACCCTGGAAAGCCCAGTTCTGTTCTGAAGGAGCTGTTCACCTCTCTGTACTGGGGACTGGTCACCGCCCCGGCCAGGCCCTGGAGGGGTGCTGGTCGCTCCCTGCTCTCGGTTCTCACACTTCTTAGTGAAGGCGGACTGGAGGCACCCTGACGGCAGGGGCTGTGTCTTATTTGTCTGTAGGCCTAGAGCCTAGTCCACCCCCTGACACCTGCTAAACCCTGTTAGGGGTTTGTTCCATTACGAAAGGAAGGACTGAATGTTGTCCTGGAAGGCAGTGGACCTGGGTGAGCTTGGGGCGGGGCAGGAGATCCTAACCCCACTGACCCCTTGCATGTGTTGTATGTGGGAGTGTACAGAGGTGTGGTGTGTGCAAAATCCTAGGAAGGGACGTGAGGGGGCGAGGCCGGGGAGTGGATGGGCTGTGTGTCTGACCCCTGCGGGACCTCTGCTGTGTGTCTCTGCAGGCCCGGATGGCGGGGGAGCGGGGAGCCAGCGCCGTCCTCTTTGACATCACGGAGGATCGAGCTGCTGCTGAACAGGTACCCGGGACGTGGGGGTGTTTGAGAAGGGGGCTGGACGGAGGAAGAGAAATGTGCCGGGGAAGAAGCCAGGACACAGCCACCCTTGCGGGCGCTTTCTCTCCTGCAGCTGCAGCAGCCCCTGGGGCTGACGTGGCCAGTGGTGTTGATCTGGGGTAATGATGCCGAGAAGCTGATGGAGTTTGTGTACAAGAACCGAAAGGCCCACGTGAGGATTGAGCTGAAGGAACCCCCGATGTGGGTAAGCACGCCAGGTCTCCAGCCCCAGCCCCAGCACCTGCTGTCACCTGCACTTTTTCCTGCGGTGACTCTCACCAGAAGCCCTTAGACTCCTGGAGCTAAAGAGACCTTGGAAACCCTCTAGCGCAACTCTGTCCACCAGCTGTGCACCTCTAGGCAAGTTTCTTCCCCTCTCTGAGCTTCATCTGCAGAATGAACAGGTTGGGTCAGCCGAGCTCTAAAGTTGTTTTTCCGCATCGTGGTTTCATGGCACAGAGTAGCTGAGCCAGAATGAAACCCTGGTCCCCAGGCCCCCTGACGCCTGGCTGGTATTTCTCCATCGACTGGGAAGCTCGGCCAGCTGCTCACTGGGTAGCTTCCACCTTGTAGAGGGGTCCCCGTCCCCTTTATCCCAAGCACACGGGTGTCGAGATAGTACCTCTCACAGCAGACGTTTGGAGGAGTGCCCGTGGGCAGAGAGGGACCACCTAAGCCCACCTGCAACCTCATCCCCTCTGTTGGAAGACTCAAGGGGCCCTCCAGTCCTCTGTGTGTCTCCCGGGCTCCTGTGTTTCTCCCGGCTTGGCCCCGCTCCTTCCAGAAGTGTGACCCTTTCCCTCTCTGCTCGCTCCCCCAGCCGGATTATGACGTGTGGATCCTCCTGACGGTGGTGGGCACCATCTTTGTGGTCATCCTGGCCTCGGTGCTGCGCATCCGGTGCCGCCCCCGTCACAGCAGACCGGTGAGGCGGGTGGGCTCCCTGGTGGAGGTGGGCGAGCGCGTGTGTGCGGGAAGGTGGGGAGCAGGAAGGGCAAAGTGGGGAAAGAAGGTGCCCTTACGCCCGCGAAAGAGTTTACAGCTACATCCCCCGGCAAATGACTCTGTTGATTTCCAGCAGCCTCTCTCCACAAGAGTCCTCGTTTGTTCATTCATTCAACAAACGGAGTGAGCGCCTGTTCTGTGCCAGGCACTGTTCCAGGTGTTGGGGATAGTGCAGTGAACAAAAAGACGAAAGATTCCTCCCCTCGGGGAACTTTCATTCTAGTGGAAAGAGACAGACAAGGAATAGGTAAAATGAATGAGTGAATAAATAAGTAAAATGTAAGTAAATAAAGAAGGAAAATAGACAATAATTTAGACGGTGGTACGTGCCAGGGAGAAAAATAAAATAGAAAAGGGGAAGGAATGGAAAGGGGACAGGGTTAATTTTTAAAAGCGAGGCCAGGGAAGGCCTCATTGAGAGGGTGACATTACAGGTAAGACCCTCAACGGGTGAGGGGGTGATCTGTGCGGATACCTGGGGAGAAAGTGATTGAGGTGAGAAAACAGGAAGCGCCAAGGCCTTGAGGCAGGAGTGTGACATAACGGTATGTCCGAGGAACAGCAAGACGGTCCTGTGGCTGGAATCCAGTGAGTGAGAGGGCAGAGCAGGAGGTGGGGACAGAGAGGTGGTATAGGACTGTTAAGGCCGTTGTCAGGATTTTTTTTTTTTCACTCGTGGGAGGGTTTTGAGCGGAAGGAGCGCCATGATCTGACCTCACCTGACCTGTGGTGAGAAACCAGCTCAGGGGCCATTACAGGAATCCAGGGGACAGTCGTGGTAGCTTGGATTAGGGAGGTAGCAGTGAAAGCGGTGAGGATTAGACAGACTCTCCATACACTTTGAAGGCAAAGCTGACAGGTTTCTAATGGACTGATCATGGAGCTCAAGAGAAGGGTCAAGAATGGCAACACGGGGCTTCCCTGGTGGCGCAGTGGTTGAGAATCCGCCTGCCGATGCAGGAGACACGGGTTCGTGCCCTGGTCCGGGAAGATCCCACATGCCGCGGAGCAACTAAGCCCGTGAGCCATGGCCGCTGAGCCTGTGCGTCCGGAGCCTGTGCTCCGCAACAGGAGAGGCCACAACAGTGAGAGGCCCGCATACCGCAAAAAAAAAAAAAAAAAAAAAAAAAAATCCAAAAAAAAAAGAATGGCAACACGATTTTTGGCCTGAGCAGTTAAAAGAACGGAAGTGCCTTTACTGGGAAGACTGCGGGAGGACAGGTGTGTGATTGGGCGGCTCATGGGATTAGGAGTTCAGCGTGGGGCCTCAACTATCCAAGTTGAGATGTCAAGCAGGCAGTTGGATAAAAAGTTGCCCTCATGGGTCATCGAGGGAAGGAAAATCAATGGTATGAGTGGGGAATGGGATGGGGGTGCTTAGCCTGCTTGGCAGAGCCACGTATGAACTCCGAGGATACAAACGCCTCGGAGTGGTCAAGTGGTCACGGGCTCTAACTGGGTGGCTGGGAACCGAGTACAAGCTGGAGTCCAGGGCTGAGGGGAGAGGAGCCCTTGCCCCATTCTGGCCCCACCCCTCTTCCCAGGATCCCCTTCAGCAGCGAACAGCCTGGGCCATCAGCCAGCTGGCCACCAGGAGGTACCAGCCCGGCTGCAGGAGGGCCCGGGCCGAGTGGCCAGACTCGGGTAGCAGCTGCGGTTCAGCCCCTGTGTGCGCCATCTGCCTGGAGGAGTTCTCGGAGGGCCAGGTAAGGCAGGGCCGTGGCTCACCTCCACGACCAGGCTGGGGAGGGAGGCCGGAGCTTGGGGGAGGAAGCACTTAAGGCTGGTGTGAGTGCTCGAGCTGCATCGATGTCCTGTGTATCCTGCACAGACAGCCCTGAGGTTTGGTTATTTTCCTGGCTTTCCAGGGAAAGAGAACTACTGTTTGTTGAGCGTGTGCCACGTGCCAGGCTCTGCAGTGGGTGCTTTAGAGGCACCGTCTCGTTTTAGCCTCGTGACAGTGAGGGGTGGGGCTAGATTAGTTTTTTAGCCTCATTTTACAGCAGAAAACTGTCTGTTAAGAAACTCGCCCGAGGTCATGCAGCTAAGTGGCAAAAGCCAGGTCTACTTGATATCAAAGCCCATACCGTTTCTGTCCTACTGTGAGGTCTTTGGAAGCAGATGGCGGCAGTAAGGAGAGGCCAGAGGGAGTCGGGGATGCCCTGCTTCCTGGCCACGGCTGTAGCTACAGACAACTCTGGTTCAGACCCCTTGTTTTCTCCAGGAGCTACGGGTCATTTCCTGCCTCCATGAGTTCCATCGTACCTGTGTGGACCCCTGGCTGCATCAGCATCGCACTTGCCCCCTCTGCATGTTCAACATCGTAGGTAGGAGGTGGGCCAAGGACTCCCCTGTGTGCAGGCAGATGGGTCTAGAAGGGGCTTCCCTCTGGGCAAGTGTTTTGCCTTGAAGCTGAGGAGAAGGCAGGACTGCCTCAGTTGTTCTTTAAGCTGTGCACTGCTCGAAGGGGCCTCACCTGAGGGGGCGGCCGTTCCATTGCAGGCATCTTTATGATGTATTTTCAGGACAGCTTTGTTGATTTTAAATCTGACTGATCTGTTTGGTTGGTTGATTATTTATTTATTTATTTTTGGCTGCGTTGGGTCTTCGTTGCTGTGCGCGGGCTTTTCTGTAGTTGCGGTGAGCGGGGGCTCCTCTTCGTTGCGGTGCGCGGGCTTCTCGCTGCGGTGGCTTCTCTTGTTGCGGAGCACGGGCTCTAGGCGCGCGGGCTTCAGTAGTTGTGGCTCGCGGGCTCTAGAGCGCAGGCTCAGTAGTTGTGGTGCACGGGCTAAGTTGCTCCGCGGCATGTGGGATCTTCCCGGACCAGGGCTCGAACCCGTGTCCCCTGCATTGTCAGGTGGATTCTTGACCACTGTGCCACCTGGGAAGTCCAAGATTTGTATATTTATTATTCCACTTTTCTGGCAATAAAGTATCCTGTTCGAACAAAACCAGGATATTATGACAATCTTCTAAAAGACGAAAGTGAAGTATCTTGAGGAAAGAGAGCCTTTTTCTAATTCACCCAAAGGTGCAGTGTGGGCTAGCAGTGGCCCTGGGTGAAAGTCCCCAGAGGGCTGATGGCAGGAGCAGGGCTTGCCATGCACAGTGGAGCTCCCAGGGAGACAACTGACTGGAGGGAGCAAGGGCATCCCCGGGCACAGGCAGGGTAGGAACATCCTTGGCCGTCCAAACTCTGATGGAGCTTGCGGGCGATGCAGGCTCGATAAGTACGCTACCGCCACGCTTCTCTGAGTGTACTCTCCTTCCGTTTGTGGAGTCAAACACTTGTGCTCTTGGTTCTCTCTTCCAGAGGGAGATTCGCTTTCTCAGTCCCTGGGACCGTCTAGTAGATCGTACCAAGAACCAGGCCGAAGACTCCACCTCATTCGCCAGCATCCCGGCCATGCCCACTACCACCTGCCCGCTGCCTACCTATCGGGCCCTTCCCGGAGTGCAGCGGCTCGGCCCACACGGCCTGGTCCCTTCCTACCGTCCCAGGAGCCAGGCGTGGGCCCTCGGCACCACCGCCTCCCCAGAGGCGCACATCCCTGGGCTCCAGGCGAGCCACAGCGCCTGGCAGTGGCCCAGAGCCCCTCTGCGCAGGGCTGGGGGCTGAGTCACCTGCGGTGCACTTTGCAGCACCCTGCCACCTGCCCCATGCCCCCACGCCGGGCCAGGCCTCACGACAGCAGCGGGTCTGGAGAAAGCTACTGCACGGAACGCAGCGGCTACCTGGCAGACGGGCCAGCCAGTGACTCCAGTTCAGGGCCCTGTCACGGCTCTTCGAGTGACTCAGTGGTCAACTGCACGGACATCAGCCTGCAGGGCATCCACGGCAGCAGTTCTACCTTCCGCAGCTCCCTGAGCAGTGACTTTGACCCCCTGGTATACTGCAGCCCTGAAGGGGAGCGCCGGGGGGAGGAGGCCCAGCCTAGCATGACCCGTCGGCCCCGTTCCTTGGACTCAGTGGTGCCCACAGGGGAAACCCAGGTTTCCAGCCACGTCCATTACCACCGCCACCGGCACCACCACTACAAAAAGCGTTTCCGGTGGCACGGCAGGAAGTCTGGCCCAGAAACGGGAGTCCCGCAGTCCAGGCCTGCCATTCCTCGGACACAGCTCCAGCCAGAGCTGCCTTCACCCGATCCGCAAGCAGCCAGATCCAACCCAGCAGCCCCGTCAGGACAGCTCCCCAGCCCACAACAGCCCAGGGCCCTCACCGAGCCGGCCCCTGGGCCAGCGGACGCCTCCAGCCCCAGCCCTGGTCCCAGCAGCCTCTTCCACTTGCAGAAATCCAGCCTCTCTGTCCGACACACACAGAGGAAACGGCGGGGCAGTCCCTCAGAGCCCTCCCCAGCCTCTCGATCCCAGGACTTGACCGCACACCGAGTGTGCCAGATTTTTCCCCATTATGGCCCCAGCCTGGCATATCCTTGGTCCCCAGAGGCCCACCCATTGATCTTCGGACCTCCGGGCCTGGACAGGAGACTGCTACCAGAAACCCCAGGCCCTACTTACCCAAGTTCACAGCCGGTGTGGTTGTGTCTGACTACACGCCAGCCCCTAGGACCATACCCATCTGGGGAGGGGCCTTCCGAATGGAGTTCTGGCACCCCAGAGGGTAGGCCATGCCCTTACCCGCACTGCCAGGTGCTGCCAGCCCAGCCTGGTGAGTTTTCAGGGGAAATGGGTCTGGCGGGGATGGGAGACTACAGCTGGATATGGCAGAATGGGTGAAGTCATCCAAAGAGTTGATGGAAGCTGAGAAGGGTCCAACAGGGGTGACATTCAAAGTAGTGGACAACTGGCATAGCGTAGGATGCTGGCTCTGCCGGGTGTTAATCCTCTAGTTGCCAGATCCTAGGGAGGTCTCAGGTGAGGTACCAGTGTGGCTGAGACACCAGAAAGTACTTGGGGTGGCTTCGGGCAGCAGCTCAATCCTGAGTGTTTCAATATTTTAAAGATTCGTACAGCTGAGCATATAGCTCAGTATTAGCTGTAAATACAAAGAAGGCCAAGAACTGTTCCTTGCTCTTGAGGAGAGCATGGACAAATAGTTCCTGAAAACCATAATCCCAGGCCATGTGAGATCTTATAGGAGAAATAACTACAGATAACCGTAATTCTGGGCTATATGAGAAGAGCTATGTGAATGATGCAAAAAAAAAAAAAAAAAAAAAAAAAAAGGAGAGAGATCACAGGTGGTTCCCAGCAGCCCGTGGTTTTTCTCCTTTCCCCTGGGTAAAAGAACAACTAGAGCTTTCCCTTCTATGCATCTTTGTTAATAAGACTGACTTCATTTTCTTGGGGACTCAGTGCATCCCTATTTACTGTATTGCAGCCAATGATGATAATGTAAATCCGTGACTTTAACTGGGTATTTATTTGCCCAAATCCTCCTCTTCCTCTTTCGGATCCCCCGGCCCCGACTCTTCCCCATCGTTTCCCATTGTGGGGATGACACAGCTGTTTGCCTACAGCCATCACTAGGAGGACCCGTCTGCCCTCAAAGGTCCTGAAATATAAGACTTTGCGGTGTCTAGGAATGCTACAGGCAGGACCTGAGAGCTGCTATCATCCATCCATTCATTTCTTCCTTCCATTTTTCTTTCTGCGTTGTATGCTTGCTGTGTGCTAGGTTCCAGGCTCTGAGGACATGGAACTTGTCAACCAGGAGACCCAGGTCTGTGGAGAGATAGGCATGCAAGCTGTTATAGTATAGAAAACAATTGCTTCCATAGGGCCATGTAATGCAGATTTGGCCATGTGTTTGATGGTTCCTTTTGAATCCTGTCCTGTGTATACTTTCAGTGCTGCCAGTGCCAGACCACTACCTCCCCTCTCTCTCTCACACTCGTAACTGGTTTCAATGCCTCCCTTTCCCCTGCTCTTCAGATCTAATCCACGCCAGGTTCTGTTAACCACATCTCTGCTAGCTTTACCATATTCTCCTCCAGTACTGCTGGCCCCTGTCCATGTCTTAGGTGCAGCCTAAAGATCGGGGTGGGAGCCTCCTGGCTCCTCCATTCCCTCTCACAGGGCCGTGAAGGCCGGGCCCTGCACATCAGTGTCATGTCCTGCAGGGCCACGCAACACTGTGACCTGCTCACCTACCTTCCATTCTGCTGCCGGGGTCATCCTCCTCAAACAAACTCCCTAGATAGCTGCAAGTGTTCTGTTTTGTTCAGAGTAAAGAAAAATCCAACCTGGTTTGGCCTTCAAGGCCCTAGTACCAGCTAGCCCCCATCTTCCTTCCCAACCTTATTTTCCACTCTGCCCCTTCCCTTCCCCTGCTCCAAGCTTTAGCCAAACTGGATAAACACTTCCTGCAGTTTCTGCAGCCCAGAAGGTTCTGCAGCCTTCCTGTTCCCATAAATCTAATTCTTCCCTATTCCTGCAGGACCAGCTCATTTATCCCCACTTTCTTTCATCAAGAAGCCCTTCTTGGGCTTCCCTGGTGGTGCAGTGGTTGAGAGTCCGCCTGCCGATGCAGGGGACACGGGTTCGTGCCCCGGTCCGGGAGGATCCCACATGCCGCGGAGCGGCTGGGCCCGTGAGCCATGGCCGCTGAGCCTGCGCGTCTGGAGCCTGTGCTCCGCAACAGGAGAGGCCACGGCAGTGAGAGGCCCGCGTACCAAAAAACTAAAAAGAAGCCCTTCTTGATGCTCCACTTGGACATGATCTTTCTCCTTCCGTGATTCATCTCTTATGACCCCAGTCCTGCCCCCACTGGCATAATTGCCACTTTCATGCACACCTTTTCTCCTACAAGGTTGTCAGGTCCCTGCTTAGTCTTTTTGATCTTCTGTTTGGCACATGGTAGCAGGCCAGATCCACAAGTGCTTAATAAATATTTACTGGGCGAATGAATGAATAGTAAGTATTGGTAACACGCTGGTTGCTATCTATGTATCTCTTTCTCTAGATTCCTTTTTCTCTCGCCTGTGTCCCAACGGGGGCCCCTCTCAGCTTTCAGTCTGATCACCCTTCTGGACCCATTCCCTGCTCCTGCCTCTCCGTAGTTCCCTCCCAGACATACTCTCTTGCCGGTGGGACAAGCAGAAGACTGGCCTGGCCTGACCCTCAGTGACCTCTTTCCTCCTGTCTCTCTAAATGCAGGCTCAGAAGAGGAGCTCGAGGAGCTGTGTGAACAGGCCGTGTGAGATGTCAGGGCCAGCTCCAACCAAGAGTGCTCGCCAGATGACTCAGGGCCCTACCTGGCACAGAGTCCTGCTCCTGAGAAAAGAAAGGACCTCAGAAAACAGCCCTCTTCTTTGCCATACTTCCTGGAACCACTGGCGGAGGAGTGGTGATGGTGGGCGGCAGGAGGTGTTGTCTCCTGCTCCCAGCTCCAGACCTTGTCTGCAGAACCATCTGCAGTGCAGCAAGTCTGTGTCCAGCCAGGCAACCAGCTACCACTTGTGTGGGTCGCCTCCCCTGCAGGCTGGGACTTTGTGAGAGCAGGAAGCTAGGTAGGGGTAGATAGGTGTTATAAAGGTGGTGCTCCTTCCCCAGCCCCAGCAGGTCTCCCTCATTCCAAGCCTCACGTTCATACCAGCAAACGGGTCCAGCTGAACGCATGACCCTTCTCACCTCCTTCCTTGGGAGAGTCCTGCAAACCGGCTTTGGCTCCTCCTTGGTAAGGCTGCTGCATCAGCGGCAACCCTGGTTCTTATCATTTTCCTTCTTTGCAAAAAGATCGGGAAGCATAGGTGAGCCCTGAGCCCTAAAAAGGGGGGCTTTGCAGCTTCACCAGGCAGGGCCTCCCCTGGTGCATAAGGGAGGATGTTTTTCCCTCCTTGTCCGTACTTGTCAGATCCACTATATTAAGTCAGAGGGGAAGCCAGGCTGTGCAGTTCTGTCCCTGATGTGGTACAGCACCTTGAAGAAACTGGGTCGAAGCCTCTGATTGTCAAACCCCCTTGTCAATCCAGCAGCCTCAGTTCCTCTGGGGGTAGGGGTGAGGGTAGTGGGAAGGGAATAGCTCTTCCTTGGGGACCTCCTATCTCAAAGTCCCAACGTAGGCGGAAAGAAGAGGATTTCTGCTGGCCTTTATTTAGGAAGAGGAAGGAAGGAATGAAGGTAGAAAAGGCAAAATTACAGCTGAACAAGGAAGTTTCCTCTGGGCGTTTTCTCTCAGACCAGGGATAGGGAACGGGAGAACAAAGGAGAGGTAATATGGGGCCCTTGGGATTAGATGGCCCAGAGGCCCGGCTTCCCAGTATAAGCCATGCAGGCCAGAGACACACAGGAAGGAGTGGAGTTGGAGCAGGAAGCCTGGCCTGGGCAGCTGGTATCGAGTGGGCAAGGGCTGAGGGGCCTCCTCAGGGTGACATGCACCCCAGGGCAGTTGGACCATTGCTGGCCCCTCAGGCATTATCCCATTTGGAATGTGAATGTGGGAGCGAAGTGGGCACAGGACCCCACCTGGGAATCGTCTTCCCTCAAAGTCAGTGGGGAACTAGCACCTAGGCACCCACGTGGGTATTTATATCTGAACAGACAGAAAGACGCTTGAATCAGGCACTATGTTGAGAAATGTATTTATTTGCTAATATATTTATCCATAAATTCGATCTGGTCTCGTCGTTTTCTTCTGTCATGACTGTCACTCGGGGTAACAACTTTGTCTTCTACGTGGGCAAAGAAAAATTATTCCTGATATCAGAGGCTAGGCTCTGATTTATGAAAGGACAGAGTAGAGTGGCGGTCTTGGCTTGTAAGCCCCTAAAAGCGTGGTTTAGTGAGATCAGGGAAAGAGAAAGCATGACAGGATTCTCATTGTGGTTCAGTGTGTTATCTGTACTATTACTGTACTGTTTGCTTCACACTCTATAATGCTTCAGTGACTTTCTTTGTGACCCTGGGCAAATACTCAGATATATTTGAGTATACTCAAATACCCTGGTGCCGTTTTCCACCCATGAAATGGGCCCACTTCACGGAGTTGTTGGAGAGCTCCCGTGAGACAAGAGTGAACTGTATTCCCAGGTAGAAAGTATGCAGTGATAGGGTACATCCTAACCCCAGTCACAGAGCCCATCTCAGCACGACATGGGACGGGCACCAGCAGCAGACCGGTCTTGAAGAAGCTCAGTTTCAATTTAGGAGGCCTGGTTGGGAAGATAGAGCAGCAGGGCCTGAAAATAATTTATATCCCAAAGCTCCAATTCAGATAAACACAAATGACTGTCCTCTGCCTACACACGGGACTATTGTGAGGATCCACAGAGCTGGTGCTATTGTAGGTATGAAGAATTCCACAGGGCCTGGAGACGCCTTTGCTCTCCTCCTCACAGAGCACATTTCCCCTTTCTGCTTCTCCAGGAAAGGTATGTTAGAGGCGATCGTTGTCTGGTGCCCAGTTCTGAGAAAGGCATTTAGCATCCCATAGGGTGAAATTTAAAAAAAAAAAAAAAAAAAAAAGACACAATCTCCTACAGATGACCTGAAGTAAAGGAACTGTATCTAAATGCTAAAAGCTGCACAAAGCGTAAATTATCAGCTGGAACGTGGAAACGTACATAAAGAGCTTTTAGAAATAATTAAATATGCATTTTTTTCGGCCGTCTGCTCACCGGCCAGCGTTCCTGTGGACGCAAATGGAAACCCAATCACGCTCCCTCCCTGTTAGGAAGGAGGGGGGCGGCCCCTGGATTTCTTCTCGTCTCTGCAGAGATGATCCACAGGGAGACAGTGGACTCGCTGACCCTGCGCTTTTAAGACGGGAAGACAAAAAAGAATCTCCGCTGTCATCCAGGATCCTCCAGGGGACCGGCGGCCCGGTGCCAGCGGCCTAGATCAAATGGGCCGCGCGCCGCGATTCCGCCCGGGTCGCGGCGCGCGCGCAGGCGCCAACCGCGCCGCACCTCCCCCACGGACCCCGCCCACAGGCCCAATGGCCGCCCGGCCTCGCCCTCGCGCCGGCCCAGGTGGCGGGGGCGCGCGCCGGCCCAGGTGACTCCCGGCCGGCCCCGCCTCCTGGCGGGAGAAACCATCTCCTAAGGCGGGGGGAGGGACGGGGCCGGTGGCCTCCCACGCCGGAAGAGGAAGTCTGGGACACCAGAAGTGCGGGCATTCTGGGTAATTTGCTATTTACTTCCTGCGAGAGAAGGTTGTGGGTCCTTCCTTCTCTGTTCTTCCGTGGGAGAAGATGGCCCTGGAGACGGTGCCGAAAGACCTGCGGCATCTGCGGGCTTGTTTGCTGTGTTCGCTGGTCAAGGTGTCTGTGGGGGACCTGGTTGTACGGGCGATGGGGGACCAAGCTGGGGGAAAGTGGGTGGAACAGGGCTGCGGGAACAGTGAAGAGAGAAGTCAGGTCCAGGAGCCAGGGGGTGGCAGGGGGACGTGGGAAGCATCAGGAGGCCATCGTTTAAGTCGGTAGGAACGCAGGCAAGTCTTGCAGCCGTGGGCATGGGCGTTCTCACATGCCTTTGCAACTTCAGCTCTCAGCACAGGCCTGACCTTTTACAGACGTTCAGTGAACTTCTTTTGGACTTTAGGAATTGGAGGAGGGTGGGGATCTGCAGCTGAGGGAGTAGTCGGAGAAGGTGCCAGACCCCAAGGAGATTTAGGGAAAAGAATAGGTAAAACGCAGTTGGGAACAAGAGAAGAAGGATTTTGAGAGTGGAACTTAGGAAAGGGGCTGTAGGAATGGTGGGTGGGGGACCTGATGAGACAGAACCAACGTAGGGGGCCTTGTACTTGGCCAGGCAAAAGTATGGAGAAAGCTGTTTTTTCTTTTCGCCTTATTCATGCTCACCTCTCCCTTTTTTCCCCCTCCCAGACTATAGACCAGTTTGAATATGATGGCTGTGACAATTGTGATGCTTACCTTCAGATGAAGGGTAACCGAGAGATGGTATATGACTGCACCAGCTCTTCCTTTGATGGGTAAGCCCTTTAGATTGCTGCATTCATTGTTTTACATTACCCGCGTCCCACCAAGCAAATGTGGACAGACTCTTGAGACCCTAATCCTAGTTGGTCTCAAAGTTATTTCGAGACACACTGGTCCTATGCTGTCCAGTACAGTAGCCACTAGCCATGTGTGGCATTGAGTACCTGAAATGTGGGCTAGTCCAAATTGAGATATGCTTTACCTGTAATGTGTACACTGGATTTCAAAGACTCAGCACAAGGAAAAAGAATGTAAAATACCTTGACTTTTTTTGTTTTAATCACATGTCAGAATAATAATACTTTGAATATGTTGGATTAAATGCAATATATTATTGAAGTTAATTTCACCTTTTGTCTTTACTCCTTTAACATGGCTACAGAAAATTTTAAAAATGACTTGCATGGATTTCATTATGTTTCCACTGGACAGGTCTTCACTAGACTATTAGCTCGTTGCTGATAGGGACTGTTTATGTCATGCACCATGACCTGGCATAGGGCCTGGAAGGTGGTGGATACTTAATACACATTTGTTGAATGTATGAAGATCCTTTTTGAAAATGAAGGGTAAATTTTGGCCCCAAAGCTGATGCTTTTAGATATCTCTACGAGGCCCTAAGAGAAAAGTTTTCCTTTGGTGAGATTGCCCAGTGGGGGGAAGGGGAATGAGAGAAGTGTGAGTGGCTAGGTCTCAATTTTCCTTCCCCAAGGGAGGAGCCAGAGGGCAGTATTCTTTGGGGGTTAAGTTTCTTTTGGTTTCTAGGCCAATTAAGGGTCTACATGCAAACTGGGCCCAAACCAGTGCTTGCTAAAGTTCCTTCAAGGTGGGCCAACTTCCTTCCTCCATTGTTTGCCTTTAAGGAAGAGTAAAGGATTGAGCAAAACAGATGTTGTCATGGAACCTTTACTTCGTACATATGTACACATGCATGTGCACTCTCAGATACACCAGTTCTAACAAATGAATGGACTCCCATCTGTGGCTGCTGTGAGAGACGGCAAGAGTTACACAATGAGATACTTACAAGTAAGAGAGACACAGTGTAAAGTTTTGCATGTCAGGGTTTTGGTTTTTTTTGTTTAAAATCTGGTAAAATATACCCGAATTTTTTTTTTTTTTTTTTTTTGCCACATGTCATGTGGGATCTTAGTTCCCCCACTAGGGATCAAACTCGCGCCCCCTGCATTGGAAGCGTGGAGCGTTAACCACTGGACTGCCAGGGAAGTCCCTCCAGAACTTTTTTCATCTCATTTCCTCCTCCCTGCAGCCCCTGGCAACCACCATTTTACTTTCCCTGTGAATCTGATTAGTCTGGGTACTTCCTGTAAGTGGAATCTTACAATATTTGTCCTTTTGTGATTGGGTCATTTCAAGTAGCATAATGTCTTCAAGGTTTATCCATATTGTAGCATGTGTCAGAATTTCATTTTTAAGCTTAATAATGTCCCATTTTATGTATGTACCAAATTTTATTTATCTGTGCATCTATTGATGGACACGTGGATTGCTTCTACCTTTTGGCTGTTAGGAATAATGCTACCATGAACATGGCTTTACAAATACCTGTTCAGGTCCCTGCTTTCACTTCTTTGGGGGTATATATCCAGAAGTGGAATTGCTGGATTATTCTGCGTTTAACATTTTGAGGAACTGCGATACTGTTTTCTATAGCAGCAGCATTTTATATTCCCACCAGCAGAGTACATGGGTTCCAGTTTCGCCACACGCTTGTCAGCACTTGTTACTTTCTGGGTTTTGTTTTGGTTTTGATAATAGCTGCCCTGTTGGGTGTGAAGTGGTATCTTATTATGGTTTTGATTTGCATTTCCTTAATGATTAGTGATGTTGAGCATCTTTTCGTGTGCTTATTGGCCGTTTGTTTATCTTCATTGGAAAAAAGTCTCTTCAAATATAATTCAGTTATAAAAACTTGGAAATAACTACAGCTTCTAAGCAAGAAGTGTCTGAGGACTCCCATCTTTGGGCCACGGTCATGGTTTTACATTAAATGACAATTCTGATATTGTTAGTGTCTTACTAAAGGATTGTCAGAGAGTTCTGAAGCATGCTATGTTCAATTAAAGAACAAAAGGTTATGACCATTTATCAGAGTCTGGGCATAATAGCTGCACGTGTCCAGGTTAAGCTGTCATTGTCATCGAGTCCCTTAAGAGTTGAGTTGATGATGAGAACTGAGCAAGTAGAGTTTTTTGCCCATTTTTGAATGAGGTTTTTTGTTTTTTGTTGTTGAGTTGTAGGAGTTATTTATGTATTCTGGTGCATATTAGGATTTGAAGAGTGAGTATATCAAAGGCTAAGGGAGATCAGAGGAGGGCTTGATGAACTTAGCCAGAAGTGGAGGAGATAGCATATGAGTCAGGCTCTTAATTAAGGAAAGAAGTGCAGGATTTTTGAGGAGGTTGAGATGAGAGAAAGGTAGAAAAAGCATTCTAAACCAAGGGACTGACCTGAGCAAAGGCATGGGGTAGGAAAACCAGGGTATGTTTGGAGAATGGCGGGAATTCTGTTTAGGTTAAATCATAAGGTTGGATAACAGACACTGTAAGGCTGGAAGGATAGATTGTGAAGGAAAGAGGAGAATATACTTTTGGTCAGGAGAACAGCCTGCATACGTGCCTACCTCAGACTGGTCTGCCGGGCCAGGGCAAGTATTACCCTACCTGCCACCCCTGGAGGTGGGGTCAGTTCCACTAAAAGCATATAGCTGAGAATGTAGGATTTGGATGGGGAGGGAGGCTTCCCAAATAAGAATCCAGTATTGCTACCAAGAGAAGGGGGAATGGATACTGAGGAGGCGGTCAACAAATACCAGTGCCTAGTACAGATCTGTCACAGGAGGCAAGCAATCAGTAGGTATTTGATCGAATGGGGGAATGACAAAAGTGACCTCTGTAGCTGCTGCTGCTTTTTTTTTTTTTTAAATTGGGGTATAGTGACCTCTAGCTTCTGAAAGCACCTGAAGCTTACCTGTCATGCTCGGTAGCAGGCTTCTGGCCCTTGCGGTAGCCTCTGTTGCCTGTGCTCTGGGATTAGAGCTCCTCTGAGAAAAATGATTAGGATAATAAAGGAGAGCTAATGTTTACTTAGCACCTACTCTGTGCTAGGGTTTTTCATGTATTAGCTCAACCTACTAGTTTCATCTTACTGATGAAATTCTGAGGGAGGTCTCCATACGTGTGTCAGGCTGTACAGCTCATTAAAGGCAGAGCTTGCTTAAGTCTAACTTGTTTCTAGTAAGAGGACCCGTTGTTTTGACTCACCCTCCCCTTTGCACTAGGCTCCAGCCTTCAGTGGTTGTAATCAGTAATGCCATCTACCTCAAAAGCTGTCTCATTTCCCAGGGAATCGGTAGGCCAAGGATGCTTTTGAGCATGGTGAGATAGTCTTTGGGGGATGATGACTGACCCGTGACTGGTGGGCCAGGGACATAATTGCAAAGGACCTTTGTCAGTACTAGCTCTGAGTCAGTCCCTTCCCAGCACTAGAACTTAGCTTCCCCTGCTTTCTGGTAGAAACTCAATACTTGGCTTTTTCTTTCTTTTTTTTTTTTAAAACATCTTTATTGGAGTATAACTGTTTTACAATAGTGTGTTAGTTTTTCCTTTACAACAAAGTGAATCAGTTATACATATACATATGTTCCCATATCTCTTCCCAATACTTGGCTTTTTCCTAGGTTTCCTCTCCCAGAACTGTTGTGCTGTCTGGGAACAGAATAAAGGGATGGGGCCGGTGGGGGCGTGGCGGGCAGTTCCCTTGGTCTCTCTGTTCTCTAGTAGAGGCAACTTAGGCTGACTCTCTGTTTCTTTCCCCTTTCTAGAATCATTGCGATGATGAGTCCAGAGGACAGCTGGGTCTCCAAGTGGCAGCGAGTCAGTAAGTGTCTCCCTTTCTCTTTATCCTGGCCTGGTTGTATTGTCAGGGCCAGGGTGCGGGTGAGGGAGTCTTCAATCAGTGGGTAGGTGGCCCCAGAGTGAGAACGATCGGGTTGGAGGAAAGCCAAGGAAAGTGTCCTGTGTCCTGTCATTTAACACTTACAGCCAAAAGAAGTGATTGCTCTTCTCTGGGAGTTGGCAGCATTTCCTTCATTTTTAGCTTAAGCTTCCATTTGGTCTTTAGTTGTAACTCACTCTTATTTATTTATTTATTTATTTATTTGCGGTACGCGGGCCTCTCTCACTGTTGTGGCCTCTCCCATCGCGGAGCACAGGCTCCGGACGCGCAGGCTCAGCGGCCACGGCTCACGGGCCCAGCCGCTCCGCTGCATGTGGGGTCTTCCCGGACCGGGGCACGAACCCGTGTCCCCTGCATCGGCAGGCGGACTCTCAACCACTGCGCCACCAGGGAAGCCCGTAGCTCACTCTTAAACTGCAGTCTCTTTTCTTCTCTTTCAGGTAACTTTAAGCCAGGTGTGTATGCAGTGTCAGTCACTGGTCGCCTGCCCCAAGGTAATAATAATCGTAGTAACGGCCAATGTTCATTTACTGTGCCAAGCTCTATGGAAGTTTCTTATGTGAATTAACGCCAGTCCTCACAACTCTATGAGGGAAAGCAAATCTCAGGCTAAATAACTTGTCCAAGGTCACCCAGGTAGTAAGTAACGAGCCAGAATTTGGGGACCCAGGCATCCTGGCTCTAGAACCCTTGCTTTTGACGACTACAATGTGTCTCTCTGTTTCTTCTCATTCTTACCAAGTCATTGCCAAGCACTTGGCTGGATCTTCAAGGGTGACAAGCCGACCGTGCAGTTCGGTTGATGAGCAGTCCAGGAACTCCAGTTTGCTTGGAGCACGCCACCCCTTCCCTTCACCAAGTGGTACCCGAGGGACCTTTCTTATCTTCTGGAGTCTTCTTCCCTCACAGAGCTGTTTCTTTTCCTGCTGCAGGAATCGTGCGGGAGCTGAAGAGTCGAGGAGTGGCCTACAAATCCAGAGACACAGCCATAAAGACCTAGCAAGATGCACGGCTGCCAGCGTCTTTGCTCCTCGTCTCTGCCTCTGCTTATTTTTTGTTGTGAAACTAAATGGGCAGAACTTCAAATACGTGCCGCCCTCCGATTCTGAGATTCAGCAGACTGTTGAGAGAGCAGCAGTGTGTCCCTGGGCCATTTTACCTTCTCTGGGCTGCTGTGGGGTGGGAGTGGTTTGGGTTGGTGGATTAGCGGAGACTGACTTCAGTGGGGAGTAGGATGCTGGCCTTCCTACGCACAGCCCGGGGCTGTGCCCTTGCGCATGGGCAGGACTCCGGGTCAGATGCCAGCAAACATGAACCCCTAGGAATGCTCTTAAGCCCGTAACAGATGCCTTGCCTCCCTCTTCCTTTGTCTTAACTGGGCACAGTAAGAACTCGATGCCCAGTGAGCATCTTCCCAGAGCAGCAGAGGCCCTTCTGCAGCTCATTATCCGTCTCTGAGCATCCAGCATTGCAGCCTTTCTAGTGAGCTTCCCTGGGTCTCAGAGGTCTGCTGTCCTGAGTCTAGGCAACCCCGTCAGCCGGGTAGTCCTGGTGTCCCGTGGTTGCAGCCTTCTGCCCTCTCGACCTGGCACAGCAGGTGTTCCTTGAAGTAATCCTGAGGCTTCTTCGTATTACTTGCCCTTGACCATGTTTAAAACCTTTTCTTCCTTCTTTGTTTTCTTCTTTTTTCTGTTCTTCCTATACCTTAGGCCCACCAGTGATGCCCATGACCCCCCCCCCCCCCACTTTCCTGCGTTCCCCTAACTGGAGACCCTCAGGTTGCTGCTGGGTCTTGGTCTGGCTAGTACGTGCCTCTCCTTTTCTCTCTGGCCTAGTAAGAGGGCCTTGAGTGATGTCACGGTATTGGCCAAGGTGAGTTATTTGTTTTGGAATTAAATATTTACCGTAAATTCTCATTTACTTAAATTTCTACAGAAAATCCTGCTAAGTGTCCTCATTTGTATTTTCCTAAATTTCTTGTTCCCCATCTGCAAAACGAAAGTGATTACATCCTATTTACCTCAGGATTTTTGTGATTATAAAAATAAAGCAATGTGAAAATTCTGTAACTTAAGTTTTATAAAAGGTAAAACTCATTTGCTCTCCTTTATTAGTCACTCTTCAGTATATGCAGCATGTACACAATCCACCAAAATAGTGGGGGAAGTGCCTGGAACCGGCGCGCAGGTGGAGCTCTGACTTGGGCAGGGGTGCTTGCGCGGGGGCTTGGCGTCTTAGCCGCCTGGTGTTGCTAGTGAGTCAGTGTCTCCTGTTACCTGCGACCTGGATGGTGTGGGAAGGAGGGAGAGATGCTGCCTCTCCGGCGACCCTCCCAGGCCCAGGGGAGGAAGCTGGGACTGGCCCAGGCGCTCATGTCACCACTCACGGGTCCTGTCAGACCAGAACCGTCCTCTCCTCTCTGATGCCTTCAAGCTCGGAGCGGTCTGTTAACCCCAATCCCAACTGAGCTTTTCCAGGAATTTCCCAGCCAAGCACGCTGAGCTCCAGGGGTGGCGGTTTGTGTCCTTCACTTTCAATCTGAAAGAACCCTTGGGAAACAACCCCACCAGGCTAGAGTTTACGGCCTGGAGGGAAGACGTGGGTGTTAGCAAGGATGCCGGGTACACGCAGCCGACACCCAACTTTCACTGGCTTTCTCAGAAAGTCCCTTGGAAATCCCCAGCCCAGCCGCCGTCCTGCGTGTCTGACCCGGACGTGGCTGCTCGGCGAGAATGGAAACAGTTGCGGGTGGCGGGGCGGGGCCAAGAGGAGCTGTGCGCAGATAACCACACTCACGCCGCCTCGGCCCCACGCCCAGCGGCGCCCCAACTGTCAGCCTCGCCGGAAGCGAAAGACAGGCTCTGGCGGCTGTGGGGGAGGGCGGCCGTCCGCAGTGCCCGGATCTCAGGCTCCGTGCGCCCCGCCGCTTCTGCCGGGGGCTGCGTCTGACTTCGCTCTCGTGCTTTCTCTCGGCGGTCCAGACGGGCGCCGACGTGCCGGAGTCCTGTCCCCTGTTGGGAACCCAAAGAAGCTGAAGCACGGACCGTTGGCTCACTCCCCGCGAGTGAGCAGTGCTGTGGGCGAGGGGAGGTTTCGGGCGCCGGCGTCCCCGTGCGTGAGGGCTGCGCCCCGCCTGGGAGCCCGTCGACGTCTCTGCCCCATTCTGACTGCTGAGGTCCCACATCTGCCCGAAGCTCTCAGTCTCCTGCTTAGTAGTCTGGCTTCTCTCCTTGAGCAAGGCAGGGCTCCTCCGCAGTTCAACAAGGACGGACTCAAGTCAGAAACAGTAGGGGCCCGGCTGCCTTCCCCTTGCCTGCCTGTTCCTTATTCTTCACCCGCTACCCACGACAGGCCGTGGGGTTAGGGTCTCCCCCAAATGGAGGGGCCAACCGGCAGTGCTTGCAGCCTCCAGCCCAAAGCAGGGGTTGGTGGCTGATAGAACAAGGGTCAGAACATTCTGGTCTTGGAGGGAGCGGCTTTCCCAAGAGTAATGGGACAGGCTGGTGAGGGCCTAAACTCAGGCTGGGCTCTTCAGGTTTACGGACTGAGGCCTCGCTCCTCTGGCATGGCCATTACCTTCCCTGGTGGCGCAGTGGTTGAGAGTCCGCCTGCCGATGCAGGGGACACGGGTTCGTGCCCCGGTCCGGGAAGATCCCGCAGGCCGCGGAGCAGCTGGGCCCGTGAGCCATGGCCCCTGGGCCTGCGCGTCCGGAGCCTGTGCTCCGCAACGGGAGAGGCCACAGCAGTGAGAGACCCGCGTACCGCAAAAAAAAAAAAAAAAAAAAAGCGAGACAGGTAGAAAGTTTAAGAACAGACTAACAACATCTCACTTTGTCTGGAAGTCCGGTTCATGCTTGGTATCCCTAAAGCCTTTCATTTCAATAGCATTTTACAAGTCAACAAGGGGGATTTCACATCCATTATCTTATTTGATCCCCCAAAACCCCTGTGCCAAAGTTAACATCCTTAGGTAATGATGCAGAGGCTGAGGCTCAAAGAGTTAAAGCGACTTGGCCATGATCAAGTAGTGGAGGCTTAGCTCAAGAAATGTCTTGCCCACCCCCGGTTTAGGGCTGCGTTCTGACATAGTTCTCCCCAAATGCAGCAGCTTTGCTTCCTTCATGATTTTTCCACAGAACCAGCAAGCTGCATGTGCCTGCACACTGAGCTGCCCTAACCCCCCTACTCCCACCACCTACAATCGCTAGGTCTCAAGTCCAAAACTAGCCAGAGAGGGGGAGGCAGTGTGGGGAAATGACCAGAGAGGAGATACTCGGGATTTACTCAAGGATCCCTGTGCAGAGCATCGGGAAACTGGTCCAGTGTTCCAATTCCTTCCTGGCTGCATCTTCTGTTCCATTCCATCAGTTCTTGGGTATCTGCTGGCCTGTGCCAGGTCTCTCCAACCTCTCCTGCTTTTTTTCTACTCGCCACCTTCCTCCACCTGCAGCCTAGTTATGACCCCTTCACACTCCACTGGAACTAGGGGCCTCTCAGCCCTGCTGCTTCCACCACCCACTGGCCCTGACTTTTCTAAGTCACTTTACTTCTCTAAAAGAAGTTTCCTCTTCAAAAAAATGCAGTTAACAAAACTCTGGTGTTAGTTGACGGGATAGTGGTTACTTGTGAAAGGTGGGGTGTAGAAGTGCATGAGGGGCCCCTGGTTATGGTCTGCTTTTGATCTGGATGCTAGTTACATAGGTCGATTCACTTTCTGGAGATTTACTGAGTTATACACTCATGATTCGTTCCCTTTTCTGTTTGTCCATTATACCTGAAATAAAAAGTTCGCTTAAAAATGCAGTTGGCAGTTCTTGTCTTAGGATAGTTTTGAGAATCAAATACAGTCATTTAGGTAAAAGCAATTTGAGAGCTGTAAACGACTAAGTCTGTCTAAGATATTGTCATTCAAAGTTGTCCCCCTCTAGATAAGTTCTAGGCAAGAACGTCATCACCCTAGCCTTCTTGGACAATAGATGTTCAAATGTATCTATCATTCGCAAATATATCAAAACTGATACATTTTTCTTCAAGCACCATGGCTTTTTATCTTAATCTCTCCTTCTGTTCTTTCATTGTTATGACCTAAGTTTTGTTTATTTTTTTAATATATACTTCCTTTCTATTTGGCTATGAGATTGTGAATGTGATTTAACCTCTACTTGGCTTAAAGTCATTGTTATAAAAAAACCTCCTTTTTTTTTTTTTTTTTTTTCAGTACGCAGGCCTCTCACTGTTGTGGCCTCTCCCGTTGCAGAGCACAGGCTCCGGACGCGCAGGCTCAGCGGCCATGGCTCACGGGCCTAGCTGCTCTGTGGCATGTGGGATCTTCCCGGACCGGGGCACGAACCCGTGTCTCCTGCATTGGCATGTGGACTCTCAACCACTGCGCCACCAGGGAAGCCCCACCTCCATTTTTGTATCATGTGGTGAAATGGTTCTGGGACTAATTATTTCTCTACCTCTTAGATTCATGTCAGCCTGTCAGCTGTCACATCTGCTGCTCATGTGTGGCTGTCCCCCCTCCAGTCTTGTCTGAACCAGGAGATTAGCCATGCTGGTAAAAACTGCTGTTGGGTGAGCCAGTAAGTCTTGGACTGAGGAAGAAAGCACATGGCTATCTGCCTGGGCCTTGGGGCTCAGAGGCCTTCACCATTGGGAGGGGGAGGCCTGGAGTGTTGAGGCAGAGGAGAGAGTGAAGGCAGACCCTGCAGAGAATGCAAGGGCTGGGAGAGTCAGGATTTCGGCCAGCCCCACACTTGATGGGTGAGAAAACTGAGCCCCAGAGTCAAGGGTCAGCCTGCCCTCAAAAGGGGGTCACTGCTACTTTGTATGTCCTCCACTGCCTGGCTCAGCACCCTTTGCCTACAGATGCTGTGTTTCTCTTCGCTTTTAGACCCCAGGAAGCAGGAACTGAGTGCAGAGAAAAGTCTGCCCTGGGCTGCTGGCTCCTAGATGCCAGATCCTCTGAGAATATGATAGAAACCATCTCCCGTCTAGACCTCGGCATTCCTAGTCTCAACACTCCCCCCGAAGTGGAGGGCAGGCTAACGCCTGGGGTTATGGACAGAGGACTTGAGGCTCAGGGGTCTGTCCCACAGCAGAGGGAGGCTTGTGCCTCTTAGAAGTCAAGGAGCCAGAAGGCCCCGTTTCAAGACCCTGTGCTGCTTCCTGCCTGTGCTCTCTCCTTCCTCCACACTGAGTCTCGTGCTCCAGAGAGAACTTGGGGGAAGATAAGGAACAGCTTCAGATGCCAGGGTGGGGAGACCCCAGCTTCCATCCAAAATGGAGCCCTCATTTCCTTCTTCCCCAAACCCAGCAACTGCCACCCTTTCAACCCCTCCCCCAAGCCCGGAAAATACCTGGAAGGAAGTGAGTGCTCTGGGCCACTAGCCGGAAGAGGGGGGTTTAACTGTCACCTGGTCCCTGGGGGCTTGAGTGGCGGAGGGCAGAGGGGAAAATGCAAATGCATGCTTGGGAGAGAGAAGAACTGCACGGAGAGGAAGAGGGCGGCAGCCAAGGCCCAGCCTTCCTCTGGGGCTTGTGGGCCCAGCAGGCTCTGGGGAGGCCTGAGGCAAGGGAGTGATCACAGGCCCTGGGAGAAGCCAGCAGCTGTCCCCCCCGCCCCGTGCAGGCAGCTGCCGTCGGGGCACTGGCACTTTCTCTGGGCAGCCGAGTAGACTCACTTCCTCAGCCCTGCACCTCTGGGGAGCAGGGAGATGGGGCGGGCTCTGGAGCTCCGTGGAGCCAGGCGGGAAGATGAGGAGATGGGGGAGGTCGAGGTGGGTGCTTTGCGTCACATTTCCATGACTGAGTGTGAGGAAAGCGTGTCTGTTGCTTCTGCAGCAGAAGGGACTAAGCGTAGACTGGAAGGACCCCTCTGGCTTCCGCACCGCTCCTCCCCCTACCAGAGGCCAGAACTGGGAACCACGTGGTGTCCCTGCAAAGGGATCTTTCACAGCCACTGGGAGGCAAGAGTAGAGCGAGAAGCAGCCCTTGGGCTAGTGCTTCCACAATAATAAGTTGTTATATCAGTATGACAGTTACCAGGTTCAAAAACTGGCCACCTCCATTATTGCATTTGATCCTCAGTGCCATCCTGTGGGGCGTTATTTCCCTTTCACAGACGAGAAAGCTGAGTTTCAGTTACATCATTTGCCCAAGGTCAGCGGCCAGGAAAGTCTGGACTGGTGTTTCGGCCCAGCCGTCCCTTATGGCGTCGCTTCAGTTCCGCTGTGGCAGCTGGGGATCCAGGGCCCATAACTGGGGCAGGGGTGAGGGCTAGTTCTTCCTTTGGCCCCCTTGAGCCCCGCCTGCAGGTGGGGCTCTTGGGGGCCGGGTGTGCCATGTGCAGCGCTATGGTCTTTGGGGATGAAGGGCCTCAGCAGCTCCTCGTGCTCACTCAGCCTGGACCCTTCCTGGAGGACCTGGGCCTCTGGCCCCGTCCCCTCTCCCATTTTGCCCCCGAACTCTCACCAGCACCAACCCCCCAGCCGCAGCCCCAGGACGCAGCTGCCCGCGCCCCATTGGCCGGCCCGGGAGCATTTGCCCTTATTTGGCCAGGCCGCTCCAGGCCGCCTCCACCCCCAGCCCAACCCCAGCAGGCTTGTCTCTCTCACTTCGTCTTTTTGAGGTTTGGCTATGGGGCCCTGGCTGGTGTCACTTCAAACGCACTTTCTGGTTGAGTCACTTTTTAACGGCTCCACTGCTGGGAGCTGCTGCGGCTGCTGCTGCACAAGTGGCCCTCAGCCTTCGTAGCCCCCAGCCTTCGTGGCCCCCAGCCTTCGTGGCCCCCAGCCTTCGTGGCCCCAGCCTTCGTGGCCCCAGCCTTCGTGGCCACCTCCCCCACCTGACTGCCTTAAAGGGCTCCGAGGGAAGGAGCTGGGGTGGCCCTTCACTGCTGGGTTCTGCAGACCACTTGGTTACCCATTTAGACCCCTCTGCCGCCCCCACCCACAAGCCTGGGGCCTGGGAAGTCTGCCCTGAGCTCCCCCCGCTGCTTTTTCCAAGCCCCTTCTCCAACTGGGCTTGTGAGCAGACAAGGCTGCACCTCCACTGTCTGTTGAGTATCCACAATGAGGTCTGCCAGGCCTGGTCCTCTGGGAGACTTTGGACTGAGTCCCTTAGGGAAACAGAAATGGGTTGCAGGCTGTTGGCTGATTTTCAGGAGGGTGAAACTTAACCTCACTGAGTTTCCGTTTCCTCATCTCTGAGATGGGGATACCATCATTTACATCACTGGGTCAGCATGATGATCAAATAAGGTTTTATAAAGTCCTCTAGACGCCTTGGCTTCTTGTCCTTCCCCACCCCACCCCACCCCAGCTCAGCATGTAGATCGTGGAGGTGAATAAAGAAACAGCTCACGGAGCAGTCCTCACGGTGCTCTCTGTCCTTTCCACCCCTCACCTTCTGCTTTTCCAGCTGCCCCTGGGATGTGAGGACTGCTGTTGGAAGGCAAGATGCAATGCAGCAGGATGCTGGCAGATAGACAGAGGCGGTCCCCAGCCCTTTGTCCCTGTTCCCAGCCAAGATGAGGGGCAGATTCTACTCGAGATCTTCTTCCCTGCCTTCTCTGAGCTATGGGAGGTCTGTCCCTGAGCCCGCTGGGGAAATCCATGGAAAGGTCTTGGAACATAGGCCTTGCTGCTTCCTCCTCCAAGGTCCTCGGGGCCCCTTGCTCTTGGGGACTTCCTGACTACAAACAGGTCCTTTGGTCAAACTCCTCTTCAGTTTTATAGATGAAGAAGTAAGGGCTGGGGGCTGGGGGAGCAGATCCAAAGTTACACTGTAAATAGCCATAGGGTGGGGACTGGACTCCTAGTCTCCTACCTCCTAGTTTTGCCCTCGTTTCGTGGTCCTGATGTTGGGGGTAGGTGGTTAGGCTGATGAGAGATCATAGTGGGTTCCAGGCAGGGATGACCTGACCTGGCCCCACTCTTGGGACACACACGCACACACACACACACACACACGGAGTTTATTTGTAGCAGTTAAAACTGGAGCAGGTGCAGCTGTGCAACTTAAACCAGGCAAATTTGTACCTTTGTGTGGAAGGAGCCAAAAGGGAGTTTTCTCTCATTTCCTTCCTGTGTCCCTAGGAGATCCCAGTGGAGGATGCCTCTGGTTTCATGGCCACTCCCACAGCAGTGGTCGGGGTGGTCTTCTTCCTCACACCCACACCCCCTTTCCTACCCAGCCCACCCTGCCTCTTTCTAGATGCTGTGGACAACACCCTGAACCCGGCCCTAACTTGCTCTGTGACCTCAGGCTGTCTTCTGCCTCTCTCTGGTCTTGCAGCTCAGCTTCCTGACTCAGGTCAATTTGCTGCCTGATCTTGCTGCTTAAAAGGCCTTGGATACTATGGTCCAGATTGCTGAGCCAGACCCCGTCCCAGAGCAGAGCTGGCCTCCCAGGGTGCGCTGCAGCTGCCTCTTGCCGGGGTAGCACAGGAGACCATGAGGTTCAACTTGGAGCATGTCTGGGCAGTGCAGGCAGGACTGAGGGCAGAGCGTGCCCACCCTCCTTGTCTGGAAGCCTCTCAGCACTCCTGGGGCCCACCCCACAACCAGCCCCAGGCTCTGGGATGAGGCAGGGGCCTTCCTCGGTGCCAACACGCCCTCTGCCAGGGATACGGGCTGTCTTAGGTGCTTGAGGCACTTCCATTTCTCAGCACCTGCTTCCCTCGGTGGGCCCCCCTCCCAGGGAGGGCGGCCAAAGGTCCTAATGTTTGGGGCTATCGACTCGCATTGTCCTTAGCCCCGTTGTGCAGTGCTGGGGACTCAATTTCCCTCCTTTGTGGCCAGGCCCGTCCCCCAGCCCTGCTCGCTTCAGGGCGGGCCGCTCTGCCTCTGACTTCCTGTTTGTGCGCCGTGGGCCCTGCGGCTTCTCTCTTGTTGTCTCCACACCCCACAGGTTATCTGGGCTGCCATCTTCACCTGCCTGCCGAGTATGTGCCCCAGGCCTGTGCAGCTGGAGGGGAGACTTCGTTTTCTTCTCCACTTTCCTGTGCAGACGAGACCCTCGCCTTTCTCCCACCCTCTGGGCCTGCTCTCCCTTGCAGGTGTTAAGCCTTCAAAAGACCATTTGCTCCCCGTTTCTCCTCCTTGCCCAGGCAGCTTTTGCCCTCTTTATCTCCTCTCCTTCCAAACCCTCTTCCATCCGTACTCCAGGAAGCCCTCTCTGATGGGCCCCTGTGACTCTGAGGTCGCCACTGCAGCATCTGTTAGTCTAGCCTCATAGGCCCCTCAACCCCACCCCGGGCCTACTGTGCTCTCATTGCTACAGTTTTGTGAGCTGTCAGTATGCGTGGAGGCGTAGGCATGTGTTCTGCATCACCTGTCTGATTCAGGGCTCGCTCAAGTAAGAACCCCCACCCCCATTAGGCCTGAAGCCCTGCACTCGCTTTAGGTACTCACTGCTCACTCACACCAACCAACCAAGCATCCCATGCCCTGCACATGTATCGTGTCTTGCCTATCAGACTGGGGGGCCCTGAAGATGGGGCCGTGTCCTTTTCTCCTCAGGTTCACCTTTACCTGCCCACAGCCCCAGCTTGGCACACAAAGGTGGCTGTCCCCTAGGTCAGCGAGGTGGGGTGGGGCTGGGGATCAGGAGCCTGGAGCCCTCCCGGAGGCCAAGCCCAGGCCCAGAAGCCTCAGGCCCCTGCTCTGGTCCCACTTTGTTTCTGATGCCAGCTGCCCCACCGCTACTCCTTCTTAGCGTGGCCCCTACCCCTCCTCCCCTTTGGCTATCCCTGAGCAGGTACGGGGAGCGTCAGAACTGGAAAAGACCACGGAGGACACTTTTCTAGCAGAGTCCGAGTGATCCCAGGCTGCCCACCGAGTGCCTGGCTGAGCCCAGACCTGCCACCCAGGGGCAGAGTTTGAAGAATAGACTTGAACTCCTCTTTCCTCCACAAAGAGAGGCCTCCTGTCTCAGGCACCTGCTCGCTCAGTGACCGGCCATCATCAAGGTTTAGTTTCTCTCATCCTGGGGAACTCTGGAAGCAGGAGTGGGAGCCGTGTCTCTCTCAGAGGCGCCTGTGTTCCGAAGCCACTCCCATGTCCCCCCAGTCACCCTCCCAAGCATGGGCCTCAGATTCGCAAGTGAGCCTTCCTGGGCGTTTCCGGGGAAGAGGCAGGGGTGTCCAGGAGCGTGCAGGGGGCCTCGCTCAAAGCGCATCTGTAGGCCTGAGCTGGGGTGTCACCCCCAGTGTGTGTGTGTGGTTCTGGGCCTGCTGAGCCTCTCTAGAATGGGGACTGTGGGTCCTCTGGGCTCCTCAAGCTGCATGTCTGTGTGTGTATGTGTGTGTGTGTGTGTGTGTGTGTGTGCACGTGTGTCTGTGTATCTGCGTGTATGTATGTGTGTGTATGCATGTATATATGTATGTGTATGCACATGTCTGTGTGTGTACACACACGTGTGTGTGTGTACGCATATGTGGGGGGGGCCATGCCCGCGCACAGCCACCCACTGCTCGTCCCTCCGGTTCCTGTTGCTCAGTCATTCAGGCCACACCTATGGCTCATGCAGCCCTGAGCAGGGCTTCTAGTCCAGTGCCCCTGTTCCACTCACCTGGTGGTTCTTACTGTCTCTGTGTCCTTATCTCAGACCCTGCCCCTTCTTCATCCTTGATTTTGTTTCTGGTGTCCCTGTTCTCTTGGTTTGAGGCCCAGGAGGGCTGGGGGAGAAGTCCAGGGTACAGAGGCCCTGACCCAACCCCCCCCCGCCCGGGTCCCCGGTCCCGGTCCCCGCCCCAGTTCCACCCTTCCTCAACCCCAGCGTCAGGGTGGAACGAGTGAAAGCCCCAGCCCTTCCAGAAACCGCCTGACGCTGGAAGCTCTGTGGATGGGGAGGCTGGGCCTCAATCTCTCTCCTAGGGGAAAAAAAGAAAAATCAGTGTCGGTCTTGGCCTAGGGCATTGAGGGCAAACAGAGGAAAAGCAGCCTCTGATGTCACAGAGGAGTAGGCCTCATGGATGGCCCCACCGTGCTCAGGACAGGAGAGGGGCCCGGTTGGGGCTGGGGACCGTTGAGGGACAAGTGTGTCTCTTGGAAGGAAGCTCAGGTCTGACTTGCCGCAGGTCACATGCTGAGGGAGCCTGTGGCAGAGCTGGGCCCCAAAGCCAGGCCCCCTGGCTCCCAGCCTGTGACTCCTGTTTGCTGGGACAAAACACATCTGTGTTGATGGCTCTAAGGGTGCTTTAGACAGAAGGTTGGGGTGGGGAGGACGCGCAAGATGCTCACGGGGGAGGGGCCCTGAAGGGTGAGGGTCCAGGAACCCAGGTTACTGCACGACTTTGATATCCTTATCCTCTTATCGCCTAGGGCAGCCACTTCCCCTGCACCCAGGGTCTGGAGCAGTGGTCTGTTAAAGGAGCACTGTCCCATTTCTGGCCACCTCGCCTTCCTCACCACTGTCTCTTCAGACCCTGCAGGTGAAGGACCCTGTTCCCCGTTCTCTGTTCCATTTAGGGGCCGGGAGATGGATAACAATTTTCCAGGTTGAGGGTTGCTGGTCGTGAAGGAACTGATGCAGGGCAATTTTCCTCCCTGCTGCTTTCCCCCGGATGCCAATCCTCTTCTGGACCTCTGAATCTGAGAGGTCCCACATTTTCTGTGGGCCTGACCTGGAATGGGGGACCCAGAGAAGATGCCCGTGGCCTTCTGGGAAGGCGTCACTGGGTGATTCTCGTCCACTCCTCGCCGCTTCCCCACCTCCTTACCCCTGGCTCAATCCATTCGTCTTGATTCCAGAGCCAAGCCCACTGAGGGGCTTGGAGAGCCTTGGGGAAATTGTGTGACCCGGACCCAGTTCACCCCAGCCCCCCCACCCAGCCCCACACCCTGTTTCCCGCCCCCCCAGCCAGGGGCCCCGGGATGGGCAGCTTCCTGCCTTCCCCATGGGGAAAGCGGGGGTGGCATGCAGGTGGGCGGGCCCCATGCCCACATCCGGTAGCTGCTTAGAACCCCTCCTCTGAGCCTCCTTCCCTCCAGTCCTCCAAGCCCCATGGCACCCAGGCCCTGCCCGAGACCCTAGATCTCACCACTGCCCTGCCCTGCCCCCTTATCCCTACAGGCCCTGAGGGAAGCATGAGCACTGAGTCTAGTGCCAACAGGCCCACCGGACCCAAGTGTGACCCCCTGACTGTGCTGAGAGCTCAGGCGTGGTCTCCTGCGGGTGGTGCTGGGCAGAGGGGTGGCTTTGCGGGGCGGTGAGGACAACTGACTGACTGCAGGGTACTGTGATGTGCTGGCCCAGAGCCCCGTCAAACATCTGCACCTCTGTGGCCTCTCCGGGCAGCACATTTAGAGGAGCCACGGCGCGGTCTGAAGGCCACTGCTGTCCCAAAGGGAAGGGAGTCTTCTGGGCTGGGGTCGGGGGGGTAGGGCTCCGAGAGAGGGTTCTTTTCTTGTGCTGGAATTCAGGCCTCTGTCTTGGGTCCTCATCGAAGGGCCTGGCAGGGAGCCCTTACATCCTGGGATCACCCCTGTGGCAGTCCCAGACTCCTAAACTATCCCTGGAGCTGGTGTCATGGGGGAAGGGCAGGCCTGGGGTCCCGGAAGCCACCTGCCCAGGGTGTGTGCGACGTCTCTTCAGCCCCCCTCCCGCCAATACCCAGCCTCGTCTCTGGTTTCCTGTCGGTCTGTCCTCCCCAGGGAGGGGAGGGGCAGCTAATCGGCACCATGGTGTGGAGGCGGGCTCCAGGACCGTTGGGCGCCCTGAGATCTGACCCACGTGGCCTCGGGGTTATAAGCCCTGCCCGCCCTGAAGGGAACCCCACTTGGGAGCCTACAGCACAGGGCTTGCTCCCTTCAGCCCGGCAGCATCAGGTAAGGATACGAACCTTCACTTCAGCCCCAGCCGGGGCTCCTTGACTCTGGGCCTCAAGGGCCTATGAGGGGCTGGGGCCGCAGGTCCTGGGTGGAGACGTGCTCGGGAGGGGCTTCGGAAGCTTGGGTGCCAAGGCTTACTTAGAAGAGCTCTAGGCAAAGAGGTGCAGGAGCCCTGACCTCTATGGCTTCTGTGGTGGGCCAGCCCCTCGGGATGCCAGGCCTTGACTTCCCTCTAGACAAGGAGGGTAAAAGGGCTCCTGGCCCCCAGTGAAGAAAGAGGGGTCCAAGGTTTCCAGGGACAAGGGCCAGAGAGTAGGGTGGGGCTGGCAGAGAGGGGGCAGAGGCTGAAAAGTGGGACTTGCTGTCAGTGAGAGGTGCTAAGCGCCTCCCTCTACAACGTGGTCTCCATCTCTGTCGGGAGAGCCTTGGGCTCCTGGCTGGGGAGCGACCGGGGTGGGTGGTGAGGGAGTCGGGCCCTGGACTGTGGAGGAGGCTGGGGCCCCAGGCCTGGGGTCTGACTCTGGAGGGCAGGGCGGGTATGGCTGGAAGGGGTCACCCAGGGGGTCAGAACTGGGCACTAGGGTGAGGCCTCCAGAATAGCCGTGGTCTCTACCTGATCGTCCCCGAAAGTGGGGGGATGGGGTGGAGCCCGGGGGGGGGGGGAGGGAAGAGGGAACCAAAGAGGAAGTGGGGGGAGGGAGGTAGAGGAGGCCGGGTCTGGCGACGTGCTGAGTCACCGCCCACAGGGCCCAGGGCGGGCCCTCGGGGCCACGGGCTGGGCGGCGGGGTCTCAGGGAGCCACGGGGAGGGCTGGGGGCCCTCGAAACAGGAGTCAGGAGGAGGAGCGGGCGGCCTGAAGAGTACCTGCCGACGGACAGACAGACAGTGCAGTCACCCATAAAGTAGAAAGCACTACTAACAGCACTGGAGGGTGTAGTGTTTCCTACTTTATGGATGAGTGTACTGTGGGCTTCAGAGACCACGCCGCCGCCGCCCGCCACCGAATTCCTCCGCGTTCGGGACCGCGTGTGACAGGTGAGCCCCTCAGGTGCCCTCCCCACCCCGCCCAGACCCCTGAAAGTTCGCCACTGCCCCCCACGGCCTGCCCCTCCTGGTTCCGGCCAACCCGGGAAATGCCGCGTCAGCTCCTCGGCTGCCCCGAGGGCTGGCAGGGTGGACGTCTGGACCTGATGCAGCTGGGGAGAGGCCCCAGTGCAGGCCCAGCCACAAGAGGACAGATGCCAGGATGAGGAAGAGGCGGGAAGGGAGGGGAGGGGGAGGGGAGGGGAGGGCGTGCCTGGGACCCCGACACTAATAAAGCATGGACTCTGCTGCTGTTTTGTCTGAGACTCTGTTGCTGGAGTTGGGGGTGAGGTGAACGGGCTTAGCAGGCACATGGATGCGGCGGGCACACAGAAGGGCTCGTGGGGGAAACCACTCTCTCTCCTGAGAGAAATGGGTTTGGCTCTGCCTATGAGACCAGACGAGGGCTCTGGGCCTGGTCGGGCCTCACCCTGAGGAGGAAGGGCAGGCCTGGCCCCGAGGACCTCCCTGCAAACCGAGGAAAGTGGGCAGGACTTCGAGGGGCAGGGCTGTGGGGGGCCCTCCCGCCTTTTAGCCTAGCTCTGGCCCTGCCCTGCCCTCCCCCTGCTTTTCACACCCCCAACTGAAGGCTGCCTACCTCTAAGTTCTAATCTTAGAAAGTCTAGGGGGTCCTGTTTTTGTTTTTAAAACATCTTTATTGGAGCGTAATTGCTTTACAACGGTGTGTTGGTTTCTGCTGTGTAACAAAGTGAATCAGCTCTACATATACATACATCCCCACATCTCCCGCCCACCCTCCCTATCCCTAGGGGGTCCTGTTAGTATAAGAATTGGGCACAAACTCACCGTGGCTCGCACAAAAAGCATCTTACATGTAGACAAGGGCACAGATGCTAATACGCAAAGCATACACCAGCACACGAGTGCATTTACACAGAGGGCCCATACACATAAGCTATCAACACATGTATAGGGAATTCCCTGGCGGTCCATTGGTTAGGACTCTGCGCTTCCACTGCCGGGGGCCCAGGTTCGATCCCCAGTCGGAGAACTTAGATCCCACAGGCTGCGTGGTGCAGCCAAGAGAAAACACACACACACACACACACACACACACACACATTTACAGTGGTATATACACATGTGACATGGCCGGCATGTCACACAATGACACCCAGGATATACCCACACTCAGGACACATACATCTTCAATAGTACACACACATGCAGTGATATAAACACATATGACGTGTGTCACAGATAAAAGAGCATACGAATACACGCATGGTGCCATTCACATAATAAACACATTGGTTGCGTACACATACGCATATAGTGACATGTTCATACACGATAAATAGACAATAGAGACATGGTTATATATATATCTAGATGTATAGATATCAATAAAACCATGTCATTTATGTCATTACATATTCTCATGACTGTATGAGTATGTCATTATATATTGTGTAATGTCATCCATATACATTTATCATGACATACGTGTTGTAATTTATGCACTCACACAATCATAGCCTCACATATACATCTCAGTGCCTGACACTGTGGCAAGGAGATATATACACAATGGCACATACACAGAAACATGCATACCTATATACCCAAGGAGACCATAGACACATAATAGCACACATGCATACATACATATATCTGTGTGAGTATGTATATAAAATAATAGTGTCGCATCACATATATAGAGAAAAATTTATATCTATCCTGTATATGTGTACTATACACACACATGCACCCTGACATAAACATCGGCGACACACATCATGCAGTGGTGTACATATTGATCTGTACACTGATTTAGGGAAGTGAGGAGGTCAACTCTTTCTCATGCCCCGCCCCCTGTCCCCCAACAGTTCCATCAGCTCTGGCCTGGGTGGAGCCCACCGTCAGCGGCTCTGTGGCTCAGTGCGGCTGGTGCTATTCCACAGGGGCACCACACGGGGGCCCCCGACCTTAGGCAAGACTGGCTTGAGGCTCAGGTTCAGGCGGACTGAGTCGCAGGTTCAGAGGCCTCGCTGAGGCCCTTGCCAACATCCGTGTCTCTGGGGACTCCACCTAGGCCTCTGCCCCCATATAGCGGCTGGCTTACAGGTCTGGGAGTTCCACATCCTTGTCCCCAGATGCCATTTTCCCATAGCAAAAAGGCCCAAGTCTAGACAGAAGATGAGCTTCCTGACAGTCTGGGGCTAAGCCAGCCCAACAGGCCGTGTGGCCTTCCGTGCTGGCCCGAGATGGCCAGGTTGCCCCCAAAATGCAACCTGCCAGGAGGAAGCGAAAGCAATTCCCTCAGCCTATTTCCACCTCTGTCTCTTTGCTTCTATCTTCTGGTTGTCGTCACCTTGATTTCCCTGTCTCTCTCTTTGTTTCATCTGAAATCCCATCTTTTCTATTCCTGCCATTCTCCATGGCTGGATCCCTTGTCTATCTGTCATACCAACTCCTGTCTCTGTCTCTACCTGGCTTGGGCTGGGACTGATGTGGGGAGAACTGTCTGCAGCCCCCCTGTCTCTGTTCCCTGGAAAATGTGGGTGTGGGTGTGTGGGGGGGAGGGGTGGGAGGTCACATGTTGGGGGCACTGGGCCGAGATCCTCCTGTAAGGAACCTGCTCTTCCCTCTGTCCCGACACTGCCTGCCGGTCCAGCCCACCAGTCCAGCGCCATCACCATGGAAACCAGCAGCCGACTTCCTATTGGTGGGCAGGAGGGGAGGGGGGAGGGGAGAGCTGGCTCTCCCTCGCTCACCCCCTTATTCTGAGGCTCAGCCCTCCTCGGCGCCCACCATTTCGGGGCTCCGGGACTGTAGGGGACCCTTCCAGTCCCCAGAGCCGAGGCCAGCAGGGACAGAGACTATGAGGCAAGCAGCCCACCGACCCAGGCCTCCTTAAGACCAGCCCAGCCACCTAGCAAGCTGGCGAGCAGCAGCGGAGAGAGAAGCAGGAGATAAAGGGCCACAGCAGACCTTTGGGGGTCACCCCGGCAGCTCCTGTGGGCCCTAGCCAGGCTGAGGGATCGTGATGGATGGTCAGACT
Source organism: Kogia breviceps (assembly GCF_026419965.1). Classification (NCBI taxonomy): domain Eukaryota; kingdom Metazoa; phylum Chordata; class Mammalia; order Artiodactyla; family Physeteridae; genus Kogia; species Kogia breviceps. The sequence goes on from NC_081328.1 coordinate 24,335,137, forward strand.
CACAGACGCTGACGGACACACCATGACAGCAGCGCGGCACTGAGACGCTCAGATACAACCGGTGACAGCAGCACACGCTGCCACAGCCCTGCAATACAGACAGCCACACACACAGAAACAACTGGTAACTCTGAAACAGGCACAGACAGTGACACACAGAACCACTACCCCCAGCACGCACAAGTGGGGGCACCCATCCTCCAAACACACACAGCAGCGCTGACCAGCACAGGCAGACCTGGAGACACACGCACACCCTCACCCGGGCACGGCTGTCGGTGGCCTCTGCACATCCTCCCCACCCCCACGGGGACACCCTTGCTCCTCCACACACTTGCGCGCACACACAGCCACGAACAAACGCAGCTCGCGTACCCCCAGCTCAGCTCTGGCAGCCCCGACTCCTGCAGCCTCCTTCGTGGGTGAGGAAGAACTCAGTCAACGTTGGATGGAGCTTCGGTGAAGCCAAGAGCTCAGAGAGGAAAGGGTCTGGCCTGGCGTGACCCTCACCAGCCCCTCCACCTGGCTGGGTGATGTCCCCGCGCCCGGGTCCTGGGGACCCTTGGCAGAACCATGGAGCAACTGACACCCCTCCCCCGGCCGGGGGACCCCGGAAACATGGAGCCATGGGCACTGCCCGCCTGGCAGAGCTGGACTCCAGGCCAGGGGGGCGAACCTGGAGGTGCATCTCCAAGCATTGCCGATACTCCGGCAGCTCTGCGTGTTGGAGAACTGAGGCCTGAGGAGAGCTCCGAGCCCGAGGGAGCCCGAAGCCCCGGGCCTGTGGGGGGCATCCAGCCTGAAAGAACAGAAACTGGGCTGCCCAGCCCCGGGCCGGGAGCATCGAGCTCTGGACTCGGCTGCCAGACGCTGGAGGACGAGGAGGTGGAGGCTTTCTCTAAGGTAAGGGCGTTGTGGACGGTTGGGGTCTGCGAGGTCGGGGATCTCACCATGCCCTCCAGCCTGGGCATGACACGCAACTCCACTGCCCACCTCTCTTCTCTGGGCCCATCTCTGTGTCTGTGGGCTCGTCTCTGTGACTGTCTGTCCTCCCTCCTTTGGTCAGGAATCTCACTGGCTCCATTTTCTGCCATCTGTCTGTTCTTCTGACTCTGCCTTCTCTGTCTACCTCTGGCCCTCCCCCTTCCCCCTCCCTCTGTGAGTCTCTCTCTGACTGTCTGTCTATGTCTGTCTGTCTCCTCTGCAAGTCTCTGTCCTTGGGGGCTGGAGAATACTGGGGGCATGTGGAGGTGTGTGATGGAATCAGAGTCCAGAGGAAGCAGATTAGGGGAGGGGGCTCAGTGCTGGGCTGAGGCAGGGAGGACACGTTTGGGGGTCGGTACGAGCAGTCTCCTGTAGAAGATGCAGGGACCGGGACTTTGGGGGACTCAGGGGCCCTGAGGAGCCTGGAGCAGTGGGGATGGGAGCTCGAGCTGGCATTTCCCAAGAGGGGAAGATGGGCAGGGGTGGAAAGAATTGAGGACTAGCAGGCAGGGTCCTAGGGTTGGGGGATGCTAGTGTCGGCAGGCGGGACTAAAGAACCCCTTCTCCTGGGTCTCCTGTGCTCCCCCCGAAGGCCTGAACTGTGTGGGAGAACCTTCTCGTCTCCATGTCTCCTTGGACTGTGGAGGGGGAATGCTTCCCTATGGAGGGCTCTGATTTCCACAGGTAGGGTGGGTTCCTGAGTCGCTGTGCCCTGTCCTTTCCCATGCCAGGGCAAGCGGAAAATGGGCTTTGGGGACAGGCCCAATCTGGAGCTGCTGAGGGCCGTGGGGGAGCTGCAGCAGCGCTGTGCCATCCTTAAGGAGGAGAACCAGATGCTGGTGAGGCTTGGAAAGCGAGTCCTGGGTCCTGGTTGGTGCTGGGGGGGAGGTGGACTCAGACACCCCGGGCCTCTGCCTCAGCATCCTTCTCATCCCATAAGCATCGCTCCAAGTGGGAGCTCCATGGAGCTGACATGACCCCAAGGCCCGGACAGGGTGAACCCCTACCTAGAGTTGCCAAGGACCCCACTGTGAGCCCAGGACTCTAGTCCAAGGCCCGGGCTGTTTAGGATTGGGTCTGGGGGCTGCTCCCCACATGCCCCAATTCTGGCTGACCCCTTGTCAGAGGAAGAGCAGCTTCCCCGAGACGGAGGAGAAGGTGCGGAGACTGAAGCGGAAGAACGCAGAGCTGGCGGTCATTGCCAAGCGCCTGGAGGAGAGAGCCCGGAAGCTGCAGGAGACTAACCTGCAGGTGGTGAGGCTGGGAGGCCACTGGATGGAGGCTGGGCGACCAGGGAAGGGGGGCGCCAGGGCCGGGCCGGAGGGGGTGAGGCTTGGGAGTCATGGACTCAGCACCTAGGAAAGCAGGAACCCAGGGGCTGAGGTGTAGGAAGGGCAAATGCCAGCCAGGCTGTAGGAGGCTGAGGGTTTCTGGAGCTACAAGAGGGAGGGAAGGGCTGGGCGGGGAGTTCCTGAGCAGGGCAGGGAGCAGGATTCTGGATCACCACGTGCTGGTGCTGGCTGCAGCCTCCAGCTGAGCTCATCTCTGGGTGCAGATCTGGTGGGGGCAGGGATGAAAACCCATCACAGTGGCAGCCCTCAATTAGCAGCATCCTTTGGGCCTAAACTAGGATGTGCAGTTAACCCTTTCACTCCTGCTTGAGGATTGCAGGGATTGGGTCAAAGGGAGGCTGTTGGTCTCCTGAGGGTAGACCCAGACCCAGGGTAGAAGCAGGAGGCCACACTTCTAGGTTTTCATCCTAACCCCTCCTGTGAGAGGAGCTGAGGATTGGGAGGAGTGCCCCAGTCCTCAGATGACCGTTGGCCTTACCCCTCCTCCGGCCAGGTGAGCGCTCCCATGCCCAGTCCAGGGGCCAGCTTGGAGTTGTGCCGGAAGGCCCTGGCCCGCCAGCGAGCCCGGGACCTCAGTGAGACAGCCAGTGCCCTGCTGGCCAAGGACAAGCAGATTGCTGCCTTGCAGCGGGAGTGCAGGGAGCTGCAGGCCAGGCTCACCCTGGCTGGCAAGGTGCGAGGAGGCCCTGGTCACCCCTTCCAGCCTGCCCGGGAGCATGGGATGTGGACTGAGATGTTAATGAGATGCAAATAAAGCGAGAAGGTGGAGGCTGCTGGGGAGTAGGTTCCCCTGGCAACGGCCCAGGTGGCAGCGGGGAGAAGGAGCCTGAACCGAAGGGGGTGGAGCCATGAGTCCCAGACCTGGGAATTTCTGTGCTCCAGGCTTCAGGCTGCATGCCAGTGGGTCTGACTGTATGAATCCACACATACCTCACACTGGTGTGAAGAGATGTTCTCAAGGCATTTAGCACAGTGCCGGGTACGCCGTGAGTGCCCAGTAAACGAGTTCCCGGGAATATTTGCACACGGGCTAGCGGGAGCATGTGGCTCTGTAAGCATGCATCTATGACCAGGCATGTATGCATGGGAGGATGTGTACCTTCCTCCGCCCCGGAGCCCCTCCAGTCAGGCGGAGGGCGGGCTCTGCTGGGCATGGCGTAGGGCGGGCAGGGGTTAGGCCCGACTCCCCTCCTTGTCCCGCGACTCCAGGAGGGCCCCCAGTGGCTCCACGTGCGGGACTTCGACCGGCTGCTGCGGGAGTCCCAGCGGGAGGTACTGCGGCTGCAGAGGCAGATCGCCCTGCGCAACCAGAGGGAGCCGCCCCCGCCGCCTCGGCCCCCAGGCCGGGCCGCCCCGGCCAGAGCAGGGGCGCCCGCCCCCGGGGCCCCGGGAGAGGTGAGCGCCGGCGCATGGGCAGGTGTGTGGGTGTGCGGAGATGGGGGTGGGAGCGGCTCGGGCGATCTCCCCCTGCACCGCGCTCAGGGCCCCGACGACGCGGTGGTGGCGTGCGCACTGCAAGGGCTTGGGGGACTGTCCCCAGCTGGGAGCAGGGTCCTCTGCCCGGCCTCCCGGGGCTCGTACCTGCGCCGCGCCCGCCCCCGGCGGCTCGGGGTCCGCCCTCCGCAGGCCTGAGGCCCGCGACCCGCCCCGCCGCCCCTGCCGTGCCGCCAGTGGTACGGCCCGGCTGCAAATCCCCGGTTGCCCTGGCAGCCACCCGGGGCCCAGCCCGCGCCTCCGCCTCCCGCCTCAGCCGCCGCAGCGCGGGGACGCCCCCTTCAGCGTCCGCCTGGTCCGTCAGGCCCGGCCCGGATACTCGGGGGCGGCAGTGTGTCCGCTCCCAGCTCCAGGTACGGGCGACCCTCACTGGGCGCCGGGCTGAGGTGGCCCCTGGTCCGAGGGCTAGGGACCCCGCTCCGGACCCCCAGAACTTGGAGGTCTGGCTCCTCTCCATCTTCTGTACTGGGCAGCACTTAGGTCCACCTCCTTCCGGGAAGAGGGGAGGGAGAAGGGACCTCCTGGCGACCGAGGCCTCAGGGTGTGGGATGCTTCTTGCTCAGATTTTGCCCCTCTGCCTGCCCCAGAGAGGGAGATGCATCACCCCTCAAGACCTGTCCTCCTCCGGAGTTTGCACGGATAACTGGGACGTGCAATAGGGTGGGCTTGGTGGAAGCTGGGAGGAGGGTCTGGCCAGGTCTGCAGGCTCTGGGCCGGGCCCAGATTCTATGGATCCATAACCCTTAGCTCTGGGGACACCACATCCCTGGGGGCCTAGGCAGCCTCCTACTTTTCTGCCAGCCGCTGAAGGACACCCAGGACAGTTATTGAGTGCAGAGCAGGGCTGGAAGCTAAAAAGGGAAAGCTTTGGCCTGGATAAGGGACCCATCTCCCAGGGCACGCATGGGTCTCAGGATCTCAAAGCACTACGTCTGGAGGACACAGGGGTGCAGCCTCTGCTCTTCCACATCAGCTGGAGATGAGGGGATGCGGTGGGGGGCAGACAACACCCCTACTTCCCGGGCAGGGATCTCTTTGCTGACCGTGAGATGGGCTGGGAACCTCCCTCAGACAGGCGGGGGCTGGGGGTAGGCTGCCCCGAGGCCCTCTTCTCAGGTGCCAGCCCTCTGCCCCTGGCCATTTCCAGGCCACGCCCCAGGAGGATGTGGAAAACCCACCCGTGGTCCTAGGGGAGCCAGAGAAACAGCAGAGGGTGCAGCAGCTGGTAAGTCCCAGGTCGAGGGCTGGAGGAGACCCATCGTGGGTGGATCTGTCTTCCCACATGAGGAGCTCCATTTCTGACCTCACAGGAATCAGAGCTCAGCAAGAAGCGGAAGAAATGCGAGAGCCTGGAGCAGGAAGCCCGGAAAAAGCAGAGGCGATGTGAGGAGCTGGTGAGCGCCCAGCCGGGAAGGCCTGGGTGGGTGGGTGGCTGGGGGGCAGCTCCGCCCTTCCCTCAGGCCAGCCAGGTGGTGGGCTCCCCTCAGCTCTGCTTCCTTCCCTCCTGCCCAGAGAGTGTGCTTTTTCCTCCCGTTCTGCGGGGCTCTCCTTTCCTGGCTGATGCAGGTTCCAGGTCGGGGAGGGCAGTGTCCTCTGTGGGGGGAGAGGAGGAAGGTGGGCTCTGGGACCCTCCCCAGAGGTCCTCTGGTCTCGCAGGAACTGCAGCTGAGGGAAGCCCAGAGTGAGAATGCCCGCCTCGTGGAGGAGAAGTCTCAGCTCAGTGCGAGAGCCACGGAGAAGGAGCAGGTAGCAGCTCTGCCCAGGTCCTGCCAGGCCCCTGGTCTCCAGGCACAGGGCTGTCTCCTCCACCCAGCAGCCCGGACTGGGCTACAGTATGAAGCATACTCTTACCCCTGGTGAGGATGCTGGGGGTGGAGGCTCACACCCTGAACCCCGTGGCGCTGCCCGCTCTCCAGGTGGAATGGGAGAATGTGGAGCTGAGGGGCCGGCTCCTGGGAGTGACGCAGGAGAGGGACTCGGCCCTTCTCAAGAGCCGGGGCCTGCAGAGCAAGCTGGAGAGCCTGGAGCAGGTGCTGAAGGTGAGGGGCCTGTGGGGGTGGGGCATCGGTCCCTGGCACAGGGAGAAAGCGGGACAGTGGCACTCTGTGGGGCACTGGAGTGCAGGCCGAGTCCCGGTGCCGCTGGCCCTTCCCTTCTCTAGCCTCAGTTTCCTTTTCGACAGAGAGTATCTGGAACACACGGTGTCTGAGGCAGCCTCACGTTAGATCTTCTGTAGGACTGGTAGAGCAGGGCTTGGGCCTTGACGCGGGCTCTTTCGTTCCAGCACATGCGGGAGGTGGCCCAGCGGAGGCAGCAGCTGGAGCTAGACCATGAGCAGGCCCGGCTTAGCCTGCAGGAGAAGCAGGAGGAGGTCCGGAGGCTGCAGCAGGTGGGGGCAGGGTTGGGGGGCGCGGAGCGGGGGAAGGGTGGTAGGTTGCCGGACCCCAGCAGCGTTACCGTCACTCCTCCGGTGGGTATTTACTGAGAACCCACTGTGAGCCAGGCACTGTGCCGGGCCCTGGAGGGACCGGGAGGGGGCAAAGGTCAGGTCCCTGACCCGATCAGCAAGTAAACAGATCCAGGAGCGAGATGATACCAGTCATGGACAAGTGCAGTGGAGGAAGTGACCTGGGGGATGTGACACAGAGTGTCTGGGATGGGGCGAGCTCGGCAAGGAAGGCCTCTAATACCTCAGGGGCCAGAAGGAGCCAGCTGCTGAGCACTTCGGGGAAGGGGCACAGAAGTGCCTATGCCCTGCGGCAGGAAGGAGCTCGGGGGTGCAGACCAGTGCGGCTGGAATGTGGTAGGATGGACAGAACAGCCGGAGTGGGCAAGGGCCAGATCACATCAGGCCTCAGAGGTCATGGGAGGAGTTTGGATATTTTGCTCTCTGAGTGGTTAGAAGCTGTTGCAAGGTCCTGAGCAGGCCAGTGGCTCCATCATTTTAGAGGATCGCGCTGGCAACACGGCAGAGGATGGACGGGTGAGTGGGCACGGAAGCAGGGAAGTCAGGTGTCGGGTGGCTGCAGGGGTCCAGGCGGGAGACGATGGCTGTCTGTATTAGGGTGTGGGCAACACAGAGGGAAAGAAGTGGATAGATTTGAAGTAGTGTTTTGGGCCTAGAACGGACAGGATTCACCATGGGATTCCAGTTGAGTGCCCCTTCTCTCACCCGTTCGCCGACTAAATGGAGGGCGAGGCTTTTCACTCTCCAGGAGTGAGGGATGAAGGGCCTCAGATTTGAGAGGCAGGGAATGCTGAGTTCTGTTTTTGGCCAAGTTTGGGTTGTGTGTTCAACCCTCAAGTGGAGATGTCCATAGACAGCTGGTTTCATGAGTCTCGAGTCCTGGGGACGCTGGTCTTGGAGACAGGTTTTGGAGTATTCAGTGTGTCTAGTCGGGTGACCAGAGGGGACCCTTTGGGAGAGAGTAAAAGCAGGCCCAGCAGTGTGCCCTGTCGCGCCCTAATCCTCCGGAGGGGTAGAAGATGAGCCAGCAGAAGAGGCTGAGAAAGAGCGTCAAGAGAGAGGGGAAGGAAACCCCGAGGCAGGAGGCCCCGCTCCTCGACCCTGTTGCCTCGTGACTCCGTTCCGGGTGGGGGTCAGGGAGGAACCCTCAGCCCCTTCCCAGCCCCTTCCCCCCTTCTCCCCCGTCCTCTCCCCTCCTCCCCTTCCTTCTCTCCCTCCTCCCTTCCAACCCTCCTCCCTTCCATCACACTCTATCCCACGCCCATAGCTCATCCTTCTCCTCTAGCATTTTGCCTCCTCCCACCTGCAGGCCCAGGCAGAAGCCCAGAGGGAACACGAAGGGGCCGTGCAGCTGCTGGAGGTGGGGCCCTGGGGGGTGGCCATTAGCTCTGCCCGCTTCGGGGAGGTGGGAGAGGTTCAGAGAGCCCTGGAATGGGTGGCGTGGGTGTGTGGGGAGTGGGCTCCCAGGAAGGGCCCCTAAGTGCTCTGGGGCCTGGGGGGATCCCCTCCCCCTTTGGCCCTGCAATATCCTCCCCTTTAGCAATTGCTCAGTCTGTCTAGGGAGCTGACTGGGCGGGGTCCGCTTGGCTCCCTCATTCCTTCCCTCCCTCTCTGGGCAAAATGACCTACAGGGTAAGGGTTCTAACCCTTCCTCTTGTGCTTTCCTCTCCTGCTACAGTCTACCCTGGATTCCATGCAGGTACGTCCTCCTGATTCCCCACCTCCCTGCGGGGGGGCCTGCCCAACACCTCTCCAGGCTGGCCGAGCTGCGTCTCCTCCCTTGGGTCTAAGTGCTTCCGACCCTCATGTCCAACGACGGGGGTGGGACTGGTAGCAGACCTGAGACTCCGCAGATGGGCTGGGATCTCACAGGACACGTGGGCCACCCCCTCGTCCCAGATCTGCCTCTGTGCATGGCAGACATAGGCCCTGCCCTCCGCGAAAACCTAGCCACTGAGACCTTGAGGAAGTTCCTCACCAGTCTAACCCATGATCCCCTTGACGGGTACTCTCCTGATCCCTGAGAAAAATTCCTGGGAATTGGTTCATTCCTGTCACAAAGATGTCCCTGGCTCCCATGTGGGATCTCTCCGGGGACTTCTCTGAGGGCAGGGATTTGGGTCACTGACTGTGGCAGGGTGACAAGCCATGGAGCTGAGAAAACTCCTGAAGTGATACTGTGGTGGTGACTGGGGTAGGGCGACCCCTTTTGGCCTAGAAAGCAGCCACAGCAGGAAGTGCCGCTGCCTGGGGAACGAGGCCTTGCTGCAAGAGGCAGGGCTGGGAGTGAGGCTGGCCCACAGCTCCGGGTCTTTTCCCTCAGCGGCACACTATTCGGGGCAGTGGGGCAGCCAGGCTGAGGGTTGGTGGCCAGGCCTAGGGGCTGGGCAGATGTGATCTGAAGCCTAGTGCGGGGCTGTGCGGAGACGGCACAGTTTGGATCTGGCAGCTTTGGTGGGTCTTGTAGCTTATCGTGGGTCTTGGCCCAGGTCCGGGTTCGAGAGCTGGAGGAGCAGTGCCGCAGCCAGACCGAGCGCTTCAGCCTCCTGGCGCAGGAGCTCCAGGCCTTCCGCCTGCACCCGGGCCCCTTGGATCTGCTCACCTCCGCCCTGGGCTACAGTACCCTTGGGGAACGCCCGCCACCCCCCTGCTGCTGTTCCACCCCCCAGCCCTGCCGGGGATCTGGCCCCAAAGGTGAGGTAGACCCCAGTGACATTAGCCTGGAATCCCCAGGTCTCGGGTTTTTTGTATAGAGCAGAACTCAGGTTCAGAGAAGGCTAGGAACTCACCCCCAAATCACACAGCAAGTTAGAGCCAGGTCTGGCCTGGACCAGGCTCCAGTGGGGAAAAAACAGGCCCGTGGGAGCATCTCGGCCTGCTGCTCCTTCCCCTTCATGGCCATGGCTGGGAGGTGGGCGCTAAGAGGCCGTAGCAGGCAGGATGGGCTGGTGAAGAGCCAGCTGGGCTTCAGTCAGATCTCGTGGTCCCAGCTCCACTTAACAGTTCACGATGCTGCTAATGCTCTGTGGGCCGTGTGTTCCGAGCTGTAAGACAGGAGCATCCCATGCACCTCATCAAGCTGCTCTGAGGAGCCTGTGAAATAATATATGTCAATCACCTCCACCTCCACTTAGTAAGTTCCCCCCACCCAGTATTTCCCTTCTTGTAAGGAAACTTGGCCGTGGAGAGCCTGATCCCTAGATCCAAGAGGACCCTTGGTCCCTGGTGGCTCCTCAGGCCACAGACGCCCAAGGCTACATGTCATCTTTTCTTTAGACCTTGACCTCCCGCCAGGCTCCCCAGGGCGCTGCACCCCAAAGTCTTCCGAGCCTGCCCCTGCCACCCTTGCTGGGGGCCCCCGAAGGACGGCCAAGAAGGCAGAGTCTCTCTCCAACTCCTCTCGCTCCGAGTCCATCCACAACAGCCCCAAGTCATGCCCTACGCCCGAGGTCAGTGCTGGGGCGGGGCCTGGGCTCTGGCTCTGCCTTGGGGCAGGTGGGTGGGGAGGTGACCAGGAGTTGGGTGGCCGCCGGCCCGTGTGGGGTCCCAAGTGGAGCCAGGCCCCGGGAGGGAGGATTCCTCCCGGTGGGCGGGCAGCTCAGGTGGGGCCCATCCCACCCTCCTGCAAGCCCTCCCTTGGGGCCGCGCAGCGCCCACCCCTCTGGGACCCAGAGAGGCCCTAGAGTCCTGGGCTGGATGGAGGGAGACACTGTGGTGTCAGCATCCACCTAATGAGGCTGGTCCTGAGTGTCTGTGGCAGAAGCAGGCGGTCCTTTGAGGAGGAGCACAGGTTCCGGGATTCAGGTCCCAGCTTTGTCTTAGGCAAGTCGCTGCCTCTTTCTGGGCTTCGGTTTCCTTGGCCGGGTTTGGAACTAATAACCCTGCCTCGTGAGGCTGTTGTGAGGATTACGTGGAAAAAATACAAGGGTGGTGCTTCCCTCAGTGCCGGGCACACCGTAGACGCTTAACGTGTGGCAGCTGTTGTCATTACCAAATTCTCTGGCATCACTCACAACCCCTCTGATCACCTCATCCATCTCTCCTACCTTCCAAACCCCAGAAAGTGTGTGGGTGGCCAGGCGCAGCCCTGCCGTCCCGGGTGGTTTCAAGGGGTAGAACCTGGCCGCGGCCTCTACTGCCCCCTTGTGGGATGGAGCGGTGGTGCTGGCTTTGGATGCCCCGGTTTCCGCTCCCAGAACCCGCCTCACGGGGACTTCTCAACCCCTTCTGCCTCCTGGCCTCCAACTCTGCACCATTGGAGTGCTTGGCGGCGTTTTTACCTTAAGGAGACGGACTGTCGTGGGACACCCTCCCCAGCCCCTCCCCCACCGGTGTGGCTGGCCCCCTCTCCGATGGGGAAAGTGGACTTGTTTACTGGGCTGGTGCAGAAAAGAGGCCGGGGCTCAGGGAGGGATCCAGTTTACCCCGCCCCCCAACCCCGGCCCTTGAGCCGGGGCATCTGGGCTCCACCAGGCCCTGCCGGCTCAGGTGCTGAGTCAGAAAACATCGGGGCCCATCGCTGCCGGCCTTGCCCAGCACCTGCTCAGTTTCTCTTCTCAAAACGGTGGGTCCTCCTCTGCCTTTGGCCCCTGGGTCCTGGAGGGGACTGGCCCTTTCTGCGTGTCCGCAGGTGGACACAGCCAGTGAGGTGGAGGAGCTGGAGGCAGACAGCATCTCCCTGCCGCCAGCAGCACCGGAGGGCAGCCGAGGAGGAGCCAGGATCCAGGTCTTCCTCGCTCGCTACAGGTGGGCCCTCACCCCTGCTCCCCATTTCCCCAGCACTTGGGCTGTAAGGGAGGGGGGGCCGGTGAAGAGCGCGGCCTCTGGAGACGGTGGGGGTGGGGCAGGGACCCCAGCGGGACATGTCCTCTTAGCCTCGTTGGGCTGGGGTGGGCGCAGTGGGTGTTCCACGTGGTTAAAGGGGGACAACCAAGTCTCCGTAGAGGCCGAGTGCACTGGGGGAGAGGACACAGGACACGGAGACAGAACATCAGTCGCTGTCTTCCTCCTCCTCCTCCTCCTCCTCCTCCTCCTCCGCACCTCCCCCAACAGCTACAACCCCTTTGAGGGTCCCAATGAGAACCCAGAGGCAGAGCTTCCGCTTACCGCTGGCGAGTACATCTACATCTATGGCAACATGGACGAGGATGGCTTCTTTGAAGGTAGGAAGGTAGTGGGAGTCATTCTGTCCATGCGCCTGCTTTTAAGCTCCTCTTCCCGAAGACCTCCACCCATCTGTATCCTCTCAGCCCACTGTAACTTCTCAGACTCAGCCGAAAGGCATCCAGAGACCCGGCAGCCCGCGGGGAAAGGGAAAGGGAAAGGGAGGGCTGTGGGAGCAGCCGGTCTGACTCCACACCTGCCCAGAGCAAGACAGGGCCTGCGACGGTCCAGGTGGCGGACAGAATGCCACAGGGAACTTCGGCTAAGTTCACTCTTGTGCTGGCAGACAGGGCATGGCAGCGCTTAGCACTAGTGACCTCGAGGTCAGGCACGTGGCATAGATCTGATGCTGGACCCCAGTCAGTGTGGGGAGGAGGAATCAGGGTCCAGAGCCCAGGAAAGGGTGTTAACAAGTGGTTAGCAGTTGTCAGGGCCCAGGCAGGGCGTGAGCTTCAGGGCAGTTGTACGGTGCCCGTGGGATGGGGCAACGGCGGCAGATGCCCCATTACTGAGACTGGGCAACAGGGCGGGGCCTGCAGAAGAAATGGCCTGGGAGACTCCGCACGGTGGCCCTGGCCAGGCACCAGGCTGCATCCTTCCGCAGTAGGGAGGATGGCACTGTACGGAGACTGGGATGTGGGTTGGACAGGGCAGGGTGAGAGCTGCAGCAGCCGTGTGTGGGGATTTAGGAAAGCCGTTAGGTCTGGGCCTGGAACACGCAAAGCTTTCGGAGCCTACTCAGCCTCTCCTCCTCGGGTCCCACGCCTGCTCTTTGAGTAGGTGCTGGGAATGCTGGTAAACAGCTAAATTCTCTATAAGGATGGATAATGGAGAGCAGGATTAAATAGCTCCCGGGAAAACGCTTTTTTTTTTTTTTTTTCCCGGTGTGCGGGCCTCTCACTGTTGTGGCCTCTCCCGTTGCGGAGCACAGGCTCCGGACGCGCAGGCTCAGCGGCCATGGCTCACGGGCCCAGCCGCTCCGCGGCATGTGGGATCTTCCCGGACCGGGGCACGAACCCGCGTCCCCCGCATCGGCAGGCGGACTCTCAACCACTGCGCCACCAGGGAAGCCCAAAACGCTTTTTTTAATTAAAAAAAAAAATAATAAAAAACACCAACACCTTTTTTTGGAGGGGGGGCAGCTAAAACATAAATATTAACTAACCACAGGTTACTAGAATTTGAACTATGCAATTTGGGATAGATTGAAAGGCATGTAGACAAGTGGGTGTAGGATGCCCTATTCCTCCTCCTCATACTTCAGCTAAGTGACGGCTTCATCTGTGTCTGGTCCCACCTGGGCTGCTCTCAGTGGCTCAAGCTTCAGGAGCACGAGACTGACTCTGGCCCAGGCTCCAGCACCAGCCTTTCAGGGCTGTGGATCTGCTTATGTGATGATTCCTACCGTTAACCTCACACCCCATAGTGTTAGTGCTTGTATTAATTTCCTAGGGCTTTTGTAACAAATTTCCACCAACTGGGTGGCTTGAAACAACGGAAATGTGTTCTCTCACAGTTCTGGAGGCCAGCAGTCTGAAATCAAGTTGTTGGCAGGGCCACACTCCCCCTGGAGGCTCTAGGGGAGAGTCTGTTCCTTGTGTCTTTCAGTTTCTGGTGGGTCCAGGTGTTCCTTGCTTGTGGCCACATCACTCCAGTCTCTGCATCTGTGGTCACATTTCCTCCTCTTCTCTCAGTGTCTCCCCCTGTGTGTCTCTTATAAGGACACTTGTCATTGGATTTAGGACCCACCCAGATAGTCTGGGATGATCTCATCTCAAGCTCCTGAACTTAATTGCATTTGCAAAGACACTTTTCTCAAATATGGTCATATTCATAGGATCCAGGGTTTAGGATGTGGACATATTTTTGGGGAGGCCACCTTTCAACCCAGTACGGTGCTCATGTTATCTAATTTATTGAAAGTCCCTTTTGTCTCTTCTTCAAGTTTCCTGACTTTTTGTTTTTCTGTCCTAGCATAAGTAGAGAGAGAGGGTGTTGGGGAAACTTACATGCCTTCCTGCAGCTCAGGCCTGCCTACACCCCCCTAAACCCTGGCCTTTGCTCCTCCTTCCTCCCAATGAGGCACACCAGCCACCAGCTCATCTGTTCCCCAGGAATCTTTCTCCTTTTCCCAAATTAGCTGTGACGTGACAGACTGTGTGTCCAATTCCTTGTTTTTCTGACGTCTCACAAACAAAAAACAAACGCTGTACAATAATACTCTGTTGCCAAGTGTTCAGGGGAACTGGCACAGGGTAACAGAACTTACCTTCAGTCGCTGTCTGACCTGACTACCAGTCATGCTTCTGGACCCAGGCCTGCTGTGGGTCTCAACCCCTTCTAGAACCCACAGGGGATTCTTTTCTCTGGCAGGTATGTCTTTTGTGTCTAAAGATTCCTTCCCTTACTCTGACCAGATGGGCGTCCCTCTCCCTTTGAGGATGTCTGTTTTCCACACAGGGAAGTTGAGGGGCACCCCCTCCCTCACTCCTCAGGCCTGTGTAAAATGACAGTTTTCAAACATACGGAAAAATGAAATAGTACAATGAATACCTATGTACTCACCACCTAGATTCAACAGTTTGTTAACATTTTGCCATAACTGCCTTTTCTGTATGTAGGTTAAAAAGATGATTGAAAAGCCAGTTGTAGACAGATGGTATTTTACCCAGACATACTTCAACATGCATCTCCTTCTAAGGACATTCTCCTGCATCCTTGCAGCCTCACCTGGGAGCTCGTTAGAAATGCAAAATCTCAGCCCCACCCAGACCTAGCTGAGTTAGAATCTGTATTTTAACAAATCGCCAGGTGATTCATATGCACATTAAAATTTAAGATGCCTGTCCTATATAACTACAGTACTGTTATCACACCAATGAGAATTAACAGTAACTCCCTAATCCAGATCTTGACTGCTCCTGTCTTTTAAAAATCGGTGACAGGTAAATGTCGATCGGAATCAGATGCTTAAGATCACCCACTAACCATTGCTAAAATGCATTTATTGGACTGCTTTTTCTCTACCTCCTCTCTGTCTTCCCCTCCCCTGCCCTCCCTCCACCAGGGGAGCTCATGGATGGCCGAAGGGGCCTGGTCCCTTCCAATTTTGTAGAGCGTGTGTCCGACGACGACCTCCTGACCTCCCTGCCTCCAGAGCTGGCTGATCTGTCCCACAGTTCAGGCCCTGAACTCAGTTTCCTGAGCGGAGGCGCGGGCGGCAGCAGTAGCGGGGGCCAGAGCAGCGGGGGACGCAGCCAGCCCAGAACAGAGGAGGAGGCTGCAGGGGACGAGCTCAGGCTGAGCCCCTCGCCCGAGGGCCTGGGTGAGCCCCCTGCCGTGCCTCACCCCCGCTGTCTGGCTGTCCTCAAGCAGCTGGCCCACAGCGTGGTGCTGGCCTGGGAGCCGCCTCCTGAATGCGTGGAGCTGCGTGGCTACCACGTCTGTGTGAATGGGGAGCTGCGGCAGGCCCTGGGGCCCGGGGCGCCCCCCACGGCTGTGCTTGAGGATCTGGACCTGCACACTGGGCCCCTCCGTGTCTCTGTTCAGGCCCTGACCAGCTGGGGCGGCTCTGACCCTCTGCGCTGTTGCTTGGTGCTAGGGGCCCGGGCCGGGGTGGCACCTAGCCAGCTGCGGGTCCATCGACTGACAGCCACGTCCGCTGAGATCACCTGGGCGCCCGGCAATAGCAACTTGGCCCATGCCATCTACCTCAATGGGGAAGAGTGCCCCTCCGCCTGCCCTAGCACCTACTGGGCCACCTTCTGCCACCTGCGGCCTGGTACACTCTATCAGGCCCGAGTGGAGGCTCAGCTCCCACCTCGAGGGTCCTGGGAACCAGGCTCGGAGAGGCCAGAGCAACGGGCTGCCACCCTGCAGTTCACCACACTCCCAGCAGGTAGGTGGGCTTGGGCACCTGGTGTCTTTAACACCTGGGAGGTCAGGCCACGGACGGTGGCCTAAGGGGAGACTGTTGCTACTTGCGTTTTTAGAGAAATGGCAAAGTGGGCTGTTACGTCTGGCAGTGTGTGTGCTGCATTATTGGGTCTTGTGTGTCCCCCTCCCCCTAGGCCCACCCGATGCCCCCCTGGATGTGCAGATTGAGCCAGGGCCCTCCCCTGGCATCTGGATCATCAGCTGGCTCCCGGTAACAATTGATGCTGCTGGCACCTCCAACGGCGTCCGGGTCACAGGCTATGCCATTTATGCTGATGGTCAGAAGGTATGGCCTGAGGACTGCCCACCTGTACCCTGGGATCGAGATGTGGGTCTCTCCTCGCCATGCTCAGAGGCCTGGGCTCCCCAACCTGGCACGGAGGCTGCCTGGCCCTGGCATTTGGGCACTAAGTAGCAGATTGGTTAAGAGCATGGGCTCTAGTAGCAGGTGACCGGGATTCCACCACTGGAACCACGTGGCCAGGAGGCTTAGAAGAGGCGTGGCGCGCCAAGGGTGCCGTGCCTGGCGTGATGCTAGTCACTGTGGTGGTCGCGGAGTCCTCACACCTGGCCGCCTCAGCCTCCCTTTCCTGTGCTGTGCTCCTTCCACGCTGCAGATCATGGAGGTGGCCTCCCCCACGGCAGGCAGCGTGCTGGTGGAGCTGTCGCAGCTGCAGCTGCTGCAGGCGTGCCGCGCGGTGGCCGTGCGCACCATGTCGCCCCACGGCGAGTCGGCCGATTCCGTCGCGGCCCCCGTCGCCCCCGCCCTGGCTGAGGCCTCCTCGCCAGCCAGGGCCTCCTGCCCCTCCCCACGGCTGGGCTCGGAGACCAGGCCGCCCCTTGCTCCAGCCTCCCCGGGGCCTGGAGACCCCAGCTCTCCCCTCCGGTGCCCCAACCCCCATGGAACTCGAGAGCCCCCCGGGGGCTCCCCAGCAAGCTCTCCCGCAGAGACACCGAAAGGA
The DNA here is from genome assembly GCF_026419965.1 of Kogia breviceps. Classification (NCBI taxonomy): domain Eukaryota; kingdom Metazoa; phylum Chordata; class Mammalia; order Artiodactyla; family Physeteridae; genus Kogia; species Kogia breviceps. The sequence continues at coordinate 24,351,495 of NC_081328.1, forward strand.
TCCTCAGAGGAGCCCCCAGTGCCTGGCTCTCAGGTACCCTGCTGGGGGGAAGGGGAGCAGGTGGAGACTGGGAGAAGGGTCTGGCACTTGGGCCTTTCCTCAGTGCCTGCCATTCCAGGAGGAGGCTGGGGCAGCTGCGCTGGGTGCCCCAGGGGACAGGAAGGCCAGTGAGCCGACCTCGGGAGAGCGAGTTCCTGGCCCTGCAGCTTCCTCCCTGGCCGAGGAGGAGGCGGGGTGGACCGCGGGAGAGGCCCGCCCGGCCCCTGGCTCCCCGCAGGGAGCTCTGGCCCAGAGGCTCCCCTGTGCTGAGGCCTGCCGTGGAGGAGACACAGGGCCTGGGCTGAGGCCCAGGGCTGAGGTACGGGGCCACCTCAAGGAATGGAGGCCCCCCTCCCTGCCCTCTGCCGGCCCAGATCTGGCTGTCCCCTCTGCTTGTTCTCTGCTCTGGTCTGTGCTGTATGTCTGGCCAGCTCTTTGTCACTTTGTCTTCCAGGTTTCTTTCCTTTTTGCCTGCCATCCTTCTTCTTCCCCAGCCCCTACCATGCATACCCCCTGTTTGAGGCATGACCCTGTCTCCCTCTGTCAAGGGACCCCGTTCATTCTGGCTGGGGCTGACCCTTTCAAAGCGCCCTCCCCTCCCTCACCTCCCTGTTCTCCTCCCTTGTCTGGCCTCTTGCAGAGAGAGGACACGGCCGAGCTTGCGGTCCGTCTGGGGAGCTCCCTTGCGGACCATGGCCGCAACTCAGATCTGTCAGACATCCAAGAGGAGGAGGAGGAGGAGGAAGAGGAGCTGGGTGTCAGGACTTGCTCTTTCCAGAAGCAGGTTGCTGGCAACAGCCTCAGGGACAATGGGACCAAGGTAACGGGGTGAGGAGGGACTGGTGGGCCCTAGACCTCGGGTTCTGGGGGCCTCTGCCCCACGTGTCAGGAGCTGCTCCAGTGCCACCGAGTGCCAGCAACATTCTAGGTGTGTGGCCTGGGCCCTGTCCTGAGCAGCAGAGAGGAAGTGGCTCAGGCTTGGCCTCTGCCCTCCTGGAAAGAAAGGGGAGAATGAGGCGCTCTTTTCTGTAACTTCTCCCCATCAAACCCACCAGATGCAGTGCCCTGGCCATCTGAGAGCTCGTGCTGGGAACTTCCAAGGAGGGGGTGGGAGGCCTCCCTGCTGTTACAGGCATGGCCTGTTCCCTGACGCTTCTGCCCACCCCCCCCCCCCGGGATCCCAGCATCTGGGCAGCCCGTTCTTGGGTGTGCTCCCTAATTCTTCCTCTGGCTCTGCCCCGGACACGCTGTGTGGCTTTGGGCCAGCCTCTCTCTCTGGTCTTTCCTCTTGGAGGAAGCGGAGAGAGAGCTATGGGTTACCTGAAACCCCTGCCCTCATCTGAGGGCAAAGGTCACAGCTCTGTCCTTTTTCCACGGACCTCTCTTCCCTGCCGCCCTCCCCCCCCTCCCCCCAGCCCCAGCCCGACCCCTTCTGTGAGACTGACAGCGACGAGGAGATCTTGGAGCAGATCCTGGAGCTGCCTCTCCAGCAGTTCTGCAGCAAGAAGCTCTTTAGCATCCCCGAGGAGGAGGAGGAAGAGGACGAGGAGGGGCCGGGGGCAGGCTCTTCTTCCCGAGACCCTGACCCACCCGAGCCTGCATTCCTGGGGCTGGGCTGTGACAGCGGTTGGCCCCGAGGACCTGGCCTGTGTCCTCTGTCTCCCGAGCCCTCCAGGGCTGGGGACCGCCTGGAGGACATGCCTGGACTAGTTGGTGGAAGCAGCTGGAGAAAAGGAAGTGGCTCCCCCGAGAAGCCCCGCAACCGCAGGCGGTCCCCAGATCCTCGTGAACACTGCAGCCGACTTCTCAGCAACGGCGGGCCCCAGGCCTCTGGGCGACCAGGCCCCGCCCGGGAGAGGGGCGGCCCCGCCGTGGGCGAGGGCACCAGGGCTGGACCAGAGGCTGGTGGGAGAGGGCGGCCGGCCCCTTCGAGGAGGTGCCCCCGTGGCCCAGCCCCAGAATCGGGCCTGGCCAGCTGCCTCTCCCCCAAGTGCTTGGAAATCAGCATCGAATATGATTCTGAAGATGAGCAAGAGACGGGCGGCGGGATCATCAGCGTCACCAGCTCCTGCTACCTCGGAGATGGGGAGGCGTGGGGTGCAGCACCCACGGGAAGGCCCAGGGGGCCTCCGAAAGCCAATTCAGGCCCCAACCCCTACCCACGCCTCCCGGCCTGGGAGAAAGGGGAGCCAGAGCGGAGAGGCCGCAGTGCAACTGGCAGAGCCAAGGAGTCACCCTCCCGGGTCCGTGCCCTCTCCCCGCCCCGGGCAGCCCCCTGCCTGCTGCCGCCGGGTGGCCCCGCTTGCTGCTCACCGGCTGCTCCCATTCCACGCTGCGTCTCCATCAGCAGAGGTGGGGCTGGGCCTCCGGGCTCCCTCACCTGTCTCTTCCCACACACATTCCACTGCTTTGCTGCTTCTGTCAGCCGGAACTGCGCTGCACGGTGTTCTGTGGCCACGAGTCGCCAGTTGCCGCCAGCCAGCCCCCTGCCTTCGGGCCGGGGGGTCCTTTCCTCTGCTTAGCTAGTTACGTCTTCAGGACACTGACTGTGGTATCCGGCATCACCCGGCCCTGACACCGAGAAGAGGCACTCCTCTCCCACGCTCCTCGGCCCGCTCTCAGATCTAACCTTAGTCCCTCTACTCCACTCAGCTGCTAAGGTGGCCGGAGCTGGGCCTCCCCTGCTGGTGTCCCTGCTCTGCTGCGCCGCTTTCGCTGACGGGGCAGAGCCCGGGCGGGGAGCGCTTGCGGGGTCCTGCCCCTGCTGAGGTGCCCGCCAGAGGGGCGGTGCGTCACTTCTGCCGTCTGTTGCCCTCTCTTTGCAGGCAACAGAGACCGGGGAGCCCAGAGGGCAGGACGGCTCTGGGCGGAGGGGCCCCCAGCGGAGAGGGGCCCGGGCCCCCAGGCCAGGCTCCGCGGAGCTGGGTGAGCAGCTGTGGGGGGTTGGGCCAGGCTGAGGGGGCTTTCCTGCCCCCCTTGGCCAGAGCTTATTGGCACTGCTCTCCCCAACAGCCCCTCCGAGGAGCCCTCCAGAAGAAGCACTGGCTTACCGGGACCTACCTGTCAGGGTCTTTGTGGCTCTGTTTGACTATGACCCCGTGTCGATGTCTCCCAACCCTGATGCCGGGGAAGAGGAGCTCCCCTTCCAGGAGGGCCAGATCCTGAAGGTGACTGACTCACTGTCTGGTCCTGCTTCCTCCCCCTGCTTTCCTGCGCTGGGGGTATGATAGCCACGCGTGGCTGAGAACACAGCGTCTAGAGCCAGCTGATGTGGGGTGGGGTCCTGATTCTGCCACATCTAGCTGTGAAACGTTGCGGAGATTAGCTAACTCCTCTGGGCCTCGTTGGTAAAATGGGGATAATGTTAAGTGTCCCCCACAGGGTTGTTTGAGGGTGAAATGATTCGGTACCCACAGGGCCCTGAGCCTGCCTGGCCGACAACACGTGATGACTGCTGCTGCTGTTAGCATTGTAACTTTTATGGTGCCTCCAAGTATTTATTGAAGGCTTCCCGGCTATTGCTCTGAGGTCAGGGCCGGACCCGGGGGATGGATGTGCAGATAGTGGGTGACGACCCCACGGAAAGGGCCATTTTCTGTCATCCCTCGGATCCGTATTCTTGGCTCTTTCCCCCTACGATCTCCTGTTCCACAAAAGGTAGAGCATTCTTCCGCAGTCCCAAGTGTGGTGCTGCTGTGAGCTCGGGGCCTCAGGTGCAGGGAGCAAGCTGAACTGGCCTCCTGACACAACGGGTCTTCTTCGCGTCCAGGTGTTTGGGGACAAGGATGCCGATGGCTTCTATCGGGGTGAAGGCGGGGGCCGGATGGGCTACATCCCCTGCAACATGGTGTCCGAGGTGACTGCGGACAGTCCTGCAGGGAGACAGCAGCTGCTCCAGCGGGGCTATTTGTCCCCGGATGTTCTCGTCGAGGGTTCAGGTATGACCTGCTCCTGTCCCCCACCCACTTCCTGCCACCACAGTGCCAACTCCGACACTGCCCCCGCCCAGAGCAGTTCGTATGTCTGGAGGGGCCGAGGGGCCTGCTTGGTCCAGAGTCTGGCAGAGCCACTGGGGCCCTCAGAGACTGAGGCCAGTGTGGCCTCAGCAGTGAGCTTGCCGCCTGGCATGGGGGTTCACTGCCGAGGGGACGGGCCCTGTGTTTTGGATCCGGGAGGTGGGGGATGAGAGAGGAATGCCCTTAGACGCTCTAGCGCAGCAGCCCTGGTGCAGCCCCGAGAGAAGACTGGAGTCACTGTCCATCTCCCTCCCTCGCCTCCGTTTCTCTCTGACATCTGCTTGCCTTCCTGGACCAGGGAACGGCCCCTTTGTCTACTCCACAGCTCGCACGGCTGGGCCTCCCCCCAAGCCCCGCCGCTCCAAGAAAGGTGGGTGAGACCCCCTTCTCCCTCGGGGGCCTGTGAGGATGGGAGGGTGGGGACACTACTTGGCTCCCTGGGGAGAGACGTGGGAGGTCTTGAGCAGGTTCAGGGAATCGGGCCAGACCTTCATCCCCAGCCACCCCTCCAGTGGGCAGCTTCATTCCAATGGAGATGGGGAGTGGTTTGCTGGGACCTCTGTTCCAGAAAGCACCCGACTATAAATTCTCTGCCAGCTGGAGCGAGTCACTTACCCTTTCTGGGCCTTAGTTCACTACAAAAACCAAAGGGCTGGGCTGATGTGCTCTCCGAGCGTCCTTCTCCTGCATCCCTTGTGTGAGGCTGAGCATCCTGCCTGCCCTGCACCAGCACCCCGCCTCCCCCGCCCCCAAAGAAGAGGGATGTGAGGCGCGGGGCTCACAGTCGTATATTCTCTCCACAGCTGAGTCGGAAGGCCCTGCCCAGCCCTGTGCAGGTGAGGGGCCATCCCTGTGCAGTGGAGACTGGGGAGAGAGATGGGGCGGGGCAGCCCCTCCGACCTCTCCCCGGGGGCTACGACTAGCGGGGAGGTGGTGAATCGGGGTCAGCGGGCCTCCAGTGCCAAGGATAGTAGGGGGGTGGGGGAGGGTCTAGAGAGAGTCCTGAGTCTTCTCCCCCTCCCCCTCCAGGCGCCCCCCAGCAGGTCTCCTCTACTGGCCTGAAAGCTTCCCGCTCCATGGTGGCCGCATTTGACTACAACCCCCGAGAGAGCTCCCCCAACATGGATGTGGAGGTGAGGACCCTCAGATAGAGCCCAGCCGAGCTCGGCGGTGGCAGGGCCTCCCCGGGCCTGACACGTGCCTCTTGGTCTCTCCATAGGCAGAGCTGCCCTTCCGGGCAGGGGACGTCATCACTGTGTTCGGGGGCATGGACGATGATGGTTTCTACTATGTGAGAACATGGGGGTGGGGGGGATGTGCCCAAGAGGGCTCTCCCAGAGCCGGGGAGGGGATGAGCAAGGGTTCCTGACGGAAGCCCGGAGGAATGGACCAGGTGGCCTCCCATGATAGCGACGTTGACCCCAGGCCGTGCCCCGGGGGCTTCGGGGTCAAGGGGGTGGGGGTGAGGCCTCTCCTAGTCTTAGTCTCAGCCTCTCCTCCCCAGGGGGAACTGAATGGACAGCGGGGCCTGGTTCCATCCAACTTCTTGGAGGGCCCTGGGCCTGAGGCAGGCGGCTCAGACAGGGAGCCCGGGACACCCCAGGCCGAGGAGCAGGTCAGTGAGGACCTGGGCTCCCTGCTCAGCAGTTGGGTCTCTGTGCTGCTGGTGTGGTTGGAGGGGGGCGGGGGGGGGCGGGACGGCGTCCTGCGAGGAGTGCAGCCGGGCGGTGGTCCGGGTGCGCACTGCGCCCAGTGCGGGGCTGCGAACTTCCGCCAGAGGGAGCCCAGCCGGGGTGGCTTTCTCCCGGTGTGTGCCGCTCTGTGCAGTGGGGTGAGGCCGAGACCTTGATCCCCAGCTGCCCACACCCCCGGCCAGTGCAGGTGAGGGGCCCCGTGGAAAAGGACCCTCAAGCCTCCCACACCTCTAGCCGCCATAGCCCCTGGTACAGGGACCCTCCTCACCCCGCTACTGCGTCTCTCTGTCTCCCAGGTGCCTTTTAAACCCAGATGCCCAGCAAGGCCCGGCTTCCTGGGTGGGTGGAGTACAATTAAGCTCCAGGTTCACGGGGCAGGGAGAGGGTGAGGAGGCCAGGCGCCAACCGGAAAGCCCTGGGTCTCCATGTGCAATCGTTCCAAAGGCAGGGGCGATGCAAATGCAAAGCTGCACCTGCCCGTAAGGCCTGGTGACCTGGGCGACCTGGTGACCGGGTGGAGAGTGTATGGTCTGGCCGTAACCCGTCTCCTCTCTTTGGTCCCTGTGCTTCAGAGAACGAGGAGGAGAAGAGTCCAGTGCTAGATGGAGATAGATATATGTAGAGAAAGCGACATGTAAGTGGGGACTGACCCCTATGTCCACGTCACCCTACTCCTCGTGTCACCTTAATCAGACGGTGCTCCTTTGTCTCAGGCACCGGAGCTGAACTGGCTTTTCCCCCTTCTTCCAGGGAACAGGGGACGGGGCTCTTGCCGTGAGCCAGATTTGGGCCGAGGATCAGCCCCTCCCCTTGCCTTACTCTGGGTGATGCCAGCCGCCACAGGAATACATGTCATCCTAGGATATAATGTCCCGTGTTAGCTGAGTCCTCACATTCTATAGCACACGGGGCTTATAGAATATTATGTGACATTCATATGGCTCATTGGTATATTATGATACTATATGACTATGGTATTATAATATTGTGATTATTATTGGTGACAGAAGGATGACACTAACGCCACCAGTAATAACAGTCTCCCCCACCACGGTCTCCTCTGTATCAGAACCTGTTAGGGAATCAGATGCATGATTTTATGTCCAACTTTCCATTTTCTCCGCTGGGGGGCATAAAAGGGGAGGCTTAAACAGTTGGAGTCCGCAGATAACCCCAGACCATTCATCTCTGGGGCTCAGAGTCTCCCTCCATTTGTTTCCCCAGCAACCCCTCGCTCCTGGGAGCCCTGGGAGGGGTGGGAAGGGCCTACCCCCCCCTCCGCCCCACCCCGGCCAGCCATCAGCCCCGGCTAGTTGGCCAGAGACTCTTTGACCTCTGGGTGCTAGCAGAGCTCTTTGTGGGCGGCCCTGCCACGTCACCAGGGTCTTAGGTGAGGGCGGGCCCCAGGCTGGGCACCCAGCACCTGCCAGCAGACTGCCAGGCTCTGGGGGGCAGGGGATGGAGAACACACAGGCTGGCAGGAGCGGACGGGGCTGTACCAGGCACAGGAGGCCGCAGAGTGGATGTGGGAATTTGGCGGGAAGCAGAGAGGCTTGCTCGTGGCGCTCTTGCTCGTCCAGCCGCTGTTATTAGGCCACTAGCAGCACAGTCTGGGTGGGCCTGTGGCAGAGGGGGAGACACTCACGGTGGCAAACGGAGCGAGGAGGAGATTCTGCAAGGGAGACGTGCTAAGGGCGGGGCAGCAGCCTCCAGAGCTGCGGTGGGTGCTGAGCGCCGCCCGACCGTGAGTCCCCTCTGGCCCCGGGCTCCCTGCAGCCCTCTCAGGGGCCATTCAAGGAAGGGTCTCCATCTCCTCCCCATGGGGTAGGCGCTCCTCCACTCCCTGAAGGCTCTCGGACACTGTGTCTGCTGGCCTGTGCGGGCCTGCTCCTTCCGTCTGTGCGCTGGTGCAGGAGCCATCGTTCCTGGGGTGTATGGCTCCCTCCAGCGTCCCTTCGGTTGGGAGGGGATGACGTGGGGGATTTGGAGCACCCAACCCGAGGGTCAAGTCCAAGGACTCTTGAGCCCAGCCTCCTACAGAGAAACCCAGAGAAGGGGAGGGGCTTGCCCAGGTCCAGGTGAACAGAGCAGAAATGAGACTCCACGTCTGTCCCTTCCGACTCCCAGCTCAGTGCTCCCTCTGCATCATGGCGCCCGTTTGCCTCTCCATGCTCTGTGTGGGGCAGTAGCCAGGCGGTGGGTTTTGGTTCGCGACTGTGCTTCCATGACCTGGGGTCTGCAGGCCCCTGAGGTTTTGGCGGAACGGAGGCGGGTTGGGTTGGGGGGTCAGGCCCTGACCTTGCCCCTTTTCTCTCCCATTCTAGCACTGGGCCAGCTCAACACAAGGGCCCCCAGCGCCCCCAGGCTGGCCCTGTGCTCCTGGCCCTGGCCGCTTCGCCGGGATTGAATGGGGGGTGCCGCAGGGCCCGAGCAAGAAGGTGTGGGGTCTCCTCTCCAAGGGGAAGCAGCTCCTCAGGAAACTGGGCTCCGGGAAGAAGGAGTGACGCTGCAGCCCATCCTGCAGGCCCGAGGCCCCGGCGCACTGTCCTGGCTGCTTGGGGAAGGCCCTGGCCTCTCCGTCTCCCGAGCCAGCGCTCTGGCACGCGGATGGGAATTACACTCGGTGAAGGTCAGAGCTAGATGAGCCCTTGCGGATGAGTCCTCTGGATGGGCATCTCCCTCTGACGGGAGGGCTGCCTGAGCCGCGGCGTGGAAGCGAGTCGGCCACAGGGGCCGCGCGCCTGGGTCACAGAGCCAGGCCTGGATGTGGACTCGCGACTCCTGGTTCTCCCACCTCCGCCTGGTGTCCAGCATGCGATGCTAGTCCCTCCTTGGCCTCCACACACCTGGCCCGGGGACCCCGTTCCCTCCGACGGCGCTGGCCATCCTCATCAAGTCTTCCCTCCCTGAAGGAGACTTTACACTGGATTCTGCAGAGCGCCCCCCCCCCCAACCCGGGGCGGGCAGGGGGCTGGAGCCGTGTATATATGTACATACTCAGTGCCTCAGCCCGGCTTCTTCCATCTCCCTTCCACTGCACAGGCCCGGGAAGGAGAAAGGCCAAGCCAAAGCGGGCCTGACCCCGCCCCATAGCGCTCCCCTCCTGCCAGCCACCCTTCTGGCCTGAGATCCAGGCCAGCGGGCAGAAAGCAGGAGTTGGGTTTGCCTTATTTTGCTCATCAGATTCAGCTTCTCTTTTGCATCGTTTCCCTCTGGCCCCTGTTGGAGTCGGGGGCCTGGGGAAGAGGACAGATTTATGCAGCTATTTTCATACATTTCCTGTTGAGATGGGGGGGGGCTCTCCCCCCTTACCCTAGCCACCTCCCTCTCCCTCCCCCTCCCCCTCCGGCTGGGTGAGTGTCTCTGCATGTTTCCTTTGCTGTGGTGGGAGATTGATTGTTCGACTGGATGCCCCCCCACCCCAGCCCACCTTGCTCTCCAGGGGTGTGGAATGGTGGGGGCATTTGTTTAAAGAGACATTTTATTATAATAAAGTCTATTTTCACAAAACCCATGCTGGGCTCTATCTGGGATGTAGGACTCCTGAGGGGCGGGTCCTGGTGGGCTTTGGACTCCACTTTAGAACCCAGAAGTTAACATCTGACGGCAACTGGGGTAAAACTGATGAACACCAAGAAGACCCAGCAGCTCTGGAATTCTCTTCCTAGGAAGGTTTGGCAGCTTCCTGAGTTCCTGGTTGCAGGGCCAGGTGTTCGGAGTTGGGTCAGGGTCCTGGAGGAAGAAAGTGACCTGGGAAGGGGGGTGGGGAGACAGGAAGAGAGCAGGCACCTGTTTCAAGGTGGTGGACTGAACCGATTACATACTGCAATCTTGATTCTCCTGGACCAAATTCATAGGAATAATAGAGGTAAAGAAACCCAGCCAGACATGCAAATAAACAAGATACATAGTTCCATTTGAAGAAGGGGGACAACCCAATAGGCTAGAAACAGCAGGATTTCAGAAAGGACTGAAAACAGGTGGGAGATCACACTCAGAAACCTCAAAGCAGGGCACCTGTGGGAGAATTCTGCACAGAGCTCCACGCCTAGAGGTGGCACAGACAGCAGAAGGCCCGCAGGGGCTGTGACAGTGTGATTAGTTGGGGTTCTGTGTGGGGAACCACCAGGTTGGTGGTTGCACATTCTCCTTTTCTCCATGGGCCAGGGGGCAAAGGTGAGGATGGCTGCCCTTAGATGAGAACAGTGGGAGTAGCAGCTTGGATCAGAGCATGTGGGATCTTCCCGGACCAGGGCTCGAACCCGTGTCCTCTGCATTGGCAGGTGGATTCTTAACTACTGCGCCACCAGGGAAGCCCCAGAAACACAACTGTTTTTTTGTATTTTGGCCTTGTATGCTGCAACCTTACTAAACTCACTTATTAGTTCTAGTAGCTTTTTAATGGATTCCTTAGAATTCTCTACGTATGTGATCATATTGTATGTGAACAAAGACAGTTTTACTTCTTCCTTTCAAATTTTGATGCCTTTAATTTCTTTTTCTTGCCTCACTGCACCGATAGAACTTCCAGTACAATGCTTAATAGAAATAACAGGAAAGGACACACTTGCTTTGTTCCTGGTCTTAGGGAGAAAGCATTCAGTCTTTCACTCTTATGATGTCAGTGATAGAGTTTTTTTTGTAGAGGCCCTTTGCTGGGTTTGAGGAATTTCTCTTCTAACCCTCGTTTGCAGAGAGGTGTTTTTTGTTTGTTTGTTTTAAAGAGAATCAGCATTAAATCAAAACTACAATGAAGTATCAAAAAGTCTGCAAATAATAAATGCTGCAGAAGGTGTGGAGAAAAGGGAAGCTTCCTACACTGTTGGTGGGAATGTAAATGGTGCAGCCACTATAGAGAACAGTAAAAAGACTAAAAATAACTAAATAAACTAAAAAAAACAACAACAAAATAGAGTTACCATATGATCCAGCAATCCCACTCCTGGGCATACATCCAGAGAAAACCATAATTCAAAAAGATGCATGCACCCCTATGTTCACAGCAGCACTGTTTACAGTAGCCAAGACATGGAAGCAACCTAAATGTCCATCGACAGATGAATGAATAAAGAAGATGTGGTATACATACACAATGGAATATTAGTCATTAAAAAAGAATGAAATAATGCCATTTGCAGCAACATGGATACACCTAGAGATTATTATACTAAGCCTGAAGTAAGTCAGACAAAGACAAATATCATATGATATCACTTACATGCCGAATCTAAAATCTGACACAAATGACTTTATTTGCAAAACAGAAATAGACTCACAGACGTAGAAAACAAACTTACGGGGACTTCCCTGGTGGCTCAGTGGTTAAGAATCCGCCTGCCAATGCGGGGGACATGGGTTCGAGCCCTGGTCTGGGAAGATCCCACATGCCAAGGAGCAACTAAACCCATGCACCACAACTAGTGAGCCTGCGCTCTAGAGCCCACGAGCTACAACTACTGAAGCCCGCATGCCTAGAGCCTGCGCTCCGCGACAAGAGAAGCCACTGCAATGAGAAGCCTGCGCACCGCAATGAAGAGTAGCCCTCTCTCCTCGCAGCTAGAGAAAAGCCCGCGCGCAGCAACAAAGACCCAACGCAGCCAAAAATAAATAAATATATTTTTTAAAAAAAAGAAAGAAAGAAAACATACTTATGGTTACCAAAGGGGAAAGGGGAGGGAGGGATAAATTAGGAGTTTGGGATTAACTTATACGTAAAATAGATAGTCAACTACGACCTACTGTATAGCACAGGGAACTCTACTCAATATTTTGCAATAACCTATAAGGGAAAAGAATCTGAAAAAAATCGATATATATGTACGTATAACCGAATCACTTTGCTGTATACCTGAAACTAACACAACACTGTAAATCGACTATACTTCAATAAAAATAGATAAATTTTAAAAAAGAATCAGCATTAATTTATTTTTAATTGAAGTATAGTCGATTTACAATGTTGTAATAGTTTCTGGTGTATAGCAAAGTGATTCAGTTACATATATATATACACATATATATATCTTTTTCTGGATTCTTTTCCATTATGGTTTATTACAAGATATTGAATATAGTTCCCTGTGATATACAGTAAGACCTTGTTGGTTATCTATTTTATATATAGTAGTGTGTATAGGTTAATCCCAAACTCCTAATTTATCCCTCTCTTCCCTTTCCTCTTTGGTAACCATAAGTTTGTTTTCTATGTCTGTGGGTCTGTTTCTGTTTTGCAAATAAATTCATTTGTATCAGATTTTAGGTTCAGCATATAAGTGATATCATATGATATTTGTCTTTCTCTGTCTGACTTACTTCAGGCTTAGTATGATAATCCCTAGGTGTATCCATGTTGCTGCAAATGGCATTATTTCATTCTTTTTTATGACTAATATTCCATGGTGTATATATACCACATCTTCTTTATCCATTCATCTGTCGATGGACATTTAGGTTGCTTCCATGTCTTGGCTACTGTAAACAGTGCTGCAGTGAACATTGGGGTGCATGCATCTTTTTGAATTATGGTTTTCTCTGGATGTATGCCCAGGAGTGGGATTGCTGGATCCTATAGTAACTCTATTTTTAGTTGCTGGTGTCGTTGTTTCTGGCTGCACTTCGACGCTTGTGGGATCTTAGTTCCCCGACCCAGGATTGAACTGGGCTCCGGCAGTGAAAGCGCCGAGTCCTAACCACTGGACTGCCAGGGAATTCCCTATTTTTCGTTTTTCAAGGACCCTCCATACTGTTTTCCATAGTGGCTGCACCAGTTTAGATCCCCCTCCCACCCCCAACAGTGTTGGAGGGTTCCCTTTTCTCCACATTAAAAAAAAATAAAATCAGTAATGGAGGTTGGATTTTGTCAGATGATCTTTCTGCATGTAATGAGAGATCATACCATTTTTCTTAGTTATGGCAAATTTCATTGATTGATTTTGGAGTATTAAACCAACTTTACTTTCCTGGGATAAATTCTACTTGGTCATGACCTGGGAGGAGGAAGAAAGCCTATTCCCCAGGATGTGCCACTTTTGTTGAGTTAAGGAGTGTGTACAGGGCAAAGATAAGGGGGCGGTGGGGATGGTGGGAGACTCATACCAAATCTGGACTCATCCATTCTCTGTTTCCTACCTACCCTCAACCTTGGGTCCTTACCCATTAAGGAGTCTCCATCTTCCTCTGTCAAGGCAAGAACTTCCCCTTAGGTCACAGTACTCTGGTCCTCAGGGCAGGGGAAAGAACCTGTTGTTTCCACTCCCGAACCTGGCCAGGGTCCAGCACCACTCTCGCAAACTTCTGTTGGCCTCGAGGGGCTGTTTTCCTGCCTGCAGTCCCTGCAGAGAGGACAGCATAACTAGAAAGTTCTCCCTAGCCCCTCCCCCTGCTGGAGCTGCCTGGCCCTCATCCCCTCTTAGTCTGTCTTTCTGTCACCAGGTCCCAGGCTCCTCTGTCCCCCTGGGGTTTCCCACAACTCTTGTTATTTTCTGCTCTTCAACAACTCCACTTCTATGTCTCACTTCTGTGACATCTTCACCGTCCAGTTTGGCCGATGGATCCCGTAGCCCATGTTAACTCTGCTTTGCCTGAAACCAGGATTAACGTCGTATTACAGGAGCTGGAAGTCTACCTGTAACAGAGAATTTAAATGTAATACTAGAGGCATAAAAATAATAGAGCAGTATCTTCCAAGTGCCGAAAAGAAAGAAATGTGGACTTGAATTCTACATTTAGCCAAATTAGGGGTCACACTACTGAAGTCTCCCATAGGGGAAGCACTTAATCCTGAATGCCAGGTGGGTCAAGGTCACCATTTCAATCTTTGGTGATGTTTGACCTCATATTAAGAAATCGAAGTAAAAGTAATCCAAAACCACGGATTATGTAAAACAAATGAAAGTTTGTGGGGGGAGGGGGGTTGAGGTGGAGGGAGAGATTATTAATTCTTTTGTGAAAAAATTATTATATTTTCCTGGTAAAACTCACAAACAGAAGGGCATTGATTTTAAAGTAAAGCCTCCACCTCCTCAGCCTTTTCCGTTCCATTCCCCAAAGGTAACCACTGTTAATAGGCTTCTGCATCTGCTTCTAGAATGTTCTATGTATATTTAAAATGCGGGTGTGCGTGGTGTGTGTGTGTATGTGTGCTTTGCGCGAATTACATTATGCTGTATATAATGTTTTGTAACTAGCCCTTTTCCTTCAGCTACGTATTTTTCTCTATTGCTACATATAGACCTCCCTCCTTAGTCTTAAAGCCTGCATAAAACACCATTATGTGGATGTACCACAGTATGGTAAAAATTTTTTGATGGACATTTGGCTTGTTTCTACTCTTTTGGTTGTTGCAAATGAGGCTGAAATGAAGACCCTTGTGCTTTCTGTTTTCCTAAGAATGCATCTGAAGGATAAATTCCTTCCTGGAAGTAGAATTGCTGAGTCAGAGCAAGTGTACATTTTGGATTTTAACTGACATTGCCAAATTGCCATCCCATGGCATGGAGCCAATCTACACGTATCTTTTCACATGCTGACTGGCAATGGCTTTTTCAGCCCTTTTAAGTTTTAACTAGTCTGTCCGATGGATAAAGACGCTGTTGAATTCTTTTACTTTGAGTTTCACTGCTTCTTATTTTTAGTGTTATTTTGTAGAACTTTGACTCATAGAAGCTTACCACCCACCCCACCCCCACCACCAATAACCACAAGTATAAAGGGGGTTAACTGAATAACCATTAAACATTTGCATAGTCATGTAACTTAACTGTCTTTACCTTTACGATACTACCCTAAACAAATTTGAGAACCATTATTTGAAAATAACAAAAGCTTGAATGTTCACTCTTTAAAATGTTTTAATCTTGTTCAGTAAATAGGAAGTGCAACCTCTGTAGAATGGAGGGTTAAAAATGTACAAAGCTTTTCTGCTCTATGAATTTACCTTCTAAAGAGAACCAAAAGAAGCATACTAAATTTTTTTCTTTAAAAATACTTACCTTGGGCTTCCCTGGTGGCGCAGTGGTTGAGAATCCGCCTGCTGATGCAGGGGACACGGGTTCGTGCCCCGGTCTGGGAAGATCCCACAAGCCGCGGAGCGGCTGGGCCCGTGAGCCATGGCTGCTGAGCCTGCGCGTCCAGAGCGTGTGCTCCGCAACGGGAGAGGCCACAACAGTGAGAGGCCTGCGTACTGCAAAAAAAAAAATAAATAAATAAAATAAAAATAAATAAATAAAAAATAAAAATACTTACCTTGGGACTTCCCTGGTGGCGCAGTGGTTAAGAATCCGCCTGCCAATGCAGGGGACACGTGTTCAAGCCCTGGTCCGGGAAGATCCCACGTGCCGTGGAGCAACTAAGCCCATGCACCATAACTACTGAGCCTGCACTCTAGAGCCCACGAGCCACAACTACTGAGCCCAAGTGCCACAACTACTGAAGCCTGCATGCCTAGAGCCCGTGCTCCGCAACAAGAGAAGCCACCACAATGAGAAGCCCGCGCATCTCAACGAAGAGTAGCCCCTGCTCACCACAACTAGAGAAAGCTGCGCGGAGCAACAAACACCCCAACACAGCCAAAAACAAACAAATAATTAATTTAAAAAAATCCTTACCTTGAAAGCTTTTGAGGGAAAGAGAATATTTAAAAGATTTTACAAGTTCTGTGGAGAAACTCAAAGGCTAAATGTATATGCATTTTTCAAAAAGAGAGTACTTAGGAATAAACCTAACAAGAGGGTAAAACAATAACACTTCAATGAAGACTATAAAAGTAGACAAATAAAATGGTATGTTGTATTACTCAAGAATGTAAGCTCCGTGAGACCAAGGAATTTGTTAATTGCTATATCCCCAGTGCCAAGAACAGTGCTGGCACAGAGGTGCTCAGTAAATACATGTTGAATGGATGAAAGTGCATGGATAGGAAGATTTAATATCATAAGATGCCAATTGTCACCAAATTTGTGTATAAATTGAATACAATATCAATAAAAATCTCAACTGGTTTTCTCATGGAACTAGATGCTCAAAAATTCACAGGAGAGAGAAAATATGTTAGAATGTTGAAGATTCTTTTGGAAAAGAAGAATGAGGAAGGAGAATTTATCTCACGAGAAAACAAAACATATTAAAAAGTTGTGGCAACTGCAACGATTAGGTATCGACATCGGAACTGACAGCTAGACTAGTAGATCAGTAGAATAGAATAATCTAGAAACACACACACATTTATGGTGAGTGATAAAAGTAGCATCTCAGCTCAGTGGAGAAATGACAGGTTATTCAGTTAAAGGTACTGGGACAACTGGTTTTCCATTTGGAAAGAAATGAAGGTAGCTTGGTTTCTTACACTGTTCACACATACACATTCCAGATGGTTTAGTGATCTAAATGTGAAAAATCAAAGTATTAAGGTTTTAGAAGAATATACATATGATTTTTGAAAAAGGGAAGATCCTCTTAAACAAATCTGAAAAGGAAGATCCATAGAGGAAAAGATTGATAAATTTGTCCACCTTAAAATTAAGACCCTATAAAAAACATAAATGAAAAGTAACAAGACTGGAAAAAAATATTAGCAACGTACATGACAGCTGACAGATGACTGTTCATCCAGAACATATAATAACTTTTGCACTTCAATAAAAAGAGTGATAATCAATAGGAAACTGGACAAAACCAAGCACAGGAAATTTACAGAGGAGATAATATGCATACAATGATGCACAATCTCACTCTTAATCAAATAAATAAAAATTGAACCAATAACGTGATTCTAATCTTTGCCTACGAGAATTTTACCATTTGGAGGACAGTTTGGTAATATCTATTAAAAATTTAAAATGCACAAAACCTATGACTGACTTCTCAATCTTTACCCAGGAGAACACATGTGTGTGCACAAAGAAGCTCTTGCTGCTTTTTTTTTTTTTTTTTTTTTTGTGATACGCGGGCCTCTCACTGTTGTGGCCTCTCCCGTTGCGGAGCACACGCTCCGGACGCGCAGGCTCAGAGGCCACGGCTCAACGGGCCCAGCCGCTCCGCGGCATGTGGGATCTTCCCGGACTGGGGCACGAACCCGTGTCCCCTGCATCGGCAGGCGGATTCTCAACCACTGCGCCACCAGGGAAGCCCTGCTGCTTTGTTTTTAATAGTGAAAAATGGAAAAATGTCAGCTTCCATCAATAGAGGGAGGGTGGCGTAGTGGAGGTGTATACCTCATCTGAAGAATACTGGGTAACAGTTAAAAAAGTGAGCTAGTTCTCTAAGTAGCACATGATAACAGATCTGCGAGAGGTATTATTGAGTGAGAGAAGCACGCGCTGAGCAATGTGTATAATGTGCTATCATTTATGGAAAAATAAAGAAGACTATTTCCCACAGATCCATATGTATAAATGAATGTAAAGTAAAAAGGTTTGGAAGGACAAACACAAAAATGACAAAAGTGTTTATGTCTCAGGATTGGGGGAAAGGGACTGTAATTAGAAATGGTGTAATAACCTAATCTAGAGGGAGCTTGAAACTGACCGGTGATATCTTAATTTTATTCAAAAGATATCCAGGTATTACTTACCTGCCTAATTCTAAATTCACTTTTAAAACTTTAAAGAGAGAGAAAACAAGGACTTCGGACTGGGTGCAATGGGCGTGTTTGAGGAGTCACTGCCCCCGTCCCCTCCCCAGCTTCCATAAGCCCCCTTCACTCCAACCAAACACACACACAGGAAATCTGGCTGCAATCCCAACTGAACTGTTTCCTAAACAGCATTAAGAAAGAACAAGCTGTTTTGCAAGCAGTAGCAGAGAGAGCCCGTTACCCCATAGACAGTTGGACTTCACCCTAGGAGTGGGGATGTTTGGGAAGGCGAATGGAGAGAAGGAGGGCAAGTAGGTGTGGGTGGGTGGAGGGGCTCCCTCACAGGACTATAGTCATGAGATGTAGCAGTCTCAGCAGTGCCCTCCAGAGGCCACGCCCAGGATAGGGAGCTAGGGGGTAAGTTGTGGGACAAGGCTTGTCTGAAATATCTCCTCTGGCAGACATACTCTCCTTCTGGTTATTCGGCACGCAGAGAAGCCCTCTGAGCCTCAATCACACCTGAGCCAGACAAATAGGGCCTAGATGAGGGATCAGCAGAGATACAGATTGGGCAAGCTTACAGTGATCCCACCCGGGCCATTATTAATTGGTTGGAAACATCATAAAGAGCATCTCACATCATCACAGAGCATCTCAAACCTCTGCACACAAATGGAGACCCACAGCCCCTGCCCTGAGCCAAAGGCAGGTGGTTTGGGGATTATAAATCTTGAGAATTCTACCCCCTCCACACGGATAGAGAGTGAAGGGCATTTTGACGTCATCCTTTGAAAAGGCTTTAGTTTTTCATTCACGGCCTCCACACCGCCCGTGAGAAATCGGGGCAGGTCTCTGGACGCCCATGAATCACTGCAACGCCTCCTGCCTGGCACTTGGCCTCTGGGCCTGTCCCCTCAGTGCACCTTCCACTTGGCAGACCAAGTGAGCTTTCTAAAATGAACTCTGACCATGCACTTCGGGGCCTTCATGGCTCCCTGGAGCCTTCAGGACAAGAACTTCTCAGGAGGTCAGCAAGAGCGTTGTGTCCTGGGCCTTTGCCTGCCTTACCAGCCTCATCCTGCCCCACCCTGTCCCCCACGTTGGAACTGTCTGGGCGAAGGCCACCTGTGTCAAGGATTTTGCTGTGTCATCCTCTGGGTCCAGAATGCTCTTCCTCCCTGTGTCCAACTTATAAACATTCTTCAAGACAGTCTCAAGCACCAATTCCTCAAAAAAGCCTTCTCTGATGCCCCCAAAGAACCCTGCACAAGGTTGTTGAGCTGCCATCGGCCTGCATCCCCCTGTGCTCACGGAGGAAAAGGTCTTTGCTCAATGGAGGGCACCCAATGGCCAGCAGAGTACCTGTCCTGTGCGGGGGCTCGGTACCTACTCATTGAATAAATGCCTGAGTGAAAGGTCAGGAATAAACCTGCAGAGGCCACTGGGTAAAGAGCACTCATTTGTAAGTCAAGAGACCTGACAACTAGATTTTTCTGAGCTGTGCCACACTGCTGCCCTAGGCAAAGTTATTACCTTCCCAGACCTCCATCTTTCTCATCTGTGCTATGAGGAACTTGCATTAAATGTCTCTTACCTCTTGGGCTCTGACAATTCCCTTAAAAGAGTAAAGGAACCCTAATTGTCAGGGTTGATGAGGGCAACTCTTCCTCGTTGCTCCCACGCATGTAGCTGATGGGAGGGTGAAAGCCTTAAAAACGTGGATACCCAAATATGCAGCAATTTTACTTCTAGGACTTTCTGCCTAAGGAAATAACTGAAGATGCGACTAGAGATTTAACTCTATGGATAATGACCCTAGTACTGCTTATAACAGTGAAAATAGGAAATGACCCAAGTATCTAACAAGAGAGGATTAGTGAATAAAACATAGTATTTCATACCAAATATTATGCAGACATAGAAATGAAATAAATCTCTTTTTATTGACAGAGAGATATCCAGGCTAAATTAAGTATTAAAAGTAGATTGTAGGGGCTTCCCTGGGGGCACAGTGATTAAGAGTCCGGCTGCCAATGCAGGGGACGTGGGTTTGAGCCCTGGTCTGGGAAGATCCCATATTCTGCGGAGCAACTAAGTCCTTGTGTCACAACTATTGAGCCTGTGCTCTAGAGCCCGCGAGCCACAACTACCGAAGCCTACATGCCTAGAGCCCATGCTCCGCAACGGAGAGTAGCCCCCGCTTGCCGCAACTAGAGAAAGCCTGTGCGCAGCAACGAAGACCCAACACGGCCAAAAATAAATAAATAAAATTAAAAAAAATTAGATTGTAAAATAATATTTAAAGTAATATTAAATATTAAAAATAATATATTTTTTTGGCGTCACCACGTGGCTTGTGGGATCTTAGTTCTCCGACGAGGGATTGAACCCGGGCCATGGCATGAAAGCGCCAAGTCCTAACCATTGGACTGCCAGGGAACTCCCCTAAAGTATGTTCTTACCACTGTTTAAAATACCTAGTATATCTACATATAGGATATCGAATTATGAAATGGGGTTATTGGTGAGTGGTGGGATTCTGGGAAATTATTTTCCTTCCTGCTTCTTATTTATGTGAAAGATGGCAAACCTGGAAAGAAAAAGAATTACCCATAACCTCACCTGATTGTAAATATTTTATTTACTTATTCTATAACATTTCATGTATGGAAATATATGTTACTTACAGGATGAAAAAAAAAGTATTTTCAAAAGCCTATAAAATTCTAGAACGTGATTCACAAAGAGCCATTCGTCCAAGTTCACCCATAGCACGTCCCTGGCAGAACAAGGCTGGAAGAACGGCCTCCTCTCTCATGGGCCCCTGGACTCTGCTTCCTGGCAGATGACAGGATCACTGGGTACATCGGGAAGATGTCTCTGTCCCTTGTTCCTTGGCCAAGATGTGGTCTGGGCATAGAAGGCGAGAGTGCGTGCAGGAGGGTATCTGAAGGTAGGAGGTGTGGGTAGACCAAATAGGACATGGGGGCCACGGTTGGCACGTGCCCAGCCTGACGAGGGTACAGGGAGGTGGACAGACACAGTCATTGGTCGTAGGGTACCTTTCCTGCTGCGGAATGGCAGTCCTTTGGCCCTTCTTCCCCAGGGCTTCTCCCTCTTCTATTTCAAAAGTTTAATGCAAATCCTAACGACACCGATCTTGTCCCTGGGAGGCACTGGGCTGTGTCACCCAACTGACCACTAACCACAACCAGCTCGCTTCTCTCCTGGTTCCTGAAATCTGGGGGCAGATGGTGGGGATGTTGGAGACAGCCCCCTACCCAAAGCCAAGAGGGAAGGGGATGAAGAGAGGGATAGAGGAAGTTAACCTTGGTCCTCAGCCCACGGCCCCCAGGGTCTTCTTTCCTGTGAAGCCCAACCGTCCCCAGCCAGATTTCCTGTCCCTTTAACCTTCTCCAAGAATGCAGGGCTGCCCGTCAAGGTTGGCCACAGGGGTCAGGTTGCTGTTGGGGGTGGGGCACGGCAGACGGGGCCATCGTCACTTCAGGTCTCCCCTTCACCTTCTGTTTCCCATAATTCCTTAGGGTGCCAGTTCCTAACTTTTGTCCCTTTCAAAGGAACCTTGGATACTCAGTTGAACCAGAATTTTGGAGGGGGGGTGGGGTGGTTAGTGGTCTGCGCCCCGTGGGGACAGCACTGGTCTAGGCACACGATGGGGAGCTGAGAAACTCTGGGGGTGCTAAGTTCAAAGGCTGGAGGCAGTTCTGGTCCCCTCTTCTCCTTCCTGTCTCATCCATCTCAGAGAACTCTTTCTAGGCACCCCAGGCCCAGGTGGGGAGGAGAGAGGGTTCAGTCTCCGGGGGGCGGGCCTCATCTGCCCTGCCCCTCCCCCAGCTTGGAGGACATAAAAGCCCAGATTTAGCTAAGAGGTGATGTCAGTGCCAGTTGGAGCACTGGAACTTTGCAGGTGGGGTCCTGGACTCCGTCTGCTGGCAGAGCCCGCTGAGGGGGGCACTGGGGGGTGACGGTGGAAGTGAGGGGCCTGGGAGGAGAGGGGCGTGGGGCTCTCTTCTCCCTAAATGCCCTGCGGGCTTTGGACACTTACTGGGCTTGGGGTCTTGCTGCAGAGATGAAGCTGCCCCTGGGCCTAGCAGGACTCCTGGTCATTCTAGCAACGCCCCAGCCTTCTGAGGGTGCTTTTCCAGGTAACGGTTCAGAAGGAAGGGAGAAGCTGCTGTGTTGGGGGAGGTTCTAAGTCCCCGGGATGCCTCCCCTCAGTGTAAGCCACCTGGGCTCTAGGGCCTGATGGAGGCTTTGGGTCCAGTCCTGACCTCGTGACCCCTGTTCTGGGCAGCTGTCCTGGGGGAAGTGGAGACCTCGGTGGTGCTGACCTGCATGGAGGAGGCCAAGCGGCTAGTGGACAAAGCCTACAAGGAGCGGCGGGAAAGGTGGGGCATCGGGGTACGGCCTGGCTCTGGGCAAGGCTGTCCCAGGCCTTTCAGAGAAGGAACAGGCAGTGGGGAATTCGTGGCTGGGGCTGGGGCCCTCTGTCTGTCAGTCTCTTCATCTCTGGGTGTGAGAACATCTTCCAAACCATGCTTCCCATGGCCTGGCCTCTGGGCACCCAGGTCCAAACCCTGTTTAAAAAGAGAAACCTGCTTCCTAACTGTGGGTCTGTCTACACTGTCCTCTGTGTCCAGAACCCTGGGCTGGGGCTCTGCTGAGCCTCTCTGCCTCCCTTCTCTGGCCCTCCCTCCTCCCTTCCCCAAGCAGCATCAAGCAGCGGCTTCACAGTGGCTCGGCCAGCCCCATGGAACTCCTGTCCTACTTCAAGCAGCCAGTGGCAGCCACCAGGACAGCTGTGAGGGCTGCTGACTACCTGCACGTGGCCCTAGGCCTGCTGGAGCGGAAGCTGCGGCCCCTGTGGCCAGGCCGCTTCAATGTCACAGGTGCCATGCCCTCTACATCCCAGACCCTCGCTCAATCCCGGTGGTTCCCCCGAACCCTCTTTCCAGGGAGTCTCAGCGGGCATCCCAGCGTCCCCTCCATGTCCTCGGACCACACCACCCAACCGAGGCTCCCCAGCAGAGGATAGAAAACAGGGTCTCAGCTCCCACTCGCCCCCTACTTTCCCGGCCCCGCAGACGTGCTGACACCGGCCCAGCTGGATCTGCTGTCCAAGACTAGCGGCTGCGCCTACCAGGACCTGGGGGTGAGGTGCCCAGAGGAGGACAAGTACCGAACCATCACCGGGAAGTGCAACAACAAGTGCGGCCGCTGGGGACCGCCCCTCGGCGGGCGGGCAGTGGCTAGAGGGGGGTGGTCCCGGCCACATGGCGTCAGCGCCCTGTTCCCCCACCCCTGCAGGCGCAACCCCACGCTAGGGGCCTCCAACCGCGCCTTTGCGCGCTGGCTGCCGGCGGAGTACGAGGATGGCTTCTCCCTGCCCTTCGGCTGGACGCCCGGGGTCAAGCGCAACGGCTTCCCGGTGCCCCTGGTGAGCCCTGGCCCGCGGAGTGGGAGAGGTCCGGCCGGGGCCAGGGCCCCTGACTCCCCGTGTCCCGCAGGCTCGCGCCGTCTCCAACGCCATCGTGCGCTTCCCCACGGAGAACCTGACCCCGGACCAGGAGCGCTCGCTCATGTTCATGCAGTGGGGGCAGCTGCTCGACCACGACCTCGACTTCACCCCCGAGCCAGCCGCCCGCGTCTCCTTCCTCACTGGCGTCAACTGCGAGACCAGCTGCGTGCAGCAGCCTCCCTGCTTCCAGCTCAAGGTAATCCCTCCCTGCCCCACCGGCCAGCCTGCCGGCTCGCGGGAGGGGCAGCGTTCCCGGAAGGGAACACCTCCCTCCGTGCCCAGCCTTCCTTCCCTGGCTCCCAGCAAGGCTGGCCCTGAGCCCCCATCCCCCACCGCTCTGGGCTAGGGACCTTCCCACCGTCCCTCAAACCTCTGTGCGCAGGTGCCGGGGACTCAGTCCTCCTCCCTCCCCACTCCCGGGCTCCCTCTCCCCAAGCCCACATCACACAGAGGCTGGGTTTTGGGGTTGGAGCAGGACTGAGAGTGGGCTGCTTGGTCGAGACACGTGCAGAGTAGGTAGACGAGGGGAGAAAGAAGGAAGGAGCATCCGAGAGAGAGGGAGGGAGAGACAGGGGCCAGAGGGAGAGAGAGGAAAGGGACAGGGAAGAGACAGAGACGGGAGAGGAAGGGGAAAGGAAGAGGAGGCCCCCGGAGAGTGTAGAGACCAGATCTAGGGAACAGAGGAGGGAGGAGCAGAGACAGAAAAGAGGAGAGAAAGGAGGTTTGGGGGGGAGGGGGTCAGAGGACTGGCCACACCCCCTCCAGGGGGCCCCACATCCCCCACGCCAGCGTCCTACTCGTCACCCCTCCAGCTCGGAGGCGCTCCGCTGGTGGAACCTCAGGCTGATCCCCTGGGGGCCTTGAGACACCTTCCGGCCAGCCAAGGGGACCGAGGAGCTCCGTTTTAGTGTCTGGGTTGCCCCCTCTGGTCCTGGGCTCTAGGCTGCTTCCGAGGTGGGAATTAAGGCCTTCAGGAGGGTGGACAGGGGAAAGCCACTCCTGATCTCTATCCCTGCCCTCAGCGAGCCCGCCGGGCCTCTCTCTGTGCCGCAGATCCCGCCCGATGACCCCCGCATCAAGAACCAACGTGACTGCATCCCTTTCTTCCGCTCCAGCCCAGCCTGCAAAGGGAGCAACATCACCTTCCGCAACCAGATCAACGCGCTCACCTCCTTCGTGGACGCCAGCATGGTGTACGGCAGCGAGGACCCCTTGGCCATGAAGCTGCGCAACCTGACCAACCAGCTGGGGCTGCTGGCCGTCAACACCCGCTTCCATGACAACGGCCGGGCCCTGCTGCCCTTTGACAACCTGCACGATGACCCCTGCCTCCTCACCAACCGCACCGCGATGATCCCCTGCTTCCTGGCAGGTCGGTCCAGGGCAGGGACCTGGGCTGACTCAGGGGTGCCCCCTACCGGAGCCACAGCGGGCCTGTTTGAGAGCCCCTTGTGGGTTTGCATTTTGAGAGACTGTCCTCATCAACTTCATGATATTAATCCAGTTGCCTTGGTAACAAGTTGGATGGAGCCAGAGAGGCGAAACAAAAACAAAACCCCAAACCTAAGAAGGAGACTCAGGGATGGCAAAGGAGCGAACCTCTGTCCATCTGGTCAACCCTTTCTCTGTCGCTCTCTTTCCCTCTGGACTCTGGGAGAGAGGAAAGTTGAGTCCTCCAGGAACAGGGAACTGAAGGGACAGAGAGCAGCATGGCACCCTCACCCTCTAGAATCACAGTATCCAATATGGTAGTCACTTGCCACATGTGGCTATTTTCATTTACGTGTAAGTTAATTTAAATTAACTTAAATTTAAAACAAGATTCCTCCACTGCACTAGCTACATTTCAAGTGCTCAACAGCCGCGTAGGCTAGTGGCTTCCATATAGGACAGCTCAAATGTAGAACACTTCCATCTTCATGTTCTATTGGACAGAGCTGCTCAAGAACATCACCACCTATCCACCTCGATTCCCTGTAATAAGAGAGGGTGGGATTTTCGATTTAAACGACTGGCATTCCTGGGGATGTGGTTGGGACAATGATGGTGGTAGTGCCCAGAAATTTTACGCTTTTACCTTTAAACCCAACAGTGGGTCTGAGGCCTTTCTCTCTGGCCTCCCAACCTCACCTCCTGGTGGCTCCTGATGGCTGGGCCCTGGGGAGGAGAATCAAGGTCAGCACCAGTGTGGGCTTTTCTGGGCTAGTGGGGGAAGAGCAGCACTCCTTGGCCTCCACATGGTGTTGAGCCACATGTTCCCAGCCCGGATGGTCATGACCTCTGTCAGGTTGTGGGAAGGGAAAGCTGCTCTCAGAGGATATCCTCCTCAACAAACTTTAGCGCTGTGGAGGACTGAACCCAGCGTCCTGCAGAAATGGGCCTGGCCCTAACCCTCTGATACTTCCAGAGCAGGTTTAGGGGAAGACTAGAGGGATCAGAGGGTCACACTTTGTTCCTTTGCACAGTCTCAGGGGTGGACTTCAAACATCCTGTGCCCTGGCTCCCTGCACTGAGCAGGCTGCCCAATCAGCATGCAGTAAGGTGTGGATGGCAGTTCTGAGCAGATGGTACTGGCTTTCTAGAGTCCTGTGTTAAGAAGGATTCTGAGGTTGCATCCAATTTTAGCAGGAGAGAGGGCTGTGATCATTCACTGTGTCTCACACGGACAGGAAAATAGGGAGAGCCAACGTGCGTGCTACTTTTTGGCCTTCCCTGAATCAAGAGAATAAGTCAATCAAGCTGTATTCATGGATCTCCTATTTTGTACCAGGCACTGTGTTAAACCCCATGTGTCTATGTATACATTGGATGGGAGGGTCAGATACAAAAAGGCACAAGCCCGGTCCTTGTCCTCAAGGTGCTACCAGTCTCAGGTGTGGGAAGGTGGCAAGTCTTGTGTCAGATCTGGTGCTTAGTGAATGAGTGTCTCTGACCAGCAGTGCCACTAAAGAGAGGGAGAGCTATTATGGGGCACCAGGGCATCAAGGCAGGCTTTCTGGAGGAGGTGTAAACTGAGCATGGCATGGAAAGATGGGTGGAGGGGAGGGCTGGGTAAGGGGCATTTGAGGCCTTGGCTTGGGAGAGGGTTTCAGTGGAGCAAGTCCTTTCTGGGAGGGAGGTCTTAGGAATGACCATAGCTTTTGCTTCCCCAAGGGGACAGCCGCTCAAGTGAGATGCCTGAGCTCACCTCCATGCACACACTCTTGCTGCGGGAGCACAACCGGCTGGCCACAGAGCTCAAGCGCCTGAACCCCTGCTGGGATGGAGAGAAGCTCTATCAGGAAGCCCGAAAGATCGTGGGAGCCATGGTCCAGGTAGGCAGTCCTGCGCATCAGTGATGCCAGGGGTCGGCAGACGGGATCCAGACATGCCTCTGCCACATCTTAGCAGTGCAAATTCACCCTCATGAGCTTCAGTTTCTTCATCCGTGATACTGTAAGGATTAAAGGACACATATGAAAACACCTGGCACATACTAAGTGCCTGACAAGGGTCACTTGCCTTCCATCCCCTCTTTCCCAGGCTTGCTGACCTTTCTACTGATACTTTCCTGTCCACCGGGAATGGTATTGGGAGGTTTAAACAGGTGGTTCTAAAGTGCCTGGCGCACAGAGGCTGTTCAGTAAATGCTTCTCCTTTCCTTCATCTCATCATCACCCATGGCTCCTTTGCACACTCCCTCTTCTTTTTTTTTTTTTTTTTGCGGTACGCGGGCCTCTCACTGTTGTGGCCTCTCCCGTTGCGGAGCACAGGCTCCGGACGCGCAGGCTCAGCGGCCATGGCTCACGGGCCCAGCCACTCCGCGGCATGTGGGATCTTCCGAGACCAGGGCACGAACCCGTGTCCCCTGCATCGGCAGGCAGACTCCCAACCACTGCGCCACCAGGGAAGTCCCTCCTTCTCCCAACTTTTGGTTCTCCAGCATCCCCATTGTCTCTCCAAGACATAAACACACACACGCACCCACGCACGCACACGCACCCACGCACGCACACGCACACGCATGCACATGCACACTCGTTGTTAATACTCCTTGACCCTGGAGGGGAGAGAGTTGCTGGTGCTGAGGGTGAGTTTTCAATTTGCACTAAGAAAGTAAGTGAGATTCATTTAAACCTCAGAGGAAATTCCAGAGTCTAGAATCTAGAGTGGGACTGTTCCATCTTTTCTCTTTTCACTGGGAGAAAGCATCTAGGGTGGCCCTTTTCCATTTTGCTTCTCCTCCTCCTACAGGCAATATATTGAACCCTACTGTGAGCCAGGCACTTGCTGGGCACTGAGTAATTTCAAGAGCAATGAGATACAACCCTTGCCCTCAAGGAGCTAATAAGTTTGTAGGAGAAATGGGACCATGGGTAACAAGGGCAAGGGAGTTATTGCAAGGACTAACAAAGCCCTTTTTAAATGTAATACTTTAGGGCAGAGAGCAGCATAATTACCTGTAATTTACATTTGAGGAACTGGGGCTCAGAGAGGTTAATAACTGGCCCAAGGGCACACAGCAGGCAAGCACTAGAGCTCTGTTTATGCCACTCGATGCCACTCTGTGAGACTCAGCTCCAGTGCTGTGAGAGGCAAATCCCTGGCCGTATTCGGGAGCAGGCGAAGAATCTGCTGGGCGGGGTGAGTGGAGAGGCTGCTCTGCGTGACTTTTCTCTTTTTTTCCTTTTTTTTTTTTTAACATCTTTATTTGAGTATAACTGTTTTACAATAGTGTGTTAGTTTCTCCTTTACAACAAAGTGAATCAGTTATACATATACATATGTTCCTATATCTCTTCCCTCTTGTGTCACCCTCCCTCCCACCCTCCCTATCCCACCCCTCTAGGTGGTCACAAAGCACAGAGTTGAACTCCCTGTGCTATGCGGCAGCTTCCCACTAGCTATCTAATTTACATTTGGTAGTGTGTTTATGTCCCTGCCACTCTCTCACTTCGTCACAGCCTACCCTTCCCCCTCCCCATATCCTCAAGTCCATGCTCTAGTAAGTCTGTATTTTATTCCCGTCCTACCACTAATCTCTTCATGACATTTTTTTTTCTTAGATTCCATATATATGTGTTAGCATACGGTATTTGTTTTTCTCCTTCTGACTTACTTCACTCTGTATGACAGACTTCAGGTCTATCCACCTCATTACAAATAATTTCATTTCTTTTTATGGTTGAGTAATATTCCATTGTATATATGTGCCACATCTTCTTTATCCGTTCATCTGTTGGTGGACACTTAGGTTGCTTCCATGTCCTGGCTATCGTAAATAGAGCTGCAATAAACATTTTGGTACATGACGCTTTTTGAATTATGGTTTTCTCAGGGTATATGCCCAGTAGTGGGATTGCGGGGTCATATGGTAGTTCTATTTGTAGTTTTTTAAGGAACCTCCATACTGTTCTCTATAGTGGCTGTATCAATTTACATTCCCACCAGCAGTGCAAGAGGGTTCCCTTTTCTCTACACCCTCTCCAGCATTTATTGTTTCTAGAGTTTTTGATGATGGCCAATCTGACCGGTGTGAGATGATATCTCATTGTAGTTTTGATTTGCATTTCTCTACGTGACTTTTCTTTAGATCATCACTTACCGGGATTACTTGCCCCTGGTGCTGGGGCCGGTGGCCATGATGAAGTACCTGCCCCAGTACCGCTCCTACAATGACTCGGTGGACCCGCGCATCGCCAACGTCTTCACCAACGCCTTCCGCTATGGCCACACCCTCATCCAACCCTTCATGTTCCGCCTGAACAATCAGTACCAGCCTATGCAGCCCAACCCTCGTGTTCCGCTCAGCAAGGTCTTTTTTGCCAGCTGGAGGGTTGTGCTGGAAGGTGAGCAGGACCTAGGCCAGGAGTGAGTTAGCTGGCAGCCGAGGGTGGGATGGGGGTGGGCTTGGTCACAGGGAGCTAGGGTGGAACAAATCCTCTTTCCTTCCATCTTTGGGCATCTGATCTGACTTTCCAGCCTCAGTTCACCTGACTCTCCTTGCACATCTGATAACAAAGAGTTGGGGGGAGATGGCTTGCAAGGAGCTGGCTCCTTCCTGGGTGTTGTACTGAATAATTCTCAGTGACCCAGGAGGTCAGGGGCTGGGAGCACCTGAGCCTTGCCTGTCTGAATGGCATTACCCCCGGAGACCTCAAAGCCTCAGTGAGGACCTGCCCGCTGGGGGCACCTTGACACCAGAAGCCGCATGTGCCCAGCCCTCTTCTGCAGTTCCCCCGGTTCTACCTGACTCCGGTCTGAGCTCTGATACTGAGCCAGATCCTTCCCCCAGCCTTGCTCCTCTTGTCCCAGGTGGCATCGACCCCATCCTCCGGGGCCTCATGGCCACCCCTGCCAAGCTGAATCGCCAGAACCAAATCGCGGTGGATGAGATCCGGGAGCGGTTGTTTGAACAGGTCATGAGGATCGGGCTGGACCTGCCCGCTCTAAACATGCAGCGCAGCCGGGACCACGGCCTCCCAGGTGAGGGGCTGGAGGAGTCTCCCCGGCCCCGCCCCTCCCCACCTCCCACTCCAGGGCCCGCCCTCCCCAGTGCCCCCAGCTGCCCAGGGCTCCCCCGAACCCCCAGAACGTTGCTCTTAGGATGCGGTCTGAGGTCAGGCCCCTACCTCTCCCTGGGCCCATCTGCCCCATTTCCAGCACCTCCCGCCTCCTTGGTGTTGCGGTAACCCTCCAAGTTAGAGCATCACCGTAATAACCACAGCCCCCGCCCACAGTCTGAAAATCCGTCTCCATCTCACTTCACTTTGCTTCATTTTACATGAATTCTGAGGGTAAGAGATTATTATCACCTCCGTTTTACTAATGAGGAAACTGAGGCTTGGAGAAATTCAGAATCTGCTCAGGTTCTCCAGCCAAGTCCATGACAGCTGGAATTGGAGCCCAGATCAGCCTCATGCCACGCCCGTGCCTGTGTTATAGGACAGCTGGTGTGGCTGATTCTTCTAGACACACTGCGCCCATCACGGGTCTGAGATCTCCACAGGGGGCTGGGAGATGCTCCTATTCTTGGAGCCAAGCAGCAGTTATGGCAATTTAGGATTTACCTTAGGGTGGGAAGGCAAGGAGAAGACAGAGAGGCTCCTGGAGAGACCCAGCTGTCCCCAGGCCCCTGGAGAGGCCGGAGGGTTCCCTGTGGGGTTTAGAGCCTGGTAGCAGCCCCTCCGTGTCCTCCCCTCCCTCAGGTACCTCGGTACGTGGCCTCGCTGTGTTGGGAAGGTGGCCTTTCTGGGACCCACCCACGGGCCTCTCTCCCCTCCCCCCATACAGGGTACAATGCCTGGAGGCGCTTCTGCGGGCTTCCGGAGCCCAGCACGGTGGGCGAGCTGGGCACGGTCCTGAAGAACCTGGACCTGGCGAGGAAGCTGATGGCCCAGTACGGCACGCCCAACAACATCGACATCTGGATGGGTGCTGTGGCCGAGCCCTTGAACAGCAAAGGCCGCGTGGGCCTGCTCCTTGCCTGCCTCATCGGGACCCAGTTCAGGAAGCTCCGCGATGGCGATCGGTGAGGACAGAGGCCGAGGGGCTCAGGCCCGCTGCGTGGCGGTGGGCCCGTCCCTGACCCTCGGGGGCCCCAGCCTCCTCGTGCTAGAAGGAGTGCGTTGTGGGGAGCCTCAGGGTCACCTCTCACGTGCCCTGAATCTGCTGGGGGCGCAGCAAGGAGGGACCTGGACCCTTGGTTGTGAAGGAGGGAAGAGAGAAAACGCCACCCGTAGTCACTTCTTCTCCGGGTCCCGGGCTGCCGCCACGGCACCACCAGTCTCCGTTGAAAGGTCCCATCCTTGCTTTCCCACGGCTGCTCCTGCTGTCATTTCCCTGGGGTGACATCTATCACACCCAGTTCTACCCTAGCCTGAATCGCGCCTTTGGGATCATTTTTAAAAGGTGTCCCACTCAGGGTGGACAAATTATAAACCACCCCCAAGAGCCTTTCCCCCCACGTGGATGTAGCCCTGGCTACGTTGTGAATGAGTGTGGGCCTGGCTCCCCGTCTGTCGTCAGCGGTGCCCGGAGGCTGCTGGGGCGTGGGCGGGGGGAGGCAGCTGGGCAGCTGTGAGTGGCGCTCTATTTGTTTGAACCCCCCTGGGCTGCCTGAAGGGCTGGAGCTCCCCCGTGCTGGGGGGCCGGTGTCTGCCGTGGTCCTGTGTCATCCGGGAGCAGCTCCAGCCAGTGGACGCCCTCCCGGCCCAGGAGGGCCTCTGGTACAGTGGCCAGGGGTGTTCCCGTGCAGGTTTTGGTGGCAGAACAAGGGCGTGTTCAGCCCGCAGCAACAGCAGGCCCTGGCCAGCATCTCCTTGCCTCGCATCATCTGCGACAACACAGGCATCACCGTCGTGTCCAAGAACAACATCTTCATGTCCAACACGTTCCCTCGGGACTTTGTCAACTGCAGTGCACTCCCTGTGTTGGACTTGGCTTCCTGGAGGGACAGGGACTAGAGACTGGGTAAGGGGGTGCAGTGGTGAGGTGAAGGTTGGGCATACCTGGGCTGGCCAGTTGGAACCACAGAGATCTCCCTTCCCTAGGTGAGCTCATCCCTGTTCTGGGTGCCAGCCAGAAAAACCAATGACTCGACATTCATTCGTGTGTGTGTGTGTGTGTGTGTGTGTGTGTGTGTGTACGTACGTGCGCAGTGAATATAAATTGCATTGTGTGTGTGTGTTGTGTGTGAACGTGGGTAGTATTTTGTGTGCTGTGTATGTGTGTTTGCTGTTTATGTACTAAGTATGGAAGGCAGCAGAGTGGGTTGGCGAGGAACACGAGCTCAGGAGCTAGACCGCTTGGGTTCAAACCCTGCCTCTGCAGCTCACCAGCTATGTGACCTTGAACAAGTTCCTCAACCTTGCTAAGCCTGAATTTTCTTCTCTGTAAATAACAGCTATCAGGGCTCCTTAGAAGGTCCACTTGCATTCTCTAATACTCGGTTTATTGAGCACTTACTACCTGCCAGGCACTGTGCTAGGCATAGGAAACATACAGAAAAAGTCAGACACCGCTTCTGCTCTCACGGAGCTTATACCTCGAGAGTGTCCAGGTAGCAGAGGTGAACCAGTGACCCCAGAGGAGTGGCTAGTAGCAGTTGGGCTGTGGGTGGTGGTTGAGTTATGGGCCCGTGCGAGCCAGGCTCAGTCCCTGGCTGCCCTTTTTCTTCCTTACTCTCTTCTCTTGCTTTTTCACAGGAGCCTGCCTGGAGAGGGACTGGGGCCCATTGGCTCTTTTGTACCATTTGTTTGTACCTGATGATTATGATAATAAAACATCACTGATGGGGATCTTTGCTCTGTCTGCAGTGGGGCTGGACCCTCAGCATGAGGCTTGCTCTGGGCTCTGAACTTGAACCAGGGTAGTCAGTGCTTCAGGGTCCTTTCTGAACTGGGGCTCAGGACATCCAGGAGTCCTCCTTTGGCTGATTCATACATGGAAGGCAGTCAGTTCTTAGAAGCCTAGGGGCCAGGCCAAACCAAGCAGACCCTCTTCCCTCACCTTCCCCAGGGAACAGGAATTGTGGTCACCAAGCCCTTCTGTTCGTGCATTGCTCTGGGAAGTATTTGCTATGTGCTCACTCTGTGTCAGGCCCGGAAATAGAGGGGACACACTTTTCCTGCAGGAGAGGAAGAGCGGAGGGGTGATGAGAAGGTAGTTCCCTCCCCAGATAACAAGGCACCTCTGGTCCTGCATCCCTGCAGCTGGCACAGTGGTTCGGAGGCCCTAGGACAGTAGACTCCTTCTCACTCCTGCCTTCATGGGGCCGGGTTCCCAGACTGGGACAGCAGGCGGGGCTGAAGGAGGGGAAGGAGCATACTCCCTAATAAACTTGCCTGGACCTTAATCCCTCTGACTGGTGGATTCCCTCCCTTCTTCCCGCATTTGGGGAGGGGCACCCACAGCTGGAGGCTGAAAGTATGCAGGATGCTGGGGCTCCCATGCCCATAGGAGCCCCCGGCACTTCACCCTAGCAGGATAAATACTGCTCAGCTCCATTTCACTGATGACGAGAGGGGTGTTCAGTGAGGTGAAGGGCCTCATCTGAGGCCTCAGAGAAGAGGGTGCCAGAGTCAGGGCTGCAGCCCAGGCCTCCTGGCTCCTGGGCTTTTCCCACAGGATGGCTAAGTGCCTCCCACCCCTGCCCCACCAGTCAAGGGATCTGGAGGCCCCGGCTGGGCTGACCTTACCCAGGAAGGTCATTTTAAAACAACTCATGAATGTGTATTGGGCGGCAGCATTAGCAATGTTCTGGAGCTGCCCATCAAAGGCCTCGCAGGCTTCAAGGACTGGCCTAGAAGAAGAGGGTATTTCCCTGAAGGGCCCCTCGAAGGGAAATTAACTTTAGCTCTAGGGGAATCCAGGCTTGGATTTCCTCCCTCTTTGACCCCGTGGCACTGAGTGCTTTCTTGCCACCCCACGGCCATGGCTTCTTTTCCCAGGAGCCACTTGCCTCCTCTTTTTTCTTTGAGAGCACTTTGAAATCCCACCAGACCATGCCCTCTCACCCCATAGACTCATGCACACGACCTGTTGGTGGTGAGACATGTCTGAACTGTAAACATCCAGTTACTCATTTGGCAGTGATTCCAAGGCCTGGCTTGGGAGGGGAACAAGGTCATTGCCAGCACCTCTGTAGTCAATCACCAAATGTTTACTGAGCACTTACTGTGTGCCGAGCGCCATGCTGGGGGCCACGGGACACACTTGGAAGTGGGCTGAAGTC
This sequence comes from Kogia breviceps, assembly GCF_026419965.1. NCBI lineage: Eukaryota > Metazoa > Chordata > Mammalia > Artiodactyla > Physeteridae > Kogia > Kogia breviceps. The sequence continues at coordinate 24,385,069 of NC_081328.1, forward strand.
CCTGGCTCAAGGAGTTTACAATCTCGTTCATGGGGAGGAGAGAGAAGGGTGTAAGGGCCTTGACTTGTTCAGGGGAGAGGATGGCTGACATCTGGCAAGCTAGACTGGAAGGTATCTCAGAGGGTATCTCGGAGTCTTGACAGAAAGGAGGGTTTCCGCAGGCAGAGAGGATGGATTCGAGAGGAAGGGCTGGAGAGGCCGAGGGGGCTGGCCTCGGGCATGAGCGAGGCATGCATCCAGGGAGTGTAGAGAGACCCGGCTGGAAAGAAGGGCTGGGACTGGGTATGGAGCTCTAAGGGACCGGGTCACTGAGCTTGCTTGAAATGGCATCGTGGACCAAGGGGAGCTTTACTGCACAGTTTGGGAGGCCGTGGAGCCCAGGCCCCTAATTCTCTTCGAGGCCCACGGTAAGAGGTCCAGCTTATCGATGGCTGAGCAGTCCACGAAGCCTCGTGGGTAGCTGTTGGCTTGGAGGGGATGCAGCGGGACCTTGGTGATGTGGGTGTTGTCACAGACAAGGCGTGACAAGGACATTTTCTGTAGAGAGTTCCGCTGTTCCTCAGTGAAGACCCCAGGGTTCTCCCACCAGAACCTGCAGAGACAGAAGCAGGGTCTCTCCATACAGCCCAGCTGTTGGACCCTCCCCAGTCCACCAGAGGGGAAGGAAGGAGGTCACCGGAACATGCCAAGGTCTGGCGTCAGTCCTCCTATAGGACGCCCACGGCCCACCTCCGAGAAGGGATGCCCCTCCGCGCCCTCCCCGCTGAGGTCTCACTCGCCTGTCTCCGTCACGGATCTTCTGGAACTGCCTTCCCAGGAGGCAGGCCAGGAGATGCCCCACCTGGCCCCTCTCTACCAGGGGCTCAGCGATGGCCCCTATCCAGATGTCAATGTTGTCAGGGGTCCCGTAGAGACCCAGTAACTTCTCAGCCAGCACCTTGTTCTTCAGCACGGCGTGCAGCTCCTTCAGCGTTTGGGGCTGTGAGAGGCCACAGAAGCCTCTCCAGGAGTTGTACCCTAGGGCAGAGAGGCTGGAGCTGTCTCATCCCCCTTGCAGACGTGCCCACTCCAGCTCCATCAGCCCCAGAAAGTCTGTGTTCACAGACTTGGGATAGGGGAGTCAGTGAGCCATTGTATTATACTGTGGCACTTAAGCTTCGAGGGGGCTAGTAGGTTATATGGTGCTTACTATAGGTCCAGGAACTATTCTAAGCACCGCACACAAACGTAAGTTGAAGAACAGAGATGTCACGTAACTTGCCCAAGGTCACATAAGTAGAAAGGGCGTAGCTGGAATTTGAACCCAGGCAGTCTGGCTCTTAAGTACTACATTTAGGAAGATCCTATAGTCGTTGTTTTTCCTCTATTATCCTTTTCTTAATATGTTCTGGACTTTTAAACTGGTTTTACAAGTCAGTTGTTGATTTCTTTCATTTGAGGAGCTCAAAGAAAACACCAGATGTGTTCTCTGGTCTCTGCATTAAGGAGAATGGAAGATTCCATTTCACAGATGAGCAAAGTGAGTTTTAAAAATGGGCATCTCTGGACTTCCATGGCGGTCCAGTGGCTAAGACTCTGTGCTTCCACTTCAGGGGGCACGGGTTCTATCCCTGGTCGGGGAACTAAGATCCCACATGCTGTGTGGTGTGGTCAAAAAAAAAAAAAAAAAAAAGGCATCTCTGCCTTCTGTTTTAGAAGTGATCAGCTCCTCAGGGCTACAGACAGAGTCCCTTGGAACCCCAGAAGGTAGCTAAAAGTTCCCCAGGCCTGGCAGGACCCTAGGCCCACTCACCAGGCATCCCATGGTCCCGGCAACGCTGTATGTTGATGGCAGCCAGGTCAAAGCCGTGGATCGTGTGAGTGGGTTGGAAAAGCTTGTTGCGCAGCTCGCCCGTCATCATTTTATTCTGATTCATCGATTTGGACTTCTTGGCCAGCAGGCCCCGCACCAGAGGGTCAATTCCACCTGCAGGGGAGACCCAGAGGCCATGTTGGGGATGGGGGCAGCTGGGGACATCTTCCACCGATGGCTCCTCCCTCCACTAGACATTTTCTCTTTCTCAGATGAAAGAAGGGCCAAATTCACCTCTCGGGCTGGAAGTGGGGAGAGAAGAGCACAGTGCAGCCCGCAGGGTATGCTGGGGGCTGGGGGTCAGTCCGGACCACCTGCCATCCTGGGGTGACAGCATGAGCATAAGCTTAGGGTTTCCTTCAAACTCCAGTTCAGAGAGTTGGCTCCTTCTCCTCCATATGTTCCCCCAATGAACTGTGCGGCTGGGGGAGATGTCAGAGATCTCTGGAAAATGCCCTGACTTGTCAGGCCTTAAGTAAAGCCAGTTTCAACACAGCCCACCTCGGGATAAACGGGAGCTGGGTTCAACCTTTGGCACTTAATGTAGGTGGAAAGCCGTAGAGGAGAGCAGAAAAGAGCAATTTTTTTTTTTTTTTTTTACCAGACCCAGGAATTATTTCTGCAGGGATCAGAGAAGCCTGAGGCAGGGAAAGGAAATGGGGAAAACTCGGCATCTTAAAGGCCAGCGGAAGAAAGAAAGAATAACAGCTAATATTTAGTGACCACCTCCTGTGTGTCAGGAACCACTGTAGGGCGCTTCATACATATATTTCTATTTTTTTTATATCCTATGAGACAGGTATTATTACTGTCCCCATTTTACAGATGAATAAACTGAGGCTCAGTGAGGTGAACTCACTTGCCCAAGGTCACACAGGAAGTGCCTGGAGTCTGACTTCCAAGCCAGGTTTCCCTAGAAGCAGGCTACAGAGTGAGACAGCCTAGTGACAGTGCTTCCCTGAAAGGACATACCATCTTTGACTATCCTCCAGGTGTTGAAGAAAAGGGTATGCAGGGGGAGCTCTGCTTCCAGACCCCATGGCTGATAATTCTCATCCAGGCGGAAGACAGTGGAGGGGACCTCCAAGTGGCCAAAGCGGAAGGCGAAGGTGAAGACGTTGGAAATTCGGGGATCCACGGATTCGTTATAGCCTTGGTATGGAGGGATCCACGTTTGCATCTCATCACCTAGCACAGTGGGTAGGTAGTCCCTAAAGGTGATAATCTGGAAGGAGAAACAAGTCATGAGAAAAGGGTGTGAGAAGCCCTACCTCTGGCCACAGTGGACGGGCCCAGCTGTGGCACCAGACTAAGCTGGTTAGTCAGATCCTCTCTCTCAGGAACTTAGATTTCAGATGCAGCTATTCAAGACTGTTTCTGGCGGCAGTCTATCTGAGGGGACAGATGGGGTGATATGCGTTGTCATTTTCTATCATGTGCAGAAAAGCAGAAAAAACCCATCTGCAGAGAAAGAGAGTGGAGAAGTGAAGAGAGGAGCAGAGAGGAGGGAGAGACAGAGTGAGAGTAGCTACCCTAATTCCAGATGGTTTCCAGTCTCTGGCTCTCACCCTAGTTGAGACCCAACTACACTCCCTGCCTGGGGGTTCCAGGAGAAACCCTTACTAGCTTCCTGTTGATACATGTATAGGGTGAACCAGTACTGAACATCTGAACTAGCTTGTGTGGGTTTCTTTTCCTTGTAGTCCAAGACGCCTTATTATGGATGAAAATCCATATGTTGAAGCTCTAACCCTCTCATTTGACTGTATTTGAAGATAGGGCTTGTAAAGAGGTAATTAAGGTTAAATGATGTCATAAGGGTGGAGCCTTAATCCAAAAAGACTAGTGTCCTGATAAGATGAGAGAGATGCACGCACAGGAGAAAGACGTGTGACCTCCAGAAAGGAAAGAAGAATGATGTACTGGGTAACGCTACACCCATCAACAGCAGAATACAAATACTTTCTAAGGACCTATGGAACATTCAACAAGATAACCATACCAGGGTTATAAAATAAACCTTAACAAATTTGAAAGAATTGAGATCATAAGAGTATATTCTCTGACCATGATGGAATCAAATTAGAAATCAGTAACAAAAAGGCAGCAGAAAAATCTCTAAACACTTGGATATAAGACAATATACTTCTCAATAACCCATAGGTCAAAGAGAAAGGCTGAAAAGAAGAAACAACAACAACCAAACATACACAGTGAATTAAAATGAAAATACAACCTATCAATATTTGTGGGATACAACTAACTGTGCTAAGAGGGAAATTTATATCACTTGTAATACTTATGTTAGAAAAGAAGAAAGCTCTCAAATTAATAATCTAAGCTCCTACCTCAATAACCTAGCAGGAAGAGCAAAGTAAACCTAAATCAAGCAGAATAAACTAAAGAAGAAAAGTCATATGATTATCTAAATCAATGAAGAAAAGCCATTTGACAAAATTCCACATCTATTCATGATAAAAAAACTCTCAGTACGCTAGGAATAGAGCAGAACGTCCTCAACTTCATATAGAGCATTTACAAAAAAAATCACAACTAACTATACTTAATGGTGAAAACTTGAATGCCTTTCTTTTACTATTGGGAAGACAAGAATGTCTGCTCTCATCACTCTTATTCAGTATAGTACTGGAAGTTGTAGCCACTGTAATAAGGCAAGAAAAGAAATGAAAAACATACAAATTAGAAAAGAAGGAATATAACTGTCATTATTTGTAGATGGCATGACTATGTAGAGAATCCCAAGGAATCTACAGAACTCCTGGAACTAATTGCATTCAACAAGGTCATAGGATACAGAATCAACATATAAAGATCAATTATATTTTTATACACTGATAATGAATAAGTGGAAACTGAAATAAGAGATGTAATACCACTTACAATTCCTCTAAAGGAAATGAAATACTCAGGTATAAATGTACTAAGCATGTATAGGATCTGTATGATTAAAATTATAAAATGCTGATGAAATAAATCAAAGAAAATCTAAATACTTGGAGAGACATACTATGTTTATATAGTGGAAAACTCAACATTGTAAAGATGTCAATTGTCCCTAAATTGATCTATTGTTTTAATACAATTCTTATCAAAATCTCAGCAAAATTTCTTTGTAGACATAGATAAGCATGTTTTAAAATATATATGGAAAGGTAAAGACCCTACAATAGCCAAAATAATTTTGAAATAGAATAAAGTGAGGAGTGATTCTTCCTAATGTTGTCTTATTGTAGAGCTACAGTTATTAAACACTGTGGTACTGATGTAGGAATAGACACATAGATTAGTGGAATAGAATGGACAACCTAGAAATAGATTGACATAAATATGCCCAAATAGTTTTTTTAAAACTTTTTATTTTATATTGGAGTATAGCTGATTAACAGTGTTGTGATTGTTTCAGGTGCACAGCAAAGCAACTCAGCCATACATATACATGTATCCATTCTCCCCCAGACTTCCCTCCCATCCAGGCTGCCACATAATGCCCAAATAATTTTTGACAATAGAGCAAAAGCAATTCAAAAGGAGAAAGATAGCCTTTCAATAAGTGGTGCTGGAGCAATTAGACAACCATACCCCCCACCCCAAATGAACCCTGACCTAAACCTTATGCTTTATACAAAAATTAACCTCAAATAGATCATGGACTTAAATGTAAAAGATAAAACTATAAAATGTCTAGGAAAATAAAACCAGGGGAAAAATCTCTGGCACCTAAGACTAGGGAAATAATTGAAACTTGACACCAAAACACAATCTATGAAAGGAAAAAACTGATAAATTTGGCCTCATCAAAATTAAAAACTCTTACTCTGCAAAAGACCTTATTAAGAAAATGAAAAGACAAAGTACAGACTGGGAGAAAATATTTACAGTCACATATCTGACAAAGGATTCATATCTAGAATATATAAAGAACTCTCAAAACTCAACAAAAAGACAAAATCCATTTTGAAAATGGGCAAAATATATGAACAGATGTTTTATTGAAGAGGATATCCAGATGGCAAAAAAGCACACGAAAAGAAGTTCAATATGATCAGCTATCAGATAAATGCAAAGTAAAACCACAATGCAATATCACTACATACCTATCAGAAAGGGTAAAAAAAAAAAATGAGTGATGACACCAAATAATGACCAGAATGCAGAGAAACTGGATCATTCATACATTGCTGGTGGGAATGTAAATAACAGTACAGCCACTCTGAAAAATACTTTGGCAGTTCCTTTTAAAACTAAAAATGGACTTAGCATATAACCCAGCAATTGCGCTCTTGGGCATATATCCCAGAGAAATAAAAACCTATTTTCATGCAGAAACTTATCCACGAATGTTCATAGCAGCTTTATTCATAATAGCCCCAAATTGGAAGCTATGCAAATGTCATTCAATAGGTGAATGGTTAAACAAAACGTGGAATGCTACTAAACAACAAAAAGAAATGAACAATTGATGTATGTAACAAATTGGATGAACCTCAAGGAAATTATGCTGAAAGTAAAAAGCCAGTCTCAAAAGAATACATACTACATGACTTCATTTATATAATACTCATGAAATAACATAACTGTACAGATGGAGAACAGATTAGTGGTTGCCGGGGGTTAGGGATGTGGGAAGGGGGGAGGGTGGATGCGGCTATAAAAAGGTAGCGCAAGGGAGTCTGTGGTGATGGTAGAGGTAAGTGTCGTTATTGTGGTGGTGGTTACATGAAACTACATATGTGATAACACTTACAAGGAGCTACACACACCCCACATGAATTGACTGCACTTATAACTGGTGAAATCTGAATAAACTTTATGGTTCGTATCTATGTTAACTTCTGGCTTTTGATAATGTACCATAGTTATGCAAACTGTTAGCACTGGGGGAGACTAGGTGCATGTGTTTTTTTTTTTTAAATACAACTTCCTGAGCATTATTTTAAAATAAAATGTTTAAAAAATATGTGTATGGGGCTTCCCTGGTGGTGCATTGGTTGAGAGTCCGCCTGCCGATGCAGGGGACGCGGGTTCGTGCCCCGGTCTGGGAGGATCCCACGTGCCGTGGAGCAGCTGGGCCCGTGAGCCATGGCTGCTGAGCCTGCGCGTCCGGGGCCTGTGCTCCGCAACGGGAGAGGCCACAACAGTGAGAGGCCCGCATACCGCACACACACACACACACACACACACACACACACACACACACACACACACACACACACAAAGTGTATGGTTAATATCAACATATCAACTTTTCTAAGTCTCTTCTAGTTAGTCAATCAACAATAGCAATTGACTCTGCCTGTGACATGTGGCTTAGGTGTGGAAAATTTTAGAAGATAATCCAATCAAAACAATCAAAATAACTGTGATGTGACAGTCCCAGGAGTGATGGAGCCTGTGGTCCCAGTGATGGCCCCTGGGCAGGCATACTGAGTGACTGACATATGAATGACTCTCCAACACCCTGAATCCAGGGGTTCATTTGGGGGCCGAGAAGCTGAAGAAACAAAAGGGAGGGTTTAAAAGAATGAGACAGTGGGAAAGAAGCAGCAGAGGAGAGGAAGGGGGAAATGGAGGCGTGGAAGGCCGAGGAGGTCACTGGCCGCGTGGCCGCGGGCAGAAGGCAGAACCAGAAGCAGAAGCCAGGCTGACACGTGAGGCAGTTCTCCTGAGCCTCTTACCTGTATGAAGGCTCCTAGGATTTTCCGGGCTTCCTGGTAGAGCTTCTCTCCATCCCAATGAGGGTTGAGTTTCTTTAGTTCTCTGGCTAGCCGGTTGTGCTCTCGGAGAAGGAGGGTGTGGGCAATGGCCAGCAGGCTCTGCTCTGAGGCTCGGGAATCTCCTGAAAGCCCAGAAGGCAGAAGGGTTGGTCCCCCCTGAGCAGCCCCAGAACCCAGTAAGCTGCACAAAGAATAAATGTGGCGTCCCAGAGGGATGCTCTCCTAAGCCCCTCCTTCCAGTTAGTTTAAGGTGGAAAGAGATCAGGGTTGCGATTCATAGATTTGAATCCCAGCTCTCCACACACACTTTTTAGTTCTGTGACTTTGCACAAGTTACTTAACATTTCTAAGCCTCAGTCTTCATATCTGTGAAAATGGGGATAATAAGTTCGAACCCACAAGACTGTGGTAAAGAAAGACTACATATAGGTGACATTAAAAAGTAAAATTTTGCTAATTAAATCCCAACTACCTTCTAAGACGGGACCTACAAACAAACGAGGGGCTTTTTATTGTGCGGAGCAATTTGGATGGTTTTAGGAATGCAAGTTTGAGGGTAAGAGCTTGGGTAGGGTTGAATTCCTCTGTGTAATAAGGGAGAAGAATCTAGAGATGGGGGCTATTGGGAGGAGAGGGTCCTATAGATGGTAAAAGACCAGCTGTTTCATAAGGGGACTTCTCCTTGTGTCCTCTAATCTTCAGGAAAGTCTATGAAATTCATGAATGCATGGTCTTACTGGATATTTTAATGGAAAACAGGAAGGGCTTAGTTTTGTGTCTGGACCGATGTGAGCTGTGTATGGATACAGAATCCAAGAGCTCTACCAGGAGATCTGGGTCTCCTGCCATGTCTGGGTGGGCTGGGGGTTTGTCCTGGGAGAGTGGATTTTTGGAAGAGAGAAGGTCTCCAGAAGCCAAAGTCAGAGAAGACCAGGAGGGAATGAGGAGAATTGGAGGGCTTTGGCTGCATACAGGCTACATAGAGTAGGGGACTTTGCGCCAAGTTTATAGAAAGCCTTAAAAATATACATTCCTCAGGCTTCCCTGGTGGAGCAGTGGTTGAGAGTCTGCCTGCCGATGCAGGGGATGCGGGTTCGTGCCCCGGTCCGGGAGGATCCCACATGCCACAGAGCGGCTGGGCCCGTGAGCCATGGCCGCTGAGCCTGCGCGTCCGGAGCCTGTGCTCCGCAATGGGAGAGGCCACAACAGTGAGAGGCCCACGTACCGCAAAAAAAAAAAAAAAAAAAAAAAAAAAAAAAAAAAATTCCTCTTAATCTACAATGTCCTCCTCTAGGAAGTTATCTTAGTAAAATTATTAAAAATGAGCACAAGAATTCATCAACAAGGATGCTCAGGACCTTAACAAAAACGAACAAACAAAAAATCACAGAAAAACTTGAAATGACACAAATGTCTCCAAGTAAGATTGATAAAATAAATTATGATAAATATATGTCATGGAATACCAGGCAGCCATTAAAGATCATGATGTAGAAGAATATTTAAAGATGTGATACATTAAGAGAAGACATCAGGTTACAGAGAATTACTTCTAGTATGACCCCAACCGTGTAAAACAAGGTAGAACTAGATCTATGATAGAAGAAAACTGGAAACATAGGCATTAAAATGCTAACAATGATTATCTGTGAGCTGTGGGATTTTGCGGATTTTCTTATTTTCTTTGTGTTTTTCTGGCCTTCCTCTGCTCTCAGGCCCCAGGATAATCCCCTTGTCCTTTGGCCCCTCTGTTGCCAGCCTAGACTCACCTGTCAGGAAGCAGGGCACGCGGGCAGTGGTGTTGATGAACTCACAGGGGCTCGGCTTCTTGTTGTCAAAGGGCGGGTAGGCCAGTCCGTGGTCCTGGGCCTCCTGGTTGATGGCCATGAGGCCCAGTGGGCTGCTGAGATTCCGGAGGCGGCTGGCCATGCTGGGCTCAGGGCTGTACACTAAACTGGCGTCCAGGAAGGAGGTCAGAGCATTGATCTGCTCTCGGGCCAATGACTGGTAAGGTGCAGTGGGGCAGACAAACCCGGCTCGGAAGAAAGGCATGCATTTCCCTTGAGTCTTCACCTTGGAGTCGTTGCACGGGAACTGCAGAGAGATCGGGGTGGGTGACTGGTCAGAGGTGGTACAGCTGGCAACCTCTCCCCAGGGTAGGTCTGGATGCAGCTGGCAAAGATGCTGATGGTGCCCTCCTGGGACCCTGGGACCAGACAATGGCTCCAGATACCTCCTGCTGATGCGATAAATCCTGGGCCCCCAATGCCCTGAAGGCCACTACATTCGCTGGGTAAAAGGGCTGAGGGGGAATCATTCAATCTTTCATAGCAAAAGCTCCACATTTTTTGTTGAGAGGGAGTCCTGAGATCCCGGTACAAGGAAGCAGGACATGAGGCAGGAAAGGGTTTGTTAATAATTACTACTAACAACAGCTACCATTTATTTACTCTGGACCTACCATGTGCTTGGTATTATGCAGACTTTATCTCACTTTGGTCCTCATAAAACCCTGTAAGGTAGACAATTCTGTCGCATTTTACACGTGAGAAAATGGAGGCTCAGAAAGGGTAAGTAATTTGCCCAAGAGCTTACAAACTGAAAGGGAAAGATGTGGGATTCAGATCTAGGCTGACCTTACTTCACAGCTTATGTTCTTTACACCACAACACATAGCCCCGATTCGTTTGAGTGAATAAATCATTCTCTAACTGTAAAATCATGAGTAAGAAGAAAGGTGCACCACTGCAAGTTCCTTTCCCTTCCTGCTGGAAATTCCCACTCATCCATTCTGGGAGCAGCCTTCCCGACGCTGAGATGACTTACGGTAGCATTCCACAAATTTCACCGTCTATAAAATGAATCTCCTGGGGATTCCGAAAAAAAAAAATGTAGATTCTGCTTCCCAATGTCTGGGATGAGGTTTGAGATTTTACGTTTCTAATAAGACCCCAGGTGGCATCAGTGCTGCTGGGCCAGGGTTGAAGACAACACTCCCCAGAGCTTCCCAATGTTGCCATTAGTGAGTACTTGTCCATTTCCCACACAGGTCCTTTGTCCTTGAGGGAAGGGACGGTGTCTTGTTCACCTCTGAATTCTAAGTGCTTAGTGTACGGCCTGCCACAGAGGAGATGATTAATGTCTGTTTGCTAAATAAATGGGTGAGTGAGTGAATAGATGTGCGAGGCTTGGGAAGCTGCCAAATCAACATTCAAGATCTCCAGGAGGTCCTGGCTGACAGGCTGGGAATGTCTGCCCCATCAGGGAGGCAGGGGGTTTGCCAGGGACCCGCAGCTGCAGGGCCTACCATGATGGGGAAACAGTTGCCTCCCTGGACACAGTGCTCATCACATTGTACTTTGGAGTACTCGCTGCTCTCCATTTCCGTGTCGGGGGCAAAATCCAGGTCGTGGTCCACAACTTGACCCCACTGCATGAAGAGCAGGGACCTGTTTTGGTCCAGAACACCCTCTTCATTTAGGTAGCCTACAATCTTGTTGGATACCTCACGGGCCTACAGGTGGAGAGAGAAGGACAGGGAGGAAAAGGCGCTTTGAGGATTCAGATTCAACTGCAGTTTATAGAGTACCTATGATGCAACAGGTATACTTCATCCTCATGACAAGCTTGTGAGGTAGGTGGCATTACCCCCATTTTGTAGATGAGGAGACTGAGGACTAGACAGGTGAGGTCAACTCACCAAGGTCCTGCAGCTACAAAGGGCCAGGTCTGTATGCCTTGCTGGCTTCAAGGCCAGTGCTCTTTCCACTCAAAGAGGGAAGACAAAGACAGGGCCGTCCCTGAAGTAAGTGCCACGGAGGTGCCAGGTGTCTGGGAATAGAAGAGGGCCTCTGGGGAGGGCCCGCCAACTCAAATGAGGCCAACAGATAGGACGTCCCGGCAAGCACCAGCTGATGCACTCCAGGGGCTGGGGCAGGGCAAGCGCGAGCAGGATGGGGCAGGGAAGCCATCTGCCTGGGAGGCCCCAGGGTACTTGGCCTGAAGGCAGCTGGGACGTGTCCAGCACGTGGCTGGGCTCTGCTGCCCTCTAGTGGCATTTTCCGGAACATCACCAGGGAGGAAGTCCAAATCTCCATCTCTCTCCGGATGCGGTTCTAGCGCGCGTCTGTCCTCCCACCTATTTCTTCTTCCTTTCCTTGTGTGTTTGTGGGAGGGCATCCCTTCCCCTCTGACTCCCAGCTTTCACCCGCCTGCTCGGGGCTAGCCCCCATCCCGTGTCCGCCCTCACCAGCGGGAGAGGGAAGCCGTTCCGCGTCTTCCCCGGCGTCCAGCCGAAGGGCAGGGAGAGCCCGTCCTCGTACTCTGCCGGCAGCCAGCGCGCCAGCGCCCTGTTGGACGCGCCCAGGGCGGGGTTCCTCCTGGAACAGCAAGACCGGCCCTCAGCCTAGGCGGCGGGCTCGCTCCGGGGTCCGCTTCTCCGCAACCCCCACGGGGATCCCCTGGGCAAGGACCCGGAGCCTCTGCCCATGGGAAAGGGGGCGCGGAGGAGGGGCCTCTCAAATGTGGGGTGTGGGAACTACTGCCACCTCCGAAGGCGCGGGGCTCCTCTGCCCTGGGGAAAGGTGCTCCTTCCAGCGGGATACAGTGGTCTCTTTAGAAGGTTGGGGGAGTTAGCGGGGTTCCAACAGAACAGATTCCAGTGGGGAGCTAGTCCAGGAGGGTAAGGCGGTGGGAGTTAAGCCTGTAATGCGCAAGTGGCAAAGCCCCTGGCTGGGCTGAGCAGGGCAGGTGGGCTGGCTGTGGTGATTGGGAGAACCTGCCTCCTAAACCCGCCTACTGGCCACTCACCTGTTATTACAGTCTCCCGTGATGGTGCGGTAAGGGCTGTTGTCATCACATTTCACCATAGGAGCTGGGCGACCACAGCCCACCTCCTGAGAGAGTACAGTCAAGTTCAGGCTAGGATCTGAAAGAGAAGGGACACCAAAAGGGCTGAGTTCTTTCTCCATTCTGAGGCCCTGAGGGGAGGTTCTTTTTTTTTTTTTTTTGCGGTACACGGGCCATTCACTGTTGTGGCCTCTCCCGTTGCACTGGCAGGCGGACTCTCAACCACTGCGCCACCAGGGAAGCCCAAGGTTCATTTTTTGAGCTTGATTTTTTGGGGAATACATTTTACGTTCTAAGTAAGCATTTCTCAGGGGGTTTCTCCTTGAATCCTGACAACTCATTAAGGTAAGAATTTAAATTCTCATTTTACAGAGAGAGAGACTTGCCCAAGGCCACACAGATAGTAACAGTCTCCAGAATTGTTAGTAGTTCTTTGTCTATCAGACCCTTTGAATCAACAGATCTTTCTTTTAGAACAATACCCCTGAGAGGTTAGGTACATGTTAGTATGAGTTCGTTTGAGAAGATTGCTTTTCTTCTAAAGCTCCACTGACGTCTAAGGTCCCAAGCACGCAGGAATCTAGATAGGAAAGATGTTGGGAAGGAACAGGGCATTTTTACGTGAGGGGTGCCGTGGTCTCGGCCGGAGTAACAGAGTGGGGGAGCTTTAGGCATCAGAGACCTCCACGTGGGCACAGAATGGAAAGAGCCGCCAACATCCTAATGCAGCCTGAAGGGAATCTGGCTCTGGGGGCCTTCTTCGGGGGCTCATGTGCAGAAGTTGGCAGGGGCCGAGGTTCAAGCCCCAGCACGTTTTGAGTCTCAGAGTCCAAAGTGCTCCCTACTTCTCCCTACCTTGTCCTGGTTTCCTCCTTTTGGAACTTTGGGATTTGCCCAAGTCCTAGGCCAGGTATCTTCCCCGCTTGATGTTTTCCCAGGGAGAACCTGCAGCCTCTTCCTCCCGTCAAGACCCATCCCCTTCCTCCGTGACCCACCGTGAACAGTGACATTTGGTAGGGGGTGGGGTGGAGGGGTTGAGGAGGTCATGATCAATCCATCGGCTCCTTGTTTCAGCTCCACGGTACCCAGAACAGGAGAGACAGCTCATCACCTGTGACATAATCCCAGTAAATCCCCCCTGACACAGGTGGCGGAAATGTCCCCTCCACAGGCGGAAGTGGTGACACTGTGGTCTAGGGACAGGGAACCCGTGTTTATTAACTTTAGTCCTTCCTCTGGACAGAGACCTTACAGATGGTGTTATAACAAAAGGCACAAATGTGCCCTCATTTGGAGTTGGCAATGTGACCTCGCTGGGCCCGAGTTCCTTTCTCTGCAAAAGGAGCATTGGCCTGGCTGTCCTCCCAGCCCCTCCTTGCTCTGAGGTCCATGATTCTGACAGAGAGAGAGGAGATGGCTCCCAGTAGGAACTGTGGCTTTTGGTGGCTTGTGTTCTCTCCTGCGGGGAGATGACCGCTTCCTGCCATCAGAGGGCTGGCGGGTTTTCTGTACCTGTGACGTTGGTCGGGGTCGCTTTCCACCTCAGTCTCTTTAAGGACTCCTCCCACACCTGCCCGTGGCGGATGGCCATGCGGGTCCAGCCCTTGGCGTGCTTGAGGTATTTGGAGAGCTGTCGGGTGGTGGGCGCCTCAGAGCTCATGGCCGTCTTCAGCCTACAACGGAGAGCAACGGGGGAGTCATGACCGGGCCCTCGGCTCCGACCCTGTAGCAGAGGTGTGAGGTGCTGTGTGTGTACAACGGAGCCATGGGGGTGTGGGCAGCACACAGGAGACCCCCACTTCTGTGCTCTCGGGATCTTTTCTTAGCTCTCCTCTGATGCCTCTGGGAAATCTCTGGGAGGGGGAAGCTACAGTGTGTCTACAAGCTTCTTTAAGTCTGGTTCTGAAGGAAGGCAGACAGATGGACGTGAGCCCTTCCTGAATTAGAGTCAGAGGGTTGCAGCTGTGCTGGCTGCTTCCGAATCAGTTGGGGAACCCTAAAAAACACCTAAGTCCCAGGATGTACCAATTCAGACCGAGGAACCCCTGACCATGGAGCTGGCCTCGTGCACCGAGAATTCTGGAAATAACATGCCTATGGGCCCCAGTTCTGCCCATGAAAGCATCCTTCACCCCATCTGGCCCTAGAGTTAGTGTGGAGTTTGTTTAGCTGCGGCTGTAGCATCTAGCCCCTTGTAGACCATTTCTTGGGCCAGATGTTCGGGCTTTTTCTTAGTTACCTATCTATAAAAAGAGAAGCCAAAAACCTTTCTACTACTAAGAAGTGGGTGACCAAGGGCAAGGTGGTGTCAGAAAAGTCCCTGCATGAGAACCCTCTCCCCCTTCCCGTGCCTCAGTTTCTTGTGTGTGTGAGATGAGGGGTCCTATGAGATGATCTTTACGGCTCTAAGACTGAAATTTTGGAAGTAGCTCAAATTCTCACAAAGGCAACCCTCCTTTGGGGATATGCGTCACAGGCTTGTAACTCCCGGCCTGTCCCTGTGGATCAGGTTATCGATTCTACTTCAAGCATGAGGGGACCTGGTGCTTGGCCTGAGGGGCCACAATGGGCGATGACTGAGCTGTAATCACCAGGCCTGACCCCTTCCAACCTCCCTCCAACCTCGGTCAGAAAGGACCCGAGAAGATAAGCCAGACCGCCTTTTGTTGCTGTTACAAGAGACATCATGGCCCAGTGGCCCAGATTGCTGCATGGCGTGTCCCATATGGTAACCGCTAGCCACGTGTGGCTGTTTAAATGGAATTTCATTAAAATTAAATACAATTAAAAATTCAGTCCCTCAGTGTCACGAGCCACATTTCAAGGGCTCTGTAGCCACATGTAGTCAGTGGCTCCTGTATTGGACAGCACTGACCTAGAGTTTGAACCCGGGATCCCCCAGGACTGGTTTACAGACGTGGGCCTCTGAGTGAGCTAGGACTCACTGTGTGACTCACATCAGGGCCTTCGGAACACGCTGGCTGGCTTTGACTCCTGCCGCCACCTAGTAGCTGTGTGCCTTTGAGCAGGTTACTCAACATCTCTGTACCCAATTTCCTTACCCACAAAATGAGGATAATGATCGCAGTCACGTTAGTTGATCATTTTGACTTCAAAAACAGCTATTTCACCTAGTTGCATTTAGCACTCTCTAGGATTTGGGGGAGGAAGGCATGTGAAGTGCTGAGAGCTGTCTCTGGCACAGAGTAAACACCCACACGTGGCAGCATCAGCACCATCACCATCATCATGGGTCCCAAAGGGCACCCCCACCCAACCACCCAACAGAGAAGGTGTGTTGCTGGACCTCCCAGGGCTCCACCCAAAGGTCCCATGCAAGGCCCTACCTGTTCCTGCCTTTCTCCCCTGGCTAGAGTTCTGCGCGGTCTCCTGCCTGACCTTGACTCACCAGGGACTTAACCTCCTGCTCTGCCTCAGGGCCGGGCTCCAGGGGAGCAAGCAGGGCCTTGGAGGAACTCTTTTTCCATCTCCGGGCCTACCCCCCTTGTCCTAGCCCCATCCTCTCCCATCTGGATGGCCACAGCAGACCCCGAATGGGACTCATGCCTCCTCTCCTGTCCTTCTCCCATCCGCTCTCCATCCAGCTGCAGGAAGGCGCTTTTTGGAATGAAAAGCAGACCAGGCCACTCTGACTGAAGCACTTTCTTGGCTCTCCCTGTGATATGCATGAATCCACGGGCTTACCGTGTACGTGCTCGTGACGTTGTGGGAGCTTGGCCTCTATCTAGTTCCCAAACATTTTCATCACCCTCAAAGGAGACCCCACACCCATGAACAGCCGGCCCAACCCATCCCCTTCTCCCCCAGCCCCTGTCAGCCACAGCTGTGCCTCTGACTCTTTGGCCCTCGGGCGCCACCTGTGTGTCCTCTTTTCCTACTGCCGCCACCAGCGTGGGCCTTCTTTCTGTTTCCTGAGCACCCTAAGCTCTTTCCTGCCTCAGGACCTTTGCCTTTGCTGCTCCCAGACCCTGGAATGCCATCGCCCTGGCTCTCTACATGGCTGGTTCCTTCTCATCCTCCATCAGGCCTCTCCTGCTCCCTGCACCTAGAGTAGCAGCCACTGCCCTGTTTATTTCCTTCACTGTCCTTATCACCGATTGTGAGTCGCTGGATTGTTTGTGTGCTTGTGAACAAGATGTGACCCCTAAATCCAAGAACTAATCCGTGGGGATGAGCTCCAAGGCAGGGCTGGGTCATCCTGTGCAGCAGGACTTGCGAAGGAGGTGACGAAAACCGATTGTGTGGCTTTTATTCCACCCTGACCCTGGGCTATAAAAGGATGGATGTTAAGGAGGGAGAGAGAATGTTCATCTGGAGGTAGTTGCTGAAATATCAGGCATTTCCCTCCTGCCACCGTGGGGCTTCTTCTTCGCACTCAGTCTAGTGACAAGGGCCTTGAGAGGGGGGCCCTGCTGTGTGTCCTGGAGCTATGGCTGCTGGTTGACCCCTGCCCAAAGAGCCCAAAGAAAACCAGAAAAGAAGAGGTGGCTTGTGCTGTGCACCTCAGTAGAGTAAACCAGACAGGGCAGCCCTCCGCCCCAAATCGGCACATCCTCCAGCAGCAGGGCAAAGCTTTTAGTCTTCTGGAGCGTCTTTAAAGGGGACCTGGCTCAAGATGGTGTGGGGCGGGGGGCGGTGAGGGAGGGAGCCGCAAGCTCCAGGGCTGAGGGGTGGAGCTGTGGTCAGAAACTTTTCTGGGTCACAGAGTTGGCAGCAGAATCTCTGAGAGCCGAAAAGCGCCCAAGGAGGGAAGGAGCTTCTGACCCAACCCCCGACACCCAGGCACTAAGCTGTCCAGGTGACTTAGACTTTGCCATCCTGTATCTCTCCTACCTCCCCCAGCTTGACCCCTAAGAGTGACATTCCTGGGCTGGGGGATGAGGAGAAGCTCGGGAAAGAGGGACGTGCGGACCACGCACCGTTCTCTCACTATGAAAGCCTAAAGCAGCTCCGAGTGGAGGAAAGTGAGAGGCTCTGGGCTTTGTCTTCTTCTGCTGACATTTGAGTTCCTGAAAGGACTAGAAGTGATCAGAGCACATCTTGTCATCTAAAAGTCAGCAAAAAAGTTATGGGAACCTCTTGAGAGTTTATGCAAGGGCCAGGGAGGAATGAAACCCCAAGTCCAGTAAAGGGGCAGCAAGAGGAACGAGCAACGTTATTTTCTGCTCAGTGAAGTGGTTACTCTTGTTTTTTGCCTCTCTAGCTCCAGCATGGGCTTCCTGAGGGAAGGGACCCAGTCTGCATTGCTTATTTCAGGAAACCCAGGCCCTACACGTGGTCGGGAGCTGGCTGATTCTGCTGGTGTCCTACACGTTTCTCAAGTTCCTTTGGGCCCATTTATAGCTTTGGCGTGGCCCCTCCCCTAGCCGCTGATGGCTCACCGCCGTAACTTTCTTGGGCAATTGCTTCTGAGTCAGGGTGGCTTCCTGGCTGGAGGTGCCTGGGAGTCACACAGTGTGCTACACCGCGCCCCCCACCCCCCAGTGCGAAGCTTGCAGCACGTCTGGCTGACATCAAGGACCCCTTTGGCAGGTGAAAGCTCTGCTCCCTTGCTTGGGGTAGGACAGGCTCTAAGGTGCAGCCCATACTCCGGATATCCCTGTGGGGTCAGCTGGGGCTAGACCGTAAACCACATCCCTGCTTAACCCCTTCTTTTTACCTATCTGGCCTCACTCCCTCACTCTGCTACAGCTTTCCTGAGAGCGCTCCCCAGTAAGCCACCCGCGTCTGAATCCAGGTCTCAGGTTCTGCCTCAAGGGGACCTGACCTAAGACATGTTGAATGAATGGAGAATTTCTTGCAACAGGCTTTCTGCAACTCTGCAATGCATGACCTAAGGAATGACTCAGCCATGTGGAAGAAAGTGCTTATAGGATCAGATGAGACATCCCCTTCAAGGTAACTTAGAGGCTGAGGATTTGGGGAGTAGTTGGCTTTTACTCATACTTGCCCCATACTTGCAGGTGGGCAGGGGCTGGGGGCAAAAGGGCAGGATGTAAAATTGCTTTGGCTCATTGGCTTGTCCGGACTGGCCTAGATGCACTCGTCAGCCTAGGAAGAGAAGCATGTGGTATGTGTGTCTCACCTACCTGGTCCGGGAATCCAGGAAGGCCTTGTTGACCCGGATCTTGACCTGACTCACAGCATCAAAGATGGTGAAGGTGTGGGTGGCCTGCTCTTGGAGGGGGAGAAGCAAGGAGCAGGGTATCAGACACCACTCTTTGGAGAAGCCCTTTGCTCTATCTCCCTCTTTCTCCACCGTTATCCCCACCACTCAAACCTGAGCAGGCAGAAGATCAAGATTAGGAAACATTTGACAGGAGGAAAAGCCAAGAATGGGAAGAATACTCTCTGATCCTCGATAAGGTGTCAGTGTCACTCTTTAGGAGTCCAGTAGAATACATTTGTCCCTCAGTATCCACAGGGGATTGGTTCCAGGACCCCCCAGGATGCTCAAGTCCCCTATGTAAAAGGGCATAGTATTTGTATATAACCTATGCACATCTTCCTGTATACTTTGAATCGCCTCCAGATTACTTATAATACTTAATGCAATGTAAATGTCATGTAAATAGTTGCCAGAGTGGGGTTTTTTTTGTTGGGGGGGAGCTTTCTGGAATCTTTAAAAAAAATATTTTCAATCCACTGCTTGTTGAATCTACTGATGCAGAACCTGTGGATACAGAGGCCTGACTGGACCCAGTGATGGGATTAAGAAGGTGTGTGACCACTCAGGTTGGCTCTTGGCTCTGGGCTGTGGGGATTATTTTTGGTTCTTGGTGAGGTGGACCTGAAAACAAGTTCCTCAAAGGGCTTAGCTGATCACAAGGACCCTGAGGTAGGGAAGGGGATGGTGTAGAGTAGAGGTGGGGTTCCTTGTTTTACTCGAATTGGGGTCTGGAATGGTGGGGGGACCAGGATGCAGTCTTTGAACAAGGGGAGTGTAGTGGCTTAAATCGTGTCCCTCTAAAATACTTATCCAACTAGCACCTGAGAGTGTGACCTGATTTGGAAATAGGGTCTTTGCAGATGTAGCTAATTAGGAAGAAGTCATACAGGTACAGGATTAGGGTGGGCTCTAAATCCAATGACTTGTGGTCTTATAACAAGAGGAGAGGACACACAGAGGACACCACAGACAAGAAGGCCATGTGAAGATGGAGGTAGAGATTGGAGTGACGCACATATAAGCCAAGGATTGCTGGGAGCTACCAGAGGCTGGAAGGGGCAAGGAATGATTCTCCCCTAGAGCCTTCAGAGGAGCATGACCCAGCCAACACCTTGATTTTGGACTTCCAGCCTCCTGAACTGTAGGAGAACAAATTTCTGTTGTCTTAAGCCACCCAGTTTGTGGTCCTTTGTTACAGCAGCCCCAGTAAACCAATACAAGGTGGTACTTACCATTTGTGTCAGATTCTGCAACCTGGAACAAGCTCAGGGAAGCCCAAAGCACTGGGAGATGGAAAAGGACCCTCATCACTGAAATGAGACCAGGATCAGTATGTGAGCCTTGTAGAGGCCCCATGGGTAGGACTGAATCACAGAAAGGGGGTGGTAAAGCAGAGAAAGCCCAGAGAACACGAGACACCCTAACATTAGAACAGAGGAGGGGAAACCACAGTAACTAACTAAGCATCTACCATCCGTGCAGGCCCATGGTAGGTCCTGGGAGATGGAAAGAGGCAGTGGTGGAAGGGAAAGAACCCAGGCTTTGTGGTCAGAAGGTCCTGAGTTGTAGTTATGCATTTGCTCTAACTAGCTCTGTGACATTGAGCAGGTTACTTGACACCTCTGGGCCCCTGGCCTGATTGAGTGAGAGAGCTGGACCAAGTGATCCAGGATGTCTGATTCTGCTGACACCCTGTGACCCAAGTTCCTGTAACTGTCTTGTCACCGGTGACAAATGCTCTTACCAAACCCAAAACACAACTTTGGAGTTCCTCTTCCTTTTTCCCCTCAGGATGTATTGCTCCCTGAAAGCCGTCCTCCTCTGGCCCAGCACCAGGGGAGTGTGCTTGAGAAGCAGACACTCAGTTAGTTCCTCCTATGGGAACTGGCAAGGAACTCCACCCTCCCTCAAAGAGTCGACACGATAGGAAAACATGAATGAACATCGTGGCAAAGCTCAGAGCTCTCCAGAGCTCACAGCTGTGTTCCAGCTTGCCCGAAGAGATTCCTGCTCTTAGATCAATGCCTTCATCATGAGCTTTAACTCTGAACCTGAACCATCAGATTAAAATTGTGCAGCTTTGTTTGCTGACAAGGGGCTTTGGGGCTCAGAGTGTTCATTAGGATTGGTGGAATAGACCCAAGATGTCTTTTGAGGAGATTCTAGTTCCAGCCCAGGAGGCACCCATGCTGTACAGATGGAACGATCATGTGTCTACACCACGTTCTTCACAAGAGGGCACAGGTTCTCCCCATAGCGCGCATTCACTGGTTGGACCCCAGAAACGTCCTCAGATTGGCTGCCCGCTCTGCGTCTACTCAAAGCTCCCTAAGAGAAATCGTGGTTCTAGAGTTTTGCCCAAGAGACCACCCAGGAGGTCTTCCAGATACTCTCCAGATAATCTCCAGAAAAGGAGAACTGTGTATCTGGACAGGTAATTTCAGCTTCCCTTGCACTCCCCCAATCTTTTCCTCTGACCTTTGATGATCCCCCTAATAATTTTTATCGTGTTGAACGTACTTCTTGTAAGCTAACTGTAGAAACAAAAAAAAAGCAAAGTGTGAATAAATACCGCTCTGGACAAGATTATCCCTGGCACTTTTTTTTTTCCCCAAAAGGAAAACAGCTTGACCCCTCAGTGGGCTCCTGTCCTTACACCTCTATGGCCTCAAGTAGTCCTCCTCTTTGTGCTTCGAGGAGACCACGGAGCCAGCAGAAATCTGCCCTTCTAAGCAAACAAATACGATGGTCTTGGAGTAAAAAGCATCACTGATATTATTTTAAGTTGTGGTAAAAACACACAGGATAAAATTTACTACCTTAACCACTTTAACCAGACAGTACAGTAGTGATAAGTACATTCACATGGATGTACAACAGATCTTTAGAACTATTTCATCTTGCAAGACTGAAACTCTCTACCCACTAAACACCAACTCCCCCTTCCTCCCTCCTCCCAGCCCCTGACAACCACCATATCATTGATTTTTAAGAGAGCTGATGGGCACACAAGTATTCATTATATTTTTCTTTCAATGACTAGTGTGTTTCATGATAAATCAAAAACAACAAGTGAAATGTTAGTCTATGAAAATAGGCATCATCTGAAATAGATTGAGGAAGAAAAATATCACAGCAGAAGAATTAAAAGCTGAGAAATCTGAACAGGAAAAAGTCCTTAGATACTCATTTCTCCTCTCCTTTCCTTGGAACCTCCTCAATACTCCCCATCACTGAAAAGCAGTGGGAGGGAACATCAAGGCAAAAGGTAAATTACTTTCCTTGTCTCGGCCATCTTTCCTGGTGGGTGTGAAGGAAGCATGTGGGACAGAAAGGAGAGAAAAGCAAACATGGGGTCATGATGCTGGGAAAGGGGTGTTCAGAGAGATCCTGGAGGAACACTTATCTTATCATCTCTGAGCGTGATGATAAGAGTGTGGGTAAATATCCAAACATCCCAGAAGTCCCTTGGCTCTGGGATGTTTGGATATTTACCCACATTCTTATCATCACGCTCAGTGCAGAAACCCTTTCCCAAGCGCTTTGGTTTGCATCAAAGCTTGGAGCCTTCCTTGAGACATGAAGCAGTATCTGGAGACAGAACCACAGCCTCTGCCTCTCAAATGCCAGTCTGGTCCACAATCCCCTGCCTCTTACACTCTCCTATGCAATGCCCTCTTGGCCCAGTGAACTCCTATTCATTCTTTAAAACCCAGGCCAAATGCCACCTTCTCTGTGAAGTGTACCAGATCTAGGCAAATTTAGGTCATTCTTTTTTCTCTCTTCCCACAGTACTTTACTCACATCTCGTATCACTGTTTTCATGTCTGTTTCCCCGTCAGATCATAAGCTTCTCAAGAGCTACATCCTATTTTTGTTTTTTCCACTGCCCAAGGCTAGTGTTGGTACATAAAAGGTGTTGAGTACATGCTGAATGAATGAAACTCCCACAGTCGGGAAGTTCAGCATCCAGATGGTGCATAGGGAGAGGGTGGTGATGGTCCCTTAACAGGCTTCTCCCACCTTAATGTGGCTACTAATCACTGGGGGACCTTGTTAAATGCAGATTCTAACTCAGAAGGTTATAGAAGGGGCCTGAGAGACTGCACTTCCAACAAGTTCCAGGTGACGCCGATGCTGCAGGTCTACAGACCGCTCTGAGTACCACGATTTCCCAGAGTCCGGCTCTCAGACTTGCTGAGAAGTCACCAAGGGAGCTGCAGGAACGCCTGAGAAGGGAAGGCATCAGTGGGATACTTTTCCATGAATGGTGAACGCTCTGTTGAGGGTAATGGGATAAGCCAGAAAGGAAACCAATGAACTCACCATCACCCCCAAGAATGTTCTATTTGATCTTTTGAGTAGTTCCAGTATCAAGAGGAAAATAGAGAAGAGACAAGCTCTTATCAGGCTCTCTACAGCAGAAAAAAATCCCCTTAGCCACAGGGTTTGGGATATGCAATTTCATAAAAATATATATATGATTCAATCACTCAATTTTCCCACGATGAAACCCATTTAAATATTGATGCAGGGCTTCCCTGGTGGCGCAGTGGTTGAGGGTCCGCCTGCCGATGCAGGGGGCACGGGTTCGTGCCCTGGTCCGGGAGGATCCCACATGCCGCGGAGCAACTAAGCCCGTGAGCCATGGCCGCTGGGCCTGCGCGTCCGGAGCCTGTGCTCCGCAGCGGGAGAGGCCGCAGCAGTGAGAGGCCCGCATACCGCAAAAAAAAAAAAAAAAAAAAAAAAAAAAAAAAATATATATATTGATGCAATTCATCAATCTGATTGAGAACATAGTGTTCACAGGACATTGGAGACACCTGGGACTAGACATTCAGGGCTAACTAGATGTTCAGGTCTGCTGTACATAGCATGAGACACTAGAAGCAGGTTGAAGATCTGAGAGCCCTGGCTTAGGGATCCCCTTAAACACTGCAAAATTTTCACTGGAGTGAATTTTCATTAGCGTTCATATCACAACTGCATCAGTCTCAAGAACACCACATGGAGCATCATTCTGTTACTATTTTCCCCCAACTTTCTGTGTGAGCTGGTACCTTCCAGCCCTAAGAGTTTATGATTCTATGGCTCGGTGTTCAGACTCAGAAGAGCCTCTTTGCCCCACAGTGAACTCAATTACATTCTCCCTTATGGATTCAATCACATTCTCCCTTATGGATTCAATCACATTCTCCCTTATGGATTCAATCACATTCTCCCTTATGGATTCAATCACATTGTCCCTTATGGATTCAATCACATTCTCCCAAACAGGGATGACCTGCCAGGTTGGCAGCCACATCTGGCACCAGAAAACGTCTGATGAAGACAAGTCCAAAAGCAGTACCAAGCTTTCTAAAAAGCCTTTAGGAAATTTCATCATCAACTTTGCAGATTCCAGTTAATGAGTCTTACCTGTCAAGTGCCTTGGCCTCCTGTGACAGCCGGGGAGTTGCTCTCCTTGGAGGAACTGGTCTTTTATACCATCTACCAGGAATTAATTTCAGGGAAAGGCCCATAAAGAAAGATTATGAAGGGATGATGTGGCTTGGAGGAGGATCTCAGGTTCAGTGGGAAATACCCTGTGGCTCTGGGCAGATGTATGAGGAAACGGGCAAATGGCAGGGATTGGTTGATACACTATCACTGATCCCGGATGAAGCAAACCCTCCTCATAATAGTTTTCAGGTGAACTGCGTGGTCCTGCTGCAGTCGTGGAAGGCAAAACTCCAATCTTTGAGCGGGCTTGTCCCTTTTATGCCCTTAATGGGATCTGAATAGCTCTTAAAAATAGGAACAATTCCTTAAAAAACTACAAATAGAACTACCATACGACCCAGCAATCCCACTACTGGGCATATACCCTGAGAAAACCATAATTCAGAAAGACTCATGTACCAAAATGTTCATTGCAGCTCTATTTACTATAGCCAGGACATGGAAGCAACCTAAGTGTCCATCAACAGATGAATGGATAAAGAAGATGTGGCACATATATACAATGGAATATTACTCAGCCGTAAAAAGAAATGAAACTGAGTTATTTATAATGAGGTGGATGGACCTGGAGTCTGTCATACAGAGTGAAGTAAGTCAGAAGAAGAAAAACAAATACCGTATGCTAACACATATATATGGACTCTAAGGGAAAAAAATGTCATGAAGAGATTAGTGGTAGGACAGGAATAAAACACAGACTTACTAGAGCATGGACTTGAGGATATGGGGAGGGGGAAGGGTGGGCTGAGACGAAGTGAGAGAGTGGCAGGGACATATATACACTATCAAATGTAAATTAGATAGCTAGTGGGAAGCTGCTGCATAGCACAGGGAGATCACCTCTGTGCTTTGTGACCACCTAGAGGGGTGGGATAGGGAGGGTGGGAGAGAGGGTGATGCAAGAGGGAAGAGATATGGGAACATATGTATAACTGATTCAGTTTGTTGTAAAGGAAAAACTAACACACTATTGTAAAACAATTATACTCCAATAAAGATGTAAAAAATAAAATAAAAAATAAAATAAAAAAAAATAGGAACAATTAAAGGGCTTTCTTCCCCATTCGTTTATTCAGTGCCCTTTGATCCCTCCCTGACTTTTCACCCAATCATTGTGGAAGCCACTAGATTCATCTTTGGGATTTGCAAGAGTTTTCAAATGTTCCCTTTTGGGGGAGTCAAAATTTCAAAATACTGGCCCTTTCTGGCCACCAGAGAAGTGAGAAGAGCCCTGGACTTGTTGTCAAGGGGTTATCCATACAGGAAGGAAATAGGAAGGTTTAAAGAAAATGAAATTTCATGAGAGTGTATTTTACAGACAGGCAAATTAAAACATAAGCCTCTTTATAAAATTATACTTTGGGTTGAAAATACTCTGGGGGACTGTCAGAACTTCATCATCCCCAAACCAGCCCCCTGAATTTACCTTCCAAAATGTAATACTCCTTTTCTCTGGCTGATGGAAGGTAGTTAGAATCTTGTGATTCTAACTTGCTTCTCTTGTGATGAATCCAGGCAAATGGGCTGGGCATCTCAAAAGAAGGCAGCTGTCCAGGAGAGGTAAGTGAAAGATAGGCTCTTCTTGTTTTCTTTGAAAGACATTTCCAATTGTCAGCCAAGGTTTTCTTTGTCTGACCACTCCTTGAACTTTGGAGCACGCTTCTCAAGGCTCTCACCTCTGGGTTTTGTGCTTTACAAGTTAATGAAGCTGTGTCTTTAGGTGGATCTTGACCTAGTTGGTTCTGAATACTTGTATTTTCAGAGCTTTGCTGATGTGCGATGACATGTATTCATGGACTTAATCTCAGTTTAGTTAAATCTGTTTAGCACAGTTAGATGAGGGAACTGGCCTGAGAAATGGAGACTGGAAGACAGGTAGCCCAGTAGAAAGCTAAGAAGGCCAACAGCTTCTCATATATCAGCACAGAGAGTCCAAGATATTTTCGTAATAGCGGCAGCAGGAAATACCCAATGAAGATGAAGTCTGCCACTGGCACATGGCAGTGCACGCACGCGCACACGCACGCGCGCACACACGCACACAGACATACGCTTTCCAAGAATTCACAGTTTATAAGCAAGGCTGACCTCAGACATGGTTGGCTTTCCTCCTTTACTTCTGGAAGTACAATTCTGCATGCTGATCAAGGGACATTCATGGTCAGTGAGTGACAAAGTGACCACTGTGTATGAGGTGACCGTAGCTCTCGCACTGGGCCCTGGCCTTCCAGCCATCTCCACCGTTTCAGGTGATATCTTCTTGGAAGCCCAGCCAGCCCCTTTCTCAGCTGTCTGTTTTCGCCCACCTTCCGCTGGCTTGGCTGTCCTTCACAGCTGGACACGTTAATTTTTTTCTTTCCTGGCTAAAATGCATTTCCTCTTGTTGGTTCTCAGAACACCAGACAAACGGACTTCTTGTCCCCAGTATGGCCCCACAAGTCAATGTTTAACCTCTTTGGGACACATCCAATGTTCACCCCAGAGAAGGAAGGAACTGGTGCTCTGGCGTCAGCCATCCTGGACTTGGGACAGGTGTGGAGATAACAGTTTATCTGAACGGTGTTTCTGGCAGCACAGGGCCTTGGGAGGGATGGGAACATTGCCAGGCCGCCCCGTTCAGGAGGAAGAGAAAAGTTTCTGATATGGTTTGTGTGTCTTCCTCAGCAGGCAAGAAGAGGCCTTCTGTCTCCTGTAAGTATTTTTTAGTGGGAGGATTCATTGGGTATTTGGTGGCTTCTGAGATTGGCATAACATCAGGGTTCTGACTGGTAAACCAAGTATCAATGAGCTTTTCCAATTAGCCACAGAATGTTGGGAGCGGAAGGTCTGGGTCTTGTTCAGGGTTCCTCCAGGAACCACTCTGGTGGGGCAGGTGGAGGGAATTACCGAGAACCTCTCTGCTGGAGTGGGCAGAATGTTCTTCCTTCTCTCCATTAATCTAAAATCCTTTTTGGTCAAGGCCATTCTCCTATTTTCCATCAGTGTTCCATCTCTCCTTCCTTTCTTTTATCTCCCTCTTAGATATTCAGTGAGCACCTGGTATTATGTGTTCTTGTTTTTTCCTTTTCTTGCCCCCAATCCTCCTTCTTCCCAATTTGCTTACAAATGATGCATTTTGATAGAGTTGGCTTCAAATGAAAAAGATGTCATATCTGTTCCATGCCCTGGCAGAATTGTGTAGGGACAGAACTGGGAAAGGTGACAGACAGATCTTGGAGCTCAGCTGAGACCATTTGACCTAAAATAGATCCAGAGATGGTTGGGGTAGAGACGGGAAGAGAAACCAACTCTCTTATAAGTCACAAACTCAGGATTTTCAACAACAAAAGCCAATCTTGAATTATTACTGTTATTACGTGAGAAGTCAGGTGAGGTGTGTTCTGTGGTCAATCCATGCAGAAAATATCATTCCAATCAAATACCCCCTGTCACTCAGCAAGCACGTGCACACCACAGACAGACAGACACACAGACACACACAGAGATAAAACACTAAGCAACAAGTGGAAATGCGAGGAACTCTGGATTAAGATTCAGGAAGCCAGGTTCTAGGCTTACCTTGCTATCTACTGGCTGTGTGACCTTGGGGAAGTCATTCTTCATTTGCAGGCCTCAATTTGTCTGTAAAGAGAAGTGGGTCCACTAGATAATCGTGGTGGTTCCCCGAGGCTCTGGTGTTTAGGAGTCTCCTGTGAATCATCAGATCTAGGAGGTCCTAGTACCTGTCTGCTTCTGTCCCACCTGTTCAAGCTTGTACGAGTTACGTATCCTCAGGTTCTCTTTATACAAAAAGGGCATCAGAAGCCTATGTTATTCTCTGTTAGGACCAGCTGGGATGGAGTTTCCTTTAGTTCTGAGGGACAACCAGAATAAAAGAATGAGAGGAATCTTCTTGAGAAACGGGAAGAAAAATTCTGCTGGGAATGTGATCATTCCCTCGGTCACTCGCTCTTCTTTTTTCTCTTCTTTTCTCTTCCTCTGCCTTCCTCCCATCTCCCACATCTCAGTCACTGATTTCTACCCATTTGTTCTTCATCAGTCACTTGCATTGGTCACTTCCTTGCCTTCCCCACATTCTGGTTCTCCTCTGACTCACCTCAGTTTTGCTCCAAGATCACATCCTTCTCATTGGTCTCCCTGCCACCAATCCTCTCCACGCCTTCCTCCTCTATACCAAGGGTTTTCACTCCTGAGCTCCCTACTACCCAGAGGACAAAGTCTCAAGTTGTAGCCAAAGTTCTAACCTGCCTACCCTCCCATCTCTCCCAGCCCCCTCAGACTTCGCTCCTCTACCCAATCTCTTTATTCCAGTCAAACTAACCTACTCTTTTTTCCCTAACATGCCAGGCACTGTCCTGCTTCTGTGCCTTTCCCACTGCTGTCCTCCATGTCTGGCTGGCTCTCTCCCTTCTTGTCTGACCAGTATCTCAAGCCCTCTCTTGTCCATGGAGAATGCCCTATCTGCCAACCTCCAGGGAGCATCAGATATTGCTTCTCTTTTTCTCTCCTTTGCTTTTCCTATTTATTATCTCTTTCTGCATCTTTCCTGATACCCAAATTAGATCATCAATTCCTTAAGAGTTCCAGATTGTATTGGGCAATCAATGATATTCGTTTGGTTGATAAAGATGATGATATCGCTGTAAAAATGACCTTGCCTTAACTCAGTCATTCAAGTCCAAGGTCTTGGCTACTGGTCCTAAAGCTGTTTCTGGAAATCTCTTCTGGCTTAACTAAAACTCGGTGGCTATTCAAAGTGTAACTAGAGGGTATAATTTCTGAATTTTTCTCTTCTCTTTCGTTTTCCCCAACTTAGAGCCCAACTGCCCATCTTAAGCTGCACAGAAGCAGAGAGAGCCAGGAGATTGTGAGGAACGTCTGGATCTTGGTCCTTTTACAGTTGGGTGAAGACAGCAGCTAGAGCCCCTTTTCCAACCTGAAGGTGGAACTTCAATGCCTATTTTCCAGACGGTGGAAGAATCTCTCAGAAGCAACAGAACCCACATGCCCTAGTCTTGTGAAGTTCCATCCTTAGGTCTCTTTGCCAGATGGAGGCTGGAATTCTGCATGGACATTCCTGAGAAGGCACCCTGCTTCCCTGCGGACTAGCCCTGGAACTAGTGAATGGTGCCCACTAGGTGCCAGTGTGTGCAGGCTCTGGGACTTACCGTAAATGGCTGAGATCTCGCTACTTCTTCCTGGGGCTCCACCCAGATAATGTGGGGCTGTGCAAACATAATTATCTCTGGAAGATTGTGGTGGAGGCTGGAATGGGGTGAGGTGCTGGAGCGGACTTGCTGTAAGTGAATCCCTTCTGTTCTCCTGGGAACCTGGGAAGGGCTAAGTGATTATTTGCCTCTCTCTCTTCTCATAGCTCTAAGAAGAGGGCAGAGGCCAGGGGAGGAGAGTGAACGAGCCCGTATTGTCCTGCTTTCTTGTTCTTCTCTTAAGAAATGCGGGGGTTTTCAAGATGCTGTAGAATGTCCTTCTACTCTGCGAACAACAGGGCATGGGCAATGCTCTTTATTAAAAATTTTTTTATTTTACATTGGAATAGAGTTGGTTAACAATTTGTGTTAGTTTCAGATGTACAGCAAAGTGATTCAGTTATACATGTACATGTATCCATTGTTTTTCAAATGCTTTTCCCATTTAGGTTATTACAGAGTATTCAGCAGAGGTCCCTGTGGTATACAGTGGGTCCTTGTTGGTTATCTATTTTAAATATAGCAGTGTGTATGTGCCAATCCCAAACTCCCAGTCTATCCCCCCCACCCTTCCCTCCGGTAACCATAAGTTCTCTAAGTCTGTGATCTGTTTCTGTTTTGTAAATAAGTCAATTTGTATCATTTTTATAAGATTCTGCATATAAGCGATATCATATGATATTTGTCTGTCTGACTTACATCACTTAGTATGATAATCTCCAGGTCCATCCATGTTGCTGCAAATGGCATTATTTCATTCTTTTTAATGACTGAGTAATATTCCTTTGTATATGTGTACCACATCTTCTTTATCCATTCATCTGTCGATAACCATTTAGCTTGCTTCCATGTCTTGGCTATTGCTTTTTAAACATGGCTACATGCTTTTTAAACATGGCTTCTGATATACCTTCAATGAAAGGGGAGTGTGACCAGGTATTCCTGGAGGAGACTGAGAGTCTACAATTTCTTTGATATCTCACATTTTTTAAAATAAAATTTTTATGTTAGAACAGCTATATTTTTTAAAATTTTTATTTATTTATTTCACCGCGTTGGGTCTTTGTTGCTGCGCACGGGCTTTCTCTAGTTGCAGTGAGCAGGGGATGGTCTTCGTTGCAGTGCGCAGGCTTCTCACTGCAGTGGCTTCTCTTGTTTTGGAGCGCGGGCTCTAGGTGCATGGGCTCCAGTAGTTGCAGCATGCGGGCTCTAGAGCACAGGTTCAGTAGTTGTGGTGCACGGGCTTAGTTGCTCCGCGGCGTGTAGGATCTTCCCAGACCATGGATCGAACCCATGTCCCCTGCATTGGCAGGCAGATTCATAAACACTGAGCCACCAGGGAAGTCCCTTTAGAACAATTTTAGATTTACAGTATTATTACTAAGATAGTACAGAGAATTCTCATATACCCAGCCCCAGTTTTCCCTATTGTTACCATCTTACATCACTGTGGTACGTTTGTCACAATTAATGAACCAATATTGTTACGTTATTATCAACTAAAAGTTCGAGATCTCACATTTTAAGTTAACAAGTCACACTTTTGTGTGCTACTCCAGAACTCATCTGTGTGTGTTTTACTAAATAAAAATTTTAAATTTACTTAACATCAAGCTAAAATGGACATCCCAAGGAATATGAGCCGTGTTTAGCCAGTGCTCTGTGTTCTCTGGGTTACTCCTGCCCCCCCCCCCCCCCCCCCGCCGCAGGGAGGTGTCCAGCCAGCTTGGGCAGCATGAGTTGCGGAGAGTGAGCTTGGAATGGGGTCAGATCATCTCCCTGGGTCCGGATAACCCTGCTCAGTAGCTGTGTGACCCCAGACAGTCACTCAGTCTCTGAGCCTCGGCTTCCTTTTGTGGCCAATGGGAACAATATCACCAGTCTGTATCACAGGGCTCTGTCAGGGCCACTTGAGGTCCTGGATGCAGAGGGGGAAAGCATGAATCACAGGTAAGAGATGAGTATGGAGATGAGTTCTTAGTCATGGGAGGTGAGCAGCTACTTCAGCATGAACTTGTTCTTGAGATAGCACGCTGTCTGCTCTCAGCCTTGTCTGAGTCTCTAGTTACTGAGGAGGCCAGAAGCTAAAACTAAGACCCATGTTCTCCTTGCTGGGCTGCATTTCACAGGCTGGGAGACGAGGGGGCAGTAATGGAAAGTTTCTTTTTTGATTTCTGCTGCTGGACTCAGCTAGAATTGGCTTAACTAATAGGGAAATTTTCAAGTTGGATACTGAAATATCCAAATATACAATATAGGTGGTTGTTATACTATTTCTCCATATTTTTGTTGTCAGTTTTGTAATGTTTGTAAGAAATTGTGGTAAAATACACAACATAAAATTTAACACCTTAACCATTTTAAGTGTACAGTTCAGCATTAAGTATATTCACATTGTTGTGCAATCTCTGTTCCATATTTTTGATCATCTGAAATATTAGAAACAGAAAGAAAACTCTAACAAGAAGTCCAGAGATAGGGCATACTTCGGGGTTGATTTAATTCAGTGGTTCTGGATTTCTTTACCCTGTAGTTCTCCCCGCCAAGCCTCCTCCAAGCTGCCTTGGAGGCAAGTTGGCACACAATCACCTTTGTAGGAAGACAGAGAATCTCGCAGAAGAGAAAGAAGAGTTTTCCCAGAAATCCTGGTGAATCTTTTCTCAGTTCTTAACTGGCAAAGAAATTTAAAGACTCATCAGATTATTGCCTTAGAAAGGTCACTTTGGTATCAGTATGGAGAACAGTTAGAGGGGACAAGACTGGAGACAGAGAGATCAGGAGGGAACCTGTTGCAATCATTTAGGTAAGAAATAACAGTAAACTGGAACAAGGTAGCGACTGGTGGTCCTGGAGATGGAGAGCCTGGAGAAGACTCCAGAGATGTTTATGTGGTAGATTAACCTGATTGAGATCTTAACTCATTTTCTTCTGTTGAAAGGATAAAAATACTCTTCCCTCCACCCTCCCTGAAGAGAGCAGTTAAAAGCTTTGTGTCCTGGAGGGCTGGATTTTCCTTGCCTCCCAGGAAATTAATAAGCCTTTGCTTTAAACAACCAAGAAATAATAAACCAACCAACCAACCAACCAACCAACCAGCCAACCAGCCTACCACCACCACCACCAACAGCATAACTGACAAACAAACCTAGCTCACAGGGGCTGGGGAGCTCCGTTGAGTTATTGGGGGGTGAGGAATGGAAGTATACCTCCAAAATCCCCTTTTGTTCTTCTTGGACCTGGACATTCAGCTCCTGCCCTGAACTGAATTGGGAGCCTTTGCCTCCTGCTCTGTGTATCCTGGCTTCCCTTTCATTCCTTCAACACTTGCTAGCAGCTGGTAAGATCTTCACACCCCGATTCTTCAATTTTCTGCCTGGTGACACTAAGTAGTAGGGTGGACAGTCCATACCAGGACACCCTGGAGTGTGCTCCCTCTTGGCTGCAGGCAGGCCCTAATTCACTGTCCCTTTGGAGTTGAGGTGTCTTTCTTTTTTCAGTTCTTATATTCTAAGCATTAGTACAAATAAACATCTTTACACCGGAAAAATAAGTAAATTTCATGAGGTCAGAGACTATTTCATATACAACATGTTCCCAGGGCTTAAGACAGGAGACTAGTAGTTTGATTCCTGAAGCCTGTGTTGAGGGAGGGATTGCTCTGAGATGTAGGTCCAAGAAGCAGGGAACTTCAGCTCCCAAGTAGCATTCCTAGATGGGGCAGACCTCTGATGGGGTGGCACATGCATGTCGGGGACTGATCCCTGAGGTTACAGTCTTGGAGGGCCAAGTTGGTCATGAGGAAGATGGACATGATGAGCAGAGAGCAGCTTACTCTGCAGTGAGCTCAGGCCATGACCATTCCAGCAATGGCCACAGTGGACTGGAGGCCCCTTTCCAGTGCACAGGGACTCTTCCCTGAGTCTAGGGAGTGGGAAGGACCCTCAATAATGACTGACACTGGACATCTCATCAGCTTTGCTGAGTGGAAGCTTGGAGTTAGTTTTAATTTAGCAATATCTATTACTATAATTATTCACATAAATTATAATACAGTTGAGAATAAATATAATGTACACCCATGCCCCACGACCCTATTTTGTAATGGCTGAATCCTCTGCCTGGAATGCTCACTCTCCAGATCTCCACATGCCTTGCTTCCTCATCATCTTCAGGTGTTTACTTAAATATCACAACCTCATTGAGTGTTTCCTGATTTCCCTTAAAAAAAATTCAAACTCTTCTCCTCCCACAATTCTTATTATCCTTTCTTGTTTTATTTTTCTTCATGTAACTGACCACCAAATATTGTACCATGTTTTACTTTTTTATTTGTTTACTGTCTATCGATCTACCTAGAATGTAAATTTCATGAGGTCAGAGAGTGTTTAGTATATATCACATATCTGCAGGACTTACACAGTGGCCCCCACAAAGAAGACCAGCAATAAATATTTGTTGAACTAAGTAAAATAATTAATAAATTGTGGAGCAAACTCATAACTACCATATCTTAGTATGGTAGGGGCTCAGACAGGACTGCTGAGAATCCTTACTCAAAATACTTTCTATGCCACTTAATTTCAACCCTAATAGCTGTAGCCAAATGATTCTTTTGAGGCAATAGCCAAAAACTTGATTCATAATTATTGTGTAGATATAGATATAGACTTTCAAAAGGTCATTGCTGATTTGGGGAAAGTCAATGGACTTTAACGAGATTAAACTTGAAAGAATCTTGTAGTTGGCAGAAAGTGCTGGCATCTATTAGAATTTATTGAAGAGATAACAAGGACTAAAGAGAAAACAAACAATGATGAACAACACGATAAATGAAAGTTAAAATTCTCTAGAAGGAATCAATAGCAGGATAACTGAGGCAGAAGAATGGATAAGTGACCTAGAAGATAAATAGTGGAAATAACTACCACAGAGCAGAATAAAGAAAAAAGAATTGAGGACAATCTCAGAAAGCTCTGGGACAACATTAAATGAACCAACATTCGAATTATAGGGGTCCCAGAAGAAGAAGAGGAAAAAAAAGGGACTGAGAAAGTATTTGAAGATATTATGGCTGAAAACTTCCCTAATATGGGTAAGGAAATAGTCAATCAAGTCCAGGAAGCACAGAGTCCCATACAGGATAAATCCAAGGAGAAACATGTCAAGACACATACTAATCAAACTATCAAAAATTAAACACAAAGAAAAAATATTAAGAGCAGCAAGGGAAAAGCAACAAATAAAATACAAGGGAATCCCCATAACATTAACAGCTGACCTTTCAGCAGAAACTCTGCAACCCAGAAGGGAGTGGCAGGACATATTTAAAGTGATGAAAGGGAAAAACCTACAACCAAGATTACTCTGCCCAGCAAGGATCTCATTCAGATTCGATGGAGAAATTAAAACCTTTACAGACAAGCAAAAGCCAAGAGAATTCAGCAACACCAAAAGAGCTAAAGGAACTTCTCTAGGCAGGAAACATAGAGAAGGAAAAGATTACAATAACAAACCCAAAACAATTAAGAAAATGGTAATAGGAACATACATATTGATAACTACCTTAAATGTAAATGGATTAAATGCTCCAACCTAAAGACATAGACGGGCTGAGTGGATACAAAAGCAAACCCATATATATGCTGTCTACAAGGGACCCACTTCAGATGTAGGGACACATACAGACTGAAAGTGGGGGGGATGGAAAAAGGTATTCCATGCAAATGGAAATCAAAAGAAAGCTGGAGTAGCAATTCTCATATCAGACAAAATAGACTTTAAAATAAAGACTATTACAAGAGACAGAGAAGGACACTACATAATGATCAAGGGATCAATCCAAGAAGAAGATATAACAATTGTAAATATTTATGCACCTAACAAAGACGCACCTCAGTACATAAAGCAAATGCTAACAGCCATAAAAGGGGAAATCAACAGTAACACAATCATAGTAGGGGACTTTAACACCCCACTTTCACCAATGGACAGATCATTCAAAATGAAAATAAATAAGGAAACACAAGCTTTAAATGATACATTCAACAATATGGACTTAATTGATATTTATAGGACATTCCATCGAAAAACAGCAGATTACACTTTCTTCTCAAGTGCTCATGGAACATTCTCCAGGATAGATCATATCTTGGGTCACAAGTCAAGCCTTGGTAAATTTAAGAAAATTGAAATTGTATCAAGTATCTTTTGCGACCACAACGCTATGAGACTAGATATCAATTACAGGAAAATAATCTGTAAAAAAATACAAACTCATGGAGGCTAAGCAATACACTAGTAAATAACCAAGAGATCACTAAAGAAATCAAAAAGGAAATCAAAAAATACCTAGAAACAAGTGACAATTAAAACACAATGACCCAAAACCTATGGGATGCAGCAAGAACAGTTCTAAGAGGGAAGTTTACAGCACTACAATCCTACCTCAGGAAACAAGAAACATCTCATATAAACAACCTAACCTTACACCTAAAGCAATTAGAGAAAGAAGAACAAAAAATCCCCAAAGTTAGTAGAAGGAAAGAAATCATAAAGATCAGATCAGAAATAAATGAAAAAGAAATGAAGGAAACGATAGCAAAGATCAATAAAACTAAAAGATTTGAGAAGATAAACAAAATTGTTAAACCATTAGCCAGACTCATTGAGGAAAAAAAGGGAGAAGATTCACATCAATAGAATTAGAAATGGAAAAGGAGAAGTAACAACTGACACTGCAGAAATACAAAAGATCACGAGAGATTACTACAAGCAACTATATGCCAATAAATTGGACAACCTGGAAGAAATGGACAAATTCTTAGAAATGCACAACCTTCCGAGACTGAACCAGGAAGGAATAGAAAATATAAACAGACCAATCACATGCACTGAAATTGAAACTGATTTAAAATCTTCCAACAAACAAAAGCCCAGGACCAGATAGCTTCACAGGTGAATTCTATCAAATTTTAGAAAAGAGTTAACACCTATCCCTCTCAAACTCTTCTAAAATATAGCAGAGGGAGGAACACTCCCAAACTCATTCTACGAGGTCACCATCACCGTGATACCAAAACCAGACAAAGATGTCACAGAGAAAGAAAACTACAGGCCAATATCACTGATGAACATAGATGCAAGAATCCTCAACAAAATACTAGCAAACAGAATCCAACAGCGCATTAAAAGGATGAAGGGATTTATCCCAGGAATGCAAGGATTCTTCGATATATGCAAATCAATCAATGTGATGCACCATATTAACAAACTGCAGGAGAAAAACCATATGATCATCTCAATAGATGCAGAAAAAGCTTTCGACAAAATTCAACACCCATTTATGATTAAAAAAAAAAAAAAACCACTCCAGAAAGTAGGCATAGCATAGAGGGAACTTACCTCAACATAAAAAAGGCCATACATGGCAAACCCACAGCCAACATCATTCTCAATGGTGAAAAATTGAAACCATGTCCACTAAGACCAGGAACAAGACAAGGTCGCCGACTCTCACCACTATTATTCAACATAGGTTTGGAAGTTTTAGCCACAGCAATCAGAGATGAAAAAGGAATAAAAGGAATCCAAATTGGAAAAGAAGAAGGAAAACTGTCACTGTTTGCAGGTGACATGGTATACATAGAGAATCCTAAAGATGCTACCAGAAAACTACTAGAGCTAATCAATGAATTTGGTAAAGTAGCAGGATACAAAATTAATACACAGAAATCACTTGCAGTCCTATACACTA
This sequence comes from Kogia breviceps, assembly GCF_026419965.1. Classification (NCBI taxonomy): domain Eukaryota; kingdom Metazoa; phylum Chordata; class Mammalia; order Artiodactyla; family Physeteridae; genus Kogia; species Kogia breviceps. The sequence continues at coordinate 24,422,156 of NC_081328.1, forward strand.
ATGATGAAAAATCTGAAAGAGAAATTAAGGAAACACTCTCTTTTGGTTACTGCTTGCATGGTATATCTTCTCCTATCAATTTACTTTCAACCTATTTGCGTCTTTGAATCTAAAGTGTCTAGTATTGATAGCATATGATTGGATCATGTATTTCCAACCCATTATGCCGGTCTCTGCCCTTTGATCAGTGTGTTTAATCCATTCATTTTTAATATAGTTACAGACAAGGTAGAATGTACATATGCCATTTTGCTATTTGTTTTCTATATGTATTCTGTCTTTTTGTTTTCTGTTCCTCTATTACAGCCTGATTTTATGTTAGATATTTTCCAGTGTACCCTTATCATTTCCCTTTCTTTCTTTCTTTTTCTTCCTTCCTTCCTTCCTTCCTTCCTTTCTTTCTTTCTTTCTTTCTTTCTTTCTTTCTTTCTTTCTTTCTTTCTTTCTTTCTTTCTTTCTCTCTCTCTCTCTCTCTTTCTTTCTTTCTTTTTTTCTTTTGAGTTATTTTCTTAGTGGTTGCCCTAAGGATTACAATTAACTTATTAAAATCTTAACAATTAACAACTTAAATTAATCTAATTCATATTAATTCCAGCTTAATTTCAAGAGCCTTGCTCCTATATAGCTCTTTTCTCTGCCCCCTCTTTTATACTATTAGTCAAACAAATTGCATCTTTATTTATTATAAGATCATTAACACAGTTTTAAATTCTCACTTTTAGTAATTGTCATTTAAATCATATATGAGAAAAAAAGACTTACAAAAAATTACGCTTTCTTATATTTGTCTATGTAGTTACCTTTACTGGTGTTCTTTATTTTCATGTGACTTTGAGTTACAGTCTTGTGTCCTTTTCTTTCAACCTGAAGGTCTCCCTTTTAGGGAAGGTTTGCTAGTGACATATTCTCTCAGTTTTTGTGTTTTTTTGGAGTATGCCTTAATTTCTCTGTTTTTTCTTTGTTGTTTTTTTTTTTTTTTTTTTTTTTTTTTTGTGGTACGCGGGCCTCTCACTGCTGTGGCCTCTCCCGTTGTGGAGCACAGGCTCCGGACACACAGGCTCAGCGGCCATGGCTCATGGGCCCAGCCACTCCGTGGCATGTGGGATCTTCCCGGACCGGGGCATGAACCCATGTCCCCTGCATCGGCAGGCAGATTCTCAACCACTGCGCCACCAGGGAACCCCCTCTCTGTCATTTTTAAAGGATGTTTTTGCTGGTATAGAATTTTTCGTTGACAATCTTTTTCTTTCAGCACCTGAAATATGTCATACCACTGCCTTCTAGTCTCCATATTTTCTGATGAGAAATCAGCTGTTAATCTTATTGAGAATTCCTTGTACATGAAAATTGCTTCTCTCATGCTGTTTTCCAGATTCTCATTTGAGTTTATACTACTTGGAGTTCATTAAGCTCTTTGGGAATGTAGATTAATAGTTTTTACATAAAATTTGGGAAAATATCAGGCATTATTTCTTCAAAAATTTTTTCTAATCCTTTCTCTCCCCTCCTTTTGGGACTCCCATTATTTAATTGTTGGTATACTTGATTGTGTCCTATAGGTCTGTGAGGCTCTGTGCATTTTTGTTCATTCTATTTGTCTCTCTGTTCCTCAGAATGAATTATTTAAATCAGCCTGTCTTCAAGTTTACTAATTCTTTCTTCTGCCAGTGTTCATGTGCTGTTGAGCCTCTCTAGTGAATTTTTCATTTCATTTATTAATCTTTCCAACGCCAGAATTTATATTTGTTTCTTGTTAAAAAATAAGTTATATTTCTTTACTGATATTCTATACTTGGTGCAACATCATTCTCATATGTTCCTTTAGTTCTTTAGATACAGTTTCCTTGAGTTCTTTGGACATATTTATATAAAAATTACTAGATGCACATAAATATTCCAACTATCTGTGCTCTCTCAGAGACTATTTCTATGGACTGCTTTTCTTCCTCTGTAGGGACAATACTTTCCTTGTCTTGTAAGTTTTAGTTGAAAACTGGACAGTTAAAATAATATAAAGTGGCAACTCCCTCCTTCCTTTCCAGGGCTTCTTGTTGCTCTTTGTTGGTGGTGATGCTGCCGCTTATTTGTTAAATGACTTTTCTGAACTAATTCTGTAAAGTCTGTATTCTTTGTCATGTGTGCCAACTGAAGTCTGCTTGGTTGGTTAGCTTGTTGGTCAGCTAATGACTGGATAGAGATTTCCTTAAATCCCCTAAACCAATAAGTCTCTCAGCCTTTGTCTAAGGCTCTCTGAACATGTTGAGGTACACTGTCAATTTTTTGGCAGACAGTTTATAACTCTGTCTTAGTCTTCACATCATGATTGTCAGAGCCTCAAGATCAGCCAGAGATGAGAGATTCAGTCATCTCGTATCTTTCCTGGGCATACTCACCTCCCCACACATGTGCATGACCTAGATTCCCAAGAATATATTAGAGCTTTTGAAAACTCCCATGAGCTTATCAGTCCCCAGTTTTTCCTTTCAAGTTTTTTTTTTGATAGTTTCTTGTTTATCTCAGGTATTATCATCTCCTGAAGTAGCTGCAATATTAAACAATTGCCACTCATTCCTTTTGACATTACCCTCAGGGGAAAAGGCTAGTCACAATGAGTTTATGCTGGGGAGAGGAGAGAAGGAATAGGACAGCTAAAATGCCACAAAGCTCACTGTTCTTACTGAAATTTGGCTCTCTTTTTTCGATAGATGTTCCTTGAATTGTTTCAAGAATTTGGTCAATTTGTAGAGTTTTGAAAAAGTTGAGTTTGATAATTTTTGCCAGGGTTCTCATTGCTTTATGGAAGAGTGAATTTTTAAAGACCCTTCCTTCACCACTCCAGAAGTGGCTTTTTAAAAAATGTGTTTTTATGTTTTTGTATTTGGGGTTTTTTTGGCCGTGCCACGCGGCATGCAGAATCCCAGTTCCCTAACCAGAGATCGAACCTGTGCCCTGTGCAGTGGAAGTACAGAGTCCTAACCACTGGACCACCAGGGAAGTCCCAGTTATTATGTTTTTAAATTGTATTTCATAAATTTATGCTCTTATGTTTATTATTTTTCCCCTACTTCTTACTTAGTTTTGATTTTCTCCTCCTAGTTTATTAAAATTGAAATTTAGATCACTGATTTGAGAGCTTTTTTTCTTACAGAAGCACTTCATGCTATAAATTTCCCTCCAAGCACTGCTTTAGCTGCATACCCAACATTTTGATATATCGTGTTTTCATTTTCACTCATTTCCTAAGTTCTGTTATAATTTCTTTCTTGAAAAAATGGATTATTTAGAAATATGTTGTTATAAACCAAATACTTAGGAATTTTCCAGGTATCTTTCTGTTTCTGATTTCTAGTTTAATTCTGTTGTGTTCTGGGAATTTGTTTCATAGGATTTCAGTCCTTTTAAATTTGTTAGGATTTGTTTTATAGCCCAGAAATGGTCTATCTTAGTATTCCTTGTGCACTTGAAAAGAATATGCTTTCTGTTGTAGAGAATGTCTGTTGATATTCTACAAATGTCAATTTGGTAAAATTTGTTGATAATGTTGTTCAGGTCTATATACTTGCTGATTTTCTGTCCATGTGTTTCATCATGTATTAAGAAAAAGTGTAGAGAAAGAGGGATCAAGATGGCAGAGTAGGAAGAGCTGGAGCCCACCTCCTCCCACAGTCACACCAAAACTACAACTACATGTAGAACAACTCTCTTTGAGAATGACCTCAAGACTAACAGGACAGCACTTCTACAATTAAGGATATAAAGAGAAAAAAAACACATCAAAATGGGTAAGAGGGACAGAGACACAATCTAATCAAGGCCCACACCCACACCAGGCGACCCAAAAGCAGAAGGGGATATCACAAACTCAGAGATCCTTCCCAAGGTTTGAGCCTCACTCAGGAACCCCAGCCATGGGGACTGGCACCAGGAAAATGAGCCCCCTTAACTGGTTTTGAAAACAGGTGGAACTTATGACCAGGAGAGCTGGAGGGCTGTAGGAAACCAAGACTCCACTTTTAAAGGGATCACATATAAACTCACTCAATCCAAGTCCCAGTATGGAGGCAGCAGATTGAAAAGCACCTGGTTCTCTGCTGGCCTGTCAAGAATACACCAGCTTCTCCTGCAGCCTGCACTGGGCTCTAGCTCCAACATCTCCACCTCAACTGTCAAGGCAGTGGCCCCTGGCATGCACCAGGAGAAGCCCCAGTCTGTGCAGGGCTCTGGCCCCAGCCCCCTGCCCTCTGCCCCCTGCCAAGGTTGCAGCTTCCAGAACACCCCAGAGAAAGTCCTTGCCCATACCTGCTTCAGTTCCAGCCCTCCCACCAAAGCCACCAGTCATACACAGTCTGCAAAGGGATGCTCCTACACAAAGACATGCCTTCAAGACTGGTAGAGGTAACTGTTTCACCTAATTCATAGAGATAAAAACACAGAAAGTTAAACAAAATGAGAAGACAGAGATATATGTTCTAAATGGAAAGACAAGATAAAACCCCAGGAAAAAAATCCTAATAAATAGAGGTAAGTCATTTATCTGATAAAGAGTTCAAAGCAATGGTCATAAAAATGCTCACTGAACTCAGGAAAAGAACAGAGGAACACAGTGAGAACTTCAACAAAGAATTAGAAAATATAAAAAAGAACAAAATCAGAGGTGAAGAATACAGTAACTGAAATGAAAAATACACTTAACTTGGAAACTTTAAAACAAAGACTATAAGAAAATACAAAGAGGTGCATTACATACTGAATAAGGTGTCAACAGAAGAAGAGGATATAACGTTTGTAAACATATATACACATAGGGGCACCTAAATATATTAAGCAAATATTAACAGGTATAAAGGGAGACATTACAGTAATATAATAATAATAGAGAACTTTGATGCCCTATTTACATCAATGGATGTATCATGCAGACAGAAAATCAATAAAGAAATTTTGGCCTTGGGACTTCCCTGGTGGCACAGTCGTTAAGAATCTGTCTGCCAATGCAAGGGATGTGGGTTGGATCCCTGGTCCAGGAAGATCCCACATGCCATGGAGCAACTAAGCCCGGGAGCCACAACTAGTGAACCTGTGTGCCACAACTACTGAAGCCCGCAAGCCTAGAGCCTGTGCTCTGCAACAAGAGAAACCACTGCAATGAGAAGCCTGCACACTGCCACGAAGAGTAGTCCCCACTTGCCACAAGAAGAGATAGCCCGCATGCAGCAACAAAGACCCAACACAGCTATAAATAAATAAATAATAAATAAATAAATAAAATAAATAAGAAACATTAGCCTTAAACAATAAATTAAACCAGATAGACTTAATAGATATTGATAGAACATTCCATCCACAAACAGCAGACTACACATTCTTTTCAAGTGCATATGAAACATTCTCCAGGATAGATCACATGCTAGGCCACAAAACAAGTCTCAATATATTTAAGAAGATTGGAATCCTGTCAGTCATATTTTCCAACCACAATGGTATGAAACTAGAAATCAGTTATAGGAAGAAAACTGGAAAAAATACAGACACATGGAACCTAAACCACATGCTACTAAAAAGCCAATGTATCACTGAAGAAATTAAAGATGAAATTTAAAAAATTCTGTGAGATGAATGAAAATAGAAACACAACTTTCCAAAATCTATGGGACACAGCAAAAGCAGTTCTAAGAGGGAAGTTCATAGCAATTCAGGCCTACCTCAAGAAACAAGAAAAATCTCAAATAAAGAACCCAACTTTATACCTAAAGGAATTAGAAAAAGAACAAACAAAGCCCAAAGTTAGTAGAATGAAAGAAGTAATAGAGATCAGAGCAGAAATAAATGAAAGAGGCTGAAAAAACAAAACAATAGAAAAATTCAGCAAATCTAAGAGCTCTTTTTTGAAAAGATAAGCAAAATTGATAAACTTTTAGCCAGACTCATTGAGAAAAATAGAGAGCCCAAGTAAAATCAGAAATGAAGAAAAAGAAGTTATAATCAATAACACAGAAGTACAAACAATCATAAGACAATATTATGAACAACTATATGCCAACAAATTGGACAACCTAGAAGAAATGGATACATTTCTGGAAACATATAATCTTCCAAGAAGAGGGAATGCTTTCAAATGCATTCTATGAAGTCAGCATTACACTGATATCAAAACCAAAGACACTACCAAAAAAAAATTATGGGCCAATATCCTTTATGAACATAGTCACAAAAATTCTCAACAAAGTATTAGCAAACCAAATTCAATGATACATTAAAAGAATCATACATCATGATCAAATGAGATTTATTCCAGGGATAATAGGATGGTTCAATATCCACAAATCAATCAATGGGGAAAAGATAGTCTCTCTAATAAGTGGTGTTGGGAAAACTGAACAGCTACATGTAAAAGAATGAAACTAGACCATTTTCTCACACCATATACAAAAATAAGCTCAAAATGGATTAAAAACATAAATATAAGACCTTAAACCATAAAACTCCCATGAAAACGTAGGCAGTACATTCTTTGACATTGGTCTTAACAATATTTTTTTGGATCTGATTTCTCAGGCCAGGGCAACAAAAGCAAAAATAAACAAATGAGACCACATCAAACTGAAAACCTTTTGCACGGTGAAAGAAATCATCAACAAAATGAAAAGACAGCATACTGAATGGGAGAATATATTTGCAAATGATATGTCTAAAAAGAGGTTAACAGTAAATATCCAAAATATATAAAGAATTCATACAACTCAATATATTTTTAAAAATCTGATTTTAAAATGGGCAAAGGACCTGAATTGGCAGTTTTCCAAAGAAAACATGCAGATGGTCAACAGACACATGAAAAGATACTTAACATCACTAATCATCAGGGAAATGCAAATCAAAACCACAATGAAACATCACCTCACACCTTTCAGAATGGCTATTATCAAAAAGAGAACAAATAACAAGTGTTGGTGAGGATGTGGTAAAAAGGGAATCCTAATGCATTTTTGGTGGGAATGTAATTTGGTATAGCAGGTGTGGAAAACAATATGGAGGGTCCTCAAAAAATTAAATATAGAACTACCATACGATTCAGCAATTCCACTCCTGGGTATTTATCTGAAGAAAATGAAAACACTGATTCAAAAAGATATATGCACTGCAATGTTCATTGCAGCATTATTTACAATAGCCAAGGTATGGAAGCAACCTAAGCGTTCATTGATAGATGAATGGATAAAGAAGATGTGGCATATTATACACAATGGAATATTAGCCATAAAAAGAATGAAATCTTGCCATATGCAACAGCATGCATGGACTTACAGCGTATTACGCTAAGTGAAATAAGTTAGAGAAAGTCAAATACTGAACATTTCCACTTATATGTGGGACCTAAAAAAGAAAAAAGTATAATAAAACAGAAAAAAGCAGAAACAGACTCACAGATACAGAGAACAAACTTGTGGCTGACAGAAGGGAGGAGCGTGCAGGGATGGGCAAAATAGGTGAAGGGGATTAAGAGGTACAAACTACCACTTAAAAAATAAAAGTCACAGGGATAAATGTCCAGCACAAGTAGTATGGTCAATAATATTGTAATAACTTTGTATGGTGTATAATCTATAAAAATATTGAGTCACTATGTTGTACACCTGAAATTAATATAATATTATAATATTATTTTTTAAAAAGAAAATAAATAAATGCTTGTATTACAAACAAAAAGAAAAAGTGTTGATATCTCCAACTATAATTGTGGATTTCTTTCATTTCTACCAATTTTTGCTTCATGTATTTTGAAGTTCTGTTATTAACTGCATAAGTATTTCGGTTTCTTATGTCCTCTTGATGAATCGATGCATTTATCATTACAAAATATACCTCCTTATTCTTGATAATATCCCTTGTTTTGAAGTCTATTTTGTCTGTTATTAATATAGCCACTCTAGCTTTCTTTTGATTAGTGTTTGTTTGGTATATCTTTTTCCATCCTTTAACTTTTAAAAACATTTTTTTTTCTTTTCCTGCTTTTTCTTTTTCTACTTTTGTTTTCTTCCAGTTTTATTGAGATATAATTGACATACAGCACTGTGTAAGTTTAAAGTGTATAGCATAATGGTTTGACTTACATATGTCATAAAATGATTAATAAATTTAGTGAACATCCATAATCTCATACAAAATTACAGAATACAAAAATACACATAAAAAGTTAAAGAAATAGAAAAAAATATTTTTCCTTGCGATGAGAATGCTTAGGATTTACCTTCTTAACAACTTTCACGTTAACATACAGCAGTGTTAATTATATTTATCATGTTGTACCTTACATACCTAGTACTTATTTTTATTATAACTGGAAATTTGCACCTTTTGACTGTCTTCATCCAATTCCCTCTCCCCCCACCCCCCACTTCTGGTAACCACAAATCTGATCTTTTTTCTTTGAGTTTGTTTGTTTTTGGAGTATAACTGACCTACAACATTACATTAGTTTCTGTTATACAACATAGTGATGTGATATTTTTATACATTTCAAAATGATCGCCATGGTAAGTCTAGTTTTGATCTGTCACCATACGATGATATTACAAAATTATTTACTATATTCTCCACAAAGTACATTTCATACCCATGACATTTATTTTGCAACTAGAAGTTTGTACTTCTTAATCTCCCTCATCTATTTCTTTTCTCTCCCCACCTCCCTCCCCTCTGGCAACCTCCAATTTGTTCTCTGTATTTATATCTCTGCTTCGTTGTTTGTTCACTTGTTTTATTTTTTAGATTCCACATATAAATGAAATCATGAAGTATTTGTCTTTCTCTGACTTTTTTCTCTTAGCATAATACCCTCTATATCCATCCTGTTGTCACAAATGGCAAGATTTCATTCCATTTTTTTAACTTTTAAAGTATCAATGTCTTTATATTTAAGGTGAGCTTCTTGTGGACAGCATATAGTTGGATCTTGCTTTTTATCCAATCTGAAAATTTCTGCTTTATGGTGTGTTTATGGCCCCTTCCTCCATCTTCAAAGTCAGGGAGAGAGAGAGAGAAAAGCAAGAGTCAAGTCTATTATTCCTCATAAGATTGTTCCATTTCAGTAGGATCTCTTCTCTGGACCAAGGTGAGTTCAAGGGATAGTTATTAGGCATAAAGCATAGACACTGTGGGACCCAGAAGAATTTTTGAAGAACTGTAGTGATATTCTTCTGCTTTCCTAAAGTCTTATAGTGGGGAGAGCCCAAGTAAGTTATAAAGTACCAACTGGAGAGGGGAAAGAGAGAGCGATTGGACTGTTATGATATAGCTCAGATGTGGCTGGTTTAAGAAAGAAAAAATTGGGGTAGGGGGTGGGAGTAGATGTAAGGAGGCAGCACAGTTCAAAGGAGAGCCCATAGGTTTGAGTCAAAACATTCTGAACATAAGTCCAGGCTCTATACTTCTTGGTCATAAGACTGAGAAATACAATTAATGTCTTGGTTTATAAATATGTGAAATGGAGGCAATATCTACCCTTTGTGATAGTTTGTGTGTTTTCTAGCCAAAAAAACAAAAAAACTCCAAATAATGGTTCTATTTTAGGGAGAACACATTAAATGTCAACTCTGAACCTTCCTGACTGGGGATGGGGGAGGAAGGGTTGCTGGGGGTGGTACAAGGGATTTTGGCCTTTATGCTATATAATCCAAACTTTTGATGTTTAACAAGATGTCAGTATATACAGTGGGGATCAGGCTACTCTTGATATCAGGGTGCAAACTTCCAGAATCTAATAAAGCCATGAATTCTTTCCAGAAAATGGCCCCCACAGAAATCTAGGGAGGTTTTTTTTTTATTGACATAGAGTTGATTTAGAACATATTAGTTCAGGTGTACAACATAGAGATTCAATATTTTTATAGATACTCCATTTAAAGTTATTACAAACTAATATTTCCCTGTGCTGTATAATATATCTCTGCTGCTTATTAATTTTATACATAGTAGTTTGTATCTCTTAATCTCATACTGGTATCCCCTACTGGTAAAGGAAAGAGTCAATAGGCCCCCTGAACTCTGCTCATGGATCTCAATTTTAAGAATCCTGACTTATACCAGTAAATAAGGAGAATAAAAATCTAGTTTACCTGTATAAAAATAATTCAACTATGGCTAGACAAATAACTTATATTTCCATACCATGTGGTACAGTACCTACTTTGTCTATAATTATGTCAGATTGACTTTGCTATAAGTTTGATTTGGTATAAAACTAAACTGTTGGTACAGGCTCCACCTTTATCATTTGTTGTTCATGTGGCACAGTGTTGTCTATTCACAACTTTGAAAGAAAAAATTAGAGTGGCTTTTCTCTTAAAAGCTAATATTCTGCCTCCATGGTTTCACCTGTTGAAATAATTATTTCCCAGATTGGCAAATGTGTGCTTTTATAGAATAAATTGGTAGGTGAGAGGTCGTGAAGCAGAGTGGAAGGTGTTCAGGCTTCAAAAGAGAGACCTGGGCTGGAATCTCAGCTCCTTCACCACTTACTAGAGTTCAACCTTCAAGCTCTGGCCTTCAATAACTTCATTGATTAAATGAGAATAACAAATACCTACTTAAGGGGTTTCTAGGAGGATTAGGGACAATACAAACAAAGCGCCCAGGCTGTATCAGATCTTAAATAAATAGGGCTATTGTTACGGTGAGTCCTTAGTGTTACACAGCAGCAGCTTTGTTGCTTAGGGCGCCCAGTGCCATATAATGAAACTGGCATGAGATTCTCGAGTTCAGGGGAAAATTGCCTACGCTGTTGAGGAAGCAGCAAATGTCAAAGGCTGAAAATTGTTGGCATCCCCAAGGTGTCGGGGAGCTAGACTCAAGGTTATGGTGTGTCCTGCCTTTTGGCAGTCCAGTGAAGCACGCCTTCATAATGGCATTTTGTTGACTTTTCCCAAGGCCAGTGAGGTATCTAAGGTGGCTTAAAAATCCGGAAATAACACACGCATGGGAAAAACCAGTGCAATAATGACATCTTTTCCTTCCTTCTTGTTAGCTTCCTTGTTTCTTCTTTCTCTGGTTCAGCGAAGGCCAACACAAGGATTAATAAATCTTGACACATTTTTGTCTTCTTCCAAGAATATATTTTCATGTCTGGGTAACCATCATTACCTCCCCTGACTCCTTTGGGAAGAATGGGTGCATTCTGTGAGTCACGTCCACCGATTAGGAAGCCAAAGTTTCCCTGGATTCAGTGGAAGGCTGTGTCGTGTGGTGGAAAAAGTAGTAGTTGAGAACTCAGGACGCTTGGGTTTGGTGTCCATCACCATTTCTGTCCGAATCTGTATAAAAGGGGCCTATAGCGCTGCTTTAGTTTCCTCATTTGTAAAGTGCATCAAGTCTGGCGTTGGGTGTGAGTGACCTTTGTTCTCACTCAGGATCAGCGGCAACCCTGCAAGTGCCCCAACAGAAGCGTGCGCTGGCACCAAGTGGCCTGCGCCGGCACCAAGTGGCCTGCGCCTGCAACGGGTGGAGCTCTGCCTCGCCGCGTACCGCCTCCCTAACCCAGCGTTTCCGTTGCCAGGGGAACTGGGGCGGTGCGCTTTCCGGCGCAGTCGCGCGCAGCGCAGCTGTCATGGCGGAGACCGTCTGGAGCGCTGATACCGGAGAGGCCGTGTATCGTTCTTGGGACCCCGTGCGCAACCTCCGCCTCCGGTAGTCGCATCACCCCAGAGCCCCGTGCTTTTATGCTGTCAGATAATTAGAGCCTGAACTTTACTTCTTGTTTGCTGCGACCCTCACTTGCGTTTGCAGTCCTGACCGCTGTCACCTCGTCTCCCCGCGTCTCCCTCACCACCCGGCACCCTCTTACTCACAACTTCCAGACCCACCCTTTCAGGACCCTGCCCCTCCCAAGTTTCTCGAGGCCGTGTGTCTCCAGTACACTCTCCTTAGGGCCCCGTGCCCCACTCACATCCTCTCTGTCGCCTACACCCCGCCCCATTCTTGGTAGCCATACGCTCTTCTGAGTTTTGTTTCCCCATCTTTGCTCTGCGTTCATCTCCTGGTTGAGTGTTTTGTAACGAGTATTTTGGGCTTCTCTTTTCCTGGCAGAGTCCACCTGCAAAGAATCACATCAAGCAACTACATCCATTACCAGCCTGCTGCCCAGCCCGGGAAGGACCTCATAGACTTGGCCACTTTTAGGCCTCACCCATCCACCAGTGGGTGAATGATGGTGATGTGGCCGCTTGGGGATCTGGGGAAGGGCCTAGGGCAGAGGTTACCTCTTAAGACAGAGTAGACCCAGGTCTATAGTCTGAGAAAAGGTATAGAGAGGTTGGGTTTATTGTCCAAGGTCACAGGGCTGGTAAATGTTGAAGCCAGGATTTGATCCCAGGCAATTTTAACTACTACATTATGTTGTGTAAAATTGAATAAGACTTGATTCCTGCCATCAAGATGCTGATCCGAATTGTGGTCAAATGTAGGGAAATAGCAAATACCATACTTTAGATATGTTATAAACTTGCCTGTCAACCTAAATACCATTTGTGGCATTTTTTTTCTAAGAGAAAATATCACTCCAAGCTTGAAACATACAACTAAGCACTTTTTAAAACAGCTTAAAAATTGGGGTCTGGAAAATGTACATATTAACACCATCTGTGTTCTAGCAGTTTTCCTTATCTGGGAAGCCAGAAAAGTGAGGAAGAGAGGACAGTGTGTTTGTGTTAGTTCACTGGTCTCTCTGCTTTTGTTGTTTCTGTTCAAAAATATTCCTGGGCAAGAGTGTGAGCTGGCAGGTTGTGAAGCATGTGTCTTTGAAAAAGGCATACTCAGCTAGGAGTGTGTGTATTAGACTTGATTCTTTAAAAAAAAATCAGTTATATGTCTTTCCTTTCCTCTCCTGATACTTGGTCTCTTAAGATTATATTGTTTGTGATTCTAGATATATGGCCTCAGGAATAGTGAAGATAAAAATGCCACAGTTCCGGGCTTCCCTGGTGGCGCAGTGGTTGAGAATCCGCCTGCCAATGCTAGGGGACACGGGTTCGTTTCCCGGTCCGGGAAGATCCCACATGCCACAGAGCAGCTGGGCCCGTGAGCCATGGCCGCTGAGCCTGTGCATCCGGAGCCTGTGCTCCACAATGGGAGAGGTCACAGCAATGAGAGGCCCGCGTACCACAAAAAAAAAAAAGCAGCCACAGTTCCTGTCTAGCAAATGTAGGCAATTGGGATTGAGGAAGAGCTATATTCAGCCTATGTCTAATAAATTTCAGCTCTTGACACTGAATTAGGTCAAATAATTCCAGGAAGGCATGACTTCGTTTTATTCAAATCAGAGTAGGGATTAAGATTTCTTGGGTCCTAATCTTCGCTTCTACACATATCCACAGCCTCTATTGAGTAAGTCTAGAGTGAGTTGCTTCATAGATCAGTGAACTCCAACTGGTTTTGTGGCAAATATAAGGGCAGGGACTTTGGTTATAACAAACCACAGAGCCAGAAGTGCTAGTTTGGCTCAGACATTTGACTCACTCTGTGTCTTTGGAGGTGGACACCGCCCGGAGGCAGATGAAGAGGAGGAGGTCGTGATTGGGTGGCAAGAGAAGCTCTTCAGCCAGGTGAGCCAGTGCCCCTTATCTGCTCAGTCTGCCTCCCCCTGCTCCACCTCCACATGACTAGTCACAGGGAAGGATTATTGATACATATTGCTAAACTGATTTCCGGAAAGCTTATAACGGTTTATACTTTGCACTGTTGTGCTTATGGGATCAATGGAATATAGTGCCTGCCACTACCCAGTTTTATAATCCTGGGTAAGACACTTTTCATCTCTGGGCCACATACCAAAACAGCAGAATTACTGTTTTGGTATGTCAATTCTGTAATAGCAGAATTGAATTAGACTATCACTGTGGTTCCTTTTAGCTCTAACATTCGTTGGCTCTCCTGTCCTCCATTAGTTTAGATAAACGACAGTTGGCTATGAGAACGTGTCACATTGCATCAGCGCGATAGAACTAATTTGACCAAATTGTTACAGGAACAAAATTTGACATATTCTCAGTAGAACTTTGTTTCCTTGTGACCTCAGTTTGAAGTAGATCTGTACCAAAATGAAGCAGCCTGCCAGAGCCCTTTGGATCATCAGTACCGCCAAGAGATTCTGAAGCTGGAGGATTTGGATGGCAGGAAGAACCGACGAATCTTTACCTACACTGACTCTGATAGATACACCAATTTGGAGGAGGTAGCATTCTTTCTCAAGCACCGTAGCTCCCTTCACCTTTGTCTCCCCTAGCTTTCTGGCCTCTCTGTGTGTTAACTGAGAAGCCTGTTAAGGGGATACAGAGCTTCTGGCAGCCACGCTGGAGTAGGTGGGCACAAGCTGCAGGTGGTGTGGCTGCTGCTCCCCACTCCATCTGCTGGAGGGCCTGGGGGAGCCTTCAGTGTCTCTAATGATAGGCTTGCAGCCTGTAAACTGGGAGAAGCAGCCACTGGGTTTGACTTCCTCCGTGCATCATGAGATCAGACAGGTGGATGGAGTCTAGAACCATCTAGATAAAGTTCATCATGGATTCAGCCCAAACTGAGTATATGGGTCTGAAGAAGAATTCAGTACTGCATGGGGAATGGCTTATATCCTCAATTTGCCTATGACAGCATACCCTCATGGACTTGCTTTACATTTGCTTCTGCATATTCTGTCTTCTTAGTGAGATTTTAAACTCCTTGAGGGAGGGGAGTGCCCATATTTTCTGATTTTTGTCTATGACCTTGTAGACCTCTGCAAGGAGCCAGGTGTTAAGTGAATGTTTCTGAAAGGTTGATGCTTATATCAGGAAAGCTGTGGGTTGGTAGCATGTAGAGTTTGGGTTGCCTGTTTTGGTAAAGAAAAGAAAATTACAGATGGTGTTCAGTTACCCATGGGAGGGTTTTCCACAGAATATTTGTGTTACCCTTCACATCTTCCAACCACCTAGTGATGTCAACACCTACCGGGCAGACTCACCAAGCCTTTTGTTGGTCTGTGTTCAGAGGTCGCAGGCTCATTGTAAGATTAGCATAAATAAACCCACTTCTCAAGGGTAATGTGCTGCTACAACCTTCGGGCCACCCAAGGCTTGGTTGGGCTCTTCTCTGGGCTGTTTGTGCCACTGTGCCTGTCGTCAGTGTGATTGTGAGGTGGCCGTGCTCTTAGGTTCAGGTTCTGTGTGAAGTTTCAGAAGGAAGCCTGCCCTCCAGGTCCTTGGTCCCGCATGGCCCTGAGCAGGCTTACACTGGCTGCTCTCTTGTCCCAGCGCTGTCAGAAAATGACCACCGCAGCCAGCGAAATGCCCTCCTTCTTGGTCGAGCGAATGGCAAATGTCCGGCGGCGACGGCAGGACAGGCGAGGGATGTGAGTGCAAGTGTGTACAGGGCCGTGGCGGCCTCTGGTCCGTCCATGCCTGTGTTCTCGGTATGCCCACCAACTCGAGCGTCCCACCCTGCAGCGGGCCTCCACCTTCGTGTGCTCCGCTGAGCTCCTCCTTCAGGCTGTTCGGGGGGGTGCCAGGGAAGTGACCCTTCCTGTGGTGTCTCCCAGGGAGGGTGGCATCCTTAAGTCACGGATCGTCACCTGGGAACCCTCAGAAGAGTTCATCCGGAACAACCATGTCATCAACACCCCTCTTCAGACAATGTACATCATGGCAGACCTGGGGCCCTATGGAAAGTGAGTGAGGCTTCTTACTGCCCAGCTCAGACCTTCATTCTTTTCTCCTGTCACTCTCCTGTTACAGTCCTCCCAGGTATATGGGAGGGAGGGATTTTTTCCTTCTTCTTTTTCTTTGGAAGAGAGTATTTTACCGTGACGATTCTCACTCCAGCCTCTGTCCTCTCCCCTGATGTGTCCTGAATACGTCTTCCTCTTTCCCTGGAGGTGGGGCAGCAGTCTTGAACCCTGGTGTTAATTCCCTGGTTTCTAGGCTTGGCTATAAGAGGTATGAACATGTCCTCTGTACTCTGAAGGTGGACAGTAATGGTGTGATCACAGTAAAACCTGACTTCACTGGCTCCAGAGGACCCTACAGGTGAGAAGCGGAAGAAAGGGATGGCGGAGACTGGCATTCCTTTCCTTGGCTTCACTCCTTGCCCCAAGTTGAGGAGATTCTCTGAAAGCCCTTCACGTGTTCTAACTTTTAAATTCCCAACCAGTGGTTCACATTCTGTTCCACGTCATAGACCCTTAGGACACTGGGCATCCTGTTCTCAGCAAATATGCACCTCCACTGATTTGAAAGCGATACCTTCATCAGTGTGGTTAAGTGAAAATAATACTCTGTGCTGCTGCGTGTAGGGACTAATCAAAGCTGGGAGAGATGAACTAGCCAGGTCTTCTCCTCCGGGCTGACTGTTCCTCGTCTTACGTCTTAGAATAACAGAGCTGCAAATCGGCTCATCCCTGGGCTGGGTCTGGAGGGCCCCACCTCCTATTTTCTGAGTTAGTCCCTTTGTGGCTTTGACCTTACAGAATCGAGACAGACGGGGAGAAGCAGGAGCTGTGGAAGTATACGATTGACAACGTGTCCTCCCTTGCACAGCCTGAGGAGGAGGAGCGGGAACAGCGTGTGTTCAAGGACGTAAGTGCTGGTTCATTCCAAGAACCAGAGAGCTGGGAGCTGAGGCCGCGGTCGAGGTTGGGTCAGCAGGGGCAAGGCCTTGCTCTTAGTGGCCTCCCCTGACTTGGGAAGCACTGCTGACATATCAGATATGAGGTTTCGATCCTATTATAAGATCATAATGATAATGGCCATTTATTTGAGCATTTACCATGCCCTGTGCTAGGCACTTCACATACTTTATTAGACTGTACCACAAGCCTTTGAGGTGAATATTTTTATTATTACCACTTTATAAATGAGGACATGGAGATCAAGAAGCTAAGCAGGGGCTTCCCTGGTGGCGCAGTGGTTGAGAGTCCGCCTGCCGATGCAGGGGACACGGGTTCGTGCCCCGGTCTGGGAAGATTCCACATGCCGTGGAGCGAGTGGGCCCGTGAGCCATGGCCGCTGAGCCTGCGCGTCCGGAGCCTGTGCTCCGCGACGGGAGAGGCCACAACAGTGAGAGGCCCGCGTACTGCAAAAAAAAAAAAAAAAAAAAAAAAAAAAAAGAAGCTAAGCAGTCTGCCCAAGGTCACGTAAGTGCAAGAGCCAGGTTGGTCCCAGACCAGTGGACTCCAGAGCCTCTGTGCTTCACTGTCAGATGTCAGTGTCTGGGATGTTTAGGCCTCCAGCTTTCTGTGGCATTTCCCACTCCTGCTGCTTTTCTCCCTCCCGTGCAGACCTGAGCCCTGGTCTGGCTGGGGTCGCACCTTGAGTTTCAGTGTGGTTTGTTTCCTCAGCTCTATGGCCGGCACAAGGAGTATCTCAGCAGCCTCGTGGGCACTGACTTTGAGACGGTGAGTAGCTGGGTTTCCTGCGGCTCTGCCCGCTGGGTTTCTGTAGCCAGAGCGTTCTGACTGCAGCTGCCTGACAGTTCTCTCCTCAAGGTCCCAAAGACATACTCTTCGGTGGAAAAAAGTAAAAAATAACATTTAGAGTATAGTCCTTGATAATGTTTTAGAAGCATTGTCTATTGCTATAGAACTGTTAATGTATCGGAAAATGTCTCAAAGGGCACACACCCTATGGGTGGCTTTCTCTGGGGAGGGGGTGGGATTGGGAAATGGTAGATGGCTATTGGGTGGTGAGGGGGACACGTCAGGAATGTTTACTTTTTATTCTCTCAACTTAGGTGGTTTTGAATTTTTATCAGTGGGAGTGCATTCATGTATTACTTTGTAATTAATTTTATAAATAAATATAAAGATGAAAAGTTTCTTCCTTACTCTTCATGTAGATATTTTTCCTAATGCCCCATAGAGAGGGAGGGGTGTCATTTCTGTTTGTCCAATAGTTTGGCTCTTAAAACAACAGAGTTTAGGTCCGTAATTCTGTGGTCCTATTCTTTGTCTTCTCTTATTCCAGGAGTTCCATTTCTAGATCTGGAAACAAGGAGAGAGTTACCTGGTGGTCTCCCTCTCTCTCTCTAAAAAATTAACTTTCACGATTTTTGTGTTGTATTAGCAACAGATTTTCGGTGTTAAAAAGTTAGATAAGGGCTTCCCTGGTGGCGCAGTGGTTGAGAGTCCGCCTGCCGATGCAGGGGACACGGGGTCCGGGAGGATCCCACATGCCGCGGAGCGGCTGGGCCCGTGAGCCGTGGCCGCTGAGCCTGTGCGTCCGGAGCCCGTGCTCTGCAACGGGAGAGGCCACAACAGTGAGAGGCCCGCGTACCACAAAAAAAAAAAAAAAAAACCCAAAAAAAAAAAAAAAAAAAAAGTTAGATAAGATAGATACACAAATAATTTAAAAAGGAAAATTCCTAGTTTCTCGACCTCCCTCTAGAGGGAGCAGGGGTCTCCGGCCTCTTGCTGTACGGCAGCAGGCAGCTGCGGATGCTTCTCTTGGCCATTCTTGTAAATTCCCCACACTGTGTTGCCTTCCCCACCATTTAAATTAGGTGCTTTTTCCCTTACATCGCCCACTTTTAGAAATGAAGGAAACAGATTTGTGGCAGGTGGGGAGGAAGCAGGATTAGTCACACACCTGGATCTGACGTCCAGCGTCAGGTCCTCTGGGGATTTACGGGCAGGCTGGAGGAGAGGTGTCGCTTCCCTCAGACCTCCTGATCTGTCCCCACTTCTCTCTACCTCAGACGGTACCAGGTGCCCTCCGGCTCTTTGTAAATGGAGAGGTAGGTAAGTGTCTTACCGGACAGAAGTCCTTGATGCTTGGCAAGTGCCAGATTGAGCTGTGGAGTAATCCTCCCCGCCCTAGTAGAGCCCTCGGGTTGTCCACAGCACTCGGGAGACTCAGGCATGTGTCCTTCCTGGAAACACAGAGAGTTCCTGGCCTTTGAGGGACTTGCTTCCACACGTGGGTAGGCCCTTTAGGACTGGGGCGGGCGTTAAGGGTGATAGGAGGATAAGCTGAAACAGTTTCCTGTTTTCTTAGTTTCAGCGCAAGGCTACGAGTTTGACAATCTTTACGTCCACTTCTTCGTGGAATTGCCAACTACTAGTAAGTAATATTCATAAGTCTCTCTTTTTACCCATTCGGACAGTTTTCTAGAGGCATTCGGTCAGACTTCCTTCCGCACTCCTCCACTGAAATTGTTACCATTCTTTTCAAGGTCATAGATCACTTCCAAGGTGTGAAAACCCGTGGTGACATCTCTGCCTTCACCCTACTTGGCCTCTCAGAAGCATTCACCGCAGCTCACTTTCCTCACTGAACCTCTCCTCTTGGCTTCTGTCTCTGTGCTCCTCTCTTCTCTCTCATTGGTAGCTCAGCGGCCTCCTTGGCTGTTTCCTCATCTTCTGTTGATCTAAAACTATTAGAGTACATCCAAGGCTGGGCCTGGCCTTCTGTTACTCTCTCTCCACGGTCTTTCTAGATGGCCTCATACGTCCCGTGGCTTCAGTACTGTTTGTATGTCTCAGACTCCCAGATTTCTCTCTCTAGCTTTAGCCTCTGCCCTGAACTCCAGACTCATGCCCACTTATCTCTTTGTCGCTCCTGTGTAACATGACCCAAAGCTTCTTGATTCCCCCTCCTGCCTCAAACCTGCCCTCGTGGTCTTGCCCATCTTAGCAGAATGGCAGTGTCATCTACTTAGTTTCTGATTCCAGAAACCTAAGAGACATCCTTGATTGCTCTCTTTCTCTAGCTCCCTGCCGCCATCCATTCTATCAGCAGTTCTTGTCAGTTCTGTCTTCAAAAGATGTCTTGAATCCTCTATTCTCTCGAGGACCCTGGGCCAGGCCACCGTCATCTCTTGCTTAGGCCAAAGCATTAGGTTTCTCATTTATCCTCTCGCTTCCCGTCTTACTCCCTCTTACGTTTCATTTGCCACGGACACCACAGCCTAACTGAGCCTTTAAAATGTAAACCAGTTGTGTCTCTTTTGAACTTACAGCCCCAACAGCTTCCCTCCCCACTTAGAGCAAAATCCAAACTCCATTCCCTGAACGAGCTGGCCCCTGCCTATCCCTCCCTTACAACATTGCAGTTGTAATTTCTGTTCTTGAACAGGCCAAGTTCATTCCCACCTTAGGGCTTTTTCAGGGCCATTTCCTTTGTCTGAAAGTTTTTGTGTCCTATCTTTTTTTTTTTTTTTGTGATACGCGGGCCTCTCACTGTTGTGGCCTCTCCCATTGCGGAGCACAGGCTCCGGACGCGCAGGCTCAGCGGCCATGGCTCACGGGCTTAGTTGCTCCACGGCATGTGGGATCTTCCCGGACCGGGGCACGAACCCGTGTCCCCTGCATTGGCAGGCAGATTCTCAACCACTGCGCCACCAGGGAAGCCCTTTTGTGTCCTATCTTTGCACGACTGGTTCTGCTTTAGTTTAGGTCTCAGCCTCAGTGTCACCTCTGCGTGGTGTCCCCTCACCACGCCGTCTAAATGAGCCTCCAAAAGCCACTCAGTCCCTTCGCCCTGTCTTATTTTTACTTTAGCATTTATTACTACTTGATAGTCTTTCGTTGGTTGCTTTGTTGTCTGTTCCCCCCTCCCACCCCCAACTAGAATGGCCGCCCCGTGAGAGACAGGAAGCTTTTCTATCTGGTCACCAAGATGTCCCCAGTGATCGGTCCTAGCACACAGCAGACCCACAGCGAATGTGGAGTGAATGACTGATTGCATGAATGAGTGAGTGAGTGGAGAAAGGAAGTTTGTCTTTTTCTCAACTGCTTGCCGTCCTCCCCGTTGACTTACTATGTGTGGTCTTTGGTTTTCAGGCTGGTCAAGCCCAGCATTCCAGCAGCTCTCAGGAATAACACAGACCTGTGCCACCAAGTCCCTGGGAATGGTAGGGCAATGAGAGGGGGCCCCTAGAAGGGAACAGGGCTGCTCGGGGGAAGGCATCTGACGATGATCAGGCTAACGGCCTGGGGAAGATTCCAGAGCTGGGTCCGGCCCCTCGCTGTGGGCTGTGCAGGGCTGCCTGGTCCGAGGGTTCTCTCTGCCTTTCTGAGAGTGGTAGCAGCTCGGGTTTGGGTGTCCCTTCACCTCTCAGCCTTTTACTTCCTACCTGGGGTGACAGTTTTTCTTTTTCCCTTGGGACGGTGACCTTGTCATTGGCTACAGGGAAAGCCAATTCCAAGTGAGCCCTTGTCCACCCCATGACACTGAGTACAAAATAACATTCCTCTTTTTTAGGATAGTGTGGCTTACTTCTCCTACCCGTTCACGTTTGAGGCCTCCTTCCTGCACGAGGATGAATCTGCCGGTGAGTGGCCCGGCAGGTGCTCGGCCTTGGGGCTCCTCAGACAGGCCCTCTCCTGGGGAAGGCCTCCCATGACCTGGCCGCCTCTCCCCCTTGCTGCAGGCGCTCTCCCGGCGTGGCCTGTGCTCTACTGCGAGGTCCTCTCGCTGGACTTCTGGCAGAGGTATCGCGTGGAAGGCTACGGGGCCGTGGTGCTGCCCGCCACCCCAGGTGACCTCTCAACCCTGCCCTTCACGGGGCCCACGTGCCCTCGCTCCTAGAAACAAGACTAACCCTTCAGAAGATTCGACCACTTCCTGTGAGGAGTAGGGATGATTGGGAATTAGAAGCACTTACCTTGCAAGATTCCTTGCTCCTTTCGAGGAAACTTTCCCCCTCTGTTAGAGACAACTGGGTGAAATGATGGCTAACTGGGAGGTTGAGCAGCTCTGGGCTCTGCGTCCGGCTCCTCTGATCTGACTCGTGGCCTTGAGGGAGCAGCCACGTGGCACGACGGGCTCTCGGTGGATGTGTATTGAGTGGCTCAGCGTTCCTTTGGAAGTAACAGCCGCTGTCTTCTGTCGTGCGCCAGGCAGTGTGCTAGGTGCCTCTCATTTAATTCTCCCCACCGCTCTGTGAGGCGTAGGGGTTGTTACGAGGCGAGGAGAATGGGGCTCAGAGAGGTTGAGAAACTTGTCCCAGTGCCCAGGTAATAACTGGCAGAGCTGAGATCTGAATTTCCATCAGCTTGATTTTCGAGTGGGCACCGTAAACCACGCTGATGACCTTCACCAGAGGTCAGGCCGTCACCAGGCCAGGTGTTTTGGCGGTGGCGAGACCCGTGCCATTGCCGGGAAGTCAGCAAGGGACCCCGTGCCGTTTCCGGCCCCATTCTCTTCCTGCCCAGGCTCACACACCCTGACAGTCTCTACGTGGAGACCCCTGGAGCTGGGCCCGGTGGCTGAGCTGAGGAGGTTTTTCATTGGTGGCTCTCTGGAACTGGAGGACCTCTCCTACGTGCGGATGCCAGGAGCCTTCAAGGTGACTCTTGTCTCTGGGGAGACTTCATGCTGGAAACTTACGTCCCTATCTCTTCTGGAGTAGGTGGAATCTGGGTTAAGGCCTCTTAATTGTTCATTGCTTCATTATTGCTTAGTCCCTTCCTTCCTGCGGCTTAAGCGGGAAGTCTCGGCCACGTCTTGCACCAGGCACGAACATCACTGCTCTCCTAGGAGAGCTCTGGAAAACAGTACACTTCGAGGTTTCCCCTGGTCCCTGTCGGAATAACTGGCCCCTCCTTCCAGCCTCAGGAATCAGAGGATTGGCAGGCAGCTTATAAGACTGCTGATTCTCGAAAGAGGTTGGAATGTTCCTGGATTTACAGTTGGGAGGTGATGGAATCTGGGTGCTGGGATGAAGTTCCCCCGGCAGAAGCGTTCTCCCCAAGAATGGGAGTAAGAATGGGAGTGAGGCCACTGTGGTGCCTGGGGTCTAGGAAGCAACAGAAACCTGACGTTAACCGGATGCCGCAGGGGGAGCGTCTGAGCCGCTTTGGACTCCGCACGGAGACCACAGGCAGTGTCACCTTCCGCCTGCACTGTCTGCAGCAGTCCAGGTGAGCGGCCCTGGCCCTCCGCCCTGGGGCTCCTGATCCTGAGGGCTGCAAGAGCGGCCATGGCCATGTGGCGGGCTCCCCCGCAGGGCCTTCATGGAGTCCAGTTCTCTCCGGAAGAGGATGAGGTGTGTGTTGGACCGTCTGGAGGGATTCAGCCAGCAAAGTTCCATTCACAACGTGCTGGGTAGGCTTCCCCCCTCCCCAATTCCAGCCACACCCCCCTCCAGCATCCACATGGGCCCCATTTCCCCCACACCATGGCAGCTGACTCCTGTGTCTGCTTCCCTCACAGAAGCCTTCCGTCGAGCCCGGCGCCGCATGCAGGAGGCCCGAGAAAGCCTTCCCCAGGACCTCGTGAGCCCCTCGGGAGCCGTGGTCTCCTAGCTCGCTGCAGCCCTGGCCTGCCGTGCCCGAGGACAAGACGAGTGATATCCAAGGCCTGGGCCCTCTTCGTCTTTCTGATTAGAGACCTCTCTGACCTGCTGAGACCCGGAAGAGCTGAGACTCCTGGGCTGGCCCCCCTGCCTGGTCTTCGGCTGCTGGGTGGCAACAATGCCAAAGACCCTGTGGCCCCCATATGGTCCCTGTCTTCATATGTCAGCCACCGCAAGTGACCATTGCAACAAGACAGGCTTTTGGGTTTGAGACCAGTTTTGGGGGGGAAGCCCAAAGTTAGTTCTGTCCTCGACACAGCCTCCTTTCCGGCCTGTCTCACGGTGTCAGTGGCAGAGAGCAGCAGTACCTCCTGCTGCACACCTGCTTTACAATGGAGGCCTGAGAAAGAAGGCAGGCAAGAGAGATCTTACGTTCCTGGCCCAGGAACCCAGCCTCCTCTTCCCAGGGTAGCCTCCCCTTCCTGCTGGGGGCTTGTTTCTGTAGTAAATGAAGGCTGAAGGCAGTGCCCAGTCCTTTCTGCTAGCTAGCTGTCATCTTTTATTGTGTTCTTTGTACATAAAAACTTTTTATACTGACTGACGTTCTGTCGGCTGGTTTTCTGCTCGGGTCGCTTTCATGGCCAAGGTGTTCTCCTAATGTCGGGGCCCCCAACGCTGCTGCCCTCCCCTGCCTTTTCCTACTCCACAGGGTTTCTTTCGATGCTCTAAACTCAGCCCCCAGGAGAGGCTTTAAGGCTAGTGCCAGCTGTGTCTTAGCAGCACTCCTCTTAAACGTCTGGAGCAAAGCATGGGACTGAGGTCCAGCCCCCGCCCTTCTCGCACCCCCCGCCCCAGCCCAATACAGAAACCAGCTTCTGCCCTCAGGGGTGCTTTATTGGTAGAAGCAGAGTGTGCTGTGCATCCTGCAGGCTCCAGAGAAAGACCATGGGGTGGCTGGAGGCTGGGACTCTGTGGCCTCCCAGTCATAGGCAGGGGTCAGGGACAGGGTGGGAAATAGATGAAAGTGTCTGGAGATGAAGATGACTCTCCTTGCCTGGGCCTCAGGACCCCCTTGCTTGGCTCACGAGCCCTCGCACCTGGAGCTGACACGTGAAGAGGCTCGCACGGCAGGAGGCTTCATTGCTGCTGGGAGCCCTGGCCGTCACTCCCAGCCAGAGAACCAGCTCTGAGCTATAGCCAGCAAAAGCATCAGCAGGAAGCAGTTGCTCCAGGGGAGGGGGTAGCCTTGAGGTCTTCCCCAGGTTTTCTGGTCTCCAAGGTCTCCAAGGTCGGAGGCTTGGGACGGACTCCTGCGGAAGCAGCACAAGTGAGCAAGTGAGGAACTTGCTGCATGTCCAGAGATTGAGCTTGTTCTTAGGGTGCTGATGACCAAGCTGAGGCTAGTTGGAGACTTCCTGACTGCCCCTCAAAGTCCTGGGCCCTGGGATTAACTAGCAACCCAGAGGCTAGCATATTGGGAAGCCACTGTGAAAGCGTGATCTGTTGCTAGACACAAGTTCTGTCGTGTCTGCTTAGGGGCCTGAGACGACTCAGATGTCCTGTCCAGGGAAGGATGTGAGGGCCTGACCCAGCCCAGGGCTGTTGGAGGAGGGAGGTCCCCCTTACCCGCAGAAGCCTCATCTGCCTCTCCAGGCTGACAGGTTCAGGCTGGGGATGCAGATGCAGGGCACAAAGCCCTGGGGGTAGATGTTGGCCCTGAAGATGTCCCTCGGAACGGTGGTGATACCAGTGTTGTCACACACAATTCGAGACAAGGAAATGTGGCTCAGGGCCGTGCGCTGTCTCTTGGTGAAAACACCCTTTTTCTGCCACCAGAACCTACCAAGACAGTGGAGAGATGTGGGTGAAGTTTGGCAGGGATGAACAGGAATGAGCACCTGCTGTGTGTGAGGTACTTTACGTACATTATTTCATTCAATTCTCCCAAATCCCCGCAAAATAGGTATGATTCCCATTTTATAAAGGAAGAAACAAGTGCAGCAGTCTAGTAAATTGCCCGGTATTAATTGCACAGTAATTTAAGTAGCCAGGACTGGATCTGAACCCAGGTAAATGCCAAATCCAAATAAAAAGTCAAGTCTTAAACCACAAGCTTATTGGAGGGAAACCAGATTTAGCTTTTGTGCCCATGTTTTCTGGGATCCTTAAGCCTGGAACAGTGAGGCTGAGAAGTCTCTCTCCTGAGCTAGAGGTGCCTCCAACTCAGCCAAGTGCTCTCTCTGCCTCTTACCAAGCTCTCCAGGCAGGAGCTCCTGGTCTCAGATCCTGTGTACTTGGAAGAGATGAAGCTAAAAAGAGTACTTTCTCTCATTGCTGAGTCTTGAAATTCTCGTGCTTTTCTGCCCTGCCTCTGGGGCTGGTCCCTTTAGGGCAGGGGCACTTACCTGTCTCCACTTCGGGCTCTTCTGAACTGGTTCTCAAAAAGACAAGCCAGAAGAGGCCCCACTCGGGCCCCTGGCAAAAGAGGCTCTGCGATGGCCCCAATCCAGATGTCAATGTTATCAGGTGTTCCATAGAGATTCAGGAGCTTCCTTGCCAAACCCTGGTTTTTCAGAACCTGGCTAAGCTGTGCCAGATTCCGGGGCTGGGAGAGCCTGCAGAAGCGCCTCCAAGCATTGTACCCTGTAGGGAAAGGGGACAGGAGCAGTTTAATCTTACCCCTGCGGATTCCCATTAACCTCTGCTCGCCGCCATTTCTCCTGAGGGAGCCCTGTGGTCAGGCATTATTGCGCAGAACAAAATCCCTGCTGGCAGAAGAGGCCTTGAACCTTCCAAAGACCAAACCACTGCCCTCTTAATTTTCAGTGCGAGCAGACAACCAGGCTCTGTGCACACACTGAGGAGTGTGTCCTAATGTAAGAAGCTGTCGTAACCCAACACACAATCACAATGATATCATCGTGGCATTACTCGGGCACAAGTAAGACATTACCTAGAACAGAAAAGACTCTCAGATTGGTAGAATGCCCGAATGAATAAATGAGTGAATGAACCAAGAAATGAAGAACATGGATAAAATTTATCTACTCAGAAGAGGACCACATGCTATATGATTCCATTTATATGAAAGGTCCAGAATAGGCAAATATGTAGAGATAGAAGATTAGTAATTGTCAGGGGCTGGAGTGGGGATGGGCAGTGACTATTATTACTAGGTTTCTTTTGTGAGTGATGAAAATGTTCTGATATTAGATATGATGCACAATTCTAAATATACTAAAATCATTGAATTATATACTTTACATTGGTAAATTTTGTGATATGTTATGTCTCAATATTATTTAAAATTAAAAATTTTTAACTAAAATTTAAAAATTTTTTTCACCTACTCAGAAACTAACAAAGACCATACTGATTTCTCAGCCATCAGGATCCCACACCAGGACAAGTCCCATGATATGATGGGGACCATTAAGATAGGAGGAAGCTAGCTTTGCCATGACTCAAAGAAACAGCAGCCCAACGTTGCCCATTGAACCAGAACTCCCAAACACCGTGCCCCAAGCTGAACAAAGGAAAACCATATAATGTTTCACCAGTACTGAGCACTGCTGTGTGGATATCTCTCAGGATCCTCACATTTTTGTGAGGTACTTTGTAATGTTATTGATGGATATTCGCTGAGCTTGAGCAACTGTGACTTTTCCAAGGTCACCCCACCATTAAGTGGAGTTCGAACCAGGCCTTCCAATTCCAAATCTGGGAAGGGATTGGAGGAGACTGCAAGAGCTGGGATCAGTACACTATTTCTGGGACAGTTTAGAGGGTACAGAAACTCACTGTGTGGCAACTTGGGCAGCTAGCAATATCAGATCTCCAGCAGGGGGCACCCACAACTAGCTGTCAGGAGCGCCCAAGCGTAGGGAAGGAAAGAAACTCAGGTTCTTGATTGAGTGCCTGCTGTGTGCCAGCCAGGGGCTGTGTTAGGTGCAGTAGAAATTGCCCACTCTTTCTTATTCAAGGCCGAAAATCAGCAGAGGCAGATGGGGCTTCAGGTTGTATTTAGACAGGGAAGTAGGAGATGAGGAGAGGGAGAGATGAGGAGAGGGAGAGATGAGTGAGGCTGTGGCCAAAGCCTTCCCCTAACATCGTGGATTGAACAGGGGGACGAAAGGAGAAATTTTGAAACTGATTCGAATTTTACTCTTTCCTAGTTATGTGGGCTTGGGCCAGTTACTAGATGTCTCTGAGTTTATTTCCTCATTTATAAAAATGTCTGTCACGGCTGCTTTTCAAGGTCATTGGGAGGACTAAAAGAGTTAATACCCATTAAAGATCCCAGCAAAGTGCCTAATACCCATTAAAGATCCTAGCAAAGTGCCTAATTTTTCTTATTTCCTGGGATAAAGTCTTTCTGTGGCCTCACCAAACAACCAAGGCAGTCTTACTTTTGCTCCACCTGTTTCCTGCCTCTCAGGCTCTTTGCCCAATTAGAGCCAAGAGTCAGTTTCTATATCCCTGGAACTGCCTCCCTGGATCTCGCCAGGGTCGTGGGGCATGGAGCAGCTCTTCCCTGCCTTTTTCTATTTTTTTGCGGTACGCGGGCCTCTCACTGTTGTGGCCTCTCCCGTTGCGGAGCACAGGCTCCGGACGCGCAGGCTCAGCGGCCACGGCTCACGAGCCCAGCCGCTCCGCGGCATGTGGGATCTTCCCGGACCGGGGCACGAACCCGTGTCCCCTGCATCGGCATGCGGACTCTCAACCACTGCGCCACCAGGGAAGCCCAAGCTGCCTTTTAAAGCCTCTGTTTTTCTCTACTTGGAAAGTCCTGATCTCCTTTGTTCAGCTCCTGCATCCAAGTCCTGGTCCTGTTGTGACCCTAAAGCTAGAGACCTTATGGAGGATGGAGAAGATGTGGCAGAACAGCAGCAAGGAGGCCTCAGGGATGCTCTGTTGCGTCAGCCTCAGCGCATCCTGTAGACGGTCCCAGTCAGAAAGGAGGCGCCAAGGGTCTTCTCTGAACCCTGCCCCCAACCAACCATCACCAGCATCCCTGCTCTGGGGAAGCCTGGGAAGGGGCAGGCAGCCCCCTCACCTGGGAGGCCATGGTCCCGGCTGCGTTGCATGTTGAGAGCTGCCAGGTCCAGCCCGATCCTTCTCACTTGCTGAAACAGCCGGTCCCGGAGCTCATCCACTAACATGGAATCTTGACAGTTCAGCTTGGCAGGGGTGGCCATGAGGCCTCGGAGGATGGGGTCGATGCCACCTGGTTGCAGGGAATATTAGCAGCACAGATTGGACCAGCCTTTTGGAAGCCCTTAGGGTCATCACATGATGCCAAGCTAGCTCAGAGCTGGACAAGCCAGTCACTTACATTCTATAATGTTTGTATCCGGAAACAGTGGCCTGGGCGGACGTGAAAGGAGCTGGAGCCGGCAAGAAAAGCAATCACCCCCACTTCTCTGAGAAGGAGTGGAAGGCAAGCTCCTTTCAGGACCGCAACCACCAGTCTCCTCCCCTTGTAGAAATCCTCTAATCCCGGAGGGGACGGGAGGCCCGTGACTGAGGGTCTTGGCGGCACCCGCCTTGTTTTCACTCGCTTGGGGAGATGATTAGCAGTAGCCTGGCCTCCGGCACTAAGGTGGGCCCCACCCCCTCACCCTGTCTGCCTCTGGAAAACCTGGTCACCTTCGTGCACGATTCGCCAGCTGGCGAAGAAGGCGGAGCTGAGTGGGACCTGCGAGTGGGGTGCTGAGGCCTGGTACTGGCTGTCCAGGCGGAACATGAAAGGCTGGATCATGGTGTGGCCGAAGCGGAAGGCCAGGGTGAAGACATTGGCCACCCTGGGGTCTACTTTGGAGCAGTACCCCTTGTAGGGCCCCAGGGTTTTCCTGGCCCTCGCCTTGCCCAGAACCAAGGGCAGAAAGTCCCGGTAGGTGATGATCTGGAAGAAAAGATGGAGGAGGAACGTTACCTTAGTGGCCACCCACCCCACTCCCCTGCCTTTGGACCGACCTTTTGCTTTTCGAAGGGCTGCTCAGACATATTCTGTATTGGCAGTACGTCAAATGCGGCGATGTTAATCTCCCACTGTCTGATGGAGATACTGAGGCCCAGAGAGGCTGGGTGACGTGAACAGGGTCACGGAGAGAGTTAGCGGCAGTGTTGGGGATACAGCTCAGATCTCAGGGAACACTCCCAATCACCCAGACCTAGCTGACTTCAGGCATATCCCCCAGGATGGCTTCTCACGCCAGATTGCCTTCTAAGGGCTGCTGGGACCCAGGGCCCCCTACCTGGACCATGGCCCCCACGATCTTCCGAGCCTCCTGGTACAGCTGGTCTCTGGTCCACCGAGGATTCAGGCGTCTCAGCTCAGTTGCCAGCCGGTTGTGCTCTCGCACAAAGAGGGTGTGCAAGGCTGCCAGTTTCGGGGTTTCAGTTGACCGGGTGTCACCTGGAAAATCCCAAGTTCAGAGTCACCGTAGTCCTTCCCAGAGCAGTGTCTTTCTGCTAAGGCAGACAGAGCTCTGGGGGCCAGAAAGAGGTGGTGGGATTTTGTGACCTGGGCCAAACTCCTGGCCCTCACCGGACCTCCGTCTCCTCAGCTGTGCTGTGAGGCTCCACTGACAAACGGAATGGGCCAGGAGTGGGGGGACAGTGGAGTCTCGGGTCCCTAAGTTACTGGAATGAGTTTGCGTGAGGTGGCACAGGGCAGCTGCTGGTCGTGGGCAGGAGCCCGTTTGCCTAATGATTCTGCTCTGCAGGATCACCAGATCCACAGCTGGCGGAGGGTCCCGGGTGACTCTAGGAACCTGTCCTGTGGGTTTGCATCCCTCTGCACGTTTTGTTCCAGGGGCTGGACCTCTCCCCAGCTTTGGGCTTGGCGTCATGCTGCTCTCCCCAGGGAGCCCCATGGAAGGAGAAAGAAGGAAGGTTGGGCAGAGCAGTTCCTGTAGCCAGACCTTCTCCTAGAGGCCGGGAAGGAAAGTACGTTCCTGAAGGTGGCCTTACACACAGTCATTTGCTGGCTTTGAACTAAGCCCTTGTATGTGGTCTTATTCAATCTACTCTTAAGTAAACCTCTGGGGAAGGCGCATGCCGCTCTTGCCAGGAGCGAAGAAACATACGATCTTAGAAAAGGGGCTGGAGCTGACTCCCTGCGAGGGAGGTGGTGGAGCGGAGTGCAAAGAGCCCCGACCTGGCCACTGCACTGACTTAAGTCCTCACTGTGGACTCTGCCATCTGACATTCTGCTCTGGAGCGCATTCGTTATCTTCCCTGAGTGTCTCATCTGCAAAACGAGGGTGCTAATAAAGCTCTCCTTTCAGGGCTGCTGTAAGGATTAGAGAGGGCACATTTAAATGTATTAAATAACCAGAAGCAATGACCATCATTATGATAACCAGCATGGGGGTCAGGGGCAAAGACCCCCAGGAGAGTTCAGATTATGCAACCAGAAGGAGGTACCAGGTGACAGTGTCTAGCAAGAGCACGGGGGAAACTGAAGATCCTAAGGGAATTTAGCCCAGAGAAGAAAAAAATGTTCGGTGGAAGCGAAAGCTCCTTTCAGGTCATTAAAGAGGCTATTACTGTGTGAAAGATAGAGCTTTTCCTCCGAGGTTCTAGAAGCGTGATGAAGAGCAACAGATGGCCATTGGATCAAAATGGTGTGT
The DNA here is from genome assembly GCF_026419965.1 of Kogia breviceps. Lineage (NCBI taxonomy): Eukaryota > Metazoa > Chordata > Mammalia > Artiodactyla > Physeteridae > Kogia > Kogia breviceps. The sequence goes on from NC_081328.1 coordinate 24,453,046, forward strand.
GTGTGTGTGGGGGGCTTTCTGCAGTCAGCGCCGCCCCAGATGAACGCAGGTGGGGTGAGCCCCTTGTCACTGAAGAGAGTCAAGTGGTGACCTCCGGCCACACGCCGGGTTCACCAAGCGACTCCTTCCAGCTTTTACGGATTCTGGGATGACTATGGACAGATCTGTGTGCCTAATATTGAGGTCTGAAGCCCTGCACCCCCATCGAGTCCCGCGGGGCCTTCCCGACCCGGAACCCAGGGACTGGCTGTTTCCTCCTTCCGTGCCCGCAGTCTGACCTGCCAGGAAGCAGGGGATCCTCGCGGTGCGGTTGGTGAGGAGGCAGGGGTCATCGTGCAGGTTGTCAAAGGGCAGCAGGGCCCGGCCGTTGTCATGGAAGCGGGTGTTGACGGCCAGCAGCCCCAGCTGGCTGGTCAGGTTGCGCAGCTTCATGGCCAAGGAGTCCTCGCTGCCGTACACCATGCTGGCGTCCACGAAGGAGGTGAGCGCGTTGATCTGGTTGCGGGCTTCGTTGTTGCTTTGGGGGCACGAGGGTGCCGAGCGGAAGAAGGGGATGCAGTCACGCTGGTTCGTGATGCGGGGGTCATTGGGCGGGATCTGAGGTGGAAGAGGAGCCAGTGACACTGGGCCCCCCCCCCGAGCAAGCTCACTCCCCCACCCGCTTCCAAACCTTGCTCAAAACTCCCCCTTTTCCAGGAAGCCCTCCTTGACTCCTCCAGACTCACGCTGCTCACCAGGTCATCTGAGCATCCTCAGCACGTTGTGTCGTAGAGGCATGAAAGGTTAGAAATGGACGAGGCCTTAGATCTCATTTTACAGGTGGGGAAACGGAGGCTCAGAGAGGGGGAAGTGACAACTCGTTAGCGAGAGAGGAGGGATTAGAACCTAGTTCTCCTGACATGAGGCTTGTGCTCCTTTCATTCCATTCAATTCAACAGACATTTCCTAAGCCCCTTTCTGTGCCGGATGCCTCGGAGACTGTGAAGGTCAAGGAAACCCAGGACAGGTTGCAGGAAGCTGGCAATTCAGTGAAGGCAGACCTGCACATAGAGTAATGTAACTCTAAACTGAGGTGGCATTTGCTATGCTTGGTTTAAAAGTCAAGAGCTAGGGAGACCTTCAAGATGGCGGAGGAGTAAGAGTGGAGATCACCTTCCTCCCCACAAATACATCAGAAATGCACCTACATGCGGAACAGCTCCTACGGAACACCTACTGAACGCTGGCAGAAGACCTCAGACCTTTCAAAAGGCAAGAAACTCCCCACGTACCTGGGTAGGGCAAAAGAAAAAAGAAGAAACGGACAAAAAGAATAGGGACGGGACCTGCACCAGTGGGAGGGAGCCGTGAAGGAGGAAAGGTGTCCACACACTAGAAGCCCCTTCGCGGGCAGAGACTGCGGGTGGCCGAGGGGGAAGCTTCAGAGCCACGGAGGAGAGCGCAGCAACAGGGGTGCGGAGGGCAAAGTGGAGAGATTCCCGCAGAGGATCGGTGCCGACCAGCACTCACCAGCCCGAGAGGCTTGTCTGCTCACCCGCCGGGGCGGGCGGGGGCTGGGAGCTGAGGCTCGGGCTTCAAAGGTCGGATCGCAGGGAGAGGACTGGGGTTGCTGCGTGAACACAGCCTGAAGGGCGCTGGTGCGGCACAGCTAGCCCGGAGGGAGTCCAGGAGAAGTCTGGAGCTGCCGAAGAGGCAAGAGACCTTTTCTTCCCTCTTCGCTTCCTGGGGCGCGAGGAGAGGGGATTAAGAGCGCCACTTAAAGGAGCTCCAGAGACGGGCAAGAGACACTAAGGCTGCTGCTGCCGCCACCAAGAAGCCTGTGTGCGAGCACAGGTCACTCTCCACACCTCCCCTCCCGGGAGCCTGTGCAGCCCGCCACTGCCAGGGTCCCGTGATCCAGGGACAACTTCCCCGGGAGAACGCACGGCGCCTCAGGCTGGTGCAATGTCCCGCCGGCCTCTGCCGCTGCAGGCTCGCCCCACATCCGTGCCCCTCCTTCTCCCCGGCCTGAGTGAGCCAGAGCCCCCGAATCAGCTGCTCCTTTAACCCGTTCTGTCTGAGCAAAGAACAGACGCCCTCAGGCGACCTACACGCAGAGGCGCGGCCAAATCCAAAGCTGAACCCCAGGAGCTGTGTGGGCCAAGAAGAGAAAGGGAAATCTCTCCCAGCAGCCTCAGGAGCAGCGGATTAAATCTCCACAATCAACCTGATGTACCCTGCATCGGTGGAATACCTGAATAGACAACGAATCATCCCAAAACTGAGGCGGTGGACTTTGGGAACAACTGTGGACTGAGGATTTGCTTTTTGCATCTAATTTATTTCTGGTTTTATGTTTATCTTACTTTAGTATTTAGAGTTTATTATCATTGGTAGATTTGTTTATTGATTTAGTTGCTCTCTTCCATTTTTAAAAATATATATATATTTTTTTTTCCTTTTGCTCTATTTGTGAGTGTGTATGTGTATGTTTCTTTGTGTGAGTTTGTATAGCTTTGCTTTTACCATTTGTCCTAGGGTGCTGTCTGATTTGTTGTTGTTTTTACTATAGTTTTAAGTGCTTGTTATCATTGGTAGATTTGTTTTTTGGTTTGTTGCTCTCCTCTTTCTTTTTTTTATTACTTAAGAATCTTTTTAATTTTTAATAAATTTTATTTTAATAACTTTATTTTCTTTTTCTTTTTTTTTCTTTTCTTTTTTTTTTTTTTTTGCAGTACACAGGCCTCTCACTGTTGTGGCCTCTCCCATTGCGGAGCACAGGCTCCAGACATGCAGGCCCAGGGGCCATGGCTTACGAGCCCAGTCGCTCCGTGGCCTGTGGGATCTTCTCGGACCGGGGCATGAACCCGTGTCCCCCGCATCGGCAGGCAGACTCTCAACTACTGTGCCACCAGGGAAGCCCTACTTTATTTTCTTTCTCTTTCTTTCTTTCTTTCTTTTTCTTTCTTTCTTTTTTTCTCCCTTTTCTTCTGAGCCATGTGGCTGACAGGGTCTTGGTGCTCTGACTGGGTGTCAGGCCTGTGCCTCTGAGGTGGGAGAGCCGAGTTCAGGACATTGGTCCACTAGAGACCTCCCAGCTCCGTGTAATATCAAATGGTGAAAGCTCTTCCAGAGATCTCATCTCAACGCTAAGACCCAGCTCCACTCAACAATAGGCAAGCTACAGTGCTGCACACCCTATGCCAAACAACTAGCAAGACAGGAACACAACCCCACCCCTTAGCAGAGAGTCTACCTAAAATCTTAATAAGGTCACAGACACTCCAAAACCCACCACCGGATGTGGTCCTGCCCACCAGAAAGACAAGATCCAGCCTCATCCACCAGAACACAGGCACTAGCCCCCTCCACCAGGAAGCCTACACAACCCACTGAACCAACCTTAGCCACTGGGGACAGACACCAAAAACGACAGGAACTACGAACCTACAGCCTGCGAAAAGGAGGCCCCAAACACTGTAAGTTAAGCAAAATGAGAAGACAGAGAAACACACAACAGATGAAGGAGCAAGGTAAAAACCCACCAGACCGAACAAATGAAGAAGAAATAGGCAGTCTACTTGAAAATGAATTGAGAGTAGTGATAGTAAAGATGATCCAAAATCTTGGAAATAGAATGGAGAAAATACAAGAAACAATTAACAAGGACCTAGAAGAACTAAAGAGCAACCAAACAATGATGAACAACACGATAAATGAAATTAAACATCCTCTAGAAGGAATCAATAGCAGAATAACTGAGGCGGAAGAATGGATAAGTGACTTAGAAGATAAGATAGTGGAAATAACTACCACAGAGCAGAATAAAGAAAAAAGAATGAAAAGAATTGAGGACAGTCTCAGAGAGCTCTGGGACAACATTAAACGCACCAACATTCGAATTATAGGGGTCCCAGAAGAAGAAGAGGAAGAAAAAGGGACTGAGAAAGTATTTGAAGAGATTACAGTTGAAAACTTCCCTAATATGGGTAAGGAAATAGTCAAAATGGCCATCATCAAAAAATCTACAAACAATAAGTACTGGAGAGGGTGTGGAGAAAAGGGAACCCTCTTGCACTGTTGGTGGGAATGTAAATTGATACAGCCGCTATGGAGAACAGTATGGAGGTTCCTTAAAAAACTAAAAACAGAACTACCATATAACCCAACAATCCCACTACGGGGCATATACCCTGAGAAAACCATAATTCAAAAGGAGTCATGTACCACAATGTTCATTGTAGCTCTATTTACAATAGCCGGGACAGGGAAGCAACCTAAGTGTCCATCAACAGATGAATGGATAAAGAAGACGTGGCTCATATATACAATGGAATATTACTCAGCCATAAAAAGAAACGAAATTGAGTTATTTGTAGTGAGGTGGATGGACTGAGTCTGTCATACAGAGTGCAGTAAGTCAGAAAGAGAAAAACAAATACCGTCTGCTAACACATATATATGGAATCTAAAAAAAAAAAAAAAAAAGGTTCTGAGGAACCTAGCAGCAGGGCAGGAATAAAGATGCAGATATAGAGAATGAACTTGAGGACACAGGAAGGGGGAAGGATAAGCTGGGATGAAGTGAGAGAGTGGCAGGGACATATATACACTACCAAATGTAAAACAGATAGCCTGTGGGAAGCAGCCGCATAGCACAGGGAGATCAGCTCGGTGTTTTGTGACCACCTAGAGGGGTGGGATAGGGAGGGTGGGAGGGAGACGCAAGAGGGAGGAGATCTGGGGATACATGTATACATATAGCTGATTCACTTTGTTATACAGCAGAAGCTAACACACCATTGTAAAGCAATTATATGCCAATAAAGATGTTAAAAATTAAATAAATAAATAAATAAATGTCAAGAGCTAAAGGTATAATAGGAAGATAGGGGACAGTTCCCCAGAGGAACTTGAGGAAGGAGCCAGCCAGGGGTCCTCGCATGTCATGTCACAAGAACATTGCCCTACCCAGTAGGGGCGAGTGAATGTGTGTGTGTGTGTGTGTGTCTGTGTGTGTGTGTGTGTGTGTGTGTGTGCAGAGGGTCCCCTCTGTCCCCAGCAAAGGCTGTGCTCCCTGGAGCCCGTCTTTTCTTCCCTAGCATCCCACACCATCCTTGCCTCTCAGCTGAAGGAGAGCACCGTGCTCACAGCCCGATCCCAGGAAGTGGTGAGAACTGCAGGGCCCTCAGACCACCCCAGGAGGGAGAGAAGGGCAAGAGCTAAGAGACCCTGAAGGCTTCCCCTGTTGGAAAGGGACCCAGAGGTCAAGGCTAGTCTCAACTTCTTCCCCTTCTGTGAGGCCAGCACCAGGACCTCCTGGCAGGTTGCCCCACCACCACCAAACACACACAGAACCAGGCATCTGTGCCGGACTGTGCATCTTGTCTCTGTCTGATACTCCAGCGTCACAGGCAGCTCCTTAAGGCAGGTGCACTAGGTGCCAGATGCCCAGCCCCAGCTCTCGGCCAGAGGTGGAGGCCACAACAGGGCCCTGGGAGTCAGGGGTAAGTACCTTGATGGGGAAGCAGGGGGGCACCTGGGCACAGGTCCTCTCACAGTCGACGCCCACAGTGAAGGCCACTCTGGCTGGGGACTCAGGGACGAAGTCCAAGTCGTGGTCAATGAACTGGCCCCACTGCATGAACATGAGGGACCGGCCCCGGTCGGAGGTTAACCTCTTGCTGGGGAAGCGCACGATCTGGTTGGAGACTGCTCGGACCTGGTGGGGAGATAGATCAGCGTGGGGTGCTGACTCTGCAGGGTGTCAGAGCCAACCCAGGACTCAGGGGGTGGCAGGTTGCCCCTGCTGGAGTTAACACAGTCTCTCCTCCTCCCCTGCCCTCCCCTCCCCTCTCCTGCTTTGTCCCACTTCCTGTGTGGCTGTCATTCCTACAAGGATGCTCTCCAGCCCAGCTCCTGAGGACTCTAGGAGTAATTCCAGGAAGGGGACAGGCCAGGTTGGCTGGCTCAGATCCCCGCAGTTTCTGCAGAGAGATAAATAGATGAAACTGATAGATCAGTTTATAGACTAATGGATAATTAGATGGTAGAACTGATTGATAGATGCAAGGATTGGTTGCTAGGTGACAGATAATAAATAGAGAATTGGATAGATGGAAAGATCAACAGAAGAAAAATTGATAAATAGATGTTGATTAGATGGGTAGATGACAGATTGTTATCTTGGCATACGAATAGAAGATTGATAAATTGTTAAATGTGAAGGAGTTCAGGTCAATAGATAGAACTACATTAAGATGTTTTGCTCTTTATATTTAGCAAGGAACTTTGACATGAATTCTTTCAGAAAAAAACAATATTGTAATGGCTAGCATTAATATATCACATCCTGCATGGACGTGTATATCAAGGACTTTATTTCATAGTCACGACAGCAATATTAAGTGGGTTTTACTGCCATTTTACAGCTGAGGAAACTGATTCAGCTGCAGTCCTGGCCCAGAGTCATCAGCCAGCCCGTGGGAGAGCCTGGTTCGAGCCCTGCCCGACGCCGGGCTGCGCTTTTACTCCCCACGTTTAGAAGAGATGGAACATCCTCCAGCCCCTCAGCCCTGACTCACAAGGGGGAGGAGGAAGTCATTGCGCCTCTTGCCGGGGGTCCAGCCGAAGGGGAGCGACAGCCTGTCCTCATACTCGGCTGGCAGCCAGCGTGCCAGGGCCTGGTTGGAGGCCCCCAGCCAGGGTCTCCTCCTGCAGCGGTGGGTGGACTGGGGTCAGCAGGGTTGGAAGGAGAGGAGGGAACTGGGCCCCACCAGGTCAGGTGCCTCCCCAGCACCCACTTGTTGTTGCATCTCCCAGTGATGGCTCGGTACTTGTCACTGCACTTTTTGGCTTCATCCTGGGGTGCACAGCCACTGGCCTGGGACAGCAGCCGCATTTGGGATTTCGTTAGCATATCTGGGGGTGGGACAGTGGGCAGGGTTCTAGCTTCTTCTAGAGCTGGTCTGTTCTGTACCTCCCATCCCTTTCCCCGTCTCCCCTCCCAACACCCCAAGGCGTGCACCCTGCAACCCCCTCCTGGCTTCCTTCCACTCCACGGTACCGGTGACATTGAAGGATCTGGACCCCTGGAGTTGTAACTTCTCTTCCAGCAGTCCCAAGGCCACATGCATATAATCGGCAGCCTGAATGACTGTCCTGGTGGCCGCGACCGGTTGTTTGAAGTAGGACATGAGGTCCATGGGGCTGGCCAAGCCACTGTGAAGGCGCTGCTTGATGCTGCTCAGAAGAGAGAAGTGAGGGCTGGAGAGAGGAAGCAGACACAGCGAGCAGAGCCCCAACCTGGGCAGTGGACAGTCGGCACAGTGTAAACAGACAGAAGGATGGACAGAAGGGAGGCTCCCTACCGACATGGCACCGCCCCAAGGTGCCCAGGGGCAGGTGATGGGTGAAATGACCTTGGCTGGAGTCCATCCATCCCCCATTGTCAACCCTTCCAGGCCCGTGCAGTCCCCAGACCCCAGGCCCAGGCCCACCTCCTCTCAGTCTGATTGTAGGCTGCATCCACTAGCAGCTTGGCCTCTGTTATGCAGCTCTGGAGGACCGAGGTCTCCACTACCCTAGGGGAGACTGCGCAGAGGGAAGGAGGCTTAAGGTCCAGGGAAGCCACAGGTTCCTCAGACCCAAGTGCTTCCCCCTCCGTTGCCCTCCTCCTTGGCTGTCCAAGGGGCTATTACCTGGGGTGGTGCCCTCAGAGAGCAGGGCCCGGATGAGGGTGGCTAGAAGCCCCATCAGGGCCAGGAGCAACTTCATTTCTGCAGTGAGACCCCAGCCACAGGGGCGTAAGCGGTCACACGGGTGGGTGTCCCCTAATGCCTTCTCACCCGGAGAGGATGCTGAGCTGACCTCTCACCTTCTCCTGCTCTTCTGTGGAAGTAGCTGGGAAGGGACTTTTATAGCCTGTCCTGGGGGAGGGAGGGGAGCTCTGGGCCTCAGAAGGCCAGCCTCTTGAGGTGGAGCTCTGGGACTTCCCTCTCGTTTTGGGGGGAGCTGCGACACCGAAACACGCCACTTTACCCCTCACCAACATGGAGACGTTCTTTCATCTGCTTGCTCCATGCCCAGCCTCTTTGCTCTCGAGTTCGCGATATATTTCTCCCAGGGCCCAGAGCAGTGCCTAGAACACAGATGTCACTCAGTGAATATTTGCTGGGTGTGCCTCAGAAGAGCACTGCGCCTGGTCCTGCCCCTAACGATCTGTATGGTCTTGGGCAAGTCACTTGCCCTCTCTGAGCCTCAGTTTCCACATTCCCAAAATGGGACTTGGGCTAAATCATAGGAAAGGCTCCTCGCCTCCTCCAACAGGGCAGAAGCCGGGTCTGCCTTACTGTCATATCTCCCCAGCCCCCAGCACAAGGCCTAGTATTCAGTAGGTGCTCAGTAAGTTGATTGAGGGGATGAATGATGTGGGGTCAATGATTCGGTCCCTCCCCCTTGCTCCAGCTCTCTCCAAGATGCAGGGGAAGGTGAGGTGATGGTGGAAGCAGGACCTAGCAGTGAAAATTAAGGTGCTGCCTCATGGGCCGTTTGGGGGACACAGTGCGCTGTCACCCGGAAGCACCCCACGGAATGATGGCAGCGGGCTTCCGTGCAAGCTGAGGACCTGCCTCGGGCTCAGCACTTCTCTGCGTGCTTCTTCAGTGCATGTCAGTAGCAGGTTTGCACCACGTGCTGGGTGTAAATTCTGACTTCCCATGGGCTTGGTCAGGGGTGGCCTCCTTCGGGGAAGCGGTGGGCTCCAACCCACCTGGGTTTGGACCCCACCCTGCCACGGCCTGCACCACCTCGGCTGGGCCTCCATTTCTGCATCTGAAGGGTAGAACGCCCCCAGTCGGCGCTTCCCCCAGGGCCCAGGCCTTCACACGGCCTTGGCCTTTCCTCCTGGTTTCCGCCACTGGATGAGCCAAGCTCATCCTTTGCTCCGACCCCATCCTGGTCTGCCTGGAGAGCACTCACCGCCTCCTCAGCGCTCAGCCCCAGGGTCACCCCACCTGCACCCTGCAGCCTGCCTACGCTCGCCCCTTCTTCAGGTGGACGTGTCCATCCCTTCCTCGGAGCAGCCCCTGTGCCTGCTGGGCGTCCTGCCTCCTGCCCTCCGAGCCCTACCCCGCCTAACACAGCCGCCACGCCCTCCGCAGCCTCTTCCCACAGCAGCAGCACCCGCCCACCGGTTGCTCTCGAAACAGCCCGTTCAGCAACCCCTTTCACAAGCCCCAGTTGAGGGCCTGGGCCTGCTGATCTTATCTCCTTGTCTTCAGCGGGGGGCCCCTCTCCTGCATAAGGGTCAGGGTGGACCGTCACCGTGCAGGGGCAGCAAGCCCACCCAGTTCCTTGCTGTTGATCCCCCGTGTGACCGGGGTAGACCCCACCGCTCCCCGGACCTCGGCTTCCAGGCCTGTGAGTGTGGGACAGTGATCCTCAGGAAGGAGAGAGATTGCAAAAGATGTGGAGTGCTCCCCAAATGTGCTCAGGAGCCCGGATGCGCCCGGGAGATTGGAAGCTGGGGCAGGGCGTGTGGATCTGAGGTTGCTCTCCTTCCAGGGTGCCCCCCGGAGAGGACTCAGACTGAGCTCTGCCCTCCCCCCGAGAGGACTCTCATTCTTCAGCAGTAGTGAGGTGTGCACGGGTTTTGCCGCAGCTGCGGGCTGCCGTGGTTCCTGGGACAAGCTTGAGACAGAACCCCGGGCTCTAGGCCCATCCCTGCCAAGTTGGTCCATCTCTGGGGGGTTTTGACATGCTGACCGCTCCAGGTGGTGATGAGAGGAAAGCAGATAAGGAAGGAGCCGCCAAGAAACCCTGCACAACCAGTCTATGGAGGGCGGGTTCCCCGGGCTGCAGGGCTGGACAGGCAGGCGGCGTTCGGACAAGGGACCCTGCCCCTCCTCTGCCACCACCTTGACCCTCTTGTCTGCTCCCATGCTTCTGCTGATGCTGAAGGAAGGCTCCCTCTGGGAGCCACAGCACTTAGCAGCCAGGAGCTTGTTGAGAGCAGTATAGAGCGGTGATGGAGACCTGGCCTGGGTCCAAATCCCAGCACCATCATTCACCTGGCTCAGCTGCTCAGCCTCAGAGCCTGCCTCCCCGCTGTCTAACAGAAGGCCTTTCTCTGTTTACCTCGCAGAGCTGTTATGGAGTAAAGGTGAAACGCTCCCAGGGCCAGGCATGCAGCAGGTGCTGGACGGTGTTTGTCCCACAAGCCTCGTCGTTCCGCCCTATGGCTGCTTCCTTTGCTGAGCCTACTCCAGCAGTTACCATGAGGTGGAAGGGTGGCGGGCAGTGAGTGCAAGAGCTTTGCAGACCATCCAGGCCCCGGTGCCTGGGAAGAAGGAGGGCAGGAAAAAAGGAAGGGAGGCCTCCAAAGTCAGGGTTGTTCAGATCCTGGTCTCCAAGCACCCTCCCGTCGGAGTGGGCGTGCCGGCTGCCCAAGCCAGGCCACTGGAAACTGAGTGGAGTGACAGTGATGGAGGGAGAAGCCCTCCTGGGGGTCTCCAGCTTGGGGATCCGCCCCCTCTCCCGCTTTGACCTTCCCTGGGGGGCAGGCCTGGACATGCGTGGCCCTCGCCAGGTCTCACAGTGGTCAGCTGTGTCACCTGCTTTTTTTCTGTGGTCAGGGTCAACCACACAGAGACAACAGGAGGGGAGTGTGGGCAAGGGCCACAGGTCCCTCAGATGCCCCCATGGGCTTTTCATGATTCCCACTGGGACCTCACTGCAGAGATTTTCCTCGGGGCCAAGTGTTGCCCAGTGGCGACCTGGAATATCTGATATGGGAGCAGATTCGGTTTTGATACCTCCTCCTCTGCACCACAAAATTATTTTCAGCAACACTCATTAAATGAAAAAAAGTAATAATAATGGCTAGAAAGGAAAAGTGTGGAAATTCTCACGTATTAAATTTGGACATAATCATCCTGGTAATGAAATAAAAATAAAATACTACAATATAAAAAGGAAAAGAGTAGTGGATTAATACTTTTTAATTACATGAATGTGTTTAAATAAAGGGAAAAAACGACCTACATATTGGTGGTTTTAACACTTAATGTATCATTACAGTTTCTGTTTTCTTGCTGCATTTTTTTAGTTTTAAAATAAACAATTAAAAAAATTTTAAAGAACAAATCTCAACATTAACGATAGTCAAATTCAGTAAAATATTCACATACTAATTTAAATTTGCACTTTAAAAATATTATACTTCACAATCTGCACTCTGTTCCACTGTTTTAAATCTTAAACAGAAATTCTCATTCCAAATGGTCACAAAGAGTGACAGAATGGAAGAAAGTCAAGTTCTGTCTCTTCATTCTTTGCAATCACAGTAGTTAACACTGTTTATGTTAAGCCAACCGTTTAAAAGCAAGAGTGTGTGATGCTACAGGGGATGAGGGGGACAAAGCAGAGCGGGGGCCAGCTCGGATGATTCTGAACCCCTAGAACTTACTCTCGAAGCAAAGGCAGGTAACTGAGGGAGCCACCGTATAACTGGGAATTCTCCAAATTGCCTTCCACGTGGAACACAGTACATATTAAAGGATAAGCAATAAAAATGCATTCATTTGGGGCTTCCCTGGTGGCGCGGTGGTTGAGAGGCCGCCTGCCGATGCAGGGGACACGGGTTCGTGCCCCGGTCCGGGAAGATCCCACATGCCGCGGAGCGGCCGGGCCCGTGAGCCGTGGCCGCTGAGCCTGCGCGTCCGGAGCCTGTGCTCCGCAACGGGAGAGGCCACAACAGCGAGAGGCCCGCGTACCGCAAAAAAAAAAAAAATGCATTCATTTGAAGCTTACACATACCGTTAAAGCAACGGTAATTGCAGCAATTGTTTAGAATCTAGACCAAGGAAAGATGTCTTCGGGGAGAGGCGTTTCATCACTGACATTGTTCAGAATTGCTGACGCGTGACGGGCATAGGAAGCAGTCCAGCAGTTCATCTGTGCTGTTGATGCTTTTAAATTCCCTACAGACAATGCCCGCCTATCTCCTGCTCCTCCTCTGCCATGGCCTTGGTACTGGCATTTTGCCCCTTCCTCTTGCCCTCACTAAATGACAAGTCAGGAAGCTTTCAAGGCCTTCCACACACATCCCAAGTTTGGGTCCCGGGGGAGCGGGTCCCGTTGGGGAGCACCGGGCTCTGAGTACCTGGGAGCGGGGCAGGGCCTGCTCGTGTGCTGAACCGGGGATGAGCCCAGGCCCTTCCGGGATACTAGTGTGCACAGTAATGGTCCGCAGGGCCTATGCACAATGTCCCTTCAGCAGCAGCCCAGGGACCCCCCAATCCTTCCACGCTCCCAGGCCCCAAAGGACCTCTCCAGACTCCACTCACCCCTCCCCACTGCCCCACCACACTCCAGCCTTGACTTCCCAGAAGCTTTCTGAACGCACCATGTTCTCCCTTGCCTCTGGGTCCTCCTACACTTTCCCTTTGCCTGCCTCACCTCTACTCATCTTCACAACCCAGCTGAGACACCAGTTCGTCCAGGAAGCCTTCCCTCATCCCTTTCCCGTTCACCCCTCAACATGGTCTGTGTTCTGCCTGCAGAGCAACCTATGCTGATGCTCTGTCAGCACAAAATGGGCTGTACTGAAGGCATGCTGTCACCATGTCCCCCTCCTAGACTGACCACGGGAACCCCAGGCCCGATGTTTGTTTGCAGCTGTAGACCCAACACACGGGGCCTGGCCAGTGCTCAGAAATGTTTGTGGAACATGAATGAAACGTGTCATGTCCTGATTTAGCTCCATGAGTCCACACGCCCTCTTTCACCCTGCAAAAGAGGACACGTCCTTTCCCCCACCAGATGCGATTTCCTCTTCCTTTTCCAGATGATAGTTTGGAGCTCCCAGGGTCCTGACCTCGCTAGGCCAGGTACGTGGAGTGGGCCAGGGGGTTGAGGGCCACCATGGTGGTGACTTAGAGCCTTCGGGTGGGCACTAGGTGGGCCCCGTGACTATTCCCGGTGCAAGGCCAAGAGGGCAGGAGCTGGAGCTGCAGGCGGTTGAAGTGGGTACTGCAGGAAGGTTGTGAGAACGGACAGCCCACTGAGCATGGAGGCCAGGGTGGGATGCCCCCCTGGGTTGGGTGTCTGAGAAGCTCAGCTCCCTGCGAGGCCTGCGTGAGCTCCTGCCTCTATATGTGGAGTCAAGAACCCGCTGCTGGGGATGAACCAGGCTCCTTACAGGCTGGGGGCCTGGTTGGACCTCAGCGGTTGGGGAGTTGTGCGGGAGAGCTCTTCCTCTGAAAGGGAAATGGGCAAAATAAGGGTCCAAGATGGACCCACACAGGAGGAAAAGATTTGTAGTGAGACCCATCAAAAAGACCACTTGGGGTGACAGGAGATGAGGCTACTAGGAATAAGGGGGCCATGAGAAGGGCTGGGAACACCTGGGGACTGGGGCCCTGACCAGCCAGCTCCTCAGCTGTGTTCTGCCAGCTCCCTCCGTGATGGCCACGGGAGTATGAGGCCCTGGGGGGCTTGGCACACTGGTCCCAGCATGCCGTCCCCTCTGGGACTCATCTTGGCCCTCCAAGCAGCGTCTCCTAAGGAGGCAGACTGGGTGAGCCACCCCCTTTCTCCAGAGCCCTGTCTCCTCTCTCTGTTCCTCTGCCCTCTAACCCTGCTGGCTTCAACTCCTGAGACAGGCCTCCCGCCATCTACAATGGGTCTCCACCACAAAGGCCCCTCTCCTTTGTGCCTGGTGACTCCTGCTGACCCTCCAGGCCCCATCCACACGGAGCTTTTCCTGTCCCGGCCCCACTGGCCATGACTCGGGTGGCCAGGTCTTCCTGCTCCTTATTCTTTGCAGCTGCGTTCCTAGAGCTTAGCATTGTTGTGATTACACATGTATTTCTGTGCTTGAATTTTATTAAGCCCCAGCTCCCTGCAGGTCTGGGAGAGCCACACAGAGAAGATACGTGCCTGCCCTGTTGCTCACTGGAGCCTCAGCATCTAACGCACCGCCTGGCAGGGCTTTAATACATACGTGTGAAATGGATGCATCTACGGCCTCGCCTGTCACAGCTCTCGGGTCAGGGGGTAGATTTGTGCCTGTACATCTATTAGGACCTGTGCCTCTGGTCAGGGGTGTTGCTGCCCCTGGGCCAGGCAAACCCTGGGTCAGTGGATACTGTTGCAGGCCCGGCCCTACCAGGCTGACGCCCAGACCCTGGACCACGAGGGAGCCTTCCAACCCTGGCATCTTTCGGCTGCCAATACCCAAGAAACTTCCTTCTTGCCCTCCTCTGGCCATCTTGAAACCTCAAGATTCTGCAACCGCTTTCACAAGAACCGTCTGCCAGCCACGGTGGAGCTGCTGACCACAGGCCTGATTGGATCTCTTTATCTGCTCAGCTCCAACGGCCCCCGTGGAGACAGCTGCAGTGGAGCGGGGCTCAGGGCCTGCTCCTGTTCCCAGGGGTTCCTGGGAATGGGGCCCTTGGCTCTGTTCTCATAACAAGAACACTGAGGTCTGCAGGGAGACGAAGGGGCTTGGCTCAAATGACAGTGGCCGCACCCCGTGCCAGAGGCCGGGGCAGGCCAAGGGTGTGTGCACGTGTGGTCCCGTGTGTATGGGTGCGCCCCAGAGCTGAGGGCTCCCAGTGGGAGGCAGCTCAGAGTGTTCTGCTTTTTGCAAAGCCAGGAAAAACACCATGGGGCCTTGGCCAGCTGGCCTGGGAGCCCAGTGCCACCCCGGCTGCTTGACCTCTCTGATCAGCTGGTAAAATCAGCGAAGGGCAGGGATGTTCAGGAGGCAGGGGTGGTCCCTGGTGAGCCCTTGAGATGTGCAGGTCCAGGCTGCGGGTGGGGGTAGCTGAGGGCCATCCCTTCCCCTCCCGCCTGCCTTGGCCTTACCTGAGAGCTGTACCTCGCATCCTCCATCAGACTGGGGACTCCCAGGGGCAGGGACGGGGCTAGGGGAGGAGGACCGTGGGCTTGCACCCCAGGCAGACCGTGTTTTGCCTGAGTGACGTCATGAGTGAGAGGACTCAGTGGAACATATGAGCCAGCAGGCACTGCTGCTTGTGGGGTAACAGGCCAGGAGGTGCGGGTTCCAGCAGGGGCGGGGGGGACTGCGGCTGGCTCGGGGACACCCATTGCCCTTGCTGTTCGCCAGCCTGTACTCTGTGCTTCTCTACGCTCATCTAAGTTCTCACAACACCGCTACAAGGCAGCTGCTGCCGCCTGGGACCTCAGTTTTATTGTTGGGGTATAGAGGAAAGAACGTGTCACCATCTTGGAGCCAGGAAGGGATCTCATTCTGGGTCTGACTCTACAGGCTGCTTCCTTCTCCCCCAGGCTCCCAAGGGCATGGGTGTGACCTGATGAGAGAAGCCTCCACACACAGGCTGGAAGGTGCCTCAGGCCTGAGAAGGTTGCCTCACGGGTGGGACTGGAGGAGAGGCTGACAGGCTGCCCTCGCTGCTCTGATTGTGCCCCCTCATCTCCCCACCTCTAGGGTGGCCGCTGCAGCACGGGGATGGGAGCCAGTCTGGAGCAAGGTGGGTGGGCGGGGCCCCAGAGCCTGAGAGGGACGGCTGCGCGGTTTCTCCACCAGAAAGAGCCCACACGCATCCATTTTTGCCTCCTGCCATCTCAATGCCTCCAGAAGGAATGAATGCCTGAAAGCTGTAGGACTTTAGACACCCTGTTGAATGCAATAGCCTCTTGCCTGGGGCACTTACAATTTAGAAGGTTCAAAAATGCAAGCAATTGCTTGAAAGACTGTGCCGGTTTTATCCCCGGCCCACCAGCCACGGCCTCCTCAGCTTCTCACTGGTGAGGTGATGAGTCTGCGGGCCTGTGGTCCCAGACCCTTGGCAGCACTGGAGGTGGCTGGAGCCAGCATCCAGTGTCAAGGACAGAAAGTCCACTAGCCAGAGCCCTTTGTGCTAAGTGAGGGTTCCTCTCTCTCGCCCCTCTTCCTGTCCTAAGCCCCCAGTACAGTCTTCTGAGATGGTCACGGGAGAGAATAAGGCTCTGCACTGCTCCTCCCCCTCGTCCCTGGAAGGCACATCGTCCCATAAATGCACCATGACTGGATGCCAGAGTGGGCTATCCTGGGTCTGCCACTTGTGCTGGGCTCTGGGGCAAGGGCAGGTCTTGGCTCTCTTTGTGTCTATCTAGGCAGTGATAATGGTTCTGAATGGAATCAGGCCTCACATCCAGAATGGGTACAGGATTATCCCAGAAGAGATGGAGTCAGGTGCCCCCCCGATACTTCTCCCAGTTACTAAAGGCTTATTGGGTTGGTGGATACTGTCTTCAAGGACTAATGCGGGATTTACAATATTATTTGTTTGTTTATGCTTTCAACAAAAATTTATGGAGAGCCTTTACAATCCAGGGCCTGCTCTGGGTGCTAGGGCTATGGTGGTGAACAAAAACAGGCATCTAACAGAGGCGAGGCATGAAACAAACATGCCCCTGTAGGTCTGAGGGAAGAAAAACCTCTGCGTAAATCCATATAAATGTAAAAGCGTACTCCTACCCTCCACTGTTAGGAGACTTGCCCAAGGTAACAGCTGATTAGTGCAGGAACTTGAACTTGAATCCAAGTCGAGTTCTTAACCCACTCCACCAGGTTTGACCTCTGTAACCATTCTCTGCCTAGCAGCCAACATGACCTTTTTAAATTATAAATTATATCATGCCACTACTCCCTTCTATACCCAAACCCTCCAAAGACTTTCATTGCAGTTAGAATAAAATTCTAACGCTTTCATGATCTGGTTCCTATCAACATCAGTGGTAATTTAAAGGTATGCCGGGCTTCCCTGGTGGCGCAGTGGTTGAGAGTCCGCCTGCCGATGCAGGGGACACGGGTTCGTGCCCCGGTCCGGGAGGATCCCACGTGCCGCGGAGCAGCTGGGCCCGTGAGCCATGGCCGCTGAGCCTGCGCGTCCAGAGCCTGTGCTCTGCAATGGGAGAGGCCACAGCAGTGAGAGGCCCACGTACCACAAAAAAAAAAAAAAAAAAAGTAAAGGTATGCCTACAAATTCTTTGACTCTCCTCATCTAAAAGATGGAGTCTAATTCCCCTCCCTTGAATGCTCACTTCTGTCTAATAGAGTGTGGTAGAAGTGATGCTATGGGACTTCTGAGGCTAGATGAAGAAAGAATTCAGCTCTCACCTCCCTCTCTCTCTTAGGACACTTGTCCTTGGAAACTACCATGCTGTGAGCAACCCCAGGCCACATGGAGAAACTAGTCAATAGCCTCACCTAGGCATCCAGTTAACACCAACATCAACAGCCAGACATGTAAGTGAATGAAAGTGCAAACGATTCCATCCCTGGCCTTTGAGTCTTCCAGCTGAGGCTTCAGACATCTGGAAGCAGGGATGAGCTGCCTCCCCCATGCCCTGGCAGAATTCCTGGCCCACAGAACCTGTGACAGATAATAAATGATTGCTTTGTTTTAAGCTGTTAGGTTTGAGGTTGATTTGTTAGGCAGCAGTAGATAACTAACATAGCACCTCAGACCTCACCTCCTACCAAGATCATTTTTGTTCATAACACTCCAGTTACACTGTCCTCTTTTCTTTTTCCTCTGGGCAGAAAGTTCATTCTAACCTCCAGGACCTTTGCACTTGCTGTTTCTTCTTTCTGGAATGCTTGCCCATCACCTGGATCTTTGTCTGATTGTCTCCTTCTCATTGTCCAGGTCTTTGCTGAAATATCCCCTCCTCAGAGATTGCTTCCCCAGCCACATTTTACAATGCTGCCCACCCTATCAGTCACACTACCCTCTGCATTTCCTTCATAGCTTTTATTCTATGAAATTAGCTTATTTATTTACTTGTCCATTTGATATTGTGTATCTCCTCACACTTCTTCCTTCCTCTTTCCAGTCCCTCCCGTCTGGTATTGAGGTGAGGAGGATGAGAGGGGGAAACGGTATGTCCTTTCCCCATGCGAGTTCCCTGTGCAAAGCAGCAGGCCTCCTGGCCATCGTGGCTTCTCTGTCTTTTCGCACTGCGGGGTTAGCCCAAGGCCCATGGCCCCGTGTCCAGGTTCTTGGGAGAGCTATACAGGGACTCTTGGGGCACATTCTCTGTCATGGAAGACAGACTGCAGCTTACCCTCCTCCCTCCCCCAAGCCTTCACCTCAGCGGACACCCCACAGCCTTGCTGCTTTATTGACACCTGTGCAGAATCTAAGGGAGCACGTGATCCCCTCTTCAACCACTCACACTCCTCCCTCATAAGGCCTCTGCTCTTCCCTCTCTAATTCTAATTCTCCCACTTTCTCAGGATTCTGTCTGTCTGTCTGTCTCTCTCTCTCTCACACACACACACACCAGTTTTATGAAGAGTAGGGAGAAACCCACCTAGCAGGGAGGAGTATTTTAGCACTGACATTATTTAGTGAGCATGGCAATTATAAAAGCACCTTTAGTCAGTTTTCCTGTTGTTTTAAAACTCAACAGAGAAAAAGAAAACCCTTATGGCCTGTACAGGCACCCTCTGCCCTGCCCTTGGTATGTCCCTGTGTCAATGCAGTGTAGGAGACACAGCCATAGGTGGAGATCCAGGCAAGCATCATTGTCCTTGGGTGCCCCAGCTGCCTCTTCTCCTGCTTTTAGCTCTCTATCTCTATTCCAGCTCCCTCAGAAATTGCGGATGGCTCCTCCTGGGTCAGCCACTGCCACAGCCACCTGTGTCCTCTCAGAATGCCCTTCTTCCTCAGGCTCCTGTCCTTTCTTTCTTTGGTTCAGACAAAACAAATTCAGGAACTTTTCCAAGAACCTAGGGGTAAAAAGAATAAAGTAGGACAGAAGGAGTAAATTGTAGACACGATAAATACTTAATGAATGAATAAAAACATGAATGTCTAGACATAACTAATGACAAGTTTCTTGGACAGTGCCAATTAAGAGGTGTGTTACTTGTTCCTTTCATGCCAGACATGTCTGGGGGGAGTCTGTCCACCCACACGCTCCTTCTCTGGGGACAACCCTCACCCACAATCCCTGCTGAAAGGGTGGGCTTGGATGGCCACACGTATGTCACACGACCTACACATCCCTCAGCCACATGGGATATGTGGTCCAACCTCAGCCAATCTGATTATTCTCATAGAACTTTGGAATTTGAATCCAGAGACACTGAGCTAGCTGACTGTGGAAGGAGCAAGAAAAGGTCAGGTTTGGGGGCAGAGGCTCCCATGTGAGCCATGTACAAGGTGACTGCATAGGCAGGGACTGATGAATGGATGGGGGGAGAAGGAGGGACCAGCTGCTGTGTCAGACATGACAGTTGCTTATTTCCGTAATATCCAACTTCATGTTATTTCAAGGAGAGCTTTATATCCTTAAAATAAACACCCTCTTTTTATTTAAACTTGTTGGGTTTGCAGTCCTTTGCAACTCTAACCAGAGCCTATTTCTTCTCTTCAACTCTGCTTAACCTCAAAGCCCCAGTTTTATAGTGGAGGAGAGAAATGATGGGTGTGTGGCATGGAGGTCCAGGCAAAGAGCAAGCAAGGCACACCAGTGAATTGGGGGGAAAAGGCCCAGATGGATGTAAGGAAGACTAAACTGGCAGAAATCAATGTAGGGAGGGAGAGAGGGAAAGAGGAAGGGGAATGGGGGTATATAGAGAGATAGATAGTCAACAAACCATTATAGAGCACTTTCTATGGATAAGTAATGCATTAAGCCCCAAATGAATGCTGGAATATTTACAAATATGAATAAATGAATGAGGAAATGAGTGGATATTCCCATTCCTGTTTGCAAGAAGTGTTGAGTCTGAAAATGGGGGTGGGTGGGGGGATAGCAGAAAGTAGTCAGAGTCTTGCAGACATGGCCCTGAATTTTTTTAAACATCTTTATTGGCGTATAATTGCTTTACAATGATGTGTTAGTTTCTGCTTTATAACAAAGTGAATAAGCTCTACAGATACATATATCCCCATATCTCTTCCCTCTTACGTCTCCCTCCCTGCCACCCTCCCTATCCCAACCCTCTAGTTGGTCACAAGCACCAAGCTAATCTCCCTGTGCTATACAGCTGCTTCCCACTAGCTATCTATTTTACATTTGGTAGTGTATATATGTCCATGCCACTCTCTCACTTTGTCTCAGCTTATCATTCCCCCTCCCTGTGTCCTCAAGTCCATTCTCTAGTAGGTCTGTGTCTTTATTCCCATCTTGCCCCTAGGTTCTTCATGACCATTTTTTTTTTAGATTCCATATATATGTGTTAGCATACAGTATTTGTTTTTCTCTTTCTGACTTACTTCACTCTGTATGATAGACTCTAGGTCCATCCACCTCACTCCAAATAACTCAGTTTCGTTTCTTTTTATGGCTGAGTAATATTCCATTGTATATATGAGCCACGTCTTCTTTATCCATTCATCTGTTGATGGACACTTAGGTTGTTTCCATGTTCTGGTTATTGTAAATAGAGCTGCAATGAACTTTGTGGTACATGACTCTTTTTGAATTATGGTGCTGGGAAAACTGGACAGCTACATATAAAAGAATGAAATTAGAATATTCTCTAACACTATATAGAAAAATAAACACAAAATGGATTAAAGACATAAATGTACAACTATATACTATAACGTAGGCAGAACACTCTTTCACATAAATTGCCACAATATTTTTTGAAATATGTCTCCTAAAGTAAAGAAAATAAAAGCAAAGATAAACAAATGGGACCTAATTAAGCTTAACAGCTTTTGTAGAGCAAAGGAAACCCTCAATAAAAGGAAAAGACAACCTACTGAATGGGAGAAAATATTTGCAAATGATAGGACCAATAATGGGTTAATAGCCAACATATATAAACAGCTCGTAAAACTCAACATCAATAAAACAAAAAAAAACAATTAAAAATTGGCAGAACTTAATAGACATTTTTCCAAAGAGGAAATGCAGATGGCCAACACGTACATGAAAAGATTCTCAGCAATGCTAATCATCATGGAAATGAAAATCAAAACCACAATGAGACATTACCTCACACCTGTCAGAATGGTTATCATCCAAAAGAACACAAATAACAAATGTTGGCCAGAATGTGGAGAAAGGGGAGCCCTTGTACACTGTTGGGACTGTAAATTGGTGCAGCCACGTGGAAAACAGTACGCAGGGTTCTCAAAAAACTAAGAATAGAACTACCATATGACCAAGCAATTCCACCCTTAAGTGTATATCCGGAAAAAACAAAAGCACTAATTTGAAAAAAATACATGCACCCCAATGTTCCTAGCAGCATTATTTACAATTGCCAAAGTATGAAAGCAACCTAAGTGCCCATCAACAGATGAATGGATAAGGATGCAGTATATAGATGGGACGGAATACTAATCAGCCATAAAAAAGATTGAAATTTTACCATTTGCAGTAACATGGATGGACTTCGAGGGCATTACGCTGAGTGAAATAAGTCAGACAGAGAAAGACAAATGGTATATGATATCACTTATATGTTCAATCTAAAAAAGTATAACAAATTATTGAATAAAGCAAAAAAAAGAAGCAGATTGACAAACATAGAGAACAAACTAGTGGTTATCAGTGGGAAGGGGGTGATATAGAGATGGGGAGTGGGAGGTACAAACTATGGGGTGTAAGATAGGATACAGGGATGTATTGTACAACATGAGGAAGATAGCCAATATTTTGTAATAACTGTAAAGGGAGTGTAACCTTTAAAAATGGTATAAAAAATAAAATTAAAAAAATTACAAACTCCCTTCCCCCCAAAAAAAAGAATACCTGGAACACATTGGAAGCTTAATGAATATTAACTGAATTAATGCATGAGCAAATAATTTAACACCTGGAGACTATAACCAAACTACCTTCTGTTAATGCATCTGCTTAAGTGCAAATAAAATAATTCTATATGAAAACTCCAAAAACAAAACAACACAACAACAAAAAATAACACTTACTATTTGAAAGGTCTGCCTTGAGGGCAAAAAGCAAGCAAACAAACAAAATTTTTTTAAAAAAACACAAAAAAACAACAAAACAGAAACCCACCAATGACAATGAAAATTGGAAAGATTCATGACATGTAAGATTAGGAGATGAAGATTAGAAAGGTCAGAATCTCTCAAAATTTCTGGGATTTTTGGAGGGACCCACTTCATAGGCCAGTGGTTCACACACTTAAACATGCATTAGAATCACCTGGAGGGAATGTTAAAACTCAGAAACTCCCACGCAGAATTTTTGATTTAGTAGGTTTGGGTGGAGCCTGAGAATTCACATTTCTAACAAGTTTTCAGGTGATGCTGATGCTGCTTATCTGGGGCCACAGCTTGAGAACCACTGACTTTGAGTTTGCTCTTGTCAGCAGAATGAACAGTTCTTTCTCACAGCATCATCAAGGCAACTGGTTTAATAGTTTACTTTTTTAAAAAGAATTAATTGACCTAGACTTGGACAACATTATAGGTGGGAAAATATTTGTATACTACATTGGAAACAAAACCTATAAATCTGTCTTTTATTTTGTCAACCGGATCCCAAGGTTGATTCCCCATCTATATTCAATTCTATTGCACCATCTATAACATTCTAGTACTCTTTATATATGAATTATTACTCAGTAAGATCCTTCCTTTCATACAAGGACTAGTACAGGAAGTGCATATATTTTCTTATTATGATGAAACAGAATTGGAATTTCTAATCTTGGTGTAGAGTAGCTTTCCTTTCTACATGAGATTTCCAGGATGATCTGAGTTCTTTCGTTACAAATATTTATACTTAGCAAGAACGTAGAAAAACACTATCTGAAGAAGCTCTGGTTTCGTCCAAATACAAGAGATATAGATTTAAAAAACATGAATTCTTCCCAATATTTAGAGCTTTATTCCACTTAAAAACCAACCACTCTTTAAAATAGCCTGGGTTGATGCTGGGGAAGGGACTAGGTCTTCTCAATCTCCTTGACTGTCAGATGTCACTAACTGTAACATTATTAACAATAACTAATTAAATTACCTGGACTAATTCATTATAATTCTGATTTGGTTTTCAATAAGAAAGCCATTATATCTTCTACTTTATATATTTCTCCTCTCAAGTCACATAAATGTTTGTAAACACATTTCAACCCCAAACTTGATTCCTCAGAGCATGATTGTGGACGAGTTATCTGTTTTAGAAATTGATTACAGTGTGGCTTATTGTTTTGGAGTTATTGTACTTGGGCCGTTGTGAACATTCAATAAATGTGTAAAAATTAGTAAACAGAAACTTCAATTAAATAGAGTTGAGAGACCAGAAGGGAGAGCTCTCAAACCCTGTGACAATAGCAGAGCCCAACAGGAAAAAGGAAGACTCTACTTCTTTCCTGGCAAGGACTCAGCCAAAGGAAAGCCATGGGCTCTTTTTCAATACAGCCTGCCACCTTCTTTTTTCTCTCTAAAGAAAGAAGTTCCCTTCCCACTGGGGACTTGCACGTGGCTCTCTATGGGTGCAGACCCTGAATCGCAATTCTCTGCTGATCCTGAATAAACCCATCTTTGCTGGGAAATATTTGACAGTCTATTTGTTAGCATAACTGAAAGTTATCCTTTTTTAAGAATAGGAGAGCAGTAAAAGGCGGGTTGGGTACACCTCGATGCACAATGTTGCGGATACAAAAATAAGAAATCCATTCTCCTCTCAAGGAACTCACAGGTTGATGCGAAAAACAGACCCAGGAATACATAAAGGCACTTCAGAGAGGAGATACCTCTACTAGCGGAATGGCCAATGGTTAAAAGGCTGAGCAGCTAACCATGACTGGGACAGAAGGAAGACTTTGGAGAGGACATGACATTTAAACAGAGGTAAAGTTCAAATGTGTTAGGCAGAGAAACGAGGGAAAGCGTGTTTCTGACAGGAAAAACAGAGGTCCAGGGGTGAACTGGCACAGCATACACTCCAAGAACCCTCAGGGCCTTGACAAGGTTGGAGCACAGGGGAAGTAAAGGGACATTCGGGTAGAGAGGAGGCAGGGATCACTGTGAATAGTGTTAAGAGACCAGGCGCATACACTTAAGTTTTACCTTGAGGGAGGTGAGAAGCCAGTGGAGGACGTTATGTAGAAGAATGACCTACAGATGAGGGCCTGTCTGGCCGCAGGGAGGAGGAGAGATGGGAGAGTTGAGAGGGTGATCATAGCGGTGCAGCTCCTCTGTCTATTCACACCCCATCCTGTTTCAGAAGAGACTTCATGAGGGCAGTTAAGGGCTTATAAGTGTTCTGTGTTCGTGACCCAGCCCATCTCAGCTTCAAAATCATTAAAGATGTGAGGAGGGTGAAGAGCTAGAGGAGAAAGGGAAAAGGAGATGGGAGCTAAGAACAGAAGGTGGAGGATAATTCTAAATCTAAATAGATTTAGATGGGAAAGAAAATAAAGAGACATGAAGGAGGGGCATGGACATGTGTGGGGTAAGGCAAGGATTCCAGCCCCTTTTCTGTTATTACTCAGTCCTGTCTCCCGTCTATCTTGCTCTCGGGAAATCAGTTTACACAGGACAAAGAGAGAGGAGGGGAGGAGGTATAAGTGGTTCCAAAAATTGGGGTGAATCTACTCTGTGGTCATCTTGGAAACATTAAGAGTTTTTTATTAAACACAAGACTTAAGAGAAAGGAAAACATGGAGGAATAGCAACAGAGAAGGAATAAAAACCTGAAGTGAGCTGGAGAGGCAGCAAGCAGGAGGAGGAGGGAGAAAAGAGGATTAAAAGGGAAACATTAGAGGGTGGGAAGGGAGAGAGAAAGCCCTGGTTTGTTTTCTCTTAGGTGTGGGAAGAAGCTGTAGTACACGTGTGGGAGGTGGAGGAGAAACCTTTCGCATCTATATACTGCTCTCCCTCCCACTCTCTGTCCTAAATTCCACCCAACACATACACCAGTACAGACAAAAGTCTTAGTTCCAGATAAAATCAACTGTTCCTCAAATCCCATTCGCCAGCATTCTGCCCAAAGACTTCCCCATAACTTCCCTCCACCCCATGCTTGTGTTACACTGGGCTTTGGCAAGAACCTTCTCAAGGCTGACTTGTCCATGGGGAGGACCCCGGAGCCATCACCTACCTCCAGCCCAAAGAGGCCAAGGGAACGTAGAGCTTCCCATCATCCAGGCCAGCCTTCTCCTGCAGCTCTGTTTTTCTCCTGGCCCCCCTCAGACCAGGAACACATACAGGATTGGTCTTAAGGGGAGAGACCTTCCTCGGGGGACAAAACTCAAGCTTAATTCATGAAATATAGCTGGGCTCAGGCTGCTGAAGAGATATTAAAAAGTATGTGAGGGCTTCCCTGGTGGCGCAGTGGTTGAGAGTCCGCCTGCCGATGCAGGGGACACGGGTTCGTGCCCCGGTCCGGGAAGATCCCACATGTGGCGGAGCGGCTGGGCCCGTGAGCCATGGCCGCTGAGCCTGCGCGTCCGGAGCCTGTGCTCCGCAACGGGAGAGGTCGCAACAGTGAGAGGCCCGAGTACCGCAAAGAAAAAAAAAAAGTATGTGAACTATTACATCAGATGCACATTCTCATTGAGAAACTGTCTTGGGACAAAATACTTCAGGGGCTCTGATCATAAGACCAAGATGAAGAAGGATAAGAGTGCTTAAAGGAAATAAATTCCCAGGGAGGTTTACAAGAACCCAATTCCCTGAGGTCAGCACCACGGGCAGTGCAAGGCCTCCACCCTCTCCTACCACCAGTCAGTGAAAAAGTGAGCTAAGTCCTAGGACCTGGTCCAGGTCACAGCCTCTAGAGAGTAAACTCTGAAGCATTTTTCACATGTACAACTGTTTAGTTATCTCTCTCACCCCAGCCTCTGATCTGCTGTCCTTTCAGCCAGAGTGAATTTCTCAATATAAATCACCTAAGCTAACTCTCAAGATAGAATTCACATACCATAAAATTCATCATTTTAAAATGCACAGTTCAGTGGGTTTTAGTGTATTCACAAACTTGTGTAACCATCACCATTGGCTCCAAAATATTTTCATCACTCCAAAAGGAAACTTCGTTTGCTTTAGCAGTCACTACCCATCCTGTTCTCTCCTCGGTCCCGGGCAACCACGAATCTACTTTTTGTTCCTATGGATTTACCTATTCTGGACATTTTATATAAATGGAATCATATGATATGTTGTCTTTTATGTCTTGCTTCTTTCACTTAGCATAACGTTTTCAGGTTTCATCCATATTGTAGCATGTACTTCTTTCCTTTTTATGACCAACTAATATTCTACTGCATGGATACCACTTTTGTTTATCCAGTAATAAGCTCTTGGACATTTAGGTTGTTTCTCCTTTTTGGCTATTATGAATAATGCTGCTATAACATCTGTACACAAGTTTTTGTATGGACATATGTTTTCACTTATCTTGGGTATATATATACCTAGGAGTAGAAGTACTGGCTCATGGTAACTCTACGTTTAACCTTTTAAAGAACTGCCAGTTTGTTTTCCACTGGCTGCACCATTTTATATCCCCACCGGTAGTGTATGAGCAGTGATGATTGCCCCATATCATTGTCAACAATTATAATCTGTCTTTTTATTTTAGCCACCTTTGTGGGAGTAAAATGGTGTCTCACTGTGGTTTTGATTTGCATTTCCTTAATGATCAGTGGTATTGAACATCTTTTCACTGTTGGCCATTTGTATATCTTCTTGGGAGAAAAGTCTGTTCAAATCCTTTGTCCATTTTTAAATTGAGCTGTCTTTTTGTTGTTGAGTTTTGAGTTCTTTCAACTTCTGGATATTAAACTCTTATAAGATGTGTGATTTACAGATATTTTCTCCCACTCTGTAGGTTCTCTTTTCACATTCTTGATAAGTGCTTTGATGCACAAAAGTTTTTTATTTTTATGAAGTCTAATATATTTATTTTTTCATTTTTTTGCTCATGCTTTTGGTGTCAAATTTAAAAAATCTGTTGCCAAATGTGAGGTCAGAAAGATTTACTTCTTCTAAGAGTTATATAGTTTTCTAGCTCTTATATTTAGGTAGTTGATTCATGTTGAATTCATTTTTATATAGAGAGTGAAGTAGGGGCCCAACTTTACTGTTTTGCATGTGGTTATCCAGTTGTCCCATGTTTTGAAGAGGCTATTCTTTCTCCATTGAATGGTCTTGGCACCATTATAAAACAAATCAGTTGACCATAGATGCTTTGGTTAACTTCTGGACACTCAATTCTATTCCACTGGTCTATAAGTTTATCCTTATTCTGACACAACACTGTTTCGATTAAACTGTAGCATTATAATAGGTTTTGAAATTAGGAAGTGTGAGTCCTCCAACTTTGTTTTTCCTTTTCAAAGTTGTTTTGGCTGTTTGGGACCCCTTGTAATTGCATATGAATTTGAGGACTGGCTATTCCATTTCTGCAAAACAGATATCTGAAATTTTGATAGGGATTATATTGAATCTATAGATCACTTCGGGGAGTATTGCCATTTTAACAACATTAAGCCTTCCAATCTATGAACACAGGATGTCCTTTCATTTATTTAGGTCTTCATTAATTTCTTTTTAAAAAAAATTTATTTATTTTATTTTTGGCTGCTTTGGGTCTTCGTTGCTGAACGCGGGCTTTCTCTAGTTTCGGTGAGCGGGGGCTACTCTTCGTTGTG
Source organism: Kogia breviceps (assembly GCF_026419965.1). Taxonomy (NCBI): domain Eukaryota; kingdom Metazoa; phylum Chordata; class Mammalia; order Artiodactyla; family Physeteridae; genus Kogia; species Kogia breviceps. The sequence continues at coordinate 24,480,659 of NC_081328.1, forward strand.
GTGCGTGGGCTTCTCATTGTGGTGGCTTCTCTTTGTTTCAGGGCATGGGCTCTAGGTGCATGGGCTTCAATAGCTGTGGTGCATGGGTTCAGTAGTTGTGCCTCACAGGCTCTAGAGCACAGGCTCAGTAGTTGTGGTGCATGGGCTTAGTTGCTTCGCGGCATGTGAGATCTTCCTGGACCAGGGCTCAAACCCATGTCCCCTGCATTGGCCGGTGGATCCTTAATCACTGAGCCGCCAGGGAAGCCCAGGTCTTCATTAATTTCTTTCAGCAATGTTTTGTAGTTTTCAGTACATAAGTCTTTCATCTTTTTGGTTAACTTTTTCCTAGGTATTTTATTCTTTTGGATGCTATTGTAAATTGAATTGTTTTCTTAACTTCTTTTTTTGATTGTTTACCAGTTTATAGAAGCACAGCTTACATTTGTATGTTGATCTTGGACCCTGCTTTGCCAAATTTGTTTATTAGCTCTAATAGTTTTTTGTGGATTCTATGGGATTTTCTGTATATATACAATCATGTCATCTGAAGATAGAAATAGTTTTACTTCTTCCTGTCTGATGTAGATGCCTGTTATTTCTTTTTCTTACCTAAATGCTATGGCCAGAACTTCCAATATAATATTGAATAGCAGTGGTGAAAGTGGTCTTCTTTTTCTTGATCTTAGCGGGGGAACGTTTTCATTTTTTCACCGTTGAGTATGGCGTTAGCTGTGGGGTTTTCATAAATGTCCCCCTTGTATTCCTAATTTGCTGAGTGTATTTATCATGAAACTGTGTTGAATTTTTTCAAATGCTCCTTCTGCATCTCTTGAGATGATTATGTGAGTTTTATCTTTGTTTTATTAATCTGTTGTATTACATTGATGATTTCTTCTTATGTTGAATCATATTTGCATTTATGGGATAAATCCTACTTGGTCATGGCATATAATCCTTTTAATGTGCCTTTGGATTTGGTTTGCTAGTATTTTATTGATTCTTGCATCTATATTTATAAGGAATATTGGTCTATAGTTTTCTTTCCTTGTGGTATCTTTGTTTGACTTCCATATCAGGGTAATGTTGACCTTGTAGAATGTGTTAGAAAATGATCCCTTTGCTTCTATTTCTTGGGAACATTTGTGTAGTGTTGGTGTTACTTCTTTAAATGATAGAACTCACCAGCGAAGCCATTTGGTCCTCAACTTTTCTTTGTTGGGAGGCTTCTAAATACAATTTTTACTTGCTATAGGTCTGTTGAGATTTTCTATTACTTCTTGAGTAATTTCTTTGGTAATTTGTGTTTTTCTAGGCATTTGTCCATTTAATCTAGATTATCTAATTTGTTGGTATGTAATTACTTGTATTATTCCATTATAACCCTTTTCATTTCTATACGGTTGGTAGTAACCTTCCCACTTTCATTTTTTATTTTGTTCATTTGTGTCTTCTCTCTTTTTTTCTTAGTCAGTTTAGTTAAAGCCTTGTAAAGTTTGTTTATTTTTCTTTTCTTTTTTTTTTTAAAGAAGGTACTATTCTGAATTTGTACAAATTCCTCAGTCTGCTGAAGTTTTCAATCTCTATTATCTTGAAAACATTCTAAATATATTTCAAAATAAATTTATTTATTTATTTTTGTCTGTGTTGGGTCTTTGTTGCTGTAAGCGGGATTTCTCTAGTTGCAGCGAGCTGGGGCTACTCTTCGTTGTGGTGCATGGGCTTCCACTGTGATGGCTTGTCTTTGCTGAGGAGCACAGACTCTAGGTGTGTGGGCTTCAGTAGTTGTGGCTCGCAGGCTCTAGAGCACAGGCTCAGTAGTTGTGGCACACAGGCTTAGTTGCTCCTTGGCATGTGGGATCTTCCCAGACCAGGGCTTGAACCTATGTCCCCTGCACTAGCAGGCAAATTCTTAACCACTGCACCATCATTAAGTCCCTGTTCATTTTTCAAAGAATCAATTTTTGGTTTTGTTGATTCTTTCTATTGTTTTTCTACTCTCTATTTCATTTATTTCTGCTCTAATCTATATTATTTCCTTTTTTCTGCTGGCTTTGGATTTAGTTTTTCTTCTTTTTGTAGTTCCTTACAGGGTAAAGATAGATTGTTGATTTGAGACCTTTCTTCTTTTTTAATGTAGACATTTAGAGCAATAAACTTCCCTATAAATACTGCTTTCAATGCACTCCATAAGTTTTGGTTGTTATGTTTTTGCTTTCACTTATCTCAAAGTATTTTCTAATTTCCCAAGTGATTTCCTCTTTGATTCATTTGTTCTTTAAGTATGTGTGGTTTAGTTTCCACATATTTGCAAATTTTCCAGTTTTCCTTTTGTTATAGATTTCCAGCTTCATTCCATTGTAATCAGAGAAGATCAAGCTTTTAAAATTTATTGGTAATTGTTTTGTGGCCTAACATCTACTCTATCCAAAGAAATTCTCCATGTGCACTTGAGAAAAAATATATACTTTGCCATTCTTGGGTGTTCTGTTTGTGTTTTAAGTGTAGTTGGTTTATAATATTATTAGCCCCTTATTTCCTTATTGGTTACTATTTGCATGGAATAGTAAATAGCTCTCTTTTGGTTACTATTTGCATGGAATAGTAAATAGCTCTCTTTTGGTTACTATTTGCATGGAATATCTTTTCCCATCCTTTCACTTTCAATCTATTTTTGTCTTTGGTTCTAAAGTGAGCCTATTGTAAGCAGCATGCTATGGTCTGAATGTTTGTGTTCCCCCATTCATATGTTGAAACCTAAACCCTAATGTGATGGTATTAGGATGTGAGGCCTTTGGAGGTGATTAAATCATGAGGGTTCTGCCCCTATGAAAAAAGCTCAAGGGAGCTCTCTCACCCCTTCCTCCATGTAAAGACACAGTGAAAAGTTGCTGTCTACAAACCAGGAAGTAGGACCAGACACCTAATATGCCAGCATCTTGATCTTAGACTTCCCAGCCTTGAGAACTGTGACAAATAAATGTTTGTTGCTATTAGGCTACCCAGTTTATGATATTTTGTTATAGCAGCCCAAACAGACTAATGCACAGCATATAGTTTGATCATATTGTTTTTCCATTCTTCCAATCTCTTTTAATTGGTGAGTACAATCCTTTTATATTTAAAATGATTACTGATAATGAAATACTTACTTCTGCCCTTGTGCTTTTGTTTTCAACATGTCTTACATTGTTTCTGTTCCTCAGTTCCTCCAATACTGCCATCTTTTATGTTTGATTGAATTTTTTTCAAGTGTACCATTTTTGTTCCCTCTTTATTTCCTTTTCTGTATATACTTAAGTTTTTTCTTAATGGTTATCTTGAAAATTACAGTTAACATCCTAAATTTATAACAATCGAGTTTGAATCTAGTTGAATAGCACACATTAAGACTGCTCCTATCCCACTCCTTCCTCCCCACCTTTATGTTATTTTCACAAATTACTTTTTTTTTAACAGTAGTCTTCTATTCTGGTTGTACTTTATTTTATTTATTTTTAATTAATTAATTAATTAATTGGCTGCGTCAGGTCTTAGTTGTGGCACATGGGATCTTCATTGCAGCATGTGGGATCTTTCGTTGCAGTGTGCGGGCTTCTCTCTTGTTGTGGTTCATGGGCTCCAGAGCGCATGGGCTCAGTAGTTGCAGAGTACAGGCTCTCTAGTTGTGACGCATGGGTTCCAGAGTGTGCGGGCTGTGTAGTTGCGGCACATGGGCTTAGTTGTCCTGCAGCATGTGAGATCTTAGTTTCCTGACCAGGGATTGAACCCATGTCCCCTGCATTGGAAGGCGGATTCTTAACCACTGGGCCACCAGTGAAGTCCCACAAATTACTTCTTTATGCATGTGTGCCTGTTAACATGTATTCATAATTATTACTTTATGTATGTGTCTTCTAAACCATATAGGAAACAAAAAGAGAATTTACACACCAAAATATAATGATACTAATGTTATATTTACCTATGTAGTTACCTTTTCCAGTGGTCTTTATTTCTTCATATGGCTTTAAGTTACCTGTTGACCTTTTGTTTCAGCTCCATTTAGCATTTCTTGTAGGGCAGGTCTATGAGCAAATAACTCCCTCAGCTTTTTTGACCTGATAATATCTTAATTATTTCTTCATTTTTGAGAAATAAAATTCTTGCTTGATAAGTTTTTTTCTTTCAACACTTTAAATAGCATACTGCCTATGTTTTATTTGAGGAGTTTTATGGTTTCATGTCTTATATTTAAGTCTTTAATCCAATTTGTAGTTTATTTTTGTTCATGGTACAGGAGAGTAGTCCAGTTTGATTCTTTTGTATGTAGCTGTACTGTTTTCCCAACCCCGTTTATTGAAGAGGCTGTAATTTCCCCAAGATATATTCTTGCCTCCTTCGTTGTAGACTGATTGACCATATAAGTGTGGGTATAAATCTGGGCTGTCTATTCCGTTCCATTTATCTGTCTGTTTTTGAGCCAGTACCATTCTATTTTGATTATTATAGCTTTGTAATATAGTTTGAAATCAGGGAGCGTGATACCTCCAGCTTTGTTCTTCTTTCTCAAGATTGTTTTGGCTATTTGGGGTCTTTTGTGTTTCCATACAAATTTTATTTTATTGTATTTATTTTTATTAAAAAAATTTTTTTTGTGTGGTACGCGGGCCTCTCACTGCTGTGGCCTCTCCTGTTGCGGAGCACAGGCTCCGGACACACGGGCCCAGTGGCCATGGCCCACAGGCCCAGCCGCTCCGTGGCACATGGGATCCTCCCGGACCAGGGCATGAACCCGTGACCCCTGCATCAGCAGGCGGACTCTCAACCACTGCGCCACCAGGGAAGCTCCATACAAATTTTAGATTTGTTTATTCTAGTTCTGTGAAAAATGCCATTGGTATTTTGATAGGGATTGCATTGAATCTGCGGATTGCCTTGGGTAGTAGGGTTGCTTTAATGATATTAATTCTTCCAATCCGTGAGCATGGTATATCTTTCCACTTGTTTGTGTTGTCTTCAATTTCTTTCATCAATGTCTCATAGTTTTCTGAGTTCAAGTCTTTTACCTCTTTGGTTAGATTCATTCCTGGGTATTTTATTCTTTTCAATGCAATTATAAGTGGGATTGTTTTCTTAATTTCTCTATTGATAGTTTTTGTTATTGTATAGAAATGCAACAGATTTCTGTATATTAATTTTGTATCCTGTAACTTTACTGAATTCATTGATGAATTCTAGTAGTTTTTAATGGTATGTTTAGGATTTTCTGCATATAGTATCATGTCATCTGCAAACAGTGACAGGTTTACTTTTTCTTATCCAGTTTGGATTCCTTTTATTTCTTTTTCTTGTCTGATAGCTATAGCTAGGACTTCCACTACTATGTTGAATAAAAGTGGTGAAAGTGGGCATCCTTGTCTTGATCTTGATCTTAGAGAAAATGCTTTCAGCTTTTCACTGTTGAGTACGATTTTAGCTGTGGGCTTGTCATATATGGTCTTTATTGTGTCAAGGTATGTTCCCTCTATACTCACTTTGTTGAGAGTTTTCAGTAACAAATGGATGTTGAATTTTACATTTCTTATTAAGCTGGCAGTGGTGCTGAACTCTTTTAGCTTTTACTTGTTTGTAAAACTTTTTATATCTCTATCAAATCTGAATGAAAGTCTTACTGGTTATTCTTGGTCATAGATTTATCCCCCCCTTTTATCACTTTAAATATATTGGGCCACCCACTTCTGGCCAATAAAAAAAAGAAATACAAAGGATCATAAAAGATTACTGTAAACAATTATGCACCAATAAATTTGTCAATCTAAAATAAATGGATAAATTCCTAGAAACATACAAGCTACCAAGTCTGAATCAGGAAGAAATAGAAAATATGAACAGACCATTTACCAGTAGCAAAACTGAATCAGTATTATAAAAAAAATCTACACCCCCAATAAAGAAAAACTTCCTAAAAGCAAAAGTCCAGAACCAGATGGCTTCACCGGTGAATTCTACCAAACATTTAAAGAGGAGTTAACACCTACCTTTCTCAAACTATTCGCAAAAAATTGAAGAGGAAGGAATGTTTCCAAAGTCATTCTATGAAGCCAGCATCACCCTGATACCAAAAGCAGTCAAAGATACCACAAGAAAAGAAAATTACAGGCCAATATCACTGGTGAACATGGATGCAAAAATCCTCAACAAAATATTAGCAAACTGAATTCAATAAGGATCATACACCATGATCAAGTGGGATTTATCCCAGGGATACAGGGATGGTTCAATATCTGCAAACCAATCAATGCGATACACAACATTACAAAATTGAAGAATAAAAATCATATGATCATCTTAATAGATGCAGAAAAAGCTTTTGACAAAACTCATCATCCACTTATGATAAAAACTTTCAACAAAGTGGGTATAGAGGGAACAAACCTCAACATAATAAAGACCATTTATGACAAACCTATGGTCAACATCATACCCAGTGATGAAAAGCAGGAAGCGTCCTCTAAGATCAGGAAAAGACCAGGATACCCACTCTCATAACTTTTATTCAACATAGTATTGGACAATCTAACCACAGTAATCAGATAAGAAAGAGAAATAATATGAATTTAAATTGTAAAGGGAGAAGTAAAATTGTCACTGTTTGTAGATGACATGATATTGTATCTAGAAATTCTAAAATTGCCACCAAAAAACTATTAGAACTAATAAATGAATTCTGTAAAGTTGCAGGGTGCAAAACTAATATACAGAAATCTGTTGCACTTCTATACACTAACAACAAACTATCAGAAAGAGAAATTAGGAAAATAATCCAATTTCAATTGCATCAAAAAGAATAAAATACTCAGGAATGAGTCTAACCAAAGAGATAAAAGACTTGTACTCAGAAAACTATGAACGTTGATGAAAGAAATTGAACACAACACAAATTGGAAGATATACTGTACTCATGGATTGGAAAAACTAATATCATTAAAATGACCATACTATCCAAGGCTATCCACAGGTTCAATGCAGTCCCCATCAAAATACCAATGACATTTTTCACAGAACTAGAACAGAAGTCTAAAATTTGTATGGAAACAGAGAAGACCCCAAATAGCCAAAATGATCTTGAGAAAGAACAAAGCTGGAGGCACCATGCTCCCTGATTTCAAACTATACTACAGAGCTACAGTAATCAGTATGGTACTGGCACAAAACCAGACAGATCAATGGAACAGAATAGAGAGCCTACATTAAACCCACACTTATATGTTCAAAGGAAGCAAGAATATACCTTGGGGAAAATACAGCCTCTTCAGTAAAAGGACGGGAAATCTGGACAGCTCCATGCAAAGGAATCGAACTGTACTACTTTCTCACATCATACACAAAAACAAACTAAAAATGGATTAAATAATTAAATGTAAGAGCTAAAACCATAAAACTCCTAGAAGAAAACACAGGCAGTATGCTTTTTGACATTGGTCTTAGCCATATTTTTTGGATCTGTCTCTTCAGGCAAGGGAAACAAAAGCAAAAATAAATGGGGGACTTCCCTGGTGGTGCAGTGGTTAAGGATCCACCTTAACCCCTCCACCGCCAATGCAGGGGACACAGGTTCAATCCCTGGTCTGGGAAGATCCCACATGCCATGGAGCAATTAAGCCCGTGTGCTGCAACTACTGAGCCTGAGCTCTAGAGCCCACGAGCCACAACTACTGAGTCCATGTGCCACAACCACTGAAGTCTGAGTGCCTAGAGCCCGTGTTCCACAACAAGAGAAGCCACTGCAATGAGAAGCCCGCACAGCACAGTGAAGAGTAGTCCCCGCTCACCACACTAGAGAAAGCCCGCACACAGCAACGAAGACCCAAAGCAGCCAAAAATAAATAAAAAATAAAAAATAAATGGGACAACTTCAAACTAAAAGCCTTTTGTACAGTGAAGGAAACTATCAATAAAATGAAAAGTCAGCCTACTGAATGGGAAAGATATTTTCAAACGATATATCCGATAAGGAGCCAAAATATACAAAGAATTCATACAACTTAACACCAAAAAAAAACAAAACAAAACCCAAACAATCCAATTAAAAATTGACAGAGGACCTTAATAGACACTTTTCCATAAAAGATATACATATGGTCAACAGACACATGAAAAGATACTAAACATAACTAACCATCAAGTAAATGCAAATCAAAACCACAATGAGATACCACCTCACACCTGTCAGAATGGCTATTATCAAAAAGAACATAAAAACCAAGTGTTGAGGAGGATGTAGAGAAACAGGAACACTAGTGCCTCTTGCACGGTTGGTGGGAATGTAAATTGATGCAGCCACTCTGGAAAACAGTGCAGAGGTTCCTCAAAAAATTAAAAATAGAATTGCCATATTATCCAACACTTTTACTTCTGGGTATTTAGTCAAATAAAACAAAAATTGCAATTAGAAAAGGTATATTCACTCCAGTATTCATTGCAGCATTATTTACAATAGCCAAGACATGGAAGCAACATAAGTGTCCATATATAGATGAATGGATAAAGAAGATGTGGTATATATACCAATGGAATATTACTCAGCCACCAAAAAATGAAAATTTGCCATTTGTGACAACATGGTTGGATCTAGAGGGTATTATGCTAAGTGAAATGTCAGATAGACAAATACCAAATGATCTCACTTATATGTGGAATCTGAAAAACAAAACAAACAAACAAAACAGGACAAAAACAGATTCAGAGATACAGGGAACAAATGGGTGGTTGCCAGAAAGGAGGGGCGTGGGGGTGAAATAGATGTAGGGGATTAAAAGGTACAGATTTCCAGTTATATAATAAATAAGTACAGATGTAATATACAGCATAAGGAATATGGTCAATAAAATTGGAATGACTTTTTATGGGGACAGATGTTTACTAGACTTACCATGGTGATCATTTCATAATGTATGCAAATGTCAAATCATGATGTAGTATACTTGAAACTAACATAATATTGGCAACTATATTTCAAGAAAAATTCTATTAGGTAGACATAAAAACTCTTAGATAAATAGTTGTGTTTTTTTGTCCTGCAGAAACTTGGAAGAACATGCAGTCATTTGTAGTATTGTTGTGAAACAAGCAAATGATTCAGTTTGTAATTATCTTGAATTTCATAAAGATACTTGAAGTGTGGTACCCATACTAACATGAAACAATGTTAATCCAGTGGAGTTTAATAAGCAAAATGTAAAAGAGCAATGTATGGGTCTATTTTGAAATATATAAGCCTTCAACATTGCATGAAGTTAATTTTAAAAATCTTAAGAAGTACAAGTTAGTGTATCCATAGCACCTATACCAGAAACAACACAAGATTCAAGTGATGGGGCTTCCCTGGTGGCACAGTGGTTGAAAATCTGCCTACCAATGCAGGGGACATGGGTTCGATCCCTGGCCCAGGAAGATCTCACATGCTGCGGAGCAACTAAGCCCATGCGCCACAACTACTGAGCCTGAGCTCTAGAGCCCACGAGCCACAACTACTGAGCACACGTGCAACAACTATTGAAGCCCACGTGCCTAGAGCCCGTGCTCCACAACAAGAGAAGCCACTGCAGTGAGAAGCCTGCACACCACAACGAAGAGTAGCCCCCGCTCGCCACAACCAGAGAAAAGCCCACGCGCAGGGAAGACTCAACACAACCAAAAATAAAATAAATAAATTTATTTTAAAAATATTCAAGTGATTATTTTTTCTCTCTTCAAGCCCTTACTATTATTTGTTTTGTTTCATGATTATTACTGTAAATAAAGTTGTCATACAGAGGAGTGTCAAAAAATGATCCTGGGGGACTTCCCTGGTGGTGCAGTGGTTAAGAGTCTGCCTGCCAGTGCAGGGGACGTGGGTTCAAGCCCTGGTCTGGGAAGATCCGACATGCCGCGGAGCAACTAAGCCCGTGTGCCACAACTACTGAGCCTGCGCTCTAGAGCCCGCGAGCCACAGCTACTGAGCCCATGTGCCGCAACAGCTGAAGCCCGTGCGCCTAGAGCCCGTGCTCCACAACAAGAGAAGCCACCGCAATGAAAGAAGCCCGTGAACCGCAAGGAAGAGCAGCCCCCTCTCTCCACAGCGAGGAAGCCCGCACGCAGCAACGGAGACCCAACGCAGCCATAAATCAATAAATCAATAAATTTTTAAAAAAAAAGGTCCATGGGGATTCCCTGGTGGTCCAGTGGTTAGAACTCCATGATTTCACTGCCAAGGGTCCGGGTTCAATCCCTGGTCGGGGACCTAAGATCCCACAAGTCGTGCGGCCAAAAAAAAAAAAGATCCAATCCACCTGTCATATATGCAATGTGGATATTGATTCAATGGAAAATGAATGATAATTATATATATTTGGAGTATAAGAAGAAGTTGAGTGCATGCATATGTGTTAGGATGAGGGCCAAGTAAATTATCTAGAGCCTCAACTGCCTCAACAGCAGGAAGTCAATGCTTTGTGGTGTGAATGTGAAAGTAAAGGAGATTGCTGTAGGAGGTAGGGATTTGGAGCAGTGAGATTTGGGCGGGTGAAGACTTGAAGCAGAGAAATGCTGTTTCATTTAGAGCCAAGTGGTAAAATTTGACTTTTTAATTATGTGCCCATATTACTTTGAAAAAAAATTATAAAATCAAAAGAACTTAAGGATGGAGAAGACAGTATAAAAAAGACCAACCCTTATTATTATTTCTTTTATTTCATGATTATTAAAGCAATCAGCTTTAGATACATTTAATTATATAATGTGGAACTTATGATTACTGAATGCAATATAAATAATATAAACCCCAATGAAAGGAAAAGCAACAGATGTAACAAATTAGGAGGTTGAAAACGGGAGGAGGAAGTATAGTGTGCTAGCCACCTCAGCTTTTAGAGCAGGGAATCAATCAATACTGTCTAAAACTGAACCATGAGGTTCGAAAATCAATGACTCTAACCTCCTTATGTTTTTTTTTTTTGTTTTTTTTTTTTTTTTTTGCGATACGCGGGCCTCTCACTGTTGTGGCCTCTCCCGTTGTGGAGCACAGGCTCCGGACGCGCAGGCTCAGCGGCCATGGCTCACGGGCCCAGCCACTCCGCGGCATGTGGGATCTTCCCGGACCAGGGCACGAACCCGTGTCCCCTGCATCGGCAGGCGGACTCCCAACCACTGCGCCACCAGGGAAGCCCTCCTTATGGTTTTTATAATCATTTTTCTTTATCCTGGGGGGGGGGTGATCGTTCAGTAATTAATATCTCCTGTGAAGGAAAAATATTTAAAGTACAGCATTTTCCTCAGATCTACTTCAATTTCTCGTGTTGAATTTTATTAAAATTAAGCTTAAATATTGATAAAATGTAGAGTAGGGACCCATTTTACAATATCATTTCTGTCTAACTTTATCTAAAATTTTCTCTCACTTCTCTACTCATTCTTCTTTTTGTATATAAGCACAGAAAGATATTTGAAGTCATGCTTATCAGAGTTTCTGTTTCATCCATTCTAAAATGCAGATTTATTTTTTCACATATAAGCAACTTTGTAATCTAGTAAGTTCAGGCAATGGCTGCTGGACAGGTGCCAGAAGTGAAGTACAATAGTTGACATTGGTGACACCTTCTGGTAAGATGAAGAAAGTGCCAGCATCAAAATGCATAACTGTGTATCAGTGCTTTGGAAGAAAAGTCCAGAGACGATTCATGAGCACTCTTTTAAGAAATGCTGCATCCCCCATATTCTTTAAGCACAAAGGATAAACACCCCCCCAACACACACACACACATACACTCAAGACTTGGAGTCATACGGAGTGAAGTAAGTCAGAAGGAGAAAAACAAACACCGTATGCTAACACATATATATGGAATCTAAGAAAAAAATGTCATGAAGAACCTAGAGGTAAGAGGGGAATAAAGACACAGACTTAACTAGAGCATGGACTTGAGGATATGGGGAGGGGGAAGGGTAAGCTGTGACAAAGTGAGAGAGTGGCATGGACGTAGATACACTACCAAGCGTGAAATAGATAGCTAGTGGGAAGCAGCTGCATAGCACAGGGAGATCAGCTAGGTGGTTTGTGACCACCTAGAGGGGTGGGATAGGGAGGGTGGGAGGGAGGGAGATGCAAGAGATATGGGAACATATGTATATGTATAACTGATTCACTTTGTTATAAAGCAGAAACTAACACACCGCTGTAAAGCAGTTATACTCCAATAAAAAGATGTTAAAAAAAAGTGATTCAGAAAAGTTGAACTCTAAGTGTGAAGATGGAGACTTCCCTGGTGGTCCAGGGATTAAGACTCTGTGCTTTCACTGCAGGGGCTTGGGTTCAATCCCTAGTCTGGGAACTAAGATCCTGCAAGCCACATGGTGTGGCCAAGGGGGTGGTGGAATGTGAAGATGGTTTAGAAATATATAGCTCAATTTATTTCATATATATTTTCATTTTCATGTTTGCATAAGAATAATATAAAGGACTTCCCTGGTGGTGCAGTGGTTAAGAATCCACCTGCCAATGTAGGGGACACGGGTTCAATCCCTGGTCCGGGAAGATCCCAGATGCCTTGGAGCAACTAAGCCCGTGCACCACAACTACCGAGCCCACACTGCCTAGACCGCGCGTGCCGCAAATACTGAAGCCTGCGTGCTCTAGGGCCTGCGTGCTGCAACTACTGAAGCCCGTGTGCCTAGATCCCACTCTCCACAACAAGAGAAGCCACTGCAATGAGAAGCCTGCGCACCGCAACGAAGAGTAGCTCCTGCTCGCGGCAACTAGAGAAAGCCCATGCGCAGCAACGAAGGCCCAGTGCAGCCAAAAAAACGAAACAAAACAAAAAACCAATATAAAACATGTTTAAATAAGTCTAAAAGAGTTTTTCAAGAAAAATTCTAAGTGATAAAAAGCATTGTGTCATGGCTTAATTGGCAGCTTTTTTTTTTTTTTTTTTTTTTTGCGGTACGCGGGCCTCTCACTGTTGTGGCCTCTCCCGCTGCGGAGCACAGGCTCCGGACGCACAGGCCCAGCGGCCATGGCTCACGGGCCCAGCCGCTCCGCGGCATGTGGGATCTTCCCGGACCGGGGCACGAACCCGTATCCCCTGCACCGGCAGGCGGATTCCCAACCACTGCGCCACCAGGGAAGCCCGGCAGCATTTTTATATGATACAAAAAATGATTTGTCAGAATCAAAATGTGGATTCGATGAAATATGGTATTTCTGAGTGATATAACTGGATCGTTTGTTGCTTTCATCTTTAAATTTTTTCTATATGGCTTAACTTTATAATGAGTACATAGTAAGGAATATTACATGTAATATTATATATCTTAATTACATATCATTTATAATATATTTTATGTATAATATATTATACATTATAAATTTTAATATATTATATAGTATGTATTAAACATATGTAATATTTCCTATTATAAATATGAAAACATAATAATATGCAATGAGTATGTAAATTTTCATATGGCTTGATTTTATAATGAGTATGTGATAAGAAAATAAAAACTATGGGCTCTTTAGTATAATAACTGGTATCATTTCACTTGAACCATCTTGATATTGCTCTCCCAATCTTATCCATACTCACCCACATTTGCTCAAGCTGGTGTACGAATTTCTCCATATTTTTCAGCTTTACAGTATTTTGGACATGGTGCAAGTCTAAGGTGATTTCTTTCACGGTGGAAACAAATATTTCAAAGCCAAAACTCTTTGGCACTCTTTTGGGACTGTGCCTTTCTAACAGCCTCTAAATTTTCTCTCTCATTCGATCTTGCTCTCTCCCTTGACTTCTTCTATTTTCCTCCACCTTCTTATTCTTTACCTATTTCCAGATCTCTGAGAGATGTTCCACAGGAGTCATTAGTGTCCCTGGGTTAGAAGAATCAGTCATATCCTAAAGAGCAGTGATGATATTCAGAACCACGGACAGTAACATGCAGCCACAGATGCCCAAACAAGCTCCCAACCCTCACCCTGCAAGTTCCTCCAAGGAGACCAGTCAAGGCTGGCAATGGGTCCAATTCATGCTCTTAGCAGGTCCAATTCATGCTCTTCTTCCAAGTCAGGCATAGAAAACCCTCCTGAGCAAGATATCGTATAGTAAGTATTCGAGGAACAACAAGAGCCCAGTGTAGCTGTGGCAGCTGAGAGTGGAAAAGCATGCTAGGAAATTAAGTCAGTGAAGCCATGCTGATTAGTTACACGTTAATTTATAGACCAGCTCTGAACCACATGGGAAAATGCAAAGAGTATAAAAAGGTATATACAGCCAAGTCCTCCTCATCCATGTCCTCCAGTCACTCAGTTCCCTTCCTAATAGGAAACTAATGTCATTGGTTTCTTGCATATCCTGTGCATGTATAAGTAAATGCATACGTTCAGATAATAATGTCCTCCTATTACAGAAATGGTAATGTGCTTTACATTGTTCTTTACTGTGCCCTGTTCCCTTAATTATATATCTGAAAATCTTCCTAAACACTTTGCTTATGGCTACATATATTGAGAGGATGTCCTGTAACTTGTTTCACCAATTTCCAACCAGTGGATGTTTATATTTTCAATCTTTTGATGTAATAAAACCCATCACAGCCTCTAGACATAAGGCCAAGGCTCAGAGTAAGTTCAACCAAGGTTTAAATTATGCTTTTATTTACAAGCTAAGTGACTTTGCGCCAGCTATTTGGGCTCTCTGTGCCTCTCTTTCCTCACCTGCAAAATGAGGATAATAATACTATCATGACATCCTTTTGGGAAGGGTCAAAGGAGGAAATGTATGTAAAGTGCTTAACACAATACCTGGCCCGAGAGAGTGATAATACTAACAAAAGTCACCAAGTATTGAGTACTTAATATGAACTACACTCTGCTGAGAATTCACATATTATCTCTTTCCATCCTCATATCAACCCTAAAAGGGAGAGACCACTGTTTCCACATTTACCAAAGAATAACAGAGAGGTTAACCAATACGCCCCTCAACTCAGGTATAAGTAGAACAGGATCCAAACTCAGGGTTTCCTAACATCAGAGCCCTGCTCTGAACCATTACATCCATAGATGCTGGTACCCAACAAATGTAGCTGTTTTCATCCTCCCATCATCACCACCACCACCACCATCCTCATCACCATCACTGTCGTTACTATCACCTGATTTAGGCCTGTTGCTCTCTGAATTGGCCTGTGCCTATCTTTGCCTTCAGGCTCCCCAGAAGCTGGTGCAAGTTTTTCCAGAAACAATTGTTTTTTGCTGATTTCACGTTATCACTTCCTCTGATCTCTCCTTCCTGTGCATGCATGTGTATGCACGCGTGCACACGCATACCCACTCAGGCAGATCTAGGGATCTTTATTACAATGCAACATCTGTTTGAGATGGTCCGTATTTCAGTATTGCATTTGGCCAACATCACTAGCAGAGGCAGCTGAGCAAAGCGAAGTAGAATTTTGAGGTGGATAGGGAGGGTAGTCTGAAATGGTTGTGGCCCATCCTCTCCCCCACCCATCCACCACCTCCAGGGATAGAAGATGGAGGAAAAGGAAAAAAAAATCAAAAGCCATTAAATGACTGTCTACTACATGACAAGAGGTGCGCTTTATGTGTGTTACCTCTAATCCTCATGGTAGGTACTCTTCACTCCATTTTACAAATAAAGAAACGGAAATTCACAAGAGGTAAAGTGAGTTGCCAGAGGCCAAAGCTAGTGAGCCAAGATTCTAATCCAGGTCTGTGGAGATAGAGCAGGTTTGCATTCTGGGGGAATAGTCAGTGTGTCACCATCCCCATAATCCAGGGAGCCAGGGTCAGCTGGAGAGAGGCAGAGCCCCTAAAAGTGGTCTCTGTCTTCTTAGACCCCTCCCCTGCAGGACTTCTCTGAGGCTGACACACACGCCAGGAAACAAACTGAAGCTGTCTCTCCACCTTCCTTAAACATCTAAAATCCTTGCTCCTCTGTTGTATCTTCAGGACAGTTTAGGTTATGCTGCTGTAACAAATAAACCCCAAATCTCATGGTCAGCATGGGAGGGTGGACAGATCTGCTCATCATCGTTACTTAGGAATCCAGGCTAATGAGACTTCATCCATCTTGACCAGGGCCCATGGGCAAGGGTATGTGGCAACTCAAGCACTGGCTTTTAAAGCTTCCACCTTGGGACTTAACTGGTGGTACAGTGGTTAAGAATCCACCTGCCAATGCAGGGGACACTGGTTCAAGCCCTGGTCCGGGAAGATCCCACAGGCTGCGGAGCAACTAAGCCCGTGCGCCACAACTGCTGAGCCTGTGCTCTAGAGCCCGTGAGCCACAACTACTGAAGCCTGTGAGCCACAACTACTGAAGCCCGAGTGCTCAGAGCTCGTGCTCTGCAGCAAGAGAGGCCACCACAATGAGAAGCTTGCGCACCACAACGAAGAGTAGCCCCCACTCGCCACAACTAGCCCGCACGCAGCAACGAAGACCCAACGCAGCCCTAAATAAATAAATAAATACTCAATGTGATTTTTTAAAAGAAAGCTTCCACCTGGGAGGGACATATGTCACTTTCACTCACATTTCATTAGCCACAGCAAGTCTCCTGGTCTACCTACCTCAAACTGTGCCTGAGGGGAGACTGTGGCCAGCACTGTGGGTGTCCCAGCCAGAGGCACTGCCCTCCTAGCCTGCGCACTTCTCTGCCACCCCACTGGTGCATTCACACAGCCTTTTTTGCACTCTCTTCCCCTCCCCCAAGGTCATGAGGGGCACTTGACCTTGTTCTAGAGTCCACAAGATTTTATTCAGCCACTGGAGCTCCACTTGCTTTGTCAGGGCCTCAGCCTTGCACTGGAATTGCAGGGGTTCCTGGGAAAGGCTCTCTGTGCCTGTCTCTGGGCTGAAAGCACCACACAAAGACAGAGGATTCTCCCAATCCCCTCCCAGGGTCTGGGCTTTCTCCTGCAGCACTGTCTGCTTTTGTCACAATACGGCCGAGCTTAGGTCCAAACTGGAAACCAAGGCTGTAGACAAATGGTCACAGAAGCAATGTCCCTCAGAGTGTAATTCAAGGAAGAGCCAGGAATCTACCAAATGGGGAGTCGACTGGTGGTCTCCTGAGGCCTCTGTCACAACTACCCCTCAGAGACACCTCCCCTCTCCTGTCCCTGCACCAGCTATACATACAGTCAGAGAAGCTGTCCCCTGAGGACTAGGTTCTGAGAAGCAGCAAAGCACACCCTTCTGATCCCCCAAATACAATATCTTCTCTTCTTAACTGCCTCTACTCCCTGATGTTTCCACCACTAAAGAGCATCTTTTTGTTTAAGGCTTCCAAGATTCCAATAAATATTAACCAGGAAAGCTAAAACACCACACATTCTTCCTATCCTGACCAAGATTCTCTTGATTTCCAGTAACAGGAACTCATCTAAACTATTTTGGGCAGAGAAGGGACATTTACTGTGAGGACACAGGTCAGTCTCACGGAACTCGACAGCGGGGCCTCCCAGGGGTGGAGAGCAAGGCAGTGTGTCTCTCAGATTGTCTTTCTCTGGGGCACTTCACTGAACACCAGTTGGGTACCAGGCACCACAGAAAGCTCTGAGACTAGTCAAACACAAATGAGACAAGGTCTGTTCCCTCCGGAAGTTACAGCCTGAATGGAACAATCAGGCATGACACACAAAGTAGAGCAAGGAGGTGTTTACAAGGGAGCAGGCTTTGGGCACACAGAAATGAAGGACAATCCAGGGGCCAGACCCAGAGAGGCCAAAGCCACGGTGCCCTTGGCTAAATTATGGAGGCAGTGAACATGAGCAGTGAGAAACAGGCTGGGAAAATAGGTTAGGATGAGATCGTGGAGGGCCTGGATGCCAGGAAAATAAATATAGCTTCCACCTAGGAAAAAATATCAGAAGACCCTGAAGGTCTGATGACAGCAGAGTGGTGAGATCAGACATGGGCCCATCTGTCTTTGGCCTCAGGGAAAGATGGGGACAAAGGAGACCATGGAGGTAAGGAGGCTTTTGAAGCGGCACGGAGAGGAAGGACCAACCAACTGAGGAGCAAGCTGGGTGGGAAGAGAGGTCAACAACACCTGCGAGCTCCTGCACACAGACTCCGACACACAGCTGTCGCTTCCAAGCATCCATCAGCCCAGAGGCCCTGAGAGGAGGGTCCCAGGCCAGGGCCTTCTGTCTGGGGAGGGAGGGTGGGAAGTATCAGGAAGGATCCAGAGCATGGGCAGCTCCACGGGGCAAGCAGGGACCAGGGTGGGGGATGAACAACTGATGATGGTGAACACAGGTGTACCTAATCAGAATCACGCACGCGTGCCCATACGCCACACCAAGCACATGTTAGGAAGAGCTCAGAGTCAAGCAGACCCTGGTTCAAGTCCTGGCTCTGCCTTTTGCTAGCTGTGAGATCGTATGCAACTCTCTCAAGGTCTCTGAGCCTCAGTTTTCTTCTCATCTGTAAAACGTCAATGGTAAGATCTACCTCTTGGCTTGCTGTGAGGATTAAAGTGAAGTAATAATGGCTATTGATAGGCTAATCCTAAAAAATCATACACACTCTTGCCCTCCTGTATTTATTCCCTTGCCATGTGACCTCGTAGCTCCTCTCAACGAGAGGTGGAGGCTATTTCTTAAGCCCATGAATCTGAGTTTGTGACTTGCTTTGGCCAAAGGGACAATAGCAAAAGTGATGCTAGAATAGACTTGAATCATGGAGCCTTGCTTTCTCATGCTCTTAGAATCGAGAGACCGTGTGAAGGCCAGGCTAGCCTGCTGGATGATGAGACATGTGGCCCGGTTGACACCATCACTCCAGTCGACAGCCAGCAAATGCCCAGGAAAGAGAGTCATCTGGCGGACTCACATCTGACTGCAGGTCCATGGGTTAGCCCAGCCAAGACAGCAGAACGGCCCGACCCAAATTGCCAAGCTGCCAAATCATGAGCAAATAAATGCTTGTTTTAAGCCACTATGTCTCGGGTGGTTTGTTATGCGGTAAAATCTAATGGATAGACTTATGCTCCTGCCCAAGAGGAAGTCACAGGCATCAATCAGATTTATCTTCCTGCCTGAAAAAACCAAAATACTCAAGCAAGACTCTGGACATTGGGTGGGTACTGAAGGATGGTGATCCCCCAAAGACAGGAAAACAAATGATGTGAGCCCTAAGATCACCCCAGCTTACTGTCCAGGCTTCAGTGCAGATGAGGGGACCCAGATGGAGTCTGAGCTGAGAAGACGTAGCTGAGAGCCTGGGGAGACCAAGGTGGGTGGTATTCTCAGGACAGAGTGCTGGAGAGGAGAGAGCTGCTCTCAGAGAGAACCCTGGAGACCTGCAAGTCCCCGCCTCGGCTATTCAGCAGGCAACTTAGCACATGTGTGTCAGTAAACCACCTGAGGCCAGGGAAAGACCCATTTGACAGCATGAGAGAACAGGGCCCCATACTCACCCAGAGCCGGAAATGGTGGCTGCTGTCTCCAGCCAGACTGTAAAAACTCAATCTACAGGGCATTGAGTGGAATTCTCAGGAAGGTCATGCTTCAGTAGTGGGGGATAACTAGTCCGAAACAGAACGGTCCTCCAGACCTGCCTAATAAAAACAAGATCTCAAATGATTAGACTGTGTCTAAGTAACTTCATTGCATCTCAGAAAATCTAACTGATACGAAACCTAAAACTTAAGGAGTGTTTATCATGTTCCAGCAACTTTACATATACGTAAACATTTTACTGTTACTTGATTTATTAAAACCCTTTCAAATAGGTTTTTATCCCCATTGTACAGATGGTAAAGTCTAAGATAACACATATAAAGTGCTGGCATGTTCAATAAATGCCATTTCTCTTAACTCCTCACCCTCACTCCCTGCCTGCAACCACGAGCAACCAAATGTTTTTCCCCAAATTGCACATGTACTTCAAAGGAATTATGGCTTTTAAAACCCAAATCACTCCAGACTTCAGGAAGAAAGTGTTCTCTGGCTGGGGTCCTGGGGAGAGTCCTGAATGAAGAGTTAGGAGTGCTAGTTTCAGTCTGGGTACTGCCACTATCTTTCAAGGTGACCTTGAGCCAGCCTTCACCTCTCTGATCCTGATTCACCCACCTGTGATAGGGGGAGGAGGTGATTCCTCAGAGCAACCCTCTCACTCCAGAAGCCAGGATGCCTCAATCATGCTTTGGCTAATATTCTGATGTGACGGATAGCAGAGTTGGAAAAGCAGAGTGGTAGCTACCACAGTTGGAATGCACACACACACACACACACACACACACGCGCGCGCGCGCGCGCGCGCGCGGAGCCTCTTGTTGAGCCTCTCTCCAAAGGTTTCTTGCACATAGAGCTAGCTCTTCCTCACCCGCCCTAGTGCAGCATTACCGCCTTAGGCCAGAAGGTGGTGTTGCTTCTCCGTGTGCGTTCAACCGCATTTATTATGTGCACAAACGGAGCTGGGCACACACAGAGCGAGTGCAGAGGGTAGCGGTGTGTCCCTTTCTTTCCAGAACACTCGAATCACAAGCACCAAGGACAATTCGAAATTAGAAGGGAATTGGGACTTTTCTGGAAAGAAACTAAATATTACCAGAACGTGCCAGGTACTGTGCCAGCTACTTTACAACCCTACTTTTAAAAACCAGGTCCGCTAATGCTCAGAGATGATAAAAGGAAGAAGTAGGTGCTTAGTAAATGTTGATTTGATTTCCCCATCTTTGTAGGCTTCATAGCATAGGGCATTTGATTGATGATCAATAAATATTGATTGACTGATTGACTGATTGATTGATTGAGTTGTAACTGCAGATAGAAAACCAAAGGCTGAGCTAGTGTAGCGGGACCAAAGAGTATTCAGTCCAAAACTACAGTTTCTAGATATAAAATGAAGGCCAGAGAGAAACAGAAATAAAACTATGTGCCTGGCACAAAGCAGGTTCTCACCAAACATCTGCTGAATTAGTAGATGAAGTGCTTTTGCCCACATCATCCCTTACTCCATGAGGCAATAGTTTTTTACCCCCATTTTACAGATGGAAAAAACTGAGGCTGTCACAAGGGACCTGGCGAAGTCACAAGGTGACTTCGAAGCACATTGAGCCCTGCCCCTAAGAAGAATGTTTGTAAGCTATTTCTATTGATCTTGATAAGTTGTCAAGCACTTTCATATGCACTCTTTCATTTATTTTGATCCTCATAGGAACCGTGAAGAGTATGCATTACTATTTCTATTTTGCAGATGAGGAAACTGAGGTTAGGCAAGGTTGTCTGCCCAAGTACACACAACTGCTGAGGGGCAGGTCTGAAGATGAGGTCCCGGGCCTCTGAGTCAGCCCCTCATCCCCTACACCAGTGCATTTTTAACTCGAATGTTTATGGGGGTATAAGAACTCGCGAGGATAATGTTTCACTTTGTGTTTTCATTGTTCACTTTTCCCCCAGCTTTGCTGAGATATAATTGACACATAACATTGTGTGAGTTTAAGGTGCACAGTGTGATGATTTGACACCAGTATACCGCAGCAAGGTTAGTTACCACATCCTCCACCTCTCATAGTTACACGTTTTTTGTTGTTGTTGTTCTGGCTGAGAACACTAAAGCTTTACCGTCATAGCAACTTTCAAGTATACAACACAGTGTTGTCAACTGTAGTCACTAAGCTGTACCTTAGACCCCCAGAACTTACTCATCTTATAATTGGAAGTTTGTACCCTCTGAGCAACATTTCCCCATTTTCCCCACCCCCCAAGCCCCTGGCCACCTTCATTCTCTCTAGAGAACAGGGAAGAGTTCACTCCCAGGCCAGATGCAGGGCCGTGGGGAGGCAATCCCTTCCCTTATCCCCAGTCCTGCCCGGACAGGGAGAGTTTGTTTTGAGGCTAAGAGGAGGTTCCCTGTAGAAGATGGGCAACTCTCGCCTGGTTCATTCAGGAAGGCAAGAGGGTGGCGCACCTTAAAATTGAGGGTGAAGTGGATCCATTTTCCTCTCACCTGACTCATTAATAGAACATCCGGGATCCACCTCCAGGCAAATGAGAGTGGCAACAGTTAGGTCCAAGATCTTGCCCTTGGTTTCCTTTAGAATTTTACTAAACTTTTCAAAAATCACAAAAATAACTTATGTTTATTGCTTCCAATGAGACAAGTGTATGTATAATACCCCCCCAAAAAGGAATGTGATCAATCTCTTCCCCATCCTCTCGATATTAGCTGCTCGGATGTGACTCTCTACCCACGTCTCCATACTCACACAGCCGTGTCCAAACACACTCATCCTATTTAGAGGGTGCTTTGGTCATCCCTCGACAACAGAGGATAATTCCACTTGCTTATCTCAACTAACATCATCTTAACTTTTCAGGTCAATGGGTAGACCCTCAACTCATTCTTTCTGAAGAGCTGCATGACATTGCAGAATACGGATGGGACACAATTTCCTCACCCACTCTCCTAAGGATGGACAGTCAGGTTGTTTCCAAGTTTTCCTTCCTGACCGTTTCAAGCAAGGCTGCAATACCCATCCTTAGACATATGGCTTCCTTCCTCACACCCCTTTCTAATGGATCCTAGAAGTGAGCTAGGTCAATATATGTGGGTCATTCTTTTTTAGTTCAACAGCTATTCCCCACGTTATTATTCATGTGTTCTTTTCACAGATCTGCACTGAGTGTCTGCTGTGCGCAGAGCACTGTGTTAGATGTGCAGAAGTAAATAAGGCAAGGCTTTGCCCTCAGTCACATAAATACTAAAGATTATTTGCATAGCTGGTATATATTAGTTATATAGGTAATTATTAGTTATATGCTAGTTATATAGTGTATAACTAGTATTTATAGAGCTCTATTCAACAGACGAAGGGATAACACCCTAAGGGAGGTACATATAGATGAAGGGGTGAAGGAGTGTATGTGTATTCATGCCCTTTTCCTCCAGGGCAGGCAGAGAGTGACCTGAGGAGGCCCTGCCCCTGGGCCCACCCTTCTCCTCATCCCTGGTTGCCCACAAGAGACAACCTCTGGAATTGGATGGCATTTTTCCCACTCGTACTAGCCACCATTCATCATGGTGGCCTTTTCCTTTTTTTGTTTTTTTTGGCTGCGTTGGGTCTTTGTTGCTGCGCACAGGCTTTTCTCTAGTTGCAGCAATCGGGGGCTACTCTTCCTTGCGGCGCACAGGCTTCTCATTGCAGTGGCTTCTCTTGTTGCAGAGCACGGGCTCTAGGCGCGTGGGCTTCAGTAGTTGCAGCACGCAGGCTCAGTAGTTGCAGCATGTGGGCCCTAGAGCACACAGGCTTCAGTAGTTACAGTGCATGGGCTCTAGGGCAGCTGGGCTTCAGTAGTTGTGATGCACGGGCTTAGTTGTTCCGCGGCATGTGGGATCTTCCCGGACCAGGGATTGAACCCATGTCCCCTACATTGGCAGGTGGATTCTTTTTGTTTGTTTTGTGGTGGTTTTTTTTTTGCTGTACACAGGCCTCTCACTGCTGTGGCCTCTCCCGTTGTGGAGCACAGGCTCCGGACGCTCAGGCTCAGCGGCCATGGCTCATGGGCCCAGCCGCTCCGTGGCATGTGGGATCCTCCCGGACCGGGGCATGAACCTGTGTCCCCTGCATCAGCAGGCGGACTCTCAACCACTGCGCCACCAGGGAAGCCCCTGGCAGGTGGATTCTTAACCACCACGCCACTAGGGAAGTCCATGGTGGCCTTCTATATGTTAAACATCTCACATATATTCCCTTATTCACACTAATCCTTACAAAACCCACTGAATTCATGATCTATTGCTATGTAACAAACTACCCCAAAATTTAGTGGCCTAAAACAATAAACTTCTGTTATCTCACAGGTTTTATGTGGCCTTTTGTGTCCAACTTCTTTCGCTTAGCATAATATTTTCAAGGTTCATCCACGTTATATACATGAATCCACACTCCATTCCTCTTCACGGCCCAAAAAATTCCATGGTATGAATATACCACTTTCCTTCATCTATACATCAGTTAATGGACATTCTTTTAAGTTGCCTTAGAGATTATCATATTAAGTGAAGTAAGTCAAAGACAAATATCATATAATATCACTTATATGCGGAATCTAAAAAAATGATACAAATGAACTTATTTACAAAACAGAAACAGACTCACAGACATAGAAAACAAACTTATGGTTACCAAAGCGGAAAGGTGGAGGAGAGGGATAAATTAGTAGTTTGGGATTAACATATATACACTACTATATATAAAATAATCAACAAGGACCTACTGTACAGCACAGGGAACTCTACTCAATATTCTGTAATAACGTATATGGGAAAAGAATCTGAAAAAGGATGGATATATGTATATGTATAACTGAACCACTTTGCTGTACACCTGAAACTAACACAACATTGTAAATCAACTATACCCCAATATAAAATAAAAATTAAATTTAAAAAAAGAAAAATTTAAACAAGCAAAACACATAAAAATATTCTGAAAAAGGATAATGGCAGGTAACTATCTCTACTAGATAATAAAACATTTTTTAAAATCTATGATAATAATGTTGACACATTAAATAAATATATAAATGCAACAATAAAAATTCTACATTATTTCCATAAAAAAGCAGTGCTATTACAATAGCACAGAAAAAGGAAACACTTAGATATAAACTAATAAAACAGGTGCAGAATCTGTACACTGAAAATTACAGAACAGTTATGGGAAACAATCAAAGGCCAAAAAAAAGAGAAATACCAGGTTCATGGATCAGAAAACTCAATATTGTTAAGATGTCAACTGTCTCCAAATTGATCTATAAATTCAGTGCAATCCAAACAAAAATCCCAGAAAGATATTTTGCAGATATTGATAGCATGATTTGTAAATTTATATGCAAAGGCAAAGAGACTAGAATACCCAAATTAATTCTGAAAAAGAATAACCTTATTGGATTTACATTACCTAAGTTCAAGACTTACTATAAAACTACAGTACAGGGCTTCCCTGGTGGCGCAGTAGTTGAGAGTCCGCCTGCCGATGCAGGGGACGCGGGTTCGTGCCCCGGTCTGGGAAGATCCCACATGCCGCGGAGCGGCTGGGCCCGTGAGCCATGGCCGCTGAGCCTGCGCGTCCGGAGCCTGTGCTCCGCAACGGGAGAGGCCACGACAGTGAGAGGCCCGCATACCGCAAAAAAAAAAAAACAAAAAAAACTACAGTACAATGTTGGCAGACAGACAAACAAGTAGATGGATGGGACAGAACACAAAGTCCAGAAATAAAGATATGGCCAATTGAATCTTTACAAAGGTGCAAAGGCAATTTAATGGAGAATGGAGAGTCTTTTCAAAAATGATGATGAAACCATTGGAAGGGAAACAATATGCAAAGGGAGGGGAGGAAGGGAGGGAGGAAGAGATGAGAAGAGAAATAAACCACGATCCATACCTCATATCATGTACAAAGTTAATTCCAAATGGATTATAGATCTATATGTAAAACTCTAAAACTTTTAGAAAAAAAAAATTAGGAGAAAAGCTTTGTTACCCCGGGTTATGCAAAGTGTCCTTAGATATACCAAAAGCACTATGGAAAAAAAATAAAATAAAATTAGACTTATCAAAATGCTTTAAACGTTTTCTCTGTAAAAGACAATTAAGAGAATGAAAAGACAAGTCATAGATCAAGAGAAAATATTTGCAAATCTTATATTTGATAATAGACTTCTTTCCAGAACATATAAGAAATTTTGAAAACTTAACAATGAGAAAACAAACAGCACAATAAAAAGATGAGCAAAGATATACAGGTAGTAAATAAGCACATGAAAAGATACTCAACATCATTTGTCATTTGGGAAATGTAAATCAAAACCACAATGAGATATCACTATATACCTATTTGAAAAGTTAAAATTAAAAAAGAAAAACTGACAATAGCTAGTGTTAACAAGATGGAAGCCAATGAAACTCTCATATATTGTTGGTGGGAATGTAAAATGGTGTGGCCACTCTGGAAAATAGTTTGGCAGTTTCTTTTAACGTAAACAAACACTTACTGTAAAATCCAGCAATCCCACTCTTATTTATCCAAATGAAATAAAAACTGACATTAATATAAAACTTATACACAAATGTTTATAGCAACTTTATTCATAATCACCAAAACAGAAACCCAAGTGTCCTTCAGTTGGGGAATGGATTAATACATCTTATATATCCATACACTGGAATACTACTCACCAACAAAAAAGAATAAACTACGAAACATAGAAGAACAACATGGATGAACCTCAAAATAATTATGCTGAGTGAAAGAAACCAGACCCCAAAAGAGTACACATTGTACGATTCCATTTTTATAAAATTCTGGAAAATGCAAACTAATCTATAGGGACAAAAAGTAGATCAGTGGTTGTCTGGTGACAGGGGCTGCAAGGGAGAGGGTGGGATTACAAGGGGTTATGAGGAGACTTTGGGGTGTGATGGGAATGTTTCCTACCTTAATTGTGGTGATAGTTTTAACGGTATATACATGTATCAAAACTTATTAATTTGTACACTTTAAATCCATGCAATTTATTGTATGTCGATTATACTACAATAAAACTGTTTTTAAAAACGACCTGCCTCTTTGAACATGTTTGTGTTCCTCTATGAGAAGTTACAACTCTCTCAGTTTACAAATTCTGTCAGTTGTTTTATGTGTCAACTTGACTAGGCTATGGTACCCAATTATTCAATCAAATACTAATCTAGGTGTTTCTGTGAAGGTGTTTTGTAGATGAGATTAATATCTACAATCAGTTGAAAGAAAGAAGGAAAGGAGATTATCCTGGATAATATGGGTGGGCCTGATCCACTCAGTTGAAAGTCATTAAGAACAGAATTGAGGGCTTCCCTGGTGGCGCAGTGGTTAAGAATCCTCCTGCCAACGCAGGGGACACAGGTTCCATCCCTGGTCCAGGAAGGTCCCACATGCTATGGAGCAACTAAGCCCGTGCACCACAACTACTGAGCCTGTGCTCTTGAGCCCGCAAGCCACAACTACTGAGTCCATATGCCACAACTGCTGAAGCCCGCGTGCCTAGAGCCTGTGCTCTACAAGTGAAGCCACCTAAATGAGAAGCCTGCGCACCGCAACAAAGAGTGGCTCCCACTCTCTGCAACCAGAGAAAAGCCCACACGCAGCAACGAAGACCCAACGCAGCCAAATAAATAAATAAATAAATAAATAAATAAATAAGAACAGAATTGAGGTTTCCCTGAGGAAGAAGAAATTCTGCTTGTGGACTGGAGCTTCAGCTCCTATCAGAGTCGCAGCCTGCCAATCTACAGATTTCAAACTTGCCTAGCCAGCCTCCACAAACACATAAGCCAAGTACTTACAGTAAATCTCTTTACACAGAGAGAATATATCATATATTAATATATTATATACCCTAAAATACCTATTAGAATCATATACTGATATTATCTTATTGCTCATACATTATCAATAGTATAACATATGTATGAATGTATATTATATATGGCTTGGGGATATATACACATATATATAAATATCTATATCTCAGTTCTTTTTCTTTGGTACGAAGTGGCCCAAACACCCATAGTCCCTACTCCTGTCACATTGCCTTTTCTCTCCCAGCCTGCCCCGATGGCCTCATGGGGAGTTCCCTACAACCAGCTGACTGAGGAAGAGAAAACTCAGGACTGGTTTACAGATGGTTCTGCACGATATGTAGGCATCCCCCAAAAGTGGATAGCTACAGCACTGCAGCCCTTTCTAGTGCATCCTATAGGACAGTGGTGAAGGTAAGTCTTCCCAGTGGGCAGAACTCTGATCAGGGCACCTGGTTGTTCATTTTGAAAAGAAATGGCCAGAGGCATAAGTTTGGTTCATGAGCTGTGGCCAATGGGTTGACTAGATAGCCAGGGACTTGGAAGGAATGTGATTGGAAAATTGGTGACAAGGAATCTAGGTCATAGGCCTCTCTGAATGGGCAAGGAATGTGAAGATATTTATGTCCCATGTGAATGCTCACCAAAGGGTGACCTCCACAGAGGAGGATTTTAGTAATCAGGTGCATAGGGTGACCAGCCACCCCATCATTGTCCATTGGCTTATAAGCAAAGTAGACAGATGGCAGGGATGGAGGCTATGCCTCCATCTATGGGCTCAGCCACGTGGGCGTCCACTCACCAAGGCCTAGCTCAGTGCTGAGTGCCCAGTCTGCCAGCAGCAAAGACCAACCCTGAGACCTGGCACCATTCCCTGGGGTGATCAGCCCACTGTCTCATGGCAGATTGCTTACATTGGATTGCTTCCATCGTGGAAGGAATAGTGCTTTGTTTTTACTCTGGATATGGATTTGCTTTCCCTGCAAGTAATGCTTCTGCAAAAACTGCCACCTGTGGACTCCAGAATGCTTTATCCACCATCACGATATTCCACAGAGCATTGCTTCTAGTCAAGGGACACTTCACAGCAAATGAAGTGCAGTAATGGGCTCATGTTCGTGGACTCTACTGGTCTTACTATGTTGCCCGCCATCCTGAAGTAGCTGGCTTGATAGAAAGGTTGAATGGCCTTTTGAAGATCCAGTTACAGAACTAGCTAGGTGGCAACACCTTGCAGGGCTGGGGCAACGTCCTTCAGGAGACTGTCCATACTCAAATCAGCATTCCATGTATGGTGTTATTTCTCCCACAGCTAGGATTCATGGTTCCAGGAATCAAGGAGTAGAAATGGCATGGCAGCATTCAATATTAACCCTAGTGATTCATAAGAAAAATTTTGCTTCCTGTCTGCAACCTTATGCTTGCTGATATAGACATCTTCATTCCAGAGGGAGGAACGCTTCCACCTGGAAACACAACAATGATTCCACTGAATTGGAAGCTAAGACTGCTACCTCCATTGTAGACTCCTCATCCTTCTAAATAAACAGACAAAGATGGGAGTTACTGTACTGGCTGGGGTGATTGATTCTGACTGCCAAGGGGAAAGTGGGCTGCTACTACATAATGGAGGTAAGGAAAAGTCTGGAATACAGGAGATCCCTTAGGGCATCTCTTAGTACTATCATAGCCCATGACTAAAGCCAATGAAATACTATAACAACACAATTCAGGCGAGACTTCTAATGGCACAGACCCTTCAAGAATGGATGTTTGGGGGCATCCCACCAGGAAAAGAACCACAACCAGTACTGAGGTGCTTGCTGAGAGTAAAGGAAATATGGAATGGGTAGTAGAAGAAGGTATTTATAAATACCAGCTACAACCACCTGACCAATTTCAGAACTGAAAGCTGTATTATTACAAGTATTTATTCTTTATTTTATTGTGAGAATGTTTGTGTATTTTTTCTTCCCTCTCTTATCCCCTTGTCATCTAACATAAAATGTATCAATAAAAACTAAGTTTACATTATTGAAGTTATAGGATTATCAAGGAGAGGAGTGAACATCATCCAAAGACTTTGCCTCCTCTTCTGGGGAAAGGGTTAGCACATTTTCAGTTGTATCATGTTAGGTGGAAGTATGACTTTGTTATTGTCTTTATTTGGAGATTAAGTATGGTTTAGGAGATGTGTATTGGTGCCAGGTTGACCAGATGTGGTTTGTGATGATCAGTTTTATGTGTCAAGTTGGCTTGACAAGTTGGTACTAGGCTCTAGTACCTAAATATTCAATCAAACACTAACCTAGGTGTTGCTGTGAAGGTATTTTGTAAATGTGATAACATCTACAATCAGTTAACTTTATGTAAAGGAAATTTCCTGGATAATCTGGGTGGACCTGATCCAACCAATTGAAAGGCCTGAGGTTTCCCTCAAGAAATCCCATCTGTGTACTGCAGCGCCAGCACCTGCCTAAGAGTTTCCAGCCTGACCTTCCTCGGGACATGCACTACAGATTCCAGACTTGCCTACCTGATCCCTACAGTTACCAAAGCCAATTCCTCGCAACAAATATAGATGGATAGATAGATAGATATAGATAGATATAATAGAAAATTGATTGATAGATAATTGAAAGACAGAGGATGGATAGATAGATAGAATAGGTAGGATAGATATCCACAGCTTGCATCTCTCTATCTCTGTGGTGGAACTGACTGCCACAAAAACCACCTAAGAAAACCTTGTATACCTTGAGAGTCAGAGCTTGTTTTTGATCCAAAAGGGATCACTCAACATATTCATCAGGCATGCCCCTCAAAACTCCTGGGCAAATCCCAGGAGTTCAAAGGATTATTCTAATGGAGGAGTCAATTGGGCAGGTCAGGGCAACACTCCTAGAATAGTGTTCTGTCTTTCAGGGCATGCCTTCAGATATGTTAGTCCTTTCATATTTATTAAACTATCTGTAACGCAGTGGAATGCTATACGGCCACTTAAAAATACGCTCTTTATAGGGCTTCCCTGGTGGCACAGTGGTTAAGAATCCACTTGCCAATGCAGGGGACACGGGTTCGAGCCCTGGTCCGGTTAGATCCCACATGCTAAGGAGCAACTGGGCCTATGCACTACAACTACTGAGCCTGCTGTCTAGAGCCCGCAAGCCACAACTACTGAGCCCACATGCCACAAGTACTGAAGCCCGCATGCATAGAGCCCGAGCTCCGCAACAAGAGAAGCCACCTCAATGAGAGGCCCGCGCACCACAACAAGGAATGGCCCTCGCTCGCTGCAACTGGAGAGAGCTGCACGCATCAGCAAAGACCCAATGCAGCCAGAAATAAATAAATAATTTTTAAAAATATGCTCTTTATCAACTGCCCCTGAAAGGGGATACAAAATCTCATAATATTGCTTCTAAGGAGGGGAGCCCCTGGGATCTGGGGCAGAAGTGGGAGGGAGGATTTTCCCTGTTTGTACTTTTGGAATGTTGGATTATGTGAGTCTATCATCTAAATTAGGGATTGGAAAACTGTAATCCACAGGCCAAATCTAACCCACTGCCTGTTTAAAGTTTTACTGGAACACATTCATGCTTATTTGTGTACATACTGGCTATGGCTGCTTTCAAGCTGCAATGGCAGAGTTCAGTAATTGGAACAACCACATACACAACATACACAATGTCATATGGCCCACAAAGCCTAAAATATTTACTATCAGACGCTTTACAGAAAAAATTTGCCGATATCAATATAGATTTTTTAAAAATAGAAAAGTAAACCGACATTTAAAAAAAAATGACCCAAGAGAATTGAAAACATCTGTCCACACAAAAACTTACACATTAATGTTCATAGCAGCACCAGTCACAGTAGGCAAAATGTGGAACCAACCCAAGTCACTCAACTGATACATAAACAAAATGACAAAATATTATATATCCACACAGTGGAACATTACTTGGCCAGAAAAAGGAATGAAGTACTGATAAACGTTACAACACAGATGAACCTTGAAAACGTTATGCTAAGTGAAAGAAGCCAGACACAAAAGGCCATATATTGTATGATTCCATTTATACGAAATGTCCAGACTAGGCAAATTCACAGTGATCGAAAATACATTAGTGGTTTACAGGGGCTCGAGAGAAGGAAGAATGAGGAGTGCATTGGGTGCAAGGTTTCTTTGAGGAGTGATGACAATGTTCTGGGATTAGATAGTGGTGATGGTTGCACAACCCTCTGAATATACTAAAAACCACTGAATTGTACACCATCACCAAGTCCAGGACATTTCAGAGTTCAGTGGGGGGCTTAGCACCGAGTGATAAGTTAGTCCCCTCTACCACCTCAGGATCAGACCAGCCAGGGAGTTAGGGGACCAAGTTATACATCCCGATTATCCCAAACATCCATGAGATCTTAGGTAAGTTTGTTTCCCTGTCCGGTTCTTAATTTCCTTCTCTATAATATGATACAATTGGACAATGCAGGAGGCCAGTACAATGAGACATGAGGGGAGGTTCAGGGGGGCCTGACTTCCCAGAATCCTTTATTCTTTCCCCAAGATTTATCATCACTGACCCTAATAACCAGCGTCTTCATCATGTTCCAATTTCAAAGCACTTTCACATACATGATGTCATTTGATCCTCATAACCACCCTTTAGGGTAGATGGGTATTATCCCCATTTTACAGATGAAGAAATTAAACCTCAGAGTCAAATGACTTGCCCAAGTCCATACAGTGGTTAAGAGTCGGAGCTGGGACTCAACCCCAGTTCTGTCTACAACGTTTTTGCATGTTTGGTCTCTCTCTAAAGCCCAAGACAGCAATGTCCAGCAGCCTCACTATAAACACATCTTTGTTTGGACAAAGCAAGGGAGGAGACGCACAAGGACTTGGGTCCTCCTTGACCTTTTCTTATGAACCCTTCTATACTGGTACAGCAGCAGTCTGTGTATAGGAGTATGCATGTACACTGGTGTGGACACCAAGCCCATTGTGTCACAAAGATATACATACCGGTACACATGACCTCAACAAATGAGAGGTCACTCCTTGTTACCAGAGTGGTGGGGAAGCTATGCCTTTAATTCAGGGGAGTCCTGAGTCAGAACTCTGGGAGTCTGCTCTCTCCTAAATCCAGAAGACTCATTACCCCTTTCATGAAGTTTCAAGAAGGAAGGGGCACTTCCTCAATGCTTAGTAGACAAGAGTAGTGAGAAGAGAAGGCCTGGAAATTATCCTCATTGCCTTTGCTGAAGCAGAGCCCAGGAAAGGGAACATCAGTGAACAGGGCATTCACTCCCAAGCTCAGAGAGCTGGGCCTAAACCTCAAGCACTATCAGTGAGACCAATGCTGTCAAACCCAGGTCAGCCCTTATAAGTCACAGTGCCTGGGCACTAGTAACGCTACCAGCTATGTGTGATTTGGCAAGTCACCCACCCTCTCTGATTCAGTTTGCCTATCCAAAAACATGGCTAATGACTGCCTGGGGTCTAGGTCAGAGGGTTGCTTGGAGGTTTCAGGGACATAAACGGAAATGCTTTAAAAATAAAATGTACTTTATGAACACACTCTTTCATTCTCCCATGGCTGATAAGGAAGAAGGGCTGAGGCATGAACACACTTGGGGAATGACCCACTGACGCCTTTCCAGGCCTTGGCCAGCAAGGGGGAGTCAAGCCAAAAGCAAAAGTGTCTTCAGGAAAAGCCGGGTTGCCCATGCTTGCTTGCACTCTTTCATTTGGCCAATCAACATTTATCAAGCATTCCCTACAGCACAGATGCTGTTCTGGGGGCTTGAATATAAAACAGTGAAGAAAAGAGAAAATGGCTCTGCTCTCAAGCTTATGTTCTACTTGTGAAAGATCAGTAAGTAAACGAATGTCAAGCACTGGCAGGTGCTATGCTGAATTAAACTGGGTAAGGTTAACAGTGATGGGGGAGTGGTACTATTTTCTGTAGGATGTCAGGAGGCCCCTCCGATGAGAGGATGTTTGAGGAAAGACCTGAAGTAAGGGGATAGTTTAGGAGACAGCCATACCTTCTGTCTAGGCTAGAGGACACTAGAGTTCTGGGGAGACAGACACGTTGTCCACGGCAACAGAGAATTTCCTACCATGCTGGTTTGGTTTGCCCCTCTGAGATTCATTCTCCTGCTATGTTCCCTGGGGGGAGTGGGGCTGACCCCTACAGACTGCATCCCTGGTTCAGCCTTGTCCTCTGCCTGACTTTTGTTAGGTTCAGCCAAAAGGAGGTCCCCAGAAGACTGGAGAACAGGATGAAAGAGAGGTGGGATACTGACTGAAGCTCCTGCTTCTTCTGCCTGGCCACAGTTCCGACAGTGGCTGCATTCCTCTTCGCCACAGTTCCCATCTGCCTTCCACAGCCCCTTCTGCAGTCCATCCTCCCGTGTTGCCCCTCCTGGGCCCCATGGGGTGGGGGCTCATCAGGAAGCCTTGCAGGATTAACCTTCTAGATGAGCACCATGTACCTACCTGTGCAGGAGTGTGCTGTCCATAGATGCAACCTGGACTGCCTCTCCCATCAGGACAGGACGAGTTTTGTCCCTAGAGGCACCCATCGCAGATAAAATGTGGCCCGTGGCCTCCTCTCCTCCTCCAAAGCTCCAGCTCTGTCAAATCATTCATACCAGCAAAGGTGGGAACAGAAGTTGAGGCTCTAGAGCCCCTCATCTTACTCCCTTAGGACCTCACTGCCCTGGAGGTTTTTCTCCCCAGGATCCAGCCCAACTTTCAACTATG
Source organism: Kogia breviceps (assembly GCF_026419965.1). Lineage (NCBI taxonomy): Eukaryota > Metazoa > Chordata > Mammalia > Artiodactyla > Physeteridae > Kogia > Kogia breviceps. The sequence continues at coordinate 24,514,808 of NC_081328.1, forward strand.
TGGTGGAACCAGATCCACCTACCTCCAACACCAATAGCTCATTGCCCAGTTTATTTCCTTGATAGTATTTATCACTACTGGCTTTCTAATGTGTACATCTGCTCTGTCCACTAGAATGTATGTGCCATGAAAGAACAGAACTTCCCTGTCCTGTTCTATGTGAACAGCATCCTAGGCCCAAGTATAAAACTCAGAAATGTTTTTCAGTGAATAACTGACAACCGAAATGAGTATAAAGCACCTCTGCTCCCAAACACCCTCCACAAGAATTGTAGCCATAAGCCCAGACACCAGTGGCTTAGGGTCACAGGGGTAGGCAGATACTCTCAGAAGCATCTCGGTACTGCTGACTTCTCCAGGTGTGTGTGGGCAGGAGCCCCAAGTGGGACAACCAGGATAACCCAAGAGTCAGAGAACCACTCAGGTTCCACCTTTCTGAACACCCTCAGCTTCTCCATTCCTGAGTGGCTAGAGCTAATGGAAACAGTCTCCAGGTCTCAGCATCTATTATATGGAAGACTCAAAATGCAGGTCTCCGGGTCTCAGCATCTATTATATGGAAGACTCAAAATGCAGCTCACCAGACCACCTCCACCAATGACCCAAGAAATCTTGTGGGTGAGTGCTGCTGGTTCTTTTCCTCCACTTTAGGGGCCCAAGCCTAGGACCTCTAAGACCTGATTCAGTATCTCTTTGGCCCCCATTCTACTCCACCCTAGATACCAACCCCACCCATGTGTGGCACCACTGCCACCAGGCCATTCCCTTTACCCCCAAAGAAACCAAAACAGCTCAGAAGTGCATCAATCGACCTTTAATGTCCAAAAGAGGCGTGGATGCAGAGCACAGGAGATGTGGCAGGGTCTCAGCCCCTGCTCCAGAAATGAGGGAGAGATGAACACAAACCAGACATTTCCAACTGGCCACACAGGTCTGGGAGGGCAGGGGGAAACAGATCTGGACATTCATAAAAAAATAAACGTAAACTCAAGCACTCAGTCTTGTGCCCACCAAAGGGTTTGATATGGGGGACTCACTCACAATCCCAGTCCCCACCCTCCCCTGTCAGCATCAAAAAGAAAGCTCAGCACACACTAAAGGCTTGAGAAGGGGGCATTCTCCTGCCTCCCCACCAACCTCTAGGATGGACTTGGAAAAAAAAAAAAAGAATGAGCTGGATCCCAAACCCCCTCCACAGCATTAACCCTACACATGAGAGTTTTTAATGTGATTTACAAGAATCAACAGCTCAATCAGTAATGACTCCCCCCACCCCATCCCCCACCCCGTCACTGTTTGATCCACAGACAAGATTTCCCGAGCACTCCCCTTGGAATCTCCTCCCACTAGCGGTCCTGCTCCATCCCCTAATTCCTGGCTTCACCACTGCAAGACTGACCTCCTCCGAAGTTCTCCCAAAGCCCCTCAACAGCCCTTTATCACACTTCCACCCCTGCCTCCCGCAAGAGGCTGCCACCATTCACAAAGTCACTTTCCCTCTCCACTGAGACCCAGCTCCAGGGTGGATGATAGCATGACCACCTCATCCTGGACTATCCTCCTAAAGCCTTCCTGGGAGCAGACAGCCATAGGGCAAGCAGTGTCTAGGCCAGATGGCTGAGGGGGGGAAGGGTGATACCCATCTTCACCCCCAAAAGAGGCCCCCAGAGGTTTTTAACATAAAGGCCCACCTGTCTACCCATACACCCTAGAGATTCCACAGTCCTGCCCCTCCCTCCCCTCTACCCCAAACCAAGATATACACACACTCACACACATATACAGAGGAAAATCAAGGGGCACATTGATTTGGTTTGATTGCTAAGACCTAACTAAGAACTAGTCACCAGAAATTCCCTTGCCAGCCAACTACCAGGGGCTGCTCTAAGAGAACTCCGGAGGAATGAGAAAACAGAGAGCTAAGCAGGGAGCAGACAGAAGGAAAGAAGAATGAAAAGAAAAAAAAAATCAAGCTAATCCTACCCTCAACATCCTCCTAGCATGAGCTCTGGCAGGAAGAATAAAAGAAAAAAAGACACAGCCCTCACTTAGAAACTCTTCTGACAAAGACAGCAAGATAAGTCTGCTCCCCACTCCCACACACCACAGACAAACACGTCTCAGGGCCCCTTAAAGAATCCAGCCCCTGCCCCACCCTCTGCCCCAAGCCGTGGAATCACAGTTCAGTGGAATATTCTCCCTGGTACTAGATCAATCTCCCTACCCTCCTTCCTATTCCTCTCTCCTTGTCAATCCTAACACTGTCCCCCCTGCAGCCTCCCTGGCCCTCCCAAAGCAGCATCCACCACCAGGAAGAGGCAGCTGCACAGTTTTAGTTCCACCTCCAGAAACCTATTTCTTTTCCCCAGCCCTCCTAGTCTTACAGGCTTTGTTGAGGGCTTTTTATTTGTAAAGGGAGAGAAAGAGAAAAGAGAGGGGTGGGAGAGATTTCCTAGTGCAATACAACCAAAAAAAAAAAAAAAAAATTTAAGTCTCGAAAAATAAACAAAGCAGCCTTCTTCCCCAGGCAACTAAACAGAAAGAAGTTTGGTTTTGTTTACTGCGACATACACATGAAATCGAGTATACAGTCCATGCAGTAGCACAGCCATTGGAGAGGACATCCTGATGCTGGCCCCAGTGCAAAAACAGTCCCAGCAATGCCGCCTGCTTGCCATCACTGCCGCCGCCACTGACACCTTCACTGCGGCCACCTAGCCTGACTTGAAAAGGAGGATTGCAACTTGACCCAAGTAAAAATAGATGAAGTGCTTTGTCTCGTGTGTAACGTAGCTGCCAAAATTTCGGCCCACAATACAATGCCAGGTAGGGTTATATTTCTTGTCAAATTCCTAAAAGAAGAATAAAAAAGAGAAAAAAGGTGATTAGGACAGCTGGAGGATGAGAAATCAGAATGCAAGTCTGATTAGTCTAGCTGTCACCCCCACCCCACCCCCAGTCCACGGCCTCGGTTCTCTGAACCTCAGGAGCTCAGGTTCTAAGGTTGGCTAGGATACTCCTTCATTAATAATGTAACACCACAAAGGCTCCATTATTTCTCTCTAGCACTTTACACCCCGATCATCTCTCGTTCCTCTAGCTACCCTGCTTTTCAAAAGCCCACCCCACAATTCTTCAGCAAGGGAATCAGAAAAGCCAGTGGAATAAAGGACCACTCCAGTGTCACACAGCATTGAGTAAAAGAGGAGCAAGCCTCCCTGACTTGCCACTTGCCACCTCCCACATTATTAAACCAGCATTTCCAAATGCCAAAAACCAAAACATGGGGAACAAAAGTACCAGAAGTACTTGCAGGAGTACCAGGAAGCAATTCTGTGTAAGCCAACATTAAAGACATTGTGCCAGGCACTATGTGGGCTGTAAACACCAGAAAAAGGACCTCAACCATGAGATCAAGGCAATTCCCTCACTTCTCTCAGTGGTAGTACAAGTTCAGCATCAAAGCCAGCTAGGAAATCCTCACGACCTTATCAGACAGACCTTCCCACTCTGTGGACCCAGCAGGAAACAGATGGCTCAGTTCTAGCTGCATCCTGCCATGGCTGTGAAAGGACAGCAGCCTTCCACCACGGGCCCAGCAATGCTGCCAACCTTGGGGCTCTGGCCCCTAGGGGCTCAACCTGCAACTTGTTTAGCCTCCTCACAGCCCCCATACCAGGTAACTCCAAAAGGTATTAGGAAACGGTGGAAAGGGCATGGGTCACCACACTCAGCTTTATTCCTAACTGAAGACCCTGTGTAACATAGGAGAGCCATAGTTGCTTCCCTATTTCCCCCATCAGCAAAACGAGAAAGCGATTCTTCTGGCCCTAGGAGTCCATGATTCTACATTCTCTCCCTGAATAGAACAGAAAACCCATCACTCAACAAGGAACCAGCAGGCCTAGAAGCCTTGCCAGCTCTGCATCCCCTGGCTACACACACAGAAAGAAAAAGTCTCTCAGGACCCCAGTTTCCTCTTCTCATATCACCCATACAGCCAGGAAAGAGTTCTGTAAAACTCAAGGACACTCTATCACCTGTATGGACCAGAATGCCATGGCTCTTAGGAAACCCTGGGATACCAGAATTAAGAATATCAAAGATTGGGACTATGCCACCAAAGGACATGGATCCTGCCTGGGAATCAGGGACCCTGGGCACCACCTTTCACCTCTAGCTCAGCAGCTTCCTCACTATATATATGTTACCTATATCCATTCACCCAGGAATTCTTCAGGGACTAAACCTATTGCCCCAATAATGCTCATCTATTAAAAATATATATATATATTCAAGCCCACCCTTTCCTCAAGAAGGTAGGGAGAAGGGGACGATTTAGTATGTGAGTCCTTTTTTTTTGGGCCGCGCAGCTCAGCTTGCGGGATCTTAGTTCCCTGACCAGGGATTGAACCCGGGCCATGGCAGTGAAAGCACCAAGTCTTAACCACTGGACGGCCAGGGAACTCCCCACCTAAGTCCTTTTAAAGAAAAGGAAACCTCCTACATAATGAGAATTACTTATAGGGCTATCCCACTTTAAATGATGTAGCTCCCTGAAAATTTGTATATAATCTTATGTTATCCAATCAAACATCTTTGACCTTCATTTTGAATAGTTCTGAATTGGGACAGTTATACTTAATCCTAAAGCTTCACTCCCCATTGCTTTTTCAGTCACATAACTATCTGTAAACATACACACAACCCCAGCAGAGTTCCTATTAAAAACTCTTAAGGTAAATGCTTTAATAAATAAGAATCATCTCCTAACTTATCTCCTTTGCAAGTTCGTAGGGTTCTGTTTGCATGGAATATACCTACTTTCCTATGCCCCCGCTCCAGCCCTCCCTGGGGCATAGCTCAGCTATCCATCCCTACCCCTCACCACCAACCACAGCTCTCCAGGCACACCTTCTTGATATAGGCAGCAATGTCCTTCTCTATGTTGTACTTCTCCATAGCCTGCGTGGCGCAGTCAACGGCATCTTGTTGCATGTCCTCAGACATGTCTGCGTTCTTGATCACTGCCTTCCGGTCAGACATCGTGACACTGCAGAAGAAGCAGAGAGGTGAGGCTGCAATCCCATGCTCTGGGCAATGAACACTAACAGCTGGGTGTGGGGCTGGGAGAGGAGAGCACAGAAGATGAGGGCAACAGAAAACACAGATATGAGGCATTAGAAAAGGGAGCTCCTAAGATTTTAGCAGAGACATGGTTGCCAAGTCTGGGAAACACAAGGTAAATAATTAAAAAAACATAATAAGCCATCAGTTGTTATCACATGTAAAATGAGGCTTTTCCAACTCTAAATTTATCTATCTCCAATATTTTGAATAGCGCCAATAGCCAAGATATTACAATATACCATCTACCAGCTGTGTCCTTGGGCAAGTTGCTTAAACTGTGCTCTCATTCATCATCTTAAAATGTGGACTTGAGTTAACCTCAGGGTAAACCCGGTGGTATAACACCTGAACATAAGCCCTTGTTTTAATGACCACTATTATATCATTGGTATCAAAGTGGAAAGATGAATTAGGCCTGACTTCTGGTCCGTGGACAAGTTACTTAGCCTTTCTGCATTTGATTACCTCTATTTTAGCAATGAGAATATCTCTCTATCAAGAGCTGTTGTAAGGATTAATTAAGGTTATATGAGAACACTGCAAACAAGGACAGTCTATACAGTGGTCTCACCCATTAGCCAGATTCAGCCCACCACCTGCTTTTGTAAACAGTTTCATAGGAACACACTACAATGGCAGAGTTGAATAGTTCTAAGAAACTATATGGCCTGTAAAGCCTAAAATATCTACTATCTGGCCCTTCACAGAAAAAGACTGCCAAGCCCTAGGCTACCAATGCCCAGTGGTGACAGAGACAACAAAAAGTAAAGAATTATTATTTTAATAGCACTCTTTCATATCCATGCTATCTAAGACACTGCATTCATCCTATAGCAACCAGAGTTCCAGGGCTCACCTTGCATGGTACCCTCCTAGGATGACAGGAATTCCAAGAGGGCTGGCCATGGCCTGCCTAGCAGTCTATGGCATGTGAGGTGCTTTGCAGGAAAAGAGATGAGCTGCAAAATCCTATCCTCTGTCCTTGACCACAGTTCCATCACAGAGAGCAGTAACAATCCACCCCCCGATCCCATGTGCTACTCCCCCAAAGCGCCAATCTGTGGCCTCCCCAGTAGGTAAAAGATGTTGTTGTTGCAGCCCTGTCTGATACAAAGCTTCACAGGGACCTGACTGCTCAAGGAGAGATCCCTGGTATCATTCCAGGCCACCCTGATCTGAGTCCACACTAGCCTGTGGGCTGAAAAGGGAAGCAGAATTCATGACTACTTCTTCAGTCTGCACTAAATGCAAAGAATGCATGCATGCCCGCTGCTAGCCAGGCAACCCTTTACTGCATCCGGGGCACCTCTCACACTGGCAAATTAAGCAGGGCTGGTTCCACTTCTGCAAAGGCTGGCAGAGCAAAGGGTTAATGCCCCAGCACCCTCTGCTCCCATACGCCCAAGAGAGAAAGTCAGAGCCTCAAGAGGAGTCTGTGAGCAGCAGCTGGGGCTGAGGAAAAGGTTAGGAGAACCCTGTTCAAGGCCTAGCTGTCTATATGACCTGGGGCAAACCAACATCTTTTTAAAAAACAATGGCTCAAATAAGATAAATGTGGCAACTTCAATGGGTTTGCGCAAAGGTACAACCGCAGCAGCACAGGGAAGAAAACTAGTGTCACCTGGTGGCCTATCCCAGGTTACCACTCAGAAGGGGGCACTGTTTACAAATCCAAGGGTGGGGTGGGGCCTGATTAAAGTATGAAATCAGCACCCGTTTTCCCAGCAAGCTCACTTGCCCCACTGCCTCATTCTCAAAGTCCAAAGAAACAACTTTGTCACAGTAATTAAAACCACCTTACCCTCCAGGAGAGCCTGCAGTTACATAACGTTGGTCTTGTGACTACAATGCCACGATTCTTCACCCCTGACCCCCCAGGCGTCTGAGAGGTGAGGCCTAGCCCCAGTCTCCCCTGTCCAAGGTGCCAATGAGAAAAGGAAAGGGAGGGGCCAACGTAGCCCCTTCCCCCCGGGGAAGGAGGAAAAAAAAAAAAAAAAAGCAAGGGACCTGGGCCTCTAGATTGAAGGATGACCACAAGGCCCCAGGCCAGCTGCCTCAGTCACGAGCCAGGAGCTCCTCTGAAAAGCGAAGAGGGCACTCCAGGACAGCTCACTCTCCTGTATCCCCGGCCCTGCGACAAAAAGACCAAGCCTCCGAAAGACACGACCCGCCCTCCCCAGCCCCCAACACGTACAAACGCTTGTATTTCCTCCCTTCGGATCCCCAAGGGACCGTTTCCCTCCACCACCCCATCCTCCAGTGGACTGCGATCCCGAAGCCGGCACCTGGGACAGGAGAAAGCCTCCTCCCCCCGCACCTCCGCCCGGCCGGCCGCCCTCCCCCGTCCGGCCTAGAGCAGCGCCGGAGTGACTGGGCGTCCTCGCTGCAGGAAGGACGCCCCAGAGGGTGGCGACGGCGGGACGAACCGCGTCACGCCCGAGCCCGCTCCGCGGCTCTCCCTCGGCCCAGACAGCAGGGGCCTCCGAGCGCGCAGAGAGATCCCGGAGGGGGCGGGAGGCCTCACCTCAGCAGCCGGGGGCCCCGGGGTCGGGAGGGCACAGGGTGGCGCAGCCCTGGGCAGGAGAGGCGCCGAGGGCGTCACGCCGAGGCCAGCACTGCTCCGGGCCTGGGGGCCGGACCCCGCGCATCGGGCCGCCGCCCCGGGGCAGCCTCCACCCACCGCTCACCTTTACGGAGGCGAGTCCGCGAGGGGTCCCGGGGGAGCAGGGATAGCCTGAGGCAGAGCGCGGGCAGGGCGGTGTCCCCTCGGCTCCTCTGGCAGCAGCAGCAGCAGCCGCCGCCGCCGCCGCGGTCTCCGGCTCCCGCAAGCCCAGGCCGAGCACTCGCGCCGCCGCCCTCCGCCCTCCGCCCTCGAGCTTCTCCCGCCGCCCGCGCTCCGCCTCGCGCCCGCCCGCCCGCCTGCCTGCCAGCTAGCCAGCTCCGTGCTGGCACCTCGCAGCTCTGCTCCGCTCTGCCTCGAGCTCGGTGGACGCACGACCCCCCTCTGAAATAGCGCCCCGCCCCGCCCCCCCACCGCCGCGCGCGCCGCCGTCCGCGCTCCCCATTGGCTGGGCCCGTTCAACCCCGCACTGCGGGCTTCTCCCCGCGCCGCTCTCGCCCCACATCTTGTTTCCTCCCACAATGCCTCGGGGCGGAGGGAGGGGGGTGGGGAGGGGGAGCTGGAAAAGGTTGCGGGGAGGGAGACGTGGCCTTCAGAAGAGAAAAAAGAAGTATACAGACCCCTCTATCCAGGGCTGGAGAGGCCAGGCCTAAAAAGGAATAAAGAGGTCGGGTTCAACGAGAGAGAAAAAGAGGGAGGGGCGTAAAGACCCCAATTCGAAGAAGAATAAAGGAAGAGAGTGGGATGGAGACTTCAGACCCTGGGAGCCCATGGGGAAGGAGTAGAGATCCTAACCTTAGAAAGAGGAACGGGAAGGAGGTGAAGTCATCAGCTTTAGAGGAAAAGACAGGACCCCTTCCGTCCCCCCAAAATTGTGGGAAGGAGAGGACAGCCAGCCCTATGGAGAGGTAAAGCCATAAACAGCCGCAGGGCTCCCCTCCTCTCACTTTCTGGGAAGGCCCCTTCCCCTTCCTGCGCTGCCTTTGTTCCGGAGTCTCAAGGCCACAGGACCTAAACTCCCAACTGGGGCCCCAGATGCTGTTTGTCTTCAAGAGCAATGGAGGCAAACCCTAAGCACAATTGTGAGAGGGGAGGTTTGTCTTTGATACACAGGCCCCTGGAAGAGAGATGAGAGTAAGCCATTTCCAGTCAGTCTACCCATCTGGTTAGACAGGACTAGAGGGGGAGTGAATAGAATCCCCTAGAGGTACAAACCAAAGCATGTCTGTACAGCCAAGAGCCTTAAAATTCACCCCATCCATATTCCTCACCTTATAAAGGAGAGAAACAAGGAACAGAGCGGGGGGATCCCTTGCCAGACCACCACAGGTCAGGCCTGGACCTGGCTTCTAGGCTGAAGAGTGGTGCTTCTAGCCAGCGGTCCCCCTGGGGTTTGTGGGTGTGTGTGTAAATGCCTGTGCACATTGGGGGAGTGCCTGCCCTCCATGTCACACCACCCACCTCCTAAGGAGAACAGGAAGCAGCTGCTCTTTTCTTTCCAAAAGAAGTGTCTACCTAAAGGGGTGGTGAGGGTCTTTATGGGAAGCCAAGCATTTGGGCCACACAGTAAGGATTAAGAAGCTTCCATTCATGCTATAACCCTAACCCTTCATTGCCCCAAACCATGGTCAGGAAGTCAGGCTTGTTCTGGCCTTGACCTGCTCTGATTCGGAGCATCATCATTTAGTGTTCGTTATGAGTCAGGGGAAACCCAGAAAATCATCCCCTCTCACTTATGCTTTCCCAACCTGCTCTATCATCTTCAGCCTCAATCAGGAGATTGGAAAGAAATAGGCAAGGCCTGTGGTATCCCCTCACACCAAGGGTATTCTGATGTCAGCCTCACTGTCAATGAATGGGGGGCGGGGCACGTGTGGGGAGAAGGAAACTACCACTTAGAGAATTTCAGTAACTTGCCCCCAATTCCCCAGCTAGTCAGCAGCAATATTTAATTCCCAGTGCGTACACTTTTAGCCTTTCCACTATCCTCCTGACAGAAAAAAGATAAAACTGTAAACTAGGTGTTGGGTGCCCTATCTAAATTATACCAGCATTTCCTAAGCTTATATGACTCCAAAGACCTTTTTTATCCAAACGTTTATTAACATCTCCAGGAACTACTATTCCACAGGACACAGTTTGGGAAACTTGTGCTATGCTAATTACTACTATTTATGTAAACTGCTTACTGTTTAGGATAATTACTATGCAACATAGTAACTTATAATTAATATGTCTGCTTAACTTGGTGGACATTTCTATTTGATGCCACTACATGTTCATGAGTGTCCAGTTTTCTGTTGTCCGGATAGCAGAGCCATGTCTTCAGATTTAAAAATCAGATGGGACTTTTGTTTCTGTCTCATCTGTGAGCCCCTTACCCAGTGGCTACTGCTTTAACTTAAGGGTTCCCCAGGGCACTGTGGTCAACGAGTAGTTTATACCATGATCTGAGCCTTGATGACCTCCCTAAATTCCAGACCTCCACTGTGGGTGTCCCACAGGCTCTTTGGACTCTTTCACATACACATGTATCCGGCCTGGTCATTAAGAGCATTGGCCGGGGAGCCAGAATGCCTGGATTTTAACCTCTTGCCACCACTCAAGCAGCTGTGCAGATCTGGCCAACCTATTCAACATCTCAAAGTTTCATTTTCCTCATCTATAAATTGAGACTAGTAATATCTACTTTATAGAGTTATGAGAAAAATGCACGAAACACTCTTGGCACAATGTGTGGTCCATATAAGTGATTAATAAATGTTAGCTATCATCAACATCTCTCTTCCAGACTTATTTCCCTTTCCTGCATTTGTTTCTTTTTTTTTTTTTTTTTTTTTAATGCACTGGGTTTTTTGGGTTGTTTGAATTTATTTTATTTATTTATTTTTGGTTGCATTGGGTCTTCGTTGCTGTGCATGGGCTTTCTCTAGCTGCGATGAGCGGGGCCTACTCTTCATTGCTGTGCGCAAGCTTCTCATTGCGGTGGCTTCTCTTGTTGTGGAGCACGGGCTCTAGGTGCACGGGCTTCAGTAGTTGTGGCACGCAGGCTCAGTATTTGTGGCTCACGGGCTCTAGAGCGCAGGCTCAGTAGTTGTGGCAAACGGGCTCAGCTGCTCCGCGGCATGTGGGATCTTCCTGGACCAGGGCTCGAACCCGTGTCCCCTGCATTGGCAGGTGGATTCTTAACCACTGCGCCACCAGAGAAGCCCCCCTTTCCTGCATTTCTTACCTCAGTTCCTCACCCCATTATCCAGCCAGGTACCAAGTCAGAAGCCTGCGGTCCCCTTTGGATTTGTGTCTCTCCCTTCCCTACCACATTTCTATCATCACTCACGTCCTGGCCGTGTCTCCAGTCCATGCCCCTTTCATAAGGAGTGCCTCATTCTCATTGTGAATACCTTGCATCTAGTACTCATCATCACTTACAGTAGGCTCCCTGCCCCCATTCTTAACTCCGCCTCCCCAAATCCACACTGCTGTGATCTATCTAAAATGCAAATCTCCCAGGCACTTCCCTCGTCCCTGCTCAGAAAAAAGACCCATGCTCTTTCACATAACTTACTTCCCCTCCCAGCCACACACAGCCCAGTCTCTCTGCCTTATCTCCCCACACTTCCCATCTCCCTCTTCAGGCTCTAGTAACACCATCAGCTGTTGCCTGTGGTTCCCCCCTGCCCCTGACCCAGATTCCACACCTTTGTTTATGTGCTTCTGTTGCCTGTGAGGCTTGTGGCTTTCTTTCCTGGCTCTTTGTCCTCTAGGAAGCCTTCCCTGAATCCCACGTGGGAAGCATACCCCTCCTCTATGTTTTGGTAACATCCAGGGCTTCTCACCCACCACATTTTATTAATCTTGTTGGTCTTATGTTTGTCTGTAGTTCCTTGCATACAGGGATCCCATCTTATTTATGTGTGGGCTGCAGAACCTGACACAGTTCTTGGAACATGGGAAATTCTCTGTAAGTATTAGTTAAACTGATCATGCCCATTAATGGCTGAAAAATACATTTTGGATGGACACACTTCATCTCTTCTCCACCCAAAGAACCTTGTCTAGGCTCTTCTGTCTCTTTCCCTAGAACCAGCAATGCACACTATTTACACTGGGCCCTTGCTGCCCAGTGCAAGTTGCTAACCAAGGTAAATCATTGTCAGCCCTGGGGAAAGTCCAGGCCTGATTTCTGAATAGATTTCCTTCTCACAATCTCTGGTTATTTGCCTGATATCCTTACACCTTACAGGTAAAGACTAGCAAGGCTCTCCCACCCCAGCTGATTAGGTCACCTACAGAAAAGAGACCATGGCAGTGACAGAGGTCATTTCACCAAGCCCTTTTGCTATTGAATTGCTTCAAGAGCTCCAGGAGGATGGAAAAGGATGGGAACACACACATTGACACACTGCAGTGCAAACCCTGGTATCAGTCCCTTCCAGTGGGAAAACTTAAGGAAGAAACAGTGTGACTAGAACTACTGGAATTTGCTCCAGTTCACTGCTGATTTCTTGGGTGGTCTTGCAAGACATACTTCCATAGACAACCATTTACCAAGCCCCAAATATTGCCCCTCCTCCTCTCCAATCCCCTGAAACTTAGAGGAGCCAGCCAAGGTCAACCACATGACTGGGAGCTAGTGAGGTGAGCACTGGACTGGGAGTCAAAGGAGAAGTCTTAAGCCCAATTTGGCTCTAGTCAAGTCATTTCTATAAAGTCCCTGTCAGACCCAAAGTCTATGATTTTCTTATTTCAATACCCCATCCCAAAGGGCACATTCCATGTGGATGGGAGAATTTTCTCAGGCTAGGAGCCTCTACCTCAGGCCACCTTTAATGCCCCTTTTCTGTTCTTTCTGTCTGTCCATGTGGTCAGAATTCAAAGAGCATTTCTCTACACCCACACCACCCACCAAAGTTGGGAGATAATTCTGTTCATCTTTTACTCCCTCAACTAACAAAGCAACTTGACATAGTTAAGATTCAATTAATGTTTAGAGCTTCAATTAAAATATTAAAGCAAATGGTCATGGGACTTCCTGGAGGCACAGTGGTTAAGAATCCGCCTGCCAGTGCAGGGGCTGTGGGTTCCAGCCCTAGTCCAGGAAGATCCCACATGCCTCGGAGCAACTAAGCCCATGCACCACAACTCCTGAGCCTGCACCCTATAGCCCACGAGCCACAACTAGTGAGCCCACGCGCCACAACTACTGAAGCCCACGTGCCTAGAGCCCGTGCTCAGCAACAAGAGAAGCCACTGCATTGAGAAGCCCACGCACCACAATGAAGAGTAGCCCCCGCTCAGCGCAACTAGAGAAAGCCCGCGTATAGCAGTGAAGACCCAATGCAGCCCAAAATAAATAAATACATAAATTTATAAAGCAAATGGTCACCAAGAAGGAGCCAAAGAAAAGATGTTCCAACGGAGCTAGTGGTTTCTAGGTCATGACTCCTTAGGATTTAGGAGTCTTCCTCCTTCGTTGTATGGACAGTTCTGAGGAACCCTGCCCCTGCTGCGGGAGAACCAAGACAATGACGTGGAATGTGTCAGCCCTTGAATATCCAAAAGATGAAGTTAGGTTCTTGGGTGCAAGAAGCACCTGAAGAAGAAAACAGGACCTGAATAGCTCCCCTGACTCCAGGAAGCAGGAACCATGGAACAGTTTCCACAGGGCATCCCAGTGTGGCAAATCACTGGTTTTTTCTTTGAGTCACCCGACTCTCAATTCAAATTCCCAAGGAAGGGCATCTGATTGGACAAACTGGGTCATAAGTCCACATTTTGGCCATGGAAATAAAGGGCAGCCAGACTGGTAAACCTTCTGAGATGGAGTGGGGGGGATAGCTGGCAGAAGGAAAATCTACATGCAGTTACAAGAAGCAAGAGAGTGGTTAGAAACCACAGGTATCTACCTTGGAGAGCCTCAAGAGCAGGAGCCAAGGTTATTTATGAGGGAGACCCTCATCCCCACAGTCATAAAAACACTCTGCTCTCTCACCCTCTGTCCCTTAGGGTGAGGTGGGAAATGATGAAAGGAGCTCTAAAAAATGAGGTCTGATGGGCCTCCAGAACTCCTGTTTATTCTTGGAGGACACACTGCCAAGATATCAGATTTTAGTTGGAACCCCAATGAGCCTTGGGTCATTTGCTCCGTGTCCGAGGATAACATCATGCAGATATGGCAAATGGCTGAAAATATTTACAATGATGAAGAGTCAGATGTCACAACATCAGAACTGGAGGGGCAAGGATCTTAAACCCGATGTACGAGAAACATTTCTATTGAATGTAATGCTACACAAATGCTTGATTTATCAAGCGCCAAAATGGCATTGTATAGTAGGAAGTCTAAGTGGGGTGGCATATGGCGTTCTTTACCTTCTGATCCTAGCACTTTCAAGTGAGCTATTGCGTACTGTATCATATTGTAGCTTTTAGGGAAGAAAGGAATGTTGCTTAAGAAAGATCATCAGCCATTGTTTTAAAATACAGTAGCAGGGTACTGCCTTTGATTCAACTATTTTAAGTCCTTGTTTTCTCAAACTAAGTGCTTGCTGTTCCTAAATATGCAAGAATAAATTTTACACTTTTTCCCTCCAACACTTCTTGATTGGCTTTGCAGAAATAAAGTTTTAAAATAAAAAAAATTTTTTAAAAATGAGGTCTGCACAACTTTGCCATCCTTTCAGAGGAAAATTTTGGAGGAAAACCTTGCCTTGTCAGGTATATTGTGATATACTTCAGTTGGCAAAAAAAAAAAAAAAAAATTATCTTCCCAGTAGGAAATGGAGGCCCACCTTACATTTCAACATAATCATATATATTTATACACATATATGACTACTTTATTGAGACATTGTTCACATGTAAATTTCACCTTTTTAAAGTACACAATTTAGTGGGTTTTAGTATATTCACAGAGCTGTGCAACCATCACCACCATCTACTTTTAGAGCATTTTCACCACCCCAAAAATAAACTCCATACTCATTGTCAGTCATTCTTCCATTTCCCCCCAAACCCCACTAATTTACTTTCTGTCTCTATGTATTTGCCTATTCTGGACATTTCATATATATGGAATCATAAAATGTATGGTTATGGTCTTTTGCAACTGTCTTATTGCACTACGTATAATATTTTCAAGATTCATCCATGCTGTAGCATGACTCTGTACTTCACTCCTTTATATGGCTGGTTAATATTTCATTGTATGAGCATACCATATTTTGTTTAGCCATTCATCAGCTGGTGAACATTTGGGTTGTTCCCACTTTTTAGCTATTATGGATAATGCCTCTACAAACATTCATGTAGAAGTTTTGTATGGATATATACTTTCAATTCTCTTAGATATACACCTAGGTGTGGAATTCCTGGGATTTATGGTAACTCTATGCTTAACTTTTTGAGGAACAGTCAGACTGTTTTCCAAAGCAGCTGCACCAGTCTACATTCCTACCAGCAGTGCGTGAGGGTTGCGATTTCTCCACATATTCACCAACACCTGTTATTATCTGTCTTTTTGATTACAGCCAGCCTAGTGTGTGTGAAGTGGTATCTCACTGTGGTTTTCATTTGTATTTCCTTGGTAGCTAATGATGTTGAGAATCTTTTCATGTGTTTATTGGCAATTTGTGTATTTTCTTTTTTTAATATTTATTTATTTTTTTGGCTGCGTCGGGTCTTAGTTGTGGCACACGGGGTCTTTGGTGAGGCGTGCGGGATCTTTCGTTGTGGCGGCTCTTCATTGTAGCACGCGGGCTTCTCTCTAGTTGCGACGTGTGGGTTTTCTCTCTCTAGTTGTGGTGCACGGGTTCCAGAGCGCGTGGGCTCTGTAGTTTGCAGCACATGGGCTCAGTAGTTGTGGCACGCTGGCTTAGTTGCCCTGTGGCATGTGGGATCTTAGTTCCCTGACCAGGGATTGAACCCACGTCACCTGCATTGGAAGGCGGATTCTTTCTTTCTTTATTTATTTATTTATTTTTTTGTGGTACGCGGGCCTCTCACTACCGTGGCCTCTCCCGTTGCGGAGCACAGGCTCCGGACGCGCAGGCTCAGCGGCCATGGCTCACGGGCCCAGCCGCTCCGCGGCATGTGGGATCTTCCCGGACCGGGGCCTGAACCCGTGTCCCCTGCATCGGCAGGCGGATTCTCAACCACTGCGCCACCAGGGAAGCCCTGGAAGGCGGATTCTTTAACACTGGACCACCAGGGAAGTCCCAATTTGTGTATTTTCTTTGGAGAAATATCTGTTCAGATCTTTTCATTTTTAAAATTAAGTTGTCTTTTTATTATTGAATTGTAAGAGTTCTTTATATATTCTGGATAACAGACCCTCATCAGAGGCATGGTTCAGAAGTATTTTCTTCCACACTATGGATTGTATTTTCACTTTCTTGATAGTGACCTTTGAAGCACTAAAGTTTTCAATTTTGATGAAGACCAATTTGCCCATTTTTCCTTTTGTCCCTTGTGCTTGTGATGTCACATCCAAGAAATCATTGCCTAACCCAAGAACACAAAGATGTGTCCTATGTTTTCTTCCAAGAGTTTTAGCTCTTGCTAAATGATCCATTTTGTGTTAATTTTTGTGTTTGGGTCTGACTCCATTGTTTTGCATGTAGATATCCAATTGCCCTACGTCTTTTGTTGAAAAGACTATTTTTTCATCACTAAATAGTCAAAGATCAGTTGACCATAAATAGAAGAGCTTATTTCTGGACTGTCAATTCTTTTCTGGTCTATATATCCTTATGCCAGTACCACACTGTCTTCATTATTGTAGCTTAGCAGTAAACTGTGAAATCTGGCAGTGTGAGTCTTCCAACTTTGTCTTTTTCAAGATTCTTTGTCTAATCTGGGTCCCTTCCATTTCCATATGACTTTTAGGACCAGATTACCAATTTCTGTTAAAAAAAATCAACTGGGATTTTGATAGAGATTATGTTGTATCATAGATCAGTTTGGGAAGTATTGCTATCTTAACAAGTTTTTAAGTTTTCTGGTCCATGAACATGGAATTTCTTTCCATTTATTAGGTCTTCTTTAGTTTCTTTCAATAATGTGAAATAATTTTCAGTGTACATGTCTTGCACTTCTTTTTGTAAATACATTGTTAAGTATTTCATTCTTTTTGATGTTATTGTAAATTGAATTATTCTCTTAATTTCATGTTCAGGTTGTTCATTGCTAGTGTATTGAAATACAATTGATTTCTGTATATTATATTTTGTATTCTGCAACCTTGCTGATCTCATTCATTAATCCCTAATAGTGTGTGTGTGTGTGTGTGTGTGTGTGTGTGTGTGTATTCTTTAGGATTTTCTATATGCAAGACCATATTATCTATGAATAGAGATAGTATTACTTCTTTCTGTCCAACCTGAGTGCCCTTTTTTTCCTTTTTCTTGCCAATTGTCCTAGCTAGAACTTTCCGTACAGTGTTGAATAGAATTGGTGAGAGCAGACATCCTTGTCTTGTTCCTGATCTCAGGGGGGAAGCTTTCAGTCTTTCACCATTAAGTCTAATGTTAGATGTGGAGTTTTCGTAGATGCTCTTTATCAAGTTGAGGAAGTTCACTTCTAATCCTAGGTTGTTGAGTGTTTTTATCATGAAAAGGTATTGAGTGTTTTCAAATACTTGTTCTGCATCTATTGAGAGGATCATATGGCTTGGTTTCTTTAACCTATCAATATGGTGCATTACATTGGTTTTCAAATATTAAACCAATATTTCATTCCTGGAATAAATCACACTTGGCCATGTTGTATAATCCTTTTTATATGTTGCTGGGTTCATTTTGCTAGTATTTTGTTGAGGATTTTTGTATCTATATTCGTAAGTGATATTGATATACAGTTTTCTTGTGGTGTCTTTGTCTGGGTTTGGTATCTGAGTAATATTGGACTCATGGAATGAGTGGGAAGTGTTCCCTCCTAATCTGTTTTTTGGAGTGTGAAGGATTGACATTAATTCTTTAAACATTTGGTAGAATTCACCAGTAAAGCCATCTAGGCCTGGATTTTTCTTTGTGGGAGGTTTTGAAAATACTAGCGCAATCTCTTTATTCTTTTAGGTCAATTCAGATTATCTATTGAAGTAGTTTCAGTAGTTTGTGTCTTTCTGAGAATATGTCCATTTTATCTAGGTTTTCTAATTTCATAGTGTTCATAGTGTTCCTGTATAATCCTTTTTATTTCTTTAAGATCTCTTCTTTCATTCCTGATTTTAGTAACCTGAGTCTTCTCTTTTTTCTTAGCCTGTCTAGCTAAAAGATTTGTCAATTCTGTTCATCTCTTCCAAGAACCAACTTTTAACTTCACTAACTGTTTTCTATTGCCTTTCTGTTAATAAGGTGTTTCTTGAGCACCCAGATGATACAAGCTGCTTAGGTCAGGGGAAGCTCAGACTGGGACTATTCCTTTGAGCAGCTAGATTCAAACTCATCTCCTTGTCTATTTCCCTCTAAAACGGGGTTCTCTCTATTTTAGTGTCTCCCTCATCCCCCCGGAGTAATATGACAAAAAAGACAGAGACCACATTGTTACTTGGGGGCTGTGAGGGACAACGGTTCCATTAAATCCATAAACATTTCTTAAACATCTGTTACGAGCTATGTGGAAGGCACCGAGGACAGGGCTGAGTAGCGAGAAGCAGCCTCGAACTGTCCAACCTCACCGTCCAGCTGCGGAGGCACACGTGAACACAGCCAACTTTAACACAGGCTGGACTACAATGAGGGCTGTGATTGAGAGTGAGAAAAATGCTCGTGGGGGGCTGGGGTTGGGGGGCCTTCTGTCTGGAAGAGTCAGGGAACAGAAGGGCTGGCATTTGAGGTAAGTCTTGAAGCATGGCAGGATTGGGGGAGAAAAAGGGAAGGAGGGAAGTTTCTTCAGCCAGAGAGAAGCACTCAAGCCAAGGCAGGGAATGGTAGGAAGCCAGGCCTGGCAGGGACAGAGTGTGCTGGGGAAAAGACAGGCTAGACAGAAAAGCTAGGGCCAGACTTTGGAGGAGCCTAAAGGATGTGCTAAGGAACTAGAACTTTGTCCTTAGAACACTTGGAGCCCACTGAAGGGCACTGAGCTGGAGGATGACATGACCAGCCTTTGCTGGAGTTTGGGGCCACAACAGAAGCCTAGGTTGATTCATTCAGCCTCCCTGGTGGCCTCCTCATGCTTAGAAGCAAGCGGAGACAGCAGTCTTTACCCCTGTTGATCACCACGTCCGTGAGACTCTCTCCTCCCTATGCTTCTGTGGTGCAGCACTTCCCTGATTTCCTTCCTACCTCTCTGGCTGCTCCTTTGCAGTCTCCTCAGCAGGCTCCTCTTCCTCTGCCCATACTAAGTGTTGGTGTTCCTCAGAGTTCTGTTCTAGATCCTTCCCCTCCTCACTAGAACATTCTCCATTGGAGATCTCACATGTTGCCATGGTTTCAAGGACCAAATATGGATTGGGAACTCCCAAATCTCTATGTGGCTTTCTCAGACCTCTCTGCTTATTGAGACCTATCAGATCTAACTGTCCATTGGACATCTCCATTTAGGTGCTATTTTCATTAAAATTGGGTCCAGCCGTGAGTAGAGGGGAAACCCCAAGTAAAATGGCCCAAACAAGATTTCTCTTTCAGATAAAAGGAGTTCAGAGGTATTAAGTCCAAGCCTGGCATGACAAGCTGGGGCTCATATCTCTGAAATCTGTCACTTTTGTCTCTGTCCCCCGGCCACCGTCCTCCTCCTGGTCACCTGCAACAACTTCACCATTCCTGCTCCTCTCAAACGCATTCTCTACATCTACACTGTCCGACATGTTAGCCACCAAACACATGTGGCCACTGAGTACTCAAAAGGTGGCTCGTCCAAACTGAGATGCACTGTAAGTGCAAAATACACACTGGATTTCAAAGGCTTAATATGAAAAAAAATGTAAAGTATCTTAAGTTTTCTGTTAAATGATAATAGCTTTGATATATAGGATTAAATAAAATATATTATTTAAAATTAATTTCACCTGTCTTTCCACATTTTTAATGTGGCTACTAGAATTTGTGTGTGTGTGTGTGTGTGTGTGTGTGTGTGTGTGTGTGTGGTACGCGGGCCTCTCACCGTTGTGGCCTCTCCCGTTGAGGAGCACAGGCTCCGGACGCGCAGGCTCAGCGGCCATGGCTCACGGGCCCAGCTGCTCTGCAGCATGTGGGATCCTCCCGGACCGGGGCACGAACCTGTGTCCCCTGCCTCAGCAGGCAGACTCTCAACCACTGCGCCACCAGGGAAGCCCACTAGAAAATTTTAAACTACATTTGTGGGACTGCCCTGGTGGCACAGTGGTTAAGAATCCACCTGCCAAGGCAGGGGACACTGGTTCAGTCCCTGGTCCGGGAAGATCCCACATGCCGCGGAGCAACTGAGCCTGCACCCTCAACTACTGAGCCTGCGCTCTAGAGCCCACGAGCCACAACTACTGAGGCCAGAGAAGCCACCACCATGAGAAGCCTTCACACCGCAACGAAGAGTAGCCCCTGCTCTCTGCAACTAGAGGAAGCCCATGCGCGGCAACAGAGACCCAACACAGCCAAAAATAAATAAAATAAATAAATTTCATTTTAAAAATAAATAAATCAAACTACATTTGTGGCTCTCATTATATATCTATCAAATAGCACTGCTCCACACAAAAACAAAAAGCATCTTTCTGAAACACCAATCTGAACACGCCACGCATCTTCTGAAAACGTTTCGTTGTCTTTAGGCTAAAGGTCCTTCCACTCAATATGGCTTTCTAGCCCTCCACAGCCCAGCCCCTGCCTTGCCCTCCAGCCTCATCTTTCACCACCTCCTCCTTCCCTCCACCCTTCCCTTGTACTCCTTTCAGTTTCTTAAATGCACCAGGTGCTCTCTAGCCTCTGGGCCCTGTGTCTGTTACGCTCTCTCCCCTCTTGGATGGCTTGATGCTCCACTCATCACTCCAGCCTTGGCTTAGATGCGTCTCTTCCCAGCTACCCTGACTCTCTGAGCTCCCATATTACTTCTCTATCCTGACCTCACCCCACCCACCCCCAAATGACTGTGCCCGCTAACTGTGTCCTTCTCCAGACTGATCCGAAATGTGCCTGTCACGTTCACTGTAGTATCCCCAGCACCTAGAGCTGGCACGTGGTCAGTAGGCAACAAGCGTGTGCTGAATCAGTGAATGACTCACTCCAGAGCCATATAAACAAAGTTTCAGGGTAGGGCCAGACTAGATGACTTCTAAGTCTCGCCGCCCGGTGA
Source organism: Kogia breviceps (assembly GCF_026419965.1). Taxonomy (NCBI): domain Eukaryota; kingdom Metazoa; phylum Chordata; class Mammalia; order Artiodactyla; family Physeteridae; genus Kogia; species Kogia breviceps. Next base: position 24,535,821 of record NC_081328.1, read on the forward strand.
CCATTAAGGTCCCAGTTTGGGAGGTGAGGCAAAGGGAAACTTGTAACATGGGCCTGGTCTTCGGTTCTGTGCCAGGCCTGCACAGGCCCATTTCTGGAGAACCAGGCCACCGCTGTCCCGTCCTCCATCCCAGCAAGGGCAAACAGCACTGACTCTCCTCCCAGGAGAGCTCCCTGGCATGTCCCCAGCATTTTCAGAAAGAGCTATGCTGAGGATTCTCACAGAGATGAGCTTCCTCCTGGGTGGGGGTGAGGTGGGTAGGAATAGGGGGAGGCGCTGAGGAGGGTGTCTGTTGACCCAGCACCGGGAGAATCCATGTGCATGTTGCTAATGAAGTGTGAGCCTCTCAGGAGATTTCCTTTCAGGAGATGAGAGGTGAAGGAGATGGGGGATGGGAACCCAGAGCTTAAGACAAAACTGGGTTTACGTGAAGGCAGAGTGGAAACCACCCTCCACGCTTCTCCACGCCCAGAAGCCTGATCTGCCCGTTAAACTTGGACCAGAAAAGCTGAGTCATGAGAAGAACCTTGGAGAAAGTTTGCCCAGCTGGTTCCCTAACCTTGGGGCCTGAAAGAAGCACAGTCCGATTTTGGGGTTCCCTGACTGCTTCTGACACACTCCGGAGAGTATGAACACACAGGCACACACAAACACACACCCTGTGTAGTTGATGCCCACACTCCAGGTCCTCTGCCCAGTGCCCTGCACCCAAGAGCCTCTAGTTACCCCTTCTCAACTTAGAAGGACTCCCAGTGGATTGACCCTGCCCTTAACCCAGCCAGAGACCACCCTGCCCTGGGCTGTTCCATGTGGAGTCTCTGATCCCAAAGGAGTTTGGCACAGAAAGGGTGACTAGAGTCCCCTCCGCCCTGCCCAGTGGGTCTTGAAGGTGGGATGCACGCTGGAGGCCCTTTCTCTCAGGGCAGAGCCTGCACCTGGCAAAGCCATCGCTCCCAGGTTTTATTATCCTCTTCTCTCTTTTCCTTTCCCAGCCATGTCAGCTCACACAAAGCAATTGGTAGTACCTGCAGTTCCCAACCTGGAGGCGAACTGAAAACATGTTTCCCAGCGGCAGCGGGCATGAAGAAGCTCTGTAATTACAGACATGCAGGGGTTTGTGTTCCTGTTCTCACTCACCTATGAAATGCTTCTGTTCCCTTCATTTCCCAGGGTGCCTTTAAAAAGGAAATGTGAAGCTGGGGCCTTTAGAAAAGCTCCAACACCTTGCTCCACCATAGGCAGACATTAGCCCTCACTATGATTCAAATCCATTTGGTCGTTTATTCATTCTTTCATTGGAAACAGATTTAATGGCCCCCTGCCATGTGCTAGTGCTGAGCCTGATGCTGGGGACACACCAAATGTGACCCAGGCCCTACTTTTGAAGACTCACAGTCTAGTGAGAGAGTGAAAGCATATGATCTAAGCGGTTGCAGTCAAAAATCAAAAAGCGATGCGAGAAAAAGAAAATGCAGATAAAATCCTAGATAAGAGAAAGATAGTTTTGGAAAGGGCCGCTGTTTCTTGAGAGGTAATAAAGTGTAGTGGCTGAAAGTATAGACCCTGGAGACCACAGGCCTGGGTTCAGATCCTGACTTTGCCACTTGCTGTGTAACTTGTGGAGAAATGGGGAGAATTCTGAGGTTATTGTGAAGATAAAGTGCAGGGTCCAGCACCTGGTAGAGCTCAATGGATGTCAGCTGCTAGAATCAGGGAAAGTGGCTTAGAACACAGGTTTTCTGCACGTGTGGAGCAGGAGGGCAGGGCATTCCAGAACAGTCAGGCCACAGGAAGAAAATGTGGTGCTTGTGTGGAATTCCTTTTGGCTGCTGCCTGTGAGAAGGGAAGAAAGAAGAGATGAAGCCAGTAAATCGTGTTGGGGTTAAACCTTGGAACACTGAACGCCAAAATGAACCTAAGGAAAAGTACAATAACACAGACAACCTTAAGAAGGCAGAGTGCCCACCTTGCCTCGAGCAATGGTCCTCATCTTTATTTATTTATTTATTTATAAAATTTGTTTATTTTATTTATTTATTTTTGGCCGCGTTGGGTCTTTGTTGCTGTACGTTGGCTTTCTCTAGTTGTGGCGAGCGGAGGCTACTTTTTGTCATGGTGCACGGGCTTCTCATCGCAGTGTCTTCTCTTATTGCGGAGCACAGCCTCTAGGCCCCTGGGCTTCAGTCGTTGTGGCACGTGGGCTCAGTAGTTGTGGCTCGCAGGCTCAGTAGTTGTGGCACATGGGCTTAGTTGCTTCCCGGACCAGGGCTCAAACCTGTGTACCCTGCCCTGGCAGGCAGATTCTTAACCACTGCGCCACCAGGGAAGCCCTGGGGCTCATCGTTAGAGCTATGTTGGGTTGGGCCAAACTACAGGGTGTCCAAAGATGGGGAGGCAGCCCCTGGGGCTTGGTGCAGTGTTGGCCTGTCTCCTGTATTCTACCCACCTAGAAAGGCTTATTTCTGCCTCTCTGGCAGACTGAGCTCTGGAATCAAGGCTGAGGGAGAAGAGCCATCTTCTTTCACAAGGATGAGTAGACGTGGGCATCTCGGCCCACCTGAAGGCTGATGTTGGGGCACAAAGGCTGGGAGAGGCCTCATGAAAGGTGGCCAGTAGGGAGGGAGGTGGGAATGTAGGGTGTTTAAGGCCAGGTGATGCTGAGCAGACTCCTAGTCATTATCACCAGCCTCCACTTTCCTCTGTGGTTATATAGAACTTTTTCAATCCTATTTCGGAGTGGGGCAGACTGAGGGCAAAGATTCATCAAGTGCAAAACGGAGTTAGGGGAGGCCCTGCTGGGAGACTGCAAAAGGGGGCAAAGGTCTCAGAGAGTGAGTCCCAGATCAGGGGCTTCCCCGCCTCTGGGTTGAGGGGCCAGACTGGGAGGCAGCGTGGCACAGCTCAAAGGCTTCTCCTCATGGGAATCGAGAGGCCTGGCCTGGTTCTTGTCCAGGGTGTGTCACTCTTTTTGCGCAACTTTGGGGAAATTACTTCCCCTTGGCCTCTTTTCTTCTCAGTGAAACAAAAGGTTTTTGCTGGGAGGATCTCAGAGGTCTTTTACAGCTTGGAAATTTAACATCTATGCTTGAGTGAAGCAATGCCCTGCTGTTAGGATTCGGGGTGCTGGAGTGTGCCCTAAATATGGGAAGGAACCCAGAACTGCCAGACCTGAGAAAGAGAGGAAACTAGAGGGGCTGTCTGGAGCCCGCAACCCTCAGGGTGCACAGGGCTGAAGGACAGAAGGGGTGAAGAGAGGAGGAGGAATGAAGGGAGGGTGGGGGCAGCCTATCTGAGCGCCTGGTATCTAGAGGGCGAAGGAAGCTAACTGGTGAGAGCTTTCTTCTCCCAACTCCAGCGACCTCGGGATCCTGTGGAAAAGCTGCATTCGAATCAATAGCCTTATAAATAAATAAAGAGTCAACGCATCCTGTCTCCAGCTCAGGGCTTCTTCAGGAAAATCAAACCTCAACCCACTTCTGCTCACCCATTCTGGATTTCTACAGAGGCCTCGAGAGGGAAGGAAACCTTACAGGCCATCTTGGGCATCTCCCTGCCTCCAGGCTGGCCCGCCATGTACCCCATCCAAGAAGGTCATGGCTGGGGCCTGGGCTCTCTGTCTACCATCCCCACCAGGAGGCCCTCCCTCTCCTGGCCGTAGTCTCCCTCCTCCCAGTTCCCTGGGGCTCTTACCTTCCTTCTCTCACCCACAGTAAGCTCTCCCTCTCTTTCAGCTCCAGCTCTTTGCTTCTCACCTCTCCTGACTTCCTACGGTTCTTCTGGCTACTGCTTGTCACCAAATGGCATCAGCAGCACGAGGAAGGGAGTGGCTCCCCACTCCTCTGGGGTCTCCCCTCTATACCGCGCCCCGCCAGACTCTTTGTCATCTACTGTATATGAGCTCCTCAGGCTCTCGGACAGAGTACATGCATCTCTGGAAGCAATGGATAAAGACCTTTGTAACTTTACAGAACAGATATATGTCAGCAAGCTGACTGCAAGGCAGCCCTTTCTCTCTCTGACTTCGGTTACAACAGAAGAATATTCTTCTCCTAGGAAGAAGCAAATCTCCAATAAAGCAAGTTCAATATTATTTTGGACCCCAAAGACCAAGACAGTGGTCAGCCCTGTGTGATGGTGGGCGACTTGCCTTCTGGGTGCACCTCGCAACACCTCAGGACGTGTCTTCTGCTTCGGAGCCTTGGTCTCCCCTCCAGCTCCCTGGCCCAGGCCTCAAGATGCCTAAGGGCTGCTGGGGTAGTTAGTGCAGAGAGAGAAGGGAGATATAGGGTTATGACAGCCTCTCTGTTCATAATTCTTGGCCACGATGCTCCAGCTGATCCCTGGGGACTGAACATGCCTTTAATTAAAGGTTTCCAACTAGCAGACATCATATCCCTGCTTTCTCTGTTCTAAGTATAAAATGTAGACTATTTCATTTCCTCCTGAGTTATCCATGGCAAAATTTCAGCCCCAGCGTCCCAGCCCCACCTGGTCTCCTCCTGTCAGCAGTCATTACGTGAAGGAAACAATTAGGATGTGAATCTGTAGCCAGCGTACCCACAACGCTTCCCAGCACACATAAGCAGAAGAGTGCTGTTCTGAGACATCTGCTCTGCAGTTCTTCTCCCCCATGATGGCTGGGGTTTAATTGTCCCCGGGGGGGTGGGGAACTCAAGCCTGGGAAGCAAGTCAGTAGTCCAGGCTCTTGGCTCTGGTTTGACTACGTCACAGCTGACTGACTGGAGGCAGATTTGGCTGCCCAGAAAGTGGCAAAGGATCCATTCATTCCCCGGTATCTCCTAAGAGGCAAGGGTGGCCGGTAGCACAGTTTAGTGGTCTTGGAAAGCTGGTTACTAATTTGCAAGGCGGCGCTGATGACCCTCCTCCCCACCGGCAGTCAAATACGGGAAACATGTTTATACAATGGACTTCCTACCCCAGGAAGAGGCTGTGAACACAGCACACCAACCTTCAGGCATAGCCCTTAGAGCCAAGAGGGCCTCAAGAAATCATTTGGTCTGCCTTTCCCTTTGACCAGCCCCCAAGGCCCAGCCTTGAAATGATTGGCCCAGGATCTCCTGCAGGAGGCTGGGGTCCAGCTTCCGGCTCTACTCACAACGCAGGCTGGGGCTGGCGCTGAGCAAATGGGTTATGGCTGTCACCAGAGATGAGCTGGCAGCAGACACAGCAGACTATGTTTTCTTTGCAGGCTGAGGGTAACTGGAGGGAGCTGAGAATTGCTCCGCTCCGCTCAGCCTCGGGGCGGGCAGGCGGCAGGCAGGCAGAGGCAGGGGAGAGGGAAGGCCAGCGGCTCTCACGCCAAAGGAGGAATCTTCCCCCCTAGGATAAGCGAGGTAGTACGGACCAAAGATGGAAGGGAAGACCACCTTAGGGCCCCATGGAGTCCCTGTGGAGGAGGTCGGGAGCCTGGATCCCCTGTCTGGAATTGCTCTTGGGGAGTCACAGTGAGAGCTCACCTTTACAGACACTTGCTCTGTTCCAGGCACCGCGCTGAGAGCTCTGTTGCACCGTGAAGGCAGTTTTGTGTAAGGGCTGGGAACACGGCCTAAGTGACACAAGACTGGGCTGAAGCCCAGCTTTGATACTCACCAGCTCTGTGACCTTGGGCAAGTCACTTAACCTCTCTGGGCCTCGGTTCCTTCATTAATAAAATGGGAATAATAATAGCACCCACCTGATGAAGTCATTGGAAGATTAAGTACGTTCACAGACATACAGCTCTTCAAACAGTGTCTGCCATACAGTAAGCTGTAGGTAAGTTATTGCTATTACTGCTGTGTTGAAGCCTCACACAAAGCTCTGAAGATATATAGATACTCATCTCTGAGGCTCAAAGAAGTCAGATGACTGGCCCCAGGTCCGTTTGATTGACAGCATGGGTACCCTCCTAAGGTCCTCTTTGGTAAGAAGCAGCTTCACCTCCCCAGCTCCCCACCCCAGGTCCATTTCTGTTTGGAAACTCCACAGCTGCTTCATCACAGCGGGAACAAAGGTGGATCTCTATCCTCCCTCTGGGGGCCAGGCTGGCTGGTGGCTTCGGGCCCAGCCAGAAGGTCCCTCCCACAGACTCTGGCAGCACCCAATCCTGGGAGGCTCCCAGATGCCTCACCCCGTACCACCGTCCCAGGCCTCCCCTGGGGCCTCCACCTTCTTCTGTAGTCTCCCCTCCTCGTGCAAGCTGCTGGCTGCCAGACTGGAGGGACCCCTTTCGATCTCAGGATAAACAAACTGTCTCTCTGGCCCAGCCCTCTGCCGGCTTGCCGCTCCCCGCCCCCTCCATCCGCAGTGCACAGGCGCTCTGCTCTCCTGCCAACTTGGCAGCTCGGCTCTGCTGTTACTATCAACACCTCCAAGGGAAAAGGGAGAGGACTCAGCTCTGATCGCCTGGCTCACGGAGCAGCAAATTCATGTCGGAGCCAGCGCTGGAATGTCTCCCAAGCTTCCAAGGCTCCTGGTGGGGAAGGAAAGGTGGGCCGATCGGAGCAGCCCTTGATTGCAAACCAGCCTCCCAGCAGAGCTGCTGGGCTTGGCCCAAACTGCAGGCCTGGGGGGTTAGGGGGCGTGGGGAGCGGCAGCTCTGACAGAAAGGGCTGCAGGAGGATGCTTTGAGGCCATGCAGGTGTGCAGGAGAGGGCTGGGGGCGTCTATCTCACCCCAGCTCTTGCCGCGGTGCAGGGTGGGACAGGCTGTGGCCAGGATGGAAGAAACTGGTCTTTCTCTCTCCAGACTGTGAGCCCTTGGAATGCATGGACTGTGCCTTCTTTCCTCTGTCTCTCTTGGACTCCTGATGTGCAGAGCTCTTGTTGTATTGGATTGGGAGCCCCTAAGGAACGATACTTTCCCCACCGAATGGAAACTTCCCCTAGGTGGAAGCCCCCTTTTCCCTTTCCCAACCATCCTCACCACAGCATCTCAGGTCCTGCCCATGGGCTCCCTAAAGCAGCTGATGGCTTTCTCTGGCTCCTGCCAGGACTCCTGGGGCCCAGCCTAAAAGAAGAGAGAGCCCATATCTTCAGGGACCCAGTGCCCACAGAACAGGGTCTGTGGTCAGTCATCTACCCCTTGACAGACCCAAGGATGGTCGCTACACAGCCTCTCCCAGGAGGAATTGCCTTCCCAGCTTTCTCTCTGCTGTCAAGGGAAGGCCTTTGTGCCCTGCTCGAGGGCTTTGGCCTCAACAGAAGTGGTGGGTTCAGGGTCAGCTTCCTAATCCTTACACCACCCGGCCACCTCGTCTCCCCAAGGATGCAGGTGTAAGCTCCCACTCCGGGAGCTGCCAGCCTGTTGCCTTCCCTGTTACATGGAAATAACATTTTATAACTGACTGGGTTACAGCTGGTGGTGATAAAGACATGAAGATGATGCTATAAGCTTCTGAGACTAGAAGTGCTTAGCATTTAGAATCAGTATGTTTCCCTTCCCTTCTCCCTCCCCTCCTTCCTTTCTCTACTCCCTCCAGGAGCCCTTCTCCCAGATGTGAACCTGATCCTAAGACCCCCTCAATTCCCTGCTCCAGAAGTCTGAATGCCACCACCCACAGCAACACAGCCACCTTTCTGGTAAGAAGCCCCCAGGTCCCTGAAGGCCAGCTGACTTTCCAGGGACCAGGAACCAGCAAAAGAGCATTCATTCAGTGTGCAGGGTTGCAAATAAGCCACGAGAGGCTGTGCCATTCCAAGCTGCACCTGTGAGCATCCTTCTGCTGAAGCTCCGTCGGCGTTTCCATGACAAACTCGTGTTTCTGCATGCCTCTCTTCCAGCTTCGAGAGGATGCCTTACGATGAGACGCAACACTGAAAATGCCTTCATAAATTTTTTTCCCTAAAAAACGTTGCATGTTCTAAAAATCCACCTGCTTGTTACATGTGTTTGCTTTTTATTTTGAGAGTTTTGTGAGTACTATATTTGTACAGTATACATGCAAGCGTATGATATACATGTGGGAGTTCTGTGGTGGAGAGCTGTCGTGGCAAATACACAACCACCGCACAGCGTGATAAGACATCTCCCCTCCTGAAACATCTCCCACATCCATTGGCCCGTCCCAAAGCCTGAAATGCCACCACTAGAGATTTACCGCTTTTGAACTTGAGTGATTATCCATCCCTAAGGGTCTACTGTGACAATGTGCCAACCCCTAAAAGGGACTAAGTTACCATTGGATGAGGGGTTAGCAAAAGAACCGTGAGACATTGGGGAGGATGACCAAAGCGTTGCTAGAAGAGCCCTAAAAGAGGAGATGAGAGGCATCCAAGACATATTACCGACTTTACAGGTTTGCAAGGCCTGCTTGTGGGAGGACACATGCATGTACACACATACCTGCATGCATACATGCACACACACAGTGCTCATTATAGAGAGCGATTGGTCCAAAAACCTAAGTCATGTTCAGATTCACCTGGGTTGCTTCCAAAAATGCAGGTACACAGGCCTTGCCCCATTCATACTGAATCAGAATTTCTAGGGCTGGAGCCGAGCCCAAGACATTGGACATTGTAGGGGAGTAACCAAGTGCTGTTGCTGATTGGTCAGGTTTAGAAACCACTGCTGTAGAGGACAGAGCCCCAGGAGAGGAGACGGAACACCTGAATTTGGGTTGCAGCATCACCATTTATTGAAGAACCCTGGGCACTGCACTCTCTAAACCCCGGGGGAAACATGTGAGACCTAGGTGCCATGATCTGTCTGAGGCAAGTGTTACGGAAATGCCCGTTAAAAGCCATCAGACAATGCAAATGCTGTTATCACATACACACACGTGGTATGTGGCATGCGTGGGTACGTGTCACGTATATCCGTGTACCTGCATTTCCTATAGAGAGGGCAGGACTGATCTTCATTGCTCTACTTCACCTAAGCTTGTGGCTGTCTTCACATCCACATAGACTTTCTCTCTTCAGGACTTGCCCCCTGCTCTCCTCTCCCAATAGCGTGGCACAGTCCCTGATCGTTTTTTAAAAAAATTTCTATCTAATAGGTTTACCTATCATCTACGATCCCTCCTGGAGAGTAAGAAGGAAGAGAAGTAGTCACTCCTGCTTTACAACAAGGGGAAACCCAGGCAGGGGGCGGTGAGAGGGCTTTATACCATTTAAACATAGAGCAGTGCTACTTTCCTTTTGAAAACCTGGTGAATACGTACACACACAAAATTTCCCATACAGTTTCAGGGTTTCATGGACTTTCTGGCGCCTTTCCTAGGAGTCCAGTAACCCCAGGCAAAGAACATCTGCCCCACCTGGATCTGCCCTCTGAGCTTCCAGAGGGTCACGTTCAAGCATATGAGGCTTCCTTTCAGCTGTGTCTTTGCTGAGTAACTAACACATTACCCGCTCGCCCCAAGCTGCAAGATTAACTTGCCTGACCTTCCCTCCCTCCCCAAGAAAGAGGGTCAAAACCCAGTGATGCAGTGACACATCATTGCATCTGGACAGCACCTCACACCAGACTGTGCCTCCCCATTCCTGAGCCTGCAGTACAAAGTCTGAGCTGCCGTTAGGTATCAGGAGGATGGATGATCTTTATCGCAATAACAGAAGACACAGCTCAAACTGACTTAAACAATAAAAGGAATCTACCAGTCAGTGACAGTAAAAAATGTTTGAGGTGGCTGGGCTTTATGCAAGGTCTGACTCATTTGCTCTGTGTTGTTTCCTTTTGTCTCTCCACCCTCCTCCACTGTGTCAACTTCATCCTAAGACTCTCAGCCTTCAAGGTTGCAACATGGTGGCCAGCAGCAACCAAAGCTCTATGCACCTTCACTCATTCTCGGGAGAGAGAGCAAGCTGCTTTTTTGATAGTTTCCATGAATGAAAGTGGAAACTTCTTTCCAGAACCTCTCAGTCAATGTGTCCCCACATCTCATTAGCCCACGTTGGGAAACATCCCATCCTGGTCAGAGCCGCTGTCCTTGGAGTGCTGCCTGGCTGGGAAATTCAGAACATGGTACAGGTGGCTTGCCTCAGTGCTCAGACCTCCAAGCCCTTGGGCTTAGCCTCCTCTGCAATTTAAACTGCTTTCAAGAGAGGAATGGAGGACTCAAAAGAAATGATTTTATAAAAGCTCAGGCTCTGGTTTTGTCCTACACAGGCCCTGGGCAAAAGGCTGGGCCTTCTCAGGAAGGAAAGAGGGGATGGATTTTCACTTTCTAGAAAGGGAAGGCAACAGAATCTGCATCCAGTCAGCCGAGTGGAATGTGGGCCACACAGGGAGTCAGAGAGCTGAGCTATGCCTCTTTCCTCCTTAGAAGGCTTGGAAGATCATGAACGACGCGTTTATCCTCTCTGGCCTCTCTACAAAAAGAGTGAAATGGTCATCCCTTCACTTTTACAGTGATCATATGTAAGGTACGACAGCTTGGAATGAAGCTGAGTCCTCAGAAGTTTCCAGGATTCTGTGCTACATCACAGAAGATCGAGAATGTGGTATGGGTTGAGTGTTGAGTCTCATCGTAAGGTTTTTGGCCAGTCCTCAATTGCCAGAACCATCCAGAAGGTCTGTTAGTGTAACTCCAAAACTTCAGGTCCCATGTGGCTCTGGCACTGTTTGGAGCTCATATAAAGAAACGTGGCTCAGCAACTGAAAGTGATTTTTTAAAAAAATCCAATTATTTATTTAAATCTTTTGAAGATATATAAACACTTTGCAAAGTTTTTCTAAAGCCCCCTTTTCTCCTCCCTAATTCCCTCACATTCCTAGCTACTCAAGGGCATTTTGTGTGTCAAAAGCTCCCATGCTCTCTCCAGCACCCAAATGCCTCCCCTCTTTTGGAGCTCTTTATTATTTTGTTTTAATTGATTTTTATTTACTTACTTATTTATATTTGGCTGCGTTGGGTCTTCATTGCTGTGGGCTGGCTTTCTCTAGTTGCGGCCGGAGCGGGGGCTACACGTCATTGCGGTGCATGGGCTTCTCACTGCAGTGGCTTCTCTTGCTGCGGAGCACGGGCTCTAGGCGCGCGGGCTCAGTAGTTGTGGCTCACTGGCTTAGTTTCTCCGCGGCATGTGGGATCTTCCTGGACCAGGGCTCGAACCTGTGTCCCCTGCACTGGCAGGCGGATTCTTAAACACTGCACCACCAGGGAAGTCCCTGGAGCTTTTTATTATGGAGGGTGATTTAATCTCTTGTGTCAGGTCCTGTTCCATTTCCTCTGGGCTCTCTTCCCACTCATTCTCCCAGTTCTACATCCCAAAAGATCTTTATCAAAGTTGAGCCAGAACTCTTCTTAGAGTACTCACACATTTCACTAAACCTTGTCCCTGTCACATAAGCATCATTGGGGAAACAGACTTCCAGTCTCATATACATATAAATTATTCTAGTGGTATGTATTCCAGGGAAAGAGCCCATAGGGTTTATTAGGATTTATATATATGAGATTTATTGTAGGAATTAGCTCACATGGTTATGGAGGCCAAGAAGTTGCATGATCTGCTGTCTGCAAGCTCATAAACCAGGAAGGCTAGATGCTGGTATAATTCTGTCCAAGTCCAAATGCCAGAAAATCCAGGGAGCCACTGGTATAAGTCCTGGAGTCCGAAGACCCAAGAGCCAGGAATTCCTATGTCTGAGGGCAGGAGAAGATGGACGTCCCAGCTCAAGAAGAGAAGGGGGAATTCACCTTTCCTCCACCTTTTTGCTTTATTAGGGCCCTTCTTTTTGTGTGTGTGTGTGGTACGCGGGCCTCTCACCATTGTGGCCTCTCCCGTTGCGGAGCACAGGCTCTGGACGCACAGGCTCAGCGGCCATGGCTCACAGGCCCAGCTGCTCCGCGGCACGTGGGATCTTCCCGGACCCGGGCACGAACCCGTGTTCCCTGCATCGGCAGGCGGATTCTCAACCACAGCGCCACCAGGGAAGCCCTAGGGCCCTTCTTGGGTTGGATGATGCCCATCCACACTGATGAGGGCAGATCTTCTTTACTCAGCCTATTGATTCTAAATACTAATCTCTTCCAGAAACATCCTCACAGACACACCCAGAAACAATGTTTTACTGGCTATTTGGGCATCCCTTATCCCAATCAAGCTGACACATAAAATCAACATCACATACCCCATCTGGAAGTAGGACATCGGCTTTAGTGGTTTTGGCTGTTGGGGATGGGGGGGTGGGCGCTCATGAACCGTCCACCTGGAGAACATTGCCTTCTCATACCTTCTACTCCTGTGGTTGTTACTCGGAACAAGTCCACAGGATATTCTCCACTGGCTCCTCCAGCTCCACTCTCCAGCCTTCTCGACCCTGCTCTGAGATCCAGGAGGCCCACCTGTGTGGTCTATACCTAGAGGCTCCCTCGCTGTCTGGCTCCTGGTTGGGTTTGTCCAATGGGAGGCATTGGAGGTTGGGATGTTTATTCTGCCAGCTCCCCCGCTGCTGGGCTGATGGTTGGCTCAGACTCCCATCCCAGGCCCTCTCCTAGCTGCAGCTGCCCCTGGGCTCTGGTCACTACTCCCACTTTCCCCTTCAGCCCGGAGGCAGTAGCAAGTCCCTGTAGTTGTTGGTCCCTGGGACTCGTTACCACCTTCCCTGGCTTCCTCACCCTTGTCTCTTGTCTGAACCCTGTAAACAGCTCCTTGATCCAGCTCTCCTCACTGCCTGGAGTGACAGGACGTGGACTGATTCAGTGCCCCTGACTTTCACAGACTTGTTACCTCCTGGAGTCTCACCTTATCGTTGTGAAGTGGAGAGGGGAGCGAGGAAGCATTACATTCTTATTTATGGAGGTTCTGACATGTAAAACTTTCAACAATGATTCAGCCAAATGTCAAGGTCTAACTTGCATCTTTGGTCTGGAATATCTACCGTTTGGGGCCAAGTTAAGGATTTAGTCAGTGGCTGAAGAACAGTGTCTCTCCGAAAAGCTCAGTGGAAAATGAATCCACAGCTTGTCACTATCCTGATCTAACTTTGGTACTACCTTGACCAGACAGGAACCACTAAAATTCGGCTGGGACTTTGCTGCACTCCCCAGCCAGTTTACCTTATCCTGACCACAACAAGACCAGAAAAGATAGAAGAATGCCAAGTACATGCCGCAGAAAGACTGAGTCAGGGGTGAACATGATCTGAGCTACTCTGAAAAAGCCTCTCACTCCAAAAAAATCCACACACATCCCCCATTTCCATCCTAGGCCTGATTAGGATGAAACCATGTCTGCCTGTATCTGAAATTTCATCAGTAAAGAGGTATAACTCTGCCTTTAGGCCAAATGTAAATATTGCCCTGAAAGGAGACATTTAGTTACATTTGATGAATATTTCCATTATGTGCAAAGCACTGCTGAATACTAGTTAATGTTTTAATCCTACCAGTTACCCTGGAGTAGGAATAAACTGAATATGAGGAGAAGAAAGTGAAAGAGAGGTGGGGAGAAACATGGCAAAAAGGGAGGAAGTTGAAGACACACGTTGCCTTTATTCATCCTGGGCTCAGGGGAGAGGCTCTGGATTAGACATATAAACAGGGAGTCTGCAGCATTATGGATGGTGCTTAAAGCCATGGGCTAGATAAGACCCCCAGGAGGAAGGACTGAGAGGACTAGAGGACAGGGCAGGAAAGAGAGGAGGGGTGAGGATAGATGAGAACTGAGCCCAGGGACACTCCAATCTTAGAGCTTTTGAAAGGGGGAAAAGTGAATCCAGGAACGAACATGGAAAAGGAACAGTTGGTGACATAGGAGGAAGATTGGAAAACTCTGGTGTTTGGAAGCAGCTGAGAAATTGTTTCATGAAGTGAGTGACCAAACGACTTAAATTGTTGCTGATGGATCAAATAAGAACGGATAATTGACCATTGAATCTGTCATCATAGAAGTCCCTTGATAACTGTGGTTTTACTGTCATGATAGGGACACAAGCCTGATTGGAGGGTGTGTGACAAAGAATAGGAGGCTAGGAAATAGAAACAGTCCAGATAATGTTTTTAAATTTTGCTCTGAATGATTAGCAGACAAATGGTGAAGTAACTGGAGGGGAAAGTAGGGTCTAGGATTCTTTTTTTTAAAGATGAGAGTTATATCCCATTTAGTATGCTAATGGGTATGGTGCACTAGAGAGAGAAAATTTGACAATGCATATGAGAGAGCAGATAATTGCTGGAGCGATACCTTTGAATAAGCAGAAAGGGAAGGGATCCAGTGCACAAGGGGGGGGGGGGCTGGCCTCAGGTAGATGCATGGATGGTCCATTCATCCTAAGAGGATGGAGGCAGAGTAAAAGGACCTAGGGCTTCCCTGGTGGCGCAGTTGTTGAGAGTCCGCCTGCCGTTGCAGGGGACACGGGTTCGTGCCCCGGTCCTGGAGGATCCCACATGCCGTGGAGTGGCTTGGCCCGTGGGCCATGGCCGCTGAGCCTGTGCATAGGCTCCGCAGCAGGAGAGGCCACAGCGGTGAGAGGCCCGTCTACCGCAAAAAAAAAAAAAAAAAAAGGACCTGGATACTGGAGGTTGGTATTTTTGGTGGTGGGATGGTAAGGATTTTTTTTTTCCTGATTTCTTCTATTTTCTCAGTGGGGAAAAAAAACTGCTATCATTGGCTGAAAGTGAGAAGAAGGAATAGTTGTGTGAAGGCTTGGGAAGGGAAGAGTGTGATACAGTTATCACAAAACGTAGGAGAGTTACTTGCCTGGGGAGAGACTGTAGGATTGCTGGGCAGCAATATGGTCCTCCTGAAGTTAAAGGCCATGATTTTAAAGGGAGATCTTTCAGCACAGTCACGTGTTTTTCTCCAGCCACTTTCGGCAGCTGGAGTACAGGCGCGGAATAGGTGAAAGTTAGATTTGACTAGTGTTGGGGCTTTGCTAGGCCCACAGGTTGGGAGGGAAGAAGGTCAAGGTGGTTGTATTAGTTATCAATTGCTGTTAAAAAAAATGTTCCCGGGCTTCCCTGGTGGCGCAGTGGTTGAGAATCCGCCTGCCGATGCGGGAGACACGGGTTCGTGCCCTGGTCCGGGAAGATCCCACGTGCCGCAGAGCGGCTGGGCCCGTGAGCCATGACCTCTGAGCCTGTGCGTCCGGAGCCTGTGCTCCGCAACGGGAGAGGCCACAACAGTGAGAGGCCCGCATACCGCAAAAAAAAAAAAAAAATGTTCCCAACACTTAGTGGCTTAAAACATAGACATTTATTATCTCACAGTTTTTGAGAGATAGAACTTAGAATTTGGAAGCAGCATGGCTGGGCAGTTCTGGGGTCTGTCATGAGGATGCAGTCAAGATGTTATCAGGGCGACGGTCATCTGAAAGCTTGACTGAGGCTGGAGACTCTGCTTCCACCATGGCTCACGTACGTGACTGGCAAACCAGAGGTGGTTGTTGGCAAACAGATTCAGTTCCTCTCCATGTGAGTCTCTGCACAGGGTGTTCGTGTGTCCTCACAACGTGACATATGGCTTCTCACAGAGATAGCAATCCAAGAGGGAGAACTAAGCTGAAGCTATCTTTTTCTGACCTTGACTTAGGTCACAATGGATTGCTTGGCCACATTCCATTTGTTAGAAGCAAGTCACCAAGTTCAGCCCATGTTCAAGGGGAGGGGAATTAGACTCCACCTTATGAAGGGAGAAGTGTTGTTATGAACTGAATATTTGTGTCCCCCCAAAATTTATATGTTGAAGCTTTAAACCTCCAGTGTAGCTATATTAGGAGATGGGGCCTTGAAGGAAGTTATTAAAGTTATATGAGATCATGAAGATGGTGATCATGATCTGATAGGATTATGTCTTTATAAGGGGAGACACAGCTGCTCAATACTCTATAATAACCTAAATGGGAAAAGAATTTGAAAAAGAGTAGATACACATATACGTATAACTGATTCACTTTGCTGTACACCTGAAACTAACACAACATTGTTAATCAACTATACTCCACTATAAAATAAAAAAAATTTTTAAAGAGAAATATATTTAGAACTAAATTAACAATGAAAAAAAAAGGTTTAACATTTTCTTAGTGGTTAAAAAAAAGAAGAAAAAAGAAGAAGAGACTCGGCTCGCTGCTTCTTCAAGCCGAGAAGAGAGCCCTTACCAGAAACTGAACTGGCCAGAACTTTGATCTTAGACTTCTAGTCTCCAGAATAGTGAATAAATTAATTTCTGTTGGTTAAGCCACTCACTCTATGATATTTTGTTATGGCAGCCCAAGAAGACCAACACAAGTGTCAAAGAACTTGCAGACATATTTTAATGTCATTACAAAGGACAAAGATATATGCAAATGAGTTTCTTGTGATGGACCATGAACCCTAAGCTGAGAAGGGAGAGAACTGATGGTCTAGAGGGATGAATGAATGGACTAGAGAATCACTGAGTGGAAGAGAGGTCACAGAAGGGGTGGAAGAATCTCGGAGTGGGAAGCAAATTGAAGAGATATGAGGTACTGGCCAGAGAGAGCTGCTTGAAGTGTAGATTTTCGGACTTGGCACAGTTGGTGCTGGTGACAAGATCTAGGGTAAGATGACAGAAGTAGGTGACTGAGGTGGGAGGAGATTAATTAATGGAAAGGCAGATCATCTAATAGACATTGAAGGGCGCGGGAATGATGCCAAGTGTACGGATGCTAGAGTGACTCACAGAACTCAGGATAACACTGTACTTACACTTATTGAGCAAAGAACACAAATGAACAGCTGGATAAAGAGGTACACAGGGTAGGTCAGGAAGGGTCCTGATGCAAGAGCCTCTGTCCTGTGGAGTTGGGACGCATCACCCTTCCTGCATGTGGATGTATTATTATTCACCAACCCGGAAGCTCTTCGAATCTTGCTGTTCAAGAGTTTTTATCTTGAACAGTCTTGGGACCTCCTCTTTCTCCAGAAATTGGGGGATGGGACTGAAAGTTCCCATCCTCTAAATTTACCTGTTAGGTCTTTCTTGTGGCCAGCCTCCATCCTGAAGCTATCTAGGGGCTTCACCCTGAGTCATCTCATTAGCATAAACTCTGGTGTGGTCCAAAAGAGCTCATTATGGATAACAAAAGACACTACTATCACTCTGGAAATTCCATGAGTTTTAGGAGCTCTGTGCCAGAACCAAGGACAAAGACCAAATATATTTTATTAAACCACAGCCTGCCTCATAATAAGTGCTATGTAAGGTATTAATAATCCCTTGTTAGAGATGAAGCCACTGAGGTACAGAGAGGTTAAGTAACTTGCTTATGGGCACACAGCTAATAACGGCCAGGGTGAGGGACTCAGACTCAGAGTCATGTTAAATGAGAGAAAGAGGTGATTTCAGAAGATCTTAAGTGAACCCTCCCTGAGGCTCCATTGGTCAGTTTTGCCTGGGTCCCCCACATCTAACAATATCTGCTACTATTCTTTTCTTCTCCTTCTTCTTGAGACAACATGAGTTGGTTTCTGTTATTTAGAACCGAAAACGTTCTGGGATAGACTATGTGACCAGTGAAAGCCAAGAGTGGCTGGAAACAATATTTAAAGGGCCAATGGCAAAATTCCTCTTTGGAAAGAATCGAGTCCAAATATTGAGTCCAAAATATAGGCTTTTAGGCATAATCTGAAAGTAGAAGGCAGAACGAAAGGAGAGTTGAATTGCTTTGCTTAAAAATCAAGGAGGGACTTCCCTGGCGTCGCAGTGGTTAAGACAACACGCTCCCCGTGCAGGGGGCCCGGAGTTCGATCCCTGGTCCGGGAGCTACATCCCACATGTATGCTGCAACTAAGGGGCTGGTGAGTCGCAACTGAGGAGCCAGCCTGCTGCAACTAAGATCCAAAGCAAAAATAAATAAATAAATAAATATTAAAATATAAATAAATAAAAATCAAAAAGAACTTGTTTTTTTCATTTGGTCTCCCAAGGAGAAATTTTAAGCTGTCTTCAACCTGACTTTGTTATGAAGTTGTCATGAACAAATAAGTACTCAAACCTTGATCGTATCTCTAATTATTTCTTTAAGACCAGATTCTAAGAAATGCAATTATTTGGTCTCAGGGCATGGATATCTTAAAAACATTTTTTAACAAATTGCCCTCCAGAAAGACTGAAACAGTTTATATTTCCACCAACAGTGAATGAGTCTTGACTTCCCAGTGTGTGTGTGTGTGTGGGGGGGTTGCGGTGAGTGTGAGTGTGTGTGGGTTTTTTTGGCTGTGCTGCACAGCTTGCAAGATCTTAGTTCCCTGACCAGGAATTGAACCTGAGCCCTCCACAGTGAAAGCACAGAGTCCTAACCACTGGACCGCCAGGGAATTCCCTATATATTTTAAAATCTTTGACAAATAGGTGAAAATTGCTTTGGTTTGTATTTTGATATTACCAGTAATTTCAAACAGTTTAAATGTGTTTATTGGCCATATCTATTTCTTCTTTTAGGAATTGCCTTTCCACAGGCCTCTGGAAAGATGCTTCCCATCTTTCTGCTGAACAAAATCTGACCAAGTCCTCTCTCCTTCCTACTTTGCCCACATGGGTTTACTCATCACCACCCCTTATACAGTGATCAAACTGTCTGGTTTTAAAACTGAAAGTCCCATGTCATGGAAATCCCTCATTCCTGGGCAAACTGAAACAGTTTGTCACTCTACCTCTGGGCCTTAGGCCTTCATCTGGAAAATGAAGACCAGATGCCCTTTCATGTCCCTCCCAGCTTCTTACTCATTCACCCCACAACTATGGACCATGTTCTACTCCTCTGAGCAGGCATTCTGCTAGGGAGGCATTAGGGATTCCTCAGTGACCCAGACCAAGTATCCCTCATGTTTATGATGGTTCCTGGAGGGATACTATCTTGATGGATTTTCCACTAAGACCTTAATGTGATTGGTTGATAGAAGATAAAGAAGCCCTAATATGGAAGCAGGAAGAATGGTCCCCGGAGTACACCTGAAGGAAGTTAGATGTCAGGAAAGGTGAAGAGGGCTGAAGAGGCAAAAGATAAACCTGAAGGACTCTGAAGTTTGGCTCAGGAACAGTAACCAGTGTGCCTTTTCTCAGAGGCAGATTCTCTGCAATCTGAGGCTATTTCCTGGTACCCTTCCCAAAGCCCTTAAAATAGGCATTTGAGGGAATTCCCTGGTGGTTAGGAATCCTCACTGCCAAGGGCTGGGGTTCAATCCCTGGTCGGGGAACTAGGATCCTGCAAGCTGTGCAAGCAGCCAAAAAAAAGGCATCTGAGAAACTCTCCTGGGTGCCAAGGTTTATAGTGACTTTATGCATCTCTCTTGTTGGCCCAGGTTTACATGTCCCAAGATTTGGAAAGAGTTCCTCTCCCTGTGACATCCTGTAAAAATGAGCACCATTAGAGATCATTTATAGAGAGCAAGCGCTTTTGTACCCCACGTTATTAAAGGTCAGAAATAAATTCTCACCATGCCCAAGAAAGGGCCTCAGAGAGAAGCAGCCAAGGACACAAAGCTGTCCAAAACCTCTCTCCTCTCTGCCAGGCTCAAATGGGTCTGGTTTTTTGGATTCTGATCAATAGACTGCTGGGAGAATGGTGAGCTCACTGAAGGCAGGAACAAAGTTCTGCCTCAGATACCCCCATGCAGCACTGAACACAGCCTGCACGCCTCAGAAGCCAAGGAAACACTTACCGAGTTAGACAGACCTAGCTCACCTAGCTCTAGCAGAAAATGGGGAGGGAGCTGGAGCCCAGAGCTCCTGCCACCGCCTTCAAGAGGCAGGGAAGTCCTGATGAAAAGCCTGCCAGGCCGCTAACGAGAGCTAAACCACCAGCAGGCTGTGATTGCTCATTGTTTGGTTATAATTAGCTGCATATTCCGTGATGGCAAAGCTACAGCCTGCATCAAGCAGGAGCAGGGCTGGGGGAGGGCTGCCACCCTCGCAGCCACCAGCTTTGGCCCTGGGCTCTGAAACCTGGACTCCTTTGTTTCCTGGCCCTGCCTGCCCTGCACCCAGGGGCAAGGCCCATGGCTGGCCTATGTAGATCATTGATACTGGGCCAACACCAAATCCTGTTCTTAGGCCAAAGAGGAACTCCTTACTGTGGCTGCATGAGAGCATGAGCTGAAAAATCAGGCATGCCTGAGTGTGAGACCAAGTTGTCTGCAACTACAAGCTGTGTGACCTCAGGCAGGTTATTTAACTTCTTGAGCCTGTAGACTTAAAAAAAAAAAATGCATAACCTGAGAGTTGCAAGGTTTTTTTAAAAAAAATACATTTATTTAATTTACTTATGTTTGGCTGCTTTGGGTCTTCGTTGCTGCTTGCAGGCTTTCTCTAGTTGTGGCGAGCGGGGGCTACTCTTCGTTGCAGTGTGTGGCCTTCTCATTGCGGTGGCTTCTCTTGTTGCGGAGCGCAGGCTCTAAGGTGCACAGTCTTCAGTAGTCGCGGCACGCGGGCTCAGTAGCTGTGGCTCACAGGCTCTAGAGCTCAGGCTCAGTAGTTGTGGCGCACGGGCTTAGTTGCTCCGCGGCCTGTGGGATCTTCCCGGACCAGGGCTCAAACCCGTGTCCCCTGCCTTGGCAGGCGGATTCTTAACCACTGCGCCACCAGGGAAGCCCATGAGGTAAGTTTTATTTGGGGCAAAATGAGGACTGCAGCCCGGGAGACAGCATCCCAGATAGCTCTGAGAAATCGCTCCAAAGAGGCAGGGGAGAAGCTCAGTATATATGTGATTTTGGTGAAGGGGGAGTACATGCAGTCGAGCACATATTTTTTTTTTACAGAAGGTTTCTGCTAGTCTCTTGTGGGTTAGTGCTACTGAGGAGGAGCAGACGTCCCCATGAAGGATTTTAGTGCTTTTCTAGATATGAGGAGATACAAGAATTGGGCTCATAAAATTGGCTCCTGAAAACATCTAACTATCTGAGGACCTGTTCTGCCAGTTTTTCCCAGAGCACAGAGTGCCTCATTTCTGCTCTCCACCTGAACTCCTTGCAGGGGGTGTTGAAAGTCAGCAGCTGCAGCAGCATATGATTTAATCCTTGTAGAGGTAGATGGCAAGTGTCAGTGGAAAATGCCTATTTGTAGTTGACAAGCCGCAGTTTCCCCATCTATAAAATGGGACAGTAATAATAGGACTCATCTTCCTTATGGGGTGTGGTGAGACTTGAAAGGGATAACTCATTTAAGGTACTCAGCAGAGTGCCTGGTGTGCTGTTGGCCCTCAGTGCATTGTGGCTGCCATGGTGGAATGGATAGGAAGTGGGCTTCTACTCAGGCTCCTTCCTCCTTTCTGCACTGTTTGTCCTCACGCCCTTGGTCAGTCTCCATCCGCCCCCCCCCCTGCCCCACCCCCTGCAGCCTACTCTTTCTCCTTCCCTAAGGAACCAGCTCTGGGGGAGGGTCTGCCTTAGCAGTTTCAGTCTCAGTGTGAACTCTGTGACCTCTCCTAAGAGTGTAGTCTTGAACTTTTTTTCCCTGTGACCCATAGGAAAAAGAAAAACATTTTACATAGTGACCCAAGACACACATACATACAGGTAGATAAAACAGAAGACACAAAAGTTTCATGAAACGGTACTTATCCAAATCAAGTGTAATGTATTTTTTTTAATATAAATTTATTTATTTTTGGCTGCATTGGGTCTTTGTTGCTGCGCACGGGCTTCCTCTAGTTGTGGCACATGGGGGTTACTCTTCATTGCGGTGCGCGTGCTTCTCACTGCATGGCTTCTCTTGTTGCAGAGCACAGGCTCTAGGCACACGGGCTTCAGTAGTTGCTGCACACGGGCTCAGTAATTGTGGCTCGTGGGCTCTAGAGCACAGGCTCAGCAGCTGTGGCACATGGGCTTAGATGCTTTGTGCCATGTGGGATCTTCCCGGACCAGGGCTCGAACCCATGTCCCCTGCACTGGCAGGCGGATTCCCAACCACTGCGCCACCAGGGAAGCCCAAGTGTAATGCATTCTGATATGTTCTCTTGATAAATTGATTTCATGACCCAACAGTGGGTTGAGACCTTTAGTGTGAAAAACAGTGCCTCCGGTGGAAGAGGCCAGTTAACTCTCATTTCTCATTATAGAGCAAAAGATTCTGTTCCCTCTTAAATGGATTTTTATCGGGGAATTACTGGAAGAGAAAATTCTGAAAAGCTGAAGCCACATAACCACATCTGAGACTTAAAGGTAAAAGCAACTTTGAATCTCTGTTCATTATGAGGATGGGTTTTTGCGTAAGTTTTGGGGCCTTCAGAATCAAGCTTCAAAATACAGGAGATCACCTATCCTTTGCTCCTACACCAAACCACAAGCTTTTCCTTAGCTGGGATTCCAGAAAATCTTCCAAATGTCACTATGCCTAGGTGCCAGGGAAGGGCAAGGTTTATATAGATTCAGCTGGACAGGAAATACTCTGAGCTAAGATTGTACTCACATTTTTTTTTCCATAACAAATTCAGGGCATGTGACCTCACGGGTACTTCTGAGGATGATAGGATAAAATGGTCTTGTCTTCTGGTTGGAGGAAAGGAGCCTTGGGCTTCCAGAACCTTCTGGAATACCAGAAACTTCTCCTAATACCCTTGAGGGTGCTCAGTAATTAAATACATGAGTGGATTTATAGGAGGACTGGCTCCTGACTGGGAAGAAGAGAAGTAGAGAGAGTAAAGGGAAGTAGAAGTCTCCCGGAGTGTGTTGTGATTATGCTTACAGCTGCTTGGGCTCACAGCTCCTTGCTCGCCCTGCGCTGCTCCAATCTCCCCCTCCTGCGTGCCACATCCCCACAGCTCTCTCAACCGTCTCTGCCCTTAACAACTTGACTTTGGCCGAAGGTGGCTGTTGTTACTGAAGAATGAAGAAGGACCAGGCTGGGTTGAACTTTCACACTTGGATCTACTTGGATCAGTCCCGTGGAGGAGAGTGATATAATAGTTTCCTTGTCATTTGGGCCCTCGAATGCTGGGACTCCTCCCTTCTATACTGCAACCTAGAATTCTGAAGCTTGAGTAGGACAACAGTCCCTTGTAAGGATCTAAGGACACTCCTCCTCCCAAGGACATCTCTACCTCACAATCCTCTACTTCCAGCCCTAGCTGTACACACTGCCTGCATCTACACTTTCCAGTAGGGACACACAGTCAACGGGAATGGTCATCTCCAGGTCTGGGCCTCGGTGAGTCCCTCGGAAAGGAGGTTGATTCCAATATATACATAAGGATTTGCTTAGGGACCCAAGGGAGGAAACCAGGTGAGATTAAAAAAAAAAAAACCTCCTGAGACCTTCCTCCCATAGACCCCAAGGAGAGAAGGTGAAGAGGACAGGGAGTCATCTCTCAAGACCTCTTTCAGTCCCTACTGCTATTAAACAAATTGGCTCAGCCCAGCCCATGAGATCAATGTGCACAGACCACAACCTCAAGGCCAGAAAGTAAAACTCAAGTCCTTTTAATCATTTACCCAGTTACTTTGTTCCAAGCTCTGACCTCGCTCTCTTCCTTGGCCCTGCACCTTTGGAAAACAGTGTGTTTGATGAAAAGCCCTGACTGCTGTTACTTTCAGCCATCTACCTCCTTTGCCTACTTGTTTCCTATGCCTATGTTTCTGGGAGTCTAATTGGGATTAAATTACAGGGTACTACTAATAGGGGGGTGAAAACCCAGCTAATGGCTCCCTGTTCCACTAGGCAACAATTGTAGTAATCACAAAAAGAAAGGCATTAGCTGGAGGTGGCTGGGTTTCCTGGTCTGGCTTCCTCCACACCCCTGTCTGAGCAAGTGAATATGGTTCACAGGGCACACCAAAAACCCAGAGACGAGTGAAGATGAAAACAACTTTATTGAAAGAATCAGGGACAAAGCAAGAAAACTCTTTTAGAAATGAGAATTGGCATCACAACAAAAGTAGAAGCAAAGAGAACTGGGTTCAATACCTTGGAAAATGAACCGAAGTAATCACATAAATCACTAAAGAGCTTTGGCTTGGGTTTTCAGGGATGTGACGAAGTTGAAGGAGCACTGGTCCTTCACTCACTTTCTGCGGGTTAAGCCTGACGGAGAGCACGTGTGAAATAAACAGGCAGCTCCGCAAAGTAAATCCACACCACAGACGTTCCAAAGAGACACAGGCCAACAGCACCATCATTCCATCCAATAAATTGCACTCACATTGAGACAGAAGAAAAACAACATGACACGAACCCTGATGTCAAGGTCCACACAGTCCAAGATGGGGGACTAAATAGTGTGTCTACTGACAAGTCCCTATTCCTGACCCTCATGACCCATTTCTCAAATTAGAAAGCACTTCATAGGCTCTCAGCTGTGAAGAACATAGGGTTTACTGTTCTCATTCTACAGATATAGAAACCAAGGCTCAGAGAAGTTAATTGCTCAAGGTCATGTGTTGCCCAAGTTTCCGAATTTCTTTGGCTCTTGCCTCTTCCTGCAGGGAGTCCCCAGCGATGTCCCAGTCTGCCGTTGAAGAAGTCTGCCCTTGTCACTGCTCCACCACCTAACACCACACCCTGCAGATGCTGGAAAGCAGGGAGGGACAGCAACTCCCCTCCGGAGTTAGAGTACCACACGAGGATGCCCGCACGGGCTTACAGAGTTTACTTGAAACGCCGCCTCTCTTTCTTTTTAATTAGAGCCTCCTCTCTCACTACAATCCAGATTTGGATCTATAAAAGCAGGGTGTCGAAAATACATCCAAATGGTAGATAGTATCTTATGCTAAAAAATAGAAGTAAATGTCATATCAACACTCAGGATTCAGATAATAGAAGCATTTTTGTTCAAGATGTATCCTAAATCAAATGAAAGCAGGTATTAAAATAGAAGTTTCAGCTGAATCACAATAAATACCAAATTCCAAAGTGAAGTGCTAGACCAGGATTTACAAAGTAAGTGGCAAAAGAGTTGAGGGTAAGATGTTAGATGAGAATTTCTTTGGAGAAAGCTGTGTTATGAGTTCCACTCCACCCCCTATCTCAGAGGTGTCAAGACTGAGAAACCAGGGGAGTTCCCCTGTGGTCTGGTGGCTAGGATTCGGCGCTTTCACTGACGTGGTCTGGGTTCAATCCCTGGTCAGGGAACTGAGATCCCGCAAGCTGAGCTGTTGGGACAAAGGTGAGAGCTGTGAGTGGGAGAGAGAGAGGGATGCCTAGGATAGTCAAAGATCCTATCCAGGGCTTCCCTGGTGGCACAGTGGTTGAGAATCCGCCTGCCAATGCAGGGGACATGGGTTCGTGCCCCGGTCTGGGAAGACCCCACATGCTGCGGAGCCGCTAGGCCCGTGAGCCATGGCCGCTGAGCCTGCGCGTCCAGAGCCTGTGCCCCGCAACGGGAGAGGCCACAACAGTGAGAGGCCTGCATACCGCAAAAAAAAAAAAAGATCCTATCCAAGAGGACAGCCTACTAGAGGGGCAAAGAGATCTCAGCCAGGACAAGCTGGAGGTATGGCCAGATTCCTAGGGATGGAGGAAGGAGTAAACCATGAGCCTGAGGAAAGTACATCACCCAGACTAAAGGACTGCATATGTTATGGGCTGAATGTCTGTGTCCCCCCAAAATTCATACGTAGAAATCCTAACCCCAATGTGATGGTGTTAGGAGGTGGGACCTCTGGGAGGTAATTAGTCATGAGGGTGGAGCTCTTATGAGTGGGATTTAGTGTCTGTAGAAGACGAGGCCAAAGAGCTATCTTGTTCTCTTTCTGCCACGTGAGGATACAATGAGACCGGTCAGCATTCCGCACCCCAGAAGAGAGCTCTCACTAGAGCCCACCCATGCTGGCCACTGGACCTCAGACTACAACCTCCAGAACTGTGAGAAATAAAATTGGGTGTTTTTTTGTTTTTGTTCTTTTGTGGTACACGGGCCTCTCACTGTTGTGGCCTCTTCCGTTGCGGAGCACAGGCTCCGGACGCGCAGGCTCAGCGGCCACGGCTCACGGGCCCGGCCGCTCCGCGGCATGTGGGATCTTCCCGGACCGGGGCACGAACCCGTGTCCCCTACATCTGCAGGCGGACTCTCAACCACTGCGCCAACCAGGGAAGCCCAAAATTCTGTTTTTATAAACCACCCAGTCTATGGTATTTTGCTATAGCAGCCTGAACTAAGGAGGGGATATAAAGTATCCACAAAAGTCAGCTTTAAACACCTGCAAGCCCAGAAAACACCAATGCCAGATTCCCACCCCTGCACAAGTCAAGAGGGAACTTTCCTGCTTGTTCCCACTCCAACACCGTAAGCATCAAAAACCACAGTTAAAAGGATGGAAGCGGAGAGATAGAAGTGTTGTCGACTGTGAGTGTTCAGCCTGGGCTGAAGGAGAGGGAAAAAGCCTTAATTTTGCATCACATTTGGAATTTTAATGATTATATGAACATTTTAGACACTGAGTTGTGTCTATATTCAGGCTTAAGGTGAATAAAGCCTAAGAAAGATCAAGGAAGTCACAGGGCGTGCCTGAATTTTTATTCAGGTGCAGTAGACGCAGCAGCCCTACTGAATTCAAAGGCTTAACAAGAGAGAAAACTTAAGTTTCTTTATAATTACTTCCCATGAGTTGTGCTTGTTTAATGTAACAGTTGTTCAAAAAATACACTGATTGGGAACTATATTCAATATTCTGTAATAACCTATAAGGGAAAAGGATATGAAAAAAGATAGATATGTATGTATAACTGAATCACTTTGTTGTACACCTGAAACTAACACAATATTGTAAATCAACACTTCAATTAAAAAAATACTGATTTGTTAAATTGCTGTCCTAAGAAACCTAAAAACAATGATGCCATTCATAAATAGACCCCACTCCTCAGACTGACTACTGCGGAGAGAGAAGCCAATGAGAGAGCAGGCTCCGCTCTCACTAAGGGACCTGAGGGGAGTGTCCGGCCGGGAGCTGCCTGCCTCTATAGAGTCGAGCTGGGGGAACCGGTACCCAAGGTTGCCCCGAGCACGGTCTGCAGCTGGTGGAACACTACCGGCCTGTTCTGAGGATGCCCTGAGTGTCCACCGGCTCTTCTGCGACAGGAAGGATGGAGAATTGGGAGCTGACTCTGGTGCAGGAGGAGCCAGGAGCACAGAATCTGCTCCAGTTGTCGGGATGGGAGGAATTCCGCTCTGGACTGGGTGCGAGGGACTGTTGAGCTGTAGGTGCCACTTGCTTCTTTGTTCACAACGTATCATCAATAGGCCTCTTTGTATGGAAGTGCCTGGGTTGAAGCAGACCGATTTCAGCTGAGGCCCGCAGGTGGCCAAGGGAAGATGGAAATAGACCTGCTGGAAATTACTGAAGTTCAGTGGTCATGCTTCTGGATGGCAGCCCAACCCGTTCCCTAGTCAAGTCCCGACAAGTCTGAGTTCTAGCTGAGCATCAGGCTGAGACCGCTCTCTCTCTTTCTCACACACACACACACACACACTCTCTCTCTCTCTCTCTCTCTCTCTCTCTCTCTCTCTCATACATGCAGCATTAGGAAGTAAAACATAAAACTGCAGGATTTCTAGCACACGCCTTCCCTATCGTGTCCTCACTGGCCTCTCTGCCTTAAAGTAGCCCTCCTCAAATGCATCACGCACACTGCAACCAGATTAACATCCCTCAGTTCCATTTTTACCCGTCCCTTCCTCAGGTGTGCTCCTGGATTCCCCATTGCCTGCAGGCTGTAGCCCAAGTCCTAGGAGGGTTTCAAATCACCCACTTTCTCAAACTTCGGTGGCGCTTTCTTCCAAACAAAGCTTCTTCGGTAGCTTTGCTTCTCTGTTTACCCCCAAAGATGCTGTGCGCTTCCCACCTCTCTGGTTCACACGCTTCCCCGGGCCTCAGCCAGGTGGGCGGACCTGCCAGCAAGCGACTGGAACTGAGGCCCGGCCATGGCCTCTGGCTCTGCCACTGCCTCTCTTCAGACAGGTGACCTTCAGGAAGCCACCTCACTGTCTAGGTCTCCATTTTTCTGTCTTAAATTATTAGACTGAATGATTTTGACTTGTTTGTTTGTTTGTTTCTAGTCCAAAGTTAGTGATTGTCCTGCTTTTAAGCAAACCTCTGTCTCTCAGGTGATTTCCAGGCCCAAGTGACATAAATCCCATGACAATCACTTCATCTCTTCTGTTACTCTTTATACACATTTTTCTCTCCTGGGCAGCAAAGAGCTTGCTTTCCTTTTATGAGCAGCTCTACCAGAAAAGGAAATTTTGTCTTTTTTTTTTTCTTAGTATCTTCTGGGTCCCAGTGTTTTTATGGCAACAACTTGACTTGAAGCCCTTTCAAATGGCTCAAGCATTTTAAATTTTCTGCTAGCCAAGCTGTAACATTACAAAAGGCTCTGAGTTCATTTGGGGCCACAGGAACAGGGTTCTAAAGGAGAGAAGAGCAAAGGGTTATTTGCAATGATATTTTCAAAACCCAAACCAGACTGAAATTTCATCACTCAGGAAAGGCTGGAGACTCCCTCATTCCAAGAACCTGGCCAAGAGATGTTAGGATTACCTGCTTATCTGCTACTAGGTAACTGTTTTGGTCCCACTCTGGGTATCAAGGGTCACAGGGCCTATCCTCCTTCCTCTCCCATTTGAGAACTCTGTTCAGATGGACGTAGGATCATCAGAACATTTGTCCTCAGAAATGCAACATTTGCATTAAGGACTGGGCATCTCTGGGTACCAATGCTAGACAGCTATTTTACTTGCTGATTGGTGTTGGACTAGAGTCTTACCCTCGCAGTGCCTCAGTTTATTGCCTATAAGAGAGGAAGTAACAATAGTGTTATGAGAATTAAATAAAATAATGCATGTGAAGCTGTTAGCACTGTGCTTGGCCCTTGTGGTTCACATTACAATAAGATTAATCAACATACCAAGGGTTCAAGGTCACCTGGCTCTGTGCCCTTGAGAGTAGGGTTGGGTAATGAGAGGACAGAGAGAGAGAACACAGAGGCCCAGGTTCTAATCCTTGCTCTCATTTCCTTGCTTTCAACATGAGTCCCAAAGCACCCCCTCCAGCACCAATGCTATAAAAATCAAAAGTAACATACAGGGGACAGTATGATCAGTTATCATGAGTAGCCTTTAGAAAAGGCTTACATGGGATCAAGATGGTGGAGTAGAAGGACGTGCACTCACTCCCTCCTGCGAGAACACCAGAATCACAACTAACTGCTGAACAATCATCAACAGGAAGACACTGGGACTCACCAAAAAAGATACCTCACACCCAGAGACAAAGGAGAAGCCTCAATGAGATGGTCGGAGGGGTGCAATCACAATAAAATCAAATCCCATAACCCCTGGGTGGGTGACTCACAAACTGGAGAACACTTACACCACAGAAGTCCACCCACTGGAGTAAAGATTCTGAGCCCCACCTCAGGCTTCCCAACCTGGGGGTCCGGCAATAGGAGGAGGAATTCCCAGACAATCAGACTTTGAAGGCTAGCGGGATTTGACTGCAGGACTTCGACAGGATTGGGGGACACAGAGACTCCACTCTTGGAGGTCACACACAAAGTAGTGTGTGCAACAGGACCCAAAGGGAAGGAGCAGTGAGCCCATAGGAGGCTGAACCAAACCTACCTGCTAGTGTTGGAGGGTCTCCTGCTGAGGCAGGGGATGGCTGTGGCTCACCATGGGGACAAGGACACTGGCAGCAGAAGTTCAGGGAAGTACTCCTTAGTGTGATCCCTCCCAGAGTCCACCATTAGCCCCACCAAAGAGCCTGTATGCTCCAGTGCTGGGTCGCCTCAGGCCAAACAACCAACAGGGAGGGAAATCAGCCCCGCCCATCAGTAGACAAGCAGATTAAAGTTTTATTGAGCTCTGCCCACCAAAGCAACACCCAGTTCTACCCACCACCAGTCCCTCCCATCAGAAAGCTTGCACAAGCCTCTTAGATAGCCTCATCCACCAGAGGGCAGACAGCAGAAGCAAGAAGAACTACAGTCCTGAAGCCTGTAGAACAATAACCACATTCACAGAAAGATAAACAAAATGAAAAGGCAGAGGACTATGTACCAAATGAAAGAGCAAGATAAAACCCCAGAAAAACAACTAAATGAAGTGGAGATAGGCAACCTTCCAGAAAAAGAATTCAGAATAATGATAGTGAAGATGATCCAGGACCTCACAAAACGAATAGAGGCAAAGATCGAGAAGATGCAAGAAATGTTTAACAAAGACCTAGAAGAATTAAAGAACAAACACCTAGAAGAATTAAAGAACAAACAAACAGAGATTAACAATACAATAACTGAAATGAAAAATACACTAGAAGGAATCAATAGCAGAATAACTGAGGCAGAAGAACGGATAAGTGACCTGGAAGACAGAATGGTGGAATTCACTGCCATGGAACAGAATAAAGAAAAAAGAATAAAAAGAAATGAAGACAGCCTAAGAGACCTCTGGGACAACATTAAATGCACCATCATTCATATTATAGGGGTCCCAGAAGGAGAAGTGAGAGAGAAAGGACCCGAGAAAATATTTGAAGAGATTATAGTCGAAAATTTTCCTAACGTGGGAAAGGAAATAGCCACCCTAGTCCAGGAAGCACAGAGAGTCCCAGGCAGGATAAACCCAGGAGAAACACACCGAGACACACAGTAGTCAAATAGACAAAAATTAAAGACAAAGAAAAATTATTAAAAGCAACAAGGGAAAAACAACAAATATCATACAAGGGAACTCTCATAAGGTTAACAGCTGACTTCTCAGCAGAAACTCTACAACCCAGAAGGGAGTGGCACAATATATTTAAAGTGATGAAAGGGAAGAACCTACAACCAAGATTGCTCTACCCTGCAAGGATCTCATTCAGATTTGATGGAGAAATTAAAACCTTTACAGACAAGCAAAAGCTAAGAGAATTCAGCTCCACCAAACCACCTCTACAACAAATGCTAAAGGAACTTCTCTAAGTGGGAAACACAAGAGACGAAAAGGACCTACAAAAACAAACCCAAAACAATTAAGAAAATGGTAATAGGAACATACATATCAACAATTACCTTAAATGTGAATGGATTAAATGCTCCAACCAAAAGGCACAGGCTCACTGAATGGATATAAAAACAAGACCCATATATATGCTGTCTACAAGAGACCCACTTCAGACCTAGGGACACATACAGACTGAAAGTGAATGGATGGAAAAAGATATTCCATGCAAATGGAAATCAAAAGAAAGTTGGAGTAGCAATATTCGTATCAGATAAAATAGAGTTTAAAATAAAGAATGTTACAAGTGACAAGGAAGGACACTACATAATGATCAAGTGATCAATCCAAGAAGAAGATATAACAATTATAAATATATATGCACCCAATATAGGAGCACCTCAATACATAAGGCAAATGCTAACAGCTATAAAAGAGGAAATCAACAGTAACACAATAATAGTGGGGGGTATTTTAACACCTTACTTACACCAATGGACAGATCATCCAGACAGAAAATTAATAAGGAAACACAAGCTTTAAATGACACAATAGACCATATAGATTTAATTGATATTTATAGGACATTCCATCCGAAAATAGCAGATTACACTTTCTTCTCAAGTGCACACAGAACATTCCCCAGGATAGATCACATCTTGGGTCAGAAATCAAGCCTTGGTAAATTTAAGAAAATCGATATCATGTCAAGCATCTTTTCTGACCACAATGCTATGAGACTAGACAAAAATTTCAGAGAAAAAAACGTAAAAAACACAAACACGGGCTTCCCTGGTGGTGCAGTGGTTGAGAGTCCGCCTGCCGATGCAGGGGATGCGGGTTTGTGCCCCGGTCCGGGAGGGTCCCACATGCCATGGAGCGGCTGGGCCTGTGAGCCATGGCTGCTGAGCCTATGCGTTCGGAGCCTGAGCTCCGCAACGGGAGAGGCTGCAACGGTGAGAGGCCCACATACCGCAAAAAAAACCCAAAAAACAAAAAACACAAACACATGGAGGCTAAACAATACGTTACTAACTTACCAAGAAATGACTGAAGAAATCAAAGAGGAAATTTAAAAATACCTAGAGACAAATGACAATGAAAACATGATGATCCAAAACCTATGGGATGCAGCAAAAACAGTTCTAAGAGGGAAGTTTATAGCAATACAATCTTACCTCAAGAAACAAGAAATCTCAAATAATCTAACCTTACACCTAAAGCAACTAGAGAATGAAGAGCAAACAAAACCCAAAGTTAGTAGAAGGAAAGAAATCATAAAGACCAGAGCAGAAATAAATGAAATAGAAACAAAGAAAACAATAGCAAAGATCAATAAAACTAAAAGCTGATTCTTTGAGAAGATAAACAAAATTGATAAACCTTGGGACTTGCCTAGTGGCTCAGTAGTTAGGAGTCTGCTTGCCAATGCAGGGGACAAGGGTTCGAGCCCTGGTCCAGGAGGATCCCACATGCCACAGAGCAGCTCAGCCTGTGCACCACCACTGATGAGCCTGTGCTCTGGAGCCCACTAGCCACAACTACTGAAGCCCATGTGCCACAACTGCTGAGGCCTGTGCACCTGGAGCCCATGCTCCACAGCAGGAGAGACCACCATGGTGAGAAGCCCGCACACCACGTCGAGGAGTGGCCCCCGCTCGCTGCAGCTGAGGGAGCCCACGCACAGCGACAAAGACCCAATGCAGCCAAAAGTAAATAAATTTATTTTTTTTAAGATTGATAAATCTTTAGCCAGACTCATCAAGAAAAAGAGGGAGAGGACTCAAATCAATAAAATTAGAAATGAAAAAGGAGAAGTTACAAAGGACACCACAGAAATACAAAGCATCATAAGAGACTACTACAAGCAACTCTATGCCAATAAAATGGACGACCTGGAAGAAATGAACAAATTCTTAGAAAGGTATAACCTTCCAAGACTGAACCAGGAAGAAATAGAAAATATGAACAGACCAATCACAAGTAATGAAATTGAAACTGTGAATAAAAATCTTCCAACAAACAAAAGTCCAGGACCAGATGGCTTAACAAGTGAATTCTACCAATCATTTAGAGAAGAGCTAACATCCATCCTTCTCAAACTCTTACAAAAAATTGCAGAGGGAGGACAACTCCCAAACTAATTCTACAAGGCCACTATCACCCTGATACCAAAATGAGACAAAGCTTCTACTAAAAAAGAAAATTACAGACCAATATCACTGATGAATATAGATGCAAAAATCCTCAACAAAACCAGCAAACAGAATCCAACAACACATTAAAAGGATCATACACCATGATCAAGTGGGAATTATCCCAGGGATGCAAGGATTCTTCAATATATGCAAATCAATCAATGTGATACACCATATTAACAAACTGAAGAATAAAAATCATATGATCATCTCAATAGATGCAGAAAAAACTTTTGACAAAATTCAACACCAATTTATGATAAAAACTCTCCAGAAAGTGGGCACAGAGGGAACCTACCTCAACATAATAAAGGCCATATACAGCAAACCCACAGTAAACATCATTCTCAATGGTGAAAAACTGAAAACATTTCCTCTAAGATCAGGAACAAGACAAGGATGTCCACTCTCACCACTATTATTCAACATAGTTTTGGAAGTCCTAGCCATGGCAATCACAGAAGCAAAAGAAGCAAAAGGAATCCAAATTGGAAAAGAAGAAGTAAAACAGTCACTGTTTGCAGATGACATGATACTATACATAGATAATCCTAAAGATGCCACCAGAAAACTAGAGCTAATCAATGAATTTGGTAAATTTGCAGGATACAAAATTAATGCATAGAAATCTCTTGCATTCCTATACACTAACAACGAAAGATCAGAAAGAGAAATTAAGGAAACAATCCCATTCACCTTTGCAACAAAAAGGATAAAATACCTAGGAATAAACCTACCTAAGGAGGTAAAACACCTCAGAAAACTGTAAGACACTGATGAAAGAAATCAAAGATGACACAAACAGATGTAGAAATATACCATGTTCTTGGATTGGAAGAATCAATATTGTGAAACTGACTATACTACCCAAAGCAATCTACAGATTCAATGATATCCCTATCAAACTACCAATGGCATTTTTCACAGAACTAGAACAAAAAATTTCACAATTTGTATGGAAACACAAAAGACCCTGAATAGCCAAAGCAATCTTGAGGGAAAAAACCGGAGCTGGAGGACTCAGACTCCCTGACTTCAGACTATACTACAAAGCTACAGTTATCAAGACAATATGGTACTAGCACAGAAACAGAAATATAGATCAATGGAACAGGATAGAAAGCCCAGAGATAAACCCATGCACCTATGGTCACCTAATCTATGACAAAGGAGGCAATGATATACAATGGAGAAAAGACAGTCTCTTCAATAAGTGGTGCTAGGAAAACTGGACAGCTACATGTAAAAGAATGAAATTAGAACACTCCCTAACACCGTACACAATAATAATCTCAAAATGGATTAAAGACCTAAATGTAAGACCAGACACCATAAAACTCTCAGAGGAAAACATAGGAAGAACATTCTTTGACATAAATCACAGCAAGATCTTTTTTGACCCACCTCCTAGAGTAATGGAAATAAAAACAAAAATAAACAAATGGGACCTAATGAAACTTAAAAGCTTTTGCACAGCAAAGGAAACTATAAACAAGACAAAAAGACAACACTCAGAATGGGAGAAAATATTTGGAAACGAAGCAACAGACAAAGGATTAATCTCCAAAATATATAAATAGCTCATGCAGCTCAATATTAAAAAAACAAACAACCCAATCAAAAAAAGGGCAGAAGACCTAAACAGACATTTCTCCAAAGAAGACATACAGATGGCCAAGAGGTACATGAAAAGCTGCTCAACATCACTAATTATTAGAGAAATGGAAATCAAAACTACAATGCGGTATCACCTCACACCCATGAGGTTAGAATGGGCATCATCAGAAAATCTACAAACAACAAATGCTGGAGAGGGTGTGGAGAAAAGGGAACCCTCTTGCACTGTTGGTGGGAATGTAAATTGATACAGCCACTATGGAGAACAGTATGGAGGTTCCTTAAAAAACTAAAAATAGAACTACCATACGACCCAGCAATCCCACTACTGGGCATATACCCTGAGAAAACCATAATTCAAAAGACACATGCACCCCAGTGTTCATTGCAGCACTATTTACAATAGCCAGGTCATGGAAGCAACCTAAATGCCCATTGACAGATGATGGATAAAGAAGATGTGGTACATATATACAATGGAATATTAATCAGCCATAAAAAGGAACAAAACTGGGTCATTTGAAAAGACGTGGATGGAGCTAGAGACTGTCATACAGAGTGAAGTAAGTCAGAAAGAGAAAAACAAATATCATATATTAAGGCATATATGTGGAATCTAGAAAAATGGTACAGGTGAACCGGTTTGTAAGGCGGAAATGGAGACAAAGATGTAGAGAACAAACGTATGGACACCAAAGGGGAAAAGTGGGGGATGGTGATGGTGGGATGAATTGGGAGATTGGGATTGACATATATGCACTAATATGTATAAAATAGATAACTAATAAGAACCTGCTGTATAAAAAAAAAAGAAGAACAAGAAAGAAAGAAAAGGCTTATGTGAATGTAAAGGTAATAAGAACTGGAGTAGCCTCAGATAATCTGGACTCCATTCACTCTTGAACTCTTCTTTCTTTATAGATAAGCAAAGAAAGCCCAAAGAGTAACATCAAGCCAACAGTAGGACTAATTCAGGGAGATTTTGGTAAATTGGAGACTTGAGGAAATATTTCTCCATCAAGTTTTAGGGACTTGTGAAGAAATTAATGGGTTTTGTTGGTGGTTTTTTTTTTTTTTTAAGTAAGTTTTTACTAAAGGGTAGACCTGACATCCAGAGAGAAAGAGCATTTTGTCATTGATTAAGGGAGCTGAGGGAAGAAATGGTCTGGCTTGGAGCAGAGAAAGGAGAGGCAGGAGAGGCAGGCGTGAGTCTTGGAAACCTCCAGCTAGAGCTGTGTAGTGACCTCAGAGGTGGAGGGCCCAGATACAGCCTGTGCAGAGCCTGGGTTATCAAGCTGCTTCAAGCTAGTCACTGGCCCCTCAGCAATCAAATGAGTGTCATCTAAGGCTGTCCTATCTTAGAAAGTTACTTTGAGGGTGACAGCAGGCAGCAGAAGGGAAAGATCTAAAGGGTGTGGTATTTGTGTGAAAAGAGAAAATCTTGATTGCTAAGGTAGTGGTAGGTAAAATCCTGCCAGAGGTGAAAAAATCTAGGAAGTCTTTCAGGGGTGTCCTGAGTAGGGAAATGTGGGGAAGAGGAAAGGGAAAGAGAACTCTTATTTCTGTCTCTGCCATGGGCCAGGCACAGTGCTAGGTGGAATTTTTTTAAGTATCAATTTTAATGAGATATATTTCACATATCATACAATTTACCCATTAAGATGTACAATGGAATGTTTAAATGTACAATTTAAAATGTACAATTCAATGGTTTTTAGTATATTCTCAGAGTTGTGCAACCATCACCAGTACTCCATACCTACTGGCAGTCACATACTGCCATCACCATTTTCTCCCAACTTTCACCCTAGGCAACCACCAATCTACTTTGTCTATTCTGGACATTTCATATAAATGGAATTATATATTAAGTGGTCTTTTGTGACTGGCTTTTTTCACTTAGCATAATGTTTTCAAGGTTCATCCACGTTGTAGTATATTTAGTATACTACATGTAGTATAATGTAGCACTTCATTTCTTTTTTTTTTTTTTTTTTTTCTTTTTGCGGTATGCGGGCCTCTCACTGTTGTGGCCTCTCCCGTTGCGGAGCACAGGCTCCGGACGCACAGGCTCAGCGGCCATGGCTCACAGGCTTAGTTGCTCCGCGGCATGTGGGATCCTCCCGGACCAGGGCACGAACCCGTGTCTCCTGCATCGGCAGGCGGACTCTCAACCACTGCGCCACCAGGGAAGCCCCTTCATTTCTTTTTATTGCCAGATAATATTCCATTGTATGGATATATATTTTGTTTATCTCTTCATCAGTTGATGGACATTTGGGTTGCTCTACCTTTTGGATATTATGAATAATGCTGCTTTAACAGTCATATACAAGTTTTTATGTGGACATATGTTTTTCTAGAACATATACCTGGGAATGGAAGGGTTGGGTCACATGGTAGCCTATGTTTAACTATGTGGTGAACTGTCATACTGTTTTCGAAAGTGGCTGCACCATTGTACATTCCTACCAGTAGTATATAAGGGTGCTAATTTCTCCACATCCTTGCCAATACTTGTTATCTGACTTTTTTTTTTTTTTTTTTTTTTGCGGTACGCGGGCCTCTCACTGTTGTGGCCTCTCCCGTTGCGGGGCACAGGCTCCGGACGCGCAGGCCTAGCGGCCATGGCTCACGGGCCCAGCCGCTCCGCGGCATGTGGGATCTTCCCGGACCAGGGCACGAACCCGTGTCTCCTGCATCGGCAGGCGGATTCTCAACCACTGCGCCACCAGGGAAGCCCCTATCTGACTTTTTGATTATAGCCACACCTAGTAGGTGTGAAGTGGTATCTCACGGTCTTAATTTGCATTGCCCTGATGCTAATACTGTTGAGCATCTTCTCAGGTGCTTATTGGCAATTTGTATATCCTTGAAGAAACGTCTGTTCAGATCTTTTGTCCATTTTTAATTAGATTTTGTTGTTTTATTATTGATTTGTAAGAGTTCTTTCTATATTCTAGATACAAGTTCCTTTATCAGAGAAATGATTTGGAAACATTTTCTGCTATTCTGTGGGGTTTTTTCACCTTCTTGATGTTGTCCTTGGAAGCACAAGATGTTTTTACTTTTCATGAAGTCCAATTTATCTATTTTTTTCTCTTGTCACTTGAGATTTTGGTGTCAACATCTAAGAAACCATTGCCTAATCCAAGGGCATAAAGATAATTATTTGCTTCTCTGGGTGTTCTGCTGATGTGTGGCAATTTGGGATGAGCTATAAAATAAATATATTTAGCTTATAAATGATTATATCTTTATTCCATAACACAATTCCAATAATTCCAATGAGAATTTAGCTCCCACCATCAGCCATCCATCTACTTAATTGTTCAATTCCAGTATACACATGTAGTGATTTCAGATTTGTTAAAATAAGAAGCAACTTTAAAAAAAAGATTTATTTATTTATTTATGGCTGCATCAGGTCTTAGTTGTAGCATGCGGGCTCTTTGTTGTGGCGAGCAGGCTTCTCTCCAGTTGTGGTGCGCAGGCTCTAGGGCACATGGGCTCTGTAGTTCCTGGCACACAGCCTCTCTAGTTGAGGCCCAAGAGCTCAGTAGTTGTGGTGTGCAGGCTTAGTTGCCCCGTGGCATGTGGGATCTGAGTTCCCTGACCAGAGATTGAACCCATGTTCCCTGCATTTGAAGGCAGATCCTTTACCACTGGACCACAGGGAAGTCCCAGAAGCAACTTGTTTTTTATTAACTAGTGTACAGTGCTTATGTACAGTTCCTTTTGCCTTTAGTTTTATAGACTCCACTCATTTTCTTTATTCCCCTACCTGCTTCAGAGAGGTTGCTTCATATATTTGCAATACATTTAGATTCTTTTATCACACTTTGTATTTCATGCTGGGTTCCCCAAACCTCCTGAATGGTAATTAAAACTTGTATACATTAGCACTATTTACAATAGCCAAGACATGGAAACAACCTAAATGTCCATCGACAGATGAATGGACAAAGAAAATGTGGTATATATACACAATGGAATACTACTCAGCCATTAAAAAGAATGAATTAATGTCTTTTGCAGCAACATGGACACGACTAGAGATTATTATTCTAAGTGAAGTAGGTCCGAAAGAGAAAGACAAATACCATATGATATCACTTATATGTGGAATCTAAAATATGACGCAAATGAATGAAAGAGAAATAGACTCACAGACATAGAGAAGAGACTTGTGGTTGCCAAGGGGAAGGGAGGTGCAGGAGGGATGGATTGGGAGTTTGGGATGAGCAGATGAGAACTAATATATACAGAATGGATAAACAACAAGGTCTTACTGTATAGCACAGGGAACTATATTCAATATCCTGTGATAAACCATAATGGAAACGAATATGAAAAAGAATATATATGTATAACAATCACTTTGCTGTACAGCCAAAATTAACACAACATTGTAAATCAACTATACTTCAATAAAATTTTTAAAAAACTTGTATGCATTAAACTTTATACTCTTTGTGCTGTAAAGTTTTACAGGTTTTAGGTCTATATTCATAGCATCATACAGAATAGTTTCACCACCCTAAAAAAAAATCCCATTTGTTTCACCTATTCTACTCCCCTCCTCCTGAGCCCCTAACAACCACTAATCTGTTAACCAACTCTATAGTTTTGTCTTTCCCAGAATGTCATATAATTGGAATGTATACAGTATGTAGTTTTTTCAGATTGGCTTCTTTCACTTAGCAACATGCATTTAAGATTCATCCATGTCTTTTTATAACTTGTTTCTGTTAATTTTTGAGTAATATTCCATTGTATGGATATACCAACCTCATTTTTTATGTACTTAAATTTCCTTGAACTTGAGTTAAATCTTGCAATACTCCCCAGTATGGAAATGTTTCATTACAAGCTTTACATGATCCATTTTTTCAATGATCTATTTGTTACTTTTTCCCCTGCTAGAGGCACCACACCTGTACTTTTTCATTGGCCAGCTCCAATCTAGACTAGCTGTCCTCTAAAGAAGCTACAGAATTATCCTCTTGGGTCTATCCTTTGACACCATGCTGGAAATTTCCTTTCTCTCTCTATATATAAAAACCTCTTGTTCCCTGCATCCAATGTCTTCCTTTTTCTTGGTTTACTTCTTTCTTCTAGTTCCCCAGCAGCATCCTGAGAAATAGTGAATGGAAGATAACATCACTGAAAATTTTGGCTTCATTTAAGATTGAGAGTTTGGCTCAGTATAGGGTTGAACACTGAAAATAAATTTTCACTCAGAAAATGTCAAGGGATTTGCTCCATTATTGTTATTGTTGTTGTTTTACCTTCCAGTGTTGTTACTAAGAAATCTAATGATATTCTGATTTCGGGGATGGGGGGGAGAGGTTTGTATGTGATCTATTTTTTTTCTTTAGAAGCTCTTAGAATACTTTATCTATGGTATTCTAAATTTTTACGGTGATGTAATTTGACAAGGGTATTATTTTGTTCATGGTGCTGGGCATTTTGGTGGTCTCTCAATTTGAAGATTCATATCCTTTAGTTCTGGGAAATATGTCTCTTTGATGATATTCTTCTTACCATTCTGCCTTTTTGGAATGCTCACCAGTAGTTTTTAAACTTCTTGAATTAATCCTCTAATTTTCTTATCCTTTCTCTCCTTATTGTCATCTATCTGTTTTTCTGTTCTAATTTCTGAGAGGTCTCATTTATTTATTTATGCTTTGAGGTCTCCTTGATTTTATCTTTTTACTCTTGTTTAGTTTTTTCTTTAATTTTTACTATCATATCTTGAATTTTCAAGAGTACTTCTTTCTTATTCCATGATTATTTTATATATACACCACGTGTACATGTCCAATCTCTTTTTCCTATTTATTCACTTCAGTCTCTCATTAGATATTTTCTTTAAATGTCTGGCAGCCCTTGACTGGCCATTCATTTACGGGAGTAAGGCACTAAAAACTTTTTATTTATTTTTTAAAATTTTTGGCTGTGTTGGATCTTCGTTGCTGCATGCGGGCTTTCTCTAGTTGTGTAGAGAGGGGGCTGCTCTTCGTTGCGGTGCGTGGGCTTCTCAGTATTGTGACTTCCCTTGTTGCAGAGCACGTGTTCTAGGCGTGCAGGCTTCAGTAGTTGTGGCGCAGGGGCTTAGCTGCTCCATGGCATGTGGGATCTTCCCGGACCAGGGCTTGAACCCGTGTCCCCTGCATTGGCAGGCGGATTCTTAACCACTGTGCCACCAGGGAAGCCCCAGCACTAAAAACTTAATTGAAAGCACCATTTATGGACAGGATTTCTCTGTACGGAGAGCTGGCTACATTTCTTTTGCTTTTGTTCAAATTGAACTTTTCCAAAGAGTCTACCTCCCGTGTCAGCCTCACCCACCCAGATATCTGGAACCGGTTTCTGAGCCTTTCATGAGTTTTGTGAGAATTCAGCTTATTGTTTAGGGTGTCCAGTTTTGCCCTTCTGTAACCCTGCCAATCTG
This sequence comes from Kogia breviceps, assembly GCF_026419965.1. Classification (NCBI taxonomy): domain Eukaryota; kingdom Metazoa; phylum Chordata; class Mammalia; order Artiodactyla; family Physeteridae; genus Kogia; species Kogia breviceps. The sequence continues at coordinate 24,576,918 of NC_081328.1, forward strand.
CCAAGTCACCCATGTACTCTCTACTTCCACTTTCTACTTTCCTGTATGATTTAAGGCCTCAGATGTCTTCTAGTTTTGTCGAAGACTGGGTTTGCATTTCTGATTTCTGTACTTGTATTTTTTCAGATGAGAATGGGACAGAAATGTATGTACTCTGCCATCTTAAAATAAGAAGTTTTCTAGAATCATGATTTGTTTGAAAAGTTTTGATTCATATTTGTGGTTTTAATCTGAAAGTTTAAGAGAACTTGGTTAATTTTCTAAATAGAATTTTATAATTTTCTAAATAGAATTTTATCATTTAAAAAAATATTCATTTACTTATTTGGCTGCGCCAGGTCTTTAGTTGCAGCATGAGGGATCTAGCTCCCTGACCAGGGATCGAGACTGGGCCCCCTGCATTGGCAGCACGGAGTCTTAACCGCTGGACCACTAGGGAAGTCCCAAATTTTATAATCATTGGGTTGGCTAGTAGTGTTACATTAGGAAATTTTTCTTTATATTAGATTTGCATGATGGCCATGAGTGTTATATACGGGTACCATTCCCAACACGTTTGTACAGTTGGGGCTCTGGGTATAAATGAAGTTAGATGTACTGGTGCCCTAATATAGCAAACTATAAAACTTTCTTTGGTAGACAACCACTATGAAACATCTATTACCAGCAGATGGTTTTTTTTTTTGGGGGGGTATTTATTTATTTTTTAACATCTTTATTGGAGTATAATTGCTTTAAAATGTTGTGTTAGTTTCTGCTGTATAACAAAGTGAATCAGCTGTACATATACATATATCCCCATATCCCCTCCCTCTTGCGTCTCCCTCCCACCCTCCCTATCTCACCCCTCTAGGTGGTCACAAAGCACCGAGCTGATCTCCCTGAGCTATGCAGCTGTTAACCACTAACGATTTTACATTTGGTAGTGTATATATGTCAATGCTACTCTCTCACTTTATCTCAGCTTCCATTTCCCCCTCCCCGTGTTCATCAGCAGATGTTTTTAACCACATATTAATGTCTACAATGGATGTCTCTGACCAATTGCCAATGGAAGTGATCCACTTCTTCAACAGTACTTACTGTGCATGCTCAGTTGATTATGGTTGGCACACTGGAAGTTGACCTGAAGGAGATGGGGGATTAGAATAATCAATCAAAACTAAGGCATCAAAATGACAGTATCAAATATCTTGAGTACTGAATACTCAAGCATCTATGTATGTTTACTGAACAAACTCTGTGTGCCTGTGCTATAGGCTGAAAAATAAAAAGAAATCATGACACCTTTCCTCATGGAGGTTTTAATTCACTTAGAGGAATCACATTATACACATGAGTAACAATGATCCAATAAGTCAGAAGATAGGAGTGTGGCAAGGTCCATCTTCCTGACACTTTGCTGTGTGTAGTGCTGGTAAAATTTGGAGTTGCCAGTGTCCAGTCCCCAGCCTCTTGGGTGTTGAGAAGCAATTGCAGCAGTGGCAGAAAGCACAATTCAGTGACAAGGCAATTGTGGTAGTGTCTACTGCAGCTCTGTGATCCCTGAATAGCATTTTAGGCAGTGTGCCAAGATATATATATATATATATATTTTTTTTTTTTGGCTCAACTGTTCAGGTTCTGGCCTCCTGATCTCCACTTTCCTGATTGTGGCAGAGGAAGCAGCATTCTTGAGAGGTCAGTTCTGCAATGTTCAGGGAGTCACACCTAGAGGTATGCCTTGAGCCCACTCCTCCATTTCTTCCAACAATTTTGTAAGTACCTAACCTCCTGTATTTAATCCCTTTCTGCTTAAAACACCTAGAGTGTTTCTGTTTCCTGCACTGAACCCTGACTAATGTAGAACTAATGTTAAGAATTTGAAGTGTTTGAGAGAATCAGATATATTAAATGTGTACTTCAAATGTTTAATAAAATTTAATGAACTACTTATATAATATGCTAAATGAGGATTTAATCTTTTAAATGTAGGTATTAATTGAATATTAATCATAGAATAAGTAAAAATAATGGATCTTACCTTTATACAAAGTATGATTAGATTAATAATTATCAAGATTTTTAAGTTTAAGAAAAACTAGATTTTAAAACTTAAGAATTTTAATATACAGTCATCCCTCAGTATCTGCAGGGGATTGTTTCCAGGATTCCCTGTGGATACCAAAATCTGTGGATGCTCAATTCCTTATATAAAATGGCATAGTATTTGCATATAATCTAAACACATCCTCCCATATACTTTAAATCATCTCTGGATTGCTTATGTCAACAAAAAATTAATCAATAGTCAATCTAAGAGAGAAATGGAAAATTTTATTCAAGCCACCTGAGGATTATAACCTGGGAGACAGTCTTTCTGAAAGCTCTGAGGACTGTTCCACCTGTTGGAGGTCAAGGCACAGTTATATAAATTTTTGAGACAAAGGGTTGTACATCAAAGTAACATATTGACAGTTTGCATAGTCCAACAAGGTGAGTAGTGGGTTATTGTGACACCCTACAGGATTGAGACAGGAATGTTATCTCCTAAGTAGTGACCTTGAGGGCACCAGGAGGAAATTGCTTTTTTTGGTGAGTAGGTGTCTTCTAAGGGGATCTAGTTAATGTATAATGAAGATGCACAATGCATGCTAAAGGGGAGTGGGATAGTGGCTCAAACAGGCAGAGAGAGAATTTTATGTTTAATTTTTCTTGTACTGCCTTAAAATAATCTTATTCCATCACTTATAATACCTAATACAATGTAAATACCATGTAAACAGTTGTAAATCCAATGAAAATGCTATGTAACTAGTTGTTAGCGTACAGCAAATTCAAGTTTTGCTTTTTGAAACTTTCTGGGAATTTTTTTTCAAGTATTTTCAATCCGCTGTTGGTTGAATGCGCAGATATGGAACCTGCAGATACAGAAGGCCAGCTGCATTGAATATCAATTAAAACATAAGTATGTATAATAGTATCCCCCCCAATGGAAGTTTCCCCTTAGTAAAAAACACAATGGACAGTTAACACTCTATCTCCAGTCCCTCAGACAGAATCTAGCCACTAAGAGTGTTCAATGAAATTTGTTAAGTGAATGAATGCGCAACAATACCATGAAACAGATTTCATCATCACAATTTTAATGATGAGGAAAGTGAAGTTCAGATAAGCTTACCACTAGGCCAGTAGCCCCTAAAATTGGGTGTATGCACCCAGGTGGTATGTGATACAATACTATACATTTAAAAATCAAATGTCTTACTATGTGCACGATTGTGTAGAAGACACATACACAATACATTAAAATGTACATATATGAAGGGCTTGTGCTCAAAAATGTTTTATTGATCGTGTGAGTGGTCAGGAAAGTTTGTAGGCTACTGGGGTAGACCAAGGGCAAATTGTCCTCGGCAGGGGTCACGTGGCTTTATGTTTGTACCCGTGGCATAGTGAGAGTGCTCGAGAAACATTCTGAATGAGAATGAAAACACAAATAGACAAATCAATGAATAAAAGAAGATGCTCCAGGTAATACAACTAGTAAGTGGAGGTGTCCCAGATAACACAACTAGTAAGTAGAGGTGTCAGGATTCAAATTCAGATCTCTTTAGCTCCAAAGTCTGTACTTTTCAAAGAACAGGCTCCTGCTCAGCACACCAGATTAGCAAGGGGGAACCTGAGATGTATTTCCAACTAGTTGGTTAAAAAAAAGAACACAGATAAACCCTGAGCAACAAAAAAAAAGCATTATACTGATCAGGAGGTTTTTAATCATCCAGTCAGCTTTTCCACAAGGGAGACATCCTTCAGAAACATAGAAAGACAAAAGAGCTACATCACATTTCCTCTAGTTACATATTTGGATAGCACTAGAGGCTGCATCCTGTGTGGCCAGGGGCACTTTTGTTTCTCTATGTGATACATGGAGAGGATTTCTCAACTTCTTTTCAGCATAGGTCATATCTTCCCTTTCAAAAACAAAAGCAAACAATCAATTTAGGCAAGACCTCTAACCTTCTTTTCTATTAAGCTGTCTATCCACAACATCAAATTAGTCACAAGACAGACTCACTTGAGTTTCACTTCTTTCTTCTTCCAAAGAGGAGTGAAGTGGACCAATATCTGAGCCAAAAACATTGAAAATCCAAGCACATAGGTGTTTAGAGCCTGAATAAGAACGACTGTTAATTATTGAAAACCTGTGTGCAGAGCACTCTACCACTAGTTGATTTCCACGTTATTTCATTTAATCTTCACAACAACCCCAGAAGTACTATTATTATCCCCCATTTTACAGATGAAGAAACAGAGTCTTAAGTAGATTAAGGGAGTTATGCAAGATCACACAGGTAGTAAATGGTATAGGAGATTTAAACAAAAACCCGTCTTGTTCAAAGCACAACTTTCCACCATAAACATACCAGATTTCCGGATTCCTGAATAAGATATGCAGAGAAGTGCCTCTGCCTACCCCTAGTTGCCAAGAAGTAACATAAGCAAGAAGTAAAACCTGGCTATTTTGCTAAGCCACTGAGATATGGGGGGTTGTTTTATTATTGAAGCATTACCTAACAAGTTGGTTGGTATAGGTGTCTTTAAATACAGTGTCGTAAACTTTGAAAACCACTTTAATAAATGGTACAGTGCAAATCATGCTTAGTGAGAGTCTCTACTATTTTATACCATCCCCGAACAAGTACTTACTTTTACTTAAGACAAAGGCTCAAAAGTGCTTGAAGCTCTGCAGGAAAGACCATGAGTCGGTCAGGGCATGGCTTTGGCATTCAAATAGTTGCATACAAATTGGTGCATAAACGTCTAAAGAAATATATTCTTTTTTGTTGTTGTTCTTTTTTTTAATTGAGAAAATCTTTTAAATCTATTTAAATCATAGTTGAGAAACTAAAGAATATCAGTTTGAAGGGACACCAAATTACAAGTCATCTTGGGGGGAGGGGGAAAAATAGCTTGGTCTAGCCCTGCTTATACAGCTCATATCAAAAGGGGGCTATTTTTGGTGGAATTTCAAAGTCACAGAGGTTGAGAGACAGTCTCCTTGACTGGGGAGAGACAATTATATTCTCTTAAGGGCAATTAGAGAACTTTAAGAGTACACTGTCAGGGGGCTTCCCTGATGGCACAGTGGTTAAGAATCCACCTGCCAGTGCAGGGGCATGGGTTCAAGCCCTGGTCCAGGAGGATCCCACGTGCCGCGGAGCAACTAAGCCTGTGTGCCACAACTACTGGGCCTGAACTTTAGAGCCCGTGCGCCGCAACAAGAGAAACCACCGCAATGAGAGAAACCTGTGCACCGCAACGAAGTGTAGCCCCCCCCGCCACAACTAGAGAAAGCCCGCGCGCAGCAACGAAGACCCAGTGCAGCCAAAAATAAATAAATAAAATAAAATTTTTTTTAAAAGTACATTGTCAGATGGGAACTGTAACTAGAGTCCCTAATATTTATATATTTACTTGCAAACTAAGAATTTATAAGAAACGTTCTAGAATTGTGACTTGATAAAACATTCACAGAAATATCGTTTTTTTTAAAACCTGGATTTAGTTGAAGCTAGGAAAACACATTTTAAGGTGATAAGCAGTTACTGTATCTATAAAGGTGGAAGATATGAATAATCCTTTAGACTGTTTCTTTTCTTTTATGTTAGGAAGCCTACCTAATGGGGCTCTCCAGTTGCACAAATTTAAAATAACACCCACTTACCTTGGGAAAAATTATAAAGAAAGCTTTCTGACAGCAGATATTTTAGACTGAGAAGCTGAATATATTATCAATACTTGGGCATGTAAATCATTGTTTCTGGCAAACACATGTTATACCATGGCAAATTATGGGGGATTAGGAATGTATAGACAGAAATACTTATCTCTATATGGATGTAGATATGTTTTCGTGGGGATGTGTGTTACTGTTTAAGCTGTGTCTTGCACTATATCAGAAACAGATCCAGGAGACCACATAAAGGATGTTCAAACTTGTTTTTCATCACTTACTAGAAGAACTGAAACTGGAAAAAGAAAAATGTACTGGACCATGTTTGGCTGATGAGGTTCAACCTTGACTATGCAGTGAGAAGGTCCTACATGTGGTATTAATTGTGAACAATCCAGACTTTGGAAAATATATCAATGTTGGCCCATAAGGAGGCAGAGGGAGAGGTTATATTCCTGCAGAAAAGAGAGGAAATTTCTTTAGAAGCAAATATTCTCATTCTTGTCTTATATAAAGATAGATCCCAAGACAGGAAATGGAGACTCTAAATTAAGGGAAAGAACTTTTCCTCCCCTGGAGTCTGGATTCTACAAAGAGTAGAAATTAACTTGGAAGGAATTGCAGCTGGTGAGATCCTGACCACATGGAGGCAGGTGGGAGCCAGACAAAGAAAGATCCCATGGGCATGGGTCTAGATTGTAGACTACACAGGTATCCGCATCTAGCAGTCCTCTCGGGCCAGAGTGGTGGTACTAGCACCAGCCTGAAAGCTGCTGGGCTCCCGGAATTGTGGAACACAATCTGCAAATTTTGGAAATTTATCTACAAATTCCACAGTGAGTGGACATTAACAGATACTTACTTAGAACAGAACCTGTATGGACTCTTTGCATACGACATTGCGTCAATGCAAGAACAATTACAGAAACCTGCACTCTTACGACGAGCAATTTTGAGCCAATGAGACTACAAAAAAATGCAACTGGTTGGAACAGAGCAGCACCTTCCCTTCTGGGCTGGGCAGGCTGGCAGGTTACCTTAGCATTACACTGTAGTAATGGCTGCTGAAGCAGCCATTTGAAGAAGTGTATTACTTATGTTTACAACTATTAACAATATACTACCCATCAAAAACACCTACTAGAGAAAGAACATGACAAAACTGAATTTATAAATTAGGTTTAGGCAAAAATTACAGAAGTAGGTTTTTCCCTCTTGGCCAGAGGTTGGCAAACTTTTTCTGTAAAGGGCCAGATATTTTAGGCTTGTGGGCCATGTATTCTATGTTGCAACTACTCAACTCCACAAGCAAATTTAGAAAAGTAATTCTGAGAGTTTTCAGCTAATCTAACTTTTAAAACAATAAAGGGGGAAAAAACAGTCATACTCTCAAAATTTCAAATAAAAAATTTTTTATTGAAATTATTTCTAATATACTTGACAGCCGCATTAACATATAATACCATTACTACTGCTACTACTAATAGCTAACACTTATATAGGACTCATAGTATAAGATAAAATTGCCAAAAAAGTAGCATTTTTAGCAAATAAAGGACATCTGCCATATTTTTATTATAATTCTTTATTTTTTAAATTTATTTATTTTTTTGCGGTACGCGGGCGTCTCACTGTTGTGGCCTCTCCCGTTGCGGGGCACAGGCTCTGGACGCGCAGGCTCAGCGGCCATGGCTCACGGGCCCAGCCGCTCCGCGGTATGTGGGATCTTCCCGGACCGGGGCACGAACCCGTTTCCCCTGCATTGGCAGGCGACTCTCAACCACTGTGCCACCAGGGAAGCCCTATTATAATTCTTTAAACAGCCATTTACTCCAATTAAGAAATGTACAATATGATGATTTGGTGTTTTAATTTTTAAGAGAAAGAACTTAAGCAAGAAGAGGGAGAGAGGGAGTAATAATAGGAAGAGAAGGAGACATGGAAAAAATATATCTCTTTGTAACAGATCATCTTGAGAGCTGTTTTCTGGCAAAATCATATGTTATTGTTATCCATAACAGGACAGTAAAGATGGGCAGAATTAGCCAAAAACAAAACAAGAAGAATCAAAGAATGAGGGAGGCCAATCCTAAAATAAGATTACCAAGACTATATTATTAGATGATTTACTTGGGCTTGAAAAGTGGCTATCATTATTACAGTGTGAAATGAAAAACAATCCTTGTACCCATCGTGTCTATCCACTGACAGAAACATGATACAGTTTCCATAGAAACAACATTCTGCTCATCTAAAGTCCCACTATTTTCAAAGAGCAGTCAGGAAATAGTCAATAATATTCATTTTAACAGAAAATGTACTGGTAGTAAAGGGAATTACAGCAAAAATCTGTCCTCAACCTAGTTTACTAGGGAAGATGAGACAAATATAAATGAAATAAAAAGATACACTATTAATATTTCTTCCTTTTTCAGAGAATATTAATCACTAAACAGGTGGAACAAGGGAATAGAGAACTATGCAAGTGAACACTCTCTGGAAGTAACTGCTATTCACGACTGAATTAAGTACTCCTAATCTTTGTGTCTCTTTACCTAGTAAAGCTAACAGTTATCCCCAGAAATGACAGTAGGGATTGATACACAAATACTGAAAACAGAATTTCCAGATTAGGGAAGGCATATTTCAGTGCAAATTACTCTAGAACACCTCCAAGCCTTAATAACACCTTTAGAGGAATGGTACTGGAGAGTGATTTTGCTGATTGTGGAGATATTTTTTCCCCAGTCATTAAAAAATTTTTTTATTGAGTTATAATTTACATACCATACAATTCACTTGCTTTACTTGTACAATTCAATGGTTTTTGGTATATTTACAGATTTGTGTAACCATCACCACAGTCGATTTAAGTGTTAGGAAAATCACTGAAAAACTGGTTCTTGTGATTTCAACCCTCACGGTAACTAACTCTTTGAATTTCCTTTTTTCCCCAAGTAATTATTTACAGGGTACAGTATAGTGCTTACACTAGTTTAAACTTACTGGATTGAATCGAAAGCATTTAAAAAGTTTCTTTTTGCAGAAGTAACTTTACATACACAGCAACAGTGTTGAAATAGGCAGCTTCTAAGAATTAAACTGGTAAAATCCATACTTAATGAATTGTGAGAGCAATCCATAAAACTAACTGTGACTGCATAACTGAGGAGTTTAGAAACACTCTAAAGCCCTAATTAAGATGAGGAGGTAATCTCAGGAGGCAAAACGAAGTGGCTGTAATCTGGTCAGCAAAGATCTAATCAATTGTATAGTACACTGTTCAGAGAAAAGTTTGCATGAAGATTAGCCTACAGAAAGAGAATTGCCAATCTTTACCCAGTACTATTTAGGGAACAGAGATGCAAGATCCAGAGGGTATGAATCTTCCTGTCTTTGAAGAGGTACACTCTGCCGTGCGGCAGGGATCATTTATCGGGTTTCACCAGGATCTGAATGAGACATCTCTCAAAGAGATTCACCTCATTTTGTTTTGATTCCTTATTTACTAAGAAACTGCCTGATTTGCTTTCCAGACCTGACAAAAAGTTTTCTTGGGGGCTTCCCTGGTGGCACAGTGGTTGAGAGTCCGCCTGCCGATGCAGGGGACACGGGTTCGTGCCCCGGTCCGGGAGGATCCCACATGCCGCGGAGCAGCTGGGCCCGTGAGCCATGGCCGCTGAGCCTGCGCGTCCGGAGCCTGTGCTCCGCAACGGGAGACGCCACAGCAGTGAGAGGCCCGAGTACCGCAAAAAAAAAAAAAAAAAAAAAAGTTTTCTTGGTGTGTACAATTTGAACATCATGGTTATCAAAAATGAATCTGCTTTACCCCCCAACAAATGAACAAATGGTTTGGTTTATTTGCTTTCTTGTTTTTCACTCTTGTGGATTAAAACATGCCAATCTACTCTGGGACACTGATAGTATAAGTCATACCCTTAAATGTAATAATTTGCAAGCTAATGTCACCCAAGGAGACCTTGATAAACAGCCATCCAGACTTTTCTTGCTACACCCTGACCTTGTCATAGTGAAATAGACCAGGACCCTATGGTCCTTGCCCCTCCCGCACCCATGTCCTTAGCCTGCCTTTTTAAAAATTATTTATTTATTTATTGGCTGCGTTGGGTCTTCATTGCTGCACGTGGGCTTTCTCTACTTGCGGTGAGCGGGGGCTGGGCTACTCTTCGTTGCGGTGCGCAGGTTTCTCATTGTGGTGGCTTCTCCTGCTGCGGAGTACAGGCTATAGGCATGTGGACTTCAGTAGTTGTGGCACATGGGCTCTGTAGTTGTGGCTCACAGGCTCTAGAGTACAGGCTCAGTAGTTGTGGTGCACGGGCTCAGTTGCTCCGCGGCATGTGGGACCTTCCCGGACCTGGGCTTAAACCCCTGTCCCCTGCATTGGCAGGCGGATTCTTAACCACTGCACCACCAAGGAAGTCCCAGCCTGCCTTTTGTCCGTGGAAAACTTTAGCCAAAGGATAAGTTTAATCAGAGAAGTGAGAAAATGCAGAAACAAAAGAAAACAGAGGAGGACCAAATAATAATAGTTTAGTCATTAAGCATAGTCAAGGACCTTTAGTTCCTCCTTCAGGGCTATAGATAATACATCCCGTGATCTGTCTTACAGATAATGAAGCCCCCACCAGGTGGAAGAAGTTAACTACATGATGACCAGGCTGTAGCCGTGACATAAGCTGCCACAATTCCGAGAACTGGCCTCAAAGAAATGGAAACAAACCGAACCTGGAACTGAAGATTAACTGTACCTAAAACAATCAAGATGACACTGGTAAGACCACTGATGACCAATTTCAAGACGACTGTCAGAGCTGACTGTATTATTTCTGCATGTAGCCCTCTCCCTCTGTCTATAAAAGCTCTTGCCCCAATTGTCGGGGGGGTGGGGGGAGTCCGCCTTTTGGACAGGCATCTACCCTCCCCCACAGTCACCGACATCCAAAATAAAGCGAACTTTCCTTTCCACCAACCTGGGCTCTTTATTGGCTTTTGAGCGGTGAGTAGCCGAACCCCACTTTCGGTTACAAGAGACCCCAGAACCTACAATGTGGTTACACTCAAACACAGTAAAATAGGCCAAAGAGAAACAAGAATGTCCTATTCACTCTCTATTAAATTTTACCCTGTATTCTTCTGAACTGAACAGAATCAGAAATGACTGCATTGAATTGGACAAGAATAAATCAAAGCGGGCTTCCCTGGTGGCACAGTGGTTGAGAGTCCACCTGCCGATGCAGGGGACACGGGTTCGTGCCCCGGTCTGGGAAGATCCCACATGCCGCGGAGCGGCTGGGCCCGTGAGCCATGGCCGCTGAGCCTGCGCGTCCAGAGCCTGTGCTCCGCAACGGGAGAGGCCACAGCAGTGAGAGGCCAGTGTACCACACACAAAAAAAGAATAAATCAAAGCAAATTCATGGTTTTCTTATTTTTCTGGAATGAAAATGCCTTGAAATTAAAAGCACCTATGTTTAAATCACTTATTACTGACTTAATATTAATCAGCAGATGAATCTGAATAATCATAAATGGATGGATAAAGTTAGAGAGAAAATGTGCTCAGTAAATAAATATTGAATGTAAGAACCAATATATGATGTGCCTGGAATTCTTCAAAAACTCTCATCTCTTCTGCTGCTAACCAAGTAGGATAGTGCTAGAAACTGAATAAATCTGTTGAAATAGTGTCCTTTTGGTCCGCTTCTCATTGAAAAATTATCAGGGTCTTCTCTCTTTTTTTTCTTTTGGCCACACCGCGCATGTGGGATTCCCTGACCAGGGATGGAACGATGGAACCCGTGCTCCCTGCAGTGGAAGGAAGAAGTCCTAACCACTGGACCTCCAGGAAATTCCCAGGGTCTTCTTTCTTTAAATTGAAAGCTCAGTTTAAAAATATGTCATAGAAGGATGAGCTAAAGCAGCAGTCCCCAACCTTTCTGGCACCAGGGACCAGTTTCGTGGGGGGGTGGGGGGGAAGGTTCAGGCGGTAATGCGAGCGATGGGGAGCGGTGGGGAGTGGCAGATGAAGCTTTGCTCACTCGCCTGCCGTTCATCTCTCATCTCCTGCTGTGCAGCCTGGGCACGAACAGTATTGGTCCTCGGCCCGGGGATTGGGGACCCCTGAGCTAAAGGACAGTCAAAAAAGCACATGTACATATACTCATAATTTTGGAAACCACCAAAGAGATTTCAAGGATTACCAAAGATCCTCTATGGATCTGTTGAGGAGCAAATTAAATTTGTATTTGGGGATTACTAGAAACATTTGTGAAATACATTCAATTAACTTTCAGAACTGAAAACATGCCCTTCTCCTAAACAATCTATTTTTTTTTATTTCAAAGGCACTTTGGATTTTGAACATACTGTGTTCCCTTCTTTACTGTGACTTCCGGGATGGCCACAGGCAAATTTGCAGTCCACCTCTAGGAACTCACCAAATTATTACTGCAGGCATTTTGTGTACTAACCTTATCGATGCCTTCATTTTAATCCTCCTCCCTTATTTTCCCCATGATTTCTCCATCCACTTTTAGTAATGTTTTATGGTATCTCTGTAAACTGCCTAACATCCCTGGGGAGAGGGAGTTGCAAATAAATACATAATATGAAAAAAAACATCCTTACACCTAGGGTGCAGATCTGTTTTAGCATATTTATGACTGCGGGGTTGTTGTTGTTGTTTTTTAATTTGAATTCATCACTAATATTTAAAAACCCCAGCATTTCATAGAAAAATCTAGATTTCAGATGTCTCTGAGGAAAAAATGCAAAAAGTTCTTATCTCCCTGGACCAGCATGCTACCAGGATCAGTCCTGAGCAGCAATTGTGGTCTCCAGTGGTCACAGTAGTCCTCACACATTCATTGTGCTCATTCATATTACTTGAGAAGCCTGGTAATGACTTCAAAAAAAGGAAGGAACTTCAGGATTCTACAATACACAGAGGCAGGAGCACTTTTTCTCGTTCTTTGAAAGCGGTTGGAAAAATAACAGGCACAATTCATTCTGCAACCTTCACTGGACCTTTCCGCTGCGTCGGGCCTAGCGATAGGCTGTTGAAGAGAGAAGCAGAGGTCTGGGTCCTGGGTGGCAGGTACCACCAATGACTGGTCAGAGCACGAATCACCGCCACTAGCACAAGGAGTGTTTAATTGAGCTATATACAAAGCTCGGTTCTGAACCGAAGGTGGAACGGAACTTAGTGTATACTATTTACTACGGAATCTAAGCTGGGTTCCCCTCCATGAGACACTTATGTAAGCAGCCCACGGCCGGTTCGCAGGAGATGGGGCGGAAAGACAAAGTCACGGCTTGGCTCTTCATTGAATCACAGTCAACTTAGCTCCTGAACTAGGCGCACTCTCCAAGGACGCCCCCGTTTCCGGAGCAACCGCCCGGTCCCGCCCCCTTAGACTCCGCCCCCGTGAGTCTTTCCCGCCAAAGGCCGTTAACACCGCAGAGCATGGTGGGACAAAGCTCTCGGCTAGGTTTCACCAAATCCTTTCAGGGCGCCGTTGCTTTAAGAGACCCATTCCTGGGGAAACTGATTATTCTTTAGGACTCAACAGAGGTTAATAACCCCTTTTATGAGGGCCCTGTATTTAATCTTTACCACTCAGCCGGTCACTTCATTCGCGAACCTCTCCACAAAATTGGGAACGCGGGAACTTTTTTTCCCTTTGCGCGGAGGGTGACGTCGCGCGTGCGCCAGCGTCCCTTTCGCAGCATACGTTACGCTTCTGCGCGTGCGTAGTGAGATCAAATAACTGCTTCCTCCCGCTTCTCTTCCTCCCTCCCCCCCATATCCGTGCGCCGAGCTGATAAAGGCGCCATTTTGGAGGGGCCGCGGGAGACGTGGTGTAGCTGTGGGCTCGCTCTGCTGTTCGCTAGGCTTGGTGGGAAGACCTGTCCTCGAGTCCGCGCCTTTCGTCGCCGCCATGTCGGGAGGTGGTGTGATTCGTGGGCCGGCAGGGAACAACGATTGCCGCATCTACGTGGGGAACTTACCTCCAGACATCCGAACCAAGGACATTGAGGACGTGTTCTACAAATACGGTGCTATCCGCGACATCGATCTGAAGAACCGCCGCGGAGGACCGCCCTTCGCCTTCGTTGAGTTCGAGGACCCGCGGTGAGGCGGTCAGGGTCTTGCTGTCTTGAGGAAATAGGTTGGAGTAGTTGGGGAAGGCTCCAAGGCCTTCACATAGAGAACGGGGAGGTGGGCTCTGAGGTTGGGATCAAGACGTCGCCCATGCAAGAGTGGAGTGAGGAGCCGCGTCGGCGAGGCTTCTGTTGTGGCTGGGCCCTCCGGACGTCCCCAGAGCCGACTCGCAGGCTCGAAGCGGGAAACTGAGGCGCCGAGGGCTGCCGTAGTGGTCGGCAGCCTGGCGTGCTTCTGGGTGGGGGAGGGGCCATTCCTATTATGCAGCGCATGTGGGCTCTTCCACCCCCGGTGCGCATGTGCGGGGGGCCGCTAGCTCTCCGACCGAGTTAGCCGCCCCTCCCGGTCCTTTCCCTTACCGCTTTGCTCTTCTGTGATCACGCAGGGATGCGGAAGACGCGGTGTATGGTCGCGACGGCTATGATTACGATGGATACCGTCTGCGGGTGGAGTTTCCTCGAAGCGGCCGTGGTACAGGCCGAGGCGGCGGCGGGGGTGGAGGTGGCGGGGCTCCCCGAGGTCGCTATGGCCCCCCGTCCAGGCGTTCTGAAAACAGAGTGGTTGTCTCTGGTGAGTTGACCGTTCCGTGCGAGTTGATGAAAGGGGGCAGAAACCATTTTAAAGTTTTCCTTGCATGACCAGTTTGACAAATGCAAGTTTTCATGCCAGGTCTTAAACTATTTTAGTCCCATGGGTGAATTTAATAAACAAGGATTACTGTATTTGAGATTTACCAAATTAGGTTGCGGTACCTAGAATATGAAGATCCTTACTTTGCAAATAATTTGGGCTCTTGATTCTAGAATCTTAACAGCTCCTTAACCTAGGATGTTAAAAATAATAGTTAATTTTAAAGTAATCTTTGTTCAAATGTAAATTTTAAGTTTAATGTGAAGTTTAGGATAATTGGTATTGAAAAAAAAAACTTTTTCAGGACTGCCTCCAAGTGGAAGCTGGCAGGATTTGAAGGATCACATGCGTGAAGCAGGTGATGTATGTTATGCTGATGTTTACCGAGATGGCACTGGTGTCGTGGAGTTTGTACGGAAAGAAGATATGACCTATGCAGTTCGAAAACTGGATAACACTAAGTTTAGATCTCATGAGGTAGGTTATACACTTATTCTTTTCTTTGACCAGAATTGGATACGGTGGTCTTAACAGTGGAATTTGAAGGTAAGATTCAGGCAAGGGTGTCCGAGTAAACCCAGTAAAGTGCCTCTGGTTTAAGTTACGTTGTATTCAGCATGCCTGAAGACAGGTGAAAGCTTAGATCTTTCAATCGAAAGTTCTGTCTATTCAATAGGGAGAAACTGCCTACATCCGGGTTAAAGTTGATGGGCCCAGAAGTCCAAGTTATGGAAGATCTCGATCTCGAAGCCGTAGTCGTAGCAGAAGCCGTAGCAGAAGCAACAGCAGGAGTCGCAGTTATTCCCCAAGGAGAAGCAGAGGATCACCACGCTATTCTCCCCGTCATAGCAGATCTCGCTCTCGTACATAAGATGATTGGTGACACTTTTTGTAGAACCCATGTTGTATACAGTTTTCCTTTATTCAGTACAATCTTTTCATTTTTTAATTCAAACTGTTTTGTTCAGAATGGGCTAAAGTGTTGAATTGCATTCTTGTGTAATATCCCCTTGCTCCTAACATCTACATTCCCCTCATGTCTGATAAATTGTATTTTAAGTGATGTCATAGACAGGATTGTTTAAATTTAGTTAACTCTCCATGCTCTTCAGACTGTGATATTATGTAAATGTCTATTCTGCTCTGGTTTGTGTGAACTGGGTTGTTGGGGGTGTTTGTGGTTATCTTACCTGGGGAAGTTCTTATGTTTATCTTGCTTTTCATGTGTCTTTCTGTAGACATATCTGAAGAGATGGATTAAGAATGCTTTGGATTAAGGATTGTGGAGCACATTTCAATCATTTTAGGATTGTCAAAAGGAGGATTGAGGAGGATCAGATCAATAATGGAGGCAATGGTATGACTCCAAGTGCTATTGTCACAGATGAAATTGGCAGTATTGACCTTATACTAAAAGGCAAGGGTTTAAAATGATTATACATCTGCCTTAAAACACTTGCAAACATCTTATGCAGTTACCTTTAGCTACAATTGCTTTGCTCTTTAAACCTTGGCAATTGTGGCAAAATTACGTTGCCCATTTTGTAACAATTTATTTTGCTCCCTACCCTTTTTTGTTTTAATAGGGACTAATGTGGGAAGAACTGGCTAATTTGTCACAATGCTTAGTTACAACTGTTAATGTGTGACCTGCTGTTGGTGTACATGTGGGTACAGGGTGTCTTTAATTCCAACCGGATAGAGTATAATATCAATACTGCTAAATCTGCATGTCCTCTGTGTGACTGATATAGCGTTGCTACTTCATTTTTTTTTAAGACAAAATGAAAGCAAAATATAGAGTTCCAACGTATTGGTGTAGATAATCTAGTTGGGAATACTTTTAAGTCTCACCTTCTCCTTTAAACTAATATTCATAATTGACTCATGTTTAAAACACTTTAATTTACAAATTAAATTACAGATGGGAGCATTAGATTTAGTTTAGACTTAGGTGGGTAGCAATACCAGTAAACTTCTCAACTACATAACATTTTGCAACCACAAAACCTGTAATACGCTGTACAGTAACAAGTGTTGGCATTATCAGTTGAACTGTAAATATAAAATGCTTCTTCCAATTAGTCTCTATGATGATTAAGTTTCTAAAATTTATCTGAACACCATTCAGAAACTTGTTTTGGGGAATTTGATAGTTATTGATGTACATCTGTTAAACTGATGACAGACATAACTCATCATTCCCCAGAAACCTTTTTTGATTACAGTATCTAACATTTTGCCTCCTCTTTTTTGGTTTTGCTGGTTATAAAGGTTTGGATTGGAGAGGGCTCACTGGATCCCAATCCTTGGAGCTGGATCATTGGATTCAAATCATAATGTGGATAGGATAGGGAGGATGAATTACAAGGATTCATGGAGCGGGATCAGATTACCAGGAACATAGGAGTGGATTCCTGCCCCAACCAAACCGCATTCGTGTGGATTTTTTTTTTTTTTTTTTTTTTTTCAACTTAATTGGCTATTCCAAAGATTTTTTTTTTTTTCCTATTTTTGACGATTGGAGCCCTTAAGATGCACGATGGAATTGTGTTTTGCATTTTTTGGTAAAAGGAGCAAAGCGAGGACCTGGAGATAATACGCTGGAGCAATCTCCTTGGAAGGATTCAGCACGAGTAGATGGTAAACATTTAAAGGGGAAAGGGGGGGTTTGTTTAAAATAGTAAATCAGTAAGTCACTTCTAAATTTAAAGAAAACAAAATTGGAGTTGAAGACTAAGTAGGTTTCCAATTGGCTATTGCCGTTTTTCTTTGAAAAAATAAACATTTTTTTAAAAAAACTATGCATGGTTGTCCTTTTTCCTCTTGTAAGATTTTTTACTGGTTGACTAGTCTCAGTTAATACTTTAAATTGATAAGATTCCGATTCTTGTGTTGATGTGTTAGTAAATTAAACGTTCTTGAAAGGACTGTTCTAATAAATGGTATTAGCCATCTGTTAATTGTTGTAAAAAGTCTTCAGGGGAAGATAAAAAATGAGAATAAGGCAATTGTGTATGTAATATGGTAAGTGAGGGGGTGATCTAGTCTCTGAAGGATAAGCTTCAGAGCTTTGATTTTTAAATGATGAAAAGCTTATGGAAGCTACTTATTTTTGGTGATCATCTAGACAGCATAGGATTTTGTGCAAAATCGGGTGAGGACTAGTAAATTAATGTTGGTGTTAGCCTTTGAGTTTCTCAATAAAACTCATCTAAAAAGTTGGTAAGTATTAAACTCAGTACAGATTAGGATTCTTAACATAAATTACATTTTCTGTTTGAAGTGTGAATAGCACACTAGAAGATTAACTGCTTATTTGAGTAAATTATTGCTAATAAAAAGCTGGGCATTGTTTAGAATTTTGCCTTGGAAGTCTTCTCAACCATAAAGTTATTCTGTATCCAGAACATACCAAAGCAGTGATTACATCTTGTAGTCTACTGGTTTTTGTTATCTTTACCTAATAGCCCCTTGGTGCTAAGTTTTCAATTTAGAGTTGGGGAGGGGTTTTTACTTAGAATTCCTAATGTTCTGATTTCCTGATAGCTAGTCACAACCATCAAACCATTCTTTTTCTACACCCAAAAGATAGCTAAGTCGTAACATTTCCCTTGGGTGTTAATTATACTTGGAAGCAGAATTTAAGATTGCTGTTCAGTTGACATAATTTCAAACCTAGGAAACACTAGAAATAATCTTGGTAGTAGAGAAAATGGGCCCAAAGGGATTCGCATAAGGTCACCCGCCCAACCAGTACATTTAAATGAACCTTATGGAATGTCAGGAGGAAGAGGAGGAATAGGAACTTCAAAATTAGGATTCCATTTTAAGTAAGCAAAACACTTGGTATAGATTCATTAAAGGAGTAACTCTAGTTATGTGAGAATTCAAAACAACTGTTCAAGAGCAGACTTAGGCATGTAAAACAAGTTCTGTTTCATCTGTAGAATATACAATTGGCATTTTTTAATGACTAATTTTGGAAAGATTAACGTGAACTAGACTTAAGCAAGCCTGGGTTCATTTGTGTGTTCATTGAATATTTTGGAAACAGGACCAAAATGAAAATTGCCATCGCTCAAAGTTGGCAAAGTTAAGTTGCCATCGCTTAAATTGCATTTAAGCTACACTGAAAGATGTGCTCTGCTAAAAGTTAGTAGTTCCAACCCCTGACTGAAGTGAGATAGAAAATATTACTTCTCTAGTATATAGGCTGTTTAAGATTAGAGAGGACTTAACTGTATGAAAGGTAGAGGGACGCAGGTTTTCCAGTTCAGTAAGACCAGACAGCTAAATGCTGTAAGGGGTGAGGCAGACTTGCTGTTTTTCAGTCTTAGGAAATGGACCTTAAATCTCTACCTAGATTAGCAGCTATTAGAAGAAAGTCACACTCTTTTGGAACTAAAAAAGCTGTCTTGGATTTTCCCCTTTTCTCCCTATTTATGTCCCCTTAGATATTGTAGGGACCTATAATTAGTTTATTATTTTCTAACCAAGGAAAAACTTAAGTCTCTAAGAAGCAATTATTTTTCATAACGTCAGATTGAGTAACCCACCTTGCTGTTCAGCCCACATCCTTCTGGAAACAAAAGGTAAGAAACCCATTTTCTGATTCCTAATTGTTTGGGATCTGAATTTTATTAATTTACAAAAGATACTCTTTGGAATATGAACAGATTTCCCTCATTTGAAATGTTTTTTTCCCCTAAATTTTATAGTTTAATAATATATTCCATTATTCGTGTATCCACTCGTAGTGCTTAAGTTCCATATGATTCTAGAATTTTTAACTTTCTCAGTTTTGTCTTTGAAATATATTTGCTCATTAGGGCTGGTGGTCTTTCAAGTTTCTGTGAAGATGAATTTCCTGTGTGCCTTTTTGCTTACTTTGTACGTGAAGTTGTGATGAAATTGCAAACAAAATAAGTCATGTCTATTTACCATAAATAGTATTAAAAGAAAAGAAACTATTAGACTTAAGTTCTGTTATAACCATTCTTTGGTTAAGCTTATTTCTGTCATGGTATGAAGAATGCAAAGGCAGAAAACAGGTTCACAATCTTTTATCCCAAAACTCCAAAAACAAAGTTTTTTGTTGTGGAGCAAATTGAATATAAAATGTGACCAAAATCCATGCCTTTGTTTTGCACTTAACTGTGACTGAATTGTCTTCCTGCAGAAATGTGTCAGTTGCCATAGGTTTTGCTGAGTGTTATGTGATAAAGGGTCTATATATGATATATATATGCGTTTTATAAAGTGCAGAAAGCTCTGAATTTCAAATACATCTGCCCCAGAGAGTTCCGGATAGGGGATTGTAGAACTGTTACAGGATACACAGAGCGAAAGCTTCTGTGTAGTTTTGAGCATGTGAATGAAAACAAACCGGTTACTGTGGATCCTTTATTGATTGAGCTGTAAGTTCCCCGTCTTTTTAGACTGAAGCAGCCACAAGAAAAGGTATGACTCACATTTCTTTATGTTCTGTTGCTATGGTGGACTCATCAGTTGTACTCCATTGAAGGAAATATTCTGCCATCCCATCTTATTTGGTGGAATACTCTATTTTGGGGTAATTTTTTCTAGTTTGTTTTTTTTTTTTACAGGAACATTGATCAATATCCTATAGGAAAAGGTGGGATTGGCATGAAGTAAAGAGATTATAAGGAAACATCTGTTCATTGTGTCTCTCGTGATTGTCTGTTGAATAAATATTAATCCTGGCAAAAACTTTTGCTTTAAATATAGATCCAAGAAGTTATGGTATACTTAAACCAGCTTATTCTTGTGGTTGACAACTTGGGGGGTGGTGCTTCTTTATAACTTTGAAAGCTATACCCGACAACCTTGAATGTGGTTATGATTTTGTAGGGATAGAAGGAGAGAAGGATTTTTTTTTTTTTTAATTACAAAAGTCGCTTGGTGCTTCTGTAGTCTCTGTCAAATACAAGTTAGTTTAGGCAGAAATAATCTCATAATAAACATTTCAAAATAGATGCCTCACTGGGTTATGGGAGAGAAAAGCCAAGCATGCCTTTGCATAAGGACGTTCCCAGTTAGGTAGGTATGCAAAACACAAATGAAACAGAACAAACACTTAAAGTAGATCCTGAGTGTTTCATCTTCATCTCTTAGAAAAATTTCTAACATTCAACCATCAGGTTAAAATACCTTTAACTCCTTTTACGATTATTAATAGAATTATCAATGTGAAGATAGTAGAAACTGAGCTTTTCTAGAATGCTTTATTCATCCTCACCAAATATACTTTGAACAAACATTAATTTTGTAGGGATGCCAAATGCCTTATGACTTGTTAGGGTTTCTGTGGGTTTTTTTTTTTTTTTACAATGGTCTATTCCACTCCCTATTTGAGTAAACGCTAGGGAAATTTACTTAGCCACTAGAGGGAGCTATGATACAAAATCAACCAGGAAATACCCTAGGGTAAAGAATCCATACAGCAAGGTGGAAACCATATTAATCCTCTATATCAGCTCCAAAGTTAGGGTTTTTTGGTCTAAGTTTTTTTCCTGAAACTTTACCTTTGCCTCCCCATCTGTTGGGCAGAATTCTTTCCCTTTTCATTTAGGTTTTGAATAGTACTTGAGTAAATCTGTAAATCAGAAAACTGTCTAGGTTCTGGGACTTAGGAGAAAATGCAAGAGATGTGAATCTGCTTGTTTTTCTGCCTACCTTGTATATCTCCAGGTATGGAATAGTAAGGCCAGAGTGTAAGAATTGGGTACAGGAGTAGATGTGTGTGCGCCTCCCCCCCCCAATCTAGCCCCCAAATTGTTCATATAAAATAAAAATGCAGTATGCTTTCTGAAACCTTTATCATTTGTTTTTATGGTGTGAAACACTTTGGGGAGTGATACCAATCTTCATTTCTTGGCATTACTGAGACTTTCAATGATTGTTAGTGTGCCTTAAAGCCCTGTTTATTCATCAGGTTGGTTAGCCTTATTTTTCTGTTCTGCAGGCCTTATTTCAATAGGCAGAGTATCTTATGATCAGAAAGTCAGTACTGACTTCTCTTGACATGTTTCTTTAATGCCATTTTATTTTAAGAAAGCCAAAATTATTAGGAATTAACACTTTAGCATTTGTCATTCCCACCCTCCCTTCAACTTTATATTGCAAAAATGTAAAGGACACAGGCTTCCTGTTTATTGTCACTAAGAATATTGTATTAAAGTGTTTTAGGCTCACTTGATGATCCAATTTAGTCAACACCAATATGGGAGCAATTGCCTTAAAAATGTTAGGAACTTGTCTACTTTGAAGAATAAGACACTCTAGGACAAATAAAGGTATTTTAGAAGAGAAAATAGAATCAAGGTTACAAAGTAGAGATTACTTTGCCTGCTAAACTCAAATTTTTTGCAGCAAATGAGGCTACAGAAGGTAGTTGCTGACTAGCAGCTTTGCTGCAAATTGGATTGAGAGTACTAAAAGTGCACTAGATTATGCCTTTCCTTAATTCTAAAAATGTTAGCTCTGCTATCTTAATTTAACTTGTGAAGAGAGACCATAAATCCTAAATTGCCCAAATGAAAATCTAGAATTCTCTTTATAAAATAAAAAGACTAAACCTGGAGATTGTTTTAAGTGCCAGATGGCATGGCAGAATTCTACCCTGAAGTGCTGGGTATTAGGAGAGACTTTGTAAATTTGGGGTAAGCTTTCAGGTTGTGTTTATTAAGGTTTAATCCTTAGGAATGGACTGCTACATCAGTTGAACAAAAGACAACCTACTTGCCTTTAACTAGGACTTGGAAGTCCTGGACTAAATCTGAGGCCATTGGTAACCTGGCCCCGGCCTACCTTTTAGTCTGATCTCTAGCCTTCCCCCTGCTATACTCTATAACCCAGGACTTGGCATTGTCCAGCATTTCTTGTATTTGGTCCTCCTGTTTCTTCCTTCTGCAGTGCCGTCCATCTCTTCTTCATTCAGAGAAGTGCAACGTACCTTGAATATTCAATCTCAAGAGTCACCTCTCTGAAAACTAACATCCATCGTACTGTGTTGGCAGAAAACCTTGTGTATGTCTAGTATAGCATTTATCACCTACCTTGCTTGCTCTATCCACTTATCTATCTCATCTTACTTGATTCATGAGTTTTTACTTTATAAGGAACCAAGACAGTGTCTAGCACATGATAGTCACTGAATAAGCACAATTGGTCCTTCATCATTGTTCCTGAAGAGTATTCTACTGTATCTTAAAACTTAAGCCAATCTGCCTTTATCAGTGAGTTGTTTATATATATATATTTCAGGTCATAACCTCATCCCCTTTCTTCCCAGGTACATAGCACAATGCTGTGCACCGAGGAGACACTCAGTTCAATTGCTTTTGAAGAGAAACCTAGAAATTCACATTACATTACTTCCCTTTCTGAGTATCTTGAATAAGTAACCAGTTAATAGAGTCCCAGTTTCTTTTATTTCCAAGTTGGAAATAAGTCCTTATTCAGTTGATACTTATAGAAGAAGCTAAGTAAGATTAAGACATTTTCCATCCTTTTACCTCCTGGTATGTTTCTAACAATTTTTGGAGACTTTTTTTTTCTTAACTTGAATTACAAAATAAGAGTGATGTCCACAGCATAAGACTAGGAATGTAGAATGTTGGTTAGCAGTACAGCAAGCGCACTACAAAAAAAATCTTAAATGACTCATTTGTCCTCTAAAACTAGGTAGTAAACATGCAGCAAGGTGAGAGTCAAGTTCTGCGACTTAATATAACCAGTTCTTAGCCACAGTACCATTGTATCTACGACGAGCTAGATAAAGAGATTCTGTTTACTTGCCAGATAGAGTTATTCAAAATGCTGTTTGGATTTGTGTCCCATCTTCGTTTCCCATACTGGCATCCTTGTCTGTGCACCCAAATTCATTAATAAAGTAATGAAAAACTAGTTAACTGGTTTTGCCGACCCGTTTTCATCCTGGCCATCAAATCTGATCTTCCTAAAACAGTGTCACTCCCTAGTATGAAACAATGGGTTACAGTCTACAATTTATCACCATTTTCAATCACATCTTCCCCTGCTCTGGCTGATCTGGTAAATATTTTACTGACCATGCTTGTTTTTACTTGTGTATTTTATGTTTTCAGACTTTTCTCCTTCCCTCTTATTAGCAGTCACCCTGCAGCTTCAAATCCTTATCACTATCAAGTTAAATTTAATTTCTGAAACTATAAAAAGCAAGCTTCTAAACCCATATAATAGCTCTCTTCTCTGTGATGCATTTAGTCTCCCAATTTTATCTCATTACTGTTGAAATTTTTGTGTTAATTTTTTCTACCCAGTGGAATTTTTGTCGTATTTGTATTTCCCAGTGAGCCAAATGTTTACTTGCCAGATAGAGTTCTTCAAAATGCTATTTGGATTTGTCTCCCACCTCCATTTGGCCAAGTTTAATAAATGTTGATAAGAGAAAGAACTTAGTACTCCTTAAAAGCAAAGTGCTATAGAAACCTATTTTACAAACTGTTGGGTAACTGGGTAGATTACTGTAGAAAGTAATAATCCTAACATTGCATCAAATAATTCCTCAGATGTGAAGCTAGGAAATGCAAATTACTGTTGACCCTTAGTGCCCGGGTTAGGGGTGACCCTCCACGCAGTGTAAGATTTCCAGATAACTACAGTCAGCCCTCTGTATGTGCAGTTATGTATCTAGATTCAAACAACCGCGGGTTGTGTAGTATTGTAATATGTACTGAAAAAAACAAACACGTATAAGTGGACCTGTGCAGTTCAAGCCTGTGTTCAAGGGTCAACTGTAACTTAAATGCGAGCCTAAGCCAAGTATAATTGGAAAAGTAAATGTTGCCCCCAAAATCAATCTTGCAAAGCCAGAAAGAAAGTTGTTCTGTTGCAAGATGTGCCACACTTTTCAGTACAGATCTCAAGAATTGATGCCATTGTCTCCTAGAAGATCAGAGGAGTTCCCTCTTGCTGCTTTCTCCTGGGTCTCCTTTTTCCATCTTTCTTACTTAAGCGAGATTCTTAAAGAAGAAGCCTTTAATTCTCTCTCAATTTAGTGGTCCTGTATCAGTGAGAACTACAGATTTCTTGTTGGGATTGAATTATTTTGGTTCTTTTTTAGTAGTAGTTATCTATAAAGGCATTCACGTACAGAGTGAAGAAACTGGATAGTATTTCCTTGGTTTGGGCATCTTAACATTACTCCAGGACCCTGACCCTGCTCTTTAGGCTGATAGAGGATCAGCTAGCATAAGCAGTTCTCTCAAAGCCGAGACTCAGCAAACATTTAGCAGACACCCACAAGTCTTAGAAGCACCCACATTGATTGTGCCATTAAAAATTCTTCCACCGCTTCATGATCAGCTAAAGACAAAAGCATTCTTGGACTAATTGCATTGTATTTTTGCTTTGCTTTTCTTCAACATACTTAGTGTCACATAATGCATACACTTGCATGTTGCCATTAAGTTGTCTAGTTGTCTCATGTGTGTTTTATTTCCCCCAGCTACATGGTAAACTCTTAGAGAGCGACGACCATGTTAATAACTTTTTGACACTTTTTCCAAGATACTCAGTATGTTAGTACATACATACCTTAATAAATGTTTATGGATAAATAAGTATGTTCATGAAATCCTTGGCAGGTGGACTGCGTAGCTTAGATCTGATATGCAGTGTGGTCCTCCTATCAGGCTTATTTCCAAAGTAGTGACTTAAAGGGTTCATGCCCTTTCTACCTTCTTAATGGAAAATTTGGAGGGAAAAATGCAAGGACATGGGACAAATACTTCATCATTCTTAATGGAAGTAGTTGTTTTATGAAGTAGTTTTGACTCCTTTTAATTCTCAAATATTATTAGCCTTATTTTGGGGTTTGAGGAAATAGGCTCAGAGATGTTAAAGTGACAGGCCCAGAAATTGAATCTATGTTTTCTAGTGACAAATTCCTGTTTGTTTTATTACTACATTGATTTTTTTTTTTTTTTAAAAGACAACCTTTTTCCAGTGGGGAAGTTGTTGGGGGGAAGGTAAGTCTTTGCCCCAAGTGATCGCCACCTGTAATGTCCACCTGATGCCACCAGGGTGTCCCATGGTGCTGTCTTTGGTCCATGTTCTTATCCGAGTTGGTGGGGGCTGTTTCAAAGCTGGTGTTAATCTTGTCAGAGTGGCCGTGGCCCAGAGCCCAGCAGCAAGAAAGTGGGTCTTTCCAGTGTGCAGTGCACAACTAGCATCAGAGAAGCTTTTGACCCCCTCTGGTCAGGCTGGCCCCACAGAAGGATAGCAGGTCAGATAGCAGCCAGACCCTGACCAGTCACTCTTACTAGGCTGCAGCCCCACAGACAGTAGCATAAAAAAGATTCTGAGAATGGGTAAATGTTTATAAACATGCATTTGTTTTGTTAGCTGAGTATACACTTACACAAATTTGTATTAGCAAAATAGATCTGATACACAAAACTGGATTGAATTACTTTACCAGTTTTAAAAGCCAATGCGTGGTGACTTTCCACTTTCCAGTTTGCAGTAACAGTCTGGATTATACTTAGCCCTGAGCATACAGCCTCTTAAGCATTAGTTTTGATATTCAGCAACCCTAGATGACAGTCTTCAGTGTCAAAGCTATCACGTGAGAACCAATGAGGTGCAGTCTCATTTAGTATTAGAGCAAGTAGACCCTTTAAAATTTTCCTTCCCAGTGCTCTTATAAGCACTTTGTATAAACGTCTAACTGTTCTATATTTCTTTTCAAGTTTTGATTTTTCTACTGGAGGAGATTCTTAAAAGTATTCCAGTGACTGACTAGTACAGTTCCTGGCATTTAATAGACGCTTGATAAATATTTGTTTACCGAAATAGGATAATAGTTATGGTATAGTCCTACTCATGAGCCATTATTCTAAGGAGAGAATCCACATTAGGAGGTCTTTGTTTTGTCTTCAAATTGATTACAATCCTTTATGAACTAGGAAGTTAGTCCCTGGGTTGTCCCTGGCTGGCCTTTCAAAACCTTGAGTATGTCATTCTAGGTTGGAATTAGCACAGCCTGAATTTGGTCTGTATCTGCTGATTCTCTTTAGGTATCATCCGTGCAATATCTCTAGGACCAGGTGTTTACCAGGGCTCTTAGAGCCACCAGGAGAGACTAAATTAAACTTTACTGATTGGAGCTCTTGGATTTGGGGGTGCCCTTTTCTCTCTCCCTGTTTCCTAGGTAAGTTTCTATCCCAAAATTCTTGCAGTTTTAAGGTCACTGTGGAACAAATCCCAAACCTACCTCTAGTAGTCAAGGTTTCCTTTCAGTTTTTGCAGCTCTTCTCTGGGGAGAGGGCTAAACACAGATTGTAGTAACAACTTGGATCCTTCCATATGCTTTGCTTAAGTGATCAGAGTGACTGATCTTTAGCAAAATGAACTTTTGTATAGGATATATATGGGGGATTCCTAAGGCTTCGTGAGTTTTGCTAAAGGTATTGTTTAGGTCCTGGACAAATTACTTTAGGAATAAAAGTTGTCAATTTTGATGCAAACAAAAAAAAATCCTCTTGTCCCTGAGAAACATAAATAAGTATAACTAGTCATTTAAATAATAAACTGGTTATTTATTTAATAAATTTAGTTTTAATAAATTGGTCTGAAGATATTCTTCCATATGTGAAGAATAAGCATATTATGCCTTTCCCATCTAAAGTGTAAATCACTAAAAGGCAGAAATAGTGTGTATCGCAACCCTCAGGATTCCTGTTTCTGGGATTGCCTTGTACCTGATGCTCAAGGAACATTTTCAGCGGCTTGAATTGAGTACTTGCCATCTGTTCTCTGAGCATTCGCTGCTGAATGAAAGGGGAGAGAAAGTGGAATGAGAGGTTGGGTGAGGGGCAAGGAAGCTGGAAAAATAAGAGGAAGCAGCTGGGAGCTGGGGAGTTGGGGGGGCCTTATGTAAGATCAGTAAAACAGAACGCTAGCAGAGGACAGTGTCAGGCCTTGGGGGTAAAGGGCTAATTCTGTCAACTAGTTGAGTAGAGCCATGTGTGCTTTGTTAAAGAGACTAAAATTACTTGAGAGAAAAATCCAGCTTCTCTGAATCTGACCCATCTTCCCCATGTACCATAGTAAATTCATCAAGTCAAAATCTAGGAATTGTGGTCCTCTTTCTTCAGGTCTAGCAAAGGGCTTACTGCCACTGCTCAGGCAACCAAGGGTGAAATGCTTCAAGTAGTATTTGTGGATAGCTGGTAAGCTTGATGTTTTATTCCCCAGCTTAAGGAGTAAATGCTGAGTACAGCTGTTGTCCCTTTGTAGAGCTTTAACAACCAGCTTGCCAGGTTCCCTGCACCTGCTTATATGCCTGGATCAGATAACTGACCAGAACTTTAGGCAGCTTCTAGTTCAGAGACTTTTGAGTCAAGAAACATCCTTAAAGAAGCAAATCTCTCTCCTGGAGCCTTAGCCAGATCTTAATGCTGTTCTGGCCTTGTGTTGCCATCTCTTGGCATTGCTGCCTAGCATGGAGCAGGCCACCTAAAGCATAGTCTAACTAGTCTTGTGATGTCACATCAGTGTCTTAGGTCACCACTGTTCACGTCCCTCACCCAAGGAACATACTGCATAGGTTTCTCAATACTTGTTTCATTATTTCCTGTTTCCTTCACTGCCAGGAATGGAGGGATCCTCAGTCGAAGATCATATTGACCCAATGAGGCTTTTTTTTTATCTAGGCCAATGAAAGGGAGAGGAAGGAGCACCAACTCAGAAAGAGGGAGCCATAAGATCTGCATGTATTAATATGGTAACTCTTTGGAGACTTCTGAGAAACAGAATCCTATTTGAACTCTGGACTATCCTCAAGTCTGATAACGAAGAAGAAATTGAAGAGATGTTTCTGTTGGGAGTTTGGGTAAAGAGTATTCACTTGATATATGTATGTTTTTGCCCTGCCCCCACTCTTCACAAGAACATTTGGACAGGCATTAACAAGTACTAATTTTTATTTTTTTATTTTATTTTTTGCAAATGAATCATTTTTCTGGTAATGCAGATGGCTACTAGCACAATGCTGTTTAGTGTCATTACATCCCTCTTTTAATCAGTGGAATATATTTGGGGTGGGGGCTATAACACTGAAAAGAGCTTTTCCTTTGTACCAAAATAACTGCTTATGTAAGGATTTAATTTATGTTTTTGACTATTAGCATGATGTAACTGAACTAAGCTTTGTAATTGTTGGTTCAGGCCCACAAAGTTTGCGTGACCTGTTAAGTGGCAACTTTTTTTCAAGCTCAGCCATTACCCTGGACTTGGGGCATCTGAGGGCAGGGAGGAACAGGTGTCCAAAGGAGAAATGTTGGTGCCTGAGAGTATGTTTTCCAGTTGTATTGAATTTCTTACTTGGTGTATTTTTGACCTATCTTAGTTTCTTTCCTGCTTGTGTCCTGTGCTGTCTTGCTTGCTATTTGTTGGATGTCCTCTGTCAGCCACTCAGGAGTTGTAAAATGGAAGGTATTTCTATTCAGATGCTTTGTGGAAGAAACTGATAGGTTAAGTATTGATTTCTGGCAGCTTCTTTCAAAAAGAGTTAAGGTGATAAATGTGTTTCCATGGCTTTGGATTTGTTTTGGGCATCTTGGGTATATGGCCCTTCTTCAAAACAATAGAGTGTTTAAGGACCCTCAACTACCAGTTAAACTAAATGTCTACTAGGAAAATGGGTAGGTTTGTTCCCTGTCCCTTTGTTCTCTGTGACTATGTTACAGCTGTCAAGGAACTTAAATAGGTATTTAGGAAAAAAAAATTCTTCGTTGTTTCCCCTTCCTCACCTTACCAGTTAAAGCAGAAATAAACTAGTGATGACACTTTAGGTGGTAGAATTGAAACACAAACCCAGCTTCTGGCCACATGGGCCACAGGCAAGTGGCTTAAGCCCTTAGTGTGGGGAGGTGGGGTGGGGAGATTACTTCTGCTTTCCTCCCAGAGAGGCTTGATTTTGTCTCTTTTTTGGGTGTGTGTTGGGGGTAGTTGCCTTTGGTCTGGTAGGGTGTGTGTCCATTCTCCCCGATTACACTGAGGCTGGTAATGCAGGGTAACATTTCTCTCTGGCCAGTGTTTTTGGTATTTCTAAATATTGCAGTCTTGCTTTTTACTAGTAGATCTGTTCATTGTCAGTTCCAGCTTTCTTGCATGAAGAGTTTGTTCATTAACTTCCAATTTGAAGCTGCTTCTAACTAGATAGTCTCTATGGACAGTTTTGGATTTGATTTGGTTTTGGTTTGTTGATTAGTCTTTCTTGGGAAGGTTAATTGACAATAGCAGAGATGGTTTCTATGCCTAGGATTCTGCATCAAATCTTAATCCTTAACATACTCATAGGATTTTAAAATCCTTTCCAAAATGGGAAGGAAATATCCTGTTACTTTCTAATGTTTGCTAAAAGTTGTCCTTGTAAATGCTGATCTTGGTAGGTTTCTTCCTTTGTCATGTGTCCTTAGCCTTTTGGCCCTTTACCTTAGGGCTCTTCAAAGGAGAGGGGGATGTGGCATGGGGGAAAACCTGTTACTTTGAGAGAAAGTAAGAACTGGCTCAGAGCTCTTATGCAGAGTTCCTAGCCCCAGAATTAATCTAGAACCTGACTCAGTAGCACCAATAAAAACATATACTTAGCACTTGTTATATTCCAGGAAATGTTCTAAGCTTTTTATACACATTTCTCATTTAATCCACAGTCCTGTCTCTGTGAGATAGGTATTTATTTTGTCCTCATTCTCCAGATGAGGCCCTAAAAGATTAAGTGACAGGTTATACACACTGGGGCAGGGAAGATGGGAAAGAAGAACCTGAACAGGGTGGGGAGGGAATCTGAACTTTATTTGGGTGGATGTAGGCACATATATTTTTTGGCTTAGACACCAGACATTTCAGTTATACATCAAAACTGGAGGTAACACCGTTGATTCATTCACTGAAAGTTGTTTACAGTGATCAATATGAATTTATTGTCTTCAGACATTGCTAGTGTTTTGACTGGACCCCAGTATAGTCTGTGGAAGCAGGCTTGAGGAGGGGTTCATTTTGTTTGTGGTTAAGGATTTTTTCTGTCCTAAGAATGGAATCTTTGATCTTCCTAATTTCATTATATTCCTCAAAACAGTTGGAGCTGATTGTTTCTGAGTACTCATTCCAAACTTCTGGATATTTTCTCTGGAAAATATCCTAAGATTTAAAATTTCATCTGAATTTAAAAGATTGTTAATTTTTCTTTTTAATGGGAAAGAAAAATCGGAGCAATCAGGAATTCTGGTTTCATCTCATGGATAGAGATAAAAATTAGCCATTTACCTCAAGAAAAGTGATACTTCTGAATCCCAGCTCTTCAGTAGTGAGAACTGGCCTGTTTTTACTTGACCTCTACTTTGTGGTAGTGGGGAAACCCCTCTCCAGAGGTTGTGAGAAGGATTGCTAGAGAAAGGCTTTCTAGATCCTGGGAAAAGAAGTTCAAGAGACTGTGGCAATATTGTTAGTAGAAAAATGGTCTTCATCAAGTACTAGTCTTATGATCCTGAAACTTCATTTTCACCACAGTTTGAAAGGCAGCAAAGTAGGAGAGGCTGTACAGGGAAGGGGAAAGACTGAAGAGATGTATTACAGAGACCTCGAAGTGAATGCGTTAAAACAGGAAAGAAGCAGAGACGTGCATTCATTGAATGAAAACAAAAGAATATGCAGTGTCCGAGGTCAGAGCAAAAAGGTTTTAGTTTACCTAGTTGATTCCTTAGGTTTACATCTTAGTTCTCTCCTTATCTTGTATGTATATATAAATTAGGCTTCCTGAACCATTTTATTTCTCTTTCCAAAAGAGACTAATGGACGTTTATAGGAGACATAGGGGCCACTGTAGCAGTTTAGCTGAGGAATGTAATCAGAAACTATTCATCATTTTCTGTCCCCTCCTGTCTTAGGCTGACTGGTTCCCTGATGTGTTACCTGCTTCTGCCACTGATCCAAACTGCAGAACTTCTCATTCGTTCCCAAGGCCTCCAGGCAGTGTCCAGTAGGGAATCAACTCTAAAAGGAACCAGACGAACGTTTGCCAGCCCCTTCATTCTGGTGACTGAGGGAAGGAAAGTGTGGGAAGGGGGTATATATGTGTAGTCGATGGAAAGGAAACAGACTGTCAAATTACTATACCTCTTCAGTTTCTTTTACCAATAGAATTCTTCAACCATATTATTTTTTATTGTGTATGTATGGGGGAAGTTGGAGATGGTGACCTTGATTAGAATGTGATTTAAGAGGAATAAATGGAGGGAATGAGATAACAGACAGTCGGTTATGAAAGAGGTTGAAGTCTTGTAATAATTTGACCATCTGTGGAATTTTTTAAAGCCAGAGTTTACACAAATATCACTGATAGAGGCTGCCTCCTCATTTCCCACCACAGGAGACTTCTTGGACTGGAGGCACTTGTTTAATAACAGCTTGTCTTTGATAGAAAATGTTCAGGGCATCATCATACAAAATTCCAGTAGCAGTGACGCCTACACGGAAGACTTGGAACTGCAAACAGAGGCTGGGGTCACCTCAGTGACAACTGACGCTGTCCAACCAGAAGTTCAATTCTTGTTTTGGGGGGTGAGGAAGTAGACTGTACTAAAGCACTAAAACAATTTTTTGTCTGTACTTTCTCTTTAATTAAAAAAAATATTTTTTTTGGCGGGAGAGGGGGATGTTCAGTAGAATTTCACATCATATCTGGAGTTAAGAAGAGGATGGGGAAGCTCAGCCCTTCTTCACCCAAGAATAACCCAGTAATGACACCTCTACGCGTGGGAAGTGTTTCCCTCCGCACAGGGAGGATCTGAGGCTGCACCCCAGTGGGATTCCCTGCTTGAGTTGGAAGGCCACTCAGAGTAGATGCGTATCCAGCAAGAGTGCGGAAGGTTTCGCTGGGATGAAATACCAAAGGGGAAAGACACTCCAAACCGAAGGGGCTTCCTCCAGTTTGGAGGTAGGGGCTGTGCTGCGCGAAAGGGACTGAAGAGCCCGGGTGCCACCGTGGCCTGTGCCTTCCGCTGAGGGCCTGAGGGACGCGATGCTGCCGGGCACCGGGTTTGAGTCACGGGAGCCGGCCCGGCCGTGCCCAGCGAGCCAGCGCCAGACCCTGGCGTCCTCCATCTTCTCTCCTGAGCTCCCCCTGTTCCAGCTGCCTGAGCCACGGACCGCAGCACCACACACCCCCGCGGGGGGGGACGCCGCGCCCCATCCCCGCCCCCGGCCCCACCCCAGCCCCCCCGCGGGGGCCCTGACCCCACCGCCCGCGGGCACTGGCTGAACTCGGAGGCGGCGAGCGGGCCGCGGGGACGACCGGGAGGGGTCCGGGCCACTGGGGGCGGCGGCGGCCGGGTCGGGGCTCCCCCCCCGCCCGCGCTCGCCGCGGCGGTGGTGCGTCCCGGAGGTTACCGGAAGTGGCCGCGCTCGGCGCTGCCATGTTGAGGAGCCGCCGCTGCCGCTGCCGCCGCCGCCGCCGCCGCTTTGTTGTCGCCTCCTCCGCCTGAGGAGGCTCCCCGAGCGGGGGGAGTGGGGAGGAGGGGGGTCGGCCGCTGCAGCCATGGAGGCCAACTGGACCGCGTTCCTGTTCCAGGTACGGGGGCCCCCCCCGGGGGGGACACGGGGGGGACAGGGGGGCCGGGCCCGGGGCTGGCGGGCGGGCGGGCGCTCCTCCTCCCCTCCCTCCCGGCTCCGCTCTCCGGCCCGGCCTTAATCCCCCTTTGTTTTTCCGCCCGCCCGCCCGCCTCGGCGGAGCGGGGCTGCTGAGGTGAAAGGAGGCGGCCTCACGGGGTGCGGGGAAGAGAACAGGCCTCGGGGTGACCCCCGGGCCCCCCCAGCGCACACACACACACGCACACACACCCTTCCCTCCCGCCCTGAAGGGGAAGGGAGGAGGCCGGTCGCTGTCACCACCCGCGGCCCAGAGAAAGGAGGGCGCTGGGCCGCTGGATAGCGCGGTCCGCTCGGCCACGGCGCGCCGGGCCCGGGCCCGCACCGTGGGGTGAGGGGGGTCCCCGGGTCCTGCTCACTTCCCCCCCACTTCATCCATCTTTTCGCTCGCTCTCCGTTCTTTTCACCTCCCTGTCCTCTTTTTGTGTGTGTGTGTTGACTTTCTGACAAGCACCCCCCCCCCCGAGTCCCCGCGAATAGCGGGTATTCTTGGGCTCCCCGCCACTCCCCCTTCCCGCCGCCCCCCTCATGTTTACCCAGTTGGGGGGTGTTGTAAACGTGTATCCCCTCCCCAAACTTTTTCGTTGGATTTACGTGTTTTCATTCCCAAGCCTGTGCCGAGCCTTGGCAGCTGACACCCTCTCCCTCTGTCCAGCTCTCCCGCCGTCCCATTCAGCCCGGGGAATCCCCCGGCTTGGGGAGGGGGGCGGCGGGGGGCCGGGACTCCGGGAGGCCCCACCTTCTCCTGGGGCGCGTTTCTCTCTCGTCCCACCTCTAGCGTTTCCTCCAACCAAGTGGGGGAGACGGCCAGTGGAGAGAGCAAACAAAGTCCGCTTACAGAGCCCCCAGATGAGTCATTCGTGGGGTGTTGGTCTTCACTTTTTGCAAGAAACTTGAAGGTGACTGTAGCTGATGTGTTGGCAATCCTCTTGCCCGCCCATCTGAGGTGGGGACCCCTATCTGGAAGACCTAGAACTTATTTTTTCCCCGCTTCGTTTCTGTTTGAAAACGAAGCACTTAATGGGCAGTAGTAATGAGCTCACGGGGAAACTTAGGAACCGGAGGTTAGGAAGCTCGTCACTTTAAGTGCGTTCTTCCCGCCTCTCTGAGTTATTTTCCTTCTATTTGAATAACTTCGTGAAATCCCAAATGCGTAGCTTGGGCGCTTGAGACCTTTTGGAACTAACCAGGAACGGATGCAGAACTTTCAAAAAAAATCCAGCCACTGGACCCATCCCAGTGGAGTTAATATAAGGAACTGGATAATTCAAACAGTGCCTACTGTGTAGAGATGGTTTATTGTTTTAAGACATATTCTTTCGAATGTGAGTAATTTGATTTTTAAGTAATTGAAATATATTCGGGCTTCTTAAAATTGAACATACCCAAAATTACGAAATTCACTAACTTGGCCCTTATTGCGATCTAGTAGTTTTAACAAGTGCTTTGATGAGCTTGATAATGTGATAAGTCAACTTAAAAATGCATTGGAAAAATTTGATATATAACTAGCTTGCATCCAGGTTGGTGTAAAGGTGGCAAATGCCCTCTCTTGAAAAAGCTTTCAAATGGTCATTTTAAAATATGGGATTAATGGGCCACTGCAGTGATTTTTCACATGAGGAATGATTTAGATTTACCATATTAAACGTGCTCTCAATGGAGATTGAAAAAAAATGAGAGTTCTTTATGTAAAGGAAAACCCCATAACTAATTTTTGGAAAACTAGTTGAAAAATCTTTTGGAATACTTTTATTATTCTTTTCCTGGGGAAAGCAAATGCCAAGCATTTAATGATCAACTTTTTAATTAGATGTTATATTATTTAATTTTTTTCAGCTATTAAAATCTTTTTTTCCACCTGATGGAGAAGTGTGAAAGCTAATATTTGATCCTGGGCTTGGCAATGTGTGCAGTGAAAATTGTTGGAAAACTTATAATTTAGAGCCGAGGACAGTTGAATGGGTAAAGAGAATATTTCAGTCTTTTCTCTGGAAAGGTATGAATAGACTTACTCAGTTCCAGTTTTAAGTAATTTTCACTGGGGAAATGGAGAGTTAAACTCTCTCATTTGTTTCCTGGAGCATCCTGTTGAATTTATATTTTAAAGCAATTTAATACCTGCTGGCTTTCCAAATAACCTGGTGGAAAGTGAAAGCCATATCTGTTAAAATGTTTGATAGATGATTCTCCTCACAGGACATTCAAGATATGACTCACTGATGCCAGTTTCCTTCAGTACAAAATCTTTTACCCTCTGGCACTGGAGATTTCATGGTGCCATATCCTACCACCCTGGGTGATGAAATAACATTTCTGTTTTGGTTTTTTGCCAGCCCCAGAAGAGGAAAGCTTGGGCAGGGTTAAAAAAGCCTTGCAGTTGAAAGAGATGGGAGATAAAATTAAAACTTTGGTTTGATGATGCTAGTCAAATAAAAGTCTACCCAGAAGTTATATATTTTTAAAAATCACTTAACTGAAGGCAGGCCATGGTTGTTATTTTACTCTGTCTCTCCCCCAGAGAACAAGTTGGGGAAACCCAGTTCCCCTCTTAGAAGGCTTCATATAGAAGTGTGGGGATCCTAGGAATCCTCAGAGAGTGATTCCCGTAGTGGGCGAGGCATTCTACAGCATTTCACCCGAGAAGCAGGGACCTGGTGTGACCCTCCTGTGAGAGTGAGCTTCAGCAATGCTGTAAAAATACTTTATGTTGCCACAGACATCTGAATTGGTAAAATGGCAGTAAGTGCTTTTAGTACTCCATCGAACTAATGGTTGTTTAGAATTGAAAAATGCCTCTAAACACTATAAGTCTGAACTTTGTCCAGAAGATTTGCTTTCCCTATTATCTGATCTGTTAGCCTTTGAAATTGTATATCTTGAGCTATCTTCAGCTATTAACCGTTTGTATACTGTACGGAAGCTTGGGCATCCTACAGCCAGGTTGGAAAGGGGGTAAGATTGGAGTCCAAATTCTATAAAGTTTTTACTAAAGTCACTGGGGTAGACCCTGACAGTTACAGGAGCTCCATAAATTAAATTAAAAGTGGACTGTAATTCAGTATGAGCACTAAGTCCAGGAAGATACTCATAAGTAAGCACACAATTTCTATGAGTACTTCCAGGACTCAAAGGAAGATGCAGTCAAAATTATTAAATTGAAAGTGGTTAACTCTGGATATGACACCTCCTGATGATTTAGGGAAGTCTGGTTCTAGGCTTAGCTGTTGTGCTGCTATCAAGTAAACATGGAGCTGTGTGTGGTAGATGTTCTTATTCGTCAAGAGAGGAGCTCTGTGTGAGTGTGTCTGTCTGTCTCCATATTTTTTTACTTAATGGAGTGTAATGTAGGACTTAATAGAGTGAAAAGGGTAAATAAGTATCTAGAGTGTCTGAGGTGATGGGATGGGCCCTTGCTAGGACACTGTATGCTTAACATATTTGGAACTCTTACCTCTGAGTGCATGTATCCTTTTAGGATGACAAAACTCAAGCATGGGGGCTCGAGCTCACTGTCAAGAGTTTCAAAAATAATGTTAATCAAATATAACATTAGGAAGAACTATTTCAGGAATTTTTTCCCATCATTTCCTAAATGTTTATCAGTATAGAGGTATGGAGAATTTTGGAAGAATCAAAACCAAGTGAGTAACTATTCATAAATACCAAGAACCTGACCCACAATGAAATTTTGGTTTCAGTGCAGCTAAAGAAAATTTCCAAACGGTGTCCAGCTCCCAGTTTTGGAGTGGAAAAGCACTTTATAACAGCAAATGTCCAATACTTTAGCCCTACAACTGCTAGAAGATGAAAATGAAAGGAATTTAAATTATTTATAGTTTGTTTTCTCTTATTAGTCTGAGTTTGGGGTTTGAACAACTAGTGTTGCTAAAGGATGCAGACTTCTAGTGTAAGATTAAATGAACTGAGAAACAATTGACAGGTGTTTGCTGGGGGCTGCCTTCACAGATGCCTTCCAGGATGATTAATAGCAGATTCCATTTCAACCAAATCTTTTAGTAGAGTTAAGTGGAAACTTTAAAAGTAAACTTAACCACTAGCATGTGTGTTCGGAGACCTAGATTCCTTGTATTACTTAGCAACAGCCTCTTTCCTCGGTCACTGAGAGTTTCTGATGGAAGGGGAGAAACATCTATTTTCCTAGGTAAAATAGACAAGTAGATGATTACGTGTCTGTATATGTATGTGTGTGAGTGTGTGGCTTGTGGAGTACTGCAGTAAGGTGCTGTTAAATAGTTAAGTCTGGAGTGTAATTTTTTTGACAAGTTATTTCAACTTGGTTTCAGCACTGACAGACTAATGCAGACTCATTTCATCAGCTGGTATGTCCCTTATGAATCAGGGTGGTGTGTAGTTTAGTCAGCTGTCTGAAAGCAAGATCACTGTCAAAAGTTTTGTG
The DNA here is from genome assembly GCF_026419965.1 of Kogia breviceps. Taxonomy (NCBI): domain Eukaryota; kingdom Metazoa; phylum Chordata; class Mammalia; order Artiodactyla; family Physeteridae; genus Kogia; species Kogia breviceps. The sequence continues at coordinate 24,614,583 of NC_081328.1, forward strand.
TCTGTGCAGTGATTTTAATGCTTTGTATTGGGAGCTCTGAGAGTAGCTAGGTGGTTGCTGGATCTCTGCTGCAGAGAGTAGCTTACAGTCTCCTTGATTGTTTCTTCTGGTCTCTATTGTCTGAAGCATGTTGAATTTTGAAGGTCATTGTGAGAGGCTGAATTTCTGAAGTGTAAATGTTTGGTTTTAGGCCCACGAAGCCTCCCATCACCAACAGCAGGCAGCACAGAACAGCTTGCTGCCCCTCCTGAGCTCTGCTGTGGAGCCCCCTGATCAGAAACCATTGCTTCCAATACCAATAACTCAGAAACCTCAGGCTGCTCCAGAAACATTAAAGGATGCCATTGGGATTAAAAAAGAAAAACCCAAAACTTCCTTTGTGTGCACTTACTGCAGTAAAGCTTTCAGGGACAGCTATCACCTGAGGCGCCACGAGTCCTGCCACACAGGCATCAAGTTGGTGTCCCGGCCAAAGAAAACCCCCACCACGGTGGTTCCCCTTATCTCCACCATCGCTGGGGACAGCAGCCGAACTTCGTTGGTCTCAACCATTGCAGGCATCTTGTCAACAGTCACTACATCTTCCTCGGGCACCAACCCCAGCAGCAGTGCCAGCACCACAGCTATGCCTGTGACGCAGTCTGTCAAGAAACCCAGTAAACCCGTCAAGAAGAACCATGCTTGTGAGATGTGTGGGAAGGCCTTCCGAGATGTGTACCACCTCAACCGGCACAAGCTCTCCCATTCGGACGAAAAGCCCTTCGAGTGTCCTATTTGTAATCAGCGCTTCAAGAGGAAGGACCGGATGACTTACCATGTGAGGTCTCACGAAGGAGGCATCACCAAACCCTATACTTGCAGTGTTTGTGGGAAAGGCTTCTCAAGGTACTGCATTTTGCTTTGCTTTTTTTTCATTATGGTATCAGTACGATCTCTGTGTGATCTGGAAGGTTTATGTGAGAATAGATATTTGCAGCCCTGTGTTATTAGAGGAGATTGGTGACAGACACCTCCAGGTCTAGTTCCAGTTTGGTGTGGCTGACAAGTGGTGACATAGTGATTAAGTTATTATTTCATTTAAGAAGTGCCTTGGTGGACTCAGGCCTTCTTTTGGCGCATCAGTACTTCTTATCACTGCAAAACCATTAGTTTTCAATTCATTTGGGTGGCTGGACATGAGATTCACTGCACAAATCAAAGAAACATATCCTGGAAGTTGGGATGACCTTGGAATCTCTTAAAACTTTTAAGAGAACGTTTTTTTCCATTTTTCTGTGGTTACTAACATTTCACTAATTTTCATTTTTAGAGGCTTTTAAAGTTAATGTAGTAGCAGTTGTCTCTGGCAAGTGTTAGGACTAAACTTTGGGTATTTTGTAATTGTAAAGAATCAAGACCTAATATGATTTGATGTTGACTAGGAAAGAAAATTAACAGGTAAAGGACTAAGACTTTTGTTTATGGTAAGAAAGGTAAGGAGGCTTGCACTGGAGGGTGGGGGAGTTGTTAATTCTGCTATCTTTCTTTATTTTAAAATGTCCCCCACCCATGTCTGACAAGCATGTAAACATCACAGTAAGTAGCATTTCTCTATGTGTGTTCCATTACATCTTCTGTTGAAACTCTCTCTTTCACAGGCCTGACCACTTAAGCTGTCACGTAAAACATGTCCATTCAACAGAAAGACCCTTCAAATGCCAAGTAAGAGTTAAAATGACTTATCCTTAGTGTAGCACTTAATGCACATTATCCAGAAGGTCTGAGCCAGTCAAATCTCACCTTTCTTGAATAGTCTTAAAATCACTGACTTGAGTAAATGTGGTCCATTTGAATTCTGGTTTTATAAAATATAAATGACAGCTTCTATTTCTGTGAGGCAAGATCATTTAAAAGTGTAAATGTTGTTTTTGTTAAGCTACATTTCATTTTCCTTGGGCAACAGTATTTATTGTTATAAGAAAAAAAAATTTATTGTCTTGCAAAGGTCGTTGTTTATTTGAAATGAATAAATGAATGAAGTGTTTTAAATTAACTTCTGGGCTGATGGTTGAGGTTGTGTTAACCGTAATGGAAGAAAATATGAATTTTCTCCCAAATGTTACCACTTACTGGATTTTTGTCTGCTATTGCCAAATTTGGAGCATTCTCTAATGACCTAAGTTGTGGTAATGAAAAGGTTAAGAATCTTGCTAAATGAAATGACCGTCTTAGGCATCAGTAATTCTTTTTTTTTGCTGGAAGTCTTTTTGTGCTCCTTTCAGTTAAATTTGTTAATGACTGGTTTTATTAAGTAAGTGATTTGAATTCTAAGAAAAATCCAGCTGGAGGAAGGAAGCTAGTGTCATTGAGTGATTACCTGCCATGAGGCCTTGGGCCAGGCTCTTAATCCACCAGTAATTTTGTGAGGTAGGTATTATTTTTATTTTACAGATGAAATAAATTCAGATAGGTTAGCTAACTTGCTGAGTATTACATTGTTTAGTGAGTCAGGGAGCTGGATTTAAATCCGGGTTTAACTGACTCTACAGCTCACATCTTTTCACTACTCTGTTGATATTTTTTTCTTCCCCTCAGAATGTAAGAGTCTAAAATTCACCAGGTGTTTTATCGTGAGTGCAATTCTAGGTAACACATGCAATTAAAATTCAGCTAATTCAGTCTGCTTGCTGACACGAGTAGGGTAATACCTAGAATATAACGTACTTTAAAATGAGTAGAACAGGATAGTCTATATTTAAAAAAAGTTTTCCTCCCTCATGCAGACGTGCACTGCTGCCTTTGCCACCAAAGACAGACTGCGGACACACATGGTACGCCACGAAGGCAAAGTATCCTGTAACATCTGTGGGAAGCTCCTAAGCGCAGCATACATCACCAGCCACTTAAAGACACACGGGCAGAGCCAAAGTATCAACTGTAATACATGTAAACAAGGCATCAGTAAAAGTAGGTGGCACTTCAAATTGTATTTCTTTTGCATTTCAGATTGATGGGATCTAGATTTTTTTTTATAATATATTGAAGATATTTTCACATGTGTTCGCAGGACTATATTAATGTTCACGTTACTTGTTTCCTCCTGTTGCTAAAGTATGCAAACATGCATCAATGGACGGCGTATATTAGTGTTGGAAATACACTTTACATACATGTATACAGGCAACAATGATAAACTCTCCACTAATTTTGCTTTTAATCCTGTACTGTCTACTAATAACGTCCATGTTAGAAGAGCACGATTTCCCTGCAGCTATTTTTCAGTGTGTCCCTTCTTCTGTGGGGTTTGAATAAAAAGCTTTAGTGTGTTAGGATTGTGGCAGCAGAAGCCATAGTAGGAAGCTGCATCTTATGCCAGGCGATTTTAACTGTTGTTATTTAATGTTAGCAAGATTCTCAGGCACGAGTGCCCCCTAACTCCTGATGGTATTAATAACATGTCCTTCATAACCTAAAGAAAAAAGCAGTGTTACATAATTTTACTTCTCAAACCCAGATCTATAGAGAAAAGGGATAGCATACCCATTTGAATGTTTAAATCCTTTGCTTACGTTAAATTCAGAGTTGAAAAGATAGAATATTCCAGGGACTTGTGGATAAAATTCAATACTTGCATTTACCCAAGCTTTTTTCTAAGATCTCCCTAACCACCAGAAGAAAGTGTTTTCCTAATTCTGTATTCTATTATATATGTACTTCATGCAGCAGAAACATCAGATTCTCAGGATAGGTGGCCAAAAGTGAATGGGAAAGAATGGTTAATGTGTTTCAATCTCATTCGTTTTTGCTTCTTTGTAAGTACATTGGGTTTATTATCTAGCATGTCAAACTTTGTTAACTTTACAGAAATTAACTTTTAATGTACATCGTTGTGGTCAGGTAACTAAGTATGTTACATATTTTGATGAGCATTAATTATTCCATGCTAATATTACCCAAGTTCCATTCTAAAAGATACTTGCTTTTTAATGTAGCAAAGAATTCTTTTATGTTGGTTTTCCCAGCTCTCTGGATTTTTAAAATTTATCTATTTTGACCAGTAGAGACATAGCAGCACAAAAGATGTACTATAGTAAAAAACCTATCCGGTCAAATGATAAAGGTCATAGAGGCATGAGGAGTCAAAGTATCTAAGTTCGGGTTTTGAAACAATAGCCACGCTTTTTCCAGGTAAATATAGCGTTTCTGTCTTTGTCTTTGGAGCAGCGTGCATGAGCGAAGAGACCAGCAGCCAGAAGCAGCAGCAGCAGCATGTGACGAGCTGGCCAGGGAAGCAGGTAGAGACGCTGAGACTGTGGGAAGAAGCTGTCAAAGCAAGAAAGAAAGGTAAGATGAGGCATCCAGTGCTCATAGCATGGCTAGTGTGTTTATCTAGTATGCCAAGTAACAAAGTAAAACAGCCACAGCTTAGAGAATTCAGCTTTATGGGAACACTTTAAGGAGATACTGTATGCTAGGAAATACCTGGTAAAGTTACTAGCAACAAAGCTTCCAAGCTTCCAAATAAGTTTTTTTTACTAGGAAATAAAAATTCTTAGTACTTCTTGTCAGGTTCTTTCTTTTGACTTAATTTTGTTACACATTTGTAGCCAAATTTGGTCCTTCTATGTACACTCAGAGTTGCTTTTTATGTTCATTTTTATGGCAACCTCCATGCATTAAAGGCTCTTTTTTGTGTTTCTAAAATAGTCCCACTCTTAAAGGTAGATGAAATATCCTTATGTGTACATAAGTTCATTTTCTTACACCTGTGTTGTTTTCTGCTCTTTAGTGTTCTTTCTGAATTGTATTATTTATTACATATTTCAGACTCTATAATGCTGATGTCTTTTTTTCTCAGTCTCACCCTTAATCTAATTCATTCTGTCACTGGGGCTGGCATTAGCTTATTTAACATGTATGTACTTCAGTTGTTAGTGACTTTACTGTAATTGTTACTAAAACTGGGAATGGTTTGCTTTTCTCTCATATATATCTTATAAAGAAGCAGTTGGAGTATCAGTTTTCAGCACAGTTTTTTAACTTAGTAGTTGTAGCTTTGGCTTCTGGACTACTGTGCAACCATTTCAGTTAAATCATCTTGTCAATGTATCATCAGCCACAGGACAGGTTCCTAAATTCCGTTTTTCCTTCCCCACCCTTGTCATGTCTTACTGTTTTATTTTAAACTCATAAGGAATCCCCTGCATGTAGGCTCTGCTGTAATTCCTTTGCTGTGTAGTTTCTTCCATCCTTTGCGTTCATGTAGTACAGCTATTCCCTTCCTCAGATCCCTTCTAAACATCCTGTACTTGGAAAAAGATAAAAGGAATAGCTTTTCCATATATCTACTGGCATTGGAGGAAAAGAATGCAGCAGTTCAGATAGGCTTTCCACTTTGCCTCAGGTGCTGCTTATTCCTATCTTCCAAATGAATATTTGTCATTATTTTGATAAAATGTTTTGTGATAAGAGAAAGGGTGGAGAATGGCGGGGCGGGTAGGGGAGAAAAATTTATATGTGTATGTGCCATGATAATTGCATAGTGGGTTAAACGCATTATTATGAAGGATGTTTTGCTCAGAGAAGAAGTAAGAGTAAAAGTGCTTAAGTTACAGAAAGGGATAGGGTTAGATTAAAAAGGAAACGAAGGGGAGGTGGGGAGATGGCACGCCCACCAAGCAAGTGAAAGCTTACTTGGGGAAAACAGGAGGAGAATTTTTTTAGCATGCTACCATCACCTCAAAAGTGAGTTGGTTTTCTCCCTCATTCTTTTCTTCTGCACTCTTCTGTTTGGTATTGCATTTCAGTGTGCTTGCACAATAAGACTCAGTTGTTTAGCTCATCTTCTGATCTGCATGAAACAAAATGCTATTGTATTCCCATTTGTTGCATGAATCTCTTTGGAAACGACCACTGATGTTAGAAACTTCTGTGTTCATGTTAGTAAATGTCACTTGTGGGGGGAGAAGAGACTCCTGACCTGAAAACCTGAACTTGAATCAGCATGTCCCTTTTAAATATTGGGCTTAAATAAGGTAATATAAGTTTCCAAACCTGGATGACAATCAGATCATCATCTCAGGAGCTTTTCAGATAGATAGATTTCCCAGGTTCCATCTAAATCTCACAATTGAATTTCCTGGGAAGCAGTTTTTTTCAAAAAACCTCCCTAGGTAAATGATTTTGATCATCAGCCAGGTTTGGGAATCCCTGATATAGAGTATGGAGCAATGCCAAGGTTACATCATGCTCATCAAGGAAGGGCTGCTCATTGATTCAAGGGTCCACCTGAGGTGATTTGACCATGCATGGCCTGTGGGCAGACCTCCATCTTTAGTCTCAAATGCATTTCTCCGTTTTGACAGCCAGGTCACAGCCAGCACCCCCATCTGTCTTCTTACTGCACTTTTCTGACACACCAGCAGGTGGTGCTGATTTTTGTTGAGGGGTGGTGTAAGGGGTGTCACCTCTGAGGGAAGTTTTCCTTAAGAAGTGCCCAGGCTTTGCTGATAACAAGGACCACGGTCCCCCAGCTCACTGCAGGGTCTCCTAGCTTGGCTAGTCCCCCTTGGTGTGGCTGGTGGTGTGTGGAATACATACAGTTAAATGACACCAGGCATAAAGTAGGTGATTATGTTAGCCTCAGAAAGGGAAGAAGAAACGGGAGCAGGGAGGAGAACATAAACCTACTGAGGGATACCTGTTCATTCTAAACAGCGTTAAGAAACAACCAGAAACAACAGAATTATTTAACTAAAATGATTTTTCTAAGACTGAAATAAACAGATGATGTTAAAACAGCTTGTTTATCCATCCCTACTTAATGGATTTTTAAAACCTTAACAGAATATGGCTTCACCTCTGAGAAGGCTCTAGAGTACATAGCATCGAGGACACACACCTCTCTCTGCTAGTTACAGTGTGCCTTGTGAGATTTTTCTGATTATCTGTTACTGTGTGACCATCTGCCCAGCTTTGTGTAAACAAGCTCTTCCAGCCTGGCCTGTGGGTGCTTGGTTCTTCCCGGCAAAGTCTTTAGAATTCAGAGGAACTACATGGAAGTGGTAGTGAGAATACTTAGCCCTACTTGATATCTCTGCCCCCCAGAGTGCCTTGCAGAAATTACCTGATCTTCCAGCGTCACTGTGAGGTAGGTAAGTAAATCTCAACTCCAAGTCAGAAGCACCAAGGCTAAGCCAGTTGCCTCAGCCTTGTGAAAGGCACAGCATCAGAAAAGAGGTCTGCTCTCATGCTGGGGTTCCTGGCCCCCCGTCTTGTGCTCAGAAGGATCCTCCCTTCCTGTTGACCACAGGGTAGAAAACTATAATTGAATTTATTAAATGTTTGTCCTTTTTAATTAAAAGAAGTTGATTCAGAAACTGAATTGTGTTCACTGTTTTGAGAGTCTAAAGGCCCTTTTGTCTTCTTATTTTAGAAGCTGCTAACCTGTGCCAAACCTCCACGGCTGCTACGACACCTGTGACTCTCACTACTCCATTCAATATAACGTCCTCTGTGTCTTCTGGGACTATGTCAAACCCAGTCACAGTGGCAGCTGCAATGAGCATGAGAAGTCCAGTAAATGTTTCAAGTGCAGTTAACATAACCAGCCCAATGAACATAGGGCACCCTGTGACTATAACCAGCCCATTATCCATGACCTCTCCTTTAACACTCACTACCCCAGTCAACCTCCCCACCCCCGTCACTGCCCCAGTGAATATAGCACATCCTGTCACGATCACGTCTCCAATGAACCTGCCCACGCCTATGACGTTAGCTGCCCCTCTCAATATAGCAATGAGGCCTGTAGAGAGCATGCCTTTCTTACCCCAAGCTTTGCCTACATCACCACCTTGGTAAACAGTATTATAAAATCAAAATATGGGTTCAAGTAAATATTTACCAGCAACTTTTAGTTTATTAAAGCAAAAGGTAAACCATGAAATTGGGAGATTTATTACATTAGTTATTAATAGTGTAGTAGCATTATTCTCCAATTTGGCTGGGATTGTTCAAAGTAGGGTGTGTATGTCACTTATCACTGGACCACTTTAGTTTAATCAGAAATTCCTTTTAGCTGACAGCATTGCTTAAACAGGATAGTAGTTGGCAAGATGAAATGCCGGAATTAAAACCAATCATAAAAAAGCAAAACCCACTTCAAAATTAAAAAGCAGCATTACTGTTTTGATCCCAAGAAATCATTTTATTCTGAACACTAGCAGAACTCTTCTCCCCAGGATGGCTGATTTTAACCTGAAGTTCTAAATCCATGGATTGAGAGCTAGTGTAAAATTGTCTGTGTTTATTGTTTTTATGAGTAAATACATGCATTGTCATAATAAAATGCATTTCAGAGAATATGCATTTTACCTTTGGGAATATGTTAATTTCAGGCAGCATTCCCTATGGGAAAGGTGATACCAGCTCTGATATGCAAAGCATATGATAATTTATCATTCTATCTTCAACATATAATAGGGATTGTGACCTGATATTTGGAGATGTAAATATTGCTCAGCATACTAATCCTGATGGAATATAGCATTGTAGTTGACTTTTTAAAAAAAATTAAAAAAATAAAAACAAAATATACACATTGTGTTTTGGTAAGAAAAGGCCGCAGCTGACAGAGGAGAAGTCAAGTGTGCGGGCAGGCAGACTCCTAACAAATGGAGGCCAATGGGACTTCTATTCAGAGGTCAAGGAGTACTTTGGAACAGTTAAAATATATTGCTTTAATTGGAAGACGCTGGAGGCACTGGGATGTGATATGCCCCTCTCTCTCCCAATCAGAGCCTGTTGATATTTCAACAGGGAAAGGTGTGTTAGTTGCTCATTAGAGTTTATGTCTTATATTAAATTGTATACAGTTTTTATTCTAACCACTAACTAGGTAGTATGCCCCTTCAGAACAAGCAGAGTGTATCTTTTTTTTAAAAAATTTCTCCTGTTTCTTAATCAAGTATTGTGCAGATTTGTTCAACTTTGTAAATATGGACATCACTTTTTTTTCTTTGAGAAAACACTTCTAACAGCTCTGTCGGGTTTTCAGGGAGACAGCTGTCTGCACTCCCTGCAGAAATCCAGCAATGATTGTGCACGTTAAGACATGTGCTTTTTATTTCTTAGCAGGATGTTTTATCTCTGTACATAAAGTAGAAACCAAAAGCTAGGGAGACAGATACTCTTTACACCATCATGCCACACATTAATGTTTCTAAAGCATTGTGTTTTGAAAAAAAGTTACTAAAACCAAGATGCTGTGATTTTTTTTTTTAAGTTGCAATATGGTTTTGGTTTTTTTTCCTTTTTTTAATCTTGCAGTTAAGAGAAATGGACATTAGTTGTGTTAATCTTGCAGAATGTTTGCAGGACTGACTATCAAACTGGATGACTTCCATTTATACCCCACTGTGTCAGTTCAAGCATCAAAATACCTTGCATCTGAGGCAGACTTCCTACATCAGGGACAGGTATCTGTGTGTCATTTTACAAAACAGTTCGAGGGGGTTGAACTACGTAGTAAAAAAATAAATAGTACTTAGTGTAAAATAATTTTATAAATGATCTTTTGTACTTTAGGACATTAAATTGTACAACTTTTGTATATATAAAAGCTTAGGAACTTTCTGTTTAGCAGGAAGGCAACACATTCCTACACTTTTAATGTATATGTTTGTTATAATGTCCATGTAAACATGCCCTATGTTTGTGCCTTTTAATTAGTTTGTCTCAATAAACAAAATGTAGAGAAAAATATGTAGCTATGACTTTGTTACAACTGTTCCTATCCACAGTACCAAAATGGTTTGTTTTTAATATGTAGAGCATTATGTGTGGACTACTGGAAGGACTCGTGTAGGGAAGGCCCATGCGTGGCCCTGCTGAGGCCTGGATTGGGCAGGTCGTGTCCACATTTGGAGGAAGCCAACGTTTCCTGGCATGCAGCCCCAGGACCCGGTTCTGGCTCTGCCTGCTGGGACCTGCCGTCTCTCTCTGGCTGGGCTGGCAATCACAATCCTCCATGATTGAAATGGCCCCGGCTTCCTCCACAATGGCCCAAGGAGCAGTCCTCAGTGGGGGCAGGTGTGGACCCTTCCCCCAGGCTAGAGTGTGGTCGTCAGAACCCTGAAAGTATTAGTTCTTTTAAAAAAAAAAAAGAAAAAAAAAAAAAAAAAAAAGCTATATACTAGGAATGATTGCTTTATCAATTCATTGTATAATAAACAGGAGTGAGACTTCATTGTATGACTTCAGTTAAAATGATATTTTGTATGCATTCTTTATTCACTTAAGCTTGTCTGCAATAATAAACCCACGTCGTGTCTTCTTTTGGGAGGGAGAGAGTTGGCAGGCTGGGGGTGGCAGCAGGCCACTGAAAGCAGGGGCCGAGTAGGTTGTGTGGTGAAATTCTCCTGTCTTGGAACTGGAATTGAGTTTTGATGCTGATGAACTGATTCAACCAAGTGTTGAAGGCACGACGGCCACCGCTCACGAAAAAAGCAGAGAGTTTGTTTTTCTCTTCTGGTTGTAACCTGGTTGAGAGCTTCCCCTTTATCAGATTGGCAGCTAAACAGTTGTATTAGATCATCCTCAAATCTGACATCCAGCCTGTTAACGCTCTAGGGCTCGCTGCTTGGCCTACATTTGCCTTTTATTGTGTACCCATTTCCCTCCTAAGGTGTGCTCCTAAACGAAGGTTTCTATGTAAGCAGATGGATGATTTTTCCTGTCAATACCAGCACTGTATTACTAACATGCAAAAACTGCAGATTTATTTTGACAAATTAAAGTTAACCGGTCACAAATGTTATGATGGATTGCTTAATACCTCAGAAGCTTCACCATTTCACCATGATGATAGAAAAATTTTTGAAGCACTGCTTCTCCAGGTGTACACGTCTTGATATTGGGCTGGAGAGAGAGGGAAGGACTAACGTCAGGCCGGTTTGACCACCGAGACGGGAGAGTGGAAATGCACCAGACTGGCTGCAGTAAGAGAAGTAACCTCTGCCAGTCAGCTTGAGTAAAGCCCAGAGCAGGTGGGTTTCAGACACTTCTTTGCATGCTCTAAACCCAGTTTCTCTACTTGAAAAGGGTTTTAGGCTGGGTTGCCTACCCATTTATGTTCAACTAGATTAATCAGATGTCTGCTGAGTACCAACAATGTGCCAGGCACTGTTAGGCACTAAAGGGCATACAAAGGTGATTAAGACATGGTTGCTGCCTCCAAGGAGGCTAAGAGAGATATGACAAGTACCCAAGTGACAGTACCACCAAACAGCAAATCAAGATGGATCTGACACCATTTTTTAAAAGGTTTTGGATACCTACATCTGTTTCATGTATAATTTTGAGGCTTTCCAAACTTCCTCTGATAATTGCTTTAGTCTCTATTGACTCTGAAAACAGCTGGAGGAAGAGTTCCTTATGTTGCTTTTGTCTGGAATGGGAAGTGTTATTTCACTGAGTTGTTAACAGTCCTGGCTGTCCAGGTGTTTCCACTCTTCTCAAGGGGCCCTGCTGTTTGGTCCTCTCTGGAGAGACCTGGGTTCGGGATGTAGAGGGGATGGTGGAGGTTTTCCCTGTAGTATCCTCAAATATCGTTGCATGGAATGGTAATCACTTTCCCCTCCCAGGCTTAATAAATCTGGCCTTCAGTCCTGCACTCTTTCCTCTCTAAAGAGTCTTGTAGCCTGAAAGAATGCCATTTGTCCCCATTTGGGCCTATAAATCTCCCCCACAGCTGATCTGACCCTGGCAGATTACTGGATAATCTCTCCCTGTCTTGTAAAAGTAGGGGCCAGGCAGATCAGTGTGTTATGGTTCACGGCTGAATACTGACTGAGTTTGTGCATTGAGCTAGACTCCAGCTTCTCTTGGCTGCTCACTTTTGGGCAATCAAAGGCCCATGTAGTTCCCAGGAAAGGAATGGAGGGAGGGTCAAGGGCGGCTCTGCTTTGGAGCTTTGTGTGATCTAGCCCTCCCCTTGGGCCGGCCCATCAGGAGTTGACTAGTTAGTTCTCTTCTTCCCAAGACAGGTACTTGACCCAGATCTTGGCCTTGGACCATGAGGGTCAAGTATTCTTTCCTTTACAAAAACTGCCCTGTCATCATAAGGGAATGGAGTTTCACACTTCAGATTCTGTATCACCACTGACTTGCATCATAGCTTCAGAAATTTTCTTCATCCCTGATGATCTTTAAGTTGACATCCCACCTCTTTCCCAACTGTTAAATATCTCTTTGAAGAGTACATGGGAGAAGAAGAACTTAAAGTCACTCTTCTTATTGGAGTGAATCCTTTCTGATGTATATAACTGCCATCCATGCAAGAAGAATTCTCTTGGGTGTTTTGGTAAATTTACATTGTTTATGTATGGAGTTTTCTCAAAGTGAGGTCCACCTGCATTTGGCTGTGTCAGCCCTTTCACCTGAATGTCATTTTTCCCTAAATACACCTGTAAAGAGCCTGGGCAAGAACTAATAGGCTAACGATGGACATTTGAGGACAACTCTTCATTCTGCCAGTGAGCGATTCCTTTGGCACAGCAGCTAGAGAGGACGAGGAGACCAAGGGAAACGGAAGGGACATGCCCTTCTAGTGACTGGTCCAGCAGCTTTGTCTGGCAGTCAGTGCCCAGGTCCAAGGCTGGGAGGAGTAATGTGCCAATTCCAGAGGCTGCTCACGGAGAGGGGAGCCAGCCTCAGAGACTGGGACAGGAAGCTAAGTCTTTGTCAACCTCAGGGGCAATTGGGGGCCACCAAAGCCGTGGTTCTTACAGAGTCAGCCTAAATCCACTCAGAGATCAGGCTTGAAGGAGGCTGGATCCCCAAGGCCCTTGGTCATGAGCCAAGAAATTCCTAGCTTTGTTAATGGTGGGAAAAGAGCCAGAGAGAAATCAGCTTTGCTTATGAGGTGAGGGAGAGAAGGGAAAGGGGGAATTTGGAGGTTAGAAAGAGGCCCAGGGAAGGGGGAGAGAGAGATTTTGGAGAAACTGTCCTTGTGCTTCCTGTGGTGTCATCTCCACCCTGTCCCCCTCCCCTTTCCATGCATCTGCCCCGAGCTGGACATGATTACTCAGAGGACCCTGAGACAGGCTGCTAGTCTAAGCCAGCTGTGATGATTTCAGCTCCAGTCAATAGGCAGAAAAGAAGACATGCTCTTCTTAGCCAGAAAAAGCACAAAATCAGTAGCTGAAGAAAGAGGCAAGATTCAGGTGATTAGTAGGGAATCCCCACCTGTGGTGGCGACCCAGGAGCCACTTCCAGCTGAGGAGGTGTAGGGGTCCCCCTTCCTGAAATCCTAGAGCTTCATCCCAAGAGAGTAGGCCTAGACTCCAGGGTGGCCTGTCCCACACAAGTGAAGTTCTGCCACTTTGCCAACACCAGAAACTGTGGCTGTCAAGGATGTCTGAGGGAGAAGACTGGGGAGAAGGTGGAGTTGTGTAATGAGGAAGGAGATAGAACCTTTGTATATTCTGCCCCTTAGGCCTAGAATGTCCTCCCCCAAGCAGCCCTGCAACACATTTTCTCTGTTGTGAACCACTAGATATCCTTCAAAGTCTAATTAAAATGTTCCCTCCAAAGCCTTCCCTGTAACTTTTAGGCGGTTCATTCCTCCTTGGTATACAGGCAGAATTGATACCCAAATAAAGTGGAGGTGGTCCAGGGCCCTGCAGAAGGGAGGCTAGTTCCTAAGACTGTATATTCCAGATGTTTTGCCACATCCCTTAAATCTCTGGTTCCAAATTAGTGGGACCATGGCAACCTGCTGCTGACTTGCCCTTGTATCAATGAGTCCCAATGTTCAGGAAGCCCAAAACACAAGGCATCAAGTACCAAGGCCAGAAACAGCAGCAACAGGTAAGTGAGGCCCCCAGAAGATCCAGAGCAGGGCAAGACCTGGCATAAGGGACAGCTGGGAGGTGCTGTAATACAGGGTTGCAATTAAGAGCAGGAGCTTGGAATCTGACAAGCTGGGGTGTAAATCCAGGCTATGCCAGTTGGAACTGTGTGTCCTCAGGCAAGATACATAACCTCTCTGGCCTCAGTTTCCTCAGCTGTAAAGCAAGGATGATAATAGTTCCAACCTAGTAAAGTTTTTGAAGATCTAATTCATGTAAAGTGCTTAGTACAGAGCCTGATATAGAGGAAGGAGCCTCAGATTCAATATACCGCCCCCCAACCTGGTCCTCCTATACCCTATGTAGTAACAGCAACATTAATTCCCTCAGAGGCACCAACTGCGTTCTCCAAAAGAGCAAAGGAGCTGATTGCCTTCCTTCATGGCTTCCCATCTCAGACGCTGAGATTTTTGAGGATTGGCATCCAGCATGGGAGCCAGAACCTCATCTTGGGAAGGAGAAATTTAGATGGGAGACGCATCTGACCAGCAGCTAATCGAAGGCTGCCCAATATATGGCAGGGAGGGCTCAAGTTACACACCGAGGGAATAGTCACCAGGTTGGGAGACATGGAAAATGTCAGGATATGTGCCTATTAGAGAAGTCGTTCCATCTCACGTCATTCCCCAACATGCACTATATCCAGAGAAGTCGCCTGTACAGTTTCCCTCTACAATCTCACTATCCTGACAGAGTTAGTTCTTATAGCTCGCTGCTAGCCTGGCACGGGCCTGACCTCCTTCCTTCCCAAGAGGAAAGGAAGCGCCACCACCTACCCAGGAAGGATGTGGGAGAGAAGCCTGACATACTTCTCATACTTGCTCGCTCCTAAAATCAGCCCTCACCAGCTCCAACCTGTTTTCCCGAAGGCGTCCTGGACTCGGCGCTCTGAGAGAGGAGCCCCGCAGAGAGCGCGGCAAATGTGGGTTTTGTCAGGGCTGGGTCAGTCAACCTACTATGGTGCCCAACCTGCCAGGCCTAACATCCGATGCCCTCCACCGTTTGGCCAAATCTACTTCGCCTGCCTCGTCTCCGCGGTCCGCGCCCCCGACCCCGCCCAGGGTAGACTAGGGTTAGAGAGGAGGCAAACAAACAACTCTGGGCGTGTCAGCCCCGCCCCGACTAGAGCATTGAGGAGCCGGGATTGGTTGATGTCTCCTGCGTTCTGATTGGTCGGGTGAAGGTGCTCATTCGCAGGGAGCATTGCTCCACTCCCGTTGAAGTTTACTCCAATGCTGCTTCACGTTCTACACTCTGCACAATAGTTGTGCACATTCTATGTAAATAGATAAAATTAAGTTCTATGATGTGCCTCCCAATATAGTGTTGGCCCCCTGAAGGATAGCGGATTCTGTCAGTTTATTGTATTCCATTTCCAAATCATACATGTGCCGGTGAATGGACAGAAGCTGCAGGAGGGCTGGGTTTTGCCTCTCCAGGGTGAGGCTACGGCTTATCCCGGGATGCCGTTTGCTGGGTTAGCTTTTCAGAGGAGCCATTTTCCCAGCACTGATTCTTTTATCATCTACACTTATATTTCACATTTCCTTGCCTTCTGTCATGCTGTTCCATATGGTAGGAATGCTTTTCCTTCTCATTCACTTTTTTTTTTTTTTTAATGTGGTTAAATATTCCTGCTCACTAGCTCCTCTGGAGAAAAAGCTGATTGCAGGGCTTGGGCAGGGAAAACACAAAGTGAACCTGGAAGAGTTCTGAAAAACTTTTTATTGGGAAATAATTTCAAACTTCCAAAAAGTTGCAAAAATGAAAAGAGTGCAAGAGACAACCGTATACTCTTTACCCACATTCACCTACTGTTAACGTTTTATCCCTTGCTTAATCACATATGGGCTCTCTCTTTCTATATAATTTTTTTTCTGAACCATTCCATGGTTTTATACATAATGGACCTTACCCCTAAGTACTTCTGTGTATATTTCCTAAAAATAAAGATAAGCTCTTACACCACAGTCGAGTTATTAACTTTCTACGTTTACACTTATATAATACTTTTATTTAATTTATCATCCATATTCCAATTATGATCTGATTATGTCCTTGAGAGCATCTTCACTCCCCGGACAAGGCCTACTCTAGGGTCAGGTGTTGCGTTTAGTTGCTGTGTTTCTTTAGTCTCCCTAAATCTGGACCATTTATATAGCTGGCTTTTAAAAAAAAATTACAGACCCCTGCTTTTTAAAAAAAATATAACATTCTTCATTTTGTGTTTGTCTGATGTTCTCCGTGATTAAATTGAGATTATGCATTCTCAGCTGGAATACTGCTGAGGCAATGTGTCCTCAGGATATCATATCTAGAGGCACATGACAGCCCTCTGTGCCTCATAGGTGATGTTACTTTAGATCACTCAGTCAAGACATTGCCTAGTTTCTCCATCATATAATTATTCTTTTCCCCCTTGCAACTAATAAGAAGTCTGTGGGGAAACACTTTAAGACCATTCAAATATCCTCCTCATCATCAAAATTTCCCTCTAGATTTAGCATCTATTGAAGGTCTGATGCAGTCTTTATGGTGATGGTGGAAACATCTCTGCACAAGAAAGTCAGGATGGGAATGTATCAAAGAAGATGGGAATGTATCAGAAGAACACAGGAGCCAGCAAATGGCCAAATCCGGAACAATCTAAGCATCAAAGTAAATAATGCTAATAATAAATTATAAGCTCTTGGGAATTCCCTGGTGGTCCAGTGGCTAGGACTTGGCGCTTTCACTGCCATGGCCCGGGTTCAACCCCTGGTCTGGGAACTAAGATCCTGCAAGCTGTGCAGCACAGCCAAAAAAAAAAAAAAAAAAAAATTATAAGCTCTTGAAGGAAGGGAAGAATCCATGAAGACATAAGTAAATGAATTAGTGTATCCTGCTGCTCCTTTAATTCGCAGTTGCGCTTTCTGGGGAAGCAGCCCTGCAGTGGCAGCTGTGCCCCTTTATGCTGTCACACCAGCTGTGCTGCTCCTTTGACCAGCCACCATCAGGTGACAGTTCCCAGACTAGGGAATGGAGCTGAACTGAGCCCTGGGCTCTACCTCCCCCTGCCTCAAAGGGAGCAGGCCCTGCAGCCTCAAGTGTGGGACCTGGGCTGAAGGTCTGGACCCTAGGAACCCAGTCCTGTCAGGGTTGTCTTGGCACGAGGGGCTCAGTCCTGCCCCTTGGGGAGAGGTTTCTATCTTCCTTTTTAAAGAGACACCTGGTGAGTGAAATCTCCCTCCAAGATGTCGCTCAGCCCTTGAGGGTCCTCCACCCACCACCCTGGAACTAGCTGCGGTATAACCCCAGGGAGGCTCTTCCGCTGAAGAATAAGACACTTTTGCCATTTCTCCTAGTGCCCAGAGCCCGGATCAGGGGCTGAGGAAGTAGTGCCAGATCCCTCTCCTTCCTTTCCTGGCCACTTACTGGTGCAACAGAGGTTCCCTCGCCCGAAGCACGAAGGAGCCCTCCCCAGAACTGCAAGGTCCAAAGGTTCCTTCTCCACCCGTGGCCCTGCTTCCTAAGTCCCCCAGGAATATGCGTCCTGCCCCATCCCCAACCTCTTCCATGGATCTTCTTCACTGGAGAGAGTCAGATCTGAACATCTGGATGAAACTGATTGCAGGCAGACTTTCTTGGAATTAAAGGAATGACAATAAGTAAAACAGGCATCATTCATTAAGTGTATTAGAGTGACGAGGAACAGACTTTGCAGCCAGACCACCTGAGTTCCTCTCCTGCCTCTGCGAAGAAACTTGGGCAAGTTCCTTAATCTCTCTGTGCCTCAGTTTCCTAGTCTGTAAACAGGGCCTAATGGTAGTACCTAGCACAGGGCCGTTGAGGAGTAAATGAGTTAACAACGTAAATGTTAACTGGTATTATAGGTTTAATTTATAATTATTATAATTGTTATCTCCAGGGGTATAGTGAAGTGCATGGGCTCTGGAGTCACAGGCTGGGTCTGTGTCTTGGTTCTATCACTTATTGCTGGAACTTGGGAACTTTTTGACCTCCCTGTGTCTCAGTTTCCACATCTGTAAAATAGAAATGGTAATAACGCCTGCCCCTTGGTGTTTTTCTGAAGGCTAAATGAGCTAAAATGTGCAAAAATACTTAAAACAGGGCTAGACATTGTAAACATTCAAGAAAATTTATCATTTTTAATTATTATTATTTTTAACCTAGTGGGGAGAAAGGTGATATTCTTATCATCATTTTAGAGATGAGGGACTCAGAGAGGTTAAGTAATTCACCCAAGGTCACCCAGCTTGTAAACGGATACAGCTGAGATTTATTTGTACCCTGGTCTGACTGGCACGAAGGTCTGGGCGCTTAGCCACTACGCTATACTTAGGGGGTTTAGAGGGAGTTTAGGAGGAAGAAGGAATCTGCTGCTTCAAGCTGGGATTGAACATTTAACCTCTGTGAATGGTTAACTCCAGGCTGGCTTTCCCCAGGAGCTGGTCTGGTGCAGGACCAGGGGACCTCACTGCCTCAAACTCTTGGTATTGTCAAGAAAATAAAAGTAAATGTTAATATTCTATTTTTAAATTCAAGCTTGTGCCTTCTCCGCAGATTCTTTAGTGTGGTGTTCCGGGCGATCCCCTGTCACTCCCTCCTCACCTTTCCAGCTTCGTTTTGCTACGTTACCCACTACCCACCCTGCACTCTGGCCACAGTGGATATTTACCCACATCCAAATATGCCTCAACATTCCCTCCTCTGTGCCTTTGCTTATGCTGTGCCCCCAGATGGGAATGCCCTTATCCCCAATTAAAATCTTTTTCATCTCCTGCCTCTTTTGCACAGCGCAAAAGCCAACTCTTCAAAGGTGCTCTTTCTGACCGGTCCTCCAAGAGAATTAACCTTTTCCTTCCTGGGCAGCCCCAGAACTCTCTGCTTACACCTTGATTTTAGTAAGTGTCACACTCTGTCTTGTATTATTTTGCTAGCTGCTCCATATCCACCTTGCCCTTAGATCTGGAGGGGGGGGTGAAGAGGGGCTACATACTGTTCCTCTTTGGGGTCTCAGTATGAGTACACAGGAAGTCAACAAAAATGGTCATGCAACTGGATTGAAATAGTCTAAGTTAGACACAATTATGGAGGAAAGTTACTTATATTTAACTTTCCTCTTTGCAGTCATATATAATGACTTTTTTGGGGGGGGGCCACACTGCTCAGCACGTGGGATCTGAGTTCCTCCACCAGGGTTCTGCCAGGGATCAAACCTGTGCCCGCTGCAGTTGGAAGCGTGGAGTCTTAACCACTGGACTGCCAGGGAAGTCCCCATACATAACGATCTTGAAAGCTATATATATATATGTGTGTGTGTGTATATATATATGATTATAAAGGAATGTATGTTCAGTGTAGGAAGTTTGGAAAATCTGGGAAAATATGAAAAACACTAACAGTAAAAGTTATCTATAAAACGCTCACCCAACAGTTGTTAACATGTTGGCATGTTTTTTTCTAGGTTTATAACTAACTAAATAAAAATTACTAAATAGCCTCACATTGCATATACTGTTTTGTAGCCTTCCTTTCCCATAACATATTTTGAATATTTTAATAGACATTTAATATTCTTTAAAAACAACTTTAATGGTGGCACAGAGTTCCATTTATCTACACCTAATCTCCACCCCACCACCATGTACAGGACAAGCTGACAGCCTCTGAACAGAAAGGCAGGACCCCTGGAGCCTTACAAACAGTTACCAATGAAGGGAAGACACATGGTTTTTGTAAGGGCAAACCAGGCGTGTCTCACCACCTGTCAGAAGTCAGTTATTTGGCAAATATTTACTCACTCTTGGGTCAGCCAGGCCTTGGGCTGGGAGGTGCGGGCACTGAGACAGGAGACACCCCCTACCTCCCAGGAGCTCATTTAGAGACCAACTACAATACCATGTGCTTTATACAGGCTGGCAGGATGGACAAAGGGACGGCATGGGAACAGTTAGTTACGCAAGGGCAAGAGGGTTCACAGGAAGTGCCACAGGCGTGACATTGGCAGGGGCACTCTAGGAAAGGGTAAGAGTCCCAGGGAATCCTTCTCTCAGGTGGGAGTCAGACTGGCAATCCCACAGGCATCCATTTAGTTATTGTCCTAGAAGGGCGTTATTTACTCATTTTGGGGGGCCACTGTTTCCATATTTCACCCATGTGTTCTTTCAAAGCCCTGAAGTGAAATTACCAATTCTTTAAACGTTTTCTCTGAGTTTCTCAGTCAAATCAGTGAAGATGGACAAAGGGATAGGATGACGCGGATTATCTGGATGCTTACTTACCCCGCTTCCTTTCCCACTTTGGGCCTTGTTAAGGTGCCTTTAGTGGTTCGAGGAGGGGAGGGGGTCCCCTGATGGCTGGGACCATGTGGTTGCTTCCAAAACCTCAGCCACACCCCTCTTGTCACCATTCAGGCCTGCCATTTGTCCTGGGCTGGGGAACTCCCCAAGGGAAACGTCCTGTTGGGGGAAGGGCCTCCCTAAGGCATTTAAATTTCATTCTCCCAGCCCTGGGGAGTCACCCACATCTTTTCAACGAGGCAGAGACATCACCAGTCTATGCTTTAGAAAATAACTGCAAGCATTGAGGAGGACGGATTGAAAGGCAGGGGGACCTTGTGGCCTGAGCAGTGGTAATGCAGAGGGGAAAGAGTCCAGAGAAATTCAGGCAGTAGTAAGCCCAAGTTTACTTAGGGGTGTGAACGTGGAGAGGAGAAAGGCAGTGTGTGAAGTTGGTGGCTTGAGCGAATGGGACGTGCCCCCTCCCGGGACAGAGAATTCTGGCACAGGAGATGCAGAGATGAAGGGTTCCAGACCAGCCATGCTGAAGGTGAGGCAGTTGTGGTGCGGCCTGTCCAATCAGGAGTTCAAGAGATGGGGCAGGTGCAGGAATGGGCCATCAACACACTCTTTATAATACCAATACCAGCACTTATTGAACATTTAAGGTGCAAGGCACTGTTCTGTGCACTTTGCGTGTGAATTTAATTGTCAGCACAATCTTTTGAGGTAGGCACTGTTGTGAGCCCCAAATACAAATCAGGAAACAGGCACAGAGGGAGATAAGTAACCTGCCCAGAGTCATGCAGCAGCA
Organism: Kogia breviceps; assembly: GCF_026419965.1. Lineage (NCBI taxonomy): Eukaryota > Metazoa > Chordata > Mammalia > Artiodactyla > Physeteridae > Kogia > Kogia breviceps. The sequence continues at coordinate 24,635,570 of NC_081328.1, forward strand.
GGTGGCACGGTCAGGGCTTGGTACCCACTCTGCTCTCTTCCCTCTGTGAGAGCACCCCGGGAATTGCAGGATTTATGGAAAAGTGAAGAGGACTGTGCCCTGGCAAAGTTCCTGAGGCAGGCAGAGCTAAAGTAATGAAGGAGTTGGTGGGAATTCCCTGGCGGTCCAGTGGTTAGGACTCGGCGCTCTCACTGCCGAGGGCCCGGGTTCAATCCCTGGTCAGGGAACTAAACTCCCACAAGTCATGTGGCATGGCCAAAAGGAGAAAAAAATGAAGGAGTCGGTAGGGAAATCAAGAGGATAGGAGGCCTTGGGGGTGAGAGTCCCCTCAAGGAGGAGTTAAGGGCATCCCAGGTGACAAGCGGGCCCAAGGGTGAGGTGGGGAGGAGGCCAGTGGGTTGAAATAACTGGGAGCGGCTGGTGCCTCCTATGGAAAGGTGTCTCTGTTATGATGGGGAAGAAAGCTGGATTTCGAGGATTGAATGGGGACTGAGGAAGCAGAGAGAGGATGTAAGGTTGGTTTCTTCTTAGGGGAAGTCTCCTGATGAGTGGGCAAGAGAGAAATAGGGCAATGGCCTGAGGGTAGGGCAGGGTTGGGGTACGGGTGTCTTACCAGGGCACATTCTGTAGTGCTTGTGGGTATGAAGCAGGGCAGGCGAGGGGGGCGGGGAGGAGAGAAAGAACTGGTAGAGTTTCCTGAGGCAGGCAGGAGCGTTGGGCTTGAAAGCAAAGGGACATCTCAAGCTCTGAGATGAGCAGAGACAAGAGGGGCCCAAACCAGGGTAGAGCCAGGGAAACAAAGAATGGGGAGAGTGAGGAGGAAGGAACAGGACTCCATAACCAATAGACTGCGGGGGGAAAGGGACACTTCGGACTGAGGTTTCCAGCTGTGAAGCCAGGGTTGGGGTCGGGGAGGCTTGGGAAGAAAATGCTCCAGACCTCTTGCCTCCTTGCATTTGGGGTGTCCAGGGGACCTGCAGGTGGAAAGCCTCTGTAGGCAGCTGGGTGTGAGGGGCTTGAGCCCAGGAGGGTGGGCTGGCCCGGGGTACTGGGGAACATTCAGCTCAGATGCTGTGGTGGGAGCAAGCGAGGTTACCCAGTGGGGTGTGAGAGGCAGGGAAGGAGTCTGAGGAAAAGCTTCCAGGAAGACAGCCCGGAGAGGAAGAGTATGTTACCAACGCCTAAGAAGTGTTCTTCAAGGAAGAGCGTCCATTACGGTGATCAGTTTCATTTGATGACTATATGAGTAATAGATGAAAAGGTTTTGTGAGCACTGGGCTCCCAGTGTAAACAGCAAAATCTCCAAGTTTGCGGGTACATTTTCCCAGCTCCAAAATGCCAAAAGGTGACAGGGAGAGGAACTGCAGAGGGACCTTGCAAGTAAGCAGAAAAGTGACAGATGAACTGCACTGTGAGCAAGTATAACATCATCTAGTGAGGAGGATAAATCCTGAGCTCTCGGTTACCACTTTGGGAAAGGAGACAGGAGTCAGCACGGAGGCATGGGTCAGTCCCTCCAGATTAAGGGTCTTTAACCTGGGGTCTAGGGATCACCTCCTGGAGTTTCAAGGGCCCCCAAAACTGAATGTTCCACCAAGTGAAGGGGCGTGGGGACAGGTGGGTGGGAGAGAGGAGATCCCCGGGAGGGGGTTGGGAAACTGGCCCTGGAGCTCAACTCCACACGCTAGTTACTGCTGGGCCTCCCCAGAAGGCGTGGTTCTGAGGTTTCTCCCTCTCCCAGGGTCCCAACCTGCTGAAGAAATTTATCCTCGACATGCAAATGATGGAAACACATGGGCGTCTGGGGCACTCTGGTTTGTGGTTTTTACCTTTAGATGTCTCTGTGGCTGAGCACGTTGATTTGTCTCAGGCGGGGACTGCAAACCCTCAGGGGAGGAGGGGAGAGGGAGCTGTACCCTAAGATCTGTACTCAGATGGGCAAGTGGGTCTCTAAGTCACGCTTATCCAGCAGGAGGGTGCGGGCCTTGGCAAGCTCTCTGGGGATAGTGCTGGAACTGCATTCTGGCCTTCATCAGCCTCAGATCCCTTCCTTAGGTAGCTCCTCTTCAAAGCTGGATGATTGACAGGTCACCCACCACCTGCCCCACCTTACCCACCCCCTAGCTGGAGTCTGAAACTAAACCATGTGGAAAAGAAGAGCCAAAGTTGATTTCCCATTTATTAAACAAGTTCTTCTGTGGGAGATCTCAGGGCTCAGACGGCCCTGAAGTGACCTGGTATGTTTGAGAGGAGATGGGGAGCTGGCAGGTGGCATCTGATGGTGTGAATGGGTACTACGTTGATTTCTTGACCTCCTCCCCACCATCTCCTTTGACCTCAGCCTTTTATTTTGTTTACTTTCCTGAGCCCTTACTCCCGGGGGGCCTCCCTCCCCTCCACTACAGCTGTCCCAGGTCCCAGATGCGCGTCCACATTCTGCACCCTCTCGGGCAGTCCAGCTCTTAGGTCTCCCCCGCCCCCAGCCGAGGTCTCCGGTCTCCCTCCCGGCGTCGCTCCCCGAGCAGGGTGGGGCAGGATGCCCAGCACCCACTCTGCCCGGGACCGAGACTCCCCGCTCACGCCCTCCGGCCCGCTAGCCGGGAGTCCCCGCGGCTGTTGCGGGGGTCCGGCAGGGATCCTCCTCGTCTTGGCCTGGCAGCCCCCGGCCCCCGCGACTGCGTTACTGGCGGACCCCGATACCGCTTCCCTCTTCTCTCCGAGGGGTCTGCATCGGAGAGGGTCTGGGGACCGCCGCCCGGCCGGCGCTCGGCCCGCAGTCCCGCTCCTCTCCGCGCAGCCCTACTTGTGGCCCCGCGGCGGCCGCGCAGGGACAGCTGCATTTCGCGCCTCCCGCCGCTAGGAAGCCGGCCGCGCCTCGCTTTCCCCGCCTCCCGCGCCTCAGCCGCGCCGCCGCGCCCGGCCCGCCGCCGCCGCCGCCGCCGCCGCGGGATCGCGCCCCTCCCCCAGCCCCCGGCCCCTCCGGCCCGCGGGGAGCGGACGCGCGCGCGGCTGCTCGGTAAGACCTCCCTTCGCTCCCCGCCGGCGCCGCCCGGCCCGCGCGCGGCCCCAACCCGGCCCCACCTTCCCGGGCCCGGTCTCCGAGGCGCCGCCGGGAGGGCCGGGCGGGCGCGAGTTTGATTCCCTGGGCGGCCGCCGCGGCTGCCGGGAGCCCACGCCGCCCCAGCCTCGTGCGGCGGGTCCGGCCCCGCATCCTTTCCGAGCCGCCGCCTCCTCCCGGGCCACGGGCGCGCGGGGCGAGCGGGCACCTGGGGGCTGGGAGCGGGGCGCGCGGGGAGAGGGGTGGTCGCGGGCGGGCAGCGCGGGGAAAGCGAGCGAGGCCTCGGCGAGCCGGCGCCGCCCGGAGCCCCTTCCCCGGCCGCTCCCCCTTGTGTGTGTGGGCGCCCCTCCCCGCTTGGCCCGGGCCGGGTGTGGGGGGGCGCTGGCTGTTTGGCGACGGCTGGCGGTGGGGTGGGGGGGGCGGGGGGCGCCTGCCGGGGCCAGAGCTCCTTTTAGGAAAAGGGGAGGTTCGCTTCCTGTCCCCGCCGATGTCACAGGTCGGCTCAGCTTTTTCTCGTTCCACCCTGTCCCCTGGGAGCTGCATCTCTCGTAGCTCGGCCAGGGAAAGTTCACCAGGCACTGTCCCCGCCCCTGCTCCCCCGGCCCCCCCCCCCCGACTCCGGCCCTAAGTGCCCGGGGCTCTAAGCTCCAGGGGGTTGGTGTCGGCGCTAATTCTTTCTTTCCTCTTCATTTTCTGGTTGCATTGTTGTCTTACACCTGGCACGGGCTTGCCCTTTTCTTTTCCCGTTAAAAGAAGTTTTAGTTCCAAGAAATTTATACTGAAGTGGAATTCCTGGAGAGGAATTTGATTTAAGCGGAGGGAGGTTTTAGATTTTCCTTTTTGTGGTGAGAGTGGAGGGTGACTGGGAATTTATTCAGTTGTCCTAGAGGTGATATAGGATACAAGACCTTCTCACTCCCCACCTGAGCCTCAGGCAGGAGCATCGCTGAGCACGGGGAGGAAGCCTTCCTGTTAGTTATCCTGCAGCACCCTGAGCCACCCGGCTCGGGAGAAGGGACTCTGGGAGGTGCTTGGGCCTCTAATTCCTTTTCTTTGCCAGGCATGCTCATCTTAACAGCCTGGGTGGAGCTGGCCAGGTGTGCCTGAAGGAGGTGAGGGACACCAGGAATTCTCTCATGAAGGGAGTTGTCTCACCATGAGATTTGGCCCCCCTGGGATCAAGTGTGAAATGGGTCCTTCTCTGTTGTTGGCAGTCAAGGCCTTTGGAACCTCAGTTTGAATGGAGGATGGCATCCCTGGGCTGGAGGGAGAAACCTGGCTCAGGTCACCAGGAAGCTGGAGGGTGTGTGTGGGACCCCACCCCAGTTCACTTTCTGCAGCTGGAAGGAGCAGGAGACAGGGGATCAGGAGTGGGGCCTCGGGGCCTGGGCACATACTTAAATAGGAGAGAGACCTTGGGCAGCTAGGATGGTCTAGGGATGATGGTATGACGGGGTGGCGGGGAGGGGCTTGGGGCCAGAGTTGGGGTTATGGGTCCCTTTGAGAATCTGGTGACAACTCTAACTCCCCCCTCCCTCCCTCTGACACGTGCATGTGTGTAAGGACACATTTTTTTTTTTTTTTTTTTTTTTTTTTTGCGGTATGCGGGCCTCTCACTGTTGTGACCTCTCCCGTTGCGGAGCACAGGCTCCGGACGCGCGGGCCTAGCGGCCATGGCTCACGGGCTTAGTTGCTCCGCGGCATGTGGGATCTTCCCGGACCAGGGCACGAACCCGTGTCTCCTGCATCGGCAGGCGGATTCTCAACCACTGCGCCACCAGGGAAGCCCAGGACACATTTTGTATGCAGTATCAGAAGGTCACTGTGCCCCTTGGAACTGGGGCCCCTGTTGAGACCCCTGATCTAGAGTCTGTGATCCAGCCTAGGCCATTCAGAACAGTTCCCTCCTTTGTGTCGGGTCAGTGAATAGTCCCAGGGTGCGGAGAGCAGACCTCTCAAGAGGGCTTTTCTCATGACCTTCCGATGCAACTTTGGGCTGTGGCCATGGAGACCTGGAAACTTTGGACCAGATCCCAGCTCCCTACAGCTAGCCAGAGGATGGGGGCCGATGTGGTGGCCCTTCTCCAGGGGCTAATTTTGCTGTCTATGTGGTGAGGAGGCTCTGGGCACTAACTGGGCCAGGGCCACAGAACTGTTGAATTAGAGGTAAATACAGGGACTAGGCTGAGGGATGGATATTCTGGTGTTTCAACAGAATAGGAGCCAGGTGCTTTAATAGCCCCAGCTCATTCTTGGGGCCATGGGGTTGAGGTAGGAGAAGGTGCTTCAGTGGAGAGTGTAAGTGTGAAAGACACTCCTCCTTTTGAGGAGGTCTTTGGGCAGAGTTGTTCAAGGCCAGGATCGAGGTATTGTAGGTTCCTTAGATCCTTCTGGACTAGGCAAGTCGGGGCCAGAGGGAATGGCTGTCACCATCCCCAGTGCACCCCCAAGGAGACCTGGCCTGCCTTTCCTTTCTTAGCCAAAGCTCACTGGGCCCTGGGCTGCTGCTCAGGTGTTGGTGGCATTTATACTTGTTGGGGATCTGGAAGAGCCTTTAGTAGGGTCTGCTGTCTGTGACTTCTCTGCTTGGTATTGAGAAGCCCTTCTTAGGCTCAAGTGCCCCCAGACAGTGGTAGTTCATGGAGATTTTTCTTTGCCTAGCAAGCAGTGTTGAGCATGTAGTAGCAGTCAGACTAGTTTGTTCCTTCAGAGCTTCCTACGTTTACTTTGCCCTGATGGATTCCCCCAATCCTGGCAATAAGCAACGTAGGCAGGTGTATCCTGGAGCCTTGGGGGGAAAGAAGCTGGGAGTCAGACAGGGATCACCTCTGACTATACAAGGTGGCCTGGAGGAGGTGATGTCTCTGTTTTGTTGGCTCTTAGACTTACAGGAAGTGACAACCATAACGGGCCTTGGAGACACTGTGGTGCAGTTGGTCCCTGACTTGGAACTTGGAAGCTGTGTTGGTGGGATGTAAGGGTCCCGTTGTGGTGACTAGAGATTCACATTCATCGGTGGCCAGGACTTGTCTGTCGGCCGCTACACCAGCTGCCACAGGTTGGTGAGTTTAGAATGCTGGTTATGTCGGCTCACTCAGTTCTGCTCTGAGGCTCTCTGCTTTTAACCTCCCAGTAGGCATCTTTGGTGTGTCAGAGTAATATAACGGACTCCTAATAATGCAGCTATAGCTCTTATCTTTAAAACAGATCATGAATAATAAATAGAGGAACAACGCCTGTCAACATAAACTCCCTTTTCATAAAATGTGAAATGCACTGAGGAATGATTGGTGGGCTGAAAACTTTCCAAATCCCTCTCACCTCCAGCCCTAGGAGGCAAACTGGCCCCTCTGTGCCCATTTCCATAATAGCTTAGTGGTTTAGAATGCAGGATCTGAAGTTACATACATATTCCCAGTTGCAATTCCAGCTCTCCGTCTTACTCTATGACTTTGTAGATGCTTCAGTTTCTCAGCTTTAGAAAAAATGAAAGGAGATCTATGCCAGACAGAAGCTGCTATTATTATTATTATTTCTTCACTTGGGTGCTAATGTTCTGAGGCTTCTTATTGCTAAGGAAGATCTTTGGTAAAAACTAGAGGCTGAGGCTGGCTTTTGAAGGGGTGGGATGGGGTAGGGTGAGGCTTAAATTTTGAGCGGAGGGGAGATGACGAGCTGAAATGTCAAGGGATGACAGAGAAACGTAGTTGGGGGCAGAATGACCCGGCGTTCGCAGCCCTGCTATGGACCCAACTCTTCTCCCTTCTCTTTGGAGAATTTGCCCTCTAAGCTGGTGGGTGGGGGGAGGTGGGGGGAGGACCATAACCAGTAAAAAGGGTTGAATGGTTTTCTATTATTTTTTTTTACTAATGCTAATATTGGTCCTGGAGGAACGGGCAGAAGGGGCCTGGAGGAAGGGGGTCTAGTGGGGGGAGGGTAGGCCCAATGTCAGTCAAGAGTGGAAGCTGCCAGGGGCAGGTCAGGGGTTCTGTGAAGCAATAGGCTTGGGAAATAATAATTCCATCTCTCACTGAGCACTTGCTGTGGGTCAGACCCTGTTCCAAGTGCTTCTCGTGGATCAGCTCATTTCATCCTCACAAGATCCTATGAGATATTATATCTATTTTTCAGTGAAGAAATGGAGATATAAAGAGGTTAAATAACTTGACCAAGGTCACATGGCTAGAGACTGGCAGAGCCAGGATTTTAACCCAAGGGGCCTGGCTATAGAGCTTACATCTTTAGAGAAAGTCTCAGAGAGATCCTTACTGAGCCAAGGGCTGAGAGGCGGGGATGCTGGGTGGGGGGATTGGAGGGGTTGCGTACTCTGGGTGAAAGGATGATAATGCAAAATTCAGACATCACTGGGACGTGCCTGGAGGGCTCAGCCTAGCACAGCCTACTGAGAACCACTGGCTAAGTGCCAGACACTCTCCTGGGGCCTGACCCTGAGTACAAAGATCACTAAGACATGACCCCTGCCTGAGAGATGGCTATAGTCTAGTTGGAGGGATAAACATGTCGGCCTAGAACTCCAGCTGCCATGGCAAATGCTGCACTGAGGCGAAGCGCTAAAGAAGGGGATGCTTTTCCAGCCAGAAGAGGAACTGGGACGGGGAGGGCTTCCTGCAGGAGGGGGCACTTGAGCTGTGTGAGGGTAAAGGTGGCTGCTGCCCCATGGGCTTTTGATCTGACCACAGAGTATATCGCTCTCCCACTCTGTGAGTTCTGAGTAGAACCGAGGGTCGAATTTTCTGGATCCTGCAACGCCCTTGCCTTATTTGGCTACCTTGATGCTTTTGTGGTTTTTAAAGTCACCTCCTATACTGCCTGCAGTGAACATGATGAAGAAGAAATAAAAATCTTGTAAGAGTTTTTGCTCAGAACACAGTGATTCACTCTTGTCTCTCCGTACTTAGAAGCAGAACCAGAGGCAAATGAATGTAAACTGCAGAGGAAGGATTCGAGTAAGGTCTGAGGACAGTGTTGCAGATGGGATGTGAGATGTGAGAACAAGTGATTCACAGGAGCGGAGGGGGGTGGCCCTCCCCGAAGGTCTTTAGAAATGGGGAGAAGTTCCATTTGTCTTTGTGATTTAAGAGGTTTCATTTGGAGGCAGGCAGATGAAGTAGAGACCCCTCGAGATCTGTGTCAGCTCAGCAACGGGAGGGGAAAAGGAGCTGGAATTTTTGAGCTAGAATGTTGCTCAAATCTGGCCCAACCCCTCCTTTTACCATTGAAGTGACTGAAGAATGCCCATCACTGTAAGTGGCTCATTCATTAATTAATGAGCCAAGACACAAACCACATCTGCCCAACAGCTCTGTGCTGCCCTGTGTCAGAGGGGATGCATTCTGGGGGCACTCCACAGCCCAACTGGATGGAGTCCACGCCTCGTGAAGAGGGCTGCAGGAGACCTGCAAGTAGTTGACCGCTTGTCTGGCTGTTGGCACTAGAGAAAAGCTTCACCTCCTACTCACAAGATGTTTCTGAGAATGGCCCAGTCGGAGCTAGCGGTCATCTGATTCACCCTCCTGGCCGAGCACCTAGATGAGCTTCAGGCATACCTACAGGGCCTTCAGTAAACTTTGTTGAATGAAGAGTAAATAGCAGACGATCCACAAGTTATTACTCTTTTACCAAACACTTGTTGGGCCAGTACATTTACCATTTCAATTCTGTTTTGCCCAAGCCAACAACTGAATCATTACACGGTGCCCCCAGCAGCAGAGAAAGGCATCCAAAAGCATGCTGGGGGCAAGAATGATGAACAGAACAGTTTGGGATTTTTCCCCAAATGTATAATAATTCTTTGAAAGGGTTTCAAGGGCAGACATTATGTTCATTTATTGTTGTAGTTGTTGTTTTTGTTCCCAGCATGAAAGTAAAGGCTGCATTTTTCAAATTTAGGAAAAGCATGTGGTCTAGCCATCTAAGCTGCGTAGCAAGCAAGATGGCTGCAGAGATCTCCAAAGGGAGCAAGGCTTGCTCTCCGAAGAGAATCTGCTTAAAAATGAGCCAAACATGAACCGATGCTGGAAAATGAATTTAAAATACGGAGTGGTGAACTTTACTTCCTGGGGTGAATTTAAATTAACTTGTGCAAATTAAAGAAAAGCAGCAGCAACAGAAAACCCTGTGGAGGATCTCTTGCTTCCTCCTGCCGATTCATTAAGGAAGCATCGAGTTTTAGCAGGCACCTGCAGAACTCTGTTTTTCCCGGCGACCGACACGCTAGATCTGGAGCTCTGAGGAGAAGATTCTTTGTGGTCGCATAGGGTGATCAGGCGTAGGAAGCGATTTCCCTTCGTTCAGGTCTGAGATTAGTTTCGGTTTCAGGCTGTACCAGGAGCTCAGTGAGAGAGAAGAGAGAGCACGCGCGGGAGCTAGGGCGAGTGAGAGAAGTGAGCTGGGAGAAGTCTCACCATTGGCTGCCACTAGTGGCAAGGTGGGTGGGCAGGGAACTCCTGTGCTGAGCAGGGAAAGGAGGAAGAGGAATCAGAGCTGGAGTCGGGGAAGGCGGCCATTGAGCATGTGTGTGTCTATGGGCTGGGAGGCAGCGTATGAAGGAAGATATCAGCAGGTGTGCACAGGGCAAAACCCCGCATGATTACAGGACTACTGAGCTGGGAGGTTGTAGGGAAGCTGTAAAACACCGATTACCTGGATGAGGTGGGTTTTGCATGAGCGGGTGCAGAGCTGAGAGGAAAGCCAGGTGTAAATGTGCCACGAGGCCTACCCACACCTTGTACCAGTATCCTTAAAACTTGCGTCTTCTTGCGTTTGAGTTTCCTTAAAAAAAAAAAAAAAAAAAAGACAAATGAAGGTTTGAGAGCTGATAGTTGAGAACTTGCAGACGTTTGCAAGTTGGAGCATCTTCTAAGATGCTGTCTTCAAGCTTGTCATTTTTCCTGAGATGGTTTGGGGCCAGTCTGGTGGTTTCACAGGGCATCATTATCCTAGAAAATCAGCACTTTTCCTCCCCTGACCGGATCTGGGTGTGGCAGACACAGATGTTTCGTCCCACCTTAGCAGTGCTAGAGCATCATTGCATTTTATTCCTCGAAATCATAAATTCATTTTATTTCTAAAAGAGAGAATCACTGAATTTCAAAGCCAGAAAGGATTTCGAAGATCATCCAGACGGCTCCTAGAGGAATTTGTGGTCCTGGGTTATTAAGCACCTTGAAAAGAACTATGGTATGTAGTTAAGAACTGCAAGTCAGACTGCCTGTGTTTGAATCTACGCTTGCATGTTGCTGCTGTGTTCTTGGGACAAGTTACTCAAGCTCTCTGAGTCTTAGTTTCCTGACCCATACGATGGGAGTAATAATATCCCCTAATGGTTGCTAATGAGGATCACTTATTAAGCCCTTAGCACGTGCTTGGCAAATCATAAGTTCTCAATAAATGTTAGCTGCTGCTACTGCTGCTGTTGTTGTTATTATTATTGTTATTATCATCATTTCATGAAATCACGTGGCTAGTTAGTGGTAGAGCCAGGGCTACAGTGCTAAACTCTTTTTATTCCTAGTTCTCTCCAGCATGGCCATAAGATGATTTCATCACAGTCTTGAAATACACAAAGAGCACTGATGAAAGTACTCATGTAGAAACCTTCTAATGAATGAACGTTCATAACAGAGCTGGAAGAAATGGGCTCAATCCATGTATTAGATATAGTTAGACTTTGGGCATGAGGGCATATGTTTCCCAAATAATCTGTGTCCACAAACATCCTTTACTAGTGTCCAGAGGTTTCCTAAATGTCAGAATGGTTACCTCTGCTGGAAAGGTTGGGGTGTTTCTCGATATCTTTGTTGAGCTCTCCTCAAATTGGAAACATCCATGTCAACGAGTTGTGGTGGCAAGCAGGCTTTTGGGTGTAATGGAAATATTTCTGTAGGCTGGCTGCTATTTATCAAGGGTGAAGAGAGTGCATGGTTTTAAAAACTACGGGCTTGGTGGAAGTCTACATGTCTTAGGCCAGGCCTGCACAAATGCCTTCCCAAATGATTTGCACTGACCCTTTTTGCAAATTGCTGACAGCCTGGGAGCCTCCCGAGGGAGCCTGAACTATTGTTGAGGTGGGTGTGATCCTTGGCCTTGAGGGGTCTTTTGACACCTTTGGTGAGGTGGTATAAGGCCGTTTTGGTATATTTTCTTGGAATATGAAAACAAATGGAAATTAATTTTGTTTGGCAAATCCTGCAACATTCTCTTGAGATACTGCCACTCTCTGGGGCTTATAGAATTGAAATCTGTTTTTGATGCTGATCCATGGGACTTCTCAAATTTCCATGCCTGAGGAAGGGAGCGTGTTAAAGTGTGAAATTTCTGAGTGTGCGATTTGGAGTCCAAGATGAGAGATCCAGGCTGAGCTCTGCCACGTATGGACTGTGTCATCTGTGTTGTTCTGAGCAGATCACTTAATTTCTTAATTTGTACTTTTCTTGAGGTTAATCTATTATTGTACCCCGGCAACAAATGGCTTTTGAACATATCTGTTAACTAGAGCTGGTAATAATAATCCCTGTTGCACTAGATGGTTGTGGTGGTCTAATAATGATAACATTTTTATTACTTATTTATTGCATGCCAGTCACCTTCCTATACATGTTAAGAGTATACATTTATTTACTCAGCCCTGTATGAGTACAGTATTATTTACCACTTTCCATATGAGGAGACGGAGGCTCAGAGGCTTAAGTCAACGTGCCCAAGGTCACAACAGTTAGGTAACTGAAGAGCTGGGATCTGAACTCAGAAAGCCAGGCTGCTGAGTCTGTAGATGATGTTTCCAAGAGGGCTTTGTTGTCCTGTTGTACTTCTTACTCCTTGACTGTTCCTCTTCTTATTTGACAAGCTGAGGGAGGGATAAGCTGAGCCTGGAGGTAGATTAAGTGTGCAGATCACAGTGTTGGAAAGAATGAGGAGATGGAGCATATGAGAGCTTTTTTTGGAGTTATAGGGAAACAGCTGTTTCTAAGTTTGGGACAGAGCTGAAGAGAGCCGACAGGGACAGAGAAGGACATTTTCTGGGTGGATTTTTACTCTCTGCCGTGAGGGGCTGCCCTGTGGATTTAAGCGCCATGTGTCTCTTTGCTCTCCTATCACATTTTATTCGGAAGCCTGTCTTTACATCCCAGCTCAGCCCTCAGCTGTGACAGCTTCAGAAACTTAGAACTAACTGCCGTGGATACAGATAGCAAATTCTCGAGACATGAAAGGCAAGGTGAAGAATGGGCTTTTTAGTGGAAATTCTTCTTTGTTATTGCATTTCTATGAAATGCATATGCGGGTGAGCGATGGAGTGGCTGGTGCTCAAAGGAGAGAGAATTGGGAACTTGGGTGACTTCCTTTCTTCTCATGAGTTGACTTAAGAGAATGAATCATCCTATTAGCTTTCATCTTGGAAAAGAAGAAAGAAAAGAAAGCATGAGTGAGTGAGATGGCATTTGACTGAAACCAGAGGCCTTCTGTGTGGGTATCCCAAGGTAGAGGCCGGGCCCGACACAGAGGGTCTTGGTAGCTCGAGCCAAGGGTGAGATCCCCCCCAGGGGCTTTGGGAAGGGCTCCCAGCTTTGTGCCACTGCCACCTCCAGCCCTCTCCATCCCCGTGAGGCTCTGGGGAAGGAACAGGCCTTAAGGGGAAATAAATTGGGGTGTGTGTCATTTTAAAATGGCAAACCACTGGGGAAATTCATGCATAGCAGTGATAATTTTGAAGATAATAATATAACAATTCATCATATACAAGTAGACACTGCAAACATAGTTTTTGACCTTGAGGGACATGAATGGCCACTTGGACTCCACCCCATGAAGGGGGTGGGGCCCTCCCTGTGCTAACGCCCGAGTCCCCTGGGACGTCTTTGGGGACCTCTTGTTCTCTTTAGAACTCAGATAGGAGCCTCCCAGGTGTGAGTACTCCCTGCCTGCCCCGCCTCACCCAGAAGCCGCCCTGTTTGTCTCTGAGTTGGCGAGGAAGCTGGGGGTCACATCCTTTTCTGAGCCACTCTTTGTGACCTTTCTGTGGACTGTCATTTGGATTGTGAGCTGAGGCTGAAGTCCCCAGAGGAATTCGAAGTCCACCTGGGAGGGAGGGATTGCAAGTAAACTCCCTCAGATCAGCCCCCCTGGAAACCCAATTTAGGAATGGTAATACGGCTGTGTTTTCAGACACCCTCTGGCTTCATGGCGAACTTTCCCCAGAGCGGTTGCTTTTCTCCGCAAGGCCCCGCTGCCCCCATCTTGCCTCGTTTTCCTTCTTGCCCCAGCCATCAGCAGTGGCTACTGTTAACAGCTCCCATGTTTAAGAGGACTCACTCGTTTCAAGCATTTCACTTCAGTCATTTCATTTAGTCCTGTACCAAACTATGAGCCAGGGATTATTGTCTTTTTAGATGTGGGAACCAAGGCTGAGGGCTAAGGGGTAAAGTAACATGTCTAAGTAATACAGCTGCTTACTGAGTGGGATGTGGTTTCTTTTTAAACTTTATTGTAAAAATTTTCAAATATACCCCAAACTGAGAGAGGCTAGTACAGTACATTCTCATGGACCCATCACCGAACTTCTTCGCTCCTTGTGGAGAAGCCTCTGCTCCAGTGCTTCTGGGGCCACAGCATAGAGCAGACACCTTTGTGTGAATTAGAAGAAGGGACCCTTTCTCCGGGGTGTGTATCTTGGTAAGCAGAGCACAGGCTGGATTCCAGCCCCATTTGCCCCTTTGGATGGGCACCTTGTGCAGTGAACAGCCCGCACAACTGTATGCGGTGGCCCTACCTGCCTCACTTCTCTCCTCATCTAGCGTTTGGCAGAAAGAGACAGAGTGATGATTTCTCTGGTTGGCCCTCAACTACATGGGGTCAGGGGGAAAAAGCTCAGCCGTTGGGGACTTTGGGGGCTAAAATAAATTAAGCAGGGGTGTAATTCCCAGAGGAGATAACTCTTGCTGCAGAAGAGGCTGAGGGCAGATGAGCCATGTCTTTTGCTGCTCCTGTTTTCTACCAGCCACCTGCTCTCTTGATGACTCCTCCTTGATGCCTTCTCCCCTCTGTTCTGTGCCCAGGGCAAGGGAGGCACTTGTGTGTGGCCGCATGGCTGGCAGGAGGGGAGCTGGTAGAGCCCAGGGTATGAAAACGTGGTGCGGACTCAGTCTTGGCTGCTACCCTCCTGGAGTCGCTGGGACAAGCCGTCTTTGCCTCCTGGAAGCTTACCTTTTCTTGGGGTTCAGTTTAGCCAGTGGCTGGGTGGGAGGTCCTGCTTTCACACCTGTAAGACTGCTCCTTTTGGTTCCAATGTAGGGCCTGTGGGTCACCAGATAGGAAGCATCTTGAGGAGAGGGATTGGGTCTTTTTCACTGCTGTGCTCTTGGCTGTATGTACATGTTACAGCATCTAGTCTTGATGTTCTAGAAATATTTGTTGAACAAATGAATGTTAGACAAACAAATAGAGCATCCTGCAGACCAGAGAAATGTGCTGAAGGGCCCCGGTTGAATGATTTGTGTGTTTCAGCCAGTAGAGAAGCTAGACTGTGCTGCAGTAATAATCAAACCCTGACATCCCAGTGGCTTGACACCATGTAGGGTTCACTTGTGCTCATGGAAAGTCTGACGTGGGTGAGACAGCCCTCCCCCACCTGTAGCCACACCATCTGGAATATGGGGCCATCACAGTTCCCCAGTCCCTGGCTTTTAACTGCCTTAGCAAGGAACTGACACCTGTTACTTCTGTGTGCATTTAATTTGTCCAGAACTGGTCACATGGCTCCAACCTAACTGCAGAGGAGGCTGGGAAATGTAGAGGAGCAAAGGGTTGTCTTCGTGGTTTCAAAGGAGAGGATTTTGTATTTCTTGTCTCTGGCTTTAATCCACTGGAGTGCCTCCAGCCTAATCACTTATCCTCAGTTATAATTTTTTTTTTTTAACACTAACAAGAAGGGAGCACCTGCCACTCTCTTTAATCCAGGGAAGCAGGCAAGAGATGGCACTGAAGGAGAGTCACATCGCAGGGATTTTAACCTCTCCTTTACTACATTTTGGTCATGTGATACTCATTTAGTCACTCCACCTTTGTGAGCTTCTTTCCTCATCTGCAAAAGGAGGATAATTATCCACCCATCTGTAAGTTCAGACTCTACTGACTGCAAGTAACAGAAGCCAGCTTGAGCTATGTGAAGCCACAGGGGAATGGAGGCATCAAGGGCAGGAAATACGGCTGGCCTCCCAAGTGCTTGGAACTGCAGGATGCCACTGCATCTGTGCATGTGTGCCAGATGTCATGGGTCCTCAGCCCCCAAATATACCCATCCTCCTTCCAGTAACCATCAGACTGAATTGTATCTCAGAACCTTTTTTTTTTTTTTTTTTTTTTGTGTGGTACGCGGGCCTCTCACTGTTGTGGCCTCTCCCATTGAGGAGCGCAGGCTCCGGACGCGCAGGCTCAGCGGCCATGGCTCACGGGCTCAGCCGCTCTGCGGCATGTGGGATCTTCCCGGACCGGGGCACGAACCCGTGTCCCCTGCATCGGCAGGCGGATTCTCAACCACTGCGCCACCAGGGAAGCCCTCTCAGAACCTTGATTCAGATTCCTGAGGAAAGAATCTGATTGTTCCTTTGTGTCAGCTGTCTCCTGCTGCTCCAAGCAGTGATGATTAGGAACACATGGTCATATAGTACCACCTGGCTCGGGGGGCTTTCCCCTGTGAATGGGGGTGGGGCAGTCCTCAGAAAGGTGCTGGTGCTTACCTAGTTCAGAGGTTGTCGAGTTGATTGGATAATGTCTGTAAGAGAGCTTTGAGAACTATAAAGTGCTGCATAAACATGAGCTGGCAGGGTGGTGTGGGGTTTCTCCTTCGGGATCTTGGAGATCGCACTGCCCTGAAGGGGGATGGGAGAGATTATAATGCTGTGGGAGGGGATTTAAGTTTTGGTGGAGGCAGGGGAGATGTCTGTTGGAAGGTCATGGAGCAGAGACTGGAGGGAGTGGACAGGCCTAGCATGGGGCATTGCCAGGGCTCAAGCTACGTTTATAGGCCATTAGACTGTAACATTGTAAAAGAGGGAGTACTTTGAGTGTGCCTTCACCTGTGTACATATGGATGCCTCGGTAGTTGAAACTGTGATTGTGGAAAGGATATTAGCCCAGATTATGGCATTTCAGTCCCCCTCCGACACTGCCCCAGTGGGCTGTGTGACTACAAGCAAGGCTCTTCACCTCTTTGGGCTGAGTTAGCTCTGCTCTTTGAGGATGCTGTGCGCAGCGTATACATAGGCCATGTAACATGGGGATTAAGGCTTGGCATCTAGAATGAGACAGCTGGGTGTGAATCCTCCTTCTTCACTTGCTAGCTCTGTGACCTGGGGACATTTCCTAACCTCCTCCAGTCTGTTTCCTCACTTGTGAAATGAGGATAGTACCTACCTCATTAGGTTATTGTGAGGGTTATATGAAATATGGAAGCTCAGTAAAATATTAGCTGATATGATTAACGGAAGCCAAAGCTGGCCGATGCCAGGGACCTGCGGCCGTGTGGTAACACTGTGTGCTCCAGGCCTCTTGGGTCACAGTGAACCTGAGGACTGTGGGCTGGGAGGGTGGGGGGCTGGAGGTGGCTGGGGATCGCTCCCTAGAGGCAGTCTAGGGGGCTGATGCTCAGGGCTTTCTAGTAATTCAGTTCCTCCCTGGAGGCCTGCGCCCTCCTCCCGACCTGCAGCCGCTTCCCAGCCCTGGTGCTGGGTGGGCGGTTGGCTGGATTCTGGAAGTTCAGTGACCCCTTCCCTGCAGTCCTGGGAGGCCCTGGGTCTCAAACCAGATACAGGTTTGGGATTAAAGTGCTTCCCGTGGTGAAACTGCAGATCCTGTAGAGTTAAAAAATAAATGAAGAAACCCTTCCGACCACAGAGCAATTTGAAGGCTGAATTATTCAGAGGCCCAGCTCCCTCTGGCTTCTCGGAGCGGGGTGGGGGTGGTGGTGGGAGGGACCGGGAGGAACGTGGGCCTGGAGAGGCTGGAGCTGCCCGGCTGCCGCCGTCAGGCCCGGGGTCCCGGCGGCCCGCGGCTTCAGGCCGAGGCCGAGGCCGAGCCGGCCCCTCCCGACCTCCCCGGCCACTGGGCCCCGGGCACGGCGAGAATGAATGACAGAAAGAGGTCGTGCGGGTCCCTGTCCCCGTGAGCGGATGGCCGGGCGGGGAGGCAGGGCCCGGAGGGAGGCGCCGCCGGCCTGCTCCGGGGGGGAGCCTTAATCCCCTTTCGTCCCCTGTAGGAGGATGTTTTCTGATTTGAGGAAAATCGGCGCTTCCAGCAGCTGCGGGGTGCAGGAGAGGGGTGTCGGGGGCCCGCGGGGCCCCGGGGAGGGGGTCAGGACGGGTGTCCCGGCGCTGCGCCGGCTCCGGGCTGCCAGGAGGACCGTGGCCATGGCAACCCCGGGCGGGCTGCGGTCAACACCGGCTTTCAAAGGGGGCCTTGTTCCCTGTGGGAGCCCTTCAGTTCCAGCCAGCGGGCTTTTCAGACCCGGGGAGGAAAGGGGGGCAGCGGGGAGGGGGTGGCCTGTTGGTGAGGAAGTGTCACTCTGGGTCCCCCCCTCCCCCGCCCCAGGCTTGTTTCCTGGAGGCCCCAGTTTCCACAGCTCCTGCTTCTGGAGAATGAAAAGAAACGTAAGCATGAGGAATGTGTTCCGTCTCCAGGCAACAGGGTGTGTGTGTCTGTGTGTAATTGAGGGGAGGGGAGGAAGCTTGGAAAAAAAAAAAAAATCACTATCCTTCTGGCCTCCTACAATGGAAAGCCTCGATGTCCTAGACCAGCGGTCCCCAACCCTTTTGGTACCAGGGACCGGTTTCGTGGAAGGCAGTTTTTCCACAGACGGTTGGGGGGTTTGGGGCATGGTTCAGGCGGTTGTGCGAGCGATGGGGAGCCGCAGATGAAGCTCCGCTGTCTCGCCCGCCGCTCACCTCCTGCTGTGCCGCCTGGTGCCTAACTGGCCGCGCGGATGGCTACCGATCCGAGACTCAGGGGTTGCGGACCCCTGCCCTAGATGGATTTTAGCAAGCTAGCCGGGGCCACCTGAAGCAGATCTTTAAGACTCACTCATCCTTTGGGCAATGAATAGCAAATGAGAAAATGTCAGAGAAAATACTAAGTCATTCATTCAGTGTAATGTAACCAAATGGCAATTTACATTCTTATGTATTAGCCAGTGAATTTTAGTGAGAAAGCTGATCTTGGGAGCTTGAATAGCCTTTACTGTCTTTGAGGGAGCTTGGCCGCTGGATTTCCCTCCCTTCATTTTGTCTTTAACTCAAGTATAAAAATTGGGAAGAATGGCATGTCTGCTCTCTAAGCACCTATATCACTTTAAAGGTATTCTCCATGCATTTGTTAATGAATGTGTGAATGATGAATGCATTTCCACTTAGAGCGGCTATAGGGGTTAATAGCCAGATCTTCTCCCTTGACACTCCATCCCTCTTTGGCCTTGTCCCAAGAGGTGACCAGCAGGGGCAGCCTCAGGTGTGGGGAGATGGGAAATCAGGACATGAACTTGACTACATCAGTTACCTGTTAACACTGGCCAGGCTTCTGTCAATCAGCTCTCCAGATCCCCCTGGGGATCCTTGAGCGAGGTGTGGGGAAAGATCCTAACCTTTCCAGCTCAGAAAGGAGCTGATTCTGGGCCTGCATTTATTTTCAAGTCACCATCAGCCTGAGGAAAACAGCGTTCAATCAGGTAGACTGGAGTTTCTGCAGCTGCTGCTGCCCCCATTCTGGTCAAAGAAAGTGGGGGATCAGCAAACTTGATCAGTAAACTTGAGTATACATAGGTGGGCGTCTTGGCCATTTAGCAAATGGTCCTCACGCCCACAGGAGAGCATGAAGGGGGACTCATTCAGAGGTTGGACACTGAGACCAAAATCAGGTGGCTGCGTTCTCATCGGCCCCCATCTCCTCTGTCCCCTCCTGCTTTTGAGGTTTGGAGGTTGTAGATTCTTCTTGTCATCTACTATTGCATCTGGGGGAGATGGTGCCATTTGAAGTGGCTTCTTCATTTGAAGTGGGAGTGGAGAGGGCTCAAGAACTTTCCAGACTCTTCTGATTAGCATAAAATAGGCACTGCATGGAGCATTGTCTGGAGCTTTGTGGAGAGAGGGTAAAAAAAGATGGAGTTCATGCTTCTGGAGAGAGTCCGTCTAATGGATGAGTCAACCAGCACATTAAAGCAACATTAAGGGCCTGTAAAGTGACAGACATTCTTGTTTATGTATAGAATGTTAGACCAGAATCAGAATGTGTGTGGGGTGGGACCCAGGCATGGGTGAGTTTTAGAAGCTCCCCAGGTGTTTCTCATGCACAGCCAGGGTTTCCGGCCATCCCTCCAGTGCAGGGTTCGCAAATAGGGGATGATTTTGTCCCCTTGGGAGACATTGGCAGTGTCTGGGGATGTTTTTGGCTATCACAATTAGGGGCGATAGTACTACTGACATTGATGAGAGAGCATCTTGTAGGGAAATAGCACATGGCAGGGTTTGGAGGTAGGAGAATGTGGTTTGCTTTTGCAAAGAAGAAAGAGCCTCGTGGTTTCATGAGAGTCAGCTGAGATCCGGAGTTGGTTTTTCAGCCTGATTTTCCCCAGAGTTGGGTCTGTGTCTTGTCCAGACAATTTTGGTTTGGACGTCACGCCCCTCTGTGTTTGCTGTGTGTGTCAGTAACTCTCAGGCCTTTCTGCACCCTGTTGTGAGTCAAGTCAAGGAGCTCCTGTCAGGTACCATCAGCCTCAAGTGCCCAGCCCCACCCTCGGACTGACTTTCCCTAAGTCCATGCATATGTGAAAGGTACTGTGCAGAAGCTCGCCTTCCCTCTGGCTCCAGGAAGACGCAGTGCCCCCTGCCTTAGTTAATGGCTTCGTTTCATGGCCCCTTCAGTCATTTATTCCCTACTTCTTAGAGAAGAGTGAGGAAGTATCCCTCGTCTTTCGAGTCCATCATGGTACCTGACACGTGGCAGTTGCCCCATAAATATTTTTGAATGAAAGAGTGAATCCCTGAATGAGTGGGAGGTCTGAGCCTTTTACTGTGAATTGCCCCTTTAATAAGTACATAGTCCTTCAGTCCTTGGGCCATAAGTTGAATTAGGAGAGACAGATTGGTAATCAGGAGGAAAGTCTCTACGGTCAAGAACTTCCAGGGAATAGGACAGGTAACCTGAAGGAAGTGGGAACCATTTCCCCTTGGAGTTCCCCTGCTCGTGGCCCTTTCTGGTCACAGGAGTGGCCGCTGAGGAGCCATTTCTGCCCTCCAGGGATGACCCAAGCACACGTGTGGTAATCCTCCCAGGGCATCACTGTCCGAGATCCAGCTACAGGGTGGCATGAGCAGAGCTGAGGCAGGAAGCATGGTTTAATCAGAATACCTGCTCTCCTAGGGTCTGGTTATAGGTAGCAAATGCTTCAGAGCCGCTCTTCTCTGCCCTTAAGGCCTTGTTTCTGCAACTCAGGAAAAAAAAGGGCCCCTGGTGTCCCAGGCTCAGGTTGGGGTGGGAAAGGTGTGTTGCTAGGGCTGCCTGCGATAGGAACCGGTCCCATGCAGGGCCTCTGCCCCCTCACAGCCAGTCCCGGGGCGAGAGCCTGTTCTTGGGCCCTTTGCTGGGCTCGCTCTGGCTGGCTTTGTCTGGTGGAGTTTCTGGAACCAGCCTTCTCTGCCCCTGTGTGATGTGCCACTAGAAACTTGCTCCTCGAAGTTGGGTCCCCAGACCAGCAGCACCCACGCCACCCGGTTAGAAATGGAGAGTCTTGGGCCCCACCTCGGGCTGCCCAAGTCAGTCTGCATTTTAACAAGATGCCCAGGTGGTTTGTGGGCACATAAGAGCCTGAGGAGTGCCTTGCTAGAAGACTGCTTGCTGAGGGGGGGCAACTGAGGGGGTGGCCTCACTTGAGTGGCATAGATGCCCGTCTTTGCAGAGCGCTTTAGGACAGCGCTTCTCAGACTCTGAGGTGAAGGACAGGTGGTTTATTTCATTCTTTTGGGGATGGATATGTGGCCCGATGAGCATGACCCTCTGCACAAGTCTTAACTGGTCTCTATGCTTTCCCTATTCAAAGAGGCAAGTCTGCCGTCGCATGCTTGAATGTGGTAGCAATATCAAATTGCTAGAAACGTCTCTAAATCCTTACTTACTCTCTTTTCCTGTGCTTATCTTGCCAAGGACCCACGACTAACAGTTTCTGAATGGTCTGCAGACCTGCTTTAAGTGGCCCTGGTCTAGGGCCCCATCTTTGGGTCAGATAGACTTGGGTTTGAATCCTGGCTCTGTCACTTAACTTGCTGTGTGTTCTTGGGCAGCTGTTTAGCCTCTCTGAGTCTTAATTTTGTCATCTGTAAGTCAGAGATAATAATACCTCTGCCTCATAGGGTTGGAGTTAGGGTTAAATGAGGTAAGCGTGGGTAAAGCACAGAATGCGTGCTTGATAATACTGGCTGTCAGTTGTGGGCAGCAGCAGCATTCTTACTGTTTGCTGCCTTGGAGCATCTTAAAATGAGGACAGTGGCTCCAGTTAAGGAATACCATTGCTTTTAGTTAGACAGCTGTCTCTAAAAGTGTAGAAAATTAGTTTGGAACAGAAACTTTCTTCTGCCTGCGAATTTCTGATAGTTTGGGGCTGCTGGTAATGCATTTTCCTCTCTGTGAATCCAAGCAAAACCAAGGATCAGAATTGGGACAATGTTGGAACTTGTTTTGCAGAGGTGGAAAGAAGTAATAAGCAGTGGGTAGGAAATCCCTTTCACCCGCAGGGCCGGACTGTTAACTCTTCCCTCTCCTCCCCCACAGTGTATCTCTTGGATACCCTCTCCCAAGCAGGCCGGGTGGATTTTCAGTGCTAAATTGCCTAATTCTGAACTGCCAGTGCATCGTCTCTTTGCAGAGAAATTGAGCTTCCCGCTTGGATGTTTCTTCAGAACAAGGAGGTGAAGTGAAAAAGTAGAGGACTCAAGTTAGAAGATCTGTGTTCTGGAGTCAACTTAGCAAGCATTGATTGGGGGCATCACCTCACTGGCCCGTGTTTGTTAACCTCTTTTTGGGTTCCAGGCCTCCCTGATAATCTAGAGAGAACTTTGACACCCTCCTTCACCCTGAAGGGTGTGTGCACACCCAGACACATTAAATTGTGCATTTGAGGTCTTTGGAGGGAGATCCCTGGACCTCATCGAAACCTCAAGGACCCTTGGCTAAGAAGCTCCACAAGGCTTGTTACTAGTGTACTAGAATATCCAAGTGGCAGGTTTTGGAGTCAGAGTGCAGGGGTCTGAATCGTTCCTCTGCTGCTTGCTGGCTTGTTGAACTTGGGTAAATTAATTCTCTCCTCTAAGTCTCAGTTTCCCCATCTATAAAGTCAGGAGAAGGATAGTACTTACCTCATAGGGTAGTTGTGAAATTAGATGAGGTAATATTTGTCAAATGCCTATGTTGCGTTATTACTGTTTAGCTTACAGAATGCCCCATTGCCCTCTGGAGGAATCCCACCTTGGTAGCAAGAACTTGTGCTGTGTTATTTGAGAGCAAACAGTATTTGGACTGAGACCATGAGGCTTTCCTTTGGATGGGTGGGGAGTGGCCCCCTGACATACCTCTGGGAAATTTGGAAAGTTGGACAGCTTTGGAGCAAGGCTTCTAGAAGCCCTCGCGGCCCAGCTGCTCCCGTTCAGTAATTTCCATGTGCCATTGTTGGTTTTGGCTCCAAGCTGAAGATCCCTGCCTCTGGAGCTTCCCTGAAACTAGACGCCCGACCCAGAGGAGCAGGGAGGAGGAGAAGGAAGAACAGAGAAGCAGACGTTTTTTTCTCTCCTTAATTAACTCTGGCTCTTTTGCTCCCTGGGCTTTTGGGCTCTGGCAGCCCCAGCAATTAGTGGGAGTGTTAACTGGGGTCAGGGCAGAGGCCGGCCTTCAGGGAACTCCCAGGGACAGTACTGGGGAGAAGGAAGTGCCTCTCAGGCAGGAATGAGGGCTTCGCCTCTCTCTGGCTGCCTGGGCCGCTGCCCCCTTTTAGCTGAGCCACCCCCAGTTCCAGCCCCAAGTTCAGGCTCAGCTGTTCTGGGAGAATAGCGAGGAGCTAAAGGATTCCAAACCTCGGCCCCCACCTACCAGGCCTTAATTACATCAACGCACAAAGCCGGGGTGGCTGCTCAGCCTGTCCTGGTGAACAATCGCATCCTGTTCTCACGGCCTGTTTTCCCCCAGCTGCACCTCTCTTTCATCTCGGCCTCTTTCCCAGGGACGTGGGGCTCATTCCCAGGAGGCCAGAATCTGGGTTCTAACCTTCTTACTTCTTCCCTAGTCTCGCTGGTTTTGTTTACTCCTTTCTCCCTTTCCCTTTCCCCTCTGGTTCAGGAGCCCCATCCTATGTTCCTGAGGCAGCCCCATCCAGTCCTGTTTTAGAGTGTGTGGGTGAAGGGCTTGAAAAAGAGGCATGTGTCTGTTTTTGCTTCTAATTTGCATGTTGTCATGAGAGAGAAGCAAAATGCCCACGCTTTATAATGATGCCCCACTAGTCACAATGACACCTTCCATTTGTTTCGAATTTGATAGTCTTAGAAATACCATCGCATGCATTCCTCATGGATCCGCACACATTTTGATGCAGTAGCGAGGAGGGGTACCGCTTACACCTAACTTAGGGGAGTGAAGCGCCTTGGCAGCAGCCCCATGGCTAGGAAGCCACAGAACAGGGACAAAACCCGGGTCTGGACCCGGGCCCTTCCTACCTCCTTGACTTCCTGAGTGTGGGCCTTTTTCAGTCCACCCCAGGGTCTCAGCAGAAACGCCTTGGGCAGGAGAACGTCCACGGCCCCCACACCCCACCCCGACGCCCTGTCAGTGATGGTGAACTTGAGCTCCTTGCCATGATGAGCTGTGAGCTGTGAGTGAGGGGCCCCTGAGAACTGACATTTCTGGTCTCTCCATTTGACTCTGCCCCTTCTCCAGCTTCAAGGGACAAGGACATCAATTTTTTTTCCTATTTTACTGTTGCCATTCCAGATACTTAGGTCTTTAAAAGCTCCAGAGGGCTTCCCTGGTGGCGCAGTGGTTGAGAATCCTCCTGCCAATGCAGGGGACATGGGTTCGAGCCCAGGTCCGGGAAGATCCCACATGCCACGGAGCAGCTAAGCCCGTGTGCCACAGCTACTGAGCCTGCACTGTAGAGCCTGCGAGCCATAACTACTGAAGCCCGCATGCCACAACTACTGAGCCTGCACTCTAAAGCCCGCACGCCACAGCTACTGAGTCCGCAAGCCACAACTACTGAAGCCTGTGTGCCTAGAGCCCGTGCTCTGCAACAAGAGAAGCCACCGCAGTGAGAAGCCCACGCACTGCAATGAAGAGTAACCCCTGCTCGCTGCAACTAGAGAAAGCCTGCGAGCAGCAACGAAGACCCAACGCAGCCAAAAATTAAAAAAAAAAAAAAAAAAATCTCCAGAGAAGGAGCTTCTCTAGTCCTGTCCACATTCCAGTGTCTCCTGGCCCTGGCCCACAGCCCAGGCAACTGACCCTGTGATGGGGATGTCTCAGTAAGCAGGACCTGTGGAAGCCGCTTTCTGGACCTGGGCTTCCCTGCCCAGTTGGGTGACAGGCCTGCAGCCCATCCACAAGGCAGCAAAGCACAGGCGGCTGGGTGACTGCCGGGCCCCTGGGAGGATCTCTGCTTGCAGAACCCGGCCTGGTTCAGGCGGCACAGCCCCTGTAATTAGTGTTGTTTTGGCGACAGCTGGTGCTGTTCCTTCACTTTAAAGCTCTTCCCTCCTTCACATTTGCACAGGGATTAGGGACCTGCCATTCCCCCTCCCGCTGGCATTCCCAGGAGGCTCCTGAGCCCCATATGGTGAAGCTCGGCTCTCTTCTGTCCTTGTGCTGGTGGGGCTTTGCAGCACAGGCAGGAATCCTCCCCGGCTGGGAGCCTCGAGGGACACTGGAGCCTGCAGTGGCAGCTGTCTGCTGCCCCCAGCCTGGGGCAGAGCACCTGACTGCACTCTTTCAGTAGGCGCCTTTCACCAGAGTCCTTTAGAGCACTTTAAGGGTTAAGGGGCTTTTTGTTCTGTTCCCTGGAGGATTCCAGCCCCTTGGGAGGGTCCCCCACTGGCCCAGGTCTGAGCACCATAGCCCCGTGGCCTTGGACTGCAGGCGTGCCTGTCCCATCTCATTGCTGTGAGCTGCCTCGCCTGGGCTGTGCCCTCTCTGCAAGTCTTCATCCTGACTCCTCAGACACAGGACTTTGGCCCCTGTGTAGTTTACATTCTATATTACATTCCAGAAAAACTGGAA
Source organism: Kogia breviceps (assembly GCF_026419965.1). Taxonomy (NCBI): domain Eukaryota; kingdom Metazoa; phylum Chordata; class Mammalia; order Artiodactyla; family Physeteridae; genus Kogia; species Kogia breviceps. The sequence continues at coordinate 24,660,939 of NC_081328.1, forward strand.
AATGCTTAATTTCCAACAAAAATGATCATTCTGATCATTTAGATGGTGCCACCAATAACATTTGATTGTATTTCCCTCTGTTCTTTATTTTAATATGCATAGATTCTTAAAACAATTAGTTGTAATCTTACTAATTACATACTTCTGTATGGAGCTTTTTCATGTAACACTGTAGAATGAGCATTCTTAATGAAATGGTGTGGTTTTAAAACATTTTCAGTGGCTACACTGTTGCTTCCTTGTGCATCCCCTGTTGTTGTTTCCCCCCACCTCCAGCTCGTCTTTATTTTAAGTCTCAGAACTTCACGGAGCTGGATGGTCAGGAGCCACTGTCGTGGTTGTTTGGGTGTAATATGAATCCAGAGCTGCCAGGGTGCTGGGAGGAGCGGCCTGGGGCCCGACGGGACAGAGGCTCCCAGCATGGCCTCTTTGGCCCTTGGTGCCATAGTCCTTGAACGGCCCCTGGCTGTTTCAGGAAGCCTCCGTGACTTACGCAGGGGTGAGGCGATGGGGCACAGGTTCAGGTTGGCCCTCAGGACCCATGGGCGCATAAGTTGAGTTTCATTTCCAGCCTTCGGCCTGGCGTGGTGGCCCAGGTGCCGGGAACATGCAGCTGTGACTCAGCTCTGTCTCCTTCCTTGAGCTGTTGGGTTTTTGGACCCTAGCTGTGTCCCACAGCCAGGCCTTCCCCTGAAGGCTCTTGTACTCACCCTGGAGTCATCAGGTGCATTTCACCCTCCCCTCGAGCGCCTGGGGACCGCAGGGGTCTGGGCTTAGTCCCCTGAACATCAGGACAGACACCAACCTTTTCTCCCAGTATCTCTTTTTTTTTTGGGGGGGGGGGGGTACGCGGGCCTCTCACTGTTGCGGCCTCTCCCATTGCGGGGCACAGGCTCCGGACGCGCAGGCCCAGCGGCCATGGCTCACGGGCTCAGCCGCTCCACGGCATGTGGGATCTTCCCGGACCGGGGCACGAACCCGTGTCCCCTGCATCGGCAGGCGGACTCCCAACCACTGCGCCACCAGGGAAGCCCTCTCCCAGTATCTCTTAACTACACTTCTGATGAGGATAATGATTAATAACAATGCTAACAAGCAGCAGCCTTTGTTCTTGGAGACCCAAAGCCACTTTCAGTTCTTTTGATTTATACCCTTTTCTCTTTCTTGTGAAAGGGTAAGTTGAGGCATCGAGAGATTTAAGAGTTTTGAGCTTGGCTTCCGATCCTGACTCTGTCCTCTGTAAGTTCCATTACTTATCCACGGAGCCTCAGTCTCCTCATCTGTACAACGAAAGCAGTGATGCCTGACTTGCAAAGTTGACGTGAGGATCAAATTAGAGTATTTCTGTAAAATGCTCTGGCACGTAATAGGTGCCCAGTCAGTGTTGGGTTGTTGATGTTGTTAAGGGTCACAAAATGCACCACCCTCAAAGCCGGAGGGACTTGCCCGTCCAGCCCCTTCCCAGCTCATGTTTCCCTGGAATCCCTTCAACTGTGCACTTACCTAGCCAGCTCCAGGCAGGAAGCTTTCCTGCTTGGCTGACCAGAGGTGCAGTTGTTTTCAGCTCCTTCTGGATGGGACATGGTGCCAGGTCGGGCCGTGCCCTCCTACACCCTGCCAATCTGAGTGAAAGTAACTAGGACCCTTTCCTTCTGGCTTTTGTCTTAGACGGTGTTGAGAAGGCAACTCCACGGGAATGCAGGGTGCGGTGTCATGATTAACTTGCTAGTGTGCCTTTGTGGCCACGCTTGTCTGCAGGCTCTTGCTAGACCACCCGTCCCCGCCTCACCCACCACCGCCAAAAAACAACAACATGAAGCCAAAGAGAGAGTCATCTGAGGACAAGCTCTGGTTCTGGGTCCTTGTGCCCCAGTCTGAGGGCATATAGTTGGCTGGCTGTCTACTTCCAGGAGGCTGTGAGCTCTAGCCTGGCTAGACAGAGCCGGCCTCTGAGACTTGCAGAGAAGAATCTTATAAACTTGCCAGCCATCTGCCCAAGACCTTGAGTTTTGGGTGCCATTCCTCCTGAGGCCATGAAGCTGTAGCACTGGCATCACCTGGGGGCTAGTTGAAAATGCAGAATCTCAGGCCTCACACCAACCCTACTGAGTCAGAACTTGCATTTTAAAAAGACCCCTAGGAGATTCATGTGCACATTGACGGCTGAGAAGCAAGGGTTTAGAGCACAGTTCTCAATCACAGGTGCACGTTAGAATCACCTGGACAGCTGTAAAAAATGTACTGATTCCCTCGGGCCTAATCCACACCACCGAATCAGAGTCGCTGGGGATAAGATCTGGGCACTGGTATTTTTTAAAAAGGAAAAAACTTTCCTTAGGTGATTCTAACGTGTGACAGGAGTGGAGAACTGATTTAGACAGACCCCTGTCTTTGGGATGGATGGTCCTGAATGAGATGATCATGATGGTGATAGTTGCTATTTACTGAGCTCCTACTCTGCATGAAAGGCTTTATCCTTATCTAGAATCTTCTTTTTAAACTCAGAAAGGTGCCGGTTCTCTCACTGTCTTGCATATGAGAAAAACTGAGGCTCCGAGAGGCGAAGTTAGGTGCCTAAGGCCACATAAGTATATTGGGGCTGGAACTGCCTGCGTGGAGGCTTCTTTTGCCATTACTTCACTGTAGCTGAAGCTCATAATGGTTTCGAAGGGCCTGGTTCTCATTGGAAAATCTGACAGGGGATTCTTTTCTGGCTCAGTTTCAGTGATACCTTCAGACTGTGTGGTTTTAGGATCATTCAGTTCGAGGAAAAAGCACAGCAGCTTTTAGTCTTCAGCTTTGTGCGTCTCTCAGAATGAAGGGGACAAGTTGCAAAGGAATGATGGAAAAATCTTAAGGAAAAGGAGGTATTTCCAGAGGTCGTAGAGAACCCGACCCAGCTCTATTTATTTTAAGCTAGCTTTGTGGGTTTGAGCGAGTGCCTTTATCCCTGTGGAACCAGACTCCACCCCTCCCCCGAGACAAGCTAGAGGAGGACTTGCTGCTCTTTCCACTTCTAAGATAAAAGTGGGGAAACTAAGGCACCAGCCAGAGTGAGCCAAACTGTGGACCCTCAGAGCAACTAGGAGGCAGCGCCGGGGCTGGGGCCGTGTGTGGGGAGGCCTGGAAAGCACAGCAGAGGGGAGCATCTGTGCCCCAACACAGCATCCCCGAGTCCTGAGCCTGCAGAGGAACCCGGCGAGGAGCAAAGAGAATGGGCAAGATGCTGAGAAACAGCCCTTTCTTTCTGTGTTTTGAACCACATCCAAACCTAACTTAAGTTCGAATAAGGATTTGAAAATCAGCCTGGGGCTCCCACGGACTCTAAATCCAGGTTGCCGTGTGTGTCTTCCTTATAAAGTCATGAACTGTCTGTGTTTGGGGAATGGAATGAGTGAGGGGGAATGTTTCACTGCTTTCTTTCGTCGCTTTTCCTTTCAAGAAACACAGCACCCTGCCCTTCACACGGGCCTCTGGTGCATTTCGCTGCACGGTTGGTCCCTGCACCCATGTTGCGGGGCTTGGAAGGGTGCGTGGGGCGACCGCCCTTTATAGTGCGGGAAACACAGGCCCACAGATGCCAAGTGAGAGCCCTGCTGTCCCAAGGCAAATTAGGGACAGAGCCTGGCCTTGAATTCAGGTCTTATGACTACAAGCCCGGCAACCCTTCTCTTCTACCAACACTTCCCTAGGGACCCCCTTCCTGGCCTTCCGGGGAACTGTCATGCTTTTTTTGAAAAATTATGTAACCAATAAACAACTCCATTCTTTTTATTAAAAATTTCAAATAATACAAATGGCCTGGGACTTCACTGGTGGTCCAGAGGCTAAGACTCCATGCTCCCAAGGCAGGGGGCCTGGGTTCGATCCCTGGTCAGGGAACTAGATTCCGCATGCAGCAACTAAGAGTCTGCGTGCCATAACTAAAGATCCCGCTTGCCGCAACTAAGACCCGGTGCCGCCAAATAAATAAATAAATATTAAAAACGAAAAAAATAAACAGATAAAACAAATGGCCCCCCCCTTCCACCACCCCTTATCCCCATCCCATACCACTCCTTAGAGGTAACCACTGATGAGTGTTTGACGTGAGTCCTCCCAGCCCTTTTTAAAATATGCCTTTTGGGGCTTCCCTGGTGGCGCAGTGGTTGAGAATCCGCCTGCCGATGCAGGAGACACGGGTTCGTGCCCTGGTCCGGGAAGATCCCACATGCCGCGGAGCAACTAAGCCCATGAGCCATGGCCGCTAGGCCTGCGCGTCCGGAGCCTGTGCTCCGCAACGGGAGAGGCCACAACAGTGAGAGGCCCGCGTACCGCAAAAAAAAAAAAAAAAAAAAAAAAAAAAAAATATGCCTTTTGCATGTGTCACTGATGGATTATTGTAACCCCTAAACACCTTGCTTGCTTTACTTGCCAGCTGTGTGTGTGCACGTGTGGAGAAAGCAAACATTCTAACATTACCTTTAGCAAGATAAAACCAGGTTGTAAATCAGCTGGACTGGTGATCTAGAGCAGGGATTCTCCAACGGGGATGTGCATGGGAATCAACCGTAGATTTTGCTAGAATGCAGATTCTGATTCAGTAGGTATGGAGTAGGCCCTGGGATCCTGCATTTCTAATAAGGTCCCAGTTGGTGCAGATGCTGCCAGTCAGAGGCCTCACTTTGAATAGGCAGGGTTTAGAGCAAGGGCTCTGGAATTGAACAGACCCACTGGGCCTTTAATCTCTAGCTGACTGAGCTGGGCAAGTGTGTCAGCCTTCTGTGCTTATAAATCGAGAGATAAGAATGACACCTTACCAATAGGATTGATGTGAAGACAAAATGAACTGGGGCCTGTGAAGCACCTAGTCCAGTGCCTGGCAGTAAGTGTCAGTTCATAGTATCATCTGGAGACAGAGACCATCAAATTGTCCAAGCCAAACAGAAAACACTTGCTGGTTGGCTACTATTTGGTGCTGTTCGTGCCGTGCACTTCTCTGTTACTCATTTAATGTTATCATCATCACATCAGGATTTTTTCTTTTTTTTGGCTGTGTTGGGTCTTCGTTGCTGCGCGTGAGCTTTTCATTAGTTGCAGCGAGCGGGGGCTACTCTTCATTGTGGTGCGCGGGCTTCTCATTGCGGTGGCTTCTCTTGTTACAGAGCACGGGGTCTAGGCGTGAGGGCTTCAGTAGTTGTGGCTCGCAGGCTCTAGAGCGCAGGCTCAGTAGTTGTGGCGCACGGGCTTTGTTGCTCTGCAGCATGTGGGATCTTCCCGGACCGGGGCTCGAACCCATGCCCCCTGCATTGGCAGGTGGATTCTTAACCACTGCGCCACCAGGGAAGCCCCACATCAGGATTTTTAATATGTCTCATATGGTATTATTCCCATTTGCTTATGGGGAAGCTGAGTCTCAGGGAGTTTGGGTGACTTAACCAGATCCACACAGCTAAGAAGTAGCAGAGATAAACTTATACCCTGGGTCCAGGTCAAATGCTTGTCATCTGCACTGCAGCTGCCTTCTTTTGAGAACCTGTTGCTGTCATGGCCCAGTGGGTGGTGTGGAAGCTACAGCCTCTGAGTGTGGCTCCAGGGAAGTAAAGACACAGGCTTCAAACATTTTTTTTGCTCCCACACCTTCCAAAAGAATTTTGAAAAACTGTTATCTCCCTTACACATTTAAAAATTCACATATAAAATTTTTTTCTCATAACTTTAAGCAGAGCGTATTTCCAGGCTTATTTTGTCAAAGCCCAGATCGGCAGACTCAGCCCACACAGTTATGGAAAATGTCTGCCGTAATTCCTAACTGGCAAAGCTGGACCTCGTTGTTAGACCATCAGCCAAATCATGCTCTGCGTTGGAAAAACTCTCGACTCCATTTTTTGATTCAAATAAATGTGTTAAACAGGTGTCCCTGTGTCAGCTTCCTTCCTTCCTAATTCTAAAATAAACAGATGGGTAGATAAGCTACAGAAGGTCTTGGTAAAATAAGGCCAGCTCCCTTCTCAATGCCCATCAGCAGACTCCTCCCAGGAGTGCTGCATTCTTGAGTTGGCCCTTTGTTTGGTGGCTTTTACCAGGGCAAAGCACCGGGGGAAAGTTGGGGTGGCTGGGGGAATGGGCCTTTCTTCGGGGAAGTGTTGAGGAGGACCACCTCGAAAGAGAACCGGTGGGCTCTGATGGTTCTCAGCACATTGGGACGTGGAAGGACACCACGGGGAAGTAGAGGTTTTGGAAATTGATTCCCTGAAGGCCAGCCATGTCAGGAAGTCCCCCCGTTTCCCAGGTGTACCTTGGTGGGCAGACTGTTGAACCAGATGCCTCCTGGAGATGCTGCCTAGGCTTTTGCTCTGTGAACGTGACCTTGCTCCACCCAGAGCCTGTGGATCTCTGTGAATCTTTGGAGCTGGGACTGAGCCCGTTCCTCCCGTGGGCTCCCTGGTGACAACCCCGCACCTTGCCCCACGTTTCTTCCCAGTTCCTGTCTCTCAGTGAGGTCGTGGGGGACTCCCACTATACTGATGAATGGCAGAGAGGTAAACTGAGGCCCAGAGCCGGTGAGTGACTTCATGGCCACAGAGCGGTCCACGCACCCCACCAAGAAAGCTGGCTGGCCTTCCCAGGGGAGGTATCACAAGTCAAACAAGCCTTGGGTGTGTCAGCAGAGCTGGTCCTCAGAGTCCATCCCCTGCTTCAGTGCAACTCGCTTGCATTCTCTCCTCCTCAGCATCTCTGTCCGTGAAATGGGCTGACGGGGCAGCCATTTAGCCTGGCGTTCACAGGCGTTGAAGTTGGGCCGACTTGTATCTGAATCCTGGCTTCGCTACTTACTAGCTGCATGACTTGGGCAAGTTTCCTTACCTCTCTGTGCCTGCCTCCACATGGGTAAATGGGAATAAGAATAATGTCTCCCTCCTGGGGCGGTTGAGGGGATACAGGAGACAATGGCTAGTTAGCACGCTCAGGAAATATTCTTGCTGTTGCTACGCTTGTTTCTTGTTCCTCGTAGGAATTATGAAAATGACCGAGTGGAGTCAAGGCCTGGTTGAGACTCTCCAAGGGCAGGGCATCCCTCCCCAGGATGGCAAGCACATGCAAAGAGATGCTTCATAAATGTCACCTGATAAAGGGGGACACCCCCGCCACCTGCTGAGCCTGCTGCTGGCCTCCCGCCTTCCTGCTGCCCCAGGGTACAAGGCTGCCCCTTGCTGCTTCTCCCTGCTTTTCCTCGCAGCCTGTGGCTCTGGGGTCCACCCCGTGGGGACCTGTTGGAAACTCTGCTGCCCACCTCCTGTGCTGTGCCCTTCCTGGGGGACGGGCCACAGGCACTCGGCTCTCTTGCCTTCTGTTTGAAAGCTGCCCTGGCTCGATTTCTCGAGGGCCTCTCCTGGCAAATATTTTAGAAGCACAGTCTTGTCTCCACCCCTCTATCCCTTCCCCTTAGGGATTTTGTCATCTTTTCTAACAAACTTTCAGCTGGAAGTTACTCCCTTCTCCTCCTCCTCCTCTGGCCCACAGAAGTAAATAATGAAACAAAGCAAAGCTCCAGTCGACCTTGGGCTCTGGCCCTTTCAAGGAATCCCTTTGTCAAGCAAAGAATCCTTTTGTCAAGTGAATCATGATTCACTTTGGACTTCGGTTTGGGTTTTTTTTTTTTTTGTTCAGGGTCTTCCTCAAGAGTGGGGGCCAGGCTCATTTGTAGGCCTGGGGGCTGGGGGGGGGGGTGGGCGCTGCCTCCCTCTCTACCTTCTGAAAGGGCTCCCGGTTTGGCTGCTGCTCTTCTGATTACCTGTAATCCTTCCTATGTCTTTCTGTCAGGGCTCTGGCCTGACAACGTGGATCACACTGGCCCAGAAGGTGGTGACGGTTTGTGTTTCTCGCACTGTTTTGTTCCCTTGCTTCGCCCATCGCGTCTCTATGGAGACAGGCGCAGCCTTTATGCTGCCTTTGCTTTGGGCAAATTGATGCCTGCCGCCGACTGGGGATTTTTCTTTGCTCTCCACCCTCTTCCCTTCTTCGGGATCAAAGGGGAAGGTGGGGACCGCACAGGAAGACTTGCAGTGGCCTGGAGCTCCCAGGTTGGGGGAGCCATAGTCAGTCCTCCAGCTGGGGACCCATGGCCTGGGCCTGGCCTGTGTGGTGGAGCCTCGTGTGTCATGAGGCCATGGGTGGAGCGAGTGCGCCATGGTTTATAGACACTCAGCCCCCTCGGCCCCCACCCCGTACTCACAGAAGCAGCTGCCGGCCACTTGGGGCGGGAAGCTGGTGGGAGAGCTGGCACCTGCTGATCTTCTGGCAGGAACTTTGCACGAGGCCTTTAACCTCTCCAGGCCTTGGTTTCTCCGGGGAGGGTGGAGAGGTTTTGAACCTCTTTGATACTGTGACCCCTTTTACCTTAAGGAAGCCCCACATCTGGGTAAACTGCAAAATCATTGTCATAGGATTGTTCTAGGGTAAATAGTAAATTCTGTGTCTGACTCAAACCAGTGAGTCGCCTGGTTTGAAATGAAACTTCAGAATTGGGAGCCTCTCTTTAGACTAGACTGAGCATTTTGCATGTGACCCAGGCCCCCAGGTGCCCCCTCCTCCTGCCCAGGGTGTCCTGCATTCCCGGGCTGATCACGGCAGGGAGACTGCTGTTCCAGGCCAAGGCAAAAGTGTTGGCCCGAGCAGCCCAGGGCAACAGCAGATCTGCTCTGTGTCCTCACGGACCTCCCAGCAGCTGAGTAGCGAGCAGGCGAGGGTGGCCCATGCAGGACCGGGCTCCCTGAGCAGTTTTCTGGCTGAGCGGCTTGCCTGCCACACTTCCTGTGGTCATCTCGGTCACTGCTGGCTGGACAAGCTATGATATCCAACAGGCGAAACAGTAGGCTTTTATCACTCGGTACCACGCTCGTGCCAGCTTCACTCACTGATCAAATACGCCAGCTCCACGCTTCATTTCAGTATCGGACCTCTCCACCCATCTGCTTGTCAGATTTAGAAAAGGATGTGTTTAGCCTCAGATTTGTGTTGTCCAAAAGCCTCCCTTGAGACTGGAGCTGGAGTCAAGATGTCTGAGGGGAACTCCGAGTGTGTCAGGTGATGCCCTCGTGGTGACAGAGGTCAGGCGGTCCAGCCCCCTGCTGCACAGTTCCGGGGTCTCTCCTGGGAAGTGCTCTTTCTAACACCTCTTTACAGGCAAGAAAGTTTCTTCTGGAGTCTCACCTAAATCCCATTTTATTTGGTCTGTCTTTAAGAAAGAGAACAAAGAGCAAGTAGCCTTAACGCTTTACCCAAAGACCCTTACATCTCTACTCAGCCTTGGCCAAACACACCTGATGTGGGAGGGTTGCCTCCCTGCTCTCTCTTGTTCCAGCAGAACAATGCCCGAGTTTCCTGTTGGTAAGACAAGGAGACTGGCAGCTGCCTCACTGGGTTGGTGTGAAAATTAAATCCCGTGGGGACGCACGTCACCGAGTGCCTGGCGTATGGTCCATTTTCAATCATTCCGGTGAACTCTGAATGCATTTTCTTTCCTGCCTACTTTTATGCCACCCAGGGTCCCTGCTTGCTTTCCCTCATAGCCTCTCCTGAATGAAGCCCCCCGGGCTGGTGGGACATCCTCTCACTGGCCCAGAGCAAGAAGGCCCTGGATGGCACCATCCCTGTCCCTGTTTCTCAACTGACCTCCGGGAGCTCCCAGTTGGGACTGCTAACTCCCGGGCTCTCCCATGGGCTGCAGCAGGGTCCCTGGTACCTCACTGAAAGAGGCCTTCACCAATTGGCCCTGCTCCCGTGGACTGCAGCCTGAATCTCTGCTTTGCCTGAAGGGTGAGCCCCAAGCCACAGGAGCAAGGACTGCAGAGGGAACTATTTTTTCCAGGTTTTACTCTTTTTTTCTTTTCCCTTTGAACCACAGGTACCACGGCAGAGTGGTTGAGAGCAGCAACTCTGGAGCCAAACTGCCTGGGTTCTCACCCAGCTCTGCCACCGTGGCCGCGCTTCCCTCCCAGTGTCTCAGGCTTCTCTGTGGCACATAGGCAGCGCTAAAGAAAATATTTGCTATAATTTCCCTAGAGTTTTGAAAAGTGTGCCATTGTTTGATTTAAAATTACCTCCCCTTCCTTTCTCCTGATCAGCATAAATATACAGGCAGACCTCAGAAATGTTGTAGGTTCGGCTCCAGACCACCGCAATAAAGTGAATATCGCAGCAAAGTGAGCCACACACGGTTTTTGGTTTCCTAGTGCATATAAAAATTATGTTTATACTGTGGTCTATTAAGTGTGTAATAGCATTATGTCTTTAAAAAAACAATGTACATGCCTTAATTAAAAAATACTTCACTGAGGAAAAAATGCTAACCATCATCTGAGCCTTCAGCCAGTCTCAGTAGTAACATCAAAGATCACTGATCACAGATCACCATCTCAAATATAATAATAATGAAAAAGTTTGAAATATGGTGAGAATTACCAAAATGTGACACCGAGACACAAACTGAGCAAGTGCTGTTGGAAAAATGGCACCAATAGACTTGCTCGATGCAGGGTTGCCACAAACCTTCAATTTGTAAAAAACTCAGCATCTGTGAAGTGCAATAACGTGAATGGCAATGAAACGAGGTCTGCCTGTACATATTGCTTACCTGCTTTATGCTGGGCACTGAACTAGGTGTTGGGGACAGAGAGCTGAATGAGACCAAAACATGCCTGCTCTGTCAGGGCCACCAGCTGGCACATTGGTAACTTTGATATCATGTGACTAGTGTTGCCATTTTGATGGTGCAGCAAGAATCTAAGAGGCCCAGGCCATGTGGGGGAGAGCCAAGGAGTGCTTCTGGGAAGGCTTCCTGGAGGAGGAGGTCTGTGTTCTGAATCCTAAAATTGCAGTCGGTCAGGGTGAGGCTGTTAGGGCTGAGACGTTAAGAGCGCAGGACTAGGGAAAAGTGCTGAGATGGTATGGTGGCCAGAGGAAGGAGCAGCCCAGGACTTGGCCACGCGTGGCTGAAGCAGCAGGTCCCTGGAGGCCTGGTCAACCTGTGCGAAGAGGAGGTTATCTCCTCTCCAGGACCAGATTTCTGGAGTGGGGAGCAGAAAGGAAGGGCACCTCAATATTGACATTCCTTCTCGCCTCCAGCTTGTCTCTGAGCTCCCTTGATGTTTTCCCTGCAGCCACTGTCCCTCCCTCCCCCTCTTTTAGATAATGATTTGCCACTCACCTCTGAGATAGCGTATCTATCCCAGATACACTGGGAGCAGCCCAGAATACCCCTGAGCCTCTTTGACTTGCTTGGGGTTTGGGGGATGAGGATTGTATGCACCTCAGGAGATTCTGGTTCAGTACAGGGCCCTGGACCTTTGCCTTTCAGAAGCTCCCTGAGAACCTGCTGCACCCCTCCACCTGAGAATCCTGGCTTCAGGGATGCCCGAGTACCTTTAGGGTTTCCACACTGAGGCGCTGATGGATCTTCCCTGCCCAATCTCTTTGCACTTCCTCTTACTTTCACAAAGTGGCATGGCTGTTGTTTGCTTTAAGTCTCTCCTTTTATTCTTCCGATGGTGATCTCTATCATCTCGTTGTTCGGCTTTACTACTTTTTAAAAAGGTATGATTAGATAGTGAAACTGGGGCACAAGGAAGTAAACGTTGTCCAAGGTCATGGAGAAGCCAGAACCTGCCTTACAGAGTCCACGGCGTCTTCAGCTTGCTGAATGTCTTGCTGGGCAGAGAGCCAAAGGGTCCCGAGCCCCAGGTGTTCGAAGAAGCGGGGTAGGGGTCTGCTCCTCAGACACTGTAGTGTCTTCTTGCCTCCCTCCGCTGGGTTCCAGGCTGGCACAATAACGACCACTGTTCCCAGTTGCTCTGCCCGCCTGCCTGGACATCTGTTCTCCTAACAGTATCTACCCATAAATCCTGTCCCCGACTCCAGGGTGGCTTAGCTGGGGGACAACGAAGCTTGTGACCGGCAGCCAAGCCTTTCCCATGGCTGCACAAGGGCGCGTCCACACCTGTGTGCGCTTACCGGCGGCACCAACCCCTGCCTCTCAGGCCACGGTTGTGCGTACACAGCGGTCTCCGGGGCTGCAGTTGGAAGGGCTCCTCACGGAGCCCTTTCTGCTGTAAGCCACGCTATTGTAATTCTTGTTCTTTGTGAAAAGAGATTTTTATCTTGTGTATCCTGGCATACAGTAGGTCCTCCCTAAGTGTTTTTTTGCCTGCCAGTGAATGAATGAGTGAACAATTAGAAGCCCGTGTGTGAATGTCACTGGGGTGTCTGTGAATGAAACAGACCCAGTTTACCTGGTACATGCAGAACAGCCCCTGGGTGGCATGGGGGCGCTGAAGAAGTGTCCCTCCCCGAGTCTGCCTGAGGAGCTGCTCTGATAGAGGGAGACAGCAAACGATGACGTGCCACCTTGCCCATCGTGACGGCCACTCAGTGCTCTCTCCCCTCTTCGAGGCCACCAGACCGCTCTGAGTGCTGTGGCTGATCTGGAAGAGCAGAGGCGGATCAATATTGGCCGACGTTTCCAAAGACTGCCTCATGGAAAAGGGGAACCTGAGAGGGTCCTGAAAGCTGGACAGGCCTTGTTTATGAGGGCAGAGGAGAGGTGCAGATGGCTGTGCTCTGTGGTCCCTGAACCAGTGGCATTGCGGGTAGGGCCCAGCAGTGTGTGTTTGACAAGCCCTTCAGGTGACCCTGATGCTCACTGAGTGTGGTGACAGCTGATGCAGAAAAAGGAAGGGGTCTGATCTTTACACAAGAGACTGAGGAGCTGGGAAGCGACCTGGCGTGTTTTAGATGAGTTCTGTTGGCAGCACAGAGAAGAGACAGGAAGGAGACAGGCTGACCAGCCAGGAGGCATCAAGGGAAGCAGACTTGGGATGCTGAGGAGCCCAGCTGGACTGGTGGTGGCCGTGGGAGCAGAGAGCAAAGCCAAGTGGTCCTATGACAGGAGAGTAGACAAGCCTGGTGACACATTTGATCTCGTGCCACGCTTTCAGAGCACTCTTTTCTTGAAAATGTTTAAAAGTGATTTGTCCCCTATCACATTGTGATATGCTAATTGTGGAAAATACAAGAAAGAAAAAGGGGGTACAGAATTCCACCACCATCCAGGACAACTATTGATATATTGGAGTATTTCCTTGCGCTCCTTTTTCCTATGCATCTTTCCTTTATGTAGTTAAAAGCATACCATATGTATCAGTTTGCATCCTGCATCCTTTGTTTAACAAAATATCATAAGCATTTCCTGATGTGCTTTGTTTGAGGCTGTCTCTTTTTTGTTGTTGACAGGAGCGCCATAAGATGGGCAGGGTGGCACTGGTAAGGAAGCAGTAACTAAGGCTCAGGGAGAAGAGGAAACTTGTTCCATGAACTTCAGATAGTAGGGAAGTCTGAAGTTAAACAGCCTGGGTTGTTCAGCTCATAAATTACAAGGAACAAAAGGGATGAAGGGGGAACCTGTAGATTAAAATAGACTTTAAAGACAATGTGCAAGACTTAAGGATAGTGTTCAGGCATGCACATTTGAGGGTTAAGAAACGCAAGGAAGTGATTACCATGCAAACAGTTTGGGGCACGTGGAGAGGGTTTTGGCGCACCTGGCAGAGTTTCATTGCTTGACACGAGTGGTTGAAAGGCGTTTGCCTTATGATAACTCATTAAACTTAACATGTATTTTGTGCAGTTTTCTGTATCTGTTTTATTTTTTAAAAAAAGGTTGAAAGGAAAAAGGAGCTTGCTCAAGGATCTGTGTGGCAGAGTCAGGACCAGAACCTCTGTTCACCGGTCCTCCCTTGGGCTTCATTTCCAGCTGTTCCCTCCCTTTGTGGGTTGTCTGCCCACCCACCTCCCAGCCCCTAGCCCCCAATCTGCAGCTTTCAGGAAAAACTGCAGATTTACAGCTCATTTTGGTTGACTTTCAGGGCCAAGCTGAGACAGCGTGGGGGGAGAACAGGGATTCCCCTTTGACTCAAATGGGGAAATTCTTGAGGAGATCAGTTAAGTCTGGAGTGAAGCTGTCTCAGCCATTTCTATCATTGTGTGTGGTGTGTGTGTTGCAGGGGGCAGGAGTTGCCGTGACAATTTCTTGAGATACAGGCTCAAGCACCCAGGCTTCTGTGTGCTTTCAGACTCCCTTTTCATTCATTTCCTTAGCCTGGCGCATTGGGTTCCTGGAAACAAATGTTTTTTTTTTTTTTCTTTAATAAGCACTATCCCTCCCATACCCCATCACCACACACCCTGCCTCAGCTGCCCTCTTCCTCTGACTCCTTCCCAGAAGCCCAAGGAGGCAATGCAAGGGCCACCATGGGGCACACCCAGGAGAGGGGACAATGGATGAGCCCTGCCGATGCTAAGCACCCCCTTCGTCCTGGCAGGGCGAGCGGGAGAGACTTTTCTGAATCAGGTCCTTGAGCCCAGGGCCCTGCAGGTTCTGAAACCAGACTTGGGCTCCTAGCTGGATTCCTGCTTCTCCCTGCCTGGGTGTCAAGTGTCACCATGGGAACCGGGCCAAAGCTTTGATCTTGGATGAGGCCAAGGACACCAGTGGGGAGTGGGCCTAGTACCCGCCCCAGCTCTGCCTGCCCAGGAGAAGGGGGTCTTTGCACTTACCTGCCCTTCCCAGAAGGTTGTGGAAGGGTTTTTCTGTTGGGGATCAATTGTCCACAGTCCTGGGTCCCCCCCAGATCATTGTAATGAAGCCCCCCAGTTATGGTACACCAGGACTTCATGCTGCTGAGGAGGAGGGCTCCCCTTAGGTTCTGGAACAGCACTGTCCGATAGAACTTCCTGTGATGTTGGAAATGTTCTAATATATGTGCTGTTCAACGTGACGGCCATTGAACACTTGAAGTGTGGTCGCGTGACCGAGGAACCGATTTTAAATTTTATTTAATTTTAAATAATTTACATTTATCTGGTCACACGTGACTAGTGGCTACCTTCCTGGGCAGTACCGTTTTGGAAGGAGCGGGTGTCTGAGGCTATACTGCCTGCTCCCCTCTTGCCTCTGCGCAGACATACACACATTACACATTTCAGGAAGGCCCTGGGCTTTCTCTAGTTGCGGCGAGCGGGGGCTACTCTTTGCTGCGGTGCGCGGGCTTCTCATTGTGGTGGCTTCTCTTGTTGCGGAGCACGGGCTCTAGGCGCACGGGCTTCAGTTGTTGTGGCTCGTGGGCTCAGTAGTTGTGGCGCACAGGCTTAGTAGCTCCGCGGCTTGTGGGATCTTCCCGGACCAGGACTCGAACCTGCGTCCCCTGCATTGGCAGGCGGGTTCTTAACCACTGTGCCACCAGGGAAGTCCCAATGTCCTTTTATAACAAAGTCCGCTGTTTAAACATTCTTATCTCGAGTGAGGCAGAGCTGTCATTGACCGTAAACGTGCCTCCATGTGTGCCTTCTCTGCGTCCTTGCACACGTGGAGGTAAGGGGTGTGAGACCTCAGGAAACCGTGCATGTGAGTCTGTATTCATCGGTCACAGGACGCAAACTCTGTTCTCCCGCCCTGGCGTGCCTGTGCTCCTCTCTGCTCCTCCCCTTTAGGAAGAAAGAATCCGGTAAGGGTGGACGCCTGGTAACTGGCGGACAGGCCCTCTCCTGTGAATAAGGCCCAGGCCCTGGGGGCGGTGGGGGGTTTGGGGGGGAGCCCACGCTGGCAGTTTTGATCTTTTTTCCTGTTCTGGATTGAACAACTCAAGTAAGAGGGATTTTTGCCTTTTTCAAGAAGGTGGTGATGAGCAACAGCTTTTCATTTCTTGTTTTATATATGGGTATATTTTTTGAGCAAGGTGGGTGGTGGGGTGAAGGTGCCTGAAGGTCTTCACCAGCTGAGTTGGTCCTCTTATCCCCCTCTCGCCCTCACTTTCCCGCTGGCTAGCACCTGGGGGTGCTCTGTGCTGTTTATTGAATGAATGAATGAAGAAGTGGTTTCTGCCTGCCGGAGCACCCTCCAGGACAGACCTCTGCCCATCTCCTCTCTCTCCTCCTCTTCCTTTCGCCCTGCAGTGCAGGCCAGCCATCTCTCCTCTCCCGGCTCCTTCTATCCAAGGCTCTCAAGATGTACGCTGCATGTTCTGGCACACTAACCTTTTCTAATAGCTGTTTCCTAGTGTATCATAACTCAACCGTTACAAATGAGTCTCCCTGCACGGCCATCCCCGTGGCATGTGTGACTCTGCAGACCATATGAACATTCCTCACCAACAGGGCTGTCATTGTCCCCTGGCCTGCTCCACGCAGATGGGGAAAGAGCCCCTCTGCAGGCAGCATTTCCTGTGTGCTGTTGGCCGTCTCTCTGCACAGCCCAAGGAGAGCCCCCTTCTGCCCGGTGAGTCGCAGGCTCTGCTACAACCCAGTGCCTCACCCTGCCTGATTTGTGTCTCTATTTATTTTCATTGTGATAAAATGAGCATAACATACCATTTTAGCTTTTTTTTTTTTTTTTTTTTTTTTTTTTTTTCGGTATGCGGGCCTCTCACTGTTGTGGCCTCTCCCGTTGCGGAGCACAGGCTCCGGACGCGCAGGCCTAGCGGCCATGGCTCACGGGCTTAGTTGCTCCGCGGCATGTGGGATCTTCCCGGACCGGGGCACGAACCCGTGTCCCCTGCATCGGCAGGCGGATTCTCAACCACTGCGCCACCAGGGAAGCCCCATTTTAGCTATTTTTAAGTGGTAATTCAGTGACATTAAGTACACACACAATATTGTGCAGTCATTACCACTGTCCATTTCCAGAACTTGTCCATCATCCCAACTAGGAACTCTGTGCCCATTAAACAATCTCTCTCCATTCCCCTGTCCCCTCAGTCCCTGGGAAACTCTGCTCTAGTTTCTGTCTCTAAGAATTTGCCTATTCTAGGTACCTCATAAAAGTGGAATCATACAGTGTCTGTCCTTTTGTGTCCGGCTTCTATCACTTAGCATGTTTTCAGGGTTCATCCATGTATCAGAATCTCATTCCTTTTGGGGGCTGAATAACATTCCATGGTTCCATATGTATAGACTACATTTTGTTCATCCATTCATCCGGTGACAGACACTCGGGTGGTTTCTACCTTTGGGCTATAGTGATAATGTTGCTATGAACACTGGTGTTCAAATATCTGCATCTCTGCCTTCCCTTCTTTTTTTTTTTTTTTTTTTGCCTTCCCTTCTTTTGGGAATATACCTGGGAGTGGAACTGCTGGATCGTATGGTAATTCTGTGTTTAACTTTTCGAGGAACCACCAAACTGTTTTCCACAGCAGCGGTACATTTTATGTCGCAGTGTACCTTTTAAAATAATTCTTAATTTTTTAACTACAAAAACAATGCATGTTTGCTATAAAAACTTCAAAGGATGCAGAGGTACATGAAGTAACGATGCAACCCTCCCTTTTAGACAACTGCTACTTAGTGTTTGGTGTGTATCCACTTGGACCCCTCCCTGTACATCTCCAAATATACAAGCCATACGCTCAGACATTTCAACAAAAGTAGTGCACGGGACACCTGGCCCTGCCACTTGGTTTTTTTCCATGTCATCCCATGTTGCACCTGAAGTTCTTGGCTGTGTGCCTCTCCGTTCTGTGGGTGCACCTTGTGTCCTGTATCGGTTCCCGGGTAGTGAGAGACAATTCTCACAAACCCTATGCACTCACAGCTTTGCACACGTCGGCTGCCAGAGCTGACCTTGGCGCTGGGGAGGCCATGCGGCCCAGAACCACCTTCCCCGTTAGTCTCAGCTTTTCCCAAGTCGCTCTACGCAGCTAAACTAGCTGAGCTGTGTTTTGTGAAGGAGGGCCACCCACCTGGCCTTATGGAGCTGCAGCCTGGCGCGGTACACCCTCCCCTCTGGGAATTCTGGGAGTCAGCCTCCTTTGAAGTGAGGAGGTAACTTAGAGCTGGGCAGAGAGGTGAGCTGGGGCTGGGGAGAGAGAGAGTCCAGACTCTCACAGCATGGGGCTCTGAGAAGGAGCCTGTGGGGCCATCAAGGCGTGCCGTGCCCTCACACACTTGGAAAGACCCAGCTTAGGCCTGGCAAAAGGCCACCTTTCAAGCCAAGGACCAGCCTATCTTTTGCCAGCACCTTTTTCTGCAGAGCCCCAGGCAGCTGGTGGGAGAGTACAAAGAGGCCTGGAAAATCCACAAACTGCATAATCAGCCCCTGCATCTTGGACGCTTGACTCTGTTTATTGCTTCCTGTCCCCGAAAGCCCTTTACAAACAGAGGGGCTTTGAGGGGGGGGAGCTGGACCTGGTGGGTGGCCTGCCCCTGCCAGACGTCCCACAACTCTGGGAGCCGGCATCTTCCCTAAACAAGTCCACTTTCCTTTCCACTTCCCTCTACCACCCCCAAAGGGAACGGGGTTGTCCAAGAGTGTGAGAGGGCCCTAATTGACAAAGGACAAGGGTCTCATTTCTACCAATTTCCTTGAAGGCCTGGAGGTTAAGCTCTAATGAGGTGCAGGAGGGGAGCAGGGTAAAACCTTAGCCTCTGACTGAAACCTGTGAGGTGGGGAGGGGAGCAGAGTGTCTGTTCCCTGGGATCTAGGGATGGTCCTGTTGCAAGGGCCGTGGGACTCGCTCAAAGCTGTTTTATTCTTGTTTGTATTACATTTATTTTCTTTTTGGCCATGCTGTGTTACTTGCGGGATCTTAGTTCCCCACCAGCAACTGAACCCGCGTCCTCGGCAGTGAGAGTTCAGAGCCCTAACCACTGGACCACCAGGAAATTCCCTGTATTACATTTTTTTTAAATAAATTTATTTTTTATTTATTTATTTTTGGCTGCGTTGGATCTTCGTTGCTGCGCATGGGCTTCCTCTAGTTGCGGCGAGCAGGGGCTACCCTTCATTGCGGTGCGCGGGCTTCTCATTGCGGTGGCTTCTCTTGTCGAGGAGCACGGGCTCTAGGCGCGCGGGCTTCAGTAGCTGTGGCACGCGGGTTCTAGAGCACAGGCTCAGTAGTTGTGGCGCACGGGCTTAGTTGCTCCGCGGCATGTGGGATCCTCCCGGACCGGGGCACGAACCTGTGTCCCCTGCATCGGCAGGCAGACTCTCAACCACTGTGCCACCAGGGAAGCCCCCCTGTATTACATTTTTTAAAAACAGGTTTCTACTTGTTGACTGACTTTTCTCCCTTCCCTTCCTCTCACCTCCCCAACCTTCATCCCCCCTGTCCCAGAATTAACTAATTCACTTCACAGCCTTTCCCACCACTGCCGGTGGCTGAGATGTGACTCTTTCAGGGAAGAGCTACAGCCCTGAAACGTTCACCTGGACACTCACGGCTGGGGGTGCCGTGAGGGCTGCTTGCTGTGCTTTCCTTGCATCTATATGTAGGAAGGCAGTCGCCCGGAGCTGGGGCTGCCCCTGCCAGTCAGATGTGGGGCGACCTGTCCCCTCCAACCTGGGGCTCCCGCCGTGGCCAGGCCAGGGTCGGAGGCCTGAGTTCCCACCCTCCCTCTGTTGCCTGACTGCATCCTCCCTTTGCTTGGCGTCCCTGACTTAGAAGCCAGTTGACCACACAGCCCTGATCTACCCCTGTTGAAAGGCCTCGCTCATTTAAAAAGCCGAGGGGATGAGTTGGCCTGTGCTCTCTGTGTGGACCTGCCGTATGTGAGGGTCGTGGGTCTGCTTGTACTTTTCCGCAGGGGCCGTCTAAGCAGACTTTCCCCGTGGGACCTCTGTGTGTCTGAGCCCTACATTTGGTTGTGCATTTCTGATCCTGCCCCCACCCTCCCAGCTCCTTCCTGAAAGTGAAATGCTACAGTCTTGCTCAAGAACAAAGGCTTGAGCTCAGCCCTGCATGTTAATGATTTTCAAGTGTGGCCACTTCCTCCTGCCGGGCCTGACTCACTCAGCTGTTGCCGGCTGTGGTTGGGATGGAAACCCAACTTGAAGAGCCCAGGGACGGACAAGGGGGGCCCTGCTGGGGGTGGGAGCCGGAGCCTGGCAGGGTCCTGTTGGCCCTGGGACCCCTGTGTCAGAGGAGGCGTATGGCAGGACCGGCCTGCTCAGCTCTGAGCCGGGGTGCACCCCCTTCTTTTCCATCTCCCTGCTCCTGGCCAATCCATGCAGCCACTTCTCTCCTGCCCCAGGGTGACCCCACGTTCCCAACCCTTCTGGAGCCCGTTTCCCTCTGTGCCCCATGCGGAGATCAGAGGCTCCCCGTTATAAGTGGGGTGGCAGTGCAGTGAGTGGTTGGGAACATGGGCTTTGGGGTAGAATCCTGACTTAGCCGCTTGTTATTTAATTCCTCTGTGCCTCAGTTTCTCCATCTGCAAGGTAACACCTCCTACCTCGTAGGGTTGCTGCTAGGATTCCATGGAGGTGAAGTACGCAGCATGGTGCCAGCTGAGCCCCTGCTCTCAGGGAACAGGCCCAGCCTAGAGCCTGGCTTGTGGAACTCGCCCCCAGCACTGGAAACTGTCAAGTGCTGTGCACATGGAAAGCACAATCATTTGGAGGCAGTCATCACAGTTCAGAGTGAGAGAATGATCTATTTCAGGACTTTTAAACGGCTGGGATCAGCAGACCTTGGCTACAATTCACAGATGTTTCCCACTGTGGAAGCTGGGTTTTCACTCCTGCCTTTCCTGTCGGTCTTTCCTCTCTGGTTATTTTGCACACGCACACGGGTTCCCCACTTTGTGCCACACAAAGGGAGCATTGAATCCGAATTCACCCCGTGTCTGTGGGCTGTGGGTCTGAAAACCACCGCGGCTCCTCTGTCAAAGATTCATAAACCTTGAAGGATGAGCCAGTCCTGTTTGCCACCAGCAAGAAGTGCTTGAGCACTAGCTGAATACCTCGCGTTTTAACAGTGCTCGTCAAGGAGCCATGGGACTAAGGAGTGTCCAGCTGCTTTGGAAGGGTCCCAACAATTGCTGGACTGTCCCCATCGTCGCCTCATACCCCTTAAGTCTGGGAGACTTGCAACCCACTTGTAGGCTGGGGCCATTCCAGCTACACCCTCTCTCCGACCCAGCCCTCGTGCCCATCCCACACCGGAAGGAAGGGAGTGCAGGGTCCACACATCCCCAGCTGGCGGTTTCCCGGGAGGGACAGAGAGGCTACAGAGTTTGGGCTTGTGGGGTGATTTGGCAGAACATTTGTTCGATGACTGTTGATTAAGCCCAGGTGTGTGGGCCTAATGTTTACAGAATCCTGATTGGCTCAGGCTGGAATGAAAAAAATGGATATTCAGGGGAGTAGGGAGGTGGCATGGATAATCCAAAAGCCATTTGTTCAGGGCTTGGAGCCAGAGATAAGGTATTTTTGCAGATCTCCCTAAATCAGCCAGATAGGAATTCTTTTTAATGTGTGCCTACAGTGTACATCGGCTGCTCCAGGGACTGAACAGTCCATGAAACTCAGCTCAGACAGCTGTGAACCATCTGGGGACTCAGGGCAGACACAGAGTTTGCCAAGAATGAAAGGGATCTTGAAGATCATTTAGTCCTCCTTGCCCATTTTTCAGATGGGTACCTGAAGGCTCAGGCAGCAAAATGACTTGCTGAGGTTCACTCGGCTGGTCAGTGATGGAGCTAAAGTCAGAATCTGGGGCTCCAAACTGCATCACTCTGTAAGGTAGTGGTCCTCACACTTTACTGGACATTCGAATGATCTGGGGAACTTGTTAACATACAGATTCCCAGGCTGTATCCCCAGAAATTCTGATTTCACAGTGGGGTGAAGAATATGTGTCCCTAGCAAACCCCTCAGAGGAGTCTGGTGAAGATGGTCTCCCCCATCCTCTCAGATACATTGCTGTAATGCAAAGGGCATTTGCTTTTAGACTGATAGAAAAGCACATCTGCACTTCCCAAAGCCACGTGAGCAGGCGGGTAGCAGTGCGGGGAACAGGCAGAGATGCAAACAGCTCTGGTTAAACCTAGGCTTTAAAGCAGGTTGCAAGAAACTGGTGTGTCAGAAGACTTGACAGCACACTGGTTTCTTTCCTGTGAGGCCATGCAATTTGGATGCGGTGCAGCCCTGGACGAGACCTTTAGGTCACACAGGACAACTCCTTGTCCCTATCTGTAAAATGGCTCTGATAATGGTAGAAGGTAATAACCTGCAGTACTAGATTATCGTGAGGATTAACACAATGCACGGGAAACACAGCCCAGCACTCAGTAAATGGCAGGTTCTCTGATTACTAATTGCTGGGGGAGGGAGGGGAGGGCAGGCCTCTGCTTAATGTCTTTATGGAATGGATTTCTGCTGAGGATGTCATCTGAGGACAAGGGTTCTGGTTCTGTAGCTAAAGAAACGGTACAGGTCCTTCCAGCCCTGGGGGACTGGGATGCAGCCAACCCCTTCTGCAGAGATGTCATCATGGTTTGTACCTAGCTTGGTGGTGCCTCTCTCTGGCTCTGATCCATCCCCCACCCCAACTCCCCTCTTTGCATCTCTGCGAGGTTTCAGTGATGGGGAAGGTCAGACTGAATAGGGACTCTTTCTCTCCATTTTCTAGGGATGGAGACTGAGGCCCCCTGGAGGCAAAGAAGGCTGGTTCTGGGACCTCCAGGAGCTCCTGCCCCTTCCCCTGACTGTCAGATTTGAGGGCCAAGGCTACCAGCCCCAGCGGGCCTGCAGCCCTCCTTGCACTCCCATCTGGGAGTTGGTTTTGCAGGGAACCAGGAAACTGATGCCTGGTTGGCATCAGGGTGGGCCACTTCCCGGTTCTGGTTCTGGCCAGGTTTGCTGCAAATCAGGCCAGCCTGACCTCACCCCTCACCACTGATGCACCTGACGCCGTAAAAACCATGCTGGGCACATTTGGGGAAGAGAGAGAGGGATCAGGGCCTCATCTGGCCCTGCTGTCAGCCTAGCGAAGGGAGGGGCTCGCAGGGTCGGTGGGAAGGCTGAGGGTGTGATCAGTGCACGTTAGCTCGCGTGCGTGCGTGCGTGTGTGTGTGTGTGTGTGTGTGTGTGTGTGTGTGTGTGTGTGTAGGACAGTCTGGCTGGAACAACACAGCTTCCAACTTGGGTGAAGAGAGGAGTGGACTGAGTGCCTGGGCTGGGCGGGAGGGTTCAGGAAACTCTAAAGGAGGGGAGCGTGGCCCCTGGCTGTGAGGGCCTGAGGCATGTGTGGCACCCGCCGCTGTTCAGTGAAGGCTTTGAGGGAGCTGGTGTATGTGTCACACGCAGGCGCGTGAGCTGTGTGTTGCTGCGCTGGGGTGCACGCCCACACACGGGGACAGGGCGCTGGCCCAGGAAGCCACAGTCTGGGTTCAGGTCCCAGCTCTGTGGCCACTGAGCTCTGACCTCAGGCAACACACACCATCTGGCAGGGAGAGCATGGGGTTTCTTCCTGAGGGCATGTGTGGGCACGTGGGTACTGGAGTTGAGCGGTGTGGGTGAGGGAGGGCCACAGGTGGGGAGGGATGCCTAGCCCAGCGGTGGCGGAGGAGGGGCGCGGGCGCAGGGGAGGGAGCAGCCTGAGGTTGGGGAGAGTAGCGCAGGCCTGGTAAGTGGCTCTAAACAATCCCATCTGCTGTCTGGGCCGGGTGGAATTTCTGATGGTGTCCCGGCTGCCTGCCTGAGGGGGGTGATGGCCCTCGGGCTGCAGCTGCCTCCTGCTGTTGGACGCTGGGCCCCTCCCCAAGCCCCTGCTCCCCAGCCTGGGACCTGCATTGCCCAGCTGCTCTAGGAGGCACTTCTGAGGAGGGCACTCTGTGCGCCTGTGCTCCTGCTGCCCAGCCCGGGGGCCCCTCCCCAGGGGCAGGCCCCTGTCAAACCAGCCCAGCCCCCAGCAGCAGCGGGAGCTCCACGCAGGGGTCCCAGAGCACCCCGGCCTGAGGTCCTGGAGGCCCCTGAGAAGAGCCTTCATGCTGCACACTCTCCCCGCTCAGGGCCGGATTCAAGATCATAACCCCAGGGGCTTCCCTGGAGGCGCAGTGGTTAAGAATCCGCCTGCCAATGCAGGGGACACGGGTTCGAGCCCTGGTCCCGGAAGATCCCACATGCCACAGAGCAACTAAGCCCGTGCGCCACAGCTACTGAAGCCCGCGCACCTAGAGCCCGTGCTCCGCAACAAGAGAAGCAAGCCCCCGCAATGAGAAGCCCGTGCACCACAACAAAGAGTAGCCCCCGCAAAGCCCACGCGCAGCAACAAAGACCCAACGCAGGCAAAAAAAAAAAAGATCATAACCCCAGGCCTGACTCTAGACACAGACAGTTTTACTGACAGCTGCCCCGACTGAGAGAACGTGATCCCTCTCAGGAACCTGTCTGAGGAGATACAGGTGTCCCTGTTCTACACACGAGGAAACGCACTCAGAGATGTTCCACTCACCCAAGCAGCAGTGATCAGGATGGAGGCCGGGGTTAGCCCGGAGCTCAAGCCCATCCTTAACCGCTGTGCTCTTAACCCCAGACACAGCGCAGGTAAAAACCAACTTGTGGTTTCCCCTCCATGGGGAGCTTCCTGGCTAGACCCCGCCCCACTGCGCTGCTCCGATGGGCCCTCCACACCGTGGTCTGGCCTCTGAAACAGCTGTGGCATCAGCCATCACCTTGCCCACCGGGAACCTTTGTGTACCCTGCAACCCTACCAGGAGATAGGCGGGGCCCTGGCCCTGAGGCTGAGGCTCTGGAAGCTCACGTGCGCGAGGCAGGACGGGGGAGGGCTTGCCCAGATAGTCCGGGTAGGAAGGATGGAGTTGGAATTCCATTAGGATTACAAAAGTCTTAAAGCCCTGGAGGCTCTGTGCTTTTAAGGTTTTTTTCTATCATCATTCAGTTTTTTTTTGGTTTGGTTTGATTTGGTTTTTTAAAAGCAGAGAACAGTATAAGACAGAGGTTAAGAAGAGCATGGACTCTGGGGACAGATTGTTTGGATTCACATTTTGGCTTTGTCACTGACTGTGTGACCCTACATAAGTGATTTAAACTCTCTGGGCCTTAGTTTCCTCATCTGTAAAATGACTATGATAGTTGCTTTACTGTGGGGCTTTGATAAGATAATGCATGCCATGTGCTTAGAAAGTGTGTGGCACATAGTATGTGCTCATAGATATTTGCTATGACTATTATTAAAAAGTAATTCATGGCAATTGTAGATAAGATGCATATGCAAAGAGAACATAGAAAATCACTGGCAGAGCTATCATTTTGATATTCTTTATAGGTTATCTGCTAACTTTATAATTTTTAAATTAATGAACATGAATCAAAATTTTAAAGGTACAAAAGGATTTACAAAGAAAAGTTTCCTTGATCTGTCTCTTATTACCTAATTCTCCCCAGTGGACGCCTATATTATCAGTTTCTTATGAATCCTTTCAGAGCCCTTTCCCTCACCCTCTCCATATGTAGACATACACATAACATAATGCACTATAGTATAGAGTCTATACTTACTTTTCTGTGCCTTGCATTGTTCCCCTAAGCAATAGGTCTTGGGCATAGAGACATACAGAGATGCCTCGTTTTTGTTTACCACTGTATAGTGTTCCATTAAATATGTTATATGAATTCCATAGAAGTGGAATTCATGGATCAGTGGGTGGGTGCAAAATGTGTTAGCTAGTGTGGGGTAAGGGGACAGGAGTTGGACTTCGGTTCCCAGGACCCTCCTCTGCTCTGAGCACCCCTCCCTAATCTTGGTTCCTTGGCCTGGACTCCCTGGGCATGCTCAGATACTGAATTATGTGGCATCGCTGACTGACCACCTGTCCCAGGGGCCCAGAGACATGTCCTGTTTCTGCCCAGACTTCAGGGCTCAGCACCAGACCATGCAGGCCCAGCCTGTGGAGGGGCCTTCAGCTTAACTGCCTGAAGGACATGCCTGGGGAGGGGCAGCTGGCCCCTCTTTCCCAAGGAGCTGGACCTGGGCCGCCAAGAGCTCATGCCTGGAGCCAGCCCAGCTTCACTGCGTTGCACCTGAGCTGCCAATGCCCCCTTCTCCCAGTTTGGGCCATTGCACTTGGTCCCAGGTACAAACACATTCCTGCCAGCCCAGAGGGGCTCCCCAAGGCTGCAGCCCCTGGGTGGGGCAGCGGGGAGCAGCTTGCCCTCTGTCAACTGAGGTCTGATCTCCTCCCAGGCGCCTGGGTTGAGTGTCTTGGCCGAGCTGGTAATGCTTGTTGAGGGAGAGAGGGATTGTTGTGGAAATAGTCCCAACCAGTTCAGGTAGAGATGGAAACCAGCTGGTTGCCCAGGCAACTGACAACCTTGGTGGAGTAGAGAAAAGGTATCTGTAAGGAAACTGCCATGGTTCTGTCTTTCCTTCTGGTAGGCTTTGCCTAGACTCCTTCCTCCTCCCTTCTTCCCTGGACATGAGCACCAGGCACCCCCAGCCTCTCCAGGGGCAACTCTGCCCCATTAGGAGTCAATTCAGTTCACAGTTACTGAGTTCTTGCTGTGTGCCTGACTCTGTGCTCAGCTTCGGGAATGCAGAAAGGGGGTCAGGCCTGACGGATTAAGAGTGTCAGATCTGGAGTCAGATCAGTTTGGCCGCTTAGCTGTGTGAGCTTGAACAAATTCCTCGACTCCTCTGTGCCTCATGTTTCTATCTGTAAAGTGGAAAATAGCATTGGTAATATGTACCTCATAGGGCTGTAGAGAGGATGACAAGAGTTATTAACATGCATAAGGCACTTGGAACAGTGGCTGGTACATAAAGAAGCAGGCGATAAGTGTTATCATTATTGCTATTATTACCATCATTCTACCAAGATGAGCCGAACAAATGACATGTTACGCATGCCTGAGGAGCTTCATCTTGGATCTTTTCAACTGGAAGGCAGAGTTGACTTCTCAGCCCTTTTACAGCAGCCAAGCCCAATGTCTGGGCCTCAGGAACAAAGATGAGCAATGGTGTCCTTAGAACTGAAGCTCTGGGGCCAGTCCTTTCATAGGGTAGGGACCTTATTAACTTCCTTTAAAACCCCTTGCCCTAGTCCATACCCAACAGCCCCCATCAGCTATAGACCTGCCCACAGAAGTTGAAGCGAGAGAAAAATTAGGAAAGAAAATATCTTTTTTCGGTTTTTTTCTTCTATAGATTTTTTAAAGATTTTACTGGGGTAGGTGGATTTCTTTTCTGCCCCAGCCTTAGATTGATGGACTAATTGATGGGGGATGGCCCAGAGAGGTAATGTGGCTAACCCGAGGCCACACAGCCAGGCATGGCAGAACTGAGTCTGTCTGCCTCTCCCTCTCTTTCTCCTCCTCTTCTCTTAGGTCCAATAAGGCCTCCTTTTCCCAATGGCCGTGCCCGAGGGTCCTCTCTGCCCTTCCTGACACCCCCTTCCCCGGGAGTGGGCACAGGTGTGGCTGCCCAGCAGCTCCTGGTGCCTCAGGAATGAGGCTGGCTTTGTTGCAGCCCCAGCATCTCTGGCCGTTTGAGTTTCCATTAAGCCGTTTCCGCGCCTTGGTCTGGAGCAGGAGGCTCGGCATTTAAAGGTCACCCGGCTTTTGAAGCTGCAGTGACATTAATAGCTTGGGAAGAAAACAAGACTGTGCAGGGACCAGAGGACAAGGCGCCTCTGTCAGGGCCGCCCCCCGCCCCCCCCCCGTCCCCCGCTGGGTGCTCACGCGCATACACACACACTTACACACTCGGACACACACACACACACAGACCCTGACAGCCTCTCTCTGTCTCTTGTCCCGCCCTCCTTTCTCCCCTTTTGGGGCCTCTCCAGCTCAGAAGCCAAGAAGCTCAGGCAGACTTCCCTGTGCCCTGCCCCCATCGCGTCTGAGGTGACAATTGGACAAGGATGCAGCTGCCCCAGGCCCAGCAGCCTCTCCATTAACACTGCCATTACCCACTTGAGGTTTCCCCAGGACTTAACCATGGTTACACAAGCATCCCAGGGGTCATATGACCTCATTCTGGCCCTGCTGGCTTTTGCAGCCCGGATTCCTAATGAGACAAAATAAGCCTGGGCCTGGTCTTCTCATACGGGAAATGAAAGGGCTGGCAAGCAGGGTGTATCTTGCTTGCCAGTCCTAATCACTTGGTAGTGGCTTGCCCAGAGCGCTGAGTTGAAAAGGTTTCTGAGGCTGTGTGGGTTCCACAGGACAATACCTAGATGGATTAGTGATGTCTGCCAAGGACACAGGATATAAATTAGTGGCGTGTGTGCCTTGTATTTCGCACCTTGGGAATAAATTATTTTGAAACTCTTCCAGTCTTGGATTCTAAGATCCCTGGAGTGGCTGGGTGGCTCCTCTTCCTTTTAGTCAGCCCGAGAGTAGGGGTGGGACTGATTTTTGAGTTCTTGGAGAGAAGCTGATCTGTATGCCCTTTCCTGGGAGCAGGGGCGGCCTGAGACCTGGGACACCACCTAGTGGCCTGGAATGGTAGTGCCATTGGGCTGGGCCCAGATCTTACGCAAGAAGGGACAGCGAGTCCCTCTGCAGTCTGTGATCACAGCAGTTACAGATAGATCACAAGATCCGGTCTGTCCCTGTCCCTGGGAGTTTTCAGAGGAGGGAGCCAGGGGTGTGCAGGGACAGAGCTGGCCTCGGGTAGTCACTCCAGAAGAATGGGGAGGTGGGGGGAGTGCAGAAAAGTCCTGACAATTGGGACCTCTGGCCTCCCAGCCCCATACCTCCTCCTGAGGTCTCCTCTTCTAATCCCCACCTTTTGGGGTTGAGTCCTGGTCCTCCTGGGAGGCAGCAGAGCAGCAATTCAGGTGTTGGAGGGGGTCGACCTCCTGCCCGCTGGAGCTGTCGCTGGCTTGGAAAGAAGACCAGCAGGCCAGCCTTGTGTGCCAGGGAGGAGGCCCTCAGGCCAGGTGGCAGAGGGCTCAGGCACCTTAACCGCGTCACTGAGCAGCCTTGGCCTTGGTCGCTTCGTCTGTGAAGTGGGGTAATAATGCACACCCTGTATAAATGATAGGTTTGTTGTGAGGACTAAATGAGAATGCAGAGAAGACAGGGCTTTGGAAATGAAGAAAGCACCCCGTCCCCACCGTTGATGTGAACCGGAGAAGGAAAAGAGGGGAAGGGAACCCACGGTTGCTGCGCTCCAACTTCTTTCCTTCCCTTCTTTACTTATCCGCCTGATAAGTTACCTTGGAGCAGCTGTTGGACATCCACGTGGAGGCAGCAGGTCGGCTGTGCAAGTGTGGAGTTGAAGGGCGTGTTCCCGGGAGACCTCAGGGCAAGAGACATGTGGGAGCCAATATCTGGCGTGTAGACAGTATTAAAGCCGTGGGACTGGATAAGATCACTCAAGGTTTGAGTATAGCTCAGGAAAAGGGCCAAGAGCTGGGCCGGAGATCGCACCAACCTGTCTCGTTGGGTGCTGCCTATGCTGAGGCACCCGTATAAATTCTATCACAACACCCTTTCCACGTAGGTATGATCCCAACTTTGACAGACGAGGAAGCTGAGGTTCAGAGAAGTGAAATAATTTCTCCAAGTCACACAGCCTTACCAGGCCCAGGCAGAATGGGAATCCGTTCTGGCTCCTGGGCTCTCACATCCCCCATGTGGGCCCTACCTGGCCCTGCAGGAGACTGGCCTAGATGACCTTGGGCAAAGTCGGGAGAATGACTCTCCGACTCTCGGGCAGCTGGCCCACCTCCCTGGGCCAGGCCGGGAGTGACTCAGGCCTTGGCTGTCTACACACGCTTGGAGGGCAGCTTGGCTGTCTGCCGCCCCTGCCAGGCCTGGATTCCTTTCTGGGGAGGCGGAAGGCCTGGCTCCCTGGGACCTGGGGGAGGACAGGTGTGAGGTTTCTGCTTCCCAGTCCCCAAGTTGCTCACAACCTGTGAGTTCAGGAGAGCCTCTTGAGTCTGCCTCCAAGATATCTAATGGGCTCAGCAGGTTAGATTCACTTCCTTTTTCAGAAGTCAGGGGTTATCTATCTCCCTCTGTTTCCCTGCCAGTGCCCAGCAGCCAGGGTTCAGAGAGGCGGAGGAGTGATTTCCCCAAGGTCACAGAGCCAGTTCTGGGGCAGAGCCAACAGACCCCCTCCCTGCCCTCCCTCCGCCAGTGCCGTCTGGGTCACATTTCCTCTGCCGGAATGTCAGCCAGGCTGTGCCGTCTCCTGAGCCTTCCTGAGGTTCCTCTGCTCCTAGCCCTGCAAGCCTGACTTGGCATTTTTGGCTCTTAGGAAATAGGTTCCTAATTCTGGCTTCTCTACACACTGGCTGTGTGACTTTGTACAAGTTACCTAACTTCTCTGAACTGGTTTCCACAGCTATAAAGTGGGGACAATAACATCTGTCTCTGGAGTTGTAAAAAAAAAAGATTAAATGTGAAAGCTCCTGGCACGAGCTCGTACACCTAAGCTGCCTACTTCATATTTTCATGTGTTTTAAATTTTTTTTCATTTGAGCTGTGCCGGTTGTAGAAGGCAGCCTGGCACGGATGACTCTGACCCTGAGGACAGTCCTTCTCCCCGCTCCCAGCCACGCTGGCCAAACCTCAGCCCTGGCCTCAGCCTCTGCACTTGAGCTCAGCGAGAGCTGGGGGAGACGGTCCTCTGAGAAGTGGGGGCCCTCACAGCGGCCCCTCCTGGTGTTAATTGTAGGCAGCCTGGCTTTTGGAGTCTGTGGGTCCTTGCAGAGTCCTATGAAAATGGCCTTTCTCTACACTGAATCCTGTTTCCCATTACTGTTTCTGAGCCACTTTCTCCTCATCCACAGAAACGCTCTCTGATGGAAAAGTCAAGGCTTTACCACTCCCGCTCTCCTGGGCATCTCCTCTGGTCCTGGGTCTCGTCTCTTCATCTGTAATGTGGAGCAGGCTGTAGAGTTGTCGGCCGTTTTCATGTCGCGGCCGACACACAACGTGCTCTTTTTCAAGGCTTTGCACCTGGGGTAAATGGAAGCAGCTGCTGCGGCCCAGCCTCCCCCGGGGCTGTGGGGATCAGTGTGTCCTTCCCGAGGGCTGACAGAATTTCGGGGGTTGATATCCAGACGCTGGGGAAGGATCGCCTAGAATCCCCCGCCCCAGCCACTCCAGGGGCAGCTTGGCTGGCATACCTACTGCCCCTGGCTCTCTGCCGGCCTTGTGGGGCAGTGGCAACAACAGTCACACAGCTAACCACGTTCCAGGCACTGGGCTGAGGGTTATCCTGTTTCATTCTAATGGAAGCCCCATTCGTATAGGTGAGGGATTGGGCACACAGAGGACAGGGGACGGGTACCAGGTCCCACAGCTGGAGCAGCAGAGCACGAGTTGCAGCCTGCGGCTGAATCTTGCCCTACCTACTTCAATGGTAGGAGGGCAAGAAGGTTTCTTGGGGGCTTCCCGACACGCAGGCCTGGAGTCCGAGGGACCTGTAAAGAGGTCTGTTCATGGGGAAAACGTGGACCCCCATCTTCTTCCTCTGTCAGGGGTGGATCAGGTCCTGGCCTCTCTCTCCAGGGGGCTGCCCTTGGCAAAGTGAGAGCCAGGTCCCTCAGTCTCTCTTACGAAATCACTCGAGATGGGAGGGCGAAGGTGGTGAAGGTGGCCAACTCCAGAGGTGTTAGCACAAGGCACGGACCCCCATGTGTGGTGACACCAGGACAGCAGATTGCAGCCCAGGGCACGGCTTCTGGGGCCTCCTGGCCCTGAGGTCCTTGTTAGAAGGCTCAGGGCAAGTTTCCAGAACGCAGGACAAAGGCAGACACCAGGGTGGAGCCCCACTTTGGAGGGTGTTTTGGCAGCATCCTCTGACCTTACAGTGTGTCAGGGCGGGTGGAAGGTGTGGGTGAGGGGAGTTGGGGTGTCTAAAGCCAGCTGTGGGAGGCCACGTCACACTTGCCTCCGCTCCTGTGTTCATCTTCATGACACATTTCTTGGACTGACCCTTTGGGGTCACTCCTCTGTGCTTCCCGTGCACTGGCTTTGGCCTCTCTGAGCTGTGACTCGCTCATCTGGGAAGCGATGGGGTGGAGGAAGTTGTATAATAAATCCTACTTCACCCAGGCATCAGAATACTACTCAGGCATTAAAGACCGTGAAGGAGTTCTCCATGTTCTGACATGAGAAGATGGCTACAATCAATCATTAAGTGGAAAAAAGGAAGTTGCATAGTAGAATTTATGGTCTGATCACATTTCAGTAAAATGAATTCATACATATGGTAGTATGTGCATAGAAAAATGTATCTGCATGTAGATATTCCAGTGTTAAGAGGTTTTCTCTGGGGGTGGGAGGGGATTATAGTTCTGTAACATCAGTGTCCGGAGGCTGCGTGGGGCCCATGTGCTTCTAGTTTCCTGCTCTTGAACACAGCCCGCCTCCCTGGAACTAGGCAGACACCCACCCAGCAAGCCCCAGAGCATGAGCCCCGGACAATTTCCACGTCCCTCGAAGGAGGTGGAGGTTTGAAGGAGATAAGAAGCTCAGCATGGTGGCACTGGAAGGCACTGGGGGAAAGTATGAAGCCCCAGTTTTACCTGTGAGGGGACTAACCTTTAGGGACAGAAGGAATCAGTGGTAGTGACGTGTCTTCTGGCCTCAGGGTGAGGGAGGGTGCTTCCACTGCACCTGCCACACCCTCTGGTCTGGTCTTCCTTTCATCATCAGTTAACTGTGGACATCATGGCAAGGAAGGTCATCATGCTGATTTGCTCACACCAGCTTTTCTCTCTCATCTGTTAAGATGATGACCCCAAGTACTAGAAAAGGACTTAAGAATATCCTTTGCTGGAACAGTCCCTTAAAATAAAGCTGCCACTTTTCTACAATTAGCAAAATTACCGTACATCCTGGGATAAGCATGAGAAAGTCAGAACTTGATGTTTTTAGACACATTCAACTCTCAGTTACCTGCACTAGCAGAAGTGCTACCTTGTAAGTGATTTACAGGCCTGGTTCTGAGTGGGCTGCACTGCGTTCCGTTGCAGATTTACTGGAGCTCTGCACAAGTGGATGCCATGATGGGGCCCTGAGGTGAGGGAGCTAAGGAAAGCAGAGACTGGATGCGGCCGGAGACCAGAGCGGGAGGACATTGCCTATACAGAGCCCCTCCTGCCCCAGTCAAGTCTCTAGGAGTCCTTGGCAGTGTGTGTAGTGGTTGAGACCAGTGGCTCAGGGGCCACAGCGCTGGGTTCGAATCCCCGCCTCCTCCACTTTCTCAGGTCTGTGCCTCTGCGTAAGGGGGATAATAGCACCTACCTCATAGTGGTGTCAGGATGTAAGCCCTTGCTAACCGGTAAAGAGCTGTGGCTGTTTACCGCAGCTGGAGAGAAAGCACAAAGAAGCTGTTCTCCCGTGGGCTTGGCGGGGGTCGCCCGAGTTCGTCGCATTCTGCCCCTGACTCTTGTCTCCCTCGGTTTCAGGTGGGACGGTCCGTGGAGCCGGACCCAGGATGCTCCCGGGGTGTGGATGACCAGCGGCCCAACCCCGCACGGCCCAGGCCCGGATGCCGCGCCCTTGTCTCCGGACCCGGGGACCCCTCCCGTCGCGGGACTGAGCTTCCCGAAGCCGCCGAGCGAGCGGCGACGGCGCAGGGACCCGCGGGAAGGGGCTTGGCGCCGGCGGGAAACATTTTCCCCCAGCGGCTCGGCAAGATGACCAGTCTGTTCCGCCGGAGCGCCGGCGGCGGCGGCGGGGGCGGCGGCGGCTCGGCGGCGGCGCGCGGGGCTGGGGGCAGCGCGGCCGCCTCGCAGGAGCTCAACAACAGCCGGCCCGCCCGCCAGGTGCGCCGCCTCGAGTTCAACCAGGCCATGGACGACTTCAAGACCATGTTCCCCAACATGGATTACGACATCATCGAGTGCGTGCTGCGTGCCAACAGCGGCGCCGTGGACGCCACCATCGACCAGCTGCTGCAGATGAACCTGGAGGCGGGTGGCGGCAGCGTCTACGAGGACAGCTCGGACTCGGAGGACAGCATCCCCCCGGAGGTAGGGGCACGGCCCCGATAATTCCCAGGAGCTCCAACAACTGTTTGAACCTCTTAGAGGACTTGGGTTATACTCCTGTCTGGGTTCTACCTCGCAAGCAGCCTTATTTCTCCTAGGGAAACGTACCCAAGTCAGCCCGTGGCCTTATTTTATGGGCAAAAATCATGCGGTCACTAAACAAACACTGAGCACTACTCCGGGGCTGTGCCAGGTACGGTACTAGACCCGGGGTCAGGGGTCATCAGAATGATGGAGCCTGTTCAAAATGGCCCCCACCCCAACGTCCCGAGCCCCACTCCCGGGCTGGAGCTGTCTGGTCTGTATTTTCTGAACCTCCAGGTACCCGCTGAGGCCAAGTCAGAGTTTCTGTCCTCACAGAGTTCACAGTCCAGGGAGGACTAGAGGCGGGTGTCAGACAATGGCAGCCCGGAGGGGTGAGTGCTAGGATGGGAGGGATGGAAGCAGCAGAGAGGAAGGGATGGCTTCCCAGGGGAAGAGTGAAGAGTGAGGGAAAGGTGTGTGGGTAGAGGGAACAGCTTGTGCAAAGGCTCAGAGGTGAAACAGAGCAGGAGTCGTTAGGGAACTGGCAGCAGGACCCTCTGTCAGGATCCTAGAGTGAGCAGAGACCAGGAGGCCTTGCGGCTGAGAAAAAGCGTGGTGTGTTCTGGAGCGGAGGGACCAGTGGAAGAGAGCTTGCGAGTTCAGTTCCTCTGACCGAGGCGCGAGCGACACCCAAGCAGTTCCCGCCTCTCTCCAGGAAAGTGGCTGAGGGCAAAGGGACAGCCCCACTGCATCAAGGCCCACTCGCTGGGTGTGGCCAGGCCTCCTCGGCCCCTCCAAGAGCTCAGTAGATGTCTGAGCCCCAGCAGGACGTGCAGTGCTGGGTGCAGAAGGGGCGCTCAGAGTCTTTCAGTGAGAGGGTCACTGCCCACCGGGGGCATCTGGGACATGCAGCCATGGACAGGACGGAAGGACCCAGCAGATCGGATTCAGCTCTGCTCTTCACTGAGTCCCAGCCTGGGCCAGGCACCATCCTACGTGCTTTAGGTGTATCATCTCTTCGACTCTTCGTAAATTTTGTGAGGTGGCGTTATTACTACCCCCTTTTACAGTGGGAAACCTAGACCCAGATGTGGCCTCAGAGTCCTTTGCAACACAGCCCTGCAGGTGGCCATTCTCCGTTCATCAGAGCCATCCCGTAGGGCAAAGCCTGCTTGCTCTTCCTCCTATAGGGCTGCTGCCCGGGAGTTCTCTCTCCGGATGGAGGAGAAGCTCTGTGGGCAATGGCATCTGGCTCATCCCTGTGTCACGTGCAGCGCCCAGGACAGTCACTGCACATAGCAGGCACTCGGGGGGTATTTGTTGAATGAATGAATGTCGCTGCGGTCTTTGCACAGCTTTCTCTAGTCTCTTTCCCTGGGAGAGCGCTCCTTGGCTCTGCCTGGATTAGCCAGTGGAGGGAGTTTTGGAAAAACCAGATCTTCTTTGTGAAAGGGAGGCGTGTGTATGTGTGTGCAGATACATCCTTTAAGCGGGAGCTGGAAGGAAAGTTCCCTGCAAACGCTGACCCCTTCCACAGTCTCATTTGTTCTGACAGTCTGGTAGGCAGGATCACATTTCCTTCTCTGTTCAGGGCACCCACAGCCCCGTGACCCTCCGCAAAGCTTGCCTGATGCCCTAGATGGGCCTGCACTGTGTGCGCTTCTGTTTTCCCGAGAATCTTGCCTTCCAGATCGAGCCCCTTCTCAGCACCCCTCCTTGGCTGTTTCCCCAACACCCCATCTTTGGAGCTCTGCGTGGGCCCATCGGCAGGCGGTTCCTGAGCCAGCGGAAAGTGCTGCGGAAAATTTATGAGCAGCAGCTGGGATGACAATAACTGCTGACTGGAAAAAGCCCCCTCTCTGGGGGCTGATGGATGGTGGGCTGGCCCGAGGGGTATCCTTGCCACAGAGAAATATCTCCTGTCAGATAAATAGCCCAGACCTTGGCCCCCAGAGCACTTGGCAGGCATCCATCACCCACATGGAGTTAAGCCAGGAAGCCACAGAACCAAAAACTTCAGCACCTTTAGAGCCAGAAGAACAGCCTCACTGTGGCTGGTGGGGGAGGGGGCGGGGCGGGGTGGGGGCAGACCAGAGACATGGCTGGGGTTACTTCTCCCTGGAGACTGGGGATCAGCCTTTCTGGAGCGTGCCTGGCCTGCTGTCTGCCTCCTTGGTGTTTCCTCATTCTGCTCCAGGAGCCTCTGATGAGCGTCTGGCTCTTGTAGCCCCAGGAGGCCGCGCTGAGGCAGGAGCAGCTGGGAGGGGAGGAAGCCCCCCTGCGCGGCTGTGGAGGCCCGATCTCTCTGAGCCCGAGGGGCGGCTTCTATGGGCCCCAGTCAGAGGAACCCCAAGCGGCTTCCTTCTGGGAGCAATTCCTACTGAGCCTTCCCCTCCTCGCCCGACTCGCGCGCGCAGACCGTCTTCGGGGGTCAGTCCAGGCCCGCCACTGGGAGCGGGGGGCTCGGCCTACAGGCCCCAGCGTGGAACCCTGTCCCTTAGAGCAGTTGTGTGCCGGGCAGCGGAGGTTGTGCAAGTGTGTGCCAGTGAGCAGGGCTGGAGTTGACAGTGTTCTCTCTCTCTTTTTCTTGTGGAAATTTGGGGTAAGGAGAGCAGTGGCCCGAAAAGCAGCTGCATTCTTCTTTTTCTGCAAAAGCATCTGTTTAAGTACTTTCTGCCTCAAAGGAAAGAACGTTAGTGCATTCCAGAGCAGGAGGCCTCCTTGGGTCAGACTGGCTGTGTGTGTACAAAGCGTGGCAGTGTGTGTGTGTGTGTGTGTGTGTGCGTGCGCGCGTGCACGCGTGCGTGTGCACCCACTCACCCACCTGCCCGCCCGCCGTGGTGTCCCTTTGAGCCTGGGTGCCTGGGCATGGCTGGGCTCGGGCAGAGATGTGCTGCAAATTCACTTGGGGTTCAAATTTTGGGCCAATCGACAGCCTCTGAGCCCTTCCCACGTTCTTTGGTCTTGGAGGAGATGGGCAAAGAGCTGGAGAGGAGGGCGTGGGGGTGGGGTTGTGTGACCTGGGTTCTCCAGGTTGATGGCTTCCTCCTGCTCCAGACTCCTTTGCAGAAGGGTTGAGGTCAGTCCATATGGCAGGAAGCCTGGCCTTTGCCCAGCCTTGGCCTCTCCTGCCCCTTTCTCTGGCTCCTGGATGAGGAAAGGAGGCCAAGAAAGAGCCTGGGCTCTCCCTTTGCTGCTGTCTGCCCTGAGAATCCAACCTGGGTGTGCAGGCATTGTGTCTGAAGGAGGCACTCTTGCTGTAGAGACCACATCTAAGTTAAAGACTCAGTTCTAGAAACAGTGTGTGGCTCTTGCCATGTTAATCAGTCAGCCTGGGCCTCAGTTTCCTCATCTGTAAAATGGGGGTAATGATCCATAGCCTACTTTGCCAAGTTGTTTGAGCTTAAGGTGAGATAATCGATGTGGAAGTACTTTGAGAGAGGGTAGGAATGATGTTAAAGTTATTTATCAAAAGTAACACAGGGACAAGGGAGTCCACAAATAACGCAGCTCGGTGAAGATTCATCAGCACCTGGATCAAGAAACATCAACAGAGCCTGGAATCCCCCTTGTGCCCCTTCTCAGCCTTCCCCACCCCCAGAGGTCACACTGCTCCAACTGCAATCCCTGTGAATTTGTTTTGCCTGTTTTTCACCCCTACATGTTTATTTATTTATTTGGTCGCGCCGGGTCTTAGTCACGACAGGCGGGCTCCTTAGTTGCGGCTCTCCGGCTCCTTAGTTGAGACACTAGGGCTCCTTAGTTGTTGCCTGCGAGCTCTTAGTTGTGGCATGCATGTGGGATCTAGATCGAACCCAGGCCCCCTGCACTGGGAGCGTGGAGTCCTGACCGCTGTGCCACCAGGGAAGCCCCATGTTTCGCCTGGTTTTGAACCTTACTTGGATGGCTAATGCTGCATGGAGCATTCCTCTGGGGAGAAGTGCTTTCACGTCTGCTGTGTATGTTGGAATCGTGGGCTCAGAAGTGGCCCATGTGCTGAGCGTTAGTACAGGAAGCCAAACGGTTTTGCAGAGTGCTGGTTATATCACTTTATACTCCCACCAGCAGCAGCAGAGTTCCCTTACTACACATCCTCGCCCACACTTGATTTTGTCTAAATGTTATGTAAATTCAAGGAAGGATTGTTACTATTTCTTTCTTTGTCATCTCTGATACAGATTTTGGAAAGGACCTTGGAACCTGACAGCTCTGATGAGGAGCCCCCGCCTGTGTACTCCCCTCCAGCCTACCACATGCACATGTTCGACAGGCCTTACCCTCTGGCTCCCCCCACTCCACCTCCCCGGTAAGAATCCGTCTCCTCTCAGAACGCAAGGCAATGGGGAAGGGGATCAGGGGTTGGGATTGAGTACAAACACAGTGGGAGAGTTGACTGGACCCTTCAGTATACTATTCCACCAAGAACAGGCTTCTACTGCAGCAAGAGGCCTTTTAGCTAGATACCAAGGAGAACTTTCAAACTGTAAGGATTGCAAGAGCAGACGCCCACTAAATTCCTGCTCCAGACTAGGTGCTATGCTGAACACTGGACAGGACATAGAGATCAACGCCGCTCAGCCGTTGCTTTCTGGAAGTTTATAGTCCAGGGAGATGCAGAGTGGAGATGACAAGCACATGGAATGTGCACTGACACTTCCGCTCCTGAGCCCATGGCATGCATTACTGATAGATCACTGTCCTCTTTCCTGCTAAGTTGAGACAGAACCTCAGAATCCTCCTCAAAACAGCACTCCCAGACGGTCATCAGTAATTGATGGAATGGATATCTATTTGCTATCCCTGTTCTAGGGATGTTGTGGGGATTTTTTTTTTTTTTTTTTTTTTGGCGATACGCGGGCCTCTCACTGTTGTGGCCTCTCCCGTTGCGGAGCACGGGCTCCGGACGCGCAGGCCCAGCGGCCACGGCTCACGGGCCCAGCCGCTCCGCCGCATGTGGGATGTTCCCGGACCGGGGCACGAACCCACGTCCCCCGCGTCGGCAGGCGGACTCTCAACCACTGCGCCACCAGGGAAGCCCTGTTGT
Organism: Kogia breviceps; assembly: GCF_026419965.1. Classification (NCBI taxonomy): domain Eukaryota; kingdom Metazoa; phylum Chordata; class Mammalia; order Artiodactyla; family Physeteridae; genus Kogia; species Kogia breviceps. Next base: position 24,699,799 of record NC_081328.1, read on the forward strand.
GGGGATTTGTAAGCAATGGGAGCAAGTAAGTCTCTTTTTCTGGGGTAATTCGATAATTGGAAGCAGAAGAGTTAGGTCCCTGGAGACTTCGTCCAGCGCAGGGACTCTGTCATTTGAAAGTTTAAAATGAAGCTGGTTGCCAGCTGGGTCCCTGGGTCTCTGAAGTGCTTGTTTTTCTGGGCTCTGTGTTTGAGGAGGGCCGTTGGAGCCCACGTGCCTCTTTGTCCTGGAGCTGCTGGTCCTGAGAATAACGTAGGCCTGGGGTGGGGAGGGGTTGGGGGGACATGATAGGACAGGGAACTTGTTCCAGTGGATCTTCCCTTCTGGGGATCTTGGGAGCCCCAGACAGTGGTGGTGGAGAACTCTGTGATCATACAGGTATAGATAATAATAACACCTACCATTTACTAAGTGCCCTTCGAATGCCTGAAACTGACAAGGTTCTTTACCTATGCCCTCACATTCAAACCATCTAACAATTTGTGAGGTAGGCACTGTTGTCATCCTCATTTTACAGATAAGGAAACTGAGCCTCAGAGAGGTTTCATAACTTCCCTAAGACTACAGAGCTGGGATTTGAACCCAGGTCATTTCTGACTCCAAAGCCAACAAATGCTCTTCCCTGCTGTGTCCTGTCACCCCCCTAATGAGAAAAACCTCTGTGATTGCAGCTCAGGGAGCTGATGGAGGCCTAGAAGGTTATGGGGGGGAGGAGGAAGCATTGTTTCGAGTCAGGGACAGGAGCAGAGCTGAGGTCCTCCATCATAAGTGATACCAGAGGCTGTAATGGGGCAAAGCAGGGGGTAAGTGGATAGGTCTGGCTGAGGTCTTGGCAGGACTTGCAGCCCAGGATGGGTCATGATGCCCTGGGCTAAATGATCTTCCTCTGACATTTTTTTAATATCCCAAGATGCTTTTGCAAAAAGTTCAGTTTCTATTAGGCAGAATAGTTCTACCTATTTTTCAGAAGGGAAAACTGAGCCCATGAGAGACAGAATCCCATTGTAAACCTGGCATGGATATCCTGGCCGCATCCTCCCTCCCCTCCTCTGTGTATGGTGGGGTGAAGTAGGGCAGGGGCAGTGTAGCCCAGTGATGGGACCCCCAGTTGGGGGCAAAATGACCTCAGCACTAGACCAAGGCTCAGGAGGTCTTGCTCATACCTTTGGACAAGTTACTGCCCTTGCCTCAGGTTCAGGGGCCTGACCCGGAAATGAAGGCTTTGCTGACCTGGGGGTGGATACAGGGAAGAGAACTCAGTTGTGCAGTCGGACAGAGGCAGATGTTCTCCCCACCTTGCCTCCTTTAGCTGCCTAACTTCTGATTCTTGAGGTGCTTAACTTCTCTGAGCTTCATTTGCCTCATCTGTGAAATGAGAATGCTAGTCCCCGCCTCAGCACTCTTGTGAGGGTTGAATGAGGTATTGTGTGTTGGGGGGGCCCTTAGCACGGTGCCGGCTATGAGCCAGACCTGTCACCGGTGCTTTACTGCTCCCTCCTGCCCCTGGCTGCACAGTGGGCCTCTGAGGTCAGCTCTGACAGTGAACATTGAGACCAGGGGGTAAGGCTGCCCTCAGAGGCCAGCGCTCAGAAGAGGCAGGGCCAGCCTCTGAGCATGTGCCCCTCTGCCCCGGGATGGCTCTGCTAGGCCCAGATCCACCCCCAGCCCATTTCCAGGGCCTCATTCAGTCTCTCCATCCAGGACATGCATTTCCAGCGTTTATGGAGTCACCTGAAGCGTGCAGGTGCTGAACCATGTGTGATACAGAGATGAATACAGCCCCGCCTTGACCTCCCAAGGAGCTCAGGGTCTGGGGGAGGCACAGACGTGCGGCAGGGTACAGGGAAGGCAGCCTAGAGGGACTGATGTCCAGCAGTGAGCTGGTAAAGCGGAGGACAGTAGGGCGTTCCGGGCAAAGTAAACAGCATGTGCAAGGGCCTGGAGGCAGGAAAGAGGGCACCATCTGAGGGAACTCCAGGAAGTATGGAATGGCTGGGTGAGGCTGGAGGGGCGAGAAGATCATGGAAGAAGCCCTTGAGGGTCCTCCAAGGAGCTTTGACCTTATCGTCCAGCCAGGGGTTTAAGCTGGAGAGTGGCGGGGTGAGGTTAGTGTTTTAGGAATCTCTCTCTGGCTGCTGGGGCCAATCAGATTTGAGTGGGGGGGTTGGGGGCAGGAATGGCCTGGCTCCCTTCTGCCACCTCCAGTCCCTGGGGTGCCTTTGAGAGTGAAGATGGAAGAGGGTTTGGGAGCTGGCCCTGCTGGGGCACGGAGAGGCAGGCTGATCCCAGGACAGCGCGCCTGGAATGCCAGGATTCCTGGGCCCAGGTTTTAGCAAGATGATCTGTGCATTCCAGGACAGGCCTGACCCCATCTGGGCCTCAGTATCTAGTCTTTACCAAAACTCTTGCCTGGAAGGCTTGTTGCTGAAATCCTTCTGGGCTCTGATATCTTTGGGTAAGCCTGGGGGTCTGATGGGGCATGCAGTTCTAGTTCTGGGGTCCAGAGAGGCCCCCCCCCGCCCGCCCACAGCCTTCTCTCTCCTTCCCCTCGCCCAACCTGTCCTTCCCTGAATGAAAGACAGGCTCTGAAGCCCAGAGGCACCCCTCCTCACAGGCCACCTGCTGTTCTTCCATTGAAATTACAGCCTTGGAAGTTTTTTATTTGCCTCTCAGCTCATTTCTGACATTCCTTTCTGACCACAGTGGAGTTGCCTGGGCCGCCTGTGCTCAGGACCCCCCTGGCTCTCACAGCTGTGGGGCTGACCTCATCTCAGCCGGTGCCAGGGCAGGGGGCTGGGCCTGCCCCTCCTCCAGGACCGCGGGCCCAGCAGCGAGGGACACTCAGCCTCCTGCTCCTCGTCCCCCTCCCGACGTGGGTTCTCAGTAGCAAGTGGCTAGAGGGGTCCAGCTGCAACTCCAGGGCTCTCTCTCGATGGCTTTCCTGGGTAGCTGTGGGTGTGATTGAGTTGGGGTGGGCACCCACGTCCCAGATGAAGACCCTGAAGCTGGAGGAAGGGTGCCAGGGTCGACCAAGGACGGTCCTTGAGTCCCAGAGGGATGGGGTATCCACCCCCTTGACTCTCTGGCCCTTGGAGAAAAATGAAGCCGCCAACAGTGATAGGAGGTGGATGAGTGATGGAGAAGGAAAGGCGACCAGGGAGCCCCGAGCTGTAACGCAGCCTCTTCCTCTGGACCATTCCTGCATCGCATCTGTACAGTGAGAGGGGCCCCGGGGTTCTTTGGCTCCTGTCTGAGTGCTGAGCTCCCACCAGGCATTTAGCGGCTTGTTATCCTGTCTGCTGCCGCCCCCACCCTTCCCCCTCGGCCGCCAGGCCACCCGCCCAAAATAGAAAAGGAAAGGAAGTTATTTCCATAGTCAGGGGCAGCCCGGAAAAGCTCCCCTCCAGTGAGGGGGCGGGCGTGATTCCTGGAGCTTGAGACCAAATCAGAGCCAGGCCGGAGAGAGAGTGGCTGCCGGCCCTCTCGGCTGCCTTCTCTGTGTGTCATTTCCCTGATTCAGCAGAACACGTGTCCTGCGGTTGCCACGCTGCAGGCTGCCGAGGAGCCGTGGGGAGCTCCTGGCCAGGCCCCAGGCCGCCCTCAGGCCAGGACGGCAGGGCGGGAGGCTGGGGGTCAGGGAGGCCATGTGCCATGGTCTCCTTCCTCTCCTCTCCGCCTCGCTGTTGGCCTCTGCCTTGGCCCACGAGAGCGGTTCCCCAGCGCCACTTGGAACAAGGACCCTTCCGATCCCACACCTCCACGTGCCTTTTCAGCACGTCGTTCAAGACAGCCTCCCGAGGGACTCCCACGCACCTGGGCAGGGCGACAGAAGCTTGTAGGAGACTGAGCCCCAGAGGGGACAGGGTCTCACCCAGGACCACGTGGCTGGCTTGTGGCTGCGCCAGAACTGGAGCCTAGATCCGCTTACCCTCTAGGGATCCCGGTGTCCCCATGTCCCCCGGCCCTAGCAAACCAGCACTGGGGCGGGCTGGGCTGCCGGCAGCTCTGTGTCTGTTCACTCGGAGCGCGCCTGGCACTCAGGAGCCAGGAGGAGCCCGCGTCACTCTAGGTGCTAGGGATAGAAGCACATGAAGGGCCGTGACTGCCACATCCACGTCAAAATCCACAACGCTCAATATGAGCGCCGGCAACACAGAGCTCTCTAGGCCCAGAGACCTTGAAGGCGCTGAGTAGTTGAACATCCAGGGCAGTGGAGCCCAGGTCCAGAGGCTGGGGGTCAGCCTAAGCCTGGTTGAGAAGGGGAGCTAGCGTGCTGGGGCTTTGTGCCAGAGGCAGCGGAGGCCACGGGAGGCTCTGGAGCAGGAGTGCCAGTCTGAGCAGAATCTTGCTGTGATGGGCCAGGGACACCCGTGTTTGGGCCTGACTGTTCCCTCCTCATCGTCACCTCTCACCCTGCAGCATCGATGTGCTGGGCTCCGCGCCCCCTTCCGGCCAGAGGCGCTATCGGAACTGGAACCCCCCGCTGCTAGGCAACCTCCCGGAAGACTTTCTCCGCATCCTGCCCCAGCAGCTGGACAGCGTACAGGTAACGGAGGATTCCCCCGCCCCTGGCCTTTGCAGCAGCTCTGCTTGCCCACACCGTTCATGCCAGTCTCACTCCCTGCTGTTGAAGCCCAGCCTGAGCTATTTCTGTTGCCCTGGGTTTGTAGGGAAAGAACACTGAACCAAAAGCCTCATTTCCTGTCTGGGCCTGGAGGTTTCCTCTTCCACGCAGCCAGGTGACAGCCCTGAGGACGCTCCCTGGCTGCAGCCGGCACCCGAGGCTGGAGGGAGGTGGGCAGGGGCGGGGGGGTGGGGAGCTGTCAACGGCAGAGGACCAGAGCCCCTCCCTTCCCTCCCCTGGGAAAGGGCCAGGGTGCTTCTCCACAGAGGCTGGCCCTTTGCCAAGGGGTCTCCCCTGAGACAGCTTAGACAGGGAGAGCGTTGAGTTTGGGGACCCTGAGCAGTTCACAGATCACTCTTCAGGACTATTGAGGTTTGGATGAAGGAAGCGGGGGTGTCCAAGGTGGAGGAGGTGGGGAGTAGTTTTTAAGCCCTTGCTGCTTCCTCAGCAGAGAGGGCCCTGGCCTGTTAAGTTACATAGGAGGTGCTGGCCGCAGGGTGCGGCCAACAGCATCCTGGGAAGGACACATGTACCCCCAGGTGCGCGTGGATGTCTGTGCAGCGTGCGTCCTTGTGAGTAGGCGGGCCACATGCTCGATCCCCTCCTCAGGCTAACTCCGGGGGCTCGAAGCCGGCGAGCACAGAGGGAGGCCGGCCCCTCATGGCCGGGCCCGGACCCCGGGACCAGGAGAACCGCTGGAAGCAATACCTGGAGGACGAGAGGATCGCGCTCTTCCTGCAGAACGAGGAGTTCATGAAGGAGCTGCAGCGCAACCGCGACTTCCTCCTTGCCCTGGAGAGAGGTGGTGCCCCGGGTGGGGCGCTGCGGCCGCCGCTCCATGGCTAAGGAGGGGCTGATGTTGGCTTTAGCCTTGGGGCTCGGGGTGGCCTCTGTGCTGTTGAGTTATTCCGCTGGGAGCCCCCGAATTCTGCCAACAGGGACCTGAGTCACCAGCCACCGCTTCCCTCCCCTGGAACTCGGAGAGAGAGAGAGGGGTGCCCTTCCCTTGCTCCCCTGCCTGTCTGCCGTGTGCCAGGCACTGGCTTCGGCACCATGTGTCTGGAGCTCCAGGAATAGAGTGATTGGGTCCGTGGGTGCCAGAGAGGGTGCCTCCCTGAGCAGAGGACATTAGAGCAGGGGCTCTTGAGTTTTTTGGGTGTTTGAGTTGTCCTTGGGCCCGGCACTCTACTGCCCCCAGCCTGGCTGCCTTCCCGCTTCAGGGTGGGAGTGTTTGATGGGGGTACAGCGAGGGGCCTGCGGGAGAGGGGTGTGTGTGTGTATGTGTGTGTGTGCGCGCGCGCGCGCATGTGTGTATCTGACTGTGTTTTGGGGGAAGGAGCACGATGTGCAGGGAGAAGTCTGGCCTGAGACAGAGGAGGCCCAAGGCTGGTCCCAGCTCTGCATTAAAGGTGCTGGGGGTCTCGGGGTCTTTCCTTTTAAATGAAGGGCTGGACTATCTGACTTCCCAGGGTCCTTCTAATTTTGACATTCTGACACCGCAGGTGGTTGTCAGGGCAGTAGTTTCTGTATCTTTGAGAGTTCTGGTTCTTTGAGAACCCGTAGGCGTCGCGTGCGCACATATTTCGTGAGTGCATGTGTGTGTGTGTGGGGGATTCTGGGGGTTTGGCCTCTAACAACCTCCTGCATCTCAGCGCAGGCTGCCCCTGGGTGGGAGCTAACTTCCCTGACCAGAATGTGGTCCTTTTCCAGATCGATTGAAATACGAGTCCCAGAAATCTACATCCAGCAGCGTAGCTGTGGGAAATGACTTTGACTTTCCCGCTCCTGTCCCAGGTAACCTTGCCTTCCTAAGAGAGAGGCCTGGAGGGTGTAGGGGGCTCACACCCCACTTGTGGTTTGCATATTTGGAGTTTGGGGGTAGGCTGAGGAAACAGGCCGGTGGGGAGGTTTCTCCCTCTTCTCCGTACTCGCCGAGAGGGTGATGGCCCCTCCACTCAGCAGCCCTGGGTTCTTACCAACCCAGCGGCTGCTGCAACCCACACCCGGGATTGGCCAACGGACTGGCTGAACTCCTTGGAGGTGCCTGGAGCACGGGCAACAAGGGGACACACCACAGCACGTAACGTCCCACGGGGTGTCGGAGGTGGGGTGGCAAGGGACTCAGAGCACTGCCCCGGGGGAGTTTATGGTTTTACTGGGAACGAAACACTGGAGATGCATCCAAGAAACAGGTAGAACGAAGCAGCAAGGCTGAGGACACGCTTGTTAATTATGGCAGAAACATGTTGGCGGGGAAGGGCAGGGTCAATCTGGGAAGAGTTCATTCATTCATTCATTCATTCATTCATTCATTCAGTAGCTGGGGAACATCTGCCCCGGGCCAGGCTCTGCCTTAGTGTTGGAGGAATAGAATTGGAAGCTTCATGTCCAAGGTGGTGAGAAGCAAGAGTTGCCTCAGGGGCTGAAGGAGGGCCAGGGGTGGACAGCAGGCTGCTGGGCTGCACGGACAAGGGTCAAGCTGGAGCTGGGGACACCCTGAAGGGCTGTCCCCGGTTCCATACTCGACATCTGGACTCTGCCTGTGTGTGTGCACAGTGGCCCCTGGCCCACCAGTGCCCACCACACACACACACACAGGCTGCCCGCCTCAGAGGAAGAATCCGCAGCTCTTGCCCGAAACAGATCTTAACATCGCGTGGTAGAATGGGGGAGGGGGACAGCAGTATGGGGAGCTCAGCTGATCCCAGCTTGAAGAGAGAAAATCCTGTCGAACTGATTCCTAAGCGACAGGCTGGGAGCTTAGGTCCCACCAGATATGCATCTGGGGGTTTAACAGCAGCCTCTTGTCCTTGATCCCAAATTAACTGGAGACACCGGGGACCCGCTGAGGTGGATCAGGATGACTCACAGGGACTTAGCAGGCAAGGTGACTCGGGATTAGCATGGGAGCTTTAGAAGGGCAGTGAGGGACCCGAGTGGGTGCTGAGTGAACGGACAGACTCGGCGCGCCACGTCAGGATGCAGGCAGGCTGGCCACGTGCTGGTGAATGTGTAACAGCCTGCGGTGGGGGGGGGCGGGGCAGGGGAAGCCCCAGTGCTTAGCATCGGGTAGCTTCCATGGTGTAAACACGTCCATCATGGCTGATTTCAGGCTACCGAAGGGCCTTCACGGAATGCAGAGTGGTCAGAGGAACAGACAGTTGGGAGCCTGCAGGAGCCGGCCCTCCACACATACAGACCAGACCACTGACCCTTTTTACAGAAAAGGGGAGAGTGAGGCTTGGGTGGGGAAAGAAATGCTCCTTGAACCCCGGTGTCCTCCTTGCTTTAAGCTCCCTCCTGGTTAGGGCAGAAGCCTGCTCTTTGCTCCCTTCCTCAAGTGGAAGGGTGGGGCTGAGCCCCTGTCCTGTGGGGACAGCCTTGACCCACCTCCCCGGGCCTTGGGCAGCCACTGGCCCTCAGAGGTGTCTTCCCTCTTCCAGGAACCAGCGACAACAACCCCGCCGTGTCCGAAGATGCCTTATTCAGGGACAAGTTGAAACACATGGGAAAATGTGAGTCCAGCCCACGCCCCCTTCCCAGCTCTTCTAAGACAGGCCTGTGGCCCCCTGGGAGGGAGGGAGCCAGCCACCCGGAATTTTAATGCTGCTGACTCTTGGCGAACCAAAGTGACATTTTAATCACGGGCTGGCTCCCTCAGCTTTCCTGCCTCACTTCCCTGTGCAACTGAGTCTGGATACAAATTAAGTTTTAAATCCTCTTGAGCCATCTGTCTGCAGAAAAATAATAATGTGCTGGACACCGCGCCCCCCCCTGCCCCCTGCCATTTTAGAGTTCACATTCTCTGTGGCTTGAGGGGGCTTGGCTGGGCCGGGCCTGAGTGGGGAGGCCCAAGCTAAGTCCATATTCTGCGGGTGGGTGGTCGGTCCACTGGGTCAGTGGCCCCTTCCCACAAAGTCCTGCCAGCCGGGTCCCACCTTCCCCTCCACCCCACCCCCCAGACACACAACCATGCGTAAATGAGGCTGCGATCCTTTCAGGCTCCATTTCAGAGAAAATCTCGGATTAGTCATGGAAACCCCAGCACCAACCCTGGAGGTGGAGAGGGGAGAAGGGAGGTGGCAGGAAGAAAGCCAAGATGCAAAACTGTCTGTCACAGCTGGGGAAGGAGGAATACCCGGATCTCTCGGCGGCTGGCTGCGGTCCCTGGCCAGGCTCTCTGTGGCCTGTGCTGCCTCTGCCGGCAGACCCAGGATGGCAGCCTCACTCCGCCAGGGCACCAGCCTGACCCCGGTCTGCGATTGCTGGCACCTCCTCCCCTCCCCCACCAGCCTGCCCACCTGCCCCAGTCCTGGGGGGCAGCTACCTGCTGCTCTGGCTGCCGGCTCACAGGTCTCTCTGCCCCTAGCCACCCGGAGGAAGCTGTTTGAACTGGCCAGGGCCTTCTCGGAGAAGACCAAGATGAGGAAGTCAAAGAGGAAACACTTGTTGAAGCATCAGTCGTATCCTTTCTAGCCTGGCACTGGGTGGCAGCAGCGGATGCTAAGGGTGCTGAAAGCCCTCGGCTGGACTCCCCGAGGCTGCACCCTCCCCCGGACCGGGCCGTGTGACTCTCCCCTCTCCCGCCGTGGGCCCTGCTGCCAGCCTGGCGCTGTCCTATCTCTTGACGCCAATGTTGACCCCCATCACCAGGCATGGGGAACAGGCCAGTGTAGGCCCCCTGTAGGCTCAGAAGTTGTCCCACCACTTTTTAACTTTTTGTCTGGGGTAATCTGCATCTTGAGAGAAAACTTCGTCCTTCCATGGAAATCAGCAAACCTTTTCCTAATTTCTTTTTTTCTTTTAATATAAATTTATTTATTTTATTTTATTCATCTTTGGCTGCGTCGGGTCTTCGTTGATGCATGCAGGTTTCTCTCTAGTTGCGGAGAGCGGGGGCCACTCTTCCTTGCGGTGCGCGGGCTTCTCACTGTGGTGGCTTCTCTCGTTGCGGAGCACGGGCTCTAGGCGCACGGGCTTCAGTAGCTGTGGCTCACGGGCTCCAGAGCGCAGGCTCAGCAGTTATGGCGCGCGGGCTTAGCTGGCCCACGGCATGTGGGATCTTCCTGGACCAGGGCCCGAACCCGTGTCCCCTGCATGGGCAGGCGGATTCTTAACCCACTGTGCCACCAGGGAAGCCCCCCCACTAATTTCTTAAGTTGAATTGATCCACAGACCCTTCCACCTCCTCATTTCACGTGTTGGCCCTGCCTTCTCACTCTTAGTTCCTCCAGTAAAAATATGGTTTTCCATAATTTTACCCAGACTTCCATCCACGCTTGTCAAACAGGGCCCAGGATATTATTTTGGAAGCTGAGCAGCCAAAGGAGAACAGGGAGAAAGTTCCTTCTCTGTCCCCAGAGATGGGAGCCGGGTGAGAGAGTCAGCACCTGGCTGCTCAGTTGACCCCAAGAAAAGGAGCCTGCGGGAGGTATTGGGGAGTTTGGGGGGATAAGACTGGTGCAGTGAAGGCCTCCTGAACTTGGGAGCCGGGGTAGAAGTCTAGGGACAGGGAGTGCCCACCCATGCATGGGACAGTTTTCCTGAATGGCCTGGCAGACTGGGGGCTGCGGCATCAACAGCCAATCTCCTGGATGACGTGGAGGGCCACACTTGTGGTGAGGCGGGGAGGGCCGGGAAGTTGGGGCTCTGAGTTGCCTGTGATGGGTGGTCCTCCAAGAGGAGGGCCTGGGTGTTTCACAGGTGAACCCAGGCTGTAAAGGAGGGGACACCCAACCTGGGGGACATATCAGGGTTGGCGGGCAGGTGACCCAAGGAAATGGGTGTCCCCCAGCCCCCGCGACTTGGTCCATATTGCCTCTCCCTTCCACTCCTGAAAAGGGGCCCAGCCACATCTCCACCTAAATCTTTACCTGGAGCACAAAGCGCCCAGTGCTGTTTCTGGGGAATATTCTCTGGGGTGAGAGGGGACAGACAGGCCCACCCACGTGGAAGGGCCTCCCCTTGAGAACCAGGCGCTGGGCAGTTTCAGTGTCTGGGGCCCAGAGGCCTTTCAGCGTTCATTCAGTCCCTCCCAAAGGCATGTGGGCCAGCAAGACACTGCCTTAGACCTTCCTAGGCCCACAGCTGAACCCTGATCCTCAGGTCTCAGAGCAGAGGAGCCCTTTGATGTGGTCAGGAGACATCCAGAAACAAGGGTTAGAAGGGCCTTGGAGGTCATCTGGACAGTCCAACTTCCCCATCTCATTTTTATAGATGAGGAAACTGAGGGAAGAACTTGTCCAAGGCCTCAGAGCTCATCGATAGACACAGAGCAGCAGCCAGGGGTCCTAACCCCGCACCGTGCCCGGCTGCCCCTCACCAGACCCACGCATCGCTCCCGGGGATCAGCGTGTTCCCCGGCAAGCAAAGGGTGGAGAGAGTTGGGTCAGCTGTCTTGCCCAGCCTGGGGGACGTGCCTGAGTGAGGCCCTGCAGGGCGGCGGGTGAGGTGCTTTCCTCTGCTTTTCAGACGAAGACTTCCGGGGAAGGCGGCAGGAGGTGCCCAAGGTGGAGGAAGCGCTAAGGGAAGGACAGTAAGAGGTAAGACGCAGGACTGCCCTGCCCCACACCCCGGAATGTGGTCGTCCCCGTGGTCCAGGGGCACGAGGCTCAGGCAACTAGATGGCGCAGGTGCGGGGCTTTTTCCCTTGTTGTTACGGCGGGGGACGTGTGCATGGGGGAACTAGTGTTTTGCATTATTTATTCATTTGACGAAAGATAATCACGCCTGCCTATGCCAGATGCTAGGAACAGGAAGAGAAAAATCAGCTTTGACCTTGAATAGTTTACAGCACAGTTGAGAAGAGAGTCCAGGATACCCACAGCACACGACGAACAATTTAAGAAACACTGAGATGGCCTCACCCGGCCATGTCCACACAGAGCTCTGCCATTGCCTCTTGGGTTTTGGTGGTGGGAAAGATGACGGAACGGCCCCTCTCAAGACAGCTCTGTTTCTGGCTGGAGCCGTGGGCCTCCAGGCTGCTTTTCCTCCTCTTTCCCAGTGCATCCCTGGGGAAGAAACAGGGAAGGTCAACACCTCCTCCAGGGCTCAGGGGGAACCTGTCCCTCTTCCAGCCCCTCCCCCATCAGGAAGCTGCCTGCCCACCCTGCCCCCAGCCGCTGTCCTGGTCCCACTGGTCAGCTATCTACAGGGCTTTCTTGAGCTCACGGTGTGGCAGGTATGGCCCTGTTTCAGGCTACGGAGAAATACTTGCTAGCCTCAGGGTAGCTGTAGCGGAGGGGAGAAACCAGGGTGAGGAGGACCCAGCCAGGAGGAGTACAGGTGCCCTCTCCCCTCAGCCTGGGCGGCTGGCCTTCATGTCACCTCTAGTTGACTCGCCACCCTCCACCAGGCCCTTCCAGACCTCTTCTGTTCTCTCAGGCTCTCCTCACCCATGTTGCTGCACCCACGCTTCCCAGGCATCCGGAATGCTGAAATAAAGCCAGCCTGGGGGAGGACCCCCACCTCCCATGCGGTGTCACTGCCACCTCCTTCCCACTGGTCCCCCGGGAAAGGTGCTGGCCCAAAGCCACCCCTTATCAGGACCTTCCTCGTCATTTCTTTCTTTCCTGAATCTTCCAGCTTTTCCCTTTCCTTCCTCAAGTCTACATCCTCCTCGTCCCATCTTAAAAACCAAGAGTCCTCAATATTTTCCATCATCACCCAGTTCGCAGAAAAGTGCATCCTCCTCCACCCATTGCCAGCTGGCTGCACCCCCACCCCCACCCCCAGACTGACTCAGGATCACCTGCCAGGTCCTGGGCCTTTTCCTGTTCCGCATCCTCTGGTGCTGTCTCTGCACGCCATGCCCGTCGCCTCCCCTGAAACTGCCCTCCCTTGGCTCCTGTGGCCCCCAGGAATCCTGGATCCCCTTTCTCTCTGCCGTTGATTCTCCGTGCGCTTTTGGGCTCCCGTTGCTCCTTCCACCCCCTCAATCCCAGCTCTCCCCGTAGCTCTGGGCTTGACCCTCTTCAAAGTCTCCTTACTCCCTCTGCCTAGCGGTGCCACCAGCCTCTCTTACAGCATCAGCGATACTTTTGTGCAGTTGGCGCCCAAATCTGAATCTCCATCTTAGTTCTCCAAATCCACTCCACAGCCCCGGCTGCGCCCACGATGATCTTTCTAGCCCTGGCTGTCAACTCACTGAAAGCTAGACGGGCCCATTGCTGATTTCCCCAGTTCATTTCTCTTCCTTATTCCTCCCATCACTGCCCTGGCAGACTCTCATCACCTGGTTAACAGCTGCTGGTCTCTTCACTGCCCCTGCTCTGTTCACCCATCACCAGGACACCACTTTAGTTCCATTTCTCCCTTGCTCTCTGAATGGGTCTTCCAAGTGAAGGCTCCTCAGCTTGGTGTGGGGATCCCACCAAATTCGGATCCCATTTTACTTTTCTGCCCCTACAGGTGCCCTTGGTGTAGCTCAGCTGGGCTACCGCTGTATCACAGAACAGGCCAGGCACCCAGGCACACCTCTCAGCCCTTCACAGACAGCCACCGCCTCCCGCCCTGGCCCCCACTCCATCTCTAGCTGCCAGAGTCCCTGTTGTTTTGCAAGTTGGAATGTTCCTAGGAGCTTAGATTGGTGGGTGTGACCGCAGGCAGAGTTCCAAGGCTGACATAGAGTCCCTGGGGGGAGGAGAAGGCTCCTGTCTTTAGAAGCTTCTGCCCAGAACCATCTCTCCAGGAACCAGTGGTGAGGAAAGACCCCTGGGCTCCACTGAAAAAGACTTCTCCCATCCCTTTTTCCTGCCAGATGCAGCAGTTTCTCCTCGCCGGAGACCATCTGACCCGGTAGAGGCAGCCAGAGAGCAAACTGGCCCTCCGCTGAAGAGCCCAGCTGCAGCCAGACGGATGGTGCTTGAGTTCTGAGGCCCACTGGTTCTCCGGCCACAGTCCAGCCCAGCCACCGCCACTGCCACTTCCCAAGGGACTTAGAACTTCGGAGTCGCATGCTGTGATTGGAGGAAGGGCCTGAGGGTGGAGGCAACAGCCAACCACAGTCCCTTTTGTAGCCAGGCTGTTCTATGGGGAACGAGTGGAAATGTAGGATCTAACCCCTCTTCTTAAAAAAAACAAAACAAACAAACAAACAAACAAACAAAAAACACCCAGAAAACTGGCAAAGGTTGGAGTACCCAAAAGGGGAGGATGATCCTACCAGAGGCTCGTTGGCCTGAGGTGGAGCCCCTGCCCCACTCTTGTCCTGGTCTCTCCTGTCGGGCCATAGACACTGCCTGATCCCCTACCCCCATCCCCAGCTCCCTTCTGGGCACCTAGGGTCCTTTATTCCCATGGCCTTCTGCATCTCAGTCTTTCCCCAGGGCTGCTGGTCCTTGGCACACCCCTGCACAGAGCTCTGGGTGAGAGAGCCCCGGGCAGTGACTCGGGCCCTCTCTGAGGAGTGACGGGCCACCGCAGAGAGGTATCTGCTGAGTACCCTGCCTGGGCCCCTCGGGCTGCCTCTGTTAGCAGCTGGCAAGGGCCCCCAGCAGGGATGGGGGGGCTGGCCACCCCGGAGCTGGCGGATTCTAGCTATAGGCAGGGGTAGTCTTTACTCTGGCAGAAATCTAAAGTCAGTTCTGGGTGGGATCCTGCAGTCCCACGACAGTGGGGGCTCCAGGGGCTCTGACTCCCCAGTTGGACCAGAAGTTCTGCTGTCGTTAAGGATGGGCAGCGGCCAGTTCTGTAGTAACCCTGAGAAGGTGCAGGACTGAGGGGCAAGAAGGAGAGGCTGCCAGGCAGGCCAGAGCCCCTGGGGCGGAAGGGCTTGCTGGGTGCCCCTTGCCGAGAGTGAGAAGGCAAATGGCCAGGAGGAAAACAAGGGTCCTACGAACCTGACCCGGCACCAACCACTGCCAACGGGAGGGAGGGAGGGGCAGCCCGGCTTCTGTGGCCCAGCTGGAGACGGGAAGGCGCCGACCTCCGGAGAACCGGGGAGCCTGGGCAGCCACGAGGCTAGGGCCCGAGCGGGGGGCCAGCCCAGCGGCACGGCGGTGGGGCATTGGGAGCCGGCGCCAAGCCTGGCGGGGGCTTGGTGGCCATAAGCCACCTCGAGATAATGAGGGCGCGGCGGGCTCCCCGCGGGGTGCCGGAGGGGGACCCTGGCCCGGCTCAGCATCCCGAGCGAGTGCGGAAGTGCTGCCGCCCTCCAATCCCCACCGCCCCGCAAGGGCCCCTGATGACCGGGCACAGAAGAGGGGGAGCGCCAGTCGCCCCCCCACCCGACCCCCGTCCGTGTGTGTGGCTTTGTCAGTTTTTTTTGTTTTTGTTTTTTCTCCTACGTGTGGGTTTTTTCTTGGATCAGTTTCATAGGAATTCGTGTAATAAAGACTTGGTGTTCTCTTGGTGCTCTGACGTGGCGGCGCGTGAGCTGACCCTCCTCTTCTCCTCCCCCTCCCGCCGGCACCCCGCGCCCGTGGGCCGCCTGCCTGGCCCACCCGCAGTGCACGCGGGGCCCCGGGGCTCGGCATCCCCGCAGCGCCCCTCAGGTGGGCCCTGTGCCGCACCGCAGCCTCGCCAACCTGCTGGCGCTGTCCTCCTTCCTGTTTGCCTGGGAAAGTAAGTAAACCGCTTGCTGACAGGCCAGGGAAACACCAGTCTGTTGCGAGAGCTCCAGACGGTCACCTTCCTAAATAAACAGAAAGTTGCCGGAATAACATCTCGCCTGGAGCTGCGGGGATGTGTAGTCTCTGGCTTCAAAGGGCCCGCAGACATCTTCCAGTTCAGACCTCTCTCGCTTTCCCTACTCCCGGGCTTCGGTGAACTACCTCCCGCGCCAGGGAGCTCACTCACTGCCAAAGGAGGAGGCTGGTGCCCTTTTCAGACAGGGCGGTTTTCACGGTTAAAAAGTTCTTCCTGGTGTTGAGCTGTGGGCCTCCTTGTGGCTTCAACCCACACAACTTATTTCTGGGCTCCGAGTCACCCAGGCCAAGTCACTGCTCTCCCCCTGATGCCATGTTTTTTTGTTTTTGTTTTTAATATTTATTTATTTATTTTATCATTTATTCGGCTGCACTGGGTCTTAGTCACGGCACGTGGGATCTTTAGTTGCAGCATGTGGGATCTAGTTCCCTGACCAGGGATCGAAGCTGGGCCCCTTGCATTGGGAGCATGGAGTCTTATTCACCGGACAGCCAGGGAAGTCCCCCACTCCCCATGCCATGTTTGAGTTCAGTGGCCTTTCTCCTTCTGGATAAACAATGCAGGTTCTTCCTGCCTCCCCTACAAAAATGTTCTGCCCCCACCCCTTCCCTGCCCCCAGCCCAGGTAGACTGAGGTGGGCTTGTAAATTGACGTACCTGGACAGCTGGTGATGCTCCAGACCTAGTGTTTGGACCTCAGCAACCCAAGATTGTCCTCTCATCCCTGCCCTGTGCATTCTTTACTGATCGCTGTTGATCAGTGTAAATGCCCCCACCACCAGCGTAGCACCAGCACCTGGGACCTTGTTAGAAATGCCCATTCTCAACCCCACCCCAAACTGAGTCAGAAACTCTGGGGGTGCAGCCCAGCAGTCTGTGCTTCTGATATGCACTAAAGTTTGGGAGCCGTGGTGTTATGTCAGTATCTAGTACTGGCTGCAGAGTAGAATTCCCAGAGTAGTTTAAAAAATCTTGGATGCTCAGTACCCTTCACCAATTAAATCAGCAGCTATAGGTTGGTTTCCTTGAAAGCGCCTCAGGTAATTCAAGTTCACACTCAAGTTTGCAATCAAGTTTGAGGACCAGCACGCTAAGCAGTCTGTTAGGTGTTTCATATTAGCCCAGTTAATCTTGCCCAATAATGGCCACTTTACAGATGACGAAATGACAAAATGACAATTCAGAAAGGTTAAGTAACTTACCTAAGAGCTAGCAGGGTGTGAAGTCAGAAAAGGGGCCAGGCCTGCCTGGCTTCAAAACCTGTGCTCCGGGCTTCCCTGGTGGCGCAGTGGTTGGGAGTCCGCCTGCCGATGCAGGGGACACGGGTTCGTGCCCCAGTCCGGGAGGATCCCACATGCTGCGGAGCGGCTGGGCCCGTGAGCCATGGCCACTGGGCCTGCGCGTCTGGAGCCTGTGCTCCTCGACGGGAGAGGCCACAACAGTGAGAGGCCCGCGTACCGCAAAAAAACAAACAAACAAACAAACCTGTGCTCCATCCTCTATACCCCTGCTGCTCAAAGTGTGCTCTATGGACCAGCAGAATTGACATCACTCGTGAGTTTATTAGAAATGAATGTTATCAGGCCCTACTCCAGACCTGCTGAATCTGAACCTGGGGTGTATTTGAACAAGCCTTCCAGATGATTCTGATACGTTTGAGAACCACAGTTCTACTACCTTGCTACTCAGTTTGGTCTGTGGAACAGCAGCGTCTGCATCATCCGGGAGCTTGTTAGAAACAGAATTAACGGCTCTGCTCCAGACCTACTGAACCAGAATGTGCATTTTTTAAAACTCCTCAGTTGTCTTCTATGCACAGTAAGTCTTGAGAAACACTGGTTCTCAAACTTGCAGCACACCGGAATCATCTCTGTTGCTTGGGTCCCATTCCCAGAGATTCTGGTTTAACTGATTTGGGATTTAGCCTGGGAATCAGATTGTAAAAGCTCCTCAGGTGATTCTAATATGCGGCAAAGTTTGAGCACCACTCACTATTATGCCTATTAGTGTAGGTGAGGCTGAAGGTGATTGGAACCAGAGAGGGGGGTGTGGGGAAAGAAGGCAAAGAAGGCCTACCAGGTCCAACAGGAGTGCAGAAGCTGAAGCCCCTGCTCCATGATGAGTCCCTCCCAGTTGAACAGTGTGTAGAGGACCCAGGAAGGAGCCGGGCTGGGTCAGGTGACTGCCTCAGCCACCCACTCTCACACCATGCTCATCTGCAAGTCCTGGGCTCTTGGTATCCACAACGTGATACTTGCAGATTTATCTTCTGCAAAAAATGCTGAGCTGGGCTATCTGGAGTCTGGTCCAGCCAATGCCCCTCCCCCTTTGTATGCTTTGTTGTCCTCGGGGCTCAGTCCCAGCTTGCGAGGAGCTCATGGGGCCGGGGAATGCTGTGCCCAGAAGAACTGGCCTGGTTATTACCATGCTGGGGTCTCAACCCTCCCTCTGTTCTCCTGAAGCAACTGGTAAGGGGTTGAGGTTGGAGGAAACACAGGAGAACTTGGTTTGAAGCAGGCAGGTAAGGTGTGGGACGATGATGCTGAGAGCTGCTTTTCAGTGCTTACTGTATGTCAGTCACTTTTCTGGGGTGCTTTACAAACGTTACTTTATCCCACAACTATTATATGAAATCAGTATTTATACTCCCATTTCCCAGATCAGGAAACCGAGGCCCAGAGATGTTAAGGTCCTGACTCAGTATCACCGTCAGTAAGTGGTAGTACCTGAATTTGAACCCAGGCAGCTGAACCCCAGAGCTGGTGCCTAAACACTAAGCTACATATTGGGGTGGGGGGAACAGGTGATAAGACTTAGAACTCCTGCGTAAATGCAATTTGTAGAGCACGGAAAGGTCCAGCTGCTTAAAAACATCTTCAACAGCATGCCCGGAAGTCACCAATTAGCATTCTTTATCTGATTTTAAAAACAATCTCTTAGCATTGCCATTAAATGGCAAATATGCTGCTGAGAGACGCACATGAACCCCTTTTGCCCATTATCACAGCATAGATTAATATTCATTGGATTAGTTGGCTAGACCAGCTGGAGAAAGATTTGGAAGTTTCTGGAGTTGATGGTGGGGTGAGGGGGGAGTAGGGGTGTTGAAGGGGGCTGTGTAGATCTACTGCCGCCTGGTGGTGATCTCTCAGAAGCGGCAGTTGCTGGTCACCGGGAGGCCCAAACACCACGTTCCCAGAAGGAAGACCCGAGCACCTGCGTGGCCTGAAGCCAGACAGAGGAAGTTTACTCTGTTCACATGGTCTTCTGTTTGGTAAAATTTGCAAAGCAAGGATATTTTTGTACCATTTTCTTAAAAGGGCCACTGAGATTACATAAGCTTCAGGCCCCACAAAACCAGCATCTACCTGGCCTGTCGTTTCTATAAAGAGTCACAGTTCTTTATCAGGCCAGGAGGATTATTCCAGGGACTCTGCAGGGAGGACTTGTGAAGCTCAGTACAAACTCAGCACGAGCCTGCCTTGCTCTGACCTTTCCATTCAAAGCATGGTCTGTGGATACGGTGACCAACTGTTCTGGTTTTCCAGGACTGAGTGGTTTCCTCAGATGTGGAACTTTCAATGCTAAAACCAGGAAAGTCTGCGGCAAACTTGGGTGAGTCGATGACTCTATCTGCAGACCAGCAGTATTGGCGTCAGCCTGGAAGTTTTTTTAGAAATGCAGTTTCAGGCCTCACCCCAGAACTACTGGGTCAGAATCTGCATTTTCCAAGAACCCCATGCCCTTCAGGTACACATTAAAGATGGAGGGCTCTGCCTCCCCCAAGAAAAGAAGGGCCTATCCCAGCCCTGAAATGTGTGCCTGCAAGTGTCTCATCTTCTGCTGGGAAAACTCCACAGCGTGGTTCCCACTGGACTTTAATTCTGATAACAAAAGGCCAGACCTAGCTGGCTCCTGTTTCCTTGGCTACAACAAGAGCCACAGTGATACAGACCACCCAGGGCAGGTAGGCACAAAATGCTTCTCTATCCTCTGCCTGAACTGGATTCTCCTTGGGGGCAAGGCTGCTGTTTGCTGAAGAAATGAATGGGCAGCCACATGAACATGCCTTGAGGGAATTCCCTGGTGGTCCAGTGGATAGGTCTCCACATTTTCGCTGCTGAGGGCCTGTGCTCAATCCCTGAAAAAAAGAAAGAAAAGAGAGAGAGAGAGAGAGAGAGAGAGAGAGAGAGAGAGAGAGAAAGAAAGAAAGAAAATGCCTTGAAAATTGTTAGATGAGATTTAATTGTAGGTGTGATTGAATACATTGTGATCTGTTGCTCTTAAGCATGGAATGGTCAGAAATTGTTATCATCATTACTCCTATTTATTGAGCAATTACTATACACCAGGCACGGTTTTGAGCACTCTACAAGTATTAACCCACTGGTATTAACTACACTGGTTAATCCACTGGTTAACTATAGGTATTAACAAGGCTATGTGGTGGGTGCTATGATGATGCCCATTTCACAGAAGACAAGCTGATCCTCAGAGGTTTATAAAAGGGATCTATCCTATCAGTGAGGCACAGAGGACAGCCAGAACGGGAAGTGACCAGGGGCCTGATGGGGTGGAGGATTGCTTCCATTCGGCCACAGCTTTCTCCCTATGGGTGTATGCAGGGAAGCCCTCCAGGAAGGAAGGCAGCAAAGGAGGGCTGAGGTCACTGCATCCTCATTTGCTCTAACTTGGTTTTATTTCTCTGTGCTGTTCAACTAGAAAATTCTTTCTATGAGCCAGCTCTGGGCCAAGCACCAGGCTGGGTGTGGGGAGGCAGAGATAAGAGTCCTGGTTGCTGCCAGGAGGCAGAGGCCCAGCTAGACAGACTCAGACAAGCAGACAGTTACAACACCAGGCCCGCAAAGTGAGAGAGAGAAGCTGAGCAAGCGGGCAGGTCCCGGCGCGGGGTGGGGGGAGACCATGCAGTCTGGCTGAGTGTGTGCTGGGGCTGAAGCGCCTTGCTGATTGACTGTTGAAAGGAAGTGGAGGTGTGGGCCTCCAAGGAGGGAGGGTCTGGCCCAGGAGACAAACAGCATGGAGGTGAGAGGGGGCACTCCTGCCTCTTCCTTGAAGACCCCCCCACCTCCGTGCCCTTCCTCTTCCTGGGCCCTGTCCTGTGGACTGAATATCTATTACTGCTTTCCTCCCCTTTTAAAGCAACATCTAACTGTTCTCGGGTCCAGGCTCTCTGCCAAAGATGAGTAGCAGTATTCATGATTTCATCAGCATGCTGGGGGGGTGTTCACTTGCCAAAGCTCTTCTGCTATTGGAGACGTTCTTGTTCTTTTTGTCAGACAAACTCCTGGGCACTAATTACAGAGATGTGGGCAGGCCGTAGGGAAGCCGCAAGGGAGGGATGGCCTAGACCTTACGGGTGGTACAGAGGGGCACAGTCGGCCGTCTCTAGGCCTGAAGAGAAGGGAGGAGACTGGAACCTGGGGAGAGAGCTGGGCGTGAAGAGGCCGCCCCACGGATCTAAGACTTTAGGGTCCTGGATTGTATAGGGAGGAGGGGTGGGAATGACTTCTGTCTCCTCCTTCTTCCTAGTCCCCGGCCAATGCCTCCCACTGGTGAAACAGAGGGCAAGGCGCTGGAGGATGCAGTCCTAGAAGTCAGCCTCCGGGGGCCGGAAGCAGAGCTGGGTGAAAAAGGGCACAGAGTGGGTGTGGCTCTGGGCAGGCAAATGGAAGCTATTCAGTGCCAGTCCTTATCGATCAACGTTGTGGGCTGAACGGTGTCCCTCCAAAATTCATACATTGAGGTCCTAACCCCCAGTACCTCAGGATGTGACTGTGTTTGGAGATAGCATCTTTAAAGAGGTATTTAAATAAAAATGAGGTCATTAGTTTGGGCCCGAATCCAATATGACTGGAGTCATAAGAAGAGGACCTGGTCACACACAGATGGAAGATGGTGTGAAGACACAGGGAGAAGCCAGCCATCTCCAAACCGCAGAAGAGAGGCCTCTGAAGAAACTAGCCCTGCCAGCACCTTGATCCCTGTCTGACTTCCAGCCTCCAGAACTGTGAGACAATAGATTTCTGTTGTTTAAGCCATTCAGTCTGTGGTATTCTGTTATGGCAGCCCTAGCTACCCAATAGCCAATAAGCTATTCAGCACGTAACATCAATTATGCATTTGCCTCTCTGTCTCCGCCTCTGGACAGCCAGCTTCTCCAGCACTCAGCACAGGGTCAGGTGGGCACCAAAATGTTTGTGGGATGAATGGATCATTTAACAAGAAAGTAAAACATTAAGGCGGTCTATGAAATATCATCAAAATGTTGCAGTCTCAGGTGGCAATCAGTGGATTACAGGACACAACAGCAGACGTGATGCTGTAACAGCCACTAGACTTGTCTGTTACAAGCACTTGCTATGTACAGGCACTGTGATGCGTGCTTTACATGAATGATCGCTTTTACTCTGGCTGTGAGCAGACACCGCCAGATGTTACATGGGGAAAGAGAGGCTTGAAAAGTTACGTAAGTGCCCAAGATGACAGGATTAGTGGGCACATCTACAGTGTGATGCAGTGGGACAAAATGGGGCCAAGCGGTATTGTGGAAGGAATATGACCTTCTGGAGAGTTTACAAGCTCTATTCCTTTATCTGTAAGATCATCAGGACATGAGCTATGGCCTCAGGTAGTTGAACTATTGAAGGAGATAATCCAGGTCCCTGGTGTGGTGCATGGCACGAGTGCATCAGCTTCTTGCAGCTTTGAGAGGCTGGGGTGAGAAGACAGAAAACCTCTCCTGTCCATCCTGCCGGCCCCCAGCTCCCTCCTACGTGATGAATGAATGCTCCCTGGGATGCAACTTCCTGCCGCAGGTTCAGAGGGTTCCCAGTCCATCTTTGCTCCCACATCTCCATGGTTCCTTACACTACCCACCAACATTCCGTTCTCAGTCACAGAAGCATGAAATAGGATGCTGGAGGGGAAACTTGAAAGGCTCAGAAGAGGAAGGGAGTTCCCCAAGAAGATCTAGAGAGAAAACTGCCACCTTGCAATTCCTCCCCCAGCGAGCGTTTGGGTCTTTGGCTCCCCTCCCTGAACTTGGAATAAGCCCTTCTAATTCTTTAGCAGCAGTAACTGGGTAACAGCAGTGGCCTACAGGGCAGTCCCGAGTGGGAGAAGGGAAGTGTGTCTGTGGTCTGGGCTGGCAGCTAGTTCTTACTTGGACGGAATTAGAAACTTCTTTTGAAGCCTGGGAAGACTATATTTAGCTGCGAGTATGTTTGCTCTCCTTAGAGCAAAGTCTGGTAGCCCTGCCTAGGACTCCACGCTGGGCCCAGCAGCCAGAGCTGTGCTCTCTCTTCCCTGCTCCAGAGGGTCCTGAGGCAGCAGTGAAACCCACCTCTCGGCCCTCGGCCTCAGATCACCCTGTCCCCTTCCCCTGGGACCAGTTTTGCCTGACTTCCTCAGCCCGTCAGTCTCCAGCCTGTGGCATGGCTAAGGAGGCATTGTGGGGTCCTAGAAAGTACCCAGGTGGGGCTGGAAGCCTGGCTCTGTCAGTTACCTATCCGACAAGTTACTTAACCCCCTGTGGCCTCACATTCTCATCTATAATGGGGATAACAACAGCCGGTTGTGGGTAGGTGTGTGGATTCCGTGAGAGAACACAAGCAAGCATTAACTGCTCATCAGACATCCCCCTCCACCTCACCAGCCTCCCACAGAACAGGGAGGACTCTGGGATGACTTGACACTCTTTCTTGATGACAAAGATGATGGGCTCCCGGGAGATATTGTGTGTGTATGTGACTCAGAACATTTCACTGGATTAAAAAGTTCAAAAATGAATACAAACTCTTCACAGGTCAAACTCTGAGGGATACATAAAGAAAAAAAGTTCTCCCTTCCCCTCCTGCAATCTCACTGGAGATAATCAGTGTTCACAGCCGTGGGTGCCCTTCCAAGTACTTTTTTCCTCATACAAACACGTCTAAAAGATTTCTTTTTTTCTTTTGATTAAGGACGCTTCTCTGCAATTTCCTTTTTCATTTAACAATAAGTCGTGGGCATTCATCTGGGTCAATACGTATGGATCTAGCTCGTTCATTTCAATAGCTGCATAGGACTCCATAGATTATATGAAGCATAATTTTCCAGCCATCTTCCATTCGATGGATGGGAGGGTGCATTATAAACAATGCTGCAATGACGATCTCTGCACAAATATCCTCGTGAAATTGTGTTTTAATTTCTATGGGGTACTTTACCCAAAGTATGACTGTTGGGCCAAAAGGGTATCCTGAGAGGATACTTCCCCAGATTTTTGAGTTTCCTCCTCGGAATTTGTTTGTCCCGGACACTTTCACTTTTCAAGCTCTAAGGAACAGCTAGCTAGCGACGCCTCCCGGGGATAAAACACTAGCTGCCCGCAGCATCCCTTTTAGAGCGCTTGCAGGTGGCGCTCCAGGGCCAAAGGGTTTAGTGGGGAGCGCTAAATAGTAGGAGACGGAGGACGGAGGCTTGGGCTCTAGGGTGACCCTGGGCAGGTGACGTTCCTCCCCTGGCCTCGGTTTCCTTCCGCGCAGTCTTTGACTCCAACCAAAATTAGGTGCAGCCCGTACCTAGAGCTGGTGACCTCTTATCTCTGCCTTACGAATTCCTAGACTAGTTGGCTCTCCCAGGACCTAGGCTGCGCCTCCCTCCTCCCTGCCCATCATCTTCCCTCCGCACGGCCCGGTCTTCTCGGGCGGAGTTAGCTCAGTAAGGCCAGAAAGGGTAAAGCAACCACCACAATTAACCCCTCCCCTGGATCGGTCATTTATTGCTTCTGCCGGACTTTGGCTCGCTCCCTCCCTGGCGGCTCGGCTATCGAGTGCTCCTGTCTGAACCTGGCGTGTAGCCGATGGCGTGCCGATGCGGCCATCCTTTGCTTCTGCCTGGCTCCGCCCTCCCGTTGGGGCCGGGGCGGTAGCCCAGAGATCCGCGGCTCGGCCCGCGACTTACAGTCACTTTGCCTGCTGCGGGCGCTTCCGGTTCCGGTACGAGGAGCCGCACGGGATTCGAGGCTCCAGGCATGGCGGGGAGCCGCCTGGAGACCGTGGGGAGCATTTTCTCTCGGTGCGTGCTCGGAGCCGGGGTGGGCCGAGGTCGCCTCCCCTTTTTACGCCCTTTCTTGGGTGGGTCTGAGTCCGGCCAGGCCTCTCTTGTGCTCTCTCCTGTTTCTCAAGAATTGTGCTTGACCACCTCACCCCTTAAATTTCTTAGCTCTCACGTTCAAGAGCGCACCTCTCCGCTCCCGGAGTGGAGGTCTCTAGGAAGAGGAAGGGAGGAAGGGGCTGAGGGGCCTGGCGGTACCGTCTTTGCATTTTCCGTAATGGGACGGGGATGGGGCGAGGGGGGTGGGACGCACATAAGAAGGTGGAAGATTAACTCCCGAGCACTGTTAGGTTGGTATGGAATATGGAAACATCTTACCTGTAGGTAGGGGACCTCCTGCTCTGCCCTCCTTCCGGTTGTCTTTCGGACTCTGTCACCCCGCCGGTGTCGCAGGGTGCGGCTACACTGATTCACTGACTGACCTTGGTTCTTTTTTTTTTTTTTTTTTGGTTTTGTTTTTGTTTTGCGGTACGCGGGCCTCTCACCGCTGTGGCCTCTCCCGCTGCAGAGCACAGGCTCCGGACGCGCAGGCCCAGCGGCCATGGCTCACGGGCCCAGCCGCTCCGCGGCACGTGGGATCTTCCCGGACCGGGACACGAACCCGCGTCCCCTGCATCGGCAGGCGGACCCCCACCCACTGTGCCACCAGGGAAGCCCTACCTTGGTTCTTTTTAAAAATTAATTAATTAATTAGTTTTTGGCTGCAGTGGGTTTTCTTGCTGTGCGCTGGCTTTTTTCTAGTTGCGGCGAGGCGCCCGGGCTTCAGTAGTGTGGCACGTGGGCTCAGTAGTTGTGGCTCGCAGGCTCAGTAGTTGTGGCACACGGGTTTAGTTGCTCCGTGGCATGTGGGATCTTCCCAGACCAGGGCTCGAACCCGTGTCTCCTGCGTTGGCAGGCATATTCTTAACCACTGTGCCACCAGGGAAGCCCTCTGACCTTCGTTCTTTACCCTTCCTTCAGGACGCGGGACCTGATTCGGGCTGGTGTGTTGAAGGAGAAGCCCCTCTGGTTTGACATATATAATGCCTTCCCCCCACTGAGAGAGCCGGTCTTCCGAAGGCCCCGCTTGCGATACGGCAAAGCTAAAGCTCACATCCAGGACATCTTCTACCACGAGGATCGGATTAGAGCGTGAGTGCTGGGCCTGTATGGTATGGCTGCAGAACTTTAGAAGGATAGGTTTAGCCAGCAGTCTGGCAACTTAAATAGGAATTGAGTCAGGGCTTGCTCTGTGGAGCCGGTCTTGTCTATCTAGCCGGATTAGGGAATCAGAGCCCCTCCCCCAGGTGAGAGAAGCAGAAGTTCGGAGAAGTAGAATCTGGAGTCCAGCAACTGACTGATCATTGCACAGTTACCTGTTTCTGCACATCTGTTTGGTGGCTGGCACCGTGCTAAGCCCTTAACCAACGTTATCTCATTGAGGTCTTACTTCAACCCTGCAAGGTCAGTATCCTCGTCTCCATTTTAGTCATGAGAACAGTGAGGCTCAAGGTCAACTTACTGGGAATTCACTGACAAAGCCCTTTCCCTCAAATACGGATGTCAGTTAGTTTTTAGTATCCAGAGTGTGTACAGTTTCTTTTCTCTTTAAATGTTAAGATCAGAGATTGTGCCTAATTGAAATTAATACATATACCCTTATTCTTACCCCTATTCCCGGATGTAAGAAAAGAATTTATGAAGTCATTTTCACTATTGAGGTCCAGGAACCTTTACTTGTGGAATCTTTTTTTTTTTTTTTCTCCCACAACACTCCTTTGACGCAGGAGAACAAGTATGTTCTGGCTCTGCTTTTAAATTTTCAGAGATCTTTGGGGCATTAAATACTTCTTCAGTACTTTTCTGCTCAGGTCTATTGCATGCTCTCGGTCAGGATGCTTTCAAGGTCATTTACACATTAAAGTCATTTGTGCTTCAATTTCTTCTACTGCTTCCTCTTTTATTGCTGTTAAGGCCAAAATAATAACACCTTATACTTAAATAGTTTTTTGAACCTTTATCTTTTTGGCCTTTTTTTTTTTTGGTGTTTTTGATATTTTTAAGAACTTACAACAACAAAATAAATTTCAGGTTTATCAAAACCTAAATGTAAAAAGTGAAGTCGTAAAAGTTCTAGAAGAAACTATGGGATAATTTAAAAAATAATCTAAGTGATAAAAGCCTACCTAAGCATGATATAAAAACCCAGAAGCCATAGATGAAAATACTAAAGTTTCTGCACACAAAAACTACCATAAAGGGCTTCCCTGGTGGCGCAGTGGTTGAGAATCTGCCTGCCAATGCAGGGTACACGGGTTCGAGCCGTGGTCTAGGAAGATCCCACATGCCGCGGAGCAACTAGGCCTGTGAGCCACAACTACTGAGCTTGCACGTCTGGAGCCTGTGCTCCGCAACAAGAGAGGCCGCGACAGTGAGAGGCCCGCGCACCGCGATGAAGAGTGGCTCCCACTCGCTGCAACAAGAGAAAGCCCTCGCACAGAAACGAAGACCCAACACAGCCTAAAATAAATAAGTAAATAAATAAATTAAAAAAAAAAAAAAAAAACTACCATAAGCAAAAGTCAGGTGACATACTGGGAAAAAATTTTGCAACATGTATGACAGAGGGCTAATTTCCTGTTTATATTGCTATAAAGTTTGCTTATGAGTCAATAAGAGAAAGACCAAAAGGAAAAATAGGCAAAGAACGTGGACAGGTCACAGAAAAGGAAATTCATTTGCTTTTAAACATGAAAAGATGTTCAGCCTGTTTCATAAGAAAAGCAAAACTACAATGAATTATAATATTTCACCTGTCAAATGGACAAAGATAAAAAGTCAGAAGATATAATTAGGTGCGGGTGTTTCTATAGAAATAGGCGGTCTCCTGCCTTCCCGGTGTGGGTATAAGTTGACACAGCCCCTTTGGCAAGCATTCTGGCAATTTGCAAGGCCAAATTACAAAGGCACATACCTTGACCCAGCAATACCATTTTTATGAAATTATTCCACAGGCTTATTTGCATGGTACACTAAGAAATATAGATAAAGGTAATCATTGCAACACTGTCTAAAGTAGCAAAGGACTAGAAACAATCTACGTGCCCTGATTTGAAATGATCTCTGAGAAATATTAAGTAAAAAGGAAAGATGTGTTTACTATCCTTGGGGTTAAACAGTGTGGCTGAGGAAAGGGAATGATAGATGCATGTATGGTTGTATAGTGATAGAACATTCCTGGGTGGATACACAGGAAACGGCTTAGTGTTGCTTAAGGGGAGTTGAACTGGGAGTTTAGGGTACAGAGGTGAGGAGGAGTGTTACTTTTCACTGGATACCTTTCTGTAACATTTGATGTATTTACCATGTGCATGCATTGCTTATTTAAAACGAACAAAAAAGGTCTGTAAGTCGCCTTATACTCAATTTCTCAGGGCCCAGCAGTTATTCTTTCCTCCATTCTTGGCCATGATCTATAACTGGAGATTTATATTGTGTTGTTTTGTACTTTCTAGGAAATTTTATTCAACCTATGGATCTGGTCAAAAAGCTTTTGATCTGTTCAATCCAAACTTCAAGTCTACCTGTCAACGGTAAGCCATTCCACAAGTCTTTGGTTACCTTTCTTTTTTTAGGATTTAGTTGTCAATTTGAGGGGTTTTGTTGCATTCCACTTGAGGACAAAGATGTTCCTGTAAGAAGATCTCTTTTTTAAAAAATTTTAAACCATAGGTCCTTGTTGGTTATCTGTTTTAAATAGAGCAGTGTGTACCTGTCAATCCCAAACTCCCTATGAAGTTCTCTTAAGGGAATACTCGGGACTGTGTAATAGCGTGTCTTGACAACTCAATATACAGACTGAAGATGCGACTGCTTGGAATTCTAGGTTTGTGGAGAAGTACATTGAGCTACAGAAACTTGGAGAAACAGATGAAGAGAAGTTATTTGTGGAAGCAGGGAAGGCTTTATTGGCAGAAGGTGTCATTTTACGTCGAGTAGCAGAAGCAAGGACTGTGAGTATTTTATTAGCAAAACTGTTACTAGGATTGGTTGTCTGTTTGTCAGAGGTTAAAGGAAGGCTTGGTTTTCTTTCCCCAGCCGTGGCTCCAGGTCAAATACTGTTAGAGTGAATAGACTAGAATTTTGTGGTAAGGGTTGCTGCTTGGAACAAGTGAGTTGTCATGAGGGCTTTTAAAATCGTGGTTCTGTAGAGACTTTTATCATGTTTATTGTCTGTTGTAATCAAATTTGACCTGAGATATTAGTGTTAGATTTTTGAGACAGTGACAGAATGTGCTGGTCATATAGCTTCAGCTGATTAATTGAGTGAAAGTCATAACATCCGCGTGGCGCGCTCACATCTGGTCTTTTAAGCAACAGGACGGTAGTCACATTTCCTGGAAATCTGAACCCATGGGTGTCGAGCCCCAGACTGCATTGGAGGCGAACCAGTCTCTGAAAGAAGATCCACAGGCCCAGCATTTGGGGGCACCTGGAGAACAGTCGACAGGCCTCTCACCTCCCTGAAGAACTTGTGTGCTGTGTATACTGACATCCAAACCGGATTCACTACATGAATGTTGTACCATTTTTAACAGTTGAACTGTGTAAATGTTTCTTGATCTCTAAGGCATCATGTTTGCCTTCTTTTGGTTCCCACTTCTAGGTTGTCATAAAGCTCTGTATCATGGTTTGAAGAAGCAGTTGTGTGAACTTTTATGTTAGGGCGGTATTAAACAAAGAATTCCTTGGTGCTTATAAAGTAAATTTACTTTAAAATTGTAAATAGCATGAGGAAACCTTTGTAAGTATTGTTTGAATGGGACTCATTCTGAGTAGGTTTGCTTGGAGTTTTGTGTTCACATTTGACTCTGGTATGTTTCTCTTCTCTTGATCCATCAGACTTTTACACATTCTTTTGCACATCAGGTGTGGTTCCCTGGCCAACCGTGTCTGCAGCTAATCTTTGTACTTTTTGCTTGAGAGCCTAGGCTGACTTGTGCTTTGCGGTTAGAATGAGGATCTATCGTTGGTGGACCAAGGCGAAAACTACAGCTTTAATCTCATGGATTGAGCGCTGGAGATGGTTAGCACAGACCTGCAGGTAGCAGGCTGCTCAGGAAAGATTTGTTGAGTGAATGAATGATGACATCCCGCTGAAGACTGAATTCAGATGACTTCTCTGTAGGGAACTGGGTTGCCAAGAGGGATGACGCTCTTCACCGGCATCCACCTTCCTCCCTGGTGTCAGGGGGTGCTTACGAGTTGGTTTTTTTTTTTTTTTTGTGGTACGCGGGCCTCTCACTGTTGTGGCCTCTCCCATTGCGGACCACAGGCTCCGGACGCGCAGGCTCAGCGGCCATGGCTCACGGGCCCAGCCGCTCCGCGGCATGTGGGATCTTCCCGGACCGGGGCACGAACCCGTGTCCCCTGCATCGGCAGGCGGACTCTCAACCACTGCGCCACCAGGGAAGCCCTGCTTACGAGTTTTTACCGGCTCCCCTCTTTCTTCATTTCCTTATCTTTTACTGAATAAATAAAACACCCTTCAGCAATTAGTTTTCAGCTATCAGTAATTTGCTGCTCCAGAAGCCTCTTACTTTAAACCTTGTGTAGCTATTCCCCCCTGTTCCTGTGTGCAGTCTCTTCTGTCTCCTGGCATGTCAAGGGCGGGGTCCACACCCCACAGACTGTATGCCTTGCACGTGGTGCTCAGGTAATAGAAGGCCAATGAGTACATGAGGCAAAAGCCATTCTCAGCCATGCTGCTTCTCCCCCCACCTTTACCACTGTTGTTCAATTCCTCTTGTTTAGGGAATGCTTTATATTTAGATGGGGAAGTAAATGACATCCATTCGACATTAGGCAACCACTGGGTGCCAGACACCGGGCCTGGCCTTGGGAGGAAGACTGCGGCAGGTGGAGCAGTTGGTTCTGTTCTCAGAGGAACGATCGTGGCCCCCTCATTCTCAGAAACCTTATCTTTCTGGGATTCAAAAGGTGGTTTCTTTGTCATAGTAATGAAGACGTTTAAAAAAATTACTTGTTGCATAATTAAAGAAAATGTCATACATGCTCATGGTTCAGAATTTGAAGGTGAAAAGTCAATCTCCTTTCCACTCCTGTCCTGTCCCCTGGCCCTCCCATTTTCCCTCCCCTGCGGTCACCAATATCCCCTTTCTTTCCAGATATAATTTTGAGTGTGTACAGGGGGGCACAATGTATGCTGTTCTGTACCTTGTTTTCCACTTAACGCCTCAGAGATCCCTCGTATGGATGCGTAGCAAACCTTTAGGTTGAACCTCAGTGATCAAAACATAGTCAAAGGGAACATAGTCATTGTGAGCGGCCGGGTGGCGGCTGCCAGTTCACACAGAGCCGGGTTGGGTTGCACGATATGAGGGGAGGTCTGCGTGCTGTGGGGCTGGGTTGGGAGCGTGCTCCCGCCTTCCCTGTCCCCCACCCTGAGCCAGAGAGAGAACTCAGGAGCCCCAGCGCCCCAAATAGAAGGATCCCTGAACAGCCATCCCCCTCCCCACTGCTGGGGGGGGCGGTGGCTAAAGTCTAGGCTTCTGAGAAAGCCAGGATGGGAAATCTTTCAAAAGAAGAAAATAAAACATTGTCAAAGGTGTGAAGCTTCCTTGGGGAATTCAGAACTCTTCCCATGGTCAGTGTGGGCAAAAGCCATCACCAGGTCGCTACAGTGTTTGGAGAGAATGGAAGTGTGACCTCATTCTTGGCTTTCAGGAGCTTCAAATCTAGTTGGGAAGATAAGGGTGACTTTCAAAACAAGATGAATCCCTTTAAATTACAGAAGTGTAGAGAGTCAGGGAGAGGGATCAGCCCTGGAATAGTTTAGGACCACTGCCCGGAGAGCCTGGAAGGGCAGGTGGGGTGTGGAGTGTGCGTGCTGTTTCTTTTGCCAGGAGCACCTCCCTGCCACCGCAGCCTTTAGAAACCATACTTTCACAGCCCTTTCAAAAGCTATCTCTGCTCGCAAGATGTACCAACATCCAAATTGAGTCTCAAGTGCCTGTCGAGACACTTCCAGGCTGCGCTCACTGCAGTCAGCACCCTGGGTCCACTATTTATACTCCTGCCTGGTTGACCCTGGTCTTCCGTGCCAGAGGTAACTAACTATCCTCTCGCTATTGAGAGTGTGAACAACAGCAGAAATTCTTACTTGTATGCACTAAATCATTAAATCAGGAGTAGACCCTCCATGTGGGTTTGCTGAGCTGAAGCCAAGGAAGGCATGAGTCCAGGTTACAGTGAAGTTTGCACCTGACAAGTCTGAAGGTCTGGGTTCTAGTTCTGGTTGTTCAGTTTTTACTGGTGTGACCTTGTGCCTGTCACCGTCTCTCTGACTACAAAATAGGGATGACGTTTGCCTCTTCGGCTTCCAGTTAGTACTGTGAGAATTACTTGAGATAATGAATGCGCAACTCACTTGTAGCATGTGTGACAGGTGCCTTGATTAGTCTCTTGAGCAGTGGAAAACAGGTTGGAGCAGATAGGATGGGATCAGGTCACGGTGACCTCCATAACTACACAGAGGACCTGAGTGGGTATAAGGAAGTTTGAGCAAGGAAGTAACGCGTAGTGAAAACTGTCAGGTCAGAGGAAGGTTCACCCAGATGTGACATAAAGAACAGGGTTGGGGGAGTGGGCAGGGAGGGAGGGGAGAAGAGACATGGCAGAAAGATGTGTCTCTGTAGTCATCCCACTTGAAGGCAGGGATTTCAAGGTTGCAAACCTGAGTGACCAGAAGAATAGCGGTATCACTAACACACAGCAAGGTGGGGAAGAGAACTTCAGTTCTCAACATACTGAGTTAGAGGTCATGGCTCACTGTTCAAGTGGCAGACGGAGATGGGTTGGGTGTCTGGGAGATGCGGAGGAAACCTTAGCACAGGTAAGGGTTGGAGCCAGGAGAATGAATGAGCTCTCCAGGGGGAGGGTAGAGAGACACAGGGTGTGGGGACTGAGCCAGGACGGGGAAACAAAGTCAGCAGATGAAAGAGGTCCTGCATCATCCATCATTTAAATAGAGAGGCTTGTTTAAGTGGTCCCAGATTCACCAGGTTTTACAGAGGTCTCCTTTTGTTTTTGTTGGGTAGAACCGATCCTTGCTTGTGTGTCCTTAAAAGGCAAGCACAAGTCTTTTTGTAGCTTTGTGTAGTCTTCCTCAACTTACGACGCGGTTAAGTCCCAATAAACACATCGTAAGTTGAAAATATCGTATGTTAAAAATGCATTTAATACACTTAAGCTACTGAACATAAGAGCTTAGCCCAACCTACCTTAAACACGCTCAGAACACTTCCATTAGCCTACACGTGGGCAAAATCATCTAACACAAAGCCTATTTTTGTATAAAGTGTCAAATAGCTCATGTAATTTGTTAAGTACGGTACTGAAAGTGAAAGACGGAACGGTTGTAAGTGTATCAGTTGTTTTCCCTCGTGATTTCATGGTTGACTGGGAGCTGCCCTGCCCAGCATCACAAAAGAGTATCACAGTGCATATTGCTAGGTTGGGAGAAGATCAAAATTCAAAAATCAAAGTGTGGTGTCTACCGGAGGCGTATTTTTGCACGATTGTAAAGTCTAAAACTTGTCAGTCAAACCATCGTAAGTCGGGGACTGTCTATATAATATTTAATGTCCTGTTTTCCTGATAGTGAAAGTGGTATTACAGAAAACCTGTGCCTCCAAAGGATTCCTGATTTTGTTAGAATGATACCCTTCCCCCTAGATAAATGATGGCTTGCCACTTGAAAACATTCAACAGATTCTTTTTTTTAAACAAAGTCATTCACGTGGGATGATAGGATTTTCTCTGAGGCTAGCACTGGTGCCTGCCTCTGTTCTTGGGCATCCAGATGAGGCACGCTAGCCTTGTGCGGCCTTATCCATCCTTCTAGGCTCTCAGCTCTGACCGAGCCTTGCTCAGAACCAGGCTGTCTGTTTCCCTGACTACCTGGGACCTGGGGCATGTGACATGGTGTGGCTCCGATAATGGAAGCAGGCTGGCACTGTGGAGCTAGGAACAAGGAAACGTGAGTCGTGTGTGTTTGGGGGGTGGGGGTGGGAGGGGGCAAGGTTATTACTTTGTTCCCGGTCCCTGTGTTCCTGCGTTCTATTGCAGAACAGCCAAAAGGTGGAGGACCGGCTGGCTGGGTTAATCATGCGTTTTGAGCCTTTGATGGTGCTCGATGAGCTGGATGCCTGAGTATGTTCAGTGAGCAGCTTGGTTGAGGTCACCTTAGCTGATGGAGGAAGGGCACCTGCCCTCCTGTGGAAAAGGCAGGAAATGGTTTTCCTGTCAATCCTAGGGTAGCGCTCAGTGTGGCAAGTGGGTCTCCGATTGGATAAGCCCAGCACTGGAGCAGTTTCTGTGGAGACGCTGAACCAGACAAGTGTTTATTGCTGCAGCATGAAAATGAAAAGGTTGCTAGGGGAAGGCAAAGGAGGCCGGAAGTTAAGTGCTATGTTCCCTACAAATGCCGCCTCCATGGCTCACCCCCTACCCCCCACCATCGGGGCAGATTACAGAGAAGGGATTTTCGTTAAATGTTAGCTGACAATGAAATTACATTTGGGGTATAGTTTTACCCTTGATTGATGCTTTTCCTGGACTGGAACTTAAATGTCAGTCACCTGACCTTCTAGTTGCTCAGTTCTTTTAATTAAAAGATGATTCTAAGTAACATCCAGTAGTGGTCTATTTATTATTTATCAAGCATTTTCTTTCCAGCAGTTAGTGAAAGGTCAGTCGCTTCAATGGATGCTTTGTTTTTGGTGAGCAGCTTAGATGAAAAGACATACAATCAATCTCTGCTCCCTCCTGTTTGCTCATGGGCAGGACACTGTTTAATAGTCATTGTGGCATTTAGGATCGCAGACCTCTTGAAACATGCAGAAAAGTGCACTTGCATCCCTTGCTGCTGAACATTTCTCCAAAAGTAAACATCAGGTTGTGATTATGGTTAATAATGAGATATTGATTGTTTGAAAATGTCACCGCCTGGGACCTTGGCCCCAGCACCGCTAGATGGCGCTGCACTCTTATGCTGATCGGCCACAATCATTTTATTTCCTTGCCTCAGGGTACCTTGCCTTTCAAGGTTGGAGAGTGTCCTTGTAAAATGGTGTTCTGCCTGAGATTTAGGAAGCTGAGGTCCTGGGGTGCCTGGGATAGGGCAGAGATGGGAGCGGATGGGCCTCAGGGCAGATGGCAAAGACTTATGGGGAGGGGACGGGGGACCCAGCACTGTCTGCATCATAATAGGAGCAGAAGGGGAAGAACGTGGACTTCCCTGGTGGCACCGTGGTGGAGAATCTGCCTGCTAATTCAGGGGACACGGGTTCGAGCCCTCTGTGCTCCGCAAGAGAGGCCGCGATAATGAGAGGCCCGCGCACCGCGATGAAGAGTAGCCCCTGCCCTCGCACAGAAACGAAGACCCAACACAGCAAAAATAAATAAATAAATGGTTAGAATTCTTCTACACCTAAGCTCTGAGACAATCCTCCTCCATTTAGGGAAAAAAAAAAAGGGGGGGGGGTGAAGGACCTAACTGGTGCTGAGCCCCTTTTGCTGAGGAGGAACGGTGCAGGCAGGGGGGCATTGCAGAGCAGCGGAAAAAACCCAGGCCTTTGGAGAGACAGACCCAGGTTTGAAACCCAGATAGATGGCTTTGTCTTGTGACATTAGGGGAGTGAGTGAATGAATAGCTTGTGCCTCAAGTTCCTTATCTGTAAAACAGGAATACTCACATCTGCCTCTTGGAGTTGTGAGCAGATGAGCGTGAACAAATCAGATGTGTCTTCCCTCTCCCTGCTTGAAGACCTCAGCAACTGTTGATTCCCACTGGGTGGAGACGAATGTGCTTTAGATCAAAATGCAGAAGAAACCAAACAATGGTGTCGTGTACCTTTTCACCACACGCTTGTTTAACCATTTATCTTTTCTCAACCCTTCCCCGCTAATAGTTACCATCTCCTTTATCTTCTTCCAGCCTTCTAGCACCCAATCAATCAATCAGTCAATCAATCAATCAAAAAAGACAAAGGAGGAAACCAAACACCGTCCTGCGAACTTGTCCGCTATTGGAACTTACCCAATGCTGGTAGGTTTCACTGAAAAACATGCTTTTCTTTAGTTTTTTCTTAGGCAGATAGTGTGTGTAGAAACCCATGTCTTAATGGCATTCCTTCTCTGCCTCCTTTCCTTCCTCATTGTTGCTCCCCTGCCCTCCTTGTGCTAAACTTTTCTCCTTTCTTTCTCCCCCCCTGCACCCCAGATTGTGGAGGGAAGCCAGAGGCTCCCAACCTAGAGGCCCAGCAGAAGAAAACCTCAGAGACATTGTTTTCTGGGACCTGGGGCTGCTCAGCAATTGGGGCAGGAGTTTCTGGAACTCCCCCTGGTCCTCCTCCCAGTGAAGGGCAGGACGTCGTGGGTGCCAGGGCTGAAATGGTGGGTCGGATGGGAGTGCGGTCGGAGAGCCGGAAAGATCTGCTCATTGTCCTTCCCCCTGTCCAGTGCCCCTCTCCCTCCATTTGACCCTGGCTGGTCTGCAGGTGGGTCGTGGGACCCCAGTGCCTCTGGTCACCCGGGATGCTAGGTCAGAGGAGCACAGCGCTTAGGGTGCCACCCAGGTGCGTTGGGAGGAAGAGCTCTCTGCCTTCTCTCCTCTCGAGGTCTCAGTCAAAAAGCTGTGTTCAAATCCTGATGCTCCCTGTGTGACTGCGGCTTTGGGCCGGTCACTTAACCCTTCTAAGCCACATTCAGTCCCAGCACAGGGTCTGGAGCCTGATAGGTCCTTGAAAGTGTATTTGTTGAGTGAACGAATGAACAAAGGAATGCTTCCCCATCTGTATCGTGGGGATAATCGTATTGGCACCAAGGATGCTTTGGGGGGCAGAATGCCAACAAGATGCTGGTGTGGCAGAACTTTGTAACCTCAAGCCTTCTACAGTTGCGAAATAAAGGTGTGGGGAGATGGAAGTGGGTGTGGAGCCGCAGGGCTGGGCTTCTCCGGAGAGGTTGACGGTCCTGTCTCTCCTGCTGAAGAATTCTGCAGGAAATGCCCACCGTTCCTCAAACCCCCTCCCGGCGTGCTCAGTTTAAACTCCAGACATGCTCAGGATTATCTCGAGAATATTAAACACGGGGAGAGAGGAGGATGCTGAGCTTTATCACCAGCTTCCCCTGGCTCCTGCCAAGTGAGGTGAAATGGCCCTGCTCCAGCTCACGGCGGGGTCACGGCCTTCTCGCCCTCCTGGAGCGCATCCTCTTCCCGAGGCCTGGCTTCCTGCTGGGATCCACCCCCCTGCCGTGGCATATGAGTCACTTTGGCTCCCTTCCAGCACCCTGAGGGTATAATTCAAGGAACAATGGGCTTGTGCCGTCACTGCTGCCAGCCTCGGGCTGTCACCTCTCACAGCGAGGCAGGGTCTCCAGTTCAGAGCGGGCGGAGGAAGGGTCCAAGCCCAGGGCCTGGCTTATTACCTCAGTGACTGTGCCTGAGCCCTGGCTCCTGTTTCGCTGTCCAGCCACACTCATGGGGCCCCTGAGGTTAGAACAAGAGGCTTAATGTCAGAAAAATTCCACATTAAATCCTAAGAAGGCAACCTTGTCTTTGGCAACATTGCCCCATCCCTCACTTTCCCAATTTTGGATGTGTGAGAAGAGGAAGGGGCCCTGGGAGACAGGCCAGGTGAGTAGGAACGGTCTGGTAACCTGAGCTCCAGGCAGATAAAGGACACCAGAATATTCCATAGTCCTACAGCATTCCAGCCGGGTCTCTCCTGGCCTGGGCAACCTAACCTCCAATCCAGCATGTTCTTAAGGTTGGACCTGTTTATTCCTTCCCTTTTGATTGCTGAAGTAATCAAAGTCAAATTCAGACTGGCTTCTGAAAAGAACCACTTTGAATACCTGTAAAGTCAGGAAGGTCGAATTCAGGAAACTCTTATCCACAGGACTTTGTTCCCCTGAGCTGTTGGCCACTTATAATTAATATTAATGAAAGATAGATGACAGATGCTTACTGCCCAACTGGTATGCGTTGCCAAACCCCAAAGGGGTTACTTTAAGATCTAAAGGACTTGAATGTACTTTACTGTCACGTTGAAGAGAATAAAACTTTCAGGGTATAGTCAAAATTTCGTATGTATGAGAACTCACAGGCGGTGTCTGCCTTAACAACACAACACAAGACGAAACAAAAAAAAGAACTGAGTGTGCCGCCACTTCTTACTGACCTTTAAAAATAGCTCCCTTAAGCCCAAAACCGATGCAGGAGAAGACTTGAGACAGTAGATGGAGCACAGGCTGAGGCTCCTGGAGACCCCGGCCCGGCCCCAGCTCATCCACTAATTGGCTGTGACTTTGGAAAGTCATTAAACCTTTTCAGCCATTTGGAAAATAAGGGGCTGAACTACAAGACCTCAGAAGGCCTATTCTTTGGGTCTGTGGGTCCGAGAAGAGCCACAAAGATGGGGCGAGCAAGCACATTCCAAGACTTACTAAATACTTACTTAAAATCTTTTCACTTTTTCAATTTTGATTATGGAAGCACTCGTAAAGGTAGAGAAAATAGTGTAATGATCCTCCATACGTTCATCGTGTAGACTTAACCCTTATTAATATTTTGCCATATTTGCTCACCTATATTTTTTCTGAAGTATTTTAAAGCAAGTCCAGACTTGACCTCCCTCCCCCAAGGCTTCAGCCTGCTTCTCTGAAAAAAAAGGCCTTTTCTTACGTCAACGCAATACCATCATTAAGCCTAATAAGATGGTAATTAAAAGTAATTTGGGGACTTCCCTGGTGGTCCAGTGGTTAAGACTGCGCTTCCACTGGAGGTGGTGCAGGTTCGATCCCTGGTCAGGGAACTAAGATCCCACATGCTGCACGGTGCAGCCAAAAAAATTAATTTAATATCACCTAATACCCAGTCCATATTCCGATTTCCCCAGAGTTCCCTGAACAGGCTCTTAGCCTCCTCCTACCCCAGGTCTGTCCCTGGGGTCAACCACTGTTAACTACTTCCAGTTTTAGTGCCTCTGGTGACTACATTCCCAGAAATCATAGTTTATACCACCACTTCTTGTTTACCAACTGCAGTCACAGTGTCTGGGCTTCCTGCTATGATAGATGAGGGTTGAGCTAACTTAGATTCTCTCTTCCTTCCATTGGGGTGTATTTCCACCTAGTTCTTCTGTATAGTAACACCTACTGAGGTTCTACTTTGGGTTGAATTGTGTTCTCCCCCCAAAAGGTATGTTGAAGTCCTAATTTCCGGTGCCTGTGAATGCGACCTTATTGGCACCCTCGTAAGGAGAGGGATATTTGGAAACAGACACACACAAAGAGGGAAGATAGCCATGTGAGGACGGAGGCAGAGATTGGAGAGATGCAACCACAAGCCCAAGAGTGCTGAGTTTTGCTGGCAACCACCAGGAGCCGGAAGAGGTAAGGAAGGATTCTCCCTTCCAGCGCTCAGAGGGAGCATGGCCCTGCAGGCAACTTGATCTCAGCCTTCTGGTCTCCAGAACTGTGAACGAATAAATACCTGGTGTTCTAGGCCACTCAATTTGTGGCAGTTTGTTATGGCAGCCCTAGGAAACTAATATGGTTCCTCTATCTTTGGAGCATTACTGTAGGGGAAAAACTCAGTTTTCCACATTCCTATGTAGGGAAAAACCCAGTTCTTCCCTCCTGGGTGTTTCTTCTTGTCAGTTTCCCTCACTACTCACATAAAACACTTCACTTCTGGTCACCAAACAGGTGGAGGTTTCCCCCTACAACAAGCAATTCTCTGAGACACCAGCTGAGTATCCTACAATTTAATTCAGTTCTGACACTGTCTACCCCGAGATAGCATCAGATCCCACAGGTTAAGAGCCCAGCCTCCCAGTCTTATAAGACTGCCCACCCTCACCCCGCATACACACACACATACTTCGGATGCCAGTCACAAGCCCAGGTCATCATCTGTGCTTCGGACCAACCAGCTGAAGATCAGAGCTTCCAACGACCCCCTCCTTGGGTTTCATTAATTTGCTAGGGAGACTCACAGAACTCAGGGAAACACTTGCTTAACGGTTTACCAGTTTATATGTGACAAAGGATCAGATGAGCCGCCAGATGGAGGAGATGCCGAGGACAAGGCATGGGGAAGGGACGTGGAGCTTCCGTACCCTCCCCAAGGCGCCACACTCCCAGCACCCCCACGTGTTCACCAACCTGGAAGCATTCAGAACACCATAGTTTGGGGATTTTACGGAAGCTTCATCATATAGGCATTATCAATCATCAACTCCATTTTCAGCTCTTCTCCCTCCTCAAGAGAATGGGGGGGCGGGGCTAAAAATTCCAAGCTTCTAGTCGTGGCTTGGTCTTTCTGGGGACCAGCCCTCATCCAGCAGCTATCTAAGAGCCCACCTAGAGTCACCTCATTGGAACAAAAAACACTCCTATCACCCTGGGAATTACAGGGGTTTCAGGAGCCCTGTGTCAGGAGCCGGGGGCAGAGACCAATACATATTTCTTGTTACAAATTACAATCACAACTACATAAAATGCTTATGGCTGTATTTCTTGTTCCGCCAACTACCTCGATTCTCTACTTTGTGAAACGGGGATAAGAACCAAAGGTTTCAACAGACAGCTGAGTGGACCCAGGGTCCGAGAAGTCGGAGGGGTCATGAGCTGCGCCAGGCAAAGGGCAGATGCTTCTGATCCAGGGCCATAGCTGCTCCAGCTCGAAGGCTGTAGAGGGTCCCAGCGCCGCCGCCGCAGGAGCGTGAGGGAGGGCCCTGCCCAGACGTGATGTTATCTCATGTGCCTGCAGGCACCAGCCCCCAGAGTCTGCCTGCTTCCCTCTTGCTTATCACAGACCTGTTCCTCTGGAAAGGTTCCAGACGCCCGCTATGCAGATGGGTCCTCACAGAGTAGCTTCTTCTGAGTCCTGTTTTGACCTGAGGCGCTGGCACGCATTGCGGGATGCTAGCAAAATTGCATGATGCTTCCCCCCTTTTTTCTGTAGGAATGTCATTAACCATCTTGCCAAATTGCTCTTCTAGAACCGTTGTGCTGAGTAGACGAGTGTACCCATTTCTCCCACCCTGGCCCATTCTTGGGGTGTTTTGTGTACTACGTTTGCCTAAACTTTGCTTGATCTTTCTTTCCGTCTGTCCAAATGTCCCCATCTACTCATTTTTATCCTCGTATACTTTCTGTAAGCATTCTTTTGTCCATTCGCCCTCCTTTTTTCTTTTGAATGAAGCAGGATCTAAATACATAAGAATTAGACAGGGCCCCACAGAATGGAGGTCACAACGCACAGGGGCTGCCTGCTACCCCAGCCCTGGTCCTGCAGGGGTCCTGGCTCTCAGGATTTGTTAAGGTTGCTATCAGTTGTGGCTAATATATGTTCAGTGCTCACTACATAATAGGTGCCCTGGTTACATTATCTTGTTCAATCTCATAGCAACCCCATGAAATACCACCATTATTCCCAGAACCTTGATTCAAAGGAGGCAGTGATGCCAGAGTCTCTGCTCTTAACCAAGGCCTCCAACAGGGCTGCCGCGTGGGGTGGCTCAGGCTGCACGTTGCACAACCCCAGGGCACACCGTTTGCACAGACTGCCTTCTGAACGGCGCCCCCTGGAGTTGTGCAGTGCAGTGGCCCTGGCCTTCTACGACGTAAGAGCTTAAGGAAAATGCTTTCTACCTATTTGACAGGCTTAGGACGGTAGATCTCACTACCCACTGAGGGGCTTTTCTGTTTTGCATTTATAGGACTTTCTTAAGGTCATGGTTCTTCATGTTTTAAAAGCCTGTTGGTGTGGAAGCCCTCCCACCTACATAAACATTTGTTTGGGAAGGGAGTGCCCAGCATGGGCCCCGTGCACTGACACCAGCCATGTAAGGGCATGGACTCGGCCTCTGTTTGTGGCTTCCCCCCTTGGCCACTGCAGACTTATTGAGCAATATATTATGAGCGTGCCTCACTTTGATGATGTGTTATAGATAAATCATTAAGGAGGCAGCTCACTGCGGTGATGTATTGGTGTAATAGATCATCAGAGTGAAGTCTTCTGCCGACATACGGCCTGGCTCAAAGGGTGGTGTCATTCAGGGAAGAATTAGCCCAGCAGCAGATCTGGCTTAATTACAGGATAAAAGGTTTGTGAATGATAGGTTGAAGTCTACAGCACCAGCATTTTGATTCTTGATGTAAAAATATAATTGGGCTTCCTGAGAGAATTTTTGATTATTTTCAAACAGCCCTCCGCTTTATCACAACAGCACAACTTGCCATGTGGCTGCTGGGGTACGTTTTATTGGGGGGAATCTCCAGGCCCTTTCCACATCTGAGTTACTGTGGTCCTTTCAATTTGTAGGCCACAGAGTGAGTTAAGGGGAGATAAAATCCAGGAGGCCTGCCTTTAAGGCCTTCAGAAAGATGTTCTTAGCAAGCAGACTGTTGGAATTGAGTGATTTATTCAAATCATCATTAACTAAGGCAGTGGTTCTCGACTCAATCTGTGTGCACGTGTGGGAAGAGGGCAGTCTGGCGAGTATGTGTGTGCATGTGTCTGAGAACATTAGCATCTCAGGGATAATAATAATAATCATGTTTATTGGACACTTAACATTGTGCTAAAGGTTTTGCATGTGTTATTTAATCTCATTTAATCCATACAGCAACATTGTGAGACAGGCATTCTTCTTCTTCTCATTTTCCAGATGAGGAAATCAGCCAAGAGCTGGCATTACCGGCCAAGGTGGCACAGATGCTCGGGGGCAGAGCCGGTGGGCCTGGTGCTGCAGGTGACTCTTACCATCTCCCCTCCCACCTCTAGATCCACCCCGCTTCCTTTGAGAACCCTAAACCAGCGCTCTGTGGACCACAGACCTCAGTGAGCACAGCTCAAGATGCGTTTGTTGGAAAAGTAATTATTTTATTTTAAGACACATAAATCAAACATTCGGTATTAGTATCGGGCCTCCAGTTTGGTCTGAGTTGGTTATTTCTTGAAAAGCTTGTAGGATGAGACTTCTAGCAATAGTAGGTGAAACTATTTGGCCCAGCTCTCCCGGGAGACAATGACAATAGATGCATAAAATATTTTTTGAAATATTCTTAAATAGTATTAAATTGCTGATAGGAGAGTAAGAATGACTAGGTTGACAGAGATGGAAGAATAGGAACCAGAGGGGTGAACGAGCA
The DNA here is from genome assembly GCF_026419965.1 of Kogia breviceps. Classification (NCBI taxonomy): domain Eukaryota; kingdom Metazoa; phylum Chordata; class Mammalia; order Artiodactyla; family Physeteridae; genus Kogia; species Kogia breviceps. The sequence goes on from NC_081328.1 coordinate 24,742,417, forward strand.
CAGAGGCTGCTTTCACCCTGAGGGTTACTGTTCCTGATGGCCCTACAGCTACTGGAAGAGAGAGGGCGATGGAGGCCAGAAGGCAGCCCTCTCCACAGTATGTGGGGAGCCCCAGGGCTATACCCCTGTGGGAGGTGACCTGGAAGTGGAGCAGCCTACATGCAGAATTACAACCCAGGTTCCAATTACCCAGATTGTCCAGGTCCAGGAAATCTCAGTCTTAGATGTGGTTTAAGGTGGGCCCTTGGGACTTCCCTGGATGTCCAGGGGTTAAGACTTCGCCTTCCAATGCAGGGGGTACAGGTTCAATCCCTGGTCGGGGAGCTAAGATCCCACATGCCTCGTGGCCAAAAGAAAAAATACCAAAAGCATAAAAAACAGAAGTAATATTGTAACAGATTCAGTAAAGACAAACAAACAAACAAACAAACAAACAAAAAGGTCCACATCAAAAAAAAAAAGGTGGGCCCAGACTGGTATGGCTCCAACACATTACAGAAGCAGATCTCTGGACATCTGGCCTCATATTACTCCTATAAATAATTTTTAAAATACTGGACTGGGCTTCCCTGGTGGTGCAGTGGTTGAGAATCTGCCTGCCAGTGCAGGGGACACGGGTTCGAGCCCTGGTCTGGGAAGATCCCACATGTCGCGGAGCAACTGGACCCATGCGCCACAACTACTGAGCCTGTGCGTCCAGAGCCTCTGCTCCGCAACAGGAGAGGCCCGTGCACTGTGATGAAGAGTGGCCCCCACTCGCCGCAATTAGAGAAAGCCCTCACACAGAAACGAAGACCCAACACAGCCAAAAATAAATACATAAATTTATAAAAAAATAAAAAATAAAAATAAATAAAAATACTGGACTATGGTCGATGAGAACCAGGAACTCGACCCCGTGAGAACCAGCAAAAACAGGCAATAGAAACAGATCTATAAAGACTTTAGTTATTGAAACCATCAGACTACAGAAAATAAATGACTTTTCTTCCTTACTATGTTTAAATAAATAAAACATGAGCTTGAAAGATCTCTTAGAGAACAGAAGACAATAAATGAGAAGTTGTTATAGGACAAATATGCAGCTGTCTATCCACCGTTCTCCCCACCCATTCCACCCTCAACCCTTGTCCCTCAAAGAAGGAAGAAATTCTGGGCAGCAAGATTCAGTATGGAAATCTCACTTAGCTTTGGTACCAGGAAAACCAGGAAGGACATTGTCTTATTCTCAGTATGTTTATTTTCAATAAAGAATGTCAAATATAGAACTTCCTTATTTGGCTCTTATTTGTGACTTAAAAGAAATGTAATTTGAATTTTTATTTGTTTGGAAGTAAGAAATACTTACAGGCAAATTGACTGAAAAATCTTGAAAATAGACAACCAACAATATACCACAGCCCTCTCCCACAATAAAGAGGGGTATACAACTTCACCTTTTTAAATCATCATAGAAAATATACTATTAAATTTGATATGTAAGTGTTAAAATCTGAAATGTAAGTGGCTATGATGCTATGATGTATAGATGACATTGCTAAAAATCCTTAGGAATCAGAGTTAAAAACGTGGGCTCCACCTCAGACAGACTGGGTTGAAGCTCCAGTTCTGACAATTAACAACATTTTGTAATCTTGGGCAAATTAGTTAATTTCCCAGAGCCTCAGTTTGCTCATCTGCAAAATGGGGATGATAATAGCACTGCATCTGCTTCAAGATGTTGAAAGAGTCAAGAGATCCAGGATGGAAAGAGCTTTGCACTCTGCTGACCCAGGAAACTTGCCATTGTGACTTTATCTTCCTGGAATAGCACTACCCCACCACTGGGAAGCTGGCATTTGCATTTCGCTTGCATTTAAATCTAGGAAGGCATTAGTAAAGAGACTGATTCCCTATGTGTAACTACTCAGAAAAACTCTCTTACCATGAAAAGCTGATGAGGCTTGGCTCCTGGGGACCGGCTCAGGGCTGCTCAGGCTTGGCCGTTTACAGGGAACCTTTTGATAAAGAAGCCACTTATTCTGGCCTCTAAAATCAAGGCCATCTCCTTGTGAAGGGTAGAAATCCAGGTGAGATACGATTGATAATCCTGCATTGCAGAAATTTATTAAAGATGTCCAGATTAAAAATTGACTTGTTTGTCAATCAATCATCCTGTTTTCTACCTTTTTCTCTGTCATTTACTAAAAATATCCCTGTATGGCACTGAACCCCCTGTAGACATCCTGAATGCTAATCTCCCTTCCCTTGCCTTTGGAAGGACAAGCTTGGTTGTGTTCCTTGACAGAGGTCCCTGGGTTTGTCCTTGTCTTGTTGAAGGCTTTACTATTATTAGTTAAGTTTTTCCCGAGTCATATGATTTCAAGTGAGGAAGAAGGGCACAGCAGTGGAAGTCACCAATAAAGTGTGGTTCAGGCTGCATTCTCCTATTTTTGATAATATCCTTAAACCCCAGTGAGAGGGGACAGGTTGCAAACAGCCAACCTAAAGACTGATCCAAGGCTTAACTATTGATCAGTAGGTCCCTGTGAAACTGTTGGGGTTCCTTGTTTCAAAGAGCTAAGTCAGCATCATTTGAGTTTTCCAATATCTCAGCATGCACTTGGGGGATGTCTTAGGCTGGGTCCCCTGTAAGCAGACTCTGAGATGGAGAGCTGCATGCAGAATTTTAGTTAGGCGCGTTCTCAGGAGATATACCTATAAAGGGGGCAAGGCAGGCAGGACCAGGCCCCCAGTGTGCTTGCCTTAGATACCTCAGCTAATTGTATGGGGAGCTCTGCAAATGAGATGGTCCTTCAGAGTTGTCCCTAGGGAAGGGGGCTGGGCCTTTGCTTCCCCCCATCAGCCGGTCATTGGCCAGGGCCATCCCAGGGAGAGGATGTACCTTGGGTGAAGCAATTTCCAGTGAGGGATGAAGCTCCGAGCCATAAGCAGCCCATATTCTCAGCAGCTGGGAGATGGGCGGGTGGCCCTGAAGAGGGGGATCTTGGCGGACAGTGTTCGTGACAGATCATCCATTGAGCTGCTCAGACCCACTTGCTTTTCATAGTAAGTTTGCCCCATCTCTGATGGTTTCTCTAGGACTGTGGGTTGTTTCGTAGGGAAACTTGACAAGAGAAGGCTTAATGGGGCAAACTGCAGCCCCTGATACTGCATTTGATCTCAAGACTCTAACTGATACTCAAATGCCCCCTTCTCCACCACCTGTACTAGATTCTTCTTACTCTTGGCCAGCATCTCTGCTGGTCTAAGTGGCTTGCTTGGTGGGATGACCTAGACTCTCATTCCTGAGGATTCTGAGGGGCTTTGGTTGCCACTCTCATTTCACGCCTTGGCTGCCATTTATTATTAAAATTGGGTTTAACACCAAGAAATGCCCCGGTGGATCATCTGGGTGTCAAACGTATCCCATGTATGAACTTGGCTCGGCTTTTCTCCTCCTCTGTCAGCTGGCCATACAGGACTCCCGTGCAGCCTTAGGCCTGGAGCTGGGGCAACACTGGTGCACGACGTGGGGTCTGGGCTGCCTGTTCCTGAAGCTCACTTGTGCTGATCCTGAACGTACCACTTCCATCTTACGATGGATCGCTGCTGGGCCCGCCTGTGACTGGCTGCAAGTTCATGACGGGCATCTTTGGTTGCCTGTCTGATCACTTGGTGTCACTTGGTCGGAACGTCATCTCTCCCAGGTTCTGGAGCATCTGGGAACTGCTTTTGAACTGGTGTGTAGTTCTTCCTGCAGATGTCCTGTCTTGCTTCAGAACCGTAGGCGACTATACTATTATTCTCTTCCTGGGGCTTGCCAGAAACTCCACGTGGCATCTTTTCCTACTGCAGATCCTCTGGTTCCATGCAGCCTGCCGGGTTGTACAGCGTAAGAGGCAGGGTTGCCTGAACTTGATCAGAGCCCTTTCCTGCCCTAGTTCCCACTCTAAGCTGGCAGACTTCTGTGTTACCTGGTGAAGCATGGGCTATGGTATCTCCAGAAACTGATGAGGCATACCAGGCATCATGCTCCCTGCTAGGCGGTGGGAACTGAGGCTCTGCAGCTGGGATAGTTCTTCAGGAGCAAGGAGGCAGGGCTCACATCCCTGCCTCAGCTGGTCCTTGGCCACAGGCTGCCCCCTGGAAGGGATGTAATTTTTTTTTTTTAATTTTTATTGGACTATAGTTGCTTTACAATATTGTCTTAGTTTCTACTGTACAGCAAAGTGAATCAGCTATGCGTATATATATCAGCTATACATATATCCCCTGGGATGTAATTTTGAGCAAGGCAGTTCTGTGTGGCCAGAGGAATTCCCAGTGAGGGATACAGCTGTGAACCCTCATCAACTGATAGCTCCAACTGCTGGGATGTGAGCCTGGGGGTTCTGGGCAGAGGACCACAGTATCCATCACAGGAATCAAATTCCAGGACTAGCACTAGGGTGAGGCAAGTGAGGCACACGGGGCCCAAACTTGAGTCACTCACTCTCAAAATTGTACAAGTGCAGATTTGGCGCTTGCCTTACCCTAGTCCTGGCCTGTCAAACACCCATGGAAATCTAATATCAGGAAATGGTAAAAATTTCAGGTTGATCAGAATAAAATTCCCAGTCACCATGAAGTCAGCCTCTTTCTGGAACTGGTGGAACATTGGACAGCATAATTCTAGAATATTTCCTTTCTACTTCTCGGCAGGGGACAGGGAAGGGTGGACACTAGGAGAAGGTGTTACCTGTAATTACTGCTAAAACATTCAGAGCACCTTTCCAACGTGCCAATTATTCTATGACTTTGTTTGTTTAAGCCCATGGTCATTACCCCATGATCTCTGCATTATGGAAACGAAGTCAAGGAAGAAAGAACAGAACATTTCAGTTTCCTTCTGTTATTATGACATTGATGGTATTGTCTAATCCTGACCCTACAGGCCAGCTTCAGTGGGTGGGACCACTCACCTGCAAGAGACTGCAGATTATAGAACGACCATAACATGCTAGGAGAACAAGAGGTGGTTGGAAGGCCAGAGAAACACATAACTCACATACAAGTAGAAATCAGAGGTGGAGCCCAACAGGAAAAAAAAGCAAGAGTTGAATACAGAGAAGGCTGAGTGGAAGAGGACATGGGTATGGGGCAGGATCATTCTGGGACTGATACTGAACCTGCTGGATTCCAGCCATGGCATCCTGGGAATGTGTGGGCATCGATGGATAGTTTTTGTTTTTCTTTTTTACCCAAAGCTTCTTAGAGCATCCTTCCCAATCATATAGTTAAGGCAACTCTAATCAGATACCATTGCAGTTTTTATTATTAACTTAACAACTTGAAAATAAAGTTCATCAGGAAGGATAAATGCATGAGAATAGCCAATGAAATTTGAAATATAAGAATGTGATATACCTACTAACAATCAAATGTATTATAGGGCAACAATAATTAAAACAGCATGATACAGGTGTAAATAAGCAATTAGACCAAGGGAGTACAACAGAGTTCAGAAAAAAACCCTGTGTATGGGTATTGAGTATATGACAAAGCATTTCACATCAATGAGAAAAGGGTGAATTATTAGATAGGCAGTGTTGGGAATAGGTTGTGAATTTCAGGGGAAATTTTAATTTAGTTGTCTATCTGGCACCATACCCAAAAATGATCCCACACGAATTAAAAATCTAAAAATAAAAATTAAAACTATAAAAGTACTAGAAGAAAATATAGGGCCTTTTTGAACATGACACGAAATTCAGCAGACAAAAGGAAAAGAGTGACAGTTCTGACTACATAAAAGAAACAGTGACAACAACTTCTGTAAGGTGAAAAATACCACAAACAAAAGTTAAAGGATGGAAGAAAATATTTTAAACATATATGCTAGACAGAAGGTTAACATCTATCATATACAAAGAGCTGCTACAAATCAGTACGAAAGAGAAATACCATGGACAAATGAGCTAGCACTGTGAACTGGCAATTCACTGAAGAAGGAATACATGAGGCACATAAAGAAAAAATGCTCCACCTCAGAAACAATGAAAGCAACCACAGATCAAAGCAAAATAAGGTCTATTTTCCCTGTCAGAATTGGCAAAAGTTAATGAGATTGCTAACACTCTGTGTTAGCAAGACAGGATACAGATAAAAAGGCATGCATAGTTGAAACTGAAGCTTGCTAAAACTTCTCCCCACCCCCCACCCCCCGCAATAAACATGGAAGCGCTTATGTCTCTTCAATGACCTGTTTTCATTTCCTTTGGATAAATAACCAGAGGTGGGATTCCTAGATCTTACATTAGTTCTATTTTTAATTTTTTGAGGAACATCCCTATCGTTTTCCATAGTGACTGAACCAATTTTCATTCCTACCAACAGTGTACAAAGGTTCCCTTTTCTCCACATCCTTGCCAACAATTGTTATTTTTTTTTGTCTTCTTGAAGATAACCATTCTCACAGATGTGAGGTGATATCTCATTGTAGTTTTGATTTGTATTTCCCTGAAGATTAGTGATGTTGATCACCTTTTCTTGTACCATTTGGATGTCTTCTCTAGAAGAATGTCTATTCAGTTCCTCTGCTCATTTTAAAACCAGATTTCTTTTTTAATGTATTTATTTACTTGGCTCTGTCAGGTCTTAGTTTCGGAATGTGGAATCTTTTGTTGTGACGCGTGGGCTCTTCATTGCCGCGCATGGGCTTCTCTCTAGTTGTGGCGCTCTGGCTCTAGAGTACGCGGGCACAGTAGTTGCAGCACGTGGGCTTAGTTGCCCCGTGGCATGTGGGATCTGAGTTCCCCAACCAGGGATCGAACCCACATCTGCATTGGAAGGCGGATTCTTAACCACTGGACCACCAGGGAAGTCCCAGACTGTTTATTTCTGTGTTATTGAGTAGTATGAGTTCTTTATAGATTTTGGATATTAACACCTTATCTGATCCTTGGTTTGCAAAATTTTGCTCCCATTCTGTAGGTTGCTTTTTCCCTTTGCTGATCATTTCTTTTGCTGTGCAGAAGCTCTTACATTTGATATAGTCTTACTTGTCAATTTTTGCTGATGTAACATTTTTAAAGAAGCATTTGGCAATATCAGTCAAATATAAAATACATTTGCCCTTTGACCCAGAAACTATACTTTTAGAAATTTATCATACGGAAACCCTCCTTCAAGAGAGACAAGATATATGGCTAAGTAGGTTCACTTAGCATTGTTATAGAAGAACACTGAAAATAACCCTTCAGGGTAAGAGAGGTTAGATAAATTGTGGAATATCCATACAATGGGAAACTACTAAGAAGAATAGGGCTGATCTATGTTGTACAGACTTGGAGTAATGTCCACATTACTAGTTAAATAAATAGTTAAATAACAATTACTAGTTAATTGTTAGTTAAAGGAAAAAGCAAATTGAAAATTATTATATAAAGTATGAATCCATTTTTAAAATAGTTTAAAAAGTAAAAGAATAGTTTAAAATTTAAGCTATTACCGTAGAAATTTTCAAGCACATAAAAAGTAGAGTGTAATGAACCCCTCTAGTCCCAAAGCATTGTTGCAACAATTTTCAACTCTTGGTTATTCTTTTTCCATCCCATTCACTTGCCTCCCCAACCCACGGGTTATTTGAAGGAAATCCCAAATATCCTATCACTGTATCCATAAGTATTGGGTGGGCAAAAAAGTTCGTTCGGGTTTAAACCCGAACGAAATTTTTGGTCCACCCAGTACATCAGGTCCACGTTCACATTCAAAGGATGGTGCAGGCAGGGAAGAAAGGAGACACACTAACTTGATGTCAGTGGTCATCCTTGAGGAGTAGGCTTCATGGGGGTGGATTTTTATTTTTAACATTTCAGTAGTGTATAATTTGTTTTTACATTATTACGGTAAAAGAAACCTCGGTAAAGATTTTTAAGGGAGTAAGAGAGAAACCTCAACCATCCTTTTTATCTCTACAAAACCCCCTTATAAAAGTTAAGAAAGCAAATGAAATCATTGTTACTTGATTTTAAAAAGCCACCTCCAATTTTTGATGGAATGGTTTGGGATTAATGCATCAATAAAGATATTAAAATTGGAATACATAATTAATACTTATTACTATCAGAATATCCAGTTTAGGTCAAATTTTTAATAGTTGAGTAAGTGCTGCATGAACTGTATGTATATTATAATATAGCGAAGCTCTTATAAAAATCAAGGTTGCTGGGACTTCCCTGGTGGCGCAGTGGTTAAGAATTTGCCTGCCAATGCAGGGGACATGGGTTCGAGCCCTGGCTGGGGAAGATCCCACATGCCGCGGAGCAACCTAGCCCGTGCGCCGAAACTACTGAGCCTGGGCTCTAGAGCCCATGTGCCACAACTACTGAAGCACATGTGCCTAGAGCCCATACTCCACAACAAAGAGAAGCCACTGCAATGAGAAGGCCATGCACCGCAACAAAGAGTAGCCCCCGCTTACCGCCACTAGAGAAATCCTGCGTGCATCAATGAAAACCCAACGCAGCCAAAAAAAAAAAAAAAAAGAAATCAAGGTTGCTATAGACTGAAAAAAGTTTGTGTACCCCAGAATTCATCCGTTGAAATCCTAATCCCCAAAATGGTGCTATTTTGAGACAGGAAGTTTGGGAGGTGGCTAGGTCATGAGGGTAGAGCCCTCCTGGATGGGATTACTGGATGGGATTAGTACCCTCATAAAAGAGACCCCAGAGAGCGCCCTTGCCCCTTCTGCCGTGTGAGGCAGAAGATCCAGAAGATGGCAATGAACCAGGAAGCCGGTCTCACCAGACACCAAATCTACCAGCACCTTGGTCTTGGACTTCCCAGCCTCTAAAACTGTGAGAAATAAGTTTTTGTTGTTTATAAGCCACTGGTCTACGGTGTTCTGTTATAGTGCTCAAAGGGAGTGAGACAGATGTATACATGTATGGAACTGAAGTAGTCCAATTGCAAAGTTTCCAGAGGGAGACTGTGATTGGCCCACATTGGGTCAGCTGCCCCCTTGTGGCCCAATCAGCTGTAATTAGGAGGGTGGGGCTGTGCATGCCAGGGTGGGTGGGCTGAGCAGACATCTCCTCTCCTCTCAGCCAGCTTTCGTATTTCTCCCCCAAGTTTCCTTCCCTTGTGTTTCTTGACCTAAGTGCCTTGTGCAGCCCGCAAGTGTGTGGAGAGAGGAGCATGGTGGAGACATAGAGGAAAGGACTTTGAAGGCAGACAGTCTGGGTTTGGATGGGCAAACTGTGATTTTGAGTAAAACCCTCTTCTCTGAGGCTGGCTCCTCACTTTCGTTACGGATTGTGAAAGAGAAAATGCCTTATGGATGAAGAGGACCAGGTCCATACCTGGCACGCCTTCCGCGCCCCTTTATCATGAAGCATTGTGAGCTTGGGCTTCTCATTCAGGAACCCAACCCTGGAACATTCTGGAGTGGGGCTTGGAGATGCTGCAGCGCAGCCCCTGTCACTGCAGAGTCATCGAAGGGGCTTCCCCAGCTGGGCCGACAGAAGCAGGCACAGCCCCAGCCCACGAAGCACTGTTTTCACAAGCAGGGGCCCCTCCCCTCTTCCCCTTGACCTTGGAGTGCAGCCCCCAGGGCATCTCCTCACAGGCCCAGTCTTCCCACCGAGAGGCCCATCTCTCCTCACCGCAGGCCTCTCCGCACACCCACTCGGATATGCGCTAATGCCATTATCTTCCCGAAATTAAAATCAAGCCTCAACCTATATAATGTTTCTCCGAGAGGGAATTGGGGTTATATATTCCTGCGTCGAGCGATATTCTATTTCAGTCATAGCATTTAATTATGATTGGTATGTTAGTGCCCACCGGAGCATAACAAATTGTCATTATGTTATTCTGCTGAGTCTAATTTAATTGGCAAGTTGTCACAAAAGCAATTATCCATCATTTATTTTGTTGCCATAACCACATCTAGAAGAGCACCTGCTGTCTGCAAGGGGAAATGCGCCACTGTCTCTCAGCCCTGGATCCAGGCCACTTATCTGACACAAAGGCATTGCTTCCCCTTCTGATTTAAAAATATGTTCCTCATTTCCTGCAGCGGTCTCATGAATCCTCCTGGGGAAGCCTCAAAGTGCCAGAGGAAAGTCACAGCCCGGGAAGTGGCCTAGGGCCCACCTGAGGCTGGAGGTCGGGGGCAGTAGGAGGGAGAGGCCCCGGGGAGGGTCTGGGACCCCGGGCTTTGCTCTGTCAGCTGTTTCAGCAGCCACATCGGCGATGGATTTATAGACATTTGTTGCTCGTTTCTCCCAGGGCATGTGCTTGCTCACTGGGAAGCAGGATTATCTGGCCATTTTACAGAGAGGCAACCTGAGGCCCAAAGTCACGAGGGGAGTCTGGGGAGGGGCCGAGACTACAACGGAGATCTCCGGACTCCAAAGGTCTTTCCCATTCTTTGGATCAAGCACATGCAGGCAAAACCAAGGTACTTTGGGGCCTGACACAGTCCCAGGCTGTGGCTCTGGTGCAGCTGGACAGTCATCTGCCCTCCTAGGCCAGGCTTCAAGGGCCCTATTTCACATGGACACACCAGAGATAGCAGCCGAGTGGGGTGCAAAGAGCAGAGGGCGAACGGAAAAGGGAGGGGAGAGCCACGAGGTGGGCTGCCCACCTCAGAGAGCCTGAGACAGGAATGGCCCCCTTCCCAGGAGCCTCTGATTCTAAACTCTCTAGGAGGCCTTGGTGGCCCCGCCCCTCCTGGTGGCCCCGCCCCTCCCTGGTGGCCTCCCCAGGCTTGAATGCTTATCCCCACACCCAAGCCCAGGAAGACTTTTGTGAGTGAGGAAGCAGAGGCAAGCAAAGTTTGGTTTACGGGATTTTTTTTTTTTCTTCCCTAAAGCTGGGAGATAGTCATTCCTAAGGGAAGATGCAGCCTGCAGGTCTGTCCCTGTCCTGTGGATGGAAGTGGGTGGAAAAATGACTAATCTTGTCCTTGCTTCCGCGATGCTTTTATTAGCATAGTCAACCAATGGCTTGTTAAAAACAAAATCAAACCCCAAACAAAATCAAACCCCAAACACAACACCCAGTAAGTTGCAAAGGGGAAAAGAGAACCAGACCTTTAAATCAACTAGCTTCTCCCTCTGGGTCAGTCAGCTGCAATTCCCAGGCTACCTACTTGGGGACATTGGAAAATTACCAGCTTCCCAAACACAGGCAGATCATTTCTTGTAACTCTTAAAAAAATCTTTTGTTGTCATTGCTGACTAAAAATAAGCTAAGGATGTGTCCAGTTCCTCCCTCCTGGACCAACATTATCCCTAAGGAGTGTTTCTCATGGCTGCTGAGAAGTCACTCTTGCCACCGTAGCAAAATGGCCAGGATCTCTGCTCAGTGCGGGAGGCCCCCTTGAGTCTCTGGGGCAAGAACTTATACAGTTGATATCAGAGCAGGAACAAGTTTAATGTGCAGGTAGGAGGCTGTGCATGAGGGCCCCGCTGGGTCCAGCTGTGGTAGAGGGTGGTGTTTAATTACAAGTGGACGTGTAAATTAGCTCGAACTCTCTGGAGAGTAAGTTGGTTAAAAATGGGTCAAGAGCCATAAAAAATGTCCATCATCTGACTCAGGAATTCTGCTTAGGATAAGCAAACTATTTCAAAACAGAAGAAAGATGTTTGCTCTGGTGTTATTTATAATAGCAAAAACAAAATCTGTGCTGAGGAACAAGCGGACTTAGAGCAAGTGGCTCTGAGCCCAGGGGTGTTGTTGATAAGAGTTTGCTTTGTGTTTTCTGGGAGGGACAGGAGTCAGGTGTCAGGAGGAGTTCTTTATGCAGTTGCATTAAGTAAGCATTTTTGGGGCGTCACAGTAAACAGAGCCAGGTTATGTGTGTATGTAAATACAGATAAGACATGGTCCCTCTCGAGTTAGTTTCCTATTGCTGCTGCAACAAATTATCTCCAACTTAGTGGCTTATTATCTGGCGTATTTTTACGCCAGATATCATTAGTGGCGTATTTTTTAATCTTACAGTTCTGGAGTCGGAAGTCTGGAATGGATCTCACTGAGTAGAATCAAGATGTCAGTAGGGTTGTGTTTCTTTCTGGAAGTGCTAGGGAGAGTTGGTTTCCTTTCCTTTTCCACCTTAGAGAGCCTGCCCTCCTTCCTCCATCTTCAAAGCCAGCAACAGTGGGCTGACTCCTTCTCACCTGGTGTCTCTCTGACCTTCTGTCGTCCCAGCTCCTTCTGACCTCCCTTTCCTGCCTCCCTGGACCTCTTCTAAGGACTCATGTGATAATCCAGGCTATTCTCCCTGTTTCAAGGTCAGCTGATTAGCAACGTTAATTCCATCTGCTGCCTCAATTCGCCTTTGCCAGGTAATGCACCATATTCACAGGTTTGGGGTCTAGGACGTGGACATCTTTTGGTGGGGGGCCATTATTCTGCAAACCACGGTCGAAACCAGGAGCTTACCATTTAGTGAGAGAGACACGTGACCACATCTTTAGAGTACATGGCAGAGAGGCATAATCAGCCAGCAAGACTGGGGGAGGCAGCATGCATATTCATAATAATCCAGAAATTCCTTTCTGGGAAGCTAGATACTATCCTACTTGTTCTCCTCCTCCTCCCAGCACAAACTCTCTGCCCTGGTCACTTTAGTGTCTGCACTGTTTCATAATCACCAAGGGCACTTTCCCAGTTTACACCTTTGCCCATTGCTGCCCCTACCTGGTTGCCCTTGTTTCTTCCCATTCTGTACCCCAATCACCCCACCCCGTCAAAATCCAGATCAAGTGCCAGGTCCTCCCTGACTCTTCCCTGCACCCTCTCACCTCAGCCCAGGGCTTCTAAAACACTTATAGTCTCAATTACACAATGTTCCACCTAAGTTTGATCACTTTCACATGCTATTCTCTCAATTTTAGTGCGTTCTTATGTCTCAGCTAGATTTCAGTCACTCTGAGATCAGGGATCATTCTTCTATCACTCCCATAGCACCTGGAATGGTGGTAGTGAAGAAAAGTTTGCTAAATTTGTTCAAGCCATTCTTTGAACAAATGGGGGCACTCACAAAGGTACCAGACCCTGGGGATGGATATGAGCTCCAAAGGGAGTCCTGCTCTAAAGGGGCACTCAGTCTAGAGGGGGAGATTGACGGGTTATGATGCGGTCCGACAAGAGCTGGAACAGAATCACACATGGGAGGGGCTTCTGGGTCAGCTTGTGGGTGGATCAAGGAAGGCTTTTCAGAGGAAGTGATGTCTGGGTGGAGTTTTGAAGGATGAGTAGGAGTGAGCTAGATAAAGGGATCTGGGGAAAGCATCCTATTCTAAGAGAAGAAGGAATATTTAAAGCAGAACAGAAATTGGGCTTCCCTGGTGGTGCAGTGGTTGAGAGCCCGCCTGCCGATGCAGGGGACACGGGTTCGTGTCCCGGTCTGGGAAGATCCCACGTGCCGCGGAGCGGCTGGGCCCGTGAGCCATGGCCGCTGAGCCTGTGCGTCCGGAGCCTGTGCTCCACAATGGGAGAGACCACAGCACTGAGAGGCCCGCATACCACACACACACACACAAACCCCCCCCCCAAAAAAAACAAACAAACAAAAAAAGCAGGACAGAAATTGATTGAATTCTGGAAGAACTTCTCATCTCTCTGTCTCTACCAGATGTGAGTATTATAGATGCTAAATGTTGTCCAGCTTGGTTTCCCCAGCCTCCCAGCACAGGCTCACTGCTCTGGTCACTTGAGTCTCCTCTCTGGTCTGTAGCCATTACATGCTTTTTCCTAGTCCCACACCTTTGCCCATGAGCTTGGAAAAAAATGGTAAAAGCTGACATTCACAAGTGAAACTGACAAGGAAAGGACAAAAATGATCAAGTCTCACTAAGTCAAAAGGCTAATAATAATACCTATGACAGACAATAAATAATATTCTTAATACATACCCGATAAGGAAAAGACAAAACTTAAAAAAAAAAAAATGGACAAAGGACAGGAGCAAGCATTTTACAGATGAGAGAACACCAATGGCTGATAAACATTTGAAAATATGCTCCACTTGTAGTTGGGGAAATGTACAAGATTGTTACTGTATTGATAGTAACAAAAGCTGGATAAAATCAGAATTGTCCATCAATAGGTGAATGTTGAATAAATTATAGTATTATAGAAAATTATAAGACAGACTAGTATAGAATATTATGGAGGTATTGAAGAATGAATTAGATCCATATATTTGACCGGGAGGAATCCCCATGATACCCTGATATAAGGTTAAGTGGCAGGAGCAGTGTTACAGCCCGCGGGGGAGTTGGGGAAACTTAATGGGGAATGGCTGTGTCTGTTTAAATCATCGCCAGAAAAGGTATGGAAGCCTCCTTACAATGAGCACATACCCTTTTTGTAATTGCAAATATTAATAACATTTTTTTTTAAAGAACTGAGGAGAGAGTTCAGCGGGGTCTCTGTTAAGGGGGTGAGGAATGATTCATGCGGGCAGGTTCCTGACTGCGGGCCTATTTGTCCCTCCTTGGCTTCTCTTCTATTCAAATGAGCTAATTTAACAAAAGTGAGATAGCTCTCATTTCCTTGGTTAAGTGCGTTTAGATCCTGGGATTAAAAACAGCATCATTTACATATGTGGTGACCCTCTTTTTGTACCAGTGAACTCCAATGATAAATTAATTAGAACCATTCAGTGCCAGCCCCGCTTCCCTGAGGATGCCTTCCTTTGAGCGCACACATCTGTCTGAACGGAGCTCTGGACAATGTGTATTGCTAACTCTTCTCCCCCTGGGTAGCAGGGTGAGCCCAGCGTCAGCTCAGGTACCTCTGAAGTTGTTTGAGCACTTTCCTCAGGTCTCCGAGGCTAAACTCGTTAAATCTCTGTCCCAATTGATCAAGGAGAATGCCATTTGCATCTCAGCTCCCTGCTTCTTAGGAAAGCCGGCAGAAGCCCTTTCTTGTGAATCTGAGCTACTCCGGAGGTCGCTGGCCTACGGTCACCATGGCAACTCCCTTCAGTGTACCACGGAGAGGGTTAAGAAAAAGAGTCAGAAACTTACCAGGGGGCCCCAGGAGAAAGCCACTTTCGCAGAGAGGGATTTCAGTGTCAATTATTGGGTTGCTACACGGGGGCACTGCTTTATATAGGATATATTTTTTCTGTAAAAGTTGCTCTAGGTTAATTTTTTTGGTAAAATTTTGTAATTTTATTTTAAACACACAAGTGAAATTCCCTATATTTAGAACTCCACTGTGAATCCTTCTATAAAGGGAATAAAACCCCCTATGATTCTTTTAGTACAAGCATAGATGTCAGATGTCAAGTTGTTTTGAAGTTCAGCACACCAGTTTTTTGGGTTTTGTAAGGTGGGGGTTAGTAGTGTGGGTGAGAGCTGGTTGGGGGGAACTTACTTTGAGTAATGCTTTGGGTGGCATTTGCATGCTGTCTTCGGTTGGGTTCTACTAAAAGAAGACCCTGAGCCACAGATTCGGGTGCAAGTGAGTTTTGAAGGGACTGCTCTCAGGAGACTAGGGGAACAGGAGAAGCAGAATGGGAAAGGGGAGGAAACCAAGTGAAAGTCAGATTTCAGGTCCCAAACTCAGCCTGATCCCATGGGGAACTCAGGGCTTACCACCTGGAATCAAAAGAGCTGGGCTTTTTTTTTTTTTTTTTAATTTAAAAAAATGTATTTATTTTTGGCTGCATTGGGTCTTCGTTGCTGTGCAGGCTTTCTCTAGTTGTGGTGAGCGGGGGCTACCCTTCGTTGCAGTGCACAGGCTTCTCATTGCGGTGGCTTCTCTTGTTGCGGAGCACAGGCTCTAGGTCCACAGGCTTCAGTAGCTGTGGCACGTGGGTTCAGTAGTTGTGGCTTGTGGGCTCTAGAGCACAGGCTCAGTAGTTGTGGCGCACTGGCTTAGTTGCTCCGTGGTGTGTGGGATCTTCCTGGACCAGGGCTTGAACCCATGTCCCCTGCATTGGCAGGTGGATTCTTAACCACTGTACCATTAGGGAAGCCCAAGAGCTGGGCTTTTATGTTCTCAGATCAGTTAGCTATTGGCTAGAGGCTGCCCAGGGGAAAATGTAAAATTCCCAGAATGAAGCTGCTTTAGTGCCCAAGGTCAATCTTCTGAAATTCATCAGTGCAAGCCAGTTTGCAGCAAAGTACACAGAGGGGGCAGTGGGCATGCAGAGCTGGTGAAAGGTATCGATTTCAATGGAGTCTGTAACAGATGCCAACAAGTGTGGTATGCAAACAGCTCTCTAAGGGCACAACCTTAACAAAAATTCAGTGAAATGAATTAGCTTCCCACAACAAGGTATTTAGAATGGTGTTGGAGGAACAAGGTGATAGTACACTTGGGTGGATGCAGTGTTCGTTGAAGAAACATTTCAGAAGAGTATGGAATGAATGGCTGTTAGTTGGAGGACTAGCTCTAGGGGCAGACCGCAGGGCTCCACCTGGGGCCTGTGTTGTGAAACATTTATATCTACATCTTAGAGGCAGATGGTGAACTCATCCAAGCAAATCTGTGGATTACCCTAAACTAAGAGGAAAGGCAAGAGAACAAAGGGGAAAAAGCTGGAAAGATTCCAATGAATGGATAGCTATAAGATTAAAATTAAAGAGATTAATGTAAATGTAATGTGAAGTAAATTTCATTATGGTCACCCATGTGGAATATTATACAGCTGCTAAAAATAACATTGAAGAATAATAATGATATAGAAAAATGTTCATGATTATTTGGTTATAAAAAGATATTATCAGGCTTCCCTGGTGGTGCAGTGGTTGAGAATCCGCCTGCCGATGCAGGGGACACGGGTTCATGCCCCGGTCCGGGAAGATCCCACATGCCGCGGAGCGGCTGGGCCCGTGAGCCATGGCCGCTGAGCCTGCGCGTCTGGAGCCTGTGCTCCGCAAGGGGAGAGGCCACAACAGTGAGAGGCCCGTGTACCACACACACACACACACAAAAAGATATTATCATATTCATGGAAAATGTATTGAAAGGTGTTCTAAAATGATCATGTTGCTTTATCTCTCTAGATGTGGGGTTATGCTTGATTTTGATTCTTCTCTGTTTTTACTCAGTTCTATGACTATTTATTTAAAAATTGGAATTTATGAAAAAATGTGACAACTATTTTTGGTTATTGTTTTTTGTTTTTTTCTTTAGCTGTATGGGGAAAACATAGTTTAAAAACAGAAGACATTAATAATTCTAAATCTGAAGGCATCTAATAACAGTTTCAAAATATATGAACCAAAACCTTACAGAACTAATAGTTGGCAATGATCAGTAGTTGATAGAAAAAATAGAAAATCACTAGCACTCTAGAAACTTGAGCAACACTGCCAACCACTGTCAATTCATATTTATAGAACACTGTCCTGAACAATGGCAGAATGGATCATCTTTTCAGGTGCACAGGAATCTTCACCAAGATAGACCATATACTGGGCCATAAATAAGAATCAATAACCTTAAAGGGATTGACATGATGTAGAATGTGTTCTCCGACCACAGTGGAATTAAAACAGATTTCAATAATATGGAGATATCTAAAATATCACCCCAATATTTGATAATTAAACAACAATTAGATAATTTTTAGATCAAAGAAGAAATCACATATATTTTGAAGTGAATGGTAATGAAAGCAATATAGAATATCTGGAATGCAATTGTAACAAAGCTTAGAGAAAAACTTAGTTTTAAAGGCTTAAATTAGAAAAGAAGAAAGGTTTAAAATGAATGATTTAAGTCTCCACTTTAAGAAGGAGAAAAAGAAAAAGAAAAACAAAATAAACTCAAAATAAGTGGAAGGAAGAAATTATAAAGATGAGTGAAGAAATAAATGCAATAGAAAATAAATGGTAGAGAAAATGAATGGAAATAAAAGCTATTTCAAAAAATAATGAATAAAACTGGTAAACCTCTAACTAGAATGATCAAGAAAAAAACTGAGAAGACACAAGTTACTGATACCAAGAATGAAAGAGGGGACATCACTAAACAGCCTCCTAGAGATAGTAAAGGATAAAAAAGAAATAATATAAACAGATTTACACCAAGAAATTCAACAACAAAAGAGAGATTTACAAGCTTCTTTAAAGTCACAAATTACCAAAACTGACTCAAAAAGAAATAGAAAATCCAAATAACCTTATTTCTATTAAAGAAATTTAGGTTATAATTTTTTTTTTTTTTTTTTTTTTTTTTTTTGTGGTACGCAGGCCTCTCACTGTGTGGCCTCTCCCGTTGCGGGGCACAGGCTCTGGACGCGCAGGCTCAGTGGCCATGGCTCACGGGCCTAGCCGCTCAGCGGCATGTGGGATCTTCCCGGACCGGGGCACGAACCCGTGTCCCCTGCATCGGCAGGCGGATTCTCAACCGCTGCACCACCAGGGAAGCCTAAGTTATAATTTGAGAAGCCTTTCTATAAAGAAAACTCAAGGCCCACATGGCTTAATTGGTGAATTATATCAAACAGTAGGGAAGAAATAATACCAATGTTATACAATTTTCCCCCCAAATAGAGAAGACTTCATAACTCATAAAGATAGCACCTGATACCCAAACCAAAGACATTACAAGGAAAGAAAACTATAGAACAGTATCCCTCATGAATATCGATGCAAAAATTCTTAATAAAACAAAAACGTTAAGAAATCAAATTCAGAAACATATATAAAGGATAGGGCTTCCCTGGTGGCGCAGTGGTTGAGAATCCGCCTGCCGATGCAGGAGACACGGGTTCGTGCCCTGGTCCGGGAAGATCCCACATGCCGCGGAGCAACTAAGTCCGTGAGCCATGGCCGCTAGGCCTGCGCGTCTGGAGCCTGTGCCCCGCAACGGGAGAGGCCACAACAGTGAGAGGCCCGCATACCACAAAAAAAAAAAAAAAAAAAAAAAAAGGATAATACATCATGACCTACTGGGGTTTATACCAGGGACTCATGGTTGGTTTAATATTTTAAAATCAATTAATCTAATTAATCTTATTAACACAGTAAAGGAGAAAAACTATACAATCATCTCAATAGAAAAATGCATTTGACAGAAATTCCCCATTTATGATAGATATTCTTAAGAAACTATGAATAGGCAGGAGGGATAAATTAGAGTTTGGGATTAACAAATACACACTGCTATATATAAAATAAACAAAAAGAACCTACTGTATAGCACAGGGAACTATATTCAATATCTTGTAATAACCTATAATGGAAAAGAAACTGAAAAAGAATATACACACACACATACACAGTTTATATATTTATATATAAAAGTGAATCACTTTGCTGTACACCTGAAACTAACACAACATTGTAAATCATCTATATTTCAATTAAAAAAAAAAAGTCTGGAGCAAACCAAGGCCAGTCTAGATTAGCCAACAGGCACCTACTCTCAAGTGTGTGAATAAGCCTCACTAAAGACCAGCGGGGTTGCCTAACTGGCCTCCATCTGACCCCACACATGTGAGCAATGAGCATTGTTGTATATCAGTGAGGTTCTGTGGTTCCGTGTTACACAGCGTTATTGTAGCAATAAACAATTGATACCATTAAAAAGAAAAAGAAAGAAAAAAAAAAACTATGAACAGAAGGAAACTTCCTCAACCTGGTAAAAGGCACCTAAGAAAAACCTATAGCTAACATCATGCTTAATGGTAAAATATTGAATACTTTCTCCCTAATATAGGGAAAAAGGCAAGGATGAATTCTCTCACCACATCTGTTCAACATTGTACTGGAGGTTCTAGCATGTGCAATAAGGGAAACCAAACAAACAAAAAGAAAAACATGCATACAGATGGAAAGGTAGAAATAAAGCCATCTTTGCTCACAGACGACCTGATTTTTTATATAGAAAATCCTAAGAAAAGCTCTGAGAACTAATAAGTGAGTTTAGGAAGGTTTCAGGATACAAGGTCTATTATATAACAAAAATATTATAAATTGTATGGGTTTTTTTTTGTCTGTGGTGCGCAACTTGCAGGATTTTAGTTCCCCAACCAGGGATTGCACCTAGGGCCACGGCAGTAAAAGTGTCAAGTCCTAACCACTGGACTGCCAGGGAATTCCCAAATTGTATGTTTATATACTAGCAACAAACAATTGGAAACTGAAATCTTTAAAAACATAATCTATAATAGCATCAAAACTATTAAATACATAGGGATATATTTAACGAAAGATGTGCAGACACTGAAAAATTTTTTAAATTGTTGAGAGAGATCAAAGAAGAATTAAATAAATGGAAGATATATGATGTTTGCTATGGACTAAATTGTTTCCCGCCCCCCGCCCTCCAAATCCATATGTTGAAGCTCTAACCCCCAATGTGACTATATTTGTAGATGGGACCTCCTAGGAGGTTGTCAAGATTAAATGAGGTCATAAGCTTAGAGAGCCCTGTTCTGATAGGATTAGTGTCCATATGAGAAGAGACACCAGAGCACTCTCTCTCTCTCTCTCTCTCTCTCTCTCTCTGGTATATGCAGAAATAAGTCATGTAAGCACATAGCCAGATGGCAGCTGTCTATAAGCTAAGAGAAGAGGCCTCAGAATGAAACTACCTAATTGGTATCTCGGGCTTCCCAGCCTCCAGAACTGTGAGAAATTTCTGTTGTTTAAGCCGCTCAGTGTATGGTGTTTTGTTATTATGGCACCCGAGTTCATGGATCAGAAGACTCAATATTGTTAAAATGTTAATTCAACCCAGAATGATCGATAGATTCAACACAATCCCAATTAAAATCCCAGAAGACATTTTCATAGAAATTGGCAAGCTGTTTCTAAAATTTATATGAAAATTCAAAGGACCTAATGTAGCCACAACGAATCTGAAAAAGAATGAAGTTGTAAAACTAATACTATCTGATTTCACACCTTAGTATGTAGCCACCAGAATCAAGGCAGTGTAGTACTGGTATAAAGACAGCTATGTAGATCAATGCAACATAATGGAAAGTTCAGAACTAGACCAACACATGTTGGATCAATTGATTGTCAACAAAGCTGTCAAAGCACATTAAGATTAAGAACTTTTATTCACCAAATGCTATTATCAAGAGAGTGTAAGTTGGGAGACAAATTTTACCAACAATATGAACAGGAAAATTTAGTATAAAAATATAATACATAGAAAAGGAAAAGGGTGGTTCACTATTTTAAAAGGTAAGGAGAATGCTAAGATATAATAAAGGTAGTAACTACAGGAAGCAGCTACTAACCCGGGTCCAAGGGAAAAGTGAAAAAGAAGAGCTTAAAACTTAGAAGGGGAGCCCTGAGAGGGTGAGATCCAGACCTCTGAGGAGGAGGCATGGCTGTCACGGGAATGCCCTGTCTGCTACAGCAGCAGTAAAGGAAATGGCTGGAGAGTACTTGTCCCTGAACTACAAGGGCAGCCCACTGCTGTGGCTAACTGCCGGGATTCATGTGCACTGCTCCATTTGCAGCTCCACGTGAAAATAGAGGAACAGAAGGTATAAAGTACCTCTTCTTCCAGCCTTGCAATGAGCCTCCAGTCTCTTCCACTGACAAAGTATATCATCAAGCCAGCTGTCAAAGGAGAAATACCATCTTCAGAGTTCAGTTCCAGAACCACAAAGCAAAGCAAAAAGATGTAGTAAATTTACAACTGGACCAAAAGTGAAAAGGCAAACCACAGAGAGTGGAAGAAAATATTTGCCATATGTATATCTATCAAAGGACTCATATACATAAGGAACTCCTACAAATCAATAAAGAAAAAAGACAGACAGCCCAGTAGAAAAATGGGCACAGGACTTGTACAGGAAATTTCTGAATAGTCAATAAATATATTAAAATGTCACCCTGCAAATGCAAATTAAAACTACAATGGGATACCACTATACACCCATCAGAATGGCTAAAGTAGAAAAGATTGTATATTGATCCTTTATTCAGTGACTTTGGTAAATTGTTTATTAATTTTAATACTTCTTCTCTATATATTTTTGGATTTTCTATGTACCCAATTATGTTGCCTGTGAATAATGACATTATGCTTCATGTGTCTTGAAGCTCTGTTATTTGGTGTATAAATCTTGGGTTGGTCAAAAAGTTCGTTCGGATTTTTCATGTTCCAGAAAAGCCCGAACGAACTTTTTGGCCAATACAATATTTTATGAATATTATGTTCTCTTGATGAATTTACTCCTTTATTATTATAAAATGACGCTTCTCTTATCCCTGTAAATATTCTTGCTCTGAAATACACTTTGATATTTTGTAGCAACTCCTGCTTTCTTTTGCTTAGTGTTAGCAAAGTTTGACCTGGGTCTTTAAAAAAAAAAATTTTCCATGTCCATCCTTATCATGATCATGTTTTCATCTACCTTCTTGAACATATTGAGTAATAGCTATTTTAGCACCCTGTCTATTAATTCTATCATCTGTGTCATTTCTGGATCTGTTTCTGGTACTTGGTTTTGCTCTTCACTGTGGATTGCATGTTCTTGCTTCTTTTTATGCTCAGTGATTTTTGAATTCTTCCCTCTACTGTGCCCAAATCTGGTTTCCCAACACTTTATCTGTTGATCTTAATTCTGTGCTTTAGAAT
Organism: Kogia breviceps; assembly: GCF_026419965.1. Lineage (NCBI taxonomy): Eukaryota > Metazoa > Chordata > Mammalia > Artiodactyla > Physeteridae > Kogia > Kogia breviceps. Next base: position 24,764,962 of record NC_081328.1, read on the forward strand.
TATTTAAATTCCAGGTTACTGGTGCCTGTAGGACCTTTCCTCATAGCACTTCTCAACCTTTAAAATACCACATTTGACCAAGGTCTGCCTTCCTCACCAGACTCCCTCTATGGTGCAGATTCTAGAAATGATCATAGACACCATGATATCCTAGTGGAGTACACAGGCCTGGTACACCTGAGGTCCTTGATAAATATTTGTTGAATGAGTTAATGAATGAATGCTTGGCTTTGATGACTGGCACCCGTTAAGAACGTCATCTGCCACCTGTCCCAAATTTGGATTTTGTGGTTTCAGAGTTCAGAATTCAGCTCTTGTCTTGAGACATGACAATCAGTCACAATTATAAGGACCTTATTTGGATCCTGATTCAAACAGACAAAAAAAGTATGATATAATCAGGAAAAATTAAACACTGCCTTGACTATTTGATGATCTTGAGGAATTATTGTTAACATTTTTAGGTTGAGCACGGTGTAGTGACAATGGTTTTGAAAAGACTTTATCTTTTAGAGATGAACTCTTTATGGATGAAATGATGTCACATTTCGAATTTGCTTCAAAATAATTGATAGAGAAGGAGGAAATGGTGGGAGTGCAGATGAAATAAGATTGGCCATGGGTTGATAACTATTGAATCTGGGAAAAGGGTACATAGGCTGATTATACTCTGAAATGTTTCCTTATAAGTTTGTTTTTTAAAAAATTCCAGCTCTTTGATTGGCTGAACAAAAGGTACATGAACAGAGGTGGGATGGTTGTTCAGGATGGGAGGGATGTAGGCAGGGAGAAGAAAGTCAGAGGGTTCAAAGACCCAGGACCCTCCAAGCCATGTGGAAGCTGCCAAACCAGGGGTCATTCTGTCAAAGTGAGGGCCTTTTGAGGGTGGCACCCTTTTTGTTTATTTCCTTATGCATTTATTAACAAGTTCCTTTCACTTTCACAAATAGGACAGTCATAATTAAGAGGCAAGTCTTACAGGCTGTCTCAAGCAGGATGCAAAAAAATGTCCTTTAAGCAACAATCCCCCCTGCCAGGAGCCCACTCACCCCGGGGTCCCTGGGTGACTTGATGATTCTTCTCTGACCGAGGGTATCAGCCTCGGTCCTGTTCCAAACAGGAACTCAGAGCAGGGGCTCACGTGGCACCGTGAGACAGAGGCTCCCTGTCTCATAACGGCCTAGTGATTCCCTGCCAGCCTCTCAGTGTCTTTAGGATTCAAGGTGGTGAGTGCCAGACTTTTCTGATTATGTTTCTCTTTTCTGCAACTGCTGCTGGGAGGGGTCTTCTGAGTCATGTTGGGGGCCCAGCCCAGGTTCCCCCCTGCTGCTCCGGGTACACAGGTCTTGGACTGTTTCCGCAGGCCTGAAGGGAATGATTTCTCATGCTCAGACCCTCCTCCTTCTCCATTTCTGCCGTTTCTCCCATAGCTGCAGGCTGCTAGCCTGAAACACAGAAGGTGGTACTTCTGCAGGATCTGACCAGGAGAATGAGGTGTTTCAGGCAAATCAGGTCACCCAGTGCAAGATTTTATCTTAACTTCTTCTGGGTCTTTTTCTGTAAGCAGGTCTATATTTCACTGTGTGCACCATAATTGCTCTGCCCCACCCAATATCCTCCCTGCTTGGAGGTGGAAGGTAAGGCAATGTGGACATTTTGAGGGAGTAAAGATGCGTTAATATGCCCGGAGTGGCAGAATTTAACACCACTAACAATGGAATGAAAAAAAATTCTGGAAAGATGGCTTCCATGTGAAGCTTTTCATTTAGATGGTAGCGCAAAAACTCTTGATGGGTTTTCTCACTTGAAGACCAATAATTATTTTCCATTTTAAAAATGAAACACTCCTTTAAAAACTCTTGGGTTAAAAAAAAACAGACAAAAAAAAAAAAAAGAAAAAATCTAGTCATGGTCCCATAACCAAATCACAAGCATAAATACATTTTTGTCTATTTTATTCCACTAATTTTTTTTTTTAAATCCACAGTCCCCATCATTTTGTGATGATGGTCGAAAGTCTAGTCTACACCATTTTCTATGTAACTGTCATTTCCAACCTTGGTATAAAATGCTTCCATGTTATCATGTGCTTTTCATAAGAGGCCTGCTGCCAGATGGTTCCTCCAGAAGATTTCTCTCACTCCTCCCCTATAAATGGGCAGACGGGATGCTTCTGTTCCTGCTGTTTTGTTTTTGCTATTATAAATAACACCATAGCAAACATCTTTTTTTTTTTCTGTATTTGGAGCAATTTCCTTAGGATCCAACCCCAGAAATGGGATTTCTGAGTCAAAGATGTTGAATATTTTTATGGCTCTTGAATCATTTAGCCAATTTGCTTTTCAAAGATTTTGCATGAAAAACAAGAAGCTTTTGCATGAATTTACACTCCCACAGGAGTCCTGATTTGAGTCTTTAAATCTGGAGTGACTTTGTCCCATATACCACACCTTCTAGAATAAATATTTTCCTGCTCAGATATAAACTTTAAAGGTTCTGACACCTGTGACAATATCCCTGCCTATTTTAAGCCTTCTGGTTCTTTCTGAAAGATGCTGTGAAGCAGCTTCGTGTTGCATGTATGCTTGTAGTCCGTCCTTGTCCTTCTCCCAGTCTCACCTTAGGCCACCAGTGGTCATTCTACCCTTTCCTCCTGGGGGCAATTCCCTCATCTAAAGTTCCTGCAGCAATTCAGAAACCACCTGCCCATGCTGGACCCTGGCCGGTCCTTACTTCAGTCTGTGTCCATGCTGGTGATTCCCTAGTCTGCGTTTCTTCTAATGCTTCTCAGAGTCTATGGAGGAGGAGGAAGGGGTTAAGAGCTCACTCTAATTCGTCAGTCAGCGAATTCACCATTCCTATCCCACAAGGATAGGAAGTGAAGTTGTTTTCAGGTTTTGCCAACTTCAACTCCACCCGGAAGGAGAAAAACGTCCCCTCACCACCCCCTGCTTCTTTTGATACGAAGAGAGAAAGCAAAAGGAGAGATTAAAATATTTACAAGTATCTCACCTTCCCCCTCTTTTGGAAGGCACATAACAGAGGAAAGCAGACAGACATCTGTGAGCATTTAGACAGCAGAAAAACAAAGAGGCAGGTTTCAACCGGAGCCGTCAGGTGGTTGGCGGCACCCGCCTGCCCGCCTGTCCGGGGTATGAAGTTTCTGTCCTGATTATATATTGTTTCGTTCTGCCCAAGGGAGAAGGAGAGTGGCCGTGACTGCAGAATGAAGCGAATGCGGTGGGGCTGAGGGAGGGATCCTTCACTTTAATTCAACTTACTTTGAGAATGAGTGAAAGTTGTGGCAAAAAGTTTCTCCAGGACAGAAATTTGGGCGTCTTGAAAATGTCAGAAAAATGAAGCTGGAAAAGGGTGCTAGACTGTGCATCGGTCTAGAGAAGAAGGTCCAAGAACACAGTGAGGGCTCCTTGAGATAGAAAAGAGCACAGTGGTTCAGCGTACGAGGTTGGGAAACCAGCGACGGTGTGACTGTCGCTAACATTCCCTGTGCTCATTATGTCCCAGATGCTTCCAAACCCTTTACGTGGATGAACTGTTTATTCCTCACTACAAACTTACGTGGAAAGGACTATTATTGTCCCCATTTATGGATGAGGAAACTGAGGTACCGAGTGGGTATGTGATGAGGCTTATAGGTTGGGTCTGTGCATAAGCTGAGGACAATTAAATGGAGCCTGAAGGTGTGGGAGAGAAAGGAGGAAGGGCTGCCAAACCATCTTCCTGGGTGTCCAGTCATCCAGGCCCCAAACCTGGAAGCCTCCCTGGACTCGCACCTCTGCCTCCCCTCCCGCGACTCCTGTGATCTCTCTTCCGTCCGGTCCATCCCGCAGCCGCAGCTCCACCTCCCACCCCTGCCCTGCCCATGGCTTGCCTGCACTATTGCATTGGCTTCCCAACTGATGAGCCACTTCGGCCCCCATCCCGATCCACCTTTTATATCACCCCCTTCCCCAGCCCACCAGCCCCCGCCCCGTAATCTCCCTCTAGGCCTCCTTGCACCTTGTAAAGCTCTATATTTAGTGTTTCACACATTAATGGTAATTGTCTTTTATATAGTTGTCTATACGGCCACATATTTGTTGAATGTAAGAATAAGGTCAAAGCCAAGGAGAGGAATGAGATTTGAAGCCGGAGAAGGTAAGCCAGTTGGCATTATCCAAAATGTTCATTTCTTTGAGTGTATCATTGGGACAATGAATGACAGAGACTGATGACATGATACAGCAGAAGAAAATCCGGGGTGGATTATTTCACACGTTTGTCCCTGTTCTTAGGATGGAAAAAAGGGGAAAAAAATGAAATCTAATTGACCAACCCAGAAGTGAGAGAGGCCATATTGTCTTAGAATCTTCGAGCCTTACATAATCAACATGTTTGAGACTGAGAAGACCAAGGTGTTATTGCTCCCGTTCTAGATAAAAGCCTCTCTAGTAGGTTACTGGTGACAGACAAAGCCCAGGGCCGTGAATCTATGTCCGGAATCAGGGCTGAGGTTAACCTTGGGTCTTTTGCCTCCTAATCACAGGGAGGGGTAGCTGGTGTGGACGAATTCATTTCTGCAGTCAACACATATTTAATGAGCAGCTATTATGTGCCAGCCACTGAACTAGGAAGTGGGGATATAGCAGGGAACTAAACAAAGTCCTTGCTCCATGGAGCTAGCATCTAGTTGGAGGAAACAGAAAAAAGCTATTAAATTTATAGGTCAAGTGGTGATAAAGGCAATGAATATATCAAAGCAAGGAGGAAGGCGTTGGTGGGGTTTCTGTCTTGTTCAGAGTCATCGGGGAAGGCCTCTCTGCCAAGGTGAGCAGGGGCTGAATGAAGTGAGGGAAGGAGCTCTGTGGTGGCCTGGAGTCAGAGCCTTCCAGGGAGAGCGAACAGTAAGTGTAAAGGCCTTGAGGCAGAACCGTACTCCTCATACCCCAGCAACAGCCAAGAGGCCCGTGTGGTCCAAGTGAAGTGGACCCGGGGAAGGAGATGACGTCGGAAGAGAAGCCAGGGACATGGTCACGTGCAGCCCTGTGGACCATTGTATTCTATTCTTAGTGAGGAGGGAGAACTTTGGAGAGTTTCCAGCAAAGGAGTGACATGATTTAACTTTTGTTATAAAAGACTCTGTCCGCTGCTGTGTGGAAATATCTGGAGTAGAGACTGGGAGACCAGCCAGGAGAAGATTGTGGCCTGGAATGGAGGTAGCAGGGGAGGATTCAAGAAGGGGTCAGATTCTGGATACATCTGGATACATACAGAGGTGAAACGGACTGTGTTTGCTGATGGATGAAAGAGAGACCACAAGGATGGCCACAGTGTTTCTCCTGAGCAACTGAAAGCGTGAAGTTGCCATTTATTCAGATGGGGAAGAGGGAGAAGAGGCGATCAAGAGTTCCACTTGGACATGGCAAGTTAGGTGACTACAGGACCTCCAAGTGGAGATGGTGAAGAGACCCCTGGCTGTGCAGATCTGGAGTTCAGGGAGAGGGAACCTAAAGGTGGGCGTCACCAGTGTATAGTAGTTACCGCAAGGGGCTGGTAGCTGTCCCCTAGAGAGGAAGTGTAAATAAAGACACGGAGCCCAGGAAGTCCCAGCATTTAGAGGCTGAGAAGATGAGCATCCAGCCAAAGACAACTGAGAAGGACTGGCCAGGGAGGTAGGAGAACCAGGGGTGGTGGAAGGAAGGAAGTGCTCCAAGGGGCAGGGAGTGGTCCATCAACTATGGCAGTGTTACTAGTGGGCGTAGTGATGAGAATGGGCCACTTGTTGAGCCATATGAGGGTCACTGGTGACCAGGACAAGGGCAGATACAGTGGAGTGAGTGGTGGGCACCACACCTGATTGAGTGGGTTCAAGAGCTAACAGAAGGAGAGGAAGTAGCGCCACTGAGCACACTTCCAGAAATTTGTCTATATCGGGATGGAAAAATTTGGGGGGGACGTTAGCTTCGGGGGGGGATGTGGAGTCAGGTTTTTTTTTCTCCGTGGGAAATGTTTTAGCATGTTTGTAGTTAGTGGATATAATCCAGCCAGGAGGAAAAAATTGACAATGCAGGCCAGAGTCTCCCCAAACATAACTTTTTTCCTGTTTCTTTATTGCACAGCTTGGAGGTTTGATCAATGTGTTTAGTAATTGTTTGTGGTTGATGTTCCTGCGAATGTCTCTGGCATTTATTTCCCCTTTAGGCAAAGTTGTTCCCCTCAAATATGCCCATGGAGCTAGATCAGATCCATTTAATGATGAAAATGCTTTGAAAAAAAACAAAACAAAAAAAAACCCCTCAAATCCCCTGGCTTTTGTCCATGGGATCTTGTCAGCTATTATTCTCTTATCACGTCGTTGTAGAGGTGTCAGCTGAATCAATAATAATAGTTATGGTTATTGAAAGCTCACTATGTGCTTTACATTAATTATCTCCTTAAGCATCTCTGTGATATACATACTATTGATGATCTCAGTTTAATGATGACGGAACTGAAGCTTTAGAGGTTAAACCACATGTCCAGGGTCGGCAGGCAGTGCGTCGCCGCGCCAGGTTCTGAACCAGATCTCATACTCTGAATCACGCTGCCCTAGAGAACTGCCGCCCAAGAGGGGCTGGTCCAGGCCTTGGCCGCTACAGGCGGACGTCGGTACAAAAAGCTGGCATCCTCTTTCTGCCAGGCCTGCTATGCAGCTCCCTGGATGACCCGCTCTGCCCGGATGCAGCCCTTCTCGGTGCTAAAGCGCTCCGGGCTGTGCGACACCGGCTGGGCTCGGGCAGCAGGGGGCGCTCTCCCGTCACGAGAGGTAAACAAAACGGGCCACCGCTCCAGACTGCGGAGATGCGGAGAGGAAAACCCACCGTCCCCGACCAGCCGGGCTTTCCTCCTCCGCGGCTCCTTCACTGCTGCTGCTATAAGCCATTTCACAGGATCAGGAAGAACCTCTTTGGGGAGATTCTGGAAAAACCTCTGCGCCGGTGAAGGGTCCTGGGGCAGGCGTGGGATGGAGGTGGGGGGTGCTGGCCCTTGGCTGGGCGGTGTTGATGTTAAAATAGTGAGGGCGGAGAGGAGGGGACCAGCACGCTGGTCCTCAGCTCTGCCCTGGACTCCAGCTAATGGGTGTCTTGTCCAGCCTGGGGTGGTGTCCCTCTGATGCTTGGCTGGCACTCAACAAATACCCTCTTTCTTTCCCAGGGTCCTTTCTGAGATCCCACCACCAGCACCGCTGAAGTATGAATTCCCAGTTGAGAAAGACAGATTCCCCTATCTGCAGGGATGCAACAAAGAAAGGGAGGCACCCTCCTGTGACTTTGAAGTGAATGTCACAGGAAGAAGGGTGACGAGGGAGCAGGTGCTGGTAACCCTTCCCCACCCTCCTCCGCCACGTCTCCAAGGACCCCCCTGGCCATTTGATGCTCTGGTGGCGGGGGAGGAGCAACCAGACCAGGGGAGGGCCGGAATGAAAAAGGAAGCCATGTGGTGGGCGCCTGAGCCCTGGTGCGACCACAGCTGTCAGCTGCACGTGACAGCTCCTGCCCTGACCAGAGGCGCCCCAGACGCAGAGGGAGGTGGCGACACAGCTGCTCCCGCTGGGGGTTGCACACTCCGCAGCCCCCTCTGGGAGCCCCGAGCCCAGACCAGGGAGCAAAGATGAGAGGGAGGGAGGGAGGGAGGAGGAGGAACTGGATGCTCCCTTTTCTGAACGATTCCAGATTTGGCTTGGCTGCGTGGCCCCTTTCCCCCCACGCTTACTGATTAAGTCCGGCTTCCCTGGGGCAGCCGGGACCCCCAGAAGCAGCTGTGGGTGGCAGGAAGCAAGCCATGTCCTGGCATCGCCCCAGACACAAATCTAGCCCTTGATCTGGCAGCACTGGCTCTGTGCACCGCCAACCTCACCCTCGCCTTCTGCCTCAGAATCAGGGAGCCACGCTTTGAGGGGCATAGAAAGCCCCTACCTGAAGATTCCTGGCGTTTCCCCTGTGGAAGTAGCCCATCGCAGAGCTGTTCTGACGTGTTTAGAGATGCAAATATTCTACCCTGCACCAGCCAAGTACAGCTGTACTTTCTGTGGGCTAAACCTAAAGAAACACAAAACTCCAGTGTGCGACAGATAAGTATCAATTCCGACTGAAGAGAGAAACAGAGCAAGAAGTAGAGGAAGCAGCCTCGTCTTTGAGGGGCTTGTAGTCTAGTTGAAGAAAGGAGATACACATGGGAAGTGCAGCACCAGGGAACAGGGTGAGCAACACTTCCAACCACAGTAGAAGAGATGTCACAGGTCCCTAGGTGATTAATTACCAAATGAATGGCTCTGACGGTAATTGCTCTCCTGGTCCTGGGGAGAGAGGGAGTGTTTCAGACCCCTGTGCTCAGGAAGGGCTGTGCTGGGGCAGTGGGGGAGGTGGGAGGTGGGGTGTAGGCCTGCATTATTCGAGTTGCTTCTTTTTTTAAAAAATAATGTGTTATTTTAATATATAAATTTATTTATTTTTGGCTGCATTGGGTCTTCATTGCTGTACGCAGGCTTTTCATTGTGGTGGCTTCTCTTGTTGCGGAGCACGGGCTCTAGAGTGCAGGGTTTAGTAGTTGTGGCACATGGGTGTCAGTAGCTGTGGCCGTGGGCTCTAGAGCGCAGGCTCAGTAGTTGTGGTGCAGGGGCTTAGTTGCTCTGCGGCATGTGGGATCTTCCCAGACCAGGGATCGAACCCGTGTCCCCTGCATTGGCAGGCGGATTCTTAACCACTGCGCCACCAGGGAAAGCCCCTCGAGTTGTTTCTTGAAGGCTGAGTACGTTGGATATTATTAAACGAATTCATGATTCTTTTTTGCCTTGGAAAAGGTACAGGACTAACCATCCTTTCTAGATTAGTACCTAAGTCCAGGGCCCTGCCCCCTCACATCTTCAGGGTACCTAGAAAATGTAATTTGATAAATAAGAGTGATCTTTTATGAGCACCCACTATGTGCCAATCATTGCCTGGGACACATTAAAAAAAATTATTTGTGATATTTACAACAACACTCATTAGAAGATCATCCCCCTACCCTAACCTACAGACAAAGCATTTGGGGCCTGAGTGTAGATCTCTTGCCCAAGGTCATGTAGCTAAGTCAGGGAAAGCTAGGATTTGAGGCCTGCTTCATCTGATTCCAAAGCGAGGGGATTGTAATTTGCAGGAGGGACCCAGGTTATAAATGTTTTCTGAGGGGTTTCCCCGTATGGGCGCCTAACTTTCTGCCTTCAAGAAGACCTGGTCCCACCTAGAGGGGTGGGATAGGGAGGGTGGGAGGGAGACGCAAGAGGGAGGAGTTAGGGGGATATACATATACGTATAGCCTGATTCGCTTTGTTATAAAGCAGAAACTAACACACCATAGTAAAGCAATTATACTCCAATAAAGATGTTAAAAAAAAAAAAAGAAGAAGACCTGGTCCCTTGGAGCCCTCCTAAAACTGCATGGACTGAGGACTCAGCCTTGGTGTTATTTTCCTGTCTTTTTTTAGGATAAGGACAGAGAGGCCAAGCAGATGTAGTTACCACTGAGAGAAAACAGAACACTAGGAGAAGTGTGCCTGGGAGTCTCAGGACCGGGCAGAGGGTCTGAACCAGAGGAAAACATCCAGAAGGCAGGGATCTCTGTGCCTTAGAGGCCCCTTGAAGGAAAACGAATAGGCCCTCCCCTTCCCCACCCGAGGTTTCCCGTCCATCCTCTGCCTCCCTCTCTGCTGGTACCCATGGAGGTGATGCTGATGAGCTTGACTCCTCTTCCTGGACGAAATGGAAACCAGCCCCCGGAGTGGGAAGAGGCTTAAGCCCCCACCCACCAGGTCCTCAGCAGCAGAGGACGGGGCAGGGGAAGGTGGCATCTGGTTGAGCTGCGTCCACAGGGCGTGCTTTTGACCTGTCCGTTTGGTGGAGTGGAGTGTAAACCTCTCCCCTTCCTCTCCTTTGCTTTCCTGACTCTACAGAAGTGAGGTGAGTAACTCCCACCCCCTCCTCTCTGCTCCCGTGGAGGCTCTGATCCACTTGGCTCAAAATGAACCTTTCAAAAGCCCCAGTAGCTTCAGATGATATACATGTCCCCATAATGAAAATAAAACCGACACGTTCTAGAAAAAAAAGATATATATGTGAGCATAAAGAAGAGAAATGTGAATCATCCACTCCTCTGAAGACAGCTACTCTGCCATTTGGGGACACCCAGGTGGTAATGTTGATTTTTTTTAAATACAGCTGTGATGAAACTATACTCAAGTTTGTGTCCTATTCATTCAATTCCCATTTCCCCAAGTTACTTATAAACTCTTTGTGAACATCATTTTAATTACTATATAATATTCTATCATACAACTGTATCATAATTGATTTAACTCTGATATGACTGGCTAAACGGCTCTAGCCTTTTGCTACTATAAGTCAGCTCACATTTGTGCATAAAGATTTTCGACATTTTAATTTATAGCCTTAGGATGGATTCCCAGAAGTGAAATTATGAGGCCAAGAATACAAGCACGTTTACGGCTCTTGATATATTTTGCCAAATTGATTTCCAAAAGTGCTATATTAATTTAAACTTTATTAAGAGTCTCTGAGTGTTAAACATGGCACACTCTTTCCAGCCCTCAACGTACTCTGTTAAAAATTAGTTTTTAACTACCCAAGTCTATTCTCCTCGTAAAACAAAATGTTACAGATCAGACTAATGTTGTCTTGGACCATATCCTTATTCTGCCCTTGCCCTGGTCTCCATGTAGATACCCAGTTCTAGCTGTTGGCTTTGAGTTCTTCCCGGCCCATTTCTGTATCTTTCCATACATTGATTCAATGTATATTTTATTATGTACCCGTGCTGGTATCTTTACAAATATGTTTCTTTTCTCCTCCTAGGGTAGAGGTTGGCAAACTTTTTCTGGAAAAGTCCAGATAGTAAGAATTTTAGGCTTGTGGGCTACGTGTGTCTGTTGCAGCTACTCAGCTCTGCTGTCGTAATACAAAAGCAGCCACAGATGATATGGAAGATGAAATGCTTTGTTGGCTGTGTGCCAATAAAGCTTTATTTATCAAAACAGTTGTTGGGCTGGATTTGACCCACAGGCAGTAGTTTGCTGACCCCTGTTCTAGACTGTAAATTCCTTGGAGCAAGGGTCAGATGGATGCCTCAAGCCCCCAGAATGGGCTTATGCATGATTAGGGGCTTGACTCTGACTAGGTGGGGGGGTGACATTTTTAATACTGAACTTAGGGCTCAGGATGCATAGAAAGGGTGGGGAGGCATCCTTCTGCCTGACTTCCTTGTGTTCCCTGCACCTCTGCCCTACTAGTGGGAGGAGAGAGAGGCAAGTGAAGAGTGCCTTGAGTTCCTTCAGCCCTGGGAATGAGAAATTAAAGAGATGCATTTCAGATTTTTCTACCCCCTCACTCTCAGCTGACCCCAAGCACAATTCCTTCTCTGTGGTCGGACAGGCAAGGTGCATACCAGGCAGGGTAACAGTCGGAGCATCAGTAATGTAACTACAGGCAGAGAAATAATAATAACCAGCACTTCCCATGCGCCACAGCCCTGTTGGCTCCAAGTAATCAAACAATAATAGTATTACTAACGTACTATGGTTACTCCCGTTATATACAGTAGGACAGAGAAAGACAAAGAGATTAGGTAACTTGCCGAGGCTCTCAAAGCATTTGAACTTGTGGCATCTGATTCCAGCACCTCCTCTATTGACCACTGCTCTGACCGCCTCTGTAGCAGACCCTCTATTCTCTCTCCGTTCTAATCTTCCTTAGTATCAGGATCCTGGACAACGCGTCCAGCTGACAGATGAGTTTCCAGTCTCCCTCGCAGCTGTGTGTGGTCAATGGGATGTAAGTGGAAGCTCTTTGACTATTTCTCTTTCCTGGTGCCTGGAATGCAAACATGATGCCTGGAGCTCCAGCAGCCTCAGTGAAGCTGCCTGGGGAAGCCATGTGCTGAGGAAGGTGGAACAGAAGCCCTACAAGGAGCCTGGAAGCTACCAGGTCGGCTCTGGGCTGCCTCATTTTTGAGTCTTTTTTTTTTTATAACACGAGAGAAATATAAATCTCTATCTTGTTTAGGCCACATTGATCAGGTCTCTCTTACAGGAAGATAAATGCAGTTCCTAAGTGTTAAAGCCTCAGAGAAGAAACCAGAGCCGCTCTTATAACACACAAGAGATTTGCTAAGAAGAGTCCATCTGCCAGGATCCAGGCTTGTGTCTCGTACCCTGTCTCTCTGTCCCAGAGTCATCAAATGCAGTGGAACCCAGTGATTGAAACACCTGCCAGGGACTGAACAGGAGTGGAACCCAGAAGGAGGGGGAGGGGAATGGGCTAAAAGGAGAAGAAAGAGCCTCAAGGGGGATGGAAGGGTTTTCCTTAGCTTTGAGAGGGGTGGCCGCAAAAAGCCAAGAGCTGAGTCTGGAGGCCTTGTGTCCTCTGAAGAGCTGGATGCAAAATTGTCTGTGGAGCCTGAAAAGATCAGATGATACACCATGAACCGGAAACAAAGGACCTTTGCTTATGTGTTACAGATCCACCTGGGTTGACTGACCATCAGTAAGACTGCTTGACAATGACTTGCACCCTTCTTCCTTTCCACTGTCCAGCACCCAAAATTGAGGTTACTGTTTGGTGGAAATTAAGTCTGATCTGACCCAGCCTGAGGCCCACTTGAGGCACATGCATGCACTTTCCCGTCACATGAGCAATACGCAAAATCCATATGTCACCAAACCTGTGAGGGCTTAGAGTGGTTCAGTAAGGCCGGCTACTCAGAGATGTGTTGCGGGATCAGGCTATCACCTTCAAAAGAACAGATTTGCATCTTTCATCACGTCTATGCGCTGATCTTCCCGAGGGGGACGGGCATAGTCAAAGGGGAGGTTCTCCAGTTGGAGAGCCTCAGGATTCCAGACAGCAAAGATAGAGCTGTTCCCTCAAATCATGGTTTTAGAATTCCATTGAGAGAGATCTACTTATCTCCCATTAATGTAAAAATGGCAGCTTGGGGACTTCCCTGGTGGCGCAGTGGTTAAGAATCCACCTGCTAATGCAGGAGACATGGGTTTGATCCCTGGTCCAGAAAGATCCCACATGCCGCGGAGCAACTAAGCCTGTGCGCCACAGCTACTGAGCCTGTGCTCCTAGAGCCCGTGCTCTGCAACAAGAGAAGTCACCGCGATGAGAAGCCCGCGCACCGCAACGAGGGGTAGCCCCTGCTTGCCGCAACTAGAGAAAGCCCATGCCCAGCAGTGAAGACCCAATGCAGCCAAAAATTAAAAAAAAAAAAAGAAACTGTCAGATATTAAAAAATTTTTTAAGTGAAGGTTTGGTATCATCTGTGGGACCTCTGAGGCTCAGGAACTCAAGGCCAAGTAACTCATGGTCAAGGCCATCTGAGGCTAGGTGAGGGGGTGAGGGCATCAGTAAACCCATTCCGGGGTAGGACAAAGACTCGGTGGAAGGTTTGGTTCCGAACTGAACCACACGGGAGGGGAATCCTCAGCAACGCCTTTGGGAGAGGCCTGCGCAGGGAGGTTGGTTGACCTTGAGAGAAAGTCCCTGCCAAGGTCACACACTCTGCCCTTGTCCTCTGACAAGTGCAGCACTTCCCAGATTCCCCCAGATGTCTCCCTATCAAGACCATCTGTAGATTTCCCTCCAGTTGGCACCTCAGCTGCAGAGATAATGTAGGTATTTTCAGTCAGCCTGGAGCAGGAAAGATAAGGGAGGAAATCTGGGCAAAACTTGATTGAGCGACCAAGATAAATATCCTGTACCGCAGGAAATCGAAATGTAAAAATAAGGATGGGGAGTAACTGAAATATTTAAAAAGATAGAGAAGGACAGCAATAAGGGAGCGGCCTTCCCCCTTCATCGCCTGAGCTCCTGAATATTGCAAAAGATGATAGGGTGGAGAGAGTCCCAGAATAGAAACTAGCCATTAAGGGAGACAGAATGACAGGGTTTAGCTCACAAATGGGATTATAATTAAGAATGGAGGAGAAATAAGAGGGGTTTGGGGTTTGATTCTTCGCCTCTGGTCTCACTTAGGTTATGTCTCAGAGAAAACGCTTCCCTGTGTTGTGGTTTCTGCCTCCAAGAGACCTTTCTCTTGTCCTTCCTCCCAGGATGTGTGAAGGGGGCAAGAGATGCAGCCTTCCTGGGTGATCAGCATGAGGGGTGTATTGGGTAGAAGCAAGGCTTGGCTGCTGTCACCAAGAGACCCAGTGGTAATTGAGTGGCTCGTATAAGATAGGAGTTTACTTCTCTGTGATGTCACAGTTTGAGGTGAGCCTTCCACACAGTCAGAGGGACCCAAGTTCCTGAACTGGGCTTTCAGGCTCAGGAGGGGAGTAGAGCTCCACAGAGCACGGGCCCACTCCTCGCAATCAGCAGCAAGGGGGATGTCTCTTCCATGGGCGGGGGTGAGGCTGAGTGGTTCCATCCACCAGGCCCAGGCAGCTTGGAGCCGGCCTGCTCTTTCCCAAGGACAATTGCTGCACGAACAGGCCCAGGTAACACGTGTACTGAGCCCCACGAGCAACCTCTGCAGAGCCAGTGGCCTTGGATCAGTCTTCACAGTATCTGCCGCCCCCTCGATCAATACATACGCTCCATCGGGAGCTGGCCGCTGGGCAAGCCAGATCTTATGGTTTCAGTGGTTCCCCCTCCAATGTAACCTAATTCCTCCCTCTATTTTTAAGGATAAAATCAATGCATAAAACACTTGCAGAGAGCAGGGAACTGCTTATCTATTTTTTTTCCTTCCCATCATCGTCCTGACATTTCTTTAAACAATAAAACTATTTTCTTTCTTTGGACATGAAACATGGCCTTGGAGACCTTGACTTGTAGTCAGAAGACCTGGGCGTCTTGGGGTTCATGAACAAGTCATTCTGGCTACAGAGAGTTCTCTCCTTGAGAGCTCTCTTCTAAGGAACCTGGGAGCAGGCTGAGTGTGCATTTCTAAGGAATTTGCCAGAAAGAATGTGTTTATGCTAGAAGAGTATTTTAATATTCTAAAAGGCCGGCTATTCTGACCACACCCCTGGATCCCACGGTTCAGGGTGGCTAGCTTATACTCAGAGCTTGCCACTTTACTTGTCTTTGCTGAATTCTGTAGGCTTATTTAGACACAAAACCTCAGAGAAACCTATTTCCGCAAGAGCACACCTCATCTCCTTCCTCTCCTGGTCTATCCGGGCTCCTCTCTGGACACTTTCTCATCAATCTTAACACTTGGAAATTTAGAGGGCAAAGCTCTTTTCTTTCCTTTTAAAACACAGAAGTTATTTTTCACTCTCTATATACGTCCAGCCTAGTTCAATATAAAAAATGGAAAATATGGAATCACCAGGTGATGGACTGAGCTGGGTTTGGTGGGGTGAGAGCAGAAAGCGACTCTCTTCTTCCCCCACGGCCCCTGCACTGGCTCTGTGGCTTCCTTTTCCTTTTCTTTTGCTTTTTGGATACTCCTAGGTATTAATGAAGAGTCTCATTTCTTCTGGTAATCAAATGTCAAGGCCAGGCTTACAGTAAACTCTCATGCAGCTGGTGACTTCTCCCCTCCCTAAGCTTGTCCCGTGGGCACAGAGTGGGGTCAGTCCCTTTTCTGTTTTCTCCCTGGCCCTTCTCCTCCCCCACTTGGTGGACTGCCTCTGCCTCACCAGTGTGGAAGAAGAATGGGGGAGAGGGCTAAGGGACCAGCTAGCTAGGTCGTGATTGACTGGAACAGTTGTAACCTGGTGTCCTTTGGGCGTTTCTGTTTTGGGTCTTTTGGAGACACCAGCTCCCCAGAGGCCAGATCCCCAGAACAAATGTCACATCTAAGAAAGCACCCCAAGGGCCAATGCTGGCACTCTGTGTGTAGGAATGCATCCAAAAAGGGGTTTTAGGTCGGGGTACAAGGTGATTGGCAAGCAGAGAAGCTGGGAATAGGCAAAGCAGAAGGGGTCTAGGTCAACCTGGGAGACTGTTTCTGTTGAGCCCAGGTTAAGGGTGGATTGTGTGGGCAAAACAGTGTCTTTTCAAGGGGCTAGGCTGGAATGGACACTATGTCGCTTTTCTCATGGACCCTAGATTCCAGTGATAAATCTTGCCAATCAAGGTTATCGTCCTCACTGGTGTCGTGGTTGGCATTATCACCATGATCAACAACAGCGTCCTAAACACGGGAGCAATGAGTTTCTTTGTGGAATTAGGAGACCCCTAGGGCGACCACCTGGATTACATTTGACTGTCCCTTACCCTCTTCCTCTTGCCTCCTAAGGAAGGAACGTTCTGGACCCTGACTGCTCTGCAGTGTTTTCTCCTAAGAGGACAGAGTGGCAGGAGGGCCACTTTCCTATTAGTCTCCCAACGTGGATGCTACACCTCACACCTCTCCTCCACCTCCTTCTCCCTGTAAACAAGGGAGGAGATCCACACAGGAACTCAGCATGGCGTTGTTTATAAGACGAACTCACATTCTGCTCTTTGTTAAAAAGGCAGGGATGCCTCCCACTTGCACGTCTTCTCAAAAATTTCAACTCACTCGATCAAGTCTATCAGGACCCCCCAAGCTTTGAACCTTAGGTAGCAGCACAACTCCAACCTTCCAGAGATATTTGGTGCTCTCAATTCAGATTCAGATTTTTTTCTTTCTTTTTCACCCAGATCATCCAGTGAACAGAGTGGGGGTGAGTTAGGAAAGAGAGAGATCAATCTAAAATGTTGAGGCTGATGGCTAATGGCCTTTAGATCGCAAAGATTGGGTAAACAGACTTAGCACACTGATTCAACATATTAATTGTTTGTTAACCTTTGCCTAACCTTTAGGAAGCCTCTGAGTGTGTGAATTTAAAACCCAGAGTACACTGGAGGTATTCCCATGGCACAGCCCACTTTTGCAAGGTGTTAAAACCCATTAATTTTTCCTGAAGCTGGGCAGGAAAGGGGGGCTTGGGGGAACAAAGCCTACTGAATAGAGAACTAATCAAGCAAATTAATGTATGCAGAAGGCTCTCTCCCAGGCTTGCAGATATATCCATTTGTTACCTATATAAGCTATAATTACATAAAATGCGCAGGCGATTGCGAGATGGAGTGTGATTTAAGGGTTGAGAGAGCAAACATAATAACAATAGTGTAATACTAATAGCCATCATCACTCTAATAATGGTGGCCGTGGGCTAACGCCCTCATTTAGGGATCTCTGAGCATGTCAGCCACATTAATTAACCCTCTCTCTGTACGGCTTTGAGGGTTGTTCAGAGCCATCACCCCCTCTCCCTTCAGGTGGAGAGGAAGAGCCTGTGGAGTCCTACTCCCCCCTCACTCCCTTGCCCCCAGTGCTAGGCAAGTTCCAAGCTGGAAGGGACCTGCCAGCCCAGTGGCAGGCCCTGGCCTTGGTTCTTTGAATCTTGGCTGAGAAGAAGGGATCAGTGATGGTCTTCTAGAAACTGAGTCATTCAGCCATTTGACAAACACTCTTCGGGATAAAAGAAACTCTAAGAGGCCATCAGATCTATCCTAAGGTCTGCAGCCTTCAAACTTTCTCCAAAGACCCTTGCCTGCCCTGTCCTTGAAGCCCTGGAGGAACAGACTGCTGATTCTTGGGACCCCTGGGCATCTCAGTTGTGACATCTGAGGCCGTCTACTTCTCTTCCAATCTGAGTCCCACCCACTACAATCTAATTTGTATGAGTCCGTCCTTCCCAGATGACTTCGGGATGGAAGTCCTCCCTCCAAGGAAGGGAGTGGTATAAACACTTAAGACTGTTGTTTCCCCAAAGTTAACTGATATGTAACTAGTCATCACTGAACTGTTTTCACTGAAGACGGACCTCTGGAGTCTGCCCTGTGGGAGCTGGCCTCCTGGTCTGTGTAAGGGACTCCAGAATCCTCTCCAGTCTGACATCCATCTGTTCTGAATGAGCCCAACAAGAGCTTGGGCCACTTCCCTGTGCCGGTGGCACGAGCAGGCCCCTGCAGCCCCTTCCCCTGAAGAAGCATTTTCTTCCCTCCCCCTTGTGCTTGGCCTCTTCCTTCTGCACCTCCACCCACCACCTTCTTTGTTTTTTTTTGCGGTACGCGGGCCTCTCACTGCTGTGGCCTCTCCCGTCGCGGAGCACAGGCTCCGGACGCGCAGGCCCAGCGGCCATGGCTCACGGGCCCAGCCGCTCCGCGGCATGTGGGATCCTCCCGGACCGGGGCACGAACCCGTGTCCCCTGCATCGGCAGGCGGACTCTCAACCACTGCGCCACCAGGGAAGCCCACCCACCACCTTCTTTAATCAGCTGCGTAAAACCTGCGCAGCCGCTCTCTGGCTGTGTGACTTTGAGCATATTTCTTAGCCTCTTTCTGCCCCAGTTTTGTCTCCTGCAAAACAAAATGTCTGGACCGGATAAGTTTCTAGGCTGCTTCCAGGACACAGATTCAGAGGAAGATAACACGTTCTTTCCGGCCTCACCAGGGTCTGCTGTGGTGGCCTCACTGCCTATGGCCTGCCTACCCACTGCCCCCGGAAGTGAGGACCTGGGCTCTTCTGGACAGGGCGATGTGAAGACGCGGGGCTTCTGGGCTCTCACAGAGTCCTCAAAGCAAGCAGTGGCCCGCAAGGCCTTCCGGACCAGGAGGCCGAGCAGCCCAGCCTAGCCCAGCATCCTGCAAACGTCCCCACCCCGGCATCTCTTCCCACCTTTATGTCCACTAAGACCTCACTCCACGTACCTGTGGTGACTGTACTCTTTGTACAGTCTTGGCTTTTGAGCTGCTCAGCCAGCACCCTGGGTCCCCTCAGACGGCCCTGAGCAGTCCGGGTCCCTCTGAGGGTGACCTTGACCAACAGAAGTGATGGGGAGATATCAGCTTCTTAAAGCTCTGCCCGAACTCTTGGCTAGAAGCCAAAACAAACAGCAACAACCAAGACTGAAAAACTAAAGAGAAAGCAAGAAGACTCCCACACACTCCACAGAAATGTTCTCTAACAAGTCATGGAAAATGCACCGGCTGGGAGAAAGGGAGCCAGGGGTTAGCTGTGGGAGCTTGGGCAAGTCAGTGGGCCTCCCTTCTTCCTGTTTCTCAGCCAGCTGACTGCAAAGGCTGCCTGCAGCTCCAAGGTCAAGTGGATAATGCAGGAAACTGCAGATAGCTGCATGTAGCTGCCATTGGCGGAGGACATTCTGTGTTCCAGGCAGTTTGTGGAAGACTTGACTTGTGCTGTTTCCCACAATATAACAACTGCCCTGTTGGCAATAGGCACAATTAACCTCCTTGTTTTATAACCAGGGGCTCAGAGAGCAACTTTCCTTTAGTCACATGCTAGTAAGTGGCGGGGCAGGGATCTGTAGCTGGGCTCCCTGTGGCGGCCGTCTCTTTTTGTTTTTTTGTTTGCGGTACGTGGGCCTCTCACCGCTGCGGACTCTCCAGTCGCGGAGCACAGGCTCCGGACGCGCAGGCTCAGCGGCCATGGCTCACGGGCCCAGCCGCTCCGCGGCATGTGGGATCTTCCCGGACCGGGGCACGAACCTGCGTCCCCTGCATCGGCAGGCGGACTCTCAACCACTGCGCCACCAGGGAAACCCAGCGGCTGTCTCTTAAATGCCGATTCACTTTGCATTGCTGTCTCAAGCTTGAAGTGTTCACTTGGGCTCAGAATGACCAAATAAAGGCTTGTGCTGTAGGTGGTGGCCTAGACGCAGGAAAAGAAGCAAACCCAGCAGTGTCCTTCCCTAGCTAAGCTCAAGGACTCACAGGGCTGGGTCCTCTGACTCAAGGAAGAGCCCCTTGCTGGCATTCGGAAGTTGCTGGCCAGGACTTCTTTAGGGCTGACACAGCCTCAAACCCCCTGGGCTGCTTCTCTGCTCCTTCACGGGTTCTCTCTGTCCCATGGTGTGGCTGCAGCTCTTCGTGCTCATTTTGCATCCGTTTCTAAAGCTATGGGCACACCCAGCGCCTGGCCTGGCCTTCTGTTGCTGGCTGCCCTTACATGAAGGTGCCTTCCACCCACCAAATCACACGGATTTCTCTTCTGAGCTTCCTGGTCCATACCGCCACCTCCCCCCACCTCAACACATACGCACACTGCGAGTGCAGCCAGACACTTGAGGGGCACTGAACTGGCCTGGGGTCTGTGCTGTCCGGTATGGCAGCCACCAGCCATCAGCTATCCAGCGCTTGAGAAGTGCTTAGTCCTAGCTGAGATGTGCTGTGAGAAGAAAATACACAGCAAAGTTTTGCAGACTTAGTATGAAAAAGAAGAAGATAAAATATCTCAATCGTTTTTTAGTAAACATTTTTCTTCATTGAGTTATAATCGATGTTAACACTGTATTAATCTTCGGTGTACAACATAATGATTTGATATACATATTTATTGTGAAACGATCACCACAGTAAGTCTAGTTAACATCTATTACCACACATAGTGACACATTTTATTTCTTGTGATGAGAACCTTTAAGATCTATTCTCTCAGCAACTTTCAAAAATACAGTTCACTATTGTTAATAGTAAACACTATCTATAGACTCTACAATGAAATAGTATTTTATATATGCTGGGCTAAATAAGATATATTAGTAAAATTAATTTCACCTGCATCTTTTTCCTTTCCAACAGTATGGCTACCGTTGACAAAAATATTCAACAAACAATCAATAATAAGGCTAGAAAACACTTTGATCTGAGCCAAATGGAGGACCACAGCCTGGAAGGCAGCTTCCCAGATTACTCCGGGAAACCGCTCCGGAGAAGCGTGGTTTTCAGCACTGCCTTGTATCTTGTCAGAACAAAGAACATTAAACAAGTCAGGGATACATTTCTTTAAGGTTTCAAAAAAAAAAAAACAGACCAGCACGTACAGAGCAAGTCAGTATGGCCTTGGCACCTGGGAGGGAAGTCTTATCATCAAAGGAGGACCAGCATATGGACATCCCAGGAAAAGGGGCATTTAATCTGTATTTTTTTTTTTTTTTTTTTTTTTTTTTTTTTGTGATATGCGGGCCTCTCACCGCTGTGGCCTCTCCCGCTGCGGAGCACAGGCTCCGGACGCGCAGGCCCAGCGGCCACGGCTCACGGGCCCAGCCGCTCCGCGGCACGTGGGATCCTCCCGGACCGGGGCACGAACCCGTGACCCCCGCATCGGCAGGCGGACTCCCAACCACTGCGCCACCAGGGAAGCCCTAATCTGTATTTTTAACATGGACATTATTTACTGCTGGTCAGTGTGCCTTTTTCTTTAATAATTAAAGCAGATATACAATGTATGTTTGATAGGCCACAAACAGGCTATTTTAGTTAGCGTCAAATTCAGGTTAACCCGTGCAGAAGCCAGAATGACTTTCCTGTATCTTAATATGTGAACATTTCTTTGATCACTGCTAAATGATTTAAAATCACATGTATGGTTCTCACTGTACTTCTCTGGAGCAGTGCTGGTCTAGAGACTCAGAGTCACATTCTGCCTGCGCCAGTTCTCCAGAAGAACTGTTGCCTTTTCTGGATCATTTCCTCCGAATACAGTGGCAATCCTAGGGGCTGCCGTGCACGTCTCTCCCCGTCCACTCCGAGGGGCCTGCTGTGAGGAGAGCCAGGGACACACCTGTTTTCTTAGGGGTGAATCGTAGAACTTTCTCTCTGTCTTTCACTCAGTCCTTCAACATACTTTTTTTTTTTTTTTTCTTGTGGTACGCGGGCCTCTCACTGTTGCGGCCTCTCCCGTTGCGGAGCACAGGCTCCGGGCGCGCAGGCTCAGTGGCCATGGCTCACGGGCCCAGCCGCTCTGCAGCATGTGGGATCTTCCCGGACCGGGGCACGAACCCATGTCCCCTGTATCAGCAGGTGGATTCTCAACCACTGCACCACCAGGGAAGCCCCTTCAACATACTTTTAATAAGCACAAACTATGAGAGTCAACTCCTTCTGTCTGCTCAGTTGATGGCTCTCATGGTGGCTTTTTCAAGATAATATTCTTTTGGGGACAGGAAGACACACTAAATGAGAGTGAAGCCCCTTGAGGGCCGTGGACCTAAGTTGCCCTAAAAGCCCTTGAAAAGAGAGGTACCCTGGCTGTCACCTACTTCATCATTGCCAAAGGCCAATGGGAACCCTTAGCTCACACTGGCCTGGGGACCCAGCTTTTCAACTCCTGTTGCATGGCTTGAGTTTGGAAGACAGGGGGCTAAGGAGAATCACTCAGACCTGTTGGCCAGGAGACAAAGAGGAAGTCGGTGAACCCTTTTTTCCTCAGCTTGGCGATGTCCCCAGCTCCTGGAGACTTTGAGACTTTGCTCAAGAGGCAGTTTGGGCTCCTCTGTTGCTCTCTCCCATCAGAGAAACCTTTGGCTTATGACGCTAATGGCTACTCTCCATTGAGGCTGAGTATGGGTCAGGAGCTGAGCTCTTTATGTGTATCTCATCTAAATCTTTCAACAACCCTGAGGGCTAGGTACTGTTACTACCTCCAGTCCCCAGTGGAGAAATGTGGTACTTTGACTGAAGTCAGACACCAAGAGAGAGGCATTGCTGGGACACTGAAACATGCTTTAAAAACATTGATGTTTGCCAAATTTGTATTTTAATTTTTAAACTATGTGAGTAACACAGATGTTTGCATTATAAAAATTAAAAAGTGAAATGTTAAAGATCTCCTCCCCCACCATTCCTTTTGCCTAAACCCCCCCAAGGGAACCACCGCCTGCATTTACATACATATATTTGCTCATGCACCCATATTTCGGTATCTAGGGTTTTTAAAAAAACGTATATGCTATCATACTTATGTATTACTTCTTGACCAGTTCTTTTTTCCTCTTAACAAACAATGTCTTAAAGGTCTTTCCACGTCAGTAGGTATAGATTCCCTTCATTATTTTGAAATAACTGCAGAGTGTCCCATTGCACGGATGAACCACTGATTTCTCTAATGATGGACAGGTAAGGTTGTTTCTCAGGTTTTATGAACGGTGTTGCCATGAACACCCTATGCCTACTACCTTGCATACATCAGTCATATTGCTGTAGGGTGGATTCCAGGCATTGCTGGGTATGGATATTAGCATTTTGCTCAATAGCGACACATTGTTTTTGAAAAAGCCTCCGCGTGTGAGCCTGTCTGTCTCCCAACTTCACCAGAACTGTGCATCTTCCAGCTTTAGTATTTTCGTCTCTCTAAGAGGCTCTTGCTAATATTCACTATCTCTCCTGCCTCATTTTCCTGCCTTAGGAGAACCCTTGAAACTTCATACCTCAAATTTCCTGTTTTCCAGCCATGGTGACCATGCCATAGTCCTAGAGTGGGGTCTGGGTGACAAGCTTTTCCCTGCCATGACATCTGGAGACCTTGCCAGCATCCACTGTTTAATATTTATCAGGAGCCTGCTGTGTGCTGGGCCCACACAGCAACCCAGACCTTTGGGAAGAAAACATGCGGTGATTTGAAAGGCAGAGATTACTTAATAAAAAGTGACAGCCCCAGCAGAAGCCACAGAAGTGCCACTGTTTCCCTGGGCATCTGTATGTTCCCGGTGAAGCAGGTGGGGTTGTGTCCCCCTCTGAGAAGCCCCATTAATATGGCAGCTGGTCTCCTACAGGACGTCTGCGAGGGAGCTCATCATTTCTCCCTCTATGAGCAATTAAACTGCACCGGGAAGCCCTATATCTTTATATCACTCCCTAATGACTGGGGTGGGG
Organism: Kogia breviceps; assembly: GCF_026419965.1. Taxonomy (NCBI): domain Eukaryota; kingdom Metazoa; phylum Chordata; class Mammalia; order Artiodactyla; family Physeteridae; genus Kogia; species Kogia breviceps. The sequence continues at coordinate 24,788,656 of NC_081328.1, forward strand.
TGGGTATGGATACAAAGAGCTCACATCGTACTTAATTGTCAAAGCTATGGGTGTGGGGGCGTATGGATACAAAGAGCTCACATCCTGCTTAATTGGCAAAGTTATAACCTTTCTTCAGACGCTAAATGTCCAGTGCAGTTCCCATTCCTCTCCCCTTGCTGAGGCCAGAAAACAACTGGCTTTGTCCCTGCTGCGCACCCCTGGAATTAAATGACATTTGCAAAGGCCATAATTGCTTGAAGAGACAGTCGCTTCTTTTTGTCTTTCTCAGACTCTGATCCTTTTAACCCGGCCCACTCCCACTCCCCCGCCCCGCAGACTTTTGTTTCCCGAGTCCCATCCGAGGGCCTGTCAGATTACATTTTTTATTGCATCTAGACAAAAAGCCATCTGGAGCTCCTGGTCTCCACTGTCAGTGGGCTGCCGTTCCCAGGGTCTCCTGCCAGGTCCCCCGATTAAGAGTCACACACACACACACCCCCGCCCTCTCTATTTTTCCCTCCCGCCTCCACCCCCTCCTCAGCTCCGGTGCCTGTGCCGGGGTCCCTCGGCTCTGCTACCCTGTCTTGAAGGAACAATGTGGGCTGTCAGCTTGCATTAAGCATACAGCGGAAAGCACCACAATTTCAGGAGGCTAAAATCTTACAGATTCTTCATTTGCTTCTACGAGCCGGGAGTTTCTCCCCTCGTTGCTAATATACTTACTTTAGGCCTCAGCTATTCCTCTCCTTCTTGGTCCCAAACCTAAATAGCACGTTAGGGAAGAGCCTTTGTAAGGACAAGAAGCCAAGGATGCGGCACGGAAACTCATCTCTCCTTGGTTCCAACAAACAGCCCAGCAGGCTGGGGGTGGTGGGGTGGGGGGATGAGAAGAAAGACTGGCCACCCCCCTCCCCAGCCGGGACAGGGCCCCAGGAATTACATTCGTACTCTAGGACCTGTGTGTTGATCGTGCAGTGTTAGAACCCAGGCCCAGGTGACCTGCAGTATCCCAATGTGCGGGGAAGGGCCCCAAGTGGGATACAGAGGCCTCTGCTTATAAGGGTGTCCGCCAGGCAGAAGGAGGGTTTTGCCCTTAGGTGGTTGCAGGCCTGGCTGCTGGGATGCTCCTGTCAGAGCATCGAAGGAATCAGATGTGTTTGGGGAGGCCGTGAGGCCAGCAGGTGAGAGTTGGGTGTCACGCTTTCACATCTGAGCTCTGTGCCATGGAAGCCATGAGGTCCTGGGCAACAGGCCTAACTTCTCAGTGTTCTCAGCTATGATCATAATCATTGCTACCTTGTGGAGCCGATGTGAAGATTGGATGAGATGCTGGTGAGAGCTTTAAGCAACATGCTTAGCTCGTAGTAAATGCTCAATCAACACTGGCTGTGCTCAGTCTTAGAGGGTTATGTACTACGCGATCCTTTTTTTAAAAAAATTTTATTTTATTTTGTTTTATTTTTGGCTGCGTTGGGTCTTCCTTGCTGCGCACGGGCTTTCTCTAGTTGTGACGAGCAGGGGCTTCTCTTTGTTGTGGTGCGGGGGCTTCTCATTGCGGTGGCTTCTCTTGCAGAGCATGGGCTCTAGGTGCACGGGCTTCAGTAGCTGTGGCTCGTGGGCTCTAGAGCACAGGCTCAGTAGTTGTGGCGCACGGGCTTAGTTGCTCCGCGGCATGTGGGATCTTCCCGGACCAGGGCTCGAACCCATGTCCCCTGCGTTGACAGGCGGATTCTTAACCACTGCACCACCAGGGAAGGGAAGCCCCACGTGATCCCTTTTATATGACATTCTTGAAAAGACAAAACTAGAGCAATGGAGAGCAGACCAGTGGTTGCCAGAGACAGGTTTGGGAAAGGGTGTGACTACAGAGGGGCAACTCCAGGTGGCTTTTGGGCTGATGGAACTGATGTGTATACTGATTGTGGTGTGGTTACACAAATTTACACATACCATCAAAATTCATACAAACACACACAGAAAAGTCAATTTTATTGCATGTTAATTTTTTAAAATAAGAAAAATAAAGTGATTAATGATAGTGTCTAAAATAAATAAATAAATAAAATTAACTACATTAAAAAAAAAAAGCAGGGCTTCCCTGGCGGCGCAGTGGTTGAGAATCCGCCTGCCGATGCAGGGGACGCGGGTTCGTGCCCCGGTCTGGGAAGATCCCACATGCCGCGGAGCGGCTGGGCCCGTGAGCCATGGCCGCTGAGCCTGCGCGTCCGGAGCCTGTGCTCCGCAACGGGAGAGGCCACAACAGTGAGAGGCCCGCGTACCACAAAAAGAAAAAAAAAAAAAAAAAAGCAAAAAACACACTAGCTGCCCTGATTCTCTCTAGTTCAGGCTTCAGATTCCAGGCCTATCCTCTCTTGATTCCTACTTAACGGTGGAATCAATCATCTTTGTACTCCTTGGGTAGACGGTCCTTTGTGGGAACTCTTCCCCAGAGCAAGAAAAATGAGCCAGAGGTCCACTGGACTGCAGGGCATGTCCTCCCCTCTGGAATGTCCTCTAAGGCCCAGCCCCTCATGCCCAGCAGGATGCTTAGGGAGGTACCTCCAGCTCCTTCCCCTCTGCAGATTGCTTCCGGATGGTGGAAAGTTGCAGAAAGGTCAATAAATCAAAAACAGCGTGCCTGAACCGACACTCAGCCACTTTTCCAACTTCAGATCCCAGGTCAGCTCTGAGCAGGGTGGAAACTCATTTAAACACATCCGCCACTGGCCTTTGGATCAGAAGCTCGGACAGAAGCATAAAGTATGAATGTGCTCACTGTTCTCTCCTCTCGTTTGACATGAACCTGAACGTGGCTGTGAGCTGATTCATCCAGCACTTACAAGGGTCTGCACGCTGGCTGCTCAGGGAACGCCTGTCCACAGGGGACGGGGGACGGGGGACGCCTCCCTGGCTTCCTGGAAGCAGCAGCTCTGTTTCTGCAGGGAACACGGTGAGGTGGAAGGGAGCGCCCAGCCCCCAGTGCCTGCATTTTCTGTTTAATTCTCACCAAGTGCTACAAAGTTGGTTTTATTTCACTCTCGAATAACTGGAGATTCAGAGAGTTTTAGAAACTAGCTCACCAGCCTTAGAGGAGTCAAGCTCTGTGTCCAAATCTCTGTCTCTTGCACCAGATATGGGTTCCACACCACACCGGCGCGTCTAGCAGCCTTTAATTAATCACCTAATAAAGGCAGGCATGATGCCTGTCAAGTTCTGTCAGCAGTTAACGTGTTCAAGTGTTCAATTTTCACAGCTGATCAATGATCCTGACCGTAATGCTCAGCGTCTTTCCCCAAACACCGAAATTACTTTGAGACTCACCCTCTCACTCATGATCACAAACTGCCCCGGGGAACAGTCCTTTTTAAAAATGAAGCTGGTTGCAAACTTGCAGGGGACAAATAGGGCCTGAGTTGTCTCAGAAATCTCTCTGGGATGAACACGGGCTAGGGACTCTCGCTGGTGTTGATGCTGCTGATGTTTTTGAAGGATCTGGGAGCCTGAAGGCTCAGATGGCTTTGCTTTACAACCCTTTATAGGAGAAGCTTTTCCTGTTTCCAATGAGGTCACAGTGGGAAACTAAAGTGGCCGGCCCAGGCCTAGGCAGGTGGGAAAATGAGCCGCACCTGTGGGAAGGCATAGGTTTTTTTTTTTTTTTTTTTTTTTTTTTTTTTCCCCATGGGCCCCTTGCAGGAAATAAACTCTTCTCCATCGGTGTACTTCAGGTTTTTTTTTCTATGACAAACTACAATAGTTTCTACGGTTCCTTCCAGATTTAATGTTGTACAATGTTGTGTCTCAATATGGGGCACCTTTGAGGAGGAAATAAAATATGATGACATATGACAATAACAAATTTTTGAGCACTTGCCATGTGGCGGGCTCTGTTCTATGTCACTTTTAATCTTTACAGCAATCTCCTGAGGTGGATATTGTTAGCAGTCTTTTGTTTTGTTTTTATCATCTTTGTTTTCTTTTACTGAAGTATAGTTAATTTACAATGTTGTGTTAGTTTCAACTGTACAGCAAAGTGATTTAATTATATATATATATATATTCCTTTTCAAATTCTTTTCCCTTATAGGTTATTACAAGATATTGAGCATAGTTCCCTGTACTATACAGTAGGTCCTTGTTGGTTATCTATTTTATATACAGTAGTGTTTATATGTTAATCCCAAACTCCTAATTTATCCCTTACCACCCTCCCACCAATCCCCTTTGCTAACCACAAGTTTGTTTTCTATGTCTGTGAGTCTATTTCTGTTTTGTAAATAAGCTCATTTGTGTATATATATATGTATATATATATATATATATATATATATATATATTTTTTTTTTTTTTTTTTTTTTTGGCTGTTCCACGTGTCTACCGGGATCTCAGTCTCCCAACGAGGTATTGCACCAGGGCCACAATGGTGAAAGTGCTGAATCCTAACCACCAGACCACCATGGAACTCCCTGTATTATTTTTTTTAGATTCCACAAATAAGTGATATCATATTTGTCTTTCTCTGTCTGACTTAACTTCACTTAATATGATAATCTCTAGATCCATCCATGTTGCTGCAAATGGCATTATTTCATTCTTTATGGCTGAGTAATATTCCATTGTGTGTGTGTGTGTGTGTGTGTGTGAGTGTGTATACACACACACACACACACATATATATATATATCATCTGTAGATGGACATTAAGGTTGCTTCCATGTCTTGGCTATTGTAAACAGTGCTGCCATGAACATTGGGGTGCATATTTCTTTTTAAATTAGAGTTTTATCCAGAAGTGGGATTGCAGGATCATATGGCAACTCTATTTTTAGTTTTTCAAGAAACCTCCATACTGTTTTCCATAGTGGCTGCACCAGTTTACATTCCCACCAACAGTGTAGGAGGGTTCCTTTTTCTCGACACCCTCTCCAGCGTTTATTACTATTATTATTTTGTGTGTGTGTGTGTGGAGATTTTAATTTTCTTTTCTTTTATTTGTTTTATTTTATTTTATTTTTTTTAACATCTTTATTGGAGTATAACTGTTTTACAGTGGTGTGTTAGTTTCTGCTTTACAACAAAGTGAATCAGTTATACGTATACATATTTTCCCATAAGAGATACAGCATTTATTATTTATAGACTTTTTAGTGATGGTCATTCTAACTGGTGTGAGGTGATACCTCACTGTAGTTTTGATTTGCATTTCTCTAACGATTAGTGATGTTGAGCATCTTTTCCTGTGCCTGTTGGCCATCTGTATGTCTTCTTTGGAAAAAAGTCTATCTAGGTCTTCTGCCATATATCATTCTTATTTTTGAAAATGAAGAAACTGAAGCCCAGAGAAGTTGAGTGACTTGCCCAAGGTCACACAACTAATACCTGGCAGAACCAGGATTTGAACCAGCTAATTTGGCTCCCAAGCCCCAGTTTTCTGCTGTGGTCAAGTAGATAATACATCCACTTGGCTCACAGCGTCCCCTGGCATCCTGCCCCAGACTTCTTTAGCACCCATGCAGAGAATGCCTCAAAGCTGTTTTTTTGTTTGTTTCTTCAGGTAGAAAAATTAAATGATATGGGATCATAGGTAAAACAGCAGTCACCTGGGACTTATCTAATTCGGTCCCTTCTCTGAGTTCAAGGTGAAGTTGTGAGATCTAGGCTCTCTTCTTAATTCCGATCACTTTTATTGCCCTTGAGCGAATGTACCTGCTAATCGGTCCCAAATGTGTTCATGTATTCAAATTTGGAGCAGAGAGCAGTGGTCTGGGAGTCTGAAGAACCAGGCTCTCGAGCTGGCTCCGCCTCTAATCAGCTGTGTGACCTCGGCAGATTAACAGCCTCTCTGGGCCTCACAGTCCTTATTTGCACGAGGCAGGTAGATTAGACCAGTGTCACAAATCCCAGGCCTGGGGTCCAAACTGGACCACCGACAGGTTTTGTTTAGTATGCATAGTGATTGCCAACGCTTAAAATAGGGAGTGTAAAAACCTAGGTGTCCAGAATCTAGTGAAAGACTGGAAGATCTGATGGATTTGGACTTCTCTTCCTACAGGGCAACAATGAGTAGGGGTTGGGGCCTTGACACCCTGGGGCAAGCCTGTGTGCCCCCCAGGTGGGCTTACACTGAGCCCACTTGCCTGGTTCACATTTCTTCTTGGTTCCCTGAGGCATCTGGGTTTGTAGCCCGTGGGTTCCATGTTACCAAGACCCTGGCCCATCTAACTTGATGTAGGTGTTTCATGTGCTCACCTGTTCTCTACATTTCAAAAGTGCTGGAAAGGGCTTCCCTGGTGGCGCAGTGGTTGAGAGTCCGCCTGCCGGTGCAAGGGACGCGGGTTCGTGCCCCGGTCCGGGAAGATCCCACATGCCGTGGAGCGGCTGGGCCCGTGAGCCGTGGCCGCTGAGCCTGCGCGTCCGGAGCCTGTGCTCCGCAGCGGGAGAGGCCACAACACTGAGAGGCCCACGTACCGCAAAAAGCAAACAAACAAACAAAAAACAGTGCTGGAAAGCACCCCCTTCCCTCATGACCCCTACAGCGGCCACTAGGGTGGGCTCTGTAGCTACTGAGTGACTGAGTCTATCACAGAATTGCCACAGAGAAGGGGGAGCTGTGTGCTGTGTGCTGCTGTTCGCTGGTTGTTTCGTCTCGTCTTGTTCCTGCTGTTGCCACTGGTAGGCAGAAAGTTAGGAGAAAGCTTGCAAGGCATTTTTTTTTTCATTCTTTTTCATCACCAGGTCTCAACTTGACCCTCCTCTGAAGGGGCACGGATGCCTGGGGAATGGATGGACTCAAGTGTGGATTTCCAGAATCCCTTTTGGACACATCTTTGCCTGTTCCTTTTGACAAAGCCCTGGCTTTTCAGAGATTAATTGTTGTCAAATGCAACTTATTTTCTAATCCTTTCAGGCTCCGTTTAAAACCTTCTGCTTTATTTTACCTTTTTTGATAAAGTCGCTAAGGTTGAGTTTTTCTTTTTTTATGGATTTGCCAATGATTGTCCAGTTTGACAAATTGGATTCTTAAAGTTGCTTCTGTGAAGAAAAGGATGCAGTGTGACAAGACAAGAAACAGCTCATCCTCAAATTAGGAGGATAAATAAAAAAAATAAAAGCAACTCCATTCTCTGGCTTCCCTGTGACTCAAAGGGTGTCTCGGCTGTCACGGATAATCTAATCTTTCTATGATAGGTGAGGAACAGGACAATGGCGACCCGGCCAGGCTGTGGGAGTGATAGGCCTCTGATTAATAGCACTGTCCAGTACGCCCCCAGTCCCCAGGAAGATGATTAATGACATTTGACGCGAACTCTGACCTCCCCCGGCAAGAACAGAGGGAGAAAAGGGTGCTGCTCAGACAGGAGGGTGCGTCCTGCAGAGGTTGATTGATTCCTGAAGGCTTTGTTACTCTGAGGGTGTGTAGGGGTTGTGAGGGTGGCCCAGACACCCCGGCTGCCTATTCCTGGGCTTTGGCAGCCTCCTTAGCCTAGCAACGTTCACAGTTAGCATCTCTCCCGTGGACCAGACTTTTCATTGCCCCTATGATGCTGCGTCTTAGAAGCAATTCCCTGTGAAGCCTTGGCCGACCTCTACTGACCTGTCGTTCCCAACCTGTGAGATCATTTTGACCCCTCCCTGACCCAAGTGCCATGAATCAAACCAAGGAGGTTTTCAAAGCCTGGCCTCTAAGCCTTCCTTGGGCTTTCTACTCTATCCTCTATCCCCCGGATGGGCATAGGGTGTCTTGGAGCTGCTAGGCTTATGGCGAAAAAGTGTTTCTGTGGCTGGCAGGGAGCAGCTGAGATGCCCCAGTACAGAAACCAGAAGGAAGGGGGCGCCGTATGAGGTGGGCATCCACCTGGCCGTCAGGGCCCGGGAGGGGGCAACCTGCTTGTCTCTGACGGCTCGACCTTGGCAGCTGTGGGGTCTTTTGCTTAGCTCTCCAGGCTCACTTTCCAAGTCACTTCCCCTAATCTGCACGGCCATAAAGAGCCTTAAATGTTTCTTTCTGCTTGCTGGTCTTTTCTGGCTTCACTGCTACCTCAACTACTATGTCCTTAGCAGCAACCCCACGACATGGTCCTACTGAGAGGGACCATTTGGTGTCTAGACCTCAGTGGTCATAATGACCAGAGGATTACAGCCAAGAGAAGTGTCGATCCTGAGGTCAACTGAGGGAGTGCCAGGCCAGTGACCACCCGTGAGATGGAGTGAGTCCACCTGCAGGTGTGAGCAAGACCTGAAAACCGGTAAAACCTCACTCTTCCTGGGAGGCAGCCCGAGCTGTTGGTAGCCTGTGGACAGGGGTTGGACTTCAGAGACCACTGGGAGTGGGAGACAGAGACACAGGGACCCCTGACTGGAGAGAAGCCAGGCAGGACTCTGATATTAACCCTTACACTCTGACAGCGTGTTTCCAGGCCCCTGGAGGCCTTGCATGGACTGGACGTGGTTTTTAGAACCTCAGCTGATGAAACACACTCCCAGCCGTCCCCGGGGGGTGGTGGCCAGCGGGGCAGTGTTGACAGTGCTGTCAGTAGACCACACTGTGGAAGTGACGCCCGTGTTTAAATATTTTATGGCCTTTGGGCTTTATTTGATAAGTATGAGTGGGAGATGGACAGAACGAAGCTACTGCTATGGTGTTCACACGCCTAATTCAACTGGGACAAAGGTGAGCCTTGCTCGGCATCTCTGGGCTGTGGCTCTTCAGCCTCAAAGAGATCGTGCAGGGGGCTTCCCTGGTGGCGCAGTGGTTGAGAGTCCGCCTGCCGATGCAGGGGACGCGGGTTCGTGCCCCGATCCGGGAAGATCCCACATGCTGCGGAGAGGCTGGGCCCGTGAGCCATGGCCGCTGGGCCTGCGCGTCCGGAGCCCGTGCTCCGCAACGGGAGAGGCCACAACAGGGAGAGACCCGCGTACCGCAAAAAAAAAAAAAGAGATCGTGCATGCGAAGCCCCTGGGCCTGGCACATGGAAGTACTACATTAATGGTGGGAATCATGAATTTATTTTATTTGTCAATTATTATTAATAATGTGATGCTTCCTGGATAATCATTTGACAATGTACTCCGTTGTGAAGAAGAATGACAGAATTCAGGAACGTATGTGAAATGCTGAAAAAAGTACTCTTAGGAGGAAGAGTAGTTAGGAATTTTATCATTTCCTTTTTAGCTGAGCAATGATCTCCTGCATAACATGAAGTCTCTTGTTCAGTTTCTGCCTGTTGGACTCTCACTGGGGTTTTGAGTAATTCATTATGTCAAGAAGTAGAGGGCTACCTGGAATATAAAAGGGCCTGGGGCTTCCCTGGTGGCGCAGTGGTTGAGAATCCGCCTGCCGATGCAGGAGACACGGGTTCGTGCCCTGGTCCGGGAGGATCCCACATGCCGCGGAGCGACTGAGCCCGTGAGCCATGGCCGCTGGGCCTGTGCGTCCGGAGCCTGTGCTCCGCAACGGGAGAGGCCACGGCAGTGAGAGGCCCGCATACCGCAAAAAAAAAAAAAAAAAAAAAAAGGGCCTGGGCCTCCCCTGGCTTCTCCTGGGCTGGCCGCCGTGCAATGTGATGTCTGGTGAGTGCGTGTTTGTGGAGGGTACAAATGCTCACCCAGGGTTACAGGGTCAGAAATGTTGCTGTTCATTCTCCCTCCTTAACTGCCCGGCCTACCGAGTTCACTCCTGCCCCGGCCAGTCCTTACCACCAAGGACACCCTCCCTCCCTTCCTTATCACAACATGGCTGTCTAATAACACAGGCTAGTAAATCTGACCAAAGCTTTCCACTAATGCAAGACTAGGGAGAAAGGAGAAAAATCACAGGAGGTGAGAAGACTCACCATTTTATTTTTCAAGCCGTAAAAGGAAGCAGCTGTGACATGGGTTAAGTTTCAAAGTCTCATCCAGAAGTTTTCAGGTATTAGGGAGTCTTGGGTTAGCTCTTAAACTTTAAAGGTCGTCAGGATCATCTGGAGGGCTTGTGAAAACACAGACTTCTGGGTCACACCTTCCAGAGGGTCTGAGTCAGAAGGTCTGGGTGTGGCCTGAGAATCTACATTTCTAACAAGTGCCCAGGGGACACTCATGGCTGCCAGTCTGAAGACTGAGTATACTTTGAGAACCACTGGATTAGCTAGCTTAGTGGAGAACATCAGAACGTTCTGATGTGGGGGCTCTTGTTAAAAATTCCAATTTCTAGACCCTTTGTAACAGTCATAATATGTTTGGCTGCAGTTAACAGAATACCAAACAACAGCCGTTTGAGCAGGAAAGACATTTAATCACACATCAAGTAGACTGGAGGTAGGTAATTTGAGTTTGGTGAAGTGACTCAGTGAAGTTATGAAAAATGGAGGCTCTTCTTATCTCACTGTTCATCCTCAGCTGAATTTTCACCCTTAGGTTTTGTGGCCTCATGATTGCTGAACGGCTGTCAGGGTTCCAGCCATCGCGTTTTCACGCAACTGCCTCCAAGGCAGAAGAAGGGGGCAGCCATCTCTCCCTATCCCTGTTTGTCTTTTTTAGATATAATACCTTCCCATAATGCTTCTCTTTACAACTCACTGGTGCGAAGTGGGTCACAGGCCCACCTGAAATAAAGGACTTCCAACAGGAAATGGAATTACCTAATGGATCCAGGTTCACCACTTGGGGCTGGTGAGGGCTCACCTTCTCTGAGCATGTTACTGCTTGATCAAAATAGGATTCTACGTCCCAAGGAAGAAAGGAATGTTACTAGGTGGAGACTCACAGTATCTACCCCAGGGTGACTTGTCCCAAATTTCTCAGGACTGTCCTGTTTAAAACTCAAAGTCTCTCATCCCAGGGCAAATCGAGAGGATTGGTCACCCTAACTCCCGTTTCCAAGACCTTCTGAATTAGGATCTCTTGAGGGTGAAATCCAGACCTTAAAACTGATTTTTAACACTCTCCCGGGATGCTTATTATATTTGCCAAAGTTTGAGAATCACTGGACTTAAGTTTCCATGAAGCCCAAACAGAGGACTAAAGGTTGACATATTCCCAGTTAATCTCTGAGCAGGAGGAAATCCTGGATAAAGGGATGTGGGTGTGACTTGAGACTGGGAACCCCCATGGGATCAGATTGAACCTCAAGCTTAGAGGGGTCTGGGATCTTCCAATTCCATCCCTAGCCTGCTCCTGCCCCTACCACTAGAAGGGGTAGTCTAACTTAGAGGTCCCTGCTCTGGGTGGACTTGAGCACTGCAGCCACCTCTGTCGGGCCCCTTATCACAAAGCCTGGGACTCTGGATTTGCTAGCTTGTCTCCACGGTGGACCCCAAGTTCTTAGGACAGAAACCCCATCTTAACCTTCTTCTGTCGTGGGCATCTGGTGCCATGCCAGCTCATCTTAGTCTTTCGATAAATGTGTGTTGAATGCATGAACGACTGAATGAGTGGTGATGCTGCACCCTTGAATAACAGATCAACTCTGGCCACTATGTGCTGAAACAACCCGTGTAACAGCCCAGTGCTGGGAGCCTAGAAATGTCCTCGCCTCAACAGTGAGTGGGCAGGACCCTGGGTGGGGGTGAGGGTGAGGTCAAACTCTTCCCCGGTACCCTGGGTGACCGCACCCCATCTCCCTGGCTGAGGCTTCTGTGCTGCCATGGCAAGAGCTGTGTGTCCCCACTGTGTGAGGCCCTGGGTACCTTTCTGATGGTTTGAGCTCATTACTCATCATTAGGAGTGCCAGTGTCTGGAGGGTTCCAGGTGATCAAAGCTTCTCTGAGCAGCCAGGCAGGCCCTGGTGTCTGTCACCAGTAATCCCCTGGCCTCGCCAGGCAGACAGTTAAGTAACCCAGGAAGGAGCGGATTTGGTTTTTAAGCCCACGTAATTCAGCTTGACGCCCCGACAGGTAGGCAGCAGCTCTGGCTCTGTGCAGATGAAGCATCCCTGCTTAGACGGGTGTGGGCCGCGGCGGGGGCAGCTGTCTTGGCGAGGGGTTGATTTAGCACCAGGGGGCGCCCTCCCTACCCTGCTCTCCCGGGGAGGGCTGCGGGCGGCAAGGAGAAATCAGCCGCTCCTCCAGCACCAGCACCCATCACACCTCCTGCAGCTCTGTCTATTCTCCCCAGAGACTCGTCTCCAGATAGCACCCCTGCCCCTTGCTTCCCCAGAACAGGAGCTCCCATTGGGACTCTTTGTGGTCCCTGGCTTCTGGCTGGACTCAGGGTCCAATTTGCCTCCCCAGATCACTCAACAGTCCCCACAGTCTATGTGATGGCACAGAAAATGTGTCACAGGCCTGAACTCCAGAGTCAGACTGCAGCCACCAGATTTGTGGAGGTTCTGACATTTTGGTAAATACCACAAATTCCTTCAATGATGGGGGGGGGGAAAGCATGCTTAAAACAATTGCATTTTCTGATTAAAAAAAATTTTTTTTAAATTAATTAATATCTTTGGCTATGTTGGGTCTTCGTTTCTGTGCAAGGGCTTTCTCTAGTTGCGGCAAGCGGGGGCCACTCTTCATTGCGGTGTGCTGGCCTCTCACTGTCGTGGCCTCTCTTGTGGAGCACAGGCTCCAGACACGCAGGCTCAGTAGTTATGGTGCATGGGCTTAGTTTCTCCGCAGCATGTGGGATCTTCCCAGACCAGGGCTCGAACCCGTGTCCCCTGCATTGACAGGCAGATTCTCAACCACTGTGCCACCAGGGAAGCCCTTGCATTTTCTGATATTTAAAAAAGGTTAGGATTCAATATTTTGGCCTATAATTTTTTTCTGTTTTGATCTTTGTACAAAAAAAATGTTTGCTCACTGCTTCCCTAAACAGCACAGACCACATTTCCTGTTAGCCTATAAGGCAATGTGAATGGACAAAACTTGAGAAGCTCATTAGTCTGGGAAATGGAAATGGAAAAGGGAACCCTCTTGCACTGTTGGTGGGAATGTAAACTGATACAGCCACTATGGAGAGCAGTATGGAGGTTCCTTGAAAAACTAAAAGTAGAACTACCATACGACCCAGCAATCCCACTACTGGGCATATACCCTGAGAAAACCATAATTCAAAAAGAGTCATGTACCACAATGTTCACTGCCCCTCTATTTACAATAGCCAGGACATGGAAGCAACCTAAGTGTCCATCGACAGATGAATGGATAAAGAAGGTGTGGCACATATATACAATGGAATATTACTCAGTCGTAAAAAGAAACGAAATTTAGTTATTTGTAGTGAGGTGGATGGACCTAGAGTCTGTCATACAGAGTGAAGTAAGTCAGAAAGAGAAAAACAAATATCATATGCTAACACATATATATGGAATCTAAAAAAAACAAAAAGGGTTCTGAAGAACCTAGGGGCAGGACAGGAATAAAGACACAGACGTAGAGAATGGACTTGGGGACATGGGGAGGGGGAAGGGTAAGTTGGGACAAAGTGAGAGAGTGGCATGGACATATATCACTACCAGATGTAAAGTAGCTAGTGGGAAGCAGCCGCATAGCACAGGGAGATCAGCTCGGTGCTTTGTGACCACCTAGACGGGTGGGATAGGGAGGGTGGGAGGGAGACGCAAGAGGGAGGGGATATGGGGATATATGTATATGTATAGCTGATTCACTTTGTTATACAGCAGAAGCTAACACAACATTGTAAAGCAATTATACTCCAATAAAGATGTTAAAAAATAATAAATAAATAAATAAATAAATAAAGGTCCAGGTACCAGCTACACGATGGGTCATTTAAGAAAATTAGTGTTGAGAATGGGGATAGACTATTCCAACTGGGGTAATGCCAGGCCTTTCCCAGCATGCTCTTGAGGTCACTGTCCTGGGCCTGTGGACTGTGTGATGTTCTTTTTCTCGCAGATGCTTTGCCCCAGCTAAATTCCATGCCCAGTGGAGGGGTAGATGGTGCCAGGCAGACAGCACCACGCCCAGCCTGCTTTGGAGGGCCCTCCTGATGCAGAGCTAGCTTCTGGGGCTGGAGAAGGGCCAGCTCCACCCGCTTGGCCCGCCTGCACTGCTCGTGTCCAAGGACCGCTCCTGTGTCTTCAGATCCACTCCCACCAGGATGTTTTACATATTTTAATTAAAGTGCCGCCCTGGGCTGGCAGGGCCTCTGATGGATGGCTCCAGTCCGAGTTGCAGGGCTGCAATGGTGTGAAACATGGAATGTGATGATGTGCTCCTGCTTTGGCTCCTACCTCTGGGGGCTGGTTCATTTGGGTTCCAGGAGGGGAGGCGAACTCAGCAGGCGGTGGGCAGGTGGCTGGCACATTTCCTAGCCCCGTTTCAGCTAGGAAAGTGCCATGGACAGTTTCCGTGGACCAACTTGCTGGTAGGCTGTGGGTGAGCCCGATTCTTGTGGACACTCCTTATTAGTGCCAAATTATGACAAATGGCTATGGGTAAAAGTTGCTGGGTGGCAGCCGCCGCCTCTCAGAGCGAAGCAGGTATTTTTAGTACCGTGCCTTGGGGCTCTGGCTCTGGGTTAATTAATCACGGTGAACAGCACTGAGTTTGGTTCCTGATGCTGGTTCCACCCCCATCCCAGCCTTGTCCCCATTGCCCCGACTGGAATGCCAGCTGCAGAGTGGCAGTCATGCACGGCTAGAGTAGCCCTTGACAGCCTCCCAGGGCACTGGGGACACCATCCCATGCCCCACGGGTGGGGCCCTGTACCTCCCTCTCCTCTGCACCTCCTCCTGCTTCCCTCCAGTCATCCCAGCCTCTTTTAAATTCTTCTTGCTGTTCCTTTGGAGCATTACCCCCAGGCATCCACCTCCTTCCTGTCTCAGCCCAAATGTCCTCACCTTGCAAAGGCCCTCCCTGAGCACCCCTTCCCCTACAGGCTCTCCATCACCTTGTCCTGTTTATTTCCTTCAGAGCACTTAGCACCAGCCAGAATCACCTTCTTTCTTTCTCTCTTTCTTTCTTTTTTTTTTTAGATGTTGGGGTAGGAGTTTACTAATTTATTCATTTATTTTTTGTGTGTTGGGTCTTCGTTTCTGTGCGAGGGCTTTCTCTAGTTGTGGCGAGCGGGGGCCACTCTTCATCGCGGTGCGCGGGCCTCTCACTATCGCGGCCTCTCTTGTTGCGGAGCACAGGCTCCAGACGCGAAGGCTCAGTAGTTGTGGCGCACGGGCTTAGTTGCTCCGCGGCATGTGGGATCCTCCCAGACCAGGGCTCGAACCCGTGTCCCCTGCATTAGCAGGCAGATTCTCAACCACTGCGCCACCAGGGAAGCCCCCTTATTTCTTGATTGCTCCACATAATTGTCTGTCTCCTTCCATTGAAATGCCAGTGGCTTGAGAACAGGGATCTTCTCTCTCTTGTCTGCTATCTTAAATCCCTGTTGCCTAGCTCAGCGTACACAGGGCGGGCACTCAGTGGGTGTCATTGAACACGCAACTGGATGGGTGGATGGATGGAAGGATGGCAGGGAGATGCATGGGGAAGGCTGCAGAGAAGATCCTCTATGGGTTTGCATTGTAAGGTGCAATGTGTCAAGGTTGTTATTGTTGGTAGGGGCACATCTGGGGAGACACTGGTTGTATAGCAGCATCCTCACCCAGGCCAGAAGCGGGAGGCCCGAGCCCAGGGGATTCTGGGAAAGGAGTGCTGGAAATCACTGCCGTCTCTGCTTTAGAAAAGTCCAACCACATGCTCTCTGGTGTTTATAGGAAATTTCTCTGAATTCTGTGGGGGTTTTTTAAAGTATTTTTTTTCTTGGGGATGGGGACAAACCAGTTTTAAGGGACTTCGAGAAGACTCTTTGCACACTCTGCCTGAAAGCTGACATTGGTGGTTCATTTGGGGGAATTAAGCATGGTCCTTTCACTGTTTTCAAATACAATTCCTCTTTGTGGAAGCCACAGCTGGTTGCCTACCTTCCCGATTGTTGCTTGAGAATGGAACCCCAATTTCGTCCTTGTATTGGGAGGCCTCTGCTTTGGGGAGAGGACCCGTGATTAGTCTGAGCCAACTATGGGACCTCCAGTAGTGCTTGGGTTGGACCGGGGACTGTGAAAGTGGCCCTAACTAACGGGACATAAGGAGCATCGGAGGTTTCACCTCATTTTTAAACAGGTACGTGAAGGGGTGCATCTGCGTCATATCCCTCTTCTGGATCCTAAAAAGGATGGAGATTTCGTTCACATGCAGGGGCAGAGGCACATGACAGGGGCGGGGCGGGGGCACTGATGCATGTGGCAGGGCCCAGCAGGACTGTGCTGGGACCCGGCGGTGACCATCCCGGGAAATCCTGAGACATGCCGCTCCGGAGCCCCTCCACGCAGGTCGAGTCTGATTCTCAGGGGTGGGGCTTGGGTCTCCGCAGGGTTGATACCCTGCTGTCGTCCCCCCTTATTCCGAGACACTGCCGAAATAGACCAGCGGCAGGGAAACCCTCCCGACCGTGGCCCAGCGATGCCTTGCCAGGAGACGTCAGAGTTCCTTTCTTTTGACGCTGTGAAGGGGACAAATAGATTTGCCTTCTTACTTTCCGAGGAATATATGGAAGGAAATTCTGAGGAAAGCACAGGCCCGGACTGTAAAACTTCTGGGAGGAGAGCATTCGGAGCACGTGCACATCCAGTTCCCCTGCTGAGGGCTCCCCGAAGGTCCAGGGAACCCCAGGCCTGGCGTCTTCGGCTCACAGAGTGTGTATTTGTTCCCGACTCTGTTGAGGTTCACTTGGAAACACGGTCCTCCCTGGCCGGCTCTACATGCGGAGAAATGAACTGAGACCTCATTAAAAAACACCAGGGAAATTGAACAATTGCTATCCTTTCTTAACTGTTGCTACTTTCCTTTCATAGCACTGGTTATGGCTTCCACCATTCCCTGTGGGAGACAGAGACAAAGAGTCAGAGAATCTAAGTCAGAGAGAGAGAAAGAGAGAGAGAGACAAACAGACAAACACTCGAAGAATACAGAAACAAGAAGACAGACACGCATTCTTCCTGTCGCCGATTCAAGAAATATTTATTGAGAACCTACTGTGTGCCTGAGCCGCACACACACACCCAATGAATGCACCAGCAGACCGCAGGCTGTTTACGTCATCTCCCCAAACCCCATCTGGATCTTAGGTAGCAAATAAGGAGGGTGCCGTTTCCACTCAGGCCAGTAGGTGTCATCATGTCAGAGGGAAAGTCAGGGGAGCTGCAGGATTCGATGGCCACCTAAGAACAGAAATTCTATTTCGTCTAGTTTTCTGAGCGCCGTTATGTGCAGGGCACCAGGCAGGGTACATAGGATGAGATATGCACAGTTCCTGCCCTCATGGAATTTACTGTGCCATCGGGACCCGGAGGGACAAGGCCCTAGGTCACAAAATGAGGGGAAGGCAGTAAGAGCTTCCAGAAAAGTTTAAATGAAAGACTGTGTGGATATTAGAGCATCAGAGACTTCACATTACGCCCTCTCACATTACAGCAGAGAACAGGCTCAGAGAGGGGAGGTGACTGACCTCTGGTCACACAGCAATTCCAGACTCCAGATCTCCTGACTCCTACAGCAGTGCTCTTTCCACCAACATTGTGTATCAATAACTGGTGTTGCCCGACCTTTGAGACTCCAAATTCCACCTTAGCTTAGCCATGAAGCTCCCTGCAAAATGCCCCCTGTCAGGCCCTCTAGATGGGCCGATCTGCCTGCTGGAGAAGGCAGCTTGCCTCCTCATGTGTCCTGTGGTGCGGGAGTTGGCTGTCTTGCACAGGCTCAGGAAGGCTCACTGAGAGGATCTCTTCTCAGAGACATCACCTTGGTAGTTTTGAGCTAGTTTCAACCAGCTGTGATGGGAGTCTTTATACCATGGAAATTAGCAACAGCCATAAATCAGAGCTTCTTTTTTTTTTTTTCCGCCCGGAGAGCTGCCCCCCACCTGCACACCACTGAATTAGTATCCCCACTTTACAGGTAAGGAAACTGAGGCCCAGGGGGATGAGGCAAGGTATAAAGTGACACCCAGCCCAGGTGGTTTGATGCTGGAGTGTTCAGAGATGGTAGAGCCAATAGGACTGAGAGCCACGTGGATGTGGAGGGGCCCGGCTTTCTCATGCGGGTGCTGCCCCAGGCTGGTCTCATCAACCTGATAGCAACACTGGAACAGGGACCATTTGGGGAGAAAAGATAACTAGTCCAGCTTTGGGTGGATTGAATTTGAGGCACATTGTTGGAGAGATGTTTAGATTTGGAGGCCAGGAGAGAAGTCTGGACAACAGATTGAGATCTGCGGGATGGAGGATTGTTCTTGACCAAACCCGTTTCCTTTCTTACAGTGAACAGGTCAGAAGTGGGAAGTTCACCCTGCTCTATGTTTTTTCTCATCTTTGTCAGCATTCAGGCAGGATCTGGCAGGGCAGGGACGACCATGCTCGCTGGCTCACACTCGTTCCCTGGTGCAGTGAGTGCTCAGCAGGGACTTGCTGAATAAATGAAGGAGTGGCCTGATTTTACCCTGCACATACCGAATCAGCTCTGCTGTGCACCATATATCAAAACCTGAGTACATTTCTCCTAAGATTATTGAGAATTCTGGCGTCATTATAGGAGTGTGGACTTGGAATCAGAAATTACTTTTCTAGAGATGATCATATTAAGTGAAGTAAATTAGACAGAGAGGGATAGGTATCATATGATATCACTTATATGTGGAATCTAAAAACATGATACAAATGAACTTATTTACGAAACAGTAATAGACTCACAGACACAGAAAACAAACTTATGGTTACCAAAGGGGATGGTGTGGAGGGGGGAGATAAATTAGGAGTTTGGGATTAACATATGTGCACTATTATATATAAAATAGGTAAACAACAAGGACCTACTGTATAGCACAAGGAACCGTACTCAATATCTTTTTTTTTTTCTTTTTTTTTTTGCGGTTCACGGGCCTCTCACTGTTGCGGCCTCTCCCGTTGCGGAGCACAGGCTCCAGACGCGCAGGCTCAGCGGCCATGGCTCACGGGCCCAGCCGCTCCGCGGCTGTGGGATCTTCCCGGACCGGGGCACGAACCCGTGTCCCCTGCATCGGCAGGCGGACTCTCAACCACTGCACCACCAGGAAAGCCCTCAATATCTTATAATAACCTATAAGGGAAAAGAATCTGAAAAAAAAAATGTATAATTAAATCACTTTGCTGTACACCTGAAACTAACATAACATTGTAAATACTTCCATTAAAAAAGAAATTAGTTTTGTTGTTGTTGTTTAGCATTTTAGAGCTAGAAGTGAGATTACACATCATCCCTTACAATGTCCTTGCTTCACTGGTGAGGTACTGAAGCCCAGAGTCCCTTCTGAGACCATCCAGGCCCCTTGCTGTGTGGGAGACCACCCGGCCTGGCCTTGCCCTGGCCAGTTTTCTTTGGTGTGTCCCTCAGGACAAGGAATGATTGAGCTCTGGTTCCGGAAGGGCAATGAATTGATGGGAATCCACATCCCAGGGTGCACAACTAAATAGTTCTTGAGTAGATGAGCAGACGAAGCCCAGGATAACCAAGCAAGGAGGTTACCGTATGCAAATGAGTGGAGTGTGGCTTTCCTCCTGGTTGGCCGGAGAGGCCCTGATGTCACAATATGTGGGGTTTCTCCACTCCAAAGGATTGTGTCTCTGGCCTAAAAAAAAAAATCACTGACCTGGCTGGTCCCTAGCTCCCTCTCTTTGTCCAGACGGAGGCGACACTATGGAAGCCCTCTATCAGGCCGGGTCCATCCTCGTGAAGGTGAACACCTTACAGGGGAAGAAGATGGTGGAGAGCGGCCTCCGGTCTGGAGACTTCTCGCTCCCCCAGTCGTGGCCCTCCTGCGTCTTGCCGCCAGCCGACCTGGAGATCCTGCAGCGGAAGGTGGCCGGGGTGCAACGGGAGCTGGAGGACTTCAAGAAGGAGGCACTGAGGGCCATCCACTACCTGGAAGATGCCTTCTGCGAGATGAACGGGACCCTGGCACAGCATGGGGAGCAGGCGGCCCGCGTGAAGCAGCGGCTAAGGGAGGAGGAGGACCGGGGCATCGTGCAGAACAAGGTCCTCACCTTCCTGCTGCCCCGCGAGAAGCAGCTCCGGGAGCGCTGCAAGCGGCTGGAGTGCCTGTTGCTGGGCCGGAGCTGCGAGGCACTGGGCATCCCCGGGAAGATCGAGGCCAACTCAGGCCCCTCCGGTAGAAGCCACGTTCCTCACCGAGCAGCCGAGTAGAAGATTCTTTTCGATAGAAGGACAAACCCTGAGTTTTGATAGATTTGCTCCCCTTCCCCATTTCCACTACTTTCCTTCTACCTAAATAACACCTTGCTGAGAGGCGCAAAGACCGAGTACGTTCTTTCGGTGAAGCTCTGTTCACCCAGCATCACCGGAGAAGGAAGCGCTCCGACACTTAAGTCTTTGAATGACACCTGTAACTTTCACCTTTAACTCTTCTCCCGTTTGTAATGGTACTATTGCTCCAATGTATAACATGTTTTTTTAATCTTCTTAAACTGATGGTGTTGAACAGATTTACCTTCTTTTAACGACTCCAGGCTCTCGCGGCTTGTTACTTCATGCATGGTCTGCTGAGAGGGGTCGATCATCCACCCAAGCACTAAGTGGCCTCAGACGGCTTTACTTCTGTGGTTCTCATCCTCGCCTAGTTGGCTTTTCTGCCTGCTTTCATGGTTAGACCGTCGTATCTCCCTTTGCCGCCTTTGCCCACCTCTACTTCCTCTCTGTTTGGTCTGCAGCCGGGCCAGTGAGATCCACAGAGGGAGTTGGGCTCCGAGGGGTGGAGTCAGATGAGCTTACTGCACTGATGAGGCAACACCTAGAAGGTGGGGCTCTAAAGGCGGGAAGCTGATTTTCATGCCTGAGCTGGAATTGTTGGGATGCCCGACCACTCATCAGGTGAGGTACCCCCCCCCCATCCCAACTACTCCCGCAGGCACCGTTAGAAGTAAGTGTTGTTTCCCTATTGTGCAGGGTGGATAGCCGACCTCAGGAAGCTAAGTCCTTTCCCCAGGGTCTCCGTGCTTGAAAGTTCAAGTCCAGGTCACCTGTGCTTATTTATTGGCTATCCTGCTGCCTGCCCCCTTGGAGGCATATCAGGCTGTCCATGGACCTGTTCTTCTGGAGGCTTGGGATTGTCACATGGGTGAATTGGGTGCTCCTTAGCTGTCACTGTGCCTTTTATTTTCAATAAGGCCTTCTGTTTCATCAAGTCATATTTTCTCTCCGGTCCCGCAAAACTCTGCCATGCAGCAGGGATTCTCCCCTAAACAGCAGAAGTTAGTGCCTGGAGGCGAGGTCAGCACCTGAGCAGAGTGGGCCTCTGTCTCCCCAGGTCAGGACTTACAGCCTGGGCTGTACCCTCTGAGAGTCCAGCTCAGCTCCAGCCTCCCTCCTCTCTCTTTCATGGAATCTCTCCAAACAAGATTCGAACATCTGCAAGGCCCAGGCTGAACTTCATGACCCATTCTTTTTTTTTTTTTTTTTTTTTGCGGTATGCGGGCCTCTCATTGTTGTGGCCTCTCCCGTTGCGGAGCACAGGCTCCGGACACGCAGGCCCAGCGGCCATGGCTCACGGGCTTAGTTGCTCCGCGGCATGTGGGATCTTCCCGGACCGGGGCACGAACCCGTGTCTCCTGCATTGGCAGGCGGATTCTCAACCACTGCGCCACCAGGGAAGCCCCGTGACCCATTCTTAATGACGACATCCATCTGTCAACCATCTACCCCGAGGGGCTGCATCCCTGCTCTAACTTTAGGTAGTTTCTACTTTGGAAGGTTTAGCTGAAGTGGTAACAATAATGTTCATACTAGTAAGATTATTACCACTACTGGGCTTCCCTGGTGGCGCAGTGGTTGAGCATCTGCCTGCCGATGCAGGGGACGCGGGTTCGAGTCCTGGTCCGGGAAGATCCCACATGCCGCGGAGCAACTGGGCCCGTGCGTCACGGCTGCTGGGCCTGGGCTCTGGAGCCGGCGAGGCACAACTACTGAAGCCCGAGCGCCTGGAGCCCATGCTCTGCAACGGGAGAAACCACCGCAGTGAGAGGCCAGCGCACCACAACGAGGCGGGGCCCCTGCTCGCCCCAGGTGGAGAGGGCCGCGCACATCAGCGAAGACCCGATGCAGCCAAAAATTAGTAATAAATAAATAAATACATTTATAAAAAAAAAAGATTATTACCACTACTACTAGATTATAGTTATCAAGCACATGATATAGTCTAGGCACCAGGCTTGGCCCTTTGGAGGTGGGTATAATTATAACCTTCACTTTAGTACTTTGAGAAAACCGAAGCTCAGAGAGGCTAAGGAACTTGCCCCAGGTCACACATCTGATAAATGATAGAGTTGGTATTTGAACCTAGGAATGTCTAATGTCAGAAGCTGTGCTTTTAACCACTCTGTATTATTTTTGGAAGCTAAATACTTCTTGAATAGATAAAATATGAGTGTACTGAAGTTGGTGAGGTGAGCTTTGGGAGAAAGGATTGTTTCGGCAGTGGGGTTGGAGGGGGTAGAATTCCTATACCCTTAAACCTTGTGGAAGATGTGTGTGTGTGCATGTGCGTGTGTGCCTCTGTGTGTGTGTGTGTGTGTGTGTGTGTGTGTGTGTGTTTACAAATGTATCTGAGAAGGAAAACTTGATTGGCCAACTATAATAAGAGGTTAAACAATCCGCTGCCCTATGCGGAAGAAAGTGGATCTAATGCTAATTCCTATGGATCTGAATCTGCTGCAAGTTCAGTTTGTAATCAGCCTACTCAGAAATGACGGTGTTCATGGGAATTCTGAGAAGAGGGGGAGAAATGCTGCTCGTGATTGGTGCCCTCCAAGCCACACCTGGAGCACCTGTGCTTAGGTCTGGCCCAATGTTTTAGAGGGTCCGAGACAGCCTGCAGTGTGCCTCAGGCAATCCTGAAGAAGGGGCGTGATTGAAGGACCTGGGGACTTGGCTGAAGAGGCTTCAGGGACACCTGATTATGCCCTTCCGAACACAGGAAGGCCTGACAGTGTTTGGGGTTTGTGGAGCTAGTAAATGTCACCTCTCTTGTCCCTGGGAAGGATGCAGGGAAGCTGTTGAGGGGTAGACACAGGAGCCAGGCAAACAGAGACAAAATATCATCTTGGTCGCTGAGAAAGCCGCCCGAGAAGGTGGTTTAAACCCTGTGAGCCACGTGGGCTGGCCTAAGACCTCAGCCCTGAGCCTGATGCGGTCTCCAGGCACAGGTGCATGCAGAGGTGGACATCTTTCTGCTACTGTAAACCAGATAGCGTGACGTCTCTATGAAGAAATAGCTCAAGAAAGAGGAAGGGGAGAGCCGTGCAGGAGCTGACCTTCTTCCCAAATCCACCAACTCAGAAAGTTACTTCCCTTTCCTGGGGAGAGGAGAGGGTGAGGCGAAGGAGAGCCAGGAACACTGCTAGGGTGGAGGTCCCTCCATAATGAAAGAGGAATGGGAAATAATAGTCCCCCTCTTAACAGAAAAAGGGTTAGACGGAAGCCATAGTGTTCTATAGGGTGGCACTAGCGATCCACCCTATAGGATGGATGCTAGCAGGAGGCCGATTTCAGCTCTATGTAAGACACAAAAATAACATTGGGTGCTTCCTATGTGTCTGTGCAGTAAAGGGTTGACTCAGCAGGTGTGGGATGTTCAAATCTTGCACATTTCAGGGAGAGATCTAACCCCCTGACCGGCTCCTGGGAGATAACCTCTAAGCCCCTGTAATATGCTGCCTGATAAAAGTGTTTCTGTTTACCTGGGGCCTTGGGCCACTCCAGATAGTTTACGCTAAGAGCGAGATTTTCGGTGGGGACCCTTGGCCAAGCTGTATCAGTTTGACTTCTGTAGAGACTAGAAACTAAGTAACTGAGGTCAGCGGGGGAGGAGTGTTCCATGCCTAGAGATAAACACCCATGAAACACCTGGACACCGAGACAGGTGAGCTTCTCTGGTCGACACTACTTCAGAGCGTTGTCACACGTCATTGCTGGGGAATTAATCATTGTCCACACAACTCCCTCCACTGGGAGACGACAACTGGAAGCTTGTGCCTGGTCTCTCCTGAACTCTCCCCTGTGCTCCTCTGATCTTTGCTAATTGAGATTAATCTGCATGCTTTTGCTGTAATGAACCATAGTCATGTGCATAACAGCTTTTCTTAGTCTGTGAGTGGTTCTAGTGAGTCACTGAACTTGAGGATGGTCCTGAGGACCCATGATGCAGTGTCAGAGGCACTTCACATTTCTTCTTATCCTCACAATAACCTTGTGAGCTAAGGGCTATTATCCCCGTGACAGATGAGGAAACTGAGACATGGAGAGGTTAAGTAACTTGCCTAGGAGTACACAGCAAGACTCTAGCGTTCCCTCTCCTGACCACCACCCTACACCAAAGGAAGGGATTGGAGTCAAGGACTGGAAGGTCCCTTGGGGGTGGCCCCAAGGCCCTCCAATTCCAAGGAGGTGAGTCATCCTGGAGTGATGAGGAGGAGGAAGTGCTAGAGCAAGAGACAGGAATCTGGTGGATTTCCTGTTTAGGAGAGCCCAGGTGCGCGTATGCCCAGGTTGGGTTAGACAGGTGTCCCCACCTGGAGACCGGGTGAAAGCCTAGGTGTCCTTTCATGGTCTCCCTGCTGCAGGGCTTCACGCTTGCTTCTCCTCTACCAAGAGCTTTCAGCTGCAAGCCACAGGGTACTCATACTGACTTCTTTGAGGAGTCTATTTTTTTTACATAAAAAGACATCTGAAGTAGATGGTTGGTTCAGTAACTCAACAATGACAGAGCTCTGGGTTGGCGTCTCTGTGATCCTCTTTCTTCCCTCCCTCAGCTGCCCTTCGTGGTCACACAAGGATGGCTGCAGGAATTCCAAAAATGTGTCACCACTCGGTGACTACCAGGGCAGGAAAGAAGTGGCAGAACTTTCCTTGCGAGCCGCCTTTTCATCAGAGAGGAAACCCTTTCCCAGAATCCCCCCCAGCAGATTCTCTTTGACATCTCTTTGGCCGGTCTTGGGTCCCTTACCCACCCTAAACCAATTAGGAGCAAAGAGGAAAGCAATCGCCACAACTCAGCCCCTGGGCCTGGGCACCTCTGCTCCCCAAGATCCAAACCAAATCAAAGTCCACTGGTGACGCTGGCTCTGGGGAGGTGACGAACCCCAGTTTCCACACCTCAGTCTTACATCTTCAGCTTAACTGATAGCGAGGGCCAGGAAGAAGAGAGCTCTCGGGACAGCATGGCTGTCACATTGCTGCTGGAAGCATGGATTTAGGTCTGGGAACTGGGGACATGGGCTGGATGGAGGTGTGAGTGACACTTCAGTGCTGTAGGTGTAAATCTGTCTCCCTCACTCACCCCACACTCACCTGCCCTGTACCCAGGCTTCCCCCTTGAAGTCAGAGGCTTAAGATGATCCAAAGAGTGTCAGGGAGACTTTGCAATCTCTCAGTCCCTAAAACAGGCAACCACTGTTAGAGAGCCTCATGTCACCACCTAGGGTGACAAACTAGTCCTTGTTTTAACTGGGACTGTCTCTGTTTGAAAACTGAAAGTCTCATATGCCAGGAGCCCTCTCAGCCCTGGGCCAACTGGGATAGTTGGTCACCTTGCGTTAGACATAAGCCACTATGGGCTGATCCAGGCGAGGCTGTGGAAGGGGTGAGACACAGGAGGCCAGGGCAGGAAACAAAGATGGCGGTGACTGTCTCTGCCAGGTTGGTGCATCTTTGCTTCCTTTTTTAACCAGAGGCAGCAGCAGTCAGGCTTACTCTTGACTTCATTTCTCCTCCCGGCTCTCAGGTCCCTGCCCACCACCTCAAGTTAGCAAGGAGATCTGAGAGCGAGGCCTTTTCTGAGCAACCTTTGAGAGCCTTGTGTGGACAGTTGGGATTCCCAATGAGGCCGCATTTCCCAGTCCTGGTCCTGGAGGACAGAGGACTCCATGGTAGCTTAAAGAGCCCAGGGTCTGTGAGTGTCACCAGGAAGAGGCAGCTTTTTGTAGTTTTGGGAAATGGAGCTCCTCACTCCAGCTCTTCTTCATCAACAAAGTTGAGCAGCCCAGCTTCTCACTTTCTTTTTTTTTTTTTTTTTTTTTTTTTGCGGAATGCGGGCCTCTCACTGTTGTGGTCTCTCCCGTTGCGGAGCACAGGCTCAGCGACCATGGCTCACGGGCTCAGTTGCTCCGCGGCATGTGGGATCTTCCCGGACCAGGGCACGAACCCGTGTCTCCTGCATCGGCAGGCGGATTCTCAACCACTGCGCCACCAGGGAAGCCCTTCTCACTTTCTTTGAAATTCTAAAACAAATAGAAGACAAAGTAACAGATGGTTTTCTCCCTGCCTATAGCTGTAGTTCTCAAAGGTCTTCTACAAGCTGCAACGCTCGGCTCGCTCCTCCAGAGCAGTCCCAGCAGTCAGAGGGCTGCTGAGATTTTAGACTCGTGGCTCCATCTTAGGAAAACCCATAGCAGGCAAGGGAGTCTCCCCCGCGACCCCAGGTCCTGTGCCGGCTGCAAGCTGAGACGCTTGGGTGAGCAGCAAGGTGGCAGAGGTGCGGGAAAGCCAAACACATAGCGCTTGGCTCGGAGAGGTTACTAACCACAGCTGCCACACTTCAGTCTTATCTTTTCTATTTACCTGACCCCAGAAGAGAGCTCTGGGGAACAACGTGGCTGGGCAGAGGTGGGCGGTGTGGATGAGAAGCAAGAGTCTGGGTTTGGGAATTGGCTTCGTGCTAAACGTAGAACGTTGCCTCCTGGTCCGATCCGATCCTCTTAGTGATTCCTGAAGTGTGAAGAGCTGCAAGCCGTGAGTGTCTTTCCTGACATCCACCAGGTATCGATCTTTCCTTGTTTCCCCTGGAAAAACAGTTTGGTAGTGTTTCAACCTGTTGAGTTGGCACATAAACCAGTCATTCCACTCCTACGGATAGACCCAAGAGAAGTGGAAACGTATGGCCGTACAAAACTTGTCCATGAATGTTCATAGTACTATTCATCATAGCCCCAAAGTGGAACAACGTAAACGTCTATCAACTGATGAGTGGTTAAATTAAATGTGGTCTATCCATGTAACAGAATGTCGTTTGGCAATTAAAAAAAAAAAAAAGCAATGAAATACTAACCATGATGCAATATTATGCTTAGTGAAAGAAGCCAGTCACAAGGGACCACATATTGTATGACATCATTTATTTGAAATGTCCAGAGGAAGCAAATCTATAGAGACAGAAAGCAGATCAGTGGGAGCCTGAGGCTGTGGGGTTGGAGGAATAGAGTGACTCCTCGTGGGTATGAAGTTTCTTTCTGAAGTGGCTAAAGTGCCCTCAAATTATTGTACACTTTAAATAGGTGAATTGTATGGGATGTGAATTATATATCAATAAAGTTGTTTAAAAAATAAAGTGCATGGGCTTCCCTGGTGGCGCAGTGGTTGAGAATCCGCCTGCCGATGTAGGAGACACGGGTTCGTGCCCTGGTCCGGGAAGATCCCACATGCCACGGAGCAACTAAGCCCGTGAGCCATGGCCGCTGAGCCTGTGCGTCCGGAGCCTGTGCTCCGCAACGGGAGAGGCCACAACAGTGAGAGGCCCGCATACCACAAAAAAAATAAATAAATAAAATAAAATAAAATAAAGTGCAAGTTCAAATACACAGTGGGAAGGAAAGAAGCGATGCTACCATTTATAGTTCAAATCCCCTTTAATACTGAGAGATATGAATCAAGGCTGGAATTATTTTATCTTTTTATTTATTTATTTTGTGGCGCACGGGCTTAGTTGCTCCGCGGCATGTGGGATCTTCCCGGACCGGGGCTCGAACCCGTGTCCCCTGCATTGGCAGGCGGACTCTCAACCACTGCCTCACCAGGGAAGCCCTGGAATTATTTTAAATTGTTTTGAGTTTATGGACATTCTGGAACCACATGGGTTCCCAAATTTATTGGGGTTATATATGTAAAAGGTGCCTGATTCAGAAACTGGCACGTAACAGGTGTATCAGAGATGATAATTGAATCAAAATGGCAAGTAAGGCACAAAAATGTTGTGATCGATGACCTTGATTGACCTGCACCATCTAAGAAGCCTCAGGAGTGTGGCAGCAAATGTAAGACATTCTTTTGTGCCCAACTATATGCTTGATTCCCTTCTCCAGGAACATAGGAGATGGAACAGCTAGAGAGAGATCAAATCGCAAGCCTCCCTCCCAGCTGGAAGACATCTCTGATGGGGTAAAGGGCAGCATCAGGACCATGTTGCCCAAGGTGCTGTTGACAGCTGTCATGTGACTTGTCGTGTGATCTATCACGTGACAGGAGGTGGTAAAGAGGTCTTATGCTCTTCATATGTCTTGTCTCTGGCCTGCCTTCCAAAAGGCTTTACTCTGGTGAGATTTCTTGGTTGACCTCTTGCTCATCTCACCTCTTTCCTTTTGAATTCCTTTCAACAGCAGGAGAGGGTAGTGGACAGGCATGCAGGCTCTGCAGACAAACCAGCCTGGTTTATTTTTGTTGTTGTTTTTGTTTTTATAGTACGCGGGCCTCTCACTGTTGTGGCCTCTCCCGTTGCAGAGCACAGGCTCCGGACGCGCAGGCTCAGCGGCCACGGCTCACGGGCCCAGCCGCTCCGCAGCATGTGGGATCTTCCCAGACCGGGGCTCGAACCCGTGTCCCCTGCATCGGCAGGCGGACCCTCAACCACTGCGCCACCAGGGAAGCCCCAGCCTGGTTTTAATACTGACTCTGCCCCTCAGTTCTGTATGGCATAGGGATGTTCCTTTGCCCCTTGAAGTGCTGTCCAATAGAACTTACTGTGATGATGGAAATGTTTTATAAGTCTGAGCTGTCAATATTGGTGTCACCAGCCATGATTGACTAGTAAGATTTAGGAACTGGATTTTGAATTTTATTTAATTCTAATCAGCCATATGTGACCAGCGGCTACAGCCTCAAAGCCTGTTTCCTCATGTCTCCCAATGGGATGATGACGCTACCTACCTACTTAATGGGATTGTTGGGTGAAAAAATGGAGGAAACGCAAGTATGCCTTGGCATTTGTGCTTGGAAGTGTAGAGCGTGGAGAGAAATCACGCGGCATCAACTCAGAGTGCAAGGTGATGGAAGCAGGTGCTTCTGAGTGCGGAAGGTGGAGGAGGCCAGCTCCAAGGGAGAGGCCAGACTGACACCCGGATTTGCTGGTCCACCCCGGCTGTCGGGGAGCACGGGGCCCCCGTCCTCAGGCTGCAGCTGGCTGAGTCTCTGTCTTCCTTGGGGTCACACTAATAACCACAAACGGGGGTTCCTTTAGGAGACAGCTGGCATATTGTCGTTCAGGAAAGCAGTCAAGCCAAAGCTCACTGGGGCTGAGGTTTAAAACCAGGGTCCAAGCGGAAATGCCACCTTCCTGGGCCAGAACCAGTACTCAGAGGAGAGGTTGCAGAGTGTGAAGTTCAGAGCTTGGGAGCAATAGCCCCAGGAACAGAGCGTACTGGGAGTAAGCAGAAGAAGTTTCTGTAGTTCACCCTGGAGAGCCCACAGGTTGGGGAGTCCTGCTGGCACAGAGCGGACACCTTGACCCTCAGATATCCATCCTCATAGAAAATGTTCTCACAAATGCTCTGGTGACCTGGGGTGAGAGGGAGACCCAGAAGGCAGCCCTGCCCCTGAGACTCAGAAAAAGGAAAGAAGCTAGTTCTGGTGTCCTTGGCTTGTCTGTCACCATCCTAGATGGTTACCACTCCAGGAAGGGCACAGCCCCATTTTTGGATTTGCCAGTTCTGGTGGAGTCAAACCTGTCTCTGCGAAATAAATGAGGTCTCTCCAGGGCAGATCAATATTTAATGTGGGGTTTAAAAAGACCGACTCAGGAAATGAGTTTAAAAGTGGAGAATTTGCCTTAGGTAGCAGTTTCTGAAATACAGTGGTATCAGGGGACAGATTATTCAAATTCAAGCCATGGATAATATAAAAACAGTTGAACAAGCGGAGTTCTGCTTCCTGTGCATCAGTGACTCTGAATCCCCCGGTTTTTTGAGTGCAACTCACAGAGGATTAGTGTCAAATTGGAAGAGACCATCTACTGTGAGAGCATCTACTCCAGGGACAGCTAACTCCCTGGACAGCTGCCTCCACCCTTACCTGTGGCAGACAGCACTAATCAACCCCAGGCCTCTTTCTTCCTGAGTTGGATGCAGACTCATATTTTTTTCCTCAACACCACACTCTAGGCAGTCACCATCTATCAGCCGGAGTGCACCTGATGTGAAATTTATTTCCCATATTTACCTAGTCCAAATTCCTCATTTAGCAGAGGGGAAGCTCAAAGTTACACAGTGAGTTAGTGGCTGATCTAGGAGAAGAGCCCAAGAGAGACTATTTTTCCCCACATGAATGCTTTAGGTGTTGGGGTTCCATTAGGGATACTTTTATTGACCCTTTGTGAGCAACACGGGGCTTTCCTTCAACATTGTTGAATAGTAGGTTCTAGAGATAAAATTATAAAATTTCAGAGATAGAAAGCAGCTTAAAGATGCTCTCGGGACTTCCCTGGTGGCACAGTGGTTAAGAATCCTCCTGCCAAAGCAGGGGACACGGGTTCGAGCCCTGGTCTGGGAAGATCCCACAGGCCACAGGGCAACTAAGCCTGTGTGCCACAACTACTGAGCCTGAGTGCCACAACTACTGAAGCCCGCTCACCTAGAGCCTGTGCTCTGCAACAAGAGAAGCCCGTGCACCACAGTGAAGAGTAGACCCCGCTCTCCTCAACTAGAGAAAGCCCATGCGCAGCAACAAAGACCCAACACAGCCAAATATAAATAAATAGATTTATTTTTTTTTAAAAAAGATGCTCTCATTCTGCTTGTTCCATCATGGGGAAATTAAAACTCAGAGAGGTCAAGTGACTTGCCTAGAGATGCACAGCTGGTTGCTCTTTTCTCTACATCTGTAATATAGCTCTTATTCTGAGGCCTTGGATAAATCACTCAAATGTTTTGACCTCCATTTTCCTGCGAGAATCTCAGACTTGCAAAAGGTGTTTGTTTTAAGAAATGTGCAGAACCCATTTTTGATACAGTTTGATGTTTACATAGACACCCTCAGGTTTACCTTTCTAATAATATTTTGTTTGGCTGATGCAAAAATTGGTTTGCATGGCCTAAAAAAATAGTAACTGGGAATCTAGATTTGTGGTAGGCCACAGACAGGTGTCTGAAAATCTTTTGAATGATTTTATAGCAGGAAATGATGGTTCCTAAGACAGGAAAGAAATATTCTCTTCCCAGGATGGAGGCCCAGGGAGGTGGCTTTGCAGTTTGAGGTTTAACATAACATTTGTGGTCTCTATTTCCTCATTCATAAAATGGCAATGATGATACCTGTCCTCTCCACATCAGAGGCAGATCGTAAAGCTCCAATGGAATAATGTCTGGGAAGGAGTTTTGAAAAGTAAGGGATTATGTGACAGGCCAAGGGGGTGGAGCTGGCAGGTGGAGGTGAGGGTCTCAGGAGTGGGGGTGGGGAGGGTAGAGGAGGAATAAGACCCCGCCTTGGCTTCAGAACTCTGGCAAGAATTTCCACGCCCTCATGACACTAGGTGCTCCTGTCAGATTTAAAACAACTTCTGCTTTACCGCCCGAGACACGATATTTCAGGAATGGCAGCCCAAAGAAATGCCACATTTGAAAAAGGTTGCTTTCCTGAATTTGCCACCGGGTATTATTTTTATGCCACTGTCCTGTTATCCAAATTCAAAATATACATCATATTTATATTGCATCTGCTGAGCATATATTTTTATTTTATTGCTTACCACGTGGGTGACATTTGGGTATTGAATGTCTGGAGGATTGGACCCAGTTGTTGTTTTTTTATTCTTCCTTTCGTAAGCGCTTGCTCTGATGTATTAATCTTTACAAAAGGAATGAGACAGGGACACAGAAGCATTCTCACTCACACACACACACTGATCACATTGCCATTTTATCTCACTTTGCGGGTGTGTGGCTACATTTATAAGAGCCGACAGATCTGAAATAGGTGTTCTGAACTGATTCAGGTGGGGAGTGATGAAGCCAGCAGCCTCCCGGGGAATTGGTTGAGGGAGGGAGGGAGAGAGAGGCTTTTGGCTCTGTTTGTGAAGGACACACCAGCCGAGAAGCATAGATGGAACCATTGTGAGTCTGAGCTGGAAGGGACCCTGGGGATATATTTATATGTCTATAAAAATACAGACATGTGTTTTATAGTTATTTTATATCTTATATCTCTGTATATCTATCCAACACCTCACATAATTCCTTATCTTGGGCTCAATAAATTGTGATTGAATTAAGGAACAAAAGAATAGTTATTTATTGAGGTTGGACTCTGCGCAAGACACTTTACATGTATTTTCTCCAAGCCTCCCAGCATCTTCACAAAGTAATTTCATCTTCTCCATTTTAAAAATAAAGGAAACTGGGCTCCTCGAATAGTTAAACACAGAATTGTCATATGACCCAGAAATTCTACTCCTTTTTTGGGTATATACCCAAAGGTACTGAAAACAGATACTCAAAAAAAAACCACAGGGGCTTCCCTGGTGGCGCAGTGGTTGAGAGTCCGCCTGCCGATGCAGGGGACGCGGGTTCGTGCCCCGGTCCGGGAAGATCCCACGTGCCGCGGAGCGGCTGGGCCCGTGAGCCGTGGCCGCTGAGCCTGCGCGTCCGGAGCCTGTGCTCCGCAGCGGGAGAGGCCACAACAGTGAGAGGCCCGCGTACTGAAAAAAAAAAAAAAACACCACAAAAAACAAAAAACCTCAACATGAATGTCCTAGCAGCACTATTCACAATAACCAAAGGTGGAAAAAACTCACGTGCCCATCAACAGATGAATGGATAAACAAATTGTGGTCTATCCACACAATGGAATATTATTCAGCTGTAAAAAAAAAATACATGCTACAACATGGGTGAACCTCGAAAACATTATAAATCAAAAAACTCAGACACAAGAGGTCACATATTCCATTCTATGAAATGTCCAGAATAGGGAAATCCATAGAGACGTAGAGTAGAGTAGTGGTTGCCAGAGGCTCGAGACAGGGGTGAATGGGGAGTAACTCCTTAATGAATGTAGGTTTGGCCCCGGAGTAATTAAAATGTTTTGTAACTGGAGAGAGGTGATGGTTGCACAAAACTGTGGATGTACTAAATGCCATTGCTTGTTCACTTCAAAATGGTTAATTTTATGTTATGTGAATTTCACCTCAATTTCTAAAAAAGGAAACTCAGCTTAGAGGGTATGGTAGCTGCATCACATTGGCAGCCCTAACTGCTCTCCTCCTTGGGTCCAGGCCTTTGCCCTCTAACTCCACAGGCCTCTTCCATTCTGACTTGGGCTCGGCCAAATGATTCTCTGGCTGTGTGACAGCAGCAAACTTAAAGGAGAGGCTTGAAAAACCCACATGTTTCCACTCACTCTCTTGGATTTAAACACCAAGAGAACAATCCCGGACTAGCCTCCCGGAGGTGGAGGACGAGGGACCCCGTGGAGCAGACCCGACTTAGCCCAGCCCAGGCCACCCTACGGCAGGCAGCCCCCAGCCCGCCTGCCCACTGCCTGCAGACGCACCAGCGACCTCAGCCAAGATTAGCCGAGCCTGGCTCACGTCAGTAAAACTGCCCAGGCTATTGTAGATTCATGAGAAATAACAACCGATTGTTGTTCTAAGCTGTTAAGTTTTGAAGTTTTACAGTGATAGCGAACTGCCACAGAGAGGTGACAGGACTTGCCTGAGGTCTCACATCTAGTATGAAAATGTAGAACTGGTTCCAAAGACTGGTTCTAAAGGCACTGCTCCATTCACCTGTCACCTTTATTTTACAAGTTAAGAAAATGAGACTCGGAAAGATTGAGGGGCGGTGGAGAGAGTCGGAACAAGAGCATCACCTGGGGGGTGGGGGGTGATAGTCATTCTTCCGTGTCCTTGGCAATGAAGGAACGTCACATACAAACCCTCCCAGCCTTCCTCCAAACCCCAACACAATGTCACGGGAAGGCATTGAAATGCTGGTCTGGTTTCCAATGTGTGTTTCACGTGGCGGCTCTGTGGCTTTCCATCAGTTTCTGCAAGGCTGCTGTCCTGCCCGGGCCTGCCATGGGCACCGCCTTGCTGGTGGAAGGGTGAGAAAGATAGCTTGTCTATGTGTTGTTCTTCTCTCCCAAAGCGTTGCCCAGGCACCCTCATGACTCTTCTGGAGGCTTAAATTTTGTGAAGCAGTGAGTTGCTAGGATGATGCTTGCTTGACCAGCTATGGAAACAGGGTCCAGGGGAGGACATTGCAACACACACAGGCCATACAGTTTCATGGGCCAGGATCAAAATTATTAATGTGGTGCTACTCCCTGACATCCCTTTCTTACCAAGAGAATGAGGAAACTATCAGTTTCCTCTCACCCCCTGGAAAAAGGGTTCCTTGTTTCAGGAAGAGAGGCCATGTTGATCTGCACAGTCAAGTGCAAGGGGAGGCAGGGGGAGGAGCTCATGGACTTGGGTGAAGGAAGAGCTTTCTCAGGGGGTCGAGTGTGTCACACCTGAGCTGTGGGACAAGAAAGAAGTAGAAAGGAGAATGAATGGGATTTTGGTAGGTGCTGCTGGGGTCCATGGATGTGAGTCTCCTTTAATGAGTCAGGAATGGCATTTACTGTGCTCTGGCTCAGACAGTGCTCTGAGATTGCGTCACATGAAACCAAACTTTGTACAGGTTACATGCGGCATGGGGCCCAGCCTACTGTGAACTGAAGATGAGAAATGGGGATTCTATCTCCAATTCATATTCTGGCCATCATCCTGGCCCCCAGGGTTTGGAAAGAGGCTTAAGAATATGAGGATTGCCCTCCCACTACCCGCTTATAGTCACTGGGGCCCTGCCTGTCCACAGGACTCTGTCTGCCCCCTCCTCTATGGTATTCCGAAGCTGAGATCTGAGGTCACCGGGCTCTTAGCAGTTGAGAGAGCTGAAAGAGCCAGGTTTGACCTTGATGGGAAGGACTGAGCCCTGTGCCCCCTTCTTGTGATGGCTGCTGGGTCACTTTGAGGATGGGGCTTCCCTGGTCTTAGTCTCTGAGTCTCACCAGCATGGGGGAAGGTCCACGCACAACCCAGGCTGAGCAGAGAAGCCAGAAGCGGGTGCAGGAAGCGCTTTCTCTTTCCTCATCATCATGTCACATATGCTCACCTGGTACCCAACGCCCACACTCCCTCCCCTGAACCTCACACGGATCTCATACATGCATCAGTCCACATCTCATAGTATAGTCCACACGTGTACCGTGTACCCACACGCACCACCAGTCGTACACCACTTCAAAGCACAGGCTATACAGATGTACCATACAGCATGTGTCAAATATGCATCCTATCACCCACAAACCACACACGCGGCACACCCACAGTTCAACACGCTGCTCACAAATGACCCCCCACATGTACCACCTATGAGACACACCCATCACACCCCAAACACACCTCTCACCCCGCGCGCGCACACACACTTTATACTCCTCCCACCCTGTACCTCACACCTACAATCACTATCTCTCCCCCACCGCACACACCATCTGCTGTATCCCGTGACACACCCACCCACCCTGTTCTCCTTCTCATTCTAACCAGGCCAGAAACTGAAAGGCATCTCCGTGATCCTCTCCATGGCAGGAGGCCCCAGCAGGCAAGGTGAGGGTGGAACGAATGCAGGTAAGCAATTGCATGCTTTGGGCGTCAGATAGGCACCTGGCTACAGTGGAACACTTTATGAGCTTGTGGAATTTGTGAAACTTTATTTAAGTCAGATGATCCTTTTCTCCTCCCTGAAAAGTAAGGCCATGGGTGCAGTGTTGAAGGGGTCACTGTATGGTCAGGGGACTGACAGGTAAGCAGGTTATGACAGAGCATTTCCAGAGCTCTGGGGGCCCAGCGCTTGCAAGCCACAAGCATCTTCCTGGGCAGACCTCGTGGACACCCAGCCACAGAGTGACCTGCATTTGTTCCGGGACACGTACACTAGCTCGGCGGCCGGGATGTAAAGACAGAGCACTGACAGGTCAGCCCGCTAGGGAAGTTCAAGTTCATGGGCGGAGCAAAGTAGTGACGGAGAGGTGGCCTCCACAGCTAAAGACTAGGCTTTGACGGCAGAGGGGCCTGGGTGTGGGTCCTGGCCCAGCCACTCCGTGGTGTTGGGGATTTGGGCTTTTATATAACTGGATCTCAGTTTCCTCATCTGAAAAGAGGGGCAACAGTAGTACCTACAGTAAAGCGTTGTTCTGGGGACCAAATATAAATGAGATGACCCACACGCCTGGTACTTGTTAAAGACTCCACGAATCTCAGCTGCCATTATCATTCTGACTATTATTGTCATTTTCTTTGGTGTCTGGTCCCTGAGGTGATGGGAGAGGATGAGACCCAAAGCTTAGCAGAGGGGTCAGCCTTGGAGAAGGAAAGAACAGGTGGGAAGGAGAAGAGAGAGGGGGAGGACAGAAGTTATGAGAGGGAGGAGAGGGGAGGAGACACGAGAAGAATGGAACTGAGTTGGCGGGTATGGACTGGTGGTTCTCAGCCCTGGCTCCTGCTAGAACCAGTGAGGAGCTTTAAAAGCACCCCGGCCCAGGCTGCACCCCAAGAACCCATGTGGGGCTGGGAGGGCCCAGGCAGTGGTATTTGAGAGAGCAACCCTGATGATTATAATGTGCAGTTAGGGTCGAGAGCTCCCGGTGTAGTTTAAGGGTCCGTGTTGGCGTAAGGTGCTCTACGCCATGAAGCCTCTGGTGGGCATTCTCCATGTGTATTTTGGCCTCACATTTGACAGTGTCCTGCCCATGTTTCCCTAACAGATCTAAGGGATCCATGGAGCAAACTCCAGCTACAGACCCGCCCTGTCCCTGGGAGCCCTGTGTCCTTAAATGAGGGGGACTTTGCAGCTGGCCTGGCTAAGGCGGGGTGAGTGGGAACAGATAAGCTGCGTGGACTTGGCCTCCCGGACCTGAAGGTGACCTTGAGCAGGCACGTGACAGCTGGAGGCTTGGGGCCCCTGTGGCAGCGCGTGGCCAGGGAAGGACCACAGAAGATGGACCCAGCGGGTACACAGGCCTGTCGTCCTGCAAGCTCGCCCGAGCTCCTCGGCCTTGGCCTCGCCCACCTCACTTGCCGCCTTCCCTGGTCTCGCCTTCTGAGGTGAGCAACGCTGAACTCGCTCAGTCTCTCTGGCACACGGTGCTGTTTCCCAGCTCTGTGCGTAGGTCACAGCCCTCAGGCCTGCTGAGTCCTCCATCCCCTCAGGCTCAATCTCGCAGGAAGCCCTCCTGGACGCGCTCCCCTCGGGCCCCTGTGCTTCCATAACACCTTTTCTCACCTGCCTCTCAGACTTTTAAACACTGTGGTGCTCTCATCGGACGACAGGCCCTTCGGAAGAAGTTTCTGGGTTACACTTATGACGTGGTATCCCTGGACCAGACGCCAGTAGGCACTCAGTTAAATTTTTGGAGAGGAAAGCAAGAGGGGAACACGGGCGGGACACTGTCAAATGAGAGGCATGTTCCTCTCCCGTGAGGCTGACGGTCGCACACGACAGACCGCATCACTGCCCTTAGGCCTCAGGCCGGGGAGACTCTGCTTTCCCACCATATGACCCTGCCGGGCTCCCCCCAGCATCCCCTGCGGCTCCCCTGAGAGCTCCTGCTTCGGGGACAAAGAGGCAGCAGTTCCTTCGGTCTGGCCAAGCTCAGGATGGCCAAGACAGGTGGTAGCCCCCCTCCTGCCTAAACAGATGCAATCAAGCCAGTCTTTTTTTTTTTTCTTAATCAATGCCCATGACAAATGGGTCTGTGGGGGAGGGAGCCTGCCCCAGGCATTCTGCACTTCAGTTGGGACAATGGAAAGAGCTGGATTCATTAAACGATAATGCACTATTTGAGCATATTTCCCACTAACTGGATCCTGCAGAAAGGGGGCTGTCAGGGCCTTCCCTCTCATTAGGGGAGGCAGCTTAGCCCTTCACCGCAAGCGCAGATGGAGTTGTTCCACAGGCCCCTGGTGTGGCCAGGAGCGGCTCTGTGTGCTCCACTTACCAGAGGGCGAGCGGGACTCGGGCGGTTAGAAGGACAGAGTGCCAGCATGTGGTCTTTGCGGGAACACGTGGGTTTTGGCAAACCTTCGCCGCCAGCAGCAGTGTGACTCCGGTCCTCGGTTTCCTTGTCTGGAAAATGGAGTCTGCAACACCTTCCCTTCCGGGCAGTGAGGCATCAACAAGACAAAGAACCCAAAACCCTGAGTCAATGCCGGGCAGACAGAGGGCATTTCATGAAATGGGGCCAACACGGCACAAGGCCTTTCTGTGCACACGGGTGGGGAGGGGCTAGGAAGCTGTCCCTCTGTCCTCACAACAAGCGAAAAGCTGAACAAACCGAAAATCAACAATGCTTCCTACAGCCGGCACAGAATAGAGGTCACTGGGCAGACCGCTGCCCCTGAATTGGAAAGAGACAGGTGGACACAGAGAATCACAGCTTAGCCACAGAAACCGCTGCGAGAGCCGGGGCTGGGGTAGGAAAACGTGAACTGTAGCGGGCAAATTGCTGGGGGCTCAGTGTGGACAAGCCGGAGAGATAAGAACTCCGGAGGGACCGCACACTTTTGTGAGCTTTTCCTCTAGGAGCTCTAGCAAATTCCTATAGTGAAGATTGGAGAAAGGCACCCGCATCCCTGCTTCCTGAAGGGGGAGGGGAAAAGAAACCATTCTGAGACACTTTGGAGGACTCTATTCTCAGCAAGTCCTGCCCTTGAGAGAAACCAGTCAACCAGAGCCTAACCTGGGGGTTTTATCAGAGCCTGACACACCTGCAAGTAAGGGAAAAACTCACCTTTAGCCCACTCTAGCCTTCCTGTCCCACCTAAGGGGGTGAAAAAAGACTGAGAAGTGCTTGTGAAGGTCACAGCCCCGGGGGCGTAGGTTCACTAAAAAACAGAGACCTGGTCCTGGGGCTACAGAACCCTTTCTCTGGCCCCACACCCGACCACCAGGCCCCTCAGGACCAGACAAAAAAACTCAGTCCCCTCCACCATCCTGACGCAGGGCTGTCAGGTCCATGTACAGATGAGGCCCACAGGGGTTAACGGGTCTGCCAAGGGCCCCCCAACTAGCAAAAGGGGAGGCAGAAGTTGGATCCAGTCTTCTCACCCCTGGACCACAGGCCAACAAGGCCCTTGCTCTCGCCCTGGAGCATCTTAACTTGAAATTCTGCTCCCTTCCCAAGCCGGGTGGAGAGCTAGGCCACACAGGTAATCCAAAGCAGCTGGCACCAGTGTGGATCTGAGCCCCCTGTGGGGAATCGAGGGGTTGGAAAGAGGTCTGCGTGGTCGGTCACACCCTATGCTCCCCTGGGTCACATCGGCTCCAGGGAGCTGAGGCCCCGTTCCAAACCCTGTAAGGGCCAAACCCTACTGCATTCTGGACGCCCAACCGGAGACCCAGGGGCCGAGGGATGTGAAGATCCCCCATGAGAGCACAGCGTCCCACAACTCAGCTTCCTGGAGCCCACAGCCTCTCCCGCGGTCAGCACTTCATCAGGCCAACCTGGTGGCACAGATGCAAGGACACCCCTCCCCCGGGACCCACTGCCCACAGCTGATCCTGGCAGGGCTCAGGGACAGCCTTCCTCCATGATGCGGGAGATGACCTTTGTTGAGTGCTTCCGGAAACAATTTGTGTTTCCTGGCAGAGGTGAGGGGAAAGAACTCCAGATCTTCCATCTACTTATGTGGGGATGAGAGTAAGGAGAGACCATGAGGGTTAAGAGCACAGGCCCTGCTGCTGGGCAGCCTGGGTTCAGGTCCTGTTCCAGCTGTGTGACCTTGAACAAGCTCTCTAGTCTTGGTTTTTCCTTATGAAGACTGAGAATAATAATGACAAACAATTCATGGGGGGCTTCCCTTGTGGCGCAGTGGTTGAGCGTCCGCCTGCCGATGCAGGGGACATGGGTTCGTGCCCTGGTCCGGGAAGATCCCACATGCCGCCAGAGCGGCTGGGCCCGTGAGCCATGGCCGCTGAGCCTGCGCGTCTGGAGCCTGTGCTCCGCAACGGGAGAGGCCACAACAGTGAGAGGCCCGCGTACCGCAAAAAAAAAAAAAAAAAAAAAAAACTTAAAAAAAAACAATTCATGGGGACTGCTGTGCAGATCAAGGCGGGTGGTTGACAGAGCCTTAGGCCCTGGCACCGGGAGGTGATACACAAGTGTTAGTATTATTAGGGCTGGGAGACTTCTTTTCTGGGACATCATCAAAGAGTCAGAGAAAAGTCCACGATAAAGCGATGCTCTTGGGTCTCCCTGTCCCACTGACTGTCTGCTGGGTGACCTTGAGCCTGTCACTTGGCCTTGCTGGGATGAGCTGATCCATCTGTGAGATGACTGTCCCATCCCATCGCAGGAGTGAGCTCGTTGGCCGGGCCCAGCGGGGGCAGGGGAGCAGGCTGGGCCCTCGGGAGGCACCACACGGCCACAATTCAAGACACTGTTGTCTGTGAGCCTGAAATTTCCTGACAGACAGAATGAGCCATCTGAAGCGAGAGTTTCATTTCCGTTGCTGTCGGGCTCGGCCATCTCCTGGGGAAGGCGCACGAGTGACAAGCTATAATTAAAGCCTCAGCTTCAGTCTGAGTGGGAGAAGGACAGTCTTTTGGTCAAGCCCATGGTGAGGACAGACCTCTCCACCTGCGTATCTCTAGGGCCTTCTCCCCGGTTGCTCTGTCTGTCTGCTGCAGCAGGCCGCCCCGTCCTCACGACCTTTACTGACCTGGCAGGAGTTCCCCATGTTCTCAGGTTCATCTGCCCAGCTGCCTGGTTCCCTGAGAAGCCTGTGGAGCCCTGGAGCTGCTCTGGAACCCTGCGGAGGCCTTTGTGTGGAGATCCGAGGGGGCCACCTGCCTGGGGGAGGGGCGCGTGGGCGATCAGCAGCCGGGACAACGAGGCCTGGGTCTGGGGACAGGATTGCGCTCTCTGGGTCCTGTCTGTCTGCGGCGCTGGGCCGTGCCTTGTGCATTAGCCAGAGGGCCCCTGCTCCACCCAGGAGCCCCTCTGCCAGCCGGGGTGCCTGTCCAACCAGCCCTGT
The DNA here is from genome assembly GCF_026419965.1 of Kogia breviceps. NCBI lineage: Eukaryota > Metazoa > Chordata > Mammalia > Artiodactyla > Physeteridae > Kogia > Kogia breviceps. The sequence continues at coordinate 24,829,735 of NC_081328.1, forward strand.
CTGCCCCTAGGTGCGTCTGGCCTGAGATTTCTTTTCCTCCAGGCACCCCCCCCTTGGCAGTGTTTTTCTCTCTCTCTGGACTCCTGCTCTTTCATTCGTTCAACGTGTTTTTCTTAGGGACCTGCGCTATGCCCCTGAAACACAGCATGAACGAGACAGATGTTTCCCCCAGCTTCCGGAGGGGAGAGAGCTATCAGCGGACAGGGAAGTGCAGCTCAAGGCCCGCCCAGAAGCCCCACACAAACCCAGATCTCCCCCGAGCCTGCTGGGTGACGGGAGCAGGGCTGTCCCCTCCCCACAGGCAGGCACGCTGCTCTGTAGACGCGCTTCCTGCTCCAGGACCCACCCACGGAGCCCCACCTCCCGCCCAGGGAGAGAATTTTCTTCTCTCTCCCCAGCCTGGGCCAGACTGTCGAGGCCAATGGGTCATGATCCTATCCACGTTCTCCTCCCCAGGCCATCTTGACTGGTGGCCTGTTTCTTCTAGCTGTGATTTCTCTGGCTGTTCCTTCACAAGGAAACGGTTGCTACTTTACGCTGAGGGCCTGGGGTATCAAGCAAGGAAGGCTGGGGTGGTGGCCCTGGCCGCCCTGCCTTGGGCATATTCTTTTCCTGCACACTTATTAATTTGTTGCACATGTCCTCTTGTGCTTTTTTTCATGCATTTGTAGTCACCTCATGAAACCAGAGCGTCCCCCAAAAGCAGAAACTCTTCCTTCCACTTCTTTAGGGTCCCTTCCTGAACTAGCACACGGGTAGGGGACAAGTACCAGATGGGGCCTGATTCTGCACCAAGTGATCGCCAGCCCCGCTGGGTCCTCACCGCCCACCCCACCTGCTCTCAGGAGCTGACAGCTGCAAACCGCGTCACCCTCTGGCCCGCTGTCTCATCCTTCGGTTCAGCCGTCGGAGACACTGCGGGGACACTTGGAGGGAGGGCTCAGGGCGCTGATTCGCCCAGCTCCCTCCTTGAAGGGCAGTGAGGGGCAGTGGCTGGTCACTGCTGCTGTCGGCAGGTCCTGTTCCATGGACCCCGCTCTCCCAAGATGCCAGTAGCACAGGGCCCTAGAGGGCTAGGGGTGCCCACAGCTGCCGACGTCAGTGTACAAGTTTCCTGGGGCTACTGTAACAAAACAGCACAGACCGGTGGTTTAAAATAATAGAAGTGGATTCCCCCACAGTGCTGGAGGCTAGAAGTTCAAAATTAAAGTGATGGCGGGGCGGAGCTCCCTCTGAAGCCTGGGGAGGAGAATCCATTGCTCCCCGCTCCCGGCTTCTGGTGGCTGGTTGGCGATCCTGGCATCCCTCCGCACTCCTCGGCTCGCAGTGTATGCAGCGCTCCAGTCTCTGCCGTCCTGGTCACAGGGCGCTGTCCCCTTGTATCTCTGTGTCTCTCTTCTTCATATAAGGACAACTGTCACTTTGGATTAAGCCCACCCTTCACCAGGATAATCTCATCTTCGCTAATTACATCTGCAATGACCCTATTTCCAAATAAGGTCACATTCTGAGGTTCTGGGGGCCAGGGCTTCAACAAATCATCTTTGAGGGACACAGCTCGACCCATAACACTCGGGGTTGCTTCCTAGTCCACTGTCGGTTCCCTTAGCTCTGCCCCTAGCCTGTTAAAGAATCCTTTCATTGAACTTTCTTCATTTACCCCTCTGAGTGTGCGATTCCTGCTCTGAAATGCATCTTGGACCCTTAAGATCTGTGTGACCTTGGGCAAGACACTTAACCTCTCTGAGGTTCCTTCACCTCTAAAATGGAAATAATTTTCATACCTTCCCTACCTAATTCACTGAGTTGCCGAAAGCTCTTTGTAAACCAAAGAGGCCCACAGCACTGACAGGAATCATTATCATTCCGTGGGTGTTGCAAGGTACGGCTAGGAAAGGGCCATGTCTATATTGGTCTCTTTGATCTTCAGGGAACCTAGCACCATGTACCAATACATGCTGAATAAACGCTTCTTTATAAAAAATTAATTAATTAAATTTTTTTTTTTTTTGGCTGCGTTGGTCTTCGTTGCTGCGCGAGGGCTCTCTCTAGTTGCGGCGAGTGGGAGCTACTTTTCGTTGCGGTACACGTGCTTCTCATTGCGGTGGCTTCTCTTGTTGCACGGAGTACAGGCTCTAGGCACGAGGGCTTCAGTAGTTGTGCCATGTGGGCTCAGTAGTTGTGGCGCTTGGGCTTAGCTGCTCCCCGACATGTGGGATCTTCCCCGACCAGGGCTCGAGCCTGTGTCCCCTGCATTGGCAGGCGGATTCTTAAGCACTGCGCCACCAGGGGAGTCCCAGTAAACACTTCTTGATGTTGCTGATGACGTATCTTGTGCATCCTGGCCTGGTGTTGAGAGGCTAAACACTGAACTGCTCCCTGGAATACAATTCATCCAGGGCCAGTTTCTTAGAGTCCTTTTGATTTGGACTTCAGCTGAACCCTGACATCATAGACTCCTCCATCACCAGTGCTTGGAGAAGCCAGCATCTCCCTGAGTGGAGCCCTTACTTTTAGTGCGACAGCTATTTTATCTGGGCCGCAGGGGAACAGAGATATTTTAAGATGAGTGTGTCAGCTGGGGTCAGTTTCTGCTTGGCTATCACTCGTGCTGTCAGGAGGAGAGTGGTCTCAGCTGTCCGGCGGGAGCCCATCAATCATGCCCGACAGTCCTTAATCAGACAAAGGAGCCCACACCATGGTGTTTCAGAGAGGGAGACGGTATTATTGTTCACACTCAACAAATAATTTTGGACAGGAGTTTTAAGCCCGCAAATAAGATCCTTCGTATCCTTCAAGCGTTTGGATCCTAAAGCTGGTGGATGGCCCTCTTCTCAGGTTTGAGTGTCTCCCATTTCTCTTTCAGCACAACTCTCCTCTTCTTTCCCAAAGCTACTTTCATTCATTCATTCATTCAACAAACATTCATTGAGACCTCTGTGTGCCAGGACTCTGCCAGGTGCTGGGGATAGTCCTGTAGAGGGGAGAGGCTTATAAATGAAGATTTCCAAAGCCATGTGAGAAGCACTCGAGCTCAGGTGGTCCATCGTGCTGAGGAACCTGGAAGGAGGTGTGACCGGCTCTCCCCAGGTAGGTAGAGAGCAAAGGCTCACAGGGAGAACAGCTCAGCTGGGCTCCAAGGACTTCTGCAGGGGCATCGGCGAGCAAGGACATTCAAGAAGATGTGACAGCAAAGTTATGGGCTCGGAAGGGGACACCGGGGTTCTGGATGGCTTGATAGGTGTGGCGTGGAGGGGAAAGGGGAGGTAGGCGAGGGCTTGACCCTGAAGAAGCTGATAAACTTGGCAGGGTAGAAGCTCCACCAAGGCGAGCATCTTGTCTGCCTTGCTCGCCTCTATTTCCCCTGCACCTAGAACAGCGCCTGCACATGGGAGACATCCAGTAAATACTCACTGAATAAAGGAAGGAATTGCAAGTGCCTGACAAGGAGGCTGATGCTGAACCAATCCCTCCATTACCCCACCTTGGTCTCGCCGTTCTGCAGGGTAAACATCCTCCAAGAGTCCCATCAGCCATTCACTAAAATTCATTTTTCTCTGGCTGGTACTCAAGACCTTACTTATTCTATCTCCCATCACCTTCTGCAACTGTATATTCTAAGAAGGGAGTTGGTAATGCATGGACAGCCGGCCAAATCTGGTCCACCGCCTGCTTTTGTAAATAATTTTTATTGAAACACAGCCGTGCGCATTGGTTTGCATATTGTCTGTGGCTGCTTTCCCTCTACAAGGCAGAGCTGAGCAGTTGCAACAGTGACCTAATGGCCCGCAAAACTGAAAATGTTTACTATTTGGCCCTTTATAAGAAAAGTTTGTGGATACCTGTGCTAAGCCTTTGGCCCTAGCACCTTGAACATAGCAGATGCTCAATACATAGCTGGTGAATGAATGAGTGAATGAATAAGTGAGCGAAGGACTAATTTAATGAGTGAGCCCCCCCTGTCCTTTGGCTGCCACCCTGCCCTGCATGTTGCTGTCGCCTCCCAGGCCTGGGCACAGCACCACCTGGGGATCTTTCAGCAAGGTAGAGCAAAAGGGGCAGGCTGGATGCACCCCTCCAAGCCACTCTCATGCACAGGGCCAGGACAGACGATCCAGGAACTTCATTCGGATGTGACTGCTGTGGAAGGTCCCAGGGCCAGGGCAGCCATGAAGTGATGGGAAAGGCTGGGGTATTGTTCAGGACTCTGAGTTACAACTGAGCTTAGGAAAACAGGGACCCTATCAGGGAGGAAGCAGAGGGCAGTTTCCAGCTCTGAAGAAATGCAGGACGTGGGGCAAATGCAGAGTAGAGGGGCCATGACTCCCTTTCCCTCTATCCATCACTCCCTCGTCTCTGCTCTTGAGTCTACCTGCTTCTTTCTCTCCTTTGGCAGACAGGTTTGCTTCACATGGCAGGGCCACCACTAGTCCTAGGTTCCAGCTTTCCTCTTTCGCAATCCAAAGGCAGGGGTCTCTCCGCATCAACTCTATTAGAACAGTTTTGGGGAAGGACCCTGACTGGTCAGATTGGAGTCACAGGTGCCCATCCCTGAGCCAATCCCCGGAGCAAGAGGCTGGAGGGTTCTGATTGGCCAGGCCTGGGTCACATGCTCATCTTCACCTGTGGGTGGGGTCTATTATCAAAGGAAAGGGGTTGGTGCAAGTAAGCTAGGAAGCAAAACAGATGTTCATCAGCAGGTAGCAGTGCCCCAGCAAGTGACGCAGAGTCCTGCCTGCAGAGCTGGGGCTGGGGCACCAACAGAGGGAGGAAGTGCCTTAGAAACAGGCAGAAGCCCTGCGAAGTCGGCAGACAAGGTCAGCTTCCTGTCAGCAGCGCCAGTGACGTTGCTGTGTTCTAGAACCTGGAGCTGGAGTTGTCTAACTCTCTCCTGCTTCCAGTTAGGATTGGTCCTGGGAACAGAGAGAGGGCTGAGCCTGAAGGGCTGGAAGAACCAATGGGCTTGGCTGAATGTGTGGGTGGGTGGGTGGGGGAGGGCATGTTGCAGGAACTGGGAACCAGGCCAGGCTGGGAACAGATCCTGCCATTCATCAAGCCCAGCTCACATCTCCTTCCTCCAAGCCGCCCTCTCTGACCTTCCTCCCTGGAAGGGCTCTGCTCCACTTCTGACCTCCCACAGAACACTGGCTCTTTTTCCCCGCTGGGTACTTACAATTCCCTGTCCTAGATTGTTCACTGGCTCTCTGTCAGGGTCTCACTCCAACTGGAGAGAGAAGATACCAGACACTCGGTCTTCTACTTGTTTATTTCCCTGGAAGGCTCTAGTACTACCCCATGTGCATAACGCAGAATCCAAGAATTTGGGATTTGGAAGGAACCCTGGTCAGCTGGTCTGACTTGCCACCCAGTGAGGACGTCTCTCCCTGACCTCTCTGTCTGGCAGCTACTTCAACGCTGGGCGCCTCCGGCGATGGGGAGCTCTCTCTTTTACCAGACACATGTCCCATGGAGGACAGCTCTGAGTCCACCAAACTGGTATCTGCCTCTGGTTCTGGCTCTGCATCCTGGAGGATCTCAGAAAAAAATCAAGTTGCTTTTCTAAATTGTAGGCTTTCAGATACTTGAAGAACATTATGTTACTTTCCTCCCATGTCTTTTCTGCAGGCAAACTCCCCAAGTCACTGTCAATTTTGTCAGCATCACACTCCAAATGTGATCTTGCTACGGCCCATAGAGGGGGACTTACCTGTTCTCATGCATTCATCAGGATACTTATAGGTAGGACGCAACAGAAAACCCAAACAGAAGGGGCTTGAACAATAAGGAAAATTGGTTATCTCCCCAGGAGAAGTACCAAGGTGGGCTGGTTTTGGTTAGCTCAGTGCCTCAATAGTCATTAATGACCCCCAGCATTTCCATTTCTCCACCTTATATCCTCCACATTTGGCTGGTCCTCTAATGCCAGTTTCCTCAAGGTGCCCAGATGGCTGCTGCAGTTCCAGGCCTCACATGCTAACAACTCCAAGAGGCACAGGAGCAGCTATTTCTAGGGATTCTTTTTACGAAAGAGGAAAACTTGGGAATTCCCTGGCAGTCCAATGGTTAAGACTCCCCGCTTCCACTGCAGGGGGCCCAGGTTCAATCCCTGGTCGGGGAACTAGGATCCCACAAGCCGCGTGGCACAGCCCCCCCCAAAAGAGGAAAGCTTTACCAAAAACTCCCCCATTTTCAAAACCAAAACTGATAGGGAGAAAGGAATCTGTGATTAGTTTAGATTAATCAAGATTTACCCCCTGGGGCAGGGAAAGGATAAAGCATTAGCTCTGGAGATAGGAAGACCTGAATTCAAATTCTGTCTCCATCACTTTTGAAGCTTATTTCCAGCAGCTTACTATGAATCACTTAATAGCTTGATATGAACCATTCAATCACTTAATAACATTACCAATCCTCAGTTTCCTCATCTGTTAAATGGGATAGTGCCTGCCCCATAGAAACGGTATGCGAGCATTTAAAGCGTTTAGTACAGTTCCTGGTACACCAGTAAAGGCTATTTTCTTTTCTTTCTTCCTTCCCTTGACCTGACCACTAACCATGCTATGCTGGCCCCTACCTAGCTGTCTCTTCTGCTTTTAAGCCCTGTTTCTCACATCTGATGTTTACGAAACCTTTATTTATTTTATTTTATTTTATTTTTTCAAACTTTTTATTTATGTTAAATAATTATATATTTATTTTTTAAAAAGCTAAATAAAATTGTTCCTTAGGTGTCACAAAAGGCTATTTTGATAAAGGTTATTTATCACTTGATATTGTGATATTTTTAGGTGGTGTTTTACTTATTCAGGGAACTGTTGGACGGGCTCTCTGGGTTTGGAAATTTGTGTCATGATGGTTCATGGTGCGCATTCTGTTGTATGCCTTTTTTTTTTTTTTTTTTTTTTTGCGGTATGCGGGCCTCTCACTGTTGTGGCCTCTCCCGTTGCGGAGCACAGGCTCCGGACGCGCAGGCCTAGCGGCCATGGCTCACGGGCTTAGTTGCTCCGCGGCATGTGGGATCTTCCCGGACCGGGGCACGGACCCGTGTCCCCTGCATCGGCAGGCGGATTCTCAACCACTGCGCCACCAGGGAAGCCCATGCCTATTTTTTTTAAACCTAAATGCAGGAATTTACATTGATCCCTTTTACATGTTTTCAGCCCATTATTTCAACCTGTCAAGATATTTTTGAATCTCGATTCTCCCATTCTTTCTATTAACAATCCCTCTGGCTTTGTGTCAACTGCAAATCTGATAAGCGCATTTTCAGTTCCGCTTCATCCAAGTTGCTGAGGAAGGGGCTGAGGCGGACAAGGTCAAGGGCTGAGCCTATTGTTGGAGGTGTCCGCCGGCTGGCACCAGGGCCCCATAGCTGTTTTTGCAGCTCCCTTGCCGGCAGGCAGGCCACACTCCACCTTCTTGTTCAGGACCTCAGAGGCTTTGACGGACGTCTTCCTTGAGTCACCACACCATGCCCTTTGTCAGTGGCACCCCTGGCCCCGGTCCTTGTCCCCTCAGAATAGGAATTCAGTAGGGCGTGCCTCATCTTTGGTGAACTCACACCGGCTCCTAGGGATTGTTGCTGCCTTTGCTGTGAGTCCTCTCACACTTAGGAATTTGCCAGAGATTGTTATCAGACTTCCCAACCTGTTGTTACTGGCATTTAATGTTTTGTTTTGTTCGAAAAATCAGGACATGGGCTGACTCTCAAGAGTCCGGCATTTCTTCACTCTACGATCCCTCAAAACACCTGCTGGGGTTCTGTACTTGAACCTGAGGCTCTTGTCAAGGAACAATGTGTCTAGAGATCTGAGCCTCCTGAGAGACCAGAGCCACTCTGGCTTTACACAGGTTGGGTCCAATTTTCTCTCTTCCCTCCCCTGCCCTCCCCTCCCCTCCCCCTCCTTCCCTCCCTTCCTCCCTCCCTTCCTCTCTTTCTCTTCTTTTTCTCATTCGTTCTCCTTTCTTTCTCTCCCTTCCTTCCTTCCTTTCTTTTTCTCCCTCTCCCCCACTTTTTATTTCTTGAAATAAAAATGTTTAGATTTTTTTCCAATATAATATCATAAATACATACTCTTTGTTAGAACATTGGGAAAATATCCACCTCCAAGACATTGCCCGGTTTACAATGTAGTGTACTCTCTTCCCATTTTCTAGGCAGAGTCTGTTTGTTTTAGTTAGTTGGAAATATATGATAATATAGTTCAAATATATCTTATAAATATTCTGAAATATATGACAGTTTTTCTAATGTAAAGGTAATACGTGAAAAAGTAGAACATACTCATAATAGAAAACAAGGACTCTGTAAGCAGGTTTGAGTCCTATTGTTTTGTTTTTTACTTAACGTGTGTCAACATGCATTTTCCAGGATTTTACAAACTCTGGAGGGGTTTTGATGACTTTGTAAGAGTCCATAGATAGGTTAGATGCTCCCTAGGTGCTTAAATAGTCTACCCTGTCCTCCTTCAACTCATTTTCAGTTTTTCATTAAGCACCGCTGAACTGAACGTCTTTGCACACACCCCCTTTTCTCCATTTCTGATTACTTTCTTTGCACAGAATTCCAGGAATGGGTCAATTCTCTCTTAACTGTGTTTGTCAGACCTTTTGGGTCTGAATACCCTCCTCTATGATGGGAGCAAAATAGAAAAAGTTGAGATGTTCTGCTTTCTCCCTACCAACCAGTCCCATCACACCATCTGCTCTGGGTGGCAGATTCTTCTCGTTCCCGATGAAGCTCAGAGCCCTTTGGGTTGTTTGCATGTTTTCAAGCTTCCCGACTGGAGTCGTCCCTCGTCCTACTGATTTTATCCTCTACGAAGACCAGTTTAAATATTAAATAGATCTTCTGAAGGTAGACTCCATCCTTTTCCTGTTCATTGCCAACATTCTTTTGCCAGAGGAATTTCAAATGAAAATTTCAAAGGATAACAAAAATCTCACAGAGGTTTCCAGAGAAGGCTTGGGGAGATGAAAAATAATTGGAGGCCTCTCTAGGTCTGGATTTTATCACCTTAGGGTAACTGTATGCCTTTCTGTGATTCCACCTCCCTCAAGGCCAACACCTCTGACAGCTAGGCTAGGCCCCACCCTTGGCAACTCCATCAAGAAAGGGCTGAAATTTTACTCTCTGTCCCTACAAGTATGGCTTTTAAAAATTCTGCATATGTGATATCACACAGTATTTGTCTTTCTTTCTTTTTTTTTTGCAGTACGCGGGCCTCTCACTGTTGTGGCCTCTCCCATTGAGGAGCACAGGCTCCGGACGCACAGGCCCAGCGGCCATGGCTCACGGGCCCAGCCGCTCCGCGGCATGTGGGATCTTCCCGGACCGGGGCACGAACCCGTGTCCCCTGCATCGGCAGGCGGACTCTCAACCACTGCGCCACCAGGGAAGCCCAGTATTTGTCTTTCTGTCTGACTTGTTTCACTTAGCATAGTGGCTTCAAGATCCATCCATGTTGTTGCAAATGGCAGGATTTCCTTCTTTCTTATGTCTGAATATTATATGTGTATATATATATCCATATATATAATATATGTATCTCACATCTTCTTTATCAGGTGTTGGTGGAAATGGGGACACGTTGGTCAAAGAGCATAAACTTTCAGTTAGAAGATGAATAAGTTCTGGGGATCTAATGTACAACATGGTGATTATAGTTAACAATATTGTACTATATACTTGGAAGCTGCTAAGAGAGTAGACCTTAAATGTTCACACCACAAAAGAAAAATCTTAGTTATGTGACATGATGGAAGTGTTAGCCAGCACTACGGTGGTAATCATACTGCCATAGACAAGTGTATCAAATCAACACATTGTACACCTTAAAACTACACAATTGGGCTTCCCTGGTGGCGCAGTGTCTGAGAGTCTGCCTGCCGATGGAGGGGACGCGGGTTCGTGCCCCGGTCCGGGAAGATCCCACGTGCCGTGGAGCGGCTGGGCCCGTGAGCCATGGCCGCTGAGCCTGCGCATCCGGAGCCTGGGCTCCGCAACGGGAGAGGCCACAGCAGAGAGAGGCCCGCGTACCACAAAAAACTACACAATGTTGTTTTTAAAATAAATTTATTTATTTATTTTTGGATGTGTTGGGTCTTTATTTCTGTGCGAGGCCTTTCTCTAGTTGTGGCGAGCGGGGGCTACTCTTTATCGCGGTGCGCGGGCCTCTCGCTGTCATGGCCTCTCATTGCGGAGCACAGCCTTCAGATGCGCAGGCTCAGTAGTTGTGGCTCACAGGCCTAGTTGCTCCGCGGCATGTGGGATCTTCCCAGAGCAGGGCTCGAACCCGTGTCCCCTGCCTTGGCAGGCAGATTCTCAACCACTGCGCTACCAGGGAAGTCCGAAACTACACAATGTTATATGTCAATTGTATCTCAATAAAGCTGGGAGAAAAAGAAAGGGCTGAAATTATTTGCTCTTCAGCTTTAGGATAGAATCATAGGATTGGGAAGAGTGGTGAGGAGAACCCTCCTGGCGGAGCTGATCCAGGCCACCTTGGGGATGGCGAAGACACAGCTCAGCTGGGGAGTGTGTGGGCAGGACTGGAGCAAGGGTTCTGTCCACAGCCCAGGGCAACCTGTCCCAAGTGAACTGGGCTCCCCCGGCGCTGACCGCCACCGGGTCAGCGTGTGTCATCCTCAGCCAGATTTGGGGCTCTGCCTGCCAGACTGTTCTCCCTCTGAAGGCACCTACACCCGGATTTGTCCTTTCTGCACCACATCCCTCCACAGGTCGGGTCTAGTTCTTCCCTCCCAAGGGTCTAAGCTCTGCTTCTGTGAGCTGTGCCAGGCTCAAAAGTTCTAAGAAAAGACATGTCCTACACTGCCACTTAGGAGGAGTGGGAGTGAGGGGGTGGGAGGAGATTGGATGAGAAGAAGGGTTTTGAGGAGCCTTGAGTCAATGATTTGGAAAACTAGGGAGGCATCCAGGTCTCAGGACATAGGTCAGTGAACACGTTAGCAAGGAGGAGACTCTCATCACATAAGGCATCTTGGTGTAGTGGAAAAAGTCCCCAGAGAAGGAGCCAAAACATCTGGGGTGTTAGTGTCTGCCCTGAGCTCAGCAGCTGTGTGACCTGAGGCAAGTCACAGAAAAAGGGACCGGGCCTAGACATGTGGCCCTCAGTCTCTTAGAGGTTCAAGACTCCCAGTGATCACTCCTCGTATTTCTATTATCCATTGCTCGAGAAGAAATGACTGTGACTTTGGGAAAGTTGCAGGTGTGGGCTTTGCTGGAGGGCTGTCACTTATGTCAACCTCTTGGAAGTATCTAAAGGAAAGACTCAGGGATCCTGGGTCTGAGGGAACCCTAGAAAGCCTCTCTTCTCCTGCTTCTTCCCCAAAGACTGTAAGAAAAAGGATAAGAGGATGGGGGTGGGCATGAGGGGAGAAGGAGTGGGCACGAGGGGATGGGGGTGATGAGGATGGAGATGAAGGTAAAGGGTTGGGAAGGGGAGCTTGGCTATCTATGTACGTGGTCGAGTGGTGTTGCCTGTCCTCTTTACTCTCCTCCTTTTTTCCCACCCTCATGCACGGGGTAGGTTGTTTTTGATACAATCCATCAAAGTAATTCTATGCAAGGTGGTCAGTGTTGGCCCAGAAAGGCTGTTGTCTTGCAGCTGCTCCCCTCTAAGAACATGAGGGTCCCCCAGGCTCTCCCACTCCCATGGGATTCAGGAGAACATCTCCCCAGCTTCAGCCTCAAGGAGCAAAGACCACATGGAGCTGGTTTCCTAGGGGAAGGCAGAAAGAAGAAAGGAAAGAGGGAAGGGAGAAGTAGCAGACTCTCAGGCCCCCATGTGAGGCTCCCCCCAGGCCCCAGGGCTCAGGAAGGAGACCGTGGCACCCTCCCGTGGACCCTCAGTGTGTTCGTAGCTCAGTTAGCAGCGAGACGGAGTTCTTCCTGGCTATGCCTGGGTGTCCAGATGGCTCCCAGATGGGACAGAGGGACAGCATTCCCTTGGAAAATGGAGAAGTAGGGAAGGCCAACAGGTCTCGGTGGGGCTGCAGTGTAGGGAAGACTCAGGAAGAAGGGCAGATGAAAAGGGAAGGGAGGACACGGATAGAGGTCTATTGCAGAACAGCGAGGGAAAACCCTTGACCGTGAGGATGGCCAAGAACGGGGCGGTGGGTGGGAAGCCACAGGTCCCACCTGGATTGTCAACCAGGTCCTGCCAGTCGCTGCCGGTCTACATGACTTCAGACACATCCTTCCTCTCTCCCAGCCTCAGTTTCCTCACTTATGAAATGAGGAGACGCAGGGATGAGGAAGGCGGCCCTACCGATCCGCGAGGCTCCCTTCCACTCTTGGGGCCTCCCATGCCTGGTGGTCCCCTCTCTGCATGGCCTCTGGGGGCAGCCCCCAAGCCCCACCAGACCAGCAGGGGCAGCCTTGGGACCAGCGCCTCATTTCCTCGATGTAACTACCCATTACACGGAGCCGCTCTCTACCAAGCTGGGGCTCTGGCAGCTTTATTATAAGTTTATTACATGCTAATTCAAGCAAATAAATTTGCCCCAGCTGTGAAGCAGAAGAGATTAATAACCTCAAAGATGACTTTGCTGCTTTGATGAGTTTCTTGAGCAGAGTATATTTAGGAAGAGCAACTAGATTAGTCAAAACTCCCTTTTATTAGTAGTGACACTGTGCAAACGACTTTGTATGACTGGAATACCAACTACTTAACTCCCTGACCTTCGTATTCAAATAAACACATCTTATTATAGCAACACGCGTCCGCACATGGTCGCAACTGCTGACCGAGGACCCTGCACTGGGAGCTGGCACGGAGACTTCATTTGGGCATGGGGACAGCCTCCAGGTAGATATCCTCCTTTCCCTGTCTTCACCCTTGGACTGGCTCAGGGACACAGGGAATGCTCTGGATGTCCCAGGGCTTACAAGAATCAGTTCTCAAATAAGTGGAAATGATTTGCCCAAAGTCACAGTGAATTAGCCACATGAACTCTACAGCTCTGCCACCTGGATCTCCACTCCAAAATCAGTTTTGCAGCAAGAGGTTGGGTTGGCCTCTGGTGGAAACTGTGAAGGTGACCAAATAAATTCCAGGGACACTCTGACCCCTCATTGCTACCCAGGTATATGGGGTCTTTATTTGACTCCCTCTTAGCCCTCTTCCTCCATGAAGCCTTATGATGCTTGGGAATCTCACTTGCCCAGGTTCAGAGAACAAAGGATAGAGGCGGCATTTAACCAGCGATGCTGGCATCTCCTGCGAGGGAAGGGAAAGAGTCCCCCTTATGTTGATCCCCAGCTGCCCAACAAACCCAGCACAAGGCCCCATCCCTGTATTCCAATGAGCCCATGAAGGAGGCACTACCCTTGGGTTTTTCTAGATGGAGACACCAGAGAGTTTAAGCCACTTGCCCTGAAATGCCCTTCCCCCACTTGCCTACTTGGAAAATACTCACTGGTCTTTCCCGATTCAACACACTTGTCACCTCCTTTGTGAAGCTTCCTTGTCCACTCCTCCCTCCACCCTGTCTCCAGCAGCACTGATGGCAATGGATGGTGCCGATTTGCTTATGATTTGTCTCTGTCATTTGCCTCTTAAGAGCAAGCACTGGGTCTCTATCTTCATGTCCTGCAATCCTGGCAAAGGGCCTGATTGGTATCAAGTGCTCAGCCAATATTGACAAAGACTTGCAATTGTTCTGGATAATCTTGGTCCTATGGGTACTCTATGCAATGCCATCTGCCCCATGTCTGACCCTGACTGGCAATTTGGAAAAAAAAAAAAAATAACCGTAGTTCCCTGATACTATTTAACAAAAATTGTAGGTGTAAAAGAAAAAAAAACATAATATAGAAAAGAACCACAGAAAAAAAGGTGAACGTGTATCTCAAGTATAGAAACAAAGGCAGAATTCATAAAAGATGGATTTGACTATGTAAAAATTCAGATTTTTTTCCATAGGCAAAGTGTAGGTTCCTTTCCCATATTGTTTCCCACAATATGGGAAAGGAACCTACACTTGGTTTCATCCCAAACTTAGCCACTTGGTTTCATCCCAAACTGTAAACAGTATTATCAGGGTGAAAAATTTGCTGGAAGAAATGCTTGGATTATATGATGCCTTATTATTTGGAGGATGTAGCAGGGACAGGTCCCCCAGTATTCAATCTGTACTTCTTTCCTTAATAATGGAACTCCAAAATTTTCAGCAAAATATTACATCTCCCAGTTTTCCATGCAGCTAAGTGTTCAGTGGGATATAAATGGAAGTTGTGTGTGCAACCTCCAGGTCCTGCCCTTGATGAGAAGTGGCCTCCTCTCAGCCTTTCCCCTTCTTGCAGGCTGGCACGAGACAGCCTCTGGGCAGCCATCCAGATTGCAAGATGGGAGCCATGTGTGGAGGGTTCTAGAGCAACAAGGTGAAAGGAGCACCACGGAGCCATCACATGAGCCCCAGAGAGCTTACTGGAACTGTGAAGTGCAAAGTCTACATTATTGCTATTTCAGGGTCTTTGCTATAGAATCAAGCCTCTATTCTAATTATAGAACACTTTCATATGAATAACTGAGAATTGGCCAGAGTCTTGATATCACAGAACCTCAAGATTCTGGTGCCTACACTACTCTGAGCATGTTTAGGAGCCTCTCTAATTTTAATAGATTGGAAGTTGAAGATTTTTTTAGGACAACTTGTTTTTGTGAATGTGACTCTGGACTCTTGTAAATATTTTTTACAACTATAAAAATTTTTTTAAACTAATCCATGAAAATTGGAAAAAAGCAATCTATTTATATTATTTTTAAGGTTATTTTCCATTACTGGTTATTATGAGATATTGAATAGTGTTCCCTGTTTTATACAGTAAATCCTCGTTGCTTATCTATCTATCTATCTATCTATCTATCTATCTATCTATCTATCTATCTAAACAATAGTGTGTATCTGTTAATCCCAAATTTCTAATTTATCCCTCCCCCTTTTCCCCTCTGGTAACCATAAGTTTGTTTTTTATGTCTGTGAGTCTGTTTTTGTTTTGCAAACAGATTCATTTGTATTATTTTTTAGATTCTACATATGTGATATCATATACAATTTGTCTTTGTCTGACTTACTTCATTTAGTATGATATCCTATAGGTCCATCCATGTTGTTGCAAATGGCAATATTTCATTCTTTTTATGGCTGAGAAATATTCCATTATAAATATATACCACATCTTCTTTATCCATCTGTTGTTGGACACTTAGGTTCCCCAAAAAAGCAATCTAAATTGTGAGAACAGAATGAAAGGAAACTGTGTATTGATTTGGTATGGTAGCATAATTACAAAGAGAGGAACTATGTCAAGTGACTTAAGGACAAATTAATCTGATTATCATCCCAGGGTGAGGGTGTATCCTAACAAAAATAATTGCAAAAAATTCTTAAATTGTTTATCAATATGCATTTTACTGATGATAGTGCTGGTATCTTCATCTGAGACTGTTGGGTGTATATTGTGAGATAAGGAAGTGAGTAATTATGCTGATTTTGTTGGGAATTGGGATGTTCAGTGTGAAAAAAAGGATTATACTATCCAAGACTGATAAGGCTAAATAAAAGCCCTGTAATCCTGAATCTGGACTGGACATAGCAATATGAATTTTGGAAGTATGTCATTATTTTCTAATCATGTCTGTGCTCTGTCCATTTTCTATCCATCACAAGGGCCTGGGAAAAACAGCCAACCCAGTAGCAGTGAACACCCCTACAGACCAGATTATGGCCTCTAAATAGTATTGCCCCCAAAATGGGGATCCAGGCTTTTTGGAGAAATGACAGATTCTAGTTCTGGGGCACAAAATGTACAAGATGAATCTGGAACATCTTATCACATCAAAAATTACTAAGTAGTAGCAATTTGAAGAGGTTCCTCCTTGCCAATGATGGGACAATGGGATCGTCAGTAAAAATAACAAGTGCAATGAATTGGAGCTTATCATATTTGGTCCTATGGGTACTATGCAATGCCATCTGTCCCACGTCTGACCCTACTGATAGGCAATTTGAAAACAATTAAGATACATTTCAATCCATGAGTTCAGAATAAAATCTAAAAAGAAAAGAAAAAGAAAAACCACTCATTGATTACTCTTGGAAGATGTTAGGGAACCTATTAATTCTTTTTGAAAACTGGCAAATAAAGAGAAAGAATCAAGCATTTACCTACCTTTCCTATATGAACCACGGGGTAAACTTATGGTTGATGAGGGGGAGGGATAAACTAAGAGCTTGGGATTGACATACACACACTACTATAGATAAAATAGATAAACAAAAAGGATCTACTGTATAGCACAGGGAATGCTACACAATATTCTGTAATAACCTATATGGGAAAAGAATCTGAAAAAGCATGAATATATGTATATTTATAACTGAATCACTTCGCTGTATACCTGAAGCTAACAAAGCATTGTAAATCAACTATACTCCAATAAAATTTAAAAAATATGTTGCTGATGAGAAGTATCTCTTCATATGAGGAGTGAGAAATAGAATTAAAACACTATCATTTTGCAACCCTAAATGAAATTATGGACAACCAGATATCATGTGCTACCTGATGAAACACTACCTATGAAGTTTTATTGCCAAAAAACTGGACCTGAATTTTATCAGACCTCTAGATCTAACTATCCATTTCTTGTGAAGGAGGAGGAAAAACGTATTGAAGGACCCTGTGGGGATGCAATCAGTGAAATCCCAGCTGCGAAAATCCTATAGAACCAAGAACCCAGCCAAAGCAGGGTAAGGAGAATGCCCGTGGCGGGGGTGAGGTGGGGTGGTGATCACTGAAGTGATAGGAGATTGATTACACATATGCATTCATTCAATAAGTAAATGTGTCCAGGATAATGGAAACCAGATACCCTCACTGTCAGAGTGAGAAATATGGAAATACGGAAGAGAGGACAAAGAGAATTAATTGGATTGGAATTAGAGGTGTTAGTGTGAATTCACAATTTTCAATACATACTAGATAAATATGGATATAAATATAGATGTAAAAGGGGGTATGAATGTATATAAATACATATACCTGTGAGTGTATTTGTGTGAGTGTGTGTGTGTGTGTGTATGTGTGTGTGTATACTTTAGCTTTGTCTATTGAGAGCGCCTAAGAGAAGCAATATTCTGATACCACTGAGCGTACCTAGTGCCCATATCCTGATTTGTAAATAGCAGCCTCCACTCAAAAGAGCCAGAACTCTGGAGAAATAGATGATTCTCGGGCCGGGGCAAGAGACAGTATAAGATGATCTTAGAATATCTTGTGCTAGAAAGCAAGAAAGTGCTCAAAAACCAATGAGGACATGTCAAAAGGTGCAGAAGCCAACTTGAGGGGCTTCTGCTGCGACTCAAATCAGGGAAAATTTGAGTATAAAAGTAGATAATAACTAATTATAACCTTTAGATAAGAATCCCTGAATCTATACTGATATAAATAAATTTCCTGTAGAGTAGAATACCAATTAAGATATAGAAGGAGAGATGGGATTAGAAAATCACCATTAGGCTACCTTCATAGTGACAATTAACTCAGCCAAGAAGCATTAGCTGATGCTAAACTTAGTGAGTGAAAGTTTGATGTGGAATGGATATGTACATAGTCTCAAAGTACCTCCCACCCAAAATAGTTAATTACAAAGAAAAAAGAGTAAGTTTAGGGACCTTCCTGGTGGTCCAGTGGGTAAGTCTCTGTGCTCCCAGTGCTGGGGACCGGGGTTCGATCCCTGGTTGGGGAATTAGATCCCGCATGCATGCCGCAACTAAGAGTTTGCATGCCATAACTCCATAACTAACATCCTGTGTGCCACAACTAAGACCCGGTGCAACCAAAAATAAATAAGTAAATATTTAAAAAAAAAGATTAAGTTTACTGTGGAATAACATGGCAGTCCCAACCCAATCAAGTGATCAGAGCTAGTATTTGTCCTGGTAACAGGACAAATAGAAATTGTGTGCCCCCTGATAGAATACACTAGAAAACATAGTGCTACTTAATGTGAAATTCTTCTTAAAAGGCATCGCCTAAAACCAATCATGAAGAAACGTTGGAAAACCCAAATTGAGGGACTCTGCAAAATAACTTGCCCATAATCTTTGAAAGTGTCAAGGTCATGACGGAGACCAGTGAAACATGACACAGGCAATGCGTGATTCTAGATTCATCTTTTGCAATAAAGGACATTATTGGTAAAACTTGGATTGTCTGGTAGAAATGAATTGATGTTAATCTCCTAATTCAATGGTTGTATGTGATTATGTAGGAGAGTGTCATTGTGGCAGGAAATATGTGCTACAGTACTCTGTGTATGTGTGTAAGTACAGGGGGGTTGCTAGTGGTGACAGGACGTGATGTCAGCCACACATTCTCATGTGGTTAAAGGGAAAAAGTTCTTCATACTATTCTTGCAAAATATTTTTGTGAGTTTGAAATTATTTTAAGAGTAAAAAAAGATCTTTAGCATTCAAAAAAAGAAAGCTGTTCATAATAGCTCGAAAGTGGAAACAACCCAGATGTCCATCATGGGATGAGTGGATAAAATAAAATGTGGTGTATCCATACAATGGAATATCATTTGGCAACAGAAACGAATGAAGTACTGACACGCATTATAACGTGAATGGACTTGGAAAACATTACGCTAAGTGGAAGAAGCCAGTCACAAAAGACCATATATTGTATGATTCGGTTTATAGGAAATGTCTGGAATAGACAAATATAGAGAGACACAAAATAGATTAATGGTAGCCAGGTGGAGGGAGGGGTTAAGTGGGAATGACTGCTAATGGGTATGAGGTCTCTTTTTGGGGTGACGAAAATGTTCTAAAATTGATCGTGGTGATCATTGCACAACCCTGTGAAGACGTTAAAAAACCATTGAATTATATGCTTTAAATTAAATGGGTGAATTGGATGGTGTATGAATTATGTCTCAATAAAACTGTTACCCCCCAAAAGGGGAAAAAAGCAAACTGCATAGGTATGATTTGCCAATAGATAAATTCCAGTGTGATCTTAATCTGATGAGATTTGTTTGGGAAAAAAGGTGAACCTTCTACCAAATTCAGTTCAATTCAACGTGTATTTGTGGCGCACCTACTGAACAGTAGAGTGTTTTTTTTTTTTTTTTGCGGTACGCGGGCCTCTCACTGCTGTGGCCTCTCCCATTGCAGAGCACAGGCTCCGGACGCGCAGGCTCAGCGGCCATGGCTCACGGGCCCAGCCGCTCAGCGGCATGTGGTATCTTCCCAGACCGGGGCACGAACCCATGTCCCCTGCAGCGGCAGGCGGACTCCCAACCACTGAGCCACCAGGGAAGCCCAGAGTGTTTTTTTGGATGAATTTATTTATTTGGCCGCGCTGCGAGGCACGTGGGATCTTAGTTCCCTGACCAGGGATCGAACCCGTGCCCCATGCAGTGGGAGTGAGGAGTCTTAACCACTGGACCGCCAGGGAAGTCCCAAGTAGAGTTTTTAAAAGGTATCGATAGAAAGTGGCCAGGCTCTGTGCTAGAGCTTGAGGCTCAGAAATAGAAGACACACGCCATCGATGCCTTCCCGGAGCTCAGACAGGTCAGCCGTTCCGCTGTCGGTGGCTCACTGCTGTTGCAGAAGGGAGCACGCCATGCATTCCTCCTAGAAGGCTTCCTGGAGGCCGGCACTTCGAGCTGAGTGGAGAGAGGCCTGCGGAGGGGTGAGTCAGGGCACTGCAGAGAGAGGGTGTTGTAGGCCAAGGGAACCACAGGACGCAGAGCAGGCCCTGCGCTGGGTGATTGGGAAAGCGTAAGGAGTTAGGTGGGAGGAGTGGGCAGACGGGCAGGTGGGCAGAATGGAGGCCATTAGGTGCCAAGGTAAAAGGAGGCCCTGAGCGGACAGAATCCCTTGTGGGCAGAATTACAACGTTAGAGGTCATTCGCAGCTTCCGGAAGGCTAAGGGGAGCAGGGAATTAAGAGACAATAGTCAGTGCCCATCAGAGCGGAGGAACAGGCCACTTTCCCCCAGACTGTCTGTCTCTCTGTGGGTTAACTGGCCCCCTGCTGGGCTTCCAGGCTGTAAGGCTTCTCTGTCACTATGGATCACTCCACAGAACTGGTCTCGCCATCGGTTCCCTGGAGCCTGGCTGTCACTTGATTCCCCTGGAAGCCAGCTGCTGTGCGCATGGGGCGTGGAGGGAGAGTAGGGCTGCAGGAATGGAGCTCCTTCGTGCGGAGCTCACGTCTGCTTCGTGCGCCAGATGGAGGTGCCAGCTCCCCGCCCCCCCACCTTGAACAGAAGACAGGCTCCAAGGCCAAGTTGGCTCACCTTGGAGGCTCCTGGGAGGAAGGGGCGGGGGAGAGGCAAATAAAGGAGCCCTTTGATTCTTTGCAGGAGCCCAGCTCAAAGGGTCCCAGGTCAGGAGTTGGGGTGGAGGAGAGGGTGCAGTAGGGCAGGAAGACTTTGTTTCCATTCACTGGAAATTCAGAAAAATATTTACACCAAAGCCTGTGGGCTGTAGAAAAGCCTACCCTAGTTCTGATATAGTTGGTGGCATGATCTCCATTTCACAGAAGGAGCAGCTGAGGGCGTGCTGGGAGGTTAAGTAACTTGCCCAAGGTCACAAAACTGGCTTTAGACCCAGGAGTGGCTGGTTCTAAAGCCCACGTGGTACAGGATATAGGACAGGACAGTTTCAAAGATTCTCCCAACTATGCAGAACCAACAGAGGGTCACAGGCATGAAAGCCGTCAGAGGGCCCTGAGGGCAGCAGGAGATGCTTCAGAGCAGCGGGCCTGAGCTCCATCTCTACGAGTGGGCTAAACGGCCAGATGGTCCATCCATCCATCCACTCCACATATTTTACTTAGGGCCTACCAAGTGTTTTGAACTGTTCCCAGCAGCGCTGCACCCTTGCAGGTTTCCAGGTGTTGGGACACAAACTCAAATAAGTTGTGGAACTTGCCTGCAGGCCGGGAGGGAAATGGACGTGTAACCTACATGCAGGGGTAGAAGTGAGCACTGCCCTCAATGAGAGGACACCGGAGAGTGGCGGTGGGCAGGCCTTGCAGTGAGGCAGCCATTGCCTTGCGGAATTTACTCCCATCCTGGTGTCGCAGGGCTGCACACCTGGCGTCGCCAGCACCCTGAACGGACCTTTCTCTGCTCTCACACCGAGCACTCAAATGGAGGGACAGTTCCAGAGGGCCAGCCCATTGACATCACCCAGGACTACCTGGGAGGCTGGATTATAACCAGAAGGTTGCTTGGCACTTGTTCAATCAGAGCAAGGCGGGCTGGTGGGAGCAAATGTTTAACTGTGACAACTAAGAGAGGCCGGTGCGCCTGTCTCTCTGCAGGATGAGAACCCTAGAAATCCATGGGCTCAGAGCCCTGCATCTGCTGCTGCAATGCTTGAAGTTTATAGTGTAAGACTTCCTCTCCCCACAAGATGAACTGTGGCCCCGAGACTCTCTCTGGGTCTCCGCTTTCATGACTAAATGATGCATCTCTCTGCCAACCTCCCATTTCTAGTTGAACTCCTCCAGAGAGATCTTGATTCCCTCATTTGCCAGGAAGGCCTTACAGTAACTCATCTTCATAGCCCCGTAACCGTCTCATCGAATGACCAATTCCCCAAACTTACTGAATTTACCCATTTATACACATCCTTTGCTTCTTTTAGATACGGTCCTTACTGCAATTTTTGGTGAAAGAAAGTTGTTCCACACCTAGACTACTCCCCTTATATAAAAAATTGCCTCCTTTAGCCTGAAAGAAAGTCTTCAAATAACACAATTAGGTACATATATGCTTTCAAAAACCTTCAATAAAATGCTCAACGTAGGGCTTCCCTGGTGGCGCAGTGGTTGAGAATCCGCCTGCCGATGCAGGGGACATAGGTTTGTGACCCAGTCCGGGAAGATCCCACATGCTGCAGAGCTGCTGGGCCCGTGAGCCATGGCCGCTGAGCCTGCACATCCGGAGCCTGTGCTCTCCAACGGGAGAGGCCACAACAGTGAGAGGCCTGCGTACTGCAAAAAAAAAAAAAAAAAAAAAAGAAATGCTCAATTTATAAAGGAGACATGTAAGGTAAGTGACTTCTAATAAATAATGTATTTTTATATGGAAACACTTGGGAATGACTATGGCAGAGGATGTCATGAAGTGGTCAAATGATCTGACACGAGCAGTCACCGTGAACGTGATGCTGTAAGTGCAGACTGACTGAGGGCCATGGCCATCGATGACTTGAGTCTCTGAATTGGTGAATCACTTGGTAAAGTTCTGAATGAAGCAAAGCTTGCTCTCCTCTTCATTGCATATGGTAGTTGTCTTCCTGCCAAAGTTGTGTATTGAAATTGTGCAAAATAGACTTTGTGCTGATTGTCAAACAAAAGTAGACGAAAGACCCAGATAATTATAGATTGGTTTCTCATTTACATGGATATCTTGGTGGACCCTTCGAGGCCACACCCACATTGTGTGGAACCCAGGACAAGTCATCCGCATGCGGGATTGTCCTACACATCGTGGTATCCACGGCTCTGGCCCTGTTCTCTGTGTGTCAGCAGTGCCCTCCCAACTTTGTGACCACCAAGATATCCCACAAATTTCCCAAATGCCAACACTGAGAACCTCTTGGAGGGCATGGGTGGGGGGCAATAAATGTTTGAGGGGCAGTGACACAGTCAGGCTAATAGTGTTGCAGGGTATAGCCACTCGCCACTCTGGCAGCTATTGAGGGGTGGGTGAGACAGGGGAGGACACCGGCGGCTATTGCAGTAGCACAAGTGAGAGGTCAGCATGGGGAGGGCATGGAGGGTAGGTCTCAAATCTGCAGCAGAGGGCTTCCCTGGTGGCGCAGTGGTTGAGAGTCTGCCTGCCGATGCAGGGGACATGGGTTCGTGACCCAGTCCGGGAAGATCCCACATACCGCGGAGCGGCTGGGCCCGTGAGCCATGGCCGCTGAGCCTGTGCTTCGCAACGGGAGAGGCCACAACAGTGAGAGGCCCGCGTACCGCAAAAAAAAAAAAAAAAAATTCTGCAGCAGAGCCTGGTACACACTGTGGGCCCTGAAGTCCTCCAACACGCACTCAGACCACAGATAGGTGTTAGGGTTAGGTGCAGGGGTAGGATTTGGGCTCTGGTAAAGAAAGAAATTCACTTTGGCCTTCAATCCCCAGAGCTGGGACCACTGGGTCCTTTGGTAATGGAGCCCTTAGCTGTCACCTGTCCCCAGATCCCCACACTGGCTGCCTTACAGCTCTAGCCCCAGCTTGGATACACAGTCTCACTTCCCAGGCCTGGCTCCTGTGGAGGAAAAGAGGATGCCAAACGGAGGTAATGCAGCTGCCCTTACGACTCAGACCTGGAGCAATTCATTTCTTAGTCCTTAGGGCTGCAGGAGCTGCCCCATCATCCTGATCCTGCCTCAGCAATGGAGCACCTTCATTTCCTCCAGCCTCTGGATTAGTGGGAGGTGAGGGCAGAGGTGATGAGTTCAAGTAGCTCTCGGGCTGAATTCCCAGGCTGGCCCTGCACCATCTGTGTGACACTGCTGCTGGGGGCACGAAGAGGAGGGTCTCTGGCCCTAAATGGCACAGCTTTAAAGCCCTTAAAAAGCCAGACCTTCTAGCTCCTGAATTCTTGCCCCTATTTCCACTCGGAGGGTGTATTCAAGGAAATATCCACAGTCAAAACTTATATCAAGGGCTTCCCTGGTGGCGCAGTGGTTGAGAGTCCGCCTGCCGATGCAGGGGACATGGGTTCGTGCCCCGGTCCGGGAAGATCCCACATGCCGCGGAGCAGCTGGGCCCGTGAGCCATGGCCGCTGAGCCTGCGTGTCCGGAGCCTGTGCTCCGCAACGGGAGAGGCCACAACAGTGCCCGAGTACCGCAAAAAACAAAAACAAAACAACTTACCAAAAGGCAATTTAAATCTTTCCAGAAGTATTTCAAAAAATTCCAAATGATGATTCTATTTAAATTTTCGAGAGAGAGAGAGAAAGCGCGCATGGCAGGCTTCTTAGATCTTACAGCAACCAAATGAGGGAGGTGCCGTTGTCCCATTTCTTACACACACACGCACACATGCACGCACACACCTCACAATCACAATCACGGCTCTCTCCTAAAATAAATTTTATTTATTTATTTTTGGCTGCGTTGGGTTTTCATTGCTGCACGCGGGCTTTCTCTAGTTGCGGCGCGCGGGCTTCTCTTGTGGAGTACGGGCTCTAGGCACGCGGGCTCAGTAGTTGTGGTGCACGGGCTTAGTTGCTCCATGGCATGTGGGATCTTCCCGGATCAGGGCTCGAACCCGTGTCTCCTACGTTGGCAGGTGGATGCTTAACCTCTGAGCCATCAGGGAAGCCCTCCTTCCTCCTTCTAAACCCAGCTCTTGTGGGCTCTGGTCTTTCTCCTCCCCACCCCTCACCTTACACATCTGTTCATTTTTCTTTTATCTGTTGAAGGGGATCCTGTCTTGGGCTCTCGGTCCTTTCTTGGGCAGGACAGTTTTCACCTCACTCCTAATCTGCACAACCGAGACCTAAACTGGCAAAGACCCAATGTTCCCGGGCTGGTGTGGGAGAGGGCGGGAGCTCGGGAGAAAGGCTGACTTTTCATAGAGTCACATGTTGACCGTGGCAGTGTCAACCTTAGCGGAGTTAGACTTCCTATGAGCCCACGCTTCCACAGCCCCCTGACACACACAGTCATTCCTGCGCTTTCACAGAAATAGCCACGTGCACCGTTTTCCATAATCCCCTTCGCCTAATTCTTTTATGGGCACTTTCATATTTCTTCAGTATCAAGTTTTGATATTCATAGCCATGACTCTGATTAGTGCAAGACTTCAAAGCACCTTAAATTATGCTCAAGATAGTTTCAGCATTAAGTGTGGCTGAGCTAATTCAGATTCTCTGAAAATTGGCATTATGATAAATTGCAACCTTACACAAGCCAGAGTATTCAGATTAGAGCCACCTAAAAGCTCAGCAGAGCTAGGCCCCTCTGACTAGGCTGTGAGTCCACAGGAACCCATAAACACACAGGTAGGAAGCAGAGCTGGAGTCCCAACCAGCCAGACGCTGTCACTACCCCGTAAATCTCCCAGATATTCAAATAGCCATAAACGTTTGCAGACGTTGTAAGTGATGCTGTCATAATCACTGCCGTCTATCTGGGCTTGGCCATGCACAGGGTCATTTGGTTAATGCAAGATTCCATCTTCATTGCTCTGTAACTAGTTTTTAATCAGCGATGATTGCTGAGCTGGGATACTGTGGGCCAGCTCGCCTGCTCTTTCCTCAGAGAGTGCCCATTGATAGGTCACAGCAATTAACCAGAGACCTGCGGGAGGGGTGGCGAGGGCGGCAGGAAAGCCAGGCCGCTTGGTGCAGCCACGAGCCTGTTCCTCTCCTCTTCCCTGATCCCCATCCACCTTTGGAGGGTTGGTGGAGGGCATCGGCAGTTGAGGGACGCCCCCAAAGAGGCATCTATTCCAACTGTTGCTTTGGACTTGCTCAACAGTTTAATCTCCCAGGAGGTAGAGGAAATGATGAGTGGTCTAGCCACTCTGTAATCAATTCTGACCATCAAAGAAAAATTGGCCGACTGGAAGTGATAAGAATCTTGGAGAACGTGTCTTTACAATATTGTCGGCTGTAATAGCAGAGGCAGGGAAGGCTTAGCTTCCTTCTAAGGGAAGGCAGAGTACAAAACATTCAGAAAATAATATATAATCATTTCTCCATATTACAGTATCCTGAAAGGGAAGATGATGTGAGAAGATGGGAAAGCTATTAAAAATGCGCTCTGGTTGGGCAATCTCAATGATCCTGATGAGGAAGACATGGGGAATATCCCTCAAGATCCCAGTGATGGCTGAACAAGTTTTCCCGAAAAGACCAAACACCACATTTTTAGCAGCAGTATATAGCAGCAATATAAAAAGTACCCTTTATTTTACAGCAGTAGGTATATAGCTCCTTGCATTTTCTATCAGATTAATGAGTGTAACTTTAATTTTTATTTCCCACTTTATTTGTGATTTTGAGCACGTTTTCATATGCTTCATATGTTGAGCCATTTGGTGGCTCGTCTGCAAATCACCTATTCCTATCCTTTGCCCATTTATCTATTGGGTTACCTTTGTCTTGTCAATTCATAAGTGCTCTGTGTGTATTAACCTTTGTCCTCTACATTCATTACAAATGTTTTTTTTCCCAAATCTGTCATTGGTCTATTTAAGTTTCTTTGTCATATGCAAAGTTTAAGTTTTTTTTAGTTTTAAAGGTTTTTATAATATATTTTCTTTTATGGCTTTTGGGCTTCTGATTTTAAGTTAAAAACTCCTAGATTATGCGTGAATGGTGTAGATTTTCTTGCAAGAATTTTTTTTTTAAGTTTTACATTTAAATCCTTAATCCATCTGGAATTTACTTTTATGAATAATGTATGTTGGGAGTCAACTTCTATTTTTCTCTCGTTGAAAAGCCAGTTATGGTTGTACTCTATATTAAGTAATCTACCCTTTTTCAACAGAATTAAACTACTCATTACATTTATCGTATACTATTAAATTCTTCTATATACCAAGATCTATTTCTGGATTATTTATTCTGTTCCTCTTATCTTTTTGACTTTTCTATACCTTTGGCACACTGACGAGAATAAAGTGACTGAGGGTAAGCCTTGATATCTAGTAATGCAGGTAACATTATTATCCTTTTTAATACTTTTCTTGCAATTTGGGGGTCATTTATTCTTTTATGTAACTTCAAGATTTATTTAAACAAGTTAAAAATTCTGTGAGGGTTTTTAGAATTGTGTTTTAAATACAGTATATATAAAATCTGGGAGCACTGATGTTTTATAATTAGATCTCTCCACTTAAGAATGTGATCTTTCCATTTTTTTCAGACCTTGTTTTAATGCTTTTAATAATATTTTATAATTTGCTTATTACAGATCGTATACTTTTAAAAAATAGTTTATCCCTAAATATGTTTTCCTATTTCCAATACCAGATACTTATTACTGGATAGGAGTTCAACTGATTTTTGTATATTTATCTTCTATCCAGTCACCTTACCAAAGTTTTACACTAATTTCAGTAGCAATTTTTATGTGTTTTTTTTTTTACTGGAATCTCTTCAATTTCTAGGAATATAGTCATATCTTTATCTTTTCCTCCTAATGTTTATATGATTTATTTTATTATCTTATTGCTTTCTCTAGAACCTCTAAGATAATATTAAATATTAATAGTGATAGCAGCTCCTCTACAAGGGTCTTATTTTAATTGAAATTGGTTTTGTGTTTCACTGCTGAGGATAATTGCTGTTGGGTTTGGTAAATAGACTTTATTATGTTGTATGTAATTGCTTTCTGTTTCAACTTTCCAAGGTTTTATTAGTAATAGCTGTTGTATCTTCAAATACTCTGTGAGCATCTACTGTTATGATCATATTGTTTTTTCTCCTTTAGTTTGCCAATGTAACAGATCATGTTGATAGCTTTCCTGGTATTGAAATATCTTGCAACCTTGAAATAAATCCTACTTGGTCATACTATATTATACTCTTGATACATTGCTGGATTTTCTTTCCTAACATTGTATTTAGAATTTTTGCATCTGAGCTTGTAAGTCTGTAGATATATTTTTGGTCTTATTTCTATATTGGGTTTTGACATCAAATCTATGTTAGCAAAGGAGAGCTTTCCATATTTTTAAAATCATCTTAAATAGTTTAAATAGCATTGGAATTATCAGTTAGATAAAACTCACTTGTAAACTAATTTTTACCCAGTCCACATTTCAATATTATATCTTTAATTACTTTTTCAATATCTTTTGTGGTAATAAATTTATTTTGCCTTTCTATATCTCACCAGTTTCAGTAATTTATATTTGCTAGGAAATTTTCTAATTCCTCGAAATTTTTAGATTTGTTGCCATTAAGTATTCTTTTCTCTCTGTTACTTGTGGTTGTCTCCTTTCTTGTTCCTTGTATTTTTGCTCTTTCCTCTCTTATTTAGGGTGATATGTCTATTTTATTAGTGTTTGGAAAACTCCAACTTTTGGATTTATTTATCCCTTTGATGACTTTATTGTTTTCTATTTTACAGCTTTCAGCTTCTATCAGTTGCATCCTTCTAGTTTCTTAGGTGCTGTTTTGCTACTTTAGGATGAATAATAAGTTCCTTCACTGAAAAATATACAATTTTTCCATTGAAGGCATTTAAAGCTATGCATTTCCCTCTGAGTCACCTTTTGCTGTATGTTATAGGTTCATGTATAATGTGTGCTTTATGTTGCTTTCTAGACAGTTTGTATTTTTTAAAATTTTCCTCTTTGATCCAACAATGTACAGAATTGTTTCTTGATTACTGTGCAGTTATACTGGTTATAGCCACACTTTGTTTCTAATTTACTGGATTATGATAATGGAATGTAGACTACAAAATTACTACTTGTTTAACTTAATTAACATTAGTATTAATATTAATAATTATTATTAACAATTAATTTAAAATAACAATAATTATTATTTTGGCCAAGTATTGGATTGATTTTTGTACATAGGGATATACAAAAAAATGTACATTCTCTTTTTAAAAATGCTATATAGGTCATCAGATTTTTTACTAATTCCTCTATGTCTATTTTTGTCTATTAAAAATGTCTGGTTCTGAGAAAGGTGTACTAAAATCTCTATAATTATAGTTTAATTTTTATCAAGTTCTTTTTGCAATTCTGGTTTCTGATTTAATGTTTAGTGCTTCTGGTAATTGAGGCACAGAGTTTATCACCTCTGTATCCTTTCTGTTGTTGTTGTTTTTGTTTGCTTTCTAGACCGCACTGTATGGCTTGGGGGATCCTAGTTCCCCTACCAGGAATTGAACCCGGGCCCCTTGGCAGTGAAGAGCTGGAGTCCTAGCCACTGGACTGCCAGGGAATTCCTTATATTATTTTATTTTTTAAAATAAATAAATAAATTTATTTATTTATTGTTGGCTGCATTGGGTCTTTGTTACTGTGTGTGGGCTTCCTCTAGTTGCAGTGAATGGGGGCTACTCTTCCTTGCAGTGCGCAGGTTTCTCATTGCAGTGGCTTCTCTTGTTTTGGAGCTCGGTCTCTAGGCGTGCAGGCTTCAGTAGTTGTGGCACGTGGACTCACTAGTTGTGGCTCATGGGCTCTAGAACGCAGGCTCAGTAGTTGTAGCGCACAGGCTTAGTTGCTCCGTGGCATGTGGGATCTTCCCAGACCAGGGCTCGAACCCATGTGCCCTGCATTGGCAGGCAGATTCTTAACCACTGTGCCACCAGGGAAGTCCCCCCTATATTCTTTTAATAGAGTTTTTTTATCATTACAGAATATTCTTTTGAGTGCTTTTCATGTTAATACCACTCTGTCTGATATTGACATTTCAATTCTTGCCCTTTTTTGTTTACATTTGCCTGTTTTCTCTTTGCTACCCCTTTATTTTCAGCTTTTTAAAAATCATGTGAGTTTCTATAACAACACATTACTGGATTTTGCTTTTCTAAACACATCTCTCTGTTTTGTAATGGTAGAAAATTCAACCCATTCTCATTTATTAGATAAAGATGGATTCCCTGATCAAATTCCTTACTTTGCTTATTATGCTTACATTTATCTTAACACTGTTGTTTCTTCTTTTTCCTTTGCCAAGTTTTCGCTGATTTGTTTTCTATTCTGTATTTTTACTATTCTTCCCTGAAAGTTTGGTTTTCTCCGTGATCGATATTTTTCTGCCTCTTTTGGGGTACCTTTCATTGGCTCAGGTGAGCACTTAGAGGGCCCCCTCCCCCACCCCACCCCCAACCAGGCACACTCAACACTGATACTGACATTTGTTACTAGGCTTGCACCCAGGGGCAGGATGTCCTGGGTTCTCAGTTCTGCCATTCAGCAATAGTATGAGCATAGCCAAATTACCTACCCTCCTTGAACAGGAAAACATAAGACAGGCAGTGGTGCTCCTGTTGCCCTCTCTCTCCTTAGGCTTCTGGGCTAGGTTTGGGCCTTACCTTTCTCAGAGCTGAGCAAGCAAGAGGAGGGGATGGAGAAAATGACCTTTTTCATGTCTTAGGCCCACTCCTCAGAGTTCTCGGAAGGAAATTCTCAAATTCTCACTGGTCTTTCATTTCTGTGCGACAGCAGGGTTATACTTTCCTCTCCTGTCCTCAATGTAACAAAACACAGCAGAGTGCTGAGGCTTTGCCTGTGGACATACAAGAGGTGGGCCAGGAACCCAATTCTCCTACCTCTGACCTTAAATAAAGAGGGGAACCTTCCATCTTCTCTCAGCCCTCTGAGTAGCAGAAATGCCCATATGATAAAGCTGGAATAATCAGGAGACAGGAAATTGGAAAAGGGACCCACAGAGGACATGCCCTGGGGAGTATGGCTCTCCCCAAGGTCTTGAGGAAGCAGCTGCAGGCCTATACTTCATTCCTTACAAACCGTCTTAAAAGCCAAGAAACCCTATGGTTCAGATCATGCCTTGACTGCTACTGCCAGGTCTTGGGACTTGCCCTCAACGAGCTGTGTCTCAATTCTTTTGTTTTCTCCCAACGATTTGATAGAGTGGGAAGGTGGGAAGTATCGTATACCATCTATTTCGACACCTTTAATTTTGTGATTCTACAAAATTTTTCTCCATTAGGCAAAACTTTGAACTCCTTGAGGGCAAAGGCTGGGCTCCTATACCCCTTCAATCCCTACTCAAGAGTCACGGAAGTTGGTTTGTTGCCTTTTCCTGCAGGCTGTTGATCACTAGCTGAGGCCAGCCATCCGGAAAGCCGCTCACCTCCTTCTGCACACTGCCACCATCTGGGTCCTGCGACCTCACAGGACCATGGTGCTTATTTCCTGCTCACCCACGGGTTCTGAGGTAGTCTCTGCCTGTTCTTCCACTGCGATACTCTTAACGCTTCCAAAAAATAGTTGCACAATAGAAAAGAATATATATAAAACTGAGTCACTTTGCTGTGCAGCAGAAACTGACATTGTAAATCAACTATACTTCAATGAAATAAAAATAATCACCACACACACACGAAAAGGTCCACAAGCTCCCTGGGGACAGGGAAAGGGCTTCTTCTCTGCTGGAGGCCCTGTGACTAGTGTTCTTGCTGAGGGGTGAGAGGAGGGAGGTGTGACTGGTGACACCCTCCCCAAACCAATCAACAGCTGCCCCCCCCCAGCCCTCCTCCACATGTGAAAGAACACCAAACAACTCTGTTCAAAACAGTTTATTTTATTTTATTTTTTTTTTGTCAGACAAACACATTGATTTCTGGACCACAGTAGAGGATGGAAACCTTTCACAAACTTATTTATTTGAAAATACAAATATAAAATTATACTTTCCACATCTGTGATGTGAGAGACTGCCATCCACATAGTAATTTTTTACAACAGGGCTTTAAGAAAGCCACACACAAAGACCTGAAAGATGCTTGAGATATATATATATATAGATACATATATATGTATATATATAAAAAAAATACTCACTACCAAAGTGGTCATCAGTTTCATACTAAAGTATAAAAGTAAGGGTGAGGTCAGCCACAGTGCTAGGGAAAGTTTTATTTAGATACATTGATGTCCACATGAAACGCTTAGACTTGCATCCTATTACATATGGAATTCCGAGTTTACAATACACCACGAACGGCAGATTGGCTAGCCCACGCAACTCAAGAGGACACTCACAGATTCCACACAGGATGGTACAGTATGTACAGAATACAGTAGCAGAGAGCCTTCTGGAAGGCTCTGGAACTTTTGTCTCTCAGTCCCCCCATCCCACCCCACCCCCCGCACGCCCCTGCCTCCTGGAAACAAACTCTTGTCCGAGACAATGCATTCTGATTATTTGATAGCCAGGTGTTTAGATTAAGGTTGCTTCCCCAGAGGGGTGGGTTCTATGTATATATTTTTGTTTTAGTTTACTTACTTTTTTTTTTTTTTTTTTTTTTTTGGTTAAAAAGAAAAAGAAAACAAACATATACAGTATTAAAGTATTGCTTAACGTACAGCATCTCCTTGTGTAGTGTCGGTGCCCAGGACTGGGCTGAGCTGACTTCTGCTTCTTTTCTGTTTGGAGCAGGGGGCGGGGGCGGGGGAGGGGTGATGGGGGAAGCCTGCCAGCGTCTCTCTTCCATGTGCTTGCCTGCATCTGTCCCTTTGCTCTCCACCCCCGCCCCCCCCCCCCAACCCTGCTTCAGCCTTCCTTGGCAGGTAGCCTGGCTTGTGAAGCACATTAGGGAAAGCAAGAAACTCTTCCCTCCCCCACCCAACCCCCCCAGCCTCCCTCTGACCCTGCGTGCCACTCCCAACTGATAAAGAGAAGTATGTTAGTGTTTCTTTTGTAAACAATTTCATATGCAATATAATACAGAAAGCATGGCTGACCTTTAATAAAAAAAATATAGTAAACTATATTGCTTTATTCTTGATTATGCTGCAGTGAGTCAATGGTAGAATGAAGCAGTGTGGTGGGGTGGTGGCTAAGTCCCTAGCCCTCGTTTGCACTAAAGATCAAAATAGGTTTTGCTTTTCTATTTGGAACCAAAAAGAGAGGAAAAAACAAATTTTTTTTTAAATCCCCAAATGAAAAGAGAACCAAAAAAAAAAAAAAAAAAAAGCCCAAGAAACAAAACAAAATCGAAAACAAAAACTGAACACCTTTCAGGTCATTAGAACCAACAATTACCCAATGATTTTTATACTAGTCTAGCAAGATGTGTGTAACATTCACTGGCTGTGAACTGCTGTGCAGTGAAACATTAAATTGACAGCAATAGAGCCATGCTACCTTAAAGTCCAAGCTACGAGTTCAAATTAAGATGAAGGTTATGAAGGATAGGAACATAAAGGCCTGTTGGGACTTCGTTTGAATCAAGCCGATGAGCGACTGGGATAGAGAGCGAGGCTGTTTGGTTTTCCCAGTGGGTGTGAGGAAGGCCACAAGCCAGGTGGGCGGAAGCTCCTGGAGAGGAGACCCGGAACTTGGTCATCCCCATTAGCTCCACGTCCAGGTAGAACCAGGAATGGGTCCAGGAGCTTACGCAACTCACTCTCCTCTGTGTGGGAGGAGAGGAGTTTGGGGGCCCCAGGCAGATGGATCTAGAAGCCAGAAAGTCACCCGGTGGCTACTTTATGATTCCGGGGAAAAGCCATCAGCCAAGAGGGTTTCTCCCCCAGGGAAGGTGAAAGGTGGTTCCCATGTTCGCCACTGAGCTTAACTGAAACAAAGACAAGGCTGAACGTCAGTGCTAAAATAATTTACAAAAATCTTCCAAAATGGACTTCTAGATGAGTGGGGGACTAACGTGAACCTTAACCTAGGTAGCCACATTAAAACATATCAGATTTCCACGAGATTTGTGCTATGGGCTACTGGGTCTCTTCAAAAGGTATTATAAACATCTAAAACATATTCACACAGATTATCAATTTCTTCTGAGCATTCTTAAAAAAATATTTTTTCTCTTAGTAAAATCATTTTAATATACCATGCCTTCCTCTTTTAAAAAATAAATTAAAAAAATCCAGTTTTGCATATCTAGCGTTAGCATTTAAGGTAGTATGGCACACCCCGTCACAGTTGGGGGGTGGGGTGGGAATCTACAAAACGCCGTAGAGTCTGCCGGCATCTGAACATCGTGAGACCTTGGGTTAGTTGAAACCACATCAGATCAGCAAAAATAAAATTAAAACTTGAAATTGAAAAAAAAAAAAAAATGAAAGGAAAAAACTGCCCCCAAATTATTAGCATTTTTTCATAAATAAGAGAAAGTTCTATCCTTACTGGTCCTAAATCTGAATAACTATGTCTAATTTTTTTAAACCTTAATTACCTTATACCTATCAATATGTACTAGAAGAAAGAGGAGAAAAAAAGTCACTACACTAGTACCAGGACAGCACGCTTACAAGATAGCCATTTTATACATTATTAACAGACAATGATCAACAAAGAGCTTTCTATGAGGTGATGGGAACGCAGAGAAAGGAAGGGTAGTACAGTACATCATCATCATGGACAAAATAGTAATGAAATTCCCTCGTCTAGACACTGAATTTCTGGGAATTTATTGTCTCTTTTTTTTTCCTGTTTTTTTTTTTTTTTTTTTTTAAATAAAACTTCTATTTTGTTATGTTATTACTTGAACAAGTTTTGATGTTTTAAAAGCGCCCAGCATTTTACTTAACCTGGTTGTTTGGAAATAAAAAAAAAAAAGAAAGAAAAATAAACCAAAAAAAAACCCCTCACCAAACAACCTAACATTTTATTGGAAAAAACGAAGAACGTTATTTATTCTTTTTAAAACGTTGCTGTTTAATTAGAATTGAAAAAGGCTTTTTTTCTTTCTTTCTGAGTTAGCATTTTGGAGCCTTTTGCTTGAAGATGCTTTTACCCTACCATGTCTGTGAATGTCTACGTTAGTCTACTTTGTTAGTAAAATTTATAAAAATAGGAGTGCAGCAGCTCTTTATAATAAATGTCGCATTCAGTGTCTCATACTGGCTGTGCCTTAAGTACCAAATTTATAAACGTAACAATTTAAAAAATATTAATAAAACGTCAATATCACATTTTAAAAAAGAAAAAAATATATATCCACACTACAATATGTTTTAATGCCATCTATTGAGTTGTACTTCTATAGTTGCTGTTGCCGACCTATTACCAACATTAAAAAAAAGTTAAATTAAAAAATATCCTTCATCATAAGTATCTTTCCCCATCTGAGGACCATATATTATAACAGCCAAATGTTAAACATGTGCAAATAGGAAACGGTCAGTTTTTCCCACCAGTCACAGTGCAGCGATGTTTATACTTTTTATTTTTTAAAATTCTGTTTACATCTACAATAAATTAAAAAAAAATTCTTCCATAGCCTCTCTGGTGATACTTGCAGCACTGAGGTATCAAAAAAAAAAAAAAAAAAAAAAAAAAAACCAAAACCAAAAGGTTGCTTTCCTAATTGGTAAATAGAAAGTGAATGGAGAAAAGGTTTCATTAATGCAGGCTTATCCACTCCTGGCCCACAGGCCCCCAGAGCTGGGGGCGGATGGGAACAGGGGAAGAAGAGAGGCAAAGTGTCCTAGGGACCTTTGGAGGTGCTGAAATGATTGGACAATAGAAAATGATCAAATATTTAAAAATTAAGACTGAAAAAGGATGTCCCCCCACCCCTCCCCACCCAAGCCAAACAGGTGTGCTTTGAAACATTAAATATGTTAAATATTAAAATTGTAGCTTTGTTTTTAAAAAACGTCTTGGGAAAAGCAGTTTTTCATATTTTAAATAAAAATCTAACTAGACGGTAACGTTGGAAGCTGTGCACAGACGAGAGGTTAATATGCTGGTATGACACTAATACAGTTCTTAGGTCTATCACACAGACAAGAGGAGCTAACCAGTGTTCTAACTTGTCGCGGGGTCGGCCTGGCAGCTGGGTGTTCTTCGGTCTCAGTCACTGACTTGGTCATTGTTCCTCCCCTCCTCCATCCACAGAGCATCAAACTGCCGGAGACCGACTCCCTCACAAAAATATTTTTGATTCTCTCTTTCTTAATAGTTTCTATGTAGTTAATGGAATTGTATTTACAACATTTCTTTTTTTAGAATTCACAACTGCAAAAAACCTTATAATATCACCTCTTTCAACAGAAAAAAAGCACTTATAGAAAAGGAGGACACTCAAAACATCGTCGTCCTTACCTTATTGCCGAAAATAGATATACTTAGGTTAACAAAGAGACAGCACAAAAAAAGAACCGCTATAGTCTGTTAATTAGCCTACGACATCTCACTTCTTATACAATGCAAAGTAGAAAGTCGACGCCCACCTCCCGCTCCATATTTCACAACCTCGCTTCTGTGTGTGCTCAAATGCCACCTGAAAATTCATACAGTCTCAGAATTGGTACCAAAATATTGAGAGTAATATTACCATCTCAGCATCCTTGAAAAGTGAGAACAGAATTAAAACAAGCAAAAAAAAAATTTTTTTTAAGAAAAAAATAATACCTTGATATAACAATTATACTATGGTTAGCTTTTAACTAGATATTAAAGCTATATGACTACTGCACTAAGTCAAAATCACTACCAAATGTGATCTGAAGAGACTTAAAAGGAGAAGGGGGAAGAGAGAAGAGGGAGGGAAACCATCAAGAAAAACAAAAATAAAACAAAACCAAAATCATGGGATATATACACATTTAAAAGCTGTTGTCTTATATTACAGCAGATTCATGAGATGATGAGATGCAGTCAACCCTCGATCCGAAGTGAGCCATCTCTGGTTGGGATGGGGAGTGAGGCTGGTGGGGGAACAGGTCTGATGACATCACCTAAACAAAGGGCCACTCAGAAACTTCGCCCAGTCTTGCCTGGACATCCAGGTATGCTCTGCAGGGCAGGGTGTCCAGAAGGGAACAAAAAGTGGGGGTGGGAGGAGAAAGAAGAAATGTCAGACAAGCATACCATTTACTCCAACTTTTTATTTTTTTTATCTTTTTCCTATTTCTTTTTTTTTTTAACATCTTTATTGGAGTATAACTGCTTTACAATGTTGTCTTAGTTTCTGCTGTACAAAAAAGTAAATCAGCCGTATGTATACATATATCCCTATATACCGTCCCTCTTGAGTCTCCCTCCCACCCTCCCTATCCCACCCCTCTAGGTGGTCACAAAGCACCGAGCTGATCTCCCTGTGCGATGCTGCTGCTTCCCACTAGCTATCTATTTTACATTTGGTAGTGTCTATATGTCCGTGCTACTCTCTCACTTCGTCCCAGCTTAACTAGAGCTTTCAAAGTATGGCTACACTGGGCTACTGAGGACATTTGAAAATGGCCAGGCTAACCGCTGACTGGGGTCACAGCCTGAGCTGTGACATCGGAGCCACGCCTGATGCTGGGGAGAGGGGCGATCTGCAGCTCACTTTGCTGGCTTGCTAGTTTGCTGATTCGACATGCTACTGTAGAATTCTTGAGGCAATGGTGGGAAATGGGGTCAGCAGATGTGGTCATGCTGGGTTTTCAGGTGGAATGGTGAATTGCACAGTGACTAGTGACTAGCCTTTTCTGGTTAAGCTTCTGTCTTCAAAGCTTAATGTTTAAAAACTTCTGTCTTTATGAGGTACCCATCAATGACTGTCAATAACTGAAAATGCTAATTTCTACTAAAAAAAATCATATTACATACCAAAGACTCAAGGTCAGGACACATAAAAACATTCACAACAAATAACCAGCTTTGGTTCTAGGAAATAAAACCAGGCCTGGGATTCACAGACTTGCCAATCGAATCTCCCTGAATTGACTGTGAGCCTGGGCCCCTCCTTCGTGGATGGTACTAAATGTCTGAGGGTCACCTCTGCTGGGGACAAAGTGTGTGTTTTGGTGCGGCCATGTGACTCAATTGGCCCACTTAATCATTTTGGAGGGGGCAGGTGGTTACCTCCACTCTCGTCTATTCCATCCTTCTGAGTCCTAAAGGTGGATGAGGGAGGCTGCTCTGGGGGCAGCCTCGGCCCTCCCCCGACCCCCATGGAAACGCTGCAGAGGCCTTGGAGGGGGTGGGGAGGAGGTGGGAGGAAACCTACACTTCCCAACCCTCCACTTCCAGGGGAGGGAGGGAAGAAGCGCTGGCAGTTGTTCGTTCAGTCCTCTCGTCAACTGATTCTACGAAGGGCTGGAGCCATTTTCCATCCCCAGCGTTCTTGGGTACAACAATCTGCCTTGCTCTCAGAGGAATCTTAGTTCCCTTGGGGCCCCCGGACCCAGCTTAATTAGTCGTGAGTAGCTCTCCTTCACACCGTTAGTGGCCTCTGGCTCCGGCCGGCCAGCGATGGCTGGGTCAGTGCTGGAAGGGAAGTGTAGGCGAGGGGTGGGGAGAATTCACACACGGGGTTTATTTGGTTAAGAGAGGCAGTTGCGTTAGTTGAGGTGATTCCTTAGCAGCAATATTAGAGAAATTCAAGAGATTTATGGAGCTCAGCTCCACCTGGTCCCCCAGCTGGGCCCACCCTACTGAGTCCTGGCTGGCTTAGGGGCCTGAAGCAACCCTCTACAAGAGGGGCATCCTGCTGACTGCAAACCAAAGTGGCAAATCCATCTCCAGCCTTGCTTCTTTTACGTCCCAGCTCCTGGAGTGAAAGGCGCTTATGCCCCAGCTGGGATTCTATGAGTGGGACCCATTCCCAGGCCTTGCCTGTCGCCCTCTCTCTCTTCCAAAGAAACAGACTCATATCTCAAGACCTCAAACTAACTTGCTAACACGGGGCACGTTTAGCTTTCACGAGAGAACCCTTCTCCCTTCTTGGTGCTCTTCCGGAGAATGACGGATACTCATTTTCAATGAGAACGTGGCAAGAGGCTCCCTCACTGACTGCCCCAACCTCCCCTCTCCTCCACTCCACCCCTTCCATATCCCCATCAAAGTGATTTTAAAAATGTTTAATTAACTTGAGCTCAGTTTAAAAGGTTAGGAAACTGGCAGGAATCCAAATCCATGTAACGCAGGTGATGTCGGTAATTTAATTTGCTTTTCGAGCGGGGAATCTGGATAATTACTCAGTAGTTACTGGCAAAAATGTTTTCTTTTCACTAAAAGGTGGAGTCTGGCTGTTTGACTGCATGAACCCCACTGGCCAAGCCCAGTGAGCTCTGGGGAGCTGAAAGGGCCCAGCAACCCACAAGGCCAGCTCGCAGGATCCTGCCCGCCCTCCCACCCCCAGGCCTGGCAGAAGCCCAGCGGTTCCCTGCCTCCGCGCCCCTGGGACGGGCACAGCGCAAAATCTCCTTCCAGTTTCCCATACTCTTGATTGTATTTCAAGACAGAGAAAGATGAGGGGTGGGAAAGATAAAGAAAAGGAATCAAAAGAATCAAAGAAAAAAGGTGGGATCATGCTTTAAGCTGGAGGAGGGATGAGAGATGAAAAGACTGGATTTTTTTTGCCCCCCATCCCCCTGAAAAGGGGTCCAGAAAGAGGAAGGAGAGATGTGGACGTGAGGAGACCAGGGCCGTGCGTACTTGCATGCCCAGGGCGCATACATGTACGGACACGCCCAGCGGGCGAGACACATGGCAGAGAAGGTAATACCTCAGAGTGAGATGGTAACGAAAGCGCCTGCTCAATGGTATCCATTTGTAAAGGCCGTTGCAATCAAAGGTCCCTAAAATTGCACAATTGTTAAGGTCATCAGCACACTATACATGGGAACAGATTGTCATATTCTGGGAAAGGAAATTATCTCTAGGACTAGACTGTGGTTGCCAGCATGAATATGTAATTCTGAGACACCGTGCCATGAGGGGCCAGAATGACATCCTTCCCAGCCCCGACTCCCCACCCCCGGCCTGTCTGCTCACCCAGGGGAAAATTGAGAGCCAGATTCACAGGGGTGGGTGGGTGATAGGAAAGGGGGGGGCTTGTGCCGCAAATGATGGGCACCGTTGCCCTGGGCCCCAGAGAGCAAAGATAACAGTGTCTCTGTCCACAGTCCCAACGGCTCCAGCTGGGGAGAAAGCAAGGCCTGTGCAGACCAAACGTGACTTGATGTGCTTATTTCACAAAGCATCACAGCACACAGGTCAGAGACCGAGGTTTTCATGAACAAATAGGGTCTGTGTTTCTGGGCACTGCCAATGGAAATGAGCTGTGTTCTACGTGGTGACAGACGGTCTACGAAACTGATGCAGCTCTAAGCTGAATAATACTACTCTGGATTTGGTACTACAGCTGATCCGAGGGGATTTGACTCATCAAACTACTGCCTTAAGTGATATTGACTCGGGAGTGGAATTGAACAAGGACCCGGACCGCACAGGCCAGGGATGGCAGAAGTGTGTGTGTGTGTGTGTGTGTGTGTGTGTGTGTGTGTGTGTGTGTGTGTGTGTGTGTGTGTGTGTGTGTGTGCGCAGCGTGTGTGTGCACGCATGAGAGTGTACACACGTGCGTTTGAGGTGGGGATGGAGGACTTCTAACACCAGGGTCAGGGACGGGCTGCCCTGGTGCCCAGACTGTCTGCCCTTGTTCCGTTCTCCCCAGCACAGCTCGGGAGGCAGGGCTCTCCCGACAGGGACATGACCTGGGACAGCAGACACTCCCAACTCAGCTCAAAATCAAACTGCCTCCAAGATGGTGAGGTGGGCCGATTTTCTGTTTTCCAAATGGAAGGGACAAGCGAGTAAGTGGGCTCAGGCACATTCATGCTCACACACACTGCGAGGGGGAAGAACAATACAATCTGAAAACAGCATGCAAATCTGTTAAGCAAATTTCCATTGCCTGGATTAGTCAGATTATAGAACCACAGAGCATTACAAATATCAAATGCATCTGGCCTTCGGGGGCAGGCGCAGCTAAAGAACGCAAATGGGAACTTACTTGGAACCTGGAAACTGTTAAGAAACATTAGCGGAGGAAATCTCCTGGGACAGGGCTTGCACCCCACGCTATGTCCCAGGCCCCGGCGCTGCCTCTGGACCTTGGGCGGTGACTCTCCCGACTAAGCTGCTACCCTGTGGGGCGGGTCTGTAGCTCCAAGGTCCCAGCGCACACGAGTCTCCAGGAGGCCGGGATCCAGGAGAGGGGGCTGATACTGAGGCTCTACTGTGAGCCAGCTGCTGACATATCCTGTTTCCATGTATTCTCTCACAATCTTTTGAGGGAGGAACACTTATCTTTGTTTGGCAGCCAGGGAAGCAGCGGATTATATACGTGGCTCAAGGTTGCATGGGCTGGACGTGCTGGAGTGGTGATCTGAACCTGACATACTTCCTCTACTCACCCACGGCCGCACACCGTGCCTGACCCACAGGTGCCCAGGAAGCACCTAAACAAAGAAGCTTCAGCCCTGGATGGCTGACGTGACACGGATGGGGACCCGCTGCCCTCTCCTGGCCTCCCACCTCTGGACTTTTCTGGCACACCCGCCCCGGTTGGCGGGGGGAGCACAGGAGATGGGCAGGAGGGCAGGGGTAGGAAGGTACTTACAGCTATGCCGTGGCCGAAGCCTGAGCCCGGCTGTGGGCTGGCCGCACTTATGTAATTCCCCACTCCGGAGTCCTGGCTGGCAGGGCCATAGAGATCGGCGACAGGTCCTGGGCTGTTGGCCCCCGGGAAGCCTCCGGGCCGCGCCGGGTTGGAGCCTGCCGGGGAAGCGGGCGCGCCAAAATTCGGTTGAGCACTGTAGCTATTCAGGACTGGTGTGCAGAGAATAGAGCTGGGTATGAGGCCAGAAGCCAGGCATGCACCGGTCATTACAAGCCAAACACTCCAGAAAAACAGCTGAGGCCCAACTTCTAACACTGAACCAAGGCCATGCGAAAACATCAGCAGGGACTCAAGAATACTCAGCCCAGGCTACTACTAAGAAGCTCGGAGCTCCAAAAATAGAATAAAAAAACAATCATTCAACACACTACGGCAACCAACCGGAGGTGCTTCACTGCCCACCAAATTATCACAATAGAAATAGAGATATATATGGAAGAGAGAGAGAGAAAGAGGTTTTTTTTTTTTTTTTTTTTCACATCTGAATTGATGCTCATGCAGTCTTGTCTAGATCTGGGCACGTTGAGACAGCATTCACATCCCATGCAAACTACAAAGGAACTAGTTTTAGACTACACATTGTGTTAATATTGATATTAAAATGTGACAGGAAACAAAGCAACTTGTGTCCAGGACCAAAAAAATCTTCAGGGAGGGGATTTTTGATTTGCTTTTTCTTTCACTTTTTCTTTTTTTGTTTGTTTTTGGATCCATTAAATGACAAATTTGTTTTAAACAAAAAAAAAAAGACAAAAAAGATCTTCAGCGCCCCTCCCCCCCACCAACCACTTCCCCCCTCCCCACTGGCTACTCCCTCCCTTCCCACCCCTCCCATTTAGACCCCTGTATGAAAGTCATCAATACTGAACGTGGTCGGAGGATGGGATATGTCATGGAAAAGTTGGGCATCTTAACATAACCGTAATGATGGTGGCAGAGGGTTCCCTTCTGGGGTGGAGAGCAGGGGATGGAGGGAGGGGATGGGGTGGGGATGGCAAATCTGGAGGCTCTGGGGCCGAAGCTGAGTGAATGCCAATGATTCTACAGGACACCCACACACTCACCTCCTGCAGTAGAAGGAAAGGGGGGATTTAAACTTTTTTTTTCCTTTCGTTAAAAAAAAAAAAAAAGACAGAGAAGTATGAATTCAGAGCATCCTGACTGAACCAATTTATCACTAAAGCATATCTGACCGAAATGTCTGCTTTCTGTTGTTTATCTTCACATATAGACTCCAGACAGGAAAAGAGCTAGGAATGTACCTTCGCCACAGAGAGATGGGACTTCACACCCACAGATTCTGAGAGTGGCGGTGCAGAGGGGACGGTGGGAGGAGACACTGCCTCGGGCTCCCTCCCTTAGCCTCCCCCAAATTCCATCATTCCCTCCCCAGCAAGGGCCACAGCCTGTCAACCAGGTTGATTTTGTCTCATCTTCATTTCCCCTTAGTAGCTTAAACTTTTTCTTTTCCCTAATGGAAAAAAAAATTATTTTTAACTGTAAAAATAAGTTCTCATTGATTTTTTTTTTTTTTTTTTTTTTTTTGCGGTATGCGGGCCTCTCTCTGCTGTGGCCTCTCCCGTTGCGGAGCACAAGCTCCGGATGTGCAGGCTCAGCAGCCATGGCTCACGGGCCCAGCCGCTCCGCGGCACGTGGGGTCCTCCCGGACCGGGGCACGAACCCATGTCCCGGCATCGACAGGCGGCTTCTCAACCACTGCACCACCAGGGAAACCCGTTCTCATTGATTTTTTAAAGCTCAAGGTGAGTCTGAGGCTGGCCAGTTCTGGGCTACAGCTAACCCATCTCAAAGAACCAGACAATCTGGGTTCCAGGCATTTCCATGGCCTCAGGGGCTGCTCCTCGCAACAATCTTCTCCCTCCTGCCCCCCTCGGCACTTCCCTCTCTGCCCTGTGGCCACCCGCCCTCAGTGGCAGAAGGGAAGAACATCTGCAAGTCTGCTCTGGGCCATGGCCTTGCCCCGCGGACCTGTGGATGGAGCCCCTCACTTCTGGGCGGCGGGGACTGAAGAGCCAGATGTGGATTGATCTCCACCCATTTGTTGCCGGGATGGGAAGAGACCGAAGATGCACTCCAGCCCGGCCGGTGGGAGATGGGGACAGGACACGAAGATGCAAAGGAGAGCAAGCCAAGCTGAGCCTGGCTCTTGACTCAGCAGAGAAAAGGCAAGCTGCTGCCTTGGGATGCCCTCTAGGGCAGGAGGCCCCAAGGTCAGGCCCCTTGGAAGCTGTGCTGTGAGAAAGGAAGAAACTGGCCACTGGGAAGAACAGGTTAAAGAGAAAAAAAATCACAGAGGCTTCGAGCAAGTGAATTGCTGATTTGGGAAGTCACTGGCAGACAAAGAGGGTAGGATTTTTGAATACAGAAGATTAAACTTGCAGATAACATTTGGCCTTGCTCACTCACGGAGGCTAGCATCAAGCTGCGATATTCAAGATATTCAAAAGGCAGCATTATCTTGGTCTCACACACTTTCTTCCTCCGGGCTAGGGAAAGCTGAGGGAGCTCAGACAGTGGACTCCCGGTTCACCCAGGCAGCTGACCCCGCTCCTATACCAAGTAACCAACCAAGTATCTAGCTGGCTCTGTTTCAGGGTGGAGAGCAGGGGTGTGGGCGGTGGGGCCACAGTGAAAGATAGGAGGACTTTTTGACCTCTTTCTCCTGTGGCCAGATGAGGATCCAGGAGGACAGGGGGCGGGCCCGCCTATCTAGAAGCCAGGGAGAAGGGAGGTCTCCGTCTTGGCTCCTTCCAGCAGGGGGAGGGCCATCCAGAGACTAATCCAGCCCAAGGAGGCAGCCTGGGAGACAGGAGGCGGCACGCCCACGGAAGGATGCTGTCCTGAAACACGCCCCTCCGGAGGCTTAGAAGACAGGAGGGCTGGTGGTATTCGGCCCAGCCCCTGGCTACCTCTCACACCATCCTGTATGCCCAGGAGGCCTGCAGCTTGAGAGTTGGCCTGAAGGGAATTTCACTGTAAGCAGCTCTTCTTAGGCCTACATTGCCCCTCCCTGCTCAGTCTTCTTCCATCAAATGACACCAGAAGGCACTGTATTAAAATGCAGCTCTAAAACCCTAAGTCTCGCATGAATATACACTTGCCCTCCTAATGCCGGAGCCCCAGCTCAGAGTCACCCTGCAGACAGTCCCCAGCCAAGGGTGAAAGATCAGGCCGTGGGTTCCCGCCGAGGGTGCAGCTGGCAGACAAGAAGCACCTGGTCCTGGGCTGGTCCTTTTGCTCTAGGCTTCTGGACAGTGGAAGCTGCACCCTCAAAGGCTGAAGCAATGGAGGAGCCGGGTCTCTGGGCCCCTTGGTCAATGACTCCCTCTTTCTCTATGGGCGGAAGACCCAGGCTCCAGAAAGCATGTTAACAAGCCGATGAGATGGGCCGAACCCAGGATCTCTGGGAATGCTCTACCCAGCAACAGCTCTGCTGCTCGGGAAGGAAGGGGCAGGGCACTGCGCACGCCAGCGTGTCGGCGGCTGTTCCCGCTGTCTGACGGTGGGAAGGCATTAGGGACAGAGCGATTTTCTTCTTTCGGGAGGTTCGCACTGCTCACTGGCTGGTTACACAGTAAAGGAGGAGGCCCTCCCCGCCAAGCTGTGACCTTGAGAGG
Source organism: Kogia breviceps (assembly GCF_026419965.1). Taxonomy (NCBI): domain Eukaryota; kingdom Metazoa; phylum Chordata; class Mammalia; order Artiodactyla; family Physeteridae; genus Kogia; species Kogia breviceps. The sequence goes on from NC_081328.1 coordinate 24,874,509, forward strand.
AGAGGCAGGGAGAGAAGCACGACTCCGAGCCCCTGACCTAAGGGTGCTTTCTGTGCCAGGCACCCCTCAGTCCATTTTCAATGGTCTGTCTCCTTGGAGGTCGCCTCCAGGCTCCTTTTGAGGGGCCAGAAATGTCCCACAGGTCAGGATCAGGTCAGGAAGAGGGGATGGGACATTATTCTTGGTGGGCAAGGACGCCCGATCTCCTGCTCAGCTAGGGGGTGTGTGGGGGGGGATGGGGAGGGAGGGAGGGGTCTCAGTATGTGCTGCTGAATAAATACTGCTGAGATTCAGAAATCGGACATTCTGACTCCTGTCCCAGAGGAGGACAGTGTCCTGCAAACACCCTGGGCATTTTTGCAGCAGAAGCTGTGAGTGCTAAGTGGCCTTGGGCAAGCCCTGGGCCAAGTTGCAGTTTGGGGGCTTGCCGTGAGGGTGCAGGGTCACTTTCCCATTGGCTGCTCTGGGCAGCATCCACAGCAGTGGTTTAATACTGGGCAGGCTCCTCTTTACCCCTCGCCCCGTCCCCCAGCATCCTCTGGACTTTCTGGGTCCAGGCAGCAGGTATGCTCAGGGAGGCGGCTATGGTGCAGAGAAAGGGAGCACTGGACTTGGAGTCAGAAGACCTGAGTGTGACCCTGGCCCTGACCTCCGGCTACACGCCTGAGTGTCAGCCCCTCACCTGTTGGAGTCCTCACCTGCGACACGTGCTGCCTGCCCTACTCAGCCTGACTCTCTGTGGGCTGTGGCGAAAACGCAAAAGAGATCGTGCTCTGGAACTTGTCAAGTTTAAAACAAATACACCTATATTTGAGATAGCTGTGTATGCAGAGCCCAGCAAGGCAGGTACCATACGCAGATTTAGGAAAATCTGATGCAGGAGAGTACAATTCACTGGCCATACAAATCAGGAAGTGATTCACACAAGGGTCTATTTCATCCACCTGGTGCACTTAGTCACCTTGGACCTGATGAAAGGACTCTGGGGACTGGGGGGCAGGAAAGCAAGGACACTGTATCTCAGAGGCCAGCAAGAGGAAACGCATCTGAATTTGGAGGCACTTTGCATCCGATGAAAGGAGGAACTTCCTGCCCATCAAGGGAAGAAAACACCTCGATGGCTGACCCAGGAAAGCCATCCAAAGACCTTATCCAAGGTCTGTCCTGCAGGCTCAGGCTCTCACCTGCAGGGGCTGGACCCAAAGCTCGTGGGCCCCTCGGGGTTTTACAGCAAACCCAGGAGATGCCTGCCTTCTGGAGGGCATACAGTCTGCATGTGGTTCTGCCCAACTGTGGTCAGAAGGGGCTGGGCTGAGAGTGGAATTTGTCACCGAGGGTGGGGAAGTCATGGGGGAGGGCAGTGAGAATCAGGACAGTCTCACTGTAGGTCTAGGAAAGGTATGGAAGTCCCAGTACTTCTGTATGATCCCAAAGTGATGCCACTGGACCTGGGGCAGAAAGCTAGGGCCCAGGACTCTAAGGGGGGCACCCCTGGGAGGGTGCTTCTGGCTCTAAGCCTTGAAAAGTAGGTTATTACTGATCCAGAGAAAGGAACTGTTTCCAAAGTCTTTTCCAGACGAGCTCAGTCCACATATCTGGGACAAGCCAGGGCCCTGCCAAGTCCCAGCCTTAGGCCTGGGTCCTCGTTCTGTGGATCTCATGTTTCGCCAAAAGGTAGGGCCAGCCCTCAAGACAATTTCAATCATCTGCTAGGTGAATTATCTGTTGCTGCCAGGTTTAATCTCAGGAGGGGGCCTCGTGGCCCCCAGGACATTTCTGGGACAGACTGTGTGCTGCTCACAAGGCAAATGCAGTTGGTGGGCCCGTCCTCAGCAAGTCCAGCTCAGAAAGTAACCTGCCGTCCAGCAGAACTCATTATGCCTCTATCAGGGACAAGGGAGGGGAGTCTGGGTTGACGGTGTCATGGCCCTGTTCCCAACCCCCAGCTCCCGCGGAATGGAGGACCCGGAGCATAAGCCGATGTGATATTCTTTGAGGGCAGGCCTGTGTTAACTCATCACACTAGATTTATTTTTCTTTTTTTTTTTGCGGTACGCGGGCCTCTCACTGTTGTGGCCTCTCCCGTTGCGGAGCACAGGCTCTGGACGCGCAGGCTCAGCGGCCATGGCTCACGGGCCCAGCCGTTCCACGGCATGTGGGATCTTCCCGGACCGGGGCACGAACCCGTGTCCCCTGCATCGGCAGGCGGACTTCTCAACCACTGCGCCACCAGGGAAGCCCATCACACTAGATTTTAGGGGTTTTTGTTTGTTTTAGAGAATTTAAAGAAAGCGACTGAAAAAGGAGTGACTGGAGGGGCTCTGTTGATAGGCTGATGCCAGAGAAAAGAGGCCAGTCACTGCCCCTCTGACACTCACCTCGTCTATATCATGCTTCTCTCCGCCTGGATTAAAACTCCACAGCAGCAGAGCCTGTGTCTCATGTCAGCAAGGGACCCCTCAATGAGGGGGGCGTGTGGAAGGCGGGGGCCCTCCGGGTTCTCATGGGACCCTGTGCTCTCCAGAGTAAGAGCAACCTGCTTGATTCCCCTACAACACGGGAGGCTCAGTGGATGTTGGCTCCAGAATGCCAGGTGGCTGTCAGAAGTGGAGACCTGCCTCTGAACAGCCAGCCTCTCCTTGCTAGGGGGCTCTGAGGAACACCAGCCAGGCAGCCAAGGCCTTCTTTTTTTTTTTTTTTTGGTGTTACGCGGGCCTCTCACTGTTGTGGCCTCTCCCGTTGCGGAGCACAGGCTCCAGACGCGCAGGCTCAGCAGCCACGGCTCACGGGCCCAGCCGCTCCACTGCACGTGGGATCTTCCCGGACCGGGGCACGAACCCGTGTCCCCTGCATCGGCAGGCGGATTCTCAACCACTGCGCCACCAGGGAAGCCCCAAGGCCTTCCTTGAAACAGAGTTGACGACCCCAATCTGCAGTCTCACTGTGCCCTCTGCAAGGCGTGCCCACTGTAAATTAATGCAGGTGGTCTGATGGGAAAGGTCAGCCCGAAAAGATACACCTGCTTCTGATAATGGAAGGAGAAAGACTCAGCTGTGAACTATCAGCAGGGCGAGGAGGGAATTGCATCCAGCAGTCTGCCCGGCCACTGTGTCCCAGGGATCCTGGCTCAAACTTTCCTCCTAGAGCTTAGCCTGGAGGTGGCAGAGGTAGATACAGAGGGCCAGCAGTTACATCTATCTTGGGAAAACTGTATGACACACTAAATTAAAGTCAAATCAGTTCAGGGACCCAGATGCAGGGACAATCAATTTTATATACGACATTTTTTTCTTTTTAAGCTCTGCTGAAATTCAAGCTATTTCAGAAGGCAAGGAGAAGACATACTTTAAAACTGGGGGAGGCTTGAGAGAGCAATGTGATGGTATTTCTTTCCCCCTGTCTCCGTATACAAACCAATATATTACCGAGAAGGACAAACTCAGCCTGGTATCAACAAGTCTGGACACATCCAGCAGAGATGCCTGGCTCGTCATAAATACTGCACAGGACACATGGAGAGTGTCAGCTCATTCACGGGGCTGAGGAAGTCAGTGTCACAAACATTCCAGCTGTCGGTTTCAGCGGCGGCAATCTTAGAAGGCTGCAGTTTCTGCTTGTTTGCTCAGCACCTAGCCTGCTTCAGACTACTGAGGTCAGTGTAGATGTCCGTTGGTTAGTGCTGGCCTGTCTTAAGCAGGGAATTGATGGACAGTGTAACCTAAGACTTGGAACTCATTATTTTGTAGAATGGTCTCAGCTTCCAGTCAAATCACATCCCCTAGAGAGATAACTTCACCGCTGGTCGGCTCCAAAACCCTCACATCCTGGGTTACTAGTGAACCGGGATACTCACACTAACACTCAGATCCGTGTGAGGAGACAACCCCAAGCACCCCCAAAGGACCTATATCCGAGGAGGGTTTGGTGGCTGGTACTTTATACTTTCTGTTGTTGTACGATCTCAGCAGAAAACAACTCATTCTCTTTCCATCTCGATGCTTTTTTCTTATCAGCCCTGATTGGGGTGTGGGTGTGTCTCTTCCTCACAAAGGACTAGGCTGTGTTAGTTGGGATGGAGGGAAGGGGCAGGAAGGGGGTCAGGGGCTGGCTGCCATCTGCTCAGGGGGTAAATTCGGGGGATGCAGTAGCCTTGAGTGGGCCTGGGCCTGATGGCCAAAGAAACCAAGCTTTTGTCATGAGGGCAAAGAACGAACTTTCTGGGGCCACCATCAGGTTCTCGTTTCTCCCAGACCCCAGGGGTCTTGAGGGACTGACCTTGTTTGCATGTTCCAAGGAAGAAAGGGGAGAGGGGTCCCAGGGAAGGGAAGGCCACGACGTGAGTCCCTGGGGCCTACGTGGCACTTGCTCTGCTAGTGTGAACCATCTGCCCGGCTGCAGCAGCTTCCCCAAGGAAGGGACCCCAGCGGCCGCTCCAGCTCAGGCCACAAGTGGTGAATGCAAGGTGGTGATCCTGACCCCTCTGGGCTGTAAAGCAGCCTTTCAACAACACTTGCACCCTGAGCCTCTCAAGTGCTTCAGAAGACGAGGGGAAGTCAACCCCAGAGACAAATGTTTATAGTTTGGCTGAAGCAGGCGGTGTTTTAACACTCACATCCTGCTGCCTCTTCCTTAAATTAACTGGTTTCAGATTCCAGGCCCACACAGGTTAGAATGGGCAAGGAGCAGCACACGGGCGATGCCAAAGCCTCCCATTCCAGCCCTCCCTGATCTGAGAGAAGGAAAGGAGGATAGGGAGGGAAGGACTCCCTCTCTCTCTGTAACACTTCTGCTGCTCCAAGTGTCTCCTAGATTAATCCTGAGATTTTGCCTCGCTGTGTTTTTTTTTTTTTTTTTTTTTTTTCGGTACGCGGGGCGGGCCTCTCACTGTTGTGGCCTCTCCCGTTGCGGAGCACAGGCTCCGGACGCGCAGGCTCAGCGGCCATGGCTCACGGGCCCAGCCGCTCCGCGGCATGTGGGATCTTCCCGGACCGGGGCACGAACCCGCGTCCCCCACATCGGCAGGCGGACCCTCAACCACTGCGCCACCAGGGAAGCCCCTGCCTGGCTGTGTTTTGATCGGGTGACCCCCTGTGTCCCCAAGGCACACCCATCTCTTTATCTTTTCAAAAAAGAAACCAGTCTGGCTTCTCCCCGCATGGACCCAGGCACCCCAGCCGTGCTGTGTGTGCTGGCTCTCGAATTCTCACCCTGCCCGCCCACAGCCAGAAGGGTCAGGTCCTTGCTTGTGTCTTGTAAGTGATTCTACTCACTGCAGCCCCAGCGTACATTTCCTGCACTATAACTATTGTTAACAGAAAATGCTATGAAATACAAGGCCAGAACTACATCCTTGTAGTATCCTCAGTCACGATGAAAAGCTCGGAAGGAATGAGGTGATGCCCTGTCCCAGTCGGCAAAGGTGGGGCGGGGGAAAGCCTCATACTAGTTCAGGCAAAACGGGGTCTGGAGGCAAGGGGCACAGGGTTCCAGAAGCTGTGGTTTCTCGGGGTGCCAGGCTAGAAAGGGAACTAAGATTCACTGAGCACCTACTGTGTGTCAGGCGCGTTGGCAGCTGTTTAACACCATCTTGTTCACGCTCCTAACAACTCGTAAAATGGGTTTTATTGCCCTGGGGCTGCAGACAAGGAAACCGAGGGCTGGGGTCATGAGGGGATGTGTCCAGGGTCTCACAGTGTCTCAGACCAACTGAAACCAGCTCTCACTTGGTCTTCAGGGCCACTCTCCCCGCCCCGCACCCCCCTCCCCCTGCTGCTTTTTAAGCTGAATCACGCTGCCCAGTTGTCCCTCCTTGCATCATAGTTTGACAAGTTTTCTTCTGTTTATTTGGATCTTTCTTGGCCTCACAGAGGTCACAAAATCAAGGACAAGGAATCAAAGCTCCAACGTTGGAATGCCAGCTCCCAAGGGCATGGGTCCTGCTGCCCTTTCCAAATTGGGAGCTCCCTGGAGGCGGGGGTGTCTCCCCCATCAGACCGGGGGCTTCCTTAGGTTGGGCCATGCCTGCCACAGGAGACAGGGGTCAGCCTCTCACCTGAGGACCAGACCACCCTCCTCTGTGCCACATCCCAGGACAAGACTGGGCACGAAGCATGCATGCGGCATTGCTGGGGTCAGGGGGAGGTGGAAAGGGCACTGCCAGAGAGAAAGGAAGCCCTCCCACCCTAGAAAGTGCAACCAGAGGGCTGGTCTCAGTCCCCAAAGACTACTCCAGTCTGCTGAGGGCTGTCCTGTGGGGAGCTGGCATGCCCTAGCACCCTCAGTATTTACCCCCTGATCACATTTCATGGAAACTCACTGTTTGGGGCTCTAGCAGCCAGGGGGTGGGGTGGGGATGGATGTACAAAAGGCAGCCCCTTGAGGACCTGTACAAAAGGCTTTCCACTTGAGCAGCCCGGCTTTAATGATTATGAAGGCACAGGAGTTTAATCCATGTTTGATGTAAGCCCTATTAGCTCTGTGTCCTTGAAGTTCAAAGCGGGCACATACATGTCACTAATTGGCCAAGCATGGCACCATTCAGCTCCCTCTCATGTTTCTAATTAGGTCTTTAATAACAAACAAACTCCGACCTTACCAAAAGGCCCCCTATTCATCAGACAGTCAAGGAGGGTGGCTGCTTCCCTGTTTATGGTTGCTCCGGGCTGTTGGTTCTATGTGTATGCTCTCAATCTCAGCCAGGACAGGGCTGTCCTGGGTGGGTAGGTAGGAGAATCCATCTATGAGGACAAAGAGCCCTTCAGCCCATCCTGGAGGGGTGGATTTCCTGGCCCTGCCGGGAGGGACCAGTGGTGGACAGGAGAGGCCTGGGTTCCAAGGCTGCCGGCTAAGGACCCCAGACCAGCTCTCCTGCTTGTTAGAGGAGGCTGGGGTGAACTGTCTGGCTTGGCTCTATTTATCTGTTTCTGAGGTAGGGATGCTGATGACAAAGTCACAGAGATGATGTGAGGCTCCATATCTAGCAAGAACCTGATGGTAATTGAGTCCATGGTTACAGGTTAGACTTGCCTGGGGAGCTCTGAAGTAACGCTGAGGCCTGCCCACCGTGCCCCCCACACCTCCCGCCATCCCCCTGTAGATTCTGATTTGATGGATCCACAGTGTGGCCTGGACACTAGGAATTTTAAGAACTCCTTAGGCGATTCTAACATGTAGCCAAGTTCAAGAACCACTGCGTTTGCCCCAGTTCCACAGCTCATCGACGACAGCTATTGACAGGTCCAAATACCATCCAGAGTGCCGAACCCTAAAGGGTTAATCAACCACACACGAGGATGGAAATCTGACTATAGGGTTGTTGTTTTTTTTTTAATGATACACAATTCTGGAAATATTTCTATCCCTCTCATTGCCTTCACACATTAAAAAAATGTGTGACTGATTTTTTCAAATGTATCCCTACCAGTTGCCTCATCACGTGGAAGCCCCTGGCTTTCTCTTCAGTCACTCCTCTCAGATCTTAAGGCACTATCACTGTCAACCTTTTGCTCCCAATGATAAGGGATCCAGAGCTTTGGAAACAGCAGCAATACAGAGCTATAGAGCTGAATGGTGCCCAAGAACCCAACAGTCTGAAATCCTTTGTCCCCAAATCAACCAGCTAGTTGTTGGCAGAAGCCAGATTGGAACCAAGTCTTCTGATTCCCTGCTCCTCCTTCTACGCTCTTATCGTATCATCATCTTCTTATTCTTCTTCCTCCTCCACCTCCTCCTTCTCTTCTGCTTCTTCTTAAAAGCCTCTTATCATCCTTATCTGATTAATCCACAAGGTAACCCGTCCCCTAGGACAGGGAAGGGATATAAGGGATGCCTCTAAGCTGTTTCCATCTCCAAGGCCAGAAGCCGGAAGCTGTGGGGTCAACCCCTGAACAACCAAGTAACCTTCTAGCAAGTCATTTCCAAGTCTGATTTGTTTCTCTTCAAGCCAGGTGGGAGGGGAGACACTGAAATCTCAGGGGCTACCTCAGTGGAAGGCTTAGAGACTATTTTATGCACCTGGAGCTGAACAACCTAGACCCAGAAAAGTCGAACAACGTGGCCAAGGGTACATAGCAAAACTGGGCGAGAGGTTTCTTCCAACTCAGGTCCATGTTTTCTGGTTTTGCTGCTGTGTTTGTGGTCTTTTCTCTGGAGCCTGTGTTGACACGACCAGACTCTTCTGCCTGGGTCAGTGTCTGACCGACCCCCTGACTCCAGGGCATCCTGGGTCCCGTGTGTTGGTAAGGCTGAGCATCTCCTCTCCCGGCCAAGACGGGGAAAGCCTACCCTTTGCATGTTACAGTCAGAAAAAACTTCCAGAAAGAGAGGGGAAAGCGGGGCTGGGCAGCCTTTGCCTCCCACAGTGGGCTCTACCACAGGCGCACAGGTTTGCGTTAACTGGACAGACCGTTTTATTAATATTAATAAGTAACTAGGAACAAAGGGCCCCTTTATTTTTAGCTTTCTCTAATTGCATAGTAATTGCTCATCAACAAAACAAATGAGCCCCTGTTCATGGTACTGTTGCCATGGTACTGGGAGCCCAGCCTCCCTGCAGGACGATTGGCGGAGGAGACCACTGCTCCCGCCTCCGGCTCCGGCCCTCCCAGCCATTGGCTTAAAGCAAAGCCCCAGCAACTGGGCGGCCAATCCCCTCCCAGCCTCAGGGCTGGGCTGGGCTTCCCAGCGACCTTCCAGATTAAGTCCTCACAGCTCACGTGAAGGGTTGTTGACTCATCCCTACCGAGAAGAGTCTTGCCCAAAGCGTCCTCCCCTGCTTCATCGCCTAGTTTCCTTCAGGCAGTGGCTAACTTCCTTCAATTTTGTTTTAGCTAAAGGCTCCTTTCTAATAATGATCTTTAGCCTGGCTCACACTTACCGGACCATGCCTCCTCTGGGCCTCCTTTGTGTGCCTTTGGTCTGAAGAGATTCAGAGACCAGAAGCCAGATCGGAAATGTCAGCTAAAGCCAGACAGAACCGTGATGTTAAATCTGCAACAGCAGAAGTAAGTGCAAAAAACACGTATAATGCCTCCTGCAAATGACTGGGTTCTCTCCTCCACCAGGGATATGGAGAACTGAGTTGATGGCAGCGGTTGGTTTTTGTTGAGGGTATGTTTCAAAGATGTAGAGCTTTGCAGGTATGGCAGGACTGGAACGATGGAGCGTCTGCTGACAGACGCTGTCCGCTGAGACAGACCTAGGCTCAGATCCTGCCTCCGACACCTCACACATGCTAAGCCACAGTTTTTATTTAAATCTTAAAAATGGGAATGGGAATGACAGCACCCATTTCATAGGGCTATGAGAATAAAATGGGATAAGGGAGGTGGGCTTAGCACAGTACATGACTCACTCATAATACATGTGAGTTATCATTAACATATTACTATTACCGTTATTTTATTAAAATTGGCTAGGAAGTGTCTTTAGCATTCTATCCACCACTTGCAAGATATCCTTCCCTCAAGGGACCTCCCAGGTGGGTTTGAATTTTGAGATGCCAGCTGGAACCCTCTGGTCCATGCCATAGAGTGGATTTCGTTGTGGCTCTCTCATCCTGACAGATCTAATTGCAACAGCCAATCACAGCTGTTCAAAAGCATTATTTGCCCACCTCCTGTTGTCCAGGATCCCAGGATGGAAAGGGGAGACCTTTGTATTTATTAATGAGCATCCAGGAACAAAGGGCCCCTTTGTTTTCTGCCTTCTCTAATTGCACAGTAATTACTCATCTATACTAAGAACGAGGCTGACTGCCTCCTGGAGGATTGATGGTTTATATTGTTGGAGAAAGCAAGCACCACTCTGAGATAACATGCAAAATATCTTTCAAAGACTCAAAACCCTTTCTTTCATTGAGGAGAATTCACCAATCAGGAAGAAGACTGAGGACACAAGATCACATTGAGAAGCTAGAGCGAAGGAGGGGGCATCCCAGGGAGGGTTAATCGGGTGTGGTTTCCTGCTGTTCTGAGCCAGATTTGGACAGAGGGAGCAAAGATGAGGACAGAGGGAAATGCACTGGCAGAAAGGACGAGGGCACAGGAATGGGAACCAATAGCCCCGAGCAGGGAATGAACAACAACTTGTTGGCAGAAGCAAAGGAGAATTGCTGGAAACTAAGGTGGACTCCCCATGATGGAATGCCCTCCAGGGTCTGCCTTGCTCTCCTCCCCTTGCTCCAGACCACAAACCCAGCACAGCCCCAGGGATTAAGCGGTCAGATTGTGCTTTGTTGGGCCACTGCCAGGTTGATCTTCCTTACTTGGTTCTGTCTTTACTGAGTTCCACAGCCATAAAGAATATGAGCCTCTCTCTCCCACCAATATGACTATATCAATCGGGCTTTCAAGGTCTCCCTCACCCAGACTCTAGCCTGTCTCTACCTCTTCAAGCCTATATCCCCACCGCCCATTAGACAGCCTCCCACTGTCCCCCAGCCAGCATGACGTTGAGCCCAGAGTTAATCAGCTAATGGGGAAGAGTATCTCTTACTGGGCAGCTATATATGAACATTTATGGAGTGTTTACAATTTCATGGTCTGTCACTTGTCCTTATGCCTCCCCTCTTGTCTCTCTAATCCACCCTGCTGGCTGGCTTGTCTAACAAACAAATCTGATGTCACTTCTTGGTTTCAGGCCTCTCTGAGGCTCCCAGTCACCTAGGTGAATCCAGGCTCTTTAGCATGGCACTAAGGACCCCCTGCACTGACTCTGCCCAGCTCTCTAGCTAGCTGTTGCCCTCAACCCCAGTGCATTTTATTTTCTAGCCAGAGTGAACCATTTGCAGGACTTCAAAATCACTCTGCTCTTCTGGTGGCTTTGCATAAGCTGTTTCCCCAGGCTCCCTGGGGAACTCCTATCTGTCCTTGAAAAGTATAGATACTCGCTCGCCCATGAAACCTTCCTCGACCGCCCCCCCCCGCCCCCTCCCCCCGGCCCCAAGCTCTGTGCTTCTCCTTTACTGAGCTTAGGCATCATATTGTAAGTACACATTAGTCTCCATGCTAGGCTGGGAGAGCCTCTAGGGCAGGGACTGCTCTGGAGTCATCTATGAGCTTCCAGGGCTGCCAGCATCAGTCTCTTTTTTCCTCCTTTTATCAGGACCCAGATTTGCCTTTGGAAATCCATCCTTCTTCCACTGTGTTGGAGCTCCTTTAGCTGGTTTAGAGGGGTCAGACCCCACCCTCAGTGACTGCTTCTTGCAACCTAGGCCTTGACCAAATAGCACAAGGTTCTGGACTTTTGCTAGAATTCTGGACCACCTGACGCCCCTCTTCTTCTAGACAGGGTAATGTGAAGCAGGAAACTGCTGCAGTCATTTTGCCATCATAGGAAACCAACAAAAAGACAATATCGAAATGAGAAGGAGGGCAAAGCTAAGAAAACTGCAGAAAATGAGCCCTGAACACATGAAGCTCACTCTTCCAATAGAGCTTCCAGGATGTCAGCCAATAAATCCCCTATAATATTATTTAATCACACTGAGCTGGGTTTTCTGATACAGCCCAAAGTACCTTGAATCAAGGCCTAGGACGGTGCCTGTCACATATAATAATAATAATTACTGTTGTTGAACACTTAATAAATATCTGCCGATTTAAACTCCACGGCAGATGTGCCCTGGGTCTGGTTCTGAAATCTACATCTGAAAGGTTGGACTGTGAGGTCTTGGAGCCTGAGTTCTCAGCCAACACAGAGCTGGCAGCCGAGCCTGTTGGGCTTTCCCAGGACGTTCCTGTATGTGCAGGGTGTCTGGGCGGCAGGTGAGTCCTTCATGAACAAACATGGTTCCTCCCAGGGCTACTTAAAGGAGGCCAAAGACCTGGGTTCAAGTTCAGGGTTCTTGACCCTTGACCAAAGCCTGGCTAACCAGGTAACCAGCTGTGTGACTTTGGATAAGTCATGTGACCGCTCTGCAGCCCAGCTTTCTCATAAAAACAAACACGTAAAATCGAGCCCAAACCTTCTGCCTTTCTGCCCACCTCACGGGGTAGCTGCGGTAATAGACGTGACAGCCTTAGCTCTGTAGGAACACAAGGAACCGTGATGTACCCAGGTATGTGTTCCTTTGATGACTGTTGGGTTCACCAACTTTGGGGGCTCCCCAGATCCTGCAGTGCCCCCACCCAGCCCAGAGTACAAGGAGGGGATCACTTTGCCCCTCTGTATTGGGCTCTGTGTGCTGTTATAGAGCTCTCAAGGGCACCATTCTTCCCACCCCTCCTCCAGACAGCAGGGCCTGTGCTCCCAAGCCAGCAAGTGAGAAGGCCAACCAGCTCAGGGGGCGGCGCGGACGTGTCACCCACCGCAAATAATTCCACTGACTTAAAAAGACCATTAACATTCTCCCACTCCATTCACTTTAGGATTAACTTATACTTAGGTCTGGGCTTTGAGGCTAGTCACTAATTGCACTAGAGTTGATTTATCAAGTGCATGGTATTTCTATTACAAAATTATTGATTAGGGCTGATGTATTTTATCCTCAACAGAGTTGGTCCAAAAGCCCTTGGAAAATGAATGAAGCTGAGGTCAGAGGCGGGCAGCTCAGCACATTATTATAAATTCACTGGGATTACTGAAATCCAATGCTGGACTCTTTATGGGCAAAGTCCTGGCTCTCCCAGAAATGAAGATTTTAATGACAAACTGAGAAACAAGGTGCCCATGTCCAGAGCATAAGGCAGTGACTGGGAGATATATGTTCTGGGACAGTCTTTCAAGTATCCGGCTGGTTAGCAGTCCTAACAGGTCACAGATTTTCTCTCCCTCTGGGCTACTGCGCTGGCTCTATTCCAATGAGAGGGTGTCCCCGTGACCTTACCCACAGATGGGCCATCTTGGGGTCACAGCCCCCAGAGGATGCTTGCTGCTAACACAAGGGAGCCTGGGCGGGAAAGAAGAGATGCCTGCACTGCAGCCCTGCACCCCACCCCCCTTTCCTGGACATCGGATTCTGCTGACGGAGGCCCAGGAAAGCCGTCTTCAGCAATAAAGGCAGCACAGTGATCCATTTTCCTTTTTAAAATGAAGCTAACGGTGCCAGAAACAATGCATCGTGGGAAATAGGGGCTTTCAGTGGAAGGAATCTAGATTCTCAGACCCCTGAAGGCAAGAAGTGTTACCTGCCTTTATATGCCTTGGTGCCTGGCACAAAGCAAACCTTCAGTGCTCGCTTGTTGAAAGCAACACCTGGGAACCCTAAGGCTTGTGCCGCAACCGGTGCAAACAATGTCCGCATTCCTCCAGCAGCCGGAGGAGTGTGTGGACTCCCTCAGCCCCTAACACACAGGAGGCAAAGGATTTCACTGGGGACATGGAAAATGTCCTGAGATAAAAGTGGAGCAGGTCTGAGATCTACTCTCCTCCCCAAAGTGTTTATTTTATGGCTCAAGTTAAACGATTTATTCTATCCCCAGGCTTGCACTTTACTCTTGCTCATTTTACGCGCTGGAACAGAAACTCAAGGATGTCCAGCCACAGGGCAGCAAAGCCAGACCTAGGATTCAGGCGGGGTGGGGTGGGGGTGGGGATTTTCTGCTCTCTCCGCCTTCTGTCCCCACCCTCTTCCCCTGCTCCCCATTCTGGGTCAATCTACCGTTTCAGCAGCCCCGAAGCCTGACAGTTCCAGCTTCTTCCCCTGCCATAGTCCACTCCTACCCCCATGAAGACTGAGCCAGAAGGCCGGCTCCTCCCAGATCTCCCTTCCTGGGCCTCGGGGTCCTCAATCTGGCCGACCTGCCAGCTCACATTCAATCCTGGTCCACCCCGACTGGGCCACATGCCACGGGCTACCAATTTGCACACTCTATGGGGACTTCCTGGGCTTCTGTCTCCTCTGATAACAGATCACTTGCCCCCTGAACGTTCAGATCCCACCTGCGTCCTGCAGCATTGGGTCACGGCCACCGACCAGCCTGGCTTTAGGAGCAGGTCCCAGGTGGCAACTACTGCTTCATCTTCCATCAACTTACGAAGGTTAGGGATGCCTCGAAAAGCTCTAAGAGACCTCTGCACTGTCTTATGATTTGTCACCACAAATGGAGGGGAGACAGTGTGTCCAGAGATGGCTGACTGCACACGCCCTGAACCCAGGGCAGAGGCTGCAGGACTGGGAAGTCTTCCTGGGGAGATGCAGGCATACTGTGGCCTCCTCTTTGGATATTACAGGCCCCCTTCCTCTCCACCACTCCCGTCCCCTCCTCATGAAGCTGTGCCAGTAATCTCCACAGCAGGAATGTCACCTCTCTCACCCCACTTGCCCTCCACCCTTTCTCCTTTTACCTTCCCCAACCGTCAGAACAAATGCCGACCTTGACTGAGACCAAATGCATCCCTTGTCTGCAGACTAAGGATCTTGAGATCTTAATCTCTTTCCCCATCATATTTCATTTCCTCTCCGACCATGCAGACAGGGCTGCCACAAGGGCCTGAATCCTTGAAGGGCTGGATGTGAGCTGGCAAAGGACTCAAGGAGTAGAGGGCTTGGAGGAGCCTTGCTGCTAGGCCTTAAAAAGTAAAAAAAGACCTGATCTGTTCAAGAACCATAGGAGGAAGACAAGAGCAAGGAAGAACTGTAAGACTCCGTCCAACCCTGATTCCCTCCTCTTTCACTATAGTTGGGCACTATCAAGAGAGATCTCAGTTGGGAAGGCTAAGGCTGAGGGTGGTGGCCCAGTCCTGGACTGGGGGAGCAGGGAGTGTGAGGGGAGGTGGTGGTGGCTGATGGCGGGAACATGGATCCAAGCCCTTTGGCAACATTGAAAATATGGAGCCCCTTCTCTTCCTGGCCCCCACGCTATCCTGCAGACAGCCGCGCTGTGCCGAGCTGTCCGAGGCCCTGTAATATCAACTCAACAATGCATGTTCTACAACTACAGCTACGGCTACCAGTACATCTACTACAGTGCATGCATTTAGTTCAGTCCCACAGAGACATACAATCTAAGAACAGGCAGGGGGTGTGAAATGTTTTACTGGACAACAGGTGTTTCGGAGTTGTAACTAATAAAAAACAAAATCGAAAACGAAAGTGTACAAAAAAAGACATTTCTCGAGAGTTGGATATGAGTTTGTTTCTTGAACTGTTTCATCTGAACAAGCAAAAACATGCAAACCAGCTGGTACTAACAGGAAGCTGGACACTGAGAGAGGATTAATAGGTGTGGACAAACCTTCCCGCTGAGCGTGCTCAGAAGAGTGTTTGAGAGGAGGTGTGCAGATCCTAGTGTAAGAGAGGCGGGAGAGTATGCCTCAGAGACACTCTCACCGCAGCCCCAACCAAGCAAGAGAAAAGACAACAGAACATGACTCTCACACTCACCACCACCGTCAGGAACTCATGTCACTAGATGGGAACAAGGCTGGCAAGTGTAAAGCACAGTAAGGGGTGCTGGCTGGGCTGGGGATGGGCTGGGGCCGGGGCCTAAGACTGCTACACGGACCCCCCCCGCCCCCGCGATGCCACCCAGAAATCAAATAGCCTGGAGATTCGAACCATTTCCCTCACTTGGGGGGGGGGGAGTCATTTACCAAAGTTGATTTAGGTTTTGGGGGAGGGGCATGATGGGGCCACTGGCACTGAATGGATACGATCAAAATAAACAAACAAAGTCTCGACTGAGCACAAGAAAAGATGACATTTCAAACTTCCGGGTGAAGGTAAAAGAAAAGTGACACTGATAGTGAAGTCATCTAGGAGTCGCCAGGACCTCCCCCTGGGGGTCACCCGAGCCCACCCACCTCAGGTCTGGGGCAGGCTGGCCCAGAGCAGTCGGCTGAGGTGGGTGCAGAGCTCCAGGCCCAGGGCCCTCCTACCCTGACACCGTAGCCCTGACGGATGCTGTTGCCCAGCTCATCGAAACCAAAGCTGCTTCCCACCCCACGGCCTCCGGCTGGCGCTTCCACTCAGGAAGCTCCCCCGGCACGTCATAATAAGGAAGGGTCAACCCACACAAAACTGTGGAGCTTGACAAAAATGAAGGCGCAAAGAGGGCCTTCCATAGTCCACCGGATCCCTAAGCCAAGCCTGAGAGCCCCTGGGGGGCAGAGGCCCTGTTTCCCACTGTTCTGCGTCCCCGGCCAGGTTCAGCATGGGACCAAGCTCAAGGGCGGCACTCCACAGACTCCCTAGACCACCTTCTCCCTATGAGAGAATGCAGTTGAATTTGTAATGCCCCCCAACAGCCGAGGCTGCATGGGGGGGCTGGGGATGCTGAAGGAGCATCCCTGTCCCCGGGGGGGCGGGGGGGAGGAACTGGGATGGGTGGGGCAGGATTGCAGGAGCCGGTGAATGTAGACCAGGCAATCAGCCCTCAGTGAGCCCCCCTGCTGGCCTGGGCCGATGCACACACCCAAATAAGTCTGTGTAGCCCCTCCCATACATACCAGAATGCCACCCAGGGGCCACTATGACAGGTAAATAATTGGCCATCCTGCCAGACTTGGAGTCCAGATCATTTTCTATGGGGAGGGAGGGAGGAAGGGGAGAGTCCTTACGGGTCAAAATGCACTGAGAGAAAGACAGGTGGAGATCTTCCTTCCCCAGCCTTGTAACCCTGCTCCAGGTTCAAAGCGGGTAGGGGGTGGGGGCCGAGCTACCCTGTCTACACGTGGGCAGGTGTCTTCCAGCCTGGGCAGTGTTCTGATTTTGGCAGGCACAGCCTGGTCATCACCCTCGGGCACACCCAGGCTGCACTGGGGGGTGCCCTATAGCTTCCTGGCCGAGCCTGCATCCTGGGGCGGGCACCTCCGAGCTGAGGATTTACTCCTGGCACTGACCCAGGCTGGTGTGGGCAGGGGGTCTGGGAGCACACTCCTGACGAGAATTCACTAACAGTGCGGTGATGAGCATGGCTGACCTCGAATGGCCTGTGGGAGACTTTGCTCCTGATGGAAATGGCTACAAATAAAACACCACTGATCCTGAAAAAAAAAGGGTGGCTGGAGATGGCTCTGACCTTTGGGGTTAAGGAGTTAGAGGGGATGGGTGGGACTCCCGCCTGGCTCTGGGGGTCTGGGAGAGGGCAGGGGTGGCAGAAGGGAGCAGAGACCATGGGGAGACCACTCTCAGACTCTCAAAGAACCCCATGCTGCCCTTTAAACTTGCCATGAAGTCAAGGAGAATGGGGGTGGGGAGAGAGGCAGGGTTAATTTTGGGTTAAAGTTTAGTTTCATAATCCAAGTTACAATAAGAAAGAAACTGAACGGAGAAAACAACAATCAACAACACTCAAAAATCTTCAAGATTTTTCTTTTTGTTGTCCCTTCCCCCAGGCACAGGTAGGACAGAGGCTCCTTTATAATGATACCGAAAAGCTCTCAAGTTAAAAAACCAAATGGAACAGGGAGACGCTAGGCAGCTGTGCAACCCGCCCCCAGGGCAGGGTGACCAGGAGACACTGGCCAGAGGGCCGGTGGGAGCTTTGGAGGCCGGCTGGGCAGGCGGAAGCCGAGGAAAGGCGCCCGGTGCCCCCGCCCAGCTCTCTGGCTAACGCCCTCAGCAGCCCCCTGAGAATTCCCTGGCCCCTCCAAACAAGCCCCCAGCGGGTGGCTCAGGGGAGTGGGTCCTTTGTAGCTCGAGGCAGTGCCAGTTTGCATGGAACGGATTTTTCCTGACATTTCCAAAGGGCCTCGCTGTGCCAGTCTCTTACCACCGAGGGTTTGGGTCTTTTTGGCGTTTGCCCTCTGGGCTTTTAATGCCCCATTTCCTGGTACCCTCAGCAGCACCTCCCTCGCCCCGCCCTCCTCAGAGCCCTGTTACGTCAAACTAAACTTCCCTGGGTGCCCCAGCGCCCTGGCCGCGGGGTGTTGGGGGAGAGCTGCAAACCATGGCTCCCGGGTTTAGGAGGTGGGGGGCCTCTCGGTGGCCTGGGGGATGGGGGAGCACACAGCAGAAGCCCTGCTTGCTCAGGAAGGCAGACGGCATCTGGGGGAGAGGGACAACGGCCCAGCTCCAGCCTGAGCCCACAGTGCTGCTGGGGCAAGGTTCCCAGCTCACCCCAAGGGTCCCAGACCCCCTCAAAGGTGGGATCTGGAGACCAAATGACCTGGGCAACCTCATGGGAGGGAACACCCCAATTCCCTTGGCGCCTAGAGTCTTGGAGCTCTCTGGTCTCGCCTCCGAAGAGAGTCTGGGATGGCCTGGGGGCTTCAGGAAGAGCAGCTTCACTCCCTGGGGTCAGGGCTGGCCTCACGTTTGACCCTCGGGGACTCAGGCTTTAGCCGGATCAGCAAGCCCACTTGCCAAGTGCAGCAGGGGCCGAAGGGGTGGGTTTTGCTCCAAGGCCAGGACCACGTGCACGGGCTCTGAGTCTCCCTTCGCAACCTAGAGCTTCTCTGGCTGGGTCAGAGACTCGAGGCAGGGGGCCTTGTGAACCAGCAAAAGCCAAGGAGGGCAATGCCCACGGGTGCCCTGAAGCCGGCTGTCAGGTGAAGGGGCCGTGCGAAGTCCAACAGAAATCCATTTTCCTCTTTTGAGTGAGGGAATCATCATCTAGCTTTGGTTTGCGGTCCTGCGACTGACCCCGCCCGCTGGGGCTGCACCCCCCACCCCCTCCGGGCTGTGGTGAGAGTGGGTGGGCGACGCAGCCACACATCCAACAGGGCCTTTACCTTCCCCTGCACACTGGGCATGCCTGGGAGCCGCCTGGCCCGCACACCTTCCTACCTGATCCTCGTGCTGCCGCCACCGCTGCCGCCGCCACGGGTCCATAAGCCGCTGCCGGGAAGCCTGGCAGAGAGACAGGAGCTCGGGTGAAGGAGGGTCCTGGAAAGGGCCACGGACAGACGCGTCTCACAGGCCATGTCCCCCGCCCCGACACAGAAGAGACAGGGGTGGGAAGGGATGTCCATGGGTCGGCCTTTAGGAGGGACATGGACCAGTGGCTCTCAGGCTTCTGGAAGGCACAGCATCTCTAGGTGTGTTTGATAGCCACACATTCGTCACCCGGGAAACTGGTTCTAGACGGCACACCGAAATAACTGAAGAGGATTAGGAGTAACTTCTCTTGAGAGCAGGGCGAGCTCCCTGCGGCCCCTGCACGGGCACCTTGGTGATTCCCCAGGGCTTGTCCAGAGCTGGGGGGCCGGGCATGGCCCGGTCACAGGCAGGGGTCCCTGTGGAGCAGTCAGCCCCGAGCCATAGGCAGGAGGCCCTGGGGGTGGCCTCTTGACACCACAGGCACCTTGGCCAGGAGACGGCTTAAGCCTAGCTGTTCTCCTGAGGCCTCAGGCTTGCTTGGCCATCTTGACTCCAGACTTCAGTGTCAGCAGCGTCACAGCCCCAGGCCTAGGGGTGAAGCATTCTGGGGGTCCAGCTGGGAGAGGAAGTGTGGGGCTGCAGAGACCTATGTGGGGTGGGCCTGTGGCTCTAGAGGCACATTATGGGGATTTAGATCGGGCTCTTCTGTCTGAGTTCTACCGTCCCAATCAAGTTGGCATTGAAGGGTCTCCTGGGGGGTTTGACCAAGCCCTGGTGCTTGATCTGACAACGCACCAGGCAGCAAGGCTGTCCCAGCAGTGGGACTAAACGTCAGAAGGACAAGGTGGCCCAGTGTGGCTGCAGAGTGTCCAGGTGAAGGAAGAGGTGGGCAAGTCCCCTCCCCCGGGCTTCTTTCGGCCACTAGCATGTGCACACACAGCCACACCCTGGGACACACACAGACACACTCCCCCACGCATGGAACAATCTGCCTCCAAGCAGACGCTTGGAGGCCTGATCCCAAGACCCATGTCCGGTGATTGTGGTTTTAAATGATGTGCCAGAAGCCAGCAGCAAACAAACAGCCCAACGGAGGGGCTCAGCTTTGACCACTGAGCCTTCCAGATAAGGAACTGCTACAGGATGAGGCGGGTAAGGGAACATGCACCGTGGAGGGTGGGGAGCAGGGGAGGAGAGAAAGGAGAGAGAGGGCCGTCCCCCCCACACAGCAAACTAGAAGCCCACTAAACTCTAAGACTATTGCCCTAGCTACACAGAACTACTGGGGAGGAAAGAAGTTCAAAAGGGAAGGAGCTATTCTAGAAACGTCAGGCTAAGCTACTTCAAATGCCAATGAAAAGAGACATACTTGCATTTAAATATGGTAATAGGGCTGTTGAAGGGGAAAAAGAAAGATCCAGGTGAAATAAATGTACACAGCAATGACCCCTGCCAAGACCAAGGAAGGGACCCCCCCACCACCAAGTCGTCTCCCCATTTCTTCCAGGCAGGATCTAGATTTCTGAAGATGTGGGTGCTTGTGCAAAGTGCTGAAGGAAAATAAGGAAGACGTCAAGTTATTTCTCCCCATCCCAACTCTACACCAGGCTCTGCTGCAGGCCCGGAGCAGGGCTCAGGGGACCCTGAGGGAGAAGGAAGAGGGCGGGGACAGGAGGAAAGTCCTTATTTTTTGTACTCTCTCACTTCTTACTTGAAACAGGTTTCCTTGGAAGTATGAAAAAAATGGTGGTGGGGGGGGGTGGGGGGGGGGTGGGGGGGGGGTGGGAGGGGGGACAGAGCTTGGGGAGGGGAGTAGAGTCAATAAGAAGACTTTTAACAAAAGCTCTCTTTTCTGGAGTTGAGTGCATTTTGGACAAAAAGTCCAAGAAAAAGAGAGAGGAAAGAGGGAGGAAAAAAAAAACCTTATCCGAGAAAGGAAATCCATTATCCCTAATCTCAGATAAAGGCTCCTGCTGGAGACTGTGCAGCAGACACCGCTAAGGGCTGAATTTAAACTCAACCATCAAAACGGGGCTAAGCGGAGTGACAGGTGTTGGAGGGGAGCAGGGGAGGGGAGCCCCCCCGGTGTGCCCAGAACAGCAGAGACAGCCCTCACAGCACCCCCTCTGTGGTGACACAGCCTGCCATCCCGTGTCGTCACCCCCTGCACCGCCCCCCCCCCCCCAGCCTGGCCTCCTTGGGAATCTCCTAAGCGGGGAGGAGAGATCGCTGCCCCAGCATCCTGCCCCGGGGCTGTCTTCTGGGTCCACTTCCCCAGCTCCCTGCCATTCCCCTCCTGTCCTGGTAGGCCGCCCAACCTCACTGGTCACCCCAAATACGTTCTCCAGATGACCTGGCAGCTAAGCCCCTGATGCTATTTCTAAGGCCAAAGGGCTCTCCTTGGTGGCGGGGCTTGTGGGGGATGAGTGAGCACAGATCCAGGAAAGGTGTGTGTGTGTGTGTGTGTGTGTGTGTGTGTCTGTGTGTGTCTGTGTGTGGAGGTGCTGGGGCTGTCCCAGCCAGGGGCCGTCATGGGCCTAAAGCTGTTCCCATGGAGTGCAGCCTGTCTCCAGGACGGCAGGAGGGACCTGAGGACCAGGAGCTTCCAGGGCTGGACCTGGAGGAGCTGGAAGAACAGGGAGAGCCTTGCAGATTCGGCTCCTGGTCCCGTTCTCAGCATCTCTCCCCAGGCCCTCAGGAGCCAGGGGTCACCTGTGGCAGACTCCCTCCTTGGGAAACCTCTTATTTTATTTTTGAAGGGCTGGGGCTCTGGGTTGCCCTGGCTGGGGGTATTCGGGGGATGACTCTGCAGGGAATTAGGCAGACCTGGCAGGGCTCAGGGCTTCTTGCTGGGGCCGAGGCCCAGGCAGGCGTGGCAGAGCCCCTGGTCCATGAGTGCCTGTGGCCACCCTGGCACCCCACTGCCCAGATGACCGTCCCCCATATGCTGCTGGGAATGTGGAGAAGGGCTCCCTCCTCCACACAGCCTGTCTGGCCAACGCGTGAAGGAGGCAACCAGGCTTCTCCTCGTGAGGCAGGTTAGCCCAACAGCCAAGTGCACAGACACGAAGCCTGTCTGGGTTCAAATCCTAGCTCAGCCACTTACTAGCTGAGTGACTTTGGGCAAGCTGCCTTAACCTTTCTGTGCCTTGGTGTCCCCATTTGTAAAAGAGATGACGATATTACTCAGAGATTAATAGGTGCAAAGTGCTTCGACGAATGCCTGCCGGGAAGTAAGCTTCAACAAGTGTTAGCTCTCATTCTGATAAGGCCCATCAGGTCTCTGTCCAGCCATCAGCCCTGCCCTCAAGACAGGGCTCTCCCTCATGCAGGGCTATTCCACCTTCTCCGTGGCTGGCCATATGGTCAGATGGTCATTAGCACACAGGAGGCCTGTATTCCTACTGATAACAGTGGTCTGCAATCTTTCAGGATGTCCCGACTTCATGATGTCATTTTAGTGCAGCTAAATTTCCATACCTCAAAATTAGAATATGCGTTCCTTTCAGCTCTAACAACCGGGCCAAGCCGGCTGGCGTGACCCCAGTGGCTTAAAACCTCCCATTTCTTAGCAGTAAATCAGGCAGCAAGGAGAAAAATGTTTTGCGAATAAAACCTCAGGACTTGAGAGCTATAGGTTGCCTACCTGGCGACTCAGGTGTTAGGAAGGTAGTATGGCCCTCCTGTTAGAGAATCTTGCATTCAAAAAGAGGCTGCCTGGGGCTTCCCTGGTGGCGCAGTGGTTGAGAATCCGCCTGCCGATGCAGGAGACACGGGTTCGTGCCCTGGTCCGGGAAGATCCCACATGCCGCGGAGCAACTAAGCCCGTGAGCCATGGCCGCTAGGCCTGCACGTCCGGAGCCTGTGCTCCGCAACGGGAGAGGCCACAACAGTGAGAGGCCCGCATACCGCAAAAAACAAAACAAAACAAAACAAAAAGAGGCTGCCTGGGTACGAAAGAATGAAGCACTAATGGTGGAATTCCAGGCACGGGCAGCTGCCACGCCTCCTAGGAGGTGTCACTCAGACCTCAAGACCCAGTCTCACCAGTCTAGAGTTCCTCGCCCTACCAGTGCAATAAAGAAGGATCACTGGCTTTGGCATCAAAGACTGGCCGCCAGCCTCAGCTGCCCCCGGCTTGCTTTATAACTTGAGCACCATGTTTCACTTCTCTGCGCCCCAAGTAACCAACTTCTGTCTCCTGCAAGGAGGTCAAGCCACATGACCTCGAAAATCCCTTCAGCTCTGAGCCTGCAAGAGCCTGTCTTCCTGGTGTAAGAGGATGACAAACCCAAGTCCCTCTGTCACTGGAAAGCGGTGCCTCTGGGGTGAGTAACTCATGTTAAGTGAAAGCTGTTGCCATCCCACCGACAGGGAATGAGATGCTTTTCTGGACTTTCTGGATCTGTGAGAATTTAGGGCCAATTAGAAGTCAATGGCACTTTGGGTTTACTGGAGGCTTCTACGACACCACACCTACTTTTTATTGCTTCTGTGGCACTTACCAGTTTTTGCCTTACCTAAGTACAGTTATTCTTTTACGGGCACATCTGATCTCTCCTGCTGGGTGGCAAATTCTTGTAGGGCGGGGACCGAGTCCCATGTCCCACTTGGGACCTAGCCCAGAGTCTGTCCCACATTAGATTCTTGGGGAGCATCAGCTTGTATGATGATGGTCAGTCGCCCTAAGGTGGTGGAGGAGAGCCGGGGCTCAGAGGCACTGCTCTGGGTCAGCTGAGCTGAAAGCCAGCACTGCCTGCATGTTTAGCTGCCTCTCCACTCCCGTGACCCTGCAGCCCAGGGGCAGCAGACTCAAATGCCCGCAGGAGTGGGCCGGGAGCCTAATGAACCCAGTGAAGGGTACCAGGCAACAAGAAAGAGCATCCTGCTCTGTCTAGAGGACTCTCCTTACCGCTGGCCGCTCACTGGACCACTTGGGGGAGTTTTCACAAATGCTGAGGCCTGGGTCCCACTGTTGGAGATTCTGATTTATCTGGTTTAGGGTGCAGCCTGGACAGGGGGACCTTTAAGTGCTTCCCAGGTGAGCCCAGGGTGCAGCCGAGGGGGAGAACCTTTGGTTTAAAAGCTTTCAAAAGTTGCAAAAGGTTACATTGTGGCGCACGTCTGCGTAGTCTCTCACCCGCTAACCTTGTGAAAGGAGAGGCCCTCCTGAGGACACGGTGGAGAATCTAAGCCTTGCGACCCTCTCCTCTGAGATCCACTTCAGGGTCTCCGTTCAGAGCAGCCGGTTTCTAGCCTGGCTGAGGGAGCTTTAGCGCACAAAGGATCAGGGAGGGCCTTTGTCTCTATCGTTTAAAGGCCTTCCGGGTAATTCTGATGCATGCAGAGACGCACAGGATCCTCTGTGGGATCAAGGGCAGAGAATCCTTGATTTAGAGGAAGTCTTGGGGTGTCCTTGGTTTTTAGTAAACACTGAAGGGCCCCACTGTCCTGTCCACCGCGGGGTATTAGGTCACGGACCTCTTACTTTGCGTCCTCTCCCCTTCCTGGTTTGAGAATTCGCCGCCTGGGATACAGTTCTGGCTTGGCCACTACTTAATTCTGTGACCTTCGATGAGTGAATTCCGAGGTTCCTTATGGCTCTGACAGGCGGTGATTTCTGAGGGACATCTTTATAAAACTCTCTCTTATCATGTGCATTACCATCCCGAATGGTCCATTAGGAAAGACAATTTTTCCTACATTGTGCTTGCTTTAAGCACTCTCCACCCCCTTCCCCAGCACGCCCTGCATCTCCAGGGGGCGTGTAGAGCTGCCCAGGGTCCCTCTGAGGGTGGGCACTGCCCCCAGAGATTCTGATGATATGTCTGGGTGCAGCCTGGACAGAGGGAACTTCCAGTGCTCCCCAAAGCACGGCCGGAGCTGAGAACACGGCTTTAGGCACTGCTTGCTGGGGTCCTGGGGAGGCAGGAAGCAGAAAGCTCTCCCTGGGGACTCTGGCCCGGCATCCTTCTCCAGGGGGGCCGTATTACCTCCCAACTGAGAGCTGGGGCCCACAGTACCCTTGCTCACCTACAACTTTTGCAGGGACCGACATCAGAGGCCTCTGTAACTCCCGACCCGTTCTCAGCCCCTTATCCGCTCAATAAATATTTATTGAGCACCTACTACGTGCCAGGCACTATTCTAAGCACCGGGGTCATAGCAGTGAACTAAACACACACACTCTCTGCCCTCACAGAGCTTCCAGTCACTAGTGTTGATGGGAAAGGGGCCTCCAGTTGTGGGACCAGGCTGCACATAAACCAACTCCCCGGAAAGGAGAGAAAATTGGCTACCGAGAAGCAGGGTTTTGGGCTAAAGGGGAGCTCTGGCTACTCTGCCAGTGAGAAGTGGGGCTCTACCCTGGACCCACCTAGCTTGTAGCCAGGCCCCTGACTGTGTGTACTATAGGGTCTTCTCATAGCTGAGCTCAAGACGTGGGTGTGGCTATACCAAATCCTGCTTGGAGAGGGAAGCAGCCATCAGAAGACTCAGCCTCGCAGGACGGTGGAGGGTAGGGGGTGGCCATTCCAACTAATTCTTTTCTCCAAGATCCAGCAAACAAAAGGAAAGGGAATGGAGGCATTCCCGTGGCTATGATCTTGACCTTGCCCCTAAAGGTCTTACCACTTCAATTCAGTTAAAAAAATCCCCAAGCTAGGCCCTTGGTACACATGACCAAGACACAGGTCCCTCAAAATTCTTTTCAGTCAGGACCCACCGAGCTGGCGGCAAATCCTTCCCTTTCTGGGCCCTAGAGAGTTCCCGCTTTGGCCCGACTATCTGTGGCCCTGGGGACAAGGCAAGGTTTCTCTGCAGTGCTGGCCAGAGGGCCAGTATCAGGAATGGCGGACACATTACAACTGCTCCGCCCTGGCTCCTGGCCCTAGGAGGACACACTGTTCCACATTGCTCTCTCTCTAGCAAGACTTCAAGGGCGAGAGTGGTCACAGGAAGTTCACTCAAAAGCGAGCCTCCGCTGTTCTGTGACAGCAGTTCGTGGTCCTGGCTAGCCCAGGGACACCCACTTGCCCACAGAACAAACATCAGCCTGTCAGAGACCAAGACCAAGACCTTCAAAGGGAAGGTGTTTCAGACTGTAGTTTCTAAGGAGACATGAGCAAACTATTCTGAGAGTTTCCCCTTCTCTCCTGCACCACCCTTCCCCTCACTCTTCATAAAACTGCAATTTCTGGGCTTCCCTGGTGGCACAGTGGTTGAGAGTCCGCCTGCCGATGCAGGGGACGCGGGTTCGTGCCCCGGTCCGGGAAGATCCCACGTGCCGCAGAGCGGCTGGGCCCGTGAGCCATGGCCACTGAGCCTGCGCGTCCGGAGCCTGTGCTCCGCAACGGGAGAGACCACAACAGAGAGAGGCCTGTGTCCCACCAAAAAAAAAAAAAAAAAAAAAAACCTGCAATTTCTGCTTTGCAGACACTCTCCCACCTACCACCAATGGGTGTCAAGCCACTGGTCTGACCATTGGTCCTTCTAGAGCTCACTGTGCAGATGGCTTTTTACATGTCCTGCTCTCAAAGTTTCAGATGGGCAATTGCCAGTTAAAGAGTCAACATTTTGCATCCTCACTGAGCCATTTAAATCTAAATGGCCTCCTCACTTTGCCTACTTCCCCCAGCTTCGTTCTTTACGGGCCTTTGCAAGGGCTCGGCACAGTTCCAAACACCAGCCCTATAGCACCCACTTCTGTGCACCAGGACAGCAAGCGTTCAAGTCTTGAGCACCCCAAGACTTTATGCTGAAAGATCCCAGGCTCCCACCTTGGCCCCATCACTAGCTCCGTGAGTAAACTAACATCTGTGATCTCAAGCTCTCTCTCCTGTAAACGCAGAGTCCATCACTTTTTGACTCCTGAGACAGGCTCTTTTAGGTGCTGTATTGGGCACTGATTGGTGGACCATGGGATGGTCAGGGGGTCCCGGGGGAGACCCCCGGGAGGTGAGGGGGAGGCATTCTGGGGGCTCAAGGCAGCTGCTATTTACCAACCAGTACAGAAATTATTAAAAATCTGAACAGCCGGCAGACCCTGCCACTGCAATGTCAGCTCTAGGTGACAAGGTGATGTGTAGAACCTTCTCTGTTCCTTTGTCTCCTCACCTTTAAAGCAGATGAGATGATGAGAAAATGATCGTTACACTGATGATAAGAAAAGCAGCTGCCACTGGGGCGCTTCCCACGGCCGAGAGGCTTCCCCCCGGACCATCTCAGTGAGCCCTCAGTGCAATACCCCCAGGAAGACGTTACTTGGTGAAGGACTCAGGTCCAGAGAGTTAAGGTTAAAGGCCACCATGCACAACACGGCTAAAAGCAAGGTGGCAAAAAATCCCATCTCCCACGCTCACTAGCCGTGCCACCCAAGACGAGTTATGTAACGCCCCCCTTGGCCTCCTTTGGCTCCTCTGTAAGCGCGATTAATGACCTCCTTTTAGGGCTGCTGTGAAATTCAGTGAGTAGGTGGCACCGGTGCACCATTATCTGGCACCGGGTGAGCTCTCAGTAAGTGGAATAATAACTTTTATTTCTATTTTTATTATTATTGCCCAAGGTAATAACAGTAGCGTAGCCTTCCTATTCTAAAACCCTATTAATTTACACGACATTTCACATACAAAGGGTTTCCATAGGTAACATTTATAATTTGCCCGTGAGTGATAAGGATACGTCTTATCTGAAGTACAAGGTGGGTAATGTGACGGCAGGAGGCGAGGGGCTCGCAGGAGCTCAGGGAGGGCCTGGCTGCGGTGGCTAAAGACCCCGGTGCCCGCGCTGTCAGCTGGGCTGGCGGTCGCTCCTGCCCTTTTGCCCTTGGATTTGTTCGGCTCCTCCCAGCTCCTCTAGGAAGGGCTCAGCCAGAGGAGCCTCTGGGGGCCCTTCCATCTAGTGGAATCCTGCTCTCTCCTCTGTTCCCAGCACGTGCCCGGTAAAGCAGGACTATGTCTCTCTGCTTCGTCACTGTGTCCCCAGCTTCTGGGGCAGGGCTGTGATGCAGTAGGTGCTGATAAGCGGATAGGTACAACGGGGTGGGCAAGAAGGGGGCTCTACCTGCTCCAGGCCTTACCTGAATCCTAGCTCGTTCAAGGGTGGTGCCAGAGGTCAGACGAAGAGAGTGTGCACTGGCCCTAAACCAGCGCCACTAAGAGAGATGCAGGACAGGCCCCACACCCTCCCCTGCAAACCCAGGCTTGCCCCGAGGCCAGCTCGGGCTCAGAGCAGGGCAGCAGGGCTTCCGAGGGGGATCAACGGCTGCACTCTCGCTCTCCTGTCCTTCTCTAGGTGACTGCAACTGGGGAAGGCTCTTGGCCTCAAAGGAAGTCAGCCCTGGGCAGCCAGCACCCAGGGCCCACTGGGCCAGCTCAGTGCAATCCACAGAGACCCCGACAGGGAACAGCCTAAGGTAACGGTGGGGACAGCACCCCTGGTCCACAAAGTGTCTGCCCGTGATTCCCTAGGTCTGGGAAGAAGTGGCATCAGCTTCTCGGGGCTAAAGTCTGTTGTCCAGCTCTCCTGGCCCAGGTAATAGGACAGCACCTGCCCAGATGGGGGCCACAGAATCATCAACAGAGGTAGGAATGCTAGGGAGGGAAGCCATGTAATGCTTTTGGGCCCTTACACTTGCTAATCCCTGGACATGGCGTATCCTTCCCTCACTGGCTGCATGGCAAACTTCTATTTGCACCTCAAAACCCAGTTCAGATGGTTGGTGCCCCTTCTTGAAAGCTTTCCTGGCAGTCAATGACTCCCCAACACTGCCATCCCTCCCCCACAGTCAGGCCACATAGGGATACATCTGGCTGCCTGTGCGACACCCCTCCAGGCTCTGACCTCCTCGCTCGCTTCATCAGGATCCCTTCCCAATGCCCAGAGAGGATCTAGCCCCGGGCAGGTCCTGATGACACTGTCCAGCACACTACAGAGAACGTGCTCTCATGGTCCACCCCCAACCGAAGGCGGTGAGCACAGGCGGTGACCCCATTGGTTGGGGTCTCTCTGAGGCAGGGGGTCCAAGCTGACCTGGACTCAGGGAACATATCTCAGGGTAGGACTCTGCTCTGTCTTTTCAGCCTGGGGAGAAGGAGGGAATGGCCTTCTGGTTTGTCCCTGGCTGTCCTAGGGCCATGAGCTGCCCACCCCTCAGGCCTGGCACTACCGTCTGCCTATAATCTCACACTCTATTATTTGTCGTTGCTGTTGTTCTGGGTTTTTTAATGCCTGGTCAGTGACCCTCTCAACAACCTGTGAGGAAGGGGATAAGACGAGGAGATCAATAGCCCCATTGGACAGATGGGGAAACTGAGGCCCAGAGGTGGCCTTACTGTCCCAGCAAGCTGGGGGCAAGAACTCAGTCTCCCGACTTCCCTCCTGAGAACCGGGGGCTCTGGCTTTGGCACCCTGAGTCACGTCTCCCTTTTTCACGCAGAGGAGTTTCAAGAGGCATGGAAACCTGATTGAAAGGGAAACCCGCAATGCCGTCAATTCAGCCTGCTCCAATTCATTTCCGCAAACATTTATTAAGTGCTTATTAGGCACCACGCTCTGCTTTCATCATCTGGGAACGGGCGTCAGCTCCTGATTTTCTACGTGGCGGGAGGAGCGTGGGAGGGCGGCCCACCCACAGCTCATGCCAGGATATGGGTGTGCTGCTGAATTTTACTTCCTCATTTTCTTTTAAAGCAGCAGCTACACTGTCCTGACTAAGCCTGACTTTAATATTCAAATGAGGGATAAGCCCCCGGTACCCACAGGGCCAGGTGGCGTGGGAGTGCGCTGGCCACGGGAGGAGCTGGCTTGTGATTTCAAATCTGCCTGTGGATCCAATCTGTGAAAGGGGTAATCCCTAGAGATGAAGCTCAAAGCTGGAGAGAGGTGCAGATGAGAGGGCTGGCGATGAAGCAGATGTGTGCGGGCTGCCGTGGCAGGTGGGGCTTCCCTTTACAAGGGAGCGTATCTGTTTACAGTGCTGAAACATCAAGCTGTGGGCGCCTGGGACTGTGGACATGTCAACAGACCTGGGAAGCCGACCATCCCATCCTGGCATGTCAAGGTGGACTCCCCTATCAGTCAGGAGCCAGCCACCACTCGCTGGGGGGGCTCCATTCTGGAACCCAGCCAGAAGCACCGAGCCAGGCGGCACTGGCAGAGCTGAGGACCTACCACGTCAGGGTATACCAGGGTCCCCCCCTGAGGGCATTTCTGGGGAAAATGAGAAGAGAGGAGGAAAGAGCCCCTTACAAACTTAAGCAGAGTAAAAGTCTTGAGGTTTTGAGGTTTAAACAGACACCCGAGTGAGGGGGTCACCCCAAGCCACTGGTTTTATGATTCCACCACAGTGGCCCTGGAATCACCTCCCCTGACAGAGTCACAGAGGCTGGGAGGGAGGCCTGCTCCTCTCTCTTCAAGAACTTGACCAGAAAAAGCATCACTTTTTCTGGTGGGAGTAAGAGCACAGGTTTCCTGAGTGGGGGCTGAGCCCGAGGGTCTCCGCCATGTGGGTGGGCTGGGGGGAGGGGTGGACAGAAGGCCTCTGGAGTCGCTCCCTGCAGGGGCCCAGGTTATCCATCCAGGCAGGGCCCCAGGCCTTTGGCGTGGCAGCTATCAGCACGTCTGAACACTTCGCACATGTCGGAAACCAGACGGAACTGACAGGTTGGTGTGAGCTAGCTCAGGAAGCAGCCCCTTGCCCGTGGCTGCTTTCCCCAGTCATCTGGCATAAGGCAAACTCCTTCCCTTTCCAAAAACTCGGGCTCTCTTCACTCTGCTTTCCACATTCACGCCACGGCCCTCAGGATAAGACAGACCACTAGGACTCGGTCTTTGCTCAAAGACTAGACGATGTGACCGAAGCTTACACTGCAGAGCCACAACTGAAGATGGGCTACAGCAGCTTCTCCGCCAGAGAGAACAGGATATCCCCGAGCTGCGGCACCTCTCCTCAGACCACACCCCCTCCCTCAGTGTGGAACAGAATGACCATCTTTTAGAGGGACCAAAAATCAACCAGCACCTGAGAACCATCCATCATTAGACTGGAAACATGGAAGGCAAAATACGTGGGTGAGCAGTTGTGAGTTCCAGATCCAGCAACCATGCAGGCATCACTAATCAACCACAGCTCCCTTTCTGCTAAGACTCAAGATCATTCTTAAGCCAGTGCTCCAGGAAGCCAGTCCCCATCAGTCAACGTCAGCACCTGAATGAAATCTGTTCTCCATCGCTGAGGACGCAGAAGCACAAACTGGCACTTCTAGAACCAGAGTCCCAGGGTTTCCCCGCCTGGAACCTGTACCACCCAGCTGTCCCCACACAATCATCCTAGGAGGGAGGTGGCAGCACTGAGCCAGGGATGCTAGCCTGAGTCTCCTGGCTGCCCCGAGGGCCCTGTGTCTGAGGTCACTTCAGTAGCCAAGGCTGTGGCTCAAGACACTTTTTTGACGGTTGGGGCCGCATTAACTCTGCTGTGCCAGTAGAGCTGAAAGACCCCCAAAGGGCCACAGCCATCCTGAGGCAGGGGGAGAGGAACAGAGCCCAGAGAGGATGAGGAAGGGAGGAGGTGTGCAGTGCAGAAAGAGGGGAGCATTCTTTTGAACTCACCCACGTGGGTCCCTCACTGGCCCCCCACAACGTCTCCAAACCCCTTCTGACTCACTTGGGAAATCTGACCACATCACTCCTCTACCTAAAATCCTCTAAGGGCTTTTCACGTGTTTTGTGGATCAAACGTGAATTCTGGAACCTGCCCCCCTTTCTAACCTTGTCTCCTCTGACCCACCCCCACCCCATTAACTGCTCTCAATCCCTGGGACCTGCACCGCAGCCCCTTTCAGGTTTGTGGCAGAGATTGCTAAGTGTCCCCTAATAACTATTTCACTCTTCTTCCTTAATACCAGAATCCTGTTTTTAGCAGGCACATGGCTACCAGGAATAAAGACATTCCTGAGGTTCCTTTGCAGCTAAAAGTGGCCATGTGACTAAGGCCTGACCAACAGGATCTAAGCAGGGTGCCACACGTAACTTCTAAGAAGTGTTATTAAAGGGAAGAGGTGTGTTCTTCTGGGACGAGTACGTAATGGCTGGAGCTTGAGCAGCCTTCTTAGTCTATAAGATGGAGTCTTATGTTGAAGAGAATAGGACACAAAGATAAAAGAAACCCAGACCCTTGATACTGTGGAGCCACATCCAGGCTTCTTTCACACTGGAGATAAAAAACAAATTCTTATTTTGCCTAGGCATTATTATATTGCATTTTCTTTCTTTAAAAAAAAATACTTGATTCAGTGTCTAAGCATGTCATTTCTCTACCTGGGATACACTTCCTTCTCTTCTTTACCCAGCTAATTTTATTTGACTTTGTAAGACCCAGTAGTGGCGTCACCCAGCAGCCTGTCTTTGTCCCCTTATAGCAGAGAGAGATTCCCTCTCTCTAGCTAAGCACCTGTCCCATGATGCTCAGTGGGTTTGATCACTGGCTCTCTCCCTCAGCTGGAGCATCCTGAAGGAGCTAGCCTTATTCACGTCCAGATATTTGGTACCTAATCCACTGCCTGATGGTCAGTACATGGGGAGAGAGGAAAGGAAGAGGAGTGGTGAAGCAAGAAGTCCCAGCAACTCCCTTGGGGATTCTCAATCATTCCTTTCACTGATAAGTAGATCCACCAGGAGGCAGCTTCATCGGGGGTGACGAGGAAGAGAAAACCACTCTGGAGAGTGATAGAATAAGAACACCAATGCCCACCGTTTCTGAAACTTCCAGTTGTAGAGAATTCACCAATTTATAAGGCATGTTCACATATACACATGACCCCAGCTAATTCTAAAAACCTAACTCACTAGGTGCTATTATAATCCCGCGGGCTCAGAGGGCTAAGTCACTTGCTCAAGGTCACATGGCTACTATGTGGCCAAGTGGCACCTGGAAATGAGATCTTCTAGCTTCATGTCCAGCAACACAGGTGCCTCCTCGGACCTGCACTGTACAGGGGAGTTAGGAAAGCAAGCTACGTGCAAACCACACGCGGGCAGGTGTGCACAGTGCGTGCACGGGCTCACACACACCTGGTGCACAGATGTGAGGGGCTCCAGATGCTCCGTGGCATTTTCACTTGAGGGCAGGGGGCGATGGCAGAGGAAGGGGCGTGGGAGCGGACCGAGCAGCTGCTGCATGCAAACGCTCTGCCACGGCTCCAGGACAGGGCCACCTCGAGCAAGTGCAGGGGACACGAGGAAGCAGAGAGGGCTGGGGACAGGCGGCAGCCAGGGGGAGTGCGCATGCTTTCAGAAGCTGCACTAGGCTGTCACTGGTACCGGTTACTCAGTGCATTCACCTCCCCCGGAGCGAGAGCAGGACACTGTCAGGCTAAGAGACGGCAGCACACAGCATGTCCGTGGTAAACAATTTATTTTTCTACCTCAGTTGCTTACAGGGGTAAAAATAAAACGGCAATAGGGAGAAGCACAGATGAACTATTTACAGAGATGAAGAAAATTCACAACGGCTAAAACGTCTGTGAGGCAAGCACACTAGGACAAGTTCACCAAAGCAAAGCAATTCATAGCAGAACAAAATAAAAAGGGGAAAAAAAGCCATACAGATTAAAAAGAAAAAATAGCACTCGTGAAAAAGCCTGAGGGAAAAGAAAAGGAAAGTAACCAATGATTACATCAAGCATCTTTAATGAGATGAACACAACTGCACAGGTTGGGTCCAAAGGACACTGACATTCAAAAGGATGGACTGAATGCATCCGACAGAAGCACGCAGGTCACTTCTCACAAACCCTGAGCGTGAACGAGGGGTGACTCTTGAGGGCCCAACTGAGCTGTACTTCGTTAATCCAAGAGAGTGGGCAAGTGGACAGATCAGGATCGTTGGGAAAGGAAGCCCTTCCGGGGGCCACCATCAGGGGTACCGACCTGATCAGGATAGACCCTCTGTGTTCGTGCCCTCTGACCCCAGTGGGCCAAGAGGCCCTTGATGCCAGCAGGGAATGCAAGGCCAGTAGGCAGCGAGGTGAGGGCAGAGGCGCTAGGGAAGGAGGGACCCAGTGAGGATCGGTGCCCACAGGGCCTGAGATGTGGCAGCACGTGGGTGCCTCCACTGTCCCTTCCCGAAGACAGATGTGCATTATTATAGCAACAACCACTGAGGGACTGTCCCCCAAAGACAAAGACAACCAGATAATGTTTACATAATTTTTCTTCCAGATTAGATCGTTCACATTAGTATTTATAGAATAGTCTCTGTGTGTGTGTGTGTGTGTGTGTGTGTGTTCACTTCTGGTTCTGTCCACCATAGGACATAGGTGCTCCAAAACACATCTCCCCAACCCCTGTGGGCACCAGCACTTAAAAGCTCACCCATGAAATACCCCAACAAGCCTATTTGGTAATTATTTAAAATAATCTGATGCCTTCTTCCTAGATTCCCTTGAGGAAGGCTCTACAAAGTTTGTGAGAAGTTTCCCTCTGGCCCCATTACATTCTGGGAAGGTGGCAGGTGGCGTACGTGGGGAGGTGTTCACAGTGCATACGAGAAGCAAACTGGGAGGGGACTGGAGGATAAAATTGCTTTTAAAAAACGGAAAGAAGCATTGAGGACAGGAGTCTTTTCCAAGAATTAAAAACGAGAAAAAGAACATTCGTTCCAACAGGCAGCTACGACAGTGTTCAGTGGGCACTGACAGCAGCGGGGTGGCCCCGGCAGGGACTGGGTCCTCTCTCTAGTAATGGTAGCAAACCCCAATGTGTTATGCCTCTCTTAAGAGCTAGTTGATAAAAATTATGTCTTGTGAAATCGGCAAATAGTCTGCAAAGTGAAATAAGAACAGAAATTAACAGATTGAACTGAAATGAGGGTCCAGAGGGGGAAAAAGAGAGGAGACCACCGATCAGGATCGTACACCGATCCACGAGGGCTGGGCTGGGGCTGAGGGGCACGCGGTGGACCATCTGGGCTTGGGAAGAAAGAGCCACGGCCACGGTGGCTGATCGCCACTCAGTCTTTCTGGAAGAGAACCACTCCCCACTCTAATAGTTATATCTGAAGCCCATGGCCCCCTTTATTGGAGCAGCCTCTCCTTTATTTTCACAGAAGCCTAGAGGTGGGCAGAGACAGGCATTTCTTAACACCAACTGTGCAACCAGAAAGGTCTGCAGCAAGCCCAGGCCACACAGGTAAAGCAGGGACACCAGCAGATGAGATGGGGACTCACAGAAAGGGCCAACTCAGGTGAAGAGGCGGCACCTTCCTGCAGGGGATGCAGGAGACTCGGTGTGCGGCGAGGACACACAGGATGCAGCCCTCAGCAGCCCTCCAGGACGGGGCTGTCCTTCCGCTGGTCTTAGCTACCTCGCATCACCCCACAGGATGGATTCAGGAAGGGCTGGGAGGGGTGCGGGAGGTACACGCATCACAAGAGAGACCAGGTGAGCAGTGGGTGAAGTGGGCACCGCTGAGAACATGGAAAAGACCACAAAGAAAAGACACCAGGGCAGCTTGGTGGTGATGAGACCAGCAGCTGTGCGGACGTCGCTGACTCACAGGCATGGGGAGGGGGTCAGCAGAGCCACCCTGACAGGGGCGAGCAGAGGGCAGAGTTGGGCTGCCCTCCCCTGGGTCACCCCTCTGCACCCCAGCCCCCTTGGCCAGATCCACCGAAGACATTCCTTACTGGCACGGGGCAAGAGACTCACGTCAGAACGCTGCAAAGCTTCCCTGCCCCTGAGGTCGAGGCTCCGGAAGGAGTCTGGAAAACCACAGGGGCCTACCTGGGCTCTGTGTGCTCGAATCCTCGGCTGCTGGAGGCTCCAGGACAGCAGACAGAGCTACCTTTCCACAGGAGGCCACTCCTCCGGGGGCAGGGTCACCCCAAGCCCATTCCATGTCCCTTTACCACCACCCTCCCAAAGCCCTGGCTTGTGGTGAAGGCCTAGGCACCTGGGGGGCCCCATCTCATCCTACCAAGCCTCGGGTGGTCACTCGTGCATCTCTGTCTGTCTGGCATACATGTCTATCTAGAGCAGACCCAAGGATGCAGGTCCCTGAGACACAATTCAACCAGATATTTCCTGGGCTGGCTCACGGGGCCCCGGAGGCAGGTTCTCAGATGAGACGGGGGCCTGAGCAAGGGGTCCACTGTGTCACCCCTCCCCCAAATTATACCGTGTTAGGATGCCTCTGTCTGCTGGGACTAGTGCAACACTGAGGGGGCAATGGCAACCTGATTGTGAAGGGAGGTAGGCTGCACCAAGCGCACAGAGCAGCAAGGCACTCTCACCGAGCCAGGATGTGTGACCCTGCACATCTTCTTATCCCCTGGGGAGGAAGGTAGGGGAGGGAAGGAGAGGAGAGGCTTCCCCAAAACTACCACCAGCTTCTGGGCTGAGCAGGACAGGCAAGGAATGGAGAACAGGGACGGTGACACACAAAGTCTCCCCAGGAGAGGCAGTGCATACGTGGATGTGCGTGTGGGGACCAAGCACCCCCATCATAACACACCTCTTCATGTAGGCTCTGGGACAGCTCCATCCAACAGAACTTTTTTTATATTCTGCACAGACAGTAGCCACTAGCCACGTGGCTGCTGAGTAACTGAAGTGTGGCTAGTGTGGCCGAGGAACTGAATTTTCCATTTTACTTAATTTTACTTAAATTAAATTTAAACCTTAGTAGCTGCATGTGGCTAGTGTGATTGTACTGGACAGACGGATGCTAGGAAGATGATGGGGTATGGCAGTTAAGACCCAGGCCACCTGGGTCCTAATCCTGGCCCTGCCCCTTACTGGTTGTGACCCCTTGAACAGGGTTTCTACCTCTCCAGGCTTCAGGGTCACCATCTGTAGAGGGAAAATCTAGAGAAGATGCAGACCGTGCCTGGCCCAGTGCTGGCTTCTCAGCTTGTGGTGTCTGGTGTCCTGCTTGGAGAGGCCACCTGAGCTGCCACGTGCAGCGGAGAAGCAGTGCGGAGGGCTCCCTTGGGGCAGCTGAGGATGCTTGCTGAGGGGCCCACCCTCGTGGGGAAACCACCCGGCCCAGGGGACACACTTGTGGGCAAGTCCCCCCACTCACCCACCTCCACCTGAACTTCTGCTTCTGTACCTGCTGTTCTCTTCCGCCTCCCCCGCAATCAGAAAGGTGCACGGACCCCAGCGACCATCCAAACCCCTCATTTCCAGAAGACAAAAGAGAGGCCCCGAGATGCTGGGTGACCTGCCTATGGCCATGGACAGCCAGGACAAGAGCCTAGGGCTTCTGCTGCTGGTTGAGGAGCTGTGCCCCATAGAGCATGGCTCTCAGTGTCCCACATGCCTCCTGACCTCCCCCGACACACCCTTCCCCGCCCGAAGCTCAGTCTGAGGCACAGGTGGGACTGGCCCCTCGCACACCGCGCCCTGCCCTCCACCGCCTTCAGAGCGCCTTCCCCCCAGGGCCATGTCCCGCTTGCCTTGCCGCCTTGCAGCTCAGGCCTCCGGGTTTAGCAGGATGACGAACCAGGAGTGGAAGCCCGGCTCCCTAGCGGCCCCTCCCAAGACACAGAACCAAGAGGGCAGAACTCTGCTCCTAGCATCTTTTCTACACACTCCAGCTGTCCTTAGAACACAGACACCCCCGAGCCTCCCAAGGCATTCTTGCTGTACTCCAGGCCTGGGGAAGGCTGGCTTCCCCGCTTCTAGGGAAAAGCAAGCCCCATAAGACATCACTTCCTTCACGCCCCTCCCCCATCCCTGCAGGACCATGGCCCCCGCTGCCCCACAGGTGAGAGTCCCAGACCTCCCGGTTACATGGGAGCTAGAGCAGCCTGGGCGCGTGAGCGGGTATCACCGGGCGCTCTGCCTTGAGTCTCTGACGCCCACATGGAGGGAAGGGAGAAGCACACCAACCCCCCGCCACCATCACTCAGGACACAAAGCAGACCCAAACCCAAGAGCACACCCAACACACGTCAGAAGGGCGCTGGAGCCGGAGGAGGGGAGGAAGGAAGGTGAGGTCTAGGCAGCGAGGCACGTGAATGCTGGGGAGGCACAGGGTGACAGAAAACCCTGGGCCCCAAGTTCAGTCCCCTCCCCAAGGAGAGAGAACCTGGAAGAGGTTTCCGAAAAGGGAAGGCAAAGCAGAGGGAGGGCTCCTGTCTTGGTTCTTTCCCTTCCCCCTACAAGCCACTCTCAACGACCGGGGACCAGTGAAATACTTCAGTTAATCAGAAACTGGGCTGCATCCTGACCTGGATACAAGGTCAAGTGGATCTGAAACTTAGCACCTGTAGGTCACTTTGTGAATGGATGTGTGCATGAGTTGGTTCTCCTTAGGGGTCCCCCTCCCCCCAATGCAGCCCACCTCCCATGTCCCCAAAGCCCTGGGAGACAAAGCCACTCACCTGGGAACTGATAGCCATAGCTAGGAGCAAATCCAGGGTAGCCGCGGCCATAGGTTGCCACAAAGTTGGGGTAGCCTTGAACACAGACAGAAAGACCATGTCGGTTAGTGCAGCTGCTTCAGGTTGGGGGAGTCCGAGGGAGGGCAGGAGTGAGACACAGTCTGAGTTATTTTCCTCCACAAAATCACTTGTCTCCCGTGGGGTTCTTTACCCAGGGCCTGGGTCACCCCTCGCCCGTGGCTGGGGCACTGCCGTCAGCCTGCTGGTGATTAGCCCATATTTGGGCCGAGAGACCCCCCCAAAGCCCACGCACTTTCTTGAACCTGCAGAGTAAATGCCACAGGTTAGCCCCAGACCCTCGGCCCGCGCCAGGCGCTGACATTTGCAGAGCTTACCCCCGTGTGTACTTTACCTTAAGGCTATTGACAGTAGGAGATTAAAGTCCTTCGTCAGCACCATGGACAGAGCATAAGGGACGCGGGGTGGGGTCACAGGCTAGGGGCAAAACTCGGGGCTGACTCTGTGCCTCTGGAAAAACACTGGGCCCAGTGAGCCATGGCCCGGGGGACGCAGGGACCAAGCCACGTCCAAGCAGGGACACTCCACCGTATCTTCCCAAGGCCCTGGGAGAACAGGGAGGGCCTGGCTGTACTAAATGTGCACCACCAGCGTGAACCCAAAGCCTCGACAGGCATTTCCCAGCAAGCGTGCTCCTTCCAGGCGCCCGTCTCAGCAGATTACGTGGGGGAGCTGGCTCACCGAGGGGTGTCTGTGGAAACCGCTGCTGGACTGGGCATGGGGTGCAGAGGAAAGTACCGGCAAGTTCTGGCGTCCCTGTGGTCGTCTCCCATCAGTTACCACTTACCAACTCCCCATGAGATGTCACCGCAGCTCCCTACCCTTCGTGGTCCTCACTCAGACCCTCACTGCTCACGTCCCGACTTCTTGAGTTCGGCTACAAAGAAGGCTGGGGTAGCCTTCTTGGACGGAAATGCCACTGGCCATAGCAGACCCATGGCTGCCCCGTTCCCAGCCCGCCAGGCTCCCTTCGCTTCCCTCGGCTCAATATAGAAGAAATTCAGTCCATTCGCGCTCTTCAAATACCACCCTGGCCAGCCTGCCACTTACTTTACCACCATCCCCACTGCCAGTCTGACTTCTGCTTTGACCTCTGAACGGGATGCCTGTGGCTATTTTCGGCTGCCCAGCACCTGAACCCCCTTCTCTGTGTTTGAGTCTGGGAGACAGGCCTGCCTCCCATCATGGAAGCAGAAAGGCCTCCCTCCTGCTCTTGCTGAGTCTGGCAGCTGGGAAGCAGACTGTGAACCTGGGCTGGGCCAGTGCAAGTCTTCTGCAGGTGCCAGCGGGGCAGAGGAAGGCGGACGGTTCAGAATCTATTCTGGTGTCAGCAGCAGAGCCCAGGGTCCATTGGTGGCAACAGGGGCCCCCTAACCGGGTCCTTCCTGGGCTGTCCCTTGGTGGGGCTGTGGCTGACTGCCCAGCTCCCCAGTTCCTGCCTGTTTCCCAGCCTTCCTGGCACTTCTGTCCATTGCCCAAGCCCCTTCCAATAATGTCTTTTACTGTTTACAGCAGCCAGTTATTTCTGTTGCTTTGTCACCAAAATGCTAGTAGAAAGCGTTTTGATGGGCAGGTTTAGGACAGTCTCCACGCCCTCCAACCATAAGGCCGATAAGTGGCGGCTTTCCACATGTATCCTTGTGGCTCCATACAGCAACTTAAACACCCTAAACCCAGGCTCTGGAGTCTCATCATCCACTTCCATGGTGGATTCTCACATGTCACAAGCATTTTCTGCCCCCGCAGGTGATGGCTGAGGACCAGGATCATTCACTAAATTCCAGCTTGGGTGCAGCGTCACGAGTTAAGAGTTTGCGGGTCTTTTATGCTGAAGGGGGCCCAGAAGTGGGACCCACCCTCTTTCACTTTCCTCTGCTTGTTGGTGTCACAGCTTTTACCTTGACCAGAAGACCTGTCATCAGACCTAAGACAGAAGTTTGCTGGACTAGACATCAGGAGATGGGTTCCAGCCCTGCCTCTGGCCCAAGGCCATGCCATTGGGGTTCTTCCCTTCCTTCTGGGAGCTTGAGTCTTGCCATCTGTAGAAAGCTTTGCAGGTCCCCTGAAGTGCTGATGGGCCCCAATTCTCAACAGAGACCAGCTGTGGCTCCTTTCCCTCGCTTGGGCCAGAGCCTTTCCAAATTTGCAGTCACAGCTCACTGGCCAATTGATCTGTTTACACCCCACAGGGGTCTTGCGGCTTGCTCTTTCCGCATGAGTTTATTTCCCAGCACTTGGTGCCTTGCTGACAGAGGGTTGCCCAGACCCACCGAGATGACCTGGCAGCTTTGTCCTGACTGCAGAGGAACAGACCCCAGTGAGTCGCTGAGCTCTGGCACCCAATGGGGAAAGAGAGAAAGAGGGACAAAGAATAGAGACGGGGACTGGGGTGCCTTAAGTGGACACACACAAACTGGCTCCTTCCTTGGTATTTATTTCATGGCTGGCCAGCCCAATTCTCCTCCAAATTAATCACCTGCTATGAAATGAGATCTTTCAGCAATAGACTTCTTACCATTATTTCAACAATATTGATTAATGAATTATATGCAAACAGCCAAATCACTGCTGCCCAAGGGCTTTCCTAGTGAAAAATGACTCCTCTGCCTCTAACTTCAGTGCTGGGGGTCTTAAATATTTTAGTGTTAACGTGACAGCAAAAACCTACGCCTGTGTGTCCCCTTCGAGACTTCCTCAGGGTGGGTGGGGTGGAGGGTGGTGGAACGCCCAGTCCCTCCCTGATTCGAGTCACCAGTATGATTCCATTGTATCTGCCTACTTCCTGGCACACTCGCAAGTCTTCACCAGGAATGAGAAAAAGCACGGTCAAGTTCACCCCAGTTTGGGGCCTCACCCCAATCTTCCCGGGCATTGTCAAAATTGTCTCCTGTACAGCAAAGATGAGAATTTGGCAACTGCCCGAGTGGGGGATCTTATCTCCACCTCCCATCGCCGAACATCCTCTGGGTTGGGCAGATGAAATCATAAATTTATAATACAACATTACTTCAATTTTCCTCTTCATTTACTGCCGTGCAGCCCAGCTCTGCTCCAGCGGTTCAGACTGCCAGCCACATGGGGGAAATTGGCTGGCTGCATATCAATAGCCCATTACAGCAGACCCATGCGGACGCTCCATCAAGCCACATTGACGCTGAGATGACCCAGCCACCGCTTCCATTAGCAGCTGGGCCCCTCCCTCACTGGCCACTGCACAATTTATTTGCTCCAGTACTCTGGATGCCTGATCAAGCCCACAGTAATTATCTCTTGTCAAAAAGGAAAAAACCGAGCCTTCTGCCTGGATGATCACCTTTCTTGCAGACAGGCTTTCCATTGTGGGAAAAAAAAAAAAAATCAGAAATCAACAAGAGAATTTGTATTTGCCAGCTGGCTCATTTGGGGCACCCCCCTTTTGGGATGCTGGCAGAATTCTCAGCGTGGTGGTTCTAGATCTTTGTTCCAACCCTAGAAGATGTTTGCACATGACTCATCCTTTTCCAGGCTCTGTTACTCAGCTACTCAGAGTCAGAGAAAACTGCTCCCACCAGGCCCCCAACTGGAAAGAGACAAGAGACAGGGCTGTTTATCCAGGGAGCTGCCAGCGTGTGACACATCTGCTGCGTGGCGTGCAGAGCGTTGTCTGGGGCACCACGGTGGCTCCATGAGGTCTGCATACAGAGGCGACACCAAGTGCCAAGGGCCCTTTCCAGGCCATAGTCTACAAGGACGCTGGGCCCCCAGAATCATCTGGAGTTGCAGGGGTTCCTCCAGACCTGTGCTGTCCCATTGAAGTTTAATTTAATTTCAATTATATAAAAAGAAAACCTCAGTTCTTCAGCCCCATCTTTTTTTTTTTTTTTTGGTAGGCGGGCCTCTCACTGTTGTGGCCTCTCCCGTTGCGGAGCACAGGCTCCGGACGCGCAGGCTCAGCGGCCATGGCTCACGGGCCCAGCCGCTC
This sequence comes from Kogia breviceps, assembly GCF_026419965.1. NCBI lineage: Eukaryota > Metazoa > Chordata > Mammalia > Artiodactyla > Physeteridae > Kogia > Kogia breviceps. The sequence continues at coordinate 24,916,636 of NC_081328.1, forward strand.
CGCGGCATGTGGGATCTTCCCGGACCGGGGCACGAACCCGCGTCCCCTGCATCGGCAGGCGGACTCTCAACCACTGCGCCACCAGGGAAGCCCTTCAGCCCCATCTTAAATGCTCAATAGCCACACGTAGCTAGCGGCCACCATCGTGGGTGGTGCAGATATGGGACCTTTCTACCATCGCAGAAAGTTCTAGTGCATATTGTGCTGCTCTAGATGGAAAACGAAAAGCTGAATTTTGAGTTTCCTCTGTTTACTAGAAAACAGCTGAACAAATGGAGAGCTCCTTGGGGAGGACCTCAACAGATATTGTGGGGAAAGACGAATGTCAGTTGAAATTACAAATGAGTCTAGGCAAGTGGCTATATGTTCCAGCCAATCTCCTTCTGATCAGTGAATGCCAGCAGATTAGAGCTCCTCATCCCTTCCAGACCAAAAAAAATATTATTTTTGCTTTCATTTCCGAGGGGCTTAATGTTGGGGAAGGCCGGGTCAGGCTTTCACAGCGCTGCTAAGAATGCCTCTGGCTTTCTTCAGCTGGTCAGCAATGTCTCTCCACTTCCGGGCCCGCAGGGTGAAGCTTTTCTTCAAAGCCTCAGCAATGAGGTATTTCTCTATCACTGCTACCAAACATGTTAAACAGTGTGTGCCCAGCGAGGTCAAGATAGTTAGAGGCAGTAGGATTACACGGCTGAGAAGGCCAAGAGGAATCAGATAGATCAACGATAATCATGTTTGCTTTTATTAAGTTCACTTTCATTAAGAAAAACCAAACAGATTCTAGTGCACTGGGTGGGCGAGGCAGCGAACAAAGTCTGAGAGCTGCAACAATACCTTTCCTAAGGGTCTTAGTTGATTTCGGTTTTGTCTAGCTCAAAGGCAGGGAGACTGACCTAAGGATGACTCCTCCTCTTCTCTCGTACACATTCTTAAAGGAATTCCCATTGGGCTGATTATTCCACGATTCGGGCAAAGGCTATGAAAGCTAAAACCAAAACAGCTGTAGGTTTCCTCCCAAGAACGTCTGCTGCCACAGCAAGAGAGATCAAGAAAGAATAACTGCAACTGTACGCTCATCAGCCTCCCTTTGATGAGACCTCCCGAAGTATGGAGAAAATCTTAAAGGGTATTTAAAAATTAGTTCCACAGTTTCCAAGTCATTTATAGACCAGTGTGTCTGCTGTCTCATTAGGATGTCTACTCCCTGATATCAGACTTCTTTCTCTGGTGCCTCCTCAGCATCTAGAACAATGCCTCGCACTTAGGAGGTACTCGATAAATATTTGTTGAATGAATGGATTTAAAAGCTTTAATGGTTTACAGTCTCACTTCTAAAACTCCCTAACAGTGTTGCGTATTTTTCTGCTCTTTGGACAATAAAAGTTTAAATCACTGAAACCTCATCTCATTAACAAACTTAAAAAAAAGTGTTTCTGTGTGAGCCAAGGTCACTAGCCAAACTGCTGGTGGTGGCAATGGTGGTGATTCTAGGACTGATATGCAGGCCTAGTGCACCACAGAGATGGTGACCCAGGTGACTGATGGAGTCAGGTCAGGCCATCTTGCCAAAGGATTACACTTCATTGGTGACATCACTTTAAGGGAAGAAGCAAGGGCTTCAGTTACAGCACAGCAGATGGCACTCTCCTCGACCAAGAGTCCAGAGGCCCAGCGTGCCAAACTATGCCAGTGGCTGAAAGAGAGGGAAACCCTGGGAGTTTCTGGTGAGCGCGTCAGAGGAAGCTCGGTGAAGACCCCAGCCTGGCCGGGGAGGCAACAGGCCAACCAGATCGTGAGATTGTGAGTTGGTTCCCTGGGTGGTGGTCTGATTGCCCCTTCTGCCTGGACCTCAGGCTGAGCTGGTTCCCAACTGGGGACACGTTTGGGGACTTCTCAGGAGGCCCCATCTCAGCAGGCATCTAGATGGCCTCAACATAGTAGCTGGGGAACTCAGGAGGGCTGGGAGCTGATGAGGTCTGGAGTCCAGTGCACGGATCTTGTTGGGAGGTCGAAATTCAAAGATAATACAACTCCCTTGGCTGGGGGTCCGAGGAGGAGGCTGCAGGTGCCATGGCACAAGTCACACACAGATGCAGGTCTAGCTATGTTCTCGGTCACCGGCAGGAAGGGATGCCAAGCGGCAGGGTGTTGGATACCTACTTGGGTGGTAATCTGCCCGGGGCTCCCCAGTACCTTACTAATAACAGCTCCCAGTCTGAGTATATATTACTGAATTTTGTTGATTAGAAGACACAATTTTTTTTCCCCCCACATCTTAACATCCTGAAAGTGGGATCCATCTCACAATGTGGTTTAGTTAACAGTATATATTTTTTCTTTCTGGATGGTACACAAGGTGCATTCCACCACCCATGGCAGCTTGAACTTGACAAAATACAGCACTGGTTGGGCATGATACGGCTTCATTTATCCTCAACAACCCCATGAAGTGAGGGTTCCCGTATCCCTATGGATGGGGTAACCGAAGGACAGAGAAGACTGTCCCTCTGAACTCACACAGCCGACCAGACAAGAAGTCCAGATCTCCTTATTCTGAAGTCCTGAGCCCTTTCCTGTGGTCCACACAGCCCGCCTTGGTGGAAGCCAGACCCACACCATCAATTCCACCCAAGAGCTCTCTGCTTGCTTGGGGTTGGAGGAGAGCCTCGGTGACCTGAGGGGGCCTGCCTGGGGCATAGGGGTTTCTCCTGGTGGCAGCCTCAACCAGAGCTACGTGGGCAAAAGGCCAAACCCTTAAGTAGCAAGGGTATGGGGGATGGGTATGAACTGGGGGATGGGTATGAACTGGGGGGAGTCTATGACTCAGGAACTAGACTCAAGAACTATAGACTCAAGAACTATAGACTCAACCACAATGACATTTTAAACCAGCTATTACTACCTCTTTACTGCAGCTCAGGGAAGTCATAACCTGAAACATGAGAGAACAAAGTCGGGGAAGATGAGTGAGCACCTGGCATCCATCACATTTCCATCCCTCAGAGAGCAGGAACCAATCAGATGGCATCTGGAGAAGCACAGGGACCATGTGGGTCTGCCCACCACCAACTGTGGTCCAAGCCACTCGGCCCACCACCTCTCCTCACATACACACTGCCTGGACCTGCCCAGCAGCAGCCTTGATGGCCCTCGGGGCTCCACACTAGGACCCTCACATTCCAAGCTATTTCTTCTGCCTGCATGGCCCTTGGCTTGCTCATCCTTCTCATCCTAGCTGAGATGTCACCTCCACAGGGAGGTGTTCCCTGATTCCTCCAACTAGTTTCCATTCCTCATTATGTGCCCGTAAAGCACCTCACAACTCTATTATGAGTAATAACGTATCCGTGTGATGAGCTGTTAAATGTCACCTCTCTCACTAGACCACAAGCTCCATGAGGGCAGGGACCACATCTGCCTTGTTAGGCACAGTCTCCCAGTGCTGGCCCTGGGCCAGGAACGCAGTAGGTGCTCAAGGACTATTTGCTGTTGAATGCCTCCTGTGGTCAACAAGGCACCTGCCTGGGCTCCCATTATGAAACCATTGGTCTGTGGAGCCCCGAGCCCTTGCTTGGCATCTGGGGAGAATACAGCTGCCGCACCTTTGCTCTTTGGCAACTGACAGGAGTGAGCTGGCTCTGCTCCACACCTCTGCTTCCCCAGGAAGAGAACCTCCCCCAGGCAAGCAGAGAAACCCATAGGGTAGGTGATAACTCACATAAAGGGTATCAAGTGAGAGGCAGAAGGGTGGGGGCACTTCCTGAAGATGTGGATCCTAAAAAGCTCCCCATATGGTGCCCTAGGGACTTTATACTCATCATTTAAAATTCAAGACTCTGAAAGCCAGCAGGCAGTAATGGGCTCAACTCTTTTAAGATTTTATTTTAAAATTTGGAAATATTAATCCATTTGGGGTTTCTTTTGGTATATAACATAAGGTAAAGGCCACATACAAATTATTTTTAGAGCAAGAGCTACAAGTGTCTTATAGTCAACCAGGAAATAATTCTCATTGCTTTTTAAAATTAATTTCTTTATAATAATTAAACTCATACATAGAAACACATTTAGTTTAGGCTCCTTAACTTTTTCTATCAACAGGTGCTTTCCTATATGCCACACTATTTTAATTACTGTAGTTTGGGACTATGTTCTGATATTTGGTCAAACTCTCTTCTCTCTCATTTCTCTTTTTAAAAATTTCTTATTTATTCTCATGTGGTTCTTTTTCCAGATAAGTGTTAGAATCATTTGGCCAATTTTTAAAGAATTACAATAGGAATTTTCCTTGAAACTCTGTTAAAGCTAAAACATTAGCTTTAACAACTTAGCCATTTTGAGAATTCTCATGGCATCCTTTTCCATTTTTTAAAGTTCCTCAAAATAACTTTACCTTCCTTGTTACTTCCTCAGACAAATAGATACAATCCTTTTAAAGATCTAAATTCCAAAGCCAAGAAAAGTTTTATAAATTTAAAACTGAGCCAAGAATGATTTAAACAGCAGCAAATCTGGAAATACATAAAGAGCTTATCAAACAATATAGAAGAAGGACTCTTAGTCAAACCAAATGAAACCCATTAAAACTAGACAGACCATGTGCCTGAATGGAATTTTACCATTAACTACCATTTATCCCATTTAATTAGTATTTTCCCCACACACAATAACGTGCACTAAAATACCGTTCTCTCGCCTTGAAATTTCTAATTATTGTTGCGACCCACACCATTATGCTTCTCCACTGCTTTCTCCATCTTTCATGCCATTTAAGCGGCAAGATTTTCAATTATCTATGCAGGACGGACAGAGATACCTTTAAGGAAGGGGCATAATATGCAACTCAATTTCTCTAAAAGCCAGGAGAGATCATTTTTCATCAGAACAAACATACTTTGTCTTTCATCATTTTTTTTTTTTTTTTGGCAAATAAAGAAAAAACAGGTTATTTAAGACACCCATTTAAACACAAATTTTGATATCCCAAGAGAAAAGTGTTAATCACTTAAATAGACAGGATTGTCGCCCACCATTACCACATCCCCTCCTCTCCCAAGTTTTAGAAAATGTAGCCTCGGCCCACATAAGTTAAGCCAGCCAGGAGTCCATAGGTCTTTAAGAACTCCCAGTCAGCAGAGAGCGCTGAGGCAAAGAGAGTAAACATTTCCTCCTTTTAAAAAGGGGAGTGGAAAGGGAAAAAAATAGTATCAAATACCTTCTATGGGCCAGGCATGGGACAAGATGCCTATCTATCTATCTATCTATCTATCTATCTATCTATCTATCTATCTATCTCTGCTAATTTAATGGTCACAACTGTCCTGTAAGAGGGATTATCACCCTCATATACAAATGGGGAAGCTGAGCCTCAGACAGGTAAAGCAGTTTGCCCAACTGGAAGGTGACCCAGTCCCCAGGGTCCGGCCCAGACTCACCCAGCATCCCCATGCCAAGCATGAAAGCATCCATGGTATAAGGCAGTCCCCGGGCCCGGCCTCTTGTCCCAGGTGGGAACATGACTTCCTTCGGCTGAGCCTTCTTACATTCTACCTGTTAAACAGAAAGGCGAACAAATGAGATGCAAATGAATTCCATGTAAATGTCAAATGCAGAACTGATCTGGTTACCAGCTAAGTTATTTTTAGCCTTGCTCCTTACTCACTGTAAAAACAGTCGTGCCGAGTAAATGGCCTGCAAAATAAATATTGAAGAAAACACACCACTTGTGCAAATCCTGCAAAAACCTACAAGGATGAGAGTGGGTTTGGAGGGGCAGCAAGGACATCAGCTGAAGATGCACAGGTGTGGGCTGGAGCTCAAATTGAAACCTGCACAGAAGGTGTGAGAAGGCGGGCGATGGCTGTTGGATGCGTCTGTGAATAACAACAACAGCGATAGTAATAATCCGTCATCATCGTTCAGCCCTTTACACGTTTGCACATTCCTCTCAGGCTCCATCAGGTCAGTGACTCTTCATAGCAGGCCACTTGATCCTGTCTCATTAAATAGACAGGCCAGTTAGTCTTAGCTCCATTTCACAGATGAGAAAACTAAGCATCAGAAGGCTTGTGTAACAAGCTCTAAGCCATATCCCAGCAGGTGCAGGCCCAGAAGCTGGATTTTTAAAATTTCTAGGTCAGCGATGCCACCATCTCCATAAAACCTGCCCCAGCACACTCTCGAGGGAAGTAATGAGATTAAACACAGATTACCGGTCTCTCACTTTGCAGCTATGTCTTCAAGTGATTGCGAATCTTTCCTTTCTGTTTCCCCCTCTGCCTCCAAAATTTCCTAATCCTATTCTGCTCACCTCCAGAAGTCATTTACTTAACAACCTGAATGACAGGTAATACAAACCCTAAGAGGTAAGTAAAACTGCTGCCTGTTGAAGTTCCTACACTGTTATTACCAGTGTTCCTTAGGCCCTTGACCAGCGCTTACTTGCTTTTAGTTTACAGATAGACTTAACAAGCCTTGTTAGCCAGTAATCAATCCCATCGCTGATGAAGATGGGATGTCGTAGAGCAAGGCAGGAGTGCTTAAAGCTGCCGGAACTAACAGCATGGCAGCCTGATAGTGATGGGGAAAAGACAAGAATCAGGTACCTTATTTGAAAAAGCAGTCTGGGGCCATATAGTATAGGAGCCAAAACTTCACATAGTTCAACAGCTGCTGAGGGTCGCTATCACACATTAAATTACTATTTGCTCAAGGCATGTCTGAGAGATGAAGAAAAAGTTAACTTGCGTGCAATGTACTTTGTTTTAAAAAGGACCTACACAGATTATCCATTATGGAGATATTCTCATTCCAAATACTTCAACTAAAAAATATTTTAGTGCTTAAGGCTGGGGGGAAGCTTTAATTACCTAAAATATTAACTCCTCTTTCTTCAAAGACGCCGGATCATAAGTATTTATTGTTGCTCTTTAAAGAATGACAACCACGCATGCTTTAAAAAAATGGGCAAAATGGTTCGACATTCATGACTGATATGTTTAATACAAAGAGTTTTTATAGAGGAAAAAGAAAGAGATGAGCATCTCCACAGAGAAATGGGTAAAGGAGTCAAACAGGCAATTCAAAAATGGCTAATAGGGCTTCCCTGGTGGCGCAGTGGTTGAGAATCCGCCTGCCGATGCAGGGGACGCGGGTTCGTGCCCCGGTCTGGGAAGATCCCACATGCCGCGGAGCGGCTGGGCCCGTGAGCCATGGCCGCTGAGCCTGTGCGTCCGGAGCCTGTGCTCCGCAACGGGAGAGGCCACAACAGTGAGAGGCCCACGTACCACCAAAAATAAATAAATTAATTAATTTTAAAAAAATGGCTAATAAAGAAGCATACATCCCCCCAAACGTGTCTTTTTGAAACAGCAAAAGCCATAAATGTATACACTTCCTGCAACCGAGAAATCCTACTTACAGGGATTTATCCTGCAGGGATGAGGCTATTCACTACAAGCATTAATTGTAATTTTTTTTTTTTTAAATAAAGGAAATGTCCTTAATGTCTAAGAACAGGGAGTTAGGCCGAGTTTGGTTCATCCAAGCTACGGAGAAGCAGGCTGATAACACCATACGCGGGTATTGGGAAACCCTCAGTCCCGGGCAAACCAGGACGGCTGGTCACCCTAAATGCAAGAGGTGGGGAAAAAAAATCAAATTACAGTGCCTTTGGAAAATCAACAAGTGTATATATCATATGGGGAAAAGTACTAAAAAAATTACGTCAAAGTTGTCTTAGTTTGTTCTTTTATTTCCATTGTGCATTCTATTGTTGTTGTTTATTCCTCCATTTTTTTTTTGCTTCGAGCATTCCTGTGGCAAGCGAGGTGGGGTGATTCACAAGAAATGAATTCATCAGAATTGGGTCTTTTCGATTTCTCTCAGAAGCCCAGAGCTGACATTGTGCTCCTGGACTCCAGATCCCATCCCTGGGACTCAGAAGCAGGCTGAGAAGCCTCATTTGCAAGAGGCTGCCTGAGCCTGGGGAGATGGGTGTGCTCTGCAGAGGCAGACAGATAATTACCTAACGCCAACACCGGGATCGGGAATAAAATGCAAACCAGCTTCCTAATAGCCCTATCGGTGACAATCTCCTGCATTGTCTTATGAAAACCTGCTGCCTGTTCCTAGGCAACCTGATCAACGAAAATTTCAGGTTTATACAATTTTCATTTAGGAAACATAAAGGTTAACTGACTGTAATGGGAGTATTTGAAACAAACCCACCTCCTCTTCCTCTCACAGAACAGGGCTGGCAGCTCTGTTGAATTCTGCTGTCTGGGCTGGTGATGTTTCGGGCGGCACCGGCTGCGCGGGTTCTGTCAACCCCTCTCCGTGTCGACGGTGAGTGCTCCCGGAGGCCAGGGGCTATGGCACACGCTCTCTCTGGGGGACCCCGCACGTCCCGGGCACTTGAGTGACAGCCAAAGGCAGCAGTCGCGCTAGGGTGCCTGGCCTGGCCTAGCTGGCACGGAAGGCTTCTCAAAAGATTTCTCAGGACCAGGAGGCCTGCCCCCAGCCCTCGCTACCTTTGATGATCTCATATGAAGAAAGCACACAAAAGGGGAAAGAGGCGTAGCTTTTCTCCCCCTGGATCCTGAGTCCTTGCAGTGGGCCTGGGGCTTGCTGAGCATGAAACTCTGTCCTTGGCTCACCAGACTGAGTTCTCAGGGCAGGGATCGGCATCTGCCTCTGCTTCCTGGTCCCTCAGTGAGGTTCCATGCAGAGCACGGATTGACCTACACGCTCCTTCAGGGGGACCCGGTCTACTTGACGCCATGATGCTGAGGAACGCGACGTGCCCAGCGAGCGCTGGGCAGAGGGGGTGCAGAGACACACAAGGCAGGGCCCCGTCCAAGGGCCGTCAGTCCATGAAAAGAACAGGTCCTGACTGCCTTGTTCTCCTAACATTAAGGCAAATATTCATCTGTCAACCTGTCCCTCGTCACTTGCAGGCCCGTCAGCCTCTGGCACCTCTTGAGCGAGCCTACAATTGAGTCACCCCCATCCCCGCTCTCCTCCCACTGGGCCCTGGGCAAACCAGAGAACTTGGCAGGAGCACCAGAGTTACAGTCAGAGCCAGAACTCGGGGAGCCAGTCCATCTCCGCAGCTCTACACGCTCAGTCATCCGGCCACACGCTGTCCCAGTTTTCTATTGCTGTGCGACAAACTCCCCCAAACTCGGTGGCTCTGAGCAATACTTTATCGTGCTTCCTGGTGGCTCTGAGCGCGGAGTGGGCCCAGCGGGGCTCTTGCGTGTGGTCGCTCATGTTGCTGTGGTCACATGATGGCTGGGGACGGAGCCAGAGGAAGCCTGCCTCGGAGGAGAGCCAAGGTGCCTTCTTCCCTCCCCCGGCGGGCATCGGATGCTGCTTTGGCTAAGCCTGTTCATCGCGGCTTCTCCGTGGCACTCGGTCTTCTCCCAGCATGGTGGCTGAGTCCCAAGAGGGAGTGTCTCAAGCATGAGCGTCCCAAGGGACCGAGGCGGAAGCCACCCAGCTTCTTAACTCAGCCTTGGGAGTCACACCGTTTCTTCCATCACCTTCTACCGGTTACACTGGGCTAGCCTGGATTTGGTGTAGGAGGGGGACACTCTCAAGGACATGAATGCTGGGAGGCCTAGGTCATAGGGGCCATCTCTGGAGACTATCGCATGAGATCAATAGAGAGCAGTGAGCAGACAGGACAGCGGGACCCTTGGTGACGGGCTTGCTGGGGGCTGCCTTCACCATGGGGCACAAGGCAGGGCACTGAGGCTCCCTTCCCAGGGCAGCCCCAGAGACACTTATCTGGCTCCCCAGGTAAACAGAAGCAAAATAGGAGTGGTTCTCCTGGTGGTCAGATCTGCTACTCCAGCTCTTTCAGCACCATCCCTTTTATGGTGAGACCCCCTCATTTATGGTTATATGCTCCCCACCACCCACACCCAAAGCGCTCACTCTCAGGCAGCCCTGGTGGGGGAGGAGTCTGAGGGAGAAACATCGCCAAGGCTTGGGTCTCAGGTGTCCTCAATCAACAGCTCAGACCTCACCTCTGCAGCTTCTCACCGCGGCTGCCATCAATACTGTTGCAAATGGCAGCTGGAGAAAGTCATCTGGGTGGAGGGACAGAAGATGCAGTGGGAGTTCCATTGGGATCTGTGCTGCTCGTAAGAAGCCCCAGAGGCCTCTTGTGACCAACTGCTCACACCAGGAAGATGAGGTCTCCATTTTCAAGCTTCACGGCTGGCAAAGCCCCAAAGTAACCCCACACCGGGGTCCAAATGCCAAGACGTGCCAAGCCCCCAAAGCGAGATGGATTTGCTTTAAAATTCCAATCTCCACATAGGCTGCTTTGCTTGGCAAACTGGCCTTGGAGGAGAGGGTGTGGCTTCCCTGTAGCCCACGCAGTGATGGGCTCGGAAGGATGGCCGGGCTGAACCCTCTTCAACGACAGAACTTCTAGGCTGGCGGCTGTCCCTCCAGAGGGTGAATCGGAGGCTACTGTGAGGGTGACGTGTGGTCTCTAGCCCTCTGTGCAGGCGGCTCGTTGGTGTGGGACGCCTCCACCCGTCTGGGTCCAAAGCAACTCAGTGAGGAGGTCTGTTTCTAACTTTATATTTAGAAAGAATTTCAAGAGGACAGACAGCACAAAGGTCACTGCACACCCCTTATCAGAGTCACCTGTTGTGAACGTTGTGTGGCTTCTGCTTTATCAATTGCACACTCTTCGTCTATAACCATGTACTTTTCCCTGAACCATCTGAGAGGGGGCTGCATACACTACGGTTTGCGTTTCCTGAACATAAAGACGTTTCCTTACGTGAGCACAGTACAGTTAGTTAGCAACCTCAGGACATTTAGCATCTATAAAATACTTGTATCTAATCTGCCTCTGTACTCCTATTTGGCCAGTTCACCCAATGATCCCTTTCATAGCAGTATGCCCACCTTGTAGAACAGGAAGCGGAGGCCCGCGGAGGTGCCTGTGGCCTCAGAACCAGTCTATGTCTGGTGGGGCTGGGTTTGAACCCAGGTCCGCCTGCTGTCACGGCCCAACCAAGGCAGTGGGCCCCGTGCCACCCCCTCTCTAGGGGGGCGATGCTTGGCATTGGCTTTGGAGAAGGCGCTGGGACTTCAGCGGGGACAGCTTCCCCGCAGCTACTCTGAGTGGCCGCTCTTGCCCAGCTGGCCCGCAGCCCTTGCTCAGGCAAGCTCCCTGCCGGGCACCTTTTGGAAGAGGCTGGCAGTCTGAGAAGGATGCCACGGTCTGGGAAGTGAAAAGGCTTTTGTTCTTCCTTGGTCTCTACACAAACGGCCCTGGTCAGCACGTGCCCCAGGGCCAGGAGGGAAGCCTGGTCCAGCCTCAGTCTGGGGAAACACAAGCCCCGCAGCCGTGGCCTTGATTTACCATCCAGAACAAGGAAGATCTGTGTGGCCTGAAGAAGCCAGCGTTTGAAGCTTCATTTCTTGCCCCAAACAGGTCATGTTAGAACCATTTACTCCTCTAGGGAGAAAGGGGCCTATTTCAAAGGATAAAATCGATCTCAAAGAGATCAACCTGGACCATGTGGCTGGCAGGAGAGGAGGGGACAGCTGTAGGTCAGGCCTCTCGGGGTGGGCGAGCGCTCGGGGGGCGGGGGATGGCTTGTGGCTTCTGCTGTGGGCACCATCCTTCTGGGGAGGCTGCCCGAAAGACACAGACACCTGACCACCGGCATCTCCTCTGCCTCAAGCTGCACCCCCTCCCCAGCCAGGTCACGGTGGGCTCCAGGCCAGCAATGCCTCTCTGAAGCCCCAAACTGACCATCTCCTGCAGCCCCCAGGCTCCGAGCGGAAGGGCGATGACACTCAGGTATAAAGATTCTGGGGCGCTGCCCCGAGCCAGCAGCTCCCCAGGCTCTCCCGTGAGGCAGGCGGGGTGAGCTGCACCCCGGAAACCACACACAGCCCCCCACTGTGGTGTCCCCCATCACAGCCTTTCTTCCTCCTGCCTGCTGCTCTCTCTTGCCCTCTTTGCCAATTACAAGCCTTTCTGGAGACTCCAGGAGGGTGGACCCTTCACGGGGCTCTTGCCCTCAAGGATCCTGCAGAGCAAGACAAAGGCTAGGCAAGCTCCCTGGGGAGGAACTGAGTCTACTGTCCCGCCCGATGCACGGTGCCCAGAGTCGGCCTCAAGAGCACGGCGGCTACAGAATGTGCTAGAGAACATGCAGCAGCTGCAAACGAAGATGAGGGCCCTTGTCCCACCATCACTCAGAGTTTCAGGACGGCAGCTGGGTGAACACCTGGCCTGAGACACCATCACGCCAGGGGCAGCAACCACACCCTGGAAATCCTGGCAGCCGCCCTGGGAAGACCCAGCCCTTGACTCCAGCGGGAAAGGGCATCCAGCCATCTGGCCATCCCTGCGCCTCACCAGTGCCAGCTCTTGTGCCCTCTGCCAACGCAGAGAGGACCCTCAGCCAGGCAAGACGGGCGAGTGAGTGGAAGGGAGGTCCGTGTCCCTTCCCCGCCTTCGTCCCTTCCCCAGACATCTCCATCAGACATTGTCCTTGCAGACAGGGAGCAGCGTGTGGCCAAGCACCAGAGGACCCACTTGTATGGATAAGTTGTCTTGTTCCAATGCAAAGGGGTCCTCACAGAAAGGGGAACCCCCCCCCCCGCCATGGAGTCTAAGGAAGAGGGGGTTACTGTGCAAATCGAAAGGGAAATGCCAGCCTGGGAAGTGAAGGAGGCCAGCAGAAACATCTACCTCCAAAGGACACACGCTTGCTCTAAGTGGCCCAGACCGATTCATGACAAGCACTGAGAGCCCCAGCGGCTATAGAATCTTGGCCGCCCTCTCTGGTTAGTTAGCAGAATCACTCTGGAGAAGAAGGAACATATTGTTTATTGAGCACTCCCCGTATTCAAGGCATAGTCACCACATCCTCGTGTGTGTGTATGTCTCTGTGTACACATATATTATACAATGTAGAACATATGTCATGACACATACATGTAATAAACATAAAGCACAGCGCGTGGCACACAGAAGTCCTCCAAGAATGCCCTGTGTTCTCAAGACCCTCACTAATCGACTCCCCGTTTCCTCCGTGAGTTGGCCCGACTCACCCCATGGTTAGAGTAGAAAAGGAAACTGAGGCTTCGAAGAAGGATTTGTCCAAGGTCACAAAGCCAGATAATGACGAAGCGAGGATTCAATCCTAGGTCCTCCAATTCAAAACCCCTGTCCCCACCTCTCGGCCTCTGGCCAGCCCTTCCCTACCTCCCTCTATCCACCTGTCGAGGTCCATTCGGAAGTTGTTCCTCCCACAAGGCCATCCCTGATCCGAGTTCCAGAATTAATTTCCCCACCACTTCCGGGACTAATGTCATCCAGTTTCCTCTGCTCAGTATTTGATTAAAATCAGTGAGGGCGAAGTGAAAACAGTCATAAACCAATACCATTAGCAGCTCCTATTCAGCAGGCAGGGCCGGGTGGAGACACAGATGAATTCAGGATGTCGCTCAGAGTCTGGGCAAGGAGTGGAGAGGGGCTGGTCCCTAACCCTGTCCGGAGACACATGCCCAGTGTCCACCGCAGCCTCCAAGGGGTGCCCAGATCCAAGGGGACCTTGTCCTGCAGCCTAGCCTAGAGGCTAAGGTCCCTGGTTTTGCCTCTGCTCCACTACCAGCTCTGAGCTGGGACCAGATTGCCTGACTTCTCTGTGCCTCAATTTTCTCATCTGTATAACAGAGTAACAGCAATGCCCACCCCACGGGGCTGCAGTGAGCTAAGAAATTAAACTAGCTAATCCTGCAAGTGCTCGCGCTGGATAAAATTAGCTGGGTCACACCTGACTGTCCTCCACATGGAGCCTAGGTGCGAGCCTTTCAAGGTGATAAAGCTAGTTCACATCTGCACTTAAAACGTAAATCCCAAAGCCTGGGGAGCAGGGCGGAAGGGAGAAAGTGGCCGCCACCGCCACCCCGCAGGCTCGGAGACCTGGCACGCGGCCACTAACCTTCTCCCTGACCTCCTCAACGTGCTGGCCGGATAGGCCCGTCTTCCTGCTTTCATCAGCAAGGTGTGCTGAGGGAGCTTCCCAGGCTGCACTATTTGGGGAAAAAGCTGATGGTGGCAGCAGCAGCTGTTTTTTGTTTTTTTTTTTTTAAATTTCTGGGAACCTGCAAGGGCATTTCAAAGTGAAAAGAAACCTCAGCCTCCAGCAGGTGCCCCAATTCTGCCACAAGCTGGGTGTTTATCCCAGTCTGTGGTGGGCTTTGCCAGAGACCCTGCCCAGGCCTAATTTCATTTCTCGATTCAAAAGAAAATAAAATAAAAGGGCAGGTTGGGCATCGGCTCACACGCCCCCAGGAAGTCGGGCAGGGCAAGTGAGTGCCGTCAGAGGAAGAACAGGCCCCAGAGAAGGGGAGCAGAGCAGCCTCTTCCAGGCGTCTCCAGGCCCCCCCTCCTGACCCTGTACCCCCTGGGAGGCAGGGGTAGCACACGTGGAAAAGCACAGAGGCCTTCGGCACCGAGATACTGAGAAGGATGCTCCGCTCTCCCCAGCCCCCCTGCAATGACCTCACCAGAGGACAGATGAAGGGCAAACGAGCCAGAGCTCGGGCAATGGGGAGGCCACCTCCCTGCAGGCCAAATTACTTCTGCCTAAAGAGCAACAGACATTTACCACCCAACCACCGCAGCCCTCCCGGCTGCCTCCCCCCACTTCCCTCCACACAGAGATCCTGCTGCTGGCACAACAGAGCTGGTACAAACAGCTGATACACAAACGGCACGTGTGGATGGGTGCGCACGCGTGCGCGATGGGGGGTGGGCGGGGAAGGACCTCTCCCTCTCCCATGTAAACACCACATTCATTTATTAAGTGCCTCTCTGGCGTTTCTTTCTTTTTTTTTTTTTTTGCCTTCATCCTGCTTGTTTAATGTTACATTTGACATTCTCACTTTATAGATGGCAACAGAAGCAGAATGGATGGCTAAAATTAGCTTAGGAGTGAGAATGAGGCTACAAATAGGATGGTGAACACTTAAGCCTAGTAAATTCCACCCACATCACCTCCCCCCCATGCTCCCCACTTTTGGGCTGGCGCCCAACTGAGCTCTCAGGCCTCAGGCTGAGGAGGGGCAGCCGGGGGGGAGGGGAAGCGTGCTGGGTCGCTGGGGCACCCTGCCGGGGGTCAGCACGCACCCCAGCCTGGGGCCTCCACGGACCACCTGACGCAGCACCACAGCCCCGAGTCCAAGAGGCCAACCCAGGATTCTGCTGCTCTCCCGTCCTCCTGCTCCCTCCCACCCAGAAGCCCCCGTTCTGGGGGTTAATCCCCCAACTGTGCCCCAGCTGAAGGTGGCAAGCCTGAGATCCCACCAGGCTTTGACCTTAGAAGTGGGGTTTTTGTAACCTCTCCAAAGGATGATTAAGCGGAAATGTCCGAGTCAGCTTCTCTGGGACCTAGAAAATCCCATCTGCAGGGGCCTCTTCTGCTCTGCTGTGCAGGCTGTGTGCCTTCGCCACTCCTGCGGGACCCCCGCGCCCCCCGGCCCCCTGGGCCAGAGCATCAAGAGTACCCACACTCACCCCCTCCTGCCCTGGAGACTCAGGTCCCAGACCTGCCCAGGTCTGCACACCTGCATTTTACTGACGTGTCATCTGTCCAGGACCGCCTTACCTTATGATTACATCTTTGTTCAATATAATGATTCTAAGAATAATGATAGTGATGATGACGATAATGATAATAAGAAAACTTATCACTCTGATAGAGCGTGCTACAGTCTGGTAAAACCCTTCACAAGTCCTAGTTCCAGCAGTCTCTATGGTAGGAGACACATTACCTGTCTTACAGAGAGGAGGGCCGAAGCATAGAAGCCAAGTAACTTGCCCAAGGTCACGAGGAGTAGCAATTAGTGGCTGCATTGTGGGGCATGCAGCGGTGAGGGGTTCGTGGCACCACTGTCGGGAAGGCCTCTTGGATTGACAGTACTCCATTCTGAACGTTCCTTCACTCCCCACCTGCTCAGTGCTTGGAGCCCTCTAAGAATGAAGGCGCTGCTACTTTCCGCAGGCTGCTACCCCAAACCCTCGCGTCTGTTTGCTGTCCCCGCGCCCCCCCCCACCCCCGTTCCCCTGCCAACTAGTAAAATGCTGACTCAATAGTAGTGAACCTCGGTGACCACTTGGCGGAGAGCCTTTCCTTGGGCCCATTGAGATGAGCAGACCGCCTGCTCTGAGCTGTATCAGTTTAGATCAGGAGTTGAAAACTACGGCCCACAGGCCAAATCCAGTAGCCACTCACTTTTGTAAATAAGGTTTTATTTCGACATAGCCATGCCCATCATTTACACACCATTCGTGGCTGCTTTTTGCCCTTTGATGGCAGAGTCGAGCAGTTGTGACAAAGACGTAGAGCCTTTGAGGCTTAATATATTTACTATCTGGCCCTTTATAAAAAATTGGCTGGTGCCTGGCTTAGGCAAAATGGAGGAAACGCAGTTACTAAGGAGGTTTTCGGGAAGGCCTGTTCCTTCAAGGCTACCAGATTATACACCCGGCAACAGAGCAGGCCAAGACCTCCCAGGGCCAGAAACTGAACCAGCACTTCCTGTAAGCTGCCAAAGGCAGTGGCCATCATCCATCCCATCTTTCGGAGGAGGAAACAGGTACAGACAGGTGGGGTACTTGCTGGGTCACAAGATAACCAGTGGTGGGTCTGGGATTCAGGCTTGGGCAAGTCCTGGGTGTTTCTAAATGACCCGGCAGGTCCCAACTTGGGGACAAGGACATGCGACGTCACTCAAGGATCCAGCCCATCACCCACTGGATGAGCCTCACACACCTGCAGTCAACACTCCGAGACCCAAACCAGAGGGGACGCCCCGACACTGAGAGCTTCCTTGGGAGGAGATCTGGTCTCTGAACACACAGGGAGTGTGCAGTGGAGCCAGGAGTCCCAGACTGGCCTGACGATCCCGGGCCAGGCCAGCTCAGCTGGCTCCTTACTCTACGGGCCTTAGGCCCCTCACTCCCGAGTTCTTTCCTTCTGACACTGGAAGGATGATTTATGACCCAACCCCCCACGTTATCTCATTAGCAGTGATCCT
Source organism: Kogia breviceps (assembly GCF_026419965.1). Taxonomy (NCBI): domain Eukaryota; kingdom Metazoa; phylum Chordata; class Mammalia; order Artiodactyla; family Physeteridae; genus Kogia; species Kogia breviceps. The sequence goes on from NC_081328.1 coordinate 24,933,724, forward strand.
CGCCAGTGCATTCAGACTTCAATGTGCATACAAGTCACTGTGGATTTGTCAAAATACAGATTCTGATTCAGTACATCAGGGGTGGGGCCTGACACTCTGCATTCCTAACAAGCTTGCCAAGTGCTTAGCAATTTTCATAAATTGGATCACCTTAAAGGAACAAGGAAAAGGAGTTTTTAAAGGAATTCTGGAGTAATCCTTATATAAGGCAAGTAAAAACTCACCCTTATATTTACCAGTCAAATCAATCCAGATTTTTCAATGATCTGGTTTGTCTAAGGTGGCAGCAGGGTAGAGTGGGAAGGACCCAGGGCTGGAGCCAGAATGACACAGGTTCAAATCCCTGCTCTGCCCTTAGAGCCATGGACTGTGGAAGTCTCTGAGCTCTACTGTCCCCCTCTCTACGATGGGACAATGACCGCGTGCATGTAAGCTGCTGGCGCCGTGCCTGGTGACCGCCGATGTCCTGCTGTGGATCACCAGTGCCCCTGCCCGGCCCCTTTCTAAATGTACCCCGAGCTCTCACCCGGTGAGGCGGGCGTCGCCTCCGACTCCTTGGAGATGGGGGCTGAGCCAGGCCTCTGAGGAGCCTGGCAGGTCTCTGTCAATTCCCACCTGCCTCCCTGCAGCACCGGGAGGCCCTGGGAGGCTGTGCTGGTGACGAATCAGGCAAGTGTCCCCGCTGCTTCAATCAGGGCCTGCGGCGGGAGGGACGTGTCATTACCGCACCAGCGCCGGCTCGCTGAGTGTCCGGGGAGGAGCCCCCTCCGGACGGTCACCAGGCAGCCCCGCGTGCGCATGTGTGTGAGCCATGTTTGCGCTGCGCTCTGACTGTGCCAGGTCGGAGGACGGAGCTGAGTCTCATCGGTCAGGCCCTGAGCTCCGCTGCCCCCATGGCCCTTGCTCACCTGTCTCTGGGGGGTGGGGGAGATGCCTGTGGCCGACAGGAACCCCTTAGAAGCTCAGCCCTTCTTCCCAGCCGGGAATCCAGCCCCGAGCGAGCCTGTGTCCTTTGCCCTTCTCTTAGGAGAACTGGGAACCACCCAAGCCACAGCACGGCTGCCTGGGAGGGGTGGTCAGTGGCCTTGCAAGGCTGTAGCCAAGTGAGATGACCCTTCAGGTCTCTTTCAGCCTGGAGAACGGGAAACAGCCTACTGGGTACAAATGTGAGCTCTGGACCTTAGCTTTCTGGGCTTGAAATCTGCTGCTACCACTCGCTGGCCATGTGGCTCTGAGCAAGCCGCTTAACTTCTCTCTCTGCCTCACCCTGCTGATCTGTCAAATGGGGATGATAATTAGTACCTACATCAGATGTGGGTGATAGTCAAATGACATACGTAAAGCAAGCACTCAGCAAAGCATGGAGTTAGCTCTCAAAAATACTGGCTATTCGTGGGATCTCGTGCCGGAGCACCAGGTGGGGCTCTCTGCCCATCCGGCTGCCACCACCGCCACGGAGGCGGTCTCCTTAAGGCCAGGCCTCGACGCTGGCAGTGGGCGTGTGTCAGTTCCTGCCGTCCGGCTTCCCCGCTCCTCTGCAGCCAGAAGCATTCGTGCCCGCTGCTGGCTGTCCTGGACGTCAGGGAAGGACCCTCATTTTAACAAATGACCAGGAGATTCACCAACCAAATTAGATGGGAAATGGCTTTGGCAATGATAATGTGCCTCACTGTCACGTGGTCCCTCACCCAATCCTTTATTCGTTACACGATTACTTACATAGGGCCTACTGAGTGCCAGGCACACGAGGACTCGGTTAAGAACCAGAAAAGCTGGATTCGAGTCCTATCTCCGTGACTCATCAGTGAGACCTCTCCTCTCTGTGAATATGAGAAAATGGTAGCTCCAAGGACTCTGTGGGAACGGGGGGGCGGGGGGGGGCGGTCCCCGCAGTTCTCTGTTCCTGCCCAATTCACGGAGAGACTGTGGAGCTTCCGGGAGATCTGTCTTTACAGTTTCGAACCACAGTCCAGTTTACACAACACTCCTACGTACATTCTCACAACCGCCCCTGTTTCTGCTTGGCAGTCTCTGAGTTCTCAGTCTTTCCGATCTCTCATTTGAATTCTGTCCATAGCACAGTTTAAATGCATTTCCCTTTTGTTTGGGCCTCAGAAGTAGAAACCAGTTATCACAGAATCCAAAGCAATTCAGGGTTCGGGCTTCTCTACCGATGCGTTTCACATTCCACCCTTTGGAGGAGGAGAGCTTGCCGGAGAAGTCCTTTCATCGATGGTGATGTGGACCATGGCAAGAGCTAACGTTTATCAAGCCTGACCCTGTGCTGTTGCTGTGGTGTCTCCTCCAGGCGCCAGCCACCCCACGAGGTGGTCATCACAGGCCCTGTGACCAGCAGTGACGCGCTGCTGCTCTATCCCAGCACCTCTGAGGTCCCCTTTAGGGCTTGTACCTGGTGGGGGTGGGCTGGGCACCTGCAGTGACGCCTCTACGGGCTTCTGTGTTCCGGACCACTCCACCCCCAACCCATTCCTCTTGCCTACTTCCATTTCGGCTTCTTCTCTTAAAGAACAACTACCAGCCCCAGATTCGAAAGAAAACAGAAACCTCACCCTTGGCACACGGTTACCTGCACCTGCCATAGTCGGCCTCCACCTGAGTGGAAAAGAAGGTGACCAGTGTGAAAGACTGGGGACAATGGCTGCAAACCTCTGTGGCTTCAGGCCAGCCCACCGGTTACCTTTCTGGGGCTGAAACTCTTACCTCCTGACTGTCCCCCACGTCATCTGGGGATTCGCCTCCCCACTTCCAATCTCAAACAGTCGTCTGTACAGTTCACCTGGCAGCCAATACCTCAAGGCCTGTGCTCCTTCACTATCCGGGTGGCCCTGGGGCATATCCCCTGGGCCTCTGTTTCCCCACGGGAACAGTGGGGAGAAGAAAGCCCTTTCCCACTTTGTGTCTCAGGCTCGTCGCCAAGCCAGTCAACAGTGAAGGGCCGCACATATGCATTTGTGGCCGCACAGCGAGGCCTCTTGCCAGTCTACACCGGGCTTTCCCGATGAACCGTTACGTTAAGTCCTGCCAGGACAGGCATGGAGGCTGCCAGCGCCCTGGGCTGCCCCCTCCACTCCCCGCTGCCCAGGCAGCCCTCAGTGGAGTCCGTCAATAGCTGGCCTGGCTAGGAGAGACAAGGTCTCCGGGCACTGGAAGCAGGTTTCCTTTTAAGCCTCCTGTCTCTCTAGACCTGGGTTATTCCTACACACTTATCTCCTCTGTACCATTTTAATGCCTGAGCTGACACCTCCACACCACAGAATGCAAAGAAACAGTATTTTCATTTCAGATGCAGATGATGGCTAGGAACAATAGGAACAATATTATTTTAGTGCCCTGGGAAAAAATTAGCAAGTCAAATATTGAATCAGGCCTGTAGCACCACATGCTAAGCAGATTGCTTTGATCTTATCCATGCTAAAAGCTCTATTACTTAATTTAAAGTCAGCGAACACATATGGACCAATATACAACGTGTATCTGAATGCATGTTTCAGAAGCAAAGGAATGTTTTGACTAAAGGAAGAAAATATCAAAGTTACAGTTGCAAGTGAACACAAATTTGCCCTCCCTCTTCTCTTGGGGCTGGAGGTTCTGCTGGCCAACCAAAATGTTTTGGTTCTCAAGGACCTGCTTATGGCTCCAGAAACACCTGCTGAGCTCCCATTTTTTCTGGAACCAACAAGGGTTTCTCACCCACCTACTCAATTGGAAGAAGGGAGTTTTGAGACTTCAAGCCGGCATGCATGAACTGCACATGGTATGGCGCCCTCTGGTGGCCATTCCTCTGGGAGGCCTGCGCCGGCCCCCCTAAACTTCAATGATCCAACCCCCTCCCTGTTGAGGGTGCCCTGCCCGGAAAAGGGACTTTAAAGGGCCAAAAGGAGGCCAAAGCGGCTAATCATGAGGGTAAAACTATCTAGCTGATTGGAAGGGAAGAAGGTTAATTACCCAGCAGGGCCCAAAGAGAGAGAGAATCTTATACATGAAGATAAAACTTCATATATAAGAGAGACCCCCTCAAAAGCCAATCTAAACAGCAAATGTATACCCTAAGCCAGGGGTCAGCAAATTACAACCTGCAGGTCAAATCTGCCCCCCCTCCCCCTTTTGTAGAGCCCAAGAGTTAGGAATGATTTTTTACATTTTTAAATGGCTATCAATAAAAATTTGTGACATGTGAAAATTACATGAGATTTCAATTTCAGTGTCCCTAAACAAAGCTTTATTGAAACACAGCCCTGCTTATCCATGTATACATTGTGTGTGGAGGTTTTGTAGCTGGACAGTCAGTTGTATGGCCGGCAAAGCTGAAAATATATCCTATTTGGCCCTTTACAGAAAGAGCTTGTCAACTCCTGCCATTCACATCGCTGAACTGTCTGGTCCCTACGTATGCCCACCCTTCTCACCTCCTAGCATGACCATAGGCTGCAGCAGTCTGCAGGACAAGGGGTGTATATGGGGGAAGGGAGGCAACATCACATTTCGGCGCAACCCCTACCAACTTACCATTTTATTATTGATTTCATGGAAATGAATCTCACAGACTTTCTCCACAACGTCTTCATTCTCAAAAGTGACAAAGCCAAACCCTAAAGGAAAAAGGAGGGGAGAAAGAGAGGAGAGGTGAGTTCAGTTCCCTTTGGCCCGCACGTCGCTCTCTGATGTCCTGTGGTGGTGACAGGTTCCTGGGCTGAAGGCAGATGGATCCCTGGGAAGGGCCTCCAGCTTGAGGAAACGATGTCTAATTTGTACAGCGCACCCTTCCAACAGTGAGGAAAAGTTAATGATTTCACCCCCCAGGCGGCAGGCGCATGTGGTTTACATTTGCCCGGAAGCAAACAAGAAATTTACTTGTCTGTTATTTACAAGGGTCAGAGCCTGCGGCTCATGGCAGGAGGCAGGCGGGTGGGGGGTGGGGGGGACGGACGACCATGGCGGATCACCGCGGGGCCACACTTGCCCTTTCCGCGATTGAATGGCCAGCCCTTGGGTCGGCCTCCAGACGGAGGCGGTTATTTGTCCTTTTCTTCCTGAATTACTTCCTCTAATACCTCATCAGGACATCCTGAGGCCTGGAAGAAACTATTAAAAGTTTCAGGCCTCTGTTCTGCGTAGGCATCCTTTTTCTACTGCTGCTTCAAAAGCGCTGCGGATTTGGGGCAGTTTAAGACTGTTTGATGCCTGCTGTCAGCCCGTCAGCTCTGCACTGTATTTACTCGGCTGGAGACCGGCTTTGCTAGACAAGCTGCACTGAAGAATTTTGGCAGGCGCCCGCTGCTCAGCATCCTGAGTGCCTCTCGCTACCCTCCTGCCCCTCGCTTTTTTCTCCTCCCGCCCCCGACTGGGTTCCAGCACGCTGCCCCATCTGTGACCCCACTCGGTAAGCACGGCTTTGACACACAGACCCACTCACAGGATGGCACCCTGCCTCGGATGAAACAGGATGAAACGCAGCTGCCGTGAACACATGCAGGGGCACAGACACCCTGAGGGGGAGGCAGCAGATCTGGGTTCCAGTTCTGACTTTGCATCGAACTTACGTGTCATCCTGGGACGCCCCTCCCCCACCCCACCCCCCGAGCCTCACGGTTTGAGACTGGGCTCTGGGTCCCCCCTCACGTCACAACCCAAACCTCTGCTATGGACTGAATGTTTGTGTTCCCTCCAATTCGTATATTGAAATCCTACGCTAACGTACGTGATGGTGTTAGGAGGTGTGCCTTTGCGGGGGGGGGGACATTTAGGTCATGAGGGTGGAGGCCTCTTGAATGGGATTAGTGACCTTATACAAGACACGAGAGAGCGTGCTTTCTCTGCCCTCTGCCATAGGAGGATACAGTAAAACAGCCGTTTGTCAACCAGGAAGAGGGCCTTCACCAAAAACCTGACCAGGCTGGCACCCTGATCTTGGACTTCAAGCCTCCAGAACTGTGAGAAATAAATTTCTGTTGTTTGTAAGCCTCCCAGTCTATGGCACTTTGTAACAGCAGCTCCGCTGACCAAGATACTACCTTCTGCAAAGATATGAGCCTGAATGAACAGAAGTCTGGACACACCAACCAGGAACACAAAAATCAGAATGGCTCTTTTTGTATTGTGATAATTAGTACTTACTGTCAATGAATACAAATACAGATGCTCCCTTTTTAAGCTTCTGTGTCTATTCTGGGCCCCAGAAATCCCAGGTGGGGAGAGAATCTCTCAAGACCTCTTTTCTCCAACCTCCAACTCTACCACCTCCACCTTCTAAGGAACAGCAGGGAATAGGGAGCTGAGGGCACTGCACACCTATATTACAGCTCCTGCAGGATCTAGAAGATTCCTAGGGAAAGGTATGGAAAAGGGCACTCCCTGCTCTCAAACAATTTCCAGCAAAACAGCGCTAGGATGACCACAGAATCGGCAGTCACGATCCTTACGATGATATGTAATTTATTACCACACACCAAATACCAGGTTGGTATTCCCAGCCTACACAGCCCATGCCCAGCCCACTACAGACATGTAAGGCTGGAGGTCAGACCCGTCGTGAGGGGCACACACAAGCGTTCACGGCACAGGGTCAAAGTTGGCCAGTTTCTCCCAGTTTGGTCCTGGACAAGCTGGGTCTTTGGACACAATGATATTTTGCTTAAAATGAGGCCCAACAGGAAACCTTTCACTAGGTTTATACAACCCCTCTACACCAGGTCCCTGTAGAGAGAGCTACAACGCTGACCTTCTCTTTGGCCCTTGGTCCCGTGTGTTACGTGCAGAATGGGATGAGACCACACCCAGGGGCAAGTCTCTGAATGATTTCTCTTTGGGCTTTGCTGTGTTGGCTCCCCAAGCCCCCCTTCAAAGGGGCCTGAAAACCATCGGTTAAACTCTCACCCAGGCTGAAACCCTTGCAGCACATGGAAGGGGACTGGCATTGTTTTGGTTAATCCCCTTTCTGGCCACCCTTCTAGAGCCCAGGTCCTAGTAGAAGGGGTTAAGATGCAATGCCTTCAAAAGGTCCTCCCTCAAAAGGGAAGGTGAGGTGGCACAGCACGGGATGCAGGAATCTGCTAGCACTGGCTTCAAGGACAACGGCTGGGCTGGGGCCTCATTCTCTCTGGGTCCCCAGGAGGCACAGAGCCCCTAACACACAGCAACTGGTGGCTGAGAATGACAGAACGAGCCATTTCTGCTTCTCTACGGCCTGAGCATCTTGCTAATCTGTGTCACTGCCTCCCCCTCAAGACTGATTCAGCCCTTCTCTGGGCATAAGCCGGCTCCCACCTGTGCCAGGCATGGTGGAGGACCCCGAGATCAACAAGGCAACGTCCCTCTTCTCAAGCAATTCGCTCTCTAAAAGGCACGGGTCAGAGGTTCCCACTCAAGAGGGGCATCTCTCCTGTGCAGACCTCACCCCTCCCTCTCGACCCTCATGTCTAGCCTATGGGTAATTCTGGGTCTCCTTTGTCTCTGAAGTTGCCCCTCTGGCCTGAACTCAGACTGACGCAACATGCAAACCCCTAAACGAGCCAGGATGGGCCAGTTCTTAGGTAAGGAGAGAACCCCACTGCTAATTAGGGTGAGTGCAACGGGTTGAACAGTGGCCCCCAAAAGGTATGTCCATGTCCTAACCCCTGGAACCTATGAGTGTGACATTATCGGGGAAAAAAGGTTTTTGCAAACGTAATTAAGTTCGGAATCTCAAGAAGAGATCATTGTGGATTTAGGGCGGGCCTGCCACCCAACGGCAGGTGTTCTTAAAAGAGAGAGGAGAGGTAGAAGTGAGACATAGAGGGGAGACATCCACCTGAAGACGGAGGCGGAGATTGGAGGGATGCAGCCACAAGCCAAGGAATGCCTGGAGCCCCCAGGAGCTGGAAGAGGAACGGCTGTCCCCTAGAACCTGTAGACGGAGCACGGCCCTGCTGACAGCTTGATTTCAGACTTCTGGCCTCCAGAACTGTGAGAGAATAAATTTCTGTTGCATCAAGCCACTCAGTTGGTGGTAATTTGCTATGGCAGCCACTGCAAACTAAGACAGCAAGGTTGCAGGTTATGGCAGCCTCCACACAGGTGGGCAGGTCCCACAAGATCGCTCCAGCCAGACCAAGCACGTGCTCTGGATGGAAGGCAGGAGAGTGTGGACGAATGAGGCAAACCCATCTGTGCCACCGGGAAAGGGCAGGAGTCAGTGCCAGTCAAGGGCACCCCTCCAGGAGCCGGAGGACAGTGGTTTAATGTCACCCAGCTGCTGAGCACGTACTTGACCTGCAAGAGCACCCAGGTAAGTCTAGTTACCTGGAGGCCACGGGTTGAGTTCCCCGCCAAGGAAGCTGCTTTTCTGCTGTAGCCCACTCCTCCCTGGTCCACTGTGCGGTAACTCTCTGAACTCGGGGCCCAACACCACTCAGGACTCACTGTTGCCCCAATTTCCCATTCCCTGCCACTGCTCAGAGATGGGAAGAGATGTGGCGGAGCTGGCAGACAGGAATTAAAATGCAGACTGTTGCACTGGGAAGGGAGGGGGCAGGACTCGCGGCGGTCACTTCAGATCCTGCCTCCCTGCTGGTCCCTCCTCTAATCCCACAGGACTCAAAATTCGAATATCACAAAAATGATTTTTCTGATCAAAGGAGAGAGCCTGGATTTGAAGCCTGTGTACCACGGATGCATCACAGTTCAGCGATGTCAAGACTCATCTGCAGTATTTTAAAGATCTATATCGTTTCAACAACCTTGTCTGTTTAGCCCAAGTAGAGAAAACAAACTTGATTATGTCTAAAATATTTATTCATTCCATTTGGAGAAAGCAAAGAAGCAATGAAACACTCAACTATCAATACATGTTATTCCTGAATGTATAATCATTTTTATGTCACAGATGCATTATCATTTACAATGAATTAGCGACTCTTTGGCGAACAACCCCCCCCCCCCCCAAAATCAATTAAACTGAGGAGTGAAGGGCTGAACAAGGAAGTCAGAAATCTGGGAAGGATGCGGTAAAGGGCAGGAAAAATCCTTTTTCGGCATCGAAGTCTTTTTCACTTTTGAAATTAATTTTTTTATTGGGTAAAATATACATAACATAAAACTTACCACTTTAACCATTTTTAAGTATACAGGTCAGTGGTATGAAGTACATCCATGATGTTGTGCAACCACTATCCATCTCCAGAACTTTTCACCATCCCAGACTCGAACTCTATACCCTGTAAGCAATAACTCTCCCTTCCTCCCTCTCTCAGCCCCCAGTAACTATTCTACTTTCCGTCTCCATGAATTCGCCTATTCTAGGTACTTGGTGTACTTGGAATCCTACAGTCTTTGTCCTTTTGTGTCTGGTTTATTTCACCATGCATAATGTTTTCAAGGCATCAGGATTTTGAACAATCTGTCGAACGTACAGATCCTACATGAGGCTCAGGGAGGTTGAGTATTCCTGAGAAGGAGCGGGAAGGACTGATTATTTCCCTCTCATTTTTTTCCAAAAGAGAGCCTCGCAGAGAATCAGAAATGGAGTCTCATGAAAGCCCATCAAGCAGAAGCTTAGCAGCCAGGTGGAAGAAACACACAATTATCCTCGCTCAAAAGCAAGGACCAGGTAATGAGCTGTGTGCCTTAACAGCCTCCCTTCACCTCTCTGGGCCTCACAGAAGCAGACAGAACCGGGTGGGGTGCATGGGGGGGGGTCCTGCTCTTGTCCCCACCAAGGCAAGGACTTTGATGCACAGTGTCTACAGGGGCTCCAGCTCCACGAGGGCCCTTTGGGGCACCCCTGTGAACACCCCTGCCCAGTGTCTCATCTCCCTTGGTCCTAAGGAGGTGCCACCCCAGAGCCAGAAAACACCTCCCTAGGCATTTAAAGTCACGAACCGCCATCCAGTACGGAGAGGAGCCCTAGGGGCTGAAAATGGGGGCGGGGGAGGGGGAGTGTCAAAGGGCCCAAACTTGGGGGACAACAGGCTAGAAACCCTCTCAACTTGTCATCAGCAAAATGTCACCTGCCTGGCCTCTCACAAAGTCCCCACCTGAACTGCAACTGCCCTTCTGAGGAGCCCCAGGAGTCAACAAAACTGGGACAAAGAAGGTGGTGGGAAGGTTAACCCCAAACAAAAAGGGATTTAAAAACGGATATAAATAGGGGAGACGTTGAGAGCGAGCCTTTAAAAATGAAATTCTACAGCATTCTCCTGAATGAAGCTATTATTGGAAACTAACAAGTAAGCTCTGCGTAAGAGATAAGCATTTAACAGTCAAACCTTTTTTCCCTCTTTTATTCAAATGAACTAAACTGAATATTCATCTGAACAATACAAAGCTATGAAAAACCACACACACACACAGAAGAGAACAGAAGACTGAAAACAAGATACCTCAAAATTAAAATGACCTGCTCCAAAGGCAGACACTGCGGAACATCCAACAGTTAACTTCCAGAGAATTCTTTTTTAGGTCAGGGAGGGAAAGATGGGAACGGCCTCCTCCTAGCCTCAAATATAATTTTCGTCTCTTATCATTTAGGTCAATGAACACTAATAGACAATCACACAGTGCCTAACGTATCTTCAGTGAAAATCAATGCAAGTCAGGAGTTAACACACTTGGTTAATGGGGGAAAAAATGAGAGAGAAGAAAACCCAGACTGTCAGATTTATTCTGAGTATCCCATGAGGAATTTAAGGTATGTGTACGCAAGGGTATTTATAACCCACGCAACCTCCCTCTCTTGCTAATAACCCAGTGTTGGGGGAAGCAGCAGCATCTCTGGGCTGCTTCCAGAGTAAGTATGAATCCCTTGGGTCTGGGCGTGGGGAGGACTTTCTGGTTTCGAAATGCTTCCCCTACATCATCCTCCCTGGTCCCCAGGGCAACCCTGAGAGACGCAGGGCAGCCTCCTGTGTAGTCTTTTCGCTCAACTGCGCAGCTTAACGCCTCGTCCATGCAGGCGTGTGGACATAAGCCAGAGCACGAGTCGAAAGAGGGGTCATCCTCGGCTCCTTTCACGACCCCACGCTGCTTTTCCGGAGAAGGCCATCAATCAGGGCTTCCCTCCATCAGTAAGTGTTCAGAGATGGACTGGAGGCCCTACAGTCCTGGGAAGGTGAGACCTGGGCCACGAGCACGGTGGTCTGTGGGTTTCAGCACAGAGTCAACCCCCCGGTAGCTGTGTGTCCGTTACTGACACTTCACCTTGGGCTGCCCTCCATCCCCAACTCAGAACACGTCAGGGCCACTTCCATGGGCTACAGCAGGCTTGGCAAATCGGTTTCATCTCCTTGGAAGGGTTTTCCTGGAGCCCTGGATGGGGTCTGAGGGCCCCCCTACATGGCGGGATGGGATGGCTTCACATGTCCCTGGGTTTGTCCTTAAGAAAATGTAACTCAGAAGACTGATCTGTTCCAAGAAAACAACGAGCTGCCTTTCCAAAAGAAAGGACATGTTTCTGATGACGGATTCCCCATTTGGGGATACTCACTGCCTGTTACCTGGACATCAGTGAAGCCCAGTCTGAGCTGCCGTTACTTTCCTGAGCATCTTCAGATGTTAGGTACTGGGCAGGAGGGGGTGACAGTCCTGGCTGTGCCTGTTCTCATACCCAAACGCTAATGTGGATTTCGATCACATATGCATGTCATGTCCCACCAAGCCAGGGACGGGATTCCTTCAGTCATACCTACTGTCTGGTATCCTAAAGGTGGTTATTTATTATCAGTCCACATTCTAATAATAATTATAAAAAGAGAAAGCTTACTGCATGTATTTTTTTTTTTTTTTTCGGTATGCGGGCCTCTCACTGTTGTGGCCTCTCCCGTTGCGGAGCACAGGCTCCGGACGCGCAGGCTCAGCGGCCATGGCTCACGGGCTTAGTTGCTCCGCGGCATGTGGGATCTTCCCGGACCAGGGCACGAACCCGTGTCCCCTGCATCGGCAGGCGGACTCTCAACCACTGCGCCACCAGGGAAGCCCAACTGCATGCATTGATCAGCCTTCTTTAACGCAGTCTTCACACCCGATCCTCGCCAACTAGATGACTGTTCCCACTTTACAAACGGAAGAACTGAGGCCCGGGCAGCAGGGGAGCGGGGAGCCTATGTTCGTTCCACCCCAGCCCCCTTTCTTCATATAAAGGTGGGTTACTCTAAACCCAGTATGTGCTGGATTCTAAACGTGTCCCACCACCTGGCTCTGGAACCCCACCCCATCACCTCGCTCTGAGAGACCCTCTACAAACCGGGCGACAGCCCTTCAGCCTCATGACCCGGCAGGAGGGCCAGGAGAGTGGGGGAGACACGTGCTGTCCGGTCCAGGTGAGTGTTCACTCCTGGGTGTGTGCAGCTGAGCCCTTCTACAAAAAGGCAACTCAGGGGACGCTGAGGGCTTTCACAGTGACACCACAAAGATGAATTTTTAATTAATTTATTTAGTTTTTTTTGCGGTACGCGGGCCTCTCACTGTTGCGGCCTCTCCCGTTGCGGAGCACAGGCTCCGGACGCGCAGGCCCAGCGGCCATGGCTCACGGGCCCAGCCGCTCCGCGGCACGCGGGATCCTCCCGGACCGGGACACGAACCCGCGTCCCCTGCCTCGGCAGGCGGACTCTCAACCACTGCGCCACCGGGGGAGCCCACAAAGATGAATTTTATAAAGAAAAACAACTAGAGCATCACCTAAGCTAGTCTAGCCAAGGATGGGCACAGGGTAAGGCCTCCTCTGAACGTTTCCAGACCCCCAGCCACGGAGCTGCCAGAAAACTGGGCTGGGTCATCAAGCAAGATGCTAGTAGACACCTCTTGCAGCAAACTGGCTCTCTAATGGGTCAGCCACCCTGGAGGGATAAACAGAGAAGCACTCACGTCCCTGGCCTTATAAAGAACAAAGAACAGGGACAGGCACACTGACCCGGACGGACACAGGACTCGGCCTCAGGGCTGGTGGGAACACAGGTGTGTGGGGCCAAGAGGCCATCGGAGGCAGACGCTTGCTACCACCCTCCCTCGTGGCTGGCGAATGAGCCGGTGATGGATTGGCTGGTTTGCAGACATCCCTTCTCAGCACAGTCCTCTGTCTGCCCCATACCCTTCTTCCTCCCTGACCTGGAGCCAGCAAGCTGCCTCTTTGGGGGTCCTTTCTGACCTGGCCTTTCCTCCCTGCCATGTGCCCTTCGGGGTGGCACTGCAGCCCTTCCACTGTGGCATCACTCATGCACCTGCTTTCTCGTTTACGCCAGTAGCTTGGCAGCTGGTTGCTGTAAACGATAATAAAATGCCTTTCCAAAAAATGAAGGAATGTGACCAGACACGCCAGACATCACGATATTAAAGCCGTGTCAATTAATTTCTCCCCCTGCTTGATAAACGAGCCCCATTCCATCTCTTAATAATGAGGAGAGAAACAAGAAAAGTTGACACTTGGTTTAATTTATTTTCTCAACTTGCCTGATCATATTTCTTTCTGCCTTGCAGAGCTGGCTGTGGCTGTGGGGAATTATAAGTGGCTGGCGTGCAGGCAGATACTGGATTGGTGTGAATCGACACGGGTCTCTCTATCCCCACGCACCACTTCTTCTGGAGGGGAAGGGACTCGGCGAGCCAGCTCGGACCTGCACCTCTTCAGCCACCTTCGGGGGGCAGGGAGAGTGGAGGCGGGGCAGGGCGGGACCTCAGGTGTTGGGGACCCGGAGCACAGCAGTGACACTCTCAGACTCCAGTCTAGTGCTGAGCACCTGCTCGAGACTGAATTCCCTAAATTAATACGAAGCTAGGTTGGCGGCATTGGCCAGAGGGGAGCCAATTTCTCAACTGAAAAGGTGCTTTTCTTTCCCTTTCAGCCCGAGGATGCTCTAACCAACACCTGACCTTGAAATGTGAGCATCATCAACCTTCTAAAGGTCAGATACCAACCATGAACCAGCAAGTGTTTCATTAAGGCTTCAGTTACAAGTAAGTTTTTCATACGACCACCATACGCTCAGGATTATTTATGGAGGCCCACAGACCATAAACCAAGTTGGGAGTAAAAGTGAAGTGTGCTCCTAAACCAGCGCTTCTCGGTGTGGTCCTTCGGCAGAGTCTTCTGACGGGTGAGGGGCTTCTTAAAAATGCACATCCCAGGGCTTCCCTGGTGGCGCAGTGGTTGAGAGTCCACCTGCCGATGCGGGGGACGCGGGTTCGTGCCCCGGTCCGGGAAGATCCCACATGCCGCGGAGTGGCTGGGCCCGTGAGCCACGGCCGCTGAGCCTGCACGTCCGGAGCCTGTGCTCCGCAACGGGAGAGGCCACAACAGTGAGAGGCCCGCGTACCGCAAAAAAAAAAAAAAAAAAGCACATCCCCAAGCTCTGTCTGCCCCCTAATGTGGGCGCTGTGGGTGTGGCCCAGGAATCTGCATTTTAACTGGTTCTCTGGTGATTCTGATGCCCACCCAAGTCTGACTCTGCTTTATGTTTCCCAATTCAGGATGAGCCAAGTGAAGACCATTTGGTAGAAAAGAATCCAGAACTTTCCACTGGAAAGAGAATCTTCAGGCCCCCCTTTCACATGAAGGGGGAGGCTGAAGCTGTTCTAAAAAGGCTCTGATATCTCTTTCATGGAGAGCGGGACCTCACAGCCCCAGGGGCAGTCTTCATCCAAGGCAGGGGGAGACTGGGGCAAAGCCAAAGCTCCTCCCCCCGCAGACTCAGGAAAGGACTGGAAGCCAGTTCATACTAAAGTGTGAATGACTGACCTTGCTTCTACTCCCAGAGGTCATGGTGGTTTACTCAGATCAAATCCTGATGTGAAAGCAATTAAGCTCTACTTGAGAATTCCAAACAGGCATTCAGGCGGTGGGAGATGTTTTTTTTTTTTTACTGATGAGGGGCACCTCCCTGAGTCTGTGAAATTATATGAGTGTATAGAGACCTTTACAATGAGGGGGAGGGCGCGTCTGAGAAAAACACCCAGGAAGGAAGAGAGGGAGGTTAAACGGAAAAGAGAGGGAGAAGAAGGGAAGGAAGAAGGGAGGGTAGGAGAGAAAGAGATTCAGGGGCAGGTGGGGCGGAGGGAGAGAGTGATGCCGCCAACCACCCCGAAACCATTTTTCTAAGAGAGAAATCTGCCATGAATACTGATAGCGTGATTTGAAAGTGCCTGCGGCTACAGCGAAAGGGTGTCTCATCCCAGACTCTTGTTAACCGAGGGGGGAAAAAGCACCTGTGATCCAGGCCAGACAACCCCAATCTCATTTCATTCCGAGCGCGCTCCGTAGCAGTGATTCTGTGAATGACACTTGTCAGGGCAGCAGATTAGTTCACAGACCTATTTCTTGTGCGTGGTGTTCCATCTTGGTAGGGAAAATAGTCAGTTCTTGGCGAGAGAGACACATATTACTGCTGTTAAGTGCCAATATAAACTCTGGGACGCAGTGGTAAATTCACCAAATTAAATCGCTAGACAACTGGCTCGGCTCAGGACCCCGGGAGAAGGTGCCAGGACGGCAGCGCGGGGGCTGAAGGAGGCTGAGGTCGGGCGCAGCTGGAGCAAAGGCTGCTCTGGAAACACAGGGCCTGGGGGGCTTTGGCGGGCTCCACCGGCAGAAGCGCGTCCTTCAAGCTTCTAAACCCTGGGGCTTTCTGAGCTCAGGGGAGATGGGGCACCGGCTGCAGGACTCTTACCCACTGAAGTGGACATCTGGGTTAGGACCCCCAGGCTCTCCCCCAAAGAGTGGGTTTTAAATCTGTCCGCTTTTCTGACACTCGCCCTCGAGTCCCACCCACACAGTGAGCCTCCTGGAAGCTTAGGGTGGGGTTTCAATCCACCTTAATGCCGCTGCTGAGGTGGGGTAGACTCCTTGGACTTTGGAGCCAGGTGGATCTGGGCTCAAATCCTGGCTCCAGCAACGACTGGCTGTCCCACTCTGACCCTCAGTATCCTACCCTCTGTGAGACACAAATTTAAAAAATCTACCTCACCAGCCTGGAGGTTTCCTTGAAAACACCTGTGAGGGGTGAGCTACCCTCTCCCACAGTCAAGAGACTTTCTATGGCTTCTCCCCTAACCCAACCTCTATGTCCACAGTCACCTTTACCCTTTGCCCTGAACCTCACTTATTGAAATCCATTTGACATTGACATGTGTGTCAAAGAGATGTTCATGGTGCTTTGCCATCAAGGTGGGAACAGGATTCAAGACAAGGGAGAGTTAAAACAAGTCACATGGTCAAACTCCCATGCAAACTTGTTACTTAAAAGGACCCTACGTCACTTTAGGTTTTTTATAAAAAAAAAAAGGACTGAGTTTTGAGAGGCAGTCCCTGTGCTGGCTGAGCATGGCCTTCAGCCCGATCACTGATACGCCACCAGAGCCTCTGTGTTTGCTCCAGGGTCAGGAGCCTGTGCGCTGGCTGTTCTGGAGGGGGTGCCCTGTTATCCTCGAGGCGGGGACATGAAGGAGACAGAAACAAAGGGGGAAGGGGACGCCGACAGGAACAACGAAACCTGTGCTGCAAGGAAGGAGCAGAGTCAGCCCTGCACCCCGTTCACACCAGGGTGGAGGAGAGGACCCCTCGGAGAAGCCCAGTCATCTCAAGATGCCACCGCTTCCCTCTAACAAGTTCTCAAGGAACAGTTACCGGCCTCAGAGAAAGTTCCAAAACTCCGTCAAAAAACCACGACTTGGAAGCAGGTTCTCAGCGCCACCACAAATTATATGACTTTTATGATGAGGTATATTTTCAGAATAGTCCCAACCGACAGAGCCCTGGCTGGACGCCCGCTGGGCCCGCCACCAGCTCCGTGCCCCCTGCAGAGGGGTCATTTCTGCCCACATTGCCAGGACTCCAGCCAGCCGGGCTGCCCGTAAGCCTGCCCGGAGTTTGGGGGTAGGTGGCTGCCCACTGAGATGCCTCTGCACAAGACACACGCGCGTCCCCACCGCGGGCTGGGGGCTGGCTTCTTTTCTTTTTCTGGCTGTAAAGGAACTGTTCTTAACATCTGGAGTCCAGATCTCTCTGCAAGCTGAGACCAGCAGCCCAGGCAGCCTGGTAGCGGGGGGCAGCTCCGTCAGGAGCTAGCAGAGGACGGCTCTTTGGCCCCCCAGACAACAGCCTGGGTGGGGAGAGGGAGAAGGGTGGGGAGGAGCAGGGGTGAGGGCAGCACAGGCTAGAGGCTTGCTACTCAGGGTGTTCTACCAACCAGCAGCACAGGCACCTGGGAGCCTGCTGGAAATGCAGAGTCTCCAGCCCCACCCTGGTCCTCTTGAATCCGAATCTGCATTTTTTTTTTTTTTTTTTTTGGCGGTACGCGGGCTTCTCACCTATGTGGCCTCTCCCGTTGCGGAGCACAGGCTCCGGACGCGCAGGCTCAGCGGCCACGGCTCACGGGCCCAGCCGCTCCGCAGCATGTGGGATCTTCCCGGACTGGGGCGCGAACTTGCGTCCCCTGCATTGGCAGGCGGACTCTCAACCACTGCGCCACCAGGGAAGCCCCGAATCTGCATTTTAACAAATCCCCCAGGTGATTTTTATGCAAATTAAAATTTAAGAAGCACAGATCTGGAACACTGATTCTTACATCAGAATCACTTAGGAAAAATTTTAAGAATACCAATGCCCAGGCCCCATTTTCAGAATTGAGTTAGGTCTGGGGTAGTACCCCAGCATCTGTATGTTTTAAAATCTCTCCAGGTGATTCAGACGTACAGCTGGGCTTAAGAAACACCGGGAAAAGGAAAAAAGCATAATGCTTAATTTTTATTTTTCATCTAAAAATAATTTCAGCTTCACTAATATTTAACATATGGAGTGAATGGTCCTAGTGCCCTCATACATCCAGACGTCAGAGAGATATTGTCTTGGATGGTGTTTTATAGACCCCTGGAGAGAAAAAGGAAACGCTACAATGGGGGTGAGGTCAGAGTGGCACCTCACTTAGTTACCTGCTGCAAGCGTAGCCGGTACCCAGTGCTGTTCAGGTGTGACCAGGATGTATAAATGGATGTATAGCTTATGTGATCTGGCTTTAAGTAAAGGAACCCTTGCAAAATGGGCAAAGAAAACCAGACTGGAGATAGTGCTAATGATATAAACCTTGCCACTACCAGAAAACAGCGAGCTGACCCTACTCTGCCACTTGGCAAGACTCCTCACCAGCCACTTCACACCCCCAAAATGTGTTCTGATCAGATGGGAGAGCAGCAGCTGAGTGAGTGAGAAAGAACCCGCTTTTCAACAGAAACTCGTGCTTTAGAGAAAGCACTTGGAAAACAAATGTTTGGAAAATATTTTTGTTGTTCTGTGATTTTATTGCTAAAAATGATATGACTGGGTTATGTACAAAAGCTCTTGTATCCGTATACTTTTAAAACTTGGAAACAGAACTGTAAGACTCAATTTTTTTTTTTTTAATGAACATTTCAGTGGATTTTGAACCCATTTGTTAAAAATATAAAAATGCAACACTTGATTAGTTTGCATGAAAAACTGATTGACATCAGGGAAGATGGAAATTTACAAGCTGAATTTCAACAAAATCCTTTGCATAATTGGAGGATGGGATTGAAAAATTAGTATCATGATTTAGTCAGCACAGCAAATGTGATTCTTCCACTGAGATCTGTATATCTCGAAGTGTATTTTTCAGTTATGACAGGCATTAAAACCAAGTATCAAAATAATAAGCTAAACTCAGAATCCAACCTTTGGAGCTGAATCACAAAGTGTTATTAAGTCAAGAATTTTTAAAAAGCATATTCAATCATAACAGCTCTCACCAAAAACTATTTTAATTATTAATAAATAAAATTCTAAATACAGCTTATTTCAAATGTATCCCATCCTATTATATTCCTATTTATATAGGTTTTATAATATATATGATATATTAGCATAGTAGTACATGTATATACATTGAAAATTAAATAAGACATATTGGGGGTTTGTGTGTTAATTTTTTTTCTGCACAAAAATTTTGAAGATATAGAATTTTTTTTAAAAAGGGTTTTTTTGACGACTCCTGCTCTAGAAAGAGAAGGTGGGGCTGTATGTCCTGAACACTGGTTCTCAAGTCATCCCTTAGTTACAGAGACTACTAAAGCCAGAGGATAGGGTGGGAATAGGTACCTTCAGTGCCTGCCAGCTGGTGTGGACGCCTCCGACCCCCAAGGAGGGGTCTGCAGGTGGGCTATTCATGGGACTCAAGAACCTGCTAATTCTAGGATCTCCTGGGTCCTCCTGGTTCAGAGCACAGAATGCTTAGAAGGCATTTTGGGGGTGCATCCTTCAAACTGAGAACCCTCCCCCATATGTTAATGGCAGCAATACCTGAACTCTTGTCAATAAATGTTTCATAGTGTCATATCTTCATTAAAATTTTATTCTATTAGCATTCTGAATCCAAACCACTAAGTACATAATTGCTAAAACATGTGTTAAGCGACGACTTAGGAAATGCCAGTTTTATCATATTGTTAATTAACAGAAAGTAGGATTAATACACTCACAGATCATTAGGAGCATTCAGTTCAGTTTCAGCAGCTCTTCAGCGGGTGGGGGGGTGTTGGTGTACACCCTGGGAATTGGCAGCAAGGGCAGAAGAGTTCTTTGTGGTTTCCCCTCAGCCCTTCTGCAGGTTCTACGAGCGTGTCTGAGAGCAACTCAAGAGACAGGATATCAAGGTCTATTTTGCCCAAAGGAAATTATTGTAAGATCTGATACCACTCAGTGCAGCCTCCTCGAAAGGGCAGATGTGGAAGGGTTTGGATGGGGAGGAAGAGAGAGCAACACATCCATTTAAGTCAGACCAGTAAGAAAGACTCCATGGACCACTGGGGAAGGTTCAAGTCTTGAACCCACGGATGTGGTTGAAATCCTGGTTGTGCAGCATTACTGGCTGCGTGATTTGGGACAAGCCCTTAACCTCCTTGACCCTGGGTCTCCACCTGAAGAAAGGGAATAAGGATGCCCACCTCAAACGGCTGGCCTGAGGATTAAATGAGATAATGCCCACTCCTGGTATCACCCCTGTACAAGTCTGTAGTTTTCATATAAGGATTTTATACCCAATATTGCTTGGAATAAGTGGGCCACCAGCTGAGACTTGAAAATAATGTAGATATCAATAAATGTGGACTGCAGAGGGATGGGCTCTAGTGGGGTCTACCCTGAGGTGCCAAAGCCAGGTGATTAGAAGTGAATTTGGACTCGCCTTGCTGTCATCTCCAATGGAAACCAGGACATAAGATCCCTAGGCCAGAGGGGTTTATTCAAAACTCTGCCCACCTTGTCCTGGGAATTACAGAGGTATCCAGGCACGAGATGGACTAAATGTCTTCTCTTTTCCCAGCTGCCCAAATTGCTTTAGCCTGACCCGATGGTGGTACTCCCGATTCTTCACGCTTAATAATGAAACAGCCTGCCTGGCTGGGCCGCACGTGAGATGAGGGCTGGAAGCGCCACAGCAGACTGGGGTGAAGGAAGGGGCCAGGCAAGGGTGGCGAGGCCACACCTGGGTTTCCTGAAGCTGGAGGGTCAAAGGCCTGGGTTTCCTGGAAGCTGGAAGCCTGAAGTCAGAAGCCAGGGGTCAGGTTGAAGCCCCAGATCCGATACATGAGAAAGCAGTCAGGGAAAGCAAACAGGATCTTTAGGTGGGGCAGGAGCCCTTCGTAGAGGAAGATAAGGGAAAGGCCATGCTGGAGCCAGGATACAAAAATCAAAGCTAAGGGGAAAATAATAATAATAATAATAAAAAATGCTGACCAGCCTCTGCCAGGCCCAAGTGGGAATAGAGAGAAATCACCTGGTTGCATTTTCCTGGAATATTCTTTCAAGGTCCTAGGTACTTTGTAAATTAAAGTTCCCTGTGGCGAGGCCTTCTGAGATGGGTTCTCATTTGTGGGTTACAAGTGGAAAGAACCCCCCTTATTTGAAGGTTGTGAGTAGAAGGAGTCTGGGCTTTGGGTTCAGACGTGGGCTGGAACCCCAGTTCCACAACCAATCAGCTGTGTGATGTCTCTCTACTTTCTCATCCATAAAGTGGGGACGGTAATATTTTCGACTGTAGACCTTTTCAACAAGACAATGCTTGAGACATGAAGCTCAGCACAGTGCCTAGTTCTAATCAGATGCTGACTCCTCTGTGCTCTGCTCTGGAGATCTAGTTTTACTTCTATTGACTTGCTGTATTGATTTAATAACTTAACCCTGTGGGATGCAGCCTCCAGAAAGTGGCTGCTCAGAGGGGAAGCTGCAAGGATTCCTGGGCTTTGAGTATCACCTTTTCACACTGACCACACGGGGGCAAAGAGGGCTGGAGACAGGCTGAGGGGTGACCCCACCCCCCCGGGGGGGGGGGGGGGAGAAGGATCCTCAGGGTGGCTTGGCCAGACACCCAGTACAACGCTGCCCCTGATGGGAGACAACGCTGCCCCTGATGGGAGATGGGCCCTCCACTGCCCAGAGCAGCCCCGAGCACACTTCCAGGCCAGGTAGGAAGGCAAAGGCAGGATCCTCCTCTCATCGTCAACACAAGACCCAGAGCCTCTCTGTTCTCCAGAGAAGGCCACCGAGAGACAGTGGAGCTTCTCCCGATGTGAAAATCACAGCACACAGAGCACCATGTTGGAGCCATCCTGCCACTTGGCTGCAAAGACCAGTAACTTCAATTTATTTGTGTCTGGGGCCTTAAAGAACCTCAGCTGTCATCCCTTCCTTAGTTTATTACCGAATTTCTAAAATATTACATTCTTTATTATATCCAAATTCACTTTATTGCACTTGACAATACAGATAATCACATACCATATGCTCTAATGTTTTGAAACCAATGCATGTTGACAGCGGTTTTTATTCATGATGCATAATTCCATCCCCAGCTCACAGTGAGGCCTCTGGGCACCCAACCTGGTGTTAAGACTTTTGCCTAATAACAGATTAGCAACACAGCAAGTTTCGGAGACACCCTCATCCCTTGCCATTCTCTCTTTACAATGGGAAAAACGTACCTGAGCCGAAAAGATGGATTTATCGAAGAGAAGAGGAAAAAACTCTCCCACCACCCTCCCACCATTCCCAGAGGGTTTATAACGATTTGTTATTGTTCCACGCTTATGAAACTTGATATTGAAAGGAGGGATTGGCCTTGTGCCAAGTAGCAAGGCAGCTAATCACACCAACCCACACTGCTGGCCCCTGAGAACTGAGAACACACGACGCCCCAAAGCTCTCATTAGGAGTCTCTCTTGTTTTCAGTCTTGTTTTGCTACAAGCAAATATTTAATACTCCTCTACCTTGGTGAGACCTCCCCCACCCGCGTGCCCTCTTCTCATACCCTGGGCATCCCTTCTGTTCCCAATTAGCCCCAAGCTTCCTGGCAAAATGTACAGAGCCGGGGATGATCCGTACCCCTGGCGTCCTGGCACCTCTCAGGCAGAAAGGCCAGCTCGGCGGGAACCGTCTCTGCGGCTCCTTCCACAAAGCCTTCTTGTCCTAGGGTGGCCGAGGCAAAGGGTGGATCGTTTGAAGATGATCCTCCAGCTTTGCGGTGGAACAAACAATGCCATTTCACGCGTCTCCTAACTAAGCGCTTTCCTGGGCTTCACAGAAGCACTCGAACAACTGTAAACCCATTAGATCATGCCGGGCGTTGTGGGAAAGAGCTTGCGCTGTCGCCAGCAGAGAATCAACTCAGATTTATAGATCCTTAAAGCTTTAATATATAGGTATTAGTCTTCCCCTGCAGACAGACAAGGGGACCAGGGCCGTGGCGGAGGAGAGAGAACAGCCCACAGCTCAGCTGCAGACAGACTGGAGTTTCACAATCATTCTCCTGGATAATGAGATTTCTCAACAAGGGGAGGAGGGGGAGAAAGGAAAGCCAGGCCTTTGCTGAATATTTGGCTATTTTCCCAAGGCTTTGCTGGGGGGGTGGGGGGGAGAAAAGAGATGTTATCTTTAACAGTGCCTCTGGAGTGCCCAGTGACCTGCTGTCAACAGAAGCAATGGGTACCCAGCGAGGAAGGGGCTGGAATCAGATGACGCAGAAAAACACTTACTTAGCCATCTTCCTCCATGTAACTGCTGTATATATTAGAACTCTTTTTCATAAATAAAAACCTACTTTCCCTTTGGGCTTACATCATGACTCCAAGAAAGGCTTTGTCTTTTATTTCTGAATCATCTTTTGCAGGCAGGGGCTCCTCCTAATATCTCAGGGGGTTTGTGCTGCTTTTTGTTTGCTTGCTTTTTGTTTTGTCCTTTTCCCTTGCTTGTCTAGCACAAGCTAGTAAACAGCTGGTCGGTAAACCAGAGGCCGGAGCTTAAAGACATAATTTCATAAAGAAACCTCCTGAAATATTACTGGTTGGTCTCTATGGGTCTGGAAAGGAGATGGTTTTGGCCATTTCAAAAAGCATGATTCACCTGTGGTTTGCAAAGTAACCACTGAGCAACACTGGTCCTGGCCCCATCTCGCCCCATCAATTCTATTCTCTAACTGTTTGGCTACTTCTCGGAAAAGGGATACCACCCCTCACCACTTCACAAAGATGGTTTGTTTTAAGAGGTGGGCATCTTGAGGCATTGCTAAAGTCCTTTTTCATCCTGAGGGCCCATCTTTCTCTTGGTAATTTCACAAAGGGCCACCTATAGACAGGGAACCAGCAGCAAGCCACTTTCCAGAGGCAGGACTCCTGCAAGATCTAACAGAGCCATCTTGTTTCTCCTGAATCTGGTCTCCTCTGGTTCCTCCTAAATTTCTCCATCATACTGTTTCCAGCCCCCATCAGACCTCCTCTGATAGTAACCTACCTTGTCAGCGTCCATCCTAACATGGGATACCTGGAAAGGTATACGACATTCCACGTGGGAATACTGCAGGGCCCTAGATATTCGACCGGACTTCTCTTGATGCAGTCTCTCGTGGCTTTCTCAGCAACTCCATCACCCCACTGCCTCAAAGAAAGCTTATGGCCAACTGAAACTTCCTGCAAACCATTATCCAAATCTCTCCCCGCCCATCCTTCACTTGTTTCCCTTTTTTTAGACTATAACCTTTGATTGTCATCTTCTGATTATAAAAGTAATGCACATTGTAGAGTCTTAGAAAATACAGAAAACGTTTATTCCTACAATAAACATTCACTGGACGCCTACTGTATGGAAGACACTTAGTCCAGCCCTGAGGATACAGTGGAGAACAAGACCCGGCTTCTGCCTTCAAAGGTGGGAGAAACACACACCCCATCATCCCCACAGCTAGTGTGTAAAGAATGGAGTGACAGAGTGTGCATTCCACGACGGCTGTGGGTCTCGCTCACCACCATGTCCCCGTGCCCTTGATGAGTGTCCAGCACAAAGCAGGTGCTCAGCAAATGACTGTTACAGGGGCGAATGGGCTTCTAGTAGATCAGCCCATCTCTCTCCGCACGTACATTTTTTCTCCCCAAAGGCCGAATCAAGACAAGAGACATTCAGTACCAGAGCAAGTTTTAAGTAACGCAAAGGACCCTCAGTCCACCAGGCCCTCCTTTTCCAGTTTCTACTCAGAGCCTGGTCCCTGAGCACACAGTCTGCTTAGCTGCAAGACTGAGCTGCAGAGGAATAAGAAAATAGTGAGAAGAAAGAGGAGGAAGGAAGTCAACTCCAGAATCCCTGGGCCTGGCCGTCTTGCTCCTCTGGAAAAGCCCCGTTGTAAAGGCTTAGGTACAAGTTTCTGTCTCTCCAGGCAGGAGCGACAGGAAGATCAGAGTGGTGATTGAAGGGTGAGACCGGGGCACACTCTCGGCTTCCGCTGATCCACCGCACCGGCCAAGCTGGCTTCTGCCGCTTCCACCAGCAACACAGGATGTTTCAGCATCCTGGGGTAAGTGGTGCCGCAAAAACCACAAGCCAGACAAAATCCTGGATGAATGTCCTGCTCACTGTCTCCCATGAATGAGCTGCCTGGAAGGGAGGGCACCAGCCAGCAGGCAGCCGGGACAGGAATCTACTCCTGCTGCGATTCTTTCTTGGTCCCAGGTTGGGAAGTGCACTTCTGTCGCTTTCTAGCATGTCTGTCTCTCTCTCTCTTTTCCCGTTGCGGAGCACAGGCTCTGGACGCGCAGGCTCAGCGGCCATGGCTCACGGGCCCCGCCGCTCCGCGGCACGTGGGATCCTCCCGGACCGGGGCACAAACCCGTGTCCCTTGCATCGGCAGGCGGACTCTCAACCACTGCGCCACCAGGGAAGCCCCTAGCATGTCTGTCTCTTTGAAGGCTGGGAGGGTTGTCTGCCCTGCTCATCGCAAGACTGATGAACCAGAAGCTCCGTGGTTACTCGGTAGAAGACAGACAGAAGGCAGGCGCTAGGACAGAACCCACGCTCAGAGAGAAACCTCTGCTCTACCCATTGTCATCTGGCAAGGCTGCACCTAGAACCCTGTGCCCTACTCAATGCAACCAGCCTTTCCTTCCAAGGAGAGGCTGGGGATGGCTGGGGAGGCTTGAGCACTGGGGAGAGGACCTGAAACAGCGTGCTTCATGTGGGGTCAGGGGATTGTCCATGGCTGGCCTCTCCAGGCCCCAGCCCGGAGCCACCCCTTCCCCTGACCCCATCCCTCTGAAGGGCGGTCCTACCCAACCACCTGTACTGCAGCTCATGAGCGCCTTGCCTTTTGATTCTTCACTCCTGGCTTTCTGGCAGCCAGAAGGAATAACGGACCTGCTTATTTTATTTCATTGGCTTGTAAAGGGACATAACCAAATCGTGATGGGGAAAGAAGCTGGCAGTGGTAGAGGCCAGCAAAGCCTGGGGAGACGCCGGGAGTTAAGGAATGCCTTGGCCATTCGTTCTCCCTGAAGACTAGCAACACTGCTGGACCAGGATGGATGCTATGAGCGCTGGGGCTGGGGAAGCACAGAGGGGCAGGGGCTGGAGTTCACTTCCCAACCTGGGACCAAAAGACCCTCGCCCACCAAAGCAGGGGCAGAGCTACCCCTGACTTGCTCTGCTCTAGGATGAGCCATGTTCCTTTCCCACCCGGCTGCTCCTTTTTATTGGGTCATCATCATTATCATCACAACCACCACCATTTATTTAGCACATAAGTCTTAACCCTTTCATATTATCTCCAATCCTTCCAACCTCAAGGCAGGTAGTATTATCCCAACTTGACAAATGCAGGATCTGAGATTCAGCACAATGAAGTCACTTGCCATGGCCTCTCTGTAAGTGAGCGGCTGAGCTGGGAGCTAAGTCCACATCCATCTGTCTCTAAAGCCTGGACTTTCCTCTCCATCGGCCCCGGGAAGGGCCACCAGGATAAATGGAAGATTTAGTGCTAACAGCCCTGGATAAGCCACCATACAATGGAGGCCAAATGATGGACGGGTTATCCTTGCTGATAACTGTGGTGGTCTGGGATACTCAGAGGGTCTGCAGTGAGGAGAGGGTTGATCTCCAGCTCCATCCTCATGAGCTGTAGCACCTTGAGTGACTCACGTGACCTCTACAGTCCCAGCTTCCTCACTGAGGCCTGAGATTTCAGTCTGCAGTGCTCACTACCAAATTCCCTGTACCTAGAACCTGCATTCCACCAAAACTTGTCAAATGAATGAATATGAAAAGCGGAAATTTCAGTAACATCCTCGCTACCCATCTTATTAATGAAATAACATAGAACACTTTGCACGGAGCATGACACATTTCTAGGGATCAACAAGAAGTTCCTGGTTATTATCGGTACTATTATTATATACTTTTATTATAATACCGTTATTGCTTCACAAGATTATCATAAGGATCAATGCATTTTCGAACTGTAAGATAAGCCAGCGTTTTTACAATAACTAGTAAGCAATGCTGAACACCAAGAGCAGACGCTGATAAGTGGTCATGGGTAATACAGTGGAGACCAGCACAGAGGCATCCCAGGAGGCTGCCCTGGCCTTTCCCTCAGCCCCGAGCATCTGGGGCCTAGTAGGTGGAGCTCCTGCCCAAGCTCTGTCCCAGGTCCCCATCCACCTGGGGCTCTCCAACTCGGGTGGAGTTGCTGGGCACGTCCACGCGTGCACGGCCCTGTGAGAACGCCTCCTGTTACCACCGTGCAGGTCCCCGAATGCCCATGAGTTACGCCACGTCAGCCAGGTCTCAGATCAGCTTAGTTAAAAACAGAGTTTGTAACAGAAACCTAAATCCAGTCTCCTCTAAGTCAGGGCGGCGGGGGAGCAGGTGCCACCCAAATGTGGCGCCATGACGATGTGCAGAGGTGGCAGCCCCGGGGCGAGGAGGGCTCTTCACACAGAAGGGACGGCATTCCCTCCCTTCGATTCAGTCCGTATCGGCTCAGCACCTGCACGTGTGCCAGGAGGATCCGAGGCTGAATCAGCTGTGCCTCCAGGTGACAAAATGGACAAGAGAAGTGGGCACAGGACAACTCTACTTCGGGACAGATTTCCTTAAGGAAAAGGGTAAACAGATTGGTCTTTTAAAAGGCTACTCCTCAGAAGCTTGGGTTCTGAGACTGTTTCCCCCCCCTCCCCGCCACCCCGCTTCCAAACTACTGGTAGCCAACCCTGGGCTTGGGAGCTCTGCAAATTCCTCTAATCCTGGAGGCTCTCATGGCAAGTCCTCACTCTTTCCAGGTGGCTGGTGCCAAATACCATCATGCTTAGCGAACCCAACATTTCCGGAACAGGGTGAAGCTCAAAATAATTCTCACAGTTAGACTCACTGGGACCTAAATAGCTTTGCTGATTAAACCTTTGAATCCTTATCCGAACCGGTGACATCCCTCCTTAGGGATGCCAAATCCTTTCCTTCTTCCCAGCAAGCTCAGGCCCGAGGGAGGGTCTGATTCCGCTGTACACATCAGTTAGGGTCACCTGCCCTCAACTGGCTATAAGCCACTGATTTACCCGATCGGAATTGCCGATCCGCTTTGCAGTTTCCTCACCACACCCCCCAAAACAGAGAGGACCATCAGTTGCCCTCATTACACAGCACCCTTGTTTGGGGATCTGGAATACAAGGGCAGCTGTGCACAGGTTGAGACTGTGTGGAGGAGGAGGGGCCCTTGCAGAGAGACGGCCTGGGACCCTCTCCTGATTTCGGGGGGCTAGAGGCACACTGTCAGCGGTAGGAGGGACTGACTTTCCCATTCGGTGTAAGCCACTCGCCTGCCTAGTGGGAAGCAGAAAGAGGAAGAACTGCCGAGTATCTGGATTTGCTCTTGATGTGTCATTATTATAATTACTGTTATTATGTCACCACTGTCTTTTTCAAAACCATTCCCATAGGTGATTTCACTTTATCTTCACAATCATCCAATGAGGTATCTTGAAAGGGATTATTATCCCCATCTGAACCGCAGAGGAACCCAAGGCATAGACTGGGTGACCCTTGACCTTCGCCACACCGTGAATCAAATGACAAGGACAAGAGGAGGCGTCCCCAGTCTCACCTCGGGCCAGATAGCCAGTGTCTGGAGGTATCCGAGGTAAAGGCAAGAAAACCACCACTAGGTCGGTCAGAAGCAGGCCTCCAAGACAGACGAGCAGGCAGGCTGCCCGGGGCCCAGGTGACGGGGCCACACTTCCCCTCCCCCTCGCGCCCCCCTGCACCCCGCCACAGTGCGAGGTCAGGCCACTTGGCCTGCGATGCAGGGAGAAGATTTAACAAGCGAAACGAGCTAGTGGTGGATTGATTCTCCGTTGCCGGGGGCGGCCCGCCCTCTCCCTCGTCACTGACAGGCAGTGAAAGGTTAGTGGCGCGCTCCCTGCCACTGGTTCCTCGGAGCTAAATGATAAAATGATGTCAGGACTGGGCAAAAGCTCGATTGCTAGTTAGAGCCACCACAGCTGCAGAAATGAAACTCTCCTCATCATCACCTGCTTCTTCTCAGAAGCTCTGAGCCAGACCCGATGCATCAATGCGAAGCCCACCCCAGCTGACCGCACGCTCCTGCCCGGTCCTTGCCAGCCAGACAGCGGGCAGCGCCGGCCACGGTGGGCAGAGGCCCTCAGCACCCCCGTGGCTTGTGATTCACCCTAACCTGCGGGGGGTGGGGAGGCTGTAATCGCTGCTCTGACTGCCTGCCCCCACGCCTGTCCTTCTCCCAGAAGTCCGGGGGAGGAAAGCCAAGCCCTGCTGGCCCAGCAGGCTGGGTTGGGAGACCCCACCCCCACCCCGCCACCTTAGGTAGAGCGCATGCCAAGCTGCCCAGCTCTGGTAACTTGGACGCACCCACAGGGGCAAAGGCAGTGGGGACTAGGCTGGCTTCCCCGCTCAGCTTCACATCGGTTGTTGTAGTTGTTTTGTTTTCCCGATAAACATTCTGAATAGGCATTATGGCCGCATCGCTGGGAGCACCAAAATAAATCAACATGATCTCAAGGGCCAGAGACAAGAAGGGGGGCAAGGAGACCGCAGTCGGGGCCTGGCTGGGGCCTCCAGTACCATCCAGTGGATACCAGCTGGCAGAGGCCTCCATTCCACGGATGGCTCCCACGCTGCCTGCAAAGCCTCGGACGATTCAGAAATGATTAAGGCACAGACTTAACTAAACCCACCCATAGCTCCCCCACCAGAGAAAACCACTGGCAACAGTTGGAGAATTTCTCTCCTTCCATGAACACTGCTTTACTGGAGCCGACTCTCAGCCCAGGCTGCACCTCGCACTCACCTTGGCAGCTTTAAGAATCACCATGTGCAGATCCTACCCTCAGAAGCTCTGATTCACTTGGCCTAAGGTAGGGCCTAGGAATTGGTACTCTCCAAGAACTCCCCAGCTGATTCTAATTCTAATGTGATTCACTGTGTATATACATTTTTATAGCTTTTCTCATGCAATATTGTGTCATCAGCATTTCCACATGTCACTTAAAACCTCCCTGTAAGTATCACATTAACGGATGTGTAATAATCCATCACATGAACGTCCCATAATTTCCTTCCAGTTTGCTTTTGTAGGTGTTCTCCTGAGTGGGTGTTGGCACGTGGCTTGGGTCCAGACGGAAGTCCTCCCCCCAACCCTCAAGGCAGGCCCATTTCACACCCCCTCCCGACCTGGGCTCCTCAGACAGAGCCTGGCCGATGGCACATCCACTCAGGGACCCAGGGACTGGCCTTTCTGCACTGCCGTCCTGAGATCCTGTGCCACCCCCCAGAATTCTTCGCCAATTGGGTAACTTGTTTGTCTCTGCCAGGAGGATCAACTTGGCTCCACGGGCAAGATACACCCAGAAGGCCCTGAACAAAGGTCCGGGAAGCAGGATGGGCTAAGTTGTTCATTAATTCCTTGTGAGGTCCTCACGGAATTTCCACAAGGCTCACTGATTTGGGATAGTGGCCTCCTTAAAAGACATTCTGAGCCAGAAACTTGGTCAGGAGCTGATTCTTCATCTTCCTACACCCATTTCCTCTTACTCCTTCCTCTGAGCGCCTTGAAAAACCTGTATCTCCTCAGAAATGGGTGTCTTATCGGCCCAGGCACACAAAAAGCCTTGTTTTGGAGCCCTGGGCTGAGTCTTGGAAGTTCCAGCTTCGAGGTGGAGCGGGTCCTGGATACGGACGGGTCAGTTCAGAGGATTCTCATGGCTCCTTTCACAGCCAGAATGTCCAGCTTTTAGAGGATCCACCAGCGAGACAGTTGACCCCAAGGCTCCAGACTGAGGCAGAGATGTCTCTTTACCATCCTCCTTCCAGATGTTCTAGGAAGGAGCAAACACCTGGCAAGGAAACTGGGGCCCGTTTCCAATTCTAAGCTACTTGGCCCCTATCAGGCAAGGCCCCTCCATTTCCCACTCAGGGAACATCTGGCGAGTAGATGATTGGAAGCACATGCTAGCAGTTACCACACACTTCCCAGCAAAACCTAAGCTTAGTCCCAGGAGCCCCATCTTCCCTCTCTCTAATCCACCGTCCTACCCCCTTCACCTCCCCATCCTAGCTTTGCCGAGCTTTACTGCAAAACAGATGTTGCACCTGACCCAAGATCTCCCAGGCACGTGGCCAAAAAATTTTTTTTTTCAAGAGGCTGCAACGTGAAACGGTCTTCCCGAGTCCAAGATAGCTTAGGAAATATGGCCCCCCTTCCAGCTCCGTGAGCAGCCCAGGTGCGCTCACTCCCCGCTCCCAGCCTCTTCTCTTGCCAATAAACACCATCTCTCCAGCCCTCCGGAGGCCAGCCTCCGTGCAAAGTCTGTCATTCCCACTCAGCAGGCACTACAATAACCAGGCCACAGGTACTCCCCTTCAGCTGAGAGTCGATGTCAAGTTTAATATGAAGGAATGTGCTGAACAGGACCCTCCAGGAGTTTAATATCACTCATTTCCAGCAAACCAGGTTCAGTTCTAGGGCTTCTAACAGGAACAAGAATCCGAAGGGAAGAAGGGAGATTAGTGGCTGGAACTAGGTGTTCACTGTTAGGAGTGGAGCCATTAAAAGTCGAGAAGAGGGCTTCCCTGGTGGCGCAGTGGTTGAGAATCCGCCTGCCGATGCAGGGGACACGGGTTCGTGCCCCGGTCTGGGAAGATCCCACATGCCGCGGAGCGGCTGGGCCCGTGAGCCATGGCCGCTGAGCCTGAGCGTCCGGAGCCTGTGCTCCGCAACGGGAGAGGCCACAACAGTGAGGCCCGCATACCACAAAAAAAAAAAAAAAAAAAAAAAAAAGTCGAGAAGAAAGTTATAGAATCAGAATGATTTAACCATCTCCTGCTGTGAGGCCCTTGGGAGCCTGCCTCCTACTGGCTTCATATTTCATATTTGCTATTTGCTATGGATGGGGGCAAATGTGCGGGCCGGGACAGGTCCCCCTGAATTTACCCACTGGATTTTGCCATGGCCAGCATTCCCCTGGAGTCTTCTCTTCACCCCAACCCGGGGACTCTGTCTTGTATCCTGTACCCACGTGAGAGAGCGTCCTCAAATCATACCCCAAAGTCAAAAGGAGTAGAAACATGATTAAATAATGATTTGGGAGGACAAAAAAAATCTAAAGTACACTTCTTTTCCCACATGGTATCCGTCTGTGAATTCAGAACAGGGAGGGCTCCTGTTCCCCTCTATCACAGACGGCACCTCCTGCATCTAGACCCCATCCAGGCCTTTATTTCAGTTTGTCTTCCTGACCCAGAAACTTTGAAAGAACACAGGCTCTGGAGTTAGACAAGCTCAGATCCCAATGTCAAGGAGACCACTTACAGGAAGCTATCAATCTCCTTGTGCCTCAGTGTCTTTATTAAACTGGGACAGTAATACTTCTCTGACAGGGTTATTGTAAGGATTCCGTAAAGGTGTTTGTTGCAATGCTGGGTACCCAGCAAGGCGTCCAAGACATCTTCTATCTCCTCTCTCCCCCTCCCATAATCTGTTCTGTTTGACAGAGAAAGCTGGGCAGCCATGCGGAAGAGGGACAAATGCATCCCACACTTTTCTGGGCACAGGTAAGCGGATCATCTCCGAGGCACTGGCCTCATCCATCAGGAAGACACCCGAGACTGCCCAGTGCTCCGGGGAAGCCTCCAGAGGAGCCCCGCCATCCTGGCATCTCCAAGGCACAGCCCCGTTGCACAAAGCACGCACATCCCACTGGAGAGAGGGGACTGGCGGTGGCTGGTTAACTGCCGGTTAAGGCAGCTGCACTTTACAGTAACCCAGCATGGACAATATTATGAATGACACTCGCAAGCTGCCAGCCTGGGGACTCATTACCGTCAAGGTACAACACGGCAGCCTGCCAAGCCCCCGGCTTTCACACTCGCTATGCCAGAACATCCACACACAATTTAATTGCATTATAATTTCAAAAGTGCTTTTCAAACTGGAAAAAGGCATTCACTGATTAACCAGCGAAGAGCAAAATTGTTTATGAAATTGAATACAAAAAGCTACAGAAATGTAATTGGGTCGTTCTAGCACCTAATTTTCAAGCCATTTTCCCCACTTATTTAATCACGAGATACAAAAGGACTGACTGAATTGACTTCATACTAATTAGATTACACCCCGCGATACTCCGGGCCTGTATTCCAACTGGTTGATAGCAATGTTTTAAACAGAAACCAAAATGCTGCTGCAGCTTGTCAGTGGGACAGGATGGGTTGTTTTGAACAGACCCGTCCATCCTGAGTGAGAACGATCACTTGTCCCCCAAACCTCCCAAGCTCCCTGCCACGTGGAAGTGTCCTTGGAGAAGCATCACCCTCTGGGGCGTGGACAGGAAGAAGCCTCCGGCCCCGCTCCCTGGCACGATGGGTTAGAGTGAGCCCCTTGTATGACATCCCGCCACCTCCCCAGCGGGAACGGGGCTGCCAAGGCAGGCGGAGAAAAAGCCACGCGGCGGCTCTCCTAATCGGCTGCACGAGGCCGTCGGTGTCCTCTGAACACTCCCTTCCACTGTTTCATAAACCGACTGGTGGCCCCAGCTGGCTCGGCGGCAGCCTCCTGGACAAGCCCAGCTCCGCTGTGTTCTTTGCTCACTTCTGCCCTGAGCTGCGTGAGCTGGGCCGAATCCTCACTCCCTCAATTACTGAGTGAATAAACCATTTTCCTCTTGGAAGGCAACGCCGTGCTACACTGTCCACGTGCGCCCCTGGAAACACAGGCGGGGTCCAGGAGGGTAAGCACAGCAGCTGCCCTGCAGGTTGCCCTAGACACTGACGTGGACTCAGGGTTACCCATCTGCAGGTAGACCTTCTCCTTTTGATATACGCTAAAGCCCTCCCGTGGCTTCTGTAGCTCGTTTTACGTTTTATTAGGAGCGATGTAATCGATTATATAATCAAATGTAGAACGTACATGATCAAGATATCTCCGCACTTCACAGGCCATTTAATCAAGAGATCTGGGGCTGTGCCAAAAGGAATCAACTTACACGAAGCCTCAAGTACCTATTACTGTGCTGCCTTCGTTTCCACGCTGGATCTGGGTCCTGTTCCCTGGGAAGGGGAGCTCCTCCTTCAAGGCGGAGCCGTACACAAGCTCTGGGGCTGAGGGTCCTCCGTGCCACTTCTCACCTTCTCCAAACAAGGAGACCCAAAAGGCCGCTCTTCCGCATACTCTACCTGCCGATGTTACATCTTCAAGTAGCCCCCAATTTCTCTAGTCTGTGAGGATGTCTGTAGGGGTTTGCCCCAATGCCCCAGCACCATGCAGGCAACCAAGAAAAGGGAAGGGGTTTTCACTCCTCTTCACTCATCCTAAATTGCTACTCCCCCCCGGGAAAGTAAACAGATGTTATTTAGGAGGCAACAGAGGTGTCGCGTGACTACAGCCAATTTTCAAAAAACCCGGGGAGCCCGAGAGAGCAAGGAGGGTGGCAAGCGGGGACGTCTGCCTGAAATGCCTTCCCTTTCGAAGCCAACGCGGGTACAAGAGCTACCTGAAGCTGCTCAAACTAATCCTTTGGATCAGAGACCACCTGTCCCTTGTGCCAGGCGTGGTGCTACCCCTGGGGGTGAACACAGAACAGGTCCCTGTTTCCAGAGTGAGCCCTGCCCTTAGCAGGGGAGGCAGAGGCAAACAACCCAGCACAAACCGGCCCAGGCTGTGCTGGAGGTGGGACAAAGCCCTGCTGCGAGAATGCAGGGCTTCCGGGCAATGAGTGCATTCCAGGTGAAGAGAGGGGCAGGGGCGGAGTCAGGAAGGGCTGCAGGAACGTGTGTGTTGCAGACAGCAAGGCAGGACGATGGGGCTCAAGAACCAGGGAGGGGTACGAGGTGAGGCTGGGAAAACTGGCCAGAACTCCGAGAAGGCTCGAATGCTGGGCTAAAACTTTCAGCGCTTATCCTACAGAAAATGGAAAATCCATCGTGAACTCTTCCTTCTCCGAAAGTGCTATCCAGACATGGCACGAGGGTCTGTGGATCCCACAAAACAATCCTAAGACACAGAGTAGTCTCTTGAGCAAGAGTGTGCAAAAGAGTGTCACTCAGTGCCTGCCATGTGCTTGCGCCATTTATTGAACGAATGAGCAGATGAAATGCATACAATTTAGCAGTAATCGCTAACTTAATAAGACTCCTAGCTCTGAAGTGAGGACCACGCTCTAGACCCCTATCCGCCTCCCTGGGAACAGGCTACAAGCTCCCATTAGGGCGGGGATGCCCTGACAGTGTGTCTCCAGAAGCTCTCCTAGGACTCAGGGTGCAACACAGACTTTCAATGCCCATGAGGTGGCTGAAGATGGCCTCAGAGGGGCTCTAGCCTCTGGCCTCTGACACCACCACCAACACAAACTCCTGGGCTTACTGGTAGTTTCCAGGCTACCATGCTTGGACCTACTAGGGCCCAGAAACATCATCCCCCAAGCAGTAGAAGGACCCACACATCCAGAAATTCCAGACAAAAGAAAGGTATCTGAGGGCACAGGGGCAAGAATGCAAGCCAAAACCACGCCAACCGATGACAAGGTCATAGGAGTCCTGTGATGTCTGCACAGGTGACCTTCCGGCTGCCCTGACCAATGCCCCCAAATACGTTAGCTCCTGGGCAATTCTGACTTAAGTCTGCGCTTAAACCCAGGCATCCATGCCCAGTTCCAGCAAGAGATCTGCAAACGCACAGCACACCCCTCGCTCAGGTGGGGAGGGCGGGCAGCCAGGGACACGGGATCTTTGTGTCTGGAGCACAGCGTACTGGCTGTACAGTGAGGAAGACCCACGGGGGCCTGCACAAAGGACACCCTATTCACCAGGCTGTGCTTGGCAACGTGACATGTGTCGGGGGAGGCACCCAGGCCCCTTCTGGCTCAGGTGTGCTGTTCAGCGGTGCGTGTACCAGGCCAGACAATGCGACCTTTGCAAACTCCTTAACCACCAACCTTGGGGAGGGCGGCGGGCCAGGCGGGCTGGGGCCAGGAGGCCGGGGATGAAAGGAAAATGCAAAACCTCCATTCTGGGGACAGGGCCATGTGCACACTGGGCCCTGTGTGTGTCCCCCCACTAACATGTGACTGTTATTGATATGTAATTTCTGGCAGACCACAGTCCACGTTAGGGAGGACTGGAGATCACCTGACACGGGTTGAGCCTTATTCAGTGTCACACTGTTTGTGAAGGCGAGGTGGGACAGTGGGCGGGAAACGGGCTTTGGGTTCGGAGGCCCTGAGCTCACTTTACCACTTTGCTGCCTGGCTTGCGATCTTGGACAAGTGGCCTAACTGCTCTCAGCTTTTTCCACCTGGACGAGGGCTTCCCGGCTCACAGACCAGCTAATGTCTGTGGAGTGCCCAGCATCGTGTAAATGGTCCCCAAGGGTGGGGCTGCAAAGGAACAGAACTTTCCATGGGAACCAGCAGGAGGAACAATTAGCTCACAGTGAAGAGATCAAGCCTCCAAGGCCTGCAGCCTTTGGTACGTGCAGTCCACACAGCAGGCTTATCTATCCATTAGTGCAGGCCCCGAGGATTTCATTTGTTAGCCACCGGTTTGCCTGTCAGCGTCTGAAGGGACTGCATTCCTTTATGTCGGTGAAATACGACCAGGCGTCTTTTCCCCCCAATATAATATTTTTAAAAGATGGCTCTCCTCCACCCTCCGGGAAGCTAACCAACATTTGCAGCACTGGGTGCATTCTACGGGAACACTGGTGTCACTGTCATCTGCTGTGACAGCACGGAGCTGAGGAAGGGCTACCGCGCCAGCTCTGTGCTTCCACTCACCTGGTTCTGGGCCACCCAGCAAAGCCCGAGAGGACGGGTGGCGTCCCCTAGGCCTGGCTTGGGGCCAGCGAGTGACACTCCTATATATCAGGCACTTTATATATGCCTCCTCATTTAATCTGTAGCAATCACCATCTGAGGAAGTATTCTTATCCCTGTTTTACACATGTGGAAACTGAGGCTCAAAGAGGTTAAGCCGCTTACACAGATACAGATAATTAAGTGGAAAGAAGCAGAATTTGAATCCAGGCCTGCTGGACTCCAAAGCTGCAAATTCAAATCATGAATAAACGAATTCTCTCTGGTTGTCAGTTTCCTCGTCTATAAAATGAGGGTACTGCCATCAGCTGGTGCTAGAAGGAACCTTCCAGGACTCTAAAATTCTGACTAAATACGCAGGCTGACCCCTTTCCGGATAATGGGACACTGCTTGCGAGGGGCAGGGAAGGCCGCTCTCGGTGCCGGGCTGTGGATTTCCCACCTTCCTGTCCTCCCCTCAGCTTGCCTGCCTCCTCCCCACGGAGAGGCCCAACAACAGAAAAGCAGCAACTGGGCAAACGGCTCATACTGCTATTTGTTTGCAGTTTGGATGAAAGGCCAGGAAGGGGTGGGGACGGAAGAGTCTCTGAACCGTTGGTTCAAGCTGGTTCAAGCACAGTTCATGTGGGATTTCCCAGAATCAACTGCACAGACACGGTAGGCTGGGCTGGACGCAGGGGACCAGCGAGCAGCAGAGGTGTGTGTGCCCCGCGGGCCTGTTGGGCCGCCAGTCCTCAGGGAACTGAGACGGGGGCAAAGCAGCTGCTCCAGGCAGACGGGCAAGGACATCCAGCACTCCACCCGCTGCCTCGGTACTGCCCTCTCCGAAGCACCCAGCCCCAGCCCCGCTGGCGTTTCTCCGCCTCAGGGCTGTGGTTCTTCTGGATCATGGGGTCCCTGCATCATCGCCCAAGAACAGACAGTGGGAGAACCGTTTCCAGACCTGACGCCCCAGATGCACAGATCGGCCTGGGCAGAGAGATCTCATCAGGGAGCCGAGGCACCGACCTCACTGCCATTTGCATCACTGGCTAGGGTGGGCCCCGGAAAATCACTGTGCCTGCCCCCCAGCAGGGCAGCAGCTCCTGCACGGCCAGGAGGGCAGTGGTGAGCTTCCCATCCCCCCACAGCTTTGCTCCCACCATGATTCCACTGGGGAAAAACCGGCTTGCCTCCTTCCTGGGTGCGCACAAAACTTCACGACCCACCACTCGGCAGAGGTCAGGTTACCAAAAGCAAACTGCAAAGGCACACTGGTCACCGCTGAAAATCACCTCCTTTACTGCGTGCTCCTGGTAGGAGCCGTACAGACAGTGTCTGAACAACGCCCCTCAAAACCCTAGGAGGCAGGGGTTACTGTTATCTCATTTTGCAGTGGGGGAGTCTGAGGCTCAGAGAGGTTATGTAACTTGCCTAAGGTCACTCAGCGGGCACGTGGTTAAAAGCTGGGATTTCTGAAGTCAGGCGGTCTGATGTCAGAGTCCTTGCTTCCCAACCACTTTTCTACCCAAGCACAGTGGTTTGGAAGGGGTGGGAGGAAGCAGTACAGAGGGAAGAGTTTTGGACACTCTCGGTGAAGCAGACTGTGTAAATCCCCATGGAGTCTAGCTCAAGTCCTCCTCCGATCCCTTCAGGATTCCGTGGAGGGGGCGGGACACTGCGATCCCCCTACCACTGGAGTTTCAGCAGAGGGGCTCAGGACATAAGAAGTCTCCCCCTCTATCACCACCCCCCAAATATTTTAAAAGAGCAAAATTTCCCCCCAAAGACTATTGTGAGAGGCCAGCTGGCAAGGCAAGTTACGAAGATGTCATTACGCAAATGAACCGCTTCCGTGTACTGTAATAGCTTTTCATGTTTGCTACTGTACCGGGGAGATACCAAACAGCGATTTTAAACTGTCTCCTCCGTTGCCCCATCTCTAGTCTTTCACGATCACACGTGTTTCTGCTTTAAAGCCCGTTAACACGCTATGTTCAGAGCACAGATCCAGATGCCTGGGGGCGCTCAGAAAACCCGTTTGGCATTTTGCAGAACGCATTTTACGACCCGGCCTTCTCACCTTCCCACCGACCAATCGTGGCTAAGGAGTCACATTGAAAGGGGGACCCGGCAGAGATTGGAGACCCTGCTCCTGCTTTCTGAAGCCTCTGCAGGGATGCAGGACAGCCCGTGATGGTGACCACTAGGCCACTGCAGACAAACTCTCCAGATGCCCAGCTGCCTTGGCCCTTGGGGAGACACGGGCTGGCACCAAGCAGAGGCTGGAGGGGTGCCGCCTGAGGAGCAGAAGTGGGGACAGGCATCCTCTGGGCTGCAGGGCATCATCAGTGAAGCTGGGCCCACGTGGCCCCTTTTATAGATTAACCACTAGGGTCGATTACGGGCTGGGAGGCAGGAGCCAGACCGCCCAGCTCCGCATGCGTCCTCAGCCTCCACCAAGGGCCTCTCTTTTCCAGCCAGTCCCCAGCCAGGGAAGCTTGCCTTGCAACAGGTCACCTGCTGCTGGTCTGGACAGATGATTTGGGGGAAACCACTGCATCGTCCAGGGAGGTCTGGGTGGGATCATCCCACGTGGTAGTTCTCTTGATGTACATGCCTGTTGTACCAAGTAATGTTCCTTCGGTGGTACCCACAGAGGCTGGGTATGAATGAAATGGCACCAAAGAGCCTCTGTGTTCTTGAAACGTGTCAGCCAAACCAGGAAGAACCTGGAAGGGTCTGTGACTCAGAACTCCACAGAGACGGTGGAATCCAGCGGGCTTGCCTTTGCTCTTGGCAGGGCTAGTGGCTTAGAATTGGCAGAAGGGCTGGTCTGGGGACGAGGCAAGTGAGTTCGAGTGCTGGCTTTGTTGTTGTGTCACCAGCAAAGAAGCGTCTCCACAAGCAGACAGCGAGGAAGCAGCTCAAGCTGAC
This sequence comes from Kogia breviceps, assembly GCF_026419965.1. Taxonomy (NCBI): domain Eukaryota; kingdom Metazoa; phylum Chordata; class Mammalia; order Artiodactyla; family Physeteridae; genus Kogia; species Kogia breviceps. Next base: position 24,973,286 of record NC_081328.1, read on the forward strand.
GAGGGCGTCGCGTCCACCGCCCCGGCCACTGGGGTGTCCAAGAACTCGAAGTCCCTGGGGGGCTCCCAACACTCCCAGGACACGGGGCCCCAACAACCAAGCCCAAGGGGGGGGGCCCCATCTTTGCTATTGGTTGGAAAGACACTATTAATAGCTCTGATCGTTGACTATCTTTTCAAAAAGACTGTTCTGGGGCCATTTTTAGAGCACCTGTCTTTGCTCGGATGGCTGCATGGTGACTAGAAATGGCAGTGCCGAACAGGTATAATTATAGAGGCGCCTGATACGCCGAGACCATAGCTGTGGGGAGTTTCTCTTCGTAATCTAAGCATGTCCTTCTCCCCAGAGCCTTTATTTAAATGTTTTGTCAGCTCCCCACACCAGCAGCAGGCAAGCTCCATCCCCGAGCACTCTCGGAAAACGGGAGAGGGGTTATTACGAAAAACCTGCCACTCCTCTCCCCTCGCTCTTCAAAAAATTTGTCGTGAAAACCAGAAGCGGGAGAGGCATGTGGGAGGGCTCCGTGGGCTGCAGTTCTGGGGGCAGTTCAGCACCCAGCGAGACAGCACTTTCTGGACCGCTGACAATCTGCTGACTCAGCTGCCTTGGTCATGGACCTGAACATTTAGAAGAAATATTCAGCGTCTAGGAAACACAGCTCTGTTTCACCCCATTGACTCTCACCAAAAATTGGGGCTGCTTCTCTCTCATCAACGGCGTTTTGGAGTCAGGGACTCCGCATGCCCAAGAGAAACCCCGGGGCTCCCCCGTCCCCCATCCCAAACAGGGAACACGTACCAACAGCCTTGCAGAAGGAACACCCCTGCTCAGGGCTGCCAGGGACCAGCCAAACCCCTGCTGAGCCTGTCCTCAGCCCCACAGCCTCCCAGGCCGGGTTCTCCTTTGGTAAACCAGACCGCTCAGAGTCCACAGGAACTTCAGGGTGACTTAGAAACGATCTGATTGGTGCTGGCATTCATGAATTCATTCCAAACACATTAAGCATTGGAGTCAGGAGCAGGAGGGAAACGGGGCAGGGCCTTAAGGCTCCGTCATGACGTCTTGGGAAAAGCCTTCAGCTCCTGAGTGATTCCTTGCTTTTTTCAGGGATACTTCTGGCCTCATCCTGTCTAGAAAGAGGTGGCATGACTCAGTTCGTAGTAAATAGGGAAGGGTACGCTGGGTAGCAACCTTCTCCGTGTCCAGAGGGAGCCTCCAGCAACGAGAGCACAAGTTCCCCCCGTCTCCCCGGCCTTAAGTCCCCACCCCAGCCCCGGAGCCTGCCAGTGCAGCCTCGCCCACGATGGAGGAAGTCCCCCAGTGCGGGGTCGCACGCCTTAGTAAGATGTGAAGTGCACCTTGTAGAAGGTAAAACACAGCAAAGGTAAGGGCATGAACCACCCACGGTGACACCCCCCCCCCCCCGAGTAGCTTTTCTCCCAGAAGCTAGCCAATCACTTCACTTGGGAGATCAATCACATGACCTTCGCCACCAGAGGGCCACATGTGACAGGAGGCTGTGCTGTTCCAGGATGCCCTGACCTCCCTCCCAATACCCCAGAGGCGGATGCGTTGGGACAGACCTGTTCTGCTTCACAGCCCCACAGCTCTCGTCTGTGCCCCTCGAGAAGCTGTATTCTTGCATTTCTAACTGATGTCTCAGGGCAATAATTAGATGTCACTACTCCAACACTGCATTACAACTTCTCTGCAGATCCTGGAGGAAGGGGAAATGAGTTATGGCCAGCAAACCAAGCTAAATACAGCTGGTAATTGAAAAAAGTGGCCAAGGAAATCAGGAGGGGAAAAGCAAGCAACCCAGACCTAAACGGATTATCAATCATTTCCTTTTAGGGCAAGCTCCACTGCAACTTAATCAATTGCCATGGCTTCCTAAATTCAATAAGAAAACTGATACTGTGGGGAGGAAGGAGAAAAAAAAATAGTAAATGTTTACCATCACATTCTGGATGGATTCTGGACAGCATTCCACGTTCAATTCCAATCCAGTTCTGAGTTTATCAGCATAAAAGAAATTTACAAGCAACAAAACTCAGATCATGTGTTACCATTACGACCAAGGGTGTAAGGTGTCTCAGGCATGGTCTCCAGGGTCCACTGGGACATGGCTTTAGTAGTCACAACAGGAAGTGGTGGGTGGTGGTTCTGAAGCGAGGAAGCCTGTTCTGGCTGCAGGGATCGTGGGACTGTAGGTGGAGCTCAGGAGGGGTGGTTGTGTGACCTTGGAATGTCCAAGGTCCCAAGTCACTTGACCTCCAAGGGCTGTGGGGTCTGTTGCCAAGCAATCTGGTGAGGATAAACTCTCTCACTCCTCTCCTCACTCCTCGACCTGTTATGTCCCAGGTACTAGGGACACCAAGAGGAACAGAACCTGGCCTCCGACTCTTAAGGCTCTCACAGTTCCTGGGGCTGGCGGTGGGGTGGGGAACGCGGACAGCATGAGCAAATGATGACAGAAGAGGGAGGAGGAAGGGGCACCCTTCTACACTGGAGTGGGTCCGGGCTGAGTCCTGGAGGCCCTCAGGAATTTGTCAAAGGAAAGGTGGGTGGCGATTAATGTGTCCAAAAGCTGAGAAAGACCCCGGTGATCGAGGAACTGCAGGGGCGTAGGACACACTAAGCAGACAGCCCAGGCAGATAGGGAGCCGAGGGGCAGGCAAGGCTGGGTCAACCAGCACCTTGGAGGCCACATTCAGGCGCTTGGCTGGGAAGCCACACCCTTGGCACCATCAGAATCACGGTTCAGGAAGATCCCTCTGAATGGGTTAATTAGAGAGGAGGGGACCTGGAGGCAGGAGTCCCCTGGGAGTTGCTGCAAGTGCCAGGGAGAGGTGATGGGGGCTTACAGCGGGGCGTGACGGCGGATGCCAAGGCCAGGGTAACGCCAAGGTGGGTATATAGACAGACTGGCCAGATGGTGCATGAGGCGGGGTCCAGGACTAAGCCCCAGTTTGGCTTGAGCAGCTGGGCACCGTTACCCAGGAGGGGAGTCAGTGCGGCAGCCTGGGCATCTCAGGCTAGTGACCCACCTCCCCACATGGCCCTACTTCTCACCCACAGTCCCCAGAACTTTAAAACACACACGCAAAGCATAAGCTTCTCCAAGGAGCTCAGCACAGTGTAACAAATGCCACGGAGGGAAAGAACGTGAGCGCAAGGCCCAGGTTCCCCGGGAAGTCTCAGCACGTCCGGGCAGAAGGTCCCAGCACGTCCAGGCAGAAGGTCCCAGCAGGGGCTGCAGGAGCTACTCATGACTCAGGAATGAGGATTATGGCAGCAGGCGGAGATGGTTGTGAGCAGGGCCATAAAGATACGGTCCAGGGGCTGAAAGCTCAGGTTTTACAGCCACTCCTGGGTTCAATCCCAGCTCTACCCCCTGGCTGGCTGCGTCCCCAGGGGCGGGTTCCTTTACCCCTCTGTTTCTTCCTCTGAAAAACTGGCACGATAGCAAGTACGCGGGGTGCGGGGTCCGCCGGCAGGTGCAACGAAACAAAGCAAGGAAAGAGCACGGCCCAGCAGCCAGGCGCAGGGAGTGCTTTCTCTTACGAGTTCCTCTTCACCTCTCATGGTTGCTAACAACAGTAACATCCCAGATGTAAGGCAGGTGTAGAACATTCCCTCATATCTTTCAACACCAAGGAGGCAGGAAACAGAGCTTTTGAACAATTCCCGAGTAAGGGAAGGCATGCAGCGACTCGCTGCTGAGGAGAAGGAGAAAGAGGGAAGGTGTCTCAGGACGCCGCCCCAGCTTCACCAGAGCAATGGCAGCAGATGCTGCCAGCTCTTAGCAGTGATGCGGCTTCGACGCTTGACAGAGGGTGACATTGCAAGCAACAAGGCACTCCAGTAGTGCTCTGTAAAACTATAAATTTACTTTGAGAGCACCAAGTCTAATTACCTCGCCAAGACTCTCTGCATTTTTAAGAACCTTTTTTTTTTTTTTTCCTCCTTAAACTCTTGATCATAAGGACTCTTGTTAGCAATACTCGGCGTCCTTCTTGTTTCGCCTGTTGCCGTGGCAACAAAGCAGTATTTACCAGCCTTTCCAAGCTGGTACATCTTTATTAGCACCCGGATCCCATGAGGAGCAGGAAGCACTGCAGAGGTTTAAAGAGCATTAATCCCCTTAAGCTTTGCAAACCTCTCTAGTTAGGGAGCCCGTAAGGGGGGAAATTGAGGTCTCTGCCATTTTCAGGGCCCTACTAGAATCGTTAAGCCTTCATGAAGCAAAAACTTATCTCTCTGGAGCTTCACTTTAAATTTCTTCCCCTCTTGAAAAAGACAAACTTGTAGACTGCCTGTGCTTCACAAGAAAAATTTGCTCGCCATCCATCAGAGGAGGGCCGCCGGCTCTTTCCTCTACGCTTTTCTGGCCATGCTGTTCTCTTGCGATAAACACAGACTTTCAAACACTGTTATCTCTGGGCCAGAAGGAGGGACGGCCACAAAGGCCCACCGGCCGAGCTGCCGGGGCACCCTCCTCTCTGTCCCTCGGTGATGGGAGCCAACAGATGATGCGGAGCTGAGATAGATTTCCTGCATATTTCAAAACACCGACCTCAGCAAGCAGCTCGAGAAAGCACCCCACCTCTCAGCCTCCCTTGGAAGGGTTTTCAAAGTCAGCACCAGAGCAGAAGAGGAAAAGGAGGGGAGAAGAAAGAGTTTCTTCACATCATTTAAAAGCAGTTCAATGTCCCAATCCCCCCTACCAAATAAATGTTTATTTTCATCTTTATCCCAGCCTAGAAAATCAAACCCCAGCTAGGGCTCCAGGAAGACCTGTGGTTGAATTTTGAAAAACTGCACAAGTGAGAGATGATGCTAACATTCATTTTGGCTTCACACGCAGCTTTCAAATGGGTAATTTTGAGCTGGCCATGCCTTGGTATTCTTCACAGCCCCTGTTCAGTGTTCTGTGTCCGTCAGTCCAGTTCAATCAGGGCTGCTTAACTGAGACACAGGAGCCATTAAGACCTTGTCCTTGGAGGGAGTGTGCTGGCTGGGAGACAGATAACCAAAGGCCAAGTTTCCAACCTGGCAATTTCTGATGTCACTTTTTAAAAAAATTTTTTAATTTTTGGCTGTGTTGGGTCTTCGTTTCTGTGCGAGGGCTTTCTCTAGTTGTGGCAAGCGGGGGCCACTCCTCATCGTGGAGCGCGGGCTTCTCACTGTCGCGGCCTCTCTTGTTGCGGAGCACAGGCTCCAGACGCGCAGGCTCAGTAGCTGTGGCTCACGGACCCAGTTGCTCCACGGCACGTGGGATCTTCCCAGACCGGGGCTCGAACCCGTGTCCCCTGCATCGGCAGGCGGACTCTCAACCACTGCGCCACCAGGGAAGCCCTCTGATGCCACTTTTGAACCTACCAGGAATCTCCCATTATTCCCAGGGATGCTCAAAATTCTTACGACAAAAATAGTAAGTCATTCAGACCCTTTTTCTTTTCTTGGTGGGATAAAGAGTTCTTTCAAAGACCAGCAGCAGCCTCTCCAGAGTGAGGACTCCCCAGCTCCAAGATGCATCAGCACTAAACACTTGGGGGCTTCCCTGGTGGCGCAGTGGCTGGGAGTCCGCCTGCCGCTGCAGGGCATGGGGGTTCGTGCCCCGGTCCGGGAGGATCCCACATGCCGCGGAGCGGCTGGGCCCGTGAGCCGTGGCCGCTGGGCCTGCACATCCGGAGCCTGGGCTCTGCAACAGGAGAGGCCACAGCGGTGAGAGGCCCGCATGCTACAAAAAAAAACAAACAAAAACGGGACCGCTTGCTTCCTCGACTCTACAAATTCTGAGCAGTCCAGCAGTCATGCGATTACTGAGTTATTTTTTTACTTGAGGTCTTCCCCATGTTTTCTAAAACTACTTGAGGTGCCTTACAATGCTCAAGCACATACCAAGAAAAACATGAATCAAAGCTGTAAAAGATGAGCTCTCCAGATGAGAACAAGGGTCAACCACAACAGGGCTCAGAGCAGGCAGGCGGAGGCTCAGGGCCAGAGGATCTGAAGGCCTGTAACTGCTCCTGATGATGGAAACACTGGAAGCAGCAAGTTTCTCTATGAAACCCAGGTAACACATGAGACTGTCTCTAACCTAGAGAGCTGTCACCGGGCAATAGGTTTTTTTTTGTTGTTTTGTTTTGTTTTTTTTTCCATGTAGCTTATTTTATTTATTTATTTTTTTAAACATCTTTATTGGAGTATAATTGCTTTGCAATGATGTGTTAGTTTCTGCTTTATAACAAAGTGAATCGGCTATACATATACATATATATCCATACCTCCTCCCTCTTTGGGCAATAGGTTTTTTTTTAAACATCTTTATTGGAGTATAATTGCTTTTACAATGGCGTGTTAGTTTCTGCTTTATAACAAAGTGAATCAGCTATACATATACATATATCTTCATATCCCCTCCCTCTTCGGGCAACAGGTTTTTAAAGCAGACACTCAGGGCTCAGTGACGCCAATCAAGACCTCCGGAGACGGAGGCAGGACCAGATTGGCGACACCTAGCGTCTGGCCCAATTCCTTCAGGCTTAGGCTCAGAACACCTGGGGACAGGAGACGCGGGGTCTGGAGGCAACAGGGGGTGGAGTTAGGGGGCCAGATGGGGGTGCTGGTCGGCTCCCATGCTCAGAGACTCGAAGCAGGCAGAAAGCCAAGCTGGGCTTCCCAGGACCCTCTCAGAAAGGGAGTGAGGAATTACAGACCCGTAAACATGACTCTGAACTTTAATTAAACTGCTGCTACTCCCCCATGGCTTATGCGGGTTACTCTGTGGTATCAGCAATAAATCTTCACGAATGATGGTCTGAGTGTCCAGTGAGGAAGTGGGGGGACAGCACCCCAGTGTGTAGCTAGTTCTGGGACAGCTCGGGGAGAGACCGATTGAAGGTCACATGGCCTGGGTCCCGGGCACCCTCCATCCAAGCCCCTCAGTGCGGCAAGTTGAGGGAAAGGGTCAGTCCTTCTAGAAGCTGGAGGATCTAAGTGTGGGCACTATAGCAGCCAAAGGGTGAGAGAAGGATGGGGTGGGGATGGGCAGGGCCTACCTGCTGCTTGAACTGCTTTTTTTATACGACTGGCCAGTGTGTAAAAAACACCTCCCAGCCAACCCTTGACACCAGCAGTGGACACCACTGTTTCCAGCTTTGACGTCTGTGCTCCCTTTAAATCCTTTCCTTTCCTTTGGAGCCCAGTGAGAAGCTTCTCTAGCCAAGGGCCAGCTGGGAAATGTCTTGTTATTAACCTCAACACCTGCACTTGAAAGCTAAGATTTCAGCAGTGGGTGGAGGAAGGGAGGTGGATCACGGCAGTGGGGGAGAGGAGGGTCTGAGAATGCGCTCCTGTGCACACGTGTGACCCATGGGTGCATCTGAGAATCGACAGTCTTAACACAGCAACCTGTCTGCTTCACGCACCTGACTTCTACCCTGGGTTGAAGACCAGTTTCCAGTCCAGTTGCCACCTCGTGCCGGCTGCAGCCCACCTGCCTTTTCCCGCCCCCCCTGGATTTGGGACGCTGGGGCAGGCCCCCGCCATCCTGGCAGGAAGCAGTAGAGGCTCACACCAGGTCTGAGGCCGATCCGATTCTCCAGCCCAGAAGTCTGACGAGGACTTGTCTCTCAACGGCAGACAAATTGGCAGGAAGAATTCAGGATGTAGCCGGGACAGGGAAAGGGAGCCCCTGTACACACATACACTCAGGTTCAGCCTCAAAGGAGGAGGCTGGATTTAGCCTGAGAGATACTATTGCTCCCTTTGACCCCCTACCGGTTTACCTACAGGCACAAAAATAAGAGGACTTTATTCCTTTCTCAGTTCATGGTTTGCAAAAACCCTGGTGGCTCCACAGAAGCCAGCTACTATGTGAGTTTTAAACCACTTTGAATAAACCAAAACAAACAAACAAACAAAAACACTGGGAGAAGGTCATTCATGAGACTAATAACCATTCTTTCTCTTTAATCGTTATAATAAACAAATTTTAATTATATCTTCCAAGAGCGCGCCCCCGCCCCCCTCTTTCCTCATCAACTCTTACTCTTTAATTTAATAGAAAAATGGTTCCTGAAAAACTCTGAGAGGTGAAGCCCAGGGTGAAAGACATCTGTAGGGTGGATTTAATCAGAGACAGAGGGATACATACATGTGTGTAGATCTTGGATGTGGAAACTTCCTAAGCCCACTCGAAGTCTTCCTAGGAAAAGGAAAAAAGGTCCTGGGTCTCCCACTTCCCTGCGCTGAGATTTCCAAAAATTTCCAGCCAGGCTTCAGATATATCAGAGAGATGCAAACAAGAGATGGGAATTAAAAAGACAGAGAAAGAATTTGGATTTCTGCTTAACTTTCAGTTCTGTCCCCCAAAATCCTTTTGGAAGAGAAAAGGTAAAAAAAGGCTAAAAAAAAAAAAATTAAAGAAAGAAAAGGGAAGGAAAGAGACATCATGTTCTTTCCCTATGACCCCCCCAAAATCCCAACCTTGCTATTTTAAACAATGAAAAGCACAGTGTGTAAGGAACAGCTTGCAGACAGCTGAAGCCGGCATTATTTACCCCGGGTTCTTATACTAACTTTTATTTCTTAAGCACTTTTTGCAACAAATGAGAAGAAAAAGAGTAAAAGACCCAAATAGGTGCATATCAAGGAGACTGTGCTCGCATGGGCCCCGAAGCCTGCCCGGATGCTCTCCTGCCCAGGCTGCCCACGAGGCCTTGCCAGCTACAGCTTCCTGATGCCAGCCAGTCATCAAATCTAGGTCCAAAGATGGACCTGCAAGCCCTTCCCCCGCACGGATCCTGCAGCATTTATTCTCAGTCTTGTTGAGATTTCTCCTAATTGACTCAGAAAAGATGGGTTTGCAGACAACTGAGGCTAGGGGAGGGGAGCAGGCAGGCCAGCCTCCCCCCTCGCTCAGGGGTGACCACGGCTGGCAAAGTTGCTGCTGCCACTCCGCTGTCAACAAGTGTCCAGTCCCAGGTCTCAACTGACCTACTGAAGGACAGTCTCCAAACCTAACTCTTTTTCACACTCAGCCAGGCCTTGAGCAGCAGCTCAAATATCTTCACCAACTGCAGATGCCTTGCTCCTGAACACAAATGCACGTGCCTACCTGAGGATCAAGGAGTTACCGTCAAACAAATTTCATTCTTCACCTCCCACCGGCTGTGTGACCTTGGTCATGTTACTTAACCTCTCTGACTATCAATCCCCCATCAGGTAAATGGAGTGGCTAGGTGGTAAATAATAAATTCGAGACTACATGAAGAAGCCTCCAGAGGGCCTCATAATGACTACTGTCATCATTCATCCATTTACCCAATTAAAAAATAATATTCATTCAGCCCTTAATTCTTAAAGGTGAACGGTTTTACAGCTGAGGATGGGGTGAAGGTGAGGTGGAAGAGAGGGTAAAGAGCTATCACAACAGGAGGGCCATGGTGGCGAAGACTCTCAGAAACGAAGGGACAACAGGATTCCTTCTCCACACACTCAACCCAGACTTTATTCACTGGACGGAAGCCCACACCGGGCACTGTGCAACTAAACTCATTCATTACAAAAAGGGAGGCGAGGGCTTCCCTGGTGGCGCAGTGGTTAAGAATCCATCTGCCAATGCAGGGGACACAGGAAGATCCCGCATGCCACGGAGCAACTAAGCCCGTGAGCCACAACTACTGAGCACCCGCGCCGAGAGCCCGTGCTCCACAACAGGAGAGGCCGCCGCAATGAGAAGCCCGCGCACCACAACGAAGAGTAGCCCCCGCTCACCACAACTAGAGAAAGCCCGCGTGCAGCAACGAAGACCCAATGCAGCCATAAATAAATAAATAAATAAATATTTTAAAAAGTGGGGGGGGGGAGGCAAACTTATTTTCCCAGAATACAGACCAGACCCACATGACGGGCCAAATCTTAGATGGCACCACGCACAACTTGGCGCTTAATACGTGCTTTTTAACAATTGTCTCTGGAAACGTAAAAAGCCTGGGGTCTATGCATGGGCGGGGCAGCTTCCAGGGCTGGAGAGAGTGATGACTGTATATTGCAAAGACCGTTTTGGTGGGAGGTGATTTGGGGTCTATGCATGGGCGGGGCAGCTTCCAGGGCTGGAGAGAGTAATGACTGTATATTGCAAAGACCGTTTTGGTGGGAGGTGATTTTTTTTTTTTTAAGGGAACAATGAGAAGAAGGGTGAGGAAAGAACACAGACACAAAATGTGCTGAGTTACCTCAGAGGACTCCCCCAGGTGAAGGTGTGGAAGTGAAGTTCAAGAGCCATCGCTCTCCCTCCCTGCCCCCGACGCCAAGCTTATTTGGCCCTACTGTTTACAACTCACCGCACCACAAATCTTTATTTCTTGTCACCCACTGGTCTGAGCCGTTCCCACTCCCTGTTTCTCCCAGACAAGTTAATAAGACGAAAGGCTCCCTAGAGGCCTGGAGCCGGTGAACATTATCACTTGGAAGTGAGGCAGAAATCCTGACACGTTGGAAATGACTTCAAGCCTATTAAGTACCCTTTCTTCTTTGGCAGATCTTTTGAGAGAAAGCCTGACAAATTGAAAGGAAGGCTAGCCTTGCCCCTCCGCCCCAATTAAGCCCCAATCCCACCCCAATAACGCAAATCTGATTTCTGGGTTTTTTTTAACCAATTAATTTGTCAGAGTTGACACCCACGCCAGGGATCCCCACAGATGAATTGCATGGTTAGGCACACAAAGGGTTAGCCCCTCTTTACGGGCTACGTCTCTGAAATCTGAGAGATCCAGGGGGCTGGAAGCAGGGAGTGGCCAGGGCTCAGGGCCCCAGGGCCTGTCTTCCGATGACAGTCACAGTGAACCCAGACCCCCGGCACACACTCCTGAGAACAATACGGGCGTCCCAAAGAGTGTCCACGGGGTCTCTAGTCCCTGCTGCAGCAGATGCAATGATGCTTGATTCTTAAATGCAGCATCTTTCCTGAAGCTCCCTGGACGAATCAGCAACGGAGAAGCACAGGTGGAAAACTGGAGTGTCGAGGGACCAATCACTCCATCTTCTACCGCCGTGACAACATCTACTCAGGGTTCCCCTGAACCGATCCCTTCCTTAGTGAGGTTTATACAAAAATGATTGGGTGGATTATTATTATTATTATTATTATTTTGCGGTACACGGGCTTCTCACTGTTGTGGCTTCTCCCATTGCGGAGCACAGGCTCCGGACACGCAGGCTCAGAGGCCATGGCTCACGGGCCCAGCCGCTCCGCGGCATGTGGGATCCTCCCGGACCGGGGCACGAACCCACGTCCCCTGCATCGGCAGGCGGACCCTCAACCACTGCGCCACCAGGGAAGCCCTGGGTGGATTATTTTAATTCTCCAGAGACCTATTCTTTGGTGCACTTTTGGTATATCCATCTATTCAAATCACCAAATGGATTCTAATGGGAATTTCAAACAGAACTATTGATTTTCTTCCTGAAATGTGTTCCTTCCACCCAAGGAGACCCTGTATTATTGAAGGGCACCACCATTCCCCCAGCTGCTCAACCCAAGAACCTACAGTCACAGCCCTAATTTCTCTCCCCCACCCCACAACCTCGTAACTGCCAACCTATCAGAACATCTTGTGTCTCGTCTCCAAAACCATATCCCGAACCCCACCGCTCTTCTCCACCCTCCCCTGCCTCAGCCCTAGCCCAAGACGCCATCCGTTCTCACCCCACTTCTGCAGTGAACTAACTCCAACTGGCCTTCCTGCTTCCAAAAGTGCAGCCCTGCCACCCTTTCTCAATTCAGGAGCCAGTGGATCTTCCTAGAAGGTAGATCATATGCCTCTGCCCTTCTTACCTCCTTCCGATGGCTCCCATACGCCTTGCCCAGTTCACAAACCCTTCGCGCTCCAGCCCTGCCTACCTCTCACCCGACCACTCTCCCCCTCCGTTACTGGCCTTCTACCTGTCCTTCAAACAGGCCGCATTTGTTCTCACGTCAGGGCCTCTGCCTTCGCTGTTGTCTTCTCCTTGGAATGCCTTTCTCGCAGTTCTTTGCCTCCCAATTAAAATGCCTACTCCTCAGGGAGGACACTGCCACCCATCTACCTAAAGATGCCCTAGGCCCCCTCACCAACAGTATGCTGTTTATCTTTTTCAGAGCACTTGACAGTCCCTGAAATTACATGATCGATGTCCCTTCTCCCCCAAAAAGGGGAGCTCAGGAGTGCTGGGATTTGGCCTGGTTTGTTCCCTGCAGTATTGCTAGAACTAGAACAGCTCCTGGAGCACAGAAGGTACCCAGCACAAAGTGGTCACAGGACTAGAGCATGAAACCCAAGAGCCTCGAGCACAGGATATGCCTCTGCTGGTACAGGGGGAGTTACTCGGCCCCGGTCAACGTGGGAAAACCCACAGCGATCTCGTGGCTGGATCAATGCAACCCAGCCGCCAGCCCTGGAAATACCAATACTTCAAGCTGGAATCTTCCCACTGGCTCACCATCCTTGGTAAGCATCACTCTTGCCCCCGCAGATTCCATACAGCCTTCCAAGGGCGGCACTCTGGCTTTGACTCTCTATGCCTGGGTTTGATAAAGGCAAGGCCACCCACCAGGGCTCTATTTTTCTGATGCTTTTCTACCATAGCTCATTTTAAACCCAAAATCTTCAAGCCATTACCAGGAAATCATTAAATCATTTGTTCATTTTTATCAGTGTCGCTGTAATTAAAGAGAATCGTATTTCCAAAATCTTCACCTGCACTTATCAAAACCCACCCTCCAACCAATCAATTAGTATTACAATAACCTCGTTCCCCGGGTGCCGCCGCTATTAGCATTTTGATTGAATGTCTGTTGCAAAGTGACTGGTAACAGAAGATTGTCTTCAGAAAGTAATGTTTCTTTATTCGTCACCACCGAACCTTGTCTGGTTGTCTCCAGTCTCTTACTCAAAAGCGACAAGGCAGTTTCCAAAAGCAGTCATTTTGGTGGCAGATTATGTTTTCATGAGGCTTGTGATCAATTGCGCATAATGGCTCCAGTATCGCCAGCTATACCCAGAGGCCTCCCACTGGCTGTGGCCTCAGCATACGGCAGCCGCAGCTGGACTGCCATAGCCCTGATGGAGCGATACGTATCCCTTCTGCTGCTACATCCTCCCCACTCCAATAATCTAGGACAGTGACCAGCAGGTCTGCACACATGACACTCCGGAAGACTCAGACAGAATAACGCCCATGCCGGATGAGCCAGTGGGCAAACGGGACTCCTACAAAAGATCGTCATCATTACATACCCCCTTCTCGGCCAGGCACTTGGGAAACCTGTTATTCTAACGTAAGTTCTCTAATCGTCATCATCACCAATAAAAGCACCGGCCAGTAAAGAGAGGGGTTAACAAGCTCCATTATGTGGAGAGAATGACTGTCTTCTTCTCCACGTCACAGGAATTAAAGACAGAGTCCATTAAATCACTAATATTGGAATAAACAACTTGCTAGTTCAGAGAGCTCTATTTACTGATGCCCCCCGCCCCCAATCACCGATGCCTTCTGTGGCTAAATGGAGATCTCCAGACACGCAACGCAGCCAAACACAAAAGAGGTTTCATCGCAGTGTACAGTCTTACCCAAGGCAAGTCAGCTACCACAGCTTTGCATCTAGAGGAGATTCTGCTTTGACTCGTCTTAAGCATAGCAGAGGGCACAGGAGAGGGCATGTCCGGAGTTAGGAAGAACATGTGTTCCAGGATATAAATATGGAGGTGCTTAAATGCCATCCATCCATCCATCCATCCACCCATCCATCCAGTTTCAACCCACAGCAAAAGGTATGCACGAGTTTCGCCTTCACTGCAGATAACTCTTGGCCCAACCAAACCCTCACTGTTGTCTGCACCCACCTCCCACCCCCGTTCACATGCAATGGTGAGAGGCATCAACAGGGTTGTATTAATGCTCCAGGAAAGTTTTAAAATCTTTCAGAACTCAAGGGAAAAAGCACTCTACGTTTCCTTTAAAAATCTTTCCTTTCTCTAAACTTCGTCTCCTTTTTCTCCCCCCAACTCTTGTTTCTGCCAGCCAGGATTTTATAATAGTGTCAGGGAGCAATTTCATTTTTTAAATGCTCTTATCAAGGATTTAAGGTGAAAGATAAGAACAGCACAGTAAATCATCATAAAGGAGTGTACTGTGAGGCATAGCGTTTTACAAATCAAAACAGTTAACAAAATGAAAAGACAAGGACAGGGAAACAAAGTAAGTTTAAGCATCGTCTGACAGGGGGAGAGTAGAGGCCAAATTGAATAGAAAGATCATCCTTCAGATTTCCAAGATCCCTCTGGTAATGATCTTGGCATATTTGCTAAGAATTGCATGAGCAGTCCAATTTCCATTTTAAAATAGGATGTTTTTAGAAGGCATATATATTGTCAAACCATTACACACACTTAACTGGGGGCTTTCATCGGAGTCATCTGACCTGCAAGCATGTGTTGCTAATATCACTGCTTTATTATTTATCAAATCAATTTCTTCATGGAATGACTAATAATCTAGCCACAGCTGCTCTCCCCCTTCCCAGCTGCTACCACCCTGGCAGCAGCAAGATTTGCTAGGCTACCTGCAGTGCTTCACTCCCTACATCTTGCTAAAGAATCTTATTCTTTAACAAAAGGAAAAAAAAAAAAAAGGGATGGACTCAGGAGGTGCCACTTAGGATTCAAACCACTTTGTGGCAGCTGCTTATACTACCCAGGAAAAGTTAATACTGCTAATTGACCAGGCCAGGGCACCAGTCTATTTTACCAGGGGATTTTAACTACAGTCCCATAATAAAGGAACCACAAACCTAAAATAAAGTAAAATTAGAGACAGGTACCTACTTTTCTATTTTGATCCTTTATAACATCTTTTTTTTTTTTTTTTTTTTGCGGTATGCGGGCCTCTCACTGCTGTGGCCTCTCCCGTTGCAGAGCACAGGCTCTGGACGCGCAGGCTCAGTGGCCATGGCTCACGGGCCCAGCCGCCCCGCGGCACGTGGGATCTTCCCGGACCGGGGCACGAACCCGTGTCCCGTATATCGGCAGGTGGAGTCTCAACCACTGCACCACCAGGGAAGCCCCCTTTGTAACATCTTTGATTCCAGTCTACTTTTTAAAAACCAACCAAGGGCCACGTCCAATTCAAATGTGCACCACTCCTCCCTCTCCCTGCCCCCCCACAGCTGTGATGCAACCCAAGGGTGGTAACTCCAGAAAATGGTCATTAATATACTGTTTACTCTTTTTTTATACGCTCACCAATCTCTTCTGGAGCCTACCTGAAAATTCACAATAAATAAAAACATGCAATTAGATGATTTCCCATTTGCCAAGGAATGATTCCATTGTCCATTAGAAGCTAGAGTTCAAAAAATACAGAAAGGGAAATTATTAGGTATTGTTGATACATATTTCTGCTGTGAAACAGGATTAGTACCATGGGCAAAATACAAAGCCTCCTTTGTAAATCTTACCAAATTTTTTAAAAAGGTAAGACATCATGAGGGAGGGAACAAATTAAATCATAATTTTCAGACTATGTTTCCTTATTGTCACTCAGAAAAATTGCCAGGTGTTTCCAGAGTAGTTTATACATAAATATACTAGCTGAATCAGGAAATCTTTCCAGGGCAAATGAATCAACTTAATTAAAACAAGACATAAGATGCCAAGCCTAGTGATTTTGGAAGTGGGGAGGAAATTTAGGGATCCATCTGTAAGTACACGCCTTCCGCATGAGCATTTTAAATCCTGGTACAGACCCAAGGTTGGAGTGGGCCTTCTCATCAGCCCACGAGGTGGCACCAGGCATCATGGGTTAGGAGAGCAGGACTGATCCTTTTTAAAAAAAAAACGGAACCAATATTTTCAGCCTTTCTTCCAGATCAGCTGTAAAGGGCGACTACAACAATACCAATGAACCAACCTAAGTGTCCATCGACAGACGAATGGACAAAGAAGGTGTGGCACATATATACAGTGGAATATTACTCAGCCATGAAAAAGAAACGAAATTGAGTTATTTGTAGTGAGGTGGATGGACCTAGAGTCTGTCATACAGAGTGAAGTAAGTCAGAAAGAGGAAAACAAATACCATATTCTAACACATATATATGGAATCTAAAAAAAAAAAAAGGTACTGATAAACCTAGTTGCAGGGCAGGAATAAAGATGTAGACATAGAGAATGGACTTGAGGACACGGGGTAGGAGGGGGAAGCTGGGGTGAAGTGAGAGTAGCACTGACATACATACACTACCAAATGTAAAATAGCTAGTGGGAAGCAGCCGCATAGCACAGGGAGATCAGCTCCGTGCTTTGTGACCACCTAGAGGGGTGGGATAGGGAGGAAGAGAGGGAGACTCAAGAGGGAGGGGATATGGGGACACGTGTATGCATATGGCTGATTCGCTTTGTTGTGCAACAGAAAGTAACACAGTACTGTGAAGCAATTATACTCCAATAAAGATCTATTAAAAAATTAATATTTTAAAGTGAACTATCCATTTTGACTCTAGTTTACAGCAGTAAATTCAATGGCTTACAGGAAATCAAAAAATTCTTCAAAAAATCAAACTTTCTTTTTTTTTTTTTTTTTTTTTTGCAGTATGCGGGCCTCTCACTGTTGTGGCCTCTCCCATTGCGGAGCGCAGGCTCCGGACGCGCAGGCCCAGCGGCCATGGCTCACGGGCCCAGCCGCTCTGCGGCACGTGGGATCTTCCCAGACCGGGGCACGAACCCGTGTCCCCTGCATCGGCAGGCGGATTCTCAACCACTGTGCCACCAGGGAAGCCCAAAAAACCAAACTTTCTTGTACACTTTGGTGTACAACAGAAACTAACACAGTATTTATTGTGAAGCAATTATACTCCAATAACGATCTATTAAAAAAAACAAGGAAAATACTTCAGTCATTGGGTTACGATCAAGAATTTTTCACTTTAATGAGAATTTAAAAATATAATTATTTGCAGAATATTTTGTCGAAAATATTATTTTAATAAATATCAACTTTAGAACAAAACAATACCAAGGGCATTTTTTTTTTTTTCCCCTCTTAAGAACGAAAGAACTCCCATCCGTTTGCTGGATAACTGTCCCTTCCTAAGGTGCTGGAAAAACAGAAGTGTTCGGAACCATCTCTTCAGTTCTCCAAAGCCCTCTCCAGAAAACACCATCCTCCTGACAAGGCTTCTACGCACTGCACTGCCCACCCCCCCTTTTGCTAGAGCAGGTCTCGGCTGGGGCGGGGAGTCGGGGGCAAGCACACAGCAAAGCAGTGCAGACTGATCTCTCTCCATCTTCAGCCAAGTGAGGCCAAGGTGAGAAGGGCCTGCCTGTCCGCTGGCCGCCCCCTGGTCATATGTTAATACTGTTTGCCAAGCTCGGGAACTGTAAGGGGGAAGAAGATAGAGAAGAACCAAACAATCCAGGCAGATAACACAATCGTTAAGAACCGAGAGCACAGACACAGCTGGAGCTAACCTTGTCTTCGGTGCAAGAAGATGTCCCCAGGAGAAAAGGACACTTAAGCCCAGGCCTGAAAGCTGAGGAGCTGGCCAGGAGTGAGAGACAGACTGTTCCTGGCAGCCCAAGGAACAGCCTGTGTGGGCGGCCCTGTTAAGGAAGGGCCCAGGGCTTCCCTGGTGGCGCAGTGGTTGAGAATCTGCCTGCCGATGCAGGGGACATGGGTTCGTGCCCCGGTCTTGGAGGATCCCACATGCCGCGGAGTGGCTGGGCCCGTGAGCCATGGTCGCTAAGCCTGTGCGTCCAGAGCCTGTGCTCCACAACCGGAGAGGCCACAACGGTGAGAGGCCCGCGTACCGAAAAAAAAAAAAAAAAAGGAAGGGCCCAGGTCAGTGTGTCTGCAGGGAGCACGTCTGGGGGGAAGCTGGAGACCGAAGGGCTGGAAATCAAAGACTCTGCAGGGCAGCGTCAGCGTTTTAGGCCTCATCCTAACAGCGACGGGAAGCCAGCAGAGTGTTTGGGGAGGGGGTAACCAGATTCACACCCAGCACAATGGGATGGTAGGTTTTCATACCTCCCACTCCCCACATCACTCACTGGAGGCCACCACCAACCCTTCCCGGGCTTACACACCAGGGCACAGGCCACCCCACTGCCCAGAGAAGGGTGGGGTCAAAGGCTTGGTCCGAAGCACAGCTTTTTAAAAGGTTTTCAAGCTGGAAGGGTCCTGGGAGATCACGTGACCCGAGGGGTTCCCAGCCCTGTCGGCACTCAGCTTCAGCTGGGGGAAACGTGAACACTCAGCCGGGGCTCCAACACTGAGTCTCACTTAATTGATCTGGGGTGGACCCCAGACATTAGTATGTTTTAAAAACTCCCCGGCGATTCTAACGTGCACCCAGGGCCAAAAACTGCTGATGCAGTCCAGACCTCCGATGTGACAGCAATCATTCGTCACACGGGCGTCTAACGCTGGGCTGTGGGATGGCTTATGTCCCCCAGACCTTCCCAACCAACCCTGTCTCCGAATGAGAAAACCAAAGCTGGCCACAGGAGTTACGGAGCTCTTAGGGTTACGAGTAAAATCTAAATTCCAACTAAAAGAACAGAAGGGAAAGTGGTGAACTTTGGGCAAGTACCCGCCTCTACTTTATTGTGCAGCTACAGCAGCGTCGAAACACATTTTTAGCCTCCGACTAAGGAGATACTTCCGACGGGCTCTCTGGGTCCACCCACCACCATTCTACTCAGCGAACACACAGCTGCTGGGTGTGATACGGGAGGGAGCCCGGGGCTGGTGAGAGACAGAACAGGGGCCACTGTTGCCTCTGTATCTATTCTGGGCCCGGGATGGATGATGTCACCTCCAGCAGCAGTGGAAAGCAGAGTCATGAATCATCCATGAACCAGCCCAGCCTCCGAGATAATAAATCGGATGTCGGCACTGTGTGCTTCGCAGATCTGGTGCAGAGGCGCCGGCCCTGCCTGGGGTGCTGGAACACAGGCCCCAGTGCTGGAAACATTCGGAGAGAAGGAAGCCCTTTCAATTATCTCCAGATATCAAGATGGGGTGGCAAGTTGAGGAAGAGATTTCAAATTTGTAGGGAGTGCTCAAAGGCACACAACTTTGATCACAGTAAAACCATGGCAGTTATTTTTGTGCACTGCCAGGGTTGCCAACCAAACCCGGGGATTAAGAAAAGCACATCCGGGGCTGAAACTGTTAATGACTGCTGTGCCTACCGGCGTCCTCTGCCCAGAGACCTTGTAGGTGTTACTACTTTGACCCTCAACTGCATTAATTTAGCTCAGAAACTCACTCTAGGATTGAATTTGGCAATCGTTCCTGCCTGGAAGGGTTGCTGGGACAACATAAAGAAATCAAGAAGTCTGTCTGGCAGGGTTTGAAGTTCAGTGTTGTGTTGCTGTTTTCTTTCTTATTTTTTCCAGGGTGGAAGTCGGGGCAGGTATGTAAGGATGGTAAGGTTTGTGTTGTCATACTTATGAGCTTTCCTGATTTCTTTCTCTTTCTCTCTCTCTCTTTTTTTTTTGCGGTACGCGGGCCTCTCACTGTTGTGGCCTCTCCCGTTACGGAGCACAGGCTCCGGACGCGCAGGCTCAGTGGCCATGGCTCACGGGCCCAGCTGCTCCGCGGCATGTGGGATCTTCCCGGACCGGGGCACGAACCCGCGTCCCCTGCATCGGCAGGCGGTCTCCCAACCACTGCGCCACCAGGGAAGCCCTCTCCCTCTTTTTTGGGGGGGCCCTATTTCCATTTCCCTAAATAGCCAAGTTGAATGAACCAGCTGGAAATACCAGTCTGCTGGCTATGGTTTGCATTCTCAGAGTTGGGGGTTCTGACACCTCCTAGGTGTATTGGTAAATCCTTGGCTTAGAAAGAAATGACTGTGCTCCAAAGGCTACACATTCAACATTAAATCTCAGAGTTCTTCAAGTGTCTTTCTCTACCAAAAAGTTCTCTAACACCCTAAGGTCAATTTCATGGTCTTTGGCCAAATTAGACTTGGGCAAGCCGTGAACTACATCAGGATTTGGGGGCCACGTTCTCTTAAGTAGAAGGTCTAGTTTCTCTTGCACATAATTTTACGGAGGGAGCAGCTGTGACGTGGATAGGAACCTGCAGGGAGAAACGGCTGTGTTCGCCCGTGGAGGCTGCAGGCCACCGGTGAGCAGGGAACTCGCCGGACAGGAAGCAGTGCTTTGTCCTCTGTGTGCGTTTCCTAGGGCTGCTGAACAAAGCACCACCAACTGGGGGGCTTAAAACAACAGCAGTTTATTCTCTCACAGCTCTGGAAGCTGGAAGTCCAAAATCAAGGTGTCGGCAGGGCTACATTCTCTTGCAGGTTCTAGGAGATGATCTGTCCCAACCTTTCTCTTAGCTTCACCGGGCCTTGGCTCACAGCTCCACACTCCACTCTCCACCTCCGTGGTCACGTGACATTCTCTGTGTCTCCCTTCTCATGTCCTCCCTCTTCTTAGAAGGACACCCATCGTATTGAACCAACTTACCCCCCGTTTGACCTCATCTTAACTTGATTACATTTGCAAAGACCCTATTTCTGCCTAAGGTCACATGCTGAGATACAAAGGGGTTAGGACTTCCACATACCTTTTGAGGCGGATTCAATTCAACCCATAAGATGAAGGAAAACCTAACAGCATCTGCCAACAGCTCTCTAGAGTGTGAATATTTTTTCCAGTCAGCAAGCTTTAGCCTTCATTCCTCAAGGACCGATAGTAACAGTATTCTTATTAGTAGTAACGTAACAGTAACCTAACTTTATTATGAGAGTAATAAAGTTAATATTTAAAGATAGTATAAACATCAGATGCTTCACATAAATTCTCTCTCTTAAACCTCACAAGTCCATAAATTAATAACATTCCCCATTAAACAGATGAGAAAACTGAGGTTGAGAGAAGTTTAATAACTTGCCCCAAGGTCACACAGCTACTGAGTAGTGGCGCTGGAATTTGAACCCAGCAGTGTGACTGGAGATCTAGGCTCTCACCCCTTTGCTACCAGACAACTCACGAGCTTCACTAACTGGGTACCTGCCTTGACTCTTAAGCTATAAGCAACAGGGGCACAGAGCAGGATTCTGTATGTGCCACATTGTATAAGGTTCCCACATGTTTAGTAATCATAACTTGGGTTAGGAAAATGGTTTCAACTTTTACGCGGGCCTCTCACTGTTGTGGCCTCTCCCGTCACGGAGCACAGGCTCCGGACGCACAGGCTCAGCGGCCATGGCTCACGGGCCCAGCTGCTCCGCGGCATGTGGGATCTTCCCGGACCGGGGCACGAACCCGTGTCCCCTGCATCGGCAGGCGGACTCTCAACCACTGCGCCACCAGGGAAGCCCAACTTTTTTTTCTTTAATTAAAAGACCTTGGACTCCTGGAACGCAGGGTCTCTCTGTTCTGACCTCTCTCACCTCTGGTCTGGGATAAACTCAAGCAAATGGGGCTTCTTTTCAGACTGGGGCCGGTCTGGCTATTCTATTAATAGCAGGTTGTCTGGAAAGAGCAGAAACAACTAAGAAAATCCTCATCTATCCATCGACTCTCTGTTTATGGAAAGAAAAAGACAGAGGTGACTCAGAGGCAAAGGATTCTCGGCTGCATATAATCAAGTCTTGCTTGGAGCTCTGAGGCCCCCTCTCCCTGCAGGACAGAAAACTCAGATGAGGCAGGACCCATCCCTCATTCAGCAACATCTGAGATGCCACATGTTCTACTAACCTCATAAAGACAATCAAGTTTAAAAATATTTACGCCAGTGTCAGGAACACGGTAGAAGTGACAACAGTTATTGTGTTAGCATACTGAGATGGCATGAACTTTTTCCTTTTGAAAATTCTCTCATGCTGTTCTATCGCTATATTTACAATTCAAATTGGAATGAACTGTAAAAGCTTACACTAAAAAAGTATTTGTTTGACTAGGTAATAAATGCATAGGGTACAAAAATTCGAAAGGTAAATGAGTATAAAGTGAAAAGTTTTCCTGTATCTTTGGACCACTCGTCACTTAATCCTCTTCCCCAGAAACAAATGCTGTTTTTTATTTATGTATACTTGCATCGATGAGTATATATATTGTGCATAAAACATATTCGAGTGCTTTCTATAGCTGGAGATTATTCCAAGTCCTTTATACTTAATAACTGATATAAGCCTCAGGCTAACCCGACGTCATCATTTCTGTTTTTTAGATGAGGAATCTCGAGTCACAGAGAGAGTAGGTAACTTGCCCACACAGTTATGAAGTCACAAACCTTAGATGCAAACACCAGCTGTCTGACTCCAGAGCACATGCTCCTAGCCACTTGGCCATTCTCACTCTTTGTTGCCAGTTTTGTGACTATCCTTTCAGAAATATTCCACGCACAGGCAAACATATGTTTCATGTGTGAAGAGGAGGGGAAAACTTTTTTTAAAGACTAGGTCTTAAAAAGTTCAAATAAACATGGTAACTTGCCTAAAGAAGTTAAATCGGCAGTTCTTTAAGGGGGAAAGGAAAGAACTAAGGCTACTGGCACTGACCCCTCTCTGTGGGCACTTCGCAAGCGGCTCATTAACTTGTGCAGAGCAGATGTGCTGCCTCCAGAGAGCGAAACGGGGCTCGGAGCCCTTCGGGGACCACCTGAGATCACGCCCAGGGAAGCTGGGATTGAAGCCAAGTCTGGGCGGCGCTAAACTCAGGCTCTTTCCCGTGTGTCCTGTGACACAGACACAGATGGGCCAGGGAATGTCCTCCGAACCCAGGGCCCAAACAGAAGCTCAAGTCCAGAGCTGAACAGTCCCGGGGGCTCCTGGAGTCCCAGCAGGAAGCAGGCGCCCGGCTTCTGGTCCCCCAGCTCAACCCCTAGCAGCGCCGGGATGCTAAGAAGGGATGCTTTTAACCAAGTGGCCAAGCTGAAGGCTCCTCTCCCTTCAGAGATCTGAAACCATGTGAGAGTTGGAGCTGGGAGCTGGGCCTCTATGGGAACAGGGTCGAACAAAAGCCTCATTGTCTCTCTCCACAAAAAACCATTTCTGGGTCAATGAAGTGGCTGACCCCGGGCCCACTCCCTTTCTGCTTCCGTGGGCCACAGCCAGGAGGGAGGAAGGAAGAAAGATCTACTAGCTCACCACCCTTTTGGTGCCAGGGCTTTTATTCCGAAGGAAAGGAGTTTCAGATTTTATCCTCCAGCTGGGACACCAAGGGGCATCCAGGGGGCCATGACCGCCCCCCACCCTGGCCTCCCCTGTTGCCAGGGCGTTGCGGGCTCCGTGTAAGTCTCCATCCACAGGGAAAGCAGATGAACAGAAACTGAGCTCCCACGTTGATGAATATCTCAAGAGATAGCGCCGGAATGGGCGCTTCCGGAATACAGTTAGCTCAGGGAATAAAAAAAAATTAAAGTGGGCTCCTTGCTTTCCTGTCAGAAATAAAATTAAGGTCTCAGATCGATGTTGCCAGGGCTGGGGTAGCTACAGGCATCTTTAATGGCCTCCTCTACATGTTTGCAAATTGACAGTCCCCTTCAACCCTGCCCTTCTAATTGGTTATTTGCGAGGTCATGTTTGCACCAATTTCTCGGGAAGGCTAATGGTGTTTATTTAACGAGAAAATAAAATGTGCAGACAGCTCCGGGGGGCTGGTCTCTGAGAGATGGCTCAGGATAGGGGCTGCAGCTCTTTACCCAGCTCCCGTCCTTCGCCCTCTGTGGCCGCCCTTCCTCTGGAGGAGGTCCTGAGATGGGCCCGGTGACAGGTCAGGCCTTGAGGGGACTGTGCTGGGGGCCAGAGGCGGGGGGCCAGGCTGCATAGCCTCTGGGCAAAGCCCTAGATGCACCCTCCCGGTGGGGACCACCTTATACAGCCCAGCTTTAGCACGAGCCCGCCGGGAGCACAGAATCTAGTGGCGAGGCATGTGGCTGTCCATTTACACCGCTGTGGGACTTGGCAGTTCTTCCTCGTTCTAACTGAAGTGTGCCCGATTTCAAGTCTGCGCGTAATTGTTTTCCAACAGAACCTTTCCAAGAACGCAAAGGCAGCAAATTACACATCACTGCCAGCACCCCAACCAGGCTCTTCTCTCTAGGTGGGATGGGGGAGATTCAATTGTATTGAGTTTCTACCCCATTCTAACATTCTCCCTTAGACTCCACATTTATCAATACCTTTTTGTTTTTTTGGCCACTGAGCGGCATGCGGGATCTTACTTCCCCAACCAGGGATCGAACCATCACCCCCAGCAGTGGAAGCGTGGCGTCTTAACCACTGGACCACCAGGGAAGTCCCTCAATACCTTTCTAAAACAGGTGTCCCACACTGACATTGGTCCACTCTGGGAAGAGACGAAGGTTATCACCTAACCTGATCTAACTCTCTACTTGCATGAAAAGAGCCCACAGACATGCTTGGTGACCACATCACACTACAGCCTAGGCTGAAAGCTCTATCCGACCAAGACCCTTGGTTGGTGTTAGTGGCCTGTGACAGACCAGCAGCTTTCCTGTCGACTGGCTTCCAATTCAGGCGCAGGATTGGGATCAATATCAATAATAATCAGCGACTGGCTTACAGGTCGCCAATAAACCCCTTAACACATCTCAGACTTGTGTTAGAGAGTGATGGGTACCTAACAGCATCAGCGGACGAGAGAGCGGATCTGTGAGGTGGGGGAAACGCAAAGGGCATGACTGCAGCAGGGTAGACCCCGCAGCAAATCCTGCTCCAGACCCTGACCTTGGGCACCGGTGCTGTGCAGGATGCCATTGTCTCACATCGGCACAAGTGTCCTCACCAGCTGTGATTCTCCAAACCCTTATCATGCTTCCTACCCCATCCAACAACCCTTTCCCACCCAGAGGGACTTACCCTCTTTGTCAAACACACTCCTTCCTCCAACCTACAAAGTCACATTTATGGGTTGTAAGAGTCCCAACCCTCTCTCCCAGGTAAATAAAGTCAAAATGTTAAAATATCATTAGGAAAAACACACATACATTATCTTCTACACCCCACACCTACAAATGAAGCAATGCTTTTTTATTTTTAATTTAATTTACGCCTTTGTGAAACTCTTTTTATGTTTTCTCCTCTCCCCCTTGGGAAATGGGCATCCATAAATAAACAATTACAGTGTGATTTTTAATCATCTTTAGTTTACAAGAAGGAGTCAGTCTGGACTTCAGAGGTCAATTTCAAAAGTGAGTGTCTGGCAGGTAGTCAGGACATTAGGGCTGTTATTTCTCCTTAGGAAAGCATTAGCGGGATTTCCCTGGTGGCACAGTCACTAAGAATCTGCCTGCCAATGCAGGGGACACGGGTTCGTGCCCTGGTCCGCGAAGATCCCACAAGCCGCTGAGCAACTAAGCCCGTGTGCCACTACTGAGCCTGCACTCTAGAGCCCACGAGCCACAACTACTGAAGCCCGCGCGCCTAGAGCCCGTGCTCCGCAACAAGAGAAGCCACCGCAATGAGAAGCCCGCGCACCGCAATGAAGAGTGGCCCCCGCTCGCCGCAACGAGAGAAAGCCCGTGCACAGCAATGAAGACCCAATGCAGCCAGAAATAAACAAATAAAATTAGTAAATTTATTAAAAGAAAAAGAAAAGCATTGTCTTCTATCACAGCTTCAGCTGCATCGCACAGGCACCGTTTTAATAAATAAACTAATTACGCAAATTACAAAGACCGTAAACTTCGGCCAACTGCTCTTGGGGATAGAGATGCTGTCTGAGCTTCTTGGGAGAAGCCAAGCTCAGTCTTGCTGCCTTGAGGTGAGACTGCAGAAGGCTGCTCCCTCCAGCCACAGGGTCCACCACGGGGCCCTTCCAGCCTGGGAACTCCCAACGGGCACAGCCGCCCTGGGAGAGGACTTTCTTTGTCCAGGGAGGCTGCTGGGGATGGTGCCCTCTGAGATTCACAGAACGGGAGACTCTGCCTCGGACCTGTTGTTCCTCTCCAAAGCCATTAGCACTGCGCTTAATAAGCAACTGCTAACAGTCGGGAGAGGAGTCATCCATCACACTGATCTTTATTTTTCTCTCTGTATCCTGTTCCTTCGCCTCTGGCAATGTTCCGGAGCAAACAGGCCTGCTGGGTAATGGAAGCCACCGGGAGCGAGAAGGCCTGTCCCCAGGTCTCTCCTCTGTACTCTCCAGAAACCACTCCCTCTCCAGCTGACCCTCACCAGGCCACCTGATAAGCTTCAAAGACATCCAGCTCATTTTCCACTGGGCCCCCAGCCACCCAGCTCTCCCCTGACGCGCCAGACTTGGAGGGACCTGGCTGTGCAGGCCCTGAGGTCAGAGGGAGGCCGCACATCTGAGGCTCCCCTGGAATGAGCTCTCGGGGGGGCTCCCTGCCCCCAGGAGGAGGCGAGTGAGAGATGTACTTCAGCAACCAGCATCCCCGCCATCCACTGTCTCAAACAGGGCCAATACAGGGAGAGTCTTTCCCCCCCCGGCTCTCAGCCAGCTTCCCCCCAACCGCCCCCCAAAGAGCAAATCAGAAAGGAGAGCACCTTGTTGTTTCTTCCCTCCCTGCCCACCTCCAGCCCCACTCTGGGATCAATACCGACTGCTGAATTCAAGATCTTATCTGAGCTCTGCAAGGATAAAGCAACAAACTTTTCCCCAATGATTAAATCCTTTGATGATCAGCCCAATATTTTTCAGCCCACCTCTAAGAACGTTTAGAGAGCAAATGAAATGACCCTGTAAAGACTGGAAAGCCACCATTCGCTCTCTCCTTGGGCACAAAGGGTCTCAGAGAAGGCCACGAAATGAAGCGATGGGCAGGGCCAAGGAAGGCCCGAGCTTCCACCAGTAGCTCAGCTCCCCAGCTGGCTGTGGGAACCTGCCGTGCGGCTTTCCAAAACTCCACATGCCTTAGTTTCTCCATCTGAAAAATGGAGGTACAGCGTAGTCCAGCAAGAGGATAGGTGTGGAGAAGGACTAATAATAAGGAGGTGCTCAAGTCCTTAAGATCACCGACTCTCCTGCTTTAAACCACTGCCTAGCCCCATGCTTGCAGAGCGGCTAAGAACACGGGCTCAGGGTTGGACAGGGTGGGGTTTACGTCTAAGCTCTGCTTGGACCAGTGTGCCTCTCTGGGCAGCTCAGTTCACAAAGGTCATCTTCCCCAGCCGCTGGGAGTGCTGCTGGATGACGGCCCCGGCTGTCGGCCCCCTCCAGGACTTCCTCGGTACAAGCCCAAGATGACACCTGCTTCCCAGGTGGGCTACCTCCTATGACTGATCAACACACGGGGATAACTGGGGCAGCTGAAGGACCACCCTCTCTTCAAACCCCCCAGGGCATCGCAGGTCGTCCTCTCCCTCTGCCCAGTCCCCGAGAAGAGCACCCCCAACGAACCTCCTGCAGACCCAGCCCCATCTCAGGGACCCCTATGGGAGACAACGGCTCCCCCTCCCCTAGTTAGAAAAAGGAAACAATCTGGAACGTACTTCCAGTTAAAAAGCTAAAAGCCAGAAGCATACTTTAGGTCCTGGAGCTCGTCGGTCCCCGTTCATGTATTTTCCAGAGGCAGAGCCTGAGGGGTTTAGAGAGCTTAGGAAAAGTGCCCCTGGCTAAACACAAAGGGGCAGCAGAAGCTGGAAGGCGGTCCCTCTAAGGACAAAAGTGGGAAGACTCCACGCTTCTGTGAGAGTCAGATGCTGAACGACCTTCCTGCTTCCAGGATGGAGGATGCACCTCTCTGGAGGGCTCACCGTCTGCTGGACTCTCCCCTGAACTCTTTCCCACGGTGCTACCGAGGTCCGCGTGCAGGTGTCAAGTGGGAAGAAACACAGGCTGGCGCTTCCGTGAACAGGAGGAGCAAACTGCGGTGCAGATGCAACCGAGGGCCACCCTCGTGCCTACGGGACCAGCGGGGGACAGGGCAGGAGGCGGCCACTGTGGGGCAGGAAGTGGAAATGCTGCCCCGACCCCTGGCTCCTAATGGCAAGTGTGGCCTGACTCCCAGCAGGCCAGGGTCCGCGCCACGGACTTTTCCCTGACAGCAGTGGTCACGGTTCAGGGGCACACAGGTGGTTTTCAAAATGCCAGGGGCAGAGGACAAGTCACCGCCCAGGCTGCCCAATGGGGCTGGGTTAGAGGGAAAGCACTAAGCAAGTGCCCTGACGACACGGAGGGGTTAACGGTCTGGGCCTCTTTGAGCAGAAAGCTGGCGGCAGTGCCAGCCAGAGAGGTGTCCTCAACTTCTGCTCCGGCAGCACTTTCCTCTTGATAAGATAATGGAAAACAGGAAGCCGAGGAGGTGAAGGAAAGGTTGGGGCAAGGTGGCTGCAGGAGGATTTTATTTTCCTGCGCTTATCTCCTGATTCCAAGTGCACATTCCATCAGGTCAGGGCTGTGAGGCCTGCTGGCTCCACATCTATGATTTGTGCTTCTCTTGTGATACGTTCTTTCTTTAGAGAAAATTCTTTCCTCCCCTAAATGCTCTGGATCGCTGAAGTATTACCCCAGCTTCAGCACCCCGTCCAGAAAGTAACTCCTCCTGAGCTGTTTGCAGGGGCTGGAAAGCACGTATGGGCCAAAGCCCCCGCCCACACAGGAGGACAGCAGGAGATTTCTGTACAGTAGCAAAGGGGCAGCAGGTGTCAGGTCCTTCCTGTTGAAACCTCTGGGCACACGGTCCCTCCTGCCTTCTCTTCCCCGCCCCACCAGCATCAGGCCGGCCACAGGCTGCATCCATTCAGGCTGGCTTCCTGGCTGGGTGGCCTGAGCTGTCACCTACACCCCGTGCTCCGAGGGGCTCCACTCTTGGTTGAGTTCTCTGCTGTCATCTTGAAATTCTTGAGAGTTTTGGAGTAAGAGGCCCTGCCTTTCATCTTCTTGTGACTCCATGAATTATGTAAAGGGTCCTGCACTGACCACAGGAATCTTAAAGGCGGGCAGGGCAGAAGGGTGCGGGGCAGGCCCTGCCTTGGCCGGGGGAGGGGGCAGCACCCTGCATGCACCAGGGGCTCTGCCGGCCCCCCATCCTGCCCGTGGCCACCAGGAGTCCTGACTTGGGGGAGTGAGCGAGCACAGTCCTGAAGTTACTCTGAGTGCTGGGCCACAGATGACCTCCCTTAGGCTCTCAAAAGGAAACGCTTCCCTCACCCCATCACTGTGCCCAGTGCCCTTGGAGAAAGGGAAGCAGCTTCAACCACAGCAGGAGGCATCTGCGTTAGAAACAGGGGAGAACTTTCCCTGGCGCCTCCTCTGCAGTGTGTCTGGGCCTGATGTCCTGAGTGTGAATCCAGCTCTGTCTGTTACCAGCTGAGGGACCTGACACGGAGGGTCAGGTCATTGACCTGCCCTCTCAGGTCCCTCAGATGACAAACCTCTTTCCTTGCTCAGTTGACAGGGTTCAATGAGATGATCTGTCATCTCCTCCAACACAGGGCCTGACACAGAGCAAGAGATCAAAAATACCTTTATTCACTGATATTCAAAAAAGAATGATAACAATACTGCCTAGAAGCCGCTCAGGAATCTTCCAGGACTATGAATTCTAACACTGAACGCCAGTGCCACGTTCAGATGGACCTCGCCCATCCTGAAAATAAAGGACGAAAACACCCTTCTCAACAAACCTGCCCCACGTGGAGACAACAAAGAGCAGAATTTGAAATCAGCTGTCCTAGGTGTGAGTCCCTTCTCTGATCCTGGATGTAAGGCACCTCCTCTGAGCTGTGGTTATCTCATCCACGAAATGGACGTGATGGTAATGATAATAATACCTAACATTTATGCACAGCTGATGTGCTTGGCGCTACGCTCTCCAAACAATCCTATAAGGAGGTACCAATATTGTCTCCATTTTGCAGATGAATAAACTGAGGCATAAAGAACTTAAGTGATTTTCCCCTCCGGGGGCTACTGTGACGATCAAGTTAGAAGATGCATGTGGAAGCAGTGCCGGGAGAACCATAGGGATCGATGCAATGCAGACGATGATCAAGGGGTCATCAAGAACCGCCCACCACCGGCACCACCTTCCTCTCACTCCAGAGCGTTTGCAGAAGACAAAGGCAATCCTTCCACACCTGTAAGCTCTTCTTTTCTCTCCTTGCCTCCCCCTACTCCTCATCCTCTACGCCCTCCCCATCCCCTCCCCAACATATACACCCCTGATGCCCCCGTTGTTCTCTGTTTTCCCTTTTAAGGATGCTGTAGGTGGATGCATGAGATGCCTGATTCCCCAGGCACACTCAGGACAGCCCCTCCTTCTCCCACCCTTGGAAGCATCGCTTCCCACCCACTCCTTCCTCCCTTTCGCTCAGCCTGCCTGCTCAGAACAGGGAGACGTGCAGTCAGCACTGGGTAACTGCTTCTAATCACAGGGGACAGCAAGAATGTAAACAACACAAGAAACATCTAAATGCCATCCAAGTGGCAAGGAAACACTGCTCGCTGGCTCCTTCTCTCTAGAACACTGCTTCCTGCCACCCCCCCCTTCAGAAACTCTGCTCGCTAATGCCCCGTGAACAGGAACCCCAGAAACCAGGAGCTTCCGGAGAATGGAACGCTAAACCATAACTTTTGACCCTGCTTCCTCTGGGGAGGATTTTCTAGAGTCATCCAATTTTCTGTTTAAAGCAATAATTTCAATGTATTTGGTGGGTTTTTTTGGAGGGGGGGGGGTGAGGTGGCAGAGGTCAGAGACCCCTCTGAGAATCTATTCAAAGCTAGAAAGCCTCTCCCAAGAGAAACATAAAACATCCTGCGTGTCATTTCAGGGGTTCTTAGACCCCAAGATGAAACCCATTTACCAAAACATGGACAGAACAGTAAGCACAGGAGAAAATACAAGGAAGTGTAGATGTCCTCCAAACACCCAAGAGGCACAGAAGGGCATTTCCAGGTCTGTACTCATTGTATACATCAAACATCGAATAAACCTAGGATGAGGCTTTTTTTTTTTTTTTTTTTTCTTTTGGCTCTTTAGATTGACAGTGTGCTTCTCAACCCCCTCCTTCAATGCAAATTGAGAACTCAGTTGAGTAATTGCTGTGAATAATTTCCACTTGGATCACTTAGTGCTGTGGTTTAGCAAGGACTAAGAAAGCAAGGATTGGAAAAGTGTCTCAGAACACGTGTTGGGCGTGGCTGCATAATTAAATGACAGTTCCCAAGCCAAAAGGAAATGGTGTTTTAACTGTCCAGTATCAACTCTCCACACTATCGTGGCCCTCTATTAATAGAGATCCACAACACACGTCACCTCCACCTGCCTGATTTTGGAACAGTCACTGTATCTTTTGTCTGCAGGGCTGGGGGTGAGAAGAGATGGAGCCAGGAGAGGACAGGGGGGCAAAGCTCCCCACATTGGGGTTCTTACCTCTGTGCCTGTTGGTCGTTTTGTCAAACATCAGCATTGCATCCTCCACCTGCAAAACAAATACAAAATAGAGTCTGCTTTAGGAATTTTAACAAAATACACAAAACAGTATATATTGGGGGGGGTGGCAGTTTCCATTATATAAGTCATGTTGCTTGTTAAAACCTATTTGAGAATACAAATATTGAAAGAGAAAATAGATCACTGTCCGTCTTTCCAACCTAGCATAACCACAGTTAACGTCTGGTGTACTTCCCTTTAGTTTTTGCTTTAAATAATATATATATATATATGCCAATTTTAATATAGTTTAAATCATACTGTATATGGAATTTTCCCCTTGTTCTTTTTTTTAAGATAACATTACAATATTGCAAACAATTCCCAGATGACTACATCATGAATACTATCTTTTTTCCCCATCCTTTTTTCACGGTGGTAAAAATACCCGTAACATAAAAATTGCCATCGTAACCATCTTTAAGTGTACAATTAGTGGTATTAAATACATTCATAACATTGCACTAGCATCACCACCATTCATCTCCAGAACTTTTTTCATCTCGTAGAACTGAAACTCCACCCACTTTAAACAAAAACTCCCACTCCCTTCATGCCCTCAGCCTGTGGCAGCCACCTGTCTACTTTTCTGTCTCTTTGTGTCTCTGTGACCACTCTAAGTATTTCATTTCATATTAAGTAGGATCGCATAGTATTTGCTTTTTTGTTACTGGCTTATTTCCCTTAGCATAATGTCCTGAAGGTTCATCCATCTTCCATCTATGTATAGACGACATTTGCTTATCCATTTGTCCATCAGTGGACACTTGGGTTTTAGCTATTGTGAATAATGCTGCTATGAACGTTGGTGTACAAATATTTTGAGTCCCTGCTTTCAATTCTTTTGGGTATATACTCAGAAATGAAACTGCTAGATCATATGGTAATTCTGTTTTTAATTTTTGAGGAACTGCCATACTGTTTTCCACAGATGCTGTACCATTTTACATTCCCACTGAGAGTGCATAAAGGTTCCAATTTCTCCACATCCTTGCCAATACTTGTTATTCTCTGCCTTTTTTTTAAAAAAAAAGTCATCCTAAGGAGTGTGAGGTATTATGAATACGAGCTTGACTGCCGCATAATATTTCATGGAGGGAGAAACTATAGCTTACTTAATTATCCTTCTGATAGATATTTCAATTGTTTCCGGTTATAAACAATGAAACTTCAACATCTTGATGGTTGTGGGCTGAACTGTGTCCATCCCCCACTCCTTGAATTCATATATTGAAATCCTAAATGCCCAGCATCTCAGAATGTGACTGCATTTGGAGACAGGGTTTAAAGAGGGAATTAAGTTAAAATGAGGTCATCAGGGTGGGCACTGATTCGGTACAGCTGGTGTCCTTATAAGAAGAGGAAATCTGGACACAGGTACAGAAGGAAGACCATGTGAAGATGCAGAGGAAAGGTGGCCGTCTGCAAGCCAAGAAGAGAGGCCTCAGAAGAAACCACCTGCCGATGTCCTGCTCCCGGACGTCTAGCCTTCAGAATTGTGAGAAAATAAATTTCTGTTGTTTAAGCCACCCAGTCTGTGGTACTTTGTTATGGCAGCCCCAGCAGACAAATACACTGATGCTAGGACCTTTTCAAAAACATCAAAGAGAGGAAAATACCAAAGGCATCCTCTGTCTCTCTTCCTAGTCCCTTCCTCTGTCCTCCCAAGCACCCTGCAACCCTTTTAGTCATTTCCGGACAGTCAGGATCCACACTCAAGTCCCACACAGACCTCGAGAAACTCACACCTTATGAAACCAGATTTGGCTTTGAATTCCACTCCTTTTACTCATGATCCAGTCCTTTATTTGCTCCACAAAAGACACATCTGTAGTGCAGGCGCCGTCCTAAACCAATCAGCCAATTCCCTTGCAGACTGTACCTGGTTTGGCCAGGCGAGTAGCCTGGTCTCCTCATTCACTCTGTGCCCAAAGTTGGCAGTAAAAATACAATCCAACCACACGCTTGTGGGTGGTTAGCCAGAGGGCTCCATGCTTGGAGCAATTTCAGCGTGCGTGTGCGTGTACGTGTGCGTGTGTGTGTGCGTGTGGTGCGAAGGACCAAGCACTGTTCACTGGAGCTCAAAGGCTCAGAAATGAGCTTGGGGGCCTGAGCTAAGCCAGCGGAGAAAAAACACCATCGGCTATTCACTCCTCACTCCTACCAGATGACAGTCTCCAATGGAAGGAAAGACACTGGGCAAAGCAATAGAACCAGGTTTAAAATGGTGCCTCCAGACAAATCAAATCTATTTTTCTCGATGCTATCAAATATAATAGGGGGGAAAGCAAAGTCAAGGTAAGAATGGAAGAAGGGGTAGGCAAGCCAGACACAAACCTCCAAGGGACTGGCCTAGCTGAAAAATCCCTTCTGGAGTCAGGGCCCCTTGTGTTGCTAAGCAACTGAGCCTGAGCAAACAGGCTCCTGGGGCCTTCCTCTTCTGGTCCCCACTTCCGTAGTCAGTTACTGGGAGGGAAACGGCCTTGCACGATGACTGTTCCTCCAGCGAGGAGCTGTCCTCTCTCTCCCAGGAATCAGGCTTAGGGGAGTAGGGGATGCTAGTTTGGAGAGGGGGTGCCTTCACCAGAGCCCTCCCCGGCCAGGCAGGATTGATGAGCTCCCAAGGCACCTGCTGAGGCCAAACACACCATAGCCAGCTGCCTCCCGTGCACCCCTCGAGCGAAACCACCAGGAGATCAACTGGTTTGTTTCTACACAGAGCCGTCACATCTGAGCACATGGCATCGCAGACTCCGACCCGGGGCCTCGAGGAGGATTCCATTGCCTGGGGTGCGGGTGGGTGGTGGGTGAAGCCTGCTGGGTACCGTGCAGGTAGACATGACATCCGTTTCACACCCACTGCCATATTTTCTAAGATGTGTGCCAAGTCCTTATTTTGAGCTGAAAATGCCTAACGGTAAAAAAAAACCAGCCCCCCTTCTGTGTTGGCCATGTTTGGGTACTGAAACTCAGATCCCCTTAGGAAATAAATATTTTGAATTTAAAAAAAAGTATTTCCAACGCCCCTCCTTTCCATAGTGCGTAATTGGGTCCCTCTTTTCCTTCCTACTTTTGGATGTTTTCTGATGCTGCCCTCCTAATATTCGCTCCACCCTGATGAGTGAGGAGGAGGCTCTGTGTATGTTTTTTGGGGCAACCATTGTCGTAAAGAATAGAGCTCTTTCCTCTATGGTCCAGTGTACAATGGGCCTCACAAAGACCTCCTGAATAGATACAGCGTCGGAGCGCGAGAAAAATTCTATTAACACTTTACAAAATAGAACGTCTAAGAAGTAACTAGAGAGGAAAGAGAGAGGGGAAAAAAATCAATATGGATAAGTCCCGGTGCTTGGAGGAAGAAAACTTTTCAGCGATTGCAAAACACTTATTAATTCAGAGAAGCCATCAATGCGATGGAAATCTGGCAGAACAGCAAGAGCTGAAACTGGAAGAATCCGAATATACAAAGACTGAATAGAACGAAAAACACGGCCTCACATACGGGGCTGTTTCTCACGGTTCTATGTGAATCAAACAGAAGAGGCTTGTGTGAGCCTCCAACATAGGGATGTGAGGGATACGGGCAAGGTGGCTGGTATTCAGCCATGGAGAGAGCAAACTTATTAGTCTGTCCATCTCACACACACACACACACACACACACACACACACACACACACACACGTACGTAGATTAGTTCAGCCTGCAGGCCAGGCCTCGTTCACGGAGCTAAAAAGAACACAAAAGAGTTAGGGGGCTGGACCTAGGCGTTTCTCTGACTTTGGGGAGAAAATACCACTAACCCTGGTGAAATGCTGCTTCAAAGGCTACCACCCTCCTCCTCATGATCAGCGCTGGTATTTATTTCGTGGTGACAGCGCCCTCACCAGCCATACAGATTTCTTTGTACCAGAGGTGGGGGCCCACAGGCCTAGTGGTCCTGAGGTGGGGGGGTCGCCAGAGCGAGGGGGCAAGAAGGAGAGGAGGTGTCTGTACCTGAGCACACTTTGTCCCACGTCTTGGCACCTGCCCTGTCTGTCTGGGGAGAAGGAGCCTGTTCCAACCTTGAGATCTGCCTTCTAATAAAGTTAGGTATAAAAGTTAGGTGTAAAGGCAGGTATAAAACGCAGCCCTGGCATCCTC
Organism: Kogia breviceps; assembly: GCF_026419965.1. Classification (NCBI taxonomy): domain Eukaryota; kingdom Metazoa; phylum Chordata; class Mammalia; order Artiodactyla; family Physeteridae; genus Kogia; species Kogia breviceps. The sequence goes on from NC_081328.1 coordinate 25,008,859, forward strand.
AGTGGTGCACCCTTGCAAACGACAAAGCAGGGCAAGTGACTTTAAGTGAGCTGGTTGTGGGTGCCCCCGTTGGTGTCCAACGCCAGGAGGTCCTGAACCTGTAATCCTGACTATTGCAAGGCTCAGGCTACATCGTGACCTCCTCATAGGTGCCCCGTGCACGCCCCGCGTCTGAGAGTCAGTGACGGGAGCCACACTGTTAGTTTCCATGGCCCACGGGGGTTAGGCAGGGTGTCTCAAACCTCCTCCCCGTCAGAATCACTTGGACCACTTGTTAAAACATAGATCCCCAGGGCCTCAGCCCCAGGGTGTCTGATTCAGGAAGCAGCGCCCGCATTTCTCACAAGCTCCTGGGCAATGCTGATGCAGCTGCTGACCTATGGGCCCTACTTTCCAGGTGCTGCTCTAAGGGGGCAGAAACAAGAGCCAAAGTTAAAGACACTGGACAGAGCTGCTTCTCCCTCTTTACACACAGTCAGTGCTCAATACATGAACCAACATGACAGAAAAGATGACACGAGGAGGGACTTCTTAGTGGCAAAACCAAGCTGTCCCTGCACCCAATGCAGGAAAAATTCAGATTAAAAAAATAAAATTCAGATTCTACTAGGATGACAGAAACTTCCCTTCCAACAAACGCCAGCTAATGGCTACATCATTCAGTCAGCTCAGTTGTGATTAGAAAATCTAATCAATTAACGTTACTTTTATGTGACATGTATTTATTAACTATGCACTATTTGCAAAGCATCAGCCTAAGTTCCAAATAAGAGGCAAATGATATAGGTCCACAGTATATGGATTGCATTAATGACCCCATACCCTTTACCCTGTAATTTTGCAGTTCCTCTCAAAAAAGGCAGTCTATCTCCCCACCTTTGTATCTGGACTTGACTTGTTATGGTCAATAAAAAAGGTGGAGAGAATGGTATGCCTGTTTGGGGCCCAGCCTCATAAGGGTCTGTGTGTTTCGGCTTGTTCTCTCTTGCACCTCTGCCATCACCATGAGAAGGGCACGGCCAGGCTGGCCTGCTGGAGGATGAGAAACATGTAGAGCAGGGCCAAGTCCCCTCAGTTGCCCCAACTGAGGCCAGCCTAGATGGGCGAACAGCTGGTCAACCCCAAAACATGCAAGTGAACCCAGCCAAGATCAGCAGAACCTCTCCCAGTGGACTTTAGGCAGCAGACTCGTGAAATAAACAGCTATCATCTGCCACTGAGATTTTGTGGTTGTTTGTTACATGGCATTCTTGTGGAAACAGGTGACTCATACATGGTCCCTGCTCTCAAAAAAAAAAAAAAAAAAAAAGCTTTTAGTCTATAAGCAGATACACAAGTCTCAAATAATACTAGACAGTGAAGAAAGGCAAGAAAATGGGTGGAAGGAGGTAAAAGGCGGAATGTCAGCTGAGTATTAAACTATCGATTCCACCTTCCGAGGGGAATACAGGTACTAGGATGTGAAGGGACCGTCTCTAAATCTCACCTCAGCAGCGAGGTTGGAGACCGAGATCCTGGAAGTGCCAAGAGAAATTGGCAACATGTTCCTCCCTAAATGAGCACCAGGAAAATCTGCAATCCTTAGCACTCAAGTCAGTGGGTGATGCCTCTCTAAGCCTAATTCATTTAATGAATGAGCGAACCCTCTTTATAATGAGTCTAAAGATTTGCCGTGAGCCAGACATTCTTGCTGGGTGATCGTAGAAGTAGGCAGAAGATGTTGCCCATATCCAGAGGTGAGACTTTAGCCATCTCAGCTTATGTACTGGCTGAAGAGGAAAACTTTCAAGTCACAGAGCAAAGAATCTGCTCGAAAGGGAGGTCAGAAATTCTCCTTGTCAGGTTGGCTGGCCAAAGTTTGGGACCCTAGAGTGTGCCCTCTGACCACTGCCGCCTCTGCCAGAGGTCTTGGCTCCCCAAGTACAGAGCAGGTAGGCGAAGCTGATTCGGAGATGGCAGAAAACTTGTTCCCAGGAAGTGGTAAAAGGGAAAAGAGCTGCTGGTAATAACTCAGGAGGTGCTGGGACGCAGCTGAGCGTGGCAGACAGTGTGGCACAGAGCATGGGCAGGACCCAGGGTCCAATCCCAGCTCCATGAGGAGCTCACGGAGGGGACGTCACCTCCCTTCCTGGTCCTTAGTTTCTCATCTGTGAACGGAGGGAACTGTATGGGATGGTCACCTAGGATCCATCAGAAGAGATTCTGCCTAGAATGCTGAAACGGACCACAGAACCTGCTGGGACCCCATCCAGGAGCATCAAATTCACCACTGGTCCTTCGCAAATTCTCTGTGACTGAGGATGTTCCTGAGTTTGCCGTGGCTGGCCAACACACCCTCAGAAACATCCTACCCGTCTTGGGATACAAATACACACACCTCCCACACACCACAGGCATCAAGAACAAAGCAGGAAATGGCACTTCAAATGATCCTTAAATTATCTGGTCAGACACAAGGAGCGAGAGGAAAAGGAAAAGAAGAAACGCAGCTCTTCAAACTCCCCCAGAACAAATGCCTTTCAGTTTCACTTCCTGCTCCCACTCAAATACTTCAAGCGTTAGTTTAAATAAACGCCCATAACTGCGATACCATGACACTACAATACAGCAGGGTTGAACAGGCCTGCTGACGCTCTATAAACTCAAGGCACTAAAGTCGTAAGAGAGGAGTGAGTCTCCTATACGAGGCAGGACTGCCCAGAACAGAGAAGCCTGGGATCCCTGCTGGAGACGGAGGCTGCCTTATTCCGGCGATTGTTTCTGCACATAGGACGGCACTGCTCTCCGCTCCTCCTCCAACCAGCCTGCACAAAACCAAAATCCACTCCTGCCCTAGAGCTTGGTAAGGGCATCTAGCTTATTGAAATGAAACTTCTCAGCATGCTTCAGCCTTGCAAAGGGTAAGGACAGTCTATCTTTAATCACTGCCCAAAAGGAAGAATGGAGGAGAAAAGGGAGCAGGCAGGAAAATGCCATTAGTTCACGTTGAAATCTAGATCAGTAGTTTTCAACCTTGACTGTTCACCAGAATCACCTGAGGAACTTAAAAAAACAAAATCCCTGCTGCCGAGGCCACACGCTGAGCAGTGAAATCAGCACCCAGGAGCGGGTGGGGATGGCAGAGCGCTTAAAGCTTCCCCAGGGATTCCAGGGTGCAGCCAAGGCTGAGAACCACTGATCTAAATGGCTAAATCCAGCTGAGCTGAGCCTTAATCGCAGTGTATGTGTGTGGAGATGGGCCCTAAATAAAAGGGGCTACCTGGATCTTCAGCTCCTGAAGAGTGGCTGGCTGTCTGTCCCCTGCCAGGTCCACAGACCCTTTGCCACAGGTGGCTTTTGGGGGCCTCTCCTCACCTTGTCTCGGTCGTAGGAAAAGAGAGCCAAAGTTCTGTTCTGGAAGGAGCTGAGAAGGGCCAAAAACTGAACACAGGACTTTAAGAAACCTAAAGAAATCACTGGGGTTTTTTTTTCACGACCATCAATATTTTCACATGTATTACTGCTTCGGTCCTCACAACAAGCCCGGAAGACAGGGATTATTACTAATTCTCCGAGCCTCAGTTTCCTCCCTCGTGGTTCTGGAGATGGCGGGGACTGGGCCCCCAGGACTCAGCGGCTGGTCTTCTGAGTCCAAATCTCAGCCGGCCAGCCCTGCCTGCCTGCCGGGGCTCAGGTTCTGGTACACCTGGCTGCAGGCACCCGAGCCCCTCAGCGCCCCATCTCTGCGCACTTACTCCTGGAAGGCTGCAGCAACAGAGGTGCTGTCTGAGTGCTTTGGCAGCTGCTGCCACTAGGCTCTTCTTCCTTCCTTCCAAGGCTCAAAATTTTCTAGTTTGCATCCATCCACCTGAAAGCTTGTCTATTTCAACTCACATCCGTGCCTTAATTAAGTAACAAGACAGTCTGCTTAGTTTTTCTTTTCTTGGTTGTAAAATAGACATAAAATTTGCCGTTTTTACCACTTTTTGATAGACAATTCAGTGGCATTAAGTACATTTCCTAAACTCTTCATAGAAGGCTCCTAAGTCTCACTATGGCCAGAATGTTCATCCCCATTTGGCAAGACTCTTCTTTTTTTTTTTTTTTTTTTTTTTTTTTTTTTTGTGGTACGCGAGCCTCTCACTGTTGTGGCCTCTCCCATTGCCGAGCACAGGCTCCGGACGCGCAGGCTCAGCGGCCACGGCTCACGGGCCCAGCCGCTCCGCGGCATGTGGGATCTTCCCGGACCGGGGCACGAACCCGTGTCCCCTGCATCGGCAGGCGGACTCTCAACCACTGCGCCACCAGGGAAGCCCAGGACTCTTCTTTACTGGCCCTATTTTTTCTACTCTTTACTGGCCCTATTTTTTTACTCTTTTTTAGTTCTTGTGGGGTCATTCCATTTTTCCATTTAACTTAAACAAAACACAAACGCAAACCCTGGTGTTCATCAGACAGCAGTTGTGAATTTATAAAACAGATACTTGCCAAAGGGTGTGGGATCTCCAGATGACTCTAAACTAGAGATTGAGATATTTTACTTACATAAAGGCAGGCAAAACCTTCTACTCAGGGATTCTGATTCCACCGTAAATGTCGGACTCTAGGCTATGAAATGTCTGTTCCTCCCAAAATAATGATCACTGTAATAGCTACCATTTACTGGAGCTTAATAGGCAATTTGCAAAGCTCATTTAATTATCACAATAGCTCTGAGGTAGATATTATCACACCCATTATATAGGTTAGGAAATTGTGGCTCATTGCCATTAACTGACTTGCCTAGGATCACACATGCAGCAAATGATGAAGCTGGGATTTAAAACCAGATGCATCCCTACATCTTTCTACTGGTCTCCCTTAACTGTGTTCTATTTTTTGAATCCCTAGGCCTCAGCGCAGCTCTGTTGTCTCCTGAGTGAACCGACAAAAACACTGCCTTAAAACTCTCCCCCCAAAGTTAAGAGAGGTGATGAGGTAGCCACGGAGATAGCCGTACATCACGTCCAGCAGGCTCAGGAGAGGAGGGAATGGTCAGAGAGAGAAGCAAAGAGAAAAGGAGGCTGAGGGGTCTCTTCCTTCTCGATGGGCAAAGTCAAAAAGCCTAGAGCTCACTCGTCCGCTCTTTGGTCACTGAGCAAGGTGGTGGCAGGGCTGGAACTGGCAGAGGGGTCCCAGAACTCAGTGCAGGGCTCAGACCACCAGAGTCCGTGCTGCACACGAGCCCTAAGAATGCTGAGTGAGCACGCCCCCCGGAGTTGTTAGGAAGCCTTCAGGTGGTGGGTGGTGAGTGTCTGACACACAGGACACTCTCATCCTAACATCTATTGCAAGTCACTGCCCCAGCCCTGGCAGTCCCCGCGTGTGTGCACCTACACACACGCCTGTGCACGCGTACACACATACCCCACGCAGTTAAGTGGGGGAACTGCACCCAACACTGTGCAACTTCCCGCTGCCAATGGGTCACATCCAGGGACAGCCACTAATGAAACCAGCACGTCCTTGGGGGAGCAGTCCCGGGGCGGGGGGGGGCGCACCATCTCAAAACCGAGCAAGGGAAGCAAGAGTCTGCCTGTACAGCCTCGGGTGGAGTTGGGGGCCCTGGCTGTGCAGGCAAAGCCCAGGCCCAGCGTTACCCCAGAGGGCGGGGCAGGAGGCTCTCTCTGGGGACACCCCAGCCGGGATGAGACAGAAGGCTGCGAAGGAAGGGAGGCGGTGGGAAAGGGACACAGAGGTCGGGCACAAGCTGCTGGAGGAGAAGCAGTTGGTTCCGACAGGCTTGACAGCTGTCACGTGGAAATGGCATCTGGCCTAACGGCCTCTCGTGCGAGGCGCCTTTGCGTGGCGGCTGATGTGCTCTGGAAATCCCCGGTCCGTGTGCAACACCGGTTGTGAGCGCGTGCATGCGTGCAGGCATGCGCGTGTGTGCTGTGGGTGGGCGAGGGGCAGGCCGGCTTCCTAATGTGCCTCTCCCCCGCCCCCAGCCTCTCCCCATCAGTCCCCCCCCTACTGCGAAAAAGGCCCAAACCTGCCGGCTCCGGAGGAGACAGGCAGATCATCAGTGGAGCACTGATCTGCCGTAACACTCTCTTGCATTCCCATTAAACAAATACTAAACTGCTAATTACCAAAACAGATCTCCAAGACTCCGAGCAAACAGGGGAAGGGTTTATAATTACCAAGTGTGAAAATGCACTGCCTGTAAATAACCACCTCATCTGTCCTCATATGGGCTGATATTGATGGGCATGAAATAAACATCAGGACCAAATGGAAAAATCATCCACATCTCCTGTGGCCAATGCGATCTCCAACGGTGACAAGCATAGCTGCAGCCATAGCTCGGGGAGGGACCGGGGAGAACGGAGTTTTGCAGGCTTGGAGAGTCTAGGTTCCCAGCCTGATTTCAGTCCCTCGGGCTGTTTGCATTTTCTTGCAGCCTGGAGGACAGAGAGGGTAAATTGGTGTGGCTTGATGATGCGATGGAGGGCTTGCCTGCACGTTGGAAAGGCCAGGGCCGTGGACCCTCTGGGACAGGCCTTCAGGCACGTTCTATCCTGCCGCCTTTAACAGACTGGCTGACGAGGATGGAGAAGGAAGCAGAGGGAGAGTTTCGCCAAGGTGACACATTTATTCATTAACCCACACTTATCAAGGCTCTCCTGTCTGGCCGACACAAAGAGTCGGTTGCAGAGCACGCATGAAGAGGATTGGGGTTTAAAATGACCTTTGGCCTTTCTGACACCCCCACGCCATGGTAGGCACCTACCACTCCGTCGCTGGGATGGGAGGTAGACGGGTCTATCGGATTCCAAAGCCCCCCTCTCTCCTGGATTGCACCTGAGGAGGGGGAGGTGATCTGCCAGAGGTCATAGGAACGGTCCCCCTTCGCTCTCCACCAGCCTGCGATTCTGAGGGAGACAGCGGGGCTTGTAATGAATGCCTGAAGCCGAAGACGGAGGTTCCATTTATCTCGGAATCAATCCTCAGGAATTAGAGGTGACCCAGAGGTCACCTCTCCCCTTCCCACCTGGTGCAGGAATCCCTTCTCCAAGCCTCCTTTGAACCCTTTCTGGAGCTTCAAAGACTCAGAGCATCTCTGCCCTATCCCTCAGTCGAATTCAGGAACAGCAGCACTTAGATGCCTGAAATAACAGCTTCTTCTGATCTGAAGCCCAGTTTTGGCACACGGCAGAATCCTGCAAACTGCACGGCATCAGGCGTCTGAATCAGGGCACCAAGCACCACCCACCCCAAAACTTCTTAATGGGGCTTAATGGCATCTCAGGAAGCTCCTGCTCTTTCCCCTTTGGGCCACGTGAGAGCCAATCTCCTCGGCGCCCTGGTCCCTAAAGTCACCCCCTAAAGTCCTGGGTCAAACGCTCCATCAAATACCAGCATAAGGAAGGAAGGTCTAAACGACAGACGATTTTTTCAAGGAATTCTACATTGTTACTTTTAAATTCCCAAAGTGTCTTCAAATAATGGCTAATAGAAATAGAACGCTGCCCAGAACAAAGTTCACTTGCGGCAACAGAGGCTAAAGGACTCGGTCACTCAGCAAAGTTACTTCTTGTTCAGGTAGGATCATGAACATCTCAGCTGGATAGGACCAAAAAGATATGCGTCCAGGCCAGTCGTTTTGCAGAGGAGCAAACTGGCTCTGAGCAATGCCGGGCAAACTGAGCCCTGGGGTCAAAGGAGCCTGCTGGGCGTCAGAAGTCCTGGGTTCAAATCCCTGTCCTCCACGTCCACCTCCGCACCATCAGGGGCAGGGCTTCTGGCGGCTCAGTCTCCTTGTGTGTAAAAGGGGTGAGGATCACTAGGAGCCTTCACCCCAGCCTTGGGAAGCAGAAAGTAATGACATAACATGCAGGAAAGCACTCGGGTCAGTGGTAAATGACTGCACCTTGCTCTCCCGGGTACTTGGCACACACAGTTTCTTGACGAGGATCTGAGGGCTGGATAACGGAGGAACGGACTTCGTGTCCATGACCGCAAATTCCCATTTAGTGAACTCAGTGTGGATGAGCGAGGGTCACCCTCATAAGGGTACCTTGCTGTGCTGTAATGAGTCGGATGCAAATAAACCACCTTTTAGCGAGCAAGGGTAATGGCAGAGCCAACCGTGGCACATCCTACAGTAGAACATTCCTCGGAATAAAAGGAAACAAACCACTGGTACTCAACGTGGATGGATCTCGAGGGAATTACGCTGACTTCTCAATCTCAAAGGCCGTATGATTCCATTTCCGTAACATTCTCAAAATGACAAAATTATAGCGATGGAGAAGAGATGAGTCATTGCCGGGGGTCGGGGCGGGGGAAGGAACGAACCATTACCCGAGGAATTTCTTTGTGGTGATGGAACACTTCTGCATATTCCAATTGTGATCACGGTCACTCGAATCTACACGTGATAAAATTCCAAAGAATAGCGCGTGTGTGCGTGAGCGCGCGGACATATACACACACACAAAACCGATGATGTATCAGCATCAGTTTCCTGGTTTTAACAGTGTGCTATGGTTATGGGAGATATTATCATCATGGGAAGCTTGGTGAAGGGTACACAAGAGTTCTTTGTACTATTTTTACAACTTTTTGTGAGTCCTACACTATTAAAAAATAAACATTTAAAATAATCATTTAAAAAAACCACAAGGGGGCTCATTATATCAAGAAACTCAGTGGCAGATCAGTTTATAATGCAAATAAGTATGCCCTAATTTCTCTTGACTTGGATAGCGTGGGCACAAATAAGGTACACCTATAGCAGAAAGAGCTAGCCGCTACCCGTGTCCTCAACTGGGCCCTGGCCTTTACTACTCTGAACTAGTATTGTGTCACATGAGTATCTGTTTTAGTAGTTCCCACTGCCTCTGTCTCACCGTCTACCCTGGTCCTCAGGAAACTTCATATACACCTCTGCAAATCCACAGCACCCGCTAAAGTAACTAATACAAAAATGCACACAGTAAGTGCTTGCTGATTGAGTTTCAGAAAGATTTTTGCAGGATAAAGAAAAAACAATTCAGATAGAGAAGAGCCTCAAATCCAGTGGTTCCCATCTTTTCTTTTTTCAGCTCTCAAGGCCCTCTCTTTCATTTAGGTTGTGAAAACAGATCTTATAACTTTTGAGATATTTCATACACCAAATAGTACTTATTACTACTTAGGAGATTCGGAAATGTATTTATCAACACCTGTCATAATTGTCAACTGGGGCTTTTGGCAGCATGGCGTGACCAGGGGCAGAGTGAGGCGTATTCTCCAAAAGCAAGCACACTTGACATTCTAGTTGGTCCTCATGCCGTCTGGGATGGGGTAACCATAAGGCCTGACAGGTTTTTTGATGTAATGACATCAACCTGAAGACCCACACTCCTTCTCTTGACCCCGAGGTTGGACCCCTCTGGCCTGCTCAGAGGTCTGGCCTGATCTCGGAGTCAAGATCTGAGCATGACTCAGATCTTTGCAAATGAGTATCTGACAGAATAACCAACCTCCCACTTAATCCCCAAGCCACACAACTCCCTAAAGGGGAAAATAGAAAGGAGAGGGGGGAAAACCCCTCATCTACCCTTAAAAAAAAAAAAAGAGTACCAATGCAAGCTGCTTCAAGACCCAACGAGCATGTTTTTCTTTCATTTATTTCTACATCAACACTCTGAGGATAAAGATCTTTCCCATTTCAAGAGCTGTCAATTTGCTTTAGTGCCATGTTTTTCATCTGTTTGAGGTAAAGAGGAATTACAAAGCAGGCAAATGAAATAATGCACCGTCATCTAACGTATTTTGGCAATTCAAATTGGGACCAGAGTACAAGGAAATGAAAGACGGATGACAGACCACATGGCACACCTGTGCTGTACCCCAAGGCCCACCCCCTGCCCGCCCTCCATTCGCGAACTCTATGATTTGATGAAGCCTTCAGCTCTTTGCTGAAAACTGTACCATGTGCTGTACCCTAATTCTTCAAATCATTTATACATGTTGCACAACTCATACAATATTTTGCTTTCTGAAGCAGAAAAACCTCTTAGCTGCTGGTAAACTGTCAGGTGCTGTTACTTTAAACACCCCTGTGAAATAGCACAGAAGCCCGCAGCTCGCTCCTGGATTGACTACCCTTCCCCGTGTAAATTAACAGAGACAAATGCTTGCCACATGCCAAACTGTGAGAACTCCTCACCCCATCAAGCCTAAGGGTTCCATTACCACGGAACTTAATAAGTAAAAGGCAGCCTTAATCTCCTCCTCTCACGGCCTCCTCTGCCAATGACGATGCCCCATGAAGATTGTTGGCTAATTCATTTCCATTTCTTTTTGCTTTTAATTAAATTGCTCCTCAACCGCTCAGATCTATAATTTCTCCCTCTTTAGCTCCAGGGCTGGGGATTTCTGCGAGAATGACAGAAATTTCCAGGGCCAAGAGGCCTCGCCTCAGAAGACTGCAAGTGCAGTGTGGCGCTCAGGAACCTGCCCTTGACCATCACAGGTGGACAACAAGGAACTGGCCACAGGCTACGAGAGCCCAAGGGGTCAAGGCTCCTTTGAGATACTAGAGTTAAAGGATCCCCACCACCGCCAGTTTGAAATCAAATGGTAAATGTGAGAAGGGAGCCGTGGTACCGCCTTTTGCCAAATCCCACCAGCCTGTGCACACCATCGGAGTCTAGCTAGGTCTATAAGGGGCCTCGTGGTTCTTCTACCAGTGATGCATGTGTCTACAAGCAGCGTTTAGTGGGGCACCCGGACCTGGGTCCCAGCTCGGCAGTGATGACTAGCAGGAAAGATCCGTCACTCTGGAGGCAAACTCCCTGGTCTCAGATTCTGGCTCTACCACTCACTAGCTGTGTGACCTTGGGCAGGTGACTCGACTTTGCTGTGCCTCTGTTACTTCGCCTCTAAGTTGGTACCCACCTCACAGTGATGTTACGAACATTAAGAGAAGTTAACTCATGTGCAGCATTCTGGCACACAAGGAGAACAAAATAGCTGTCATCCATCACTATCACTGCCTCAGTGAGCTGGTCAGGAGAAACGTCTAATATTGTTCATTGTACCTGAGGCCTTTCCTATTTCAACTGATGTTGACGCCAAGTGAAATTAAAACTAGAGGGCAGGTTGTCCTTACCTGACCAAGCACGACCAAGGATGAAACAACCTCCCTGGGCTGGCCACTTGCTCAAACATCTGTCCAGCTCTCCCTGCCACACGTGGGGTGGCTGTGCCCTGCCATGAGGGTTCAGAAGCACGGAAAACCAGCCAAGACAGAGAAACAGGCAGGCGTGTGCTAGCACAAGATGGCTCCTGCTACCTGCTGCTAAGCCTGACCCAAGCAATGCTCTTCTGCTTCTAAGTTCTGTGGTCAAGAAATGAACTCACTGAGGTCACTCACCCGCTGGACCTGAGTCTGAAGCCCAAGGCTAGTAATGATCCCTCTATGCCGCCCTGCACCTGAAGAGGCGCTTTAGTCAGATGCCAACAGGTTACAAGCCTTTCAGAGGCCTAGGCTTCCATCCTAGGCCAGTCATGGCCCTAGCAAGTAGGCAGCCCCTCACTTAGAAAGAAATGAGTTCGCCAGAGGCAAACTACTACCCTTAGAACTCACTCATTCGTTTCTCATATTCATTCAATCAACACATATTTACTAAGTGTACCATAAAAAGGCACAAGGATTTTAAAATGAGGAGGACTTGGGGCTTCCCTGGTGGCGCAGTGGTTGAGAATCCGCCTGCCGATGCAGGGGACACGGGTTCGTGCCCTGGTCCGGGAAGATTCCCACATGCCGCGGAGCAACTAAGCCCGTGAGCCATGGCCGCTAGGCCTGCGCGTCCGGAGCCTGTGCTCCGCAACGGGAGAGGCCACAGCAGTGAGAGGCCCGCATACCGCAAAAAAAAAAAAAAAAAAAAAAAATGAGGAGGACTTGACTCCCGGGGGTCCAGGGGGCAGAGACAATCACTGCACGATATGTGAGGAGAGCTCTAAGAGAGATGCAGCCCCCTGCAGGGCACGTACAGACATCTGTAGTCTTTAATCATTCATTCCTGCCCTCCGGGGCTCTGAAAACTCAGAGTGAAAACTCACTCACTTGGCCAGAGGAGACAGACAGTTTGTCATGGAAACGGCAGGACTGCATTCCAGGCAAAGAGGCCCCATGTGCCTGGCACTAGAGCGGCAGGTCTGGGGAGACATCTAAGCCAAGAGAGCAGGGCAGGGAAATCGGTGAGAGCCTGGGCCACGTGAGCCACGGAGGGGGCGGGCCTCCATCTGGGCTTTCCTGAAAGGAACCGGAGGGCAGAGTAACATCAGAGGGCCCACCCTCCGTCTTGGCTGAAACCTACCTCCCCCGATGGATTGGGAGGAGATCCCAGAGTGCTGGCTAGGGCTGAGGGGGTCAGGGGTTTAAACCTCCGCCGCCCACGGTTGCAGGGTGGGTCAGAGGCATAGCTGGGGGGTTAGCGGACTGCATCAGCCCCGGGAAACGGCATCGCCACGACCGTGAGAACGAGGCAGAAAGGAACCTCCCTCCTCGAGGCGCACCAGATCCAAGGAGCATCCCTCGTGGAGTAATGACATCGTTCCGAGCCGACAGGCCTGGAGCCCCATGGCCTGGAATGCTGAGGAGCCCCATCTCAGGGCACGCGGGAAGGAGAGAACTATTCCAGCTCAACGAGCCTTCCCCCCGTTTCTGCGTGGGCAGCGGCGGGGAAAGGGAGAAGGGGTGTCAGCTCAATATATTTGAGTGAGGGGGTTACTGCTCTACCTCGTGTTTATTCACTTCCTGTTCTGAGCTTGTTAACTCCCATTCCCTGCTCCACGATCAGCACCCCCATTGTCTGCATGACTGGGTGTGCTCCCACTGGAGCGTAAGTTCCCTGAGGGCAGGGCCTGCGTCTTCTCCACCTTCCAGATCGTCCTGTTTGCCGGATGAGCGGCGGGCACACGTCCACCGCACCCGCGGGTGACTGAGATGTCGAGAGGCAGAAACGGGGCGAGAGGGGACCCAGGCGCTTTAACCTGCCTTCTCCTAATCCCAGTTTATGTGCTGAGGGCTCAAGCCAGAGCAAAAGGCAACGTGCCATAAACCTACATTTTTTAAGTTATTTGCAGATGCGTGTACCTGCCCCAGCCAGCTCGAGCAGCTTCAGAGCTTGCGTGACTTTCACAACTAAGAATCCGGTGGGGAGCTCAGTATTATTGAGGATCCCACACGAGCGGAGCCAGGGCTTATTAGCATCTTGCTAATCAGGGTAGGAAAAAAATGGGAAGGCTGTGTGGGGATGGAGCCACCATTGCCAACATCCTCCCCAGGCCTCCTCATCAGAGAGGCCCTAGGAGCTGGGGCATCCTCCCCAGCCAGGACCAGCTCCCGAAGAGGCCTACAGAAAACCCTACCACCCAAGAGGCTGCAGGTTCCACTGAATGAGACAGAGGAAGGAGAAGAGAGAGAAGCCGCCAGGAACACAGCAGCAGGTACAACAGCCCAATTTAATAATCAATGGACAATCCAGAAAGAGAAAGACAGATACCACAGGATATCGCTTATAGGTGGCATCTAAAATATGACACACACGAACCTATCTACAAAACAGAAACAGACTCAGAGACACAGAGAACGGACCTGTGGTTGCTGAGGCAGGGCGGCATGCGGGCAGGGGAGGGTGGACTGGGAGTGTAGGATGAGCAGATACAAACTATTACATACAGAGTGGATACCAACAAGGTCCTACTGCACAGCACAGGGGATTACATCCAATATCCTGTGACAACCCACAATGGAAAAGAATATAAAAAGGAATGTATACCTTACGTATAACCGAATCACTTTGCTGTACAGCAGAAATGAACACAACATTATAAATCAACCACACTTCGAAAAAAAACCAATCAGTGGACAACTAAACACACGGCAGGCCCAACACAGGTCACCAAGGCACCGCTCCTGCCTCCCACGGCCCGGGTGGAGAGGCGAACTCAAACAGACATGTACAACCAAAGGACGAAAACAGCGGCTTATCACGGCAAAAAGAGTTGCAGGAACAGAGGGATGCAGAAATGACCGTTCGACCAAATCTTCAAGCACCGTTTCCCAGCAGAAGATGGAATGAAGCCAGGTCTTGAAGGATGGGAAAGTTTAGAAAAACCAGAGAAGACCTTGGGAAAGTGTTCACATTGTAGCGGGGGGGGGGTGGGCAGGGGTCGGGGGGGGGGGGCGGTGCTGAGTTAATATTGGCGGGACTTCATTTGGTTGGAAATGCCTCGGGTCTGGAGTTAAAGGAGCAAAAGAAAGCAGGGCATCCCTAGAGCAACACGGCTTCCCCGCGCGTCACATCCACGTCCGTGACTCCACATTCTTGCCTCCGTGGGCGGGATAACGCCGGGATGAATGCTCCTGCAGAAGTCTCTCCCTCGCTCCTCCTTTCCACGTGAGAGACAAATATTTAAGAGAAATACTCTCGAGACGGCTGAAATTTCTCCCTCGCTGGCCCGATTTAGTTATTTATCAGAACGCTTCAGCGAGGTTATTTTCAGACTTCCACATGAAATAGTAGCACTGAGCACTTCCAATTCATCTCCCCAGCAGTCTTCAAATGTCAGCTCATTAATCCTCAACCCCCCTCGAGAAGCAGCGCTTTACCCCATCTCTCAGCCTGGGAAGACACGGGCAGGGCTGCGCTGGGATCCTCGTCGATCTCCGCGATGAGTGATGCCTGTCTGACGCAGGCATACTCTCACCTGGACCCCAGGCGCCGTGAAGACCACACTGCGCTGAGGATTCAGCACTAAAGGGCCAGGTGCAGGCTGCCTCTCCCAGGACACCCGCTGCCATCAACAGGTGCCCCCATCTCCCGGGTTCCACCTCCCCCGCATCCCCGACCCAGTCCCGCTGGGCTCATCAGCATATCTGTGTGAGCTGCACTCTTGGTTCCCATGTCATGTCAATCCCACACATCTGATAACTGGTACCATTTAGAACTAAAACCTCACTTTCTGGGACAAAATACAGGCTTCAGAGAAGGCCTTCTAAAAGGGGACTTATGCCCCGAGGTGTGGACTTCTTGGCAGCCGGCATCAAACCTCTCAAGCCCTACTGAGGACCCCCAACCATTAGCCCTCAGATGGACTGTGTGTGCCTCATTTCAAAGGGAGGTTTGCGGTTCCTGTCGTTTGAGTCTTCACTTTATTAGTCATTCATGTAGCAAATGGATTGATTTTCCTAGGAAGAGAATGAGGAAGAGTGGGCTGTCAGTGTGGATACCTCAGTTTCTGTGTACCACGGGGCCAGAGGTCTGAGAAGTCCACGCAGGTGAGGGCAGCAGATGAAGGGGCAGTTGGCCACAGCGTGTTGTTCAGGGGGCGGTGGACTCCAATCAATGCAGAACTGCTTGCCCAGCCCACCAGGGCGGCCCTTCCTGAGCTGCCCACAGGGGAGAGAGTGGAGAGGATGCACTCGGGGTGGCTTTTCCTCTTTCCTGGCCTCTGGTGCTCCCCAATACAGCCCCCGCTAACCTGCAGCAGGAGTTGCAAAAGGACAATTTCTGCTCAATGCCCCACGCCAGATCTCCACTAATTCATAATGACCCTGGCCCTGCATCTCTCGTCATCTGGCTTGGTCTGATGTCTAATGCACAACAAAGATTAAATCGAATACAATCTGCATCTTGTTGCTTGATAAACAAACACACCAGGATGGACACCAAAATGGCCACTGTCGCCTTCAAAGAACTTACCACGAAAAGCCCTGCTTTACTCATGAACACTTCAAATATATTTTTGAGATTTGGGGGGTCGGGGTGGGTAGGGATTCCCTTCTAGGCATTTCCCAAGTCACGCAAGACAACTACTAGCCTTATTATTTTATAGTCCTGCTGCGTTCCGATCCCAAAACGGCATAATCAATCTTGGCCACAAGTTATTTGGAGCTAAGGCTGGTGATGGTTTCCAAAAATCACATCCGCTTTCAAAGGCCAAAGATTTATCACCAGTGAGGATATTCGGAAGAAATGCCAGAGTCTGAATATGAGTTCACAGTGAAAGCTTTGAAAATGCTCAGAGCAAAGGCGAGATCTTTGGAATAAGTACACGTACTCCCACTTTGAAGAGGACACATTGCATTTGTAGGAAAAAGCATTGGTCTTCATGTTTCTAGTCATTGTAGTGGGAGAGGGAGTGGGGGTAAATATAGACAGAGTGAGACAGAAACTGACAGAGAGGGACACACAGAGAGAAACAGAGACAGACAGGAGACAGAGAGAGAGAGACTGAGAAAGGCCGAGTCATCATAAAAGAATCTTGGGGGTGCGGACTTCCCTGGTGGTGCAGTGAATAAGAATCTGCCTGCCAACGCAAGGGACACGGGTTCGATCCCTGGTCCGGGAAGATCCCACATGCCGCAAAGCAAGTAAACCCATGTGCCACAACTACTGAGCCTGAGCTCTAGAGCCCGTGAGCCACAACTAATGAAGCCCGCGCACCTAGAGCCCCTGCTCCGCAACAAAGAGAAGCCACTGCAATGAGAAGACCGAGCACTGCAACAAAGAGTAGCCCCGGCTCGCCACAACCAGAGAAAGCCCGCGCGCAGCAACGAAGACCCAACGCAGCCAAAAATAAATTAAGGAAAAAAAAAAAAAAGAATCTTGGGGAGTGAAATAAAAGGAAGAGAAATAAGAAAGGATTTTTCATAGCCTAATACCAAATGAATTACGGATTCAATTGTAAGAAAACATTTGTCATCTCAATGCACAACAACATCAGCATCCTCACCAGGAGGTTGTGAGTCTGGGCTGGACCCACACTTGCTTGAAAATCATTCTACAGACCACCCCCTCCCCCTGCTCCAACACACACCATTTCCATGCATTCCGAGCTGTCAGAAATCTGCCTTCCTGCCCAGCCGCCCAAGCTAACCCTCGTGTCCTGTAACCTGTGCACGGAGGAGGGCATCGGAAGGTCTTCCCTCAGCAGGCATGACAGCCGAGCTCCAGCTTTGCTCAACTGGAATACAATAGGCTGGACACATCCAGATGTTCAAACAGCTCGATAAAGCCTGGGGGAGGCCCCAGGACCACAGGGCTTCCTCCTGCGGGCAACCTTCTCCCCTCCCCCAACTCCAGGCTCCTAGTGCAAAGGGCTGCTCCTTGGGGAGAGTGCAGTGACCTCGCACACCGCAGGGGGGTGGTGGCATTGCAGAACCACAGGGAGAGGCCGCGGGCAACTACAGAAGCAGCATTGATCTGCTCCTGAGACATCTGCAAAATGAAAGAGGCCACCAGCCAGGTATATCACATCTCTGTGCATACAAATACACCACGGAAAATTACAGACTTCTCTCATCTACCAAATGAGCCATAATAACCGCACAGGTTTTCCCCAAGGCCTCCGGATACACCACCCATCACCAGGGAGACAAGTTGGGGGCCTGAGAAACACCTTTCAGAAGCGGGGAACTGGGGCTCGGGACGCAGCTACCTGCCTGTCAGGGTCTCACTCGGGACAGACCCAGGTGGGGACGTCTCAAAAAAAAGCATCCAACCCTCCCTGGCTGCAGTGATATCTGAAGTTCGCCACTGTCCTTTTGTAAATGCCTGCTGGGTACATGTGAAGATAAGACGAGTATTACATTATGATGCTTCCTCATGCATGAAAGTCTATATAAAAGAGAGTCTGGAGGAGGGGAGGGGCTCGAGCAGCAAGGGGGACAGGCCTGAGGAGGGGAGGTTAAAAGGAAGGCTGCTTTACTTAGAAAAGTCTCAGCTACAGAATAAAACCGTGCTTTACCTGCAAAGGAAAAACTCACTAAAGTTTCTCTTTGGTTCCAGAGAAAGAAATCTATAGGCACGGAATTTCAGAGGAACTGATTCTGTTTCCTTATTTGCTTCCCACTTGTCCCCCACCCCACCCCGACTTGTATACTAAGTCTTGGATAAATAGACAAACACAGATGCCACCCAACCCGCACCAAATAGGTATGAACACAGTCTTCACCTTCGACTTCATTCTTAAATTTCACCTTCAATTTCATTCCCTCCCACGCAAAGTCGCATACACACTACCAGTTGTACAAATTCCTGCTCCAGGAACTCTGGTGAGGCATTCTTTTGGAAAGCAAGGAGTATCTGCATGTATCAGGGAGTGACAGCTAACTCTGTAAATTTGTCCAGACAAATCTGAAAGCTCCCCCCCGCTTTTGTTAAACAGGAAAGCTCAGCATCTCCCACAATCCTTCACCAGCACACTCTTGCTTCCAGGGTCTCTCAAGGCACCAAGGGTTCTTGCTCCTTCCTCTGTAACCTTGCCCGACTCCTCTTTTTTCTCCCGCCCCATAAACCTTCAGGCTGTCATCCACCCTGCACTGTTGCTACCCCCAGTCTCGCCCTCTGGATCCTTCCCCACGAGAGGGCGTGGCTTCCACAGTCAGCCACCTCTCTGGAGTCCCCTCCCACGCCCGTCCCCAGAAGGCCAGCCTCCCTCCTCTGCCTGTCACGTGGATATTCTGGGACCTCAAAACCCAACCCATCCTAACGCAGATGTACGTGCCTTCCCCCTAAAATTCCATTTCCATCAGTGGACCACCACCTCCCACGGGCTGAAAGCTTTATGCCCTCGCTGACCCCTCCCTCTCCCAAGCTACCCTGCCCTCTTCTGCCCTATCATCCTCTGATGCAACCTTCGCCCCACCCTTTCTTACCTTTTCCACATCCCTCTTAGTTTCAGGACTTTGTCACTGTAAGTCTGGACCTACCACATGATGACCTCCCCCCTGCGATCACTGACCACCCTTGTTCACCAATTCCACTCCGTGAGGCCTGGTTATTTTTCCCGAAGGACCGCTTTGAGCCGTCCACGTGTCCGAGTGTAGCTGGCCTCGACCCTGCCTGCCAGCCCCACTGATACATGTGCCCCCCCTCGGTCCAGCCACTGGCGGATCACCCTCCCCTGAATTCCCTCCGGCCCTCTTTCTTACAGGAACACACCTCTGTGCAGCCTCTGTGGTGCAGAGAACAGCAGGCAGGCCACAACACGAGGACATCCGTGAGGACACCAGGGGAGACTGGCCCTAGGAGCCACGTTCTGAAACCATGACAGGACACAGGCTTGGGAGCTTTCAACAAGGAGGCTGGATGTGAGACCAGGGGAGGGGAGGGGACTGCGCAGGAAACAGCACGACCCAGAGGGCAACAACCCGGCACCAGCTCCCTTGACAGCGTCATGAAGGAGAAACCAAACTCTGGGGAAATGTAGAGGACAGAGTCATGGTCTAGGGAAGAGAAAGTTCGAATAGAAACCTCTCTCCCCAGCCATGGGCACCTCGTGAACAGAAGCCACATCTTAGGCCTTCTCTGCCCCTCACCCCATGGCAAAGGCTCATGGCTTTCTGACTGACCAACCGAGGAAGGGCAGCTCTGGGGACAGAGCAATTGTTCTGGGACTTTCAAGACCTGGACCCTTGCTGATGTGTGGAGTGACCTTGGGCCAGCTGACAAATGCACCGGGCCTAATCTGTTATAAAGGAGGGCTTGCAAAACATTTATTTTTTAATACGTGCATTACATGTACGCAGCAGAAACTGCCAACGAGTTGGCCAATTTGGCAAAGTTGGCAAACTACAAATCACCATTGTTAACATTCTGGTGTTTATTTTTCCTAGCAAAATGTATCTGTGTCTGTGTGTAACGACATCTTTAATTTTAAAAAAGGAATTAACAGGGAAACAGAGGAAAGTATACATATGAATGCACTGTGCCAACTCCTCATTGCCCTGAATTATTGAGATTTCATCCCCAAGTGTGTATCACTATCTGGTAGCTGAATATAAGAAAACTCCCAGTCAGTTCTCTTCCATCCCTTAGACTCACATCAGTCTCTAAGCCACCCCTAAACTGTGATTTATATGACAGCTTGGGAAAAGCCAACCGGGGACAAAGAATGGAGCAGACGGAGACAGGCCTGGCGAATGTGCATGAATTAAAAGGGAAACGCCACTGTAACAGGAACAAGATTCTAATCACTACACCTAATTACAAACAGGGGTAAATCACTGAAAAATAAATTAAGTGTCTCCTACAGAACAAACAAAGCAATTAGTCATAAATGGAAGCTCAGGGTGTGGTGAGCAAGTCAGAGCCTGGACCCCAGCTATCAGCTGCACATCTGCCCCCCCCAGGCCACGTTGGGGCGGAGGGTGGACTGGAAGGTCAGAGCTGGGGAAGGGCGGGAGGCGGGTCCCCATATGCCACACGCCTGTACAAACATGCGCGCGCACACAGCCTCACCAGACCTCCTGACCACGGCAGTGACCCCCCCCCGCCATTAGGTGCTGGAAAGCCCAAGCCTGGAGCCCCGACTTTCCTGGATGCCAGAATAATGACTGAGGATTCAGTATATGACACAGCCACCTCCTTCATTCTCTGTCCCCACCCCTAGGTTGCTGATAATAACAACACAATAACAATAGCAGTTAATTCTTATTACAATCACCATATACCCAACACCAGGCTCGGGGATGCACCCCGTGATCTGGCTTAATTTTCACATTAACCCTTTCAGGGAGCTACTAGTATCATCGTCTCCATTTATAAGTGAGGAAACAGGTCTAGAGGGTTGAGCAGTTGGGCGAACCTCACCCTGCTTACAAGGAGCAGAACCTTGATTTAAACCCCACGGTGGACTTCGGGGCCCTCGCTCTTAAGCTCTGTACCATGTCGCCCATAAAACGCCCATAAAAAGACATGGCCAGCTCACCAACCTATAAGAAAGGAGGTGTCGAGTGTGAAACGCCTGGTGGACACAGAATAGTCAATAAATGTTACCTGTTGCTTCTCAGCCCTTTGCCTCTCCGCTGCCCCCCCACCCGTCCTCTCTCCCCCGGGTGTCCCTTCCAGAGATCCTCGGACCCTCTCAGTCTAGGCTACCTCCTTCCCGTATGCCTTGCATTCTGCAAGGAACCTCCCTGAGAACCCCACCACGTGGGGTGGCTGTGACATAAGGGAAGGGCCTCTTGAAGGGGCCGTGGAATAAAATTTCCAGGTCCATCTCATCACCAAAAGCCGACCCGGGCTCACCCTGACAGTAATAATGAGGGGAGTGAATCAGCCAACACACGCGCTGTTCATTCGGTCATTCCAGAACTTTCCGGAGCATGCTAGGATCTGCTCTAGGCCCTGAGAGAGAGGGAGAACAGCACTGAGGCTGCAGGAAGCCAGGGCGGGGCGGCCTGGAGGCAGGGCCACCGCTGGGACGGAGGCAGCCCTGCATCCCTAAGAGCTGACCATGGCCTGGCCTGGACCGGCGGGCAGGAAAGAGGTAGATGGAGAATGAGCCAGGTCCTCGTGATGGAGCTTCCTCCCCTTCAAGCTGAGCTAGATGAAAAGCAAGAGCTTCTGGCGGAGCATGCGTGGAGTAAACATAGACAAGTGTTTGTTTTTGACAAGTCTGGCAAAGGAGCCCAGTTCGGCCCAGTAAGTACCCCCGTGGGGTGTTCAGTCCAGTGGTTCCTCTAGACCAAGGCCCAGCAGTGGCCAACTTGGACACTAGCAAAGAGGACAAGGGCTTGGGCCCCAGGGTCACAGAGACTTGGCTTCACATCTGATGCTGAGGGACCACAGAGTGACCTTGGAAAAGCAGCAAAACAAGCTACTTAACTCTGAGCCTCACCTAATAGAATGTCCTTAACAGGGGGGATGAAATAAGACACGGAAATGCATAGAAAGGGTTAGCTGCTGATGCGATTATTGTTATTATTATTAATAATAATATTAATATTGGTTAGTCTTCTTATTTAAAGGCCACAGGTGAACCTGTCCTTAACTGAGCGTCCTCAGCATCAGAAGGGACAGGACAGAGCTCTGGGTAAAGCCTGGTCATCACACGCACTGTATATACCACCTGGCCCTTCTCCACCAAGAGTGGATGTCAAACACTGGCTGGTCTCCCAAGAGGGCACCTGCCCACAGTCCTCCTCCCAGCTCCCCCACTTCCTCCTCTTTCTGCACCTGAGAGCCTCAGGAAGAGGAAAACGGTGCAACGTCGGCCCCTCATATACAGCTGAAAAGAGATCTGAAGGTATAGAGACGCCGAGTCCCACCCTCTCCCAAATGTCATCTGGATGAGCTAACTGGGCATGCCTTCCTTCCCCACAGCCTTCAGGTAACCTGGTGAATGGGAAGAACGCAGGGTTTAGCAGCTCAAGACCCAGGTTCAAATGACTACTCCATAACAGAGTGACATCCGACAAATCACCTCTCCGGCTTTACTTCTCTAGTTTGTAACATGGTGACAACAACACCTCCTAAGGTGACCACATGTAGCAGATTACACTTTCCACAGACGGCCACATATGTCCCCCACCCCACATATGATATATGACCTCGACATTCTTCTTATCAAGAGAAGAGGTCTGTATCCTCTCCCCTTTGTTCTAGACGAGTTTGTAACTTACTTGTGTTCCAAGACTTTCAAGGCTAGGTCGGAAAAAGTGAGGTCACCTCTGTCTCACATGCTGGAACACTTGTGCTGAAGCCCTAAGCCACTCCCTAAGGAGTTCGACTGCCCTGAGGCCGCCATGATGTGAGGAAGCGCAAACCAGTTCACAAGAGAAGAGACCACATGGAGAAGTGCTGAGACCACGGGAAGAGAGAGAGAGATGCTCAGTCAGCCCTCTACTGCACTAGCCACTGTCTGACTGCAACCTCATGAGAGGCCTCCAGCCAGAACTACCCAGCCCAGCCCCTCCCAAATTCCTGATCCACAGAAACCATGAGAGATAATGTAACGATTGTTGTTTTAAGCCAGTAAGCTTTGGGATGATTTGTTCTGCATCAACAGATAACTGGAACACTATGCATATGAAAACATGCTGTAAACTGATGGGTAAATATTAAGAACTACTAATGCTATAATAAGTTTTAGGATCATTTCCTCTTCAAGTCTGCCCTTGATTTTGTCTTTGGAAAAATACGCGTGTTGGGGATGGGTTGAGGAGAATGCAGACAGAAAAAGAGCTGCTGAGACAAAAAGCCCAATTAGCTTTAGCTGCTGAGACAAAAAGCCCAATTGTCACCAAATGAATGGTGTCAATATGCAAAATGACATCTCCATTCACCTGGAGGCATTGTTTAGCAATAAAAAAAATCTATGAACTCAGGCTTCCCTGGTGGCGCAGTGGTTGAGAGTCCGCCTGCCGATGCATGGGACACTGGTTCGTGCCCCGGTCCAGGAGGATCCCACATGCAGCACAGCGGCTGGGCCCGTGAGCCATGGCCGCTGAGTCTGTGCTCCGCAACGGGAGAGGCCACAACAGTGAGAGGCCCGCGTACCGAAAAAAAAAAAAAAAAAAAAAAAAAATCTATGAAGTCATTAAATAGTGACTTGCAACAAGAGAATTTCCCCCAGCAAAGCCAAGCTAATTCCCTGCAAAGATCCTCAGGAGCTGGGTTCCCTGACCAGCACAAGAAGAAGCCATCTTATCTGCCCACAGGAAGAGAGGAGGATCCTTGCAAGACTGAGAATGCGGAGCTGGGGTCTGGCTTCCACCCCACAGCTTGGTGCTGGGGTCAGGGAGATGTTCCCCACCAACCACAAAACAAGTGTGCCTGGGAAGGTGGGGGCCTTGCTTTTCAAAACCACAGCTTCTGCGTTCTCATCACGGCAGTTCCTGGGAGCAAATTGAGATGGTAAGGCTGTCAGCAGCCTAGGAGCTCATCATCTTGACAGATACTTAGCTATTCATTTAAAAACAAGTGAGAGAACATGCATCAGCTGAATTTTTTAATTACTCCTGGACAGGACTGGGAATGCTTTGGCATAATTGGGGTACTGAGTTTTTTTTCCCTTTGAAGGCCTTGTTGTAGCAAGAAAAATACTGTGTTTATTCTAATTAAAACCAACCCTTCTTTTAAATCATCTTAGCAATGGCAAGGCAAAGGACAACAGGCGTTTATTTTGTATCAGGTAGTGGAGCGACAGTCACCAGGGCTGGATCCGCTGAACGTGTGCCTTTCGCCATGGACCTCTCTTACTTCCAGTCTCAGCTCTCGTTTATGAAATGGCTCCAGTGTAACACGAGGTCATCACTCCCACTCCCTGCCTCCACAGCCCACTGAGGTATAACATACCATGGACCAGCTCTCCTGGAACGGAGAGTAATTCAGGGCACGTGGTGGCCAAACTCATCACTGGCCTCCACGGGACGCCAGGGCTGCAGAAATGAGCTGACCATCTGACACCACAGTGGTTCCCAACCACCTGCATGTACATGGATCACCCAGTGGCCTTGTTACATGCAGAGTCCCAGGCCACTCCCCCGGAGAGCGTGATTCAGTAGTTCTGGGGCAGGGCCCAGGAATCTGTGTCTTGGATTAAATACAAGTCTAGGTGAAAAACATGGCCTGCAGACTCAGAAGGTGCTAGTCTCAAATCCCAACCTCCTGATTTCGCAGCCGTGTAAACCCGAGCAAGGCACTCCACGTCCCTGCCCCTCTACGTTCCCAGGAAGCACAGGGCCTCCCAGCCCTGCCAGGGACAAGGGCCTCCAAGTCCCCGTCCACTTCCTGCCACACGCGGCTGCCTAACCAAGACCTGTTCCCTTCTCGCTCTGAAAGCGGGACACTGCAGAGCGGCTTTTCAAAATCCTGAGAACAACAAGCTCTCAGAAGACAGGCTGGGCAGGAAAAGCTGCACTGCAGAGGGCCAACGGCAGCTCTGGGACCATCGAAAATAGCCACGTGGCTCAGTTAATAGTAAAGGTGAGGGTGAGAGCCAAATTTAGCCCCCAACAGAAGTTGTAATCCTGCACCTGGCAGCTGGAGAATACAAAAAAAGAGGACCGTGGTCCAAATAAATAGTATTTCTAAAGGCTTTTGGTGCCCCGCCCTGTTCAGTGCAGAGCTGTCCTGTTCCCACCCCTCACCTCTCGGACCTGACTCAACCTCCGGAGGAATACGGATGCCCAGCTGTTCCAGGCTTGTCTTCCGGGGGCAGGCGGGGAGGCGGCTTACCTGAGCACGCCCACGTGCAGCCAGACACCTGGGCTGCCCACGGCCCGGGCTCTGCCACCAGACGGTTATCAGCTCGCCTCCTCCGCTGGTCAAAACAATTACACTCTGGAAGGTGGCAGCAGCACTGCAGCCGAGAAACTGCCATCAGTGTATCAGCCCATTCGTCAGCCTCAAGGATGGTTCGACGGGCCGGGTAGGGAGGGGATCTGTACATGGGGGGACAAGGGAAGGTGCTGTCCACCTTGGGACAGGGGAGTCATTAAGACCACCTGGCAGAAACAGTATAAAACCTGGAAGCACCACATAGCCACGGAGGACCAGAGGTCTCAGTCTCCGTGGATCTGTTGGATAAGTGGCCAGGGCTGTGCTCAGGAGAAGGCGCAGGAGTCCTGGCATCCACCAGGTGATTGACAAGCTGGCCCTCCCACACTTCTACTCTGCTCCAGTAACTACCTGTACTTGTGTCATGCCGAAATGATACAACTGACAATAATTAAGCCCAGATCTCTGTGGATCGTTCGCAGTGATAATTCCACCTTTGTAATTCAGCTTCAGATAAACCCCTTTTGTTCTGCCTTATAACACAGATTCTAGTATCATTCAAGTATATTAACTGTAGCCTATTACTGTCACAAAAAATGCTCCCTGAGCCATAGCAAAAGACTCCCCAGACAAAACTTTATGTCATGTTAATCCAAGCTTTAATAACTATGAGGATATATAACTGTATTCTAATTGTGCTCTGCGTTCCCGCATACAAAAACAGAAGATATCAAAAATGACAGTGGCAGATCTCATCAAATAAAAAAGCATGAATTCCCCACTCAGGGTGCTGGGATGCTAGGGTGAAGAGATGTGTGTTTATACGGGGAAAGAAGCAATATGGGGCTTCTGAGGATAGGGAAGGCTTTGGGGCTGGTGTGGGACCACCAGAAATCAATGCCACCCAACGCTGAAGGCTGGGTCATGGAAGATGGTGGGAAGTAGCCATGGTGATGGGATGAGACGGGAACAAAGTCAAGAGAGCCAGGTCAGAGACACGCAGGGGAAATAAAGAGGCTGAGTGGGGCTTTCCAAGGCAGGTATATGAATCTCCGGGTTCATGACCTGGCTTGAACACTAAGTGTTGTGGTGGTGACCTCAGCCAAGTCATTCACACTCCCTGGGCCTCCCTTTCTGAAAAGAGGGCATTACGTCAGGCCCACATGACTCATCTCCTTGAAGCCCTCTCCTGGAGGCTCACCAGGACCAACTGACGTAAAACTGCCCCCCAGGCCAGGTGCCCCCAACCTCCTTTACTCTGTTCTACTGTTGCTCCTTTCACATGGTCCTCATCTTCTAACATGCTATGTGATTTACTTAGTTCCCATACTTGTTTACCATATGTCTCCCTCCACTTGAATTCCAATCTACAAGGACCAAGATTTATACGTCTGTTCTGTTTGTTGATGGATCCGTGCAGTTGGTGGCAGGAGACGTGGCACGGAGCGCCAGCTCCACGGCACACGCAAACCACTTACCTTCTCCAAAGGGCCACTTTCTTCTCTGTACGAGGGGATTCAACTTTCCCCATTCCACCTACCTCACGATGCTGAGTGATGCTGGGGCAGGTCCCGCACAGCCGGCCAATTACTTTCACACCCACAGGTACAGGGCATGAAATGCCCCCAGGGCCTACCTGCTCCCTGCGGTTTAGGCAGCTGACAAAGGTTTTACTAATAACAACAGGCAGATTGGAAGATCCGACAGCTAATATTTCTTCCCTCCGAGGACACAGAGGGTGTCCTTCAGCCAGTTCGAGACTAGATCCCGCCTAACGTGGGACCTTGAATGCCTTCATCAGGTAGAAGGGACGGGGGAACGGGAATTTTGTCAAACATGTCATGACTCAGAACGCAGGCCAAGCGCTGGTGCCCATCTGGACCAGAGCTCCGCTGGGAAAGGACTGTCCCCAGCAAGCCTTCCGTGACTGAGATCTGAACAGACAGCCTCTTTATTGATATTTGTGCTGCACTTAACAAGCAAAGAATAAAAGAATCAGGAGGTGGCAAGTGAGGACAGTGATTTCATTCATCTCTTTCTTCTTTTCTTCTGTAGATCAACTATGCAACCAGATTTTATCATGAGACAAAATCAGGACTCCCCAGCGGAACAGCAATCATTCCTTTTACCTATCTTCTGACAGAGGCAAATGACAAAACCACCCAAAACCCCCACTTCCAAAAACTCCGGAAAGGCAACAGACAGAGCATGGAGGAAACGCGGTTGCTCTCCAAGTGTCCATGGCACCCACTTGATCCTGAGCACCCATCAGCTGGTGCTCGGAATTCTGGGGGCCTGGATGGGACGAGAGTCCAGAATCCAACCTTTGGTACAGGAGCCTGAGTGTCCTTGGCGCCAACAAGGATGAACTACAGTGGGCTTCATTTTTCACCCCATTCCATGCTGGCTCATTCCAGTCTAACAGATTTTCAGCTCCCCAAACTGGAAAACCGATGTAAATGGAAACAGGACAAAGATACTCCAAAAAAGAATCCCAAGGCACCACCCCCTCCCACCCAGAGACTGGCCTGGGGGCATGTCAAATGCAGGGCTAAGAGGTGCTGTATCCACAGCTGCTCCTGTGACATCTTCAATACTATCTGCCTATCTGGCACTGGCTGCCAAAGACTTAGATATCTGTTTGAGAAGCCTTGGTATTGATTAGGTCAAACGTTACAAGGTTTTTCTTTCCTGATTTCTTGACCTTAGGGGGTCCCAGAGGGCTTACCTAATATAGCAACACTGCAGTGAATATAGCTGTGGGGAAGAAAGACACTTGGTAATTTACATTGTCCTGATTTTACTTGTCCAATCACCTCCAACGCTCCCCTGAAATCTCACAAATCCTTCCCCCCCCCGTTTTTCACCAGGATTACTGAGTCCCTGACAACAGGACAGATGCCTCGCTTTACTGGAGAAATACTGCTGAGATATACAAATGAAAGACTGAAGCAATTCAGAACATTATAAATCAGAAACGTTCTTTTTCATCTCCGTTAATATATGAACTCCAGGCGGCAAACCTGGTTAAAAAAAAAAAAAAAGAAAAAGAGAAAGAAAAAGCTTTAATCACAACTGGTTTAGGTGATATCAAGAGCAAATTGCAACACTAATACAGTCCTCAGAGAAAGAAAAATAAGTTTTGTTTTTTTTTTTGCGTTATGCGGGCCTCTCACTGTTGTGGCCTCTCCCGTTGCGGAGCACAGGCTCCGGACGCGCAGGCCCAGCGGCCATGGCTCACGGGCTTAGTTGCTCCGCGGCATGTGGGATCCTCCCGGACCAGGGCACGAACCCGTGTCCCCTGCATCGGCAGGCGGACTCTCAACCACTGCGCCACCAGGAAAGCCCAGAAAAATAAGTTTTAAAAGAGCAAAATGATGACTTTCAGAGTGATGTTTATCTTCCTTATGGCCGACATTATGAATTCATCAACCATTCAGGGAGAAAAACTGAGGCAGAGGCTGCCATGCTAGAAGGGCTGAATGAATGCCAGGAAGAAGGCAAACTGTGGCCCCATACTCCTATCATTAGTTGAGTGGTGGAAACTTCGAAAAAAAATCACCATCATCATTATCATTATGGTGCTGGCCTTCCTCTGCCAGAAAGCTCAGAGATTCCGGAGGACTGGCAGGCAGTCTCTCTTCCCCCCCGCCTCGTGAGAGCAAGAACTGCCATGATCAAAGTCCCTCCCTTCCCCAAACACCCACCTTCTCTGATGAACTCACGCTCATGTACACCCCCAGCTGACCTCCACACTCTCCCAAAGAGCCCGCAAATGCCCAAGACCCTCTGGCTGCCAGAGTTCTGCATCAGGAGCTACGCTGTGCCTACATTCAATTTATCCAGGGTCCACGATCAGCCACAACTGTTTAACCCGAGGCTGGCTGCCTCTTTGCCCCAAGTGTTCTCTTGGGCTGCTTTCCAGCACCTCAACTAGTCTGAAAGTTACTTTTGATGCCAAGGTCAATGTTCGCTGAATTGCAGCTACATAGGATGTGGTTTTTCTAGGAGCTAACTTCCTAGAATCTCAGGGGTCCTTCACTGGTTCACTCCACGACCTGCTTTTCTCCAACTCGCCTGCTCAGCTCTGTGCCTGGGCATGTGATCTGAGAGAGGCCTCCAGCCAGGCCTGCTGATAAATGAACTAGGAAGAAGCAGGTTAGTCCCCTTCGTGGTAGAATCAGCATAGACTGACCAGTGTGGGTGCTTGGCAGGAACACTCCTGAGGTCAGAGGGTAAGCCCTTTATCCTGGCGCCAGGGCCACCACGAGCTGTGAGCAAAGGCCCAGGAGGGGCAGCGCGGCCCCTCCCACCCCGGAACCCTGGCCAGGTGCTCGATGGACGCCGCCACCACGCACCTTGGAGCCAAGGAGTCTGAGTCATTCTAAGTTACTGGTTCCAAGCACTCAGCTGCTGCCGCTGGCTAAGGCGAAAACAAAACCGAGGGGAAAGGGGGTGGCGTGGGGATAAGAATAAGCAAAGAACAAAACAATCCCCCCAGAAGGCATTTCAGACACTCAGAACAATCTGGAAGACCAAAGTGTCTACTCAAAGTGCTTTTAGGATGTGCCCCCACTTTTACTCTATGGAAACGAAATAGCGGGGCATCTCACCAAGACCACGGTCACTTCTGGGCGTTGGTATCGTGAAACAAGAGCCATGACATTTTATTCCAAATGCATCCCCTTTGGCAAGGATCATCTATTTGCTGTGGAATCAGGACATGCGTGTGAGTCCAGCCCAACCGCTGCCCCCTTCCGTGCTCACTGGCCTGGACCAAAGGCAACCACAAGCCCTTCCCGGAAGACTGAGGGTGGCTTTCAGAGGCAGAGGGCTGCCTGCAGTGTGAGAAAAATTTTAGATGGCCCCCATTTTTCCAGACTCTAATTAGAAGGTGTCTGCAGAACTCTTGCCAAAGGAGATCTAAGAAACGGACGATATGGCACGTGCCAAGGACAAGCATTCTGGCTCGATGGCCACCCCAAGACACTTGGCAAACTTCATCAAGTTTCAACAATAGATCTAAACATATCAGGCTTAGCACAGCAGAGGAGAGGTCCCTTGGGTACCTAAAGGAAAGCCTGCTGCTAACATTCTAAGCGAGCAAAGGAAAGAACTAGAGTTTATTGAGTGCTACACGTTTCGTGCACATTATTTCATTCACATCTCTACTACGACCATTCCAGACAAGCTTGATGATCACCATTTTGCAGATGAGGAAATTGAGGCTCGGGAAGATGAAATAGCTTGCTCCAGGAGAGCTCCAAGGTCCATGATCTTTCTGCCAAAGCTTGCTGCCCTTAGGAATATTCTTGTTTGCCCCAAGTGGAAGCTAAGAGGGCTTTTCCAAAGAAGTTGTTATGTCTTGGAGTCTCCCATTAGATAAACTCAGGTGAATCTGAAGCGAATACGATTTGTTTCTAAGGTTCTATCACCTGGACATCCCAAACACCCTTTCTTCACCCTCCTGTTCACCCCAATTCTTCATCCTTCAGATAACATACAGTGTTACAGTCTGCAGTGCCCACCTGGAGATACTTAGATTGATAAGCGGATCGACTTGCTGCTCTTGTCCTTCTTTCTCGAGTCCTTCTTAGCAAAGGTTTTACCATCAGGAGAATGGATGGTAACCATGTGTCCCAGGGCAGAGGTCAGCAGCCTTTGGGTGCCCATTCCAGATGGGTTAACGGCCACCCCTGCCCCAGGTGCCCAAAGGTAAACACACAATCAGGACGGCAGGTGTGCGTGGTAACCAGGATAAGGACCACACAATGGTCATGGTCACCAGTGTCCAGCACTGACCGCTCCAGGCACACAGTGGGCTCTTTATTGATGCTGCTGATGATAAATAACTGAGAGGAAGCTGCACGTGCTAGGGAGGGGTTACAGGAAAGAAGCTTCAGAGGATACAAGAAGAGGGGCCACAGCTAATGGAGTCTTGCCAGGCACTCAAACCACGCTAGTCCTGGGAGAGCTGCTGAGTGGTACGAGCTGGCCACCCGGACGGGTGCGTACAGGGGCTCTGTCCACTGAGAGCTGGGCTGTGGAGTAGCCTCCCTGGCCAATTTGGAATTCCAAAGCTCGTGCTCAGAACCCCAGAGCCACCTGGCTCCAGTTGAAGGGCTGCTTCTTCCCTGTAGAGCAGACGTGCTGGTCTCTCCCACACCTCTCTCCCTTCCTCTCCTTCCACACGCACTCGAGAGCGTCTCTTCCTGCCCCCTGCAGCCCCTCCCATCCTTCCCCTTGCTGCTACTCCCCTCTCCTGGCGATACATTCTCCCTCAAGAAGTTTCACCAGGCCCCACTGCCAAATCCACACCCTGGGTTTTTCACAAATGCATGGAACTGGGAAGCTGGAAAGCCCTCCGAGATCTCGTCCAACTGTCTCCTTTAACAGACGATGGCTACCTGGGCTCCAGAAGCCATGTGGCTTGCCCAAGGCCACTCAGCCAGTTGGCAGCAGAGCTGGGACACAAACCCAAAGCTCTTAATGACCCTTAATGACTCTGATGACACATAAATGAGCAGGAAGGGGCTGCATCTCTGGGCAGGAATTGAGAGTGAAGGCCTCGGGCCACTGTCTGACTCTTGGTCGCCTGTTCCTTCTCAGACAGAGCGGCCCGCGTGGGAAGGGCGCTTGAAGCCCTCTGCCAGCACATCTGATTTCCTCTCCTGCCCTGTCTGCACCGCCAGCTCTATCGTGCTGTCATTTTGCAGGATCTGAGCACATTTCGAAGCTGCATTTCTGGCTCTGAAAAGTGCGTGATACACAGCACTGCATCCCCAAAAAACTAAAGGGAAGAACAAGCCAGCCCCTAGTCCAGAAGCCTAAGCTCCAAAAGCCCCAAGG
The DNA here is from genome assembly GCF_026419965.1 of Kogia breviceps. Classification (NCBI taxonomy): domain Eukaryota; kingdom Metazoa; phylum Chordata; class Mammalia; order Artiodactyla; family Physeteridae; genus Kogia; species Kogia breviceps. The sequence goes on from NC_081328.1 coordinate 25,040,736, forward strand.
GGTAGGTGGAGAGAGTTAAATATGATAGTAGGAAAAACGATCTGCCCAAGGAGAGGAAATTTCAGCCCATTGCTGATCATCTTTCATTATTCCACTGAGCTTCCGCAGATGCTGAAAGGAGGCGGATGTTTAGGATGCATGGAAATATCATTTCCTCCCGGGACAAGGAGGAGGGAGGTGGTGTCGTTATATACGAATGAGTTTTCCCCCGGTCGTTTTCTCCAGAAATCTCGCTACCACCCTCAGGAGGAATGAGGCAAACTGGGTCCAGCAAGGCTGTCGGGAGAAATGAAGGTGGGTTGGCTGCTGCTCTGGGATCCATATGTCTTCCTCTGTCTCGCTCTCCCCCTCTGACCCCTCCCGCGCATGTTCCAAGGGGGCCCAGCACAGGGCGAGGCACTGGGAGGGGCTCCGAGTCTGGTGACCCCATGGACAGGCAAGAGAATAACGACTGAACACTGGGCCGTGCGCACAGAAGGGGCACAAAGTGCTATGGGAACAGAGGGAGGGGGGCGGGCCGGGGGGCTGCCACAGCCTCCAGATGTCTGCCGGCTGAAGGATGGATAAAGTGGGCGGGGCACAAAAGGAAGAGAGCTCCAAGCAGAGGGCACAGCCCCATCAAAGAGACAGAGGAGAGGGGACATCCAGTTTGGGGCTGGAGCTGAGGGGTGAGAAGGCAGAGGCAGAGAGGGCCCGCCCTGAAGCGCCCTGAAGGGCTCCCTGCCACACAGGGAGCTGGCTCTCCTCGTGGGTGGGGGGGGACGGGGGCCGCTGGAGGGTGCTGAGCAGGGGACTGACGCGGCCAGACCAGCCCTTCAGAACTGTCCTCTGGCAGCCTGTGAAGGATGGAGCAGAGGACCAAGCTGTATGAGCCAGCCCTTGCCAGCCGTGCTGCACTTCCCACACCCGTACCTCAGGCCATGTCCCAACCCCCCTCCTGCAGACACTCAACCTATCCTTGGAGTCGAACATCACATGCTGAATTTCTCCGCCTCCCCCTTCCACTTTGCACACAGCCAGTACCCTCCTCAGAGAATGGAGTTGCCACTATTTCCCCTCCAGACTCTAAGCTCCCTGCAGGTATCCTGGTAGCCCTCGTGGAGTCTGGACACACCAAGTGCTCCACGAGTCCAGCAATACACCGAAATATCAGCAGACAACGGAAACCCCAGGTGGCGGAGATAAGGGAGCTCTTCCAAACTGGTTCTCACTTCCACACTCATGATGGGCCGCCACTTATATCCTCCTGAATCTAAAAGAACCACAGAGCTCGGAACTTATTGCCTAGAAGACACCTTACCCAGAGGAAATACAAGACACCCTGTCACCAGCGAGTAAGTTTTCTAAACACTCCCATGTGGAAGGTGAGTTTGACAAAAGTGGGTGCTCGGAATCCCATATGTTATTTGCATATCCTGTAAGGAAGCCACCATCAGGTGCCCTGCAAGAGAGAGGATACGGAAACACCATTTCTTTCATGATTCTAATGACCCAGACTATTTTCAGAGCCCAATTTTGGCAGCAAGAAAGCCTTGCTTTGGACTTCCCTGGTGGTGCAGTGGTCAAGAATCTGCCTGCTGATGCAGGGGACATGGGTTCGAGCCCTGGTCTGGGAAGATCCCACATGCCGCGGAGCAACTAAGCCCATGCGCCACCACTACCAAGCCCGTGCTCTAGAGCCCACGAGCCACAACTACTGAGCCCGCGTGTCATAACTACTGAAGCCTGCGCGCCTAGAGCCCGTGCTCCGCAACGAGAGGCCACCGCAACGAGAAGCCCGCACACCGCAATGAAGAAGAGTGGCCCCCGCTCGCCGCAACTAGAGAAAGCCTGCGCGCAGCAACAAAGACCCAACCCAGCCAAAAGTAAATAAATAAAAATAAGTAAATTTATTTAAAAAAAGAAAAAAGAAGAAAGTCTTGTTTTTTGCTGGGTTGCGTTTTGTACGGTTTTGCCCTTCCCCACAGAAAGGAGATTCAGCTCATTCAGAATAACTGAAGTGAAAAGAAAGCTGTACCTCTGCTCTAATTCCCCAAGGCTAGAAGAGCCCCTTATAAATTCATTTCTGGTTCTCAAACGCTCGTTGATTAGAGGAAGGGTATTATGTGCATTTGCCATGAGGAAAAACTATCGCTGTGATGTTCCTCCTTCAACAACTGGGCAGTGAGAATACTGTCGCCAGACATGTGAGTGTTTAAGTCAGAGAGTAATCTGCATGAGGGGAGAACCCCTTTTCAGAGGCAGTGGAAAGCTGTTATTCTGGCATTGCGTCCTTGGGAGGTGACAGAGAGAGGGAGTCTGCTCAGAGAAACAGACCCTAAAGGCCTCCCAGAGCTCTGACTGAGGGAAGCCGCGTCTGGGGCATTCGTGTAACACAGGAGTCTCAGCCTGCAAGTGCGGACCGAGCTTCGAATATGGGTGTCCGCTTTGCTGCCAGGTTCCCCGATAGCATCCTCCACCCCGGGATCCCTTCCCTTCCATGGCCGGAGCAGGTGGCATGAGAATTGGGTCTTCAAGCAAGAATGAGAGTTCTGATGGGGCAGAAATGGTGCTGTTTCCGACACTGGGGTGGCAAGAACGACCCTGGCAATCCGGAAGAGACCGGAACAAGTCAGGAGAACCATTAGTAGCCCATGGGGGCTGGAGAAGTTGGGAGGATGACAGGGAAAGGAGACAGGGTCCTACCACCAAGCAGTAGAGACACACTGCCCTCTGAGAGGCCCAGGCTTTGCTCAGGAGGCCGCGGGGAACCAGCAAGCATTTTCAAGCAGAGAAATGACATGAATGAAGTTGTTTTTCAAGCACATTTCTCCAATCACAGTTTATTGGATCAACTGGGTAGAAGGGAAGTACAGAAAGAAGGCACTAAGTAGGCTATTGAGCCTACTATTGGATTGGGTTATTATTATTGCCTTTTAGAACAAAATTGGGGTAGGGAGAACCTAACATAAGCACACAGCCAGACTCTCTCTTAGAAAAGACTTCCTTCTCAGTCAGTTCCTTCATGGATGCCACGCAAAACCACTCCATCGAAACTGCAAAATTCTTCACAGTCTCTCTCACACAGAATGTCCACATAATCCAATGCATCTGGGGGGCCTGGCCCTAACTTTCTAAATGCAGGCACATTCAGATGGCCTTCAGAAATCCTCACAGCAGCACTGCTGTTCACAAACAGGGAACCTATATAAGTAACAGGCACAGAGTCTCAGACGTTAGAGGAGAAAGGACCACGCAAATCGTCCAGCCCAAACCCCTCACACTTCAGATAAGGATGCTGAGACCCCAGAGATGAAGGGACTTGTCCAAGGTCAAAGGGTTACCAACATCCCAGCCAACACCAGTACCAAGTTTCCCAACTCCCCTCGCACCCGAACACCCTTCCACTCTGTCGAACGTGAGTGACAGGCTTGGCCATGACACTTTATTTCCAAAGTACAATAATTTATCAATAACAAGCAGCAAGAAACCCAATTGTAAATGGGGAGAGGAGGACTAGAAAAGTAAAGCTGGGAATTGCTTAGGAGGAGGCAGGACTGTCGGTAGGCAGTTTTCTTTGCCCATCAAAATAATAAATGAAGTCAGGCTTTACTGTAGCGTGGACGCCAAAGCCACTGTGAGCCCACGGTGTTTCCAAGATCTCGGGAGACGGGCAAGTCACTCCAAGACAATGCATTCTTAATGCGTTCTTAAACAGATTCTGACTCAAACCCTGAGACAGTTGGGCCTCTTCCAAGAAATGTTAGTCACCGTGAGATATCTCTTTCAGTTCCCTCCAGCAGATCTCCTTGGAATTTGCCAGATAAAAAGGCATTTTATCATGTGGCCGAAGGTTATATGTAATGCATTATCTGCCTTCCACCAGGATTTGTGCATCCGTGTAAGACCTCTGGTTGGGCCTCCATCTTGAGATGCCATAGCAACATGAAATCAACAAGGAGAGGACCGTTAAATGAATAATTTACTGATTTCATAAGAACCTGTCTTGCAATTTATAGTCCTATTATCTTTCCTACCTGTGTCTTAACTCCTTTGTATAAGAGCTGCAATCAGGCTGAATAACATTTGAGAATCTAATAAGCATATACAACCCTGGACTCCAGCCGACAGGTACAGACTGGTTCCGACGGTAGTTACGTTATTTTGAGGCCAAGTCCTACCGCTGCTGCCTTTTCCTCGCCCCTTCTGCAAAGCGGTAAAAGTTAGGGAGCAAATGTCCTCCAATAAGCTTTATATTTTCAAATGAAATGTTTTTCTTCCTTGGGATATCTGGAGCCAATCAAGGCAGAGTTGAGTGACATTCAGAACTATTATATGAAAGAAATATCACCGGCTACAATCTACCAATTGTCACTTTTAAAATTCCCCAAAGAGACCTAGTTACTAGCAAAGGAGAGAGAGAAAAAAAAAAGCGTGAAGTATAGTTTCAATGACAATTGTGCTATTTTAGAAGCTCTTTCAATATCATCGGTGATGCCATTTTAGTGGCAGAAGCACATCTTGTCACTCAGCCTCAATTTAAAGGACATTTATGAAGAAAATACAATAAAGTAGACTTATTTGCTGACTTATTTATTTGGGTGGAATAGGTTACAGATTATTTTGGCTCTGTGCTTTTCAGCAGAACGGATGTATGCTTTTGAAACGCATTACCTGCCACCTGCTTCTCTGTAGTCTTCTCAAGAAAATCAACCCGAGAAAAGACCACCAGCTATGGGGAACTGCAGACTTTTAATGGTTACAGCCTCGGGGAGGTCACTGTAGAACTGCACAATGATCACGAACCTAGAGGAGATGGGTCTCCCCTTCTCCAGTGCCCTGTGTACACTTTCCTACCCTTCCTGGACAGCCAGTGGAATCCTGAAATGCCATCCGTTTCCCTATCAAGGTCATTTCCTGCCTCCAAAGCCCAATGGCCACTAGCGATACAAACCCACCCCTTTGGCTCATTTTTTAAATTTTTAAATTTTTTAAAAGTTTTGTTGACGTAGAGTTGATTTCCGATGTCAATTTCTGCTGCTTACAGCAAAGTGACTCAGTTATACGTATATATTCCTTTTCATATTCCTTCCCATTACGGTTTATCACGGGATATTGAATATAGTTCCCTGTACTATACAGCAGGACCTTGTTGTTTATCCATTCGATATATAACAGTTTGCATCTGCTCCCAAACTCCCAATCCTTCCCTCCCCCACCCCACCCCTTTCTCTTAGCTGGTTAGCAAGAAGTGCTGTACCGTCGTCTTCAGGACACTGAGGGCCAAGGCTGAAGTCACCTCCTTGTCGATGCTCACCTCCTACTAAGTGACTGCAGCGTGGGCCGGCATGGAAACAAACTCACGCGAGTTACTTTGCAAACTTCACATCTCCAAGACTAGGACGGCTTGGCCCCAAAGGTAGAATGTGGCAGTTCTGAGAACACAGGATTTTTGTGCTAAATTGTCTTCCCCTCGTCTATGTATAGTGCCTCGTCTCTACAGCTGAGGTCTGAAACCCAGCCAAGCACAGGCAGAGGTAGGCCTGTTAAGTCCTGCTCACATGACTCAATGTCAAAATTCTGAAGATATTACTCAGGGGCTTAGGGTAAGGCAGATACTCTGATGAAGGCGACAAGAAATCTCTTCTCCAGCTTCAAAACCTCTCACGCTTCTGGCTGGAGCCTGAACCTCGGCTAACGTCAACGTGGGTTGTGTTTACTGGCTTTGAAACACTAAGGAAGTTATACTCCTGTTTGGTTTTATTTTGTTTTTTGCTCTTACTAGTTACATTGACAGATGCTAATGTTAACTCTTTACGTCTTACCTGTACAGGCTGACATTTAAAGAGCTCTTTCTCCTGACAATTGGACCTTCGTGAATTGCTGACGTGCTGTGGAAGGATTATTGGCATTTCAGTGGCTCTGACCTGGGTTTGGCTGCCAGCAGGACCCTGGACACATTACTTGCCCTCTACAAGCCTTAGTTCCCACGTGTAAAAAATTAGATTCTCACTCCTCTAACCTATCAACAAGGATTACATGGGTCATGTTTGTAACAGGCTAGGGAAAGTGCCTGCCAGCACGTAGTAGGGCTCAAAATGGCTGCTCAAATGTGGCCACGGAGACATGCCTGAACCTTTTACCACTGCTTTGCCTTCACTTGAGAACCAAAGATTCTAATCTCGATACTTTTGACTTGTCTTTCCTGCTCTTTTCTTGGAGGGAGTGATGAATTACCCGTTATTAAATATAATGCTGTTGGAGATTAAACCATAAATGTAAAAATGGAACACTGAGGAGGTTTTACACAGAGCACGGAGGAGAAAACAAATCCCATTCCAGCAAAAGACAACGCAGTCAGGATCAGCGAGTCCAGAGAAGAGGGCTAAGACCAAAAAGCCAGGGTTTAGGGGCCTGGGAGGAGCTTGTGCTCTGGGTGACACTCTCTTTCCCCATCTGTGGATCCCCAGTGCAGGAGTGAAGAGGGGCTGCCACGCCCTATGCCCCATCCCCACTCAACAGCTTGAGGCTACAAGACTAATCTCAGAGAGCCTCTATCCCTGTTGCCATAAGTCTCCCCAAGCCCCCAGCAGCCCAGGACTCCCAGGTCACCTACAGGGCTCCATGGGCCAGGAGGTCCCCCCGTCCCTTCCCTGTGGCGCCTGCCCCCATATCCCTCGCCCCCATCAGGCACCACTGTCTTCTACTTGTTTGGCTGGAAGCTCCACGAGGGCTAAGGTTTCACCTGTTTTGTTTGGTGCTGCATCCCCAGTGCCTAGGACATGGGCACGGAGCACACACGCAATGGCTATGTGAAAAAACAAATGAACAAAAGCAGTAACAACGAGACCAAGCAGCCATTCTCCCAAAGGATTAAAAGTTAAGTCCTTGCTTGTTTTCTAAAGAGAAGAAAGAGGGAACAAATAGCGTGGCCTCCTACCCAAGGACAAAAACAGGACTGGCTCGCACCAGAACCTAGCAAGGGATCCCTGAATTCCTTCCGACTCAGAGAAGTACCCCGTGCTTCTCCCAGGACTGCCTGGGGCCTCGTGGTGGCCTTCCTCGCATCTCTGGGTCAATAACATGAGAATTCAGAAACCCAGTGACATAAGTGCTGGCCTTGAACGTAACAGAGAGACGTCAGTAGAACTCTATCTATTGGACTTGGATCTGGCGGCGGGGGGGGGGGGAGATAATATTATAATACATACTTCAGAGGCCTGCGGCCTTTTCTTTCTCAAGAAAAGAAACTAAAGTATTTGGCAGTGCATCCTAAAAGCTTCCAGTCCTGTAATTTAAAACAAAACACAAGAAGTAAGTAACAAACCGAGGCTTCTCCATCAGACTGAACCTGTGCTTTTGAAGCGGGAAAATATCTTGAAGGATGTAAGTAGGAGCCAACAGGATGCTGAGGATTCTAGAATCCTCAGGGATTCTAGACAGGGCCCACTGGGCACTGTCAATTCTGACTGGCTGATTCTGATCAATGGGTCCTTCTCTTCACTAGAGGCCAACCTCCCCAGAGCTCAAGAGCGGCTGTGTGATTGGACCTTTGGCCGGCTTCCAGTGAGGAGATGCCAGTAAAAGCCCCTCTGGGTGGGCGGGTCCTCACAGGACCAGTCTCAGGCCCCATGCTCTCTACATATTAAACTTCCCCCTCGAGCCGCAGCCAGCATCCTTGCCGGGAGGACAGGGCGGCGAATCAGGGAGCTCAGCTGTGGCTCCCTCTATGCTCCAGGCTAGGTAAGGGCTGGTAGACGGACTAAACCAGAGCTGTGACAGCCTCTCGCTTTCAGGCTTTTCCAATGCCTCCCACTTATGATGGCCACATGTTCCTGACCAGGAAATCACCCAGGACACCACGTCCCCCATATGGAAGGAGAGCAGGCCTTCTCCAAAAAAGCGCTAGAGCCTGCAGGGGCTGTTCTTTGACCAACCCCACCTACCCTCCAGTCCCCAGCACACACAGCACAGAACCTCCTCTTGGCGCCCTCTCTGGCTAAGTCCACACCCTTCGGGTGGATTCACATGGGTGCACAAGCAGAGGCCACATTCAGAGGCATTCGGGAGGCTCTGCAGGAACGTATGAAGCCTCGCAGGGCGGGGGGCCGGGGATCCTAGGAGCTGCCCAGGGATGGGCTGCGGTTAACCACTTCTCTGTTTGCAAAAGCCTCCACAGCAGCGCAGGTCTCAAAAAGAAACCTATTTCGGATCAGCAGTGTCAGGCGTCTGGAGCAGCCCGGCTCATTGGCAGTCGGCTCTCCTCGGAACTGCCAAACTCTGAATCCACTATAGGCAGTTGTGTCAGGAGAAAGCCCAGCTTGTCAACAGAAACTCCTTCCATGGAGGCCACACACTGTGTTTACCTCTCCAAAGTTGAAATAAACAGCTGCCCTTCTCCACCCCCCCAAACACACACACACACACACACACACACACACATCTGAGGCCGTGTGGGGCTGAACTCTGCACCAGAACTTGGGAACAGCCGGGAGTCTCCTCCCCACCCCACCCTGCCTTTCCAAAGTTTGGTGGGATGCCTCTGTCCCTCCCCTCTGAGCAAAGCCCCCAAACCAAAGACCTGTTCAACCAGTCAAGAGACTGTGGGACAGCTGGCCACGTGGGAATGAGGCTTTGTAAAAAGAAGAACTTGGTTTTCAAATTTTCAGTGGCAAGGAGTGAAAATAGATAGGTCTACCCAAGTGCCTTGTGTTGGGGGGTGGATGAGGGGGAACCAGGTTTCTCCTTACTTGGCTCCAGAGCACCTATGATGCTCCCGTGTGATCCCGGAAAAATGACTTAACCCTTTTGAACCTCAGTGTTCTCATCTGTAAAACGAGAACCCTGCCATCTTCTAAGAGCCGTCGTGAGGATTAAATGATACGGCCTCAGTACTTAGCTTCTTGCCGCAGAGACCCTGAGGCCCTCAGCAATGGCAAAGCCACAGGGTGGAACCTGGATCCCTGAATCACTGCATGGATGAAAGGCCAACCAGGAACTTCCAAACAGAACTGTTCGGTGAGCAAGAAATATGCCTCCATTGGGTTAAGCCCTGAAATTCTGGGGGGTTAGTTATTTCAGCAGCCAGCATTACCCTAACGCAGGTAGCCATAAGGACAGCTGCTTGTTCAGGATTTGAACCCAGGCAGGCAATTCTGGATTCCTTGCTCTTAACTCCTACAAAATACTTAAATAGCTGAAGGCTTCCATCTACCCAAGAGACCCATTCTGCACCTCCTCTTGCCCTCGGATGAGCTCAGAGGAAGGTGCCAGGAGGTTCCAGATGCCTGGAATGCAGTGTGGATGCAAAGGAGGGGAGCCTCATCTTCCCATGGCTTCCGCTCAGGCTCCCCAGGAAACATACAAGGCTATTAACCAGAGGGAGCTGCTGACGCAAATCAGCTTGGAGAGCACTATATGTTTTGAGTGGCAGGCACTAGCCGTTTGCATGACAAACCTCCTACAAGAAGCCGGCTAAACTGCCCTTTTGTGCCAATTAAAGATTCTCCAGAACACAAAGATTACACACCATTCTGCAGCGCTGACAACAATAAAACAATTTTAAAGGCTATTCAGATCTTCAGTTCACAGCTGACATTATCGGGAGGGGGAGATGGGCTGTGGCTTTGTTCTTTGTTGTTGTTGAGTCTTAAGACTTAACTGAGGATTTGGGGGGAAGGAGCGGAGACTGGCAAACAGGAAGAGTTTGAAATGCATTCTTGGGAGTTTTTATAGGAGAAAAATGAACAACCCGATGTTCTTTTCTTGTGGGTGTATGTGTACACAACCTTGTGTATACGCACGCACACACACACACACACACACTCTCTCTCTCTCTCTCTCTCTCTCTTACTAGCTCCTCTCCTGGGATCTTCAGAAATAATTCCCAAGGAATCCTGGTCTCTCTGGGGGTCTGATCTACCCAGAGATATGGGGTTATGGGTGGCACTAACAGATATTTTTGGCACCAATTAATTGAAACTACAAGGGCAAAGGCCCAGGAGCGCTTCCTGATATGTTTGTTTTAAAGGCACATTTCCAAAACAGTGAGAGATTTTTTTTTTTTTTTAAAGGTCTTTGGTTTTCAGAAATGAATAACGGAGGCTTTATCCTCAGATAAAGCAAAGGGGCAAGTTTATTTGAAGTGACAGTATATTGCCTATTAGGTCCTGATGAGGAATGACTAGAAGCCCCACAGATGTCACATGAGTTTTATTCTTTCCACCCCTGTGTGTACACGTGTCTTGGGGGCACCCCAGTCCTCACCCACAGTCCTCACCATCCAAGAATGCGAAGTGAGCATCTGTTACCCAATAAGCCCATGAGTGTCCACTCAACTGGACCCTCAGTGAGCCCCTCCTAGTTTTTTTGTCCATCCTTTAGCTCCTGGACATAGAAGCTCCTGTCTATGGTTTCACTCTCAGCCCTAATACCTTACAGTGCCTTGAACACAGTAGCTGCTCAGTAAAAGTTACTGTATTGGACACGTGTAGACACATTCGCATCAAGCACCGCAGATGTCCACAGGTCACCTCAGAATTCAAACGTACATAGAGTTCTTCCTTTTCCCACACAGAGCAACAGGGCATGGGGTAGGCACTGGGTAGAAGAAGTAGGTTCCAAGTGATGATTCTCAGTCAGAAGCGATTTGGTTTCCCAGGGGACTCTGCAATGTCTGGAGGCATTTTTTTTTTTTTTTTTTTTGCGGTATGCGGGCCTCTCACTGTTGTGGCCTCTCCCGTTGCGGAGCACAGGCTCAGCGGCCATGGCTCACGGGCTTAGTTGCTCCGCGGCATGTGGGATCCTCCCGGACCAGGGCACGAACCCGTGTCTCCTGCATCGGCAGGCGGACTCTCAACCACTGCGCCACCAGGGAAGCCCCAGGAGGCATTTTTGATTGTCATGACTCGGGGGGGGGTTGCTACAGGCATCTAGCGGGGAGAGACCAGGGAAGCCACTAACAATCTATAAAGCACAGGACAGTCCCACAGCAAAGAATCATCTGGCCCAAAATGTCAGAAGTGCCGAGACTGAGAAACCCTAGCTTAGAACCTGAGCTGCCTGAGCTGACTCACCTCTTAGCAGCTTTGTCACTTTGGGCGGGATAACTGACCCCACTGAGACCTGGCTTTCAGACATGTATAATGGGGATAGTTACAGCTACCCTACGGAAGGATTGAGGAAGATGCTGAATGTCTAGCGCCAAATAACAGTCTAGTGCCAAAAAGCCAACTGCTATTACTGCTAATACATGTCTAGAGGCCTCGGGAAGCACCATTCCTGGCCCATTTTCAAGGGGTAGAAAGGAGGAAACTGTCACCCTGGATGCTACGATCAGCAAATACCCCCAACTTCGCGTGAGAGCTCTTGTATCCCCCATCTTCTGCCTCCATCCTGACGTCTGTCTCCCGAAGCAAATTCATTCATAAGAGAAACATCTTCCCCATAAAGAGGAGGAGAGAGAAGGAAAAAACAAAACCAAAAAACAGTCAAATTATAATAAGTCTGGGTCAGCTCCCATCAGCTGGTTGTGATCAAAACCACATTCATAGTCTGTCTGCTGGGGCTAAACGGAAGGCTTCAGACCATCTCAGGAATCTGAGCTCCCAGCGTCATTCCTACTCCAAACTTTTACAAGAGTGGCTTCCAGAAGGCCAGGGACAAAGAGCTCTCCCGGCCTTGCCACCCCGGGGCACCTGCACAGACGCGAGGGTAGAAGCTGGATTCTGGCAGCCTACCAGCCCTGCCCCATGTCAAGCAGCCCATTCCTCCCCTGCGTCAGTGGCGAGAGGAAAGTTCTGGAAGAGAGGCCAGCACACAGCTTCTGCCCATGCCCTCCCCACAGAAACAATTAAAGAGCTCAGGCCATGGCTGCCAAGTTCCTCCCTCCAATTTGGTGCCTATTTTAACAGAGGAGAGAATTCCCAGAGGCCCCCCAGCGGAAATGCCCCTTGTCAGGGAACGTTTGTTTTCATTTCCTTTTGCCGTCAATGAATTCTACTCATGGCAACAGCTTGGGGCTGGATCGCATCCACACAGAAGCTAACCAGAAGCATTTGTTCCCTGAAATAAATCTCTCTTTGGGGAATGAGTTATATATACATCTGTGCGGGGGGTGGGGGTGGGGGTGTCTACGTATACATACTCACTCACACACACACACACATATATTATGCCTCACAGACAAAATGCGTGGGGCAAAGCCCCTGCCAGGCAGCCCTGAGCCTCTGGGAAGAGAAGTCAATGTGCTGGCTAGCGTCAAAGGGCATTCAGAGAAAAGTGGCTTGATGGGAAAACCCAATGATGGACAGTGCCCTGGGAGTGGGGAAAAGGTCATGGAAGCAGAATCCTGTACGGTCCAAGAGGACAAAGAACAACAGCAAGAACCGTGGCCACAGGGAGCGTACCCTGCGCCGAGAACCCGCTAAGGGCTCAGCCGCTGCCTCATTTCAACCTCACAACAACCCAAGGGGAGTCGATGTTATTATTATTATTTCCATTTTACAGACAAGCAAAGTAAGGCTCATAAAAGTTAAGGGACCTGCACAAGGTCCCAAGGCTAGTAGGTGGCCGAGCTAGGATTCAAAGCCGGTCCCCAGCCTCTGAGACACGGTGACCCTCTTCCTACCACCTTCAGTTAGAGGTCAGAAGGCCTGCCCTGCCCCTCCCCCTGTCGACTGTGGCCAGGCCATTTGAATTTGGGGCCCCCAATCGCCACTCCCTCACTAATGGGACCTGCAGGCTTCTCCCTAGAACAGCTATCAAGGACAGCCACTGTCACCTGTGCTCTTCCTACAGCCCTCCCAGGAGGTGCATCCCCAAGGGAACACAGGTGTGTCTGCCGACCTGCGTGTGAACCTGCTCTCACTTTGGAGACTCATGGGTATGTTTAAAAGACTTCCTCTGTAGAACGGATCAAGAAGATGTGGTACAGATACACAATATACAGTGGACTATTACAGATATACAATAGAATATTACTCAGCCATGAAAAAGAATGAAAGAATGCCATTTGAAGCAACACGGATAGACTTAAGAGCTTGTCATACTGAGTGAAGTAAGTCAGACAGAGTAAGAGAACTATCGTCTGATATCACTTATAGGCAGAATTTTTAAAAATTGATACATAAGACCTCTGTGAGATGAAGATCCCCACCTAATTTGTCTTTTGTGGGGCTCTGTCCTTTCTGCTCTCAAGCTTGCTGGGAGCAAGGTCCACTCACAGGCAGGAATGAGAGGCCCTCCCCGCCCCACGCTGGCTCTCCCAGGCACCTGGCCGCCTGGCGGTGAGGGCAGCCCCACGCAAAAGGAGAGAAAGCCGCTTCACTCTCCTGTTCCTGATCTCTCTGCTTCTCCTCAAATCCAGAGGACAAGCCCCCGGGGAGCTGTGAGAAGGGGACCAGGCATTTTCCCCCTCCCCCCTCTCCTCCCTTCCTCCCCTCTTCTCCCCCCCTCCCCACCCCCTCTGCTCTCCTCTCCTCGGGATGCTTTCCAGGAAGCCCGTGCTCTTGGGTCCAAGTGAGCCTGCCGCAGAGTCCAGGGCTGAGAGGGTCTCTGTCCACCTGCACTGGATAAGCCAAAATGCTCAAAGGCTGACCCGGGGGCGGGAAGTGGGCGGGAGGGGGTCCACAGCTGCCTCGCCTTGAGCTACTCCCTGGCTCCATTTCTTCATCTGGAAAAAAACAAGATAAATACCAGCCTGACAGACCTCGCGGGATTAGGGAGCAGATCAAATGTGCTCTCCAAGGCATCTAGGCCAAACAGGTCATCTGTGAGTACAGCCTGTATACAGAAGGTGCTCCATAAATACCTCAGATGGACTGGCTGAGTCTGCCAGCAGAGCTAGCTCGATTCAAGAAGCCTGGACTGGGCTAAAGGTCAATACAGCAGTCACAGGTGTCATAAGTGGGAGGCCCAGCGCCCAGCGGCCAGGCAGGTGTCATAAGTGGGAGAGCAGGGTGGTGGGGTCTGGGGCAACCTGTTGGAAGGGGCAGCCTCCACCCAGAGGGTCAACAGTGTGGCCCACGCCACGTGCAAAAGCCCATTTCACGTGAGGGCCCCGACTTCTGCTCCAAGCAAGGCCCTCAGAAGCCTGAAGGCAGCTGGGGCAGAGCCACCAGAGCAGAAGCCCCAAGAAGAACAACAGCAGCAGCCACCCTGCTCTGGTCACCCTGTTCCAGGCACTGTGCCGGATGCTCCACGCACCGAGAGTGTGTTCAACCTTCGTAACAGCCCTATGACCTCAGCACGGTGATCAGTCCCATTCTGCAGATAACGGAACTGAGGCACAGAGAGTTGAAGTGACTGGCCCAAGTCACAGTGGCGGGGCCGGGACCTGAACCCAGGCAGCCTGGCTCCAGTGTCCTTGTTCTTCACCACGTTGCTCTATTGCCTTCCATCCAGGGGGGTTGCTGGCTGCCAGGCACACCACCCTGCCCCCGCTTGCTGTGGCCCTCAAGGTGCTTGCACCCTCTTTCCCAGCCGGGTCTGGGGACTCATTGGTTCATTCTACAAATACTCACTGAGAAGGTACCACCTGTCAACAGCTGTGCTGGGGCACTGGAATACAAGGAGCTTACACCTGACTGGAGAAGACAGACCAGGCAGTACCATACAGAGTCCGGGGGCTAGAAGAGATCAGACCCCAGGCAGCACGGGACAGGCGTGCACTCGGGTTTGGGGTGAAGGCAGGCTTGCTTCCTGGGGGAGGCAGCGTCTGAGCTGGGTCCTGTAGGATAAAAAGGCCTGAGGCCAGAGGAAGTGGAGAGGTGGGAAGAAAGTGCTGGGCAGAGGGTAGGATACAGCACGGCATGGTCAGGGAACTGCCAGAGGGTCGGGCTAGGAGGAGTAAAGAGGTCCAGGTGGGCACTGTGGGGCAGGAGACCCAGGGCCACACAGGCTGTCTGGATTTGATCCCGGGGATGCAAGAAACGGGATGCAAAATCAGATGTGCGCTACAGAAAGATCCACCAGCAGAACCGCCTGGAAGAAGAGAGGAGCTGGGCACAGGCGAGCCCGGAAACGCACCAAGTCCAAACTTTGGGCTCTCGGCCCCTCACTTCAGCCCTAGCGTCCCCATCAACTCTTCCCT
The DNA here is from genome assembly GCF_026419965.1 of Kogia breviceps. NCBI lineage: Eukaryota > Metazoa > Chordata > Mammalia > Artiodactyla > Physeteridae > Kogia > Kogia breviceps. The sequence continues at coordinate 25,055,806 of NC_081328.1, forward strand.
GTTCCCCAACCTCCCTCCCAGCTCTGGATACACCAGGTTCGCAAGCCAGGGCCTAAAGATTAACACAGCTCTGAAGCCAAAGACTCGAGCCCCGGGTAAAATCGAAATTCCCCCGGAGGCCTTAACCCTCTCCTCACCTCTGACCACGGTCACGCACTCCCCATTAACTAAAACCTGCTGGGGAGACACTGACTGGGCACCCTCGTCATCTGTGCCCAAGTGTAATGGAAAAAATGGGCTGTTTGCCTGGTGCAATAGGGCATGACACTGTTTACATGGAAATAATAGCCCAACTGTGATGGATTCTAAATCTCCATTACAGTGCAAGATTTGAAGAAGTAAAGCAGTTAGAAAAATAATTGGTTTTCTTGTTTAGTTTAAAAATCCTTTATGCTTACAGATCATGGTCTTCGGGGCTCCCTTCTTAAGGGCTGTAAAATCGAAAAGAGCAGAAGGGGTGGAAAGAGAGAACGCAGAACCTTCAGCTTTTCTGGGAGGCTCTCTGGTTGCTTTGGGATTGGGAGCTCAGTGGGGCTCTGACGGGAAGCGGCCCCTGTCTTCCTGAGGCTGCTACGGACCTGAAAGCAGCCTCTCTCCAGGGCAGACATGGAGGCGAGAGCGGGCAGCCCGCGGGCGTCTGGGGCCCAACCCCAGTGAGAGGCCGCTAGGGGAGAGTTCAGGGCTTCTGCTCTCAAGGGAGGCGAAACAGTCAGAGAGGGTCATTTAAAAGAACGAAGGGAAAAGGGAAAGGCTATGGCCTCAAGGAGGGAGAGGCCGGCGAAGGACTCCTCTTGGGCCACTGCAGTATTTTCCCAGAGCCTCCACTGTTTACAGAGACAGCAACAGAGCCACAGAAGACGCCCAGATGAGGCCTGAGAGGTGTGTTCTGGGCAGCCTGAGCTACACTAATCACGTGTGCCGCCCCTGCCCCACGCCTGAGGACACCTCGGCAAGCTGTGCGCCTGCTGTGTGCCTGAACAGGATGGGTGGTGGGGGGGGTCACTGTCGGTGCCCTCCTCTCGGCCCAGGATTCTTCATATCTCTTCCCTAGGAGACGACAGTGCCCCCCCCCACCCCTGCACCGCCACGGCCCCAACCTCTGTGATAGCAAAGCTATAGGTCACACGTGCTACCTGGGGTGGGTACCACATGCCTGGCACCACTTATTCAAAGGCTCTGTACACATCACCTCATTTAATCCTCACAATGTCCTTAGGGAGAGACGACTTCCCCCATTTTACAGATGGGGAAACTGAGGCCCCAAGAGGTTACATAAGTCACCTAAGGTCACACAAGTAGCAGGCGGTGGCCCCAAGGGATTCAAATTCAGCTCGTCTGCCTCTAGAGCCTGAGCTCTCATCCACTATGCCTTACACTCCTGAGCTTGAAGCAACTGCTTTAGTTAACAGATCACAGTGCCAAGGATGTGACATTAGTTGGCTGGACCCAGAGAGGGTACATCTGGCTCTTTGGCAGAGGACTTCCAGATACTCCAGCCATGAGCCAGAGAGTGCCAGCCTGCAGGTCCTGCAGGAAAGAGGCGATGGCGACAGGGTAGAACGCTATCCTTTTAAAGGGAAAGAAATTCCAAGAGAATTGCCTTCTTAGGGGTCAGTCAGTAGTGGCCTCTCTGGGTATTAAAGGACAGGATGTTGTAAGGGTCCCCTGGCACCAGAGTTCTAGGTCACCTCTCCCCAGCTTCTGGAAGCAGGTCTCAGGAATGCTGTCTGGTTGAAAATAGCATGAGAGAACAAATACTGACAGGGAAACCAAATATCCGCCATCCCTCTCTCCTTCCCTCCATCCATTCTACGCATTCATCCTCCATATGCCCTTCTATCCATCACCTGTCCTTCCTTCCCTCCATCCATCTACGCATCCATCCTTCATCTGCCCTTCCATCCGTGATCTGTCTCCTTCCTTGTCTTCCTTCCTTCCATTCACCCATCCATTCATTCTTCTTCATCCCTCCCTGCCATCCACTTAATACTGATTATCAAGAGGTGCAATAATCTCCCAGGGACAATAATTTCCACCTGGCCAGCCAGACTCCTGGCCCTAGGACTTCTAAGAGACCCAGAAATGCACACCTATTTGAGACTTCTTCCAAGAAGGGCTCTGCCTGTCTTCAGGGGGTGAGGACTGGGTGGATCTGAGGGCTTTCCAACTGTATACCCTCATCCTGGTCTAAGCTCCTGGCTAGCTAGAGGCCTGCCCACCTCCCTCCCTTCTCACAGTGAGCAGGGCTACAGGTCCAGTCCTGACTAAGTTTCTGGAAGAAGATAGGTAGTGATCTACCTATGAGACATCATTCCCTTCTGCTCACAAGATAAAAGGGACCCTTTTGAAAAGAGTTAACAGGATGAAAAAATCACAGCAGCTAAGATTCACTCCACCTTCTCGTTAAACTGAAGAGCGGGGGGCACAGATGAACGAAAACTTCGGTTGGTCTGACTTAAGACCAGTACCTCAAATATGATTTTCATTTGAAAGCTGGACCTAAATGTTGCCAGCAGCTACCTTAAAAAAAAATTCAATAAAGAAAAGAGGAAATGAGAGTAGAGTGAGAAAAATGCAGACATTTATGAGTTCAAGACCCTGTGGGACACTCCTGAATATTTTAAATATCTTGGGGAAAAAAAAAAAAAAAGAAAACAGTTTCTCCCAACTTAAACCAGAGAAGGGTGTCTCTTTCTAGTCTGAAAATCCTTTGAGGCAATTCTTTAAATTATTGACTAGCTTTTTGATTATATTTTACGGTGGGGTAGGTGGCAGGGGAGGAGGAGAGGAAAAAGAGCCGAGCCGGGCAAGAAGTAAGTGGGAGAACCCGGCTGCTGACATTTTCAATACGTCTGGAATATTTTAAAAGCCGTGTGTCTGTTTGAAATCGCACCGTCTCAGGCAACAATGGACCACTACCTCCGGACTTCTTTAGGTCATATTTGCATACAAAACACCAGCTGCTGAGCAGCTATTATGCTGCGAAGCCACAGTGCGCCTGGGAGAGGCGAGGTTACCAGCAAGTGTAAAGAACCCACAGAGACCCCATTAATTTTTCAAGAATTCTCAGGCCCTGGCCTTTTAAAGGCCAGTGGGGAGAAATTCCAGCCAGAAGACTCCCACAGTCACCGCCACTATATGTTGGGTCCCAGTTGAAAAATGAAGAGTGACAGGGCCTCTCCCCTCATTAGGGGAGACCCCACTCTTGATGGCCGCGGTGAGCAGAGCCGGGGAGAGGCCACTGTGCGCACCCACGCCCCCCTCCCAGGTCCAGTTTCATAAACTGTATTCCAGCTGTTAAGGCACTAGGTGCCAATTTTCCAAATCAACCTTATGATTCCAAAGCCATGAAAGCGTTTGCCGCCTCATCGACTTTAGAAACCTTCTCCAGGGCTCAGAGCGGAGCAAACGGTCTCTAAAAGCATCGTGACAAAGCCGCGCATTCTTCTGGTCTTAAAAGGAACGGTTGCACTGCAAGGACAGCTTGGGTTTCTGGGCTGCTCCAACCCCACGAAGTAGATAGGAGGGGGCGGAGAAGAGGCTGGAAGTTAGGAAAGGATGGTCACTCAGGCTGAGAAGAGCAGGGCGCAGCCCCATCTGCACCTCCCACGGGACATAGGACGTTCCCTGTCCCCCAGCCTAGAGGCCCCTGTACAAGGTGACAGACAACAGCCGCCACCCATGGGCTCCGGACAAGGTTTAAACGACGCACGTGGAGGCCTCAGGAATGCCTGGCCTACACCCTACCACACACTTGCTCCTGCCTCTCTTGCCTCGCCCTCCATCCACCCCAGGACCCCAAAGTCCGACAGTCCTTTGAATTAAGAGCAACTTATTTCATGGGAAAGCAACAAAGCAGTTTTTGATGAAACCCAGGCAGGGATCTACCTCATTTTCCCTGCTTAGGATAAGAAGCCCAGGACAAACAGGTGCGTGTGAAGTGACTCAGGGATGGCTCTCGTCTAAACAAAATACCTCTTCCACACTTTAGGTTTTCGAAACAAGTCACCGAATTACGCTAAACAGAAATATGATGGTAATGAAAAGGAGAATCATAATATCACATGCTTAAAATGATTCTAGGTGGTTACATCAAAAAAATATATATATTTTTTCCTATGAGAAACATTCCCATGGTCCAAGATGGGGGCATTTCCCAAGTAGGTCAGGAAGCAAAGAAACCACACAACTTAAAAGGGAGGCTGCAACCAGGTTTCACAGAGGACCTCATGCCAGGTGGGCGGTGTTCACGGGCCTCTGTCCTATCTGATGATGGAGAGGGACTGGTTTCAGCTCAGAATCCAGGACCTTTCAACAAGGTCAAGGCGTCTTCCTGCCAAGCTGAAGCAGGAGGCTCTGCAGGACGCCTGCTGGACCAACCTCAGGGAAAGAGGAAGGGACAGAAATCAATCAGGGTTCCTTCCTTACTCAATGTCCCACCCCATCCCCAATATCAACTAAAGAGCTAGAACCCTATTGAGACCAGAAAATACTTATCGACCACTGCATGTTTGTTAAACTGAACCAAACTTAGGCCAGGAGACAAGGCGGAGACACTGTGAGGGTGACAAAAACAGAAGACATTCAGGGCGAAATCTATTCAGTACGGAATATTCCACTCTAAGAAGTGTCCAATAAATGACAAAGAAGAAGGGCTTCCTGTTTGGGTAACATGGCAGGTGAGTGAACAGAACTGGCTTTGAAGGATGGGCCTAGTTTGCCTAGATGGAGGTGGGGGACCGCTCCGATCTGGGCACATCCGACATGCTGTCTGGGACCCGGGGCAGACCAGGGGGCTGGAGCACAGAGTTCACACTATAAAACCGACAGAGAAGGGGCTGGAAAAGTAGTGTGACTGGACTGGTTTCCCTTTCGGGCTGGAAGGACAGGTAAGAGAATATACACTGGAACATGGTGAAGGCAGGGTTCGTGGAGAAGCAGAGTATCTGCAGCGGGGAGGAGGCCAAACCAGCTGGAAGGCTGGGGCAAAAGCTCTGGTGGGATGAGTGATGAGGCTCCAGACTAGAGAGAGCCTCAGGAGGAACCGGAAGACCTGGGCTGAGGGGATAGAGATTTTTCAGACAGAAACTGGTGGCTTTCTCAAAACTTTCAGAATCTTCTAGGTTTTACTCACTAAGGAAATTCCCCAAGATCAAATTTTTTCAAGTCATTTCAAAACTACTGGTGCTACTCAGACAAAGCTTCTCCCACTCTGTCCGCTACCTTCCATCCTTCCATACACAACGCCAGGGGATCTAGCCCGGCCCCATCCCTTCTCGGCGCCGGCTTGGCGCTCCAGACAGAAAACGACCTGTCGGGGGAACTGAGCAGACCGGGGTTCTAGCAGAAGGGAGAAAGCAGGCAGATCCAGGTGTCCCGCTGCATCCCCTCCCAGAGCTCAGGTCCGGGGTCCACCAAAATGCAAGTAGGAGAGGGTGTTCACAGCTGGGAAAAAACCAGCAGCTCCTTAATCCCCAGACCTGACAGTCTCCACTGAGATGCAGTTAGAGAAAGACCCAAGGGCGAGTCACCTGGCTTCTCTCCAAACTCCTTTATCAACACAGGTACACAGGAAGGGAGCAGGACCAGGAACAGGTGTCTGCGTGCTAGTGGTTATGACGCTGAGGGTAACGGGATGAGAGCAAGGTATTCCCGCGATTAGCAAGGAAAGAAGGAACTCCAGCTACCCAGAGGCCTCTGCTACATTACAGACTTAATGGCCCATAATGCTTTAGGGGCCAACACGCCCCTCTGGCTGAATTTCAATGCTGCGGCTAGCTCTGCATTTGGCCTAAATTGATTGCCTTGGAGGAGGAAATGCTTTCAATGATAAGGCTCTTCCAGGGGATGTCCCTGCCCTGCGCAGGAATATTTTTGATCAACAGAAGGAAATTCTCTCTTGATATACAGGCTCACATAGACACCTTTCTTTCCTGTCCCCACCTACATAACCCCCTGCCTGGAACTGAACTCTGGACAGGGGACTTCTTAGCCTCCCAGAAGAAAAGCTGTGTCTGAGAAGGGTGGGGGAATCTGGTGGCTGCACGGCGAGACATCCCGGGCTCACGTGGGCACAAAGCCACTCGGCAGAGGGCAGGGGAGGAAGTCCTGGCGGGGCTGGCACGCCGCAAGCCACCCATCCATCTCTGGTAGACGTGTGTGGCCCAAACAGCAAGGAGAATCATGAGGGCTAAGGTAGCAGAGGGGGCAACAGAGAAATGCGGAGCAAGGTCAAGGGAACAGAGGGTGGAGAGAACGAGAGGGTGTCGGGGGAGGAAGAGGAAGGGTAAAAGGGGAGAGGAAAAGAAAGTGGCTGAGTCGTGTCCCCTAAAATTGGTATGTGAAAGTCCCAACCCCCAGCACCTCAGAATGTGACCTAATTTGGAAACAGGGTCATTGCAGAAGTAATTAGTTAAGATGAAGTCATACTGGGGTAGGGTGGACCCCTAATCTAAGTATGACTGGTGTCCTTGTAAAAAGGGGAGATTTGGACACAGACCTGCACACAGGGAGAAAGCCATGTGAACATGAAGTCAGAGATGGGGTGATGGACCAACAAGGCAAGGGATGCCAAAGGTTGCCAACAAACCACCAGGAGCCGGGAGGAGGCATGGAAGAGGCTCCTTCACAGCCCTCAGAAGGGACTGAGCCTGCTGACACCCTGATCTGGGACCTCCGGCCTCTAGAACTAGGAGACGGTAAATGTGTGCTGTTGGAGCCTCCCCGTCTGTGGCTGATACAGCAGCCCTAGGACACTAGTACAGAGGGGAAGGGAAGGAGGAGGGAGGATAAAAGGAGACATCCGTGCAGCACTGCCATCTCCTTCCTAAAATCCAGCCGTGACTGGGAGGGGGGGGCTCAGCGCTGTGCCCTGCTGTTCCAGCAACCCCGGGCCCACCACCCTGCACGTTCCCTCCACCCGCCACCTGCCTTCCAAGCCCTCCCAGTGCGGCGGCTCCTCTGCGTTCCCTTGGCCAGAGCTACCTCTTCGGAGGATTAATTTTTAATAAATCAGCACTCTGTTTTTCTGTACTTATTAAAATTTAAGACAATGAGTCATGGAACCTGCAAGGATTGGGTTGACTAATTACCGCTGAACAGCTGCCTGGGATGACGGTGTGGCCCTCAGGGAGCGGGCAGGGGCTGCTGGTGCGCAGCTCTGAGAGAGACTGGGTGATGGCGCCGTAGCCGTGTGACCTGCGTCCGACTCAAGGGCAGGGAGCCGCCAGAAGGCCCTGGGGTCACATGCTCAGGCATCTCGGGAGCATCGCCAATCCCAACACTCCAGAGGAAACGGGGCCCTGAGAGGAGGGGAGACCGGCCCTGACACTGGCCCATGGGGTGTTCAAATGTAACTCTCCACTGAAGTGGTCAAAAAGAGGGGTGCAGGGTCTTGCCTGGAGGCGCAGTGGATAAGACCCCGCACTCCCAATGCAGGGGGCCCAGGTTCGATTCCTGGTCAGGGAACTAGATCTCACGTACATGTCGCATCTAAGAGTTCACATGCCACAACTAAGGAGCCCGCGTGCCGCAACCAAGGAGCCCTGGAGCCGCAACTAAGGAGCCCTGGAGCCGCAACTAAGGAGCCCGCCTGCCTCAACTAAGACCCAGTGCAACCAAATAAATAAATAAATATTTTAAGAAAAGAGAGAGAGAGGGGTGAGGCCTCTGCAGAGCCTCAGCCCTGGTGAGTGAGCTGGGTACATGGGACACGCAGCCACCCCCTCCTCTGCCACTCAGCCAAGCACATGGCCTGCACTGGCCAGACTGTCAACCTCCCTGGAAGACACTCAGCCCCACTGCCCTTCTCTCTTTACAGCTCAGTGGTGCCCTCTCCTCCCCTCTCCTGGTTAGCTCCCCTCCCATCCTGGATGAAGGGCACGTTTCAGCCTGCAATAGCAACAGGGCCGTCACCTCCCCTCTTCCTTTTGTAGGTTCAGGCGCTGCCTGTAGTTCTGCAAAGTCCTCACTGTCACCACTTAAGGCCTCGGCAGCTCCTTCCCTCTGGACCCCTCACCACCCCGCCCGTACCTGCTGAATCAGGTTCGTCCTTCCAACCTCTGCTGAGGTCTCACGTCCCTGCAAGTCTCTCCCCGCATGAACCCTCCTCCTGTGCCTGAATTCTCTGCCTCCCAGACGCTTTTATCACGGCACACCCCGCACCGTATTTTAGTGACTTGCTCTGCACAAGTCTAGCTTACCTGAGGTCCCCAGGGACTGTGTCCCCATCTCTGGAACCTAGCGCTATGTCTGACCCCTGGTCAGGCTTGACCGGATGCATGAACACACACACACACACACACACACACACACACATACACACACACACACACACACACAGTGGTGCTCACTAGAACTCCTCTAATCAAGCCTTAGGGTTCCAGCGTAACAAGGGTGGGAACCACGGGAGATTTACAGACCTGGAGCCAGAGGTCAAAGGTTCAGGGCCTCTAGCATTCTGACGTCAGAGGAGCCGAAGTCACAGCAGATGATTCAAATCTCTCCCTTCCCATCTCTAGGCACTTGATGCCTTTTCCAGAAAAGTCTGAGCACGGACAACGGCCCTGCATTGTGGCCCCCATGTCCTGCCTCACCTTCTCTCACCTCACTCCTTTCCCACTCCTGGCCCCCCAAATAAAGCAGGGGGCACTTCAAAAGAAAGTTGACAAAGACCCAAGTTTAACACAAAGGCAGTCTTGAAAAAGTCGGAAGGATGTTTGTCAGAAACATTTAGCCCAAGTCCCCAAACACTGCAAACAGTTTAATTCCGTGCCTCGTAAGTACCCTGAAACTCAAGTTTTACTACAGCCTCATGAAATGGGAAGAAAACATGAGGCACTGCAGGTCTGTCTCCGCTGCGCTCCTACCCAGCTCTTACAGAAAGGGCGGCATTCTCCTGAGTGATGCAGCAAAAGAACCCGTGTGAGACCAGTCTGAGGTCACTTGGTGGCAATGAAAAGGAGCTGCCACATCTTCCCAAAGCAAACAACCAACACACTCACCAGGCGCCTGGCAACCGCCAAGCAAGGGATAGGCAAGGGAATTCTCGAATTATCCTCCCTTGACCTGCCAGGGTGCCCTCCCCACACACCAAGCCTGGCTCAAGACACGGGATTGGGAGCAACTAAAGGACTGGTTATTTTCTGGAGTTATGCAGCGGCCCATCTGAGTGATGGGAGGGGCTGCCAGGCTTCCTGCTGACCACTCAGAGGCAAGGAACACAGAGAATATCAGGGCTGGAGTGAGGCTCCCCACCCACCGATCCAGGGGGTTCCCAATCAGACTCTTTGTGTTTCTAGAGACGATACCAGTAATGAAGCTTTGCAGCTTCCAAGAGTCAACCAGAAATTACACAGTGACTCGAAGTTCTTTGACTTTGACTAAAAGCATGGTAACAGTAGTTGACCTGACCTCTGATGGCCTTTGAGAGATTATATTTATATGTGTATATATATTTATGTGTTTATATTTGTCATATTTATAACATTATGAATAATAAATTTTAATATTATATATTATGTAGTATTTCTCATATAGTATATGTATTATATTGTATATTACAAAATTATATGCTTATATGTGTATGTGTACGTGTGTACATATGTACATAAATATGTATGTATATAAAAATTATATCAATTTGATATATTTTTATTTAAGTATACATTTATATATGCAATATATCAGATACATAGATCTATATCAACTTGATATAGATATATCTGATTTGAATCTGTCAAGTCAAAATTCATCTGACTCCCTAATATTTATTAATTGATTTTTAAGAGAGAAAAGTAATTTTAAAAGAAGTAAAGATGTTACAGAACACTCTAATAACTCCTATCATTTCACAGCTGATGAATCTGAAGACCTAAAAGGGGAAGTGTCTTTAGAAAGTTTCTCAAGAAATACTCCAATAGACATTAGTCCCCTTAAAATAAGTTCAGCGGCCATATAATTCCAGGGAACAGTGTCTACCTTAACCTGACCTTAGAAAATCAGAACACTTGTTAGCAGAGTAAAGGCTCTGAGAAGTCCTGCATTTAGAGAATTCAGCAGTTGCTAAATTCATTTATAAATAAATTTATTTGGCCATAGAGTCCTTGTGTCTCTTAACATTTCACACTGCCTCTGGGAAAACATGGCCCTAGGGAGAATGTCCAGTCTTCCAGTCTAATTCTGCTCCCAAGAAATGGTGAGCTTGGCAGGAGGGGTCAATCTGACCACACACTAAAACTCTGGGCCTTGGAACGTGACACTGACAAACTTCCCACTCCCCTCCCCTCCCAATAGCTAGGAACTTTCCAAATGAGATGCCAATAAAAACATAGGGGCCCAGGGTGCATGGAGATCGGGTGGGGGAAATATCATGCCTTGTTCCCTTCTCAAGAGCCTTGGAAGGTTCAGGTAAGTCTCCTGCCAAGGATACTGAAATGGTTGAGAATGACCTAGAAGGCAATCATCTGCCTAAAATAAACAGCAAGGTGATGCAGCCCTGAGAACTACATCAACATTCTGCAGTAGAGATATGCTGACCCACAGGCAGCAGGCCTGAGATTCAGCCCTAACTATGCTCCTGACCATGGTCCTTGATCAAGACTATAACTCTGCACAGCCAGCCCCAAGACAGGGGAGTCAGCTCTGGTGTCCCCCACTCCCTCTCCCAGACGTTATGAGGCTGAGAGGAGATACAGCTAGAAAAGTGCTCTGCCCTCATCCCATCCTGTCTGTGTCTGTCTCCCCCGCCTGCCACCCCGGCACCACGAGCTCTGCCAGAAGCCGGAACTACTCTTCAACCTCCTCGTATTCCCAGGGACCAGCTCAGAAATGTCGATGACTGCGCCTGTTAAAGGGTGGTGGCGGCTGTTTGATGGTTTTACTCGACTGCCTGGAAATCGCTCACTCCGCCGTGTCCGCGTCAGGTGAGAGTTCATGAGGGTCGTCTCCGTGGGGCGGCTGGTCCATCTTCACGTGTGATGACAAGGCATGCAATAAAAAGCTTCCTGGTGATGTTTCTACCACATCTCTGCCCCAGTTAATCTTTAAAGCTTTGTCCAGAGAGCCCAAAGCCTTTTCAGACATCAGCTGGCACAAAACACCTGCAGACAGGCAAACATTGCGATGGGAGCGCGTGTGCGCGCGCGCACGGCGTGGGGGAGGAATGCCTGCGTGTGGAGAGGAGGGGCGAAGCTGAAGTTTCCCCAACATCAGGCAGCAAATCAGCCCGGGGCAGGGTCTACTGAGCTCTCCCGGTGTCCTATTTCTCAGAATACAAACAGGAGGCCGACGACGCAACCCGGGCCCCCCACCCCGGCCCCCAGATCCCTGCACTGGCCCGGTTCTCCTGCTGTGTTGGGTTCCAGCTCACCACATCTCTCAAGGCATCTGTTTGTTTTGGACTCACTCTACACAAAAACTTAAACACTCAGGGGGCATGAGGAGTGAAAACGGTGCTGGTTTACAGTTGATCTCTTTTTAACGGCTGTAATCTTTAATTCATAACAGTCTCATGAACCAGGCAGGCAGCGGACAAGGGCTGAGGGCCACCCCCTTCCTTGGTGGGGGGGTGGGGGGGAGGTTTAAACACAAGCGGCTGTACCGGAAGTTGGTCTTCACAAAAGCAAAAAAGCATGCTCATTTACAAGCAATGGCTTCAAGCACCCCAGTCTTGTTATTGTTGCCAAGGGGTCTGACAGGGACCGTGACCACAGCTCCCTGAGCATGAGGTGAGACGCAGGGGGGTCACTGCATTATTCAGGGGTGATGACAAAACCATCTCTTCTGCAAAGTTACCACAGAGAGACAGTTTCATATACGAGGAGCAAGAGACAGCTGTCTGTACTCGAAAAGGAAAAGAAGTTCTTTTCACACACGGGCCCAGAGCCATATGAAGAGGTTCGAGGAGGGAAGTCACAGTCACAGGGTGGCTCTCACGTACCCGAGCACGTGCTAAGTGCTTTACGGGACTTTCTAAGGTTAAGCGTGGAAACCCAGGCTCTCAGAAAGTTACTTAACAGTGTCAAGGTCATGAAACTGACAACGGCAGGAGTAGGGTTCCAGCCAGGCCCTCTGATCCCACAGCAAGAGCAGCCACAGGCAGGGCCAGTACAGAGGATGGGTTGGGACCCCCAAACGGAGCCATGCCGGCACCCCTGCTTCCTGGGCCGGGGGCTGGACTACTAACTCTGCTGGTTTTAACCTGGTCAAGAGTTCAAGTGCCACGTGGGCTACCTGGCTGTGAAGAACTGTTCCATTCCGTGGCCACAGTCCAAAGCACAGACCTAGGCTGACGTGAGTCTCAAAACAATACGCCATCGGCAGCTACAAGGAGAGGGAGAGGGGGGCTGGAACCACTCGTGATCACCCTGAGAACAGTCAACGGATGCACGTGGCCACCCGCACACCCACAGCAGCGTCTGGACCCCTGAAGGAAGCGGTCCGGGCTCTCTGTGGTTCCTGGTCTCAGGGGCCGGCAAACACGTAACAATCATCGCTCAGCCCGAGGCTCCTTCAGGTCAATGACACACTTAGGGAACGTGCTCAAGATCCACACAGAACTCCTAAGGGGTGCAGTCCTCTCCACTCAGCCTTTCGGTGGCCGTTTATTTCATTGAGGGTTACGCCCTAGGAATGAGGGCTCCCCTCGAGGTGTTGGTCTAGGCAGCCAACTGGACACCAGAACACGGGGCCATGCAGCCCCTTCTGCCCAGCACAGCAACTCATCCAACCAGCAGTGTTTAGTGAGGAAGATAAAGATAGGAGCCCTGGGGTCAGATGGTTTGGATCCAGGCTCTGCCAATTCCCAGCTGTGTGACCTTGAACAAGTCACTCAACCTCTCTGTGCCCCCACCTCCTCCTGTGTAAAGTGAGAAATAATAATAGTACCAACCCCAAAGACTGTGTGAGGACTAAAGGAGTCAATACAGAAGAGTACACAGCATAGGAGACGTGCTCTACACAGGCTGATGTGTTTGCTCTTGCTGCTATTCTTTTTTTTTTTTTTAAATAAATTTATTTATTTTTGGCTGTGTTGGGCCTTTGTTGCTGTGCATGGGGTTTCTCTAGTTGCCGAGAGTGGGGGCTACTCTTCGTTGCAGTGCGCAGGCTTCTTACTGTGGTGGCTTCTCTTGTTGCAGAGCATGGGCTCTAGGCACGTGGGCTTCAGCAGTTGCAGCACGTGGGCTCAGTTGTTGTGGCTCGTGGGCTCTAGAGCGCAGGCTCAGTAGTTGTAGCACACGGGGCTTAGTTGCTCTGCAGCATGTGGGATCTTCCAGGATCAGGGCTCGAACCCGTGTCCCCTGCATTGGCAGGCAGATTCTTAACCACTGTGCCACCAGGGAAGCTGCTATTCCGACGCTGGAGTTAAGCTTCTTGCTTTGTCCCTCTACTGCACTGGGAAAAGCAAATGAAATCCAGTATCCCATGATACCACTGAATCCTCACCACGCAGTAATTTTAGGGATACGGCTCAACCCCAAATTATCAGGTTACAGATGGAATCTGTGGTGCCCATTGCCGGGGCAGCAGGCCTCATGAGCTGTCACAAGATGCCCCCAAAACCAGGAAGGTGGCACCACAGTGATTACGTGCACGGGTGAGAAGCCCCCTCCTCTCTGAGGTTACTCCCTGTGTCCAAATCCCACATCTCCATGTCTCAGCTGTGTCAGCTGGGGGCAGGACGTGAACCTCTCCCCAGGTCCTCCTCAGTGAAACAGGGATGAGGACAGTACCAGCCTCATGGGGGCGGGTAGGAGAAATGGGTAAGATGATGCCCAAGTAGTATGTGGCTCAGGGCCTGGCATGTTGTGGGCACTGAGTAAATGGTAGCTGTTCCAACTGCAAAAATGAGAGAAATCAGGCCTTCTCCCTACAGATCAGAACCCTCTTAGAGAACAGCCTTTTCAAGAACAACATCCCCCTTTGCTCTTTCAATCTAAGTCCAGAAAAGACAGTCCACGTTTACTGATCCTAATCTATAGAGAATGAAAGTGAGCAGATGATCACAACAATAACTGGTCTGCCCCTCAAGAGTCCGGGACACATAGGTCGGGGGTCTCTGGCCTATGGTGGGGCACACATAGCCAGGAGGCAGAGGTCTGGTTTCTAGACTTGATTCTGCCACCGACAGGCAAGGCAGTCCTGGGCAAGTCATTTTCCCTCTGGCAGGATGGACACAGGCCCCTGGGGCCCCTTCCAGATAAGAGTGTGCACCTGCTCCCCATCTGGAGGAGAGGGTCCCTCTCTCCCAGTGAGGAGGAGGGAAATGCATGATGCATTGTCTAGAGCCAAGGTGGAGATGGCCGGAATCTCCCAGCCGGACCCCCAGCTGGACAAACCTCCACTGAGCGTCTAGGGAAGTCGCTAAGCTGGTTTGCAAGGTGCTGACCGTGGAAGCCCTTACCATGCCCTCTACCTGGAGCCTGATGAAGGGGGTGTGGTCAGAGGGGCCCACCTCCAGGTCAGGTGGATGTGCGCACACAGGAGAGCTACTCTCCAGGCAAGAAGGAGACGGCATCACCGTTGGTCACGGTCAACAAAGCTTGGAGGGGTCCAGGCTTCTCATTTTCACAACCCCCAGATCCCTCAGTGCTCTTCTTCCCCCTGGGAAGCTGGGACCAGAGAGCCAGCTAATGGAAGCGACAGATTGCACTTGTCCCTTCCCTCTTTCTGAAAGGCCCAAGTGCCCCTGCTGGGCAGCAGTTGTGAAGAGTCTTAAAGACCGTATGCAGCCCTATAAGGAGGCGAGGAGGAGGAAAATTGGCCAGGCCAGACAGCTGTGCCAATTTCACTGTAATTCCCGAATTACACATCTGCCTTCCTCAGGCTCTGCGTCTTCAACATCCCACCTTCAATCGCAGAGAGAAGCAAAACACCAAAGCAATCTTCTCTGCTGGCCTCGGCAGAGGTACAAGCAGGAGAGAAAGAGATGAGGGACCCGTCCTCTGCGAAGATCCAGCAACAGCTACAGGATCTCTGCTCTTGGAAAAAGGGCAAAGTGTCCGCTGCTCAGAGACGGGAGGCCCAGACTGCTGCTGCTGCAGAGATGTCACAGAACAGGCGGCATGGATGCGACCGCTTGCGGAAGGTCCTTGGGCGTCCACTACGGGGCAGATGGGCCTGCTACTTCAGAAATAACAACCAGCTCTTTGAAGGAGCCTTCCTCAGACACCATCATTCATGTCTGAGGACTGACTTCCCCAGCTAAGGATCTCATTTGTGCACTCCAGGACAAGACTGTCTGCCAAGGAGATGGAGTCTTCTCCATAAAATCCCTACCATAAGTGTGTACCCACATATGCACGCACACACCCACACTCGTTCACATTTACACACTCAAAACCATGCCATGGACACTACTGTCCAGCAGACAGTTTGGGGCCCTCCTGGTTCAAAAGACCGTCAGGGTCTTAAGCAAAGGAAGCTTAATCCTAAGTCTTAATCCTAAAGTCTAAATCCCTCTGGCCCTCAATTAACCCCCCAACACTTTGCTCCTTCTGGACACTTACCTGCATCGTACAACAACCTATCTCCCCAATCTTCTTAACCATCCATCTTCCCGGATTCGCAACAGTGAGGAAGCTTCATGGAGCCCAAGGAGAACTACGAGGGTAGAAACAGCACCACCACCTGCCAGGCCATCCAAGCCCTACACCGATCCCTCCAAGCTCCCCTCTTCTCCCAGCTAAGTCTCCGGAAAGGAAAGGAGAAAAGGTGAAGGTTTGGGGCAAAGGCGAAAGCCTACCACAACAGAACAATACTCTATTATTTCCTCTGAGTATACAGAAAAGTACATCAATGCACAGAAAAAGCTCTGTATGCATATACACCAAAATGATGAAAGCAAGTTCGGGGTGTAGGGACAAGGAACAAGGCGGGGAAGTGAACTGTCCAAAGGGAATTCACCTTTTCTACAGGTCTTCATTTTTCCCAAAGACACTGTCTTCCTGTATTACTTTATGTAATTTAACAAAGCTTTTTTTTTCCCTTTCTTTCACCTGGGGGATGCCATTTCCAGTTGCTGCTCTAGCCCCAGAAGGAAATAAATCTTTTTCCTCCCTCTCATTTTTCCTTTTGAAGAGGGAAAAGGAAACCCTGTTCCCTCTAATGTTGAATTTGCTGAAGGTCAAACTCTAGTGCCTATAAACTTTGATAATGTCTCCATAATTTACTATTTTTTTTTTACAGGCTCTATAGCTTTTAATAGCAAAGGTGAGTAATTCTTCACTGTTCATTTGCAGCATGGGAAGGGAAAAAAAATCTGCCGTGTCTGACGTGTCTTCACTAAAACACTTCATTTTCTTCTCTAGTCAGTAAGTGAACTAGAAATTACTTCTCGCAAACAGATGCAAAGGTCTATAATGGACACACAAAGTACGTGTCTATGATCAAGCCTGGGCAAAGCCGAGGAAAACGAAGGCAGCCAAACCAGAGGGCCGTTAGCACCCTCCAGCAGCCGATGCACACTTTATGAAATGTATCTCTGCTGGTCTACAAAGTCACAGATTTCTTTGGTCATCAACCAATGAAAAAACAAAAAACAAACCAAAAAAACCCCCAGCAACCCCAGTCCTTCAAAGATGTGAAAACAATTCCAAAGTGGGGGAGACCTGTTACTCTGGGGCTATAGACAAGGACGTGGGTGAGAAGGGATGGTGGTGGAGATGAGGCAGGAAGAAAGCATGGCAGCCTCACCCCTCCCAAGAGGGGCCTCACCCCAGGCAGGAGGAGGCTGAGTGCGCCTGGCACCCACACGGATACTATGTGTGCATTCCTGTAAATCAGGAGCTGTGACGGGGGCGCACAGGATGGGTGGGTGGTATCGGCGTTGGCGCGTCACGAAAAGGGCATCGGCCTGCGAGTCAGATATCTGCGTTTCCACCCTAGCTTGGCTTTCAGTCAACAACCCAGTAGCGAAGCCTTGAATGATGACAAAGGCTATTTAACATCTACTAAGCACTTACTTCCTCGGTGCCAGACTCTGCACGCATGACCTCAGCTGACGCTCTCTCCAATTCTCCACTCATTCCTAACCGTGACCCCCCATTTTGCAGAAGAGGAAGCTGAGGCTCAGAGCAGCTATGCAGAGGCCAGCCCAATGTCCAAGCCAGTAAATGGCTGATGACACCGTGACCGTGCCACCTCAACCTGTCTAGGCTTCCTTTTCTACTCCTCCCCGGGTTTTGAGGCTCCCAGAGCCAACACAAAGTCAAGTCCTTATAGAGACAGCCAAGTATGACCGTTCCTCGAGCCATGAGAACCCTAGAGCAAGCACTCCTCTGCCCCAAAGACGTGAAAGCCGAACAGGCTGTCCTGGACCTCAAAGATCCATTCCTCACCCCTCCCCAAGCTGCCCCCCACCCCAGCTTGCTGCAACAGGGAAGCAGCATGAGATTTTTGTTATTAACCGTTTCGATAGCAGAAATCCATGTTCCCCCCCACCGCTGTGTCGTTCTACTGGGGGTGGGGGGGACCCGCGAAACAAACCCGCGGGCAGGGTCCCTGCCAAAATCCACCCCACACTGTCTTCCCGTTCATTTTGCCCCACGGATGATTTTTAAAGCTTTTTAATTGTCCTTAATAAATTACCTACACGCGCACGATCGTTACAATAGTTTCATTAATTTTTCTCAGTGCATCTAAGCTCTTTATCACAGAAGTGTTAATGGAAAAGAAAAACATGCCAGGCAGGCTCTTTCTCACACACTCTGGGCTTAGGCAAATTAATGCTCGTGGGACTGCTTTCCCGCGCCACAAACAATTAGGGACATATTTTACTTCACCGCAGCAAATCGGCTTTGAGCAAGGCCAGGAAGAGTGTGCCCACCAGAGAGCCCTGCAACCGCCTGCTCTGGATCCGGCACACAAATGCCTGCCTCGTGTTCTGTAACTTGTAACTTTACCTCCACCCTCAGCCGGCTGAAACCCACACTGAGAGTCTAGTAGTTCACTGCCTGCCCCACACCAACCAGGAGAGGCGCGCCAGTGATGTTTCGGATGACGCGCCTCTTGGCTTTCGACCAGAAGTAAATGATCAGGGGGGCAGGAAAGAGCATCGTGATGGCCAGAACTCACGTTCTGGAGGCTAAGCAACAAGAAGCAGAGGGCGTGGGCCCTGGGGTCGGGAAATCAACAGGGGACTGATTGTCTGGCCTCCCAGGGGCTGGAGGAAAAGGGCACAGAGGCTGCTGGGAGTGTAGCTATAAAACCTGAGACGGCCTATGTCATTTCACACACTCACCATCTGACTGAGAGCTCGGCAGGACAGCTGGGGCAGCTGGGCCTTACTCATGTGACAGCAGGTTCGGACAAAACATGGACCAGCCCTCCACAGCCAGTCCATCTGTCCAGGGGTCCCCCTTCCCGAGCAGGGGGCTTTAAAATTTAGAACAAACTGCCGCAGCTGGCTTCAAAGTTGTTAAGGGTGACGGTCAATCCCCTTGGAGCAAATGGATTTGTTGCATTCAGGGTTTATGAATCAACATGGCATCAAAGCATATGTGAGTGCAGCTAAACGGTAAAGTCCAAAGCTTCAAGGCGTGGCCCACTCTGATATTGGCGCTTCTTCCCAAAAGGCTCATTTCTTTCTTTCTTTTTTTTTTTTTCCTGCGGTACGCGGGCCTCTCACTGCTGTGGCCTCTCCCGTTGCGGGGCACAAGGTCCGGACGCATAGGCTCAGCGGCCATGGCTCAAGGGCCCAGCCGCTCCGCGGCATGTGGGATCCTCCCGGACCGGGGCATGAACCCGTGTCTCCTGCATAGGCAGGCGGACCCTCAACCACTGCGCCACCAGGGAAGCCCCAAGGCTCATTTCTTGCCACACCAGATTACTCTGTGTTCCCCTAACACACTTTTGCCCAAGTGGGTTTCCCCTTGCCAGAAAAGTTCTTCCCATTTTCATCTGTCCTATCAAGCTCTTACTCAACTCTTCAGATTCCAGATGGAGTCATTCAGAATCAGTGGTGCTCCTAGGGCACGTGGAACCACCTCTTTTACGGCCTAGTGGGCACTTGAAGAATACTCCCTGAGTTGAATGGATGCTCACCCTTTTCTCTAACTGGTGTCCCTCGTGGTGCCTACACGCCAGTAACTGACGAGATCCTCAAGGAGGAGCCCCAACCGAGAGCACCCCTGCAGGGCCTGAAAGGCTCAAGTCCAGGGAAAAACACCTATTCTGTGTGCTTGGCACCTCTGACGTGGAAGGCCACGTGGGCAGGGCCAGAATAGCTCTCCCCAGCACACTGAGCTCGACGGTGCCCTGCCCACCTCTCCACCTTCATCTCCCAGCCCCTGCCCCCTAGCTCTGCTCCAGCTCCAACATCCGTCCTCCGGTTCCCTGAGCTCACGAAGCTCGGGCACTACACGGGCCGGCCATCTGCCTGGAGACCCAGGTCCTTGGATGGTCCGTGGCCTCGGAGGCCTCCGCCCGCTCTGTGCCCCAATGTGCACCCTCACACCCCCAGCCCGGCCCTCAGTCCCTCTCCAACCTAACACTCTATTCCACGTCCTCTCTATCCGGATCAATATCCGTAAGTAGCACGGATCATTTATCTTTCTTGCCTACAGTCTGACTCTCCTTTAGATTACAAACTTCATGAGAGCAAAGAGCCGGCTGTCTCATCCACATCTACAACCCGCAAAGCCCAGGACCATGCCTGTGGTACAAGGGAGACGGCCCTAAACAGCTGTTTCACAAGCGAGGGAAACTCATGCTGTCGTAGAACAAAGTTTGGTCTCCTAAATCCCTAGAGAAAGGCTCCATATTCTAAGAAAGTGGCGTGGTTCAGCCGAAGGCAGCCCAGGCAGCGCGGAGAGACTGAGAAGACTTGGGAATTGGGGGAGATACCTCCGGGGAGCACTGGGAAACACTCGGCATGAATGAACAAAAACTAGTTGCATGTTAATAGATGCTGCCTCTGCCTTATGAACACTGTAATTTTCTTCACTAAAACACTGTCTAACCGAACCAACTCCCCTAATTACAGACGTTTGTATGCATTATAATCTTCATACAATTAAACCTACTTAAAAGAATAAATGATTAAATGCCCCCCTTGCCCTGTCACCAACCCATCCCTCCTCTACCCACCGCCACCAAAAAACAAACAACACAAGAACAACAACAAAACAAGGGTGCTAAATTAGAACGCCAAGTTGAGTTGTAGACACACAAAAATCCCAGGAAATTGAAATTCGGGCTGACACAGAACATTGTAGCTACAGGGGGGAAAGTCAACTTTCAACTTCAAACCCAGCATCTGACAGCTCAGCATCTGACTGCAGTGTCAAATTAAAGCCTTGCATGGATCGTACAAAATGTCGTATTCCAGGAGCAAACATCTTCCCTTGCACAGTTCATCTCCAGACACAGTTTGGTGACCAGCAGAGGCTTTTCTGGCATCATCTCCAGGAACAGATCACAAAAGCATCCCTGGCCCGCAGGTGTTCACCAGGGAGTCAGTGGGGACACCTCTGAAGGCAGGCAGGTTTAAAGGATAAATCTCCCTTTGGGACCCTGGCTGTGCATCCTGGGGAAAACATCCATCACGGAATTTCTATGACAAAGGTCCCAATGTCAGCTACTCATCTGATGCTAACACCCCGCTTTTTAAAAATTCCGCCTCATGGAGAGAAAAAGGGGGCACCCCAGACCAGACCCATGTCCTCCTGTTTCAAGTGCTGAAAGGGCCCTGTGCACAAAGCCGTGCTATCTGAACCCCTGAAGAGCTGGTGCTTGAAAAGGAGACCAGGCAGGGAGGTTTAATTACAGCCACAGAGGGGACCTGCCCCCACAGGGCCTTCTCTCATCACTCTAGATGTGCCTTGAAAAGCCCTCTTTTCTGCCTGGGCCTCGTTCAGTGCCAGGCTAACCAGATGTGGTACGTGGAGGGCAAGCCGGGCCCGGGAGGTCTTCAGACAGCCAGAATCATCTTCCCGCTCTACTGGGGAACAAAGTTCCCAGCACAGAAGAAGGACGGCTTAGCGGAACGATCTGGGTCATCTCGTGGCCCTGCAGCGTCCACCACTGGGCAAGGTGCACCGTCCACGCTGAGCCTCTGTGCTCTGGTCCACAGATGGAGGTGACAGCAGAATCTACCTCGTGAGCCTGTTGATGGTGTACGTTCCGTGACTAGTAGCGGTGATCATCAGGCAGAGTGCCTGGCCATCGTTCGGGAATTCTGTAAATTTGTCAGGAATCCGGGCCCCTCGCTCGAGTCCCTTCTACGACTTGAAAGCAGAGAGGGGTTTGCGGAGGGGGTAAAAGGGCAGGACTCAGCAAGCACTCAGTTTCTCCTGTTTCCTTTCCAATCTCCTTCCCTGGCTCCGCGCCTTGCCCGTCTGCCCCCCAGGGCTAAGCAGACAGCAGCTGCAGTTCCTTGGATGGTCCACGAGGGCACCGTTGGACTGATGGGGAGACAGGCATCCAGCCCAGTTTTTCAGTGAGAACGAAAGGAAAGTGGCTGTGCTGGGCACATCCCCTCTGGCCTCTGAGGAAACTGAGGCTCAGAGAGGTGAAATGCTTTGTCCAAGGACACACAGCCAGTGAGCAATGGCGTGCAGCCTGGGACGTCAAATGAGACCAAACCCACGACAGGCCTGCCTCACCGAGGGGGGAACGGCTTAACTCAGAGGGCTGAGAGACACAGCTTTAAGTGTCAGCTCAGCCCCTAACTTGCCCTTTGACCTCAGAGTCTCCCCTAGGCACAACGGAGGTGGGCCCTCCCACTGTTCTGTGGCTCCCCGGGTCACCGAGCTCCTGGGCTTCCCCACACGCCAGCCTCTGTCTGCACTCAGCCTGCAGGCACCTTCCTCGGGCGCTCCGGGTAGGGTGGGTGGCAGAGAGAGGCCGCCGGAGCCAAGTGTGCCCAACGCAGCTGCCAGGAAGTCTCATTAGTCAGCACCAACAGCTGCTGCCACGGAACACGTGGCACCGATGGGGACGCGCCCGAGACGCTGCTAAACCTTGGGGGTGGCGGCTGCAGGGCAGGCGCAGCCAAGCTAAAGCAGGTTCCAGAACCCCCACGGGCTCCGTGGGGTCCTCCTCTTGTCCATGGCTCAAGCCAAAAGGCCCCCCAGTGCGCGCTTCCCTCTGCCGTGGTGCGGAGCCTGGCTCCGGAGGGGGCCTGGGCATTGTCAGCCAGGTGGACAGACAGGCTGCCAGGGTCACAGGGTGTCTCCAGGGGCCCTGTTTCCCAGGGCTGGGAAGGAGCCAGTCAGGTGGGAAGCGGTCCCTGCCTCTCTCCGGTTGGTTTGAAAGAATATGAGTCTCCCTGCTCACCGCCTTTCCTCGGCCCCTCACGTTTCGACAAGGGCATTTTCTGTAAGCACCCTGGTGCTCTCGGTCCTCCGAAGAGTCTGAGCGTCCGATTTCCTGCACTGTCTGCCAGAGATAGCCCAGGCCCCACGGAGGCCGGCAGGAGATGCCATGCTACACACCTTCCAGAAAGAAAGGGAGGGGAACGTGGCCCCAAGCCAGCGCCACCTCGTGCGTGCCCACCTCCGCCCGGGCTCCCAGCCTTCCAAGGCTCTTCAGCATCCTCTCTCCATTCTCATCCACTCTCATCTCGGGCAACTGAACCCAGCCTGAAGAGGAGAGGACAGGAGAGGCCAGTGGAGGACAAAGTACCCAATTCCTCCGGGGAGACAGCAAGGTGGCTAACGGGACAGGCTGCAGAAAGCCCTACAGAAGCCAACAAGCCCTTATGCTGTTTAAGAAAAATAAATCCCCAAACGAAAACCTCTCCAAGTTCTGAAACTTACAGCAACTCCCCTTTAGGGAAGTGAGGTCATTCGTGCTTGAAAACCAAGAAGGTAAACATCTCCAGAAGGTTCGGCGAAACTGGCAGTGAACGTGACACGGAGCCGAGTTTAAAAGTGGAGCCTTCAAGGGGGCCGTGTTGAGGCAGATGGAGGGGATGCTTCACTTAGATTCCTCTGCCCTAGCATCCTCCCCCTGAAGCCGCCAAGCTGCTTTTCACCAAATGAAATAGTAATAAAAGAGCAATAAAAGAGACCCTGCAGGTGTCCCTTTTACCCAAAGAGACAACTATAGATACAATGACTATTGTTGCTTGTGGACCTACTGTGTGCCAGGCAACCTGCTAAGCGCTTCTCATATCCCAGTTAACCAGAGTAATACCCCTGATAACACTGACCTTACATGAATACGTTTAAATAACAACACCACTAAGGAAAAGAAAGACTAGAATCAGGCTGAGAAAAGGAAAAAGAGAGCAACCCTGATAGGACATGTCTTCTGTGCATGATGCAGGGGCTCTGTCTCACAGGATCCCCTTTTACTCAAGATGAAACAGACTCCAAGAAGCTCACAGATGTACAAAATAGCATCCTGAAGCTGAGGTTCAAAGCCAGGTCCATCTGCAGAGGTGTGTCTGCATGTTGATGTTTATACTTCTCTTTAAAAAAACAAAAAACAAACAAAACCCACCCAAACCCTACTTCCCTGCAGTTACAACCAGGGGCAGGCTGCAGGGCGAGCGACACGAGGCTTCTGTAGCACAGAGAGACACTTCCCAGGGGGTTGGACTCTAGGAGAGGCAGACAGGAAGGCCAGACTTCACAGATACACGAGAGCCTCAGGGCTGAACGTCAGCACCAAATGTCTTAAGAAGCATCAGCTTTGGGCCTTGGAGGGGGTGGGCAAATCTCTCTTAATGCAGACCCACTGGGTGACAGGCTTAACGCCCGCACCCCATCCTCTCTGAGTGGCAGGAGGCCTCCCGGGGCTGTGGGACCCCGTCCCGCTCCCTGGTCAGCCATCTTGTGCACATGAATCACCGGGACCAGGCAGCAGTGTGAGTGGCTCTGCAAACCCCTCCTGGTCGGTGGAAACAAAATACAAAGACCCCATCCTCCCATCAGTGGACTGCCCGCGTCACTGCCTCCTACAAAGGGCCTGAAGATGGCGCCTGCACACACTCTGTCTTCAGGGCCGTGAGGTCCCCGCAGCCCCGGCAGAACAGCAGGGGGCAGTGTTGTCAGGTGCGAGCAGGCCGGGCCACAGCGCCCCCTGACCCTGGGGGCCTCTGGCCTGAGCCTGCTTCTGTTTCCCCAGCAGTAAAGAGAGATGATCCAGGCCCACCGCCTCACTGGTTTCTCCAGAGATGCCAGCTCTTCCCCGCACAGCCTGCACCCCCAGCCCCTCGCTCCTCACCCCGGGGCGGCTGGGAAATCATGTCCACTCCCAGGGCAGAGACACATAAAGGAACAAACACACTGAGATCCAGCGCCTGCAAAGACGGCCATCCATCAAAGGCCCATGGCAGCAGCCCAATTAGAAATAGACCAGCTCATCTTGAAGATGACCAGGCCTTCAGCAGAGTTCTCTGGCCTTTAGCAGTGGTGTGAGCTCTGCCTCCTCTGAACCTCTTTTAGCTCAATGCCCCACAGACAGGCCAGTGCCAACCCAGCCAAGCGCAGAGAACGGTCGCGCGTGTGCACACACACACAACAAACCCGGGTAAGACTTGATAAACAGGAGCTGATTGACGTGAAGCCCAGAGGAATGGGGTCCAAAGAGGTCTCCAAGTCCCAGGGGTGACAAACAAAAAGCTGTTTAAAAAGAAATGGGGGGAAAAAAAAAAAAAAAAAAAAAAAGAAATGGGGGGCATGGCTTCTTTCACCCCGGCCGGCGTTGAGCAGAGCCACCCAGCTGGCGATCCAGCCGGCTCCAAGGACCTTCATCTGCACATGGCATACCCATCGCCGCCGCTTCAGCTCACAGCTCAGAGCAAGCCCTGCCTTGTTTCCAAGCACAGTTCAAACCACCTTGCATGGCTTCCAGGACAAAAAGAGAGGTGATCCAAGGTTGACACAACCACCTAACTCTGGAGAGACCGGACAGGACAGACAGTTCACTCTGATCACCACCCACAGCCAAGGACAGCCTGCTGGTATTGAGTCTTAGACAGGATAGACCCCCTACCCTGCCCACCCCAAGCATCACAGGTACAAGTGTTACAGTGTGCGTCTAATTACAGGAGAAAGGCATACACACTTCCATCCAGTTATCTTCATTCAAACACATCTATGGTATCAGAGACACACGATCAACATTTATACTCCAGGGAACCAGGCATGCTAGGATCCCTTCACCTGTGGGGTTATTAGTATGGATCGGATATGGGTCCCTCTCAAAATCTTATGTTGAAGCCCTAACCCCCAATGTGATGGTACTTGGAGGTGGGGCCTTTGGGAGGTGATTAGATGTAGATGAGGTCATGAGGGTGGAGTTCTTGGGATGGGACTGGTGTCCTTATAAGAATAGGAAGATTCTGGCGCTGGAGCTCTCTCTCTCTGGACCACGTGAGGACACACGGAGAACACGGCTGTCTGCAAGCCAGGAAGAGGTTCCTCACCACAGCCTAAAGACACACCCTCATCTCAAACTTCCAGTCGCCTTCAGAACTGTGCGAAATAAGTTTCTGTTGTTGAAGGTGCCGGTCTATGGTATTTTGTTACGGCACCTAAGCTAAGACAGTTACAGACCTCCAATTTCTCTTCATTGCTCCAACTTCCCTCTCTGGCCCTCAAGCACTAACCCAGACTTTGGCCCATCCCCATAAGAATCCTGGAAATTTATTCACTCATCAGATTCTTAGAAAATGCCTCAAATCTGGGCCACCTTCTAGGCTGTGAGCTCCTTCAAGACAAAGACCACTTTGCCAGCGCCGAGCACATAACCTGCAATAGCCGCCATCCATTTATAAATGCAAGTCACCTCGGGATACATCTCTGTGGTCCTGATGAGGAAGACTTGGGTTGGCCCAACTCTTTGCCCCCAAAATGTCCACTCTCTATCTGATCAGCCAGGGAGACTCTTCTGCAGGGCCCTCCCACACCCTCTGAGTCAGGCTAGGCCACAGATGGACTAGAAAATTCCACAAATTTCTGGATGTGAATCTCACCTGTCGGCCTCTACCCTGTAGAATCCCATAAAATCACACAGGCTTGATCAGACCAACCATAAATCTCAGTCTCAAATAACCCAACCGCACGAACAGACAACCCAATCCTCTCTGATGGAAAAGCTAAAATTCCCAGGCCCCGGTTCCAGATCGGTCTGGGCTTTCCACAGCTGTGACCTGCTCTATCTCCACGACCCTCTGACTAAACCCCTCACCTCAATTCACTTCCATTATTTCCCCTCAAATATTGTCATTTTTAATTCCTTAGGGGGAGTGTTTTGTTTCTGTAACTGAACTGCGGCTTTCAAACTACTCCTGACCTTCCTGCTCCCCGCCCCCTGCCCAGCTGCAGAGCAACAGAAATTACATGGATTCCGCTATCAGCGCTCTGCATCTTAATGATTACGCCCAGCCACCAGGAGTCAACTTTCTGCTCCATCCCAAGAACAGGAACCCGGTTGCTAAATCCAACCCCACAGGCTCAGGAAGGAGGTGATGGAGGAAGAGGGGGTAACCGAAGGGCACAGGTAACAATTTATGGCCCCCTTGTCACTGCGGTCTTATCTCCGTGGCCAGCCCCTTCTAAGAAATGGTGCCCGTTACTGAACCCCCGGGAGGGCTGCCCCCTGGGACCCAGCCGTTTGGGGACAGGTGGCCCAGCCAGAGTGCGGAAAGACTGCTGCGGAGAGCCCGCCTCGCCCTAGGCTAAGTCCTCCTCTTCTCAGCGTGTCACCCGCCAGGCGCCCGAGCTCAAACGGCCTCTAATGGTGAACGAGCAGGGAAGGGAAAGGAGGCAGTGAAGAATGAAGGCTAAACATCCTTGGAGAGACCCTTCCATGACCACCCAACCCAGACTAGGCCCCCTCTCCCACTCAGAGGGCACACTGGGCTTTCCCTGCAAAGCACCCACGGCAATTTAACTGCATGTGTGTATCTGTCTAATGTCAGTCTCCCCCACTAGACCGGACCCCCTGAGAGCAGACCCTGACTGCCTTCTTCCCCACAGTATCAAGCACTCGATAAATATTTATTGAATAAGTACAAAAAAGAAACACTTTACCGCAGGCTACTAGAAACAGGATAATAACTTATTTTTGGTTGGGCCTCTTTGGGAATCGTTTGCTCCACGCTGCAATGCAGGGAACAGACTATATGAACTTACAGGGTGCTCTTTTTTCCTTCCCTCGTACCTCTCCTTATTTCTGACGAGGTAACGTGCCAGAAAAATGTAACCCTGCCCCACACTAAAGAAAAGACAGAGCCAAGGACAAGCGTTTCAAAGCTTCACTGCAGTGAACCCTGGAATTCTACCCGGAGACATGAAAACATCCTTTCCTTCTCCCCAGACCCTTGTGCATGTTTTCCCCCAATTCAACCCCCAATTCATTGCAGTCCGTGCCAGGATCTCCAGGAATGGCAGACCCACTGTCGAACCCTTCCCTGAGTTGGAATTCGGGTTGTGACCTGACCCAAGCTCATTTACTGGCATCTAACAGGTGTGACTCAGGGAGTCATCCTTCTAATGACCCAGGAGCAAAAGCCAAGAAACTTCATTTATTTATTTATTTATACCTCATTTTGTTCCAAAAGGGATTGGAGGTGTCAGAAAAACACCTACAGCGTGATAAAAGGAGATGAGGAAATGAGTGAGGATGGGAACCAAATCCAAAAGCAAGGTTACTGCCCAAAAGTATACATCACAATTGATCAAGGCATTCCCGAGACATGAGATCCACAAGGCTCCCTTCCCAAATTCCACCCTCAACAGGAAGATGGGAACTATTTCCACTGATATCCAACAGACACTTTACCCACCCTACGAGTGTCTGCGCTTGGCCTTGCGGATTCATCCGCAGGGCGCACACCAGGCTCCAGGCTGCAGGTGTCTCTGATGTCCTTGAATCCCATGTCAAACACTCGCAGCTCGGGGCGAGAGGCAAGTTGCTGGAGTCAACCCAGGAGAAGGGACAGAAAGGGTAGGGGAGACGTTTTCTTCTAAAACCTGGGCATGTCAGCACTCAGCTCTGCCTGCGAAATAAACCCTGTCTGACCTTGGGCAGGACTGGATGCTCTCCTCAGTCCTTCCAATTCTAAAACTTTTATGACTTTATGATTCACGGTTGTCATATTCAGAGGAGCGGTTTTATGGGAACACCCGTGGCACTCAGTAGGCTTTCCCTTCCACATTCAAGCTCAGCTCTGCACGCTCTCACTCCTCTGCCTCCTGTTAGGATGGGCTGCCCACACCCAGCGGCTCCTCCATCCCAGCCTCTTGACTCTCTAAACTTCCATGCCCGCGTCTGTCAACCCGCATCTTAGCGGAGCCAGGCCCAGGCTGGATGTCTCTCCCTGCATCCCCCAATGTGACCTCAGTTTTCTTTTGTCCAGACTTTGCAGAGGACCCAAGTAACAACAGTTTACCCCAGAAAATCTGTGAATGTACATTCCTCCCTCTTCTAGAATCTGTTCCTAGTCTTTGTCATAACTTACTGAGCACGTATTCTGTGCTACACACTGTACTGAGCCCCTTTCATGAATTCTCTCACTTAATCCTCTCCACATCCCAGTAAGGTAGCTACTTAACTAGCATTCTTCTCATCTTACAGATTCGTATAATGAGACTCAGTGAGGTCAGGTCACTTGCTCAAGGCCAAGGCGGGAGTCCACCCCATGTTATTTCATTCCAAAGCTCTTAACCACTGCATAGTGGTGCCTGCTCCTACAGTCCATTAGGAAATTTCCCAGTTTTAATTGCTTCATCACTCAGTTACAGGTTTTTCGGACATGCACTCATTCCAAGAGCTAAGCCTCCACTTGCAGCACTGGGGTGCAGGGAAGCAGATGTGGGCTTCAGGGTAGAGCAGACCCGGGCTCTAATCCTTATTCAGGGCCCCACAACCTCTCAGACTTTCAGTTTCCCATGTGTAGAGCAGGGCTAATAAGCCCCCAGGTCTCAAGTCACAACCTTGTTATCACACGAGTCTGGCAATTCTTGGACAGATAAACAATTTTCTAGGAGGGATGAGCATACTCCCTATGCTTTGGGAAACTCCACGTAAGACGTGAGTCTGTCACTCAGTCCCATCTGAAGAGCAATGACTCCATCACCAATGCCACAGGGCATTCCAGAGGAGCCATATGTACAACGGCACAGGCCTTCGGCCCTCCTGGCTGGGGAGGCCCCTTTAACACAGGGAAACGATTTTCTAATTAAGTGGTGTATTGACTTTATGTGCAAGAGTGGCTCAGGGGAGGATTTAGAGACCCACAAAAAAGAATCATGCTGGGGCACTAAAGGCCAGATCACCTTTGGTGGTCCAGCTCCCCACTATCCAGACGCTACAGAACAGGCCGAGTAATGTTTAAGAATGCTGATCATGTCATTTGTCACTTAAAACCTTTCAGGGAATTTCCTGGCACTTAGAACACAATTCAAACTTCTTTCCACGGCTCACAGGGCTCAGCGTCACCTCCTGCCTCTGCTTCCACTCTCAGGCTCCGTCACACTCGCCTTCAGTCCTGCCACAGGGCCTTTGCACTGCTGGTTCCCTTTGCCAGGATGATCATTCCCCAGATTTGCACACATCTGGCCCCTTTCTTCATTCAGGTCTTAGCTTCAAAGCCTGCTTCTGAGAGAGCCAACTTCAAAAGTAGCCCCAAGAACTCGCTCTTACATTATCTGATATTATTTTATGCATATCGATTGTTTGTTTGCTTGCCATCTGAATGCCTTCCCCTCAACCCTCCATGGAAACGTATGTTCCATGAAAGCAAGAACCTTGACCATCTTTTATCCCCCAGGGCCTAACACAGCACCTGGCATATCGCAGACGCTCAATAAAAATTTGTTGGGAGAGAAGGAGGAAGGGGCCACAGGCATGAACAACAGTATGAGCAAAGGACAGGAGGTCCAAATGAGCACAGCACATGGAGAAGATGCACTCCTTTGGGGCTGATCAACTCCAAAGACAAATACTAAAGAATCACTGCCATCAAGACTTCACGGGGAGGTTTTGCATTAGGGAGGACCATGAAACCAGGCTGGTGGCGGGGGTGGGGGGGTGGCTGTGTACAGTAAAACGATCCCTGGACTCAGAATTGGGGGACCTGGTTGTTGTTTTTTTTCCGTTACGCGGGCCTCTCACTGCTGTGGCCTCTCCCGTTGCGGAGCACAGGCTCCGCGGCCATGGCTCACGGGCCCGGCCGCTCCGCGGCACGTGGGATCTTCCCGGACCGGGGCACGAACTCGCGTCCCCTGCAGCTGCGGGCGGACTCTCAATCACTGCGCCACCAGGGAAGCCCGGGGACCTGGTTTTAAAACACAGCTTTCCCACTGTATTAGTTTCCTAGAGTGGCCACGACAAAGTAGTGCCAACTGGGTGGCTTAAAACAGGAGAAATTTATTCCCTTATGGTGCAGAAGCCAGAAGTTTGACATCGAGGTGTGGACAGGGCCAGTTCCTTCTGGAGGCTCTGAGGGAGAATCTGTCCTGCGCCTCTTGCCCAGCTTCCGGGGGCTCCACAATCCTTGGTGTTCCTTGGCTTGTAGATGCATCACTCCAATCTCTACATCCAGCTTCACCTGGAGTTCTCCCTATGAGTGTCCTCTATGTCTACATTTCCCTCTTCTTATAAAGCCATCAGACATTGCATTATAGGGCCCACCCTAACCCAGTACAACCTCATGTTAACTAATTCTACCTGCAAAGACAACTGTTTCCAAATAATGTTGCATTCTGAGGTTCCAGGTGCATATGACTGCCCACTGAACCCAGAGCACAATCTCACCTACAGCATCTAAGCCTTCCTTTCCCCATCATCCCACCACCGGTCTCAGATCCCTCCCCTAAAGAGAGGGGGCGGTACCCATCTGATGCCTGTGCCATGGGAAGGCTCATCTGAGCTGAGCTGGGGAGACTGCAGCTTTGCTGTGGCAGGAAGCAGAGGGCCACCACAAGTTGGGGAGCGGAGGACAGTCCAGTAAAAACAAGGTTTAAGGGAGGTGAGTGGAAGACAGATTAGAGCAGGAAGGAATGCGGCGAGGAGAAACAGCAGTGAATCAGCCTGGCTTGGATGAGGACAGCAGGCAGAGGAGACAGGCGAGCACAGAGCCACTTAGCAGATAAACATCAGGAGTGAGTCAGGAAGAGCCCTCAGTAACACCACTGTCCTCCCAGACAGGAATCCGAGCAGGAGAGACCAGATGGGAGTGGGTGAGGTCAGTCGGAGGGGGGTGGAGGAGCGGGAGGGGAACATTCAAATGGAAATGGCTGGCGGTCAGGAGTGTGTGGAAGTCAGGTGGGCAGAGGCCTAGGCTGCAGCTGCAGGTAGACAGTGTGGAGGGGGAGGGATGGTGGCTGAAGCTGAGCATTTCTAGAAAAGGGCCAAGGGCAAAAAAAGAGGCCCTGAAGCATCTCATCCCAAGGACAGACTGCCAGATTCCAGACAGGAGCATCAGAGCTCCAAATGATGGATGTGACTGTCTCCACCGAAACCCAACTCTAATGCTGGGAACAACTAGAAAAACACAAACGGCAGAGACCTGAGAAGGGCTATGCCCCGGGGAACAGAACAGGAAACAAGGCAAGCCAGGGGAAGGAGGCCACCGACCTGGAGCAGCCTGTCGCCGGACCCCCCTGGACCCCACACACCCTCTAAGTCACAGAGGAGGAAACTAAGATCCTTTCTGACGCTGGAACTCTTGTGATTCGCATCCACCAGAGCCACATTAAGTGCCTGGTAATTCAATAATTCAATTAAGAAAGCTCGATTTTTTTTAAAAAAGCTTAATATTTAATGGAAGGGTTAGGAACTGCTACACAACTTGGGGTGATTAATAGTTACAATTAAAGGCTGAACGTGTTGAGGGGAGAAAGGCGAGGCTTGATGGAAACGCATGCGTGTTGCAAGGGACACAGCAAGTCACACCCACAGACTAGGGGAAGCCGCTCTCCATATTCCACGCCCCAACCGGGTGCCCAGCAGACTCTGTGCTCCAAGGGAGAGCCCTGTGGACAGAACTACCTGGCAGATTCACCCAGGTACAGCAGGACACTACTGGGGGCAGAGTGCCAAGTAGGGCTCCTCCCAGCCTCCCCAACAAATCAGAGCTTATTTGCTGCAGAGCTGGCATGAGGTCCACTCTGACCTGTGGTCCCATCTTCTTTCCAGTGCAATCAAGTCTTTCAGGAGGTCGTATAAGTCAGAGAAGGACTATGATTGGTCAGAAGGGAGAGGGGAGGGGCTGAGCTCTGGCAAGCTGCTCAGGGGCAGCAGGGGGTTGTTTTGGCATCTCTGTCTTCTCACGTCAGGGAGACCCTCACCCCTAGACCTCCAGTATCGCATGCAGAGGGTGTGTGAAACAACAGCCACACTATGCCTGGCCTCCGGCCCGCATGGCTGCTTCTACCCGTCAATTCAATGGGAGATGTGACACCTACAGTGCAGTACTCAGGGCCTGAGTCCATCTGTGACCCACTTCACATCTCAGGGGCTGACCTGGCCAGGCTGCCACATGGCCCCATGTAGCAGAGGCCATGCCACATCCTACATGGTGGCCATTTTGAACCACAGGGCTCTGATTTCTGTGCTCAGGAGAGGCCTGGTTCTGGTCCCCAAAAAGCAGCCTGGCCTCCCAGGCTGAGTCTGTGTGGGTGACAGCAAAGCCAGGCCTTGGAGGGACTGATTGTTCAAGACAGGAGGGTCACAGGAAGGAATGGCTCGGACACCCAAAGCAACCAATAAGAAATAGCTTATGTTCAGCATCAGCATGAAAACATCTTCCCCTTCTGGAGTGACTGGAGAAGGCCACACCTGTTCTTTGGTGCACCCACCTCGGGCCCACACGGGACAACCTGCTGATCAGAAACTGAAGCTCTGCAGCTACGAGATGCCCAAGGCTGGCGGGAGGTCCAGGGCAAAAGAGGGTGGGCAAGGGTAATGTCCCTGGAGCTGCGGGCTCACCGATTTCAATCTCTTGCCCTTCCGTTAACCAAGAGTGGTTGGTTAACTTTGTAGTATCAGGGAGAGCAATTCTAATGGGCAAGAGAACAAAGTCTCCACTCCCCAGTTGAACCAAGGTGAGCTGGAACTTTCCATGAAGGCAGTAGGTTATCAGGCATGCTAAAATACCCCCATCCTCATAAGGCTATTTGATGAGAAACCAACACTTACTGAGCATCTACCATGAAGCAAGAGCTATGACAGGGCTTCTGTTTAAGTTCTCTCTCCTTGAGTCTGACCCCCACCAGAGGAGGGAGGGGACTATTGTCTTCACTTTTCAAAGGGAGGTAACTGAGTTCAGAGGAGTCAAGGAACTCACCCAAGGTCCCACATCCCACGAGTGCTGGCTCCCAGCCCAGCTCTGTTGACCTCAGAGTGTTGAGTTCCAACAGGCGTGAGGTGTCCAGGCCCAGGACAGCAGAAGTGCCGTGCTAGGGCTGTCATGGCTCCCGCCTGCTCGGTGGTGGCACTTCTACTGGCCTTCCATCTTACCATCCTCCAGCTGAGCAACAGGGAAGGGGGCTGCTGTCAGTTACCACTAGATGTTGACTGGGTCTCAGCAACAGGGGGACCTTTTACCTCTACGAGTGGAATAAAGAACACGGTTTCCAGCTAAAGGCTTTACAGACAAGGGCACAGCAAATGGAGTTTCCTTTGGTTTGTGGTCCTTGGAGGACCTTCCGCATGCCCCTGAGATGATAACCAGGGCCAAGGTCAGGAAGAAGCAAGTAGAACAGCCAACCCTGACCTTCTAAACAGCTAAAGTCCTTTGACTTTCGTGACCAGAGAACTAGAGCCGCCTCCTGCCCTCACTCTGAGCGGTCCACCAGCGCCCCACCGTGGCCTGGCCCCGCTTCTTCTAATCGCCCCAACGAGGCACAGACACCCATGTGTGAGACAATGGGCCACAGTCTCAACCCTCAGGCAAGGTGCTGCCAGGAAGGGTGACGAGTGGGTGCTCAGAGACCTTCAGCCTTGAGGAGCAGACAGACAGATGGACTCTGTTGAGGGCAGCCCCAGAGTCTCTTACATGGCCAGATAGGTGAGGGGCCAAGAGCCGCAATAAGAAAAATAAGCCCAATGGAAACAGCGCCCTTGCCTTTAGGGGTATATGTGTTAGGTGAAGACTTGTGAGTGAATGATGAACAAATGAACCGCTGTCCTGGATCACTAACATGTCTTGAACCCCAACGTGCCAGACCGTCAGGGTACAAAGAAGAAACCACCATTCCTGCCCTTGAGACACACACCCCACAAGGGCAGCAGCAACACCGTCATGACCGATACTGTGGGGAACCACGTGAGAAGAGAGAGTGAGCTTGGAATTGGCTGCAAAAATATTTAAAAGCAATACTAATTAATTAAAATCACTGACATGAACTGTTGGCCATTCATGCCTAATTACCGTGCAGCAAAATGATGGCGTTTACCATTAAAACGCATCACGCTGTCACTTTGGGGTGAGTCTTCTTTGGTGGCAACAGCATTTCCGGTGAATGGACTAACGTGCAGATACTATTATTCACGGTCATTTGCTATCAAAACCTCCAGGCTTTGGAGGGAGTCCCGATCTTATAAATACTAATGCACGTATGAGTTAAATAAATGAACATGGTCCTGAGCGCTCACTGTGTGCGAGGTCCTCTGCTAGGGATGTGCGTGCAGCCACCTCCTTTAAGACTCCTTATCCTGTGCAGTACGTTCTACCAAACAGCAGCATTTTCTAGAGAAATTAACTTGCCCAAGGTCACACAGCTGGGAAGTAACGGGGCCAGGAACTGGCAGCCGGGCCCGCCTGCCTCTAGAATCCACGTTCACCACCAATACGACAACTGCAGAGGGAACTTGCAGAGAGCAAGTCGGGAAGGGTGCACACCGACATGCTCATGGGGGCTTACCTCTCAGTGAAGAGACTAGAATTCTTCCTTTTGTTGAGCTGTATGGACATAATTTTTAAAATTCTGCTGTATAATGAATATGAATTACAGGGGTGGGTGGGGTTACCGTTGGGTTGGTTTGTTATTAAGGACCACAGCCACACGAGTCGTGACGCACCCTGTCCGGAAGCCAACTCAGTGGCGGGGAGGTTGCAGTCCAGGCACGCAGGGCATGAAAAATCCTTGCTGGCCATCTCGACCAACCTTCAGTGTGCTGCAGACGTCCTTGCTATCTGGCCCTAACAGATGGTCCTCACTTCATCACGGCCTCCCCAGATGCTGCATGAGTGGATGGAAGCTCCAAAAAAACATCTAGCCGGGAAGGGAAGCAGCAGAGGCCACTGGACGATCAAGGCAAAGATCGCCTTACAAAGACGCCTTTCCAAGAGTCTGACAACACACGATCAGCTTCCCTTCCTCTTATTAGAAGGACACAACTACGGAGGTTAGTCTCTTAGACACAAAAAAGCAAAAAGCTTCCAGAATCAGGGCCAGCCTCTTTCCCCAGTGATCTTAGAGCAATGCTGTGTATGAGCATTGGTGGCTGAAATTCACACAGGGCTAACTCGGAACGGCCCAGGTACCACTCGATGGTCCTATCCACCTACAGCCGGGTCGGCCGGGGTCTGCCCTGGCTAGATCGAGGACACTTCTCAGATCCAGGAGGGACTGCTCCCCACTCTAGGAAGAGCCGAGTATGCTAGGAGAGGTCTACATGACCCCACAGACAAGGGCTCTGGCTAAGTCGCTGTGTGTGGGTTGGGAGATTTCTCTTCTGGACACTCAATCTCCAATGCCCAGCCCTGCATCAGGCCCACAGGATGCATCACGACTGACTCACAAATATATACGAAGTGGCAAACATGGTCTTACCCAGGAGGAGGGAGGGCACTCAAAATCATAGCATAAGAAGAACTCAAGTCCCTGGGGCTATTTACCTTAGAAAACGGGTGATGTGACAGAGGTGGGAGACAAAGGGGAACTCATAATTGTGCTTACAGAATTAAGCCTCATAATAAAGTAGCCAAAACATGGTTTGAGACCCAGCTTTTTGCTACTGAATTAATTTTTGTATGCCCCCAGAAGAGTTCTTCTAAATATGGAAAACGGGTAATCAGTGGTTCCCCACCCTAGCTGCATATTGAGGTTTTTAAAAATAGATGCCCAGAAAAAAAAAAAAAAAAAAAAATAGATGCCCAAGCCTCACCCAGCCCTACCACTTAATCCGCAGAGACAAGTCCATGAGTTTGTATTTCTTAAAAGCTCTTTAGGTAATTCTGGTACACAGCCAAATTTGAGAACCACTGTCATATACATAGCAAACCACTGATATATACATATATATATATATACACACACACACACACACAATGTATATACCTATACATATATACATACTTATATATGTAAATATGGCTATATTTATACCTATACATATTAGAACACTGTTCATAATACATTAAATACAGAGTTGTTCCACTGCAAACCTCAGAAAGCCAAAATAAGGAAGTAAGTGCTCATCAAAAGAGGGAAGCAGGCTTTTTCCTGGAAAGTTCTTCCTTAAACCATTAAAAGCCAGTCAAACATGGAAGTTAATGCCTTGGAAGGTTGAAAGAGATACCTAACAAAACAAACGTGGGAATATTGGGGAATAAAACACAGCCCTACTAGAGCATGGACTTGGGGATATGGGGAGGGGGAAGGGTAAGCTGCGACGAAGTGAGAGAGTGGCATGGACGTAGATACACTACCAAACGTAGGGTGGATAGCTAGTGGGAAGCAGCCGCCTGGCACAGGGAGATCAGCTCGGTGCTTTGTGACCACCTAGAGGGGTGGGATAGGGAGGGTGGGAGGGAGGGAGACGCA
This sequence comes from Kogia breviceps, assembly GCF_026419965.1. Lineage (NCBI taxonomy): Eukaryota > Metazoa > Chordata > Mammalia > Artiodactyla > Physeteridae > Kogia > Kogia breviceps. The sequence goes on from NC_081328.1 coordinate 25,092,534, forward strand.
AGAGGGAAGAGATATGGGGACATAGGTATATGTATAACTGATTCACTTTGTTGTAAAGCAGAAACTAACACACCACTGTAAAGCAGCTATACTCCAATAAAGATGTTTTAAAAAAAAGGAAGTTAATGCCTCGGAAGGTTGAAAGAGATACCTACCAAAACAAACGTGGGAATATTGGGGAATATTGTGAATATTGCAGAAGAGATTCCCATACGCACTGGATGAACAGGGTGGACTAAATAACTTTTCACTTTAATGTAGTAACAACGACACCATAACATTTATGGACCCCCACTTCCCATCCGGCACTTCAACCTATGTTGACTTGTTTAATCCTCAGAACCATTCGATGCAGAAGGTGGCTGTACAACTTTCACTCATCAGCTGGAGAGAAGTTGGGTCCCCATCACACCTTCTACCCCAGCCAGACTGCTTTCCTCACACCCGAAGAGGTCCTTACACACCCCCTCGCCTTTGCTCACATGCTGGTCTCACCCCGGAGAAATTCGGAGCTTCTCTCAATCAGAATCTTGCAAAGCAATCACAGTACCTTTCCTGGATCCCCAGCTCAGCCCCAGTTCAGCTGTGGAAGCAGAGATTTTAGCATTCAGGAGCCCTGGGCCCTGAGGGCATCTGGCACTGCTTGCTTTCGGCTTGGATGAAAGGAGTCGGCTTCCTCTTAACCCCTTCCCCAAACACTTCTCCACCAGGCCCTACTTAACTAAACCTTCACTCTATTGAAATAAAGGTTCTTGGACTCTGAACCTTTATCTGCAAAGGTTTTTTTAATCCAATGCAGGTGTAAAAACTAAGGAGATGAGGACCCCGGGGGCGGGGCGGTGGGCTGCATGCCAGGCCTGGCTTTCTGCTCCCTCACAGCACTTTTGACCATCCTGAGGCCTCTTCTGCTCTGTCTGTAGCTCCCATGAAGGTGGAGACCCTGTCACAGCACAGTCCCCTCAGCACCTGGTACACTGAAAGCACTCCACAACTGTTTATCAAATAAAAGAAATAAATTAAAATGGGCAAAGGATGAAAAACATGTCTACAGTGGGGGACAACTTGACTCTTTGAGACCTTCGAGTGCAAAAACTTTGTGATTGATTGGACAAAAGTCACCAAATGGACCCTGGGCTCTACTGAGTGTGAGGCTCTGTACCAGGGCCTTGGGGACACACACAAAAGCAGAGGTCTGTAGTCCCCACTGAGCTGGAAGGAAAAGATAAAACAGGTAACAAGCTGAATCTTTATCTTAAAAGAGCAATGCAAAATTTAAATAACAATAGTAATGCATTCACAAGGCAGGATGGAATTGCCAAATGTATTATACGAAGGAAATAAAAGTCACCATTTGTCTTCAGTTATATCCTTTCTAGGACAAAACGGGTTAGGAACAATGATCAAAAATCCACTAAAAAATCACAACTGCTCCCTCTTGCGTCTCCCTCCCACCCTCCCTATCCCACCCCTCTAGGTGATCAGAAAGCACTGAGCTGATGTATATGTATAGCTGATTCACTTTGTTATAAAGCAGAAATAACACACCATTGTAAAGCAATTATACTCCAATAAAGATGTTTAAAAAAGAAAGAAAGAAATGAAATGAAATGAAAAAAACACATCACAACTGAACTTTCCCACTTGAAAACATTTTATCTGCCTCCATTTTTGTTTCAAGATGATGGCCTGAAACACACACTCAACTCTGGGTGGATCCTGAGACCCTCCCAATAATTCACAACTTCAAGGATCAGCAGCATAAAGCATTTAAAAGTCACGGGAAAACAGACACCTCACACTCTTCGATATACTTTTTTCGATGTCTCAAATGACAAATTTCAGAGAAATGTAAATTTTAGGAAAACTTGGGTACAAAATTTGGAGCACCACAGCTCAGAATTGCACTTTTACCACCATTCACTGGTAGAAAGGTAAATCAGTACCGCCTCCCTGGAGGACAGTTGGACACCGAACAGCAAACTGTATACTGTATTATTATCTGCTTATTGTCAATTCCTAGACGTGGAACTGCTGGGTCAAAGGTATAGCACGAGCAGGAGAGAAATGCATTCACAAGGGCAGTCCTGACAGCACTGGTTATAAGACCAAATAATGATAACGATACAGAAAACAACCTAAACGTTCCTAACTAAGGGTATGAGTAAGTCAATCACGGTACGTGGGTATCACAGAAACAATACAAGCGTCCAATATGGTGATACAGAGTACACCGACACGGAAGGATGTCTCCAACATATCGCTGAACAGAACAAGCAGTCTGGCAAACAACACAGAGGATCCTATTTCTCTAAACGTGTACACAATCATTTATATAAACATACGTACATTTACGTACGTGCAGACTGATCTGGAAAGCCACACCAAAACGTTACTATGGGTAATCTCAGGGCAATGAAATATGAGGGGAAACAGTTTTTAGTTCTTTGCTTACTTCTGTATTTAATCTTTCCCAGTACGCCTTTTGTTTTTAAACAAAATCATAACAGTGTTAAAAATAAACTTCCTCCGTGTACAGTTCACCCACTGCAGTGCGAAGTGTTGCACTTGCCTCATTCCTGATCCCAGTGGCTGATTTCCAGCTCTCGTTTTGGAATGATCCAGGACACTTCCTCGTGACCCAACCACAACCACGGCCCTCCCCTCTTCAGGAAGCTGAGTGGGATTGAAAGCGAGGGTAACGCAACTCAGCCGCCTGGGAAGAGATGCTTGCAAGAGCCAACCGGGATTTTCAAACCACTGCAAGTGCTTCCTGAATCCCTTGGGGCCGGATCCTGTCGGATGCCTAACCCTGCCCCAGGAAGGAAAAGGGGCCTAAAGATCAGGATTTGGGCCTCATCAAATTGCAAAGATCAGGGGTCAGTTCCCAGGCACAGCCTCCAACAGGGCCCAGAAGCTCTGCTGGGCCCGGCCCCGCCCCTCTGGTTCTAAGCCGCCTCACCTCCAAGGGCAGGGATGCTCCTGCGAGGAGGAGTCGTCAGGCGGAGGCAGCCTGAGGGGTGGGGGGAGGCAGGGGAGGCAGCTGTCTCCCACTGTGCCCCACGGAGGCACTTCCATGCACGTGGCAGGTGTAGCCCTTAAAACACAACACAGAAGCCCCCGCCTCCGGAGACCACAGGACACGCAAACCCCACAGCTCCAAGCCACGTGCACTCTGAGAGGCCAGGAGGCAGCTCTTCCTCCAACTTCTGGAGCTAGGAGAACGTTTTCAAGGGAAGGACAGAGGGTGGGAGAGGGGGGAACCTGCCAGTCAAGCCCCGAGATGCACAGAAGTACCATCCCCCTCAGCTAGGAAACAAATGCTCAGAGAAGCTAAGAGACTAATCCAAGAGCACAGAGCCACTGGGTAGAACTTCAAAGGTACGGCTGCTTTTGATCTTCACCCCACAAGGCAACCTGGCAGTATGGAGAGACAGCATTCCTCTCCTCCTGAATCATTCAGTCCTTCATTCTTTGGTTTGAAGAGTTTTAACAGAAGACGGCTACCATACATGGCTCTTTCTTTCCACGTAAAAAACGAGCTCCCAGATAGTTCAGGGTTCACATTGCCCCAGAGGACCTGTGAGAAGAACTGGCCCTCGACACAACCAGCTGGAACATCACAGTGATTGCCCCTGCAGGAGATGTATATAATAAAAATTGAATGCTGCAGCATGAACTGCATACATACTTGTCCTCTTAGTTTATTCATCAGAAATAATTATCTGTGCTTGCTTTCGCAAGAGCACATATTTTAAGGGTACATTAAAATTTAATGGATTTTTAATAATATTGTAACCACCACAAGAGAAAAAAGTGGAAAAAGCCACACCACACGTTTTTGCCGCGTTTGGATGGTTTGGCTCTAGCGCTGCAAAGAAAGAACTGATTTGGCGTGGAGCGGTAGGCAGGAGAGGATGAAGGGCCCTGAGGAGGCAAGAGAGGATGGAGGCATGAAAAGTTATACAGCTGACTACTGGCATGGGAGGCCTGTGCCGAGGGCGGGAAACTGAGGGAGAGAAGATGCCAAGTTAACAGACGCCATGGTCAATTCTGCTTGATTTGACCTGACTCTGGGCCACGTGGGATCTAGTTCAGACCCAGAAGGAAGCAATGGTCATGCATAAAACAGACACTTCAATCATGTCCCGGCCAACAGAATACAATTCTAGGGCCAGAACAGATTCAAACTGTCATTTAGCCCAACTTTATAGAAGGGAGAGCTGAAACCCCGAAAAGATAAATGTTGCCCAAGATCAAAAAAGGGGGACTTCCCTGGTGGCACAGTGGTTAAGAATCCGCCTGCCAATGCAGGGGACGCGGCTTCGAGCCCTGGTCTGGGAAGATCCCACATGCCGCGGAGCAACTAAGCCTGTGTGCCACAACTACTGAGCCTGCACTCTAGAGCCTGCGAGCCACAACTACTGAGCCCACATGCCACAACTACTGAAGTGCGCACACCTGGAGGCTGTGCTCCGCAACAAGAGAAGCCACTGCAATGAGATGCCTGCGCACCGTAACGAAGAGTAGCCCCCGCTCACCACAACTAGAGCACACAGCAACGAAGACCGAATGCAGCCAAAAATAAAATTAAAAAATAAATACATTTATTTAAAAACAAAAAACAAAAAGACCACAAAAGGAACTAGCAGGTAAGTCTTCAGATTTCTGCTGGGGCTTTTTCTATGACATCCGCATGGCCCAAGTTAAAAGCATATACTTAAAAGCTAACTCTGATGGCAAAGATCATGTCAAGTCTTCAATGACCTGCTGGATTTCAAGTTTCACATTTTTAGCCATTTCTGAGAGCTACTATTTTTTCATGAGTCCCCCAATGGTTTTTAAATTTGACATGCATCACCAAAAAAACCACTCTATTTTAACTTTTCAGGGAAAAATTTCTTCTCTCTCCCTACTGGACTCAAACCCACACATTTGAGGAACTCTTTACAGAACGGCGTCCTGTCCCGAGGACAGGATGAGCTGCCTCCCTTGGCGCTCGCAGAAAAGCTCATACACAAGTGCCTGATGCCGTGGTCCAGGGCTCCTGACGTGTCACCAGCACAGACACTGACATCTATTTCTGACGGAGGAAAGAAACACGTGGTGTCCGGCCACCAATGATACATCCACAACCAGGCTGACTCACCCATTCATGAGCCTGCTGCCAAAAATAACACCTTTGCCAAAATTGCCTTTCCTAATCATTGACAAAGAAATGTCCAAATTAAAATGAAAAAGGCTTACATGTCAACTGAGGATGGTGATTTATCCTGTGCTTATTTATATAATGCACCATGTCTCGGATAGGCACATTTTTCCATGACATCAATTCAGGCAGCAAGTGGGCTTAACGATGACAGTGATGACTCCAGAACGAGCATGGGATTGGAGTCCGCTGGCCCTAGACTAAGCGCTTCCTCTATCCCTGAGCAGCTCAGGCTACTATGTACCTTTATGCCTCCGGACCTCATCTTCCTCATCTATAACAAGGGATGTAAGAATATGCACCTGGCACGGGCACTGTAAGAACTATATGAAGAATTATATTTTAAAAATTATATAAAATGCATTATACTAAAAATTATGTAAAATAAAAGCAATCAGTGCAATGCCTGGTACACAGCAAAGACCCAATTAATGATAGTTGCTATTAAAAATACTCAGCATTGGGACTCCCCTGGTGGTGCAGTGGTTAAGACAATGCACTTCCAGTGCAGGGGGGTGCAGGTTCGATCTCTGCTCAGGGAACTAAGATCCCACATGCCACATGGTGTGGCAACAAACAAACAAACAAACAAAAAAAAAAAAAAAACCCTCAGCATTTACTATGACTAAATAGGATTTGAATGGGTTGATAGTTCCTTCCAACTTTCCTATCTCGAGCTATAATAGTAAAACTAGTAAACCACTGTGTAATATTAAAGCCCCCAATATTGAACATTGCAGCAGTAACTGCCTGCCGGGCCTCCATACGCCACTTTGCCAACTTGTGATTCTGATTTATTTTGCTTTATTTATTTTGTGATTTATTTATTTTGTTTTAATAAAAGAATATTGTGCCCTCTTAGGAAGAAAGAGGAACGGTAGCAATTGGGGAAGAGGGAGAGAGGGAAAGGAGAGGGGAAGGCCAACCAGTCCAGAAGGTTCTACATGTCCAGGCCTGCCTCTCACTGCTACCTCCAGGGAAAACTCCTCTTCCCATCCTCTCCCTTCCTGTACGGGCACCAAGCCTCCCCCATGACACCGTGCACTCCCCCCATGTGCCCATGAGCCGTAACTGTCTACAGCTGGAGATGGCAAGTCAAAGCGATCACGTGACCTCGCAGTGCCCACAGGTGTTTCAACTGAGGGTGAGAAGGACGGCCACGGGGCCATTAAGTGAGGACATTAAAAGCAACGATGTAGCTAAAACACATTAACCTGTAGAGGAAGCCAGGCTATAAGCTGCAGCTCCAGCGACATCATAAAAAGAGGCCTCCATAATGGAACCAATATTACAGCCATTGATATAAATTATACCTCAGAACAGGGGAGAAGGGGGTGGGATGTAAAAATGGAACAAGTTCAAACTTCTTTTATTGTAATAGTCTCCAGTTGAGCATAATCACCAAAGCTATAGTGCGATACGATTGCCAAAACTAGACAAACATCTGTGAGATGGATTCATCTCAGAGGGAAGGCCAACAGCTTGTTATCATTAAAGCAGGGATGCTCTCTCTGCGCCTGAACTGCAGGCTGCCTTGTTACTGCATTTGCAGAGGCAATTGTACCAGATGTTGGCAACTATCTTCAGATAGATGACAGGCACCTGCTGTGGAGGAAACTTAGCTCCTCATTGGCCTCCCCGATCAGGGGGCAGGGAGGAAGGGGCAAGAAGGAGTGACCCTTCCAGATACCACGGGTGAGGCACTGGTGACCAAAAGTGACCAAGAGGGTCGGCTAAGCCTGCCCGCCCACCTGCTCCAACTCAGCTCCTGGTGCCAAAGACCCAAGAAGGGTCCACAAGGTGCTGGAGGGAAGAGGCAGAAATGCAGGAGGCATCTAATTCAGGCAGGGGAAGTACAGAGCTCTGCACGACCAGCTCCCTCCCCAGGTTGGCTCTTGGTAACGGTCTCCCAGACTCTTGAAGAGATCCTAAATTTGAAACGTGGCTATGGACATTAATCATCATTAAAAGGCAAACAGGCAATTTTCAAACCATGTCATGCTGACTCAGATGGAGACAAAGCCTCTGAAAGCAGGGAGAACACGGACAAGAGAGATAAATACCACCCATGCCACCCTGGACAAATAAAAGTCACGAGCTCCCGTAATTCATTTTTCAGGGCGCCCGGAACATCGGCCGCTAGTTAGCGGGCGGAAGTGATTCACTCCAAAGTCGGTGGGGACCGCCCAGGTCCACCTTGCTGGGGGGTGGCCTAGCAGAAAGACACCCATAAAATGCTACCACAGACCCCGGGTGCAACCTGACTCCTTTTCGGCCAAGGGGCGTCACCAAGAGCCACCCAAGGACTCAGCAGATGGGTTCAGCCCTGGAGGGCTGATGTTCTGCTGGGGAGGGGAAGTCAAATCATGGTTACTGTTGTTAAAACGTTCTAATGTGTCCCCTCAGCTGGCCTCGGGGATGATTTCTGAACACGTGGTGATTTCCCTTCCTCTTGGGATTATCAGAGTTGAGCCAGGACACCTCATACTCCACTCATTCTTACCATGGGTGCTCAGACAAGAACACAAGACACTGAAAACTCCAAAAGAGGCAGTAGCTGGGGCCTGGGGGTGGAGACAGACCCAGCCAGGACCCGGGGGTCCCGGGGGAAATGACCAGAGCCACAGTGTTATTCTTGAACTTCGGTTTTCTCATCGGGGAAAGGTCTCCGGAGCCTTCTTTGGAGGTCTACACAGCTAGGAGCCCTAGACTGTCCTAGCCACAGCTAAAGAAATTAAGTGGCTTGGTCCAGATAGTTGAAAAATTTAATACCCATGTTAAATTCTGTTTTCTACATCGACCAGTAGCCCAAGTTGGGCTTACTCTAATATTTAGCCACAAAACAAAATAAAACATCTCTTTAGCCTGTAATTAAGGTTGTGTCATATCCTTAACCAATAAGAACTTCTTCTCTCCGTTAAAAAAAAAAAAAAAAAGTAACCCATACCTCAAAGTTCCCAGGGCAGAAATGACAAGTTTTCAGAAAAACACTTACTAGAGAATACAGAAATCAAGGCATCAATTTAATTTCACACTCTACCTGCCTTGGACTAATTTGTGTAAATTACATTTCATACTAAGAACCTCAGCCCACGTGACCACAATGGAGAAATAAGCAGCTGGCATCAAATTGAGTTTTTCAGGTATAAGTATATAGCTCTTTTTTAGTGTGAGAATGTTTAGCTGAAATTTCAATGCAGGTTTTATATAAAAATTTCCAAGTGTTAATTTCCACATTTTCATCAACACGTCCGTGTCACTGGGTGTTTTTACAGACCTGAGGAGTGCAAATTAATCCACATGGATCGGGTTTTTTTCTTTTAGAAAAAATAATTATAACCAAATTCTCAGCTCGTGGGTATGAGTTTGCAGGGTAAAGGACGGCTGTAGGAAGCCGCACACAGGTTTTCATTTGGGCCTTCCACGTTTAGGCACGTGGTGGAACAGGAGCCAGCAGCCAGTGTTCCCACGCACGCTGTCGGGTAGAATCCTCTAGCTGTGGCTGCGACGGCCACACAGAGCACCCGTCACGGAGCAGCGGCACCGGGTCACCCAAGAAGAAGCAAGACCCCAGGGTCCTCGCCTGTCCACCCTAACATTGCTTGTGGGCTCTGCTCTCTCTAGCTGGCCTTATATTTGCAGCTACTTACTTGGAAGGAGTTTTCCAAATGGATTGGAGGGGTAGCGTGAGACCACACGAAGTACCTTTCTGATGCATGTCTCCATTAAAAGGGCAAGTATTCTTCCAAACAAGTATACGTATGCCCCCCCACCCAAAGCAGTTTATGAATGGCCCTGAAAATATCCACAATTCCAGGAAATCACTGCTTTCTTTGAGAGTTCAACTGGGGACTAGAAATGTCTACAGCAACTTGCGCCAAATCTGGCCCGCTGTCTTTTTTTATTTTTAATAAATTTATTTATTTATTTATGGCTGTGTTGGGTCTTCATTGCTGTGCGCAGGCTTTCTCTAGTTACAGCGAGCGGGGGCTACTCTTCACTGCCGTGCGTGGGCTTCTCATTATGGTGCTTTTCTAATTGTGGAGCACGGGCTCTAGGCACACGGGCTTCAGTAGTTGTGGTGCACAGGCTCAGTAATTGCAGCTCGCGGGCTTAGTTGCTCCATGGCATGTGGGATCTTCCTGGACCGGGGCTCGAACCTGTGTCTCCTGCATTGGCAGGTGGACTCTTAACCACTGTGCCACCAGGGAAGTCCTCCGCTGCCTGTTTTTGTAAATAAAGTTTTACTGGAACACATCCATGCTCACTCATTTATGTATTTCCACAGCTGCTTTTCTGTTACAATGGCAGAGAGTCTGGCGCACAGAGTCCTGCTATCTGGCCCTTTACAGTCAGTGTGTCAACCCCTGCTCTACATGAGCATGGAGCTAGGAATGAAAATATGGATAAGAAAGTGTGACTCTATGATTCCTAGAAACTGGGAGGACTCAACGCATCTGAAAATAAATGGTATTTTTTATTGTTGCCTTAAAAAAAAAAACGGCATCTAGAATTAACACATTTGATCTGGAACATTCTATATAAACTTCCACTCCAGTGATTACAAGTTATGGGTTTTGCAGAAAACCACTAACTTCAACTATCATTTTGTTCTAGGTGCATCTAAGGAGTCATCTTTGTCAATTTTCTTGGGCTGCCAAATCCATCCACTGGCAGGGCCCAGGGTAAATGCATCTGGGAAGCAATAATGAAAAGGAATATAACTGAGACACCCTAACTAATGTTCTCTGAGGTTCTCCAGCACTGAAAAGATACTGTTCACTGTCCCACCCATCGGTCAAATAAACAAACTGGGCTTGTAGTTTCTGGTGAGGTTGAAGGGTAAGATCTCAGAAAGGAAATTTAAACTCGGCAAGAAGGGGGAGAGTCTAAAATCCTGGGGCATCTCCTCAGCAGTTAATACGTTTGGGCAAGGTGAAGCCAAGGTGAATCCAACCTGAACTTTGCCTCCTTCCCTGCTCTCCAGCTGATGAAGAGTCAGATTCACTATTTCAAGATCTACTGAAGTGAACATTCTCCTTTGGTTCTTTCCAAAGTGGGCACAGGCAGGGTTGCTGTCCTCAGGAGTGTGTAGACGAGACACACAGTGGGCTTCCTCCCACCCTCCATGCGAACTCTGATGGAACCCAGAATAAATGTCTGTCAAGCACCTCTTCCAGGTCAGCACTCAGGTTGGTGCTAAGGCCAATGAAGATATGACCCACCTTCAGAGGCTGCCCTGGGCAAGAGGCAGGATGGCAGATGTAAAGCATAGGAGGCACAAGAGCTCAACAACGGCCACTACACCCCCACCCATCAGTGATGGTCAGCAGGCTCCTGGCCTCTCTTCACTGCACTGCAGTTTTGTTTACAGGTGTCTCTACTCCTTGACCTTTGCGGACAGGGACTCTTCCTCTGATCTCTGACCCCAACATGGTGCCCTATACCTAGTAGGCACACAAAAACCAGGTTACGGAATGAATGGAGGGTTGGACAAGCATAACCACCTCAGGGCCTTTGAACAGCTGATGAAGACCTCCTTCCTCTGCCTCCATCTGGCCCCATGGTCCCAGCCGGCCAGGGTCCTGACTGGCCCTGCATCCTCAGAGCTCCTGAATGTATTCTCCAGCCCTCCAGGAACCACCCCTCCCACCACCGCACTAACCTGCAGGTGTCCCTGAGCACAGGTCTACGGGGTAGACCAGCTACACGGAACAGGCTGAGACAAATCAGCATAAAGCACCCCCCCAAAAGGCAACCAAAAGCTGAGCAGCCCTTTGAGGGAGTGACATTGAATTAAATACAACCAGACATGCCGTTGTCAAAAAGGGGTGCTACAGATAGACAGTTCTAGAAAAATCCTAGTCCATGAGAAGGCAGAAATTTCTATCAGAACAGGCTTTTTGCAATAACTTGCAAGTGAATTACAGCAGCTACTTCCTATGGGAGGGGAAATTATTTTAGGCCGCTTTCCAGTCCCACATGCTCCTTTAATCTAAGTCATATGCAAGAAATATTTATTGAGGGTGGAAGTCTCTTCATAGGTGTGTTCTAAGTGCAGGCCGCACAGGAGCACTCCAGTTAGCTCTATAAAGCTGCCTAAAAGAGTGTTTTTAATGCACTGACTCATTTGCTTTAAACTGATTTCTCACTGCAAACAAATAAACCCCCTACAAATATCTGCTTTCCTGCGCCGACGGCCTCTGCTGCCAGGCATGCGCCGAGTTCTTGGGGACGCCACCGTTAAGATGGTGGTTTTCAACAGAAACTTGGCATTTATCATAGCGAGAGCATTATCTTCTCAACAGACGCTGACAATTTGTCCTATTCCTCCCTTGAGAGACTCCAGTAAGATCACGTTTGCTTCCCCTGCATGCTGTTTCTCCTACTACAACATTTCTTTGCCTGGAAAGAAAATATTGTGACTCCTTGCCATGTTCACTTCATTAGCATAAGAGGAAAAAAAGCCAAATCCTCCCGTTGGCCTCCCCCCACAGTAGCTCCAGCTGGGTTAAATCTAGCAGGATCTCAGATGCAGGACTTCTGCGGCTCGGGATTTGTCATAGAGCTGTTACAGAGGGACGGGGCAGAGGCTGCCGAGAGGCCAAGAAACTAGTCCTTTTAACAACCGAAAGACATCCATTTGACACATTGGGAGTGTGTCGTGCAGACCATGGTGAGGAGTTTACAGGATGGGGGGAGGCGGTGAACCTGGTGAAGTCAGCAGTTTGGGACTTCGGACGCACAACGGGCAGGGGGTGTGAAAAAGAGAGACAGAGAGAATATGAATGTGGGGAGGGGAGATTCTCAGGGAGCAGACATCGGCAAACTTGTCTCTTTTAATTCTTACACTGCTTCTCCTCACCCTCACCGTAAATGACTTTGTACCCTCACTTAAGAGACAAGAAGTGAGTCTCAGGACAGTGAAATCACCAGCCCCAGGGCACAACACTAAGAGCAAATGATGGCATCTGGATTCAAACTCGCGTCTACCTGATCCCAAAGTCCAGAATGGTTCAATTTCATCCCACGCAACCCTGACAATTCCCAAGAGCCGGGCAATAAACGCCAGCGGCATCCCTCTGTTCTTTCGAGAGGAAAAAAATGTACCCACAAATGAGTTCTCTCTGTCCACAGCCAGATTTCCCAGCGTCAGAGGTGTCCGTGCTTTGGCTTAATGTTGAACCCATTCTCACCCCCCAGCCTGGCTGATCACAAAAAGGCAAGTCTAGGGCTTCCCTGGTGGCGCAGTGGTTGAGAGTCTGCCTGCCGATGCAGGAGACACGGGTTCGTGCCCTGGTCCGGGAGGATCCCACATGCCGTGGAGCAACTAAGCCCGTGAGCCATGGCCGCTGGGCCTGCGCGTCCGGAGCCTGTGCTCCGCAACGGGAGAGGCCACAACAGTGAGAGGCCCGCATACCGCGCAAAACAAAACAAAACAAAACAAAACAAAACAAAACAAACAAAAAAAAAGGCAAGTCTGGGGAGAAGCTGCCGAGAGCCCACCTGCTACCTCCACCCCAGGGAGAGCCAAGCATCCACGGGCCGCTATGAATCAATGCTAAACCACAGACCCTACTGGATACCTGCCACTCAGCAGGCCCATTATTTTTCTTAGACCAAAGACAGAAAGAGGAGCAGGGAAAGATGCAACCTGAGATGCATTAGAGCCCACTTCACCCCTTCACCCTGCTTTCTCTGAGGCAGCTGTGCATCCACCCTCGACACCAAGACCTGCCTGAGAATCTACCTGCTCCGGAAAAGGCCCTGCTGACCAGCTCCACCTGCCCAGATAGCCTCTCAGTTCTAACAAGCTTTTACTCCACGGTGGAAGTAGCTCATTTATCCCGGGTTTCCAGGGAAAGATAGGATCCACATAAGGAAATGCTCCCGATGACTGAATATATTCTCTTAAAGCCCCATTTTATAAAAGAAAAATCATAATTTTACCAGTTGAAATGCCTCCAATGTCTGATACAGCCCTGCCCTCTGATACAGAGGCCCACTTATCCCACCACTATTTACTGAGTACCAACTACGGCCCAGCCCCTGGGCCCATCCTGGCGCTGCACACGGTTAGGAAACAGACCCAGCCCCACCTCAGTGGAATCTGCACTCTACTCGGGGCAAAGAGGTTACATGTAAATTTGATTGTTTTTCTGATAAACCAAGATCCCCTCTTTTGTGCTTCTTTATGGAGTCTTCCAGCTCCTGGTTTGTTTTCTTTATGAGACAATCTGTAGTGACTTTACGTTTACTATTTACTTGTTTGCTCTTGGCTGGTGCTCTCCAACCTCATCCAAAAACATCTACAAGTAAGCAGGGACCTTGTCTGTTTTGTTCATGGCTGCGCCCCTGGCTCCTAGCTCAGGGCCTGGCATTCAGAAGCTCGGGTGAATGAATCAATGAACAATGAACGATGTGTGAGGCTGCAGACGAGATGCCTTCTGGACCTAACGAGGAAGGATGGCTGTTTCCCTGCACCAAATGGTCCTACAACGTGGTACTTTTTAAGACTGAAATATTTTTTGTTTTTATAGGTTTCTCTCCCTCCTCTTTACATTGAATTTATTAACAACATCTTCCCACCCCTTAATGTTTGCAATAAATTCAAAAACCAGAAGACCAGCCTATTAGACTCAGGAAAGAAAACTTAAATGAGGATGTGGAAAGCTCCCTCAAGAGGCTAAATAAGCTCAGTAAACAGGTTAGTGGATCAATATATATAAATATATTTTAATAAACACCAGTTAAATGATATTGGGACAATTTCCAGACCGTATCCTTTATTCTTCCCCCTGCCCCCAAAACAAAACAGTTTATTTATTCAAGCAAGTTTAAAGAGCTCATCAGCAGGGTCCAACCAAAAGAATTCTCTTTTGGCCCGTTATCAGTTCAATGTTTTCCATCAAAGCCAGAGCAGCCTGAAGTCAATTCCACAAACTCAAGGCATCAGGGTAGCTGGAATGAACTCACGATACATGCCACTGAAAACTAAACGAAACTCAATTTTCATCTTCAGGCGAAGAGGACCCAGGAAAGACTTTCAATCTTTCAATTTGTGTTATCCCCGAGGTGGGTGGAAGAACTGAGTGGTAAGCCCACCCAAAAGACAGATGGGAGAGATGGAAAAGAGAGAGAGAGAGAGAGAGAGAGAGAGAGAGAGAGAGAGAGAGAGTGTGTGTGTGTGTGTGTGTGTGTGTGTGTGTGTGTGTGTCGGGGCTACTGCTGGAAAGGATGGGAGCGTCAACGCCAGAGGCGGAACCTGAGTCTTAGGATGAAAATAACAGCAGCTCATGTTTCTACCGTTTATTAAGCACTTAGTTTCTGGCAGGATGCTAAGAACTATATATGCCTTAGTTCATTTACTTGTCTCGACAGTCCTATGCAGTATCATCCTCATCCTACAGATAAAGCAACTCAAGGGGGCTTCCCTGGTGGCGCAGTGGTTGAGAATCCGCCTGCCAATGCAGGAGACGCGGGTTCGTGCCCTGGTCCGGGAAGATCCCACAAGCCGCGGAGCGACTAAGCCCGTGAGCCATGGCCGCTGAGCCTGAGGGTCCGGAGCCTGTGCTCCGCAACGGGAGAGGCCACAGCAGTGAGAGGCCCGCGTACCGCAAAAAAAAAAAAAAAAGCAACTCAGGAAGAAAGAAGTTAAATGACCTGCCCACGGTTACAGAGCTAATAAATAGATGAGCTGGATTTGACACCCGACAGTCTGAGTATAAAAAAAATCTATGCCCTTATTACCAGGCAATATGCTAAATCAGGGGGTTGGCAAACTCTGGCTAAGAGCCCAATCCTGCAGCCTTCTGTTTTTTGTAAATAAAGTTTTATTGGAACACAGCCACAACCATTCCTTTTCATACTGTCTATGACTGCTGTCATTCCTGCTACAATGGCAGAGTTGAGTGGTTGTGAGAGACCATCTGGGCCACAAAGCTGAAAACAGTTATTATCTGGCCCTTTACAGAAAAAGTATGCCAACCCCTATGCTAAACAGTAGTGATTCTCAGCATTTCTACCCAAGTACTCCTAGTGATCAAGTAAATCCTGGGACAGCCCAGAATGACGGGGGACAGAGCCTAATGCAGCCAGGAGCCTACCCTGAAATGTCTCCAAATCTCAAGGTTTTTCAAAAACGATTATGCAAATTTTGCAGTCCATGCCATAATATTTGTTCTAACGTAATATATGTTTTAAACAAACAACCACAAAGTCACAGTCGGCTTCCTGCAAGATATGTCACAGAAATCCTATGGCCAGCACACTGCTAGCCACAAGCGCTCACACACCTGGGGGAGGTGGCCCAGCCCAGCAGCCCTCATGGAACTACAAGCCCAGGCCTTCTGGCCAGGGCTCAGTCTGCACCTTGGCCCACCGCCGTCTGGCTGTGGCTCCTGAGCAAGTCATTTATGCTCTCCCAGCCTTCCTTTCCTAACTTTCAAATGGGGATAATCCCCCCACCCCACAGTGCCGTTGGGACAATTACAAGTCAAAAGGCACATGAAAGGTTTGGGCAAACAGCAATCTCCGAATCTGAACATATGCCAACTTAGTTGGAATGGAGACCTGCGACGTCAATAAATCCTCCCTTTTGCTTCTAAAACACACCTATCAATAAAGGAAATGGGGTGGTCTTTTTATTTTTTGTTTATTTTTTATTGAAGTGTAGTTGATTTATAATGTTGTGTTGGTTTCTGGTATACAACAAAGTGATTCACGTTTATATATATATGTAAATATATGTATTCTTTTTCATATTCTTTTCCATTATGGTTTATTATAAGATATTGGATACAGTTCCCTGTGTTATACAATAGGACCTTGTTGTTTATCCATCATATATATAATAGTTTGCATCTACTAGTCCAAACTACCAATCCAACCCTCCCCTGCCCCCCCTTCCCCTTGGCAACCACGAGTCTCTTCTCTATGTCTGTGAGTCTGTTTCCGTTTCATAGAGCTCATTTGTGTCATATTTTAGATTCCACATATAAGTGATACCATACGGTATTTGCTTTTCTCTTCCTGACTTACTTTGCTTAGTATGAGACTCTAGGTCCATCCATGTAGCTGCAAATGGCATTACTTCATTCTTTTTTATGACTGAGTAATATTCCATTGTATATATGTGCCACATCTTCTTTATCCATTCATCTGTCGATGGACACTTAGGTTGCTTCCATGTCTTGGCTATTGTGAATAGTGTTGCTATGAACATAGGGGTGCGTGTATCTTTTGGAAGTATAGTTGTGTCCGGATATATGCCCAGGAGTGGGATTGCTGGCTCATATAATAACTCTATTTTGAGTTTTTTTGAGGAACCTCCATACTGTTTTTCATAGTGGCTGCACCAATTTACATTTGGGGTGGTCTTTTTATTTTACTTTATTTTATTGTATTTATTTATTTATTTATTTGCAGTACGCGGGCCTCTCCCGTTGCAAAGCACAGGCTCCGGACACGCAGCCTCAGCGGCCATGGCTCACGGGCCCAGCCGCTCCGCGGCATGTGGGATCTTCCCGGACCGGAGCACAAACCCATGTCCCCTGCATTGGCAGGCGGATTCTCAACCACTGGGACACCAGGGAAGCCCAAGGGGTGGTCTTTTTAAAGGAGAAAAACTTTTTTGGTTTTTTTTAAAATCAGAGAATCGGCAAGCTCCCCCACAAACCAGCCCAGCACGGCTCTCTCTGGCGCTCACCCTGCCCTCCTGCAGCTCCCTACGAACACTGACAATAAGATCAGAAAGACTGCCTCTGATCATTCCATACTCTCGTTTATATTTCCTGAAAGGAAAAGCACCTTAAATTGTTTTTTTTCAAATAATAACACTCTGCAAACAATAAGGAAGTCTGAAAATATTTACGTCTGCTGCCAATTAGAAAGGACCGTTAGCGACCTCAACTACCAAAAATCTCTAATTTACAACTAATCTGACTCTGCAAATCACATTTTCTACTACAGACCACCTAAAAACGACTTCCTGTAAACAAACCACTCTGCTGGGTTGTTTTTTAAAAAAATATAATTAAATCCTTATTCTGCTCTTTAACTACACGAAGCTCACTTTTTTGCTACATGGGGCAGAACTGTTGATTTTCAAAAGATGTAGAAATAATCCCCAAGTAGGAGCCCAAATCGGAGCCCAAAGGAATCCTACACTCCAAGTCAATGATGAGCTGCCCTTGCCCAGGACTTGTGTCTGTCTGTCTGTTCTGCCTTCCGCAGGCCACTTCAGGTAACACTACACTTACTGGCCTGTGCTGGCTCCTGACCCCAGTGGCTGAGTTAAATCAGGAAGGCAGATTGTAAATAGGTATGAAGTAAGTGTTCTGGAACATGCTGGAAGGAATACTTAAATCTGCCTGGAGGTGGTCAAAGGTTTCATGCCTTTTGGAGTTTGAGGCCAAGCGTCTCGACTTCTCCCACCTCCCATTTATTTAGGGTGAGCAACTTATTCTTGTATGCAAGTCCTGAGTTCCTGGAAACCCCTCAGTCCTAGGCAAACCAGGACAGTTGGTCGCCCTACCTTTATCCAGCCTAGTTCTTCTCCTTACCATCAGGAATCCATCAATAATATTTCTTGTTTGCCTGCTGTGTGTTACCTTCCATCTGTTACCTTCCACCCCCCCATCCCCAACCACTGCACTTTGGAACCAGTAATCATCAACCTTTCACAGTAACGGCCCCTCCACCCAGATTCTTCCATCCTGGAAACGTCCTGGTTACACCAATGTCCCATGAAGAAGAAAGGACCATCACCCTGGCTGCAGAAGGTATGTGGACTTAAGGCAAATCAAATCCCACTCTGCCAGCAACTCAGCTCAAGGAAGACAATACGAAGTGGAGAAAAATGGAAATAGCATATACAAATTCAATCTATCAAATCTCCTATTTATTTTATGCAAAGTTTTCCTGCTGCTTATTAATGCCAGCTTTCCCTCTACCATTTAATCTCTGCTTCCATTTCATTCTTGGAGGCCTGCGATTATTCTAATTCAGCATTTGGATGACTTCATTTCCGCTCAAGTACACCCAGGTCAACTTGGATAGAAAAGAAAGAGGAGGAGAAGAAAAAATAATCAGCTAAAAGCTATTAAATATCAGCCGTGTGCCTCATGATTGGTTTGAAAGGCAGTGGTGAGGTTA
The DNA here is from genome assembly GCF_026419965.1 of Kogia breviceps. NCBI lineage: Eukaryota > Metazoa > Chordata > Mammalia > Artiodactyla > Physeteridae > Kogia > Kogia breviceps. The sequence goes on from NC_081328.1 coordinate 25,110,895, forward strand.
GCAACAGTCAGAAACTCAACCCTTCTGCCTCTTCCTGCATATTAACATTTTTTCTGGGGCTCTCACTCTTATGGCTTCGAATGTAAATAGAGTACCGATTGGCAGCCCACTTTCGGCTAATTCACAAATACCAAGTCTGAATACACAGAGCTGTAAAAATTTAGAGGGTGGTAACTTGACAAATTCTGCTGCTCTGCAGAGAGCCTAATTCTCAGAGGACAAAGGAAGCTGGAAAAAAAAAGGAAGAGAAAGAAAGAAAAAAGAAAAGCATATGCGACCCATGTAATGGGGTATCCTATTGATGGGATGGGGGATGGGCAGGAATCTCCATATCAATGTTCACGCCACAAAACAATGGAATCCGATTTCTATGCCAAGTCTAAATGAACTGAGCTTTCTCCTCCATAAGAACCACTCCTTGCACCCACTGGCACAAGCCTGAACCGTGATTTCTCAGACACTTTCAGTTCCCACTGAAGTACATCCAGGGGTAGAAAGGCTTTCTTTCTCATGCTAACAACTCCATTGTAAGTGACGTCCTCAGAGCCTGCCAGGAGGGCTCTGGGAAGGTAAGCTGGTGGAGCCCTTAAACCCCTTCTCCCTCAGCCTCCTCAGGCTCATTAACTCCTTCCTGCCCAAGGGCTCTCCTGCACCCGGTCTTTCTCCTCATGGCCCCCTACAACAATTAAATAAAGCTAAACCATACTGGGAAACACAGTTAAACAGCAGAGCCAGAAAGTTCGAGCCTTGTTCCCCTACCTTACTATGCATACGCATGAGATTAGCATAATCTCAAACTTTTCCCAGCTTGCTACCCAGAAGGCATCCTATTTTTCTGTTTGTATATTTTAAAACACTGTTAACAGAGCAATAATAATGTCTGATGCATTTGCCTAACAACAGCTGGCTATATTTTATACACTAGAAGGGAAATGGGCAGTTTTCCTAGAAACCCACTCATCTATTTCAGGAACTGCTTTTTGAAGCAGAATTAAAAAAAGAGGATTTAGGAGAAGTGAGGTGAGGTGCTCAATCAGTTTCGAACGCAGCTCTCTCCACCGGCTGCAGCAGAAACGGAGGAAAAAGTTCATCGGGAAGACGCAAAGTCCTTTGGCAAGAGGGTTTACCTGCAAAGCCCAAGGCTCATATTACTTGTGGGTCCTACTTGCTTGTTTTCCACCACGTGGCCCAGGAGGCCGAGGCAGGCAGATGAGGCAGGAGTCTCGTGTTTGCTAACTGAGACTTTTTGCCCTCAGCAGCTCTGCCATGGGTCACAGGGCAAATAAAGTCCCCTCCCCCGTATGACAACTTCCAAAGGGAGAGACGGACACAAACCAGGCAGAGATTTAATCAAACACCAGGACAGCGTTGGCCTTGTTCTGGGCTATTACAGGAAGAACATTTAAACATGCAGGTAAGCCTTCAGCGTGAGCGGCCAGGGAGGGGAGAGCCAATGGTCCTTCCTGGTCCACTCTAGAGTTCTAAGTCAAGGTCTGAGGAACGTCACGGCCCTCCAGAGCAAAGGCCAGCAGGTGACAGGCGAGGCCCAGGCACACCGACCACTTTCCGGTGAGTCCGCCTGTACAAACCACTTCAGAAGACGCAGGCCTCGTGGGAGCTGTGAGGCCCACATAGGACAGACAGGACTTTTGTATTCCAGGCCTGGTTGGACAGAACCGCACACCTCATGGAGCTCTGTTTATCTGCAACTTGCATTAGGAAGCAATAAAATCAGAGTCCACTCTCAGGAATACTTGCTTATTCATTTTCTCACAAATCTCTTGCCTTTCACATTTCAAAGACTTTATATTTTTATTCTAGATCTTTCTCTCCTCACACATACAGCATCAAAAGGGGCATCTGAGCGGTGGCCGGGGGTGCCAGCATCGTACCTGCACATAAAGCCTGGAGCTAAAAGATAACAGGCAGCCAACACTCCCTCAGAAGGCCCTCTCCCAAGACCTCACACAAGTGCAATCAATGAGATCTCATTATATTAAAAAGCCAATTCATTCTTGTTTTCCATTTTTCTCCCCCCAAAAGCTTTCGAGCACCATTCTCTGTAGCTCAAGTAAACTTTTATAGCCCACACACAACCCCAACCCAACAAAAGGACTCGAAGGCCCCCTTTCGCCCCATTTCCACGGAGCTCCCCTAAAGAGCTGGAACTTTCCAAACTACCACATCCTCCTTTAGGGCCTTGGCTTCCCATCCGCCACAGTGAGGGGCTGGCCCAGGAAAGGGTTAAAGCCCTCACGTCAAACCGCAAACTCAGGCACTGGCCCAGAAGGGACATGGGAACCAGGGCAGCCGAGTGATAAAGGCCGGATTGTAGCAGCCCACTGAATTGGAAATGACTTGTAGGCCTAATGAAACAGAACTTTGGCAGTAAAACAGAATGAAAGGAATGAGACAATAAAAGGCTGGAACAAAGGGTGCAGAGTCGGTTCAGCTTAGCAAAATAAGCTCACTTTGTTGGTGGGGAAAGCCAAAGCCGATTAGGATAAACCAATGACTAAGCGTAAGTCTTCCAAACTAATTACACAGTTCACCATGTGAAGTATAATTGGGAGCCTCCAGATGCGGCCTGCTCTGCTTTCACAGGAGTTATATAAAGTGAGAATTACCTAGCGAGCTGGGCACCAAGCAGCCCTCTCATCGAGGTGAACAGCTGAAAGGTGCAGAACTGCTCCATCCGGGACGAAGCCGAGAATTCATTAAGTTTAAAGGCCTCTTTTTGATCTCCCAAATCCTATAAGTGAGAATTTAAGAAGGAGGGGTCTACAGGGAGAAGGAGGAAGCCCTGGCACATGGAGTTGCTTTGATCCCAGGGCTTTTTAATTACCACGCTGGGCTTGTCCGGATGGCCGTGCAGGGGGAACGGAGCCCAACAGCCCAATGGACGGTCTCAGTCTGTATGTGCGCATCTAGAGCACTGTTTACGTGCCATTTTTCGGAACCGCCTGTATACATCGTTCCCGTAGGCATGAAATCGTCAGCACAGATAACGTCCACTAGGAAATCTGAAGCAGTAAAATAAATTGCCATAGATCAAAATTCTTGACAAATGAACCAAACCTGCTCCTTCTGGGGATGGGGCTGCTCAGTGGTAAAGGGGGAGATGAGGTTTTATAAATGCTGCAAATGAGTGACTCTCCAGGTTACATGATCTTGGACAACTTGCTGACCTTTCTCAACAACAGTTTCGTCATCGCATAGCAGATATTTCAGCCACCTCACTTGACATCCCTGAGAACCAAGTTTTTAAATGCATTAAGAGCTTAGCACAAAGCACGCGACCCTCTAATTCAGAAACATCAGAACACCGTAAAAGAAGTTCATACTAAAATCTGAACTTCACAAATTCTGCGTCTTCATTGAGATCTAGCACATGTAATAGGAAATTGGAAATACTTTATACTCATAGGATGAAGATTCCAGTTTATAAATGGTAGCTTTTTCCGAGTAGAGAGTCTTTCATTGATTGCCCTTTGATCCTGAAGTGCAGAAATTAACTCTACCACAGTTCCAACTGTTTTATCTGTTACAGCGCGCTCATTACTACCAATAACATCTTGTCTTGGTTACAGTCTATAGGTACCGTAGATACCTATCTATCCATCCACCTAGGTATGTTTATTCAAACACTTTCTAAATTATTCAATTTTCAAGCTTGAATCCAACCATAGGAATAATCTAGTACAGAGGTTGGCAAACCACAGCCCATGGGATAAATGGGGTCCCAAACCTGTTTTCACAGAGTTTTATTGGAACGCAGCCACACCCAATGGTTTATGTGTTGGCTACAGCTGCTTTCTCCACACGACAGAAGTGAGTAATTGTGACAGAGCCAAAAGTATTTACTATCTAACCCAAGTTTTCCACACCCTTCCCTCAGGTGAGAAACTGAGGCCAGGAAAGAAGTGGCCTGTTAAGGTGCCTGCCTCCGTGGTATCACCATGCGGTCATGCCCAGTACGAGGGTCTGGGACACCTCCTCTTACCTTCCTCCATCGAGGGGACCAGAACAGCTACCCCAGGGGTGAGGACGGCACCCAAGTCAACAGAGTCCTTCTGCCGATGGCCACACTTCATGATCTCATCTTAAATATAAACAAGTAATGACATCCCTAACCTGGAGGTCAAGGGGAGGGTGGGTAAATCTTCCGGGAGGAACGTGGGAGAAAAGCAAAAAAAGGGTTTACAAGCCTCCAACTTGAGTCCTTTCAAGTTCTCAACGTGCCCTCCTGCACCCACTCTGCTTACAGTAATGACATGTTTAGACTCCCTTAGCTCAGAGCCCCAAGACAGCGATCTTACCCATCTCGATTGCCACCTGAAATAAACAGCCGAAACAGCTGCCACCTCAGGCCAGCTGGGAAGAGGAAGAGGAAAGAAACATGACAATGAGGGAAACCTAAAAAGAAGGTGGCAAACTCTGAATGGAGCCTGTGGAAGGATGGACAGTTCTAGACTTGGAGGAAGTAGAGTGTGAATTCCGGCTGTTATACTGCCTTACCTGGGTGACCTTTGCTGAGACTTCACCTCCCTGACCTGTATTGTCCACCTTTGTCAAATGGGCTGGGTGACACCCAAATCCACTGTGCAGAAGCAATGAGGCCACGTAGGCCCAGGTTCCTGGCACTGTCCCTGGGCCTCCAGAAGGGACACCATTTTTTCCTCTCTTTGGCATCCTCCCCACCCTAAGTCTATCGTGGGGGTCGATCAGCAGCTGCAACAGGGCCCAGGGTTTGGGTTCTATTATCAGACAAGCCTAGAGGGGAAGTCTGTGAACTTTCAGAAGGCTGCGACCTTGAGTCAAAGGTGCAGTCCCACCAAGACTCCACTTAACAATCTACAAAAGGGGCAGTACACCCACCAGCATCCCAGAGAAGAATTAAGTGAGATAACATAAGTCAAGGGCCTGGCCCGTATCCAACACTTAACACGTACCCACTAAATTACTCACTGAATTACACCTTACTAATGTGCAGTTAACCAACTGAAAAGAGCCCCAAACAGCTCGACACAGTCGGGAGGGTATGCCTACGCGTGAGTATACATTATGCAAGTGTGTGTGCGTGTGTTTTCCACTTCCTTCAATCAGTTTGTCTATTTACTGTTACTCCTTTCACAGCCACTGGATTCACTCAGCACCCCTGAGGCCCAGTAGCAGGGTCTCCCCTCCTTTGACCATTCTGGAGTCAAATGAATTAGACCAGAATCCTGAGAGGTGGTGGGCCCTGCCCAAGGGAACACACGTCACACCAGCCGCTAGCCGAATGAGGAAGAAGCTCTTCTGAAGACAGACCCAGATAACACGCAGAGCATATGTACGCAACAGGCCACTAACACATGACTATACAGTGTTGAGGGCTGTGATACATTCAACGGCCTCCTTAGTCCTTTAATAAAACACTTGATAGGTTTATGCATCCTGCAGGAATCCGCCGGCGTTACTGCAAAATTAACTGAGCGGCTTCAGACCCGGCGAGTGCCAAGCCAGGGAAGAGTCTGTGGCCGCCTCCCAGTCAAGAGGACGGCTGTTCCCAGGGCAGGGATGGTCACTGCTGTGGGCTCGCACCCCCGCACCAACTGCCGGTGGACTGAGTCACAAGGCTAAGTGTTAATGAAGGACGATGGAGAGACAAAGAGAGAGAAAGGAGAGAGAGAGTGAGAGACCCAGAGCTGGGCGTGTGCGGTGGTGTGGTGAGTATGAGCCTGTGTGGAAAATTCTAACAGCCGATCTGGGCAGCGTCAACTTCCCCGACACCCACAAACAGGCCCATGAGATTCCAAGGCAGGTTACGGCTTGAAAAAGAAATCCCACCTCATGTTTGCAGACACCACCTCCGGCCTGGTTTTAAAGGCAGAACGGTAGCAAAGAGGGTTCGCACTCCAGAGCCTTCCATTACGCAAGCTGGATTTGTCTCATTAAATTATTTCCAGTGTCTCTCCCTAGGCAGGGTGGGGCTGGGGGGGTGGACCAATCCCCCTTAATGCTTTAAATCAGTCTCGAAGAGAAGTGCCATAGTGTACACAACCACCAACACACCCAGCTATTTTTTAGAATCTGCCAGAATGAATCAGCCCCCAACCGGCAATGCCAGACAGTGCCGTGGGGAAGGAGTCTTTCATAACCGACCCAGAAGGGCAGCTGAGTGCCATTCCAAACTCAAGGCTGGGCTGGAGGAGGCTGGGTTCTCTGAAGCATGGTCTCCCATCCATGCAGAAATTGATTCATACCAGAGACAGGAAAATCTCTATTTTGAGGCTAAACAGAAGTCACAGCACTCATCCCAGAGAGCAGCTCACAACTGGACACTCCTGGAGATGCGATCATAGCTGCCCATTGCCTCGGGCAAACAAATGAAAGCACAGAACCTTCAGACTGGCCAGTGGGTGGCAATGCCTTTGTACCACCCAGGGCAAGCGTGACAGGTGTCATGGGGCAGATGAGTGGAAGAGCTTAGAACAGCCGCGGGGTCTTCTCAGGATGCCTGGGCAGCCCTCTGCCACATCAGTCCTTCGGTGGAGGCGGCAGACACAGGACGAGACGCACAGAAGAAAGCTATCCCACACCTGTGCTCCCAGGACAACGTCCACAACTGCTCAAAGAGGCAGGAGGCGTAGGCCCTGTGCACGCACTCACCTGCCAGCCTCCTGCAAGCTGCCCTGCTGGAGCCCTGGGGCGACAGAGTCATTGGAGGAATGTGTCACCCTGGGGCAGAACCCACTCTCCGAGGCAGTGGGTCCCCCCCACCAATTAGAAAGGGACTGAATTAATCATCCATGGTTACGTGCCCTGTCTGTGTGTCTGTCTGTGTGACTGTCTGTCACACACACACACACACACACACACTCCCACACTCCACTTTCTGACTCATCTGGGGCATTCTGAGTTGCTCCCAGCCCGTTCTGCGGGGAACGGGGATAATTGTACTGCTGTCTCACCGACATTCTGACAGGTACGAGCCCAGCATCTTTCCTGAATTTCCTCGGGCGTTGGACAGGGGAGGGTTGAGCCGCAAGGGCCCCAGGGAGCCTCCTCTCTCAATGCATTTTCCAGAAGGGCACAGAATGAAGCCCAGTGCCAACTCTCAGGCCAGCTTCTGCGGGAGCTCCTGCCCTGCGACTCACAGCCCTGAATCCCTCACCAGGAGCTGCCACCGTCAGCTCCCAGCCCAGGCCCCACGTGGCCGGCAAATGCCAGTGAATCCACACTCAAAGGCCACTCTGTCTGCTCCTGCAGGCACGTGGGGTGCCGTGCCCACCACAAGCCGGACTCTTCCATCTCGGCTCCTGCCAAAATTCATTTACATCTTGATGGCTGAGTCCAAGGACAAGGTTCTTGAGGACACAGTTGTGGCAAAGGCAGGGGCCACGGCAGCCACTTCTAAGGACTGGGCAGGCTTCTCCACCTCCACGCACCGCTTACCTTGCCAAACTGCTCGAAATACTGCTTCACATCTTCCACCACCGTGTTCGCAGATAATCCACCTACAAAGATTTTCTTTGTTCTTGTGACCATCTGCAAGAAATGACAAGAGGAAGACATGGGTTAACTAAGTTATCTGAAGCCACACTCACCGAGATGCTGAGCAAGCCACTCTCCACACTTCTCTAGAGAGGAAGGCGATGTTAAGAATATGCCAGTTGCACCAAGCAGGCCCTTTGGACGTCTCAGGATACCGGAGACCATCACTCTGGATACCTTAGGCCTTCAGACCGCAACCTGAAAGCTCGAGTTTCATACAGATGGAGAGTGAACCACTTTGGCTATAACACACGGCTTCACTGCGACGTTAAGTCACACATCAAAGCTTTTTTTTTTTTTTTTTTTTTTTTTGCGGTACGCGGGCCTTTCACTGTTGTGGCCTCTCCCGTTGCAGACCACAGGCTCAGCGGCCATGGCTCACAGGCCCAGCGGCTCCGCGGCACGTGGGATCTTCCTGGACCAGGGCACGAACCCGTGTCCCCTGCATCGGCAGGCGGACTCTCAACCACTGCGCCACCAGGGAAGCCCTATCAAAGCTATTTTCAACCTAAGAGACATGAACAAAAGAGAACTACGTGCATAAAGGTGTGCTGCCCTGAAAGTACCCATAAGGTGTGTCAATAAGAAACTCACACATAATTCAAACCCACGTGCAGACTGCCTACACCGAGCCATTCTGGGTGCTGGCTTACGTCTGTGAACAGGACAGACAGGACCTCATACACTGGGACCGCCCTCCAAGCCCGGCCCCCAGGGTTCCTTCCCCTCTGGATTTCTCACCATTCACCTTGATTTGTCCTACACTCAGCCAAGCACAGCTGGTCCCCAGGCCTCCACACCTCTAGCCACGCAGGTCCTGCTCCTTGGGAGACCTCTCCACTCCTGCACCTCCCTTATCAAGTTCTGACTTTCCTCCGAGATCCAGTGCCCTTCTCCAAAATTCAAAATACCTGTATAGTTGCCCCACCCAGAAGCTGTTTCTCCTGCTTCTGAACCCCAAACACTGCGCCCCTCTGCCTCTCACACACTCACTACTTTCCACCTCGCACTGAAGTGAGTGATAATCCTGCCTTCGTTCTAACCTCCTCCCCTAGACCGTGGGCTCCTGACTCCTCTCGGTACCCCCCGGGGTGCAAATACAGGGCTAGGCACACAGAAGTCCACGACCAAAGGCTGGTGGATGCAAAAACAAACGAATTTCTGCAACGGCCACATTTCATAGATCTTGTCACAATATATAATACATACGTACATAAAATCATCACATTGTATGCTTTAAATATCTTACCATTTTATTTGTTAATTACACCCCAATAAAGCTCAGGGAAAAAATGTTTGATGAGAACATACAAAGAAAAGCAAGATTAAAACCCAAAAATAAATGAATGAGAGGAATCTGAAAACGTTTTAAAAACAAAGAAGAAAGAAAGAAACAGCCACAGTGTCACACATGTCTATTGTAAGTCGATGCAGGGGGTACTTCCCTGGTGGCGCAGTGGTTGGGAATCCGCGTGCCAATGCAGGGGACACGGGTTCGAGCCCTGGTCTGGGAAGATCCCACATGCCGCGGAGCAACTAAGCCCGTGCGCCACAACTACTGAGCCTGCGCTCTAGAGCCCGCAAGCCACAACTACTGAGCCCACGTGCTGCAACTACGGAAGCCTGCGCGTCTAGAGCCCCGTGCTCCACAACAAGAGAAGCCACCGCAATGAGAAGCCTGCGCACCGCAACGAAGAGCAGCCCCTGCTCGCCGCAACTAGAGAAAAGCCCACGCGCAGCAACAAAGACCCAACTCAGCCAAAAATATAAATAAATTTATTTTTTTTTTTAAAGTCGATGCAGGTTGCCTAAGTATGGGGGCCATGGCTGCCTGGATCACGTATTACTGAGTCTCCTGACACATGTGTGGAGAGAATGAACCAACCAACCCACTCCCAACAGTAGAGACTCAGCAGAGTGACACCTAAGGGCACAGCGGTCACAGGCAGGCTGTTCTAAGGAGTGTGAAAGGCTCTGGAAACCTGGCTTCTGTGTCTAAGTCTGGATGTGACCCTGGACAGGACTCTCCTGAGGGCTGGGTTCTGTGCTCTGCACGTGAAGTCCTGGACCAGAGCTCCCTGTCCCGCCTAACCCTGAACTCTCCCGAATCTGTGAGCGTGGTGGGCCCGACAGGGAGGCTCCCAGACCTCGGGGACCTCACGCTTTAACTCAGCAGCTCCCAGAGGGGACACATGCCACCTCAGCCCGCTGACTGACCCCCGACCTGGAATACCCTTGTAGTGGACATCCTGTGCTGTGTCAGGAGGACACTGTCCTGGTGACTCCCATACAGCTCACTGGCCACCATGCAGTGGTTTGCATGTGTGTTTAAAACTGTTGTTTACCATTTTTTCATCTCGTTTCAGATGAATGAGAAATTTGATGAGATAATGTACGTGAGGACGTTCTATGAAGATCCCAGCAGTGTCCACACCTCCGAGGTCCAAGAACCTCCGGTTAACTGGTGGGCATCTTACCCAGCCCCTTGTTCATCTCCTCCTTATCCGTCTCCCTGCTTATCCCTCGGTCTCCCTGGTGGATCAAGGTCACCTTCACGGTGACGCTCCATCAGGCCCTCTCCAGATTTAAATCTCTCTCTACATTCACTAATCATCAAATTTTACTCATCTAACTTTCCTAATGCATTTATTCAGCAAATAGATTAAGTGCGAGGTGCCGGAACTCACATTCAAATACAGTGTGGAATTTAATCCCCTTTAAAATGGAGATATAATAAATAATTAGCCTACCACACAAGGTTCCCGCTGCAACTAAATTAAATAACATATGCCCAGGGCTTCCCTGGTGGCGCAGTGGTTGAGAATCCGCCTGCCAATGCAGGGGACAAGGGTTCAAGCCCTGGTCCGGGAAGATCCCACATGCCACAGAGCAACAAAGCCCGTGCGCCACAACTACTGAGCCTGTGCTCTAGAGCCCGCGTGCTGCAGCTACTGAAGCCCGCGCGCCTAGAGCCCGTGCTCCGCAGCAAGAGAAGCCACAGCAATGAGAAGCCCGCGCACCGCAACGTAGGGTAGCCCCCGCTCTCCACAAGTAGAGAAAGCCCGCGCGCAGCAACGCCAAAAATAAATAAATAAATTTACAAATAACATATGCCCAGGTGTCTGGTGGGACAGCGCGTACATGATAAATAAATGGTCACTAGCTGAATCCAAAGTCAGTTACTAAATTCATCCTTCAAGCTCAGAAGAAACGTGCAGCAGAAAGATACCTTCTACCAGACACTTTGATAAATCAACTCTTACTGCCTATTCTCTTCCACTATCATTTCAAAAACACTTTCCTACATCTCTACGTGATTTCAGATGGGCAAAGACTCCCAATAGTTTCATTTTAGATTTTTCATTCCTTTTTTTAAACCCCAGCCAAGCAATTAAATATCTATAAAGAAACACTAATGTGATCTACAAACATGCACTCGTGGAGTTCTCAACTTAAAGAAACTCTGGAGAGGTATTCCAAAAAATGAATCCCATGGTCTCATTCAGACGTTGTGTAGAGCCAGGTGGGTATAGACAGCAGGTCCTATATATATTCCAAACGTTCACATGGACGCAGAGAATTAAACGACCATCGTGCCCTCATTCCAAATAACAGAAGCCAACAGAATGTTCATTCCCCAGTAACTGATAAAAAGAGAAGGTTCCCTCTTACACCCTCCACCGTTGCCCTACAGCTGTAAACCTGCCAAGACAGAGCCCTAAATGCTGGGGAAGACATCCAGCTATAAATCTACACATTCCCAAAACAGTCTTTCAAACACTTTTTTTAAAACAAGGATGAGAAATTCCAGGCCCCAGACAATGTGGCCAAAGTGTCCAAGTTACTAAAACATCCTCTCCGGGAAGCAGCTCAGATATAGAGATAGATCCCACTCTTCAGCAAACAATAAAAGGAGACTGGTTTAATCAAAACCTTCCCAACGTGAAGAGGCCGGGGGGAAGATGGGCAACACTTGGTTAGCTGCTCACCGACGTCTCAGCTTCAGGAGAGGGGGGCATGGCTGTGGGGTGATGGGGCTCTGCAGGTGACCCCTCCCGCCAGGGGCGATGGGGAAAATGGGAGTGATTTACTGTGGGAATTCCGATGGCGTCACTACTAAATGGGCTGTGCACTGCTCCGTGATTTGCATTCTGGAGAGGGACGCAGGGGGCAGGCGGAGGATGCTAGAATCACACACTCTTCCCTCCATTTCCCTCCCACCTCCACGGCTCCCGAGGACAGCAGGAAGGGGACAGCACGGGGATGTGGTGTCCAAGGTCTCAGTGGACTAAACGGAGGTCTTCAAATTCCCATCAATACTGTCAAGGTTTCATTTCTGTATACGTGTGTGCATGCGTGTGCGCGTGTGTGTGGTGTATTGGGGGTACCTCTCTATTCCCAATCCTTGAGTCTTGGCTTCTATGTGCCCCAGGAACCATCCAGCACCCCAGACGTTTAACCCTCTCTGACCCTGGAAACAGCAAGCAGGACCAGTTACACACTGGCCCCCGACTCTATAGCCCTCTGTGTTATAAAAAAGTCCTCTCTGCCCACAGTGGAGAGAGCCACCTGTGTCTTCTTCCTGTGCTAGGCCCTTCGGGTAACTGTTTCCCAACCCACAGCCTTCACACCGACACACAGCCGCTCTACACCAAAAGGCTCAGGGCCTCCACAGCCCACTTAGATGGAGAGAGCCACCCATCTGCTCCAAAGAGAGCTCAGTCCGAAATCCACAAGGAAATGGGTCTGAAACATCCTTGGCTTGGAGTTTTTGGTGGAAGGTTGCACCCAGAGCGAGGGCCCTACCCCCTTGGGGACAGTCCCTCCCATAGCAGATGCCTCCTTTTATGGTCTAAGGCGGCATTCTGGGAAGGCGTGTGTGTGTTTGTGTGTGTGTGTGTGTGTGTGTGTGTAGCACGCATAAGGGCATGGGGAGGGTCTGGGCTGTCACAAATCACTGCTGCAAAGTTTTGTTATCTGGACCCATAATTTAACTAAACACTACTGCTCTCCACACAACTCTTGGCTCCAGAAAGAAAACCCCAGCAACCATTCTAGTTAGGAAAATTGCTGTTTACACATAAGAACTGGCCAAAGCCAGCTGCTAACTAGAGCTGCAAAGAACACTCCACCTTCCTGCCTCTAACCAGAGAGTTGGCTTTTTTTTTTGAGTTTCAAAAATTCCCTTTTAAAAAAATGTGTTTCCATCTGAAATGGTCACTCAGAGTGGAGCCACTGGCTGTATTTTTATAAAATTGAATAAAGCAGGGGTGTGTGTGTGTGTGTGTGTGTGTGTGTGTGTGTGTGTGTGTGTGTGTGTGTGTTGAAAGCAGAGGGTGGAGGTATTAGAATCTTTTATGATGAGATCGAAGAGGAAATTTTAGCTCCAACAGCACTGGCCCAAAGATATTAGTTGTCACAACGAGAAAACAACAGAACAACGACAAATATTTCTGATCCTAATAAATGCATGGAAAGGCAGGAAATGGCTCTGGAGAGTCTTAAATGGGTGTGAGAGAGACCCAGAGAAACTCAGTCAGCTCTTGCCATAACCATGCTCCTGAAAAGAGTTCAAATTCCCCTCGGTGAAAAACCATGAGCCATCTTCAGGGCGCAAGAACGCAGGCTCTTTGCAGACGCTCTCCCATCTATGGGAATCCCAAGGTTGAAAGGGCCCAGGAAGGATGAGAATGCTAGCATTGCGCGAGCTCTCGCAAACCTGACTGCTCACCATCCCCATTATGCAGATGAAAAAATCAAGTCCCAGCAAGAGGATTCATCTGCTAGTTAAAGGCAAGACAGAGTGACAAGGGAGAACTGGTAAGTTGCCAGATACCATGTGATTTCATACTAGATTCTGAATTTGGTGAGAACTTTGCTCTTCAGGATCTAGGATGAGATTGTGTGGTATCATCAACTCTGCAGTTGAGAATTAAGCCCAATCTTTCATGGTAAAGAAGCTCTAGGGGGGCTTCCCCGGTGGCGCAGTGGTTGAGAGTCCGCCTGCCGATGCAGGGGACGCGGGTCCGTGCCCCGGTCCGGGAAGATCCCACGTGCCGCGGGGCGGCTGGGCCCGTGAGCCATGGCCGCTGAGCCTGCGCATCCGGAGCCTGTGCTCCGCAACGGGAGAGGCCACAACAGTGAGAGGCCCGCGTAACACCAAAAAAAAAAAAAAAGAAGAAGAAGAAGCCCTAGGAAGGCTGACTGAGATCCTAAAGTCCCAAACTCCATGGCCCCCTCCCCCAGGGTGTTTCTTCCAAGGGACCTGTCCTCTAAAATTCCTACATTCTCCCAATATTTTCTTCCATTCTGCCCTCCTCCCCCTAAACTACCACTCTTGCCACCACCAACACCCCAATCACATACGAATCCAATGGCAAAACTCATGTAACATACGAAATCAGAACACAAGTCAGGAACTGGGAATCTTCTCCAAAAATTTCTAGAATCCTATGTGGAAAAAGAGACTACAGTGGCTTGATGAGTCGCCCCAAAAGTGCATGTCCGCCTAGAACCTCAGAATGTGATGTCATCTGGAAAGAGGGTCTTGCAGCTATAATTAATAAAGGATCTTGAGATGAAATCACCCTGGGTGTAGTGTGGGCCCTAAACCCAATGAAGTGTCCTTATAAGAGGAGGAGAAGGGACACGGACACACACACACACACACACACACACACACACACACACACACACACGAAGGTCATGCGAAGACAGAGGCAGAGACTGCAGTGAGGTGTCTACAAGCCAAGGAATGCCAGCAGGTCCCAGGAGCTAGGAGAGAGGCGAGGGACGGTTTCTCCCTCACAGCCTCCAGAAGGGAGCCTCTGTCTCCTCCAGACTTGTAGACTCCTGAACTGGGAGAGAATGCTTCTGTGGCTTCAACGACCCAGCGTGTGGCAGCCCCAGGCAACTAACATGGGGACCTCCTTGGGAGAGGCTCTCAGACACCACGGCCTCAGTCTCACCTTTCCTTGGTGACGGTGGGACATGGCCCGCAAGGACACCTCCACCACCCTGCGGGAGAAGAACACTACACCCCAGGTGTGACCATCTGAGTCTGCCCTCCCGAGGAAGGCAGGTCACACTAATCATTTGCACAAGCACTCTGGCAGGGGCCGCAGGGTCAAGGCTCTGCCCCAGAAGGTGAGGTGGGAAGGTAAAGGAGTCAGGAGAGCAGAGCCAGCTCTTGAGAAGCAGCCCAAATGTGACTTAAGTTCCTCTGATAAAACATGTAGGGCCAGGGCTGACACGTGGCAGGGTCCCTCCTAATAGCAGATCCTCTTCTGCTACGGACAGCCGTGGTGCCCGCGTCTCCGCCACGCTCAGAAAGCGCTGTCCTCACTGTGGCCACACTGTGCGCCCAGCCCCCTGAGCTGAGCCCTCCTCACAGCTGCCCTCCCTCAGGCCTCACGTCAGTTCTCAGACGGGTCTCAGCTTCTCTTCCACAGCCAAGGAGACAGGCTCAGAGATGTGAAGCGTCCAAAGTCACACAGCACTAGCGGGTGACAAAATGGGGCGTCACAACCCCGAGCTTTCGTTTTTGGTGGGGGGGCCGGGCGGGCACGCCACGCGGCTTGTGGGATCTTAGTTCCCCGACCAGGGATCGAACCCAGGCCCCTGGCAGTGGAAGCGCCGAGTCCTAACCACTGGACCACCGGGGAATTCCCTAACTTGAGCTTTCTATTCGTTGAATCTCCTACACCTTTGCTTGCGACATCCCAGCAAAAAGAGACAACTGGGGACAAGGAGACGAGGGGGTGCCAGGAGGAGCAAGTCTGATTCTGCCCTTTTCGATTCTGAAGCCAAGATGCAAAACCGACAGGCCAGATGCTGCTGATGGGAACGTCAAATGCTGCACCCACTCTGGCAAACAGTCTGGCAGCTGCTCAAATGATTAACTGTCGAGTTACCATAGGACCCAACAATTCCACTCCTACTATATATCCAAGAGAAATTAAAACGTATATCCAGGGCTTCCCTGGTGGCGCAGTGGTTGAGAGTCCGCCTGCCGATGCAGGGGACACGGGTTCGTGCCCCGGTCCGGGAAGATCCCACATGCCGCGGAGCGGCTGGGCCCCGTGAGCCATGGCCGCTGAGCCTGCGTGTCCGGAGCCTGTGCTCCGCAGCGGGAGAGGCCCGCGTACCACAAAAATAAATAAATAAATAAATAAAATAAAATAAAATAAAATGTATATCCACCCAAAACCTTCCCCACAAAATGTTCACAGCAGCCTTGTCAGTCAGAAAGTGCAACAAACCCATCCATCAAACAACCCATCGATGGATGGATGGATGGATAAATTAAGTGTGATCTATCCATATAATGGAATATTATCTGGTCACAAAAAGGAATGGAGTGCTGACACGTGCTACAACCTGGATGAATTTTGAGAACATTGTCTGAAGTGAAAGAAGTCAGTCATAAAAGACCACATATTGTATGACTCCATTCATATGAAAGTTTGACGGGGAAACCCATAGGGACAGCACGTAGAAGAGGGGTTGCTTAGGGCTGAGGGAGAGGTCGGGAGGTGTGGCTAAAGAGCATGGGGCTCCTTTGTGAGGTGGTGAAAATGCTCTAAAACGGACTGTGGTGATGGTGCACGTATCTGTGAACAGACCAGAAACCACTGAACTATACGCATCAAATGGGTAAATTACATGGCATGTGAATTGTATCTCACTAAAGCTGTTTTTGGAGTTTTTCTTAATGACAGGCCCAAAAGATCCCCAAGTCAAGAATCTGAGTGCAAAAAGGGCTTAAAATAGACCCAAGCGTCCAAGAAAGCATGCCTCCCCTGTTTCATCTACCAGCTAATTCCATGTGCCTCAATTCACCCACGGTTGACCACTGGACAAAGGTATAACAATATCTGATGTTGTCAACTGCAGAAATTAATTTAACTTCAGAGGAAATTAATTATAAATATAACCCCAAATGTTTCTTAGAGCTCTCTCTCCCCATCTGTATCTATTAGCCAGACAGCACCAGCGTTCAGGCTACAATGTGGCATTCCCTCTAAATAGCTTTAAAATTGCAAGGAAAAGAATAGCCTTCATCTATATGGGGCTAGAATATAACGTATACACAATTAGCCGACATAGCCAGGGTACAGCATTACCTCTGATTAAAACAGTAACTCACCTAAAAGAAAGCGTGATCTCTTAATGAAGGTGATCAGCTGTTTCAGCAGGAAGCCGACTCCCCAAGTCCTTTCCAAGCCCTCACCCAGCTCCCTCCCAGGCTAATTTAAAAAATACTACTTCCCCTAACCCTTGGGGGAAAATCTGTAGCCAGAGAGGGTGTGACCTGTCCACAGATTGGTATCAGAGAGTAATATCCTAGCCAGTGGCCCTCAGACTGGGGGCTGGCGGGTAATAGAAAAAGGTGCAGAGATGGAGGGCCGCCTTGGAAAGCACAGGAAATTACTACGATCGTGACCTGATGCTGAGCTGAGCGAGGTGGCTGGCTGGCCATCACACCATCCTCCCAGGTACCCAAGCTGCTCTGCATCCACGGGTAGTGTCTCCATCCCTCCATCCCTCTCAGAGCCCCCGCCCCCAATACCTGTCACAGAGTGATGGACTCAGTACACAGAAGGCCCCGAAGACTCTCTCCAGGGTTCAAATGATTACCAACCCACAGAGGCAATTAAAACCCATCATCTTTTAGAGCAACGGTATTAAGCGAAATTAAGTACCCTTTACTACTGCTGAATTTTCATTTTCGAGGAAGCCGAGCATTTCTGCATACGGAAGAGGTGCCTCCACAGCCCCAGCCAAAACAGATTCTTAATAAACCCCAGAAAGAGGTGGGAAAGAAGAGACCTGTGCCTGTGCCTCCAGCAGTAGGAGCCCGATTCACCCACCCACAGGGTGGACTTCTTCTGAAGACAAAGAGGAGGCCTCCCGGTGAGGGGGAGGGCCCTTAGAAATGGTAACATGATGGCCCCGGGGCCCCGTGGCTAAAGCCTAAGTCCAAGGGGACCCTGCCGACAGAAATGGTCCAAGGCAAGCAATAATAACAAGTTTAAAATTCTTTGTCCACCCGGTTTCACGTTTTCAAGCACATCTGTGTACAACTGAGACATACTGAATAACTCCCCTGACTGGTCAGATGAAAAGAGGTCAAGTCTCTCAACAGCTCTGGGAGACACCTTCCCTCCATTGAAAAATGGGCATAAGGCCCTGGTCTGAACAACACAAACTGAGATGGCAAATGTGAAATCCTAACTCCAAGACCATGGCCCATAGGAAGCCCCTGTACACCTCGAACCAAGTCACCAAGGCCAACCCAAACCCCAAGCCCACGCCGCTAACACACACCTTCCTCAGAGCTTCTCCCCCGGCTCCAGCCTCGCCAGTGCCAACCTCCAGGCAGAGAGGTGCCCGGAGCCCTGCTCACCGCCGTGCTCAGGGTTTACCGAAGCCAGCCCGTGGGCAGGCCCCGGGACTGAACACACAGCTGAGGTGACGCTTTCAGACCATCCCTTCCTACTTCCCAAACCACTCTTTTCCTGAAACATTTCAGGTTGTCTGGGTAGCAACTACCAGAGAGGCAGTTTCTACTCAGAAGTTAAGCATTTCACCAATCGAAACTACCATGAAGCACCATCTCCGGCCAATCAGAACAGCCATCATCAAAAAGTCTACAAACAGCAAATGCTGGAGAGGGTGTGGAGAGAAGGGAGCCTCCTACACGAGTGGGGGGAATGCAAATTGGTGCAGCCACTAAGGAAAACAGTGTGGAGGTCCCTTAAGAAACTAAAAACAGAGCTACCATATGATCCAGCAATATGCTATTCTGGGCATATATCCAGAGAAAACCATAACTTGAAAAAAATACACGCACCCCCATGTTCACAGCACCACTATTTACAACAGCTGAGAAATGGAAGCAACCTAAATGTCCACTGACAGATGAATGGACAGAGAAGATGTGGTACATGTGTGCAGTGGAATACTACTCAGCCATAAAAAAGGATGAAATAATGCCATTTGCAGCCACATAGATGCACCTAGAGATTATCACACTAAGTGAAGTAAGCCAGACAGAGAAAGACAAATATCGTATGATATCATATATATATGTGGAATCTAAAATATGATACAAATGAACTTATTTGCCAAACAGAAACAGACTGACAGACATAGAAAACACACTTATGGTTACCGAAGGGGAAAAGCAGGGAGGGAAGAATTAGGAGTTTGGGATTAGCATATACAAACTGCTATATGTAAAATAGATAAACAACAAGGTCCTACGGTATAGCTCAGGGAACTATACTCAATCTCTTGTAATAAACCATAACGGAAAAGAAGATGAAAAAGAATATATATATATGTAACTGAATCTCTCTGCTGTACACCAGAAACTAACCCAACTTTGTAAATCAACTATACTTCCATTAAATAATTAATGAATGAATTTTTAAAAAGAAGTTAAGCATTTAAAAGTTCCTTGAAACCAGAAGAGCCTCTGTGTCCTCCACGTGACGTGCAGGAAAGCTCAAGGCGCACGCTGAAAACCATGTCAGGAAGGATGGTCGGAAGACAGACCCTTGGTTAAGGAAAACCAAGTAGGGCACCACTGTACTCTGGGGAAGACTGGTCGATACAGGACTTCAGGAACAAGGACACAGCTCTTCTTGGGAGAGAAAGGATAAAAACTAGGCTGGTAGGCAGGCTCTGAAGCCAAGGTATCCCAACCCCCAGGCCCTCCAGCTGATTTCATTAAAAGAACAAATGGCAGCCTTAACCCTTAGCCTTGATTACCTTTATTAACATATTTTAGATGCACATGGCAATCAGTTCTTGATGAGCAAGTTTTACCTAATCCATGGAGCTGAACCAGGCTGCAGATTCCCCGACACTCCCGGAGGACAGCAGGGCTCAACCCTGGCTGCACCTTGGAACAGCCAGGGGAGCCCCTAAAACCTACAGATATGGGCCCCACCCTCAGGGATTCTGATTTCATTGGTCTGTGGGGAGGCCTGGGCATCAGTATTTTCTCAACATTCTCCAGATGATTCTAATGTACAGTCAGGGCTCTGCAAGAAGCTGCTTGTGCCATCTTACAGGAGAGAAAGTGGACGACGGAGACCTCAACAAAAGGTCTCGTTAGTACCATCCTGCACACAAGAGAGGGGAAAAGCCAGGGAAGAGCAGGAGGAGGCTGGGACTTGAACCAGGGAGCGCTGGGCTTGGGTGCCTTGCAGCTGAGCCATGGGCAAAAGCGAGGGCAATACCTATATGTCACAGAGCTGCCATAAGCATCACCAGAGATAAGGGATGTGAAAGCACCTGGCACATGTCAAAAAACATTTGCTTGAATCCCAGGAGAGTGAGAATGCAGACCAAGAGGGTCAGAGAAGAAAATAAATTGCAAAGGACTTTCTCTGGTGGCAAGCCATATTCATTCACTCATTCTCTCATCAGACGTGTTCTGAGGACCTACTATGTGCCGAGCATGGTGCTTGGCTTCATAGATGTTAAGTGGCCCAAGAGCTGGTCTCTGCTCTGATGGTGTTTACAGTGAAGTAGCAGGCTCATTACTGCAGCCTGGTGAGGCTTTGGGGTGCAAGACTGGGTGTGACCTGAGGCTTGAAGTCAGCAGGGGGGACCCAGGAAAGGAAGGGGAGAAGGGCCTCCCCAGCTGAGGCTGTAGCATCTTCAGTGTTGGCTGAAAGGCTGCAAGCGAACCTGAAATACTGCAGCTCAAGGTATCAACGGAATGCAAGGAGAAGGGGGGCCAGGCCAGGCAGGGAAGGCCCTGCAGGCCATGACAGGAAGCAACAGAAAGCCTCCACAGGGTTTAAATAGGGGAGCAACTCTCCAATCGGCTGTTAAAGAGAAAAGCAGGGCCACTGTGGGGGGCTGGGTCACCTTAACACTTAGATGCTGGCAAGGAAGCAAGAGTGGCAGGAAAAGCATGAACCAGAAGGAAGGTTCCCAGACCTAGTGATCTGCATGCAGCCTGGGGTCCACTTCCCCATGAGAAGGTCCCTCCCTGCTCTGTCCCTCATTCTACTGTTCCAGAAACATCCCAGGGGTGGGAGGAAAGGTCGGGGCAGGTGGGGGAGGCACAAGGAGAGAGAAGCACATTGCACCCTTGGCGTGCTCCTCTTTGGTAAACACATTCAGCCACCTGTTGGGTCATAAATTTTACCTGTCAAGAAAAAAAAGAAAGTCAAATTCCCCTCCCAGGATGTGCTGGTCTGCTCCCTGCCACCCGCCACAAGGAACTTCCTCTGCGGGAAGGAGGGGTACCCAGAGAAGTGTTTGCAGGAAAAGAGAGAAGCCAAGATAATCAAGAGCAAGTCCCTCTACCTGTTATTAAATGTCTCAGCCCTCAAGAGAGGGAGGGTGATCTTTCTAAACCAAAGAGATCCTTGGAGGCAGAAAAGAGCATCAGATTTGGAGATTCTGGAGATGGGACGGCCAGTTTTCAATCCCAGCCCCCAGAGCAGGTCAAGTGATAGAGCAGAAAGAGGAACCCAGGAATCTCCATTCTGACATGTATAAAGTAGGTGACCATGACAAGTGACTAAGCTTCTCCGACCTCGAGTTTCTCCCTCTATACAATGGGATTAAAAGAGCTAACACATGGGGCTTCCCTGGTGGCGCAGGGGTTGAGAGTCCGCCTGCCGATGCAGGGGACGCGGGTTCGTGCCCCGGTCCGGGAAGATCAAGATCCCACATGCCGCGGAGCGGCTGGGTCCGTGAGCCGTGGCCGCTGAGCCTACGCGTCCGCAGCCTGTGCTCTGCAACGGCAGGGGTCACAGCAGTGAGAGGCCAGCGTACCACACACACAAAAAAAGAGCTAACACGTGAAACATGCTTAGCACAGGGCTGGAAAGCCAGGCAGACAACTTCCACCTTCCCCGCCACCTGCCCTGCCCCACCAGCCACTGAACTCTCTCGGTTTGGCCATGAACAGGAATCAAACCTTTCCTGCCTGTCCCGCAGACAAAACAGAAGGAAACACACTTGGAAAAGGCAAGAAGCACACTTGTAAATTTAAAGACTAGTTATTATTGATTCTACTTTTTTCAGATTTCTCGGATACCAACCTGAATCAGCACCGCCCACCCCCCGCCCAGCAGTGGTCCTGGGCAACCACAGTATGCCAAGGGCTGAAGCTGCTCCAGCAAAAAGGATGCCATCTCAGTGCCAAGCAGTCTTTATTCACCTTAATCTAGGCAGCCCCTTACCCTACAAAGAGAAACAGACTATTCCACATGAGGAAGATCATTCTCTATACGAGATAAAAGCTGTCCAGGGCTTCCCTGGTGGCGCAGTGGTTGAGAGTCCGCCTGCCGATGCAGGGTACGCGGGTTCGTGCCCCGGTCCGGGAAGATCCCACATGCAGCAGAGCAGCTGGGCCCGTGAGCCATGGCCGCTGAGCCTGCTCGTCCGGAGCCTGTGCTCCGCAATGGGAGAGGCCACAACAGTGAGAGGTCCATGTACCGCAAAAAAAAAAAAAAAGCTGTCCATGCCTTGGAGGTCATATTTCTCTGCAACACCAATATCCTAACATGCCTGTTGTCTCCTCATGCCAGGAACATATTTCTATAAATCCTCACATAAAAGAAAACTTTACTTTCCAGAGGGATAAACAGGGGAGAAAAAGGAAGCAACAGTCGCAGCAAAAACATCACCAATCAAACAGAACTCGGTCCACCAGGAACTTGACTAAACGTGCAATGCTACAGATGTTTTATAGCCATGATGTCTGTTCTATTTAAAACACTTGCGCTCAGCCAACCCAACCACGGGAAAGAGACAAAGAAAAGATATGTTCCCCGGTGTGCCCAACCCAGCTAACTGGTCTGGGCCGGCTGTTTATTGAGGTAAAGAGGTAAGCGGGGACCTGTAGCTGCCCGCCGAATGGTGGAGGGCTCATTTCGTAGTTCACTCTGGAGGGCTGTCAATTCAGCCTCACGGCCCGACAAATGGCGCCCGGTCTCTCTGAAGGGCGCTTCTGCCTGGAAGCCCAGGGTCTTCTATGGGGAACATACCCTGCACCTGACAAGGCTTCATAAAATCTAGTTCCCTTCCCTCAAGGAAGAAAAATCTGCCCAGTTAAACCTCATGTGTCCAACAACACTCATTCATTCCCTCCACAAACCTTTGTTCAGTGCCTTCCATGCATAAGGCCCTGAGCTAGAGGCTCACAGGCAAATCAGCCATGGTCAGGATGCCCCGTATCCCCCCAGAATGGAAGCCTCGTAAGGGAGAGTCAATTCACCCTCCAGAATGGAAGCATCATAAGGGTAAGACTTTTGTCTGTTTTGTTCACCACTGCATTCCTAGTACCTAGAAGAACGCCTAGCACACAGCAAGCACTCAATAAATATGGGTTGAACAAAAGAGTGAACGTATACTCCCTGCTCTTGAATTACCCAGTTTGTGGATGATTCACGGTCCCCGGGTACCTTCCTTGTCTCCTCTCTGGACCCTTGGTAATTCCCAGCACTCCTGGTTGCTAAGCTGGATACAAGCTTCAGGAGATAAAAGCCTTCATTCCTAAGCAGAACAGCTGGCCACAGTCCTGTTCAG
Organism: Kogia breviceps; assembly: GCF_026419965.1. Lineage (NCBI taxonomy): Eukaryota > Metazoa > Chordata > Mammalia > Artiodactyla > Physeteridae > Kogia > Kogia breviceps. The sequence continues at coordinate 25,133,995 of NC_081328.1, forward strand.
GACGCAAGACAACACAGAGTGCTGCTCTGAAAGTTCCCGGCAGACTGAGTCAGACAGACCTTTCTCTGGACGAACACAGTTAGTGATCTGGTAGGGTCATCTTTTATATATAAAAAAGACAATTAGTGACTCTTGATAAGAAACCACTTTAAAGGTCAAATGACACAGGGAGGGTCCTGAAACCCCTGGCAGTCACAGATTCAGTGCCAACAACCAGTGTCTGTATCACTGGCTCTTGATTCTATTCGACATCAAACATTAATGACTACCTAGTCCCCACCAGGTCCTGGGAGCCGAAACGAAAAGATTTAGTTCTCTGCCCTTAAAGATCTCGCAGGGGCCCGACAAAAACACACAATGGCAGGAGTGGGCAAAGTACGACAGAGGGAAATACGATGAATCGTGTCAGGAGGGTCAGAGAAGGCTTCAAAGAGGAGATGCCTGACTAGGGTTTTCAAGGATAAGCAGGAATTTCCCAGGAAGGCAAAAGAGAAAGGCAGACAGAGTCATAACAGCGTGAAATATCCTTGCCCGTTTCAGGCACTAAAAGTTTGGCACTGCTAGGAATCGACTGGAGAGGAGAGTTTAATGGGAGATACGGATGGAGACATGGAGTCTTGTAGACCATGACCAAGGAGACTGGACTTCATCTTGAAGACAAGAGGTCAAAGATTTGAAAGAGAGGATTAACATGACCAGCTCTGTGTTTTAGATAAGTCACTCTACAGAGGGTAGATCGAAGGACTTGAAAATAGACACTGTAAGAACAGTCAGAAGCTTATCATAATAGTCCAAGATGAAGGGGCCCTGAACTAAAGCAAGGATATTTTGCATAACAAAGCAGGAAGAGATTTAAGAGTGAGCAGGAGACAAAATTATCAGAACTGGGTAAATGGCCAGATGCAGAAATGAGGGAGAGGAAGGAGTTTTGAATTTACTGGGTGACTGAGTCAGGGGGGTTTCACCAACAGAGATAAGGAATGCAGAAGAAACAGGTTTGCAGAGGAACGATAAATGTGTTCAGTTTGGGTGTATTAAATTTGCAGTGTCCATAGGACAATTTGGGCATCTGTTCTGCAGCTCAGAAGAAAGATTAAGCCAGATGACCCAGATTGAATTTACCAGTGTCTAAGTGGCCTATAAAATCATGGGAGTGAATGAAATGAAAGGGTAGAGTAAAAGCAGGGACAAGGACAGTTTCAGGAGGAATCCCAACATCTTTTGCAAACCCAAAACAATGGCCAAAGAACCAGGAGAGAAATGAGAGAAAACTGTTTTGCCAAGCGTGGCATATGGCCCCTTGGTCCATTCCCCTTCCCTTGAATCTGAGTAAGCTTGTGACTGCTTCAACCAACAGAATACAGAAGAAGGGATGGTATGTGACTTCCAAGGCTGGGACATAAAAGGTGCTGTCGTTTCCAGCTTTTTCTCTGGGGCATGCATACTTGGAGCCCTGAGCCACCCAAGTAAGAAGACCAACTACCCTGAAGCCGCCATGTTGTAAGGGAGCCCAACCACATCAACAGACCAAATGCTGGAAGCTCCACTCTTCAAGTCATCCCTGCCCAGGCACCAGACATATGAGTGATAAGGCTTCAGATGATTCCAGCCCTTTGCCCTCCAGGGACCATCCAGATGTCAAGTCTTCTGGCCTGAGGTCCGAAACATGGTGAAGCAGAAACCAGCTATCCCTGTTGTGCCCCGTCTGAATTCCTGACCCCGTGATTCCCTGAGCATAATACAACGGTTGCTTTAAGCTGCTAAATTTAGGAGCAATTTGTTACAGAGCAATGAGAACTGTAACGCCAAAGTTAGGGCATTTCAAACAGAAGGGAATGGTCAATGGTGTTCAACAACATAAAGATGTTTAGTACGGTAAGGAGGAATCAGGTCTCCTTTTCATTGGCTCCAGAGCTCAGCCACACACTTTCCATGACCGATCTCAGTACCTGCGGGGCCAGGAATCTACACGCGGCTCATCCACAAACTCCAAGCTGCCATGTGAGCCACTGTCCCAGACGGGCCCCTGGGGGTGCTGAGGGCTGGAGTGACTTGCTCCCTGTGGATAGTTGTGTGTATTCATTTTGGGGAAACCTGACTGCTGATGGCAACTGGCACTGAAGATTTGCCCATGAACACAACTGTTCCCAGGCACGCTGCCATATGCTCGCTGTGGTCAACTTTGCCTTTAGAAAGTTAAAAGTCTAAAAGTCAAGTTTTTCTGGAGAGAAATGGTTAGCGTTATATATGTCGGTAGTTCCAAGCAGCCACCTGAAAACAGGCTGATAAGCAATCTGTTTTAAAAGCGCTTTCTTGCCCTTGGCCAAGGGTACTCCTTTCTTTCTGAGTGAACGCCGGATTTCTGATACTCAGGATACATGTGAAATTATGATCATCTTGCACAGTCTACATCTGCGGCTCTGGGCAACTCACTTCCTGTCCAGCCATCAAGTCTCTGGGTCTCCTGACTTGCTGGGAAATACAGCATTCCTCTCCCTGGCCACAGCCCTGCCCCCTAAAGTCCTGTTTGGTCTTCCACTCTGTTCTTGCCCTGCTCCCCTCAAACCTTCTCTGTGCCCCAAAGATAATCCAGGTCAAAGGAATGTGTCAAAACACAGAGACTGAGCCACATGGGACCCTGTGGAATACTCAGTCTGCACAAAGAGAGACCTAGAAAGGAAATAAGACCCAGTGGTACAATTAACCAGAGGAGAAACCTGATCTTATCACACCTTTTCTTTTGCAAAAATCTCATCATAAGGATATGGCTGAGTTGTTTTTTTTTTTTAAATTTATTATTTATTTTTGGTTGCATTGAGTCTTCATTGCTGCACGTGGGCATTCTCTGCTTTTGGCAAGCAGGGTCTACTCTTCGTTGCGGTGCCTGCAGGCTTCTCATTGCAGTGGCTTCTCTTGCTGTGGAGCGCGGGCTCTAGGTGTGTGGGCTCAGTAGTTGTGGCACACGGGCTCAGTAGTTGTGGCGCAGGGGCTTAGCTGCTCTGCGGCACGTGGGATCTTCCCAGACCAGGGCGCGAACCCGTGTCCCCTGCACTGGCAGGCAATTCTTAGCCACTGCACCACCAGGGAAGCCCATGGCTGAGTTTTAACTGTCCCTTTATCAACACAATTTCTGAGCAGCTACTTGAAATGAAACCTTGTGGGAAGAGAAATGAAGAGTAATAACAGGAATCACTGTCCTGGGGGCTGAGGGGTGGGGGGACTGATATTTTAATCAGGGAGACAGGATACCTGCAGAGACACTGCAAGTCAACAACACATTTCTCAAGGTTTCAGCCTTATGCTCCAGCCTTGCTGCTCTCACCACTACATGCACTTCTACACCCCCAGGCCTTCATTCAAGCTGCCCCCTCACCCAGAAACCTCCCTCCACCTACTTTTGCCCATCACCCTTCTCCAAGCCCTCACCCCTCGCTCCAAACATCCCTGCTCAAATGTCATGTTGCCCTACTAGGCCTTCTCTGACCAACCTATTCAAAACTGCAAGCCACCCCACACCCCAGCACTCCTGGGCCCTTCTTTTGGCTTATCATCTTCTAACAACTACGGTTTACTTATTTTATTTATCCTGTCTCCCTCCCACCAGAAAGGAAGTTCTGTGAGATCAGGAATTTTGTCTGTTTTGTTCACAGACGTGCTCCTAGTACCTGGGCCATGAGTGATAGTCAATAAATATTTGCTGAGTGAATGAACGAACATTCTAAAGCATTCCCCCATCTCCCTTCAGACACCATAAACAATTCCTGTCTCTACACCCGCACTGGATATAAACTGTTCCTAAACAGTGGCTTCCCATTAACACTACATATTTACTCATCATGTTCAAGTTCCTTGCAGGAAAAGACCATTGTTTATTCATCTTCGTATCCCCCAAAGCATTGGCGGTGCTCAAGTATATAATCTACTGAATCCAACTTAAAAATCAAATTGCATGGAAAATGGGCAAAGAATACACAGCTAATGTAACTCTATACCTAAATGATTCTCGTATCCTTCAGCAGTACTTACGAGGCTTGTCTTGGGTGCAGAGCACAGTGCTAGAGTTTCTGAAAATACAGATAAACAAGACACGCACGTGCAATGTCCTACCTGACAGCCACTAGCCACATGTGACTAGCCCCATTTCAAATGCGCGGGGGCCGTATGTACTAGATGGCACAGAACGTATTGCTCGTTGAACAAAGTTTTACTGGACAGCAGTGACATAGACAGTTCTGGTCCTCAGCGTCTAAACCTCTAGTGGGGCACACAGGACAGGTACAGGAAGGACCAGGGAAACAATATGTTGACCAGTCATCAAGGAACCAGCAGAGGGCTGCGAGTGGAAAGGTAAGAGCTGTCACTGCTTGAGAGAAAGGAAGAAGTGGGAGAGGCTTCAACAGAGGGGAGGAGACACGTGAGATGACCCTCTAAGAATGAGTGAGTTTTTCTAGGCAAGAGAAAGGAAGGTCATCCCAGAAGCCTGGAGAGGGAGCACCCCCACACAGAGTGGCTCCAGGGCCCACTCCCTAGAGCAGAGGTGCCTGGGGACCTGTGTGACATGACGCAAGAAGGTGAGGCTGGACTTGCAGCTCTGGAATTCCGGACCCCCTGGGCAGTCGGGAGCAGGTTGCATGTACGTCTGGAGTCAGAGACAGGCCACCAGAGAGAAGCCACTAGAAACCAGATGAGAGGTCTGACAGATGATGTCAGCAGAAGTAGAAATGAGGGAATGGACTCCACGTGGCAGTAGCAGGCCAGGGATGAGGCCACCAATGACCCTTGGGGAGACAGAACACTCACATCAAAAGGGTCCAGGGAGCTCGCCATAGCACAGTCCCCCTGAGATTGTAAGCAGTTGGAGGGCACGTCCCACATCTGCTTGGAGTCTGGGGCTGGGGGGGTTCACAGACTAACCAACACACAAGTCCGGATGGCTCGGCCTCAGAAGCTGCCGCTGGGAAACCAAGGGGTCCACCCTCCGTTCAAGTTCAGCAGGCCAGCTTTCCTCGGTCCCTCCCAGGCCACCCACTGTGGGTTAAAGACGTATTTACGCACCCTCTGGGGGCTCAGCATGGAACAATTCCAGACACAGAACGAGACCTTTAAGCAGGTGGTGAAGATGCAGGGCACAACTTGGGTGATGCTACTGTAGAGCTCCACAAAGCCTAGGATGCATTTCGGAGAGCAGCTAATAATAACAGCAGGAGGAGGGGGAAAGGTGGGAAAGTCAACCTGGCATTTCCTGGGGACCCTCCTCCTCCCCACCCCTCCACAGGCACCTTTGTGACAACTGGCTTCTATCTCCAATTAGCCTATTTTCAGCGGCCAAGGGCCAAGACCCAATGCGCACGAGGCCCTCTTTTCAAGAGCCTTTTATCTAGCAGGCACATACTTGACAAAAAAGAAAAAGGGAAGGATTTCTAAGGCGGTCAGGCCAAAAAAACTAAGAGGACTGGGCAGTGCTGTACTCAGAACAAAGAAAATTCTGGAAACCTCCCGAAAGGACCCCGCCTGCCTCTTGCTATTCAGCAATCAGGAGCTGACAGCGCTGTGGACACGTGGCAGCTGATGAGGGAAAGGGGCCGAGGGCCACCTCCCACCCCCCACCCCCAGCGCCCTGCCTCCCCCTTATCGCCAGCCCGCAGGATGGAGCAAGGCCTCTGCCTGTGTAACGGGGGGCGGGGGCTGCAGGGAGAAGTAAAAGGGGGAGAAACCCACCGGAGAAACAACTTCCTGCCAGGCTGACAGCTGACATTCGAAGTGCACGCAGGATATGCCAAGAAATTATCAGGCCTGGTTTTTCTCTCCCTGATTGATGACGAAGCAGAAGAAAAAGAAGCAGCAGAACACGCAAAAATCAAGAAAACAAAGAAACAACCGCAGCCACACACATCTCATAAATCACGACTTTTATTGAAAGTTTTGCCACATAACAGCAACAGTCAAATTGAATAAAGACACCCTTCTGTAAAGTAAGAGGGAGAGACTGGACATCTCCCCCAGCCCAGGGTGGCCGGGAGGGAAAAAAACTTTGAGACAGAGAAGGGCTGGGGGAAAGGAGATTCAGCAGCAGAGACGGGTGGTGGGTTTTCTCCATTATTCTCAAAACGTGGGCACCTAGAAGCTACGAGAGACGTGGGGTAAACACAGCACAGAGGCGAACAAACACGTCGGTCAGGGCTTTGCTCTGCAGGGTGTGGGGTGGGTCCGTCTGATGAGGGGGTCAAGAGAGAAATCAGGACTTGGGATGGGTCTGCAAAAAGTGTCAGACGCAAGGAAGGAGGAGAAGCATCCGTTCTTGAATCCCACGGGAGGAACATCAGACTGAGGCCAGCAGTTAGTGCATCCGTGGCCAGTTCACACATGAAGCCAGCCCAGCTCTGCCCAGCCACTGCCACAGGTACCACGGTGGGCCCACGCGGGGGGGCGATGAAGAAGCCACTTGCGCTCATCTCATCGGCCCCCGCTGCTCCAATTCTGTCGCAGAGTCAGGGAGGGGGCTTCAGCTGGAGGAAGGCCTTCCTTCCTCGAGGAGGACTGGTCACTCCAGAACCTTCTCCCCAAGTTACTCACCCTGAAAGCTCGACATGCTGCCGTCCCTGAACTGGGAATGGAGCTAAGACGTTCCTCCAGTGCCTCAGCCTGCGAGGTGGGAGGAGGTGACAGAATGAGGGGTCTTTATCTAGTTCCAGCCTCTCCTCTGCCTGATTCATCTAAACTAATTAGCTTTGTGGGTGTTTTTAAGTGATGATGAGCAGGGAAAGAAATGAATGTATTTCTTTCCAAATTAGGCCGTTTGCAGAAGCCAGAGAAACAGACCTGTGGTCAAATAGAGTTGAAGGCCTTGTAGTAAGACAACTGCTTTCACGGGGCAAGGGGCCACCGAGATGAACCGGCCGGAAGCCCTCCGCACACACAGCTGGGTGTATGGGAGCCCCGCTCGACCTGGACAGGCCCCTGCCCTTTCCCTGACACAGGAGCCAGCCCCAGCGATGCGACACCAGAGGGTGATGTAACAGCCAGGAGTGTTTCTAAGCAAATGCCCTGGAGAACTGGACACCCCGACTCCAGGCCGAGTTAACGATTACCAGCCTGGTTCAGTGACTCCATCCCAAGCCCCTTAAAAACAGCCCCCAGAATGACCATGTGTCTCCCCTCCCCGGGGTGAGGGTGGAATCTCATTCACACGAAGGTTTTAGCAGCAAATGTGTCATAAGGCAAAAGGCAGAAATTCTTGACTGTGGAAAGAGATAGGGAGGCCACATTTTCCCAAAAGATTAAAATACCGTTTCTGAAATGTTAATGTTTAACCAGTCAGCTGCTCACCAACAGACCCACTCCTCAAGGGGGTTAGGAAGACAAAGAAGGGCCTCAGAGTTTTGTTTGTTTTTTTTTTTTTTTGCGGTATGCGGGCCTCTCACTGCTGTGGCCTCTCCCGTTGCGGAGCACAGGCTCCGGACGCGCAGGCTCAGCGGCCATGGCTCACGGGCTTAGTTGCTCCGCGGCATGTGGGATCTTCCCGGACCAGGGCACGAACCCGTGTCTCCTGCATCGGCAGGCGGATTCTCAACCACTGCGCCACCAGGGAAGCCCTAGGGCCTCAGAGTTTTGATTTCTGTTGTCTAAAACTTAAGGAGAATTAAAAATCACTAACTATTATTTTTCATTATGGTGTATCACAAGATATTGAACGTAATTCCTGCAGTAGGACCTTGTTGTTTATCCATTCTGTATATACCAGGATAACTGAGTCACTGTCGTACAGCAGTAATTAACACAACACTGTAACTCAACTATATATTTCAATAAAAAATAAATGTTAAAAAAATCACCAACTAAAAACTAGACCACCAGTGACTTCACATAACAGAAGTTTCTCCAACTCCAGAACACGGGGTCATGGAGAGGTCAAGATCTCACCTCACACACCCATTCCTGAGGCTTTCCAGGGACTCCCTACAGAGGGGAAGGGGTCTGGGGGTTGGGCTGGCAGGTAGACAAGTGCTATCGTGGGGTGGGGTGGGGTGTTGTACTGTGTGGTGTTGAAGAAGTAATACATGGTTTCAGAACATGCTTGTTGAATTGTACTGAACCAACCGTGAAGCTTTATGGACAAGCAAGTGTAGATGGACTCTGGCATGACCCGGAGGGAGGGCAGTGAACCGGATCCACACCTGGTTTGCGCTCCCAGCTTGCTGCCTGCTGCTGGCTGTTTGACCCTGAGCCAGACATGTCAGCCCTCTAAGCCTTAGTTACCCCATCTATGAAATGGGACCACATTCCCGGCATCTTACAGCATTGCTATGAGGATCCAATCAGACTGTATGTGAAAGTGCCTGGTTCGCCAGAAAAGGCATTGGAGGCATGAGTCTCCTGGACCCTCCCAGTGACTCACCCATCACAGACATGTGATTTTTCTAGCTCAGATGTCCAGTAACAGGGCCTGAGGGAAAACGGGAGCAGGAATTCTGATCCCCCCTTGGCATCAATAGCATCAATCACCTGAAAGGAGAAATCCTCCCTCAGGAAGATAAGGGAAACCTCATATGGTCTAATTAGAGCGGGCAGGTAAGCGCATGTTCAAAAGCAGGCAGCCCTGCTCAGCCGGCTGCTCCTGGGGGGCCGGAGTGAGACTCGGCAGACGGGGTCTGGGGTGCCTCTGCTGTGGGAACGGGCACCTTTCAACCATCAGGGCCACCACCCACGTGCAGGGGAGAAGGAAGGGGCGGGAGCACGGCCACGTGCACCTCTCAACACACCCCTGTGTGCCCTCCACCGGCACCCCGCCCCCACCAGGCTGCTCATTCCAGGGGCCCCCAAACACACTCACTCAGAGGGGCCTGAGCGCCTTTATTCTCACTGGGCGCGCCTCAAGTGCACCGCCCTCGGTCCTTGTGGAAGCCTTATGCGGCAGGCTTGATAATGTCACATCATCGCATCTTTAGCGGCGGCAGCACGTCAGCTACCCTGCTGGGGCCCTCGCTCCGCGTCAGGCACTGTTGCAAGCACCTGACACATACTGACACCTTTAACTCTCACCACAACCGTATAAGGTGGGAATTATCATTATCTCCATTTTACAGATAAAAGAAACAGAGGCACAGAGATGCAGAGGAAAGGACATGAGCTAGACCACGAGCCCAGGCAACATGGTTCCAAGCCTACACCCCAGCGACTGGTCCACGCTACCTCCTCTGAATGTAGTACATGGTGTGTCTCATCCTCTTCTCCCAGAATGCAACGCCTGGGTATCACTTCTTATCAAGCGCCCAGCAAGTACTGGAAACAAACTCGATTCGGTAAATGGAAGAAGAGGAAGGGAAAGGACTGAGAGGACAGGATGAGGAAAAGAGGAAGGAGAGGAGAGGGCGGGGAGCAGGGGTGTCACGTCTTGGCTGTGAGTCCCGGGATCAGGACTTTAGAACCGGGTTCCTACTTAGGCAGGTGTCAAGAGGAGTCACGAGTCCCACACCCACTACTACCTCCCCAACCCCCCATCCCTGCCAAGAGTGGGAGTTGGTAAAGTTCAGAAAAACAGGAGTAACAGAAGCAGCCATGACAGATGCCATGTACAGCGTGTGGGCCATGAGGGCAGCTCCAGGCTAAGCATTTTATGTGCATTATTTCACTGAATCCTCCCCAAATCTCTATGAACTCAGGGTCAACATTATCCCATTTTACATTTGAGGAAACTGACGCTTCCAGATGTTAAATCACTTGTCCAAAGCCAGCTATCTACCAGAGCTGAAACTACCCAGCCTGGTCCAAAAAAAGTATCTACATGACTTTTCCCTAATCGCACGGTACCCACTGTCCTCCAGCCACGTGTATGGATGAACAGAGCATGCGATGTCTTTAACCCCAAGCCATGCATCCTTAGAATACACAAAGCAAGGAGGGCTCATGTCCAGGAGGTGAGAAGTGCAAAGAGAAAACTGAAGACAATTAGGTGCCCAGATGACATCCAGATGAGAAGAGGCCTGGCCATTAAGATGTCATTCATGGTCAGCAGATGCATCCACTGCCACCCAAGGAAGGCCAACTCAAGGGATGATGGCCCCAAAAGCTTACTTGATCACTCCCAAGTCCTCGTCAAAGGCACTTCGACAGGGAACAAAGACCAAAAATGAACACAGCACCCACTGATTCTCCCCCAGTCTAGGTGATTCCTTCTTTCAAGTCTTTATTTAAACCTCTGCTGTTCCAAGAAACCCTGCCTGGCTTAACAGTCCCCTTCTTCACCCCATGAACCCCTGGCCTTCACTGCTGCTCAGAAATCCACTACGTCATTGGACACATGACCCCATATTCCATCACTGTCTCTACATGCTCAGAGATTGTCTCCTAGCAGGGCTTAACCATCTGAGCAGAAAAGGAAACTCCTCTGGAGACAGAACCGTTTCTTCACTTTCTTAGGTTGCTCTTTGCTCTACCCCACCAAGCAGAATGTTCTAGAAGCAACCATTCAGTAGGAGTAGCTGACCCACCTGAGCAGCTCAAGGCCTGGGAAGGTTGCTGGTCACCTGTTGCCAGGGAATTAAACTTGCTAACCACTACCCGTCATGCCATCCCTCTCTGAATTTTTGATGCTTTATCTATTTATCCCCTCCTTCCTCTCCCAAATGTCTCATTTTCAATTTAATCACTGCTGGATATTCTTAAATAAACCTCATATGAACCCAGCCAAATCTAAACTCAGGGCTGCAAACACTAGGCACTCAGCTGCCATACCAGGAAGTTGGCAATGACCAAGAAGTAGCAAAGAATGACGGGGAAATCTGGGGAGTGACATGAAGTCTCAGTTAAGATACTGAAGATATGAAAACCAAGATGATCACTCCAATAACACGCAGAACCTGCAATCTGTTTGCCACCTTGTCTAAAGCACTTCCCAAATGTCAATTGCGCAGAGCATAAATTCTAAGTGATAGATCAGAGATAAACATCTTCCTAAATTACGGACTTTGAGAGGAAAAGTAGGGTTCCTCAATAGTATGAAGGGAATAAAACCAGAAAAAGGGCGGGGAAAATACTTAGGATGTTAAAGTTTTTGTGACAAATATCAGGGTACAAGTTCAAGAGCTGGATGGGAAAAACCTTCAATCCTCTGGCTGGATCCAGTCCTGAATTTACTGTTAGCCAGGTCAAATACTAAATTACCACACTACACCTATGGCTGCAAAAATGCAATATAACTTCAAATGACATCTCCTAAAACAATACAAGTTAGTACTGTCACCCCATGATAATGTGCTTCTACATATAGCTTCTTTCTTTTTTTTTTTTTTTTTTCTTTTTTCTTTTTTTTTTTTTTTTTTTTTGTGGTACGCGGGCCTCTCACCGTTGTGGCCTCTCCAACTGCGGAGCACAGGCTCCGGACGCACAGGCCCAGCGGCCACAGCTCACGGGCCCAGCCGCTCCGCGGCACGTGGGATCTTCCCAGACCGGGGCACGAACCCGCGTCCCCTGCATTGGCAGGCGGACTCTCAACCACTGCGCCACCAGGGAAGCCCTATAGCTTCTTTCTTGATCTGTCCTTTTATATGTTGTACAACTCTCCTGCTGTTTTTTTGCTTCTCTGCTAGTCTACCTTCCATGACCATAATACAGAACTCAAGCATATTTCTTATCATTTGATCTGTTTCCTATTGCTGAGAACACATGGTAAATAGGTGTCCATCATTCAATCCAAGCCTTTCTGTTATGCAGAACTGAGAAACTGAAGATTACTGTGTCAGACTCCCTTGCAGCTAGCCGTGAAAAGGGAAATAGGGGACTCTGTGCTTCTGTTGTCTGCTCTGGCAGAATGGCCAGGGAGGTGTTTGGATGTTCTGCAGCAACATCCTGCACCTCAGCTGACTCCTCACGGAGAATCTACTTTGCTGGTGAAGATCACAGCAAGGCAGCAGCAGTGCTTCCTGACCAGGCAACATGGCCATGGTTCTGAACCCTGCAGCTGTAGCATCAGCTTCCCACTTTGCTAGGTGGCTCCCAGATGACAGAAGATGTAGCAGCTACCTGGAGACCCAGATCTGCTGCATGGCTCAGAGCCATTTCTGAGAGCACAACCTAGAGGTTTTTCTAGATCGCCCAATGATTTCTGCAAGCATTTCGATGCCCTCCAACAAATTCCTTTCTGCTTAACCTAGATAGGAGTGGATTCAGCTTTCTGCAACCGAAACCAGACCAAAACTTGGCTTTTGTTCTTGTTTTTAGAAGATCAACATCTTCATTTAAAAAGAAGACACAAACCAGAACCCTGTAATTTCAGTTAAGTTTCAAACTGGCTGACTGGCCTGCGACAAGGCATTTACTAATGTTTATTGGGCCACAGTTTTTCTCATCCATAAAATGAGAGGGTGAAGCAGGATGACCTCCAGGTCCCTCACAAGCCTAACATTCGGTGATTCTAAATCCGAATGCCCTTTACTTCCATTAATTCTGAATTTATTTTCGCAATCAGTAAGATCAATGCCCCTCAGTAAGGAGAGAAAAAAAAAAAAAAGTCCTCATCCTTAATAGGGTGGTGGCTTTCAAATCATGTTCTGGGACACAGGGCTCCAGACCACGAAACTCCACTTTCACCTGAAGCTGAACATTTCCTTTGAAGAAATGGGTGGTAGGGGCAGGTGGGTAGGGGTGGTGAACAATATTCCATTATAGTTTGTCCTAGAATGGGAAGTGGTAGATTTGGTTTCTTCATTGTTTATAATTTTTTACAGCAGGAAGTACTCATCAATTCTTTGTATAATTAAACAACTAGAAAATAGGCATAGCTTGTTTTCAAATTCTATTTACCCGTATGTACTATCCCCCCCACCACCAAAAAAAAAAGAAATAGATCAGTATGTTGATTATGATTATCTCTGTGCGGTGAGATTTCAGGAACGTTTATTTTCATTTTTGTACTTTAGGACATTTTCCAAATTGGCCACATTTATTAACCTAGTGGGTAAAAAGGACATTGAAGAGCGTCTGCGCTCTCTCCCCTTCCCTCATCTTTGAAGGAGGCCCCTTGGAATGGTTACTCCGAAAGTTCTGATTCAGAGGAAAGCTATTTCCATCCTCAAACTTGGATAAATGTTAACCAAGTAAGATAGACAGGTGGCTAGGTCAGCCTGCTGAAGATAAGTAGGTAGGTAAACAAACGCTAAAGAGAAAGCTGGGCCAAACTGCATTGAAGAAGGGGCAAGTTTAAAGAATAAATTCAGTCCAAGTTGAGTCAAGAAACACTGGTCTTTTAAAAATCAAGCCTTACCCTGCAGCACAAATGAAACTGTCTCCTATGAACAAATTTTTTTTTAAATCTAGTGAACTTTTCAAAATCAAGTTGAATCTCCCAAACTTCTGTTGAGGGTATACAGTAGTTCCATCCTCCTTATAGGATCAATTAAGATAAAAATATATTTTATAAGGAGATTACATATGCAAATATATACAATACATTATAGGTATATTTAAAAGATTATAATTATTTCTATGTGTGTGTCCATATATATTATCTCCTTTAATGGGAATTCCCTGGCAGTCCAGTGGTTGAGACTCAGAACTTTCACTGCCGGGACCCGGGTTCAATCCCTGGTCGGGGAACTAAGATCCCACGAGCTGCACGGTATGGCCAAAAGAAAAAAATATATATTCATAGTCTGTAACCCAAAAATTCCACATCATGGTGTATGTTGTATGAAGGCAATCAGAGATGGTGATAAGGGGCTCACGTACAAGGATGTTCACCACGGTGTTATTCATAATTATAATAAATCAGTAACAAGCTAACTATTCAACAGTAGGCTTTGGTAAAATAAACTATACTTACAAGTCACAACACCATGGAGACAGTAAAAACCATGCCATAAAAAAAAAAAAACCCAGTAAATTACAAAGGGAAAATATTCATGATACAGTTATTAAATCAGATTAGTGAGGGACTTCACATGTGGCACAGTGGTTAAAACTCCACCTGCCAATTCAGGGGACACAGGGTGGAACCCTGGTCCGGGAAGATCCCACATGCCAAGCAGCAACTAAGCCCGTGCGCCACAACTACTGAGCCTGCGCTCTAGAGCCTGCGAGCCACAACTACTGAAGCCTGCGCACCTAGAGCCTGTGCTCCGCAACAAGAGAAGCCACCGCAATGAGAAGCCCGCACGCTAGAACAAAGGGTAGCCCCCGGTCGGGGCAACTAGAGAAAGCCCACGTGCAGCAACGAAGACCCAATGCAGCCAAAAATAAATAAATAAATAAATTTATTATTTTTTTAAAAAAGAAATCATCATTTAAAAAAAAATCAGATTAGTGAATAACATGTGTGGGTGTATGTTTTCCCTTTTTTTTTTTGCCATGAAAGAAAACGCACCAAAATGTTAACTGGTCATCCCTAAGTGGTAAATAGTAGAGTTAGGGAGATTTTTACTTAGTTCTTGTGGTTTTCCACAGACTTCCCAAGTTTTGTAACTGGAGGAATAGGGCCAAAGCAGCAATAAATGTCCTAAATAAACAAACTGCTCAAGCCTCTTCTTTCTGTAAATGCCCAATTGGAGTCAAAATCGTTTTTGTTTTTTTTTTTTAAATCACAGGCCAATCTTGTAATTTTACTCCATCAACTGTCTGAATGGACAGACATTACTCATCTGCCATGTTTGTGGCTGGGGTGGTGTTTTATGCTGCCTTTTTAATTAATTAATTTGAGTCACAAGCATTTGAAATGAGACTACTTTATGGCGCTGAAATGTACATTTATCTCCCTTTTTAAAGCTCATTTAGCATATTAACAAGAAAACAGCAACAATCAGGGAAGTTACTGTGCCCACTCCCATGTGTCAGATATAAAACAGCAACTGAAAATAAATAAATAAACAAATAAAATAAAATATTATAATAATAATAATAAAACAGCAACTGCAGGAGTCCCATGAGGGTCAAGTGAGATTGTCTGGTAAAGAACTTGGGGGGAGGGGGTGTCTTAGTAATAATAGTGAAATACTATTACTATGCTTAAAGTCCAGCTGTTTGGTGACTTTGACACAGGACTTCTTAACTCTTAGTGAGGTAACGTCTGAGCCTTCCGTGCAAAGCTCCCTAGGGCTGTGCATCCAGCATCTCTCTGGTAAAGGGTCCATAATGCTCCCAGCATGATCCATGACCCAAGATAGGTTAGAAATACAGTTCACAGAAGGGAAATCGATGCAGCTGGCTGTTAATGAATTTTATCTATAATCAAAGTAGGCCCAGCAGGGCCTCCCTCTATTTATTTACTTATTTATTTATTTTTGCAGTATACGGGCCTCTCACCGTTGTGGCCCCTCCCGTTGCGGAGCACAGGCTCGCCGGACACGCAGGCTCAGCGGCCATGGCTCACGGGCCCAGCCGCTCCGCGGCATGTGGGATCTTCCCGGACCGGGGCACGAACCCATGTCCCCTGCATCAGCAGGCAGACTCTCAACCACTGCGCCACCAGGGAAGCCCTCTCCCTCTATTTAAAACAAACCTAGCAGAAAGAGCTGGTGGCCAGTTGGTCCTCACTGAACACCCCAGAGGTCTCACTGCAGAGCAGACTGTCTTAGCGCCAACTCCTGGCGACACCCATTCCAGCACCTCGGTGTCTTTGGACAGAAAGGAACACCGAGAGCAATGAAGGCAGCGGGTGGGCCACCAGCCTCGCGTCAAACACTGGAAGCCAACTTTAACATGGGCCCTTTCTCCCTAGGACTCTGTTTTATTGCAAAACAGAATGGTCTTCCTTCCATTTGGAAAGATACAGGTAATCCCACCCCTTCCTGATTCAAACTGCCCTTTCCCACAATCTATCTGAATTTGTGAAGTCTGCCTAAATGTTTAAGATATTTCAACTAAGAATGAAAGCAGCAGCAGTAATAATGACCTTGGATGCCAAGGCAGGTCCAAACAGGCACACGAAGGGCACACAAATTTCCTTTCTTCCAATGGTGGCTTTCACGGCTACCCCAACTGATGGCTTGAAATTAACCCTCTTGGTTAATTATTCAAACCCATGGACTGGGCAAGTTTTAACGTTTCAATGTTGGTTTACAGTTAACGCAGCAACAGTGTTTTAAAGATGTTTGATTTTTAATTAGTCTATTGATTTACCAGTCTGCTTACAGATACTTTACTCCTGTGCTTTTATTCTGTCTTCTATTCTTATTCAGAAAGAGTGGTAGTTTACTCAGGCTCTGGTCTCCTCTGAACACCTCCAGACTTCAGCCCCTGCCCTCTCCAGGGGCACAGGATATGATGGTAAGAACAGAAGGCATAAAGCCTGAGAAAACCTCGATTCTGTGTGGCCTTGGGCAAGTTAAGGGAAACTGTCTGTGCCTCTGTTTCTTCCTCTATAAAATGGGAATGGTGGTACTTAACTCACAGCACTAGTGTGTCCATTTAATGAGATGACCCCACGAAAACCCCTCAGATCAGCACCTGACAGAGTAAGTGCCCAGAGCCTCAGGCCCCTTTTTTCCCTTCCTCGGTGGTTCAGAAACTGTCTAAATTGTTAATCTGAACATTTCAACATCTTGCTTTGCAAAACCAAGAGCAGCTGAGAAGGTGGCATGCCCCGTGGAATACTTTCTAGGAACAAAACCAGGATGAATTATTCATCAATAGGAGGGTCCTTTACAATGGCAGATTTAGGCTAGTCTATTAAATAAGGTCTGTCCAACATGCTTTATTCCCAGGGGAACAGACAGGCTCAGAGACACCAAAGCCCTTCTCAAGGTCACACAGATCAAGCAGCCGGAGGCAAACAGGTCTCAGAACCCATGGTCCCTGAACTAGGTACAACTAACGGCCCCTCTTGTTATGCTTTGTTCTCATCTGTTCCCCCACTGGAGGCTGATGGGTGAGGTGAGGAGGTAATGCGTGTGTCCAGTGAGGCCTGCTACATACGCTTCTGTCACAGAGCCAACTGTATGGCATGGCCTAGGCTTGCTGCAGGGGCAATGGTGATGCCACTCTTGAAGAAATAACTAAGAATGGAACCTAGTCATTCCCACCACCGGAAAGAAGTGCTACCAATCAATGGGTCAAAAGCAGGCCTGAGAACTAGCTTCACCAGTGTTTCCATAAAGCTCACTGAGTGATTTTGAGATGCAGCCTCATTTTGAAATCACGGCAAAGATGGTGAGGCCAGTATGAA
Source organism: Kogia breviceps (assembly GCF_026419965.1). Taxonomy (NCBI): domain Eukaryota; kingdom Metazoa; phylum Chordata; class Mammalia; order Artiodactyla; family Physeteridae; genus Kogia; species Kogia breviceps. Next base: position 25,151,147 of record NC_081328.1, read on the forward strand.
ACTGTTTCTCCCCCACAGATGGGTGAAAAAAGGCCGACATGCCATGATGTCTGATATCCCAATTCCCTCAGACATGCTGTTCCTTCTTTCTAGAATGTTTTTCCTTTCCTTGTCTATCTGGAAAATTCCTATTCATCCTTCAAAGTCCAGGCCCAAAGTCCAGGTAAGAAAACAACTCATCCTGTTTTCACACGAGACCTTCCCTGACAACTCCCTACCAGGCTCACCCACTGGCACCTGCCATCTACCCCTGCAGCTGTGCTACCTCAGTACCTAGTACATAACTTCAATATGCCACTCATCTGCCTATCTGCTAATTCTGTGGTTCTCAAACTTTCTGGTGTCACGATACCTTTACATTCTTAAAAAGCAAGGATCACCCAAGCATTTTTGTTTATGCATCTTATATCTATCAATGTTTACTGTATTAGAAATTAAAACAGACATTTTTATTAGAAATTAAAACAGACATTTTAAAATAAGAATACACAGATCCCATTAGCCATCAGAACAATGATGTCAACACAGACCATGTGGCCTCCGGAAAATTCCACGGTACATTCATGGAAAGAATGAGAGTGAAAAAGCCAAATAAAGTCTTGAAATTATTATGAAAGAAAAGTGTTGACCCCATAGACTCCTTGAAAGGGTCTCGGGGATGTCCAGGCATCCCCAATCAACACTTTGAAAACCACTGTTCTAGTGCATTCTTTTGCCATGTCCTGTGTTTTCCTACTCTGGAAGCTGCTCGAGGCAGGGCCTTATCTTACGTCTTCCCGTGTCCTGATGCCCCACACTAGTGAACTCCCTTAACCTCCCGCTCCCTGGAACCCTGCAAAACCCACCGCAGCTCCCCTCACGGAGGCAACCTTGCTTCATGCCCCATCTCCCACCAGGCCTCCAGGATGAGGCACAGCTGGAAGGGGGCGGTCTGGCAGGTGCATGGGTGCCTCTGGGCACAGGCCTATGCTAGGGTCACCCTGACCCTCTCCCAGAGAGAAGCTTCTCTGCAGATAAGCAACTCGGGAGGTGAGCGTTCACAACATTTATTTACAAAAGGCTGCTCCCTGGAGAACGCAGGATACCTTTCAGGTGGGGATTTTATATCTTCTGATTTGCTTTCCACCGATCCCCTGTAACAAGCCTCTGGGGAAGGACCCAGGAGCTGGGGCCCACAGTTCCTAGGCTACAGAAGCTCAGGCAGCACCGAGAAAGGGGCTGTTCGGGTCCAGCGGGGCAGGCAGACCACGGAACCAAGGGTCTCTCTAAGGCCCGCGACTCTCCCTGAGTTCTCGGCTAAGACCAATCACCACGGTGGCCAGTCCTCCTAGAAAGGTCCCTAGAAAAATGCCCCAAACTCTGTCTGCCTCTTCCAGCCACTCCCCCACCTCCACCTACTACACACACAGTATTTTCTACCAGCCGCCAGTTTCTCGTTTTCTCTCCTCAGAAAACTTCAAAAAACAAAAAAATCACAATTCAGGAAAAGACACCCACGCATCTTGCTCAAAGAGCGTGAAGCCATTCCCCCCATGTGGCTTTGTCTCTACTCTACAACTGCCAGTGGAGGAGAAAGAGATGCCTTTTTTTTTTTTTTGGCGGTACGCGGGCCTCTCACTGTTGTGGCCTCTCCCGTTGCGGAGCACAGGCTCCGGACGCGCAGGCGCAGCGGCCATGGCTCACGGGCCCAGTCGCTCCGCGGCATGTGGGATCCTCCCGGACCGGGTCACGAACCCGCGTCCCCTGCATCGGCAGGCGGACTCTCAACCACTGCGCCACCAGGGAAACCCTAGATTCCTTTTTTTATACCAAACTGCTGCCTCATTCTCACCCTCCAAAGCCCCTACCTGGGCGTGCGTTTGCAAGGTTAATGCTGATGTCGCTATTTGAATACACACTGTAGCTCAGAAAAGAAGCCAATAGCTCAGAGGATCCAAGGCAAACTCGGTCTGACAGCCACAGCCCTGACGGCTGCCAAGTCTGATTGACTAGTTGGATATATTTAGATACGGGGGAGGAGGGGGATAAAACACTGTTGTGCCACTGAACTCAAGAAGACTGTGTTGGTAACGACAGACTCGCAAATAAACAGCCAGCAGCCATTCAACTACATCATCTGGCGTCCCCCGCACAGAACCCTCGCCGGTAAACTACAGGGAATTTCAAAAGCCACCCACGCGAATGAAAAAAAAAAACGGCAATTAGAAAGGGTTCTGCCACAGCAATCCCCACAATTATCCTTTAGAAATAAACAAACAAATAAGTAAATATGATCTGTTCCTTGGCTCTCTGCTCCACCCTAACCCTCACACCTTCCCAGCCTAGGACAAATGGATTATTGACTGAGCAAGAACCAGGCCAAGGTTACTCAATTAAGCCTTGGACCCTATATTTCTGCTTTTGCAAAGGTTCTGTTTGAAATCCGGCCCTCTCCACCACCAACTACTACATGTGTGGAAATAGAAGTTAGGGTTATTTTAATTTCTTTCTTTCAAGAGATGGAAATACCTCATCCCTTCAGGGGAGGTAAGGGTAAGGGAGAGGAGCAGAGAAGGACCCAGCTGGGGAGTCAGACTCCAGCACAGAGACCAACCCTATCAGAGGGTCTGGGCCTCAGGCAAATGGATTTACACCCTAATCAGTCTGAAGTTTCCTAACCATAAGGTCAGGAAGATAATACCCATCATTGGCAGGATTTATTCATTCATTCGACAAACACTTATTGTGACACTACTATGTGCCAGGTACCACAGAAAATGCTGAGATCCATTCACAAAAAAATGAAAAGTTAAACAAGATGGGCCGTATGATGCTCTGAACAACACCAGGAATACGGTAAGTGCTCTGTGCATGGGGCTACCCTGCCGCTATGACCCTTCTGTTTGCCCATCTCCAGCCTCTCACCCCACTTCCTCCCTCCCAAGGCCTTCCTTTGGTTATTCTAGCTCACCGAGCTTTCACCAGATTTTTTTAATGTTTTATTTATTTTATTTTTATTTATTTATTATTATTTTTGGCTGCATTGGGTCTTTGTTGCTGCACGTGGGCTTTCTCTAGTTGCGGCGAGCGGGGGGCTACTCTTCATTGTGGTGCGCGGGCTTCTCATTTCAGCGGATTCTCTTGTTGGTGGAGCACGGGCTCTAGGCATGCGGGCTTCAGTAGCTGTGGCACACAGGCTCAGTACTTGTGGCTCGCGGGCTGTAGAGCGCAGGCTCAGTACTTGTGGCGCATGGGCTTAGCTGCTCCACGGCATGTGGGATCTTCCCAGACCAGGGCTTGAACCTGTGTCTCCTGCATTGGCAGGCAGATTCTTAACCACTGTGCCACCAGGGAAGCCCTTCACTGAGCTTTCGAGCAGACTCTTCTCCTGTTCTACCCCTCCTGACCTAACTCCATTCATGCTAAGTCGCTCCTGGATGCCTCCCAACAGATGCCCTGATACTTTGCTCTCATGTCACCCTCTACTCTTCCTCTACAGCACTCGTCACAAGTTGTTCTGCTGCACCTACTTGCGAGATTATTTTCGTGTCTGTCCCCCAGTTTCCTGTAGGCTCCAAAGAGGCATCTTCCTTCACCACTGAATTCCCCCTTGGCACCTAGAAAAGCACTGGTAGGTACCTAATGCATATCTGTTAGTGGAACGAATGAATGAACCACTTAATGGAGGTAGTCCAGGTGTCTTTGAAGGCCTCTCCTCCACCTCTAGAAACACGATTCCAAGAACTAGTCCCAAGGCACATAAAACCACTATGCCTCAGCATTCTCATCTGCAAAATGGAGGGCTCCAAGACCTTCAGTTTTTTTTAAATTAAGTCTCAACACAGGGTACGTTTCTCTGAACATGGCTAGATCTTTAGAGGCAGCAAATATTTTCTTATGAAATAAAAATAAGTTGGGTATCAACTCTTAACAGACAGGAAGTGCCACAAGGTCTTGAAAACAAAGGTTCTATTTTTTTTTTTTTTTTTTAAAGAATAAATACAGACTTTTGTTTTGGGCAAAACCCTGTGCTATGAGGGATAGAAGCCAGCAATAGGAAAAAGGAAAAAAGAAAGAAATAGCCCAGGCATCCCTGAGCAACACATCCAGGTTCACAGAGCAGAAAGGATGTGCAGGCCCAAGGAAGCCCTACGGTTTCTGTTTTTAGGCCAAGACTCGATCCCAAATGGGGTTTCTGGGGTTCAGAGTAAAAGGAGCCGGAAGCTGATCACACCAAATATTCAAGACCCGATCCTCTGGTTCCAGGGGTTCCCGAGTGGTGTTGGGGGGAGTGATGCAGGGTTGAGGGAGGTGATGGTTATAGTATGGGTGGAAAACGGGCCCATTAGAGAAGCAGAGCCTTAATTTATCAATTAGACGCCATCTGTGGATTGTGTTCCTTGAAATAATTGTTGAATCTGACAATGCACTGCAGCTTTACAAAGTTTCTGCCATCCTTGATGCCGTTTAATTAAATTTCTGCACTTAACTTTGATTGCGCTGAAGCGCTGATGCCTTCCACAGATTGAGCTCCTCGGCCACCTGCTGTGATGGAGCCAAGCGCGTTTCCAGAGCAGGGGGGGAAATACGCATTTTCTTTTCTTTTTAGGCCTCGCCTTTTCTCAGTCTTCACCCACAGGGAATCAAGTCTCCTGCTGCACAGGTGAGACCGTGTCTCTAAACCCAGCCAGGAGAGCCTTCAGACGGAACCACCTGCAGCACTGGGTCTCTCTGTCCTTTCACTGTGTCTCACGGAGAGAGTTAACAAAACAGAATCCCAGACGGTTCCCAAACACAAAGAAGTGGCTGAAAATAGAACCCACTAACTACCACAGAAAGCAGCCAAGCACACGGGCTTCAGGTGTGAGCTGTTTCTGTTCCCAAAGCCCCCACCCAGGAGCATGCAGGTCAGCCCAGGGATGGACCCCACGCCCGAGGGAAGCCTGGGACCTGGGCTCCACGTTAGCTGGCTGATCTTGACTGATGAGCGTGGGCAAGGCTACAATTGCCAATGCTGGCAATTGCCAAGGGACATCCAGAGGGCAGTTTCTCGCCCGCCTGGTTTCAGAGAGACCACGACCCCCAGCGGCATAGGGCTTCCTCTCAGCCTTCATTTATTTACTTATTTATTTTGTGGTGGCAAAATATACATAACATAAAACCACCCTTCTGCTTTCTGCCTCTATGGATTTGACTAGTCCAGGAACTTCATATAAGAGGCATCACACAATATTTCTCCTTTTGTGCCTGGCTTATTTCACTTAGCATAACGTCTTCAAGGTTCATCCATGCTATAGTAGGTGTCCGAATTTCCTTCATTTTTAGGGCCAAATAATATTCCATTATATGTACACACATATTTTATTCATCCATTCATCTGTCAATAAACAGTTGGGTTATTTCCACCTTCTGGCTACTGTGAATAATGCTGCTATGAACACTGGTGTATAAATATCTGTGCAAGTCCTTGCTTTCTGTTCTTTGGGGTATGTGAGCAGATGTGGGATTGCTGGATCATACAGTAATTCTAGGTTTAATTTTTGGAGGAAGCATCACACTGTTTCTCATCGCGGCTGCACCATTTTACAATCCCACCAGCAGTGCACAAGGGCCTTCACTTTTAAATGGACACTTTACAATGATAATTCATGCACTGGGGGTGGACACTGCCTTCTCCAGATGGTTTTTTAATATAAATATTCCGCAAGTGGCATTACACGAAGACAAACACTTTAGTGTGGATTCCTTCAAGGGGGAACTATCAGAGCAGGGCGGGCGTGTACAGAAGGAAGAGAAGGTGGGAAAGGCAAAGCTAACAGGTGTGAAAAATGAAGTCGGCACGAGGCTCCTCGTACTCAAAACCTCAAGTTCAAAAGATTTATGGACTAAAACTTCAGCTATAAAATAAAATTCTCAGGAAATGCAGTTGCAACAGTCGATGGATCATTACGACAGCCGTTTATGCAAGTCATAAACTCACAGGGCAAATGAATTGGGCCAGATATTAATTTCCACAAAGGGCAGGGTAACTAGAGACAAGTTACTTCACCGTCTCCCTTTTCAGATCATCCAGGGAACTTTCATCTCAAGAAAGCCCTAGGTCCTCAATTTAGGGAATGAAGCCTGAGCCCCCCACCAAATACAAGCAAATAAAGACTCCCCAGCAGCGCTTCCCTGGTGGCGCAGTGGTTGAGAGTCCGCCTGCCGATGCAGGGGACACAGGTTCGTGCCCCGGTCCGGGAGGATCCCGCAGGCTGCGGAGCGGCTGGGCCCGTGAGCCATGGCCGCTGCGCCTGCGCGTCCGGAGCCTGTGCTCCGCAACGGGAGAGGCCACGGCAGTGAGAGGCTCGCGTACCGCAAAAATAAAAAAGTAAAAATTAAAAAAAAAGACTCCCCAGTATAGTGCTCTATAACAATATTAAAGAGCATAATGGAAATGAAAATTTACATTTAATGTAAATGTCTGAGACCAACGCTGCTTCTACAAACTGCAATTTGGTTTCCACATTCATTCACTGAATATTGAAAGTCAACCTCATTTTGTTTACAGAAGATCCTGCTGTCCTTGGGTTTCATGCAGTTTCATGTTGTTCCGCAGGCCCAGGTAGAGGTAAGGTGTTTGCTCAATTCCAGAAGGGAAAATCAGGATCACAGATCACCAAGGTATACTCCCTTCCTAATAACCAACACCAAAGATAAATTCTGGCTTCCCTAAGAGAGTTTATATATTTTCTTATCATTAGTAAAGATAATTTGCAGACTATATAAGAGAATGGAATTTCATTGGTTCCACCTTTGTAAAAAGCTAACCATACACAGTCAACCCTTGAATGACATGGGGGTGAGGGGTGCAGTCAAAAATCTGCATATAATACTCTGAAGCTGGCCCTCCATCTACGAGTTTCCTCCATATCTGAGGTTCTGCATCCTTAGGTTCAACCAACCTCAGATCGCGTAGTACTTATGTATTGAAAAAAAAAAAACACATATAACTGGACCCGTGCAGTTCAAACCCATGTTGTTCAAGGGTCAACCGTACATAGTCTCGTATCCACAGATTCAACCATCACAGGTCATACACTATATTTACCATCCACAGTTGTTGAATCCCTGGATGCAGAAACAAGGATACAGGGCTGACTATAGGACTTGAGCATCCATGGATTTGGGTACCCAAGGCAGGTCCTGCAACCAATCCCCCAAGGATACGGAAGGAGAACTAAATAGATTGATACAGGGGAGGGATCTAATGTTAGGCCATGTACTCCAGTTTGGGGTTCAGAAAGTTTATTAACTGTTTACAACATACACCCCCCATTTAGTTCAACTGAGCTCCCTTCAGAAGAGAAGCAATATGGGAGATACTCCGGACCTCCCCCCACACGGAGTTAATATTCTACTTGTTACAGTCCATAGCAAATTTTATGGACAAGTTATAAACCATCAGAATTAAGCAGTTCACACAGAAATCTGCATCTTCACCTTAGCCGAGCTGCACCTTCGCACCCTGTAATTAGCCTCTGCCGCGTGAATATTAAGTGCTATGGTGGTATGAAGGGTCAATTACATCATCGAATGAAGAAAATGAAGACACTTGTCATGGTCTCTGGTTCTGTCTTAAATTAACTTTTCATCTGGAACAAAATGTTATATTCACTTTTCCTATATTCTAAAATTTGTCTTCTGTGGATGCAGAAAGGTATATTAAAAATTTACGAGAACTGAGAAATCAGAGAAGAATCACTCCACGGGCATAAAGCTTAGTTCTAACATTTTCTCTCTGTGAGTTGGCAAGAACATCCAGGGACAGCACTGACCTAAGCGCTACCAGATTAAACGAGCTGGGATCCAGCGGCCCCTCTCGGGCTGGGGGAGATTCGGGGACACGGGGCATGTCGGCTGTGGGGCAGCAAAGTGGGACTCACGGCCCCTGGACAGGTTTCCTCTCACGGATCACCAAGCCACCTCTGCTCAGCCCGTTATTCTCCTCAGTGAAGCCAAACCCAGCAAGGAGAGACCCTAAACCTACCTGTGAGTGGCCCTGCTAGAGATGAGAGATGCTCGGAGAGAAACTGGGGAAAAGCAAAATCGTAAAACAAAAAAAGTTTCAATTGTTGCATCCTGGGCCTCAAATCCCTCGGGAAGTCAGACAGGGTATAAATCACACCGATATACAAATTAAATATGTAAGCACCAGCCTGTAGCAGCCACCCAGCTCCTTCCCCAAACCCTGAAACGTCAGTCTATGGAAGATTCATGGCTGGCTCCCCAGGGCTGCAGGCAGCCGGCTCCTAACAAAACATGGGTCCAACCACTGTACCTCTTCACTTGCTTCAAGCACCCGCTTCTTCAGCATGCATGAGGGCACAGAACTTTCTGGAAAATCATGTCTGTGGCTCTTCTGTGGTACTGAACCCTGGGACACCCCGAGGGGATTTCCTATGCAGTAAGACAGAGGGCCAGGCTCCCTGAGTTGCCCCTGAGGAGTTTCCCAGAATACCCTAAGCCACAAATAAAAGTGCTAAGTGACAGCACATGGGGTGGGGAGAGCTTAGCATGGGGTTGACAGACTGGGGAGTGACTAGGAGAGCAATAACAAGGGAACTGAAAATGATATTCACTGCAAAAGAGAGCAGAGTAAGTCAATTAAATGGTAGCAGGGGTCCCCCAGGGCCCCGCAGGGCTTCAGCACTCAACAACAGGGATTTCCCGGGGGTGGGGCCCTATAGTTTGGGGTATCACTGGCTGCAGGTGGTACAGAATTCCCCCACCCACCCTGCCACTACCGGCTTTTCTTATTGACTCACAGGGCCCTGGGGGAAATGAAGTACTGGGAGGCCCATTTAATAGATGAAGAAACTGAGGCTCAGGCAGGTAAGTCCCTGTTCAGAATTACCCAAGCTGCTACCTAGATTTGGAGCCCTTGTCTTTGTAACTTAGAAGCCCACGCTCTCAATTACCAGCCCTTACAGCTGGATTCATAATAACATTAAAATACCGACAGTGAGTCAGAACAAAGATCTGTCACAGTGGGGGCCTGAAAAGCTTTTGACTGGAGGCTCTCCACTGAGATCTTCCCCACCTCCCAATGCAAGCAGTGGGATTCCGGGGTTCTGGGAAATAGGGAGGGTGGATTAGGGGCAAAACCTTGTCTCCTGCCACTAAGATGGCAGGACCACCTGCTAAACCATCTGAAAAGCAGTCTCCTGCCCAGGTTCTGATGGACAGTGGCCTTGGGAGACTTTTGTGGGTGAATAGAGTTGCCCTCCATAAGACCAATCTCAAAGTACTAGGAATAGCCCTCAAAGAGGCCTAGTCATATCATCCTTGAGCATGCTTACGTTTCAACTGGTACAACACTGCAGGTATAGGAACTTCTACACAACTGTTAGAAGTGCTGTGAAAATCAGTACTTCTTTTATTTGCCCTAAAATTATTTTCCTCAAGCCTCATACTTCTTGTATTCACAGAATTACTGTGTGACCTTCAATCTTTTTTTTTTTTTTTGCGGTATGCGGGCCTCTATCTGCTGTGGTCTCTCCCACTGCGGAGCACAGGCTCCGGACGCGCAGGCTCAGCGGCCATGGCTCACGGGCCCAGCGGCTCCGCGGCATATGGGATCTTCCCGGACCGGGGCACGAACCCACGTCCCCTGAATCGGCAGGCGGACTCTCAACCACTGCGCCACCAGGGAAGCCCTGACCTTCAATCTTTAACCTCTCTGAGTCCGTTCATGTGCACAATGAGAGCTCTGACCTAAGAAATCTCCAAGGTCCCTCCAAACTCTAACAATCAGGATCACACATCCCATATTCACCTTCTGGTTCACCCCTTTGATGTTCAACCCAACCCAATCTCACCTTTCCGAAAGATCCTCGTGTTGAGGGATGCCTTTCCAGGGTGACTACTAGCTCACATGATGTCTCTGTGTGAATTAGAAAAATATGCTACTTCCTCCAAACAGACACAGCCTCACCTTGGAGCAAAACTTGGCTTTCAGCCCTCAGTCAATCAGAAGCCGTGTTAGTGGACCACATGAACAACCATACTTGGAAGCCTTGTACCTTTCTATTGAACATTACTGGGGCCTCAGCACTCAATTCTGCCAGCAATAACAACAAAATTAGCAACTAATATTTGTTGATTGTATTATACTATCAGGCACTGTGGTAACTTCTTTTTGCTTTAAATGCTATGGAATAGACATCAAAAACATTAACAGCATATATGTACATTATAAAGACAAACAACCAGGGACTTCCCTGGTGGCGCAGTGGTTGAGAATCCGCCTGCCAATGCAGGCGACACGGGTTCGAGCCCTGGTCCGCGAAGATCCCACATGCCAGGGAGCAACTAAGCCCGTGCGCCACAACTGCTCACGCTCTAGAACCCGCGAGCCACAACTGCTGAAGCCTGTGCACCTAGAGCCCGTGCTCCACAACAGGAGAAGCGCCTGATCACTGCAACTACAGAAAGCCCGCATGCAGCAACAAAGACCCAAAGCAGCCAAAAACTTAAAAATAAATAAAATAAAAATTATTTTTTAAAAAGACAAACAACCAACACCCATACCCCTATCAGGCAGTTTCAGAAACAACAAAATATTAACTTTGCCTTTTCCTAATCCCATCCCTTTCCTTCCTTACTCAGAGGTAACCATTACCCTAAATTTTGTGTATACCACTCTCCTGCTTTTCCTGATCATTTTGCCACTATCAATTGTGCATATTTGGGGACTTATGTAAACGGAATCAGAGTGCAAGGCCTCTTCCAGGCTTGCTGGTCTGTCTCCTGTTAAGTCAGTGAGTCATCGGTGCTGCTGCAGGCAGCTGCCATACTGAAGCTGCCATTCACCACTCACAACAATGACAGTGTGGACAGTAATAGCTCCATTCTTCAGATGAGGAAACTGAGGCTCCGGGAGGTTAAATGACTTGCCCAAGGCTGCGTGGTTGGTTAGTGGCCCAGCTGGGATTTGAACTCAACTGATGAAAACTCATAATGCAATCAGTATTAACCAGGCAGTGTAGCTGAGGGGACAGGCATGAAGGAGGCAGACCCAGTCCTGCCCTCAAGGCACTTACAGGCAGGCCTGACTCTGTACACAGATCTGTCTGAATGCAGAACCCCCGTTCTTGACTCCTAGGTAATGCTACCTTCCCACCTGTTTGAGTAGCTCAAATCAGAACTGCAACTGAGGATTCTGTAGCAGACATGCCTTCCGTGGTCAGCGTAGACCACTTCTAAATTCCTGGCCTTTGATCCTGGCCTTTACACTCTTATTACCACACACACACACACACACACACACACACACACACACACACGTGGAGAACAGCTCTAAGTTTCCAAGAAGAGGCCGACTGTTATGGATGAGGCTCCAGCTAGAGACTTGAGTCATTAAACGTGTTAACTGGCAAACGCTTAACCTTAAACATCCCTGCAGCCTTCAGAAAAGCCAACTTCAGCCCAGGACTGGAACCAGCCTGGAGAAAAATGCCCAAAGGAGTCATTCTGGTTTTACAGGTACAACATGCTCTCCAGAAAAGAAAAAAAAAAAAAAAAAAAAAAAACCCATAAAGACTTTCTCTTCTTCCTTTTGCCCTCAATTTTTCACTGATGCTTTTCAGGGGCAAAAAGTTGCCATGGTCCATCACTGGGAGCCTTGGAACCCCCTTTGAAGCCAAGCCCGCCAAGCTCTGGGTCCTTAGATGAGCAGCCCCCATCAGCTACCTCCTGGGAGGACAGGGGTACACGGAAGCACCATTCAAGAAAGACTCAAGAAAACTGACCCCAGATAGGAGATGGGGATAGACAGGAATCCTGGCTGAGTTACCAAGTCAGCCAAGGTCAAAGGTAAGATCAAAGGCAGACTCAGTCAGGAGAAACAGCAAAGTGCCTTTGGCTGATCCCCCCCCCCCAAAAAAAAATTTAATTTATTAACCTGGACAGCAAGCATTTCTCCCTGAGCATTTTCTCTCCATGTTTACTGATCAAATCTTTGTGAATGAAAGCACAACCCTCTTACTGGATAAAGAAAGACACACACAAAAGCCCCTCGACTGAAAAATCTAGTCCAGCAGGTCGTGATTTCACCTTTAAGTGAACAGTATGCAGCCACAAGGGCTGGAAAGGGAGCTGGTGGCACAGCTCCCACTGGCGTCATCATTAATAAGTAAGTGGCAGTGGCCTGTGCAAAGCTCGCCTGGCCTGGCAAGCATGCCAACCGGGCTGAGCGGGCATAGCCCGTGGTGCCACAGAAGCACGGGGGCTGGGGCTGAACGGGAGCACGGAGGTGTCCCAGTGACACTGGGGGGGCTCCCTCCCACTCTGAACCCAGAGCCCTTAACGAGCCCCACCTCAGCCGCCCACTTCCTACTGTATCTCCCAGCAGTCACAGACCCCGACTCTGGTGGCCTTGGAGGGTCCTGGAGCTGAAAGCCACCCAGGAGCTGTCACTCGGGAGACCAGAAGTTCAGGACTCTCAAGAGATGCTAGGAGTGTGGCTGCCTGGGTGTGCAGTGCTTGGCTGCTCTAAGAGGCCACTCTTCTGCCAGGGGCAAAGGGGGCCTTTGTGGCAATGAAGGAGGCTGTCCTCAAGAAGAAAAGGGCCAAGCCTGCTTTGTTTGCTCAGGAAGGCTTGCATCATTAGGGAGAGAGCCTGTGCTGAGCAGGTCAGCAGGGAACAAATCCAGCCTGGAGGACTGGGGCAGGGTCCGCTGCAAGGAGGGGCAGCTGGCCCGAGGCTCGCTGCTGGCGCATCTCAGGGCTCCAAAATAACCACACCGATTTGCACACGAATAAGCAAACACAAAACCCCAAAGCGAGGACATTCAAAACCGAAAGCAGCTGCTAATCACCTGTTTCATTTTTTTTTTTTTCTTAAATTAGCTGCAACGAAGAATTTCCAAACTCTCAAGTACAATACACAGCTTAACATTTTCATACACCTGTAAAACCACTAAGTTAAATCCCATTACAAAAGACTTCAACTTATAAAGGAGCAGTTCAAACAGAGTTCTTATCAAATACAAACAATGGAAAATGATTTAGGCAGAGAACATCAGTCACTGGAAATTAACATTTGAAAAAAATTTTTTACATAAAAACCATCTGTGTATTGAGACCAGGCACTCTGCTAGACCACAGGCCTAATTAGGAAACTAGGAACCAAGGCGTTACATAGTGATGTATTGTTTTGTGTTTTCTTTCTTTCCTTTTTTTGTTTACTTTGTTTTGAGTCTTGCTGAAATCTTATTAATACAGACCCTGTTGTCCTGTCTTCTCCGCAAATCTAAAATGATGTCTATGTCACATTGCTAAGGGTGCTTGCAGCTGTCAGACAAAACACACTTGTCTTAATCTGGGCTGGTTCTCCCATGCCAGCATGCCCACCCAAGGCTATCTGCTTACAAGCCCAGCCAGGGCATAAAAGTAACAGGAAGATAAAAATGAAGAAGGATGCCCACTGGAAAAGAAGTTACACAAAGAGGGGAGAGCTGGTATGTACAGGTAACAAAGTCCAGAATTCAAATATAACATCTTTCTTTCCCCCAGTCACTCTCCCCCTTTGAGCAAGGGATTTAAAAAGACCAATGAACAGCTATCATCCACATGGCGCTTTACATCTTACAAAGCACTGGGTGGGGTAGCTTAGTTGATGCATACAGCAACTTGGTGACACAAAGATAAGGAAACTAAGTCTCAGAAAGGTTAAATGGCCTATCCAGGGTCACAGAGCTAGTTAGTAAGAGATAGACCGGAGCCTGGAACCCAGCCAGGCCCTGCCTGCCCCCACTGCTTCTCAAAATAGCACTGCCAGAACAAGGGAGGGGTTCTGGCCCAGCCTTTGGAACAAGAGAAGCATGTGGTCTCAACAACTGTAACCAAGAGTCGGCCTGTGATTGTACTTCTTCAAGAGTCTTGTGTTTTGAGGGTAATAATACAGGTTTCACCTGGGTTTTGCCATGCTCCCCAACAGAAAGGTCCCAGGAAAAGAAAAATACGGGAGACCAAAGGGGACAGACCATTGTGTCATAAACATACAGTGTTTTGTCTGCTCAGCACCCCTACCTTTGGGGAACCAACCCTCCCTCACCCCATGCAGTTCTAACGGGACTGGAGATCAGAGACTGGTCCAAGCACTGGGCCTGTGACCTAAGCAAGGCCAATCAGTGAACCTCCCTGAAAGTGGCATGTGGATGCTGAAAGAAAGCAGTGACATTTCCACTGGAGTTGCCAAGTTAATATGTGAATCCAAGATCCCAACAGCCAACTTATCCAACTCAAGGAAAACATTTATCTACAAAAGCAGTGAGTGAGGGCAACCCACAGAGGGAAGGAAAGGGGGGTGATGAGGGCCAGAGAGGGCCATGATGATATCATTTGCGCCCCTGGAACCAACTGTGACAAAGCCAGGAAAACTCCTGGACTTTACAGTGACGTGAGCCAATACCTTCCCTTTTCTCCTTGAGTTCATTCGAGTTGGGGTCATCTGAAACCAAAAGAATGCTGACTTATGACACATAAGACAATGTTAAATATACACTGACCACAAACTCCACGTTTTTGAAACAACCTCTATTTTCAATACTCAGTTTTGTGGCCCCATAAAACCACTTCCACTCTTGCCTTCTAGAATCAACTCTCGACCCAGCAGCTGGAGTCATTTTCTTCAACATTTTCTTCATATTACATAATTCTCTGGCTCAAATCCTTCCAAGGATGTCCTATCACAATCTCCTTTATAGGGACTTCAAGGTTCCTCTTATCTGGCCCCTGCCTCCCTCTTCAAACTCACATCCTACCCCTTCCCCATCGTACCCACCCCGCTCCCACTCACAAGCCTGCTCCTGCCTAAAGATACCCGCATTCGCTGTTGCCTCTCTCAACAGGGCAGCGACCTAAATCATCTTCTTCACTTCTGCCTCCCCAGGGCCCAGCCTCTCTGCCACTATTTATTTATTTATTTATTTTTGCGGTACGTGGGGCCTCTCACTGCTGTGGCCTCGCCCGTTGCGGAGCACAGGCTCCGGACGCGCAGGCTCCGCGGCCATGGCTCACGGGCCCAGCCGCTCCGCGGCACGTGGGATCCTCCCGGACCGGGGCACGAACCCCGTCCCCTTCATCGGCAGGCGGACTCTCAACCACTGCGCCTCTAGGGAAGCCCTGCCACTATTTATTGAATAAATAAACAAAATTCCAGTCCTATGGCGTCCACGCAACACTTCAAATAAGGACAGCATGGAACCCTGGGCCATTTAATATCCTCAGGCTTTTCACCCCGAAACTTAGATCATCAGAGTTAGGCTATTGCCAGGAGTTGCCAAAACCACGTTCTGCAGGCCAAATCCAGTCTCCCGTTTGTTCTAATACGATCTGTAAACTAAGAATGGTTTTTACAGATGAATACTTTAACTGATTTGATAAGAGAAAACAGTAACTCTGAACTCCAACTCAGTTCCATTCTTCTCATTAGTAAATCTGTATTACAAAAAATTGTACTGTTACTGTTATTACATTTTGAATTTCATTAGTAAAAAATTTGTATAAATTTGTTTTCTCTCTCATTATGGTAAGTACTTACCTAATATCCTCAATATCGCCTCTTGACCCACAAAGCCTAAAATATTTATCATCTGGCCCCTTTACCACAGAAGTTTGCCAATCCCCGCTATAGACTTACTATTTATCAAGGGGAAAAAGAAGAGTTACACGTCAGTCCAACCATGGCACCACCCAGGACTGATAGCTAAGGAGGAAACAAGACCAGGTCGTAAGTTGCTCTTAATGTCCTGGGACCCAGAAAAAAAATCAGATTAAGTCTCTGAGGTACAGAAAACTCTTCATTCAAAGACCCTCGACAGGAAATAGACATTCTGGTTCAACAAAACAGCCCTACAAGAGAAATGACCACGTCACCTGCGCCACTATCCATCTCCACTTACCCGCTAAATAAGTAACTGAGGAAATAACAGTCCACGTTTTACCTTGGAGTCTCTCTTTGTTCCTAACTGGACCGTGCACCAGTGCTTTGAGTCTGCCATTAGCCATGTGCTACTGGAGATCCTACAGGACACAGACGCCCTTAGGACAACGCCAAGAAAACCCAGCGCTTCGGAACCACGTCAAATCCATCAACGCACCTCCATCCAGTGTGGAAGGCACAGCTGTGCCTGCCCCCACTCCACCGCACACTTGGTCCAAGGATGACTTAAACAGGCAAAGGCTCCACCCCACTCCCACCTTGGCCAGCAAAAGCGCAGTAATGGTCTGGGAAACACAGGAGCCCAGATTCTACCTGAGGTGCCAGAATAGTGAAGGAAAGAATCGTGTCCTTCCCTGGAAGGGAGCACACAGACAGGGGCCTGTCTGGGCAAAGATGGGCCAGTGGGCTGTTTGATATTCAAATCATCATTAAATGACTCAACTTTCCAGAAATAAGAGGCGTCACAGTGGGAAATTCTCCATCTTGACTTTTCTTTCTGGCTCCCACGGAATAAAGCTGCAGAGTAGAAAACCAATTAATTTTTAAGCATTTCTTTAAAATTACAGGAATCACCCTCACCCAGTCCAGTCATTACTAATTTCCTGCTTTCCACACCCGGATCCTTAACACCGCCCTGCAGAATTGCTCTGTGCCCGAGAGGACATTGGAGGAGGTGGAGGAGCCTTCCTGGCCAGAGCAAACCGGTAGCCTAAGGAACCCCATCCAAATGCAATCCACCCAGTGAGACACCGAGAAGCTTGAACACGTGAAAACAACTCCTTGAAGACCTAAAACCTAGTCCAGGTACAGCCTTTGCAAGGTAACAGGTATTCAGGGATCAGTTGACTTCTACTCCCAACCCTCCCTTTGTCTCTCAGCAGGGCCCCTCGGTACCTGCTCCTAGAATTAAGATCCCTGTGAGCCTGGAAGGGCAACAAGATACACCGGAGCTCCGCACTGGGCAAGGCCACGCAGACATATGCACAGTAGCAACAGGGCTTCTGGCCACCATCACCAGGAGTTCCCCCCTTCATCTGCCTCCTTTCTCTTTTCAGCAAAGTCTTAAAATCCTCTTTTCTCCCCTTCTTCCTCTCCAAAACAAGAGGAGCAAACTTAAGAGTCCTCTATTCAAACTTCTGAAGTCCAGACTTCTAAAGAACAAATAGGAAGGGCAGCCAAAGATGTATCTACTTTGGAAAAATACCAAAGTGGCCTTAGGTCCCCAAAGATTCATGCCCGGTGCAGCTCAGGTATTCCAAAAGAAACCCACCACGAACTCACACCCACGTCCCTTGACAAATATTTGCTGAGCGCCTACTACGTGGAGGTGTTGTGCGGGGGACGCAACAGTAAACAAAACTCAAGAAACCCCCAACTTCCTGGGCTTATATTCAGACACCTCATGTACCCTCTGGATTTGAAAGGCTCACAAAGAGAAGACAGCCTACATCACACCTCTCCCTCAGTGTTTCTCCACACAACATGCCTTCTCATTCATTTACTGTCTCACTCACTCACTCACTCACTCACCCATCCATCCATCCATCCATCCATCAACACTCTGTGCTGAACACAAACCTTGGGTCAGGCACTGAGCTAGGGGAGTGAGAGCTCCAGCATTTCTAGACAGAAGGGGCTTCGGAGCTGCAACCTCCTCAGTGGGAAAGGGGAAGGGGTCATGGATTTGTCCTAAGGCTACACGAGCACTCAGTGCCTGCTTCTATGGTGCACTTGTTTGTGGTGGCTGGGAGGTATTGATGGAGACTGGGGGAGGGGACAAAGCCCCTGCCCCACCTCTAAGAGGCCCTGGGGACAAGGAAATGAGGATGATGTGGCCGCTGCCCTTCCTGAGGTTGCGCTCTCACTGGTGAATGTACCCATGTGCTGGCTATATGCTCTGTTTGACTCTCCAGAACCACCACTACCTGCTCTTTTCCTCTCTGCCTGGTGCCTGGCAAGACTGATCTCTGCAGGATGGGTCTCCTGGGCTCCCCTGGGTCTGGCCAAGAGAAGACACTGTCAGGAGAAGGTGGGAAGAGAGAAGTTGGAGATCCATCCCTGCATGGTGGGCCTAATTCTTCTTCCTCTGCCACAGCTCCTGTAGGGGACCCCTTCCCATGGCTCCATCCCACTCACTGCCCCCTCCTCTGCCCCTCTGGATAGAAGGGCAGGAACTGCTTGGGCTGCCATGATCCCCGGGTGCCTCATCACTCCGTGTTGAACCTTTAACTCTGTCTACACCTCTGTAAATAGACCCCTCATTCCATCTTTTCAATGACCCCCTCCCGTGAGGCATCTGTTTCCTACAGGGACCTTGGCTGATACGATCCAGTGGGTGAACCAAAGGTCTGAAGTGCTATGCGCATCAACAGAGACAAGCCCAGCCTTCCAGGCGCAGGAGGAGAAGGGAAGGAGAAGTAGCAGAAGCTCACAGACGAGGCGATACTTCAGCAGAATAAGCAAGAAGGAGGCAAGACCATCCCAGGCCAAGCAGCCCATCAGCAGCACAGAAGCATCAACAGCCAGCAGCGTCAGGGAACTGCCAGCAGCTCCGTACAGTGGGGTATAAAAGCAGGACAAGTGACGATGCTTGAGGGGAGGGGGAACCAGATAACTCGGAACAATGCTAAGGCATTTGGACTTCATCCTGAAGCAATGGGCATGCTCCAAATGCCAATCACATGGTGATTCTATCCAATACTCCATGTGTTTCCAGACATATCCCTTCCTTAGACAAACTGAAAACTGGCATCCATCTGGGACAAATAAACATAATCCCTAAAACGCGTATTCCAGAGAAATGTGTCTAAAATCTAAGGCAAAAAAATAAAAGCAATCAGACCATGAAATATAATGCACAGTAATATCCTTCTATGAAAACACACACACACCTGGCACTGTTAACAACAGGCTTTGGAGCATAACCACCTCGGGTGAAAACACACCAATCATTAACAACAGATTTTGAGGAGATTACAACCTAAATAACTATCACTGGAACGCATAGGTTACTTAATATAAAGTGGTTCCATATGGTTCATTTATAATTCACATGGCATCAGTCAGCAAACATCCACTCAGATGACATCTACTGGAGTCACTAGATGTGCTTTTATTCTTCCAAAAGGGTGTATTCAAGAGATTTTCAGGTACCACTGGATTCTAGAATATTCTTGGGTTAAAAAACTACTTCTTGGCTTCCCATCCCCCTCCTTTGGGTTTTTATGTGCAAATATTCTTAAAATTGGCTTTGAAAGGCTTCAAGTAGAATGACTTCTAAAGTCAATCTGCTTGATAAGCTCACCGTGACCAGTGTTCTCACTCTTTGTGCTGCTCCTGGGTCATAGCAGACGGGACGGAACACAAACACACATGTGTATCAACCAGCTACTGAAATACAACTGATTAAAAGTCATCTGTTAGCCTATTAAGAGTATTTATACCACTGTTACTCACTACATGGCACTTAGACCCTAATGTACGCAATTCACGCTTCTAAAGCAGATTTTCAAATGTTTCATTTTTGTCCTTTGTTTCTTCTTTCTTCTTCCCCCAGTGCATATAATGGACTCAAATGTTGAGAGCTTTCCCGTTCTTCTTTAATCACTGTCAGGATGGTTCATAAATGTTAATTAAGAAGAAGATTTAAATGTTACTCCCCAACTGTGCCAAATTGAGAAGCTCTGAGTTTCCCATGCTCTTCCCGTGAGCTTTCATTCTCCAGGTCTGCTCCTTCAGACCCCCTTCCAATGAGCTCACGCACATGCACACGCGCGCACGCACACACACACACGAATTCCCTCGTGGTCCAGTGGTTAGGACTCCGTGCTCTCACTGCAGTGGCCCAGGTTCAATCCCTGGGCGGGGAACTAAGATCCCACAAGCCGCGCAGTGAGGCTAAAAAAAAAAAGGCACGGCAGATTCTGGATTCCTCCTAGAGAAGAATCACCCCTTCTACTGCAATGTGTGCATCCATGAGTAGGAAAGAAAGGGTCAGACACGCAGCAAAGCACAGAGGAACCGGGCACACATCCTACAAATGAACCAAGAGCTCGAAGAAGGCAGAAACCAAATGCGCTTACCCTGCTCACCGCTGGATCCTCACAGCTAGCCCAGGGCCTGGCAGAGCGTCAAGCGAAGGAGGGAAGGAAAGGACAGCTGCACATGTCCTGAACCCAAAGTCCTGACAAAGACTAAAGGATCCCTTGGACAACTTGAGGAGAAGCCGAAGCAGGTGATGTGGGAAACCCTGCAGAACCTACTCTGCCAAAAGAGACCCCAGGACAAAATCCCACTTTTCTGCTTCCCAGGGGGTACAGGTGCCAGAGGGACAAACCCTGGGAGGGGACCTCGCTGAACATGCCATTGACAACCATGAAGACGGAACAACTCAATGCAAAAGCCCCGGTGGGGAGAGAGGGACAGGAGACCACACCATCTGCAGCATAGTGACACCCACACAGGTGGGTCTGTCCCGATGGGGACAGGGTGCAAAGCAAGGAGACCCAAGGCACGGGGAGGATGGGTCTCCTTTATCTTCTCTTAGAATTTGAAAAGGGCTGCTATAATGCTGCATTCATTATTTAAAAACAGGAATAGTTAGGAACATTTGAAAAGAGCTATTCTGGAATAAAGGTCTCATAATTCAAATTTTGATAAGACAGTGCACTGTGGAGTAATCCATTAATCCCCACTTCCTTTCTAGAATGCAAGTCCAGAACACATCACATCATTATCATCTATGCCAATATAAGAACAAGTGGGAAGGGCCAGGACTGTCATAACTCATTTCCAGGAACAAGGGTGAACAGGAGTATTGACCACTGGCTGATTACTTAAGGAATCTGCTATAGTAAAATGCTGGCAAGTTTTTCCCTTTGGAACTCCATGACAAAGACAGAAACACAACTGGTGTGTATTTGATAAGACTACGATGTGGCCCAAAACCTTTAAGGCATTGTCTTAAAAATAACCAGAGTAGGGCTTCCCTGGTGGCGCAGTGGTTGGGAGTCCGCCTGCCGATGCAGGGGACACGGGTTCGTGCCCCGGTCCGGGAGGATCCCACATGCTGCGGAGCGGCTGGGCCCGTGAGCCATGGCCGCTGAGCCTGCGCGTCCGGAGCCTGTGCTCCGCAACGGGAGAGGCCACAACCGTGAGAGGCCCGCATACGGGAAAAAAAAAAACAGAGTAAATTTAAAGTGCACACGTGGGTACGCACACACGGATGCTCTGGACCCTCTGTATATTCTATTTAAATTTTGTCAGAAACAGGACACTTTGTCATGTGTTTAATTAATGATTCAAACAACCAGAAAAGGAATACTTGGTCTTAAAAGCATTTAACTTACAGCACAGGGAACTCTGCGTAATACTCTGTAATAACCTATATGGGAAAAGAACATGAAAAAGAATGGATATATGTATAACTGAATCACTTCACTGTACGCCTGAAACTACCACAACATTGTAAATCAGCTATACTCCAATATCAAATAAAAAGTTAAATTTTAAAAAAAGCATTTAACTCATTCAGCTTGGACTACAGTTATTCATGTTTTTATTTTCTGCCCCTATAAGAAACAGCTCTTTCTCAAACCCCCTGAGGGGCCCAGCCTCAGTTTCTCACACATATTCAATCAATGGGTTGGAATGATGAACTCAATGGCTTTGCATCTGCATTAAGAAAAAATGAGATCCAAAAATATATATTATTATTTATATTTCAAGTCTTTTTAAGAATAAATATTAGAAGGGGCTACTTTGTTATGCTTTCTAAACTTCAAAAGGTTGCAATTTTTATGCAACTCTCAAGAAATGCAAGAGGGCAAGTAATAATAAGACAATCTATGGGATTGATGTAAAGTTTTCTTATAAAATGTCCTTATGGTCGAAAAAATGAATCAATGTTTTTTAAAAGTACTAAGTCCAGGAATACATGTAGCATGAGGAGATGGTCAAAAACATGAAAGTGATAAATAACATTTGGCCGATACAGACCTAACACTTTTCATCTCCCACCCTGGACCTTCCTCTTTCTCCTTCTCCATCCACCACCTATATATTTCAAAAAGTAAGATGCAACCGTCACAACCCAGGCAAGCCTAGGAGACAAGACTACTAGATGTAATGTGGTGCCCTGGATGGGATCCTGGAACAGAAAAATAGGCAGAAAAGAAAAACAAGAAATTAAAGTGTGGACTTTAGTTCATTTTTAAAAATAAGATGCTTTTAAGAATATATACTGTGCTACTTTCTGCATAAAAAAAGAAGAGGAAATAAAACATATAAATTTGTTTATCTTTACAAAAAGAAACACAGGAAGGACAAACCAGAAAATAAATAAGTTGGTTACCTCTGAGGGTAGGGATATGGAGGCAAGAGGGATAAAATATGGGGGCGGCAAACCCTAACTGCAAAATCCAAGTAATCTACGAACACTGTTAGTTGACAATTTTGATTATACACCTCAGTTTCCAGCTGGGGGGTGGGGTGGGAGTTGGGAAAGAACTGCAAACAAATCCTGAACTCTGTAATAGCTTTTTGGTAGTGGAGGGGCAAGAAATTCTGGTTCTGTTTTCAATGTAATTCACGACTGAGCAAACCAGAAAGTGGGCTGATGTTGAGAGCCAGCCTTCTCACTGCGGAGGGACGGCTGCCCAAGGATGGCATATAGGAGGCAAGAAAGAACCCTGTGCAGATGGACTGGATGCAGGTATGGTATGAACTCACGATTTCTAAAATACCTATGGGTATTACGCATGTATATGTCCATATGTCTATGGGGGGGATGTGTGCGTATGTATCTTTACACTCATGTATTTCCTAGAACTCTCCAC
Source organism: Kogia breviceps (assembly GCF_026419965.1). Taxonomy (NCBI): domain Eukaryota; kingdom Metazoa; phylum Chordata; class Mammalia; order Artiodactyla; family Physeteridae; genus Kogia; species Kogia breviceps. Next base: position 25,173,950 of record NC_081328.1, read on the forward strand.
TGAAAAGACCTAGAAGCAAAGACCCGCGGTAACCATGAGCAAAGGCACTCGAGGAGCTATGAACACACCCAGCACTCAGAGCTTGGTGTCTAAATCCATTCCTTGGAAAAAGAAACCACCTCCTTGGAGAAATGACTAACTCCGAGGCTGGGACGGGGTACGCACAAGGTGAGCCTGGAACATCTTTCTGTGTCAGAAAGTAAAGAAGGGCTTAAAAAAATGTTGGGAACCAGAATGAAAGGCCACTCACTGGCCAAATCTGGGACAATTCGCACACCAAATAATTAGGTTCCGTAATGAATAAGAAGCCATTGAAAAAAGAGGACTCCACGAGTCCATACCCATAGTAAACAGATTAACAGAGGGAATGGCTCTTGCTTACAGCAGAATGTCAAGTGCCAAGTGGTAAGCATGGAGGGAGAGTAGTTTTGCAACCACCAGAATAAAGACTAGATCAGGCAAAAATCATCAGCACATGCAAACTCTCAGTGGAAATTCTAATGAGAAGCGTGGTCTTAACGGGCTTCCCCCGCCCCAGACTTTTTTATTAGTTACAAGGGAAAACCATCACAACTACACAGCGAAGAAAACTAAACAACACTTGACCAGGTGATCAAAATTAACATCATCAGCAAAGAGGGGCGGATGGACCTCAAGTGCCTCCAGATGTGACACCCTGAGAAGGACACAAACACATCTGTGTAGTGTCCTGGCCGGGAATGCGTAACTTGAATCTAATCATGAAGAAATATTAGGCAAGTATGTTCTCCTGGAAAAATGGGATTATATTCTTCATCAACGGCAATATCATAAAAGGCAAAGAAAAGCTGTGGAATAATTCCAGGATCAACTGACAAACTGGAGAACAAACAGTAGATTACATAAAAGCACTGTATCCGTGTTAAATTGACTGAAGTTTATAGTTGTACTGGAGTTAGGTAAGGGAACACCCCATTCTTAGGAACAGGGATTATTTAGGAGTGAAGGGTCATGATGTATCCAATTATTCCCAAACCACTCAGGGTAAAAAGTGTGTCTACAAAGAGAAAGAGAGTAACTGATGGATCATGGCGGGGAAGAATGCTGACAAAAGATTGACTAGGTGTCCTCCCTACTTATTCTTAAAAACTTTCCTGTTAAGTTGTAAGTCATTCCCTAATAAAGAGGGAGGGGAGGGGACTGGAGAGAGGGAGGGTGGATGGTTTAGTGGCTAAACCTGGGGACTGTACCTACTGGCTTAGCATCCAGTTCGTCTCAGGTCATCCACCCCTGCATCTAAGACGGGCTCCGTTTCCTCATCTGTAAAGTGGGTCCAGATGGCTTAACCCTTACCTATCTCACAGGTTTTGGAAAAACATAAAGTAACAAACGTACAAAGACAGTGGAATGATTTTCATCACATTGTCTGAAGGAGAGCATTAGGATCTGTATCTCTTTCTTATCTGGTATCAGATGTTGTAAGATTTAATATGGAACTTTTTGCTAATTTGGGTGACCTCAAAAAGGAATCAAGGTCACAGAACTCTTAAGTTAGTATTATTTAAAATATATACTTGCCTAAACACAATCCCCAAAGTTATCGATGTATATCCTAGGATCATTTCAAAATGTGTGTGTGTGTGTGTGCGTGTGCGTGTGCGTGTGTGTGTGTGTGTGTGTGTGTGTGTGTGTGTGTGAACCGCAAGGACAAAAGATTGGGTGGGCTTCCCCGGTGGTGCAGTGGTTGAGAGTCCGCCTGCCGATGCAGGGGACACGGGTTCGTGCCCCGGTCCAGGAAGATCCCACATGCCGCGGAGCGGTTGGGCCCGTGAGCCATGGCCGCTGGGCCTGCGCGTCCGGAGCCTGTGCTCCGCAACGGGAGAGGCCACAACCGTGAGAGGCCCGCGTACGGAAAAAAAAAAAAAAAAGATTGGGTAATAGACTAAAATTAAAACCAGTGGTTGTCAAGAGTGATACAATTGTAACTCATTCTATTTTCCAAAGTTTATATCACGTTATTTTACTTTTTAAAGATATTTTTGTGGTCACTGAGACATTACTGAAAGTCTTCAAAATCCACTCAAGTTTCACACAACTATATGACACCACCAGATGCTGGTAAACTCCTGAAGGAGGAGAACATAACTGTGTGAGTTGATGAAACAATTTCTACGTATAAAATGGATCTAGAGGTTTCTACCAGATACTCTGCCGATTTCCTAGTCCAGATACTCTGCCGATTTCCTAGTCCAGATTTAGATCTTCTAACCAAGGTTGGCATTTTCCAACTTCACTTCCTCACTAAAATACCACAAAGTAATGACTAGACATTTCCTCACTAGAAGTCAAACATCAGCCAAGGAAGGTTCTACTGAACCTTGCCCTCTGAGGCTCCCCTTGACAATACCCATGGGCTTCCTCCAAACCCAGAGGACAGAGGCCCAATCCAAAGGTTTGGAGAAAGATCACCATCTCCGGGGTAACTCATCAGAGCACTGAACTCAAAAGGTGAACTGAGTCTCAACACCACCTCTTACAGCCCAATCCTCCCGCGGATGGGGGGATAGGATGTCCACGTCCCAATAAGGTGTTTTGCCAACATCCCTCAGATCCACATCAAATACAATTTTCAAACCAATTAGCTCAAAAAGCATGACAACCAAAGCAGTATCTCCCACATCCTCATTTCAGGGCCATCCTATTCAATTCCTAATGAGAGGAAAGACAAAGGCAATAGACGCAGTAGGGTCTACTTCAAAAATTCTTTTTCTTTTAGAAAACAGATCCTCTTTTGTTCTGGTTAAACACCAATTACTCTGCTCTCTCTAACATGCAAATCAGCTGAAAATAGGGCAATCTGTAGCTCACTCCGGTTCCACTGCAAGTTTGAATGAAGAAAAGAGAAAGAGGACAGGGAGGGAGGGAGTGAGAAGAGAGGGGAGATGAAGAAGAGGGAGAGGAGAGGGAAAACAGGAGCCACGGAGGCCCATCCCTGGGGGTCTTCAATTCTAAGTACTTTGTGCTCAGATAAAGCTCTTTTCAAAGGGCTTTTGTATAATATTTGTGGCGGCGCCCATGAGCGGTGATTTTGCCATTATCCCCAAAAACAAAGCAAGGAAAGAAAAAGCACATTAAGGTCCGAAATACAAGCAAGAAAAGCAAATGTGGCCCAAAGAGCAGCTTACCCAGAGCTCCCACTTGCTACAAACACTCTCCCCGAAGTCATTCATCCACATCATGTACCACGGAAAGAGAACAGAGAAGGACTGACAGACAGCTTTCTGGCCTTAGGTGGTGCAGGTCCCCAGCCAGGTGAGGGTGTGAGGGCCAAGCAAGGAAGCACCCAACTCCATCTCTCACTCAGGCACCAGGTGGTGAGCTTTGTTGTATCTTGTTTTCCTTCGTTTTAGTTAAGCTGAACTGATTTCTATCTTCTAAACGCATTATTACGTCTTAATGTTTTTTAAGGTAGGTGTGTGGGAGAGTACAATCCTAGTTCTTCACGGCTCCAAAGAGAACCTCGAGCAGGGCTGCTCAGACCTTCTGGTGCCCAGAAATCATCTGGGGGGCGTGTTAAGATGCAGATTCTGACTCCAAGATCTGAGGTGGGGTCTGAGCTTCTGCAATTCTAACAGGCTCCAGGGGTCACCTTCCCGGCTTCTCCCCTCCACCCCCCACCCCCCCATTTACCTTCCAGCCTCTGTCCTGACTTGACCTCCTTACCTGATCCACCTGGAAGAACAAAAAAGAGGGCTGGGAAAAAGTTCAAGAGCTTCCTCACCCCAGGCCCGGAACTCCACGCATCCCCAGGTCACCCCTGAATCTCTCCACAGTGTACCACCAGTTTCTCTGTCCCACCTGGGCACCTTCAGGACAGACTGGGGTAGAGCGATGCAAATCCAGGTTCAGAGGAGAACCCTGTTCCCGCTGAGGTCCCCTCCTGGCAGGTTCGTGGGGACCACTGCTGTTGGGGAGCAGCCCGACATGGCAGTACTGACAGAGGCCAGGCCTACCAGCACCGACAAGGGCATCTGGGACACCGGGAGTTTCGGCAGAGGGGCCCACGCTCAGTCTCCAGGGCCCAGCTCCAGGCCTGGCCCAGAGTTGGAAGGACTAGCACCCAATCTCCACTCCAATAAGACTCAAGTGTCTACCTGGCGACACTGCCGACTACGGACTTTTCTCCAGGAAGAAGTGTCCCGCTGCACCCCACGTCCCGGAAGGCTGCCGGCCACAGGGAGGGGGACCCCCACGCTTTCCCTTTCTGGTCCTGCCCTCCATACCACCGAGGCTGCCAAGCAGGGCATGAATGTCCCTCTGTTTCTCGTGCCCCACCCCCTTGTCCCAAGGGGACAAAAGAAGGAAACTAACATTTGCTGGGCTCCTCCTATGTGTCAGGGACTGAGTCATTATGACGCTTCACCTCATTTTAGCCTCCAAGGAGCCCTGCAGGGGTTGACACCGGATCTCCATCTCATAGGCCTTCAGTAGAGTCAGAAAATCACAGCACAGTGGTTAGGGCTGCAAGGTGCAGTGGCCGTCAGGGTGTGGGATCGAGAGGGCAGACGCCACGCGTTTGGACACTCATCCACCATGTCTGGCTGCGTGTATCTGGGCCTCACGAAGGCTCATAAAATCGGGGAATGAAACCTTTCTCATCGGGTTGCTGTAAGGACTAAATGGGACTTCGTGGAGGTAAGGTGAGACGGCCCGTGGCAAATGCTCAAGGAATATTTATTGTCATCACGCAAGGTCAACAAGCGAGGAAGGGATAGAACTCACACCTGGATGCAGGCGGCTGGGTTCCAACACCCAGTTTCAGGCCGGCCCACAACTTCAAAGAGAAGAATTCATTCTCTTTTACAGGGGACAGGGGACCCTGGGGGAAGCTCTCTCCAGGAGACCACGATCCCAATCACACAGAGCACAGACCATGAAAAGCTGGAAAAGGCATCTGGAGTTGTGAGGCCCAGAAGTCCTCATCTAGTGATGGAGCCACAGCTCCAAAGAAGCACCCAATGACCACTCTAAGCACAGGACGGCCACAGCTCACTTCCCTAAACACCTACTTGAAGAATCTTTCCTGGGAGAGAAAAATGGCCGTACTGGCCATCATGGCGGATTGGAAAGGATATGAGAAACCTTATCAACCCCTCTCCACCATGGAGTTTAATCCACGACAGCACAGCCAGGACAAACGGGCACCAAACACTGAAGGAAGGAAGGCGTGGAAGGTGCCAGATGTGCCGGTTCCTGAGCCAGAAGAGCAAGAATCCCACAAGTGGGACAGAAAGCCCAAGGCTGGTCAGTGCAGATCAAACCCAAGAAAATGGAAATGGCTTTTACTTCAAGTGTGCCTGTAATATGAAACATTTGGAAAACGAGTTGGCTTTTTTCTTTCTTTAAGATGTTTTTATGTGGACCACTGTTAAAGTCTTTATTGAGTTTGTTAACAATATCGCTTCTGTTTTATGTTTTTTGGCCTCAGAGCATGAGGGATCTTAGCTCCCCGACCAGGGATCGAACCTGCACCCCTGACACCGGAAGGCAAAGTCTTAACCACTGGACTACCAGGGAGGTCCCAACTAGTTGGCTTCGAAGCTGGTCCTGAATCAATCCATGAGACAATGACCTAAGTATGCCGACACCCTGGAGGCTGCCCCAAAGCCAAGCCAGTCTCCCCATCAGGCTGTGCCCGCCTCACTGCTGTTCCCAGGAGCGCTGTGTGATGGACAGTTCTAAGGAATACCCTATAATCTGCATTTATGCCATTTGTCTTTTTGAAACATAAAATGCAGATATTTGCATCATTTAACATGCGTGATTTTCTTCTGAAAGCCAGAAAGAGAAAGAAAGTCTGCTCCGCGGTCCCTCCCCACCTCCACCATTCCCCTCTTCTTCAGTAGCCTGAAAACTTAAGCCTGGCACCCCTGACAAGCCGAATTGATCTGGAAAGGATCCTCAGAGGCTGGTTGCATTAAAAGAAAAAAGAAAGGACTCTCCTTGTGAAGAAGACAAAGGGAGGCGTGAACGGGTCTCCTTCCCCACCCAGGAGGTGGCCTCCTGGAGGCGACCTCCTGGAGGTGACAGCAGGGAAGGCTGAGGGAGAGCAGGAAGCCCCACATCACCTGCCAGCGGTAGGACTCAACTGCGGGCCCTGAAACCGCAGCCTTGAACAAAAAGCCATACGGGCCAAAATGAGGAAGAGAGGTTTCTGCACCAGCAGGAGGGGGAGGCCTGCGGGCGAGACCCACCCCTGGGCCGGTGCATCCAGACCAGCTCCCCAGGCAGAGGCCGGCTCAGAGTCACGCAGCCTCAGGGTCCCGGCGCAACTTGGGACCAATCATCTTCGGAGGGGCCTGCATCACTGGTCTTTATTTACGCTCTCGAGGACTCCTGCAGAGAAACACAGGGGTGGACCAGCCACGTGCCCCACGCTTCTCCCATGCCCCAGAGGTGCATCCTCTGTGCCTGGCTCAGCAGCCTCCTGTTTGCTGAAGGGTAATGGCACCCATCACAACCGCCAGGCCTCAGAGACAGCACTGGGCCCTTGTGCGCATAGCACACAATCCCCAATCCCCACCCCTGCAGGCCAGTATCCTCCCCACTCCTCCGAGGAGCACAAGGAGACCAGGGGGACCCAGCCTTCTGGACAACCGTGCCTGTGCCCTAGACAGGCCCTCTGCAACTCACTTCAACAGCCCCTGGTCTGGCGGGTCACTTGTCCTCTGAGCACCTCCTGTCCTCAGCCGCTCCGCCACGCTCAGTGACTGAGCACCTATGTTCTGGGCGCTGAGGGTAAGGCGCCAACAAGACAGGCGGGGTGGTCCTCTCATGAAATCTACCTTCAACCCAGACACGAACAAGAGGAGCAAAATAAACAAAAATGACCATTCACAGTCACCTCCGGGAGCCCACACATGCCGACAGGCGCTCCCCCATCACAACAGGGAGCGGAGACAGGCTCTTATCTCCCCCTCCCCTCTCTTAATGCAAGACCAGCAGACCCTGCCCCGTCCCTTCTAGACAAGCCCCGGCCCAAAAAGCAGATGAGAGGCAGGTACAGGATGCTCCTCACTAAGGAAAGCACCCCTCAACCCTTCTGCCTGCATCTCTGCTCTCTCCCTGTCCCCTCCCCATTCCCAGGTGTGTCCTGCTATGGCGACTACTTGCCCACTTGACTGGAAACTGTTGATGCCCACAGCTAACAACGCCCCAAATCATGGCCAGGGTCAAGTTCCCCTTGGGCACCTCTCCCAGCACCAGCCACTCACAGTGCCTCCTGGGCCTACCCCAAGCTCCTGACATCTTCTCCACCATCAAAACTTCCTGAGGCCACATTAACCATGCCTGGCTCTCTGTTCTCCTAAGGGACTACCGTCTAACCTAGTAAGAGATCTCCCTGACCACCCTACCCAACCTAAACACAATCGCCTTCAACGGGTCTTCTAAGGACGACACCCAGAGCAAACAAACATTGAAAAACCCTGATTCCCAAAGCATGAGCGTGGATGTCCGGAAGACTGATCTGGAAGAAATATAACAGGGGTCTTGAACAAAAATAACACAACTTGCAGTTTACTAAGGATTTATACAGGCATTATCTCATTTAGTCCTCACAACCGTAAGACACATAATATTATCCACATGTTACAGATAAGGAAACTGAGACTTAGAATTTAAATAATTCGCCAACGTGGTAAAATCAGGTCTCAGATCCAGGCTCTCTAACTTCAAGCCGCGCCCGTTTTCTGCTCTACCCTATGCAGTCTTGTGGGGTATGAAATTAAACCCTTACACATCTCGTGCTTGCAGTTTTTACATCGAAATGATGGCATATTATACAGCAATTAAAAACCATGTTTTTACAACCATCTAATGATGTGAAGATTATTACAAAGCACGATTAAATGAAAAAAGCTGAATACAAAAATACACACACTTCCCTGGTGTTCCACTGGTTAGGACTCCACAATCCCAGTGCAGGGGGCCCAGGTTCGATCTCTGGTCAGGGAACTAGATCCCGCACGCCGCAGCTAAGAGCCCGCATGCCGCAGCTCAAATACAGATCCCACATGCCGCAACTAAGACCCAGTGCAGCCAAGTAAATAAATAAATAAACAAATATTCAAAACCACAAACAAAAACGTACATACACACATGCACCTCAGTGTGATTCCAATTCTGTTTTTAAATATACAGGTGTACACAAAATGATAACACACCAACACATTACAAAGCTGTTATGTCTAAGTAGTGGGATTATGAACTTCTTTTTAATACCTTTCTATATGTTTTAAATCTTCTGTAAGGAGCAGGCATTCATTCTCTAATTTGGAAAAAATATTAATAACCATTACTGGGCTTCCCTGGTTCCACAGTGGTTGAGAGTCCGCCTGCTGATGCAGGGGACGTGGGTTCGTGCCCCGTTCCGGGAGGATCCCACATGCCGCGGAGCGGCTGGGCCCGTGAGCCATGGCCGCTGAGCCTGTGCATCCGGAGCCTGTGCTCCGCAATGGGAGGGGCCACAACAGTGAGAGGCCCGCGTAAGACACACACACAAAAATAATAACCATTACTTCTGGAAAGGAGGAAGCCACAGTTTGGGCTTGTCAACAGACCAACCCAGGTTGTAAAGTAGGACCCCCTAAGCCAAGTCACACCAGACGACAATTCAACACCACCGCTCGTTGCCAAGGGGGTGGTCTCCACGGGAACAGCCGCCAGGGATTCTCGGCTCGCCTGAGCACCTTGGCTAGCCAGTGACACAGAGGCCAGAGCCTTCCCAGAGGACAGAACCAGCCTCTGAGACTCCCCAGTCGTGACGGCTGGAGAATGAGGAAAGAAAGTGGGGTTGGGAGTCAGGGCTGAAGACAAAGTGAGTTTCAGACAACACAGTGTTTTTAAACATGGACCATGCCAGCATCATCAAACAGTTGAAGTGAAAGATAATGACCCCAAAGGGGTTCCTGGCATCAATCCTAGACCACAGCATCAGAAAAAACGAAGCAATCCTGTGGGGCTTCAGAAAAGAAAACGAGGTTGGAGTCCACCTCATCAGGGACGGCATCCCGGTCTAACTGCTGGCTTCTGTGTAACCAACCTCCCTGGGCCTCAGTTTCCTCACCTGGAAGTCCAGGTTAAAATGCTGAGCCTATGGGAATTCCCTGGAGGTCCAGTGGTTAGGACTTGGTGCTTTCACTGCCGTGGCCTGGGTTCGATCCCTGGTCGGGGAACTAAAATCCCGCAAGCTGCGCAGCATGGCCAAAAAAAAAAAAAAAAAAAAAAAGTGCTGAGCCTAGAAGATAACTGTAAGAGCTAAAAGAAATTGTGGTTGTCAAGCTCGGGGGGAGCCAGCTACAATACTGTGAGGACCCCTGGAAAGGCCCACGTGGACAGGCCCTGAAGCCTCCAGCCAACAGCCCTGCAAGTGAACTTGGAAGCAGACCCTCTGGCCCCAGTTGAGCCCTGAATGACTGCTTGACTTCAACCTCGTAAGTGACCTTGAACCACAACCACCCAGCTAATCCCACTCCAGATTCCTGACCCTCGGAGGCTCTGTGAGATAATCAATGTTGGATTATTTTAAGCTGCTAGATTCTGGGGTGACTTGTTACACAGCAATAGATGACTAATTCAGATTTTGGTTCCTGGCATACAAAAGCTCATACAAGAGCTCAATGGATGGTTCCTACAATATTCCCTCATTCCCTGTAGGTCAAAACAGTCATAAGATGCAACACTGATTACTAACAGCTTTTTCAAGAAAAAAGAAATGCTGCTGTTTTAAACATCTACATTAAGTATGAGATGCATCCAAAGTGGAAAGTTTCCCACGTCTGATCTTCACCTCCAAAGCTATTCCTACCTGTCTTCCCCATCAGAGGTTCCTACTTGCTCAGTCCAAACACCTTGGTCTTTCCCTTGACTCTCCTCTTCCCACACTTCCCCCTTCCCTGTCTTTAGCAAATCCCACAGGCTCTACCTTCAAGACATATCTGGAATCGAACCACTTCTCACCACCACCACCCTGGTCCTTGCACAAGCAGAGCAGCCTCTTAACTGGCGTCCTTGCTTTCACCTCTGCCCCTCTGCAGTCTCCACGCCACACAGGAGCCGGTGGTCTTTCTAAGATGGAAGCCCTCTCTTATCAATCCTGTGCCCCAAACCCTACCGAGGCTCCCCCTTTCACGCGGTATCAATGTCCACGTCCTTACCAGAGTTTCAGGTGATCTGCCTATCCCACCTTGTCTCCTTCTGGTGGCCCCTAACTCAGCCCACGTGTATCTTCCTGCTACTCCTCACACAAGCAAGCTTCTGCCTCCAAGACTTTGCCATCACGGGGCCCTCCACCAGGAGCACCGTCCCCAGACAGCATTTGTAGAGTTTCCTCACAAACGGCATCTCCGAATAAAGGTCTTGCCTGACAATCCTATCTAAAATGACGCTCTCCTCCCCATTTCAGTCCCTATGCCCTGCTTTATTCTTTCATAGCGCTGATCTCTAATTGACATATCATATCCCTACCTGTTCACGTTTCACTGTCAGGATTTTGTTATGTTCACTGTTGCTTCCCCAGTGCCTAAAACAGCTCCTGGTACATAGTAGGTGCTCATAATATATGTCAAGAGTCAGCAAACTTTTTCTATAAAGGTCCAGATAGTAAATACTTGGCTTTGCACTTCTTACAATCTCTGCCACAACTACCGTCGGCCCTCTGTATCCACAGATTCTGCATCCCTGGATTCAACTAACCCCAAGGGCCAACTCTAAGGGACTTGAGCATCAAAGTTTGGTATCTGCAGGGGTTCTAGAACCAATCTCCTGCAGACACCGAGAGACAACTGTACTCAGTGCTGCTGTTATAGCATGAAATCAGCTGCAGATAATACACAGCAAGCTAAGAGTGGCAGGATTCCAATAAAACTTTATTTATGAAAACAGGTGGTGGGCCGGATTTGACCCACAGCTGTAGTTTGCCAACCCTGACCTATTTGATTAATTAATTATTAAAAAATGTATTTGCCTCTCAAATATAAGACAGTTTTCCATCTTCAAACTGAACAATATAGGGGAGGGAGGATGGGTTGGAAATGCATCTCTGAGGGTTCTAGGTAGAATTCAACAAGAACTTCTCCCAAGGTGAAATGGCTGATAAAAACCCAAATGGACAGCAGGCTGGCCCATCATTTTCTGGGGTCTTCCAGCACAGATCAGATGCTCTTATACGTTTAGGACGTGGCTGATGTGAAGGCAGGTGGTAGGCCAGCTTGCCTTGCTCACATCTCTTAAGAACTGCTAGGCAGGTACAGGTCTTAGATTCTAGCACGACCCACCATCGCCAGAATGACATCAACCAGTTCTTACACTATCCACTTACACTATCTCTCTTCCAGAAGAAAACCTACGGAATCATGCTTGCTGACTTCTCAGGGATGGGGGCGGGGTGCAGGAGAACACCAACAGAGCCAAAATATGTCCAGAGAAAAATATCCTGGCACTGACAGGATCCTGTGCAACACAAAAGAACAGTCATGAAAAGAAAAATATGCAACTCTGGCAGCCAGGCTACTAGACAAAGATCATGCTTCTTTGAAATTAAGCACCAAGAAAAAAGGTAGATAACCACAGGGCACGGTTTAAAAAACAAAAACAAAAACAAAAACTCGTGCTCAAGTTTTTCTGCTTTAATTGCCAATAATTTCATAGTTCAGTGTCTCCTACCAGCTTTAGCTTGTTTCTCTTCGCAAACCATTTTGCTCCAGCTCAACCCATTGGTGGAAGCATTTTAATGAGAACTTGGGGAGCATTGCTTTCAAAGGCACTCCCCCGGCTGCCCTGCCAGTCTCAGCCGAGCCCCCTTTGTACGCCCACCTTCAGCGCTGCCCCAGACAGCCCTCCCAGGGAAGCTGTGAGGCCTGCCGTTTTTAATCACCACCTACCCAGATGGCAGGGGACCCTGATGGGCTGTTTCATTTCATCCAACTCTCGGATTTTATCAGCATTTTGCCACTGTCAAAGAGGAGGGAAAACAGGAATCAAAAGCCCTTCCATTTGAGGATACTTTTGACTTCCTAAGCCCACTCGCAACTTCGGTTATCTTATTTCAAATTCAGAAGACGGGCTTCCCTGGTGGCGCAGTGATTGAGAGAACGCCTGCCGATGCAGGGGACGCGGGTTCGTGCCCCGGTCCGGGAAGATCCCACGTGCCGCGGAGCGGCTGGGCCCGTGAGCCATGGCCGCTGAGCCTCCGCGTCCGGAGCCTGTGCTCCGCAGCGGGAGAGGCCACAACAGTGAGAGGCCCGCATATGACAAAAAAAAAAAAAAAAAAAAAATTCAGAAGAAATGCACAAGGCAGCAGAGCAAAGCTTAACTCTCCATCCTTCCAGGTGTGCAGCAAGTATCTACCAAGTCGCCACCATGTGTATGTTGCGGCAGAGGGGAGGGATACAGTCCTTTTCCCTGGAAGTACCAATGAGACGGAACAGATCCCCACGGTACCAGACGGACACTAAGGCACAGAGAAGCAAAGTGACCTTCCAAGGTGACAGACTGGGGTGAAGCCCTCACTGCTCAGGCACACAGGTCGATCTGGCCCAGGCAGGCCTCATGATAGCTTGAGATAAGGAAGCGCTTCATCTCTTTTATCTTCCAGAAAGGTATGCCAAACCTAGAGGGCACATTGTTTTCTCCGTTCTTATTAAAAAAAATTTTTTTTTTAATAAGAAAAAGTTGGCTTGGTAGATCAAGAATAAACCTGTTAAAAAGAATCAGAGCTGGAGAAAGGAAAGAAAAGACATCAAATGCTATGGAGAAATTTCCAAAGGGGTAGAAAAAATAATGCTAGACACAGTAATAGTAATTTGCTAGTGATATATATATAAAAATATATATATATGTGTGTGTGTGTGTGTGTGTATATATATATATACACACACACACATATATACATGTGATTTATATGTGCTAGGCATAGTTCTTGAGGTCTTAGGTATTAACCCACCTAATACTCACTGAAACCCTATGAGGAAGAGATATTATCCCCATTTTGCCTATGAGGAAAGTAAGGAACAGAGAGGTTAAATAATTTGCCCAGAGTCACATAGCCAATAAAGTGACAGAGCCAGGATTTGAGCCTTGGCTGTCTGACTTCTGAATCCATCCATGCTCTTAAATATTTCACTAATCTATCCTCTCTCTCTCTCTCTCTCTCTCTCTGTCTCAGAAACTTTTTGCACTTTTCTAACAGCATGAAATCCTTGTAAGTTACCATGTATTTTTATATGTGTCTGTTTATGAAGTATTCTTCTTAATCCATTTCTTTGTACAAAGGCTCTGAGATAACTAACAAGAGACATAAAACCAACAATAAAATTAAGGCAAATCATGCCCATGGAAAGGGGATATTATTAATACACCAATAAAAAGGCCAATGACTCTTCACACCCTGCTCTAAGCTTCCTGGCAGCCCAGGTAAAAAGGGCAACATGATCAGTTACAGAATTTTCTTTATCAAAAGGAGAAAAGCTTATCAAGTTCCTCAGAGAGAACCAAACTTTTCTTGTCACTAAATTTCCATAGGAATTTTGCATTTAGTAATAAGAAAAAGTACAGTGAGGTGGTAGATAAATATCCTTGCTGATACATTTTTACTCTGATTTTAAAATCAAGGTTGTAACCTTAAAAGGAACTCAAGAGAAGGTAATTCTACAAAGAGCCTGGAGTAATTTTGTCCGAGTGTGTAGCCTTCCAGTGGGACAATATCACCCTACAGGTTCCACGAGTGTAAAGTTACAAAACGGAGAGGATTACAAAAAACTTTTCTCTGTAAACAGGCAGGTCCTTGGAGTGGCTGACAGGCCTTCAGTGCTCTAAGACAGCTCCCGAGAAACCAGGACACTGAGGAGGCCGAATACAAAGGACGGTTGCACACCAGGCAGGCAATCTGTCCCCTCATCACATGAAATGGGGCTTCAGGAACCACTGGGGCTTCCGTACTCACACTGCTGCTGCACAGATGCGTCTCTAAGAGCTTTCAGTCTTGCTCTGAGGTGGCAGAAGAAAAGCCACAGCCCTTTGAATGACCAGCCCCAATGTGACCTGTGGTAGAGTTCTCACCTCACAAAGTCCCCTTTCTTGACACCTCAACTCTCCTACAGAAGAAGCTACTGGAAACCCCCTCCTACCTCCTCCGCCTGCCCGTTTCCCAGCTTGCAGGCCTGAAAAAAGAAAGGCCAACCGCATATGGTTGAGGGTTCACCAAGGAAACCTCGTAGAAACGTACATGGGAAGGCTGCGTGCTGGGTCGGTTCTTCAAGACAGTTTCATTATTTGGTTTAAACTGCCTGGAGACACCAAGGAACAAAACCTCTTTGAGTTAGAAAAGGAATATAATCCAACCCCTCCTTTTACCAAGAACAGAAATCAAAGTTTTACTGAAGGTCACAGGCACTAGAACTTGAACTCCAGGGTCCCGCCCCTGCCTGGCCAGGGCTCCTCCTACCACTTTGTGATGCTGCCCGGAAACACGCAGAGTGAAACCCAAGTGGGTTTTGAACTATCCACTTCCCTCAAGACACTGTTAGGCCAGAGACCAAGGACTCCTAGGGCCTGTGGATCAGCAAGACCTGAGACCAATGTCTTCCCGGGCTCTGAATCACGCTAGTCTTCACCTGTTTACAAGTCCAGCATTAATGAGAGGCTCTTCGGAGTAAAAGTGAGGAAAGGAAGGGCAACCGGGAGACACGGCCACGCTCTGTTTAGCACTGACTAACCCCAGGCCCAGCAAACTGCAGCCGGGCTCGACTGAAGGCTCAGGCTTACAGTTTGCCTTTGGACTGGCTGCCCTAGGTCCAGTGTGCTGACTGAAAGAAGTTGGAAACTCTACCATCCGCCCTCCCGAGTCATTATTTAACAACAAACAGGAGCTATTTTTAGAACTTTTTCCATGAAGGCGCCATAGGCAAAGGCTACCAACCTCTGAGACACAGAAAGGTTAAATAAGGCTATCTGACCAAAAAAAAAAACCAGCAACAACAAAACCCCACTTTAATAGGCAACTTCCACCTCATATTCATCTGCTCAACACAGTTTCTAATTTTATAAATGGACCTTAAAATTAACAGGAGGACAGGCGGCTTTTCCAGGAGCCTCCAGGTCCCCTCTGCAAAATTACATAACTCAGAAAACGAAGATTCTGATTTTATGATGCTCTCAACAGCCTACTGGCTGAGCCGACTTCGCGGGGCACACGGGCTTCCCACAAGCGACTGGAACACAGAGAAGGTGAGCAGGAAACAGGGAAGCAGGACAAACCCTTTTTCACTAACTCATGTAAATGAATCTTTGAGAAACCTCTTTACACCCTCAGTGACTCCCCCCGCAGCCACGCTTACTCCCCAGTAAAACCCCACTATGGGTTTCTGGCCCACCCAGATTGGGTAAGAAATTGCACATTTCAGAGCTTGGCTTTACCATGCCATCTGCCCTTAACGGAAGTTTCTACATGCCTTCCACATAGGGCCACTGTTCGAAGGATTCAAATAATATACTGTTGCACCCTCCGTTTAAAGGACAGAGCATGCTCCAGGGAATGCAAAATATTACCATTTACCTTTTTTTAAAAAAAACAAAAAAGGTATTTACTTGCCTTTTACTACCAAGCCAAAGGAAATACAGCTTTTACCAAATGTAGTTGGAGGTGCTAAAAACCTCTTCTAAGAATCCTATTTCTAAAAAATGTAGAGCTGTTTTGCAGGGAGAAATTCAAATAAGCCCCTGGAATGCGTTCTCCTCACCAGGTGAGGTAACCCACGATCCCCACATCCTCCAGGTATCTCATTACTGGGGTACCACCCACAGCACAATCTCTGGGTGCAAGCTAGCCGCTACACTCCACCCCCCAGGAGAGGTCGCCTTTCCTAATCATTCACAAATATTTAAATGAGTTGAGGTTCCTATCTGAGGACCCCCAAAGCCAACTGAGTGAGGAATCAGCAAGGTAACTAAAATTCAGTGGTATAATTTGGCAAAATGTATCGCAAGCCCACCCCCACACACACACACACCCAAAAATACACAAACTTTGACCCAGCAATTCCACACAGAGGAATGTCTCCTCAGGCAATAATCAAACAAGTGGGTTTAAAAAAAGGCTCTTCAAGGATGTTCACTGTCACACTGTTTACACAGCCAAAGCTGAGCCACCCAGCTGTCCAACCACAGAGGATTAGTTAAATGAGGTTAGAGCTCTGCGATGAAGCATCCTGCTGCCACCGAAAGCACTGACACTGAGGTATGCACACAGGGTGAAAACGGCATTCAGAGCAAGTTAGAAAACTGTGTGCGTAATGTGGTCTAAATGTTCTTTCAGACAAATACACGCTTATCAGTAAGTGAAAGAAGCCAGTGTGAAACGGCTGCACGCTGTGTGACTCCAACTGTATGCCATTCTGGGAAAGGCAAAACTCTGGAGACGGTAAAAAGATCAGCAGAGGCCAGGGATGGGGGTTCGGAGGGGGAGATGAGTAGGTGGAGACCAGAGGATTTTCAGGGCAGTGAACAGACTCTGTGTGAGATTACAACGATGGATACGTGTCATTATACATGTGTCCAACCCCACAGAATGTACAACACCAAGACTGAACTTTAAGGTAAACTACGGACTTTGGGTGATATGATGTCAAGGTAGTTTCATCAATTGTAACAAACGTACCACTCTAGGGGGAGACGGACATAGATAATGAGGGAGGCTGTGCATATGGAGGGGGGCCGGGGGGTTCAACAGAAAAATCTCTGTATCTTCCACTCAATTGTACTGTTAACCTAAAACTGCTCTAAAAAAATGAAGCTTAAAAATTTTGGTTGATTAAAAAAAGAGAGGGACTTCGCTGGTGGCGCAGTGGTTAAGAATCCGCCTGCCAACGCAAGGGACACAGGTTCGATCCCTGGTCTGGGAAGATCCCGCATGCCGCGTACCAACTAAGCCCATGTGCCACAACTACTGAGCCTGCGCTCTAGAGCCCGCGAGCCACAACTACTGAGCCCACGTGCCGCAGCTACGGAAGCCCACGCGCCTAGAGCCCGTGCTCCACAACAAGAGAAGCCACCGCAATGAGAAGCCCACACACCGCAAAGAAGAGCAGCCCCGGCTCGCCGCAACTAGAGAAAGCCCACGCGTAGCAATAAAGGCCCAACGCAGCCATAAATAAATAAACAAATAAACAAATTTTAAAGAAAAAGAAATATAAACAAAGTTATTTACACTGGAAAGCCTAGAAGGAGAGAAATGTAGGGGATGGCTAGATAGATTAAGTGAACTAGATAGACAGATAAACAGAGATAGATAAACAGATAGATAGATACAGATAGATGGGAACTGATATTGGTATTCTGGGAGATTTTATCATCAAGAAGCAGTAGGGGGACTTCCCTGGTGGTCCAGTGGTTAAGAATCCACCTTCCAAGGCAGTGGACGCGGGTTCTATCCCTGGTCAGGGAACTAAGATCCCACATGCCGCAGGGCAACTAAGCCATGCACCGCAGCTACTGAGCCCACGCGCTCTGGAGCCCGGCGCACCACAACTAGAAAGAAGCCCGTGCACTGCAATGAAGATCCCATATGCCACAACTAAGACCCCACGCAGCCAACATAAAAAAAAAAGGAAGACGCAGTTATGTTACTCTGGTAGTGTATTTTGCTTTTAGAACATTAACTTTGCTGAGGAAAACAGGCAGTTAAAAATTAATTACATTAATAAACGAAATTAGTAAAGAAACCACAATCTGTGTGCCCACATGCACACACACACCCACACCCGAACAGCAGGGCCTTTGCATACTGAACTCTAAGGTGGGGAGAGGAAAGGTCTGTCCACTCCCAGGTAGAGAAGGAAAGAACTATTGAATTAGACCCATTGACAGGCCTGGCAGTGGACTCCCAGGTACAAAGCAGTCAAGGGCAAATTCCCTGTCCTGAACAAAAAGCCGAGCATGCACTACAGGCCCCTCTGACCCCTGGCTTTACTTACAAACTAGGGTCTCCCCAGCACAGCCACACCAGACAGTGACCTTGAGGGACATGACTATAAAAGCAGCCACTGGGACTTCCCTGGTGGCACAGTGGTTAAGAATCTGCCTGCCAATGCAGGCGACACAGGTTCAAGCCCTGGTCTGGGAAGATCCCACATGCCGCAGAGCAACTAAGCCCATGCGCCACAACTACTGAGCCTGCGCTCTAGAGCCCGTGAGCCACAACTACTGAGCCCGAGTGCTACACCTACTGAAGGCTGCACGCCTAGAGCCCATGCTCTGCAACAAGAGAAGACACCCAATGAGAAGCCCACGCACCGCAACAAAGAGTAGCCCCCGCTCACCACAACTACAGAAAAGCCCGCGCGCAGCAACAAAGACCCAACGCAGACAAAAATAAATAAAATAAATAAATTTATTTTAAAAAAATTTATAAAAGAAAGGAAAAAAAAGCAGCCACCACTCAACTGTTGGAATAGACACAGTCAATCCTCAGCTTTGTCTGCAGGAAGCTCAGAGGGTAGACAGGACTGCCCCCCACACACCGCATTCCCCTTGATGCCACAGAGCAAGCATGTGTTGAGTGGAACACTTCTTGTTCTAAAAGTTTGCCTGATACCAATTCACAAGTCATGTGGTCAGCCAGCAAGCTAACCAACCCAGGGTAGAGTTTCCACAGTCTGGGCTGAAATCCACACAATGACTCAGCCCTCATGCTCAGGTGCCTGCCTGGAGCGAGAGAAAAGGCACCCACTGAGGGGTATCAGATTTGGGTCCCTGCAATGCAATGCTCTGGCTGTGTAACCTCAGGCAAGTCACTTGACCTCTCTGGGTCTCTGGTTTGTCATCGTTCTAAATGTTGGACAAGATGAAAGCAAAGACACATTACTCTGGATTGTCTGTAAGTGCTGAATTCCATTTGGCACTCAGTAAAAACTCAATGACCACTGAGATTTTTTCCTTTGTAAATTCCCACATCCAATCATTTTATTTCTGGGGATGAGTGGTACTTTTCCAACTCTACGACAGCAAGAAAGCACAAACACTGCAGTGGGGAAGGTAAAGTCCTTAAAATTGTTTCCTCCTTATCCTACAGCTTTGCCTGAACTGCTAAGCACAATGTCCTCACACCTCCAAGGAGGCAGGAGAGTCCAGTGGTTAAAAATCAGGGCACTTGAATTCAAATCTCTCCTCTCCACTTTCTGGCCATGTGATCTGGGCAAGTTACCTAACCAGCAGCTGCTTCAATTTTCCCATCTAGAAAGCAGGTATAAAATAAGTACCCTCAGGCTTCCCTGGTGGCGCAGTGGTTGAGAATCCGCCTGCCGATGCAGGGGATGAGGGTTCGTGCCTCGGTCCGGGAAGATCCCACAAGCCGCGGAGCGGCTGGGCCCGTGAGCCATGGCCGCTGGGCCTGCGCGTCCGGAGCCTGTGCCCCTCGACGAGAGAGGCCACAACAGTGAGAGGCCCGCGTACCGCAAACAAACAAACAAAAAAATAAGTACCCTCTTGAAACAGGAGGGAAGGGGGCAGGGCACAACCTCTAAAAGAATGACACAGCCCTTGAGGATCCGACGTAAACTGGTTAGGACCAACTAGGTCCAAGATGGCAGAAGATTCAACTTCCAGTAGACCTTGAGTCCATTATACGCTCACTGTAATACATTACCAGATGCTAAATGACACACCCACCAGGGCCATGACAGTTCTGAGGCTAACCATAAAAGGTCAAAAGGTGGGCGGTGACCCAATTCCTGGAAATCTCCACCCCTTCTCCAAAATAATTGGAATAACCCTCCCACTCGTTAGCCTATGAAATTACCCAGCCCATAGAAACTAACCACTCCATATTTCAGGGCCTCTCACCTTCTGATGGCTCACACTCTCTCTGTGAAAGTGTGCTTCTCCCAGAGCCGCTCTCACTTTCCGAGACAACCCCAATGCCCTGGAACCGGCTCTCACCTTTCGAGATGGACTGCATTCTCTCTGTGGAACGTGGATCTCTTTCAATAAAGCCACTTCTTACCTATCACTTTACCTCTCACTGAATTCTTTGTGCGATGAGACATCAAGAACCTGAGCTCCAGTAAGTCCCGAGACCACGCGTGTGATTTCAATGAAAAGACAGTGGGTTCAAGTCCCAATTTGGGGTTTTGGCTGGGTTCGAGTCCCCGCCCGTGGGTTCAAATCCCAATCTGAGTTGTGCCGTTTCACTCTTAGAGGGCTGCTGTGAAGATTAAATGAGTGGAAATAAGGAAAGCATTTAGAAGGGAGCCTGGCACACAGTGAGTGCTTAATAAATGTTAATAAATGCTAGCAATTATTATCCATTCATCCAACAAACTCTTACTGAGTATTTATCCTAACAGTGCCAGTTATTCTTGAAGATTCTAAGGAAACAAAAATATTGAATAGGACACAGTCCAAGACCCTTACTGTCTGTCTAGTGGGAAGGGGCCAACTTGAACCAATAAATATGAGCCCATGATTCCCTCTCCAAAGCCCCAGGGCCAGATAGGTTTGAATTTAGATGTTTGTGATTTCAGACAGGTAACAGGTACATGTACTTTATTTTTTTTTTTTTTTTTTTTTTTTTTTTTTTTTTTTGCGGTATGCGGGCCTCTCACTGTTGTGGCCTCTCCCGTTGCGGAGCACAGGCTCCGGACGCGCAGGCCCAGCGGCCATGGCTCACGGGCTTAGTTGCTCCGCGGCATGTGGGATCTTCCCGGACCAGGGCACGAACCCGTGTCTCCTGCATCGGCAGGCGGATTCTCAACCACTGCGCCACCAGGGAAGCCCCATGTACTTTATTATGAAGCATCAATCTCCCTTCCTTCCTCTCCCCCTTCCTGGGGCCTTGAGCAGCGCCTGTGATCAACCACTTGTAAAGCCACGCGAAGTGGGATCAAGAAATACCACAAAGAGTCTCAAGACAGTTCACATCAGATTTTGCAGCCAAACGAGTTACGAAATAACTTCTGGTGTTCAGAACTTTTTGAATATCAGAACCGCAGACAAGGGTCTGCAGACCTGTTCCCTAAGTAACAAGGTCTTGGGGTCCCACAAAGGGAGCAACAGCAAACAACTAAATGGGGGTGACAGGAAAGGCATCACCAAAAAGGCACAGTTCAGGCTGAAACGTGAAGGAGAAATAGGAGCCTCGGTGAACAAGGCAGGTGAACATTTCTGGCAAAAGCAAGGGTGAGGGGGTTGGAACCAGCAGAGAACGGTCAGGAACAAAACAGGTCCTAAGGCGCAAGCTGAGATGTGTGTGCAGGCGTGGCAAGAGGCGGGGCCGAAAAGTGAGGGCGGAGTCACATCCTAAAAGCACGTTGGCCCCGCTGAAGACCTCACACGCACTGGCGGCCACAGACAGCCCTGGAAGAGCTGGAAGAAGGGAGGTCACGATCAGATTTGCATCTTCATAAAACGCTCTGGGGTGGCCGCCTGGTAAAAGGACAGGAAGAGGAAGAGGGGAAGGAGGTGCCCAACTGGGAGACGGTGCCAGTGGCAGGGAAGGAATGTTGATGATGCCAACTCAGGCAGGCAGCAGAGGGGGTAAAAGAGAGGGAGGCCACCACAGCCAGCCTGGTGCACGCATGGACCTCGAACATCGCTGAGGACAGTGCTTAGCGCCAGAGACAGCCCACACTCCTCACAAGGACTTACGGAGGCCCCCTTCTAGAGGCCACTTTCTGAAGGACCAACTGACATCACTGTTTCAACAGTACGAGGATGTGAGGCGAAGCAGCCTCCCCGCCCTGACGCCCCCTCCCCTTCCTCTTCCCGGTTACAGCCGGTGGGCAAAGTACACAAGTCACGTGCTTATGGCCTGAGTCTGTCCTGGCAGACTCAGAAAGCAAGTCAGAGAAGACCTAGCAGTGGGTCAGGGGGTGGGGACAGCACCTGTCACCCGTCCTTCTGAGCCACAGGGTTGACACTAGGTTGACCAAGCAGGGTGACCAGGAGAAGCCACAGGATGGTCCAGGCTGGGATGCAGCTGGTCTCTGCCCACTCGTGAGGACGACCTACAACCACCCGTTCTGAAATGGTCACTGCTCCCCCATTTGCAACAAGCACCAGCCCGAAGCCAGGCAGAAGAGGAGGAGACAGCTCAGGGTGACAGACAGACCCGGGCGGCCACGGCCGTGAAGAGCGGCCACCTGGGAGACGGCAGGGGCAGCTCTCCCCGTGCTCACCTGCCAATTCCTCTGGCTTGAACAACGGTCCCTCCGCACAGTCAGAGCAGCACGGCCTGTGCCCGTGCAGGTATGGCAGCCACCCTTGGAGCCGAGCCCTGACACTGTCATCGAGGAAGGGGTGCCCAGCAGAAAGAGGGGACATGCCCCAAGGGACTGCTGGGGCAGTAGCAAAGGCCTCCATTAGACTAGGAACTTGGGTCTTTGGGAGCGTCCACTAAGTGTCCAGCTGGCCTCTATATTTCCCTGGATGTCTACCTTGGAAGCAGGGAAAACCCAAACTGCTTCTCAGACATGGATCTCCAGTCCATGGAAAAGTAACGCTCTCAGTCAAAACCCTGATAAAAGTCTGTCTCATGTTTTTCCTTTTCCACTCTCCGTCAGGATTTGGAACCCAGGTCCTGGGAGAGTCAGTCTGTGTAGAACAGATGAGGAAACAGACCTACGCTAATGCAAGGAGGGTGGCGCCCAAAAGGGTCAGCTGCTGCTTTTATTTTTTTTTTTTTATGACCTTTTACTATGGGCATTGGCAAACATTCACCAAATTAAAGAGGTTAATATAATGAACTCCACTGCACCCATCACCCAGCACCAACCATCACCCACACAAGGTCCATCCTACTTCATCTAACTCCCCTTCCCCCCAACTAGATTACTCTAATCAGCTGGGTTTTTTCCCAACCTGCTTCTAACCTACAAAACACCCAACTCCCAAGTGGGCTTTTGCTCACCGCCGTGCGCCCCGTACATCTTCACCTGGAAACCTGCCAGGTGTTGAACTAATCCAGAGAGCTACCACCACAACTGGATTTTCCAGCTTGAAAGCAGAGAGTGGGTATGAAGGAGACGGGCACGGATCAGTGACTGGGCGCCCCGAGAAGCTGCCCACTGCCAACAACTCTCGCGTGCAGGAGAAGAAAGAAAACCCAATGCTTCTCACTTAGTGTGCAAAGTTCTCCTGGCAGCCACTCACCCCCGTAGCCTAGCACAAACCGGTGAACGGGACGGGGTGTGCAGCTTATGTCTGATTCGGGGTTGGTTTATGTTCCCTTGGGGAGTTTTTTAGTTCCACGCTGTTATGTCACCCCTAAAATGTACAGTTTTCAGTGCCTGAATTCTTCCGCCCTGTTTGAGTCAACCCACGCCCTCCTCTTCCTAGTCTGTGAATGGCCCGAAATAGTTTCCATTGTCATTGACTTAAATTTCCACTTTGATGATGGGAACAAATATTTTTCTTGTGCTTTCCTGAAGCAGGAATAAATTTTTCCATTCAAGTTCTGATCGGACTCCACAGGCCAATCCCTGAGCAGAGAGTGCAGAGGGCACGCAGACCGGATCTGATACATCTGCCTCCTGCCCTGGGGGCTGAAGGAGCTGGCGGGGGGGCCTCCGTCTCGTGGCTCAGCACAGGGGATCGAGTCCCAAATCCTGCTCTCACAGACACATACTGGGCTCCGCTCCAGGTTCTGCAGATACACCTGTGAATGAGACCGAGCCTGGCCTACCCTCATGGAGCTTAAAATTTAAAACTAGGGCAAAGCTTCCCAGGCGAACACAAAAGACAAATCAGAGCAGCCAACAGCACGGCCCTGGCCTCGCCTTCCTATGACCACATCTGCCTCTCCAGCTCAGCCCTCTCCCCGTGTGCTTCTCCAGCACACACCCAAGGGCTCCTGAGGCAGGGGTGGGTAGCAGACACAAGCCAGAAGACAAGCCAGCCCCCTCCACTGCAGGGAAACCCATGTGCCTCGTGCAGGAGAAAGCACAGAGTGACTTCTGGCTGACAGAGCTCTGTCTCCAAAACGTGTGCTTTGGAGTGCTGGAGTGCCGGCAGATCGCAGGAGGGTGGGGCAGGGAGCTTTCGTGGATCGCTTGTTTTTCTCCTTCTCTAATTCTGATCTAATGTTCTGAATCACCTTGCCGAGGCAAATGGCAGCTCTCAAAGTGTTGATAATTACAGTTGCTGTCTGCTTGGTGGTGCACAGTAATAACTGAGAGATAAGGCCTGCAAGCCACGGGTGTGAGCTCAACAGAAACACGGCAGCCTCAGATGCTGAAACAAGCGACTCCTGGTCCCTTGTCCCAGCCTGTCCGGCTGAGCCATGTTCAGTGGTACTCAAGAGTCCATTGGAAGCCGCTAGAGGCCCCCAGGCTCCAAATCTAAGGCTCCCCATTACAGGCCAGGGTAAGGGAACAGTGGAATGTCCTTACACCCTCCTCCGCTTGGTCCAGGTGGGCAGTGAAGTCAGGAGGGCTGGACGACGGAACCCTGATGGAGGAAGGGCAGCACAGGAGAGAGCCGGTGAGGGGGAGGCTCAGATGGCCCTTTCCCATCTCTGGGGAATCAATGACCACAGGACAGGGCTCAGACAGCTGCCCAAACCCCTTACGTCCCCATGTCCCTTCCTTCTCCTTCCCTGGGTCACCCCCTCCACGGGGCCCCCCTGCTGCTTAGGCACAAAGACAGCAAGAGTCTGCTTAGCATTCTTTCTAAATGCACCTAAAGGTGGGGGTGAGAGGCAGCCCTCCCCACGCCTGCCTATTTCAACAAGGAGAAAGCTTAGAACTAAGAATTCTGGAAGAATTATTCATCTCCTTTGGGCATCACTTTGCTCTTTGATGACACTCTAAGGGTAGGAACCTCTGACTCTCCCCAACTGTCTTAAAATATTACCTCCAAGTGCTTTGCAAACTGGCAAGGAACATCTGATGGCGCCTCCCCTCAGGTCTTCTCCCTTGAGGACTCTCCGAACAGCCCGGCATCCCTAACGATCCCCTCCGCTACCCCGCGACAAACTGGCCTGCACCTGAAAAGGTGAGATGTCACCTCTGCCCTGGATTCAAGTCCCCACATTACTGCCTGAACAAAAAAATAACTCTCCCCCTCGCCAAGAGAGATGAAGAGCTGACCTTCCCCACCCCCGCCATGGAGCTGAGGCTGCGCAGATCACTCTCCACCCAAAGATGGCTTTCCACTCCTCTCCAGAGAGCTCCTCCAAGAGAGTATTGAACAAGAAAGCAGGCTGCAAGTGTTCACAATTGCCCTCGAGTCTCCAAGAGCAATCGTGTTTCTTTCGATCAGAATACAGTTCAGCAGCGAGTGTCCGGAAAACTCACAGAAGGAAGAAAGCAGTCTCGTTCCAGAGACACTGGCAGTGGATGACGTGGGGGGAAAGGCTGAGGTCTCACACTGTGAGCCCATCTGAGGCCCGGCACCGAGGAGAAATAAAGAGGTCTGAGGGCCCGTCTCCCTCTGAAGAGGCCTCCCTGGAGCTGGAAGCTCTGCCACTGACCAGCAGCGCGGCTGGAGAGGAGCTGGGGTTTCTCATCAGAAATGGGTGTAAAAAAACCCCTACTCGGGCTTCCCTGGTGGTGCAGTGGTTGAGAATCTGCCTGCCGATGCAGGGGACATGGGTTCGAGCCCTGGTCTGGGAAGATCCCACGTGCCGCGGAGCAACTGGGCCCGTGAGCCACAATTGCTGAGCCTGAGCGTCTGGAGCCTGTGCTCCGCGACGGGAGAGGCCGCGATAGTGAGAGGCCCGCGCACCGCAAGGAAGAGTGGCCCCCGCTTGCCGCAACTAGAGAAAGCCCTCGTGCAGAAATGAAGACCCAACACAGCCAAAAATAAATTAAAAAAATAAAATAAAATAAAAACAACACCCTACTCAATAGGATTTGGGTTCGTTTTGGATTAAATCGAGCAGACACGTCCAAAGCAATCTGCACGACACCAGTCATAAAGCAAGCCCTCGAGAAACAGGCTCTCCCTTATCTGATGGACCCGGAGCCCCACAGATGGTAAGGGTCACCATTCTGACATAATGCCATCCATTTGTCAGATGCGGCCTGAGTTTCAATGCTGCAAATGTGAGCAAAAATGCATCCTGAATTGAGGAAATGTGGTATTTCCAGTGGGAACTGGGGTGTTCAAGCCCCTGTGCTGGCTGTGCCTCCAAACCACTCACATGATCTTGAGACGGTCACTTTACTTCTCTGAGTCTCCATTTCCTCGGTTTTCTGCGTAAGTAACCACTGGGCCCTAAAAAACTCTAACAAGGTCCCCAGTCACCAGTGACAGTGCAGGCTTTGCGTATTGCTGACCACTTTCTTCACAACTGTCTAAGGAACTGTCTCCACCCACTCACCAGCTTAGAAAAAGACAAGACCAAGGCCATGGGCACAAGCACGGGCCTAGGGCATGGGGAGCTGCAGCCTTGGTCTCACCTTCTTCAAGGCTGGCCCTGGAGCCACATGCACCATATGAAGCTGAGTGGGGAGAGATGTTTCCCCAGCCAGCCTGCCTGCTTCTCCCCTTCACCAGCTCCATAACCTACATTAGGAAATTCACATTTAACAAATCAGCCACAGAATCCTGAGGAGCACAGATGTTCCCGCTGTGCGGCATCTTCTTTGCACTTAAAAGGCAAAACACAAGAAAATAGAAAAGGGGAAACTTGCACCTCAGACTCTCCCTTTTCTCTAAGAGTTGGATTGAGGGATGTGCTCTGGGTGCTTTGATGTCTGGCTCCCTTTTCTCCCCAGGCCCTGCAACCCCAGACCCCTACAGGCACCACAGGATCAGACAGGAGGTCCCCACATCCTGCTCCACTCAAGTTTCTCATGAAGAGCACCCCAACTGAAGCCAGCCCCCCAAGTTCTCTGGCCCCCACCGGGTCGTCCATGGTCACGTGGCCACCCTCTCAGAAGAGGGAAGAAAGTGAAACTGGAGCAGCTCCCCAAGGCCGTGGCCCAGGGCTGACATCCAAAGTAAGGCAGGAACCCTCCAACTATCTCAGAACACTGTCTCATGATGAAGACTCAGATAAAACCAGCCTAGAGTCTAGAATGCGGAAAAGGCTCCACTAACAGAATGTCCAGGGGAGATACCACCCACCAGCACCGAACACCCTCCCTGGACCTCCTCCCTTGTTCCCAGACATGCTCACCTTGCCGGCCCTCCACATCCTGTTTTAAACCCCTCCTGGGCCCTTTCCTGAGAAGTACGACTGAGGCAGGTTGTCACTGCCCTGACGTCCTGGGCTGCATTTACCAGCTGCACAGCCTTAGGAAATAAGTCCCCGTCTCAGCAGCCTGACTTCCTTCTCTGCCACATAAGTTCTTTTCTGTCCTATGCACTGCATGTGTCAAAACCAGAAAATGTGATAGAGTGTCAGAGGGCAGTTATTACTAAATGATGCTAATAATGCTAATTGAGATGGTTGAGATTCTTTGGGCTTCAAGTCCTCTTCGTGCATATATTCTGCCTCCCTGATGGGACTGTAATTTCCCCCAAGGACAGAGGTTATGTCTCTTTTCTTTTCCAACATGCCTAAAATAGGATTCTCCACACATCAAAATCTCAACTGGTGATGCAGGCAGAAGAGATGGTGACGGAGAGCAATCATACTGCTGCCCCCACCCCCTGGCCTTGACAGGCATGGCTAATCAAGCGCACACTCCGCCCACTGATCAGCAGCACTCCAGGAGGCAAGCTACTTGCAATCGATCAGAGATGGCAGAGGGGAAGCAAAGGGAATCTAAACCCTTGGTCTGGACGGTACCCATGATCTCTAGCACACAGGTTCTATCTTATCCACAGGCAGGCTGAAAACAGAGCCCGCCTACAAAAATGGCCCCGGGAGCGCTCCTCTGAACAGCCTGATTCTATCTACCTAGCTCCCCTTTCTTTTTTGCTGCCTCCTAGCCTTTTGAGAAGAACAGCAGGATGTAAATTATTAAATTATGATTCCTGGTGTCATATCACTAACAAGCAGTCTATAATCTCTGACACGGGAGAACAGGAACAAAGGACAGAATTTGTGATGAATCCATAAAACTGGACCCCAAGCTGTCACTCAGTTCCTAGAGATGCCTCTCAAATATCCACACACTCAGATTAACCTCCCTCCCCACCTTTCCACCCAAAGTGGGGGGACAGGGGGATGAGGACACATGGAGAAGGAAGAGAAGCCTATGGTTTTCCAAACTCAAATGCAGGACCCTAGGCCTCAGTTTCCTGGGCTTGTAAAATGCGGGCCTGGCTGAGATAACTCCTACAGTCCCTCTCAGTTCAAGAGTTTAGGGCTTGGCTTGTAAATGTATTACTTTGCATTATCCACTACTTTATACTCTCCAAATAGACCCCTTCTCGTTAATGTTATAACCCCAAGCTGACAATACACCATGTTGGATTTGGAGAGGCATTTAACAAGGCCACTGTGCAGTCACATGATGATAATGACAAATGGTGATTTCAAAGCCCTCTCCTGTTTACTGTCTAAAGGCCTCTCAATACCCCTGTGAGGCTATATTCACATATCCCGGGTACACCCTCTGCCATAGCAAAGACCTAATTTAGACAGAGGCAAATTAGCTCTGTGGGGTGAAATGCATTAAGCGAGTCTCCCAAACAGCACAAATCTAATTAACTGAAAATCAAAATTGCAAAGCTGCCGAAAAAGATTTCCACGGAAGAAGTCTCCTAAGGGCTGAAGGAAAGTTGTGGGTCATGTGACCTGCCTAATCCACGTCTCGATGCTAAACTGGGATAAACGCTGTTTGGGTGTTTGGGTGTATTTGCTTTTTCACTGATGTTTGTTTTCTGTAGATCACCTTTATCACCAGCGGGCTTTGGAGAGCTTATCTGGTGCATGCAACAGCCATGAAAAGCATCCTTTCCGAGGAGTGGGCCCAGGCTTCAAGAACCTCCAGTGCAATGGGAAATGAGAATACCACTTGGCGGCAACCTGGCTGGGAATTCCGCACCAGCTCATGCACCCCTGCCCTACCTCCCCCAGTAGAGGCTCATCTCCACTCACGACCTCCATCACTCAAAAATGCTGGCAGCGGTGGCATCAAATGTCCCCACCGAGGGGCCTTGAAGAGACTGAGCCACATTCAAGTCAGGGCCTCCGTCATAGGCAGGTAAGCCGGCTTTTGTCCTTCGCTCTTCTGACCTGCCCCAGGCAAACGACAGCAGGACAGTCACTGGGTGGACAGGGCTTCTTTTGGTTCCAAGGCCTAGGATCTGCTCTTGGGAAAGAGGACAGAAGCCATTTCTGGGCCTCCTATCCCACACCACGCCCTGCTTTAACATTCCATGGCTCCCCACCGCCCAAAACAGTGATTCTCAACCCTGGCTGCAATTAGAATCATTTGGGGAGATTAAAAAAAAAAAAAAAAAAAAAAAAAAAACACAACCGCAAAGCCCAGGCCACGCCCCAAACCAAGTAAATGAGAATTTTGAAGGGAAGAGTTGCAGGCAAACAAGGCTGAGAACCACTGTTCTAGATCTGGTGTTTCTCAAACTTAAATGTGCCCGTGAATCACCTAGGGATCTTGTCAAAATGCAGGTACTGACTGAGCAGGTCTGGGGTGGGACTTGAGATCCTGCCTGCCAGAGGGGCTCCCGGCTAATGCTACTGGTTCAGAGATGACTCTCTGAGCTGCACGCCTCTAGAATCAAGTTCAAACTCTTGATTCACATATACTCTGACCCTTCTACTTCCCCTTTTTCACCACGTGCCACTGTCCAACTCATATACCCCCAGATACATACAGCTCCCAAAATACACAGCGCTATTTCTCTCCTTGGTAGCTATGCACCTGCTATGCCCTTTTGGGAGGAAAGCCTTTCCTACAACTACTCCACCTCCCTGGAAAACTCCTACCATCTGTTATGGGCTGAACCATGCCCCCCCCCCCCAAAGTCATAGGTTGAAGACCTAACCCCAGCCCCCCAAAATGTAACCATTTGGAGGTGCAGTCTTTAACAAAGTAATTAAACTAAAATGAGTCATTGGGGTAGACCTTAATGCAATATGACCAGTGTCCTTTTAAGAAGAAGAAGAAGAAGATATTTGGACACAGACGCACATACACGTGTACACGCACTAAGGAAGACAATATGAAGACACAGAGAAGAGGATCACCTATCAGCCGAGGACAGAAGCCTACAACAGATCTTTCCCTCATGGTCGTCAGAAGGACAGCCCCACTGACACCCTGATCTCAGACATCTGTGAGACTATAAGTTTCTGCTGTTTAAACCACCCAGTCCATGGTATTTCGGTACAGCAGCCCTAGGAAACTAATCTGCCATCCCTTAAGACCCAATCCGGGTATCACTTCGTCTGAGAAGTTGCCCTGGTGGCCCAGCAGGCCCAGCACTTCGGTCTTCCTTTCCACCTCCAGGGTGCCCTGTCCTGCAGGTACCTGCCCACCAGACACCCAGCTACGTGTGAGCTCACCTCGCACAGTGTATGGCACCCGGGAGGTGGCGACGAATGTCAACCAGGTTGAACCGAAGGAAAGTCGTCCTCCCCTCGAGGGCAGTCACCTCCCAACAAGGTCCCCTGCCCTCCTGCATGTCTGTGTCCGGGTACTCTGCAGCTTCCCCCACTCTTGTTTCCCTCTAGGCAGCCAAGACCGATCTCTGTTTTGAGCTGGGCTTTGTTTTTTTTTTGCGGTATGCGGGCCTCTCACTGTTGTGGCCTCTCCCATCACGGAGCACAGGCTCCGGACGCGCAGGCTCAGCGGCCATGGCTCACGGGTCCAGCCGCTCTGCGGCATGTGGGATCCTCCCAGACCGGGGCACGAACCCGTGTCTCCTGCATCGGCAGGCGGACTCTCAACCACTGCGCCACCAGGGAAGCCCTGGGCTTTGTTTTTATTGTGTGTGTGTGTGTTTTAATCCACCATATTGAAATGCAAACTGCCAGGGGTTAAAAATGCCTCCCCCAGGCATAAGAGGCAGCTGGTTTCTACAGACTAGCATTTATCTCATTTGCAGTAAATACACAAAAGGTCCTCGATTCAAAACCAGGAAGAGAAAGTAATTCTTTTGTCAAAAGGTAGTGGTAACTAAACACGGGGCAGGGAGGGAAGGCAGATTTGGACGGTCGCTTAGCCCTCCCCCAGGTGTGGACATGTTTTATGCTGGGAAAGGAGACCAAAGAAAGTCACACGGACACGTTCTGAACGTGCATTATGTAACTGAGCGCTTCCGCAAACCCGCTGCTACAGTTAAACTGCGCTGCATCCCTAAAAGGAGGGCTGAGACGTCAGAAAAGGAATGCTCACATCTGCAAAGGGGAATCGTACCCCCTCTTTGGGATTAAGATGGTGCCTGGAAACCTGTGTTCTAGAGGAGGGTTCAAAACAAGTCCATGAATTCATATAAACAGAAGATACCGAAATCCTTCATGGTCAAAGAGCATAGAGTCAAGTTAAAAGTTACAGTGTCCTCCAAGCACAGCCTGGGTATCATCGTAGAATTTTTTTTTTTTTCCTTTTTACAGGGAACCTGAAACATAAAGGGGTCACTTTCTATTTGGGGTCGATTTCTACTCCAGAGACTTCAGAGGTTGCTCTTCTGAAGGTTATGGGGCTGCCAGCCTTGCAACTCCAGCACAGTATTTGATCCCTTGTCAGGAGCCTCCCTGGGGGAGTCTTCTCAACCTGGGCCCCCGGGGAGCCTACAGCCTTGAATCCAGAGGTCAGTGCCCACCCTGAGCCCCTCGAGTGTACCCACATCAGGTTTCCTCCACTTGGTGGTCTGAAAAAAGGAAAATTGGGAAGGGGGTATAGAGGGTACGCAGGAATTGCTATACGACCCAACAGAGGCTTCAGATTTAAGGCACTTTTCTTCCCTGCAAAGTTGCCTTCCGGCCACAAGAAACTGTAAGAGAGGGGAGTTCAGTGCTCTCGCAGAGTGCTCTCCGGGACCCTCCGACAGCAAGGCCTGGGGCAGCTGACTCCCTGCTGCTACTCGGTGCTCTGCTGCCCCCTGACCTCACCAGTCGCCCCTCCAGACGGGAGCATGGTGGCTTGTCTCCCGAGAAAGCAGGGATCAAAGATACTACGATGGCTTGAATTCTCTCCTCCTGCCTTCCCACCTCTCTTGAGCCAAGCCACCAGCCCTCAGTATTTAGGTCCCTTTCAGGGGCCTCCTAGATCCTTCTAGAACGGTGATGAGTCTCTTATTGCATGCGCAGGTGCTGACTGCCTTCTATCATCTCTTACCATTCACAAAATAGGATTTCAAAATCCAGGGCACCCTGCTCCTGGCAAAGAAACACATCCATCCCCAAGCTGTTCAAGGGTCCAGCACCCCTTTATCATCTGCTCAAAGGTCACCGCAGGCATGATGCTTCAGACACGCCCACAACTGGTCTCAATGACCAAAAGCCCTCCTGCAGTTGATTTCCTACAGACCACCACTGCCACAATAGTAACAACAATAGTAACAAGGGCCACTTACTGAGCATCTACTGTGTTCTGGGCACTGTAGCAGTTTGACACATGCTACACAGAAACTCACCAAATCCTCAGAGTAACACTGTCAAGCAGGTATCACCATTTCATTCAAAAACTTATATTCCTTGTACATTGCTAAGAGAACTGAGGCTGAGAAAGAACAAGCAACTTGCCCAGGGTCCCCAGGTCATTAAGAAGCCGAAATGGATCTGAACTCAGGTCTGACACTGGGACTCTCTTCACCTACCAAGGTTTTGGGGCTGCTCCTTGTCTGGCCTCTATCTGCACAGCACCCAACGTGGGGAGAGGGACAGGTGGGATACTCATTAATAATATCCCCATTGCCAAGGACCTGTGTTCAGTCCTGAACAGTGGGTTTTTCCTCCAATTGTAGGGATTGTGCCTATACTTGTGCTACTAAGTGTATAAAGGTATATAGTTATACCACCCCCTAGATTTTCTCTAATTGTTGAATATATTGTGCAAAGTTAAATACACAACACCCTTAAAGCTATCTATCCATTTATCTTTATTTTTAAAATCTGGACACAGGGGCCAGTATATACTTGAGATCATTGTTTAACAGTGAAATTTAAACATTAATAAAATAGTATACCCCCCAAATTAATAATAATAATATCCCCATTGCATTGGTGGGTGAACTGAGGCCTGCTGAAGAAGCAGAGTGCCTATAGCACTTCACTTGCGGGGAGAACACAACCCCTTCCTGTAGTTCAAATACAAAAGGACAAGGTCTACAGAGGTCCCGCCTCTCCACTGGGCTCTGCTCACAGGCCTGAGGTCACTCCCAGGTGCTCTACTACGGCTCCGCCCTGGCGAGCCATGTGCCAACTGTCCCGGGGCCAACTCCGCAGAGGGTGTACCTCCACCCCCATCGCCACCCTCTGTCGGGCGAGAGGCTGAAGCCCAGTGGACAGAGACCTACAGCCCACATCTCAGGCTGCTCCTGTGTCCATACTAATAGTACTGGGCTCTGGCCTCAAGAACCCTTCTGCCACTGAGCTGTGACTTCCCTCTCCTCCGCTCTGGCTGTTACTGGAGAGACTCCCCAGGCAGGGCCTCCCTGCCTCCCATTCCCGTTCTCCTTTCTGAGCTCGGGTCTCAGGTAACTGACACATGACCATCTGGAACCAACACCTGCTTTTCTGAGAAGGAATTCCCCTCAAGGACGATCCAGTCACAGCAACTAAATCCTCATTTATTTGTGCAAACATTTCCTAATATTTATAGCATACACTTTTCTTGCAATACCACACACATATACACATGCAATACACATGACATGTACAAATCCCCCCTACATATATTCATGTTTTATTATACACTTTTCCCCATGGTAGAGATAACACGTGGCTGACAGAGGTTTGAAGCCACTTATTCTGCAAGCCCATCCTGGAAGCTGACTGGTGGCAGAGAGGAATATGAGCTGTCAGAAAGCCCAAAGCAATTTCAGAGTAAACTGGCAGGGGGTGGGGTGGGGGGGGTGGGAATGATCCAAGTAACAGGAGGGCCTTGCTCAGAAGTTTCCAGCTCGTTGGAAAGAAAGATGCACTTACAACTTCCTTAGCCTGAAACTTGAGGCTAAAATTCCCTATGATGATTAAGCCCAGTAGACCAGATGATCTACAGACTTGCTTATGTTCAAAGAGTCTCTGTGCAGTGCATTTAACTTATTAAAGGACATTAACTTTTCTTTTCAAAGGTTTTCTCTAATCCACAGAAAACCTGGGTTGACATTCCCAAGAAGACTCAGCAGGCGTCTCAGTCCTACTGAGCCTGTAGGATCCTCAGTCCTGCTGAGCCTGTAGGATCACACAGGCTAACAGCTGAGGATGTGATGTTGCCACACTGGATTGAAAATACAGGCAGCCCTCAACTTGGGAACCTACCAGGTGATAGCAAGTGACCTTGGACAAGTCACTTAGCTCAGCTCCAAGCTTCAGTTTCCTCTCAGTGGTACCACAGGACCAACAGAAGAGTCCAGTCGTACCCTGGCCTCTGTCATCACTGAAATTTTCTCCTACTGGAGCCTGCAATGACTGACAATAAAACCTACTGTTTTATTGTTAGGAAAAGGGGTTCCTCAGGACAATATGGGAGAGGGAGGTGGGAGGATGCACCCTCCCAAGGAGCCCATCTTAGAGAAGAAGCCCCAGGGATGAGGAGGCGGTGGCGGTGTCAGAGAAGAAGGGAGCAGGCCGAGTCCCCGGGGGCCACATCGAGGAAGAAAAGGAGAACCAAGGAGTCTACGGACTTATCTGTGGCAAGGCCCGAGGAATTCCCTGAGCTTGAGGGCCATCTGCACCCCATCGGAGCACACTGCAGTTGACTAGATGGTGGCGATTTCTCCTCCACCAGCCTCCCACCCCACACCCGCTGGAACCCAGGTCCTCCTTCATACCAGGGAGACTCGGGCCTCAAACGGACGGTCTTCTTCCAGGCTTCATGGGCTGCCCTAAAAACTAAAGCATTATTGTTTATGCTGTTTCCATGGGAATCCTCACTCCCAACAACCAACTTATAAAGGACCTTTTGTAAGAAAAACAACCCACTTTCCAGTCCGGGGCCACCCGAGCCCATGGAGCTATAGCGAAGTACACACCTTCCCATACCAAGCAGAATCTGGTGGTAATGAAATGACAGGGGAGGGGAAAACCAGGGTCAAAAATAACACAGACCTCCCAAAGCAACAGGCCAGACAGCAAAGACGACAGGAACTGGGCTTGGTCCAGTACCAGTCTGAATCCCTGACACTAAGTAGCCACACAAGAAAAATTTGCTATTGAACTCTGGGTAAGTCATTTAGCTCTAGCCTTCAGTTTCCTCACCACTAATATGGGGCAATTAAAATGGTGTCATAGGATTTAAACAGAAATTAAATTTAATGAAAAAATGCACATGAAAAAGCTTGGTACTTCGAAGGAAACCAGCACATATGACCCTCTGTTATGTGCTAGGAATAGCACATAACCTGGAAACAACCTTGGAAAGTGATGACGATGATCAGGGGACGGGGTGGTGACAGTAATGGCTGTTGCTGTTTGGTTTACTCTGTCTTACAACTACCACATGCCAGATACATCATCTCATTTAGTTCTTACAGGCACTTGGGAGACAGATATCATGGCCCTTCCATTACAAATAAGGAACCTGTGACCCCAGTGAAGCCAGGACTGCAACTCAGGTCTGTCTGACCAAAAAGGCAAAAATCGATGACTACAGACCCCCTTCATTCACTTAGTGAATAAAGATGCCTTCATTCATTCTTCATATATTTACTGACCATCTTCTGTGTGCCAGGCTTCTGTGGAAGGCACTTGAAATAGAGCAGAGAAGAAGACAGACACTGTCCCTACTCCCATGTAGCCTGTGGTCCAACAGGGAGAAAAAGACAATTAAGCAAGCAATTACTATGGTAGCAGGTGGTTAGTCAGGGGTCTCCAGAGAAACAGAATCAACAGGAGACATGTATGATATTACAGAGACACAGAGAGAGACGAATGGAGGGATATTTATTTGAAGAAACTGGCTCACAATTAGGGGAGTAGGCAAGTCTGAAATTCACAGGGCAGCCTAGCAGGCCAGAAATTCAGGTAAGAATTGATGTTGCAGTCTTAAGTCCAAGATCTACAGGGAAGGCAAGCAGGCTGGAAACTCAGAGGGTTTTCCTATGTTGCTGTCTGAGGTATAACAGCTTCTTCCTTCAGAAACCTCAGTCTTTGCTCTCATGGCCATCAACTGATGAGATCAGGCCCACCCCACATTACAGAGGGCAATCTGCTTTTACTTAAAGTCAGATGATTATAAATGTTAACCTATCTACAAATTCCTTCACAGCATTAACTAGACTAGTGTCTGACCAAACACTAGTTGGGGGGGATTGGTGTATGGAGTGTTAAGGAAACACAGAGAAGACACCTGAAGATTTAGGAAATGTTGAACGATTTAAGAAATAAGCAGGAATCAGACGCTCAGAATGTTCCTCAGAAACTATGGAAATTTACTTATCCAAAGCTTAACTCCTCATACAAATGTACCTGGGACTCCCTAGTTAAAGGAGCCCCAGTGAATCCTTCTGAGAACCAAATAACTCCTTAGTGCATGAGCCTGCTTCCTAATATGATATGAGGGGGTATCCTTACACCATATTTTCATAAAGTGAGTCATGGTGGTGTACACCAAAGAATCTTAAAGGCTGGGAGCAGAGCATTTGAACAGTAATGAGCCAAAAAAGAAGGGGGTGCATGTGCATCTAGATCTATTACCAGGTGCCCCCAATTCCTGAGAACACTAGGGGTCAACAGAATCTCCCTCCTCCCCAACCACTAAGGACAAATGGCCATGTCCCACTTAAATCTTCCAACCTCATCCTCACCTGAGGACCAGAACTCCAGGACCTACAGCTGAGGAGTGGGAGACAACAAACAGCGTGGGAGGGAAAGAGGCGAAAAGGACTGCGTTTTGTTATTCGGTCACCGTAAGGTCATCTGTTTGGTGAAACCGCAGATGAGTCTAACTTTTTAACAAGCAGCTCTCAGTGGGAATCACTCTCTCTCTCTCTCTCTCTCTCTCTCATTAGCAGGCAGGAAGGGTTCTCCTCCGCTGTGGGTGGCAGTGAACTCCAAGCCCCAGAAGGCCTGCAGGTGGAGAGGGACGCAGTCAAGCACGAGAGGAGGAGAAAACTCTTCCTCGTCAGGCAGAGGAACAAGTGGCCCCTGATCCAGTCTCCCCAGGGGCCACTGCTGCCCCAGCCCTGCCTCCACCCCACCCCAGGGAAGGCAGGTGCCAAGCTGCTCTCTCTTCCACGTGGATGGCTAGAAGGAAAGCCAGATCGGGATCCCTGTCAGTTCTACTCAACTTAGCAGACATTCCATAAATATCTGTGGAATGGACGAGTGAATCTAGACCGTACAACAGGAGCACCACATCCTCTTTAAATACAGATGGAGCAGATGCCTGGAAATGCTTTTCCAGTTGGAAGTGCGGATTCACAGAGAGCCTTTCACATACTCCATGGGTCGTGCTACCTGTGTATAAAGACCTAGGATCAAGGGAAGGCCACCTAAATTGTAGAGAAGCAGCAGAATCCGCAGCCCTGGCCTCCCTGGAATGTAGCTCTGATTCGAGCAGCTCAGCCTTAACCTGTGTGTCAGATGCCTCGTCTGTGAAACGGGACCGTCTCCTCCCAGGGCCGAGATGGGGGCCAGCTTCGCACTGGCTGCCCTTCCCCTTCCAGAACCCAGCCGCACGCCAACCACAGGGAGGGCTGGGCACCCGAGGTCCGGAGCCAGCTGCCCAGACCTCATCAGCAGCCACGCACGGTCATCGACGTGCGTCGGACTCCATCAGCCAAGTCCCCGGCTGGGCGGGTTACTGAAGGCCTCGCGGGTGCTGCAGCAGATTCTCTGCCCAGAAGATTACTTTATTAACTCTTCCTGAAAGCTGTCTCTTTGGAAGAAGAATGCACAACTGGCTCCAGGTGAACGTGTGTTGCTAAAGACGAAGGCCCAGAAAACAATACCACTCCTCGCCTTCTCTTCAACGCCAGAGACGCCTGGCTTTCTGCAAGACCCTGGCTGGACCACAGGCAGCGAGAAGGTACACCACACGCCCCCGGGGGCCCTGGGGCTCCCCACGTGATCCTGTACCAGGCCACCCCCATAGCCCAGCCCTGAATCCCAGCTGAGGGGGGTCTTTCCTAGAGGCTAAGGCCAGCATCAGTCATCCCTCAGTAACACCCCCGCCTGTCACTGCCCCTCCAACGATCTGTCCTTCCCATCAGACTGGAAGCTCCCTGAGGACAAAGACCCGGCTGGTCCATTTCTGCCCTATCCCCAGAGCCCCATAAAACACCTGGTACACACAGTAGGTGCTCAATACATGTTTGTTACTCTGGACTGGGACACACACACCCCCAGAATGAGTTGCAGGGAGTCCTTTGAAACTGTATGCAAAGGCCTCTGTGTGAGGGCCTCTTGTGGCTGAACTGCATGTGCACTGAAACATTTTTCTTAGGAGACGTCCAAAGGCTTCATCAACTGCTCAAAGAGGGCCAAACCAAAAATAGCCTCTGAGGGCAGTCAAAGGCTGAGCTCTCAGGTGCGAATTGTGGGTGAACTCGTAACACTCACCCCTTATCCTGAGAGGCAACAGTCCTTAACGGCCTCTCCCCACTTTGAACAAAGTTCCCCCTCTGTCCCGACTGCCTTCCTTCCTCCCTCCATTTAGTCAGACCCTCCCTCCCTTCAGGAGCTCCCTCCACACCACCTCCTCTGAGACGTCCTCCCGGAGCTCCCACTGAGAGCCTGCACTCTCTCCCACTTGCGATGACAGTGACCAGGTGCCACCAGCACGACGCCCACCCCTCTAGTTAACTATAGCTTAGCCCTAGGGCACTAACATCCTGGGATCCCCTAGAGTCCGTGAGCTTCCGGAAGACAAGCACCTCCTCAAAGTGTGCCTCGTATTCGGAGCTCAATAACTAAATATGCAGACAGGCATTCAGGGTGGTGTGATCAAATAACAGATTGCCAAGTCCAGGCTCATTTTTAGTAAAGAATTTTTCTTACACAATAATACTACAAAAAATTTTTAAAACACTATCCCACCATACAAACAAAATCAACTAATATGTTTTTCCCTGTTCTCTCCCAGACCTTGTCCATAAGCACAGGTAAGATTTATATAGTTATATTCAAAACAGAAACACAATGTTAGCCTCCAATATCTTTCCCCTTAACACTGCCTCTCTAATCATGCTTTCACTTGGGACTGAAAGCCTGTATTTTGCCCTAAGAGTCTCCTCATGGGGTTTCTAGAACAACCAACCCAGCAGATGTCGAGCTGTGCAATTCCACTCTTTCGTAATGGAACATTTTTTTTCCCATAGGCAACTTCTCTTCCCCAGGTGTTAAAGCAGATTTTCTTTTCTCGCTTTCCAGAACATCAAAGGTCTATTTTCACATGAAAGCACTCAACTGAATATGTAGTGAAACAAACTGTCCTCTCCCAGAAGCCTCACCCATGTAGGATCCTCCCTGGTGAACCGATTCCTAGTACAGATTTGGGAACCACCCCGTGAATCCCCAACTCCTGGACTCCAGAATCCTGCGCAACGCTTCTCAGATCTCTGACCCCTCCTGAGAGCCTGGCCCCTTTTCCCTGGGCTCTCCGCACCGCACCAGGAGTGTGTGATCCCTCCCTCTCTCTCCCTCACCAGCGAGCCCAGCCAGGCCCAACCCCCGTCCCTGATGTCTGCCCCGGGCTGTCCCCAGCGCCTCCCCAGACACTCCCCTACCCAGAATCTGCTGCCATCACACACCCCCGGGACTCCGCCTGAGCTCTCATTTATCTGCCTATTTACATTAAAAGGAACAATATGCTCCCATCAAACGAGGAAAAGGCTGGCTTGCTGTCATCTCAGGGCTTTTTATAAAATAAAGGGTCAACAGGACGGCGCATCATCTGGCTTCTCCAAACACAACATACAGAACCCCAGAAAAGTGTGACAAGCTAAACAGATGCTCCCCAAATGCTCCCAGTACATTAAAAAAAAACAAAACAAAACAAAACAAAAAAAACCTCTGACTCTGTCCCAAGGCAGGAAAAGAGCATTAAGGAAGACGCATCCTACCAAAGCAGCAGTTTCTGTGTCATGGAATAAGAAGTATGTTTTAGTGTCCGAATTCCTTTCCCAGAAAAATAAGCATGACATTCAACCTCATTATTGACTGGGGAGATGCAAATTAAAACCGCAACGAGCCACCACAAAATTGACAACAATTTAAAAGTCTGATAATAACAACTGTTGGTGAGAATCCAGAGCAATGAAAACTCCTACCTATCTACTCCTAGCATTACAAATAATGCAAGAAGGGGATCTTTAAACACAGTTTCTAGCAAACTTCAGTTGTCCGGACCCCATGACTTGCCAATTCCACTTCTGGATGCATATTCTTATGAACTCTCCCATATATACACCAGGAGGTATGCACGAGGATAGTCACATCAACACTGTCTGAGCAGACAAATCAGGAACTTGAAGGTCCACTGAAAGGAGAAAAGACAAATCGTGGTCCCAGTGAACAGCAGCTAAAAGCCGTCAATGGGGCAGCCCATGCAGACAGCAAGCGAAACGCCACCAAGTATTCTTCAAGGGTGGAAAGAAGCAAACCTCACGTGGTGGCTGGGTCCGCACTTCAAACTAGGGAGAAACACACAGGGGTGTGAAGGGGTCTGGGAACAACATTCCACTTCTCGGCACATGCTAACTGGG
Source organism: Kogia breviceps (assembly GCF_026419965.1). Classification (NCBI taxonomy): domain Eukaryota; kingdom Metazoa; phylum Chordata; class Mammalia; order Artiodactyla; family Physeteridae; genus Kogia; species Kogia breviceps. The sequence goes on from NC_081328.1 coordinate 25,214,711, forward strand.
GTTGTACCAGCACAGACAGTGCTTCTGGGGTGTTTCTCCTAAGAAGGAAGCTCCCAGTCCTGGGTACTCTGCACTGCCATGCCTCTTCCAGAGAAGAAACAGAGCTTCCTGAGACTTCCTAGGACCCAAGAGGTCAGAGACAGACCTCACAGGCAGCATGCAGAGCTTCCCTCTGGAGCATTAGCAGTGGAATAGGTTCCTTCAACAAGAAACTCTTCAAAGGGCTCATCCTCTTAACACAGACAAATTCCTAGTCCTTTCCTTCTCAATTCACCCTTCAATCTAGCGAAATTTCACTATTGTCCCCTCCGTTCCAAGAAGTCCCCAAAGCTACTGGCGACCAGTTGCCGTCCTGCCCCTGAGCCAACTGCCCCCTCCTCCACCACAGCGCCACCCCCTACCCTCCACCCATCTGGTTCAGCTGATCCACACACCACCTTGGACAAGCCTTACACCTCAAGTCACCTCCTCGGACTCCCAAGAATCCACCCCTACGCTGCCATCCCTGCTTCTACCCGAGCCAAGTGATCCAGGGTTCAGTCTCTACTCCTCCCTCTCCCGATTCACTCTCCTACCGTGTCACAGTGCTATAGCTCCTGAAATTCCAATGCTGTTCAAGGAAGCTGACCCCACGTATTAAGTAGATAAAGTCTCTCTCACAGCAAAATCAAAGCTGTATCGTAAACCGCCCCTGCCTCTACCTGCATCTTCTCTCCTCATCTGAGCACACATTTACTGTCTTCTGAATCAAGTCACCTGATATAATAATATAAACAAAACAATAATAATAACGCCTACCTACCACATGTTTACAATGCACCTAGCAACGTGCTGGTCAATATAAGAGTACACAAAAAAGACAGAGACACAGTCGCCCATATGCATAACCACAAAAAGGGATTTTGTTAACTGAAAAAAGCAGGCTGCAAAATTATACGTATAAAAGGATCTCTTATCTGTAAATCATAATATATATTTTTAGTACACACAGAAAACATGTGGAAGAATATACTCCAATTCATTAACTGTAGTAGTGGAGGACAGGCAGCCCTATATAGGTACCTTTACTTTGGATGCTATGAATTCTCTAATGTTTAATTTTTTATTATGAGCTTGCATTATTTACGTAATAGGGAGCTTTTAAAAATAAAGTTTAAAAGAAACAAAGCCAGACAAAATTCCAACTCTCAGGAAGCTTCCATTTGGCTGCTAAAGTAAAAGTTAACACAGAATGAGAGTGAACAAGACGGCATAAAAAATCCAGTTACCGGCTCCTTCCAGGAGAAGGACAGGATATCACAAGATGCCAGCTGTCCAACCCACACAATGAACGCCAAAGGAAGTAGAAGCAGAGATCAGCTGGCCACAAGTTTTCAGAAGGGTGTGCAGGCAGAGGGATTTGCTACGGTGATGGATGGAGAAGGGCACAGAGGGGTGGCATGAAAAGGGGACCAAGCCAGGAGTGACAACCTCCCTGGACTCTCTCAGGTCTTAGTTTCCCAGTTTCCAAAGCAGTGTGGAATAATCTGCCCTCCCTATAAGTACATCGTTTTGAACGCACAAGAGCCAAATATCATCTCAACCAAGCCAAAAGGGATATCCCAAATATACCTTAATAAAAAAATGTACTTTAAAATAATTTTAGAATGACTCTAAGAAATGCAAAGAGAGGGCTTCCCTGGTGGCGCAGTGGTAGAGCGTCCGCCTGCCCATGCAGGGAACACGGGTTCGTGCCCCGGTCCGGGAAGATCCCACGTGCCGCGGAGCGGCTGGGCCCGTGAGCCATGGCCACTGGGCCTGCGCGTCCGGAGCCTTTGCTCCGCAACGGGAGAGGCCACGGCAGTGAGAGGCCCGCGTACCACAAAAAAATAAAAATGCAAAGAGAGTTTAGAGAGTTCCCCTATACCCTTCACCCAGCTTCTTCTAATGTTAATATCTTACATGAACCATAATACATTTATCATACTAAGAAATTAACATTAATTCCATACTATTAACTACAGACCTTTTTTGGATTTCACTTGTTTTTCCACTCATGTCCTTTTTCTCTTCCAGGATGCAATCTAGGATACCACACTGCATTTAATATAATTGCTTTAAAACAAGCAAACATTTTATGATTATTTATTCTCTCTTGCTAAGAAAATGTGCTGGCACTCAGGGCAAAGACTTTGTCCTTCTCCTAACCATCAAAGAAAGCAATCTTTGACAGATCTGCCAGCCTCCAAAGGGAACAGAATTTGATCCACACTGAGATAAAAACCCAGACAATGACCAAACCTCTTAACCCTCCATAAGCAGCCACAACCCTGGCCTCTCTCCACGGCAACTAACTGGTATTTAAAAGTAATTTATGTTAATTGCAATCGGGCATATATGAACATTACAAAGCGAGTTGGCTTCAAATAAAAAGGCTCAAGAGAGGAGCCTAACAAAAAATTAATTTCGTAAAAGACCTATTTCTTATTCCAACTTGTTTTTAAATATATGTTCTGAGTCACATCCCATTAACCAATTCAATTTATTAATAATCTCAGGGCAACCAACTACCTCGGATCATGCAAGGATGAAATCTTGCATAAAAAAGAAAATGAAATATCTACACACAAACATTAAGCAGGTAGTCAGCTGTGATGACCAGAGAGGATTATAATTTTTTTTTTTTTAACCAGAATTCGTGGTAGGGCAGAAAGAGGAAGGTACCTGAACCAGTAACTCACACTTTGCGAAGAAAAATTTTCTCCTTGAGCATGAGACTATCAAAAACGACCGGTTCAAAGAAAGTTCTCTGGCATTCCCTCCCCATGACAGAAGTCTGTGATGGGAGATGGCCCCATATTCTCAAAAGACCCTTCTTTTAGCTGAGGAAATGATGGTGCTGTTTTGGCATTTTAAAGCAAGAACAAATACCTTAGCTATAAAATCCACTTTGTAGATTGAATCAGCAAGACAGCTGTTTATACAAGAAACCCTTTCCTCTCTCCCTCCAAGCCCCTCAGTGATTCCTATCAGTAATAAAACACTGGCTAGAACAAAGAAAAACAGAGTTTAGAAAAGAGAAAAAGGCACCAAGAGCACACCCCACCATCTTAATACCAAGCCAGCCCCCTGCTCCGAATGATGTTTCTCAACCTATCCTGCTTGTAAAAGAAAAAAAAAAAACTGTCCCCACAGCAGACCAGCTTTTTGTGGCAGAGCCAGAAACTGGGTTGTTATTTGTGTAAAATGCTCCATGGGTGTGACTGACACACTGCATCTTTGATATGCCCTAGGCTTTGAAGTTTGCTCTCTTTTTAGCCACAGGGAACCTGCATGACTCACCAGCACTCTTCCCTCTCCCCCGCCTCCCCACCATGAGCCACCATACTAAGCACGCATGGCAGCAGGACCACTGGATTAATTCCTGAGTGACAGAGGCTCGAGGAGGGAAGGAGGGACAGGAAGGCATATGAGCATCTATCATGGGAAACGAGATCCCAAGAATCCTGTTTGTCCTGGAGGGTGAGCACTCCCACACCCCAATTCTTTCCTGCTGACCCTTCAAGGCCCAAGTCCAATGTCCTTCCTCTGTGAAGCCTTCCCAACTCGCCCGCTACGCCCCTCTTGCAGGTCCTGTACCACCTTCAGCATCCTTCACCTGTTGATTTATCACCTACAACCTGTTGATGACCTGCCTTCCCAAACAGACTGCAACTCCAGGGCCAAGCAGGCCCCTTCCTCATCTCTGTAACCCCAGCACCATGCCCTGCACCCAGCCCGGAGCAGGGGATCAACAAATGTTTGTTCAATGAATGAACACAACTCAGCTACCCCCAGAAACCACATTACTAAATGCTAATTACCACTCGCTGCATGAATAATGAATGAAGAAATGAACTAACAACTGTCTCCTTGTTAGCCAAGTTGCCAAGTCCTTCAGGAGCACAAAGAAGGGATCAACTGACTTGTGGCCGTCGTCGGATGGTTCAAAGACGAGACGGCCCGTCTTGAAGGGGTGTGCGAGAGGCAGGGAAGGAGGGCCACGCCCGTCCTGCAGCTGGCAGCACACTGAGATTTTACCAATCCAGCTCATTTCCCCAGGGCAGCAAGTCCCCTGGAGCTGGTCTTTGTGTGGCAAACTCAGGGATGCCGGCAGGAGAGCCCAGCTGTCCGAGGACAGACTCAACCGCACCTTTGCCCACAACCCACCCCAACAGGGCCACGCCTCAGCTCACTCATCTGCCACAGCCCCCTGCACCTGCCAGTACTTAAAACTCAAAGCCAGATGCTCAAGCAGCACCCAACTGGAGTGCTGTACCGGAGCAAACAACCAGGCAAGATTTATGGGAAAGGAGGCACCGATCCCTTCCCCACTCACTGGAATAAAAAGGTCATATTCATCGGATCTGGTGCCAGTTAGAGCGGGATGCTCCCAAGTCTAGGATTCATTCTATCCATCAAAAAATAAACAAGTCCGTCTCCAGCATGTGTTATTTGTAGACTTTTGAATGATGGCCATTCTGACTGATGTGAGGTGGTACCTCGTTGTAGTTTTGATGTGCATTTCTCCAATAATTAGCGATGTCGAGCATCTTTTCATGTGCCTATTGGCCACCTGTATGTCTTCTTTGAAGAAATGTCTATTTAGGTCTTCTGCCCGTTTTTCGACTGGGTTGTATGAGCTGTTTGTATATTTTGGAAATTAAGCCCCTGTCCATTGCATCATTTGCAAATATTTGCTCCCGCTCTGTAGGTTGTCTTTTCGTTGTGTTTATGGTTTCCTTCACTGTGCCAAAGCTTGTAAGTTTGATTAGGTCCCATTTGTTTATTTTTGTTTTTATTTCTATTGCCTTGGGAGACTGACCTAAGAAAACACTGGTACGATTTATACTGGAGAGGGTGTGGAGAAAAGGAAATCCTCTAACTTGTCGGTGGGGGAATACAAGTCGGTGCAGCCATTATGGAAAACAGTATGGAGGTTCCTCAAAAAACTAAAAACAGAGTTATTATATGATCCAGCAATCCCACTCCTGGGCATATGTCTAGAGAAAACTGTAATTCAAAAAGATACATGCACCCCTATGTTCGTAGCAGCACTATTTACAATAGCCAAGACATGGAAACCACCTAAATGTCCATCAACACATGAGTGGATAAAGAAGTTGTGGTATATGTGTACAATGGAATGCTACTCAGACATAAAAAAGAACAAAATAATGCCATTTGCAGCAACATGGATGGACCCAGAGATTATCATACTAAGTGAGGTAAGTCAGACAGAGAAAGACAAATATCATGTGATATCACTTATATGTGGAATCTAAAATATGACACAAATGAACCTATCTATGAAGGAGAAACAGACTCATAGACATAGCAAACAGACTTGTGGCTGCCAAGGAGGAGAGGGGTGGGGGAAGGGTGGACTGGGAGTTTGGGGTTGGTAGATGCAAACTGTTACATATGGAATGGATGGACAACAAGGTCCTACTGTAGAGCACGGGGAACTATATTCAATGTCCTGGAATAAACCATAATGGAAAAGAATATAAATAAGAATGTATATATACGTATAACTGAGCCGCTTTGCTGTACAGCAGAAATTAACACAACATTGTAAATCAACTCTACTTCAATTAAAAAAAAAAAAAAGAAAGAAACAAGTCTGCCTCAGGAAGCTTTCATTAGAGTCATCTGTAGGGCCCATCTACCCTCCGATCCCACACCACTGGGGAGAGGCAGAATCAGAGAAGTACAAGCACACTTGAGACAAAAGAACTGTTTTCAGTTTCTCTGAATAATCCTTAGAGAAAGTAAACATGCATCACCTATGCATCTACATCTAATATCCTATATTCCTTAAAAAAAAAAAAACAGAAGCACTGATTATATATTCAGAGGATGTGCTATACATCCAGGAAAAAATTATGATCAGATACTTGAGCCTTTACTAATTGTGCAAATAATCAAGTCATGGCAAGGTACCACCGAGCACTGTCCCTGTTTGGGGGGGAGGAGGAGGCGGGCTCTCACTGCCCAGGAGCTCACAGCAGGCCTCAGCCCACCAGCACCCCCTCTTCCCTACCCAGGCCAGGAGTTTCCCAGAGCTCCACACATACCCCTCAGTGGCTCCGTACTCCAAGCTGGAAGCAGGACATGTCGTGTGAAGGTCCTTCCAATGGTCAGGGCCCTGGGTCTCCCTCTCCCCAGCCTGACCTGCCACCTCAGGCTCTGGAGCAAACACCACTCCTGATTCACCAGGAGCAGCTCTGAAAACCACAGGAGCTCAATACTGCCAACCAAGTAGATGGACTTTTTTTTTATTAACCTTGGTGAGCCTAAGCAGTAAATTGTTCAAATGTCCTCAGTTTTGCAATCGAGGCCCTCTACCAAGAAAATACAATCTTACACTTTGGTTCCAAAGATTAGCTCTTTACTAAAAAGGCTCTTATTCTGGAACCTTTGGTACTCCGAATGAACTCTCTCCTTGACCTAGCTCATTCCGTAAGCTAATGGGTTTTCTTAAAGTGGGGTACACCTACAATAAGGAGGGTCCTTTCTCAGAGTAGAGCATGCATCTCCTTCACCTCCCTAAGATCTTAAGCTCCTAAAGGCAACTGACAGAAAGGCTGTAGAAACTCTTCCATCATTCCTGGCCCCAAATGCTCCCAAGGGCACCATGGAGCCACCTCTCCACATGGCATACCTCGAGGACCTGCTTACAGTCCGACAGGGGGGAACCCCAGCAGCTGGAGATGCCAGGGGGGTTCTTACACCGGTACTGGCTCAGCACTGACTCACCATCTCTCCAAATACCCCCCCACACTCCCCTGGAGCCACCAGGCCTACGGCACGGGGGCGGGGGGGCAGTTAACTCTCACTGCCACCTTTTCATACTCACTCACTCAGCTTCTGCTCTTGTCCAGGCCCTGTTCTCTTAGCTAAGTGGTCTCCCTCAAACCCCACAATGCTGCTGAGAATTTTCTTTCTAAAAGATGCTCACCGGCCTGCATGACTCCAGACTGGCTTCGGGTACAGGCCGTATCAAGCCATATCTTGGCTTCAAATGCAGACTCTTTCCTGTTCTTGCCCCCAAACCACCTGTCCAGCCTCTTCTCCCACCCAAACCCTGACCCCGCCGCACTCCAGCCCCCTTCCCCTGAGACCGCTGCCCCACCGCTCTGTCCTGCACTCATGGTGCCCCCAAGGGCCTTCCTAGCCCCCAAACCAGTCCCCACAAATGCACCTCCTCCAGGGATCCATCCTCTCCTGTGTCCTGCCTCGGCCTCCATCACAGCATGCTCCCAACCCCGCTGAGGATGGGGGCTATTTTGTGTTTTGCTTGCATCCCTGTATCCCCATCTCCAGCACAGTGCTCAGCCTATGGCGGGGGGCAGGGTCGGGGGAGTGGCCTCAGTCTGTGAATTTACCAACCCTCTCTTGCCTGTCCCGGTTCTTAGGAGATGGTGCTAGTGAGGCTGGGGTCCTGCGCCCCAACGCCCCGGGCAACCTCACCCTACACTTGGAAAAAGCCAGTTCAATGGCCAGCCACCTGACTGCTGGCCGCCAAGGGGGGCGAGGCCAGAGTGCACAGACAGCTCGACACGACTCAGTCCTAGTGCGGGGAGAACAATTCCAGCGTGTGCCCTGCTGATGACGGGTCGGGTGTGTCATCCCTGTGCATAAGAAAAAGCAGCGGAGTCAATCCATCTTTCAGCATCCTATAATGGTCCTAAGCAGCATGTTTAGCTGTTATTTCAATAAGCCTTATTAAGACCCAATTTTCTTGGGTCTTCTTTCAGATTCTGCAGCATTAAAAGCCTCGCTGCTTAATTACATTAGGAGCACCTGTATATATTGTGTGCAATAAATCAACTTTACTTTACCATCACACAAGGCTATTCATCTTCTCCGGGTTATTTATCGCTCAGTATTATTGGTGCTGAACTGTATCCTCTCCGCTGTAAGAAAGAACAGTTGGGGTAAGAAAAGGCAAAGCTGTATCCCAGAATGCTCCAGGATCCTGATCACACATGTACACAGCAAAGAGGCAAGGAAAAGAAACATATAAGCGAATCTTGGCAATCTGCTCCTTGCTATTTTCCCTAAACACTCCTCAAACATTTTGATGTTTTCTTTTGCACACGTGCACACACACACATACCAGTTACCCACTGAAACGGGCCCACAGCTCTTGCCAGCAAAGTGAGAACCAGGCGTGGGGCGCTGGTTTGGCCAGAAACAGGGACACGCTGCAGGCCAGAGCAGACGATCCTCCTGTCACCTCACTGCCACCGCTGCTGTCCCAGCCCTCGGACGACGCAGCCAGGACCCGACAGATCCAGGGACAGAGATGAGCAGCTTGCAGCCATCCACACCCACCACGCCCACACAGCGCCCAAATCAGGCAACCTGGAGTAGGCAGAACTGTTGCCAGATAATCCGTGCTGAAGACAGACACTGTGATGACACTGGGGGCCCTCGTTCCTTGAGAATCTGAAAAATGCTGCCGTTAAGGAGTCGCAAAGCTCTGTGCAGACCCACACCCTCACCCCGCCCCCGGCGTCAGCACCACCTGGGCCTTCAATTGAGGCCTCGATTTCAACACATCCAGGGAAGGGCCCAAGTGATTTTTCTGCACAGTGAAGTGCAAGAACCACGAACTGTCATAAAACCTCAGGAGTAAGGCTGACCATCCATTCCAAAATAACATACTGCAACCGTTTAAGTAAGAGTACGTTCCTTCCTCCTTGCCTGGTTCTAGGCTCAGCCCTTTACTTCCATTAATTCCTCACAACCACCCCCAAAGAAGGCACTATACTCTCACCACATTTTACAGATGAGAACATTGCGGCACAGAGAGATTAAATAACTTGCCCAGAGTCCCATCTTCATCCCTGGCCAGGTAGTCGGGTCCCAGCACCTATGCTCTCAACCACTAGGCTATACTGCCTCTCCCAGCCCTGATCCCCACACCCGCTCCAACTGGACAAGCGTCTTTTGTTCTAAATGAGAGGGAGGCCAAAGTCACTGAGACACCAGGGGCCTCACACGCAGCCCGTAAAGCCGTCTGGCTCCACCAAGTTCAATATCTAAAGCTGGGCTTCCCTGGTGGCACAGTGGTTAAGAAGCCGCCTGCCAATGCAGAAGACATAGGTTTGAGCCCAGGCCTGGGAAGATCCCACAGGCCGCAGAGCAATTAAGCCCACGAGCCACAACTACTGAGCCCGCATGCCACAACTACTGAAGCCCACATGCCTAGAGCCCGTGCTCCGCAACAAGAGAAGCCACCGCAATGAGAAGCCCGCGCACCGCAATGAAGAGAAGCCCCCGCTCGCCGCAACTAGAGAAAGCCCACGTGCAGCATCGAAGACCCAACACAGCCAAAAATGAATAAATTAATTAATTTTTTAAAAATATATATCTAAAGCTACAGCTTGGCAACTTGCTGGCAACACCCAGGTCTTGTCTCTGAGCTTCCCACGGATCAGAGGAAGCAAGCTTCTCCCCCACTCGCTTACTGAAAGCTAGAAACGTCACGGTGCCCGGTGCCAATGGGATCCCTTCCTCTAGCATGGCAGGCAAGCTGCTGGAAACTAAGCTAACATCACTAACTATTTCATGGCCCTCCTCCTTCTCACCAAGGGAACCGTGATGGATTCTATGGCACACAACTGACTTGTTTACAAGCATGGCAGCAACATTCAACTTCCATTTGATAATCTGCCTTTAATCAGGGCCTAGGAAGATCCCTGGCCAACCAATCTCACCAGACACCCTCTTAAGGGCTCATCTTACAGACGACAGAGAAGAATAAAAGGGGAAAAGAGAGAACAGCGGAGTCCTAGCAAGAGAACCTTTTTTTTTTTTTTTTTAATGAATTCATTTCAAGTAAAAGTCCATTTTGTGCATGCAGTGGGGCCCGCTCTGGAGTGATGAATGTGTGTGTGCAGAGGATGAGAAGGCAGTTCCTACTCACAAGCTTGTAACCAAACTCCTGGAGGCCCGAAACGCAGGACTGCCGGGAGCCCGAGCACAAAGTCCCTCTGCAAAAAAGCCCTCCGTGGGGCTTCCCTGGTGGCGTCGTGGTTGAGAATCCACCTGCCAACGCAGGGGACACGGGTTCGAGCCCTGGTCTGGGAGGATCCCACATGCTGCGGAGCAACTGGGCCCGTGGGCCACAACTACTGAGCCTGCGCGTCTGGAGCCTGTGCTCCGCAACCAGAGAGGCCGCGATAGTGAGAGGCCCTCATGCCCCGATGAAGAGTGGCCCCCGCTTGCCACAACTAGAGAAAGCCCTCGCACAGAAACGAAGACCCAACACAGCCCAAAATAAATAAGTAAATAAATAAATAAATTCTTAAAAAAGGTCTCCGAGAAAAGCTCCACAGAGAGGCTGGCCTGGGGGAGCCTCCCTCTCTCTGCCTTTTCACTTGACCGCAGAGAGGACTGCCCAGGTCATGGCCTGGCTCAGGTGACGTGCCTGAGTGCCTTCCTGCTCTTGAATTCCATGAATATTTCATGGTGCAGGTTCAAATCCAAAGACCCTCAGAACGCATACAAAGCTTTCCCGTTCTTCCTGCACAGGAGCCACCTGCGGGGCTAGATCAGTGATTCGCAAGCAAAGGTGACTGTGTCCGCCAGGAGACATCTGACAATGTCTGGAGACCTGGCTAGGTGTCACGGCTGGGGAAGGGGTGCCACTGGCGTCCAGTGGGTAGAGGACAGGGATGCTGTTAAGCATCTTACAATGCACAGTGCAGCCCACCACACCCAAAGAACTGTCCAGCCCAAAATATCTACAGCGCCGAGGCTGAGGACCCTGGACCAGAGCATTGAAAGTAATCACACATCCACGCTCAATACAACCCTCCCCAGCCCCCACTCCTTCTATCATCGCTCTCTCCCATCACCTCACTAAATCATGCAAGAATGAGAAACCGAACCGGAGCGATCGATAATCTGGATCCAGAGGACCACCCTCAGCTCTCGGCTGAGGGTCTGCACCGTTAGAACATCCCTCAGTGTCTGGCGAAAGCTGCTCTCAGACAGGGGTCAGAGAAAAGGCGGGGGCACCCGGGAGAAGTTGGGCTGCCAACCATCTCGAATTGACTGGGAAGTTACCCCTAACTGAGCAGATCCCACGTGTGTAAGGATGGGAGTGGATTCTGCAGAAAAGAGAGGAGGGCACAACAAACCTTCCAGGGTCTGGAAGCCCAGACAGCACACTGCAGCCCCTCCGCCCAAATGAGCAAAATTAACCGACTGGTATAAGGTCTGATACCTGCACAACCTCTGGCCTCTCTCCAACAGCAACAGCCTGGCTGAACAGTCGGCACTGTGTAAGCACCTCTACTGAATGTCAGGCATCGTGCTGGGTGCTCTAGAGAAGGTGTTTCAGCCCCCACAACCGCCAGGCAAGTCTATTAGTCTCACATATGACACACATGAGGCTCAGAGCGGTCATGTAACTTGGCCAAGTCACACAGCCAGGATTCAATGCCCGAACTGTCTCTAAGAGAGGCCCTATCTACCAAACCACAACGCCTCTCTTCTGCCAAACATGCCTCTGAAAGAGGGATGGAGAAATAAAGCGGGAAGAAGCCCCAAATCCGCCCTGGGCCTGCTCTCCCACACTCAGCCCTACTGCTGTTTGCAGAAGGGGATAGATAGTCTGACCACCTCCGTCCGGTCTATTGCGTCCCGCAAGGAATCTGGCCCAGCACGATCCTCTCACTCCAGGCTCTGTCCTGGGCGCTCTGACCCTGGGACTGATTTCACTCACAACCTGCTGAAACCTGTATCCTGCCCCCTCCAGGCAGGGCCTGTGATGGAACCCATGTGATTGCATGTAATTAACAAAAGAACCCGGGCTGGCCACGCGTGCAACCGTGAGGGTTTAATGAGGCGGGGAGAGAGCTCTCTGATGCCCTAGTTAGGAGAAGAAAGACCTAAAAGTCCTAGAAGAACCTCGAGCCTCTTACCTGTGCTAAAGCCCCAGCGCCCACCTGTGTTTGGACACCCAACACAAAGCAGGACATCAAACAACAAACACTAACCAACAAGTGCAGAAAAGAAGCATGGGGACCAACCGGGTCAGGGGAGAATCAACACCCAAGACCCTGGGATTGAGGAACTGGAGATCCTCCCTCTGAAAACCGTCCCTAAGGCTCCCTGTCTTCGCCGTGCCCCTTCCCCAGGGCTGGCCACGAAGGATTTATGGAAGAGATGATCCACCAGCCAACCATACAGCACCCACACTCAGGTACGACAGGGCTTCCAAGCTCAGCAGCCCGTAAGATACTCGGGGTAGCCCCCATGGGGCTCAGTGTTCACCGAGGGAAGCAGTGTTGAGCTTCTTTTCTCTGCGCGGCACTGATTTCCCACATGAACACGGCAAGGAGGCATCCTCGAGCTCCTCATGAGGCCCTTGCAAAGGGTCTTATTATGAAGGTTTAGAGAAGGAAGGGAGGGAGGGAGAGGGGGGAGAAAAGAAAGGAAAGAAAGAGAAGGAGGAAGGAAGGGAGGGAGGCAGGGAGGGAGAGAAGGATGGAGGGAAGGAAGGAAGGGAGGGAGGGAGGGAGGGGCTTTTTGAGACTACTTATTTGCAGAATACTCTCAAGAGACCATGGATATGCAGCGAACAGGGCTGCTTTTTTTTTTTTTTTTTTAATTCCCAATGCCAAGAAAAATGTTACGCCAAAAATCTCTGCAGCCTCTCCAGGCTGGTCCCCATCTAGGCCTCTGCTGTGTCACCAAGCATTGCGTTCTACCCTGCAGGACCCTGCACTTGCTAGCAAGCCTCATCCCACCGCGGCGATTTAATGAGTGGTACCCGTGTCTCTTCCCAAAGCTGCCTGCTCTCTACCAGAACACACCTTCCTAATTCTGTTTGTTCACTCTAAAGAAGGCAAGGGGTGGGATTTACTGGGAGGTCATTTTGCCTCAGGAAAGGAAGAAATTAAGTTGAGGCCCTCAGTGGGCTGGGGAATCCGCTCTCCATCAGACAAGCGACCTTGGGAAAGGTCAGTGGCAGCCCCTGGTTTATGGAACCTGGATACCAAGGCATGGTCACCTCTGAGAAGCACAACTAGAGTGGCACGCCAAACTCTTTTATGGGGTGCCTCTTAAACACTCCAGAAATCCGTCCAATTCCTTGCAGAATAGTGAAAAACAAAAGTGCTCTCAGCAGGAGGGGGAAGCCAGGAGGCGATTATGAGCAATTAGTAAATCAATGATTCTCAGAGACACTGATTTAGGCCAGCAGTTCTTATTAGTGACCCTCGAGGAAAATGCAAGGACACACCGCTTCAAGGAGAGGGAGGAAAAATCGCCACAAGCCGCCTTCAGTTTTCCCCTCAAACACTTAAAATCTGTGCTCAGTCTTTATTTTTTTATTATTTTTAAAATTCATTTGTATTGGAGTATAGTTGATTTACAATGTTGTGTTAGTTTCAGGTGTGCAGCCGTGAATCAGTTATGCCTATGCATATATCCACTCTTTTTTAGATTCTTTTCCCATACAGGTCATTACAGAGTATTGAGTAGAGTTCCCTGTGCTATACACAGTAGGTCCTAGAGTAGTGTGTGTATGTCAATCCCAATCTCCCAATTTATCCCTCCCCCACATCCTCCTTGGTAACCCTAAGTTTTCTACACCTGTGACTCTAGATTCCACATACAAGAGATATCATATGATATTTGTCTTTGCCTGACTTACTTCACTCAGTACGACAATCATCTAGGTCCATCCATGTCGCTGCAAATGACATTATTTCGTTCTTTTTTATGGTGCTCAGCCTTTACGGAAAAATCTATTTGTAAGTTATTTCCTTAAATGCCAAAAAACAAGTAAAACTACAGCCACCAGTTCTGTTAGTCAAAAGAAAGAGAGAAAGAAAGAAAAAGAAGAGAAGGGAGGGGGGAGGGGAAGAGGGGAGGGAAGAAGAGAGAGAGAAAGCTACCCGGCTGATGTGAACCGCAGGGCCCTTTCCTTGCCCTCACCAGGAAAGCGGGGGAAGAAAACCCATTGGGTCTCCACTCCCACTGCGTGCACGGAGCATGCAAAGGTATCGATGCCTGGGACAAAAAGTATCCCTCAGTATTTTTTTTTTTTAATATAACCCCTCATGCTTCCAAACACCTGTTCAGGAAATCATATCGGCATGACAGAAAGTGCTAGGAGCCTTACTAACTGATAGGCAATCAAGGAAAGAAAACATTTCTAAAAATATAATGATGCTTGCTGGGAAAACAGGGTTCCGTTTGCGCAGAAATCCTCAGGAATACCTCTTCGGGGAGAAGTTCCTGTAACTGTTTTTAAACGTTCAGTTCCATACCACAGAATTCAAAACAGCTACTAAGGACACAGCAGCTTCCCAGGCACAAATACGGGTCGTCTTCCACAAACGATTTTATTTGAAGGTTGCTAACAGCACACAGCTATGCATACTCTCCTCTGGGCCTCTCCTCCGCTGAAAAGTGTCGTGCCGCCCCCTCCCATTTATTGTGTGTGTGTGGCTTTTTTTCTGATTTGCAAGCATCCAGAGAAGCCCCGAGGAATGGTGGGTCAATGTGAAAATGTAAAAATGCTAACTAGCCTCCTAAACAGAGCCCCGTCTATGCCATTGCAAACTTCTTTAATGGTTCATCTGTTTGGTTTCTGCCGATTTGTTTATCTAGACAGCAAAAGAAAACAAAAACAAAGGCTTGCTTCCCAGGAGGGGAGAAAACGGGTATCCTTGAACCCAGAGAACTCCCCTCCCCTGCCTCCCCTGGCCTCCCTGAAAGTTAGCTGCTCCCTAACCTTGAAAACAGAGTATGTTCCAGCCGCTCCTGGCTCAACAATCAAGTTGAGGAATCCTTATCTTAAAAGGCGAGTCCCAGCTGAGGATGCAAATCATCTTTTAAAAGTTGGAAAGATGAAACTTCTGAGAAACCGAAGCTACTCTTGTGCACCGAAACCTTCCCTCCCTTCCTCCTATGAGGCTCCTAGAAAGGGGAGGGGTTAAGGGCAAAAACAAATCCAAAACCTGATCCCTGCTCAGCTCAGAACCTCAATAAATTGTTCCCAACTTGCCTCCCCAAATTCTCCACCTCTCTGCTCCCATTCCCACCAAGCAGCTGCCTCCCCCTGTGGGGGCAGGAGATGGCACCCTTCAGCTCTCCCATCTCTATGGTGACCAGAAACACTCTTCACTCGGATAAACAGGAATCCCAAGCTTAAAAACTTTCTTCTTCCCAATAACTGTCTTTGACCATATTTTAATTAAATGATTTCTTTAAAAATTGGGGTCAGGAGACTTCCCTGGCGGTCCAGTGGTTAAGACTCCACGCTTCCACTGCAGGAGGCATGGGTTTGACCCCTGCTCGGGGAACTAATATCCCACATGCCGCAGCCACAAAAAAAAAAAAAAATTGGGGTCAGAGCGTTTTATGTGTGATTACAGTCAAACCACACCACCCCATCTCCTCCTTCAACCAGCCTTACCCACCAGTCACTTAAAAACATGTATATTTTCTGGATTTCAAAGCCAGCTGTGGCTACACAGCTGTAGGCAACAAACGTGTCAAGAGAAAAAACACTTATACACACCTCTAAAATACGTACCTAGAGCACACAGGTTTATTTTTTGCTTGGAGTGAGAGACATGAGTGAGAGACATGAGTTCAGGTCCAGCGGCTGAACTGCAAACACCGTGGGGATAGGGCTGGGGACAAGCACAGGCCTGGGCCTTAAGGACGCCTGAAACCAGGGCCATCTAGGAACCTCACAGCCAGGCGTCGCCCGGACAACCCCTGGGGGTGGAGGACCACCCCTGGGGGTGGAGGGCCCGAGGGGCCTTCATTAAAGAGAAACAAGTCCACAGGGATGAAAAGAAACCAATACCCCAACACTGCTCAACTCTGCAGGCCCTCTTTTTAGAATGAAAAAGGAAAATAAACCTTGGGCAGTGCTGATCGGGGCATCAGAGCAATGGGCTTCCCCGCTGAGAGCCGCCCTGAACACGCTTGAAATCGCCTAAAGTTGCCTATTTTTGTTGGCATCAAGCCCCTTTAAGAGTGTTTGCAAATACTGAGCGATAGATATTTTCTAAACGAAGGGTCTCCTGAGAAGGAACGGAGCCCCGCTGGACACACGGTGAACGCCCCTCGAGTCCCCACCGACCTGCCACCTCAGCTGGGAGCCCCCAGGCTCCGGGAACGCACCCCTGCCCCCTGCCAAAGACCATGTTTCTGGGGCGGCCACGTGTGTCCTCCACCCCTGCACATCCTCCACCAACTCTGATGACTTCTGGAGCCAAATGTTCTCTTCCCGTTCGCTGCCTTTCCAGGGTCTGGATGGAGTTTTTTTTGTCACTGTTGTGTGTTGTCGTTTCGAGACCTTCTTGGTTTGGGGGATTTCGAAGAAGACCCTTCTCTGCTAGCCCGTCTTTATTTTGTATCTAAATACATGTTCACGTGCTCTTTAAGTGGCTTAAGGCTTGGCATCCATCTCAAACACATCTATAATGGATCAGGAGGCAAAAATCTGTTTCTGATTATCACAGACAAATCAAGGCCCTCTGAGCTGGAGAAAAAGATTGGAGCTCTGGTTAGGGTCCGGGACCCCAAATGACTTCCGGGTCCTCCTACCCACAGAGGAAGCATTTCAGCCCCCGGGGCTGACATTACTGCCTGATGCCTCTGCTTATAAACTTCCCAGCCACCCACTCTGGAGAGTTTACGGGTGGGGACGCCACAACTAGTGTTCTCTAGAAATCCTGGCGAGTTTGAAAGGGAAAGAAGGGGAGTAAGGAGAAGCCCAGGAGCTCCCTCTCCCCACAGAAAGGCAAGCCCCTACACAGAGAACACAGCTGCGGGAAGATGAAAAACATTTTATTGTTTAAAGAGCAATATCGGGCTTCCCTGGTGGCGCAGTGGTTGAGAGTCCGCCTGCCGATGCAGGGGACGTGGGTTCGTGCCCCGGTCCGGGAGGATCCCACGTGCCGCGGAACGGCTGGGCCCGTGAGCCGTGGCCGCTGAGCCTGCGCGTCCGGAGCCTGTGCTCCGCAACGGGAGAGGCCACAGCAGTGAGAGGCCCGCGTACCACCAAAAAAAAAAGAGCAATAGAGGGTTGCTGGACATGGGCAATTTAAAATTAAATACAACTCCAGTCACAGCCATTCACAGTTAAAGGTGAGACCGTTCTTTCGAAAGCAGAACCATGCCTTCCCAAAGGGCGGCCTTGCACTCAGGGACCCAGATGTCTCCTCAATGATTAAAGCTTTAATAGGTGGCCACCCAACTGCCCTGGACGGCAAGCCTCTTCTACGACATATTTTCTTAGGGAAAAAAAAAAAGTTTTGCCCTCCCGCTCCGTCCACAGAGCATAAAGGAAACGCTTTAGGGAAGGTGAGTAGTATCTTGTCACTGAGGTGAAGGACACAATTATAAAACCTTCAGAAGGATTCTCAAGGCACATCTACCTACCGTGACAGAGACTGACGCAAAACCGAAAGACAGGCTAATACATTTCCCCCTTCACATCCCTTCCTACCCACCTCCCACCTTTGCAGAGCACGGAGGGGTGAGAGGAAGCAGGGAAGGGGGTCGCCTGAGACCTGGACACTCCTCTGACATGAAGCAGCATCCTTCCCTCCTGAAAGACGAGCCGGCCACACATGTGCTGCTTGATCACGTCGGCGAGAATCGTGGCTTGGAAGCCCGCGCTAATTTTAGAATGGATTCACTCTGCAGCCGGGGTGGGTGGCGGGGAGGCAGGCATTCTCCAGGCCTCTGCCTTGTCTCAGTGCAAAATGAACACCCTGCAGGATGGCCCCTCGGAGGAGCAGCTTGCAAAGAGAAACTTCCAGAGTCCTGCTATCTGGGAATCCTTGGGAAACACGGGGCTGGCCTCCAGGCTGCTGTCCAGCCTCTCAAGGCCCTTTGTGAGCGTCTCAGGCTAAGCACTCCCTCTGACCGCAAGACCAAACACACTTCGTCTGAAACGAACCCCAGTGACCCCAAGGAAAGACACGAGACCCCAAGGTCACCAAGGAAGGGACACCAACGCAGCCTGCAACCGAGCCTCATCTCCCGGGCTTTGATCTCAGAGGAAATAAAGTCAGAGCAGGGACAAAGTGCCAATGCTGAGGTCCCCTGTCAGCCACTTCAACCCGGTTCCACGGAATATCCGAACTGAAGACACATTTCAGATTGTGTTTTATCTCCACCAGGCTCCTCCACCTCCGTCCCGGGCATCCTTTGTCTGTTCCTGGCCCTGATTTCTCCCCGAGTTACCCCACGGAGCAGGTCTGTTGCTGGGCAGCTCTGGCAGTTTTCAGTCAACCTGACCGCTTTACTCCAGAAGGTCCTTTGTACACAAAAGGCCTCACTGAGGCAGAACGGCTCACCTTTGATTTGCTCACCTCTCACATGTAAAGATGGCTCGAGGCCTCTGCTGAGCACGGCTGCACTCGGGGAAAGACTGAAACGCAGTCTGTTGGGAAACAAGGCTTTTTAAAGCATTCTCTGGAAGGCGTGATCCTAGCTTGGGTTCTGCTGGAAGGGGAGAGCTAAATGGAATGCGCTGGGGCAGAATCAGCCCAGGAGAACCCAGCCGGAGAGCGACCAGCAACGCTGGTTCGCTGGGAGGCACTGGGATAGGGAGCCAGAGGCAAAGATACACTCCCTGAAACACCCTATGTGTTTTTGTAGCATTTATGATCATCGTCTTCCAATAATGGATGCTGTAGTAAGTTGTTTAATGGATATGATCCCTGCCAGATGCAAACTCAGGGACTGTACCCCACCCTCCAGCTTCGGTCTGACTCGAGGTCAGAGCTCCAGTCACTTGCTGTGTGGTGAGACAGTCAGTCTTTCACCCCATCCTCCTCTGCATGGTGAACTCCAGACGAGAAGGAACAATGTGCCCCGCCCCGCAAAAGCCAAGCTGTCTAACTGCTCCCACACTTCCTTCGACTTGGAGGATCTCTCCTCTCGAGAGGCAGCTCCCAGAGGCCTCCTCTGATAGGGCTGCCCTGCCCTGCCCTCTCCTCCTCTGTGCCCCTCCTGCGCGTGGTTCAGACAAGCACGGCCACTGCCCCTACCCTAGCACTCTGCCTGGTTTATACACCTGCCTCCCTCCAGCCTGGGAGCTGGGAGGGCAGGGCCGGTGCCTGAGTCTGAGTCCCTACAGGGCCCAAGAGCACCCGAAGAGCCTATGTTTGTCCAATGCATGGCCTGGGCTGTGCTCATTTGCATAGACCCCCTTTTTCCCCCTCCCACAAGATGCTTCCTGCCACACTTCCTCTTTCCATCCTCCCTTCAAGGGAATAACAGTAACAGTACACCAACAACTCCTAAGGCTTTTCCACCTACAACCTCATCGGGCCCGCCCTCAAAAAGGAAGTCAGGCTGCAGCAGGGGCGGGGGGAGCCGGCTGGCCACATGATGCTGCGTCCACCGTTCCCGGGGGGCAGGTGGCCAAAGAGGGCTGGACCCGCCCCCACTTCAGACATTCCTCCTGCACACACCAGGCCTGAGAAACAGGTGCTGGTGCCTGTTTTTCACCAAGAGGGGAGGACTGTGGGAGAGGAAGCAATGAAAAGACAGACCCTTTGTCTACCCAATACACGTAACATTCTGAAATCGCTAATGGCCTTTGACCAGCCCTGCCTCAGTCAAGCAAGGCCTCCGAATTTCAGAGAGTACCAGACGTGGGCTTCCAAAACCGAATGTGAATCTCCACCATCACTTGGCGACTGGCCCTCCTTTTCTCCCTCTTCCCTCCTGCTGCAGCTGAGATGTCACACACGGGGAGGATGCAGTCCCCACACCCGTGAAGCTGTCTGGTGCCCGGGAACACAGGCGGGCCCACCCCCCAGCTTCCTCTGCCCTGCAGGGTACACAGGGCAGCCGGGGCCCACACCCTGGGCAGTGGCGGGTCACAGCCCGGGTATGTCGTCATCTAAGCTCCGGACCAGGCATCTCAGGCAGACGTCGCCTCCTTGACCCTCCTTGACCGCAAATCTCCCTCCGCAGGAGGCTCTGTCCAAATCAGAACGTCAATCTGTGTGCAGCGCGGATGTCTTCTGGAGGTGGCCACACCTTGGCGAATGTCTCGGGCACCTTCAGGCGGACCTCTGCAGAGCTGTTCACAGGAAAAGCAGCCCCCACTTATCAAAGTGCCAACCACGGCCCAGACACCACGCTGAGCTCTTTATGAACACTCTCAGGCAATCCTAGCAACAACCTGTAAGGGAAATACTAGTCTTACATTACCCCACTTTACAGATGGGGAAATTGAGGGCCAGCAAAGTTAAGCGAACTTCCCAAAGTCCCACAGCTAGGAGATTATTAGGCCAGAAAGAAAACCCTAAGACTGCCTGCCTCCTAAGCCTATTCTCTCAAACCCTAAGCGCAGCTGTTTCCCATCACATACTCCCCCATCTTCCCTCAGTCTACAGATGAGGAAACGGAGGCACAGGGCTGCAAGGCAACTAGCCCAAGGTCAAGTTCAGCTACTCAGCACCGAGCTAAGAATGAGAAGCCAGGCCTCTCCCGCTGCGCCTGGGACATTCACAGCCATGGTCAGCGGCCCTCCCTCCTGCCCCCTCCACGCCCGGCAAAAGGAAAACCAACCCAAAGCCACAGGCCAAAGAAGAACGATCCCTAATGTGATCCAACCTGAAGCGAGCAGGTCACTTGCTGTCTAGCGCTCCTCTCCCGTCACTGGACAGTGGAGCTTGCTGGCTCTCTCTGTCCTTGTCCTGTCTGCCACCCTCCCCAAAAAGACTGAGTAAGCACTGGTAAGGCTTGGAAGCCAGAACCTAGAGCCTCAGCACAAAATGGAGCATCTGCCTGTGACCTCGCTCTAACAGGGGTACATGCCTCAGAGGAATTCAAGCATCACCCAATTTGGAAACTAAGGAAATGAGTCGTGCCTCGTTTAGGACCTTCCCTTACAGAGAAGGAAATCGAGGCAGAGAGCAGTGGCGGCAAACCGGTCACGGCCCCACGACGCTGGGGACAGGGAGAGGACAGACAGAGGTAGAACTTGCTCCGGACCCAGACGCCCAGCTCTCGTCATGTTCCTCCCTGAAGGCCCAGGAGAATCTGTTGCGTTTCTTTAAGGGACAGGCCCTCATCCCTTTCTCTCTCTCTCTCTCTCTCTTTATTCCCTTGGCTTTTAAACCCAGAAATTTTCACCAAAAGCAGGCACGTGCAAAAAGAAGCCACCTTTGTCACGACATGAAGTTCCCTCATCAAGCCACTGAGGTCTAAACTGGCTCCTAATTAGTATGAACCCTCCAAATCAGAGTCATGCTCAGAAAACCTTGGATGAAGAGACACAGGGCGGGAGAGGAGTCTCCAATTTTCTTCTTACTTCATCTGGAAAATTAAGAGCACCGCTGATTTGAACAAGAAATCATCAAGGAAAGCAATCACAACTCCACATGGCCCGTAGCACGATGGACTTGGATGTGTAACCTGCCACTCTCATGCCCTGAAATCAAAATGACTGTGGCAAGGATAGCAGTGATGGCCTGGGTTTGTCCCTCCTCCTTAGCAAACATAAAAACCCCAACGGAAGAGTCTGGAGGAGATCAGGCTAGAGATCTTCCTTAGCTGTCACAATAAACCAGCAGAAAACTGGTCGAAGACTCCACACCTCAGTCCACCAGATGCACGCATCCCCCAAGACTCTTTACCTACAGGATAATGATGGGTGCAGTGAACACAGAGCACTGGAGGGGGAGGGGTGTCTGGAGACCCTCCACTCCAGACCCAACATTTACTTGCTGTTTCTGCATTAATTACAATAAACTGCTTCATAGCCTAGCGATCACTTAATGGAGCAGCAAATATGGCTTTTTCCCTATAATTAGTCAATGTAATCTACTACTAGTTCCCTCCTCCAGGCCACCCCTTTCCATCCTCTACAAGCTAACACTCACACACACCCCATTCCCCCAACCCAGGATCCACTTAAAATCATAATCTTGCTCTCCGTTTCCAGCCACACCTGGCCGGTGGATTCCTCCTGACAGATATGAAGTGGAGGGGATGAATTTGGAAATGAGCAAAGAGATGAGGACAGGCAAACTGCAGATGCCCTAAGATGCTGGGGGCTCTCCCATCCCCCGCAGAAGATTTGAGGGTCAGGGACCCAGCAGGCCATAGCTGGGACCCGTGGGCATTTCCTGGAGCACCGCCAAACGGACTCCCACTCACATGACTGAACCCACGGGCTTGTGGATCAAAACCTAATATTTCAAGTCCCCAAGTAAAAGTTCTGTGAAAAGGTCACAGCCCCCCATCCCAAGGTTCTCCCTCCCTCCCAACTGTCCTCTTTCACAGCTGGGAGCCCGTCTTTCCCTGAAGTTATTCCTTCCTTCTAAGCATCCCCCAAACCTCTTCAACCACCCAGCCAGTGCTTCTAGGGACCACCGAGGATCAAAGGAACAAGCCCACCTTCAAAGACTTGCCGACACCGTCTAAGGTTCCTGACAAAATAAAAATGCTGCCTTATGCTTGAAAATTTGGGTAGATTGAGGCTACCGACATCCCTTTCTTAAGATCTGCTTCTCTCCACTCAGCACGCTAAGGACTTATCAGCTGACTTTTATTCTCATCTCCAGTAAGAACAGAACACTTTGCATCTCCCTCAGTTTCAAGATACAAAAGAAAAAAAAAAAAATTCCCTGGTCACGGGGAAGAAATTAACATGTTCTGAGTGTCAACCACACACCAGGTGCCTTATCTACAGTGTCTCATTTCAGACCCACAACTCTATCATTCCGTTTTTTAGGTGCAGAATTGAAGCTCAGAAAAGTGGACACCTTTCTAAGGTCACAGAGTTAGTGCAGCGAGATTCGGACTAGGTCCCTGTGAGCCCAAAGGCCGTGCTTCTATCAAAACACAAGCCTTGTGTGTTACAGCACACGCACTTGTCCGGATCCAAATCACATGCAATTCCACTCAAGTCGTATATACTCACATACGAACGCAATCCATGTGTGTGTGTATATATGCTCTTTTGTAGTTCTCGAATATTACATTTTAAAAAATAGTAAGGCAGAAAACTGCTGCCCTTACAACAATTCACCTACCAAGGCAGTCGTTTTGCCAAACCTGCCATAGGACATCACCCTTCCTAACACGGTAACTCACTATCATAGCGCTGTGTGCCAGACACTGTCCTTAACACTTTAAATGTTAAGTCATGTAATCCTCACAACCCCACGAAGGCAATACTAGCTCCATTTTACAGATGACAAAACTAAGGCACAGAATATTTAGATAACTTGTTCAAGGTCACATAGCTGCTAAGTGGCAGAGCAAGGATTCAAACTCGGCCTAGTTCCAGAGCTTCGTAAACATTAAACCATACCACCTCAATAGAAAGGAATAAAAATAACAAAGTCAGTGATTCAATGCAGGGTGGGGGATGGAGTGAGATCAGGCCTACATTTGGAGCTTTCTTCCCCATATTTTCAGCCCCAAACCTGTATGACCCCAACTCATTCCCAAGCTGGTCTCACGATTTCTCTAACATGAATAATTGTTCTATTCAAACTCTCCTGTCAGTATCTAAGACAAGAGCCCAGAGGGTCTGACAAGCCCGTCTCTAGGCAGCTTTTAAAGCCCCTGAACAGGGGGAGATGTTTGAGGATGTTTGAGTTCAAACCCCCAAAGCACTTCCCGATACTTGGGGAGTTTTGTCTAGATAGCCCTGAAAAATGGTCATTTCCCATAAGCACAGTCAGTCCTTCTCCGGGGATGCCCGGGGGGTCTGTTCATTCGCACTCCATCATCTCTTACAGCTTGGGTAAGAACTCAGGTGACTGTTTCCACGGTACCTTCTGCTTAATCCACTGGGGTCATGCTGAAGAGGGGCAGCGAGGAGAACGAACGCTGTGAATGCACAGCCTTTGAGCAAACAGGATGATGTGGCGATAAAGGCAATCACAACATGCTAACGTGGCAGCGAGCCAAACGCGAGCTGCCCAGGCAGGACTTGTACTCAACAGCACTTTAATAGAATTCTTTCAGCAAGTGCAGCAGAAAAAATTCATGATGAGGTTCCCCCTCCCCACTGTGTCAGTCAGGTTCTACAGTTGTGTGGATCCACTGAAAAATCACTTTCAACAAGGATACGGGACACGTACGGACGTTAACCTGAACATCGTGTACTGCAGGGAAAAACAAATGATCGAATCCGTGGATTTTTATTTTCAAAGTGATTTAAGTAAGGCATTCTGCCATAATCAGCTTTACTACCCCTATTAGCACAGGAAAACAAGTTCTGAACCTGGCTCCCTAGTGAAACACGCAAAATTTGTATAATTAAAATTATACTTGTGAAATTCAAACACACTTTAATTTCCTAAGGGTCCCCTAATCAAGTCAGAAGTTCTTACTAAAACCAATTATCTGCTTTGAAAACAGAAGAGGAAACAGATACATGTAGCAGGTCTTGTGGAGATTCACAGCCCAATCTTTTCCTAGGTTCAAGCATCCTAATTTGATCCTTTTTCCCCAGGTGAAAGAGACAATGAACCTACTGGCTGGCTTTTATTAAGTGTTATGTGTGTAAGTTTAACCATTTTTGTTTGCCTTTAGCTACAAAAAGGACATATTGGAGAGATATTCCAGAGGGAACTGAGTTGAAAGGAAAAAAAGCAAAAACAGGTATGTGCCAATAAATACACACTGTATTTCCACTCTCCCACCCCACTCCAGGTCCCATGTAGATTTTTTTTCTTAAAGATCTCACGGCAGATTTTCAAACACTTGCCCATTACTCTTTAGAAGGCTTATGTCAACACCAGGATGAGGAATCCGACAGAGATTCCAGCCTCATTTCTGGAAGTGCCTGACACCCGGGCCAGGTACGCCCTCCCAAGGTCCTATCCAGTAAGGCAGCAAGACCCAGGCTCCCCACCTCCTTTCCAGGTAATCTACCTGAAATGTTGCAGCTTTTCTTGAGTAACTGGAAATTCTTGCACAAGAGCAACATGGAAATACTCTCTAAGGCACTAAAATATTTAAGAAGCAGTTGTTGCAATGTTCCATCTATACCATCAATATGAAATGTTATCAGGCTAGGGCTTTAAAAAAAAAAAAAAAAAAAAGCCATTGGTCAACAGGTCTTCTCTTCCTGCCTCCCTGGAATCCATCTCAGAGATGAGGATATTGACTTTTCACACTCTTGGCCCTGGTGCTCCAAGGCGGCCTCACCAGCCACCCACCCAGGCCCCAGCAGATGCTCAGACGTAAAACTAAATATGCCTCCCGGTTGAAAACTTGACTTTTCAGTACGTGGGAATACAGCCCTCGCCACACATGGCCTCTCGAGGGTGGAGAACACTGCAGACACCTGAGCAGGATTTGGTGTTACAACTTTCATTGAAAGACAGGAAACTCGAGCGCGTCATGCACACACACACACGTGTGCAGAAGGAGACACGCCCAGCAGAGGGCAAGTCCTGGGAACCCCTCTACCTCGCTGGACAGTTGCCCCCCCCCTCCCACCGGAGCCGTCACCTCATTAATGTCACTCAGCATCACATTTTGCTACACTAGGTCTTTCTGCACTGTTCCTGCAGGCAGCCCAAAGCCGGCTGCCATTGTAAACTTCTGCTCCTTGGGAAGCTATCAAAAGCTTAAATTGGAGAAAAGAAAAAAAAAAAAAAACTTTCCGAGGGCCTCTCTGCTCACACTTTCCCCTCCTCCAGTTTCTTCCCTTTGGTGCTTTATTCAAAATCACTACACACACAAACCATACTCTGAAAGTCACTTACAACAGGCCGGCTTTAAAAAGAAAAAGAAAAAAAAAAAAAAAGCTAGCGATTGCAGGGGCCTGTCTATTTGCAATTGCCCAAAGAGAATAATTCATTTCGATGGAGGATACAGATGAAGCCCTGAATACATTCCCACACCCGTTTTCTGCCCTTCAAAACAATAAAAATGTAAAAACCCAGACGAAAGAAGGCCCGGGGTGGCATGAACAGACTCTCTTGACCCCCAAGGAATTTATTCTCCTGGATCTTCTAAAGCACTCTGTCCCCAGAATGCATCATCAAGACCATTTTATTAGATTTTTCTAAACCCTTGAAATTGTCACATAATTGAAACAGAAACAGCAATTTAGAGCTCTGACTGGATTTCTTAAAAAGAAGACTCTGGGCTGGCCCAATATCCCCTCCTTGGCCGCTGTTGTCCCTAACCTAAATGTAAGGGCCTTGCGTACAAAACCCTATTTATCTTTTAAATCCTCCCCTGCCATAAAAGTTACACGTTCCCCTAATGCCTTAGATTTCAGGACATTTGGGTGAAACTCATCCCAGACAACAGGCTAAAAAAAGAATCCATTAGCATTAACTCGTCTGTCACAGCCAGTGACAAATAAATGAATGTGATGCTTTCAGATCAGTCACTGGTGGAACTACCCCCAGGCAGATAAAGACCAGGACCGGGAGACAGAAGGCTCACAGGGACACCTCTCACACAGCGGTGTCTTGGCTGTCCCCGGGCCGCTCCCCAAGACTCCAATCTCAGAAGCAGCAAAAACAGGCATCAGATGCAGAAAAGGAAATGCACTCCCGATACCCATGGAGCAACCCCAAGATAAAGGATGCTCCCTTCGAGAGCCAGGACCCCAAGAGGAGACTGAGCCACTGACATAGAATTTCCCGCATCTCAATGTGCTGTTCTATCCATCACCCCTAGAAAGGGCCAACAGTACCAATCAACCCACGAGCTACTAGGTAAGGGGGCCTGTTACAATCTGGGCAGTGCCGTCTCTGGGGACAGTAACAGATGCCTCCACTGGACCCTCTATGTGCAGATATCACCCTAGGCCTTTCATGGGTGTTAACCTACTTAATTCCCTGAACAATTCTAGGATGTAGGAAATATTAAAAATCCTCATTTTACAGATGAAGAAATGCAGGCACAAAACCATTAAATGATTTGTCTAAAACTCCCGCAGCTAGTAAGTGGCATTTAACTGTGCTAAACAGGTTCTTTAAAAACAGGCAATAGAAACTAACCTGAAACTTCCTGACCAGAGGAGAACAAATGCTACCCCTCAGCCTGAGCGTTTCATCATAGTCAGGCAAAGCACAACAACCTAAAATCTACCCACTTGTGTTGGATGCAAAGGGACTTGGGATTCAGACAGACTTCAGACCAAAGGCCAACCCTGACCCTTACTAGTTCTGTGGTCCTAGGAAAGCTTCTTATTCCCCTCGGACTCAGTTTCCCCATCTGTCAGATGGAGAGAATACCAACTACTGCCAAGGACTAAATTAAAGATTAAGCAGATAAAGGCTCATATGGTTCCTTGAACATATACTGAAACACAATATGTGACAGTCATTATTCTCTGAGTTTAAGACTTTTCTTTTTGATTATTCAAATAAAATAAAGAAGTACCCTCCCTAAGAATAACTTCCCAGAGAGTTGGGAGCTTGATGCTATCTACCCTTGAAGGAGAAGATGAAAAGGGACACCTTGTTGTTTCGGGGAGCCAAATACTGTCCCAACTGGACCAACCATCCTCAGCTGCTACTACAATGTACTACGGGGGGACTCGGGCCCAAGACCCTGCCTGTTCACACCTCTCACACCGCACGGAAGGCAGAGATCATGATTCCAAAACCTCACGTCCCGCACACTAGACAGCCGCTCACCCAAGGTGACCCCAAGCAGACACTACCTACAAAATCACAGGTCAGGATGCTCTGAGCCACAGAGCAGCCATCGGCGTCACACAATCTGTGAGTTCGAAACCTCAATGTCTACACACGCACGGTAAGGTCAAGATCACAAATACAAAACTTTGGCATTCCGTCTATATCATGGTCCCTTGTTAAGGAGGCAAAAAGGAGAGGAGGGGAGAAGGCGGAAACAAGAGAATGACAGAGCTCTCTGTAGCTGCCACACACCCCACAGATCAGGGGTGGTATCTGCCCAGAACATCACTCCTAAGAAAGGGTCGAAAGAACACAGTATGAATTACGCTTAAGGCACAAGTCCAGGGCGGGAAGTTCTCCATGAAACGGCACAGCCACCGTCCTATCAGGGACCCAGCTTCTGCGTTGGTCCAAAAGAGTTCAGCACACGGTACGGAGCAGCTCCACGGTCCTGCACACACACAACAGGTTCCCCAGCGCCTGCCCGACAAAGCACAGCCGCATCTGCTTGGCCTGGCATCCAAGGCCTTCCACGAGCTGGCCCAGGCTGCCAACGAGGCCCCATCCTAGAGCACCCGGCAGCACACACCCTTTCCTGCAGCTGCAGCTCCTGACCTCCTGACCTCCTGACCTCCTGACCTCCTGGTCCCCAGTAGGAAGAACTGCATTCCTGCCATTCTTCCTTCCTACCTGTTCTTCAGAATCTGGGGCAAAAACCACCTCCCCCAAGGGGCTATCTTCACTCCTCCTTCTTCGAAATGCTGTTCCGACCTCTCTTACCGTGCTTATCGAATCCTCTCCTGTAGCACGGGCAGCAGCACCCCGTCCTTCCAACCTAGAGGTAAGACCCCTGAAGACAAGCGCTGTGTCTCCTCTGTCATCCTGCATTCATTCTATCTAAATGGAGATCACAGTGTGCAAAAAAGCGCGACGAAAAAGCTGAGGGTTACTTTTTAATTAGCAGAATATGCTGGTGCCTTGATTTCCAGTAGAGGCAATAAGGCATGAATCTAAGGAACTATAAAACCCAGAACAAAGCACCTAACACAGAGGTTGGTCCCCGGTGCTGGGCAGAGACTGGGAAGTAGGTACTAAACACTGAATGTGGCATCAGAATGTATGAAAGACATGGCCAGTGCCCAGTCCCATCACTCTTACCCTGCTGAGGTTCTCACACCGGCCGCTGTGTTGTATACTTTGCTCCCCGCTTCTTTGCCCCACCAGAGTGAAAGCCCCACGAGGGCAGGGCCTTTGTCTTATTCTCCACACCATCCCCAGAACCATACACAAGTGTCTGGCACATGGCAGGTGCTCAGTAACGTCTGGTGAATAAACGAATGAATGAGTGAGGCCCCGGCGCAATGCCTAATGGATGTATCGATATGGTTTTTGCTAATTTATTATTGTTGGAAGGGCCATCACCAAAGAAAAGGTAAAGTGCTGTGAAAATCCAGAGAAAGAAGTATTACGTATTCCAAGAAGCAGCAGGGACAGCTTCGTGGAAAAGGTAACGACTAACTCTGGCTTTGAAAGAGGGGTCTGTTTTGTACAGCAGAGAGAAGGAAGGGTAGTGCAGATGGGGACCCACAAAAGGGCAGCTCTTCAGAGAAGGCGGAACACTCAGGTTCTAAGCAGCAAAAGGTTAGATGAGTTGGGGGATAGGCTGAAAGAAGACCTCCATACAGACCTTGAAGGACCTTGCCTCCCAGGCTAAGTTTAAAGTTTGTTCGCTGGGTGTTGGGAAGCCAAGGAGGGTTTCTTAAATCCCCCCGAAAGTGGGTGCACGCCCAGTCAGCAAGTACCAACAATGAAAGGAGCGCTTAGTAAATGAACACACCAGATCAAACAAGCGGGCAGAAAATGAGGAGCCCCATCTCTGTTTTGTGTTCTCAGGACTCTTGGCCGGAGAACGTTCGGGGTTTAAAAATACAAAATAGGACAAAAAGAATGGAAGCAGCCTCAAGAGGCACCCAGGAGGTCAGCTGATTCCTCAGAGCATTCCTCCTTCTCTTTCCCTGGAGGGGCACAGGGGTCTCACCTGTCCACCAAAAACATCTGACATAGAACACGGGCCTTCCAGCATCCGCGTGGACTGACCTTAACACTGAAACGAAAAGCACATGAGGAGAGGCAAAAATCCAGGGAAAGGACATTTGTAGGACAAGGTGCCCTCCCCCCCTGAGCTGACACCTGCTGCTACCGGGAATGAAGGAAGCAGCCACGCTCCCCGAAAAGAAAGAAGCTAAGCCACTAATCCCCCGAGGCCCTCGCTGCTGCGGACGCAGACACCCCACCACATCCCTGCTGGCGACAGAAACCCACCGACAGGTCGGTTAACCGTGGCTGCCCGGATGACAGCTGCATGTCACCCAGGATCTGCAAGACGCTAGGAGGACCCGACCCACAGCAGCAGGGGAGGCCAGATGTCGAAAACTCACCCCTCACCCTTGAGAAGCTGCCAAGAAACTGCTCCCCTGGAACAGGACATGGGTGCGCAAAACACCCAGGCTGCACTGAACCCATCTGGAGAGCCTTCCAGGGGGCAGGAAAACCCGGCTTCTAGCTCAACCTTGCCACAACTTAGCTATGTAGCCTGTGGCAATCGACATAACTCCCCTGAGTGTCAACTGCCTCCCCTGTGAAAAAGGCCGGCTGGATTCCACGTACTCACTTAACAAACAGTTATCAAATGCCAATCAGCAGCAGCCCCCTGCCGTCAGGGGGCTTACATTCCAATGAAGAATTTTCTTAGGGCATTTGCACCATCGTAATTTTTTTTAAATATATTTATTTATTTGTTTTTATTTTTCACTGTGTTGGGTCTTTGTTGCTGCACGTGGGCTTTCTCTAGTTGCAGTGAGCGGGGGCTTCTTGGTTGCGGTGGCTTCTCTTATTGCAGAGCATGCTTCAGGCTCACGGGCTTCAGTAGATATGGCACGTGGGCTCAGTAGTTGTGGCACACGGGCTTAGTTGCTCCGCGGCATGTGGGATCTTCCCGGACCAGGGCTTGAACCCGTGTGCCCTGCGTTGGCAGGCGGATTCTTAACCACTGTGTCACCAGGGAAGCCCCGTAATTTTTTTTATTCCACAAAAATAAGTCTATATACAATAGTATCAGCAGACCTTTGCCGGGTGCTACTTGGTGCCAGGCTCCCAGCAAAGACTTCTGCATTCCTCTTGAAAACAGCTCCAGAGGCTTCCCTGGTGGTCCAGTGGCTAAGACTCTGCACTCCCAATGCAGGGGGCCCGGGTTCGATCCCTGGTCAGGGATCTAGATCCCACATGCATGCCGCAACTAAGAAGCCCACGTGCCGCAACTAAACACGCTGCAACGATGATCCCGCGTGCCGCAACTGAGAACCAACACAGCCTAAATAAATAAATAAATATTTTTGAAAAAAGAAAACAGCTCCATGTGGGGTGCTCCACGATCGCAGTTTTAAAGGGGAGGAAAGTGAGGCTTGGAGGGCCCGAGGTGATTTGCCCAGGGTCACCCAGCTGTGACCAAAGGCAACTGGAGATAGGCTGAACAAATGAGATCTCTCTTGATCAACAGATAAGGTTCTGGCCTTGAAAACTGAAGGAGGAAAATGGTAATCAGGGGAGTGGGGAATGCTTTATTATACATGAAGATAATGAGGGCAGATGGTGAGTTACACCCAGACTCACTCTTGCCCCAAGATGCTAGGCTGTCTCTTGGTTTCTCCATACAAGAAAAAGAACCCAAAAGCTTGAGCAAAATTCTTCCAGGTAGCCAACACTTCTGCCCAAAAAGACCGACAAAAGGATGTGACATGACTGATCCCAATCATCCCCGTTTCCCCAACGGCTTCAAATTAAGTCATCTTTTTAGCGTAGCAAGACCACTTTAATCTTTAAAGACAGAGGGGAGGGAAACTCTTACATATTTTACCACATGAAGTCATCATCCGGAGAAACAGAAAGATACAGAACAGACCTATCTTCTTCTGAGCAAAATGTACTTCACTAATTAACGGCCACTAGTCTCCAAAGAGCTTCCCCTCGCCTAGTTAATAATGTCCATTATACTTCACTTGAGATGTGAACACTTCTATCGCAAAGAGGGAGAGATTAACTAACTGCAGGATTCAAAACCCTTCCTTGGGTTGCTCATTAAAATTCTCGTCAAAACACATTTTTATTTATGTGATACATTAAAGAATATTATGACAGTCCTAATATGAAATCTGTTCTTCGCTGCCGCGGATTTTCTTTTGTATTCGGTTACAGTTTCTTTCCACCAGTCTTGTTTTAACACCTCCATGGAATATTTCTCTGGCAAGTGTTAGCACGGAGGGACGGCCAGAGAGCAGAGAAATGAATCTTAACTGAGAGACACGTTGACGCATCACTGACAAGCTCTTCACCCAGTCCCCGAAGAGAGGCACAGCTCACCTTGCCACCGAGACCCTAATGCAAACGCACGCGAGTTTTACTGGAGACAAACAATACATAAACAAGGCTCGAGTTAACGTTCTACTCTCCTGCCAGCTGGGTTTTGGAAGACGCTCTCTCCACACCCTGCCCCAGTTCCCAACCACCACACCCCAGAACCCTCTGAAAGATGCCCTGAGGGCTCGGATGTGGAGACACACCAGTGTCACACAATGGTATGACATCACAGGGGTTGGGCGAATCACCCAACCATGGAACTTCGAGGTCCGGAGGTGCTGGCGGCGGTTCCTCAGAGCCTGGTGACAGCTCCGAGCCACTCCTCCTGCGTACCCCTCGGGGGCCCCCGCAGGACAAATGCCGGGAGAGGGCCCAGCTCTGGGGCCAGGTTACACCACTTCTCAACCCAGCTGTGCCTTGGTTTCCTCATCCAGAAAAGGGAGCTAATACTAGCACCCACCTCACGGGGCAGAGGTGAAGACTGAGGGAGTGAATACACATCTTGCCCCTACCACGGTGCCTGGTACACAAACTCAATTCACGTCGTCATTATTACTAGACCTCTCACAGGATTAGTGTGAGGGCCTCACAAAAATAACAAGAAAAACGTTAGGTGACTAAACCAGAATGGAAAAGAATACGAAAAAGAAGACATATCTATGTGTACACACACGCACGTACATCTGAATCACTTTGCTGTACACCAGAAACTAACGCAGCACTGTACATCAACTGTACTTCCATAAAAGACATTAAAAAAACTAAAACAGCAGATCCCACATATGGTATTACCATACGCTAGCTCTTTTTTTAGGCACTTTACCTTTCTTAATTTTATTTACTTCTCACCAAAACCCAATGAGATAGGGAAACTGAGATTTGAGGAGGTTAAATGATTTGCCCAAATTCACAGTTAACAAGTGGCACAGTTGAGATCCAAACACAGGCTGTTAAGCTTGAAAACAACAACAATGGTGATAAAACCAACAATAATGATGCTGGTGAGGATGAGGATGAGGATGATGAAGTCTCAAGGCCCTCACCCTGTGCCAGGCTCTTTTACTCTTCACGACCCCCTTCTGAGGGCGTTACCGTCATCACTCCCATTTTACAGATGAGCAAACTGAGAGTAGATGATTCCTCAGTGTTGCAGGACCTGGGACTCGGAGATAGTGAATAGGAAAGTTCCTTGTAAAGTAACGTGTGTCATAAAAAGTAAAGGATTGTTATGAAATTCCTAGAATTCAATGGAAAGATGTCCTTCCCCAACGGGTTTAATGTGAGCTCACATCCAAAAGTCTGATAATTCACCTAAGCCAACCCAGACTCCCGGTGGGGGCGGGGGGGGGGGGGCACCCTTTGACAAGTTTGAGAAATACTGCCTCATTTTTAAGTTCAATGCATCAGTGAAAAACCAAATGCCAGAGTATATTAAAATAAAATATTGTCCTCCTGGTTTTAAAAAAATGGGGGGTTGGGGAAGAGCAGGAAGGGAGAGGAGAAAACAGGTCAAACCCATGGTTTGACCAAGTCAGGGATTTTTCCAGTTTCCCTCTAGGGTAATCTGATCCGAGTTCTCGGTGATCAAATGACTAACCTGGAAATTTGAAGATTCACATTTATGGAAGAAACAGCAATTCTTCCAAACTGAGGAAACACTGCTAATCCTGGAAGCCTTCTGAAATGTCAAGGATCACACACAGTTCGGAAAGCAACCTTTAAACACTTAACACGGTCCCAAAGTTTGTGCTCAGTACAGAAATAATCTAACCGCTTTGGTTCGTTGATTCCTATTATCTGCTTAAGCTTTAGGGAAAAGAATGCCTAAAGAAAATATGTCACTATTTTTGTTTAGAGATTTGTGTTTCCTTTGAAAGAAGGAAGGGGAAGGGGAAGGGAGGGAGGAAGGGAGGGAAAGAAGAAGGAAGGAGGGAATCGCATGGCAGGCTCCAACCTGAAATTCTCAAAATATCATCCACAACAGCCAACTATTTCTTCATTAATGTGTAAAACCATTCCTTCCTTTGCACAGCTAAAAGGTTCTACCATGCTTAAAGAAATAAACTGAATTTGCTAAAACCACAGCACTATCCCTTTATGACCTACAGTCAAATGCTTCACCTTTTCCCCTTTCCCTTAAAAAGAGTGCCAAGACCACAAGATGCGGAAAAAGTATTTCTTCCCATATTACCCAGGGAAGAAAAAAGTATAATTAAAAAGTGCAAATTTAGTGTGGAAGCCATAGGCCCTTTAAATTTCACCTTAAGCTTTATGCAGCTGTGATACTGTGGCCACACCTGGCAAGCTCAGTGAAAATTATGTTAACTACACACTTGGGAAAAGGTGAAGGCCTATCTCAAGCCTTTCAGCAAGTCTTGTAGTACCACTCCTACAAAGGGACAACGTTTCCAGCACTTCTTCGCCCAGGCACCAGCACCTGCACCAAAGAGTAGCTAGCACTGCTGGCTTCAAGTGTGCCCAGATTTACCCAACCTACCTGAAACCAATACATCCAAACACTTCCTCTGTCAGATTGAGGGCTTCATGGGTCTACAGAGTTGTTTTCCCAAGAAAGAACAAGCTGTTTACTTAAATTCTACTCCCCTCCATGAACTCTAAGTTGTAAGACCTCAGAAGAGTACCCTCCAACAAAGAGTCACGAGGAAATGTCCAACTTTTCCTGATATGATCTCAGCGATGCTTAAAAAATAAATAGAACACTTGCATAAATATTGCAACAGATGGAGCTGTGTCCTCCCAGGAAGGATCGGGCTTGCCCCTGCCCCCAGCTAGATGCCCAGAACCCACCTGGGGACGGCTGACTTGCAGACACATGGTTATTTCACAGAGCGCCTGCCCTGGCCTCTCCACAGCCACGTGCTGATACCCTGAAGAAACGGTGTGCACCAGGTTTCAACGCTTCCTTGCCAGTGCTCTGTTGGAAACTTGAAATCCTTGGCAACCACCTCGGAGTGCTAAAATCCTATTACTGATTCTCCTACTTACCTTGGGTTGCGCTCGACGAGGAAATGCAACTTTGGGGTCAATCTGGGGAAAAAAATGCAAAAGCAGGAGTCAGCTGCATGACTTTGACGGGAGAAAAACAATTCTGACTAATCACCTAGTTATTAATCACTCATTTCTCAGGCTTTTAACCCAGCTTTCAGTAACTTCTCAGGCAACTTAAAAGCTTCCTTAAAGTTTGATCCAAACTGCAACGGTCTCTCCCAAAATGTAACAAACATAGTGAGCCTTTCTGAAACATCCCACCATGAATTTCAATGTGTAATGCTGTAATACACCAGATCTCATGTGTTCTTATTTAGGCAAGGGCTTCGCTTGCATTAGGGCTTCATGCATCTAATTTGCAATGCATGGCTGGGAGAAAAGATGAGAACATCATCACTGAAAAAAAAAAAATCATAACCTGAAATTTACATGGAAGACCCTTCCAGCAGCTCCTAACTAGATGGTAGTACTTCTCCTCAATGATAGCTAAACAACACAGGTGGGGAAGGGGATTCCAAAAATTTTTTAAGTCAACAACGTCCAAAAGACTCCCCATCAACATGCAACACCATGCTCTGCTTGAATTAATTCACTCATCTTGGCAAAAGTAAAATTACCTAAGATGAATCAAAAGGATAGTTCGTTCTGTAGTTATACCTCAAAAGAAAGCAGGTGTCAAAAACTACAGAGCCTGAGTGGGTTCTTAAAAATAATAATAATAAATTAAAATAAATGGAAACATCCGAGATAAATGCACCTGGATTTTCAAAATCACAGGGGGTAAAAATCTATTAGCAACCTAAACCCATATTAGAAAAGTAAGGCCGTTATGCGGAGAGGATAAAAAAAAAAAAAACTACTGAAAAAAAGCAGTCAGAATCTAGTGCAACATTTAGGATATTCCCCCTACCCCAACCCCAGTCTGAATGGAAAAACAACAAGTACACCAGATCAGACATCTGCAGATCTGAATCAGGGACTGGCTTTAAAACTCTAAACAATTCCCACAGAAGCAACTGAGTCTAATAGGCTGATTTGAGGGGGGAAAAGTTGCTGGACAGAAAATATGGGTACGGAAAGAATGAAAAAAATATTCCCATTGTTAGTTTTCATTAGATTTCTAAATGTCACAAATCTCTGGGTAAAATTCAACACGGAGCGTGGCATGAATACAGCTACAAGTTATTTATTTATCCGCTCTGGCTTTCATATTAAAATTTTCCCCTTTTAAAATGTAAATCTCAACCTTGTTTTCAGTTCTGCCATGGGGGGCAGGGGCGGGGAGACTACTGCTTTGGGAAAAAGCACACAGGAGGGGGAAAGTCACACCAGAGCTAACTCTATTCCCAGACCTAACAGCCCCTGGGACCTAACCAGTAAGACATAAAGATTTACCACTTTTATTAAGGTAGTTTAAAGACCTCATAAAAGTCTGCAGCATGTTTTCCACCTTTAAACATCACCTGAGAAATGAGAGATTACTTTGCAAAAAC
Organism: Kogia breviceps; assembly: GCF_026419965.1. NCBI lineage: Eukaryota > Metazoa > Chordata > Mammalia > Artiodactyla > Physeteridae > Kogia > Kogia breviceps. Next base: position 25,251,291 of record NC_081328.1, read on the forward strand.
TAAAACACACAAAAATCTCTGATCTAGGAAACTACCCTTTCATGGAGATTAACATTACCACAGCTACAGGTATATTCAGCACAGACTAGGGGCTGTCGACAGGAGAAATACAACAGGTGTGGATTTTCCATTCTGTTGACCAAACGTAAGACAGATATGTCTTTTCATAAACACTCTCCCAAAGTTTTTTTTTTTTTTTTTTTTTTTTTAGCTGATCAGCACACAACTGCAATAATAAGTCACATTGCTTGTGGGGTAAAAGGTGAGGAACATGTCAGAGGTGAGGGAAAGGCCAGGAGCCAGAGAATGAGTAGGGAGAAGTAAATAAAGCAGAGCGCTAAAAAATTATATGTATCTAAAGTTACAAAACTCGAAGCCAATTCAGAACTCCTGTATAGGGTACTGTGGTAAGAGCGTGTTTTACCACAATGAGAGATCTTTAACAGCGCGTTATACCACAATGAGAGATCTTCCGTCGGCCAAGTGTACACGCTGAGATCTTAAAAGGAGTGGACGGGTCAAGAGAAGTAAGGCAAATCCCAACCTTTTGTACATCCCTGTCAACTGTTTTTTAAAAACGAACGAAAAAGAAAACTACCAAAAATGAAAACATTAGTTAGTTAAGTACAACTCTACTTACTGTAGCTACAAATCCTCTAGGAAAAGACTAGGGTACTATTTTGGATGTGAATGGCCGTTACCTAAACAAAGCTTTTAAGGTAACAGTAAACAAGATCCTCGTTTCCATGTCAATAAACCAACCGCTTCTGCCTCCGGCACTGAACGTTGAAACAAAGTCAAAAGCTAGGTTATACTAAATAATAGTGACCAAAACATGTCTACAAACAATTAGTGAGGGAAAACTGCAGGCCCTGCATCTGATACTGAGGAAGATGACCCACCAGACACCATAGAAATCAAATACTATAATACTTCTCCCACCCGGGGTAGACAGAGGGGTGAATAATAAATTCCCGAATTTGCCTTGAAATATCTTTCCTCTTTAATTTTACTAGCTTTTTGAACTGTCTAGCCAAGAAGTCAAAGAGATGAAAATTCTTCAGACATCCGTTATCACCCTGCAAACGATTGTCCCTGAAATTAAATGATCAGAAAGTGCAAAAAGGCTGAGCCACAGCTAGGACAAGTTCAGTGCAATTAATAAAGCAACTTAAAGTGTGGGCCTCTTTTTTTGTGGGGGGTGGGGGGGTAGGAGGCATGCACCTGACCTCTGATCAGAGAAAAGGGGTAAATTTTAAAAATCAATTCAAGGGTACCAAAGGTGGCCAGGTTCTTGTCTTCTCTGCCATTCAGTGTTAATGCCAAAAGGGACATGAGAAGATCACTTGTTCCACTCCTTTATTTTACAGAAGAGGCAACTGAGGCCTAGAGGCAGGGAACAGCTTGCCCGAGCTCTGCACGGCCAGCTGGGCCTAGAGCAAGATTCCCCACCCCACCCCTAACCCGGCCCCCATCCCACTCACCCACCTCAGAGAGGTGAAGTCCCCAGCAGCCCAGCACTGCATCCCAAAGTCACCTCAGGGCCCCTGCCTTAAGGCGGATGAATAAAAACCGTGGGGAAATTCTAGTAGACAAGGAAGGCAGCAGAGCCACAATAAAATGCTATGAACTCCCCTTCCTCTCCCCCATTAAATGTATTATTATACACTGATACTTTCTTCCCTTCCTCTTCTGACCTTAGAGACTTTTATCCCCCCAAGAATGGACTTTAAAACCTTCTAATGCTGTAAAAGTACCCACACTCAAAGGATCTGAAAAAGAAAAGAACAAACAAACAAACAAAAAAAAACCACTTTGAAACCCAAGAGCTTATCAGCCTTAGATTTCACACCATCTGGAGTCACCCACTGGATGCCCAGCTTGGATCTGGGAGGTATCCTTCCCTTCTCAAACCACATTCCAAATCCGAAGTGCCCAAGAGGAACCTGTTGCCCGCACTGTGATTAGCGCCCCCTCACCTCCTCCCATCCCCAGTCCCCCTCGGCCCCCAGTCCCCCTCGGCCCCCTGTCCTCCTCGGCCATGAAGCAAGCTGTGCCTTCTAAGAGCCGATTCCCACAGCCACAGTTGGTAACGCGGGCTGGGGCTGGGCTCGGCTGACAAAGAAAAGTTGCCTCTGATCGGTGGTGGAGTTTCTTCGCAGGGTCCTTTGGCCCGGAAGATAGCCTCTCCCCAAGCCGACCCCTCCCCCAAGCCTAGGCCTGGCAGCATCTGGGGCTGCAGTGGGACAGGCTCTAAAAAGAAAACCCCAAATCCAGCCTTTGCGGCAAACTTTAGGACCGACTTGCAACCTCTGCTTCAAAGTACCCAGTTCTCAGCACAGAAGCAAAAGAAGACACTGTCTCTTTAAATTGGGCTGTCAATGCCCAGATCGGTCCTGAAAAGGGGCAAACAACAACAACAACAAGGAAAAGCAACCTACCGTCTTGGAATCTAACTCGTGGTGGGGCTGACCTAATACTTTATCTACACTTGCTGGGTCTGCGAACGTGACGAAACCGAAGCCTCTGAAATGAGACAAAGAGGGAGAAAAACAAACAAGAAAATGTGACACCATCGAGAGCAACAAGGAGCGAGCCCTAATGCAGAATGGAGAGCAAAGTTGCCCCCGCTCACCCCCACTCCCCACCCTCCCCACCCCCTCCTGCCTACAGCCCTCGGCCTCGCAAGGAAACACATCAAGGTTAATGGGGGAAGTGGATCGGGGGCAGGGCTGGTGGAGGTAACTTGGAGAACGCTGGTGTCTCCACACTCTTTCGCCACCTCAGTTTCTCTCCTCCTCCTCCCCTTCCCTTTCTTTAACGCTTTGTTTTATTCCGAAGAAACCCAGGCACTTAGAAGAGATCCAACCAGCTTTCTAAAGGGGCTTAAGAGTTCGGGGAGTTGGGAGTGCGGGGGAAGCACACATTAAAAAAAAAAAAAAAAAAAAACTATGTGGAAAGTGAATGAAGCTGAATGTCATTTGAAACAGGAGAAAAAGAAGCGACGGGAAAATGACTTAAAGCGGAGATGTGGGAATCTGTGTATCCAGAATTCAGCCCCAATTAACAATAACCTTTGGGGTTAATGGAGGAGGGGGGAGGATGGAGCGACGTTCGAAACCAGCCACATGCCTGAGCCCCATTCTAAATCCGCTTAGCTACTTCCGAAGACACCTCCAAAAATAACACTTAAACTTTGTTCTAAAATAAAGACAAAATCCAGAAGGGAATGCTTTACCTGGAGCGTTTCGTAGTGGGATCTCTCATGACCATACATTCTCTAATTTCTCCAAATTTGCTAAAATAGTCTCTAAGGCTATCTGTAGAGAGAGAAAGAGAGAGATTGGGGGGGGGGAGAAGGTGTGGAAAAAAAAAGCAATGCAAATTTTGATCAAGGACAAAAACCAAAAGTAGTTTTCTGTTGTTATTCTGGGTTGTTTTTTTTTTTTTGCACACGCGGGGGAAATTCGGCAACAGAGGTCGCGTAGAGGGCTCGGAAAGGATTTGCTATTTAAAAAAATAACCTTGCACAGGAGAAGTGGGGAGCCAATGGTGGGGGGGGCTCCTACACCGGGATAACAAAGAGCAATAAAGAAGCCAAGAAGGGGGGGACCCAGGAGTCCCCCCCTCCCTCCCTTACCTGGTGAGGTCTGCCAGCTCAGTCCACCGATAAACATTTTACTAGAGGGAGAAAACATAACAGAAGTGAGCACCGATGTCAGATCGGCCATTTTGACGTGTAACTTACAAAAGCTAAAAGGAAAGCGGGGAGGGGGGGGAGCGAGCGAGCGAGAGCCCGGAGGTGGGGTGGGGGAGAAGGTGACGGCGAAATGCAATCCAAAGGTGTGTAACTTCCACGGGGGAGGGGGGGGCGCGCGGGAGGGGTGGGGGGGGCGCGGGAGATGCCCGGCTCCGCGCACCGCCGTCCCCGCCGCTGCAAGGAGAGCGAGCCCGAGGCGGCGCGGTGGGCAGCGGCTGGAAACTTACCCGGGGTCGTGCTGGGAGTCGTTGGCGCTGCCCGAGGTGCTTTGGCTCCCATTTGCCTCCATATCTGAGCCCCCCCGCCCCCCCACCCCCAAAAAACCGAGCCCCACAGCGATCGGAGCGGAGCGGCGGCCGGCTCCGAGCCCCGAGATCTCCCGCTCCCTCCTCCCCCTCCTCCTCCCCCCCGCCCGGGCTCCTCCGAATCTCTCTAAGAGCGGCGGAGCCGGGGCAGCGGCGAGAGCCGTCACACGTGGGCTCGGCTTAGCTCAGCCCCGCTGCTCGCACACCCCCCGTCCCCGCCCCCCCGGCCCATCCCCACCTCTCCCCCTCCTCCTCCCCACCCCCATCCCCTCCTCCTCCTCCCCCTCCTCCGCGGCGCACGTGGGGCGGAGTTCTAGAACGTCGTGTAACCAATGCCGGTGACGTCACGCACCCCAGTGCGGCCCCCGCCTGCCCGCGCGCGCACACTCTGCCCCCCGCTGCCCGACCCACGGGGGCGGTGCGCGAACCCCGCGGCTCGAGGAGCCCCGCCTCCGGGCGGGCCGAGCCAAGGGGAGCGCACCCCGACTTCCCTGGATCACATGGGCTGCGGGGGGCGGGTGGATCGGGGGAGGGGGAGGCGCGGGGAGCTCGCCGCGGCTCCTCACTGTGGCAGGGGAGAAGATGCCCCCCACCCCTCTAGTTCGGCCTCTCCATTCAAGTTCCCCGGACCCGGCCGCCTGGATCCCGGGATGGCAACAGCCGCCTGCCCGGCTCTGCGCCCTTTTTCCAGCCACCGCGCAGAAATTTAGGTCAAGGACGTCGGGATCAAATCCAAACCCTGGCGCTCCTCGGGCGGCCGCCGAGACCCCCAGGATAGCGGGGCTTCAGGATTGCGGAGACTCTCCCGCACAAACACCAGCCACAAGTTTTATTTTCCTTTCGCGCTGGAAGTTCTCTCTGGCTCTCGCTCCGCACCGGCACGTCTTGCGCGGCTCCCCGCCCTTCCCCGGCAGAGGTACGAATCCTTGCCCGGGAAAGGTTATTTTGGAACTTTGAGGAAACTGTCGCGATTCCAGTGGTGAGAAAATGCCGAAGAAAGGGTTTCCGCGTTAATCATAAGGCGCTTAAAAAATATAATAACATAGGGTTATAGAGGTCAAGGTCAAATGATCGGAGTTCAAATCAAATCTTTTTATATAGTGAGAAATAATTTGGGAGCATCTCTGGGAGGGCTGGGAAGGATGGTTATTTCAGGAAACCCCTCTCCAACCCGTTTGTTATATATATATGTTATTGTTTCTATGCCGAGGTAGTAAAATGCATGAGATGTGAATAGCCCAAGCTCCCCACCATCTGGGGATGTAGCTGAGGGTGGCAGAAGACTTCAAACACACACCCCCGCCACCTTGGGAGCAGTGTGGTGCGGCACAGGTCCTGGCACACAGTAGGTGCTTAATAAATGCTGACTTTTATCCTTTCCCGCGCTGAAAATTCCTAAAAGACAATTCTGTAGCTTCCCAAAAACATCGCCCACTTCTCCAGCGGATTTCAGGCCGGCTAAATTCAGGCTGGATTCAATCTGTGGGGAATTTAAAACAAGAAGGATATAATTATCCTTATTGTTTTTAATTATTACAATAAATTGAGTTAATATGGCTTAAGGGGGCAACATCATTGAGTATTTGTGGTTCGTCAAATACTCAAATTAATGTTAAGCATGAATTGATGCACAATTAACACTTTTCCACTAATTTTCATAGGATTAGGATACAGTGGAATACTCTCAACACCAAAACTGTACCAAATCCACTGTGGGTCTTTGAAAAATGGACTATCTGGAAAATACCAACATCAGCCAAACCCGTGAGTGACCAGGCTCTTAATCTCCCTGTCTCCTAAATTGGGATCATTCTTCCTTGACAGCACTGATAGGGTGAGGGGAGGGTTTGAAATGAACACATGTAAAAGTCTCTTTTTCGTTGAAAGCCTATATGGGTTGTGCTTGTTATCATATGATTTTTAGAAGGCACTTTAAAACTTTAAACCAGAAGCCCAAGCATTTTCCAATTCACTCCAAGCTGCTTCCCAAATCATCTGGGATCCCATGTGTTGAAGAGCCAGTTGTTATTATGGTGATTGTTTATTATGACTATTCTCAATAACAAAATGCAGACAACGGAGCTAATGCGATTTTGTGGGGGATTTTTACACTAGAACGACAGATCATCAGAGGTGGAAAGGCCTTTCCTGATCCACCCCCCTCATTTTACATCAGTGGCCCAGAGGAACCAAGTTTACCAGGCTACACCCTACCCACCACCTGTCAGTTCCTTAGAGGAGCTCTGGCCATCAGTCCCATGCCCTTTGGCTCTGCTGCATGCGTATTTATTCTGCCCTTAACCAGGTGAGAGGGGGGTGGGGTGCCCTTGTTCCCTGTTGTAGACCTACACAAGCTGAACTGAACTAAACTGCAGGAGCTAGCCCTGCAGTTACAAAGAGGAAGTTAGATCTTAAATCATCAATACTGCATTGTTTTTATTTATTTTTAACTTATATACAGTAACATTTACTCTTCTCGGTCTATAAGTCTGAGTTTTGACAAATGCATGGAGTCTAGTAACCATCACCATAAAGAGGTTACAGGAAGAGTCTCATTGTCCAAAAAATTCACTCTTGCTGCTCTTAGTTTATTATCATTATGCATTTCTCCTCCAGCTCACTCACTTAATGTAGCCCCTGGGTCAGGAGAATTCCAGGAGCACATCAGTCCTCCACCCTCTTAAAGTTTCAACAGCCCATGACACTGTTAGACACTCCACTCTTTGTAACTCACTCTTCCTTTGGCTTCCTTGATGCCCACATTCTCCTGCCTTTCCTCCTCTCTTTGCACTGACTCCTCCTTCTCTGCCTTTCCTTTAAATAGTGGTGTTCATTCTCTTCCCTAACTATACACCCTCTCTGGATGAGATCCTCTGCAGGATGGGTTAAATACCACTGAACGTTCTGATGCCACTCAAAATCTCCAGCCTGCTCTCCCCACAGAACTCCAGGCTCTGGTTAATTTCCTATTCATCATTTCCACTTAGCCTTCCTAAAGTTACCCCAAACTCCACATTTCCAAAACCACATGCACGTTTCCCATAAACCTGAACCTCTTTTAAAGTTTTCTCGATGAACAGAGCCCCAGCCATCTTAGAGACAAGGTTGACCCCTCTCCAGGTTGACACCTTCCCATGTGCAATCCATCATGAAGCTCTGTTGGTTTTACTTCCTCAATGTCTCTCAAATCCACCTTTCCTGCTACTGCATCTCAGAACTCCCACTGGACCCCCTGCAGTAACCGCCTAAATGCTCTTCCCACACCCATTCTTACTCGACTAATAGGCCTGGAAAGCATTCCCTGACCTCTCTGACCAGGTTGAATCCCCCTCGGTATGCACTGTTATCCTGCCAGAATGCCCTCTGTGTACCCTACCTTGTGTGATCATTTGCTTTATTGCTTATCTCTAACACTAAGCCATAAGCTCCTGTCCATTTCTGCTCTCCAAGTATTAGCACAGTGCCTATTGGTGCATGGTTAACACTAAGCAAATATTTGTTGAACGAATGAAAGGAGGAAGGAAGGAATGAATGAATGAATGAAAGTCAACATCTAACTTCATTGTAGGCATTTTTGTATCCATGTCCATAAGTCAAATAGGCTGCAGTTTTCCCTTCTCATACTGCCCTTCTCTGGTTATACTGGCTTCAAAAAATGAACTGGTTCCTTCTTTTTCCATTTTCTTGAATAGTGTGTATAAAATTGGAATTATGTGTTCCTTGACTGTTTGGTAGAGCTTGCCAGTAAAATGTCTGACTTTGGGATAAACATTTCCTACGTTGATTATTAACTACTGATTCCATTTCTTTGATGGCTATGGATGTCTTTAGGTTTTATATTCTTCCTAACTCAGTTTTTCCTCATTATATTTTTCAGGGAAATTGTCCATACCAGCTAGGTTTTCAAATTTATTAACAAAATGCTGTTCATAGTTTTCTCTTAATATATTCTAATCTCTGCTGCATCTATACATACCCTTCATTTTTTTTCATTCCAAATATTATTGTCTATGTATCTTCTCTTTTCTGGATCAGTTGTGTCAGAGATCTCCCTATTTTTATCTAGGGTTTCTTTCTACTTTCTACTAGTGTTTTCAAAGAATCAACTTTCAATTTGGTTAATACTATTTTTTTGTTTCATTAATTTTCACTTTTATATACTATTATATATTTTATTTTCTTATGTATAAGAATATATACCATATATAAAATATAATCTAATCAGAGGTCCCCAACCTTTTTCTTTCCATGGTAGGGGTGGGGAGGAGGGATATGGTTCAGGGGCTAATGCAGTAATGCAAGCAATGGGAGCCGCAGTTGAAGCTTTGCTAGCTCACCGGCTCACCTCCTGCAGTGCAGCCGGGTTCCTAACAGGCTTCGGACCACTAGCAGTCGGCGGCCCAGGGGCCGGGGACTCCTGATCTAATTGTGTTGTTAATATATCATGTTATTTTCTTTGTTCTGTTCTCTGGACTTATTTTGTTGGCTTAAAAAGATTCTTGATGGCTTAAGTAATTAATTTTCACACTTCTGTTTTCTTTTTTTTTTTAACATTTAAGGCTACAGATTTCACTCCAAGTGCCACTCAAACTACATTCCACAAAATATGTAGAATTTTTATTACCATCCCACCCAGGCAAAGAATGTTTAGATTTCGAGTATGATTTCTTCTTTGCCTCAATACACATGTATTTTTACATTTCTAAACACAAGTTTTTGTTTTGGTTTTTAGTTATTTATGTCTAAATTAAGGTCAGAGAGGTGGTCTGTATGAAGCACATTCTTTATTATTTGTTGAGATTTGCTTTGGTAAGTAGTTTTTATAAATACTCCATGTGGTTTTGAAAAGAATGTTTATATCTTATTTGTTGTATAGCATTCTGTATGAGTCTGTTAAATCAAGCTTGTTAACTATATTATCCAGATTTTCTTTAGCCTTACTAATATCTATCACTTTTTATAGTGGTACATTAAAATCTCCTTATATGACTGAATTTGCCAATATCTACTGTAAATCTCTCAAATTTTGCTCTCTATATTTTAAAAGTATGCAATAAGGTACATCAAAAAGGGCTATGAAAATCTCATACTATGACTGCATTTTTTAATTTTTTAACATGTTATTTCTCATTTTGCTTTATTTATTTTGAAGCTGTGTAATTAGGTGCATACAAGCTTAGATTTACTGTTTTCCTAGTGAATCGTTTCTTTAATATATGCACAGATGATCTTTAACCCTAGTGCTTTTTGCTTTAAAGTCTACTTTACCTGCAATAAATATAACTACTCTCACTTCTAGCTGGCATTTGTCTGGCCTATCTTTTTCCATCCTTTTACTTTCAACCTTTCTATGTCTTTGATTTTTAGGTAGGTCTCTTATAAACAGCATGTACCTGGATCTTATTCATTTATTTATTGGGTTGACTAGTAAGTTTAGTCCATTTACATTTAATGTAATTGCCGATATTTTTAATGAAATTTAGGGGCACAAAACTATATTAATCACAATCTCTGGCATAAACATACTATCATCATTATGTATATCCATGGCCTTATTTTATTTTTTTATATTATGAACACTTGTAAACCTACTATTCAACTAGAGAACTAAAACAGTAACAGTGACTTACAACTACTTATGTGCTTCTCCTCTATCTGTTCCCCCACCTGAAGAAACCACCAGTCTCAATCTTGTATTTATTCTTCTTAATTGCTTTTTTAAAAGTTTTATCAAATTTTTATCATATACTCGGTTTAAAATTATAGAAAAATTTTCTGAGGCCTATATTTCTTATTCAACATGGTGTTACTAAGATTCAACTAGACTGTTGCTTCTGGCTGTAGTTCATTATTTTCCACAGTTGTGTAAAATTCCATTTCATGACTGTCCCACAAATTAGTTTGTCCATTCTCCTGTCATAGGCCTTTGAGTTGTTCCAGTTTTTTGCTGTTACAAGCAGCGGTGATAAGTAGTCTTATCTTCTGGTGTATGCAGGCAGAATTTTCTCTTTGGAGTGATTACTGCATCATGAGATATGTAAATGTAAAACTTTACAAAATAATGCTAAACTGTTTTCCAAAGTTGCTCTTCCAATTTGTACTCCCACTAGCAAGGTATAAGACAGCCTGTTGATCTACTGATTTCTGACATTTGGAACTGATGTCTCATTTTCTTCTGCTTTCTCTAAGTTTTTTGTTTACTTCCTTTCTTTTCTTCTATTGAACTGATCAAGAATTCTTTTTTCCCTTTTCCTCTTTAACTAATTTAGGAGTTGTAAGATATATTTCTATTCCTTTACTGATTACTTTACAATTTTTAACATGTACACTTAATCCAGCTTCCCTGAAACTCTACAATAAACAGAGAATCATTCAACTTCAATGACATCCTCCCTTTCACATGTTATTATTGCTTCTTATTTTAGACTCACCTGTTTTTATAAATTTTTATAAATTTAATCACTAATGTCATTTTAGTTTTATACAGTCATTGTTTCGATTTGCCCATGTTTACCAATTTGTTCACCTTTGTTTCTACCATGTTTTTCTCCCTTTCTTCTAGGTACCAGCCCTTTCCCTTGAAACATATCCTTTAGTAGTTTTTTTTTAGGGAAGTTATGTGAGTGACATGCTTTCTCTATTAGTATAAAATTGTCTTATTTCACTCTTATCCTTGAATGATGATTTCTCTGGGTGTAAAATTCTAGATTGAAAGTTATTTTAACCTCAGCACTTTTATGAATGTGTCATGTCTTCTTGTTTTCTATTTATTGTTGAGACATTTGCTGTCAGTCTAAATGTCATTCCTTTGTAGATAATCTGTTCTTTCTTTCTGGTTTTAAGATTTTTCTCTCTTGTCTTTGACTTCCTGCATTCTTACCATGTGGTGTTCAGGTGTGAATTTCTTTTATTTACATGGTTCAAGATTCATTGCATATCCAAAATCTCAGGATGCATGTTTTTAATCAAACCTGGAAAACTGTCAGCAGTTGTCTGTGTAAATCCTGTCTCCCTTACACCCTCTCTATTCTCACCTTCTGGTGCTCATATTAGGTGTACAATGCACCTTCTCTTTCTATGGAACATGGCCTGAACTTTTCTCAGACTTTCTATTACTTTGACTCTCTGTGCTGCTTCCTGGGCATTTTCTTCAGATCCATTTGCTATTTTTTCTTCAGCTGTGTCTAATCTGCTGTGTAACTCATCCACTGAGCTTTTCATTTCAATGACTATATGTATCGTTTCTAGAAGTTCTGTTATCTTTCAAATCTTCCCTTTTCTATAGTGTTATGTTATTTTCTCATGGTTCCAAATGTTCTTTTATGTCTTTAATAATTTTTTAACTTACTTACTTTATAGTCTGTCTGATAGTTCTGTTATCTGAGGTTCTTGGGACTCTTGTATCTACTACATCTTGGTTATGGTGGATTGTATCCATGTATGTTTTGTAGTTTGGTGTTGGGTCAGTATTTTTATCTTTTTTTTTCCACTTTAGGGTTCCTGGACCATAGAGGAAGGGTAAATTTCAGTCCCAGATTTACATGAGACTGGGCTGTAGTCCCAAATTCTCAGTGAAGACTTTTTTCTCCACTTTCAACTTATGCCAAGACAAATTTTCTTGTCTCTCTGTGCCACTAGGGAGATTTTTTTCCAGTGAATTATTTCTATAATGATTCATCCCTTTCAAGGTCCCACATTTATTCGGGGATCTCAGTTCCATCTCCCCACTTTAGTGGACTCAAACCACAGTCTTCTTTCCATTTTGATGCTCAAACTTCAGCCTTTCAAGGCCAACAAACCTGCCTGAGACTAGCTCCTCATCCTCCTTCTTGCTCACCATGCTAACTGTCATCTTTCTCTTGCTTCTGGCACTGGAGGCCTTTCCTTGTTGTCCCATGAGCTCATTTCAATGGGTGTTTATTGCATCTTGACCAATATTTATACATGGTTTATATTTATAAACCAGTATTTATAGTGGGAAGATTTTCAAGTTATTTAGTCTGCCATATTGACAGAAATGGAAACTCACTTCCATTTAATTTTTACTATCTTCCATTTCAAATGCATTTTTTCTTAGACTACTGTGGCATCTAGGATATCTGAATAATTTTTCTTCTGAATAATCTTTTACGGGTGAGGCAGCATTGGAATTATCTCAAATGAGGCAAACATTGGTCAGTGTGACTATTCATTATAATCACCTGGGAACTTTAAAAAATACTGATGCTTGCTTCCACCCACAAGATTCTGATTTAATTATTCTGGGGGACAGTGTGGGCAGTGATCTTTTTTAAAACTACTCAACTGATTCTAATGTGCCACCAAGGTTGAACATGACTATTGGAAAACATACTGATAAAAACAACCAGACCGTAATGATCCCTAGGCCCCTTCACAGCATGTTTGATTTATTTTGCCTGAGGGGAGCCCCAGACATCTAAAATTTCCCTGATGATTGTAGCAAGGGTCCAGAACTGATGATTTACCTGGGTACATCCAGTCAGAAGGGAGGAGTTAAAATAACGTTAGGGGGCTTCCCTGGGGGCGCAGTAGTTGAGAATCCGCCTGCCGATGCAGGGGACACGGGTTCGTGCCCCGGTCCGGGAAGATCCCACGTGCCACGGAGCGGCTGGGCCCGTGAGCCATGGCCGCTGAGCCTGCGCGTCCGGAGCCTGTGCTCCGCAACGGGAGAGGCCACGACAGTGAGAGGCCCGCGTACCACAAACAAACAAATAAATAAATAAATAATAAAATAAAATAAAATAAATAATAAAAATAAAATTTTAAAAAATAATAACGTTAGAGCTGGAAGCATGAGCAATAATCTAGTCCAGCGGTTCCTAGTGTCTGCACACCCGTCCATTGGACTCCTGGGGAGCTTTTTAATTTTACAGATTCCTGGAGGTTGTGACCTGGTAGATTTAATGGAAGGCCAGAGAGTCTTTTATTCCCCAGAGGACTGTGATGGCCACCTAAGTTTGGAAACCACTCAGCTAGCCCGTCTTGTTTTACAAAGGAGGAAACCAGCCCAGAGAGAAGTGGTTTTTTTTTCTCAAGGTCACAGAGCTGATTAAGAAGAAAGCTGACTCCTACCTTCCAGTCTTGTGTCCATTTCATCCATTTCCAACATAAAGTCTCCTGCTGCTTTTAGAAGATCTCGGCCAGTTTAAAAAGGCAGATTCTGAATTTGTGTGCAGTGATTTCAGGAATGTGGGGTCTTCTGGTTTGTTTGGTGTCTGGATGGCACAGCAGAGAGGAAATAAAACAGTCTGCTGCCTTGCATGGAATATAAATAAAACAGGTAGGGTCTTCTAGTAGCCAGGTGACCTTGAGCGGATAAGCCACCCTCATCTGTAAACGGGGTCATGATGGTTTTAAAGTATCTCCACACATTCTTTAGTCCTCCTGTAAAAGGTGGAGTTTAATTCCCCTCACCCTGAATGTGGTCTGTACTTAGTCACTGGCTTCTAATGAATAGAACGTGGGGGAAATGATGGCGGTTGAATTCCGAGGCTGGATCAGAAAAGGCACGTGTCCTCCGCCTGGCTCTCTCTGTCTGATCACTCTAGGGGAAGCCGGCTTTCATGCCGTGAAGATGCACAAGTAGCCTGCAAGAGAGGCCCACGTGGAGAAGAATTGCAGTTTCCTGTCAGCAACCCGAACTAACCTGCCAGGATTGTGAGACATCTTAACGGTGCGTCTGCCAGCCCCAGCCAAGCCTTCAGACGACAGCTACCCCAGCTCACATCTCAACAACTTCCCGAGAGACCTGCAGCCAGAACCTCCCAGCTAAGCCACTCCCAATTCCTGACCCTCAGATACTGGGTGAGACATTAAATACTTGTTTGAAGCTACTACGTTTGGGGCTAATTTGCTGCACAGAATAGGTGATTAATACAGAGATACTTCAAAATGCACGAAAACAGAACTGCTTACTTCATAGGTTTGTGGCAGGATTCCTACACTAACAGTTCTGGAGTGCTTTAGTTAGACTCTAGCCAAATGAACTGCATATTAGATATAAAGTAGTGATTGCATATTATTAATGTTATCAGATTGCAACATACTTCATGTTCAATTACCTACAGTGCTCTTTCTGGAGCATCGCTTTGCTCATCTGCTTATCCCCACTGCACACTTACAAAAGGTCACTGTTAAGATATAAAAGTATACGTATGATTTAAATGTCTTGACTCAGTTACTAACAACCGTGAGCACGTTTTCAAATTGGAAAAGCAAGATCCACTTAAACTCTGTCTTTTTCGCAAAAGGCTCTTTGTTTACTTCTTGGTATTGCATTTTACCGGCAGGCCAAGCACCTCTCTGATTGAAGAGTCCGTTCATTTTATCTGTCTCGGTAGCCTCACAAGCCTTACTGTTCAGAACAGACATGGCAGACTTTGCACCAAAAACACAAACCGTATTTTTAAGCAGAAAATCTTTAATAAAATGAATTTTTATTCATGAAAATTCCACCAAGCATAAATTCCTTGTCTAAAAGTAATGGGCCCTTTGTATTTCCCTTAAATAAATAAATAGCTTCTTCCCTCAAGAACTGACTTCTGAGCATGCTCTTAAATTCAGGGCTAGTTTGTTTTCTTCCAGGAAATAAAAAATAAGCATGTGTGTACAGATCCTAAGTCAGTCCTTCTAGAAATGTATAATATGGGAAAGCCAAGATGGTTTGTTTCTAACAGTCATAACTGGAGGTATACGGTATCTGGAAAAGACATGAAAAAAGGCAGAGGGTGTGAGGCTGAGAGAAAGTGAAATTATATTTTTCAAACTGGGGATGGAAATGCAAAAAGCTTCCTAATGGAGCGGGGGGCGGGGAGTGTTTAGCCAAAAATTTTCCTTTTTTCCTTTCCATTTCCACATTGGACACAGCTAGACACCTAGTGTGTGGTTGCGGAGTGTTGCTGTCTTTTGTTCCCTCTGTCTTCTTCTGTCCTTATCTCCAACTTAGAATTACCACACCAACCAGGGCAAACGCTCCCTACATGCCTAGCTGAATGAGAACAGTTCACACTCGTAATGCATCAATATCATTATTTGAGTGACCACACCAGAGGATCATTCTAGCTATCATGGGGACAGGGACTGAAAATCTTTATTCTCAAAAGTTGCAGGAAGTGGACGGTAGCTTGCGATGGGGTGTGAGGCTGGCTCCAGTCCCTCTGGGTGACAGCATCCTGCAGGCAGCACCTTCTGCCAGCCTGGTGAGCCATCTCCCCAGCCACGGCTCTCTTATTTAAATGTGGGTACGGTTGGCGCAAGAGAGAAGCCTCAGGAATTAAAAAGAAAGTCGCCATTCTCATTTAAAAATATCCAGGGCTGGGACTTCCCTGGTGGTCCAATGGTTAAGACTCCACGCTCCCAACGCAGGGGGCCTGGCTTCAATCCCTGGTCAGGGAACTAGATCCCACATGCATGCCACAACTAAGAGTTCGCATGCCACAACTAAGGAGCCCACCTGACACAACTAAGACCCTGCACAGCCAAATAAATAAATAAAATTAAAAAAAAATAAATCCAGGCCTTCTCTCCCATGTACCTTAAAGCTATTGAACTGCTGTTCGTCATTTTGTCATCATTATTCTTATACACGTGGGTAAATATTTTACTAAACGGCTTCACTCCTTGGCAGTGACACAGCCCTTTGCCTCCTAGCCCTGGCCAGGGCCCAGCGCTGCCTGGGAGGGTAGGAGGGCAATGGGCTCCTTGAATACTCAGTGGTGTTAATGAAGTAGCAGCCCTCTCCACCTGGAAACCATTTTCTCCTCCAGCCTCTTGGGCTTAATCTGACATTTCTTCTTTTTTTTTAATCAGTTACCAACTTAGTCTTAATGAAGGGTGTGAGGGCGGCCCCCGAAGAAAACAGCTATGCCTTTTAACTCCACCTGGAAATGGGTGACACGGTGCCACCGTCACCTTCCCTTCCACCTGTGTCTCCACTTGGAAACTTGCTCTAGCCCCTCTGTGAGCTGCCGTGCCAAACAGAAATTCTAAATGTCATAGGTGGAAATATGCAGGGCCCCTCCAACCAGGCTGGCTCACGTGCTCTACAGGTTACGTCAGAGAACGCCAGGCATTCTCATCGTCATTTCCACCACCAAGCCTCATGGCCCCATCTGCTTTCCAGCTCACCAGCCACACGTTCACAGCCCAGGCCCACAAACCCACCCATTAATTTGGACCAACGTTGGGTCCACTTCTTCAAAATTCTTAGCTTTTTACCATTACACAGTATTGGAAGTGGCCAAAGCACCAATAAGTAGCATGGCTGTAATGTCATCCCATCCCATCTTTGAGTCTTCAGGAGGCCACCGGGACAAGATCTATTTCTGTGGCAGAAATGCCAACTTTGGAGGACCGTGGGTATGACGCCCTCTACTGGTGGATTCAGGGAACGCCTGCTTGCACCCCTGCGTTCCGGTTCCCTCTACTGGCTGAGGAAAAAGCAGCTCTCTCCCTTCTGGGCCCAGATTCCAAAGTTCAAGGCCCTGCTCTCAAATTCTGAGACCCAAGTCCCACAAATCTAGACGTTTCCTGAAGTGGAAACCAAGACTCACCACAATAGCCCGCAGTGCGATTTCTACAATTACCAATCGGCTAATTCCAAAGTGGCTGAAAAACTAATGAAGGGAGTGGGGGGGGGGTGCACACTGTCATCTCTGAAGGGGACATTCAAGCAGGTTGAAATCAGAGCTATGTAACCAAACACAATACCGACACACATACAGAGACAGAGGGAAGCAAAGAGATTAGATAAAAGATTAGACGTGAGGACAGTAGAGGACAGACCACAGAGCTGAGTTAGACACTCAGGCTAAAAAGAATACTGCTTGGAGAGGGCAGAAGAAATAAAAGCATGGCTGTGCCCATGGGTGGCAGGAACAAGAGGCTCTGCGTATAAACACCCAGCATCAGAACACGATGAAGAAGGGACTGTAATCTCAGAGGAGAAGGGATGAGCCTAAGCATTATCTGAAGCAAGTCTGAAGATGAATTTCATCACCATCCTCTTGCTTTTGCGGATTCCCGAGATTCCCTCGACGGTGGCTGGACACGCCTCTGGGTTCTGAACCGGCCCCCAAGACCTCGGCACCTACTCAGCGGATCCCACGTGAGAAAGAAAGGCAAGACCTGGTTTTGTATCTTCTAGTTTGGGTCATAGGTAATCATGAGCATTCCAAAAATCAGTTGCCCAAGCGGCTGACCGGGAGGCCTGGCTTGACAGAAGGCGTTCATGAGGAAGACCCGGGGGGTTAGCTGATCACAAGCTTGATGCAAACCTACAGCGCAAGGAGGCTGTCGAGAACCCTAATGCAATCTTCTGCTCTATTAATAGAACAGCAGAGTGTGAGGAGGGAAGCAATAATCCCAGCGCGTGCTGCCGGGTCAGGCCACATGCAGTTTTATGCTCAGTCCTGCAGGCTGTCTTTTAAAAGAGACACTGGCAAATTCAAGCCTGTTCAGAAGAGCATGAAAAAGATCAGACACCGGTATCTAGACAGCATCAAGATTAGTTTGACAGTCCTTTTACGATTGGCAATATCAGAATGATGATTGTGCTGAAGATACAGAATCTCAGCAGGTAACACCAAGAATCATGTTTTCAATGTTTACTTAAATTCCCTGATATTGGGGGGGGGGGTCCTCTCCCAGTATAATGGGGATAAGACTCCACCCAGTCTACCTGCAAGTGTAGTTTGAAGGACAGAGTCTGCCTAGTTGGGGTGGTGTGTCCTGAGCATCTACCAGCTCTGTGCCAGGCCCTGGGGCACCAAGAGGAGCTTGAAGTCTAGTTGACAGAGAGGCCCATAAACAGGTACTTTGCATAGAATGTGACTGATGGTGAAAGACACATGCATTGATTTGAAATGAGATGCCGTTTATTTCTTATAGGGAAAGAGTGATGAGAGAGAAACAGAATCTGTGGCATATGTATTTGCAACCGCTGGCAGTCAGGGAGGAGAGGCCATTAGTAGAAAAGATTAGAACCAGGCAAGTTCAGAGTCAGGAAAGACAATCGAAGGATCTCAACCGTGTCAGATGCGTCAAGAAGTCCAGGAGGACGGGGAGGAAAGCTCCAGACCACTCCCTAGATGTGGAGGTGAGGGGTTCACCCTTAGTGGTCAAGAGACACATGCCAGGAAAATGCTAGAGACAGAGACAGACTTCATTTAGGGAGTTTGAGGAAGGTTGCATTTATCGGACACCTATTATATGCCTAGCATGGCGCTATGAGTTATGGAAGTTCAAAAAGCATTTGGAGGGCTTCCCTGGTGGCGCAGTGGTTGAGAGTCCACCTGCCGATGCAGGGGACGCGGGTTCGTGCCCCGGTCCGGGAGGATCCCACATGCCGCGGAGCGGCTGGGCCTGTGCACCATGGCCGCTGAGCCTGCGCGTCCGGAGCCTGTGCTCCGCAAAAAAAAAAAAAAAAAAAAAAAGCATTTGGAGTTCACTTCAGTGTTGGTTGGTTGTTGGTGAGTTAAGACTAACACCTATAGGTCCTTTAGGGAATAGTGGAAGATTATTGTATGAATTGCTCAACTGGGTGAGACCGACAGATGGGGGTTTAAGTTGTTGGACGTCAGCCTGTTGGTTGACCTAGGGTGATGTTCCTTACACTGACGGTGCCAGAAGAAAAAAGAATGGTATTAGTGTTCTCCAAAGATGGTCAGCCTGATCCTCGCCTTCCTCTTCTCCTCGCCTCTTGGCAAGTTTCCTTTCCCAGAAGTGTTCAGAAACACGATTCTTGTCCTGATATCCCTTGGGTTTGCTTCCTTTTTGTTATTTACCGGTGAAATTAATATTACTCTTTACCCTGCACTCATTCTCAATCCAAGGCGTGTTTTTTTCATCAGTGGGTTTGTGTTTGGTTGATTAGTTATTCATGTATAATGTACGATGACAAGAGCTGTGATACAGAGAAATGATTGTGGTGAGTGCAGGCATACAAGCTCTGTGGTTGGCTTCTTTTCCTCTTTTTTTTTCTTTTTTTTTGGGGGGGGGTGTGGGTGGGTAGGCAGGTTAGTAAGCCATTTGGATTACTTGCAGATGGTTGAAATTCTCCTCTTACCAAACTGGTGACTGAAGCAAAATAGAAGGAATTAAAATAAATGGCCTTTGCTGCACATACCCTCAGCCTCCTTGAGCAATCGTGAGCTCCTCATGGACCTCTGCATCTGTCCTGTGCAATCGCTCAAGTCACTTGACTTCTCTAGACTTAAGTTTCTCCATCTGTTTCACATCCAATGTATCTTTTGTATGTTGGCTTCCTTCGTAGGTTACATTTTTGCAAAAGGAATCCAAGTTATAGGCTCACTCTTCCTCTGACTGGCCCCATGGGACTTCCCAGGACATGTTCCCTCACAGTAGCCAGAGAGGTCATTGCAAATCAGATCGCTCCAACGGCTTCTCACTTGTACTCAACCCTTTTGGTGTAGCCTACAAAGCCTTGAATGATCTGATCTTGGCCTGCTTTTCCAACCTATATCATGCCCCTATCTCTCAAATAAAATGAATAATTTCCCTCCTCGGGATATCTCCTTATTACTTTTCCAATCTTAGTTCAAATACCACCTCCTCGCCTGCCGATGCAGGGGACACGGGAAGATCCCACATGCCGCAGAGTGGCTGGGCCCGTGAGCCGTGGCCGCTGAGCCTGCGCGTCGGGAGCCTGTGCTCCGCAATGGGAGAGGCCACAACAGTGAGAGGCCCGTGTACCGCACAAAAAAAAAAAAAAAAAAAAAAAAAAAAAAATACCACCTCCTCAAAAATACCTTTTCTCATCAACGTCTCTAAAGTTGCCTCCCCATCTACTGCTTTCTAGTTCATTGCCTTAAATTTCCTGCTGGGAGCTCAGCCGAGGGCCTCAGTTATCCTCTATTTGGGTTTTTCCATGTGGCAGCATGGGCTTCCTAATAACATGGGAGCTGAATTCTAAGAGGGAAGAAGCAGAAACACCAAAATCTAAAATATTCTCCACCTATTCCCAAATAATTTTCTAGCACATTATCCTATGTTATCTCTTTTCTCACTCTCTGAAATTATTGTGGTAATTTATGTTTCCTTGCTAATTGCCTGCTCTCTCCCCAGATCTATAAGGATATAAAATCCATGAGATGGGCTTCCCTGGTGGCGCAGTGGTTGAGAGTCCGCCTGCCAATGCAGGGGACACGGGTTCGTGCCCCGGTCCGGGAGGATCCCACGTGCAGCGGAGCGGCTGGGCCCGTGAGCCATGGACGCTGCGCCTGCGCGTCCGGAGTCTGTGTTCCGCAACGGGAGAGGCCACAATAGTGAGAGTCCCGCGTACCACACACACACACAAAAATCCATGAGATTAGAAACCTTGCTTCTGTTCATTGCACGTGCCAAGCACACAGGAAGCACCCAGTAAACCTTCCATGAATAAGTGAATTTTAAACGTTTAGAAATAAAGAGAAAGAAACAATTAAGATGGACACAGAATGCAATGAAACATACAAACAAACACATGTACACAGAAAAAGGCAGGCTGCAGGGAACTTTTCAGGAAGAGAACTACAACCTGAAGGGTAGAGAGCCCACCACACACTGAGCCAGGCACGAATGAGATCCTATTGGCAGCCCCTCTGCTTCCTGCTGTTCAGAACTTTCAGAGTTGGCCAGGGGAGGGAGTGACTCAGGCACAGCGACCCAGGATACATAGGAACCTATAAGTGACCAGGATCAGCACACAGCACTAGAACTTAAGGGGAAGTAGATTGTGCCCAGATGTCACAGGTCACCTGTGGGATGACATCAGTAACGCTTCCTTGAAGTTCTCTGCCTGGTGTGGGACGGCTTTGGTTGCTTTACTTGAGCCCAATCCTGCAGAGGAAGATGATCTTGGTTTAGCCCAATTCAAATCAGCACCTACTATGTGCAAAACACTGTGCTACGTGCAGTGGATGATGGAGAGGTGAAAGGACTGGGACATGTGCCCAGGGTGAGATCAAGCAAGTACAAAGATGGCTCCTAAATGGGACGGAGGGGATAAGTGGCACGGGAAGGAAGCCAGCAACCCCAAAGTTACAGACAAGGGAGAAGCCGAAACGCTTCTCAGAAGGGCCAGTGCAGGAGATGCCAGGCAAGGAGGGCCCTCCAGAGTCAGGGAAGCCAGGGCACATTTGGAGACCTCTAGATGCTCCCTTAGGTTGGAGGAGGGTAGAACCTGCAGGTAACTGCAGGAAGAACAATTTACTACCAAAAGTTGCCATAACCAATCTCTGAAGCCAACGTCTGGATTCTTGGGCTGAGAGCAAAGGAGACGTGGTTTTCCAAGTGGAAGATGGGAGACAGTTTTACTAGAAGCTTTACTAGAAGGGGAGTGCATGCTGTGCACGCAGACCCACAAGAGGCACTGCAGTGACGAAATGTAAGTTCAAAACGGTGTCTGGGTTGTGTTGTGATTTGAGCAAAATAATAAGTGACCATTGGGAGGTGTGTATATGGGGGCGGGAAGTAGAGGGTAATTATAAAAGCAGGAAAAGGATGTTTTATTTGGATCTGGACAAACTGATTCTGAAATTAATGTGGAGTATACCCACGTTCATAGCAGCATTATTTACAATAGCCAAAAGGTGAAAGCAACCCAGTGTCCATCCACAGATGAATGGATAAACTAAATGTGGTCCATACAGGTAATGGAAAACTATACACTTATAACAAAGAATGCTACAATGAGGATGAACCTTGAGGACATTATGCTAAATGAAGTAAGCCAGACACAAAAGGACAAATACTATATGATTCTATTTATAGGAGGTACTGAGAATAGTCCAATTTATAGAGAAAGTAAAATGGTGGTTGCTAGGGTCTGGGGGGAGGGGAAAACAGGAGTTATTGTTTAATGGGTATAGAGTTTCAGTTTGAGATGATTAAAAATAAATTCTGGATGAGTGGATAAAGAAGATGTGCTATAATATTACTCAGCCATAAAAAAATTAAATAATGCCATTTGCAGCAACAGGGATGGACCTAGAGATTATCATATTAAGTGAAGTAAGTCAGAGAAAGACAAATATCATATGATATCACCTAAATGTGGAATCTAAAAAAATGATACAGGAGAATTCCCTGGTGGTCCAGTGGTTAGGACTCTGTACTTCCACTACAGGGGACATGGATTCAATCCCTGGTCAGGGAAATAAGATCTCACAAGCTATTTGGGATACACGAAAAAATACACACCAAAAAAAGATTTTAAAAAAAAATATAAAAAATTTAAAAATGATACAAACGAACTTATTTACAAAACAGAAATAGACTCAGAGATACAGAAAACATACTTATGGTTATGAAAGAATCATAATTTCTTTGGGAGGAGGGATAAATTAGGAGTTTGGGATTAAAATATATACACAATTATATATCAAATAGATAACAACAAAGGACCTACTGTATAGCACAGGGAACTATACTCAATATCTTAGAATAACCTAAAGTGGAAAAGAATCTACAGAAGAATATATATGTACGTATAACTGAATCACTTTGCTGTACACCTGAAACTAACACAACAATGTAAATCAACTATATTTCAATTTGAATTTCAATTTAAATTTTTTTTTAAGTTCTGTAGATGGATAGTGGTGATGGTAGTACAATAATGTGAATGCACTTAATGTCACTGAATTGTACACTTCAAAAGTGTTAAATGGTAATTTTTATGCAATGTATATTTTACCATAATTTTTTAATTTAATGTGAAGAAAAAAGTCAGGAATATCCAGGGTAGTACTGAGGAAGAAAAGTAATGTGGAGATGAAAACCTACCAGATATTAACACCAGTTATGAAACCTCAAGAATTAAAAGTGTGGTGATGGCACTTGATTACACAGACAGTGAAACCGATAGGAAGTCCAAAAATAGACTGAAATAATTCAAGACTTTTGTGTGTGGGAAAGGTGGCATCTGGAAACAGCGGGGAAACAGAGCTGTGACTAACCGGAGCCATCGGGAAAAAGTGAAGTTGGGTCCTTACCTTGTACTTATAGAAGGAAGACCTCTGATCAGAGATGAGACTCAAATCTGAACCACAATACCACACAAATACTAGGAGGAACCAGGGGAGAATTCTTTTTTAACCTCAGAGGGTGAGCATGTACCCACTGTGACTTGGAGTCAGTCCTTTAGCCTTCCCATGCCTATTTCATGGGGTTGTTGAGGGCACTGTGGGAGTTAATACCTGAAAAGTGGTTAGAAAAATGTCTGGCACCCACAGCAGATTCAGTCAGTGACCACCACCACCGCCACAACCACCGCCATCACCACCACCATCACCATCTCCACCACCATCAACCACCACCACCACCACCATCACCATCTCCACCACATGACCATCTCCACCACCATCAACCACCACCACCATCAACCACCACCACCACCACCATCACCATCTCCACCACATGACCATCTCCACCACCATCACCACCACCACCATCAACCACAACCACCACCACCATCACCATCAAAAAGAATGAGGATGTTTCATAAACTGATATGGAAAAAGTATCCAGATCTATTATCAAGTGGGAAAAAAAGCCCAGGTGCAGAGGGGGGTGTGCACAATACACTATTCCTGGTTTTAAAAAGAGGACAGTAGAAGAAAATACACATGCACGTATATACCTAAATATTTGTTGTAAGTGTATAATTACACATACCTACACATATTTGTAGGTATATATTTACACACACACATACACAATAAACATCTTTGATCAGGCCACTGCATTGCAAAACTCCAGGGGGCACTATTGTATCGTGTTCCTTGTCAGTGGTATCCTAGGAGCTCTATATAAATGGCGTCCCTTGGAGTTGTGTACCACAATGGTCCTGGTCCCTTAGCTGCACATGGTAACATGTCTCTGGGAGAACACAAAGTACCAAATAACACTGGCTACCTGTGGGGAAGGACATAGATGGCTTGGAATAGAGGAGTGAAGGAGGATTTTCACAATACAGCATTTGTGTCTTTTCAGTCTGGAACCACATGCATCTGTTATGGAAACTCCTCCTCCCGAAAATAAATAAATAAAAGGAGTGGTGAAAATAAATAAATGCACACATACATAAAAATAACAATACATGTTAGAGACTTTGGGAAATACAGAAAAGTATGAAGGAGAGAATTGTAATTAAGCATGATTTTTCTGGTTGTCTCTGTGTCTGTCTGGAGTGCTTTGAAAGACAGCTTCATGTAGGGCAGGCGGGCCCCAAGGCCATCTCCTGCCCCACAACCTGGTGTGTAAATAAAGTTTTATTGGAACATAGCCACACACATTCGGTTATTTAGCATCTATGGCTGCTCTCCTGCTACATGTAGTTATTGAGTAATTTTGAGTAGCTTTCTTGTTCAATCTGTAAATCTAGTTCAATCTATAAGTGCCCTGGCATAATTCCACTAAAAGGCACAGTGAAGAAGTAAAGATGATAGCACAGAGTTAAAATGAACATATTAGTTTGGATTCAGAACTTAAAAAAAGGAAAACAAGTAGCAGAGATGTTCCCCACTATTAAATAGTATTAGGATAAGTGATAACAACTGGACTTGTTTGCAGACAATGAGAAACAGGAATATAATCTGAATTGAAGGACAAATAATGTGCCAAGACCAATTAAAGATTATCAAAGTGGAGAAAATGAAAAAGAAAATATTCTTAGAAATGAGCTGGGCCTCAATAAGAAGTGTAATGTTAAAATAATTCCCAGTGTTATGATACAGGATAAGATAAAAGAAATGTGAGAAAAAACACACCTCTTATGTTAAAATCTCACCAGACATTCAGTCTCTCAATGAGCAGGGGGGAGATTCAAAAGTCATATGAGACACAGGACAATTATACTTTGGGCAGGACTGACCTGTGCATTGTAGGAGTCTAGCATCCCTGGCTCCCCACTAAATGCCGATAATAACCCCATTTATAATGATAACCAAAACAACTCCTTCAGCTTTTTTAGACTCCCCTGAAGGGCAGTACCACCCTCCTTGAGAACCACAGATACATGTGAAAGCAATTTGAAAAGTTAAAAACACTTTTCAAATATATAGTGTGATTAATCTATAAAACTGCAGTGGATTTTCAGTGAATACTGTATATCTACACTATTTAAATGAAGACTATTGAATTATAAAACATGAGTGTTTTCTTTTTTTTTATGAAACTGATTTCCATTCCTGGAAAACAAGTGAATCAATATACTTACTGAAAACAACTAAAAATTCGGGATTTTCTTAACAGCATCAATGAACGAGCAGAGAAGTTAAGAACTCTTAGTCCAGGGATCGAGTGAAGTGGAGCTCAGAGGTGTAAGTAGAGCCCAGCACTCCAAGGGCATTTGCTGAACCTGGTGAACTTGAACTTTGGTATTTATGGCCTCATAAGACTTTGAAAAAGCAGCCGAAGCCCCAGGGCTGTTAAAGATGGGGAGTCTAATAAGACATTTTCCAGCATGAACATGGGACATCTGAAAGGCTATGCGTGCAGTGTAAGAGTGAATTTAGAAACACCTTACAGGGCTTCCCTGGTGGCGCAGTGGTTGAGAATCCGCCTACCGATGCAGGGGACACGGGTTCGTGCCCCGGTCCGGGAAGATCCCACATGCCGCGGAGCCGCTGGGCCTGTGAGCCATGGCCACTGAGCCTGCGCATCCGGAGCCTGTGCTCCGCAATGGGAGAGGCCACAACAGTGAGAGGCCCGCATACCGCAAAAAAAAAAAAAAAAAAAAAGAAACACCTTACAGACCCTCCTGGAGACTGCAAGGAAAATCTGTCTCTATAAAACATTCAAACCTTAAGCTGTCCATGACACAGTTTATAGCAAAAGATCCACACTATCTGGGTGGTCTCAATACCCTAAGTGGAGGATATAACTGGAGTCATCCCAGGAACTAGTAATGCCTCCAGCACCTGGCAGAACAAAACTGAATCCTCTATAGAGGAAGCCAAGTTTATCCCAGACCTCAACGTATTCCCACATATAAAATGTCAAGGAAAATGATCAGATTAAAGTTCAAATACACATGTACACACACAGAGAAAGACAGATCATGAGCAAATGACTACATGATACAAAAGCATGGGGTGACTAAGTGGGAGGGAGGAAGAGGGGGAGGAGGGAAGTTAGGAAGGAAGGAAGGGAGGGAGGGAGGAAGGATGGAAGGAAACAGTGAAATAAGGCACCAAGAACTAAGAGCCAGAAGCAGCAGATGGCTGGAAGAGACCTGCAAAAACTTCAGATCCTGGAATAATAAGATGAAGCCTATAAAATAACCATGTTTAACATGTTTAATAAAAATAAAATACACACGTGAAAATATACAAGAAAAAGAAACTATTAAAAAATGATCAAGCAATTTTGAAAAAGAACCAAAAGAACTTCTGGGGAAAAGAGAACTCCATGGACAGATTTACTAGAATAATCATATGTGACAAGAATGAGTACACTGAAAGACTGACCTGAAAAAACATTCCCATAATACAGCATAGAGAGACAAAGTGAAAATATGAAAGAGGAAAAAAAGACATGGAGGATAAATCAAGAATTTTAACAAACATCTAATTAAAGTTCCAAAAGGAAAAGAGAAAGAAGATGGGGCAGAGGCAATATCTGAAGACATAAGGGCTGCAATTTTTCAGGACTGATGAAATACATCAACCCACAGAATCAAGAAATCCAAGGGATCCGAAGAAGGCATATATATATAGTCCACCACAGTGAAATTGCAGAACCCCAAAGACAAAGAGAATATCTTAAGAGCAGTGAGAGAGAAAAGACAGATTATTTTACTTTTAAAGGAGTGACAGATAACTTACAACTCAGGAACAATAGCATTCAAAAGACAATGTATGATATCTTCAATGTGCTAAGAGAAAAATGATTGTCATTTTCAATTCTATATCAATAATTAAAGGGAAAAAGTCACTTTCAGACAAACAAAACTGAAAAAATTTGGTACCAACAAAACTTCACTTCTGGCACAAGAAAAATTAGTCCTGATGGAAGGTGTGAGGAGAAGCAAGAGGGAATAAACCACACAAAAAGTGAAAAATAGGTGAAATACTGAGTGTATAAAGAAACAATAGATGTATTGGGGTTTTAAAAGAAAAGTTGATAGGTTAAAATGCACAGCAATAATAGCATCTAAATCAGGAAGATATATAATGGAAATTGTAAGATTTTTATATTTTTCAGAAGAGTAAAATTATTGAGTAACTTTGATAAGTTATTTGCGGCTATTTCTAGAGAAACCACTTACAGGATACAAACAGAGTTCTGAAACCGGTGAAAGAAAAAAATAAAAAAGGACAAAACTATAAATCAATGTAAAAGAGGGCAAGAAAGGATAAAATGATAAATGGAACTTGTGGGAAAAAGAAATAAAACAAAAAACATTATAGCTATAAACCTGAAAATATAATTAGTTATGACAAATAAAATGAACTAAAGGCTCCACCTAAAATACAAAGCTTGTCAGAATGTATTTTTTTAATCTATGTGCTACTCTTAAGAAACATATCTTATGCAAACATTTTATAGAGAGATTGAAAGTGAAAACGATGAGTGTACTGGGTTTTAACTATCTTGATATTAAGCAAAATAGACTTAAGACAAAAAGTATTGCTAGAAACAAAGAGGGTCACTTTGACATGTCAAGCAATTCAGTTGAACAGGAAGACATGTTGATGTTAAATTTATACACTCAATAACTTTCCAAATTTATTAGGCAAAAACTGACAATTACCAAGAGAAATAAACAAATCAGCAATCATTATGGACACTTAACCCCCCTTTTCCAGTAACTGCTAGAACAAACAGTAAAAATACATCAATAAGGATATGGAAGATTTGAACAACACATTTAATACAACTGACCTAGTGGACATTATGTGAGTTCAGGAAACAGATGCCAAGATGGGATTAGATGTGCCAGAGGTTTATTGGGGAAACTGCCTGTGAAGGATAAAGAGAAGGAAGCAGGAGGAGGCAGGGAGAGCCTTCTGACCACAATGCAGTTCTGAAAGGAATGAGAAGGAAGGAGAAATGAGTAGGAAGCATCTCGGTTTACAGTGCGGTTCTTCATATGGTTTGGCCAGACTGATGGGGTGGCCTTTAGCCAAAGTTGCCCATTTAAAGGAGTCTCACACCCCACAGGAATGGACCTGCACTAGTACCCTGTCAGTGGCTGGGAACAACCCGGGGAAGAGTGATCTCAGCACAAATGTGTTGGTGGATCCTGAATAGTAGCAATAGGGCTCCAGTCAACTGTGCTGTCCACAGCAGGAGAACTGAATTGCACATGTTCATGACACCATAGACATATTTAGAACACCATACCCCAAACTACAACAACACATTATTTTCAATCTTTACAAAAACTGACTATGTACTGGGTCATAAAGCAAATCTCAATACATTTCTTAAGGATTGAAATCATGCAGACTACATTCTCTGACAATAAAAAAAGTTAATAGAAGACCCTTCCCAATATACCTAAAAATTCAGAATTACCTATTCAAATAACCAGAGAATCAAAGAAGAAAGCATAGTGAAAACTGGAAAATATTAAGACTTGAACTATAATGAAAATACATAACAAAAATTTGGGGATAGAGCTAAACAATGCTGAGAGAAATGTATGATCTAAAATACTGTTTGAAAAAAACTAGAAAAACTGAACATTAATGAGCTAAGCATTCATTTTATGAAATTAGAAAAAGATCTGCAAAATAGACTCAAGAAGGGTAAGAGAGCTTCCCTGGTGGTGCAGCGGTTGAGAGTCCGCCTGCCGATGCAGGGGACGTGGGTTCGTGCCCTGGTCCAGGGGGATCCCACATGCTGCGGAGCGGCTGGGCCCGTGAGCCATGGCCGCTGGACCTGTGCGTCTGGAGCCTGTGCTCCACAACCGGAGAGGCCACAACAGTTAGAGGCCTGCGTACCAGAAAAAAAAAAAAAAAAAAAAAAAAAAAAGAAGGGTAAGAAAAATATTCAATAGTCAAGGAAATAATTAATTCAATAGAAAATAAACACAATAGAGAAGATTAACAAAGCCGAAAGTTTGTCCTCTGAAAAGACTAATAAAAGTGACAGACCTCTGGTAACACTGACTGAGAAGTAAATAGAGAAAGCATAAACAATATCAGGAATGAAAACAGTGATATAAATGCAGAGACTACAGACCTTGAAACAAAATAATTAGAGGATGTTTTTAAGCCATTAAATTTGAAAACATATATGAGACAGACACATTCTCAGGAAAATCTAACTTACTCAAGAAATAGAAACCCTGAAGAGTCATATAACTGTGAAAGAAATTGAAAGTATGAATTAAAACTTTCTACATATTAAATACCAGGTCCTGATGGCATCACTAGCAAGTTCCAGATGTTCAAAGAATAAATAATTATAATCTTATACAAGCTATTTCAAAGAATTTAAAAAGAGCTCCCATTCCCTCAACTAATTTTGTGAATCTAACATTAACTTGATGCCCCAAACTGACAGCATAAGAAAGGAAACTTTCAGGCAAATCTCTCATGAATGTAGATTGAAAAACCATAAACAAAACATTAGCAATCTTAATCAGAAATATATAAAAAGGATAATACATCCTGAGCAAAGCAACATAATAAATAAGAAAAACATATGATCATTAGAAGAAACACTTGATAAAATTCAACATCCATTCCTGATTGTTTTAAAAAAAAATCCCTTAGAAAACTTGAATAGAAGGAAACTTCCTTAAGATGATAAAGGCTATCACCAAAAAGAGTGTAGTGGATGTCCTAACCAGTGCAACAAGGCAAGAAAAAGAAATTAATGGTATAAGAATTACAAAGGAAGAAACTATTAATATTTGCAAACAACATGGTTGTGTACATAGAAAAGCCAAAGGAATATGCACATAGTATTACAGTTAAAAAATCAATTTTATAAAATTGCTAGATACAAAGTAAATATTGCAAAAGCCAATTGAATTTCTAAAATCTAGCTGTAAACAAGTTGAAATGAAATTTTAAAAGATAATATTTATAATAGCATTAGAAAACAAAATGTAGGAATGAATCTTCATTTGATGTGCAAGAGTTCTATACAGAAACTGAAAAACATTATTGATAAATATTAAAGAAGATCTATATATGTAGAGGGTTATATCATGTTCATGTTTTGGAAGACTCAAGTTAGTAAAGATGCCAGTTCTCTTCAAAGTGATCTATAGAATCAATTTAATACCAATCAAACTCCTGTCAGTATTTTAAAGTTTCAATTTTTGTTGCTAAAAATATAGAAATACAATTGACTTTTGTATTTTGAACTTGTATTCTGGGACCTTAACTGAACTCATTATTAGTTCTGGTGGCTTTTTCATAGATTACTTAAGATTTTCTACATAGATAATCATGTTATCAGTGAAAGCAGAAAGTTTTATTTCTTCCTTTACAATCTGTATGACTTTTATTTTTCTCTTTCCTTATTCTCTTGCCTCCATTAAAATGTTGAAAAGAATTGGTAAGAACAGACATACTTACCTTGTTTCCAATCTTAGGAAGAAGCGTTCAACATCTATCTCACCAGCACACGTAATTTTTTTTGTTTTCTTTTAATAAATTTATTTATTTATGGCTGTGTTGGGTCTTCGTTGCTGCACGTGGGCTTTCTCTAGTTGTGGAGACCGGGGGCTACTCTTCGTTGCAGTGCGCAGGCTTCTCATTGCGGTGGCTTCTCTTGTGGAGCATGGGCCCTAGGCATGTGGGTTTCAGTAGTTGTGGCACGTGGGCTCAGTAGTTGTGGCTCACAGGCTCTAGAGTGCAGGCTCAGTAGTTGTGGCACACGGGCTTAGTTACTCCGTGGCACATGGGATCTTCCCCAGACTGGGGCTTGAACCCGTGTCCCCTGCATTGGCAGGCAGATTCTTAACCACTGTGCCACCAGGGAAGTCCCCAAGCATAATGTTAGCTGTAGATTATTTTGAAGACACCTTTTATCAGGTCAAGGGAGTTCTTTTTTATTTCAAGTTTGCTGAGAGTTTTTTTGTTTTTTGTTTTTTAAATCATGAATAAAGGTTGGGTTTTGTGAAATATTGTTTCTATTTAGATGATCATATGGCTTTTCTTTTTTACTGTGTTAAAATGACTGACATTGAGTTTTGAATGTTAAACTAATCTTATACTCTCAGGATAAATCCCACTTGAACATGATTATTATTCTTTTTACATACTGCTGCATTCAGTTTGCTAAATCTTTCTTAAATTTTTTTGTTTATATGTTCATGAGGAATAGTGACCTGTAGTTTTCTTTTTTTGTAATGTTTTTGTCTGGTTTTGGTAGCATGGTAATTGTACCATAAAATGAGTTAGAAAGGATTCTCTCATCTTCTATTTTCTGAAAGAAATTGTATATAATCAGTATTATCTCTTCCATAAGTGTTGGTTAGAATTCATTACTAAAGCTATCCAGGCCTGATGTTTCCTTTATGGATAGATTTTAAGTACACATTTCTTTAATTGAATTAAAGCTATCAGGTTATCTATTTTTTCTTGATTGTGCTTTGACTGTTCTTGTCCTTTAAGGAATTTGTCCATTTCATTTAACTACTTGAATTAATTCATATAAAGTTGGCATAATATTCCTTTATTATCCTTTCATGTCTGTAAAATCCACTCCTGATACTCTTTTATTCCTGATGTTGATAATTTATGTCTCCTTTCTCTTTTTTCTTCATTAGTCTGGCTAGTTTACCAATTTTATTGATCTTCTCAAAGAATCAGCTTTTGGTTTCACTGATTTTTCATGTTGTATATCAGCAACTTCTAGTCTTATCTTTATTATTTCCTTCCTTCTATTTACATTGGAATTAATTTGCTCTTTTTTTTTTTCTAGTGTTTTAAGGTGAAAGCTTAGGTAATTGCTTTGAGGCTTTACTTCTTTTCTAATATAAACATTTAGGGCTATATACCTCCCTCCCTCTTACCTGCTCCTCACAAAATTTCATATGTTCTATTTTCATTTTAATTTACTTTAAAATATTTTCTAATTTCCATTCAGATTTCCTCTTTTGGACCATGAATTATTTTGAAGGGTATTGTTTAATCACAAAATGTTTGGGGATCCTCTAGATATCTTTGTTATTGATTTCTAGATTAATTGTATTATAGTAAAAAAAATAAAGCATACAGTGGATGACTTCAATCTTTTTAAAATTTATTGAGACTTGCTTTATCACCCACAGTACATTCTACCTTTGGTGAATGTTCCATGTATACTTGAAAAAAATGTATATTCTGCTGTTTTTGGATAGTTTTATAATGTCAATTAAGTCAAGTTGATTGACTTCTATATTATTACTGATTTTATGCCCACTTGTTCTTCAATTACTGATAGAGAAATGTTGAATTCTCGAACTATAATTGTAGACTTGTCTGTTTCTTTGTTGAATTCCATCAGTTTTTTATTAACATATTTTAAAGCTATTTTATTAGTTGCATAACATTTAGGGTTATTATGTCCTCTTGATTTTGTTGTCCTTTATCATTATGAAATGTCCCTATTAATCTCTGCTGTTATTTTATATTCTGAAGTTTATTTGATCAGATATTAACGTTTTAATGATATTTCTTCTTTTATCTATTTACTGTAAACCTATTTACATCTTTATATATGAGAATTTCTTGTAGATAGCATTTTGGGTCTTCCATTTTTCTTCCAATCTGAAACTCTTTGCCTTTCAATTGGAGTATTCTCCATTTATATTTAATGTAATTATCAATGTGGTTGGGTTTAAATCTACTATCTTGCTATTTGTCTTCTAATTGTTCCTTTTTTTTTTTTAGTTCTTTTGATTCTCTTCTCCTGCCTTCTTTTGAATTGCTTGAGTATTTTTTAATGATTCAATTTAAATTCACACTATTGTCATCTTAGCAACATTTTAGTGATATATTTATTTATTTATTTATTTATCTATCTATGTATTTATTTATTTAGTGATTGATCTGGAATTTTTAATATACACCTTTAACTTAAAGTACTCTGTCTTCAAATAAGATTAATTTTATTCACATTTAATGTCAGAGCCTTACAACAGTATATTTCCATATCCCTCTTCCCATCCTGTGCTATTTTTGCCATATCATTTACTTCTACATATATTATACATCCCACAATACAGTTATTTTTGCTTTAAGCAATTATCTTTTCAAGGGATTAAAAAATGAAGGGAAAATTCTGTTATACTTTCCTATATATTTATCATTTCTGGCACTGTTTGTATTTCTTTGTATAGATTGTAATTTTCAAATAGTATCTTTTCTTTTTCCCCAAAGAACTTTTAATATAGTTCTTGTAGCAAAGGTTTACTTGTGATGATTTCTTTTAGCTTTGGTATCTTTGATAAAGTTTCTATTTATTCTTCATTTATTTAAGTCTTTACTCTTTAGAAAGATATTTCTGCTGGCAGTAGAATTTTAGATTGGCAGAGGTTTTTATTTCTATCAGTAATTTAGGGATGCTGTTCCATTGACTTTTGGCATGCATAGTTCCAGAAAAGAAGTCCAAAATATGCAGTATGAGTTGGCAGGCTGGAGACTCAGGAGAGACAATGATGCAGTTCCAGTCCAAAGGCCAGCATCCTGGAGACCCAAGAGAGCTGATAGTGCAGATGATGTTCAAAGGCAGTCTGCTGGAGAATTCTCTCTTGCTCAAGGATGCCAGTCTTTTAATTCTATTCAGGCCTTTAACAGATTGGATGAGGCCCACTGACATTATAGAGGGCAATCTGCATTACTCAGAGTTTACCAACTTAAATACTAACCTCATCCAAAAATACCATCCAATTTGACACATAAAATTAACTTTCACAGTGCATTACAGGCATCACCACCTCAGCTGGCAGAAACACAAACTGTTCTCAGCCCTGTATGAACTACTGGAATTTTTTTGGCCTATTGCTTTCCAGAGATTCTTTCTCCAACCTTGTGGAATGCCAATCCCTACATGCACTGATCAGTTTTCACCCGAAGAATTGTGAAGACCTCTCTGTAAATTCCTGGATGTCTCTCTCTCTCACTCTTGTTCTCTCTCTCTGCCTCCTCCCAGTACTCTGCTTTGCAAATTCTAGGTCCCTTGGTTTCCCTGAACTCCAATATCTATCCCCTCCATTCAGTGGAAATCCTGGGCTCTCTTCAGATTTTCCAGACTTGAGCTTCAGCTGGAAACTGTCTGCAGCCAGTAAGCTGGGGCAACCAAAGGGCTTGCC
Organism: Kogia breviceps; assembly: GCF_026419965.1. Classification (NCBI taxonomy): domain Eukaryota; kingdom Metazoa; phylum Chordata; class Mammalia; order Artiodactyla; family Physeteridae; genus Kogia; species Kogia breviceps. The sequence continues at coordinate 25,285,639 of NC_081328.1, forward strand.
TCATTTGTTTGTTCTTTCTCAGGCATCATAGTCCTATGCTACATGTTGTCCAATGTCTGAAAATGGTGGCTTAATATATTTTGTCTGTTTTTCTAGTTGTTTATGGTGAGAGATCAACCCTATATGGTTAATCCTTCGCGGCATATATTAAACTTTTTTTTTTTTAACTTACAGTAACACCAGCTTCATGTGTTTCAATCTACTATTTCTTGACCAGGTTAGTAGTTTCATAGATTTGTTCACTTTGTGATCATTCATTGAGTTCTGCACTTATGATGTGTGTACTTTTCTGTGTATGTAAACTTCAATAAAACATACTTTTAAAAATAAAAAGCAAAATAAGTTTATATGAACATATAAATGATGTAGAATAACCAAGACACTCTAGAAAGAAAATAAATTCGAGTGACTTTCCTGACCAGATATCAGATATCAAGACTAAAGCTATTTTGGGACTTCCCTGATGGTGCAGTGGTTAAGACTCTGTGCTCCCAATGCAGGGGGCCCAGATTTGTTCACTGGCCAGGGAACTAGATCCCACATGCATGCCACAACTAAGGAGCTGGCGAGCCACAACTAAGGAGCCCACCTACCACAACTAAAGGAGCCCACGTGTCACAACTAAGGAGCCTGCCTGCTGCAACTAAGACCTGGCACAATCAAATAAATAAATAAATATTTTTTTTAAAAGACTAAGCTATTTTAGTGAAGAGATCATAGTATTGACACAAAGTTCAAAAAAAGACTAGAAAAAAACAGAGAAACCCCTTTTCAAAAAAGACCCACACAGGGCTTCCCTGGTGGCGCAGTGGTTGAGAGTCTGACTGCCAATGCAGGAGACATGGGTTCGTGCCCTGGTCTGGGAAGATCCCACATGCCGTGGAGCAGCTAGGCCCATGAGCCATGGCTGCTGAGCCTGCGCATCCGGAGCCTGTGCTCCACAACGGGAGAGGCCACAACAGTGAGAGGCCCGCGTACCGCAAAAAAAAAAAAAGACCCACACAATTGTGAGCACGATGTATAATAGAGATGTCACCTTAGAACAGCAAGAAAATACTGAAGTTTTCAATAAGTGATGCTGGCATGATTGGTTACCTATAATTCATAAAACCTTGCCCCTCTCTCACACCATATACAAAAATCAATTCCAGATGAATTAACAACTAAATGTGAAAGGCAAAATTATAAAGTTGTTAGAAGATAACAAGAAAAGGTATAAATATCTTGAGAGGCAGGAAGGATTTCTTAAGTAGGACCCACAACAAAACAAAGGATAAAGGAAAAGACTGATAAATTAGTCTTTATTATAAGAACTTCTATAAATCAAAAGATACCACTACGAGGGTATAAAAGCAAGCCAGAGTTGGGAGAATATGTTTTTTTTTAACACATACAACTGATGGAGGACAAATATCCAGGATATATAAATAAATGTTATAAATTTATAAGAAAACAAATAGTCCCTCCCAAACGAACAAAATACTTATACTTTACATATATATATATATATATATGGAATACTACGGATTACTATATAGCATTGGAATACTACATGCAATGGAATGCTGTATAGCATTGAAAAGGAATGAACTGCAGTTTCACCCATTGACATAGTAGAGTATCAAAATACAGTGTTGAAGCAAAAGGTGCCAAAGAGAAATGGATACATACAGTATGATTTGATGTTGATAAAGTTAAAAAAAAGATAAAACTAAGCTATATTATTTGGGGATGGATATATAACTGGTAACACTGTAAAGTGAAACAAGAGAATGATTGTCACAGAACATTGGGATAATGGCTACCTCTGTTGGGAGAGAAGGAATTGCAGTTGGGGAAGGGCACCAATATTCATTCTTGACCTGTTGCTAGTCACTTGCATCTTACCACATTATTATTCCTTAGCATGTACTTACATGTTTTTTTCACTCACCTATATGTATGACACATTTCAAAATAATAAAATTAACCTCAATTAGTAAATTAATAAACCTAAAATAAAATTAACTTAACCGATGTATATTTTCTTTATAAACAGAGATAATGTGATGATTTCAAGGTTTGTGTGTCCTTATTCATTCATTCATTCATTCATTCACTTATTCCACAGGAATTTGTTGCATGTTTACTATTTGTTGGGCATTATACTAGATACTGAAAATACAGATATTAATTTATTATCTATCAGAGAGTTTTAATAATAAAAATTGATGTGATTATTATCATTATTGTAGCAAATGACATTTAATTGAATGTCTGCTTTGCACTAAGCACTTTAACATACATTACTTCATTTAATTGTTTGAAGTCCTTTAGTATGGACTAGTATTTTCCCAATTTAAAAAATGAGGAAAATGAGCACAGCAACATTTAATAACTTGCCCAAACTTTCAGAGCTCAGAAAAGCCAAAGCCAAGATTTGTTGTTAACAACTGTAGCTTTTCTGCCAAACATCCAATCCCTTTCCTTCAGATGACAGCACCCTCAATTTTCTTTGGGGTGCCCTACCCCTTCTCACATTTAGTTTTGTGGTTCGATTGGAGCTGACTACCTAGTCCTGGGTTCAAAGACTGAGGAAATGACCCAGACTGGGTCATTCCTTATATTCTAAATGCGTGGATGCAGTGATTGGTTTAGGCATGAGGCAAGAGAAAGAGAAATTAAAGACTGAGTCTCGGAGACTTGATTTAGACCCTTGGATCCAGCGATGCCTAAAGCTTTCCTCAATGTCTGGTCTTTTCAGTTACATGAGCCTCAAGTTGGGTTTTCTAACACTTGCAAAAAGGAGCTGATTCAGGGACACAGAAAAATAACCCAATACTTATTGTACCAGCTGAGTAATGAGGACTAAAATTAATATGAATATTTTTTATATGCACTTAGACACACTCAGAATACACAGAGGTGAGATGTTTTGTACTTTCTTCCCTTCCCCATCCTAGGTCTGAAGCCAAATCTCAGGGGAGATAAATTAACACTAAGAGAGAGAATCATAGATTACGTTCATGTCGACACAGACCAAGCCAGTCATCCTCCACTGGGGGGACGGGGAGTGGGGTACAGCTGTACTCAGTATCACGAAAGATGATCACAAAATACCGGATCTCAGGGATGACAATCACGGCAACAAGAGTAATTTAGGTTCTGGGATACACTTTATCACAGGTTTACAAAGCCCTTGGCAGCAAAATTAAATCTGACATCACTGCTTGGGTTGGTAACACTGTTGCAGTCTCCCAGTAGGGTGAGCTCAGACACTTGAGGGCTCTCGCTCCCTGAGGGTTGGAGTCACCTTCTTCAGCTCGGCTAACGATACCCCAGTCACCTCCAAGAGTGACTGAGCCTTTAGAAGCCCCTCGTCATGAGAGACAAACACAGCCCTTGGTGAAAATGGAGTCACTTACACAGGAGCTCAATCAAGCCATGGGCTCAAATCCATCCTTGGATTTAACTCTTTGGCCCCATGACCACCTCACCTTCACTCCCTTCCCACCCAGGTTCAGAAAGAACTTTACCCTCTCACTTTACATGTTAAGGTCAGACTTCAGAACCAGCAAGTAAGTTGAGTAGACCACTAACATCCTTTTAAAAGAGTGTAACAGCTGAACCTTAAGATCAGCACAAAAAGTCGTATATTTTTCTCTCTGTTGGTGAGAACGATTCACTACTTTCAGGCAGCAGAGGCATAATTGCATTATCGTTCACAACGGTTATAAGAAGTATGTAAATAACCACACTGTTTAGCACCCTGACCCATGGTCAGTTCACCTCTTCCACAATTAAAGGTAACCATTACACTCAATGTTTGCAGCACTGAGCAAGCTGAGGTCATACTTCCCCCCCGAGAGATGGAGACAAAAAAGGAAAACAATTGTTTTTTTCTTCTTGATAAAAGTGAAGCTGTAACAAAACAAAATTTAGGTCTTTGGTGAATAATTCATGTTTATCTAAAAGAAAAAATAATGACTTTCATTTTATTTCATCTCCCACTTATTGAGTTCTAGAAACTGATTCTCTGATTTGGAGCTTCCAGAAATCCGTAGCAGCTTTGCTGGCTGCTTCTCCCTTGTGAGTCCTTCCCATTACCTCTACACCCCTCACCAGGTTCCCTTCGGCTCCACCAGGGTCATGGAAGAGGAATGAAAGGTCTGATCTGACCGTGGTGTCACTGGGGTGGATGCCTTGAGCTGGCATGTCTCTCATGGGCTGCCATGGGGTCGTCTAGGTCCCCCATCCCCGGATCCCTACAATGGAATCCTTTGTCCAGGTAGTAGCTCTCTTAGGCTAATTGCTTATGCCCCGCCCCCCTCAGCTGGGCACCTGACAGTTTTCCCTCTACCTGCTTCTGCTCAGGTCTCCTTGCAGGAAGTTTGGTGGACAGTGTGCTTTTATTTATTTTATTTTTTATTTTTTTTATTTTTTGCGGTACGCAGGCCTCTCACTGCCGTGGCCTCTCCCATTGCGGAGCACAGGCTCCGGATGCGCAGGCTCAGCGGCCACGGCTCACGGGCTCAGCTGCTCCGCGGCATGTGGGATCTTCCCGGACCGGGGCACGAACCCGTGTCCCCTGCATCGGCAGGCGGACCCCCAACCACTGCACCACCAGGGAAGCCCCCTGTTTATAGACTTTTTAAAAAGGATTCCTAAAGTAGGTATTATTCATTAAATTATATATATATATATATATATATATATATATATATATATATTTTTTTTTTTTTTTGCGGCACGTGGGCCTCTCACCGTTGCGGCCTCTCCCATTGCGGAGCACAGGCTCCGGACGCACAGGCTCAGCGGCCAATGGCTCACGGGCCCAGCCGCTCTGCGGCATGTGGGATCTTCCCGGACCGGGGCACGAACCCGTGTCTCCTGCATCGGCAGGCGGACTCTCAACCACTGCACCATCAGGGAAGCCCGACAGTATGCTTTTAAAACAATCCCACCCTTCCTTGGGGGATCTGGTACTGCATGCTTTCAGCTTTTGTAGTAGTACAGTGATTCCTCCAACATAGTGATTTCTCTGGTGCCCAGTCAGGTTCAGCCAGCCCCGTGACTTTGCTTAGAAGCCTGAGTTAAGGTTCCAGTTCTTGTGGCCTTCCAACCACAAAGGGCACATAGTGAACTCTTAGTGGGTGGTCTGCTCGGAGCTTCTCTTACTGGACCTCAGGTGAGGGGGAAGCACCCCCTTTTCCCCAAGAGGAAAGTGAGACACATTACACCAGAACTGTCTCCAAAGAAATTCAAACCTCTGCCCTTTTCATCTTCAATCCCCCAATGCCCACTTAAAAAAAAAATTCAATTATATATTTTTAAATTGAAATATATATATAGCAACATTCACCTTTTGAGTGTCAAGTTCTATGAGTTTCTACAAATGCATACGATAATATAGCCAGCATCACAGTCAAGATATGGAACAGTTCATCACCCCCAAATTCCCTCTCTGTCTTTGAAATCAGCTCCTTCCCTCTCCCCCAGCTCCCGGCAACCACTGATCTGTTATCTGTCCCTAAAATTTAGTCTTTTCCAGAATGTCATGTAAATGGATTCATTCAACACATAGCCTTTGAGTTTGGCTTCTTTCACTTAACATAATGTTTTTGAGATTCATCCCCGCTGTCCTGAGGATTAGTAATTTGTTCCTTTTTATTGCTGAGTGGGATTCTGTTCAATGGATGTACCACAGTTTGTTTACCTATTCACTAACTGAAGGGCTTTTGAATTGTTTCCAGGTTTTGGCAATTATGAATAAAGCCAGTGTAAACTTTTGTGGATAGGTTTCTGTGTGAACATAAGTTTTCATTTCACTTAGTTAAGTACCTAAGAGTGGGATTGTGGGATTGCCTGGTCATATTGTAAGAAACTTGTTTTCCACAGCAGCTGTACCATTTTGCATTCCCACTGGCACTGTGTGAAAGATCCAGTGCCCCATATATTTATCAGCACTTGGTATTGTCAATTTTAAAAAATTAGCCAGTCTAATAGGTGTGTAGTGGTATCTTATAGTTTCAGTTTGCATTTTCTTACTAACTAATGATGCTGAGCATCTTTTCATGTGCTTATTTGCCATCCATATATCATCTTTGATGCTGTGTCAATTGAAATCTTTGCCTTTTTTTGATTGGGTTGTTTATTTTCTTATTATGGAATTTTGAGAGTTCTTTATGTATTTTGGATCAGATATGTATTTTGCAAATATTCTTCTTCAATTGTGTGGCTTGTCTGTCATTCTCTCTTTTTAAAGAAATTGTAGATGATTTATTTTTAGTAAGATTTAATCTCATCTAGTAAAGAATAAGTAAGAGATCTGGAAAATATTTTCCTCTACCAGCTCATTTGTTTAGATACTATGAGATGACCACTTAAAATCTTCCAATTTGTAAATCAGTTAAGAATTTGAGACTCAATAACAATTTGGCATTTTTATTTGTGTGTGTTTGTGTTGATTTTTTCTAGTTTTCTTGAGATATAATTGACATCACTCTATAAGTTTAAGGTGTACAGCATAGTGGTTCCACTCACATGTATTGTGAAATGATTGCCCCTATAAGTTTAGTTAGCAGCCATAATCTCATAAAGATACAGTTAAAAGAGAAAGAAGAAGTAGAAGAAGAAGAAGAAGAAGAGGAAGAAGAAGAAGAAGAAGAAGAAGAAGAAGAAGAAGAAGAAGAAGAGGAAGAGGAAGAGGAAGAAGGAGAAGAAGAAGAAGAAGAAGAAGAAGAAGAAGAAGAAGAAGAAGAAGAAGAAGAAGAAGAAGAAGAAGAAGAAGAAGAAGAGGAAGAGGAAGAGGAAGAAGAAGAAGAAAGAGAAGAAGGAGAAGAAGAAGAAGAAGAAGGAGAAGGAGAAGAAGAAGGAGAAGAAGGATGAGGAAAGAAAAAGAAAAAACTTAATTTTCTTGTGATGAGAACTTTTTGGATTTACTGTCCCAACAATTTTCATATATATCATACAGCAGTGTTAACTATAGTCATCATGCTGTACGTTACATCCCTAGTACTTCATTCTCTTAACAGTGTCTTTCAAAGAGCAGACATTTGCAGTTTTGATGAAATCTAATACATCAATTTTTTCTTTTAGGGATCATGCTTTTATTATAATTTTGTAACCACAGACTTTGCCTAACCTAAGATCACAATGATTTTTCTCCTACATTTTCCTATAGAAGTTTTTCAGGGCTTCACATTTAAGTCTATTACCCATGTGGGGTTAATTTTTATATATGGTGCGAGGTATAGATCAGGGTTCACTTTTGCATACAGATGTCTAATAGTTTCAGCACCATTTATTGTAAAACTATCTTCTCCATTGACTTGTCTACACCTTTGATGGAAATCAGTTGACCATGTATGTATAGTCTATTTCTGGATTCTCTATTTGGTTTCATTGATCTGTGTATATCCTTTAGACAATACTACACTATCTTGTTTGCCCTGGCTTTATAGTAAGCCTTGAAATCAGTTACTGTGAGCCCTCCAATTTTGTTCTTCTTTTTCAAAATTCTTTTGACTGTTCTAGATCTGTTGCCTTTCCGTATAAGTTTTAGAATCAACTTGTCAATTTGTACAAAAAACAAAAATCCTCCTGGCTTTTGATTGGGATTGCATTGAATCAATAGATCAGTTTGAGAAGAACTGCCATCTTAACAATACTGAGTCTTTTAATCCATGAACCATCCATTTATTTAGGTCTTCTTTTTTTATTTCATGAACGTTTTGTACATTTTAGCATGTAGATCTTGTACAGATTTTATTAGATTTACACCTAAATATTTTGAGTTTTTGGATGCTATTGTGAATAGTACTTTTAAAAAATTCTTAAATTTCCAATTGTTAATTGCTAGCATATAGAAATAAAACTGATTTTTGGCTTTTGACCTTTTATCTTACAATCTTATTACACTTGCTTTGCTCTAGTAGCTTATTTTGCAGATTCTTTGAGATTTTCTATGTACACAATTATGTCATCTTTGAGTAGATTTTTATTTCTTCTTTTATAACCCATGTGACTTTTATTTCCTTTTTTTGCCTTACTGCACTAGCTAAGACCTCCAGTAGAATATTTGATCGGATTGGTGAGAGTACACATTCTTGCCTTATTCCCAATTTATAGGAGTCAGAGTTTCCTTAGAACCATCTCACCAAACTTGTAGCAAGAAGGAAACATTCCTTAGGTCTCTTTCAGGGGAAGAATATGACTCCTACCCACTGACAACTCTATCCAAAGAAATCTAATTTCAACTTCTGGCCTTTACAACTTCAGCTTCTGTATAACTTTGAGGTAGATAGGTGTAGGGGTCACAAAATCAGTTTCAGGATGCCTCCTTATAAGTCCTGCAAATGTATTCTAGCACCTTCATTTTGGAAGGAGAGAGATACTTGCCACATGTTTTTTTTTTTTTCCTCAGCACTTTGGGGCCTCAGCCAAAACCAAAACATCCTGATATAGATGATATTACTACTTTTCTTTTACAGGTGAGGGATGTTAGGCTCAGAGGTCAGATAGCTGGGAAATAGCATGATTTAAACTCTGTTCTGTCTGTCAGGTCCACTAGGCCATACCAGTACAAATAGAAAAATTCAGGCAGCATTTATCACTTCCCAAACTCACATAGAAAACCAAGAGGGCTAAGGTATTTCTAAATTTAATTTGGCCATTCTAGAAAACCATACCAAGGCTAATGGAGGAAATAGTGTTACGTTTGTCCTCCAAATGTCCATGGAATGATAATCATCCAATATCTTGAAACAGGTGCTGAGTTCAGAAGCTGAGAGTCTCTCATAATCAACACTGGTCCCCTCAGGCCTTCCCTGAATTATCTAGACAGGAAATCAGGACTGACAATATGCACTCTGTTTTAGTCAAGAGATTTGACCATATGTCTCTAGGTCAAGGAGTCCAAGCCAATTTGCCTCCATGGCCACTTCAGAAAACCCAGACCCCACCTGTAAATCACTTCTTGCTGAGAAGGAGGCAGGTCCTAAGCAAATGTTTAGGATTAAAATTGATCCCACTAGGATCACAACTGAAAGGACTAATACCACTTGCATTCATAATCCTTAAGCAGGGAAAGAAAACTTTTCTGGAAGTGTTTCCAAAAATGGATTTTCTTGGGAACTACCAAGTTTAAGTTAAAAAGGAGTCTCAGCAGTTCTACTCCCTTGTATATACCCAAAAGAATTGAAAACAGGAGTTAAAAAAAACTTGTACATGAATGTTCAGAGCAGCATTGTTCACAGTAGCCAAAAGATAGAAACAACCTAAAAGTCCATCAAGAGATGAATGGATAACAAAACATGGCACATCCATACAATGGAATATTATTCAGCCATTAAAAAGGAACAAAGTACCGATACATGTTACAACATGGATGAACTTTGGAAACAGTGCGCGAAGTGAAAAAGAACAGACACAAAAGGCTACATATTCCATTTATATGAAATATGCAGAATTGGAAAATCCATAGAGACAGAAAAAGGGTTAGTGGTTGCCAGGGGATGGGAAGTGACCGCTTACTAAATGTGGGGTTTCTTTTTAAGGTAACAAAAATGTTCTGGAACTAGATAGTGGTGATAGTTTTACAACTCTGTGAATGTACTAAATGCTACTGAATTGTACACTTTAAAATAGTTAGAATGGTAAATTTGATGTTATGTGTATTTTACCACAATAAAAAAAAAGAAAGAGAGAGAAATCTTCACTATGGAGTCAGGGTTTTATTGTCCAGCCAGATCATTTGCAAATCAGGCAAACCTCTCTTGCCTAGTTTAGACCATTGTCATATCCTCCCCGGATTATCACAGTAACCTCCTACTTGGTCCCCTGTCCCTAGGGTTACCCTTCTCCATTCCATCTTCCACCAACTTTCTGCAAGTGTCAAACAGAGCACGACATTCCTTTGTTTAAAATCTTTCCATCTAATTTCCTACTATGAAAGAGGAGATTCCTTCACACAGCATCTGAAGACACTTCATGACATGGCACTGACTACTTCTCTCCTTGTGTATTTTTCACAGTGGGCATGCCCAGAGAGGGCAGGGACCACGGTGGTCTCACGCATCCTTGGCATGGTCTCGCATGTGTCGTAACTCCAGCCCTTGCTATTTCCCCAAATATCCTGTATTGTAGCCAAACCAAATTCTCCAACAAGCCAGGCCAATCCATGCATCTGAAACTTTGCATACATTCATCTCTCCATTTAGAATGTTTTCTGACCCATCTGTCAACCTGGGCAAACGCTGATTCATCTTTCAGACTCAGTTCAAGGGTGCACTCTCTAGTGACTGTCAATCACTCATTTCTCATGTTCCCGCAGCACCTCCCCCGGCCCTTTGGGGCAGGACTTAACACTCGTCCCCGGTAGGATTTATCTCCATCCTTGTCTTCCCTACTGGACCATGGGGACTGAGGAGCTCAACTTAAACATCACCCTCCCCTCCCTCCACATGTGATGTGGGGGGAAATAAAAACACAAGTAACTCAGTACTTTTTGTCTTGAAGGGTACACCTGGGGAATTTTTATTTCTTTGCACAGGAGGAGACTATCTGAGTTAAACTGGAGATGGAGGACAGTGCCGCTGAAGCTCTCCGTGTCATTCTATTTACTGCTGTGGCAAAAGGCGAGAGGCGGAGTCAGGAATTGAAGCAGGCAGAAAAGGTGGGCAACGGTAACGACACAATGGACATTTCACCCTCACCGAGCACCTCTCTTCCTGAAGGATCCTGTCATGCACCGGCTGAACTGACCAGAAAGTGAATCTTACCTGTTTCTCTGCAAAGGCCGAATGCTGGGGGCGCCGGGCGCTCCATTTGGCAGAAGTGTGCCCTCCCACGCAGCCTGAATAATTGAGGATCAAGCCTGAAAGTGAAATTCCAGGTTTCCTGCACATCACTGTGCCCTTATCACTTTGGCCCCTTTTGCCTGCTCATGTCAGGAGGGATAATCCATTATGCCTCTTCCTAATGACGGTGGTCTTTTCAGTTTGATCAAAATGTGCTGTGCCCTCTGCACCCTAGTCTGCCCCTCGTGTTTTTTTGTTTTTTTTTTTTTTTGGTTTTTGTGGTACACGGACCTCTCACTGCTGTGGCCTCTCCCGTTGCGGAGCACAGGCTCCGGACGCACAGGCTCAGCGGCCATGGCTCACGGGCCCAGCTGCTTCGCGGCATGTGGGATCTTCCCGGACCGGGGCACGAACCCGTGTCCCCTGCATCGGCAGGCGGATTCTCAACCACTGCGCCACCAGGGAAGCCCTGGGTCCCTTTGATTAATGTGCCCTGCCCTCCCCAGCGTGCGGGGAACCGGGCCCTCGGGAGGGCGCCTCTCCTGCCTAAGGCTTGGGTCGTGAGTCACTCTGAACCCTGGGCTTCAAGGGTCAGTAGGGAAAGGAAAGGGAGAAATCTAGGAACAGGTTGGGCCCCAAAACAGAAGGGAGAGGAGTTGATATTGTTTTGGTGCATCTGTTGAGTTATGTCGCTTAGTTCTGTCTTTCCTATGAGGTGGTGGTTTTCCCTTTGACAGGTGAGGAGACTGAGATGAAGCAACTTCCCCGAGGTTACTCCCCTCCCAGTGCCAGGGCCAAAGTCCAAGCCCTGATCTGTCCACCCCAGCGTCTGACTGCTCTCCTTCCCCCTCCACCCCGCCCTTCACCTCTGGCCGTGGGAATGGGCTGCCCAGTGGGCTGAGGGGAGGGAGAACCAGTAGACACTTCAGGTGCATAAAGGGGCAGGTGAATGTAGACGTGAGGGAGGATCCCATTCAAGTCCAAAGGGTCCCGTCGGTCATGGGATCCCATCGTGCTCCTCACCTCAGGCTATCTAAGGCCCATCAGGCCCGGGGCTTTTAGAGCTGGGGATGCAGAGTACCACAAGAAGCCCACTGAAGAGGGGGATTGGCGAGGAGTTGGCAAAGGCGAGGCTGCAACCAGTAAGTGGATGTGGATGAGGGCCAGGCCCCCACTCCTGAAAATGGGGGTGGGTGGAAATCAAATGATCAGATCTGATTAAACTTTTTTTTTTTTTTTTGAAATTTACAGGAAGTAGGGATCTTAGATGCTTTTTTTTTTTTTTTTTTTTTTGCGGTACGCGGGCCTCTCACTGTTGTGGCCTCTCGCGTTGTGGAGCACAGGCTCCGGACGCACAGGATCAGCGGCCATGGCTCACGAGCCCAGCCGCTCCACGGCATGTGGGATCCTCCCAGACGGGGGCACGAACGCGTGTCCCCTGCATAGGCAGGCAGACTTGCAACCACTGCGCCACCAGGGAAGCCCTGATTAAACTTTTTGATGTGCATGTATATTCATAGTGACGGAATCAAACCGGGAAGACAGGAGAGACTCTCCTGCAGAGACAGCTTCACTCGGGAGAAAAACACAGAAACATGGAAAAAAACACGGAAACAAAACTGAAAAAAAAAAATCAAATCATCAGATGGGACTGTCTAGTGGGGATTGGGAAAGGCCTCAATCTGGTGGAATAGAGGCTGGAGACACCTCAGGTGAAGGGCCTCCTAACATCCATCCAGCCCCACCAGGAGGGAGCCCAGTGGTATCGGATGCAGGACTTGGGTTTGCATTTTCCCACTTACATTTTGGTGCCTCTGCTCCTTTTTAAAAAAATTCTATTGAAGTATAGTTAATTTACAATGTTGTGTTAGTTTCTGGTATACAGCAAAGTGACTCTGTTATACACATATATACATTCTTTTTTTTTTTTTTTTGTGGTATGCGGGCCTCACTGTTGTGGCCTCTCCCGTTGCGGAGCACAGGCTCCGGACGCGCAGGCTCAGCGGCCATGGCTCACGGGCCCAGCCGCTCCGCCGCATGTGGGATCTTCCCGGACCGGGGCACGAACCCGTGTCCCCTGCATCGGCAGGTGGATTCTCAACCACTGCGCCACCAGGGAAGCCCTATACATTCTTTTTCATACTCTTTTCCATTATGGTTTATCACAAGATATTGAATATAGTTCTCTCTGCTATGCAGTAGGATTGTTTGACCATTCTATATATACTAGTTTGCATCTGCTAACCCCAAACTCCCAGTCCTTCCCTCCCCCCACCCCACCCTTGGCAACCACAAGTCTGTTCTCTATGTCTGTGAGTCTGTTTCTGTTTCATAGATAAGTTCATGTGTGTCATATTTTAGATTCCACATATAAGTGATATCATATGATATTTGTCTTTCACTGCCTGACTTACTTCACTTGGTATGATAATCTCTAGGTCCATCCATGTTGCTGCAAATGGCATTATTTCGTTCTTTTTTAGGGCTGAGTAGTATTCCTTTGTATACACACCACATCTTCTTTACCCATTCCTCTGTCGATGGACATTTAGGTTGCTTCCATGTCTTGGCTATTGTAACTAGTGCTGCCATGAACGCTGGGGTGCATGTATCTTTTTGAATTAGAATTTTCTCCAGATATATGCCCAGGAGTGGGACTGCTGGATCTTACAGCAACTCTATTTTTAGTTTTAAATTTTAAGGAACCTCCGTACTGTTTTCCATAGTGGCTGCACCAATTTACATTTCCCACCAACAGTGTAGAAGAGTTCCCTTTTCTCCACACCCTCTCCAGCATTTATTATTTGTAGACTTTTTAATTGATGGCCATTCTGACCGGTGTGAGGTTTGGTGCCTCTGCTTTGCTGGTTCTGTAAACATACGCACACTTTACTTACAAGAACGGGACACCGTCAAATGCAGAACAGTGCTCACCTGCTCAATGTCACAGATTGAATTCCTGTATTCATTCATCCATCTATTCATTCATCCAGGAAACATCTGAGGGACTAGGCGACGGGAATAACCAGCCAAATCAAACGAAATCCGCCCCCAGAGGGTAGGCCACAGGCAGGCGGGGAGCAGACGTGTTTGTGAACAATTATAGCACAAGGGGACCAATGACATAGGGAGGTGTGTCTGAGCCATCACAGAACGGTGCGTCTGTTCTTCAGGGTTACCTCAGGGAGGCAGGAGAAAGCATCACAGAGGAGAGGGTGCTTTCTTGGGCCATCAGGGATGACAGGAATTTGCCAGATGGCAAAGAATGGTGAGGGGTTTGTGGGCAGGGCAAACAGAAGAAGGAAAAGGACAGACGTGAGAAAGTGAAGGACACGTTTGGAGAGCCATGGGAAGCTTGGGAGTAGGGCGTGGGCTATGCTGGCAACACTAGGTCTTGGTCAGCACGCTTGATGGTGCAGCAAGGGTTCAGGTATAGAAAGGTGCAGCTAATAACCGTAGTGAAGAAAGAAAGTATTTTTATGGTAAAGTTCTGACATGATGCCTCCGTAAGGTCCAGGCCACCTTTGTGAGGTCCAGGCCTCTTTTGGCTCCCCCCCAAGTGCTCTAAAAGATAGCAAGTCTACTCCTCTGAATTACCAAATCCCTCCCTTCGTGCAGGGTACAACTGTGAGGTGGAGGCCACCTCTGTGGGGTCCAGGTAGGCAAGGGCAGCTGCATCTATTCACGCTGTCTCGGCTGCTTGATCCCATCATCCTTTGCACAGCTTCTGTGTAGGTTAATGGAAGTAACCCAACGGGTTCAGGGTGATTTTTCTTCCTGAGCTTTGAAGTTGGGCTGATCTCTGTTTCGACCTGACATAGATGACAATGTCAGTGCAGTGCCCAGACACCCTTTGGGATGTTTCTGAGGTGAAACTTACACTCCCCTGTGGGGTGAGACTGAAGCACCCTCTGCAGGGCCCTGAGTCTTCACCCTGGCCCTGCCTTGTTCTCCCAATCTCCTGCTGGTCTCTCCTGGGAGCACTTCTTTAAATAAATTACTTGCACATGAAGCTTCATCTTAAGATCTGCTTCCTGGGAACCCGACCTAAGACATTTAGCTCAAGGAGCATGGGTGAGAAGTCTGCAACTGTAGTTGGTGCCAGCCGGGGCCACACTGACTTGCCCTTAGCGTTGCGAGAGTTAGCAAGTAAAAATTTGAATTTCAGGGGCTTCCCTGGTGGCGCAGTGGTTGAGAGTCCGCCTGCCGATGCAGGGGACACGGGTTCGTGCCCCGGTCCGGGAAGATCCCACATGCCGTGGAGCGGCTGGGCCCGTGAGCCGTGGCCGCTGAGCCTGCGCGTCCGGAGCCTGTGCTCCGCAACGGGAGAGGCCACAACAGTGAGAGGCCCGCGTACCGCAAAAAAAAAAAAAAAAAAAAATTTGAATTTCAGATAAACAGGATGCCCAGTTAATGTGAGTTTCAGATTAAAAAAACCAAACCACTTTTTAGAATAAGTATATCCCCATGCAATATTTGGGATATACTTATACTAAAAAATTATTCATTGTTTATCTGAAATTCAAATTTAACTGGGCGTTCTGTATTTTACATGGCAATCCTTAGAAAGAGCTCTCAGTACTTTTGCCTTCACGGGCCCCTTCACCTAAGAAAAAAATTTTAAATTATATTTATGGCTGCGTGGGTATAATGATGAATACAATTCAAGCTGGATTCATTATTACATATTCATTACTATTATTATACTTATTTTTCTTCCACTCTGAAAGACATTAAAATTAAATATGTTCATGGGTCTCTGTAAGTATCGTGGGTCCCAGGCACCACACTTGCCATGCCTAATGGATAAGTAGGCCTATAAAGAGCCCTGAATGCCACAATTAAATATGACTGGACCAAGACCTCTGGGATTAGACTGTGTCTCGGGAAGCTAGTCCTGGTTGAGAGAGTGAAGAAGAGGCCAAAGAATGGAATTTTGGGACCAGGGAGAAGATGATCACCATGACTGAGCTGGGACATTAGTAGGGCCTTAATAAGCACAGCTGGAAAGCTCGCTAATTTGAGGGTCTACGTGCTATAATGCTCGCCAGCTTTCCATCATGCAAAGGTGTAGCCTGGGCACAGGTCTGGTGGTGCAATGCACTTACCTAAAAGGGTCAGATCCACTGCTGTGCTCACTGCCTCCTTATGAGAGCAGGCAGGGCACCATCCTTCAAAAAACTATGACCTGGGCCCGCTCCCGTCATTGCTCACTGCTCTCCCCCTCCTTGAGAGCCAGGGGTCTAAAACTCACGCCCTGTTTTTGAAAATAAAGTTTTACTGAACACAATAATGCCTATTCAGTTCCATGTTACTTGGCACTGCTTTTGTGCAGAGTTTAGTAGTGGCAACAGAGACCAAATGTCCCACAAAGCCTAGAAAGTCTTTCTGGCCCTTTACAGAAAAAGCTTGCCAACCCATGCTCCAGGCCATGGGAAGACTCACAGGATGAAGTTTTATGAGAAACTGCTGTTTCCGAGTACATGAAATAATCCGTGGTGTTCAATGGGTACTTTACCTGATGTAATTAAAAATCAGATTGCTATTTTAACTGAGAAAAATGGTACTTTCAGCTGTTTTAGAAAGAAGGAAAGAGGGGGCTTCCCTGGTGGTGCAGTGGTTGAGAGTCCGGGAAGATCCCACATGCCGCGGAGCGGCTGGGCCCGTGAGCCACGGCCGCTGAGCCTGCGCGTCTGGAGCCTGTGCTCCGCAACGGGAGAGGCCACAGCAGTGAGAGGCCTGCGTACCGCAAAAAAAAAAAAAAAAAGAAAGAAAGAAGGAAAGAATAAACATTATCAAAACCATCTCTTAGAAGATGAGGACAAAAAAGTCCAGGAGGAGAGGCTTCAAAGCTCTTTGTGTTTTCCCTGGCTTTGAAATACATAGACAGTCCTGATAATTTTATCTTCCTCGAAATACAGCAAATAAAGTCTATTTACTACTCCCAGGCAATTCCATACATAAATTTAAAAAACAAAACAAAACACAAAGCACTTTAAACGAATTCTCCTGTGAGTCTCAAATCCATCATTTCTCTTCCTGTGGAGAGGGCTTATGCCACAGATCAATGCAATTCGAAAATTTTGGAGGTGATTTTGTTCTTCTTACCTTGCTATTTGATGAGTTTTCAGATGGCCATCTAAAGAACAGCTTACATGCTGTCTCTCATGGATCTCAGGGAGGTTGCAGAGGAGCTGACATGTTGAGAGATGGTTAGCAGAGATATAAATATATTTTATCTTGTTTCTTTGTCAGCTTTTAAAGTTAGTTCAAACACACTACTTAGTGAATTTATGAAAAATCTTTTTTTTTCCACTCTGAGAATAGTATTTCCACTTCTCACCTTCACATTTAGTAGGAGAACTGATTTAGGAAGCATCATCTTTCCCATTTAAAAAGGCTTTCTAGGCACAGACTATGCCACAAAAAGCACATAGAAAGATGGGCTGATTCCCCTTAAAGTGTATTTTTGGATGTGTTAGGTTTAAAAATGGGATAAGATATTCTAATATCCTTAATTAGAGTTTTTTCAGGCAGTCAGATAAAAAGTAAGTCATTCTGTGGCCATAAAAGTCATCTACTCTTGGTAGGACTTGCATTTACAAATACTTTTGTATATAATTCATTCTTTCCTTCTTGCAAAAAATCATCTGTGAAGCACACTGTATGGTCCAGATCCTGTGCCAAATTTAGCAATATTGAGATTAAAGATACGGTTCCTGCCATTGAGTTGCTCATAATCCAACATGGAAGATGGACACAGAAAAAAAAATTAAACAATTGCCATATAGTGCAGCAAGCGTGTCCATAGATCCTGAAGTTACCTCTTGATACTGAAGGCACACATCATCAAGATTCATTGGCGGGGCTTCCCTGGTGGCGCAGTGTTTGAGAATCCGCCTGCCGATGCAGGGGACACGTGTTCGTGCCCTGGTCTGGGAAGATCCCACATGCCACGGAGCGGCTGGGCCCGTGAGCCATGGCCGCTGAGCCTGCGCGTCTGGAGCCTGTGCTCAGCAACGGGAGAGGCCAAAAAAAAAAAAAAAAAAGATTGATTGGCGGTCTGGTTGACTGATGGATACCCAAGCCTCATTCCTAAAAGAGACATTATCAATATGGCTAATCAAATGGTATAGCAAAAGAGCAAATGGGCAGATTAGGTAGAAGTTAGCTAAATCTCCTATGTTCTGCCAAAGAGGATAAATTTCTATCTCCAACCTTCCATGAAGAGCAGATACAACACACGGATAGAACTGCAATAGCTTCCTTTTCCAGACCACAGATATTAGATAGTTTGCCTTTACCTGTCACTGCCACCTTTTATATATATATACACACACCTCAGGGAGATACTGCAACGCCCAAAGCCCTACAAGTGAAATAGCCATACGTTCAGTTCACATGTTACAGAGTTTCCATGATCCCTAACTGCATTAGTTAGGATGTTTTTGGCTGCAAGTAACTTAATATCTAATTAATGTGGCTTAAACAATAGGGGTTTCTATTCCTGCTTCCAGCTTGGCCCTGCAACTCAGTGGTGTTGGAGCTTGGTTGGGTTACCCTCGAGAGATTCTCTTGGCCTTCCCTTTGTGGTGAGAGGTTGATTGCCACCCCTCCAAACATCACTTCCTCCCCTAACAATGAAATCTAAAAGCAGGAAGGAAGGTGTGAAGGTTTCTCCTAGTCCATCTCTCCTTGTATCAGGGGGAAATCTCTCTCAGAAGCCCTCAGCCAACTTCCTCTTAAGTACTGTTGGCCAGAAAGTGGGTCATATGTCCATCCTTAAACCAATCACTAGCACAGGAGAATGTGCTACATTGGTTAGCTTGGACCAACCCATCGTTCATTCTCTGGGGCTGGGGAGGGTTCCACCTTGCCAAAACACATTGCTACCTGTACTGGAACTAAATTAAGGTTCTGTTGGCATGGAAGAAAGCAGAGTGTGGGGGGCAGTGAGGAACAACTTACAGGCAAGCAACCAGCCACATTGACCTTTTTGGTGAAAAGCAACTTTTCATTTTTCCATAGGATCACCCTGGGGTGGGGTGAGTGTGAGGTGATCAGAGAATCCAGCCATCCCACTAGTGCTGCTGTTTTTTTCTCCAGAGTTGGAGGCATCATTGGCTTGTGCAGGTGGTCCTAGAGATCTTCAAGGTCATCACTGAAGACCAACTCATACATCCAAATTGAGTGCTTGAGAGCCCTGATCTCAATAACTGTAGACAGGATCCATGGTTCACTACTGTTCTTAGTAGGTCACATTTGTGCCCCAGATTTATGAAGCTTGATTTATAACCCTTAAGCCACAAAGCTTATGTTACTCCTCCTATCTCTTCATGTATGCAGTGTCTTAGGGAGTCAGCAGGAACCCATGAAACTACAGAGCAGACATACTGTGATCTGGTGTTTCCAAAAAAGAAGACTTAGGTAGTTCAAACCTTGCTTCAAAAAGAAAAAATTGAAAGACTTGATTGTATGGTTTCCCTTTCTGTGAAATGCAGGAAACACTCAAAAGGTACTGAGAGAAGAATTCCTAGGCAATATTTCGAGTGTGGGAAACCCTTTGGCCCTACAATTGCTTGCTTAGGGACATGGCCTCAATGAGGTCAAGGCTGTGGTCTGATTCCACTGTGAGTCTAGTCTCTTCACACAGAGATGACTTGGGCTCCAGGGCATACATCACACCCATGGGCTGGGTCAGCCATCTCACAAATACAGCTAATCCATTTGTGTACAACCATGGCCTTAATTCTCCACATCTGATTACAAACATGGCCTTAATTCTCCACATCTGCCTTTACCTACAGCACTGATAATATGACTTCACAGTTCCTCCCATCAAGGGGTGGAGATGATTGCCCCAGTCCTTGAATCCAGGCTGACCTCGTGACTCGCTTTGGTTGGCAGAAGGTAGTAAAAGTGACACTGAACCAGTTCTGTGCCTAGGCTTCAAAGCCTTTCCCACTTCTGCTCATTCTCTGAGAATAAGCCTGGGCTAGCCTGCTGGATGATGAGAGATTCGTGACTCAGCCACCCCCACTGCTGCAGCCAAAAGCCAGCAATGTGAGGGAAGCCATTCTAGACCAGCCGGGCCCAGCCATTCCACCAGCTGACAAGAGAGGCATGAGCAAGGCAAGCCATGATCAGCCTAGGCTAGTTTGGGGTGGTTTGTTACACAACAATCGCTAACAGATACCCCATCAGTTATGGAGGTGACTTGAGCCTCTTCCCAACTCATCCTTACTTTGAGAGAAAGTGCCCGTGATACCGGGAGCTGGGCACACCCTCTCCTCTGTGTCAGGACAGCATGTGGTGAAGAGTCCTGCTCAAAGTCTTGCAGGTGACGTTGGGGTTTCTTATGCCTTTATGAATCCCACAAGCTCTAAAGAAATCCATGTCTCCAACCTGGATTAACTTCTTAGTGCCAGTGAACACCATGCTGTTAAATCTGTTCGTGGCTAGCTGATTAGGGTCCAAGGCTGAATGTGAAGAGATTAATCCTTGAGTTCAGGGTGGGATGCTGTTCAGGGGAAAGTCTCACTCCTCTAGGGCTCTGTGATTCATCTTGTTGTCAAGACTCTAAACACCTCTTAGCATCTGACTTTTCAAGCCAGCTCAGAAATCTTGATCCAAGTCCAAACGAAGATATGAAGCCCCATCCAGCCTACAGAGAGGCACTCCCATGGGTGAGGTAGCAACATTGCCTTCTCTACCAGGCAGATAGCAACCCAGACACCCCAACAGACTCACCACCTGTGAGTGTTTTGGCAGCTGTTTTGGCACGCTCTTATTTTACGCTTTCCAGCCCACCAAGTTTTTCCCCTATTCCTGATGCCAGCTTTGCCCAGGCTAGGGGATGGTGGTCCCTAACTTGTACACCTCAGAATGGGCATGGAGGTGGAGAAGAGCCTTTATCAGAAAACCACACCATCCCTCTTTTAAAGGGAAGTTCCACGAGGAGCAGGAGGCAATAAATCAGCTTTTGAGAAGCAGAGCTTTATTTATTTTTAAAATTTATTTATTTTTATTTTATTATTTATTTTTGGCTGCGTTGGGTCTTTGTTGTTGCGCACGGGCTTCCTCTAGTTGCAGACAGCGGGGGCTACTCTTCATTGCGGTGCACAGGCTTCTCATTGCGGTGGCTTGTCTTTGTTGTGGAGCACGGGCTCTAGGCACGTGGGCTTCAGTCGTTGTGGCACGTGGGCTCAGTAGTTGCGGATCGCTGCTCTAGAGTGCATCCTCAGTAGTTGTGGCACGTGGGCTCACTAGTTGCGGCTCGCCAGCGATAAGAGCACAGGCTCAGTAGTTGTGGCACAGGGGCTTAGTTGCTCCGCGGCATGTGGGATCTTCCCAGACCAGGGCTCAGACCCATGTCCCCTGCATTGGCAGGCAGATTATTAACCACTGCGCCACCAGGGAAGTCCCAAGCAGAGATTTTGAGTGTGCTTTGGCCCAAATCAACTTTTTTTCATTAACTAGTCCCCAGATTATAGCCTGGAGATCTAGAAATCCATTTATGGAGAAGCTCAGGTAGGGAAACTGTCAAGATAAAAACGAACCATCTGGTCTATGGGACTTTCAGTGATTTTCCCTGCTTCGCCTCACCTCTTCCTCCCACCATCAACTTGTACAATTTTCTTGTTCACATCCAGTATCAAGTTCAAGGAGTTCCTTTCTTCTCTCTTCTGCCTTTGTTTCCCACCTCCTCCCTTCCCCTGCTGAAGTCCTGTGTAAAAATTTGTGAGGGGCCCTTGAATGTTTAGGTTTATGCCAGTGTAAGGTTTTAGGAGGATTTTTTTTCCCCTCGTCAAAGGGGCCCTTGAAAAAGTTTTGCTCTCTCCCAGGGAGCCAGCTGGGACTGCCTGGGTTTCCTGGAGAAGGTGGCCGTTCTGCCAGACTCTGAAGTGTGAAGCAGACAGTCAGTGTGCCCTGGGTTCCCGGATAACGGGGACCCTGTTCTGCTAAGTACACAGCTCTGAGGTCTGAATCTCGCAAGAAGCCTAGAATTCCTGCACAAAGGTGAGACTGAGGATAACCTCCCCCTGCATTCAGGAAACGGATTATTCAGGCCTCTAATTCAGAAAGTATGGAGCATTTAAACTGAACATTAACTTTTATGCCCAGTTTGGCAGCAGGAGCTGGGCATTGACAGTTACCTTTTTCTTCCTTTTTTGCTAAAGCATGGGAAGGAAGTTAGGGGGCTGGAGGATACTTATTTTGTGACACGTCAGACTCCAAAGGTAACAGTCAGAAACCTAGTACTATGTGCCGCTCCAGCTAAAAATGAAATTAAATGAGAAAACCCCACGCAGGAGCCCAGTCCCTTGCGCACTTCGGTCGCGGTGCCAGGGAGGCTGGAACTGTCTCATGTGGCAGCTACTTGCAGTCGAATGAGGAAGGGATTCAGTCCTGAGTTTGAAATCTGGCTCTGCTCCCCCTACTGGCTGTGCGGTTCTGGGAAGATGACCTAATCTATGTCCTCATCACTTTCTAGGAAAATGAAGTTAATTATAAGTCCAGGGTGTTGATTAAATATTAGATGGCGTGATGCACTGTTAAGTAAAACCTATTTCAGACACAAACACCAGCAGCTAGGATTACGTTTGACGATTATATCAGTCTGAATAGACTGGGTTATGTGTTCAGAAATAACTTCAAAAACTCAGGGGTTTGCAAGATTCAGTTTCTGCTCACACAAGTGGTCCATGGTGAAGTGGCTACAGCTCTGTTCCATGTGTCCTTCACCTTGAGACCTGGACTGTTAGAGCATCTCCTATGCAGGGCATTGCTGGGCTCATGGCAACGGAAAAGAGAAAATGGTGGCATAACACAGTGGTTCTCAAAGCTTCTCTTGAAGTGGCAGAGGTCTCTTCTGCTAGGTTTTCATTGGTCAAATCCAGTCATATGGCCAAGCCTGTCCTCAGTAAAGTGGGACTATGTAATTCTCCCACAGGGACAGACAAAACAGTATAATCTATCACTGCTGCATGTAACAGAAAATCCCAAATACCAGAGGCAGATAGGGAAGCTGTTCCTCTCTCTTGTAAAATAAGCCCCCAAATAGACTGTCTGGGGTTAACAACGAAGGTCCCCAGTCACTGGGGACCCACACTTTCTATATTTCTGTCCTATCATCCTTAGTTGGCATGTTATTTTCAAATAATAGGAGAGAAACGTGTGTTCTTTTAGGAATGAAAGGAAAGGGTGGGCCCTCATATTCAGCTGCATTTAGGAGAGGGCAGGAGAATTCCTTAGCTGAGCGAGTGGGAAACCGAATGAATGGGAACTTGACTCAACCTGTTGGTCAGGGAACAGAAAGAGAGGAAACAGCAACGTCAAAAAAAAAAAACAACAACAACATAAAATGAAAGCAATGAAAGCACACAGATGGACCTAGATGCCAAACAGGTCCACACTGAAGAGAACGCGGAAGTGAGCCTCAGCGCTCAGAAGGGGCCAGCAGCTGGAGTGAGATCGCACCTTTGTTGTTAAAACTGTCAAGATTCGGGGGTCACTTCGTCTCTGTCCTTCCCGGGGTCTCTCGTGGATTCATGTGTTGCTTTGTCAGAGTCTTTCTCAAGTGTTTTTCACAGATGGGGATCTGAGCGATACGCTGGACTTTTGCGCATCTGCACATACCTTTTGTTTTCAGCTTCCTGTGTCTTCCTCAATATCCTTATTAATTTTGGCTAAAGTTGATGCCTGCCTCTATTTCACTTGCATGTATTCTGTTGTTCTGATCGACCTTCCCAGGAGGGCCCAGGAACCCAGCCCACAGCTGCAGCTTGGGTCTGGCCTCTGAGGGGTCATGTGTGAAGAGTGGTGTAGGAATCCTCCCCGTCTCTGAGGGAGGCCTGAGGGGGGGATGCTCCCCGCCCCCGCCCTGCCCCCCCCAGGCTCTGCTCTCTGGCCTCCTACCCAGTCCCGGGGAGAAAGTCCTCTTCCACTTCTCTCAAAAGCTAGAGCCTCACGTCCTGCCTCAGGAATGCAGATAGACTGGACAGGGCACAGCAGGGAGACGGCCCTGTCCAGGTGTCCCCCACACAGGGGACATTTTTGAACAGGCAAGTCTTTTGTCCCTTCAGTGTGCACGTCAGAGCAGGGCCCCAGTGTCCTGTGGCTCCTACAAAGAGATGACTCAGAGCTGTTCTTACTTCTTGAGGCAGCTTGCGGAGAATCCCCATGGCCACCCCCAGGCTGGGCAGGCTGACTTCCAGACACCAGCCCAGGCCTGCATCTCTGTGCTCAGGCTGTGGCTGTTCCATCTCCTTCTCTGGAAAGTATGATAAGTAAAGGTGACCCCATGGCTACCAGGACGGTGCCAGCTCAGCCCGAGGGCAGACCTGTCTTGGGCGTCTCTTGCGTGGCCCTCAGTTCCCACGGGGACCAGGGAAGGGGTCCAGTGTCCCCAGTAGTCGGGTTGGAGCCTGGAGACACCCTGTTCCATCCTCACACAGCAGCCCTTGTTAAGGCGTGTCTGCACAGGCCTGGCCGGGCACACACTGGTCAGACAGGAAGAGGAAACTTCCAGTTTGATTAGTCCCCGTACAGAGGGTTGTACTTTATCTTTGGAAGAATTATGCAGGCAGCCCTGTCCTGCAGTGTTAACTTTTTAGGGCCATGCTCGCTGGAGCAGAGAAACTGAAAGTGTCTAGCAGATGTGGCACCACTCCAAGTGCATGTGGCCTGTGAGCCATACTTGAAATTCCAGCAGTGAAAGTAAAGGTGAAACGTGCCTGGAAGCCCAGCACTGACTGAACTAAACACCATCATTAGATATATCTAGGTTCAAATCTCAGACTGCTTCCCACTGTACAATGTCACAGGAGCACATTTCTGCTAGGACCAACCCTTGGATGTTCTGCCTCAATCCCAACCCAAAGTCTCCACTTTCCTAGAAATGTCAGAAGGCCAGAGGGCTCCATGCGCTTCTTGCTGACCCTTCTATCAGATAAGGAGGTCATTGTTTCTGGGGGCCCCACTTCTCAGCCTTCCATCAAAAAGAAGCTCAGGGGCTTCCCTGGTGGCGCAGTGGTTGAGAATCCGCCTGCCGATGCAGGAGACACGGGTTCGTGCCCTGGTCCGGGAAGATCCCACATGCCGCGGAGCAACTAAGCCCGTGAGCCATGTCTGCTAGGCCTGCGCGTCCGGAGCCTGTGCTCCGCAACGGGAGAGACCACAACAGTGAGAGGCCCGCGTACCGCAAAAAAAAAAAAAGAAGAAGCTCAGGATTCCCTTGCTCTGGCCCTTTTCCAAGAACTTAGGCAGGAACACCCTGGAAAGCAACTCTGCAGGGGGTCCTTACACCTGAGCCTAGGGACCTGCTGCAAATGTGGGTGGGCTGGTTGAGTGCATGGGCTGCAGATGAGTTTTCTGTGCCACGTGACAAATCATCACGAACTTAATGCCTTAAAATAATACACTATTGGGTCTTCCCTGGTGGCGCAGTGGTTGAGAGTCTGCCTGCCGATGCAGGACACACGAGTTCATGTCCCGGTCCGGGAAGATCCCACGTGCCGCCGAGCGGCTGGGCCCGTGAGCCATGGCCGCTGAGCCTGCGCATCCGGAGCCTGTGCTCCGCAACGGGAGAGGCCACGACAGCGAGAGGCCCGCGTACCGCAAAAAAAGAACAAAAATAATAATAATACACTATTATGTCACAGTGCCTGTGGGTCAGGAGTCAGGCATGGCTTACCTGGGTCTGCCCAGGGTCTCACAAGGCTGCTATCAGGTGTCCCTACCAAGCCGCGTTCTCATCTGGAGGCTCAACTAGGAAATAATTTGCTCCCCACCTCATGCAGCTTGTTGGCAGAATTCATTTCCTTGTAGCTGTATGAGCGAGGGCCCCAGCCTCTTACTGGCTGTCAACTGGAGGTTGCCCTGAAGTCCCAGAGGCCACCCAAAGTTCCCTGCCACGTGGTCCTCTCCACAAGCACTTCATAGCAGGGTGCTTGTTCTGTGAGGCCATCAGGAGAATGAATCTTGCTCCAGTTGGCTAAGACAGAGTCATGTATTACTGGATAAATAGCATAATCTTGGGAGTGACATCCATCACCCTTGCATTTTTCTATGCATTGGAAGCAAGTCACAGGTTCTGCCCAAACTCAGGGGGACAGGATAATGCAAGGACATGACTCATTGTAGGTGACCATAGTGTGGGTCCACCACCACTGCCCCCAAACCTGCCTGTGTTTGTATCTTACCTCCTCCACTAACAACTTAGGTGACCTTGAGCAAGTTACTTAGCTTCTCAGCCCCAGGTTCCTCATTTGTAAAATGAGGGTAAAACCCATAGGATTCTTGGGAAGATCAAATAAAATGTTCCATCTCAAGTATTTCACAGAGTGTCTGGCACATAATAAACACTCAAATGTTAGCTGTGATGACAGTGGTGGTGATTAATATTAATAGTGCTGTCACTGATTCCCGGGTCTGTCTTGGTTATTAAGAAGCAGAAATGTAACTCTGACTGTGGCTACTTCCACCCTGGTTACAAAACCCTCTGTGAAGGCCAGATCCACATCCTTGGCTGCTCCAGAAATCTTAAGAGAGATCAGTTTCAACCTCAGCTAGGAGCTGGGACCTCATGGGATGCCAGGCTACAGCGCCAGCTTCCCAGCCACTGGAAGGCTGTTAAGTGATGAGCAGGCTCAGGGAAGGCAAGAGGTCCTTCTCATTTGTTGTGAGCCGCAGGGCAGCTGAGATTGAGGGGCAAGTGGCCTCTCTGGACCCTGTGGGACAGGCCACGTTAAGCATCCCTTCCAGTTGGCTATGATTGGTGGCTCACGTATATCCTATATAGGTGATCTCTCCTGTATCCTATTCACCCCTGCATCTCTAACTCTATTACCTGTTCACACAGAATAACGAGCCATGTTTATTATCACTAAAAATCTCATAAATTCCATGAGAACTTTAAAATATCAAGTAAAATACACACTCAACCCCAGCATCACCGTAACAACAACCTAAACACACAACCATCAAATACACAAGCCAAAGAGAAGAGGTTACAGTAACTCACACCGATACTAACAATAATTACCCACGATGAATTTTTCAAGTTTAGCAATACTGTGATCTGGACATTGGCTCACGGAAGGATGTACTCTCCTGGCCGGGTGCCTTCCTTATTAGTGCCTCATGGGAACTCAGCTGTTCTGGTGATGCAGTCATGTGACCCCTCATTTGCACACCATTGTTCTGAAGTACGCTTGGAAGCCTAACTCGATGTTAGCCTCTCAACTCTATGATGTCCCTGTGCAAGAAACACATACTGGACACTCAGTGCCTCTGAATGTTTTTGTAGGGAAATTTGGGAAACTTTGAGTTATTTGTTTCTCAGGGAGCTACAAATATTTTTTAAATTATTTTCATTTGTGGAACAGCTGCACCACCACTGGAACTTGAGGGGGTGGCTGTTTTGAAACTCACAGGCTTAGGACAAAACCCATCTTCCGTTATTTCAAAGAAAGAAATGATCTTTCAATAATATCCAGGAGAATTGGATGGGAGATAGTCATCAGTTTTTTTGGAATCTGTAGGCAGCTCTATTGTGTGAAGGGCCAAGGGTCTTCAGTCTACTTAGCTTTCCATTTGGGGAAATTTCCTCCAGAGGATTTTCTTTAGATCCTTAAAGCTCTATGTTTATGAGGCGTGGCGTCATATACTAAATAAGCCAGGGTACACGGATGAGGGCTGCAACTTGGGTTTCTCCTTCTTTCATTCTGTTGTTTAACAAAAGTTACGGGCACTTCCCATGTTTCTGGCCATGTGCTAGCCTTTGGGGATAAAATCACAAAGCCATGGTGGAAATCAACATGGCTCCTGTTCTACCTGTTCACTCTCAGAGGATATAGACACATCATTCCCAATATGGTGTGACAAGAAGTAAACTTGGCATCCCACAGAGCACTAGACAAGCAAAGGGAAGGGAGGGACACAAAACACGGCTTGGAAGAAGGACAAAGTGAGGCTTTCCAGAGCAAGCGTGCTCAGGAGGATAATAGGCATGTAGGGGTGGAGTCTGAAGCAGTATTTCCTGGCAGAGGGAACAAAGTGAAAAGTCTCTTAAGCCTGAGAAAGCAAAAGACATGCGTGAACTAGAGGAAGTTCTGAGTAGCTGGAGAACAGAGGTGCGGAGTGGAGAGGGAATGCTGTGGAGGGCTGCACAGGGGCCACCTCACTGCCCTTTCTTGGAAAGCTACTGCAAACTGCAGCCTCTGAAATGCCATAAGAAAAATAAGGCCATCTGGCAATTGTGAAGAGCCTGGATTGAGGGTTAAGGTTAAAGTTCAGTGTTAAAGCAGAAAGTTCCTTTATTTTTACATCACTGAGCTTTAAAATTTTCTTTTATATACTTGTTTCAACAGATTCAAACAATATAAAACTACATGAATTAAAAGGAGAATGTGGGCTTCCCTGGTGGCGCAGTGGTTGAGAGTCCGCCTGCCGATGCAGGGGACACGGGTTCGTGCCCCGGTCCGGGAAGATCCCACATGCCGCGGAGCGGCTGGGCCCGTGAGCCATGGCCGCTGAGCCTGCGCGTCCGGAGCCTGTGCTCCGCAACGGGAGAGGCCACAACATTGAGAGGCCCGCGTACTGCAAACAAACAAAAAAACCAAAAAAATAAAAAATAAAATAAAAGGAGAATGTGCCCTGTCCCCTGCCAATCCTATTCTCCAACAGAAATCCCGGTTAGCAATTGACTGTCTTTCCTAACAGACCTTTTTCTATGCATATGCCAACATATATCTGTATATCATTGTCGATGTTATTATTATTATATAAGCATTATTTATTATTATTAGTAGTAGTAGTATATGAGCACTATTCTAAGCCCTTTACATGCATTCTCATTTCATCCTGACATCAGCACTAAGAGGTAATTATCCCCGTTTCAGAGACAAGGAAACCAACACACAGAGAGATTAGGTAACTTGCCTATGGTTATGCAAGTGGTAAGAGGCAGAGAAGTAGGATACAACCAGACAGTGTTAAAAAGTTTGTGCATCTAAACATTATGCTCTAGTATGTATTTGTGTATACACAAACACACACACACACACACACACAATGTTTGCTATTTTACCAAATTGGGATCATAGTATCCATATTGATTATTTTCACTAAAATACATCATAATTTAAAATTGAGCAAAGGATTTGAATAGACATTTCCTAAAAGAATATCCAGGGGCTTCCCTGGTGGCGCAGTGGTTGAGAATCCGCCTGCCGATGCAGGGGACACGGGTTCGTGCCCTGGTCCGGGAAGATCCCACATGCCGCGGAGCGGCTGGGCCCGTGAGCCATGGCTGCTGAGCCTGTGCATCTGGAGCCTATGCTCCGCAATGGGAAAGGCCACAACAGTGAGAGGCCCGCATACCACAAAAAAAAAAAAAAAAAGAATATCCAATAAGCACATGAAAAGATGCCCAAATCAAAATCACAAGGAGATACCATTTCACACCCACTAGGATGGCTATAATGATTTTTTAATGGAAAATAACAAGTGATGGCAAGGATGTGGAGAAATTGGACCACTTGTATATTGCTGATGGGAATGTAAAATGGTGCAGCCACTGTGGAAAATAATTTGGCAGTTCCTCAAAAAAGTTAAATATTAGATTTACCGTATGACCCAGCAATTCCACTTCCAGTATATACCCAAAAGAATTGCAAAGAGGTACTAAAACAAATGCATGTACATACATGATCATAGCAGCACTATTCACATAATTTAGATAGAATATTCAGTTGGTGTCCTCAGAAAAGGTTTGCATCAGAAAAAGCAGGATAAGATTAGCCTGGGAATAAATGCTGCTTTGGTCCACCTAACGAAGCTTAAAAACAAACCTGAACGAATCAAACTGTGTCTAAGTAACTTAATCATATCTCAGAACAAAGGTCAAGAAAATTTATAGGAGTAGAAAAATGGGTAGTGAACTTCCCTGGTGGCGCAGTGGTTAAGAATCCACCTGCCAGTGCAGGGGACACAGGTTCGATCCTTGGTCTGGGAAGATCCCACATGCCGTGGAGCAACTAAGCCCATGTACCACAACAACTGAGTCTGCGCTCTGGAGCCTGCAAGCCACAACTACTGAGCCCACGAGCCACAACTACTGAAGCCCACGTGCCTAGAGCCCGTGCTCCCCCACAAGAGAAGCTACTGCGATGAGAAGCCCATGCACCGCAACGAAGAGTAGACCCTGCTCTCCTCAACTAGAGGAAGCCTGCACGCAGCAAAGAAGACCCAGTGCAGCCAAAAATAAATAAATAAATAAATAAATAAATAAGAAAAAGGAAAATGGGTAGTAATTTTTCATTACATTCTTGGTATTATGATTGATGTAGCATGGAGACTGGGCTTTTAAAAGTCTTTTGCTACAGAGTGTTGAATTTTATTCTGTCAGACAGTTAAATTTTTGATGGGTCACCTTGGCCTTGTTGAAGCTTGATTTGAGTCTTTGCTAAGGTGGGTCTATTTTGGTTTTGCCCTTAATCCTACAGCATGGTGCTTACTGCTGGGACATGGTCCTTATCCCTAAAACACAGTCTTCCTGGGGTCTCCATTGAATGCCCTGTGTTTCTCCACTCTGGCTGGGTCAGAACTCCAATACTGGGTTGCCCCAGTATCCTGAAGTCTCTGAAATCTCTGTTTAACTCTCAGCCCCTCAGCAGCTATTTTCTACCAGACCTTGTGAATGATCACCCGGGCATAGGCAGCTTAGCAGTTGTCTAGGTCCTTGAAGGGAACACTTTGCAGATTTCTGGGGTCTTTTTCTGCAGTTTTCTCCACTCCATACCCTGTGAGTTCCCACCACCTTAGCAGCTCTGAACTCTGGTCGGTTTCCTCCATGAGGCCCCTGCTTTTGTACCCAGTGCAACTGCAGTTCTATGCTTGGTTCCACCTAATCCTCTGAAACTTGGAAACCGCCTTCCCTGCAAGAAAGCTGGGATGAATATGGGGTTTGCCTCTTGTGCTACCCTTCTCTCAGGGTAGCAGCTCAGCACTTGCCCAAGGCCTGAAATCACTTGTTTCATATCGTTCGTTTTCTTTTATAGTTATTTATAAGGAGAAGTTAAGGCTGACCACAGCTACTGAGTCATGGCTGGAACTAGCAAATCCATAATATATTTTTATTCATTTATTTTTATTGAGGTAAAATTCACATAAAATTAACATAAACCACAGAAAGATCTTTTTTTGACCCACCTCCTAGAGTAACGGAAATAAAAACAAAAATAAACAAATGGGATTTAATTAAATGTAAAAGCTTTTGCACAGCAAAGGAAACCATAAACAAGACAAAAAGACAACCTTCAGAATGGGAGAAAATATTTGCAAATGAAACAATAGACAAAGGATTAATCTCCAAAACATACAAGCAGCTCATGGAGCTCAATATCAAAAAAACAAACAATCCAGTTAAAAAATGGGCAGAAGATCTAAATAGACATTTCACCAAGGAAGACATACAGATGGCCAAGAGGTGCATGAAAAGATGCGCAACATCACTAATTATTAGAGAAATGCAAATCAAAGTTACAATGAGGTATCAACTCACGCCAGTCAGAATGTCCATTATCAAAAAGTCTAGAAACAATAAATGCTGGAAAGGGTGTGGTGAAAAGGGAACTCTCCCTGCACTGTTGGTGGGAATATAAATTGATACAACCACTATGAAAAACAGTATGGAGGTTCCTTAAAAAAACTAAAAACAGGGCTTCCCTGGTGGCACCGTGGTTGAGAGTCCACCTGCTGATGCAGGGGACACGGATTTGTGCTCCGGTCCGGGAAAATCCCCCATGCCGTGGAGTGGCTGGGCCTGTGAGCCATGGTCGCTGGGCCTGCGCGTCTGGAGCCTGTGCTCCGCAATGAGAGAGGCCACAACAGTGAGAGGGCTGTGTACCGCAAAAAAAAAAAAACAAAACAAAACCTAAAAATAGAACTACCATATGACCCAGCGATCCCACTACTGGGCATATACCCTGAGAAAACCAAAAAGAGTCATATAGCACAATGTTCACCACAGCACTACTTACAATAGCCAGGACAAGGAACCAACTTAAATGTCCATCAACAGATGAATGGATAAAGAAGATGTGGCCCATATATACAATGGAATATTACTCAGTCATAAAAAGAAACGAAATTGAGTTATTTGTAGTGAGGTGGATGTACATAGAGTCTGTCATACAGAGTGAAGTGAGTCAGAAAGAGAAAAACAAATACCATATTCTAATGCATATATATGGAAACTAAAAAAAAAAAGGTACTGATGAACCTAGTTGCAGGGCAGAAATAAAGATGTAGAAATAGAGAATGGACTTGAGGACACAGGGTGGGAGGGGTAAGCTGGGGCAAAGTGAGAGTAGCATCGACATATATACACTACCAAATGTAAAATAGATAGCTAGTGGGAAGCAGCAGCATAGCACAGGGAGATCAGCTGGGTGCTTTGTGATGACCAGAGGGGTGGGTTAGGGAGGGTGGGAGGGAGGCTCAAGAGGGAGGGGATATGGGGACATGTGTATGAATATGGCTGATTTGGTTTGTTGTGCAACAGAAACTAACACAGTATTGTGAAGCAATTATATTCCAATAAAGATCTATTAAAAAATATTTTAAAGTGAACAATCAATTTTGACTCTAGTTTACAGCAGTAAGTTCAATGACTTACAGGAAATCAAAAAATTCTTTGAAAAACCAAACTTTGTAAGAGTGAACCGAGAAGAAGTGAAAAATCTGAATCACCCAATATCTGTTAAAGAAATTGAATTCGTAATTTAAAACCTTCCCACAAAGAAAACTCCAGGCCTATGTGGCTTAACTGGTGAATTCTATTAAAAAATTTAAAAAGAAAATTCCAATTGTATACAAATGTTTTTAGAGAACAAAGGAAGAACAAACAATTCCAAACCAGCATAACATAACCCTAATATCAAAATCTGACAAAGAGTGCTCGTTTTGGCAGCACATATACTAAAATTGGAATGATATGGAGCAAATCAGTATGGCCCCTGCACAAGGATGATTTAAAAATGTTCCATATTTTTCTCTCACTTCTTCCATTGGCTGGAGGAAAAACAAACCATGACTCCCCACGCAGCCCTCCCCTCCTCTCCCTTCAACAGTTTCTCCATGGGAAAAATCAACATGTATGAGTAAAGACACCAACTGAATGGCAAAAAAAAAATCTGACATAAGGCATTATAAGAAAAGAAAATTTCAAGCCCAAATCACTTATGAATATAGACATTAACATCCTAAACAAAATATTAGCATATTAAATCTGCCAATTCATAAAAAACAATACATCATGACTAAATGTGGTTTATCCCAGGAATGCAAAGCTAGTTTCATATGCAAAAACCAATCAATGTAATTCACAACGTTAATAGAATAGAGGAGAACAACCATCTGAACATTTCAATAGATTCAAGAAAAGCATATAACAAAATCAAACTGATTCATGATTTTTTTAAAAAGAGAAAGAAAACTCTCAGCAAACAAGGGATAACATGAAGCTTGCTCAATCTAATAAAAAGTATCTATGAAAATCTACAGCTGACATCATACCTAGTGGTGAAAGACTGAAGACCTTCCCTTAAAATTCATAACAACACAAGGATTCTTACCACACTTCAACATAGATTCAGGGATCTTAACCAATGTAACAAGTCAAGAAAAAGAAATAAAATATATAAAAATTGATTGATAGTGAAGAATAAAACTACTTGCAGATAACATGATTTAATGCATGGAAAATTCAAAGGAATCTATAAAACCACTACTATACCTAATGGGAGGATTTGCATAATAAAAAGACAATGTAAAAAAATCAATTGCATTTCTATATATTAGCAATGAATAATTGAAAAATAAAATTTTAAAAGAACTTTCACAAAAATACCAAAAAATGTTAAATACTTAGGGAACATTTTAACAAAATAGGACTAAGACATATACACCAAAAACTACATAACATTCCTGAGAGGAATTTTAAAGGTTTACAATGTCCATTGATTGGAAGACTCAATACTGTTAAGATATCAATTCTGCAAATTGATCTATAGATTCAATGCATTGACCTATAGATTCTAATCAGAACCTCAGCTGTTTTTTTTTGTAGAAATCAACATGCTTATTTTAAAGTTTGTATGGAAATTCAATTGACCTAGAAGAATCAAACAATTCTGAAAAACAATAAAGTTGGAAGACTTATATTACCTGCTTTTAAGACGTTCTATGTTATTGACATAAGGATCAATGGCAACAGAATAGAGAGTCTAGAAATAGGTCAATACACATATGGTTCAGTTGAATTTTGACAAAGTTTCAAAGGTAATTTAAGGGGGAAAAGATAATCTTTTCAACATATAGTTCTGGAACAACTGGATATCCATATGGAAAATAATGACCATCAGTTCATACCTTACACTATACACAAAAATTAACTCAAATGCATTAGAGGCCTAAATGTGAAAGCTAAAACAATAAAGCTTCTCGAAAAAGCTTCTAAAACAGGAAATATCTTTATGATCTTGGGGTAAGCAAAAATTTCTTTGAGACACAAATGGCACTAACCATAAAAGAAACATAAATAAATTGTACTTCATGAAAATTAAAAAATCCTGTTCTTCAGAATATATAATTAAGAAAGTGCATAGACAGCCACAGACTAGAAGAAAATACTTGCAATACATAGAGCTGACAAAGGACTCATATTCAAAATATATAAAAACTCCTACAAATTAAAAATAAAAGACAATACAATTAAAAAAGAACAAAAGACTTAAGAAAGTATTTCAAAAACTAGATATCTAGGGCTTCCCTGGTGGCGCAGTGGTTGAGAGTCTGCCTGCCAGTGCAGGGGACACGGGTTTGTGCCCCGGTCTGGGAAGATCCCACATGCCGCGGAGCGGCTAGGCCCGTGAGCCATGGCTGCTGAGCCTGCGCGTCCAGAGCCTGTGCTCCGCAGTGGGAGAGGCCACAACAGTGAGAGGCCCGTGTACTGCAAAAACAAAAGATATCTAGGTATCTGAAAACTAGATATCTGAATATCCAATAATCATGTGAAAAGGTGCTCCACATCATTTGTCATCAGGAACATACAAATTAAAACCACAATGAGGGGCTTCCCTGGTGGCGCAGTGGTTAAGAATCCACCTGCCAACGCAGGGGACACGGGTTTGAGCCCTGACCCGGGAAGATCCCACATGCCGCGGAGCAAATAAGCCCATGAGTCACAACCACTGAGCCCAAGTGCCACAACTACTGAAGCCCGTGTGCCTAGAGCCTGTGCTCTGCAGCAAAAGAAGTCACTGCAATGAGAAGCCCGCGCACCGCAACTAAGAGTAGCCCCCGCTCACTGCAACTAGAGAAAGCCCGTATGCAGCAATGAAGACCAAAAGCAGCCATAAATAAATATATTTATAAAAAAACCCACAATAAGATAGATCTTTACACCCACTTAAATGGATAAAATTTAAAACACTGAAAATACTCAGTGCTGGCAAGGTTATGGAGCAACTGGAACTCTCATTTATTTCTGGTTGGAATATGAAATGGTACTACCACCTTGGACAACTGTTTGGTGCTTTTTAATAAAGTTAAACATACATTTATCATATGATACAGAGATTCAAGTTGGTCCCACAAATTTGCACATAATGGCCCCAAACTGGAAAAACCCAAATGTCCATTTACGGGAATAAACAAACTGTGGTATAGAAATAAACAGCAGAATGCTACTCAGCAAATCTGCCCAGGCTGGGTAACTTAACAAAATACCACAGACTGGGTAACTTAAACAACAGAGATTTATTTCTCACAGTTCTGGAGCCTGGGAAGTCCAAGATCAAGGTGCTGGCCAAGTAGGTTTCTGAGGCCTCTTCTTTTGGCTAGGAGGTGGCCACCATGTTGCTGTGTGTTCACATGACCTTTGCCTTGTGCCTCTTCTTATAAGGACACGAATCCTATTGGATCAAGGCCCCACCCTTATGACCTCACAACCTAATTATTTCCTTAAAGGCCCCATCTCCAAATACAGCCACGCTGAGGTTTAGAGCTTCAACATATGAATTTGGGGGGAACACAAGCACTCAATGTACAACAGCAACAACAAGGAAACTACTGTTACTTGAAACAACATAACTGTATATTTTAAAAACTATAATTCCCAAAATATGAAGTTTAAGAAGAGACAAAATGGATCTATGGTGTTATAAATCAGAATAGCGGTTGCTTCTGCGTGGATGAGGAGGGATTAATGGAAAAGTGGCATGAGGGAAATTTTTAAAGTGATGGAAATGTTTTTTCTTGATGGGAGGGATGGTGACAAGTGAATACCTTTGCCAAAATGCATAGAGCTGTATTGCATTCCCCCAAATTAATGCATTTATTGCATATAAATTATGGCTCACTAGAGTACATTTCTCTATATCAACTCATATGGAGTTACCTCTACCTTTGTAGCAGCTATATTGTCTTCTGTATATGAATGCATCATAATTTATTAAACTACTTTTCCATTGCTATATATTTATATGGCTTACAAGTTTTTGCTATTATCGGTAATGCTGTAATGAACATACTAAGGATAGATTCCTAAGTGGTATCGTTAGGGCATTTTCTCTGTAAAGATGAAGAATCTGAAGCCCAGAAACAAGAAGAAACTTCTCCAAGGCCTACCGCAATTACGCACTGTGAGTTATGGTGGTAGAAGTTGGAACTGAAGAGGTCTGTGTGGCTCCACAGAAAGACTGTTGGGGAGCAGGAAGGCAATGCTGGGCTTCCAACCAGAATAATAGAAACCATTTAGACTAATTCCACTTCCCTCTTTGTCTAACTCCTACTCATCCTGTGGGTAAAAAATGCCTTTGGGCTGCCTTAATTTAACATTATGCTAAGTTAATTCCTGGGATCCAGTATACCCTAGGCTTAATAATAGCTCACTATGTGCCAAGTAATGCGGTAGCACTTTAAATGCATTATCTCCTTTAACCCTCACAACTCCATAAGACGTAACGGCTATGAATTCCATGCCCATTTTATAGATGGGAAAACTGAGGCTTAAACAGTTTAAGTAAATTGCCCAAGGCTACACAGCCAAAAAGTAGTATAAACAGGTTTCAATCCCAGGTCCCTGATACAAAAGGGACTCTGTTATACTATACTACCTCTCAGGAACAGTACCTTCACAGGATGTTGTTGTGAAGGTTACATGAAATGGTTGCAGTGTTCATTACTGGCCTCTCAACAACCTGAAGGCAGTTCCCGTGTCTTTATCTCTGTCCTCCTAACATCTGGTGCATAATGGAGTTCAAAGGGCTTAGCACTGTGCCTGACACAGAGCAAGCACTCAATGAGCGCTAATTATTATCATTATTGGAATCCAATAGACATTTGTTGAGGAAGTAAACATTTGCATGAATGACTAATTATCTAAAGCATTCTTTCAGCAAATAAACAATGAACAGAGGGACAACAGGTTGCAGGCCTCCTCTCCTGCCAAGCCTCTCATTTGGAGGCAGCTGACCCATGAAGGAATCGCCAGCCCTCTTCTGTTCACACGTCTCCTCCCCCAAGGGACACGGAAGCAGAAAGGGCATCTGACTCAGTGTTGCAGCTCCAGTCCCAGCCCAGTGTACCACAGCGTTGGGCAGAGTGTCTTTCCTTCATGCACAGCACATTTGTGCATAAGGAAAGAACCAGCTGGGGGGGTGGTGGCGCTCTGTGTGTGTCTGTGCGCATGTGTCTCTTCCTTCCCCTCACAGTGAAGCCAACTGACAATGGCGTGGGGTTGAGGGGGTGCTTAATACAAAGCTCTGGGCAGCATCACAGCACACAAAGGACAAACACAGGCTTAGGGAGGAACAGTCATGTACTCAGTGTCCAAGAACTTCAGGCCCCTTGAACCTCTGTTATATGTTTCTCTTCTGTTGCTTCATCGTCTTCAGAGGAAGACCCTGGATCATGGAGGTAACGGGTTTAGGTTGGGGAAGAGCCTGCTCAGCCTCCTAAGCCAGATGAATGCTGCTTCCCTTGACCCACACGACCTTGCATGCTGGTTAGCATTCGGAGCCTCTGTCGGTTTATTAAGTGACCTCGACATTCACTCAAACCTCACTCTGGGCCCTTCTCTGATTCTCCGTTTGTCTGCCTGGATCCTGCTTCCCCCTGCCTAGTGCCTCGATGAGCTTCTATCTTTGGCAGGGAGGCCTCCCCTGCCCTTCCCAGTCCAGCTGCCTTGCTCAGGGAAGATCCCATCCCAGACTTGAGATATGAACCTTTCAGTTCCTCTGCCCGATTGGCTGACGCTACCCACTGCTTGGCATGGGTGGGGAGCAAGGGGCAGCATGTCCCAAGAGACCAGAAGTAGCACCTGAAGCACTTACCAAGACCACAGTTTTCTTTTTCCTACCTGGCTCCCGCCTCACCTAGTTACTGAAGTCTTCATTTTAGGCCGCTAAAAGCCCTCACTCTCATTTTGGTAGTGAAGTTTTCAGAGCCTCGCTCACTGAAGGCAGTTTTGATTTATGTTTTATGGTTATCCTAAAAGTCTTTTTTTTTTTTTTTTTTTTTTCAGTACGCGGGCCTCTCACTGTTGTGGCCTCTCCCATTGCGGAGCACAGGCTCCGGACGCGCAGGCGCAGCGGCCATGGCTCACGGGCCCAGCCGCTCCGCGGCATGTGGGATCTTCCCGGACTGGGGCACGAACCCGCATCCCCTGCATCGGCAGGCGGACTCTCAACCACTGTGCCACCAGGGAAGCCCTATCCTAAAAGTCTTAAGTGAACATTTCTTGTTTGAAATGTCTGTCACTCTGTTATTATTGACACAATATAACAAGAAATACATTTTCATATAAGACTGTAAGCGAAAAGACAAATTGTTCCTGAGCTTATATATCCTTGCGTGATTTGAAAACATCCAGACAAAGAGATGGAAAATACAAGCCAACAGAGGAGAGATAGGGAGGAAGAATCAAAAAAGTATCCAAGCATTAGGAGTTTCTGAAAAAAGAGGATGAAAACACAGAGGAGAGGAAATTATTAAAGAAATAATACAGGAAAATTTCTCAGAGATGAAGGACACAAGACCGCAGAACAGTGTGTGAAGCAGGCCCACACCTGAAACAGGGAACATCACTGAACTAGAGGTCAGCCAGGATAAGGAGAGCACCCTAAAATCTTCCACTGAGGGTTAGGTCCCTAGAAAGTGATAGAATGAGAATGAATCAGGGTTTTCAATAGAAAAATCTATATAGCAGGCAACAGAGCTGTGCCTTCAAAGTCTTAAGGGAACCTGACTTACAACCTACAATTCAATGCCCAGCCCAAGTATCAATCAAGTCTAAAGGCAAAATAAATACATTTTCAAACATAAAATATTTAGAAAATTTACCCACCATACACCTCTGCATAAGATGTTACTTAATGGTATGCTCTGGCAAAATAAGGAAAGAAACTCAAGAATGTGACCCAAATCTCCAAAAGTGTGGATCGAGCCCAGGAAATCAGTGAAAAGAAGTTCCTGGATTATTACTGTCCAGATTGAAGCAGGAACACAGAAGACTCTAGAAGGTAGATCCTTGGGGAGGGGGAAAACTCAATAGAACATCTGTTGGGATGGAAAGTTAGGGAGAAATTGAGAATATGATGAAGCCAACTACTGCTAGAAAAAAAGAAAAGCTATTTGAAATTCCTGATTCAAGAAAAGTACTGCAAGAAAGCAAACATAAGCAGGTATGTCACTGATCGGGCAACGAGCCACATGTGTATGTATATAAATCTCAGTAAGGTAAACATTGCTTATTAGTTTTAGAATCAATCTTTAAGCAAAGCATGGAAGGCTTCATTACAGTTACAAAACAATGGGAATGCTATGGATGGAGACGATGTAAAAGTACATATGACCGAAACGGGGGAGAGGAGGAAGGAGGAGAGATGAGGGGAGGCTGCGGTGTGAGCTGCCCCTTCTCAGGAAGCATCAGTGGGGATCAGCGTTGGGAGATAACAGTGGGTGAACAAGAAGAGTGTAGTGTGTTTCCTAAAATGACAAGTGGTGATTTAATCCAAAATCGTGATATAATTCTGTTGGGAAAATGAGACAAAGGGAGAGGGAGGCTGGGCTTGAGTGAGCTAAACCCTCTTCCAATAGCAGGAAGTCAATGAATATATTGTTAAAACATAAAAGAGAGAAATAGCAGTGTTTGCACAGGGATATGCAGATAATATTCAGAAGAAACAGCTGAACAGGTGAGAGGTGGTTGCCCTGGGGATTGGAAGAGAAGAACGGGGGACTCTTACTTTTGACTGAAAAAAAAAGTATGTTAAGGAAGCACAGTTATGTCCCATATGTTGAGCGGCCTGTGGTCCATCTCTCATTTGAGGATGTGAGTGTGGAAGGGCAGGGAAGGCCAGGGGGCAGGACAGACAGGGCAGGGCTTCCGCAGGGCGACGCTTGCTGTGGTTTCAGTCTCCAGTTGCCGACCAAGCCAGTGGGTGTGAGGGCCAGAATTCAAGTGCAGCCTGTCCCCAAATGACCCCCCGCCACACTTATTTTTTTTTTTAATCATATTCTTACTGTAAAAACATGACGATGACTTTCCAGGAATGTGTTTTAATCGCCCATAATCCTCCCTAGGCCTGTGCCCAATAATTACTTACATCTTTTCCGTGATCCCGTCTAGTCTTTGTCTACATTATACATCATTGGGCATAGTTCTGATTCTTGTGTCCATATAACTTTGTGAGCATTCTACCTCTCATAAATGGTGTCGCCTGTTTCTACATAGTCTGCCTAATTATCCACGTTAATGGCTGCATATGATGCAGGATCATTTTTAATTAACACCACCACTCTGGGTCAACAGGTCAGCATTCTGCCTAGTATTTCTTTATTTTCTAATCTCCATTTTGTATAACACTGTTCCTTTTACTGAACACTTTCTTATCAACCTCACCACTTTACAGTGGTGTAATAGGGGCAGGTGTTAATATCCCCGCTTTACAGACAGGGAAACGGAGATCTAGAAGACCAGCTTGCCCGAAGTCAAACTGACGGCAAAGATGGGGCTGAGAGGAAACCTTCCTCTGGGTCTTTTCTCTCCAAGTTGAGAACCGCTTTCCGCACACTGCCCCGATGCTGGGCATCGCTCAGCTCCTTCTCTCGTTGAGCCAGGGCCCTTCTCAGGAAGGAATTATTACCACCTCACTGTGCAGGTGAGGAAACTGAGGCCTGGAGAGGGAGGTAACTTGCCTAAGGTCTCATGGCAGAGCCAGGAGTCAGAGCCAGGCAGGTTTACTCCAAAGCCAGATCTCTTTCCAATAATTTACTTTTTGTGTTACCGTCTTTTGGCTGCTTCAAATAATGCCACTCTGAGCACTGGTGTACAAATATCTGTTTGAGTCTCTGCTTTCAGTTATTTTGAAAGAAGTGGGTGAGCTTTTAAAAACAAATCAAAACTCTGCTTCTGGGTGGCAGTGGAGGGCAAGGAGAGGGAGGTAAGCACCATATCAGAGTGCATGGGTGGGTGAAAATATTGCAGATCATATATACGATAAGGGGCTTGTATCCGGAAAATGTAAAGAACTCTTACAACTCAGTTATAAAAAGACAAATAGGGCTTCCCTGGTGGCGCAGTGGTTGACAGTCTGCCTGTCGATGCAGGGGACATGGGTTCGAGCCCTGGTCTGGGAGGATCCCACATGCCGCGGAGCGACTGGGCCCGTGAGCCACAACTACTGAACCTGCGCATCTGGAGCCTGTGCTCCGCAACGAGAGGTCGCGATAGTGAGAGGCCTGCGCACCGCGATGAAGAGTTGCCCCTGCTTGCTGCAACTAGAGAAAGCCCTCGCACAGAAACGAAGACCCACCACAGCCCAAAATAAATAAATAAATAAAATTTTTTAAAAAGGAAGAAGGAGGACGAGGAGGAGAGGATAGGATTGCAGCCTCCTAGAAGTCCCTGCTAACTGCCTTCATCTGCAGTTAAAAGGCTGCCCCCAGCAAGCCCAGCCCTACCCCAAGCCTGAGGGAAAAAGCTCTGTCTCCAGTGATGAGGGATAAGGGTAAGCTTTTTGCCAGGAGGTTTCAGCAGCATCAGCACAGCTCAGCTTAGCTGCTGAACAGGTGCTCTTACCTCGGTGGGCACCTTGCCAACCCTCTCCATCATAACACTGTGACACAGACCATTATGAAGGGACACAGTGACCTATTGCCATTGAATCAGCAAAATGGGCCCTCAGATTCCTGAGGCCCGTGGAGCCTGTTACTTGACCTTTAGAGTTTTTTTAAAAAAGTTATAAAAGTTTAGAGCTGAAAAAGACCTTGGAAGTCATCCAGTTAGCAGCTTCTAGACTTTTTGATTTCATAGCCTATATCATCCCCAAATATCTGGGGAGACAGACAAGGTTGACAATTTTTTCTTCTGCTAAATTAAGAAAAAATTTAAAACTAACATCATTATTTGATTTCAAAAAGAACAGTTGACAAGATAGAACATCAGAATAAAGAGAGGCCATTTAAATGGAATAAATTGAGCTTTTTGAAAAACTTGCTGCATTTCTCCTTTCCCCTCCCTACCTCGCCCCTACCCTCAAGTAGAAGAAACTTGCCAAATCCTGGAGAAGGAATGGTTTGGGGGCCCAGGCCCACTCCCCATTCAGACCTTAAATCCTCTTGAATCAAACCATCTCTGGACACATGCTTCTCCAATAGCAGGAGTTTAGTGTCAGGCAGACCTGAGTTCAAATCCTGCCTTGCAGTTTACTGGCTATGTATAGACGTCTGCAAGTTTCTTACTTTCTCTGAGCCTCAATTCTCTTATCTTTAAAATAATCCTTGCCTCACAGATTTTTGGTGGAAACTGTCTCGCAGTAAAAGAAAAAAATATGAGAGTCCTTGGCACAGAGTAGGCACTACATTGTTAGTTCCATGCCCTCTGGTGATGAAAATTAGTCTGAGATAATTCATGCCATTTTCCTGGCACTTCACTGGATGAAAAGATCTTCCCCAGGTAAAGCTAAACACGCCTCCCTGTATATCCACCCACTGGTCTCATACATGTACTTTAGGATCACATGGAATAAACTTAATCCTTCTGTCATGTGACAGACCTTAGTTTCTTTTTAATCTTCTGTTCTCCAGATAAGTATCCTGTCTCTGTCAATCATTCCTCAGAGAAGTCCTCACCACCCTGCTCTTATTGGTCAGCTATTGCCAGAATCATGCTGTATAACAAAGATCTCCAAAAACCCAAAGGCAAAACAAACAACTCAATGGCATAAGCTAGGCTTGGCGGGGTTTGACTCCAGGCTTCAAGATGGGTCCAGGTCTGCTCCAGGTGTCTCTCATCTTCCTTGGACTCCCCAAGGCTTGTTCTTTTAATAACAAAAGGCAGAAGTGTAAGGAGTTATATTCATTTGTGCCTGCGTATTTCCAGCCTTTGTTGCCTTCACATATCATTGGCCAAAGCAAGTCACAAGATGAAGCCCAAACTCAAGAGGCCATGGCAAGGGTATGGATGTCGAATACGGAGGAGTGAAGAATTGAGGCTAGTAATTCAATCTGCCCACCGTTCACTTTCCCTTTGTCTTATTTCCATTGACCTTGACCTATTTCCATTAGACACATTTTTCTAAGATCTCACTGGGATGTGGGGAGTAGGAGGCTAGGGAGGAAAAACAAGACCTTGCACGATCTGTCCCCTACCTACCTCTCTGACCTCATCTCCTACCACTCTCCTCCTTGCTCTCCACTCATTAGCCACACTGGGTTCCTTTCATTTTCTTGAAGACACTAATTTCTTTGCCACCTCAGGGCCTTTGCAGTGCTGTGCCTTA
The DNA here is from genome assembly GCF_026419965.1 of Kogia breviceps. NCBI lineage: Eukaryota > Metazoa > Chordata > Mammalia > Artiodactyla > Physeteridae > Kogia > Kogia breviceps. The sequence goes on from NC_081328.1 coordinate 25,329,269, forward strand.
TGCTTTGTGTGGAAAACTCTTTTTCTCCTAACCTTTCCCTCTGCTCCAAGATGGCTTTCTTCTTATATTTAAAATAGAATTTACAAAACAGAAGTAGAATCACAGATGTAGAAACAAACTTACTGTTACGCAGGGATAAGACCGGGAGGGATAAACTAGGGATTGGGATTGACATATACACACTACTACGTATAAAATAGATGACTAGTAAAGACCTGCTGCACAGCACAGGGAACTCTACTCTGTAATGGCCTATACGGGAAAAGAACCAAAAAAAAAAAAAAAAAAATAGTGGATAGATGTATAACTGATTCACTTTGCTGTACACCTGAAACTAACACAACATTGTAAATCAACTGTGCTCCAATACAGATTTTTAAAAAATAAATAAATAAAATAGAACTTACATGGCATGTCCTAAAAGAGGTGTCTTTCTGATCATCGAATCCAATTAAGTCTTCCTCTTTTGTTCTCTAGGGTCTTATTTATTTTCCTCCTGGTACTTTACCTTGATTTGTAATTATTTGTTTATTTAATTTTGTTTTTCTTCCTCTACTAGACTCCAAGTTCCATGAAGGCAAAGACCATGTCTGCCTTGTTCACTTCTGTACCCCCATTGCCCAGCACAGACCCCAACACACAGGATATGCTTCATACACATTTACTGAGTGAAGAAATGTAGGATTAAATGCAAAGGAATAAGTGAATGAATGGGTTTCATCATTTTCTTTCCATCATATTCATTCACATCCTCTTGCCCTCTGTTCAATGACAGAAGGGAAAGGAGGAAAGGAAGTATAAACCTGCTCTCGGAACACAGCCCAGCAAAGGCTGCTACTCTTTTCTTAGGTGTATGGCCTTTGCCACCAATGCTTAAGTACTTTGGGTGAGGATTTGCTTCCATGACTCATTTTGCTTAGAAACTTGCTCAGAGGAATTCATGCCCTCTGACCACATGCTCACTGTCGAGGGAGGTGACCAGATCAAAAACATGCTACCAATCATTCACCAGGGGGATAATTGACAAGGGTCAGCCTAGGGGAACAATGGATAAGCAGAGGTCCAGGACACAAACTGCTGCTTGCAAGATAGAGAGGTCTGATTTTCGACGCTAAATGTGCCCGTTCCGGTCCCCACTCTGAAACCCTTCTCTGTCCTCCCACACAGCCTTTCACTGAGACTTTGCTCTTCATACCCCCACGAACCACTGAACCAAGGAGAACGCTTGGACATTTCTGTCTGTGGTCCTTTGAAAACATCTGCACCTGTATGATGAAGCCCTCTGTAGCGTAGAGAACAAGCACAACAGGAGCCAGAAAGTCAAGAAGTTTCTGAGTCCCATCTCTCTGCCCATTACCAGCTGGAGGATGCAGGCGGGTGGGTGACTTAACCTTTTCAAACCTCAGTTTCCTCACCTGACAAATGGGCTCGGTCATACCTACTAACCGGGCAGTGATGAGGATTGGTTGAGACGGGACAACATCAAAGACAATTCTAATACGTGATGTTATTTACCTTCTTCAGTCAAGTAGGGCTGTGTCGTGGAGCATAAGGGGTTAAGGATTCAGGAACCAAAAACTCCCTGTACAACAGAAGAAAAGAGAAAAATAATGCCCACTTCCAGATGCACTTGAAGGACAGATTGCTTAGGATGGGATTGCAATCGGGTCTCCAAGTGGGAGAAATGATTGCCATCCCCATCAATATTACTGCCGCCTAAGCCTACGGGGGACGCGATCAGGTAATTGAGGTCCCCAATTCAGTTTTTATCCAGACACCAAGATTAATAGGAATGACTTCTTGGAATTAACTCTTTGCAGCTTTCTAACGTACAATGTACTTAGGATGTGACATTAACATTTTAGACCTGCACATTTGGAAGGCAAAGATCTGTTGTCTGGTTTAGCTAGCCCAAATGTTACTAAGGCCAGGGTCATAGCATTTCTGTATAGTTGTCAGTTCTGGTTGACCTGAGGGGGTTCAACTACCTGAACACCTAGACAGCCACTTCCAAGATGTCGTTGTAGGTCCAAAGGTCCGCTGGGAGAGAGTGAATGGTGATGACTGGGGGCAATCCAACTTAGATGCCATAAAAACAACAGCAGACCAGCAACACAGAAAAACACAGCTGAACTGTGCAGTAACACCACTCTGCTGTTGTCAGGGCAGTGGCACTTATATCATTAACTCAACAAATATTTACTGAATCTTTATCATGCACCCAGTACCATATTAATAAAAAAAAAAACCCTATAGTAGATACAGACAAATCCCTTGGGGGAAAAAAAAATCCAGCACTTTCATGATAAATACAATCAACAAACTAGGCGTAGAAGGGAACATTTCTCAACCTTTATAAAGGCATCTATGAAAAACTCTCTGCTAACGTCATACTTAGACTAATGCTTTCCACCTAAGATCAGGAAGTAGACAAGGAAGTCCACTTTTGCCCCTTCTATTCAACATTGTACTAGAAGTCTTAGCCAGGGCAATTAGGTGGTGGTGGGGGGGAGTGATCCAGGTTGGAAAGGAAGAAGTAAAACTATCTCTATTCATAGATGATATGATCTTACATATGGAAACCACTAAAGAATTCACACACACCAAAACAAAACGAATTATTAAAGCTAATAAACAAGTTCAGCAACGTTGCAGGATCAATATACACACATCACTTGTATTTCTATATACTAGCAGTGAGCAATCCAAAAATGAAATTAAGACAATTCCTTTCACAATAGCATCAAAGAGAATAAAATATTTAGGACTAAATCTAACCAAAGAAGTGCGAGACTTGTACTCTGAAAACTACAAAATGTTGTGCTGTTGGTGTTATATTTAAGAAACTGTTGCCTAATCCAAGGTCACAAAGATTAATGTTTTCTTCTAAGAGTTCAGTCGTTTTAACTCTTATGTTTACATCTTGGATTGATTTTGAGTTAATTGAAAAAATTAAATAAAGCAAATAAATGGAAAGACGTCATGTGACAAGTTTATCCTTAAATTCATATGAAATTGCAGGGGACCCCAAATAGCTTAAACAATCTTGAAAAAGAACAAAAGTGGGGATCTCGTACTTTCCAATTTCAACACTTACTACAAAGCTACAGTAATCCAAACATTGTGGTACTCATAAGGATAGATATATAGATCAATGGAATAAAGTTGAGAATCCAGAAATAAACCCATACGTCTATGTGTGATCAATTGTTTGTGACAGGATGCCAAGACCATTCTATGGTAAAAGAATAGTCTCATCAACAAATGTTGCTGGGAATTGGATATCCACATGCAAAAGAATGACGTTGGATCCCTATCTCACACCATAAACAAAAATTAATTCAAAATCAATCCAAGAGGGCTTCCCTGGTTGCACAGTGGTGAGAGTCCGCCTGCTGATGCAGGGGACGCGGGTTCATGCACCGGTCCGAGAGGATCCCACATGATGCGGAGCGGCTGGGCCCGTGAGCCATGGCCACTGAGCCTGCACATCCTGAGCCTGTGCTCCGCAATGGGAGAGGCCACAACAGTGAGAGGCAAAAAAAAAAAAAAAAAAAAAAAAAAAAAAAAAAAAAAAAAAAAAAAATCAATCCAAGACCTAAATGTAAGAGTTAAAAGTACTGAACTCTTAGAAGAAAACATAAATGTGAATCTTTGTGACCTTGGATTAGGCAACAGTTTCTTAAATATAACACCAACAGCACAAGCCAATAAAAGAAAACACAAATTAAACTTCATCAAAATTAAAAACTTTTCAAGAAAGACAGACACCATATGATTTCACTTATGTGTGAAATCTAAAAAACAAAGTGAACAAACATAAAGCAGAAACATACTCAAAGATACAGAGAACAAACTGGTGGTTACCAGAGGGGAAGGGACTGGGCAGATAAGTGAAAGTAGATGAGGGACATTAAGAGGTGCAAAATTCCTGTTATAAAATAAATAAGTCACATCAATGTAATGTACAACATAGGAAATATAGTCAATAATATTGTAATAACTTTGTGTGGTGACAGATGGTAACTAGACTTATCATAGTGATCATTTTGTAATGTATAAAAATACTGAATCACTATGTTGTATACCTGAAAATAATATAATACTATAAGTCGATTATACTTCAATAAAAATTTTACACTTGTGTATCAAAGGACATTATTGAGAAAGTAAAAAGACAACACAAAAAATTGAAGAAAATACTCGGGACTTCCCTGGTGGTCCAGTGGTTAGGACTCTGTGCTTCCACTGCAGGGGGCGCAGGTTCCATCCCTGGTCAGGCAACTAAGATCCCGCATGCCTCACAGCCAAAAAATAAAAAATAAATAAAATTAAAATTTTTTTTTTAAATGGGAGAAAATACTTGTAAATCATACATCTGATAAAAGTCTAGTATATAGAAATATCCATAACTCTTACAACTCAGCAACAAAAAGACAAACAACCCAATTTTTAAGTGAACAAAGGACTTGAATAGCTATTTCTCCAAAGAGCATATGCAAATGGCCAATAAGCGCATGAAAAGATGCTCAACATCATTAGTCATTAGGGAGATGAAAATCAAAACTACAGTGAGCTATCACTTCACACACACTAGAATGGCTATAAGCAAAAAGGCAAACAGTAACAAGTGTTGATGAGGATGTGAAGAAATTGGAACCCTCATAATTTGCTTGTGGGAATATAAGATGATGCAACAACTGTGGAAAACCATTTGGCTTTTCCTCAAAAAGTTAAACATGAAATTTCCATATGTCCCAGCAATTCCACTCTTTGGTATATACCCCAAAGAACTGAGAACAGATGTTCAAACAAAAATTTGTATACAAGTGTTCATAGCAGTGCTATTCACAATAGCCAAAATGTGGAAACAAGCAATATGTCCATCACTGATGAATGGATAGTCAAAATGTGATGTATCTATACAGTGGAATATTATTCAGCCATAAAAAGCAGTAAGTGCTGATTCATGCTACAACGTGGATGAAACTTGAAAACCGCTGAGTGAAAGAAGCCAGAGAAAACAAGACACATAGTATGTGATTCCATTTAGATGAAATTCCAGAATAGGAAAATCCATAGAGGCAGAAAGCAGATTATTGTTAGCCAAGAGTTGGGAGATGAAACGGGGGTGACAGTTTGAGTGGAGGATTTCTTTGGCAGGTAATGACTATGTTCTAGAATTAGATAGTGGCGATGGTTGCACAACACTGATACTAAAAATCACTGAATTGTACACTTGAAAGTGGTTTAAATGGTGACTTTTATTTTACTTTTTAAAAATATTTATTTATTTATTTATTTGGCTGCACCGGGTCTTAGTTGCGGCATGCGGGATCTGGTTCCCTGAGCAGAGATCGAACCCAGGCCTCCCACGTTGAGAGCACAGAGTCTTAGCCACTGGACCTCTAGGGAAGTCCTTAAATGGTGACTTTTTAATTATAGTGTAAAAGAAAAAATGTATGGCAAGTCAAGAGGTTTGCTGATGGAATCAGTTTCACCAACAATAAAGGGAATCAAACTCTTCAATCCCTGCATGTACAATTTGAGGCCCCTGTTTTTAACCCTGTTATGACTTTGATCACATGCAGCTCTCCATAAGATTGTAAGCTTTATGAGGGTAGGGGTGGAGTGTGGATTCCAGAAGTCTTTCCCAGTGCCAAGAAAACACTGAAAACAGTGAGACCTCGAAAACTTAGAGATGCCACAGAGACAGCCGATCAATAATTGACCCGGGGAGGAAATAGGACAACCTTTCTACTTGTCCAAATCTAGTGGTTCCTCTTAGAGTAACAGTATGAACAGAAAAAAAGAAACTCCCGCAAAACATGTGATAGCACAGAAGAACAATCTGAATTTCTTCTTCTTCCCTTCCTCCAAATTCTAAGGCATCAAGGCTGAAAAAGAAAGCATCTCTTGCAATGAATGCTAAGGTTACCGAAGGGAAATCACGTTGATTATTGAAATGTGAAGATCTATCCACTCAGAGCACCAGGAGCTGTTAAAAGCAGAATGAGCCATCTCCACGGAAGAATCAGGCAGCCTTTCAGGGGTTATGATGGCAGTGCTGGAATGCTTGTTTCAGAGCAAGTAGGAAGAAAAGTAAAAGCTAAAACTATACTTTATCACCTGACATTTTCACGCTCCTCTCTGGGTATGGCTAAGCCCCACTCTCAGATTCTCAGACACTTGACTCATCTTTCTCCTGCACCACAGTGAAGGCACATCTTTGGGTGTGGACTAGAGTTTCAGCCACGTCAAAATCTCCCAGTTGCCCATTCAGGTTCTTACCTGGGTTCAGTCTTACAGCCTCTACATTTCTCCAACCATACATGTCCCTAGGTCTTGGCTGAAGCTGTCCTCTCTTCTAACACCACCGTTCCAAGTGGCTGACCCTTATTCTTCAGTCAAGACTCAGCTGAGATTTCCTCTCCAGAGGGAAGTGCTTCCTGATCGCAGGCCGGATGAGACCACCCCGTCTCCGTCCTCACAGCCTCCTGGACCATTCCATCAGAGCCCATCCCTGTTTCCTGCCTTTTCCTCACCAGACTGTGAGTGCCTTGAAGGCAAAGAGCTCTGAGTTGACTGCCGTTATTTGAATGGATCACCAAGTAAACCCTCTAGGGCACATTTCCGCCTCTGTGAAATAATGGGGTTGGACAAGATCATTGATGTGGTCTGAACCTACTTAGCAAACACAATGTTTATCGCATTTAAACAAGCCTTTTAAAATTGCGAAAGTTTATATTAAAATCTTGATCTCTGCCTTGTCTTGAAAACTCAGGCAATTTGGCACCATTGGGCCCCCATTCGTGCATGGAACAGTCAGCTGCCTCTTTAGGTGGGGTGCACGCTGTTCCCTCACTCCTTTAGGCTTCTGGAGGCATTGAGCTTGAGTCCCTGGTCTAGATGCCTTCTGCAGCTCCGAATCTGAGGCTCTACCACTCCCTGATTCCAATTTCTCTTCTTCCTCCTCCATCCAGTCAACATTATCACTATTTTTTTTAAATCTTGATGAGAGCCAATGAATTGAGACATTCAACTTTCCTTGTTTTTAAAAATAATTAATAATTAATTTTTGGCCGCATTGGGTACTTGTTGCTGCACGAGGGCTTTTCTCTAGCTACGGAGAGCAGGGGCTATGCTTTGTTGCGGTGCACAGGCTTCTCATTGTGGTGGCTTCTCTTGTGGTGGAGCAGGGGCTCTAGGCGCATGGGCTTCAGTAGTTGTGGCTCGTGGGCTCAGTAGTTGTGGCGCACGGACTTAGGTGTTCCGTGGCATGTGGAATCTTCCTGGACCAGGGCTTGAACCCGTGTCCCCTGCATTGGCAGGAGGATTCTTAACCACTGTGCCACCAGGGAAGTCCCCTTGTTTTGTTTGATTGTTTGTTTGTTTGTCTACTTTCCTTGTACTTTAAGGCAGTAGTCACAAGCCTCCCCAGTTATTTCCTAAAAATTAATCACCAGATACGAGTTAATCATCCTTGGAAACAATGCCAGCCCTCTAAAAAGCACTGTGGCTTTTAGGTTATACAGAGCACCCTCCTCTTTCCCAGCACTGAACTGGGAATAGCAAATGCCAATTTCCAAAGCACACTTCAAAGGTAATCCAACCAAATACAGAATTCTTAAAAGTACCTCAAATGCTTGAACAAATCCTACCTATATATAACCATTTAAGCAATTTCAAATACATTTCCGTTGCATAATTATGCAAGGGCTTTGGTCATAAAACATGCTGCAAACTTAAGTGAAATCGCCACAAATGTTATTCGTAAGAAAAATGCCCAGTTACAAGGATACCTGTCATCATCTCCTCAATGGATTTCCATCCTGTCATTTCCCACCAAACGGCTGGTCCCAATCAGTCCACACTCAGGTCGTTGGAAAATCTGCCCAGAACAAGCACCCAGCCCAAAGAGGAAACTCAATTAGCATCTAGCTGGGCCCTGAGTAGATTGGCTCATAATGCTGGGGATTTTCAGCTTGAAAGCAGAAGTCATTATGTTTCTGTATATTAGTGACAAGGGACCATTATTTCCTCCAGAAACCCACTATTTCTCCTGTATTCCCTATTGACAGAGTTTAGAGCAGCGGTTCTCAACCCTGGCTGTACATTAGAAACACCCAGGGGGCTTTTAAAAAAATGCCCAAATTCGGACACCACTGACGACCAATTAATTCAGTCAGACTTTCAGAGAGGGGAGCCACTGGCATCAGAATGTGTAAGTGCTCAGGTGATGCCAAAGCACGGCCCTGTCATTGGGATGCAGTGGTACCCAACATGTGGATCTTGGATCAACCGTATCAGCATCACTCAGGAACTCATTAGAAATGCAGATCCTGGGACTTCCCTGGTGGCGCTGTGGTTACAAATCCGCCTGCCAATGCAGGGGACACGGGTTCGAGCCCTGGTCCGGGAAGATCCCACATGCCACGGAGCGGCTGGGCCCGTGCGTCACAACCACTGAAGCCCGTGCACCTAGAGCCCGTGCTCCGCAACACGAGAAGCCACCACAGTGAGGAGCTCACGCACCGCAACGTAGAGTAGACCCCGCTCGCCGCAACTAGAGAAAGGCCGCGCACAGCAACGAAGACCCAACACAGCCGAAAATAAATAAATAATTTTTTTAAAAAGAAAAAGAAATGCAGATTCTCGAGCCTCACCCCAGACCTACTGAACCAGAAACTCTGGTGTAGGTCCCAGTCATCTTTAGTTGAACAAGCATTCCAGGTGATTCTAATACATGCTAAGGTTTGAGAACCACTGGTATCATGGATTCAGTCAGGATTTGGTTTCCATCCCAAACCCACCACTTACTTTGTGACCTGAGACAAGCGCTTTCCTAGCTGAGGCTCAGTTTTCACATCAATAAAATGGGTATAATGAGGAATTAAATGCAACAATGCACAGAGTACACTTAATATACTATCTGATACAGAATCGGCACTCAATTAAACGTCAGCTAATATTATCCAGGTGTCCAACTTGGAAGTTACCCCCATTTCCCTTCCCCACCATATGCCCCCCCATCCAATCCTTGACCAAGTCTATCCATCTTTCACTCAACATTTCTTCCCTTCTTCTCCCCTCCTTCCACTACTGCCTTGGAGTCCAAGTTCTCATCACCCCCCCATTGGAGTGAACTGCAGATTCTGCACAAGGGCTGAGACTAGGAATGAGATGACAAAGGAGCTCAGGGCCCCTCCCTGACACAAGTTCACAAGGTCATCAGGGGCTGGGTCACTTCTGAGGAAGAGGATGAGCCAATGCTGGCCAAATGTGCCAATCCTCTCCTCTTGGGATTTCATGCTGAGTGGCAAGTTCGGCCCGAAATTTCTTTTGTTTTCAATCAACAGATAAGATTTAATACAAAAAATCTGTTAAATAGATATTGGAGAACTGAAAAAGCAGCTCGGCAAAACAGAAATAATAAATATAAGAGGCAGCTATTATTTCTAAATCTGTGAGAACCAAGGAAAGGTTTCTCCAGAACCCTTTGAGCAGAATCTAGAAGCTTGGAGAAGAAGCCCTGTGGAGTTGGGGAAATTTTTAAGTTGCAAAATTAGAAATCTCATATTAGCTAATTTACATAGTTTATGGCATATTGATCCAAAGTCATTTGCATCCCTAAGCTGTAAATCGGCCCTGAAATTTAAAAAAAAAACCCTTAAGACTGCAAAACTGTTGCCCCTGCAGCGGAGTCATTTCCAGAACTTCTTGTGTTATTTATTGGAGCTCAAGGCATCCTTGAGACCTATTGCAGCTACCCCCCAGGAAGTGAGAAAGCCACGTCCAAGATGTTGGCCAAGGGGCCTCAGTTCTAAATGAGGCCCGATCAGTTTATCCAAGAAGCCCACTTTCAGGTGGGTCCTCACGCCTTCTCTGTGAAGAGCACGACTGCCCATCGAGAGAAAGAGCCCCTCATTTGTCCTTCTTGGGTAATGTTCCCAAACTGTGTCCCCAGGTAACTGTCACGTGGATGGAATAAGCAAGAAAAGGGGATTGGGATCCAGAGCCTTGGTGACACAGGGAATGTGACTTCACCATTGCCGCACTTTTCTGGGCCCCAGTGGCCTCCTTACTGTCCCTCAGGCTCACCAGGCGCATTCCCTCCCGCCCTCGGGCCTCAGGGCCGGTCGTTGCTCCTTCCTGGCTAGGTTCTTGCCGGAGGCATGGTGGGGAAGGGAAATGGGGGATAACTTCCAAGCCCAGACAGCACCATCCCATCTCCTTCCCACTTGGGGTCAATCATCACCTCTCACCGAGCCCACTGTGACCAACTATTTACAGCTGCAGAGCAACCCCCCCAAAACACACACACACACACACACACACACACACACACGCGCGTGCGCTCTCCATCTCCCTCCCACCCTCCCTCCCTCACTGTTCTCTTTTCGTTGTCTGTCGTCTACCATCTTTTAGCTCAGAGCATCTCAAACTTGAGTTGCATCAGAATCATCTGGAGGGCTTGTTAAAACACAGGCTGCTGGGCCCAACCCCCCAGAGGGTCTGATTCTAACAAGTCCTCAAGGGATACTGATGCTGCCCGTCCAGGGACCTGGCTTTGAGAACCACTGTGCTGACATACCACATACCCTGCCGGGATACAACCCCGTGACAGGTTGGAGTGTATGGTCTCGGGAGTAGGACGGCCCTGAGTCCAAGTACTAAGTCCACCACTTCCCAGGTGTGACCTTGGGAAGATTATGTATGGGCCTCGGTTTGCTCGTTTGTAAATTGAGTGTTATCAGGACTGGTACCGAATTTGCAAGGCCCAGTGCAACATGGAAACACGGAACCCCTTGCTAAAAAGTTATGAAGAATTTCCAGGTGTTGACAGCAGAGCATTAAACTGAGTGCAGGGCTCCTTCTGAGCTCAGGGCCTTGTGTGACTACACTGCTTGCGTGTGTACCCAAGCCGCTGGGCCTGGGTGTGATAATAAATAGTATCTGGTCCATGGGCTTGTTGTGAAGACCAAACAGGATAAGGTATGTGGAAGACCTTATACAGTGCCTGGCACATAGTAGCTGCGAAAAGAACACGACTTTCCCTCCTTGCATCTTACCTTCCTCTTCCACCCATCTGTTACCCCTCAGAATAAGCCTTCTTGCCTCCACGGCTCCAGTCCTCACCCTTGAGCTTGGTCCTGCTGGGAACTAACAGCAAAGCCCTCCCCTGCGCAGGACTTGGCCTCGCCCTACTGTGGCTGCTGGCTGCTAGCCCTGCTCCTGGGAAGTGAGGGAGGGACCCCCTTCCAGGGACCCTTTGTTGCCTGGGTAGTTCAAGGGGCAAGTTCTGGGAGCAGCAGGCTGGGCTGCAGGAGTGAGCAGAGGCCAGCCCACAGCTGTGCAGCTGTGCAGCCCCAGAGCAGCTCCCCTGCAATGAACGAGAGATCGCAGGTGGGGAGGGCACCACCGTGACCCCTGCGAGGCCGTCGACGTCCCACGGAGTGACTGAGCCCCATACCCATCCGAGGGGACAAGCAGGGGACGGTTCTTTCTGGACCTGGAAAGCATCACTCTCCATAGCTTTACTGTGCTAGCTTACCTCACAGACTCTGAAATTCAGACCTGGCAGAAATGACCAGCCCCTCTGTGGGTGCTGCGCTGGCAAGGGTGGTAGTAAGGGGTAGAGAAAGAGCAAGAACCTGGCCCTCACGCACCACTCCGAATCCTGCGTGCTGTGGACGTCTCCTACCCAACCAGGCCAAGGCAGGGAGCCAGTCGGGGGCCTTGCGCACTTCAGGCCACTGCGGACCAAGGCAGGACGCCGAGCTTCCTGCAATGTACACGTGATGGCGGCAGATGGGGTAGGTGGCAGGGGGAGTGTGTCCATGCACCCCTGCTTTAAGCAAGTGTCAATTATAAAAACCTACAGATTTCACACACAAGAAAAGACGGGGGGGCGGAAGAGTAAGACGCGGAGATCACCTTCCTCCTCACAGAGACATCAGAAATACATCTACACGTGGAACTTCTCCTATAGAACACCCACCGAACGCTGGCAGAAGACCTCAGACCTCCCAAAAGGCAAGAAACTCCCCACGTATCTGGGTAGGGCAAAAGAAAAAAGAATAAACAGAGACAAAGAATGGGGACGGGACCTACACCAGTGGGAGGGAGCCGTGAAGGAGGAAAGACTCCCCCACACTAGAAGCCCCTTCGCGGGCGGAGACTGCGGGTGGCGGAGGGGGAAGCTCCGGAGCCGCGGAGGACAGCTCGGCCACAGGGTGCGGAGGGCAAAGCGGAGAGATTCCCGCAGAGGATCTGTACCGACCGGCACTCACCAGCCCGAGAGGCTTGTCTGCTCCCCCGCCGGTGCGGGCGGGGCCGGGAGCTGAGGCTTGGGCTTCAGTCGGATCCCAGGGAAAGGTCTGGAGTTGGCAGAGTGAAAACAGCCTGAAGGGGTTAGTGCGCCACGGCTGGCCGGGAGGGAGTCCGGTTGAAGTCCGGAGCTGCCGAAGAGGCAAGAGACCTTTTCTTCCCTCTTTGCTTCCTGGGCGTGAGGAGAGGGGATTAAGTGCGCCGCATAAAGGAGCTCCAGAAACGGGCGCGAGCCGCGGCTGTCGGCACAGACTGTAGAGACGGGTGTGGGACGCTAAGGTTGCTGCTGCCGCCACCAAGAGGCCTGTGTGTGAGCACAGGTCACTCTCCACACCGGCCCTCCCGGGAGCCCATGCAGCCCGCCACTGCCGGGGTCTCGGGATCCAGGGACAGCTTCCCCGAGAGAACGCACGGCGCCTCGGGCCTGTGCAGCGTTACGCCGCCCTCTGCCGCCGCGGACTTGCCCCGCCCCCGTGCCCCTCCCTCCCCCCAGCCTGAGTGAGCTGGAGCCCCCCAATCAGCTGCTCCTTTAACCCCGTCCTGTCTGAGCAAAGGGCAGAGGCCCTCGGACGACCTACACGCAGAGGCGGGACCAAGTCCAAAGCTGAACCCCAGGAGCTGTGCGAACAGAGAGGAGAGGGGGAGGTCTCTCCCAGCAGCCTCAGAAGCGGCGGATTAAAGCTCCACAATTAACTTGAAGTGCCCTGCATCTGTGGAAAACCTGAATAGACAACTAATCATCCCAAGTTGAGGAGGTGGACTTTGGGAGCAAGATGTACTATTATTTTCCCCTTTTTTTCTTTTTGTGAGTGTGTATGTGTGTGCTGCTGTGTGAGATTTTTGTCTGTATAGCTTTGCTTTCACCATTTGTCCTAGGGTTAGACCGACCCGTTTTTCTGTTTGTTTTTTTTTTTTAATATAAATTTTTCTTCTTAATAATTATTTTTTATTTTAATAACTATACTTTATTCTATTTTGTCTTCTCCCTTTCTTTCTTCCTTTCTTCCTTCCTTTCTTCCCTCCTTCCCTCCCTTCTTCCTTCCTTCCCCCCTACTTTCCTCCCTTCCTTCCTCCCCTCCTCTCTTCCTTCCTCCCTTTCCTCCTCTCCACCTTCCTTCCTTCCTTTCTTGCTTTCTTCCTTCCTTCATTTCTTCCTTCCTTTCTTCCTTCCTTCCCTCCCTCCCTCCTTCCTTCCTTCCTCCCTTTTCTTTCCTTTCTATTTTTTCTCCCTTTTATTTTGAGCCGTGTGGATTAAAGGCTCTTGGCGCCCCAGCCAGGCACCAGGCCTGTGTCTCTGAGGTGGGAGAACCAACCTCAAGACACTAGTCCACAAGAGACCTCCCAGCTCCACGTAATATCGGATGGCGAAAATCTCCCAGAGATCTCCATCTCAACACCAAGACCCAGCTTCACTCAAGGACCAGCAACGAACAGTGCTGGACACCCTATTCCCAACAAAGAGCAAGACAGGTCTACAGCCCCATCCATTAGCAGAGAGGCTGCCTAAAATCATAATAAGGCTACCAACATCCCCAAACACACCACCAGACGTGGACCTGCCCACCAGAAAGACAAGATCCAGCCTCATCCACCAGAACAGAGGCACTAGACCCCCAACCAGGGAACCTACTCAACCCACTGAACCAACCTTAGCCACTGGGGACAGCCACCAAAAACAACAGGAACTATGAACCTGCAGCGTGCAAAAAGGAGACCCCAAACACAGTAAGATAAGCGAAATGAGAAGACAGAAAAACACACAACAGATGAAGGAGCAAGATGAAAAGACACCAGACCTAACAAATGAAGAGGAAATAGGCAGTCTACCCTAAAAAGAATTCAGAATAATGATAGTAAAGATGATTCAAAATCTTGGAAATAGAATAGACAAATTGCAAGAAACAGTTAACAAGGACCTAGAAGAAATAAAGAGGAAGCAAGCAACAATGAGCAACACAATAAATGAAATGAAAAATACTCTAGATGGGATCAATAGCAGAATAACTGAGGCAGAAGGACAGATAAGTGACCTGGAAGATAAAATAGTGGAAATAACTAATGCAGAGCAGAAGAAAGAAAAAAGAATGAAAAGAACTGAGGACAGTCTCAGAGACCTCTGTGACAACATTAAACGCACCAACATTCGAATTATAGGGGTCCCAGAAGAAGAAGAGAAAAAGAAAGGGACTGAGAAAATATTTGAAGAGATTATAGTTGAAAACTTCCCTAATATAGGAAAGGAAATAGTCAATCAAGTCCAGGAAGCACAGAGAGTTCCATACAGGATAAACCCAAAGAGAAACACACCAAGACACATAATAACCAAACTGTCAAAAATTAAATACAAAGAAAACATATTAAAAGCAGCAAGGGAAAAACAACAAATAACACGCAAGGGAATCCCCATAAGGTTAACAGCTGATCTTTCAGCAGAAACTCTACAAGCCAGAAGGGAGTGGCAGGACATATTTAAAGTGATGAAGGAAAAAAACCTACAACCAAGATTACTCTACCCAGCAAGGATCTCATTCAGATTTGATGGAGAAATTAAAACCTTTACAGACAAGCAAAAGCTGAGAGAGTTCAGCACCACCAAACCAGCTCTACAACAAATCCTAAAGGAACTTCTCTAGGCAAGAAACACAAGAGAAGGAAAAGACCTACAAGAACAACCCGAAACAATTAAGTAAATGGTAATAGGAACATACATATCGATAATTACCTTAAATGTAAATGGATTAAATGCTCCCACCAAAAGACACAGACTGGCTGAATGGATACAAAAACAAGACCCATATATATGCTGTCTACAAGAGACCCACTTCAAACCTAGGGACACATACAGACTGAAAGTAAGGGGATGGAAAAAGATATTCCATGCAAATGGAAATCAGAAGAAAGCTGGAGTAGCAATTCTCATATCAGACAAAATAGACTTTAAAATAAAGACTATTACAAGAGACAAAGAAGGACACTACATAATGATCAAGGGATCAATCCAAGAAGAAGATATAACAATTGTAAATATTTATGCACCCAACATAGGAGCACCTCAATACATAAGGCAAATACTAACAGCCTTAAAAGGGGAAATCGACAGTAACACAATTATAGTAGGGGACTTTAACACCCCACTTTCACCAATGGACAGATCATCCAAAATGAAAATAAATAAGGAAACACAAGCTTTAAATGATACATTACACAAGATGGACTTAATTGATATTTATAGGACATTCCATCCAAAAACAACAGAATACACATTTTTCTCAAGTGCTCATGGAACATTCTCCAGGATCAATCATATATTGGGTCACAAATCTAGCCTTGGCAAATTTAAGAAAATTGAAATCGTATCAAGTATCTTTTCCAACCACAATGCTATGAGACTAGATATCAATTACAGGAAAAGATCTGTAAAAAATACAAACACATGGAGGCTAAACAATACACTACTTAATAACGAAGTGATCACTGAAGAAATCAAAGAGGAAATCAAAAAATACTTAGAAACAAATGACAATGGAGACACGACGACCCAAAACCTATGGGATACAGCAAAAGCAGTTCTAAGAGGGAAGTTTATAGCAATACAATCATACCTTAAAAAACAGGAAACATCTCGAATAAACAACCTAACTTTGCACTTAAAGCAATTAGAGAAAGAAGAACAAAAAAACCCCAAAGTTAGCAGAAGGAAAGAAATCATAAAGATCAGATCAGAAATAAATGAAAAAGAAGTGAAGGACACAATAGCAAAGATCAATAAAACTAAAAGCTGGTTCTTTGAGAAGATAAATAAAATTGATAAACCATTAGCCAGACTCATCAAGAATAAAAGGGAGAAGACTCAAATCAATAGAATTAGAAATGAAAAAGGAGAAGTAACACCTGACACTGCAGAAATACAAAAGATTATTAGAGATTACTACAAGCAACTGTATGGCAATAAAATGGACAATCTGGAAGAAATGGACAAATTCTTAGAAATGCACAACCTGCCAAGACTGAACCAGGAAGAAAGAGAAAATATGAACAGACCAATCACAAGCACTGAAATTGAAACTGTGATTTAAAATCTTCCAACAAACAAAAGCCCAGGACCAGATGGCTTCACAGGCGAATTCTATCAAACATTTAGAGAAGAGCTAACACCTATCCTTCTCAAACTCTTCCAAAAGATAGCAGAGGGAGGAACACTCCCAAACTCATTCTATGAGGCCACCATCACCCTGATACCAAAACCAGACAAAGACGTCACAAAGAAAGAAAACTACAGGCCAATATCACTGATGAACATAGATGCAAAAATCCTCAACAAAATATTAGCAAACAGAATCCAACAGCACATTAAAAGGATCATACACCATGATCAAGTGGGGGTTATTCCAGGAATGCAAGGATTCTTCAATATACGCAAATCAATCAACGTGATACACCATATCAACAAACTGAAAGAGAAAAACCATATGATCATCTCAATAGATGCAGAGAAAGCTTTTGACAAAATTCAACACTCATTTATGATAAAAACCCTGCAGAAAGTAGGCATACAGGGAACTTTCCTCAACATAATAAAGGCCATATATGACAAACCCACAGGCAACATCGTCCTCAATGGTGAAAAATTGAAACCATTTCCACTAAGATCAGGAACAAGACAAGGTTGCCCACTCTCACCACTCTTATTCAACATAGTTTTGGAAGTTCTAGCCACAGCAATCAGAGAAGAAAAAGAAATAAAAGGAATCCAAATAGGAAAAGAAGTAAAGCTGTCACTGTTTGCAGATGACATGATACTATACATAGAGAATCCTAAGGATGCTACCAGAAAACTAAAAGAGCTAATCAATGAATTTGGTAAAGTTGCAGGATACAAAATTAATGCACAGAAATCTCTGGCATTCTTATACACTAATGATGAAAAATCTGAGAGTGAAATTAAGAAAACACTCCCATTTACCATTGCAACAAAAAGAATAAAATATCTAGGAATAAACCTACCTAAGGAGACAAAAGACTTGTATGCAGAAAACTATAAGACACTGATGAAAGAAATTAAAGGTGATACAAATAGGTGGAGAAATATACCATGTTCTTGGATTGGAAGAATCAACATTGTGAAAATGACTCTACTACCCAAAGCAATCTACAGATTCAATGCTATCCCTATCAAATTACCACTGGCATTTTTTACAGAACTAGAACAAAACATTTCACAATTTGTATGGAAACACAAAAGACCCCGAATAGCCAAAGCAATCTTGAGAACGAAAAATGGAGCTGGAGGAATCAGGCTCCCTGACTTCAGACTCTACTACAAGACTACAGTAATCAAGACAGTATGGTACTGGCACAAAAACAGAAATATAGATCAATGGAACAGGATAGAAAGCCCAGAGATAAACCCACACACATATGGACACCTTATCTTTGATAAAGGAGGGAAGGATATACAGTGGAGAAAAGACAGCCTCTTCAATAGGTGGTGCTGGGAAAACTGGACAGCTACATGTAAAAGTATGAAATTAGAACAATCCTTAACACCACACACAAAAATAAACTCAAAATGGGTTAAAGACCTAAATGTGAGGCCAGACACTATCAAACTCTTAGAGGAAAACATAGGCAGAACACTCTACGACATAAATCACAGCAAGATCCTTTTTGACCCATCTCCTAGAGAAATGGAAATCAAAACAAAAATAAACAAATGGGACCTAATAAAACTTAAAAGCTTTTGCACAGCAAAAGATACTATAAACAAGACCAAAAGACAACCCTCAGAATGGGAGAAAATATTTGCAAATGAAGCAACTGACAAAAGATTAATATCCAAAATTTATAAGTAACTCATGCAGCTCAATAACAAAAAAGCAAACAACCCAATCCAAAAATGGGCAGAAGAACTAAATAGACATTTCTCCAAAGAAGATATACAGATTGCTAACAAACACATGAAAGAATGCTCAACATCATTAATCATTAGAGAAATGCAAATCAAAACTACAATGAGATATCATCTCACACCGGTCAGATTGGCCATCATCAAAAACTCTAGAAACAATAAATGCTGGAGAGGGTGTGGAGAAAAGGGAACCCTCTTGCACTGCTGGTGGGAATGTAAGTTGATACAGCCACTATGGAGAACAGTATGGAGGTTCCTTAAAAAACTACAAATAGAACTACCATACGACCCAGCAATCCCACTACTGGGCATATAACCTGAGAAAACCATAATTCAAAAAGACTCATGTACCAAAATGTTCATTGCAGCTCTATTTACAATAGCCAGGACATGGAAGAAACCTAAGTGTCCATCAACAGATGAATGGATAAAGAAGATGTGGCACATATATACAATGGAATATTACTCAGCCATAAAAAGAAATGAAACTGAGTTATTTATAATGAGGTGGATGGACCTGGAGTCTGTCATACAGAGTGAAGTAAGTCAGAAGGAGAAAAACAAATACCGTATGCTAACACATATACATGGACTCTAAGGGGAAAAAATGTCATGAAGAGATTAGTGGTAGGACAGGAATAAAACACAGACTTACTAGAGCATGGACTTGAGGATATGGGGAGGGGGAAGGGTGGGCTGTGATGAAGTGGGAGAGTGGCAGGGACATATATACACTACCAAATGTAAATTAGATAGCTAGTGGGAAGCTGCCACATAGCACAGGGAGTTCACCTCTGTGCTTTGTGACCACCTAGAGGGGTGGGATAGGGAGGGTGGGAGAGGGTGACGCAAGAGGGAAGAGATATGGGAACATATGTATATGTATAACTGATTCACTTTGTTGTAAAGGAAAAACTAACACACTATTGTAAAACAGTTATACTCCAATAAAGATGTTTAAAAAAAAAAGAAAAGAAAAGACAGGGGCACATTTTCCAATGACCTCGCCCTATATCTCCTATTAGATCTTTTTTTTAAAAGTCACCTCTCCTGGTAAATAATGTAATTCAATTCACAAAACATCCCTTTGTGCTTCATCTTTCAGAAAGAGCCATGCCTGTCACAGGAAGTAGTGTTCACACGCACACTTCTGGGCTTTCCTGGTGGCGCAGTGGTTGAGAATCCACCTGCCAATGCAGGGGACACGGGTTCGTGCCCCGGTCCGGGAAGATCCCACATGCCGCGGAGCAGCTGGGCCCGTGAGCCATGGCCGCTGAGCCTGCGCGTCCAGAGCCTGTGCTCCGCAATGGGAGAGGCCACAACAGTGAGAGGCCCGCGTACCACAAAAAAAAAAAAAAAAAAAAAAAAAAAAACCACGCACACTTCTGTGTGTATGTGCACACGTGTAAGTCACAGTAACAGGGCCTCTGCTGACCCAGGAACCACGTGGCCTCCCCACTGTGCCGGGCGGTCTGGGGCAGGTCCTGTGTTGGTACTTCCTTGTTCTGTGACCCTGCATGAGTTCCTTGTCTTTCTGCTCTGCCTTTTTCTCTTCTGTACGTGGAGCAGTCGTGAAGATGGGTGCTAATGAACATTAACGAGGTGTCTGACACAGGGTAATAGCTAATCAGGCCAAATTTGCAAAGTTGTTGGAATGGTCACACGAAGTAGCAAATGCACCTGGCACGTGGGAGCTGCCCAGAAAACGTCAGCTGAAAGGAGTCAAGGACCCTGAGTTAGAGTCCACGTGGCTTTGCCTGATCCCACAGTGAGAAATGGCAACTCGGGATCACTTCCTCTCCTTTCGACCTCATTGATTGGGAGAACACTTCCCCCACCCCCATCGCTTGGGTGGCTGGAGGATGAGGAAAGGCTGAAGTACAGCAATGTGATGGCTAATTTTATGGCTCAGTTTGCCTGGGCTGAGGGAGGCCCAGATAACTGGTAAAATATTATGTCTGGGTGTGTCTCTGAGGGTACCTCTGGAGAAGATTAGCATTTGAATCAGGAGATGGAGTAAAGAAGATCACCCTTCCCAATCCAGGTGGGTATCATCCAATCCATTGAGGGCCCTAGTAGAGCAAAAAGGCAGAGAAAAGAGTGGACTGCGCTCTTTGCTTGAGCTGGGACATCCATCCTCTCCTGCCCTCAGACATCAGCGCTCTTGGTCTCAGGCCTTCAGAGTCAGACTGAACTACACCACCTGCTTCCCTGGGCCTCCAGCTGGCAGACGGCAGATAGTGGGACTTCACATGAGCCAATTCCTATAACAAATGTCCTCTTATAGAGACCAAGCGGTCTCTGTTTCTGTTATATATCCTACTGGCTCTGTTTCTCTGGAGAACCCTCATACAGGCAATTCCTAAGACAAAGCAGCGCCTCTGTGGAGTTTTCTTAACAGATATGAACCCAATGGGGCACCAGGAGGCTGCCCAGGCCTCAAGGAGGTCCTGTGTAACCTTTGACATCTCTCCAAAATACTCCATTCACAGTGTGACACTGAAAGGACTAAGGACATGACATTTGTCCTCCATCTCTAAATGTCTATTCCGTACTCATGTGCTGCTGTGAGAGTGATAGTTGGTACAACCACTTGGGAAAACTCTTTGGCCATATCTTTGAGATCCGAACATACACATACCCTGTCCAAGGGAAACGAGTGAATATGGCCACCAAAAAAGCAGGCAAGAACATAGTCTTAATCTGTTCAGGCTGCTATAACAGAAATGCCACAGACTGAGTGGCTCATAAACAAAAGAAATTTATTTCTCACAGTTGTGGAGGCTGGGAAGTCTAAGGTCAAGGCATGGGCAGAGATGGTGTCTGGTGAGGACCTGCCTTCTGGCTCATGGACAGCTGTCTTCTTGCTGGGTCTCCACACGGTGGAAGGGGCAAGGGCCCTCTCTGGGGTCTCTTTTATGAGGTCACTAATCCCACGACCTAATCACCTGCCAAAGGCCCCACCTCTATACACCATGACACTGGGGGTTAGGTTTCAACATAGAATCATGGGGGGAAACAAACACTCGGTCTATCGTAAGCGCTCATACTAGTTTATTCGTGATAGCTCCAAAATGGAAACAACCTAGATGCCCATCTATAGGAGAATGGGTAAATAAATTGTGCATATTCATACAATGGAATGCTACCTAACAATAAAAAGAATAAACCACCGCTAAATGCAAAAGCAGGGATGATCTCCATATTAACGTTCAGCAAAAGAAGCCAGGCACAAAGAGAATATACACTGTATTACTCAACTTACATGAAATTCAAGAACAGGCAAAATCAACCCATGGTGAGAGAAGTCATGATGGTGGTTACCTCTGGGGGGATAGTGACTGCAAAAGGACATAAGAGAACCTTCCGGGTGCTGTAAATATCCTGATCTGGGTAGGGTTACAGAGATGCATGTAAGAATATAAAAACCACCAAATTGTATACCTAGAATTAGAGTACTTTACACATACTTTGCTGTATGTGTTATATCCCAATAAAAACGAAAGAATACGTATATCCGTTACCAGATTCTATTGTCTGTGTGAGCTGTGAACAAATAAATCCAGTAACTATCTTGGAAAAAGCACACTTAAATTACTTTATATTATTTTTTGTGCTAATGCCTTAATTTTAAACATGTTCACATTTGAAATACACGACAATGTTTGCAAGCCATTTTGGCATGTCTTCATTGGGTAATAAACCGAAGCTTAAAGAAAGGGCCTCTCTGGCCCCCTCTGAACCTCTGGGAGGCCCCGTCCTGAACGCAGCCACAGGACAGGTGAAGATGGGTGAGGTCTGTGGGAGGTGGAAGATGGGACAGGGTCTGAGAAGTGCCCACACTGGGGGCCCTGATGGGGCAGGAGGGTGGCCTCGGGTGCCCAGTCCAGGCTCTAGTCCCAGCTAGGTCTCTTGCTGGCTGAGGCATCTCAGCCGAGCTATAAACCTCTGTGCCTCAGCCCTTTGGCTGCAATGTGAGGGTAACAGCAAAACTCTTAGAGAAGGTGTCAGGAGAATTAAAACCGCCTTTGGCACCGGGCCTGGCACATTACAAGTGCTCAATAAAGTTTCGTGATTAGTGTTAAGATGATCGAGGGAGGATTATTGCGGCTGTAGTCTTGCCTGGACCTGCCTCAGAAATGCCTTTTCTAAAGGCAGGAGCCAAAGAAAAAAGATTTAGGATTAACTCTTCCAAAATAGCAAATGTTTTCTCTTTGGCATTAGGTCTAACACCAGCTGCATTGTTACACCCCAGGAGAAATGTGTCCTCATCAAGTCACAAAAGGCTGGTTTCAACCCACCGAGGGAACAACAACACAACAAAAATAGTCTGAAATCCTGGAAAAGCCAATAGCTTCAGGTACACATTATCCAGACCATCTTTGATTTGGGGGTTCACTGAAGCATGGCTGACGCGTGGTTATCTTGGGTCCTATGTGTCGCTTCTGTAAATAGACTTTTGTTTTTAAAAAAAATTGACTGATTTGGAAAAACTGAAAGAAATACGAGGAGCAGGGAGAAATACTTTTTCTCTCTATCCCTTCCCAGGAAATTGACAGGTCTGAGGAGCCTGGCTGTTCACACATTAATTAACCTCTGGTAGCCTCTGTTTCTGCCCTTGTACATGGGAGGCATACAGGGGAGACTAGGAATGCAGATTCTGGAGTCAGACTCCAGGGGGTGTGTTCACACCACCAGTTTCCAGTTGCTTGGCCTGGGACCAGGCATGGGGCTCCTGTGCTTCTGCTTCTTCATCTCTAAATGGAAGAAATAATGATACCTGCCTCCTGGGGTTCTTGTGAGGATGATAACACATGTATGGTATTCAGAACAGTGCCTGGCATAGTAAGTACTCAATAGATGTTAGCTGCTGGTCACAAGCATAGTGCACCCAGACACTATCGTGCAGAATAATGAGGGAGTAGTAGTAGCAACCATCGTTATTGCTATTTAGACGGCCCCAGGACCTCTGGTCTTGTGGCTGCTGGTCCCTTTTGAGGAAACCTTCAAGAAGGTCACACCAGTGATGATTCAAGGCCTGGGAGACAACCTCCACCTACCTGAGATCTTCCCAATCTTCCGAGGGCAGCGACCGTGCAGCTCAAAGGCATTTTAATGTCAGAGTGAAAAAAGCTGGCCTTAGTGGGCAGCGAGTCCACATTCCTCATTTATATGTGAGGAACCAAGGCTCAGAGAAGGCAAGCGACCCGCCCAAGGTCACACAGCAGAATATGTGACCTGAGCTGGGAAGACAGCTCAAGGCTCATGACTCGCCACAGCCCTGCCCTGCTCTTTCCCTCCCACAGCTCGTTCTGCCAGAGCTTCTGGCACCTCACACAGTCCTCCCACCTCACCATCTCCCGGGTGGGCTCCCTATCAGGTTATGGGCTCATCTAATTCTTGGCCACATCCTGCTGAAGACCCATTTTTCTTACTGAATCAAGCTGCCATTAGGTCCTGAAAGCCCCATAAGTCTTCTATGGATGAGCACATCCTTTAATCTATTATTCCACAGCCCTATTTATATATATTTATCCATATGGCTATATAAATAGGGCTTTGAGACATATAGTGGCAGGTTATTGCTGTAGCATAGCTGTTCTCCCCAAGAGGAAAACAAAAATGATATATGGCTGAGGCTCTTTTCCATGCAGAAAGCTCCCATCTGATTTATTAAGGGTTAGGTGGCAGCCACATGCTCTGGAGGTAGAGAATCTATTGCAAAGTTATCTAAGAACAGGACACTGGCAGCTCCAGACACCAAAAGGCAAGGCTGGGGCGTGGCAGGAGCTCAAACAGGCTTAGAGCTGGGCTTCCCTGGTGGCGCAGTCGTTGAGAGTCCGCCTGCTGATGCAGGGGACACGGGTTCGTGCCCCGGTCCGGGAAGATCCCACGTGCCGCGGAGTGGCTGGGCCCATGGGCCGTGGCCGCTGGGCCTGCGCGTCCGGAGCCTGTGCTCCGCAACGGGAGAGGCCACGACAGTGAGAGGCCTGCGTACCACACACACACACACAAAAAAAACACAAAGAGGCTTAGAGTACCTGCTCACAGACACCTGCCATGTCCCGCGTACCGCAAAAAAAAAAAAAAAAAAAAAAACCAAACATGGTGTTGAAGAAATATGTTGATCACAGATACATTTATGACCATTTCAAAATATATTACATGTTACAGCGTTTAATGAAGTACACATTCATTGTAAATCATTCATGAACTCACAGTAGCCTTGGATGATGGTGCTGTATTTTCTCACAGAATACTGTGAGTACGTCTGTTTTTTAAGGGGAAGGTGGTGAAACTTTAATTTTCAGTGAAAACACTCAGATTAGGAACCTCTGAGCTAGCGCTACCTCCTCACGTCACAGATGAGAGTCAGGCTGGGGTGGGGGCCCAGGAAGTGACTCAGCCAAGGCCACACGGTGAGTTAGGACAGGCTCAGGGCTAGAACCCAGTTCTGGGAGAATCAAGGTTTCCGGAGGGCAAGGCTATCACACGCTAGCAGGATGGTGGGGGGCAGAGTCCCCTTCCTTTCTGACAATTCCAACCCAGGTGAGGACGGGGAGTTACAGGGGGGTGTGCTCTGCTCTGGAGGGGAGTGCAACTCTTAGAAGCACCTGGAGATGATTTGGCACTTTCCGGTGAAGTTGAGGGTATATACACCCTGTGACTTACGATTGTGCCCTAGAGAAGTTCTAGACACGTGAGTAAGGCAATATGCTCAAGACGGTTCACTGGAGCTTTACAAAATGGAATAAAGTAAATGACCATCAAGAGGAAAACATACGTTGAAGCATTCGAAGACTTTCTTTCCAGTGGTTAGAAAGAATAATCCAGTTACATCCATTCCCAGGAATAAACCTCATGGCTGCAAACAGGACCACCTGGGCTGGCGCTGGGCCTGTTGTGAGGCCTTAGTCCCTTCTCCTCTCCAGGCCTCAGTTTCTTCATGTGTAAAATGGGAACGTGTGATTAGACCAGTGGTTTTTCAAACGGTGCTTGGCAAAGCCCTAGAGAGGCTTCAGAGGTTCTGCAAATTTAGATGCAAATGTCACCTTTCAAAAAGATTTTAAACGATTTTAAAACTGTAGGAAACAGCACGCACGAGGTGCTTTGTACAAATGTTAACCCTTCGCAGACTGCTGGTGCCAGGGCAGAGTGTGAAGGCTGCTCCACTCCTAGTCTACAGAACTCAGAGTGAGCTCCCCGCCTTCCCCGTTTCATCGGAGCACGTCCTGACGTCCTGAGACGGCAAGGCAGCAGCTGTTAAAATCTGTTGCCATTTTCAACTGCTCAGCTGAGAAAGGCAAGGTTTTGTTTCAATGTCGTGTAACCAAAGCAAAACACAGCAATGATTTCTGTGTTTTAGAAGATGATAATGGTCATCCATAATTTCAAATTTGTACTTTTTGTTAAATTTTATTTACTAATGCAATAAAACTGTTAAAATAACCTTTTTCTTTCGCTAATTTTATATTCACAGGAAACTTGTAATCCCAAGAGTTCCTGAATACCCTCATACAATTTCAGTTTCGCCTAATATTTGCCATCATACATTACGGTGGTATATTTGGCAAAACTAAGAAACCAACCTGGGTATATTACTAGTAAGTAAACTCTAGATTTTAGGGCTTCCCTGGTGGCGCAGTGGTTGGGAGTCCGCCTGCTGATGCAGGGGTCACGGGTTCGTGCCCCGGTCCGGGAAGATCCCACAGGCCGCGGAGCGGCTGGGCCCGTGAGCCATGGCCGCTGGGGCTGCGCGTCCGGAGCCTGTGCTCCGCAACGGGAGAGGCCACGACAGTGAGAGGCCCGCGTACCACAAAAAAAAAATTAAAAAAAAAAAAAAAAAAAAATCTCTAGATTCTATTTGGATTTCACTGTTTTTTTTTTTCCCCACTAATGTCCTTTTTCTGTTCTAAGATCCAATCAATCCAGGATACCACATTACATTTAGTAAAATTTGTATTTTCCTCAATCTCAATGTCCTCATTTAACAAATAAATGTGCTAAATGTAAGCCCGTAGTTTTATACTAATAAAATTTTATCTCTTTTGTGTAATGAAATTCCAGGAAGACTCTCTGGGGGAAAAGAGGAGGGATATACTGTTGTTTTTTAAACAGTCTGCAAACACCTGGAGGAGCTGATCCTTGGGGTTGGTGTGACCCCAACAGCCCGTGGGGCACAGTTCCGGCACTGTTGGGTCTACCAGGACTTGCTAAAGAGAGCTAAGTCCCCAGCTCTCAGTGCGGAAGTTTCATGCCCTCTTTGGGTTGAAATTGCCTCTGGCTATTCATCCTGAAGGGACTGGGATGCTCTTCTCCAATAGAACGAACATGAGCCAGGCGTTCATTTATTCATTCGTTCTTTTGACAAATATTTAAGCACCTGCCATGTTCCAGGCAGTCTAGGAGCTGGGGCTTACCGATGGGTCATGTAGACAAATTACTGCCCTCGCGGAGCTTATATTCTAGCGGAGGAGATAATGATAAATGAGAGAAAAGTAAACTATATGATGTGCTAGATGGTGATGCCTAGAAAAAACACATAGTGGGAAAGGGACATAAAAGGTTGGTGGGAGGTGAAATTGTAGATAAAGAAGGAGCACACATCCTAGGGAAGAGCATCCTAGCAGAGGGATTGGCAAGTGCAAAGGCCCTGAGGCAGGAACACACCTGTGTGCTTGAGGAACAGCAAGAGGGCCAGTGAGGCTGTGGGGGAGACACCAGTTAGGAGGCTGGATGGAACCTGAGGGGCTGCCCAGAGCCTTCCAGAAACGATAGCTGGAGACTTTCAGGCAGCCCTGAGGCTCTAGGTCAGCAGCAGGGGCTGAGCACTCATAGTCTGAGCTTTCATACGAGTTTGACCATGTGTGCATCCCTGGGGCAGCAGGAATACACCCTGACAGACAGTGGAGCATCTCAGATGTGTCCGTACATGGAGCGAACTGGTAGAGTAGGGCTGGCCTGGGTACTGTGCTAGGGCGGCTGCTGGCACCTCTCCTGACCCAGCTCCCTGAGGAGCCACAGACACAAGGAATGGGTGTTAGCCAGCCTCCCACAGCCAGCCTGCTCTCGGATGGGGCCCATGGGGGCGGAGTGAGGCAGGGCACTGCCCAGGCAGGTCTCCCTGTGCTGGCAGCAGGTCCTGAACTTAACAACCCACGGAGAAATGAACCCTGCAGCTCTCGGGGCTCTTGAGAAATTAGAAGAAACTTGGGAAGCAAGAGGAACTTCCTGCAATTCATGGCATGGGTGGTGGAGGGGAATAGAGATATTTTCATGTGAATATTAAACCAAAGTGTCCTTCTACACATGGCTAAATCTACAAAGTGTCGTCCATCCATTCAATGGAACTCAGCTGTAAAAAGGAAAGAGCCACTGATATTGGCACCAACATGGATGTGTCTCCACAAAGGATGCTGAGTGAAAGAAGCCAGCCAGAGGGACTTCCCTGGTGGTGCAGTGGTTAAGAATCCGCCTGCCAACGCAGGGGACACGGGTTCGAGCCCTGGTCCAGGAATATTCCCACGTGCTGCGGAGCAACTAAGCCCGTCCGCCACAACTACTGAGCCTGTACTCCAGATCCCGCGAGCCACAACTACTGAGGCCACGTGCCACAACTACTGAAGCCCGCACACCTAGAGCCCATGCTCCGCAACAAAGAGAAGCCACTGCAATGAGAAGCCTGCGCACCGCAACAAAGAGTAGCGCCCGCTCACCACAACTAGAGAAAGCCCACACGCAGCAACGAAGACCCAACTCAGCCATTAAAAAAGGAAAAGAAAGAAGCCAGCCAGAAAAGAGCACATACTGTATGATTCCATGTATACAAAGTTCCAGAAAATACAAACTAATCTACAGTGACATAAAGCAGATTGCTGATTGCCTGGGGATGGGAGGGCAGCAGGGAGGGACAAGAGGGATTTCAAAGGGACTGGAGTAAATTGAGGGGGTGATGAATACGTTCATGATCTTGACTGTGGAAATGGGTTCCCAGTTGTGTACATATGTCAGAATTTATCAAGCTGTATGCTTTAAATATGTGCAACTTATTGTGTGCCAATTTATACATCAATAAATTTGAAAAATGTAAATGGAGTAAACACTCCAAGTAAAAGTTAGAGATAGAATGGGAAAAATAAAAGGTGTGACTTTATTTTCCAAGATTTTACTTATACTTTATGTATATATGTACATTTATATGTTTAAAACATGATTACATGTTCTATATTTCATGCGTTATAAATTTATACATGATTATATACTATAATGTATACTTCTATGTATTATATTTGTATTATATAAATATATTTGATTTTATGTATATTTTATCTTATGAGTTTACACATTTATAAATATATTTAACATACTGTATATAATTTATACATATTGTGTGCTATATAAAATTTTGCATTTATTCATTTTATATATTATGAACATATATTTTTAAAATTTATTTATTAAATTTATTTATTTTTGGCTGCATTGGGTCTTCGTTGCTTGCTGTGCGTGGGCTTTCTCTAGTCGTGGTGAGTGGGGGCTACTCTTCATTGCGGTGCACGGGCTTCTCATTGCGGTGGCTTCTCTTGTTGTGGGCTGTAGGCACGCAGGCTTCAGTAGTTGTGGCATGCAGGCTCAGTAGTTGTGTCCCATGGGCTCTAGAGCACAGGCTCAGTAGTTGTGGTGCATGGGCTTAGCTGCTCTGCGGCATGTGGGATCTTCCCGGATCAGGGCTCGAACCCGTGTCCGCCGCATTGGCAGGCGTATTCTTAACCACTGTGCCACCAAGGAAGCCCATGAACATATTCTTGTGTGTGTATGTGTGTTTATAAGGAAAATCCCAGGCTCCCTAACGGGTGATTGATTGAATCGCCTCATTCCATCAGCCAAAGCTCTCTCCAAGATTTCTCCAAATTCCCAACTGTTCGAAGTTCTAGCCTTCCAGCCTCTGTCTCCTGGCTGTGGCTTTATCTGCACCCCGGTATTAGTTTATAAACGAGACACACATCTTCTCCCCACACCCCTGCTACTCCCCAAGTAACCTCGAACACAAAGGTGCTGCCTAAAAACTGAATTTTCCGTGAATGCTAGGGAATCGCAGCAAGCAACTTCAAAGGGCATCTTATTCTTCGGGCCACCCTGGTTGGGGCTTCTCCTCCACCCTACCGCCCAGCGCTCCTACCCTCCCAGCTCTTACTTTCCTCTGTGCCCCGCCCTGCTGGACCACCTCCGCTTTTTCTCTCCAGAGCAGGGCATTCTGCGTGCCCAGAACCTCCTCCCAGACTCTCAAAATGTTCCACAGAACAAAAGACCAACAGAGAGGTAGTTGACAGCTGTTGTTTTCCAGCCTCCTATATATATATATATACAGCTTTGTAACTGCACATGCATATGTATTCATGTGTACACACACACAGGCTTACCCCCCAAACAACTACCAAGATGCTAACCCAAAAAGCCACCCCACCCCCCGGGTTCCTTTCCCCTTCCCACACCCACGTCCCAGGGGCCCTCAGAGCTGCTGCCTCACCCCCTCACTCTCTGAAGTGTCTTTCCTTCCTGTCCTAAAGTGCTACTCCGCATCCCTGGTTTCTCCCTCCGGGGCTTCGTTTCCTGAGTAAGTAGCAAGCCCGCCAGTACAAAGGCTGAATAAACAGTCGGTAGAAATTAACTTGAACGTTCAGGAAGAAGAACAAAGACTTTCGACATGAGCCGGGGAGGGAATCATAATTGCCATAGAGAGAGTAGCCGCGGGCTCCGGGCTGCAGGAGACACAGAAGCAGGGGTGTTGACAGTGGCGGAGACAGGCAGGTGCGATGCTGATTTGATAAGTACAAGGGTGAGAATTCTAATGTAATGGAGATGCTGATGGAAAGGGGAATTGGGACTGGGAAAGGAGACGGCTTGGAAGGAAAGGGCATCTGGCAGCAGGGGCCTGGGCAGCAGGCGTTTTGATGGTGTCATCCCCCTGGAGCCATAATTATGGCCAAGGAGGCAACCCACGGTGGTTCAAGGGGACAGAGGAGGGGGGAGCAGCAGTTGGGTCCTCAATGTGGAGGAAAGGATCCAGGGAAAGGGGGTAGACCCGACCCTGGAAGAACCCACAGAACCAGATAAAGATGGCCTGTTTGAGAGACTTCTTGAAAGAAGCATTCAGCCAATGTTGCCCTCACACCTACCCCATTCAACAGCTGAAGGGCACAAATAATAAACAAAATATTTATCAAGTGCATCCTAGATGTCAGAAACTTTAGGTTAGAGTTCCACAGTTTGAGATGGCACTATTATTATTGACCCTAGTTCACAGATGAGCAAACTGAGGCCCAGAGAAGTTAAGTAACTTCCCTGAGATCACACAGCTCTTAGCCAGTCGCAGCCAAAAAACCAAGGAAATAGTCATGGAATTCCCTTTGCGGCATTTCATCCTCTTTTAACTGAGTTTCTGTAGTATCTGCTTGAAGGCAAATGCACTTAATCGTCTGTTCTGTCAACAAAATATTTTTGCGGGCCTATGATGCTCTGGGTCCTGTTTCATATACTAGTTACAGAAAGAGAAGACGTGTCCTGCTCTCAAGAGACTCACATATGCTAGGAGGCGATGTCTCAGTAGAAGGGTGCTCCACGTGCTGTGACGGCCTGGGCAGCCGTGAGGGATGGGTTGGGGGTACCGTTTCTCACCTGGGGGCGAGAATTCAGAAGGACTTCCTAGAAGAGGGATACTCAACGTGTTAGAGGAAGAAGCAGAGACAGCTTTAGCAGAGGCAAAGAACAAGAGAACTCGACTTTCCAAAGTTTGGAATGACTGGAGTTGAAGGTTGAGGGGGGTGGTGAGTCCGGAGGCTCTGAAGGCTCACAGCGTTCTGGAAGCCTTTCTGGACACACCAGGGGTCTCCCCTGAGGGTGGTGAGAATGGTCGGAGCCCCCATCCAGCCTGGAAATGAGGATAAAGAAATCTCCTGGGAGTGTTTCCCTCCCTGAGAGAAGTGGAGGCAGCTCCCTAGGAGCTGTGGCCGGTCCACTCAGGTTAGTGGGCGAGGATCTGAACATCAAACCGTGACCTTTCAGAGGAACATCACGTCATGCCACCTCTGGACGCCCAGGAAGCCGCAGGAGGGACACACAGTGTCCCTGTTGCTAAGTTGCTTCATGTTCTATATGTTCTCAGGTACGAGGACACACCATAAATATTCATAGGTGGAAATACAAGTGAGGCCCCCCCGTGCTCCAGAAGAAACCAACCAGGACACCTGGCTTTTGTCATTCTGCCTTTAAATGCCAGGTCAGAGCGGAGGAAGAACTATACCCTCTAAAACCCGGTTTAACAAAAGACATCTCCATGCTCCGTGGCCTCTTAATTTCTGTAGATGTTAAAGTGCAGAGAATTAAAGAATCAATGGGCAATTAAAGAGGCACTGGCAGGTTCTGGCCAAGAGCGTATTATTTATTTATTCAGCCAGCCACACTGATTTTTAAAGCGCTAACTTTCCATTTTGTTTCTGACATCAAAAATAAATCAAACTAAACTGTATACATCATAGCTGAAAAAAAGTATTTGCACGATGCATTGCCCCTTTGAAGGTGGAGCCACCTGCAAAAGGAATTTTTGTCTGTGTCAAAAAAAAAAAAAAAGATATGAATTCATTCTGGCACTGGCCTCCCCTTAGGACACAGATAGGATTGAAAAGATAGAAATTTGATTTTAATACACTAGTGATTTTTCCACCTAGTCTCAAGGTTCTTTTTGATTTCTGAGCATACATCTTCCTGGATCATCTTGGGAGGATTGCAAGATTTTAGTCCATTAACACAGTGGTTGCTTTGGTGAAATTTCAGAACGGGTAGAAAAAATAGCCATAGTGGGGATATAGGTTGGCCAGCCTCTGTGTTTCTGCTCCTGGTCCAGGACCTTTCATCTAAAGTGCGGGTTCCCTAGTGACCCCCCCTTTCCCCCTCCATCCAGCTGACACCATTTGACACGCCTAACCTAAAAAGAAAAATAAAAAATCGCCACTCAGTCTCTTGTTCCTTAACTGCTCCCCTATTTGGATGAGCCCTGTCCAAATATGGACAACGTGGATGTCCCTGCACCAGACACCTTCACCGTCCTCCTCCCCAGTCTTCCCTCCTGCCCCTGCTCACCCCTCTCCAGCAAGACCTCTATCCACTTCCACTCAACATTTACCCAAGCTACCCCAAGGTAGATTCTAGGACAGTGATTCTCAAACTTAAGCGTGCAGCAGAACCACCTAGATGGCACGTTAAAACAGTTTCTGATTCAGTAGATCTGGGGTAGAGCCTGAGAATTTGCATTTCTAATAAATTCTGAGACCGAGACCTTACTTGAAGAAGCACTGTTCGAAGACAAATCGGTTGGTAGCGTCAATGCGTCCAGAAACTTGTGCTATGGCGCCATCTAGTGGTTTAAGACCACAGTGGCAGCAATCTGTGCTGGGCGAATTGCAGACCCTGAAAATTACCCAAGAAATTCTTGGCTTGCGGGGGAGTGCGTTTCCCTTTATCTCTATTTTTTTTTTTTTTTTATTTTTAGGTAAGCTTTTTATCGAAGTTAAATGATTTCTCTTCATCCTCTGAGCAACCACAGGCAGAACTGAGACTGGAGGACAAGTCTTTTGAAGCCAGAAATTCAACTGTACAGACGTTGGTGTTTGTCCCCCAGATTCTTCTAACCTAAGGCATGACAAATCTGACACACTGGCAGACAGCAAAACAGCCACCCAGGTTACACAATATTTAATTGCTAATTTAATTTAACCCCAAACAGTCCTCAACACTTCGTGGCATCCAGGTTAAAGAAGGAAATAAGTGTTCCATCTTTTCACAATCTGAAGCAAGGGGGCATAGCTCTTAAAGAGGAAAATCAAATTGTCCCAAGTTCTAGAAGCAGTAGATCTCAAATTTAAGAAGGCAGGAGTTTAGCTGGGGGATTTATTGAAAATGCAGATTCACAGTCCCATTCTTAAGAGTTTCTGGTAGGACCCAGCACTTTGCTTTTTTTGTTGTTTTTTTGTGGTTCGTGGGCCCCCTCTCACTGTTGTGGCCTCTCCCGTTGCGGAGCACAGGCTCCAGACGCGCAGGCTCAGCGGCCATGGCTCACGGGCCCAGCTGCTCCGCGGCATGTGGGATCTTCCCGGACCGGGGCACGAACCCGTGTCCCCTGCATCGGCAGGCGGACTCTCAACCGCTGCGCCACCAGGGAAGCCCTGCACTTTGCATTTTTAACAGTCACTCCAGGTAAACTCTGAAGCAGATGGCATGAGCCCCTGATTTGAGAAAGACTATCTGAAAAAGTCACCTCCTGTTACTTTTGGAGGTTACAAGATGTTACAAGATGCTCATGTACTTACTGGATGATTCCCTTCATATGAAGTTCCAGAAGAGGTGAAGATACTCTTGAGGTGATAAAAGAATGATGATAACCTGGGGGAGGGAGTATTGACTAGAAAAGTCCATGAGAGAAACTCCGGGAAATGTTCCTCTTTCTTCACCAGAGCATGGTTGCCCGAGGTGTAATTATATGCAAAAATGTACACATTCTACACTCATGATCTGTGCGCTTTATACACAAATACAGAGTATACATCGTACCTCAAAGGTAATAATATATATACACACGTATATGTATTTACCTCAATGCCCAGGCTGCAGCCCAGCTCAGTTAAATCTGCATCTCTGAGAGCAGGTCCCAGGAATTGGTAGTTTTAGAAGCAGTTCCAATATGCAGCCAGGGTTGGACACAACCAACCCCCCTGGACCAGTGCTTCTCAAACCCTGATGTGCACACGAATCACCGGGGAGTCTTCTTAAGATGAAGATGTGGGTCAGCGGGGGACCTGAGAGTCTCTCCAGGTGCTGCTAGTGCACTGGGCTTGTGGACCACACTTTGCTGCCCCAGTGAGGGCCTTCCTGGTCCACCCAGGGCTCTGGCCTGGTCACCCAACCAGGAACAAGGCCTTCAGCAGGGGGCAGTCTACAAGACACAGAGCTGCCCCTACAGAGAATCCCAAGGAACCTCAAGATTCTGTAATTCTCAACGTCTGAAGACTTCACGGTTGGAAGAGGAAGGACATATTGAGTTGGATTGGATTTTTAAATCAGGGGGACAAGTGCACAAGTGTTTACAGTGGCGGGTGGCTCAGCCAACTTTCTCCGTAAAGAACTAGGTATGTGGGGCTTTGCAGGGCAGCTTCTGTCACAGGTTCTCAACTTCGTGGCTGCAGCACAAACGCAGCCCAGCCCTAGACAACAGGCAAACAATGGCCATCACCGTGTGAGAGTAGAACTATTTACAAACACAGGCCTGGCTGTGACCGCGTTTACGTCACACTATCATGCATGCGGCTCAATAGGAACATGAGAACCTCATAATAGGCTCCCCGGAGAGGAAATGTATGTCTGGGGGACAGGAAAGGAGGCAGCCTTGCATTGTTATCTTCACGTATCTTTGGAATTGTGTACTGTGTACATTCATCGCCTTTTAAAAAACCAAAAACTTGCCCACAGGATGTATTTGCAGACAGCCTGCTGTGAAGCTGTCTGCTCTTTTACCAGTCCAAGTGCTGTGAGCCAGACCCACGGGACAAGCCCCATCTCGGCAGGAGGAGGGCCTTGCTTCTCCTCCCCCTCCCCCCACTTTCCTTGGCCTCCCCTTCCTTCAGCGGAGCCTGGTGGAGGCCACCTCCTGCCGGGAGCGCCCCCAGCAGCACAGGAAGGTTGGCCTCACTCGTCCTTGTCCACATGGCTCCTTTGGCTCCATAAAGTGAAGCAGAGGTACTGCATGCACGGAAAAGCACAGTCAAGTCTGGAAAACTTGGGTTCAAGTCCAGCTCTGCTGATTCTGAGCCCCGGGTGCCCACCTCAACCAGTGGTTGCCAGGATCCCATAGGAAGTGAGGGAAGGCAGCTCCACAGCAGAGCACCATCTGTGCAGACCTCACGGAGCCCATCTCCCAAATAGAGATGCTTCTTAAAGGGCCAGAATGAGCCCCCATCCTTGCAGCCCTCTAAGCAGGATGCTTGGCATACAGCAGGCACTCAATGGAGAGGAAGAGATCAGTGGGAGTAGGCAGAGCTCCTGCCCTTCACCAAGTCAGGGGGGCCGGGAGAGATGAGAAACCCATCCCTGGTCGAGGTAGGAGGTGGTTGCCTTCCCCAGCTTCTCACACGCCGTCTGTCACCACCAGATGTCAGCTGGGCCTATTGCTAGCAACAAACAGCCAAGATCTCTCCTAGATAATCTGCTTTGTAAAAATACAAAATAAGTCAGCCTCATTAAGAGGAATCTCCAGGAAGGCCCTTACAGATCAGTCTAAAATCAAACCTGGCAAGTACCTCTGTGCTCATCTAATTCGGTTAAGGGGACAGAGAGGGCAAGGAACTTGCTCCAAGGCCAGGGCCAGAGCTCTGAGTCCTCAGAGGAAAGTCTGGGACCCAGAATGGTTCTGTTGCTCCGGACAAGCTAGGATAGGCCACACGTGACCCCCAGACCTCGTGACTCATGGCAGACCTGCTTCGCACACGACGCCCTGTCGTGGGTTGGCTGCAGCCCTGTCCTACACCATCTTCATGCCGGGACCCAGGCACGTGGACTGGTCTCCACGCGGAACTCGGTGGACGCTGGGCCAGAGGGAGAGGCCCAGCGAGTCACACGCTGGCTCCTGAAGCATCTGCCCTGGGACAAAGGCCACCTCAACCCACCTTTTGCTGAGATGCCCGAGTGCCAAAATGTGCAATCGTACTGTGCGGAGGGGGAGAGAGGGTGGATTTTTTGGCAAGAAGATGTCCACTCCAGCAGAGATGCTCAGCCTGACGAACACTGGCGTGTCAGGACAAAAAGACAGGATTCATACACGCAAGGATTCACGCCTGTTCACAAAACAAAGAAACGCAAAAGAAATACAACAGACAGAAGTGAATCAAAATAAAGAACTTGGGAAGAGGTATATAAGAAACAGGTGAGCAAACAGAGCTCCCAATAGGGAGTTGGACCAAGAACTTTCTTTTTTTTTTTTTTTTTTTGTTTTTGCGGTATGCCGGCCTCTCACTGCTGTGGCCTCTCCCGCTGCGGAGCACAGGCTCCGGACGCGCAGGCCTAGCGGCCATGGCTCACGGGCTTACTTGCTCCGCGGCATGTGGGATCTTCTTCCCGGACCAGGGCACGAACCCGTGTCTCCTCCATCGGCAGGTGGATTCTCAACCACTGCACCACCAGGGAAGCCCAAGAACTTTCTTGATAACATGATTGAAGTTCAATATCACCATTAAAAGATTCCTGAGACAGAGGCATATGTGAGAAGTTTGTAATCCTAAACTAAATTCTAGATGATTTCAACAAAATCCAGGAGACACAGTGTGTGTGTGTGTGTGTGTGTGTGTGTGTGTGTGTGTGTGTGTGTGTGTGTGTGTTTGCACGTGCACTTGTAGGAAAGGCAAAAATCTGACATTCTGCTGAGTTTTTTCTTGTTCAGGGAGAAAGTTATCCACTGATAACATAGAATCAAGATGTTGAATGCTAACTTATTACAGGAAAAATTTTTGACCAAATGATGAAAGCAAAAAAAAGAGCCAGTTAGAAAACGTAATAGGAAAATGAACTAAATGACAAATAATATTGCAAAAGTGATCACAATCAACAAGTTAAATTCACCTACTGACTTTCCAGATTTCACACACACACACAAAAAAAATTCTAGCGATGTGCTGTTTACAAACCACCCACCTCCTGTAAAGTGATAGAGAAAAGATGCTTTTGTTTGGAATATAAGTTCAAAACAAAAAGAACCAAAAAGGAAGACATTTTATATTGATGAGAAAATACCATTTGTGAGCTTTTTTTTTTTTTTTTTTGACCACACCACGCGGCTTGCAGGATTCTCAGTTCCCTGACCAGGGTTTAAAGTTTACTGGGTCACAGCAATGAAAGCCCAGAATCCTAACCACTGGACCACCTGGGAATTCCCACGAGCTTTTTAAAACTAAGCTTCAACCAAAACTTATAAAAAGAAGCTGTCGAGGAAAAACAGGAAAACATGATAATACCAATATACAATCCTTTAATGCACTTTCTTAGAAATGGACAGATAGTACAGGCCAAAAAAAAGGGGGGGTGTGTGGACGGAGATGGCAAAAAAGAAAAACAGATTTAAATAATTTACAGGCTGAATTTAATAGATTACATAAAACTTTATACCAAACCAACAATATGCATTATTTTCAAATGTGGTAGAACGTTTTCCATGATCCCCTCCCCCAAAAATCATTCTAAAGTTCATCTGGAGAAATAAATGCACAAAAGAATCTTGAACTTTTTGAGTAAGAACGTATCCATGAGGCTATTAGTACTGGTGTGATGGTGACCAGTGGAAAGTCCAGTCCTGAGCTGTACAGGCTGGCAGTCTCCAGCCACCTGCAGCTGTGGAGCACCTGAGCTACTGTGAGTCTGAACCCACAGGCTGGAGTGTGAAATACACACATGGGATTCCAAACTTAGTATAAAAACACTGTAAAATATCTCAATATTTCTAATGTCCATTACGTGTTGAAAAAAATGGGTTAAACTGTTATTAATTTCATCTGGCTTTTCCTTTTTATTGAGGCTCCTAGAAAAGTTAAACTATGTCTACTGGACGGCACTGGTCCTGAAACGGGCCTGGGTTTTCAATTTTCTGTCCACATCCTTCATGACACTTGCTCACGGAGTCTTGAGTCTTCCCTTCTGATCATCATAGAGTTAAAAATGTTCACTCTCTGGCCTAGATGCTGCCAAGTTTCTCCTGGATTTGTTTACATAAATTTTAATTTTTCAAATAGGCAAAATGATGGATCTCTCCCGCCAGTGTTTTTCCAACTCTCAGGTGCAAAGCTTTCCTGTGGGCTGGTCAATTAGCCACTGCCGTGTGTGTTCGGGGAAACGGAACGAGGCATGACCATCCTCACATTGCTGCGGTCGTGGTTGAGAACCTGGCCTGGAGTCTCAGCTCCACTCCATCTGCAAACTGGTCTAGTCCCCATCTTCCACCTCTGGCATCAGGCCCTGCCTTGCTGGGTTGTCATGCGGACTAATAAGTATTACCTGTAAAAAAGCACGGCGTCTGACAGGAAGTTCTCCAGCTAAACCTTGTTCGATCTTCAGCTTGCGGCGGTTAGTGCCACCTCTAAGCTGTACAAGGTACAGCAGGAACCCCAGAACTCAGCCTCCACGCTGACACCCCACTAGGTCTGGTCACTCCTCCCGTACCCAGCAGGGCCCCAAGGACCCTCGAGAGGCGCTACAGTCCACACAAAACACCTGCAACGAGAACAGGCTGGAGGCTCTGGCTCCTGTGCTCAGCCATCCACCTCTCCCTTACACCCTTCTCCAGCCCCAGTTTCTCCCAAGAGGTCAAGTTCACACTTAAGCTGGCCCCTGCATGGCTCACAGGTAATTCAAATAACATATCAAAAATGTACTCGCCCGAGGGTCGCCGTCTGGCCGGGTGGAATAAGCACCTCTGTAAAACTGTAAACCCACTCCTCTGTACAAGCAATAAGATTACCGGCAAAATGGTCAAACTCAACTTTTTGAGAACTCTGGAAATTAATCAGAGGCCCACAACAATCTAAGAAGTGTTTATCCGACGAGTACATGCCTTTCAGCAACTTCCAACTCACTTTTCCTTCAATATTCCAACCCTGAAGGTTACAACCCAAGACACCAAGCAAGCACAGCCCGCCTCCGCATCCCCATGGCCTCCCCTCCCCCGTCCTGGGGCCTTATCCAAGGATCCTGACCC
Organism: Kogia breviceps; assembly: GCF_026419965.1. NCBI lineage: Eukaryota > Metazoa > Chordata > Mammalia > Artiodactyla > Physeteridae > Kogia > Kogia breviceps. The sequence continues at coordinate 25,368,292 of NC_081328.1, forward strand.
CGTCATTTCTCAGACCAAGAGCCATCCCAGAGGAAGCCTGTCTCGGCTGGACCACCCTGGCTTTGGTCTCTGCTCCTTCACCTCGCCCATCCTCCTCCCTGCACCAGAATCATGTGGTTCCCACCATCAAAACCCCTCCACAGCTCGCCAAGATAGACCAAACCTGCACACCTAGCTGTGTGAGCCCTCCTCAAACTAGCTTGAAGGTTCCCAAACACCCTTTTCCTGCTCCAGTGATGCAAACTGTAGGGAGAAAGCTTAGACCTGAGTATAATCCACCTTGGCTGAAGTCACACCCAATTGCCACTGGGACTTAGGGCTGTTGGCAGGTAAGACTGCACGAGAGCAGGCAGTGGGCCAAGCTCTGTACAAGCAGAGATACTGGGCTTTTTCCCGTAACACCTTACAGAAAAAAACCCAAACGAACACTTTGGCCAACCCAACACTTCCATTTCATTTCATTGCCTTACGAGATTGGTACCATTATCTGATCCCACAGATGAGGGAAACTGAAGCTTTTATTTTTAACCACTTGGTACCCACAGCCGGGGAGAGTTGGCTGCAGCTCTGCAGGAGGATGCCTTCTGTGTGAAGGACTCCCGGGCTATCTCAGCTCTCCAGAGACCCCTGGAGGGGTGGGCAAGCCCAGAGGCACAGAGGCCTGGGCCTGCCTTTAAGAGGAGGGGCCCCTGGATCAAGACTTAGCTCTGCTCTCACCATGTATTTTTTTATATCATTCTTAGCACTACAGTACCTTAAATAACTTCAGATCTATTAAGAATGCACCAAGAATTGGGGAAACCAGTGCTTTTAAACTCAAGCCTGCCTATTTGAGACCATCACTGGAGGAAGCCAGAGGAAGCTTGGCTGCCACCGTGTGGGGCAAAGGCAGGGAAAATACCAGATGGAAATTTCTGGCTAAACTGTCTTCAAAGAGCCATGGGTCTCCCAGTTTAATTGGGACCCTACAGCCCATCACACTTACAACCCTCCTTCACTCCCCTTTTTCACCATGCAAAAAATGGACTCAAAGTTATAATGTATACAATTTGAGATTTATATAAGTTTAAGTTATTTAAACTGCACAGTGCTGAATGCAGTCTAAAAAAGAATCAAACACACACCACCGCAAGGTAATTCAATGAGCTGCTTTTTTTCTTTTCTTTTTTTTTGTTTTAAACAAGTTTGTACAGAAAAAAAAAAAAAAAAAAAAAAAAAAAATCCCCGGATCACGCCTATACCATACAATCACCCTGTCAGGTACGCGGGACGCGATGGAGCTGGGACAGGCAGCGGCAGCCGGCACAAGGAACTTCAGCTCACAGACTACACAGGGTGTGGAAAAATCATGGGTTCTCTTTGCTCTCCAGTGTATCTTGTACAAAATAATTACATTTTTTAAACATATTTACATAGTTTGCACAAATAGAAAATGGTTACAAATTACAACCAGGCTTGGCAAGACAACAGTCCCCCCTCTCCCACTGACCGAGGCTGGAGGTACGATTGCTTTGTATTTACAGATGCATTAAAAAGTCTGCCTTCTTAGAGACCTAGCCAGAATTTATTAAAAAACGGTTAAATGTCGTAAGTTCATCTGTAAGCTGTACAAGTGATCGATGCCCACCAGCCAGTTCACGTCTTGCTCCCTGAAGACAGACTCCGAAGGTAAAAGAAACCCTTCCTCACAAGCAAGCAACACCTCCCTCAGCCTGTCTGCTACAGGGGTTCGGGTCTGCATAGGGGAGGAAATAGGAATAAGGGAGGAACGGAATGGAGGCGGGCAGGACAACCTAGTTGAGACAGTCTTCCTTCCACTTTTAAAAAAATAAACAGCTTGCAACCAGGTTAAGCCGACTGGCTTGTTACGCGCCATCCTGTGGCTTTGAAAAGAACCCACAGTTCTTTCCTTGTCTCAGAGACGAAACATCTCAACATGACTACGGTACAGAAAGAAAGGACTTTCTGGGGAGGACAAATGTTTGTAATTCTGATGTAAAGTCTTTGCCTTGAGTACCAAGCCCGATTTCAACAGTGCAAAAAAGACTCCAGAAGCGCCGTGGGGACGGGGTCAGAGGCTCGAGTAATAGCTGTCCACCCACTGAGCAAGTCCTCGCTCCACCAGCGACCGGTTTATCAACACCACCTAGGAGAGAAAGGTCCCTGGAGAGCATGGCCACGGCACCAGGGACAACTTCCCAAGCCAGCGTGGGTTCCCCCCTCACAGCCCAGGCGGCCACTGCAGGCGCCTGAGTCATGGGGTGGAAATTTGATTCATCTTCTGGGCCAACAGGGGATTCACTTACAGGTTCTGTTGGCATGCAAACAGCCTTTCCAATAGGCTGAGGAAATCTAGGCTTTAGTACCAGCAGATGAAGGGGAAAACCCAAATGGACAAGGTCCAGGAAGGCTCACGGATGTTCTGTGGTGGGGACTGTCACGTGCACTGTAGGACGTTTAGCAGCATCTCCAGCCTCTACCCACTAAGATGACAACTAGCATTACTCCCAACCGTGGCCACCAACAGCGTCTCTGGACGCTAAAAGGGAAAGAAGGACAGAACTCACTTCGTCTCCGATCACACTCCAGAGCTGAATCAGAGGAAGGCCGGTTGGACTATAACTCGTCACCTGAAAAAAAACAAAAACAAGACCCTCCACACCATGTTTAAAAGCTACCCCACGCACCTCTCCTTACAGACTGCTGGCCAACCCGGGGTGCGAGCCACAGGGAAGGAAGCAGGCACCGAAAGGTCAGTTCCCAAGAAGCCCAGAGAGTTAGGCGAGGCCGGGAGGGACTGCAGATGCCAGGCAGGGGGCTCCTGAGACATACCCTGTCCAGCCTGCCCCGCCCCCCACCCCCCGCCACCGGCCGCACACCTGAGCCAGCAGAGCCGTATTGCCCGTCATCTCGCTCATAGCTGCATCCGCCTCCGGCGAGAAGTGGTCATCATCTTTAGAAGAACGAAAAGCGGCGTTTACACTCTCACTGAGGCCAGGTACTCATCACTCACGCAGCTTGCAGGTGTGTTCCAAGCAGAAGACTTCACACGCTCCCGTGGACTTAAGAACTTCATGGGGCGTAGCCACACCTAGGCCAGGTTCAGAGCCCCAAGCCTCCCCGGGGCTCCAAGTGGGTACACTTGGGGTGCCTGCTGCATGCCAACCACTGGGGGACAGAGGCCCAAAGGGACAGAAACTCTGCCTTCAGCAGAAATACCACCACCACCACCTATGTCGGAGCCGAATGGACTGAGCGTGTTGTATGTGTTCTCACACCGACTCAAGAACGCGCTTTACGGGCGAGAACACGGAGACACAGGCCAGTGGCCAAAGGTCAACCAGCTCCCAGAGTGATGTAGGTGGAATTCAGATCCAGGCAGCTGGCCACACAGCCCAACTCAGGCAGTGACTCTAGGTGTGCAGGGCACGCAGACCACATTCTTTGTCAGATTATACAGGTCACGTCCTTGTACAAGGACATAGCCAAGGCGAGAGGCGGCGGTGAGGATGGGAGGGGCAGGATTAAGGTCTGGGAAGTCTTATGAACTACATTCTGGGAGGTGCCTCTGTTGGAAGCCTCTCAAAGCTGGAGGCCTGGGTAGAGTCTAGAACAGTGGACCCGAAAGGGTGGTCCGCGGACCAGCAGCACTGGCATCACTGGAGAACTCGTTAGAAATGCAAGTTCTCGGGCTTCCGCCCAGACCTATTCCATCAGAAGAGTGGCAGCAATGTGTGTTTGCTTAAGCCCTGTAGGTGAGAACAAGGGTCTCAAAGAGAAAGACCTACTTTCAACACCTGCCTGCACCCCCCCCAAGCCAGAGGCCCCAGCCTGTTACCTGACAGGGGCATCACACTGTCCAGAAGGACCTCTGCTCCCTGGAACGGCAGGGTCACAAAGTCAGACCTAGGAAGGCAAGAAAGGCACGAGCTGAACACGGACTTCACGGCTGACTCACTCTGGGCTGACGTTCGCCTTCTGCTTAGCGCCGTGACCCCCACAACCCAGAGTGAAGCCACACAAGAGGTACACACGATGGGCAGCAGGCCACAGCGCCCAGCTCGCCCCGCCGCGGGCCTGGCCTCGGAGGCGCTGCTCGCATCCTGCTCCCAAAGAGAAGCCGCCTCCCTTTTGCTGGATGACACTTGGGGGAGTTCTTCTACCAGACGGGCCTTTCTAGCTCCCGTCTGGCTGAGGCGAGCATGGAGTTTGTTTGTATCATACTCTGCAGCAGGGAAGAGTCAACCCACGTCCCAGGCTCCAGCTCTGCAGAGACCACACCCGACTCACCGGATCTGCCGGAGCACGTCTACTTTCACTCTCTTGTATCCACCGTAGTCAACGTAGCGAATCTCGACTTCATTGGTCTCCTCGTAGGAGGCCACCACTTGGGCTCGCCACCAGGCACCGTCCACGCCAGGGGCGGCGCAGATGACCGTTACTGCAGGGCAGGACGAGAGCATGAGCAAAGGCCTGGCGCAGGGCAGGGCGACAGCAAGCATCCCCCGAGGGAAGGACTTGGCACACCTCGCATCTGTGCCGCCCAAAAAGCTACCCAGACCAAAAAGTGTTCATCCACATCTGTTTACTCTGAGACTTACTGAAGCCGGAGGTAGACACAGATTAACTGGAATCAACCAAGTAAATTCCAAAATTCAGGGAATGGACCAGCAAAGCGGCCTTATACCCTTAAGATAATGTGCCAGAAAAAAAAATCGAGAGCCTGCAAGTGCAGGTCTCAGGGGCTGGTTGCTAGCACCTGCTCTGGCCCACGACAACTCAGATGGAGGGCTCATCAGAAGGCTCCCAGGCCTAAACCCCACTTCTTCCGGCCTCTGCTTCAGGAAGGTACTGAGAGCGCTAATGCCCGGGGCAGCCAACCAGGCCAGAGAGCAAGTGCCCCCAAGTGTCACCAACCGCACCCTGGGGTAGCAGGGGTGGGGGCCTGTGACACAGCTGGCCACACTGTGTCCTAACCCTTAAAGGCAGCCCCTGGCTCAGTCACCTCCTGGCCTACAGTTTGGTCTTTACTTCTGGGTTGAAGCAATATCAGAGAATCTGACAAAAGTGAAATCCTTATTCCTCTAAAAAAAAAAAAACCATAAAAAATGCTACCGAAATTTCAAAGGTTTTCCTCACGCCGTAAAGCCCTCTGGTGGCTCCAGGTTAGGAGTCCCCGACGGGGTGGGTTAGAGACATGTTTCGGCATTCGATTCCCTCTAACGAGGGCAACAAAGCTAACAGCTCCTGCGCAGGGACCACCTGGGCAAGTCACTGACTTTCTCACCTGTCGACTAGAGATGACCCAACCCACCACAGGACTTCGTTGCACTTGGGGATCTTCTACGAGACCTGCATCTGCATCAGGTACTGTGCATGTTTAACACACACAGTAGCCAACTGCAATTCCTAGATCAAGTGGGCATCAGCCCCACTCAACAGGTAAGCAGCAGAGCTGGATCCAAACCCAGGTGCCAACACTCTACTCTGACCCCTTTCCTCCGTCAGCCGGTGGAAACGCCATATTGGGCCAGCCAGGAAACTCAGCCCGGCACATTCCATGCCAACAGCAAGAATCCAGGGATGCTGTTCCCGTGAAGGGTCCAGAACAGGCTCCTCCCGGTCAAGACCAAGGGCAGAAAAACAGGAGACCCCCAAAGCTTCTCCCCAAGCCTGGCTAGGCCCAGGTTCCCCTCTGACCCCCAGGGTAGCACTTACTTTCCACTGGGGTGGGCAAGGTGGGGATTCCAGGCTGAGAGTAGCACAGGTACATCTGCTGGTCCAGGCTTCGCAGCGCATGGAAGGTAGGGTGTGTGTGCTGCTGCACAAACAGGTGCCCAGCACTGACCTGGCTGACCACGATCACCTCCACAGTGATGCCATCCGGGAGCATGAGCTGCAGAGGGCACAGGGTAGAGAGCACTGCAGCTACTCTCCTCACGCCTGGGGTAAGCTCTGAGGCCCCAGGGCAAGTCTCTGAACTGGCACATCTTTGAAAAAGGCGTGACTACCCAAAGCAACACGGCACCCAGATGACAGAGGTTCAAGGAAAACCATTTCAGCCGTGCAGTGTTTGGCTCCACTATGGCCTTTGCCCTGCAATACCACAAGTAACCACTAGAGGCGGCCTCAGCTCAGCTGGGCAGAGAGGCTCCCAGGAGCCAGCTGTGAATGGAACGTCCCACCTCCCACCCGCCTGGGCACAACTTCCCTCCCTCGCCTCTTCAAGAGTCTATAAGACCTAGGGAAGGCAAACAGGGATGAGGTGGCCACTGAGAACAAGAATAAGAGGTAGACTGGCCCTCGGACCCCTCAGGAAGCTCACTGGGACCTGCAGCTGACCCCAGGAGCTCCGGTTCGACAGCATCTCTCTGCTCTGCCTTTCTACCAGCAAGCAGAGGCCTGAGGTCAGGTCCACTGTCAAGGTCTGCACAGTCCGAGTCATTTGTTCTTCTCGACTCTCCACAGACATCCTCCCAACTCACTCCCACTCTGGGATTTGGAATGTAGGTTTGCTCGGTACAAGGTCCCATGTTAAAGACCCTAGAAGAGGCCAAGATTGGTCTCTCAAAAAACACTGTCCTTAAGGCACTAGCTTCCCTGACACTAAGGCAACAATCCAGGTGCGCTGGACACAGTAGGGCATCTACTCCACCTCCCAGCCAGATGGCCACAAAAAGAGCCTCTGGCTGAGAGTTCTGTGCCTCCCCCCTGCTCCTGCCCCTGGCCTCTCAGGGCTGCTGGCTGAGAGGCACCGCTCCAGTCCCACTCAGCCACAGAGCACAAGGGGAGGAAGCCCCACCAACCACTCAATTACTTAAAAAAAGAGTGGGTCTGGGGTCGAACCTGGTGGGAAAAACCCCATGATTCAGAAGTGAAGCATGGAGTGGGGTTCAGCCCTCTCCCAAATACCCATGGGAAAGGAAAGGGACATTCACCTCTCCCCGCAAAGCACAGGGGTCTTTGGAGGGAGGAAGATACCCTCCCCTAAACAAAATGCAGGGAGGCCATCTGCTCGGAGCTGCACATTCACTCCACCTGTGAAATGCAGTGTTCTCGGCCTTCAGAACCCTACAGCTCTACTACCGGTGAGACGGGGCTCAGCAGGGCTGGGGGCACACAGCAGGGAAGGGTGACAGGCCCCAGAGAGCCTGCAGCCCCAGCACGCAGGCACCCGATGCACCCGCTCCCCCTCTGCCAGGGCTTCCGGGGTGGGGGCGGAGGCAGGGATTCTTCTCCTTTATGACCCAGGAACCTCCCATGAGGCGGGACGGCGAAGGGGAGCCTTCGCCAGGGCCACCACTGAACCTGGCTCAACTAGGAGGAAGGAACAATGACACAGTAAGAGCCTGTTCGAGCCCCAAACGGTGGGTCCCAACCAGGTCTCAGAGGTGACCCAGGACACAGCACCAGCTTTAAGGAGTCCTGAGCCAGCCCGCACACACCCAGTCTGGACAGACTATAATCCTTTCTAGGCAAATGCCCTGAAAACACGAAGGGTGCCCAGGCGGCAGAGCCAGGGGACAGTGGTCCTTCCAAGCAGGGACCAAGAGGCCTGTGGCTTCCTACCAGCACTCGGGCCCCTCAACCCGATCCAGAGAACACAGGCTAGAAGCAGAACTAACTGGTGGAGGGCAGAGGTGAGAGGGCACAGGCATCAGTGTGCTGCCGGCCTTCCCGGCCCACGGTCTTGGGGTCTCCTGTTAGGGGTAGGCCGGGGGGAAAGGGGCACAAAGCAGCCCCGGCTCCCAGGAGCATGCTCACCCAGGAAGTCATTGGAAGAGAAGGCAGTGCCAGCGAAGGCAGTGGGGGAGCATAGATGTTGGTGAGGTTCAGTTCCTTGAACTTCTTCCCAATCAAGCTCAGTGCCTTGTCCACATGATGCTGAGAGCCTGAGCGGGGTGTGGGGAGCAGGACACAGTCACAGGGGTAAGACAAACAGCAAAAGCAAACTCAGGAACACCCCCCACCGCACGGGACTTTTCCTAGAGTTCAGGTACATCTCTTTTTTTTTTGCGGTATGCGGGCCTCTCACTGTTGTGGCCTCTCCCGTTGCGGAGCACAGGCTCCGGACGCTCAGGCTCAACGGCCCAGCTGCTCTGTGGCATGTGGGATCCTCCCGGAACGGAGCACGAACCCGTGGTCCCCTGCCTCGGCAGGCGGACTCTCAACCACTGCGCCACCAGGGAAGCCCCAGGTACATCTTTAATGTGCCAAAATGCCAGGCCTCGCCTTAGGATGAAAGGCATCTAAAGAAGCTCGATGCCCGAGACCTCTATTGTTGTGACTACACTCAAGGTAACAGGAGCCTAGCAGACGGGAAGGCCCGGCCTTCATCCACCATCAACCCAGGACCCCTGGCCTGCCCCTGAGTGCCCACACCTTTCCTGACCAGAAGACCAGACTCGGGGAGGGATCCGAGTCTCCTTCAAGCACCAGAAGTGGAGACGAGGGTAAAGGGAAGCCCCACTCCCTTCACCTAGGGTGAGAAGCAGGGCTTTCCTTTCAGAGACTTAAATTCCAAAAGGGGAGCAACTAGGACTCAAATGCTTCAAGTTACTTACATTTCAGGTAAGAAAACGAAACACAGGGCAGCAGCTGCCACTGACCTTCTATGTGGCAGATCTGGATGTTCTGGGTGTAGGGCAGGGTTGAGATGTAGATCTTGGCACCAGATGTCTGCTTCAGAAAACTCACATACCGTCCCTGCTTGCCAATCAGCCGACCAACTAGGTGCTTCCAGAGAGAAAGAAAGATGAGAACTTAATGAGAAATCAATTCCCTGCATCCCCAAGACCTGCCTTTGTTTTATACCAGGCCAGGCTCGAACATAATATCTGTTAACACGTCAGCACTCACTCGCCAGGCACGGTTCTAAGCACTTACATTTACTCAGAGTAAACGTATGAAACAAACAGCATGTGTTTATCACCATTTTACAGTTGAGGGAACAAACCCAGAGAGGTTAAGTAACTCGCCCAAGCTCACACAGCTACTAAGCAGCTGAACTAGGCAGTACGGTGCCAGGCCTCGGCAGTTTCCATTTCATCCCCGACAGTGGGGCCCATATATTCAGAAGCTGCAAAGGCAGTATTTTCTCCTCCCAGATCCACACTACGAGATATAGATGTTTCACTAGCACAAAGTTTGATTTACAAGTCGTCCACCTCTCCAAGTCTGCTCAGGTCCGAAGAAGAGGCTCGATTTGAAAATAAAGGTCTATGAAAGAACTCTTGGGCTCCTGCTGAACCCTTGGGCTCCAAACTTAGCCACAATGTAAGACGAGCCCTGAAACGTTCCCCAACGACCCCACCCCGGGGGAGCTGCTAGGGACACGGTCACTCCTCACCCAGAGCTTCCTGGGTGTGCCCTTTGCAACCACTGAAGGAGAAGAGGGCAGGACTGCCATCAGGGTCACCAGGGGAAGAAACAACTGAGGGAGCCAGAACCGCAGGGCAGAGCAGCCCCCTAGACCCCGAGTTCAAACCAATCCAAGTCTCCACCTCGGTGGGAGGCTAAGAGCCTCGGGAGAATGCAGTCGGCCAATTACTTCTGAGCCCCAGAGACAAACATCAAGATCAAGCTAGTAAGATGTAAGTTAGAAAAGAAGCTAGAAACCACTTAAGCACCCTGGAACTGGGGGACTGGTGAAGTAAACTGACATTCACACAATGCATAAGGCAGTTAAAATTACATTTTCAAAGAATAACAAAGGAAAACTAAATGGTTAAATATTTAAAAGCACTAATTAGAGCAACATCATCTTAGTTCTGTTTAAAAACCACAGGGCGCGAGACGAGAGGGAAATAAAAGTCTTCCCGGTCACTCTCGGGGGCAGAATTAGAGCTGATTTTTATTTTCCTCCTACCCCGCTATACTCCTCAGGCCCCCTAAGATACAGATTTATGCTGCGCTCAATTACAAAGCACACTTTGTGCTGGAGAACGCGGGCAGAGCACGGCGAGGGGACTCCTGGCCAGCCCCTGCCCTCAGTCCTGTCTTGCTGGCTGCTCCACAAACAGATCGGAGCCCCAGAACCACAAGAAAAGCCCCAGAGGAGGGAGCAGGCCTGCGAGTTTGAAGAGGAGGCTCCTGAAGGCAGCTGGAGGGATTCCACTCTGCAGGAAGCTCTCTGGATCCTGGCAAAGTGGAGCGCTCCCATCCCTTCAGCCCCTGGGGCCCCTCCCTCAGACCCCTGCCCCCAGCCGGAGGACGCTGCGCCTGGGGGCACCGAGAGCTCACAGTCCTTACCTTAGGCACCTCGATCTCCCAGACGGTGAGGTCGACCTTCTTGGGATGGGAGCCTGCCTGGGCATTCTGGAGACCATCAGGCTTCCTGAGGCCACAGCAGCTGTCCACCGAATCCATGCTGTTCCCGTCCGAACCTGCAGGGGAGGAAGCAACACGCACAGACACCAGCCAGAGCAGTTAATAACATCCAACTTCCAAACTCGCATTCCTGGGAGGCCCCCGCCCCATGCCCCCTCCCTCAAACTTGGCAGGTGACTGTCAACTCGAAGGCTAGAAGGCTCAGAACAGCCCCAATGAAAGGAGGCCTGGGGGTGTAGAGACACCTAATTTTAGCCTGTCACTTACAGTCCCACTTGCTTAATTGGCAGCCACGCCCAGCACAGCTGCTGGAGCAGAGACAAGTGGTAAACTGGGAAGAGACCGATGCTGGCCCAGGAAGGGGGGGTCCACGGGGCGGGGGGCAGCAGGTCCCACACAGTCTCAGAAGCTGGAAGTAGGTTCAGGCCCCCATGGAGACCAACCTGTCACAGCTGGTCCACACCCTTCGGACTACACAGCCCCTCAGACGAAGGGCCCCTGGTCCCCAAGGCCCCAGGCCTGGGCACACAGGTGGTGGCCTTCAGCCAAGCAGAGCTACAGAGCCCTCTGTCACCCTTATCCTGGACAGGGCCCTGCCAGAGAAGGTGACGGAAGGAGGCCCCCCTTCCCTCTGCTTAGGCCTGACTCGTGTCCCTCTGAATGCTCTTCTGGGCTCAGGGTGGGTCTTCGACCCCCGCTCAAAACCGGAGCAAAAGTTCGGTCCCGAGAGGAGAGAGCGGGGAGCAGGACTGGCTCCGACAGGGGCTGCTCCACTCCCGCGCGGGGTGTGCCAAGGGGCCCATCACAGAAAAACGGGGGCCAGACCAGCTTCAGAGAAGTGGCTCTGGCTTAAATATGGAAGACTCAACTGCCAGAAGGAGATCACTCCTGAGAGCCTACTAACTAGGTTACTTTCCACATGGTTTCTCCAAACCCTGGACGGACATAGTCCTCTGCCGAGCAATCCACATTCTGCCTGGATGCCGAGGACGCAGGCATCGCTCGCTGCCAGCTAAGGCCGAGTCACCACAAAGTGACTCCCTCAACCCCGGGGGCTCAGACGGGCTTCACGCAGGGAACACCACCCCTTCGGAGAGAAGCCTGCTTAGCCGACCTGCTAGAACCGGAGGTGGCTGACAGGGGGCTCGGCTCGTACACAGCCCCCAGCCGCTCCCCGACAGAACAGGACGGGCCTGTCACCCCAGTGACACCTAGAGGCGGCTCCGACCATACCAGGACTCCGGCAAGGCCGGCTCCACTCAGCTGGGTGGTCCCTGGGCCACTCTAAGCTTTGACTTCCTTGCGCCCAAGGCAAGGCTACTGCGGGAGAATGCTGGGAGGCTCGAGCCTGGAGCCGGGCACAGCTAGTGCTCAGTGGGGGGCTCCCCCATGCTCCCACCTGCCATGCCCACGCCTCCCCACTCACCACTCTCTCCCCTGCAGCCTGGACACATCTGAGTAGCTACTACCATCAAAGTGGAGTCAGCATGGTCAGGCTGAGGGGCAAGAGGCAAAGGGAAACTCCTTTATTCCTGAAAGATTTTCACCCGTTTTAAGATGCTTTAAAATAATTTTGAAACATTTTAACATCCCTGAAGTTGGGTACACCTTACGGTCTCTGGCTTCCTACACTCATGAGCAGAAGCAGTTTTTTTCTTTTAGAGGTACACACGAAACAGTAGTGTCTTAATCAACAATAGCATCTTACAGGTGACAACTTGTGGCGTGTCGTACACACCAAGTGCTGCTGAAAGCAGTAAAATTCCCAAGAGTCCCAACCTTCCTGGAGCCGAAACGGTAGGGAGTGGCTGCAGGACAAGCAAGCTGGATACCCACGGAGGGAGTCCATGGCCTATTTCCGTGAGATAAATGAAAATACCCCAGGGAAGCTGCAAAACCAGGGACAGGAGCTGCTGACCTGTAAGTTTTAGCAGTCTGAACTGTCTACGCTGGGGTCAGCACTCGAAAAACCCAGTGGACACTTCGTTACCAAAGTGCCCCTTTCCCTGGGGTGGAACTGCAGCTGCGCAGAAAGGAAATGGCTGAGGTTCTCTGCGAAGTAATAGGTGACAGCAACACACAGGAAGGCGTGAGCCTCCCGCAAGGATTCAAGGCTGTGGCCATTCTCTGGGCACTTACCCCGAAAGAGCTTATGGAGAAGGAAAAGCAGGCGAAGACATGGGAACAAGCACATAAAATTAAAAGGAAATAAACCATTAAAAAAGCTTACCCATTCTTGGTACTCAAGGGAATTAAAGCTGAGGAGGCCTCTCCTTTTTAGAAAAAAAGCTATTATGAGGTTAGCATTTAAGAGAGAGGGAGATACACACTTAGGTTAATGGGAGAACCCAACTCTGAGCTGGCTCCTTCGGAAAGACTGGGAAGGGTCCCTGGCTGACGAACCAAGTTACGGTTCCCGTGGCTTTGGGGTTCAGGGCAGCTTCTCCGTTACCCACCAGCTCTATGCTATACCCTGACTTCCTGCAGGCCGCCTGAGACACAGCACCGAAGAGCACCATTACTTGCACAAGGAGCAAAGGCAGGCTGGCTGCCTTTCCCGACCAAATAAAGGGAGACCCCCTGGTCCTCTGAGGGTTACCCCAGGCCCTCCTACCTCCCGAATGATCTGCTTCCGCATCCACGGTCCATCCATCCTCAGCCCCCGGGTCCGACAGCTCCCCTTTCAGCACCCCGTTGCTGAAGGGCACAGTACTTTCTGGCGGCAGCAGGGTGGCAGCCTTGTCCCTGGGGCTGGAGGTGGTCTCTGTACAAGAGTCTCCAAGCCCCGAAGTGCTGACAGAATCTGAGCACTGCCCAGAGGAGGCCACGGAGGGGACACCCTGGCCGTTGTTGGACGCGCAGGTGACACAAGCGGCATCTTCTGCCAGGACGCCTGACTCGTCCAGTGACTCTCCGAGGGAGGCAGCCGGTGGAGGGCAGGGGGCTAGGGAGATGTGGTGCGTGGAGTTCTTTGGCTTCCTGTCCTTGGCGGGGCTGGACAGAGGGCTGGTCAGGCAGCTCACGTAGGTCTTTGGTGGTGGCACACGCTCTGCCAGCAGGTCTGCAGAGGGGAAGGCGGCGTCCACCGGGCCCGCGGCACCCTGGCCCAGGGCGGTTTTCTGGCCGCCTCGGACACAGCTCTCCTCCTTCGGCCCCTGGAGCTGAGCGGCCGAGGCCTGACACACGCGACCCGCGATCCTGCCCATCGTGGTGCTCAGCACCTCCTCGGTGGCCTCCAGGATCACTTTGGAGATGATCTGGAAGGCAGCCTGCTCGACCTTCTCGTTTTCGTCCAAGGTCTCTTCCTTGCCCAGCTCCCGGCTGAAGTCTCCGTCCCAGCCTCTGCTCCCCCTGACCCGGGGCGCTGGCGTCTCATCGGGCATCGCCAGCTCCGAGTGCGCCGACCCCACGAAGCTACTCAGCAACTTCCCCACGGGGTCCTCGTCCACCGCCAGCAGGCTGCTCCTCCCCTTCTCTCCCCCTCCTCCCAAGGGAGCCAGGCTGGGGGCTCTGCTGCTCGGCAACTCGGGGCCCTGCTCCCGGGACACGGGACCTTCTTCCAGCACGTTTTCTCCCATCACCGCGTCACCTGTGCCTTCGGCGCCACCCGTCTCCCTGGTCTTCTCCCCGGGGCCCACCTTCTCTGCGGGGGCCGCAGACTGGCCCTGCCGGCGCCACCCTGCCGGCCTGCCCATCACGGTCTCTCGATTACACACCTCAGCTGCTTCGTGGGGGAACGGAACGCCTTTTGGGGACGGCAGGGGACACTCCAGAGGAGCAGACTTGGCTTCGTCACCCGTCAGAGCGAGCTCCACCCTTGCACTGTCCTCTTTGCGTGGTCCTGGTCGAAACCTCGTGTCCGTGGTGTTGGGAAGGCCGCCCGAGGACTCTGATCGCCGGTAGGCCAGGTGTGCCCGCAGCAGGGCTGGCGGCTCCACAGGGGGCTTGCTGGCGGTGGGGAGCTCCCTCTCAGGCGGCTGGGTGGCACCGGGGGGCGGGGCCGCCGCTCCAGGAGAGGGGTCCTCCACGGGGAGCGCTTCCTCCGTGGCAGGGCCAGCCCTCAGCTTCACAGCGCTGGCCCCCATCTGTTTGTTGTGGCTGCTGCTGCGCTCTTTTTTACGAGAGAAAAACCACCAGCAGCCGAGAAGCGCCAGCACTCCAGGCAGTGCCAAGGGGAAAAGTGAGCGGAATTGGATCGCCATCCTGGAGGCCTGAAGTAATTATACCTGCGAGAACAGGAGAGAGAAGGGGATGCTATGAGAGCCAGGTAAGAGGATCCTGATATGACTGCACAGCAAAGACAAACAGGTTACGGCAGAGCCTTTGCTCCCGCACTCTCCCTGACCCTGGAAGGAGCGTCCCTCCCTCTCGGCGCACCCAAGACTCTGGGTGATCCTTGGAGGTGGGTGGGCAGGAAGACACACCTCCCCCCACTCCTGTTCCCTCATCCATGCACACTCCCTTGAAACAAGCTGAGCCTTCTCTTGAAACCAAATCCCTTCCTGCATCACTTCTTGATGCCAAATTCTCCCTACGTTCCCCCAAGGGACTAGTTATGTTTAGAGCTTTAGTTCTCTAAACTCCCAGAACACTCATCTGTTCAGATGGTGCTGGAGCATTGAATCCACATGTACATGTCCCTTGCGTGCACCCCCAAGATCAAGAGTCAATGAAACAGTAGTTACGCAGCAGTAAAGTCAGAACAGAGGATGAGTAAGATTTTTAAAAGGATAGGGGAGGACTTCCCTGGTGGCACAGTGGTTAAGAATCCACCTGCCAATGCAGGGGACAAAGGTTCGACCCCTGGTCCGGGAAGATCCCACATGCCACGGAGCAACTAAGCCCGCGAGCCACAACTACTGAGCCCACATGTTGCAACTACTGAAGCTGGCGCACCTGGAGCCTGTGCTCCGCAACAAGGGAAGCCACTGCAATGAGAAGCCCGCACACCGCAACAAAGAGCAGCCCCCGCTCACCGCCACCAGAGAAAGCCCACACACAGCAACGAAGACACAATGCAGCCCCCCCAGAAAAAGGACAGGGGATACTCCAAGGTGAGGGACCAGTAAAACACACAGTGGTGTGGAGATAGGGTCATGTTTCAGAGTCAAGTCGTTTAGTGGGCTCGATGAGGGTCCTGCATCCCCTGCAGAGTCCGGACATTTTCCTGTAGACAACAGAGAACCAGCTTTGCTCTGCAAGGCACACACACCAAATTGTGTTTCTAGCTTATTCTGGGAGTAGGACAAAGAGTATCAAGCGAAAGAAAGCTGAAGACCTAGTCCGTTAGATCCACGTAAGCAGAAATAAGAGCCTAGAGGAAGGTGGTAAACACGTAAGGGAGACAGGGAACTGTTTTCTTCACCTGTAAGATAGGGACACACCTTGTAAAGGATGGCTGGTATAAGATCACTTGAAATACGTGTTAATCCTTGTAAAGCAAAGTTAGCTCTCATTAGATGTATGTGACAAACTTATTCTAGAATACACACTTGTATCCTCTGCCTCACAAACAGCAAATTTTATTCTGTCTGCAAAAACTGTAAGTCTTCTTAAAACCAAAAATCCTCCACTGATACGGTTGGTGAATTACTCCTTAATTTGGTTTGTGCTTTGTTGCGGAGATGAATGTAAATGCTTTAACAACTCTTATTTACTTATATCAATGTTTAATTTACTTATATCAATATTCTTGGGGAAAACCAGAGCACAGAGTTCACCAGGTGGTTCTAATGTTCAGTCGAGGCAAAAAAAAGTTCAACCACTGAAAAAAAAAAAAAAAAAAGTCCTGGAAACTTTGCTTCTCAAAGTGCAGTTTATGGACCAGAAGCACTGAGCACCACCTGAGAACCTGCTATAAATACAGTAGCTCAGCCCTACCCCAGACCATTTACCAAGGCCAGCAAAGGACTCACAAGCAACATGACAGCTTGTGAAGGAATCTAGGAAAAGTGTTCTGCTCCAAAGTGAGGGGGTTGGGGAGGGGTGGGAGGGGTGGGAGGGGTCATCTCCAGAAACTCCTTCATCTGTAAAGATAAACCTTCTTGCTAATATTTGAAGATGAAGCAATGGGATTGGAAAATACAAAGCAGAGTTAAACAATGGCCAGGGCTCAGAAGACTGTATTAATCCCTTCAGGCAGAAAACTTCAGTGATGCTACCTTAGAGCTTCTTATTCAAACACCGAACCCCACTAGACGCTCTCCCTTGCATTGCTTAATCCTCAACCACCGGGTCTGGAATATGTATTACCATCCTAAAGGTTAAAATAACTCAAGGTCACACAGCCAAGAGGTTGAACTCAGGTTCTACTCCACATTAAATCTGGAACCCACTTTAATGAGTCTGTGCAGACGAGGCACTGTACAGGCCAAGGAAAGGAGAAGTTTGTACCCCTCTTAAAACTTGATGGCCCTATTTTTTGACCCACCTCCTCGAGTAACGGAAATAAGAACAAAAATAAACAAATGGGACCTAATGAAACTTCAAAGCTTTTGCACAGCAAAGGAAACCATAAACAAGACGAAAAGACAACCCTCAGAATGGGAGAAAATATTTGCAAATAAATCATTGGATAAAGGATTAATCTCCAAAATATACAAACAGCTCATGCAGCTCAATATCAAAACAACAAATAATCAAAAAATGGGCAGAAGACCTAAATAGACATTTCTCCAAAGAAGACATACAGATGGCCAAGAGGCACATGAAAAGATGCGCAACATCACTAATTATTAGAGAATGCATATCAAAACTACAATGAGGTATCACCTCACACCGGTCAAAATGGCCATCATCAAAAAATCTACAAACAATAAATGCTGGAGAGGGTGTGGAGAAAAAAGGAAACCCTCTTGCACTGTTGGTGGGAATATAAATTGATACAGCCACTATGGAGAACAGTATGGAGGTTCCTTAAAAAACTAAAAATAGAACTACCATACGACCCAGCAATCCCACTACTGGGCATATACCCTGAGAAAACCATAATTCAAAAAGACACATGCACCCCAATGTTCACTGCAGCACTAATTACAGGTCATGGAAGCAACCTAAATGCCCATTGACAGATGAACAGATAAAGAAGATGTGGTACATATATACAATGGAATATTACTCAGCCATAAAAAGGAACAAAATTGGGTCACTTGTAGAGACGTGGGTGGACCTAGAGACTGTCATACAGAGTGAAGGCAGAAAGAGAAAAAATAAATATTGTATATTAATGCGTATATGTGGAATCTAGAAAAATGGTACAGATAAACCTGTTTGCAAGGCAGAAATTGAGACACAGATGTAGGGAACCAATGTATGGACACCAAGTGGGGGAAAGGAGTGGGGTGGCATGAATTGGGAGATTGGGATTGACATATATACACTATTATGGAGAACCTGCTATATATAGCACAGGGAACTTAATTCCTCTTTGCTGTACAGCAGAAACTAACACAACGCTGTAAAACAACTATACCCCAATTTAACAAAACAAAACAAAACACCTTTATGACCCTACCCTATGACCCCAAAATCCCACACCTGGTATCTTTCCTTAAAAAAAAAAAAAAACCACAGGGGCTTCCCTGGTGGCGCAGTGGTTGAGAGTCCGCCTGCCGATGCAGGGGACACGAGTTCGTGCCCCGGTCCGGGAAGATCCCACATGCCGCGGAGCGGCTGGGCCCGTGAGCCATGGCCGCTGAGCCTGCGTGTCCGGAGCCTGTGCTCCGCAACGGGAGAGGCCGCAACAGTGAGAGGCCCACGTACCACGAAACAAACAAACAAAAAACCAAAACACCACAGGCAGAGAGATCTATATAAGAGTCCTCACTGGGGTATCATTTGAAACAAGACTCAAAGCAATGGCTGCTAAATCTACTGTAGACTCCATGGTCATACGAGTTTTGGGGAATGAAGCAGATTCTCATGTACTGACATGGAAAAATTGCCATGATACAGAAATTAAAAGCTGTAGACCACTGTGGGTATGTGATGTCTATGTCCACATAATCCCATGGAAAAACTGGGAAGGATCCATGCCTACCCAGCCTTTCAGCTGTGGAAGAGGGGAAGGTTTGTACATTGATCTTGTATCTTACAAACCTTCCCAAACTTGTTTTTTTCCTTATCTGCAAATAGAGATAGTCTTCCCTTTTTCCTTTTGGAGAGAGAGATTTTTAAATTTCTTTAACAGAGATTCTCCAACTTGGCTGCCCATCAGCATCACTTGGGAAGCTTTTAAAATCTCACAGCGGTACCCAGATCAATTACATCAGAATCTAAGGGTGAGACCTGGGCATCGGGTTTTTATTTTTTCAACCCGGGTGATTCCAATGTGCAGTCAAGTTGGGGAAATCACTGTTCTGCAGCAACCTGCACACACCCGCAAAAAAGGTGGTGGTAGATTATGGAGATTTGCTTTCTGTTCAATGTCCTTCACATTAAAAATAAATAAATAAATAAAATGAAATTTGAGAAGGAAAAGAGGTTATGGGGGACAGGCACACTCAGGATAAGGCCCGTTACCAGGAAATCAAGTCCCACCCAACAGATCACATGCAACAGGAAGTAGGGCTGGGGTCTGAACACAGGTTTTCTTCTCATCAGTAAAGTTATATTCTAATTCCTGATTATTCTAATCCCATTTCAGCAGGGCTTATAGTTGTAATTCCCGTAGTATTCTAGCAATTCTCTGCTCTCAGGTAAAAGATTAAATGGAATGGGATGGAGAGGAAGAAAAAGAATCCTAACTACCCACAGGGGGCAGTCTCCTCACTTTACACACCAAGGACCCAAGGCCACAGACTTACAATGGTGTGTGTGTGTGTGTGTGTGTGTGTGTGTGTGTGTGTGTGTGTGTGTGTGTGTGTGTGTGTGTGTAAGGGGGGAGTTGCTACCAAGACATAAACTGCTTCTCAAAATAGCTGGAAGAAACCCCCACCCACCCCCCCTTTGGAACTAAAAGCTGATCACAGGGGTCTGCTCTCCAGCAGGTGTCCCCATCCCACCCCCAAGATCTCAGAAGTTGGCTACACTACGATAAGGCAGAGGCCCAACACAAACCACCAGTCCAGCTTTGGTTCTGCACTCCAGGAGATCCACACCACGACACAGACCACAGCCCACCATGTCCCGGGCCTCCCCTGCCACCTCATCTGTTCCGTTCCCAGTCCTAGTTCAGACTGAACGCACAGAACCAGCCGCCTGGGGCCATGACACGTGCTCCCTGCCTGCTGCTCTGTAGCCCAGGGACACCGCTGCCACTTGCCCACCTGACCCTGCCAGCCAAGCTTGGTCCCCAAGAGACTGAGGCTCGAGCCCCCAGATCCACCGTCTATAGCGGCCCCCCCCCCGCCCCCCAATAGGCTACTCAGCTCATGACAGCTCAGGAAACACTTTCTGCATTTCCAAGCCAGACAAATACCCCGTTGCTGTGCCGAAGGGCCTCAGAGAGGGCGGGTGACACGGCCGCCGCGAAGCAGAGTCCCCACCGCACAGGACCCTGAGTGTCCCACCTGGTCTCAGTGCCCACCACTCACCGCAGGGACCAGAGCCGAGGTACCGGGAGCCGCGGCTTCTGCAGAGGTGCAGCAGCGGCCCCTCCTCTCCACGCCCACAGGGACAGGAACTGCCCGACAGGGAGAGCTCCAGGCGCCTGGGAAAAGAGGTATGAGATCCCCAGGCGGAAGGGGAACACAGGGGACTGTGACTAGCCTCAGGAGCCAGCTCCACCGAGAACAGAGCCAGGAGCCGCTGGGATCGGCAGACACCCCACCCAAAGGTGGCGGGTTCAGGAGGCTAGTGGGTTTCACCAAGGGCGTGGCGGCCTGGGGGCACCTCACGGGGAGCCCCACTTCTCACCAGTCAAGGAAAGTCCCTCACTTCCTCGGCCCTTCAACTTCCAAGGGCCCTACCTGAGCCAATTCACTCAGACAGACTTGTGCATCGGTAAGGCACGGTTTTCCCTGCTTTACCCGGTCTGATAGGCCTGGACAGGTGGTGCAGGACGCACCCACCTTCCCTGAATCCTGACGGGGCTGCTTTCACGCACACACACAGCTGCAGCCCTCACGAGGCCTTCCTGCTACCTTCCTTCTCTGGGCACAGACTCATGCATGAGCTGCTCTCTTTGCCCTGGTTTTATGTGCATGTGTTTTTTTCCTCTTTTTTAAACCTGAACCTCTGAAGAGGTTTGTAGTGGCATTTAACACTGGAGGTCTAACGGCCTTCACACTCACTCACTAATGAAGATGACCTCCTCCCCCAGGGCCTCCCACCCCAGGCACAGGAAAAACCTCGCAGAAGAATGCAAGAGCCGGCCCTAGCATTGGTGGGGAGGAGACCTGGCTATTTTGAATCTGGTGGCACTGAATAGCTGCCTGCTTATTTTTAGCAGGTCCATTTGCTGGGAAATAGATGCAGGCTGGCTGGCTGCCCAGTGGTCACACAGAGCCCAAGGCAGGCACGTGCCACAGCCCCACAAGGCTGCAGCATTCACCTGGTCAGTCGAGGTTCTAAAAAAATTTCTTCCTTCTCCCAGAGGAGCAGGCGGCTTCTCAGAACAGCTTACCTGTGGAGGAGTAATGGTCTCACTCCCAAGAATGATGACCAGTGCAGTCACTGCAGTCTAGAGGCTTCTGCTAAGTAAGAAGGCAAATCTCTGGGAGATTTACTAAAACAAGAAAACAAGGAGTGTTGGTTCCACTAAATCAATTCGGCTGTGGTTAATGTGGAAAAAGAGCTGCATGTGATTAATGATGGGGGAAAAAAAAAAATCGATCCTAAAACAAGAGCTTAGGGGGCCAAGAGCCTTACAAGTCCAGTGTGGTCTTGGGCCTGGCCAGTGAAGCCAGATCTACTCTGTTATCCGTGTCTTAGTTGCAGCATGCATGCGGGATCTAGTTCCCCGACCAGGGATCGAACCCAGGCCCCCTGCACTGGGAGCGCAGTCTTACCAGTGAGCCACCAGGGAAGTCCCTACTCTGTGTTCTGAGTGGACTTTTAAACACGCTCCAAGAAATCTGAACATTTCTTCCATTATTCCAGCGTTACATATTCACTTTTGCTGAAGACGGCCCCTGGGTGCTCACCAACAGGGGGCGCAAGACAGCCCATCTCTAGAGTGTCCAGCACATCAAATTCTTGCTAAGGGGCTTCCCCTCTTGAAGCGGGCCTTCCAAGGACAGGGAACAGCTACATGACTCAGAACTTAAAGCCTAGCACTTGTTGCCACTGCATTCAGAGAATAACGGCAGGCTGCTGGCTAGGCCCATGTCGTCCCCCACCGGCCCCCCACCCCAGAGGAAGGCCACATATACAGAGGTCTTTACAAGACTACAAGGGTGTCTCTGGGTTTGTACAGGATGCATTTACCCAATTCCTCATCAGGTTGAGGTTCTGCACATACAAATACATTTAAGCAGCTGCAAGAAAATGCTTCTGGCCACCAGAAGCTCACAATCCGGATGGAGGAATCTCTGTCTCTCACACACAGATGCACCAAGCTGAGCCTGACTTCAGAAGTGGGCAAAGAGAACACAAGGAGGCTGTCTCAAAGAAGGCCACGATTCCCTGAGGTTGTAATGGTGGGCTAACAGCATAAAATTAAGGTTCTAAACCCAAGATGCCTTGGGGGATGGAGGGGGCAGCAGAGTAGAGCAGGATGAGTCCTGGGAGCTGGAGCTGAAGAGCTGGCGGGGCCGGACAAAAGGTGTTTGACCTTTACTGTCAGGACAACGGGAAGAAGCCTTGGCAGCTGTGACACGGCCGAAGCAGAGCAGGTCGCAAGAGGCAAAGGCCTGAGCCATCCCCGAGGGGTGACTGCAGTCCAGGACTGGTGGCCACTTAAGTCACATGGGGCTCCTGAGCACTGGAAATGTGACCAGTGTGACCGAGGAACTGAATCTTAAATTTTATTTGATGTTAATTTAAATCTAAATAGCCAGCTATTTATTTGATGTTAACTTAAATCTAAATAGCCAGCTGGTGGCTACCTAGTGGACAGCGCAGTCCTAGATGGTGTCCCCAAAGACCTGAAGGAAACACAAGAGCTGGATAAATGCTGCAATGGCCAGCACCACCCTTGCTGAGCAGAGTTTTGGTCCTGCCCCTGGGGGTGGTGGACGATGGTGAGCTGGGCCACTGACCCTCAGCAGCGTGGCTGGGGCCCAGGAATCACAGCGCTTGGCCATGCCTCAGGCGGGTGGTCTCGCCCAGCCCGTGTTCACAGGGTTGTTACCTTCATCCTTAGGAGGCCTGGACAGGCTGTGACTCATGCCGGCACCCTAAAGATTCCAAATTAGCTCATAGTGGGGACTGTCCCCCACACCCTCCATTGTGATGGCCCAGCACAGCGGCCAGGGGAGCTGGTGCGGCCAGACCAGCCACACTGCCCGTTCTGGGTGGACCAGCTGTCCCACAACGGTCACGGAACACTTCCAGTCTGCTTTCCGGGAGAAAGGAGGCTTCGCCCAGTAACATGTGGGTGGGAGAACCTGCTCATTGAAGCCTTCTCCAACCAAAGTGGAAACTCGGGGTCCAGTACCTGAGCTCCAGGTAAGAAGAATCAGAAGCAAAAAATCTCATCTGGACATGTCTCACATTAAGAGCTCTTCCTCTTCCAGCTCAATTGAAAATTAAACTTCCACTTTAGGAAAACTTGAGAAATCAGGGACCCACACAGGGTTAAGTGCCTAACCTCTCTCCTCCTCCTCTGACCAAACCCACAGCCATCCAGTCTCACTAGGCTTCAGATGATATGGGAAAATCAGCATCTCCTACAAAGGACTTCCCATTGCTTCCCTTGGGGGTAGGGATGTGGTTTTTAAAAACATCAACGACTATGTCACATCCATCCTGCCCCTTATCCCTGGCTCCTGGCAACCTTCTTGCTTTACAAGTGAATTCTGACAGGTTTCTGAGGACAGTGATAGAGCAGGTGCCAGGAAACTGTTCCCAGGTACATGGAGTTCCCACCCATAACCACAGAACACAAGACTGCCCAAAAGGTATGAAGGTGTGCTCTGACAACAAGCTCACCTGAAAGCTAATAAGGACGGCATGTGCCTTCAGAAGGAATCAGAAAAGATGCTGGTATGAGGCAAAAGACCCTTCCCACCACCACCTTGGGTGGGAAAAGCAAAGAGGTAAGACAATGACTTTCCAAATGGCAGACGGTGCAATATGACCAACTCAGAAATCACATAAAGGCATTAAGGTAATTTCTACTCAACAAATATTTATTGGTACCAACAGAGTACAAAGCTCAGTGGGACACAGACAGGAATCAACAAACGCACTTCCCTCTTTCAAGCCTTTCAGTTTCTTTGGGGGCAAAACCCCCCACTGACCTCTTCTCCAGTGGGCCAGGTACAGCCACCCTCTGCCACTGACCAAAAGTCAGCCCAAAAGTCTGCCACAGCCCAAAAAGTCAGGAAAATGTCCTGGCTGGGCCAGGGGACGGGGGTAGGAATCAGACTGCCAGACACCCCAAATTAGGATGTTCTAGTGCCCTGGGGTGAGAGATGAAAAGACGTTAGCCTTAACGGCAGTGCCGTGGGAGCCAAGGGGGCTGAGGTGCCCCATTCAGCATGCAGACTTTCATTCTCACCACGACTTGGTACCCAGGTCCAGGTCCCCTCTCATTTCAAGTACTCCTGAAGTAAAGCCCGGCCTTTTGCTGGTGTGGCAGCAGGGACCTGGGGGCCTGGTGTTCTTTGCTGTCTTTCCACCAACCCTCCGCCTTCAGCTGCACAGCTCCGAACCCTGCCTTCAAAGGGGCTTGTCCTTGGGCACAGATCAGCGCGCTTCTGGTTGGCTGCCCACCCTCGCACTTTCTCACCAAGACGAGGGAGTAAAACAAGAAAGGAGGGGGCACCAATCCAGGAAGCAACACAAGAGAAGAGGAGAAGGAAGTCCCAGGACACAGGGGAAGCAGAGCCAGGGGACCAGGGATGCTTCCCAGAAGCAACTCGGAACTGCTGAGTCTGCGGTAAGTTTAAGCACGAGAGGAGCTTCCAGAGAGAAGCTTCCCAGCAATCGACCCGCAGTGGCCAAGGCCCAGGGGAGAGGCAGAGAACTGGTGAGACATACAAAGAACACCAAGCTAAGGAAACAAAGGAAATTAACTAGGAGAAGAGAAGGGAGGGGGGAGACAAGAAAGGAAATATGGACTGCAGCCATGGCAATATTTAGATCACAACACTGTCATGTGACCAAACGTTGGATTACCTCTATACTGAGAGGATGAGGGGGGAAAAAGTGTAGGAATGGGCGAAGTCCTTATCTTCCAGAGCAGAAAAACAAAACAGATAATATTTCTAAAAGGGAAGGAAGGAAAAAAAGGAGTAGTATATACTATTTAGAAATACAGTCAGCTCTCCCTAGCTATGGATGCAGAACCCAAGGATAGAGACTGTAAGGGATTTGAGCATCCACATATTTTGGTTATCTGTGGGGGTCCTGGAACAAATGCCCCAGGAGACCAAGAGACAACTGTGTAGAGGTAAACGGCAGGGAGGACGGCTGCCTCTAGAAGACAACAGGACAGGGTGGGGAAGCACTCCGGGTAAAGGGCTGTCCTTTCAAAGCTTAGCAGAGTCAAAAGTCAAATCTGGGGCTTCCCTGGTGGCGCAGTGGTTGAGAATCCGCCTGCCGGTGCAGGGGACACGGGTTCGTGCCCCGGTCCGGGAAGATCCCACATGCCGCGGAGCAGCTGGGTCCGTGAGCCATGGCCCCTGAGCCTGCACGTCCCGAGCCTGTGCTCCGCCAACAGGAGAGGCCACAACAGTGAGAGGCCCGCGTACCGCAAAAAAAAAAAAAAAAAAAGTCAAATCTGTCTACAAGCAACGCTTTGATAGAAAATTAATACATTCTTAAGTATTAACTACAATGGATGCTCTACTACAGTATAACTTTATGTTTCTTGTTAACCATTATATATGTATTAGTGCCAATTCATCTATGTACAGACTTATACTGCTTTATCTTCCCATAATAACTGATACCAATCTTCCTTCAGAAACCCCCAACTGCCCTGCTGACATACAGTAACACTCAGAAAGAGAACATGCTTACTGACAGCTAGACCCTTTCAGATACAAGGCGTATGATCTCCCCACCCCGCTGAAGTCTCGCCAGCATCAGGCAGCAGAACCCCCCAGGGCTAGCCATTTAATAAAGATTTTAATACCCACAGCGAGCCAGGTTCCACTGGGGTTAGGGGCGGGGAGGTGGGGGAGCCCTCCGGAAGCAAAGGTGGAGGGAGGGGTAGGGAGTCACATTTCAGATGAGATAATACCACAAAGAGCCCGGAACCTGCAGCCTCTCTCAACAGATTCAGACAGCTGGGCCCTAGGCATCCCCTGCATGTAATGAATTAACCATACTCCTGTGCATCCAGAATGGTGCTAGCTGGGAGAGTTGAGAAAGCCAATCACTTTCTGTGCTGTGTAGATTAAACGAGGAGCCCAGGCTGACCAAGGCTGGATACAGTGTGCCTGGGAGAGAGGAAGCTTTAGACAGAAGGGTCGGGGAAGGTCTCTCTGCAGAGGTGGCCGGAGAGTGAACAGCAAGGAGCAGCTCTGCCAAGATCTTGAGAGGACAGGGAAAGGAGAGGGGGAGAAAGTTCCAGCTGGGAGAAGACGTGCCAGCAACCTAAGGCAGGAACAAGCCTGGTTGACTCAAGAGACAGCAAGAAGGGGCGGCAAAGACGAGGCTGGAGGGGCTGCTGCCAGAGAGACTGCTCCCCAGCGTCGCTGCGCAGAAGCCATACTGAAGGTTAAGAACCCGGAAGACCAGGTTCACCCAACTCTCTCCAGAGAGGGGCACCGACCTGCCCCAAGAGCCAGGGGACTGTAGTTTCTGAACAAACAGAAGTTGACTGCAGCATCCATTCCAGGACTGAGTACCTCTGTGGCTGGTAGCATTGCGGGCACATACTGTGTGAGCCAACAGAGGTTCGCTCTGAGTTCTCAGCGAATGCATCTGCCAGGAAGCCCGGGGGTCGTTAGCCTTGGAGGATCGCAGCTAAGCCCTCACCCACAGCGCCTCCACACCCTCAAGTGCATCTGTCCCAATAAGGTGGCCCAGCCCCCTGCCGGGGTGGGTGGGGGGGTTGCAGATGGAGGACAGAGACAGATAGACACACACACACAGCCCCACAGAAGTCCCTGCCACTTCTTTGAATCGGACTTTGCGAAAACAACCTTGTTTTCCAGCCAACATAAACCACGGGCAACAGAGGACCTTATATGGCTCTAAGCTTTCTTAATCAGAAACAAGAGAGATGGGCTGGAGCTGGCAGCTCCAAGTTAGAGGAAAGAAGGGACAAGAAAGGGGGGAGAATGGAAGGCAGCGAGGAACAAAACTTGTTTGTCAAACCCGTTTTTCGTATCTCTTCAGCCTCAGTGGCTTCCCAGTAAGAATTCCTGCTGAAGGGCATGGGTTTGCTTTCTCTCGTGGTTTTATTTTGGCTAAAGTCAGAGCATGCCAGTTATCAGGCTACCGCAGATTCATAGTTTTACAGAGTTTTTAGTGGCCTGTCCTCAGGTTGGGTGACTTCCCATGAAGACAGGACTAATGTGATTTCCTGAGAAATCGGCTGCTGGGTTGTCCTTCCCTAGGACAGCAATCCTGACCTAGGAGTGCGTGCTCACCGGGGTGCCTCAGTCACATGTCTGCCTGGCCCAGGAGGCAGGGGTGGTGGTTCCTTGCCAAAGGTCCAGATAGAAAAGGCAGCCCAGGGACCTCGTAAGTGGCCGCACACACATACACACACCCCAGGACAGTCTCTAGGGTGGCTTTCTTCTCCTTCCTCCCCTGATTAGGAGAGGCAGCAGCTCTGACACCAGGACCTGCCCCGTACACTGAAGCCACATGCACTTGGCCCTCCTAAAGGATACCACCTGCTAAAAATAGCATGACAGCATATGCTTGGCTGGGCGGGCCTCACCAAAGTCAAAGGACAAAGCAAGGAGGTTAGTCTCAGCATGGCCTCTCCTCACTAAAGACAGAGCTCAACGGCCATCCCAGTGCAGCTCAGGGCAAGCCACTCCTATCTCTCAGGAGGGTCAGGAAGGGGGGAGGGGCAGGAGATCTGTCTTCCCAGCCAAGGCTGGAGGGAAGAGGGCGGGGTGCAGGGCAGCGTGCTGAGGGCTGGACTTGAAGGGATCCTGCTGCCAACAGGGAGCAAGCCAAGCTACTCTCAGGCGATGGCCTGTTGAGGCCAGTGGATGGTCTCGCAACCCTGTGTGAGGTCTGACAGGCCACGCTATTACTATCCAGGGAATGAGTGACTTCAAGGCTGCCTTTGCAACCAGGTGACCAAACTAAGCCAAAGTCTTCAGAGCAGTTTTCCAGAGCAGTTTTCCTAGGCACGGTTACGTAGCCTAGGAGGCTGTCTGCTCTTAGTCACAATCACTACTTGTGCAACTCGAAGCCACTGGATGGTTGCATAATTCTGATAAAACACTTGCCTTAAAGATCCTTAACTTCTGTTTCCTGTAAAATGATAATATCCAAAGAAATGGGATACAAATACCTCCCTCCTAGGGCTGAATGAGGCTGTAATGACCTAACAGTGTGACTCAGTTTGTGGGATTTTATTCTTTTAAAAACCCAGTTTCACTCTCTGGATGAGGACGGAGGGGTAATGGGGCAGTTAACAAGAAACAGCCTCTAAGCATGGAGCTGGAGATACTGAACCCTGATCTAAGCCCCAAGACAGCCCAGTCCTGTGCCCTAGGATCAGCTTACCTTCCTCAGGGACTCCATTTCCGCATACACAAACTAGAAATTCTTTTTTTTAAAATTAATTCATTTATTTTTGGCTGCATTGGGTCTTGACTGCTGCACGCGGGCTTTCTCTACTTGCGGCAAGCGGGGGCTACCCTTCATTGCAGTGAGCGGGCTTCTCATTGCAGTGGCTTCTCTGGTTGCAGAGCACGGGCTCTAGGTGCGGGGGCTTCAGTAGTTGTGGCTTGCGGGCTCAGTAGTTGTGGCTTGCGGGCTTAGCTGCTCCTCAGCATGTGGAATCTTCCCGGACCAGGGCTCGACCCCGGTCCCCTGCATTGACAGGCGGATTCTTAACCACTGTGCCACCAGGGAAGTCCACAAACTAGGAATTCTTAACCTCATAGGATTGAGAGAGAATAAAAAGGGAATAACGTGCAAAAACCCTGCTAAATTATCAGGTATACGGTAGGTGCTCAATAAGTGTGTGTTATGCATCTTCTGCTGTCGGGGTCCAAAAAAAGAGTTCACATTATATGCCAAAGGCCAGTCTAGTAGGGTTCAAACTAAGCACACCCAGGACTAGATGAGGGGCGTCTGGAAATAAAGCGCACTCCCCAGAGCCGGCTCCACACCAACACTTCGGGATCCGCACTGGGGACCAACTCTCCCGGAGGCCTTCAGTAAAGCCAGGCCTCCTAACACTGAGATGGACTAGAGGAGCAGAGTGAAAATGATGCTTGTCTGCAACGTGGTTCAGCAGAGGGCCCACACTGAGGCCTGCAGGAAGTCATCAGGTGAGTGAAGGACCAAATAGCAAGTCTCCTGACGTAACGACTAAGGCCAGTGAGCACAGGCCTTGGAGAACCAGCGAGGACCTTTACACTGATAAACAGGCTCTCAAGCCAAAACGGCTTTCCAAAGGCTTAGTGTCTGGCCCCTTCACTTCACACTCCCATCCCCAGGCCCCTCACTACACTCTTTTCTCAAACTGTTTCATAATTGATCACTGCCCTACAAGCTGGCAGACTGGAACCTGTTCTGAACATGCCATGGAGAGAGCTGATAAATAACCTGTCCCCAAAGCTGCTGGGTTTGTGGAATACGGAAGACTAAGCCCAGACACATGATGCTTTTACAAGGCGAGACTATGAAGCTTTTAGAGTTGGGCAAAGAACTAAGTCCAGTGCTGTCCAACAGAGCTTTATGTGATGATGAAAATGTTCCAGAACCTGCACTGTCCAGTACTGCAGTCACTGGCCACAGGAAGCTACTGAGCACTTGAAATGTGACTACTGTCACCAAGGAACTAATTTTTAAATTTTACTTAATGCTTTAAAAAATTTATATTTAACTAGCTACACATAACTCGTAGCTACCCTACAGGACAAGGAAGCTCTAGACCCTGAACCCTAAAGACAGATTTAGGAGACTAAAGATACTGTAAAAAATAAAAATATTTAGTACAGTAGCACCTTAGAGTTAAGTGAACTTCAAATGCACCTAAAACAGTGGACTGTCATTTTTTTCTTAGACTTTGGCTTGTACTACCCAGGCACCCCCAGCCCAAACACACCCTGCCTCCCATACACAACCCAGCAGGCAACTCTACCTCCCAGCAGCCCTAAGGGGCTGACTAACTCCAGGACTCTTAGGGGCACAATCTGAATGCCTTTGATGTTGACCAACCTTCTTTCACCAGCTGAAGAAACTAAGACCCGGAGGGCCAAAGGACCTGCCTGGAACCCCAGCCAGGTTTCAACCCTGAAAGCAGCACCCAGATCTCAACCTCCACCCCAGCCACAACCCCCAATCCAGGGCTCTTGCTAGCTAAGCCCAGGGTGAAACAAACCTCATCAGCCCTCAGCACTGCATACCTTTACTTCCAGAATTCTTCTGGGGCCCTGCTTTGTTCCTAAGTATATGGGCCTCAGTGAGGACCGGCTAAGTGAAGGCAGCCAGGCTGTACTACCAGATGGGGACAGAATGTTTACTGTCAACTGCTGCAAACTTATCAAACCGAGCTGTAGAAACATTCAGATGGCAAGAACTGGACAGAATGAAGACCACTTAGTAGAACCATTTAGGAGGAGGAAAAGGACACCTCGAAAGTTCCTTATAACTGAAAGCCAGTCCTCAGAATGCTGAATGATAACACACATTCCTTTACTGCAACAATCTGCTTAGAAAGATTAGGTGAAAAGCCCATGGACTTGATGACTCCTTGTCCTTCTCACAAAAGCCCTCTAGAGGACCCAGTTAAAGTCCAAACCCACACCTGTCGGTTCCCCTATCCCTCTATTTGTATTTTTTATTAGCCATTGAAACAATCCCGAATGAACTCTAGCTTCACCCTCCTCAACTGCACTCAGAGGTGTCAGGATTAAAGGAATAGGGAGGCGTTTGCTTGTAACTCACCTCCCAGAGTAACTATCAAGGAAGAGGTGTCCCCTAAATTTTAGTTTCCTTGTCCCCACCAGCTATTTCTCCAGCTACTCTGTCCTACCCGAAACACTGTCACTGTTTTACACGGCCCGAGTTTAAAACTAGGTACAATGCTCGGTGGAAATGACACACACAATGGGTACTTGATGTTAAATGATCAAAGGTGAAACCTGTGTGAGACATTACACCAGAAAGGGATGTGGAAGAAACAACCTGCCCTAGAAATGAAGGTTTAGGATTAAAATACATCCCACAAAGATTAGCAACTCAAATAGTATGAAATGATTTCAGTGGGATAAGAGGCCCAATAAGGACCCACCACCACCTGCCCAGAGCAGAAGAAAACGCCCTAGAAAGGCAAGCTGAAAGTACTAAGTCACACCCAAAACTTCCCCACAAGAGCACAGCAGTCCAAACTGCAGAGAAGCCCACTCATTCTAGACTCACAGGGAAGATTAGGAAGGAGGAGCCTGGGGAGAATGGGCTGGAAGGCACCAGCTCACCAGGCACATGGGGTGTTGTCGGCTTGAGCCAGGAGGCTGGCTGGCAAAGTGTGGGGAAGCCAATTTGTTTTCCCCCCTCCTTCCAACCAAGTTTCCAGATCAGAGGTTGGGGAGTAGGGTACTTTTATTAAAATTCAAGTCACTTAACAGATTCAAGGAAAACGTAAAGTCAGCCTCAGAGACTCTTTAAGAAGGGGGGGGGGGGGAAATCAGTGCTTGAGCACCCATCATGTACCAGGAACAGTGCCATATGCCCCACAAATATTATCTTAATGTGTCTTTAGGATGAGAGAACACTAAAAAGCCTAAAACTAGCCTTCACCCACAAACGATGGTTATGACCTGGCCTGGGTTCAAAGCCCAAGAATAATTTGGGTTACTAGGTAGAGCAAAACAAATTACTTTAAAATATTGATGCTGAGCAACCTTATACTGGAGACACAGCCCCTTGGCACCTGAGCATCCACTTCCAACACACACCTTCACTGTCATCCTGCAGTGGCCAAGTTTGAGTGTACTTCCTAGAAACAGCTGGGAGGAGGAAATGATATTCACACAAAGGGCTCCAGCTAGACAGTAGACCAGTCTCACTCACAGGCTGGGAGGGGATCAGTTACCTGCAACTTCTGGGCCGTCACCTGACAATACATATGACAATAGAGCCTATTTAATCCAGGTAGGCACAAAGGCTTCAAAGATTTGCATACCTGTAGGACCCAGACAACCTACTGTAGCCTAGGGCCATTCTTCATCCGAGAATATACCCAGGAATTACTACCCAGAACCCACAAAACTAGTTTTGAGGTTCAAGAGGAAAGGTTCAACACAAGTCAGAAAAGCTCCCCCAAAATTACTTCACTTGTTTCCAGTGCTGAGAAAGTCTTAAATAATCAGCAGGTGAACCACCTGAACTTCAAGAAAAGAGGAATTTGATAAATGGTCAAATCATGCTGCCCTCTCTGCATTTCAAAGATGCTCTGTACCTTTAAGAGCAAAGAGGGTAGGTGGTGCTTACTAAGAGCCGAAACTTCTAAATAGAATTTTTAAAAAAAAAACTAATTTGGGAAGGACTTAGTTACAATAATAGGGTAGCAAGGTAAGGTTACTAGTTGCCAGAATTAATAGCTTCTTGTGAATGGTGTTTCTTGATCAATAATTTCGACAAAGGGGGTGGGGGGCTTGGATAGCAAACCAAACAACAGATATGACTGTACCAAGTGTCCAGCAACCCAGATCTCCCTGCAGAAAATAAATTGAAACACCAAGCAGCCTGAACTTCATAGGGGAAAGATGGCTAGTTTAACCTAAGGGTCCTGCCCACACACCCTACCCGACTTGAGAGGCCTCCTCTCACACCTGGAGTTAAGTGCACCGGGTTTGTGTTAGTAGAGGCCGGGAGCGGGTGGGGGCAAGAAGGCGCCGGCCAACCTCTGCATCTCCGCGGAGAAGGGAGACCGCGAAACGCCCAGGGCTTCCAAGCAGTCACAGGTCGATTCGGCACCACCCACCACCAACAGCTCCCATCCGTCTCTTGTGCCTTCCTTGGGAGGATCCGCACCCAAGGGCACAAAATAGTAAAACTCGTGAAAGCCCGCCCAAACACACTTTGATCCGGAACCCCGAAACTAGCGTGGTCCCTCCGACCCGAGGACCGGAGGTGGGTGCAGGCAGAGCCCGACACGTGACCCACAAGCCCGCGGGCATTAAGTCAGCGGGCACACGGGACAGGGCAGCCTCCGCCTCTCCGACACCCTTTAAGGGGCTGCAAAAGCTAATCCTCTTGAGAGACACCAAGCCTTTTACATCGGGACCCTAACTCGGTTCAAACGGTTTCCCTCCTCCCGCAACAAGGTTCCAATCACGACCTATCCCCTAGCTCATCCTCCCGGTTCTGCAAACCGAGCCCCTTCCCCTGGTTCGCCGCATTGAACTCCCAGGAGCAGAGCTACCAGCTCCGGTTTGCCACTGCCGGCCTCGGTGGGGAGCACCCCCGGGCGAGATAAAGGGGCCCAGAAGTTGGGTGAGGTTCCTGAAGTGACCAATTCATCTCCAATCCCTCAGGAGGGGGAAGGAGTGCCCGCAGGCCTTGGGACACTTCCTCGCCCTTGTGAGCACCTGGCCCTGCCCACAGCCCGCCCGCCGGCGCCTCTCCCGGCTCAGACTGGGTACACACGACCTTTGAAAAGTAAAAGCGTGTGGGGTTGGACGACCTTGGGTGGAACGCACTCAGGTCCGTCTCTCGGAAGAGTGTGCACGCTCGGGGAAAGTTAAGCCGCAGAGAGGTATCCCGGGCGTCGCGCCCTCGCTTCCCGCCCCCGAGAATGGTGACGCGCGTGGGGGACACCGCGCGGCTGCGGAGCGCGGCCCCAGCCAAGCACACACGATTTATCAGCAAGAGCCCGGCGGAGAAGGACGAGGGGGCGCGCAGGCGACGAAAGAGAAAGGGCCTGCTTGACAGCAGGCGACGGGCCGGAACCCCTCTGCACGCCCTCAGCGTCGGGAGCCTCACACCCCGTGAGTCCTGGAGCACGCGACGCACCCTGCACCTGCACCCTAGGCTCACCATCACCCCAACGGCGCCGCCCTCGGGGCCCCGGCAGGTGGTCCCCAGTTCAGCCGCTCCCTGCGGCCCCAACTTACCAGCTCCTCGGCGACCGTCGGGATGCAGAGTCCTCGCGCCGCCGCCGCCCCCTGGCCCCTCGGCCCCCGCCTCTGCCCCGCCTCTGCCCCTCTGCCAGGCGGGTCCCGCAGCGTTGCACTCCGGCCGCTCCCCCACGTGCTCGCCCAGACCCGTGGAACAGAGACATTAAATACTGAGGACGCGCAGAGACGTGCCCGCTGCGCGACGCAAGGCCCCGCCCCCCGCCCTCGTGCCCCCGCGTCTTCCCGGCTCACCTGCGCGTGCGCGCCGCCGGCCGCTCCCGCCAGCGCCTCTGCCAGCTGCGCCAGAGGGGGCGCGGTCTAGAGTGTTCCGCCAACATCCCGCCCCCGCCGCCCGCAGCCGGGCCTTGCTCAGGCTCTCG
Organism: Kogia breviceps; assembly: GCF_026419965.1. Lineage (NCBI taxonomy): Eukaryota > Metazoa > Chordata > Mammalia > Artiodactyla > Physeteridae > Kogia > Kogia breviceps. The sequence continues at coordinate 25,402,316 of NC_081328.1, forward strand.
CGAGATGAGCTGTAATCTCGGCTGGGCTCGGGAGAGAGGCCTGGCTGGCGTCTTCGGAACGCCCCTCGCTCCTCCCCCACCTACGAACCTCGAAGCTCTGGCCCCCGCCAAGGCCTGCGCGACTTCGCCTGCCTCGGGTGTGGGAGATCTCCAGGGGCCAGTTTGACCATCCGCCTGCCTCTGTATAGAGAGGCCCCTGGAAAAGGCAGAGGGACAGGTGATGCGCAGGGCTCCTCTTGCCTCCCTTGCCTATATATACTATATATTATAGATAGAATATAGATCTATATTATTTAGATATATTCAATGTAATTCATCATTACATTGTACGCATGATTTAGTGATATTAATAACTACACGATAATAACTGCATAATGGGAGTATGTGGCACCACTCAGATGCGGCATTCTTGCACATTTTCACAACTTGGTGATGTCAAAGTGAAAGAAACTTTCCTCCAAAGGGTGTTGGGTTTTGGAATAATTCCTGCCAAGAGATAGTCATCATGACTATGATGACTACCTATTATGAGGAAATCATCATGATTTCCTCCCTGAGGAAACTTGGGAAAATAAATTGCCCCCAAACAGGTGGACAGGGTGGGGGTTCCAGCTGGCCAGAGACATAGGGACTTTAAGTGAAAAGAGATCATGCTAAGAACTATTACTTGGGAACATGGTTAATCCTAACTAGTTATCAAATGCAAAGTTAAATGATGATGAGATACCTATTGAGTTTAAGTATAAGTTCATATATGTATAGGAATCCCAATTGCATGGTGTGATTAGGGACATGAAGGAAACAATCAGAAAAGAAATAACAAGAGACCTATTTTAGGTTCTGTGGTTCAAAAAGGCCTAAGGTGAAACTTAAACTGAAACCTACTTGATGAGAAGGAGCTGGCCTTAAAAACTGTACTTGATGGGGCTTCCCTGGTGGTGCAGTGGTTGAGTCTGCCTGCTGATGCAGGGGTCACGGGTTCGTGCCCCGGTCCGGGAGGATCCCACATGCCGCGGAGCGGCTGGGCCCGTGAGCCATGGCCGCTGAACTTGCGCGTCTGGAGCCTGTGCTCCGCAACGGGAGAGGCCACAACAGTGAGAGGCCCGCGTACCGCAAAAAATAAATAAATAAATAAATTGTACTTGAGGGCTTCCCTGGTGGCACAGTGGTTGAGAGTCCGCCTGCCGATGCAGGGGTCACGGGTTCGTGCCCCGGTCCGGGAGGATCCCACATGCCGCGGAGCGGCGGGGCCCGTGAGCCATGGCCGCTGAGCCTGCGCGTCCGGAGCCTGTGCTCCATAACGGGAGAAGCCACAGCAGTGAGAGGTACTGAGAATAAGGGTTGGGGAGTATTCCAGCAGAGGCAGCAACACTGCCTGTGTTGCAGGAAACAGTGTATGGAGAACTAGATTGGTGTGAATGGACTACAGTGAGGTGAGGAGAGTGCTAGAAAAGAAGGGAGGAGGGGTTTTTTTGGGGGGCAGGGGGTGTGAGGGAACTGGACCACTTTATAAACCATAGTAAAGCTTAGATTTTCTTCTTCTCTGTTTAGCTCCCAGGCATACTTCTACCCCAGGGCCTTTGCACTTGCTGTTCCCTCCAACTGTAATATTCTGCAGAGCTCAACTCCCTCATTTCTTTCAAGTCCTTTGCTCAAAGATCACCTACTCAGTCTCAGTGAAACCTTCCTTGGAGTCCCTGTTTAATAACTGTAAAGACACACACACACACACACACACACACACACACACATACAATTCCCTGTCCTTCACTCCTTATTTATTTTTCTTCACAGCATTTACCACTATCTACATACTACATATTTCTTTTATTTCATGAGTGGAGGCATTGTTGAGGGTATGGCACATCGATGGCACTCAGTAAAAATATGTTTAGTGAATGAATGGGAAGCCATTAAAGAGGGTTAAGTAGAGAGTGGCACAGTATAATTTCTGTTTGGAAATGGGAGCTGTAGCTGCTGTGGAAAGAATGGACTAGAGGAACACTAGCACAGAAGAAGTGAGACCAGTTGGGAGGCTGGTACAGTGGTCCAGGTGAGCCATCATGTTGGCTGAGCCGAGAGTCATGGCAGTGAACATGAAGAGACTGCTTTGGACTCAAGACAGATTTTAGAAGTAGTAGCAACAAGACTCACTCATGTTGTTGGGGGTAAAGAAGAGGGAACAATGCTTTCTCTGGCCTGAGTTACTGTGTGAAATGGGGTACAGTTTATTGAGACGGGGGAAGATGGGGGCAGAGAATCATTCGTTTCATTTTGGACCCATTAAGTTTGTAATGTTTTCGTAACATCCAAGTGCAAATAGTAATTAAGCTGGATATGCAAGTCTGCAGCTCAGGGGACTTGGGCTCAGAGGAGTGGATGGGAAATACAAGTATGTATTGAAAACCATGTAAAAAGTGGATATTTTAAAGGAAGACCATGCCCTGGTGGTGGTGGAGGTAGGAAATGTCCACAAGGAAGAAACTGAAAAAATGATGCCAGGTGGGTGAGACCTGGAAAGGTGGCAGGAAAAAATGGGGGGACGGAGGCAGAGGGGAGGAAGAGGAAGAAAGAGGGAGATGGGGCTATGAGTATGGTTATGAGAAGGAGGGACAGAAAGCAGGGCCAAAGAAGGCGGAGATGACATCATATCTATGCCTGGGGGTGAGGGCAAAGCCTGCCAGGATAAAAGGAATGAGGGGAGAAAAGAGGAGTGGGAGAATGGGAACACTAGGGAAGATACAAGACTCAAGTCCAAGGGTGAAAGGTGAGAACACAGATTACCTGTAATCACAACTAGAAATCAGCCCAGCAGCTGTGGCTGAGGAGGTGGCCACAAGGTCAGGGAAGTTCAGAGGTCAAAGAGTGATCCTCGTATGAGATTAGAAGATAGAGGAATGAGAAGGGAGGTGAGGATGGAATGTGAGTCTAAGAACGTGGCCATGAGGAAAATAGAATTCTATTATTAGACTTAAACTCCAACGTGAGTTCATAATGGGCAAAGCCTGCTTAAGGCAGGGATTATAAACTAGGTTGCCCAAACTTCTGGATGTCCATGAACTCCCCGAAATTGCACACATAGTTTTATAAGTATGGTATTTTCTGTGGAAATAGGTTTTCTTTTAATATATTGTTTTTGTCTCATTAGATTAATATAACACCCTGAACAAAGTGAAACAAACCTCTCTTACTCTCCATCCCACTCCCTGTTCCCTTAAACTGCAGAAGCATTTGGTTCTGCCCCAGGACATGTGTGTCTGCAGGGAAGAATAAATGATCTCCTTCTAGGTAAGTCAATGGACAGAGTTGGGAAGTAACAACACTAATGGCTGATACTTAATGAGCATTTAACGCGCAGCACCGTTCACAGCACCTTATTCTAACCTCCACAAACCGCAGTCACACAGCAGCAGAGACAAAGTTTTTTAACCCAAGAAATCTGGCTCGGAACCCATGGGTTAACCAGTTCACTATACTAGAGACGGATCTAGGGATCCAGAGAGCGGTATTACACAGGAACGTGTCTGCTATAGATTAAATCGTGCCCCCCCTCAAAAAGATAATGATGAAGTCCTAACCCCCAGTACCTCTGAATGTGACTTTATTTGGAAATACGGCTGTTGCAAATGTAATTAGTTGAGCTGAGGTCATAACTGGAGTAGATTGGACCCCTACTGCAATATGACTGGTGTCCTTATAAGAAGATGGCCATGCAAAGACAGGGAAACAGAGAGAATATCATGTGATGACAGCAGATTGGATTTATGCATCTATAAGTCAAGGAAGGCCGAAGATCGCCCACAAACCACCAGAAGCAAGTAAGAGCCAAGGAAGGATACCCCTGCAGGCTTCAGAGGGAACAGAGCCTGCTACCATCTTGATTTTGGACTTAATCCTTCCTATACCGTGAGACAATACATTTCTATTGTTTTAAGCCATCCAGTTGGTGGTACTTTTCACAGCAGCCCTAAGAAACTGATCCAGTGCCCTTCTTTCTTGGACCCACGGATGCCAGGTGGTACAAGAGAGTGTGAAGTCATTCAGCAGTTGATAAAAGGTGGTTGTCCCCTTCCTCCCATCTGGACCCAAGGTGCCATGGCTTCACAAGGCAGAGGCCTCATCCAAGTGGCTATGATGAAAGGGCCTCAAATAGGCACTACCCAGGCTCTGACACCATCACCACTACATAATTCTTGGGAATTTTCCAGCTACATATTTAAGATCTTAATTCTGGTTCTGTTCAGTGGGTGTCTGGCAGGGGTATCGTTGGCCATTTCCCACAGCCCCCTCCAGTCTTCCCAGCTTCTCAGTGGAGCCTGAGAAACTCTGCAAGCTACTCCAGATAGGGTGAAATTCTACCCCAAACCAATTTAGGTCCTTCAACTATAGCCAAGCTCGTGCATATAGAGAAGCAATGAAATCTTCTATAGATAGACTCTTACCTACCTCATTCTGTTCCACGAGAGGCATCTCTTTGGGGCCAACTGCTGGGATCCGTAACGCCACACATGCTGGGTGCTGTATGAATGTTTGAATTGCTTGGTTGGACTCTGTAAGAAAAATTGCAGTGAGCCCTCTCGGGCAAGGTTAATAATCTTTATGAAATATTTTTGTTAGTTCGCATACCTTGCTGTGCACCACTGCAGCTGGATGGTCTGAAACAGCAAGATCTGGACGTCTCAGGTAACTGCAGAGAGACTGGAACTTCCCTGGGGATGAGACATTTAGTCAAGGTGACCCACCTCTAGGAGGGATGGGGCAGCGCACATAGCACTATGGGGGCTCAGACCCCACCTCAAATTTTCCATTGCCCCCAGCCTCCGCATACCCTCTGCTATTTCTCTGGAACCATTTCCTTGCTCTATCCATTCTAAAACCTGGCAAGTTTCTTAGTCATCTCGTCTTCTGTTTAATCAGGCATTCATGTTTCCCATAGACGAGCACATTCTACCCAGGACTACCACTAGTCCACCCAGTGGCATTGTGCAGATTAGGTAACAAGGGTCCCTTCCCCCAGACTGACAGCTCTGTGCCAGGCACCATGGTGAGCACAGCCTGGATTTCAGTCCCTACTTGCCCTTAGGCTGGATGCCCTTGTGCAGAACTTGACCTGCACAACCCTCCTTGACATTCCTGTAGTTGGGAGGCAGCCTTCACAGAGCGAGTGCTGTCTACCATGACACAGTCATCCAACCAGATGCCTGCGGGTTTTGGGCACCATACTGAAGTGGCTTCATTCATCTAATTGCTGCCAAAGCCTAAAGCATTGCCTTGCTCAGCACAGGTACACTTGTGACCTCAAGGAACTTTGCCTAGACTCTGTTTCCTCATCTGTAAAATGAGGATAATAATAAGACCTACTTCATGGGATCGTTGTGACAATTAAATGAGATATTCAGCATAAAATACTTTGCACAGTGCTGAGCCCAAGAATAAAAGCAATTATTGCATTTCAAGTTCTTTCATCAATCAATCAAGAGCAAGTCAAGGTTCATTCAACAAATATGTATTAACAACTATTTTGTGCCAGGCATTGTGTAGGGTGTTGTGGTTACCAAGGTGAATACCCCCAATGTGGTAAGGAAGGCAGACGTGAATGTACACAAAGGCTGTGTACAGCCGGATCAGGGCTGTGACAGAGGTCAGTACAGAGGTGGGAGGAGAGGTGGTAAATGTCAACGAGTTTCATTCTGCTTGTGTCAGGGTTAAGGAAGCTTGACTCTATCATTGGTACTCCTTCTGCATTTGACATTCACCAAAATAAAATGTATTGCTTTAGTTCTAATGTTGCGTTTATCAATTCACCCCCAAACTGAAATGGCTTAAAACAACCATTGAGGGCTTCCCTGGTGGCGCAGTGGTTGAGAATCCGCCTGCCAATGCAAGGGACACAGGTTCGAGCACTGGTCCGGGAAGATCCCACATGCCGCGGAGCAACTAAGCCCGTGAACCACAACTACTGAGCCTGCGCTCTAGAGCCCGTGTGCCACAACTACTGAAGCCCATGCACCTAGAGCCCGTGGTCCACAATGAGAGAAGCCACCACAATGAGAAGCCCACACACTGCAATGAAGAGTAGCCCCCGCTCGCCACAACTAGAGAAAGCCCACGTGCAGCAACGAAGACCCAACACAACCAAAAATAAATAAATTAAATAAATAATTTTTTTTAAAAAACCCACCATTGATTGTCAGCTCATCGGGAGGATTTGTTTCTGCTCCAGAAGTTGTTGGTGGGGTGACTCAACTGAGATTGGAAGATCCAAGATGGCGTCACTCACATGTCTGGTGCCTGAGGTGAGATGGCTGGAACAGCTGGGTTGGCCAGGCATTTACCTCTCCCTCCTCGTGGTCTCTCCAGCAAGGAAGTGGAACATGTCTGTATAGTGGCTTGAGGTTCCAAGAGGATGAAGGCTGAATCTGCCAGGAGTCTTAAGACCTAGGTCCAGACCTAGGCAGCATCACTTGTGCTGCATTCTATTGGTCAAAATAAGTCACCAGGCCAGCCCAGGTTCAAGGGAAGCACCAGTAGACTCCACCTGTGGGTGGGAGAAGAGGCAGAGAAATGGGGACATGTTTAACCCACCACATCTGTTATATCATATTCCATTTTACAGCCTATTTATTTATTTAATAAATAAATTTATTTATTTATTTAATAAATAAATTTATTTATTTATTTAATAAATAAATTTATTTATTTATTTATTTAATAAATAAATTTATTTATTTATTTAATAAATAAATTTATTTATTTATTTATTTAATAAATAAATTTATTTATTTATTTTTGACTGCACTGGTCTTCGTTGCTGTGCACAGGCTTTCTCTAGTTGTGGTGAGCGGGAGCTACTCTTCTTTGCGGTGCACGGGCTTCTCATTGCAGTGGCTTCTCTTGTTGCGGAGCATGGGCTCTAGGTGTGCGGGCTTCAGTAGTTGTGGCATGCAGGCTCAGTAGTTGTGGCTCGCGGGCTCTAGAGCGCAGGCTCAGTAGTTGTGGCACATGGGCTTAGTTGCTCTGTGGCATGTGGGATCTTCCCGGGCCAGGGCTCGAACCCACGTCCCCTGCATTGGCAGGTGGATTCTTAACCACTGTGCCACCAGGGAAGTCCCATTACAGCCGATTTATGACTTAGGAGGTATCTATCATTAACTGGTGAGCTTCTGTCGCTGCTTCAGAAATCAGTGGCGTGAAATGCAGTGTGGTATAGCAGTAATAAAACACAGGGTTCAAATCCTCATTTCAGTACTAACTTGCTGTATGACCCTCGGGCAAGTTATCATACCTCTCTTCCCACCCTTTCCTCATCTGTAAAATGAGGGGCAGTAAGATCTAATTTGCCAGGGTTATTTTGAGTATTAGAGAGAATGCATGGAAAGTGCCGGTGCCTGGTAGAGGAGATAGCTGAGCAGTTCTGTAACACTGTTGTTATTAGATTGCCTTTCTTCTTCTTTTTTTTTTGCAGTACGTGGGCCTCTCACTGTTGTGGTCTCTCCCGTTGCGGAGCACAGGCTCCGGACGCGCAGGCTCAGCGACCATGGCTCACGGGCCTAGCCGCTCCACAGCATGTGGAATCTTCCCGGACCAGGGCACGAACCTGTGTCCCCTGCATCGGCAGGCGGACTCTCAACCACTGCGCCACCAGGGAAGCTCCCCCTTTTTTAAAAAAAAATTTAATTTTTTGCAGTTATCTTCGGGTCTTTGACCATTTCTTGGGCAAAGAGAAACATTTTATTTTCAATATTTATTATTTATTTATTTATTTTTGACTGTGTTGGGTCTGTTACTGCGTGTGGGCTTTCTCTAGTTGCGGTGATTGGGGGCTACTCTTAGTTGCGGTGCGCGGGCTTCTCATCGCGGTGGCTTCTCTTGTCGCGGAGCACAGGCTCTAGGAGCGTGGGCTTCAGTACTTGTGGCACTCGGGCTCAGTAATTGTGGCTCACAGGCTCTAGAGCGCAGGCTCAGTAGTTGTGGCGCACGGGCTTAGTTGCTCTGCAGCATGTGGGAATCTTCCCGGACCAGGGCTCGAACCTGTGTCCCTTGCATTGGCAGGCAGATTCTTAACCACTGTGCCACCAGGGAAGCCCTATCTTTCTTCTTAAGTAAGGTAACAGGACTGGTAATAGAGTGGTTTCTTCTACCTGTCAGGGGAACACCTCACAGACCTCTAGTATTGCTTGCCTTGAGCCTCCCTGAAAACCTCAGCAATTATGCTGTGGAGTTGAGGCATGGCTTTGTGAATTTGTTTAACCTTTTGGAAAGCAACTTAGTAATCATTAACAAGAGTCGTAAAAAACGTTCATATCCTTTGACCCAATAACCAGGTTTCGAGAAAATTATTCCAAGGGAACTGATTCAAAAGAAAAGCAAAATCCATATACATCAAGTTCTTCATTGCCATTTTCTGTAGAATGGCTAAAAATAGAGAAACAGCTTAAATGTCTAGTAATAAAGAAATGGTTAGCTAAATTATGATACGAATAAAAACTTGTTGGAATATTACACGATTCCTAAAGTGACAATTATTATCACTACATGAAAGCATGGAAATTTGTCACTTAGTGACAAATTCAGAATTAAAGAATTTCTCTACATAAACAACAACTAGAGACAAACAAGAAAAAAAATTTGTTAGTGTTTGGGAAGTGGTTTTGAAATTGATTTATTTTCTTTAAAAATATTCCTTATTTTTTTATATCAAAATCAGAAGAAAAATTTAGGCAGGGCCATGTGGGAAAGTGGTTTATTAAAAAAGCCATGCCGGGCTTCCCTGGTGGCGCAGTGGTTGAGAATCCGCCTGCCGATGCAGGGGACACGGGTTCGTGCCCCGGTCCGGGAAGATCCCACATGCCGCAGAGCGGCTGGGCCCGTGAGCCATGGCCGCTGAGCCTGTGCGTCCGGAGCCTGTGCTCCGCAATGGGAAAAGCCACAACAGTGAGAGGCCCGCGTACCACCAAAAAAAAAAAAAAAAAAAAAAAAAGCAATGCCACATCATAGAAGCCAGAGAATAAATTGCAGAGCTTTTAAAAATACAAATGCCCAAGCTCCTCCCTGGAGATTCTAATTCAGAAGGTCCCAGATAGGGCCCAGTTATTTATATTTTTTCAGAGCTCCACAAATGATTTTGATGTACAAGAGGGTGAAACTCATCATTATCCTTTCAAATGATCTAATAAACACTCTGTTTGATCAGAAATAGCAATACAAGGAAAACTTACATAACTAGAACTCTTTTTCCCTAATAAAATTGGTTCCTACTTGTGGGCCTTCTCCATTTCCAGTTATTTAGTTGTACTCTGATAAATTGTGGCCTTTGTACATAATCCAGAACACAGAAAGGACAGCTTTTGATAAACATGTGTGGTTCTGTACAATGTAAGGAAACAACATGACATAAGAGCTGATGACCTGGGGTTTAGCAGGAAGAGTAATAGCACCAGAAAAAAAATCTCATCTCCATATCAGTCAAAAGATATTGACAGGGCTTCCCTGGTGGCGCAGTGGTTGAGAATCTGCCTGCCGATGCAGGAGACACGGGTTCGTGCCCCGGTCCGGGAAGATCCCACATGCCGCAGAGCGGCTGGGCCGGTGAGCCATGGCCGCTGAGCCTGCGCGTCCGGAGCCTGTGCTCCGCAATGGGAGAGGCCACAACAGTGAGAGGTCCGCATACCGCAAAAAAAAAAAAAAAAAGATATTGACAGAATTTCAAGGATCATCTCCCACTGTGACCACTGTGGCCCTTTCTTGAGAAATAGAGGTAATGGGTAGGCTCATGAAAATTAATATGCATGTTTTTCTTTCTTTTTATATTGCTAACATTAACCCATAGACAATTATTGTTAAAATTGGAAGAGTAGGGACAGATAAAGCCAAATAGAGCCTTGTTCTACACAACTTAGCTTCCACAGAATACAGCGAAAGAGACAGTAGATTCTTTGCGAAAATCCTGGAGTTAACCAATTTTCACAATAACTGTTTCCTGAGACCATCATTTCCCAAAGTGAGCTCTTTGTAAAAAGCAGTTCCTCAGAAGGCTGAAAGGTATTGCCTGAAAAGGGGTTCCGTGATGAAATAAATTTGGAATGCAGGATTTAACTGAGGTAGAGAGGTTTCTTTGCAGGACTTGTCAGGGCCTTTGTGAATCTCTGAGAAAGAATTGTGGTATGGAATATGAAAAACTCCTCTTGGTCCATAATACATGCTTTGCAAAACACTTCCATAGACCATATGATTTCCAGTAAGAGCTAAATAAATGTTAGTTGTTAAGTCAAAGAAAATTAATACAGGGTATTATGATCCTAAGTTTACATTACTAAATTTGCATATTTCACCTAAGGAAAATTAACTTTTGTGTAAAAATTAGGAGATAAAATTTCTAGAAAATTCAAGAGCCTCTCCAGACAAATCCTCAGAACTGATGAAAAAGTTGAATACAATTTCCAGTAAAAAGAAAGTTGCAAAAAAAAAAAAAGCAAATAATTAGAAAATTTGATTTAAAAAATACCATTCATAATAGGACAAAAATCTATAAGCTATATAGGAATAAGTCTTATGAAATATGGTCAGACTTCTATGAAAAACAATTTAAAGCTTTTACTGAAAGACTTAAAAGTATTCCTAAACAAATGGAGAGATGATACCATGTTTGTGGCTGGGGAGACTCAATGTAGTAAAGATGTAATAGTCTCCATCTTTCACTTCCTTTGCTTCCTAATGAAGACCTTTACTTCTCATCCTTTCATTTTCTTGTTTCTTGTAGTGTCCAAAAACAAAGAAGGTAGTAGCTCTTTCATTACCAGAATGTCTTCAGCCTATCTTAATAAGCCTCCAGTGAGACACATTTTAGAGCTCCATCTAAAGATGCCCAGTGGTATCCTGGTAGTTGTTTTTAATGTTTCCAGTGTAATATTCGTGTAATATCAGATTCTGTGAGGGGCCTAAGCAATTTATTTGTGTCTTCCAACCATTGGATATCTCTTTGGATGGCTTAGCTAGAAAGGGCTTCTCTTGTGTTCGAAATTGCCAATTTAATTTACTAAGCAGGGTGTGATAGAGATAAATGAATGTAGTTTCCTGGCTCACAATAATACCCCTAGTGGCCACATTTGTGCTACAGTTCCCCTGATAATAAACTCAACCTCAAGTCACAGAGGTGGGCAAGCAATCCCACCTGGGTTAATTATAATGCCTCATTCCTCAGGCCTGTAATTGGACCAGTGGTGGATACATGACCTGAGCTGGGCTGATCTGTCTTTCCTGATAGAGGGAAGGATACAGCTAACAGGAAAAGAGCAGAAGAGATAAGAGACTGATAGTTTTCGAACCCCTGGCTCCAGTCACCCCTCTTCTTTCATGAGTTGAGGATATAAGCCAAAAAAAGGTCCCCCTTTTGCTTAAATTAGTTCAGTATGGCTTTCCGTCTCTTGCAACCAAAGAATCTTCACGATAAGTAAGCAGGTGGAAGCTTCCATGCATCGATTTCCCAGGAGTCTCCACAGACTACTAGTAATGCAGTCAGAGGTTATTCAGGGAAGCAGAAATGCTCCAAGTCATAGAGTAGGAATTTATTATAGGAAGGAGACTTACACAATGGTGGGAGAAACTGGCGAAGAGAAGGACCAGGAGGAAAGTTGGGGATCAGAGAAGAGATCACTGTTTGGTCAATCTGAGAAGCTAAGCACATCCAGCACCAAAATGAGACAGATGGCAAAGCCAAGTCTCATGGGAGGTCAGCGGGAAGCTGTGGCTTTGGGGAGCACCTTGCCTTTGTGGATCACTGTCAAGCATCCGGTGTCGGGGCGCCACTCTTAGTCATCAGGGTTAGCAGTTGGTAAGAAGGGGCAGATCAGGAGCAGAGGAGAACAAGGACAATCTGGAACGCACAGGCACCTCTGCATCTATATCTGTAATCGCTTCTGACCACAACATGCGGAGGGGGATGGCTGCTGCTTCCCCTCCACCTTCCAAATCTCAGGCCAATTCCTTTGTTGGCCAAATCCTACCTGGAACCATACAGAGAAGGGGATCCTGGGAAATGTACATCCCAACTGAGTCAAACAGACACGGTACAAATTATCCTAACTTTATCCAGGAGACACACGTTGAGAACTTCCGGTAAAGGTTCTCCATGAAGGACAACCAGACGCTACTGCACTTGACTTGACCGTGGGCTCTGCAACAGTCTGACCCTCCAGATACTTCTCATCGGGCAACTTTTCTCAGCCCCTTCCAGGTTCTTAGCTCTGCAGCCCTCTTCTCTTATACCTAAGAGCCCTTGGTCCTCCTCCCAAATCTGTAGACTCAGCCCTGTCACAATTTCTAGGACCAATTCTAACTTTAGAAAAGGAAGATTCATGTTTAGTCTTGATGATCAGGGACACAACACAAAGGTAAGTTTGCTCTGAGATCATCTTTGACTTCTTGCTCTGTCCTAGGTTCCTTTGGCTGGGGCCAACAAGGCCCTTTTTACTATCATCCTAGTCCTCCCGGGACTAAGTCCTTACCTCGCTTTGGCTCTCCCCAAGCCCCACCCAAGTCCTGCCTCTGAACTCCAGCTGGGAGAAATGGCTGCTACCTGCAAACATGCTTTCCCGAAACCAGCGCCTACAGGCTTGATTTCCAATTGCAGCAAACCCATGACATGCTTGAGCAATACTCTTCCAAGCCATTTCGAACCCCAACATTGTACAAGTGACTCTTGTTCTCCAGAGTCAAAGGGTCACCTGCTTGTTGTGCGTAGCCTCTCATCACCTACTCACCTCCCTCTCAACGTTCACTAAAATTTAACTCTCTTTTGATGACCAGTTTCTGTGCCACACTCAAACAGCTTCTTTAATTTCTTTTTTTTTTGTATAGAACACAAGCGGACCTGTTCACCCCTTCCAGCCCAGCACAGCTGAGTTTGACATTCAGTTATATTTCATTTTTCTGACTAAATTTCTCTTCAGTTTAATACCAGCGTCAGCAGCTAACTTACTCTTTCAAAGGAAAAAACCATTGTGGTTATTGTTATTTTTTAATTACCTAAGGAAAATTTCTGTATGCCCAACAATGAGCAAAGAACCACAGCATTCATGGCGAGATGGAAGACCACTCATTCACTCAATCAGCTCACACGTGCTCAGGTATTTAAGATGCTTGTCCGGGCAAAATGACAAATGGCTGCAGGTCATGGATCTTTGGGGGTCACTCAAAAGTAGTTTAAGTGGTGACTGTGACACCCAAGAATGCCAAGGGGTGTTAATTTATTAGCTGCTCCGTTGCTACCCTGTTTCCACCTCTTGTCATATCAGATGACCCTGAATGTCTCCTATTTTACAAAACAACTGCTTGTCAATGATTGCCCTGTTCCCCAGATTCCATGTTCTACCTGCCACACTGGAGAGCCTCCTGGCACCCAAACCTGTGGGCTGCATTCCCAGGGCATATCCTGGGTGGGTGTGTCAAGTGCCAGGTCCCCACCCCTTCCAGTGCACCTTGTTGCTTCAATGCTCTGGACCAGATTGGCTAGGATGGCTGCCATTACCAATAACACATCGAACACTGGATATACTGACTCATGGAAATAGTTTTAAATACCTCAGCTGGTTCCAGGGAAACATATCAAGAGAAAATATAGGAATCCGTAAGATAGCTTAGATCATTAAATCACCCCTTATGAGCCATCTAAATTCTAACAAGTTGAGCAAGATTATCATTTACCCTTTATAGCCATCAAATTAGGCTCTAGTTCAAGTGTATGATCCAATGGCGCTTTTATGCCCTTACAGCTCATTGGGCTCTTGTGTAATCACTGCAGCTATATTTAAGTCTGTTTTATAGAAGTTGGAGCAGCACACTTTTATTGTTCCAGGTGATAACAGATTTTATCATCTTTTCTCCTAGGATGTATTTTTGACCATGTCTCTGACTTATTTCATGCTGAGTCCTTGGTTAGGAGCCTACTGTCCCATTTTAATAGTATTCCTATGACGAAATAAAATACATCTTTATTTTTTCATTCAATGAATATGTTAATGTTTAAATGATTCATTCTACTACTGAGGACATCATGAGCAGTCTGCCTCTGATTTGTGCACTGAGTGTGTGTGTCTGTCTGTGTGTGTGTATAGCCTATAGTGAGGGATGGGGTGGTGTGGAATGGATATGATCCTTGGAGAAGAAGCCCTATTCTAGGACTGGTAAGTGTGACAAGTTTCCCAAATGGCAAAAGAAGTAGAGAGCCTGCTGGTTGGAATGACCCTGAGACAGGCTCCCCCAAAGATTCAACACCTTCAGCTTCCCCTAGGTTTCCTCCCTTAGAATTTCAGCTCATTCTTGTTCTTTCTCTGGACACAATGGAGCCATTCCTTTCTGTCTTGACCCTACTTTGTCTAGAGGCCCTAGCATCTTTTCCCTGAAGCCTCAGCCTCTCCTAAGTACCTCCCAGGGATGTCCACATGTTAAGCCCCAGAACATGTGAATATGCTACCTTGCAGGGCAAAGGGGACTTGGCAGATGTCATTAAGTGAAGGATCTTGAGATGGGAAGATTATCCTGGATTATTTGTGTGGGCACAACATAATCACAAGGGTCCTTATAAGAGGGATGCAGGAGGGTTAGAGACAGAGAAGGAGATGTGACTATGGAAGCAGAAGTTGGAGTGATGTGGGGCTGTGAGCCAAGGAATGTGGACAGCCTCTAGAAGCTGGAAGAGGCGAGGTAACAGTGTCTCCAGAAAGAGGGCAACCTGACCAATATCTTTTGGACTTCTGATCTCCAGAACTATAAAAAAATAAATTTGTGTTGTCTTATGCCACTCAATTTGGGGTGACTTGTTACAGCAGCAATAAGAAACTAATACAGTGCCCCAGGCCCAGCCAACATTGACTAGAAGGTAGAGACAGATGGCTTATCTAGAGCCGTGCTGTCCAATATGGTAGCCATAGCCACACGTAGCTACTGAGCAGTTGAAATGTGGGAGGTCTGAATTAAGATGTGCTGCCAGTGTAAAATACACACCAGATTTTAGGAACTTCATTCATATTTTGGATACATTGGGTTAAATAAAATATATCATTAGGATTCCTTTCACCTGATTATTTTTACTTGTTTAAATGTAGCCACTAGAAAATTTAAAGTTACACCTGTGACTTGCATTATATTTCTATTGATCAGCACTGTTCTAGGGATTTGGATGAATCTTGCTGCTGGGGTTTCTTTTATGACTGTGAAACCTGACTGGGTTGGACCAGGCTTTGCTTCCAGCTCAGATGCCTCTAGTCCCTGCTGAGTACTCCAGGATGCTGCCAGAAGGAGGACCAGTCATGAAGTTCCCTGCCTGTCTTGAGTCCTGGTATTCCATTTTAAAAGTTGTATGGCCTGTGGGCCACTTTTAAGAAAAAGAACAGAAAATTAGGTATGGGTCTTGGAGCAGTCTGTGCAAATAAAGGGCCTGGAAGCTTAAGCCTCATTTAGCCTCATGGTGATCTGCCTCTGTCCCCTCTCCCAAATCTCACCTAGCAGGTCTCCTTTCTCCTAGTTGCTGATCTGCCAGGTTTTCCAGTCTCCATAGATTCTCACTATTCCAAAGACAATACCCAAAGTGGCCACCACAGCCCTTAATCCAGGCAAAAGGGGCCCAAGCCTTGAGCTTGACACAGCAGGTAAGTGTATTAAGGAATGTAAGAGGGCCCATCGTTTGGGGTTTGGCAGTCAGTGCTACCACAGCACAATCCATAAACCCTAAACATTTGTTCTCATGACTCACACTGCTCAGGTCCCCAGAAATGGCTTCCTTACATTTCTAACCCTATGTCCTTGAAATGCAAAGGGACTGAGACCAAATGCCATGAAGATTTGTCAGTGGTGCTACCGCTAACATAGAGCTAGACATTGCCTCCGAGCAAGGAGGAAGAATTTAAGAAAAAAAGACAAATCAATTAACTTGTCAAATCCTTCCTCTCAGCTAGCTTGAATGCAGCAGATTCCTGCATAACAAGGTTTGCATTTCCCGGTGGTGTATGGTTCTGGTATTTGCAAGAGTTGCAAGTAAAAGCTAAGGGATATTTTGTAACACTAAATAATTCATATCACTCTTAAATTTGTATATATGCAAGTTTAGATGCAACATTCAGGAAACATTATATGAATTGGCAACTAGGTGGACAAATACAGTGGCAACTAGATGCACATTGTGATGAATTTTCATTAACATTTGAATAAGATGTAATTTTTTCCAAAATTTAGATATACATTTCAGCTTTATTTAAATAATTTTGAAAATGAGTACAAGATAATCATAGAGATAGAAAATACAAAAGTGAAGCTCAGTGAAGAAAAACAATGAAGGAAAAGGAAGTATTGATAGAAAGCAGTCCGCTTACATAGAGAACAGACTTGTGGTTGCCAAGGGGAAGAGAGGGTGGGAGAGGAACTAATTGGGAGTTTGAGGTTAGCAGACGCAAACTATTATATATAGAATGGTTAAACAACACGTCCTACTGTATAGCACAGGGAACTGTATTCAATATCCTGTGATAAACCATAATGCAGAAGAATATAAAAAAGAATATATATATATATATACACATACATATATGTATGTGTAACTGAATCACTTTGCTGTACAGCAGAAATTAACACAACATTGTAAGTCGACTATACTTCAATAAGAAAAAAAAAATCAGTGCTTAAATTTCTAAAAACTAGAAACAATGAAAGTGAGCAGATTTCTGCTGAGCATGACCCACATAAAAAGACAGACAGGATTTTACAAAGTTTTTACCTAATAAAGATTTCATTACTATCAAATAACAATGAACAAAAAAATTTCCAACTCATATTTTGGAAAGATTAGATGAAATCCCTGCAACTTCATATTCTCCATTAAATAAAGGCTTAATTATTGATTAAAACGATAACAGCAACAAAAAGAATTATTCATAACAAAGTTATGACTCAGGGAGCCAAATGCAATTCTGGCCTGTCCGACAGCATATGAAGAAAACTGCATTTATAGAAGCTGAAATTGAATGTGAAAACAAAAAACCTCTGGAGCTTTACTGTGCTTATTGGACAGTGATCCTGAAAAATGGCTGTCACGTCCTTCTGACAGTGTAAATATATTTCTAGCAAGATGCAATCCAATTCAAGTTAATGATTACAATTTTCCATTGATGAATATGGCAGAATTTAATTTAGTATTTAATTTTACAGCAAAATTATTTTAGATAAAGAAATTGTAGAAATAGCTGTTATATGTTTTTATGCTTTTTTTAAAACATCTTTATTGGAGTATAATTGCTTTACAATGGTGTGTTAGTTTCTGCTTTACAACAAAGTGAATCAGTTATACATATACATATGTTCCCATATATCCTAGGTCCAAAAGCAGTATTTTGTTACTGCTGTGACAAAATTTTAAAGCAAGCCTCATGATCAGTTTTGGCCAATTAAGGTGTTTGTTTCTGGAATCATTTAGGTTCTTGACTAAAATGAAACACCACTTGCACACAAAAAATATTTCATATGCAACTACTACAATTAATTTTTTAAAAGACTGAATAAACAGCAAAACAAAAATAGTATTCCATAGAGACAAATGATGTTCTTATATTATGTATAATGCTCTTATAAAATAGTATGTGTCCAGATGGCAAATAGGCAGATGAAAAGAAGCTCAACATCGCTAATTATTAGAAAAATGCAAATCAAAACTACAATGAGGTATCACCTCACACCAGTCAGAATGGCCATCATCAAAAATATACATACAATAAATGCTGGAGAGGGTGTGGAGTAAAGGGAACCCTCCTACACTGTTGTTGGGAATGTAAATTGATGCAGTCACTAGCAGAACAGTATGGAGGTTCCTTAAAAAACTAAAAATAGAGTTGTCATATGATCCAGCAATCCCACTCCTGGGCATATATCCAGACAAAACTATAATTCAAAAAGAAACATGCACCCCTATGTTCATAGCAGCACTATTTACAATAGCCAAGACATGGAAACAACCTAAATGTCCATCAACAGATGAATGTATAAAGAAGATGTGGTACATATATACAATGAAATACTACTCAGCCATAAAAATGAATGAATTAATGCTATTGCAGCTACATGGATGGACCTAGAGATTATCGTATGAAGCAAAGTAAATCAGAAAGAGAAAGACAAATACCATAGGATATCACTTATATGTGGGATCTAAAATATGACACAAATGAACTTATCTACAAAAAAAAACAGACTCACAGACATAGAGAATGGACTTGTGGTTGCCAAGGGAAAGGGGCATGGAGGAGGGTTGGATTGGGAGTTTGGGATTAGCAGATGCAAACTATTATGTATAGAATGGATAAACAACCAGATCCTACTCTATAGCACAGGGAACTATATTCAATATCCTGTAATAAACCATAATGGAAAAGAATTTTTAAAATTAGAGGATAAAATAGTATGTGTCCAATATTTAATCAAGCATAATAATGTTTTTTGTGGCAATGGCAGCTCAGTATTTACAGAAAACAATGGAAATTTTCTCAGTTTCATAAAAATTATTTTACAACATAATGCAAAAATGTTCAGCATGGAAAAAGAGAAAAAAAGAAAAAATAAACCTAAAAACAGAAAAACAAAAGATAAAAAAGAAAAAACAACTACAAAAAAGGGAAAAAATGTTCAGCACGTAATATAGGTTAAAAAAATGCATCAGATGATCACTATATAGAATGGAGGACTCAAAATGAGATTATTAATTTAATGTGTTTTAAAGTAAGAGGAAAAATCATATACAACATACTTAGAAGTAAATTTTACTTAGGTACTCAATTTACCTAGGTTATATTACAGAATATAATCAAAAGTACTATTTCTTTTTCTTTATTATTATAAAGGTAACATTTCAAAAGTCATGGAAAACAAGTAGTATATATTATATATATTGATGAACCACCAGAAGGAAAAAAAACAAACAAGGAAATTGAAATTAATATTCACTGAAGTAATAATTACATTCAGTTATCTTTGCTATCTTGCTGGCTTTAAATCATGTTAAAAACCACAGCTTTATGGATTTTTAAAAAAATTTTGTTGTCATGAAAGTATGTTTGTTTTGTTGTGATGAAGCTGTATGTGTTAGAGAGTTAGAATTTATTTTATTTAACCGTTTATTAGTTTGATTCTAAACTCTTAATTATTTAGACATATGGTACATGAATCTATTTAATATTCTTACTTGGGCCCAGCAAATGTTAGGTGTAGACCCAGTTGCCACCCACCACCTTTCTCAGGTCTGCAGACTCAGAGCCTTTAGGAACCCAACTTGCAGCTACACCAGTTTGCCAAGTCCCGGTCACACCAATTTCCAGCTTCTTCCACTACCCACATAGCTAGTTGTTGATGTACCATCAGGTCTCAGGCACAAGGGCACACATGTAACTACCATAAAAGTCTCCAAAGTGTAAAACATACTAAATCAACCATGTGTGAGGGGCAGCCTCACAGATGAACACTTTTACCAGCTGACGCAATGATCCTACTTCTTTCTCCCACACTCTAGACTCCCAGACAACTAGTGTTTGGAGTACCAGACCTATGGGAAGTGAAGAGAGATTTAAGTTTATACTAATCTTCCTCACCCAGAGCCTAATTACGTCATGGCCATTCGTCTGTGTGAACTCAAATGGCTGTGTAGAGTCGGGGAAGTCATGTATGAATTATTCAAATTACTGATCTCCTGTATGAATTAGACCCTTACCTTTGCCCAAAGTCCCCAGCCTGGTTTCCTCTCTCATCAGCCACTCTCTTGTTGGATACAAGCTCTTTCGAATTGTCAGAGCAGTACATTTGCTGGTTCAAAAAACAAAAACTGGGCTTCCCTGGTGGCGCAGTGGTTGAGAATCCGCCTGCCGATGCAGGAGACACGGGTTCGTGCCCTGGTCCGGGAAGATCCCACATGCCGCGGAGCAACTAAGCCCGTGAGCCATGGCCGCTAGGCCTGTGCGTCCGGAGCCTGTGCTCCGCAACGGGAGAGGCCACAACAGTGAGAGGCCCGCATACCGAAAAATAAATAAATAAATAAAAAACTAAGTACCTGTAGAGGAACACCCTAGGTTCAGTCACCAATGGTTTGGAGGATCTCCTCATGTTTTATGTCACTGCTCCTTTCTATTATCACAGATCCTTAAGAGTAGCTGCAAAGAGAAGAATTTAGTGGCTGTGCCCACATCCAGATAAGTGACAAACTGCTCCAGGCTCTTTGATGTCCAGGATAGCCTGGAGTCTGTGTGGTAGGATTTCCCTGAGAGTAGTGCTTGTATTCATCAAAGACAGACTGAGAGAGTGAAAAAACAAACAAGAAACAAAACAAAACAAAACAAAAAAACAAACAACAAAAAAAACGGACGCCTGCCAAGATAGGCTGGTACCTTATCCATCCCATGGCATCTGGTCATGAAGCTTTGCTAGATCTTCCAGAAAAATCAGTCACTGTTTCTTTTTCTTTTATAGTGACATGTTATTTTGTTTCTTTTTATCATTCCATAAGAGTTGCTATGTATTGTACAAACTAGAGGAATTACAGATTGGCAGAATAATATACAGCCAACTGCATATGTGCAAAGTAAAATATAATTTAAAAAATCAAATAAAAAAAATAATAAAAAATCACCTGTAGTTCTACCCACACTATCATTGGTAAACTCTGGTGTATATCCTTCCAGTTGTGTGTATGTGTATGTGTGTGTGTGTGTGTGTGTGTGTGTGTGTGTGTGTGTATTTTAATAAAAATGAGATTATGTTGTAAATGCTATTTTGACAATCTGACTTTTTAATCTATACTATTATGAATGGTTTTTCATGGCTTTGAATTTTCTGCTATATTATTATGATTATTATTATTGAAAATGAATTCTCAGTATATGATAGCTACTTCTATGTGCCATGTACTATACTAAGCACTTCACCTATGTCATTTAATCATTTCTGTGACCCTGGGAAGTATTATTATCCCCATTTCACAGATTAGGAAATTAAGTCTCAAAGAGATTGAATAAATTAAAATATGCCAAAGAGTTAGTAAATGGCATAGCAGATTGGAGCCCAGTTCTCTCTGCTGACAGAGCTCAGGTTTTTAAACAATATGATAATAATTCTGATTAGCAGAATTGAGTGTTCTAATAAACTTTTAGTTAGAAACATGGATAGATCAACAGGTAGTAGGGAGATCAACAATCAAAAGATATACATAGGGATTCCCTGGTGGCACAGTGGTTGAGAGTCTGCCTGCCGATGCAAGGGACACGGGTTCATGCCCTGGTCCAGGAAGATCCCACATGCCGTGGAGTGGCTAGGCCCGTGAGCCATGGCCACTGAGCCTGCACATCCGGAGCCTGTGCTCTGCAATGGGAGAGGCCACAACAGTGAGAGGCCCGCGTACCGCAAAAAGAAAAAAAAAAAAAAGATATACATAAACATATGTAAATATAGTTGAGCATATCATCATATACATGGATGTGCATGGGTACTGTAGACACACACGTGCACACGCACATGCACACACACACACACACACACACACACACACACACACACACACACACACAGAAAAACAGTATAATCCAGGGTCAAAAGAAGGAAAACCAGAAGAGAGAGTAAGGTCAGAGGCAATGACATAGAAAATGTTCTTTCTTTTTCCCTGGATAAGTTGTGGATGTCTCAGAGAAGTAGAAACTACCCTTTAGTTCTCCTTTAACTCTTTTTTTCCTCTATTGGAGTAAAATTGCTTTACAATGTTTTGTTAGTCTCTGCTGTACAATGAAGTGAATCAGCTGTATGTATACCTATATCCCCTCCCTCATGGACCTCCCTCCCACCCCCCAATCCCACCCATCTAGGTCGTCACAGAGCACCAAACTGAGCTCCCTGTGCTATACAGCAGGTTCCCACTAGCTATCTATTTTACACATGGTAGTATATTTATGTCAAACCTAATCTCCCAATTTGTTGCACCCTCCCCTTCCCCACTGTGTTCTCTACATCTATGTCTCTATTCCTGTCCTACAAATAGGTTCATCTGTACCATTTTTCTAGATTCCACATGTATGCGTTAATATATATTTTTCTCTTTCTGACTTACTTCACTCTGTATGACAGACTCTAGGTCCATGTACATCTCTACAAATGACCCAATTTCATTCCTTTTTATGGCTGAGTAATATTCCATTGTATATATGTACCACATCTTCTTTATCTGTTCATCTGTCGGTGGGCATTTAGGTTGCTTCCATGTCCTGGCTATTGTAAATAGTGATGCAATGAACATTGGAGTACATGTGTTCTTTTGAATTATGGTTCTCTCAGGGTATATGCCCAGTAGTGGGATTGCTGGGTCATATGGTAGTTCTATTTTTAGTTTTTTAAGGAACATCCATACTGTTCTCCATAGTGCTGTATCAATTTACATTCCCACCAGCAGTGCAAGAGGGTTCCCTTTTCTCCACACCCTCTCCAGCATTTATTGTTTGTAGATTTTTGATGATGGCCATTCTGACTGGTGTGAGGTGATACCTCATTGTAGCTTTGATTTGCTTTTCTCTAATAATTAGTGATGTTGAGCATCTTTTCATGTGCCTCTTGGCCATCTGTATGTCTTCTTTGGTGAAATATCTATTTAGGTCTTCTGCCCATTTTTGTGTTTGTTTTTTTGATATTGAGCTCCATGAGCTGTTTGTATATTTTGGAGATTAGTCCTTTGTCTGTTGTTTCATTTGTAAATATTTTCTCCCATTCTGAGGGTTGTCTTTTCGTCTTCTTTATGGCTTCCTTTGCTTTGCAAAAACTTTTAAGTTTAATTAGGTCACATTTGTTTATTTTTGTTTTTATTTCCATTACTCTGGAACGTGGGTCAGAAAAGATCTTGCTGTGGTTATGTCAAAGTGTGATTTTCCTATGTTTTCCTCTAAGAGTTTTATAGTGTCCAGTCTTATATTTAGGTCTTTAATCTATTTGGAGTTTATTTTTGTGTATGGTATGGTGTTAGGTAGTGTTCTAGTTTCATTCTTTTACATGTAGCTGTCCAGTTTTCCCAGCACCACTTATTGAAGAGACGGTCTTATCTCCATTGTATGTTCTTGCCTACTTTGTCATAAATTAGGTGACTATAGGTGCCTGGGTTTATCTCTGGGCTTTCTATCCTGTACCACTGATCTATATTTCTGTTTTTGTGCCAGTACCATACTGTCTTGATTACTGTAGCTTTGTAGTATAGTTTGAAGTCAGGGAGCCTGATTCCTCCAGCTCCATTTTTCTTTCTCCAGATTGCTTTGGCTATTCGGGGTCTTTTGTGTTTCCATATGAATTGTAAAATTTTTGTTCTAATTCTGTGAAGAATGCCATTGGTAGTTTGATAGGGATTGCACTGAATCTGTAGATTGCTTTGGGTAGTATAGTCATTTTCACAATATCGATTCTTCCAATCCAAGAACATGGTATATTTCTCCACCTGTTTATGTCATCTTTGATTTCTTTCATCAGTGTTTTATAGTTTTCTGAGTACAAGTCTTTCACCTCCTTAGGCAGGGTTATTCCTAGGTATTTTATTCTTTTTGTTCCAATGGTAATGGAAGTGTTTCCTTAATTTCTCTTTCTGATTTTTCACTGTTGGTGTATAGGAATGCCAGAGATTTCTGTGCATTAACCTTGTATCCTGCAACCTTACCAAATTCATTGATTAGTTCTGGTAGTTTTCTGGTTGCATCTTTAGGATTTTCTATGTACAGTATCATGTCATTGGCAAACAGTGACAGTTTTACTTCTTCTTTTCCTATCTGTATTCCTTTTATTGCTTTTTCTTCTCTGATTGCTGTGGCTGGGACTTCCAAAAACTATGTTGAATAAGAGTGGCGAGAGTGGACATCCTTGTCTTGTTCCTGATCTTAGTGGAAATGCTTTCAGTTTTTCACCATTGAGTACAATGCTTGCTGTGGGTTTGTCATATATGGTCTTTATTATGTTGAGGTAGGTTCCCTCTATGCCTATTTTCTGGAGAGTTTTTATTATAAATCGGTATTGAATTTTGTCAAAAGCTTTTTCTGCATCTATTGAGATGATCATATGGTTTTTATTCCTTAATTTGTTATTGTGGTGTATCACATTGATTGATTTGCATATATTGAACAATCCTTGCATCTCTGGGATAAATGCCACTTGATCATTGTGTATGATCCTTTTAATGTGCTGTTGGATTCTGTTTGCTAGTATTTTGTTCAGGATTTTTGCATCTGTGCTCATCAGTGATATTGGTCTGTAATTTTCTTTTTTGGGGATATCTTTTTCTGGTTTTGGTATCAGAGTGATGGTGGCCTCGTAGAACGAATGTGGGAGTGTTCCTTCCTCTAATTCTTTGGAAGAGTTTGAGAAGGATAGGTGTTAGCTCTTCTCTAAATGTTTGATAGAATTCACCAGTGAAGCCATCTGGTCCTGGACTTTTGTTTGTTGGAAGAATATTAATTACAGTTTCAATTTCAGTGCTTGCGATAGGTCTGTTTATATTTTCTAATTCTTCCTGGTTCAGTCTTGGAAAATTGTACCTTTCCAAGAATTTGTCCATTTTTTTGTGGTTCTCCATTTTATTGGTATATAGTTTTTGGTAGTAGTCTCTTATAATCCTTTGTATTTCTGCGGTGTCAGTTATGATTTCTCCTTCTTCATTTCTAATTTCATTGAATTGCATCCTCTCTCATTTTTTCTTGATGAGTCTGGCTAAAGGTTTATCAATTTTGTTTATCTTCTCAAAGAACCAACTTTTAGTTTTATTGATCTTTGCTATTGTTTTCTTTGTTTCTATTTTGTTTATTTTTGTTCTGATCCTTATGATTTCTTTCCTTCTACTGACTTTGGGTTTTCTTTGTTCTTCTTTCTCTAGTTGCTTTAGGTATAAGGATAGATTGTTTATTTGAGATTTTTCTTGTTTCTTGAGGTGAGATTGAATTGCTATAAATTTCCCTCTTAGAACTGTTTTGCTGCGTCTCATAGGTTTTGGGTCATCGTGTTTTTGTTATTTGTTTCTATGTATTTAAAAATTTTTTTTTGATTTCCTCAGTGATCTCTTGGTTATTTAGTAGCACACTGTTTGGTCTACATGTATTTGTGCTTTTTACAGTTTTTTTTTTTTTTCCTGTAATTGATTTCCAATCTCATAATGTTGTGGTCAGAAAAGATCCTTGATACGATTGCAATTTTCTTAAATTTTCCAAGGCTTCATTTGTGACCCAAGATGTGATCTATCCTGGAGAATGTTCCATGTGCACTTGAGAAGAGAGTGTATTCTGCCACTTTTGGGTGGAATGTCCTATAAATATCAATTAAGTCTATCTGGTCTATTGTGTCATTTAAAGCTTGTGTTTCCTTATTTATTTTCTGTTTGGATGATCTGTCCATTGGTGTAAGTGGGGTGTTAAATTCCCCTACTATTATTGTGTTACTGTCAATTTCCCCTTTCATTGTTGTTAGCATTTGCCTTATGTATTGAGGTACTCCTATGTTGGGTGCATAAATATTTATAATTGTTATACCTTCTTCTTGGATTGATCCCTTGATCATTATGTAGTGTCCTTCCTTATCTCTTGTAACAGTCTTTATTTTAAAGTTTATTTTATCTGATATGAGTATTGCTACTCCAGTTTTCTTTTGATTTCCATTTGCATGTAATATCTTTTTCCACCCCTTCACTTTCAGTCTGTATGTGTCCCTAGGTCTGAAGTGGGTCTCTTGTAGACAGCATATATATGGGTCTTGTTTTTGTATTCATTCAGTCAGCCTGTGTCTTTTGCTTGGAGCATTTAATCCATTTACATTCGAGGTCATTATCAATATGTATGTTCCTATTACCATTTTCTTGTTTTGGGTTTCTTTTGGTGGGTCTTTTTCTTCTCTTGTGTTTCCCGCCTAGAGAAGTTCCTTTAGCATTTGTTGTAAAGCTCGTTTGGTGGTGCTGAATTCTCTTAGCTTTTGCTTGTCTGTAAAGCTTTTGATTTCTCTGTTGAATGTGAATGAGATCCTTGCTGGGTAATCTTGGCTGTAAGTTTTTTTCTTTCATCACTTCCCTATATATGTACCACTCCCTTCTGGTCTGCAGAGTTTCTGCTGAAAAATAAGCTGATAAACTTATGGAAATTCCTTTGTATGTTATTTTTGCTTTTCCCTTTGCTTTTAATATTTTTTCTTTGAATTTAGTTTTTGTTAGTTTGATTAATATGTGTCTTGGTGTGTTTCTTCTAGGGTTTATCCTGTATGGGATCCTCTGTGCTTCCTGGACTTGGGTGACTATTTCCTTTCCCATGTTAGGGAAGTTTTCCACTATAGTCTCTTCAAATATTTTCTCAGACCCTTTCTTTCTTTCTTCTTCTGGGACCCCTATAATTTGAATGTTGGCATGTTTAGTGTTGTCCCAGAGGTCTCTGAGATTGTCTTCAATTCTTTTCATTCTTTTTTCTTTATTCTGCTCCTTGGCAGTTAGTTCCACCATTCTTTCTTCCAGCTCACTTATTCGTTCTTCTGCCTCAGTTACTCTGTTATTGATTCCTTCTAGTGTGTTTTTCATTTCAGTTATTGTGTTGTTTATCTCTGTTTGTTTGTTCATTAGTTCTTCTAGATCTTTGTTAAACGTTTCTTGTATTTTCTCAATCTGTTCCTCCATTCTATTTCCGAGATTCTGGATCATCTTTACTATCATTACTCTGAATTCTTTTTCAGATAGGTTGCCTTTTTCCTCTTTATTTATTTGGTCTTTTAGGTACTTTGCTCCTTCATCTGTGACATATTTTTTTGTCATCTCATTTTTTTTTTTTTTTTTGATGGGTGGGATTGTGTTCCTGTCTTACTGGTTGTTTGGCCTGAGGCTTCCAGCACTGGAATTTGTAGGCTGTTGGGTAGAGCTGGGTCTTGGTGCCGAGATGAGGCCCTCCCAGAGACCTCATTCTGATGAATATTCCCTGGGGTCTGAGGCTCTCTGTTAGTCCAGTGGTTTGGACTTGGAGCTCCCACCGCATGAGTTCTGGCCCAGCTGCTCGCTTGTGAACCAAAATCCCACAAGCCGTGTGGGGCAGCAAAAAAAAAAAAAAAAGAATAAAAGGAGCAGAACTGTAACAAAGAGTAAAAAATAAAATAAGATTAGAAAATTAACAGATACGTCAGAAAGAATAAAAAAGTAAAAATATAGATGAAACAACCAGAAGGTAAAACAGAACCACTATAGTAAAAAAGAGGAGACAAAAAAAACGAAGCTGGAAAAGGGCTTGGCTGGGGGGTGGGGCTTAGGCTTAACTCAGCAGGAGGGGCCCAGGAGTGCCTCTGGCCTTGGAGGTCAGAGGACCAGGTCCAGGACCCCAGCAGGTTCACTGGGCCCGAATGGGCGGGGGAAATGCTAGGCATGATCCCCCCGATCCTCTGATCCCAGAGTGCCCCTCCCCATTGGCATCTCTTTTTCTTCCCCTCCCCTCCCTCCTATGCCCCTATTAGCCATACGCACAGAGGGGGCCCCAGAAGGCAGGGAGGGGACCAGACCCAGAAACCCAACAGGCTTCCTGGGGCCAAGTGGGTGGGGGAGATGCCCTCCATGCCACCCCTGGTCCTCCAGTCCTGGAGGGTCCCCCCCCACACCGTCAGCCTCTCTCCTCTTCCCCCCTCCTCTCTCCCTCCTATGCCCCTAGGATCCACAAGACTGGAGGAGACCCCAGAGAATGGAGGACCAGAAAATCATTCCAGGGAGTTTTGTAGGAAATGATGGGAAGAGACTCTTCCTTTCAGAGTTGGTGGATAATAAGAAACTGCTGGTTACTATTTTTATCAACACTGGGGAGACACTAGTTGAGAATGAAGCCCAAACAAAAGGGAGCTGGATCACTGAAGACGACTCTGAGTACCTAGATCCAACTGTGTCTGAAGCCAAACGACCCCTAGACTCAGGTGAGTCAGCAAATTCCCCTTACTGCTCTGGCTGGTTCAAATACGATTTGCCGTTTATAACTGAAAGAGGCTTGTAGCATTCACAGGGCTCTTCACAAATACTCTGCTTCTTTCTTTCCAGACACGATAAGACTGTACTTCCACAACCTCTTTAAGTTAGGGGTGGTTATGGGACCTGCTTTGACCAATTACGTGTGAACAGATATTTTAAGAGCCAATACAAGATCTGCCACTTTTTTCTCTGTGCCGTAGCAACCAGCAATACTCCAGATAGCGTCTCTCCCATCAGCCTGGTTCCCAGCTGACCTGCAAAGGACATGTAGTGTGAGTTAAAAATAAACCTTTATTTTTTTCAAGCTACTGAGGTTTTGGAGTTTTTTGTTACTACAGCATAACTATGCCATCCTGACCAACACTAATATAGACTAGTTTAGAAAGGAAAGGGATTATTGCTTTGCTAATCTGTGTATCATTTAAAAATCGTCAGCATGCACAATAGTGTAAATATACATAATGCCACTGAAGTGTACTCTTAAAAATGGTTAAAATGGCACAGCCCCTTTAAGGGGGTTACAGTATCATCACCACTTTACTGCAGGCTGTGATCCCAAGTACCGGAGCTGTGACATCAGTCACCTTCATGAATGATGTTCTTCATTCACACTTTAAAGTTGCTCACTCTCACCTAGCTCAGCACCAGACTGATGTAGCCCCTTCCACTTCTGTCCATCCTCAATCCCACTACAGCACAGAGAGCAATGCAGGGGCACATATATGAGGTTGCTGATTAGACTGTAACCATGAGCAATACCAAATTTCAAAATTCCACTCTGCAGTTTGGATATTGTATGATGCCCTATGACAGCTCTGAAGATATCATTAAAAGGCCGGGTTACTTTCTTCTTGGAAAAAAAAGGTTAAAATTGTCAATTTTATGCTAGCTATATTTTATCATAATAAAAAATATCACCAGCAGGCAATCAGGTATTTATTAGGGCCCTATGGGATAGTTCCATGTAAATGGCTCTGATGGCCAAAAAAATTCTCTCTTGCATTCATTCAGCAGACCTTTATTGAGCACCTACTATGTGCCTATCACCATGCTAGGCACTGGGGCTACAGAGACCACACTTTTGCTCTTGAAAAGCTTTCATCCAGCAAGAGGGCACTCATCACAGCTGTTTGCCCTCCTCGACCCCCTGCCCACCCCCTCACTCCCACTTTCAGGTTCTTGTATTATCACTAGACCCATCTATAGCCCTCATCAAGCAGTAACGACTCAAAGCCATTGTAGCCGTTTAAAGAACACTCCCTCTTTCTAATCTTTTTGCCCTCCTCCTCACTAGGACAGTGTTTACGAGGATAGGCTGGAAGGTCCAGCAGGCAGAGTCAAATCCCAGCTCTACCACGTAATAGTTTCGTGACCTGGGCAAGTTACTTAATCTCTTAAAATGGAGATGCAAATAGTAACTGCTTTGTGATGGTTGTGAAGATTAAATGAGGTATTTCACATAAACACGTAGCCCAATGCCTGGACAGAGTAAGTGCTGAATCAATACTAGTTATCATCAGTAGTTATTCTGAACTTCCGGTTTACCCTGTGATGCTCACATATCCAGCCCACTAGTGGAAGCTGTAGTCAAGGATTCTGTATCCCAGGCTTCTCCATGTTCTCCATGTCCTGATACTTAAGAGTTGGGCTCACATTTCTTGCCTCTCTGCAGAGGACCATTGCTGGTCCACAGCCACTTGGGAGCACCCTTGAGTTAGGTAGGACCTCTTCTTCCTCCAGACAGGCGGCTCCGTTCCCAACCAGCAGAATCCAGTCAGAACCTTTCACTTTCTCATTTAGTCAGAATTGGGTGTGTCCTCCCAGACACGAGGCTGGAGGCTGGTTCCCAACAGCTAGAGGAGGCCACCCCCGCTGAGAGAAGGCTTATAGCAGCTCAGTGGCCTCTCCCATTGTGGAGCACAGGCTCCGGACGCGCAGGCGCAGCGGCCATGGCTCACGGGCCCAGCCGCTCCGCGGCACGTGGGATCTTCCCGGACCGGGGCACGAACCCGCGTCCCCTGCATCGGCAGGCGGACTCTCAACCACTCGCCACCAGCGAAGCCCAAAAGTCACATTTGTAGAGAAAATCTGTGTGTACAATCCTTCTAGATGGTAATAACTTTCTTCCAGGTGTTTGTGGTTATATCTCAACCAAATCTAATTCCAATGATTTTTTTTTTTTAATTCCAAAAAATTTTATTTTTTGAAAAATTCGAAAACATCTTATTTGAATTTTTTTTTCTATTTTCCTTATCTTTTAAAAAATTAGCTGACATTTTTTAGAGCAGTTTTAGGTTTATAGAAAAATTGGGCAGAAAGTACAAAGAGTTCCCATATACCCCCTCTCCCCAAGTATACACTTTCCCGTGTTATTAATATCTGGCATTAGTGTGTTATACCTGTTACAATGAATGAATCAGTAATGATGCGTTATTATTAACTAAAGACCCTAGCTGACATTAAGCCTCACCCTTTGTGTCATACAGTTCTATGGGTTTCGACAAATGCATAATGTCATGCACAGTATCAGAAAATAGATTCACTGCCCTAAAAATCCTCTGTGTTCCACTTACTCATTCGTCCCCTGCTCCCAACCCCTGACAGCACTGATCTTTTTACTGCCACTGTAGTTTTGCCTTTTCCAGAACATCATATATTTAGAATCATACAGTATGTAATCTTTTCGGATTGGCTTCTTTCACTTAGCAATATGCATTTATAGTTCTTCCATGGCTTTTCCTGGCTTGGTGGCTTGCTTGCTTTCTCCCTTCCTCCCTTCCTCCCTTCCTTCCTTCCTTCCTGCCTATTGAGATAGAAATTGACACATAATATTGTGTAACTTTAAGGTGTACAATTTGTTGATTTGATACATTTATAAATTGTAAAATAACCACCTCCAACCCATCACATAGCTACCTCTTTTTTTCTTTTTTTGTGGTGAGAACATTTAAGATCTATTCTCTTAGCAACTTTCAAGTAAATGAAACAGTATTATTAGCCATAATCACCACGTTGTACCTCAGATCCCCAAACTTGTAACTGGAAGTTTGTACTCTTTGACCAATATTTCCCCCACCCCTGCCCTCAAGTGGCTTATTTCTTTTTATCATTGAATAATATTACATTGTATGGATGTACCATGATTCGCTTATCCATTCACCTATTGAAGCACGTCTTGCTTGGTTCCAAGTTTTGGCAGTTATGAATAAAGCTGCTATAAACACTTGTATACAGGTTTGTGTGTAGACATAAGTTTCCAACGCATTTGGGTTAATACCAAGAAATATGATTGCTGGATCATATGGTAAGACTATGTTTAGTTTTTAAGAAACTGCCAGACTGTCTTCCAAAGTGGCTGTATTATTTTGCATTCCCACTCTTTTGGATTCTCTTTTATTTTTTTCATTAATGTGCAGTGAGAATTTGTAGTCAGAGGAAATCTAAGTATAGCATTTTTCCAGATAATAGTTATCTTTCAGTCATTTGCAGTTATTTGAATCAAATCTAATTTTCTTTTAGCAGCTGTCTCTTATTGAGAAATCCCAAAACATCTAATTTGGAGTTTTCTTTTTCTTTTTTCCTTATTATCTTTTGAAAACCTTTTTTTTTTTTTTTTTTTGCGGTACGCGGGCCTCTCACTGTTGTGGCCTCTCCCGTTGCGGAGCACAGGCTCTGGACGCGCAGGCTCCGCGGCCATGGCTCACGGGCCCAGCCGCTCCGCGGCACGTGGGATCTTCCCAGACCGGGGCACGAACCCGCGTCCCCTGCATCGGCAGGCGGACTCTCAACCACTGCACCACCAGGGAAACCCGAGCTGCCTTTTTCTTTTTTTCTTTTTTGGACAACATACGTTCCCTCCTCATATAATTTTGAAGCAAATGTCAGGTATTGTTTAATCTATAAATATTTTACCATACATTTCTAAGAGATAAGAGCGCCTTAAAAATACATAATGTCAGGACTTCCCTGGTGGTCCAGTGGTTAAGACTCTGCGCTTCCACTGCGGGGGGGGGCATGGGTTCCATCCCTGGTCAGGGAACTAAGATCCTGCATGCCACACTGTGTGGCCAAATAAAAAGTAAAAAAAAAAAAAATGAAAAAACCCAAATGTCATTATTATACTTCATAATTAACCATAATTCCTTAATATTATCAAATATCCAGTGCAAAGCAGGTGTGCATCCTGCACACTAGGTAGAAACCTCCAAGGGCTGGCAAAAGGGAGAGAAATGTGAGCAGATCAAGCAAGCATAGGCACTGCTGGCTGCACAGAGCCCAGGAGCATTTTGCCTGCATCCAGCTGTCCTTTCCTTTGCTAGATGCTGGGTACTCTCTCCCCTAGGGTTGCCAAATAAATACACAAATAAAATAGAGGATGCTCAGTTGAATAGTTGGATTTGAATTTCAGATAAGCAATGAGTAACTTTTTTAGTATAAGTATGTCCCATGCAATACTTGGGGCATACTTATACTAAAAAGTTATTCATTGTTTATCTGATTGATATTCAGATTTAACAGGCGTCTAGTACTTTATCTGGCAACCCTACCTCCTCTGCAATTGATGGTGGAAGGACGCTGTCATGAGCCCAGGGCATCCAGAGGGCTAGTAATTAAGAGAGCAAAGCTCCAACTGACTAAGGTGGGACTGGTTAGAAGGAGTTCAAAATCCCCCAAAGAGATAGGACATGTCCCAGCTCCCCACCCCCAGGCCCCTATTCCTAGGGATGGACAGAGACTGGCTTCCAAATCCCTCTCAAGTATTTCCAGCTGGTCTGGCTTCACAGCCTCACACAGAATCCACCCCAAAAGACCCCTCTGCTTTTTGGACAGATTCTAAAAGGGAATAAATTAAAGCCTAATTAATCTGAGGTACCCAGGGAATGAGTTTCCCCTGGCACTTTTCTACAAAGTTGCTCTTTGCTTTCTACTGATCTAAGTGGCCATTGTTATAATGGAAATCGTCTCCAGCAGCCCTTTCTGGAATAGGAAAACCCCACTTGCTGAGACTTGCTGTATCAAATTGCAAGATGATCTCACCAAGCGCTGTCCGCCTCAGAATTTATTTTGGGTGTAACACATGTTAAGAACATAGGGCTGAGCCAGGCTGTGAATCTATCTGTGCCAAAGGCAAAAAGACCTTATGCCCCTCATGTCTATAAAAGAGAGCTTTTTATCTGCCATCACAGGTGCCTGCACCTGGCAAATAACATCCCACTCAATGCAATTGGTTTTTTATTGTCATTTTATTTATTGTGAGATATCTGATATATACAGAGGAGTAAATAAAAGCACATGTACAGTTTAATGCATCATTATAAACTGGACACCCATATAACAACCAACCAGGTCTAAAAGGGCACTCAGCCTAGTGAGGCCCCCATCCCAAATCATATTCCCCTCCTCCTCCAGAGGTGGTCACTATCCTAACCTGTGGAAATCATTCCCGTGCTTTTCTCTTTAGGGTTATGACTATTTGTGCACCGCTAAGCAAGCCCCTGTTTTTGAACTTCATACAAATGGAATGATATTGCATATATTCTTTGTGACTTGTTCCTTCCTCCCAATTGTTCTTAGACTAGCAATGTTTTCTGGAATAGGCTGTCTTCATACAATTTACTGGCCTTGAAGTCACACTAACCAGTTTTGCCCTCCTGGCTCAGTCACTTACCCACTAACTGTGTGACCTCTCTTTTCCTCTGTTGTCAAATTGTATCCCTGGACATGAGCACCTCAAGAGCAGGAAGTGCACTTCACGTGCACAAAACTGGAAGGAAATTCTGACGCATGCTACAACATGGATGAACTTTGAGGGCATTATGCTA
Source organism: Kogia breviceps (assembly GCF_026419965.1). Taxonomy (NCBI): domain Eukaryota; kingdom Metazoa; phylum Chordata; class Mammalia; order Artiodactyla; family Physeteridae; genus Kogia; species Kogia breviceps. The sequence continues at coordinate 25,436,138 of NC_081328.1, forward strand.
ACTGATATAACTGAGGTACTTTCCTGCACCTCAAGAGCAGGAAGTGCACTTCTGTATCATTCTGTTCTCAGCAGCTCACAGGGCCTGATACCTGATGAATCTTGTGTGAATGAAGGCGTTGTGGTGAGATGATGTATTCATCATGATGTATGATGTATTCAGGGCCAAATCCCACACCTGATTCATAGCAAATGGTCAACACATGGTGGCTAAAATTATTATTGTCATCAGTGTTGTTTATTTGAATATGCACCTGCCTATGGGAGGAAGCCTCTGCAATGGCTGCCAATGGTCCCTGCCTCCTGATAGAATGTGGCAGGAGTGATAAGATGTCACTTTCAAGATTCGATTATAAAGGGCCATGACTTCCACCTTGGGTCCTCTTTCTCACTGTCCCTGGGGTAAGTCAGCTGCCATGTAATGAGGTAGTCCTGAGGAGAGGTCCCTGGGATGGGGGACAAAGGTCTGCCCACCACCACACAAGTGAGCTTTGAGGCGTATTCCCTCTCCAGTGGAGCCTTCAGATGAGACCATGGCCCCAGTACAGCTTGACTACAACCTCTTGAGAGACCTTCAGCCAGAGGCTCCCAGCCAAACTGGGCCTGGATTCCTGACCCACAGAAACTATGAGATAATGAATGTTTGCTGTTTTAAGCTACTACATTTGGGGGCAATTTGTTACACAGCAGTGGATGACTAATACACTGCCTTTTCTTGGATGAAGGAGCACTGGCAATTTTTAGAGCATGTTGCAAACAAGGAGATGCAGTGTTCAGATCCCCATTTAAGAATGGACTCCTGCCCAGATGCAAGGAGTACAGTTAACTGACAGCCTTTGGGGTCCAGCCCAGCTTTCAAGCTGAGATCACACTTTTCTTAAGTGCCTTCCCCAGCCAACAGGTACGCTGAAGTAGTGGTACAAGGGCTTGGCCATCTCCATCTTTGTCTTTGCTTACACAGCTCCATGTTGGGCTCCAGAGACTCTGACAGGTCTGCACTGGAGTCTTGCCTTTCCATGGGTGTCACTCCCCAATAAACCTTTCTCATTCCCAATCCCATCTCAGCCTATGCTTCCCAGATAACCCATTCTGCAAACCAAAGACAACATCTGCTTCATAGAAGCCCAAGCTTTCTAGTCAGCCCAGACCTGAGTCCAATACAGACTCTGCCCCATGCTAGTTCTGTGACTCTGTGGAAGTTACTTAACCTTTCTGAGACTTTTTTCTCACATGTAAATTGGATGGTAAATAATGTGGGGCTCAAACAGGATTTTTATTTACAGTGTAAAACAGAATGAGCAACACATAGTAAGTGCTAGATAAAGGACAACTATTGTCTATCCATAGACTATATACCAACTAGCCACTTTATATTTTCCATAAAGTTTTATTGGAAATTATTCCAGTAATTTGTCCAAAATATGTTGTCTAGTATATCTATAGTAGACCTTTGATTTTTCATGAGGGTGTTGACAAAAAATTAATCATTCAATCTAAGAAAAAAATGGAAAATTTTATTCAAGCCAAATTTGAGGATTATAACCTGGGAAGAGCATCTCAGAAAGCTCTGAGAACTGTTCCACGCCCTTAGAAGTCAAGGCGCAGTTACATAAGTTTTTTGAGACAGGACTGTACCTCAAATGACATATTATTGACAGTTTACATAATCCAGATATAAGCTTCATCATGGCGGGTCATGTGACCCCTTACAAGATCAAGAAGGAATGCTATCTTTTAAGGAGTTGTCTTGGGCTTCCCTGGTGGCGCAGTGGTTAAGAATCCGCCTGCCAATGCAGGGGACACGGGTTTGAGCCCTGGTCCGGGAAGATCCCACATGCCGTGGAGCAACTAAGCCTGTGCGCCACACCTAATGAAGCCCGTGCGCCTAGAGCCCGTGCTCCGCAACAAGAGAAGCCACTGCAATGAGAAGCCCGCGCACCGCAACAAAGAGTAGCCCCCGCTCCCGGCAACTAGAGAAAGCCTGCGTGCAGCAACGAAGACCCAACGCAGCGAAAAATAAAATAAATAAATAAAAAATAAATAAAATTTAAAAAAAAAATAAGGAGTTGTCTTGTTGATGCTGGGAGAATGTTGCTCTTTATGGCTGAGCAGGTATTTCTACCAATGGGGGAGGTCTGGTCAATGTACAATGCAGATACACAATGCACAGTGGGGGACAGAGGAGGCCAAAGGGCAGAGATTTTTGTTTAAATTTTTCTTATCTTGCCATAAAAATAAGATTTTTATTTCACAAGGGTTATACCTGTTGTCTTTGTGAAACCTCAAACCACCAACTGCCCCTCTAGCACGTATTGTCAGCCATAAAATGAAATCAAGTACAACTCAAACATATACATGACTCTTTTAAGTCCTTAACAGTTCTATAAATAAGGAACTAAACCTTTTTTTTTCTTTTTTTGCAGTACGCGGGCCTCTCACTGTTGTGGCCTCTTCCGTTGCGGAGCACAGGCTCCGGACGCGCAGGCTCAGCGGCCATGGCTCACGGGCCCAGCCGCTCCACGGCATGTGGGATCTTCCCGGACCGGGGCACGAACCCATATCCCCTGCATTGGCAGGCGGACTCTCAACCACTGCGCCACCAGGGAAGCCCCTAAACCTTTTTTAAGCTGTTAACTTGTGCCAAAGCAACTGGGTGAATTGTTTCTCTTGTTTGCATTGAACTTTATCACATCAGAGGTCTGAGCCACCTCTGAATGCTGCCCTTTTAGTAAACCCAGTCATCTGAAGTTTAAGTCCAAACCCGTTCCTCCCACAGTCTGTCTCACTTTGATGGATAATTACAAGCCAGGAAATGGGAAGCCATCTGTGGCACTGCCCTCTCTCATTCCCCACCTCCAGTTCAACAGCATGTTTTGCCTTCAAAATGCCCTAAATTCACGCACCTCTTTCCATCTCCATGGGCACCATCCCAGCCTCCTTTCTTTCAAGAGCCTCCTAACAGTCTTCCTCTTGCATTTAGAATAAAGATCAAAAAACTCTTTATCAAGGCCTAGGGGCTCTGCATGAACTGGCCCCTCCGCTCCAAATCTCACCTCCACTCTCCAAACACTCCTTCCCATGTGTCAAGCTTGCTCTTGTCTCAGGACCATCCTGCAGGCACTTCCGGTTTCTGGAACTGTCCTCTGCCCACTCTGTGCATTGCAGCCTCCTTTTCCTCCTAAAAATATGAGCCTAGTGAACTGCTTTCTCAAGCAGGTTCCATCACTCTCAACCAGAGCACCCAGGTCATTTCTTTCGAAGCATGCATCTCATTTTGTCATGACATATTTATTAGTTTACTGAAGAGTTCCCTCGATTTATTACAGTTTGTCTGAGTGCAGGAGTCTTATCCCTTCTGTTCATCCAGTGCCACACTCAGTGCCGGCCACAATACAGCCTTGATAAACATCTGTTGGATGGATTTTCTAGCTAAAAATATCACTTTTATCTTTAACAATTATTTTTCGCCTATTGCAAAAGCCATACTTTTCGTTGTAGAAAAGATTAGAAAGTACAGATTAAAAGAGCAAAACAAAACATGTTATCTCACATTTAGAGATAGCTGCATTAGCCTTCAGATGTATTCTTCTAGGGCGATTTCAATGCATCTCTACCCACATATATACGGATATATATGCTCCCAAGTCCTTCAACTTTCTGGGGTTACTCTTTCAACAGCCAAACAAAATGTCTTGGTCCCCGGGCAACACACAAAGGGAAATCAAGCCTTCTAGAGGGACTATAACAGGGCTTGGTATCCTAGGAGGAATAAACATTACAGATTGCGGCAATCAGTGACAAAAGCCTTTAGGGAGGTCCCTGGAAGGCGAGGAGGAAGCAGCTAACATGGAGAACTGCCCAAAGCTAGAGGAAAAGGCTCTGGCTCATGATAAATGTGTTTGACTTAGTTTATTCCATCTTAGGCAGTTTAGTTTTCCCAGCAATCTCAAAACGACCTTTGTCATACTTCAGCCAACCTGCCCAGCAAGATGCTAAGATGAGGCCAACTGGGTTTCCAGACAAAACGGAGGGAACAGTTCTCAATGAGTTTGACTCCAGTCAAACTTAAGCAAATGTGGGAAAAGTCTGATGTCCTAGGAGCCCCCAGAGCTATTTCGAATATATGTGTAGTAAAGCATAGTAGGGCAGGGGAGCTCCTAGACAGTGTCATGATCAAAAGAGATGGACAGGCCTCGGTCAGCTACTTTTCATGTTAGTTTACCCGCCCAACAAGCCTGCACCTCAGGTGAGGTGTTTTTTTACCCCTTTCACAGGGAGGTTAAGTCATTTGCCCAGAGTGATTCAGCCAGAAGGGGCAGAGCTGAGATTGGAACCCAGTCTGTTTGGCCTCAGAACCTGAACTCTTTCTGTGGATCAGAAAGATGGATATAAGGGTACCATAATCATCACTGAACTGCAGGGCTGTTCGTGGCGTGACGCTGTGTTGTTGTTAGAAATAATGATAACAACTAACATTTAGTGCATTGTGCTAAAACTCTTCTGTACATATCTCAATCACTTCCCCTAACAACTCGATACAGAAGGCATGGTTATTATCTTGCCTTTGCAGATAAGAAAGGTGCAGGGAATCGGAATAACCCGCCCAAGGTCACACTACTAGTAAACGGCCGAGCTAGGATTCAAACCCAGAGAACCTGGCTCCAAAACCCCCACACTTATGCCCCATGCTATGCTCCTCCTACCAGAAATAGGGGCCAGAAGCTCGTAGACCTGAATTCCCACGGTCCCAAAGCTCCGTGCAGGGTCTGGGAAATGGGGGGTGGGGGAAGGTGTGACTGTACAGATAATTAAGGCATGAGCTGTGGAGTCAGGCAGTTCCAAGTTCACATCTCCCCTCACCTTGGGGGCTTCGAGCCTCCCTTCTCCACCCCAAGACAACTCTGGATGTCATTTCCTTTCTGCTGTTTTCCAGGATTGTGATGTGCACACACAGAGGGAAAAAAGTGCCATAACCCAGCCGGGGCTTTCCTATCTCCTGTGTCCAGATGCTCCCTCTTTTCACCCAGTGTCAACAGACCACAGAACCGAGCAGCCCCCCCAGTGTCCCCCAAAAGGATGTACTCGCTACTTCCCTGGCCGTCCAGTGGTTAAGACTCAGCGCTGCCAATGCAGGGGGTGCGGGTTCGAGCCCTGGTCGGGGAACCGAGATCCCACATGCCGTGCAGCAGGGCCAAAAAAAGTCCCACAAAAAGCAAAACAAAACGGACAAATGAACAACGACAAAAAAAAAAAAACCACAAAAGGATGCACTCACCACAACAGGGAACAACAGAAACATTACTGAAGATTTCAAAGCAGAGCTGAGGAAGGGGATCTCCAGCGTACAACTCACAGAAGACAACAATTCCATTTGTATTCTTCCATGCTTCTTTCCAGCCTGCCACCCTTTCTTCTGTCACCCGCTCCCTCCAGCCTCCCTCCCCCCTTCCCCCTCCCCCCCACATCCTCTGCCTGGGGTGGCAGGTGGTGGCTGAGGGAGGACTTCCCCCTTTTCCAAGTCTCTCCTTCTCACTCTCCCCTTCTCACCCAAATTCCTCGTGGAGGCCCCCGCGGGTTAGCAAACCAGTTTTCCTCACCCAGCACACCCTTTGGGTGCCTCCCTTCAGCCCAAGTTGTTGAAGGCTTTATTCCAAATAAGTGTTGTTCTCTCCCTGCTTGGAATCCTGATTAATACATTAGCTCCCTCTATCAACCCTCCTTCGAAAAAGGAAGCTCTTTTGAGAAAGGAAGGCGACGGAAATGGTTGGGGCAGAGCTGTTGTGCTGTCTCGCCGGGAGGGGGGAGGCGGGGTTCATCTGCCTTGGCCTGCGCCGGCCTTTCCCGCATTTCCTCTGTTTGGAAAGGTCACTGGTTTCAAAGGTCTTGGCATGTCTGTCCTGAGCCCCTGTTTTTCCATCTCTGGGTTTCTAGCTTGGCCTGACAGCAAAGGGGATTTGTCTCTGGTGAAGGCTGCCAAAGGTAGTGGAAGGAATCTCTCAGAGAGCAATTACCTGGAAGAGTCCTCCCTGGAGAACAGGCTCTTTTGCTTCCGAAATGGAAAATTTGCACGACATGCCAATTATTCCAGAGGGCACTTGGACCTTTACCAGCTGAAACACTAAAGAGTCTTAAAGGGAAAGTGAGCAAGGAACAAGGGCAACCTTCCAGGCGCTGGGGCAGCAGGCAGGTGGCTTTTGAAGGAAAAGCCCAAGGTAATAATGAGCTGTGTCGCTGGTGGAACACACTGGAATGTAATGCTAAAACCCATCAACGATTAAAGTTATACGCCCCAGTCTTCTTTTCATTTTCTCCAAGAGAGTATAGATTTCATCGCCATGTTCTACAGTCCTCTCCTTTACCCTAGAGGTGAAATGTCTATTTTTAAAAAGACTTATGATATCAGAAACCTCCTGAAGTCCATAAGTAAATTTGAATTGCTGAAGGTTAATTATTTATCACAATAAGAGAATGGCTGAAGATGTCTGCAGGTTTCTTTTTAATCCCATTGGCTTTGAGATGCACTATATGATTTATTTTGGAAACAGATTTGCTACCTCTGTTAGGCTCTGCCTAAGACAAAACTCAACTTTGTTTTCCCAGGTGAAAACACTGACTGGAGTAGTTCAGAAGCGTGCGGACTGGCGGGAAGTTGGCTCGGGTTGACATCTTGCCATGTGTAATCACAGACTGGATGGCCCCTCTACAGCTTGTTTGCAAGCACCCAAAGCTTCAATCCAGGATGAGTTCGAGGGAAAGAAGGCATCTTACAGGAACTGGTCAGACCTATCACACGTGGTTTGGCAGAGACGACAGTGAGCAGGGCGATCTGGCCGAGAGAGTTCTTTATACCAGAAGACATCAAATTAAGCTACGTCATTGGCGACGCTATTTCATTCTGAAGAGGGTCACCTACAGGCTGCTTTTGCTTTTGAATCTGACCCTGATTTTGACTGCCGACAAATTCCTAATGGCAGGAAAAAGCAAGGGCCAGGATTGCTTCTAAACATCCCAGCAAAACATTTTACTCCTTTCGCTGCCCCCAGAAATGAGCAGTTTTTTTGACAAACAGCAACAAAAATCCCTGATTCCCCATCCCAACATATCTGAGCCTCAAAAGTTATCTGTGCTTTCACCAAAATACATTCTAACATGACTTGCTTTTGACCTGGCATTTTGTTTCTCTTTTTTAGATTGACATTTTCGTTTTAAAGTATTTTCTTAGTGGTCTCTTTTTCCCAGCTCAGAGGAAAACAGAGCTAGACTTGGGCTTTAGCAAATTAAAACAGGTTATTCTTCCCGGAGCAGAGTTAAATGTGTTCCCAGAGAGATGCCAATGCCACGTTATTTTTGGTTTCAGTTTTCTCAAGAGGACTTTTTAATAGTTCTTGGAGTAGGGATGGTAATCTCTGGAAACAAGATAAACTGGGATATATTTACCCTACCCCTACTCTCTTTTTTTTTCTTTTACACTTGAGGTAACTAAATTGGAAGTTGGACATCATGAATCCTATAGTTTTACTTGGGATTTCCTGCTGTTGACACTAAAGTCTTCTTTTTTTGTTGCAATCAGGAATACTTAAGCCAAACCTAGTGATGTGTTCTCGAAGGATATTTGAAATGCTTTTTGCCAGGCAGTAACGCTTTCCTTCTCTGGGCTGATGAAAAAGAGTGTAACAATGCTATTCCTAGTTTCTAAAGCCACATGTATTTAGTTAGAATAAGGTTTGGCTGTATGTGGTAGAAAACCCAAACCACCAGTGGCTTAAGATGGAACTTTCTCTCTCCCATGCAAAGGGGAGGGAAGTGGAGGGAGTGGAATTGTGGGTGCATTCCTCAAAGTTCTCAGTGACCCCGGCCTCTTCCAGCTTGTCTTCCACCGTGACTAGGCTTCTGTCCTTATGCTTTTTATCCCAAATGATGGCATCCATATTACCAGCCATTAAAGTAAAAAAAGAAGAGGGAAAAAAAAAATAGGCAAAAAGCACCCATTGGGGAAGGTTTCCATCCACTGCCAAGAGAACATTTCTGTTTATATCTCACTGACCAGAACTTAATCACATGATCACACTTAGCTACAAGGGAGGATGGGAAATGTAGTCTTTTTTTCTGGATGGCTGTGTGCCCACTTAAACATATTTGTAGGGGAATTCCCTGGTGGCTGGGCAACTAAAATCCCACACACAAACCATGCAGCACGGCCAGAAAAAAAAAAAAGCAAACCCAAAATTATATTTCTATGACATACACTCTAGGTCTTATGTTCTTAAAATTAATGTTTCTTTCAATTTTACCTTAAGAATTTTGGGGCTTCCTTGGTGGCGCAGTGGTTGAGAGTCCGCCTGCCGATGCAGGGGACACGGGTTCGTGCCCCGGTCCGGGAGGATCCCACATGCCGCGGAGCGGCTGGGCCCGTGAGCCATGGCTGCTGAGCCTGCTCGTCCGGAGCCTGTGCTCCGCAACGGGAGAGGCCACAACAGTGAGAGGCCCGCGTACTGCAAAAAAAAAAAAAAAAAAAAAATTTGAATCACCTTTTGAGATAACAATATATGACGGTGTAAAATCAGTATTAGAAATGCCCCATTCTATAATATTCATACTCTTTTACCAGTAATTTTGCCACAATTTAATTAACTCAAAATTCAGACAAAGTTTTAAACAAACAAAAAAAATACTCATTACATAGTTATATATAATCAGACACAATAAAAGGGATCAGAATGCCAAAATATGGGAGATTGGTTGAATAAATCATGCTATACATCCTTAATGAAGTATGCATCTATTAAAAATTATGTTTACAGGGACTTCCCTGGCAGTCCGGTGGTTAGGACTCAGTGCTTTCACTGCTGGGGTCCAGGTTTGATCCCTGGTCAGGGAACTAAGATACCGCAAGCCACGTGGCACAGCCAGAAAAAAAAAAATTATGTTTACAAAGAGACCACGGTAACTTAGAAAACTGCTTACCCTGTTAAATAAAAATATAGGGATATAAACGTGCAGTACAGTTACAAGTAACCTATATATAGAAAGAAAACAAAACAAAAAAATCAAACATTAAAATCCAAACCCCAATGGCTTTTTGGTTAATAAGAATTTTAAGGATTATTTTTCCTACATTTCTTTATCTTCCAAGTTTTCTTACTATTATACTTTTATTATATTAGAAATAAAAAATAAATCCTATTCTCTTGTCTCTTTAGGTACCTACATTCAACCCACCTCATAGAGCTCAGTTTAATCCTTCCTCCTATACAAAAGCTTTTCCTGATTGCCCTCTCTCTCTTTTGTATTATTGTTATTACCACTTAAAATGGAAAGTCAGCTTTTTTGACTTACCACCATCAAGGGGAATCCTCTGCTGGAGGAGTCTTGGGGTCTAAAGTAGGCTAGATCTCCCCTCTCCCTGCTCCTTGGCAGATACGATGTAGTCCTATGATCTGGGCACACTAATCAGATGACATGAAGCATGGGATATGCTTTAAAATAGTCCATTTCAGGGGATGGAGGGTAGACTAGGTGAAATAAGTTTGTTCATGAATCGATTAACTGTTGAAAAGAGTGAAAGAAGCATAGTGGTTCATTATACCATTGTTTCTACTTTTGTATTTGTTTGAAATTTTCCATACTGTAACTAAAAAAATAAAGATACTTAGAATTTACTCCAGTTTCTGAAACTGGCTAACTATGCAACTTCAACAGTTCATTTAAATAGGGCATTAACAACTGGGAACAAAGTCATTAGTAAATTTTAAGGCAGGAGGCAAATGTTATCACCGGCATCATTTAGGGCTGTTTCCATTCCAAGTGAAGGAAAATCTAATTCAAAATGGTTTAAGCAATTTATTGGATCCCATTCATGAAAAGTTAGAAAATATGACTCTCTTCAGCTTGTTAACCTAAAACAATAAACAGCCGGTTATTTTATCAGCAAAATGGGTTTATTTGGGAGCAGCAAAAAATTGTAATTTGGGACATGCAATTACGGAAAACCACATGCAAGTCCCAGTAAAGCAAAGGAGAGGAACCCTCTTTAATAGAGGAGAAGGGGAAGTTGGGAGGGGCTATTACAAACAAAATGTCCACTAGAGGAAAACTGGAAGTTTCCCAGTATAGTGGCTTTTCATTGGCTGAGTCGTGACAGTCTCTCATTGGCTGAGCTGTTGCCAAGCAGAGAATCTTTTTCCTTCCTTCTGGAGGTGATAAAGTATTGTCACTTCCTGCTGGAGACGCAAGGTACGTCTCTTCCGGTTGGGATCTGAATTGTATGTGCATGAGATCTCCCCTTTCTGGCCTCTTGACTATTTTAGTAGGGTTTCCCTTTATTAATTTTCACAAGGCGTCGCTCGAGCCAGGGTTCAAACATGCCATTGCACTGGGACTCTCTATATCTCTCTGTCTCTTGGCTCTGCCTTCTGCCAAGTTAGCTTCATCCTTGGACTTCACAAGGTGCCTCCTCAGGTTCACATCTGATCTGGTTCAAGTCTAGCAAAAACAAGAGAGTGGCAGTTGCTGTTGCCGCCCCCTCCCCCATGCATATACACACACACACACACACACACACACACACACACACACAATTACATTCACCTTTGTATCCCACCATCACCCAACACAGTCCTCACACATGAAAGGGGTTCAACAAATGCTTCTAAATGCTTTTTCGAATGGAAAATTTTTTGCCAGTGTACAACTACAGGGCCAACCAGGCAGACTTGAAAAAGGAATTTTGTGACATCATAGAGAGAAATTTCGTTAGACATGTCTGATGACTAATGTCTGATAATCCCATGGGGGATAATGCCATTTGCCAGCCTTCCCAAGAGATAAGCCTTTACAAAAACAAAAACAAAAACACAAACTTCCTCTTTCTGTGGAATGATTAACAATAACAGCAGCTAGTGTTGCTTGAGGGCTTACTGTATGCCCATCACATTTCATCATCACAATAACCCTATTATTATCCTCATTTTACAAATGAGGAAGTTGAGGCACAGAACAATTAAGTCAATTACTGTAGGTCATCTGGCTAGTAGTAACCTGAGCCAGGATTGAATTCTGGTGCCAGAGCTCCCTTTTTTAATCTCTCTCCTTCTAGGTCTTGCCGATACTTCCAAGCAGTCTTTCTCAAACACTCTCCCTTGCAAGTCAGCCTCCAGTACCTGGCCATTAAGTGTTACAAGTTCTCACAGGATTCTTCCTAGGCCCTCCCCTCCTCTCACTGTCTAGATTCTATCCCTGTGCAATTGCATGAAGGCCCTTGAGTTCAGTTGCCATCAGTATCAGGACTGCATTTGCCTACATACAGTTGGCTTTCTGTACCCATGGATGTGGAACCCACGGATACAGAGGGCCAACTATGCCATTTTGTATAAGGGACTTGACCTTAGATTTTTGGCATCCTTTTGGGGAGGGTTCTGGAACTGTTAGGGGAACCACTGACCAAAACCACCCACCCTGGCCAGACATGATCGTAAACATTTGCATGAGTTATCTTACAACAGGAGGTCCTGGTAAGGAACGTGGAACTAATAAGCTACCGCCAACTGGAAGAACTTGGTAAAGGTCAAAAGGAGAGAGGAGACTCCAGTCCATATGTCCTACCAACCTCTCAGAATCCTTCTTGCTGGAATCCATCTTAGCTGAGCAATGGCCACCAGGAAGGACCCTGAGTCAGAATGATTGACCAGAGACAACCTGGAAACTAACCCCATTACCCTAAAACCTGAGACTGTGAGCCACGTGGCAGAGCAGTTCTCCTGGGTTCCCTTACCCTGATGCTCTCCGCCCGGGCACCCCTTCCCAATAAAGTCTCTTGCTTTGCCAGCACGTGTCTCCTTGGACAATTCATTTCTGAGTGTTAGACAAGAGCCCTGGGAGGGATCCCCTTTCCTGCAACAGAACTAATCCCCCATGGATACTGAGGGACGACTGTACAGCTAAAAAAGTGACTATACTAGCTTAACCAAACGGGGGCTTGTTTTTCTAGGAAGATTAAAAATACTATATATATATCTATATATGTATATGTATAGCCATACATGTATACATACAGCTGATTTATTTTGTTATACAGCAGACACTAACACACCATTGGAAAGCAATTATACTCCAATAAAGATGTTAAAAAAAAAAATACATGGGGCTTCCCTGGTGGCGCAGTGGTTGAGAGTCCGCCTGCTGATACAGGGAACACGGGTTCGTGCCCCAGTCTGGGAAGATCCCACATGCCGCGGAGCAGCTAGGCCTGTGAGCCATGGCTGCTGAGCCTGCGTGTCCAGAGCCTGTGCTCCGCGACGGGAGAGCCACAACAGTCAAGAGGCCCGCGTACCAAAAAAAAAAAAAAAAAAAAAAAAAAAATACATGATCTGGGCTCTGCCATGTCATCAGCGTCCTAGGGACCCTTGACCGCTCCTCTCCACCATCCTCACATGTAGCTTTCATTCTCATGCTCTTTTTGCCTTAAATAGCAAGGTAGATGCTCTGCCCCCAGCTTCAAGTTCATATTCCAGGCAGGTAGATGGGGGAATGACAAAAGTTTATGAAAGCCTAATCTATCACTTTGTATAAAGTTTCCTGGAACTCTTACCTGGCTACTTCTGTTTACCTCTTTGGTCACAGCTGGCAATTTCCAGCAGCCAGGAAGTCAGGGAAGGTATATTTAACTGGGCACATGGTATCCTGAACAAATTTGAGACTCTGATAGAATGGAGGAAATTTATATATATACAATGAAATACTATTCAGCCATGAGAAAGAAGGAAATTCAGCCATTTGCATCCAACAACATGGATGGAACTTGAGGGCATAATGCTAAGTGGTAAGTCAGACAGACAAAGACAAATACTATATGATATCACTTGTATGTGGAATTTAAAAAGCTGAACTAAAAACAGAGAATAGAATGGTGGTTACCAGAGGCTGGGGGCGTGGGGTCAGGTGGGTGGGGGAACTGGGAGATGTTTAAGGGTGCAAACTTGCTACTAGTAAATAAAAATGTTCTGGAGATCTAATGCATAGCATAGTACTTATAGTCAACAATGCTCTTTTATAAACTTCAAAATTGCTAAGAGACTAGATTTTAATTGTTCTCATCACAAAAAAGATATGATAATTAGGTGACGTGATAGAGGTGTTAGCAAACACTATTGTAGTAATCATATTGCAACACAGAAATGTGTCAAACCAACACACTATACACCTTAAACTTACACAATGTCATATGTCAATTATATCTCAATTGGGAAAAAAAAGGAAGAGAAATGATATTGGGAAGGCAATCAACACACCATTTATATACCACTGACCTCAAATTTATAATTCTATCTCAGACCCCTGCACAAATTGAAGTTGAGTTCAGTTTATGCTGGACTCTTTCCTGTTGCAATAGTATTACTGAATAAAGTCTAGCCTCACCACTTTAGCTAGTGTTCAGCTTTGTTTATCTTTGATACCACGTGTTGTTGAGGCACACATTCTCTGCCCTTTTCTTGCAGGATCTTTTTGATCTTCAAATGTCCTTTTTTTTTTTTCTATTGCAAAATCAAAAGCTATAGTTTCCCAACGTTTCTTAAGTAGGCTTCAGGAGCTTAGGTTGGAAAGTCAAAAGTTAACTGTTCCTTTCTGTTTGCATTCCTGCTTTAACAACTCCAATTCTTCCCAAGGCGTTTAAGATGTCTCTGGATGATTAGGTGAAGGATCACGTCCTCAGTGGAATAGAGAAGAAAGCCACAATGATTAATAATTTCAAAATATTATCTTGCTGTAGATACAGAATGCTTGTGGCAATAAATATAAAGAGAAGCCAACAATAGATGAATGACATAAACCATTATATATCAATTTCATGGAATTGCGAGTCAATAAATTACATAATTTCAAAAATTACATAAACAACTGGAAAGTTTATTGTTGTTTTACTTACTATTACTGGTTTATCATTATTTATTTATTTGGCTGCGTTGGGTCTTAGTTGCAGCACGTAGGATCTTCATTGTGGCAGGAGGGATCTTTCGTTTTGGTGCACGGGCTCTCCATTGCGGTGCGCCGGCTTCTCTAGTTGTGGCGCGTGGGCTCCAGAGTGAGCGGGCTCAGTAGTTGTGGTGCATGGGCTTAGCTGCCCTGCAGCATGTGGGATCTTAGTTCCCCAACCAGGGATCAAACCCAACCCACATCCCCTGCACTGGAAGGTGGATTCTTAACCACTGGACCACCAGGGAAGTCCCTATTACCGGTTTATCATAAAGGATACAATTCAGGAATAGCCAGATAGAAGAGATGCATAGCGTACAGTATGGGGTGAGGGACACAGAGCTTCCATGAACTCTCTGGGTGCATTACCCTCCCAGCACCTTGATGTGTTCACCAATCTGGAAGCTCTCAGGATCCTGTTGTTTAGGGGTTTTGTGGAGGTTTCATTACATACGCATAGGTCTTTGCCCATAAGTAGATAAAACTCAAAACACAGGGGCTTTTATCATTGTTCAATTCTCCCACCACTGCTAGGAAAACAGCATGCAATTCAGCCCACCTCGCTGATTTGTTTTTACTTTCTTTGATCAGAGAGGTGGCCTTCCAAACAGGATGTTATCCGTTTACCTTACAACTGCCATCCATAAACCAGGCAGCTCTTTGTTGGTCAGTTGAGAGCTGTTTACAGGGCACTGGCCAAGTGATGACAGAATCTGGCGGCTCCTCATACAAAGTCAGTCCTAGGGGAAAAGAGGCTCCCTACTGGTGAGTACATGATCCTTACATTCCACAGGTAGCATGATTCTGTATAAACCATTTTTCCATTCTATTTTTTAATTGAAGTATAGTTTCTCTTTTTTTTTTTCATTTCCATTTTATTATGGAACTCTTCTGGGCATTGCCCTCCCTGATAGAGTGTTTTTCTGATGTCATTCAAGACATCATAGACATTTCTGGTCTCAAAATTATTTTCTATCCTTCAGTCACAGGGGCAGTTTTAATTAATGTCTGATAGCAAGCTAGTAATTGCCCCTCAGATGGCAATTTGCTAAAGACCTAGTACTCAACGCTGGGAGGTGCTCACAGGCTTTTGCAATAAACCCTCGTCTCTGCTCCGCACACAGCTATTGCATAGAGAATTTGCCCATGTCAGCACTCAGGCAGTCTTATTGGTTCCAATTCAGCACATCCAATTAATACTGCCTGAAGGGTAGATTTATACACTTTCTGTTTTCAAAAACAGTTCCCTAGTCAGGCACAATGTCCAGCCCCATAATCATTCAAAAAAAGAGATGCAACCACTTCACATATACGAATTTTCATCTAAAATTCACCTTAAACCCATCGATCTTTACATCTCTAACTGTAGGCTGGGGAGGTGTTCCCGAGTCAGACATGATATCCATCCCACAGACCATTCATATGAAGGAGACAGTTTCAACCTTACGATTTTCATCCAAACCTCCATCTAAATTCTATCAGTTTATCACTATATTCTCTCTATCTAACTGAGGCCCACCTCAGGCTTCACTGATGCATTTTTGGTACCACGGTGCTTGGGTATTCCACATCAAGGAGTCCCAGAGACCTTTCTCCTTCACTCGCTGATCATTTCACCCACTCAAGTATACGACGTGTTCGGTCCCCAGCAAGGGGATAAGCCTGGGGACCCTGGCCCTTTGTCAGGTGTGATAAGAGAACAAAATTCAACCGAGTAAAATTTAAAGACCTTGTTGGCTTTATTCAGAGATTCATAAATTGGGGAGCATCAATCTAGCAATACATAGATAGGAGCCTCAAAGAACTATACAAGGCAAGAAATTTTATAGGCAGAAGGGAGCAGGAACAAGGAAGTTACACTGGGCATTTGCTGATTTGTTAAGGCAGGGTTTCTTTCCTTACATGGAGCAAAGGGAAGTCTTAGAAGAGCTGGGCCGGGTAATTTGTGCTGAGCAGGCAAGAGCTGATGGGTTGTCTTACGTCCTCCTTTTCCAGGAGATCCCAGCATAAAAACTTAGTGAAGTTTTGGTTTGATGACATGTGGTTTAGCGTGAGTGACTCCATCTTGGCCCTAATCTGGTTACTTTAACAGTCTTCATCTTGGTTTACAGCCTAGCTATTGCCCCAACCTACTCCAGGTCAGGTTTCTCATTGTAATCTTTGTCTGCCAGCGTGTTTTTTTTTTGTTTTTTTTTTTGCAGTACACGGGCCTCTCTCTGCTGTGGCCTCTCCCATTGCAGAGCACAGGCTCTGGACGCACAGGCTCAGGGGCCATGGCTCACGGGCCCAGCCGCTCCGTGGCATGTGGGATCCTCCCGCTCCCGGACTGGGGCACGAACCCATGTCCCCTGCATCGGCAGGTGGACTCTCAACCACTGCGCCACCAGGGAAGCCCTTTCACCCATTTTTAAACTGGATCGTTTGTTTTTTTGATATTGAGCTCCATGAGCTGTTTGTATATTTTGGAGATCAATCCTTTGTCTGTTGTTTCATTCGCAAATATTTTCTCCAATTCTGAGGGTTGTCTTTTTGTCTTGTTTATAGTTTCCTTTGCTGTGCAAAAACTTTTAAGTTTAATTAAATCCCATTTGTTTATTTTTGTTTTTATTTCTGTTACTCTAGGAGGTGGGTCAAAAAAGATCTTGCTGTGGCTTATGTCAAAGAGTATTTTTCCTATGTTTTCCTCTAAGAGTGTTATAGGGTCTGGTCTTATTTAAGTCTTTAATCCATTTGGAGTTTATTTTTGTGTATGGTGTTAGATAGTGTTCTAATTTCATTCTTTTACATGTAGCTGTCCTATTTTCCCAGCACCACTTGTTGAAGAGGCTGTCTTTTCTCCATTGTATGTTCTTGCCTCCTCTGTTGTAAATTAGGTGCCTGTATGTGTGTGGGTTTATCTCCGGGCATTCTATCTCGTACTACTGATCTATATTTCTGTTTTTGTGCAATTACCATACTCTCTTCATTACTGTAGCTTTGTGGTATAGCTTGAAGCCTGATTCCTCCAACTCAGTTTTTCTTTCTCCAGATTGCTTTGGCTATTTGGGGTCTTTTGTGTTTCCATACAAATTGTAAAATTTTTTGTTCTAATTCTGTGAAGAATGACATTGGTAGTTTGATAGGGATTGCACTGAATCTGCAGATTGCTTTGGTTAGTATAGTCATTTTCACAATATTGATTCTTCCATCTCAGAACATGGTATATTTCTCCATCTGTTTATGTCATCTTTGATTTCTTTCATCAGTGTTTTATAGTTTTCTGAGTACAAGTCTTTCACCTCCTTAGGCAGGGTTATTCCTAGGTATTTTATTCTTTTTGTTGCAATGGTAAATGGAAATGTTTCCTTAATTTCTCTTTCTGATTTTTCACTGTTGGTGTATAGGAATGCCAGAGATTTCTGTGCATTAATTTTGTATCCTGCAACATTACCAAATTCATTGAATGGTGACATCTTTAGGATTTTCTGTGTACAGTATCATGTTATTGGCAAACAGTGACAGTTTTACTTCTTCTTTTCCAATTTGTATTCCTTTTATTGCTTTTTCTTCTCTGATTGCTGTGGCGAGGACTTCCAAAACTATGTTGAATAAGAGTGGCGAGAGTGGACATCCTTGTCTTGTTCCTGATCTTAGTGGAAATGCTTTCAGTTTTTCACCATTGACTATGATGCTTGCTGTGGGTTTGTCATGTATGGCCTTTATTATGTTGAGGCAGGTTCCCTCTATGCCCATATTCTGGAGAGTTTTCATCATAAACCAGTGTTGAATTTTGCCAAAAATTTTTCTGCATCTATTGAGATGATCATATGGTTTTTATTCCTTAATTTGTTAATGTAGTGTATCACACTGATTGATTTGCGTATACTGAAGAATCCTTGCATCCCTGGGATAAATGCCACTTGATCATGGTGTATGATCCTTTTAATGTGATGTTGGATTCTGTTTGCTAGTATTTTGTTCAGGATTTTTACATCTATGTTCATCAGTGATATTGGTCTGTAATTTTCTTTTTTGTGTGTGATTATCTTTGTCTGGTTTTGGTGTCTGGGTGATGGTGGCTTCGTAGAATGAATCTGGGAGTGTTTCTCCCTCTGCAATTTTTTGGAGGAGTTTGAGAAGGATCAGTGTTAGCTCTTCTCTAAATGTTTGACAGAATTCTCCTGTGAAGCCATCTGGTCCTGGACTTTTGTTTGTTGGAAGATTTTAAATTATGGTTTCAATTTCAGTGCTTGTGATAGGTCTGTTTACATTTTCTAATTCTTCCTGGTTCAGTCTTGGAAAATTGTACCTTTCCAAGAATTTGTCCATTTCTTCATGGTTGTCCATTTTATTGGCATATTGTTGTTTGTAGTAGTCTCTTATCATCCATTTTATTTCTGCAGTGTCAGTTGTGATTTCTCCTTTTTCATTTCTAATTTTATTGATTTGTGTCCTCTCCCTTTTTTTTCCTGATGAGTCTGGCTAAGGGTTTATCAATTTTGTTTATCTTCCCAAAGAACCAGCTTTTAGTTTTATTGATCTTTGTTATTGTTTTCTTCGTTTCTATTTCATTTATTTCTGCCTTGATCTTTAAGATTTCTTTACTTCTACTGACTTTGGGTTTTCTTTGTTCTTAATTCTCTAGTTGTTTAAAGTGTAGGGTTAGGTTGTTTTATTTGAGATTTTTCTTGTTTCTTGAGGTGAAACTGTATTGCTATAAACTTCCCTCTTAGAACTGTTTTTGCTGCGCCCCATAGACTGTGACTTGTCATGTTCTCATTGCCATTTGTTTCTATGTATTTTTAAATTTCTTCTTTGATTTCTTCCATGATCTCTTGGTTATTTAGTAGTGCACTGCTTAGCCTCCATGTATTTGTGTTTTTTACAGTTTTTTTTTCCTGTAATTGATTTCCAGTCTCATAGCATTGTGGTCAGAAAATATGTTTGATACTATTTTAATTTTCTTAAATTTTCCAAGTCTTGCTTTGTGACCCAAGATATGATCTATCCTGGAGAATGTTCTCTGTGCACTTGAGAAGAAAGTGTACTCAGCCACTTTTGGGTGGAATGTTCTAAATATCAATTAGATCTATCTGGTCTATTGTGTCATTTAAAGCTTGTGTTTCCTTATTTATTTTCCATTTGGATGATCTGTCCATTGGTGTAAGTGGGGTGTTAAAGTCCCCTACTATTATTGTGTTACTGCTGATTTCTCTCTTCATGGTTTCTAGCGTTTGCCATATGTATTGAGGTGCTCCTATGTTGGGTGCATAAACCTTTATAATTATTTTATCTTCTTCTTGGATTGATCCTTTGATCATTATGTAGTGTCCCTCCTTACCTCTTGTAACACTCTTTATTTTAAAGTCTATTTTACCTGATACGAATATTACTACTCCATCTTTTTATGATTTCCATTTGCATGGAATATACTTTTCCATCCTTTCACTTTCAGTCTGTATGTGTCCCTAGGACTGAAGTGAGTCTCCTGTAGGCAGCATATATATGGGTCTTGTTTTTGTATCCATTCAGCCAGTTTGTGTCTTTTGGTAGGGGCATTTAATCCATTTACATTCAAGGTTATTATCAATATGTATGTTCCTATTACCATTTTCTTAATTGTTTTGGGTTTGTTTTTGTAGGTCTTTTTCTTCTCTTGTGTTTCCCACTTAGAGAAGTTTCTTTAGCATTTGTTGTAAAGCTGGTTTGGTGGTGCTGAATTCTCTAGCTTTTGCTTGTCTGAAAAGCTTTTGACTTCTCCATTGAATCTGAATGAGATCCTTGCTGGGTAGAGTAATCCTGGTTGTAGGTGTTTTTCTTTCATCACTTTAAGTATATCCTGCCACTCTTTTCTGGCCTGCAGAGTTTCTGCTGAAAAATCAGCTGATAACCTTATGGGGATTCCTGTGTATGTTATTTTTTGCTGTTCCCTTGCTGCTTTTAATATTTTTTCTTTGAATTTAATTTTTGTTAGTTTGATTAATATGTCTTGGTGTGTTTCTTCTAGGGTTTATCCTGTATGGGATCCTCTGTGCTTCCTGGACTTGGGTGCCTATTTCCTTTCCCATGTTAGAGAAGTTTTCCTGTATAGTCTCTTCAAATATTTTCTCAGACCCTTTCTTTCTCTCTTCTTCTTCTGGGACCCCCTATAATTCGAATGTTGGCATGTTTAGTGCTGGCCCAGAGTTCTCTGAGATTGCCTTCAATTCTTTTTTTATTTAATAAATTTATTTATTTGTTTTTGGCTGCATTGGGTCTTCATTGCTGCACATGGGCCTTCTCTAGTTGCGTTGAGCAGGGGTTACTCTTCGCTGCAGTGCGTGGGCTTCTCATTGCGGTGGCTTCTGTTGTTGCAGAGCATGGGCTCTAGAGCACAGGCTCAGTAGTTGTGGCTCACAGGCTTAGTTGCTTCTCAGCATGTGGGGTCTTCCTAGACTAGGGCTCGAACTCGTGTCCCCTGAATTGGCTGGTGGATTCTTAACCACTGTGCCACCAGGGAAGCCCCCTGTCTTCAATTCTTTTCATTCTTTTTTCTTTATTCTGCTCCTTGGCAGATATTTCCACCATTTTGTCTTCCAACTCAGTTAGCCATTTTTCTGCCTCAGTTATTCTGTTATTGATTCCTTCTCATGTATTTTTCATTTCAGTTATTGTTTTGTTCATCTCTGTTTGTTTGTTCTTTACTTCTTCTAGATCTTTGTTAAGCACTTCTTGTATTTTCTCAATGCATGTCTCCATTCTATTTCTTAGATTCTGGATCATGTTCACTATCATTACTCTGATTTCTTTTTCAGGTAGGTTGCCTATTTCCTCATTTATTTGGTCTTGTAGGTTTTTACCTTGCTCCTTCATGTATGACATTTTTTTGTCAGCTTATTTATTTTATTTTTTTTGATGGGTGGGAATGTGTTCCTGTCTTACTGGTTGTTTGGCCTGAGGCTTCCAACATTGGGGTTTGTAGGCTATTGGGTAGAGCTGGTCCTTGGTGCTGAGATGAACTCCATGAGATTGCACTCCTATGAATATTCCCTGGGGTCTGAGGTTCTCTGTTAGTCCAGTGGTTGGGACTCAGAGCTCCCACCTCAGGAGCTTCGGCCCGACCCTGGGCTCGTGAACCAAGATCCTTCAAGCTGCCTGGGGCAGCAAGAAAAAAAAGTAAAAAATAAAATTAAGACTAGTAAACTAACAGATATGTTAGGAAGAATATAAAAATAAAAATATAGATGAATCAACAACCGGAAGGTACATCAGCACCACAATAGTAAAAAAGAGGAGGAGGGAAAAGAAAAAAAAAAGGGTGGGCAAGGCCTTGGCTGTGGAGGGCAGGGACTAAACAAGGGAAAGGTTTGGGCAGTGGGTGGGGCCAATGTTCAGGACCCACAGAGTCAGAAAAGGCCCTGGGAGCTGTGGGGTGTGGGGCTTAGGTTCAAGAAACAGAAGGGGTACCACCCATCCCTGGTCTCAGAGGGCAGGGGACCTCACCTGGGAGCCCAGCAGGCTTCCTGGGCTCAAGGGGGCAGGGCAAATGCCCTCCTCTCCTCTCCTGCTCCTCCAGTCTGGAAGGCCCCCTCCCGCCTGCCTCTTCTGATGTCCCCGGCCTCCCTCCTATGACCCCAAGGACCTGCACGGCCTGGAGGGGGCTTTGGAGAGCAGGGGATCAGCCTGGGAGCTCAGCAGCCTCCCTGTTCCCCACTGGGCATGGCAATTGCCCTCTGCTCCTCTCCCACTCCTCCCACCTTCCTCTCCTGTTTTCCCCTCGGCTTCCTCCCTAAGCCCCCAAGGACCCACACAACCTGGAGGGGGGTTTGGAGGGTGCTTTGGAGGGCAGGGGATTGGCCTGGGAGCTCAGCAGGCTCCCCAGGCCCAAGTGAGCAGGACAATCACCCTCCACTCCTCTCCTGCTCCTCCTGGATGGCTCCTCCCACCTGCCTCTCCTGATCTCCCCACCCGCAGGGGCGCCAATCCTGTCTGGCCTCCATTTCTCCTCCCCCCTTAGTCCCCCTATATCCTACCAGTTCACTTTGGCATTCCTCCCGTCGCCTTGGGCATCAGAGTCCCCCACCAGCAGCCGGCAGGCGCCCTAGTTGTGGGGAGATGCTAATTCCGCGTCTTCCCACACCACCATCTTGACTCCCTCTATTTTATATATAGTAGTGTGCATATGTTAAACTGAAACTCCTAATTTCTCCCTCCCCCCAACCTTTCCCCTTTGGTAACCGTAAGTTTGTTTTCGAAGTCTGTGAGTCTGTTTCTGTTTTGTAAATAAGTTTATTTGTGCCATCTTTTTAGATTCCACATATAAGTGATATCATATGATATTTGCCTTTCTCTGTCTGACTTCACTTAGTATGATAATCTCTAGGTTCACCCACGTTGCTGCAAATGGTATTATTTCATTCTTTTTTTATGGCCGAGTAACATTCCATTGTATATACATATCCCACCTTCTTTATCCATTCCTATGTCGATGGACATTTGGTTGCTTCCATGTCTTGTCTATTGTAAATAGTGCTCCAGTGAACACTGGGGTGCATATAGCTTTTCAAATTATGGTTTTCTCCAGATACATGCCCAGGAGTGGGATTGCTGGATCATGTGGTAGTTCTATTTTTAGTTTTGTTTTTTTTTAAACATCTTTATCGGAGTATAATTGCTTTACAATGGTGTGTTAGTTTCTATTGTATAACAAAGTGAATCAGCTATACGTATACATGTATCTCCATATCTCCTCCCTCTTGCGTCTCCCTCCCACCCTCCCTATCCCACCCCTCTAGCTGGTCACAAAGCACCACACTGATCTCCCTGTGCTATGGGGCTGCTTCCCACTAGCTATCTATTTTACATTTGGTAGTGTATATATGTCCATGCCACTCTCTCACTTTGTCCCAGCTTACCCTTCCCCCTCCCCATGTCCTCAATTCTATTCTCTACATCTGCGTCTTTATTCTATTTTTAGTTATTTTAAGGAACCTCCATACTGTTCTCCATAGTGGTTGTACCAATTTACATTCCCACCAACAATGTAGGAAGGTTCCCTTTTCTCCACACCCTCTCCAGCATTTATTGTTGTAGACTTTTTAATGATGGCCATTCTGACCACTGTGATGTGATACCTCATTCAGAAGGGCTTTTGTATTGGCACACTCAGCCTACAACCTGCTCGATTACCTATCCTACAGCATAGATAGACCTCCATAAAGTGTAACTGACCTTGCAACAGATGGCCCTAAGTCAGGGGCACAATTCCTCGTGAGAAATACAATTCTTGTTCTTGCTGTCATTGAAGACGTTGCTCCCAAGGCTTCTGCAACAGTGAACTACATCTGCCAACAAAGTTGGAAAGAGAAGAGCACAAATGAAAAGGTCAAGTTTCTGAAACGAGAAAATGTGGCAAATTTTCACACACAGATACGGCAAAAAGTGGGTATCACTGAATGGTGAAATCCCAGTCAGAGCCAATGAGGAAGGTAAGCACCTGGAACTAAGCAAACTCAAGCACAGCTCAGGGACTGCACAATTTGGAGGAGGTCCATTGTGTTCATTCCTCATTCCCGCTCTGGAGTGCCAGTCAGCCAAACAACCAGCGAACCCTGAAGGCCTACCCTGTACCAGGGCCACAGGAAGTAATCACTAGAAGACTGAGGATCACAGAGTACGGGTAGAGGGCTATGAGACTGGGTAAGGGGGCTCCTAACTTCCCAGGGGAATCAGGGAAAGCTTATGAGAGAAGGTCAGGTTTATGCTGAAACCTGAAAGATGAGTAAGAAAGTAGCTACGTGGGGAGGGGCAGGAGGTCTTTCAATAAGAAGGACACATGAAAAGTCCAGTGTTGGGTGCTGAAGATGGAGAGGGGAAAGGCTTCTTCCCTGTTTCTGGCTTTAAGTCTTCCTGAAGACTCAGATCTCTTGCCCCACTTTAATCCTCCCTAATGAGGAAGGCTGAGTTACCTGATGGGTATCTGTTTTGTGGCAGTCTCAGCCTATTGACAGCGATGCTACCTATCTGCTAGGAATGCCTGCGGGCACTCACCTAGGCCCCTGCTCCTTGTGTAGAGCCTACACTCTTCCCCTACTGGAGCCAGTGTTGTGGCTGGATTAGCTCTTGTGGTTCTGATCATGACTGCAAGATGCACCTCACAGCAACCCTCAGGGAACTTTGAAAAAGCAAGGTTGATTACTCAGAAGCCCTGGAGGGTACAGGCATGCCTGGGGCCTACATACTGAGGTTATGAATAAAGAGAAAGAGAGTGCATACCTGGGTTCTGCCTTTACTGGGGTGCCTAGAGTTTCATGAGTTCACTCTTTATTGGTTAATTTAGAACACAGGATTGGGAATGAAGGAGCAGGAAGGGAAAAAGCAGGATCACTCAAGTGGTCAGTTATCTAGGTCACCCAGGGCTTTGTAAAGGGGGAACTTCATAGGTGCAGTGGCCTGGCTCTTTATGTACTTGTGTAGCTGGCAATGTGTTTATTCAATCGAAAGTTTAACGTCAGGCACCTACATTACAATCAAATAAGCTAAATGTCAGGCACTTACACTACAATATCATCCAAAGTTTAGTGCAGAAAATAGAAAGCACTGTAGATATTTTAGATAGGAAAGGATTTATCAGTATCAGTGCTCACTACTTCATTGGAAAGACTGGAAGGAGGGAAGAAAGGGCTCGAGGATAGGGTCTCCAGGGGTGAGTCCAAGAACATAGAACTCGTCCACTACTGCAGCTCCTACCACTGGAACACTGATTTTACATAGACCACCATAGTTGTAAGTCAGGGACCAGGAGCCCTCAGGCAAGAAGATGCCACCCCAAAAGATCCTTCATACACAGGAAGAATGGGTACTGGAACGTTGCTGCTGAAAAATCTCACGATTCTACAACCTGGCTTGCGAGAAAAAAAACCCAAAAGGGCCACCATCTAATTTCCACCTTATTTACAACAGGAACCCTAGCTACAAAGGCATCTGTGAGTATAGTTTTGGCTTTCTGACCTCTGCACTCCAGAAGGTGCCTATGAGGGTGGGCTGGCAGTTAAAAGCTAATTCATAGTGTTCATCACACTTGGGCACAGATGGTGGTCTATATTTCTTGACTGGGTGGAGCCAATCTAGCATGAATGCTGGCTTGGGGGGATTTGGCTTTCTTTTTCCCTCTCTACCAGGATGAGCAGGAGGCAGTGTGTGCCCTACACACTGTACCTTTCCCTTGGATGGGCTGGTCCAAGGTCAAGACTGGGTATTTGGAATTAGCAAGTGCATTCTGATTCAAACACTGAGCTATGTCTTCCAACTTATTTTGGTTTTCTTATCTGCTGACTTTATTGTGTTTTCTTTCTTTTTTTTTTTTGCGGTATGCAGGCCTCTCACTGCTGTGGCCCCTCCCATTGCGGAGCACAGGCTCCGGACGAGCAGGCTCAGCGGTCATGGCTCACGGGCTCAGCTGCTCCGTGGCATGTGGGATCCTCCCGGACCGGGGCACGAACCCGTGTCCCCTGCATTGGCAGGCGGACTCTCAACCACTGCGCCACCAGGGAAGCCCCTATTGTGTTTTCAATTGTTTCAGAACTTGGGTAAGGAAGAGGATACAATTTATAGGGCCCTCTCCAGAAACCCAACTTCTAATAGCCCTGCAGTGAAAAGAGAAAGGGGTAGAGAGACACCAATGAGGCTGAAGAGGGCCCTGATTCTATTAGGCCTTTGGATCTGGTTAAGGATTTTGGACTTGAACCTAAGGCCATGGAGAAGCCCATTCTTCCACCTCAGGAGTGTGAGGTGTGAGGAGAGCCTGAAAGTCTACACATCACCATACTTTCTCCTCTGACTCCTCTCATGACAAGACGAGTTCTGAGGTGAAGAAAGATAGAGGGAGGTACGAGAAAATAAGTGCTGGCCCACCTGGTAGACAGTCTCTCAATGGCTCTCAGCGATGTCTGCTTCCTGTATTCACACCCTGTGTAATTCCCTCCACTTGAATGGGGCAGGACATACTGACTTGCTTCTTAAGAATAGAACAGGCAAAGGTGATAAGATAGCACACCAGGATTCGGCTATAAAGGGCGGTGACCTGTACCTTGCTCACTTTCTCTCCCTGATTCTTCTCTCTCACTTTGCCACGTCATGTGCTGCCCTGTGGAGAGATTCACATGGCAAATAACTGAGAGAGGGCCTCAGTCCAACCGCCTGTGATGAGCTGAGTCTTGCCAACAATCTCATGAGCGAGCTCGAAAGCAGACCCTTCCCCAGTTGAGCCTTGAGATGACTGCAGCTCTGGCTAATACCTTGATGGCAGCCCCATGACAGACCCCAATTTGACCTACAGAAATGATCAGATAATAATGTTCTAAGACACTACATTTCTGGGTGATTTATTATGCAGCAATAGATAACGAATACTAACCCATCAAATAAGGAGTCCCTAGGTCTCTCTGGACTTTGCTTCTTACCAAAGTGGTTGGTCCAAAAAAACAAATAAACAAAAACAAACAAAGAAAAAAACCAAAGTGATTGGTCCATCCTGCAGCAGGGGACCACAACAAAATCTAGGTGCCTCTGCCATTAGTGAATAAGAGCCCCAAGGAAGGTTCCCAATACAGACAGTCCACGACTTACAATGGTTTGACTTACAATTTTTCGACTTTAGATGGCGCAAAAACAATATGCATTCAGTAGAAACCATACATCAGATTTTGAATTGTGATCTTTCCCCAGGCAGCGACACCTGGTACAACACTCTCTTCTGATGCTGGGCAGCAGCAGCCACAGCTCCCAGTCGGCCACATGATCATGAGACACTGACAACCATTCTTTCACTTTCAGTACAGTATTCAACAAATTACATGAGATATTCAACAGTTTATTATAAAATAGGCTTTGTGTTGGATGATTGTGCCCAACCGTACGTAGGCTAACAGAAGTGTTCTGAGCATGTTTAAGGTACGTTAGGCTAAGCTAGGTAGGTTAGGTATACTAAATGCAGTTTTGACTTATTTTCAACTTACGATGGATTTATCAGGATGTAACCACATCAAAGTTGAGGAAGATCTGTTCTTATTGCTCAAGATCCCAGCATCTACCTCCCTTAGGCACCTGAACAACTAAACAGACCATATGGACCCACAACATCCAATCTTCCAGAATAAGAACTAAGGGACAATCTAAAAATTAACCAAAAGAACAGGATGGGGAATGAGATTATTCTATAACTACCCTCATTCAAAGATAAGTATACATAAACAAGCAAACACAATAAACATGAAAAAACACACACACAACCAACCTCAAATAAAATGGAAGAAATCAACACAAAATACAAAAGATAGATGAAACAGATGAGAAACATTCCTTGGAAGGTTTGTACTAGGAAACTCTAAACACTTTGCTTCCTCTCAAGGAAATTAAAGCAAACGCTGAGTTCATGAAATAAGAAATTAAGAAACAGATGAGAAGACAACAGTTAATCAGGTGAAACAGCAGCTGGCATAACTAGGAAAAATCAATTTCCATCCTCCAAAGGTCATAGAATCTACAGTCTTCTGGGCCACTCTAATCAGAAACACAGAGGAAATTTAACTCCGGAAAACAGAGTTCGGCCAAGGCAAGTTGAAACATTACAAAGACTACAGTCCACCCCTTCTCAACTGGCCACCGACACGTTGCCCAAAACATCATTTAATCTCCAAATAAAGACAAAAACAAAGCTATGCTTCTGCTTAACATGACACACTATCCCTCTTACAACCCAAACCATTCTAATCTCATCCCCAGGAGAGCATCAAGGTCCCTTTTTTGTCTTTGGATAACATTCATTCTTTTCCTAGCTGATTCACACTCCTGTTTTGACATCTTGTAACTTAAAACACTTACATATAAAGTGATTATGAGCACATCTCAGGTTAGATGATAGAGACTGAGAGAGGAGATAAAAAATTTTTGGTTAATATTTATTAAAATATAGTCCCATCAAAATAAAGAAGAAATGCTTTAAACTATAAGAGTCCTCATTCTACAGCTGGTCACAAGGCCACAGATAGTATTTATAACTATCATCATCTACTGCTCATTCCATATTTCTTTTGCCCTCAGCAAACACCTCTGTTGTCAAAGTTCCTTGCCTGGTGGAATGACTCAAGCCCTTTGTGAAGGATCTGGGACATTAGCAGTCTAAACTGGGTTGTTGTAGTTTTCCACTGATCTTTTGTTTGTTTGTTTTATTGATGTATAGTTGATTTACAACGTTGTGTTAATTTCTGCTGTACAGAAAAGTGATTCAGTTTTATATATATATATATTCTTTTAATATTCTTTTCCATTAACGTTCATCATAGGATACTGAATATAATTCTCTGTGCTATACAGTAGTAGGACCTTGTTGTTTATACATTTTCCATTGATCTTAATCAGAGGATATGGGAGTACTAAGAGGCACCCCAAAGGGTCTCCTGCAGTACCCCTTCTTACCTCCACCGTGCAGCAGCAACCCAGTTCCCCTTGATAGTCAGGTCAATCACCCCAGCCAGTACTCTGCCTAGTGATTCAGTGCCCAAAGAGGCCAGATGGTAGCTTCAAGTTCCAATTTAATGCAATCTTTGCTGTGTCTCCTTGTGAAAGCATTTCTCCCTTTGTAATGAAGATCTCTACACCAGCAGATGCTAAAACCGCAGAGATGGGAAGCAAAACTTTGACTATTGGATCATTAGGGTTAATATTGAGAGGATTGACTTTCATATTTATCCCTTGATTCCTGAACTTCTGAATCCAGGGTATGGGAGAAACAAAATGCTGATTTAGAGAATTTACCACAAACCGGAGGACACTGCCCCAGCCCTTGCAAGATGTCACCACCAATTCGGCAATATAACTGAATCTTCAAAAAGTCATTCAATTGTCTGTCAAAGCAGTTGCTTCGAGATGATGAAGACTAGGGTTGGACCAGTGAATTCCAAGAGCATGAACCCACTGCTGTATTTCATTTGCTGTGAATACCATGATGGTGGATGAGACATCCTGTAAGGCCACAGATGGTAGTTTTGGCAGAAGCATTGTGGGCAGGGAAGGCAAATCTATGTCCAGAGCAAGTGTCAGTTCCAGTAAGAGCAACTTGATGGCTCTTCCAAAATGAAAGTGGTCCAATGTAATCAACCTAACACCAGGTAGCTGGCTGATTCCTTGCGGCAATGGTGCCACATTAGGGGCTCAGCGCTGTCTTCTGCTGGCAGATTGGGCACTGAGCAGTAACTGTAGCCAGGTCAGTCTTGGTGAACACACGTTCATGTTGCTGAGGCCATGCATAGCCTCCATCACTGTCACCAGGGCCACTCGGTTCACAAGTCCACAGGAGTTGCTGGGGAAGGGGGCTGTCTGATGTCTACCAAATGGGTCACAACCCATCCACCCGATTATTAAAACCTTCCTCTGCCCTTCCATGAGCATTCACATGGAACCCAAATATCTTCACGCTCTGCCAATCAGAGAGCTCTATCCTCAGACCTCTCTCCTTCAGACCTTTCGATTTTCCAGTTGTGCTCCTTTCACTTCAACGACCCAACCAAACCATGACTCGGGGCAGACCCTCTCTCTTTGCAGGCAAAATAAACAGGTGCACTGCTCCCAGTTCTGTCCAGTAGGAGGATTTCCCTTCACCACCATCTTCCAGGGCTGTCCCAGAGAGGAACTCCAGTGCCAAAGTGGTCCACTTTCAGGTGATGCATGCATATCACACAGAACCATCTACACACCAAGCCTGAGACTTTTCTTCCTCAGTCAACACATCATAGGGAATCCCATGAAGGCATGGGTGTGGGTTGAGAGAGAATACAATGTAGCAGGAACAGGGGCCTTAGGCAAGTCTGGGAATTTGCTATAGGATCTTAGGGCAAGAGACTAACCTCCTCAGACAGGGATGGAAGGGCTGCTTCCAGTGGCAAAAAAGCTTTGAGGTCCCAGGTTCATTGGAATCTGCCCATGTGACATATCATAATGTTCAAACTTTCACTCCTTCCCCCCAAATAACCTAACCTCTAACAAAAAGACTCTGTGAGGTTGGGAATTCAAGTTGTGTTTTAATTCAACGCCCTAAGGACTCATAAGACTCAGTAACTAGATATACTCATAGTTCAATTTTTTTCCAGCAGAAGCAGCAGGAGAACGATACGCATTGGTGGAGTCCAGGGGGACCCAGCACGAGCCTCTGGCATTCTTCCCCGTCCACACAGGAGTACAGGAGCCCTCTCTTCCCAACAGCAAACCAAACTGTGGGGAAAGCATGGAGCACCACCCAAGGAAGCCTGTTTTAGTCTCAGGTCAGAAGGGGCTGGTCACGTAGGCATAACCTGTTAGTAACTCTTTCCTCACGCACTGCAGGATGAGACTTCGGGTTTGGTTTGCAAAATCTCAGCCCCACAACTACAGGAAGTGGTATTTCTTTCAGGGCTATCATAGAAGCTATTAGGTCCCTCTGCAGATCTTGAGCCATGAATTAAAACTCAAAAGTCCCAAACTCATCATTTTAATTTTAAAGAAATGTTACAATTTTTTTGTCTGAACAAGTATGCTTTTAGGAAATTATTATAAGAAAATGATAAGGATGTCTGTAAAAACGTAACTAACAGGATAAATCACCAGAGCACCATTTATAAAAGCGACAAACTAGACACTGCTTATGGGAAACAAGTGGGCATTTGGTAGGTAAATTATGGTACATCCATAAAATGGAATGCTCAGCAGACATCATACTGATGTGTGAACAAAGTAGACTGAAATAACATAGCAATGATTGTGTTTTTTGTAAAAAATATATATGTATATATAGCAAAAAAAGATTTGCAAGGATAAACACTTAAGTGGTAACAGTGCTTATCCCTGGGAAGGGAGCATATGAGTGTTCATTTTGTTCTTTGTTTGCCTGTATTTCCTGTTTTTTCTATAAATTGCATAATTTGCTTTTGCAGTAAGAAAATGTTAATCTATTTCAACCCTTTATTTTGATGAAAACAAATCCATTTTTTTCAAACTTAGTTTTCAGAAGCAGAAATGATTTCCAAGTTGTCACAGAGGCAATGATTTTGTTCTCTGTCGAAGCTGATGGGACCCTTTCACAATCACAGCCCAAGTGAGGTTCTCCCCCCTGAGTCAGATTCGAAGGGAGAAGAGTGGTTCTTACACCTTCAGGGTGCTTGCTTCGGCTTCCATGCCCCAAGGCCAAGCAGCTCACCTCCAGCCCAAGCCATCCTATTCTTGCTGAGTCACCAGCCTCATCATCTGCAGAGCCACGTCCCCTTGGTCAGAAGGAACCTGGAAGCAAGCAGTATACACGTTAGCACTCCTGGTTTCATGCCTGGGGCTGGGGTCAGCGCCGGCATACCGAGACCCTGCTCCCAGGAAGGGGGCCAGCTCGGTGACAGCAACCTGGGAGGACAGCTGCACCGGGGTGCCATTTCTTAAAAGAGCATCCCTTCTGTGAAATGACCCTACTTTGGACAAATCCTCTTCTGGGCCCCCACCTGCTGGGCTGCAGGGGTCTAGAGAAGCCAGCATTTAGGAAGGAATCTCCTATTCCATTTGGGGCTGATCTGTTGATTTTTTTTTTTTTTTTGGCCACACTGCATGCAGGATCTTAGTTCCCCAATCAGGGATGGAACCCTCACCCCCTGCGGTGGAAGCCCGGAGTCTTAACCCCTGGACCAGGGAGGGAAGTCCCTGTTGATTTCTTTATAAGGGCTGTGCTTATGTTACTAGGATCCAGCCTGTCCAAGGAAGAGGGAAGATTGCAAACATTTTAAAGGATTCTCTGTGTAGGAAGGGTCCCAGAGCGGAAGGGAAACTAACAGCAAAGCTGTAAACCAACAAGACTCTTTGTTTGGGGCGCCCCTGCTTTTACACAGTTATTCAACTTTTTGTTTTCCTG
The DNA here is from genome assembly GCF_026419965.1 of Kogia breviceps. Taxonomy (NCBI): domain Eukaryota; kingdom Metazoa; phylum Chordata; class Mammalia; order Artiodactyla; family Physeteridae; genus Kogia; species Kogia breviceps. Next base: position 25,467,983 of record NC_081328.1, read on the forward strand.
TAAGATTTTTCAAATAATTCTTGTAAAAAATCTCCTTCCCACACACCATCAAAGGGGGAGGGGCAGAGGCCTCAGTTTATCCTCCACAAAGATGGCGGTAGAACAGATGGCTCCAAGTTCTGAAATTCTGCGGCTCCACGATTCTCTCACTCTCCTGCCCCCGACTCTCCTGCCAGGCTTGGTCCCCAGGAGGGACAGGCACAGTGGGGTATGCCAAAATGACACTTAATCAACTAGAGAGGAAGTGGTTGGGGGATGATTTACTAACAGTCTCCAACAGCTATTTTAAGGCTGACCCCAACTGATGCCTTGTTCTATGGGTGACAAACCAAGAGGAAACAGGCCAGAACTCCTCACAGAAGTGACAGCCCACAGCTGGTTCCTCCTGCCTCCCCCTCCTCTCTGACTCCGCAGAGACCCTTTCTTGGAATAGTGTTGTGCTCTAAGACCTCCTACTGCCTTTTCCCAGTCAACACCGAAGGTACTCAGAGCCATGACAAAATGCCTTCCTAACCCTGTGTCCTGCTGCCTTGTCCACTGTCTCTTCAGATCAAGTTTATTAAAAGGGTGGGCTACTACTTCCTTCCGGTTTCTTAAAGGAAGTTGTCTTCTCTCCCTCACTGCTCAATCATTCGCTCTGTCCTTTCTGTGCTGGCTTCTGAGCCTGCCGATCCACTAAACATGCTTTTGCCACAATTACCGCCAACATCGGTGCACCCAAATCACTGCTTACGCTTCAGTCCTTTATCTGAGCTCTTGGCAGCATTTCGACACCACTGGCCCCTCTCTGCCTTGGGGATGTCCCTGGTCTCCCTCCTACTTTTCTAGCTATTCTTTCCTCAAGTCTCATTTGTGGGTCCTTCTTTTTCCTCCTGCCTCTTAAATACTGGTGTATCCAGGGCCCTGACCCTGGCCTTTTCCATATTTGACTCCCGAATGTCCATCTCTAAGGACAAACATTTAACTCCAGACCCACAAATACACAGTATATACAGTCAACTGCCTATGGATAGCCCATTTGGCTAGTCTATAGAAAAACAGTTACCAAGTCCTGCTTATTCTCCCTTCTAACATCAAATGCCTCTATATCTCTCTCCTGCCTAGATTATTATAAAAGCATCTTAGATCAGCTCTCTGCTCCAGTCTTGTCCCATGTCCTCTATTGCTACAATGTTATTTCTTAAGACAAATCTGGTAATTTTACTCCTTTGCTTAAAACCCCCCAGTGGCACATCATTGCCTTCAGGGTAGGTCTAAGCTCCTTACCGAGGTATGCAAAGTCTCCCTCTCCAGCCTCATATCTCCTCAGTGATATGGAGACAACCCTCCCAGACTGCAGTTGCCTGAAGGCGCCTCTGGACTCGCACACACTGCTCTATTTGACCCAACACCTTCTCGTTACCCAGCTAACTCCTGCCGATCCTTAGGGCCTTGTCTTTGACCCCCAAGCCTGGGCTGGGCCCTCTTCCCAGGGCCAAGCCCCATCTTGGGATTTCTCACCCTATTTTACTAGAGTCTCTTTGCCTGTCTGCCGTTCTGGTCCATGAGCCCCCAGAGGACAGAGATGGTGTATCATCCATGTGTATACTCCCAGTATCTGGCACAGGGATGAGTAGTTATGAGACACTCAAATGTTTGCTCAGTGAATATAAAGGACCAAAGAGTAACTCTGGTTTCTCTTAAAGCTTGCAGCATCTTCATTTCTGAGAGGTTCTTTTTTTTTTTTTTTTTTTTTTTAACATCTTTATTGGAGTATAATTGCTTTACAATGGTGTGTTAGTTTCTGCTTTATAACAGTGAATCAGTTATACATAGACATATGTTCCCATATCTCTTCCCTCTTGCATCTCCCTCCCTCCCACCCTCCTTATCCCACCCCTCTAGGTGGTCACAAACCACCTAGCTGATCTCCCTGTGCTATGCGGCTACTTCCTACTAGCTATCTATTTTACGTTTGGTACTGTATATATCTCCATGCCACTCTCTCACTTTGTCACGGCTTACCCTTCCCCCTCCCCATATCCTCAAGTCCATTCTCTAGTAGGTCTGTGTCTTTATTCCCGTCTTACCCCTAGGTTCATCATGACCTTTTTTTTTTTTCGTAGATTCCATATATATGTGTTAGCATACGGTATTTGTTTTTGTCTTTCTGACTTACTTCATTCTGTATGACAGACTCTAGGTCCATCCACCTCAACTACAAATAACTCAATTTTGTTTCTTTTTATGGCTGAGTAATAGTCCATTGTATATATGTGCCACATCTTCTTTATCCATTCATCTATGGATGGACACAGGTTGCTTCCATGTTCTGGCTATTGTAAATAGAGCTGCAATGAACATTTTGGTACATGACTCTTTGAATTATGGTTTTCTCAGGGTATATGCCCAGCAGTGGGATTGCTGGGTCATATGGTAGTTCTAGTTCTAGTTTTTTAAGGAACCTCCATACTGCTCTCCATAGTGGCTGTATCAGTTTACATTCCCACCAACAGTGCAGGAGTGTTCCCTTTTCTCCACACCCTCTCCAGTATTTATTGTTTCTAGATGTTTTGATGATGGCTATTCTGACCGGTGTGAGATGATATCTCATTGTAGTTTTGATTTGCATTTCTCTAATGACTAATGATGTTGAGCATTTCCTTCATGTGTTTGTTGAAAAGCTGTATATCTTCTTTGAAGAAATATCTATTTAGGTCTTCTGCCCATTTTTGGATTGGGTTGTTTGTTTTTTTGTTATTGAGCTGCATTAGCTGCTTGTAAATTTTGGAGATTAATCCTTTGTCAGTTGCTTCATTTGCAAATATTTTCTCCCGTTCTGAGGGTTGTCTTTTCGCCTTGTTTATGGTTTCCGTTGCTGCGCAAAAGCTTTTAAGTTTCATTAAGTCCCATTTGTTTATTTTTGGTTTTATTTCCATTTCTCTAGGAGGTGGGTCAAAAAGGATCTTGCTGTGATTTATGTCATAGAGTGTACTGCCTATGTTTTCCTCTAAGAGTTTGATAGTGTCTAGCCTTACATTTAGGTCTTTAATCCATTTTGAGCTTATTTTTGTGTATGGTGGTAGGGAGTGCTCTAATCTCATACTTTTACATTACCTGTCCAGTTTTCCCAGCACCACTTATTGAAGACGCTGTCTTTTCTCCACTGTATATTCTTGCGTCCTTTATCAAAGATAAGGTGACCATATGTGTGGGGGTTTATCTCTGGGCTTTCTATCCTGTTCCATTGATCTATATTTCTGTTCTTGTGCCAGTACCATACTGTCTTGATTAGGGTAGCTTTGTAGTATAGTCTGAAATCAGGGAGCCTGATTCGTCCAGCTCCATTTTTCGTTCTCAAGATTGACTTGGCTATTCAGGGTCTTTTGTGTTTCCATACAAATTGTGAAATTTTTTGTTCTAGTTCTGTAAAAAATGCCAGTGGTAGTTTGATAGGGATTGCATTGAATCTGTCGATTGCTTTGGGTAGTAGAGTCATTTTCACAATGTTGTTCTTGGATTCTTCCAATCCAAGAACATGGTATATCTCTCCATCTATTTGTATCATCTTTATTTTCTTTCATCAGTGTCTTATAATTTTCTGCATACAGGTCTTTTGTCTCCTTAGATAGGTTTATTCCTAGATAGTTTATTCTTTTTGTTGCAGTGGTAAATGGGAGTGTTTTCTTAATTTCACTTTCAGATTTTTCATCATTAGTGTATAGGAATGCAAGAGATTTCTGTGGATTAATTTTGTATCCTGCTACTTTACCAAATTCATTCATTAGCTCTAGTAGTTTTCTGGTAGCATCTTTAAGATTCTCTATGTATACTATCATGTCATCTGCAAACAGTGACAGCTTTACTTCTTCTTTTCTGATTTGGATTCCTTTTATTTCTTTTTCCTCTGATTGCTGTGGCTAAAACTTCAAAAACTATGTTGAATAAGAGTGGTGAGAGTGGGCAACCTTGTCTTGTTCCTGATCTTAGTGGGAAGGGTTTCAGTTTATCACCATTGAGGATGATGTGGCTGTGGGTTTGTCATATATGGCCTTTATGATGTTGAGGAAAGTTCCCTCTATGCCTACTGTCTGCAGGGTCTTTATCATAAATGTTTGTTGAATTTTGTGAAAAACTTTCTCTGCATCTATTGAGATGATCATATGGTTTTTCTCCTTCAGTTTGTTAATATGGTGTATCACACTGATTGATTTGCATATACTGAAGAATCCTTGCATTCCTGGAATAACCCCCACTTGATCAGGGTGTATGATCCTTTTAATGTGCTGTTGGATTCTGTTTGCTAGTACTTTGTTGAGCATTTTTGCATCTATGATCATCAGTGATATTGGACTGTAGTCTTCTTTCTTTGTGACACCTTTGTCTGGTTTTGGTATCAGGGTGATTGATGGTGGGCTCGTAGAATGAGTTTGGGAGTGTTTCTCCCTCTGCTATCTTTTGGAAGAGCTTGAGAAGGATAGGTGTTAGCTCTTCTCTAAATGTTTGATAGAATTCGCCTGTGAAGCCATTTGGTCCTGGGCTTTTGTCTGTTGGAAGCTTTTTAGTCACAGTTTCAACTTCAGTGCTTGTGATTGGTCTGTTCATATTTTCTATTTCTTCCTGGTTCAGACTCGGCAGGTTGTGCATTTCTAAGAATTTGTCCATTTCTTCCAGGTTGTCCCTTTTATTGGCATAGAGTTGCTTGTAGTAATCTCTCATGATCCTTTGTGTTTCTGCAGTGTCAGTTGTTACTTCTCCTTTTTCATTTCTAATTCTATTGATTTGAGTCTTCTCCCTTTTTTCTTGACGAGTCTGCCTAATGGTTTATCAATTTTGTTTATCTTCTCAAAGAACCAGCTTTTACTTTTATTGATCTTTGCTATCGTTTCCTTCATTTCTTTTTCATTTATTCCTGATCTGATCTTTATGATTTCTTTCCTTCTGCTAACTTTGGGGTTTTTTTGTTCTTCTTTCTCTAACTGCTTTAGGTGTAAGGTTAGGTTGTTTATTTGAGATGTTTCCTGTTTCTTAAGGTAGGATTGTATTGCTATAAACTTCCCTCTTAGAACTGCTTTTGCTGCACCCCATAGGTTTTGGGTCGTCGTGTCTCCATTGTCATTTGTTTCTAGGTATTTTTTGATTTCCTCTTTCATTTCTTCAGTGATCACTTTGTTATTAAGTAGTGTATTGTTTAGCCTCCATGTGTTTGTATTTTTTACAGATCTTTTCCTGTAATTGATATCTAGTCTCATAGCGTGGTGGTCAGAAAAGATACTTGATATGATTTCAATTTTCTTAAATTTGCCAAGGCTAGATTTGTGACCCAAGATATGATCTATCCTGGAGAATGTTCCATGAACACTTGAGAAAAATATGTATTCTGTTGCTTTTGGATGGAATGTCCTATAAATATCAATTAAGTCCATCTCGTTTAATGTATCATTTAAAACTTGTGTTTCCTTATTTATTTTCATTTTGGATGATCTGTCCATTGGTGAAAGTGGGCTGTTAAAGTCCCTTACTATGATTGTGTTACTGTCGATTTCCCCTTTTATGGCTGTTAGTATTTGCCTTATGTATTGGGGTGCTCCTATGTTGGGTGCATAAATATTTACAATTGTTATATCTTCTTCTTGGATCGATCCCTTGATCACTATTTATTGTCCTTCTTTGTCTCTTGTAATACTCTTTATTTTAAAGTCTATTTTGTCTGATATGAGAATTGCTACTCCAGTTTTCTTCTGATTTCCATCTGCATGGAATATCTTTTTCCATCCCCTCACTTTCAGTCTGTATGTGTCCCTAGGTCTGAAGTGGGTCTCTTGTAGACAGCATATATATGGGTCTTGTTTTTGTATCCATTCAACCAGTCTACATCTTTTGGTTGGAGCATTTAATCCATTTACATTTAAGGTCATTATCAATATGTATGTTCCTATTCCCATTTTCTTAATTGTTTTGGGTTTTTTTATTGTAGGTTTTTTCCTTCTCTTTTGTTTCTTGCCTAGAGAAGTCCTTTAGCATTTGCTGTAAAGCTGGTTTGGTGGTGCTGAACTCTCTCAGCTTTTGTTTGTTTGTAAAGGTTTTAATTTCTCTATCAAATCTGAATGAGAACCTTGCTGGGTAGAGTAATCTTGGCTGTAGGTTTTTCTGCTTCATCACTTTAAATATGTCCTGCCACTCGCTTCTGGCTTGCAGAGTTTCTGCTGAAAGATCAGCTGTTAACCTTATGGGGATTTCCTTTTATGTTATTTGTTGTTTTTCCCTTGCTGCTTTTAATATGTTTTCTTTGTATTTAATTTTTGATAGCTTGATTAATATGTGTCTTGGCGTGTTTCTCCTTGGATTTATCCTGTATGGGACTCTCTGTGCTTCCTGGACTTGATTAACTATTTCCTTTCCCGTATTAGGGAAGTTTTCACTATAATCTCTTCAAATATTTTCTCAGTCTCTTTTTCTCTTCTTCTTCTGGGACCCCTATAATTCAACTGTTGGTTCATTTAATGTTGTCCCAGAGGTCTGTGAGACTGTCCTCAGTTCTTTTCATTCTTTTTCCTTTATTCTGCTCTGCAGTAGTTGTTTCCACTATTTTGTCTTCCAGGTCACTTATCCGTTCTTCTGCCTCAGTTATTCTGCTATTGATCCCTTCTAGAGAAATTTTAATTTCAGTTATTGTGCTGTTCATCATTGCTTGTTTCCTCTTCAGTTCTTCTCAGTCCTTGTTAAATGTTTCTTGCATTTTCTCTATTCTATTTCCAAGATTTTGGATCATATTTACTATCATTATTCCTAATTCTTTTTCAGGTAGACTGCCTATTTCCTCTTCATTTGTTAGGCCTGGTGGATTTTTACCTTGCTCCTTCATCTGTTGTGTGTTTTTTTGTCTTTTCATTTTGCTTATCTTACTGTGTTTGGGGTCTCCTCTTCGCAGGCTGCAGGTTCATAGTTCCCATTGTTTTTGGTGTCTGTCCCCAGTGGCTAAGGTTGGTTCAGTAGGTTGTGTAGGCTTCCTGGTCGAGGGGACTAGTGCCTGTGTTCTGGTGGTGAGGCTGGATCTTGTCTTTCTGGTGGGCAGGTCCACGTCTGGTGGTGTGTTTTGGGGTGTCTGTGGCCTTATTATGATTTTAGGCAGCCTGTCTGCTAATGGAGGGGGCTGTGTTCCTGTCTTGCTAGTTGTTTGGCGTAGGGTGTCCAGCACTGTAGCTTGCTGGTCGTTGAGTGGAGCTGGGTCTTGGCATTGAGATAGAGATCTCTGGGAGATTTTCGACATTTGATGTTACATGGAGCTGGGAGGTCTCTTGTGGACCAGTGTCCTGAACTTGGCTCTCCCACCTTAGGCACAGCCCTGACGCCTGGCTGGAGCACGAAGAGACTGTCCTACACGTGGCTCAGAATAAAAGGGAGAAAAAAATTGAAAAGAAAGCAAAAAAATTTTTTTAAAAATAGAAAAGAAAGGAAGGAAGGAAGGAAGGAAGAAAGAGGGTAAAATAAAATAAAGATAAAATAAAATAAAGTCATTAAAATAAAAAATAATTATTAAGAAAAAAAAATTTTTAAGTAAAAAGCAAAACAAAAGAAGAATGGATGGACAGAACTCTAGAACAAATGGTGAAAGCAAAGCTATACAGATAAAATGTCACACAGAGGCATATACATACACACTCACAGAAAGAGAAAAGGGGAAAAAATAATCTATCTTGTTCCCAAAGTCCACCTCCTCAACTTGGGATGATTCGTTGTCTATTCAGGTATTCCACAGATGCAGGGTACACCAAGTTGACTGTGGAGCTTTAATCCGCTGCTTCTGAGGCTGCTGGGAGAGATTTCCCTTTCTCTTCTTTGTTCACACAGATCCTGGTGTTCAGCTTTGGATTTGGCCCTGGCTCTGTGCGTAGATCGCCTGAGGGCGTCTGTTCTTTGCTCAGACAGGACGGGGTTAAAGGAGCTGCTGATTTGGGGGCTCTGGCTCACTCAGCTCAGGCTGGGGGGAGGGAGGGGTACGGAGTGCGGGGCGAGCCTGCGGTGGCAGAAGCCAGCGTGACGTTGCACCAGTCTGAGGCGTGCCTTGCATTGTCATGGGGAAGTTGTCCCTGGATCACGGGACCCAGGCAGTGGCAGGCTGCACAGGCTCCCGGGAGGAGAGGTGTGGAGAGTGAGCTGTGCTCCCACACAGGCTTCTTGGTGGAGGCAGCAGCGGCCTTAGCGTCTCATGCCCGTTTCTGGGGTCCACGCTGATAGCCGCAGCTCGCGCCTTTAAGCGGCGCTCTTAATCGCCTCTCCTTGCACACCAGGAAACAAAGAGGCAAGAAAAAGTCTCTTGTCTCTTCGGCAGCTCCAGACTCTTTCCCGGACTCCCTCCCGGCTAGCCGTGGCGCACTAACCCCTTCAGGCTGTGTTCACACAGCCAACCCCAGTCCTCATCCCTCCATAACCTCCCTCAGCCCAGGGAAAGCTACTCAGTCCACCTACAGCCTAAGGGAAAACACCGTGTTCGCTAGGCAGGTGCAAGAGTGCTGCAGCCTCAGTGCCCGTCTCTGCAGGTGAAGCCTTTTCTGAATTGAAGTTCCAGAGCCACCGCTCCTCACAAACACTTGTACTCTGCACTGTGCTCAACCTTACAGACCACCGAGCTTGATTTCACTCCCTGAAAATGTCAGGGAAAGACAATTTCTCCCTCCCTCCCTCGGGACAAGTTGTTCCTTCAGGACCAACTGTCCAGAGGAAAGTAACATTCAACTCATTTAACCTAAAGAGCAGAGGATAAAGAACCCAGCCTAAGTCTCTCAGGAGGATTTACTTTTTCAGTGAAGCACAAATAGAGTTTCATTAGTGACCCCAAAACAATCCCAAACCCAATGCACTTATGAGACCAGTGCGTGTGGCTCCCCCACCCCCAACTCGAGTGGCAAATCTGGAAAAAACGCTGACCCTCTCTCACCATGTGTCCAGCTCTGAGAATCCAGTAGAAAGCCAGGTTCTTGTGGGACTTGACAAAGGCAGACGTTTCTGACGTCTCAGGGTCACTGTGCAGGGGCTTCCACTTTAGCTGACTGAATTTGGGCAGTTCTGCCCACCTCAGTTTTTGCACCCAGGCCTCCTGACCTGACGAGAGGGATGAAGAAGGACCCAGCATTAAGAGCTGTATGGAGTAGAAACCAAAATCTGGGTCCCACAATTCAGCATGGAATCTGCAAGCTGGGAGGTACGTAAAACTCACGTTGGGATCTTGTTAAAATGCAAATTCCGATGCAGTAGGTCTGGGCAGGGCCTGGGACTCCGCATTTGTCGCACTGGGTGTCCCAGCCACAGCCAGGCTGCCCGGGAGAAACCTAACAGCTGTGACTACTTTTTGCCCCTGACCCTCCCATTCCCCTTCGCTCTGTAGGAAGGAAATCGGGGACCTCTGGAGGTGGACAGGGCCGTCAGGAGGACGGAGAAGCCTCAGGGTAAGGAGATGGTGGATCATATCGGGGAGCTCATGGAAGAAACACAGAACCTTTTCAAATCGTCCTCAGTACCCTTGGCTCCCAAGTCGCAAAAATATTCAATCCTGCTGACTTTGAGAAGCGCTCACACCCGCCAGACCGCGTGCCTCGATTTTTATCTGCCAGTTCTGAGAACCTGCCTGAGCTTCTCCCTGGCCCTCCCTGAAACCAGAGGTGGGCACAGGTGGCAGCCAGTGCAGGAGGGACCCCACCAGGACCATTTCCCCTGGGTCCTCATCTTTACAGGGTCAGCAGGGCTGTCTTGATTTATGCTGCAGTGCTTACCATCCCCTGTGACACTGCACAAAAACGAGGTTGTCCCTCAGTTAAATGGTGCCTCTGTCCAGTGGCTAGGGAAATGTCTTCTTTTAAAATTTCGAGGTGGGCGTGGGTATTATCCTTTTCTGTAATCATACCTAAGGCTTCCAAAGCTGGACAGGCCAGTCTTCTCTGAGGGGGTCACAACCTCGGGCAGCCCTACCCTCTTCAAAGAGTCAAGTTCAGGGGTGGATGCATGTAACAGGAAATGGCCTTCCTCCTGCCATTTCAATGTCAACAGTCCCCCAAGAGGCCAGTTCTAATCCAGCTCAACCCACGACACTGCCTCCATGGGCCCCAAGTGGTTCCTACCCATGGTGTCCACGATGAGGTCAAGCTGTCCATTATACACGGTCACGTTGACCCCGGCTTCCAGCAGCTCGTCCACAATGCTGATGACTGGCTTCATGAAGTCCTCCTCCATGTTCAGGAAGACGCTGGCAGCCTGGCCTGTACAAGGGGAAGGAGAAAGAGGTTGCAGTTTGGAACCTGCCAGAACAAGAGGCACCTTTCAGCCCAGAGCATCCAGCACCCAAAAGTGACCACCGTGCAGCACCTAACAAAGACCGAATACGCAGCTGCTTCACCAACAGGGACCAGCGGGCACAGATATCTGTGCCCCGAGCTGGCCGTGTAGAAGGGGAGCCCAAATAGCACACATGTCTGTTCATCCAGGTGCCTCTGATGACAGCAGATGCCATTTATCATGAGGGATGGAAACCCAGAGAAAGCTAACACCCAAGGAAACAGGATGGTTTAGAAAATACCCTTTGAGGGACTTCCCTGGTGGCGCAGTGGTTAAGAATCTGCCTGCCAACACAGGGGACATGGGTTCGATCCCTGGTTCGGGAAGATCACACATACCGCGGATCAACCAAGGCCGTGCGCCACAACTACTGAGCCTGCGCTCTAGAGCCCGCAAGCCACAACTACTGAGCCCACATGCCACAACGACTGAAGCCCACATGCCTAGAGCCCGTGCTCCACAACAAGAGAAGCCACCACAATGAGAAGCCCACGCACTGCAACAAAGAGTAGCCTCCACTCTCCACAACTAGAGAAAGCCCGCGCACAGCAACAAAGCAAAAAAAACCACAACCCAATGCAGTCAAAATAATTTAAAAAAAAAAAAAAAAAACCCATTGGGCTGGTCCTCTCAGGGGACAAACTGATTTGGGACCAGCATTAGTTTTCCTCCTTTGCTGAGTAACACCAGGGACAAGGTTTTTTTGTTTTGCTTTGTTTTTGCTTTTTCAGGGCCAAGTGTTAAGCTCTGAACCAGTAGGGTTACCTCAGTAATCAACAAATCAGTCCTAAACCAATTCGGAGCTGGCCCTTGGTAAAGTCACATGGATGACGAGCCCCAGGCAGGAGAGGAGGCCGTCCGCACAGCCTTCTTGCTGGATCCCGGACCAGCACTGTCATTGTACTGAACAACAGCAGCAGCCAGCATTGAATTTTTAGTTGCCAGTCACTGTGCTAAGTAAGCACTCTGCAAGCAACATCCCATTGCCTCCTTCCTCCACCAGCCCTGCGAGCTTAGGTTCTTTAGCCTGTGCAATGGCTAAAGAAAATAAGGCTCAGGGAAGCTGAGAAACATGCCCCGGGTGAAACAGCCAGTGGCAAGCTGGGACTGGAACGCAGGCCTGGCTGACTCCGAAGTATGTAGGCCTTAACTACAAACTGGACTTGGGACACTGAGGGTACCCGGAAATGACAGTCTGTCCTTTCCAGACCCATATACAGGCACACCCGGAGCCAGGGAGAGTTTGCTCTTATCAGTTTTCATCCGCAAAAGTGTAGTTGGCTCACCCATCCAGCCACACTGGCCAGGGAGGGAGGGTCCCTATAACCAGAGAAGCTGGGGCTGGACAACACTGTCATGAAGGTAAGATGAGGGGGTTGAGCTGAAAAGATGTGCTCTTGTGAGCTTGACCTTCACCTGGCCTCCTGGGGGTGCTCATATCTCCTCCTTCTCAGCATCCAACCTCCCATGGGTGTCTGTACCCCTTAAAGCTCTGACACCACATTCTTTTACTGGAGCTAACTTTTCCTTCATTTTCTAGAAAACTCTAAGGGGTGAGGGGGAAGTGAAGACACTAGGTCTAGGACGAGTCCTCTGTTGACTGCATGTTGGGAGGATGGCCATGTCCCCTGAAGAAGCCAGGGCCAGAGCCAAGTCCCAGCCTCTCCGCCGCTGTCAACGTTCTGCCCTAACAGAGGCATAGCTTTGGGGTCTCTTAGACGTGAACCAAACCCTCCTCAGCTTGAGTGTTTCCCCTCCAGTAGTCTGGGAGTCCCACTTACTCATGGCTTCCCTATAAGACCGAGCAGGAACTTATGCTAGATTTCTACCTGGTCTCGGTCCCTGAGGACCCCAGTATTTCCCCACTATCACCTTCAGACCAGAATGCAATAGATGCCAGACCACATCCACATCAGGATGCCTGCAGAGGCCAGCCAAAGAGAGCTTCTCAAACCCTGTCCGAAAGGACCTTTGTCTGGAAGTCTCACCGACAACCAACTGTGGCCTTGGGCATGGCTTTTTTTTTTTTTGGGGGGGGGGGGCATGGCTTTTTTAATCTCAGTTTTTAATTATGGAAAACCTCACATTGATACAAAAGTAAAGAGGAGGGTGTAATGATTCCTATGTACTCACTCCTGGCTTCCACTTCTAACAAGTCGCTTCATTTCTCTCCCCACACACCTCCCTTACCAACCCCCGATTCTGAACCAGTTTTGGCCTGTTATTTACCGTCTTTCTATGTTTGCTCATCTATCAGTGTCGATACTGTTCTACATGCAACACACTATCACCACCACCAAAACCCATTCAACCGATTAAGGCCTTTGAATTTTCACGTTTTTCACCCCCCAGCTCTACAAAAGACGCTTTAATTAGGTCACACAAGTTACCTCCCCAGGAGCATTCTTCAGGAATAATTTTGAGCTTCTTTCTGATGGGACCATTCATGAGCTGACTTAAGGCATCCTGCTGTAAGTGTCTCACGTGGCGCTGGAAAAGATGAACTAAAACAAACTGGTACACAGTGAGTCAAAGGACTGGAAATAAGACCAAGAGAATCTCTTTTCTAAGCTACCGGGGATGCCGTGTGTAAGAGGGAGGCCTGCACCTGGAAAAAGAGAAGTGTCCCCTTGATTCCCCCCAGATGGCGAGGGGGCGGGGGGGGGAGTCAGGAACATGTTCAAAGTGGAGATGCTTTATTGGTTTTGATTGCTGCATTTTATGTACTCTGGGGCCACTGAGATTATCCAGCACAGCCAAAGGCAATCAGCTGAGTGGAATCTAGAGGTCTCCTGCAGCTTGTACATGGCGGGAGGATACCAGGCATTCAGCACCCACAGGGAAGACAACTCAATCCAGCCTTTAGGAGACCTGACGTCGTAATTAAATGTGCAGAAGCTGGTTTCCAAACTTCAAAACACTACCTAAGTGCAAGAAGCCGGATGCAAAAGACTACCTAGTGCATGACTCCATCTGTGTGAAATGTCCTGAAATGGCAAATCTAGAGACACAGAAAGCAGATTAGTGGTTGCCTGGGGCTGGGAATGGGAACAGAAACTGACTGCAGACAGACATGTGGGATCTTTCTGGGGTGATGGAAATGTTCTAAAACTGGATTGTGGTGACGAGTGCAAAACTCTGTAAATAAACTAAAAACCATGGAATTACACACTTAAAATGGGTGAATTTTATGGTATGTAAATTATATATCAATAAAGCTTTTTAAAAAATTGGCTTCCTCTCACACGGAGGCTGAGACGGGGTCTAGCAACTTCAACGTCCACTCACCTATGTGGCTCTGGGTGAATTCTAGACTCGGTTTCATGGTAGACATGGGAGACGTCTTAGTTAAGATGTTATAGAAGTTCACCCCGTCTGTGTTCTGAAATACAGAAGAAATATATTCGGCTGTTTGTTTTATTTATTCATTATCAAAGTTGCAAAACATAACGGCACCTGGCTCTCCACCTTATCCGAGGACGGCTTTAACTCTGTACGTTTGCTCGGACCAGAAAGAAATGTAGCCCTTGAGGCTCAGAGACCAGCAGCGTCAGCCCCGCCTCCTGGCATTGTGAGCAACTCATCCGAGCGGAGCTCCGATGCCACAGAAGGAAACCAAGGGTCTGTGTGTTAATTACCAGGGAAAACCGAGCTACAGAGTGTCCTACATACTCAAGTCCTCAGCCTGTGCATTCTTCCCTCCTGGCTCACTGGGGCCAAAGCACTGCTCAGCAAGGATCCAAACACTTGCCTCTGTGGGATATATTCTTTTTTATGGAAGCCATACCTTCAGTCGAGGGGCAGGCAAGTCTTGCAGGCTGGGTGGCTTTCTGACCCTGTCTTTGCTCAGACTCGTCAGATTGTTTAGTTTTTTTTTGTTTTTTTTTTTTTTTTGCGGTATGCAGGCCTCTCACCGCTGTGGCCCCTCCCACCGCGGAGCACAGGCTCAGGACGTGCAGGCCCAGCGGCCACAGCCCACGGGCCCAGCTGCTCCGCGGCACTTGGGATCCTCCTGGACCGGGGCACGAACCCACGTCCCCTGCATCGGCAGGTGGACTCCCAACCACTGCACCACCAGGGAAGCCCTATTGTTTAGTTTGACATCATTTCTCGACTTGTGGGCAGTCTCAGCATAGATCCCAATCCCAACACCACCAACCAAGGCCCCTTCACCCAAGAGGAAAAGCCAAGCAGGCTGGCCCCGAGCGTGTCCCCTCTTACCTGTTCAATGACCATTTCTGCTTTCTCCCACAGCTCGGTGGCCTCTTTGTAGAGTCTCTTATTTATGGCATCCAGGACTTGCTCTGCAACCCGAGACACCTCTGCCAGACCTTGGTTGTCGAGAAGAGACTGGAACGCAAAGCAAGAACTAAAAGGCCCACTTTGTGAGAGACACAAATCTGGCATTGCTCCAGTTAGGGATGGGTAAAAGAAAGAGTGGCAGGAAGGAGAAAGGGGACCGTCCATATGAAAGCACAGCATTACAACTGCTGTGTTTATTGATGAAGGAAATATAGGAAAATGGTAACTGAGTCTAAGTGATGGGTATATGGGTGTTCACCATGATCTTTCAACTTTTCTGCATATTTGAAAATGTCTGTAATAAAAAGCTGGGGGGGGTGGATTTTAAAATGTGCATTTCTTGTACCTGGAGAAATGGGATAACTGTGCTGATATTTCTTTAAATTTGTCCCCAAGGCCGGCTGTTGCTTAGGGTCTTTGATTTGATATGGATTATTTGATAAGTCCCTAAGGGGCAGCATCAACCACATAGGCAAACCCAGCTAGCTTTGTCCTTCCTTCGGACAGAGCCAGGAGAGGTCAGCTGGGCTGTTAACCACAGAAGGTGCAGAGCTGGGGACTCTTCTACTTACCATGCTGTACAAATAAGGTCCCCAGGAGAGCACTGAATCTGAAGGAAACCACATAAGAATAAAATAAGTTTGTTGTGGCTCTGTCCTCCCCGCAAAATACCTAACTAGTTTTCCTTCCAAAGCAGAAAGAGAAGAAATGCAGTGGCTTTGGGTCTGAAGGCTCCTTAACTCACCAGGGCCCATGCAGGGCTGATGTCTCAGTGGCTGGGAGGTGGGGCGAGGCTGTGGGGGGTCTTTCTGGTGACTCAGGACTAAATGCTACATTAATCTGGCCTGATACTGGCACAGCCAGTGAGTTGCCAGGGATGGCACCACAGGCAAGCAGTGCGTGTGCAGCGGAGGCTCTCATTGGCAGACTTCCAGACTTTGTGACAGCCTAAAATATTTCCCCACCTTCAGAGTTCTCCTCTGCATCCTGCCTGCTCCTCCAGTTTGGGGACGCCAGCTTCTGTCAAGGAGCTAATTCAGGAAGAAGACTAAGGACCTCACAGCAAGTGTCTGTGCTGTACTGCCAATCAATTCATTTCAATCCCGAAAATGTATTGAGAGTTTACTATGGGCCTAAAGCCAGTAAGGTGCTTTATAAGATATAAACATGAGTAAGAGAATACCTGACTTCAAAGAGAATAGTTGGGCTTGGTTTGGACAAGTTCACAACTACCATAACACTAAGTACGGCCAGTGCCATGGAGAGATGTGCCCAAAAAGTAGCAAGGACCACAACTTTTTTTTTTTTTTTTTGGCTTATGTGATTTTTTTCTTCTGTAATTTAAAAAAAACGGAAGTATAGTTGATTTACATCAAGGAGCAAAACTTATAGAGCACATTTGAACAGATCACTCCTTTGCTTAAAAGCCTTCAATGGTTCCCCCTAAGCCCAGGTATCTCAAAGTCTGTTTCAAATAACCCCAGTTCTACAGAACATTAACCTAAGTATTAGAAGGAAAAATGACTTGCTGGTGAAATACCTTTGGGGTTATGCAAAAGACAACACTTTTTTTTTTTTGTTTTACTGCAGGACTTCTCAGAGCCTTTAATGTACCTGTGAACCTTGAGGAAGTGGGAGCAGTATTTGGCACTTCTGAAACTTATTTGGCCATGGAGCCCTTTGCATAGCACTTCACTGGACTGGTATGCTTTAGAGCACACCCTGAGAAATGCAGGCACACCAGGTCCTTCAGGACCTAGCTGTCATTCACCTCTCCAGCTAAACCATCAAGCCCGTGCCTCAGTTTCTTATCAAGAATCATCTGCAGTTCTCCAATGCATCCCATTCCCTGCTTGATCTAGACCAGGGACTGAGAAACTTTTTCTGAAACAAAGAGATAAATATTTCTAGCTTTGCAGGCCAGCTGATCTCTGTTACAACTACTCAACTGTTTTGGCAGCCTCCAAACAGTCAGAGGATATGTAAATAAATAGGTGTGACTGTGTCCCAGTAAAAACTTTATTTACCAAAACAGAGTGACAAGACAGACTTGACTTGGAGGCCGTAGTTTGCTGAACTCTGATACGGACCTCTGATGTCCAACAGAACTTTCTGCAATGATGGAAATGTTCTATATCTTTTTCTTTTTTTCTTTTTTTTTTTTCTTCCACACCGCGAGGCTTGTGGGATCGTAGTTCCCTGACCAGGGATTGAACCCGTGCCCCCTGCAGTGGAAGCACAGAGTCCTAACCCACTGGACCACCAGGAAATTCTCAAAATGTTCTATATCTGTGTGGTCCAAAACAATAGTCAACAGCCACATGTGGCTATTGGGCACTTTGAAATTGTGGGTAGTACAAATGAAAGATGGAAAATGTTATGTATTTTAATTAATTTAAATAGTCATATGTGGCTATGGCTACCATATTGAACCGTGCAGATCTTCTTGAAGAAATGAAGCATGTCTGTATCTTTCCTAGCACCCAACAAAACAACTACTCCCTAGCAAGCAATTAATAATTGCTTATGAAAATTAACAGTACTTCGTCAAAAAAGAGAGTACTTCTGGGGTGGAAGAGTGAAACGTAAGGTGGATCTGGAAGGAGGGATCAAGGCGCTGGATCAAGGACCTGGAAGGAGGGATTAAGAGCTGGGCAGGAAGATTCAAAAGGGGAGGTGGGTCACAACAAAGTGAATTCGGGAGATTTGGGGCCAGATGAAGAGCACATGCAAAGCCATGAGGCTAACTTACTGGTCTCAGGGAGGAATGCAGGGTAATGGTTAAGTGCATGAATTCCAGTGCCTGCTGCCTTCATGTGCATCCTGGCTTTAGCTGTGTGACTTTAGGAAGATTGCTTAACCTCTCTGAGTCTCCATTTCATCACCCCCCAAACTAGGATAATAATACCATCCATCCCATGGAGCTGTTGCAAGCAGTAAGTGAAGTTAACACATGAAAAGTGTTTAGTGTTTATCAACACAGCTATGATGAGACCCTCGAAGGAAGCGTGAGGCCAGTACTGTCACTCTGAGTGAGACACCTGGCAGGAAACCTGCTGGCTCCCTCACGCTTCAGGTCAAGGCTTCTGCAGCATCTTGGCATCCTAGGAAGTACATCCAGGAAGGAAACACAAAGAGCAGCCCTTTTCACAGTGCAGACTGAGCTTTCAGTTCTGTCCTTTCAGTCCTGCCCTGGAGATGCCAAGAACCAGGGCAAGAAATAACCATTCTAAGCAGCTTCAGAATGTCTTGAATCCATCAAGGACATGGCTCTGTAACAAGCCAAATCTCTATCTTTTAAGGGGAAACTATTACCTTTTATAAATTATTATTTTTAAAAACCTGAGGCAGAATCACACATCACAAACCATAGACATACATTTAGAAGAGTTTCAATTAACACATGCACTCATGTAACAACCACCCAACGAGAGCCTAAAAAGTTCCTTCGTGTCCCTTTCCAGCTTATTCCCCCCCTCCCTCCTTCAGAGGCAACTTCTCTTCTGAAATCTAACTCTACAGTTTGTTTCTGCCTGTGAAAAGTCACCTTTTGTTAGGTTAGGGCAGTAGTTCCTAACTGGGGTGATTTTGTCCCCTGGGGACATTTGGCAATATGTCTGGAGATAATTGTTGGTTGCCACGCTGGGGTGGAAATACTGGCATCTAACGGATAGAGATGCTGCTAACATCCTCCACTGCACAGGACACCCCCCCCCTACAACAAAGAATCACATGATGCTCAAAACATCAACATTGGTGAGATTTAGAAATCCTCACTAGAGTTAACCCTACCACAGTGACTACTTCAGATGCTTGAAGCCGCACCCTGGGTGTATACAATCCAAACAACTTTTATCTATACACCCAACAAGGATGCTCAGGTTATGAAATTTCGAACCTCTGAGTTACAGGACCAGATGGTAGCCCTGCCTCACCATCAAAACGAGCAACAGGTGGGAATTTCACCCCAAATGCTCATGTTAGCATAAGGATGGTGGACAGGATGAGATGACAGACAGACTTGGGTTTGAATCCTGCCCAGGCGACTCATTCTGTGTGTCGGAGGGCAAATTCCATAATCTTTCTAAGTCTCTAGAATGTCTTCAACTGTAAAATTTGATTCTTTTGTTGTGAAAATCAAATAAGAGACCTCGGTTCAGCCTGTAGCAGTCCATGGTAGGTGCTCTGTAAATGAGTTCTCACCCCCGAATTTCCTGGAATACTCCTGGGGCAAACACTTTCTGTGTTGACGTCTTCAAGGACCCAGAGAATTCCATTGCCTTGTTCTTTGACCTAGACACCACAGTCCAAAGTCCCGAAGGGTAGGGAAAGGGAATTTTTAAATGGCTGAAAATTCCCTACTTACCAATGGGAGAGATCCAGGAGTCACCCAAAGCAACCCCGGCAAAGTTGCACTTGATGGTCCCTTGCTGAGTGGCCTGAAAGAGAAGCCAAGAAATATCCCTGTCAAGAAGACCCAGGGGCCTCAAGCCCTTCCTCAACATGAGGGAGGCAAGCCTTTATACACTGCCTTTCCTGAGCAGACAAAGCTCCTGCCCACCCAGGATACTCTGGATATCCAAAGATAACAGATGCCCACTAGAGGGCAAGGGTAACTCTTTCCTGCTGCCATTTGCAAAATGAGTAGGAACTGTTTGAGTTTTCCCAAGGGTGTTGGCAGGATGTGCGGGGGATCTGGTGTAGCCCCTATTTCTTCCTTAGAAGGGACACTGGCACCCTTTCCCCTGGAGGTCTCTGATTTCTCACAAGGTGCTCTGGGCGCTCTCTGGGTACAATCGCCACTGTCTCCAGTGGTCACTGGAGAGCTGGGAGGCCTCCTCAGAAGGTCCTTGAGGGTGGGATGGATGCCTTAAGACTGGGAACTCATGCCCCCTGCTGCTTTTATCCATTTAAAAGGAATACATCTGCCCAGTAGCAGAACATTAGAAACAACTGAAATATTTATCAATAGGGTGGGCTAAATTAATTATGGTTATTTCCACAGTGCATGATGCAGCTTAAAAAAAGGAATGAGAAGGCTTTTTATGGTCGAATATAAAAAGACCTCCAGGGTATATTGTTAAAGTAAAAAAGAGACATGTAGAATAGTGTGCAGTATATACAATCATTTGTATAAAAATGGAGGAAAAGAATATACACGAACTAGCTTATATAGGCATGAAATACTCTGAAAAGGTACAGAAAAAACTAATAGAGGTTGCCTTGGGCGGGGGACAGAGGCAAGATGGAGAATTTTTATAGCATACCTTTTACATATTTTAAATTTTGAATTATGTGAATGCACAAGCTATTCAGAGATCTAAAATAAGAAAACAATGAATAGCCTGACTTTGAACACCGGTAATAAAAGAGAAAAAATGATGCCATTATTTGGCTTTTCCAAAAGAACTTATTTCAAGTTACTTAAATAGTCTCAGCTGATGAGGAAAAGTTCCACTTTATAGAAGAATACCAGCTAACAAATGTGAACAAAATGAAGGGAGGAGAAAACCATCATTTGGAAACTCCTAATGAAATTACTGACTTGTGTAAGAATTTAAAATTGATGTTAAAACCACTATTCAGAGAAAGATGGATGAAAAACTGGACATCCACGTCGTGTGAAAATAACAACACTCAGATAATTTTCTGTTCAGGCGGAGAGTATAGGAGTTCAATGGAGGGATCAGACTAGATCTGGATATTATGTGTCCTCTGATTCAAAGCAAAATGAAGTGCACAACATCCCCTACATCAGAGGCTGGCAATTTTTTCTATAAGGGGCAGATATTAAATATTCTAGGCTTTGTACAACAAAAGTCTACTACGTTGCAATTACTCAACTCTGCCACTGTACTGCTAAAGCAGCCACAGGCAAAATGTAAACAAGTAAGAGTTCTAATAAAGCTTTATTTGTGGAGGAGATTCAAGATGGCGTAAGAGTAAGACGTGAAAATCACCTTTCTCTCCACAAATACAATAGAAATACATTTACATGTGTAACAACTCCTACACAACACCTACTGAAGCCGGCAGAAGACCTCAGACCTCCCAAAAGGCAAGAAACTCCCCACGTACCTGGGTAGGGCAAAAGAAAAAAGAAAAAAACAGACAAAAAGAATAGGGACGGGACCTGCACCAGTGGGAGGGAGCTGTGAAGCAGGAAAGGCTTCCACACACTAGAAGCCCCTTCGCGGGCGGAGACTGCGGGTGGCAGAGGTAGGGAGCTTCAGAGCCACGGAGCAGAGCGCAGCAACAGGGGTGCGGAGGGCAAAGTGGAGAGATTCCCGCAGAGGACCGGTGCCGGCCGACCAGCACTCACCAGCCCGAGAGGCTTGTCTGCTCACCCGTCGGGACGGACGGGGGGCTGGGAGCTGAGGCTCGGGCTTTGGTCAGATCCCAGGAAGAGGACTGGGGTTGGCTGCATGAACACAGCCTGAAGGGGGCTAGTGCGCCACAGCTAGCCGGGTGGGAGTCCGGGAAAAAGTATGGAGCTGCCAAAAAGGCAAGAGACTTTATCTTGCCTCTATTGCCTGGTACGTGAGGAGAGGGGCTTAAGAGCACCACTTAAAGGAGCTCCAGAGACGGGCGCAAGCCGCGGTTATCACCGCGGACCCCAGGGACGGGCATGAGACGCTAAGGCTGCTGCTGCCGCCACCAAGAAGCCTCTGTGCAAGCACAGGTCACTCTCCACACCTCCCCTCCCGGGAGCCTGTGCGGCCCACCACTGCCAGGGTCCCGTGATCCAGGGACAACTTCCCCGGGAGAACGCACGGCGCCTTAGGCTGGTGCAATGTCACGCTGGCTTCTGCGGCCTTAGGCTCGCCCCGCATCTGTACCCCTCCCTCCCCCCGGCCTGAGTGAGCCAGAGCCCCCGGAATCAGGTGCTCCTTTAACCTCATCCTGTCTGAGCAGGAACAGATGCCCTCAGGCGACCAATACGCAGAGCCGAGGCAAAATGGAAAGCTGAACCCCGAGAGCTGTGAAAACAGGAAGAGAAAGGGTAATCTCTCCCAGCAGCCTCAGAAGCAGCAGATTAAAGCTCCACAGTCAACTTGATATACCCTGCATCTGTGGAAAACCTGAATAGACAACGAATCATCCCAAATTGAGGTGGTGGACTATGGGAGCAATGATATATATATATATATTATTTCCCTTTTTCTCTCTCTCTCTTTGTTTTATTTTTGGGATACGCGGGCCTCTCACTGTTGTGGCCTCTCTCGTTGCGAACCACAGGCTCCAGATGCATAGGCTCAGTGGCCATGGCTCACGGGCCCAGCTGCTCCATGGCATGTGGGATCTTCCTGGACCGGGGTACAAACCCATGTCCCCTGCATCAGCAGGCGGACTCTCAACCACTACGCCACCAGGGAAGCCCTCCCTTTTTCTCTTTTTGTGAGTGTATGTTTCTGTGTATGATTTTGTCTGTATAGCTTTGCTTCTACAATTTGTCCTAGGACTCTGTCCATTTAAAAATTTTTTTTTCCTAGTATACTTTTTAACACTTCTTATCATTGGTCGATTTGTTTTCTTGGTTTGGTTGCTCTCTTCTTTCTTTCTCTCTCTTGTATTTTATTACTTAAAATTTTTTTTTAATAATTATTTTTTATTTTAATAACTTTATTTTATTTTACTTTATTTTATTTTATTTCTTTTTTTTCTCCCTTTTATTCTGAGCTGTGTGGATGACGGGCTCTTGGTGCTCCAGCCAGGCTTCAGGGCTGTGCCTCTGAGGAGAGAGAGTCAAGTTCCTGACACAGGTCCACAAGAGACCTCCAAGCTCCACGTAATATCAAATGGTGAAAATATCCCAGAGATCTCCATCTCAACACCGAGACCCAGCTCCACTCAACAACCAGCAAGCTACAGTGCTGGACACCCTATGCCAAACAACTAGCAAGACAGGAACATAACCCCATCCATTAGCAGACAGGCTGCCTAAAATCATAATTAAGACCACAGACACCCCAAAACACACCACCTGACGTGGACCTGCCCACCAGAAAGACAAGATCCAACCTCAACCACCAGAACACAGGCATTAAGTCCCCTCCACCAGGAAGCCTACAAAACCCACTGAACCATTCTTAGACACTGGGGGCAGACACCAAAAACAACGAGAACTACGAACCTGCAGCCTGCGAAGAGGAGACCCCAAACACAGTAAGTTAAGCAAAATGAGAAGACGGAGAAACACACAGCACATGAAGGAGCAAGGCAAAAACCCACCAGACCTAACAAATGAAGAGGAAATAGCAGTCTACCTGAAAAAGAATTCAGAATAATGATAGTAAAGGTGATCCACAATCTTGGAAATAGAATGGAGAAAATACAAAACACGTTTAACAAGGACCTAGAAGAACTAAAGAGCAAACAAACAGTGATGAACAACACAATAAATGAAATTAAAAATACTCTAGAAGGGGTCAATAGCAGAATAACTGAGGCAGAAGAAGGGATAAGTGACCTGGAAGATAAAATAGTGGAAATAACTACTGCAGAGCAGAATAAAGAAAAAAGAATGAAAATAATTGAGGACAGTCTCACAGACCTCTGGGACAACATTAAACGTACCAACATTTGAATTATAGGGGTCCCAGAGGAAGAAGAGAAAAAGAAGGGGACTGAGAAAATATATGAAGAGATTATAGTTGAAAACTTCCCTAATACGGGAAAGGAAATAGTTAATCAAGTCCAGGAAGCACAGAGAGTCCCATACAGGATAAATCCAATGAGAAACACGCCAAGACACATATTAATCAAGCTATCAAAAATTAAATACAAAGAAAACATATTAAAAGCAGCAAGGGAAAAACAACAAATAACATAAAAGGAAATCCCCATAAGGTTAACAGCTGATCTTTCAGCAGAAACTCTGCAAGCCAGAAGCGAGTGGCAAGACATATTTAAAGTGATGAAGCAGAAAAACCTACAGCCAAGATTACTCTACCCAGCAAGGATCTCATTCAGATTTGACAGAGAAATTAAAACCTTTACAGACAAGCAGAAGCTAAGAGAATTCAGCACCACCAAACCAACTTTACAACAAATGCTAAAGGAACTTCTCTAGGCAGGAAACACAAGAGAAGGAAAAGACCTACAATAGCAAACCCAAAACAATTAAGAAAATGGGAATAGGAACATACATATTGATAATTACCTTAAATGTAAATGGATTAAATGCTCCAACCAAAAGACGTAGACTGGTTGAATGGATACAAAAACAAGACCCATATATATGCTGTCTACAAGAGACCCACTTCAGACCTAGGGACACATACAGACTGAAAGTGAGGGGATGGAAAAAAATATTCCATGCAAATGGAAATCAGAAGAAAGGTGGAGTAGCAATTCTCATATCAGACAAAATAGACTTTAAAAAAAGACTATTACAAGAGGCAAAGGAGCATATTACATAATGATCAAGGGATCAATCCAAGAAGAAGGTATAACAATTGTAAATATTTATGCACCCAACATAGGAGCACCCCAATACATAAGGCAAATACTAACAGCCATAAAAGGGGAAATCGACAGTAACACAATCATAGTAGGGGACTTCAACAGCCCACTTTCACCAATGGACAGATCATCCAAAATGAAAATAAATGAAACACAAGTTTTAAATGATACATTAAACAAGATGGACTTAATTGATATTTATAGGACATTCCATCCAGAAACAACAGAATACACATTTTTCTCAAGTGCTCATGGAACATTCTCCAGGATAGATCATATCTTGGGTCACAAATCTAGCCTTGGTAAATTTAAGAAAATTGAAATCATATCAAGTATCTTTTCTGACCACCACGCTATGAGACTAGATATCAATTACAGGAAAAGATCTGTAAAAAATACAAACACATGGAGGCTAAACAATACACTACTTAATAACAAAGTGATCACTGAAGAAATGAAAGAGGAAATCAAAAAATACCTAGAAACAAATGACAATGGAGACACGATGACCCAAAACCTATGGGATGCAGCAAAAGCACTTCTAAGAGGGAAGTTTATAGCAATACAATCCTACCTTAAGAAACAAGAAACACCTCAAATAAACAACATGTCCTTACATCTAAAGCAATTAGAGAAAGAAGAACAAAAAAACCCCAAAGTTAGCAGAAGGAAAGAAATCATAAAGATCAGATTAGGAATAAATGAAAAAGAAATGAAGGAAATGATAGCAAAGACCAATAAAACTAAAAGCTGGTTCTTTGAGAAGATAAACAAAATTGATAAACCATTAGCCAGATTCATCAAGAAAAAAAGGGAGAAGACTCAGATCAATAGAATTAGAAATGAAAAAGGAGAAGTAACAACTGACACTGCAGAAACACAAAGGATCATGAGAGATTACTACAAGCAACTCTATGCCAATAAAAGGGACAACCTGGAAGAAATGGACAAATTCTTAGAAATGCACAACCTGCAGAGACTGAACCAGGAAGAAATAGAAAATATGAACAGACCAATCACAAACACTGAAATTGAAACTGTGATTAAAAAGCTTCCAACAAACAAAAGCCCAGGACCAGATGGCGTCACAGGCTAATTCTATCAAACATTTAGAGAAGAACTAACACCTATCCTTCTCAAGCTCTTCCAAAAGACAGCAGAGGGAGGAACACTCCCAAACTCATTCCACGAGACCACCATCACCCTGATACCAAAACCAGACAAAGATATCACAAAGAAAGAAAACTACAGGCCAATATCACGAATGAACACAGATGCAAAACTCCTCAACAAAATACTAGCAAACAGAATCCAATAGCACATTAAAAGGATCATACACCATGATCAAGTGGGATTTATTCCAGGAATGCAAGGATTCTTCAATATACGCTAATCTATCAATGTGATATACCATATTAAAAAATCGAAAGAGAAAAACCATATGATCATCTCAATAGATGCAGAGAAAGCTTTTCACAAAATTCAACACCCACTTATGATAAAAGCCCTCCAGAAAGCAGGCATAGAGTGAAATTTCCTCAACATAGTAAAGGCCATCTATTACAAACCCACAGCCAACAACGTCCTCAATGGTGATAAACTGAAAACATTTCCACTAAGATCAGGAACAAGACAAGGTTGCCCACTCTCACCACTCTTATTCAACATAGTTTTGGAAGTTTTAGCCACAGCAATCAGAGAGGAAAAAGAAATAAAAGGAATCCAAATCAGAAAAGAAGAAGTAAAGCTGTCACTGTTTGCAGATGACGTGATACATAGAGACGTGTACAAAGAGAATCCTAAAGATACTACCAGAAAACAACTAGAGCTAATCAATGAATCTGGTAAAGTAGCAGGAGACAAAATTAATGCACAGAAATCTCTTGCATTCCTATACACTAATGATGAAAAATCTGAAAGTGAAATTAAGAAAACACTCCCATTTACTACAGCAACAAAAAGAATAAAATACCTAGGAATAAACCTACCTAAGGAGACAAAAGACCTGTATGCAGAAAATTATAAGATACTGATGAAAGAAATTAAAGATGATACAAATAGATGGAGAGATATACCATGTTCTTGAATTGGAAGAATCAACACTGTGAAAATGACTCTGCTACCCAAAGCAATCTACAGATTCAATGCAATCTCTATCAAACTACCACTGGCATTTTTCACAGAACTAGAACAAAAAATTTTACAATTTGTATGGAAACACAAAAGACCCCAAATAGCCAAAGCAATCTTGAGAAAGAAGAATGGAGCTGGAGGAATCAGGCTCCCGGACTTCAGACTCTACTACAAAGCTACAGAAATCAAGACAGTATGGTACTGGCACAAAAACAGAAATACACATCAATGGAACAGGACAGAAAGCCCAGAGATAAACCCACGCACATATGGTCACCTTATCTTTGATAAAGGAGGGAAGGATATACAGTGGAGAGAAGACAGCCTCTTCAATAAGTAGTGCTGGGAAAACTGGACAGCTACATGTAAAAGAATGAAATTAGAACACTCCCTAACACCATACACAAAAATAAACTCAACATGGATTAAACTCTTAGAGGAAAACATAGGCAGTACACTCTATGACATAAATCACAGCAAGATCCTTTTTGACTCACCTCCTAGAGAAATGGAAATAAAACCAAAAATAAACAAATGGGACCTAATGAAACTTAAAAGCTTTTGCACAGCAAAGGAAACCATAAACAAGGCAAAAAGACAACCTTCAGAATGGGAGAAAATATTAGCAAATGAAGCAACTGACATAGGATTAATCTCCAAAATTTACAAGCAGGTCATGCAGCTCAATATCAGAAAAACTAACAACCCAATCCAAAAATGGGTAGAAGACCTAAATAGACATTTCTCCAAAGAAGATATACAGATTACCCACAAACACATGAAAGAATGCTCAACATCATTAATCATTAGAGAAATGCAAATCAAAACTACAATTAGATACCATCTCACACCGGTCAGAATGGCCATCATCAAAACATCTACAAACAATAAATGCTGGAGAGGGTGTGGAGAAAAGGGAACCCTCTTGCACTGTTGGTGGGAATGTAAATTGATACAGCCACTATGGAGAACAGTATGGAGGTTCCTCAAAAAACTAAAAACAGAACTACCATACGACCCAGCAAACCTACTACTGGGCATATACCCTGAGAAAACCATAATTCAAAAAGAGTCATGTACCAAAATGTTCATTGCAGCTTTATTTACAATAGCCAGGAAGACATGGAAGCAACCTAAGTGTCCATCCACAGATGAATGGATAAAGAAAATGTGGCACATATATACAATGGAATATTACTCAGCCATAAAAGGAAATGAAATTGAGTTATTTGTAGTGAGGGGGATGGACCTAGAGTCTGTCATACAGAGTGAAGTAAGTCAGAAGGAGAAAAACAAATACCATATTCTAACACACATATATGGAACATTAAAAAAAAAAAGTTCTGAAGAACCTAGGGGCAAGACAGGAATAAAGACACAGACCTCGTAGAGCATGGACTTAAGGATATGGGGATGGGGAAGGGTAAGCTGGGACAAAGTGAGAGAGTGGCATGGACATATATACACTACCAAACGTAAAATAGATAGCTAGTGGGAAGAAGCCACATAGCACAGGGAGATCAGCTCCGTGCTTTGTGACCACCTAGAGGGGTGGGATAGGGAGGGTGGGAGGGAGGGAGATGCAAGAGGGAAGAGATATGGGGACATATGTATATGTATAACTGATTCACTTTGTTATACAGCAGAAACTAACACACCATTGTAAAGCAATTATACTCCAATAAAGATGTTAAAAAAATAAAATAAAAATTACAAAAAAACACACCTTTATTTGTGGACATTGAAATTTGATTTTCCCACAATTTTCATGTGTCATGAAATATTCTTCTTCTTTTAATCCACCCCACCCCACCACTGTCACTCGATAATGTAAAAACCATTCTTAGCTCATGGGTCATATAAAAGCAGGTGGTGGACTGGATTTTACCTATGGGCCATCGTTTCCTGAAATCTGACCTATTATAATATATTCTACCCAAAACTTTTACCTTGAATGCATCAAGCCTTTAACTATGACCTCCCGTTTTGTAGGAAACACCAAGAAGAGAGGAATAAACTAAATAACACCATGAAGATGCTACCACACAAATCCAGTAAATCTGATATTCTGTAAGTAGTCTGGTTTCCTTACCAAATGGGGGTCATAAAAAAGGAACTGTGTTAGATGAAAGCAGACTTTAGGGACATCCTAGCCACATGTAATTCACGGATCTGGACTGAGTTCTGGCTTAAACAAACTGACCACAAAGGACATGTTAGGATTATTAAAGCCTGAACATTTGAGATGAAAATTTACTGAAGTAGGAAAGGGAGGACTAGTGATGGAAGGAAACAGGCTACAAACATTATGTATACTACTATCTCCTATTGGTTAAAAAATTTACTTATTTCTAAAAGCGCAGAAAAAGATTTCAAGGCTATACACTGAGGTGTTAACCGTGGTGATCTCTTTTTAATTTTTTAAATTTGTGCTTGCTGTATTTTCTAATTTTTGGTTATGCACCTATAGTGCTTCTTATAAAAGGTTCTTTTTTTTTTTTTTTTTGCGTTACGCGGGCCTCTCACTGTTGTGGCCTCTCCTGTTGCAGAGCACAGGCTCAGGACGTGCAGGCTCAGTGGCCATGGCTCACGGGCCTAGCCGCTCCGCGGCATATGGGATCTTCCCGGACCGGGGTACGAACCCATGTCCCCTGCATCAGCAGACGGATTCTCAACCACTGCGCCACCAGGGAAGCCCTAGAATATTATCTTTTATGATGGACTTATTGATGTGAATACTACTTCTACTATATATTTATTTGTGTGTGTATATCTTTTAAAATTGTTTATGAAACTCTAAGAAGTTTTAAATTTCTATGTGGTCTAAATACGTCAAACTTACTCTTTTTGCTTTTGGGTGTTTCTCCTATATTTTCAGGTTCTCTTATAGTTTTGATTTTTATGTTTAGATTTTTAATCTATCAAGAACTGATGTCTCAGGGCTTCCCTGGTGGTGCAGTGGTTAAGAATCCGCCTGCCAATGCAGGGGACATGGGTTCAAGCCCTGGTCTGGGAAGATCCCACATGCCGTGAAGCAACTAAGCCCGTGCACCACAACTACTGAGCCTGCACTCTAGAGCCTGCAAGCCACAACTACTGAAGCCCGCACGCCTAGAGCCTGTGCTCTGCAACAAGAGAAGCCACCGCAATGAGAAGCCTGCGCCATGCAACAAAGAGTAGCCCCCACTCGCCACAACTAGAGAAAGCCCGTGCACAGCAACAAAGACCCAACACAGCCAAAAATAAAATAAATAAAATAAATAAATTTTAAAAAAAAAAGAACTGATGTTTCATGTAAGGCAAGAATCTAACATTACTATTTTCTAAAACGATAGCCACTTGTCTCCATATCATTTATTGAACATTGTTTCAGCAATGATTTGAAATGCCATCTTATCATTTATATATGTTCATATGTAAGTATGATACATACGTATGTTATATACATACACAGATACATATATACATATACATAAGTATATATAAAATATGTTTCTAGATTCTTTAGCCTGCTGCATGTATCTGCATTTCTCTGTTGCTATGCCAGCCCCAAATTGCTTTACTCGCTTAGCTGTATAGCCTGTTTGATATCTGGTGGGGCAAACATCATTGTTCTTTTTGAAACTTTTCACGGTTATTATTACAGACTTACTCTGTATGTACGAGGTCCTATTCAAAGAATATTCAATTATCAGTGACTATAACAAGTAAGATAATCAGTTTCTGTCCAACACCAAAACAAAGTCATCTTCCTTGTTACCTTATAAAGTTCTAGAGCAATGCCAGCAGCCATTTTTCCTCCGTAGGACTCTGAGAAAATGTAGAATGGAATCGTCTAGGAAGAAAAGGAATTTACAAAGAATTAAATATCCTGAATGCCTTTTAATTCACACGAATCAATTTCAAATTTCTGTTGCATGTAATGGCCAGACAAAACAAATCTGCTTTTGCTGATCTTTCCTCTCATATCTCATTATTATGTTTAATTAGAATATTGGTTGCGGGGTCATTTTTTTTCAAGCTAAAACCACCTTTAGTGATGACTGAAACGGAAGCCCACAATCTGATCCTGGGTGCAAAAAGGTTTTCTCTGGATTCAGCTAGGCCTGTAACTCTCGGGGAAGTTTGCATCTGATGGTGCAGTGCTGCAACTGCTAGCCCCCCTCTGAGCTTGCTTACCTGGAATTCTTTGTGGCATTCAAAGAAAGTCTTCAGGAGAACCATCATGTCTGATGCCACCATGGCCAGGTCTTTGGTGTACGCGTCACTCTTGTTCACATAACTGAACCCAGTGCCCACTGGGTTATCCACAAACAGGAGACTGGCCGACTGGAGCTACAAGCCACAGAGGAAAGTCAAATGTTGCAATCAGCCAGCCAGTCAGCAACTATCTTTTGATCACCTTATATGAGCTCAACAAAAACCACACATGTGAGGATATCAGTGTGGTTATGATCTGTTACTAAAATGGATTAAAAAAAAGTTTGGAACAGGAACACAGACTAGTATGGCAAAGAAAGGCAAAGAAAAGGAGAGGCAAGAAGGAAAAATTAACATATACACAGGGATCGAAGCATCTAGGCTGTTACTTTCACACACTACAAATGTCCTGAATGTAATTCATTTGTGCAGGTAGAACCATGCAGTGTCAGTCTGAGCAACAGCTCGAAGTAGTAAGAGGTCGGAATACCACACGTCTGTTTTCTTCAAGATGAATCCAGTTTCCACATTGGCCTGGCTTTGCTGAACACTACAAGAACAGAATTTATTCTAATACCTTTCCCAAAGACCCTTAGAGTTATAGAATTTTACATCCTGAAGGATCCCTAGTGATGACACACTACAGCCATGTCCTTTACTGATCAAGACATTAAAGCCCAGAAAGGCCCAGGACTTGTCCAAGGTCAAAAAGTTGGATAGGTACTGGCAGCATCAGGACCAAGGCCAGCACCTCCTCACTTCTTGTTCAGGCTCTCTGCCCCAGTCACATTACCCTATTAGTCGTGGGAGGCTTGGGGACAAGCCAGTGGGGTACTCTGCTACTGGGAGTATGTGAATGTTCTAGGCTGAGGGAACAGCATGTGCAAAGACCCTGAGGCAAGAGTAAGTAAAATGTGCTTAAAGAAGACCAGTATGGAGACAGACAAGAAAATCCAAGGTCTCAAAGGGGATCTGCAGGTGGAGGTGCTCCCGCACTGAGTCTTAGACGTGAGTATGGTGAGCTAGGTGTGACCCGGTGACCAAAGGAATGAAGTC
Organism: Kogia breviceps; assembly: GCF_026419965.1. Classification (NCBI taxonomy): domain Eukaryota; kingdom Metazoa; phylum Chordata; class Mammalia; order Artiodactyla; family Physeteridae; genus Kogia; species Kogia breviceps. The sequence continues at coordinate 25,499,447 of NC_081328.1, forward strand.
CAAGCCCAGGAATGGCCCACGCAGAGGCCTCAAGGAAGCGTTGCACATGGAGAGAAGCTGGGAGGTGTGGCTAGAGGTAGCAGGAGCCAGTTTATGCCCAGGAATCTGGATCCGATCTTTGGGGAACTAAAAGACGGTAAACTAAGGAGTGATTGGCATTGGAGGGTTTCACTCAAGCACCATGTGGGAAGTGGACTGGGGGTGGGGGGTGGGGCATTTTGAAAGCACCCATGAGAGGCGATGGAGAATATTAACAACACCTGGGTATTAAACATAGAGCTACCATAGGACCCAGCAATTCCCCACCCACCACCAAATTGAAAATAGGGGCCCAAACAAATATTTGTATGCTAATGTTCCCTGCGTTATTCACAACAGCCAAAAGGTGGAAACAACCTAAGGGTCCATCAACAGATGGGAGAGGAGCAGAGAAGCACAGAGCAGAGGGTGGCCACCAGCTGGCAGCAACAGCCCCACGCTGCCCACTGGTGTGGTTTTGTCCACCAGTGTTTGACAGCCTGGAGGAAGGGGCAAGGATGAGGAGGGCGAAGGATGAGGGAAGCAGGGGTGGGGGTTAGGTAAGGAAGTGAGGCTAAGAATGAGGGGGCGGGGTGAGACAGAGAATGAGAGAGACATCAAAAGGGCAGAGGACAAGGGGTTTGAAGTCCTGAGGAAGACGAGAATCGAAGTAGGAGAGTAGGAGGGGAAAGGACTGCAGGTTGTGGCCAGAAGTTGGGACCCTGGCCTCTCAGATTGCAGGGATGGCCAATATGTGGGTAATGACAAAGGTCCAGGGGGTCTGCTAGAGTAGACAGAGGTTTCTGCAGGCAAGTGGAGAGACAGGTCACCGAGTTGGGAAGGTGACCAGTGTGGGATAAGCTGCCCCAAGAAATGGAAGAGGCTGGCCGGAGAGGAAGCCTGTGGACAAGTACGCAAGGTCCCCCTGGACACAGAGGAAGAGGGAGGGGGGTGGAGGGGGATCGCTCAACTTGTGACGCCACCCAGAATGGGGTAGGGCTGGGCGGGACTCAGCCTGGGGGAGGCCACATGGCAGTTTGGGTTTGAGGCCTTCCTCACTGTACCCAAGTAGTTCTTCGTGGTTTGAGATTTCTGTCAAGGGGCCCGATTTCCTCAAAGTTCCCAAATCCAGTGCTGGAACCACCTGGACCACCCTGTGAAAGCAAAAAACAAACAAACAAACAAACAAAAATAAAGTCAGAGAAAATGTTAGTCAAACCTTTGTCATTACAACAATGACCCCATTCACTATAAACAATTTATGAGTCAGTGATGGCTGGGTCAACCTTACACACAGGACACGACTGATCCAGTGTCTGCACTAACTGAGCCCCCTGGTAACTGCTCAAGTCCTTCTAGAAAAAGGAAGCAACCAGGCTAAGAGCCCCCAGAGGGAACGTTCCTACCTCTGATTCTCTGAGCTTGAGCCTTGGCCTCACGTGGGGTTTGCTGACTTCAAAACATCTCGTCCATACCTCTCCCTTCGAAGATGAGGCAGTATGGCCCAGAGAGGGAACGTGGCAATTAAGGGCTCCACCAGGACTGGACCTGGGGCCTTGTGACTCTCCCCCACCCTCTCCTCAGTGTCCCTGAGGATTTACAAGGGACCCAGACCGAGGGGCAGTTTGATCAAGATGATCCCCAGGATATAACATAGTAAATGCGGAAGTCCCAGGGCAGGAAGCACTCAATACCGTGAGCATCCAAGGCCGGGGTGAGGCAGGATTCTGAACAGAAGCTCAGTGCTGGGGGCCCAGACTATGAGAGGCAGAGGTTCTATGGGTTCTAACGGCTAAGAGAGGGGAGGAGGTCCTTCAGGAGATGGTCAGGGGAAAGGATGGTCAGTGCTTTTCTGGACAAAACCTCAGGGGTCAGCTGAGACAACAGGATAGGCTGAGGGCCTTGAATAAAAGGATGCTGTCTCCCTGTGCAAGATGGATAGGAAAGGGAGATACGCAAAGATGGAAGGAAACAGCTCAGGCAAAACAGAAGCCAGGGCAATCTGTACAGGGAAATCTAATGGAAAAAAGAAGATAACATAGAGTCAGGGCTCAGGGGTAACTAAAGGACCCCAACAGAGAGTTTATGAAACTATTTAATGTTTTGAACCGACACCAAGCTAACTATTATAAAACTGGGAGGTGGGCTTCCCTGGTGGCACAGTGGTTGAGAGTCCACCTGCCGATGCAGGGGACACGGGTTCGTGCCCCGGTCCGGGAGGATCCCACATGCCGCGGAGCGGCTGGGCCCGTGAGCCATGGCCGCTGAGCCTGCGCGTCCGGAGCCTGTGCTCTGCAACTGGAGACGCCACAATGGTGAGAGGCCTGCGTACCACAAACAAACAAAAAACTGGGAGGCTATAAATCCCTCTAATTATATGCACTCTGTATCTTAAGATTTCCTAATACAGTGGTAAAAAGCTCACAAGTCAGAGGGAGCTGTTTACTGCAGTGTTATTTATAAGAGCAAAAGGATGAAACTCCAATGTCCCGCAGTAGGGAAATGGGTTATTAAATCATGACACGTCTACAGGACAGAACGTGACACTGCCATTTAGGATCACAAACTATGATAAAATATGTGGCAACATTGAAAAATGCATGTAACACGTAATACATTAAGAGCAACGTCCTCACCATTGACAGGAGGAAAAGACCTATGGAATGGGAGAAAATATTTGCAAATGATACGACCAATAAGGGGTTAATATCCAACATATATGAACAGCTCGTATAACTCAACATCAAAAAAACAAACAACCTGATTTAAAACTGGGCAGAAGAACTCAACAGACATTCTTCCAAAGAGGAAATGCAGATGGCCAGCATGAACATGAAAAGATGCTCAACACTGCTAATCATCAGGGAAATGCAAATCAAAACCATAATGAGATATCACCTCACACCTGTCAGAATGGCTATCATCAAAAAGAACACAAATAACAAATGTTGGTGAGGATGTGGAGAAAAGGGAATCCTTGTAACACTGTTGGTGGGAATGTAAATTGGTGCAGCCACTGTGGAAAACAGTATGGAGGTTTCTCAAAAAACTAAAAATAGAACTACCACATGATCCAGTGATTCCACTCCTGAGTATATATTTGAAAAAAACAAAAACACTAATTTGAAAAAATACATGCACCCTAATGTTCATAGAAGTATTATTTACAATAACCAAGATATGGAAGCAACCTCAGTGCCCATCAACAGAAGAATGAATAAAGATGTGGTGTATATATATACAATGGAATACTACTCAGCCATAAAAAAGAATGAAATTTTGCCAATTACAGCAACATGATTGGACTTGGAGGGTATTATGCTAAGAGAAATAAGTCAGACAAAGAAAGACAAATACTGTATGATGTCACTTATATGGAAAATCTAAAAAATACAACAAACTAGTGGCTGTAACAAAAAAGAAGCAGACTCACAGATACAGAGAAAAAACTAGTGGTTACCAGGGGGGAGAGGGAAGGGAGGGGGGAATGTAAAGGAAGGGGATTAAGAGGTACAAACCACTATGTATAAAATAAACTACAAGGATATACTGTATAACACGGGGAATATAGCCAATATTTATAGAACTATAAATGGAGTAGAACCTTTAAAAATTGTAAATCACTATACTGTATACCTGTAACATATAATACTGTACACCAACTATTCTTCAATTTAAAAAAAAAGCAAAGCAAAAAACAAAAACAAAATAAAATAAAAGCAAGGGTCCTTGAGTGAAAGCTGGGCCCCTTTTTCCTAGTGGACTTACTGGGCTGGGATAGGACCAAAGTGAAAGGAGAGAAGCTGGAATCCTAGAGGTATGGTCTTTGTGGGAGAAATCCCATTCTCCTGTTCTGTTCTACTTGATAACATACCACTGCAAAATCTCTTCGTCTAGAACTTTGGGATGGGGGTACTGTCATGGCCCGGGACTATGCAGTGACTCTGAAATATGGCAAGTGTGTCAAAGGACAAACTAAAACGCTTAAATGACTTGAAAGTGTACCTAAAGTAGCACACTACATCACTCAGAGCTACTCCACTCAGATGACGTGACCTTGATTCCCAAAGAACTGTCCAGAGAAGTCAGTGCACAGATTCTCAGTAGTCTGCTAAGACAGATCTCCTTTTAACCTGAATTAATTATTTCTTCCTTAATCATACTCTTTTCCCCTTCCCTTGGGCCTCTGAGGAGATGAAGAGCAGGACAGTTAGCCAGTTGATAATCTTCAAATAGCATCTCAGCTCACAGATACCAAAGGTCACAAACTGCACGGTCTTGAGGGGCCAGAAGTACATCACACGAAGCAAAGAGGGCACGTGGGTCCCCTCCTCCAGAAGCTCCTGCCTGTGTGCAAGAGGGCCCGGCCCCACCACTCAGCTCCAGGATAGCAAGTTCAGGCCCCAAGTAATCACATCTCCTGGTTTTTGGAAAAAGGAAGGAAATGTCTTGATTTGTAAATGTTGGCAACTCATTCAAATAAAACTGCCCTACTCTGCAATCAACCAGAAGGAAGGTTTGCAGTTTCTGAAATTCAGTGGTTTTCTTTTTTTTTTTTTGCGGTATGCGGGCCTCTCACTGCTGTGGCCTCTCCCGTTGCGGAGCACAGGCTCCGGACGCGCAGGCCCAGCGGCCATGGCTCACGGGCCCAGCCGCCCCGCGGCATGTGGGATCCCCCCGGACCAGGGCACGAACCCGTGACCCCTGCATCGGCAGGCGGATTCTCAACCACTGCGCCACCAGGGAAGCCCTCAGTGGTTTTCAGTGTTCCAGGAAGCCCAGAAAGTACCTGAGGGGCAGCACGTGACAAAGGGAAGGCCGAATGGGTGGGACTTGGCACTCTGCCCCAACCTCGGCCCCAGCACTTCTTTCTTCTGCTTTGGCTGGTCTGCAAGCTTTCACTTGGGAGTGGAAAAAGTTCTGCTGATTAATAAAAAGTTTGAAAACTGCCGAAATCCCGCAGATTAGAAAATCAAAGCCCAGAGAAGGGAAGTGTTTTGCCACGGCTGTAAGTGGCAGGAAGGCAGAACGGGGCTTGTCCACTGCACGGCTCTCCCTCACAGCCCTGCCACAGCTTCATTTCCAGCCGCCCGGTATGCACAAAAGCTCCCTGGGCCACACAGACGGGCTCTTCTTCTGAGTCATTTTCATATCTGCACTCTCGGGCTGAGCCTCACCCCAGCCTTCAAAGAAAATGCGTGCGATAATCCCGAGAGAAAGGCTCCTCCGCGCAAACTGCTGTTCTTCACTATCTCATCAGAAAGCCTGTACCCACTGGTCTGGAAGGCAAAGCTGGGGGCACTGGGAGGCTGCTTATGAATAATGACATTTTAAAGTGACATTTACGGGCTTCCCTGGTGGCGCAGTGGTTGAGAGTCCGCCTGCCGATGCAGGGGACACGGGTTCATGCCCCGGTCTGGGAAGATCCCACATGCCGCGGAGCGGCTGGGCCTGTGAGCCATGGCCGCTGAGCCTGCGCGTCCGGAGCCTGTGCTCCGCAACGGGAGAGGCCACAACAATGAGAGTCCCACGTAAAGCAAAAAAAAAAAAAAAAAAAAAAAGTGACATTTACATCCCATGGTGGTATCAGGGCGCTCTACACTCTATTTACTGGTGAGCAACCTGGCGCCCCAGCTGGACCATGCCTACAGTTTCCAGAAGGTGAAGCAAGACCGCGTTCCTCAACCCCTCCCTAGATGTTGGTCTTCCAGGTGGGTGTGGGCCACCTTTGTACAGACATTTTAGGAATGAAAGGAAGGATCCTCTGCCTACCCTCGAATAATTTCCAACCAGTTTCCTGTCTTCAATCCTACCACTAGAGCTCGAGATTAAAATGCAAACACTCTTTAGGGAGAAGGATAGGGCCCAACATTTAATGCTAAGATAAACGGCAGAGTTCTTTCAAAATATCAGTTTCTCTAAGGGCAAGGAATTCAGGTCTAGGAAAGGACTGGGAGGGGAGGGAGAGGAAGGGCTGGTCAGGGTACCTCAGTCTTTGCTTTGGAACCTTCCAGAAACACTTTCTGTCAGCATATTGTCAAATGTGTCTTCAGGAGCTTCCTACCGCTGCGTGTGCTGGGCTCAAAAGAAAAAGACCCCCGTAAAAGGCTAGAACCTCTCACTCCCTGATTTGGCTACCTTGACTGTACCATCGCCTTTGCCTGCCTCAGAAGGACACTGAATCCCCAAGCCTAGGAGAGCCCCAGCTGGCTGCTGGACCACATCAGTTCTTCACTGCTGAGCTGTTAGCCTTTAAGGGCAAGCAAGGTGGTAAGTGGGGGAAACCTGGCCTCAACCTCAGGCCAGGCAGTGAAACCAATTTTACCTGAAGCCACATGACCAGGGGCAGTTCTGAGAAGTTCTTGCTGGGGCTGGTGGCATAATAGAGCCACCAGAACATGTGGGCGTCCTTCCGGACAGTCACATAATCCCATACTTCCTTGCCCTCTTTTGTGGGCCAGCTGATGACAGCTCCTGAAACAGAAGCACAATTCGATTTTCTGGAAGAATGTCTATGTCCACTTAAATTCCCAGCCCAGGAGACACGGCTGGGTTAGGCTAGTGATGATTTGGTTTATACTTCAGACAATTTATTTACTCCAATATATTGTGGAGATAAGAAAAAAAAAAAAACCCAAAAAACTCAGCTATGAAAAAACATACCAAACTTAATAGTGGCACAGGGGGCTAGAGGCTTTCATGTTTTCACCTACACCCTCTGTAATGTTTGGATTTTTAACAGGAAGCATAAAACATGTTTATAATTGTTTAAAAGAGAGAGAGAGATTTACACTTGGGGGAAAAAAGAAAAATCTCAAATTGCAGCATGCTGATTTTTGTTCCTCATTTAATACACGATTAAAGAAGCATCACAAGTTAGTGGGGCAAGATTACTCACTATATTACTCTGGGGCAACTGTTAGATTTTTGAATAAAAAAATAGAGATGTAGGTTCTTTCTTAACACTCTAAACCAATATAAATTCCAAGTGGATCAGATATTTCAATTTTAAAATTTAGATGTGAAAAATAATATGAAAATAGAGTTGAATGTCTTTTTGACCTCTGGATGGGGAAACGATTAAAGCATATCCTAAAGACTATAAAACAAAATATCAAGAGTTGAGGACAGAAACTTATTACATTTCTGTACAACAAAAATAAAAGGCAAAACAACAAAGAAAGATCGGCAACAAATATAAAAAAGGGTATTTCCTTAATCGTTAGACCAACTAAAAAATGCAAGATCCTTGCAACAATCAAGATAGTTGTACAATACCTAGCACTTGCTAGGCCCTCAATAAATGCCCCCGCTCGCCGCAACTAGAGAAAGCCCGCGCGCAGCAACAGACCCAACGCAGCCAAAAATAAAAAAAAATAAAATAAATAAATTTATGTTTAAAAAATAAAAACCGGGGGGGGGGGCAACCTATTCGACAACATTTCCCAGACACAAGCCGAAGGGTCATATGATCCCCATTTTACAAAAGGGAAAACAAGTTGGGCAAACTTGCCTAAGATCACAAGGCAAGTTTGTGGCCAGTTCGAATTCTCAGTTCTTGATTCACACCAGGGCTCATTTTGCTTAAAGAAAAGACTGAAAATCAATTTGCAAGTCACCCCATTAAACACGAATTTGTTTTTGCCAAAAAGGACTGCGGTGAGGGGACATATTATCTTGCCTGTTCTGATCAGGTAGTGGGAGAAAGGCTTACTCTCAATTAAACGTCCCATTCGTGGTAGGATTTTTCAGAGTCTTTTGGTACCGTGTTTCAGCTCAAAATAAAAAGACCTTATAATCTCACTTAGCAGCCAATCACGGCAGGAAAAGGGAGGTGGCCTTAAGATTGTGGAAACCTCATTGATCAGCAGCTTCTCCAAATCTCACCTTTTGCAAAACTGCTTCTACCTACGCGCAGGGAAGAAACAAGGCAGCAGACCACCCAGAGCCAGAAAAAAAGTAGAAAAAGAACTTTGAATCAGGAAAAAAAAAAAAAAAAAAAAAAGAGTGAGGCTCAAAAGCAAAATAATTACGCAAGGCAGAAACAGGGGAAAAGGAATATGGTTTAAAAAGCACAAACCCACTAACAGATTCTTATCCCTAAAGAAGAGAAGGAGGCACCGGTCGCTGAAGCACTTTTGCCCGAACCTACCCGTGCTCAGGCCCAAGAGCAGCAGCAGCAGCGGCACAGGACAACTCCGCGGCGCCAGCTCCATGATGAATACCGCGCGGCAGCATCAGCTGCGGGCTGGAGCCCGCGCCTCATCACGTGACTGTGGCGGGCTGGGCGAGGCCGAGCCGGGACGGGGCGGGGCCTGGGCGTCGGGGCGGGGCCTGAGCGTCGGGGTGGAGCGGGGCTTGGGCGGGTGGAGCGGCTAGCGACATCTCGCGCGCCCTCTGCCCCACTGGCCCACTAGGATACCGGCAACGGCGCTCGGGGTGTTCTTTTTTTTTTTTTTTTTTTTTTTTTTTTGCGGTGCGCGGGCCTCTCACTGTTGTGGCCTCTCCCGTTGCGGAGCACAGGGTCCGGACGCGCAGGCTGAGCGGCCACGGCTCACGGGCCCAGCCGCTCCGCGGCATGTGGGATCTTCCCGGACCGGGGCACGAACCCGTATCCCCTGCATCAGCAGGTGGACTCTCAACCACTGCGCCACCAGGGAAGCCCACTCGGGGTGTACTTTTTGCCCCACTACGTCGTTCTTTGCCGTTTTGGGGACAAGCAGAAAGGAAGAGGCGTTTAATGCACTGATTTGACTTGGGTTGTGTGACAGAACTGGGACGCTACAGAGAAATAACCACGAGGACCTTCCTGCCCCGCCCATCTGTTCCTTCCCCAACAAAAGACCTGGCATTTCAAACTGCTGCATCTGCCCCAAATCAGATTAAACCTGGCCAGCTTAATCTGGAAACTGTGGGATTCCATTTTCATAGATTTGTTCTTAAAATTATTTTTCTTATAAAATTACGAATATAATGGACATTTTGGAAATTTGGGGGGAAAATTAGATACTACATAAACATTGTTGGCATTTGGGATTTTTTTTCCTCTAGTCTTTTACGTCATCTTTTTAAATACGATAATAAAATTTTTTATTTTTTTTCTCGATAATTTGTCATTGGCATAATTCTGTGTTGTTAATGATAGGGATTGAGTAGGATAATCAAATAGTTAGCTTAGAAACCCCGTTAGGGGATTGTTAATAGGGAACTTTAAGGAGCTTTGGGAGACCACAGTAAGATTAGTGATCACTCAAGAAAGTAATGGGAAAATCCTGAAAAACTGGGCTTGCTTGACTCATAAAGCAGAACAAGTGGCTTAGCATCAAAACCAGATTGGCTTAACAACAAAGTAAAGCTAGCTTGATTAGCAACAAAATCATGCAATAGAAGCATGAGACATGCCCCGGAACAATCCAACAACGGTGGCATGAGACCTATATCCTGCCCAGTGGTGTCATCAAGTTAATGACAACCGTCACATGCTCTGTGCACACAAAAAGCAATCATTTATAGAAAGGTGACATATCAAAGTGAAAGGTCCGTATTGTACTGAGACCTGAAATAATTTTTCCAAAGTGCCATGACAGTCCTGGCCTGACCATGTAGGGACAAAAAACCCAATCTGGAGGAGGAACTGATGAGGAAAGCGTGACATCTACTCAAGAAAGACAAAGAAGGTCTTCTCCCCCTCCTCTCTCTTTCCTCTGATTATAAAAATGTAACCCACTAAGTACTCGGGGCATCGCAACGATTGCCTGACTGCTTGTTAAGCTCCGCAAGCATCCTAGTCTAATAAATCACCTCTTACCTGTTTGCTTCTCGATAAATTCTTTCTAGCTGAGACATAAAGGATCGCGCCCCCTAAATGACACCTAACTGTTTCGTTAACATGACAACAGTCATTTTAAAGAGGCAATTAGAGGTTTGGGAAGGGGAAGGGAGGAAAAAGGATGGGAGAGGTGTTTTCTTGTGTGTTTGTGTGTGTGTGTGTGTGTGTGCGCGTGTCTAAATGTCATTTTTATTTTAGGGTGTACAGAATAACTCACCTCAGAGCTAGGAAACAAGATTGTGCAGGGCGGTATGAGGGTCAGGTTACTTCTAAATATTCTGCTTCAAAGGTGCACATGACAAAACAGAAAAACAAAGTACATGTGACAACTCTCTCCTGTTCTCTAACCCTCTGCCCCTGCAGTTCATCAACGGACAGATGTTTGCATCTGCAGCCTTGTGAAATGGCAGAGTGCTGCAGGTGAAGGGGGAGGGTGCTGAGATTTGGGCCAGAGAAGAGAAATATGCAACCAGGTTCTCTTAAACTTTAGCATGGGATGCTCCAGAATGAGTAAAATCCCATAATGCTGGTATTGGGGATGAGCCTCTGGAGAAACATTTGAAAGATACTATTTATATAAAAGTTACACGGTTAGTCAAACAGAAGTAATGATGTAACAAAGATTATCCTAAACTTTTCCTATCTAAACATTCAAAGTTGTTCTGTGTCACCAGAGCCTCAAATACACTTAAACCCTGCCGTAATTAGGCCCTAGGGCTTCACTTTTGTCACAGAAAAATAGCACTATGATAAATATCTATATTTTGCATATGGTATTTTTCATATTGGAGGTTATTTCTCTAAGATAAAATAGAAGTGGTATTATTGCATTAAAGGCTGCAACCGTTATTCTGCAAGTCAGCCCTCCCTCCCTATTGGCTGGTTCCATATCTGTGGATTCCACATCCGTGGATTCAACCAACAGGAGATCAAAAATATTTGGAAAAAATTCTAGAAAGTTCCTAAAAGCAAAACTTGAATTTACTGCATGCAGGCAATTCTTTACATAGCATTAACATTGTACAGGCATACCTTGGAGATATTGCAGGTTTGATTCCAGACCACCACAATAGAGTCACACAGATGTTTTTTGTTTCCCAGTGCATGTAAAAGTTATGTCTACAATATACTGTAGTCTATTAAGTGTGCAATAGCATTATGTCTTAAAAAATGTACATGCCTTAATTAAAAAATTTTTTATTGCTAAAAAAATTCCTGACCATCATCTGAGCCTTCAGCAAGTCATAATCTTTTTGTAATAGTAACACCAAAGATCACAGAGCACAAATCACTGTAACAAATATAATAATAATGAAAGTTTGAAATATTGGCAAATTGTGAAGAATTACCAAAATGTGACACGAGATACAAAGTGAGCAAATGTTATTGGAAAAATGGCACCAATAGACTTCCTTGAAACAGGGTTGCCACAAACCTTCAATTTGTGAAAAATGCAATAGCTGTGAAACGCAATAAAATGAGGCACGCCTGTATCTACAACTATTTACATAGCATGTATTAGGTATTATAAGTAATTTAGAGATGATTTAAAGTATATGGGAGATTATATGCAAATACTACACTATTTTATATGAGGGACTTGAGCATCTGTAAATTTTGGTATCTGTGGGGTGATTTGGAACCAATCCCCTAGAGATACTGAGGGGCAACTGAATATAACATTAAAAGTGTTATTTTTAATCAATGGGATGGGCTTATTCAGCAGAAATAATGGAGGGGAGAGAACTCCCTGATAAAATGACAGAGTAAAAATCAACTAGAAACTGTGGTTGATAAAAGGCAGGGATCAAAAGGATAAAAGTCAGGCATTGACAGGGAAGGGATATGAAATTTCCTGGGGGTAGTGGTAATATTGCACATTTTTTTTTATATTGCACATTTTGATACGTGTGTTAACAAAGAAAATTCAACTGAGTAAAAATTTTGTTTTTTTGGCCACATCTTTCAGCATGCGGGATCTTAGTTCCCTGACTAGGGATCAAACCTGTGCCCGCTGCATTGGGAGAGTGGAGTCTTAACCACTAGGGCCACCAGGGAAGTCCCCTCAACGGAGTAAATTTTAAAGATCTTATTGGCTTTATTCAGTGATTCATGAATCAGGCAGCATTCAACCTAGCAGATAGAAAGGAGCTGCAATGTTCAAAATGAAAGACTTTTATAGGTAGAAAGGAGCAGAATGAGGAAGTTATACAGACAAAAACGTGGGTTGGTTATTGCAAGTTTACTTGCCTTTACGGGATGGCAGGGGTCTATCAGGCAGATTAACTAGTGCTAAATAGACAAATCCTAATGGACTGGTTTAAGATTCCATTTCTGGGACAGCCAAAACTGTAATTAGGGCTTCCCTGGTGGCGCAGTGGTTGAGAGTCCTCCTGCCGATGCAGGGGACACGGGTTCGTGCCGGGTCCGGGAAGATCCCACGTGCCGCGGAGCGGCTGAGCCCGTGAGCCGTGGCCGCTGAGCCTGCGCGTCCGGAGCCTGTGCTCCGCAACGGGAGAGGCCGCAATGGTGAGAGGCCCGCGTACCGCAAAAAACAAAAAAAACCAAAAACAAACAAACAAACAAAACTGTAATTAAGTCTCTGTTTGGTGATGTGGGGCTTAGCATAAGTGACTTCATTTGGGGCCTGTTGTCTTGTTTTTAACAGGTGTTTGCATTACAACAGATGTATACATTTGTCGACACTCAGCAAACACACTTGATTTGTTCATTTCACAAGAGGCAAATTTTGCTTGAAAAGGAAAAAATTGTAAACAAAACTTCACCTTTAGTTAATCATATGGGTTTGAAGTGTTTAGGAGGAAGTGTATGCAATCTTTAAAATGCATCCAAAATATATGATGGAGGGGCTTCCCTGGTGGCGCAGTGGTTGAGAGTCCGCCTGCCGATGCGGGGGTCACGGGTTCGTGCCCCGGTCTGGGAGGATCCCGCATGCCGCGGAGCGGCTGGGCCCGTGGGCCGTGGCCGCTGGGCCTGCGCGTCCGGAGCCTGTGCTCCGCAAGGGAGAGGCCACAACAGTGAGGCCCGCGTACCACACAAAAATTTAAAAAAAAAAAAAAAAAAAAAAAAAAAAAATGATGGAATGATGGGTGGAAAGAGCAATGAATAGATGGATAAATATGTGATAAAGCAAGTATTATAGTAAGATGTTAATGGTAGAATATGGGCGGCAGGTATATGGGTGTTCACTATATATTTTTTTCAACCTTTATATGTGTCTGGAAATTTTTATAATAAAATATAAGGAAAAAGCTAGGAAAAGTAGGACTAGACCTCTGGTGGATTGTAGAAGTCCATTCTTAAAATGCCTTAGGACTTGAAGTGCATACTATTTCATCTGTTTAAGTTTTTGACGATGTAAGCAAAGGCTACCAAACAGGGAACCCCCCAAATGCTCTTATGACACAAGAATCACCAAACAATGAGTCACTTACAGTGGCTGTGTAGATAAATGTGGTGTTAAGTATGGCAAACTGTGAGTAGGTGCACTATAATCTCCATTTTAATCTGGCCTTCAACACTGGGTGGTCTTTTATGAGGGCGAACACTAACATATCCCCTTTTCTTGACAGTTTATCATCACTAGAATCAAGGCAACAAAACACACCTGGGAACCAAGTGAAAGATTATTATTCTAAGAGCCAGCAGTAAAGTTCCTCCCAAGAATTGGAATGGTCTTTAAGAAAAATATCTTTTTGAATGAAATAATGCCATGTACAGCAACATGGATGGACCTAGAAACCGTCGTACTAACTGAAGTAAGTCAGAAAGAGAAAGACAAATATCACTTATACGTGGAATCTAAAATACGACCCAAATTAACTTATGTATGAAACAGAAACAGACTCAGACATAGAAAACCAATGGATGATTACAAAAGGGAAAAGGGTGTGGGGAAGGATAAATTAGGAGTTTGGGGTTAGCAGATACGAACTACTATATATAAAATACATAAACAACACGGTCCTACTGTATAGCACAGAGAACTATATTCGATATCCTGTAATAAACCATAATGAGAAAAAAAAAACTTATTGGTTCCTTGACATTAGGAGATGGGAGCTGAGAGTATAGGGAAATCAGCCAAGGCAACAAAGAATTGCTAAACTGTGCTGCACAGGAACTTGAGAGGAATTTGGTTTCCTTCTAGGAGAGGAAAGAAGAGAGATAGATGAAAAGAAGGGGACTGTGCAGAAAGAACAGCAAAAGTGAGTCAAGACTGAAGAGCCAATGGAATTTTCTCTCATGGAGAGTGGCAAAAGCACATTTTTTAAGGTGATGCTTGTGGTTCAGTTTGAACTTGCATTTCTGTGATGTAAACTTGTCCTCTCGGGACAGATCAAAAATGTAATAGAGCTTTGGGGGAGGCAACGGGATTGGAAGAAATCTATTGTGAACTTATCTCAAAACTGTGTTTGCAACAATACTTTTAAAATTATATGCTGGGGAAGGGTATGAGAAGCTGATGGAGGCTCATTGGCTGAGGGCTCGTTAAAGGCCTTCCCAGTGAATTCTCAGAGCATACGCTTGCGATCCAGGGTGTTACATGGCAGTCTCTTCCCGGTGTGTCTTCACACCATCTTCCTTCTGTGTGTGTCTTTCTCTGTGCACTTACACGTGCTGTTCTCCCTGTATGGACTGCCCTTTTGCATGTTTTCTCTCCCCTGCACCTGACTAGTTACTATTGAGACTTCAGCTGTCAGTTTAAACGTCACTTCCCAGGGAAGCCTTTCCCAACACTGCAGACTATGTGAAGTCTACATAGGATCTCACAACATCCTGTACCTCTACTTCTTGATGCTCATCATAACTGTTTTAAAATAATCGTTTGTGTGGTTATTTATTTTAATTTTATTTTCCTCACTAAACTGTGGACACCATGAGATTGAGGATCAGGCTGTCCTGGATGGTTGGCGAAACAGACCCTGACCGTGAAGTAGTATTTGAGAGTATCCTATGAGACCCATGCAGCCCTATTGAAACTACTCTGCCATGATATCAGAGAGGCAAACAGTCAGCATTTTGCCTTTTTCCAAGTTTGGGATAAATTATTCTTTTCTTGTATGCAGGGCCTCAGAGGCACCAGCATATTCAGGGAGCTATAAGTAATAGGGGAATTGTTGTAGAATAAAGTACAAGGGGTCTTGGTTGGTCTGGATGAGAATGCAGCTACTGCTGACAAGCTACTAACTCAGGATTCACTGCAGGTGGTGTGAATCCGGGGAAGAGGATTAGGCAGGCAGTCACATGACCAGATCTGCGGGGGGGCAGGCAATTTTGTTTCATAGTTGCAACAAAAGTGTTTTTTCTCTTCTTCAGGGCTAATTTCCTGAAGGAACCGGGCTAAACGCCATGGCAATTATTTCCAAAACTCAAACAGGATGATAGCAGGCAGGGAATCGTAAAAAAGCCCCCCAGTCAAGGAGGAGGGAAGAGATAAATGTGCTTGACAAAGCTGAGTGAGAACAGGAAAATCTGAGAGAAGAAATGGACTAGAAATAATTCTTAGGAACAACGAAAACCCAGAAAGGCCAATGCTATTTTTCATGCTCCTTATTTTCAGCTTCAGTTTCTAAATTTAAATCCCTTAGGTGCAACGACAGGAATTCAACTCTATATGTGGGGTGTATCAGAATGTACCTTGTTCCTCAAATTTCCAAACTCAGGTAAAAATAAATCAGGGGGGGTTCCCTGGTGGCGCAGTGGTTGGGAGTCCGCCTGCCAATGCAGGGGACACGGGTTCGTGCCCCGGTCCGGGAAGATCCCACATGCCGCGTAGCGGCTGGGCCCGTGAGCCATGGCTGCTGAGCCTGTGCTCCACAACGGGAGAGGCCACAACAGTGAGAGGCCCGCGTACCCCCCCCCCTACACACACAAATTGACTTGAATAAAGGTAATTTAAAATAAATAAATAAATAAATCAGGGACCAGAGACAAATGAGTTTGCTTGAGTCCGTTCTTACATGTCAACCAGGATGGGAACTCCCACCAGTGACAGCAGCAAGGAGGAGCTTCTCTGCCACTTGCGCCTTCAGGTGTTAACGTAGCCCAAAGTAAGGAACTTGGACTTAAATCCCCACCTGCCGTACCTCCCCTCCCCCACCAGAGCAGTGTCAGAGAAAGACAGCTAAAACAGAATAAACAAGATCCAGAATCTCAGACCATAATATGAAAATGTTCAGATTTCAACTTCTTCAATTTCATACCCAGAACCAGGAAGATCTCAAACTGAAAAAAAGACAATTAATAGATGCCGACACAGAGATAATGGAGATGTTAGAATTATCTGACAAATATTTTAAAGCAGACAGGATAAACATGTTGAAATGAATGTAAGAAAAGAAAGACTCAGCAAGGAAATAGAAAGTCTCAGCAAAGGAATAGAAGATGTAAAGGAGACCCAGAAGGAAATTTCAGAACTGAAAAATACAATTACCAAGGTGAGAAGCTCAGTGGATGGACTCTACAACAAAATGGAGGGGAGAGAGGAAATAATCAGTGATCTAAAAGAGAACAATAGAAAATTCAACTGAACAACTGAGAGAAAATAAAGTTAAAAAAAAAAAAAAAAAGAGCCTCAAGGATCTGTGGGACTATAATAAGAGACCTAACGTTTAAGCGATTGGAATCCTAGGAAGAGCGGCTGAAAAAGTACCCCAAGAAATAATGGCTGAAAATGCCCCAAATTTGGCATGAGATATAAACCTACAGATTCTTGCAGCTGAGTGAAACTCCAGCAGGATAAACCTAAAAAATTCCATGCCAAGACACAGCATAATTAAAAATTTGAAACCCCGACAATAATAAAATCTTGAAAGCAGAGAAAAATGACACCTTACCTATAAAGTAAAGACAATTCCAAGGATAGCAGATTTCTCACCAGAAACCACAGAGGACACACTCGAGGTCCCGATAATAGGGGGAATGGTGGTGTTTTGTGCATCTCCAGAAAGGAAACAAGACTAGCCAGGTAAACGCTGCTTAGGTAACTTTCCATGTTTTGGAGTAGCAGTCATCAAACTGGGCGGAAATGTGTCCTGAGGAGTCGCACGCACTTTCTAAGGAGAGGTAGGCCTGTGTGGTTTTAAGAGAATTCAGTTCATCTCCCTCTTTCACTGGGACTCCTTCCTACAGCTGATTGCCTGAGAATGTGTCTGTGCACTGTTTCTGTTCTCCTCAAAGTGTCTTTCTCCCTCCTGACCCCATCCACATAGCCTTACAGCACCTACTGTACTTGTTTGTTTCCACCAGCTATTAAATTTAGATTAACTTTAGGGAAACATGTAGTGGATTCTGCTGTAAATCATGTCCATAACAGCAATCATTCATACAAAAAAATGTAACAATGCCCTGAACTTGAGAACCTAGCTTCATTTCATTGGGATTAACTCTTCTTTCTTAGATATTGATATGCTCTTCCAATTCTATCAAATGAATATTTATAAACATAATTGATTTCAACTATCAGATTAAATTGCTAATAAATCTATATGTAATAGTTTTATATGGATGATGATATATGGATGATTTATATGCATATTATATATGGATGATTTATATATAATCATCCATCTCTCTATCCATCTGTCATCAATATACAGGTCTTTTATCATAATCCTCATTTTTATGAATTGTCATTTTTACCCCAGTTTCATCTAATTTTAGCACCATAGACCAGGCACCTCTAATTGTAAAAGTAAGTGGTATAATAATCACTTAAATCTTAGTAGAGCCTTCCCAGATATTGAGAAAGTGAACAACTCTAGCGACTGGGTAAACACTTTCTTTGAAAGTCAGGTGATTCCCAATTCTTTGTTTTTAACATTATTGAACCTAACTGAATTGTTGACTGAAGGAGTACTGAAAATAATTTTTAATGAACGATCTCTAGGTGATTTTACCATGTAAGTTGGAAAGAGTTTTAAGGAATTGACTGATAAAGCCAATAACATAAGTCCTTCCATTCTTATCTACTTACATAAATGAACATGTTTTCTCAGGGCGTCACATCTATGAAAACAAAAAATAGGTCCGGGAGCCCTGTCTCATTTAGCAATATCCATTCACAGAGACTTGGACTAATTAAAAATCCCCACACAGAGCTCCATTTATTTTATTAATAGATATGGTCCATATCCATTTTATTTTCTCCGTTTAATAATTATGTAACAAAATGTGTGGCGTTTTATGGTATTTTGATCAATTGTGTACCTCTAATAATAGTAATAACTCAATCCAGAAGACCTAGAGCATTAGGGAAAATAAAACTTAAAAAAAAATTTTTTTAAACGTATCTACTGACTGCAAGGTATTAGCCATGTACTTAGTCTGGTGACCTTGGGGAAGTTATTTAACCTCTCTGAACTTTTGGGGTTTTTTTAATCTTCAAAATGTGAATAATAATAATAACTCATAATTCATACCTTTGTAATGAAAACTAAAGGAGTTAATATATTATGTGGAAGAAATAGAATGAAAATTCAAGTGATGTAAAATTTCTGATTCCCTTACCTAAGAGTTAATAAGAGGACGTACTTTTTATATTTTAAAATTTGCATGGTGGTAGGTATTAAACTGCTAAGGTATTTAAATTCCACTGGATACTTTTAAGAGAGTGATTAATGGTTTTATTTTAAAATGTCAATATTTACAATACATTAGGAATTACATCTTTTGCAACTCTGTATGATGAAACATTTTGTAAACTAGATGCATTGGGAGTTACGTTTTTGAAATTATGTATATGAGCAAATATCTTAGAAGTAGACCACAGCTGAGCAGTGCTTGTTTATCTAGAGAGTTGCCTAAATTCGGACCCTACGTAGGGCTCAGCAGGAAAGGAATAAAGGCATTTCGCTTATTCTCTTCCCTAGGCCTGTCTTGAGCGTACCTGAATCAATCCCACTCCGCGTTCTCGTCATTCACAAAGCCTGGAGCTGCCATTTGCCACCAATAGGTGGCACCCGTTAACAGGCTCCAGGGGGCGGGCCCCGAGCACGCCTCTCGGAGGCCCAGTGGAATCTCTCGGCTTCCGTTGCGCATCGAGCAAGATGGCGGCCTCCGAGACGGTTAGGCTACGCCTTCAATTTGATTACCCGCCGCCAGCCACCCCGCACTGCACGTCCTTCTGGCTTCTCATCGACTTGAACAGATGCCGAGTAGTCACAGATCTCATCAGTCTCATCCGCCAGCGCTTCGGCTTCAGTTCTGGGGCCCTCCTGGGCCTCTACTTGGAAGGGGGGCTCTTGCCCCCAGCCGAGAGCGCGCGCCTGGTACGAGACAACGACTGCCTCAGGTGAGCGGGCGGGATGGGGGCGCGGCGGTGGGGCGCGGGGACGTGCCTGCGCACGCCCGGGGGCGCCTCCGGCATCTGGAGACCGCGTGTGGGTCCGGGTGAGGGTCGGGGTGAGCTGGGTGGGGGGCTGTCAAACTGCACTTCCGTGAACCCCGGAGATTCTGATTGGTTCAGTCAGGTATGGGGCTCAGGAATCTGCGTTGTAACGAGCATCTTTCCCCGGGAAGCTTCTAACGCAGAAGGTTGGTGGACCACACTTGGAAAAACCCTGATCTTGGGTGTGGGCAGGGCCCGCGTTTTCTTCCAGCCTTGACTTAGCAAGCGCTCACTTAGCCGAGGACTGTGTTAGGTGCGCGGGGTGCCGGGCGTGCCTGAGACCCCGCCTTCCCCTGGCAGCTCGCAGGGTCAGGTGCCGGAGACCCAAGCAAATGGACCAAGCAAGGACCTGTGTCCTTTCTTCACCACTTGCAGGGTGTCCAATCTCAGAGCTCCTGCGATACCTCCTGGGACTGGTGGGCGTCATTTTGTGTCTCACCTGGGTTCACTTAAATAGGTGTTTGGAACCTTTTGGGTTGTGAATTGGGAAAGAAAATAGTTTAAAATATGCTTTTGGGAGTTTTAAACAATGATACTGAGATGAGTATCAAGGAGCGGTTGTGGTGTAAATTGCTCACGTGTGGCTGATGTGTCTCAATAAAATGGTAAGACACGATCATTTCAGTTCGGATTCATATCTTGGACTGATTTATTCAGGGCTTCTTTTTAAAAGCTTCATCTACAGTGAAAAAAAATTCTAGAGTTCTGAACCAGGCTACTTACTTCTGCTTGCCATTTGATGCATGTTGAATATTCCTTTCCCCAGAGTATGTCAGATTCATAAGATTTCTTCAGAGCATCCGGGAATTTTTTTTTTTTTTTTTTTTTTTTTTTTTTTTTTTTTTTTTTAGCATCCGGGAATTTAACTTGGAACAACTGCTACATCTTTGAGCATATGTGTGTCTTTCTCTCTTTTCAAAGCAGGAACACTGATTTACTAATAATGTTTAGCTGTTTCCAGTGACAATTTGAAATAATCCAAGTTTCAAAAAGAGGTCTTTTTCCTTTTTATTCACTGTGAAATAGATCTCCATTCTCTCTGCAATTCAGGGACTATTTAAATATTGCAGTTGTAAGGACTGCATTCTCTCCTGTTAAGTTTACTTTCTGATCTATTTCCTGTCTAATGAATTAATAACTTGCTGATGGCTAACTGCAGTTATATTTCATTTAATGAATCATCTGGAAATTAGACTCTTTATAATGAAGTCAACAGTGTCAAAAGCAAGCCATGAAAACTGTTATGGGAAATAAATATAGCATAATGGCAGGCAGAATTCCTCCTAAACACGAGAATGCACGATTGCATATGGCAAGAAATACCTCTGCAGCTAGCTTCAGTGGGAAATGGGGCAGACCTTAGGAAAAAGTTGAATTTGGAA
This sequence comes from Kogia breviceps, assembly GCF_026419965.1. Taxonomy (NCBI): domain Eukaryota; kingdom Metazoa; phylum Chordata; class Mammalia; order Artiodactyla; family Physeteridae; genus Kogia; species Kogia breviceps. Next base: position 25,520,088 of record NC_081328.1, read on the forward strand.
AAGTTTTATATGTTTTTGTGGTTTCATGTCCATAGTCATTCTCTGTCTTCCCCTGACAGACTCACTTTTCTTCAGAGCTACAGAAGAAAACAGTTTCTTTTCTCAAAGGTACCCAATATTGTTGGAGTAGAGCAAAATAACTAGTTTTGTGTTTCTGTCTATTATCTTCTTGTGTCATGTGGAGTGGATAATTATCTGACTGGATAATCATACCAGGTTTTGCTGCTAAGTGCAGAAGATGGTTGAGAAAGAAGAGATCATCGTGGAACACAAATGGTCGGGAAATTTCACAGTACCTTGAAGGTTGGATAGCCTCGTACAGTTGTGGAGGCCAAAGCTGCCCTGACTTGGTGAAGGGATGAGTTTGCCCAGCAGAAGAATTCTGTCGGGATTGCCAGGAGTGCTGAGAGAGCTCTCCTGAGGCAAAGCGGAGCCTGGTTGTGGGAATCCTGAGAACCAGCCCTGGAGGCGCGAGCATCTCCACACTGGTGTGCCACGGCCACTTCCTCACAGCCCCTTCTTTTGGGCCCCCAGAATCTGACTTCCTCTGCCCCCAGGCTGCTCACATGGAGCTCCTGAAGGCGGTCTCCATCTCCCTTGGGAGGAGGAAGCGCCCCCATTTGCCTGGAGCCCCATCTGTCTGCTAGGGCTGCTCTAACAAAACACCACAGGCTTAAGCAACCGAAATTTCTCTCTCACAGTTCTGGAGGCTGGAAGTCCAAGGTTAAGTGTTGGCAAGTTCTGTTTCTTTCTGAGGCCTCTCTGCTTGGCCAGTAGGTGTCTCTCTTCTTACTGTGTCCTCACGTGACCTTTTTTCTGCCCTCAGAAAAAGGCACGTGACCTGGTGTCTTTGTGTGTCCAGATTTTCTCTCAGAAGGACACCAGTCAGATTGGATTAGGGCCCGCTCTTCACGCCTCATCCGAACTTGATTACCTCTTCAAAGGCCCTGTCTAAATACAGTCACATTTAGAGGTACTATGGGTTAGGACTTCAGCATGAGAATTTTGAGGGGACACAGTTCATCCCATAACACCCGCCGAAGAGAGCTTCACAGAGGCCTGGCTGCAGCACCTGGAGAGCGACCAGCTGGAGTGAGATCTCCCTGTTGAAGAGTCATTCTGTGAGGCAACAGAATGCCTTCTCTCCTCTGTCACTCTTTTGACTGTGCAGCATTTAATACTGATTATTGAATACTGAACATTAGAGATGAGCTCTCATTTCATGTTGCTGTGATCAGTGGCTCGTTGGACGGCCAGCCAAGCCCCTGTTGACATGCCTGTGAGGCTGGCAGAGGGAGTGAAGAAGACAGAGTGTCTGAGCCAGGCTGACGGCGGTTTGGTTTCCTGAGACCTCGGAGCCAGAGAAGGTCCTTGCCATTACGGCTGCTGATCCTTGTGCAGCTCTGGGTCTCTTGACGCTAAATCTCCTTTTGTAGCGTGCTGATGGCTTGGGGGATATAGAATACTGAGAGCTCTTCTCTCGTGTTCAGGAGCGTGTCTGTCCAATGCCCATGGGTAAACAGAGGCCAGTGGAAGTTAGGCCTGGGCGGCTTTCACTGTGGAACATTCATAGTCCCTTCCTATTCTTTTATGAAAACAAAGCAAACAAAAAGGCTTATTGTTTAAAAAAAATTAAACTTCAAAATAGTTCAGGGTGCACAATCCGTTATTTCTTTTCTCATGTACTCTTCCTACATCCCACTCTCCAGAAGTATCCTCAGTTAAATTTGGAGTGTCTTTTCCGTACATATGCAAACATATATACTTACACTTTTTTTTTTTTTTTTTTTTTTCTGGTACGCGGGCCTCTCCCTGTTGTGGTCTCTCCCGTTGCGGAGCACAGGCTCCGGACGCGCAGGCTCAGCGGCCATGGCTCACGAGCCCAGCCGCTCTGCGGCATGTGGGATCTTCCCAGACCGGGGCACGAACCCGTGTCCCCTGCATCGGCAGGCGGACTCTCAACCGCTGCGCCACCAGGGAAGCCCCTATACTTATACTTTTAAAATACACATGTCATTATAATATACATTTTTTCCTACACCTCACTTTTTTTACCCAAGATATCTTGGGTATCGTTCATTTTAGTATATATGATATGTGATGCAATCGTTACGTCATTCTTTTTAAATGCTATATTATTCCTTTGCATGGCCATGTTAATTTATTTAACCAGCCCCTTATTCATGGACATTTTAGGTTGTAATCTTAGTTTGACTGGGCTTCTATAATAAAAATACCATAAACTGGGTAGCATGTAAACAACAGAAATTTAATTCTCCCAGTTTAGAGGATGAGGAGCCCAAGATCAAGGTGCCGGCAGACTCATGGTCTGGTGAGGGCTTGCTTTCTGGTTCACAGATGGTACCTTCTTCCTGTGTCCTTACATGGTAGAAGGGGACTAGGGAGCCCTGGGGGTCTCTTTCATAAGGGCACTAATCCCATTCATGAGGGCTTTACCCTTATGATGTAATCACTTCCCAAAGGCCCCATCTCCTAATACCATAACATTGGGGGGTTAGGATTTCAACATATGAATTTGGGGGGAACACCAAAACATTCAGCCCTTGGCAGTTGTCATCTGGTTTTCACTGTTACATACTGCTGTGGTGAGTATTCTTCTATATCTTTGTGTACTTGGGCAACGATTCAGTAAGATACATTCCCAGAAAGGGTACCCCTTGGTCCAATTTTAAAATTTGATAAGTACTGTCAAGTTGGCCTCCAGAAGAGTTGTACAGGTCTGTATTTATGCCAAAAATATATGAGTTACTTTTGGTCGATATTGTGTGGGCAGTCGGCAAGCTGGAGACCTGAGAAAGCTGATGATAAAGTTCTGGCCCAAGTGCAAAGGCCAGGAAAGCAGATGTTGTGTTTCAGTCTGATTCCTAATCTGAGTCAGGAGAAGTTCTTCTGACGTCCCAGCTCAAAGATAGGCAGGGAGAGCGTATTCCCTCTTGATCAGCCTTTTATTCCATTCAGCCTTCAGTGGATTGGGTGAGGGCCATTCACGCTGGGACTATCTGCTCACAAAGGCAGTCTGTTTAGTGTACAAATTCAAATGTTAATCTGATCCTGAAACACCCCGACAAACATGCCCAGAACAATGTTTAACCAAATATCTGGTCACCCCAGGGCCTAGTCAAATTGGCACATAAAATTAATAATCACCAAATGTTATGGAATTTTACGATGGCTGTCAGTACCCCAGAGAACATAAATTATAAATTGTCCGGTGTTTTCCTAAATTTAAACAAAATAAAAATCAAATCTGATTTTTTAAAAAGTAGCTTACAGTTAAAAACAAAAATTGATAGTTAGCATTATCACCATTTAGCATAGGCACATAATGTAGTGGAAAGGTTGTGAACGTTGACGTTAGACAAACAGGTTTGAATCCTATTTCCGTGGCTTATTAGCTGTGGATCCTGGGCAGTTACTTGTCTGAACCGTAATTTTGTGATCTGTTTTAAAATGAAAGATACCTTCTTCATGGCGGTGTTTAGATTAGAGAAAATCTATAGAAAATGTTTAGGATGCAGTAGTTGAGCAATAAATAAAACTAGTCATTTGAGATGGTGGTCATTTGAGACCGTAAGTGATGCCATATAGGCCATTTTGTTAAAAAGGGTCTTTTGTCCTTAAGCGATTTGACATTTTTTCATTGCCTGATGACAGTGACAGTTTGCAGTCCTCTTAGTATGTAACTACATCCTGGAGACATGCTTATGAATTACTACTAAAGCTTTCTCTCTTGTTCTTTTGATAGAGTTAAATTGGAAGAGAGAGGAGTTGCTGAGAGTCCTGTAACAGTTAGTAATGGTGATAGTACTCGTTTATTACCTAGAAAAGCAAAGAAGCGGGCATTTAAGTTGGAGGAAGATGAAGAAACCGAACTAGATTACAAAAATTCAAGGAAGCATTGGAAGAGGCATGAGAACAATAACAGTGAGAAGACCTTGGATCTAGAACCAAAAGCTGTCCCAGATCAGAGTGTGAGTAAAAAAAACAAGAGGAAAAACAAAGCCACATGTGGTGTAGTGGATGCTGATGATGGAGAGACCAAAAGAAAATCACCAAAGAAAAAGGAGAAATGTGAATATAAAAAGCAGACAAAGACTCCCAAGTCTTCTAAAGCACAGTCAGTGAAAGAGTGGACCATCCTGAAGTACAGTCCTCCAAAAGGTCCTCCTGCTAGAAACAGCCTTGTGAAAGCCAAAAGAAAAGGTGGCACAGGCATTTGTACAAAAGAGAGTCCCAATTCCTCCTCAGAGTCTGAGTCTTATCATGAATCAACCAGTGATGGTCTCAGCAATGTCATCTTGGAGGTCAGACATTCCCCAGAGAAAATCTCGACTGAAGTCTCAAAGGAAGGTTCCTCTATGAAAGCCACAACTGCAAACAAAGTGGCTGCAGAAACTGGTTTTACCTCTACCCCCATCAAGGGCAAGACCTCCAGAACATCATCTTCTAGTTCAGACTCTAGTTCAGAGTCAGATGACCAATGTGTGATGTCAAAGAGTACCCCGGTGTGTACTGCAGATTTCTTAAAGACTGTAGGTCTCTTTGCAGGAAAACGTCCAGGGCCATCCTCACAGGTTCCAAACGCTGCTGGATGGAAGCAGTCGGACTCAAATGGTGGCAGACAGGCCCTTGGTCCTCCTCCCAATATGACTCTCCCCATCACTTTGGGAAGAGGTTGGAGTAGGGGAGAGGACCTTCTTTCTTGGAAGGGAGCGAGGGGTCGGGGTATGCGGGGCAGAGGTCGAGGACGAGGGCATGCTGTTCCCTGTGTTTTAAATAGAAATGCTGATTATCAGAAGCAACAGCAGTTGAATGAAATGGTGACAAACTCATCTACTGTTATCCAGGTAAGTATTATCTATCGTGAGTTTACCTCACGTAGTGTTTCTGGAATTGATGTCATGGGTTCACAGTTTCTCACTAGTAACAAAATCACATGACTAATACTGTTTTTCAGAATCCCATAGAGACACACAAGAAGGACTACAGTCTCTTACCGCTTTTAGCAGCTGCTCCTCAAGTTGGAGAAAAGATTGCATTTAAGGTATATTTTTAAAAAACAACAATAGTTACAACAAAAAAGATTATTCCCCCTCTAAGTAAACTTACTCATTAGCATGTCAGGTTACATTTATATTTATAATATAATATAATTTATATTAATAAAATTTAATAAATTTATTAAACTAATTTATATTATATCATATTTGTAATAACTCTTCCCGGATCATATCTTTCACGTGCTCTTGCCTAGCATGTAGTAGGTGCCTAGTAATTGTTTTCTGAATGAGTAGAAATGGCTCAGCCTGGTGTCTAGAACATAGCAAGTGCTCAATAAAAAAAGGCTCTATGTATCACCCCAAAAACCTCCCAACCCCCCCAAAAAACCTTTCCTACTGGAACCCCTGTTTTGCCACAGGCTCATGGTAGGGCTCCCAGAGCGGTGGAGTGGACACCCCAATACTGCGTGCTTTTTTTCCTCAGGAGTAGGGGAAAGGAGCCACAGGGCATGTGTATTTGTGAGTTTTTTTCTTCTTTTTTAGCTTTTGGAACTAACATCCGATTATTCTCCTGATGTTTCTGACTACAAGGTAAGGTTCTTTATTTTAAGGTAATCAAATGTCTAGTATATTAAAGAAGTTAAAGTCATATTTAATACTGCTAATATGGATAACATGGATTTTTATGGAGTAAATAATGTCATAAAGTAGAAAATAAAAATATTTTCAAAATGTACACTTTTTGATAATATCACTTTGAAGTCTCCCAGTGTTATTTTTCTTAATACTTGGGAAGAATATAGAATGAGAATGACAGATTTAATTTTTTTGATTACTCATTTATTTCTAATCAGCTTAGATACACAAAATTATTTAGAGAAAAATAGATAGCTCTCAGCCAGAAAATTTGATTATTTTCAGCATAGGAATCTATTTCATATATTTGTGAATTACTACTGGTTATTATCATCTAATATGGTTTGTTTTGCTTTACCAGTAAACCACAGGTAATTCACAAATACTATCCTCAGAATTTACTCACTTAATATTTGTATGGGACTTCATATTGGCATATGAACTTTATCACAGTTCAGTAAAAGTTTGACTCAATCAGTAATTACATGTTTCCTTTCCTTTCTCACCCATTCAAAATTTTGCTGAAAATCTTGTTAAAATGCATGCTTTCTTATTTTGATGTGAGATTCAGAATGTAAGTCCATTTTTTAAGGGAATAATTGATAACGTTAATATAGTAATACAGATAAGGTGTAAGAAGATTTGATTCAATCTGAGTTGATCCCTTGGTAGCCTTTTAAAATCTTGGTAAGAATCTTTCTTCAAAAGCAGGCTGGAAGAAGAATCAGTTCATGAAGGGATTTGGTTGGTTAGTTCTGGGTAACTGGTGTTTTATCATCTTTTTCATCTTAGCCCCTTAATATAGGTGACCACATAACTTATATAAATCAGAACACTTGTGAGTGAAAAGGCTTAATATTTTATTTATAATTATACTGAAAGGAAATGTAAATGGACCTGTCTTGGGCAAACCAGGATGTTTTTTCACCCTGCCATAGATGACTAATTTAATTCTGTGGTACGTGAGGAAATGGAGATAAACATGAATTGGTACGTCCCACAGCCTCTACCAATTGTTGATTATAGATGATATTGATTTTTTTAAAACTCATATTAAATGGATGTTGGTCATTATAGTTATCATCTTGGAAAGCTATTTGCTTACTTTATTTCCCAGTGTTTTTAGAACTTTTTTGAAGTTGCTTTCAAAACTGTTTCAAGGGTGAAAATCAGTACCACTTTTTTGCTTTGATGTCAAGTACTGTTATCCAGCTAGATCATCGGCTTTATTCATTAAGCTGGTCTTTAAAAGTCAAAACTACCTTCAAAGAATGTAGTCTCCTCAGCCCCTAACCTGTCTCATTTGTATCCGTGGGGTTTTAATTTATGGAGGTGACTGAGTGATGACACAGAGAAGTCAGTGCTACTGAGAAAGGAATTTATTACTTACATTTCCCGAGAGAAGAGGGGGATGCCACACCAGGCAGGACCACAGGGGACAGCACCTGGTTGTGGCTGGGAGGCAGAAGCAGCAGGGAGGAGCTTTTATCGGGGTTTGGTGTAGGCAAGCAGGGTGAGGGAGACGGCTTAGGATCGGCTAGTCTGAATAAGTAGCAGGCTGTGGGCTATAGGGGCTGTCCCTGTTTGGTACCTGCTCCTGGGATGATTGAGACCAGGGGAAATGCTGGCTTGGTATGTGGGAGTTTTATTTCAAATGCATGTCGATTTATGTAAAAACTTTTTTTGTTGAGATGAAACCCACATAACAAAACTCACTGTTTAACTGTTTTAAAGTGTGCAATTCAGTGGTTTTAGTATATTCATAATAGTTCACATGTTGATTTTTGACTTGGACTTTTGTTTTTGAAAGGAAGGAAAAATATTAAGCCATAATCCGGAGACCCAGCAAGTAGATATAGAAATTCTTTCATCTTTACCTGGTGAGTGTTCTAGAAAAGAATTTGGCAGTGTAGGCTCTTCGCATCTACATTGGTTTCTAAACAGCTTTCACACACAGGCGCTGCTGTCTTCCTTGGCCCCCATGGCTGCCTGGCGCTCTGCATACCTCTGTCAGCACAGAGTGGCCGGGAGGGTGGGTGCTGCACTCCCACAAGTGGAGGTGCGTGTCTACTAAGAGTTGTTGGGTTTGTTCCCAGAGCTGTTAGGCGAGTTGTTCTTGTGACTGTAGTTATGTAATTTCGTAAAATTACATAAATTGATGAAAATTGATGGCAAAAAAAATTATGTCTGTGAAACCTAAGTTGAATGCTGACTCAGGATTGTTACTGAAAAATTCGCTTTTGAATTATATGTGGTGGATCAGCTGTAAGAGATTGGGAGGAATTTGGTAAAAATCTGGGAAGATTCTACGCTTACATTGTGTTGCCAGCTTTTGTATTCTTGCATCACTTAAAAAAAAAAACCTCAAAACTCAAAAATTGTGGAAATTGCATATATACATTAAGGATATGATTTATAAAAGAAAGACAGCTCTAGTTGGTGGACTCATAAGACCTACTAGCTCTGTTTCAAAAGATAGGCAAATGAACATACTTCTGTGTATTAAGTCAAAATAAAATGTCTAAAGTACAAGTGTATCCACACTCTCACACATTATTTTAAATGGTTCCCTGCTTTATCCCTGATTCACCCCACCCATTATTGGTTCTGAAATCCTGGAATAAGAGGGCTTTTACAGTATATGACTTAACTGGGGTTGTGTTTGCAGGGGTCCCTGGCCAGGGAGTAGAGGAGATCTCTTTTTCTTTAGCAGACTCTAAGGAATTAATTATTTTCTGTTCGTGTTTAAATAAGGTAGTGAGTAAAAGATTCAGAACTCCAGTACATAGAAATCATTCAAAAAGGTTTTTCAGAGAATTCCCTGGCAGCCCAGTGGTTCGGATTCAGTGCTTTCACTGCAGGCGCCCAGGTTCAACCCCTTGTCGGGGAACAAAGATCACACAAGCCGTGCGGTGCAGCCAGAAACACACACACACACACACAAAACAAAACAAAACAAAACTTCCACTGGTTTTCCAGCTTTCTTCGGATTCGGTTTCATTTGAAGAAATCCCCCTTCTTTGGAATGGTGGACAGAGGTTTGTCCATGGTCGAATTCTGTGGACACAGCCTGATCACTTCTTGTCAGGTGATTGACAGTGATGACATCCAATTAGGACTTTTCTTTTTGGGAGTGTCAAGAAACTTCATCTGTTTTTTAGCAGAAGTACAGGTAGTCCTCACTTTGCATGGTTCTAATATACATGAATTTCAGTTACCATGGTTTAGTTAAATAAAACCAGCTCCCCGGTGACATTGGTATGTTAACTTTTAACTGTGAGTAACTGTATACTAGCTCTCCCGTCCACAAATCACTGCATGAATAACACATGGCCATATGATTAGTGACAAGTCACATCACTTCTTTCAAAGTCTGTTGGTGGTTGGTCACCGTGCATCTGTTACTCAGTTCCCATAACACAGCGAAGTGTGTAGTTGTGCTGCTTCCTTGTCTCTCAGTGGTGAACCCACGTGACACTTTACAAAACTGGATAGTTGAAATAGGGAATTGGTCAACAAAGATGAAAGCCCAACAAAGAAACAAAAAGTGATAATGCTAAACGTGACATCCAAATCGAGTTTAAGTGAAATCATAGAAGAAGTAGCTCACTGTGGGAATGTTGACATTGAGCTTTATGTGAGCTTCTTGACGTCAACGAGGAAAGCGGTTGTGATGGCAGGGATGAGGATGTCCTAGAAGTGACATCAGCAAAAACTTCGCAAAACTGTGAAAAAGAAACTCTCAGAGCTATTTCATGACGTTAAAAGCTCAAAGAATAACAAACTGAGAGGAGTAGGACAGTTATATAAGGCGTAGAAAAGATTCTCACTCTGTACTGTGGTTACATGACAAGAAGGTGAGCACTGCTCAAACTACCCTCGATAAGTTTCTTACAAAGACATAGAACACTTTAATTCTCAGTATTTCTGTTTTAAATTATATCAGTGTACTACATAGATAGCAGTTTTAGCATTTTTTCATTTCCCTATACATAAAGGTTTTAAAGTTTTGACAAAAAATTTTAAAGATCATGAGACAATCATAAGTTTTCCCATTGATTAAGATTGTTTTGCATGATTTCAGCCTGCACGGTCACTTTAACGGCCCCACCCTACCATGTAAAGTGAGGACTGCTGTATTACCAAGTAGTAAGCCTGTGTGATTTCTGAGGACACAGCAAGATATAAGAACTTTGCAGAATTCACATTACCTTCCCTTGTTGAAACATACCAGCTATTTGGGGGATTATCTTGTGGTTACACATTCTTTTCCAGGATTACTAGTGGTAACGGATCAAGCTCATTTCTTTTTGATGAAGGAAAGGTTGTCACTGATCAATAGCCGAGAAGCTCCTGTCTTTTGATGCAGGGTTTTCGAAGGCTCTCCCGTCACTGAGCATTCCATACTTTCATGTGTGTCGCCAGCCTCCACATCAATGGACAGTGTGCTTGTGGTTGTTTTTCTAATGATATGAATTCCCTGTAGAGGAACATTTCACTACTGGGAAATGACTCATTGTCTCTCCTTCCTACCGTCTGGTTTCAGCCGTGAAAGAACCTGGGAAATTTGATTTGGTTTATCACAACGAAAATGGAGCCGAGGTAGTGGAGTACGCTGTGACGCAGGAGAAGAGGGTAGGCACGCTTCTCTTCTTGGGATTGCTTGGTCGTCCACTCTCTTGACTGGCTACTGGTGGCCTGGAAGGTGACATTGCAGCTTCCTGAACTGCCTGTTTTAAAATCATAAAGGATCTCAGCCTTGGGGATCTCTGTTATGCCTACAGGGTGGCTATAACAGTGCCAAGTGCCAAGTTAGGGTGCCATCTTGAAAGTCAGAGAGCCTATAAGAGAAGATGCACAAATAAATCTTATTTAGGAGTGTATAGTTGCATAAAATCAGTTTTGGGAGTTCCCTGGTGGCCTAGTGGTTAGGATTCTGGGCTTTCACTGCCATGGCCCTCGTTCAGTCCCTGGTCAGGAACTGAGATCCCACAAGCCATGTGGCACGGCTGAAAATCAAAATCAAATCAAATCAAATCACAGTTTTATAAGGGTGTCAGTAGAAAAGAGTAGCATTTTTAAAACTTTTTATTGAAAAAAAAAAAAGTACACATAAATGTACAGCTTGGGCTGTTTTCACCAGTGAACATACCCCATGTAGTAACCAGCACCCAGATCAAGAAATAGCACATGAGCAGCCCCTCCAGAAATTTCCATCACGCCTCCTTGTAGTTACTACTACCTCTCAAATGTTAACCATGATTCTGACTTATAACAGCACAGGTCATTTTGAAGAATGATGTAAAATGATGAATCTGTCTTTTGATTTTGTTTCAGTCCTTCAATTTCCATTTTAGGAAGTATATGGTTTAGAGCTTTGTAGGCAGCCAGACTTCCAGAGTTGCTGGAATGGCTGCCTTAGTAGAGTATGGTAGCATTAAAGTGAATAGAATTTATATTTAAGAAACCACTTCTTAAGGTGTTTATACTTGAAATGTTATGATATTATTCTGAGTTTTAGTATTGCAGTCACGTTTTATCTGAAATGTGAATTTGTGGAAACCCTAAGCAGACTGTATGTTTTGCTTTGTCTTTGGGGTAGATGCCATTCGGGGATTTACTCCAAAAGCACATTTTTAGGGTCTGTGGTAGGCTCAGCAGATTTTGCCCAGTCTCCTGTACTTCTTCACTTGCAATATATGCAGCCCCACTTTTTTGTTGAAATGTATTCTTGGAAACTACATTGGAAAATTAAACGTTGAAGGCTTTCCTCTTGGAGGCCTTATTAAACAGCGGCCTGAAGTGGGGCCTGTAATTACCTTTTTTGACACTAGATGGCTCTCATTATTCATATGGCCAATGTTAGCTTTGCTTTCTCTTGGTAAAATGTGAAATACCTCCTGTTTTTAGGCAGCACAGGAAAAGAGCTACAGAGCTGCACAAAAGGGCATCAACAGTATAGTGATATAACCTTCCTGGGCCACATCTGCCTCCTGGGAGCTCTGTGGGCTGCCTTTCCACAGAGGCTTGCTGGGCAAATCCTCCCGACCGCTTTGTAACCAGCTGCCCGCCCCATACAGCCCTGCTCCAAATCAAAGAAAGATGGAATATGTTTACTGTAAAATTTAGCTGCATTCTAGGTAAACAAGACCTTCTACCCTGATTGAACTTAATTTACTGGGACTCAAATTACTCCAGGTCTTCAAGCGTTCTGCACAAATGGAAATGGACTTTTAAGACGACTAAAATTCATGCGACCTCAAAATAAAGTCTCTAAACTGAATATTTTCTGTTTTTACTCAGATCACCGTTTTTTGGAGAGAACTAATTGATCCAAGACTGATTATCGAATCTTCAAGTAACACAAAGTGCGGAGCTTCCCTGAGTATGATCTCTCCACCTCATGGTTTATAAATGTCTTATTTGTGAAAGTGACTATAACCTGAACTTATTTTTTTTTTTTTTAAAGAAGATTTGAGAGTTGTATGCATTTTTGGTTATCTTTACCGCATAGAAAAAATCTACCTCATCATTTAAAATAACATGGGTGTTGCTTTTTTTAGACCTCTTTTTTTCCCCGCAGGCTTAATTTTAGTAACAAAATTCAAAACATGACATTCTTCAGGCATTGTTTATAAAGCAATGTGTATGTTTTTTTCTCTTTTTCATTGTTTTTGACCATCAAGTTGCCATTGTCAGTAGGAGTTTATAATACCAAGTATAAAAAAGTGCTGCGTATCTTGTCTCAGTAAGTTTTATTAAGTAACATTTTAAAACGTGAAAGCATGTTACTTGACTTAATTTTTTTAACATTTAAGATGTTCCATTCAATATGGAACATCTTATACGTTTCAAGTATTTTATACTTGTAATTGTCAAGAGTTAACCAGTAGTTGGGTTTATTGCAGGCAGTGAGTTAAGGAATCCTTTCATACTCTTTTCAACTTTAAAATGAAGGATTCTTAGGGCCTGTGGAGAGCAGTGGAAATAAGTATGTGTGCCTGGGGAAGAACCGGGGCTCCACTCGGGGGAGAGGATTTACTGTGGGCTCAGACCAGGGTTATCTTATGCAGGATCCCGAGCACCTGGCTGAGTGTGCTGGAGTGAGGATCTTGAACAGAAACTTCCTTTTCTGTTATTATTCAGCACAGAACTAAAACGGCTAAAATGTATAGTGTGAAAATTGTTTTCTTTTAACAAAACATCAGATCCCTCCTTCAGCTTTGCAGATTTTTACATAAAATCATATTGAACTAAACTTCCGTGCTGAGTCATCTTGTTCGGTTGAGTTTTGCGAATTGCTGTCTTGTTTTATAATAATGCAAAAGATTAAACATTTCTGGAACAAGGTTTGCCTTGACTAAAGACTCTGGTGTTGCAAGGTTTAGTCCAGTGGAGTTTGTTAGATTTGGGAGCTATTGGACCAAAGGAGATGCTGTCCAGTTTTAATTTGCATGACATTGATATGTATCAGAGTGTGTATTCATTGATTTGAGAGGTATGACTCCAGAGAGAGTGAGATTAACACGAATGATGGAATCTTGGCACTGGGTTTCTTGTGTAAGCATGCTTTCTTTCCAGGGTTTGGAAAACAAGACAAATAGTAAAGGCCAACAGGTGCATGAAAAAAAAATGCTCAACATCACTAATCTGGGAAATGCAAATCAAAACCACAATGAGATTATCACCTCACCCCTGTTAGGATGGCTCTTATCAAAAAGACAAGAAATAACAGTTGTTGGAAAGCATGTGCAGAATAGGGAACCCCTGTGCACTACTGGTGGGAATGTAAATTGATACATCCACTATGGAAAACAGTATGGAGATTCCTCAAAAAATTAAAAGTAGAACTACCATATGATCCAGCAATTTCACTTTTGGGTATTTATCCGAAGAAAACAAAAACACTAACTTGATGTCAGAAAGAGAAAAACAAATACCGTATGCTAACACATATATATGGAATTTTAAAAAGCGGTACTGATGACCCTAGTGGTAGGGCAGGAATAAAGACACAGACGTAAAGAACAGACTTGAGGGCAAGGGGCGGGGGAGGGGAAGCTGGGATGAAGTGAGAGAGTAGCACTGATGTGTATACACTACCAAATGTAAAATGGATGGCTAATGGGCAGCTGCCGCATAGCACAGGGAGAGCAGCTCAGTGCTTTGTGACCACCTAGAGGGGTGGGATAGGGAGGGTGGGAGGGAGGCTCAAGAAGGAGGGGATATGTGGATGTATGTATACATATGGCTGATTCACTTTGTTGTACAGCAGAAACTAACACAACATTGTAAAGCATTTATACTCCAATAAAGATGTGAAAAAAAGCAAAACACTAACTCGAAAAGATATGGGCACCCCTATGTTCATTGCAGCATTGTTTACAATAGCCAAGATATGGAAACACTGATGTCCATCGATGGATGAATGGGTGAAGAAAATGTGGTATGTGTGTGTGTATGTATATATATATATAATTCAGCCATAAAAAAGAATGAAATCTTGCCATTTGTGATAACATGGATGGCTCCTGAGGGCATTATGCTAAATGAATTAAGTCAGACAGAGAAAGACAAATAGCGTATGATCTGACCTGTGGAATTTCAATAAAAAAACCGAATTTACAAAGAACAGATTGGTGGTTGACAGAGGCAGGGGCTGGGCGGTGGGCAAAATGGGTGAAGGGGGTCAAAAGGTATAAACTTCTAGTTATGAAATAAATAAGTCCTGGGTATGTAATATACAGCATGGTGACTGTAGTTAATACTGTATTGCATACCGTATTTGAAAGGTGTTAAGAGAGTAGTCCTTAGGGATTCTCACCACAAGAAAAAAAATTGTTACGTCTGGTAACTAGACTTTTTGTGGTGATCATTTTGCTACATATACAAATACTGAATATATTGTACTCCTGAGACATATGTCAGTTATACCTCAGGTGTTTTTTTTTTTTTGCAGTACGCAGGCCTCTCACTGTTGTGGCCTCTCCCGTTGCGGAGCGCAGGCTCCGGACGCGCAGGCTCAGCGGCCATGGCTCACGGGCCCAGCCGCTCCGTGGCATGTGGGATCTTCCCGGACCGGGGCACGAACCCACGTCCCCTGCATCGGCAGGCAGACTCTCAACCACTGCGCCACCAGGGAAGCCCTACCTCAGTTTTAAAGAAAACATAACTACTAAACATTGACTAGACCGCAGGAAAGTGTTGACCTCAGGGTGTCTTTTCTTCAGATTATAACCAGTTTATGAGTCACCTTTTTCCTCTGTGGTGGTGGTTTTCAAACTATGAATAGCAGTCTTCTAGAAGAGTCATGGTATTGATTTAGGGGGTCATGACCTGCATTTTGAAAAATGAAATAGAATAGAAAAATAGGGCACCACACTTAGTAAATTTCAGTTTGCTTTATGAAAGATGTAATTTACATAATAGCCATATGCCATATCCAGGTGTCCTGGATCACCATGTAAAATGTAAATGTATTTCTTACTGCTCGAAATCAGACATAATTTTCAGATGTGGAAACTCTAAACAATACCGTTTATTCTAGGAGTGACAGAGAAGGGGAGAGGTAAAAACATTGGTGCTAGGCAAAAAGCTCACGCCAGGGACTGAATGAGCCTCGCTGCTCCTGGACTGGTGGTCCAGAAGCACAGTTCTTGATGCCAGCCAGTATTATTCTAGGATTATTCTCTGGGCTCAAAGCAGTGACTCATCTAACTCCTCTCAACTCAAAATTGAATAACTTGCCAAAGACCACCCAACCAGAAGACGGAGAGTCTAGTGTCATTTCAGAGCAGGATGGTGGCTGTCCCTGAAGAGGCTCTGTCTTGGCCTGAGTGTAAGCAGCATCAGGGCGCCTGCCTCACATTTTCCCCTGCTGCCTTTATCCTTGGGAGCTCATGTGAACCTTCTGGCTAATTACCTTTCTGGCCCCATGGCCCAATTTTGTCCATCTTCAGGTTGTCTCCTCACCATTTAGTTTTTTTTTTTTTTTTTTTAATCAAGTGTTTATTGTTTTGGTTTGGATTAAAATTTTTTTAAAAACCAGCTTTATTGAGTTATAACTGATATATCAAAAACTGCACATATTTAATGTACTCAATTTGATGAATGCACACAATTGTGAAACCACCACAATCAAGGTAATAAATATCTGTCACCTACAAAAGTTTCCGTATACTTTTGTTTTTGTAGTCAGAACACAACATGAGACGTACCCTCTTAACAGAATTTTTAAGTGCACAATACAGTATTGTTAACTATATTGTCCAGCAGATCTCTAGAATGCATTCATCTCGCATAACAAACTTTATACCCATTGAACAAGAGCTCCTCATTTCCGCTAGCTCCAGTCTCTGGAAACCACCATTCTCTGCTTCTATGAGTTTGATTATTCTAGATACCTTATGTAAGTGGAGTCATGCAGTATTTGTCCTTCTGTGACTGGTTTATTTCACTTAGCATAATGCCCTTTGGTTCATCTATGTTGTCACATAGGCAGGATTTCCTTCTTTTTTAAGGCTGAATAATACTCCATGGTATGTATTACCACATTTTTTAAATCCATTCATCCATGGATGGACACTTAGGTTGTTTCCACATCTTGGCTATTGTAAATAATGCTGCAGTGACCATGGTCACTGTTAAGTTCTAAACTGCTTTAGCTCTCAGCTGTTCAACTCTATATGAAAAGACTCTGACCCTGACTTGGTCCAATTTCACACTGGGTCTTTTTCCTCTTGTGAAACCTTCAAGCTCTCCAGTTCAACTCACATCACTGATATGATTGGTCTACTCTTTGCTGTCCTCATCTTGGACACTGTGACGGTAACTTCATCACCTGTTAACTATTTTTTAAGCTACTTCCAAACCTGAACCGGTTGGGTCATTCACTCCCTAGTCCTTTAACTGTTCTGAAGGGATGACGTCACAAAAACTCTTTGCACTGGTGAAAGAACTAGCCTGCTGGAGATGTAGGTACTTATTTGAGTCTAATTTTCTTTCTTTTTTAAAAAAATTATTTTATTTTACTTTTTTAAAAAAAAATAAATTTATTTATTTATTTTTGGTTGTGTTGGGTCTTCGTTTCTGTGCGAGGGCTTTCTCTAGTTGCGGCAAGCGGGGGCCACTCTTCGTCGCGGTGCGCGGGCCTCTCACTGTCACGGCCTCTTGTTGTGGAGCACAAGCTCCAGACGCGCAGGCTCAGTAGTTGTGGCTAACAGGCCTAGTTGCTCCAGGTCATGTGGGATCTTCCCGGACCAGGGCTCGAACCCGTGTCCCCTGCATTGGCAGGCGGATTCTTAACCACTGCAGCACCAGGGAAGCCCTTGAGTCTAATTTTCAATTCTTTATTTATATCTAAAAGCATCTGTTCCAAACTTTCACCTTCAAACCGCATCCCCGCCCCTCGCCATGTCAAAGAACAGCTCTTGCTTTTGACAAAGATGAGGAGGGTGGGTGGTCGTGCCCCTCTCCTTGCTCTCTTCCCTTCACAGCAGTGACTGTTCTGGTTTGTTTTTCTCCCCTGGTGACTGATCTCAGCGCTTGCTTGCAAGGGGAGCTATATCAGCCTTGATCCAATCAGGAGAGAGAGAGACCACAGGGTAATTCAACCAGAGAACTACTAACTATAGCAGGGGCTGGAGTCATATATGATGGGTAGCCACAATCCCTGGGGCTGAGATAGAGCCCCCAAGGAAGAGTCTGCAATACCCTCACCCCCTGGGTTGTGAGCAGATCTTGTTGGGAGGGTTGCTGGATATCTGCCCTCTTTCAAATCCTGACACATTTAATTATGCAGTATTTTAAAATTACACTTATTAATACTGCCAAGCGCCTCATCTCATCAGAAAAGTCTTTAAGTGGTGGGAAGCTATCAGCTCACTATAGCAGATACGAGTTTTCCAAAATTCTAATTTTTGCTTGAAAGCTCAAATTTTTTCATTGGCAACTAACACTGTCAGTTGTTCTTGAAGTGAGAGGCTCACTTCATTCGTTGTCAAGACAATGTCTGCCAATACCCATGTCAGAATGACCACTGATTTTCTGTCTGTACTTCTTTTCCAGTAACACTGGTGTTCCATGAAAAATGGGACAGTCCAGCTCACAATGGGACTAGTTGCACGAGTGGTTTTCCTTGAGACAACTGCCGTGCTGCCGTATTCTGTGGAAACTGTGCCTTTAAGGGTCACGACTTAATAACAACAATTGTCTCTGCTCCATCGGGGACATTCTTAAGTGCAACTGGCTTTTTTTTTCTTTCCTACCGTGAGTGAGGCCAAGGACACCACTGGCTAGATTGGTGCTCAAGTGCAGCAGTTTGTTGCTTTTGCACCGTCACGGCAAACATCAAGATGTGAAAAGACAAATGATGGCTTAGGAGTTTTGACCTCACAGACCCCCCCAAAAGCGTCTAGAGGACCTGCAGGAGTCCACAGACTACATCTGGAGAACTGCTGTCATAGTGGAAAGAAAACGGGTTTTGAAATCCAAGTTGGGTCCTCATCTGAGCTGGGTGACAAAGGGTGAGTGTCTTCATTTGTAGAATGAGACCAACCCACCCTTAGAGTTATAATGAAATGTTAAAGTAATGCTTGAAAATGTTACATTCAGAAAGTATTGGTCTACTCTTAAGACTTTAATAAGACTCAAAAGAAGCTAATTAATCAACTCTGGTGAATTCCCTGGCGGTCCAGAGGTTAGGGCTCCTTTGCTCTTACTGCCGAGGGCCTGGGTTCGATCCCTGGTCAGGGAACTTAAATCCCACAAGCCGTGTGGAGTGGCCAAATAATAATAATAATAATAATAATAATAATAATAATCTCCAGCTCTGGGACTTCCTTGGCTGTCCAGTGGTTAAGACTCTGTGCTTCTACTGCGGGGGGAACGGGTTCTATCCCTCGTCAGGGAACTAAGATCCTCCATGCCATGCAGCGCGGCCCCAGAAAATAAATAAATGAAAATGAAGTAAACTCCAACTTAACCTTCAGAAAGAAAAGTCACTACTGAGTATTAGCATTGGATATTCTTTACGGTGGATTCATTTCACTTTCAAGTTATATTTAGGTATCCTGTTTTGAAATGTTCGTTCTAAAGATTAACTGCCTAAATGAGAGTGGGGTTACAGTGAGTACCCAGCTCTTTAAACAGTCCAGGCACCCCCATGGGAATGGCCAGCCAGGAGAATATCATCTCTTCCGTGTCCCAGTGGACTCAAGGGAGAAATAAAGCTCAGGTCTGAACTGTGAGTCTTTTTTTTTTTTTTTTTTTTTGCGGTACGCGGGCCTCTCACTGCCGTGGCCTCTCCCGTTGCGGAGCACAGGCTCCGGACGCACAGGCTCAGCGGCCATGGCTCACGGGCCCAGCCGCTCCGCGCCACGTGGGATCTTCCCGCACCGGGGCACGAACCCACGTCCCCCGCATCGGCAGGCGGACTCTCAACCACTGCGCCACTAGGGAAGCCCTGAACTGTGAGTCTTTACTGGAATCTAAGCATGCAATCTTCGGTCATTGTAGGGTCACAAAATGTTAAAGCCAGAAGCCACCTTTGGAATAGTGAAGCCTAACCTCCATTTTACCCTGAAACGGCAGACTCAGTGTAGGTGAAATAACAGAGGTGCTTGTGGTTAGAACATGGGCGCTGGAGTCTGATGAACCAGGTGCAGTTCTGCCTTGTACTCTTCTTAGTCGTTTTTTCATAAGACAAGTTATCTAGCCTCTCTGAGCCTCGATTTCCTCATCACAATACCCACCAATAGGAGTGTGGTGAGGACTGAGTGAGATAATAATGCATGTAAAGCATTTAGCACAGGCCCTGGCACATAGTAAGTGCTTGATGAGTCATTAGTTATCATTTATGTTTCCGTTATGTGACTTGCCCAAGGTCCGGCTCCAAATTTTTGGTAGCACTTGAACCCCCTTATTTTTAATTTATTTTCACCTGTTAGAAATAACTTGTGTCATATTTCATATCATATTTGTCATGTTTAGATTTTCTCTAATTTCCTCTTTCAGGTAGGAGGAAGTCAGTCATCTAATTCTCATCAGTGATGCTTTTCAGAATAGGAGGCTTGGAGATTTCTGCGAATCCACCCATTATCTCCAAACTGTTGTGTCTCTTATTCTCATGTTTGAGTGGTACAGCTTTTCTCCCAGGGCTCTAGCCACTTAGAACACATGACCTCCACTTTCAAAGTGGTTATATTAAGAAAACCACTCAGGTGGTTTTTTGGTTTGTTTTGTTTTGTTCCAGTTAACAGAAAAGACATTCAGAGAGGAACCAGTGAGAGATTATGGGAGCATATGTATAATGAAACCCCCCCAAAAATGCATTTGGGATATAAGGGGATTGGCAGTTTGCTCTGCAGGACACGCAGGCTGGTAAATTTGTTAACCTTGCAGTAATGCTACCCCACGTGTTAAGTGACTGGATTGGGGCAGGGTTTGGGGAGGGTTTTACTGTATGAAATGTGGCTATAAGATAATGTCTGAATTTTTTTTTTAAAAAAAAAACAATCCCATCATAACAGAGTCCAAAGGCATTGGTTGTGTCCGTTACACATCTCAGCCAGCAAACTTACACTGAACCAGGTCAGTTTCGCTGAGATACAGCCTCAGGGTCAATGGCACAGGCCACTCTCTTGGCTCCTGGGTTTCAAACACTAAGGGAAAGGGTTCAGCAGGCTAAGCCAAGACCTTGCTGCTCCGGTGGGTCCACACATCAGCGGTGGGTCCACACATCAGCAGCGGCCCCTTCCTGGGAGCTGAATAGGAATGCAGGGTCTCCGCCCACCCCAGACCTGCTGTGTCGGAAGTTGCATTAAGCAAACCCCAAGCAAACAGGGGACGCGTGCACGGGAAGATCTGCCAAGTACTGAGGCAGAGGAGGACACAGGCGGAACGCTGGCACTGCCCTGCCCATCAGACTAATCAAAGGGACTTCTGCTTGACTACACCTGCCGTCTGCTGTGAAGCTTTCTCTTGGGGGCTGACATGGCAAACCTGAGATTCTCTTTCATTGCAGAGGAAAAAGGCAGTGACGCAGCTACTACAGCTGGGGGCTGGCTCAGGGCTTTCAGAGACTGAATGTTTTATTTGGGCCAGGACTGATACATTCAGTGAGTGCCGTGAGCAGTGCTTTGTGACCTTTCTCACACAGGGGCTCACGTAGAGAATTATATTGGTAGGGCATACCGGGAGAAGAAAATGACGCTGTTAGTGGCCAGAGGTGACCACCCATGGGTTCTGGCTGGCCCAGAGCTGTGGGGATCCAAGTCTTGGCACACAGGTGCCGTGAGCCCTTTGGGCACCTCACACATTTGGACACTGTTTCATGACACAGCAGTTCATTCAGGAGCAGGAAATGGACGCAGCATGGCCTGAGCGGCTCTGAGCAGCCCTACCACCATGCTGGCCTGGTCACTCTCATAGCCTAGGAGGGGCCGCTGCTGCCATTCTGGCCCCAGACTGAGACCCACGGCTGGAGATGAGAAGGTCGTGACAGGGAAGTTTGGAGAATAGAGATGGTGACGATAGCTCTGGGCCCGCTGTTTTTCTAAGCACTTTACATGTGTTATTTCATTTACATGAGATAGGAACTGTTAGGATTTCCTTTCTACAGAAGAGGAAACTGAGGCGCAGAGGTTAAGTCCCTTGCCTGTGATCACACAGCTAGCAGATGAAGGAGCCGGCGTCCAGATCTAGGTTGTCCGCTTCAGGGTCTGTCCTGTTAACCACTAAGCTCGACCACCTCTCCAGCAGTAGAAGATTCCAGGGAAGACATAGATGTAGTATTTTATTTATTTATTTATTTATTTATTTATTTGCGGTACGCGGGCCTCTCACTGTTGTGGCCTCTCCCGTTGCGGAGCACAGGCTCCGGACGCGCAGGCTCAGCGGCCATGGCTCACGGGCCCAGCCGCTCCGCGGCACGTGGGATCTTCCCGGACCGGGGCACGAACCCGTGTCCCCAGCATCTGCAGGCGGAGTCTCAACCACTGCGCCACCAGGGAAGCCCATAGATGTGGTATTAAGTGAAAATGCAAATTGTAACATATAATATATTTATAGAGTATATTTCCCATTTGCATTAGAAAAGAGGTTCCTGATACAGGATATGGATAAAAATATTCTGGAAGGATTTCTGTGAAACCTAATAGTGGTCACCTCTGCACAGAGGGACTGATGGAGGGGAGATTTTCACTGTTTTAATCCTTCCTCTCTGTAAATGTATTGCCACAAGCATGCCATACCTGTACAATTTTTTTTAAAATTAATTAATTAATTAATCAATTATTTTTGGCTGTGTTGGGTCTTTGTTGCTGTGCATGGGCTTTCTCTAGTTGCAGCGAGCGGGCTACTCTTTGTTGTGGTGCACGGGCTTCTCATTGTGGTGGCTTTTCTTGTTGTGGAGCAGGGGCTCTAGGCGTGCAGGCTTCAGTAGTTGTGGCACACAGGCTCAGTAGTTGTGGCTTGTGGGCTCTAGAGCAAAGGCTCAGTAGTTATGGCACATGGGCTCAGTTGCTCCGCAGCATGTGGGATCTTCCCTGACCAGGGCTTGAACCCATGTCCCCTTCATTGGCAGGCAGACTCCCAACCACTGTGCCACCAGGGAAGTCCCATGTATAATTTTGTAGTATGTTTGAAAGGGATATGGTATCAATAGGAATGTTACTTAGGAAAACATCAGAAAGTAGAACTACTGGGCAACAGGAAAGAGAGAAGTTGTAGGGTTGGGGTGGGCGTGGGGAGAGAAGATACAGACGCAGCTAGTGATACAGGCCCTGATGGATTTCCAACGTGGAGTAAGAAATGTACAGCAAACCCTGACTGTCATTGATATTTCTGTCTTCCTGAGGCTCCACAGTTACCCCAGGCGACAGGGGAAAGAATAAGGGATCTGCAATTGTCCAAAAGCATAACCCTCTGTGGGGGTGGAGAGCCTGGGGGACACCAAGGAAATGTGACCCAGGGCCTCAATCATGGTGCCTCCGCAGACATCCAGACCTGGCAGTGGCCAGTTGCCAGCGGCTGATGGGGTGTGGCCAAACGTGCAGGGTCCCACCTCCCCATCACCTGGTTAGTAGCTGAGCAAGAAGAAACAAACAAACAAAATTCCACTGTTAGGAGCTGAGCAAAAGGTCTGGAGCTAAATCTCTTAAGAATGTGCTCTTGCAAAATCATTAGGTAAAAAAAGCCAAGCACAATTGAGTTCCAGAATGTGTTTTTGGCCTCTTAATAGATAATTAGAATGAGCTGCTCTGTGTGCAACATGAATAAGGGTCTTGCTGCTTTAAAAAAAAAAAATTTCTTTATGATAATAACCAGTGAAATATTTTTAGTTTTTTTTTTCCCTTCCCAATAAATCCAAATGTATGATGTGTCATGCGTGGTCATATTAAGATTTTTAACAACAATGTAGAAATAGAAGAAATATAGGTAACATGCTCCCCCTTCCTGTTTTTTAAGACAAATACTGTCTTATAAAACCCTTGGCTTTCCAAACACTTATTGCATTAAAGCTGCCAGTCTACCAACCCTCTTTGGATCTCCTTTTGGGCAACAATCTAGAGAAAGCTAGTCAAATAATTACAGGAATGACAGTGATAAAAATATGGCTAATCTTCTATTTTGAATTCCAGATTTAATTTCTGGAAACAGCCAAGTTTGGTGGACCAAGTGGAGATACCATCTTTGTTTCAAAATGAGGTACAACTATAATATAATGTCCCTGATTTTACTGTGTGGATTTGAAGGACAGCTACAAACACAGTTTTAAATACCTTGGTAACACTGGAGATCCAGTGTTCTCCAGATCCACTGGAGAACCTCAGATGAAAAACTCCAACTTTAGAGAATTTGTTTTGGCTCATTTAACTGAAGGAGTATACCAATACTCCGATCATACCCTCAAGGTGGCTTTTTGCAGGTCACACATCCTCAGAGGCCATGGCGATTTAAACTACTGAGGGCTCCCTGGCAGACAGGAGCAAAGAACAATAGATCAGCAAGTTGGAGCCCTGCTTTCCAGTCACAATACTGCATCTGAGCAATGATCTGGCTCCTAGGATGGAAGAGAATGGATGTGACACTGCACTCCAGCTGACCTTTATCAGTTATTGAGTTCTTACTATTTTAAGTGCTTTACATACCTTCACTCATTTAATCCTCACGGAAACCCTAAGTCAAGTTGCCTTCCTTTTATGGCTAACACACGGAGGCACCAAGAAGCCAAGTAATTTGTCCAGAAGACACACAGAATAAATGGCAGATTTGAGACTTGAAACCAGCTATTCTGAGCTCCAGAGTTGGTGTTGGTGTCTTTGACCACTGTGCTATACCGACAAGAATCTTAAGCTGCTTGTGTATTTCGGAATCTTATAATGTAGGTTGTTGGGGTTTTTTTGGTTTGTTTTGTTTGTTTTTAACAGATGTCTCATATAAAAGTCATAGGAACTTGGACAAGTCACTTAACAGCTCTGAAGAAACGGGGAGCTGAAGAAACAGGGAGAATGCAAACTCAGAGTTGTGAGGGTTCCTAAAAAATTGATACAAAGCTCCTGGTATATAAGAGGCATACCCGGCCATTTCCTATAAAAGAAGGGTAGGGCTTCCCTGGTGGCGCAGTGGTTGAGAGTCCGCCTGTCTATGCAGGGGACGCGGGTTCGTGCCCCGGTCCGGGAAGATCCCACGTGCCGCGGAGCGGCTGGGCCCGTGAGCCATGGCCGCTGGGCCTGCGCGTCCGGAGCCTGTGCTCCGCGACGGGAGAGGCCACAGCAGTGAGAGGCCCGTGTACCACAAAAAAATAAAAAAAAATAAAAGAAGGGTAAACTATAGAAAATACTGTCCACTTAATACTTCCTTTTGGGGGGCAGGGGGCACATTATGAGAAGATCAGTATGATTCTAATTTAATGTAATAACATTTTGCTCAATGTCATGAACCATCATTCTTCTGTGGAAACAAAGTTGATAAAAATCAACCATCTTCCCTATTTCTAACATTAACTCCTTTTTGTTCATATCATTCAACTCATTTTAAAAATTATATATTTTTCTTCTTAAAAACAATATATACATTGTTTGTAAAAATTTAGAAAATGCATAAATGATGAAGAAGAAAAATGCCCATAATACATTTACCCACAAATAACTAAACATTTTGATGTATAACCTCTTTCTACACACAAATAAATTTAAATGAAACAGAATCAAATTGTATATACTCTTCTGCAAGTTGCTTTGTTCACTTCAAAATGTTATCATGATGTAAGCTATTATATATACAATGGATAAACAACAGGGTCCTACTGTATAGCACAGGGAACTAATGTTCAATAACCTGTGATAAACCATAATGGAAAAGAATATAAAAAAGGAATATATATATATGTATGTATATATATATATATATATATATATATATATATAAAACTGAATCACTTTGCTGTATAGCAGAAATTACACAACAGTAATCAACTATACTTCAAGAAAACCAAAAAGGAAAAAAGAAAAAACATTAATATCTAGAAATATAAAATCAATACATGCAAATGGCTATTTAACCTACTCCCAAATGATGTTGCTATATAGTGGTTAAAAACTTCACCTAGAATATCACATCATGGCTAGAACAGTAACAACAAAAAAGAATATAAGTAAATATAACAGATGCAAAATGATGGTGTGTCTTTGGTCTTTCTCAAAAGAAAAAAGAAATGAGAGATAGGGAAACAAAGTAAAAATACGTTTTTCCCAAATGTTTTATATTTTTAATAAAACATTTTAGCAAACTGTTTTCTTAAAATGGAATTAAAGCTAGAATAAAAATACGATCACCTCAAAAACTAAACAAAAAAATGTTATCATGCAAGTATTCCCCCATGTCCTTAAATATTCACCTGGAGCATCTTTGTGAAGGTTTGTATACTGTCACATCACATGGATGTATCAATTTACTTAAGCAGTCCTTCGTTACTAAATGTTTAGATAGTTTCCAGGTTTCTGTTATTTTGAAAAAAAGCTACAATGAATATCATTGGGGATAAAATGCATAGAAATACAACTCATTTTAAAAATTAGTCTAAAGCATACTACTCAGGATGATAAACTCCTGGGCTCTAAAATGCCCATCGTGTTTGTTGTTAAGCAATTATTTGATGTTTTGAATTCATAGAACTATTGCTTCCTCTGTGAGTCCAGTTAAAAGAATGGGCTAACGTTCTAAGTATAAATGAACTCTGTCTAGCTTTAGATGGCGTCATAACCCATGTAAACAACACGTTCTCCTGGAAATTCCCTAAGTGTGTTACATTTCCTTTAGCTGGAGTTCCCTCTAGCATTTGTTTAATCCAGCATCATTTTGACTCCTAATCCATTTTTTCAAAATAGACTTTCTTTCTAGAGCAGTTTTAGGGTCACAGCAAAAAACTGTGCTGTGGGAGAGTTCCCATCTATCCCCTGACCCCACACATGCAACATCAGAGACCACAGTGGTACATTTGTTACAATTGATGAACCTACATAGATACATCATTATCACTCAAAGTCCATAGTTTATGCTAAGGTTCACTTTGGTGTTGTACAGTCTATGGGTTTTTACTAAATGCATTTACTAAATGTGTTACTAAATGACATGTACCCCCCATTATGGTATCACACAGAATAGTTTCATAACCTTAAAAATCCTCTGGAAACCACTAATCCTTTGTAGAGTCTCCATATATTTTGCCTTATCCAAGAAGTCATATAACTGGAATCATATAGTATGTAGCCTTGGCTTCTTTCACTTAGTAATACACATTTAAGTTTCCTCCATGTCGTAACTTGATGGCTCATTTCTTTTTAGCACTGAATAATATTCCATCGTCTGGATGTACCAAAGTTTATTTACCCATTCACCTACTGAAGGACATCTTGACTGCTTCCAAGTTGTGGCAATTATGCATAAAGCTGAAATAAATATCTGTGTGTAGGCTTTTGTGTGGATATAAATTTTCAACTCCTTTGGGTAAATGTCAATGAGCATGATTGCTGAATTGAATGGTAAAACTGTGTTTAGCTGTGTAAGAAACTGCCAAACTGTTCCAAAGTAGGGTTTGCTACTTTGGAACACATACAAATAATTTTTGTATTCCTACCAACAATGAATGAGAGTTCCTGTTGGGAGTTGTCAGGGTTCTAGATTTTGGCCATTCTAATCAATGTAGACTGGTATTTCTTTGCTTTAATTTGCATTTCCCTGATGACATGTCATGTGGAGCACCTTTTCATATGCTTATTTGACATTCGTATATCTTCTTTGGTAAAATGCTTGTTCAGGTCTTTTCTCATATTTTATTTGGGTTGTTTGTTTTCTTATTATTGAGTTTTAAGAGTTCTTTGTATATTTTGAGTAACAGTCTTTTGTCAGCTATGTGTTTTGCCAATATTTTGTCCCATTCTGTGGCTTGTCTCCTTATTCTCTTGATCTTAATCCATTTTTAGGATTAGAAGATAGAGTGGGAAAAAATTGGAAATAGGAGACAGGGTGGTGCTGGATTATCCAAATGGTGGGCTAGGCCTAAACTTAGGGCCCCAGTAGAAAGGAGCATCAAAAACATGAGAAACAGGGACTTCCCTGGTGGTCCAGTGGGTAAGACTCTATGCTTCCAACTCAGGGGACATGGGTTCAGTCACTGGTTGGGATCCCACATGCATGCCACAACTAAGAGTTCACATGCCACAACTAAGAGTCCATGTGCCACAACTAAGAAGCCCACATGCCGCAACTAAAAGATCCCCCATGCCTCAACGAAGATCCAATGTGCTGCAACTAAGACCCGGTGCAGCCAAAATAAATAAATATTTAAAAAACAAAACCAAGAAACATGAGAAACAAAAAGTTCTGAAAGAATCTGATGTCAAAAAAAGACAGAATAGGGGACTTCCCTGGTGGTCCAGTGGTAAAGAATCTATCTTCCAATACAGGAGATGTGGGTTCAATCCCTGGTCAGGGAACTAAGATCCCACATGCCGCAGGGCAATTAGCCCGTGCGCCGCAACTACTGAGCTCACACTTTTCAATGAGAGAGCCTGCATGTCGCAATTACAGAGCTCACGCGCCCTGGAGCCCAAGCACCGCAACTAGAGAGAGAAAACCCGCATGCCACAACTAGAGAGAAGCCTGTGTGACACAATGAAGAGCCTGTGCCACAAGAAAGATTCCCACATGCCTCAACAAAGATCCTGCATGCTGCAACTAAGAGCCTACTCAGCCAAAACAAATAAATAAAATAAATAAAGAGAAATTAGAAATGAGAAGATAAATTTTTTAAAAAAGTAAAAAAAGACATAATAATGTCCACCTCTGGCTATAACAGAGTAATTGGCACAAGATTCCCTCTCATTGAACAACTATAGAACTGAACGAGATATGTGATACACCTATTTTCAAGCAAAAGATGGTTGGTGTAGGCGTATGATACTGGAGAGACGAGAAACACATGAAGTAAGCCTCACAATCACTGAAGATTTCTTCTGTGGTGCATGGAGGTGAATCCTACGTGGAAGGAAAGCTTGCTGAGCTAAGGAGGCAGGGAGTGGGTTACTGGGCTACTGAAGCAGCTGAAAATTGGAGGCA
The DNA here is from genome assembly GCF_026419965.1 of Kogia breviceps. Lineage (NCBI taxonomy): Eukaryota > Metazoa > Chordata > Mammalia > Artiodactyla > Physeteridae > Kogia > Kogia breviceps. Next base: position 25,548,362 of record NC_081328.1, read on the forward strand.
GGTTATTAAAGAAGAGGAAGTTGCACAGGAATTCACCATGGTCCCTGGGTGAGGGCTAGGCTGCACAGGCACAGGGTGAGGCTCTGTGAGGCCTAGCAGAGATGATCTGTTGTGGGCTGAGAGCTGAATGGTGATACTAGAGATTGTGCTGTTCTGAGAGGTATTAGTGTCTGGCCAAGCCAGAGTGCAGAGACTTCTATGAGCACTTTGGGCTTTCAGGTGAGACTCCAGTAAAGACATAATTTAGGAGTCAGGAATATGTCTTAGTTTAAGGGCTGAGCCCTAAGATTAAAGTCCAAACTGAGGGACTTCCCTGGTGGTGCAGTGGTTAAGAATCCACCTGCCAATGCAGGGGACACAGGTTTGAGCCCTGATCAGGGAAGATCCCACATGCCGTGCAGCAACTAAGCCCATGTGCCACAACTAGTGAGCCCACAAGCCACAGCTACTGAGCCCACGTGACACAACTACTGAAGCCCGTGCACCACAACAAAGAGTAGCCCTCACTCTCCCCAACTAGAGAAAGACTATGTGCAGCAACGAAGACCCAATGCAGCCAAAAATAAATTAATAAGTTAATAAATTAATAAAATTTTTTAAAAAAGGTCCAAACTGAAATACACCCACTCTAATAAAGAATAAAACCAAGGCTAAAATGGTCAAAAGGATATGCCTGTAATTTAATTACCTACAAGAACAAAAATCAATACCCTTTAAAGGAAGACAATGTAATCCAGACATCTTAAAATATATCACCCACAATGGGAACTTCCCTGGTGGCTCAATGGTTAAGACTCTGCATTCCCAATGCAGGGAGCCTGGGTTCAATCCCTTGCTCAGGGAACTAGATACCCCATGCATGCCACAACTAAGAGTTTGCATGCTGCAACTAAGAAGCCTGAGAGCCACAACTAAGGATCCTGCCTGCCACAACTAAGGAGCTCAAGTGCCACAACTAAGGAAGTGGTGAGCTGCAACTAAGGAGCCTGCATGCCGCAAGTAAGACCCAGCACAACCAAATAAATAAATAAATATTAAAAAAATATATCACCCACGATGTCCAGCATACAATAAAATAATTATTACTGTGAAAAAGCCAGGAGATTTGACCCCTGATGAAGAAAAACAAACAAATAAAAGTCAATAGAACAGACTCCAAGATGACCCAAATGTTGGACTTAATAGACAATAATGTTAAGTAGCTATTAAAATATTTTTATGGACTTAAAGAAAAATATAGTATAATGAATAGATGGATGGTAAATTTCAGCAAAACAATGGAAACTATAAAAAAAGAACCAAGTGGAAATTCTAGAATGGAAAAATAAAATATCTGAAATTAAAATTTAACTTTAGGGAATTAACAGCAAATTGGAGACTTCAGAAGAAAGGATTAGTAAACCTGAAATCAGATCAATAGAAATGATCCTATCTAAAGAAGAAAAAGAAAATAAGATTTAAAAAGATTAACAAAGCCTCAGTAAACTATGGGACAATATCAAGCAAGCGAACATATATATAACTGGAGAGAGGAAATGAGGCCAAAAAAAATGAAGAAACAAAGACCAAAAAATTTGCCCAAATTTGGAAAAAGAGAACAAGTTACAAATCTAAGAAGCCTAGCAAACCCTAAGCAGGATTTAAAATAAAAAAAGACATCTAGGAGCATTATAGTTAATATGCTGAAAATCACAGTTAAAGAGATAATCTCAAAACCCACCAGAGGAAATAAAATACGTTACCTACAAGGGAGCACCAGTACAAATGACAGTTGACGTCTCATCAGAAACAATTGAGGATAGAAGACAACAGAATGACATCTTTAAAGTGTTGAAAGGAGAGTCAACCAGGAATTATATATTCTGTGAAATTACCCATTAAAAATGAAGATGAAATAAAGACATTTTCAGATACATAAAAGCTGAAAGAATTCATTGCCAGCAGGTGTGCACTACAAGATATGCTGAAGTAAACTTGTAGCCATCGGCAGAATAAAGAGTACTGGAAATGGTAAATATGTGGAGAACATATCTATCTTTTTATGTATAACGTATTTTCTTCTTCTTTTATTTTCTTTGAGAGGTGACTGACTGTTTAAAGTAAATGTAGGACTTCCCTGGTGGCGCAGTGGTTAAGAATCTGCCTGCTAATGCAGGGGACACGGGTTCGAGCCCTGGTCCGGGAAGACCTCACATGTCGGGGAGCAACTAAGCCTGTGCATCACAACTACTGAGCCCGTGTGCCACAACTAGTGAAGCCTCTGCACCTAGAGCCCATGCTCCACAGCAAGAGAAGCCACCGCAATGAGAAGGCCGCACGCTGCAACGAAGAGTAGTCCTAGCTCACCACAGCTAGAGAAAGCCCGTGCACGGCAATGAAGACCCAACACAGCCAAAAATAAATAAATAAATTTATAAAAAATAAAGTAAATGTAATAATATAATAATGTTAAAAGATAAACTGAGGCACATTAAACTTTTGAAGAGTTCATTGGAGCAAACATTGATTTGAATCAGGCAGTGCCAAACTGAAACTGGTTAGAGGGCACTCTACTGTCAGGAGCCAAGGGAAAAGGCTTTTACAGAGCAGTCGCGTGAACAAAGCAAGGAAATTATTTAATTGGCTCTAGCTTGAGCAGTTGCATTATTTGGGAAAGTCTAGTTGGCTGTTTGTGATTGGCTGTTCTCAAGTTTTGATTTTTTTACCCTTGAGGCATTTATAGAAATTGACTCTGGCTTAGGTGTTGGCTTGCTTACTTTGGCTGCCAAAGCATTAGAGCCACCCTAGTCTAATGACTTCCTTATTAATGACTTTAACGATAGTGTGGGGTTTATTATGTATGTATGTGTAAAATACATGACAACAATAGCAAAAGAGGTGGTAAATAAAATTTTAATGTAATAAGATTCTCATATTTTACATATTCATTCATTTAATATATTCATTCTAAATAGACTATGATGAGTTAAGGATGCATATTATAATCCCTAGAACAACCACCAGAAATGTAATTGCAAGACGGGATAGTTAGGGAGTTTGGGATTGACATATACACAATGTTATATTTAAAATGGATAACCAACAAGAACCTACTGTATAGCACAGGGAACTCTGCGCAATATTATGTAACAACCTAAATGGGAAAATAGTTTGAAAAAGAATAGATACATATATATGTATAACTGAATCACTTTGCTGTACACCTGAAACTAACACAACATTGTTAATCAACTATATTCCAGCCCCTTTTCCTCTCGCGGGTCCCGGGTCTTGGTTTGCTAAGTGCACTTGGGCCCGGCAGGTGCTGAAAGGTTGGAGTCGTGGAACCTCGCCAGGTCTCAGCGGCACGGAGGTGCAGGCTGTCGCTGAGGGCGCGGGGCCGGCGCCGCTAGCGGCGCGCTCCGCCCCGGAGACCCCGCCCCTGGCCCCGGCCAGGCCCTGGCTCCAGCCCCCGTCCCGGCTGCGGCCTCGCAGTTCACCCTGCTGGTGATGCGCCCCTGTGGAGGCCAGGACGAGGCTGCGGCCGAAATGCGTCCTGCGGCAGGCTCCGGCCCCGGCGCGGGCAGCGCCAGGGCGGGCAATCCCGTTCGGTACCTGTGCGAAGTGGCGGGGGATGGCGAGGAGGAGGCGGGGAAGATGAGACAGACCTGCTGGACACTTCGGACCCTCGGGGGAGGCGAGAGCACGGCTAGTTTGGAGGATCTGGAGGACGAGGAGACCCACTCTGGGGGAGAGGTTGGCAGCGAGACCACGAGCCAGGTGGCCAGGCAGCGCAAGCCGTGGATGTGCAAGAAACACCGCAACAAGATGTACAAGGATAAGCACAAGAAGAAGAAAAGTGACCAGGCCCTGAACTGCGGTGGGGCCGCCCAGGTTGGCAGCGCGGGAAACGTCAAACTTGAGGAAAGTGCAGATAATATACTCTCCACTGTTAAACATAGAACAGGATCTTTTGGGGATCAACCTGCAAGACCTACACTTTTAGAACAAGTGTTAAATCAAAAAAGACTTCTTACTAAGAAGTCCAGAAGTGGTGCAGTGTTTACAGAAACAGCAACAACTATTATATCAGCAAGTTTTGGAGCAAAGACAACAGCAGTTTCCAGAAACATCAGTGTGAGGGAATTTATCAAGAAGATCTACACGTCTTTTTATCTTATTGTAGTGGATGGACGTATTTTTATACTAAAGATAAATGGGGTAAGATTTGCCAGTACAAGGTAAACAGTCATTTTCCTGTGAAGGTATGTGTGCATTTGGGAACAATAAGTATTGCACATTGTGCATCTAATCCTTGCAGATCACTGTGGATTTGAAGAAATCAGCTTGTTTTTCCAAAGTAATATTTAATTACAATGTTTTTTTAAACAAAGTGTTCCTCTTCAGTCATTGTTACTGAAGGTAATGAAGCAGTTGCTTTCTGTGGAAGTCACGAAGTTAATAGATTTTAATCTTGGATCTCAGTGATTCTCACTAAGGGGCAGCTGGAAACATATGGGTATGTTTTTGCTTGTCACAGCGACCTTGAAAACTGCTGGTTTTTAGTGAATAGGACAGGAGTCTGGAATGGTCCCCCACAACTAAGAATTATGTTACACACAATGCCAATAATCCTCCGGTTAAGAAACACTGAGAGCTATTTGTGATGATAAAATGTAGTTGGGGGCTTCCCTGGTGGCGCAGTGGTTGAGAGTCCGCCTGCCAATGCAGGGGATACGGGTTCGTGCCCCGGTCCGGGAAGATCCCACATGCCGCGGAGCGGCTGGGCCCGTGAGCCATGGCCGCTGGGCCTGCTCATCCGGAGCCTGTGCCCCGCAACGGGAGAGGCCACAACAGTGAGAGGCCCGCATACCAAAAAAAAAAAAAAAATGTAGTTGGGCACCTAGAATTGGGTTCTTGTAATAACATTTTCTTTGCAGTCAAGACTGGAGCTGTCAAAGAGGTAAGCATATTTTCTGTGTATAAGGAAAGTGATCACTGTTAAATAGCTGTGAGATTAGGATGTGCATCTCCTTTCAGAGATGTGCTGGTAAAACCCGAGAGGCATTAACCAAGTACCCTGGAATGAATGCATCTCCTAAAGTTGGCTCCTCTACTTCTTGTTCCCTATTAGGGTTGATCTTATTTGAAACAGACAATCTTGTGTGTAGAATTTGTGAACAGTACAAATGTATCTCATCCCACCAATGTCAGGACAAAATTACTTTCTAATACTGATTTCTTTTTCAAAAAGAGATCCTGAGTATAAGAATAACACTCCAGCATTTTCTGTGTTTTTCAAAATTGAGCTATTTTAAGATTGTGTTATTCCTAAGTAATGTTCAAAGAGTGATCGGTAATCTGGATAGATACTTTTTTCTTGTATTTTCTCCTAGGAAAACTTTTAAAAGGCAAAGCTTACCAATAAGAGTATCAAATCAAATGTCAAGAAAGTATTTCCAGTGTTAGGACAATAAATGCATGTGTCTCAAGTTAAACTTGTGCAAAAATTTGTTAGTTTCTTGGGTTTTAAGCTCTGAAATACATATCAAGTTAAACTTAGTCATGGCTGTTCTAAGATGTACTTAAGGAGAGAAGGAATCTTTTTGTTCATTTTATTTATTTATTTATTTTTGACTGCATTGCGTCTTTGTTGCTGCGCGCAGGCTTTCTTTATTTGCGGCTAGCGGGGGCTACTCTTTGTTGCGGTGCGTGGTCTTCTCATTGTGGTGGCTTCTCTTGTTGCGGAGCATGGGCTCTAGGTGCACGGGCTTCAGTAGTTGTGGCTCACGGGCTCTAGAGCACAGGCTCAGTAGCTGTGGCACACGGGCTTAGTTGCTCCGCGGCATGTGGGATCTTCCCGGACCAGGGCTCGAACCTGTGGCCCCTTCATTGGCAGGCAGATTCTTAACCACTGCGCCATCAGGGAAGCCCTCTTTTTGTTCATTTTTGATATATGTTTTATACCTGCATATCTGTGCACAAACGCTTTTACCAGAATTATTCATTAAAGTCCAGTTATTGACCTTTGGAAAAAAACCCTATATTCCAATATAAAATAAAAAGTTAAAAAAGAAAGAAATAGAAGTATAGGCAAAAGACCAATAAGAGGAAATGAAAATGAAATGTACAGCATATTGGATTGGTCCAAAAGAAGACTGGAAAAGAGGAACATAGGAAAAAGAACACAGAGACAACCAAAAAACAAGTAGCATTTTGGTAGGCTTAAAATCAATAAGTAGGTTAAATACAAATGGACTAAACACACTAATTAAAAGGCTGAGCTTGTCAGACTGCATAAAAAGCAAGACCCAAATATGTTCAGTCTACAGGAGACACACTTTAAACATAAAGACACAGAGAAATAGAAATTAACACGTTAGAAAGCTATACCATGCAAGTAGTAAGATAAGAAAACTAGTGTAACTATGTTGCTATTGGACAAAGTAGATTTTAAGAGAAAGAGTATTATGAGAGATAAAGGGGGACTTTTGAGGGGTTAAATAATAAAAAATACATAAAATCCTTAACGTGTATGTACTTGTATTAGTTTCCTAGCTTTGCCATAACAAAGTACCACAGACTAGGAGACTTAAAACAAAAATTTATTCTCTCACAGTTCTAGAGGCTGGGAGTCTGAAATCAAGGTATCAGAGGGCCACGCTTCCTCTGGAATCCGTAGGAAAGGCTCCTTTCTTGCCTCTTCCTAGCTTATGAGGATTTTCTGGCAATCTTTGGTGTCCCTTGGCTTGCAGCTACAGTAGTTCAATCTCTGCCTCAGTGTCATCTGAATTTGTCTTCACATGGCATTTTTCTACATCATGTCGAATTAGGGCCCATCGTAATGACCCCATCTTAATTGATTATACCTGCAAAACTGTATGTCCAAATCAGGGGTTAGGACTTCAACATATATTTTGCTTACGTTGGCTGCCAAAGCATTAGAACCACCCTATTTTGGGAGGATATAATTCAATGCATAATAGTGCCTAATAATAAAGCTTCACAATACATGGGGGAAAAAGGGGACAAATACAAAGTGAGAAATAGACAAGTTCATTATCATATTGAAATTAACATCCTGTCAGTCTCAACATATTTCAAAAGACAAACATCTGAGATAGTAGAGCTGACTAAAATGGAATTAAATTAGAAATTAGTAACAATAAGATATACTGGAAAGTACTAGATAGTGGGAAATGAAGCCATATCTTTATAAGTAATTACAAAGAAGAAATTATAAAGGAAATTAGAAAATATTTTGAATGAAATTGATAATGAAAACACTTATCAAAACTTGTGGAATATAACTAAAACAGTGCTTACAGGGAGATTTATATTTTTAAACACCTATATTAGGTGTTTAAGAAGACAAGAAGAAGGTTTAACAATAATGATCTGATGTTCCAGCTTAATAAACCAAAAGTAAATAGAAGGAAATAATAGATATGAGAAGAAATCAATGAAAAAAAGAGCAGACAGAGAAAATTAAAGCCAAAAGCTGGTTCTTTGAAAAAAATAATAAAATAAATAATCTATTAGATGGATTAATCAAGAATAAAAACACAGATTGCTTAAATCAGGAACGAAAGCAGGGTTACTACTACAGTGTCTACTGACATTAAAAGAGTAATATGGAAGAATAAGGACCCCTGAAAATTCTGCCTCCATAAAAGAAAACTAGCAAAAATTGTCAGGATCAACTTTTTCAGAACTCTGTAAATTAGCAAAAAGCTTGCAACAATTCAGAAAAATGCTTATTCAAAGAAAGTGGTTGAATCTTGGTAAGAAGAGCAAGCTTTGTGGGGTTTTAACTTGACCTTTTCCCATTACCCCCACCCTAGCTCCACGGTAGTCTTAAAAGCCAATAGTCTGCAAATAACTCCAAGCCCTTGGAAAACACTGGGAAAACTTATTGGTTTTAGGCACTTAAGGAAATCCTTATCTAGTCATTAGCTGATCAGGAAGCTAACCAAGCAAAGAGTTTAGAGAAACACATGATGAAGAATACACACTTTACTGAGTTAATTCAGAAAAGTCACTAAACAAATAACAACAACAAACAGCCACAACAACAAACCCTGGGAAGAGAGGAATCTGGTGTCCACAGTGCCACATTGTATTATTTTAAATGTCCATGTCCAGTTTTGAACAAAAAAATTGATGACAATTGGTGATACATACAAAGAAACAAGAAAACATGGCTCATATAAGAAAAAAAAATCAACAGAAACTGTCTCTGAGTAGGCACAGATGTTGGACTTTCTAGACAAATACTTTACATCAGTTATTTTAAATATGTTCCAAGAACATTAGGAAATCATGTCTAAAGAAATAAAGGAAAGCATGAGAATGATGTCTCTTTAAATAGAGTATCAGTAAGGAAATAAGAAATTATTATCATTTTAAACAATGTACCAAATGGAAATTCTGGAGTTGAAAAGTACAATAACTGAAATGAAAAATTCACTAGAGGGGCTCAACAGCAGATGTGATCAGGCAGAAGAGAGAATTCATGAAACAGGACATAGATCAATTGAGATGATCCAGTCTGTGAAACAGAAAAGAAAAAGAATAAAGAAAAATGAACAGAGGCTCAAACACCTGTGAGACATCAACAAGCTCACCAACATACACATGATGGAAGTTCCTAAACGAGAGGAGAGGAAGGAGGGCAGAAAGAAGATTGGAAGAAATAACAAAGGAATAAAAAGAGTATATTAGAAAATATTTAACACAGAAGAAGGCAGTAATGGAGAAATTGAGGAGTAAAAAAGATAAATAACATAAAAATAGGTAGTGAATGGCAGATGTAAATCCTATCCTCTTAGTAATTTAATGTAAATGGATTAGATGCTCCAATCAAAAGGCAGAGACTGGCAGAGTGCACAAAAAACACGATCTGACTACATGCTGTCCACAAGAACCACACTTTAGTTTCAAAGACACTAATAGGTTGAAAGAAAAAGGATAGAAAAAGAGACACCGTGCAAACAGTAACCAATAAGAAGACAGACCACATTTGGGTCTCAATAAATTTAAAGGATTGAAATAATACAAAGTATATTCTCTAACCACAGTGCAATGTATTTAGGTAGGTCTTAGTAAATATTTACTGCATAGAATTTGATAAACATAAAGTATGCCCCTCCTAGTGTTCTTCACTGGCTAACCAGCCTTTTTAAACTTCTCTGCCTGGAAGGAGAGTTCTACAAGCCTTCTGGCATGAGTCAGGTCACATTGCACACCAGAGCTAGGTCAGAGGGGATTTCATAGTGTTTCATTTCCTGGAAACTGCTCCCCATGGAGGCGGGGGCAGCATTTTCTAGTAGGAAATGCTTTGCTTCTGGAATCAGATAGTCTGGATGCCTAGAACCATTACCTTAGGCAAGTTATTTAGTTTCTCTAAGCCTCAGTTTTCTCATTTGTACCATGAGATAACTATACCTCAAAGATTTAGTGGGAGAATTAAATCAGATACTAAATAAATACATAAATCTTAATTTCCTACCCTCGTCATTCTTCTGTCTTCCTTCTTCTCATGCAAATAACAACGCAATATGAAAGAGAAGAAATGGGGTAAAGAGTCCTGGAGGAATAGAATTACTATTACTATATTACTATAGTAATTACTATTACTGTTACTATTACTACAGGAAAAGCGGGAATTAGGATATTAAATAAAGCAACCCTGAGCTAGTATCCCAGTCCTATTTCGTATAAAATACGGGATCCTCATCTGTAAAATGATATAATGACTTCTGTCTTGTAGTGCTTACAAGGATTATAAGAGATTATAAGGATATCTATGACTTGTCTAGCACCCAGCAGGTGCCCCATAAATGGTAGTGATCACTATTAGCATTTACCTTGTCCTCCTTTTTGCTGCCCACCCTATCCCCAAAGCAAACTCCAGCTTACTCCTCCCCAAACACTATCTTTCTCTTTGCTCCCCATCGCCTCTCTTGAACACTTCTTCCTTATTGTACACCCACTTTACCTGCACCCAGGTCAGAGCAAGGAGGGAAACAAAGCTAAAAATAAATGAAAGAAAATAAACCTAAATAAACAATTTTGAGAAAAATGTTTCAAAATTATATTTGTGTGTGCACTGGCAAGTGTCTATGTATGTGTGTGAGAGGAAAACTTTGTTAAACTGGGTTGAATCCGAACTCCAGTAAAGTAGAAATGGAAAACAAAATAAAAAGCATGTTATATCGGCGGCATGGAAAGAAATCACCAAGTTTAAGCCTGAGCGTGTGGGTGTGTGACCATGGGCTCCAGCCTGCAGAGATTGTAAGCCGATACGCCAGCGCCCAGGACCAAGGAAGAGAAAGGAAGGATTTAAAAAAAAAAAAAAAAAAAAGCCGGTCAGTCATTTACTGTTCCAGCAGTTATTTTTTTAAGACCCTGTCCTGATAAGACAGCCTTGCTCGCGGGGGCGGTGGGGACAACTCCTGTCCGGATGAGTTCTCCGAAGGAAGGGACCTGCAGCAGGGGCTTCTGGGCAGTAGTCCCCTCACTCCCGGATCCGGAGTTCACCACGCGAGGCGTTAGTTTCCTCATCCGCAGAGTGGCCGCAAGAACCCCCTGGTGGTCGAGAGGCTCGTCTGGAACCCCGAGCTCAGCGCCCCGCACCCAACCCCCGGAAACCACCGGGGTACGCACGTCGCAACTCGCACGTCAGCCACCCCGGGGGCTCCGCCCGGCCCGCCCCACCCACCAAACTCCCCGCCTGCCCCACGTGACTTCCCGAAAGGCCCGGGGACGACCCCTCCCGCCGCTCAGTTTCGTTTCTTTGCCGGCTTCCGGACGATAGTGCAGCAGAAGCGGTCGCGGTTCCAGTGCGTGCAGTCGGGTTCCCCCAGGAGCGCCATGGCGGAGCTGTGCCCCCTGGCCGAGGAGCTGTCGTGCTCCATCTGTCTGGAGCCCTTCAAGGGGCCGGTCACCACGCCCTGCGGCCACAACTTCTGCGGGTCGTGCCTGGACCAGACGTGGGCCGTCCAGGGCCCGCCGTACCTGTGCCCGCAGTGCCGCACCGGCTTCCAGACGCGGCCACAGCTGCACAAGAACACGGTGTTGTGTGCGGTGGTGGAGCAGTTCCTGCAGGCCGAGCAGGCCCGTCCCGAGCTCCCCGACGACTGGACGCCGCCCACCCGGGCCGCCGCCCCCAACCCGGTCGGCCAGGTGGCTTGCGACCACTGCCTGCAGGCGACCGCCGTCAAGACGTGCCTGGTGTGCATGGCCTCCTTCTGCCAGGAGCACCTGCGGCCGCATCTCGACAGCCCCGCCTTCTGCGACCACCCGCTGCAGCCGCCCATCCGTGACCTGATGCGCCGCAAGTGCCCCCAGCACAACCGGCTGCGGGACTTCTTCTGCCCTGAGCACGGCGAGTGCATCTGCCACATCTGCATGGTGGACCATAAGACCTGCTCGCCTGCGCCCCTGAGTCAGGCCAGCACTGACCTGGAGGTAGGGGTTGGTGGACGAGGGCCCAGAGGGGCAGCCTGGGCCTGCTGGGTTGTGCAGAGGGCACCACTGTGGGCATCTTGGCCTATTTGGATCACCTGGGTGCGGGGGATGGGCCTTTCTGGGCCTGAGATCAGGGCGGGGCATCCCCAGGGTCCAGGTAGAAAGGGGCTGGGAGAACATACAGCCCTCCTGGATTATTCCTGGTCCACCTTCTCTGCCCCCACTCCTCTCACCCATTATACGGAGGGACGTTGCTTGCCTTAAGCTTAGCGCTTGTCTGAGATGTCTAGTACAGGGTTTTGAACATCAGATATGAGCGTCAGAGGTTACCTCTGTTCTCTCAAATCCGGGTAGCACCCAGGAGGTGGGTATAATTAGTTATTTACCGCTGAGGAAATGAATGTTCAGAGAAGTTAATTAAACCTGATCTAACCCAAGTGGCCAAGTGGGCATTGCGCCCCCAGCTGGTCTGACTCCGCATGTGCCGTTTCTCCCTATGGACCAGCCCCAAAACCAAGTGCGCAGAGTTCAGAGCATAGGACATTCCAGAGGTCATGTGAGAAAAAGCCTTTGGTGAGCCAGAGACTTCCAGTGACCAGGGAGGGTGGGCAGAGTCCCAGGGATCCTTGGATAGGATGCACAGCCAAACTCCTGCACCGTAGCGCCCTATATACTTCCTGTGCCACTTTAAAGCCCAGGACTGGTCCTCATCAGTAAAGTGAGGAGGTGGGACTGGGTGGATTCATTCCTAAGGGGCCTTCTGGGTCTGTGATGATTTCAGTGGTTTGGGGAATCATAATTTCCCCCTGTGGACTCGAGGCAGAGGCTGAAAAGGTGTAGTCTAACTACCTTTCATTGTATCAGTCTGAGCTCCATTCACTCTGGCAGTGCTGTCAGGGAGAACAAGGGCTGTCCTCATGTCATCAAAGGAGACATGAGGCCTGTGGGAGGTTTGCAGTGGCACCAGGGCCAGGGTGAAGGCTTTGCTTCCTGGTCTGGTCTGCTTCTCCACCAGTCTGAGCTGGGTTTCTGTGTACTTCCTCCCTGAGTCCCAGAAGTCAGACCTCAGGCAGTGCCTGACAGTTGACTTTGGAGGTACTACCATCTCAGGCCCAGCCTACCTGGGTCTCTACCTGTTGCAGGAAAGAACCTGCCTGGCCCGCGGAGGCTGGAGCCCTGCTCTTGCCCCGCATCTGCTGTGGTTCAGGGCAAGTCACTGAGTTCTCTGAAACTCATCTTCATCCGTAAAATGGGATTAATAGCATTCCCTCCCCACCTCCGAGGGTGACCGGGAGGCCCCGGAGGGATGAACTGTGTGGGAAGTGCCTCATAGGCAGGCCCCAGGGTCAGGCTGGTTGACACGGGCTCCGACCAGAGCTGGATGTTGAGATCTGCGTTTGAATTCTGGCTCTGCTTCCTAGCTAGGAACTCAAAAAAAGGGCACAATAATAGTACCTATCTCAGAAGGTTATTGGGAGGATTAAATGAGGTGTTGCATAAATAGAGTTTTACAGTTCGCTAATGCTCCATAGAACTGCCGCCATCATTTCTGTTACTCAGAAATTCCCTGAGGAGAGTTTGCTGCATGGAGGGTGTTAGGCTGCCCAGATCTTCTTTGCCTCAGGATGCATGGTTCTGAGGACTAGGGCAGCCTGACTCCTATCGAAAGACCCTTCTAGAAGTTCTTATCCAGGAGGCTGAAGGCAAATAGGGTCAGAAGGACCCGTTTCCGCCTGGTCTGGAGCCCCAGCTCCCTCTCAGCCTCCAGGGCCTGGAGCTGGAGTCTGCGCCCAGATTATTTGTATGCCATACCCACGTGGCTTTTGAATCCTTTTAACAAGGCTTTCCTGCCGTCTCTCCCCTCCCCCTCGTTGTCCTGGCTCCCTGAGTCCTTTAACCTGTCTCCTTTTCCAGCCCTGCTGCTGGTCAGTACTGGTGGCAGAGCCAGCCCAGCTTGGCTCGGTCACCGGTATGGGGCGGACTCAGGACTCTGGTGCCTCCCACGTGGAGGACCCAAGTCCCCAGTCTGTGAAGGGATCCTCAGAACTTCGAAAAGTTCTCTACCCTTGATTAGGGGATTGTCGCTGCTGTCAAAGTCCTTGGGTGGCTTTCCTTTCGTCATCTATAGCCCTATGGGCCCCTCTCTACCATCAGGGGACTGTTGTATGCATTTGATTAATGGTGGGTAAAATCTTTCAAAATATAGGGTTCAGGGGTGTACTACTAAGAGTGAGTCTTGGAGGTGAAACATTTGGCAGCCCCCAGGTATTCTGAGGTCTCTTCCAGCTCTGAAACCTGTGAGGCCAGATCTGCCCAGGCCTGGCCTTCTGCCTTTGGCCCACAGTTCATCTTGGCCACTGTTAGAGACCAGGTCAAAGGGCATTGTCGCAGAGGTCACATCTGAAACATTATCAATGACTTGGGCTTTTGGGGATGAGTTGGTGTGGCCTTGGTCCCTGCTTCTAGCCTTAACATGTGACTGTCTCTGGGTTGTTCAAATCCAGAGTCAAGGTCACTGGTGGAGTGGGAGAGGCAGGGAAGAGGAAGGGAGGGCCAGTGTATTGTTGAGCCAGCTAGTTAGGGGACATACATTTTTTTCTAGAATTTTCCTGTGTGCTCCGTTTGGACACAAGTCTGTAATTGTAACACCAGGATCTTGCTACAGTAGTTAATAGCAATGTGACCTAGGGCAAGCCACTTAATTACTTTGTGCTTCAGTGACCTCATCTGTAAAGGGGGGATAACACTCTACCTCCTAGTGTTGTTTTTAGCTTTACATAGTTAATACATGGAAAGCACTAGAACAATGAATGCCTGGCTTGGAGTAAGTACATAATAAACACTGGCTGCCATTATGGTAGTGGTGGTGGTGATTTTCATACCCATTTCTATGGCCCAACATTTCACCTGAGTAGGGTGAAAGTGGATATTGATTATGAAAATTGATGGCAATACTAAGAGGCCTTGGGTGATATTAGCTTCCACTGTGCATAATTTTACCTTTGTATCTGAAGGCTAGGGGCCTAGCAATTCTGAATCACCTTAGTTTGGTTTCAGGGACTGAATTGTCAATGGCTGGTTTACTGCTGGTTCGTCCCTATTCCTATCCCTTGGAGGTCCCTGCCTGTGGGGCTTATCAAGTGAGCCTTGGACTCTGATTTTTGTCCACCTGCCTCTCCGAGGCTGACAGAGGCCCTCCCAGCTGTCTTCCGCAACTGGCAGATGGCTCTGGGAGAACAACCCCCGATGCCAGGCTTATCTCTCTGGGATTCCTTCTTCTGGATCTTAATTACATAATCCTTTCCTGCTTTCTTAGCTCCCCATTGGTTTTTAGTAGATCTCCCTCCCCCAATATTTTGTCTGCTTTTCTGGTTGTTTGCAGTGGGAGGCTTGGTTTGAACAACCCCATCTGCCACTTTCTGAAGCAGCTGTCCCAGCTCGTTCTGTCTGTGTGAGCTTGACCACCTTGCTGTCCTCTTTGCCTCAGTTTCATCATCTGTAAAATGGGTGCTAGTGAAGAAGCTCATAATAATCCAAGCTGAAATTTACTAAGGCCATTTGTCCTGACTAAGATCCAGGCACTATGCTGAGGACTTACACTGCTTCAGTTAATTCTCCTGCTGGCCCCGCGGGGTGGGAACAGTTGCGTTGATATCTATTTCATGGCCAAAGAAACAAGTGAGAGACAGTTGGAGAGCTGGGTATTGAGTTTGGTCTGTCTGGCTCCAAATCCTATCCTTGTAACTTCTTTACTGTCCAGTTCCCCTGAAAGGATGAAGGGAGGCAGTAAATATGAGAATGCTTCAAAAAGCTACAAGCAGGGACTTCCCTGGTGGTCCGGTGGTTAAGGCTTTACCTTTCAGTACAGAGGGTGCGGGTTTGATCCCTGGTCAGGGAGCTAAGATCCCACATGCCTCATGGCCAAAAAACCAAAACATAAAACAGAAGCAATACTGTAACAAATTCAATAAAGACTTTTAAAATGGTCCACATCAAAAAAAAAAAACTTAAGTAAAAAAAAAGCTGCAAGCAGGTAAGACTTGGGGTGGTAGAAACACCTGTGGCATAGACTTGAGGGCAGTCGCTGGTGTTGGGTGCTGGTGGGGGGCTGGATGGGGTGTTTTTTCACTCGGTTTGTTTTCTCCGCAGAACAAGTTGAGGCATAAACTGACTGTCACATACGGTCAGATCAACGGGGCGTCGAGAGCACTGGAGGACGTGAGAGCCAGGCAGCAGGATGTGCGGGTGAGTGACAGGGCTCCCTGCCACCAGCCTGGTCCTGGAGCCTCCCTCCGCCTCTGGGGAGGACAAGGCTTGTGTCAGGTTCACTCACAGTGTCAGAATTCAACTTCAGCCTTGCAGAACATGCAAAAAGCTATGTGCCCAGAGAGATCCTTCACAGACTCAAAGCCTACCTACAAGCCCAACCATTAAAAATTAGGGTTAAAATATAGTAATATAAAAAGTGGTTATGATTTAAGGGGGAGAAAAACAGGAAGTAAAATTTGCATCTATTTATTTTTAAAAAGTGTATTCGTTTCTAGGGCGACTGTAACAAGTACTTCAGACTTGGCTTACAACAACAGAAATGTGGTCTCCCACAGTTCTGGAGGCCAGAAGTCCAAATTCAAAGTGTCGACAGGGCCACACTCTTTCCGAAGGTTCTGGGGAAGAATCCTTCCTTGCCTCTTCCAGCCTCTCTTGGCTCAGGCATTGGCTTGTGGCTGCATCACTCCAATCTCTGCCCCTATCTTCACATGGCCTCCTCCATCTTCTGCTCTTTTGTCTCTAATAAGGACACTTGCTGTTGGATTTAGAGCTCACCTGGGTAATCCAGGATGATCTCATCTCAAGATTCCTACCCTAATACATCTGCAAAGACTCATTTTCTAAGTAAGTTCTGAAACGTGGACATGTCTTTTGGGGGGCTGCCATTCAACCCATTACAGGAAGTATGGGAAAAAAGACTGGAAGGAAATATAGAAAAGGAATAGTAGTGCAAGTGTTGGAGTGGTAGACTTAGGGATATTTTTTTCCCTCTAGTTTTTTTAATAGTTTTTATAAGGTTACAATGCTTTTATGTTGAAAGAAGATTTGATTTTTAAGCATCCTGGTCTGGAGCTGCAGCATTCAGTTTTATTGCCACAGCTGTGGCTTAATTAGATGAAATCTGGGTTAGAATACTAGCCTGTGTTGGCAGATCTCTGAGCCTTAGTTTTGAAGCAGTCACAACTTCTTTCCAGAGGTGAGTTATGAGGCTGAAATGAAAGGATGCACGTGAAAATACCTGTATCAGTTGGGGGGCAGGCTAAACTGCTGTAACAGAGATACCCCTCAAAGTCAGAGGTTTAAATAAGATAGCCGTTTATTTTGCTCCCTGTAACAGTTCAGGTGAGGAACCCCGGCTAGTGGGACCTGAGCAACCCAGGCTACTGGGATGGCTCTGCTCCATGTGATCCTTCAGAGTTCAGGATCTTTCCTTTTTATTGCCCTTCCTCATCTCTTTGGTTGCAGCTGGGTCACCATTACATCTTTGCTCTAGCCTGTGAGAAGGGGGACAGGGAAGGAGAGTGTTGCCATTATCACTTTTGCTCCTGTTGTGAGCAGCTTAGTCACATGACCAAGCCCAGCTGCAGGGCACGCTGGGAAATGTAGTCTGTGGCTGGGCAGCCACGTGCCGGTCTAAACTCCAGGGGTGTTTTCTTACTGACGGGAGCAGAAGGAGGATGAGTACTCAGGGACATTGGTAGAGTCACATTGGAGGTGGCAGGGTAAAGTGTTGGTTAAAGAAATAATTGAATTCCCGGGACTTCCCTGGCAGTCCAGTGGTTAAGACTCCATGCTTCCACTGCAGGGGGCACGGGTTCAATCCCCAGTCGGGGAACTAAGATCCCATATGCCGTGCAGTGTGGCCAAAAAAGAAAGAAAAAGAAATAATTGAATTCCAATCTTCCTGTCCCTCTTATGTGTGTTTCTGTTTGTCACGTTTGATTCTGAGCTATTGAGGTTTCCCAACCTGTAAAGCGAAACTGCAGCTTCTAGAGCAGTGCTGTCCACTAGAAATATAAAGTGAGCCTTATACCGTATATAACTCTAATTTGAATAACATGAAATTAATGTTAATAATATATTTATTTAATTCAGTATATCCAAACTATTATTTTAATCAGTATAAAGTATTAATGAGATATTTCAAATTCCATTTATTTTACACTTATAACACATCTTAACTTGGACTAGCCATAGTTCAAGTGCTCTGTAGCTACATGTAGCAAGTAGCTATGGTATTGGATAGTGCAGTTCTAGAGGAAATTTTCTAGAGCAGCTTCATACTCTTTAAAAAGTTACACATGGGGCTTCCCTGGTGGCACAGTGGTTGAGAATCCGCCTGCCGATGCAGGGGACACGGGTTCGTGCCCCGGTCCGGGAAGATCCCACATGCCGCGGAGCAGCTGGGCCCGTGAGCCATGGCTGCTGAGCCTGTGCGTCCGGAGCCTGTGCTCCGCAACGGGAGAGGCCACAACAGTGAGAGGCCCGCATAGCACAAAAAAAAAAAAAAAAAAAAAAAAAAAAAATTACACATGAACTGCTTTCCAGCTTAAGAAATACAATATCGTCATGGAAGATGAAGCCCCTGCTTTGCTTCTCCCTTTTTATATCCCCCTTCCTCTCTTCCAGAAGTAACCACTATCCTGAATTTATCCCTTCCCATGTGTTTCTTTATACTTTTAATATGTATGTATGTATTCCTTTGGCAATAAATACTACCATTCTGTTTGTTTCTAACCTTTATGTAAGGAGTATCATACTGTATGTCTTCTTCTACAAGTTGTTTTTCCCTTATTACTGTTTAACATTCCATCCTGTGAATAATTTTCCGTCTTCTATTGATAGACATTCAGGTTGTTTCCAGGGTTTTGCTAATTCAACCAGCGCTGCTTAGAGCATTCTTGTGTGCTCTTGGGCAGGTTCTGAGATTTTTTTCTTTATTTATTTACTTGGTTGCATAGGGTCTTAGTGGCGGCAGGTGGGTTCCTTAGTTGTGGCTCGCCAGCTCCTTAGTTGCGGCACACGGGCTCCTTACTTGCAGTTCGCGGGCTCCTTAGTGGTGGCATGCGAACTCTTAGTTCCAGCATGCATGTGGGGTCTAGTTCCCTGACCAGGGATTGAACGCAGGCCCCCTGCATTGGGAGCGCGGAGTCTTATCTGCTGCGCCACCAGGGAAGTCTCCAGATGTTTTCTAGAGTACATTCCTAGACTGAGTTGCTGGGTCAAAGGGTATGAGCACCTTCAAATACGCCAGATCTTGCTCTCCAAAGTGGTCGCGTCTGTTTGTATTCCCATGAATACAGGTAAGAGTTCCTGGCGCTCCATGTCTCAGGCTTAGCTTTTTTGCCAGTCTGATGGATTCCCTCTTGTTTTGGCTTCTTAGGAGGTTACACACAGGAAGATGGACCAGCTTAGACAAGAGTACATGGAAATGAAGGCTCTCATTGATGCCTCAGAGGCCAGCTCCACACAAAAGATAAAGGAAGAGGAGAAGAGGGTCAACAGCAAGTTCGACAGCATTTATCAGATTCTACTCAAGAAGAAGAGTGAGATCCAGACCCTGAAGGAAGAGATTGAACTTGCCCTGACTAAGGGGGACGAGTATGAGTTTCTCGAGGTGGGTCAAGATGAGGACGTTGAATACTCTTTCTGCCTAGCGTCACGATGTTGACTGTAGGTGCGTTGGGGCCCTCGAGGAGCTGAGGCTGTGTGAGGTCATGGGAAACATCCCTGAGACACATGCTGTGTTCGTTTTCTACATTTCCTGACAACTTACCACAAACTGAGTGGCTTAGAGGAACATCTGTCTGTTATCTCACACTTTCTGTGGCTCAGGGCATGGCTGAGGTCTCACCAGGCTGCATTCCTTTTGGAGCTCAAGGTTGGCTTCGGAGCGCACATCCTTTCTGGCAGAATTCAGTCCCCTGTGGTGCAGGACTGGGGTCCCCATGTCCTCGCTGGCTGTCAGCAGGGGCCACCCGCAGTTCCTAGAGGCTGCTGTGATTCCTTGCTGTGTGGCCCTCTTTCGAGTTGGCAGCTGGCTTCTTCAAAACCAGCAGAGAATTTCTCCCTCCAGGAAAGCCCATTTCCTCTTTTAAGGACTTTTACCTGATTAAGTGAGGCCCCCCTAGGAGAATCATCTTTTTGATTAACTCAGAACCAACAGATTTGGGACCTTAATGACATCTGCAGTATTCCTTCCGTTTTTCCATGTAATGAAACCTAACCATGGAGTAATATCCTTTCATACTCAGTGTCACGCTTATACTCAGGAGGAGGGGATGTATAGGATGTGTACCCGGGGCAGGCGGGAGCCTTGGGGGCCATCTTAGCATGCTGCCTACTGCATAGGCCTCCACTGCTTCCCTCCATCCTGCCTCTGCACGTCCCCTGGAAGTGTCTCTCTAAAGCACAGGCACCACTCCCCGCTCTTTCTGATTTCACATTCCCACAGGGCCTTGGTGACCAGCCTGCCTTTGCCAGCCACCCCCTCCCCATGCCCTGTGCTCTAACCGCAGCAGAGCACTCTGCAGATGCACCGGGCATTGGGAGGGGATGCCGTGGCTGGCCTCTGCCTAGTAAACCCTGTCCTTTGTCCAGGGTAACCCCAGCTCCCTGACCTTCCTCGGATCCCGTTATCCTGCCATTGCTGGCGATCCGGAGCACGTTACCTGCCTCTGCTCTTGCCCTCGACAACGTTGTTTTAGATGTGCTTGTTTTCATGTCTGTTTAAAAGGCTGTCAGGGGACTTCCCCGGCGGTCCAGTGGTTAAGACTCCGTGCTCCCAATGCAGGGGGTGTGGGTCCAATCCCTGGTCAGGGAACTAAGATCCCACATGCCACACAGCGTGGCCCAAAAAAAAGAAAAGAAAAAAAAAAAAAAAAAAAGCTGTCAGCTCTTTTCGGGCGGGGCCCTTCCTTCTCCTAGCATGTCCAGTGCATGGCAGAGTGTCTGGCACGCAGCAGATGTGCTAGGGAGGCCCGTTGATTGGGTGACGTGCTGCTTTGACACGTCAAAGGCCCAGATTCCATGTTCAGGTCCTGAGGAGGGACAGGAGTGCCTGGCCATCTTCTCTTCTCTGTTCAGGATCTTCTAGCCACACCTAGGCTGGATGGCATTAGGTTTCATTTCACGTGCTCATTCCTGTTTGTTGACCTAGCTGCCTTGAGCTCTTACAGAAGGATTCTGAGTCCACATCTGGTCCTCTTGATACTGTGTGACATGATTTGGTCTCCAAGTTTGGAACCCTCTGTAAGATCCTTCTTTTTCGTTGGACATGGGGCTGAATCCTGCAGCCTTCCAGGCATTCCTGTCTATTTTCGGGACATGTGTTCAGAGCTGGTCCTTGCGGGATGGAGATGGTGATGAGTCTCCTGTACATTTTCAGCCACAGCTGGAGGGGTGGCAAGAGCATTATCCATGGGGGTCAGGAGATCTGGGTCCCAGCTTTGTCCCTGCCACTAATTGGCAGAGGTCCTGGTAAGACACTTGTCATTTTTGACTTCAGTTTTCCCATTTTGTAAGGTGAGCGACCTCTGAGGGCCCTTCCAGCTGCAGATCGCTGTGTCTTGAAGTGGCACTTGAACCCCCAGTGACCTCTGGCTCTAATTTGAGAGGCTGATTAGACTTAGTGCCTATGGGTACAGGGAAGCTCCTTCTGGGGTTCATGAGGCCTGAGCCCAGGCCCTGGCTTCACCAGAGCTGCCTGAACTAACGCCCTGGCTTGTTGCAGAAAGCAGCAAAACTGCAAGGAATCACAACGAAGCCAGTCTACGTCCCCAAGGTGGAGCTGAATCACGAGCTGATAAAGGGTGTCTGTCAGAGCGTCTCTGAGCTCAAAAATGAGCTGAAGCGGTACGTCAGACAGCCCCAGGTCAAGAAGCCTGAGGAGCTCATCACCCCAGGTAACTATTAGCAACCTCCTGTGCTTTCCACTGGGACCCCTGAAATGGGATATGTCCCCTCTGTTTTGGGGTGGGAGAGAAATCTTGATCTGGAGCATTGGGGCTTGAGTTTCGGGGGTTACAAAACATCTGGCCTTCCTCTAGGAGGTAGTGGGGAGTTTTTGCCTCATCCTGAGATTGTAGCTGTCCTTGCTAAAATATTTTTGGGGGCTGGATATTATGAAGGGTCTTTCTAGATAGGCTTTTTTTTTTTGTCTGAGTCTGAGGTTGGCTCAGATGGGTTGAATGGATTCTGGGTTGTCAGTGTTATTTGGTAGGGAAATGGCTAGTTTGGGGGTCAGAGAAACATGGAATTCCTCCTTGATACCCCCTACCCTTCCACTCATATCCAACCCGTTGTCAGATTTTGCTTCTTAAATATCTCCTGATTCAGTCAGCTCGTTTCACTGCCAGCCACCACTCACCTGCTCTCCGTTGCAATCACCTGTGGCAGCTTCCTAATCAGTCCCTCTGCATCCACTCCTGTTGCAGCTGGAGAGAGCTTTTCAGGATGCAAATCTGATTTTTTGGCACCTTCTCCCCTGCCTCCTGTTCAGAGACTTTCCATTGCTTTTAGATTGCAGACCAGACTCTTGACCCTGGCTGTCAACCCCTGCCTGGTCAGGCCCCGTCTGTCTCTTTAGCCCTGAAGTTCCCCCCTCCTCCCATACATCCCTCTGCACTCTACAATTCTTCAAATACGTTAAGCTTAAAAAAAAAAAAAAAAAAAAAAAAGTGTTAAGCTTCCTGCCACAGGGCCTTTGTACATGCTCCCCCACTGCCTAGAGGGCTCAGACTCCAGCATTTTCACCAGGTGACTCGTCTCACCCTTCAGAGATCAGTTGAAACATTACATTTCTCAGCAAACCTCCCCTGTTGCCACTCCTGCTCCTCAGACCAGGTTGCCGGGTCCTTATCATCCTTTGGGGCTCTTTGCGCACCTGTCATTTTACTCTTCCTTGCCATTCCCGTGTGTCTCCCCCACCAGACTGTGATCAATGAGGGCAGGGTCTGGGTCTGTTTTCATCCAACACTCTCCCCAGCGCCTGGCACAGAGGGGAAAGCCATCGATGAATTAGCCCTGCATATTTGTTTTCCTGCTATGTCACTGATCACTGATCTGGGGATGGAGGCGTGAGAGAAACCAGAGGGAAAGGAGCTACCACGACACGCCAGGCATCTTGATCTCGCCGCCATGGGCGAGGGGAGTCATCCCCGTCATACGTCGGAAGAAACCAAAGCTCACAGACGGTTCAGAGGTCATGGAGCTGGGTTGTGGTGGAGGAATGACTCCACCCTGGCTACATTTTAAGGCAGAGAAAAGAGGGAACACACCGAATTTGTGTTTCAGTTAACTTGTTTCTAGTGCTTGTGAATGATCGCATGGGGAAGGTCAGCGGAAATCAACTTTGTAAGCCCTCTCCCCTCCTGCCGACGGCAGGGCTGGCTCCTAAGCTTGGTTTGGAAGAGCCGCGTAGACTACCCTCTTGTTATTTGACACAGGGGCCCCTGGAGGACATGACCTGCCACACACGCCAAAAGTCCCACGGCCTGTGAAGAAGATCCCAAGTAAGTAAAGTAACCCCACCTCTGTCCGTGGGGCGGCAGCGACTGTGGCAGGCGGTGCTCGGGCTGAGGCACTGGCAGGCGTCACGGCTCCTTCCAGCGGGGCACAGCCCATCCCAGGCTCCGCGGGGCCTGGGCGCACCTGGAGGCAAATGCTGCCTGACCCCGCTGAGGGGAGGTGGCAGGACTGTTGCAGGAGCCCTGCTGGGGCATGCGGGAGGACCGGCCATCGGCACTGGATATTCTGACTGCCTGGAACATCAAGATGACTGAAGCTGGCTTGTCTTGAGAAATACTTATGATGCCCGAGTTCTGGCATTTGGGGTGACCCCCTGAGCAGAGACTGAGCCTCACCGTAGCCCAGTGCCGTTCAGCCTTGGGTTGGGATGTGTTTCTGCCATCACAGAGCTCTTCAACCTTTTTTCCGTATTGCCCTCCTTTGCTCTTACCTCTCAGGCCCTTCTAGAAATTTTTTTCCTGATCACCCCCATCCGTGAAATTTTAATACCACACATATGATATATCTGTTAATATACTGTGCTTTTATACATAAAAAGAACAAGTTTTTTCTATCCTCTCCCTCTCACCTCCTAAGAATCCATTTTTTGCTCCCCTTTGGGGGCGAAATCACCCCTGTTGAGATGGGGCTGGGGTGAAGAACGGTCCTTAGTTTCCTCGTCTATCAAATTTCGACCATAATGATGTCCATCTCATGGGATTGTTGTGTGAGGTTCACATGGGACACTGATGGTGAGAGCTCTTTAAAGGACAGGCATATGTCACTGAACTGTTGGCCAAAAAGTCAGTGAGGACGGAGGAGGGCTGCCCCCCATTGGGTGTTTGGGATGAGAGAACTCCGGGCTGGTTTTTGTTGTTGTTTGCTTGGTGTTAGTGTTTAGTGGTTGTCTTTAGCAGACAAATGTGTGGTACCAGTTCCTGAGCGGAAAGGGTTCTGGGACTGGGATGCCTGGGGCAGGTGAGGAGGGAGCCATCAGCGGAGCCTGAAAACGTGCAAGGACACCTTGTGTGAAGAGGGAGGTACTGTAAACCTGTGGCTTCTCAAGGCACAGCCCCTGAAAGCCTCCTTCCCGCCGCGGCCCCACTTCACAGGCCCCGCTCTTCACGTGAGTGAGCTGTGGCGGGGCTGAGGTGGGGAAACAGGCAAGGAAAGGGTAGGCTCATCACTGTGGATGAGGCTCCTAAGAATTCTGATGACTGGGGAGGGGGCCCTTTGCCTGAGGCCAAGGTCATAGCCCGGGGTCCTGCCAAGATGCTGGTCCAGTGGCAGTGGGCAGGGGAGGAGCAGGGGGGAGATGGGGAGAGTGAGAACGACTCCTGAGAAATACGCCTCCGCAGTGGGAGGAACGGGGGAGCCAGTGGGGCATGTGGGGCCAGGGAGGGTCTGGTGGGGAGAGAGCAGGGCTGGTCTGGAACGTACGAGATCCTGCAGGCAGGCAGGGATGAGATCCAAAACCCCCCTTGTCATTTCAGTGGTGGGGAAGGTGGCAGAAAGGGAACCTGAAATCTTCTAGCCTGCTCAGACCTGAGCCCTCATCGCAATCCCAGGGGCTTGTAACACACAGACTTCTGAGCCCCACCCCAAGACTCTCAGTTTCAGCTGGTCTGGGTGGGTCTGAGAATTTGCATCCCTGCAGCTTCCCAGGTGGTGCTGATGCTGCTGGTTTGGGGAGCACACTTTGAGGAGGGGTGTTTTAGCTAAACTCAGTTCCCACAGGCACACGCTCGTGATACTTTCTAAAGACTATCGTGGTACTTGGCGAGCACATTTTTTTGGCTGGACCCCATGTGGGTCTTTTTTTGGTGTTTGTTTTTGCATTTTCTCTTTTGTGGAGATGTAATTTAATACTACAGTAAAATGCCCAGATCTTAAAAGTACAGTTAGATTAATTTTGACAGATGCATACATCTGTGTTACCATTACCCAAATCAGGATAAAGATTTCCATTATTCCAGGTCGTTCGTGCTCCCTATTAGTGATCCCCTCTCTACCAAAACCATGATTCAGGTTTCTACCACCGTAGATTAATTTGCCTGTTGACCCCTTATATCTCTCAAGTTAAAACATCCTAGCTTTATTTGTATGAGTCACATGAGTGCATTGATTGTTATTATGGTGTTTTGGAAGTGTCATTGTGTTTAAAATATGTTAATTCTGAAACTTTTCTTTTTCAGAAGAAGAAAAGAAACCCAAGAAACCTCGTAAGTTATGTATTTCTGCAATCCTTTTGTTTCTTGAGTGCCTGAGTGTAGAACTAAATGCCAGCAGGGGAAGCTGAGCCGTGGGTTTGGCGCCCTGGGCCCTGTGACCGTGTCCCGTGCTGGCAGCCAGGCCTGGGCTTGGAGGTGGCGAGCGTAAATGCGTAAGGCCAGTAGGATGAGTGTTGCCCTGTCTGGACTCATTTGTGTCGCCCTGGCTGTCCAGGTGTGTGTTTGTGGAAGCAGCTCTGGAGAATCAGCATGGGAGGGAGTATAGGCCATCAGGTCACTCTGTCATGTCCCTAACTCATGCGTCTCCTTCCTCAGCCCCAATCATTGCCTCAGCCAGCAAGCTGCTCACCTTCGGAGCCCCAGAACATTTAGTGGATCTCAAACAAACTGTCCAGGAGGGTGAGTTCTGGTGGGCCAGGGGCAGTGGGCTGCTCACTCTGAGTTTGTTCTGAAAACATCTCTCTGTTCTTCATCCAGCTGAGGCCAAAGTCCCCATCGGACTGCCGGCTCCGGCGTCTCTCAAGGCCAAGGTGCTGGAGACCTTCCTAGCCAAGTCCAGGACTGAGCTGCTGGAGTGTGAGTAGCCGCTGGCTTGCTTACCCTTGCCTCTGTCTCGCTTGGTCAGCCTCTGCCCTAGAGGACCCACTGTGCTCTACTCGGTCACACCCTTACTTGCTCCCCTCTGGCTTCCAGCCCGGAAGTGGTGGGAGTTCCTTCTTCCAGGCCAGCCTAGGGGCCGCCCGCCCATAGCTTCACCCACAGAGCATTCTCCACTTGCGCTCACTTCCATGCCGTGGCCAAGACCTCTCTCTGCGAAGTGCGCTCTGGCCCTCGTTTCCCCACAGCCACAGCAGGCTTGGTGGGCAGCCGTGGACGCCTGGCTCTCGGGCCGACACCCGAGAGAACCTCCCCGCTCCGTCCCCGATTTGTGGAGCCCCCTGCGCTCTGCGATACAGCCCTGTAAGCAGAGGAAGTGAGTTCTAGGGACTCAGGATCTTAGAGGACATTTTCCCAGGCCATTCATTTTGCCCTGGGGGAAAACCAGTGCAAAGTATCCTTGCCTGAGCCTCCATCCGAGCCAGGGTGTGGCAGATAACCCCAGTCCTGAATTCCCAAGCTAGGGATTGTCCTTCTCTGCCTGCCGTCTCCCACTGGTCCGGCGTTCCTGTGAGCGGAGGGGCAGAGATGGGTGTATCCTGGCGAGGAGGTGGAGGGTGGGGACGGCACTCATCTCTGCCCAGTCTTCCGACCTGCCAGAACTGGCTGGAAGTGTGGCAGGAAGGGCGGGGAGGCCGTGCTCGGGTCCCAACCAGGGAGTATATTCAGGTCACTGGTGTGCTTACAGACCTTGATTGGCTCCCCGTTTCAACCGATTAAAAGTCTAGACCGCTCAGCTCTCTACCTGGGGCTCCATGTGTCCCTCTCCTCCTGCTGTGGCCTCTGTGCTCCCAGCTGCCCAGCCTTCCCTGGTCTCAGCACCTGTCCACCATGCTCGTGACTCCACGTTTGCCTTCACTATCCGGTCTGCCGAGCATAGCCTTTCTCCCTCCTCTGCTCTCCTCTGTTTAATTCTCCTCCTCTTCCTGTCGCTCAGCTGCAGTTCGAGCCCACCGGTGCAGTGTTCCCCTGCGCTCTCCCCACCCTTCACCCATTGCCCCGTGGCTGCGTCCCTCCAGCAGTGTGCCTGCGGTTTAGCAGAGCGCAGGGCCCCTCGTGTTGGCATTACTGACGCGCTTGCCTTTGCCTGTGGGAGTGTGAACTCCATGAGGCCAGGCACCTCGTCTGGCTCATGGGTGGACATCCTGCCTAGAATCTGGCATAAGCCAGGGGCTCAACAAATGCTTTTAGATGGAGGCATAGACAGAGAGATGGGTGACTAATAGATGCACCGATGGCTGGATTGATGGATAGAGAGATGGACAGATGTGTGCCTGGCTAGACGGGATGGGTGGATGGATGAAACAAATGACTAAACATCACCAGGTAGGGAAAGGATTGAAAGGGAGAGCGCTTGGGGCTCCTTGTAACTGACCCCTCGATGTCCCCTTAGATACCGTTAAAGTCATCCTGGACTACAACACCGCCCACAGCAAGGTGTCTCTGTCCCAGAACTACACCGTAGCTTCTTTGGCTGACGTACCCCACAACTACCGACCACATCCCCAGAGGTTCACATACTGCTGCCAGGTGTTGGGCCTGCACTGCTACAAGAAGGGGATCCACTACTGGGAGGTTGAGCTGCAGAAGAACAACTTCTGCGGGGTGGGCGTCTGCTACGGCAGCATGGAGCGGCAGGGCCCTGAGAGCCGGCTGGGCCGCAACGGCGCCTCTTGGTGCGTGGAGTGGTTCAACACCAAGATCTCTGCCTGGCATAACAATGTGGAGAAAACCCTGCCCCCCACAAAGGCCTCGCGAGTGGGCGTGCTTCTCAACTGCGACCACGGCTTTGTCATCTTCTTCGCCGTGACCGACAAGGTCCACTTGCTGTATAAGTACAAGGTGGACTTTGTTGAAGCTCTGTACCCGGCCTTCTGGCTGTTCTCCACAGGTGCCACGCTCTCTGTCTGCTCCTCCAAGTAGGCGGGCTCTGGACGCTTGGCCTGACTGCCTGCGCGGTGCCCAAGACTCTGGTGAAGATGCTGGAGCTGGAGCTCTCGGGGAGGCTCCTGAGAATCCCCAAGGGCTGCAAGGATGGGAGGGGAGCTGGTGAGGGTGGGAGGATAGGGAGACGGGGTAAGAGGATGGGTTTGGCCGGGGAAAGGGATGGGGTGATTGCGTTATGGGTGGGGAAGCCTTTCTGCCTTCTGGTGCCCATCAGGCAGGATGACCCCCTCCCCTTGTTCCGGTAGATCTCCAGGCTGCTGGGTGGCCGGGTGGGGCTTTGGGGAGTGAAGTCATTAGTGCCCCTCTGCTCTTGGACACAATCTGTAGCCACTGTGGCTTCTTCCTCAGGCCTCTGGTGTCTGTCCCTCTGCTGCCTGGAGTAGCCTTCAAATCTTGGAGTTTTGATGATTCTCTTCAGAGCTACTTAACTCCATAGATTTAAAAAAAGTTCCAAAGTCGTTGAATTTCATTATTACTCCCCCTCCACTACCTACATGTGGGAGCTGGGGTGAATGCCCAGATTTCTGGTTGTGTTCTATGCTTGAGGGAAGCTGTGCACAGCAGGTCTCCACCCAGACCACAGTTTCGCCAAGAAGTATGTCCTTTTCCTCCACTGTTTCCCTTTCTGTCTTGGACCTCAACACCCCATCCATGGTTTTAACATGTTTAGTCCAACAGGAACCTTTTCAGTCTAAGATTTCAAACCATAACCGGAATCAGCCTGTTTCGGATTTGTGATTCGGGGTCAAGGTGACCCAGGTCCCATGTGGCTAGAAACCCCTCCCACTCTCATGTATTTTGAAAGGCATCTCGGCAGAGATGCCTTGGCTGCAACTCCGGAGCCTTCTTCCCCTAGCCCCGGCTTTGGGGCAAGGCTCTTCCCCAGGCAAGAGGGACCCTGACTGCGTTCACAGCTAGTAGTTTTGCTCTGATTGGAGCATCTTGCCTTCTTGCTGAGCTGTCTCCTCAGTGATAGCCTCCGTTCCCCGGGATTGTGAGATCCTGCGCTGGCTGGTGGAGATACCACCGTGGCCAGCGCAGTTGAACGTTCAGCTAAGCCCGCTGTCAGGCAGACAGGCCAGGTGTGGCTACCTCAGGGACCATACTAGGTCACCTGCTAGGCTGACGACCTATGGCCAGAAGGGCCTTCTAGCAGATCCATGGGAAACAGCAACATTCCTGTTCAACCCAGCACTGGCCCTCATGTGAGTTAGAGGCCTGTCACCGGCCCTTTCTACCTTCTTCCTCGTTTGAGCCAGTTCCAGATGTTGGAATTGACCAGGCAAAGGGTCAGGAAGACTTAAGGACCAGGGAGGAAAGAAGCCGCCAGGCTTAAGCACAAGGGGCTATTTTTCCTGCAGTGTTTCTGTGCAGTGAAAATAACCCCAGTCCACTCAGGGCGGGAGAGAATGGATTGCTGGAATTTCCCAAGCTCCTTATATCCTGACATTGTCAGGATGTAAGTTCTGATCCCCAAAGTGAGAGAAGTATAACCTCTTGTGGTGAAATGTGTCCTCCTCTGGGCTTTGCCAAGAGGAGAGCTGAGGTCAGGCTCCTTGTGGTATGGAAAGGACAGTACCACTGGGGACAGGGACCCCAGGCCTTTCCATATGGATGTTTGACAAGTTAGCACTTCTGGAGCCTTGTGCTGGGCCCCCAGGGCACTCTAGTCAGGCCCAGAGCACTTGATAGTTCTGACAGACGTGGGTATCCGTGTCACCTCCCAACGAGAACTTCGACTTCCTTGGGAGAGAAATCATCTTTGTAGGGAAGATCCCCCTGCAGTAGCCGAAATGTGGTTTTTAAACGTTTTCTTCCTTGCTCCTGGGAAGAAAAGTTCTTTGTTGATTCTTCTCTGCTTTTGGAGATGGTCCAAAGCATCTTCACTGATCTCCTGAAACAAAAGCCTTGTTTGAAGCCAGTTTATACTCGGGAAACAGCTGGCTTTAGAGGAGAATGGCGAAGATTAAACCACGGGTCCTGCTAGGGCTCTTCTGCAGAAATGAGGGCAGCCAAGAGGGCTGTTCCCTGATGATCGATCATCCAGCTCAGGGAAGGGAAGCATGAGCCCCTCTGTTGATGAGAGGCAAGCACGTAACCCAAGGTGAGCCCTGTGTGGGTTCTTTGCGTGAACTGAGGGGCATCCTGAACCATTCTGTTTCCAGTGGTGAGACTACGTCCCCTCCCTTGCCTTGCAGGGCCTCTGCCTGACACTAGAGTCCTAGAGTTGGGGGAAATTCTGTGTTCATCTGACTTCCTGTTTTGCAGAGGAAGTCAGATGGGGAGGTATTGGATGACTCCACTCACCTCTCTTGATATCCCATTATGGAGGAGGTGCCTCCTTAGATGCCCCTGGTACCCTGGGGGAGGGGTCAGAACTTCCCAGATACACAGACATAAAAACACTCTCCCAACCTAGGTATCAGGGGCTGTCTCAGTCACTCTGGTGTGATAAACGAAAGGTCAGGGTCAAGTTTTTGTTATTATTCAAGGGCTGATTGATTGGTTCTGTTATAATTACTCTGACATGGGTCTGTGATATACAACTAATACTGATACGTTATTTCTTACCTTATTCTGCCCCACTGTATTGATTTTAAATCATTAGGAGTATTTAAGCTTATATTCTTGAGATTATATTTTTTAAGAGCTGATTCTTTCAGAGATAATTAGGGCTGTAGACACATCTTCTGAAACCCACGAGAAATATCAGAGCCAAGGCTGGCTGACATGCCTTAGAGGCTCTGAATGCAGTAAAGCTGTGTGTGGTATTGTTTCACACATTGCAGTGTGTGTAGAAAGTGTTACTTATCTGTCATGCTGGAGTCAGCAAATGAGGTGTCCAAGGGCTTCTGGCTGCCCCCCACCCAGATGTCTGGGGGCTGGGATTTCAGCAGAACTATAGCCCATTTGAGGCTGCGGTGGGTGTGGCAGCCCCTCAGGAAGCTTTCGATGCAGAAATCTCAGCCAGATAAGATGTCCTTCTGGGCTTTGCATCAGGATGGGGGTGCAAGGTGGGGAGCAAGGGGAGGGGTATGAGTGAAAAGGTAAATAAACCACAATGGGGTAATCTGGGAAACAGTGACGGAAGTGGGAGGGTTCATTGTATTATTCCTTCTATTGTTGCCTCTGTTTGAAAATTTCTATAATAAAAAGTTTAAAAAATGAAAACGAAAACCAGCCAGCAATGGGTCCTGTTCACAGATTTTATCCTTGTTGGAAGAGAGGTAGGAGTTGTGGTTGGTGTGGATTTGAGGTTGTTGAATAATAATTTGACTGGCTGTGGTCTCTTGTTCCTGGCGGGGAGATACTAAATCCTTGGAATTTCCCCACTAATAGGAGAGTCCTTTATTCATGAGCCCCTTGGATCACACCTGAATTTAGGCTAAGAAGTGAGATGACCCAGGATTGGGGCTGCTCGGCAGAGAGACCAGGCGTGAGATTAGAGGGTTGGTCTCCTTGAGCCAGCCTTACCCCCAGGAGGAGAGAGGGGCTGGAAATCGAAATATGTGGTCAGTGATTCAATCAGTCGTGCCTGATAAAAGCCGGGCACCCCGAAGATCTTAAACAGGAGGGAATGGGGCAGGGCACAACCTTTGAAAGGATGACGTAGCCCGAGGACATGACATAAACTGATTAGAAGCAAATGAGTCCAAGCTGGAGGACAAGTGGACTTCCACTAGACCTTGAGCCTCAGTATACACTCTTCTTTTTAAATGTATTTATTTTTTATTTTTGGCCGCGTTGGGTCTTCGATGCTGCGCGCGGGCTTTCTCTAGTTGCGGCGAGCAGGGGCTACTCTTCGTTGCGGTGCGTGGGCTTCTCATTGTGGTGGCTTCTCTTGTTGTGTAGCATGGGCTCTAGGTGCATGGGCTTCAATAGCTGTGGCTCGTGGGCTCTAGAGCACAGGCTCAGTAGTTGTGGCGCATGGGCTTAGTTGCTGCGTGGCACGTGGGATCTTCCCAGACCAGGGCTTGGACCCATGTCCCCTGCATTGGCAGGCGGATTCTTAACCACTGCGCCACCAGGGAAGCCCAGTATACGCTCTTTGTAACACATCAGGAAACTAAGTGACATAGTCACAGGCGCCATGACAGTTCCAAGGCCGACCATAAGGATCAAAAAGTGGGCGGTGGCCCAATTCCTGGAAATCCCCACCCCTTCCTGAAATAGCTGGAATACTCCTCCCACTCATTATCCTATGGAATTACCACCCCTATAAAAACTGAGAACCCCATACCCTGGGGCTGCTCTCAGCTTCTGAGATGGCCCACACTCTGTGTAGTGTGTTTCTTTCTAAATAAATTCACTTCTTACCTGTCACTTTGTCTCTCACTGAATTCTTTCTGCAATGAGACATCAAGAACCTGAGCTTCATTAAGTCCTGAAACGAGGTGTGTGATCTCAGTTGGAAGACGGTGGGTTTGGGCCAGGTTTGAGTCCCGGCACATGGGTTCAAGTCCCAATCTGAGGTGCATGGTTTCAGCTCCACTGAACACCCCGATTCCACGGGGAGAGGGACAGGAGCTCTGGGTTAGTGTCCCTTCTGGACCTCACTCCATGTGTCTCTTCATTTGGGCAGTCTTGATCTGTATCCTTTACGATAAAACTGTCATCATAAGTGTAGTGATTTCCTGAGCTCTGTGAGTTCGAGTAACACTTACACTGAAGCTGAGGGAGGTCATGTGCTGTAGACTGGAGGTTGGTGCTGCTGCTCAATTCATATGTTGAAACCTCACCCCCAGTGTGGTGGTATTGGAGGTGATTAGAGGTTGGCGCCCTCATGAATCGGGTTAGTGCCCTTATATGGGAGACCCCAGAGAGCTCCCTCACGCCTTCTGTCGTGTGAGGACACAGCAAGAAGACAGCTGTCTATCAACAAGGAAGCAGTTCCTTACCAGACACTGAATCTGCCAGCGCCTGCTTCTTGGACTTCAGCCTTCAGAGCTGTGAGAAATAAGTGTTTTTGTTT
Source organism: Kogia breviceps (assembly GCF_026419965.1). Lineage (NCBI taxonomy): Eukaryota > Metazoa > Chordata > Mammalia > Artiodactyla > Physeteridae > Kogia > Kogia breviceps. The sequence continues at coordinate 25,581,176 of NC_081328.1, forward strand.
AAGCCACCCAGTTTATGGCATTTTTATTATAAGCAGACCAGACTAAGCCTTCTGGATGTGTGTGTGTGTAGCCAGTTGGTCAGAAGTGTGGGTGGCCTGGGGACCCCCTGAAATGTGGCTGGGGTCTGAAGTGAGGGCAGTCTTGCTGGGACTGTGTCCTTTGGCCTGTGGAGCCTGACTCTGACTCCAGGGGTTATCAGCAGAATTGTATTGCAGGATGCCCGCTGGTGTCAGAGAGAGACGGCAGGACTTGCAAACTTTGAATAAGCCCTTGACCAACTTGTCAGAATAAACTACACTGTTCTTTCTTTCTTTTTAAACATTTCTTATAGCAGGTTTACTTGCAAAAACTGGAAACAACCCAAGTGTCCATCAACAGGGTGAATAGATAAACAAATTTTGCTGTAGCCATACAGTGGAAAACTGCTCAGCAGTATAAGGAAGGAACTATTGACGCACATGAAAACATAGATAAATCTCAAAATAATTATGCTGACTGAAAAAAGCCAGACGTGAAAGAGTACATAGTGTATGATTGCATTTATGTAAAACTCTAGAAAATGCAAACTATCTATAGTGACAGAAAGCAGTTCAGGTATTACCTGGGAAGGCGGGTGGGCAGGAGAGGCTGCAGAGAGGGATTATAATGAGGCATGAGGAAACTTAGGGGAAGATGGTTATGTTCACTATCTCGATCAAGGTGATAGTTTCATGGGTATTTGCGTATGTCAAAACTTAAACTGTACAACTTAAATATATGCAGTTTACTATGTCAATTATGCCTCAATAAAGCTTTTTTTAAGTATTATTTTTTATTGAAGTATAATTGTTAGCTCCAGGTGCACAATATAGTGATTCAGTATTTCTATACATTACAAGATGATCACCACGTTAAGTCTAGTTACCATCTGTCACCATCAGTCTCCCTCACCTCTTTCATTCATCCCCACAACCCCCTCCCCTCTAGCAACCCCTTCCCCTCTAGCAACAACCTGTTTTGTTCTCTGTATCTATGAGGCTTTCTGTTTAAAACACATTGTTCTATATATGGAATCTAAAAAAAAAAAAAAAAAAGGTTCTGGTGATCCTAGGGACAGGACAGGAATAATAAAGATGCAGATGTAGAGAATGAACTTGATACGGGGAGGGAGAAGGGTAAACTGGGATGAAGTAAGAGAGTAGCACTGACATAAATGCACTACCAAATGTAAAATAGATAGCTAGTGGGAAGCTGCTGCATCGAACAGGGAGATCAGGTCAGTGCTTTGTGACCATCTAGAGGGAGACGCAAGAGGGAGGGGATATGGAGATATATGTATGCATATAGCTGATTCACTTAGTTGTACAGCAGCAACTAACACACCATTGTAAAGCAATTATACTCCAATAAAGATGTTAGAAGTGTATATATATATATATATAAAATAAAATAATAAAATAAAACAAAACACATTGTTCTTTATTTTTTTTCTTTTTGGCCGCGCCTCTCGGCTTGTGGGATTTTACTTCCCCAACCAGGGGTTGAACCCAGACCTTTGGCAGTGAGAGCAATGAGTCCTCACCACTGGACCACCAGGGAATTCCCTAAAACACACCGGTCTTTAAAGGAGCTTCGAAAGTTTCTTCTTTCCGATGCCAAGTCTCCAGGGTTTAAAGTCTTGGGTTTTGCTCTCTCACCCCCACTCGTCTTGCAGCTTTTTCTTGCTCACTGTCACTGTGTCCACAAAAATCCTCAGGATGTCAGTTACAGAAGTGTCCCCCCATTCAGAGATGCCACTTAAACTATCATGGGACACTTCTCTTCCAGTGAAAAGTTCAGGACTAACTTTAGACTCCTTAGTAAAGTACAGAAGGGTGGTGAGTGGTGTGTGTGTATTTATGTGTGTGTGTATGAGGGGCTAATTTCAAAGTCACCTGTGGTCAGGGAGTGACTCATTTATTTTTCCTCGATTCTCTCATGGGTCTTCCATCAGTTTTCTCTTCCGTTCCCAGGTGGTCTTTTTAAAAATTTTTATTTTTAACATCTTTATTAGAGTATAATTGCTTTACAATGGTGTGTTAGTTTCTGCTTTACAACAAAGTGAATCAGTTATACATATACATATGTTCCCATATCTCTTCCCTCTTGCGTCTCCCTCCTCCCACCCTCCCTATTCCACCCCTCTAGCTGGTCACAAACCACCGAGCTGATCTCCCTGTGCTATACGGCTGCTTCTCACTAGCTATCCACCCTACATTTGGTAGTGTATATATGTCCATGCCACTTTCTCACTTCCTCATAGCTTACCCTTCCCCCTCCCCATATCCTCAAGTCCACACTCTAGTAGGTCTGTGTTTTATTCCCGTCCTACCCCTAGGCTCTTCATGACTTTTTTTCCCCTTAGATTCCATAATATGTGTTAGCATACAGTATTTGTTTTTCTCCTCTGACGTACTTCACTTTGTATGACAGACTCCAGGTCCATCCACCTCACTACAAATAACTCAATTTCGTCTCTTTTTATGGCTGAGTAATATTCCATTGTATATATGTGCCACATCTTCTTTATCCATTCATCTGCGGATGGAATGAACACTTAGGTTGCTTCCATGTCCTGGCTATCGTAAATAGAGCTGCAATGAACATTTTGGCACATGACTTTTTTTTTTTTTTAACATCTTTATTTGAGTATAACTTTTACAATAGTGTGTTAGTTTCTCCTTTACAACAAAGTGAATCAGTTATACATATACATATGTTCCCATATCTCTTCCCTCTTGCATCACCCTCCCTCCCACCCTCCCTATCCCACCCCTCAAGGTGGTCACAAAGCACAGAGGTGAACTCCCTGTGCTATGCGGCAGCTTCCCACAAGCTATCCAATTCACATATGGTAGTGTGTATATGTCCATGCCACTCTCTCACATCGTCACAGCCTACCCTTCCCCCTTCCCATATCCTCAAGTCCATGCTCTAGTAGGTCTGTGTTTTATTCCCGTCCTACCACTAATTTCTTCATGACATTTCTTTTCTTAGATTCCATATATATGTGTTAGCATACGGTATTTGTTTTTCTCCTTCTGACTTACTTCACTCTGTATGACAGACTCCAGGTCTATCCACCTCATTACAAATCACTCAGTTTCATTTCTTTTTATGGCTGAGTAATATTCCATTGTATATATGTGCCACATCTTCTTTATCCATTCATTTGTTGATGGACACTTAGGTTGCTTCCATGTCCTGGCTATCGTAAATAGAGCTGCAATGAACATTTTGGTACATGACTCTTTGAATTACGGTTTTCTCAGGGTGTATGCCTAGTAGTGGGATTGTGGGGTCATATGGTAGTTCTATTTGTAGTTTTTTAAGGAACCTCCATACAGTTCTCCATAGTGGCTGTATCAATTTACATTCCCACCAGCAGTGCAAGAGTGTTCCCTTTTCTCCACACCCTCTCCAGCATTTATTGTTTCTAGAGTTTTTGATGATGGCCAATCTGACTGGTGTGAGATGATAGCTCATTGTAGTTTTGATTTGCATTTCTCTAATGATTAATGATGTTGAGCATTCTTTCATGTGTTTGTTGGCAATCTGTATATCTTCTTTGGAGAAATGTCTATTTAGTTCTTCTGCCCATTTTTGGATTGGGTTGTTTTTTTTTTTTGTTATTGAGCTGCTTGAGCTGCTTATAAATTTTGGACATTAATCCTTTGTCAGTTGCTTCATTTGCAACTATTTTCTCCCATTCTGAGGGTTGTCTTTTGGTCTTGTTTATCGTTTCCTCTGCTGTGCAAAAGCTTTTAAGTTTTCATTAGGTCCCATTTGTTTATTTTTGTTTTTATTTCCATTTCTCTAGGAGGTGGGTCTAAAAGGATCTTGCTGTGATTTATGTCATAGAGCACTCTGCCTATGTTTTCCTCTAAGAGTTTGATAGTATCTGGCCTTATATATAGGTCTTTAACCCATTTTGAGTTTATTTTTGTGTATGGTGTTAGGGAATGTTCTAATTTCATTCTTTTACATGTACCAGTCCAGTTTTCCCAGCACCACTTATTGAAGAGGCTGTCTTTTCTCCACTGTATATTCTTGCGTCCTTTATCAAGATAAGATGTACGTATGTGCGTGGGTTTATCTCTGGGCTTTCTGTCCTGTTCCATTGATGTATATTTCTGTTTCTGTGCCAGTACCATACTGTCTTGATTACTGTAGCTTTATAGTATAGTCTGAAGTCAGGGAGCCTGATTCCTCCAGCTCCGTTTTTCTTTCTCAGGATTGCTTTGGGTATTCAGGGTCTTTTGTGTTTCCATACAAATTGTGAAATTTTTTGTTCTAGTTCTGTAAAAAATGCCAGTGGTAGTTTGATAGGGATTGCATTGAATCTGTCTATTGCTTTGGGTAGTAGAGTCATTTTCACATTGTTGATTCTCCCAATCCAAGAACATGGTATATCTCTCCATCTATTTGTATCACCTCTAATTTCTTTCATCAGTGTCTTATTTTCTGCATACAGGTCTTTTGTCTCCTTAGGTAGGTTTATTCCTAGATATTTTCTTCTTTTTGTGGTAATGGTAAATGGGAGTGTTTTCTTAATTTCACTTTCAGATTTTTCATCATTAGTGTATAGGAATGCAAGAGATTTCTGTGCATTAATTTTGTATCCTGCTACTTTACCAGATTCATTGATTAGCTCTAACAGTTTTCTGGTAGCATCTTTAGGATTCTCTATGTACAGTATCATGCCATCTGCAAACAGTAACAGCTTTACTTATTTTCCGATTTGGATTCCTTTTATTTTTTTTCTTCTCTGATTGCTGTCACTAAAACTTCCAGAACGGGGCTTCCCTGGTGGCACAGTGGTTGGGAGTCCGCCTGCCGATGCAGGGGACGCGGGTTCGTGCCCCGGTCCGGGAGGATCCCACGTGCCGCGGAGCTGCTGGGCCCGTGATGGCCGTTGCGCCTGCGCGTCCGGAGCCTGTGCTCCGCGACGGGAGAGGCCACGACAGCGAGAGGCCCGCATACTGTAAAAAAAAAAAAAAAAAAAAAAAAAAAAAAAACTTCCAGAACTATGTTGAATAATAGTGGTGAGAGTGGGCAACCTTGTCTTGTTCTTGATCTTAGTGGAAATGGTTTCAATTTTTCACCATTGAGAACGATGTTGGCTGTGGGTTTGTCATATATGGCCTTTATTATGTTGAGGTAAGTTTCTTCTGTGCCTACTTTCTGGAAGGTTTTTATCATAAATGTGTGTTGAATTTTGTCAAAAGTTTCTCTGCATCTATTGAGATGATCATATGGTTTTTCTCCTTCGATTTGTTAATATGGTGTATCACATTGATTTGCATGTATTGAAGAATCCTTGCATTCCTGGGATAAACCCCATTTGATCATGGTGTATGGTCCTTTTAATGTGCTGTTTGCTAGTATTTTGTTGAGGATTTTTGCATCTATGTTCATCAGTGATATTGGCCTGTAGTTTTCTGTCTTTGTGACATCTTTGCCTGGTTTTGGTATCAGGGTGATGGTTGCCTCGTAGAATGAGTTTGGGAGTGTTCCTCCTTCTGCTGTATTTTGGAAGAGTTTGAGAAGGATAGGTGTTAGTTCTTCTCTAAGTGTTTGATAGAATTCGCCTGTGAAGCCATCTGGTCCTGGGCTTTTGTTTGTTGGAAGATTTTAAATCACAGTTTCAATTTCAGTGCTTGTGATTGGTCTGTTCATATTTTCTATTTCTTCCTGGTTCAGTCTCGGAAGGTTGTGCATTTTTTAGAATTTGTCCATTTCTTCCAGGTTGTCCATTTTACTGGCATATAGTTGCTTGTAGTAATCTCTCATGATCCTTTGTATTTCTGCATTGTTAGTTGTTACGTCTCCTTTTACATTTCTAATTCTATTGATTTGAGTCTTCTCCCTTTTTTTCTTGATGAGTCTGGCTAATGGTTTATCAATTTTGTTTATCTTCTCAAAGAGCCAGCTGTTAGTTTTATTGGTCTTTGCTATCATTTCCTTCTTCTCTTTTTCATTTATTTCTGATCTGATCTTTATGATTTGTCTCCTTCAGCTAACTTTGGGGTTTTTTTTTGTTCTTCTTTCTCTAATTGCTTTAGGTGTAAGGTCAGGTTGTTTATTTGAGGTGTTTCTTGTTTCTTAAGGTAGGATTGTATTGCTGTAAACTTCCCTCTTAGAACTGCTTTTGCTGCATCCCATAGGTTTTGGGTCATCGTGTTTTCATTGTTATTTGTTTCTAGGTATTTTTTGATTTCCTCTTTCATTTCTTCACTGATCTCTTGGTTATTTATTAGTGTATTGTTTAGCCTCCATGTGTTTTTATTTTCTACATATTTTTTCCTGTAATTGATATCTAGTCCCATAGTGTTATGGTCGGAAAAGATACTGGATACGATTTCAATTTTCTTAAATTTACCAAGGCTTGATTTGTGACCCAAGATATGATCTATCCTGGAGAATGTTCCATGAGCACTTGAGAAGACAGTGTATTCTGTTGTTTTTGGATGGAATGTCCTATAAATGTCAACTGAGTCCATCTTGTTTAATGTATCATTTAAAGCTTGTGTTTCCTTATTTATTTTCATTTTGGATGATCTTTCCAGTCATGAAAGTGGGGTGTTAAAGTCCCCTACTATGATTGTGTTACTGTTGATTTCCCTTTTTATGTATTGAGGTGCTCCTATGTTGGGTGCATAAATATTTACAACTGTTATATCTTTTTCTTGGATTGATCCCTTGATCATTATGTAGTGTCCTTCTTTGTCTCTTGTAATAGTCTTTTTTTTTTTTTCCCGGTACGTGGGCCTCTCACTGTTGTGGCCTCTCCCATTGCGGAGCACAGGCTCCGGACGCGCAGGCTCAGTGGCCCAGCCGCTCTGCGGCATGTGGGATCTTCCCGGACCGGGGCACGAACCCGTGTCCCCTGCATCGGCAGGCGGACTCTCAACCACTGCGCCACCAGGGAAGCCCAATAGTCTTTTTTTTAAGTCTATTTTTTTCTGATATGAGAATTGCTACTCCAGCTTTCTTTTGATTTGCATTTGCATGGAGTATCTTTTTCCATCCCTTCACTTTCAGTCTGTATGTGTCCCTAGGTCTGAAGTGGGTCTCTTGCAGACAGCATATATATGGGTCTTGTTTTTGTATCCATTCAGCTAGTTCATGTCTTTTAGTTGCAGCATGTAATCCATTTACATTTATGGTAATTATCGATATGTATGTTCCTATTACGATTTTCTTAATTGTTTTGGGTTTGTTATTGTAGGTCTTTTCCTTCTCTTGTGTTTCCTGCCTAGAGAAGTTCCTTTAGCATTTGTTGTAAAGTTGGTTTGGTGGTGCTGACTTCTCCTAGCTTTTGCTTGTCTGTAAATGTTTTAATTTCTCCATCAAATCTGAATGAGATCCTTGCTGGGTAGAATAATCTTGGTTGTAGGTTTCTCCCCTTCATTACTTTAAATATGTCCTGTCACTCTCTTCTGGCTTGCAGAGTTTCTGCTGAAAGATCAGCTGTTAACCTTATGGGGATTTCCTTTTATGTTATTTGTTGTTTTTCCCTTGCTGCTCTTAATATTTTTTCTTTGTATTTAATTTTTGATAGTTTGATTAATATGTGTCTTGGCGTGTTTCTTCGTGGATTTATTCTGTATGGGCCTCACTGTGTTTCCTGGACTTAACTATTTCCTTTCCCATATTAGGGAACTTTTCAACTATAATCTCTTCAAATATCTTCTCGATCCCTTTCTTTTTCTTTTCTTCTTCTGGGACCCCTATAATTCAAATGTTGGTGCATTTAATGTTGTCCCAGAGGTCTCTGAGAGTGTCTTCAATTATTTTCATTCTTTTTTCTTTATTCTGCTCTGCAGTAGTTATTTCCACTATTTTATCTTCCAGGTCACTTATCCCTTCTTCTGCCTCAGTTATTCTGCTATTGATCCCTTCTAGAGAATTTTTAATTTCATTTATTGTGTTATTCATCACTGTTTGTTTGCTCTTTAATTCCTCTTGGTCCTTGTTAAACGTTTCTTTTATGTTCTCCATTCTACTTCCAAGATTTTGGATCATCTTTACTATCATTATTCTGAATTCTTTTTCAGGTAGACTGCTATTTCCTCTTCTCTTGTTAGGTCTGGGGGGTTTTTGCCTTGCTCCTTCATGTGCTGTGTGTTTCTCCGTCTTCTCATTTTGCTTAACTTACTGTGTTTGGGGTCTCCTCTTCGCAGGCTGCAGGTTCGTAGTTCTCGTTGTTTTTGGTGTCTGCCCCCAGTGTCTAAGAATGGTTCAGTGGGTTTTGTAGGCTTCCTGGTGGAGGGGACTTAATGCCTGTGTTCTGGTGGTTGAGGCTGGATCTTGTCTTTCTGGTGGGCAGGTCCACGTCTGGTGGTGTGTTTTGGGTTATCTGTGGCCTTATTATGGTTTTTGGCAGCTTCTCTGCTAATGGATGGGGTTGTGTTCCTGTCTTGCTAGTTGTTTGGCATAGGGTGTCCAGCACTGTAGCTTGCTGGTCGTTGAATGGAGCTGGATCTTGGCATTGAGATGCAGATCTCTGGAGATTTTCACCGTTTGATATTACATGGAGCTGGGAGGTCTCTTGTGGACCAATGTCCTGAACTTGGCTCTCCCACCTCAGAGAAACAGCCCTGACGCCTGGCTGGAGCACCAAGAGCCTGTCATCCACATGGCTCAGAATAAAAGGGAGAAAAAAGAGAATGAACAAAAGAAGAAGATAAAATAAAAGTTATTAAAATAAAGAATAACGATTAAAAAATTTTTTTTAATAGTAAAAAGGAAAGAAGGAAAGAAAGAAGAGACCAACCAAACAAACAAACAAACAAAATCCACCAATGATAACAAGCGCTAAAAACTATACTAAAAAACAAAATCAAAAATGGACAGACTGAACTCTAGGACAAATGATAAAAGCAAAGCTATACAGACAAAATCACACACAGAAGCATACACATATACACACTCATAAAAAGAGAAAAAGGGAAAAAAAAAATCATGCTCCCAAAGTCCACCTCCTCAAGTTGGGATGATTTGTTATCTGTTCAGGTGTTCCATAGATGCAGGGTACATGAAGTTGATTGTGGAGATTTAATCTGCTGTACTGAGGCTGCTGGGAGATATTTCCGTTTCTCTTACCTGTTCGCACAGTTCCTGGGGTTCAGGTTTTGATTTGGCTGCGCCTATGCATGTAAGTCACCTGAGGACGTCTTTTCTTCACTCAGACAGGACAGGGTTAAAGGAGCAGCTGATTCGGGGGATCTGGCTCATTGAGGCCAGGGGGAGGGAGGGGTACGGATTGCGGGGCGAGCCTGCGGCGGCAGAGGCCAGCGTGACGTTGCACAGCCTGAGGTGCACCATGTGTTCTCCCCGGGAAATTGTCCCTGGATCACGGGACCCTGGCGGTGGCGGGCTGCACAGGCTCCCGGGAGGGGAGGTGTGGATAGTGACTTGTGCTTGCACACAGGCTTCTTGGTGGCGGCCGCAGCAGTCTTAGCATCTCATGCCCGTCTCTGGGGTCCGCCCTGGTAGCTGCGGCTCGCGCCCGTCTCTGGAGCTCCTTCAAGAGGTGCTGTTAATCTCCTCTCCTCTCGCACCAGGAAACAAAGAAGCAAGAAAAAGTCTCTTGCCTCTTTGGCAGCTCCAGACATTTTCCTGGACTCCCTCCCGGCCAGCTGTCGTGCACTAGCCCCCTTTAGGCTGTGTTCACGCAGCCAACCCCAGTCCTCTCCCTGCGATCTGATCGAAGACCGAGTCTCAGCTCCCAGCCTCCGCCCGTCCCGGTGGGTGAGCAGACAAGCCTCTTGGGCTGGTGAGTGCTGGTCAGCACCAATCCTCTGTGGGGGAATCTCTCCGCTTTGCCCTCCGCACCCCTGTTCCTGCTCTCTCCTCCGCGGTCCGCGGCTCTGAAGCTCCCCCCCTCCACCACTCGCAGTCTCCGTCTGCGAAGGGCCTTCCTAGTGTGTGGAAACCTTTCCTGCTTCACAGCTCCCTCCCGCTGGTCCCGTTCCTATTCTTTTGTCTCTGTTTTTTCTTTTTTCTTTTGCCTTACCCAGGTACGTGGGGAGTTTCTTGCCTTTTGGGAGGTCTGAGGTCTTCTGCCAGCATTCAGTAGGTGTTCTGTAGGAGTTGTTCCATATGTAGATGTATTTCTGATGTATTTGTGGGGAGGAAGGTGATCTCCACGTCTTATTCTTCCACCATCTTGAAGCTTCTCTGCCTTTCATGGCTTTAATTGAACATTTTAAATGATTCCATTTTGTCTTCTTTCTTAGCATATTTCTTAGCACTTAAAAATTTTTTTTAATGATTGTTTTTTTTTAGAATTTGCAATATATATTTACAGCTCATCAAAGTCCACTTTCAAATACCTCTATACTACTTCACAGGTAATGTGATTACCTTATAATAACAAAATTATCCTGGACTTCCCTGGTGGCACAGTGGTTAAGAATCCACCTGCCAGTGCAGGGGACGGGGTTTGATCCCTGGTCCGGGAAGATCCCACAGGCCATGGAGCAAATAAAGCCCTGCGTCACAACTACTGAGCCTGTGCTCTAGAGCTGGTGAGCCACAACTACGGAGCCCATGTGCCACAACTACTGAAGCACGTGCACCTAGAGTCCATAATGAGAAGTCTGTGCACTGCAACGTAGAGTAGCCTCTGCTTGCCACAACTAGAGAAAGCCCATGTACAGCAATGAAGACCCAATGCAGCCCAAAATAAATAAATAAAAATTTAAAAATAACAACATTATCATAATTTATCCCTCCTGTCCCTTTTATCATTGCTGTCATTTATTTCACATATATAAGTATACACAAGCATACATAAACATATGTGTGTTTACACATAATGAAATACATTGTTGGTATTATCTTGAACAAGCAGTTATCTGTTAGATCAATTAAGAATAAGGAAAATAAAATTTTAAATTTCATTTTTTCCTTCTTCAGTGTTCTTCCTTACTTTTTGTAGATCTGAGTTTCTGACCTACATTTTTCCCTCTTCTCTAAAGACCTTCTTTTCACATTTCTTGCAAAGTAGTTCTACTGACAGCAAATTCCTTCACTTTTTGTTTGTCTGAAAAATTCTATTTCTCCTTTACTTTTTTTTTTTTTTTTTTGCGGTATGCGGGCCTCTCACTGCCGTGGCCTCTCCCGCCGCGGAGCACAGGCTCCGGACGCACAGGCCCAGCGGCCACGGCTCACGGGCCCAGCCACTCCGCGGCATGTGGGATCCTCCCGGACCAGGGCACGAACCCGTGTCTCCTGCACTGGCAGGCGGACTCTCAACCACTGCGCCACCAGGGAAGCCCTCTCCTTTACTTTTGAAGGATGATTTCACAGGGTACAGAATTCTAGGATGATATTTCTTTTTTCTCTCTTGACACTTTAAATATTTCACTTCTACCTTGTATGATTTCCAAGGAGAAATTGGATGTAATTCTTATCTTTGTTCCTCTATGGGTAAGGTGTTTTTTTTCCTTCTGGTTTCTTTCTGGATTTTACTTTATCTTTTATGTTATGTAGCATGAAAGTGATATGCCTTTTAAAGTACTTTTCCTACTTAGTGTTCTCTGAGTTTCCTGGATCTGTGATTTGCCGTCTGACGTTAACTTGGGGAAATTCGGAGTCATTATTCTTTCAAATAGTTCTGTTCCTTTCTCTCTTTCTTCTCCTTCTGGTATTTTTATTATGCATATATTACACGTTTTGTAGTTGTCCCATAATTGTTGGATATTTTGTTCTCTTTTTTTTTCAGTCTTTGGTCTCTGTGCTTTTCCGTTTTTGAGGATTCTATTGATATATATTTTAGCTCAGAGATTCTTTTCTCAGTCACGTCCAGTCTACTAATAAGCCATCAAAGGCATTCTTCATTTCATATATATATATATATTTATTTATTTATATTGCTGATTAACAGTAACAATGTTGTTAGTTTCAGGTGCACAGCAAAGTGAATCAGCCATACATATACATGTATCCATTCTCCTCCAGACTCCCCTCCAGGCTGCCACGTAACGCATAACATTGAGTAGAGTTCCCTGTGCTATACAGTAGGTCCTTGTTAGTTATCCTTTTTAATTTAGTAATGTGTACATGTCAATCCCAAACTCCCTAACTATTCCTTCCCTCCCCCCTCCCCCCACCCCCATAACTATAAGGTCATTCTCTAAGTCTGTGAGTCCATTTCTGTTGTAGACATGCTCATTGTATTATTTCTGTTTAGATTCCGCATATAACTGATATCATACGATATTCTCTTTCTTTGTCAGACTTACTTCACTCACTATGACCATCTTTAGGTGCATCCATGTTGCTGCAAATGGCATTATTTCATTCTTTTTTAATGGCTGAGTAATATTCCATTGTATATATGTACCACATCTTCTTTACCCATTCCTCTGTCGATGGATATTTAGGTTGCTTCCGTGTCCTGACTATTGTAAATAGTGCTGCAATGAACATTAGGGAGGATGTATCCTTTTGGACCATGGTTTTCTCTAGATATATGCACAGGAGTGGGATTGCAGGGTCATATGGTAGCTCTATTTTTAGTTTTTTTTTTTCTTTTTTGTGGTACACGGGCCTCTCACCGCTGTGGCCTCTCCCATTGCAGAGCACAGGCTCCGGACGCGCAGGCCCAGCCGCTCTGCGGCATGTGGGATCTTCCCAGACCAGGGCACAAACCCACGTCCCCTGCATCGGCAGGTGGACTCTCAACCACTGCGCCACCAGGGAAGCCCTATTTTTAGTTTTTTAAGAAACCTCCATACTGTTCTCCATAGTGGCTCTACCAATTTACATTCCCACCAACAGTGTAGGAGGGTTCCCTTCTTTCCACACCCTCTCCAGCATTTACTGTTTGTGGATTTTTTCATGATAGCCATTTTGACTGGTGTGGGGTGATATTTCATTGTAGTTTTGATTTGCATTTCTCTAATCATTAGCATGTTGAACATCTTTTCATGTGCCTCTTGGCCATCCGTATGTCTTCCTTGGAAAAATGTCTATTTAGGTCTTCTGCCCATTTTTTAATTGGGTTGTTTGTTTTGATGATATTAAACCACATGAGCTGTTTGTAAATTTTGGAGACTAATCCCTTGTCGGTCACATCATTTGCAAATATTTTCTCCCAACCTGTAGGTTGTCCTTTTGTTTTGTTTACGGTTTCCTTTGCTGTGCAAAACTTTTGAGTTTAATTAGGTCTCATTTGTTTATTTTTGTTTTTATTTCCATTACTCTGGGAGACGGATCGGTAAAGATATTGCTGCGATTTAAGGCATTCTTCATTTCCGTTACAGTGTTTTTTTTTTTCCCCAACCAGGGATTGAACCCTGGGCCCTTGACAGTGAAAGTGCAGAGTCCTAACCACTGAACCTCCAGGGAATTCCCTCTGTTACAGTGTTTTTTTATCTTTAGCATTTCATTTTGTTCTTTATTAAGAATTCCATCTCTTGGCTTACCTTGTCCATCTGTACTTGCATGCTGTCTACTTTATCCATTAACTCTCAGTATATTAATCACAGCTGGGTGGTTTTTTTTGAATTTTATTTATCTTTTTCTACAGCAGGTTCTTATTAGGTATCCATTTTATACATGTTTGCCGCCAGCCGCGGCGGGTCCTCAAAGTGCAGCAACAATCGACGAGAGGGGGTAGGGAACTGAACGCACCAAGGTATGGGACCAGAAGGGCACAAGCAACTGATGGTTGCAAGGCAAGTTTAATAACAAAGCATAGCCATATATATACCCCTAAAGCAGGGAATTTGCTTAGTCACCATCTTATCGGCATCAGCTGGTTAATTGGCTTCTCGGCTTAGTCACGCCTTATCGGCATCAGCTGGTTGATTGGCTTCTCGGCTTCTCCTTCAAAGGCACCAATTTCCCCTCCAGGGTTGCTTTTCCTAGGTTTAGGGAACAACCAGGGACTCCCAGTAACTGAGCAGATCCCTGGAGCGATTTGGCTAAAGGCCATCTCCTTTTTTACTTTCATACCATAAAGTCCAGGATGCATACCAAGGAGAGTACAATCGGGCCCTGAGGCTTATGAGGGTCTTAATGGCGCCTTCCTCAGAGGGCAATGCTCGCCACATTTCCCCCTCTTTTATTTTTTAAAGCTTGATAATGCAATTTCAACCCGTACACCTCCTGACGAAGAGCAGCGAGACGGCCAACAATAAAGCGTAATAAACAAGGTAAGGCAATTAACATCAACAATACACATGACCCCACGGTAATCAATCCTGTGAGTCCATTTTGAAACCAACGCATTGGGTTTAACCATTGTAGCTGATCCAAGAGTCCTTGAATTAATTGTTGGGGCCCGTCTTCTTGTAGATGAGCTTCTTGAATTGCTTGTATTTCCGCATTAAGTTTTTGTATGTCCAAACTAATGTGTCCATCAGTCCATACACTTAAAAAGTGCATTTTTACTTTGTTCCAATCCCAGTCAGTTTCATTATAAGCGTGTTGAGTCACACAAATCCAAGTATATTTAGCATGGCAAAGCAAACGCATTTTCAATTTTAAAGCCATAATTTGGTCTCCTAAACCTATGAGAGCATTTTTTAACTCATCAACCTCAGTTTTTAGTTGAGTATCAATGACTTTGTAATGCTAATGCCATACTGGTATTTTTAGACAATTGATTAACATAATGCGCTTGTTGTACAGTTTTACTTAATGCTAAACCGGCAGCAGTGGCTGTGGCTGAGGCTTATGAGGGTCTTAATGGCGCCTTCCTCAGAGGGCAATGCTCGCCACACATGTTAGTGTATATATGTCAAGTGCAATCTCCCAATTCATCACACCACCCCCACGCCACCACTTTCCCCCCTTGGTGTCCATGTGTTTGTTCTCTACATCTGTGTCTCTATTTCTGCCCTGAAAACTGGTTCATTCATCTGTACCACTTTTCTAGGTTCCGCATATATGTGTTAATATCTGATATTTATTTTTCTCTTTCTGACTTACTTCACTCTGTATGACCGTCTCTAGATACATCGACGTCTCTACAAATGACCCAATTTTGTTCCATTTTATGGCTGAGTAATACTCCATTGTATATATGTGCCACATCTTCTTTACCCATTCATCAATCACAGCTGTTTTAAATTCCCAGTCTGGGGCTTCCCTGGTGGCGCAGTGGTTGAGAATCCGCCTGCCGATGCAGGGGACATGGGTTCGTGCCCTGGTCCGGGAAGATCCCACATGCCGCGGAGCAACTAAGCCCGTGAGCCATGGCCGCTAGGCCTGCGCGTCCGGAGCCTGTGCTCCGCAACGGGAGAGGCCACAACAGTGAGAGGCCCGCATACCGCAAAAAATAAATAAATAAATAAATAAATAAATTCCCAGTCTGATATAATTCCAACATCTCTGCCATGTCTGGTTCTGATACTTGCTCTGTCTCTTCAAATTGTGTTTTTGCCACTTGGTATATCTTGTACTTTTTTTCTTGTTAGCCAAACGTGTTGTGCTAGGTAAATGGTACTGCTGTAAATAGGCCTTTGGTGTGGGAGAAGGGGAAGTGTTCTATAGTACTATGATTTAGGTGTTGATATTTTAGTGAGCCTATGCTTCTAAACTGTGAACTTCACAGTGTTTCTCAGTTTTTTCCTCCTCCCCCTAAGTGGGACAGTATGCTAGAATGGGCTGGAATTGGGTATTTTCCTTTCTCCAGGTCAGTTAGGCTCGATAAAATCACAGCAGTTTAGGGTCTGGTTAATTTGTTTACCCTGAGGGCAGGCCTTGTTAAGAAGAACAGAGTGTTCCGGCATATTTCAAAACGATTCCTTTTCTCCTTTGCCTGCCAGAAGATTGAGGGGATTTTCCTCTGATATTTACTGTGGGAAACACGTTGAGCTTTGGGAGGCAAATTTCACAATATGGTGGGGGCCCTGTGACTGGGTTCCCTTGTATTTCTTAACCCTGATAGGTGGTTTCAGCTCCCAAGTCTCTGCTCTGGTAATTCATGATTCCCTGTTATTGCTTGTCTGTCCCTCCAATCTTGAGGGCAATGGTTTGCCTTGTGTACTCCCCTCTTTTATGGATTCAAGAAGCATTGTTGATTTTTCAGTCTGTTCAGCTTTTTACTTGTTGTCAGGAAGGAACGGCAACTCCAAGCTTCTTACATGTGGAACTGAAAACTGGATATTCATGATTTCATTATCATTCATTTCAAAATACTTTTAAGTGTCCCTTTCTTCTTTGACTCATCAGTTATTTAGAAGTGTGCCATTAAGTTTTCACATATTTGGGGGTTTTCCAGATATCTTTTTTTTTACTAGTTTTTAATTAATTCCATGTGTTTGAGAATATCTTTCCATAGTTTTGAGACAGGAGGGAAGTGGGTACGGCCCAACCTTTGAAAGAGTGACATAGCCATTGAGGATATGACATAAACTGGTTAAAACCAGCCAGGCCCAAGATTGCATAAGCTTCAACTTCTGGTAGACAATTAGCCTCATTACATGCTCGCTGTAATGCATTAGCATACTAAATGCACACCCACAGGCACCATGAGGGTTCTAAGGGTGACCATAAAAAGGCCAAAAATTGGGTGGTGGCCCAATTCCTGGAAATCCCTGCCCCTTTCCCCAAAATAGTTGGACTAATCCTCCTACTCATTAGTCTATGAAATTACCCAGCCCATAAAAACTGATCACCCCATATTTTAGGGCTGCTCTCATCTTCTAAGATGGCCCACACTCTGTCTGGAGTGTGTTTCTCCCATGGCCGCTCTCGCCTTCTGAGACAGACTGCATTCTGCCTGTGGAAAGTGTCTCTCTCTCAGTAAACCTGCTTTGAGTTTACTATGGCTTGCTCTTGAATTTTTTTCTGCATGAAGCCCAGGTCCCTCACTTGGTGGCCCATTCCAGGGACTTACCTGAGACACGGGACATGACCATCCTTGAGCCCCATTTTCCTACAACAGTTTGAATTGTTTTAAATTTGTCAAGCTTTATGACTGAGAATATGATCTATCTTGTAAAGTGTTACATGTGCACTTGAAAACAATGTGTACACAGCAAAGGAAACCATAAACAAAATGAAAAGACAACCTACGGAATGGGAGAAAATATTTGCAAACGATGCAACCAACAAGGGCTTAATTTCCAAAATACACAAACAGTTTATGCAACTCAACAACAAAAAAACCCAGCCCATCTAAAAATGGGCAGAAGACCTAAATAGATAGTTCTCTAAAAAAGAAATACAGATGGCCAATAGGCACATGAAAAGATGCTCAACATCACTAATTATTAGACAAATGCAAATCAAAACTACAATGAGGTACCACCTCACTCCAGTCAGAATGGCCATCATTAAAAAGTCTACAAATAACAAATGCTGAAGAGGGTATGGAGAAAAGAGAACCCTCTTACCCTGTTGGTGGGGTTGTGGGATTGTAAGTTGGTGCAGCCACTATGGAAAACAGTGTAGAGTTTCCTCAGTAAACTAAAAATAGAATTACCATAGGATCCAGCAATCCTACTCCTGGGCATCTATCTGGACAATACTATAATTCAAAAAGATACATGCACCCCTATGTTCATAGCAGCACTATTCACAATAGCCAAAACATGGAAACAACCTAAATGTCCATCAACAGGTGAATGGATAAAGAAGATGTGGTACATATGTATAATGGAATACTACTCAGCCACAAAAAAGAATGAAATAATGCCATTTGCAGCAACATGGATGCAACTAGAGATTACCATACTGAATGAAGTCAGAAAGAGAAAGGCAAATACCATGTGATATCACTTACATGTGGAATCTAGAATATGGCACAAATGAACCTATCTACAAAATAGACTCACAGACATAGAGAACAGACTTGTGGTTTCCAAGGGGGAGAAGGATGGGGGAGGGATGGACTGGGAGTTTGGGGTTAGTAGATGCAAACTATTATATATAGAATGGGTGGACAACAAGGTCCTACCGTACAGCACAGGGAACTATATTCACTATCCTGGGATAAACCATAATGGAAAACTATAGAGAAAGAATGTCTCTGTGTGTATAACTGAGTCACTTTGCTGTACAGCAGAGATTGGCACAATATTGTACATCAACAATATTTCAATAAAAAAAGGAAACTAATGTGTATGCTGCTATTGTTGGGTAGAGTGTTCTGTGTCAATTTGTCAAGTTGGTTGATAGTGTTTAGGTCTTTTATATTATTACTGATTTCTGTCCAGTTGTATTAATTATTGGGATAAGGGTATTAAAATCTCGAACTAGGGCTTCCCTGGTGGCGCAGTGGTTGAGAATCCGCCTGCTGATGCAGGGGACACGGGTTCGTGCCCTGATCTGGGAAGATCCCATATGCCACGGAGCGGCTAGGCCTGTGAGCCATGGCTGCTGAGCCTGAGCCATGGCTGCTGAGCCTGCATGTCTGGAGCCTGTGCTCTGCAACGGGAGAGGCCACAACAGTGAGAGGCCTGCGTACCGCAAAAAAAAAAAAAAAAAAAAAATCTCTAACTAAAACTTCGAATTTATCTATCTTTTCCTTGAGTTCTATCAGTCTTCTTTTTTTATTTTTTAAATTTATTTATTTATTTATTTATTTAGGCTGCCTTGGGTCTTTGTTGCTGCACATGGGCTTTCTCTGGTTGTGGCGAGCGGGGGCTACTCTTCGTTGCGGTGTGCAGGCTTCTTGTTGCGCTGGCTTTTCTTGTTGGGGAGCATGGGCTCTAGGTGCATGGGCTTCAGTAGTTGCAGCATGTGGGCTCAGTAGTTGTGGCACATGGGCTTAGTTGCTTTGCGGCATGTGGGATCTTCCCAGACAAGAGCTTGAACCTGTGTCCCCTGTGTTGGAAGGTGGATTCTTAACACTGCTCCACCAGGGAAGCCCTCTATCACTCTTCTTTTTATGTAATTTGAAGCTTTTTTTCCTAAGTGTGTAAATATTTAGGATTTTTATGTCCTCTTGGTGACTTGACCCCTTTATTATTATGAAGTGACCCTTTTTATCCCTGCTAATATTCTTTGCTCTGAAAACTACTTTGAGCGATATTAATATAGACAGTCTAACTTTCTTTTGATTAATGTTAGTGTGACATATTTTTTTCCATCCTTTTGCTTTTAACCTGTGTCATTAAATTTAGTGTATTTCTTATAGACAGCATGTATTTGGGTCTTGCAGAAATGACAATCTGCTTTAAATTAGTGAGTTTAGACTGTCTGCATTTAATGTAATTGAGCATGTAGAATGGGAAATAATGCTGTGGTCATCTCTGGGAAAAAAAAAAATCTGCCATAATCCTCTGAGTCTTTTCTTTGTCCTGGAGCACTTGGTTTCAGCTTGCCAAAACCTATGTTAATTTACTGTTGTTCTGTAAAAATACTGTTGTTTTACTCTTGAGGATAGGGGAATGTTCATATTTTTAAAAAAACGACTCAGTATGCAACTTTACATTCATCTTTCCCTATGTAAAAGATTCACAGACACACACACACAAAGCATTTGACCTTCAATACCAATATCCATGAATAATATTGGATTATTAATCACCCTTTGGTGTTCCTGGGACTATCAGATGCAATAACCCTTGAAGTGACACAAAGAGTAGTGTCACCCTTTTTTTTTTTTTTGCGGTACGCGGGCCTCTCACTGTTGTGGCCTCTCCCGCTGCGGAGCACAGGCTCCGGACGCGCAGGCTCAGCGGCCATGTCTCACGGGCCCAGCCGCTCCGCAGCACGTGGGATCCTCCCGGACCGGGGCACGAACCCGTGTCCCCTGCATCGGCAGGCGGACTCTCAACCACTGCGCCACCAGGGAAGCCCAGTGTCACCTTTTAAGAGGAAAAAAACTAAATTCTTAAAATGCCACATCAAACCAATGCTTCTTTTAACAGAAATTACTTCTTTTTTTAAAAAGCTCAAAAATTTATTCCCACTTTATAAAAACACTCATTGCTTATCTGTAAGAAATGACACCTCTTTATACAACACTTAAAGAAAAGGCTGATGCAATCTGTGCTCTGTTCCCTTTTTGGAAAATTATTTTTTTTAATCTAAATTTTCTAATGATGTGGGAAGTGCCAACTATCTTTTTTTTTTTTTTTTTTTGTAGTCAAATTTATTTTCTTATTTTTTTTAACATCTTTATTTGAGTATAACTGTTTTACAATAGTGTGTTAGTTTCTCCTTTACAACAAAGTGAATCAGTTATACATATACATATGTTCCCATATCTCTTCCCTCTTGTGTCACCCTCCCTCCCACCCTCCCTATCCCACTCCTCTAGGTGGTCACAAAGCACAGAGGTGAGCTCCCTGTGCTAAGCTGCAGCTTCCCATTAGCTATCTAATTTACATTTGGTAGTGTGTATATGTCCCTGCCACTCTCTCACATCTTCACAGCTTACCCTTCCCTCTCCCCATATCCTCAAGTCCATGCTCTAGTAGGTCTGTGTTTTATTCCCATCCTACCACTAATCTCATGACATTTTTTTTTTTTTTTTAAGATTCCATATATATGTGTTATCATACGGTATTTTTCTTTAGTCAGAAATGGATGCCAGCAATGTCACCTTAAAAAAATTCTATGAAATGTAAACAAAAAACTTCTGCATTTTTTTTGCTGTTGTGGGGTTGCTGCACAATTTTGTACTATTCTGGGAGCAGCTCTTTGCTCTATTAACAGGACCCCCACCTGTTAGGTGGAGTGGTTTCTGTTTTGCATTTCTATCCCTTAATGACTCATAATGAGTCATGACTCTTTACATCTAGCTGTTTAATATGCCTCAAGTCAGATTTGTTTAGCACATTCTAACAATGGCACACAGTGACCTTTCCTTTGTCACCTCTCTGAAAGGTAACCAACTACCAGAAACTAAGTACAGCAGTACTGGTCACTCTTGTACCCTTTTGGGAAATAGCTGTCTTTACATGGGGAAAAGGAAAGAGTAACAGAAGTGATAATTCCCAATCTTATGGCAAGATGGAGACTAAAAGAAGCTGAAAAGTAGAGGCTGGAATTCTGTTCCACAGTTATCTTTTCTCTTGTGTATTTTTCATCTTTCCCTTTCCAGTAGGTGGTTCCTTTCCCCTGTGCTGCCAATTATGCCACTACAATTCTTAACAAAGCAACAGCATTTAATGAAAAACCCCACTAACTTGCTAAATCTGTTGTAGCCCAAGGGTCTGCCTCTCTAGGTCATGGGTCATCTTCTGCTGCTCCATGTAGGATGGAGCTGCTCCTCTGTTCATGTGCCTGATGCACAGTGAGGCCAAACAAACTGAAATATCGGAGTTTGGGGCAGAGAAAGATGTATTGCAGGGCCAAGGAAGGAGAACGGGTGACTTGTGCTTAAAAGCCTGGAACTGAGACTTATCTGGTGGCACAGTGGTTTAAGACTCCACTCTCCCAATGCAGGGGGCCCAGGTTTGATCACTGGCCAGGGAACTAGATCCCACATGCATGCTGCAACTAAGAGTTTGCATGCCACAACTAAAGAGCCTGCCTGCCGCAACTAAGGAACCCACCTGCCACAACTAAGACCCAGTACAACCAAATAAATAAATAAATATTGAGAAAAAACAACCCCCAAACCTTGAACTCCCCAATGGTTTTGGGGGAGAAGTTTTTATAGGCAAAATTTGGATTGAGGGCTGCATGGTGTGGGACTTTCTTCTGATTGGTTGGTGATGAGGTAACAGGGTGGTGCTCCAGGGATTTTGTGATGGCCTTTGTTCACTGCTGTTTCCTAAATACATAGAAAAATGCCTGGGACACAGTAGACAAAACATTTGCCGAGTGTGTGACTGAATTTCAAGGTTACAAACTCCAGTGAGTGAAAGACTCTGCTGTACATTTGGGGGCAGCCAGAGGAATCTATAAAAGAGGAGGAAAGTAAAATTAAAAACCAGACCATAAACATGACTATACCCAGAGTCTTAGGAAAAAAAGGAAAAGTACAGTTTAAATCCTTCATAGGGTCCCCTCAAAGCACTCTAGATACTAGCCTATCTTTTCTGTCCTTGCCCATCCTCTGATTTTACAGTGAAGAGAGAGCCCTTTCTTCAATCTGGCACATAGAAGACAAATCTCCATCCCTCTATAACAGGGAAGAGCCAATTCTGACTCCATGTTGGATCTGTTTCTTTGACTTTAACCTTTGCTTTTCGTTGCTTTTGTTATTATAATCATACATAATGGCCTGCCTCAGGGAACCCTGCCCCTCTGCCTGCATGTTAAACTAAAGTGCCTTTGTTCAGCTCACTGGGAGACAATCTGACCCTGCCCACCTGTAAATGGCTGCAGAAAAGAAGAAATTAACACATCCCCTCCCTGATGCTGGCCAAGCCAGACAAAACTAATGGCCTTTTAACTTTACCTCCTCCTGCCCCTCTCTGTTCTAGAAAAGAAACTGGCATCCAGACCCTTTGGGAACCCTAGACCACCATCTTCTCAGTCTGCTGGCTTTCTGAATAAAATCAACACCTCGTCTCCTGGTTTATTGGGCTGTCCTGCAGCTTGCAGAGCAGGCTCGGCTCAGTAACAAGTTTGGCGGACCAGCTAGAAGCCTTGCTGCTCGTGGCTAGCTGGCCCCGGTCAGGGAATATTGGGGCAAGGCCCTAGCAGCTGCTGAGACCATCCTTCCTGAGGACCCTCCCTTCAAAATCCCCTGAAGTGGCACCAGCTACGCCAGCACTTGGCAGTTGAAGCAAGGAACCAACAAACTTCTACGAGTCAATGGACTCCATTTTGGAGGGTAAGTTGCTCTGGTGTGTGCACCAGGAATACATTCTCCCCTCAATTTAGGCTTTTCCTTTACAGGACAAGCCAATTGTTTGGTGGGGGTACCGTCTTGGAGAGGGGAATTGTTGGACTTCACCTGATTTTGGTTTTGTGTACATCAATCAATGTTGGAACTTGTTTGTGCTTTTTGTGTTGGAATTTGTTTGCATCTTTTGTGTTTTGGTGTTATCAAACTTATAAAACTGGAAAATACTACATCTATCCCAAAGGAGAACCCTTTGGGGTGTATGTTAGATAAATGGGTGAAACATAGCCGTGAGCCTATGACTAAGAAAGACATGATATACTATTGTAATAAGGTGTGGACACAATATATGTTAAGTTCAGAAGGGTTATGGCTCAAATGGCTCCGTCAATTATTATATGATCTTGCAATTAGAAGTGTTTTGCGAAAGAGCAGGGAAAAGAGGTGAGATTCCATATGTAGAAGCATTTATGCTATTGCATCAGGAGGAAAAGGAGTCAGAGGGCTGCTCATACATATTTACTCCTTTCACTATCTCCTGTTTCCCCTTCCCATGGCGATCGAATATAAGTTTCTATGTTAATCCTGGAGCACAGGGATTTGGCTTAGTATTACCATCTAAGACCCAACAGGGCACCCAATTTGGACCGGGAGTCACTTCTGCAGCAGGGCAGTTTCCCTTACACTGGTATCCTGTAAGAGGCCAGGGAACTCCTTTAGACTTGAGGCATCAGATTCTAATTTCCCCACAGGAGCCCTGGGTGACTTTGACAGTGGGGAACAAGTTCACTGATTTTCTAGTAGATACGGGTGTCACGTATTCTGTGGTAAACGCCGAGGTGGCACAGAGAACATCGCAGTCTATCTCGCTCACAGGAGTTTCTGGAGAAGTACAAAACCCTTCATTCTTACAACCTCTAGAAGGCCAACTAGGGGACCTCACCGTGAAACATAGCTTCTTATATATGCCAGAGTATCCAATCCCCCTTTTTCGGGACGAGATCTCCTTTGTAAATTAAATGCTCAAGTAACTTTTTCGCCAGAACGGCTTGATATCAGGGTCCCACTGGAGCTTAAAGCCTACAAATGGTGCTCGTGGAAACTGCAGAGAAGGAAACAAAGTCATCCTAGGAGAAACTCGCCTGTATCTTTGAGATGCAAATGTCCTATTTGGTGTTCTCAAGAACCCTCATCTCTGCCATCTTTTTAAAATGCAAATTTTGAAAGAAGTATAAAGTAATTTAGAAATTGACTTGTCAAGGGTAAATAGAAACCCCCAGTGTTATTCCTGTAAATATTTAGCCATCTGGAGAAGTGAGCTTTGTTTGTTCCATCTACCAGAAACCCAGCTTTAACCTGATGAGTTTTACATTGCTGTACCTGTAGGGCTGAAATTTTGAAATGAGAACTATGAGGTCTCTCTGTTTCTGTGTTTGTGTGTGTCTTTGTCTTTGGATGACATTGCTGAGGTTGATTTGTGGATGAGCTCTGTTGAATTGGCTTAAAGAAAAGTAAGCACTTACAAACCAAACAATTCTAAATACAAGAGAAGTTAAGCTAAATTAGTTTCAGTTTCATGTGAACTGGGAAATATTTAATATTAAATTAATGTTTAAGTTTGTGATCTAATTAATATAGACATGACTTTAGAGTCATCAACATTAAGTATAATACTTTCACTGCACCTAGGTTTAATAGATGTTAAATGAAATCTTGTTATACCTGTTGCAAATTTGTCAGCAAGGAAAGTAACTTGATGTGAAGAAACTTCTAAGGAAAGAAAATGTAAACAAGATAAGAGCCTTTAGGTCTGAAAAATTATCTAAAATAGTCTCTCCAGATTTTGGTAACTATTACTTGCCTCTTGGTTTTCACTAGAAATTAAGATTTTTTAAGAGTCAGGGATTCTATTTTAAATATATAATTAAAGCTACTGAAAATAATAAAACATTTCAGTATGGTAGAATGTTTTCAGTTACGAAAGTGTGAGGAATGGAAGTACATTTTACTGAGAAAGTTGTTTTTTGTTTTTGTTTTTGTTTTTTGCGGTACGCGGGCCTCTCACTGCTGTGGCCTCTCCCGTTGCGGAGCACAGGCTCCGGACGCGCAGGCTCAGCGGCCATGGCTCACGGGCCCAGCCGCTCCGCGGCATGTGGGATCTTCCCGGACCGGGGCACGAACCCGTGTCCCCTGCATCGGCAGGCAGACTCTGAGAAAGTTTTATACATGGTCAGGATGAACTAAATTTAGATTGAAGTTAACTAAGTAAACGGATTTTGTTAAGTAAGCTAATACAAGACTGGAATTTGACCTCTCTCTCTGTTAGAAGTGCTCCTTTTTGATAACAGATTGTATGAGTTTCTGTGCCCTTAGGAGATCCATATTTGTTTTCTTTTAATTGTTTTGTGATTTTGGTTAAATGAATAAGTATTATTTCTCAGTGACCTATCATCCTGTTGTGTTTTAAAACCTTTTTGCTAACCTCCTGCTGACTCTGGAATACTTCAAAAGAACATCTCTGAGGCATCTCAGAGAGGAATGTTAAACTAAGTTTATTTGGCATATTAAATTCTTTCAGAAATATTGTCAAGTGATTGGAGATGAACCTTAGGTTATAGTGTATGTATTAATGTCATTAATATAGATATTCCAAAATTTAATTTGAGTCCCGAACATCTGATATGTCCTGATATGTTATCAGTCATAATTCTAGTTATTCTAAAATGTTACATGTCACAGAAATATCCAAGTTTCCTGCTAATTGTATTGTACTCAAATCTTTAACCAGGTTATTTTAAGTTTTGTCCTGATGCTTTTACAAAATGAAAATTTTCAAGAGGACTCATAAAAAGGAACTTTTTGACAAATATAAGTTTCTGGTAGCCTTTAGCTAATATCACTGGACTGGGTAATGACAAAACTAAAGGAAAACCTGATTACTTCATCCAGATCAACACGAATTAATTACATAGGACTGAATAAACTGGTGAATATGGTTATAATTTTTATGGTTTCTATCTGAAAAATTATTGGTTTAAATCTGTGTTTTCCAGGTCTAAGGAAAACTAATTATGACTTACAGTAATTTGGTAAATTACACCTTGGTAAGCAGAATTGAAACATTTATCTTTTTCTCTCTGCCTGGTTGATCCTGCTAGTACCATATGCTTGTCTCAGAGATTACGCCATGCATGTCTAAGTATTCATGGCTGCTACAGTGAAACTGTGGATGGCTCATTAAATCAGTTATGGTTCCTTTGGTTGCTTGTTACTGCAACTGGATTACAACTAGTTACACTAATCATTCGTTTAATTTGTTCTCTGTTTCCAAATTGTTTGTGCTCTGTGTCTCCCTGCTGCACTATGTCTTTGTCAATGTTACTAGCTGCATTACTTATATCCTGTCTATTTTATAAGATTGTTGTCTCTTACACTACCCAGTGTGTAACCAGGCCTCCAACAAAACTTCTATGGCTAAACATCTTGAGGAAATAGATCACATTTATAACATAAAATAATTGTAATAGTGTGATTCTAGGTATGGGAGGAAGCAACAAGGGAAAATGTCTCCTGGATCATAATTAGACAGAGGATCCAGAGGATCTTTAATTATCAGTAGGACGTAATCCCAAAATTAACACCTGGAGTGACATATCAAGAATTTCCCCCTGATCTGGGATGAGCCTCCCAGTGCCGTGAGACAAAATTTGATCATGAAATGTCTCCCCGATATTGGTCAAATTCCTGACCAAGAGGAGAAGATATGAGAAATGGAATATTTCCCTCCATTATCAGTCACCAGCAATTGCAGCCCTTCAGCTTGAGCCAGTGAGTCCTGAGGAAACTCAGGAAGGAGAATACAGGATACAGGCCCCAGATCTCTGAGGTGCATATCAAAGGAATGATTTCGGTGAGCCCGGAATCTTGCATCTTCCCATACATAGAAAAGTGCTAAATTCCTTAACTTTAGATGCCGCCTCCTTGTCTTGAAGTCCTCAAAATTCCCACTGACTAAAAACGTAAGTCTCAACTTCTAGGTCATGAGTATTTTTTAAGTCTACAGATGTAAAGTAGACACTTTCCAAAGAGGAACAAAAAAACCAAATCTGAACACTGGCACCAATGGTGGACCCTCCCAGAAAGATCCATCTGACGGAGCAGTTAGAATGGTCGTCATCCCCTTTTCCACAAGATTATGGAATGGACACTGACAGTGGAAAATTGTAACAGGGAAGAGCCAATTCTGACTCCGTGTTGGATCTGCTGCTTTGACTTTAACCTTTGCTTTTCGTTGCTTTTGTTATTATCATCATACATAATGGCCTGCCTCGGGGAACCCTGCCCCTCAGCCTGCATGTTAAACTAAAGTGTCAGGAGGCTGGCCACAGTTTGGAGTAGGAGCTGAAATCTGTGCCAGGATCATGGAAGGCCCCGCGTTCAATTTTCTGGATGCTCCTGTAGTTCGTGTCACCGGTGCCGATGTCCCTATGCGTTATGCAAAGGTTCTAGAAGACAACTCTATACCTCAGGTTAAAGACATCATATTTGCAATAAAGAAAACACTAAATATCTAGCTTGGACTTGAATTTCAAGTCATTGGGATTTCCTTAAAATACTTAATGACATTTCATCTGGATTGTCCTATAAGACCTTTTGATTTGTAAAGTTATGTCTAAAGCAACAACACAGATGTTTTTGTACTGGGAAGAAGTTTAAATATGTCCGTAGAAAAAGTCTCCACTCTCCTGCCTAGGTTCCACGCTTTTTTTGTCTGTTACAATAGCCATGTTCTTTGAATAAAATTAATGTAAAATTTTACCCTCTCACTAGAAGGAAAAGGTATAAATGTGGCAAGAGTCCTGATGAAAGATATCTCCAAAAAAAGATAACTTATATGTAAAAATAAAATCATATAATCTACATTTACTGTTAGACTGTTTTGATAAGGAATAAAGGAATTCCTAACTATGAAAAAAAAAAACAAAAAACTAAAGTGTCTTTGTACTGCACACAGGGAGACAATCTGGCCCTGCCCACCTGGGAATGGCTGCAGAAAAGAAGAAATTAACACGTCCCCTCCCTGGTGCTGGCCAAGCCAGACAAAGCTAATGGCCTTTTTACTATACTTCCTCACCTCCTCCGCCTCTCTGTTGTTGAAAAGAAACTGGCATCCAGACCCCGATAAGATGGGTTTTGGAGAGCCTAGTCCGCCATCTTCTCGGTCTGCCGGCTTTCTGAATAAAGTCGTTATTCCTTGCCTTAACACCTTGTCTCCCGATTTATTGGCCTGTCGTGCAGCAAGCAGAGAGAGCTTGGACTCAGTAACACCCCTATAGGAAATTCTCACCAACCCCCTCCCCCCCAAAGAATTGCTTTGGTCCGCAATTTAGTTCTCTCCATTTCTCCCCACAGGGCAACTCAGAGACACAACATCCTTAGGAGCAAATTTCCTAGCATCTAGGTGTTTAGTCTGAGTGATTCTCCGCCTTTAGAGGCATTTGAATCACCTCAAGGACTTGTGGAAACAGGTTCCTGGTCGCCACCCCTGAGTTTCTGATTTAATGGGTGTAGGGGTGAGATTTGAGAATTTACATTTCTAGCAAGTTCACAGGTGGTGCTGCTGCTGCTGCTCTGGGGGCTACACTTTGAGAATCACTGACCTAGCAGAACACCTCATGGGGTGTCAGCAAATACGACCACCTGGGTTTTGCGTGTCAAGTTGGTCTCCTTTGAGGTCACCACTGATGTGATGGCAAGAGAATCTGCTCTGCAGGATTCTATATGGTGGAATCACCCCTTGGTATTGATACAGGTTTCCCCCGCTATCTGAAAGTAGAGTGCTCCTATATGGCATAAAGCAGAGTATCCTCCTGCTTTCAAATAACTTGAGCTAGATCACTTTGCTTTTACAAAAAATGTACGTTAGTACATTAATATGGCAATGACTTCGTTTCATAAGAGCGAAAATCCTCTTTGGATGTCTCTCGGTTGTTGAAAACAGGGACCAAGGTAGGTGTTTTGTAAAAGCAAAAGAGTGTAATGTGAACTTTCAGAAAGTGGGAGATACCTGTCATCTCATCTCCTTGGCTGGCATCATACTTCACGTCTTCTTTCATTTCCTGGTTATTTGTCACCTTGTCCTCTGTTGATTCTACTTGTCCACTCCCCCATAAAGGGGAGCGTTTTCTTCAAAACCCAGGATCTCTGCTATTCTCACCTGAGTATTCTGCTCTCCAAGAATCCACCCTCTTTCATCTTCATCTTCATCATCATCATCGTAGCTGACATTGATTTCCACTCACTGTGTTCCTATGTTCCTTAGGAACACACTTGACATAAACATATCAGTTAGGATGTTGCTTTTGGTG
This sequence comes from Kogia breviceps, assembly GCF_026419965.1. Taxonomy (NCBI): domain Eukaryota; kingdom Metazoa; phylum Chordata; class Mammalia; order Artiodactyla; family Physeteridae; genus Kogia; species Kogia breviceps. Next base: position 25,610,277 of record NC_081328.1, read on the forward strand.
GCCATGAACAAAAAAACCCCAACTTTAAAAAATAAGGAAAATGTTCATCTCACATACCATCATATAGTCCCAAGGAAGGGCAGTTCCAGGATTGGCTGACTCAGTGCCTCAACGCTGTCATCAGTGGGTCTTTCCAACTTCCCAGACTGCCATTCTTGCCCTGTTGGCTTTGCCCTCAGTTCTGCTTACCTCCTGGTTAAAAAAATGACCTCAGTGGTCGCAGGTATCCCACACAGTCATGACACCATCTCTTTCTCTCTGTATCTCTTTTTCAGAGCCAGGCAGTCTCTTCTGGAGGTACCCCAGCAGATCTCCCCATTATGTCTCATTGGCTAGAACTGGGTCACATGTCCACCTCCAGCTGCCAAGAGAATGGGATTACCATGTTGGTTACCCCTGAGTTGGGGTGAGGTCACCTTCTCAGAGTACTTGGCTGTCATTTGGGGGCACAAGGAAGAAGAGGGAAATGGTGGTTGGTTGGTTGGTTGGCTCTGAACTTATGTTCAGAGCAGAAACTTATGTTCTGGTTATCTACTGCTGTGTAAAAACACGAAGATAACATTGGTTTTGCTCTTGACTTTGTAACTTGTGTAGGGTTTGGTTGGAACAGTTCATTTCTGCTCTACTTGGCGTCTGTGGTGGTGGCTTGAAGGCTGGGCTGTAATCGTCTTCAGGCTGACTCACTCATACATCTGACAGTTAATGCTAGGGGGCTTTTCCTGGCAGCAGATATATTTTCTCTGTGCAATACTGAAGAAAGGGCTGAGTTCCAAGGGCAAGTGTCCCAACAACCAGGCAAAAGTCATACCACCTTTTATGACCAAGCCTCAGAAGACCCCCATTTCTGCTGCATTCCCTTCATTGGAAACAGGTCACTAAGGCCAGTCCATATAAGTGGAATTAGATTTCACTTTTTGATGGGAGGAGTATCAAGAAATTTGTACACCATAACATGTATTATCTGATTAAATCCTCCAAGCAGCTCTGTTCTAATTCTTCATTTTTTTTATAGATGAGAAAAGAGACTCATGTTAGAACCTTGACAACATTATGCTAAGTGAAATAAACCAGGCACAAAAGGACAAATAGTGTATGAATTCCGCTTCAATGAAGTACTTAGAATAGGCACATTCACAGAGACAGAAAGCAGAACAGAGGTGACCAGGGGCTGGAAGAATAGGGAGTTATTGTCTCATGGGTTTGGAGTTTCTGTTTGGGATGATGAAACGTTTCTGGGAATGAATAGTGGTGATAACTGCACGACACTGTGAGTGTACTTAATACCACCAAACTGCACACTTAAAAATGGTAAGTTTTATATTATGTGTATTTTACCATAATTTAAAACAAAGAGAGATCAGGTTAACATTCTGGCAGATTGTATCCTCCAAAAATGGCCACAGCACTCTTTCCAGGACAGCATGCTCTTCCAGAACCTTCCTCCCCACCCCCAATAGAGGCTGTCTGTTTCTCCTCTTGTTGAAACCGGGCAGGGCTTTGTCACTGCCTTGGTGAACAGAATATGGTAGAGGTGACTCTGTGTGACTTCTGAGGCTGGGGCACAAAGGAGTAGAGCTCCCCCCTGGCTCTCCCTCTCAGGATGCTTTCCTGGGAACTCAGACACCATGCGTGAGGAAGCTGCAGCCCCAGCTGACGGCCAGCAGCAACTGCCAGATGGGTGAGCTTTCTGCTGATTTGGACCCCAGCCTTCGAGCTGCCCCAGCATATGCTGGGAGGAGAATCTGACTCATGTGAAAATGCACAGAGGCCTGCCCTTGTTGCAGATTCAGGAACAAAATAAATGTTGCTATTTTAAGCCACTTAGTTTTCAGGTAATGTGTCACACAGCCATGGTGACTGGAACACATACCTGGTGAGTGACAGAGCCAGGACCTGAACCCAGGACCCGGAGCTGAAAGTCCAGCACTCAATATGCCCCACCTCTCTGTGAATGACACAAAAACCTATGCCTGTAGTCTGGCCAGTACATGAATGTCCTGATCTAACTCTATAGTCTATGCATCTAGTACCAAGTGTATCTTCTATTCCTCAAAACTACTCCTGCCACCACCCCCCAGCCACTGCCACCCCCAGTGTAGAGCAACAGTTCCATTCCCAGGCATGAGAGAATGGGAAACCTATAAGGAGCCGGTACAAGGTCATCTTCTGTTTGCGTCCTTATACCCCCTGGGAAGCTGTCATGAGCCAGTTTCCCATTTCTCTGGGGTTCTGGTGAGACCCGGGCTTCAGAATTTCAAACCACTTTCCTCCAATCTAGAATTAGCTCCGTAGCAACGGGGTGTCCCATAGCTCACATTGCAGTCACTGTGCCTCTTTGGGTGCTGTACAAAAATCATAGGGAGTTGGCACCTTTGGCTTATTGTAACTTTGCTACTTGTAAAAATGGCTGCTTATAACTTTACTGGTTGAATCAGTCAGGTGCTGGCCTTGGCCTTGTATCTGTGAACCTGATACCCAGCAGTTCCCCGTTTGTATCAGTCACATCGATATTTGTTGAACAAATTCATTCTTCCAAGGTTCAAAATCTTGAGAGACTATTTAATCCTTTCTTCAAGGCATCCTTCATCCAGACCTGTCAATTCTTCCTCTGTGAATGTTCTCATTTCTGCCTCTATTGCCATGTCTGTTGTCTCTACCTAAATTCAAACACTAGTCTGCTTGCTCCTGGATTATAGTAAAACTAGGCTTCCTGTTTCCAATCCATCCCCTTCCGATCCGTCTTCCACAGTACTTCTAATCGTCTTAAAATGCCATTTATAGATGGCACCATACGGTTCACAGACTTAAAGGTGACATCTTTAGCTTCTTGTTCAATGCTCTGCAACTTGGTCTTCTGTTATTTCTCCAAATTCATCTTCCATTAATCTTCTACATCAACATTTGCTTCTCGGGACTTCTCTGGTGGCGCAGTGGTTAAGAATCCGCCTGCCGATGCATGGGTTCGATCCCTGGTCCGGGAAGATCCCACATGCTGCGGAGCAGCTAAGCCCGTGTGCCACAACTACTGAGCCCACATGCCACAGCTACTGAAGCCCGCGCGCCTAGAACCCGTGCTCTGCAACGAGAAGCCACCGCAATGAGAAGCCCGGGCACAGCAACAAAGAGTAGCCCCTGCTTGCCGCACCTAGAGAAAGCTTGTGCACGGCAACAAAGACCAAACGCAACCAAAAATAAATAAATTTAAAAAACAAACAAAAGAAAACACACAAAAATATTTGCTTCTCTCCAGCTTGGCCAACACTATGTCCTTTGAATATGCCAGAATGGAGTTTCCTTTGAGGCTTAGGCTAGCGACACTTCCTTTCTTCCAGAAGCATCCCTCCACTGCCAGCTCTTCTGAACCTGTGTGCCCTTGAGTTCTCTGTAGTACTCAGTGGGCTTGTGGATGAGTCAGAATACAAAATGACTGAAGATGGCAGAAGATAACTAGACAGAGCAAGTTCATTGCCAGTTGATACTAAATATGTCTGAGGAATCCAGCTAGGACTGGTTCTTGGTACAGAGCTTCTTAATTGGAGTCTAGGAGGCCCCTGAAGTTCATTGCAAAATCCTGCTGAATGTGTATAGCAACGTGTGTATGTGTGTCCATAACTATAATCGGCTTCTTACAGAGGTCTGCTTGTGGCCCAGTAAAGGCTAAGAACCTCTGACCTAGACAGAAGGTGACATAACTTAGTGAAAAAAACATAAGCAACACAAACCCCGGTAGATTTTAGAGTCACAAGACTGGATTGGTATCTTATCCCAGCTCTGTGTGACACTGGTATGTCACTACCCTTTCTGAATCATAGTGTACTCATTTGGAAAATTGAAATTATCTGCTCTGCCTAATCAATTGGTTTTTTGTGAGGAATAAAGAAAATACTTCATATAAAATTGCTTTATAGGGCTTCCCTGGTGGCGCAGTGGTTGGGAGTCCGCCTGCCAATGCAGGGGACGCGGGTTCTTGCCCCGGTCCAGGAAGATCCCACATGCCGCAGAGCGGCTGGGCCCGTGAGCCATGGCCGCTGAGCCTGCGTGTCTGGAGCCTGTGCACCGCAACGGGAGAGGCCACAACGGTGAGAGGCCAGCGTACCGCAAAAAAAAAAAAAAAAAAAAAATTGCTTTATAAATGATGAAATGCTCTACAAATATGTTATTATGCTGCTTAATTCCAGACCATATGGTTCTTAGTTTATATGTTCCAGTTTACATAATTTCTTACCTGTCTTGAAATAATAGTAGTTTCTTACTAGTCTTATCTCCTCCTGTTGCCTGGGTGTTTCACTGGTCCGGAGTCCATTGCTATTACCTGAATCATGGTCACAAGCTTTGGTATCAGATACTAAAGGTCACTGCTCCTTTTATCAAATTAAAGCAAGCCTCTTGCAATATGTTAGTCAGAGTTAATTTTTTTCTAAGGAACAGAAACTCACTGCAGCTTGGCCCCTCCTTTCCCAGTGAAAGAAATCACGTTATTTAAAGCAGTGCTTCTTAAACCATCTGTAGTGAAAAATCAGGTGTTTTGTTTTGTTTTTGTTTTTTTTAAATTTTATTTATTTTTGGCTGCATTGGGTCTTTGTTGCTGCATGCAGGCTTTCTCTAGTTGGGGTGAGTGGGGGCTACTCTGTGTTGCGGTGCACGGGCTTCTCATTGCGGTGGCTTCTCTTGTTGTGGAGCATGGGCTCTAGGCGTGTGGGCTTCAGTAGTTGCAACAGGCGGGCTCAGTAGTTGTGGTGCACAGGCTTAGTTGCTCCACAGCATGTGGGATCTTCCAGGACCAGAGGTTGAACCCGTGTCCCCTGCACTGGCAGGTGGATTCCTAAGTGCTGCACCACCAGGGAAGTCCAAAATCAGGTGTTTTGTTCTTTTGTTTCTTTCTTTTTAAAAAAAATTCTAATACACTGTAAAAAATTAATAAACAGAAACCTCAGTTAAAAAGTCAGGAGACAAGAATGAGGAGCTCTCAGACCCTGCGATGATAGTAGGGCCCAACAGGAAGAAGAAATACTCCTCTGCTTTCCTGGCGAGGACTGAGCCAATGAAAAGCTGTGGAACCTTTGTTTACTATAGCCCTCCCAACTTCCTTTTCCCCTCTATAAAAGAGTGCTCCTTCCCTTGCATGTGGCTTGCCATGGTTATGGACCTTGAATTACAATTCTTTGCTGATCATGGATAAACCTATCTTTGCTGGAGAACTATTTGGCAGTCTATTGTTTTAGGTCAACAGCATCATGTATCAATATTTTTATAAAATACAATAAAGAGAAAAATGACATAAAGAGACATACACAATACAAGCCACATTTTTATTAGGATTAGATCCAATAGTCAACTGACAAAATAGCTATACAAATTTCGAAACTCTTACCCTCAGTTTCTGTACTTATTTCCTGGTGGATTGGAAGAAAACAGTCTGTGGGCCATACTTTGAGGAGGACAGATTTAAAGGTTACAAAAGCATTTTGTGAAAACGAAGCCCAGTGGATAATCTGATTGCTTGCTGGTCTGTGGATGGGCTTCCTGGGTCCAATCAACTACAAGGGAGGAATGGTCACATGGTCTAAACATGGCTGTAGGGGTGGGAACATTTTTCCTTCTTGGTTCTTCAGTTGGTCTAATAATTAAATTGATATAAGACAGATTAACAGAAAAACAAACAAAATTATGTACATGTGAGAGCCCCGTAAAGATATGAAGACCCAAAGACAGCCAGGTAATTGAAACTTCTGTAACATCCTGAGCTAAAGAAAGGGGTAGGGATCTGAGGGTACAAAGGGGAGGAAGGCCATTCCTAGGAAGCTAGAGGAGATGTTCGAAAGCAAAGGTTGTCCTGTTATGCTGGTGTTTCTTAGGTAATAAGCTATATCTGATAACAGCTGTCTTCTGGTACAGGCCCTTTTCCAATGTAAATTTAAGCAACTGAGGGGGAAGTAAAGAACTTTCCCTGAATCTACAGTGTTTTTGACTACCTTTAGCCCAAATTAAGACTCATGCCAAAGTGGATATTTTGGGGTAAGAACTCTGCCCCCGTTCATGGCCGTTGGCAGAGCCTTGGCTAGAGCACTTCCCAGAGAGCAGGGCCTGAGATGTACGCAGACACGCAGGCTCTGGCAGCACACAGTCCTGTTGTTTGCCAGGGTTGGTCCCCGAGGGCAGCGCCTCAGCAACTTCATTTGCTCAAAACTCCTGGGTGCCCGCCTATGCTGGAAATTGGAGGCTGAGTATAATGCCCTGCAGAGTAAGTGTTCCGTAACACATAGAACAGAATTTTCAAAAAGACATGCAAATAGTCATTAATTTGAATGCAAAATGACCAAGTGAGCAACCTGTCCTCAAGAAGCTCACAGTGTACACAGCTTTCCCATAGGTGAATTCACCTTCTGTCTACTCACACGTGATACAAAGTCTTCATTTTCTAGTTCCACAACGGTACCACAAAAATTAAATTTCTTTTGAAGGGCAATGTTTAACACTTTCAGTTCATTAAAATCTCTGAATTCCTTCCATGTATGTGATCAGTTTCCTTGCTGAAGGCTGTATCAGAAACCCTAGCATTCCTAGTGTCCAGCACAATGATATATCTGCCTATGTTAAACTTTTTTTTTTTATACTGTTGGTGGTGGTTGTGTTGATGACGAAAAAGCAGCAGCATGAGGACCTGGGATTAACATCCAGCCCTGAGCTACCGATCTGTGAAATGGAGCTCATAATGTCTCACAACATTGTAGATTATAGTGAGATAAAAGTAAATAAAACACACGGGGTGTTCCCTGGTTGTCCAGTGGTTCGGGCTCAGCACTTTTCACTGCCGCGGCCCAGTTTCAATCCCTGGCTGGGGAACTAAGCAAAGGGTGTGGCGCAGCCAAAAAGGAAAAACAAACAAAAAAAAAGTCAAAACATGGTACTGTCAGGGGCTATTTAGTTAATAGAGAGCCTTCTTGGGAACTTCTGTAGATATCACCGCCAAACGTGATAACTCATGTTTAAAATTATGATCAAGAAAGGGTGCATTATGCTTGGCATTGTCTGTTTACAAAAAAAAAACAAACAGGCAAATGAGCAGTGAATTTTATTTTTTTAAAAAATTGTAAAAACAGAATTCTGAGTAAAGATGACAGAATGAAGCTGGATTGCACTTTTTCCTCTAATGAAATGAATAAAAATGTTATTTGCCACAAAACGTCATATGAAATCCAGATCGCAGCTGTTAAACCATAAAGCTTTATAAAAATTCAAATGGAAGGAAGTGCACATTTCTGCCAAGTATAAGATGCTTCACTTTTCCCTCCCATTATAATCATCATATAAGCCTGTGGGGGGCTACTGGTAATTAGTTGCCAACCCGTATATTTTGAAATCAGGTTTCATATAAAGAGCCCACAGTTCTACCTTTCCTAGAAAGATGAGCTCTGTGCTCCTGGACCTGCTTCCCTGCGGTCAGGTGCTCTAGTTTGCCCAGTTCCACCACCCCCACCTTCGTCACCTGCCTCTCTCCTCTAAGCACCTGACTCTGCAACCTCTCCATTGGCATAGCTCCCACTTTTATAAAGAACTGGGGGGCTCAAGCAGAACAAGTAACTTGCCTAATGTTAAACAGTGGTAGAGGATGCGTTTTCAACCTAGATATTTCAAATAAATTCTCTTTCCACTGTAACAACTGAACATGAGATGAATTCACCTCATTTATTTGACTTCCTTTACTGCTCTACTCTGCCACAAGCCAGCTGGTAAGTATGTATATTCTCCTTTCCATCCAAACGTATCTGACCCAGAACTTGCCACACATTGTAATTTCTGTTCTGCTGTAGACCAAGGACCATCTTCTGTGAAAGTGACTCAAAGCCGTTTTCTCACTGTTGTGTCAAAAAAAGCAACACAGGATCATACTTTTCAAGTGCTGCACTTTAATTTTATTAAAAACCAAGCAAACATCATCAACGTATCAAATGCTTTCATTCACATTTCTCTGTCTGTAGGCATTGACCACAATACAGACCCAACACAACAAAAGCAATTAACACAGGGTACTTCGTGATAGGGACATAGTACCGAGGCCAAGGGGGGGAGAAAGTACATGAGGCCAGCTGGCTGCTCCAGCGGACCCGTCACAAGCGTCCTTGACACTGTGGGTTCACAGAGCCGATTCAGTCAGTTCTCCTGCAAGTGATCAGGCCCAAGGATCTGGCTGCCCTAAACTTGCACAAAACAGAACTAAAAGCAGAGCGCCGATTTATGTGCTGGGCTCACTCAAGCTGATCAAATTTGAGAAGAAGACTGCTGGCAGAGCCCAGAACCGGAGTAATGAGAACAAAAGTTCTTATGAGCCGTCGTCACCCAAGTACACAAAGCGCCCTTCCTTACTCTAGGAATTTGCTCAGAGAGCCCAATCTTCTCATCTAATCAGGTTGTCCCTTTGCCTGGACAATGTTAGAGGAACAAGGAAAGCAATCTAACTTTCCAGCTCTCTCTTCCACATTCCGAGTCCGTCATCAAAATGTACCACGTGATGGCGATTTCCTATAGTTTATCTTGTAAGGCGCATTCTGCTTTGACACTTGCCTTTATCGGTGAGGTAGCTCAGGGCATCTTTGCAGAGACTGAAGTGTCCTAGGTCTACTATCAGCAGTACACTTAAATGTATAGCTTCTTGACTTATTTTCTGCAGACATTTCTGCAGGTGACTAACCTCAATCATTTCATTTAAGTTTCGTGAACTTCTGTATGAGAGGGTGACATTTTTTGATTCTTTCTCCAGAACCTCAGAATGCACCTTTTTGAGACCTGTGAGCCTCATGCACTGACTGCACAGTCAGGGCCATGGGGGTAAATATGTGTGTGTGTGTGTGTGTATTTACATAACTAAAATTAAATACACAGACCATTTCTATACTTTACTAAAATTAGAAGTGCGAGGAACAGAGGCTAAGTCAGTGCTTTACTATTCAACAAAATGCCTTCAAAATTTGTCAAACAGCCATATTCCAGGCAGCAACTGAGACATCCAAAATATTGTTTCTACAAAAAAACACGAGGTTTCTGAATATGTAAAAATCAGTAGAAAATTAACCAGGTGACAAAGTCATTATAGTGGCTTCCAAACTCTTTGAAAGAAAATAGTGGAAACTTTTTTTTTTCTTAAAAAAAGTAAGTGTTTGGGCTTCCCAGGTGGCGCAGTGGTTGAGAATCCGCCTGCCGAAACCGGGGACACGGGTTCGTGCCCCGGTCCGGGAAGATCCCACATGCCGCAGAGCAGCAGCACCCCGGCATGAGGAGAAAGCAGAAGCCCCAGTGGGCTCCACTCCACTGGCCCCTGAAGCACTGCTTGTCCTCCAAGACTCCATGGATCATAGCCCAGAACCTAGAGTTCCACAGAAAAATCTGAGGCTACCAATTCTTATGTAACAGAGTTTATCAATTTGGATAGGATACGAACCAATTTTTCAGAGTTCCTTTAGAAGACAGATTTTGGGGGGAAGAAAGCAGTTAGTGGAGTGAAGGAAAAACACATTTAAGAATATCCAATTAATTCAAAATCTCTGCACAGTATCTAGCCGGCAAAAGCCCTGGGTGAACACAGGCGGTACAGACGAGTAACTTTAAAATTTCAGTGTGCATCAGAAGCACGTGAGGTGCCTGTTAATGAAACCAGAGATGCCGAGGTCCCACCTCCAGAGACCCCAATTCCTCAAGCCAAGGGCTGGTTGCTGGGCTTAGGCAGCCACACTATCAACCAGCTCCTGAGGTGATTCTGATGCTGCAGACAGACTGCAGAGTATATACTTGGAGAAACAGGAGATAAGCCTTCAAGGGAAAATTTGAGAAGGGCAGGGGCATACTTCTAAAAAGCAAAACCAAAATGTCTTGTTGCTGAGAACACACCTTCATTCAGATTGGGATAGAGTAACAACACTATTTTTTTCTTTTTAAATTTCTAGATTTTTAAAGTAAATCTACCTATGTTCCATTGTCCCAAATTAGGTAGAATTTTTAAAAAGCCTGAATATAAAGTGCTGGTTCTTGTTTCAATGTTATCATTTTGAGGGAAAAACCACACAAAGCTATCACCCACTCTACTGGCCTTTTTGGCTGAACAAGTACAAATTACGTATTCAGATCCACATGAATCTGTAATTTAACATCACCTTTAAAGTTTTCTAAGTTAGCGCAAATTTAAAATGCTGTAATATACATGAAATACAATTTTACTTTGTATTACAAATGCACACTTTTTCTTTTGACATACTGGTAGTATTCATTTTCACAGCACAAAAAGAACTGCTTACAATTTGAGTCAGTATATTTTCCAACTCTAAGTAGGCAAACATATTTCAAAAAGCAAATACTACATGTTTTTTGACACACCCTAAAAAAATAAAAATAAATAATTTTGACTATAAAATTTTATAAACATTAGCTACATTAAGGGTTCACAGCTAATTGTTGCAGAAAACCTAAAACACATTTAAGATGATGTAATCTTACCATTAGACAACTTGTATTTTAAAACACAAGTCAGTTTGATTTCTATTAAACATAACAAAGCACTGAAAATTATCTCCATCTACTTATGGGATCCCTAAGAGCTGCCAGGTACTCAGTATTTAAGCTACTAAGTTTGCGAGGAGTTAGGAATGTATTAGAACAGTAAAAGATGAGAGAAATCTGAAAACAGACATGAAGACATGCTTTACTACACTTCTTCCTGAGAAGTTAAGACTTTTTTTTTTTTTTAATCAAGACAGTTTAAAATGGAACAGAAAAATCCTGTGGCAAATTATGTTTTATAAAGTGTGGAATCCCTGGTAATGTCAACAACTGCTACCCTAAAATATAACTTGCAAACATGAGTCTTATAAATTGTACTTATTTAAAACAAGGCACATGCCTACACATTTATTTGAAATGCTGAGTAAATGTGCCTAAAAAGTTAGTGAATTAAAAAAAAATAAGATAGTATGTTTTATGGTATGGTATTCTGAAATAACTTTCCTAAATAAAAATTAAGTCTGAATGAGTGAGTACAGTAACAGATAAACTTTGTGAAGGGTCAAGCAGGGAAAAAACTTCACTGGATTATGAAAACTGAAAAAACAATTTGTTTTTAAATAAACGGTTTTGTATATAAATCTGTTCTAAATCAAATGTAACATTATAGTTACAGTTTTAAAAATTAAAAAAGCAACAAGTTATTTTGATTATTTTAATTTGATATCCCATATTTACTTTGATTCTATAATTAGCACTATGAATTATAGATAAAATACAGCCTAAAGTGAATTTAACAGTATATTTGTAAAATGTGGTATCTGTAACAGTTTTGACCATGAATTAAACAATGAAGCTCATTATACTCGAAACATGATCAGCCCCTTGAAAGAAAATCTACAAACTCTCCCACCACCGCAACAGGTAACCTACCATGCATGAATGGTATATATGAATAAGGTAGAAACAGCTCTGCCCACAAAAATCTTAAGAATACTAGAATTTAGCTGCTCCCACTGAGATCTGGAAGAGGTTAATTTAAGCACAATAAAAGCATTCTAATGTAATGTACTGACTACTGTATACACTACTTAGTTGTTCCTTCAAAACATGGCCTGGGCCTGAAGGTGACTGAAATTTAAGTTTCTGGCAATTCATGATAGATGACAGATTCATAATAGACCCTTAAGGGGCGCTAACGGTGTCTGGGGGGATATATTCCAATCCTTCAGAGATTAATGTCAGAAAAGACCACCAGACCCACAAATGGGCCACGTGTCCTAAAACAGCAGGCTGGAGGCCCCCTGGGGCGGCCCCACGGCAGGGCCGGAGGGAGTCGGCTGGGGAGCAGCAGAGGAGAACCCTCGGCGTATTTCTGAGGTGTGAGAATATCTATGTAATGTATCTGTCAGAAGAACTAAACTATGGGTTTCAACTATTACTTAGGCTACACTTCTGATTGTGAGTAGCAGAATTTATGTGCCCAACTTAACTTATTAAATAAAGCAATATATTGTAAACACTAAACACAGGTATATGACAATGAAGAAAATAAATAAGTAAAAAAAATATATCTCTCATTTTAAAATAAATACGATATAAACATCTTAGCAGAGGATTCTATATCCACTTCCCCAAGAGGAAATTCTGTTAAGTACTTTGGATATAAAAGACTACTATATTTCAAAATACTACCAGACCACTAAATTTTTAAAACTTATCAATTAACACTGAACTTTTTTGGGCAATTAATCTGACTGGTAAATTTTCTTTAGTACATTTTTTTGAATTGTTGACACTGTCTTTTAATCAAAAGAGAAGTTGGTGAACCATCCAGCTTTAAACCTGTAACTTTCTTTTTCTTTTCTTTCCTTTCTTTGGCCGCTCCCCCCGCAACGGAAGCGCGGAGTCTTAACCACTGGACCGTGAGGGAAGTTCCAAAACCTGTAACTTCCAATCCAAAGTGCTCTGAATGTTAATTTTGCAATTCACCTAGGTGATTCTCTTGGCTATACTGGGATAAAACAAGATACCGAATTTCAGCTCAACTTGGTCATTGACAGAGTTAACCAAACATTAGGGGGTCTGAAAATGTTCCTAAAATAAAATTTAACATAAAAAATCTGAGTGTTGTCTTCCTTTTACATTTCTCCTTTTGGGGTTTCCTGGAAGCAGATCTTTATGGATCCACTTGGTGCTGCTGGGCTGTAGGAAATCTAAAGAGGCACGCTGCAGGGAGGATGTCCAGCATGAACCACGCCCGTTTGACACCAACTATCTCCTTTCAAAAACGCAAGTAAGGGCTTCCCTGGTGGCGCAGCGGTTGAGAGTCCGCCTGCCGATGCAGGGGACACGGGTTCGTGCCCCGGTCCGGGAAGATCCCACGTGCCGCGGAGCGGCTGGGCCCGTGAGCCATGGCCGCGGAGCCTGTGCTCTGCAACGGGAGAGGCCACAACAGTGAGGCCCACATACCACAAAAAACAACAACAACAAAAAAAAAAACGCAAGTAATTTTTAAAACGTTACGGTGTCACCACAGTAAAATTTAAGATGGAAATGATTTTCCCACCCACATCTTGGTGCATGTATGTGTCCGTCAACTGTGTGGCTCAAGAATACGGAACGAGCGCACACTTCAGCGAGCCAACTCTCAAACACAGAGCCTTCAGGGAATGTCCTGGGACTTTTAGTTAGTGCTACATGGTCAAAGAGTTTGCTGAAAAAAGACCAGGCGTTTAGAAGCAACCGGAGCTCTGGCTGTTTTTGGAATGCTATTTACATAAATGTATACCCATTACACTACTGATGAAATGAAGACTAAACCAGTTGACAGAGTTCTATTTTCGATGAACGTGTATCTACTCATTTGTGAGGATTCTACACTAAGTTCTCTTTTCCTCCTCCACCTACTCAGTTTCCTTTGTGTCCTCTGGATCTGAAGTACTAGAGATGTCGTCATCTGTTTGTTCTCCAGAGAAATATAACATCAGCGCGTGTGTCTTGTGGGTTATGGTGACAGTGCAGGGCCCCTGGGCCCATGGCTCCCCATCTACCTGCATTGGCATCATCGAGCACTTCAAGATCAGCTAGAATTAGGGACAAATAACGAGAAAACAGTCAGTCCCCGAAAAGCTCAGAAAAATCTTCCTTAATAACATCCCAAGTCTTCTTAACCCTTCTCAGGGACATTTATTAGCATTTCACTGTTAGAAAATTAATCTGAATATGTCTTTAGTCCTCAATTGTTTAAGGGATTCTCTTTCACTGAACACTTCGTTTCTTCAGCTGGATTGAGGGTCATATTTCCTGTTTCTCCTCATCCTACTCACCCCTGGTGGAGGGTGGCCAACGGCATGGGCTGTAAACCACATACTGGTTTAAGGCAAGGTATAGCATGTATATTTACTTCTACACATCAATGGCTTAGACATGGACAAATTAGTCCACTGTAGCAATATTTCACCTACCCGCACTGTATGTGCCTGTCCTATTCGAAAAGGATTTGCCAGCTTCACTTGAATCTGAGCACAGTGGAAAGACCCAAACACTCCAACAACCTCCAGTAAACCATCATCATGCCTAAAATTGGACAAAGGAAATAGGATTATGTGACGCAATAAAATAAAATCAGCCCCAACAGGACAATTACTTTTTAACACAGGTGGACCAACAACTCATTAAGTATTGATATTAACAAGGTATACGATAAAGAAAATCCGTGGGAAAAATGTTAAAAGTCTACAAAGAACAACAGAAACCAGTGACATAAAAAAAACACTTGCAAATGTACATACCTGGCTAGAGGGTAAGTCTCATCTCCCATCCCTTCCCACAGTCTGCAGCCACCGCCCCAGTAGCCAATGTTCAGAACGATAATACCTTCCAAATTCGGCAGTTCTACTCGCTCACCATCCAGCTCTAGCTTTAAAGAAGTACAAGGAGTAAGTTACTTCAGGGCACGCTACTTCCAGACGTACTCACTTAGAATTCCCATCCATTTTCGTATACATAAGATGTGACAGCTGGTAGGAAGACTGCTTCCTACTCCTCACTCCAGGTAATCTGGCCTTTCTCACCTGTTCAATGTTTACTGTAATACATGAATTATAACATGAAATTTTTTAAAAATCAAGGTCATCAAAGAAATCCTTTTTTGTTGAATCCCCTTATATTTTCAGGTTTTATCTAACTTGCTGTTTTAATAGCACCTCACACTTTTGACCCCTTCCTCTTTTCCTGAATTATTCTCCTCCTTTGCTTTCGGGGAACCAGACTACTTCTCTGGTTGTTCCTCCTCAGTCACTACTCCCAACCTCACGTTGAAGGCATTCCACATAGCTATGTACTGGGCTCCTTTGTCTTCTCCACACACTCTGGATTGAAATCTGAGCCACTTCTATTTTGCTAATTGCCATCTCTGTGCTGATGGCTCTATTTTGCTTGTCCAGGAAAGTGAACTGGGCTAGATCTATATATCTAACTGCCCACAAAACACTGCCAACTGACTGTGGCACCTAAAACTCCCATGCACAAAACTGAGTTAAGCAGATTCTCTGCAATCTACTTTCCCAAGAAAGAGTAGCACCCCCCGCCCCCAACGCCACAGCCTACCCAGAAACCTGGGAATTATCTTTGAATTCTGTGCCTTTACCCTCCATACCAATTAATCACTAAAAACAACTGATGCTGCTTCTTCTAAGTATCCATCCTTCTCCATCATTCCTG
The DNA here is from genome assembly GCF_026419965.1 of Kogia breviceps. Taxonomy (NCBI): domain Eukaryota; kingdom Metazoa; phylum Chordata; class Mammalia; order Artiodactyla; family Physeteridae; genus Kogia; species Kogia breviceps. Next base: position 25,625,490 of record NC_081328.1, read on the forward strand.
ACAGTACCCTAGTCCAGCAGCCCATCATTTCTCTAGCTTTACTCTCCTCTTATTCATCTCTCAAAGACTGGTTAGATTGACACTTATCCCCTTATTACATCCCTTCAACGGCTTGACTCAGTGCTCATGATAAAATCCAAGATCCGTGATCTTGGCCTCTGTCCACCTCTCCAGCCTCAGCTCTCTTACCCCTTTCTCTCCCGCAAGCTATGGTCCAGCTTGAACACACTCAAATATGTCACGTTCTCTCTTGTCTCTGGGCCTTGGCACATGCTGTTCTAAGCCTAGAATAGTTTTCACCTCTCTTCACTTACCTAAGTTTTATTTAATTTGCAGACGGCAGCTTGTCACTTCTTCCAGGAAGACTTCCTTGTCAGTCACTTTCCCTAGACAGCTTCCAGTCCCTGGGTTATGTACTGCTCTTATCTATTGCTCTAAGACTGCATATTTTCCTTATCAGATCACTTCTCATGCCATATTGCAATATGATTTAAATGTCTTTCTTCGCTCCAGACTGTAAACTTAGTGAGACCAAGGGATTTATCACTGTACAGCTAGTACCTAGAACAGTGCCTGGCATTTTGTAGTTGGTTTCACAAATTATTTTTGTATAAATAAACTATTAGACCAAAAAAAAAAAAAAGTGCTACCTTGTATGCTTCACTCCACCCCTGCTATCAAAGCCCAGGAAAAAGGAAATATGATAAAGCAGAAGGAAACATTTTTTATGGCAACCCTCGCCATTCCTCCTGTGCCGTGAGCTCAGCGTCGACCTCACCGCAGCAGCTTTCCTTGGTGAGTGTATAGTCAGGCTCCTCCCTCTTGGCTCATTTTTCACTCTTTCCCTAAGTTGTTTATTGTTTGGCTCTTCCCTTCTTACTTTTTTTTTTTTGGCCGAGCTATGGTATGTGAGATCTTGCTTCCGCAACCAGGGATCAAACCCATGCCAACTGCAGTGGAAGCGTGGAGTCTTAACCACTGGACTGCCGAGGAAGTCCCCCTTTTTACTTATTTTAGTAGTTCTAGGTTTCTCTGTACTAATGTCTTTGCCATTGCTATTAACCATTACAGATTCTTTTCTGAAGCAAGCAAGGAATACATATAAAACGTTGCCATATCGTGATGTCAGGGGTGCTGTAGCAGTAAGCAATCATGCATATCCTATCTTTATTGCTCATACATTTCTATTTTGCTTTAGTATGTAAGAGAGACACATCACAACCATAATAAGAGTTAAACTTTGGGCTTAAACTTCCTCTGAGAGTCCATGATGAGTTAGGCACTGTGTCAGAGTCAGAGTCTGTCTATGTAACAGACTCTGGAGTTACATAAACCCAGGTTCAAATCCTGGTTACCTATATCCTTGGGCACTTTGTGAATGTGGGCAAGTTATTTAATTTCAAATAGTTTTCTGCGAGATGGCAATATAATAGTACCTGCCTTACAGGTTGTAGTGAGAATTCAGTGGGAAAATGTCTATAAAGCACTTAGTAAAGTGTCTGGTATACAATAAATACTCCCTATGTGTTAGCAAAATATGTTAATAGAAAATTCAGCATTTTTGTTAAAAAAAAGTTCATAATCCAGAGACCACCTAAAAGTTTAAAAGCTTACCTCAACTTTTTTATTCAAATCTTTACATTCTTGCACTAAACAATCTTTGGTTCCATAAAATAAGTAAACAGCCTATAAGAAATGGACAGAAAATATGATATTAAAGCAATCTCACAAGCCCTGTAAGCAAGAAAAAGACACTGAACCAAAGCTCCCTGATGTGATGGTTGAGTCATGTATCCAGAGAGTGGACTAGATACAGATGGAAGAAGGGGCACGATTACTTCTGAGTTTAATTAGCCCATTTTTTCAGGGGAATGTAGGATGGGGTGGTTTGTGCTTAAATGCTGTTTTCTCCCAGTTTATCCAAAAAGGTACACTTTATAAAGAAATACTGTGTTACTGCTTGCAGATGACATGATACTATCCACAGAGAATCCTAAGGATGCTACCAGAAAACTACAAGAGCTAATCAATGAATTTGGTAAAGTAGCAGTATACAAAATTAATGCACAGAAATCTCTGGCATTCTTATACACTAATGATGAAAAATCTGAGAGTGAAATTAAGAAAACACTCCCATTTACCACTGCAACAAAAAGAATAAACTATCTAGGAATAAACCTACCTAAGGAGACAAAAGACCTGTATGCAGAAAATTATAAGACACTGATGAAAGAAAATAAAGATGATACAAATAGATGGAGAGATATACCATGTTCTTGGATTGGAAGAATCCAAGAACAACATTGTGAAAATGACTCTACTACCCAAAGCAATCTACAGATTCAATGCAATCCCTATCAAACTACCAGTGGCATTTTTTACAGAACTAGAACAAAAAATTTCACAATTTGTATGGAAACACAAAAGACCCCGAATAGCCAAGTCAATCTTAAGAACGAAAAATGGAGCTGGAGGAATCAGGCTCCCTGACTTCAGACTATACTACAAAGCTACAGTAATCAAGATAGTATGGTACTGGCACAAGAACAGAAATATAGATCAATGGAACAGGATAGAAAGCCCAGAGATAAACTCCCACACATATGGTCACCTTATCTTTGATAAAGGAGGCAAGAATATACGGTGGAGAAAAGACAGCCTCTTCAATAAGTGGTGCTGGGAAAACTGGACTGGTACATGTAAAAGTATGAAATTAGAACACTCCCTAACACCATACACAAAAATAAACTCAAAATGGGTTAAAGACCTAAATGTAAGTCCAGACACTATCAAACTCTTAGAGGAAAACATAGGCAGAACACTCTATGACATAAATCACAGCAAGATCCTTTTTGACCCACCTCCTAGAGAAATGGAAATAAAAACAAAAATAAACAAATGGGACCTAATGAAACTTAAAAGCTTTTGCACAGCAAAGGATACCATAAACAAGACCAAAAGACAACCCTCAGAATGGGAGAAAATAGTTGCAAATGAAGCAACTGACAAAGGATTAATGTCCAAAATTTATAAGCAACTCAAGCAGCTCAATAACAAAAAAACAAACAACCCAATTCAACAATGGGCAGAAGACCTAAAGAGACATTTCTCCAAAGAAGATATACAGATTGCCAACAAACACATGAAAGAATGCTCAACATCATTAATCATTAGAGAAATGCAAATCAAAACTACAATGAGATATCATCTCACACCAGTCAGAATGGCCATTATCAAAAAATCTAGAAACAATAAATGCTGGAGAGGGTGTGGAGAAAAGGGAAACCTCGTGTACTGTTGGTGGGAATGTAAATTGATACAGCCACTATGGAGAACAGTATGGAGGTTCCTTAAAAAACTAAAACTAGAACCACCATACGACCCAGCAATCCCAGTACTGGGCATATACCCTGAGAAAACCATAATTCAAAAAGAGTCATGTACCAAAATGTTCATTGCAGCTCTATTTACAATAGCCAGGACATGGAAGCAACCTAAGTGTCCATTCCATCCACAGATGAATGGATAAAGAAGATGTGGCACATATATACAATGGAATATTACTCAGCCATAAAAAGAAACGAAATTGAGTTATTTGTAGTGAGGCAGACGGACCTGGAGTCTGTCATACAAAGTGAAGTACGTCAGAGGAGAAAAACAAATACTGTATGCTAACACATATTATGGAATCTAAGGAAAAAAAAGTCATGAAGAGACTAGTGGTAGGATGGGAATAAAACACAGACCTACTAGAGCATGGACTTGAGGATATGGGGAGGGGGAAGGGTAAGCTGTGACAAAGTGAGAGAGTGGCATGGACATATATACACTACCAAACGTAAAATAGATAGCTAGTGGGAAGCAGCCGCATGGCACAGGGAGATCAGCTCGGTGGTTTGTGACCACCTAGAGGGATGGGATAGGGAGGGTGGGAGGGAGGGAGACGCAAGAGGGAAGAGATATGGGAACGTATGTATATGTATAACTGATTCACTTTGTTGTAAAGGAGAAACTAACACACCATTGTAAAGCAATTATACCCCAATAAAGATGTTAAAAAAAAAAATACTGTGTTAAAATTAGAAAATTCCACCTTCTCCTAGTACTTCAGATTACTTAATGAAAGTAACATAGGTAAATCTAGCAAACATCTTATAATCACTTTTGTATACAGAAAGGTTGATGTAAGCACTGAGATGTTAATTAACAACTGTATAAACAGCAATTCTTATTGCCTTAGTAACTATATTAATAAAAGAGCTATTTGTAAATTTGAAATATTTGTAAAACAGAACCAGGAACAAAGTTGTTTTGCATCTATTTTTTGCATCCTGTTGCTCAATCACCAAATGGCATTAAAAAAATTCCAAGACAAAACTTCCACCAAAGGAATCAATTGTTCTAGAAACCAGAGATGATCTCAGTTAAAACTGCAGTAAACAAACTGCTCCTTTTCTTACCTCATCTGCCTTTTAAGAGTCTTTTCAGGCCAATGGAATCTAGTTTTCCATTAATGACTTCACCAAAAATTTATCCTGCCTAAATTTATTTCCAATTCTATTTGCCATTTAAGTAGGATAAGCTCTCATATATTCCATTTAGTTGCCATCTAAGCATAATATGCTGTAAAACATTCCAACTCTGAGTTAAAAAATTTTTTCATGGTTATGAAATACTTTAATAAAATACATTTAAGGATCTAATTTGACAGTTTTACATAAAGCAGAACAGGTAAATGTTTCCATAAGTTAGTTCTATCTCAATCTAGTTGAAAGAGTGCTAGATATAATTGAACTCTTGATTTTTACTGTACCTTAGGTGATAAGCAGGAAAGGTTATTTTATCCAACACACCTTATTAAGAATTCTGCTAGAAAACAGAGATGGTGCCTTCTCACGATGAGCGTGAAAATTGAGGGCCATAAGAGCATCAGGTCCAACAGAAAAATAGTTGTTCATTGTGAATTCCTGTGGAAAACGGTAAAAATAAGCAACAGATTATGCTTCCATCCAAGCCTGTGTTATATAATAAATATGTAAATCTTAGTCTTTGTGTTCTTTATGAAAATTAAGTATTTTCTGCATTCACTTTTTGCGTAGTTATTTTATGCTATCCAGTGAAGTTTCCAGAGACAAAGCTTCAGTTCAAAGGCTGATCCTATAAGATATAACTTTCACTTTCCATTTCTGGTTAACATGCTACATCTAAATGGCTCTACTTTGCACCCAGGCTTCCCACTCCTGTGTTCCCATTACATTTGCTTTTTACTTCCATTGCAACTTTCAGGCTCTTAGCTTTTTCAGTCTCAATCAGGCTATTGGTCCCCACTTAACTTATCTTACTTCCCAATCCAGCCTGGATTCCCTCAACCTAGCTGCACTTAATCTTCTTCCTGAGCAATAAGACTGCATTTCTGACTTCTTGTTCAGTGAGCCACAGACTCAAGGTTGACATGCCCAAAATCTTAATGCATTTTCTTCCTATTCAAACCTGAAACTCTATTTTTCTTATCTTGGTTAATGTCACTTCTATACATCCCGTCATAAAAACTAGAAATCTGGTAGTAATGTTTTTTCTCGATTCCCCGAATACCAATCAGCTGCCAAGTCTTGATCAATTCCGCCTCTAAAACATCTCTGAATTGTCCTCATCCTAAGATTCCCTTTTTTGGGGTCATAGTGCAGGTTTCTAAGCTATTTTCACACTATCTCCAGAGTATCTTTTTAAAAATACAGATCTGCTATCTCTGTATTATTTGCTATTTACTAACCATGATGTGCACCCTCTCGTCTCTATTTCCTCTACGTGGGAAGCCTTTTGTTCCTTTTTCTGTTGATCTAAACTGTATTTACATTTTAAGGACAAACTCCCAGCTCACTTCCCCTGAAATACTTCCAGCCTGATCTACCAGGGTGGAACCAGGCACACCCCCAGCCTATTTCATAACCAGCTCCCTAGAGATAAGGACCTGTCGCTGTGTCCCACCACAGCACCACGGTGGAAGCACTCCATCATGCTTGTTGAGACCACTCAAAACTGCAGCCCTAAAAACACACCTTGAGTTTTCTTAAGTTGTAGTATCCTTTATTTGTTACTTGAACTTTCCATCTAAAAAACAGAAGTTAAAAAAAGAATCAGTAATTATTACCAAATTAACTGCCAATTAACTATAATTATTACCAATCAACTCTGGACACCTGGTAGATGAGGTTCTTCTATTAAAATAGCATTTGGAGAGATAAGCACATTTAAGTGAGTATGTAAGTTCTGAAATGAGTGTTCAGCCTAATTTATGACTTCAGTCCTTACATAACAACAAAATATACAGCAACAAAATAAAACACCAGTATCCATGTATAAGTACAACTAACATAGTTTTTTACATTTAAATTACTTTTTTTTTTTTTTTTTTTTTTGCGGTACTCAGGCCTCTCACTGTCATGGCCTCTCCCGTTGCAGAGCACAGGCTCCGGACGCGCAGGCTCAGCGGCCATGGCTCACGGGCCTAGCCGCTCCGCGGCATGTGGGATCTTCCCGGACTGGGGCACGAACCCATGTCCCCTGCATCGGCAGGCAGACTCTCAACCACTGCGCCACCAGGGAAGCCCTACATTTAACTTTATAAATATACAAGTCTTCATTTATAATCCAAACAATATTCCCAAAGCTCAAGAAATCTACTTTTGGGGGGAAGTATAACTTACCTATCTAGTTTAACTCCATCTGCTTCCATCACGTTTCTTAAGACTTGTGCGACTGGGATTTCTCCTGCATAGCCTGTACCCCAACCCAAGGTATTAGATAGATCGTTGCCTGTTCCCAGAGGCAAGACTGCAACTTGTGGAATGTATTTCTCTTGTCCCTACAATACAGAAGATATATTTTTGATTTTTCTCTTCAGACTATTTGTAGGGTAATAGTATTTGGTAAAATTTAAAGCCAAAGCAATAAAGATACAAATATAATAATAACTGCTCAATCACAATATTTAAAATTGGCAATGTCTTCTAATATTCATCTGTATAACAAAAAATATAAGGACAAATACTGTACAGTTATCTTAGAAGTGCTTCTGTGAAAGGCAAGTAGGTCTTAAAGATGGATACCTTAATCTTCATTTCATCAACTGCATCCAGGACCCAGCCCACAGTCCCATCCCCTCCACAAACAAGGACTCGAGCTGAGTAATGGGGAAGAAGAGTACAAAGTTGCAGGGCTTTGACAGGGGGAGTTTTAGTAACATCAAAAACCTAGACGTGAAAGAAAAGGAAAAAATTATTTTATCCAACACTGTTATCCATCTGTGAGGATAATTTCCTTCTAGATGAGTACATAGATATGCTTAAATAACAATAATGGCTACAATGCGTTTATCTTTAACAATATGCCAGGCACTATGCCAGACTACATTCACTGTGGATCATCCCAATGCTGACCCTACAAAGCACGAGTAAACCTCATTCTACTGACCAGGAAATGGAGGCACAGGAAGGTTAAATAACTTGCCTACGGTTCCTCTGATAATTAGGTGCTGACATACAAATTCAATCCTGTAGTTTATCCACTATACAATACTGCCTCTTTGCTGTTCACATAAAAACCACGCTGTGTGCTAAGTTCACCTTTTAACTAGTGCTTCATATTTTATACTGGATTTAAAAACTCCATTACTAGTGCAAGTTAGTACCAATTTCTGGAAAACAATTCTGCAATATGCATAAAATGACATAAAGGTGAAAGGATCCTTGATACCTATAGTTCTGTAAATGATCTAGGAAAATATTTCAAAAGACGAAAATGCCCTGTGTGTAAAGATATTTAGTGTGGCGTTATTTAGAAATTGCACAACCTTAGAGAGAAACTTGACCTCCAACAGCAGGAGACTGGATAAATATGGATGTATCCATTTGACGATTTCTTAGTCATTTCATACATAATTATGAGGACTATGTTGCAACACGGAAAAATATACTTTTAGGTAAAGAAAACAGAAGGTAAACTTGTACCTAGATTATTGTTACAGAAATGCTAATATGTAAATACACAGACAATTCATGGAAAGAACATGGACAAATGAAAACAACGGATGTATTTGTGTGGAGATAATGCACGTGATTTTCTTTCATTTTAAAATTTTATTCATTTATTTATTTTGGCTGCACCACGTGACTTGCAGGATCTTAGTTCCCCGAACAGGGATTGAACCCCAGGCCACGGCAGTGAAAGTGCTGAGTCATAACCACTGGACAGCCAGGGAACTCCCCTTTCTCTTTCCTTTTAAAATTATTTTTATATTTCCTTAAGTTGTGTAATGTTTGTTTTTTGTTTTTTGTTTGTGGTACGCGGGCCTCTCACTGTTGTCGCCTCTCCCGTTGCGGAGCACAGGCTCTGGACGCACAGGTTCAATGGCCATGGCTCATGGGCCCAGCCGCTCCGAGGCACGTGGGATCTTCCCAGACGGGGGCACGAACCTGTGTCCCCTGCATTGTCAGGCGGACTCTCAACCACTGCGCCACCAGGAAAGCCCCAAGTTGTGTTATGTTGAAAGGGAAAATTACAAATTAGAAAGAAAAGCTACTGCATTTATGATTGTTGCACAATGAGTTGTTTAGTTTTTCAAATAGAAGCTGCTAGCATATCAGCTCAATTTTAATGGTCTGAGTCTTTTATTCTCACATTTTAAAATGTTGGTGTGCAATTACTCCCAATTTGCAACAATCACTGTTTTACTCTCTGTTTCTATAGATTTACCCTTTCTGAACATGTCATATAAATGGAATCATATAATATGGGTCCCCTGCATTGGGCTTCTTTCACTCAGCATGTTTTTGAGGTTCATTTATTGTAGTATGTATGTATGTATCAGTAGATCCTTTTTATCACTGAATATTCCATTCATATGGGTATATCACATTTTGTTTTATCCAGCCACTGACTGATGGACAGTGGGGTATTTTCACTTTTTGGCTATTATGAATAATGCTGCTATGAACATTTGCATAAAAGTGTTTGTGGGATATATGTTTTTGTTTCCCTTGGGTAGATTCCTAGAAGTTCTAGGGGGTACGGTAAATTCATATTTGACTTTTTTGTTTTAAAAAAATATCTGTTTATTTATTTGGCCGTGCTGGGTCTTAGCTGTGGCACGTGGGATCTTCGTTGCCACATGCAGGATCTTCATTGCGGCGTTGCTGGAACTGTAGTTGCAGTGTGTGGGATCTTTCAGCTGTGGCATGTGGGATCTAGTTCCCTGACCAGGGATCGAACCTGGGCCCCCTGCACTGGGAGCACGGAGCCTTAGCCACTGAACCACCAAGGAAGTCCCTGTTTGACTTTTTAAGAAATTGTCCAAGTGTTTTCTAAAGTTGTTGCAGCATTTTACATCCCCACCATGAGAACCCCTCTTTCTCTACATATTTGAATGGCCCAATACTTTCATAATTATTATTCTTCCCTACAATCAGACGATTACTGGTTTCAAGCATTAACAACCATTACGATTTAGGGAAAATGTAAAACTAAAAATGAAAAGATTAATACAGAAAGGAAGGTCTTCTCTTTGGTTACCTGGACGGGATTTAGGAGGATCCTGAATTCTCCCAGCAGTCCTTCTCCCATATTAGTTCCACTGCGAGAGTTGGCCAGGATTATTAATGGAGTCCACTGCTTTCCAAGCTTAGATGCTAGCTAAAAAAATTGATGTGAGTGAAAAGACCTTAATGTCTCAAAGATGGTGAGCAAGAAGTTTTTCATTTCTTAATAACAACAGTGCTGTACATTTGCTGAGAGAACAACGATCCCAATCGATACAATATAAAAATCAAACAATTCTAATAATGGAAAAGTTCCTTAGAAATGAACTGATTTCTGCTTAATATATAATTCTCTTCTACATTATCCTAGATAAGTCATCCAGTATATACTTGGATACTCATGTAAGAAGGAACTCACTAACAAGGCGGCCCATTCCACTGCTAAATCAAATTATTAGAAAGCCTGACTTAAATTGAGTTAAAAATCTGTCTTTCAATAACTTTCGTTGTTCTACCTTTGATTCCTGAGGCAAGGAATAATTTCATTTGTTCTTCCATATAACTGCTGTGTTCAAACACCTGAAGCATTATTAGTCTTGTCTCCCAGGTAACATGTTTCAACTCTTCAGAGAATGGACGTTGATTTTCTCTGCTCTTAACCCTGACTGTCCTTTTCTGGATGAATTACAATTTTCAAGCTTTTTTTAAAATGGGGTATTCAGAAATAGATTCAAGAATCCAGAACTGTACAAAGCCCAAAGTCAAATGAAATGAATGTTTCTCTAATCTAACCACTTCTTTCCTCTCCCCTTCTCCTTGTGGATATAACATTAATGAAGATGTTCCACAGTTTTACTTAGTGATTCTCATCCCCTATGACCTCAGATTGAATTCAGATACATAAGCGTTGTCCATTTTTAAAAAAGTATCACAACATTAAACATGTTTTAAAATTCTAACGTCCCTCTTTCTTTTGCAGGAATATTGACAAAGATGACATTTAAGATATAAAATTCGAACTTGGAAAAAACACAATTTAGTTTTAGAATGAAATAGTTTAACTACTTTGGGACATTCAAGTAGGAAATAAATGCAGATTTTACAGTTTTTCCTTCAGAGCTACCTGAAAACTGAAAGATGTTTGTACCAATTTTCATACACATACATACTGCCAAGTATTGTCAACAGCTTTAATGCTCACCATTATCTGTGGGAGCATCTAAGGTGCAACATAAACTTATCTCCAGGCACCCTACATGAGGTTCCAAACGAAAAAGTTCTTTTAGAACAACGTGTGAGGAAAATCTGTTTTCTTTTCACTGAAAATAATCATGAATCCCAAATCCGGCTGTTCATCAGAATCATCTGAGGACTTAAAAAAAAATACAGATTCCTGGGATTTACCCTAGATCTACTAAATCAAACATGGTGATGGAGGTGGGCTCAGAAGTCTGTATTTTTAAAAAGCTCCTCAAGTGATTTGGACTCAGTGATTTAGGAACCACTAATATAACATATTCCAATTTCCTTTTAGACCTGAAAGAATCAAGTGCCAAAATTTGTGGCACATCTTTAGAAAGTGGGTAGGGTATTATGGCTTACCATAATGATTCTTCTCACACACACTGTTGTGTTTCATACACTGACTTAAATAACTTTTTGGAAATCAGTTACATAAGGAAAAGTAAACTCTGATTACCATTGCATAATCTGTTTTTTTGTCTTTACGCATCTGATTAATGGAGGTTAAATAACTTGGTGGAATGATGAGGTTTTTGAATTCTCCAAAATCACACTGTTCATTCTTTAAGCTATTTTTCATACACTCATCATGTACTGTTTTCTGACACCAAATGCACCTGAGGGAAGGAAAAAACAAAGACAATAATTAACTTTAAACCACAATCTTACTCATGTGCAAACCAATCATTTTTGTCAAAAAAACTGAAATAGTAATTTCATCACCAATGAAAAAATCTGGCAAATAAAAAATTTATAATTGTATCTGCACAGTGAAAATAGAGCAATAAACTATTTTTTTAATGCCCTTTTTTTTTGGGGGGGGGGCATGCAGCATGTGGGATCTTAGTTCCCTGACCAGGGATCAAAACCGTGCCCCCTGCAGTAGAAGTGCAGTCGTAACCACTGGACCACCAGGGAAGTACCTAGAAGAATAAACTTTGAACATACTTGACAGTTTAATCTAACAGTGGTTCTTAAAGTGCGGTCTAGGGAAGATCCTTTCAGGGTGTCTCTGAGGTTAAAATCATTTTAATAATAATATGTTATTCCACCTTCATTCTATCCAAAGTATACAGTGGAGTTTTCTGGAAGCTATGTGCTAGATATGTGCTAAATCAACAGACTGAATGCAGAAGTAGATAGGAGGCGCTAGCTGACTTCCACACCAAAGAAATGTACCAAAAAAGTAAAACGATGCCAATCTTCTCACTAAATTTTCACAAAAATATTTTGTTACCATTATTGTTATTTTAAAAATGAATATTTAAACAATTTCTCAATTTTAATTTACAACGTGGTAAATATTAGTAGATATAATCCACATAAACAAAGCTGGTCTAGAACAATGGTTTTGTGTAGTATCGATTTGTGCTTTGGCTGGAATAGGTTCGTGAGGCCTAAAGGCCTTCAGCTTAAATGCCCCACTGGCCTGGGTCCTTTAAAGAGTTCCTCAGGGTCCAGTTTGAAAACCTCCTGACTTGTAACCATCTGTGAACACTTTAGCAAATATAGTAAAATAGTCAACTTCTTATTGGCAGTTAATATGAAACTAATCTATATGTTTGTATCTGAAGTACAGACAGATATTTATGTTCAAATTTGCCTCTACATTTGAATGCATGCATGAAACAAGCAGAGACTAGTGCTGGCAAAGGTCCTGGGTTTCTATTATTAATCTGCTAAGTATTTAATCCACTCACAGATAAGGCAAATCTGACTGTACAGACAAAAACAGGGTAACAGGAAACAATGGTTATAATTAAATAAATCAATTTTTTAAAAAAAGAGGATAAAAACTCTTTCACCCCAAGGTCAACTCTCTTGGACTTCTATTTTAAAGTTTTTTTTTCAGCTGGATGTTCAGTTTTATCAAGTAATTACTGCTATTAACTCAAGAATCCTATTTACTGCTGAAATTACAATTATCTGCAGGATCTGTTAAAGGGAAAACTGTAAATTAACTTGCATGATAACCTTGTTAACACTTGCTTTCAACCTAAGCTTGAGAAACTACGGATAGACTGCTAATGCAGCCAAAGTATACCACCTCCACCTACTGCTCTACTGTTAACTTTAAACTAGTATATTATTACTGAAAATAACCTGAAAGGAAACCCACTGAATTATTTCACAATGGTTTCCTCTGGGAAGAAAAATGGGACCGAGGGATGAGAAGAACATTCTCTTTTTACTCTATGTTCTTTTGTATTGCTTGAGTTTCTAAACACCAGTATGTATTCATGAACTACTTGTATAAATTTTTAAAACTGTATTTTAGATGATATTGGCTTATGCTTTAGAATTTAGAAAATACAGAAAGACATAAAAGTCATCCAGAGACAGTTACTCTTAACTTTTTGATGTATTTATTCTCAGTTTTACAGTCCCTATATGTTTATTTTTTAGGTTAGGGATATGATGTATATATATATATATATATATATATATATATATATATATATATATATGGACAGTACTTTTCTTTGGAAATTGTATCATGAATTCTGTCCTATGCCATTAAGTATTTTTTAAAAAAACATGGTTTGTTAAGAATGTATTAATATCATATCAATGGATATACTGTAATTTTTTGTGAATTGATTCATGGTCTATATTCATCTTTTACTAGGCTTTAATAACTGCATGTACTTTTTATTTATGTAGGATATCAACTTCTTTTCTGTCATAGTTATTGCAAACATTTCAGTTTTCTCTTAAATTTACCTTTTAATGTACTTTAGTTTATTTTTTGCTAGACAGATCTGTATTTCCCTTTGTGGTTTATTTAAATGCTTTCATGCTCTGAAGTCCTTTACCTTTTCAAATTAGATACTTGCCTATAGCTAGTCCCCCCTTTCAGTTTTCATATTTATGCCTTTAATTCAGTGCTTCTTAACCTTCTGGGGCTACAGATTCCACTGAGAATCTCATGAAAGTGTCAGGCTTCCTGGAACCTTATCTATCTATGAACTAAGAACTCCTGCTTCAATCCATCTGGAGTTTATTTTGGTATAGAGTGTGATATGAAGAGTCAACTTTTATTTCCTCAAAGAGCACTTGTCCTAGCACGATTTATAAAGTAATCTTTTCTATCTCACTGATTTGTGACACCTTTATCATTTAATAAGTTCTCATAAATTTCAGAAAAGACTCTTTTAACCAAGGTGATGGCTATTTTCAGCCTTTGCTCTGTAAAGGTAAAGCCAAAATACTTACTCCTTATTCAGCTTTATATTTTTCCCAAGAAATACCACAATCAAAATCGAGACCTGTTCTCATTATATATTTTGTAACTGGTATTTTATTTGACCTAGATTTCAAACCTGATGGGAAAATAAGACATTACTAATAATGTCTTGATACTTTAGTTTTAGCAGTCATGTCTTTGAGTGATTGTTTATGATCTTTATTCTTTCCCCAACTTTTTATTTTGAAAAATTTTAAACCTACACAGAAGTCAAAAGAATAGCAAAATGAATAGCCTTAAACCAACCCTTAACTGTGATTCTTAAGTAACATTTTCTCCCACATTTTCTTTCTCTCTTTCAAAATAAACTCATATTTTGCTGAATCATTTGAAAGTAAATTATGGACATTATGAGATTTCACCTTTCAATACTTCAGCAAGTATTTCCAAAAAACAATGATAGTCTCCTTGCTTTTACACACACACACACACACACACACACACACACATATTTAATTTTTATTGGAGTATGGTTGATTTACAATGTTGTGTTAGTTCCAGGTGTACAGCAAAGTGAATCAGTTATACATACATATAGCCACTCTTTTTTAGATTCTTTTCCCATATAGGCCATTACAGAGTAGTACTGAGTAGAGTTCCCTGTACTATACAGTAGGTCCTTATTAGTTCCTTGATTTTTAAAGTGTTTTTGCATTAAAAAAATTTTTTTTACAGGAACACAGGTAAGCCTACCACCTATATTCCAGCATTAATATATTAACTGTAATTGCTTTGTTTCATTTCTATCTATCCATTAATCTATCTTATTTTTGGTGCATTAAAAATAAATCGCAGACATTAGAATATCTCCTAAACACCTCGGCAAGCAGGCATATCATTCATTACCTTGAGTTCAGTATTTGTTTATAGGTTTTTCTCTTTCAATGTAAAATTTATTATACGATGAAATGTACAAATATGTACATCCGCTGAGTTTTGACAAGTAAACATAATTATGTAACTTATCCTTATGAAGACACAGAACATTACCCTATGTGGCATTCTTGTGCAGGAGTATGACTCTTTTATTAAAAAAAAAAAGTTTTCTCTAAAGTTACCTGTTCACAATAGCTCTCTTTAGTATGCTGGAAGAGGCAACAGAATTATATGTGAAGCTGAGATGGTCATCTATGAAATTCACACTAGAATGGGGTTGGCAAACTACAAATACATCTGCCTTCTAATTTTGTGAATAAGTTTTATTGGAATATAGCTATGCCATTCATTTATGTACTGTCTGTTGCTAGTTTTGTACTATGATGGACAGTAGAGTGAAGTAATTATAACAGACCATATGGTCTGCAAAGCCTGAAATACTTAGTTTTGGCTCTTTACAGAAAAAATATGCTCTGCTCCAGAAGATAATGTGGTATCCTTTCATTGTTTCAGATAATTAATGAAATGAATAAACATTAGAACCCAGAATCATAAAGTTTAAGATCAAAGCCTAGAGCAAAGCTGCCAATGTAATTACCGTCTAAGAGTCAGAAGCTTGTTTTATTAATCACCGTGTGTGTGTGTGTGTGTGTGTGTGTGTGTGTGTGTGTGTGTGTGTGTGTAGGGGGGTGTAATGAAGAAAAGGCCTTATAAATAAAAGATTTTTTTATAAATAAAAAAGTGTTTTATAAAGGTTTTTATAAATAAAAATACAATATAAACCAAAAAGTTTTCTTAATGAGAGACAGAACACTATAAGGAACAAAGGTTTATTCAATAAACATAATGAATACTTAAAAATAGAACTTAATTTCCTATTTAGTCAGAAGAGAGGTTAGAAGAAACAAAAGAAGTGTGGGGAGCAGTGATAAGATGATACTGGGTGCAGACATACTCTGCCATGGTTGGGGCAGAGGCAGGAAAACACAGAAAAGAAAGAAGCCTAAGGGAAAATAGGATCCAGCACAGTGCCTGGCACAAAATATATGTTTAATATGTAAAAACTAAATAATGACAGTGAGTATAAATTAAAAGTCCTTTGTTACTTATTCTGTAGCCTTTAAAATCAGTTACCACCTGTCATATGGCCCTTCAAAATGCTACCTTGTTGAACAGTTTTCATAGTTCACTTGAAATCTTAGACTTCCCAAGAATGTGATACAGACACAGAAGGAGCCCTCCCCAGGGCTGGATAAAATCCAGAGAGGGACAGTCTGGTCTGTGTTTAAAGGTTGTAAATGTTTACTTTGTTCCTTTTCCCCAAATATCTCATTCCTACAGAAGGTCACAGCAGACTGTAATCTTGCATAAAATTATCTGCTAAAATAAATCAGAATATTGCAAAATACATACTACTTCAGGACACTGTGCTCTCTTCTCCTGGGAATAATAAACACTTCCTAAATTATACAGGAACCATTTTTACCATGGGTGAGGAGTTCCAGCATGTTGGGAACAGATTGCTCAGTAATCGGTAAGAACAAGCTAAGGCAGAAAAGGAGACCTATCACTGCCATGTTGACTGTGTTCAAAGGAGGGAACACAAAATTAAGGACAGAGGCTCATGTTTAAGAAGTACGTAAATATAGCAGTGGTTCTTAAACTTTAGAATTATCTGCAGGGCCTGTTAGGCAAAGATTGTTGGTTGCCAGCCCAAGTTTCTGATTCAGTGTGTCTGGGCTGGGGCTAACTCTGCCAGGAAAAATAGAAGATGCTCAGTTAAATGTGAATTACAGATAAACAACAAATAATTTTTGGTCTAAGTATGTCTCAAATATTGCAAACATTTTACTTTGTATTAAATACAAATATTTTATTTTAATTTTGTGTGCTAACTCTAAATCTGTGTTAGAATTTGCATTTGTAACAAGTTTCCAAGTGATACTAATGCTGCTGGTCTGGGGACCTTACTTTGAGAACTACTGAGATATAGGATATGATGTCATCATTAAGAAGGAAAAATTGGGGGCAGGGGTGAGTAGATTAGGGAAGTGTTCCTGGAGTAAAGGGCACAAGATGAGTCATTAGGATGCCTAGAGGGACTTCCCTGGTGGTCCAGTGGTTAAGACTCTGCACTCCCAATGCAGGGGGCCAGGGTTCGACCCCTAGTCAGGGAACTAGATCCTGCATGCTGCAACTAAAAGATCCCGCATGCTGCAACTAAGACACGGCGCAGCCAAATAAATTAAAAAAAAAAAATCTTTAAAAGATGCCTAGAAGCTAGCCAGGAGGATACTTAAGCCTTGAGAAAAAAAGAGTAGTATGAAAAGGGTATTTAAAGGAAACCACAACCAGCCTGATGTTGCTGGTGCATAAGGTTTAATGCAGATGGTGGTAGATAAGACTAGACGGGCAGGCAGGGTCCAGAGAGCATGAGGACCTTGTATACCACGTTAAGCACTTGGGAGTTAACACTAAAAGACCATCACTTTAAGTGATGGGGGTAATTGAAGGGTTTTAAACAGAGCAGAAACCCCAATCAGATATGCATTTCTAGAAAGACCATTTGGTTGGAGAATCAGAGCATTATGATTATTTGTTAAGGAGTATATGAAATGCAGTTAAGATATTTATAGAAGCCATTTTAATCTAATTCTGCACAGACACAAAACAATATTCAATTCATGCCTTCTTTCCAACTAATCCCAATTCTCCAAGACTGAAGCTTAACTAGGGAGACAATTATGAAATTTTTAAAAAGACACTGGTAACCTAGCTCTCACTGATGCCAAAAAGACATTTAAATTTGAAAGATATCAAGTAAAAATGGTTATAAATCTCTGTAGTTGTTTAAAGTATATATTTTGGTAACTTTTATTATTATTATTTTTTTGCGGTACACGGGCCTCTCACTATTGTGGCCTCTCCCGTTGCGGAGCACAGGCTCCGGACGCACAGGTTCAGCGGCCATGGCTCACGGGCCCAGCCGCTCCGTGCCATGTGGAATCTTCCCGGACCGGGGCACGTACCCATATCCCCTGCATCGGCAGGCGGACTCTCAACCACTGCGCCACCAGGGAAGCCCTCTGGTAACTTTTAAAGTCTAAATCTGAAGTATAAAATTATTTAAAATAAGATTTAAAAATAATTGTTGATATAACAATGCTCATGCTAATTAAAAAAGGATTTTTAAATAAAATAAACAAAATATAATCAAAAAAGTAACTTGCTATCTCATGCCAGCTTTCTATTTATTTCTGTTCTTAAACATGTTTAGGGACTTTTCAACTTGTCAGAAACAAAACCCATCACAATGAAGATGTCCAGACTTAAGGCAGAGAAGAGGCTAGGGGTTAGTATTCCTAACCCTGTACTGGGGGTTAGAAATCCGGGATGCCAGTTCTACTTTACCACTGAGTAAATTTCTCTGAACTATCAAATTCTTTCAAATGTAAAATGAGTTAGAACAGATAATGTGCAAAGCAGCATCCCCTTTTATTACCAACCTCTAACATGAGCAAAGGACATCTTCACCTATTTTCAGACAATATTTAAGAACACAAATGTGTTGTCCAGTGTGTATTTAAAAGCTATTAAAATATTCTTGGATTAATCAAAGTCACTTGTCTAAGATGCTACAGGTCCTGAAAGACCATCTGGCAAAAGGAGTGTTCTTTTGGAGTGTATTTCACTATAGCACCGAATATAGATTAGAAAAGATACTTAAAGTGCTCCCCTGGAATGACACTTGTTTTCATTGTACATTCATAACACAACACCCAGGATGAATCAGTTTTGAGACTCTAGGGAAAAGTTAATTTGTTCATACTTCATTTTTCCTCATGAAAAATGGAGCTAAACAATAGAAACAAAAGCTAAAATATAACATACAGTGGCCATAAAGTATGTGGCACTTAGAGACCTCTGGATGAAAGTTAAGAGCCAAGTTTTATTATCCAAAAGGGCAAGTTGGCTAAGGAGTGTAGGCTAGATGAATCAACGAGGCAAATGACTACTGCAAAGCTGCCTCACTGTATAATACCAGGGCTATTTATTAGCCTGTGTCCTCTAAGTGGGCAGTTGAGGCCATTTGTGGAGATCAAAGCAGGCTGCTACGCCCACTCTGAAATCCTGACTCCCTCCAAGCACTGTGGGACAATCAGTACCCACATAGGCCGTACCTGTAATCGCAGAGCTTGGGTTGACTGCCGCATTGCTGCTTGCAAACCACACAGTTACTGCACAGGGGCACGTTGCCCCGGATCCAGTGGTGGTGCATGGCGTCCAGGGCCTTGCTGTCATTCTTGAGCATGATCTCCTTGCAGTGGAAGCGCTTGTCGGCCTTCTTGAGGCAGCCCTCGTCCACGCGCAGCCCGCAGCAGTCGCAGAAGGCGCCCTGCAGGATGTGCTGCGCGCACACGCAGCAGTAGGTGGGATGGCTGAACAGGTCCGTGTCGCGCCACCCATGCTTGCTCTTGCGGAAGATGTCCCTGCGGTGCAGCTGCCGGCGCGACCGCTGGAGGCTGCACCAGAAGGTGATGAACACTGGCAGCAGCACCGAGCATAGCGTCCACAGGACCAGGTGCCCGTCCGCAAACAGGCCCTCGTAGGGCGCCGGCCGCTTCTCCCCTTCCATCTTCTCCAAGGACTATTTCTAACTAGGAGAGACACGAGCGGGTCCACCTCGGGCTCGCTGTCCCCGTCCCGCCCTCCTTCCTGCCTTGCAGGGGATCCCCAAAGCGCCGTCGGCCCAGGTGGCTCCGCTCTCTCCAAGGAGGGGCACGCTCGCCGTCTTCCCCGCGGCCCGACCCCAGTGCCTCCGGGTCGCCGGGCCGCGGACCTGCGGCGCCGAGGGGGCGGCGCCCAGGGCTGTCACGCTCCGTCCCCTCCCTCCTCCTCCTCCTCGGGCCTGGCCACCGCCTCCTCACTTCGCCCGGCACGGGGAAAGGCGCAATCACAATGTACAGGCTGCCCCCACGGAAAGGCCGGCGTGGCGCCCACTCTTTGGACGCGACAGCGCAAGCGGGCCGCACGGAGCCGGCTAGCGCCCGTAACCGTTAGCCCACGCCCAGCAAACACACTCGTCCTGCAGCTCCTGGGCCCGCGCGGCCTTGCTCAGGCCCGCCCCCGCCCACCGTGCGGCCCCACCCCTCTCGCGAGGCGTCGGGGACCAGAGCCCTGGCCCCGCCCGCCCCTCCGGCCCTACCTAGCCTGGGGCGGTGGCGCGGCTCCGGGGGCCACGCTTCGGGCGGTTCTCCCACCCTCGCGCCGCCAGGAGGCCAGCGGGGGCGTGCGGACGCCACTGGAGCTGCCCGGGTCCACTGGAGCCGCGGGCGAGGGCGGGGCCTGCGGCGAGAGCTCGCCGGCTGGGAGGAGGTATGAGGTGCGACCGGCAGGCCGAGAGGCCTGAGGCGGCAGGGCCTTGGGGAGGGGGAGGAGCTTGATGGGAAGGGCGGACCCCGTGGGCGTGGCTTAGGGAGAATAGTGGGCGGAGTAACAAGTAGATGGGGGCATTAGAGAAGATGGATGGTTGAGCCTTCTGAGTCTGTAATCAGCGAGAGTTCTAGCATGAATGATTTACACAGTATAACTTCTGTGACTTCCAGCCTCACTGGTGGAGGTGGGAGCTGGCGCAGTTTTGAAAGTTGTAAGGGAGAAAACTGGCAGTTTTGAGAGTGTTACGTACAGTGTTACGTCCTGTTAGAACAGGACAATCCAAGTAAAAAATTGGTAGCTGTCACCTGCGCTCCCGCTAGTTACTTACTAAACAGAAAGCTAAGGGCTTACTATGTGCCAAGCACTGTGCGAAGAGCCCCAGCTCTCCCAGGGTGCCAGGACTGTTGAAACATGCCTAACAAGAAGGATTTATTAGCCCTGCTTGTAATGGCTTACTGCACCCCAGCTTCAATCTCTGCACTTACCACGTGCCATGCTAAATTCATCATCCCCATTTTACAGATGAGGAAAATAGAGGTACATGTTTGATGTCACAAACCCAATGTTGGGGCTGAGATCACTTTGTTTTAACTTCGTCATCGAAGTTGCTTCAATCTAAACCATCAAAGAGAGAATTTCTCTTATTTTGTTACTTCTCTGAGAAACTTGCTCTGGACTGACTTGTTAAAAAGCAGAGTCTTATTTCCTTTTTCAGGGATGAGGACTGAGAGTCTTCATTTCTAATAACTGGTCTAATGTTGATGGTTCCCAGGCCACACTTGGAGTGGCAATGCTGAAACATTTAATAACTTGGATTGTGAAGATTGAGGGAGGGCATGTGGTAAAATGGGAAGAGCAGTTACATGGCATTATGAAGCCTGGGATCAGATTTCTGCCCTCACACATCTAATTATGTCTTCCTGGGCTTGTCTGTTCATCTCTCTGGACCTCAGGTTCCTCATCTGCCACATGGGACAGTTGGATGAGATCTCTAAAGCTTCCCATCCCCTCTGATAGCCTTCATGTGTATGGAAATATCATTGTCTTTTATGAATGCTAGTTGAGGCAGAGCCCTTAAATTAGTTTAGATTTGGAAAGGTAACAAAAGAATATACTTTTAAAAAGTGAAGGTTCCCCCTCCCCATTCCCATTATAGAACATTTGGGAAATACAGAAAAATAAAAAGGAAGAAAAAGAATCATCCATCTCTCACCTCAAAGACACTCTATGTTTGAACATTTTGGCCTGTTTTCTTCCATTATTTTCTATGGAAACAATGGATAACTTTTTTGTACACATAATTTTGATCATTTGGTAGATATATTCTCTATCTAGCTAATTTTTCATTTAACATGACAAAATATCCTTTACATGTTTTTATAAATTTGTATTTAATGGTTGCATAATCTTCCATTCTATGAATACAGTTCACAGTTTATGTAACCTTAACTCCATTGTTGGCTATTTAAGTTGTTTCTAAAATATTAGAAGCAACTGGACCGCCTGCCCCCGCTGTCAGAACACAGAGGTCATCCGGGATCCCCTTCACCGCCCTCCTGTTTGCACTTTCTGTTTCCTAGGTCCTGTGACTTCCCCTTTCTTGGTGAATTCTCTCGTTTTTGTGGAGCACATCCTTCAGTAGCTTTTAGAGCAAGGGTACGTGGGAAGCATATTTTTGAGTCCTTGCATGTCTGCAAATATCTCTATTCCACCCTCCATACCTGATTATCTGCGTGTAGAATTCCAAGTTGGAGATAATTTTCCTTCATGCCATTAAAGAAAGTTCTCCATTTCTGCTTGCTTTTAGTGTTGCTGTAGAGATGTCTGACGTTACCCTTGTTCCTGATCCCTAGAACGCAACTTGTTTTTGCTTTCCTGAAACTTGTAGAATCTTCGCTTTTTCTCCAGTGTTCTGAAATTTCACAAAGATGTGCCTTGGTGTGAGCCTGTTTTCATGTATTTTGCTAGGTTTGCTGGACCCTTTCAGTCTAGAAGCTCATGTCCTTCAGTTCTGGAATTTCTTTGTTGATTTCCTCCTCTCTATTTTCTGTATTCTTTTTGAAACTTCTGTTGTCTGTCTGTACTTTTTTTTTTTTTTTGCGGTACGCGGGCCTCTCACTGTTGTGGCCTCTCCCATTGCGGAGCACAGGCTCCGGACGCGCAGGCTCAGTGGCCACGGCTCACGGGTCCAGCCGCTCCACAGCATGTGGGATCTTCCCGGACTGGGGCACGAACCCGCGTCCCCTGCATCGGCAGGCGGACTCTCAACCACTGCGCCACCAGGGAAGCCCGAAACTTCTGTTATCTGGATGTTGGACCTCCTAGACTGTTCTATTTTATTTTTAATTAATTAATTTATTTATTTAACATCTTTATTGGAGTATAATTGCTTTACAATGTTGTTAGTTTCTACTGTATAACAAAGTGAATCAGCTATATGCATACATATATCCCCATATCCCCTCCCTCTTCTCTCTCTTTTTAAAATAGACTTTATTTTTTAGAGCAGTTTTAGATTCATAGTGAAATGCAGCAGAAGGTACAGAAAAATTATCCACATCCTGCACCAGAGTGGTGCATTTGCTACAATCCGTAAACTTACATTAACACAGCATCATCACCCAAAGTCCATAGTTTGCATTAGAGTTCACTCTTGGTGTTGTACATTCTGTGGGTTTGGACAAATGTATAATGACATGTATCCACTATTATAGTGTCATACAGGATATTACAGTGCCCACAGATCACCTGGGTTCTGCTTATTCCTTTCTCCCCAGACCCTCACCCCTGGTAACCACTGATCCTTTTACTGTCTCCAGAGGTTTGCCTTTTCCAGAATGTCATATCATTGGACTCATACTGTGTGTAGCCTTTTCAGATTGGCTTCTTTCACTTAGGAATGTGCATTTAAGTTTCCTCCATGTCTTTTCATGGTTTGATAGCTCATTTCTTTTTAGTGCTGAATAATATTCCATTGGCTGGATGGACCACAGTTTATTTATCCATTTACCTCTGAAGGACATCTTGGTAGCTTCCAACTTTCGGCAATTATGAGTAAAGCTCCTAGAGACATCTGTGTGCAGGTTTTTGTGTGGACGTAAGTTTACAAATCCTTTGGATAAATGTCCTTTGTTTAAACATTTTTTTCTCAGTTTTTAAAAATTCTCTCATATTTGCTCTAATATTCTAAAAGATTTTCATAGCTTTATATTTGAATCTTTTTATTGAGTTTTTAATTTCTAAGAACTTTTTGGTTGATTTGTTTTCTGAGTCTTACTTTTTTACACCATCCTATTCATGCTTCATGGGAGCAAAATTTTTCTCTCATCTCTCAGAGGATACTGTTAGTTATTTTTTTCCTTCCTCTCCTTGCCTGATCTGTGATTGCCTCAAGTTGCTTTTTCCTGTAGTTTCTTTTGTCTTCATCTTCCGTGTCAGAGGCTTTCTCAGATGTCTGATGATCCTTCCGGTGACTCTTAGGCAACTTAAGATTTGAGAACCACTGCTAGAGTATCTCTTAATCCCTCAAGCTTGTCATCCCAACTGAAATCCCACAGAGAAAAACAACACATATTTCAGTATTTTTTTCTCCAGAAGAATTGGAGCTTTTCTCTTCCAGTTACAGGCATAGCCCTTTTCCTCAATGAAATATGACAGTAGCCTTAGAGGTGGTTTCACGAGTTATTCAGTCCATGCTCCATCCCTCATGTGTTTATTTGTACCATCTTACATTCCTACACCTTTGCCAATGCCGTGGTCATTCCTGTTTAGCCTGGAGAGAAGCCTGGCAATAGCTGTCAGGGACCTGGTGAGACCTTGGCCATCCTTACCTGCTGGGCAGATGTAAGTTGAGGCCAACGTCCTGGCCCAGTGCAGAAATTATAGCCTGCTCGGGGAAGCATGCAGCAGGCCGGAAAGGGCCCTGTCCAAGGCTAAACTGTCTTACCATTGTATTCCTGCTCCAAAGAGGAAGGTGTGTGTTTGTGTAGCAGGACTGAGGACATGTGAAAGGAAACTCAGGGTGTGGGGTGTGGAGACAGAGCAGGGGAAGGCAACTCACACTTAAAAGGGGCCATATTTTATTTTCTAATAAAGACGTATTTTTATTTCAACAGTATATAAAATTATCTTAAGATGTGTTTGGTTGATCTCGATATCATTTGGTCATTAAAAATTTTTTTACAGGCTTTCTAGCATGTGTCTGAGAATGGGGAGGGTATGCAAATATAAAGCAGAGTGATTTCACAGAGAAGGAGGAATAATAATAAAACAGTAATAACAGTAGTTTCCAGGTATTAGTTACTATATCTGTCAAGTACTTTACATACACTTTCTCTTTAAAGTCTCAAAACACCTTAAGATGTAAGTCTTATTATAATTATTATTCTTTTTTAGTAGTGAGTAAACAGTGACTTGGATAGTAAAGAAATGTGCCCAATGTCACACAGCTTCAGTGTGACACAGATAATAAGTTTCAGAGCCAGGATTCAAGCCCAGCTCTATTGATAACTCTGCAGTCCACAATCTGGACCATTATATCACCCAGCCCACACAGCAGATGTTCATTCACTTTTGAATGAAGCATCTGGCAGGACCCTATTATTAACTTAGACCCCAAAGCACCCAGATTTGGACACACCGACCATCCCATTATACCCCCTGTATCAGTTATCTGTTGTCAGAGTAGTGCTGTGTAACAAAGTGCTCCTAGCTCAGTGGCTTGAAATAATCATTTAGTCTTAAAGGTCTGCAGGTTAATGGGAGGCTCTGCTACAGGTGGTGGTAGCTGGAGGTCAGCTGAGTGAGGCTGGGCTGGGCTGTGTGGGTCTGCTGGAGGCTGCACATCTGTGCAGACACTTTCCATGTGAGTTAATTCTGACACCCAGCTTGAAGGATGGCAGCTGTCTGGGGGAAGCTCTTTTTGTAGCAATGGCTGCAAAATGCAAGAGGGTACACCTCACTCTGCAAACGCATTTCCTGCCTCTGTTTGTGTCATGTCTGCTACCATCCCATTGTCCAGAGCAAGTCACGTGGTTGGGCCCAAAGTTAAGGGGCAGGACTGCAAAGTCATATGGTGAAGATTATAGATGTGCAATGGTGATGGTGAAGATCTGGTGTTAATAATTCAATCTACCTAACCCAAACCTAACATCTGCCCACACAGTGTGCCTGTAAATTAACATGTGGGTAGGTACACCTGAGATTTATGGAGGTACTGTTATGAATAGTATACAACAATTATATGTACATGGTAAAAATATAGAGTTTATAGTCTGGTGGGAAAGGGAGCCAAAAAAACTAATAATAAAAAAGAAAACAACTGCAAAAAGGAATGTTACAATTTATTTTATTGACTCTGGGCCTAAAGAATGTGGACACATTATAATTCTCTTGAGACAGATTCAGCAGCTTTCTATAGAAAAAAAAAAAGATTGTTCCCTTGTTTCTGAAGTTTCTTTAACTCACAGAATTTGCAATCACTGTCTTATCCTATTGAAAGAGTATGCAGTGTGATGGTGTTGAGAGCTTGATGGTGTCGGCTTTATCACTGATCTTTAAACATTTAAGAATTTCTTTTTAAAAGAGATGGGAAACCCACATGAATGAAAATATCAGTTATGTCAGGGTGCTGTGATATGGGTGGTAGCACTCTTCCTTTATATATTCTTAAATGTTGTCAAATTGGTAATGTAGCTTTCCCATGTCTCAGTATCTGATGAGGACCTTCAGATCAATTAAAATCCTAGGAAAATAGTCTGAGGCACTGCAGTGCCACCTCTCTCCACTTCCAGTGGATTCCCTGGTAGTCTTGGCAACTTCTGGGATGGTGAATGTTGGTGGCCTGAAGTGTCTTTCCCCTGACCTTGGTTGTCCCAGGTTCTTCTCTCTACTCTGCCACCTTGTGGATTTTTTGGGAATTGTGTCTTCTACTGTGAGCCCTGTTGACCCCCTAATTGATCTGGCTGACACTTTCCCTAGAAAGGAGCATAGGCAGGTAGAAGAGAATTCTCCCCACCAGAGTGACACTCACAATCAGGTTACCTTGCTCTTTCAGTTCTTCTATAGTTCCTCCTTTTGAGATGATATCTCCAGAGCCCACCTGAAAGGCATTTGAATGACCCTGCCAGTATCACACCTGAGGGGCCTCTCCACCTGAGACCTTGAACCAGCATCCCAGGGTGGGATACAGGCTTTCCCCAGTCTCACTTCTCCTGTCCACCCAAGGTTCCCTGGTGGCGCAGTGGTTAAGAATCCGCCTGCCAATGCAGGGGACATGGATTCAATCCCTGGTCTGGGAAGATCCTACATGCCACGGAGCAGCTAAGCCCGTGCGCCACACCTACTGAGCCTGCGCTCTAGGGCCCGTGAGCCACAACTACTGAAGCCCCCGTGCCTTGAGCCTGTGCTCCACAACAAGAGACGCCACCACAATGAGAAGCCTGCGCACCGCAATGAAGAGTAGCCCCAGCTCATCACAACTAGAGAAAGCCTGCGCGCAGCAACAAAGACCCAACACAGCCGAAAATAAATAAATAAATAAATAATTGGAGAATATTAGAAACAATATTAAAAAAAAGTAACATAAGCTTACCTAGAGCTTATGGTCCAGTGGAGGAGACAGATTTTAAAAAGTAAACAAGGACAACATTTACCTATTACGGGGAGTGCTGTGAGGTAGAGTCGTGGTGGTGGGGTGGCAGGGAACCTTCATTAAGTATGCTGGTAAAGACAGGCTGGCTTGAGCAAGAGAAATTACAAATTGAAACCTGAAGACTGAGAAGAATCCAGTCATTAAAAGAAGGAGGAGGGGCTTCCCTGGTGGCGCAGTGGTTGAGAGTCCGCCTGCCGATGCAGGGGACGCGGGTTCATGACCCGGTCCGGGAGGATCCCACATGCCACGGAGCAGCTGGGCCCGTGAGCCGTGGCCGCTGAGCCTGTGCGTCCGGAGCCTGTGCTCCTCAATGGGAGAGGTCACGACAGTGAGAGGCCCGCGTACCGCAAAAAAAAAAAAAAAAAAAAAAAAAAAGAAGGAGGAAGAGCATGTGCTATGATCCTGGGTGGGAAAGAGCTTGTTAACTTGAAAGTAACGAAGTGTAGCTGGATTGGCCTGAGCTGGAGGACTGTGCTGGAGTGGGCTTGGGAAGAACCACAGTCCCAGATAACAGAGAGTCCTGAAGTGCATGGTAGGGATTCTGATTCTGTTCTGAACCCAGTGGGAAGATAAAGATTTGTAAGCAGGGAAGTGATGAGGTCCAATTTATATTTTGTATTTCTGTTTTTTTGTTTTTGTTTTTGCGGTACGTGGGCCTCTCACTGCCGTGGCCTCTCCCGTTGCGGAGCACAGGCTCCGGACGCGCAGGCTCAGCGGCCATGGCTCCCGGGCCCAGCCGCTCCGCGGCACGTGGGATCTTTCCGGACCGGGGCACAAACCCGCGTCCCCTGCATCGGCAGGCGGACTCTCAACCACTGCGCCACCAGGGAAGCCCTGTATTTTTTTTTTAAGAAGACCATTGTTACTGCTGCATGGAGAATGGATTGAAGCAAACAGGGAGGGAAGCTGGGAGACTATTTGGGAGCCTGGTGCAGGAGGCTGGGTGAGAAGTAGCAGTAGCCTAGACTCTGGTAGTGGCAAGAGAGATGGAAGAATCTGGACCTGCACTGTTCAGTGTGGTAGCCACTAGCCACATGTGTTTACTGAGCACTTGAAATGTGCAAGTATAAAATACACACCAGATTTTAAAGACTTGGTACAAAAAAAAGAATGTAAAATATCTGATTAGTACTTTATCTTGATTACATGTTGAAACAATAATATTTTGCGTATTTCATGTTAAATAAAATATAATTTAAAAAATTTACCTGTGTTTTTACTATTAAAAAATGTGGCTACTAGAAAAAGTTAACTTATGTGGTTTGCATCCATGACTCACATTATGATTTTATTGGACAGTGCTGATACAGACAACAGTTAACAAATTAAAAAATACTTTTATACTGAATTTACATTGGATACATTAGAAATTTCTAGCTAGGTATAAATTTTTTTTCTGGTCCATAGGAGATGTTTATTTGATATAACAAAACAATGCAGTTAGTGTTTGTTCCAACCACAAAGAATAAAAGGAATAAAAAACTTGACAATGCACATAAAAAACCAAGATGCTTTGTGTGACAAATGTATATTCCTAAAATAGTGCTCCTAAAATTTCTCAGTTATTGAAAACTGTATGAGAACAGAAGGATGTTAATAGCAACAGAGTACATAAAACCAAACATCTAATTTTGAGCAAATTAACATATGAGGCAACTTTGCTAACAATGCATGATTTCTTTTCCTTGATAACAGTCGGTTCAGACTATTTTTATACCAGCAGAATGGGCAGAACACTTAAGTTTAATATCAGTTACACAACATTAGCATAAACTTTGGCAACCACCGATAGGGGGTTGTTTTCTTTTGAGCTGGCAAAGTAACTATGGAAACATCAGATCATTTCTCTGAACTGAGAATTTTATCCCAATAAATGCCACATACCTTCCACACATATTTTTTATAATATATTTAATAATTATGTAATATATATTGGTGATTTGAATTTTAAAAGACTTCAGCTTATTGAGATTTTAATATCTTTATAAAAATAAACTTAAGTGTGGAGTAAGGCTGCTTACAGTATTATTGACTTATTGCACAAGGCCCTTTTTGGGGCATAATGGGAAGAGCGCCAGGCTTTAAAAACAGAAGAATTTGGCTCGACTTCAGCAAAATGTGTGAACTTGGACATCATTTCACCTCTCTGAACCCCACTTCCTTACTTGTAAAATGAAGATGAACCATGCATCTCATCCCTTATCCCTCATCTTTAATCACACCCCATTTGGTAGGTACTGTTATTTCCTTTGTATAGGAGAGGAAACCGAAGTTCAGAAAGGATAAGTGATTGACCAAAGTTTATGTTGCTCGAAAGAGGGGAAGCCTGGGCATGAACCCTGGTCTATCTGGCTTCAAGGTCAGCTGAAAAAAAAAATTTTTCCCCTCATTAGGCTCCTTGCTAATTTCCCTGCTAATTTCTGAAATTACTGGTGAGGTCAAAATGGATTGGTGAATGGGTTTTGGAAAAATGTCATAAAATATGTACATGTGAGAGGTGATTAATTCTCAGTGAAACAGTAGGAGCATAAACTGAAGCTACAGGTAAACACAAACTACTCCATGATGTATGTATAGACACAGATAAACACAAACTACTCCATGATGTATGTATAGACACAGATAAACACAAACTACTCCATGATGTATGTATAGACATCTATTTAAATGAAATGGTTGTCATGTGTTGTTTTGTCAAATTCAAGCTCCAAAAGTTTTATGACAGAGAGATAATTTCCTTCCTCAGGATGAAAATTTATAGGAATTCAGAGGAAAATATTTTCGTGATCATACTGAAAATTTAGCGTCAGATGCGTTTAGTATCACGCTGTGAGTGCTGTTAGTCAAAGCATAAACAGCCTTTGGGCCGGATGTGGCTTTCTTCAAGAAGGCTGGCTCTTTGACGGGGCGGATTCATTCTGCAACAGGCGGAGACAGGGATCAAGGCAGGATGAAGAGGTTATTTGTGCTTGTGCTGTTTCTCACCTTACTGATTTTCTTCTCAGGTGAGCATTAACTCCCGAAACCTATTTCTGTGCTGACAAAGTAAACTGGTATAAGTCGATTTTATATTTTTAAAGTATTTTTTCAAAACTTCAAGTAATATGTAATGTATAACAATTCAATGCTTCTTTTTTTTTTTCTTCCTAAGAGCAGGCTCCCAGAATTGGTATAATTAGGGATAAATTATTTTTTTAATCTTTAAACATATTGAACACTAATTCTCAAAAATGCTGATAAATCTTCAAGGATACTGTCTTTTAGAGTTTATCTGAGATCATCAGAATTTGATATACTTTCTTTTTTCCTTTTTTTTTTTTTTTTTTTGGCCATGCCGCATGGCTTGTGGGATTTTAGTTCCCCGACCAGGGATTGAACTCAGGCCCACTGCAGTGAAAGCGGGAGTCCTAATCACTGGACCGCCAGAGAAGTCCCTTGATATACTTTTATTATAATAGTATCTTTTAGAATTTGTGTGTGATTATCAAAACTTGACTTACTTTAATTATAATATTTTCTTTGAGGGATCGTGGGTGCTTATCAAGTTTAATCTTATTGTCATGGGGGAATTTTTTAATAACAACTTAAACTTGATTTAGTGTATTGAGGATTTAAAAGAATCCCACCAAAGCAACCCTGAGGGACAATAAACACACTGACCCGCGAACTGAAGAAAATATGTTTAAAGAAACATGTTCATTAAATTAACAGCCACTTTTAGAGGAATGAGCCATGGCGGCAGCAGGTAAATATGCTTCAGTTGTGCAGCTTTTACTCTGAGTTAACCGTATTAGGAACAATTAAAAATTCCCCTCTGAGCCCTCTGGAATGCCACGTCCTTTGGGACAAGTCCCTTTGAAAGAACTTTTGTGCGTTGACCCAAATTGGACTTGCAAATGCTTCGCCTTGGATGGTGAGATGGAGCATGGATGTGTGTGTCTGAGAGTCCCTAATGTCCCTTCCTGACTTTTTCAGGGGCCTCCCCAATTCTGACGGAAAAGCAGGCCAAACAGGTCCTGAGATCCCGGCGCCAGGACAGGCCTAACAAGCCCGGGTTCCCTGATGAGCCCATGTGGGTGAGTTCTGGACTCTGGCTGTTTGAAGGGAGAGGGAGGTCATTTGAATGCTTGTTCATTATGACACCAAATGAGGTGCTGGCCCCAGCCCAGTATGGGTGCTAGATGGAGGTTCTGTGGAGTCCCAGGTGTAAGGTGACCTCACCTTCTTATTCACGCCTTTGCTTCTCGGGAGGTGCCAGCTCTGCTCCCCTACTGTTCGAACAGTATTTAAAGTGGAAACAGTGGGGCCGATGGTGGGAGTCCAGAATCCCACGTGGGCGGCTGGGTGGCTCCCCTGAACGAGATGCTAGGGAGCTGTGCCCTGAGGCTGGTGCCAACCCCATCTTCTCCCTCTTCCCTTGGGTGCCGGGCAAGCTGGACCAGCATCCCCGGCTAGTGATGCTGTCTGGGTAGGCAGAATCTCTGCCCCTGCTGCCACCAGGTTCCACCCTCGCCTTGTGCCTCTGATTTTGGTCTTTGGCCTCAGCTCTGCCCTGTAGGTTTGTGGCATCCACCTGGTCTTTCTGAACCAGAGTACCCTCCGCTGCCTTCATTCTGTGACTTGTGGTGGGTGCTACTAGACCCTGCCACCCTGGCCTCAGGCCATTTCAGGCCTGGCTTGTCTCTCCCTCCCATGACGGAAGTGCTGACATTCCTGGTATTTTTACCCCACTCAGGTGAAGGTAAGTGGCCGGGACCCAGGCAGAGTCAGCATGTCTGTGAAGCCGTGTCTGTGGTCAAGGCTGGTCTCCCACCTGTGCCCACATCAGCCGGGCCGCATGCTCACCCTCTGTTCACTGCATCTCTGTGTTGAGGCCCAGAGGATCTGGAGCAGCACTGGCCTTTGCTCCCTGCAGAAATCATGTGGGTAGTTGGATTAGTTCATTTAAAAGTCTCTCAGGGGGCTTCCCTGGTGGCGCAGTGGTTGAGAGTCTGCCTGCCGATGCAGGGGACGCGGGTTCGTGCCCCGGTCCAGGAAGATCCCACATGCCGCGGAGCGGCTGGGCCCGTGAGCCATGGCCGCTGAGCCTGTGCGTCCAGAGCCTGTGCTCTGCAGCGGGAGAGGCCACAGCAGTGAGAGGCCCGCGTACCGCAAAAAAAAAAAAAGTCTCTCAGTATGACGCTGGGTCGCACAGTGGTGAAGAGTACTGGCTGTGGGCAGACTGTCCCGGTTTGAATCTCCTCATTTTCAAACTATATAACTTTGAAGAAGTCTCCTCACATTTCTGTACCTCAGTACTCTCGACTATGAAAAGGGGGTAAACAATAGTATTACTTATATTTCTATAATATTATTATTATAAGAGCATGAAACAACTACTTTATGAGAATAAAAGTAATTCACAGTAAGGCACTTAAAATAGTACTCAGGGCTTCCCTGGTGGCGCAGTGGTTGAGAATCCGCCTGCCGATGCAGGGGACACGGGTTCGTGCCCCGGTCTGGGAGGATCCCACGTGCCGCGGAGCGGCTGGGCCCGTGAGCCATGGCCGCTGAGCCTGCGCGTCCGGAGCCTGTGCTCCGCAAGGGAGAGGCCACAACAGTGAGGCCCGCATACCACAAAAAAAAAAAAAAAAAAAAAAAAAAAAAAAAAAAAAAAAAAAAAAAAATAAAATAGTACTCAGCAAGCAGTAACAACTCCTTTGAGTATTAAGTACCGGGGACGGGGGAGGGGGGCCGAGGCTGCAGACAGTCACCTGGGTTTCTGCTCAGAGTTGGTGGTAGACACAGAAGAATCAGCAAATCACTGTGTCACAGAATGGCTTAGAAACGAGCAAGCGATTCAGGCTGTTAAGGGTGGATGTGGCTTTGTTCTCCTTGATAGGAGAAGTCAGAGGTGGCTGGAATCTCCACACACAGGTGGAAGGGGTCTGGGAGGTGGGCCGGCGCAAGATCAGCAAGGCTTCGGGTACGTTGGACTTTACCTTGGGTTCAGTAGAGGACAATCAAAGGATGTCTCGAATGGGGGGGTGCACAGTCGGGTTTTAGACAGATGGTTTGAGATGCATTTAGAAGAGGCCCCAGATTGAAGTCTGAGCACACCAGGGCTCAGAGGTGGGCAGAGACAGAGGATCCCGAGGGGATGAGAAGGGATGTGAGGGGATACTGGGGGAAACCAAGCCTCCAGCACCGGGGATGAGGGTTGGGAAGGGGTGGGGTGGATGGTGAGGGAGCCAATGGGGAGCAGGACGCCTGGCTCGAGGGTCCCTGGGGAGCTCCAACTGCCTCTTTGCTCTTTTGGGGTGATGTCTGGAGGGGCTGTTCCAGAGGCTCTTCCTCGGGGTCCTGGAGGCTGGTTCAAGAGACTCTGAAGCGTCAAGGCCCCTCCAGGTGCTCAGCAGACAGGCTCCGCTCAGCTCCAGAGTTGGCTGGGTGTTTTCTCTGCCAGCATCTGACCTTGGCTGCCCTGAGCTCTGGTTGTGGAAGGGTGGCCTGGGCAGGGACTGGAGGTGGTTTAGGCATCAGGCAGCATGTGGGTGTGGGTGTTACGGCTCTGCTTCCGCCCCCAGCTTCCTTCCTTCCCCCATGCCAGCTACACACCGTGCTACACTTTATCCCCCAATGCTGCCTGGTGTGGTTCTTCCCTGCCCAGAACTTCCAAGAGCTCCTTCTCTGACCATTTCCCTCTTCCTGGCTCCTGGTCATCACCTGCCTTCATCTGTGACAACCCTCTGCTTGCCTCTGGCGTTGCTACTTTACTGAATATCTGGCTTTTTGGGTTTTGTTGGTTTTAGTCATCTTTTATAGGCTTGACCACCACTGACTCATCTTCGCTGCCTTGAACCTGCCTGATCTAGTTTCTGTGATTCTCTCTAGACTCACCCACCATTTCCCACCCATCCCGTGTATGGTACAGTCCTGTGTGTCCATCACAAAGACACTGACCTGTGTCCAGAATCCTCAGCCACTCAGTCAAGTTTGGAAAAATGCCTGTGTGACCTACAGTTGAAATGTGAACATAAATATGCAATAAGTTATTTGGCGGCTAGTCTGTACCTATAGTTCTCATCCAGATTTTGCTCCCCTGCCCCAGGGACATCTGGCAATGTCTGGAGACATTTTTCGTTGTCACAACTGGTGGGAGGAGGGTTTGCTATTGGCATCGAATGGGTTAAGGCCAGGGATGCTGCTAAACATCCTACAATACACAGGGCAGCTCCCACAGCAAAAATGATCTGACCTGAAATGTAATAGTGCGGGGAGTGAGGAACACTGTCTATGATGATGGACAGCCTCTTTCTCTTTTACTGTGTGTGTCACTCTGCATGTCTCTCGCACTGTCATACATCTACCCACACGCAGTACTGACTGAACCAACACATAGTTTCTGGAATCACATTTTTCTTAGGAGCATGTTTCTTAACCTTGGCCACATGCTGGAACCAAATGGGGAGGTTAAAAATCTGATGCCTGGGTCCCCCTCACAGAGGGGTGCCCTGCGGTGTGGCCTAGGCATTGAGGAGGGGGTGAGAGCCCCCTAGGTGGCATCAATGTGCAACCGAAGCTGAGAACCAGTGGGCCAAGCCTTCTGGGGGAGACCTGCCATGGGTAACAGCAGCTCCCGTGGTCCGGTTGGGAATGCATTTAGCTGAGTGTGGAACTGAGGGTCTGGAGAGTAGATGGGATAGTTGTTCAGATGCAGGTCAGAGAGAGAGAGTGAGAGGGTCAGGTGGTCAATCAGAAAGCACTCCTTGCTGACCAAGATGGGCACTTAATTATACTTTACCTCGACTGTGCCCTGCCAAGCACCAGGCACTGAGGACATAGACTAGACATTCTTCGTTCGTTTGAGATGCTTGTGTCCACTGCATGGTGACGGATGAGCCAGAGCATTCCAGCCTGTTTCCAGTTCTCTAACACGGTTATCTGGCACACGGGGTCTGAGGAGAGGGCCTTCAAGCTCCAACCGGAAGGAGGAGAGAGGCTGGTCAGGCTTGTTGGAGGAGGCGCCACCGAGCTGAGGCTTGAAGGATGCGGAGTTTGCAGGCAGTGCAGCGGTGGGCGAGGTGGGAAGAGAGTTTCCCCTCCGTGTGATTCCAGGAGGTGTTCTGCACAAACTGGTGGTGGACTTTGGGCTTTAGAATGAGGATGAGTCCTTTCCTTTTTTTTCCTTACAGAGAAAACCCAGTTTTCTCTGTAAAATGCAGAGTTTGGCCCAGAGTCTGACTAGAAGGTTCATCCCAGGTCTCACATAGAATATGAGGGTCTGGATAGAGCTTCAGGATGACCAGATTCTTGGTGCCAGTCAGCAGCTGGGAGGAAGAGCCCTGGCAGCCGGCTGTGGACTTGGTGAGGGCCAGAGGGGTTTATCTGGAGGCCCTGGAGGCGCTTCTGTAGGCGTCTTTCTCAAACACCAGGGCCTCCCCTCCTCCTGCTGCCATGCGCCTGGCCTCCTGCGCTTGCTGTCTGACCTGGTTCCCCCTTGTGGCTTGTTGTTGACTTTTCCTTTTAAGGGATTTACTGAGAGCAAGATGAATAATACGAATCACCTGTTATATAAAAAGAAGCAACTCACCCCCTTTTAAAAAAATTACAGTATTTTTTATTGAAGTACAGTTGATTTACAGTGTTGTGTTAATTGCTGCTGTACAGCAAAGTGACTCATTTATATATATATAACTCATTTATATATATATATGTATATATATTCTTTTTCATATTCTTTTCCATTATGGTTTATCACAGGATATTGAATGTAGTTCCCTGTGCTCTAGAGTAGGACCCTGTTTCGATTCGCCCCTTTTATCTGAGCGGCTGACAGATGTCCCAGCCGTCCCAGCCTGCATCACTGCTGAACGAAGCGTTGGATGCAGTGACCCCACGTTTGTCAGCAGGTCACCAGGAGGCCATGAGGTGGGACCTCTGGCCAAGGGAACCACCCTTCCCTGGTCTTTACCTCTTGCCGAGACCACCTTCTGCTCTCCTTCTTTCTTTGTGCAAACGATCTGCTTACATATCCCTTTGCTAGAGATGGACACACCGTCCTGTGTGTTCAGGATGGTACATATTGCGTGTATGTGTGGACTGTGTGTGAGTGTGTCTGAAGGTTTGTGTATGACTGTGCGTGTATGAGGATATATATGTATGTGAGGGGGTGTGTGCGAGGATATGTATGTGTGTATGACTGTACATGTGTGAGGGTGTGTGTGTGTGTGTATGTGAGCATTTGTGTATGGGTGTGTGTATGACTGTGTATGCAGGTGTGTTTTGGAAAAGGCCTTGCAGGATAATTTT
Source organism: Kogia breviceps (assembly GCF_026419965.1). Lineage (NCBI taxonomy): Eukaryota > Metazoa > Chordata > Mammalia > Artiodactyla > Physeteridae > Kogia > Kogia breviceps. Next base: position 25,661,767 of record NC_081328.1, read on the forward strand.
TTCAGAAGCTCTGGATTCCAGTTTCCTCTCTTTTGACCTTCACTTGAGTGTCTTGGATTTATGGGGTGATGGGTGATGGGCACAGAAGGTCCTCTCGGGGCCAGGTTGGAAGGACCTGGCTGTCATAGTGGTGTGGACTTCCGTTCTGTACTCAGTGGGAGCCACCAAGGGATTTGAAGTGGGGGAATGATGTGATTAGGGCTGGTGTGCAGGAGCCGTTTAGAGGCTCAGGACACAGCCTCTTCAACGCTGGCCTTCAGTTACCATTATACATGGGACATGGGAAATTACATTTTTGGACATGTTATTGTACCTTCTTCCCATGGCAGCCTGGAGACAGACAGGGGGGCTGGGACGGATGAGCAGAGGTAGTGATCTCTGGGAACGCATGTGCCCTCGGGAGCTGAGCTTTGAGACTCATGTACTCACCACTAACTCAAAATTACCGAGAGATGACCGGGTGGGTTATTTCATTTCGCTTCTCCCCTCTGAGGGACTGAGCGAAAGAAAACCCTTTCAGAGAGGGGAGAGGCCATTGACGAGAGTAAATGGATGGTGCTTTGGGGAGGTATTAAGAATTCAAAATGAAAGCACATATGAAGATTCGCAGTAGTCTCTCTTCAGGAGTATCTGTAAAACAATGTTATATTCTTGACACTTGGCTTTAATATTGGCAGATGTTGGCTTCTGTGGGATGATAGGTGTTTCGGAAACAGGTTCAGACAAGCTGTGCCCACACATGCAAGGGGCTGGACCGTTTTGACAGCTTGTATCCTGCCTATTCATGGCAACAACCGTTCTCTTTTGACTGTGTGGTGGATAACGCATTGAAAAGATCACTGGTGTGCCCTGCATTGTGGGGAGGGCTGGCTTCCACCCCAGAGGAGTGGGAACACCTTGCTGGCAGCCTTGATGGAGAAAGGTAGGGCCTCAGTGAGGATGGGCGGGGAGAGGAAGAGGAGACCTGGCTCTGGGGAAGAAAGCAGGAGGGGTTCTGAGTGCATATGGAGGCAGCCGGGGAGGAAGAGGATGAAAGGCCCAGAGCTGGGGGATGTGAGCAAGGGTCAGAGAGAGGGGGCAGGTGGGGAGGTAGAGAGGGCCTAGACCTGACAGAGTCCCTGTGGCAGGAAATAGCTAACACATTTATTTTATGGCAACGCCTTGACATTGAGTTAGGACTTGTTCTCAGCTCTGTGCTGTGATTACCCTCTGAGGCCTCCAAACCGTAGGAAAAATCTGCTATGCACAGCAACCTTGTGTTAGTGGTTCTTTGGGGGAATGACAGATGGCAGGTATGTGCTAAAGGGGGCTGACGAAAGAGGGAGGTAGTTGCTCAGATCTGGATGCTGCAGTGATGGAAAAACATGAGTCCCAGATCTTCAGAGATTTTAGGGAATTGGGTTCTAGATGTCACAGGAGTGGGATGGGCACTCCAGGAAGCCTGGGATTCATGTGGGGACACCATCTGGAGACATCTGGGTTTCAGCTGAATTCATTTACTACTCTGTGACGTAGGACTTCAGCTTGTGAAGACATCATGTTAGAAGAGCTTGTAACAAAGCCTCAAGATCCTAATGGAAGAAAAACAATCTGAGAATCTGATGAAGACAGGGCTGTGTGAAAAGAAGGGCTGGGCTTGTGGTTAGAGGGAAGAAGCTAGAAAAAAGAATCCTGAGCTTTCCCTGGAATGTGTCCTCAGTCATGACTGTGCTTCTGTTGATTTTCAGGGATTAGGGCTGAACACTTGCAAATCAAAAACTGGCCCAGAGCCTCAGGCTCCTCCCCACACCTGAAGGCGGATCTGGGCCACAAGGCTGGGTGACCGAGGTGCACATTTAAGTTTAAGAAGTGCTGTCCTAGAGAAGCGGCTCTTAGCCTCTGCTCCCGGCATCCTGGGGACTGGGAACCAGCCTGCGTTTGTTTTGTTCTGACACAAGGATCCCTCTTCCTTCCTCTGGGCACTCTGCTCATGTGGATTCCTGTTTTCCAGGACCCCTGGCTCCTGGTTTCTCCTTCTGCTTTGTGGGTTTTGCTGCTCAGTTTCCTTTGCTGGGTTCTTAGCCCTTGACTGTCCTTTAAATGTCAGAGCATCCCAGGGCTGTGCTCTCTGCCTTTTCTAGCCCCCCCGGCTTAAATATCACCTCTATGCTGATGGCCACACACTCCTATCTCTAGCCTGGACTCTGTCTGTGAGCTCTCACACAACTGTCCACTTGGCTGTTTGCACTGGAACATTTAACCAGCACCTCGGACTTAACAGCCTCAAGAGGGATTCCAGATTGTTGCCTTACACCAGCCCTGCCCTTGTCTTCCACGTTGGGGTAAGGGGGGCCACCTCCTCCTAGTTGCATGGGACCCCAGTCCAGAATCTGACCACTTCTTGGCCTCCCCTGCCACCACCCGAGTCCCTAGTGTGGACTGAGCAATACTCTTACCCTGCCTCCCTCTCTTCCTCTCTAGATCCCTCTGCAGCTGTTCTCAGCAGAGCAGCAATAGTCTGTTCTTTTTTTTTTTTTAATATATATATTTTAAATTAATTAATTAATTAATTAATTTTGGCTGTGGTGGGTCTTTGGTTCTGTGCGAGGGCTTTCTCCAGTTGCAGCGAGCGGGAGCCACTCTTCATCGCGGTGCGCGGGCCCCTCACTATCACGGTCTCTCTTGTTGCGGAGCACAGGCTCCAGACGCGCAGGCTCAGTAGTTGTGGCTCACGGGCCTAGTTGCTCTGCGGCATGTGGGACCTTCCCGGACCAGGGCATGAACGCGTGTCCCCTGCATTGGCAGGCAGACTCTCAACCACTGCGCCACCAGGGAAGCCCAATGGTCAGTTCTTAAAAACGTAAACCGATCCCATCTTTCTCCTGCTCAAAATCTTCCAGTGACCTCCTGCCTTACTCCAAAAAAAATCCATGCTCCTATAGTGGCTTGCGAGGCCCTAGAGGTCTGTCCTCTCCCTCTGCTCCCTCCTTGGCCTCTACCTGCATCTCATCCCTGCCCCCTACCCCTGTCGCCATTCCAGCCATGCTGGCCTCCTCATTGCGCCTTGAATGTGTCAGACTTGCTTGTCCCTTCATTGATGTAGTTCAGCCTATGTGGAAAGCAGTGTTGCGTTTATTCTGTACCTTGCTTTCTTTCACTCAATAATATGTCTTGTTCTAGCTCATTTTAAATTGAAGCATAGGGTAAATGTATGATGCTATGGTCTGAATGTTTGTGTCCCCCCCGACCCCAAATTCATATGTTGAAATCTTAACTCGCAAGTGATGGTATTAAGGGATGGGGCCTTTGAGAGGCACTTAGGTCATGAGGTCTCTGCTCTCGTGGATTGTAAATGGGATTAGCACCCTTATAAAAGAGGCCCCCCAAAGCTCCCTAGTCCCACCAGCCACGTGAAGATATAACGAGAAGTCTGTGACCTGAAGGAGAGCCCTCACCCACCCGTACTGGTACCCTGATCTCGGACTTCCACCTCCTGAGCTGTGAGAAATAAATTTCTGCTGTTTATAAGCTGCCCAGTTTGTGGTATTTCAGGTTATAGCAGCCTGAATGTACTGAGACATATTACAACTTATTTATTTAGCCCTTCCTGGAACAATGGCCATTTTACTTATTTCCAGTGATGAAGATCCTTGTACACATGTGTGTTTTGCCAAGTTCAGTGATAAGAAATGAAATTTCTGAGTCAGAGGGTTTACGTACTTCCAGTTGAAATGGGTACTGCCAAATTGCCAAACTGACTTACCAACTCCCACCAGTAGTGTGTATAAGAATACCTAGATCCCTGTACTCTTGTCAACACTTGATATTATGAAAGTTTTGTGTGTACAACTTTCGAAATGGAAAGAAATCCTATCTACTCTTCTATCTGCATATGTATATGGAGACATGTTGCCAAACAATAATGACATTATTTTCTCCATGATAAAATTTGGGACAAATTTATACTTTTTATTTTCATGCTTTTTGCTGTTACTTAGTATATTAGTTTCTTAAGGCTGCCATGACAAAGTACCACAAACTGGATTGCTTGAAACAATAGAAACCTATTTATTTATCTATCTATTAATTAATTAATTAATTAATTAATTTTTAATGGTTGTGTGGGCAGTGTGTGGGATCTTAGTTTCCCCACCAGGTATCGAAGCTGCACCCGCTTCAGTGGAAGTGCAGAGTCTTAACTACTGGACCGCCAAGGAGGTCCAACAATAGAAATTTATTCTCTCACCGTTTAGGAGGCTAGAAGTTTGAAATCAAGGAGCTGGCAAGGTTGATTCCTTCTGGGAGCTTGGAGGGAGAATCTGTCCCATGCTTCTCTCCTAGCTTCTGGTGGTTGCTGGCAATCTTTGGCATTTCTTGGCTTGTAGCTATATTACTCCAATCTCTGCATCTGTCTTTACATGGCCTTCTTCCCTGTATGTCCCTGTGTCCAAATTTGCTTCTTCTAAGGATGCTAGTCTTTGGATTTAGGGCCTACCCTACTCCAGTATGACCTTGTTTCCAAATAAGACCACATTCACAGCATTCAGGTGGACATGAAATTTTGGGGGACATTATTCAATTCAGGACATTCAGTTTTTTATTTTTAATAAATGTATGTGTAGTTTTCACCAGAAACAACACAGGAGAGGGTTTAAGAGTGGGGCAGCAAAGTGTTGAGTCTGAATCCCAGCTCACCACTTACTGGCTATCACATCCTGCCCAGGTTGCTTAAACTCCGTAAGTCTCAGTTTTCTTATCTATAAAATGGGATATGATAATCAAACCTACCTCAGAGACTTAATGTGAGAGAAAGCATGCAAAGCACAGTGCCTGGGTGATGACATTGGCTCTCATTCTTCTTGTTTTTTACAAAGCAGCAGCTGAATAAATACTTTTTAAAATATAACAAAACAAAAACCTCTTTGGCTCCTCACTGCTTATAAGATAAGGGCCAAGTATCTTGGCCTGGGAGACAGACCAGCCCTAGGCCACCATTGGTGTCCCATTTCCTGCCACTCATCCAAGGCCATTTATGCTCCAACCACCTGGAACTTCTCATTGTTTTTCAAAATAAACCATCCTGCCCTGGTCTCAGCATCCTTTCACAAATGATTCCCTTTGCCTGCAGAGCTATTCTCCATTATTTATGCCTCGTACCCTCCTCATCATTCTCAGTGTCACTTTTTCTGTCTCCCCTGAGTTGATCCTACCCTCCTAGTACTCACTCACAAAACAATACTATATATAGGTACATCTATATGTATGTAAATTTCTAGAAAAAGTCTAGAAATATGATCAGTTGACTCTTAATTGTGTCATCTCATTCAGGAGGTTAAGATTGCAGGTACTGATCTAGGGAACTTTATATTTGATGTTTAAATTTTAAACAGTAACAATATGTTCATGTGTTACTTGTGTAATTACAAATAAACATTTAAGCCATTCATATTTATTATACAAAACTTGGAAACCAAGAAAGTGTCAAAAGAAGAAAAAAAATCAGATGTAGTCTTAACTCCCGCTACCCAAAAGACAGCATTGCCATTTTTGATGTATTTCTTTTTAGTCTTTTGTGTGTGTATTTTTTTTTTTTTTTTCAGTACTCAGACCTCTCACTGTTGTGGCCTCTCCTGCTGCGGAGCACAGGCTCCGGACGCGCAGGCTCAGCGGCCACGGCTCACAGGCCCAGCCGCTACGCGGCATGCGGTATCCTCCTGGACCGGGACACGAACCCGTGCCCCCAGCATCGGCAAGCAGACTCCCAACCACTGCGCCACCAGGGAAGCCCTGTGTGTGTATTTTTAAAACGTATAATCACACTATACAATTTTGTATCCTGGTTTTTCTCTTAGTATTATAACGTACACATTTCCTCATATTATTAGAAACTCTTTATAATGATAGTGAATTACCCTCTTTTGTTAGTTAGATCATTTCCACTATTTTTTTAAATTTAATTTTTATTTTATGTTGGGGTATATTTGATTTACAATGTTGTGTTAGTTTCAGGTGTATAGCAAAGTGATTCAGTTATACATATATCCATTCTTTTTCAGATTCTTTTCCCATATAGGTTATTACAGAAGAGTAGAGTTCCCTGTGCTATACAGTAGGTCCTTGTTGGTTATCTATTTTATATATAGTAGTGTGTATATGTTAATTCCAAACTCCTAATTTATCCTTCCCCCTGCCTTTCCCCTTTGGTAACCATAAGTTTATTTTCAAAGTCTGTGAGTCTGTTTCTGTTTTGTAAATAAATTCATTTGTATCATCTTATGAGATTCCACATATAAGTGATATCATATAATATTTGTCTTTGACTTACTTCACTTAGTATGATAATCTCTAGGTCCATCCATGTTGCTGCAAATGACATTATTTCATTCTTTTTTTATGGCTGAGTAATATTCCATTGTATATATGTACCACATCTTTATCCATTCCTCTGTCGATGGACATTTAGGTTGCTTCCATGTCTTGGCTATTGTAAATGGTGCTGCAATGAACATTGGGGTGCATGTATCTTTTCGACTTATGGTTTTCACCAGAAATATTGCCCAGGAGTGGGATTGCTGGGTCATATGGTAGCTCTATTTTTAATTTTTTAAGGAACTTCCATACTGTGCTCCATAGTGGTTGTACCAATTTACATTCCAACTTACGATGTAGGAAGGTTCCCTTTCCCACTATTTTTTCTATTATAAACAACACTCTAAAATTTTGTTCTTAAAGTGCTTTTAATATTTTGAATTATTTGCTAAGGATATGTTCCCGGAAAATAAATTATTGGATCCAAGGATATGAATACAGTATTTTTAAACCTTTTAGTATATATTACCACATTGCTTTCTAAAAGTTTTTAAAATAATTTATGTCTTGTCATCCAAGAGAATGTTCCAGTAGAGGTTTTAAGGTAAAGATAATGGGAGCATGATATGATATCTTAAATTGGATAGGAGTTGGCCATTTCTGGGGCAGAGTGGATGCAGTAAGGGAGGTTTAGGGATGTGTGGGTGTCTGTGTGGACACCTTGGTGCCACTCATTGGCATTAGAAACCTAGGAGAAGAAGCAGGCTATCTGGAATGATGGTGTGTTTGAAGTTCTTCTCTGACAGCACCTGCCTTTGTACTTGTTTCTTCTGCTCTTATCTACCTGGTTAACTCTTACTCATTTGTAGAGATTCACGTGAAATTATACCTGTTTTGAGAGGCCTTCCTGATGCCCCTACCCTCCCACCATGAATTAGAGCATCCCTCTGGCCTAGCACTCACAGGACAAAATTGCTATTTCTGACTTAAAAAAAAAAAATCTATCTCTCGTACTAGACTGCTCTAAACTGCTTCAGCAGATGGACTGTTTGTTTCACTTCTGGGTCCCCAGCACCAAGCACAGAATTTGACATTTACTAAATGCTCATTATACTTGTTTCCATTCCGTTCTTTGCTTCTCTCCAGGGGAGAAATTTTGTAGGACATTACTCTACCATAGAACCTGGAGGTTATTTCAAAGAAATCTTCTATTGCCTCGCTTAAATTCATTAAATTTCTCTTAGTCGTCCCAAATTTTAGGGAAAAAATTATTGCCAACTGCTGGGGTGAACCATGGAAATTCTCTAAAAAAGATGACATCCGAGCTAAAATTATGTCCTTTGTGATTGTATTCGTAAGCACTTGTGTGCCCTGGGAATATGCTTTCCATTTTGGCCTGTGTTCCTTTAAGGAATGTTCTTGTGGGGCAAGTATAAATCATATTAGCTTTACTGTAAATAGTCTTTGTAAAATATGCTTTCATATTTAGCCCCTTGACAAACGTATGTAGTAACTCCATTACCCTTTTGTTCCCTGTGATCTCCAAGACCAGTTCAGAGCAACTGAGATACAAATTGTGCACATCACTGATTTGCCTTCTTTTAGGGCTAAGCCTTCTAAGTGGCCCAGAGCAGTTAAGTTCTGAGCCACTCTTCTGCCTATATGATTATCTTGCTTTTACTAATGAGCAAAATAATTTATCCAAATATCGATGGACCTTTAATTTCATGAAGATGTCACGGGAAGGATTTTGCCTTCTCGGAAAAAGATCCCACCTTGATAGATTAACTGTCTACTTTATGATTCTCAGCTTGGATCGGGTTCCAGTGGGTATTTAATTTCATTATCACACCTCTCCTGTGCCATCATAAAGGACCCCCTCCAATTTCTGCTCTAAATCTTGAGAAATTATTTACTTAAATCATTCCAGTTGGCATTGGACACGAAATGCAGATATTAGTTTTTGTTTTGCTTTAATTTTTTTCCCCTTGAAAAAAGGAATCTAAAAAACAATGAAACTTATTTTTCATCTACCCCTTCTTTCTTGATCCAGGAACATTTGAGATTATCATTAATGCTGGGTCATTTCTAACTTAGCCAACACAATTGTTGAATTTGTGGTTTTCAGCAGATTTGCAGTTGGGCTTTTCATCTTTGACTAATGATTGCTTTTAGGCCTTTGTGGCGTATTCATTTCCCTAACATTTTAAATAAATAGTGAAATGTCATGGAAACCAGAGCTTGTTTCTTTCTCTCTCTATGTGTGTCTGTTTTGGTTGTTTTTATTCAACAGTGATTTCAGCCTCTATTTAGGAGTGTGAAATACATATTACTCTTTGATGCTTTTTATGTACATTTGGCCTGGGCCATTATAATGAGCAGATTGACGCAGATGCCCAGGAGCCTCCCAAGGAGGATTTAGTAAGATTATGGAGAAAGAAGAGTCATTTCATTTATTCATCACTTGTTTGTACATTTCTCCTGTGAGTTTTATTGAGGCACTACTATATGCCAAGCACTAAACCGTATACTAGGTGTTCCTTGGACACTCTCATCAAAAAGCCAGTTGGGTATTTGGCTGAGATGGACAGGGATTAAATGAATAAGGATGCCAATTAACATATAATTATAAGTGGTGTATAAATGCTGTATATAAGTGTTGACATTCTTTCTTATCACCACCAATCTCATTGGAAAAGTCTTTAACTATTGGGAAGCTCTCAGGTTCATGATCACAAATATAAGTTTTCCAGAGTTCTAATTTCCCCTTGAAAGCTCAAATTTTATCATTTTATAACAAGCACTGACAGTTTTCCTGGAAGTGATAAGCTCACTTCATTCGCTTTGGGGAAGATGTCTGCCAAACACACGCATAAAACACACCTAGTTCAACTCTTGACACCAACAGTCCCCCAGGTGCTTTTCCTTGAGAAAATCATTGTACTTTGTCGTGCGGCAGAAGTGCTGCCTGCATGCTTCCTGTTGGTCATTTTCTACGGCTTCACCAGGGCGTGCTTCAGTGAAACTGGCATTTTGAGAATGTTTTATGTGTATTTATTTATTTTAACTGCGACTGTGTGATGAAGGATATGTCGACCACTAGGACAGTTGGGTGCTACTGCCTTGACTCCTGCCGAGGCGTCAGTTTTACCCACCAATGCACACAGTGAGAAGGCAAATGTCTCAGTATTACTCGAAAAATAGTTTTGACATCATGGACCCCCAAGGGGAGCACAGACCATGCTTTGAGGACCACACCTTTTTTTTCATTCAACATTTATTGAAAGCTTCCTGTGGACCAGTTCCTGGGAGAGATGCTCCATCTACAACCTCAAGGTATGCTCACATCTTCCATATCTAATAGTAACCAAAATTAACTGAGGAGGGCTTAATAAAGGGACTTTTTACAAAGGTGTGGCAGGATGAAGGTGAACTAACAAGAAATGATAAAGGATGCAGGGCTAAGACTCCTGAGGCATGAGGGCGGAAGGGAAGAGTGTGGTTCCCAGACCCGGAATGGCAGCCCCCTAGGAGCTGGGTCTTCAGGGGAGGGATGCAGCCAACCTGCCGAGACTCCTCGGGGAGGTTGCAGGGGAGTACATATCCTCACCTCTCCCCTCCTACCTCTAGTCCGCTGCTGGCACCTCCTATACGCCAAACCCAACCGGAAACCCCAGGACAAAAGACTCTGTGGTTGCAGTTCATCTAGGTCAGCCTGTTAGTGCAAAAGGCCAGGTGAAGGAGGGGAGAGAATGGGTTTAGAAGTGAAAATGGAGACTACATATTTGGCACAGAGCTTTATTTGTATCATTTCATTTAATCCTGGCAACCCAGTGAGATAAGTGCTAGGGCCATCCCCACATTGCAGATGGACAAACTGAGGCTGGAGAGGTAAAGCAATAGTATTGGAAGGGTTTTGATTGGAACCAGACCCCGATCCAGACCCAGACCCAGACCCGAACCTCTTAGCCTCTCCACCACACCGCCCTGGCAAACAGGCAGGCAAGAAGATGGCAACGTGGGTTTCCTTCAGTGAGCTGCTTACACGGAACAGTTGAATAAGCAAAGCTGTATGCTGAGAAGTCTTTGTTCCTTATTTACAAGCCTCCACACTGCCTTCCTGTTCCTCCCAATGACTATTGTTCTGGCCAAAGATTCCTCAGAAAGGGAAGACAGGGCAGGGTTCAGCCCCAGACTCACAAACGTGTCCAGCTAGCTGCTGGGGAATCCTTGTTGGATCCCATAAGGAGCCCTCCTGGCATCCACCCCTTCCCCAGCTGCCCCGGAGACTCCACGCCCAGGACACAGGGTGCATTTTGATGAGTTAAATGAAAACAACGATAATCAAAACAATTTTAAACTGCATGAGTCCTGGGGGAAAGAAAAAACATTTCAGGAAAATAGGACACCTCATAATTCATTCCTTTGCACAGTCATTAAATTGAAAAAAAAAAGTTATATTTAAAATAGAATGTAGACTTCCTAGGTGTTTTTTCTTGAAACTTAAAAACTCAGAAGTTCTAGACTGGACTGTCTGTTAAAGCTTCATTAATACCGTAGGAGGTTTTTCATGATTTAGGATTTTTATATCTATACATGCCAGAATAATCTTATATTACCACATATGACTACTCTCGCCCAAGGTGAAATGCCACTTCTCTGATCAATGGTCTGCAGCTTTGGATTACCCATATGTGTTTATGTGGACTGTTCCATGCACACTTTGCAGTGATTCCCATCCCATGATCCCAGCACCAAGGCTTATTTCAGGGCAATATCGACAACATACATCCTACAAATTAAAAGTCATTATTAAAAAAAATTAATTAATTAATTTCTTTTGAGCTGTGGTGGGTCTTTGTTTCTGTATGAGGGCTTTCTCTAGTTGTGGCAAGCGGGGCCCACTCTTCATCACAGTGCGCAGGCCTCTCTTGTTGCGGAGCACGGGCTCCAGATGCACAGGCTCAGTAGTTGTGGCTCACGGGCCTAGTTGCTCTGCGGCATGTGGGATCTTCCCAGACCAGGGCTCGAACCCGTGTCCCCTGCATTAGCAGGCAGATTCTCAAGCACTGTGCCGCCAGGGAATCCCCTAAAAGTCATTTTTATCTCTTCTGGGGGGAAACATAAAGTTCACATGCCAATATGTGAGCCAAGACACATGGCACCTCCACTAAAAAATCTGATGTGGCCCAATTAAGTCCCTACTGTCAGAGCGCGGTCACTGCTAAACAGAGTAACCATGCCAGGAGAAGTCCAGAGAGGTATGGGGTCACAGGGAATCTGAGAAGGCTGCCTGGAGGAAGAAGCATCTAAGCTGAGGGCTGAAAAGTCAGATAGGAGTGAGACAGGAAAAAGAGAAGGCACAGAGGTGTTCCAGGCAGAGAAAATAGCATGAGATCAGAGAGCAGAGCAAGTGTAGCCAATCCAGGGAAAGATGGAGCGCAAAGTGTTGATGGTGGGAGAAGAGGAAATGGGTGAGCCTGGATCATCGGGAGCCCCACGAAACACTTAAGGAACTGGAATTTCTTCTGAGCCCAGTGGAAGCCATTCAAGTATTTTAAGTGAGGAAACAACATGGGTAGATTTTAAAAAATGTCACTTTGCAACAGGATAAAGAGATAGACAAACAAAACAAAACAAACAACACGGATTTTTCACTCTCTTCTTTATAACTTTTTATTTTTACATAATTTCAAAACAGTGATATGTATCACTGTTGTGATAAAAAAAAACCAATAAAGCCATTTTCATTTTTCATGTTTTAAAAACCTACCCTGGCAAAAGACCTGAACAGATACTTCACCAAAGAAGAACACAGATCACAAACAAGCATATGAAAAGATGCTCCATATCATATGTCATTGGGGAAATGCAAATTAAAACAGCAATGAGATACCACTACACACCTATTGGAATGGCCCAAATCCGGAACACTGACATGATCAAATACTGGCGAGGATGTGGAGCAACAGGAACTCATTCACTGCTAGTGGGAATGCAACATGGTGCAGCCACTTTCAAAGAGAGCCTGACAATTTCTTACAAAACTAAGCGTCCTCTTACCGTATGACCCAGCAATCATGCTCCCTAGTATTTACCCAGATGAGTTGAAAACTTATGTTCTACACAACAACCTGCACACAGACGTTTCTAGTAGCTTTATTCATTATTGTCAAAACTTGGAAGCAACCAAGATGCCCTTCAGTAGGTAAACGGATAGATAAACTGTGGTGCGTCCAGACAGTGGAACGTCATTTAACACTAAAAAGAAATGAGCTATCAAGCCATGAAAAGTCGTGGAAGAAACTTAAATGCGTTTTACTAAGTGAAAGAAACTAATCTGAAAAGGCTACAATTCCAATGATATGATATTCTGGAAAAGGCAGACCTATGGAGACAGTAAAAAGATCAGTCATTGCAAGGGTTAGAGGGGAGGAGGGGATGAATAGGCAGAGCACAGAGGATTGTAAGGCAGTGAAAATATTCTGTATGATACTATAATGATGGATACATTACACATTTGTCCAAACCCATAGGATATGCAACACCAAGAGTGACCCCAAGGTAAACTATAGACTTTGGGTGATGACGCTGTGTCAACATAGGTTCATCTCTTGTAACAGATGCACCACTCTGGGGCAAGATGTTGATAATGGGGGAGATTGTGTGTTTGTGGGGACAGGGGGTATATGGGAAATAGCTGTACTTTCTGCTCCATTTTGCTGTGAACCTGAAAGTGCTCTGAAAGATAAAGTCTATTAAAAAGAAAAAAGGAAAAAAACCCCACCCTGGCTGTGGGGTGGAATGTAGAGGAAGGAGGTAAGACGAGAGACAGGGAGAGCCCTCCAGATGCAGTGGCAGGAATCTAGCAGGAGGGTGGGGACTGAGACTGGGCAGGGGTAATGTGGATGGGGAGATGGGATCCAAGAGCATCCATGGGATTTAGGGGTTGCTTGGCTGGTGGGAGTGGAGAGTGGGGAAGAGGAGGGAGCCCAGGAGCAGGCTGGAACTCTGCTTTACCAGCCATGTGGGGTCACGGCCAGACGCGTGGAGAACTACTGCTGGTGGTCTGGGCAGTGCCCATGGACCACTTCTCTGTTTGCATCAGGGGATGGAGAGGCAAGGTATGGAGGGAAAGAAGAGAATTTGTAAGTGATTAAGACAAGAGAAGTAACACTTCACTCTTAACTTAAGAAGCATCTTATTGATTTATCATTTTTCTGGGGTATCATTTATATGGGATAATGCAATGAGAAACAGTACACAGGAAACTCACAGCCTGAACTGGCTTTGTTGAAGATCAAGCCACGTTGGGAAGAGAAGGTTTACCCTGAACCTGGAAGTGACACTCCTGTTGAGCGAGGGCAGAGCAAGAGCAAACTGAGGGAGAGGAGGGGGAGAGACAATAACTGCATGCAAAGGAACAATTGCTCCTCCTCCAGCTGGATTGGTGTATTCAGTGGTCGATGATCAACGGATGCACAGCCCAAGAAGCCAGCTCCTTTGCAGCAAACATCGGTAACAGCTATCCTTTACACTCTTTACTTGCTTCTAAGGGCAACAGCACACCCCTCATACGCCGCCATCCTGGTACAGCTGCTGGTTTTCTCCACCCTGTCCCCCCCCCATCCATCCTCCACCTGGCTCTGCCCGGCTCCGGAGGTGGACCCCTAGAAACTGCATTGCCTGGATCCCTGGCCGGCTGGCTTCTGCATGGGCTTGGCAGGAGATAGAGAGCAAGAGGAGAGAGAGGATGGGGTATTTGTGTTCTGCTCTTTCCCTGCTTTACAGAGGCTGAGCCCTTCCCCTGGGCCCTGCAGGTCTAGGCCTGGCCATGGGGCTTTTCTCTATTGCTCGTCCCTGGGTACTGGAACGTGCTTTGGTGGTTCCCTTAACCCTGTTTACACGGCTGTGAATGGTTCCTTCATTAAAGTTCCTTTAGGTGAACCATCTGAAGGAGAAACTGTGGTTCTAGAGAAGCTCAGAGGCCAACAAAGCTCTGTTGTCAGTGACAACCATGGACTAGGGCAGGAGGGGGCCCTCTCTGCTGTTGTGAAGAATGGCGGGAGGTGGTAGATCCCACGAGGAGGTGTCCGCACTTGTTGGTTACAGTGACATTATCCAGAGCCACAGATCAAGCCCAAGGGGTAGTTGGTCATCACCTTTTCCCTCCTTGCAGGAAGGCGCGCTGGCGAAGGCCCCTGAAGAGCTGTGGCCCTTTCAGGGCTGCATTTGGGCGGATCAGTCTGTTAGCTTGGAGCAGAAATGGCGGGGGGATGTGGGACGTGGTGTGGGCGGAACGGGAGGTAGAGTGACGGATGGAGGGGTGAGGAAGCTGGGGCAGCCTGGGTGGCAACGGTGGAGACCCGACCTGCAGAAGTGGCAGAGATGGAGGGGGTCATCTGAGAACTCTTCTGGGGGTAGGCTCGGCATCCTCACGTTCAGTCTGAGGGAGACATGAGGGTCCACGTCTGCCTCGGGTTCCTGAGTCGATGGAGAGGCTGGACACAGAGATGGGCAGCACCGAACAATCAGCCGCTCTCTGTTGTGGACACACCAACGCATAGAGCCAGTTACATTTCATAGACGTGGACTCATACAACACGTGGTCCTTTGTGACTGGCCTTTTTCACGTAACATAATGTTTTCGAGGTTCATCTGGGTTGTGGCACGCATCGCTCCTCGTAATGGCCATATAGTATTCCCCTTGTGTGGGGATATTACATTTTATTTATCCATTCATCTGCTGATGGACATTTGGGTTGTTTCCACTTTGGGGCTATGATGAATAATGCTGCTGGGAACAGCTGTGTACACGTTTCTGTGTGAACATATGCTTTCGCTTCTCTCGTATACACAATTGCGGGGTCAAATGGTTACTCTGTTTAGCATATTAAGGAACTGCCAGGCTGTTTTTACAAAATGCCCCTTCATCCCTAGTAACTTTTTTTTGGCTTTAAAGTTTATTCTGTTTGATAATAGTCTAGCAACTCCAGCTTTCTCACAGTTATCCCTTGGCTTTTAAAAAAGATGATTTTATCACAAATGTGTGCTACCATAAATCAATATATTATTTAGTTATGCATGTTTTGAGCTTTATTAAAATGGTGTCACACTATAAACACTGTCTTCTTGGACTTGCTCTTTCCGACTCATCTAGGTTGTTGTGTGTAGCTATTATTAACTTTTTTCATTGCTGTATAATATTCCACGTTGTGACCATACCATAATTTATTTATCCATCCTCCTGTCAATGGATATTTAACATGTTTCCAGAATTTTGCTACTACAAATTTATTGCTGCTGTGAACATTCGTATCTGCTCTTATTCTCAAAGTGAACAGCAGCATTCGCATCTGGGAACTTGTTAGAAATGCAAATTCTGGAGCCCTAACCCAGACTCACTGAATCAGAAACTCTGAAGCTGGGGCCCCAGCAATCTGTAGGTTTTAACATGTCTTCTGGGTGATTCTGATGTCTGATGAAATTTGAGAATCATTGCTCTAGGATATAAACAAGAGTGAAATTTCTGGATTGCAGGCAACCGATTGTTTTCCAAAGTGGTTGTTCCATGTAACTCTCCATCAGCAGTGTCTATGAGTTCCCATGGATACACACCCTCTCAGCACTTAGGGTTGGTGGCGGTTTCTCCTCCCTGGCTTTGCTGCCCTGTCTCAGAACCACAGCTGTACCCCGCACATGGGCAGCTCGACCATCAACCGTGAATAAAAGCTTCTCTTCGATGTGGGTTTGTTTTGACAGGAGTACATGCACCATCTGCTCCGCCTTGAACGCCGTGCTGAGGAACAGTTCCTGGAGCACTGGCTGAACCCACACTGCAAGCCCCACTGCGACAGGAACATAGTCTATCCTGTGTAAGCAGCTCGGGACCAGCCCCCGGTATGTTCCTTCTCCCAAGCCTTCTGTTTCAGGGAGATGGCGGTGGGCAGTGCAGGCATGGCTCAGGGGCCTTCGAGAGCATGGTGTTAGGGGAACCAGCGGGTGAGCTGGTTATGCGTTGGGGAATGGGAAGAGCAAGGCAGGAGAGGTTGGTGGGAGCCAGGTTGAGAGGACCACAGGGGACGCGCACGGGGGCCTGACTCCTGCTGAGTCACCAAGAGATCCCAAGTACGGGAAGGATGTGACCCTATTTGCCATCCAGAAAGGCTCCCTCTCGGATACAAATCTGGAGAGACATGGCTTGTTGAGACTTGGGTCTCTCCAGGTGGGGTCAGCATCCATGGGCTTGACTGGTGACATCCATCACAACCGTCACCATTGTCACCAGGATCAGCAACTTCTTTACTGCCTCCCCACAGCCTTCCAGACTGGGACTCTGCCCAGCCTGTCCCATCTACCCTCTTCTTCTGGCTTTGCCCTTTCAGTCCCCCTGACCTGCATGGTTCAGCGTTCCCAACTCAGCCCACCTCTGCACCTCTGTTCCTACGAGAGGCTGTTTGCTGCTTCGCTCACAGTGTGTCTGTGTCCATCTCCTCGTCCCCTTTCCAATTCTTGCTAGATTACATAGCAAAATCCCTTCAGAGGTTAAGCCTAGTGAGTTTCATGTCTCCTCTGTGATTTGTATGTATTAAGCAGGACGGGATATAACTGGGTACTTGATCATTTGTTGTTAAGAGAAATCTTGTTTCCTTGCTCTTTATTTTGTGCTGCTGTGAATCGACACAGGAACACTCCCTTTAGAGGATTGCTCTTTGTAATTTTCAGGGTGCTATTGCATAAAATCTCTCATTTGATCCTCTTAACACTCCTGTGTCATTGCAGGGCGTGTGTTTTAACTCTGTTTTATAGGGGACCTAACTGAGCGTGATTAAGCTACTAAATCTTGCTGGGCAGTAGTTGGTATGTCTGACTTCTGACAACTCCAAATCCTGCAAGCTTTCCGCGGGCAGTACTGCTAGAACCTGTGTGTGTGTGTGTGTGTGTGTGTGTGTGTGTGTGTGTGTGTGTGTGTTGGGGATGGGGGCGGGCACGGTCCTTGTGAGGGACTTTAACAGACAGTGAGAGGAGCGTCTCCTAGGAATGGAACAGGAGTTCTGCTTTTGAGGCCTAGGGGCTGGGTTGACATCCTGCTCTGGTCCCCACTGCCTCTGGATCCCTGTTCTAGGTCAGAGCTTCTCCCACCCATGGCACCAGGGACCTTTTTCCTCCAGCACCAGAAGCCTGCTCTTGGCTTCTTTCAGAACACAGCACTGCGGAGTACTTAAGAGCTCAGACTCTGGAGTTGGGTGGACTTGGGTTTGGTGCTCTGTGTTCCTGCTCTGTGACTTTGGACAAGTCACCTGACCTCTCTGAGTCTCCAATTCTATATCTGTAAACTGGGGTAGTGATGATATCTACAGAGCCTGGAGCATAGTGACTGGCTCCATGAGCAGAGGCACTTGTCACCATGGTTCAGGCCAGGTGAGGGGAGAGGCTTCCGGGACGCTGGTGGTGGTGGGGCGGGGGTTGCTCCTGCCAGACAGAGGATTCCATGGAGGCCTCGCTCCAGGCAACATCCATTTCGACCAGGAAAACCAGGCCGTAGTGGCTGGAGGGATGGGTCAACTTGGAATTCGGAGTCAGATAGCATTCAGATTGTGACTCCATTTCGGAAAAGATTCCTAACTTCTGTCTTGGTTTCCTCACCTGTAACATGTAAGCGTTCCTCCCTCATAAAGCTGTTCTGAGCATCAAAAAAGTCAGTGCATGGAAAACAGCGCTGCCCTGGCACATGCTAGGAAGTGCTCAGGAAATGGCAGCTTGATAGCTGTTTCCTCCCCCTCCCCCCTTCTTCTTTTTTATCAACATCGTCATCACATTAACATTACTTTCTTGTTCTTTTCCAGCAAGCATTTTGATAAACAGCGGCCCGGATACTATTGAAACAAGATGAGGCTCCTTTCGTTTCTTTTTTCAGCTGTGGAATGGACATCTTCAGGCTTTGTAAATTGTGGGCACAGCACAGGTTGCCTTGGGGATTGATGGCAGATATTTATGCTGCTTCATTTGACTAACCTGCACAACTCATTAAAACCAGTCACTTAAACTATAGGCCCCCCCTCCGTCCCCCGCAATGGCCCTTCCTACCACTGTGGAAGGGTGAGCAGGAGAATATTTCCTGGGGCTGGTGGAGCTGGGACCTCCAGAACAGGAGAGGGCTCAGCGAGGACGCCTTGTTCAGCTAAATGAAGCACACCACTTGGGGCGGCTGGGGTTTTGGTCATTGCATTTTTTTTTTTTTTTTTTCCTCTCTCCTTTTCTGCTCTAATAAACACTGGTGTTAGGCCTGCTTTCCATGGTGTCTCCTTTCCTTTCCTACAAGAAGAGAAGCAGAGGTTTTTCTTCCTTGTTTATCTTTGTGACTCCAGGATCAGAAAATTTACTGTTCTTTGAATAGGTGAATGGATAAAAATATAAACACCCAGCAATTTTTCACAAGAGCCATCTCTTTTGGTAAAGAGATTATTTACCTAAGGCCAGCTCTGGAAATAGAGCCGTAACTTAGTACCGGCTCTACACCCTGGTCTTCTAGCCAGGGGGACACTTCTTGTGGAAAGTGGGTTGCAGCTTCTGTGCCCAGTGCCCCTCACCTGCCCACAAACCCCAGAATCAGAGGTTGGACTATCAAAGACCAACAAAGGCAGAAATTGGGAGGGCAAGGGTAAGTGGACCAGGTGGTCCTAGGGAGAATGTGATGACATCCTCAAAAAGGATAAGGAGAGATGCTCGTCCGCCCTGGGCTACAGAGGAGGGTCTGTGCCAGGGGAGCCGGGAGGGCTTGTCCACGAGAAAGTTACTGAGCTTCTCAACAATGATGATACTAACATTTATTTCATCTCTATTATGGGCTGAATCCTGCACTAAGATTTTTACATACAGCGCCTCATTTGATCACACTGTGGACAAAAAAATGTTGCCTGCTGTTTCAGTAAACAGTGAACGTTGCTGGCCCTCAAGCCATCAGCCACTGGACTGCCCGTGGACCCTGCGTCCTGAGGGGGATCCAGGATGGAGAAAAACAGGATACTGACCCTACATAGTGAAGATGCATATCTAAGGAATACTTTCAAGGAGCCCAGACTTACAACTTCCCAAACATCGAAAAGCACTAAAATCATTAACTTGAGATGTCTGGTTTTTTGTGATTAGCAGTAATCTTTCAATGTTCAGCTACCTGTGTGTTTGCTTTTTTTTTTCCCAGCAAAAACTCCTGTGTATAAGGCTCCTCCCTCACCTCTTCAGAGCAGTTCTCAGAGCTATCTGGGAGGCTGTCTCCCAGGCGACAGTCCTCAGTAAGGTCCCCGAATAAAACTTAAAATATTTAGGCAGTGCATTTTTCTTCAGTCGACAACACCTACTCTGTGTTTTTCCTCGGTCAACAATACCTACTCTGTGCAGTAGCTGTGGTTATTATGCCCATTTTATAGATGAGAAAACTGAGGTTTACAGAATTTAGGTAGTGCTTAGGTAGTGTTTTGTGCCTCGGCTGTAACGAATGACCAGAAACTTAGAACAACACACGTTTATTCTCTTACATTCTGGAGGTCAGAAGTCCAACCTGAGTCTCATGGTGCTAAAGTTGGAGTGTCAGCCTCTCTGCAGGCTCTCGGGGTGAATCTGTTTCTTTGCCTTTTCCAGCTTCTAGAGGCTGCCTGCCTCTCTCATCTTGTGTCTTCTTTCCTCCGTCTCCAAGGCCAGTAATAATGAGTTGAGTTCTTCTCACACCATATCATTCTGACCAGCTCTGCTGCCTTCCTCTTCCACTTTTAAGGACCTTTGTGATTACATTGAGCCCATTCAGATAACCCAGGACAACCTTCCTATCTTAAGGTTAGTTGATTAGTAACCTTGATTCCCTATTGCCACTCAAGGTAACATATTTACAGGTTCCAGGGATGAAGATGTGGACATCTTTAGGGGAGGTGTTATTCTGCCTACCATGGGCTACCAGACCTGGAATCTGACCCTAGGAAGCTCCTCACTACTCTGGTCCCCCCAGCCATTCTGCATCTCTGCCCTTAAACCCGAAATCCATCTGCCTTACGTGGTTAAGTCGTTTTCTCACCTGAGTTCCTTGAGTGCTCAGGATGTGACTTTAATGGGACACTACTGCACCTCCCATCTAGCAGGGGCATTGTTTGAGTGCCAGACCCATTCCATGGACTCTGAAATTTAATGCAGGGACTTGTATGGGGCGTAGTGGCAGACAGAACCGTCCTGCTCAGGCCACCACACCACCTGTGTCTCAGGGTGTTTTCCAAGAAGTAGGAGCTGCACATGTGTGTGGGGGACAGGATGCAAGGTAATGACACTGATAGGTTCCAAAGAAGAGCAGTAATGAAGCAGAATTAAAAATAAAGCAGACCCAAAGGGAGCCAGGGTCTCACATCCCAGCAGAGAAGGAGGGGCCTCCTTGAGTTTCTAGGAAACTTGGCCACAGCTCACATCTCAGGGGCAAACACTCCTTTTATGATGAGAGGGCATTCTTCTTCTATCAGATAGACCCTGATTTTCAACCTCCTCCTCTGGACACACATGCCGGCTGTGCTTACTTTACCTGGTGCACACTTTCCAGAGGCCGCAGACAAAGGGGCTAGAGCTCTGTGTTCACAGTGAGCTCACTCCAATGTCACCTCCCCCCCTCACAGCAGCTTCTCAGATGGAAGGTGAGTGAGAGAGAGGGCACCTCAGGACAAGCTTGACAGCAGCAGAAAACAGGCTTGGAGCCAGACTGCATTCCAATCCTGGCTCTACCAACTGACTAGCTGTGTGCCCTTGGGCAAATTGATTAACCTCTCTGGGCCTCAACTCCCTTATTTGTAAAATGGGAATAATAATAATAATACTTAGTTCAAAATGTTGTGATTATTCCTTTATTAAGTAGCACTCTGTAAAAGTAGCCATTACTACTTAAAAAATATTCTTGGGCATTATTTTATCAATCAAGATAAATTCTCACTCTCTATTTATATTTTAAAACTTCTTATTTAGAGAAGAGGTGGAGAGTGGTTGGGGGAATCCAGAGGGAATCCAGAATACAGAAGGGCTGTCTCCCTACTTGAGAAAGAGTTGCCATCTTTACATTATTGAAACTTCCTATCTCTGAACAAGGTCTGTCTCTCCATTTATTTAGGCCATTTTTTAGCGTCCATTGTTATAATTTTCTTTCTAAAGATTGTGTTCTGTGAGCATTATTCCTGGAGACCTTGCAGGACTCTTAAAATTATAATTGGAATTTTCTATTTATTTATTTATTTTTGGCTGTGTTGCGTCTTCATTGCTGTGTACAGGCTTTCTCTAGTTGTGGCCAGCAGGGGCTACTCTTAGTTGCAGTGCGTGGGCTTCTCATTGCAGTGTCTTCTCTTGTTGCAGAGAGTGGGCTTTAGGTATGCGGGCTTCAGTAGTTGCAGCACGCAGACCTTAGAGTGTGTGAGCTTCAGTAGTTGTGGGGCACAGGTTTAGTTGCTCCGCGACATGTGGGATCTTCCAGGACCAGGGCTTGAACCCGTGTCCCCTGCATTGGCAGGCGGATTCTTAACCACTGCGCCACCAGGGAAGTCCTGGAATTTTCTTAAAATTACATTTTCTAGGGGATTCCCTGGCAGTCCAGTGGTTAAGACTCTGCACTTTCACTGCTGAGGGTGCAGGTTCAATCCCTGGTCGGGGAACTAAGATCTTGCAAGCTGCCATGCAGAGCAGCCAAAAAAAATTAAAAAATAAATAAATTTAAAAATTACATATTCTAGTTGGTTATTCCACTGTGTATAGGAATAATATTGATTTTTATATATTGATTGTGTCCAGCTACCTTTCTGATATCTCTTATTAATTCTAATACTTTGGTGTTTTGAGAGGGTTACTGTGTATGACATTTGCTCCTCTCCCAAGTTTAGAACAAACTGAGAAGTAAATGCAGGAGTCAGATGGACAGAGGTACAAGCTATCACCTTTATTACTCATAAGGTTCTTTGGAAAATATGGGTTAAATCTGTGGCTACAATAGGCTCTTTAATACCCCCATTCTGAAACAGGAGGGAAGGAGGCAGGGCACAACATTTAAAAGAATGACATAGCCCGAGGACATGACATAAACTGGTTAGAACCAAATAGGTCCAAGATGGTGGAAGATTTGACTTCCAGCAGACCTTGAGCCTCATTATACGCTCAAGCCTCATTATACGTAATACATTAGCTTACGCTAAGTGACACACCGACCAGTGCGTTCTGAGGCCAACCATCAGAGATCAAAAAGTGGGCGTTGGTCCAATTCCTGGACACCTCCGTTCCTTCCCCCAAATAGCTGGAATACTCCCACTCATTAGCCAATGAAATTACCCAGCCCTATAAAAACTGACAACCCCAAACCCTGGGGCTGCTCTCGCCTTCTGAGATGGCCCACACTCTGTCTGGGAAGTGTGTTTCTCTCTAAATAAATCCACTTCTTACCTATCACTTTGTCTCTCACTGAACTCTTTCTGCAATGAGACATCAAGAACCTGAGCTTCATTAAGTCCTGAGACCAGGTGTGTGTGATTTCAGTTAAAAGAACATGGGTTCAATTCCCAATCTGAGTTACACAGTTTCAGTTCCATAATTAAATGTACCCAGTTGCAGACAGAGCTGGAAAACTGCAGGCCCTGCCGTTGTAAATACCATGGAGTACAGGAGCAGAGGATGAGAAGTTCCTATGGGCAGGCTGGTTCCCCAAGTGAGTAGAAAGGAGGGTATTGGGCTGTGCAGGCTCAGTTCCTTCTCCAAACTTGATAAATTACTCTTTTAGGGTGGGTGAGGGAGCAAACAGAGGCCAGGGGTGTTATTCTAATGGAGTTACAACCATGAAGAAACAGGAAACAAATGTCCCTCACATATTGTAGGTTCCATCACATTTTCTATGTAGAAAATCTTATTGTCCATGACAATACTGTTTCTTCTTTTACAAGAGGTATAACTCTTATTAGTTTTTCCTGTCTTATCACTGTACCTAGGACTTGTAGAACAGTGTTGGACAGAGGTCATAATAGTGTCTTCTTGCCTCATACCTATCTTTAAAGGGAATAAATATGATTGCTGTAGCCTTTTGGTAGAAAGCTATTTTGGGGCTAGGGAAGTTCCCATCCATTCTTAGTTTGAAAAAAAAATTATAAAGGCGTATTTAATTTTTTGAATGCTCTTTTGCATTAATTGAAATAAATATACTGCGAGTTCCTTGGTAGCCTAGTGGTTAGGGTTCCAGGCTTTCACTGCTGTGGCCTGGGTTCAATCCTTTGTGCAGGGAACTGAGATCCTGCAAGACAAGTGGCATGCCCCCCCCCCCAAAAAAAAGACCATATTATTTGTAACAATATTAATGTGATAATAATAGATTTTTCTAATGTTAAACCATCCTTAAATTCTTGAGCTAGTACAGCTTGTTAGGGAAGATTTCCTAGAGGGAGAGCCTTCAATGATTGTGAAGTAATTAGCTGGACAAAGGAGATGGAGATGGGGAAGAAAGGGAGGGAAGGGTAAGGGCCAGAGTTGTTGTAGATGGGGTCAGCAGCAGGTATAAAGGCCCTCAGGTGGGGAAGGAGCCACTTTGTTGTAGGAGCTTCCTGAAAGCCAGTGTGGCCTCACCTCTGAGGAGTGAGCGGAGAGTGTCTGAGACGAGGTGGTATGTAGTAAGTCTCCTCCAGTCCCGTTACCCTCTGCACCAAACCTGTAAACTCACCTGATAGAAAACAAGTCTCTCAGAGATTTTTCAACTGATTAAAACTGACAACAGGGCTTCCCTGGTGGCGCAATGGTTAAGAATCTGCCTGCCAATGCAGGGCACACAGGCTCGAGCCCTGGTCTGGGAAGATCCCACATGCTGCAGAGCAACTAAGCCCGTGTGCCACAACTACTGAGCCTGTGCTCTAGAGCCCACGAGCCACAACTACTGAGCCCACGTGCTGCATCTACTGAAGGCCCTGTGCTCTAGAGCCCGTGCTCTGCAACAAGAGAAGCCACCCAATGAGAAGCCCGTGCACCGCAACGAAGAGTAGCCCCCACTCGCCGCAACTGGAGAAAGCCTGTGCGCAGCAGTGAAGACCCAACACAGCCAAAAATAATAAATAAATAAAAATAAATTTAAAAAAACCTCACAACATTTTTTGTGTGGTTCAGTTTAGGTAGTTTAAATCTCTCTGTTTCTCTTTTAACTAGATGTTGGCCCTGCCTTTCCTCTCTCCTGGTCATGTCAAGGTTCCTCTTCTCTTCTCTTTGGTGGTTTAATGGGCAGCAGAGAGAAGTTGTTCTC
Source organism: Kogia breviceps (assembly GCF_026419965.1). Taxonomy (NCBI): domain Eukaryota; kingdom Metazoa; phylum Chordata; class Mammalia; order Artiodactyla; family Physeteridae; genus Kogia; species Kogia breviceps. Next base: position 25,686,332 of record NC_081328.1, read on the forward strand.
AAAGTGTGGCCCTAAATGCAACAGATTTCTGTATATTAATTTTGTAACCTGCAACTTTACCAAATTCATTGATGAGCTCTAGTAGTTTTCTGGTAGCATCTTTAGGATTTTCTATGTATAGTATCATGTCATCTGCAAACAGTGACAGTTTAACTTCTTTTCCAGTTTGGATTCCTTTTATTTCTTTTTCTTCTCCGACTGCTGTAGCTAGGACTTCCAAAACTATGTTGAATAAAAGTGTCGAGAGTGGACCTTCTTATCTTGTTCCTGATCTTAGAGGAAATGCTTTCAGCTTTTCACCATTGAGTATGATGTTAGCTGTAGGTTTGTTGTATATGGGCTTTATTACATGTTGAGGTATGTTGAGGCCAGTAGGGAACTTGTCAGACATGCAAACTCTCAGACCCCGGGGGCTTGAGACACTGCATTCTGGTTTTAGTGAGCCCTCCAGGTGATTCTGTGACCCGAGAGGTTGAGAAACACTGAGTTCGAGCTTCCTGATGCTATGAGAAGAACCCAAGACTGAGAGCTAGGAGGCCTGGGCTCTGGTCCTCTTTATTCATTTCTCCAACAAATATGTTCTGAGTACCTACTGTGTGTCGTGCACTGTTCTAAGCCCTGGGGACCCAGAAATAAACAAGACAGACAAGGTTGAATTTTTTTAAAAAAATTTAAAATTCATACATATATTAATATAAACCGCCATTTTAACCATTATAAAGTATACAATTTAATGGCATTTAGTACATTCACAATGTTGTGCAACCATCATCACTATCTAGTTCCAGAACATTTTATCACCCCCAAATGAGACTCCATGACCATTAGGCAGTCATTCCCTGTTTGTCCCTCTCATCATCCCCTAGCAACCACCAGTCTGCTCTCTGACTCTATGAATTTACCTATTCTGGACATTTCATGTAAATTGAATGATGCAATATGTGGCCTTTTGTGTCTGTCATTTTTCACTTAGTATATGTTTCTAAAAGTCATCCATGTTGTAGCTTATGTCAGCACTTCATGCCTTTTTCTGGCTGAATAATATTCCATTGGATGGATACACCACATTTCGTTCACCCATTCATCACTTGATGGACCATTTCGGCCATTTCCACTTCTCAGCTATTGTGAATAGTGCTGCTATGAACATTTGTGTACAAATTTTTGTTTGAGTCTCTGTTTTCAATTTCTTTGGGTGTGTACTTAAAAGTAGAATTGCAGTGTGATATGGTAATTCTACGAGTAACTTTTTGAGGAACCACCAAACTGTTTTCTATAGTGGTTGCACCACTTTACATTCCCACTAGCAATGTATGGGGGTTCCAGTTTCTCCACATCCTTGCCAACACTTGTTATCTTCTGTTTTATTACAGCCTTCCTAGTAGGTGTGCAGAGGTATCTTACTATGGTTTTGATTTGCATTTCCCTAATGACTAATGAAGCATCTGTTCACATGCTTATTGGCCATTTGTGTATTTTCTTTGGAGAAATATCTATTTAAGTCCTTTACTCATTTAAAATATTCAATTGTTTGTCTTTTTGTTGTTGTCATTGTTGTTTTGGGCTGTGCCACGGGGATTGCAGGATCTTAGTTCCCTGACCAGGGACTGAACCCTGGACCACAGCAGTGAAAGCATGAAAGTGCCGAGTCCTAACCACTGAACCACCAGGGAATTCCCTTGTCTTTTTGTTACTGAAGGGCTGATGTCTTTGTAGTGGCTAAGAGCAGTGTTTACTAGAGGTGGAATCTTGGTCAAGTTACTGAACCTCCCCTGCCTCAGTTTCCTCTTCTGTAAAATGGGGATAATAATAGAACCTACAGTAAAGGATGGTGTGAAGAGTAAATGACCTACTGTGTGCAGAGTTCTTGAAACCTTGCTGGCACACAGTAGGTTTGTGCCATGTAATTGATAGCCCGTGTTATACATGAGATGAGACTAAGGATAGTAACTAAACACGAAATTATCAGAGATGAATAACTGCTGGGAAGAAGACAAAACAGTGATGCAATAGAGAGTGACTGGAAGGCTATTTTAGGTTGGGTGGACAAGGAAGGCTTTTCAGAGGAGGTGACACTTGAGCTGACACCGGAATGACAGGAAGGAGCCAACTGCGGGAAGATCCATGTACAGGAAGAGCATTTCAGGCTGAGGGAACGTCTGGGGCAAGACGGGAACAAGTTGGCCAGTTCAAAAAACTGCATGAGAAAAGGACGGGGCTGCCAGGTGGGCGCTGGGCATTCCCTGTATGGGGGTCCTGGCTGATGGTGACAGCATGAGGGGGCATGAGTTTTGGAGTCAGGAAGCCTAGGTGTCCAGGTCTCTATGTATTAGCTGGGACACTGGGGACAAGTTACTTAGCCCATTTGGAAAAACCCTCTGTTTTCTCATGTTAAATGTGAGGCTGGTTATATTTATCTCATGGGCCTGCTGTGAAGCTCAAATGAGATAAAATTCAGAGCGGGGAGGGGCACACACACTTTAGATGATATTAATCACAGGTGTGTGCAGCAGGGGGCGCTCAACTTCAGTCTAGCTAATCCCTTTGTATTGGCCCAAAAGAGCATGGGTGGTTTTGAAAATACCTTTTTGTGGGGTTGGTAATGGAAACACGACCTGTGCTTTTCTACCTCAGCATTGTGGTTCATGCAGCCCTCGTAGCCTCCCTCCTACCTTCCTTGAAACTTCCTTCAAGGTCTTTGAACCTTCTTTCAAGGTCCAGTCCAGCTGAGCTTTGACTGAGCACCTCTCCCCACCATGTACCAGGCCTGGGGCTCCGCAGGTAAATGGCATGGTCTGTGACTTCGGGGCGCTTCCATGCCACCTCCTCTACCAGGCTTCTTCCTGCTGCAGCAGTTAGAAGCACTGCACGCTCTCCTGCACGGCTGCAGCACTTTATCCTCAGGGGATAAAGGAGGTCAGGGGAACAGCTTGGATTTGGAGTCCTGGTCTCCTCCTTACCAGTATCCAGGGTACACGGAGCCCTGCCACGGTCGAGAGCGCTCTGAAGCTGGACTGTGGGGCTGAATCCAGATCCACCTTTCATTAGTAACTTAACCTCTCTGTGCCTCAGTTTCCTCATCTGTGAGATGGAGATAATAGTACTTACTTCATAGGATCGGGATAAAGATTCAATCTACTTAATTGTAATATAGACAAAGCACTAGATGAATGCCTGGCAGGTAAGTGTTATGTAAATATTTGCTTTTTAAAATAAATAAAATTAGTAAAACATTAGCATTGTGACATGGGCAAGCCACTGGACAGCCAGAGCCTCAGTTTCCAAATCTGTCCACTGGGACTACTGTGAGGCTCCAGTGGGATGATATATGCACAGTGCCTGGCACAAGGCAGCCCCTCCACAAAGCCGGCTCCCTTCCTCCCTCCCAGCCCTGGGTCCTGCTGGGGCCCTGTCTGCCTTTCCAGCAACCGCTCATGACCGGAGAAACAGAAACAGGCCTTTTCTGTAACCCAGAGCCTGCACTGTGAAGGTTCTTAGGAAATGTATGCTCTATGGAATTGGAAAAGGAGAGAAAAAATTGGACATGGTGTGTGTATGTGTCTGTCTGTGCCTGCGCTGGGGCAGGCGGTGGGCACACAGCACTGGCCACCCCGCAGCCCACACAATGCTGCCGGGAGGAAAGTGCGGTTTTATCCAGCCCAGGGCAAGGGCGGGGCGCCGGGGCTGCGAGGGCCGGGCCGGCCACTAGGGGTCAGTGTGTCTCCGCCGCAGGCCGCTTACCTGACTGGGGCAGGCGCCCACTGACAGTTCCTGACAGTTTGTAACATCTCCTGCCTAACGTTAAAAAAAAAAAAAATAATTAATGTATCTTTCTCCGTAGCAGAGAAGGGAGCCCAGACAACCGAAATAACAAGCCGCCTCTCTTTGCAGGAAAATGCAGGAGGTGGTTAAACCGTCCCGTCCTTCGCATTCCTGGGCTGAAGGAATAAGAATCCAATTGTGGTTTCTGCTCTGGTTATCTTGGTGCCGCCGAGGGTGCCATGGGGGAAAATCTGCTGAATTCTTCCTTTTCTATTTTCTGCCTCGGCGAGGAGGAGGGCGTTAATGCCGGCTGGCAGTTACTTGAAACTGAGATGGATGGTAATGGGGTGTGTTAACAAACAAGGGCAGGAAATAAAGTGTCATATTTTCTGGAGGGCGAACCGCTCCCCGGAGACAGAGCGGCAGGATTCTAGTGAGGAGACACTCTGAAGGAAAAAAAAAAAAAAACAACACAAAACTCTGCATAATCTGCTCTCTCTGTCTCTCTCTCCTTCCCTTTTTGGTGCCTCTTTGGTGAGACATAAATTCTGTGTTATCCCGGGGCTGGCTAACAGGCAAATAACTGGGCACCAAAACAAACAAGAAAAAAAACCCAAACTTAGATTCCTGCTTCAATGTTTAGTTATTTCTTTGTCTCGGGCTGAGTCTGGAGATAAAGAAGACTTCAGGACGTGGATGTAGACTTCACCACATCAGAGCTGTCTGCCTGGAACCGAGTCCCTGTGTGATGGTGGCCCACCTCCTCAAGCCCACTGACCCCACCGCTGGATGGGTGCTGTGAAGCTGGCCCCTTACTGGTGCTCTTGCAAATGTAGGAAACAACCTCGCCCCATTTCCTGCATCCTTGTCGCCCTCCTACGTGGCACCTTCTTGATTCCCCTGCAAGAACCCAAGGCTCCCACCAGCCTTGTGTCCCCCTCCCCCGCTGTCCCTTGTGTAGAACCATATCACAGCCTCTCTGAACAATGTGCTCTTTGAAGGCCTGGCTGCCATCTCCTTCTTTGTGGGCCTAGCACCTGGCGTGGTGCCTGGTACATTGTTACTAGGTGCTTGATATATGTTTGTGAATGAATAACTGGTGATGTCCTGAACCCCCCTCCCCCACCAGCTAGAAATAATAGGACCAATGTTTATTGAAGACATGCCCTGTCCTCAATGCCTTGCACGTTTTCTCTCATACAATCCTTACACCATCCCTGGGAGACAGGAACTAGCATGTTGTTATCATCAGCATTTCCATTTTACAGATTTGGAAGTTGAGCCTCGCAAGAGGAAACCGCCTACTTGCCCACCGCCATGGAACCTGGTAACCGCAGAGCAGGGATGTACCTGGTGACCCGTGCTTCGGGACCTCTGCCTACTTGGATGGCTCACTCCCTGGCCCCTGGGTCCCTGGCATGGCACTTCACACGAGCTAACTTGTTCTATTTTAGAGACGTGCACTCCTTGAAGCCAGGGCTGCGCTTCTCTGTAGCCCTCAACAGAGAAGAGACCAATCGGTGCAGGGGCTGGAGTCCTCTGGAAGCGGGTCCCTGGGTTTGGCTTTGGTTTAGACCGAATGGATCCCCATGGGTCCTGACTACTCAGGACTCTGGGCAGCCGCACTGCCTGGATTCAGATTCCAGCTCTGCCACTTACTAACAGGGCCCATCCCTTAACCTCTCTGGGCCTTGCTTTCCCCGTGCGTAAAAAGTTCATGACAGCAGCACGCGCCGCGTAGAGCTATTGTGGGGATTGAATGAGTGGGTGTATTTGTGTCGAGGGTGATGGGCGCTAACATCTACTGCATGTTAGTTGTTCTCATTTGAGACACGGACACGGAGTCTGCACTTTTCGCAGGTAGTCACTCCCTTAAAAACAAACAATACACCAACGAACTTGCGCCTTTGAGATCACGGGGGAAGGCGAACATTTGGTCTTCTGCCTTAGCCCTCCCCTTCATGTCACATATTAACATATAAATCAACAGGGGATGCCCATATAAGGTCTGGTATTCAATACATTCAGCTTATGGCTGCTTTGGGTGGACATACGTTCACAATTAATGAAGCCAGCCGGCTTCTCCGGATGGATATAAATACTCTAGGAAGAGAAAGCCAAGACCAAAGGCTTAGGACACCCCGTGCCGGCAGCACCAGCTCAGGCTCTTCCTGTGCGTGATGCAGCATGACTCCATCCTTAGTCCTTCCTGAGGGCTGGGTGAACCCACCGCAGACACATTTTTGTCAGTGTTCCCAGTGGTGTCACCAGATCCCATGTTCTCTAAGACTAGAATGCATGCTATTAAGTCTTCTTCAGAAAGAGGCATGTGGGTGGGGACCCAGACCACTGGGGAGTGGCTCTCACTGTTATCACTCAGTCTCCAAATATCTATGGAGCACTTGCTATACCCTTGGGCACAGTACTAGGTGTGGGGATACCAGTGGGTCCCTGTCTCCAAAGGAACAGGCAGCCTAATGCTCAACAGCTAAGGGACAGGAAATGCTGATATGTTGAGCGCTGGGAAGGAGGAGGACAGGGCGCTCTGGGGTTTATATGGGGGTGAGGGCGCCCTACTTTGGCCTCGGGATCAGGAAGGTTTCCCAGAGGAGCGCTAAGCTGAGTTGTGAGGAATGTGCTAGGTAGAGAGAGGGCCTGTTCCTAGCTTCTTCAACACCCTGGGATTGAGGAGAAGGTGGAGGAAGTGTGTGGGGCTGGAGTGAAGAGGCCCCCAGGGCAGGGGGCATGTGTGGAGGTAAGCCTGCACATGTAGGAGGGCAGAGCACACGGTACCTTAATAGCCACCTCAAGGACTTGAGGGATTCACTGCTATCCAGCCAGGTCCTTTTTGCCCGACGGACAGCGAGCCGAGACACCGAGGCTTGCAGCAAAGAGGGTTTATTTGCAAGGCAGCCAAGTGAGGAGATGAGAGAACAAATCTCAAGCCCACCACCGTACAGGCAAGGGGCTCGGGGTATTTATGGGATAACAAAATAAAGAAACAGGGTGCTCTAAGGCATGGGGAGCGTGGGGAAAGGTGATTGGAGGAAGGTGTAATAATGTGGTTCTGTGCAGGTCTATCTAGGCTACGGGGCTCTGCATGTTCTGAGGGTGGAGTTTTCGGGCCTCTGATGTCAAAAGGTCACTGAGTGGATACTCACGCATGCCCAGTTGAATGCTCGGTGGTCTTATCCAGCCTTAACCAGCTCAGCTCAAACTAGATGCAGCTGACTCCAAGTTCCTGGAAAGCAACTTTGGGAAACATCTTATTGTTTAGGTTATGTGCTTTTTGGAGGACATACAAGTCTTAAAATGACCTTGATTAGTGAAGGCAGGTGAAATGGATTTAAGCCATGATTTCAGGCCCCCCCCCCGCCCTGCCCCCCGCCTTGATTATTCCTCAACCCTGAGGAAGAGAGGCAACAATTGCTCTGGTTACTTCCTCCTGATAAGGGGCATAGACCTAACAAGGGCTTGAGGACTGAGGAGGCATAACTAGAAGAGAACAGTCATTCTGGTGATGTAACAAGTGATTTAAATTGCCTTACCAAAGTCACCACTGCCGTACTGCAGACAAAGACGATCACCTTAATTTCTTCCTCACAGCTTCCTTCTGAAAAGGATCTTGAGATCTGTTAGGAATTCCCCTGCCCACTCAGAGAAGTCAGTGTCGGGGGTCCAAGGAGCCAAGGTTTGGATGATCTTGGTTGCACTTCTTCTTCTGCAACACGGTGCGTTCCTCATAAGGTCCAGTCCAGCGAGGATGGATCTGGTCTGTGGATGTTTAATCTTCCAAGATTTCAGCCTAGAGGCTCATTGTTTCCTCCTTTAAGAGTTTCCTTCTTTGGTGTATCCTTCTGGAATGGTTGCGGGCTATTCTTTTCAGGGTTGGAACAATAGGGTCTGTAATGCGCAAGCCTGTTCCGGTGGTACTTTGTGTCCATTTGTCCAGGTGCAGAGGTAACCCTTTTGCTGAGTCCCTTGTTGAGGTCCTCAGTTTGGCCCTTCTCTTCCCTGTGTTAGGGCAGCAGACAGCAGAGTGGCCTGTTTCATTTTCTGTTGTTCCCTTTTCTCCTGAACCTGGTCTCTGCCATTAAAAACTTTAAAGGCAATTTCAACAAGTTGAGACATAGGCATCGCTAAAGTCCCTTCTGTTACCAGCGTTGCCACCAGACCCTTGCTCAAAACCCATCACCCCCCTCCCTTGAACAGGAACTAACATATCTTTAAGCTACAAAGTCTAGACACAATGAAAGGAAGCTATAGGAAGGGAAAAACAAAAACCAGATAGAACCAGCTGAAACCAAGATGGCAATGAATCTCATCTCCAACAGACCCTGAGTCTCATTCTATGCTGATTTTACTACATTAGCATAATGAATGACACACCTGCTAGTGGCCATGACTGGAAGTCACAGACCATAAAGGGGTGACACCCCACTTCCAGGAAAGCCCCGCCTCTTTTCCAGAAAACTAATGCTTATGCCTCCCCATCATTAGCCTCACTCCTCCTCCCACTGTTTTACTCCTTAAAAGCAAATCCAGGCTTCCCTGGTGGCGCAGTGGTTGAGAATCTGCCTGCCGATGCAGGGGACACGGGTTCGTGCCCCGGTCCGGGAAGATCCCACATGCTGCGGAACGGCTGGGCCCGTGAGCCATGGCCGCTGAAAAAAAAAAGCAAATCCATCTTACGTAAGCGGAGAAGTTGATTTGTGAACTAAGTTCCTATGTCACCATTCTCTGGCCATTGCATAAAGCTTGTGCTGCTTCCATCTCAGCTTCAGTTTTGTTTTTGGTTGCGTGAACACGAATGGAAAAAGAACCTTCCCAGCCAAAGCAGAGGGCCTTGGCAGGACTAGGGCCCAAGCAGGGTCCATACCACTTATTTCAGTAACACTTCTACCCTTTTCAGTTTCTTCTGTATATTGGGGGCCCTCTGACCAGTAAGTCATATTAACTATCTTTAATTTCTCTGGGGCTATAGGTCTATATCTGTATACTGCCTATGGGCTTTAAAGACCCTTTCTAGAAATGCCAAAGGATCCTCCTTTGGTTTCTGTTTTACCTCCTGTACTCTATTAAGGCTTCTTTGTTTTGGTGCCCCTCTTCACAATCCTGCAAGAATGCGCTCTTAGTAGTGTTCAACTTTTAGCCTATCCCTAGCATTCACATCCCAGTTAGGATCCACTGCTGGTACAGCTACCCTTGCTGCCTCCCGTACCAGCTTGCCAGGTACTGTGTGAAGCCGATCTACCTCCTCCATAGCTTTATCCAGCACTGTTATATGTTCTTCTGAAGTGGAGAGGATATTTAATAAATTTTGAACATCTGTCCAGGTTGGGGTGTGGGTTGCAAAAAAAAATCGATGAAAAGATTTTCTATTCTCTTTGGATCATCTCTATAAGATGGCATATTGCTCTTCCAGTTAAATTAATTGGAAGTTGACCTGAGTCCACTCCCTTTTCTCAACCCCATCAACTGCCCAGTCTCAGCATTTACAACCGTAATGGGGACTTGCCTTAATGAATCTTGCCCCCCCTGCATAACTAGGTTACTGGCATCTGCATGTTCCGAGGGTGGAGTTTTCAGGCCTCTGATGTCAAAAGGTCACTCAGTGTAGATACTCGTGCATGCCCAGGTGAAGGGTCAGTGGTCCTATCCAGTCTTAACCAGCTCAGCTCCAACTAGAGCAGCTGACTCCAAGTTCCTAGAAAAGAACTCCGGCAAACATCTTATTGTTTAGGCTATGAGATGCTTGGAGGAATTTGCAAGTCTTAAAACGACCTTGATTAGCGAAGGCAGGTAAAATGGATTTCAGGCCATGGTTTCTATTTCAAGGGTAATAGGGTACAGTTGAAGGATTTAAACAAGAAAAATACGGTGATAAGATTTACATTTAAAAAGTTGCTTATGGCTGTGTTGTGGATTGGCGAGGATTAGAGAGAAGCAAAGGTGATCTTGGGAGATCAATTAGGAGATTCCATGTTTGGCTGGGGGAGAGATGTGGGTGGGTGGCCTGCAGTGGGGTGGGAGGGGTGGGATGGAGAAGATCAATTCTACAAACATTTAGGTGATAAAATCAATAGGACTGGATTTGGGGTGACAAAGGAGAAAGAGGAATCACAGAAGACTCCCAGGTTTTGCGTTTGAGCAAAGGAGTGGATGGTGGTGGAGAAGTGGGCTTGGGGCAGAGCAGAGTGTAGGTTCAGCTTGGACACAGTGAGTCTGAGGTCCTGGTGAGACGTTGAAGTGGGGGCTATTGGGTAGGGTCTGGAGTCTGAAGTGCAGCAGATAGGATGGGCTGGTGTTAAAGACTGGGAGTCACTGGCCATCGTAGGTGGCATTTTTTTTTTTTCTTTTTGTGGTACGCGGGCCTCTCACTGCTATGGCCTCTCCCGTCGCGGAGCACACAGGCTCCTGACACGCAGGCCCAGCGGCCATGGCTCACGGGCCCAGCCGCTCCGCGGCACGTGGGATCTTCCCGGACCGGGGCACGAACCCACGTCCCCTGCATCGGCAGGCGGACTCTCAACCACTGCGCCACCAGGGAAGCCCCGTAGGTGGCATTTAAAGCCACAAAGTGGATGAGGTGGCCTAGCCAAGTAAGCACGTGAGTGCTGGAATGGAGAAAGTGAACGGTGCTCATGGAATTGGAGGAATGGAGAAGGGGAGACTACAGATAGCAGGGCTGGGCTCTCCTGCAGCACCATCTGGCATTTGTCTCGGTAACCAATCTCAAGTGGCAAGCCATTTTTGGTGCTATTATGGCTTTGGAAGAAGTAGCAGTGACACAGGCCCTTTCAACAACATGATGAGCGTTTACAGTCGTTTCTGAATCTGTTTTGGGGACTTGCCTAAACCTTGCTGGGATTTAAAAGTCATGGATCCTTTGCTGCTGCTTTGCCGAAATTCTTCCCATCTGATCTTGTTGCAACAAGGACCTCTCTTGAGTGCTCTTTCTGTCTCTTGCGTTACTTGCCCTAGGCAAGGTGGGATTCCTGATAAAAGAAGGGCTGGAGGGGGTCCCCTCTCAACTTGTGGCCTGTCTGACTTGCTATTAACTAGTGGTAAAAGTTGCTTTGGAGGGAAGGGTGCCTCTCGAAGATTTGAACATTTAAATGCATGACCTAGCCCTTGCCCTCTCACCTTTATGCTCTCTCTGATTCTGTCTTTCCCAGTGTCTTTGATGTCCTCCACTGGTGGCGTGGGAGATGATTTTAGATGGTAGAGGGACATGACATTAAATAAGATAAAATCACAGAGTGATAAATTTACTGTATTTTCAATCCTGTTTATGGAAAGGAGAAGAATCCCAGGATGTTTTAAATTCTTACTAATCTTTCCTTTTAGCAAAGAGTGAGCAGGTACCTGGGACCAGACAGAAGCTTTAGTCAGCTCTCCTAGCTAGCGTCATTCGCTTTATTTTCATTGATTTTTATTTTCCTTTCTCTTTATGGCCCAAGATGCAGGTTTGCTTTTACAGTTGTAGAGCTATTCCTGCATATTTCCAGCTCTCTGCTTTGTGCGGTTATTTGTCACCTCAGCTAACCTGGCCTATCCTGATTGCTGCAGTAATGATGTAAAATAGGCTTTTGAAATAAGTGTATTTGAGTAAGTTCACAGTTGGAACACAGTCATGGCACAATATCTGAAGGTGATAACATGCGTGGCAAAGTTTGGAGAATGATGGATGAGATTACAGAATTTTTTAAGGGGCTGACCTAATTAGTGTGATTGGCTGTCCTGGTTTTCCTGGGATTGTGTGTCTGGGATGTGGGACTTTCAGTCTGAGAACCGGGAAAGTCCTGGGCAAATTGAGATGAGTTTGTCAGACTGATTCTAAGTGAGAGTTACTAACTGATTGTCTTCACTCACCAGTCTTACTCAAACTGGGGTGGCTGGTGTACTCATCAGTCGCCAGAGGCTTTGGGCCAGATGAGGGAGTCAGTGAGTCTTTGTCAGGGTCTCCCCTACCCAGAGTGGTTTAACTCCCTCCCATCAGACTGATGAGGAAACCGAAGAGGTGGAGAGTGATGGACTTGTTCCCAGTTGCACAGATTGTAAGTCGCAGAGTGGAGAGTAGAACCACATCTCCTGACTGTCAGTTCCAGTGAGTTTTCCTCCTCCTGGATCCCCAGCTAGAGCTCTTTGCTCTATTCTGCCCTTCCGTTCCCAGTCTCTGTTTGCTTTCAGATGCCTCCATAATTACAGTAAAACAATGAACGATTAGATGGCATTTAAGTGTGAGACACTGTCCTAAGAGCTTTCTATTAATATACTAAATTAATCAGTGTTCTAGATTATAATTAATTTGTAACATAATTAACATTAGTATTATATATGATATATATCATATCAATCATAATTAATATATATTGATCTTCACAACAATCCTATGAGGGTAGGTACTCTTATTATCCCCTTTTTAACCCATGAGGAGGTGGAGGCATTTGCCCAAGGTCATCAACTAGTACGTGGCAGGGGCAGGATTTAGAACCCCCACGTGGCTCAAGAGTCCATGTGAGTAACCGCCAAGCTCCGCAGTGCTCTGTGTGGCTGTCCTTTACCAACGTGGCCCACTGCGGGGAAGGGGGGTGAGCCCCCAGATGGTGGGCCGCGTTTATGCAGAAAGGGTTCAGTGTAGGCATCGTGAGACCCGAGTTTGAATCCTGGCTCCAGCATTCACTTGGAATGCTTGGGCTGTGCTTTCATGGTGTGTAAGATAGGAAAATGACAGTAATAATAAATATCATGTCTGTTTCTCTTTTCTCTGCGAAGTTGTCATAAAGATCACATACGAGTAAGTAAGTCTATGGGACAGGATTTTGTGAACGGTAAAGCACAAGACAGATATAGTTAGTTTTTGTAAAACAGACAATGGCATAAAGAGATGCTTGTTAAAGGCACGGTAATGGTGGGAAAGCCCACCGTGAAAAGGCAGTGGGTGGGCTAATTACAAAGGTCCCAATTGGAAGCCTGGATGGCGGTAACATAACTAGTGATTGCTCAATCACATGTGCTGAATGGACAAACGAGTGATGAAAGTTGGAAATGAGAACCCTGAAAGAAACTGTGGTTTAAAAGCATACGGGGAGTCGGGGACGCCGGTGCTGCAGGAGGAGATGAAGCCGGCGGTGGACGAGATGTTTCCCGAGGGCGCGGGGCCCTACGTGGATCTGGACGAGGCAGGAGGCAGCACCGGGCTCCTGATGGACTTGGCGGCCAATGAAAAGGCAGTTCACGCAGACTTTTTTAATGAGCACCTGTGAGAAGGACCCAGGCCACCAGGCCAGATTTTGAAGATCTCTTTGATGACGATGATATCCAGTGAGGTGTGTCCGGCGGTGCGTTTGCCCAGCCTTTGCCATGCCGTGGTGCGGTGGATCGCCTCAAAGGACAGTGTTAGATGGTTCCGGAGAACTTGTGGAAATCACTTGAAATTAGGAGCTGGTTGACGAAGAAGCATCCAGATGGTTTTAACCATCTGGATGAGGCCTGTTAATCTCTGAATGTGACTGCCTTTTGTCCTTAACTTCAATTAAAAAGAGTGATGTCATTAAAAAAAAAATAAAAAAAAAAAAATAAAAAAAAAAATAAAAGCATACGGGCCTGGTAAAAAAAAAAAAAAAAAAAAAAAAAGAGCAAGAGAAAAGAAAAAAAAAAAGAAAGGAAAAGACTTGTGCCATATTGCTGTGGTCAACTCCACTTTACAGGTGAGGAATCCAGGTTTTGGAGAGACCAGCGACTTGCACAGCATCACCCTGCATCTCCCGGGGACTCTTCCCAGCCCTGCCCTGACCAGCCGCAGACTCCGGGCAGGTCTGTGACCTCTCTGCACCTCATTTTCCTCCTTTCACATTCAGGGTGGAGAGGATTAGATGCATTAACCTGGCGGAGTGATCAGCCCCGTGCCTGGCACCTGGGAATCCCTTAGTCAATATTAGCTATTATTTTTAGTGGTGGAATCTGCTTTTTAAACTGAATGCACGATTGCTACCTGGAAGATATTGATTGTATTTCTCCATCTCCACTGAGATTCTGGAAACTGGTTGGTTAGGAGTCATGAAATCTCCCTCTGGTTTCAGAACCCCTGTGATCCTCTCTGGAGGCAGAGGGGTGCCTTTCAAGACCCCTTGCAGCCTGTCTTCGATCCTAACTCCTCCTCTGCATCTGAGTCTCTCTTTCGGCCAATCCTTTCCCACCTCAGTGCTTTAGTGAAGGGCTACCAGGTACAGGAATGAGTGTTCCCCCAGATCCGTTGCTGCTTCCCTTCAAAAACCAAATGCTCGGTGCTAACAAAGTGTCTTTCAAGCGACCAGAGGCACAGAACGCCCGGCTGCCTGCCTGAGCGCTGGTTTCCCGTTCTGGGGGCAATGGCAGGCCGTCCCGCCCTCCCCCTCCCCTTCCCTCCCCCCTTCCCCTCCCTGGCCCCCTCCGTGTTATCTATGGGGATTGGAAAACATTATCAAAACAGGCCCCATCTGTTCCTGAAGTCGTGGAAGAATACTCGTGTGATAAATTTACAGGGTCACTGGAAGACCCTCTAATTTTCTGGGAAATGACAAGGCGTCTGTGGCCACGTTGTGTAAAATTTCCTCTTTTATCCCAAGTTACATGCCATGGACTATTTACTCGGAGTCTGAGGGTATATTTACCATTCAGGCAACATCATAAGCCATCAAAGAAATCTACTCAGAGTAGGATGTGTTGGGTGTCTCGCCTTTCTAAAAATGACAACTCCGCTCTTTTTTTTTTTTTTTTTTTTTAAATAAATCTTTTTAGGCGCTATGTTCTCAGTGTAAATAATTCAGGAAGGACACTGGTAGGGAGTCAAAGTTCAACTCAGGGCAGATGTCCCGCATGGAAACAAGACTCAACCCAGCAGCTTTGCCAAGAAAGGAAGCTGGCTAGATATTGAATTCCCTCTGCGTGCTCTTCCAAAGCAGGTTATTGATCTATTGATCAGCTGAGTGAGCACCTCGTGTGTTTGATGCCTGAGTGTATCATTCAGATCCAGCATTGGACAGCCACACAGAATAGAGAACTTGCCTCCAAAGCCAGTAGCTGAAGGAATGATTTGGGGAGAGCTTGAAGAATATGTTTTTCCAAATTTAGAACCCACTCACATTTCATGGGTTCTGACATTAATATTGAACTTGAACATAAAGTTCTGGCGAAATCCAATTTCCTGATTCAAAACAAGATGCTCAGGAAGTCTGCAAAGGTGTCTTGGCAGTGCTCGGTCTCTTACAAAACAGCCCGTTTGAGGATTCAAGTGTGAAGGAACCAGGACCACGCTGATTCCATTTCCCTTGAAATCCATGCGGCTTTTAGAATGAAGCAGTGGTGGGGTGGTAGTGGGCGTGTGGAGATAGGAAAGAGCTCTGGAAAAAGTGCATTTGAGGTTTTGCTGACCTGAAGACATTTGAGAATTAGTTTGAATCCTTCTCTCAGGTCCTGACAGTCCATGAATCTTGCAGACTTTGTTTTTGCTCTGATAACAGATCCCCAAGAGGACTTGTTGCAGAACAGAGTGGGTGTGAGGCCACTATCCTCGCCCCACCCCCGCCAGGGACACAAGGGCAGCCACCCTGGGGCCCTGCTGCCTGTCTTTATCACAAGACCTTGTCCCCAGGAGTGGCTCTGTCTGGTCTCATACCTACTCCCCGGTGGGGTGGGTGGGCAGACTGCTGCCTTGTAATGACGTTGGCCCTGTGCTTGAGGTTCCCATAGCCTCCAGGTTGGGGTTGAGTGACCCCATATATCTCAGCCCCTATAATTTTTCTGAATTCTCTGATCATCTTATCACTTCTCAGCTTCAGGTCTCTCAGCAGCAGCTCTGCAGCTAGAGCTTCAAGTCCATGGTCCTCAGCTCTGCTCCCTGGCGCCTCATGGCCTTGCCCTGCCTGCCTGCCTCTCCAGTGTCACCTTGCCCCTCACATCTGATCCTCCAGCCCTGCTGAACCACTTTTGTTGACCCTAAATCACCAGGCCCTCTCTGGCTTCCTTGTCCTTGTCATTTGCTCTGTTTGGAATATTCTCTTACGATCTGCCTCTTCATCCAGGAGTCTTTCCCAGGACCCAGCCGTCTTCTGTAACACCTTGTACGTTCACCCTGAACTTGCCCCGTTGTAGCGCTCACCACTCTCTGTATTGTCGTGGTCCCTTTGTGTGAATTCGAGCGCATTATCTTCACCAGGTTCTGGGGAGCCAGCTGTCCTTGGGGGATGTGTCAGGGCAGGGACTGAGGACTGGATGATACTCCCAGGGGGCTGTGCAGTGGGGAGGGATCCATGCTAATAGCTGGGCTTCGGGGAAGTGGAGGATTATGGGTGGCAAACCAGCAAGATGGTGGAAGGCTGTAGAGTGTAAGACATAATCCTGTACCATAACTCTTCAGGTCCATATGTAGTAAAGTCACCAAGTCCATAAGAACATCACTGGAATTGTATTTCTTATGGGAAAACAGTAAAGGGGCTTAGGGCTTTGTCCCAACTGTCTCAAGGCCATACTGGGATGACACTTATGAACAAGAATGGAGACAGGGGCAGGAGGAAGAAAGTAAGAATTTGCATAAATTATGGGGAAGGAGTCTGGACTCACATAGGTTATGAAATTGGTTTTGCACTACGGGTAACACTTGTTTGTCTTTCCATTGGACTGTGAACTTCTTGAGGGTGGGAGGTGTGGCTTATTCATCTCTGGATGCCCAGTGCCTAACTTAATACCTGGTGTATAGCACACAGGGCTCAGTGAATATTTGTTGGATGGATGGATGGATGGATGGAAGGACGAAAGGAAGGAAGGATGGATGGATGGATAGTTTTTCCAAGGATGCAGACAGACTAGTCATCTGCCTTAGATGTCTTTTCTTATCCTGCCCTGCTCCCTTCATCAGTTGGCCACCTTGAACTCACCCTTCATAACACAGCATCTGGGACAGAAGGAGTAGTACAAGCAAAGACCCGGAAGTCAGAGGAAGCAGGGCCCAGGTGGGAAATTGCAGGAAGGTTTGTGTGGTCAGGAAGCACTTTTTTTTTTTTTTTTTCTGTACGCGGGCCTCTCACGGTTGTGGCCTCTCCCGTTGCGGAGCACAGGCTCCGGACGCGCAGGCGCAGCGGCCATGGCTCACGGGCCCATACGCTCCGCGGCATGTGGGATCTTCCCGGACCGGGGCACGAACCCGCGTCCCCTGCATCTGCAGGCGGACTCTCAACCACTGCGCCACCAGGGAAGCCCGGGAAGCACATTTTGAATGAGGCAGCAGGGGTGGGTGGTACAGCTGGAGAATTTTAATCAGGAATCAGACTACAAAAGGACTCCACCTTTGTTTGTCCTTTTTCCTGAGAGCAACGGGACCTGTTGAAGGGTTTCATGCAACATCATGAACAACTGCAATCCACTTTGTTGTCTACATCACTTTTCAAACAATGCTTAGAACTACCCTGCCAGGAACACAACCCAGAGCAGAGCTGCAACCCAGAGCACAAGTGAGTCAGCCCTATTTTACCAGGAAGCATCCTGGACCTGGAAGCAGAAGGCCTGGGTTTCTTTTGAGGTTTACTCTTTTGGGTACCACATGAGTGACATTGACAGAGTCACTTTCCCTTGTGCCTCAGTTTCCTCACCTGTAAAATGAATAAAATAGAATTTAACCAGGACTGGCTTCATGGACGTGCAGCTTGTGCAGTAACACAGGACCCCATCCTTATAGTGATCTTGATCTTGGTTTAATGCTCTGCTACCACTGTCATGACATTCTTATTAATTTTTGAACAAAGAGGCCCACATTTTCATTTGCACTTGGCATCACAAATTATGTAGTTGGTCCTGAACCTACCTCACAAGGATGGTGTGAGAATAAAATAAGATCCAGTATGTCAAAGTGCTTTGAAGACAATAAAGCACTAAACGAATGTAAGGCCTTATTAATATTATCCACAGTGATGTGATTATTCTAAGTTTACCCATCCTCCTGTGTGCCAGGTGCTGGGGACCCAAAGATAATCAAACCTAGTCACTGTCTTCAGGGAACTCTGGGTTATTCAGTAAACAGCAGAGCTGGGACTTGAACCCCTGTCTTCAATATCCAGTCCAGGGCTCTTCTACAATAAATCGTTGCTAACATACCCTTTTGCTCCACTGTTCTATTAGAGCCTTAGCGCCCAGGGCATCTTCCCTAGCCTCATGGTGCCTGGAACAGTGTTATATACATACAAGGTGCCTGGTAAATGTTTGTTGAATAAATTAATCCATTTGAGAGAATGACATGTTTATGGTCCGAGCATCCCTGCTTAAATGTCCTATTATTTTCAAGATAAAACCCAGACCCCTTATCTTTGCACATGGCCCTCTGTGGTCCGGCCCCTACCTCCATCTCCATCCTCCTCTACTGATGGGCCCCTCCCCTCTGTGGCCACTTCAGCTTCATTTGGGTCACTCACACCCACCATGCTCTGCTGTCCCAGGACCTTGGCACCTGCTGTTCCTTCTACTGGAACACTGTTCTTTGCTCTTAGCAATTGCCTGGTTACCCCCAGCTCATGATTCACATTGCTTCCCAAGCTTGACTTTCTCTGCGAGGCCTGCGCTGACCTCGCCAGCCAGACCTCCCTCTTCCTGATGGTCTCTCAGAACACTGTGACCTGCCCTGTGCTTTCTGCAGTCACAACCGTGGACTTCTCTGTGTGGTTATGGCCACAGTGGCCCATCTTGTGCGCTGAGCCCAAGCACATGTGGCTTTGTCCCCTGCGGTGTTCCCAGTGATTGGCGCAGGGCCTGTCACAGAGTAGGTGCTCAGTAAATGTTTGGTGAGTGTGTGAACAAATGAAGTATTTGCGAGGTCTGTGCCTGGGTGTTCTCTCCAGCACGACAGGCCCGAGCTATGTGATAAGCATAGAACAATGAATGTGTAACGGGGCCCCTTCTACACACCAGATGCTGTGCTAGGCCCTTCAGATGTACCACCTCACACTATCCCCACAGCATATCCACTTCACAGATGAAGAGACTGAGGCTCAGGAAGGTTAAATGACATTCCCAAGGTCACAAATCTTGTAAGGTACAGTCTGAACCTGAGGCCAGTGCTGGGTAACACAGACACCTGGGCTCTCTTTTACCACCTCCTATAGCTCTTGCTTTTTCCCCAACCTGCCTCTCCCCAACGAAGTGGCCTGTAGGCCTGTGCTGCCCACATGTGAGCTGTGACATGTGACACACGGAACAAACATGGAGAAGACTGTCACAGGCGCAGAGACCAGTCTCTGCTTTATTCTTTTTTATTTTAACATCTTTATTGGAGTATAATTGCTTTACAATGGTGTGTTAGTTTCTGCGTTACAACAAAGTGAATCAGCTATACGTATACATATGTTCCCATATCTCTTCCCTCTTGCATCTCCCTCCCTCCCACCCTCCCTATCCCACCCCTCTAGGTGGTCACAAACCACCGAGCTGATCTCCCTGTGCCATGAGGCTGCTTCCCACTAGCTATCCACCCTACGTTTGGTAGTGTATATATGTCCATGCCACTCTCTCACTTTGTCCCAGCTTACCCTTCCCCCTCCCCATATCCTCAAGTCCATGCTCTAGGAGGTCTTATTCCCGTCCTACCTCTAGGCTCTTCATGATATTTTTTTTCTCTTAGATTCCATATATATGTGTTAGCATACGGTATTTGTTTTTCTCCTTCTGACTTACTTCACTCTGTATGACAGACTCCAAGTCCATCCACCTCACTACAAATAACTCAGTTTCATTTCTTTTTATGGCTGAGTAATATTCCATTGTATATATGTGCCACATCTTCTTTATCCATTCATCTGTGGATGGACACTTAGGTTGCTTCCATGTCCTGGCTATTGTAAATAGAGCTGCAATGAACATTTTGGTACATGACTCTTTTTGAATTATGATTTTCTCAGGGTATATGCCCAGTACTGGGATTGCTGGGTCGTATGGTGGTTCTAGTTTTAGTTTTTTAAGGAACCTCCATACTGTTCTCCATAGTGGCTGTATCAATTTACATTCCCACCAGCAGTGCAAGAGGTTTCCCTTTTCTCCACACCCTCTCCAGCATTTATTGTTTCTAGATTTTTTGATGATGGCCGTTCTGACCCGTGTGAGATGATATCTCATTGTAGTTTTGATTTTCATTTCTCTAATGATTAATGATGTTGAGCATTCTTTCATGTGTTTTTTGGCAATCTGTATATCTTTGGAGAAATGTCTATTTAGGTCTTCTGCCCATTTTTGGATTGGGTTGTTTGTTTTTTTGTTATTGAGCTGCTTGAGTTGCTTATAAATTTTGGACATTAATCCTTTGTCAGTTGCTTCATTTGCAACTATTTTCTCCCATTCTGAGGGTTGTCTTTTGGTCTTGTTTATGGTATCCTTTGCTGTGCAAAAGCTTTTAAGTTTCATTAGGTCCCATTTGTTTATTTTTGTTTTTATTTCCATTTCTCTAGGAGGTGGGTCAAAAAGGATCTTGCTGTGATTTATGTCATAGAGTGTTCTGCCTATGTTTTCCTCTAAGAGTTTGATAGTGTCTGGACTTACATTTAGGTCTTTAACCCATTTTGAGTTTATTTTTGTCTATGGTGTTAGGGAGTGTTCTAATTTCATACTTTTTCATGAACCTGTCCAGTTTTCCCAGCACCACTTATTGAAGAGGCTGTCTTTTCTCCACCGTATATTCTTGCCTCCTTTATCAAAGATAAGGTGACCAGGGGCTTCCCTGATGGCGCAGTGGTTGAGAGTCCGCCTGCTAATGCCGGGGACACGGGTTCGTGCCCCGGTCCGGGAGGATCCCACATGCCGTGGAGCGGCTGGGCCCGTGAGCCATGGCCGCCGAGCCGGCGCGTGCGGAGCCATACCGCAAAAAAAAAAAAAAAAAAAAGATAAGGTGACCATATGTGTGTGGGTTTATCTCTGGTCCGCTCTATTCTTAATCGCTGTGTCACCCTGAGTAAGTCAGGTTTGCTCTGTGAGCCTTGGATTTTCCAGCTGTAAAGCTGGGAATTGGACCCATGAGCTCCACGTTTCTTCCCGGTGCTAATTCTGGATCTACGTGGTTCTTTCTAGCTCTGCCCCTCCCTGTGCGCCAGCCGTGCTGCCCTCCTTCCTGCTCCTTGAACACATCAAGCTCCTTCCTACTCCCACAGCTTTGGTACCTGCCAGGCCCTCTGCCTGGAGCATCCTCCTCTGATCTTCATGGGGCTGGCTGGCTCCTTGGCACAAAAGTTTCAGGTTAAGTGTCACAGAGAGGACTTTCCCACCCACCTGAGCTAATGTTGGGGCCCCATGACAGTCATTCCATTGCCTGGTTGGCTGCATAGCACTTGTCACCATTTGAAATTGTATCTACCTATCTGTCTATCTATCTATCTATCTATCTATCTATCTATCTATCTATCTATGCACATATACACACATATATACATTTTAATCTATTTATAATAAATATAAAAGTTCTCTTTCTATATCTACCTATCTACCTATGTATGTATGTATCTATGTATCCATCTATCTGACTGTCTGTCTATCTAGCTAGCTATGGTTGTTTCTTTGCTTGTGAGTCTCCCGTCACTAGGATGTGAGGCCCATGGGAGCAAGGCGGTGGGTTGTCTCATTCATGGCTACATTTTTAGCTCTTGAGAGGAGCACAGTGAATATTTACTGAAGGCATTGAACGATCAGTTGAATGAATGAATGAGTGAATAGTTCTGTGCTCTCTAAAGCACCAAGGAAAGGGATACAGCAGGGGGAGAGGGTCAGGTAAGATCGGGGCCACTTGGTGCCATCATCAGAAGCCCAGCACCAACCCCATAGCTCATGGAGTAATGTGCCCAGTACATAGTCATTACATACAAGGATTCATTTAACAAGATTGGTTGTGGCATCTGCCCTGGCGTGGCAATTGTAGTGCTTGCAAATCCAATATGAATTATCCTGGAGAAACATCACAAATCCAAAACAGCCCAGATGGAAGGATGACCTCCTAACCTCACCCCTCCTTCTCTTTCTTCAACCAGAGAATGTCAGTGTCCAGTTGCCAAGAGAGCTGTTTGAGTCTGACCATGTCACTTGGGGAGCTTGTATTCAAATTTTGGGGGCATTTCCAAAGCTCTCAGATGCTGATAAAAAATCTGTAGCTCTCCATGGGCTCTGAGGGTTCACATCTACTGTTTTAGAAACTGTTCCACACCATGGAGAAAATGTACTCTCTGCCCCACTTTTCGGCCACCCCCCCCCCGCCACCTCCCCCCCGCTCCCGTCCCCCGCCCCCCCGGCTTCCCACCCTCCACTCCCCACCCACCACCATCCTGGTTTACCATTTGATAGTTTAGAGTTGCCCAGGGACTGGAGAGAGATGGATTTTATTTTACATCCTACAGCTGTACTGGAGAAACCCCACATATTTAAAATAGTAAAATGGCTTTCAGGCTAAGAGTATTTCTTATTCAGTATTTGAAAACCTGGAGCCTGCTACCCAGTTGATCTATCTCTGAAAAATAAAATAAAAAAGTAAAATGTGAAGGCTTCATCCTAAATCTGTCACCCCCAACTACTTAAGAGCCATTTAGGCAGCATATAACAGTTGCTGTCCCGACCTGCTTTCTGGACCCAACTCTCCACCCAGAAAGGCAGGAGAAACCTCAGTTCTTAGATTGGAAAGTGCTTCCTGGGATGAGATGAAGGGACTTGAGAATTCATCACATCTCTCTGCCTGCCCCTGGGTTGGCCCGCAATCCACTGCCCCAAAGAAACAAGAATCTAAAAACGTTGAGAGAAGGCGATTTCACAGTCTCTCTAGGAGTCCTCTTTCATGGTTCAATAGGCCCTTACAGTCAGGAAGTCGTTTCTTGGTCTGACGTACGGTTCTTATGCTGCATTAGACCGTGCTGATCTGAAAGAGTCTGGGTTTCCTGGATGGCACCTCTTTTGGGCTTTCCTGGGGCCCGTGAAGGTAAATGAGCTGTCTTTAAAGGCACATTTTGGAGGAAATCTGTCTTTCACTGTCTAATGGCTGGAGTGCTCCTGCTGCTGGAGCCTTTGATGATTTCCTTGCTCGCCAAGGATGCCTGCCCCGCAGCAGGGAGGCTGCCCGAGTTCCCCGGCATCCTGGGGATGGTCTCTGCGGCGAGGTTTAGATGAGGCTCGCTGTGCTATATTCTAATCCTTAACCCTCCTCGGGGGCCAGTGCTAAGAGTGTTCTTAATTTCGTTCTTTAATTGCTTTACTAACCTACCGGCTCCATCTCATTCTTCATGCCCCTCTTTCGGATACCCCAGCTGCCCTCAGGCTATGCTCAACGCCACCATCGCAGACTGAAGGCCCTTTCCCTTTCTCTAACCACTCTGACCACCATCGGGTCTCCTTCCCAGTTTTTTTTTTTTTTTTTTTAAATAAATTTATTTATATTTATTTATTTATTTTGGGCTGTGTTGGGTCTTCGTTTCTGTGAGAGGGCTTTCTCTAGTTGTGGCAAGCGGGGGCCACTCTTCATCACGGTGCGCAGGCCTCTCACCGTCGCGGCCTCTCTTGTGGCGGAGCACAGGCTCCAGACGCACAGGCTCAGTAGTTGTGGCTCACGGGCCCAGTTGCCCCGCGGCATGTGGGATCTTCCCAGACCGGGGCTCGAACCCGTGTCCCCTGCATTGGCAGGAGGATTCTTAACCACTGCGCCACCAGGGAAGCCCTCCTTCCCAGTTTTAAATGATGCTTCTAGACCTGCAGCCTTGCGTTGCCACTGCAGGTAGCCGACCTGCGATAGATATTTGTGAATGGAGATATTAATGAGTGAGTGGGATAGCGCATGACCGTGTACCCGACTGGACATGTTGGCATTTGGGGTTTTTAGCTGCTTCTCTGTTTAGCAGTGGGTTCCCTCCTTCCCACTCTATCTGAGATCACGAAGCACATTTAGTAAGTAGAGAAGATGCCAGAAACCCAGGACAGGGGAGCCCCAGCTGGGAATCCGGGAAAGAGTTTGACCAAATTTTGGCTTCGGCACTCAGCCATGAACCGGGCAGGACCCAGGCAGAGAGACAAAACGGCCTCTTGTATTGGTGGCATCCGTTCCAAGGTGCTTTGGGATCCAGTAAACTCTTCTGTCCACGATTCTCTGAGCCCCCTCCTCTGCCTCAAGCCTAACAGAGCCAAACTGAGGAGGGCAGTGTGGAGGTCAAGGTCCTCTGAATTGAAAGATCAGCTCACTTTCCTGGAATTCCTAAGGAGGGCTATGCTATAAATACGTTGTCTGCATCTCCCTGTCCTCTCCCCACAAAGCAGGCCCTGGAGCTGGGAAGCCTGGCTTCTAGAATGAAGCGTAATAATGTAAACTGTGGGACTGGAGGGGTCAACACTGTTTTACAAAGCCATGAGTAAGCAATGAGTTTGGTCACTGGTTGTCCCAGGAACCGAATCCCACTCCATATGGTAGAAGGGAATTTCAACAAAAAATAGCTTGTCTCTTTAATATTTTCTATTATTAACATAATAACTCTCCCTCTTCATCACACACCCTGACTCTCCAAATCAGAGGGGACACTACAGCTTCCCGGGCATGCTCTCCCCTAAGCCTCAAGTGGGAGCGCCAGGGATCTGGGCTCTCCAACACCCTCAAAAAATAAACGTCCACATCAGCCCTCAGCTCTCAGACCAAATAACATCCCCAAGGTCACCACAGCACAGATAGTGAGCCAGCGAATCAGCAAGTCAGGGAGCTAGTGATATGATACATGTTCTACCTGCTCTCCAGTTATGGGAGCTAATTAATTTGTGGTTCTCTTCAGCTTTATGCAGCTTGAAAAACAAAATAAAATACAGTTGGATAAATCTTGAGTTTCTCTCTCTTGGAAGGTGCTTTTAAACTCCTTCTTTTTCCCCCACTCTGACTTCCTCTCTCTTCCAGGAAGCAGGATGCTGCCCTTAGGCTATGATGCCCTTTCTTGAAGTTCACATGAGCGCCTCCTTTTTAATTTCAAGGTCATTGTTGAGTTTGCAGGTCTTCAGGAAGTTGCCTTTTTTTTTTTTTTTTTGCGTTACGCGGACCTCTCACTGTTGTGGCCTCTCCCGTTGCAGAGCACAGGCTCCGGACGCGCAGGCTCAGTGGCCATGGCTCACTGGCCCAGCCCCTCCACGGCATGTGGGATCTTCCCAGACTGGGGCACGAACCCGTGTCCCCTGCATCAGCAGGCGGACTCTCAACCACTGCGCCACCAGGGAAGCCCGAGCATATGTCTTTTAATGGTGCACCTCATCATCTTTTCCTTTATGCCTTGGCCACCAGGAAGCTCAGTGAAACTTTTTGCTCAGTTGCACTAGTTTTCCTTAGTTTAAGCTTTTTGATTCTGACTCTGACTTTGGTTCATCTGCCTGAGTTTTAACCATCCTCTACTATTTGTTGAAGATTTGCCTTCAAGTCCACGGGAATCCAGGAGACGTTCAGACAACTTGGGGGTGGGTATCTGGGAGGCTTCTTAATAAGTTGTTGACTGAGGGAATTTGAAGAAGTCCTGCAGCGTTGGGCAGAATCATAAAGGAGAGAAGACAAGTCAGAACCAGAAAGATAAGGCAATGTTTTGTCTTTCAGCAGGGCTGGTGCCTGGGTGTGGCCCAAAGTATGAGGTCCCTTTCAAGTGGAAGATTCAGGACTTGCTTATACTTTCATTCATTTATTCATTCTTCTATCCATCCATCATCCATCCATCAATCCACTTATCATTCCATTTATTAAGAATGTATTCCATTCTAGAGACTTTTCCAGGCACTGGAAACACAGCGAATAACTCTGAAAAAGTTCTCTGTCCTTATGGAACTTACATTCTGTTGAAGGTGGACAGACAATAAACAGTAGCAAAAAATACATGAAATATATCATGGGGAGACAAATAAGACAGGAGTGGAAGGGTTACAACTTTATGTAGAGTGGCCTGGGACAAAGGGGGCATTGAAATTAATGGAAAATATATGCCAGGGAAGCCCATTTACATGGTATCAGGCATGAAACACAAGAGTTGACATGGTCCAGTCAGTTCCTTCTAGAAGTAGAAGGGATGCTACAGAGATAACAGATATTATAAAGAGATTTCTACACCTCCCTTAAGCACGTGTCTGAACTTGCACACAAGTGAAGCTTGCTCTCCATCTGTTCCTCTGTCTCCTCCACTAAGCTGCAGCTTTTCTGAGTGAGGGGAGTGTCGGGTGCAGCCTTTCAGCTAGACAAAAAGACTCCTGGAAAA
This sequence comes from Kogia breviceps, assembly GCF_026419965.1. Taxonomy (NCBI): domain Eukaryota; kingdom Metazoa; phylum Chordata; class Mammalia; order Artiodactyla; family Physeteridae; genus Kogia; species Kogia breviceps. The sequence goes on from NC_081328.1 coordinate 25,712,338, forward strand.
ATTAAAAGTGTGTGTGTGCGTGTGTGAAGAGAGATATATATAGAGAGAGGAGATAGAGAGAGAGAGACTCCAAAAGAATTATGGATATAGCTTTCGGTGCTTAGAGTTGACTAGAATAAAATTCCCAGAAAACGTAAAAGTTTTTGAGAAAGCTTATTGTCAAAACTGCTACCAGACTGATCTAAAAGAAAAGGAGGCAGCTGGAGATATGATTACATTTCTCGGTCCCTATCTTTCTTCAGGCAGGATGCCAACTGGAGAGCTGCTCACCACTAAGAAGGACATCTTCCCCAGCGAACACTTCATCAGTGGCCCAGGCTGATGGACAGGGAGGACCTCCCAAGGGCAGAGCTAGGGGCCTCGGGGAAGAGAGGGCTGGGGCGCTAGTCTGAGGACATAGGACAGGGGTCAAATCGAGGGACATTCCTTACTCCCAGGTTACTCCCTGTTCAAATGGGAATGTTTTTGCAGTGATTCTGATCCTGTTTTGCCATTGTATGTTAGGTGTATATGGGAAAAACAGCTTGTCTTTTTGATTTTCAGGTCTGTGGATCAAGAGGAGCCTCAGTGAGATCTGATGTAGATCATGAGTTTCTTGATTTCCAGCTCAGTGTCAGAATTGGATAAGATTTTGGGAGTGTCTTTGGGATAGAGTGAGTGTATTTTGCATGTGGGAAAGGAATGAATATTTGTGACCAAAAGGGCACAAGGAGGGCATTGTCTGTAAATATTTGCTCTCTCCCCTTTCTGTCCCTCTCTGTGGGGCAAGTATACTTTCCTGCCCTTGCTTTGGGCTTCATCATTTTATTTGTTCTGGCAAATGAGGATTACTGGATATGACATGAGCAGGGGCTAGAAAGGTGCTTGTGCTGTTGAGCTTGCTGTCTTGCTTCTGCAGTGGCCACGAGAAAAACGTGACGTGGACCCAGGAGGATAACTGTTATGCAGAGCTGCCCTGGGTGACCCGAAGACCTGTAGCCTGAAGCAAAGCCACCCCCACTGACCCTCAGGCATAGGGTGAGAAATACTTCCTGTTGTACGCCACTGTGATATTTGTGTTTGTTATACAGTAGTACCTGACTGAGACAACCCACAATATCAACCTGGAGCCCCATGGCTTCCTGAAATATGGGAAGTGAACAAATAAGTGCCTAACAAATTGGGAGTAGGGCTTTGCCAACAGAAAAAAGAAATGATAGCATCCTTGGAATGAGCTGAGAAAGTTCTCCCAAATGCCTTGAGAACTCAGCATGAGTGGTGAGCCCTGGGAAGGTGGGAGGCTGTCCAGAAGCATGGGTCTCCCATGCTGGTCAAAGAAAAGGAAAAAAGAATCTGTTGAGATTGTAGGTGAGGTGAATGGGTTTATAGACGAAGGCTGCCCAGGAATTCTCAGTGTGTATATATATATATATATATATATATATATATATATATATATATATATATATATATACAGTGTACATACTTAATGTTTGATATATTTGTTACAAAGTAATTTTATGATAATTAAACTTCTTAATATAACTTTGTGGTAAAAGTGCTTCTCCCACATTCCAGAGATTACCAGGAGTCTGACTTAAAAAAAAAAAAATCTTGGGCTTCCCCCCTTGGTGGTGCAGTGGTTGAGAGTCTGCCTGCCGATGCAGGGGACACGGGTTCGTGCCCCGGTCCAGGAAGATCCCACATGCCGCGGAGCGGCTGGACCTGTGAGCCATGGCCGCGTGCCCATCCAGGGAGGGCAGCTTCTATGACTTGGCTCCCGCCAGTTGCTGCCATGTGGGAATGGAGCCTGTTGTGGCCAAGTCTTCTGTGTTTTCCTGAGAAGCAGAGCTGCCATGTACGCTAGTGTGGGTTGTAGACTGCACAAGGTGCTCAGCTGATAGGGCAACTGGAGACTGGAATACAGTCCAAGCTCTGATTAACAAGCCCTGGCCAGGACACATGGCTTGGGGAGTAGAGGTGGGCTGGACTTCGGCCCCCTCTCCCCACTTCAGCCTCCCTTTGTATAATGTTTGATCGTACAGGGCGGTGTGGGATGGCGGATCCATTTCCCATTGTGGAACCCCTCGTTTCTCCTGCCCCTGGCAGCCCAGGCACAGGTGCCCTTCGTCCGCTCAGCCGATTAGATGCTCCTTCCCAGGACCTGGAGTCTTGCATGAGTGACAACAGCACAGAGGTGGAGAGATGACATAGGCTGTGTTTAGGTGTGTTTGAATGGTGATTGGTAGAGAACCTTTAAAAACAGTGAGCTGCCAAACAAAACTCACCAGAGGGTCTCCAGCTACCCACTCGAGATCAAGACATTCCAAGTGCAGGAAAGGGGCTATGAGTGTACTCACCTGTTCTTAGTAAGCTTTGCACACGCGTAAGTTTCTGCTTCATGAAGCTTCCCTAAATTATTTCACCACAGTGAGGTGTCCTTCCTGGGTATCACAGTACAGGGCAGCGAAATCTTCCTTTCTCAGAAGGCTGACATTTGGTTCCAGTTCTACTAGAGCTTGGTCCTGTGATCTTCGCCAAATTTTCATCACGCTGACCCTCAACTTCCTTGCCTATGAAATAGGTATTTGGATGTTGTTCCCCTCTCCTCCCAGGGATATTGTAAGGATCAAATCCAATGAGATGATAGATCAGAAAACACTCTGCAAGCTCTGACACACCATGTAAACACAAGGTATCACTATATAGCTGCCGAGACACTAGCAGCTGATGTGCCTAGTGTCTGATGTTTTACCCAGAGATGGGGGGACCTGGCATGGAGCAGCCCATTCGATTATTATCAAAATGCTGAAAAGACGACTTTGCAATCCACTGCCTCCCCACGCTACCCACCCTGTCCACTGCTGCAAATCTGTGCCTTTCCTATAATAATAAATATTCATAATGCATCTTAATATTATTTTATTTGAACCTCACAACTGTCCGGTGAGGTAAGGATTATTATTTCCATTTGCTGATGAGGAAACTGAGGCTCAGGAGCCTAAGGTTATGCAGCTGGGAAGCAGTAGAACTAGGGAGTGAGTCTGGGGTTTCCCATTGTGGAAGTTCTAGCTCGCGGTGTTTCCTAATAGTCTCCTGGGACCATCAGAGGCCAACGTGGAGTTCAACAGCACCGGTAGTGATAGTAAAGACTCCTGCGAAGCACTCAGGGGTCAGGAGGAGGGTCACTAAATGTCTGGTGAGTGGAGGAGCCCCAGCCCAGAATCCCTTCTCTCCACCTACTGGAAACAATGGCCTCCATCCCTGATTTCTGGGGAACTGTCTCCTTCTCTATTCAATGTAGGTCTCTGTGAAGCTGCTTCTCCTTGCCTGAGAGGGGCATGTGATTTAATCTAGACCAATGAGATGCATGATCCCAGTATCTGCGTCTTGAGAGGTTGCACACAGGGGCGGAGGGAAGTTGTAGCTGGGTCATTCCAAGACCAAGCCTGGCAAAGCAGTTCTCAGAGTGGCCCAGAAGCCTTGTTCAAACAGGCTGGGCCTACCCTCAGAGCACCTGATTCAGAAGGTCTAGGGTAGGGCCCGAGAATGTGCATTTCTACTAAGTTCCCAGCCGACGCTGCTGCTCATGGGACCAAAGCCAGAGCTTCACCGCCATCGGTGATTTTTGCCCCCCAGGGGACATATGGCAGTGTCTGGAGACATTTTTGATTTTCACAAGTGGAGGGCTGCTACTAATATCTAGTGGGTAGAGAGGTCAGGGAGGCTGCTAAACATCCTCCATTGTACAGGACAGGCCCCAAGAGCAAGGAATCAGGCGGCTGCCAATGTCCGCAGTGTTCAGCTTGAGAGAGCTGGCTCTAGAGGAATGGTCCACGTGCCCTTACACTGAGGTCCCAGAGATGCCTGGTTCCTACCTATCTCCATGCTGCTCCATGGAGTCTCTGGGCCCAGGATCCTTCCAAAACATCCCTTCTTCCTTTTACTTAATCAGAGTCAATGTTTGTTACCTGCAACCAAAGATCTGATGGAGATGAGGATTTAACTGCTTTAGAGGAGTCAGGTTGGTGCTAAGGAGGATCATGGGCTGGCTTCTGGGTTAGAATGACATATAATTATGCCACATGCATTTCTTTCCTTTTCACCTGTGACTCTCTCTTCCCAGTGTACCATTCCATTTTAAAGAAACACTAATAATTTGTTTATCCATTCTCCTATTCTTAAAAACTTCAGTTCCTTTTATTTTTTGTTATTAAACAATGCCACAATGAATACTTTACATATAAATGCTCATGCTTATATGTAAGAGTTTCTCGAAGGTTCCTACCTTCGAGAAATGAAATTGCTGGGTTATGCCGTTGAGACACCTTCAGTTTTACTGAATATGAATAGATTGCTTTCCAAACTGGTTTTGTCAAGTCATCGCAGCACCAGAGGTGGGTGTATCAATATCTCGCCACGTCTTCATCAACACTCTGTAGACAGATGTGTTAATGTTTGTGATCTGTTGAGTGACTCACTGTTTTAACTTGCATTTCCCTGATCATTAGGGTCATTGACCATATTTTCATATGCTTATTGCTCACTTTTTGGAAATCACAATTCACGTTCTTTGCCCGTTTCTTTTTTTCTTTCTTTCTCTTTCATTCTCCCTCCCTCCCTCCCTCCCTCCTTTCCTTCCTTCTTTGCTTATTTAATTTCTTAGTGATTTGTAGGCTGATACGATATATTCTGGGTACCAGTCATGTGCATGGAACATCTGTTCTGTGACTTGCCCTCTGACTTTGTTTATGGTGTTATTTGTTGTACAGAACTTTAAAATTTTACTTCAGTCAAATGAATTAATCTTTTTCTTTTTGGATTATTATTTTTCCATCCTGCTTTAAGGATCTTTCCATATGCCAATATTATAAAGATACTCTCCTCTATTTTCTCTAAAACAAATATAAAGCTTTAAAAAAATCTAGTCTTTAATCCATCTGGATTTTATTTGTTTGTAGAGTGGGTGAGAAATCTCACTTTAATTTTTCCATGCGAGTAGCTAGTTGGCCAGTTACTGAGCAACCCAGCTTCTCCTCATTGATGGATAATGTCATCACTGCATGTAGGTAGTTTCCATTTATGTGTAGGTCTCTTTCTGGACTCTGTTTTGTTCTATACGTCTATTTGCCAGTCTCTGCACCAAAACCACATGGATTTAATTACTGTAAATTTATAATATGTCTTGATATGTGAAAGCATGAATCTTTCCTCCTTGTCTTCTTCACAATTATCTTGGCTAATTCTAGTCCTTTACACTTTGTGTGTATATATACATATATATAATGATGTACCATATATATATATATATATATATATATATATATATATATATATATATATATGACGTTTACAAGCTGTGTAGGTGCCTGGCCCAGAAGTGGGGCCCAGGAAATGTTAATTTCCTATCCCTTTTTCTGAGGGTTCTTTGTTGTTACCACCAGGAATGTACATTTCTTGGCTTAGTTTAATTCAGCCCCTGACCTTGTGCCCTAAACAGGACAACAGAATCACTGTTCTGAATTCAGGGATCCACTTTGTCACAAGTAGCCTCCTTACACATATGACCCCAGCTATGGATACATAATAGCTCCTAGTAAATATTTGCTGAAACTGACTGAAAATGCCTCAAGAGCCCCAATGCCCCAAGCAGTGGGTCTGTCTGTGAACCTTTCTCCTTGCAGCACCAGAAATAGCACCATGTTTATTCATTCAGCATGTGTTTGTGCAGCTCCTACCATGTTCCTGGTAAGCCAGTGAGACATGGCCTCAGCCTTCACAGAGACAGACATTCAATAAGTAATTACACTGCACAAAGTGCTATAAAAGAGAAGAAGTGGACTTTTAAGGGAGAATAACGTTATTGGAGGGTCAAGGGAGCCCTTCCTGAGGAAGTGACATATGAGTTCAGGATACGTAGGGCCAAGTCAGGCCAAGATGAAAGAGGATTGTTTTACACAGCAGGAGCAGCATGTGCAAAGGTCCTGAGGTCGAAAAAACTAGATGTGCAGTAGTGGTGCTTCTCAGACTTTAATGTGCACCTAGGGGTATTATTAAAAAGGCAAAGTCTAGGATGGGGCTGAACTCCTGAATTTCCAGCCAGCTCCCAGGTGCTGCTGCTTCTGGTCTGAGGCTGTGGCTCTCACTTAGGGTAGCACAGTGTAGGAGGAACTGAGAGAGTCTTGAAGGTGTGACAGAGCATGGTGAGCAAGGATGAGGGTGAGGAGATGGGACGGGAGGACTAGGCAGGGACCAGATCCTGCAGGATCTTGGGAGCCACCTTCTAAATGTAAGCAGGAGAGTCACACAGTCTGATTTGGCTCATCTGCCTGAGCCTCAGTTTCCACATCTGTAAAATGGTGATGCATAAACCTCCCTGGCAGGGCTCTTGGGAAGATTGGAGATAATATATGATAGGCACCACCATTCAGCAAATGACATATGTTTTTCTTGATTCCTATTCCCAAGTCCTGAATTTAGGAAAAGCTTGCAACATGCTACCTTCTGCACAAAGTTCAAGGACCTGAGACTGTCAGTACCTCTTTTATCTTGATATGTCACTCTGCTTGGAGAAGGTTCCCTTGTCTTAAGTAAGCCAGTAGGATCTGGGGTTAGACTGGCAAATGTAAGCCAAAGAAAAAAAAAAGTGAATATTTTCTTTTTGAAAGAAAATATTGAAAAAAATGAGCTGGGTTCGCCTGCTAGGGTCTGTGCTGACCTTTCCTCCCTGTCTGTCTGTCTGTCTCTGTTGTTTCTACTCAACAACAGGATGTCCTCTGTCTCCCCCTCCTCTGGCTGCAAACAACCCCGGAGCCACTCTGTCTGCAGCACTGTGTTCTGTTTAAAGGAACAGACACCCATTTCTCACAGAAGAACCGTTAGGTAAACAATAATATATTTTTTTAAGCTCAGAAAGTGGCTTAACATACTGAGCTTGGAGTGACTGTCTTTAGCATTCCCCAGCTAGTTTCAGGACAAAGGTATCCAGAGGAAGGATGCTTCTTTTCTTTTCTTTTCTTCTCTTCTCCTCTCTTCTTCTTCCCTTCCCTTCCCTTCCCTTCCCTTCCCTTCCCTTGCCTTCCTTTCTCTTCCCTTCCCTTCTCCTGGCTTTTCTTTGAGTAAAAGGGGACAACAGGTTGAGGGGGGCAGGGAGGCCTGAGGCCTGCAGATAGGAGCCTTGTCTTGGCCTAAAGAACCCAGGAGGCTGCTCTTGGGCACCCCTGGCCTGCGTGGCAGGAGAGGGTGCCTTTTGCTCTGATGCATCTTGTTCCCTCAACACCCCTCCCACTTGCTGAGCACTTCCAGCCCTGTGTGGAGGCCTTCTAGGTGTGATCTCACTGCACGCTCCTCAGGACACCTGGAGGTATGCATTATCACCCCCACTTCACAGATGAGGAAAATGAGGGCGAGAGGATGAAGTAATTTGCCCAAGGTCATGCAGAGCAAAATTCAGGTCAGGACTCAAAGCCAAGACTCCAAAGTTCATCTCTAAACCAACCTCTAATATTGACTTCCTGGGTCCCAGCTTTCTGAGTGACTTGAACTCATCCCATTGCCTTGCAAGAGTGGAAAAAACCCATTTTCTAGATTTGGAGGGCAGGATCTGGAGGAATGAGCTGCTCCAGGCTTTGGGGGTGGTGGTGGTCAGGAATAAGGCTGAGGTTCCCGGGGTCCTGACTCCAATACCCAATGCTGGTCGTGTCAGTGAAAGAAAAGTCCAAAGAACAAGATGTGGTCAGCATCTCCATTTCCTCACGTGGATGCTCCATTCAGAGACACAGCGAACTGTTCCTTCCTGCCACCCTCCGCCTTTCAGCACTGTCTCCACAGCTGAGATCCATGGAAGCCTACATCTGCACACCTAGGTTCCCATCTGTCTGTAACAAGAAAGAAATAACTACTGGAAAAATAAAGCCACAGAATGCGTTCTCAAACCAAGCAGAAAGAAAATGTTTTTGGCTTCTTCAAAACAGAGTGACTATTCCTGATGGGGACAAGTCAACTGGGAGGGCCGGTTGGGACAAGCAGGGGACGTGGAGGGCCACTGGCTTTGGGCAAAGGCAGACCTGGATTTGAGATGAACTCACTGGTGTGGGTCCATGAGAAATCCCTTCCTGGTTATTATGATCCTGTTTGTTTATCTGCCACACCTGTACCACAGGGTTGACCTGGGGAAGAAGAGGTTATGGAAGGCTTCTCTGTGCCCAGTCCTTTCCTTCTATTCCCACAGCAACACACAGATGGGCAGCGTGATTATTTTTGCAATGAGGAAATTGAGGCTCAGAGAAGTCCACCAGCTTTGCCTGGCGTTGGCTGGCTTCAAAGGGAATGCGTTTAACCACACCGCTAAGCTACACGGGGGTATGTGAGTAGCATCAATTTGGACTCAGTTGATTGGATTCACTTCCTTCATTGCTTGACCCTGAGGGGCAAAGAGTACATTAAAGATGGAAGCCCTGGGCTTCCCTGGTGGCACAGTGGTTGCGAGTCCGCCTGCCGATGCAGGGGACGTGGGTTCGTGCCCCGGTCCGGGAAGATCCCACGTGCCGCGGAGCGGCTGAGCCCGTGAGCCGTGGCCGCTGAGCCTGCGCGTCCGGAGCCTGTGCTCCGCAACGGAAGAGGCCACAACAGTGAGAGGCCCACGTACTGCAAAAAAAAAAAAAAAAAAAAGAAGATGGAAATGGAAGCCCTGACTGCCCCCCTTTGGGAGGTCATAGCCAAGGATTCTAAAGCTTTGGTGAAGTCAGGGAGGTTTGGTGCTTTGCCACAGCCCTGTGAAGTGAGACCTGAGGTGAAATTTGGTCATCAGAATGGAGCTGAATGTTGTCATGTTTATCAATTAATTCCTCCCTAAGAGGACAGGGGATAACCAGGTCTTCCCCTGGTATGGACGACGAAGGGCCAGAAGAACAGAGCAGGGGGCAGTGTTCAGGCCAGAATAACAGCGCAGTTGCAGTGATGAGCAGGGGGCGCTGACCACGGGCGGGAGACGTGCCAAGCTTTTCCCAGCCCTTTGTTTCTCCCAGCAGAGCCATGATGCTGCTGAGGGTGTGATGACTGCTTCCCCTCCAGATCCTCTCTTTGCCCTTCTCTCTATGCCTGGGAGGCTGGGCTCCTACAGGCAGCATTGCCTGGGCTTGCTTGAGATACTAGCAGGACATCAGAGTCCGGGAAGAGAGAGGTTGGGGTATTTCCTCCCCTCCCCTCCCTGCTCCAGCTCCGTGTCCCTCAGTAGCTCCCAGTGGGGGGCCCCGACTGTGTCTCTAGCTCTCACACTGGGCCTCAGCCCCAAGGGAGGTAGCAGCTTCCTTCCTTCTTCCTTCACTAAGGTCTCTTCACATCTCCCTACCGAGTATGCCTCCTGCCTCCCGCAGCCCCCTGAGTGGATGCTGCCAAGGGCCTCTTTCCCCATTTCGCAGAGAAGGAGCCTGAGGCCCAGGGTAACAGGTCTTGCCAAGGCCACAGGGCTTGTGAGCAGCAGAGAGGGAAGATCTGAACGAGAGTCTTCTCAAATCCACCACCCCAGAGAGGATGCCAAGCAGGATGGACTTAGCGGGACCTGCGTGGGGTCCCCTTTGTTTGAACCGACACCAAGTTCTGCTGCCTGCCATCATTACTGTTAATGCTCGTTTTAGTCAATGCTTTTCACATTGGCAGAGAGTTTTCCTCTTGCTCCTCTGCCTCCCAACCCTCTCTCTCTCTTCCTGGTGGGCAAACTGGGAGATGCCTGGGTCCTACTCCCCCCGCCCCCACCTCACCTTCCAGATGGGGACACTGAGGCTCTGGGAAATGCAGGTCTGTCCTGGGCGGGGGCGCAGCAAGTGACTTGGGGGTGTTGCTGTTCTGGGGCCTTTGCTCCAATGGGGCCAGTAGCATCTGTTCCATGAGCCACCAGCCAAGATGAACAATGATACAGACAAGGAAGACGGAAAAGCTTTGACAGGGACAAGAAGATGGGAAAGAGGGAGGAGTGGGAGAATCAGCATTTTGGGGGAGCAAATGTAATAATATAGCAGACTGGGCTTCCCTGGTGGCGCAGTGGTTGAGAGTCCGCCTGCCGATGCAGGGGACGCGGGTTCGTGCCCCGGTCCGGGAGGATCCCGCGTGCCGCGGAGCGGCTGGGCCCGTGAGCCATGGCCGCTGAGCCTGCGCGTCCGGAGCCTGCGCTCCGCAACGGGAGAGGACACAGCAGTGAGAGGCCCGCGTACCGCAAAAAAAAAAAAACAAAAAAAAAACAAACAAAAAAAGCAGACCCTCAGTTGCCTCACTGCATCTGCTTGACCAGTGTGTACCATCACGCCCATTGTCCAGAGGAGAAAACAGATGCTTGAAGGGGTCAAGTCCCTTGAGACTGGCATATAGTCAGTGCTGAACAAACATGTGTGGACTGAATAAGTAACTTTACCCAGCTAATCACTAGTGGAGATGGAATGGAATTTGTCTGTCTGACCCCAAAGCCCTGTGTATGTGCCAGCAACACTGTCTGTGCCAGACAGAAATAAAAAAAGATATGGCATGGAAGACAGAAAAGCCAGAGGAAGCCACAAGCTGCTAGATCAGAGGCTCTAGGGAAGGTGCTAGAGCACTGCCAGTTAAGATTGGGGGTTTCAGATCTGGGCTGTCTGGGTTCAGATCTCCACCTCTCTACTTACCTGTTCTGTGATATTGGGCAAGTTGCTTAAGTTTTCTGTGCCTTGTTTCTTCATGTGTAAATGAAGATAAAAGTGGTACCTATGCTTGCCTTGTTATCCACTCTGCACCTTTCCCCTGCTCTGCATCCAGGAGTGGCCACCCTTGCAGGCTGTGTTTGCAGGGCTCCTGTGACATCTGGTTTCCAGCCGGGTTCCACCAATGGGAGGCACTGGCAGGAGGTCGGTGGGCGGGGCTGGAGAGAAGCTAGAGTATTTCTTCCCCTCTCTCTGCCTGCAGTCTTTTCTCGGCAAGCAGCCCTTTCTCCTTCATGGCTTTTGCTCCTGCTGGAAAGAGCCACTGTGCTTCCAGCTTCTGAATGACCCCAGAAGCCACAACATCCGCTCTCTTTGTCTGCCCAGCTCTGGCTGGGGGTGGGGCAGTGGGTGCAGCAACAGACTACCCCTAGTCCTCCCTGGCAGAAGAGATTTCCACATTGGTTTTTAAATGTTCCTGCACGATTTGACTCTTATAAATAAACAGTGAGCATATACACTTTTATTAACAGAAAGGAAAACCCTCAAAGATTTTCACTCTTAAAATGCATGAGTGAAAAATAAGAAATTATAGACAAGGCTGCTTTCAGGTTTCTCAGCCAGGAAAGTAGGGGGGAAATACGTTGCTACTAAAGGCAAGGGCAAAGTTGAAGACTTTCTTTTCTTCCAGAAAGGAGAGTCCTAATCAAGCATTTGTGCTGAACCCAGAGTGCCCACTGTGGGAGAAAGGACACACAGAGAGACAGGGCGCTTCTTGGTGGGACAGGGACTTAGGGAGGTGGGGGTGGGTAGAATCTTGGCATAGGGGGTGGGATTAGTCCTGAACAGGTGGCGAGCACCCCTTCCATGCAGCAGGAAGGGCAGTGCAAATGTACAAAACATGTAAGTGGGGCGGCAGGAAGGTGAGGGCGTCCTTTCCTGATGGCCTCTATTTTCTGCAAAGTAGGAGGCGAGGTCAGCTTCCCAGGCTGGGGGCTGTAGGGGCCTGGGAGAGGTTTGGAAAGCACCATGGGGGATCAGAGAAGGGCCGGTGGGGAGAAGTGGAGGGATGGTTGATCTCAGCTGTGGCCTTTCCTTTGGCACCTGTCCATGCAGCTGGATGTTTTCTCTAGTGGAATTCTGGTGTCCAGAGCTGGGGATGGAGACCCAACTACAAAGCTGTGAGGCTTCCTGGGTTCAACATGACTGAGGAGCAAGGTGGCGAGGGGTTGGCAGTGACAGCCAGAGAGTGGGTTAAACGAGGACTCATGGCCTCAGGCCAGCTTAGGAAGGGATGGAAATCAGCATGCAGGAGAGAGACGTCTTAATGAGAATCAAAAGTGGGCATCGTGGGAGTGAATGAACAAGAGGAGGGGGTCTGCCATGGCCGGGGATGAGATGTTGATGGTGGGACTGCAGGGTGGGCACCGGAGTGGCCGCTGGGTTGAGGTCAGGGTGGTAGATGGGTCTCCCCATGGTGGGGTGCAACTTGGGATGGAGAGGGAACAGTGGGATCTGGGAACACTCGGTGAACCAGTGTGGAGGAGGGCCTGGGTGGTGGGGAGGTCAAAGCAGCAAGGAGAGATGGGGGGCTCAGGACAGCAAGGAGGAGACTTTTTTGTTCAAGGAAGGAAGGGCAAGAATAAATGAAGTCTGGAAAGGGAATTTATAGGAAAAAGAGCAGTCCTGGGTCCCGGGATGTCAGAGGCGAGCCTGGAGACCATTAGGTACATTTCACGGTGGGGGAAATTGAGGCTCGGAGAGGTGACCTGAGATGCTCTGGCTAATTAGCAGCAGGAAAGACGTTGCCCTAACACTAGGCAAGTGCTTCTTCACTGTACTGAGATTATGGACCCACAAGCCTTTAGTGCTAAAAGCCATCTTAGAAATCATCTTTCATTTAAAGCTGAGCAGGCGGAAAACTGGGAAAATTAAGGGACGTTTAGTAGAGCTGGGACCAAACCCAGGTTTCCTGACTCTTGGGTTATTGCATGGGATAGAAAAGAAAATGTGTCAGAGAGGGAACAAGGAGGGTAGAGTGTGTGGATATGTGTGTGTGTGTGCACGTGGGGGGTGTGTACAAGCATGTGTGCACGCTTGAAGTCACAGTCACATGTCTGCATTCGTAAGAAAGATGAACCAAGATAGTGTTTCTCTTTTAGAAGAAATGCTGCTGCTCTTGTAAAGGGTGACAGTCAATGCTTTGCTTTGCCAGGAGGGGAGATGGGAGAAATAAGTCACCGGTCCTGTATCTCCTGATTCCGGTGGATGCACACCGGGCAGGCAGTGACCTGGGCCCCCACCGTGCTCTGTGGTCTTGCTGTGCGCTGGAGCTGCCTGTACTGGGGCCATCCTGCTCTAACCAGTAGGCTTGCAGGCCCAGACTCCCCGTTGCTCGTATTAGCACCAACATACCTACACTGGGCACATTTGATGAGTCAGGGCTAGTATGAGTTTGCTCAGGCAGCACTAATAAAATACCACAGACTAGAGGGTTTATAAAATAGAAATTTATTTTTTCCCAGTTCTGGAGGCTAGAAGTTCAAGAACAATGCGTTGGAAGGGTCAGTTTCTTCTGAAGCCTCTCTTTGGCTTGTAGACGGCCATCTTTTCCCTGTGTTTTCCCGTGTTCTTTCCTCTGTGTGTTTCTGTGTCCTAATCTCTTCTTCTAAAGAGACAAGTCACGTCGGATTAGGACCCATTTTAAAGACCTCATTTTAATGTAATCTCCTCTTTAGAGACCCTATCTCCAAATACAGTCATATTCTGAGATACTAGGGGGTTAGGACTTCAACATTCAATTTTGAGGGACAGGGACTTCCCTGGTGGTGCAGTGGTTAAGAATCGACCTGCCAATGCAGGGGACATGGGTTTGCGCCCTGGTCCAGGAAGATCCCACATGCTGTGGTGCAACTAAGCCTGTGCGCCACAACGACTGAGCCTGTGCGCCATAACTACTGAGCCCATTTGCCTAGAGCCTGTGCTCTGCAACAAGAGAAGCCATCGCAATGAGAAGCCTGCGCACTGCAATGAAGAGTAGCCCCCGCTCGCCTCAACTAGAGAAAGCCCGCACCCAGCAATGAAGACCCAATGCAGTCAAAAATAAATAAATTTATAAAAAAAATTTTTTTTTGAGGGGCAAAATTCAGCCCAAAATGGAACTATTTTGGTTGCAAGGCCTAGAACCCTACTCAAGTGAACCATGTAAAAAGAGGGTTTATTGCTAAGGATTAGGCTATCTCATGAGAATTGTAAACTGGAAAGCAACTCCTCCCATCTCTTCCCTCTCTGGGGTGGTGGTTTTAAACCATGGTCACAAATTCTTTGACCCCCCCCCACCTCCCATAGAGTGGTGGGTCTGTATCTCTGTCCCTTGAATCTGGGTGGGCTTATGACTGCTTCAACCAAGAGTATGACAGAAATGTTGCTATGTGACTTTAAGGCTGGGTCCTAAAAGGCCACGCAGCTTCTGGCTTGTTCACTGGAACACTCCCTAGAGGAGACCTGACTCTCTTGTAAGAAATTTAATGACTCTGAAACGCCATGCTGGAGAGACCACAGGTAGGCAGTCTGGTTTATAGCCCCAGCTGAACCTGGCTTCCAGCTGTCCCTGCCAAGGAGCCAGACACAGGAGTGAAACCATCTCTGATACGCCTACACCAGCCCAGGTGCTAGCAGATTACCGCACAGCAACTTCTGCCTATATCAGTCAGAACAGAAGAATCACCCAGCTGAGCACTGCCTGAATTTCTAATCCACAAATTCATGCTATATAATAAAATGGTTGTCATTTTGAGCCACCAAATTTTGCAGTAGTTTGACATGCAGAAATAAGTAAGTAGAAACACCAGAAGTCTGCTACTTTCTTCTTTTTCCCTTCCTGTTGTTTTTTCCTGTCTACTCATATTTCCTACTCCTGCATAAATTTAACCTGCACTTGGCCATGACTTGCTGTGGTCCCAAGTTATACAAGCAAGTTCCTGCCTTAGCCCCCGCATCTCTCTGATTAGCGTCTCCGTATTAGTCAAAATACTTGAGAATCTGATCAGCCAATGCTAGGGGCAGGGCCATGTGTTACAGGGAATGGGTCATGTCTCCTGGAAGTTGGGGCCCAGCAGACCCAGAACCTTATCTATGCAGTGTCCACTTCAATGGAAAAGGGTTCTGTGATCATCCAGTTTATTCTCCTATCCCACCAGGAATTCTTTAGTTGATATCAGAAAGATAAAATCCCCCTGGCCTCTTTTTAATACCTCCTGGATCACTTCATCATGTGAGGTAGCCCACTTGCCATGGATCACTTCTGCTTGTTTAAGATTTCTACAGGTGGACCTGAAATTTGTTTTCCTCTGTCTTTTAGTCTCTGGTTTTCACCCTGTCCTCAGCAGTCATGTAGAGTAGTGAATTTCTCTTTTAGCAGACAATATGTGAAATTCTTGAACCCCTCATTTTAAGGCTTAATCTCTTCATAGCAAACCTGGGACTCAGGTGTAATGACCAGAATGGGTGATCAGAGAGGGGGTAGGGGGAGGGGAGCCGATTTTCTCAACTGCAAGTTATTTTTGATCCTATATTTGTTCTTTACTGATTTTCACGAGAGAGCATGTCTGGCTGGGCCTTCCCTTTTTGTATTAGTTTTGTAGGGCTGCCGTGGCAAAGTACCACAAGCTGGGTGGCTTAAAACAACAGAAATGTATTCTCTAATAGTTCTGGAGGTCAGAAGTCCAAAATCAAGGTGTTGTCAGGGTTGGTTCCTTCTGGATGCTCAGAGGGAGAATCTGGTCCACGTTCCTCTCCTAGCTTATGGTGGTCTCCAGCAATCCTTGGTGTTTTTTGGCTTGTAGATGCATCACTCAATCTCTACCCCCGTCTTCACATGATGTTCTGTCTTGTGTTTTCTCTGTCTACGTCCAAATTTCCCTCTTCTTTTAAGGATACCAGTCATTGAAGTAGGGTCTACCCTAATCCAGTATGACCTCATTTTAACTAATTACATATGAAAAGAACTTTTTTTTCCCAAATAAGGTCATATTATGAGATTCCAGATGAACATGAATTTTGGAGGCCACTATTCGACCCTGTCCTCTTTCCTCCTTCCCTTCTTCCTTTTCTCTCTCCTTCCTTCTTTTTTCTCCATCCATATCTCCCCACTGGAAGCATAAAGATGACTGGCCAGTGTTGTCGGAGGGGTCATTGTTTTTACACTGTGCCTGGTGCAGCACCATGTGTAATTCACATTGGAGGTCAGAAAACCTTCAGAAGGCAGGGACCATGTGACTGCTTGTAGATGAGTTGAAAATCACTCAGTGTTAATACCTGGATGAGAAGTTTTAGCAGCTGTTGCTCAAGAAGAAGGAAAGAAAGAAGAGGGGGAGGATAAGAAAAAGAAAAAATACAGTTTGTGAACTGCAATAATTTTTGCACCTTGCCTGCCTGACTTTGGGGAACTCAACTTGAGATGAGAGTTTTTCCTCTTCAGGAGCAAAGACGAGTCAAGCAGCAATCATGCTTCCTTCTGTCTGAGCTTCTGTCAATACCACACTCAGTGTCAAAGCCATTGTTGGATCCTTCTAGACTTTTGCTGGCCAATAACGTAGCCACTAGCCACAGTGAAATGAGAACGTGCTCCAAGTACAAAATACACCCCGGATTTCTAGTACTTAGTGTGAAAACAAAGAACGTAAAATATCCCATTAATAATTTTTACATTGATTATATGTTGAAATGATAACATTTTGGATATGTTGGGTTACATAAAGTACAGGCATACCTCAGAGATATTGTGGGTTCAGTTCCAGACCACTGCAATAAAGCAAATATTGCAATAACGCACGTCACACAAAGTTTTTGGTTTCCCAGTGCACGTAAAAGTTATGTTTACACTATACTATAATCTATTAAGTGTGCAAAAGCATTATGTCTGAAAAGACAATGTACACTTCCAAAACTATGTTGAATTATAATAGTGGTGAGAGGGGGCAACCTTGTCTTGTTCCTGATCTTAGAGGAAACGGTTTCAGTTTTTCACCATTGAGAACGAAGTTGGCTGTGGGTTTGTCATATATGGACTTTATTATATTGAGGTAGGTTCCCTCTAAGCCTACTTTCTGGCAAGTTTTTATCATAAATGGGGGTTGAATTCTGTCGAAAGCTTTTTCTGCGTCTATTGAGATCATCATATGGTTTTTATCCTTCAATTTGTTAATATGGTGTGTCACATTGATTGATTTGTGTATTGAAGAATCCTTGCATTCCTGGGATAAACCCCACTTGATCATGGTGTATGATCATTTTAATGTGCTGTTGGATTCTGTATGCTAGTATTTTGTTGAGGATTTTTGCATCTATGTTCATCAGTGATATTGGCCTGTAGTTTTCTTTCTTTGTGACATCTTTGTCTGATTTTGGTATCAGGGTGATGGTGGCCTTGTAGAATGAGTTTGGCAGTATTCCTCCCTCTGCTACATTTTGGAAGAGTTTGAGAGGATAGGTGTTAGCTTTTCTCTAAATGTTTGATAGAATTCGCTTGTGAAGCCATCTGGTCCTGAGCTTTTGTTTGTTGGAAGATTTTTTTTTTTTTGGCTGCGTTGGGGCTTTGTTGCTGTGAGGCGAGCGGGGGGCTACTCTTCGTTGCGGTGCACATGCTTCTCATTGTGGTGGCTTTTCTTGTTGCAGAGCATGGACTCTAGGCACGCAGGTTTTGGTAGTTGCAGCATGAAGGCTCAGTAGTTGTGACTCACAGGCTCAGTAGTTGTGGCATGTGGGCTCAGTAGTTATGGTGCATGGGCTTAGTTGCTCCGCAGCATGTGGGATCTTCTTGGACCAGGGATCGAACCTGTGTCCCCTGCATTGGCAGGCAGATTCTTAACCACTGTGCAACCAGGAAAGCCCTGTTGGAAGATTTTTAATCACAGTTTCAGTTTCAGTGCTTGTGATTGGTCTGTTCATATTTCCTATTTCTTCCTGGTTCAGTCTCGAAAGGTTGTGCTTTTCTAAGAATTTGTCCATTTCTTCCAGGTTGTCCATTTTATTGGCCTATAGTTGCTTGTAGTAATCTCTCACGATCCTTTGTATTTCTGCAGTGTCAGTTGTTACTTGTCCTTCATTTCTAATTCTGTTGATTTGAGTCTTCTCCCTTTTTTTCTTGATGAGTCTGGTTAATGGTTTATCAATTTTGTTTATCTTCTCAAGAAACCAGCTTTTAGTATTACTGATCTTTGCTATTGTTTCCTTCATTTCTTTTTCATTTATTTCTGATCTGACCTTTATGATTTCTTTCCTTCTGCTAACTTTGGGGTTTTTAAATTTTTCTTTCTCTAATTGCTTTAGGTGTAAGGTTAGGTTGTTTATTTGAGATTTTTCTTGTTTCCTGAGGTAGGATTGTATTGCTATAAACTTCGCTCTTAGAACTGCTTTGCTGCATCCAATAGGTTTTAGGTCATCATGTTTTCATTGTCATTTGTTTCTAGGTATTTTTTGATTTCCTCTTTGATTACTTCAGTTTTAGCCGTGGCAATCACAGAAGAAAAAGAAATAAAAGGAATCCAAACCAGAAAAGAAGAAGTAAAACTGTCACTGTTTGTAGATGACATGATACTGTACATTGAGAATTCTAAAGAGGCTACCAGAAAACTCATAGAGCTAATCAATGAATTCGGGTGGGAATGTAAATTGATACAGCCACTATGGAGAACAGTAGAATAGAAAAATAGAATTACCATATGACCCAGCAATCCCCCTACTGGGCATATACCCTGAGGAAGGCATACTTCAAAAAGAGGGATGTACCACAGTGTTTACTGCATCACTATTTGCAATAGCCAGGACATGGAAGCAACCTAAATGTCCATCAACAGATGAATGTATAAAGAAGATGTGGCACATATATACAATGGAATATTACTCAGCCATAAAAGGAAACAAAACTGAGTTATTTGTAGTGAGGTGGATGGACCTAGAGTCTGTCATACATAGTGAAGTAAGTCAGAAAGAGTAAAACAAATACTGTATGCTAACACATATATATGGAATCTAAAAAAAAAAATCATTCTGATGAACCTAGGGGCAGGACAGGAATAAAGACGCAGACATAGAGAATGGACTTGAAGACACGGGGAGGGGGAAGGGTAAGCTGGGATGAAGTGAGAGAATGGCATGGACATATGTACAGTACCAAACGTAAAATAGATAGCTAGTGGGAAGCAGCTGCATGGCACAGGGAGATCAGCTTGGTGCTTTGTGGCCACCTAGAGGGGTGGGACAGGGAGGGTGAGAGGGAGACTCAAGAGGGAGGGAATATGGGGATATATGTATACGTATAGCTGATTCACTTTGTTATACAGCAGAAACTAACACAACACTGTAAAGCAATTATACTCCAATAAAGGTGTTAAAAATAATTTATATATATAAAAAGGACAAT
This sequence comes from Kogia breviceps, assembly GCF_026419965.1. Classification (NCBI taxonomy): domain Eukaryota; kingdom Metazoa; phylum Chordata; class Mammalia; order Artiodactyla; family Physeteridae; genus Kogia; species Kogia breviceps. The sequence goes on from NC_081328.1 coordinate 25,731,403, forward strand.
GTACATAACTTAATTAAAAATACTTTGTTGCTAAAAAATGCTAACCATCATCTGAGCCTTCAGTGAGCTGTAATCTTTTTGCTGGTGGAGGCTGCTAACTGGTCAGGGTGGTGTTTGCTGAAGGCTGGAGTAACTGTGTCAATTTCTTAAAATTAGACATAAATGAAGTTTGCCATTTTTTTCTCCCTTTCATGAATGATTTCTCTGTAGCATGCAATGCTGCTTGATAGTATTTTACTCACAGTAGAAATTCTTTCAAAATTGGAGTCCAGGGCTTCCTTGGTGGCGCAGTGGTTGAGAGTCCGCCTGCCGATGCAGGGGACACGGGTTCGTGCCCCGGTCCGGGAAGATCCCACATGCCGCGGAGCGGCTGGGCCCGTGAGCCATGGCCGCTGAGCCTGCGCGTCCGGAGCCTGTACTCCGCAACGGGAGAGGCCACAACAGTGAGAGGCCCGCGTACCACAAAAAAAAAAAAAAAAAAAAAAAAAAAAATTGGAGTCCATCCTCTCAAACCCTCCCACTGCTTTATCTACTAAGTTTATGTAATATTCTAAATCTCTTGTTGTCATTTCAACAATTTTCCCAACATCTTCACCAGGCAAAGACTGCATCTCAAGAAACAGTGTTCTTTGCTCATCTGTAAGAAGCAACTCTTCATCCATTAAAGTTTTATCATGAGATTACAGCAATTCACTCTCATCTTCAGACTCCATTTCTAATTCTTGTTCTCCTGCTATTTCCACCACATCCGCAGTTCCTTCATCCACTGAAGTCTTGAACCCCTCCAAGTCATCCATCAGGGTTGGAATCAAATTCTTCTAAACTCCTACTAATGTTGATATTGTGACCTCTTCCTATGAGTCATGTATTTTCTCAATGGCATCTAGAATGATTAATCCTTTCCAGAAGATTTTCAATTTAGTTTGCCCAGATCCACCAAAGGAATCACTATCTATGGCTATAGAAATAAAGCGATAGCCTTACAAAATGTGTTTCTTAAACAATAAGACTTGAAAGGGGAATTTACTCCTTGATCCATGGGCTGCAGAATGGATGCTGTGTTAGCAGGCATGAAAACAACATTAGTCTCATTGTACAGCTTCATCAGAACTTTTGGATGACAAGGTGCATTGTTAGTGAGCAGTAATATTTTGTGTTTTTTTTTGCGGTTCACGGGCCTCTCACTGTTGTGGCCTCTCTCGTTGCGGAGCACAGGCTCCGGAAGCGCCAGCTCAGCGGCCATGGCTCACGGGCCCAGCCGCTCCGCGGCATGTGGGATCTTCCTGGACCGAGGCACGAACCCGTGTCCCCTGCATCGGCAGGCGGATTCTCAACCACTGTGCCACCAGCGAAGCCCCAGCAGTAATATTTTGAAAGAAATCTTTTTTATTTTTTTCCCTGAACAGTAGGTCTCAACAGTGGGCTTAAAATATTCAGTAACCCATGTTGTAAACAGATGTGCTGTCATCCAAGCTTTGTTATTCCATTTATAGAGCACAGGCAGAATAGATTTAGCATAATTTTTAAGGGCCCTAGGACTTTCAGAATGGTAAATGAGCATTGGCTTTAACTTATAGTCACCAGCTTGCATTAGCCACTAACAAGAATCAGCCTGTCCTTTGAAGCTTTGAAGCCAGGCACTGACTTCTCCTCTCTAGCTATAAAAGTCCTAGATGGTATCTTATTCTAATCAAAGGTTGTTTCATTTACATGGAAAATCTGTTGTTTAGCACAGCCACCTTCATTAATGATCTTAGCTAAATCTTCTGGATAACTTGCTGCAGCTTCTACATCAGCACTGGCTTCTTCACCTTGCACTTTAATGTTATGAAGATAGCTTCTTTCCTTAAACCTCATGAACAATCCTCTGCTAGCTTCAAACTTTTCTGTGTCTTCCTCACCTCTCTCAGACTGCACAGAATTGAAGAGAATTAGGGCCTTGCTCTGGATTAGGCTTTGGCTTAAGGAAATGTTGTGGCTGGTTTGATCTTCTCTCCAGACCACTAAAACTTTTTCCGTATCAGCAATATCTGTTTTGCTTTCTTATCATTCATGTGTTTACCGGACTAGCACTTTTAATTTTCTTCAAGAGCTTTTCCTTTGCATTCACAACTTGGCTAACTAGTGCAAGAGGCCAAGCTTTTGGCCTGTCTTGGCTTTCAACATGACTTTCTCACTAAACATAATCCTTTATAGCTTTCGATTTAAAGTGAGAGATGTGTGACTCTTCCTTTCACTTGAACACTTAGAGGCCATTGTGGGGTTATTAATTGGCCTAATTTCAATATTGTTGTGTCTCAGGGAATAGGGAGGTCTAAGGAGAGGGAGAGAGACATGGGTCAGTGGAGCAGTCAGAACACACATAACTTTTACCAAACTTTTTAAAGTTTGTCATCTTATCTGGGTGCTGTTCATGGTGCCCCAAAACAATTACAGTAGTAACATCAAAGATCACTGATCACAGATCACCATAACAAATATAATAATAGTGAAAAAGTTAGAAATATTGTGAGAATTACCAAAATGTGACCTGAGACATGAAGTGAGCAAACACTGTTGAAAATGGCACTGATGGACTTGTTCAATGCAGGGTTGCCACAGACCTTCAATTTGTAAAATACACAATATGTACGAAGTGCAATAAAATGAAATGCAATAAAATGAAGCCTGCCTATATTAATATCAATTTCATCTGTTTCTTTTTACTTAAAAAAAAATGTGGCCGCTGGGAAATTTTGAGCTATGTGACATGATGATCTTTCTACTGGGCAGCGCTGCTATAGTCTGAAGCAATGTGATAAAAAAGCTTATCTGCAGGGTTTGAATCTTAGCTTTGCCACTGACAAATTGGGCAAGACACTGTCTCTCTGGGCTTTATTTTCCTCCTCTGTGAAATGGGTGTGATGTGATAATGATTCCTACCCCACCTCCCTCTGGGAATCACTACCAGCATCAAAGATTAGTGACTGTGAAATGCAGTACAAATGTTCTTTGATCAGCATCAGCTGCAGCAGCAACAGACAGCATCACTGTCACAACCACCACCGCCATCACTATCACCACCACCACCACCATCACCACCACCACCACCATCACTGCCACCATCACCACCACCACCACCACCACCATCACTACTATACCATCCACCATCACCACCATCACCACCACCACCATCACCAACATCACCAACATCACCATCATGACCACCATGACCACCACCACCATGACCACCACCACCATCATCACCACCACCTCCATCACCATCATCACCACCATCACCACCACCACCACCACCACCATCGCCACCATACCATCCATCATCACTACCACCACCACCATCATCATCACCACCACCACCATCACCACCATCACCATCACCACTACCACCACCACCATACCAACCATCATCACCACCATCACCATCCACCATCATCACCAACATCACCAACATCACCATCATGACCACCATTACCATGACCACCACCACCATCACCACCACCACCATCATCACCAACATCAGCATCATGACCACCATGACCACCACCACTATGACCACCACCACCATCATCACCACCACCTCCATCACCATAATCAACACCATCACCACCACCACCACCACCACCACCATCACCACGACCACCATCACAATCACCATGACCATCATGACCACCATGACCACCATGACCACCATGACCACCACCACCATCACCACCACCACCACCATGACCACCACCATCACCACCATCACCACCACCACCATCAACACCATCACCACTACCATCACCATCATCACCACCATCACCATCACCATCATCACCACCATCAGCATTGGTTCCTCTTTTAGCCAAGAGAATTAGGCCACCAGGGCAGGAGCATAATACCAGACCTAGGGTAGAGTACAGCCCACAAGAATTTCTGCTTACAGCTCTTCCCAAACCCTGTGGTTGGATTATAAGTGACTTACCCTCTGCCAGCTGCCAACAGTGCTTTTGTCTGCTTTGAGGGGATGGGGTGGGGGCAAGTCTCTGAGAAAAATGTGCCTTCCACCGAGTACTTTTCAATCAATACGGCATTTATGCATGCTTTTGGATTAGAATAAGACAGCCAGGTTTTTTTTTTTTTTTTTCAAAAAAGCATTTCTGTTGCATCAGACCACCAAAGCATTTCCCCTCTCTTTTTTTGGCCACCAAATATTTTTATGATTTTCCACATAAACAGCTAGGGAAAATGCTAGCAGCCACTCAGGCGGCAGTGGCAGGCACACTATGTCTCCCATGAGAATACGGGATTAAAAAAAAACAAAACAACAAAAAAAATCCCAAGACCAATGCCTAGGGGGGTGGGGGTTGTGAGTGGTAATTAGTCTAAGATACAAGGATTTCTATGAATTCTTCTTGGGAATTCTGGGATAATAAACTAGAATTCATGCTGTGGCTTCAGGCTGTGAGTGCTCACTTTTGAAAGATTCAAACATTTGCAGATGGAATTAGGCACTGGTGAGGTTAGGAGGTGGATGGAGAGCGACCCCACCCATCTGAGGGCTAACGCTGGGTTCAGCAGATCTGCCTCTTTCTTCCCCTCCCCCTCTCCTCATGAAGGGAGAATCAAGGTAAAGTTGGGGACCTACCTCCTGAAGGCTACTGCGTGGAGAAGGCCAAGAGCTCGTGGTAACTATTGATTATTTGATCCTTTTTTCCTTTCTTATTCCATCCCTGGCGAAGTTTTCCCAGAGACATAGTGGGGCCTCTCATAGCCAGCCAGCTGCTCTGTGCTGAGAGATTTAAAATCCTCCAATTGGTTCTGACTGTGTCCAGAACAATAGGCGTCTGCATCTGATTTATTAATCTTCTGGGGAGTGAGGGAGGCGGGCTGCGCATCCAGGCTGTTTACTGCGGTGACAATGGGCAGGGTTTGGGCTTGTATTCGAGCCGGGTTTATTACGGGCGGAGGCATGGAAGCAGCAGACAGAGGACACGTCTAACCTGAGTGAGGTGGCAAGGACCTGCCGCAAAGAATGAGGGGAGATGTGTTGAAGGAACAGTAGGAGGGGTGGGGTCTGCAAGTGACATCACAGAGGTGGCAGGCGTGGTACCCTAATAGTTACTCTGCACAGCTGATTCCGTTACCTCTGCTTTGTTGTCGAATCTCTCAGGTCTCTGAAAGACGGAAGCCCGATAGGCAGGGCTAATGCCTTCTTTCTCGAAGCAGGGAGCAGGATGATATGATCTTTGAGGAGGTTGATGGGCATGTGGAAAAAGACCTCTACTGGGAAGTCCAGGGCAGGAAGATCTGGCCTCACTGTGGCATGGGGAACCAGATTGAGTGACAGGATGCTTAGCAGGCCTATGGCCACAAAGCCAAAGCATCTTGCCCCGTGTAGAAGTGGAGAATCCTTTAGTGTTTGGAGGTTTGCAAATGGAAGGCAGAGAGAAAAGAATGCATCCCAGTGGTTAAGAGAACGGGCTTTTGAATCAGATTACGAATCAAATCCTAATTCTGCCACCTGTTGGCTGTGAAATGTGGGACAAGTTACTGAATCCCTCCAAGTCTCAGTTTCTCAGCATCTGAAATTGGGATAGTCAATAGAACCCATTGTGTGAGGTTGCTGTCCTCATACATGAAGTAATGGCCGCAAAGTTCTTAGTACAAAATAAGAACTGAATAATATTAGCCGTCATCATTGGTATCCCCAGGAGCCGTCCTCATGTTCCTTTTTTATCCGTGTATTCTGCATGGCCTCGGAGGGCAGAACAAGGAGCAAATGTGTGGCAACTACATTTTGGGAGTTTGGGAGGCTGAGAGGGGTTCAGCTCAAGAAAGAACAGTCGAACTGTTAGCATGGTAGGCAAAGGGCATAGGAAGAGGGGATGGGGGAAGAAAAGGGGAAGGAACGAGATGGGGAGGGAGGGAGGAAGGGGCTTTAGTGGACAAATCTGCAGAGGACAGCGATGTGCCTGGTGGAGGTGGGAGATGAGCACGGCCTCAGTGCAGGATTAACCCCAGCCTGTGTCAGGGTCTCAGAGCAAACAGAGACTAGAGGAGCTTCCGTAGGCCCCTGGTCATTGAGAACAAGAGAAGCCTTACTGTCTCCTCCCCCACCCCTCAGCCCCCAGCCCAGGGCTGGCCTGAAAATTCAGTGAACACATGAGGGCTTGACATTCTTGAATGGTGGTCTCGGGATGGTCCCGTCTGGCCCTTGTCTTCAAGGAGGGCTTCCAGAGCCCTTAGGGCACCGAGCCTGGCACGTCCGCAGCCTGCGAGGGCAGGGTCTGTCTTCCCCCTCATGGCCTCCTGAACAGCCTCTGCCACACTCACTTGGAAAAGGACTGACTGTCCTCTTTATCAATCACCTTTCCTCTGTTTGCCTTTAGTTTGGAGCCCTCCTCTCTTTCCGTTGTTTCTCCCTCACCTCTTCAGCGCCACCTGTTGATTCCCATCCTATGCCAACCACCCCCTTCTCTCACTTGTACCATCATTGCCCTCGGCCTGGCTTGATCTCCTCTCCTCCGTGCACAGTGGCCCTAGGGCCTGATGCGTGTGGCTCCGGGACTCCTTGTGTGCACGGAGCCCCACACACCTGCGCTGTCCTTGACCTCTTCGGCCTCCATCTGTCCACTGCTTCCGTGTAGATTCAGCGAGATCACGGGAATGAAGCGTCTAGCCCGGGAATCGGAATTGTGATGACAGTGTCATGATTATTGTCAGATGGGGGGGTGATGGAGCCAGGCCCCTCGTGCAGGCTTGAGGGTAAGACCTCGGCCATGAATGAGACACCACAAACGCAGGGTGAGACAGGGCAGCGGAGGAGGGACTGGAGGGGGGCAGAGGAGGGCCGATGTTAATGAAGTTCATGCTAAAGATACTTGGCGGCAGCGAGGCCACAGGCCTGTGGCAGGGCGCCAGGCCCAACCACGAGCCTCATTTCCATATGCGGGTCAGCCTGTGGCATGTTTATAGCTCGCCTCTCCACAGCGCTTTACCAGGAAGGTCCAGCCCCCCAGGTCCCTGGGAGGGAGGCAGGCGCTGGCTGTGGGAGGTGAGCTGCGTGCCTTTGGCTGCGAGAGCGCGGTTCCCATGGCGGCCCGGCCCCCCGACGTGAGGTCAGGAAGCAGGCCCCAGGCACCGCGGGGACGTGTGAGATGATGTAGGTGAGATCTAGATGTAGGGCTGTCCACACATGGCTGTGTGGTTATAAATGTACACAGGCCCGCTCGCGGACCGCTGTGGGCGCCCAGATAGCTCTGCACGCAGCTATACACGAGATGTAAACACACAGGCGCGGACCTGCGGCGCAGGGGCGGGGAGCTGGGGGCTGGGCCGACCCCCTCAGGTGATCTTAGGCGAGCGCTTGCTTCCTCCAGCTGCACGGGGCTCCCCCTGGGGTTGCCGAACCAGGACTTTTGGGAGAGGCACGCAGAGGAAGTGAGGGACCAAGGCTTGGGTTCCAAGCGCTGCTTCTTTACCAAGAGACGATTCTCTGATTTGGAGGCGTTTCTTCCTCGTCACTCTCCCTCATCTCGCCAAAGCTACCTTGTTGGGGTGATTCTATTCCAGCCATTCCCCGCGCCCCACCCCACCCCCTTCCTCCTTAGGCCGCCGTCACTGCCCTAGACCTGGCCCATCTTCCTCCCCCCGCACTCAGTGGGGTGCTGGTAAAAGTTTAACAACTGATTCTCTGGGTGGGGCGGGAGGGGCAGGGGAGCCATGATTTGTGGCTTTTGTCCATTTCTGTGGTTTAAATATCCCCACCAAGGGCCAGTTTTAAGCTACCAGTGTGAGGTCACTGAGTGTAGAGTTGGGCAGAGGTGCTCAGTAGCGTGTCATGAATGTCGCATTCCCACCGTATGGATGCACAGGTGTAAATAAGCTCAAGAGCAAAGATACTAGTAAAAGGTCGTAAAACAGTGAGAAAGTGATGAGGTTTTGAGTACTGACTACTTTTGTTTTAAAGGTAATTCATTTCATTGTAATTGTATAAAATCGAATTTAAAAATAAAGAACGTGTTCGACAGTTGGCTTACAAAAGTTCTCGAATATTTAGCAATCAGCTTTGGCAGGCATATGAGCAGGATCCAGAACAATCCCGCCCGCACAAAGGCCACGACCTCTCAGCCGTCCTGCCCATCCCCCATCTCTCTTCATTCCTGACTTATGTTCCTAAACTACAAACCTGATCATGTTTTTACACAATTCAAAGCTTATGTGAATTTTGTAATTTGAAAAGCCCTTCTTCATCTGACGCCACCGACCTCTCCACTTTCCATCCAGACCCCAGACCCCAGTCCCCACTCTCATACCAAACCTCTTTCCATTCACCAAATGGACAATATCTTTATGTGTTTTGAAGACTTTGCAAAGGCTGTTAACTCTGCAGGGTCACTTTGACTCTCATGCCTAACCCATTCTTCCGTTTTCACCTGGAGGACAATGCCAATTCATCCTCGAAGATGGGGGTAGGCAAACTACAGCCCACGGCCAGATCTGGCTTGCCACCTGCTATGCTACAGCCCACGAGCCCAGCGTGGCTTTTACATTTTTACACAGTTGAGCAAAATAACAGGACCTTGCAAAGAGGTGGCTGGGCCCGTCCTGCAGAACCTTCCAGGCCGTGGTGGAGACTTTAGACTTTATTCTGAGGAAGGCTTTGAGCCAAACGGTAGTATAGCCTGAGGTATATTACGAGCATCACTCTGTAAGAAACAGACCTTGTTGGGAGGAGGCCAGCATGGAAGCAGGAAGAACAGTTAGGAGACAGGTACAAGAATTCCAGCAAGAGATGTGGTGCTTTGCACGAGGTGCAGCCTTGGAGGTGATGGGAAATGTCCAGATTCTGGAAACATTTTGATGGGAGAGCCACTTGGTTTTTCTGTTAATGATCCCAGCAAGATGAGGCAGAATGGTACTAAAGTATAGGCAGCCAAGTGAAGAGGCCATGAAGTCTGATCAGGGGATTAGGGAAGACTTCTCAGAGGAGGTCACTTCTGAGCAGAGCCTTGGAGGCTGAGGGGAACATCAAAGGAATGGGAAGTGGAGAGAGTATTTGGGATTGGATAAAAATGTGAGCAGAGTCATGGCAGTAAAAATGTGCCAGGTAAACACGGGGAGTGGAGAGTGGTCCCCTGTAGTCGGTGGGGTGAAGGCAGGGAGGCCACCGGGGGTGAGTCTGGGTCATGGAGGGCCTTGCTGGCGAAGCTGAAGCTTTTCCCGTAGGCAGTAGGGAGCCATCAGAAGTCTTTGGTAATGAATGACTCTTTGGTAATGAATGATATTGTCTCTGATGAGTGCATAGGAGGTTGGTCTGGAGGGTGTGGAGGCTGCAGACAGCAATAGGTAGGAGGCTGCTGTCATGGCCCAGGTGCCAAAGGAGGCAGATAGTGGCCAGCGACCGGCTGTGTGGTAGAAAGGAAGGCGTGGAGCCTGGCAAATTTTCCAGAGCAGACTTTGCAGTGTAACTGATTAGTTGTTGTAAATCTCGACTGCGGGGAACTAGAGGCATCAGCACAGCTTCTAGAGTCTGTCTCTGGATAAATGGTGATGCAGAGGGGTTCAGACAGGTTTCGGGATAGGTGTGAGGCATCCGGTTTAGGGGATGCTGAGTGGAAATGTGTGGCGAACATAAAGTTGGTAGATGAATGAAAGAATGAATTAAGGTCAGACTCTGAGTTTTATGGTGAAAGAATGAAATATCCCATGAGGGCCATTCCTGGCCTGACCCAATCTCTCACTGACTTGGATTAAACTGTACAATTTATAGCAACAGGTGCCAGGATGCTCCCCGCCCAGCAAGACAGGGGCTGTGAAGAACCCAGAGGGTGTGGGGGGAGGACATTTGATTTCTTTTTGGTAACTTAAAAAAATAAACTTTTAATCAAAGTGCAGAAAACTGCACACACACCAAACATACAGCCTGAAAAGTTTTCACAAGGTGATCATACTTTTGAAAAGCATCACCTGGACCAAGAACAGGACATTGCCAGCATCCTGGAGCCTGGCTCTTTGATGGAGGTGGTGGACACCTGGTGACCTCCTCTCTTGCCTTGGCCGAAGGCTTAAAGCCTCTGCCTTCCTTCCTCTGGGGGGCCCAGGTTCTCTGCTAATAGTCTCGTTCTCAGTAAGCCTGGCCTGGGGCAAAGCCCAAACTCCCGTCCCAAGGATCTGGGCAGGGTCAGCAGTCATGAATGGTAGTAGGCACCCTCGCGTGCACCACGCCTGTCCTCCTCTGTACCCGCCCATCTCCCACGACTCTTGGAGCCTGGGCCTGCCGGCCGAAAACGAGAACCCTCCTCTGCTCGTGTCAGGGACTCTGGCCTCAGCCATGGAGTTCAGTGACAATTCATTGAGTGGCCTGCGGATGTCAAGCCAGGTCTCTGCAACACTGAGTCCTGCTTGAGAGGGATAAATCAGAGCCCTGAGAAGGTCTCCTTTAATCTCTATGGTGTTTGAAGCACAGTAGTTATAAACTAAATTTTGATAAAAATAATACTAATTGCTGGTACGTATTGAACACTTACCCCAAGCCAGGGGAAGTGCTGGGCCTGCATCAATGCCTTGAACCCTCCCATCCACCCTCTGGGGTTGCTGCTTGTGTGTTTTCAGTGGGGGTATACGTTTCCTCACACTTTAATCACATATGCAGTGAAATCAAAGTTCAAAGGCAATTCTCCGTAATGGATTTTGTTTTCCTTACGAGCTTTCTCCTCTTCAGGAAGGTGGAAAAGGAAAAACACCTTTTAACTTTTGATTCAGCCGGTCAGGTGACCTTAGTAGCTAACAGTCTCTCTGGGAACTAACCTTTAGCTTGGGTTATTCAGGTTCCTGATGCATCTTTCAGGATGGATGCCTTGTCCCTCATTTCCCCCCCCCTTTTTTTTTTTGGCCACTGCATGGAACGTGGGATCTTAGTTCCCCAGCCAGGGATTTTCAAACCCGTGCCCCCTGCAGTGGAAGTGCAGAGTCCTAACCATTGGACCACCAGAGAATCTCGTCCTTGTTCCTCTCTAAGATGGCGCTGGGTGAGGAGGATCCTGCTTTGGAGGTAAAGGGCGTGGTATTGATGTCTTTGCAGGAGCAGGGGCCTGATGTGCTTATCACAGAGATGGGCTCCAGGCCACACTTGATGGACGTGCTTCCAGAGCGGCGCCTCTACCTCCTCGTCTGCCCCATAAGATGCACTTCCTTCTCTGGAACCAATAGCCAGAGGTGATGTCCAGGAGAGGGCAGTATTGAGAGGAGGCACGGGTTCCCCAGGTGAAGGGCTCTGGGCAGAGTGGCCAGTGACTGAAGGGTAAAGTGAGCCACAAGTGACGGACCCCATCAGCCTCTGGACATAACTTCCCGCACACTCCGTGGGGAACCGGCTGCTCACAAGCTGCCCTCGCCCCGCCAGCTGTGCCTGTCCCCGGTGTCCGTCTGCACGACCTGACTTCAGGCAGGTGGAGAGCTGGTCCCCTCCTACTGAATCTATAATTGCTAACTGGCACGCTACCACCAGGAACCCTGCTGAAATGTGGGCCTTTCCTTCCTGAAATTGAGGGTTTGGATGTAAAGAAAAGACACACAGGCCAGTTGATACCCCACATTCTAGACACAGCCTCATCATGTTCCCTAGGCTTGGGAGAGGAGTCATGTCAACCTTTCTACCTTCCCCACGAGGTATGAGACTAGGAAGATGACATACATTATCTCCTGTGAACCTGGACCTGAGGTTTTCTTGGTGTCACTGCATCTGTGAGGGGAAGGCTCAGCTTCTCCAAGGGATCATTGGGTAATTTTTCTGGGACTGGTCATGGTGAGAGCAGGACCTGTGATGGTGTTGGTGGTGCATAAGTGTGCTGGGCTGGCCACCCTGACCTCGGGGAAGCCGGCTGCACCTGGATTGATGGCAACTGGAGGGCTGCTGTGGGCCCCCCAGGAAGCTGGAGCAGGCTGTGGCTCCTGCACTCTGCTGGAGGCTGGGCTGTCTCTTCACCTCTAGCCACTACCAAGGGAGGGCGACAGAGTCTCAGGCTGGGCTTGCTCCTGGCCCTGAGAAGGCAGAGCACAGAGCACTTAAGGCTGTGCATGAAACAACCTCAGTGCATGGCTGGAGTCTGGCCATGGAATGCCAAGATACACAGGAGCCACTGTTCCAGCCCAGGTCTCCAGGGACTGGGGCTCCAGGGAATGAATGCCTGCATATTACCTCCTCCCCAACAACCTGAAAGCACTGTGCACAGACTGGGGTTGTGGAGGGGATAACTGAGAACTGGGATGGAGTTGGCCCATGGGCTGTGGAGTGTGGCTCCAAAAGACACTGTTCTGAGGCAAAACCAGAGTCAAGAACTACCAGATAGTGGAACAATGCGTTATTGTAAAGGGGCTGAGCAGAGGCGCCACAAGGAGATATCTGGCTAGATGAGCCACAGGTTCTGGAAACGTAACGAGGAGGCAAAGGCTGGAGTGTTTCCTGAGGTGCTGAAATGAGACACGTACGGGGGGTGTGGTGGAACTTTTTATAGAGAACTGACCATTTTGGACCATCCATCATCCGTCCATCCATCCATCCATCCATCACCCATCCATCCATGAAATCATTCATTCATCCAGAAGCACTTGCAATATGCATGGAAATGTGCTGAGAGCAGCGCGGGATGTAAAGTAAACTAAGGTCAGCCCCTCTGAATGTCTCCGTCCCCGAAATATAGCCAGTCTGGGGCTCAAGGAATGGCCCACAATGGCATCACATCTTGCATTACAACATACTGACCCTTGTACCCATCTGGGTAAGAACAACAGTTGCTGTAGTTTTGAATTTCTACCATAGTTGCTGCACTGGGTGCTTTGAATCCACGGTCTCATTTAGTGTTCATGCAAACTTGTGAGGGAATCAAGGTCTGGAAAGTTTAAGGAATTTGCTGAAGCAACTTGCTGAGTCAGTGAGTGACAGAATTGGGACGGGAACTGAGATCTGACTCTGGAATGAAGGCTCACCCTACCCTGCCCCACTGCCTCTCCACTCATAGGACCCCGCTGGTGGCTTTCAAGGTCCTATAGGGGGGATGGCTCAGCGTCTGCAAAGGAGAGTCTTCTTATTTCCAACCCTGAAAGTCTACAGTCCAATCTGTAGGGACCAAGCAAATCTACCCTGTCATCAACAAAAGGAACTGTACTTTTAGCTGGTTCATATATTGCATTTTCAAGCAAATCACTTCATATTTTGTAAGTGTGCTTATCTCCAGTAAGTACCCAACTTATAGGGTTACTGTGAGAATTCAGTGAACTGATTCACGTGAAACACTTAGACCCCTGCCTGGTATGTAGTGCGAGCCATTAGCACTGCCCAAGGTTTTGTATCCACAAGGTTTTCCATGGTTAACATATCTGCAAAACTCATGGTGCAGACCCTTCCTCTTAGAGATGAAGAAGCCCATTGGAGAAGCAGACCCGCCCAGGGTTGCTCAGTGAGCTTTGCGACCATGAGCTTCACTGGTCTGCAAGGTCGGAAGCGTCTCTGCGGAGGAAGCCAGGCTCGCTGGGCAGATGATGGCCTCGGGTGCCTGGACCCATGAATGGTGCTGAGTTACTACCAGAGCTCCCTGCTTCCTTTCAGCTCTCCTTGGAGCGCACCAGCAACCACAGCCAGCTCCCCTTACCCGAGAGCAAGCGTCCACTTGGTGGCTTCTCTGTGGTCCGCATTCCCTTCCCCTCTTCACCGGGCCCAGGCTGAGCTGCTGCAGAGCAAAGATGGTGTCTCAACATCTCTGAATCCACAAGGCCTGGCACCTAGTAGGTACCCAGTAAGTCTTCGGGGAATAAGGAGGGGTTGCTCTGGCACTAAGGAAGCAACTGTTTGGCCTGTACACGTGTGTCAAACCAACGGGGAACCAAGTGGGTGCATCTAATACTTGGGATTCTCCTTCAGCAGAGTGAATAGCAAGCGTGAGTTCACAGAAGGAACCAATGTGCTCAGTAATTGACTGAGGGCCGGGTGGGACAAGGGTGTAGAGACCCCCACAAAGACCCCAAGACCATTCCATTGAACTGTTTGTTTCTGTTGACCTCTCTTTCTTTAAATTTTGGGCTTCTTGAGGTCAGGGGGCATCACCAATTTGTCTGTGTGTTCTAGCACCTTAGCACAGGGCAGTAGATGAGCAAGTCTGTGTGTATCTACGCTCTGGAAAACTGCCTTTGTGCATCTGCAGGCCCCAAGCCAGTGGGGAGACCCTTGTTCCCCCCCCCAGGGCTGTTGCTTCTGACCCCACCAGACAGACCTCTGTTTTTCTAAGCCCCTCCCTGGCCGGCCACTTCATTATCTTTCATGTTTCCTCCCCCTCCTCTCCCTCCCCCTCCCCCATCCCTCCAACCCCCTAATAGAAGCACAGAGAGTCAGGGTTCTGAAGAGAGTGGCCTGCCCAGATTTGATCAAGACACAAGTGAGAGGCAATGATTTGTGAAGAAATCCTGGTCCCGTCTAATGGAATTTTCCCAAAATAAATTCATGTAAACAACTTCCCACAAAGAGGCAGTCAGGGGAGCTGGGCGTGTAAACAGCATGAACAGTCCCAACTACTATGGGCTCTGGTGTCGTCTGGAGAGGGGGCTGTGGGGAGACTCCCTTTAGCAAAACACCTTTGGCTCCAGTCCTTCTGACATCATAATGTCAGCCAATTCATTAAGTGAAAAAAAAAAAAAAAAAAAAGTCCTTCTTTTACTATCATCTCCAAAACATAGCAACACCACTTTGTAGCTAAAAAGACCGCAGAATGGATTTTGTTTACATTTCTCATCCCATTTGAAAAACCAATCAGATGGGGAGATCATCTTCCAGCCTGGAGAAAGTGGGGGCAGGAGTGGATGGCTGGAGGGACTGGAGGGGGGAAGGTGGCTGGAGGAAAACTCCCTGGAGACAGAGAAAACCATGTCTCCTTGGTGCTAAGGGATGGGTATGAATAAACTCATACAGTTCCTAGAATTAAGATGAAAAGTCTGCTCTCCCAGGCACTCAGAAGGACACTGAATTCTTGTGGCCTGGATGTCTCTGGCCACGTCCAAATGGAGGGCCGCTACGAGCCGGGCTGTGTGTACGGCTGTGCAGACCAAGCTTCCGGAGGGAAGTGTGTGCAGGCAAGCTGTGCGGGACACACCTTTCCCCCAGACATTTTTTCCAACCGAGTCTGTCTTTCCCAAGGCTGAGCTGTTTTCAAGATCTGGGCTTGATTACTTTCCCTCCCTCCCATTACCAAGGCCCGGCAAGAGAAGACCTGGGTTCAAGTTCCAGCCGGGCCACTGTTATGCTACCAGGAGACTGTTTAGCAAATTGCATAACTTCTCTGAGCCTCGGTTTCCTCATCTGTGCGGTGGGAACCTGGATAACATTCCCAGCCCTGTGGACTTCAGGGAGATGTCAGGTTCAAGTCAGGAAGTGGCTGCAAAGTTGTGGGATTTTATTCATTATAATGAATGATTTTTGCTTCGGCTCTATCGTGGCGCAGTTGGATTTTGCCGAGAACCTGACTGTCTTTGCAAATGTCAGAGCCGGGGAAACAGGGAGAGTTTAGAGGCGGGTGCCTGGAGGTGTACGAGGAAGAGCCATAATGCCACTGGGAGGTAGGAAATGGCAGAAGAGAAGAGGAGGCTACCAGCAATCTGCTGGGCTGATGAGCCCCACGCAGGGCTCCAGAGGACCTCAGGACTGCTCTCTGCCAACTTGTTCTTTTAACCAAGCCAGATGCCTGCTGGTAATGACGATACAGATGCTGATTGTGGCCAACGTCTGTGGGTCTTAAATTTCACCCCCTGGAAAGCGGTTGTACATCCCCACTCTTTGCCACGTGACTTTGTAGCGCCCTCCCACTGTGGGTGCAGGTCGCTTCCTCACTACACTGATGTTGGCTTGGCCATCTGACTTGAGATACTAAAGAAGTGTTCAGAGGTTTTAAACACGCTTGCACAATTTGGTTTCTTGTGCCCCTAAATCTGCCATGAGAAAAGCATGCCGCAGTAGCTGCTGGTTCAAGAAAATGTGTGGACATATGCACAGGCCTGCACACATCCCTGAGCCTGGAGCCAAGCATAGCTGAGCTACAGCCTGACACAGAGCTGCCCCAGCCAACTCATAGACCCGAGAGTGACAGAAACAAATGCACTGAGTTTGGGGAGGTTTGTTACACAGCATTGTTGCAGTCTGATACACTGATAAGGGCAATGAGGTTAATGCCTGATTCCCCGGCTCCTGAGATTTGCAAAGGTGTGGACACAGTTCTGATATCCATGAAGTTCATTTAATATGGTACTAAGCAAAGTGAAGATGGCCTGCGATTACTTATAATGACACATTTCCATTTTCAAAGCATCAGCTTACCTACACGTGTAGAACACAGATGCCTATGATGTCATAAACAGTAAATAGGATGCTGTATACCTCGATGTGTAAGAGCCTGGCCTCTGAATTCACATGGTCTTAGATTTGAATTCTGACTTTGTCACATTCAAGCTTTGTGACGTAGGAGAGTTTACTGAGACTCTCTGTGCCTTAAGTGCTTCATCTTTGAAATGAAAATAATAATTTTTGCTAGAGGGATATGAAATGGGGTAGTAAAATTTTTAGTACAGTGCCTGCCACCTTGTAAATGCTCACTAAATACGCTAATTATTATTAGCTATTGTTCTGGATGGGAAATAATATTTGTTAGTGTCCATAAAGCAATGTCTCCATTAAAGGCCAAACATAGTGGAGGATGTAAGTGGCTGTGGGGAGTGGGCGGAGCTTCCTCCGAGGAGAGGGTCGTCTTGTCCCTACATGGGGACAACCAGAGGGCATGGGCTCCAGGCAGCCTCGGCTTAGCTCTGTCACCTGAGTGAGGTGATGATACTCTTCAGCACTCTTGAGTTCTATCCCTTCATCAAAAGCCTCCCTCTCACTTGTCATCTGCTGTGCAGTGAGCCTCTTTGCCACCGATGGGCCTCTAGGAAACAGGACTCCTTTTGCTTGAACAAGAGGATGAGGGTCAAGGGACAGAGAAGGAGCCATTTCTTCATGTTTAGGGTCTACGTGTTGGGGACCCAGAGGGCTGGGATTTTGGACCTCGGCCATGGAGGGGATGCTCCTCTCTTTCCCTGGGGCTGCCAGAAAAGCATGGGCTTTCCTGCAGAAAGCTCCCTGAGTGGATGCTTGAGGATCTTTCCCCATCAACTCTGCCTGAAGCTAATGATGAAGACGACGCTGCGAACAGTGATAATTGCACTTCGGGGCAGCTCTCTATGAGGAACGTTATTAGATTTTGGTTCTCATAGCTCTCTGAGGAAGGCAGGACAGCGTTTTCAACCCCATTATTGGAGAAGCAGCAAGTAAAAATCTCAGTCCACCAACTCAGATGTGCAAATCTTCAACTTAAATTTCTATTTCAAGCTCCCATTGTGTTGGAAGGACACAATTGAATTCTTGGTCGATTCTGTTCCCCGTGAGCCTCGCCATGCTCTGTGGCATTTCTCTTGGGGTTTTGTCTAGGTTCTGAGGGGCAGACCGGTCTTGGCAGGTCTCCACTGAGACGTCCCTTGTTCTCCCTGGCTCTTGGTCACTGCGGTCACCATTGTGCCCGCCACTCCTTATTCTCAATTGCAAGAGATCTGGCTGTTTCTCAGCTAACTTCTGGACCTTTCTCAGCTACACAGCGCATAGTCCTCTGCTCCCTTGGACTCTGGTTATTTCCAACCCATCGAGGCTCTGTTGGATCCTCCTTTTCTGGACACGCCGCACAGTCACTCTGCTGTGGGTTTGCCACCACCTCCTCCGTGGTTCCATTTAGGAAATGAGGCACAGGTCTCTTCTCGCCCCAGATCCCACACACCTGGATAGAAAGAGCCTCTTATTTCCCCATCCCACCCCCACAGCCAAGCTGGTTCATCATTAGCTTCTTCTGCAGTCATGTTGATGAGGCAGCATTAGATGCTAATTCCACAAAGGTACGATAGTTCAAACACTGTAACAGTTTCTTCATCGTGAAACCTAACATGGGTCTTCCTCATCAGTAGGTGGCTCTCCTGGCCCCTTCCATCCTCAGCCCCCTCATCCTCAACGCGTGGCTTCCAAAGTTGCCGGTGTGTTGGCCTCAGGCCGGGGGAGGGGCCAGGAGCGTGGGAAAATTGAGCTTCGTAGGTGTTTCTGGGCGAGGCCCGGAAGTGTCCTGTATCACGGTTGATCGCATGCTGTGTGCTAGGACGCAGTTACCTGGCTATGCTTACCTGCAGAGGTGCCTGGCAGATGTAGCCTACCTGCATGCCCAGGAACAAGGGGAATGGGCTTGGTAAACAGCTAGCCTGTCTTGCCACACCATTACGTCTTTTTTTCCTTGTAATTTTTTTTAAAAAATTGAAGTATAGTCGATTTACAGTGTTGTATTAATCTCTGCTGCACAGCAAAGTGACTCAGTTATACATATATATATATACATATATATATATATATATATATATATACATTCTTTTCAATATCCTTTTCCATTATGGTTTATCACAGAACATTGAATATAGTTCCCTGTGTTATACAGTAGGACCTTGTTGTCCATCCATTGCATATGTAATACTGAGCATCTACTAACCCCAAACTCCCAGTCCATATCTGCTTCCCCTCCTTGGCAACCACAAGTCTCTTCTCTGTCGGTGAGTCTGTTTCTGCTTCCTAGATAGGTTCATTTGTGCCATATTTTAGATTCCACATATAAGTGATATCATATGGTATTTGTCTCTTTCCAACTTGCTTCACTTAGTATGATAATCTCTAGCTGCAACCATGTTCCTGCAAATGACATTATTTCGTTCTTTTTTATGGCTGAGTAATATTCCATTGTATATGTGTACCACATCTTCTTTATCCATTCATCTGTCGATGGACATTTAGGTTGTTTCCAGGTCTTGGCTATTATGAATAATGCTGCCATGAACATAGGGGTGCATGTATCTTTTTGAATTATAGTTTTGTCTGAGCATATGCCCAGGAGTGGGATTCTTGGATCATATGGCAACTCTATTTTTAGTTTTTTGAGGAACCTCCATACTGTTCTCCATAGTGGCTGTACCAATTTAACATTCCCACCAACAGTGTAGGAGTGTTCCCTTTCCTCCACACCCTCTCCAGCATTTACTGTTTGTAGACTTTTTAATGATGGCCATTCTGACCGGTGTGAGGTGCACACCGTTACATCTTTATATGAGGGGTCTTTTAATGAATCTTGGATCAAGCGACCTAATTCTGTTTTATCACGTAATTGCTGTGTCCTGAGACAACCCCAGGATCTACCTATGTTTGCAACTCAAAAGCTGTTTCTTTGTTTCCAATGTAGGTTTCCTTCCTCAAAGAAATAGATGCTGCTGAGTCCAGTTGCCTAATGGGACAAGAGAACTAGAAACAGGAAATACCAGAGGAAAGCGCATCAATAAATATTTCACAGTCTTAGAGGTAAAATGACTTGTTGACAACTGTATAGCTAGTAAGTGATGGAGCTGGGACTTGATCTAGAACTTAGAGCATCAACCTCTTTGTTGGGGACCCCTAATCCATGACATCCAGCAAGCCAAGAATCCAGAAAAACTCTAGTTCTTCCATATTCTGGGGTGTGGTATCTGGACCGAAGACATGGGGGCACACTCAAGGATGTAGCAGAGATGAGAAAGGTGAGCTCCAAGAGCCATATGTGGGAAACTGCATCAAAGTGGAGTTATACTGATTTTTCTTCCTTATCTGCCCTTCCACCCCAATTTCATCTTAGCTCTACCTACTCCCTTCTAAGCATATCTGCCTCTTTATCAACCCCTCCTGCTCCCCAGGGCTCCATGCTCTGCTGCTACTAAGAGATTCAAATCAGAAAAGCTGTGTTGGTGGTCAACTGATGCTTACAACCAACACTTCAACTAACAGTTACTGAGCACTCCCTCTGTAATGAGGGTTGTTTTGTGAGCTTTTCAGCATGACAGGCTGAAGAGAGAACAATCTTTTAGTTGGACAAATTAGAGTATGAATCTGGCTTGGCAGCCCAAGAACAGGAGGCTGGGCCAAGTGACTTAACTTTCCTGGGCTTCATCCCCCCTCATTACTACAGTGGGGGCAATAAAACCAACATCCCAGGATTTGTGTTCTGGATTGAATGTGGAAGGGCCTTGCAGAGCTATGTCTTCACTCCCTTACAGTTCAATTTACAGACCCTCCCCCATCTGTCCCCATCTTCTCCTTGGCCTTAAAGGCTCATCCTCCCACAGATGCTCTGGACCCTAGTCCCTTTTCACCTCTCAAAGCCCTGTCTCTATCTTTATCCTCTCTCTTGACTGTATTGTCCTTTTGCTCTCCCTACTGGATCATTCCAATCAGTGCTCTCACAGCTGCTCAATTTTTTCAAGGGATAAAAAACATCCCTTGAAGGGACTTCCCTGGTGGCGCAGTGCATAAGAATCCACCTGCCAATGCAGGGAACACGGGTTCAATCCCTGGTCTGGGAAGATCCCACATGCAGTGGAGCAACTAAGCCCCCGTGCCACAACTACTGAGCCCGTGTGCCACAACTACTGAGCCTGTGCACCACAACTACTGAGCCCGCGCGCCAGGCTCCGCGACAAGAGAAGCCACTGCAAGGAGAAGCCTGCACACTGCAACGAAGGCCCCCCGCTCGCCACAACTAGAGAAAGCCTGTGCAGCAATGAAGATTCAACGCAGCCAAAAAAAAAAACAAAAACAAAAACTAAAAAAATCCCCAAATAACAACAAAAAAAACCCATCCCTTGGGAATTCCCTGGCCGTCCAGTGGTTAGGAATTGGAGCTTTCACTGCCGAGGGCACAGGTTCAATCCCTGGTTGGGGAGCTAAGATCCCACAAGCTGTGTGGTGCAGCCCACCCCCCCCAAGAAAATCCCTTGACTCCATCAACCATTCTGCTCCAGCTACTGCCCTTCTTTTACTCCCCACCCTACCCATCCCAGATTTAAGCTGATAAAAAGAACTGCCCACACATGCTGCCCCTGCACTCACCCAGTCCAATATGGCAGCTACCTCACTACTCCATGAGGCTGCTCTTGCCGAGGTCACCAATGACGGCCATGATGGCATACACAGTGGCTCCTCTGTCTTCATCTTATTTAGTACTGAAGTAGCTATAGACCCTGTGGACCACTTTTTCCTTTTTAAAACATTAGTTTCTCCTGGTTTTCCTCCTAGCTCTTGGGCTGTTCCTTCTCGATCTCCTTGGCTAGCTCTTGTTTCTCTACTTGTCTTCTAAGTTTTGGGGTTGCTGGCCCTAAGCCCTCATGTCTTCTCCCTCTAAATCTCTCCCCAAGTGATTTATTCATCCTCATGACTTGATGTGACAACTCTATGTTCTCACTCCCAAATGTGTATCCCCTGAGTGTGGATTTCTTTGGAATTCTAGATTTCCATTAGGAACTGCCTGCGTGACATTCCCAAAGAGGACTCTTTATTTCGCTCCTTATTAACATCTGTTCCTTCCTCAGTCTCTTCCCATCTCAGTTAAATGTCATCCTCACCCTTCCTCTCCCTCACCTCCCACATCCATTCCATCACCAAGTCCTGCTGATGACATTTGTGGGTGTATCTCTGATGTCCCCACACTAGCCCCAGCCCCTTTCCGATTTATAATCACTTCCTTTCTGATGTCCTCAGTTCTACTCTTAAGGTACACAGCAGGCACTCAGGAAATGAGGCTGTCTGGGTGGTGGGTTCCACTTACGGCTCTTGGGACTAGAGAGCAAAGGAACTTGGGGCCTGAAGGCATTGCCCTCCCTGCCCTGCAGCATCCCTGTGGTACCTCCCAACCAGCCTCTGCCAGGTGGTAGGTCAGAGGGACCCTGGAGCCTCAGGCAATTTGGCAGTAGGGAGAGGCCCACGGCTTCAAGACACCAGGGAAGGTGGGCCAGGCCACTGCTGGGCAGGTCGCCTTGGAGAGGATCCTCAGTGCTAACGCAGAGCAGGTGGGGAGGGGGCTTGCTGGGAGGTTCTGGGTGATATGGTATAATGCTTGCCTACCTGGGACCTTTGGAGAAGGGACCAGAGTGGAGGATAAGCAAACTTTAAAATAGGCATCGAATGAAACATGATATATGCACTTCCTGAATCCCAAAGCAGGGAAAGTAGCTCAGAGGAGGATGCAGTAGGTGGGTGTGGAGAAGCCACCAGCTGGTCCTGCTCTGTCCCACCTTTAAGCCTTTCGTTGCTCAGGCAGTTCCTTTGCTTCAAATTCCCTGGACCCACACCCTGCAGTCCCAAACCACATGTCATGGCCTCCCCGCATCCTTCACTTACCCCTGTCCATCACAACCTCTTTGGGGTGAGGGCTGAGATTTATCCAACCTTGTATCCCTAAGTCCTCACTGTGTGCTTGGCACTTAGTGGGTAACTGTGGAATCCATCCAACTCCTCTAGGTCCAGACACTTTCTCTCTGTGTTACCTTCCTAAACAGTACATACCTCTATCACAGCATCTGGTCCTTTGCACTTACAAGTATTTCTTTATTCTTGGGCCTCCCCAGTTGGAAAGCAAGTTCCTTGGAGCCAGGAGCCATGTCAGAATAATCTTTGTATCACCAATACTCAGCACTTTTGTTAAATGAGTGAATGAACTAATGAACGATCTTCCTTCTCCAGTCTCCAAGAACCCCAGCTTCTGGAGGGTGCTTCTCAAGCAGGTCAGACTTTGAGGTAGTGCCCCCTGGAGGCAGGGAGGTGAAAAAGCAAGTGGAGAGCAGAATCTGGCCCAGGAGAGGGCTTGCTGCTGGCTGTCTCTTCTTGCAAACCTCCAAGAAGGTTTCCACATATCCCACTTGTCCAAAGACCAGGTACAGCTTTAGGGGATCAGACACATGCAATCGCTTCCTAAATATTAAAAATTGCCTTGAGTGTCTACTAGATGCCAGTCACTGGGTCTATATTAATTTCATTTTTGATACCTATTGTTTTCATTATACAGACGAAGGTACAGAGGCTCAGGAAAATGCAGTCTCTTGCCCGTCTTGTTTTATAAGGTGGACTGAACCCAGTGTCTGCCTTCTTGACTATGCCCAATTTTTATTCCATCAGGGAAGAATTATAAATAGATATGTTCCCTTCCTGACTATAGGCCTCTTTTAACCAGGTTCCTTTTTGAAGGCAAGTCTTTTTTTGTGATGTGAGCACATCTCTGTCCAAGTTGAGAAAGTCCAAAGAGGGAGGCCAGGTTTGACAGCTCTTAGAACTGACCACCAGGTGGTGCTATTGGCCCAACATATAGCCTTACAATGTTGGCCTTTGGGGGAGTGCTAAAGTGCTCAAGGCAAAAGCTTCTGCTGTTGTAATGAGACCTATCAGTCCTTGAATTCTGCCATTTGCCTAAACTTTGTTTCCATAAGTCACCTCATCTGGACCCCAAAACTACCCAACAAAGTTGCTGTCTCCGTTCACTGGAGACTCAGAGAATTTGAGTAGTTGAAGTTGCCAAAGTTATAAATCAAAGAGCCAGGATTTGAAACCAGATCTGTTTGATTCCAAATCGTCAGATCCTTGGGGACCAGAGGGACGGAGGCCCGACCTGTGAGTTGCACAGGAACGGTCCAGCTTCCATCTTTTTTACTGGCATGGCTTGAGATAGATTATCCGGGAAAGTTCTGTCCAATGTCAGGCCCCTGGGCCAAGTTGTAAAGAACCAGGATTTGCCAGGGAACCTTCTGGGGAAGCAGGCATCTCTGCACCACCACAGAGCACTGCCCCATTTCTTTCTTGAGAAGCGATGCTGTTTACTGCCCTTTCCCCACCTCAGTGGATTCTCTTGCTGGAAACAGCAAGCTCACCTTAGGGTTATGGGATAATTCACGTAACCTCTGGAAAACACCATTTGCATCCTCTTGTTTCGGAACGTACAAGTCAGCTCTTCTTTTGATTCTCCTCATTGTTCAAGGAGACACATGTTGCTCTATATTGACAGTTGTAATTGCATACACAGAAATAAATTCAATGAAGAACAAGGCTGCGTGGACAAGGGGAGATAGAGGGGAGGCACATACCATTTATCAGAATAAGAATATTAATACCTCATTAACTAAATGACTGCTCAGCCATCGATGTCTTGGGAGACTGACGAGAACCTGGCTCAGAAACAGTCACGTTGGCCATGATGAAGCTTCTGTGAACAGTCTAGGATATAAAACAGCCTGTGAGAAATGTATCACTGTCTTTATTTTGTAGCTGAGACGGGAACACACAGGTTCCTGGTTCAGAGTGTGGGCTCCAGATTCAGGTACCTAGATTTAAACCTACCTCTTCCACTTACGGGCCCAGGTTGGCCTGACACATCCATGCACTTTTAGATGCCCCCTCCTGCCTCCTACCCTGAGGAGGTACTTAGAAGGGGAGGCCCTGCTGTGGGGCAGGCCTGGAAAATATCAGACTTGAGCCAAGTATTTCAGGGTGCCGTTAAAATCTGAAACGTTTGGCTGCCTGCTTTGTATCCTTTACATTTCCCATCTCTTGGGACTCTTGAATCCTTACCCTTCCAACGTCTTTCGCCCAAACAGATAATCCCCACTCCTTTCTCCAGCCTCCTGGGTTCCCTGCGGCTCCTTGCTCTTTATACCCTTCTCTGGTGCCTCAAAAAAGTCCCTTCACATCATCGTGCCCATGCCATGGCCTCCTAGTGGACCCGAACTTTCTGCTAGGACTTCCTCCTATTCATAAAGATGTGCTTTGTCCTCCCCCATCCCTTTCCCAATATTCTTTTCCAAATCATCAAATAGAAAATATCTTAAAAGACTTCAGTGTTTTCTTGGTCTTCCAGAGGAAAGTGGACCCCAAATTTCTTCAAAGTGTGAGAACTGAGCTGGATATTCCAGGCCCTTAGACCAAGACGAATATCACCTCCTAGTTAGGAATATTCCTGGGGTTCACTCCCCGTGGGGCTGGCTCCTCCTCCTCAGAACTCCAGGCATCCTGTCTTCTCCACAAGTGAGGGGACCAATCTGCTTCAGGATCTGAGCAAGAGAGAGGCCTGTGCTGGGCTCTGTGGTCCTCACTGGAGCCCAGCAGGAATTGATGATTCCCTCTATTGTTAAGCAGGAGCTAAACATTTTCTGGTTAATATTTTGATCCTCACAACCACCCTATAAGGTAGATATTTGTGGCCCCATTTTACAGATGAGCTAACAGAGTGCCCAGTTTACTCCAGTACCAACTGGCAGAATCAGAATCAGAATCCAGACTTGAAAGCCCTTATCCTTTTTACTTCTCCATGAGTAAGAGCCCAGGATGGCTGAGGGCACGGAAACATCATGGAATGGACAGCGTATTAGTTTCCGGTAGCTGCTGTAACAAATGACCGCAAACGAAGTGGCAGTCTCTTCTCCCTCTGTTCAGGAGGCCAGAAGTCTGAAATCAAGGTGTCAGCAGGGCTGCACTCCAAAGGCTCTAGGGGAGAATCTTTCCTTGTCTCTTCCAGCTGTTAATGGCTCCCGGCGTTCTTTGGCTTGAGACAGCCGAGCTCCATTCTCTGCCTCTGGCTTCACATGACCTACTCTTCTCCCTGTCTCTCCTCTGTGTGTTTCTTATAAGGACACTTGTTATTGGATTTGGGGCCCACTTGGATAATCCGAGATGATGTCATCCGGAGATCTTTAACTTCATTACATCTGCTGAGACCCTTTCCTCAACGATGGTAGAATTCACATGTTCCAGGAGGTGGAAATGTCTTTTGGGGGCCACCATTCAACCCACTAGGGACAGCCATACGCCTACAGGGACAGTATGAGTTCTCCTGTTCTCTGTAGCTCCAACAGCTAAGGTTGGGGCCAAGGAGAATGGAAGCTTAAGGGACACAAGTTTTTACTCATTATAAATAGGAACTTTCTTGTAAGCCAGAGTTAACCAAGGTGACCTGTGTCCTCTGTGGAAGCAGCGAGTTCCCATCATTAAAGGTGAGTAATGGGAGGCCGGATTTAGGGCTGATTTATGCTTTGGCATGGTGAGCACAGGCCATATAATATTGCAGGGAGCCCTGGAACATGTTTTCATTTCTTTTAAAATCAGAAAAAAAGAGCTTTTAGGATGAACAAAATGTTTTGTTATACAATATTCATATATTCATCTGTATACCAGTGTAGTGGTAAAATAAGGCTTTAAATATTTGGTTGACGGAGGAAGAGGTTTACAAAAGCAAAAATGACTAGAGCCCATGCATGTCATCATGTGGTCCCGACTAGACTATAACTTAGTGGCAAAAGGATGGGGAGGGGCTTCCCTGGTGGCGCAGTGGTTGAGAGTCCGCCTGCCGATGCAGGGGACACGGGTTCGTGCCCTGGTCTGGGAAGATCCCACATGCCACAGAGCGGCTGGGCCCGTGAGCCGTGGCCGCTGAGCCTGCGCGTCCGGAGCCTGTGCTCCGCAACGGGAGAGGCCACAACAGTGAGAGGCCCGCGTACCGCAAAAAAAAAAAAAAAAAAAAAGGATGGGGAGAAGGGACGCTGGTGCTGGAAGGGGTTTGTCACCATCACCAAGACCTTTGGTCATGCGCCGACACTGCCCAAGTGTCTCATCCCCTGCCACGAGGGCCCTCCACCTCAGAGCACAAAGTCCTCTTGCTGGGACACCTGTTCTGGATTGCTTGGAGCTGGCACTTGAGAATGGGACCCCCTGGCAGCCTGTCACTGATGACATCTGAATGGTGTTCACCTTTTGTAGGCGTTTGTTAGAAGCTGAACCACGATGATAACACATAAATCCCTTGGGAGAGAGGGGAAGGGAATCTACTTTCTTCTGGGCACTTTACAGTTGTTACTTTATTCCCACATTTTACAGATAAGGAAAGTGAGGCTCTGAGAGGTTAAGAAACGTGCTCATTTCCTGGTGAATAAACAGTAGACACAGGTCCATCAGAAGCCATTTTTGTCTGCCTTCCAAGCTGGGTATCTTTCCATTGCACAGAGCTGCGTCCGTGTTCCTGGACAGAAAAACAGCACAGGATGGGAGTGGGTGGTCGGGAAGGTGGGACTAGAGTTTGGGGTGAAACTTCTCGTCCTGGATTTTCAGACTCCGCGGCCCAAGTGCGGTTGGATTCTAAGGAAACCAACATGCCCAAGGCCTTCATTCAGGCTATCCTACTGGCCTGGGAGAAGTCACTTCTGCACTCCAGCCTGCGGCATTCTCGAGGGTGGAACCAGAGGAGGTGGACGTGATCCCTAAATTCTGGGATGAGATCCATCTGTTCTTTGGCCCTTCTATAGCACGTCGTCCCAGCTAGCTTGAAGGCCCCTCAAGAGCAGGGAATAAGTCTATTATTTTATGTCCCCAAATTTAGTATTTCAGCATCATCTTCATGATTTTTGCCTCACTAGTACCACTTGTATTCCAATTTACATAACATGATCTTTCAAATGAACTTACCTTTGAAAAATGTTACTCCTGTTCTCAACAATAATATTCATGAAATCATAGGCTTAATTCATTTGTTCACTCCTTCAACAAATCTTTGTTGAATGCCTATGGGCTAACAGGCTCTTCTAGATGCCAGGGACACAGCAAAGAAAAATACAGTCAAGTCTTTACCTTATGGAGATTACATTCCCGGAGAGGAGATGGAGCACAGATACATATATAAGAGAATTACAGATGGTGATAACAATTCTGGAGAAAATTCCGCAGGGTGATGTATTAGATCGAAAGTTTTGATGCATAGTAAGTGATTTTACATTGTAGCCCAATAAATATACAAACATACACAGAACGGAACAAAAGGGTTGTGAAACAGTAAAGGGAGCCTTTACTACACGTGATGTGCTCTCATATTTCCTCTCCTTTTCTATTATAGTTTAAAAATACACTGGTTATAAGCCACTAAGACTGACCTTATGATCTACCAGTGGATTGCAGCCTGCAGTTTGAAAAACACTGGAACATCAGCGGGACTGGTGGTGGGACGCAAGACACTGTTTAAAAAAAAATTGGGGGGCTTCCCTGGTGGCGCAGTGGTTGAGAGTCCGCCTGCCGATGCGGGGGACACGGGTTCGTGCCCCGGTCCGGGAGGATCCCACGTGCTGCAGAGCGGCTGGGCCCGTGAGCCATGGCCGCTGAGCCTGCGTGTCCGGAGCCTGTGCTCCGCAACGGGAGAGGCCACAACAGTGAGAGGCCCGTGTACCGCAAAAAAAAAAAAATTTTATTGAAGTATAGTTGATTTACAATATTGTGTAAGTTTCAGGTATACAGCACTGCGATTCAGTTATATATATGTGTAAATATATAGCTACATAAATTCGTTTTCAGATTCTTTTCCCTTATAGATTATTACATAATATTGAATATAGTTCCCTGTGCTATACAGTAGGTCCTTGTTGGTTATCTATTTTCTACATAGTAGTATGCATATGTTGATCCCAGCCTCCTAATGTATCCCTCCCCCCACCCCCTTTTCCCCTTTGGTAACCGTAATTTTGTTTTCTGTGTCTGTGAGTCTCTTTCTGTTTTGGAAATAAGTTCATTTGTGTCCTTTTTGCTTTTAGATTCCACATATAAGCGATATCATATGATATTTATCTTTCTCTGGCATGACACTATTTTAGAAAGGGCAGCCAGAGAAGGAGCCTCTGAGGAAATGAAACTTGAGCAGGGATAACAGAGCTGAGAAGGAGGGAGCTATGTAAAGACTTAGGGGGAGAGCATCCCTGGCAGAGGGGGTAGCAAGTACAATTCCTTGAGGTGGGATTGAGTTTGGATTAGATGTGTTTGTACTCTGTGTGTGTGTGTGTGTGTGTGTGTGTGTCTTAAAGTGATCCAAGTATTGTAATACAGATAAAAATAATTGTATAGGAATCAACGTAGAAGTTTTCTCCGGGAACAATGCTTATTAGTCTCCTTTTGCTTCTCTTATGAATCACTGCAAACTTCGTAGCTTAAAACCACACAGGTTTATCTTCTTACAGTTCTGGAGGTCAGAAGTCCAAAATGGGATGGCTGGACTGTGCACCTTCTGGAGGGTCTGGGGGATAATCCATTTTCTTGCCTTTTCCAGCTTCTAGAGGCTGTGCACATTCTTTGCCTCATGGAACCACACCACTGCAACCTCTGCTTTCATCATCACATCTTCTTCTCTGGCCCTGACCTCCTGCCTCTCTCTTGTAAGGCTCCTTGTGATCCCATTGGGCCCACCTGGATAATCTAGGACAACAGATTATGAACTTAATCACATCCACAAAGTCCCTTTTGCCATGTAAAGTAGCAAAGTCACAGGTTTGGGGGATTAGGATGTGGACATCTTGTGGAGGGCGTTATTCAACCTCCTACACTGTGTAGAATCTTGTGGGTTGTTGGTGAAGTCTTCCCTGTCAGGAACATTCTCTTGCATCTCTGTTCGATGTGGTCCATGCGCTGAGAGTGCGATACATACTTGCTAGATGGTTAAATAAATAGAAGAGCCTCCCTTTCTCACTTTCTCCTGCTGCCCTACCGCTTCGTCTCTAGTCTTCTAAAAATATATCTGCTCGCCAGGAGCCACTCCGGCCAGAGACAAATGGGCCAGCATTTGCTGGTTTGCACAGGACTAGAAAACGCCCATCCTGCGCTCCTCCTCATGAAACTTCTTGCACATCTGAGCTGGAAGGGACTTTGGAGATCACAAGTCTACCCCTCTCAATTTGCCGAGGAGGAAAAGCTTCTCAGCCCCTTCACTTCTATGGCTTCATTTGGTGTTTTTAATTACGACTCACTTTTATAGGTTTGTCTCGCCTTCAAAATACACGATCCGCCCCCACCCCCGCCGCCTTTCTCATTTTATCCTCGTTCCAACGGTAAAGGGCAGGCATCAATCTTCCCATTTTACAGATGAGGAAACCTAGGCCCTTAAAGTCAGGGAGTAAAACTGGGCCTGGGACACAAGTGTCCTGAATTCTCTTCCCCGCAAACTCCTTCCATGAGACTCTCCAACTTCTCTTTTATTTTTCAGAGTTCAAAATCTGGAGAGTTTCTAGAAGGGCTTGGAAAGGAAAGCGTGTTTTTTATAGTGCCAAGAAGCAGGAGTAAAAGACTTTAATTCTGAGAGACAAAATTTAGTTCAACATGTGGGGCAACATTCTAGGAATCAGTATCGTCCAAACTAATATGATTGGTTGCCTACGGAGAAAGAGAGGACCAGCTCCTTGTCACTGGATGGTCCCTAGCAGAGGCTGGGCTTGGAAATTGTTAACCTTGCTTAGATAATCTTTGTGTTAAAGGTTTAGCCGTAGGCTTTTGAGACCTGTGGGGAGCAGGACACCCTCCACCCCCCCGACCCCCCCCTGCCCCCCTGGGTACTCCGAGGTCCTGTCCTCATCTGTCTCAGGCATCTAACCTAGGGCCTTGGAGGAGGGGAAGGGGAAGGGGGGTACAGAAAATGGGTCTTACAATGGGGGTGGGGGACTGATGTAAAAGAAAACCTCAAACAGGGAGCCCACCCCCCTAGGAGATAACAATCGAATTATATACATTTTAAATGGCATTCTCGGGGTCTGAGTGATTTTCATATGAAAACTCAGCTTGGAGTCCTTGGCATCTGTTTCTCCTAAAAGGATAGAAACCAAGAGACTATTTACATATTCTTTGGGCCCTATCACCAATTAAATCTTTTCAGAACCTCAGTCCCCCCTGTCCTCAGGCCCCCACCCCCTACCCACTCTCTCCACATTTAGGATTGAATTTCTTGGCAGACGGTGGCTGCTGCTCTCTTTGGTGATTTATTTATTCAGTTGGATTATTTTTCATCTCTAGCCTGGGCATTTCAGGCCTCGGTGTCCACCTTCTGATCATGGGGAAGTGACCCTGCTCGGGGACCCTCCCCAAACTGGGCTGCGGGGCTGAGCCGGGGACGCATTCCTTCAGGCGCCGAGAGGGGCCTGTCTCCGTGTCATGCCTCCGCACCCCCGCCCATCCCTCCCGCCTCCCGACTGTGACAGAGCTTCCTCCGGGAGATGAGGGCGTACAGCTGGGTGACGTCACCAGGAATGCACAGGGGCCTGAGCAGGGGCCCGGAAGGAGCAGAAATGAGATGTCACTGGCAGCAACTGGACGGTTCGTTTCATCATTTGCTTTAGAGACAATCCGGTCCTACAGGGACTAAGGAATCTGCTGAAATGTCTAAGAAAATTGTGTCTGATGGAATGCGCCTCCCAGCTCCTCCCTCCTCCCTGCCCTCCCTGCTCAATCATCTGCCTCCAGGGCTTCTGTTCCCAAGAGGGAGCGAGAAGAAGGCTTGGAGCAGAGGGCTTGGTCTACAGCCCTTTGAGCCAGCCTTGGCTCCCTACTGCCCCTGCTACTTACCTGCTGTGTGACCTTGGGCATGGCACACAACCTCTCTGAGTCTCCCCTGAGGCATCTAAAAAATGGGGCAAACAATGGGTCCTGCCTCCTGGGGTATGGAGAATGAATGAATTGGTGCCTGTGGCGTTCCCAGGACCATCCCTGGCATGTCGTAGGGACCTAATAGCTGAGGGTCATGAGTAGTAAGCTGTGATCTTAGAATCAGAGGCTGAGGCCTGCAAATGAGACATTCAGTTTAATTCAACAGGTCCCTGAGTCGTGACTGTATCTTGACTATGTACTGGAGAGATGGAGGCAAGAGGGTGACCTTGGACTTTAACCTCACAGAGCCCCATGGATAAATCAGATGATTTATCTATAAGGTGAAGATGATACACATCTCAGTGTGGTTGTTGAATTATGGAGAAGATGATGTATGAAAACTCAAGCCATAGAGAGAATACTCCATACATTAGAGCCATTATTAACTATTTCTATCAATATACTAAACTACTAATAACACTCATAATAATAATACTCATAATACTACGACACTTATAGTAATAAGACCCAGTTCCTGCACTCAAGGAGCTCAGTGTTAAGTGGGTGAGATGGGCCAGTAAGTGGAGAAAGAGAAGGAAGGGCAAAAGGATGGTCTCCAGCACAGTGGATCTGGGCCAGACAGCCAGGGTTCATGCCCTCTCATGTGATCTAGGGTGAGTTACTTCCTGCCTCCCTGCCTCTGCTTTCTCATCTGTAAAATGTGGGTGATAATAATACCCACTTTGAAAGGCTGGGGGGAGGATGAAATGAATAAGGCTGTGCAAAAAACCATGATAATGTATGGTGCCCACCCTGCGGTTAGCACTATCGAAGCATCAGCTTCAACTGTCATCAGAAAGCACTTAATACTGTGTGGGCATAAGGGGAGTCTTCCCAGGAGGGGTGACATTGATGTTGGCCTTTAAAGGTTAAGAAAAAAATGTTCATGTATGGGTAGGAGGCATTCAGGTTGAGCTAGGCATTCCAGGCAAAGGGAATGGTGTGAACTGGAAAGTCGAAAGAGGTGGTTTATTTAGAACATGAAGATCTGTGCCAATGAAGAGAGTGTAAGGGAGAGTAAAAGAAGATGCAGCAAGAGAGGGAGGCCTGACAGTGGTTAAGAATCCGCCTGTCAATGCAGGGGACACGGGTTCGAGCCCTGGTCCGGGAAGATCCCACATGCTGCAGAGCAACTAAGCCCCCGAGCCACAACTACAATAAGGTCCCCTATGAATAAGCTGAGTTCCAGTTGAAGAGAAGGAGGCCTGGGCGGGCTGGTGAAGGAGCTTGTACCCTAAGGGAAGGGTGTGATACCTTCCCTCGGAGATGGCAGCAGATCTGGGTTCTGGAGAGAACAGCCGGGCTGCAGTGAAAAGGATGGTCTGAGGCGTGGACTCTCCATCCTGCCTGCTCATCTGTGTCTCCTGGGAGGGAGGGGTGGTTTAAAAAAACCAATGTCAAGGTTCTGCTCCTGACCAAGTAAAGAAGATGGGATGGGACCCGGGCAGCATCTAGTTGTTCAGCCCAAGTTGGGGGACCCCTGGATTGGAGGGAGCACAGCTGGAGGCCATAACAATACCTTAATACAATTAGGAGGTGATATGGCCTGAACCAGAATAGCAGCGTAGTGGCAGAGACAGAGACAGAGATAGAGGGGATGATGGTGGTAGCTGGCAGTCCACTGGTCTTCCCCTTGAGAGCCTCTGGCCTCATCTGTGGGACTTGGATCCCATTCTGATACAGAAGTCAAGAGGTTGGCTGTCAAGACCCAGCATTTCTAGGCATGTGCATTTTGACAAGCCATTGGGAAAATGAGCTAAGCCAGGAAGGATTCCCCAATTCTCCCCAGTTGGTGAGGTTGTAACTCCATCTTCCTCCTCCTTAGATAGTGCTAATTCACCAGACTCTTTGCCCAGGGCCGGCTCTGATGTCACGGGTGAGTTGTCTTGGTGGGGTTGGCTGGGCCTGGGTCGGTGTGGGCTCAGAGGCAAGCTTGCCAGCCTTTGAAATCAGAACTGATAGCTTTTATTTTATTTCAGCACTGTTTTTTTTTTAAAATTATATATATATATTTATTTATTTTTTGGGTTGTGCTGGGTCTTAGTTGCAGCAGACAGGCTCCTTAGTTGTGGCTTGTGGGTTCCTTAGTTGTGGTATGTGAACTCCTAGTTGCAGCATGCATGTGGGATCTAGTCCCCTGAGCAGGGATCGAGCCCAGGCCCCCTGCATTGGGAGCATGGAGTCTTAACCACTGAGCCACCAGGGAAGTCCCTATTTTATTATTATTATTTTAAAAATTTTTATTGGAGTATAGTTGCTTTACAATGTTGTGTTAGTTTCTACTGTATCAAAGTGAATTAGCTATATGTGTATATATATATATATATATATATATATATATATATCTCCCCTCTGTTTTGGATTTCCTTCCCATTTAGGTCACCACAGAGCATTGAGTAGAGTTCCCTGTGCTATACAGTAGGTTCTCATTAGTTATCTATTTTATAGATAGTATCAGTAGTGAAATCAGAGCTGACAGTTTTTAATAACATCAAACTTTAAGATTCATTTCTCATGTAGATGCTCTGGCAAACATTTCTCAGGCAGGGCAGGTGGTCTGCTTTTGGGCCCTCCAGGTCCCACAGCCCAGCCTCAGAACACTGACCTAATCCCCTTTCACTTTTAAGGCCCACAGACACCGCCATTCTCATGATGTCATGGTTCAGAGGCTCTGCTCTCCAGTGCCTCCCGAGTCACTCTTGTTATGGCTGAGCCAGGGCTCGGCTCTGCCGGGGGCCATGCTGGGGCCTGCTGGTTACTGCTCTTCCCCTGTCTCTGGGCGTGTTGTCCTTTCCCCTCCAGTTTGCCTCAAGGCCCTTGCCATTCCGTTTGCACACAGATGATTCTGGGAGCACAGGCGTGTGTGTGCTTGATGACTAGGAGAAAGGGAGCCCCCAAACTGAGGGCGAATAAAGTGTGGCCTGAGCACTGGACTGGACATCAGGAAAGACAGAGTCTCGTTTCTGGGTTGGTCACTCTTTCACTTGTGTCTTTCGCCTCTTGTCTTTTGGCCTCAGTCTCCCCCTGTGAGGTCAGCTGGCCTCCAAGAGTCCAGTCTGCCTTACCACAGTATGGCTTCTCCGGGATGAGCTTTTAGCCAGTGATTGGATCTAGACCCTCAGGGCTGAATCATCTGTATGATCTTTAAGAGGGTGGAGACTGGCTTCCTAGGGAAACGCTCAAGGTACACCCATAAAGGACGACGGAGACAAGGAGAACAAACAAGTCTTGCTGAGATCTCTACCCACCCCCCACCCCCCACCCCCGGCACGCTGGCTCCTATGCCAGCCCTGGGAGGGAGGCGCTAGAAGCCCCTTGGCAGAAATGGAGGCTTGGAGAGTTAAGCAACTTTCGTAAGTGAAAGAAATGGGATCTGAGCCAATTCTATCCAACTCAACAGTAATAACAGCGGTAGCAATAATAACAGCTGCGGGTCTGAGTGCTCATTATGTGTTAGACTCTGTTCTAATTATCTTATTTACTCTGCATCACAACCCAATGAACTTGGTACTATTAGCATCGCCATTTACAGAAAAGGAATCTGAGGGTCCAAGAGGCTCCTTGCTCAAAACAGAGCAGCTGGTAAGTGGTAGGACTGGGTTTCAGGTCCCAGTCTTTCTAACTCTAGAGCCTGTGGGCAGAGAATAATTGCAGTCTGAGACCACAGGAGGAAACGAATTGGAAAATGTCAGAGTGTCCCCACATGTCAAGCACTTGGCCTTGTGGAAGCAGAAGCTACCAGATGGAGAAGAGGCATACAGAACGGAAGGAGAGGGTAAGTCAGCTGAGAGCAGGGGAACAGCACACGCAGGGTGGGCTGGGGTCCTGGGAGGCGACACGCCCACGAGAGACAAACGGGCATGGCTGTCAAAGGAAGACAGTGCCCGGGCTTTATAATGGTTTCACACTGCCAGTTCCCATGAGGCCAGAGTCTCACATCACAAATAAGAGCCCTTCCCACCCCCCACCCTGCCCTGTTGTCCTTATAGCACCCACTCCTACCACATGCAGCCATTGCATTCCTGATATTTGACCCCGAAGTCAAAGAAGCTTGACTGAAACACAGGTCAGCCTGCTGCAGAGTCTGGGAAGGACAAGTCAGAATCCCCATTTCAGGAGTGTCCTTGTTAAACTTTCTTGACCTCCTCTGCTCCAGGATGTTGAGGTGGGTTACACCTCCCTCCCACAAAAAACTCAAACACATATACATATATAGCATGTGCCTGGCACATAATAAGTGCTCAATAAATAATACATAATCATAAAAACCTCTATATGTCTTTTGTTTTATTTCCACAACTGCCATTTGAAGCAAGGTGGCACTTAATCCCGTTTTACAGATGAGGAAATTGAGGCTCACAGAGTTTAAATGACTTGCCCAAGGTCCCATGGCTTGACGGAAAGATGCAGAATTAGCTCTGGGCGTTTTTAGTGGCCGGTGCAAAAACGAAGACACGATCTGTCCCGTGTTCACATCACCCTGGGCCCCAGGAATGGTGCTGTGACAAGTCTCTTGGACCTTATCTTGGTGGTGGCGGTAGGGGGGCGCTCTTCCCATGAGTTCACGGAGAGTGGAGTTTGTGGTGTGAGTGGTAGCCCCCTCCTTCCTTCCCTCCCTTCCTCCTTCCTTTCTTCCTGAAGACAAATTAAAGAAGAAAATTTGTTTTCTGTTTAAAGCAAAATAGCTGAATCAAGTTCCATGAAGGATAACAAGTGAATTCTCTGGACTTAGATCATTTACTTAAGAGGAGGATGCATGAATGAAAAAAGCTCTAATCTTAGCAATGAAATCATTACCATCAGCACTGTTGAGAAGAGGCACTCATTTATGATGGCCTTGTACTATTTATTCTGAAATTCAATTGTGGGCCAATGAAAATCAAATAGGCGGGCCACGGGGGTCGCTTAAGGGTGGGCTGCTCGGCACAGCTTTAATGTATTTGGAATCGAACTCACTTAGTGATTTGGCACTGAATCCCTGGGAGCACCCACCCAACCCAGCTGCCTGGAAAGCGGGAAATAAGACGATCTGTCTACAGACCGATGGCTGCCACATTCTCTCTTCGGACCAAATGAGCAGATTCTGACTTTTAAGTGCGCCTCCCCTCCCGGAGCCCACCGCATTGCCAGGAGCGCCAGCCACCTGCCGATGCTGCCAAGGGCCCAGGTTCTGGCCTGGGGCGCTTCCCCTACTCCTCCGACGACGTGTGCCCGCGTCTGAGCCCTGCCCCTGGGCTCCGGTCTCCGTCTGCCCTGGCCCTTCTCCTCTGGCTGGCAGCCCGTTCCTCCCCTTCTGGCTCCCCGATTGGCGCCTGGCCCCGAGCACTGTCTTGATCCTCCTGTCACTTGTGGCTTCTGATAAGAGACGTGCTCCCGCCAGATACAGGCCAGGCCAGGGAGTCACCGGCTCAGGGATTCAGGGTCAGGGTGATGCCAACCTGCCATTTGTTAGCTCTGTGACCTCGGGCAAGCCACATCCCTTTCTGGGCCTCAGGTTCCTCTTCTATAAAAGAGGGGTGATGAGATCTACTTCACTGAGGTGCTGAGAGGGTTAAATCTTGGTTGTGTTATTCTGATGTGAGATTTCCAGCTCACCTGTACACGGGGTGCTGGGAGTCAGACAGGAAAATCAAGTGTCCAGAGCGCTTGCATTCTCAACGCTGTTTTCAGAGGTACAGCCTCATCATAGTCATTCTGAGGCCTCGCCGTACTCTCCGTCTACACACGAGGAAACTGAAACTTCGAGGGAGAGTGAGGACACCTAAGAACAGCCAGCAAGTGGGGAGGGCTGGACTCGAACCCACGCCTCCTGACTCCGGGGTCCGGGAACACAGCGCGGGCGGCCGCTTTGATTCCCCGAAGAAGCTGCTGTCCAACAATGTGCCGCTGGGAAGGGAAGACAGGACGGGAGAGCAGCGGCTCCGGGCCCCCTCCCCCGCTCCCGATGATGACGGCTGGC
This sequence comes from Kogia breviceps, assembly GCF_026419965.1. Taxonomy (NCBI): domain Eukaryota; kingdom Metazoa; phylum Chordata; class Mammalia; order Artiodactyla; family Physeteridae; genus Kogia; species Kogia breviceps. The sequence goes on from NC_081328.1 coordinate 25,768,722, forward strand.
GGGGCGGAGGAATCCGCGCGGCTGGCTTGTCCTCATGCTTGAGGAATGTCTTGAGAAGTCGTGCCTAAGCCCTCTGTATCTGACTCATCATCTCCCCGTCTCCAGGAGTGTCAGAGAAGAGCTCCCTTAATCCCTCCTGTCCTCGGTCCCAGGCTTTCATTTGTCAAACTAAAAATATTCCCTCCGGGAACCTCCTTTTGCCAGAGGCTGAAGGAGGTATAAGGGGAATGGCGTTTTCGTGTCACTTCCTGACAGTGCCTCGCATTGTTTCCCCGCCAGGGCTGCAGAGCTGGTCAGCGAGAGCCAGGGGCCCCTGTCATTCTTGGGCCGGGGCCAGCCGCTCACCTTTCTCCTGTGAGCCGGCTTCCTCCCCCCCCCCCCCTCAAGGCTCCAGACAATAGCCCACCAGCCTGACACCCAGCCTTGGCCCAGTCCCCTCGGGGCTGTGTGGAGATTCGTGCCAGGTGAGGACTGTAGAATGCCAAGTTCATTTCCTTTGCAGCCTGAGGGGAGGGTGGACTGGCACGGTTTGTGCTTGTCTGCAAGGCTGCTTTACCTATAAGGGATGTCGAGCTTGAAGGTAAAGGAAAAGACTAGTCCTGATGCCCTAGGAAAAACAAACGGACTTGGAGCTCCCTGAGCCAGACGATGGCAGTGTTAAGAAGCCATCGACGTTTGTCTCCAGTTTCTCTCTTTCCTCTCATTTCTTCATTTTGTCACCCCTGGCAGCTCTTTGGTCTTCTGGGCTGATCCTGAGTGTCCATGACCTTGACTTGGCTCCAAACCTTGGCTCAGAGCCATAGAGCTACCTCCCTGGGCCCCACGAGGGTGCCCACTTGCTCAATGGAAATAGAACACAGTGAAACCAAAAGAGCATGGACTTTGGATCCAATCTTGGATTTAAACTCTGCCCCCCCCCCCCCCACCAACTAGCTGTGTGCGCTTGAGTAAGGTACCTCACCTCTGAGCCTCAGTTTCCTCATTTGTATTAGTGGACAGTCATACCCATTATACCGGGCTATTGTGAAGATGAATAAGACGGGGTATGTAAAGTGAAGTATACAATGCCTATCACACAGTAGGGGCTCCAAACATCGTCAGCACCATCATCATTCCTTAAAAGCCCAGCAACAGGGCTTCCCTGGTGGCGCAGTGGTTGAGAGTCCGCCTGCCGATGCAGGAGACACGGGTTCGTGCCCTGGTCCGGGAAGATCCCACATGCCGCGGAGCAACTAAGCCCGTGAGCCATGGCCTCTAGGCCTGTGCGTCCGGAGCCTGTGCCCCGCAACGGGAGAGGCCACAACAGTGAGAGGCCCGCATACCGCAAAAAAAAAAAAAAAAAGCCCAGCAACATATGCCACTACACCACTGGAATCAGAAGACCTGGTTCTAAGCTCAGCTCTGCCATTAACCAGTTGTGGGGCTCTGGGCAAGTCCCCTAATATCTCAGAGTCACATGCACTTATTTGTAAAATGAGGAGTTTGGACTTGATTTCCTCAAAGATTCTTCTCAGATCTAAGATTCCGGGGTCTTGGAAGAGAAAGACAAATACTGTATGATATCACTCATATGTCTAAAAAAAAATAAGATAAACTAGTGAATATAACAAAAATGAAGCAGATTCACAGATACAGAGAACAGACTAGTGGTTACCAGTGGGGAGGGGGGGTGGCATATAGGGGTGAAGGAGTGGAGGTACCGACTATTGACTGTAAGATAGACTCAAGGATGTATTGTACAACACGGGGAATAGAGCCAATGTTTTGTAATAACTGTCAGTGGAAAGTAACCTTTAAAAATTGTATAAAAAATAAAATTTGAAAACAAAAGCAACAAATTTCCAATGATTAAAAAAATAATAAAATAAAACGAAATTCTGGGGTCTTGGAAATACCTGGGAGTAGATGTTCATGGAAAACTTCCTTCTTTTAAAGAATACGAGAATTACTTTGCTGTACACCTGAAACTAACACAGCATTGTAAATCAACTATACTTCAGTTAAAGAAAAAAAAGAATATGAGACTAATGTAACTGCTTGCTATGGACTGACTTGTACCCCTGCCCCATTCATAGTGTTAAGGCCCTAACCCCCCAATGTGACCATAACTGGAGATAGGGTCTTTAGGAGGTAATTAAGGTCAAATGAGGTCATAAGGGTGGGGCCTTAATCTGACAGAACTGTTGTTTTATAAGAAGAAGAAGAGAGACATCTCTCTTCTCTCTGTCTCTGTCTCTTCCCCACCCTCTCGCTCTCTCTCTCTGTCTCTCTCTGCCTGTCGTGTGAGGACGCAAGGAGAAGGTAGCCATCTGCAGGCCAGAAAGAGAGTTCTCACTAGAAACCCAACCCTTCTGGCAACTTGGTTTTGGACTTCCCAGCCTCCAGATGTGTGAGAAAATACATTTCTGCTGTTGAAGCCACCAGTCTGTGGTATTTTGTTACGACAGCCAGAGCTGCCCAGGAGGAGCACTGGGAGAGGAGCGCCGAGGCAGGACTGCATCCACAGCCAACCCTTGACAGTGCTTACTGAGCCGAAGGAGTGATGGAGTCTCTGCAGGAAGGGGAGAAGCCACACCCACCCAGCAAACTTTGCAGTCAGGAATCAACTGGAACACTGCCATTAGAAGAAACTCCACCTTCTATCACGAATCATGGTTGACTCAGGCTCTGGAGTCAGCCAAGCTGAGTTTGAACCTGAGCTCTGCTACATGCCAGCTATGTGATTGTAGAAAAGTGAATTGACCTCTCTGGTCTCATTTTCTCATCTGTCAAATGACTCACATAATCACATTGACTCTACACTAGCTGTGTGTGTATACACTGTGCATAGACCAGTGCTTCTCATATAGTAGGCACTTGATATGCTGGATCCTGCTAATAATAATGTCATATTATCCATGATTATTATTAATTAATAGTAATGTCACTCATATGACTTGCTTTACCTGCTTAAGTTAAAAATGAGGCCATCCTTCTCTTGTTACTTAGGTGGAAGCTGACTGTAGCCCTTGTTTCCCCATCAGAGGAACGCCCTTCCCTCCTTCCTAGTGTCTACTGTCCCAAGGTAAGCTGCAGTCCCCCAAATGCTTCTTTGTATCAGACCCAGCCTTGCTGGGGGTTCTATTAGATGCAGGCATGACACCCAGAGGCTGGTGGAGGCCCAGACCGCCCTGAGCCACATAAGGCGCAGGAGAAACTTAACTTGTCCTCCTGTGACAGTCTCAGCTCTGGCTCTGGTTGGGGTAACAGCCCCCCTGTCCCCTCCCGTCGGAGAGCTCCATCTTGGGAGATCCGCCGTTCTTTCCGCTCAGGTGACCTCACTGCCCAATCTCAACTCTTCAGATATTTGGATAACCCTGAATCCAAAAAAGCATCATCTTCTGTCTGGATCTCCTAGTCCCCTATTCTTATCTGTCCATCACTTCACTAGAAGCCTTTGAGTTCCACAGACAAGGGATAATTAGGCAGAGTGGCCTTCGACAAGCTTCCAAAACGCCTTCCTTGGTGACAACGAGGTGCGTTCTTGTTTCCTATATCTTATGCCTATGGCTCTACTCAAGTGGTCCTTTTCACCCCAAGGAGATCTGCTCCAATAATAATTTCACGTATCTTTGAATATAAGATGCTATAGATTGTAAAATAAATCATTAGTCAGTGCAACATCAAGAAAGAAAAAAAAATGATGCTTCCAATTGTCTATGACATGCCATCCTCTGAAAGGCACATCATGATTTCAGAGATGCTAAAAATGTGAAATCATGTGCATCTCAGAATCAGTGAAATTATTAACAATATTAGCTAAGATCGCTCAAGGATTTATTCTGTGCTAGGTCCTCGTTTTAAGAGTTTTAAATGAATTAATTAAAGGCTTATGAAGTAGAGGCTATTATAATAACCCCCACTATACCGATGAGAAAGGTGAGGCACATGTAGGTTATGTAACTTAATGTCACATGCTTAGGGAGTAGTTAGATTCCAGCCCAGGCAGTTGAATGCCCCTCTTACTAGACGTGAAGCAATGGCAGCTTTTAAATAGAAACTGCCTTCTCATACATTCTCTATCTCTCTCCTATACACACACACACACACACGCACACACGCACACACATGCACACACACGCGCACACACTGGATTTTGAATCTTACCTTCATGGCTCCTCCAAATGCTATTAGAGTACCAACTTACATTAATGAGCAAGAAATTAGTATTGGAATGATCTGGTAAGTCTTCAGAAAGGAGTTTTGGTGTTGAAGCCCTACCAGGGATGAAAGGCTGTCTCCGTGTACATAACTCCCAGCACATGACAGTGTACAGGCTGCCAGGAGCCACTTTGTTTAAGTGAGAAGTTAGTTGGTTCGTCACTTCCCGGCTCTGGCTCTTCACAATGACCTTCCCGGGCCTGGGATCCACACCAGGGCTTTCCCGTGATGATACCGATAACATCTTCTCTAGGACCCTTCTGGAATGCCTTCAGCTGCTAGTGACACAAAACCCAATTACAAGCAGCTTCAACAAATAGGGCTTTTTTTTGCCGTTTGTTTCTTGTTTGTTCTCACCAGATGAGTGTCCTGAGGAAGGCAGTTCAACTCTGGGGCGATACCAACTGCTCACGTTGTTTTAGTCCTGTCATCTTAGCTTGTTGACAGGCTGCCTTAGGATTTTACCATGGTGTCTATACCTCCAGGCATTTGGTCATGTTCCGGGAAGAAAGGGGGAGGGCAGAAGGGCTTTGTCTTTTTATTTGGGAAAGGAAGCCCTCCCAGGAGAGTTCTTGCACTTCGTTAGCCAGAACTGGGTCACACGTCTATACGCTGAGGGTAATGATGGTCATGGCCGGTTTAGACCTGTAGGTATTTCCCATCCCCAAGATCAGGGAGTCGCTGACTACTACCTGAGTGATAACAGAGGCAGGGAGCATGGATGGCGTCTGCCACGTAGCTCCTTGCTCTCCTCCGACAATCTCTTCCCCAAGCACACCTCCGCCCTGCTTCTCTGCTTAGGCTTGGGACAAGAGGGTGTGTGATCTGCATTCCCATCAGTGATGTAGCTGCTGGAATGTAAGCACAGAGAAGGGAGGGACCACCTCTGCTGGGCTCCCCACGTTATCCCCAGAGCTTATCACAAGCCTGATGCATTGTAAGCACTCAGTAAACACTGGAGCGCATGGATGAACGAATACTGGCCAGGAGCCCGTGTGCTGGTCGCTGTCTCAGGGATCAACACGAGGATCGGGCCTCCCACGGCTGCCGGCCTGTAGCAGAAGGTACGTGTGTGCGCGCAGGTGTGTGACTCTGCGTGTGCGTGCACACCTGCGGCTCCGCCTGGCCTCAGATTGAATTACTGATGAACAGGCCTACGCAGCCGACCTGGCAGACTCTGAGTTTCAGCATAACAATGTCCATCATTTCCCCAATTCTTCTGATTTGGCCAAATCCTAAAACAAAACAAAGCTCCCCACCGGCTTCGGCTCACCCGTGGAAGAGCTCCGCTCTTTGGAGCCCGGTGCCCTGCTCGACAATGGGTTCTGGATGTTTGGGACTCCAGAGCCTACTAGTCTGCCTTTTCTTCCTCCACATGCTCTTGCCTAGGACACGGCTGCCTCCTGGCCTCTCCCTGGAGGTGTGCAGGGCCAGCTCCCAGGGCCCTCTGGGCCCCTCCTCCGAATGGGCTTTCTCCCATTCTGCATTCTGGGTTTCTCTATCCAGGGCCTCTGTTGATGTAATTCTCTTGACAAAGGAAGTGAGAGCAGTCTCCCTCTGTCTTCAAGAATCCCATTGACCCCAGGATGGAGGCTGCTACAGTCTCTCCAGTCTCTGGACCCTAGGAAACAGTGTGTGGTTGGCCCTTTCCATTAAACTTGATCTTTAGACCCCAGGATGTGCGAACCACCTTTCACTATTATCTCACGTGTGTCTAGGAGCTTGCACACATGAATTTGTGAGCTTCTTATAAATCAAATAGGAGGTTAGATTAGACTCTCTTTGAGGTTACTTCTAACAGTGACTAGGTAGTTATTACAATTGTTATTATTTTTAATATAACTGAGGAAGCTGAGCCACAGAGAGGTTAAGGGAGAGGCTCAAGGTCACACAGCAAATCAGTAGCAGAATTGAGAAATGAACTGAATCTCAGTCCAATGAGCTTTCCATTACACCATCCTGTCTTTCCAGTTAGTTTCCCCATGAATCCCGAGTGGATTGAGGCACAGAACCCAGTCTTTCTCCATGAGGTTTCTACCTCTCTCCCAGCACTTAAGATGGTAGCCCACAAGCGGGGTACATTCTCCAGCCAAGGCTGCACTGATGAATGTTGTGTGGATGGGCCCCAAGACAAAGAGCATCTGGAACTTGGAGCCTGGCACAGGCAGTGACCTGGAACTTCCTTACCCCTTACCTCCCACCACAGCCCATGCCTCCTCTGTGCTAATTAAAGCTGTCCCTTTCTCAATTCTTGTTTTTTTTTTTTTTTTCTTTCTCAAATGCATGGACAAACACCAAGTACAGTACTCTACTGCTAGGAAGGAAATAGCAAAAGGCTAGGACTTCAGAGAACAGGGCTCGAGGCTTGACATGACCACTCACGAGATGGGGAGTTTTCTCACATGTTTCAATCTTTCAGGATCTCAGCGTTCTCTTCTGTGAAATGGATGTAGGGAGGTGTTAGACTAGATGGCCTCAGGATCCCTTCTGTCCCGAAAGTGCTATAGTAGGCCTTTGCAATGGTATAATGTAACAATGGCACAGACCTACATGAGATCAGGAGCAGAACGTTATGGATGCTGTGTGTTTCCATATGGTTTGGAAACCTGGAAACCCAGGAGTCTGTTAGGTGGAACTTGTATGTTAAAACTGCAGCAGGATCATTGGGAGAGAGAGTGGACAGTAAAGATTAGGTGCTGGGCATGTCACACGCCTTTGTCGTAGTTAATCCTCGTGTGGTGGAGCTTGAGGCTGGCCCTCTCTAACTCCTCACTTCGTGTTCTTTCTATGGAGCTATGCTGCATCTAATGGCATCTCCTATTTGGTGAGCGTTTATGATGTGTCAGGTACCACTCCAAGTAACTTAAATATGCAATTTAATTGAATCCTCACAATAATCCTAAGGAAGTTAATAATGGATCCCCACTGTATGGATGTGGCAATGGAGGCACAGAGAAATGCAGTAACTTGCCCAGGGTCACACAGATAACGAGTGGCAGAGCTGGAATTCTCACCCAATTCTGTTTGATTGCAACACCCGTGCTCTTAACCACTAGGCTGTATTGCCTCGACTTTGCCTTATTGATAGCTACCGTCCCTCAGCACGTTGTCTACTACGTACTTGCCCAGAGGTTTTCAAAGTGTGGTCTGGAGACCAGTTGCATCAGAATCTCCCGGTGCTCTTGTTAAAATGGCCAATTCCTAAACCTCTCTCCAGACCTCCCAAAGCTGGCTTTCTGGGGGTGGGACCCAGGACTGTTTAATATCAAACTCCCCAGGAAGTTTTACGCCCACTAAAATTTGAGAACCACTCAACTTGGGAATGAATAGGTCTTATTCTCATTAAGCAGACTTTTCCACGAGCATGGGAGATCCAGGACGTGGAGAAAATTTCCCGCAGGGATCCAAGCATCATTAATACCTTACTGAGACACCTGTGGAATAGAGGTACTTTGCAGTAGTTTTCTGAATATGGGCTTTCTTTGTGCTTTAACATGAGGTAAAGCCTAGTGTTTCAGTTAGCCAAGACTAGGTTAGGCTGCTGTTACAAGCAATCTTCAACTAATCAGTTGTTTAAAACCATAAATATTTGGACAGCTACATGCAAAAGAATAAAATTAGAACATTTTCTCACACCATATACAAAAATACATTCCAAATGGATTAAAGACCGAAATGTAAGACTGGAAACCATAAGACTCCCAGAAGAAAACATAGGCAGAGCACTCTTTGACATAAGTCATAGCAAATTTGGATCTGTCTCCTAAGGCAAAGGAAACAAAAGCAGAAATAAGCAAATGGGACCTGATTAAACTTAAAAGCTTTTGCGCGGCAAAGACAACCATTGACAAAATGAAAAGAAAACCTACTGAATGGGGGAAAATATTTGCGTATGATATGACCGATAAGGGGGTAATGTCCAAAATATATAAACAGCTCATACAACTCAATATCAAAAGAACAAAGAACTTGAGTAAAATGGGCAGAAGACATGCAGAGACATTTTGCCAAAGAAGACATACGGATGGCCAACAGGCACGTGACAAAAATAAACACTGGTTTCTCTCTCAGACTACACGTCCAGTGTAGGTCTGTAGGGTGGAGGATGAGGAGCTGTACCCGTAATTTATTATCTCGCAGTTTCTGTAGGTGAGGAACTCAGGAGTGACTTAGCTGGGTAATTCTGGCCCAGGGTCTCTCATGAGGTTGCAGTCAGGATATCAAGAGGAGGTGCAGGCTTGACTAGGGCTGGAGTATGTGCTTCCAAAATGGCCCACTCACATGGGGCTTGGCAGGAGGCCTCAGTTCCTTATCACGTGGGCATCTCCACAGGTTGCCTGAGTGTCTTCACGACACAGAATCTGGCTTCCCTCAGAGCAAAGAATCTAAAGGGGAATGAGCGAGCAGGAAGCTGTGGTGCCTTTCATGGCCTAGTATTCAAAGTTGTACACCATCACTTCCGCTTTATTCTATTCATTACGACGGGGTCACTAAGTCTAGCTCACGCTCAAGGGGAGGGAAATTTATTTTCAATTATTGAAGGGAAGAGTATAAAAAAATCTGTGGACATTTAAAAACCAGTACAGTCTGGGCTTCCCTGGTGGCGCAGTGGTTGAGAATCCACCTGCCAATGCAGGGGACGCGGGTTCGTGCCCCGGTCCGGGAAGATCCCACATGGCTCGGAGCGGCTGTGCCCGTGAGCCATGGCCGCTGAGCCTGCGCGTCCGGAGCCTGTGCTCCGCAACGGGAGAGGCCGCAACAGTGAGAGGCCCGTGTACCGCAAAAAAAAAAAAACAAACACAAAAACAAAAACCAGTACAGTTCATGACCTATTTATGTTCTTCTCCGATGCAAAATATACTCACTCCCACCCGAGGCCTCCAAGGTATCATTCCACCAGAGCATCAGTCTGAATTCTGGAATTTTTGTCATCTAAATAGGGAGCTGATGAAGTTTCTCAGGTGCAATTCCTTAAATTCAACTTCTTAAATATAGTTCCTCTCAAATACAAAGACCTGTGACTTCACACACTCAATATATAATGATGGGACAGGCATAGGATAACCTCCATAGACGTTTTTGTTCAAAAAATGGAAGGCAAAAAGAACTCTGGTCCATGGCAAGTCTGAAATAGAGCTGGACATGTGTTGGTCTTACTCTTGACTGGGAGTAATTCTTCATGGCTCTTTGCCCTGCCCTCTGGTGTCTTGGTTCTAACTCTGAGTCATCCTTACTTTTCCACGATATGTAGTCTTGTTCGCAGATGTATAGTTTTCTCAGCCTGTTTCCTGCCAGAATTTGTGAGGAGAGGTTTAAAGATCATTTTCATTTTGTACTGTTCGGTTCCTTTCAGTCCACACTGGCTGTGTTTTTGCAAATATAATTTTTAAAAAAACTTTGTGAGTCTCCTGTGAACAATATTGGGTTTATTACAGTAGAAAAAGCCTACACCCAGAAATCTCTTTGAGATAAGTCAGTGGGCTTATGCGGAAATGGCCGGGGGACAATATACTTAAACCTCTCAGAGACTCTATTGTTTATTGAGAGTATCTGTGAGCACATACTTAAATTTTTTAGAGGGATTTCTCTTCTGACGGGACAGCTTTCTGATATATTACCTTGGAGCTTTCTGAGGTCTCAATAAAGGACTTTACTGTCACACCCTTGGCTCCATCTTCTACATGTTTCTCTTGCAGGGCCCTGGAATTAATCATTGTGTGGAAGACATTTCTTCATTTTAGCCTTGTTTGCCATCTTGGGAGGTTGAAAATTTTCAGTACTATCAAGTTCTGGCTCTTTCATGCTTAACAGTCCTTTTTTTTTTTTTTTTTGGCCCATCCGTTTCCTTTCACATTTTATTTTAAGCAATAGGAAGAAACCAGGTATCATCTTGAACACACAGCTTAGAAATTTCCTTAGCTAGACCCACTTCACTAGGTACGTTTTCTTTCTGCATAACTGCAGGTGACAGTGTTGCTAAACTTTCTACCACTATATAAGAAGGATCCCTTTTCCTCTCCACTTTCCAATAAGATTTTTTCTCAGTCTCTTTTATGCCCTCATCCGCAGACTCCTCAAAGGTCATCATGCATCTGCAAACAGATTTGTCAGAGCACTTCAAGTTTTCACTAGCATTCTCCTCAAAATCTTTCCACCTTCTGCTTAACTCTAAAACCTCTCCTACATTTTTAGGTATTTATTATGACAGTACCTCACTTCTCGTACCAAAATCTGTGGTAGTTATCAATTGCTGTGTAACAAGTTACCCCAAAACTTCACAGCTTAAAACAATGTTTTAATCCCACCAGTTACTGAGGACCAGGGATCTAGAAATGGCTTAGCTGGATGGATCTGGCTCAGGGTCTTTCATGAGGTTGCAGTCTCTCAGGTCAGGGCTGGAGGAACCACTTCCAAGATGATTCATTCACATGACTCTTGTTTGCAGGTCTCAGCTTCTCACCACATGGACTCTTCTATAGCGCTTCAAAAGTGTCCGTATAGCACGGCACCTGGCTTCCCCCAGAGCGAGTGACTTAGAGAGAGAACAAGGAGGAAGTGTCAGTGGTTCTTAGCCTTGGAAGTGATGTGCCATAACTTCTGCCATACTCTATTTGTCACACAGACCAACGCTGATACAATATGGGAGGGGACTATTCAAAAGTGTGAATACCGAGAGATGTAGGATCATAAGGAGCCATCTTGAAGTTGACTACCATATACCTCCATTGAACCATCTCTATGGGTTGCATACTACTGCTGTACGTTGCACTATGATAAGGACAGGGAGATCTATTTTTGTTATGCTTTGTGATAGTAGCCTTGATTTGATACAGAATTTCAGCAACCTTAATTCTTTTTATTTTTAGTCATGGTGACTCATTTTCTAGGATCTGGGCATGAGACTATGAGGGAGGCTGGCCAGGAGACAAAACACAGAAGCAGATGCTATGCTACTGTCAGAACCACCTTCCCCCTGAGTAAAGAGGATTTGTTTAGACTGTGACCGTCTGCCCCACTCTCTGTTCTCTTAGGGTGAGGCATTTCTTAGGAGGCCCCCTCAACTTTTTGTGTGAATAAATAAACTTCTGGTGGGACTCCAGAACATCCTAGACTCATATCTTAGTCTCTAGCTACAGACATAGCTTAGGCTCAGGCTGGGACTTTGCTAAAAAGGTCAAGAACTAAGAGGGTATAATAAGGTGACTTAGGGGAGAAAGAGAAGTAGAAACTGTCTTGGAAATGCTCTCCATAGGCCCACGGTCCCTCAGCTGATACGGGCTCTGGGGTACATCCTCTGGTACAGAAGCCTTGACATCCATGTTTAGCCAATAAGAATCCATTCTGGCAGTACCAAAGAGTTTGATAAGACTCTCTGGGCTGCCCCAGTTGGAGCCCCTGCCGCCGTGTCCAATCCTTGGATCCTCCTCCTCCAGACTTAAGATTTCTGATTTCTTTCCAGACCCCACTGTGTCTTTCTGGAATGATCTGAAGTCCTCTTTGTGAATGAATACACCTATTAGTGACCTCGTGGCCCACCACTGGTGCTGTGTTTTGGATCTTGGCCCAGATATTACGATCTACCATGGTGAAATCTGATTACATTCTCAGTTCAGCTTCAGATTGCCTCTTTACAAGGGCCTTTAAAACCAGGTATAGCATCAAAGGGGGTAATTCTAGATGTTCTGAAAAATTCCCAACTCAAAACTCACCCACCGGCACACTGACAGGTATAAGCAAGTGGAAGGGGTGTACTCACTGTTCCAAGGAGACACATGCATCACAGTGATGAGCACAGTTCCCCTAAGCCATGATATGGCATTTTCTATGAGTAGAGCTGACATGACTTAACCGGAAAGTATTCTGTGCAGGACCTGGGTGTCAGGTGTGATGAAGAGCCTGCCAACAACCATCAGAACCACTGACACTCCCTACTCTTCCTGAATTCCCTGAAAATCACTGATGGGATGAGTAGATGTCTGGGCCACCAAACTATTGGGATTTTTGATGCTGTAGATAAGAAACTGGATTACTTGAAGATATAGGACGCATATCCATCTCTGTGTCCCTCATCTTCTTTTCTCTCCTGAGATTAGGGCTTTCAACGAGAAGGAATCAGGGCCCGTGACAGAGAGTAAAATAAAACAGGATTTGGTATCTGAGCCCCTGGCTTAAGATAACAGAAGGATGATCTGGGTTTGGAATGCCGGTCATAAAATCCAAAAAGAATATATGTGAAGGAGACTTGCCTATCCGATCAAAATACTTGAAACTGAGGGAGCAAAGAGTCTCAGAGAAAATGCTGTAAATTATACAAGTGAATGAAAAATTTCTTTGGTCTTGAACCAGAAGTCTTCTTAAGAAAGAAATTGTTTTATTCGGGAAAACGCCTACATAAGCAGTTTGGGATTGAAGGTAAGACCCTGTAGAAATAATATAGTATGAGTCCAGGAAAAAAAAGAATCAGCTAAAACTTTTGTATGTTGGTTAGAAACAAGAATTTGGGGCACATGGGGGAAAGCTGGGAAGAGAGTAGAAAGTAGAGAGAAGACAAGGTAAAGCATCACATCAAGGTAGACGAAGGAAAGATGCTCCATGTTCATTTGGAGTTGTTTCTCCACTTGTGTGAGTGTTTTTTTGGATACCAAGGATAAGTACTTGGCTTTAAAGCTTGGTTATGTGATGCGGCAAGGGGAAGTGCAAACAATATGGCAAGATGGTCCATAAACTGAGCAAAAGCTCAGAGCCAGCCTCTCAGGCAAAGGTAACAGGAAACAGAGGTGAAAACAGGGAAGCAGAGAGGCTCAGGGGTCTGGGCACCAGCACATGGAGTAGAGGAACAAGGTGAACTTGACATGTAACAGGAAGAGGCAAATATGATTTCAGAGAGTTGGACACCTGTTGGGATGGTGCTTGTCCAACAATGGGAGGATGCAACTGGTTTAAAAGAGACAGAGTTCTTACAAAGGCAGGGAGGAGTTACCCAGTACAAACAAGGAGTGTGAAAATTCATTTACCTGAGGGTGAATAGGGTAGAAAACTTGGGTAATGAAATACGAAAATGATAATTATTTCTGCTAATGTTTTTTGCTTTTTTTCTCTTGGTAGGTATCATCAAAGCATTTTACATGCAATATCTCATTTAGTTTTCACTATAGTCATAAAAATTGTAAAAATTTTCACTACCGTCTCCACATTATGGATGGGGAAACCAGTGATCAGAAAGGTAAAGCAAATTGTCCAAGGCTACCCAGGTAAGGAATGGAGTGAGAATCCAGACCCAAGAAGTCTGCAGAGTCTGTGGTCTTATGAACGTGTGACTACTTGTGTTGCAGGAAGGGGGACCCCTTCCAGGGCTCGAGAGTGGGCTCTAACACTAGGAAATGAATTGTCCGAGGAGGCCCACATATTGACCAAACGAAAGACTTTATTGGGAAAGGGTGCCCCGCTGGAGAGCAGTAGGGTAAGGGAAACCAGGAGAACTGTTTGGCCACATGGTTCACAGTCTCAGGTTTAATGGTAATGAGATTGGTTTCCGGCTTGTCTCTGGCCAGTCATCTTGCTTGGCCTATATTTGGTCTGACTCAGGGTCCTTCCTGGTGGCATCTCTCAGCCAAGATGGATTCTAGCAAGAAGGACTTTGGGAGGTTGGTAGGGCATATGGACTGGTATCTCCTTCCTCCTTTTGGCCCCTCCCGAATTCTTCTGGTTAGTTTTCGGCGACAGTCCTGTTCCTTACCAGGACCTCTTGTTGCGAGACAACTCATGCAAGTGGTTATTATAGTCCCTGGCCTAGGAGGGCAGGTTTGGTCAACGGTTCCCTAACACATGGACTAACAGAAAATACAGATGGTTTTTTTAAAAGTTCTGATCCCCAGCACAGATACAGGCAAAGAAATCATGAGGACTTCCAACTTGCAAGTCATCTGCTGCGGGTGGAGTTCTCATTATCCTAAAAGCCCAATGTTTGGCAAAAGTCTTTTCACTGTGCATAGCAAATAACATCTTCTCTGAAAAGACAAAGGAGACAAGGAAGAATGCTATCTCTTGGCATTTTGCACATTGAGGGATGACCTTGCTCTTCCTATGAAAATTATGGGAACCTTGGAAGAAAGAGATGTTGCAATCTTGGAGATTGTGAGGGTGAAGAAGAGGGTGTTGGCCACAAACATGTGCCCCAGACGTTAGGAGGGCAAACATATGTATTAAGCAGGGCACTTTCACTGGCAATCAAAGAAAGAGTGTAGATTGGCCCTCGTGACTAGGAAGCCCATGAGTGACTGGCCTCAGGCATTGCTGTAGTCAGGAGCTCAAACAAGACAGTTAGGGCTACTCTGATCTCTCTTGTCTCGTCCCTTGGGTCTGTGTATTGGCCTCTGCAGATGGGTGGGAAGGCAGTTGCCTATAATTTCAGATTTATAACCCAGGTGGAAAAGTGCTCTTTATCTCTCTCATTCTCTATTTTTCAATGCAGGCCAGATCTTTTATTGGCCTTGCTGGGTCTTATGCTCTTCTTGGGACCCATCACCATTGCAAGATGGAGCACATACTATGGCTGACCCAGCCTGGGTCATTGTTTCACCCAGCAATGGAGGTTGGGTTGAGGATGGTGGGTGAGGAGCAGTTCCACAAAGGAAATAGGGTCCCTGGGACAACATGGTGATGTCCATCATAACGCATTTTGAACACTCATAGAGAAGTCTGGTCCAGTAGCTGATGACTTCATAAAGGAAGATAGACTGTTCTGGAAAAGACATTGTAACACTACAGTCAGAGCTGATCCCAATGAGGAGCAAAAGGGCGAGTGACTAAAGCCACCCTGGGGCTGTGCAACTTTCTCTAGGGTGAACTCCGACTTTAAAAAGACATACAACCCCAGGACCCTGAGGATGAGAACCAAAGAGTAGAGTGGGTTTGTGGGAATAGTGACGGCGAGGATAAGGCTCAGAATAAACTCATATTTAAAGAGGGGGACATTCTGAGGACAATGCAAAGTCTTTGTTTGGGCTGCGTTTAGTGAAAGAAAACAGTGCAAGTGTAGACCCATTGCTCGGGCAGAAGAAAATAATGTTAGATAAGAAGGCAGAGAAAATCAATAGAAGTCGGAAATATAAATTTTCAATTAAGGATGTCAAACTAGAAAGAGAGGAACAAACAATATGTAGAGGTTTGAAGTCCATGGAGAGACAGCGATAGCCCACTCAGTGGTTACTACCTCCCTCCTTGTTGGTAAATGGCTGACTTTTTAAGTGTTAACACCCCTTCACCACGTCTGAGGGATAAGTTCTGAGTTGTCCAAGACAGTTGTGTGGTTCCATGCTCCTCATCACTGATTGGTTTGAGGATAGGCAAGAGACTTACTTCTGACCAATGAGATGTGAGGACTGCTCTGTCAAGGTTTCTGAAACAGTGTCCTTGCTTCTAAAATATGTATGGAACCAAGAGTCCTTCTTTTACTGCTGGCCAGTGTTGTGTTTGCATGGGATTATTAGAAATGCAAAAACCATCTTTTGACCATGAGGGACTTGAATTGACAACCTGAGGATGGCAGAGTAGAAGGGTAAAGAGGTATCCTTGAAGACGTAATTGAAGTAACCAGTCCTGAAGTCCCTCTACCTAGCACTTCTCAGTTTATGAGGTAGTCAATTTTCCTTATTGTTTAAGCTAGTTGAACCTGGATTTTCTGCTCCCTGCAGCCCAAGGCGTTCTGACTGGCTAAGAGCTCAAGGGAGATGAAGAGATTAGATAAGAAGGGGGCAAGAAGCAGGATTCAAATGGGTCCCAGTATCTGACCCAATGACTCACATCCCGAGGTGTGGAAAGAACTTTCCGGTGGGATTGGAGAGCCACTGTCAGTAAATTTTAAGTAATTGTGGAGAGTAGAAGGTGGTGCCAGAATCAGGAACTGGGCAGAGATTATTCTGATTTTCATAAAGGAGAAAAAAGATTGTTTCTGGGAACTCCAGACAAGTGAGTTTGAGGTAGATCCTTGACAACAGAATAGATTAAGAAGCACATGGTGGGTGAGCATTTAGGAAGGAATGTGGTGGTCAGTCAAAAGCAAAATGACTTCACTGAGCACAAGTTATTCCAAACTAACCTCATTTCCTCTTTTGATAAGGTTACTATGTGCGTGAATCAGGTGTGTGCCCTAAACATTGCAGGTCCTGATTTCAGCTTAGGGTGAACAGTTTCTCTCATGGTTTCCTTGTGGCTAAGATGGTGAAATGTGGGTTGGATGAGAGTAGTGGTTTTATGTATTTGCAGCTGGCTCACCAGCTGAATCCGAAGTGTTGACTATCGGATGGATGTCACTGCCCACGTGCTGAACTCACTCGGTTGGGGTGGTGGAGAGAAGTCACACATTGGCCTGAGCTTGGCTGAGGCTGAGAGTCTGACACTCTGGGTGAGAAAGCCCTGGGATGGGCAGGAGAAGTTCCAACAAACCCTGGGCCTATTGCCCAGAGAGATTGGGTGAAGCTGAGAGGATCACGTGGATATCCGATGGGGCAGAAATGAAAAGAAGTGTCATCAAGAAGACCTAGAGAGGTGGATGTAGACAAAGAGGCAGGTTTCAGGAGGGAGGAACAAGAAGGCAGAAGCAGATGGGGCAGGAGAGGGGGAGTCGAAGGCAGAGTCAAAGGCAGTCCCACGGATGGGTGTGTTTGGAGCCCTGCTCAAGCGCCGTCTCCTCACTGCTTAGAGGGGCCGTGTTCCACTCGTGACAGTGGATGTCAACCTTCAGAGAGGTTTCTTGAAGAGTGCCAAGGGCTCTCTCCTTGATCCTGTCTGATTTATCACTAGATGAGAACTCAGGAGGCATACTGATCAAAGGTGTAGATGTCACAAATCCGGGAGGGAGAGCTAATACCAGAGGTGACAGAATGAGGACCCAGAGTGGTCTTGACAGGTTGGAATGCTGGGTCAAAAACAATAAGACACAGTTTAACAGGCCTATGTGTAAAGTCTGGCTTTTACGTGCAAGAAAACAAATGGCAAATACACGGAGTGGGGGAGATTGCCTTGGCAGGAAATCATGTGAAAAATATCTGAGGCTTCTAAATGACCACCAGCTCAGAATAAGCCAACAGTGTGATGTGATTGCTATAGCAGTCAACATAGCATGAGACGGAAGAATGGAAATCCAGTCCTCTTGGGAGGGAGCCGTCTCATTATACTCTTGGTTAGATGACACCTGGGGTATCATGTTTGGCTTGGGGCACCAGATTTTGAGAAGGGCATGGACAAATTGGAGTGTACTCAGAGATGAACTAAGATGGAGAAAGTTCCAGAAATTATTTGATGTGAGGAGAGGTTGAAGGATAGGAAAACATTCTGCCTGGAGAAGCAAACACAGGAGGACTTGGGAGAGGGATTCATGTCATCGAGGAAGAAGTTGGTCCATTCTCGAGATAGGACTAAAACCAAAGGGAGAAGGTACAGAAAAGCCAATGTACATCCATATAGAGAAAACTTTTCTCATCACTGTAGTCAAGAGAAATCATGATCACTTATGAGTTTCAAAAGCATGAGCTCACTTGTGAGGTGGTCATTGTTTCCATGTCATAGATAAGGTAACTGTTTGAAATAATTAAGAAATTGTATGCTGATGTATTCCCCAGTGCCTAGAACATTCCCTGGTAAAATTTTTGTCCAATGAGTGCGGTTTTAGAGAAGTTGAATGCCTTTCTGGAGGTCACACAGATGGATACCTCACTCCATGACAGGCCTTGGAGCAGCTGTCAGACACCATGGGCCGCCCTTGGGCAGTCGAGCGCGACGTGAACACCGGCAGGCGAGCGTTAGAGGCCTTCTGGAATGGGGTGATGGGGGACCAGAGGGCCTCAAAAGTCCTTCCAATTCAAAGGTTTCACCCAGAATGTTCCTAATCCAAAGACTCCAAATTGCTGCTTGAGAACACATGCGGGGCGTGGGATCTGTCCTCACACACGCCCCGCTGCTGTGGTTGATGGTATCTTCCCTGGAATCCTCTCAGCCCTCTCCCTATAGATCCCTATCTTGGGTGCGGGTGTGTATAACTAGTGCTTTTATATCCAGACCCCCAGGGTAACATTTACTCATACAAAGGCCCCAGGAAGATGAAATTTCAGCTCACTGAACCGCTGAGATATGCTTTCGACTTCTGTGCTTGTTGCTGACTTGTGTCACAAGTGTAAATCCTCTCTCTGGCTTTGGCACAGGAAGAAACTCCTTTTCTGCAGAAAGGGAATTTGCAGAAACTGAAGCGTGATCATCCGAAGCAAATTCAAATCTGGCTCTTTCTGTACGGACCCCCAGGACAGACCAAGGAAGGTGCTTTTCCCCCTCTTCTTTTCAGGATAAATTATGATATACCTAGAAAGTCCTCACCCCCTTTTATTGTGACGGGGATGGGGTGATCGGGCCGAGAGTCACAAAATGGACATCGGTGTATGTCCGGGTTCAGTTCTTTTTCTTCCAGGAAAAGTGCAAAAGAAGTCTCGGGTGAGTCGAGGGTCTTGATTGGCGGGGGCTCTGCTGTCTGTCCTCTGGCAGGATGTACTTCTGCTTAGTGGTGTCCACCGTCTCCACTAGGTGGAGAAAAAGAGCGGTGCCGAGATGTACAAAGCCCCAAATCAAAACCACAGTCCAAAGAGTAAAATCCAATTCTAAATGGAACTCGAAAACTTGAGAAGTAATTTAAGGGAACCACATTAAATACGAGAATGTTTAATGGGGCCCATGTGTCGTGAGCAGAGAGAGAGAGGGCGAGAAACGGGACAGAGGAAACCCGGGAGACAATATGTCTGTGCGACTTGTTCTAATTAGGGGCAGAGCACTGCTGAGCATCATTCATTATAATTTGGTTGAATCTTCAGCCTGGGCCAAGGCACCTCTGCTGAGTGGTGTAAAACAAAGGGCTCTGTCGGAAACGGGGTGAGGGCCTCTCCCTTGGAGGTTAACGCCAGTCACCAGGGAGGGCCCAGGGCCGTACATCACTCTCCTGCCAGCTCTTCTTTATGGCTCCAGCGCCGGGCTCCAGCTAGCAGATGTCTGCAAATTTCGTGGAGGAGAGAGGGGAGGGGAGCAGGGGGGAGGGAGGGGGCCCGCGGCGCTCATTGTCTCCAACGTGTCTGTCGCTTAATTCAGTATCTCTGTCTGCCGCTGCAGCGGGATGGGAAGAGTTCAAAGGAGGAAATCAAAACAATCCATAGATCAGAGCTTGGGAGTGATCTGCGTGGCACCCAGAAATCACCGGCACTCCTCCAGCTCCGCTTTGAAATGGGGAGGCCGGCGATGATTTAGGGGGGCCTGGCTGGCGCTCACACCAGCAGCGCGTGGAACGCTCACTGGGGGGTTATTTTTTAACAAGGAGGAGGCAGCCAGGGGTCCGAGGAGGTGTGTGTGGTGTGGGGTCAGGTTCAGGTTTGTCCCAGGTCACAGGCGTTTTTAGTTCAGAGCGAGGGGTGATAAGAAGGACCTGAGGGCTTCCCTGGTGGCGCAGTGGTTGGGAGTCCGTCTGCCGATGCAGGGGACGTGGGTTCGTGCCCCGGTCCGGGAAGATCCCACATGCCGCGGAGCGGCTGGGCCCGTGAGCCATGGCCGCTGAGCCTGCGCGTCCGGAGCCTGCGCTCCGCAACGGGAGAGGCCACAACAGTGAGAGGCCCGCGTACCGCAAAAAAAAAAAAAAAAAAAAAAAGAAGGACCTGAGATGAGGCTGACATCCCCCCCTACCCCTTCCCCCCGCCCCCACCCCGGAAACACACCGTTTGGGTTTTGGACTCTGCAGCTCAGTCCATGTGGCTTGGGTGCCTCACCCAGGCCTCCTGCCAAGCTCTCAAACTTAGGAGGGTGCCATTTGTTTGTTTTCAGCTCTTTCTTTGTGCCTCACTGCCCAGCCAACATGCTGGCTTGCTGTGGCCTGGGCAGGGCCTCTGCTAGCCTCTAGGGCATCTTCAAAGCAAGATGCACCCCTGGAGATAAGGGCAGAGCTTGGCCAGGCCGATGGTGGTTTCCTGTGACCCGACGCAGCTTTGAGCGAGGCACACAGCTTGTCACTGAAAATGCAGGGTGACTTCCTCCCCATGCTTGACCCTCCCACCAAGTGTCTGAGCAAAACACAAACTGCACATCTTAGGCACCAGCCGGGGCACGGACAGCCCACTAGTCTGGGGCCTTCTCCCAGCCACGCTTGTGGGGTTGAGGCCTAGATTAATTCTCCAAACAAAACTTCCTGGGTGTTAGGTCCTATGTTGCTCATTGGCTGAGCCTGTTTCATTCTGGTGAGAAAGAGCTGCATTTCCTGGCTTCATCTCCACCCTCAGATGGTCCAACTGCAATTGGATGCTATTGACAAGGGTGGGGACCAAGGGAGAGAGTGACTGAGACGAGGGGACTTGCCCCTTGACTAGTAAACAACAAAGGCACAGTAAATCCTAAAGGTGGCTCCCTGGTTGGGCTGGATGTTTCTGCACTGTCTTATATATTTATTTGCTCACTTGTCCAACATTCCCACCAAACTGTTAACTCCGCAAAGGCAGGGCCTGTGTAGCTCCTGTTCACTTTTATAACCCGGCACCCTACCCAGTGCCCGATTCAATAAATCCCTGTCTCTACACATGCAAGGGAAAGCACATTCTACTACCTTGGCTCTGATTTAGCTGAGTAGTAATTGTAACTTAATTCATTGATCATTTATTGAGCATCAGCGATGCTGACACTGTGTGATGTGCCAGGGATAGAAAGATTATTAAAATCAGTGCCTGATTGTAAAGAATTCACCTTCACATTCAAGTGAGATGAGGGCTGTGTGGGGAGAGTAGACAAGGACACTGCTCAATCTAAGAATGCTTATGCGCCAGCCGCGCTAAGTGTCGACCAAGAGGGTGGCCCAGTGTGAGAAAGCCCCAGCGGCATCAGGGTTCAAGCACAGAGAGGTGGCCTCTGCCTAGAAAACTGTGCTGAGTATCATGCATGTAGCAATTAGCCCGATGCTGAAAACCCAAACGTCCTGATGGGACAGGACTTGTCTGCTTCGTCTGAAGATTCTCAGAGATACTTCTCTGTTAACCAAGCCCCCAAACCATTCCGGTTCTTGAAAGACAACACCAGGACCTAACCCCCTGGGTGCCAGATTAACTAAAAAGCCTGATTCACAGGTGTCTTTGGGTAGGAACGGAGTAAATGTTTTGCTACCTTCTCCATTGGAACTGTCAACAGAAAGACCTGAACTGTTGCATCTTTCCCATCTCTAAGTTTGGTCTTGGGCTTCTGCTGAAGGAATGAACATGGGAATAAAGGAATGAACGAGCAGTATGTGCTCCCGTACGCTGCGCACAGAACTGCAGAGGGGCCAAGGGACAGAAGTTTTTTCTTCTGCAAAGTGAAAGAGACAAGGAGGAGTCAGTCAGGAAGCCTTCATGGAGGAAGTAAGGGCTGACCTGTGTCATGACTGAAAGTGTTCTGGCTGCGATGAGCAGAGACAGCGGACATGTGTGGACACGCCCCCTCAGAGCCTTTCCTGACCCACATGCTGCCTGCAGGTCATCACGTGCAACCCTCACCTGCTCTGACTGCATATCTCACATCTTGGGCTTGGAGGGGTTCATCCACATCATCTTCCAGCATTTATTTAGCATCTGCTGTATGCTAGGCACAATGCTGGGTGCGAAGGAAACAAAGATGAGGAAGATGTGGTCTCTACCCGCTACAGAAGCATAGGCCTGGGAATGAGGCTGTGATGTCAAAGAATAAGCAAGGGGGCTTCCCTGGTGGTGCAGTGGTTGAGAATCCGCCTGCCGATGCAGGGGACACGGGTTCGTGTCCCGGTCCGGGAAGATCCCACATGCCGCGGAGCGGCTGGGCCAGTGAGCCATGGCCGCTGAGCCTGCGCGTCCGGAGCCTGTGCTCCGCAACCGGAGAGGCTACAACAGTGAGACGCCCGCGTACCGCAAAAAAAAAAAAAAAAAAAAAAAAAGACAAAGAGTAAGCAAGGACTTTCACACATTTGCATTTTATTTGCCGAATCTCTTTTGGATTTCTCGAGGATAGACAGGAATGCTGAGAGCACCGGCTCCAAAGTCAGGCTGTCTGGTCCCTATCCCAGCATCACCTCTTGTTGCTGAATGAGCTTGAGCAATATTCACTCATCTCTCTAAGCCTTGGTTCCTTCAATCATAAATCAGGGCTGATTAACAATGTCCTCCTCAAAGCGCTGATCTAAGCGGTAAGTGCGGTAATGCACAAAGATACCTAGTATATGCAAAAAATGCTCCACAAATGTTGGCAAATATTATTTTTCTGTTTCCTCCATCTCTCTTTTGCAGCACCTCCAAAGGTTCTCTGCAACTAAATGATTTCAGAAGTGAAGATTACTTTGGAAAGACACCGAGAGTCCTGGAATTCTGGTAGCACTTAGAAATTATACTGCACAATCTAGGGCGATAATTGCGTAGTAATTCTACAGACATTTATTGAGTGCCTACTCAGACCCTGTGCTACACAGTGGAGAGGCAGATAAGGGAACACCCCCAAACATGTGGTTGCTTGATCTTAAGGAACTCAAAGTTCAAATAGGGAGTCATATGAGCAAAGAGATTCAATGTCCTGCAGCAGCTGCTATGGCGGTGATCCACGTAGCAGGGGTTGGGGACACAAAGATGGAGCGACCGACCCGCTGGAGTGGGTCAGAGGGGGCTTCCCAGTGCAGGAGCTGCTGAGCTGCATCCTGAAGACTGAAGAGGCGTTGGTTAGTTTTATGCCCTGATTTATCCATAGAGCTGGAAGCTCCTACCTCTGGCTCCTGTCTCCCAGCCATGCTGCTGGCCAGGAAGGCAGTGCCCAGTAGTGTAAAGACCCAGGTGAGCTGGATTCTACTTCGAGCTCTGACAGTGACTTGCTGTGTGGCTTTGAGCAAGTCACTTCCCCTCTCTGGGCCTGAGGCAGCTTGTTGGCCTAGCTGGCAAGAGCCTCTCAGATTGGATTCATGCATCTGGTGTCCGAGAAATATTGTGTCCACCAAGTGTCCGGTGTGGTTAGGTGCCAGGGAACCAAGAGTGGGCTGGCTACCATTATGGCTGGCTAGAGCTTAATTCCATGGGGGAAATTTGGGGAAACTGTAAAACACAAGCCCCAGAGTTATGCTGCCCAAGGGGCAAGGGAGCTGGGGTATTTATACCCAAACTCCTGTCAGTCATTGGTCGAGAGCTGTTGTGGAGAGGTGCGGTGGGTAGGGTAATTAAATTCTATGCCGTACACACAGTCAGAATGATGTTCCAGGACTGGGGGATATTGATGGAGGCACTGACAGCTTCTGCTACAGTTAGAATCTGTGATACACGCAGTGAAGGAAAGGAACACGAGGACGAGAAGGGGAAAGCTTTGTAAGTGCTCAGTCCTATCCAAGGGTAAGAAAGCTTACCATTACCAACGATAAATATTCCTGAACTTGCCTTTCCCCAGGAGCTCCTTGGTGTAAGTGGCCTGTTTGTTTAGACCAGTGGTTCTTAACTGAAACTGATCTTGTCCTCCAGGGAACATTTGGCAACTTTTGGAGACATTTGTGGCTGTCAGGACTTGCAGGAGGTGGGGGTAGGGGTGCTACTGGCCTCAGTGTGTGAGGCCAGGGATGCTGCTAGACATCCTCAATGCACAGGACAGGCCCCCACAACCAAGAATTATCTGCTTCAACGTCAGTAGTGGCCAACGCCTGGCTTAGGCCTCTGGTTTTCCAGTTGTAACTTATTGTGGTCCACCAGGCAGATGGGGGGAGTCACCTGTAATAGTGGGGAGAGAGAGAGACAGAGAAGGAGAGAGATTGATTGATTAGGGCGAGTTATCTGCCTGTGGGTACAGGAGGAAGGGTACATTTCTGTTCCTGATGCAGCCTTCAGTACCCCATGAACCTTCTGTAGGAAACATGTCACCATCTGGAGGAGGAAGTGAGTTTCCACTTTTCCTCTTTCACCTCGGTCGTGCCATTCCTGAGTGTGATTGGGATCAGCAGTGACCACCAGGGAAAGGGAAGGGTGCGTCGTTACCCACTTAGCCAAAGGGCTACGAAAGTCTTTCAGAGCTTGGAGGCAAAGGTGAGTTTTGCTGGCAGTTTGATGGAGCAAGTTGGCATGGGAGTGGGGGTGAAATCCCCAAGTGGTTGAGTATAGAGGAGGCATTCAACAAGTGCCCCAAAGTTCCCAGGCAGCAGAGTCTGGAGGCAGAGAGTAGAGGTCCTGGGTCATTTTCTGGGACTGAGTCCCTGTGTTAGTAAATCCCCCGACTTAGCCACTGTGTAACTTTGAGCCAGTTACTTAACTTCTCTAAACGGAAGTTTGTCCTCATCTGTAAAATGATGGGAATCGAGGGGTTCCTGTTGAGTGTTAGAGGAGATAACCCATTGTATGTGTCAGCTTTAGGATACGTACATGTTAGCCACCAGCATCTTGGCAAAGTTGAGGCTGGGCAGGAGCTTGTCACAAAAGAAATTGTCATTAAATTGCACTGAGGCCCTAGGCTTGTCAAGAAACATGACATAAGATCTGAAAGTAGACTGGTCTCTCCTGATTCTCTTTTTTTGCCAATGTCTTGCTCTCAAGTGTCCTTGAAAAGGGCCTTAGAGATTCCTCATCAATGGAGTACAGAGGAAGTGATGTCATGAGGCCAGGTCACAAAAGGCCGGATGGCTCTACCTGCCTCTCTTGGGAAGCTCTTTCGTGGAATCCAGGCACCATGTGGTAAGGAAGACCAGGCCTCATCTCAGGTGTCTCAGACTTTTCAACGAAAGAACCAGAAGACAAGAGCTTGAAACGTGGGCTCTACCCGGAGGGAGGTGGGGATAGCATTAAGGGCAAAGATCTCACCACAAGGCCACGCAGTGTCTCTGAAGTCTCATTCATTTCCCTAAAAAGTAGTGTGGGGGGACTTTCCTGGTGGCGCAGCGGTTAAGAATCCGCCTGCCAATTCAGGGGACACGGGTTCGAGCCGTGGTCCGGGAAGATCCCACACGCTGCGGAGCAACTAAGCCTGCGTGCCACAACTACTGAGCCTGCGCTCTAGAACCCGTGCGCCACAACTACCGAGCCCACGTGCCACAACTACTGAAGCCCAAGTGCCTAGAGCCCATGCTCCTCACCAAAGAGAAGCCACTGCAGCGAGAAGCCTCTGCACCGCAACGAAGAGTAGGTCCCACTCACCGCAACTAGAGAAAGCCCATGCACAGCAATGAAGACCCAACACAGCCAAAAATAAATAAATAAATAAAATTTTAAAATAAAAATAACCAACTTAAAAAAAATTAGTGGGGGTTTCATCTGACTCCATAGTAAATCCTTTTAACATAAAAACAATTTTAAAATGACATACCAGGGCTTCCCTGGTGGCGCAGTGGTTGAGAGTCCGCCTGCCGGTGCAGGGGACGCGGGTTCGTGCCCCGGTCCGGGAAGATCCCACATGCCGCGGAGCGGCTGGGCCCGTGAGCCATAGAAGCTGAGCCTGCGCTCCGCAACAGGAGAGGCCACAACAGTGAGAGGCCCGCGTACCGCAAAAAAAAAAAAAAAAAAAAGACATACCAGCAAGTAAAATTGACCCTCTAAGATGTGCCCTGTTTATTCTGTGGCTTTAATTCCTCCTGGCATGCTGGTGTACCTTGGGGCCACACGCAACCCACTTTAAGAAGCGGGGTGCCCTGCACACACCCCTTTCCCTGCTTCACTTTTCCTCTCCATCCCCCTCCTTCTTTGCCCTCGTTTGCCCTGTCTGGTCTCCTCTGTCCCTAGCAGCACCAGGGACATTGTCAGATGTTTCTTAGCCTTCACTGTACTGGTGGTGTTCAGAGCTGGAGAGAGAAGTCACTCCCCCTGCCACCTCCGCGAGGGGTGGCGTCCCTCCCCTAGCCTCACTGACCCGCGCTTGCCTCTGTGTGCCAAGCATGATGCCGTGCCCTGGGGAGCAAGCCCGGTGAGTCCTGCCCTCACGGGGCTTCTAGTGGGAGAGTGGGCAGGCAGCTGTTAATCACGTGATCACAGAACAGCCGAGAGGTGAGAGAGGGACTTGCAGGGAGCGAAAAGAACGTGAGCCAGAGGTGACTAACATCGCCCGAGAGTCAGGGGAGGCTTCCCTGGAAAGTGCTTTCTAAACTGAGACCTGCAAGCTGAGGAGGAAGGGGAAGGATGTTCTGGGTGGAGGAATAATGTCAACGAGGGCCGTGTAAGAGAGAACATGGAGCCTTTTAGGACCTAAAGGAAGCTCAGCCTGTCTTGATATGAAAGGGACAGTGGCCAGAGATGAAGCTGGACACCAGGCAGGTCAGCCTCAGAGCCCTTCGTAAGTCAGGTAAGCAGTTTGGGCTTTATCCTGAGGCCATGAGAAGTCACCAGAGAGAGTGTGTGCGTGCATGTGTGTTTGTGTGTGTGCACGCGTGTTTGAGTGTCTATGTGTGTGTGTATTTGTGTATATGTGTGTTTGTGTGTGTCTATTTGTGTGTGTCTGTGTATTTGTGTGTCTATGTGTGTATTTGTGTACATGTGTGTTTGTGCATGTGTATATGTTTGTGCATGTGTGTTTGTGTGTGTGTGTGTGTGTATGAGTAAGTGTGAGAGAGAAAGAGGTAACAGAGAGAGGCTCTTCTAGCGCTGCCCCTGGAGCTCCGTGGTCCAAGTGGGAATCTCCTGACCAGCAGGAACATAATGAAAAAATAAAGAGGCTGATATTTCATCATCGTTGCCTGATGCATTTAAGGACAACATAGACCCAATGAGTCAGAGAACAAATTCAAAGATGAATCAGAAGAGACATGTGGAAAACAACATGGGTTAGGGCAAGAGGGTTAATGTTCTTCGGATGCTTCCTGCAGTGAACCCATTACTTACTGAGCATCTGACCATTCAGTGGCCTTTGGGGACTCCTCAGCATTGCCCAGGTCCCCCTGACCAGCCTCTGGAACCGTGGCAGGCCGAGGAAACGTGGGCTCATGATACCAGGTCCATAATGCACTGATTCAGACCAGAGAGATACCCTTCCAAGCCCGGGGGGCTAACCCATCACTGAGTGTTAAGCAGAGGAAAATGGCGGGGACAGCGTGTAGGGAGGAGTGGATGGCATATGGGGAGAAAGGTTTCACCTCTGCATAGGCTGGGTGACCGTCCAGGCTGAAGCAGTGATAAGCTTGCTAGCTACCCACACAGCTACCTGCCCCAGGCCCCAAATCTGGTCCACTTCTCTCTCTGAGGTTCTCAGGAGTGGGCCTTCTAGATTTGTTAGCTGTAGAAGAGGGATAGCCTTCTACAACCTAAGGCATTTCCTAGCTAAGCCAGTGTCAGGAATTGGTTTATCTGTTCATCTATTACCTCTACTCTTCTCTTGAAAAAGGTAGGGCTCTGATAGACTGAGATGGGGATGGGTAAGTTTTAACTGAGGAAGCAAGTCAGGAAAGATCTACAGCGTGAGGTTGTGCCATGGAGACTTGGGTGATTCCGTAACGCCATAAGGAAAGGTTCATTCATTCAAAAAATGTATCAAGTACTGTGGTTGATGGTATGCTCCCCAAATGGCCATAGCAGTAGTTTCAAGCCCATGTATTCTTCCAGAACACTGAACTTCTCATCAAAAGGCAGAGTCTATTTCCCCTACCCCTGAGCCTTTGCAAGCGCTTAATTAATAGAATACAGAGGAAGAGGTGTTACGAGCCTGGGTCATAAAAGGCAGTGTGTGGCTCTGACTGGCTGTCTTGGGTTGCTCCAACTTGGGAGTCCAAGCACCACGCTGCACGGAAGCTTAGGCCACATGGCGAGGCCATGCGGGGATGTTGTGGCTGACGGCCCCACTGAGATCTTAGCTGGCAGCCAGCATCAGATGCCAGGGCTATGAGTGAGGGAGCAAGTCTCCGTACGCTTTTAGTTGCCAGCCTTGGTGCTGCCCCAGTGGACACCGAGTGGAGCAGAGATGAACTACCCCTCCCGAGTCCTGACCAGCTACAGGTTTGTAAGCAAAATAAATGTCATTATTGTTTTAAGACATTAAGTGTCGGGGTAATTTATCAAGCAGCCACTGTGACTGGGAAAGCCACCTGCTACAAAATACCTGAGAATGACAGCTAACGTTTGTAAAAGCACTTTAGAGTTTACAAGAGACATTCACGCCATGATCTCAGTCAGACCTCTGAAGGACCCTGTGAGGCTGGCGTTGGGCCAGTTTCGCAGAAGGGAAGCCGAGGCCTGGAGGGATTGCGTGAATGGCTCAGAGACAGATGTCTAGTAGCTAGCAAAGGAGCCAAGGGGAGCCCAGTTTCTCAACGTGTCCTGGTGCACCTGACCAAGGCCCAGTCCCAGGGTCTGTGAGGGCTATTGAGATGCAGCAGACAAGAGCCTGGCATGAAAGTATCTTCCACGTGGTGGAGGTGAGTTAAGCCCAGAGAGAACCACACCACAGGGTACAAAGTAGTAGGTTCCCCAGGAGGTGAATTCGTTCATTCATTCATTCAAATAATAGTTATTGAGCCCCTGCCATGTATCAATACCAGGCACAAATCCCTGCCTACTTGGATTTTCACTCCAATGAGGTTTGGATAGGTTGCTGTTAGGGACAGAATTATGTCCCCCTCAGTTGAAGTCCTAACCCCTAGTACCTTAGAGTGTGACTGTATTTGTAGATAGGGACCCTAAAGAGTCAGTTAAGGTAAGATGAGGTCATATGTGTGGATCCTAATCCAGAAGGACTGATATCCTTATAAGAAGAGGAGAAGAGGACACAGAGAGGAAAGACACTGGGAGAAGATGGCTATCTGCAAGCCAAGGAGAGAGGCCTCAGGGGAAACCAAGCCTGACAACACCTTGATCTGGTGTCCCCTTGTATACCTGTAGCCTCTAGGCCTGTGAGGAGATCGATTTCTGTTGTTTAAGCTTCCCGGACTCTGGTTCTTTGTTTCGGCTGTCCTAGTAGCAAGCTACCACAATTGCTGAGGGAGTTGGTGAGGGGTTGGACTACTTCTTCCAGGACAATGGGGGAAGTGGAATTCATTTTTTTAAAAAGAAGGGGGGCTTCCCTGGTGGCGCAGTGGTTGGGAGTCCGCCTGCCGATGCAGGGGACACGGGTTCGTGCCCCGGTCCGGGAAGATCCCACACGCCGTGGAGCAGCTGGGCCCGTGAGCCATGGCAGCTGAGCCTGCGCATCCGGAGCCTGTGCTCCGCAACGGGAGAGGCCACAACAGTGAGATGCCCGCGTACTGCAAAAAAATAAAATAAAATAAAATAAAATAAAAAGAAAGGATCTAGAGATACTAGGGTAGGTTAAGGACAGGGTTGGGGGAGTTAGCTAGAGGTAAGGGGTGGGTTGGTTTACAGAATTAGGGGCATCAAAAATCGTGACATTTTATAACCCTGTTGTGCAATACAGTTAAAGTGGAGGTGGGGATGTTGAGAAGTTATGCCAGCCCCCCCCCAATCTACCCCTGGGTTCTACAAATCACCTCGGCTCAGCCCATCACCCAGCCCCTCCGGGGACAGGCACATGCAAGTCCCCTCCCCCCATCTATACAAGTATTAGCGAATGGACACCCATTGCTCTGGGACAAGGGGATAAAAAGACCCGGGGTCTTTTTGCAGATCTGATTGCTGGGAAAAGGGAGATCCATTTTCTACAACACCCATGACCTTCTGAGTAGCGAAAAGATAGTCATGCCATCCCGTTCCCCTAAGTTCAAAGTAAAGTGGTTCCAGTGCCCAGAGAAGCGACAAGTTCTCTAAACCAAATTATTCTAAGAAAACAAAGAGTCTGTCCTGGGGCCTTGGGTCACCATGTGGCTTCAGGGTCCTCGGGGAGGGCCCATCCCCAGAGCTTACGGCTGGCAGTGACCCAGCTTCCTTGACACAGTGAGCCGTTGGCTCTCGGCAAGGCGGGCTGGGGAGGGAGTGTGAATTGTAAAGGATTGTCTTGGAGATCATGCAGACAGGGGTCTGGACCAGCAAGGACGTCCCACTAACCATGAGCCCATCCTCAGTGATCACACCACAGGACAGGGGGAGCTAACAGTGACAGTGAACTGGCCAAAGTCTAGGGCTCCTCTGCTGGAAAATTTAGATGGGGACTGGGTCCTCTGGGCTGAGTAAATTCTCACAGTTCTCAGGAAAGTTGGGGCTGGGGTCTCAAGAAAGAGATACTAGACCCTTGTGGTTGAGGCATTGGGCGCTTGGGCTATTCATTGAAAAAAACAAGGGAAAGTAAAATTTAAAAAAGTGACTGTGAGATGTATCCTGGTGTGTACCTTGATTATGTAGAGAAAGACGTAGTTATACACAGATCAGGGCTGGGAGGGACTGTTGGGTCTCCTAGTCCTGAAGATCATTGCCTGCCTGCCTTCTTTGTTTTTGCAGAGAATAGTAAGGTTGAACTCTAGGTGTTTTTCACTGGAGTGGAGGTTCCTGACAGGCAGGGTCTGATGACTTGGTCATGTGGGCAACCCCCATAGCCCATGCACTTAGGAGGGGCTGGGACATGCTGTCTAAATGGACTTGATTAGCCCCCTGACCATGTTGTCTCATCTTGAAATGGCTCGCCTCCTGCTACCAGAGGCTGAGGCCCAGGATCACCTTACAGAGGGATTCTCAGGATCTCCCAACCAGGAATAGCCTTTCCTGGACACTCTCTCCTCACTGTTCAGATGGCACAGGCTATGGCAGTTCTGGGAACAGAAAGCCAGGTGGTAAAAATGCTCTGTGCCGTGCGTGGTGTGTGTGTGTGTGTGTGTGTGTGTGTGTGTGTGTGTGTGTGTGTGTGCGCGCGTGTGTTTCAGTGTTGGCTTAAATTCTTTCTTTGCCACAGCCTGATTCCTTTGTCAGCAAGTCCCCTGAACCCAGGTTAGGCTTCTGTGTGTGGAAGGTGGGAGCTAGAGGGAAATGGGTTCTGTGTTTGCTTCCTTGGCAGAGTTAGGACAGTGGGAATCACCTCCACATTTCCCAGAGCTCAGGCCTTATTCAAACAAACCTGTGTCTTGCCAGGATGTAGGCAAAAAAGGAAAGAAATGATCAGTGGGTGGGATGGGCTGAGATGACCTGGTTTTGTGAAGGATAGTTCTTGCCGTGGGCTGGCATTTATTACCTCACAGTTTTCCATTATTTTCATATGCTCTCTTGAGTGGAGATCTGTGATTTTTACCAGCACAGCATCAAAAGAGTGGTGAATTTCACCTACTTTTGATAAGTCGTACCTCACTTCCTAGAGTTACCATTTTTCTCCCCCTGGGATATTATGCTGTGATGTTGGGGGCTCCCTGCACCCCCAGCTCCCTCCCCCCACCTCTTTACTCAGACTTTATCTGGTCTGGATGGAGCTGGGAGAAGGGGTGTCTTAGCCCTGTGCTGGCTGCCCTACATTTTACATATACTACCTCACTGAATTCTCTAAACAGCTATGTGATAGATAGGATTTTTACAGAGGAGACCAAAAGAGGTTAAATAACATGCCCAAGATCATACAGGGGATCTGTATCCACCTGAATGTGTTAGGTTGACGAACCTAGATTCAAGCCATCGTGCTCCAGACTCCGTGTTCTGAATTCCTCAACCCCATAGCCTGGCTGGGCATCAGATGTGACTTGAGGGTCCCACAGCTGGCGCCCCATCTGGGTGGGTGGGGTCATGCAAGGAGGAGAAGATACAGTGCTCCAGGGCCCTTGTCTCTGACCGGAAGGGCCTGAATGCCACACCATATCTGTCTGCAAAGTAATGGATGTACCTGGTTTCTCTTGCAGCTTTTCCACTGGGGCCTGGCCCAGGCCCAGCTCACCCAGTATGGATGGCCTGGTTGTCAAAGTCTGCACAGGAGAGAAGACTGAGTCACCTCTGTCCCTTTTCAACCCCAGAACCTGGGGCTGCCTTGGCATCCCTCACCCGGGCACACCCGGAGGAAGTCTCTCCCACGCCCCACCTCCCTTCTCTGTGTGGCCTTTCAGCCCTCAACCCCTGATGCTCACATTTCTGGAGCCAGTAGGGGCGGCGGGATGTGAAGCCAAGATGGAGGTTGGAAGGTCAGAGACCTCATAGCCACGCCTCCTGGAGCCACCCTGGGTGATCAGTCGCTATGGCCTGTGTGAGGTTTCTCGGATGCGGAGAAGGAGTGCCAGAGAGATGGAAAGCCTTCCCCTTTGGGCCTGCTCAGAGCTGTTTCCTCTTCCCACCTGTTTTTGGCCAAGCTTCCAGAAGGAAGAAGGTTAACAGCCAAAGGCTACGGGCAACCCTGACCCGCTTTGCTGGTGGGGGTCTCTCGGGAGCTCTGCTGTGGCCGCTGACTTCTGTTTCAATGACCCGTGGAGAAGAGCGGCCCCGAGTGAGTATTTCCTCTGCACATTTCTGGGGGAGGTCAGAGGGCTGGGCCTGGTTTTTTTGGTTGGGTGGATGGGGCAGTGGAGCTCCAGAAAGGGGAATGTGCTGGCCAAGGCCTCTCCACAGACAGAGGACCACACCCAGGCCCCGGGGTGTCTGGCCCGGTGCTGGGGTTCCCATACCTTGCAGCCTGCTGGGCCTTGGCTAACAGAGGCAGCACCCTGGGAAGAGGAGGATGGGGGTGGGGGGGGTGGGGGGGTGGGGATGGGCCTCCTGCCTTCTCCTTGGCCTCCAGGCCAGTCTGCCAGGCTCCATGGAAGAGCTGGGAGCTGGTGTTCTGAGGACATGCCAGAGAAATGAGGGAGTCCCTGCCCTCCAGGGTGTGACGGTCTCCCAGGGCTGCTGGGATCTGTGTGGAAGAAACAGCCACAGAGCATTTACTAAGTAATTGGGTAATAGGGAAATAAGGAATCTAGGCCGCTTGAGCACAGCGCCCCAGTTGGGTCAGCCCTGAAGCGTATTCTGAAATTAGGCCGAGGATTCACTTGTTTTCACATCTGTGGGAACAACCCCCCGCCCCCCCGCCCCACTGCATTGAGTGTTCTGGTGACACATGGCGGGAATCGTAGGATACGAGGGACCTTGGCGTGGGCTCCTCGGGCCAGTGACTGACCTTCCCCATGGCCTGACTTTTCTCATCTGTAAAATGAGACTGCACATTCTCCCTCAGGGCTAGCCTGTGTAGAAAGCTCAGTCACATGCCTGGTGCGTAGGAAGGTCTTTCTTATGGGGACACTCTGAGGATGAAATAAAACATAAGAGGGGGCAGTGCCTGACAGAGTGCATGGCATCCGGCCCCACCAGCCCCTGTTTCTCCGCCCATCCTCTCTAGCAGCCCTCTTTCTGCCCAGTCCCCCCTCATACCCCCAGCCTCACATGCTGCCTGCCTGGCCCTATGTTGCCTGCAGGTGGAATGCGGCGGCGCAAGGTCTGAGCCTGCTTGGGAAGGTACACTTTCGTAGGACACTATAGAGGCTAAATGGCCTGGCCTTCTAAGACAGGAACGACAAATTCCTGATCACATAGGTGGGGAGGAGGGCTTCCAGCACACTCAGATCCTACCCCAGATCCACAAAAAGTTCAACTGATAGACCAGTGAGTGTCGAGTGGAGGTGATTTTGCCTCTCTCTCCGCTCCTCCCCTCCAGAGACGTTTGGCAATGTCTGAAGATGTTTTGTGTTTGGTTGTCACAGATGGAAGGGTGCCACTAACATCTCGTGGGTAGAGGTCAGGGGTGTGCTGAACATCCCACAGTGCACAGGGTGCCCCCTGCAGCAAAGAATTGTCTGGACCCAGATGTCAGTGGTGGCGAGGGTAAGAAACGCTGAGATAGACAAGAAGAGGGCAGATATAGAAACTGCTGGAAGCCATTACCGGGCAACAAGGGGCAGGAGGAAAGACCGAGCATAAAGCAGGGGCATTTCTACTGGGAAAGGGCTGGGGGTGGCCAGGAGAGGCACCGAAGCAAAGGAGATACTGGAGTGAGTCTTGAGTTTTATAGGCTCTCCAGGCAGAGAAGGCATGGGGTGTGGCCTGGAGGGACACCACGTCCATCTGGGCCAATAGTATCGGTTCCTAGGGCAGTGCTTCTTGTTAATGGCAACGATTGCCCCAAACACCCAGGCTGCTGATAAGGGCAGAAGCTTTGCTTGGCCGGGCGACTGGCTTCCCTGGATGGCATCGCTTTGGCAACCGGGGCCTTGTGGATACAGCCAGAGTTAACCGATCGTTGTCTGCTGTGGTTGTGACTCTGCCTGTGTGTGCCCCCTGTTGTTTTTAAAAATCCACTAGAGGGCATATCAATGCTAAGATCTTCTGGCAGGTTGGACAAATGACATGTTGTGTGAACTTAGCCCGCTGAGGCTCCTGGCCCTGGGTGGCGAGGGGGACGAGGAGGGGGTGGGTGACGGAAAATGGGGTTATTGATTCCCGCCCCTCCTTATGCCCCCCTCCCCTTGCCAAGTGATGACAGGAAGGTGATTTGTGAATTCATGGAGACAGCCAGCCCAGATTCTCCCAGTGGTGACAGGCACTGTTCAGGAAGTTACGCTGGGAGAAGGACAGACGGGAAGGCAGGGCCAGATTCCAGGGAGGGAATCCGACAGTGGTGTGACCTTCTGGGAAGGGAGCCTCTTCCCTTCCCCACCCCCACCTCCCCAAGAACCAGCTTGCCACTGGGGCCTGACCTGGTGCAGTTGGGTGGTCTTTAGCCCCTGGGCCCAGCAAAGCAGAGTGGCTGCTGAGCCCGCAGAGGTCTCCAGAAGCTCTAAGTGCAGCAGCCAAAGCACTTCTGAAAACCATCACTGTGTATGACTGGACCACCCCACCCCCCCCGCCCACCACTTTGGGTGCATACCAGCCTGCAGAGCCTGGGCACAAAGGTGTGACTGACCCAGAAGCAGGCTAGGAGGAGGGTGAACAGAATTATGTCGTGTTATCGTCTACCTGGGTGTCATCTGAGTCGGGGCAAATGGTGCGGGGAGCTGGGAGGGTGGGAGGTGGTGGGGAAAGGGTGGGGCAGTGGGTACCTACCTTCAGGAGGGAATCATGGGGGTTCTGGGGCTTGGACAAGAGAAACCAACACCCCTCTGAAGGCAATAGATCTGCGCTGAGTCCGGAACAGAACTTGCTATTTTTAGTTTGGATGATGGTCAGGCAGGGTATTTGAGGGAGCCTTTGCCCTCAGGATCTGTCTTCAGAAGTAGTAGCCTCCATCATCTTTATCCTACTGACACCATTCAGAGGCATGTAAACATTGGACCATATATTTGTCTATAAAGAGACCTGGGCCCAAAGCCTAGCTCAGCCACTGGCTTGCTCTGTGACCTCAGGCAAGTCACTTAACCTCTCTGAGCTTCAGTATTCTCATCAATATATCTCCAAGAATTATTGTGCAGATTAACTGACATAATGCATGAAAGTGCCCATCCCAGGACATAGTTCAAAGTTAAGTGCCCAGTAAGGTTCATTCTTCCTATTAGCAATCTGGAGTCTACACAGGGGTCACTTGGTCACCAGGAAAAAGGTAAGAGACAAAACCAGGCTCAAGGATGAGAACAGAAGCAGCAACCAGCAAGACTGTCTTGGTGTCTAGTAATAGCACTAGTACTAGTACTAGTACAGGTGGTGGTAGATGTTTATTGAAAACCCACCATTTTACATATTTTATTTCTTTTAATCCTTGACAGCTCACAAATGATGAAACTGAGTCTGAAAGAGGTTCAGCAAATTTCCCAAAGTCACACAGGCAAGGATTTTTACAGGGTCTGTGTGTGTGTGTGTGTGTGTGTGTGTGTGTGTGTGTGAGTGTGTGTGTGTGTGTGTGTGTCTCCCAGATCTGCTTCAAATGACAAGTGACAACTGCTCTGTGCTGTATGAAACATAAATGAAGCCTGAGGCGAATGGAAAAATCAGTAATGCTGCTCTTGTCTTTATTTGAAATTTTGATATTCTGTTCATCATGGGTTTTTTCATTAATTTTGATTTTTTAAAATATTGCAGTCCATCCTGCTTATCTGATTGCGGCGTGTTTGGGTGGCCCTGAGATGGGGGCTCCACTCTCCCTCCAGGTCCCGTGGCACCGCTGTTTCACTTCAACACCTCTGGGTCGCAGGACTCTCAGAAATGCAGGGTAGAGCTGAGACCACTGTTCACTAAAAGAAACAAAAAGCTCCTCTGTCAGTTTTGAAAGAGGTCTTTCCGGGTGGTCAGGACCTACAGGCTAACGTGCACAATAGTGAAAGCTGCTGGCCAGTGTGGAGCTCCATGCCTGTCTGCAATCAGGTAATTGCATGGGGTGACCTCATAATCAGTAAATATGCATGTTTATCAGCTAAAGATGCTTTTATCTATAAGTCACCCACACTCATTATCAGGAAAAAAAGTGAAGAAATGAGAGACACTTGTGTACCACTGGTGCAAATATATGTGCGTGTGACTACTTTGGAAAGCAATTTGGCAGTGTCTGTTAAAACTAAAGAGATGTGTGCCCTTCGACCCAGTTAGTCCCCTCCCAGGTACCCATCCTAGAGAAAGGCTGGCCTGTGTGCACAGAGGCCGTTCAACCGTGTTCACTACAGCTGCAGAACACCCCATATGATTATCTAAATTATGCTGTCTTCATACTACAGGAGAATTATGTAGCAATGAAAAGGCATTAAGTTGGCCAAACATGTTGAAAAATACCGAAAGTCAAAAATGAAAAGTTAAGGGCTTCCCTGGTGGCGCAGTGGTTGAGAATCCGCCTGCCGATGCAGGGGACACGGGTTCGTGCCCTGGTCCGGGAAGATCCCACATGCCGCGGAGCAACTCAGCCCGTGAGCCATGGCCGCTAGGCCTGTGCGTCCGGGGCCTGTGCCCCGCAACGGGAGAGGCCACAACAGTGAGAGGCCCGCATACCGCAAAAAAAAAAAAAAAAAATGAAAAGTTAAAAAAGAAAAAAGTCAAAAAAAGAAAAGTAAAATGACTCGAAAAAAATGAACCCCCCAAAGCAAACAAACAAACGAAACCAACCAAAACCAGGGCAGAACAATACCTGCTATTTGGCTCATTCATGTGTTAAGACCAAGAATAGACCCAAAAGCCAAAGCAAAACTGTATTCCTTTATAAGTATGTAAATGCATAGAGTAGCCTGAAAGTGTGGTCACTCTGGGTAGGTAGAACACAATCAATGGGAAAAGGTTACAAGGGACTTTCCCTTTGACTCTGGTTTGGTTTTATAACAGGAAGGTAATAGTCATCTATTATATCTTTTTTAAAAAATAAATATTTTTTAGAGCAGTTTTAGGTTTACAACAAAACCGAGAGGAAGGTTTAGAGATTTGCCGTATACCCTCTGCCCACATACATGCACAGCCTCCCCTCTGATCCCCCATGATCAACATCGCTCACCAGGGTGGTACAGTTTTCACCAAGGATGAATTTACACTGATACAATGTAATCACCAAAAGTCCATAGTTTATCTTAATGTTTACTGTTGACTGTTGTACATTCTATGCTTTTGGACAAATGTATAATGACATCTGTTCAAACCCATCATTATAATGTCATACAGAGTATGTTCACTGCCCTAAAAATCCTTTTTGCTCTATGTATTCATCTTTCTCCCCAACACCCCACCCCTGGGAACCACTGATCTTTTTACTGTCTCCATAGTTTTACCTTTTCCAGAATGTCATGTAGTTGGAATCATACAGTGTGTAGTATTTTCAAATTGGCTTCTTTCACTTAGTAATACGCATTTAAGTTTCTTCCATGTTTTTTTATGGCTTGACAGCTCATTTCTTTTTAGCGCTGAATAATATTCCTTTGTCTGGATGTGCCACAGCTTATTTAGCCATTGATTTTTAAAGGAAGAAGCAGGATAATTTATTTTCTTGGAAGTCCTTTCTGGATGTGACAGAGCAGATAGGATGGAGGGTACACTCTTTCTATTGTACAAAAACTTGGCGGTCTGTGGTCAAACTGGCCACTGGGAGAGTCCGAGGGAGGCCATGGATTCTCTTTCCCTATCTCCAGGAGCAGTAAGTCTGTTCTCTCAGGAAGAAGAGGATTGGTCTCTCCTGAGATCTGTAGATTGCAAATGACTCAAATGAGCAGCCTCTAAGCCTGTTACTAACTTCGCCCATGTCGGAGCCACTCTAAACCCCTGATTTTCCCACTATACCATGTTGCCATCCTCTGCTGTTATTTAGAATTTTAGGCAAGAAAGCTCAGTTGTGGTAACGAACAAAGCCCCCAACCTCAGTGGCTTAATACTACCAAGATTTATCTCCCATGCCCCCAACTTCCCAATGTGAGTTGAATGAATCTGCAGGGTACTTCTCTCCTGGCTGGTGACTCAGGGTCCAGGAGGTTCCTATCATGCCATCGTATAACTTCCGTGATCACTGAAGCCTAGAAAGAGAAAGCTGGAGGGCCACACCAGGACTTATATCACCAGGTTTGGAAATGGCATACATCATTTCCTGTCACATCCCATTGGTCAGCACTAGTCATGTGGCTTGAATCTAACTGCAAGGGAATCTGGGAAATGGGGGGGAGCAAAGAGTTATTTAGTAAGATTTTAATGTCTCTGTCACAAAGGGAGAAAATGAAAAATATGAAATTAGAAAAAAATCAATGTTACGTCTGTAAAAGTAGCCAACATAGGAGGCTGTTCCGTTGCTCATGGATTCCTCGAAGGCAGGGATCCTCTTGTTAATCTTCACCTGCATTCCAGTCCTGTTGATTAAAAGAATGACAGATATTTCCAGAGAGTCTTTACTTAATGTTAGCCAAATTGAGCTACTACGTTTACTCAAAACCTTTTTTGCAACATTTCTCTGGAAATTTCCCTCTCAGTCAACTTACAAATTACACAAAGAAATCAATTGCAGTTTTTCTTTTATCTTCGGCCCCTGTACCTCCATGTTACATTTTTGAAAAGACTTCAAAGTAAGACAAACTGTCAATATCGGTCAAGAAAAACTGAGCAAAGGCACAAATACTGTGAATGCAGAATGGGACATCATTATAGATGACAAACATCCAAAAGATAATAAGAAAACACTCCCACATCTCAATACACTCCCCCAAAGCCTCACCTGTTTTGTCTGTTTGTTCTAACCCAAAAAGCCATTACCCAGCTTGAGTGATCATCTCATTCCCTACCAGACTGACCTGTAGCTATTCTTTTAAAAAATTAATTATATTGTCAAAAGAAGATATCGTAGAGTTTAAAAGGGATATATAGAAGACTCTGAAGGCAGTCCCCAAGGAAGTATGGGACTTGATTTTTTGATGTGTCATTGGAACATGGCCTCCTTAGGGTCCAAGTTTGAAAGATGACTGCTTTTGGAGGCTTAAGGATATATAGGTTTGCTTAAAAAGTTACTGGTTCCTTTTAATCTTTGATTATACCTTGGACAGACTTGGGTTTAGCCCACTCCTCTCCCTGCCCTGATAACATGAAGTTTTTGAAGCTGGAAAGAGTTGAAGAGGGACTTAAATCCAAAAAGAGATGATTCTGAAGAAACGGTTTAGAAGTATCACTGTTCCAAAGATTTTACTTGCAGTAAAATCTGGGCCCTGATGAATACATGTGCCATTTTCCTTTAGAAGATGTCTCTCTTATGGAAACAGTCCATCAGGTCCTCCTGCCCCACTCTGGTTCAGGCCCTCTTACCTTAACAGTTTCATGACTGTGACACCGTCCTCGCTGCTGTCCGTGTGTCCACTCCATCTTCACACACCCCCTACCACATGAGTATTCCTACAACTCCTCTCTGATCGTGTCACTCTTGGAGGAAAAAACCTTCAGGAGCTTTCTACTGTCTAACAATTCAAGTTCAAATGCCTCAGCTTAGCATTCAAACCTGCTAAAATGGCCCCACCCTACCCAGCCAGTTTTATTTCCTCCTGCTTCCGGACACACACCCTCTTCTCCAGGCATGTCTGTCTCCTCCACATCCCATAAACATGCCATCCTTGTTCTGTTGTCTCTGTGCATTAGTTCATGTTACTCCTCAAGCATGGAATGCAGCCTCAGGTCGACGTCATAGGAATACTTGACTGGATTCCTGGGGTGTCACTTCAAGTGTGTGTGTATATGTGTGAAAAGCAAATCCCATCTCCAGTGCTGGATGTCACAGCTTCAGAAGTTTGTCTTGATTTGTGATGGTCTTTGATTGGCTGTGGGCCCAGTCTTTCGTTTTATATTTTTGTGCCTCTTAGTTGCTGCCAATCTATAAACCAGCACTTAAATCCATCAAGGAAGTTCCTTTAATAAAAGCATCATCTTTGATAGAAAGTGAGGAAGTGCTCTTGTATTTTTAAAATTTGTTGTTAAGCCTTGGATTATTGCCAACGGAGTTTTCTTAGAATGAGGCCTACTTGTATGTGTCAAACAGCTCCTTTCCAATTTGGGATTCCAGAGTGGTATATACCAAAGCCACCTTTAGGGCTTTATGTCGCCACATCCTCAGAGATTTTCTCTTCTCACTTAACCCCTATTGTGCAGGCTTAAGCTTCCGCCAACCCCTGTATACCTGGCATCCATCAGGGGGCTGACCAGATGAACTTACCAGGGTGTTTTCTTTTGTCTTGATGAGAAAGGCTTATGTGACTGAACATTCTGGGACCGACAACTAGCCCTTGGACTAAGACTTCTTGGCTATTGATTAAAAAAAGGTCATCTTGTCCTCCTAAAATGTTTTATTGGATGTGGAGAAAGAGGAGAGCAGTCTGGTGGTAGAGGATGTCCTGACTTGATGTGTGGACCATTCTCAGGACCGGTTCAGGGAGAGCTAGTGATACTCAGGCTTTTGGCTTGGTTCCCTCAGAACAAGTTCCAGAATCTTCTGGGGATGGGAGCTGCAAGAAGAGGGAAGAAAATAAGAATGGCTCACTCTTCATGGAAGCAGTGTCTCAAAATAGCTCTGTCTTGTGACTTGGCCTAAAATGTAATTGGGCTAAAAAGATACGGCCCCCAGCCTTCCAGTCTGGTCCAGCATGAGTCTTCCCAGCTGAGGTCCTAGACGTCTTGGGGAAGAGTCAGCTATCCCACTGTGCCCATTTTGCATTTCTGACTGAGAGAATCCGTGGGTAAAAGAAAATGATTCCATT
Source organism: Kogia breviceps (assembly GCF_026419965.1). Lineage (NCBI taxonomy): Eukaryota > Metazoa > Chordata > Mammalia > Artiodactyla > Physeteridae > Kogia > Kogia breviceps. The sequence goes on from NC_081328.1 coordinate 25,809,871, forward strand.
TTTTATACCAGTCAGCTTGGGGAGATTTGTTACACAGCAGTGGTAACCGCAACTGAGAGCTACTTCTCTGAGGTGATCAGGTAAGATTTGGTTGGTGGGCGGGGGGGGGGGGGAAATGAGTGAGCTCTCTAGGGAATGAGACTGGCAGTTACAATGATATCAGAATTCTCTGATCCCCAAATCATCCAGGCCCTACCTGTATGACCTGGAAACCTGGAGTTCAAGTGGGAATAGAAGAAAATGAGGGCAATTTGTGAGACCCCTCTGATCTCACTTGTTGGCCCAGAGTGGGACTTTGGATGAGGCTGCAGTTTCAACCATCTCCTTCATGGGTGAGAGTCAAGGAGAGTTTTCTGGCTTCATGACCCCAGTACCTTCTAGGCTAGAGACCTTATAACTACTGATTGTATCTATTATATTCAGGGTAGAGTTGAAGAGGTTTGCAGGCCTCTTTCCTTATTGCTAGGACAGCCAGGGGAGTAAAACCTCGTTAAATATGCAAAACTTTGGCTGACACTTGTGATTCTCTCTGTAAAATTTGAAGTAGCTGATACAGTGAGAGAAAAGAAATGGCTTCAGCTCACTCACGTGGTGCCGATTTGAACACCGCCAGCGATGCCTCTTTTAGGCTGGACACTTGTCTGTGGGGGAACGGCTGGGGGTTCTGCAGGGTTAGGCTGGGTGTGGGGTGCAGTAAAAGCCAGTTCCCTTGGACTCCACTGACCTCTCAACTCTCCTCCTCAATCACCTCCGAATACATTACTTAGAGTGAAGCTGGGTGAGTGTTATGAAATTACACACCCCAAGTAAGATGTCACCGCTCTTGGAAGGCTAGGAAAAAGTGTTCCCGTTTTCAAGGGGCAGCTCAGGTACTGCTTCTCCCAGGTAAACTCTCCTGAGTCCTCCCCCTCCCACCGGCCCCCTTTCCTCTTGCCTGCGTTGCCTGTCTCACCTAGTGGACTGTGAACTCCTCAGGATGCTTTCTTTAATCTTTAGATCTCTAAGGCATACTTGGTTCTGAGCACGTCCGACTGAAGAAATGTTTGCTGAAAAAAAAAAAAAAGGATAAAGAAACATTGTCACAATGTGATGTATATCTTTCAAAAATATTCTCCTTATGTATCCTTTTTCTTTTTGGGGGGTAATTGCAATGATAGTAAACATACAATTTTGTGTTGTGTCTTTTTTTTTTTCTTACCATAATTTCAGATGCATTTTCCCTGCTGTAACATAATTTCAAATCTTAGTAATACTAATAACTCTACTTATTGCATATTCTGCTATGTGCCAGACATGGTGTCAGGGGCTCTACACACAGTTTCTCATGTAATCCTCTCAATTTGCAAAGTGGTTGTTGTTGCTCCATTTTAGAGATCGAGAAACTGAGGCTCAGAGAGCTTAAGCAGCTAGTCAAGAATTACCAGCTAATGGAGACTAGATTGATCCCTCTGATTTCAGTATTCATAGTCACACTATTTTACCATGCCACTTTCCATCATTTTAAGTGACCTCACAATACTTACTCTTTTGTGTGGATAAATCATAATTTGCTTAATCATTTCCCTATTTTTTTGTCATTTAGGACATTGATTAATTTTAAATATTATAAACAATGAGGCAATGAACATCATTGTGCCAAAAGACTTCCCCCATTTTTGGATTATCACCTTGGAATAGAGTCCCAGAAGTGGAATTACTGGGTTAAAGGGTAGGACTGTGTTTATGGCTTTTGATACTTATTGCCAGATCGCTTTCCTGGAGGACTGTACTATGTGTGACAGGTTCATTTTATAGGTAGGCCCAGGGGAGTTACCGTGCTCCTCCAGGATGTCAGGATGCCCTCTAACCACTAGAGGGTGTGAAAGGATGTTGCTTAAGTGACAGGAGCCTGGCCCCCCTCTAGGAAATTCCCAAATTTCCTTGAGGAGCTTTCAGAGTTGCCTGGGAGGAAGGCGGGTGGGGGGATGCTTAATTAGTTAGAAGCTCAGTGCTGTAACGAACGGACTTGCTTAGATTTACATTGAAGGCGAGATGGTTGATGATCTGTACTCCGGGGGAGAGAGCAGTAAACAGTGCCCCAGAGGCCTTGAGTTTGAGGTTGGCCATGCCACCTCTTGCTTGGAAACCTTGGGTGGCTGACCCTCCCTTCTATATCTCTGTCTTTGAACTTGGAGCCTCAAATCTCAGCATCAATTAGACTGGCAGCAGCTCTGAGCTCCTCCAGTGGAGACCATGTGACCTGTCCATCTTTGTAACATCCACAATAGCCAGCACTTAATAAGAGCCCAGAAAATGGTGGCTGAACTAATAGAGGAAAAGAGGCCAGAAATCGAGAGTGGACATGGGGAGGAAGGCACGGAGTATGGCACTGGCTCCCAGGCCCCACAGATGATTTACTGAAGGAGGGGTGTTGGCCGCTTAACTCCAAGATGTTGAAGATGGAAGGCTACTTAGAGATCATCTTGTCCACAAACATGGCCCAGACAGTTATGATGATGACAAGGTCCTCACTTCCATTCTTTCCCTTAGCCAACACTTACTAAGCACCTATAGTGTGCCAGGCTCTGTGCTAGGCATTGAGGATGGAAAAATAACTGTCTAGAGTCCTTACATTCAAAAAGTTTATATTGATACTTTGTACAGGGATATGAGACACCTGTATTAAACACTAAGCAAAAAATGAGCCCTCTTCTCAGTGAAACTAAGAAAGGCACATTGAGAAAAAATGGCTGGCCTCAGACGTCCCCAGAGAAGCACTTTTTCAAACATGTTCCTTGGAGCATTCAGTTAGACATTTAATAGATGTTGACTAAAGAATGGTTTGGTAGTTGTATCAGTCAGTTATTACTGCACTAATGCTGAGTAACAAATCAACCCCAAACACAGTCACTAATAATAATATTGATTATGATTTATTTTGATTTTTAAATTTTGCTCAGAGGCCTGTGGGGTAGCTGGCGGTGCCTCTGCCCCGTGAGTCTCTTATTCTTCAGGGATCAGGCAGCTATCAAGGGCATGGTTTTCTCAGGATGATGGAAGGACAAGAGGGCAAGCTTACCTGCATAAGCATATTTCAAGCCTTTTCCTCTATCATGTCCATTAACATCCCGTTGGCCAGACCAAGTCACATGGCCAAGATCAATGTGACTGAAGCAGAGAAATAAATATATTCTACCACTAGTGGTAGGAATTGCAAAGTCACAACAGAGTGTGGATACAGTGAAGAACTGGGAGCAATAATGCAATCTACTACAGTGGTCATAGGAATTCAGGAAAAGCTGGTGAAGCTGGTTTCTTCATTGCATGACTTCTCAGAGCCTTTATAGATGATTCAATTTAAAGCCTTCACTTTAAAAGAAGGAAACATAAGCCCAGAGAGGAATGTAACTTGACCTGGATTTGCAGGCTGCTACCTGAGTAGCAGCCCTGTAGTGAGACCCCAGACTTTTTGACCTTTAGGCTAGGGCTCTTTCCCTAACCCCACCCTGCTAATGTGCCTTGGCTACACTGGGCTAAGCAGGCCAGAGGAAGCTGGTGAACATGGGAGAGCTAAGCAGCTGCACATAAAGGAGGCTGAAGTGGTCCTCAAAGGACCCTAAGAGACACGATTCTGAGTGTGGCAAGGAAGCCACAGTCAGACCTAGTCTTGAGGAAAACCCGAGTGGACAAAATTAAGGGCATGTACTGTGGAGTCGAGCTATCTGTCTAGGTAACCTTGGTCAAGTTATTTAATAGCCTCTGCATGCCTTGGTTTCCTCATTTGTAAAACAGGGAAGGTAGATATACCCACCTCGATAGGGTGGTTGAGTTAATACTTGTAAAGTGCTTAGAACAGGAGCAGGAGTGTAGTAAGCACTCAATATGGGTTAGCTATTATTATTATTTATTGTGATTATTATTAATATGATTTTTACATAGCCTATCTCCTCTACCATGAGTTTCCTTATTTCTGGGTTTTCCACCCCACCAGTCTTCTTCCCAATACCCCATTCTTTTCTTTTTTTAATTGAAGTATAGTTGATTTACAATATTGCATTAGTTTCAGGTGTACAGCACAGTGGTTCAGATATGTACATTTGATTCTCTTCTTCAGATTCTCGTCCATTATAAATTATTACAAAATACTGAGTATAGTTCCCTGTGCTATATAGTAAGTCCTTGTTGTTTATCTATTTTATATATAGTAGTGTGTCTATGTTAATCCCAACCTCCTAATTTACCCCTCCCCCCACCACCCCCTTTCCCCTTTGGTAACCATAATTTTGTTTTCTCCCAATATCCCATTCTTGGTATTAGTTGGTTAACAACTAGTCTCCACTAAGCTGCATCAGGATAACAACTATTATTTAATGTTTAAAAGGCGGGAGAGGGGGGGGGGACCCTGGAACAGTTCAAGGTCCAAAGCAGTGGCAGGGAGTGGAGCTACATTTTAGAAATGGTAATCTTTTCTGATGCCATATCAAATCTCACTCCCTGGTTGACTATCTGTCTCTTCAGATATTTGGGTGGAAATGGGTTGAGTGTGACTAGGATGAGTAATTCACCAAAATCTGTGCCTCTTAATCCTGGGTACAGATTAGAAGCACCAGGGAAGATTAAAACAACAGCAACAACAAAAACCCTGGTGCTTGACCCCACCCTGGACCAATTAAACCTAAATCTCTGGGGCGAGGCCTGGGTACTGGTATGATTTAAGAGCTCCCAGGGTGATTCTGACATACAGCCAGATTTGACAGCCACTGCCCTAAAGGCATTGGATGGGCCCACTGAGACTTTGGAGCCAGATACAAGTGAACTTGCATCCTAGCCTTGCAATTCATTACCTGTATGACATGGAGCGAAAAGCTTATCTTTCTGAGCTTCAGATTCCTTCTGTATTAAATGGGAATAATAATTGCTGTCTTGCAGAGATTTTATAAGAAGTCAGTGGAAACCCATGTGATGCACCTCATGTAGCTGGCATATAGAATGGACTCACTGAGTATTTGTTAATCAAATGAACGATAGTCGGCGGCGAGAGCAGTGCTGGAGAGCCGGGTGGGTGACATCTGATCCCAGGCCCGCCGTCTGGCTGTTTGTGGTGGCTGCCTTCTATGCCCTCAGGCCTCCATGAGAGGGACTGAGTGAGACCCGAGGGGAGGCTTGTTCCAGGGTTACTATGTCTATTGACTGATCAAAAACACCAGGTCTGGGGAAGAACAAGGGGTGAAACCCAGCCTTTCTTCTGATCGCTGAGTCTTGTGCCCACAGGGCAGGGCCAGCCTAGGGGAGCCAACGTTTCTAATCAGTCCTTCCCAGAGGGGGCGTCTTATCCTAAGTCACACAACCGTGCTGTACAGGCTAGTCGTGGCCCTGCCTGCTCCCTCTGTGTCTGGGGACAACGCTGCCAGGAGGAGCTCATGCTGGCTGCTCCGCCAACTTGCCATTTGAGCCCTGACAACAGCCGCCGATAGCTCATCTGGGCGGAAGGTGGGGATGCAGTGAGCAAGGATGGGGTAGCTATTTTGAGCAAAGGTGTCGGGCGCTGTCTACGTGGTGGTCTAGAGGTTTCCTCCAGGTGACAAGGGGCCTGCTTTCTGGCTGGGTTCATGCTTAGCACGTGATAGCACCCATACTTTTGTTTATTAATAACAAGATATCTGATGAAGCAACTGGGTTTCTTCGGTCTCATAGTTTTCCATTCAAAGGTACATGGCTGGGAAAAGAACATCAGGACAGACACTTTGAATCATGGTTATCTCAGGGGTTAAGAAACCTTTTAAAAAAAAACTCCTGCTACCTGCGACACGTTCTCACTCTATCTCCCGCTTAGCGCCACCAGTCTAGAAGATTTTGTGGGTTTGACTCTTTGTAGTTTGTATTATGGAAACAATAGGTCCCCTGAATGTGTTCGGAGACATTGACATGTCCCGCTGGGGGGTGTAGCTCAGAGGAGACTCCTGGCATGACTCATGAAATCCTCCGGACCCGTGGGAGATAGACTTTGTCAGGCCCCTTCCTCAGACAAAGGAGCCGAGGTGAGTAACATCTAGAGGCGGCAGCATCTAGATTCTAGCCCAGATTTTCCTAATTCAGTCTGTGATCTTTCCATGTTTATAGGGAAAAAAAGGGAATCAGTGTTAACAAATTAGTATAAAAATATAACAAACAGAATTTGAATTTTCAAAGTGCAGTTTCCCATCAGGAGGAGGTGAAAATTAAGATTTGCAAGCAGAAAGTCAAAGTATATTTCTTAGCCAGGGTGACAATTTTATATGGGAGTGAAAGAGGTACCTACCTTACTAAGTTGTCTAACAAGAGAAAGGTTTGAAAATGCTCTGTAAATCAAAGGGAAAGGCAAGTGGCTGCTATTTAGATCAGAGATACTTAAACTGCGGTTCGTAGACCCTTGGGAAACCCATGCATGAGTAATTCACCACGTGAACTGCCTATATTTGCAAGCAAAATTTTGTGTGTATGCACATACCTGATTTTCTCTAGGGAGAGAATGCATAGCTTTCATCAACTTCTTAAAGAAGTGTGTGACTCAAAAAATGATTAAAAACCACTGCTGTAGCCCAACCCTTTATGTCATTTGCCAGTAAGAAGAACAAAGTAATAATTTCAGGATCTGAAGTGCCCCCTACACCCTCTGCAAGTATCTTTCCATATCAAGGGAACCCAGGGAAGAGGTAAAAGAAAGTTTTCCAGGGGAGGGAAGATTAAGTAAAGATTCCCTCTTCCCCGTGGCCATAGGCCTTGGGATTCACCCTGGGGTTCACATAGCCAGCTAGAGAGAGAGATGCATGAAAGCATCACTGCTTGAGTAGATAGATGGCAGAAACATCATCCCCTTCAAAGTGATGAAGTGCGATTGCTCAGACACATGCTTTCAAAGTCTTGAACCTGTGAGTTTTGCTCCGAGTTCAGGAAATAACAGGATATAAATCTGCCCGAATCATCTCAGCTCACGCAAATTCAGTGCCAGGCCACAGTGGTTCTGGCAACATCTTGTTCTTTTTGTGTAATGACTTTTGATGCTATGGATCTAGATGGATTAGGCCATTTAGGGGAAAGACGGGAATATTAATATTCAAAATTGTTAAATGTCAAATAAAATCCCTTAATAATGTGTGTGTTTAAGATGAGTACGTAGGTACTTTGAAAACTCTTCTAGCGCTAGCTCAAACATTTAAGAAATCCATTTTGCAAGTTCAAACAAATAACCCTCCACCAATTATGCTGTACCTGTGTGAGCCTGGTGGGTGATTCCGCAGTCTTGGCTGGGAGTGAAGGCCTATTCTCTTACTGTTGTCAGTAGCCCTGGCACAATTAATACTTCATCCAACTGGCTGAATGCTTAAATCCCACAGATAAGTGTATGGCTTGCAACCAAGAATTGGTTTTCATATTTCCTGCAAATTAATTACCTAAGGGGTTGATTTTACTTGTTTTAAAGGCCAACGTGTGTTAGATGATCTGGACAGTTCCTACACTGGAGGCTGCTACCTTGTGGTCTTGCCAATGAGAGCCTGGGATTTGAAATCATTTGGGGGTGGGGGGAGGCAATTGAGAGGTGTCACCAAAAGAATTGAAAGTTGTAATGAGAATGTAATAATTTATATCATATTATAATACTATATATTCTAACCAGTGTAGGCTGAAAACATGACCATTCTTTCATTTATTGATTCAAAAATAATATCCTATCATAAAGCTGGACAGGCATGTATATAGATCATCTATGATTCAGTGTAGACCCTGGTAAGTCCTCTGACAGAGACAGTAATGAAAATCTAGGGGACACAGAGGAGAAAATGCAGTGTCTTGTGGGGACGGTGGGAAGGAGTAGTCAGGGAAGGCATCTTGGAGGTGATAGCATTTAAACTGGGCTGTGTTTGAGGTATAAAGTTTAAAAGTGACTTAATTCCCATCCTATAGTAGATGTTGGCTAAGTGTAATAATCTCATTATAAAAACCACAGAACTACGTCAGAAACCGTTTAGAAAACAGAAGAAGTACTACTCCCAGTTCCACGCCACCAATATAAATTTTGTTGGCATTTTGCTGCATTTCTTGCCAGCCCTTTTCCTTGGGAACAGCTTCTCCATAGCGGTTGTTGTTATAGCGGATATCGTAGGTTATCGTAGTAAGCATACACACGTTGTTAAAAAAATGAATCATTAATTAGAAGGCTTTTTCCATGTTATCACAAGAATGGGCAGATTTAAACTAGTTGGAGATGGGGGAATAAGCATTCCTAGGGAAGGAGACAGTAAAAGTTCCAGTAGTGGGAGGTGGCATGTTGTCAGGGAGTCCACTGTGGCTGCACCTTGGATTTTTATGCAGGATCTGGAATGTTCTCCTAAGGAGCTGGAGGTTTATCACACTGGTGATGGAGAGAATTGCAGGTTCTAGGTGAGACAGTGACATAATTCGAGTCTGACCACCCCCTCCAGTGCTGGCTTTGGAAATTCTGGGATTCCCCGTGGCACTTGAGAATTTGGGGGTTTCTTGTGAAGATGAGTAAATAATTCATCAATCACTATATAGAACAAAATCATTAACTAGTACCTGAATGAAAATGTTAATGCATTTTAAAGTACTGCTTGGTATTAGCTACAATAGGACAGCCTGTTTCATCATAAGACTTTGTTATAGAAGCTTCATACCTAATCATTTGATCTCAACCATCTGTCAGAACCTAACACCTGCTTCTCCTTGCCAAGCTTGATCTCTAGTTCATAGATGGCAAATAAGCTCCAACTTACCTAACATCTCCAGTAGTTGGCTGCAATGTCCTAGGAACTGTGTTGAGCAGGACTGAGGGCACGTCTGGACATAGTAGGAAAGAGGCCAGCTGTGTGGGAACAAGAAGCATCAGCATGTATGTCATGTATTTGCCATCCTTATTCTCCCTCAAATGTTCACTTAAGATGTCTTCTGTTTAATTTTAGTATGGCCCAAATTGATATAGTGGAGCCAAACCAACTGGGGTCCAAAGAAAGAAGCAGATGGAAGAAAATTCCTATTAGTCAACATCTCCATAAAGTAAAGGACTTGATCCATCAATCTATATCCATCCATCCATCCATCCATCCATCCACTTGTTCAAATCTTGATTCTGCATCTACAAGGGGCCAGACAGTGTGCTAAGTTCTGGGGACAGAGAAGAGATTCTCTGTCTCTGGAGAATTCAGAATCAAGCGAGGAAGCAACTGAAGAGACGGTAATTGTAATACAGTATGTTCCAAGCTAGGCAGAGGACTGAACACAGTACCATGGCACAGAAGCAAAACCTACTGACCCCAACTGGGGCAGGAGAGGTGGTGGGGGCAGAGGTGGGCTGTGATTTTCTCATTAAGCTCAGACCTCCATGAGGACGGGGGCCATGCATCTGAGGCATCACTGCATCCCCAGTACCTAACATAGTGCCTGGTACATAGTAGGTGTTCAGCCGATTTTTTGTTAATGAATGAGGTATCCAAGGAGTAGAAGGGACACCCAAAGGTCATCTGGTCCATCCACCTGCCTCTGGGCTGAGCCACACCGAAATCATCCCAAGCGCTATTTCGGGTGTGGTTATTCTTAGCTGGCCTCTCTGACAACTGGAAAGAGAAAGAGAAGCAGCCTCTCCTCTGAGGCTTTAGTGCTACAGGCCCCATTCAGGAGGAGCTCTGTTTGGTGGAAACAAGAGCTGGGAAGAGAGAGAGGCAAGTGGGTCCCAAGCCTGAAGCTTGGCTGGAGGGAACTAAGGTGGGCAGTCTCCTCTTCTGGGTGATCAGGAGGAGAAACTGAGAAGGTGGTCTTCAGGAGAGGCTTGGAGAGTTGGTAATTGAGGCTCCGGAGGGACTGGGGCATTGTTGGGTTCTTAGCCTGGGGACCTACCAAGGGGGAGGAGGAATTTTCATGGTCCTCCTTGGATTTCCCCCACTAGAAGCCTCTGTCAGGGCAGAGGTCTCTTGAAATGTGCAGACCCTCCTGTTTCCACGGGTTGACTCAGGCCCTATAAGCCCTGCCCCCACCTCTGCCAAAACCTTTGGTGAAAGAGGAGTTTGAGGCTGCAGCTCCTTAAGGAGATCTTTTCTTCCAGGACCTGTTTTTTCCAGGGTATTTCACAGTGGCCGGGGAGTGTTGGGGCCTAACACAGTCAGGCTGTACCAGGAGCCAGAGCCCACAGTATTCTAATCTCATGGGGAGATAGGAAGAAATGATTAGTGCGCGCTGAATAGCCCTGCTGTGAGCATTCTGAGCTGGACGGGTCCTGGGGCAAAATCAAGGGCAAGTTCTAATCTCATTTTCAGGTAGGGGAAGGGTAGAGAAGGGACATTCTGGAGCAGTCTCTTGAAAAACAGGCGTAAACAGGGAACAATGGTACCATTCCTTTCTGACCTACTGGACCTGGCGCTTGATACAAAATGAGTGTGTGTGTGTGTTGAGTGTGTGTGTGTGTGAGAGAGAGACAGAGAGACTAAGTATAACCTTGTGAACCCTCTTAGGAGGCTAATGCTTGCTCCCAAATCCCCCCTGCATAGGGATGGATTTGCCCCTTTTTTTCTTCTAAAAACCTGTGTTTTCTAAACGCAGTACGAAAAGTGGTTCAGTGGAGCCACCTCTGAGCTTCAGGGCCCCATGATGGCTACCCGACTCCCACCCCTGATCCCCTCTGTCCCCCCCCCTGCCACCCAAAGCTCTTGAACTAAAAATAAAAGTTACAGAACAAGGCCGGGGAGACATCTTCTGACTCTGGGAGAGTAGGAGACAAAGGGCTGAAGGCTCATGGCCCGGGAGGGTGGAAGTGCAGAGACATTGTGCATTGGATCCGGCAAACACTTCTGTACATGACCGTGTGCCTAGCATTGTGCCAGGACTTGTAGACACTACAGAGGGGGACGAGATGCTGTCTCTGCCCAGGAGGGTCTTCCGACGCTGCTCACTTCACGTCTCTCTGCAGAAGGTCCTGCTTTAAAGACAAATCAGACACACCTGCTTGAATGATGATGGGAGCTAACATTCAGGACTTTCTTTATTGTGAGCCTGACAGCATACACGTGGTCAAAACCTCCCAGGTTGGCATCTCTGAAGATCTAACTGCTCCTCCTCCAAGCCCGCCCTTATCTGAGCTCCTCACAGAGGATCCCTGAACTTCCTGTGTCTGTCTCTTCTTTGCTCTTGAAAGACACTGGATGTGTCCTGGCTTTGTCACTCACTCACTGTCTCTGTGATGGTGGGAAAATCACTCTTTGGGCTCAGGTCCCCTCTTGGTACTAGGGTGAACCATATGAAACTGCTGGGGTTTCTTTAGGTCAAAAATGACCTAAAATAAGATGAAGGGGCTGATGTGAAAGTCCCTTCGATTGCTAACATTGTAGACTCCTTAGAGATTATGCCCATTTTGTCCCCGACTCCATCCTCCACAAGCTGAGTTCACCACTACTCATCACTTAAACATCAGTGTACCTGGCCTGGCCGTACAGCCGGCCCCTTAAGATGCACTTACTCTCACAACGGCTTTAAGGCAAGTCCCCCTCTGCGTTTAGTGGGCTGCTTCTGTTTTCTGGATCCAAAGCTCTTTCACATTCCTTCTTTGTTGGAGCACTTTTTGTCCTTCAGTGCCAGCTCCATGTCACCTGCCTTCAGGTACTTCCTCAGCTCTCTCAGTCAACAATAATGTCTCCTTCCTTCAGGCTCCAAGAGCCTGTCTCATATTTTCTGTGACATTTTCTCTTACTTGAAATGTAAACATGCTCATTGTAGAGTATCTGGAGCTGGAAAAGACACAAAGAGGGAAATAAGAATCACGTGCCATCTGCCAACATCTAGTATCAGCGTTTGATATGTTTCCTGCCAGTGTCCTTTTCATGTCTCTACTAAATGTATCTTTTTTCTTTTTATTTATTTATTTATTTATTTATTTTTTTTTTTTGTGGTACGCGGGCCTCTCACTGTTGTGGCCTCTCCCGTTGCGGAGCGCAGGCTCCAGACGCGCAGGCTCAGCGGCCATGGCTCACGGGCCCAGCCGCTCCGCGGCATATGGGATCTTCCCAGACCGGGGCACGAACCCGTGTCCCCTGCATCAGCAGGCGGATTCTCAACCACTGCGCCACCAGGGAAGCCCAATGTATCTTTTTTCTAAACTGCCATAGCCCTTTAGAGTAGGTAGTAGGTTGTATTTTTAAATAGACTTTACTTTTTGGAGCACTGTAAGGTTCACGGAAAAATTGAACAAAAGGTACAGAGATTTTTCTATATACCCATTGCCCCCACACATGCACAGCCTCCCCCAGTCTCAACACCCTCACCAGAGTGTGGCGCGTTTTTTACAACTGATGAACTTGCACTGACCCACCATCATCGCCCAGAGTCCATAGTTTGCATTAAGGCTCTCTCTTGGTGTACATTCCATGGGTTTGGTTCAAATGTGTAATAACATGTATCCGTCATTATATCTCATACAGAGTAGTTTCACTGCCCTAAAAATCCTCTGTGTTCCACCTGTTCATCCCTTCCTCTTTCATAACCCTTGGCAACCACTGATCTTTTAAATGTCTCCAGAGTTTGGTCTTTTCAGAATGTCACAGAGTTGGAATCGTACAGTACATACCCTTCTCAGATTGGCTTCTTTCACTTAGTGATATGCATTTACATTTCTTTTTTTTTTTGCGGTGTGTGGTCCTCTCACTGTTGTGGCCTCTCCCATTGTGGAGCACAGGCTCCGGACGCACAGGCTCAGCGGCCGTGGCTCACGGGCCCAGACGCCCCGCGGCATGTGGGATCTTCCCGGACCGGGGCACGAACCCGCGTCCCCTGCATCAGCAGGCAGACCCTCAACCACTGCGCCACCAGGGAAGCCCTGCATTTACATTTCATCGATGTCTTTTCATGGCAGTAGATTACGCTTTTGGCCCTAATTCCTTATCCCCTCCTGTATGTGTATCCTTTGTCCTGTGACTTTGCAGTTTCTCGCACTAATGGGGGTGGAGTGTATCCCCTCCACCCCCCTTAACTTCGAGTTTGGCCATGTGACTTGCCTTGGCCAGTGGATTTTTATTGTTTGTTTACTCTATGATAATAACTTTATTATAATATTTATTTATTTACTTTATTTAAAAAAAAATATTTATTTAATTTATTTATTTTTGGCTGCGTTGGATCTTTGCTGCTGCACGCGGGCTTTCTCTAGTTGCGGCAAGCGGGGGCTGCGCTTTGTTGTGGTGCACAGGCTTCTCATTGAGATGGCTTCTCCTTGTTGGGGAGCACGGGCTCTAGGCGCGCGGGCTCAGTAGTTGTGGCACACGGGCTCAGTAGTTGTGGTTTGCGAGCTCTAGAGCGCAGGCTCAGTAGTTGTGGCGCACGGGCTTAGTTGCTCCGCAGCATGTGGGATCTTCCCGAACCAGGGCTTGAACCCGTGTCCCCTGCATTGGCAGGCGGATTCTTAACCACTGCACCACCAGGGAAATCCTATAATACTTATTTAGATGACTTATAATGATCTGCTTTACTAGCTGACTCACAGATTGAGAGTATCTAGAGGGCGTTGAATGGATCTTATTCATCATCTCTTTTCCCTTAGAATCATTGTCACAGAGCAGCTGTTCAATAGTATGTCAGATAACCACATTTGTTATCCATGTGTATATAATAAATGATCCTTAAACTTAATGTTCAGAACAACACACATTCATTATCTCACAGTTTCTGTGGAGCAAGAAGCTGGGTGTGGCCTAGCTGAGTCTTCCGGCCCAGAACCTCTGATGCTGGGGCTACAGCTGGGACTACTATTAACTCAAGGCTCGACAGGGGAAGGGTCTGCTTCCAGTCTCACTCAGGAGGCTGCTGGCAGGATTCAGTTCCTCACAGGCTGTCGGACTGAGGGTCTCAGTTCCTCACTGGCTGATGGCCAGAGGCTGCCCTTCTCCATAAGGCAGTTTATAATATGGCAGCTGGCCTCCATAAGAGCAAGCAAGCAAAAGAGCTGAAGAGGGCTAACAAGACGGAAGCCAGGATCTTTTGTAACCTAATCTTAGAAGGGACATCCAGATCCTACCTGCAGAAGAAAGTTACTAGGTCCAGCCCACATTCAAGAGGAGGAAATTATGAAATACTACTTGGCCATAAAAAAGAATGAAATAATGCCATTTGTAGCAACAAGGATGGACCTAGATATTATCATATTAAGTGAAGTAAGTCAGAAAGACAAATACCATGTGAAATCACTTATATGTGGAATCTAAAATATGACACAAATGAACCTATCTACAAAACAGAAACAGACTCACAGACACAGAGAACAGACTTGTGGTTGCCAAGAGGCAGGGGGGTGGGGAAGGGAAGGATTTGGAGTTTGGGATTAACATATGCAAACTATTATATATAGGATGGATAAACAACAAGGTCTGGCTGTATAGCACAGGGAACTATATTCAATATCCTGTGATAAATCATAATTGATAAACCATATTCAATATCCTGTGATAAACCATATAGCACAGGGAACTATATTCAATATCCTGTGATAAACATATATATATATTTATAACTGAATCACTTTGCTGTACAGTAAGAATTAACAGGATATTGAATATAGTTCCCTGTGCTATATGGTTTATCACAGGGAACTATATTCAATATCCTGTGATAAACATATATATATATGTAAGAATTAACACAACATTGTAAGTCAACTATATTTCAATAAAATTAATTTTTAACAAAGAGAAGGAAATTAGCCTAGGGAATGAGTTCTAGGAGGCAGGGAACCTTGGGAACCATCTTAGATGCTGATCGGGGTTTACATAACTCTGGAGACCCCTGACACACACCTTATCATTTAATTATTTGACAGTGATAAAGAGAAATGGGAGCAGAATCAACCATCCGGATCATTCACATGCTAGATACCTGGACTATGAAGAGATGACATACACAAAGCAGCAAATTCTACAACACAGTGAATGAGATCACGGGTTCTTCAAAGGGGTTCTGTGTATGTATAATTTTGTGTTTATGTACATTGGGGGCATGGAGTAAAATATATAGCTTTCAGCAAATTCTCTTAGGGTTCCCTGACCTCTAAAATGTGACTACCCTCAAGAGCTGAAGTAGAGGATGGGTGAAGTTGGGTGGGGGGATGTCAAGACTAAGAGCTAGGCTGACAGCTCACTGGGATGTTGCCCTCATGTGATTCGGCTTTGTGTCAAAGGGACTTCATGCCCTGCCTGACCCAGAATGGTCAGTTCATCTCTGAAGGACAGGAGGTGATGGTTGGAATATTCCAGAAAAGAAACATGTGATGTGTCAAGGAGCCTGAGTGAATTAGGAAATATTAGAAAAGAAGTTGTATTTGCCTGTATCCTTAAGGTGGGAGCAGGGGATGGGGCCCAGAGGCTCAGGGTTGAAATTAAGCAGGCAATGCTACAGGCGGCCCCTGGATGTATGCGCAGTCTCTTTAGCGTGCCGGTGCTGTGGAGAGAGCTTTGGGTCAACTTAAGCAGACTGGGATTGCGATCCTGACTGGCTCCTTCCTAGCTAGAGGAGAGGTGACGTTGCATAATATTGAACTCACAGAGCTGATGAGAGATAGCTTGCTTGATTAAACCTCTACTTTGTTCACAGGGGATTCAAGGCAGCACTTGGAAAAGAAACAGGCATAAACACAAAAGCATCTACCACAGAGCCTAGCATTTCACCCACCCTCCCACCATTTACTCACCTGCCCATCCGTTAACCCATCCACCAGTCCAGCTCTTCACCAACCTTCTATCCATCCACCTGTCCACTCTCCATCAGTTCGTCCATCCATCCACCATTCACCCACCCATCTACACCTCCAGCCACCTACATATATAATGGTACATCCAGCTACTCGCTGTCCATCCCTCTACTAATCTATCCATCCATCCAGAATATGAATTGAGCACCTACAGTTTATCGGGCACTGTACTGGTTGGCTTGGTTGCCTCAGGCTCTGGGGGAACAAGACTGCTGTGGTCCCTATTCTCATAAAGCTTACAATCAATCCAAAACAAAATAAATGTTTTTCCTTCTTCTTTTTCTCCTTCCCTCCCATCTGCCCTCTTCACCCTATTTTCTCTTCCTACCTCCTTTACTTCTTCGGGTTCTGTTTGGGGGGAGAACTGACTCCATCATGAGTTTGGGAGACAGACTGGGACAAAGCTGTGGTCGGCCCAGTATCCTATAGAGAGACCTTTGGCCGTGAGGAAAGGCGCAGTGATCAGTTGCCCCTGCCAACCCTGGGTGATGAAAATCAACTGCTTGTCTGAACCACTGGGAGAGGGTAGAAGGGTCCCTGAAATCCAGCACCACGTCTCTCTATGCATCACTCCTGTGGGATTGGCCTGACCCATAGGTGGGGCAGGTAAACGCCTTCTGCCTTCGGTCCCCAGTACCCCCTCCCCATCTACTCTTTGATGCCTGGAAGGCCACCAAGTGAAGTGTGTTTCTTGAGCTTAAGGCTTTGATCCTGTGAAAAAGAAAATCTCTGTGGGAAGGTCACAGTTTAAACTGGTGCTGGGTATTTACACTTGGTTGTGAATGAGTATCGCTTCTTTTTTCATTGGAATTAAATCAACAGGTATTCATTAAGTCTCCCTGAGATCAGATTGGGGGTGGCAGTTGTCAGTGTGATGGCGTATTTGGAGAGAGGCCTGGGTGAGGAAGGAGGAGATACCGGTGACGATTCTTGCTGGGCCACGTTTGGGCTACTGAGACTCATGCGGTCAGCTCCCACTCCTCTGAGTGGGTACAGAAAGGGGCCCTTGAGGGCTGGCCTTATGGGCACGTGACCTGACCAGATGCACAGAGCCCTGTGCTTGGTTTGATGCTCTCCTGTGTCTGTCTTACGAAAAATAATTTTTGGACGTGGGGCTCAATATTTTCAGCTTGCACTGTGAGGGCAAACTAGAGAGTCGGTCTTGGTGGGGAGGTGGGACCCAGGGAAGGAGACCCAAGGTCAAACACTGCTCCCTTCTTCCCTGTCCGGCTCAGGACTTGCCTCCTGAGAAAGGCATTTCTAAATATGCCCACCTGTCCGCATCACTCAACTCCTCCCCTGCAAGTCTGCAGACAACAGGCTCTGCTTGGCCAATCATTCGCTTGTGGATGGACTCAGGGAGGAGTTGGCTGGATTCAAGTGCATGTACCCATTTCCCTGCCAGCACCTCGAGGCACCTCTCCCTTGCAACCCATGTCGCTGGCGTGGTGACTTGGTCCTGAGTTAGAGTTCCGACCTCTCCTCTTACAGGCCGTTTTCCTATGTCATAGGGCGGCAGGGTGCCCATCTCCCTCCCACCTCCCTGGGTGGCAGTGGAGGGAGATGCGGGCTGGGAGGCACTGGGCACACAGTAGGCACCAACGAAATGAAAGGGTCTTCTGGACTCTCAGAGCCTCCTTCCTCACCCATAAAGAGGAGAAATCACCCCCATCTCGCTTTCGGGGGCCAAGCGCAAGGGCATCTAGACACATTATCAGCTAAAAATACCCGGACCCCCAGCAGCGCTCGCCCCTGGCCGCTCGGGAGCCCCGCCCCGCCCGGCGGGAGTCGGTCTGCAGAGCAGCATCTCTGGGGCGATTGTGCCTTGCGAGTTTCTAGCGCCGTTGAGCCCTTTGAGGTTTGAGTTACATTTTCACTTGGCAGAGTCTAGTTCTCTGATTCAAAGAGAAAAGCTGTCAGAGAGAGCAAGGGGGATGGGGGAGAGGATTGTGTTAAAAAAAGAAAAAAAAAAAAACAACAACACAAGGCTCCCACGGCTTCCCGGACTTGGAATGGAAGGGTTCTGTGGAGACCGGGGTGGGGGGGGGCCGGGCGGGATGCATGCAAATCAGAACCACATGCCCAAGGCGTTCCTCCCTGCGCACGCGGCTCCGGAATGAAGGCGCCAAGACCTTAACATTGCTGTCTTAGGACCGGCCAGGCTTGGGCTGGGGAGGAAGACGTGGAGCTTGCACCTGTGTCCTTTCATCCTATTGTGGGTGAAAGGGGAGAAGGTGGGAGCAGTGGCTAGTTCTATGGCTCTACTCTTGGACTCTAGAAGGTCTTGAGACCGTGAGACCTCCTGGATCAGTAGGCCACGGGAAGCTTTTTAGAGGTAGGGGAACATCTGACAGCACCAAGAAAAGCTGGTGGAAAGAGCACGAGCCTTAAATGTTAAACTTTAAGCTTTAAACTTTAAAGTCAGGATGACTCTGGTTAGCTTCCTGGCTAAGTCTCTCACTAGCTGTGTGACTTCGGGTAACTTACTTAAGCTCTCTGTGTCTGGAATTTCCTCATCCCAAATATTAGGACCATGATCACTATCCCAACAGGCTTTTGTGAAGATGCAACCAAATTTTGCATTTTTTAAAATTAATTTAATGTCTGATTGATTAGGTCCCATATGCTTCTTTTCTTTCCAGAAAGGATAGGAGACAGCTCCTTAAAAGAGACGCAGTACATTAAAGAAATCACGACACAAAGAAATAAGAGTTGAACAGAAATATGAAGCCAGGGCAATGTTAGTCCACAAACCTGCACGGCATGGAGTCTTGCACAATTATTAAAATTGGTTACTAAATTTGTCTCTGAGCTTCTGCTTGGCCAAAGTAAAGCAGAAAACATCCTTTATAAGATTCGTGTTGTGTATTTTAAAAAAATGGTTTCTCAGGAGAGCAGCTTTCCTTGGCACTGAGGCCACAGTCATTTTTCCCAGGGGTCCTTAAAGGGGTCACAGCTCGGGAATAAACGGGCAGCGTTTCTTTGTTGCATTGACCGCGCACAGAAGGCATGGGGGAGGAGTCCCGGTGCACAGTAGGCACGCTTTCCAAGGGGCTGCACACGGTGTTTGGGGGAGATTGTCTCATTGCAGGAGGACTGGGGTCTAGTGTCACTTTTTCTCCACTTCCTGTTACTGGTGGCTTGATTTCACCTCCTGCAACCCTGCCTCTCCCCTCTCCTTGCCAGGCTAAAGCCTTTGTGGGGACACCTCTCGGTTCCTCTTAGCTGGAGACGATGTAGACCTGTTGGGCTGCTCTCAGGAAGCCCGAACTCTCCTCCTGGAACTCTGCATGCTTGGCTCAGTGACATCCAGCTCTCTGGGTTCTGTCCCAGGGCGGAAACGTGTGGGCACTGTCTAAGAACTCAAGCATCGCTCCCTCCGCCTTCCTCTCTTTGTCTTTCCTTCCTGGGCGAATGAAAGGAAGAGTGAATGAAAGTTCCCCTTCTGATGGGAAAACTCACTCTGGCCCTGTAATGAGCTAGAATAATTGATTTGTGGATGAAAACCGAGGTTGTGGAATTGATGCTCCGTGTCAAAACAGTCCGGATCACTTCGGTACCAATTCATTGTCACTGGAAGAGAGCTGTTAGGCGGGCGTCTGGTGAGAAAGGGGCAGACTTGAGTGGAAACATGAAAAGATTTGATTGTGCTGAGTCTCCCCCGCATGGCGCTACCACGTCGGGATCTGGTTTCTGTGCTCCAGATCGAAGGTCCTGGCTAGTATTTGCTCTCTTCCCTTTCTCGTGGGGGTAGAGACAACTTGGCAGTTGCCCCATGGCAGCTACTGTTTGAATGTGGATACTAATTTAATCTGGAGTTCTGTTACTCTTTAAACAGTTAGGGGTTTGGCTGAGGTCTTTGTGTTCTTAGGATGCGATAGACAGTGAAAAATGGAATTGGAATGTTTTTTAACTCGTTTCAGAGTGGAAAAGGATTCTCAGCCTCCTTCCCTCCAAATCCCTCCACCCCCAATTCCCTGCTTCCATTTCCTCATCCTCTGACTAAAGCTTCTGATGAGAACGAAGAGCTATTTCAACATTTATGGACAGAGACCATGGAGTGGAGGAGAGAGAATATATACTTTAGGATCAGATAGATCCACGGAGGGAAGTTCAAATCCTGGCTCCTTCCCTGTGGGCCGTGCACATTCGGGTGGGAGCTTAAGAGCTCCATCTCCTCGTCTGTGAAATGGGGCTATGACACCTGCTCTTTAGAGCTGATATAAAGATTAACTGACGGTGGGGTATGTAGAGCAACCGCAAGAATACTATTATTATTTTATGAAAATGCCACTGACCTAAAGTAATATACTCCCAAAGCATTCGTGCAGGATTCTGAGTGGGTGTATTTCTTATATGATGAATCTAGTTATTCCTTGGGTCTTTTGATCTTGAGGAGTTTGTTGCTAAGTAGAGAAGGCAAAGGGGGTGGGCTGTGTCCTGTTGTCCAGAGAAAAGGCACAGAAAAGCCGAGGGCTGGAGGGGTTCTGTGGGCCAAGGACCGCCATTTAATTCTTGTGTTTTATCCCTCCAACAACTCAAGGAGGTAGGGGGCATATTTTCCTTTGAAAGATAAGGAAACAAACTCAGATTCTCCGAGCCACTTGTCATAGGTCACATGGTGACACACAGAGTGCAGTTCTAGTCTCACTGCCTCCAAATTTCCAGTTCTTTCGAACTGACTGAGATGCTGCTCACAGCCCCTGATGTTGACGGGAGGCGGGGGCCTCCACATCTCCACTAGGAGACCCTTCCTTGGGACTCTCATTGTTTCATTGTTGGCTTATTTCCCAGATATTTATTAAGCATCTACTCTGTGCCAAACACTGTAGGAAGTAAGAAGGCAGAGACCCCATCCTCAGGAAGCTGACACTTCATCTGGAGAGACAGACAGATACGTAAACAATTTTTCAAAAAGAAGAAAGAGGAAAAATTGGGGAAGGAGTATCGAGTGCTTCTCTTAGCTGTAATTGCACTGCCAAGCCCATGCATGGGACTGTGCACATAGTAGGTGTGCATCAAATGTCATCTGAGTGAAGACAATCTCTCTCCCCCATCGTCATTCCCCAAACACTCACTCTTGGCCTCCCTGGATTTAAGACACCATGTGTTCAGTGCATAGTCAGCCCTCGGATTGACAGTCCAGGGGCCTTGCTCCGTAACAGAAGCCTTAGCTGTGGGAACCAGAGAGGGTGGTTCACCCGAGAGAATAACAAGAACAACCGAGGCTACTAGCTGTTGAGATGACTCGGGACCCAGACAGGTCTGCACATTCATTTCCCCCTCACGACCACTGATGATGTGGGTATTCGTACGCTGCCAATCTACAGATGAGGAAACCGAGGCACAGAGAGGCTGCCATCTACAATTCCAGGCACACAAGGGGGAAGCGAAGACTGACCTTAGGCCCGGCCCCAGGGAGGACCTGGTGATGCACGAGCGCCTGCCTGTGGGCCCCCAGGTATCTGGGGTGGAGGGAGCCCTCATCAGCTTCAGGGAGGAGGGGAGGAGCAGGGAATTGCCCAGCATCGCCCAGGCTGGACCTGACACACCCCTCCTTCCATCCGCCTCAGGCCTGCCCACCCTTCCCACGTCACTCTGGCAGGCCTGGTTGAGGGCCTCAGAGTGTGACTGCTGAGACAACGCAGGCTCCGAGGAGCCTCCCTGACTGAACCCACACTTCCTGAGCCCAAGGAGCATCCTGAGAATTGCCGGCAAGTTCACGGCCTCAGAGTGGTATGGCTATTCACTCTACCAGGGAGAGATGTCTTCCTCTGTGTTTTCTGTTTCCTCTCCTAGTGATTCTTTCACTCACCCATCCTTCTCTTCCTCTTTTGATTCCTCTGACTTTTCTACCTCCTTTTTCTTCTCTCCCTCCTTCACGCGCTATTCCTCCTCCTTTACCCATCCTCTGTCCTTTTGGCCTCCTTCTTGTCTTCTCATGGGTTTCAGAAGAGTCGTCTTTTGTACACACACGTATATGAAACACATCCGTGTAGGTGTATGTATGTGATGTAAGATTACTTAACGGTGTATTATCTATGTGTGCATATAACACATATACATATATAAAACCATTGTATTTGCGCTGCTGAATATGTCCTTCTGCTAAGAATGTAGGAGATTCAGAAGGTCTGGGGTCAAAGTCTGGCGAGGGTCCCATTGGGAGGTTCAAGGATAGACGGTAGAATGGGTGGGAAAATTACAACTCCACAAAAGCACGGGCTTTGAGTGTTAGGGATCACCTGGGCTAGTATCTTCTTTCTGATGCTAAGTTGCTGTGTGACCCTGGGGAACTTACCTTCTCTCTCTGTTTCTTCTTCATATGGAAAATAAAACCTACAAAACTATGCAGAAGTGCAGTGATGCTCAAATAAGAGACGAGTGGCAGGAGAAATATAAATGGGTCGTCATCGCCATTACAGGCTTTTATTCACACGCCCCGCCCCCACTCCCACCCCACTTCTTGTTTGAGTTGTGTGTGAGAACGTAGAGAGAGAAGAGAAGAAAAGGGGAGGGGAAGCTTCCTCTTCATAAAAAAGGAGAGTGTTTTTTTCCATAATTCCAGTTGGGTTGCTCACCCTCAATCTAAGGGAATATTTCTTAATTTTCTTTTTACTCATGCCCAGCTGAACGTTTGTCTAACTTTAGTAATTTGTATAATTTTTGAAAAACCGATTTTTCTTTTTTCTGTGTATAATGTTATTTTGCAATATCCAGTGTGCTTTCTCAAACTCCCCCTCCTTGAAATGTGGAGGAGCCCCGGCCTTGGAAGGGTAGAGAATTTGTCCCAAATTGTTGTGTGACCTTGGATCAGCTGTTTACTTGTTCAGAGCCTCAATTTCCCTTCTGAGAGATGAGGGCCGATGATGTCTGCTTGGCATCTATAAGGCCTGTGGTGAGGAGATGACGTCCGCAGAATCAGCATCCTTCATCCCGACCCATGGGGCTCAAGTCAGGCCCGCAGCGCAAGGCAGGGGTCCGCATGGTGGGAACGGTTTCTCTCTGGGGACTGTCTTCTGGAGATTTAGTGTGTTATTTTTTCTCACCCTCAGGAAGCTGGCCAAACTCCAGGGTTCGCCTATCAGGAGCAGTCTTGTTTGCTTGCAGCTTGCAGAGTTGACAGGGTAAGGGACAGGCTTTGACGATGCAATCAGTTGGGTGAGGGTGGGGGAATGTAATCCTTTTGGAGGTGACATTTAGTGCCGGCCAGTTCTTGGTAGATGTCTTCCTATCTGATGTTCAATCATGCTGTGTGGAGGCATGATTATTCCCATCTCACAGACGGGGCCACTGAGGCTCAGAGAGGGTACATAATTGTTCCTAGTCATGTGCCTAGCAGGATTTGCACCTGTATCTGTGGCTTCTGAGGCACGGTGGGAATATGGGATGGAGGGAGGGATGTTTCCAGGGGGTAACGGGACACATTTCTGAGGGTCTAAGTTTTCTTATCCCTGATTACCCATTTCCTTGAAGCAGAATGGATTTGAGGAGCTGGCGACAACAGCAGCCTGACTCCTGATTGTATCCATCCAGCATCCTGTGTGGCCTGCTGTAGAGGGAGCCAGCCTCTCAGGAGGGGGGTCTTCTCTCCCCAAGCTATGGCTGACCATCCCTCCTAAGAACCACAGGTTTGGAGAAGTGGATTATGTCCCTGCTGGTCTTCTCCCCCCACTTTCATGGGCCTTTATTCCTTGTCCTGGGACGTCCAGCATGATGGCCATAGGGTAAAGAGAGTGAATGCAAGAGGAGGGAGTGAAAAAGTGTGAACTTATAGGGGCTGACACATCTAGACTTACATCTTGTTCTGTCACCTCCCATCTATGTGGCTTCGGGCAAAACATGGCACATCTTTGAGCCTCAGTTTACCCATCTGTAAAATGGGGGAATGACAAATCTCCTATGCGGTAAGATGAACCGAGGTGGGGGATGGAGGATGAGGCCAGGATGGAGTGAGGCACAGAGGAGGAACTCAGAAGATACCGGGTTTTTTTTTTTTTTTTTTTTTTGTACGACAGAAGATGTGTGCCCTAGGGACCCTTTAGTAAAGCAAAGTCCCACGCTTCCCCGCCCCCGGCTGTTCAGAGTAAATGGCAAGAGACATGCATTTCATAAGCACGAAACTTCACTTGGAGAGAGAAAAAACAAGGAAGGGAAAAAGAAAGGAAGAAAGATAGATCTGCAGACGGTCATCAGCAGAGCGAGGCTCGGAGCCATTCTCACAAAGCGGCTTCTTGATGAAGAGATTAAGCCTCAGTTACAGATCACACCCCGAGGTGGCCAGAATGTTTCTCTGTCACCCCAGACTCCTCGCTGTGCCCCAAGAGCGGTGAGACCCAGTTCTGATGAGGGAACTGGGGCCCTGCCCTTCCTGATTGCAGGGACAGGAAGAGCCGCCCGGCTGGGGCTCCCTGCCCGCTGTCTGCCGTCAAGGGACAGAGCCCACTGAGCATTCCAGAGCCGAAGAAACAGAAACTCTCCAAGTTCACAGCTGTGGAGAAACACTTACCCAGTTTGTTTTTAATCAAACTCCCCGTGCTGACACTGGGTCTCCATTCAACCATTTAAAAAGTTCCACTAGCAAATAAACACTTAGCCAAATATTTGCCCTTATGTGTTTTCAGTAGTAAATACCAGCTATATTGCTCATCTCCTTATAGCACCCTGGCTGGGCCCACCCCTGGTTGCTCTGGAGCCGAGTGGCCTCTCCAGGGATGGGTGGGAACCCCTTCCTGACCTCCCACCGCGGAGCCGAGAACAGAGGACTCTCGGGTGATAAAAGGCCCCTCTTACCCCAAAGGCCAGACCCGCGTAAGACCTCCGCGTGGGATTTGTACTGACATGTAGCTTAGCTCCCGGGATGCAGAAATAGATTCTTGTTTCCCTCTCTTTTCCCTGGTGCTCAGCAGCCAGCCTGCGATCACCAGCACATCTCTCTCTGAGGATCGGGTCAGGGTTTGCTGCTGCTTCTCACCCAGTCCCTCTGACCCGAACGGACAGTGGGGGAGAGGTTAGGAGCTGGGGGTTCAGAATGAGAAGAGTGAGGGGGCTTCAGCTTTCACAGGGACGGAGGGTATTTGGGCACTCAAGTTACACAAAACACAATTCCATACAGAGGCACATGCGTACACACTAACACGCGCCTTCCCACTCAGCAACCACGGCATGGGTTAGCATTCCTTGGTTGCTAGCAACAGATTCCTCGCCTTGGAGGAAGTAAGGGGAGCTTATAAGAGCAAAGGTTGAAAACCCAGGTTTGGAAAAGACAGTGCTCTTACTGGAAAGAATGTTCTACCATTTTCAGTCCCGGACACTGCTTATGAACCATGTTTCAGGGAGGAACCAGAGGAGGACAGGACACCTTCATTAACAGTCCCTCAAGGCTCAGTTGCATTGGTTTTCAACTTTTTTTCACACCCCAACACACACGAAAAGTATTTGCAAGACATAATGGGGTGAAAGGATGAGGCTGCTCTAGGCTGTAAGTCGCTGCTGGACGCTGCTCATTTCCCGAACGGGCCTGGGGCCTCAGCAGCTCAGCAAGCTTGTGCCCATTCCTAGCAAGTGTTGGGAAGCTCAGCTGTTTCCAAGAGGGAGAGGCAACTCCTCAAAATACAATCAGGATGCTATCAACAGTAGCACACGGCACAGAGGAGGAGTACCGTCTAACCGCCAACGTGCACTAAGGCTTCCGTCATCGTCCACGAAACGATCGGAGCTGCTCTCCTGCCTCGGCTGCTGCCTCCGCTCCTCTCCATCTTATTCCGGCCACAATATATTGACTTCCCAGCTAATTCCCCTCTCAGTAAAGGGATAGCAAGCAAATGCATTTATATCTCTGCTCACACGTCACAAATCTCTCCTTCAAAAGACCCGAAGCAAAACAAACAAACAAACAAAAAAACCCACCATGTAAAAATTATTGGGGCTTCCCTGGTGGTGCAGTGGTTGAGAGTCCGCCTGCCGATGCAGGGGACGCGGGTTCGTGCCCCGGTCTGGGAAGATCCCACATGCCGCGGAGCGGCTGGGCCCGTGAGCGATGGCCGCTGAGTCTGCGTGTCCGGAGCCTGTGCTCCGCAACGGGAGAGGCCACAACAGGGAGAAGCCTGCGTACCGCAAAAAAAAAAAAAAAAAAAAAAAAAAGACCCGAAGCCTTCAGAGCCCAGGCTATGGGTGATTGGTTTGTTTCATTGGCACCTAGAACAGTACTCTACACACAAGTCATCTGCAAAACAGACCCCAGACTTAGCTGAACCCTATGCTCCAGAAAAAACCACTCCCATGGCTCCAGGCACACTCTTCTGTTTACAGATCTGCTTGGGTGCCCTTCTTCCTTTAGGATCTCTGCTAACAGAGACTTTTTATTTTTATTTATTTATTTGCGGTACGCGGGCCTCTCCCTGTTGTGGCCTCTCCCGTTGCGGAGCACCGGCTCCGGACGCGCAGGCTCAGCGGCCATGGCTCCCGGGCCCAGCCGCTCCGCGGCATGTGGGATCTTCCCGGAGCGGGGCACGAACCCACGTCCCCTGCATCGGCAGGCGGACTCTCAACCACTGCGCCACCAGGGAAGCCCTAACGGAGACGCTTGATATATACTTATAAAATAAATGATGAGAGAGGTCAGGTGGACTCTTCCCAAATAATAATCAGGTTGAAGCATAAGATAATCCAAAGGTGTTCATGGTATTCTTCGTTTTTCAAAGCTTGACATCTGGATTCTCTTATGAAAATCCAGTCTTGATCCAGTCTGCCATATTCTTGGGCTGGCAAAACTATAATGTTGAGTGTTTCTGCCAATTGATAACCCATGAGAAATAAAAGAAGAACTGCTCTGAGACAACCACACACATTGATGAAGAAATGGGATTTGATTTACAAGACCTTTTGATGAAGTCTCAGGAAGTCTCAAGAAAAGAGAAAACTAACTTCTGAGGAGAGCTTACCTGTGCTAGGTAATTGCACTTGTTATCATTTCATTGCATCTGTTCACCTTTTCAGCAAACCTTTGAGGTAGACGTTATAATTCCCTTTATGCAGATGAAAATACTGAGGAGTGATTTAGAAATATACCTGGGCTTGTTTTTTAAATGACTGCTCTGAAGCAGAGCTGGGGCTCAAACTCAGGTGTTTTATGTTTCTGTTTTACCTCTGCAGCTTTTTGCCTGCCCTTTCTCAAGGATCAGTGATTTTTTTTTTGAGCTATGGTTTTTGATGCTAACTGGTACCAAAATTACATGACATGCCACCAGACTTCTTGCAACACGGGTAAAAGACACTCCTATTTGGTTAAGCTGCCGTTACACGTGGCTGTGGTGATCCAATCCAACATTAGTGAAAATATTGAATATATAAGTATATAAATGCATATTTGCACTTAATAAAGGTCGCTATTATTAGGATAATATACAGATATACATTTTAAAAAACACTCAGTGTATGCAAATCTATATTTATTACTGGGATACATTGATAGAAGATTTTTAAAAGGAAATTCTGCTTTGTTAATAACTCAATAATTCACGTGTTTCTATAGAAAAAAGAACTGGACACTACAAAAGGGTATAAAGTGAAAAATGAAGACTTCTTTCTGCCATCCCCTCAATACTTCTCTCCAAAGGTAACCTGTGTATGAGCCAAAAACGTTTTTCTACGCAGACAGGTTGGGACTAGGGTGAGGCAAGGAAGTGCCCAGGATGCAAAATGTAAGGCAGTGCTCACTCTCAGGTTTGTGCAGGTGCAACGTGGATATGTCCATGAGCCTGGGGGTGGGAGGGGTGCCTCCTTACATTTTGCTCCTTTAACACTTTGCTTGAATCCCCTCTCGTCTTGGCCCTGCTGTGCATTTCATGTACTTATGTGGGTCTTTATATGGTTATTTAAAGAAAACTGGGACTTCCCTGGTGGTTCCAGTGGTTGACTCCACACTTCCATCGCAGGGGGCATGGGTTCGATCCCTGGTTGGGGAAGATCCCCGTGCTGTGTGGTGTGGCCAAAAAAAAAAAAAAAAAAAAAAAAGTGAAAAATAACACAAACAAAACTGAAATAAACTATTTTATTGTGGCTTTTTTTTTTTTTTAACTCAACAATGAATTAGAATCCATTTGTGTCCAATCCTATAAATTTAGTTCAAATTTTTAACAGTTGTGTAGAAGTCTGTACTATGAATGAACCATAGTTGAGCCATTGTCCTACTGATGAACATTTACATTTTAATTTTGCTATCATGATGTGTCTTAGTTGATTTGGGCTCCTGTAACATAATACCATAGACTGGGGGCTTAAACAAAAATTTGCTTCCTCAGTTCTGGAGGCTGGGAAGTTCAAGATCAAGGTGCTGGCAGGTTTGGTTCTTGGTGAGGGCTGTCCTCCTGGTAGTAGACAGCCACCTCCCTGGGTGCTCCCATGGCTTTTCTCAGTGTGTGCTCATGGAGAGAGCAAGCCCCTCTTGTCTCTTCCTTCTTTTATCAGGGCACTAATCCCATCATGAGAGCCCCACCCTCATGACCTCATATAAACCTAATCACCTGCCAAAGGTCCTACCTTCAAGTGCTAACACATTGGGGGTTTGGGTTTCAACAAATGAATTTAAGGGGACACAAACACAAACATTCAGTCCATAACACAGCAAATGCTATGAAATAGATAACCTAGGTCACAGGTACTTGCAAGTATTCCCGGGTGATAGATTCCTAGAAGTAGAAATGCCGGATAAAGGGGTATTTTACATTTTTGAAAGCTGTAACCAAAGCTCCCTTTGAAAGTTTGGCACCAATTCATATTCCCATCAACAGTACAGAAGGATACAGTGGTAGACAGTTCACATTAGAATTATCTGCGGGATTTTAAAAAATAGCCGGCTTTCTTGGTATTTATGATTTCTCCAATTAGATTCATGTGCCATTTTCCAGCAGTCAGTTGACTGACTAGATCCAGACGGGCTGGCTGAAGCGTGTGTGCTGCCTTCTGGGCCAGTCCTTTGCCTTGCTGCTGGGGAATTCCACTGGCAGTGGTTGCTCTAGCTTTTCCTACAGGCCTGAGGTGGGTCTGGGCTGGCAATGGGGAACCAGGCACTCTGAAAGGCTTTCCCACGGGTCAGTATTTCATCCTTGCTCTCCAATCTCTCCAAAGATCAGTGCAGGATCATGCAAGTGCTATGGGGCGTCAGGAGGTGACAGATGTCGGGGGCGACTTCTTGAATACACAGGAGCTTGTGGAATCTTGATCGTTATAGGTTGGAAACAAATAACTTGATGTGGAATAGTGCTCAGCCACCTTGGCAAAGAGGCAGAGTGCTGGACCTCATGACCATTTGAGATTTTTTTTTTTTTTTTTTTTTTTTTTGCGGTATGCGGGCCTCTCACTGTTGTGGCCTCTCCCGTTGCGGAGCATCCGGACGCGCAGGCCTAGCGGCCATGGCTCACGGGCTTAGTTGCTCCGCGGCATGTGGGATCTTCCCGGACCAGGGCACGAACCCGTGTCTCCTGCATCGGCAGGCGGATTCTCAACCACTGCGCCACCAGGGAAGCCCATTTGAGATTTTTGAAATCCTCCTCCTCCCTGCAATTCTGGATGTCAATTCCTGTCCATCCACCTTCTAGATCAGGAGTTGGTACCTTTGGCCTACGGCTCACATCTGGCCTGCGACCTCCTTTTGTAATAAAGTTTATTGGACCACAGCCATGCTCATTTGCAGATTGTCTAGGGCTGCTTTTGCAACTGTAGTAGTTGTGACAGATTGCATGGCCCACAAAATCTGAAATATTTATTATCTGGCCTTTTATAGACAAAGCATACCAACTTCTGCTCTAAATGTCTTTTGCATTTGTCCCCTCTTCTTCCTTATTAGTTCATCTCATCCTGCCTGGACTGCTACAGTAGCTACCAAGCTGGTCACCATTGGTGTGAGCTTTCTGAGATGCAGGTATAAGGGTGGCAGGCCTGCAAATGCTTCCATTTCTCCTGGTTGCCTGCAGGGTGAGTGGCTTGCCCCCCGAAGCCCTCTGAGTCTGCAGGCTGCGTGCGGCCATCTCTCCACTTCACGTATTTGTATGCCCCACAAATACTCCATAGTCAGTTACTTCATCTGGAACACGGAGCTAATAGCACCTTCCTGGTGTTTCAGTCCCTATGAACTACTGACCTTCCCAAACATGCCGCTCACCGTCTCACCCTTTACCCTTGACCCACGCTGGTCCCTTTGCCCAGGGGTCCCTCCCCATGTCCTTGGTGAACTGCCATTTTTTCACGGACGCATTTTCAACTCTCTCATTAGCAAAGACCTTTACCCCTTCCTCTTTATTCCCAGTAAACTGCTCCAGGGCTGTCTCTCTCCACTGGAACACTTACCTGGCATTATCGGTGATTATGTGCATCTCTCCCTGTCTCCCTCACTGATCTGTGAACTCCAGCGTGCAAGAAGCTGGTTCCAAACTCCTCTGCCTCTAACAGGGCCTGGCCTGCACAGGTACTAAAGAAATGTTTGTTGACTGAATCAACACTAATATTGTTTGAGCCCTTGCTGTGTATCCACAGTATCTCAGAATCTTCACAGCGACCTTGTGACATAGACAGTGTCATAGCCCCACTTTACAGATACGGCAGCTAAGGGCATAGAGAAGCCACATGCCTGGTCTCAGAGCTCGCCAGAATCTAAACTAGGCAGCTAGGCTCCAGAGCGCATGCTCTAACTCCCGTGCTAATAGTAAGCAAGTGAAGGAATGAATGAATTTGGTGAGATTCTGTGAACTGAAGGCAGAAAAAGTAAATGTTTTCTGAACTTATGAAACCCACTAGTAGGGTTTACAAAAGAAAAAACGCAAAGATTCCAGGAGACCTGGCAGGGATGGAGGCTATGAAGGGATCAATAGCTCACAGAGTTCAGGGAGAGTTTAATTTGAGTGAAAAATCAGACCGTCCTGTGAATTCCTGGGAGTACTTGAAGAAGCGGAGGGGCCACAGGTAAACTAACAAGGCCTGTCCCTCTGCATGTAGAGAAAAGGGGAAAAAAGGCACCAACTGTAACATGTACAGCATGCCATGCTTAACACCATGCCATCAAGTTTCATGTATGCTAGCTCACAGAATGAAAATTGCCCCCTGCCCACAAAAACTTTCTGACTCCATACATTTTCATTGACTAGTTATTACGTGCCAAATCCTTGAAGTAGATGCCAAGGGAACAAAAATGAATGGAGCTCTAGGGGTCTCCAGCCTAGCAGGGGAGACAGAAGAATGTATAATTATAGCAACGTCCTCAGTGCTATCAGAGAGATACAGCCAGGAATACAGAGGGGACATAACTCAGCCTGGAGACATGGAGGAAGACTTCTGGAGAGCAGTGACTGAACTGGGCTCTGAAGGGTGAATAGAAGTGGACAAGGCAGAGAAGTGCTTCCAGACGGAAGGCAAGTCAGTGCCAAGGCACAGAGACAAGAATGTCAGGGACTCTCTCTCTCATGTGAGCATACGACAAGGAGGTGGTCATCTGTAAGCCAGGGAGACAGCTCTCACCAGAGCCTGACAGCGCTGGCACCCTGATCTGAGACCCCCAGCCTCTCAAATTGTGACATGTAAATTTCTGTTGTTTATTTCACCCAGTCTATGGTATTTATTGTAACAGCCTGGACTAAGACAATAATTTAAAATAATAATAGCTAAAAAAAAAAAAAAAAGTCAGGAACCTACCAACAGTTTGCTGGGGAGGAATGGCAAGTGAGGTTTTTGATCAGGGAGGGTCTCAAAAGGCATGCCGTGGAGACTGGCTTTCTCCTGTGAGGTGATGGAAATACAGCAAAAGGGTTTTTAAGCAGACGGTATTTTTTTAAAAATGAGATGGTGTTTGCATGAAGGTAGTGTGGAGGAAAACAAAGAGAGGCACGGCTGGAGGCTGGGAAACTAGCGAGGAGGCTGTTACCTGGTCCAGCCGGGAGGTAATGCAGGTCTGAGCTAAGGACACAGGCAGGGGAGGTGAAAAGAGAACCAGAAAGCCAGGAAGTCTTGGTCTTGAAATGTTAAAATATGCACTAACCACCTCTTTTTTGAAAGGCTTGGTTATTAAGATCTTCATTTGAGGAGGCTGCACACACACAATACTGGTAGAGCGGCCGGTATCTGGGGAGCGCACACGCATATGCACACGTACACACACACCGCAGATAAATAGTAGAAGAAAAGCATCCAACAAAAGGAACAAATACACATAACGACTACTGTATTAGTCTCGTCTAAAATAAGTGGGTGTGTTGTGTAGGATGGAAATAGGCAGGGAAGGTAAGAGTTAAGGTACGGCTCGGGAAGGGGTGAGATGAATTAGTTATCTAATGCCGGGTAACAAATTACCCCCAAAGTTAGTAGCTTAAAGCAGCAAGTATTTTTTTTAATTGAGGTATAGTTGATTTACAAGGTTTCAGGTATACAGCAAAGTGATTCAGTTTTGTGTATGTGTATATATATATATATATATATATATATATATATATCTTTTTCAGATTCTTTTCCGTCATAAGAAAAGATATTGAATCTAGTTCACTGTGCTATACAGTTGGTGCTGTATATCTATTTTATATATGGTAGTGTTTTCTGTTAATCCCAAATTCCCAGTTTATCCCCCACCGCACCTTCCCCCTTTGGTAACCATGTTTGTTTTCTGTGTCAAAGGAGCAAGTATTTATTATCTCACAGTTTCCATGGGTCAGAATTTGGGAGTGGTTTGGCTGGGTGGTTTTAGCTCCGGATCGCTCCTGAGGTTGCAGCCGGGATGCGTGGGGCTTGAGTGGGGCTGGACCATCTGATTCTGAGACGTTGAACTCATCTGGCTTTTGGCAGGAGGCCCCAGTTCCTCACCACAAGAACCTCTCCATAGGGTGGCTTGAGTGTCTTCATGACATGCAACTTGCTTCCCCCACGGGGAGTGAGCCAAGAGAGCAATGTGGAAGCAGCAGTGTCTACCATGACCTTGCCCAGCCGTCGTTCCCACAGTGCCCTAGCGGTTATGCAGCTCTGCCCTACTCGTGTGGG
Organism: Kogia breviceps; assembly: GCF_026419965.1. NCBI lineage: Eukaryota > Metazoa > Chordata > Mammalia > Artiodactyla > Physeteridae > Kogia > Kogia breviceps. Next base: position 25,842,638 of record NC_081328.1, read on the forward strand.
AGGGTGCTCTACAGGGTTGTGGGTGCAGGCGGGCAGGGTCATTGGGAGCCATCTTGGAGGCACAGATGGGCCTGGGGCTAACTGGGGGCAGAGAAGGCTTATAAAATGCTTTTTGGTACCCACAGAGCACTATAGTATGGTGCTGTGTAAAGTGACTGCACAAACGGAAGAAATCCTTCTGGATGGGAAGTTTAGACTTGATGAATCTAGGGGGACCTCACTGAAGACACTTCATCCTTTATTTCTGTGGCTGCAGAAATCCAATAAATATCATTTATTTATCTGCTACTTCTACACTCCAGGAGAGGCACAGTCATAATTTCATTTCATTTTCTCAATGATGCTGACAAATGGGATCCATAAGCCACACTTTTTACAAGAGAGGAAAATGAGGCTCAGCGAGGTTAAGAAAACTTGCCCCGAAATCGAGGGAGCTGGGGATGCAAGCTCAGGCCTGCCTGACCCTGATGGGTGATAAGCAAATGAGAGATGGGCTCAGCAGGACCTGGGCTGCATCCCTGCTGCCCATATCTGGGACCTGGGATGTCCTCACGGTTGGGCTTTTGCAGGTTGGTGACAAGGGGAGGGGGAATGCGGAACAGCAGGGCCTCTCCTAGCCTACACATCCCCCCAAACTCTTGGTCCTGAGCTGATGGTCTGTGTGTGTGTGTGTGTGTGTGTGTGTGTGTGTGTGTGTGTGTGTGACGAGCCCGGCAGCTGCTGCCATCCCCAAGCTGGGGATTAGGGTGACGAGGCCCACAGGGCCCTCCGGAGCTGGCTGCAGGCCAGAGCCACACGGGGCTGGGGCTTCTGGGAGTTGGGCTCCCAAGCCGTTCTGAGAAAAGTATTTGCAGCGAGGCCGCTCCAGGTGCGAGGCCGGGCCATCAGTCCCTCACTCTTTGGAGCAGTGAGTTTATAAAGCAGCAATTAAATAAGAGCTCTGTAAGTGCTTCTGGGAACTGCCCTGAATGCATTTTCCAAACATAAATAACAGGAGCTCCACTTGGCGCAAGGCACACGCAGAGCGGAGGGGCAGCCCTGCTGGCCAGAAGGGAGCCCTGTTTAGCCGGTGAGCCGGGCTCCGCGCCCCTGGTGCGTGCTCTATGTCGGTGGCAAGTCCAGTTGTCTTGCCTGCCTGGGTGGCATGGCAGCCTGCCTTGGGCAGGTCGCGGTGAGGGGATGGTGGCTGCGACTAGCTCCTCGCTGGGGAAGGCAGGAGGTCGCTGGCTGTCCCAGAGATAGTGATAATGAGAGAGCAGAGTTAACAGCAGGGATGGCGTCCGCCTACTGAGCACCTACTGTGTGCCGAGAGCCCACAAATTCATATTATTGGGAGGTTAGGAGACTTGTTCAAGGTTATGGGCTGTAAGGCGGAGGGGCCCAAATGACAGTCTTCAGCATCTCACATTTACCAGGCCTCGTGATATGCCGGGTGCTGTTCTAAGAAGCAGATACTCTTATTACCCTGTTTTATGGGAGAGAAACTGAAGCAAGGAGAAGCGCTGAGACCCAGGCGGGCTGGCTCCAGAGCCCCTGCTCTGAACCCCTCACTGTGCTGCTTCAGAGCGCTGGACCTGAACCCTGGTACCAGGTGCCCCTCCGTCTTCTCAGTTCAGGTTTGATTACCGTCAACGGTCTTTCCCAGCCCAAGGCATGACCCGCTCGGTCTGGTTCAGAGAATAGTGTCTGGCAACGTCCTCCCCACCTGCTCCCCCGCCCCCGCAGTGGGCTATCCTGTGCCTCCTCCCAACCCCCGGAGCTGGCGCCCCCAGCAGTATCCGGACGCCATGCGCCATGCTCCCTCTCTTCTAGAAACTTCATGCCTCTGCTGGTGCTGGCCCGTCTTCCTGGGTGTTCTTTCCCCCCCTTATCCATCTCACAAATACTGAGGTAAGTTAAGTCACCGATGAAGGGTCACTCACTCTTAGGAGTATTTCCTGACCATTCACCCTCCCCCCACCCCCACCCCCACCGCCACCATCCGGCTGAACAGGATGCCCTTCTCTGTGAATACCTCCCTACGAATGCACACCTAACTCATTCTTGTTGCTTTTCTAGTCTGTGTAGGTATTGCTGAGTGGGTAGGTGGAGCCATTTTCCAGAAAGGGTGGACCCTCACTCACATCATGTCTGATCCTGGATTCCTGAAGGCTCCATCCTTGACTATTCCCGTCCCATCAGAGCAGTGGGCTAGTAAGATGACTGATTTGAATGAGAACTGACTTCGGCTCTGCCATCAACTTGCTGTGTGACCTTAGCCAAGTCACTCCACTTCTCCGGGCTTCAGTCTTCTCATCGGTAAAATAGGAGCAATTATATCTTCCTGGCAGGGTTCTTTGGAGGGCTAAATAGAATACAGAAAGCAAAGGCACCCAGCACATAATGAGCGCTTAATAAATATTAGTTTCCCTCTCCTTTCCCATCATCTGCAGAGACTGGGGATAATCGGGGTGGTACCATGGCAGCCCTTTGTAATGTACATCTCTGCGGGTTTATGATTTTTCCTCCACTCCACCAGGCTGGGGGGCCCTGCTTTCTGCAGAAGATCCTGACCGCGGTGGGACTCCTTTCCCTGCTTCTCCCGGGGTGATGGAGCCCACTCCACCACCAACGTGTTGTCATGTCACAACTAAATGTAGCATTTCTTGAATGCTGTCTTCCCAGCACTCCCTCACCAGAGGATCCCATCGTAAAAACCCCGTCAAGAATCTGGCCCCTGTTCATTCTTGAGCTGGGAGTCAGTGATTTCCCTGTCTCAGACTCTATCGAAGTTGCCAGTGATTAAGAAACTCATATATTTTCACACTCATTAAAAGAAACATGATGTTCACTTTTCCAAGAAAAGCCATCCTTGTTTGTAGACCCTGTAATATATTGGGAACGCCTCTTAATTGGCTTCTAGGACTCAGTGTCAGAAGTCAGACCCAAGTTTGTTTATTGACACAAGGAAAAAAATAAAACGTCGTATAATTAGTTGAGTGACTGACTCTAAATTCAGTAACTCCCATCGGTATGTGGCCTTGTCAGGGTTTAAGATTCCATTTTGGGTTATGAAAGAGGCCGGGTCCCAGGTAGTCCAGACGCGGGCCGCCCGGCATCAGAGCTATTGTACAAATGGGCTCAGTGTGATGTTTGTGTTAAGATGGAAAACTTTTACATGTTTGATTTTTATGCAAGTCAATTAACTTGTTTTTTATAACTGTAAGGGCTTGCTTTGCAAATAAGATTACTTACCACTATAAATTACGAGAACATAGGGGCCTATTCAGACAAAATGTTACACACCCCTAACCCGTGCACCAGGCTGCATGCCGGCCTTCTGCGGGGGGGGGGGGGACGGGGGGGACAGCCAGCCGAAGCAAAGGGGGAGGTGCAGGAGGAGGGAGGGGTTATTTTGGTGCATTCTAAGGGGCCCTTCCAAGAGGGATGCAGGGGGAGTGGGAGGGCCAGGGGGTGGGGACTAGGGAGTGAGCCAGAATACCCTTCTCTGTGTGCTCCCCACCTCTCCCAGGTTGCACAGAGCCGGCCAAGGCCTTCCCTTACATGGCAACGGAGGAATCTCGTTGGAGGAGGGTGGTTTTTTTTTTTTTTTTTTTTTTTTTTTAATGTTTGCTTCTTGGTGACAGCACATCCCCCTGAAGTTTGAAGTTTGGGGCAGGGCTAAGGCTGGGCTTTATCCTCACTGTCGTCTTGTCACCCTTCCTGCGACGACGGCCCCGTGCCTCTCCCGGCACTCAGGGGGCCACCCCCTCCCACGATACAAATGGAGGGGCGAGGGCAGGGCAGGGGGAGGGGGGAGAGGAGCAGGCATTCCTGCAGGCTCAGCAGCAGCGGTGAGGCGTGAGGAGGGGTCCAGGCAGGAGTGAGAACGAGGAGAGTCTGTCTTCTGTGCATGCGACGTGGAAGGCACCGCGCTTCCACACGTCAGGTGTTCCGGCAAGTGAAGTAGGACTCTTGGCTCTTAGATTCCTTGGTGAGCTTGGATGGGATCCTTCCTGTTCTGGGTCTCAGGTGTTTGCTCACGTGTGACAGGGAAGCAGAAACCTCTGCCTGGCATACCTCCTGCGGGGGTGGGGTGGGGGTGGCTGGCACAGGTGATTCTAAACACGGGGCATTTTGCCCCCCAGCCCCGTGGATATTTGGCAGCGCCTAGAGGCATTTTGATTACTACAGCCGCGGGGTGGGTACTGGCATCTAGGAGTTAGAGGTCAGGAGTGCTACCAGGCATCCTACAAGGCACAGGGCGGCTCCCACAACAAAGAACTGTGTGACCCAAAATGTTGAGAGTGTCGAGTTTGGAAAATTCTTGTGGCATTGCCCTGCTTCTCCGAGGCATGTGAGGGAAAAGGAGATCCTTTGCGGGGTGGCCCACCTTTGGGACAAGATTTGATTTACTGAGGAATCAATGGAGTATCTGGTCACTCAGGAATACAGGCACAGGCCTTTGACAGAAACAACAAGAAGATAATTTTCCACACACGAACAGGAGGTTGCAGCAGATTCAGTGCATGGGAATGCATGTCACACTATGAGACCTCACAACAATCTAAGGTTGTAGCTAGGGAAATAACAACAATAATGATAATAATCCTAGGAGGATTAGGATGATCATATTCCTATTCTACTGAGAAAGAAACTAGGGCTTAAAAATATGAAGTCACCTGTCTAAGATCACACAGCTAAACCTCCAAGTGCTGGACGCCTCTCACCTACTTGGGGAAGGAATCAGGATGCATATGATATTCTCATGAAACAAAGTCAAATGTCATTGTCAAATGTCACTGTTAGGCTTGACTTCACTGCATTTACAAATACTTCCCAAAGGGAGGCCTTCCTTAACTGCACTCTCCTCCGCACACCTTGAGTACTTTGTAGCCACTCTTTTTGGGTCATAGGTCATGGCCTCCATGTCTGTCACCTCTATTGAATTGGGGTCTCTTTGAGCGTAGGGACCATATCTTAATCATCTTGACAGGGCTCTTTGAGCTGCAGTTTCCTCTTCCAGAAAATAGGAACAATGGTTTCCGCCTCACCAGGTAGACCTCCATTAAATGTTTGTGGAACACCTGGATGAAATAAGAATGCTGACTTCCTTTCACGCCCCAGTCTCCGCGCCCCACCCCTTCACCCTTCCTCCTCACTTGCTTGATGTCACCTCTGGGTGCCAAGTGTCAGAGAAAGCAAAAGATTTGCGGAGAGTGTGAGAAGCGTCATTGTACTCTGAGGGTTTTATCTTATTTTTGAAAGGGTGGCTTATTGGAACTCAGTGGTATCAAGAGGGATTGGCCTTTGAGAACCCAATTTTCATGACAAAAAAGAACCATAGTGGTAAGATTTCAACCTGCAAATACATTTCTGCTCTGGCTCTTTGAATCACCCAAGAATCGAATGTCCCAAAAGAGATGAAAAGGTAGGCGGCCGCTTGGCTAACCCACAGAACTGTGAGTGCCCGATATTTGCAGATGGCAAGACTCACACTTGGTCCAACGTGCCCCCCGCTGTGTCACCCACGATACATGTCCACAGGCTGGAAGCCTCGGAAAACTCACCGGACCTCTTGGCCTTTACTCTGTTCAAGTCGGAGTCTGACATCTTTATGCCATTATGTCTAGTCTAGAGGCTGTGTGGTTAGAACATATGATAAGAGCTTTGTTCACCAAATCATTGGTGGTTTGGGGGACACACCACTCATTCATTCTACAAATATTTTTAGGGTCTTCCGTACAAACAGCTGTGTGCCCATGGGCAAACTAACCTCTGTGAGCCTCAGTTTTCTCTTCTATATAATAGGAATGATAAAACTCACATCATAGGGTTAAATGCCCAGTTTCAGGCATATGGTAGCTACTCAGGAAATGATATTATTATTAGATTCTAGAAAGATGTGAATTTCACAGTATCAGTTAAGGCAATAAATTTTTTCAGTGACATACAAACAAGTGTTAACTGATGGCCTAGTGCATGTTGCAGCCCCTGAATGATCTTGGAAGGCTCCACAGAGGAGGTGAGACATAAGTCTCAAGTAGAGAACAGCCAAGATCTAAGAGCTAAATTAAGATTTAGTCAGTAAGGTCATCAGTAAGTAAGGTTGCTTTGCCTCCAGCCTGGCACAGTACAGTTACTGTTATTTTCTCATTTTTGAGTTGAAGAAACTAGAAGTAGATGAGCTGAAGAGTCTTATGCCCCAGAGTTAGATACTATCAATACGTTCTTTTCACAAATGAGGAAACTGAGGCGTAGAGAAGATAACTCTCCCCCAGCAACGCATCATTAATCAGTGGTAGACCTCAAATGGGACTGCAGGTAGCCTGGCTCCAGAGACTAGGATTGTAACCCCCGGACTCAATGGGATCAGAGGCTCAACTGGGTTTGGAGTCAGACCAACCTGGATTCTAATCTCTGCTCCAGTGCATACTATCTTGTGAACCTGGGAAAGGCACTTAACCTCCTGGGCTCTGGTTTCCTTATCTGGGAACTGGAAATGATGATGATATCCACCCTGTAGGACACTCATAGAATGATAAATACATATGCAAAGAGTTTTGCATAGTTCCTTAGATAGAGTAAATTATACCTCAGATTGTCATAGACTCTTAAAGTTCACAAGAACTTTTGCAAACAGGACTGCATGGAATTTGCTCAGATGCCCAATGAGGTATACAGGGGAGAGATTTTTATCTCCCTTCCATGGATGAGAAAGTGAGCCTGAGAGGGAGAGAAGGGTGAAGGGAACTGTTTTAAATTCTCCCATTTATTTAACAAATAACAGCTAAGCAGCTCTTATATTCCAGCATCCCATTATCTTGAGGGGTATAAGGGATTGACCCCATTCTTCTGGATGAGGAACTGAGACTCAAAGAAACTATATAACTTGCACATGGCTATAGAACCAATCAGAAGCAGTACTGAGATTTAAACCAAGGTTTTGCGTGTATCCCAGGCATGCCCGTGGTAGAGTGATTTGCTCCTGGGTCACAAGGCAGAAAAGGGACAGCCAAGGAAGGCTCCCACCCTGGTCTTCCAGCTCCAGGTCTCCTCATCCACCTCAATGCGTGGATTAGGGCTTCAAATAAGTTGGATTCCAAATTCTAAGCAAGCATTGCCTTATGCAAAAGGTTAAAAAGCCAGAACCCCAGAGACAGGAAGTATCACCTTCCTTGATTAAACATAGGAAATCTGCCCATTATGGATAAGATTTGCTGTCTACAGGAAACCTTCCCAGACATAAACTGATCCTATCTTCCAGCCAAAGTGATTTGGAGATGGCTTAACTAAAGAGATTTAAGAAGTAGACCCACCTACAAGGTAATCAATGAAAGGGGATAACTGACTTTGGGAAGTGCAGTCTACCATGAAAGTCTGTGAGAATGATGGGTGTGGTTCTGTGTTCTGTGCAACCAGAAGGTCTATATGGCTTCTGGAAAAGAGAGGGTGACCAGGAGCCAGAGATATGGGGCAAGTCCGGGTTTCTCCACTATCACTTGAATCACTCAACTTCTGTGTGTAAGATGGGAATAACAAATTTTTCTTTTTTTTGCCAACACAGGATTATTTGAGACTCTAAAGATATAATGAGTGATGAAACTGCATTGTATAATATCTCTGACATTCTTTTCTTAGGGAAGAGTCATGGAGAATAGTAAAAAGATTGGAGAGTAAAGGTATTTCTCTGTATCAGCAGCACAGTCCAGAGGAGAGGGGTACAACTTGGTCCTTCGAAAAGAGTAGTTGATCCTGCTTGTGATGTGTTTCACCAGGTCCTGCCTTATAAACATGCTGCTGCTGCTGCTGATGATGATGATATAGCAGTTGGCTATCTACAGCACACTTCCACGCATGGTTATTATTTTCAATTCCCCGAGTTGACCATGCACTCTCTTACTTTCTGGCCTTTGTACAATGTTGTTACTGCTGCCTGGAATAGTTCTCCCCTCTCTTTGCCAGACTAACTACTCATCCTTCAACATCAGTTCAGGTATCTAGTTCTCGGGGAAATAGTTCCTGACCCACTCTACTCCTAACTTGGGTGAAGAGCCTTTCTGAGTGTTTTCTGATCCCATAACTCATGTTGTAATTGCCTGTTATTTATCTGCATCTTCCCATCCTCATTCCATGACAGCTGGTGTTGACTCTTATTCATCTTTGGACTTCCAGAGCTGCTAGAACAAGGCTAGGCACATGGATAGTGCTAACGGATATTGCTGTATGAATGAATGAATGAATGAATGAATGAATTTGACTTTTATGACAATTGCATCAGGAAGGTAGATAGGGCTGGAAGACACTGGAGAGATGGCCCAAGCCAGCTCTCCACCTCAGATGTAGGAACCCAAACCCCCAAATTAAATAAGAATCCTGAAGGCACTCTGTCTATTAGTGGCAGAGCCACATTAGACAAAGCCCTTTGACTGGTTCAAAACTGTTCTTTCTGTTTGTTCCGAGTCTGGTCTCCAAGCAACCTCAGGATGATGTTAGATATTTAGGTACCTTGTTCTTGGGCTGGGAACACTCCAGATAGTAGTCAAGGTTATGTAATGGAAAGGACACTGAGGTTATCCTTGACTCCTCCCCTCTCCCCTTGACTCTCCGTAGCCAATCAATCACCAAGGCCTGTCAATTTTACCTCCCAAGAAGTTCTTGCATCAACTCTCTCCTCTCCATCCCTAATCTTTCTATGACAAAAGACTACTCAATCTCAAGCCCAGACATTGCCAAGTTTTACTAATTGAGCTCTTCTGATCTACCCTCTACATGATATACAGAACTCTTCAGTGGCTTCCAGTGAACCCTTCCATGATTTCACATGACAGTCCCCTTCACATGAACCCTTCAATGGCTCCCAATGGCCTTGGAGAGAGTCCAAATTCCTGAATGTGTCCAAGGCCCTCCATTGCATGGCCCCTGACTTCCACCAGAGTTTTAACTGCCCCATCATTCCCAGGCACACTCTATGTGAACTGTACTGTATAGAGTTCACCCTGAACTGTATAGAGTTCCCAGTTCACCCTGAACTGTATAGAGCTCCCAGTTCATACCAAGCTATTTCAGATTCCCATGGCTGTGGTCATGTCATTCCCCCTGCTAGGAATGCCTCTTCTCTTTTTGCCTGACTCACTCGTACTCATCCTTTGACTTGTTGAAACTCCTGGGCTGGACCAAGAGCTCAAATAGCAACATTTGCCCACCTCAAGGTCGGAAACCAGTCCTACTGCATCTCTATAGCTCTAGCAGCTGGCTTAACAGGTACGTAGCAAAAGTGTTGAATTAGACTGTACTAAGATTTAAGATAGGAGTTTTAATCCTATCCTCTCATTAGCTGTGTGGTGTTGAGCATATCATTTCCCCTCTTTGGACCTCAGTAGATATACATTATGTAACTACCATGTGTAGACCTGATAAAAAGTTTAATTTCCTCCACTGTGAAATGGTCCTAATCTTTAAGATCCCTTCAAATTCTAAATGATATGGTTGCCACATCAATTCCACAGGCATAACATTACCCCACTGTAATACGGGGTAGTATCTAAATGGTGGCTTGGGGTCAGGATCAGTTGTAGCATGATGGCCAAGAAACCAGACTTCACATCAGACGAAGAGGTTGTGAACAACTGATTGGTGTTTTCTTAGAGACTCAGTTTTCTAGTCTGAAAAAATGATGGTAATAAAAGGCCTACCTTGGGTTGATGGGAGGATGAAGTGAGATGCTGTGTGTGATGGACCCTCTTGTGCAGGGTAACTGTAGAGAATGGCTCTTAGTGACCTGTCCCACATGATAGGGTATCGCAAGAGCTGCGAGGTTCAGCATCTGATTGCTGGTGCAAGGTATGCATTCTGCGATTCCAGACTTACAAGGACTGGGCTCAAATTTTCCATCCGGGGAACTCAGCAGCCAAAAAGGCTGGAAAAACAGCTGGCTGCCCTTAGTCATAACATACCACAGGGGCTGAAGACCCCAATTAGCTTCTCCAGTGCCCATGCCTGGGGAAGGCTTGTCTGGCCCAGCCAGGGGCTTGGGTTCTTTCACTCTCTCCATCCTAGACAGAGGGTTGTTTTATTTGTTTGTTTTTAAAGTGGAGGTTCTCTAACCTCTTCCCCTTTGCCTCCTCCCGTGGGAAACTGTCCCATTGCCTTTTCGGTGAGGCTAGTCCAGCCCTCCGAATGAGGGATCAAGAATGATCTTGATCAGTCTTGATCAGCAAGACAAGGGGACGGGAGAAACAGCAACTATGCCACCTCCTCATTGCTGCTGGGGTGTGTTGTCATGGATACCAAATGCAAGGAAGCAAAAGAAGCAGAAAAAAAACAAAAGCCACAGTATGCATGTATGTATATGTCTGTGTGTGTGCATGCGAATGCTTGTACACTCCTGCAGGAGAGCTAGAGAAAAAGGGAAGGTGGTCATTTTAGAGGAGGCCTGACATTTTAACGATTGGGCTGAAATTGTCCAAGGTGGATTAACATTTCCATTCACTATATGAGGTGACCCCTACATGATGCTACATGGTCAGAACGGGCCCCAGAATCTTGGTTCCTGTCTTTCTTCTTCTTCGTGTTCCTTGCTATATGCCTCAATCCTATAGAATGCTCTTCTGAAGTGCCCACATATGGCAGGCCTGGTGCCAGCCTCCTACATTTCTTACTTGCTTTCATCCTTGCTATACGGCTGCAGGGTAGATTTTGCTACTCCTATTGTACAGATGGGGGGAGTTAAGGAGGTTAATGGTGCAGGCTGTGAAGTCAGGACGTCTGAGGGAATCCCAGATCTGCCTTTTCCTCGCTGTGTAACCTTCCACTGCTGCTGTGTGTCCCAGTACTCTCGTCTGTAAGCAGTGGTACCAGCTCCTCACTTAGGGATGAGGATGCTTAGGGCAGGGCATGGTAAATGCCCAATAAATGACCGCTGCCTGGCACTGATTTTTCTCAAGGACAAGCAGTGGGAAAGGAAAGAGTTTTCCATTCATTGTGACTGCACAGCACCTACCATGAATGGAGCAATAACATTACCATGGTTTTGCTCCTGTCGGGGTCGGAGAAGGACTGACAGGGTTAGAGCTATGTTCTCCGAGCTTGCCAATCCAGATCTCTCTCACTCTAAGACTTGACCTCTACCTGCTCATTACGTTCACCTGACTCAGATGCTGGGCTGATTTTCCCAGCCTGGGGAGGGTCGTGCCTTTGGAAACATTCAGAGAAGTGGCAGAGGCTGGTCTCTGAGAGCCAGACTGTACCTGGCAGGGAGGAAGGGGCTCATCCTGGAAACATCCCGGGCACTGTCCCTTCAGCACCTCCATCCCTCTCACACGGCTCTCAGGGCTTTGGAGACTTGAGGAGTGTCTCTCTGACATTGTGGGCTAATAGGTCTAACTATTAACTAAACGCTTCATTCAGGAACACAGAAAAAAGATAATCACATTGAGTGTTTTTGAAAAGTGATCTGAATCTTGGGAGGATGGTAATCTGGCATAACATGGGTGTCACTAGGTTCTAGTCCCAGCTCCAGAGCTCACCAGCTTGGTTACTTTGGGCAAGTCTCTGCACCTCTCTGGGCCTTAGTTTCCCCACCTCTAATGTGAGGGGGCTGGAACAATGATAGGCACTTTGCTCTGATGTCCTTTCCGCACTGGTCTTCTATGACTCTGTCCTCAAGTTGCTCCTGGTTTAAATAGGCTGCAGTTCCTCACTGTTCCATCTTTTGTCAAACCTGCTCCTCACAAGACAGCAGCATTTATACAAGAGAATCCCTACCTGGTGTTCACAGGCCGTTCCAGTGAGACACCAGTGATCTCTGGGGTTATCTCTCCCTGCTTTCCTTCTCTGGGTGCAGACAGGCTGAGTGCTCTTTGGAGAAGCACATATTCATAACAGCAACTTGTGTTTGCTCAGGGTTTTAGAGCTTACAAAGGCATTAATATTATCAGTCACACAGCTGGGATGGGGTAAACAACTTAGGTTCAACTTCAAAGTCTCTACTTTGTGTGTGTGTGTGTGTGTGTGTGTGTGTGGTATGCGGGCCTGTCACTGCTGTGGCCTCTCCCGTTGTGGAGCACAGGCTCCGGACGCTCAGGCTCAGCGGCCATGGCTCACGGGCCCAGCCGCTCCGCGGCATGTGGGATCTTCCCGGACCGGGGCACGAACCAGGCGGACTCTCAACCACTGCGCCACCAGGGAAGCCCCAAAGTCTCTACTTTTAACAACCCCACATTACCTATGTCTTCAAAAGATCTCCTTAAGTTGAATTTGGAATTAACCAATGTTCATTAAACAAACGAACACATTCTGTTTGGATTTGATTTAAAAAGAAAAAGCTGGGGCTTCCCTGGTGGCGCAGTGGTTGAGGGTCCGCCTGCCGATGCAGGGGACGCGGGTTCGTGCCCTGGTCCGGGAGGATCCCACATGCCGCGGAGCGGCTGGGCCCGTGGGCCGTGGCCGCTGAGCCTGCGCGTCCGGAGGGGAGAGGCCACAGCAGTGAGAGGCCCGCGTACCGCCAAAAAAAAAAGAAAAAGCTGGAACCCCTTCTCATATCCATTTACTCAGTTACTCATTCACCATATGTTTATCAAATGGTTAGCATGTGTCAAGTACTATCTTGGATAACATAGTTGGAAGTTAGAGTCAAATACAGCAGCTGCCCTCAAAGGGCTTCGAAATCCAGAGGTAGCCTCATATGAGTTCATCCCAGCTTATAAGTGCTGGACTAATGTGGTGAGATGCAGTATGTAAGATTGGAAAGAGCATGAGTTTTGGAGTTTGAATCCTAGTTTTGAATCGTGGTTTTGCCACTAACTAATTAAGAGTCCGTGGGTAAATCACCAAATGTCTCTGAACCTATCAGTAGTAATACCACTTAGGATCCCTGCTGGAGTTTAAATGATATAATGCACATAAAGTACCTAGGACAGTGTCTATCACACATTGGGCAGTTAATACCTATTTATGATTATTATTGATCATCAGCACTGTGGGAGGGCAAAGTATGGCTTGAAAATTCCACCCTGGCCAAGGACTGAGGAGGTACCATGTGGGCTGCGCCCTGAAGTATGAGTAGGCCTTTCCTAGGTGGAATCCTCTTTGGGGTGATGGGGCAAGGATGGGGCAGGACCATTTCAGGTAGAGCAGATGGTGTAAGAAAAGCGTCAAAGGGCTGACAAGTTCAGGCAGCCATGAACGATTCGGTGTGGCTGGTTGTTGGGGTTAGGATAGAAGAGAAAAATGGAAGATTATAGTGAAGGCAAATTGGGGTCATAGATTGTAAAGGACCTTGGGAGCCATGCTAAGGAAGGTAGCCATGGTTCTATGGCTAAGGGGGAGACCCTGGAAGTTTGGAGTGTGTGCTAGGGAAATGGCAATGCAAGTGGCAATGCTGAAGATGGGACAAGGCTGGAGGTGGAGAAATTGACTATTAGGGTATTCAAAGGCAAAGACAAGAGATGACAAGGGCCTGAGCTAGATAGAACTCATGGTGAGGATGAGGATGAGAGGATGGACAGGGAGGTAATTCAACAGGTGTTGGCGGATGCTTTGTTAGTGAGGAGAGGTTGCTCACGAGAGGTAGACCAGAGTCTTTTGTGTTTTTTGGACCATATACTTGGGTGAATGGTGGGGCCATTACTCAGGAATGAGAAAACTGAAAAACTGATTAGAAGGTTCAGGAATAACGTTAGGATTCAGCTTTGAACCTGTATTCGATGTGGTGAAGTCCGGAAGGCAGTTGGCTCTGCAGGTACAGAGCTTAGGAGAGAAGTCTGGCCCAGGGCAGAGATCTGGGTGTTGGACATCCAGGTGGGGTAGCTCCCGCTGTGGGAAGCCCAGGGTTTCCCCTCAGGCAGTTCTATGAAAGGAGAAGAGGTGAGTCGACCAGAGCTCTGGGAAGCATCAATCTCCAAGGGTCCAGCCAGAAAGAGGAATCACACTGAACATGTCCCCAGCGGTCCCAGCGGGCGGGAGCCACAGCACAGGGCCTACCTATGGTGCTTGCTTTCTAAGGGGAGAAGGAAGACACAGCAGAGCCCAGGCCCTTGGGCAACCAGCCTGGGAATGTGGCCTTTGGAGAAGCTGTCCAACCTTGGGGTGAGAGGCACTTGAGTCCACGGCTTAGTTTCCAGCAGCCCCACACTCGCATCAGCATTTCTCCATTCATCTTGGTCTCTAACTTGAGGCTTGACCTTGACCAGGTCACTTCGCCTCTCTGGGCCTCAGCTTCCTCATTTCCATGGTGGTGGTCACAGGTAGACAGATGCTCTTTAAAGCTCTCCATTCCCTGATATTACATGCTGACCCTTCTGGGGGCCTTGGCCCTACCTGGGTATGATTGTCTCTGTGTCTGAGATGAGGTGAGAGTGACACCAGTCAAAACTGTTTCTGGGAACAAGTCACTTCTGGGTGATTCCTGCCAATAACTAGAAATGAGGAATTTCTAGAATTAAAACAAATTAGGGCTAATTTACCTGGGCTGAATTCCTCTCTCTGTTCATGTGAAACAAATTCCCTGGTTTCCCAACTTCTCTTCATCCTGATTTAAACCTTTTCTCTCAGCTTTGCCTTCGGTCACTGGTTTTCCTCCTCATCTACTCTTTGGCTTATAATTTAAACAATAACAGTAAAAGCAACTGGCCCTAAGTATACAGCCTTTTCATCAGCGGAGAAAAAGAAGAATCCATTGGATTCTTTCCCCCAGGTGTGGACCTTGCAGAAATGAAGACCTGGGCAGGTAGCTTGTCACTGGCTCTGGGTGGTAGGGCATTCAGCTTCTGTCCTGACTCGGAGGGGCACTGCACAGGCCCTGGAATTGGGGAGAGGGAAGGAGACCACCATTAGCTGGACTCCTACACCCCTCATGGAGCTACACGTATGGAACACACTAGAACACTCCAACAACCTGGTAAGGTACATGTCATTATGCCCATTTTAGACATGTGGAAACTAAATCTCAGGGAGGTCAAGCTAATAGCCATAGACCAAGATTCAAACCCAGGCTGGTCTCACTCCCAAGTCCAAGATTCCCTCCCCACCCCCATATCAAACTCCTTTCTCAGGTAGAAAGGTTTTTGCCTCCAGGGCACGTTATTGTACAGCTAAGAATTCTGGCTGCGTCCCCCTGTGCACTTTGAAAGAGATAATGGATGTGAAAGTGGTTTTAAACTGTAAAGCATTAGGTCTGAGTTAGTCATTGTCTAATTTTATTATTCCCTGGGCAGGGAAAGATCAAGTTTTCACTGTCCAGCAGATAAGGTAATCTCTCCCATTTTTAAGGATTTCAGATATGGGGAAAGGTGACTCTTCCACCCACGCCTGGAGGGTCTTAGAATTTTCTCCATGGAATCACTCAATGCTATCTAGCTCCTGTTGGGAAAGCCGTTTTTTTGCGGGGGTGGATTCCCTTTTACTGGGAGCATCCTTGATTTGCCAAAAGAGTTTATCTGGCAACTTCGCTATCCTTCCCCACATACTCAGTGAGCTGGGACCTTGGGCATCCGTAGCCTGGGAGTCGCCATAATTCCCAGAACTGATAGCATCCTCTGAACAGCCCTGGCTCTCTGCTCTGTATCACACACTGGGGCACATTCTGAAAGTTTCCTTGGATCACTATTTAACTGGAGCTGAACTTTGAACTCCTAGTATCCTCAGAGTCCCAGATAGAACCTGGCTAATATCAGGAAGGTGATCAATTAATGTTTCTCAATTTATTCAGTGTGGTCATTCATCCTTATATATATTGATCCATATATATATATATATGGAGAGAGAGAGAGAGAGAGAGAGAGAGAGAGAGAGAGAGAGAGAGAGAGAGTCTGTATGGGCTCCAGACTGCACCAGTGCCCAGGAATACCATGGCGAGCAAAATGGCAGGAGGTGACAGTCTACTGGAAGAGACAGAGCATGCAAATAACTTCAGATTATAAATACTAATACATGTTGTGACATATCCTATGAAGAAGAAGTCCTGAGAGCTGAGAGAGCATGGATAGAGGGACCTGACCTGCTTTCCATAGGAATGGGATCTAAAGGACAGGGTGGCATTTAGGGGTCCTGGTGGCAGAGAAGGCGTACCAGACTGAAGGTTTAGCATGTGCAAAGGCCCTGAAGCAGCGGCGAGGTCAGTGTGTCAATGAACACACATGAAAGACTGGGTGGCTGGAACACAGAGGCAGGGGGAGAGGGGCCTCAGTCGGGTAAGGATTCTGGCTTTTATTCTCAGAGTGATGGGAAGCCATTGAGAAGTTTTAAGCAGGGGAGTGACAAGACCACATGTGTGTCTTAAGGTCACTTGGGCAACAGCGTGGAGAATGGATTGGAGCTGGGGCGAGCATAGAATCAGGGAGACTGGCTGGGATTATGAACTCAGAGAGCACTAAACCTCTCTGCTTCTCCCAGCAGCCCAGCAGAGAGCTGAGTGCTGTTTGGATCTTGGCTCCAGCACCAGCTAGCTGTGCAATGTAGGGCGAATCACTTAAGCTTCCAGTTTTCCCCACATTTCCACATCTGTAAAATGGGGAAAGAACTACTTCCCTTGCTTGACTAATTTTTTTCCCCTTAATTGAATAAACTGAACACCAGTCGGGATTCCTTTACAACCTGGGCTGGGAAGAGGTTGCCAAAAACAGTCGCTGCAGAGCCTGTTTGACTTGGCAGCTGCAGACCACCTTATCTGCCTTACCCTTATTCCACAGACCTACTGCACAGTCTGCAGATGTGTGGTTGGTTTCCTGCGCCCAATCCCAAGCAGGGGGAAATAGCAGCAGCTGATGTCCCATTACTGATGGCACCAGCTACTCCCGCTGCCACCATCTGGAATGAGCTCTGTGAGCATCTGTCCTTTCCTCACCTTCTGTGAGCTTCAGCATTCCTATCAGTAAAACAAGCCTATGCACCTTGATCCTTCCAGGCAATATTTGTGAAGCGCTGCTACTGGTCAGGGACTAGGCTCTGGGGACATTAAGACAGACCTATTTCCTGCCCTTGGGGGTGTTCACGTCTCATTGCACATAAAATTATGGACATGAAAGTATTTTTAAAATTCTAACACTGTTTATACTTAGAACAACTCTTAAGGCAGGGTTGAACTGGAAATATGGAGATTTTGCTTCTGGCGCTAGTTCTATTCCAAAGTAACTAGACCTGAAACAAGTCCATTGACCTTGAGTTGACAAGCCCTTAGTTTCTTCAGTCAAATGAAGGAGTGAAATTTAAGGCCATTCCACTTTATATGTTGTAATTCTATCTATCCTTGAAATCTGAATCCCCTTCCCAAATTCTGTAGCTGATTTCATTTAGGACTTCCTTTTTTTTTTCTTATTTCAGAGACTCAAAACTTGCTTTTGACTTTCAGTCTGCGCCTTCTATTGAATCCAGGAGCCTCAAATGCATAACACCTACAGTGGTTCCCGTAGGGAATACGAGTGAAGCATGCCATAGGGAAAGGTGAGGACTGTGGCAAAAGGGAGCCGGCTTGTGCAATTTGAAGGGGAGAGCTTCTTCTCAGCTCCAACAAATTATTCTCTTATACAAAGGGGCAGGCTGGATCAAAGTTCTGTTTTTCTTTAGAACATCTCAGTTTTGTCCTTTCCTCTCCCTTCCCCCCTGATCACACTGTCCTCCAAAGATAGACAGTAGCAGTCTCTTCTGTGGTCTTCCATCCTGCAGTTTTACCTTTCTAATCTTCTTTTACACAAACCTAAGCCAGAAGAATCTTCCCACTTCATCCCTTTCTCAGGAACCTACAATGGCTCCCTGTGGACCCCAAGTCAGTTCACTGCACTTTACCTAGGATTTACTGAACACTTACCAGGACAGGCATTGTACTGGATGCTGTGGAGACTAGAAGCATGAATTACAATAAACAATTCTGTCACTTAAAAAATCTCATGGACTGGGACAGGATTTAACGTTTGTATTACTGACCTTAGAATCCGATGAAAACGACAGACTTTCCTCCCAGAAAAAAACATACGCATATAAGTAACTGCAAATTATAAATACGAACTACAGACTGTGACACATCCTGTGAAGAAAAAGTCCTGAGAGCCAAGAGAGCCTGGATAGAGGGACCTGACCTGCTTTCCAACCTGGAAACACCCATCTTCTAAGCACCACAAATTAAGAACCCCCTTCCTCAAGAGAGTGCAGCGCCGAGGGCTAAGTGTGATGGAGAGAAGGGGAATGATTCATTCCAGCCAAGGAAGCCCTAAAGGAGGAGACATGATGCCCCTTTGAAATCACACAGTCTTGGATTTGAGCTTCCACTCACCAGATGTGTGTCCTTGGGCCAGTTATTTAACCTCTCTGAGCCTCGATTTCCTCATCTGTGTAATGGCAATAATGCTCCTCATTTCACAATGAAGAGGAATTAATCAACGTGAAACACCGGCTGGTAGCATCACTCAAGGAGCGTCAGCACCTTCTTTGCCCCTTGGCCTCTCCCAGGTTTGCCTGTGCTCCTTTCTTCATATCACTGTCAAATGCAAATACATTTGGCTCTATCAGGACACTTCTGTCTGCTGGGAAAAATCCTACTGGCCCCCAAGCCGTGCTTGTTTACCCCTGCCCTCTTTCTTTTGCCCTGTCTCTACCATTCATTCATTTATTCATTCACTCACTCATCTTGATTATAGACTGAAATTTTCTCCAGGCTTCTCAGATTCCTCTCTCTTCTGGACAAGCCTAGAACCTCCCTGTGTGTGTGTAGGGGAGGGGTGGGGGCAGGAGGAAGCTCTTCCATCTTCAATTCCTCTTCCGTGCATGGCCCCTTGCAGGCCTGAAACATCAGGGGTCTTTCTGACGTCTCTCTCAGTCCCCACATCCAATCAGTCACCAAGTCCTCTTCAGGCTTCTGGCAAATGAGCTTTGTGTTAATTGGCATTGATGTTTCTCAGGTTCAACTCTTATTGATTCTTTCTGGACCTCCACAATTTCCTCCTTAATGAATTTCCCAGGAGCCGTTATCCCATTTCCAATTCATCCTGGACACTGGCACCAAACTTAAATTGAAAATGAATGTACTTTTTAATTTTTGTGTCTGGGGCATACAACACAGAGCCTAGCCTATAGAAAGTGATTGTGGTAGATTAAAGATGGCCCCTGATTCTTTGCCATTGCTTCCATTGAGGGGTGATGTCTAATTCCCTTCCCCTTGAACCTGGGCTGGTCTTAGACACTTGCTGAACCAACAGACTACAGCAGAAACAAGGTCATGGGACTTTTGAGGCAATTTCATAAGAAGTCTTGCAGCTCCATCTCTATCTCTCGGAATGCCTTCTCTTAGATTCATGGGCTGCCATGTAGGAAGTCCAACTATTCTGAAGCCACCAGGCTGTGAGAAGACCCAAGCCACATGGAGAAGCCACTTGTAGGAATGCTAGTCAACAGGTCAGCAGAGCTCCCCAGCTGACAGCGAGGGGCTAGAAGCCATTTTGGGAGTGGATCTCCAGCACTCAGCTAACCCCATGAGTATCAGAGATGAACTGCCCATCTGAGCCTTTCCCAGATTCCTGACCCACAGAATCATGAGCGAAATAAAACGGTTATTTGAAGATTGTTAGTTTGGGTGTAGCTCATTGCATACCAGTAATTACCAGAACAGTGCTCAAAAACTTTCTGTTGAATGAATAAATAATTCCTTTGCAGTAGCGCACTAACGATGTCCCTGCCCTATTCGAGAGCTCTTCATGGCTCCCTATCGCCTGAGCAATAACGCTTTGTGCCCTTAGTTGGCGTTCAAGGTCCTCCATAATTTGTCTTCAGCCTGCTTTTCAGACCTTATTACCCACTCTCACTTGGTGTGGATCCATCCTATAGTAAAGTTTGTTCGAGTTGTGTCCCAAACACGCAAATACTTTTCCAACATCATGTCTTTGCTTATATAGACTGCTTTCTCCACCTAAATGCCTTTTCCTCCCATAAACCCACCTCAGTAGGTCCACAGTCAATTTGTCCTTAGAGATGTGAGTCAGATGCCTCCTCTGGCTTCCCAGGCCAGCAGGGAGCCCTCCTCTCTCTGGGCCAGGTTTGTCCGCTGGTTTGTTTAGCTCCTCTTTCAGCACTCACCCTGTTCTTCATTCCTTACCTCCTCTATTGCATTGTAAGCTCCTTGTGTTTGGGGAGGGGGTGAGGGAGAGAGGTCCCGGCACGTAACAGGGTGCACAAAAATGTTCTGTGTGGCTTCCCAGGCATGAATCCCTACAGAGCTCGAGTTGAGACCGGACAGCACGGAATGTGGCACGTGGTGTCTCCCAAGCCAGGTGTCCATGTGGCTGAAGGGAGGAAGGGTATTTAGAAGAAACATAGGCTTTAGCATAAGCTCAGATTTTGAGCCATAACCGTGCCACTTACTGTGTGGCTTTGGGTGAAATGCTTCAACTCTCTGAGCTCCAGTTTCCTTATTTGGGAACTAGAGACTTTGGATGAGAATGTGTATACATGTGCTCAGAGCTTGGCACACTGCAAGCTGTTAATAATTGTTTGCTGAATAGATGCAACAGAATGGTTGATCAGCTTCCTGATGGTCAGTTACAATTATGTCAATTTGGGAGAGAACTTTCCTTCAACCACCCCCCCGCCACCCCCCCCCCCCGCCAATAAATAAATATTGAAAAAAAACAAAGAAAAAGAGAACAGTGAAGAGGCACAATGGAGACCACCTAGCTACCCCCAACTATATTAATCTGTGTAATCTTCAGCAAGTCTCCACTGAGGTCTCAGTCTTCTCATCCGTAAATTGAGCGGTGGTCACTGGAATCTAAGCTCCCCTCCAGCTCTGACATTCCAAGAGCATTAAAGAAAAAGGATGAATCACCCCTTCAAAATACCAGTATGGGCTGGGCCCTCCCCGGTCGTCCCCATCCAGCACAGCCAAGAGCTCTTACTTAATACACAGCCAGCTTCCTCTTGCAGCTGCCACCAAACTTCAACCCCCTTTCCCAGGAGTCTGAGAAGCAAGACTGATAATGGACCCCTGGCCTTCTCCATCTCAACAGGGAACCAGATCCCATTCCCAGACTCTGGGGGCCAGAGGGTCCTCCCCTAAGGGGGCTGGCTTTCTGTGGACATTTGGCCTCACTATGCTTGTGCATCAAGTGTCGGGATGCTGGAAGGCGGAAGGAAAAAAGGGAAGAGTTGAAAATAGAGGGTTGATGAGTGAATTCCTGCAATCGGGGCAGGAGGGCTGGGGTGCTGGGAAACCTTGCCTTTCTCTTGCAGGATTTTGAAAAAGTTGATGTGTCTGTATCAGTAATGGTTATAAATCTCCATTCGGGGGACGCGTGGTCCCTCAGCAGCTGCATACGTTCATAGACACAGGCTGTCAAAGCCTCCGAAGACACCAAGATCAATTTTCCTCCTTACAGGAGATAGGCACTAGATGACCGCAGAGGACAGTTTTCTTGCCTCTCTGCCCAGAGCTCTCTACTCCTTTCCGCGTCGATGCTATTATTAGTATTATCAACATTAATAATAATGGAGACGTAACAGGCTGTGCATTAGTCACAATGTTCCAGGAGCCAGCACCTCCTTCGCTCTCTTGTGGGACGGGCTGGGTCCTGCTGGGTCTTCCCTCCGTGTCCGGAACGGCCCTTTGAGGCTGTCTGTCCGGTGGTCTGTCTCTTGCCGGTCACGTCTGCAGCCCGGGTCCTCCTAGCTCCCGCGGGCTCCCGCTCTGAAAGCCGAGAAGCTCGCCGGCTGCGAGCGGGTTTTCCAAGTGGGCAGGGGGGGTGGGGTGGGGAGGGGCCAGCGGGCGGAGAGAGGAGGGGGCGTCGCGGAGGGGAAGACCTCGCATTGTAATCCAGTGACACTGCCAACATGGGGGTGGGGGGCGCTGGCCTCGGCGCGCTCTCCGAGTTTTGGCTGCCCGCCCAGCTGGGAATAACTCTCTTCGCATAATTCGCGTGTTTACCAGGCATGAAAATTCTTGCTTTCGGCTCCCCCCACCCCCCGTAAGCCCCCTCCCCTTCCCCTCGCCCCACCACCTCCGCCCCTCGCAAGTGAAACTCTGTCTAAAAAAATATTGGCCCGCGGCACAGAAAGTTTTGCATAAATTCATAAGTGATGAATGGCTGATTTTAACGTTATTTGGGTATTTGTCAGAACTTAACAAATATACATGGGGACGGCGGTTCATAAACTTAAACATCTCAATATCCCCTTTCTTCTGGAAATAAATTACGTTTGTTTGCCCGGCTTGGAGTCTTAAGGTAGCCGACATTAGGAATATTTTAAAAGCCATCATCCATCGAGCATGTCTCCCAGGCGCCAGGAAGATTAAATGAAAGAATCATAAGATGGAGGTCTTTAACTTTTAATCCTTTTACAATGAAGCCTCAGATAGTCGCGGGGGCAGGGTGCCCTCTCTGGGGGGAATAATGCCGTTATTCCTCGGCTCTCAGTTAATGAATACCCTAACGTCTGTCCCACGGCTGACGGAGGCAGCGCCGGGGAGGGGGCTCCGGCTCCCGAGCCAGGCTATTGAAATGAGGAGCCACCGAGGCTGCGTCGGGAGGGAAGAAAGCGCCCGGCTGGAGGGACAGGGCGGGCGGGGCCGGGGGCATTGAGACTGCGCTGGGGACCCAGCGCAGGTTTGAAATAATTAGCATAGATTCCCCGGGACTCCGGACTGGGGTGGGGGGGGGGGAGGGGGGGAGGGACGCCGGGAGGGAGGCGCGGGGAGGTGGCAGGGGGCTGGGGAGGGAGCAAAGGAGAGCGACTTTGGAGTCCAAGATAAATAAAAGGAGCGCTGAGCAGTGTCAGGAAGCCGGCCCACGTGGAGCTGCGCGGACGGGCGCCACCGCGGACTGAGGCGGAGGGACGCACGCGAGTCCAGAGCTGGCCCCGAGAAGCTGGCTTTTTAAGGGGTGGGGTGGGGGTGAGGTCTTGCACGTCCCTTTAAGGGGAAACACGTCTGTTGCCCCTATGTAACCCAAAGCTCAAAGATCCAGATTCTGATTTCTCCTCCCTCCCCCACCCCCAAGTGGAGTAAGTGCCTAGAGAGGGGGGCACACCCGGTTCCCAACTGCAGATCCCAGTGGTGGCATTTTTCACCCAAATTCGGACTCCTCTGAAATCCTGACCCTCTGAGCCCTCCTTAGGTCCCAGGGGAGGGGGGAGGTGAGTGTCAAATCTCCCAGCTATCACCAGCAATTCTGGCTGAGGGCCTGGGATTTCGGGGGCTCAGACCTGCAGGATCCCTGAGGTTACGTTGATTCCAAGGGATCGCCTCAGCTAGCACCACCACAGCTTCCGGGACTGCAAAGGGTTAACGCGGGCTGGATATTGAGGTGGGGGTGTGCGAGGCGGGAGGGGTGTCGGGATCTGGGTGGGCGCGCTCTGATCTCCCCCCCCCATTCCTCGGGGGTCAAGTTTCAGCGGCACTCCGCCCCCAGGGTAGGTGTGAAAGACACGTGTCCCCATTGTGAAGGGCCTGTCAGGCAGGACAAAGCGGCCGCCCACCCTCCCCCCCGCCCCTCGGCCCAGCCTGGGGTCAGCTCCAGGGGGCCGGCTGGGTGTCGAGGTCACGATGGGCCCGAGCTTTGGTGACATAGGCAGAAAAAGCTGGGAGACTGGGCGGAGGCCACGTGATGCTCAAGTGAGGAGTTTGAGAATAGCTCCCCGCCCCCCCCCCCCAAGAAAAACTGAGCGGTCACTTCCATCACACCAGAAGACGGGATGAGCCCCTTCTCCCAACAGGCATAGTAAGCACAGCGGCACCCCCAACCCGCCCCTCCCACCCCTCACCCCCCCATCAATCACCAACACAGAGAATCGCAGTGTCGAGCGCAGTCGATTTTAGTGGTTTTCTTTAATCCTGCTCTGCACTTCTTTCTCATTTACTACACGGGATATTATAAAGAATAAATAGCAGATACTCTTAATTTACAATGATTAGTCATTCCATTTGTTCTCTATATTTACAATAACTGTAAAATAACATTGAACTCTATAGCTTCTTCGAGGTCCAAGGCAAACCAAAACACTTTCCGAAGAATGGAAAATAGCTTTTTAAAAGTCCTTCTACAAAAGTTCTCCCCTCTCTTTGTACTTTAAGAAAAAATAACATTTCCCCCCTGCTTCGCCATGCGAAGGGCACTGGAATATAAATAGCAGGTTAACATTATTAGCAACAACCAGAATAAGTCTCTCTTTTCTCTGTTCTTTTTTTTCCTTTTGCTTAAAAAAATTTTAAAAATACAGTAGAAGCCGGTAACTTTTAACGTATAATACTGACCTTTTAATAAGTAAATTAAAACTGGGACCGTATATACATACACATATACATTCCTACACAGTTAAACAGTGCATTACATGAACCAGAAAGCTAGGTCTCTGTAGCCGGAAAAAAAAAAAAAAAAAGTTCATTGAATCCCCTCGCGAGAGGGTGGTGGAACTGGTTGGAGACTGTGCGGGGAGCGTCGGTGGGGATCGATCAAGTGTCCGGGTGCGGGCAGGGGGCCCTGAGTCCTAGCATGAGCACTTGCACTCGGAAATGATGGGGTACTGGATGGGAATCCAGCCGCAGCGCTGGCCCCCGCGCCGCTGACAGCGCCACCGCAGCACCGTGAGGTGCACGGACTTGGACGGCTTGCACACCATGCCCTCTGGCACGGAGCACGAGCGCTTGCTGAAGCAGCTGCCCACCTTCACGTAGCGCGGCCAAAAGCGGCTGCCCAGGTCGTTCCAGGCGTACAGCACCGGGCAAAAGGTCTGCGACCACAGCCACATCTGTAACTTCCTCCGCAGCTTCTTGCTCAGGCGCTGCTTCTTGCCTGGGGCCAAGCCCTCGGAGAACTCCAGCCCTTTGATCTCGCTCGGCATGGCCCCCGACGGCCGCTGCCGCAGCAGCTGGTCCAGCTCCGCCAGGTCCTCGGCGCCCCCGGCCGCCACCCCGCCCCCGCCGGGCCGGTCCTCGGGGGGAGAGGTGGCCATGAAGCCCGGGTCGTAGTGGCCCCCGAGCAGTGAGCGCAGCAGCGTCTCGTTCAGATCCTTCTCCTTGGGGTCAAAAATAGGGTCCGGGTGTTCGATGAGGTCCACCAGGGGCAGGTTGTCGCTGGGAGCCGGGCGGATGTGGAGATAGTGCTGGCCGCCGGCCGGTGCCGCCCGCAGCCCCAGGACCACCACCAGGGCGTAGAGGGTGACCCCCAGGCTGGGGCAGCGCTCCATGCCTCCGGCGCGCGCCCGGGGCTGCTGCTTCGTCCCGCGTCCCCGGAGGAGAGCACGCCGAGCCCGCGGCGCCGCCGCGCTCCCCCGTCTCTCCGGAGGCGGCTCACCCGAGGCTGGGCAGGCGCAGGGCCGGCAGCATGAGTCGCCGGCAGAGCCCTTCGCGCGGCGCCGGCTCCCACCGGGGCGGAAAAAACGCACACAAGTTGGCCGCAACTCCTCTCCCAGGTCTACTCGGGAAGGCGGCCGCGGCGGGGCATCCGAAATTACTCCAGGGCAACCGCGGGCGCTGGGGGCGCCGGCTGCTCGCTGCCTTCCCGGGCTGGCGGCGGCGCAGGGCGCGTGGACTGGCCGCTCTCCCCGCCTCCTCCTCTAGCTGCTCGTCGTCCGGCCGCTCTGTGCAGCGCCGCGGGCCGAGCCGGTCCTAGGGGCACTTCCCTCCGCCTGCTCGGGGCTCCGCGGCCGTCTCTGCCCGGCGGACTCCAGCGGCGGCGGCGGCGGCGGCGTCCGCGCACGTTGGCACCGGTTTGTCTGTCTCGCAGGGTCCAAGCCTTTAAATTTCCTGCACTTTCAGCTCCATCACCATGGAAACCACTGACTCTCTCGGCGTTGCCCCCTCCCCCTTCTTCCCCCCAAACAACAACCCCACCCCCCACTTCTCCACCCCCGAGGAGCCGGAGCCGCACAGGCTCCGGGGGAAGCCGCCTGCACTCGCCGCGGAGGCGGCGGCGGCGGCTTCGGCAGCGCCCGGGCTGTGCCCCGCCGGACCCAGATGTCCCGGGAAGCCGACAGTCCGGCTGCCCGCCGGAGCTCACAGGCGGCGGCGGCGGCGGCGGCGGCAGCGGCGGTGGCGGCGGCGGTGGCGCTTGGCAGGTCTCCGCGCAATTTTCTCTCTCCCCCACCACCCACCCCCCTTCTCCTCCTCCTGCAAAATGCACCGCCCCCCTCCTTTCTCCTGGAGCAATGCAACTGGGGCTCTAGGCGCCCCGCCAGGGCCAGTCCTGGGGAAAGCTCGCGGCGGCGCTGGAGCCGGGCTGGAGGGTGCAGGGCCGGTTTTGGGGGGTGCTCGAGGTGGGGCTGGGAGGATTCTCACTAGCTGGGTACCCTGCACCGGTAAGGGAGCTGCGGGGAGGTGCTGGAGGCTCGTTTCTTGGTGCAGTTCGGTGCAAGGAATTTCTCCATGTGCATGGAGCTTTTTCCCCGGGCGCGTCTCGCCTTCCTCTCTCCCAGGCTCGGTCTAAGTCCCCTGCCCCTCCCCCCAGCGCGCGCGCACACACAGACACAGACACACATACAGACACACACACACACACACACAGACACACACACACAGACACACACACACAGACACACAGACACACACACACACACACACACTCTGCGCCGCAGGAGTCCGGGAGCCGCAGCGTTGCGCAGCGTGATGTAATTCCTAGGAAGCTGTTACCCGGGCCCACAACGGGGTCCACTCCTCACCCTCCTCCTCCTTCTCCTAGGCCGGGTCTTGCACCCTGAGTGGCCGTGCTGCAGGGGCGCGTCCGGCTTCCAAGCGGCTTCCCTAGCCTGCCTGGCTCCGCGCAGCTGCCGCTCGGCTCCCTGGGGGCGGCGCGCCCTCTGCTGGCCCGCAGCAAGCCCTGCACCCTGCGCTGGCGGGGCGGCCCTGCGAGGTGGGTTTGTCTGCTGTCCAGTCTGTCCAGCTCAGTTTCTGTTCTTGTGTCCGTGTCACTGTGTATGTGTGTGTACATTCTTGTGTGCGTGTGGGTGCGTGCGCGCTGACGGGTCTTTTCTGGCTGTCCAAAGATGAACTGGCAGTAGGGGACCTGAGACCTGGCTGGGGTCCGTCCAGATAAAACTACGTTAACCTCGGACAAGTCACTTTTGTAGCACCACACACCTTACTTTCTGCATTAGTGACGTAACTATATTACTGCTCCAGTTCTACCTTTCTGTGATTCTAAATAAACCTTCATGATGCTTTCTCTTCCAGAAGCAGTTTGTTTTTGATGGTAGATGGATATTGAAATGACACGGTTAATTTTCCTTTGGATGAGGAGCTGAATCCAAGCTTCAAAACTTAAACTCAGTTTCCTCTGTGGTGGATGTGATTGGAGTCTGGAAAACGCCGGAGAAGAGAGACTTGGTGTGGATGACTCAAGCATTCACAGCGTTCCACAGAGTGGAGTTAGGAGGTCTCGTTGTGACAGCCTAAATCACTCCAGTTTCTTTCCCCAAAGATCTGGTTTTTCCTTTCAACCTGTGCTCTCCCACCCCACCCCCACCCAACACACACAGAAATTTATCATCTGTCTAAGGAAGCAAACACACTTTGTTTCATGGCACAGTCTTTCTGCAAAACACCAGCAATTGAGAGGGATGGCCAGTTTCAGCCGAAAACCTTTTCTTAAACTTTCGAGTCTAGACAATATCTAGAATTAGACAATCAAGGTAATGCCTACAAGAAAGTCTTGCTTTAATGAAGATGGGAGATAAGAACCACCAATTGGTTGTTTGAATTGCATTGATTCTGAAATAAAGTGGGACAAGAACCCAGCACACAGTAGGCTCTTCAACAGTACTCCTTTCCTTTTGATGTGCTTTAGGGGGCTTGGCACGGGTTTATTTTCTTAGGAAGATTAAATGTTCCAGAGCAGTTCTGCCACTGCTGTGAATTAACTCAGAGAAGAAGTTTTCAGTAAAGAGTTCAAAAGGCTAAATTCTAGCCCAGCTCTCCTGAGATGGTGGGTTCCAGTTAGAGACATTCTCTTGTGCTGTTTTCTATTCCATCAATCTCCTCTCCTTTCCTTCAAATCGCCTATTTTTGTTTGAAAACCAGATCCTTCAGTCCTTTACTTAGGTGGGGTAGAATGAAAACAAACCATGTTAGACAATAAATTGGGCGACCTGTTTATAGAGTGTCCGCTGGGTGAACACCATATGGGAGGGGGAAATGCAAAGGAGAAAGAAGTCACAATCGATTGCTACCATCCAAGACATCGCAGTTCAGTTAAAGGGGATATGACAAGCGGATGAAGAAAACATTAACAGGGTGTGTAAAAATATCTATAAATTCCCCTAATAGCATAGACCAGTGTTTCACAACCATTTTAAAGCCCATGCCCACTTTTGGTAAATATTACAACTTCATGCTATCCTTTGAATGTTTGAAATTTTATAATACATTATGGTGACCCCCAAAAGTCAAAACAAGTATAATATGAGCTATACTCTGTTCAAACCACACTTACTCTTCTTCACTGTGGGGTTCTGAAATGCCCCTCTCGGGGAGCCTGCAGTCAGTCAGAGACCCCACTCCCTGCCACACTAGGGTAGCTCATACACTTAGGTACTGTGCGAATCTCTGGGAATGCTGTTTATCAGAGACTAAGCAGTACTAATACCTTAATGGTAGAACTGAGCTTTAGCCGGGCTTGATGAAGAGAAAGGGTATATTTATCTGAGTAGGGAGAGGAGGATATTTGAGTCTGCATAAAGAGGGGAAGCACACCATATCAGGGAACAGCCAAAAGATCTGGGGTGTGGGGAATGGGGGAGTAAATGTCATGAACAGGGAAACTCAACACAAAGACAACCTTTGGACTAGGTGGATCTTGGTTGGAATTCTGGTCCTGCCACCCACCAGCTGGGCTATCCTCTCAGCGTAGGCATCTTAACTCCAAACTTTCATCTCCTCATCTGTAAAACGGGGATAACACACACCCCTCAGAAATTGTGTTATACATAGGAGATAAAGGATGCCGTGCTTAGCACAGCACCCAGGGCAGAGTATATAGTGGGCAATAGACTTTCAACACATGTTAGTTCTTCCAGGAACTCCATCACCCTCAACTGGTCCACCATCTTTGAGCCAGAGGGGCTCGAAGGGGTTGCGATGCCTTTGGGAATCACCTCCAACACCTTTGCGCCTGCTTTCTGTCCGCTCAGCATGTGTAATTGAGCTATTCTCCGTGGCTGCTGGTCTTCAGGAGTTTAGGGGAGGGGGACTGAAATTTCTTGGGGGACTCAACAGGCAACCCACTTCAATGCTTTTGCCGCTCTATTGAAGAGGGAGCTTGACAAGAGGGACAAAGAGGGTGTATTTATTCAAAAGGAAGCTGTGGGGTGAGAGATGGGCCAAAGGAGGGATGGTTATCAGCTCAGCTCTCTGATCAGGTCCTCCCACGGGGTGGGGGGAGGAGGGGAGCAGTTGGATGTTAGTGGGGGTTGGCCAGGGACCCGGGCCTTGGCAGCCTACGTGGGAAGAGTCTAGTGAACGAAGTGACTCTAGGTCCATTCTTGGTTATCTGCATCCCAGGATTCCCTCCCTGCAAGATACTCTGTCAGGGGAAACTGAAGCAGTCTTTTGAACCATGGCTTGGGCAACTCCAGGTGAAGGCAAGAGGACCTTATGCATCCTGAGGGCACTTATGCATCTTTTCTTATTCTCAGCTGATTCTCAGAACAGTTCAACAATCTTGTTTTTTTTTTCGCTCTGGAAGCATAGACCTGAGGCAGCTGTGGGTGATGTGCAAAGGACGTGGGGCTTGACTTTGGAAAACCCGAAACCTAGCAGCTGTGTGACCTCGGGTGAGTCACTTTACCTCTCTGGGGCCCCGTGACACAGAGGCACCACAAGGGAGAAAACATGACAGTGGCCACCTTTTAGGTCCCGGATCATCCCAGGCACATGAAAATTGTGTCACCCTCTGATTCCGACTGTCTCTTGGGTCCCATAAATGTCGAATTTGATGGGCTTCCTCTCAGTGAGGCCCAAAATGGCATTTTTGGACTTGACCCAACTTAGCAAAGTGAGGAGAGGTCAGCCACAAGGCTTGTCACTTTCCTCTCCTGACTGCGGGAGGAATGGGAGAGCGGAGGCTTCTAGGGAGGGAGGCTGTGGGAAAGCTGGCCAGTTCAGGACTCACAGCCAGGGTGGAGGCCAGTGCAGTTTCACCACAGGCTCTAAGTTTTTGAGTGTGATTTTTTTGGTGATGGGAATGGGAGGGAGATGACTCTAAATCGTGGGCTGGGGTGTGGAAATGGGTAAATAAATGGGAAATACATTTCCAGGGATAGAGACAAAGCTAAAGGCCAAAGGAGGCAAGCGCTTTGCTCCAGCCCTGACAGCCCCTTCCCTTCCCCAGTCTGGCTCCCTCTCCGCCCCACTGCCCCCGCCCCGCCCGCCCGGCTCCACGCTGGGGAAGGGGAGCGACTCTGGAGCCCGGTGGCTCATTCATCTCCTGATAAACTGTTTATCTGAGTTTTAACGAGGGCGCCTCTCTTCCAGCCCTGGAGACAGAAGCCTCCTCATGTTTAGCCTGCCCTGGTGTGGGGGGCCTGGGGGTGGGTGGAGGCAACGCTGGCGGGCCCATCTTCTGCCCTTGCATCGCTGCCAGCACGCGCTGCCTCGGCCTCGGCCTTCAGCTCTCCTGGCTTGACGTTGCATGTCCTGGTCTGGGGTCTGGGTCTCTCTGGACTCGAGGTTTTCATCTGGAAAGGAAATCTTTTTATCATTTCTCTCCATTCATTCGTGTGCGCGTGCACGCACATGCACGCACACACACACACACACACACACACACTCCCTCTCTAAACACATACGTTCGTAAATACATACATTTAAAAATCAAGGGACTTCCCTGGGGGTCCAGTGGAAGACTCCCCTTTCCAATGCAGGGGGTGCGGGTTCAATCCCTGGTCGGGGAGCTAAGATCCCAGTACCTCGTGGCCAAAAACCCCAAACATAAAACAGAAGCAGTATTGTAACAAATTCAGTAAAAACTTTAAAAAAAGTCTTTAAAAAAAATCTTAAAAAAATAAATAAAAATCAAACCCAACTTGGTTCTGCATTGTGGATTTTTACCATATGTGACCCAATATTTCAAAAGGAGAGTGAATGGAATGCTACTGCTACAGCATGGGTAACGCAGGAAAGGATTCTCCAAAGTGATGGAGGGGCTGTTGTGTGAAAAGGCAGCTGTCATCAATAAGAGAAACTAAAACTCTAATTGTTCTAGGACTTGCTTCCCACTTGCTACCATTCACCCTTATGGATTCACATGGGTGCACACTTTACCGACACTGATGCATCTGCCGATGAGCACACCTCCCCTACGACAACACATACAGGGCTGGGGCGTACAAACAGGCCAGGGTGCACTCCCATGCACACCCCCGCCTTTGCCACCCAGTCTGGAAGGGCTCCTGGAGACAGTCCCCCTTAGCCACCTACCATGAGGAATTTACACACAGCCTCCCCCCGCCCCATCAAACACACAAGCACCCATCTCAACTTAGGCTCACATTTCCCCCACATCCTCTCATCCTGCTTCCTCAGATAGATGTTTATTGAGATAATATGGTCTAGCCTCCCTTATCCCCTCAAAGACTCAAGATAACAAGGAGACAGGAGCTCAATGGAGTGAAAAATAAAGTGAAAACCTCCCCTATTTGAGTTGGGTGGGGTGTTCGCAGGTTCTGGCTACTGAATCCACCTAATACAACAGTCTCACATCTCTGAACTTTTTCCTAGCCCCTAACGCTGTCTCCTCACCAACCAAGTATTGGTTCAGACTTGGAATGACTGTCCATGACCACCTACTGTCATCTATCGGTCTTATTCGCCCACCTATACACCGGGCATGTACCCTGATTCCAGACACTCTCAAAGACTATTGGGGAAAAAAATAAAGAAAAATAAACCCAAGATTACAAGTCAGGATGTCAACTGCCACGATAAAGCATAGAAATGTTGGGGTGGGATGGAGGATCAAAAAAAACTCCTGAGGAAATTCAATGTCCAATGACAAATGGGAGATCACAGTCTAGTGAGGAGGGGACAGTGGCTGGATGATATTTGGGGCAGTTGGGGGGAGGGGAACGCCATCCAAATGCTGTGACAAGTTGGCAATGCTAAGTGCTGGGGCTTGAGGACTAAAGGCTGGAACACAAGGGGTTTATATAGTGAGCCCTCAAGGGTCTTAAGCGGTTTCAAATCCAATTTGAATTTATACTTGAGTTTAGAAATATATGAAAGAAACTTTGGAAACCATATCAATATGATGATTATAGGTCCTAAATATTTTAAGGCAGCCCCTATTCAAAAGAAAAACAAAACTTTATTCTGATCGAAGTCGAGGCTGTTCAGCCCTAGAACCCTCGCTTTTAATATCTATGCAGGGATTATTTTATGTGTAGGGGAAAATCCCTAAAAATATGCTTATAAATCATTCATTGTAATGATTACCTGTAAAGAATTGAGTAAGTTGGTGGGTTGAGGAGGGGAGAGAACCTTACTTTTCACTTTACGTTATTTGTATGTAAATCTGTTTAAAAAGAGAGAGAGAGCAGTCATAAGACATTTTTGTATTTAAGGAAAAGTCAATGAAAGATTAAAATCAGTGAACTAGTGGCAACAACTTGCCCCAAAGTAACTATCAGGCATGAGTAAAGCTGGAAATAGCATTTAAAGTTCTACGTGTTGAAAAGAGTTTTGAAGCCAGCCAGCACCAGGCTGCCGGGCAGGGCTGACTCGTATTATTGGATGATCTTTGTTTCAGGTTTAGTTAAATGGTTCAGCGCTCATGTGCAATGGTGAGACGAGGGAGAAGCCCATTTGAGGAGCTTTTGTGTGCAGGGGTGAGTGTTTGTACGCATGCATGTAAGTATGTGATAGGCACTGTTTCATGACACTTTAATCTCCCGTCACGGGCGTCTACAGAGAAATCAGATTGCTTTCAAAATAAAGTGATATCCACGTCAAAACCCACCACTGGGCTGAAAAACAAAACAAAACTAAAATGTACCAAAGCCCAATCTCACGCTTGATCTAAACCCTACAGTCTGGAAAGTCTGGAATGAGTTTGGGGCGGGGGCTGGGTACCAGAAGTAAGTCACCTCAGTTGAGGGTTTGGAGGACAGGGTCCCCAAGTGACTACATAAGAGGCTTTCTCTCCCAGTTGCCAGTCTTAGAAACAGGGCTATACGTTTAACATGTGCCAGGAATTTACCACCTGCCTTACAAACATTTTCTTATCTACATCTTACAAGAGCTTCTGGAGTAGGGGCAATTAAATCCCCATTTTATGGATAGGGAAATTGAGGCCTAGAGAGGTGAGGGAGCTGCCGAAGGCCATATTCTTTGACTCCAGGATTATCTAAGGAGGTAGGGAGAGGATTCTTAGCTCAGAGCTGCAGGCCCAGTGGGGCCTTCCTAAGGCGTCCACCTTTGTTGGTCCGTTAACTGGTCCCTTGGTCCGATCCATATCTGGCTTACTTCGGAGGTCGTCCATACCAGCAGGCTAGGGAGATTTACTTTGGCCAGTGACTTTTGACAACCTGGTCAAGTCGGGGCAAGGGCTCATTTCATCCTCCCCTCCCCCACCCCACCCACCGTCCCACCCTCCATAATGGAGCATGACTGTAGTAAAACAAGGCTTTTGATCAAGCTTCCTCACATCACTTTCAAGACAAACAATGTCTCTGAAGCCCCCAACTGCTTTTATTTTTCTTATATCTAAGGTTTCACCTTAGGGTCTTTACCCAGCTTCATTGAAAAATGACCTCAATTAAGAAAAGAAAATCATGGCATTTCATTATTGTAATTCACAAAACATACCTATAGAATTGAAAGAGAGGCTTCAAAGTTATAAAAACAACCTTCGTAATTTTCTAAAAGGGGTTCCTACCTTCCCTTTAACCCATCAGGTGTCTCCCACATACCACAACGATTTTCCAGTCTTTTCTTAGGCATAATTAATTAAGATCCTAAGCAAACATATTAATTAAAATACAAATAAAAGTAAATAAGACAGTGGCTAGTCTTTCACCAGCGTGGTTGGCGGATATACTCATGTTTCACCACAAGACTTTTCAAAGGTACGATTCACTATGTATAGGATTTTTTAGAAAAAAATTAGTTTTATAAATTATTTATAAACATACACATTAAAAAATTTTTTTTTCCCATCCATGGCAGAGAGATGGATAAGGTTAGAGCCGAGTCCAGTGTTTGGGCCCCTGGGCCTCCTCCCTACAAAATGATTCCAGTACACTACAGTTTCAGACAAGCATTTCTTTCCTCACACAAAGGCTTAACCATGTTAACTAGTTAATGTAAAGCTTGATTAAACTCGCAAAGATAATCCCTAAAATGCTGGGAGAAGGGCCCTTGAAGTGCCTGGAGGTGGCAGGGAGGGGGCGGGCTGTTAATGAGGCAAGGTTGCGGTTCAAACCTCATTTTCACTTTGCTGTGTTTCAAAAGTGAATTACTGCAGCGGTTCGGCGAAATACATTGAGACAAATGCAAAGCTGCCTTCCTCACATCCTGGAGGATTTGAGTCACCACAGATGAGCCTTTAAATGTAATAAGAGGCATCGTAATTATCATGCCACGGGGGTAAGAAAATCCTGGCAGATCACATTTTATAGAACTCTGCTTTTCTTTCAAGCCCCCAGCCCAGAAAGAGAGGCAGCTACATTCGAGACTAAATGTTTATGGCTTAGGCTGCCTCAACAGCATGAATGTTTACTTCTGAGGTAGTCCTATTGTTCCATGTGTGATTTCAATATGCTTCTTCTAAATATTTTGACAGCCAGGCAAGCTTTGGGGCACTTGTCGTCTTCTAGGGACCACAGGGCCGTGACGACGGATTATGGGGTGGGGGGCTGGTGAGGTCTCTGACTTGTCCCTGATAGCAACTCTTCTTCATCTCACAGCTATTAGGGTCCTAGGCGAGGCCCTCATCTCTCACCAAAGCTCCCCTAAGTTCTCACAGAGAAGGAGGGCTTGCAAATAGCACTGGCCCGCCCAAGGCGAGACGCTTTCTACGGAAGTGCACCGAAGTGCCCCTCTCATTTCTCCCAAAGTCTTGGCATTCTTGAAGGAGAAACAGGCTAAAATAACTCGTATATAGAAATGGAATTCTTTACAATTGTTCAACAACCTCTAAGGCTTCTCTTGGTGACTCTCAAGATAACGTTATGACATTGGATGCCTGATCTACCTTCTATTTAGAGAACTCCTTGGAGGTCTCTACACATAGCCTGCTCTGCCTCATGGTTATATGTTCTGTCTGCTCTCTCCCTCATTTGCAAAATCATTTTTTAGATTCTGCTTAAGCATTGCCTCCTCCATTCTTGATTCTTTCTGTGCAGAATGAGGTCCCCCCCTCTCAGCTCCTATGCCATCTGGACCTTCTTCTAGGTTATGGATTACCAGATGGCATTCTAGGCAGTTGTCTGTCTTGACCACTAGTCTGCAAGCTCTTTATGGACGTTTATCTCTCTAATCCTGGTGCCTAGCATTGTGTTTGATGTACAGTAGGTGCCTAGTGAATCAATGACTCCCTGAGCTGCTTAATTTCTTTTGGGGACAGCAATGGATTCTGGTAGTGGTTGGAGGGAAACCACGGTGGGGAAAACTATTGTCCATGGCTTTTTTTTTTTTTTTAATGTAGTTTTTATTTATTTTATTTTTTATTATTTAAACATTTTTATTTTTGGCTGCTTTGGGTCTTCGTTGCTGTGCGTGGGCTTTCTCTAGTTGAGGCGAGCGGGGGCTACTCTTCGTTGCGGTGGGTGGGCTTCTCATTGCGGTGGCTTCTCTTGTTGCGGAGCACAGGCTCTAGAG
Source organism: Kogia breviceps (assembly GCF_026419965.1). Lineage (NCBI taxonomy): Eukaryota > Metazoa > Chordata > Mammalia > Artiodactyla > Physeteridae > Kogia > Kogia breviceps. The sequence goes on from NC_081328.1 coordinate 25,878,399, forward strand.
CGCGCAGGCTTCAGTAGTTGTGGCGCACAGGCTTAGTTGCTCCGCGGCATGTGGGATCTTCCCGGACCAGGGGTCAAACCCGTGTCCCCTGCATTGGCAGGTGGATTCTTAACCACTGCACCACCAGGGAAGTCCCTCATGTCTTAATTAATGCAGCAAATTCAGACAGCAATGGCTTATGTTTGATTATTTATTTATTTATTTATTTATTTATTTATTTATTTATTCGGCTCACTGCTCAGCTTGCAGGATCTTAGTTCCCCGACCAGGGATTGAACCCTGGCTTGGCAATGAAAGCACCGAGTGCTAACCACTGGGCCACCAGAGAATTCCCTGTTTGATCTTTTCTTATAAACTAGGTCCCTCATGGGTATCTGGAAAATAAAAAGACCAAGTTGACCCAAATAGCTGCTTTATTATTTAACTGGTATACACCAATGACTCGCCCATGCTGAACTGGAGACAGCCTGATCGTTGTACCAACACCTTCAGCAGCCTGAATCCTCACAAATTAGCAGCTCAGTATCTTGAGGTCTGCTGTCTTTGGCAGCAGAAGCGAGTCAGGGCAGGGGAGGGGGTGAGGAGTGGTTGGCTTTATCCCAGGAAGCTGCAACTTGGACTGGGGGTCGGGAGTAGTTGAGTGATGTGATCCCAGCTCATTCTGGGGAGGCACAGCTGCTGTGACATGTCAGGCTCAACTCAGTCCATGCCCTTGGGAAGGAAGATGGTGGAGTCCCCCGCCCCCACCCCTGAGACCCCAGAACCCAGCCCTTCTGGGAACTACTTTCTCTCCCTTCTGCCTCTACTTCTTCCAGGCCCTGCTGTCTTCTTAGAGAGGTGGATTCAGAGGAGTTCCAAAAGGTTAGAAGATCACTAATCTCTCTGAAGACTAGGCTCCCCTTGGTGTCTGATTCTTCTTTGTGTAGCCAAAGAGCTTTGCACACCATCTGGCTCAGTCAGCACTCGCTGGGGGTGGCTGGATCAATGGTTGGGTTCACTGTCAACACTGAAGAGGTGCAATTCCCTAAACATCCTTTAGGTCCTCGAAGCTGTCATTCCATAGCCACAACTGTCCAGATAACCAGGTCAAAGGCGCCCCTCTGGGTATTCTTTTCCCAGCCTGAATGACACAGCCCAGTGCAAAAGTTTCTCAGGGGCAGCTCGGCATCACTCGGGTTCTGTCCACCTGGCACACAGGGCAACGCTTTGAAGAAGAAATGGATTAAGGTATTGGATTACAGTTTCTGTAGCCAGGCTCAGGGCCTGAGCTGAATGTCCTCCCTCAAGTAGGGTGACTTGGCAGAACAGTTCAGGCTTCCTTCCCTCCTTCCTCACTTTCCTCCAGTCTCCACTGCTCTCTGGGTGAGGGGAAGAGGGGGAGTAGGGGGACCCTCACTCCCATAACTTAAATCCACTTTTTTGTAAAGGGTAAACCTTACACTTCTGCACATGGTCTGTCCTACCTCGTGGTAGCATGAACATGTGGGCAAGAACAGTCAGTGGGTGCTCTGAGTGAGTGACAGCAGGGCAGAGGCACAGCTCAACAAGAAAATTGATGTTAACCTCTTTCTTCTCTTCTGCTTTCTTACCAATTTCTGAGTTCTTGCTGTGTGCCTGGTACGGTGCATTATAATTGTCATATCATTTAGTCCTCAAAACATCTCAGTTTATAAGCGAGGACACTAAAACTCAGGGAAGTCAAGTGACTCGAGCAGTGTCACCCAAGTAGAAAGGGGCATAGCTGTGGTTTAACTCTGCCCAACCCCAAAGCATGTGGCCTATTCTTGATGGCCCTTTTTTTGTTTCATCTAGGATTCTGATTCTGGGGTTCCTTTTACAACCAGTAAATATGGAAAGTGGTGGTGAAGAGAGACACAAAAATGGAATTCAAGGTGACTTACAAAATAGTAGTATAAATTATTAATGGATGCAAATATATGTGGCAAATCTTATAATGAATGGGAATTATACACACCAACTTGGAGACAGTGGTTATCTTTGGGGAGAGAGAGAGAAGGAGGGTGACGCACTTGGTGGGTATTTATGTGTATTTATATTTCTTTAGAAAGAGAAAGAGAGCTATCAAAGCAAACACAAAACAGACACAAATCTCTGGTGTCCCAAACCACAATGAGATATCACTTCATACCCATTAGGATGGCTATTATATTTATATACGCATAATGAAAAGAAGTGTTGACATGGATGTGGAGAAACTGGAACCCTTGTGAACTGCTCGTGGGAATGTAAAATGATGCAGCTGCTATAGAAAACAGTATTGCAGTTCCTTAAAAACTTAAAAATAGAATTACCATAAGATCCAGCAATTTCATCTCTGAGTATATATGCCAAAGAACTGAAAGCAGGGACTGCAACCCATATACACCCATGTTCATAGCAGCATTATTCACAATAACCTAAAGGTGGAAATAATCCAAGTGTTTGTCAACAGATGAACGGATAAGCAAAACGTGGTGTATACATACAATGGAATATTATTCAGCCTTAAAAAGGAAGCAAATTCTGACGTATGCTACAACATGGATGAACCTTGAGGACGTTATGCTAAATGAAATGTCAGTCACAGGAGGACAAATACTGTGTGATTCCACTTGTATGAGGTGCCTAGAGTAATCAAGTTCATAGAGACAGAAAGTAGAATGGTGGTTGCCGAAGGGGAGGGGGAGGGGGAGGGGGAGGGGAGGGGGAGGGGGAGGGGGAGGGGGAGGGGGAAGAGGGAGTTAAAGTTTAATGTGTACAGAGTTTCAGTTTGGGAAGAGGAAAATGTTCTGGAGATGGATGACGGTGATGGTGGCACACAATGGAAATGTACTTATGCTATTTAATGCCATTTATAAATGGCTACAATGGTGAATTTTACATTATGTGCATTTTATCACACGCACACGCACACACACACACACATCCTTGATGTCCAGCATGGAGGGAGGAGTAGAACAGCTTCACAGTTCCCTGTCACATGCCACCCTTCTTTGGCTTGGTCCCCATCAGGGGACACTGGACACAGGGTGAAGGGAAGAGCCCCCTCCCCAGTACAGGCTCCCAGCAGGCAGCCTTCCTGACTCAGGTAGGCCAGCAACTCTGGACACTCAGGCTCAGAGGAAGTTCATCTGAAAATAAAAGCAGTCCTTCAGGGGTCCCTATGGATTGAAAGACTCCCTTCCTGGTTGTCTCTGAGGCTGAAGCGTGACTGCTGTTAGCCCCCTGGGTATAGTAACAGCCCTGTCAGCCAAGGCAAATCTGCCCGACCTCAGAATCCCAAATTAGCACCTGGCCCTTAGATAGGGCAACTTTGGTTTAAAGTTTAAGTGAAACCTTGACAGTTCTACTGCCTTGAGGGGAGGCCGGGGGCTGCTCTCATAGGATGTTCTTTCTTCGGAGGAATGCGGTGGTGTGTACAGTGTGGTGTCTGCAGTCAATTCCTACAACTGCAATTAGGGCCTTTCAATGGAGGTGTCAGCCACATTCAAAGTCTGAACCGTCTCAGCCATGAAATTCATAATGGGATAAAAGTTCCATTCCGGGACTGACAACTTCAAATGGAATTTAGTGTAATCTTTTATTTATTTACGGGGCCGTGGGAGTGGGGGCGGGGGTATGAAAAATCTCAACCCCCCCCCCGCCCCCCGCTCCCTTCCCCCCAAAGCTTCCAAGGATAAAAATGAGGCTTGGGATTACATTTGGAGGGAAGCAAGGCTATGTTTAAATAGGCTTTGGAAAGTGTGGCTCCGCGTCTGAGGCAGTCCGGAGCGACAGCTTCATCCAGACCAGCCTGGGACATTCCAAAGAATCATACTGAGACCTTGTGCTAATTGGTTCCAATTTATCAGCTCCAATGTCTCAGTGGACCAGGGCCGGGTCTCGATGCTCGATGATCTGCGGGGACAGCGACGCACTGGATCTACTACTGCGGGAGCCAGCATACTTTGCCTGGTTTTCACTGGTGGCGATGGCTGTTTAATTAATTCTCGAATACCTTGTTTTTAACCTCAGCTTACCCAAGCCATATGCCATTAGCTGCCTCTTGGTAGACCTTTCAGTAACTTCGGTTCATCTTATTTACACAAAAGCAGAGGCTTTTTGCGGTATTAAGGGAGCCGGGAGAGCCCGGGGTGGGGGCGGGGGGAGGATTTATTTGTAATTACAGCCGGGTTCTCGCTTAGTCGCGTCCCAGCGTTCTGCTCATTCACAGGCTCCGGCCAGGGCTGGCGCCAAGATCTCCAAGTTGCCCTGTGTTTATGTCATTGAGACGAGGACAATATTTCAGTGTGGAGCCAAGCCACAGGGATCCACTCTATAAAACCCTCACTAAAAATAGACGCTCCAACCCCTGCCCAGCCCCCTCCCCGCCTCCGCGACTCCCCAACGCCTGCCCCTAGCGCGGCAGCACCCAGCTCCATACGCTGGGAGACAGGCGTGCCAAATCGGCCGGATCGCGCAGCTCGCGGGGGCGGGGGGGGGGGGCGAGCTCCTTTCTTCCCGAGGAGTTTTAATGCAGAATAAAAGGCGTCAATTAGCAGCCTTTAGAGCTGACAGGGCAATTAAAGCTAAATTGCAAGACAGAGGGAGAGCTGGAAGAAGAACGAAGAGAGAGGGGGGAGGGAGAGAGGAGAGAGATTTCCAATGTATTTTTGGTGGCAGCTGCATTTTTGAGAAGGGTGAGCCTCTCAAACTACAACGGGCTGTTTGGATATATTTTCACTTCTGAAGTGATATTTTCAGCGAACACTGATACTCCCCGTTTATTGCACTTTTCATGTTAGAACTGAGCCACTTGGGAAAATGAAAACAAACACAAAGTGAAAGGATCCTGTCTTTACAAACTCTCCCAACCAGCCTGGGTCCCAACAAACACGTTCCTTTGCAGGCTGAGTTAGATGCAGCATGAAATCGTGAGGGTAGACGGATGGGTGGGTGGAGCCACTGCACCAGTGAGCAGCTAATTTGCGCTTTGGGGATCCCAGAATTTAGAGTTGGTGACTCTGTCATAATGCCTTTGCACACTTTCTGTCATCAGCCCAGTCCCCCACGGTTATAAAACTATTGGAAAATAGTCTTCTTTTGGTCTACTCGGGAGTGACCTTCCTGAAGGAACAGTCAGGCTTTGGTTTGGGATTTGGGAGCTCTGAGACTGTCTTATGCAGATAGGAGTTGGTAACAACGGTGGTATTGATTTTGATTCACTGCTGCAACACATCAGTTCCAGGAAATGGATTCGAGGGGTGCTGTGCACCAGGATGGGCACAAGAGAGAAATACACCATAATCAGAGGAACAGCCAGCCTGGCGAAGCTAGAGCTCCATCAACCCTTCACAGGCATCCTACCCTCCCCTGACCCCCAACCCACGGAGGAAACAGTAACCACAGTTCTTGAGGGGATGCTCTCAAAGTCACCTTTGCTTTGCTGGACCTCACATCTCCCATCCTGTAACTACAATCCTTTCCTCTTTATCCTCCCTCACTCATTAAGAACTACCATTTCTACAACACCTATCCTGCTCCTGGCATTGTGTTAAGGACTTGCCAGGCGCTGAGTGCGAGGTAGGTGCTATTATTTTACCTGTTTCATGTAAGAGGAGACTGAGGCTGAGAGAGATTCAGTAACTCATTCAAGGTCATCCTTCTGGTAAGTGGTGAAGCTGGGATTGGAACCAGATCTTCGTCTAAAGACTGTGCTCTTGACCCTTATAATGTACTCGCCTAGCACAGGGTCCCCATGAATCTCCAGGAAAACTTAACTTGGGATTGGTGTTCATTTGGTTGGGGCTGAACTTCAAAAACACTGGAAAGGGGGACTTGCTGTCTGAGGACACTGGCGATACTGCAAGGACCCAGTTCCACATGCTTAGGATGAGCAGTTTTGAGCTGAAGGGACATGAGAGTGGCATTTAGTTGTTCGTGTCTGGAGCTAGGGTCCAGAGCTCCTGGATTTCTGAGAATCTATTCTCAGGAGCATAATGAGATTATATATTTCGAGACAATATCTAGCTCAAGCCTTGCCATTTTGCCAGCTCAGGAGAGTGAGAGGCCAGAGCAGGTCACACAGTGAGGTACGGTGGGTGAAGTCAGAACCAGGATTACAGCCCTGCCCAGGACTATGTCTGCTAACAAGCAGCGTTTTAAAACACTGAGTTTATATGTCCCCTTGCACTGCTCGATTGAAGCCCCTTAGGGGCTTTAATAGATACTTGATGAGTAAATGTGTAAAAGCAATTTAGGAGTGGTTACAGGTAGGCAAACACTTGATATATTAATTACAGACTAGTCTTAGCTGCACTTACAAGTATTGGTATTTGGTCACAGTTTGGCCTCCTAATCTCAATTGCCTAAATCAAGTAAAGGTGCCTTTCTGCGTATATCCTGAGTTCTTCTCTGTTCATTCCACATTCAGTAATTTTTTAATAGAATGCCTAACATGAGCCAGGCACTGTCCTGGACTGTTAACAAAACAGACTGATTCCCCACCCTCCTCCCTGCTAATCTGCTTTGTAAGGCATTGCTATGCTGTATTGCTATGTAGTTGGGATTTGCTCTGGTGGGAGGCCATCCATTTTGTTTGTGTTTTCTTATTTCCTTCTATTACGCCTAAATGAATGGTTTTTACCTTTAAATTTATTTATTTATTTATTTATTTTTTTAAAAACCATTTCTTTATTTATTTGGTTGTGCCGGGTCTTAGTTGCTGCATGTGGGCTCCTTAGTTGTGGCATGTGAACTCTTAGTTGCAGCATGCATGTGGGATCTAGTTCCCTGTCCGGGAATTGAACCCCGGGCCCCTGCATTGGGAGCACGGAGTCTTAGCCACTGCGCCACCAGGGAAGTCCCTACCTTTAAATTTTTTAAATTAAAAACTACAAAATAATGCCTTGTAAACAATAAAAGAATGAGAAGTATAAAAAGTAAAATCATGGAAGTGTCCTGCATCCCTCCGTAGAGGGGCCAGTGTTAATAGTTTGATGGTATATATTCTCCCCCTGTGGTATGTATGTATAATAGTTGTACAGTATATTATATAAACTCATACATACAAGTGGAGGGTACACAGCTGGGGCAATTCAGTCAGCGGGGCAGGATAATCATACTTTTAATTTCGTAATCTGCACCGTTGGTATCTTTCATAGGCCTCTTAGGATATCGTTAAGAACAGAAACTTCAAAATCAAATTTTAATGGTGTTCAGAAAAAAGGAGTCAAGGGCAGCACCTCAAAGCTCTCTCTCCTTGCCTCCCCTTCCCTGAAATCATAGGCCCAGGACAGCCTCAGCATCTATTTGAAGCCCAAGGGGTGGGCCTTCATCTGAGGTATTTTACCCCCTTTTTTCTGTTTTCGATACAGAAGTGTTTGATCCTAGTATTCATGTTATTTTCAACTTGCTTTATTTATTTAACAACATAGATATACATCCATGACGGTACAAGCAGAGTAGCTCATTATTTTTAATGGCTGCATGCTCTTCCATAGCATGGACATATCACGATTAAAAAAAATAGTTGTACTAACAAGGAACATTTTGGTTTTCTTCAGTTTTTGGTTTTTATAGGCAAAGTTACAGTGGAACAGCTTTGATGCATGTCCCCTGCTCACTCACGTGAAAACTTCTTTCGGAGAGATTCCTGGAGGTGAATTGTTGACTTTGAGGGTATGTACATTTATGATTTTAATACTGCCAATTTTCCTTAAAAAAATGTTTCAATTTGTACGCCAACCAGAAGAGTGCCTTTGAACCACACATATTACAATGGACATTTTTTGTTCTTTATGAAGCTAAGTGTTAAGAGTTGACCAGTGACAGACCTACCAGTGAGGGAGGAAAGCAAACCCCGACTGTCCTAAGAATTCAGCTCTTGTTAAGTCTCCCTTAAACAACCATGCCCAGACAAAATAGACCTGAGACGATAATGTTATACCTGGTGATGTAGGAGATCACCCTTAAGGAGATGCTTCAAAAATGATACGTCAGAAAAAGGCCTTCGACAAGGAGCTTGCTTCAGGAGAAAGGGCACTAGACTGAGAAGGAGGGATTTGAAGATTGGCTCCCACCTGGTCTTTGCCACTTACTACCTGTATCACCTGGGGCAGGTCACTACCTAGAGTTCCAAGAACCCCAGTTCCCCAACCTGCCAAGTGGGAGCACATCATATACTCTTCAGACTTCCTGGGATTGCTGTGAATTTAACATGCTCCAGTGGAGTATGAGAAAGTGTTTTGTAAAAGGTGTGTCATTTTGATAACTGCAGATTCAATGGATCTCTGATAGGGAAGACAACTGCTTCAGTCCACATATGAGAGTGGCTTGGATAATGTTATTAAATGCCAACAGACTGAAGCCCTGGTATCTGAGTGTTCTGGATTCTTCGAGATCTTGGGTTGAGTTTTTTTTTTTTTTTTTTTTTTTTTTTTTTTTTTTTTTTTTTTTTTTTTGCGGTATGCGGGCCTCTCACTGTTGTGGCCTCTCCCGTTGAGGAGCACAGGCTCCGGACGCACAGGCCTAGCAGCCATGGGTCACGGGCTTAGTTGCTCCGCGGCATGTGGGATCTTCCCGGACCAGGGCACGAACCCGTGTCTCCTGCATCGGCAGGCGGATTCTCAACCACTGTGCCACCAGGGAAGCCCTTGGGTTGAGTTTTTAAACCATGTTTCTTGGGGCTTCAGAGGAACTTTTGAGGAATGTGCTGAGTAATGAGTTGTTTCTGGGGATGCTTTGTGATACAGCTGAGGAGAGGCTGACAGAATGGTGTGTAACTGCCAAGACCATTACGTTGACTTTTATGTTTGCTGGACTTAGCACATAGTAGGAGCTTAAGACATCTGGAGCATGAATGGTACTCACACTTTTTTTTTTTTTTTTTTTTTGTGGTACGTGGGGCTCTCACGGCTGCGGCCTCTCCCATTGCGGAGCACAGGCTCCGGACGTGCAGGCTCAGCGGCCATGGCTCACGGGCTCAGCCGCTCTGCAGCATGTGGGATCCTCCTGGACCGGGGCATGAACCTGTGTCTCCTGCATTGGCAGGTGGACTCTCAACCACTGCGCCACCAGGGAAGCCCAGTACTCACACTTATAACCCCAGTATGAGTTTCATCTTTGCCCTTGAGTTGGGGACCACATGCTGGCTCCTTATATTTTGCTGTCTGATTTAGTGGATCGATGCAGGCCATTGCCTACCACTCTACCTGACTTATGGGAGATGCACAGGCAATGGCTCCTGTTTTGTTCCCTCTGCCTTTTATATCTGAACCCTCCCTTTATGGCACAGTTCACATTGATTACCCCTCCCCTCCCCCACTTTTTGTGTGTTTTTTGGCATAAGTAATAATTATGTATCATTGCAGCCAGACATAATTGTGTTCCAATCCCAATTTTGCCATGAACTTCGTTATATGATATTAGACAAAGCGCTTAACCTAGCTCAGTCTGTTTCCTCATCTGTAGAAAAAAAGAGAATATTAGCACATGAAAAGATGCTCAACATGACTAATTATTAGAGAAATGCAGATCAAAACTACAATGAGGTATCACCTCACACTAGTCAGAATGGCTATCATTAAAAAGTCTCCAAATAACAAATGCTGGAGAGGGTATGAAGGAAAGGGAACCCTCCTACACTCTTGGTGGGAATATAAATTGGTGTAGACACTATGGAAAACAGTATGGAGTTTCCTTAAAAAACTAAAAATAGAGCTACCGTATGATCCAGCAATCCCACTCCTGGGCATAGAACCAGAGAAAACCATAATTCGAAAAGATACATGCACCCCAGTGTTCATTTCAGCACTATTTACAATAGCCAGGAGGACATGGAAGCAACCTAAGTGTCCATCAACAGATGAATGGATAAAGAAGATGTGATACATATTTACAATGGAATATTACTCAGCCATTAAAAAGAATAAAATAATGCCATTTGCAGCAACATGGATGGACCCAGAGAGTGTCATACTGAGTGAAGTAAGTCAAAGACAAATATCGTATGATACTGCTTATATGTGGAATCTAAAAAAATGGTACAAATGAACTAATTTACAAAATAGAAATAGAATCACAGATGTAGAAAACAAACTTATGGTTACCAAGGGGGAAGGGGGGGACATAAATTGGGAGATTGGGATTGACATACACACACTGCTATATATAAAATAGATAACTGATAAGGACCAACTGTATAGCACAGGGAACTCTACTCAATACTCCGTAATAACCTATATGGGAAAAGAATCTAAAAAAGAGTGGATATATGTATAGCTATAACTGATTCTCTTTGCTGTACAGCAGAAACTAACACAACATTGTAAATCAACTATACTCCAATAAAAATTTTTAAAAAAAGAAAAGAAAGGATAGTAACTGTCTCAGAACTCTTGTGAGGTTTAGATGAAATGATGGTGCAGGGTGCTATTGCAATGTTTATGACGCAACGTGGTGAGGCGTTTTAGATCCATTACCCTTCACATCCTTTTAATTGAATGCTAATGACAACAACAGCAAACATTTTGGTGCGTTCCAGCTTACAAACAAACCCCCTTACCATTTACTTTACTTCCATTCTTTTTTTTTTTTTTTTTTTTTTTTTTTTTTTTTGTGGTACGCGGGCCTCTCACCGCTGTGGTCTCTCCCGTTGCGGAGCACAGGCTCCAGACGCGCAGGCTCAGCGGCCATGGCTCACGGGCCCAGCCGCTCCGCGGCACGTGGGATCTTCCCGGACCGGGGCACGAACCCGTGTCCCCTGCATCGGCAGGCGGACTCTCAACCACTGCGCCACCAGGGAAGCCCTACTTCCATTCTTATAAGATGTTATGAAACTGTGGCTCAGAGAGGTGACGTAAGTTCCCCAAAGTCCCACTGCTAGAAGTTGTGGAGCTACGTTTCTGCACCAGGCAGAATCCCTAAGACTAATTCCATCATGCTTTCCTGATCTGACTCCTATTCCAGCTTCAGAGGCCCTTGGGCACTTGTCAAGTTTGGAAGCAAATAAAACCCATCACCTGGGTTGGTGTGAGAAGACCTAGCCTCTTCACCGGCCCTAATCCTACTGAGTTCTACCTGGATTCTTTCCTTGGAGCCTTAGGAAGACCAGGGAGCTAGAAGGGTGTGGGACCCTTAAGTTAACAAGTCTCCGAAAAGTGAAGGCCAATTCCCGAGTGAGCCTCTTTTTGAAGCCTGTGGTGGGAGATGACCTCATGGGGGGAGCAGGTCCCTGGGAAAGAATTAGGTTAAAGACAGCCAGATAGGAATGACCTCTGGATGCTGGCCTCTCCCTTCTGGCCTCCATCCATCACTGCTCCTCTCTACCCGTGTCTCCAGTCTCCTGGGGGATGGCTGTCTCCTCCTTTCTTTTTCTTTAGCATCAGGGAAGATGATTCAAACATTGCTTTAGAGCACCAAAGGCATCCGCAAATAGGTCCCAATCCCAGCTAATGAGGAAGGCAAGGGAGGAGACAGGAAGACTGTCCTGTGGCTTGGGCCACAAGAGGAGAGGAGAAGGAGACCGCCAGCTAGGCCCCTCTGACCCCATACAGCTCTAAGGCCCAAGGCCTCCTGCCCTGGGCCTGTGGGTCAGGCTTTTCTAAAGTTTCTTCTGTTCCAAGGTGGTAAATAAATGGGTCTCTCTCCAGCCTCCCTCCCTCCTTCTCACACATGCACTTTCTTACATCAGATCAGACAGAATAGAGGAGAGGTTAAGAGCACATCTTTCTGAGTCCAAAAGATTTTAGTTTCCATTCCAGTTTGTCCACATAGAGCTGTGGGCCCCAAGATAAACTACCTGACCTCTCTAAACTTCAGTTTTCTCATCTGTGAAATGGACACAGTAACACTCATTTTGGAGAGCTGTGAAGAGGAGGTGAGTTCAGACATGTGAATTACCTGTAACCCAAGCCTTCAGGAAGTGGTATCTTTGATTAGTTTAAAAACCTCCTTCCCCTGACACCACCCCTGCCCCCCAACACACACAGATTAGAGCAGGCGCTAGAGCATAACACTGACACAAACCCAAGACCCATTTCTCCAATCATTCCCTTTCTTTTAAAATTGATCCTTATATGACTACTTGTAGCACAGGGACCCTGCCCTCCGAGGCTGAATTTCGACATTAGCATCACTGATTAAATGTCCATTGACTGCTGAATGGATAAAGAAGATGTGATTATATATATATATATATATATATATATATATATATATATATGTATTACTCAGCCATAAAACAGAATGAAATAGGGGCTTCCCTGGTGGCACCGTGGTTAAGAATCTGTCTGCCAATGCAGGAGACATGGATCCAAGCCCCGGTCCGGGAAGATCCCAAATGCTGCGGAGCAACTAGGCTCGTGTGCCACAACTACTGAGCCTGCATCTAGAGCCTGAGAGCCACAACCAGTGAGCCCGAGCGCCACAACTACTGAAGACCACGCACCTAGAGCCTATGCTCTGCAACAAGAGAAGCCACCACAATGAGAAGCCCGCGCACCTCAACGAAGAGTAGCCCCTGCTCGCCACAACTAGAGGAAGCTGGTGCACAGCAACAAAGACCCGAAGCAGCCAAAAAAATAAATAAAAATAAAAATAAAAATACTTATAGAAAAAAAGAATGAAATAATATCATTTGCAGCAACATGGATGGACCTAGAGATTATCATACTAAGTGAAGTATGCCAAAGACAAGTGTCATATGATATCACTTATATGTGGAATCTAAAATAAGGGGAAAGAGGATGAGGGATAAATAAGGAGTTTGGGATTAACACATACACACTACTATATGTAAAATAGATAACTAATAAGAACCTACTGTATAGGGCCTCTCTGGTGGCGCAGTGGTTGAGAATCCGCCTGCCGATGCAGGGGACACAGGTTCGTGCCCCGGTCCGGGAAGATCCCACATGCCGCAGAGCGGCTGGGCCCATGAGCCATGGCCGCTGAGGCTGCACGTCCGGAGCCTGTGCTCCGCAACGGGAGAGGCCACGACAGTGAGAGGCCCGCGTACCACAAAAAAAAAAAAAAAAAAAGAACCTACTGTATAGTATGGGGAACTATACTCAATATTTTGTAATAATCTCTAAGGGAAAAGAATCTGAAAAAGAATATATTTGTATGTATAACTGAGTCACTTTGCTGGACACCAGAAACTAACACAATATTGTAAGTCAGCTATACTTCAATTAAAAAAATAATAATAATCACCAAGAAAAGCACAACCTCTTAAGGTCAGATTGACTTAGCCCATTCCCTCCAATGACATAGATGTGGGGGAGGGGAAATAAGTCGCCAACTATGGTCAGGAGTGTTCTGAAATCCTCTCAGCTAACTCTCCTTTCCCCATCACCCCATAATCTCTTCTAATTTAAGGTGGTCTGCTTGGTTGATAAACTCAGCTCATTTCCCTTTTTTTCACGCCTGGCTTGAAGTTGGAAATTATATTGGTAAGACTCACTCTGGTGGATGTTACCAATGTGCTTAATGGGCACTTAAGGCAGTTTAAAGATCTGAGCCTTTGCACCGTGCTTTATCCCACCCTGGGGGTACATAATGGAGATGCTAACACAGTCTGTAAAGGGGAAAGAGCGTCCCACTTCACAGGAAGGGGATGCTTTGATGGCCTGTCTGCAGGCAGGGTGGTGAAATCAGTTTCCCTAGTTTTCATACCCCTTTCAAAAGGCCAATTCTTCCAACACAATACACATTTCCGTGTCGTTTTAAATTTGGCATGAGAATGGCTCCTTTATTCCAGACTAGAGCCAGTGGAGTTAATGGGAAACCCACATCTGGGCAGCTGCGCTCTTCCAAGTGAGGAGGTGAGCCAAGGGGGCAGGAGTGTGATACGGGGATTAAAGGTAGTGGCTCCCAGGCCCCATCAACCAACAGGGATTCAAACCATCACATTGGAATTGCAAATTTTCAGAGCTATCTATGGCTCCCACCAGTGGCCATGGTTCCCTTCTTTTCCTCTGTGGAGGTGAAGTATGGGGTGGTAGGGCTGTCAGTTAACTTTTTGGTGGTCCTTAGTTCCTGGTCCCAGGCTATGGGGGTTAGGGGGACTTTCTTTGTTTCTCTACTAAGTGAGTCCAGACGATTTCCTGGCTGGCCCCTCTTCTGCTGCAGACGTTCTCCATGCCTGGCCCTCTGCGTGAGTACTGAGGATGGGGCATTTGGCACAGGGATAATGGGTAAGGGAAGGCTTTGAGCACACCCATGTCGAGCTTTGACGATTCCCCGTTCCTTTCCCTGCCCAGCTTTGTGGTGTGTGAATTCAAATTTGGAATGAATTTGTGTCTACGACAATGAGGCAGTGGCCCTGGTAGACAAGTGTATATCAATAGTGACTTTGTCTGTGAATGCCTAGGGTCCCAGAGGAGGGTTCCTCTACTTAAACTCATCCCATCATTATTTTAGTCTCAAGTTTTAGGCATACTTTTACCATACTATGGTTTGTGTATTATTGTTTTTAATTGCTCTCTAGGGCCAGATGTGTAACCTGGAACCCTGGGGCCTGTGAATTCCTTGGGATTGTCTGCAAAAAATATGTCTGCCCGTGGCTTTCATCAGATTCTCAAAGGGGCCTCAAAGGCTAAAATTAGGGTTATCATACAACCTGATTTGCTTGGGACAATTCCAGTTTACATCAGTTGTCCTGGTATAATTGGTAGTAGCAACTCTTTTCACTCATAAAAGTGTCTCGGTGTGGATGATAAATTACAGTTGACCCTCGGTATATGTCGATTCTGTATTTGCAAATTCACCTACTTGCTAAAATTTATTTGTAACTCCAAATCAATACTTATGGCACTTTTGCAGTCATTTGTGGGCACACATAGCAGCAAAAGATTGAGTTGCCTGCTGTGCATGTTTTAGCGGAGGTTGAACAAGATGATACTTTGCCTTCTTTTTCAGCTCTCATAGTGTGTCCTTTCCATGGTCTATTTAGTGCCACGTTTTGCATCTTGCCTTTTGTTGGTGATTTTGCTCTTTAAAATGGCCCCCAAGCGTAGTGCTGAAGTGCTATTGCATGTTCCTAAGTGCAAGAAGGCTGTGATGTGCTGTACAGAAAAAGAATAACGTGTATGAAATAAGCCTCGTTTGGTTCTGAGTTATAGAGCTGTTGGGTGTGGTTCAGGATTAATGAGTCCACAATATATATTAAATAAAATGTATTTAAACAGAGACACATGTAAATGGATTGACTGATTGACAGAAAAGAGACTCACAGGAACCTCACTGTGCATTTCCCCTAGGGCTGTGATGCAACATGGTTTGAACACATCTAGACACACAGCAGGATGAGACATAAGGCTGGACACTCTTGGGGCTGAGAGGATTGGTGAGGTTGAGTGAGCAAATGCAGACCCTTTAAAGTAATACTGTGTGCTACCCATTCCATGGGTCCCAACTCTCCAGGTTCAAGTGAATCTTCCTACAGCTGGGGTTCGGTCTTCAATATTCAGGTGTCTTTATAGAACATAATGACCGTGAATAATGAGGATCACCCTTGCTAAAATTCCTTGTTTTACAGGAAGATAACCAGACTCAAAGTGAACCAGACTTGGTTCTAAATCCCTGCCCTGCTTGTTACAGGGCAATGAAACCTTGAGTCATCACTTCCCCTTGGCAGGCATCAGTTTTCTCTCAGTAGGATGAGAATGGTGCTCTTGGGGTGCCCTTCCTCTTTGCCTTGAGTCAAGGAGCCTGTTACTTCCTTGGAGAAGCAGGCTGTCTACGGAAGGTAGCCCCAGATATCAGTTGCAGGTGCCTACATGTGCCTGGGACATAGTGGCCACTCTGTTGTGGACTCTTGTGATAATAACTGGGGTGGGCCCCTCCTAGGGCCTCTTTGTTGGGGGAACTGGTCATCGCATGCTACAGTGGGATCCATCCCCTTCACCATGGCCTCCTTTCTTGGACCATCCACCAATCTGGAGGAGTTCTCAGTCCCCCAACAAACAGTCTTTCCATGCTGGGAACATCCTGGTCTGTTTTACAGGTACACTATAAAGCTGAGCGGGAGGCATCCAAATGAGCCAATAAAACCCAGAAAGACAAAGGGGTCAGAACTGTCATGTGCTGAGTGCCCAGAAAGAGTTGGGCATTGTGCTGTGTACTTCAATCAATTACCTTATTTCCCATGACAACTTTGCTGGTTAGATATTATGATGTCCATTTAAAAACAGATGTGGAAACTGAAGCTAAAAGAGGTGAAACATCTGCCGAAAGACATTCAGTCAGTAGCTGTATGAACAATTCAAACTCAAGTCTTTCTTACTCCAAATCCCATCATTTTCACTTCCCTGTGGTATGTTATAGTAAAGCCAGCTTTCGGAGGGTAGGGGCTTGCCTTCAAAAGCCCATGATCTCTGACTCCCCAGGGAACTTAGAGAGAAAGAGGATCCTATTGTATAATGCAAGACCCAAGGGTATCAGTAATTTCTCAGGAACCCTTGGTTCCAGTTGCCCGTCTGCAGAGTGCCATGCTAGGAGCGAGGAGTAGACCTCCAAATGAGTCATTCCCCCCCTCCCCACCCCAGCCCCGTGGGCTGCTGTCTGGTGAAGGTCACCCTCTTAGCCTTGCTTGCTTTATGCTGCTTTCGAGCACCCTTATTTCAGAACAGGAGCTCAGTTGCAACTCTCTCTTTTGCTTGGCCCCAGGACAAGTTTTCCACTGTCACCGCCCTGTAGCCTCAGCTGGCACAGAAATTCCAAAATAAATGAACGTGTTGTAAATTGGGAGAAAATATTGTGTCCTTGTGGTGTTGATGTTGATTGCAGCTCAGCGGCTCAGGCAGCGATGACCACAGCTCAGGCTGCATATTTCTTTACCCAAACACACAGAGGGCCTAGCTCTGCAGACGCCTCCGTTCAGTGTGCACTTCAGCTTCTAGAAGGTGTGCCTGCCGGGCTGACAAAGTGCCGTTGATCCGCAGCCCCCAGCCAGGCCCGGAGCCCGGCCATCAAAGCCAGGCTGAGACCAGTCTTCAGCCTCGAAGCACTTGGGAACAGAGGGCTGACGATAATACTTTGGCAGGAGACAGCTCCCAAAGCAGCGTGCTGCTGGCCTTCAGAGTGGCCCCCGGGCCTGGGTTTGACTGGGGCTGACACAACACAGCCAGTAGCTAACTGAGGCTCTGTGCTAAGAAGCTTCTTGGGCTGAGGGTGGGACCTGGGCTTGCTTGTCAGGGTCTGGCTGCAGGCTCTGAGGGGAGTTTGAAAGTTAGGCCACCCAGCATCATTTTGGTAGGGACATGAATAAGAGACAAACAGAATCTCCAGGCAGAAGGAGAGAGTGATTTGTCACAAGGATTTTTTCCCCCT
Source organism: Kogia breviceps (assembly GCF_026419965.1). NCBI lineage: Eukaryota > Metazoa > Chordata > Mammalia > Artiodactyla > Physeteridae > Kogia > Kogia breviceps. The sequence goes on from NC_081328.1 coordinate 25,895,712, forward strand.
TAGCTCAAAGACTGGGCCTGAATTTTCCAGGGAGCAACGGGGATTCTTATGCAGGTCACTTTCCAGAGAGCTTTGGAGAAGACATCCGTTATTTTTTTTCGGTCTGTCCAGCAATCCCCCACCTCCTCCTTTAAGATATTGCTCTCCCAGTTCGCAATTGTGGGAGTCGGTGGGACAGCCAATCACAGTCTCTCATGCCCCTGGATGCAGGGGTGGGGCATAGTCTTGATCTGCCAATCACAGATCTCCATTTTTCTGGCAGGAGCGGACATGTGACATAAGCTAGACCCACCAGGATCCTTCTCTGGGACTTGTTTTCTTTCTCCCTGGGACTTTGGATCTGGAGAGGAAGGTCACTTGCCTTTTAGGTGAGGGAGCTAAAAGCATATGAATTGAAGATGGCTAATGGGCATCTTCTTTACACGTTAGGAAAGACAGATTTGTAGAATACGTGAGAATGAGACCACACACAGAAAGTGTCAGTATCAAAAGTGAGAAAGAGAGTGAGAAAGAAGATTCTGAGTATCACCCTTGAATTCTTGGATCTAGGTGTGCTTGGAGCCAGGTTCATCCTTCGCTTTCCTGGTCAAATGGATCAATGTAGTCTCCTTGTCCCTTCTTTTTTCATCCTAAACTAGTTTGAGTTGTTACCAGAGGAGCCTTGTCTAGAACAAAGTGGCTTGTGGCTCAGCCTTGGACAGATAGAAGTGTGTTTCTGAGGGGGAGCAGGCAGGGACCAGGGAAGGAACTGTGGCAATCATTTTACGAAAACCGTGCATCAGTCCCACGTCTATTCATACTCGCATTCATTTATTCCACATACAGTTATTGAATGTCCACCACGTGCCTCGTCTGCCTGGGCCAAGGCTGTGGCTATTGAAATGAATAAGGTGAAATCTCTGCCCTCGAGGAGCTCACAGTTTAGTGGGAAAAACAAACAAAGAGTGGCGACGGCGATGCAGTGGGGTACAATACAGTGCTAGGGTTAGAGTCCAACGCTAGGATGGAAGACCCGAGGCTCTGGGAACGTGGAGGAAGCCCGCTAACCCAGGAGCCAAAGGAGATCAGGACAGACTTCGCAGAGGCAGCACGTAGGCTGCAATGGAGGCTGGTGGGAGGGGAATGAACAGTAGCTAATCTCTGGCCTGGAGCTCTTATTCCGTGGTGTGGGCTGAATGGACTGGGGAAGAGACCAGCACAGAAACCATGGAAACACATGACCAGGTGTTCTGTGAGGTGATGGGGCCTAACGGGTGACCTAACGGAGCTACAGACGCTCACAAGAGCTTCCGATATGCTTCTCAGGAGATGATCTTTCCAGGCCTGTCGCAATTCACTTGCTCACTCTGCATTCCTCTCCCACATGTACTCCATTCCTTTTGGCTACTGACTTTGCTATCGGCCTGCTCTTTCTAACCGTGGTTTTCAAATATTTTTGATCATGCCCCTTACCAGTAAAATGGTTTTGATGAGACACTGACAATATTTGTGATATTTATAAATTTTATATACACACACACACACACATATATATAGCTGCTGTGCAAATATAATATGCAATTAGGGGTATGTTCAGAAGTAGGACATTTAAAAGAATCAAAATCAAATTAGCAGTGTTTTAATTGTCTTGCTAACTATGCTAGCTAAATACACATTAACCAATATGCCTTTGGGGTTAGGTTAATTGTAAATGAAGGTAGATTTATAGCCACTCATTTTGTGAATAGTCTTCTTAATAATTTGATTTTTTTGACAATTTCCTTATCATATTAGATGATGCAACTGATGGAGAGCTCCTACTAGACGTAGGAAAAGTGAGAGTGTCACTTCCCATTTTCTCATTGGTCACTTGTACTGTTGCTATCAGTATTGTCCTCCATTCACTTTCTTTGCAAGAATTCTTTTAAGCCATTTGTCCATTTTGTGAAGATGAGTTTGGATAAAATTAGGTAATTGTCACAGTCCAGCCAGGCTGCTATAACGAAACACTACACAGACTGGGTAACTCATAAACAATAGAAGTTATTTCACACTGTTCTGGAAACTGGAAGTCTGAGATCAGGGTGTCAGCATGGCCAGCTTTTGGTGAAGGTTCTCATCCTGGTTGCAGACTGCTGACATTTTGCTGTGTCCTCATGTGACAGAAGGGAGAAGCAACCCTCTGGGGCCCCTTATATAAGGGCCCCAAATACCATCAGACTGGGGTGTTTTTTTTTTTTTTTGCGGTACGCGGGCCTCTCACTGCTGCAGCCTCTTCCTTTGCGGAGCACAGGCTCCGGACGCGCAGGCTCAGCGGCCATGGCTCACGGGCCCAGCGGCTCTGCGGCATGTGGGATCTTCCCAGACCGGGGCACGAACCCGTGTCCCCTGCATCGGCAGGCGGACTCTCAACCACTGCGCCACCAGGGAAGCCCTACACTGGGGTTTAAGATTTCAACATATGAATCTGGAGGACGCAAACGTTCAGCCTAGAGCAGTAACAGAAAACATTAGTCTACTTAACCAGGCACATGTGAACTGTAATACCCAGAGGTGCTCTGAAATCAAGCAAACAAATGAGGATACCCTCACTGTCAGCCTCTATCTTGGGGGAATCCTGCTCAACCCTCAGTGCTGTTTGTGCTGTGACCTGCGACACATGGAGCAAAGAAGACTGCAATGCCAACCTAGATATTAAAGAGTCATAAAGCTTAATTAATTCATTCTTAAGAGAAAATAAATATGCGTTGAAATGCTAACATTCTTTTGCAGTTCTGGGGATCGTTGTGTGTGTCTTCTGGAATGTTAAAGCCAACTTTGGAGACCGTTTGTTTACATCATGGTGAGGTAGGTTAAAGGTGGCTGCAAATTCTTTGCTTCTTGAAAGCTAGATCATACGAAGCCTTGAAGCCTTGGGCTAGACCTCTCAGGATACTCTCTGTGGGAGCCCCGAGCAGTCATATTAGATGCTTGATTACCCTGCTACTGCTGTGCCCAGCCTAGCCTTCCAGATATTCCTGCACAGGTGTTAGATGTGGGAGCGAAGCTGTCTTCTGTCTACCAGTGGAATACCACTGAGCTTCCTTTGTTGACATTACATGGAACAGAGTGACCAGCCAGTTGCGCCTTGCCCAAATTCCTGAGATATAATCTGTGAGATAAAATAAATTGGTGTTGCTTTAAGACACTGCCTTTGGGGGTTGTGTGCTATGAAGCAATAGAGAACCTGAACACATGCTTTTTCAGCCAGATGCCTATGTAGTTGCTCTCGATTTTTAGTGATGACTGCCTTCTTAGCCCGATTTTTCTCCCTGAATATACCACCCAGTAGTGCTTATAGATTGTGACTGCTGTCTCCGGTGGAGAGGGCATCACCAGCAAAACTCCACAGCTTCTCTGATTCACAGGCAGATAGGACCATTCAAATTACTCGTGCCTAAGGCTGGGTCTGATCTGATCTTTCTCTGGGTCCAATTTTGCCCAGTTTTCTCAATCCCAGGGCTTGGCTTCCACCTCAGGGTGCTGACCATCTGCAGAGATTTGTTTTTAAAGTCCTCAGTTAGTGGACCCACTCCATCTTTTCTTATCAGTCCCCAGTCCTCTGGATCTTGCTCTTGCATTGATGGAATTCTCTAAAATTGATGGAATTCCAGCCTCACTTGGAATTTGGACTTCAGTGCTTCTCTGTCCTACAGCCTCAAAATTGCATTCTTATTTCCTCCCTCCAGAGTGACTTTCTTAGGCCTCTAACACTTGACTTAGATCTGATTTGGGCCAAGGAAGTCACTCAAGACTAGTTCCTTGGATGTTGGTCCTTCCTTGAGGGAGAGTCAGCTTGTCCTCTACAAGGAGTCCTTGCCAACTCCTCCTTCCCCAGGTTCCCTTTCTTCCTTCCCCAAAGCAAGTCTGGCTGGACAGGCTTTACTTCCTGAAATGAAAACAAATTAAGACACTGTATCTGGTATCTACTGTCACAATGATGCTGTGTAAAAAACTACCCCAAAGCACAGTGGCTTAAAAGAATAAATTGGGCTTGCCTGGTGGTACAGTGGTTAAGAATCCGCCTGTCAATGCAAGGGACACAGGTTCGAGCCCTGGTCCTGGAAGATTCCACATGCCGTGGAGCAACTAAGTCTGTGCGCCACAACTAGTGAGCCTGCACTCTAGAGCATGTGAGCCACAACTTCTGAGCCTGCGTGCCACAACTACTGAAGCTTGTGCGCCTAGAGCCCGTGCTCTGCAACAAGAGAAGCCACCTCAGTGAGAAGCCCACGCACTGCAACGAAGAGTCGCGCCAGCTCGCTGCAACTAGAGAAGAGCCTGCGCGCAGCAACGAAGACCCAATGCAGCCAAAAATAAATTTTAAAAAAAGAATAAATATTTATTGTTACTCATGAATCTAGGCTTTACCAGATGGTTTTTGTGGTCTCAGCTGGGCTCACTCATGTTCTTCATGAGCTATGGGTCTGCTAGGTGACTCCTCTGATCTTGCCTAAGCATTTTCATCTGTTTGGGGGTTGGTGGGCTCTAGGCTGGTATAGGAAGCCTGGGCTGGAAGACTGGACTTTTAAAATAATCCTCTAGCAGGCTAACCCAATCATGTTGCAAGACCATCACAGTTTCATAGTAATAGCAAAGACGCAATACGAAATAGAAACATTCAAGTATTTGTTTCTTTTACAATTCTTCTTTCCCATTGGCCAAAGCAAACCACATGGCCAAGACCAGAATCATTGTGGGAGGAGACTATGAAGTCACAGGGCGAAAGATGGACAAGGAAAGGCCAATCACTGATGAGCAATGAAGTCAATCCAACAATAAGCTAAACTCTCTCTTCTATCAAACACTTGCTGAAATCTCAGCTGGAACAACAGAATGGCAGTCACTTGGTAGAAGTCACTTGGTAGTCACGAGGGGAGTGAAGTTACTGGCAGAAACACAGTGCTGAAGCAGAGAGGAGCAGTGAAGAAGCAGACTGCTCACTCTCTCTCCCTGACCTCCAATCTCCTCTCGATGGCCAAACCCAACCTGAAGCCAGCCAGTGAAAGAGCCCAGAAGACGCAAGCCATAGAAGTCAGTCTCCCTGGGCACAGAGCAGGGCAGAGGGTGGAGCTGGGTGTGTGTGTCAAGCATGTCATTCTAACTTTAGCTGTACCACTGGGACAGAACTGAAAAACCAGTCTCATAATTCCAAGGTCAAGAACTTTTGATATGGGCTAGTTCCAAACTTAGCCATGCTCAATACCCTCCCTCCCTCTCTTTTTATTTCCCTCCCTACATTGGTTAGGTTCTCTGAGATGTAGACGCTAAGATGATGGTGAGGAAGAAAAAGGGAAGGGGCCAAGGGAGGCTGGGAGAGCCATTAGACCATGATGCAAGTCTGACACCTGTGGAGAAAGGAAGAAAGGTTGGATAGATAGAGTCTTAGAAGGCACTGCAGTTTTTAAAATGATTCAGCCAGGTCAGTGGGGAGTCCTTGAGCCACAGTCCACATCAGAGGGGTCCTACTTTCCACAGGAACTGCAGCCTTAGTACCCTGGCCATGCTTACTCTTTGGCTGAGAGCAGTGGTGGGGTGTACGGTCTCGGTGCACACTCAGAGACCAGCAGCTGGGGCCATCAGTTAATGATGCACTTGGGAGCCGGAGATCTGAGAAGCACACTTCATGCTTCTGCTCTCTTCCCTCCCTCCTTCCCTCCCTGCCTCCCTCCCTGCCTGCCTCCCTGCCTCCCTCCCTGCCTCCCTCCCTGCCTCCTCCCTGCATACCTCCCTGCCTCCCTCCCTGCCTCCCTCCCTTCCCTCCCTGCCTCCCTCCCTTCCTTCTTTTCTTTTTTTCAATTAAGATTTTTAAAGTGCTGTTAAAGTTCCAGACTTGGTGCCAGGTATTGGTGATACACAACGAATATGGCAAACATGATATCTACTCTTATGGAACTTAATTACTCATTCTGCTTTAGGATTTTTGGGTAGGGTTCTGTTGAAATAATTCAACTGAAATCACTCTTGACTGGAAGGAGTGAGGCTTACCTAGCTCTATGCCCTCCCTCACCACTTCCTTATCCCACAGAGGTTGGTCAGTTGCCTGGTACATCATTAAGATGACCATATTTACTAAATCCCAAACCATTCTTATTCGTGAATTTATTTGCAGAAAAAGTCATAAACAAGTGTGAAAGTTAAATCTTATTTCTCTTATAGCTGTAATAAATCTCCTTTCAAGAATTAGGACAAATTCATGAAATTGGACTGATCCCAGGAAATCCAAGCTATATGTTAAATATAGCCAAATAGGTTGATTTAATCAGACTTGTTTGGGTGAAAAAGCAGAGATTCATTCAAATTATTCATAAGTTCGTCATAAGGTTACGTGCGTGTGGGAACTCAGGGAAAGCTCTTCAGTTGGCCTTGGGAGGATCAAGAACTCCAGCAGAATGGCACGGACATATACACTCTACCAAATGTAAAATAGATAGCTAGTGGGAAGCAGCTGCATAGCACAGGGAGATCAGCTGGTGCTTTGTGTCCACCTAGATAGGGAGGGTGGGAGAGAGACGCAGGAGGGAGGGGATATGGGGATATATGTATATATATATACCTGATTCACTTTGTTATAAAGCAGAAACTAACACACCATTGTAAAACAATTATACTCCAATAAAAATGTTAAAAAAAAAAAAAGAACTCCAGCAGAATCTGGGCCACACAGAGACTGAAAGTGGAATTGTAAAGTCATTTGGAATCCTGGGTGGTTCCAGGAATGTTGGCCTCAAGAGTGTATGGATCGTGACTGCTGTGTTCCATCGTTTTCATGACTCATGTCTTCTTCATGGCTGTTTTCCTCTTCCTGCAGCCTGATTTCCTCAACCTCTGGCCTTTATATTTTCTTGACTTCCTAGTTTCTGACTCTCATAACTTCACCTTGTTTATGATGCATCACGGTCTCACTGCTTTATTTCTGTCTCATGATCTTTTGTCTTCTGCTGCTAAGTGCTTTATTCTCCTGGTATTTCTCAGTTCAACTTTTAGAGAGAAAAAAAATCTGCTTGGCTCAGGTCTTCTTTTATGACAGTCCATGCATAATTGGTGCTGGACTGGGGACCTTTGTTTAGAAGTCCGGTTGTGGTCTAATCAACTTGGAGGACTGGGTGGGTTTCATGTGACTCCATGTACACTGCTTAAGGCTTTCTTTTCTCCTGGGGTAATTGGCATGCCAGTTTCCCTTAGGAGAGAACCATAACTTCTTTGCTGAAGATTTAACATTTTAAAAGTCTTATTTTGGGACTTCCCTGGTGGTGCAGTGGTTAAGAATCTGCCTGCCACTGCAGGGGACACGGGTTCAAGCCCTGGCCTGGGAAGATCCCACATGCCGCAGAGCAACTGAGCCCGTGTGCCACAACTACTGAGCCTGCACGCCACAACTACTGAAGTCGCGGACCTAGAGCCCGTGCTTCGCAACAAGAGAAGCCACCGCAATGAGAAGCCTGCGCGCTGCAACGAAGAGTAGCCCCCGCTCGCGCAACTAGAGAAAGCCAGCGCGCAGCAACGAACACCAAACGCAGCCAAAAATAAATAAATAAATATTTTTTAAAAAGGCTTATTTTGGTTCTGTACCACAGTCATAGTGAATGAAATAATGTTATTATACACCTGCCATATCCCAGTCATTTTCATATAAACGAATCCACTCTTCCTGTTTCCAAGACTGATGGAGGAGGGATGGACATAATGTTGATCGTCTCCCCTACATGCCAAGAATTCTGCTAGATGTTCTGCATTCATTATTTCATTAAATGATGACAATAACCCCATAAGATTGGTACTGTCTACATTTCACGGGTGGCAGAACTGAGACTCAGGGAGGCTAAGTATCTTGCCAGAAGTTGTAGAACTAGCAAGTACATTTTATGTCCTTCCAGAGCTCCACTTTGCCTGGCTCGACGGCACTCAAAACATTCCCTTCTCTGCCCTCCGTGGCCTGACACACTGGTTCCCTCAGGGTCCAGAGAACACGTGTTGCTTCTCTTTGTTCTTTACTTAGCTAAGAATCCCAGTGACCATACAGTTCATGAGGATAGTGACCCTGTGCTGTCTGTTCCCCTCTTCATGTAGTGTTGGTCCTCTACTATACAGCTACCTGGGTGGGTGGGTGATAAAGTAATTTTGAATTAGAGGCTGTCAGAGCACCTGAGTTCAAGTCTAGGCTTTTCTACTAATGAGGTAGGTGACTTGGGGTCCGATTTTTCAGGTGACAGATGAGAAGGATATTTAAGCTTCTTTCAGTCTCAATAGGCCACGCCCCCCAAGAAAGCCTGGGTTCTTTCTGCTTCTCTCCACTTCTGAGAGGTTTGACTCAGGGTCCCAAAGCTCTGAAGACTCAGTCCTTACAGAAGGTCAAGACTCTTTGCACAGCCCACTGCTGATAGGATTCACTATACGCAGTGTTTGGGAAATTGGAGGATGCTGTGCTGCAACAAAAAAAGGCTTGAATTTTGAGTAAATGCTACTTTCCATTTGATTTGGGGCCTTTTGTGTGGGAGGAATGTGAAATATAACTGAGTGGGAGAGAATAATTCTCCATAGTCTGAATTCATTTTCTCCAGCTGCTTCACAGGGCCATGCTTTGGATTCCCCAAAGGCCCAGATTCACACCTATCATCCCAGCCTGCCTGGAGCCCCAGCCCGGGGATGCAGAGGTCAACCCAATGGGAAGTCCATTACCCTCACTTTCATTCATTAAATATGGAGTGCCACTGTATAGTTCTGGGTCCTCGGTTTGCAATAGTGAGCAGAACAGATGTGGCCCCTTCTTGCCATTGCTCACAAGCTGGAACGAAATATAATCAATAGACAATCGATAAGTATGTGATTCTAATTTCTTTTTTCTTTCTTTCTTTTTTTTTTTTTTTTTTTTGCGGTGCACGGACCTCTCACTGTTGTGGCCTCTCCTGTTGCGGAGCACAGGCTCCAGACGCGCAGGCTCAGCGGCCATGGCTCACGGGCCCAGCCGCTCCGCGGCATGTGGGATCCTCCCGGACCGGGGCACGAACCCGTGTCCCCTGCATCGACAGGCGGACTCTCAACCACTGCACCACCAGGGAAGTCCCCTAATTTCTTTTTTAAATTTTATTTTTTATTGAGTTAACATTGGTTTATAACATTATGTAAGTTTCATGTATACAACATTCTATTTCTACGTCTACATACACTACAGTGTGCTCACCACCAAAAGTTTAGTTTCCATCTGTCATCACAGAAATCCTCTTTATTCATTTCGCACTCCCCCTACCCTTTCCCCTCTGGTAACCACTACTCTGTTCTCTGTATCTACATGTTTGTTTTGGTTTGGTTTGGTCATTTACTTTGGGTTTTGTTTGTTTGTTTTTTATATTCCACATATGAGAGATGCTAATTTCTCAGGCAACCCTTCTTTAGAAATCTCACAGAGAGTAAATCAAATTGGGCGAGTACTTTTTTACAATACTGCCTCTTAGCATTATGCATTACAACTAAGATCTCACTGTGAAAAATTCCTCTACGTAGCCAATGGGTTTATCGCAGTCAAATTCAGTTCTAATGAGACCTAGTGAATCACAGTCCCATCTTAGAAGCTGATGCTAAGGATGCAGCTGATATACTTTGATAATCTCCTGAGAAGCACCAGGAGATAGTTACATTTTCTTGGCTCTGTAGTCAACCAGGCCTGTGTTTAGATTCCCATTCCTCCACCTGTTAGCTGTCTTACATGGGCAAGTTACTTAACCTCTTTCAGCATATACGCACCATTTATCAAAAAGCTAGGATCACAGTGTAGCTTTACATGACATGTCAAATCAACATACTTGGTGCATAGTAGTCGGCGTCCTTAAATATCAATCTTCAATCCTTTCTCTAAGAGGGAACAAGTTAAGTGACAAGGTGACACACAGAAGAAGAAGGAAACTATTATACAGATCCTTTTTTTTTTTTTTTTTTTTTTTGGTATGTGGGCCTCTCACTGCCGTGGCCTCTCCCGCTGCGGAGCACGGGCTCCGGACGCGCAGGCCCAGCGGCCATGGCTCACGGGCCCAGTCGCTCCGCGGCATGTGGGATCTTCCCGGACCGGGGCACGAACCCGTGTCCCCTGCATCGGCAGGCGGACTCTCAACCACTGCGCCACCAGGGAAGCCCCTATACAGATCCTTTTGAACTAAGCTCCACTCAATGATTAGATGACTTTTGCACTTATTTTAATTATTCATTAAATACTTAATTAAGGGCTTACTATGTACCAGGGCTACTAGGTTGTGCTAGGTTATGGGTATGCAGTGGTAAATAAGACAAACATAGCCTTCCTTCCTTCCTCTCTCTCAGTCTCTCTCTCTGTGTCTCTATCTGTCTGTCTGTCTGTCTCTGTCTCTCTCCTTTCTTTTTTTTCCATGTGGGATCATGCTTTAGTGAGCATGATTAAGATGATATTTGAAATTGTATGGAAAGTAGTGAGCATAGAGACAGAAAATGATGGCAACAGAATGAGAGGGCAGTTTTTCTTTCCCTTCCCTTTTCTCTTGTATAATGAAGAGCCCATAATTAGAATACCACTGCTGTAGAGAGTGACTCTTACATAGAAAGGATCTAGAGAGAGTATTTGTCGTATAGGAGAATTAATCACAACCACGTGGGCCAACAGTCTGTCATGGAAATAATCCTGTTATTTACGTAGCTCTTTACAGCAGTGGGATGTACCATCCTGGAAGCTGGCCTGTATTACTTTCTGCAGGGATGCAGGCCAGTGACTATTTACAAGTCTATATATTCTACGGCTGCTCTAAACAACTGGTAACTGAGGTGATGATGGGGCAGGGGCTTTGCATAAATAGAAAAGCAAATGTATATTTGTCGGCACTGCTCTCTTCTCCTTTGTTTTATCCTCTTTCCAAAAATAAAAGTGCATTGTTCCCTGGGAGTGGAATTTGAAGTGGCAGCTGTCTGCCTGGCTGACTCCTTCCCAAAGAACAGAGCCCAAGGAGGTAACTAGGGTTAACTTGAGTTTGTTCTGTCCTCTACCGACACCGGGATTCAAGCTGCTAAAATAGCTGCATCCGCAGAGTGTGTCAAGCTGAGCCCCAATGCCCACTTCTCACACAACTGCAAGTGACACACAAGCCTTGTGGGTGCCTGTGTCCTTGGGTTCCACACAAGTGTTGCTCATTGTAAGCTAGCCCCCGAACTGTGCCATTTATAAGGAATCACATAACACTACTTCTGTCCTTCTCTCTCTCAACAGACAAATGTGGCCTGAAAATCACCTCACTTAGTCCAGGTCAACAACAATTCAAATGAGGTTTGGTTTTGACTGTGCTGTTGATCGTGAGCCCATTAACCTGAGGGACCAGCCACATTTAGGAAGGTGGACACAGATGTTATCTGGCTTTAAGAAAAACGTAGGATTCGCTAGGTGACAGCTCTAAGGTCTGCCCAGGAGAGGGAACATTTTATTCAGAAAATTCAGGTACATGATCCGAGTTTTCTGGAATTGAGTTAAATTGCTATGACTCAATACAGCAAACATTGATTAAACCCTTTGGTGTAGTTAGTATACCAAGATGTCTGTGTAAAAAAATTTATCCTCTCTGCAAATGGCTGTTTCAGTATTTTATGTTAGCAGGGATATGAGGGAGGGATAGAATGCGTGTGATCCCAGGAGCTTCAATCTTTAGTGCTAGGAGAAGAGTTCCTAAGAGATGGTATTACCGCTTGGGAGAAACTTTTCCCAGCCACGTTTTGCTAGCAGGCATTAATTAAATGTCCTAGATGTGGGTAGTGGCAGAACAGCCATCCATCCCATTTTAAAAATTGACCCTTGGGTTTCCCTGGTGGCGTAGCGGTTGAGAGTCCGCCTGCCGATGCAGGGGACAAGGGTTCGTGCCCCGGTCCGGGAAGATCCCACGTGCCGCGGAGCGGCTGGGCCCGTGAGCCGTGGCCACTGAAGCTGAACGTCTGGAGCCTGTGCTCCGCAACGGGAGAGGCCACAACAGTGAGAGACCCGCGTACCGCAAAAAAAAAAAAAAAAAAAAAAAAGGCAATATGTCTCTACCATAAAAAAGAGCATTTACTGAATTGAATGGCACAAAAGATATATACAGTGCATGTCCTAATGCCCAGAACCAGTGAATGTGACCTCATTTGGAGAAAGGGTCTTTTCATATGTAATTTGGTTAAGAATCTCAAGATCATTCTAGATGATCCGAGTGGGCCCTAAATCCAATGACAAGTGTCCTTATAAGAGACACACCAGGAAGAGACACACAGAGAAGAGAAGAAGGCCGTATGAAGATGGAGGCAGAGATTAGATTAACGGAGCCGCAAACTGAGGAAGGAGTGGAGCCACCAGGAACTGGAACCGGCGAGGGAGGATTCTCCTTTAGAGCCTTTGGAGGGAGCACGGCCCTGCCGACCCCTTGATTTTAGATTTCCAGCTTCCAGAACTGTGAAAGAACACATTTCTATTGTCTTAAGCCACCAAGTTGGTGGTAATTTGTTATGTCAGCCCTAGAGAACTAATACAGGGCATAAACCAGTCATTTCTTTCCTGGAAGTCCATATTTGGCTCTTTCTGAGCTTTCTGAGGCCTTCGTAATTCATGCATTCACTCCCTCCACAAACACACAACTTGGGGCCTCTGTGTGCCGGGTACTGTTCTTGGTGCTGAGTGAATAAAGGCAGGTAAGACTCAGCTTGGCCCTTCAGGGAGCTCACCGATGCAAGCAAAGGAATAACTACCCAAAGGTGAGAGGGACCCTCCAAGGTGTGCCCTGTGGGAACACAGAGCAGAGGTGGGCTTCTCTGTGCTTGTTGCAGGGAGATGAGAGGTTTACCAAAACAGAGACACATGCCCTGAGGTATGGATGTGCTCAAAACCAGGGGACATCTGCTTCCACAGAGGGCACTTCTGTGGGGTGAGCTACGATTTCTCTCCCCCAAACTTAGGCTCATTTAAAAAGAGAAAGACTGTGGCTCATAATTTATGGGGGCCCGTGGGGAAGCAACCCAAAGGGTCCTTTCTTGGGTAGCTGATGTGTGTGAGGTTTATGTGCAGACTTCCCTCTGACATCTCTTGCCCTGGTTTTGAATCCTTTTGAGCTGGAGATGGTCAGGGTTGGTGGTGGATGGAGGAGGAGAACAGAGTGGAGTGTAGGAGGGGGAGTTCTGCCAGAGGAAGACATCCCCATCAAGAGGTGGGCCAGAGCTAGGCGTGTAGTGAAATTTCCCAAAGATGCTGTTTTGTCTGTTAGACCTGTTCAAAGGCGTTTATTCCCTTATGGAAAGCTGATTGACCCTCACCAGATGAACAAGATGTTTCTGTGCTAGGGGTCAAGATGGAGTGGTACTTACAGGAAGGCAAGAAAACTCTCAGGGGCTGATGAGTCGTATGGGGGACAAAGACTCTGAGAAGCAGTGTGAGACCAGGCATGTTGAGCCTGAATGTGAACTGTATAGACAGACATGGAAATGCTATAGACCCTTACATTAGAAAGAGGAGGCCAGGGAGGTCAGCTTAGTTAGGAAAGGCTTTCTGGAGAATGAGTGGGTCAAGGTGGGGGCTGAAGGATGTGTAGGACTTGACCAGATGAGAGTAGATGGAGAGGTCTTCCTCTCTCCCTCTTTCCCTTCCTTAAGCCCCGACTAGGAAGAAGGGAGTATGCCCAAATGTCTACTATCAAAAAGGATTGTCATCTGGGGGAGAAGGCAAGCATGTGTTAGCTGGGATATCAAATTCTGGTAAGAAAAAAAACCTTGGGAGACAAAAAAATATAAATAGTTTTTAAAAAGAAACTGTAATTTGTGGCCAGATTGAATATCTGCTAAGGTGGTTTGTCTGTGATCCTAAAGGTAGTGGAGAGCAATTGCTTCTTTTTTTTCTTTTAAGGAGATAAAATCTATTTTCCATCCTAAAAGTAATAATGCTCATTACAGGAAGTAGAAGGATTATGGAAAAGAAGAAAAATAAATCACTTATAATCTCCCCTTAAAGAAATGATTACTGTCAGTATTTTTCTTGCATGTAATTTTAAAAATAGTTGTAGAAATCACATATATACTATTTTATATCCTGCTTTTTAATCTTAACATTGTAACACAAGCATTTCCTGATGTTATTTCGGTCCTTCAGGAGCATGGTTTTTAATGCCCACATCTAGGAGATGTACATTAATTTACTTAATCTTTCCCTTATGGTTGAATATTTGATTTACTAGCATTTTTCATTATTATAAATCATGCTGGGATGAGTTTCTTCGTGTAATAGTCTTCTTCCATATTTATGATTATTTCCTTTGGCTAGATCCCTAGATGGGGAATCACTGAATCAAAGGGCATGAACATCTTTAAGGTTCTTTGAACATTCTGCCAAATTGCTTCCTTGGGGGTTGTTGAGCTTTGCAAGTACATGATGAAAGATGAGTCTCATAGCTGAGGACAGGCAGGGCCAGGCCAGAAGAGAAAGAGCATTCCAAACATTCTAGCAGGAAGAGACATTCCGGAGTCACTGAAGCCGCAGACCTGGTGATATGCTCTCCTGATATGAAATCGTTGCTGGTGGCCTTGCCATTTTTAGAGAGCCAGTTTTGAATTCTTCCCTGCAAGGGTGGTAGTGCTCCAGACACACTGGCCCTTGTTTTTTGTTACTAGAGCACACCAAGCTCGCTTCTACCACAGGGCCTTTGCATTTGCTGTGTTCCTCTCCTGAGAATGTCTTTCCCGCATAATTTGTCATGACTGGTGCCTTCTCATCATGTATGTCTCAGTTCAAATGTCAAATGCTCAGAGAGGCCATCTCTAATGACCTGCTCTAAAGAAGCCAGACATCCTCTGCTCCAATCACTTCTATCAAGTTAATTTTATTCAAAGCATTTATTATTGCTGCTCAGTGTCAATGTGTAGTAGCTATCTGTGGAATGATTGAATGAAGTCATTCCCTCATTCATGTAATCTAGAAATATTTTCCGAGTGCCACTTTAAAATATTCCCATTGCTCTGAACATAAAGACCAAACTGTATAACATAGCCTGTAGAAGGGTTTCTGGAACTGGTTCCCACCCCACCTCTCCCATCTTATCCTGACCCACATCCTGCCTTAGTCTCTGCACTTCAGCCATACTCGCTTTCTTTATGTACTTGCATGTACCATTCTTCTTACTGTCACAGGACCTTTGAACATGCTATTTCCAAAGCCTAGAACATACTTCTTGTCTTTACCGTGTGAATCCCTCCTCATCTATAAGACTTCCTTGGAAACCTTTCCTGACTCCTCATACTAGGCCAAGTTCTTCTGCTATACACTCTTTGTGGGAGCTAGTCTCCAAAGATGGCCCCCAAAGACTCACACCTTCTAGCATTCATGCATTTTGTAGTCCTCTCTCTTTGAATCTGCTCTGGCCCTGTGACTCATGTTTTTGATTAGTGGGATGTGGCAGAAGTAACACCGTGCAGTTTCTGAGGCTAGGTCATAAGGAACGTTGCATCTTCTACCTGGGCCTCTGGGAATACTTGCTCTAGGAAGGATACTACTCCCTCTCAGAATCCAGCTGCCATGCTGTGAGAAGCCCAGGCCACATGGAGAGGCTATAGACAGGTGCTCTTGTCAAAAGCCCAGCTAATGCCCAGCTGAAAGCTGGAATCAGCTGACAATCATGTGAAAAAGCCATCTTGGATGTCCAGCCCAGTTGAGTCTTTACATGAGTCCACCTCCAGCTGCCATCTGCCTACAACTGGATGAAAGACCCCAAGTCAGAAATACCTAGCTGAGCCCAGTCAGTCCATAGAGCCATGAGAGGCAAAAGTAAATATTTGGGTTAAGCCATCAGGTTTGGAGGTTGCTTGTCACATAGCAATGGATACCTGAAACGCACTTAGGGCATTATATTCCTTACAGCATATGATTCCTCTCTTTCAGTGTAGTCATTCACAGCTATGGCTGCGGGTTTCTTGCCTGATTATTTAATTAATGACCTCTTCCTTAATAGCCTATAAACTTTATGAGGGCAAAGACCATGTTGATCTTTGTTTGTTTGTTTCATCTTGTTGGCTCACCGTTTGTAGTGGACAGTTGTCACTTGTGGACACCAAGAAATGTTTGGGGAACCTCCCATGGTGTGAGTTTCTGGGGAGGCAGGTTTTATCTCAGAGAAAGAGAGCTGGAAAGTCAACAGCCCCTGTATCTCACAGCATGTGCCCCGAGCTCAGCTAATTGGATGCTGCGGCTTGGGTGTTTGAATCTGGAGCTAGTAAAGCAGAGAAGCAGGATGGACTTAGGATGCATCCTAGTGGCCCTAGTAGTAGCATCTTCTGTCCAGTGGTGGCAGCTTGGACACCCTAACTGACTCTTCTGCGTACGACTTCGGCTGTGCTTTGGTTGCCCGCTTCCCTTAGTCCTGCCTATCCATCTTACAGGTTGGTTCCCCAAACTTGCTGGTGATCCTCTGGGCTACTTGATACCCCTCCAGAAATTTCATTTCTAGGTAAGTTAGCTAGAGTTGCTTTTTGTTATGTACAACCAAGGATGTTATACCACCGAGGTAACTAAGGCACGAAAGGCATTTAATAAGTACTGTTAAAGGAATGAATGAGTGTGTGCCAGAGGCCCAGGTGGACATCTGGGATCCCAGAATAAATAAATCTCTGATTCAGAGGAGTTTATATTTTCCCAAGTTACACCTAAACAAAGACAGTAATTAAAGGTTAGTGCTATAAGAATGATAGGCACAAAATTATGGGAATTAACAATATCTAGAAGAGGGGGAAGGGATCCCCTTGACTTACGTCAGTGACTATAATTAGATGAACAGTAAAAGTTTACTGGTTGAGGGCTTCCCTGTTGGCGCAGTGGTTGGAAGTCCGCCTGCCGATGCAGGGGACGCGGGTTGGTGCCCCGGTCCGGGAGGATCCCACGTGCCGCGGAGCGGCTGGGCCCGTGAGCCATGGCCGCTGAGCCTGCGCGTCCGGAGCCTGTGCTCCGCAATGGGAGAGGCCACAACAGTGAGAGGCCCGCGTATCAAAAAAAAAAAAAAAAAAAAAAAAAGGTTTACTGGTTGATTGAACAGATGAGTAAAAGAATGTAATGTCAAGTAAGGTGTACCAAAAATCTTGTCAATTGTAAAGTTTTAACATTTGATTTCTGTATTAAATAGGACTATTTATGTTGCAAATATCAGAACACTCCAGTCAAACTGGCTTAAGTAAAAAGACAATTGATTGGCTCATAGAAAAGGTCAGGGCATATAATAACTTCAGGGGTTCAAGCGCTATTATCAAGAACTTCTCTTTGATCTTATCTGCATCGGGTTCATTGTTAGGTTCTCCCGACATGATGGTTCCCAGACATTCTCAGGTTCATGGTCAGAGGAAACAAACACTATTACAAGAAACTATTTCTAGTTTTTAAGCAGAGCTCCTTGGGTTTGCATTGATTGGACAAGATTAGTCTAGCATGGCTAATACATCGCTCTCTAAATCAGTCACCTCTGGAGGGGAATCTATACAATGCTTGCATCGGCCAGATATAGTTCATGGTCCTACCCCTGGAACTGGAGTAGAGGTCAGCTCTAATCACTCATGGTTAGGACCAAGGCACTGGATGCAGACAGCTTGGATTTGTATATCTTGCTTCTGCCACTTAAGTGGAAAGTACATATTTGTCTCTGTATTAGCTGACACATCTCTGAAATGGGGATAATAATAGCCCCCCTTTGTATAAGGATTAAATGAGTTAACATATGTAAAATGCTTAGACCAGTGCCTGGCACACGGTGAGAGCTTAATGCACATTTGTTATCATTCTTAGCTATTGCTGCAGGGACCAAGAATAGGGAAGGGATGGCTCCCAAAGGAAATTTAGGGAACCATTACCAGAAAAAGGTATGAATGAATGCTCCAAAGGCAAAAATAACAAACGTCCACTACACTTCATCCCTAAGTTCTCAGCAATAAACCACTGGAGGTGAGAAGCCAATAAGGTCTTGGATGAAGCCAGCTGGCATCCACAGCTGCTTCTTGGTGTCAGTCCCGTCCCCCAGGAGAAGTTCCAAAGCACAATCATGCCCACCTGATCGACACCCCAGCAGGGCTGAACGTCTCCCTGGCGATCAGTCCGCATTTTTCCAGGCTTTACCTTTGGGGCAGTCTTGGAAAATCCATGCCCTGGTCAGCCTGAGTGCCTATTAAACCGTTTCAAAATGTTGGAAGAGGAAGTCTGCTTGCTTAATGTGTAATTTAGCTGAAAGAACTGGAAAAGGTTGCATTTTGGTATGTTCCTCATTTTGCAAATGAATGTTATTTTCGTAATGGCCCATAATGGCTCCCTCAGAGATGTTCTGGTCCGTCATATTAATGTGGATTGTGGTGCTTTAAATAGGATTTGACTTTTGACTTCTTAAGCGTGCATCGTGATTTCTTGGATGCTCACACACCAAATCATCAGCCATTATTCTCCTTGTGAACTGATATTTATTTCTTATTTTGCTACTTCCGTGGGATGAGCAAGAACATAAAAATACATCAACAAGCCCAAAGGTATGTCAATGGCTTGAAGTGACAAAGGACTGGGTTTTTTTGTTTTTTGTTGTAACATCTTTATTGGAGTATAATTGCTTTACAATGGTGTGTTAGTTTCTGCTTTACAACAAAGTGAATCAGTTATACATATACATATGTTCCCATATCCCCTCCCTCTTGCGTCTCCCTCCCTCCCACCCTCCCTATCCCACCCCTCTAGGTGGTCACAAAGCACCGAGCTGATCTCCCTGTGCTATGCGGCCGCTTCCCAGTAGCTATCTGTTTTACATTTGGTAGTGTCTATATGTCCATGCCACTCTCTCACTTCGTCCCACCTTACCCTTCCACCTCCCCATAAAGGACTGGTTTTTAAGTCCTTACAAAAGTCTGGTTGAGGAGGCAGAGTGTCCATATTGTCTAACTTTGTGGAAGGTCACTGTGTCCCCAACATTCTCCACATCTCTCTGGAGACAGACTAGAGAGATGGTCCAGACTTCCAATTTCCCCCAGTTCAATTTGTTTCAGGATGGGGATGTTCATGCCATAAAATAACTGGGTAAGGACGATATTCACAGGCAGGAATTCCTGGAGAACACTTCTGGCAGAGAAGTGGTTTTGAGCTAGGTTCTTGGAAAGAAAACATAAACCCTTTAAAATTTCTAATAGGAGTGCTGGAAAATCTGCAGACCCCTCTGTGCTAAGAGTCCAACACAACTGCTTGGGGACACTTAGGTGGTGGCTGTGATAATCTATTGCTGTAAAGCTCCTGGGATGCACCTTTGCCTCTGCCCAAAATACAACAACAAGACTCAAGGCTTCCTTTGATCCCTTTGTGCAGCATTCCATGAGTTCTAGGCCCACTTCTAGAAAGTAACTATTTGCTTCTCTGTCTCCCCAGTCCCCAGTCCCCAGTCCTCCCTCCTGTCACTCTCCAGTGGGTAATACATCCCCAAGACCCCTCCTAAATGACACATCTCACCATCTCCTGCCTGTCCTGTGGCCTCCCACCTCAGCCTCCTCCTCTCTTAGGGCAACTACTTATTTTACCTATTCTGAGGCGGATCCAATATCAGGTGTTACGTGGCTTTGTTACAGTTCACATCACAAAAGCTCCCTGTCAATTATTGGTTTGGAATATATGATCACACAGTTCTCCCCTCATCAACCCTGTTACCGAACAGCCCTTAGTTGCTGTCCTGTGGGATAGTAGACAGAGTCTGGTCAGTGCACTCAAAGAGACTTGGGGTCCCATCTCAGCTTGACCATCTCACTGGCTGTGCAATTTGAGGCAAGTTAATTCGCCTCTCTGAGCCTCAGTGTCCCCGTCTGTAAAATGGGCACAATTATATATACATCAGAGGGCTTTTTATGAAAACTAAATGTGATCGTGTCGCTAACATATGGAGCACACAGTTTGGCACACAGCTGACTCTCAGGAAATAGCTGCACTTTTGTTATTTTAGAAATCGTTCCGGCAGACAGGAGGTCTTGTCCGTGGAGGACACTGGTGCCTATTCTTCTCCTCCTTCTCTGAGCTCTCCTGGACTCTCTCCTGTCTCTTTTTTTCCTTCTTTCTTCCTCAGCCTCTTGTCTCTTCCACCTTTCTCAATCCCACCCATAACTTTGAGAGGATGGAAGAAGATAGACTTGTTTATTTGGAGACTAAATTCAACATTGACCCTCAGAGAAAACAAGCCCTGCGATACGCTCTATTACCACATAAGCGTCACATTTAAACAAAGCCTTTTGGCCTGAGCTGAAAATTACCATCCCGCTGGGAGGCATAAACTGGAAGGGCTGCCTGTGTGAAGGAGGGACAGGCAGCAGCTAGCAGGGCTGTGTCTGTGGGAAGGAGAAGCCGAGCTCCTTGCTTTATGCATTGATTTTACTTGGAAAATTGCACTCCCCTTTTCCTTCCACAGACAGGAAAACAATAGCAATCTGTTAAAATGTGGGAGGGCAGGAAAGCAGCAACTCATAGGTTAAAATCCATAAGAGCCCCAGTCAGCTACCAGCTAGAAAATTCTATTGGGGCTTCAGATGATATAGTCTGAAAATAGTATGTAGATATGATGGCAAAGAATTCCCCTATACCAAAAGAGCCAAAGGAAACAACAAACGACAGTGGAGCTGAGGAATTTCCCTTTGCCTGGGTAATGATATTAATGCTGATAAAAGCAGACATTTATTGAGCACTTATTATGTACGAGGCACAGAGATGAGGGGAAGCTTTATATCCATGAATTCATTTAATCCTCACAACAAGCCCATGAGGTAGATCCACCCTTCCTCCCTCCCTCCTTCCCTCCCTCCCTTCCTCTCTTTTCCTTCTTCCTTCCTTCCTCCCTCTTCCTTCCTTCCTTCCTTCCTTCCTTTTTCTTTCTTTCTTTCTTTCTTTCTTTCTTTCTTTCTTTCTTTCTTTCTTTCTTTCTTTCTTTCTTTCTTTCTTTCTTTCTTTCTTTCTTTCTTTCTTTCTTTCTTTCTTTCTTTCTTTCTTTCTTTCTTTCTTTCTTTCTTTCTTTCTTTCTTTCTTTCTTTCTTTCTTTCTTTCTTTCTTTCTTTCTCTTTCCTTCTTTCCTTTCTTTCTCTTTCTTTGTGACTTTTTTTAGAATAGTTTTTGGTTCACAGTAAAATTGAGAAGAAGGTACAGAGATATCTCATATACCCCTTATTATCACACATACATAGCCTCCCCCATTATCAACATCCCCCAACAGAGTGGATAGGTACTATTTTCATCCTCATTTTTACAGATGAGGAAGCTGAGGCTCAGAGAAGTTTAGTACCTTTACCTGAAGTCACACTGGTGATGGTCTGTGCCCCAGCATTCTGGGTTCCCAACTGACACTCTTTTTTTTTTTTTTTAAACATCTTTATTGGAGTATAATTGTTTTACAATAGTGTGTTAGTTTTTCCTTTACAACAAACTGAATCAGTTATACATATACATATGTTCCCATATCCAACCGACACTCTTAATCCCCACCTTGTACTGCCTTATTCTGTTTGAGATGCACTTAGTTGGTGACACGGAACAAACACAAGTGAAACCTCAAGGACCTCTCCAACAGACCTGCCACTGGGTTGCCTTGGGTGCATGTTGACTTGTCATCCCCTGCGAGACTATAGGATCCTTGAGGATCTTTCTATTTCAGTGTCTATATGCTGTGCCTGGCACATAGAAGGGGCTCCAAAAAGGCTTGTTCAGCTGAGAACAGGTATATACCTGTTCTAAATTGGGCAATGCTGACTGTAAATGTGAGCTCGACATTCAGAGAAGATGGAGATCAGGGAGGGATGGAGAGGCTTAAGAAAGGTCTTCAGCGGAGAAAGGAAATGACTTGTAGGTAGGCCTTGACAATTTGAATAGAGAGAGGGCCGAAGAAAGCGTGCTCAGGGTGGGAAATCACATGGTAAAGCACACCAGAAGGAGGGAGAACGGTGTGGCAGGTGCTGATAGGGAGATCTGGTCAAGCAGAGTGAGCCCTCAGACTTGATACGGCTGGCCGTCACCGGGGCTGGCAGAGGTTCTGGAGCTGAGGGGGGCCCATGGACCAGGCAGTGCTTTCAGGAGCCTGGGGGGGCCAGTTTGGCTTAGTGGTTAAGCGCTTGGACTCTTGGAATCAAAGGCCAACTCGGCCATTTCCCAGTTGTGGGATTTTGTGGCAGTCACTGGGCATAGGGGCCTCTCAGGCTGCTGAGCGGATTAAGTGAGATAATGTGTGGACTGTGCCTTAGGTCGTCCCATAGTAAAGAGTGTCAACTGACCTTATGTATCCGAAGCCTTGAGGCAGAACGTAGGCAGGACTGGAGAGAGACTGAGGAAAGGGTGAGCTTGAACGCTCTGGCAATCACAACAACAGTAGTAAATTCTGATATTTAGGGATTTTTACACACTGGCTCCTGGTCACATGACAATCCAGGGAGGTGGGTGAGCGTCCTGTCAGGAGGGAGTGCCGGCTTTGGGTCCACACGTACTCTGGTTTCAGGGCTGATGGACTTACCCTGACTATATCCTGTTGATGTGGTTCAGGATGTGAAGGAGGAGGGGATTTTACTCGTGGAAACATCCCTGGGCTGTGAAATGAGGGGCATCGGGTAAGTGCCCTAACTTTCTGGAGGCGTCTTGTAACTCCTGCCTTTTCAGAAACACACAAGACCCTGCCCTCCACCCCAGCTCCTGGAGATTCTGCGGAAGCCACTGCCCCTTTCCCTCGGTAGATGCTCATCTTTGTGTATCCCCTTGTTTTGTATTTTGTTGCTATTTCTAAGCAAATTTATAATTTTTACATTTCTGTGACTAGAAGGTAAGCTTGGTCACCGTTTCAGCCTCATCACCTAGAATAGTGCCCGCCACATAATAGGGGCTCAGTGAACATTTGCGGAATTAACGAATATACAGGTAACCCTTGAACAACGTGTTGTTAGGGGTGAAGACCCTCCATATGGTTGAAAATCTGCATATAACTTATAGTCAGCCCTATGTGGACACAGTTCCACACACAGCACAGATTCAACCAATCACAGTCGTGTTGTACCATAGTATTTACTATTGAAAGAAATCTGCATATAAGTGGACCCGTGCAGTTCAAACCCATGTTGTTCAAGGGTCAACTGTACTTCAAATTACACACATATCCTTGGGAATGCCCCTGGCACGTGTCCAGAAAATAAACTTTTCGCCAACCTCACTTCCCACAGCCCCAGTTCAGCAGCTAGACTGTCCATTCTTTCCACTGTGTCCTGGGGTCTTCAGGATAGTTTATGAGTTTCTTTCTGAGTTTTGTAAGGGGTGCTGTATGGAGTAGGTGCTCAGTCAATGCTGAGAGTTTGATCTGTTGATCGGGCATGTGTGTCTTTGTGTGCATGTGTGTGTGTGTGTGTGTGTGTGTGTGTACAGGTGGATACGGGTGTGGTTTCCTTGCAGGTCCCCCTTCCGTGCTAGAGGATGTTTGCTGAAGTTAGTCAGAGTGGCTAGGACTCAGGGCTCTTGGGTCCTCTTCCTATGATTCATAAGCATTTTGGAGAAGTCTGTGAGGCCCTTAAACTACAGTGAAAGCTGGTATTTAAAGAAAACAGGATGACTTCGTTCCTCATTCCCTTTTGTACATTTTTCCACTAGCACACAATCTCCTCCAGGAAATTTTAGATCTTTAACCATCTTTAGAACAAGTCATTTTACTAGTAGTATTTATTTTGCCTATTTTTTTTTCGGAAGCTGTCAACTGACTGGGCATTTGTTCATAAACATTCATTCATTCATTCATTGTTTTGACTCTCTCTCTGCCCCTACTATGTGCCAGGCACTGGCTGGCACTACAGAGGTGAGATACATCTTTACCTCTGAGGAGCTCCTGGGGCTAGGAGACCAACAAGGGCCTGGGAGCAGAGATCTGGTAGAGACGTGGGTGGAGTGGGGGAGGGAGAAGGTCCGGGGGTGAGGGAAGATTTCTAGAGGAGAGTGGACTCTGAATGAGACCTCACAAGGTGTCAGGAGTCATGCTAAGCACGTTGCAGACATTATCTCATCCATTCCTCATCTGTCTATGAGGTAAGCGCTATTATCCCTGTGTCTGTGTGACCTCGGATGAGTTACTTAACTTCTCCAAGTCTCAGTTTCCTCGTCTGTAGAATGGGGTCTGTAAAACCTCAGAGAGTTATGGTGGGAATTACGTGCTTAATAAAACACAGAAGAAAAAAAATAAATAAAACACAGCAGAACTCCGTAACATGCTCAGTTGGAGTTACTAGGTGGCTCGTAAGTGTCACCTACTCTGACACTTACAGTGAGGAGATGGGGCCTGGAGAGGATGAATGACTTGCCCGAGTTTCCATGGAGAGTGTCACAAGTAGTTTTTAGAGCCTGTGCACTTAAGTACAAGCCACACTGCCATGGATGTGTGGCAGGAGTTTGGAATGGGTTTGGAGAGTTTCTCCTGGATGTATTATTATTGTGTATTATTATTAATAATTATTATTATTGTGTATTATTAATAATAATAATTATTATTGTGTATTATTGTATTATTGTGTATTATTATTGTGTATTATTGTGTATTATTATTGTGTATTATTGAAAGATTTTCAACACGGGGTGAAAAATCATACTTCCTACTCTGTAAACTCATTCACAGTAGCTAGGCTAGTTACTCGGTCAACCTCTAAAACAGACATGGTCACCATGTCCTTGGTTTCTAAACATGGTAGCTCTTGTTCCTAAGTCTCACCTTTGTTTTGAATTATCAGGGAATTATTTAGATGGGAAACCATGAAGCAGGTAGAGGATCAAGGATTCTCACTGTGGAGCTCCTGGCTGGCAAATAACAAAAGGAAGTCATTCCAATAGGAGGAGTCGGGGAGGGAAAGAAAAGAGGAGAAAAGAAAAATAAAAGTGATCCATCTCTGACTCAGCGCCACGGACTGAAATAATTTTTTGTCCTCTGTACAGAGTCACCACCCAGCTCTTCTAGGAGCCACCTCCCAGGGCAGTTGTAAGGAGCCCTGATAAAGATTTATGTGGTTTGTTTTCTTTCCCAGAGCCTTTGAAGATCAACAGAGGAGGTAATGTTTATGGCTGGTTGGTTAACCCTACAGCTCTCTGGGGTCTCCTTCTGCGACCCCCAGGCTGGTTCTCAAGGCAGGAGGCAGCAGGCCGTGGCTGCCCCATCTGGGGAACTGGCCGTCTAAAGGCCAGGGTTGGAGAGAATTTCAGACCCAATAGCTCTGGAGGCTTTGCTTACCACCACGGCGTCACCACAGCAGAAGGTCTCTGCCGTCTTCGGAAGAGAACCAGTTCATCCCACAGGGGAGTGAGCTCTAGAAACTCCGTGTCAAGAGGAAAAAAGAGGTTGGCAGGGAGGGGCTATGCTTGTAAGGTTGGGGTAAGCAAGACATGAATCGATCTGCTCTGAGATGGCTGATTCTGGTCAGGCGAAGGCAGACTTGTCCAGAGTTCTTTGTTGTGAGGGACGTTAGAGGAAGATATGTATATAGTTAAAAAATAAATGAATCTCTGCTTTATTTTTTCTAATTCTAATATTTTCCTGGAACTGCTAGTTAGAATTACTTGTCTGGGTGTCCTGAACTCCATTTCAGGACCCAGCTGAAAACCGTGGATAGCTGGAGGGAAGCGGACACCTTGGAGATCCGAAATGTGTGGCATGCCTTTCCGACCTCATTAAAAAATGAATCCATTTATTGTTTTCACATGTTCTTCCACATCCTAGGATAGCTACTGAAAGAACATTGGAAAAACATGTCTTTTTTGGAGTTAGGTTGCAGAGGAGAGGGCTTCAGCTCTTTGATTCATCTGGGAAACTGTAGATTTCTAGCTCCATACCTGCCATTTGCTGTTCAGGAACGCAGGAGCCAGCAGTGGATTCCTCCTCTGAGTAACAGTGAGATTCATTTGAAGAAACGTTTATCTATGTATGGATTCACTGGTTCATTCTTTCAGGCAACAAACTGGCCACGAGTTACTCAGTAAATTTGCAAATCACCTGTGGATGAGGAAACGGACACACAGGGAGGTTGACTCATTGGACCACACAGCATTTCTCATTCTTTTCATTTTTCCAGGTTATTTTCCCCAGAATCTATGGTGGGATGATCCTAAGTGTGGAAGCCAGATAGACCTGAGTTCAAATCCTGTGTCTTCTCCTTACTTCGTTCGGGCGAGGCCTTGGGCAAGCTCAAGCCTCAGTTTGTTCATCTGTAGAATGGAGATCAAAGCAGCAATAACACCTTTGCCAGGGTTGTAGTGAGAATGGAAGCAGACGAGGTGTTTCAGAGCCCTCTACAAATAGGTTCTCCATACGTAGTATGAATTTTGGCATTATTAGGCCAGAGTCATGATCCTTTGCTCCGGGGCCTGAAAGGAGTCCTTCAAGTTCACAGAGGAGTCTAACTGGCCTTTCAAAGATGTAGATCCTGCCTTGGGTGCTGTGTTCTCTGTGCTAGGCTGAGGTGGTCTTGAGAGCAGTCAGCTTCAGTTTCTCCACCAGGAGGTAGAAATATTTAACATAACAAGGTGACCTCATCAGGGGCGGACCAGATGCTATCATCCATAAACAGCCATTTATTCAAGTCAGGCAGGACCCACATGCCACAGGTAAGCTGGGGAAAGAGAGATTGAATTGTTCAGGTCTGCAGGAGTGGAGGTTGAACAGAAAAGCAACACAACCCTTACTCATAACTTCCAATTGCTACGTGTGTGTGTGTGTGTGTGTGTGTGTGTGTGTGTGTGTGTGTGTGTATTTAAAGCAGGTTAAACAGGTTTTCCATGGAAAGGTGTGGAACAGACCCAAAGCAAGGCAATGATGACATTTTCTTTTTCATAGAATCATCTTCCTCCTCCCTGTCCCTAAACTCTCTCCCCATCTCAACCCACCATGCCCCCTACCCCACCTTTCAGCAACCATCACCCCTCCTGCTTCCCACCCCTGAAGAAGCATGTAAGGCACACATCAGGCTGATTGAACTGCATAAAGGCACTCTCTTGCCAAATGAGCAAAAATATTCCCACTTAAAGAGGCATATAAAATGTTTATGAAATGAGGGAGGAGATTCTGAAGTTATTGTAGGAGCTGGCACAAGGCAGTGCCAGACATATGTTTGAGCACCTCTGATGGATTTCATTGCAGTTGCCATTTAAAAAATGTAGACGCGTTCCTGCTCCCGCCCTGGAAGGCGCCCCACGCCCCACCCCCAGGCCCAGCTGCACATGCACACACAAGAGTCCACGTATATATATATATATATATGCACGCACGCACGCTCCGACCCAGGAATCCGGCAAAACACGGGGCTGTTCTTTATAGGCGGGAGCTTGTTGTTTTAGCCTGTTGTTTTCATTTCGGTGCACCTGCACCCCTTGCCTAAGCCCCCTGCCACACTGCCCTTGCCTCCGCCAACAACACAGGGATGTGTGTTTCGGAATAAGCCACACATTATTCAGTTTGGTTTCCTCAGGAATTTGGTAGGAAAACTGGATCCCAGTGAATTGGGCTTAATTGGATCCTTCAGGGTGCTGAGCATGTTTCACCTGCCTTGGACTTGTTCTGTGGACTCCCCTGTCCCCATTGCTCCCCTCTTCTCCATGCCCCCAGGAGCTGCATGCGTGATGTGGCTGAGCTCTCTACCCTGGGCAGGAGCAGGGCAGCAAGCTGGGTATGTGGGTGGTGAGGACAGCTTGGGCTGCCCGACATTCTGGTGGTTGAAGGGTGGGCAGAGAGGGTGGGCTCCAGGCTCCAGGTTGACAAAGATCTATTCCATGTATTTGACGTCCAGCCGCTACAGAATCCTGTTTGCAAATGCTAAGTACCCTAGTCAATATGGTACAAATTATCAATAGCAGCAGGAGGAATGTTGACTGTGGCAACTTGGGCTTTGATTACAGATTACTGTGCTCTTGGTACAATCCAGGGCCAGTGATGTGTGAAATCCAGTTTCCATTTGTTGGGTCTCTAAATCATGGCAGAGAGGGTATTGCAAAAACAAAGCAATGGCATCTTCCTGGTGGGGACAAGCAATCTGGATCCAAATTAAGACCCAGAGGAAAATGATCCTAGAGTTGCCTTGCCATAGTATGAAGGTGACCTTACTTCCGTAGCCAGAGAGAGGAGTGAAGGTCTGGAAACCAATGGTGGCTGGTTGGTATATGAAGGATGAAGATGAAAAATGAAGAATTTGGGTTCTAAGCTCATCCTCAGGCACCCAGTGTAGACATGACCTTTACAGTATCCCTGAGAGGTGGTGGTCCTTCTGGCTGAACATAGGGAACTCACTACTTCAACTTCAGGTGTTGTCATTCATTACACTATTAGGCAACTGTGATCATCGGAATTTTTTTCGGTTAAAATTAAATTGGTCTCCTTGCCAGATCCATCTTGGTTGTTACGTTAAGTTATCTGTTGCTGCATAACAAATTCCTCCCAAATTGAGCAGCTTAAAGACAACAAACATCGATTATCTCACAGAGTTTCTGAGGGTCAAGAATTTTAGGAGCAGTTCAGCTGTGCGGCTCTGGTTCAGAGTATTTCGTGAAGTTGCAGTCAAGACTACAGTCAGGAGGTCAGGCAACTGAGTTTCTACTGGGGGTTGGAAGGTCTGCTTGCAAGGTGGCTCAATTCCATGGCTGTGGGCAGAAGGCCTCAATTCCTCACCAGGTAGACCCCTCCTTAGTGCTGCTTGAGTGTCCTCATAGCATGGCAGCTGGCTTTCCCCAGAGAAAGTGATCTGAGAGAGAGCAAGGCAGAATCCACTATGCCTTTTACGACCTACTCTTGGAAGTCACACGTTGTCACTTCTGTCACGTTCTATTAGTTAGAAGGGAGTCACTCAGTCCAGCCCACATTCAAGATGAGAGAATTTAGGCTCCACCTTTTGAAGGGAAGAGTACTGAAGAATTTGTGGATACGTTTTTAAACTACGACAGTCGTAATTCTCCTAAATGATATTATATAATATAAGTCTTTTAAATGATAGCCCTTCACATATCTGACTGCGGTTATCATATATTAACACCTCTGGCTAAATATCCTCAATTCTTTTAACTCTTCATGCATGACTTGCTATATATCCCCCTACTGTTCTCATGTAATGTGCCAATGAAGCTGAAACATGGTCCCTTGAATTGGGCATAAGACTCAAAATATGAGTACAGAAGACTATGTAATTGTTAGAGTTCATTAACTCATGCTTAGTACAGTGTTTGACACGTAGCAGGTATTCAATTAATGTTTACTATTTTTTAGCAGATTTTTATACTTTAATTTGAGCTTGTTAAGTGAAATGCCTAAATCAATTTTTAAAAAAATCCTTTGCGCAGCTACAATTCTCCCATACCATTCTTGGATTTTTCTGACCTAAATATGGAACTTTAATCCTTACTAAATGACATCTGCTGATCAAGATCGTTCTGAATTATGAGCCTGTCACTAGTATAAGCTATCTTGCCTAGATTTACGTGTTCCGAAAATGTACATAGACGTTATTGATTACGTACTGATTCTTCAGGCTACCAAGATTTCGTCTGTGTATACTTGCTCTGCCACCAGGGCTCCTGATTTCCTATCTCTCCTTCTCACTGGGTTCTGCATGCAGTCAGCACTCCAAAAATAGCAAACCACCCATAACTAACTTGTTCTAACGGCAGTTAAGTCCGAGCCATCCTCCACAGATGTGGCTCTCTCTCAGGAAAGAACTTTAGAAAGGGAGATTCCACCACCTTCCACAGTCACGCATTTCCAGAGTTCACCACCTGCAGTTTAGGGAGAAAAGAGTGGGGAGAATAATTGGGGTGGAAAGCATTGATTCTTGGCCTTTTCCGCAGGGGACCAAAGTCTTTTTTGGGTATGAGTGGGTGGAGGGAGAGATGGAGGTGGTACAGGTGGGCCTCAACTGAAGTCTTAACATCCAGCAGAGGTGGCCATTTTGAAAACCAATGTAGAGAGTGAAGAGTGGATGTATTCCACACAGATGTCAGTGTCTGGGGCCAATTAAGAGTGTGCATTTGGATAAACTCAAAGATGTAAGGGCAGGAATCTGAGTTTTCTTTGCTCAAATCAGGCTTGGCAAAATTCTGGTCTTAGTTTATTTTTTATCTTGATCTGCTTTATTATTGTTTTAAATTATAGAAATAATATGTGCTCTTTTTACCAAGTCAGATAATTCAGAAGTGTGCAAAAATGTCAATATTCCCTCTGCTAGTTCAAACTCTGAAGTTACAATATATGTTTCTTTGCATATTTATTTCTATGTATATATATATATATATATATATATATATATATATATATATATATATACATACACACACAACATGCATATGCATTAATAGGATTTTAAAAAATTACTTACCGCAGACTGGGTCTGCGGTAAGTAATTTTACCCTCTTCCCCTCCTTCCCCTCCCTCCCCTCCTTCTTTTCTTTTTTCCTTCTCAACCCATCATGGATCTTTACAGGTCAATATCAATGACTCTTATTCATTATAATAGCACTATAGATGCAGCATAAGTTGTCCAACTCTTCCTGTATTTGTGGGCACTCAGGTTGTCTCTAGTTAGTTTTGCCACAATCAGCAAACCTGCAATAAGCATCTTGTACAAATATTCTTATCTACTGGTGCTTTTATCTCTATTGAATAGATCTCCCAAGGTGCGATTTTGGTTTTACTTGGTAGCATGTTTTACATTCTTTTATGCTGGTTATTGGTATAATTAACGATGTACTGTCCTCTCTCCCTTAAACCAAATCTCTAAGCCATTATTCTACTTTGTTTATGCATTAGCCAATTTCTCAAAGTGGCAATGTGGCTGAAGGAAAATCCAGGAAAATGCATCTATTCACTGTTAGAGTTGGGGTGTAGGGTGGGCTAATGTATATGGACCCAGTTTTGAAGTTGGTCTACGTGTGTTGGTGAGTGTATGTGTAAATGTGTGTGTCTGTTGTGGTTTAAATGACTTAGCTGAATTGCAAGGAGTAAGCATATCTAAATATCATTTCATATTAAATAAAACAAATGGAGTGCAATACCGAAGTGTGATATAGTACAGAGAGCATAGGATTTAAAGTCACAAGACCTGGGTCTGCATTTCCTGGTTCTCTACTTACTGGCTATATTCTCTTAGAGTCGATATCTTCATAAGAAAAATGGACATCATCACAGTGACCACCTTACAGGTTGTGAGAATTAAAAGAGAGATCACATGGTAAGCCATTCAGCCCTCCACATGTGATTGAAATGCATTTAATGCAATCAAAACACTCCAGGGGAAGATGCTTTCTTTTTAACACACAGTGAACACATAAAGTCAGAAAGGGGCCACGAGGACCTTAAGAGTCTTCCAGAAACTCAGGAGGCCAAATCCCAATGGCCCCCAAAGACCAGAGAGGGGCTGGCTGGGTTGAGTGGAAGATATCAGAAGCTTACAATCAGTAGTGTATTTCAAAACAGTCATACACAAAAAGCTGCTCAAACATTTTCTGCATTTGAGGACCCAGACTTTACCTGGCTGACCAGGATTACTTTCTTTTGGAGATCTGTCTGGTTTTGATATTGGGTGTAAAGATTCTTTCTAATAGGTTAAAGCTGTAGGTTACAGTCCTGGACTAAGAAGCCAGGTATACTTCTCAGGTATTTTCTTCTTTCATTAAGGCAACCAACTCAGTGATGTGCTGGGACTGTCCTCAATCTTGGGCACATTAGGTAGCCTTGCTCTCTCTCCTGGATCACTTGCTCTGGGGGAAGCCAGGTACCATGCCAGGAGGACACTCAAGCAGCCCTATCGAGAGATACACCTGGTGAAGAACCAAGGCCTCCTACATCTTGACCTTTATTCCTTTTTCTTTTTAACATCTTTATTGGAGTATAATTGCCTTACATTGTTGTGTTAGTTTTTGCTGTATAACAAAGTGAATCAGCTATGTATATACTTATATCCCCATATCTCCTCCCTCTTGCGTCTCCCTCCCACCCTCCCTATCCCACCCCTCTAGGTGGACACAAAGCACCAAGGTGATCTCCCTGTGCTATGCGCTGCTTCCCACTAGCTATCTATTTTACATTTGGTAGTGTATATATGTCCATGCCACTCTCTCACTGTCCCAGCTTCCCCTTCCCCCTCCCCATGTCCTTAAGTCCATTCTCTACATCTGCATCTTTATTCCTGTCCTGCCCCTAGGTTCTTCAGAACCATTTTTTTTTAGATTCCATATATACGTGTTAGCATACGGTATTGGTTTTTCTTTTTCTGACTTACTTCACTCTGTATGACAGACTCTAGGTCCATCCCCCTCACTACAAATAACTCAACTTCGTTCCTTTTCACGGCTGAGTAATATTCCACTGTATATATGTGCCACATCTTCTTTATCCATTCATCTGTTGATGGACACTTAGGTTGCTTCCATGTCCTGGCTATTGTAAATAGACCTGCAATGAACATTGTGGTACATGACTCTTTTTGAGTTATGGTTTTCTCAGGGTCTATCCCCAGTAGTGGGATTGCTGTTGACCTTTATTCCTGAATGGCTAAAACTGTTTAAAGAAAAGAAAATATGTCATGACCACAAAAGTTGCCCTCCATCCCTTGCTCCCTGGGGGTTATTCTTGGTTCTTTAAGGCTGAGATTCTCAAACTTTGCTTTTATGGAATATTGATGTTCTATGAACTGGAACAAGGGGTCGTCCATTAAAATTGAATAAGCTGCTTTTCTCAAATATCAGAAAAGAAAAAATTAAAATAGCAGTAGAATTTTACCAATTTTCTGTCCTCCATCCAAATATGACTTATCACTTTATCTCTTATCACTTATCTATAACCTTAGGATTTTTAAATATACAATAAAATTATATTTTAAATTAAAATTTCATATGTGAATATCATAGTATGCCATAAAGGGCTATTACTTCCAATGGGCTTCATGATATAGGATAAAGTTTAGGACCGTTTTCAAAGGATTATCTTAATGGAATGTTATATAGGGACCCTTTAGAAAGTTATAGGAAAGGGGATCATATGTCCCAGTTTTCCAGGGATGGTCCCTGGTAAGCCAGTGTCCCAGGATCAGTCCAGTTCGTGTCCACTCCCACTATCAAAAGTGTTCTGGTTTAGATGATAAATTATATCTTCATCCTAGTTATGGGGGAGGGTCTTCCAGAAACCCAGTAGGAGGGAATTTTTTGTTGTTGTTTTTGGCTAACTTTTGCTGGATATATGCCAGGCATTGATTTGACCACATTTTATGTATTTTCTCAATTAACGCTGATGATCACTAGTAGGTGCTATTAGAGATAAAGAACCCAAGATGAAATAATTTGCCCACATTCAAAAAGCTACTAAGTGGCAGAGTCAGGGTTAGAACGCACGTCTGGCAAACTCCAGAGCCTGTGAGCTTAACTGATGCCTACTTGCCTCTATCCTCTGTATTAGCAAGTGGTCTGAGATGTCGGACTTAAGTCCCAGCCGCCTGAAATCCTTAAGAATTACAAGGAAGCAGATGAAACCTCAAGTGGCCAGTGGGGCTTCCTTCTGGGAGAGCTCTGTTCCTTGGGTAGGGAAAATGAGGTGTTTGTACTTATCTGATATTTCAGATAACCCCAAGGGATGCCCTGTCCATTCCTCGTTAGTAGAACTGCCTGTTTACAGCCAGGCTGAGATTTTTTTTTTTTTTTCCAAATTAAAGTATAACGAATCTGCTAAGACTTCATCCCACGTAGCCCTGCCAGTTGGGTGTTTTGGGGGCAGATAAAAATGAAGAAGTGTGAGTCCGGCGGCCTGCCCTAGCGTGAGAAGAGAAAAGAGCAGATCTGTGTGCGTCCCAGCAGCCGGCAGCTCTCCCTCTGCTGTGGCCTGTTCTGGGACTGTGAGCCAAAGGAGCCTTGGAATTGCTTTAGACCTGCCTCTGTGCCTTTAGCTGTCCGGGTAAAAACATCACCTCTCTGGAGGCCTGAGTTGGAGCACAAACCCACGTATTGTCTGGCCCCTGGCAGGCTGGTCTGTGGAGGGGACACTCTAAGAGCTCTATTTTAATCTTTTGGAGCTGGGCCAGGGTAGGAATTCAGCTGCCAGCACAGGCCCCCCACCCCCATGCTCTCGCCCCAGCCCCCATACAGCTTCCCCCTCCTCCTGGTTTCATTTGCTCTGACCTCCCATCATGAGAGGTGCTGGTGTTCTTTTTTTTTTCTCCCTTTCTCTTTTTTAAACTACCAGGGCTCTTTCATTGATTTGACCTCCCAAAGTGAGGCAGACCAGGGCTGCGCAGTGGGCTACTCGGGGCTCAGAGCTGGCGTGGAGCCAGCCCTTGAATCCTGAGATTTACCTCCAGATGTGTGTGCTTGTGTGGATGGGTGTGTTTGTGGTGTGTTGTGTGTGTGTGTCTGTGTGTGTGTGGGGGGGGATCTGAGCGTGTTGGTGTGTCTGTGTGTGTTTTTGTATCTCTGTGACTGTTCTCTCCACGTGAAAAAGATGTATGGGGTGGAAAATTGAGGCGAGGAGCAAATGGCAGGGATAGGCAAGGGCGGCTCAAGTCCACGAGCCCCCTCTTCTCCCTCCGCCAACAGTCCTTCCCCAGTTGTCTCTCTAGGTGGGTCTTTGTGTCCCTCCCCTGGGTCACTGGGGTCCGTTTCTGCGTAGGAATGAATGAGTCTTGTAGTGGGACCATGTGGCAGAGCCAGCATGGGACTCCTTGAATTCTAAGCTCGGCCACTTGCTGGCTGTGTGATGTCAGGCACGTGATT
Organism: Kogia breviceps; assembly: GCF_026419965.1. Classification (NCBI taxonomy): domain Eukaryota; kingdom Metazoa; phylum Chordata; class Mammalia; order Artiodactyla; family Physeteridae; genus Kogia; species Kogia breviceps. The sequence continues at coordinate 25,930,459 of NC_081328.1, forward strand.
CCCCTTTTTTTGAGCCTCAGTTTCCCAATCTGTAAAATGTGGATGATAACAGTACTCACTTTCCCAGAAAGTAGATGATTCAATGGAACTCAAAAGGTGGCCCATGACGTTAGCTCCTTCCCTGCCTACCTAGCCTTTCCCAGGAATAAGCCCCTAAGGCAGCAGCAGGGCTGGGCCCCCTCACCCCAGTGAAGAGGCCCCCAGCTGGGAAGGAGGGGCTGTGTTCTTCCGGAAAGAGTGGGAGGGGGGCAGAGGGTGTGGACCTCTTTCTCCCACCCGGAATCTCCCATCTTCTCTCACCCCCATCCTTCTGGCCTCTGCCAATGATGTGCATTTTCCCCTCTGCCCCGGCCTCCCAAACTGACTCATTACCTCGACAGGGTAGTAACTTCCAAAACAAAACTTTTTCAACCAAGGAAAATATAACGATGGGGAGGAAAACATTTCAATATCAGGCCTCCTGGGACCCGAGGAAATGTACTGAATGTTTGTCAGGGAACGATGGATGCTGTCCTGACTTCACGGACTTTGCTGAGCGCAGCGGGCGAACAATGGCTGGCACCTGGCTCTGGCCAAGCCAAATGGCCCAAGTGAGGACCAAGTTCACGCTCAAGTTGCCCCAGACTTGAAAGAATCAAATGTGTGTCCAACATCGTGCCTCAAAGCAGGCCCCATTGTGGTAGCACAAACATGCCACATAAAGGGGGCCTGCGCTCTGTCCCATGCCAATCCCTCCACGTCCCTTCCACCTCAGAGGAGATGCCTGCTGCAGGCTTGCTGTCTGGCAAAGGGCATGCTTGCTTCGCTCCTGGGTTCTGGGAAATGGCTAACGGAATACCTTCCACACTTCATAATAGTGCCCCCCTGAGTGGTGCAGTGCCTTGACCCTTTCCAGGTCACTCCAGGGAAGGGATGGTAGGGCAGTGACTGGGCAGGATCTAAGAGAACAGCTGGTGGGTGACGTGGATGCCAAGTCAGGATGCCAGGGAAGGTCCAAGGGCTATTCCAGACCCCATCCCCTGTGATTCCACAATGGTCTGGATGGCCAGGGAGAGGGGAATTGCAGTAGGTGGAACTGTTTTCTGAGAGAGACTGCGGTCAGAGGGAGGAAGAGGGAGGAATTTGGTGGGGGTGTGTATTGGAAAAGGATGCTGAGCATGCATCTCTCAGTTATTTTCCTTCTCCACTCTCCTTTAGCTACAAGAGACTCAAGGTCATGTCTACTTATCTTCCACCACCTGCCCTCCCCCAGAGAGCAATGGCAGCAAATAAACAAAACAGAAACACTCTGAGAAGAATCCTGACGCATCTCTGATATGTCCTCAATGTGAGGTGCTTTTTTTTGTGTGTGTATGTGTGTGTATGTGTGGTACGCGGGCCTCTCACTGTTGTGGCCTCTCCCGTTGTGGAGCACAGGCTCCGGACGCGCAGGCTCAGCGGCCATGGCTCACGGGCCCAGCCGCTCCGCGGCATGTGGGATCTTCCTGGACCGGCGTACAAACCAGTGTCCCCCGCATCGGCAGGCGGACGGACTCCCAACCACCGCGCCACCAGGAAAGCCCAATGTGAGTATTTTTGATTCATGAAATTTCAGAGCTGAAAAAGATCCCACACATTTGATAGATATCTTCATCTGTAAGTTCAGAGAGGAAAAATGTCTGGCTTGTAGTCACAGAGTGCCTGACTCTGAGCTAGAACGTGGGCCTCCTGGGAAAGGGTCTGTGTGCTTTGCTGTCTGATTTAGCTTCATTTGTGGTCATTATCTGTGTGTATATAATGTCCCTTGTGTGTCTGTCTATGCAGGGTGTCTGTTCCAGAGAGAGAGAGAGCTTCCAGTGGCCAGTTCAGGCATTGTCCTTCCTTTCTCATAAGACCTAATTCAATGGCATGTGGCATACCGGACAGTCAGGAGTCATGGAACCTAGATTTCACTTTATTGAGCCTCAATCCCCTTATGTGCAAAACGGAGATCAAAATTCTTGCTCTGATCACCTCACAGGGCGGTTTGTCAAGTTCAAATAGGATGGTGCTTGTGAAAGTATTTTATACACATATAGGAGATTGCAGTTATCAAAAGCTTGATGGGGAAAATGGTGTGGGCAAAAGTGGCCTTTTGGACACTGGGACAAGACTTTTGCAGGTTTTCTGCTTGCTCAGAGGGTGCAGCTGGGATGGGAGACCTGCATATATCCATCTCCATGGTGCCCAATCACTGGACATGACGCTGGGCACTCAGATGTAACGGTGGGCTGTCTGGAAGCACACCTTTCTCCCCAGGCCCTTTGCTTCCTTCAGGGGGCTGACCTTAATCAAAGCACTCTGGTGATGGTGTGTGGGGTGGGTGGTGGAGTTTTTCAGGAAATCCTAAAGAAATACATTAAAGGCAGCCTGAGTGGAGCTTCTTCTGAGTCATTATAGAGAGCCTCAGGCTGACAGGCATTTGGAAAGGTCCTTGAGTTCATTTCTTTGTGGAGAAATTAAGCAAATTTTGAGAATTAAGCTGATTTTCAGTGATCTCTTCATCAGCTTATCACCCATGTAACAGCTCTTTGCCAGGAGCTATGAAATGTGTTGGGGAGATGAGGACCCCAAAACAGGCAATTGCCAAGGGGGAGGGGGGTGGGGGAAGGATGGATTGGGAGTTTGGGGCTAGCAGATGCAAACTATTATATATAGAACGGATAAACAACAGGTCCTGTTGTATAGCCCAGGGAAGTATTTTCAATATCCTGTGATAAACCATAATGGAAAAAAAAAAAACCAAACAGGCAGTTGTTTTTGACTTAGCGCATCTGATCTAGCCTAGTGTACAGCTGGGGCCTAACTTCCTTTAGTCTGTATCTAATGGCAGTCCCTTCTGTGGCAAAATAACAATGCAATGATATTATGACAGAACACGGATTATTATTATTATTCTTACTACTATTAGTCGTAGTGGTATTGACAGAACAAAGAGCATTATGCAAAGGTGAGCGTGCCGTATGCTACCTGAAGAAGAAAGGCATTTTCACAGCCAAGGAATCATTGTAAAGATCTAACTTTCTTGACAGATAATACTGTGCAAAAGAAGTTCCTTCTGAGTGTTTTTCCCTGCCTGACAACCACTGTAAATCAATAAGAAACTCCTGGTTTAAGCTTGCCTAATTCCCTAACATGATTTTCAAAAATTTTATAGAGAAGACGGAATTCTTTCTTTTTTTTTTTTTTTTTTGCGCAGTACACGTGCCTCTCACTGTTGTGGCCTCTCCCGCCGCCGAGCACAGGCTCCAGACGCGCAGGCTCAGCGGCCATGGCTCACGGGCCCAGCTGCTCTGCGGCACGTGGGATCTTCCCGGACCGGGGCACGAACCCGTGTCCCCTGCATCGGCAGGCGGACTCTCAACCACTGCGTCACCAGGGAAGCCCGAAGGAATTATTTCTTGCTGGCCGATGGAAATACTGCCTATTGCTTGGCATACTTCATCAAAAGGGCTACCCAGTCAGCGAAGGCACACTTCTTACCTTGAATTTGAAAGGCCTGCTCTTATTCCATTCTGTCCCTCCCCCAACACCTCCCCAGGAGTGTTCATAGAAGAAAGGGGATATTAAAGAGCAATGTCATCTGTTTGGTTTGAAAAAGAAGGTAAACTTTTATTTAAAGACAGAATTTGGAAAAGAAAGTAATGGTTTGCTTAGAAAGATGACAATTTACATAGGGAAAACAGCACATTTGGTCAGGACAACAAAACGGCCTTCTGGGGCTGTCAGGAAAGCCCACCACAAACATGCCAATAAAGAGCTGAATTTGTGTGTGTGTTTGTGTGCGTGTGTATATTTAAAAGAATTCTGTAAAACAGCATAAGACAAATACACGGTCCAAAGCAGCATATTTCCTGTTCCTGGGAATTCAGGAGAATCTTTGTGCAAGTTCCTGGGATTGAAGCAATCTCTTTGTAGTACTCTCAAACACAGAAGAAATCTCAAATCTCAGCCAGAGGGAGTAGAGGTGAGGGAGGAGCTTTGTGGGTGTGGAAATAAAGGCATAGAGAAACAGAGATAGGACAGCACATGCAGAAATGCACTGAAGACATTTAAACATGCACGCAGTGGAGAAGGGCAAAGGTTAAGATGTCTGAACTCCTGGGGGCAATTTGGTGAGAGTATTTGCCATGGTATTCTGCTGCTGTATTTTCAATACTTGGCATTAACCAATTATGCAAGAGAAATAACTCAAATGCTATTGATCAGTCGAGGGCCAACTGGTCAGACTTTTCCAATAATTGTCAAAACAATGCCCTATAACTCTTTCAATAGTAACTCTTTCAATGTTTCAGTGAGAAGATTTTAAAAACTCAGACTGAAAAATTATTGTCTTCATTGAGACTTAGAAAAAGCATCAGGTAAGCCAAATACTGACAATTCTATTAGTTTATTATTTAATTGACCTTTCTCCACACTGAAGACAAGGGCTTGGAAATTGTCCTTTAAGCAACAAAAGATCTTATGAGGAATCAAAAATATTTTTGACTTCTTCACCCTTGAACTAGATTTCAACAACATCAAGTTAGCTTTAAAGTAAAATATATTAGTACTATTTAATGCCTATGAAATAAAGTCATTCCCTCTGACAGGTAAGATTTCTTCTGTTGACAATTTTTCTTTCAAATACAATTAGGCATGTAGGAAATTATCAAAAATACTTGCCGTTAGAAAAATTATCTTAATTCTTGTTAACCCCTGACCTCTTATAAATCGGTAGGCTCAAGAGGCATGCATTTTACCAGTGCTGTTTTTGATTGAGGGTGCTGGCCATATACAATGTCTATTTAAAATGTTCAAAGAGGGCTTCCCTGGTGGCGCAGTGGTTGAGAATCCGCCTGCCGATGCAGGGGACGTGGGTTCGTGCCCCGGTCCGGGAGGATCCCACATGCTGCGGAGCGGCTGGGCCCGTGGGCCATGGCCGCTGAACCTGCGCGTCCGTAGCCTGTGCTCCGCAACGGGAGAGGCCACAACAGTGAGAGGCCCGTGTAAGAAAAAAAAAATGTTCAAAGAGTCTGCAAAAGTACATACTACAAAATATTATCGTTTCAAGATTGGAGGTCACATTTAACACACCATACATGATTCATCTGTACATTTACAGAGGTTTAAAGCACACAAAACTGTGCAGGTAACATACCGAAGTCTACACGTTTACATGCACTCAGCTGCATACATAGCAATGAGATACAATAAATTCTGAACAAATAACAACCAATAATCAGCCAAATTACTATGTACACATTAGGCAGGAAGCAATTAAACACTGCCTGATAGAATGTCAGTGAAATTACTTTTCCTATAAAACACCGCTACTCCCCCACCCCACACTTCTTTAAATTCTTTTTCCATCACAGACATTAAACTGATGCTGTGACCGTATACGTGAGAATCCCCAAACTTCAGCTTTGTCACAGGGCAAGAAGGAACACAGCAACTCAGAGTGACTGAACACAACAATTTGCCAGTCTTGGCTTTTATAAATCAGCTACTGGATGGTGGTTACTGTGAAAGCATAGTCAGACTTTCATGTCATGGAATGAAGGAAGAGGAGCAAAGAGTATTAACTAATACATTCTTAACATTTACCACTAAGTTAAATACTGGCTCTGCTAAAATAAAAAATGTATATATCTGGAGAGGAAAGACCCTAGGATAATATTTAAAACAAACAACAACAACCTCCTACTTCCTTTATCCAAACAGAATATTGTCACAGTCCACCTATCTGATTGTTTAAGCTGTCCTTTTGAATAACAATTTTACAAATTCATTATTAATGGAAATGGAAGAAATAATTTAAAATATATATATAACTACTGTGTGCAGATGTGGTGGAAAAACCGGAGACGTGAAATATGGCAAAATCAGTGCTTCATAAACAGTCAATGGATTTTTCTAAAAATACTTTTTGCTAATGGCGAAGTTCAACACCTCAGAAAAACTCTGAATTAAGATCTTAGAATAAGTTTCCAAGCTGTACAACATAGTTTCAAATACACTACCCTTGTCGTTTGTAAGGCCACATTGAAGTTTAGCTTAACAGCCATAAGCCATGTGTTTGAACATCTTATGAAAGGTGCCCAGCAAAGAAACAGGTTTTTTTCCTTATTCACCCTACTACCTGTGAAGAGGTATCATTGCTTTCCAAATAGCTCCTTTACAAACTTCCTTAAAGGTAAAAGAAGAAAAAAGTTCATATTTGCTTAATTGAATCATCTGGAAAAATATTTAGACTTTATAAAGTGACAATGTAGCACTTTCAATTCGCTGAGAGTGCTCTCTTGTTAATCTATAACTACCCTCTATAATTCATATGTTATAGTTTAATAAACAATATTAAGAGATGCACATTCTCTGCTGTAGCTCTGCTACATGCAAAGTTGAGAGAGCCATAGAATAATGGCATCATCTTTCCAACAATTATCAATTTTAAAGAGCCAGTGAATTCTGTGTGCTGTTGACATAACTAGGGAACTGAAATGCACTGCAGACCCTTTAACAGCTTGAGTTGACAGTTATCCAAGAGAAAGGGAGTACATCTTGGGGGGAGCGTGATGAACAAAAGAGGGCCAAGGAGTTGGGGTTTTCTGGGGGTGCCTACTTGTCTAAAATCGTTGTCTTCGAGGGAAGAACTCAGCATTCATCAGGGTGCACGTTCGTGTGGCAGCATCACAATGAATGAGAGGCCAGTCCTCTTTCCCACTTGTCTGGCATGATCTCCTGGCAAGGATGGGGTAGGTGTTTGCCAGGTGGCTCCCGGACAAGGTCTTTTTAGGGGAGCCCAACCAGGCTTCAGTCAGTGCTTTTCATAAAGTGCTTTGGGATCCTTCAGAAATGGGGGCTGGAGGAATATTATTACTAACTGGATTCAACTTTCAAATCAAATGCAACCATTTTCTCCAGTGTAGTTATTGCTTTGAACATTAGTGAATGTTCTTAAAATGGAATGGTTCTTATCTTAAGTAACCACTTCTTAAAATACCCACTCCCTAGAGTGAATGTTTTTGATGACTGTCTCCCAGGTACCCTTGCGAAGGAAGAGGATGTGATAACCTTGTAAATGTTTGCCGAGCATATACATTGATGAATTGCATTTTCCAGGCTATCCTCTTTTATGAATAGATAGCAAGAGCGAAATCAAAGATGCCTAGCCCAACATGCACTATGTTGCCCTGGCTGAGGCGACAGGCTCCTGCCTCTTCTAAGACATTGATAAGAAAATGTATGGTGATGACGGCTATACTCATAGCAGAATGTGAGCTCCTTGCGGCCCGGGAATCTGTTTCATACTTGATTCTTTTGTTCTCTGTGGGACTTGGAATGGAGACGGACATATGGGAGGACCTCAGTCAGCGATTTTTGAGGGTTTCACAAATGACGAGCTAATACAGGTGAGAATTAAGCATGTCAGAAACACAGTGGAAAAGAAGACCTGAAACAGGGAAGTTTCCTCCAGAGGCTCCCCAGTTGGACTTAAAAAGAATGAAAGACAAAAGTCCATCATATCCAAAACAAACAAAACAAAGCCCATAAGACAACGTAAAACAAACAAACAAAAATCCTCAGATTTTGTAAAGTCTCTATAATGAGAAGACAGGACAAATGAATAAAGGACTGTGATTTAGAGAAAACAATTATCTCTCACAAGAATGTTTTAATTTAAACTAGGCTCACAAGAAGTTGCAAAGTGGAGGTATGGGTAGAGGGAAACTTCTTGAACAAATAGCAAATTATTGAGGATATAGATTTCCTCAATTCCACCTTTCTATAGGAATATCGCTAGGAAAATGCATTTTCAAGTTGATTAAGTATGCCCACTGAAATCTAACGTTCATTATTCATTTCATGGGCATGCATCTCTTTTCCTCATTGAAGGTGAAAAAATAACCCCACGTGCCTAATATAAATTAGTGGGTTTGAATTTAACGCCATTTTACTTAATGAGTTATTATTTGGTCCAACGTGTCAAAACGTGCTGACCAAATGCAGGGTCAGAAGGATGGGTCAGTCTTTGCTTTTGCTGCCTGTCAAATGTCTTCCATCTAATTTAGTCAGAGACTTCCTTCCTTGCCACCAGAAAGGTCATGATCAGGGAATCACTTGGTTTCTGAGTCCTTGGCAATTTCAGCATCCCATCTCACAAACTCATTCAATATATATATAACCTGTCTTATAATTAGAAGTAAGAAACTGGGTGGAGATGACTCGGTTATTTTTGTTTTTAAATGGGAGTCGTATGGTAAGCAATTTTAAATGCATTTCTCCTGATTAGGTTTTAAATTAATTATAATTAATTAGCTTAGATATCTAGTATATGAAATTTGTAATTTCTGACAACAGAGAGCTGTGTGATATTGGAAATCTGTCAGGTAAAGGTTGAGAGAAGGATTTGAATTTGGAATTACCTGTAAACTAGGTAAGCAGCCTATAGAAAATAAAAAGTTGACTAGGTGTGTACCAATTCCCACTGGGACAGTCTGCTATAAAGGGAATGGTTCTGGATTCTGACCCAAACTCTGAGACTAAACCAGCTCTGTGACCTTGAGTAAGTCACTTAATCTCTCTGGGCCTTAACTGCTTCATCTGTGAATGCAACGACTTAGACTAATTTTAGGTTCTCTTCTAGTTCTAACACTCCATACATATAGAATTCACTCAAAACAGAAGAAAATTGCATCTTAAAATCTTCCCAGGCATGGAAAAGGAGCTGCAGTGATTCTGATCAAGATTCTTCGGCCGGGATGGGGGTGTCGGGGGGTGGGTGTCAGTTATTGAGTATAAAATCTCTTAAAAAAATAAAAACTGAGCTCTGGGCTTTAGTTTTCTAATGACCATAGGCCATGGGCCAAATCTGTACCTTTCCACCAGGGTAATTATTTATGTTTAAATCAAATGTTTTAAAAATGGAAGGAATCGGAATAACACTGTGAACAGGGGACTTTGTGTGAACTCCCATGAGGAGGACTTGTATAACTGTGAGGACAGAGGTAGGGCCATAAAGAGCAATATTTAACCCAAATGCCTGTGAAGCAGAAAAGGACCATTTAGAATATCAGTGAACTGAATGGGTCTTGGCTCCAGGAAAGGAGAGAAGGCTCATGCCTGTTCTGAATATGCAGTGTGATTGCTCTTTGATTTGGTTTCTCCTTTGTGAGAAAGCCAGGTGGGAGGCAGTGAGACCGAAGCAAGATTTTCGGGTGTCTTTGAGCATAGCCTTGGAACCACTGGCAAGGCCTTCTAAGGAAAGATTTTCCCTGAGCCCAGTGGGCCAACTGATCTAGGGGCAAAACTGACTTTGGAAGGGTGGATTGAAAAGGGGAAGGCAGCAACCGAAGCTCTGGACGGTCTGTCCCATGACCTGTTACGTGGGGGAGAGGAAATGTGCCTGTGTCACTGAGAAAACTCCATCCCTGCCTGGCCACATCTGAAGGGCACTTGCTTGTTCAGTTACAAATCTATCACCTAAGAATCTGCAGCAGATCCATTATCATTCTCAGAGACACAGCCCCCAACACGGCTTTACTTATTTTAGGATTGGAAAGGAAACACAATTTTGCACATGTCTCTCTCCCTCCCCTTATCTTGTGTATAATCCAGGCTTTCACTTAACTCAGCCATCTCCCTGCACCCTGGAATAATACACGGCCCATTTCCATGCCTGAATGGGAGCTGAGTGTACAGGAAGGGCTGCTTCCCGCCCTATTCTATCTTTGCAAGACAGAGCTAGAAGAGAAGTCTCCTCTACGTTTGTTTCTGGAGGTTTCCACACAGCACTAAGTGAAGAAAAGGCCTGTCCAAGGCCTTCTGAACTAGATCAGTGCTGACCGATAAATTGGATTTGGTGAGCTGCTGAGAACGCTGTACTTTGGAACGACTTGGTTTAGCTGATGGGGAACCCAGGACAAGTCCACTGACCCTATTCCCTAGAGACACAAACTGGGCTTCTTTCCCCAAACTTTCCTAAAGGTTTGGGATGGAGGGAAAAACAATGCTAATCTTATGTTCATCTGTAGAACTCCTCCCTGTCAATCACAAATGCATGAAAGAGCCTAAGCTCAGGAGTCAGATTACATAGTCAGCTGCAGAATTGAGGGTGGCTCTTTGGGTTGTCCTACCTCCGCCACAGGTGCCACCAATAGGATGGCATGTTTGAACCGTTGTGTCCAGGACTTCATGTTGACACAACAGCTTTTCTATGCCCTTTATAGGCTGAACTGGGAATGACACTGGCGACTCTCACCTCCACTCCAACTCTAAAAAAGAGGACCTTGAACCTGTAACCTTTGGGTTTTTAACATTCAAACCATTTAAAAATGGGTGGGGACACAGTGGGGTGGGGGCAGCCTGGGGGTAGGGTGATGGAAAATGCAGGGACGTGCAGTGGAACTGCGGACAGCCAGTCGTGGGCCTCCCTAAAGCATGCTGCTGACTATTTCTGACACAGGGGAGGGGGTCGGGCCCTCTGGGCTCATCTCCGGGCCCGTGAGGCTGGGCAGACCCGAGGGTCCTCCGGCGGGCGGGCTCAAGGCTTCCCAAGGCTTGGTGTCCACCAGGGCCGCGGGGTAGGGCTCCACGTAGATGCGGCGCACCGCACCCCTTGGATCCTGGAGGCTGCCCTTCTGCTCCTCCGGGAGGCTGGCAGCGTGGGCCAGAGCCAGGCCCTGCGGCCCTTCTTGGGCAGGTGGCAGCCGCTCAGCTTCCCCGGGTTCCTGGGCCAGGCCGCAGGCCCGGGACAGCTGCTGCGTGTACACGCCCTCGGACAGCGACAGCGACTGCGTCTGCGTCTCGCTGTGCATGCGCAGCCAACGGTAGTGGCGGCTGAAGCCGCCGTAGTGCGGGGGCTTGGCCAGCTTCCGCTTTCCCAGGAAGCCCAGCGGCGGCCGCGTGCCCGGTGCTACTTTGGCGTGGTTCTTGGGCGTGGGGCCTGTGAGGGTCAGGCTGTGCAGGAGCTCGGTGCATGAGTGGTCGGCCTCGGGCCCCGGGCTGCGGCCCTGGGCGTCTTGGCGCGGCCACGACGGAGGCTTCGTCTCGTGCACCTGCAGGACGTCGGGGGCGCTTCCGCTCAGGCCGCTTCGGGCCTGCTGGGCGATGTCGTGCGATGACAGGTAGACCAGGTCCAGGTCTCGGGGGCTCAGGGCGTCACTGGAGTCGTAGTCGCTGTCAGTGGGGAGGAAGACTTCGGAGCAGCCTTCTTCGTCAGAGCAGGGCTGTGAATCTGAAAAGGCAGACTGCTGTTAGAAACAAGAGAAACTCCTAGCCAGGGCTCAAGGAGGGTCCTGTCATTGAGGCTCTCCCCCATCCCTCCTCTGTGCCTAGAAGGGCTTGCTCTTCGTTTAGTGGTCTGCTCTCATTTCTTGACATTTTTATAATTTTTGAACAAGGGGCCCTGTTCTTAGCTAAAAGGGAAAGGAAGGAGAGGAACTCGGACAGGACCAGCCACCCTTTGCAGCAGCAGAGGGGAACATGCCCTCCTTCCCCACATCCTATTTTCCTATTCAGTGGGCTTGTGGAGAGAGGATGAAACAGGAAACAAAGCTGGATGTCATTCATTTATTTGTTCCCTAGTTTTATTTCAGAGATGATTTTTACTTTTTTTTTTTTTAAATATGGAACTCTTCACGAATTTGCGTGTCATCCTTGCGCAGGGGCCATGCTAATCTTCTCTGTATCATTCCAGTTTTAGTATATGTGCTGCCGAAGCGAGCACAATTTTTACATTTGATAAAGTAGCAGGAACTTAAAAGGGGGAAGGAAGGAGAGGAGGCACTATGGTGGCGGAAGTCAGGGAAACCTGGTTTCAAATCCTAGTTGTCCTCCAGATTGCTCTGTGATCTTGGGAAAGTTACTTAACTTCTCTGAGCTTCAGTTTTTTTATCTGCAAAATGGGGATGACAGTAGAACTTCTTACTTAGGGTGACTGTAAAAAAAAATAGATGGTTTATATATATAAATACTTACACGTTGTCAGGTGTTTAAAACAAATTAAGGCCAAAGAAAAAAACAAAACATAAGTAAAATCAGAGGTGAAAATCAGCCTCAAAGGGCATACTGCACTAATCATACTGAGCCACAAGTTAGTTCTGTAGATATTTGTCATTTAGTGCACTAGTTGTTTATATCTTTTTCCCAATCAGGTTGTACATTTCTGTAGGGCAAAGACTGCCTTAAAATCCTTTGAATTTCCCACAGAACTCAGTCCATAATAGGTACTTGGTAAATATATGCTAATTTTGAAAACATGAAAGTCCTCTTAAAAAGAAAAAGAAATCTCTAATCTCGAGGCAATCCCATTCAAAAATCTCCATAGGATTTTTTTTTTTTTTTTTAGTATTTATTTATTTGGTTGCACGGGGTCTTAGTTGTGGCAGGTGGGCTCCTTAGTTGTGGCATGCACACTCTTAGTTGTGGCATACATGTGGGATCTAGTTCCCTGACTAGGGCTCAAACCCGGGCCTCCTGCATTGAGAACACGGAGTGTTATCTACTGTGCCACCAGGGAAGTCCCCTCCATAGGGGTTTTAAATGGAATTTAGAAAATTGATTTTTAAATGTATCTGGAAAAGAAAATTTGTGAGAATAGCTAACTTTTTTTTTTTTGTAAGGTACAGTAGGGAGAAGCCTGATATATGAGGTATCAAAACATATTATAGAGCTTTGGTAATTAAAACTTTGTAGTATTGGTGTACAGATGGACAGATGGATCTGTAGAACAGAAATATAAAGTCCAGGAGCAGTCTTAATTCAGTGTGATAGTTGAACATGTGGTAAAGATAGCATTTCAAAGTAGGGAAGTGAATAGATTATTCAGTATATAGTGTTGGGACAATTGGTTATCCCTTTAGTAAAATATTAGAGAAAGTCCTGCCTCATCTCAAATATAAAAATAAATTCCATGTAGTTTAAATATAACAAGCAAACTCTACAAGTATTAGACGACAATATGTTTGTAATTTTGGGTAGGAAGGTCTTTCTAAGCAAGACAAAACCCCAGAAGTCAGAAAAGAAGTGACTGATAAATTTGACTACATCAAAGTTTAATACTTTGTAAAACAAATGATCACATAAACAAAGTGAAAAGGTAAGTGGTAGATTGGAAGAAAATAATAATAATGTGTATAACAAAAGATTAATATACAGGATATATATAGATCTGCTGTAAATCAGTAAGAAGACAATCCAAACGGTAGAAGATAACCAACAATTCAAAGAATAATTAATACAAATGGCCAATAAGCATAATAAAGATATTCAACCTAGGTAGACTATAATCACTAATTAGGTAGTAATTTGGGAAATGCAAGTTGAAGCAAAAACAAGGCATTTTTTTGCCCATCAGATCTGCTGAAAATAAAAATAAGAATCTCTTGTATTGGTGATGTGTGGGAAATCAGGGACCCTCGTATAATGGTGGTGGGAATAGAAACTGGTCTGGCTCTTTGTTTTTTTTTTTTTTTTTTTTTTTTTTTTTTTGTGGTACGCGGGCCTCTCACTGTTGTGGCCTCTCCCGTTGCGGGGCACAGGCTCCGGACGCGCAGGCTCAGCGGCCATGGCTCACGGGCCCAGCCGCTCCGCGGCATGTGGGATCTTCCCGTACCGGGGCACGAACCCGTATCCCCTGCATCGGCAGGCGGATTCTCAACCACTGCGCCACCAGGGAAGCCCTGGTCTGGCTCTTTGGATAGCAGCTTGGTAGAATATTTTTAAAATGTGCATATCATTTGTCCCAGCAAGTCCTTTTTCAGATATCTGTGTTTGAGAAATTGTCACTATGTGTACATGGAGGCATTTACAAATTGTTCACTGTAACATGATTTATAAAACTAGAAATAATCTTGTGGCTGAGACTACTGTGAAAGGAAGACTTAGAGACACAGAAGCATTAAGAAAAGAAAAATACTTTAAGAAAAGAAAAATACTTTACTTGGCAAAGTTCTGCAAGGGAGTCCAAATTCAGTGCTGGCTTGCTGATGAAAAAATACAACAGGTATTTAACGTAAAAACCCACAGGGTTACAAGGTTATAGTTAGTCGTGCACGGTGGAAAATCAGTATGATTATCATAAGAATACTGTAAACTTCAGGGAAAAAAAATTTTTTTTTAGGGAGTCAGTAATTTACACAAATGGGATTAAGGTTTCTTCTATTTTAGGGACTAGAACCAGATGTAATATATATATTTTTTGCTTGTTTGTTTATTTCAGGGTCAGGGTATGAAGTGTTTCTTTTCCTTTTTTCTTTTTCCTGACTGTAGAAGATGACATTGATTACTCACTGGCAGGGCAAGATTTCAGTTTTGTTTTCTCGCTGCTGGCTGCTACCCAATATCCATTATCCTTTTTTAGTTACAAAATCTTAAATTTTGTTTGAGACAGCAGTGCATTCATGTAAAAGACCACGTTTTTTTCAGCTTCCTTTGCAGCTAGGCATGGTCGCATAACTAAATTCTGGCCAGTGAGATAGAACTGAAAGTATGGTATGAAACTTTTGGAAGGCTGCATTAGCGAAGCTGGCTTAGCTGGGAGATAGGCCATTTTGATGTTCCTCTTTCTTTCCAGTTGCCTGTAACAAGATGTGTTGTCTGGGCTCACAAGGCACCCTTGGAAAAGGAAGCCATGTGCTAGGATGGTGAAGCTGAAAAAAGGGGGCATGGTATCTGAAGACCATGGAGTCCACATACTGTCACTGAATTGTCTACCTCTGAGCTTCTTTCACATAAGAGCGAAATAAAATATCTTGTGTTAATGATACCCTTATTGGGGTTTTCTGTAACAAGGATCCAGACTTAATCCTAACTGATACAAGCCTAAATCTTTACTATTAGGAGAATGGTTTAAAAATTTGGGCACATCCATACTATGGAATGTTATCCAGCAGCTACAAAGAATGAGATCAACCCTTATGTTGTTCTTTAAATAATGGCTATCAAAAAGGACTCCCTTTTTAATTTTGGGGGTTTCTACTCATCTGTTCAGGGGTCCCCTCACACAAAGCCTTCTTCAGGAAGCATCCCCCAACTGTCCCAGAAAGGATTGCCCACTGGTCTGCACTGCTGAAGTAGTTTTTCCTTCAATTATCCTTTGGCACTTAGCCTGTATAGACTTGTATTATTAGTTATCTTTTTAAATGCAAATATAACATCCTGGTTTCCTGGTTGGACCAGAGCCCTCTTAGGGCAAAGATATTTAATTCATCCATTTATTCAACAAGGAAGATTTTGTTTTGCTTCAGCTGCTGCTCTAACAGAAACACTGTGTTTGGTGGCTGACTGAATATAAAATTAATAGCAAAGGATCTGCTTCAGGGATTTTACTGTTTTAATGGAGGTGGGGGCATATATGCATCTATGAGACTGTGGAAGAACATACCTTTTATAAAAGAAGTTTAGCAAATAAGATGCAGGTTTATAGGAAGGAGATCACATTTTATTGGGACAGGATTGATAAAGTACTCCATCATCTCTATTTTTTCTCTCCATTCATTCATCTCTATTTCTATCTATATTAATTTATTTCGTCACTTTCAAAAAGTGTTTTGAGGCAGTTTTTAATAGTAAATATGCAGATGTTGATGAGGGGCTTAGAAACCAGGGAGGAAAATGAAACAATACAAGTAGTTCTGTTTGACTATAATATGGGAACAGGAATGGAACTTTGGGAAAATGAGGCTACAAAAGTAAGATGCCAGCAGTTTCACTCTTGGGAGTTTATCCTAGAAAAATAAAGTTTATTTTCATGCAGGAACTTCTATATGAATGTTCATAGCAGTTTTATTGGTATTAGCTCCAAACTGGAAACTACCCAAATATCCTTCAGTGGATGCATGATAACATCCATACAATGGAATAATACTCATCAATACAAATGAAGGTTCCATTTATGTGACATTCATGAAATAATTATAGAGGTGAAGTACAGATTCGTACTAGCCAGGGGCAAGGATGCGGGGAGGGGTGGCTATAAGACTATAAAGGGGTAATAGAGGAAGTTTTGTGGTGACGGTACAATTGAGTATCTTGACTATGGTGGTGATTACCCAAGGCTGCACATGTGACAAATTACACAGAGCCTGACAGATTACATACAAGAGAGCCTGCATGCTTATGTACATGTGCACACACACACACATACATACACACATGCACAAGTGTATGTATAACTGGTGAAATCTGGATAAACTGTGCATTATACCAGGTTCTTGGTTCTGATATTGTATTGATATAAGAACTGTGTAAGATGTGAACACTGGGGAGAGGCTGGGGGAAGAGAACATGGGAATTCCTGTACATCTCTTTGCAACCTGCTGTTCTTATAATTATTTTAAATAAATGGTTAAAAGAGGTTATTTAATTTTTTTAAAAGGTAGGGTGGAGCCAGAGGAGAGCAGTGAATGCCTAGATAAGGAGTTTGTACCTAATTTTGTCACCAGTGGGTAATTATCAGAGAATTTTGAAGAAGTGATTGACAAGGTGAGAGCTGTGATTTAGGATAATTATGTAGCAGGTAGGATGTAAGAAGAACTGGATCAGGAGGAAACAGCAGGGAGGCCAGCTGGGAGGCTGTTGTCCAAGCTATGTTTCCTTTAAATATTTACCTTTTTTAGGTTGTGGGGCTGAGCAAAAGTGGTGGTTATGTGGAAGAAAAGAGAAGTCCAGGAAGATCATTCATTCAAAGATGTTTACTGAGCAACTATTTTGTGATAGACAGACATGGTCTCTGCTTTCAAGCAGCTCACAGAGGGAGGATTAGACAGTAAGAATATGCATAAGATTAATTTCAAAGAGCGTAAAGTTCTATGAATAAAATGAAACTGGACTTCAGCTAGAGAGTGACTTGGGAGGGAGGTTCTTTTAATAAGGTAGCCAGGGGAGGAGTCTCAGGAGTCTAGATGAGACCTCAGTGATCAGAAGGAACCAGCTATGTGAACATTTTAGAGAGCAGTCTTCCAGACGACTTGGAGAAGGAAGTGCAAAGGCCCTGAACTGACTAGTAGGTTTCAGGCCTTGGTGCCTGGGAGATAGGAGTAGCATTAAACTGGAGGAGTTTAATTGCAACAGGGTTGGGCAGTGGAAGAGATGGTAAATTTAATTTGGGACAGGTTGAACTTAAGCAGTTGGCCAAAGCATCCTGGAGGGATGGAATGGGAATGTGGTAGGGTAGCAAAGTTGAGGGAAGATGTTTGTGAGTAGAGAGGAAGGAACTGTTGGAAAGGGAACTGTTGAAGATACCAGTAGTTCGTTGATGGAAATAACAAGGCAGGGTGATCACTTGGGAGCACAAGTGCTGTCATTGGTCTTTAGTGAAAAAGATGTAAGGACTCCTGGTTAGGGAAGAAGACAGACAGCTCTTCAAGTTAAAAGGGGAGAACTGGATAAAGGCTTGGGCTGAATGACTTTGAAATTCTTAAAACAAATTTGAGACAGTACTTTTCTCTATCTTTAGTGGGAAAAATTGGGAACTGCAAGTCATAGGGTGTCAGAACTGTTGGCTGGTTTTTTTTTTTTTTTTTTTTTTTTGTGGTACGCGGGCCTCTCACTGCTGTGGCCTCTCCCGTTGCGGGGCACAGGCTCCGGATGCGCAGGCTCAGAGGCCATGGCTCACGGGCCCAGCCGCTCCGCGGCATGTGGGATCCTCCCGGACCGGGGCACGAACCCGTATCCCCTGCATCGGCAGGCGGACTCTCAACCACTGCGCCACCAGGGAAGCCCCTGTTGGCTGTTTTTGATGATGGCGGTGGTAGGTGCCATAGCGGTCATAGAAAGAGAGGTTAACTGAAGATTTGAAATTGGGCTGGAAATAAGATCCATGCAATTAATTGAAAATTGACTTTAGTTGAACTTTGTTCTCTATCTGATCACTGTTGTCTATTCAGCTATCCATATGTACTATTCATTTGCATCCACAATAGTAATAACAATACTCGCTATCTACTTAGTACTTACTGTGGGCCAGCCATCATGCTAAAAGTGCTCTAGGTGCTTTATCTTACTTAATTTTTAAACCAGTTCCCATTCTGCAGATAAGAATACTGAAGTCCAGGCTTATTAAAATTTCCAACTCATATAAGCTGATAAGTGGTAGAAGAGGAGCCTACACGCAGATTTGTCTCACTCCAAAGACCTGCTCTACTGCCATTTACCTTAGAATTCCCACGGCTTTCTGTGGAAGCTTTCTGAGGGCTGGGACCTGGTTCATCTGATTCACTTTGCGTGGCCCCCCACACATAGCTATATTAAGCTCTTAGTGAGAGAAACACGTTAGGTCTTGTATTAGATTCCTGTGGCTATTGTAACAAATTACCACCCACTCATGGCTGAAAACAACAGAAATTTATTCTCTCACAGCTTTGGAAGCAGAGAAAGTCTGAAGTTAAGGTGTCAGCAGGGTTGCACTCCCTCTGGAGGCTCTAGGGGAGAATACTTTCTTGCCTCTTACAGCTTCTGGTGGCTGTTGGCATTCCTTGGGCTGCATCACTCCAATCTCGGCTTCTGTCTTCACATGAACTCTCGTCTGTGTCTTATAAGGACACTTGTCATTGGATTTGGGGCTCACCTGGGTAATCCAGGATGATCTTATTTCAGGACCCTGAATTATATCTGTGAAGACTCTTTCCACATAAGGTCACATTTGCAGGTTCTGAGGGTTAGGACACGAACCTGTCTTTTTAGTGGCGACCATTTAACCCACTAGAAGTCTGATAGTAAAAATGATATATCTAGAAGCAACTGCTGAGGAGTTTGTGTCACTTTTTTCCTCTTTCTAGCCCATAATCAGGTCAAATGCTCTATAAGAACGGTTTTCACTTTGACCTCTCAGCGTACAAATAGTGAGCATTTGTTGGTTGTAGGGGAATAAGGAGTATATGAAGGTATGCTTTAAAGGGCTGACATTCTAATATTTCAGTGGAGCATCATATTTTAAGACTCAGTCTCTCAGGAAGAGCCTGTGCTGATTTTCCCAGGTGGAGTTAGTTGCTCAGTTCTCTTGGCTCATAAAGCATTTTATTTATATCTCCGTTACTGCATTTATCAAGGTTTATTATAAATTATTCACTTGTATTTTTATCTCCCTCATTAACTGTGAACTCTAGAGGGCATGCACTATGTCTTGTACATCTCTGCTTAGTAAATGTTGAAGAAGCCAGTCAGTGAAGGAATGGGCTAAGGAGTGATTCAAGCAAAGGGACATGCAAATCCTCTATTTCCCAGATCATCCGATCTGAGCATGGACATACGAACAGACCATGAGGACTAGAGTGTGAATTAATCATCACTGTATTATTAGCCTCTTGTGCTGTATCTGGTACATACAAGGCTCTCAGTAAAGAATGCTGGGTTGAACTGAAACTGAAACGAATATTGAAATCTGAGAGCTTAAAGAGCAAAGAGATTTGATTGCCTCTTTAAAACAATACTGAAAGCAGCCTGAAAAGATCTAATTTACTTAATCTGCCATAGAAATGTCTGAAAACAATCACCTGAATCATTTTGCTTTATTTTATTTTTTTCATTTTGCTTTATATTTGGTGGTACTTGACTTGAGTCAACCCAGTTGTAGCAGAAAGAACAATTATCTTAAAACTAGACAATCCTGGGCTGAAGTCCTGTCTTGTTCCTTACTGTGTGTATGATCTTGAGCAAATCACTTAGCCCCTCTGAACTTAGCCCCTTCATCTGTAGCATGTTGGTAATTATGTTACCTATCTCCCATTGGTGCTAGGAGGATTAAATTTGTTAAAAATACTTTAAGTGCCTTACAAACAGAAGGTGTTAATATTATTGAAATCCTTTCCACTTTTATTTTTATTAAACAAATTTTTATTTATTCATTCATTCATTTATTTATTTACTTATTGGCTGCATTGGGCCTTCGTTGCTGTGCGCGGGCTTTCTCTAGTTGCAGCGAGTGGGGGCTACGCTTTGTTGCGGTGGCTTCTCTTGTTGCAGAGCATGGGCTCTAGGTGCGTGGGCTTCAGTAGTTGTGGCACGGGGGCTCAGTAGTTGTGGCACGTGGACTCTAGAGTGCAGGCTCAGTAGTTGTGGCGCACGGGCTTAGTTGCTCCGCGGCATGTGGGATCTTCCCGGACCAGGGTTTGAACCTGTGTCCTCTTCATTGGCAGGCGGATTCTTAACCACTGCACCACCAGGGAAGTACTCTTTCCACTTTTAAATAGAGAATAACTATGAAGCATATCAAGAGGTGACTCATTAAAGTACAAACCAGTAATCAGAAAAACTTCAGGATTTTGCTGTGAGAATGGTGTTTAGTAATAAAGGAGAACAATAATCTCTTGAAAGGTATCTTGTGTTAGTCCAGTACTGTATTTCTCATCCTAGATTGAGCACTGAATTTGTAAATGATGTGAATTCTTTACTCTAGCTCCCAGGAGCAAGGGAGACAGGAGATAAATCAAGAGAAGAGCTAGTTATAACTGTAGTAACCCAGGAAGGAGATGAAAAAGGGCTTGAGTATGGAGTGGTAAATATTATCTTGTAGGTTCAAAGACTTACACTTTGGAAACACTGCTCTAGTGGGAATCTAAATATTTGACTTCCATGGTGGTTGTATTACTTATTATAGGACTTAGTGGAACCGATTGCTTAGAGTGGGGTACCCCTCCCAGAACAAGCTGGGAAAATCTCCAGGATGCCAGCCAGGGCACTGAGGAGAGTTTCCAGGGGTTTAGGCCACTGCCACTCGCTCCCTTCCTGGAAAACAATGCAAAGTGCAGCTTCCACCCCCAGATCCAGGCCATATGCTCCATTAAGCCTTGTAGGCGCCTTGCCCAGTTGTTATTTTAATAAACCTGGTTGTGCTCCTCAATTTCCCTCAGAGGGCCCACTGGGCAGGCCAGCACTGGTAGAACCTTGCATTTCCCCTCTGGTTGACCCAAGAGCCGTTTGATGGAAGTTCTGCCCATAGTATTAGAGCTGGCTTAGGAAGCTTGGCTTTCTTGCCATTGTAATGGGTGTTGCAACTCCTGGTCTCTGTGGATCAGGCCAACAACAGCAGAGGAGAATTGATGTGGATTTTGAGGGCTTTATGGGGAGATGACATTGCAGGAAAGAATAATTGATTTAAAGCTATTGCTTTTCTCTTAAAGGCAGGGGGTATGGCAGGATGGAAAGAAAGGAATAATAAGTAGTACTTGCCCTAAAAATCTATCTTCACATTTTTAATGTATCACTGTCCAAACTGCTACTTTTTGTGTATGTGCTTCACTGAATCTGTTTCTACTATGTTTGAGTAGAATTTAAATAATTTAGAAACAAAAAATTTTAATAACTCTCTCCTCTGGCCTTGGGTAGAACCTCAGGGGCTTGTTCACCTTCTAATTTCCTATCTTCAGATTCCTGTTGATATTTTTTTTCTTTTATCTGTTTAGTTTATGCCATAGTGTTCTTAATCTTAACATCATCTGGGAAAAGCTTACCAGGAAGATTTACATTTGGAAGATCAGGATAATCTTCACATACATCTGAAGGAAACAATGCCCCCCTCCCCGCTGTTGCCTCACCCATGCCACTAGGAGTAATAACGGTATCGGAACAAAAACATTGCTGCTGCCTGTGACTACTATACCCACAGAAAAGGAGTGGGAGAGAAAATACCCATGTGATGGACCAATCATTCCACCCCTGCCTTGCACTGCCTTTTCTAGGAGCCAACTTTCCTCCTTGGGTCCTTGGGAGATGCTTAATTTTAATTGACTCAGAGGAGTTCTACTTTGTGTTTGAAAACCACACAGAAATGGGAAGTAAGTTAAAGAGTTCCACTGTTCTCCCACCCTGTTTGTCCAGCCACATACACACACAGACAAATCCAAAGTGCTCAACAGCCTGAAAACAGAATCTTGGGCTGGTACCAGAGTCTAGGCTTGTGATAGGCTTTGTATTTCCAGCAGGCCTCTCAGAAATTAAGTGACCCCTACTCACACAGAATGGAATTGTGTTGCAGACTTTGCCTTCTGAGCAGCCAATGGGGATATACCTCTAAACTGGATTTTTTCCTCTTCATAAATGGTTTCCAAACAATTAAAAACAGTCACACTAGTGGAGAGGACAGAGTATGCAGGAGCAGATTTCATTGCTCGGAAATGCTTTTGCTTTTGTGAGGGGATGCAGTGCTAAACGTTTCTCCCAGTTCTCAACAGTTTCCCTGTGACTGGGTTCCATTTTTCATTTGCTGCCCTCCACGTCTTTGTGTTTCACAGCCCATGGAATCTTGGCTTCAGAGAAACAAATGGACCCAAGAGAGAGTTATATTTTAAGAAACAATGATGATCGCTCACATTTTAAGTTAATAATAAAATCCGAGCGTAATTGGCCAGATCTTCCCAGCAGGGAGTGTGTGTAACCCGTCATCTGGCCAACGTGAGAATTTGGCACTTATGTGGCACAGGAGAGGCCACCCTCATACAGCCAGGGGGGACCCACTTAGGACCCTGTGGCCAAGAGAAGATTAAACACTGGGAAAGTTCTGTGAGTAGAGAGGGCAGACAAGGGCTGTGAAGTGGAAGTAGAATTGAAGAGTTGTTTGTAGAATTATGTGAATTGGGGAACAACAGAGGGGGTATATCTATCCTGCCTTTAAAAAATGCCCTTTCAAGCCTATACCTCTCCAGCTGCTGCCCTCCCTCCTTCTCTTTCACAGCCAAGATTGTGAAGAGTGTATCCTTGCTGATCTCATTTACTCCCGGATCTACTTCTATTCGGTTTCTATCTCTTTTCCTTCATAAACTGCTGTCATCAAGGTTACTGAGGACTTCCTTGTTGAAAACAAAAAAATAAAACAAAAAAGCAGAAGCTTTTCAGTTTTATTGAACCTTTTACCATCATTTGATATCTTTTAAGTTCTGTGACACTACTCTCTTGATTTTATCTTCTTCCTCTGGTTGTTACTTCTTAGTTTAAGAAGTCTCGCTGTTCCATTCCACCGGGATCCTTCCATAGTCTCCTCTCTTACTCTGCCTGCTCTCTTTAGGAAATATCAAGCATTTTCATAGCTTCATCATTCATATGTCAACAATTATTAAATCTATATTATTAGTCCATTTCTCTTTTCTGAGCTTCAGACTCCATACATCCTGTTTTGTTTTGTTTTTTTTGAATGTTTCTTTTTGCTTGGGATGTCCCAAAGCTAACCTAAATTCAACATGCCCATTCGCTCAAGCTTGTTTCTTCTCCTGTCTAACCTGTTTTTGGTAAATAGCATCATAATGTCCTGAGGCACTGTCTCCTCTGTTAATAAGCTTCCTAATTGATCTCCTGCTTCCAACATTGGTCTCTTCAAGCAACACACAGATTGGATTCTAAAGAAAATGCAGATTGTATCAGTCCTTGCTTAAAAGTTTTCAGTGGCTTTCCATCACAAGTAGAATAAAATTCCAACTTCTTACCATGCACTGCCTGATCTGGCCCTTGCCTTTCTCTGTACCCCCTCTCTTACCACTAGCCCCTTTGTTCACTCTGCTCCAGTACTTTGGCTTTCTTTCCACCCCTCACCCACCTCAGGGCCTTTTGCTGTTTTGTTGCTTGGAATATTCCAACTCCAGATCTTTGTATAACTGGATCCTTTTTTGGTGGCTGGTTCGAATGTAACCTTCACAGATAGGTCTCTGCTGATCATCCTAGTGGATTCAGCACTCTCCCGACCCACCTTGATTGCTGTTTTGTAGTATGCATAGGAATATTCACTATTTGAAATGATCTTGTTTATATTTTCATGTCAGCTCTGTGGGAGCACAGACTTTGCTTTGTTTATCATTATATCCCTGTTACCTTGAAGAGTGCCTGGAACATAGTGGGTAACCAATAAATGTTTTTTTAAATGAAAAAAAAAAAAAAGGCAATGTCCTTAGATCCTGAGTGCAGCCAGACTGCTTGCCGTTCCCTGAACTACAACACAGTTGCACATTCTGCTTCCTCTTCCTATAACGCTTTCCTCTTTCTCAGCTCAACTCCTACTTATCTTTCAGTACTTGATTTTGTCACCTCTTCCAGGAAGCTCTCTTTGATCTTATGATTTCCTGGTTAACACTTTCATTAGACTCTGTAGCACCCTATGCATGTCCTCATTATAGCACCCATGCAGTTAGTATGAAATTGTTCGTTAATGTATGTCTCCCCTGTTAGATTAGCTTCTGGCAGGGAAGGTATTTTATTTGTATCCCCAGCCCACTGGGAATCTATAAAAATCTACTTAATTATTTTGTTGAATTCTTTGTTAAATCATAGAATCCTTTGGTAATGTAAATTAGCTGTCCCCCAAGTTCTTGCAGTAGCCAAGTTTTGATTTTCAGACATTGATGTTTTAAAAATGTACATAACCTTACTTATAGAAAAGGTTCATGTCCCCACTGAAGTTTTCTGTGATAAGAATAACATTAAATACTATACTTACAATTTATTGTCTACTATGTGCCACGCACCTCTGACATAGATTGTCTTATTCACAAATAACTTTTCAAGGTGTATATATTATTATTCTCATTTTACATATGCAGAAATTGAGACTTACATGTAGTAATCTGTTCCAGCGCATATAGCTAGCAAAAAAATAGCTGGAATTTGAATCCAGGTCTTTGATTTCTGAGCCCAAGCTCTTTCTGCTACGCCATGCTGCCCCCTATGGGACAAGTTCACATTTCAGAACTGTTTATTAAAAATATCAATTATTATCATTGTAAAGCTTATAAAATTTGAGCTTTTATAAGCTACAGAATCAGGAAAGATGCTTTGAATACCATTAGTTTAATCAACTAGAAAAATGGCACTAGTTTTAACATGTTCTAGGCAAGAGCATTATATTGTCTGTGACTAGTATGCTTTCTCTCTGTTTATAAGCATAAGGGTGTTTTGTAGAAGTTTGTATTAACTCAGCTATGTTTTTGCAGTTAGCATTTGCTATGTAAACTCCAATTTAATTCCCAAGAGTGGAGGTGACTTGCTAGGCCTCTCCTCTAGCTTGTCTGTAAGTTGTCTCCTGATTGTTGTATCCGTGATGAGACCGGTCTACTTATTTGGCCTCAGGCTCAGGGTTCTAGTGTATCCACGGTTTCTTCTTTCCCAACTCTCACCCCAGGATATCGGTGCCATGTGGGTGGGAAGTTTGCCATGAACTTTACCCAGGCTACGACCTACTTCCTGCCTCATTCCTGTCTGTCCCTCCCTATTTACTGGAGGCTGGGCCTGTTCTCTTTATTACCTGGTTTTGATTAAATTCCTTTTGTATCTTGGAGGCTCGGACTAGAGCTGGACTGAATCTTCCCCACCCCTCAATGGAGGTGATCTCAGGTCATTGCCCTAGCTTCCTACCCCTCCCCATTCTGATTTTGTTTCCTCTGTGCTTCTAGACTCCTACCACTGAGCAGTGTTTCCTACTGCTTGCTGGAACTAATGACTTAGCGCAAAAGAACCTCATCAGTGGAGATAGGACCAAGAATCAGGTGACTGAAATATAGAACTTTAGATCTTATTGCTTACCACTCACTGCCTTTCTTCTCTGCATCTCTGGGGATGGGGAGGGTGATGGAAGACAGTCTATATGTGATGATGTAGAATTGATCTTCTTTAGGTTCTGCTCATCTGAGGGGTCTATCAGCTTAGTGATGGATAAGCCAGAAACTGGTTGTTTGTATCTTGCGTAATGTAGAGCATCCATGATCCACCTCATTTCACGCCAAACTTCATCTATTTGCTTTGGGATAAAATGGTAAAAGACATTAATTATCAAACAGGTTTAAAAAGGTTTAAGTTTCCCTGAGAGTCCAGGATGATACATTTTCCACAGTATTGGTTTTGAGCAAGGGTAAAATATTTTCAACATAGGTTTGCTAAACCAGAAAAAACCTCTTTATGATCTCTTGTGTCTTGCATGTTTTTACCTGAGAGGCTATTTCATTTAGTGCAGATAGTGGAAGACCTGGATTCCAGCTGGGATCCACAACTTACTGGTTCTGTAACAACCTTTGGCGAATCACTTGACCTTTTCCAGCCTCAGTTGCCTTATTTGTGAAATGTGGACAAGACATTTCCCCTTTTATACCTCACAGGACTCCTGTGATGACTGGGTGAAATGATTTATTTGAAGGTCCTTTGTAAAACTGCAGGGTACATTTCTCATACATATGAAGTGTTATTAATTCTCAGCATGTAATGAAATATTCCTCATTAGGATATTATGGGGAAGGCATATGATGAAGTCTGAATTTCAGAACAGGTGAAGAAAGGAATGTAGTTTTAGTTCTATGTGAACTAGAAGGACAAAGCGTTACTGGAATAAGCAGAGATTCTTGGACCTATTTTAATAGAAATAACTTTCCTATATTAAACTTACTTTCTTACATATAAGTGCTTCTAAAGTACAAAACAGCTTAAGCAGCATATTCTTCCTAAGTAATTTAAACATCCTTGTAATTTCAGAGTAGCCCATTTGATTTCTGGGTTACCAAAGTGATTTTAACATTTTCCTTATAAAGTATAATAGTTGTTATTCAGTTGTAAAAGTCATTCATATTTTTGTGTCTATCTCTGTAGATGACAGATGTTCCCCCAAATCTTAATAGACACTGTCCATAAACTTTCTGGTTATTCTGACTCTCTCCAAGGAGGTTGTTAATGACATTTTTTCATGGGACCCTGGAGCTTGTGATAGGCTTTGCATCTAATTTCACTGGGTGCTTTGAGCAAGCCGTTAACTTCGGACCCATTTACTCAACTGTAAAAGGAAGAGGTTTACCGAATGATGTCTGAGTTCCCTTCCAGCTCTGACATTTTATGATTTATTTTTGAAGAGCCTTTGGAAAGTTGGTGTCACTCAGTTTCCAGGTAGAAAGTGTTCATTGTATGAATACTGCAAGGTTAAGGTCTCTCTGATTGTAGAAGGGAGTATCCAATGTTCTATTTTATTTTCAAAATTCCTTTTTAGGGCCTTAATGTGTACTTAAAGAATACTCTTTAAAGAATCCACAAACCTGGTGCTCCCAACAAACACAGAGTCTGCAATTGTGATAGTCTGTGGTGTTCAGAGTGACAGGCTAGCTTGAGTGAACTAGTGAACGGCACTGCATTGTTGGTAGCCATTTTCCCTTGCTTTCTAGTCATGTTCTGTGATGAAAGCATGAAACTGAGCTTCAGGCTTTGTTAAGGCAATGAGTTGGCCTGAAGGTTCAGCAGTGGCAGGCCCATGAGGAGGCTCTGAACAATGTAAAGAGAGAAATCTGAAGTTCAGGGGGTAAAGCTAAAATGGAAGTCCAAGTCAAGACTTGGACAGATTTTCTTAATAGGATCATTGCTTTCTTAGCTTTTATTGATCCTACCTCATGCAGCATATTCTCATCTCAAAGTTTAAGACACTGCATGACTATGGACAACTTTTAGACGTCCTGCCAAGGGAAGGTACTGTGCTTTTGTACCTTTAACTGTTGGCTGTGCAAAGAATAGGTACTCAGTAATTGATTATTCAGCGAATGAAGGTATGAATGAATGGTTATCTAATTCTTTAGATCTCTGCCCTCGAACAGAGTTATTATGAGGATTAAGTAAGATGATGCAGATGAGTGCACCTTGTAAGCTGTACATTGTTATAAAGTTTTCAGTTGTTACAATGACAGTCATGATTACTGTAGTGGACGGAATGTGGCCTCCCGAAATACATGTTCACGTCCTAATCCCTGGAATTTGTATTACCTTATATGATAAAAGAGTAAATATTACCTTGTATGGCGAAAGATGTGATTAAGTTAAGGCTTTTGACAGGAGGAGTTTATCCTGGATTATCTGGGTGGGCCTTATTCCAATGACAAATGTCCTCATAAAGACATTCGTATGAGAATGAAGCAGAGGGAGATGTGGCAGACAGAAGAGAAGGAGGCAGTGTGACCACAGAAGCAGAGATTGAAGTGAGGTGGCCACAAGTCAAGGAATGCCAACAGCCACCAGAAGCTTGCGGAAGCAGAGAACAGATTCTCCCACTCTCCAAAGGGAGTGTGACCCTGCCAACAGCTTGATTTTAGATTTCTGGGCTCCAGAAGTGTGAGAGAATAAATTTCTGTTGTCTTAAGCTACCCCGTTTGTGGTAATTTATTACAGCAGCCCTAGGAAATGAATCCAGTTATTAAAATCTACTTGTTCTCTTTGGATAGATTGCTTTAGCCTTATTGCTGAGGATGGATAGTGAGAGTTAGTGTAGAAATTTAAAAAATTATGTGTAGAAACAATGGTTATTTCTTAATTTTTCTCAGTGCCGAAGTGAAGAGGTATTAACTGAAGAAAAATCAAAAACATAGGTACAGGGAAGCCTATGGACTGAGTTGAACGGACTTAGCCAAGTAGCTCTAAAAGAAGTACAATTTTCACCCATTTTTACCTTATACCATTGATCTAAAAATAACTGACAGCATAATCCCCCTGATTTTAATGTCCAAATTCAGCTTCTAAAGACTTGCTGACACGTTTTTTAAAAAGAAAGACCATGAACTTAGTAGGTCTGTTGGTTAAAAGTTTTGCATCCATTTCTCACCCTGCCCTTTAAAAATTTTGGTTTTCATCCCCCAAATTACACCCCTTTCTCTGTACTCAGGCAAGATAATATTTTTATTTAAATGTGAAGGTGATTGGTTTCCTCACAGCACAGTTACAAGGTGCTTGAGGGGATGATAGATTGGCTATATTTAATGAGCTGTGTTTCTATTACAGCTTCGGAGCATTTGAAGCATTACAGTGTGTAAATTATAGCCTAATTGCCCTTTAGGCTTTCGCAGCTCAGAATATGCCAAGTGCCAAGTCTCAACACTTTGACATTTCTGCTTCATGTGTTGTCTATAAAGGCTGTATACCTTATCTGTGATTTTCTACACCTCCCCTGGCCTAGCCCTTCCCCTTTCTGGCTGCACTCCTTGGCTTCTTTTCCTTACTGTATTTACACAGACTCCCTTGCTGTTTACAATGTTTGGTTTGTGTAGTGCCTTCAACGCTGTCTTAGATCTGGAATCATACAAATGCTCTCACAGCTGGCACTTGCCTCTGCAGATTATGGTGTGTGGTGAGCTGAGCTGTGAATGCCAGTGGGTGAATGGCTGCAGCTGGTTTTCATTCTGAGCAAGAGAGGTTGAGAAGCCCAGTATAGATAAGGGGAGAGGTGCTATTGCATTAACTTTAGTCACTGAAGTTATCCATGTTGGATGGAGCAAGGCAGTCCACTGAGGGCTGTGGGTGCAAGGAGATGGTCTGCTTTTAGCCTGGCCAAGAAGTGCTTTTTTTGAACCCGTTGGGAATTGGCTTTTATCCAAGTCTACATTTACCTGGCTGGCTGGAGAGTATGTAGAGGCCGCTCTCAAGTTGCCTGCTTTGGGAGACCAGAGCAGGCTAGAACTTTAAAGAATTCCTGGCCTGGCCTGCCTTTATCCATCCCACTTAATGGTGTGATGAAAGGGAAAGAGAAAAAGGCAGTGGAGCCCTAGACTAGGTGAAAAAGAGGAGTGAGGATAGTCAGCTGGAAGTAAGAATGGAGCCAGAAACTCTTGGAGTCGTTTGAGACTGTGACAGCCTGAAGAAAGTCAGCTTTCTTGTGTTTGGACATAGTGGATTCAGGGGAGCCTTAAGTGGAATAAAGCAGAAATAAAACTTAAGGTATGAGTAGAGAAGTGCTTCTCTAAAAATATTTATGGTTGTTAAAGGAGTCATGAAATGTTAGAGCCAACTAGGTGCTTAAGAAGGCATCTAGTCCAATTCTTTTATTTTATATATGTGGAAATTGAGGCCCCTGGATCAAATGCATTGTCCAGTACTCCAAGGTTTGTCAGTAGAAGATTCAGGACTAAAAATGTCTGCTAATTGTCTTCTAGTCATTCTTCTTCTTGCTCTGTTCCACTCTTCCTTACATTGGGTTCAAAAGATAAGCCAATCTTTCATATTCTCCTCATGCTTCACTCTTCCTTTCCCACCCCTTCCCCCTGTCAATGTTCTACTTTTACTGGAAATAAAGTAAGTGATGTAAATGTTTTGAGTTTTTAAATACTACACTCTCAGGTCAAGAAAGCAAGTAAGTTCTTGAAAGGTTTGTTTTCTTTAGTCTAAGAGGTCACCTAAAATATCTCATTTAGGATGAGAGAAGTAGGATAGGATTTGTCTGCTCACACTTTGCAAGCATATTACAAGATCTTCTTCCTGAGTACTTAATAAACCCACAATCTTGCATATCATGTTTTAAAGCATTTTCCCTTCTTATTAATTAATAAATGAATGAATGTATAATTTATTGCATACTTATTATGTGCAGGCACTTTAGTGAATGCTTTACACGCATTATCTTGTTGAATTCTCTCAGTGACACCGAGAGCTGGTACTATTATTATCATCATCCCTGTTTCACAGATGGGGAGATTGAGATTTAGAGACCTTTATTTGCCCAAAGCTCACAGCATTTCCTCATCTTAGGTCCTCATTACTTGCCTGGAGGGTCGCAGTAGCTTCGTATCTGGTTTCCCTGCCTTTCGTCTACTTCTCCTTAAATCTAGGAATGATATGTAAATTATTTAGTAGCCAATGAGAATGAGTACTTACTATAAACAACCCGTGTGGCCATGCCAATGCGAATGGGAGGGATGTCCTCCCCTGCTTGAATATGTCCTAAACATCTGTGAGATCCTATAACTGACTTTCTCCACAACTTTGGCCAGGTCCCTATTGCCTGCAGAATCAAGTACAAATACCTTCCCATGGCCTTTAATAAAGCCCGTGTGTGATCTGATCTCATCGCTACTTTCATTTTTACCTAATTTCTCACTACTGCCCTTTACTCAGTTTATGCCCCAGCTCATCTTGACTACTCATCATTCCCCAGATACGATTTTTCTGCTCTCTCTGCCTTTTCTGTTTATTCTTTTTCTTTGCCTCTTAGTCTATTTCTCCTCACTACAGACTAACCCATCCCTATAGGCCTAGCTCAGGCATCAGTTACGTCCTCTATGGCAACTTTTTTATACCCACAAGTGTAGGTAAATTTTTACTCCTTTGTGTTGGCACAAAACTTTTTTTTTTTTTTGTACCTCTCTTTTGGCACCTGACTCATTTTACAAATGGTATTTATACACATTTCATGTCTACCCTAATGGATTTTAAGCACTTTAAGGTCAGGGGGCCATGTGTAATTCAACTTTGTATCTCCCTTACAGTGCCTGACACCTGGGTGTCCAACAAATATTTATTAGATTGACCTGAATATATGTCAGAGTGATAATTATGACGGGGCTGTTGCTATTACAGAAGTCCACACTTTTCCATGGTTTTGCTTTCTGCAGTTTCGGTAACCGTTGGTCAACTGAGATCTGAGAATATTAAATGGAAAGTTCCAGAAATAAATAATTCATATGTTTTAAATTGCCACTGTTCTGAGAAGTGTGCTGAAATCTCCTGTCCTTCTGCGTCCGTCCTGCCCAGGACGTGAATCATCCCTTTGTCCAGCGTATCCCTCCCATTAGTCACGTAGTAGCCACCGCGGTTATCAGATTGTTGCCATATTGCAGTCCTTGTGTTCAGGTAACCCTTATTTTACTTAATAATGGCCCCAAAGCACAAGACGTAGTGATGCTGGCAATTTGGTTGTGACAAAGAGAAGCCACAAAGTGCTTCCTTTAAGGGAAAAGGTGAATGTTCTTGACTTAATAAGGAAAGAAAAAAAAAATATATGGTGAAGTTGCTAAGATTTGTGGTAAGAATGAATCTTCATTCCGTGAAATTGAAGGAAAAGAAATTCTTTGTAGTTTTGCTGTTGCACCTCAAACTGCAAAAGTTATGGGCACAGCGCATGATAGGTGCTTAGTTAAGGCGGAAGAGGCATTAAGTTTGTACAATAAGATATTCTGAGAGAGAGAGAGAGAACATTCACATAGTTTTTATTACGGTATATGGTTATAATTGCTCTATTTTATTATTATTAATCTCTTACAATGCCTAATTTGTAAATTCAACTTTAGCATAGGTATGTACGTATAGGAAGAAATAGTATATATAGGGTTAGAGACTATCTGCGGTTTCAGGCATCCACTGGGGGTCTTGGGATGTGTCCCCTGAGGTTAAGAGGGGACTACTGTATATAAATTTTGTGAATTGGGTTACTATAGGCATAAAGATGATAAGATTTGTCCAAGGGATTTAGGGGCAATTTCAGACTAGATCCAAATTCTCTTGTTGACTAGTCAGTACCCCTTTCTCAAGACCCTAAGATGTCACCATAGGGCTTTTCTAGAAAAGACCATGGACAGGGAACACATTTTTTTTTTTAACCTCTGTAGCTACACATTAAAGTGTCAGTTCTGCCAGAAAGAAGTCCAAAGAATGAGAAATTTTAGGTCCCGCTGAATTTGGGTTAACATAAACTGATGGGTCATTCTCTTCTCTTTTTCTCTGGGATGTTGAATTAATTAATACAGTTGTTCTCTGTGTTGGAATTATCAGTGGGCTACTGGGTAAGGATAATATTCTGGTCTCTACTTCTGGCAGTGATTTTTCTCTCCAGTATGGGAGACTACTGCTACCTACCACAGTGGCTAATACAGCTCTTGTTAACACAGTGTTTTATCTGTAGCTTTTTCTTAAGCCTTTGTATAAAAACTCATATTTCCCTGAGCTCTGCATTTTAACGAGATCAACAGGCTGTTTGCACACGGTTGCCTTTAAGTTAGCCCAGATTGCTCTTCTTCCTTATGCTCGGTTCTCATCCCCTCCACCAGGTCCCTTCTTTCTCCCTTATACCTCAGAAGAAACAAAACTGTTACCTGAATGAAATCTGAAACTTGCTGGTGTCTTTGTTTGGCAGCTGCAACCTCACTGTCTGAGATTGCTTCCCTCAGGGACTGTTGGGTATTCAGAGAATCCAGCTCCACAACAGCAGAAAGGCGGCAATACAGACTAATAAATTTCTCCCTGTAGCAGCGAAAATGAACTGGAAAATGGACAAGCAAAATAAGACATGTTAAGATCTGGTATCGAAATAGAGAAATTCATACCTCAGAGGAAACAAGTTGAATGAAAACATGATTTATTCATCCTATCAGTGGAAAATATTAGGCCATAAATAAATTATAAATGTGCTCTTAAGGGGCCAGTTGTCTGGCTTTAGTCATACAGTATTCCCTTTTAAGGTTTACCAAGTCCTGGTAAGGTATGGGGAAGTGGAGTCGGCTAAAGCTGCAGTTTATGTTCAGCCTCTAAAGTTGGGCTACTACTGGGAGAATAAGTTTGCTTATCACTTTAAAGGGGGAAAAAAAAAAAAGCAAGTAGCAATTTGAAACCTAGTTTTGACTGCCATGTCTGATTTCCAGTATGTATCTCGCATGTTCCTTTCCAAGGCCAGAAGTCCCAGAAGATACAAGGCATGCTTTTCTCAGCGTATGTTTTGTCTTTTGTCTGGCTGGAAAATGTCTGTAAAGACCTCGTATGATGAGTTTTGATTCTTCTCCTGCCTCTCCACTCCTCAGCTCCTCTGGAAGGATGATGGAGCTAATGCTCGATAGAGCATTTTTGTCTTCACCTTCCTCTCTTAAAAGATAATGGGCCAGAGGCCTAAGGAAACAGCCTAATCTTCATCTCTGTCATGGAGGAGGGAGAGAAGAGTGTGGGACTCAGCCTGGTGCAGGCAACCTGAGGTGATCCGAGTTTTCATACTTCTCTGACTGGCTCTGATCATATATCATAACTTCAGATTCCAGTAAGATGAGGAAAGCATCCCAGTTCAGACGAGTGTAGTACCAGTCTCTTCCTGGCCATTGCTGAGTTTGGAGACTCACTCGCCAGGAACCTCACTTACTCTGTGTGCCTCTGACCTGTATCAGTGTGTTTTGTGCTTTGGAAATAGGGCTGTAATAGCTCAACAAATCTGTGGGATGGAAACATTTTTATTTTGGCTTCTCCGGTGAGGAATTCTAGGAAGAACATCTAACTACTGTCCTTGGGCCTCTTTGCTGCTGATTCCTGAGACCTAGACCTGGACATTTAGGTAAACTGAAACCACATACCTCAAAATGGGGCATCTGGTCATCTATACACCTCACTGAGGGAGCCCTACTTTAATGCACATTGAGAGATTTTGTGTACCCTACAATTCCCATCTTACCATTGCCTGCTTCCTTACTTGATTTTCTCTCAGGATGAAACTCAGTTGAGTGTAAGGGTAACCTGCTCTGTTTGTGTTTCCTCCTATTGAAGTGGTAGAGAAGAATGGAGTGAGGGCTCCAGTGGCCCATCCTGATTCCAGCTGTGCACCATTTCAAGGCAGTGTTTCTGAATTCAGGTAGCTTTGGTTCTGGGTTTTTTTTTTTTTTTTCTCTCTGGTGTCAGATCCTTCCTTCTCACTTTCTCTGCTCTAACACGTCCTTGTCTGACAGAAGAACTGATCTCATTAAATGACAAACCATTGAGCTCTTCCCAAATGATCTACTTTTCATGCTTTTCCCTGGTTACAGACCTCTGTAGAGCTCCGTCTTGACTCAGGATAAAATCCAAACATCGCTATAAAGCAAGCTCCTTGAGATCTAGGATTTTAATTTATCTTCAGTCATATCTTTTGTCTTGCAGCCACCCTCTACCCTCTGCCTGCATTGACCCTACACTTTGGTCAAGCTGAGCCCTTTTGTGCTTCCATGCTTGTGAACATGCCATTTCCTTCTCCTCCAATACCCCCTTTTTTTTTTTTACCAATACCTTCAGGGCAGATTCTTCTGATACTTGAAAATTTAGTTTAAATATCTTCTCCTCAGTGAAATCTTCAGGGACAGCTCTTTCCCTTCAGGCAGAATTAGTTTCTCTTTTTTTGTGCTCCTAGACCACTTGTTTCTAAATGTATCAGGACACTGATCCTGCTTTACTGTAATAATGTGTTTACTTGACTGCCTTGGTATTAGACTGTGATTTCTTTGAGGGCAAGAACCGTGTCTCCTGTTAATTTTTATTTCCTCAAAACCTGGAACATTATAACTTCTCAGTTAATGTTTATTCACTGAATGAACCACAACAACAACAAAATGTGCACCCTGATCTGAAGAGAGCAGACCCTTCCTCCAAAGTCTCCTCTTTCCCTCCATTCTCTGTTCTCAGGGTGCTTTTGCTTTTCCTGTTTCAAAAGGTATACTTGAGGCCTGTGATATTTACTGGCCGCTCTACAGGAAAGAGTCACCATTACTTTTTAGCTTACTCTTGACCCTTGTAGCTCCCTGAATGTGTCTTTATGCCTTTCAAGGAGGAATTATATCCTGTTTGCACTTGACAGATGTCCTCTCTCCTGGCTGGAGAGTGAAGTGTCTCACAGTCTGCCTTTCCAAACCGAGTTGTAAAAAAAAAAAAAAAAAAAAAAAAAGCTTTTTTCCCTTCTTTCTAAAATATGACTGGGAAGATAGTGAGAGGCACTGAAGAATTTCTTTAAAGGAAATACTATCGGTCCCATCTGAATTCTAGAACGCCAGGGTGTCCACAACTTTCTCTTGTTGTGTCTCCTTGTGGTCAGAGCCTTGGATCAGTGGGTGGTCTCTCAGTGCCCACACCACCCGTGCCACTCGCCGCAGTAAGCTCTGAGGACCTTTCAACGACAAGGACAGGGCTTCACTTCCCCGCTCTAGTGGTTTTTATCCAGAGCCTTTAATGTTACTTTAACAAATGTTACTTTAACATAGTCTTTTGTGGTTTAGCAATGATACATTTGGTAGCCATCACTGAGAAGGGGAGGATAGACTGGAAGCTTCTAATTTTTTTCTAATGTGAATCACATGCATTTTACAGGCAAAATGGTATAAGGACACAAAAATGCATTATCCCAGACCACATGATTTGTTATTAATTTACAAACTAAGACTGATTTTCTGTGGTGTTTTCTCTCTCTTTTTTTTCTGTATAAAATTGTTGGCACCAACACTGGAAGTCAGATTAGGAGTATAGTAGAGTGGAAAGTACTCAGGGTCAGGTATCAGATGAAACTGGATTTGAATCATAGTTCTGCCACTTACTACCTTCATAATAATCGGCATATAACCCCTGGGAGCCTCCGTTTCCTCATATCTAAGACAGGGGTAATAATGTCTGCCTAGGATAAAACAACATAGTAGCAAACAGTAAAGTGCCCAGCATAGCATGTTGCACATATCAGATATAAAATAAATTTTTGTTCACATCCCTACCACGTCCCCCGGGGGATGAATGAGGCATTTAGTAGGTAGAATATCCGAATGGGATTGAGATTAGAATAGTCTTCCTAAAGATCTCTAACTCAATAAAGTCCTCATCAATCTGGGCCATGTAGCCTAGTTTGGAAGCTAAGGAACCAACAAGATTACCTCCTAGGGTCGGTTTAGTTCCGTGGTTCTTTGCTAAGGTGTCAGAAGGAACCTGGGCATAAGATGCCTCTCTAAAGATTCCTGGTAGTGAGTGAGTTGCTGTGGGAATTCAGGAATGGTATCCTAAATCATGAAAAATGGGCATTAGGAATGAGGGTTGAGACCGTGCCATTTCTTATAAGCCTGTGGCCTGGATTCCATTAGGCTCAATGCCTGGATATCCCACAGGCACCTCAAACAAAACTCATCGTTTGTCAAACTGAACTAACTCATCGTCTCTCCCCTCCCCCCAAACCTGTTCCTCCCCTCTTATTTCCTGTTTTGGTAGATGGCAGCGTTATCCATGTCAGCACGCTATTCAGACTCTCTGGCTCCTCCATCTTGCTCTTCAACCACATTAAATCCGTCACAAAGTTCTACTGATTTTAACTTCTAAATCCCTCTTGCCTCTTGCCTTCTCTTCTGTACCCCTGCTGTGGCAGTCTTGGTTTGAGTTCTTATCATTGCCCACCTGGGCCAGTCTCTTAACTGTCTCATTGCCTCTAGTCTCAGTCCTTTTTTTGTTTTCCTGCAATCCATAGAGTTGCTAAAACCTAGTAAGACCATATTACTCCTTTTCTTAAAAATCTTTTAATGACTCCTCTTTGCCTATAGGATAAAAGCTAACCGCTTTAGGATGGCCTAGCCCTGTGTGATTTTTACTTTTTAAAATTTTAGTTTTATCTTCTGTCACTCTTCCTCAGATGCCTTAAGCATCTTTCACAATGAACTACTAAGAGTGTACTTCATTGAGCTGCATTTTCCCTCATCTCCAAGCCTTTGTGCATGCTATTCCTTCTACTTAAAATGATTTTCCTTTTCTACCTTTTCTTTCCTTTTCTGAATGTTTATTTCTACTTCAGGGTCTATCTCAAATATTATCTCTGTAAGAAAGGATTAGGTGTCTTTCCTCTGAAATTCAGCAACCTACGTCTTACAGCAGGATTTTCATTGCATTGGGACTATTGGTGTAGACGTCTGTATCCTCCACTGGATTCTAGACTTCTGGTGGGCAGATTGTGTCCTATTAATGCCTATATGTCCAGCCCCAGCACAGGACTTTGCATACAGTGGAAACTCAGTAAGTATTTGTTGAATGAAGGATGCAGCCAAGCACTGACGTATGAAATATATACCAGGCTTCAAACTGTTTCTAAAAAAATTCCCCAGTTTCTTAATCTTGCTAGTCAAGTCAGTTGGAATCATAGAGCCAAGGAAGTTGATAAAAGTCAACTTTCTTCTTCATAGGCCTGCTCTCAATTGTGACTGCCCATAGCGTCAGGGCAGGGTGACCTCCTCAGTGTAGGCTAGGCAAATCCTCAAGAGACCGTATCACTGAACAGAGTTTCTAAGGGCTTTTCCTTTCATTTCTGGGAACAGCATAAATAGTGACCCTTGTTATTCCCTAGGCACATACTTTATTACTGCAGAGGATTGCTATCCTGCTCCTATCCAGAGTGTCGGGGAGTATCAGCTCTCACGCTGTGGAGGGGGAGTGGGTCTGCAATTGTACCACTTTGCCTCAGCTCAACCCTGCTCATAGAGCTCTCACAGCATCCTCCTGTACGATGGTCTCTCTTTTTTCCCAGGAAGTAATCCTACGAAGGAACATCCTATGGGTCTTCCCCAGCCTCGTCTTTACTCCAGGAGACAGAGGGCTAAGCTCCTTTATCATTTTGTCCTTGCTAGATCTAGTTTGTGCTGGAATAGGCACAGATACAGTTTCCCATAGCTGGTTAACAGGTTATTTATGATTCACTTGGGCCAGTGGCGGGAACATGGTCAGTGTGCCAAATCTCAAATCTTTTCATTGTATACGGGATGACTTATACAAGTCAGACTGAAATATAGTATAACACTTTATTCTGTTATAGGGTGCATATTCCCATAATTTGCACTTTTCAAGTTTTCTTAGAACTCTTATGTTGTTATTACAATTTTCTGAGTTCTGATTGAATTTTCAAGAACATTCTCTTTCTCAGGAATGCTTAGTGTATCTATTGACCTTTTACTATGGACCTGTCTATGGAATATAGAAGTCCCTACCTATACAAAAACAAGCAAAAATTGCTTAGGTCTTTCTTCGAGGGGCCTAGGCCCACTGTAGCAAGCTCTTAGGAGTTCCTATAGACGGTATTATTAAGTGCTTGCAGGCTGCTGTCTGATGGAGGAAGTAACTGATAATCTGCCTCTTTGGAAGCTCTGATTGCTTGGAAATAAGAGAGAGTTTATCAGAGTTCTTACTAAGGCCCAGTGGTATTTAGAAAATGGTTGCTGGTGGTGCTAAAGTACAATAAGCATAGTACTAGAGTATATTAATTTCCTGATACTGGCAATATTTCCTCCTGACCCCTAGGAAAGACTAACAGGATTGTGTATGCCAGTGGAAACAAGCCCAATCAAGTGGTCTTTTCTGGAACCTTACATGGCCCTCATTAATCAGGTGGGTCACCAATGATATGGTAACAGCAGAGAGCCAGTAGGGTAAAAAGTTATGTTTTACTCTAGGAAAAAAAACATCTTAAAGTCAGGAACTGTTGAGATCCAGGCTTTGATCTACAGCCTGGTTTTCATAGGTGAAGGATAGTACCTGATGGTCTTATATTGCTTTTAGTATTAAGAAGAGGTAAGACGGGTCAAAGAGATAGACACTGTTGGATTCTATCACTTTGCTAACCACAACCTTAGTTTTCTAAATTCCTAAAACGTCTTTTTCTCTGTGTTCTAGGCAGTACTTCAAGTGTGGTCCATGGATTGGCAGCTTCAGTATCAGCTGAAAGCTTGTGAGAAATGCAAATTCTCCAGCCCCTACTGACTCAGCATTTCTGGAGTGGGACTCCAAGCATCTATTTTAACAAGCTCTCTAAGTGTTTCTTATGTACATGAAAGTTTGAGAAGCCCTGTTCTAGGGCATCATATCCTGAAGTATGTTTTCTGTGGGTTTTTAATAGGTGCCCTGCCAAAAATGGTTCTAGTTGTTGTCAAATGAGTTCGGAAAATATTGGGCTAAACAAAGTTAAGCTTTTTATTTTTTTGTGGGGCGGACTACCAGATTCTGCAGAGCTTTTAGTATGTTACTCTACTACTCAAAAATCTCCATTGTATTTCCAACACACTTAAAGTAAAATCCAAAGTCCTTATCATGATCTATGAAGCCGTGCATGATCTGGCCACTGCTGGCCTTCTGATATCATTTCCTACCTTTGTTGCTCTTGCTTAGTACATTCCACCTACACTGATCTCTTAGCCAGGCTCACTCTTACTGTAAGGCCTTTGCACCTGCTGTTTTCATTGCGTGGAAATCTTGCATCTCTGCTCAAAGGTATCTTCTTCAGAGAGGCCTTCCCAGGTCGTCCTATACAAAATTGTAGTTCCTGTCACTTCACTCCAGTCCTTTATCCTGATTTATTTTTCTTCATAGCTCTCACTACTGTCTGACATTTACAATATTGATGTTTGTTGATTAGTTTACCATTTGTTTCCCCCACTGGACCGTTATTAGCTCCATGAGGAGTTTGTTCATTGCTGATACTTCAGTACCTGGAATGGTGCCTGGCACATAGTAGGTTACTTAAATATTTATTGAAGAACTAGTGAACAAATGAGCGAAGAGAGGGAATTGTAGAATAGAGAGTAACAGCAGTAGGATAAAGTGTAGTTGCCCAAGAATAGTGTGTGAGCCTCCCAGAAAGCAAGATAGAGAGGATACTTGCAGGGCTTGGTCCTCGAGGATCTTGAGAGTCAAGTCAAGTCACTGTTATGACTGATACTAAAATCATTGATCATTCCCATTCCCCACTGAGGCATTGGGGAAATGAATCTCATGTGTTGTTGCCTGTAATCATGGAACAGTAATGACCATTTCACACAGAGTGGACTCCCAGTTGGCTCTCCAATGAAGTATTTTCTTTAGTTCTTTTCTCTGTCATTTATCTATCCCTGGGAAATCATTCACTTTCATGGCTTCAGCTGTTATCAGAAGACATTGGCCAACTTTCTGTGTTTAGTACCCAACTTTGTCTCCTGCATTTTTACTGCCAGTTGTATATGTCTACTTGGCTGTTGAATTAGCACCTACAGACTCAAGGTATGCAGAGCTAAGAGTATCATATTCTTCCCCAAAGCATTTTCTTCTCTGATTTCCTTATGTCTGGTTAATGGCAGCAATATCCTCACAGTCTTTGAAACTAAAAACCGTGGGGGTCTTCTAGAAGTCTCTAAACTTTGCCTTTTCTCATTCAAACAGTTGTCCAGTCTTGTCGATTACTTCCAGTGTTTCTTACATCCGTGTATGTTTCCTTTTTTTTGTTTTGTGTCTACCTTAACACTGGAATATTATAATAACCTCTGAACTATCTTCCCAACCCTGCTTTCAATCCATCTTAAACAGATTCCTCAGCCTGACTCTTAACAGCACTGCCCAGTATGGCTACAGCTTGTCCATACAGCTTTATGTCTACTGTTTCCTCAGTTCATTTCTCAGATCTAGCCAAACTGGACCACTTGTTCTTTTCCTGATTCTTTCTGAGTTCTTCTGTTCTTACGTCTTTGCTCATTCTGCTCCCTCTGACAAAAAAGCTTTCATTCTCCATGTTTATCGCATCCTGTCCATTCTTTTAACACCCATATCAAATATCCCCTCTCCAAGATGGCTTTTTGATACCTTCCTTGAGAAAACGTGCTTTCCTTTCTTTTTTCAATAGCACTTAACGCATAAGATTTTGGCACATTCTATACGTCATTTAAAAATTACCTCGTGTTCTTATTTTACTCCTACCACTGTACTAAAAAGCCCCTTGAGGGCAGAGCCTTTGTCCTAACTCATCTCTTAATCTCCACAGTAGGTACCTAATGTGCTCGTAGAGACTTGAATTGAAATACCTTGACTCAAACTATGTTTTGTAACAGCAGTGCAGTTATATCATAGACGAAAAATGTTCATTGGATGGGGAACTCATTAAATGGTCACATTCACATTCAGGCATTTGGGGAGTGGTATGGCCAATATTATTAATGACTTGGCACAGAAGAGGTACAAGAAGGTTAAATGATTTCCAGTGACACAGTAGAGGACCCAGTCCTCTCAAGTCCCAGTCTGCAAGTCTGATTCAGGCTTCTCTTTATAATTCCCCCTCCTCTGGAAATAGCAATTGCTGTTCATCAGCTTTCGGGCATGTAAACTTCTTGGAGCAAGGGAAACTGGGGGACTCCATCCATTTATCCTCCAGAGATAAATTCAGACTCAGATGCCCAGGTCTCAGAATGCGACATCAGGCAGTTGCCTTGTCTGTTTCTAAATCTGGTGGATGGGGAGCAATCCAAAGAGAGTCTGCCTCCATTCCACCCACCCAGTCACTCACCCTCCCACAAATCCTGCAATCCATTTGAACTGATGGAACTCTTGCTAACTGCCTCTTATTGGCCTGTTACAAAATGAAGCATGGGGAGGAGACAATGCTTCCCTATTCACCTTTGCAGTGGGCAGCAGGGGTCTCTGCAAAAAGAGAGAACCTGGGGCCCAGGCTATTCATTTTTGAAAGTTAGGACAAGATCTTCCACCATTCAGAATCCCACATTATAATCACAGTATTGCATCCTGGGAGACCCTGTCAGCTTCTCAAGTGGTCTGCTAGAAATTGAGTCTATTTAATAAATGAGCGCTACTTATAGACTTTTTTCCCCTTTAAAGTGATACACACTTTGCATTTTAATTTCAGTATTTTTTTTTTCTCATTTGGAGGAAAGAGGGGGCAGGAAGCGGGGAAGAGAGAAGAAAGAAAGAGAGAAAGAAGGAAAGAAAAGAAAAGAAAAAAAAAGAAAAGAAGGGAGGAAGAAAGAGAAGGGGCAGTGCTTTTCATGAAAACCTTAGTTCTTGTATTTATGTTTTAGGAAAGCAAAGGGGAGGCAAGAACTGCAGCCTGATAACTGAACTTTCTGTTTAGAAGTCCCTCCTCTCCATTGGGCCTTAGCTAGGTTTCAATAATCATTGCTCAGGCACATAGTTTTGGAGCTTTGCTTTCTCTCAGACTTGTACACAGTTCTAGGAAGGGTTGTTGCCAGAGCCGTCATGTGATTTATTGACCCTCCACTGGGACAAGGGGGAACAGATATAACTTTGTGATTTTATTATAAGGAGGCTGGGTTAATATTTCTAGGTGAAACAAGCTACTATACCAAGTTCAAACATCTGAAGAGGGAGGTTAAGAAACCCTGAGTGCGGGGTGTAAGGATTATTCTGTCCTGGGGCTGTACAGACGTCGTCTGAGGCAGGGAGCAGGAGAAGAAAGGACACATTGTGACCCATTTCCAACACCTCCTGTGTGTAGAGGCGGAAGTTCCTTGCCTGCAGAGGGACACGCGCGGAGGAAAAATAGGAGCGTTACAACATGGCACTTACATAAACAACACCAAACTGGCATAAAACATCTAACAAAATTACACAACTTCAAGCTTGGGATTTTTATACAACATAAATATTAGGGTTCAGTCCATTTAATAATGCTATATAAAATCAAGATTTAAGGCAGTAATGTTCCACATAAACTCTGAAAACAACATTTATGCTTCTTATAAAAGCAGAAAATGATTGCATTCTGTGGGCTTTTCAAAATGATGAATATAATTACATGAAGCAACAAAAATGGATTGAATTAAAAATCCACTAGTTTCAATTTAAGTTGGTTAAGGGGGGAAAATGTAGTTTCTGGCCAAGGACTGAGAAAATTTTACAAGTATCCAAAAAAAAAAAAAAAAAAAAAAGTTTGTACTCTTAGGCAGTTAGGCAGCCTTCTCCCAACATGTATACGTAGCCCAAGAGTCACCAGTGAAATATGAGCTGCTTCAAACTTTCTAAGCCCAAGAAACCCTTTAATGGTATCTACTGTTGCAAGTTGAGCTGGTATTTTTTTTCCTCCTCCTGAGTACATGGCCACCCCCAGAATAATCCAGTTGTGCCTCTAGTGTCTTTATAGCATCTTGTGCAATTTATTCTTCATCAGTGTTGGCTGTTTTGGACTAGGCTTGCAATATTGACTTGTAATCAGAGCAGTACCCCAAAGGAAGAACA
The DNA here is from genome assembly GCF_026419965.1 of Kogia breviceps. Classification (NCBI taxonomy): domain Eukaryota; kingdom Metazoa; phylum Chordata; class Mammalia; order Artiodactyla; family Physeteridae; genus Kogia; species Kogia breviceps. The sequence continues at coordinate 25,973,902 of NC_081328.1, forward strand.
CTCTCATATAGACTCTTGCCTCCATGGGTCAGAGGCCAATTCATAGTTGTCTTTCTGTTATTTAAAGAGAGCCAGTCACTCCTGTTACAGTCTTCGTGTTTGCAGGCTAAACTTGGTTTATTTTCTGTGTGTATAGGAATAGTAGTGTGTGTGTGTGTGTGTGTGTGTGTGTGTGTGTGTTGAGTGGAGAGAGATGGTGAATGTAGGTCAAAAAAAAAAAAAAATCCAACCTAATGCTCCATGATGTTGGCTTACTAGACAGAACCTAATAAGCTTTTACTCTTCTCTTCTGTGCCTACAGGGTTTTTTTTTTTTTTTGAAGTTGCTTATTAGTGGAGGTAAGATTTGCACATCTTGATTTAGACCAGACAAGTGATTTTGACAGCAAATTTTCTGTTTGTGGAAAGATAGCATGGCATAACCTTGGCCACTGCTCTAGACTTAGACTACCAGTAATCTTCTGTTGTTAAGTAAATTATTTGCAGATCTAACCATACATTTATTTATTTACTTATTTGTTTATTTATTTATTCCCCTTGCTTCACGCTGTCCTGAAGCTGAGACTTGATGTCTTTCAAGGTGGGTTAGCCAATTATTTTTCCTTGTTTGACCAAACCACAGTGAAGTGGGCTCTGGGAGCTTTGGAAGACGTCAACTTGGCAGAGCTAGGGAAAAGGTACAGAAGTGCGGTCCGTGTCCACTTACAGGCATCAAATTGAAAATGTGCATGTATGTGCAAAGTGGTATGTAAATAAATGAACAAAATATGTATACGTACATTTTTTTACCTCTTGAGTTTTACCCCATAATGCAGTTTCCACGAGCCATAAAAAGAAGATAAAAATGGTAAAGACTAGTACCTGGTGTAGAGGTATATTGATCTGCTTAAGGAGAGCTTTCACTGCCATCTGGAGCTCGTAGAAGAACAATTGCATGGGGCAGTCAGAAGTATGATCCACACTTTCCATAGATTCAGAGCCAGAAAGCTTTTGGACCAATTCCCACTCCTCTCTGTATGTTGAATCAAGTTAAAATTAGAAATATAACAAAAGTTCAGAACGCAGCTCAGAACATTTTAACTGCATATGTCCAGAACCTGAATAACCAACTTTGGGTGGTTAAAACTTGATGCAATTCTTGAAATTTGAACTTTTTTTGCCACCCAAATGGAGTTTAAAATGAACTCTTTCTAATGTAAGCTTATTTCACCTATCAAACCACGTACACCTCAGAACAGCAGGTCTGATTTGTAATGAATCAGTTTTTGAGATTGGAGCTTTGAAATATTTTGTAATAATTTCCTGTCTTCATTTTTCTTTTCCTGAAGATCCCCTGTAAGTTCTAAGACGCTGCATTTTACCACAGGGGCATCTGCTGGTTAATTCAGCAGTTGGGTAACCACAGGACTCTGGTCCAACTCAGGCAAGAAACCACATGGCACGTTTCAACCCTGGCCTGTTGTGATCGTGGGTACTACTTTGGTTTCCTTCCCCTTCCAAAAGCTTGAGAATCACAAACAGGAACAGCAGACAATTCCAATAAAAGGAACCAGGGGACACACATCACTGCTTCCATCCTCCTTTCAAACCAGTCATCTGTGTCTTTATTCTGCATGCTCTACAATCCTTCCTAGTGAACTTTTCCAAATGTCCCGCCGAAGGGAAGGGAAAATAATGGTGGTGGGAGCAAAGCACATCTGGTTTGTCCCCCCAAAGCTGCTCTTCAAAAGGATCTTGAAAAGATCAAGGTAAATGCCTCTTGGGCAACATTGTTTCCACAGGTATTTTAGCACAAATCTCTAAGCACGTGCAGTTGGCCCATTTTCTGACTCTGCGGGGAGCAGCGATGTGCTCTCAGGGGCAGGCTAGGGAGGAGAGGAAAGCCCTCCTGTTTGGGAATGGAAAGAGAGGAGGTGCTAACATATGTTCCCACCCTCGTGAAAATCCTCGGAGGGCTCTCCCTGATGGGTTATACCCGCTGGGGCTCCAAGCTATGAGCCAGAAAATGAAATTGATTGTGACATGAGCTTTTCATCAGAGTACACTCTTTTTTAACCAGCTACCCTCTTAGAAAAGTTTCTGTTTTCATGATATCAGTTTCATTTCAATTCCCACACTGGAAAAGACTATGGAAAAATCTACCCTTTGTCTCAATAAGAGGAAAAAAAAAAAAAAAAAGAAAATTAAATCCTGCTTCAATCTGGGCATACTGTTGGCCTCACAAATAATTGAAATCTTTGAGAACCTGCTTGGGAACTATATCTTTTCTTCCGTCACTGATACTGAACTAAATGAGGGGTTCTGACTAGCACAAGTATGCACAAAATCTAAAGGACCACATTGCTAAAATATGATCTGTAATCAAATTAGAAAATAAATTACCAGGAAGAATACCGTGAAACATCTACCACTAATCAGTTGAGTCTTTAAGGATGAGGGAGATGGAACTGGCAGGGGGAAGGCTACTGGAGTCTTTTGTAAAAATGAAACTTGGATCCTTGGCAAATGGAAATTAGTTGGTACAACCACTAAAAGATAGAGTCTAAGCCTTTAAGACACAAATCTAGAAAATGGATGAAAGTAACCATTGCAAAATCAACCCACAAATGAGCCTCTTGGGAAGGACTGAGAGAACTAATGCTGATTGTAGAAGTGGCCACCAGATGGCAGACTTAAGTCTAGGTGTAGTTGGTAAGTGGAAGAGAATATGGCAGCTAGTGAGTTCTCTGAAGAGACCGTCATCATCATCATCTCCTTCATGGTCATCAAGTAGTATTTAATAAACATTGTGAGATACTCTAGTTAAAAAGTTCTTCTCACTTTAGGGACCACATTTTAAATGACCAAATTAGAGTCTCCTTTGGTTAAGCAAATCTGTAGGTGCAGGCTAGAGCCTGAGGATCTAAATTGTACACTGAAGCTTGACAAACTCTTTTTCAAGTTCTTTCCCTTTTCTTATCTGTTCTTTCTTTTCCTTTTCTTTTTGTGTTGAACACAGTTCGGTTCATTTTAGTAGACCTTCAGAGGTGTACTCGAGGGCTAGTGGTAAAGCTGAGTCAGATTACCAAGATTGGGCAACTTTTCCAAAGTTAACGGTAATTCACCATAATGCCAAATCATAGAGCAATTTCCAGAAGGTCAGGCCTTGTTACTTCTTTTCTTCCCTAGAGAACCATAAAGAGTGTAGGAAACATACAAAGTCCTTAGGCCAGGGGGTTGGGGTGGGGGGAGTGAGGGTCCTTTAAGGTTAAAGGGAGACCAGTTACTCTACTAGAACCCATTTATATACAAGTGATTTTTTAAAATGTGACTTTTTAGGTTGTGGAGAAAAGGTATCGGAAATAGCAGTGCTGAAAGAAAAGGGCATCTGTTCATTAACCTGAATGTCAGTGGTTGCATAGAGGAAAGTGAAAGGATGGTGTCCCCTTTAAATGGGCCCACTCCTTCCACCAGTCAATACTACAAGCCCTCCTTAGAGGGATGGGATAGGGAGGGCGGGAGGGAGGGAGACGCAAGAGGGAAGAGATACGGGAACATATGTGTATGTATAACTGATTCACTTTGTTGTAAAGCAGAAACTCACACACCACTGTAAAGCAGTTATACTCCAAAAAAGATGTTAAAAACAAAACAAAACAAAACAAATAAACCGAGCTATGCCTTTACCCCACTGTGCTGGCCCCTGAGGACATCTCATCGCAGAAACTTCACTCAGAAGTAACATTTCAGTTTCCTTCTGGCACATCAAACCCATCACAAAGCCATAGTTTCATCATGAGGAATATCTAAACTCCTCACAACTTACTTGGAAACGTTATTGTTCTCACGGATCTTCACATGGCAGAGAATGTTAGGCAACTTTTGGGTAACAAGAACTTTGATTTGATCCACCGAGCTACATAGCTTGAGGTAACCCAGATATAATCCAGGAGAGAGACGCTGATGACTCCTTTTGTGATAGGAGAGAATATCCTGTAGGATGAAAAACAAAACAAAAAACACATTAAAAGGCAATCTCTTTTCATTTCTTAGGTACACCATGTCATGAATTAAAGGAGCTGTAGCTAAGTAATTAGTGAGAAACCTTGGATACCACCACGAATGTTGAGAATGTGTTGGTGGTACAGCCAGTCTTACCTTCAGGAGAATTAGCCTCCAAGTCAGGTACTCAGCCATTAATATATCCTGCCTGCTTATTTTCCTCAGATTTCTGTCCCACAAATAGGTGTGTGAGTTGTGATTGGGAATGGTCTGGTGGTGGTGGAGGCAGATACTAAAGAAAAATAGAATTCATAATTTCTGTCCTTGAAGGGCTTATTGTTTAGCTGGGGGAAAACAAATTGCAGGTGTAAAAACAGACAAAGCAGTATAGGAAGCCTCATTATTTCAGGATAACTGGTGTCAGGAAAGGGATCACAATTTTATAGTAAGTAGAAAAAAAAGGATTTGATTGATCTGTTATCTTGAAAAATGAAACAAGCAATAGCAATAGATTTATTTATCTTATTAACATTCGAGTTATAATCACTAATTCTGAGAATGGAGAGAGAATCAAGTGTTGATTCTTGGGTTAACATTTTATTTTATTTTATTTTATTTTTATTATTATTATTTTTTTTATTTTTATTTTTTTTTTCAGTATGCGGGCCTCTCACTGTTGTGGCCTCTCCCGTTGCGGAGCACAGGCTCCGGACGCGCAGGCCTAGCGGCCATGGCTCACGGGCTTAGTTGCTCCGCGGCATGTGGGATCTTCCCGGACCAGGGCACGAACCCGTGTCCCCTGCATCGGCAGGCGGATTCTCAACCACTGCGCCACCAGGGAAGCCCGGGTTAACATTTTAGACTGAATTGTGTGATAGCTGAAATGCTGTTCCTAATGTTTGACTTTCACCATGTGATCATGAAGAGGATAATTTTTGCAAGAGTATTTGAAGACTCCGTATACATATTTTTTCCCTTGTATTAAAAAAAGTTGATATTCAGGTCATTCTCTTATAAAATCCTTGTTCATTGTGTGGTCTTCAGTTGTTAACTGGCCTACCATTGCTAGATTCTCAATTGTCAGTAACTTTGCATGTGATTTGATTAGTCTCCATGTCATCTTCACGAGCTTCACAAAATTCTGTATCTTTTACAAGATTAAAAAATTTACCTTGTAATAGATTTGCAATGAATTTGCATTGTGTTGTCACATCACAATATTCCATAGGCAGCGGAGACTGAATGAAGTTGGTGCGATAGGAAGTGCCAACCTAGTTAAGCACAGAGGGATGTTTGAGTGGGGTTTTGTTTTCTATGCGGTCAGTTTTCTAGTGAACTATTAAGGTTGTGACTTTTGCTTCTCTATACGACTGCAGGAACTCAGGTAATAAATACTTGGTAATACAGACACTCCCTCTCCCGTATATCAGTAGGTAAGACTTTTTATGCATTTGGGCAGTGTAGGGGTGAAACAGAGTAGGAGTAATGACTCAGGAAACTGATTATAGGGGAGGGATTTCTATAGGCCAGAGTTTAGCCTAGTTTTCAAAGGGGGTAAAAAAGAGGGAATCATCTCTACCACTAAATGTAGGGAAGGCAGAAGAGAAGAGGAAAAAAAAAAAGTTTAAACTTACACAGAATTCAGTATGGAACAGAAAGGTATGAGGTCTTCCTTGACAGTATACTCTGAAGAAATGACCCCTCCTCTGTAGAATTAACCATCTGTAACATCTAACATATGCTATTATGTATTGTCTCCTTTGTCCCGTCCTTATCAAACATATTGAGTTCCAGGTACTATAGGACACATTGGGGTTTCAGGTGAACCTCATCTGATCCCTGCTTTTGAAGAGGTCAAGAAAGACAGATGAGTAAAGGAATGATCACAATATACTGAAACCAGTTTATAATAGAGGCAATGTAGGCATACAGAGGAAGGAGTACTTAACTTATATTTTTCTTCTTTTATGTTCTTTTCTTGAACTAGACTATGAAATTAATGGCAGGGCTTTTTTTTTTTTTTTTTTTTTTTTTTAATTGCTTTGTCTCCTTAGTGCCCAGTACTGTTTCTGTATGTAATAGGTTTGCAACATGTGGAAATCAGGCCTTGTCCCTAAAACAGAATGTATGAGAATAGCAGAAGGGGACAAAGTAAGAATGGTCACAGTTGGAAGGAAGACATAACTAGCATGTATAGAAAAGCAAAGACTAAATAACTTTTAAGATATTTGGCAAAGAAATAGACTAGAAAAATTTGACTTCACGATTAAGAAGGAGGGCATTCTTATTAATATAAGGAAATTGATAAGGCTGAATTTTTTCATCTTGTCTCTTCAGAACAGATCGCAGATAATTAGTTGACTAGAGGAAGTTCAGTCAAGGTGAAATTTTGAGAAATGAACAGGTAATCAAAGAGAGAGAAACAGTTAATGAGAGAAGGAAAAATGCAAGTATTTAATCAGCAGAATTTGACGATATGCACCCTAGGGGTGCTTGCTGTACTAGCAGATGTGGCCACATACCCACAGATCATTATTTCTGAGAAGTGATGGAGAACTGGAAAAGTCCCTAAAGACTGGAAAAGGGCAAATATGCCTATCTTTGAAACAGGAAGGGGAGAAACACAGAATGACGCTAGTAATTAAAGACCACCAACTTATAGATCTTCGGGAAAAATGAGAACAAACCATCAGTCAATCAATTTGCAGTCACCTAGGAAACCCTGAGACACTAAATAGGAGTCAACATGGTTTTGTGATGGGCAAATCATACAGACAACTTTAATTTCTAATAGCAAAAGAACAAGATCCATAGACCAGGGAGTTGTCTCCAGTATAATCTGTTTCACTAGATAATCTGGGAAAAGTATCAATAGAATCTTGACCGCATGACTTTAATAAGCTGAATATCAGGGTTGAAGATTCGTGGATGATGGGGATAGTATGGGAATAGTAGGACATATTGAGTGATGGCCCAGTAGAGACTGGTCCTGAGAGCCAGTCGGTTCATCATGTTTATTGATGTTCCAGACAAAGAAATGAAGAATGTATGTATCAAATTTGTGGGTCCCAAATTTGGTGTGGTTTTGATTTTCTGGAAAATGGTAATAAAGCTCTGAATGACCTTATGCATTGGAAAAATAAGCCTATCATAATTAGGGTTGAAACGTAATCAGAAAATGTGCTTGTAAAGACCCAAACCCAAGAGTACAAATATAGAAATGGGTATGAGTATAAGAAAAAACATGTGGGGGTCAGAACTGACCACAAATAGAATGTGAGTTAGGAACATACTGTGGTTATGTAAAAAACAACACCATTCTGGGATGGAGTGATTCACTCTTTCATTCAATTTTTTAAACGACTATTACTGAGCATCTACTATGTGTTTTCCTGCCTTTACATAGTCATTTACCCTTCATTAGTCAGGATGTTTTTGGAGCCTGAGAAATGCATGGGAAGAGAAAGAAGCTGTCCTATTCACATAATCTGAGGTACATTAGAAAGGCCTCCTAAGCCAAATCAAATGCCTGTGGGTTTATATATTGCCTGATTTGACCTCTAACCTGCATTTCTAGTCTCTACTTCCACTGCAGTCCTCTTGTGTCTCTTATCTCCAGCCAAAATGGATTGCTTTTTCCTTCCTCATACATAGCCTAATCTCTCTTTGATTCTTTGTTGGTTCATGAATTCACTCATTCTACCAACTTTTATCGAGCACTTACTATGTATCAGGCATTGTGCTAGGATGTTAGTGACATCAAGATGAGTAGGGAGGGAGACGCAAGAGGGAAGAGATATGGGGACATATGTATATGTATAACTGATTCATTTTGTTGTAAGGCGGAAACTAACACACCACTGTAAAGCAATTATACTCCAATAAAGATGTTAAAAAAAAAAGATGAATAGGACATGATCCTTCTTTTCATGGAGCTCATATTTCAGTTTGTGAGAGAGACATGTGAGCAAGTTTTTCTTAACTCAGTATGATAAAGGTTGTGTAAGGTCCATTGTGGACCCAAGGGAGGGTGGGATCTACTTTTCCAGCTTTCACCTTAATTTTTTGTACCATGCCCTCTATTTAATTTAATTCTCTATTTAATTAATTCCTTCCTTCCTCCCTTCTTTCCTCTCTTCCTTTCTTCTTCCCTCCCTGCTTCCTTTCCTCTCCCTCCCCCCCTGTCTTTCTCTCTCTTTTTCTCTTTTTCCCTCCACCTGGTAAACTTAACTTACCCTTCATGGCTCAGCCAAATGTCACCTCTTCTACAACGCCTTCCCTGATATTTCCAGGTAGAATTAATACTTGCTTTGTCTGTGTTTTCATAGTATGCTGTTTGTACTGCTAGCAGGTTCTGGTTTAATTCTGCCTTGTATTACCTTGATTTGTGGACAAGTCTGTCTCCCTCCCTTGACTGAACTTGAAAGAAAGGACCTTGAGTTATTCATTTGTTTTTCCTATAGCACCTAGAAGAGTTCCTGGCACCTAGCTGGTGCTGAAAAAATGTTTATTAACTATGTAGTGAGAGGCCCAGAGGTAGTGGGGGTCTGGGGCTGAACCTTTGGGAGAGAATATGTTGTGTTGGTGCAGTGACCAGGAAGGGTATACCCTTCTTCTCTTCATTGATCAGATATCTATCCTAAGAGCTTGTTAGAGGAACAATATGTAGTTGCTTTTCCAATAACTACAGGGCTTTTGTTTTGTTGGATAGGGTATGGAAGCTGAATTGTCCAGGGTTAGCAGAGGTCATAAAATGGTGGCCTGTGGCCCAAGATTATATAGGCTGCCAAGAATGTAAATTTTCTGAATTATTTTCTAACTTTTAAAAATAAAGAGATTTTATCCAAAACTCTGGACTTTCAACTTCTCTTTAAAAATTGAAAAATATTTCAACATTGGGGCCACTTTCTTTCAGTGTAATTAGCTGAGGCTGAACAGGGCTGTTCTTTAGATGAGACAAGGGCTCTTCAGATTCCTATAGTCTTTGTTACTTCCACTTTTTTTTATATTGACGTATAACTCACATACCATAAAATTCACTCTTTTAAAGTATGAAATTCAGTGGTTTTTACTATAGTCACAAGGTTGTGCAACTATCACCACTATCTAATTTCAGATTATTTTCAACATTCCAAAAAGAAGACTCCCATTCGTTAGCTGTCATCCCCCAGTCCCTCCTCTTCCTGCCCCTGGAACCACTCATCTACTTTCTGTCTCTATGGCTTTACCTGTACTGGATATTTCACTGTGTAGCATTTTGTGTCTGGCTTTGTTCACTTAGCATAATGTTTTCATCCATATTAGCATGGATCAGTACTTCATTTATGGCTGAATAATATTCCATTATATGAATACATCACTTTTGTTTATCCATTCGTCAGTTATTGGACATGTAGGTTGTTTCCACTCTTTGGCTACTGTGAATACTTCTGCCATGAACATTGGTGAACAAGTTTTTGTGTGACCCCAATTGTTTCTTATATCCAGCCCAGTTGACTCATTTCCATTAATCTTCCTGATTCCAGTAGTTTTTGATCCCCATGTTAGGGGTTCCTTGGAGGTAGAGAGAGCAGGAATGTGCAGGAAAAAAGCAGAAAAGGGCAGAAGAGATAGTAGGTCCCGGGCACCTCAGGTGTAAGAAGAAGATGCTGGGTCCTTGTAGGTGACAAGAAATGCCTAAGGAGATCAAGAGAAGGAAAGCAGGGATGGGAGGGAGATGGAGGGCAAGCTTCACCACAGCTTCTCTAGGATCACACTTTTAAACAGGATCTAGAGAAAAGGACGGGGAAGGTGTGTAAAGCAGCATGGCAGAATGGGAAGGGCACCAGGCTAGGAGTCAGAAGACTTGTGTCTTAGTCCCACAGGCTGCTTTTTTGGCTGATACGACCTTGGTGAGTTACTTCCCGGAAATCCATAGCTTCATTTATGAATTGGACAGAAATTTCCCACTCAACCTCACTGGGTTTTCATGAGGATCAAATGATATAGATGTGACAAAGTGTTATAAACTGGGAAGTGTAGTACCAATGTGAGAGATTAATCTTCAGAGAAAACTTTACCTGGAGGTTTCCAGTTATTGAAGTGACCCCTGAAGATTATGGTCAGAGAAACGCAGCACCTGAGAGGGGCCTTTCTGTTGGAAACACAGTTGACCCTTGAGCAACGTGGGTTTGTACTGTGTGAGTCCGCTTATACGTGGATTTCAATAAATATACAAAAATATATGTGTGGAACATTGTGCACACTTGTATTGTGCTAGACTTGTATTGAAGTGGATAACCTATCCTTACATAGGCAAAAGGTGAGTAATATTTAATGTAAAATTAATAATGTTTTAGTTTTCTTACTGATTTATAACTTTTCTTTCAGAGAATTACATTACCATACAGTATGCCTGTCTCTTGTAACTGGAGAAACTGCCTATCAGCCTATCATCACAGGTAAGTGGTTTTTTTAAAAAAGTAACAATGTTTCCAATACTGTATTATGAATGTGGCTATAATACTGTATGCCGTAAAAATTTTATGACCATTCGTAAGCATATATAGGCTAGGCTACCGTGAAGCAGTTGTATCAGTTACACTAGGCTACCATAAAGCAGTCGTACTGCTGCTTCTTTATTATCAATGCATGAATTGTTATACCTCTAAATAAATATGAATTTCTTTTTCACATTATAATTTTTTTTGGGGGGGGGTCAAAAGTTATATGTGGATTTACTACTTGGGGGGTGGTGGTGTCAGCACCCCTAACCTCCATGTTGTTTGTTCAAGGGTCAACTGTACTCATCGCCAGTTAGTTTGCTCAGGGGGATTCTAACTTGTCTGTAATAACTCTCTTTTCCTTCCCAGGCAAGTGTGGGAAGGGTTTCTCTCTCCCTCCCAGATATATGAGAGAGGCCTGTTATGAAGGTCTGGGACTTGAGAGGGTCAGGAATTTGAGCGGGTTAGACCCTGGAGGTTCCCTGGGGCCTTAAAGGATTAGTACATTAGTTATGGGCCCAGATTTTGTTAAAGCCCTTATCTGTTTTGAAAACTCCATTGTGGATCATTTAGTCTTTATACAGTTTTTCCTTAGTTCTTATGAAAAAGTAGAAGAAGTAGTGAAATGACTGAGCCAGTACGTAGGGTCTCCTGGGAGAGTATGGATGAGGAGGAGATGGATTGGGTGTGCCCCGAGGGAGAGGCTAGCATTGGTTGGATTTTTCTGAGTAGAGAAATAATAAAAATAACTAACATTTATTGGGCACTCACTTTGTGCTACTCTTCTAATGCTTTATGTATTTAACTCATTTAATCTTCATTAGAACCCAATGAAGTAGGTTGTTTTGCAGAGAAGGAAATACAGGAGGTAAGCAATTAAGTAACTTGTTCTAGTCACATAACCAGAAAAGGTAGAGTCAGGAATCATACCCAGACAGCCTGATTCCAAAGTGGTGCCTTCAGAATGTGGTGCGATGTAGCAGAAAGAAGCTCAGGCTTCCAATCAGAAGGCCTGGTGGTCATCACTCTATAACCCTGAGAAAAAATGAGTGGTTTGTGGCCTGGAATTGTGGGAATTACCCAGCCTGCTTTGGTCAACCACCAAGACCTATCTCTATGCTGACTTGGTGGGGCTACCTCCTGACATAATTAAATGTTAAGTCTAGGAGTAGCTGAATACCGCCCTAATAGTTTTATTCCCCCATTTCCTCTCCCGTGTAAGACCTGTATGGGAAGGAGGGGAGAGAGAAAAAGTAGAAGGAGAAAAAAGGAGAGTAGGGGGTGGGTGGGAATGACATCAAGCAGGAATGTGCCAGTCAGCGGGGGTAAATTTGCCACTTGGATCTGTGTGGAAACCTGATCTTGCCTCTATTTTTGGTCTCCTTCTCTAACAACTTTTTGCCAGATTGGAATTTTTCTGCACCTGTAACACATTTTTAATGTAGTAAGTCTAGGAGAAACCAGGTATTATATCATGCTGGGGCCTGTGCTGTGTTTCTAGGAGCAAAGGTAGCCCAGACTCCAATTTATCCCTATAGGGGATTAGTGTATTAGTCACCCTGTTAAAAACTCAATTTATTATGATTTTTTTAAAATGTTTCTTTTAGCACTTACTTAGAAAAGGTGAAGAGGGGAACCACGAATGTGTCTGTGTTCCCTGCTCCCACCTACACACACGCATACCCACCCTCACCCTCTATAAATTTCATATGAACCCAAATTCCATGAAATCAAATCCAGAGGTATTGGCTTTGACCGATTAGCTTACCTTTGCTACGCTGGACTTTATCCTGGTCTGGGCCAGAGCAAGTAATAGAAAGGTAAGATTATTGTACTAGCCACCCCTCAGTGGAGAATGAAAGTAAGTCAGCAGGCTGGTTACTTAGCTGTTTAGGGCGATCTGAGGGGTTACTGGGCCAAGACTTGGGCTTGCCTTGTTTGTCTGAGATTGAGCCCTTTCTTCCCCATTACTCCAGATTGGCTGTCTCGTCGATATATGCCATTGGTTGTGTAGGCCTCAAGGTAGTTGTTTCTCCTAGCTTTGCCACCTAACTGGAGAGCTCTCTAGAACTCATCCCCATCGCTGGGCTTAAAAGAAGGAAAAAGAAACAGCTTGAAGCCCATATTTACATAAGAACACGTGAGACAGTGTGGTGGCGTGGAGAGAGTGCTAGACTCAGGAGCACAAGATACAGGTTTGTATCCTAGCTCTGCCATCCAGGTTAAGAGACTGGATCTCAGCTGCCCGATTTTTGAATTTTGGTGGCTATTGAGTTCTCAGGTGGCTCATCTTTTATTTCATCTCCCATCCCTCACTCATTAAAATCCTAACTCCTGCCTCCAAATGTGATATAATGTAGCAGAAAGAAGCCTGCCTCCAATCAGAAGATCTGAGTTCAACTTTCAGCTCTGCCATTTTCTAGCTGTGTGTCTGACAGGGGCAAATCCAAGTTTGGTCGGGCCTTAAGCTGGTACAATTTTTTGTGCTTTTCTCAAGGAAAAGAATACAAAATTACGAATGTGAAGTTTTTAGGGCCTTGGAAGGGGCTTGTAGAAGTGACGAGCTGATTGATGCTTTTGAATCTTTCCTATGTGTGGAATACAAACAATGACATGTCTCTGGACCTCTTCATTCCATTACTGCATATGTAAATGGCTCTTGCTCTATTTCACTAGAGCCTCAATAAGTGTGTTTGGAACTTTTATTAGGAAAATTGAAAAGACTACATACCTGGATGGTTATCAGTAAAATGTCTAAGGCTGTTGGCTCCTCAGGTGTTGAGAGAGACTTCCTCTGGCTTTGCAGCTTTGAGATCTGCATCCATTTGCCATTAAAAAATGAATAGAGCATCTCCACCTCTCTGATGGTGACTATGAGGATGTTTCCATGCCGGTCTTTAATGGGTTCATAGTAAACTCTTCCCAAATTGTGTGTCCCAAGTAAATTCTAGAAACAGACAGATTTCTGGTAGCTTAGATGATGTGCAAACAAAGCAACATAACTGCAACAAAAGACACTGAACAATTATCTGATGTTTCTGAGAAGCTGTTTTTCGATGGTTGTTGTTGAGCAGACTAAAACCTATAATAGAATACATAGCATCAGACAAGTGTACTTAACAGAAGCTCAAAGAAAATGTCTTCACCATAAGCCTGCAAAGATTATAGCAAGAGGCACAAAAATTATGTTCTTTTTTTAAGCAAATTTAATACCTGTAAATATCTCTTACCCACATAGACACATCAGCACATAAACCTCAGTTACCAGCACTTGAAGAGAATCCCAGATGTTTTAAAGAAAAATGCCTGATATTTCAGGTATGCTACTTGTGGAGTTTTCAAGAGATCTACAGTAAGCTGGTATGAAGTGGGGTTGTTTAAAATGAAGAAGTGAATTGACAATGTCGCACATTGTACAGGTCCCCAAATGACTGCACATTCCCTTCAAGATACTTTAATTGGGAGATTGGCCTGGTTTGACTTATCTGCATTTCAGAGAGTTCTGTTTTTTTAAAATTTTGTTAAAATTGTTTGTGAGCTAGGTCAACAAGGTAGACAATACTTTTAGAAAGGTAAGAAGAGAAGTATGCCACATTAAATGTGAAGGGGCCCAGGTAGATGTTGTTAGAATAAGCAGTTTTACAAATATGCAAGGTTTGAAGATTTCTAACTTAGAGCACTGGATGAGTAGGATAAAATACCCTTTTACTTTGAATATCTATAGCTTTTTAAAATAATTAATCATCTCAGAGCTCCTGGCTGTTATTTTTGTGAACTTGCATAAATGCTGACAAGATAACCTGTTAGCAGGAGTGCAAAAATAGAACTGGAATTTGTGAAAGTGATAAGGGTGACCTAAAAATGAATGAGCCAGCTGATCAGTATTCACCTTTACAGAAACAGTGGAATGTTCCTCATAGGTAGGGACTATGTCTTTTTTTTTCTCTTAATTTGCAAGGACAGAACACATAAATAAGAAATTTCATAAATAATTATTGACAGATTATGAAAATTCATTTGGCAGGATTACTGTTTTTAAAAATGGCCTCACTACTCAGTCAGATTATCCCTTTCTAACAATTAACTTCTAAGTCATAGAGAAGTAATGGGTTAAGGCTTTTAATCCAGCCCTGTGTAGTACTACAGTCTTATATAAAGCAGTTTGCTGCAAAGTAGTACTGGCCAATCAGCGATGGCGTGCCGGTAAACTGGCCATTAAAAAAAAAAAAAAAGGCTTGATATATAATATGCCAATTTCTGTGGTGTAAATACTCCCACAGTAGCGTAGCCTATTTCAAGCTACCAAAGGTTGTGACAACAGGCTTTGAAAATCTCTGAATACTTAACTGTTGGCTCTCCTAAGTGAGTACGAGTTGGCTCCAGCACATCACTGCTGTTAAGCCTTTAGTTATCCTGGTGTTGAGTTTCAGGGCTGGCTGCTGTTCATTAACACTTAGACTTCTGAAAAAATGACTTACTCTTTCTGGCCCTGAGTTTCATCATCTAAAATTAAGAGTCCTTACAGCTCAGACATCCCTTATGCTAATCCTTACATTATAGAATGATTGGTGGACTAAGTCAAGCAATGTATGAGAAAGTGTTTTGTAAACTTTCAAGCTTGATACAAGTAGGCAGGGTATGGGCTTTCTTTAGTGCTCCAACTGGAATTCCATCCTGGTTTATACTTACTCATTTTCAACACTCAGCCCAGGTTTCACCTTCTCTGGGAGCACTTTCTCAACTCTCATAGGTAGAATTTATCATCTCCTTTTTTGTCCCCTACTGCTTCGTGTACCAACTTGTATCTTAGCATGACTCTGACTTTCCTGTGCATTGATGTACATGTCATGAAATCATGGTTTTTTCACCTCTGTGTCTCTGGGTTCCTTGCACAGTGCCTGGTACATAGTAATAGCTCAAGAAATTTTTGTTGACTGAAGTAACATCATTAGGACACCGGAAAATTTGATTTGCTTTGGATCAAAGTGGGTGAGTGGACATTGAATGAGATGGTCATTTCATTTAGGCAGAGTTATTATCAGTGATTCTCTGTTAGCTTTGGATATGTTGACTAATGCTCTAAACAAGAAGCACTAAAAGTCTTCCTGAAATTCTTTATTGATAGCAAATTGGGTTGGATAGCTAGCTCTGGGAAGAGCCCAATTTAAAAGAGGAATATCTTTGTGAAAATTAGTTGCAACCACGTTCTAAGGGGGCACGTGTGGGGTTCTTTAGTGCCTAAAGGAAAAACACACCATGTTAATACCTGTCATGCTATGCAATCAAGATGAGGAGATCTGGGAACCCTGAGGATTCTACAAGGTAAAGAGAAATAAAAGCCATCTGATGGCTCACAGGAATGCCTCTAGGTCATAACCACCACAAATCACAGGGCTGTCAATAAGCCCTAGACAGATGCACAATACTTCGAGACTTTTATTCAGTTTGGGGTGACATGGGAAGTTGAAGGAGGTCTGGCGTAGAGATATGAAGGCCTGGAAAGAAGAGTAAAATTTCGGGGAAACCTTTTCCCCGCCTTGAAAAATGAAAGAGACATAGTATTCATGAATTGTTACCTGGCTTTAGCTCACTAACACTCGTTTCTAAAAGCTGTAGAGGAGGAATCTAAAAAAATGGTACAAATGAACTTATTTACAAAACAGTAATAGGGTCACAGATGTAGAAAACAAACTTATGGTTACCAGGGGGGAAAGGGGAGGAGGGATAAACTGGGAGATTGGGATTGACATATATACACTACTACCTATAAAATAGATAACTAATAAGGACCTACTGTATAGCACAGGGAACTCTACTCAGTACTCTATCATGACCTATATGGGAAAAGAATCAAAAATGAGGGGGTATATGTATATGTATAACTGATTCACTTTGCTGTACACCTGAAACTAACACAACATTGTAAATCAACTATATTCCAATAAAAAATAAAATAAAATAAGAGTTTGCAGAAAAAAAAAATCTGTGGAGGAGGAAATTTTAATATAGCCCAATCTAGTTTCAGGTTATTCCTGTATTTTGAGGATAAGTAGTTCGGGTATCTCTCAGTGTAAGGAATATACCCTTCTGCCTCTTGGGGCCTCTGCCATTTTCCTAAAAGTAGGAAGAAAAATGTGGGGTCTTGGCCACTTATAGGCTTTCTAATCTTATTATTATTATTTTTTTAATCCTAATGCTGGCAGATACTTATCTCTCCTGCCTAGGTAATATTAATTCATACTTTACCTTCTTCCAAATAAAATTTAAGACCACTTCTCCTAGATAGGCTCCAAATGATACAGAATAGACTTTTACCTTTTCTTTTTTAACTATAATGTATATAATTTGTTCTATTTAAAACTTTTGTCTGCTTTTTGTAAAATAAATGCACAATAAGATGATGAAATATTGGAAAGAATACAGGCTTTGGAGTTATATAGATCAGGGTTTGCATCCAGACTCTGCTACTTCCTATTTGTGCAACCTTGGGCAAGTTATTTTCCCTTTCTAGGCCTCAGTTTTATCCTGTGTTAAATGAATATCAATAATAGTACTTTCTCATTATGGTGTGGTGAAGAGAAAATGAGGTATAGTTTGGAAAGCACTTAGCACAGTGCCTGGCACTTACTCTGTTAGATCCATGAAAGTTGTTTCACGATTATTATTTATTATCATGTATTAAAGAACCTTCGTATGTCTAAAAAAGATAACTAATGAGAACCTACCGTATAGCTCAGGGAACCCTACTCAGTGCTCTGTGGTGACCTAAATGGGAAGGAAATCCAAAAAGAGGGGATGTATATATACGTATAGCTGGTTCCCTTTGCTGTACAGTAGAAACTAACACAACATGGTAAAGCAACTATACTCCAATAAAAATTAATTTCAAAAAACCCTCCCTATAGAGCAGAAACTGGAAAATAAGGCACAGGATGCACAGTGGTTTGTATGCACTTGATGAAGGTAAGTCAGGGTGCCACGGAAACAGAGGAAGGGGAGAAAGATGGCAAGGAAGGCCTTTGTGTGCCATGATCAAATGTCTGCGCCACCCGTGAAAGAGTGTGAGTCAGGGAATGACATGGTCAGCGTCTTTTATTGGCTACTCTGGCAGGAGTGTGGAGAACAGGTTGGAGGGTGTTAAGGCTGGAAGCAGGAGAATGACTTTGGAGGCTTTTGACATAACTGGAGTAATGAAGCAGTGGTAGTGATGCTGGAAAGGTGGGGAGAGTAAAAGGAGATATACCATAGGTAAAGCAATAGGATTTATGTATGGCTGATGCCAATCAAGCTATTTAAGAACGCCTTTTAACTTAGAACATCGTAAGACATGTTAGATTAGTAAAGAGACCTAAAATATTAAGTATAAATCTCCCCAAATTTATGTTTCTTCCTCTTCTGAAAAGTTTTTTTCTGTGCCTTGTCACCCCCCACCCACCAAAAAAAAAAAGAGTGGCTTCAATATTTCTAGACTTTTTCATTCTAAAGGTCAGCAAAGAGTTTGGGCAATAGGTACTACAAAAAAAGATGAAAGTGGCTCCTATCGTTTAAGCAGGTGGTGCCCTGACCTTTGATGGTCACTGAAAAGGGTAACTATTAAGTACTACGAGGCACTGGTCACTGTGCAGGGCTGGAGAGCTCTCCAGGTGGTAACTATGGCATGAGGTACGTTTCTGTGCTCCCTTTTCCCTTTGGTTAGATAGGGTACCCTCAAGTGTGATCTTAGGGGTACAGGGGTTGGACCGATAACTACACTTATTTATCCAGCCAGTACTTATGGATGATCTGCCACGTGCCACACATGGGGGGTATAGTGGTAACCAAGGCAGATACATTCCCTGAGCTCAGGGACTCACAGTCCAAGTTGGTCAGTGACCAGATAATGTTACAAATAATTACCTAATGGTATTATGATCACCATTCTGAATGAAGAATGCAAGGTGCTATGTGAGTGATTCACTGAATTGGGAGATCAGAGAAAGGCTCCCTGAGGAAGTATCAAAATGAAGCCGAGATCTGAAAGGTATGTAGGAATTAGTGAGACAAAGAAGTAGAAGAGGCTTCTAAGCAGAGGAAACAGCATTTAAGCTAGCAGAGGAGACTGAGAAAGACAGGCCGGGAACTTGGAAAAATCTGGAAAGTGTGGAGTCATGGAAGCCAAGGGATGTGGCAGTTTAAAACAGGAGAGCAGGACCAAGTGTATCAAATGCTACTGAGCTGTCAGTTGCAAAGAGGATTTAGAAGTGTCAGTCGGATATAGTGAAACTGGTCATTGGCAGGGATGGGTCCAGGTTTTGTAGGGGCCTGTACCACACAATTTTGGGGTCCTCTTTAAGATAAAGAATACGAAATTACAAATATGAAAGTTAGGTATAAAAGTGAATTTAAAAAAAAAATAAAAGTGAATATTTAGACTGAGAAAGAAAATCTCCCCCCATACTGGAGTATTTGGAATTTCTGATCCCCTCTGCCTCCTGGGTTTCTTTAGGCAGTTTATCACAAAGACTGTAACCCAACTTCCCCTCCCTAAGCACTCCACGACTCCCACACTCACAGGGGATCATGTAAGTGAGGGGCCCCGAACCTCAAGCTTTACGAGCATCATCTGTCTCTGGTTATTGGTGGCCTGAGAGAGCAGTTTGGTAGTCACGGTGGTAGCAAAAGTCAGGGAAAGAGCTTAGAACTAAATGGGAAGTGAGGAAGTAAATGGAAAAGCAGAATGTTGGCCACTCTTTCAAGAAGTTTGGTTCTAAAGAAGAGAAGAGAGATTGGTAGCTGAAGGAGGGAGCGAAGAACTGAGATCCAGCGCACATGTGAGGGATGAGCCTTTGGTAGGAGGAGTGAGGCTTTATCTGTTGGAATTGGGGGGGTGGGGGGAGGAAGAGAAAGTAGCATCAGTGCAAGGAGGCTTTTCGGTTTGGCAGTGGAAAAAGAATTATTTCCCATTTATTTTCTGAATGAGTCATACAGTAAAGTGTCACCTGATGTGGGGATGGAGAATGTGGGGAAGGGGAAGGGATGTGGTAGAATGGAGAAGGTTTTAAGCAGTTGCCTTGGAATTTGGGAAAGCGAATTTAGTAGAGAAATGGAATGTGATCACAAGGGAACCTTACATGTGAGAATTGTGGTCATGAATTTAACATAAAACCAATCATACCTCACCCCCCCCCCCTTTTCAGTGATGCTCTTTCTGCAGCAGTGTGCAACTACTCTAGTGTAGACATGTTGGATTCATCCAGGCTTGGGTTTTTTTTCCAAATAGATAATATGGAGGGAGACAGTGGCCAGAAATTTAGAGGATTTTCAAGGGAGTGATTCTGATGGGCTAAGTAATCTAAGCTAGACAAGGAGGAAAATGACCTCAGAAGGGGGCTGAGGCATTATGAAAAGTGAGGGGGGTCAGAACCTTGGGGGCCAAATCCAAGAGCTGTTGCAATGGAAGTAATATAGGTGAGTAGGGCACACTGCCCATCATGGCTTCCCTCTAGCCCCTCCATGTTTAACTGCAATGGCTTGTGACAGCCTAACCCTTCTCATGTTACTGATATCAGATGAAGGTGTTCTAGGAAGCCTCTAAGAAACATAAAATAAAGAGCCCCGTTTGAAATTCTTAAATTGTTCAGTCTGGGCTGTATGGTGGGCTAATGGGAGGGTCCATTAAGGACTCCTGGGAAAGAACTTTACCAAGGAACCGAGGAGCCTACTGGGAATGAAGTTTATCCTAAAGAAAGAGGTGTTTTTGAGGTATAGTGGCTTGCTCCAGCTCAAGCTGGTCAGTGATGAAAGGAAGAGGCTCTTTGAGTTCAGCAGAGTCATCATGGCCCAGCCCCAAGAACTTCTTGAGTTGAAGGAGAAGATTCTGTAATCAAGAGTGAGTTGAAATGGAGAGCACGGTTTTAAAAAATCTTACTGAGGGCAAAAGGGAATATCCCGCCTATGCAGTGGAGTATAGAACAGGAGGTTTAAGGGTTACCTTTCAGAATTTATTATAATAGCAAGACAATAATGATTATTATTGCCAGGAGTCAAATGATTGCATGGGTCAAGAAATGAAATTCTTGTAATTTCAGGTGGGGGTGGAGCTGTGGAAAATCTCTTTTGTTATTATGACTCTAATTTTATGCTTCGTCTGGTATGGCCTGGCCGAACACAGCTTATGTAGATTCCTGTTATGTGTATTTCTGGGGTTGATGTAACTGACAGCTTTGTAGGTAGATACCCATCACTGGTCAAGGCTCATCGATATCTTAAAGGCCCCAGTTCTATGTTGCAGATGTTTTTCTGTGCTAAGAAGCACAAATTCAGATAATATCAAAACAAAACTAAACAAAACAAAAAACAATGAAAGGGAAACCCAGAAGAGACTGGTTAGAATTCAATATCATTTCTAGGAGGGGCTCTGTAACCTACAAAGATTCTTGCAGGGCTTGGGGACCTGATCCGATTGGGTTAATAGTACAGAAGGATTAAATTCAGAATTAAAGGTAAGCTTTTAAGAAGTTTTTTTAAAAAAAATGATCAAAAATGTATGCAAATGCCTTTGCATCATTATGCCATAAGCATCAAGCCAAGAAACTCCTTAAAATATCTGGGGGTCTCTTTCTCTATCTCCATATACTCATAGAGGCGCAGGATGCCAGAGCATCAAGAGGTCTTCAAGAGAGCTAGTCAGACTCTTATTTTGCAAGTGATGAAACTCAGACCCAGAAAGGAGAAATGAGTTGACCGATTAACATCAAATCCAGAATTCAAGTCTCTTTACTCCTTGTTCACACCTAGACTCTTCAGGTTAGACCCCCGCTCCTCTTCCAGGAGACTGCCAAAAGCACAGGTTCCCTACAAAGGCAGGTGTGCAGCTCAAACTGTCCAAGAAGGCTTCATATATCCTTTCCAGGTAGGATTGGTAACTGAACTGACATGTTTTTCTAAAATTTCCTTGGAGGTCTGGGTTGACACCTGGCCCCTCACCTGTAACTGGGCTGTTGCTGCAAGCATCTTCTGCCGAGTTTGTAGTACTGTGGATGAGGACATGGAGATAGGTGTGCTTTGCCTGAACCACCTTATATCTTCCCACATACAAGACAGCTGCAAAAGAAGTCACGAGGTCATATCATCGTCCAAGCCAGTACATGATTTAGGTCGTGGCATCAAAGCAACGTAGGGAGAAGGAAACCTGACCCTTGATGTTTGTTCTCCAGTCCATTTTCAGATACATGCAAAACAACTTTTTGATCTCTGTCCAACTGGAAAAAGATCTGAATGTTAATGAAACAATCAGATTCACATTTTAGTCTTTGCCAAATGATCCCATAACTCAGAATAGTGGAGACACAATCTGACAGGATGGAAGCTCCTTTGCTTTGAAAATGCAGTGTAGATACTATTTTGGCATTTTTAACGGCATAGGGCAAATCAAGGCTGAAAGAGACCTTTGAGATAACTTACTCCCACCCCAATATTTTGATCACTGGAGACCCCTCAACCCGTCAACTAAAGTTTCAGAGATTTATGCACAGACTGTTGGTGCAAAGTGGGGAAGAATAAAATTAGAACTCAGGATACCTTTGTGAACCACAGAAAATCTTGTGTAATGGAACTGGGGTGAGAGTCATCTATTTCAACAATCGGTATTTGATCTTCATTGGTGACTAACATATTGTCTTTGTAATAAAATATAACAGCTATGTAGAGTCCCCTAAAAAGAAAAAGCAAAATAAAAATTGTCTTCAATCATCTTCTCCTCCAAGCCTGGATCATGGAAAAAATATTTTGGGACATGATAAAAGATAATTTAAAATGTACCTATGAGCATATTCTTAAATACCACAAATGTATTGGCTATCTTGTCCAAAATTTCAGAAGAAAAGTGAATTTTATATTCTCTTAATAATAAAAAAAAAAGAAATTTCTACCAAGTTTCCACTCAGAACCAAAAGCAGCAGATTCCTGAGAAGCTAAGACTTCCTGGAAAAACTACATAGGACCCACCGTTTCAAGGTCTTCACAAACTTGTTTGAGGAGTGGAATAGGTGTTTCAGGCTCCTGGAGACTGACTGCTTGCGGCCCGTGGTTTGTAATTTTGAACTTTCTGGAACACAGAAAACAAAAATACAGTGTAAATTCCACCGGAAGAACAACACTCTCAGTGCCTTCTTCCCTCCTTTTTGCCTTTCTGTCTCCTGTCCCCTCAGTGTCACTTATACTCAGTGTCATGTAGGGATTCAGCTCATTCATTCCGTCAAGATGCTTTTGTATCTTGAGATGCCAGTAGTTACTTAATGAGCAGCTCCTCAGAAATGTTGGAAATGAGTAACATTTATCACTCCTGGTGAAGTCACTTAGGCGTTTTGTTTATATTCTCCTTATTTATTATGAGGTGGGATATAAAGAAACGGGGTCAACTTTTGTCCCCAGCTCCCATTGCCTTTTAATAGTCACATACTTCTCAGTGTTGGCAAAGCTCTTCTTGTTAGTCTGCATATTCCATTAAATATATTTTTTTTCATTATAAAATTAATATAGGCACATTGCAGGAAGTCTGGAGCATAGAAAAAAAGAACAAAATCCCACACATATCATCCTACCACGTTAGTAGAACCACCGCTAGCATTCTGGGGTAGTTTTTTTCCAGTGTATATGTTGTAGGCATAGGTATGATTATCCTCGTTATTCGGAAGAAGAAACTGAGACAGTGAGCTTAAGTGGATTGTCCGAGATGAAAAAGGCAGTACCCAGAAAAACAAACATTTGTTCACTGAATACATAGTTACTGGTACACTGCTCTATGTTAGGTTCTATGGTTACAGTGATGAACAAATCATCCATTGCTTCTGTTTAGCTCTTTTCTTTACAACTGGAGCTCTCACTGATAAAAGTAGTAGATTTCCTGTAGCAGTCTATGCAAACTGTGCTCCCTAGAGCTGAACCAGATGATCACTCATTTAATTCTCATCTTAAATGTAATCAGTGAAGAGAAGCTGAAGTTATTGGGGTCATCACCAAACTCCTGACAGACGTGTTACTGGGGGTGAGAACATGGTCCATGTCACTGCTGTTAGACATGGAAACCTGGGCGGGTGGCCCATGGCTGAGGCCCAGTGTGGCTCTGCCTATGATCCTGTAGGAGCAGTTGGGAATGAGCTGATTGACACAAGCATTCATATCAGCTTCAAGCTTGCGTTGGTAATGGTTATTCCTGGCAGAACAAAGCAAAAGCATTTTTTTCTAACTTGAACATGTATTTTGCCGGTTATATTCTACTGGAAAATAATGCTGCTGGGACTTCTGATTAAAGGCAGCATATTGAACTTATTTATCACATACTACTCTCTCCCCAAATCTTACTAAAAGCAGAGTAAAGAGATTTTAAAAAGAGGAAGTGACATAAATCTATAAAGATAAAGAGATGGGAAAGGAGACAAAAGCAAGTGAATTTTGGTAGCTAGAAGGCAGATGGACAGATGGATTTAGCAGACCTGAGAAAGCTGAGAAGTAACCTGACTCACCCATGGGCACCATATACTGCTGGAAGAGTGGTGAATGTGGAGCTAAAATCAGGGGGTTTTGTTGAAATCTGTTTAAAAAGTAGTTAGACTTCTAAGTATCCTCTCCTACCCTAGAAGAAAGGTAGGAGCATATTTCTCCTACCACTCTAGAAGAAAGCTAGTAGCATATTCTCTGGAAAGCATAAAAACAGAGATCTTTAGAGTGAAAGATATGGTGTATGGTTAAAAAATGGAGGGAGGGAGTGGTATGTACTCAAAACAGGTGGATTAAATGAAAGTTTCCATACAGAATATTTCCCCACTGGACTCTTGGAACAGTGGTACTCAAATTTATAATCTCCAGGTAGAACACTGGAAGAAGCATCTCTGGAGACTCTGATTAGCGTAAGAGTACACCTAAAGATTTGGACATTGGCTTTACTGCTTTCCTAAAGATAAGGCCATGCCAGATCACGCTACAGTGATCTGTATAAGTAAAGAGCCCTATCCATGTGCTCAGAGCTTCCCAATAGCTATTGAGTTCCCTCCTCTTAAATCTGAGTACACATCCAAGGATCACTAGGCAGTTTGAAAAGCATGTAACAGAAAAAACACAGGCCCAAAACGAACAAAAGCAATTTAGAGGGGAGACCATGTTGCGAAAAGAAAACATAATATGAAACAAAGCCTATCATTAATAGCCTGAGAGACCAGGAAAGACATTGCATCCTTGTAAAAAAGATAAAGGTCTGTAAGAAAGACATTGCATCCTTGTAAAAAAGATAAAGGTCTGTAAGAGAACAGTAGGGATCATTGGAAATTAAAAATATGTTATCAAAGTCTGAAAAACCAACTAGAAAATAAAACTGGGGAAATCTGCAAGAAAGTGGAGCAAAGAGACATGAGGATGGAAAGTAGGAGGGAGGGGGGGAAAACCTAAAGGGCTAGTCCATGAGGTTCAGTATCTGAATAAGAGTTCTCATAGGAGAGAGCAGAGCAAAAGGAGGGGAAGAAATAATTAAAGAAAGAATTTAAGAAAATACCCCATACTTGAAGGCTATAAGATTCTGTATTGAAAGAGCTTGCCAAATGTGCAGCACAACAGACAAAAATAGAGCCACATGAAGGTTCATAACAGTTAAATTTTAGAATACTGAATGAAGGTAAAAAGAAAACTTAAAACCTTCCAGGGTAGGAAAAAGTAGATTTCATGTAAAACTTCTGGAATCAGAATGGTATCAGACTTTTCAGCACTGCAAGCTTGAAGGCAATGAAGCAACACCTTCAAAATATGAAGGAAAATTATTTCAATTGGGAATACTATACTTATCCACTTCTATACTTATTCTTATTTATCCTAAATAAATATTAAATAGAAGAAATATATCTTCAGACACTTAATGTATCCAAAAATTAGCTCCCAAGTATCCTGACAGGAAGCTACTAGAGGAGAGGCTCCACCAATGGCAGACACACCCCAGAAAAAGAAGAAATGCAGTATTGGAGAGTGGCAAGAAGAGTCGTCAACGTGGTGGTGAAAGGAGATCCTAGGGTGCCAGTAAGTAACAGACATAGAGGCAGCCAGTAACCAGGCTAGATTGGAGCAGGTCAGAGGGCTCTGTGAGAGGTTTCTTTAAGAAGATGCCATTTGAAACAATACTTATGTATCTGATTGTATTGAGAGAAAATTGATAGAACTGGAGAATAGCTTGGGGGTTAATTGGTTATAACCACATGGAAAAATAAAAAAACACCTAATAAAAGTTGATTATTATCTACAGAGGAAACAAGTTATCCAGGAAAGGAAAATAATCATGACTTTTATATGCTCATTATGTTAGCAATAAATATTGATCTTATTAAAATGACTATATTAGGAGGATGAGGGAGTAGGAATTACATGTACGTATAAGAGGGTGGAGGGATAAAAAAGAGAAATAATCATCTTCCTTAGTGAGATAATAACTATATATATATATTTTTTAACATACAAATCATTTTAATGAAGGACCAATTCTACTTTGTATATTTTTTTAAAAAATCAAGAGTTAGCAATATAAGCCTGTTATTTAGAGATATGGAGAAAATATCAAAATAATTGAGCCTCTAGGGAATAGAAAATGGAGGATGGGAGGAATTTTTTTTGTTGTTCATAATAAAGTTCTTCGTAGTGCTTTACTTATTTTAAGTAATTCAGTCCTCAGATGGCTGACAGGTTTATATAATTCTTAACTGCATTTTACAAGTGAGCAAAGTGAGGTATAGAGAAGCTGGCAACTTGCTTAAGGTCTTGCAGATTTGTAAATGTCCAGCCTGTATTTGAACCCACATAATCTGGCTTCAGAGTATAGTCACATATAACTTAAATCAAAATGAAAACTAAACGAAAAAAATTAGACTAAAAAAAGAGAAAAATGAGAAATGCTACTACCAGTTGGGAAAGGGGCCCATGAAAATGTCAAATGTTCCAGGTCTCCTCCAGTTTGGGCACATGGTACAATACAGTTGTACTTTTGGAGCTCTTGTGTTTGGGTTGGGGCCATGTGACCAGTTTTACCAATGAATTTTGAGTGTAAATGATCAAGTCTTATCCATATGGCACCTTCAAGAGTCTCTTTTTCTTCTCTCATGGGTGCTGAAATATATTTCCAGAAAGAGGATCATGACAAGACAGAAGGACAGCCAGCCCTCAGCCAACCAGTGGTAGACCTATAGCATGTGGGAGAAATAAATATTTTGGGGGTCATTTGGATACTACAGCATGATGTAGCCTATCTTGACTGATACAAGGTCTAAACTCACTTTTCTCCTAAGAACCACTGTGGCTTCTATTCTGTCTCTGCTTAGTTCAGGGCTCTGGAGCAATGGTTAGTTTTCTGGACTCTAAATGTAGCAGATCTTTAGCTTTTAAGTGCTTGGGGCATAGAGAGCTTATGTTCTTCATACTGGTATGTCTAGCACTTAACACATAGGACACAGTGTTTCAATTAGTGTTTGCCAGTTGAAAAATTGGATGATAATTGAAATTCACTCCTGTAGGGGACTGCTTTAGTGAACACAGTTGACTTCTTTATAATTCATTATGTACATCAGGGCATCAACCCTGTGGACAATAAAGGCCACTCAACATCTCCACTGAATTTCCATCCCAGTATAGATGGAATTAGCTGTGGCCAGTTCTTTAGCCAAAAATAGAGAAATGAATGTGGGTTTTGGTATCTCCCGTGCAGGGCTTTGGTAGGACAAGAGATGTTTTATTATTACTTCTGCATTTAGAATATGCTGTGTATTTATTGAGTACTCCAGGCTCATTACAATGGAGTCAATGATTATACTTTAATTCTAGGACATATAAAATGCTGAGGATGGAGAGCACCTCATTCTTCACTTGGAAGAACAACGAAAAAAAATAAGCTAGAGTTTGCAAAGTGCCTACTCATGCCAGATGGATTTAATACATTATCTAATTTACTTCTTGTAACAGTCCTGAAAGATACATATTATTATGCTGTTTTTTTTCTGATAGGGAAGCTATGGCTCAGAGAAGTTAAATGCTTTTCTTAAGTACACACAGTAAGTGGGTGAACTGGGGTTTGAAATAATCGGTTTTTCTAATTATAAAATTTGTAAACCACGTAGTATCAATATAGTTTATTTTAAATAACAATTTTATAGTTTTCTGTATGCAGTACCTAATTATCCTTAATTTATCCTTTTAGATTTAGAGATATTTATGTTGTATCATCTCGGAAGGTCTTTTTTTTTTTTTTTTTTTTTGTGGTACACGGGCCTCTCACCGTTGTGGCCTGTCCCGTTGCGGAGCACAGGCTCCGGACGGAAGCACAGGCTCAGCGGCCACAGCTCACGGGCCCAGCTGCTCCGCGGCATGTGGGATCTTCCCGGACCGGGGCACGAACCCGTGTCCCCTGCATCGGCAGGCGGACTCGCAACCACTGTGCCACCAGGGAAGCCCTCGGAAGGTCATTTCTTTTATCCTGGCATATTATAGGTCAGTGTTCCCCAAAGTTTGTGGCTTGGAACACTAATTCTGTAAAAAATGTTTTACAGTGGCCAGGTAAGTTTGGAAAATGCTTGCTTAACCAAATTCAAAATTTCTTTTTATTAGAGTCTTTAATATTTTAATGTCTATTTTACATTTCCAAGAGAAGGATATATAATGTAACAATTTCCAAATATACTTGACTAGAGACCCTTTTTCAGCTGAGCATCTTATAGAACCACTCTTAGGTGGAATACACTTTGGGTACTGTTTAAATGTCCAAAGTACATTTCAGTATAAAAATATTCTTGCCTTTTGGGAAGTTCTACCTTATGCCTTACTTAAATCTTTCTTGATACTGTGTGTATATTTACATCCCTGTGGGGTGAAAATAGGTACCTGATAAAAGTTGCATGGAAACCATAGGAATAATTGGGCTGTCTAGACAATCATTTCTTGATTGTTGGAATGTAATCCAGTAGTAATGGGGAGAACATCTAAATCCTCAGATAATATAAAAAATAATCCCTCATTCTCATGAGTAGTTTTAGCTTTCCCCCTCTGATAAAGACCAAACACAAAGTGGCTTATGAATTGCAGAGAATAATCTATCCGATTGCTTCATTATTTTTGCCTGCCATGCAGGAACCAATGGGCAGGGAAATGATGGAGAGGCAGAGGAAGAGAAAGGAGCCTACATAATGCCTGTCCTGGTTAAATGGGCCCTGGATAACTGAGAACTGAGTGTACTTCGGTCAGTGTGGAATGTTGAAGGCCCTGGTCTGGGTCAAGTTTTCCTAGAGATCCGAGAATGAAATCCCACTTGGGTTTCCTTCTTAAGCCTCTTCCATGCATATTTGCATCTCCTAATGAACCAACCACTCATTAGGACATTATTTTCTTGCAAACAGTTGCCCTCATTTCTAGCTATAGCCAACGTTTCTGAAGGGCTCTGTTGTCATAGCTATACAGCAATTGGGAACAACTTTTTGCTAATGTAAGTATGATTTCTTTATACCTAGTCAAAACTCATTTAGCATTTCTTAGTTTCAACCATAGATTATTAACCTAGCTGGTCCTGCAGTGCCCTGAACCTAGAGAGTACAATGCAGTTAGAGATGTGATGGGTGAAGGAGCATGGAAGATGAAAACTTTATGGAACTTTAATCCTCCAAATAAAACTAAGTGCCTGCTCCACGAATCATTACACAGATCAGAAACCTGACCCTGTCCCATTTGAACAGCCCAAGTAGAAAATAATGTTTTTAAAGCTTCTCAGAGATTTTCTGGGTGTAGTTGGCTAGGTCTAGAGAACTTATGCTCTAATTTCTCTTGAGCAGTAGTACAGGGGAAGAGTAAAATTCAGGGTGAGATTAAAATCCAGTGCCCTGTCCTGATGTAAGGGTGGGAGACAAAAACGAGGTGTGGCAGGAAGACTGGCTTGGAGACAGAAAACCTGTGTTGGTATCTTGATTCTGTCTCTTCTTGGCATTGTGGCCTTGGTTAAGTCACTTAGCCTCAGTGATAATTGCCAAAATGAGGAGGAAAGAGAGATATCGGATGTGCATTGTATGTAAACTTTATAATAACTGTACACAAAAGTTTAATATTATTGTTCCTGTTGTAATTGGTTGTGCTTCCTCAGGGATGTTCACAGAACTTTTGTTGCAGGTGAAGAGTTTGAGGGTGACTATCCCGAAGACTCAGCACGCTGAGAAGTTTTGTGAAGGTACAGTTTAAAGGGAAAGGAGCTCATGGCAGCTGCGATTTTTCCCGTGCTTGTTTTCAAACTGTTCCTGTGGAGTGAGGGTGCGAAAGGAAAAAGGAAGGGAAGGAAGGGAGAGGGAAGTCTCTTCTGAAGGGTTAAAGTAAGATAGTGCTGTAAAGTGATTCCAGATGTACAAATATTAATATCTCTCTCCCTCCCCGATGAATGAGAAGGTATGACCCAGTTAGGAAACTGCTAAAATTACCGGCGCCACCGAGACCTCAGTCGATGGCCCAGCACAGATTTTTATCCTTACCCCGGCAACTATAATGCCTATGAAGGGCTCGGACCTGCTGCAGCAGACCTTCCAAAACTTCACTCTGTCCCTTGTGTCGGGGCGCTCTGTCGTCATAGTCTTTCCAGTCTATTGAATAAAAGAAACAAACAGAGTAAGATTTTCAAGTAGGGGAGGCCTCTTCCCTGCACTGCCTCGGGAGCTGAACTTTGCTCATGCTACCCACAGACTCTGTGGACGAGCACCCAGTACTTGCACAACTAGCAGGCATTACCAAGGGTTTGGAAGCTGCCATTTTTCAGGCCCTGTGCAAAACAGTAATTGTGGTTGGTTTCTTGTGTTGGGCAGTTTTAAGGCAAGAGAAAATGGTAATTGAAAGCCAAAAGAAAATAGAGAATTTGGGAGTCCAATTTTACCCTCCCCCAGCTCCTTACCCTCCTTTTCAGCGTCTGTGTCCTAATCAGTTCCCCTGTCACCTCTCCGCTCAGCACCCCAAGTTGCCACTGGATTTCCACAGTAGGAAAGAAAGGGGTGGGAATGTGCAGACTAGATGAAATCCACGGTCCCAATGCTTTTATTGTAGGTTTGACACTTCTGGCCAAAGTGACATTTCTTTCCAAGGAAAGAGCCCATGTCAGATGCCAAGAAATGGAAATCTACATTTTGCTCTAATGAATGTCTGCTTTGGTTAGCTGGCCCAGCAACTCCCGCACATAACTCGGAGCCACCAACCACCCTGTCTGCTCAGTCTCTAAATATACAGTATTAGCTTACATGGCAAATTTAAATTGCAATACCCACTGAGATTTTTCTCCCCCTTCTATTTTCATTCCATTTGGCTATAATGATATCAAGAGTAATAACCCGTATGGGAGTAATGTCAAGATTATAATTCTGCTGTCTCCAACTCTAGATTTCTTTTCCGGCAGGTCAGTTATTTCATAGTCCATCCCTATTCTCTTTCCCCTGGTTTTGCTTTCTGGATCTTTCAAAAGCAGCAACTTGAAGTGCTTCTTGGTTGAAATGCTTTCTCTAAAATTGCTAGACATTCTTTTCGAGAAAAGCCACTTAGTTCACAGATATGTTTGAGGCTTAAATTCGAATTGAACAAGTTTCAAATTCCTTCCACCTAGAGTTAATTTAAAATATGGAGTCTCCCTTGTTGAGAAACGTAAGCAGATGCCATGACGAAGTTAGGTAAAAGCACTCCACATTGGTCCGTCCAAGGCCGAGTAGTACAACATAGTTAGAAAGAATGCAGGTTCTGGAGTCAGATAAACCTGGATTTGAGCCCTGGTTCGTCTGATTCCTAGCTCAGTGTCTGTAAAACTAATTACTTACACTGACAGGGCCTCTACTCCGTAGCATGAAAAAGGAGTATAGTATCTATCTTGCAGGATTTTTGTGAGGATTAAATGAGAGGTGTACTAGCTATCCAGTGCCACGTTATGTGGAAAGCCTTATGTAAACAATAACTTAAGAAGAAGGGAACTCATTGTTGGAAAGTTAACTTCCTGAGTGGTGAGTATGGAAACATCATTTCTTACCTTAGCAGGTAATTCCCTTTGAAGAGGAAGGCCTCAGAAATTTTCTAATTCCTCCTCCTTTCCACCTCCCCCCATGTACCCTTCCTTCTTCATTTTACCTGTTAGAAGACTGAGGCCCAGAGATAACCATTCCAGTTCTAGATTTTTTCAGCTTGGTGGTGATGGTGGCACAGCCAGCGCTGTAACATAGTCTCATGACCCTCCCATATAGTGCTCA
Source organism: Kogia breviceps (assembly GCF_026419965.1). Taxonomy (NCBI): domain Eukaryota; kingdom Metazoa; phylum Chordata; class Mammalia; order Artiodactyla; family Physeteridae; genus Kogia; species Kogia breviceps. Next base: position 26,005,612 of record NC_081328.1, read on the forward strand.
TTTCCTCATACCATGGGCATGTTTTTGTTTTTGTTTTCTTTTGAGAAGGAGGGTCAGAGTTTGGTTGGAGTCTGTGTGGTGTGGCTTAGTTGTGGTCAACTCTGGAGCCAGGGAATTGGCATAGGTGCTTTCTGTGGACTCTGTTCTTTGTTGGCAGAAACTGTGACTTAATTTCTCTTTGCTTCAGGTTTTTTCTCTGTAAAGTGAGCCTTGGAGTCTCTTTTTGGGTTATTTGTGGTTTCAAAGAAATACTGTAAGTAAAGCACCATTCTGGGCACATTGGAGATGCTCATTAAATGTTGGTGAGGCACTCTGACTAGAGGCATGTTGGTGTTCACGTAGGATGGGCTAGGAGAGATCTTTGACTGGGAAACTTGGAAATGTTTGAGGGAACGAACTCCAAGTGGCCCTTGGACTATCTGTAGTTTCCCTGGTATCTGGACACAGTGAGAATAAACATTGCTCTCATGTATTCCCAAAGGCCATTATGAGTTTGTTTTCCTTAGTTGGATGAATGTATCTGAAGTACTCAGATAAGATGAGCAATGTTGCTGGCTTGAGTAAGACTCCTGGGGGACTGAATTACTCTATGGCCCTGAACATGCTAATACATTCTAATGAGTGTTAATACTGCCATCAGTGCAGGGGGAGATGAAGTGGACCTGGCTCTTTCAGCTGAGGCCTATTACATCAGAGGTGAGCTTGAGCCGATGACTTTATGATACATTAGAAAATTGCTCATGCTAAATTGCAGCCCGAGTGAGCACTGGACATGATGCCAAGGTTTTTGGAAAGAATGAGTCTTTCTCATAGATGTTTGGAAGGTTCTGATGACTACATAAAATAGGAGACTTTAGGGATGAGGGAGAAAATTGAAAATATATTAAGAAATCAGGAGCCTGACAGGAATAAACTTAGTGTGGTAGGAAAAGAGCAGATCATGCCACATAATACTGTTCACTGTTCTGGTAACGAGACACTTCAATTGCAATGCAATGCAGAGCTTACATTCACTGGTGATATCAGGGCTTTCCTGATCGTAACTCAGACAAGCCTGTCTGGGTCCTTTTCTCTTATTATGTACCATACCGTATAACACAAGTCTATAAAAACACATTCAGGCCTTTTGTAAAAATATTTTAAAAAGTTTTATAGCTTACTGGAACATATTACCAAATTTCCAATTATTCTGTCATGTTAGAATACATTGTCTTCTAGTAAATATCTGAATACTGATATATGTTACATCACAATGTCATACTCTGTTTATAAATAGAACCAGAGTGTTTTTATATTGTTCTTTCCAAGTGACATGGCATGTCTGCCATGTTTGGATTTCAGTTCTTTGCCAGATACCCCTACTAATCAAATGTGCTGTTTTAGAAAGTGTTGCCATTTGCTACGTTCATTACCAAGTAATAAGTAACTCTTCCCAGCCCTGCACAACTGTTCTTTTTCATTCTGGAGAGAGCTCTTCAGGTGGGCTCTGAGGGAGAGTGTCCGAATAGAATTTGAAGTTTATAGAACCGGGACATCTGGTGTTTATAAGTAAATACATCACGCAGATCAGAATTTGCATGGGGTCTGCATTTGGAGTGGGTTTCCCTCTGACCCACCTTCAGGTCAAATTTTTTTTTTTTCTGCTTTTCTATCCCTTCTATCCCTCCATCTCCAAAAATACATACTCTTTTTACCCCCCTAGAATGAGATGGGTTCCCTAAGTATCTTAATCTTCCAATATTCCCCGTATGTGTTTCTGGTAAGTCTTCAGTAAGAAATAATGTCCAAGTAAGACTGGAATAGTTAAATCATCAAATGCTAGGGGACTTAGGAGTCTTAGAGTTCCCTGGTATTTGTGGTCCAAGGCTCTGTATGGCCTTATTTAGCTAGCTGAATCCACCAGAGGCAGCAGTCAGGAATTGCTGGCTGGCTTTCATTCTGATTGTCTGCCTGATAGCAGGGCATTAGCTACCACAGCAGGGTCGTGACTAGTGCAGGCTTGAATCCTGGCTCTTCCATGTTAGCAAAGTTGTGACCCCAGGCAAGGCAACACCCTCTCTGAATCCTAATTTCCTTATTAATAGAGGAGGAGGACAGCGTAGTGGTTAAGAGCAAGGAACATGGGGTTTGGACCTGACTTCAGTGCTTGCTAATTTTCTGTTGTTGGGCTGTATGTATGTGTGTATGCACCTCCATATTAATAGTTCCCTCCCTCATCAGTAAAATAATAAAAATCACCTCAATAGGTCTGTTATGAAGATTGAGTTAATCTGTGTAAAGTTCTTAGGTTAACATGCAGCGTATAATGAGTTTTATAAATGTTAGCTCTGATGTTGATAGTGATACAGATGACAATGGTGATGCTTATCCACAAGACGGGAACAGTGACTTGTCAGGATTAAGCGAGACACTGAATGTGAAAGCCCATAATATGCCACCTGATTCAGGGCTTTTCCTGGGCACAGGGTTATTATAATACTTGAAAAATACAAAAATATATAAAATAGGAAACTAAAGAGCCCATAATCTCATAACCCAAATATCTGCTGTTAAATTTTAATAGTTATATGCAGACACACCTACCTAATTATAGTCAAACTCACAGTTTAAATGTTATATGAAAAAAAATTGTGATGTTTGTTTACATAAAACTTATAAGAATTTCTTCTATTCCATGAATCGTTTCTTAAAGCACCATTTTTAGGGGTTGCATTTTATTCTATCGTATGAATCTATATATGTATGAATCTGTATATGAATCTGTATATGAATATGAATATGTATAGTATGCATCTATATATATCATGTTATTTAACCACAGAGTTAATATCGGATATTTGTTCTCCCCACCACACATGATATTTCACTCTATCAGTACATTGCTGCAGTGCACATATTTGTTCATGATTGTGTGTCTGCCTCTGTTTCTTTAGGTTAGATTCTTAGATGTATAATTATAGGGTAAAAAGAAATGAATGTTCTTATAGCAGCTGATATAATATGGTACATTGTGTTCCACAAAGGATGGAGCAGTTTGCACTTTCGCAAGAAGTGTATGGTACCATTTTAAATGATCCCATTAGTGAAGATTCTTAAAATAAAATATAATTCAGAACAATAGGTTCATTATGCAGAAAAATCTATCACGTAGTATGTCTGGAGATGTTCTTCTTGTTAATTAAATTTTCTGGTTAATAGAGAATTACCAAATACACCAGACATAAATTATTAAGTTTAAAATAATGAGAAGGGGCTTTGCTGGGTTTTTCGGCCACCATGATAGACATTATAGATTTCTATTTGTGGCAGAGGGTATCAGAGTGCCTGTTAATACGAAAGCTTTTCTTCTGACGGAATGTAAGTAAGATTTGCTAGGCTTTTGGTGAGGAAGGGGAGGTGAGGTCTAAAATGGACTGCATGTACTCTGGGCCAGCCAGTCCTACTGTGCCACTTCAGGACATCTCCACAAAAGCCCTGTGAAGGGTATGATTGGACCCATTCTATAGATGTTGAATTGAGACTCAGAGACTTTAAGTACATGTTGAAAGCCACACAGCTAATAAAAGGTATAATGGGTATCAAATTCAGTCTCGCTGGTTCCAAATTCCCTCTTCTTTCATTGCACTGAGTTGCCTCCCAGGGCAACATTTCTGCAGAGGAATCATTCATTATGTGGCCAGATGCTACTCTTAGGAGGTCTTATTGGTCCCCAGCAGTGGGGAGAGGGAATGGCAATGGCATCCTGAGGATGGAATTGGACTTGGAGTCTGGCCAGGCTTGAGAGAGTTTCACAGCCACCACCTACTAGAAGGAGAGGCGCACGCTGGTGTCGTGGTCTGAGCAGGTCCCCATCCTTTCATGTTATAAGCCGAGACTCGAACAAAATACTGTTGGCCCTGCAAAGTATCGAAATAGAGAGAATGATGCGTGGGAAATTTTATTTAGTCAGTTTTACCCTAGAAGCCTTATTCTGTGTCTGGTGAACTTGTTCATCCCACGACCCATACTTTAACTTTCTAGCTTTCCTGACTATTATGTTTTTACGTGATAATAAACATATTTGGGGTGCCCTCTTAATTTCTTTGTGCTTTCTTTTTTCAAAGTTGGAATATCACGGTTGCTTTTCCTGACCTTCCCCAAACCATTATACACCAATTTTTAAGTCATAGTTCTGTAAGGTTTACCAAAACCTGCCGTTTCTCACCCTTACCTCTTTTTCCTTATTTTCTCCTCCCCAGTGGCAACTACTGTCACCTTCTTCTAGCTGATCAGCTTGCTTTACAAGATCGACAAGTTGTAATGAACATTTTTTCAGATTAATAATTAAAGATCTGTTTCATTCTTTCAGTAGTTGTATAGTACTTCACTTTGGGTAAACACAGTCATTTATTTAACCAGTCCCTCATTAGTGGACATTTAGATTGTTTCCATATTTTATGCTAAATAAATAATGCTGCAATAAATATCCTTTACTCAGTTATTCAAACGTTTTAAAAATTAATTCTCTGATGCTACTTCAGTTTGAAAACCATTATTGAAACAATGGTTTATATGCTTCAATGTTTCATGACATTAAGAATTAAGGAGTTGTGGCTGTATGGAGGCTCCTCAGAAACATAAGAATAGAACTGCCATATATATGATCCAGCAATTCCACTTCTGGGTATTTATCCAATGAAAACAAAACACTAATTTGAAAAGATATATGCACCCCAATGTTCATAGCAGCATAATTTACAATAACCAAGGTATGGAAGCAAACTAAGTGTCCTTTAACAGATGACTGGATAAAGAAGATGTGATTATACACACACACACACACACACACACACACACACACACACAGTGGATTATTACTCAGCCATAAAAAAGAGTGAAATTTTGCCACTTGCAACAACATGGGTGGGCCTGGAGGGTTATTATGCTTCGTGAAATAAGTCAAAGACAAATACTGTATGATATCACTTATATGTGGAGTCTGAAAAATAAAACAAACAAACTAGGGAATGTAACAAAAAAGAAACAGACTCACGGATATAGTGAACAAACTAGTGGTTACCAGTGGGGAGGGGCAAGATAGGAGAAGAGAATTACGAGGTACAGACCACCAGGTAAAAAAATAAATAAGATACAAGGATGTAATGTATAATACAGGGAATATAGCCAATATTTTCTAATAACTTTAAATGGAGTATAATCTATAAAAATATTGGATTACTATATTCTACACCTGAAACTAATATAACATTATAAATAAACTATACTTCAATTTTAAAAAAAAGAATTAAGGAGTTGTTTTTTGTTTGCTTATAATATTTTAAAACGTTTTATGCTTTTATATTTTTGCTTTGAGGAATTTTTTTTTTTTCTGATGAACCCAAAGGGGCATTTTAGAAGTCAGCACTTGTTAAAGCATTGCTTGCAAAATTTGTAAAGTGGTGTTTGAAGTTAAAAAAAAATAGCGATCGTTGTAGAGCCTTTGCTAGGGATTTAATAGTAATGGCCTTACCATATTATAAACTTGATTTTTATAACATTAAAAATGGGTTTCTACGTACCTCAAGGATATGGAGATTCTGTGAAGTGTAAAACTACTTCTAAGCTTTTATGTGATTAGGATAGTATCTGTGTTGCTCTCATTGGATGACCAACTGGAAAAACTTAATCGCTGTGAAAAATTAGTTCAAATATTAGAGAAACTCTCTATGGAGAGTTTTCCATTTTAATCACCGTATCACTTTTTCTTTTAAGCAGCAGAAATTCCCTCGGGCTTTCTCTGCCCCTCTTCCATCATAAGAGCTATAGGGTTGGGAATCAGATGACAATAGCATCTCTAGGGACCACCCATTCAGGGGTTTGTTTGTTCTGCTAATCCACGGTTTCGGCCCCTGGTGTAGATGTGTAAGTAAGACTAAAAGTTAAGATTCTGTGATGGTGACCCAATCACCAAGAATCCTATTAGAATAAGCTGGTTCAAACTTGAAGAGGTGCAACCTAACACAGATTTTTAGTTCTGGGCTTCAGGATTATGCTTTACAGATAACTGTTTTAATTGACTAACCTTTTAGAAAAACAACAAGAAAATTCTCCTTCTACCTCTCACATATGAAGGTCCTAAGATATTAATTATTTGAATTGGATAAAAAAGTACAGGTTTAATCGAAGTTTACTTAAAATCTTTTTCAATTGGGCTTCCCTGGTGGCGCAGTGGTTGAGAGTCCGCCTGCCGATGCAGGGAACGCGGGTTTGTGCCCTGGTCCGGGAGGATCCCACATGCAGCACAGCGGCTGGGCCCGTGAGCCATGGCCACTGAGCCTGCGCGTCCGGAGCCTGTGCTCCGCAACGGGAGAGGCCACAACAGTGAGAGGCCCCCATACCGCAAAAAAAAAAAAAAAAAAAAAAAAAAAAAAATATATATATATATATATATATATATATATATATATATATATATCTTTTTCAATTAAAAAGATTTTGATGATCTAGTTTTGTTGCATTTAATTGTTTGAGGAAATATAGGGTTTGTTCCAGTCTGGACTAATTTGTTAGGTGTTTTTATTTTCTGCATTTCATATGCTTATATGGTTTATAGTTCTATAAATGATTAACATTTAAGTTTAGATTGGTTAAACAAATAAGCACAGTCTGTTCCAGTTTTTCATTCACAGTTTAAATTGGTTCAGGTTACTGAGAAATGTAGTACCACCATATATAGTTTCTTTTTCGTGAAAGCACATTTGGACAGTTTTTTTTTTTTTTTTTTTATCAAGGGAAAAGGATTTCTCTCAGGAAATTGTGTGACTCCAATTGATGACTGATCTGAACTGAGGCTGTGGGGATGAGGGTTAGATGAAGCTATTATTTTTACCATCAGACAGGGAGTCAGAATTGGATCTCATAGAGCCTTTGATCCCTCCCCAAAGATTAGACTGTGATCCAGAAAGCAGCAGCTTTCAAGGCTTGCATGAGGCCAGTCTTTTTCTGATCTCTGTAGAACATGGCAGCTTACAAAGTGGTTCATGCTGTCTGCTCACTCCTTTGTGGGGTTCAGATTATGGATACCAGACATATCACGCTTAACGAGTGGCAGTTGTTGCCAGAGGACTGGGCGTTGGCTGTTGCTTCCAAAGTAGGCATTTGCTATGAATATCCCAGCACAAACATCAGGGGTAAGGGGAATGGGAAGTCTAACAGGAGGATTTGGTATTTACCATTGTAAGTCCTGTGATTGTACATCTCAGGGTCTGCAGGTTTTCCATGATGATTTCTCCAGCCAAAGGACAAAAGTCTTTAGACGTGCTCCATTCCACTGGATGGAAAGGGGAGGGGGGAAGAGGGGGAGGGAGAGAGGGAAAGAGAAAAAGAAAGAAAGAGAGAGAGAGAATAGTTATCTACCAAGAAGCATCATAGAAACTCTAGCATATAATCGCTCTCAAAAACAGTAAGTTTACCCTCTTTTCCCTCTATTGGCACATCTAACAATTCTCCTCGGCATAAATCAGTTTCCAAGTTCACCATTATTTTTTAAAACAAAGGCGGGGAAAAAAGTAATCATTCAGCAGTGAATAGTATACCTTAATGTGTATGTATGTATATATGTATATAGACACACATGCACAGGCCCATTATATATAAAAGTTCATTGTATATAGAAGATAAGTTATTTACTTCATGTGAGAAGTGAAGAGTTCATTAGGATATTACCCCACGTCTGGTTTCTGTTGCACCATTTTGCTGAGAGTGCTACTTCAAGCTCCCAGGGGAATTCTCATCCCAAACGAAGAAGCCTCCTTTCATTCCCTTCCACATAATTTGACTCCTTTTCCTTCTGGAATCACCCTCTTCCTTTAGTGTGTCGTATGCTCCTCCCCTGGCTTTCATTCTCCTCCCCGATATTGTCTTCCAGGCTTTTTCATTAGGCTTCTTTTCAGCTGGAGAATTTGGGATTTGTGGCTGGTCCCTTTGGTGCTCCCCACACACCTGACATCCCCAAAGTGGGTGTTCATTCACAGTTAAATCTTAACCCCCAGATTGTAACACCCCATTTTACTGTGAGACATGCTCTTTCATAACATGTTCCACTGGTTGAAAAAACCATGGTCAGGAGAGAGAAATTGTGCATCATCAATAACAAGTGTCTTAAGTGACCGTTTACACACGGCAGGATTTGAGGCAATCCTAAATGAAGCAGGAGCTTCAGTCACGTGGAAGACAAGGCCTGCGTATTTCTAAACCTCATGATGACAGGCTATAGGCCTTAAGATTTAAATTATATTCTCTATGACACTTAAATACTTCAAAATGAAGCCAAACCATCTCTAAATTCTGCTGTTCCCCTAGAGTCACACAATCCCTTTGTTCAGAGTTGCTGCCCCTGCATCCTCTGCTTCTCTTCATTATGCTCCAGGGAATCTAGCTTGCTATCCTCACTCTCTTGAACTTGCTCTCCTAAAATTCCTAGTGCTTTGATCATCCACAACAGCCTCTTCTTGGGAAATCCTGCCACTTTGGCCTCCCCCGCTTTTTGCAACCTTCCTTGGTTTCGGTTGCACCCTGTCTTCTGCTTCTTCTACCTCCTGATTCCCTCTTTTCAGGCTCTCCCTGGTTCCTCCCTTTCTTTGTCCTTTGATGTGCTGTTCCTTGAGGGTTTGGCTCCTTTTTCATTCCACATGCTTGTCCCAGGTTGTGACCTTATCCACGTTTAGGGCTCCAACAATGACTCTTGAAACTGTAATTCTAGGTTTAGCTTCTCTCTGGAGCTCTGACTTCTTTCTGGAAAGTTCCACCTGAGTGTCCCCACTCCACTTGAGTGGAAGTACCCCATTAAGTACTTTTCCTTACCGAAATATGTTTCTCCTCTTTTTTTCTTAATTTTAGCTCATTTAGCACTGCCACACATCCAGTCAACCAACCCCAAAACTCAGTGCATCCTGCCTCCTCTTTTTCCCCAATTGGTCACAACCAGTTGATTACTAAACCCAGTAGGTTCTGTTTTTAAATGTCTCCCATAAGTTTCCCTCTCCCCCTCACACTGAAGCCATTCTATAGCAGACCCTTATACTCATGAGCATCAACTCTGCAACTGATTTTTTGTAGGCCTAATTGATAAACTCTCCTAATTGACTTTCCTGTTCATCTCCTTATCCTTATACACAATCTTCTTACTATAGCCCGAATTATAGTTTTAAAATGCAGATCTAATTGTTTAGTTTCTCCTGATAAAATCTTTTCACAGTGTCCAGTTGATTTCCAAAGTAAAATGAAACCCTAACAAAGCATTCAAAGACCTTCATAATCTAGTCCCAGCCTTACTCTACTATCCTAACGTCCTGCTGTTTCCCAAAGCAAAGTCCTTGTTACCTGTTTATTATTCTGTGCATTTTTAAGCCTCTGTCTTGTGTTCATCTTCCAACCTTTGCTTGTCAAAACCCTACTAATGCTCTAAATTCCTGAGGAATAATTGATTAAATGCATATTTTCTGTGTTCCCAAAGTCCTTAATTTATATAAAAACAAGATTTATTACACATATATTATGCTTCTTTTTCTTGTTAGATTGTGAGAAATTTGAGAAAAAGAAAAGTGTTAGTCATTTTTTCTCTCTCTAGATCCACACTTGGATCTGTGTGCTTGGTGCATAGAAAATGCTTACTAAATATTGTACAAATCAAATACATATATATTTGTTTTATTATATGCATATACATATGTATACACGCACATCCAGAATAGACTGGTTTTCCAACATGGAGATATTTTTCTTCCATGTGAATCTTCTCCTTCTCCAGACTCTTGCCCTTTGAAGCTCTAAGGCATATTGTAAAATCTAATTAGAATCAAATGATTAAGGTTGTATGTTTACTCTCAAATCAAGCCTATTATAAGTACATATTCTAAAACATATATATATGTATTTTAATATATGTGTTATATATATATAGGTATGTATGTATGTATAATTTTTTCCCCAGATGTTTTATCATGCCTGTGAGCTACTAGCTCTTGAAAAAGCCAAGTTTCTTAAGGTCAAATTAGAGAGGGTTTGTAATCAGAGAATAGTGTTGCATATTATTTTAAGCTAAAGAAAAAAGAGCAGTCATTGAGGGAATTATCACAAACAAAATGAAAATTAGCAGCACATGTGCAAGGACATCTAGAAAGAACAAAGAATATAGGAAAATTCTAGAAACAAAAATATCTTTGGTTGCCATTGAGACATGCGTGGTTCACTGATGTGGTGAAGCCCCAAGCCCAAGACTGAGGATCAAGAGCTTCTGATTTCAGGCTAAGGATTCAGGGTAACATCCCCAAAGAAGAGCTAGGGATTAGTGGGAACAAGACCAGATTATTTGAGAAATGATTAAAGAAAAGTTGCTCAAAGATGCAATCTTTAAAATTTCTGAAGAAACAACAATTTATTTTTGAATGAAAGCTGTCATGTTCTATTGAAATAGTTCTACAAAGCAAGTTTCAGGTGGAAAAGAGGGCCTGGCTTCTTGAAAAACAACAACAACAACAACACAAATAGAAGCAGGTTTGTAGGGAGGTGTGTTCTTCTTTAGGAGTTAATGGAAAGTTTTAAGCATTTAAGTCTAATTAGACCTTATAATATGTTGAGGTTTCAAAGGGTAAAGGGTCTAGAGAAAGAGAAGATCTACACGGAAGGAAAAAAATTCTCCATGTTGGAATGGCCAGTCTAGTCTAGGGCAACCTATATTTTTTTCCCTCTGTGTACTTCCTTGGGTTGATGGACTCTTGACATAAAGAAAGGAGCTTCTGCTCACTTCTGGAAATAGAATGAGCCGGAATCACTTTGAGAGCCAACTGGGAATTCTAAGAAGGCAACTTACCATGGTCTCTCTGGAAAGTTATGTGTAGGTAGTTTAAAGACTTAATATTAAAGCCATGAGAAAAATCACTTATAAGTCTGCTCTAAATCCCTGAAGGGTTGGAGCCATGTATATGAAGTTTAAAACTATATAAGACTTAGAGTTTTAAGATAAAGATCAGGGCAACTGTTTCTACTTAGGTCTGGGAAATAGAAGCAGGGTTCAATCATGCAGTGGCTCATAGCAGTTGAACATTAGTAAGAAAGGTACCAGACAAAACCTAGGTGTTAGTGTTTCTTAAAATTTGGCTCTGGCTCAAACTGTGATTCACTGTATTTGTATCAAGTGGCTATGAATATTTTAAATGTGAAGTTCTGTTATTTTAGCAAATATTTCATTTTTATCTAAGCTTTAGAAATGTAGAGCAGTTGGGCAAGAGAGTTTCTACCTGAATCATCACCATTTTCCTGATGGCAGCTATATAAACCACAGACCAAGCTTAAGAAGAAAAAGAGCTCCTGAAGGTTTCCCCTCGTCATTTAAATGTGAGGAGAAATGTCCCAGAATCAGTGAGAAGAGTAGAAAATTCATAACTGGAAGTGTTAGGGTGCACAAGCAGAGAACTTAGTCAAAGTGCAGGTAAATTTCAAGCCTCATGGTGTGGACTATGTGATTAACAAACCCTGAAGAGTGATGACACTCTTCAGGCCAGCTTTTTGAGAAGTGAATACTATGCAGAAGTAAAGGCATAAAGAGATAACATTGCAGCAATGTCTAATTTCTATTCAGTTGATTTAAAAAAAAAAATCTAAAACCCGCTATTGTCCAGATTCTCCCTCGAATCTCAAATGCCTCAAAGTCTAGAGTTGTTTTATCCTCTTCACACACCAGGAGGACAGGCTGTAAAAGTTATCCTTTTGCCTCTTGCCCAGGCCCTACCCAAGCTTCCCACTTGAGCCTCACTGGTCACTCGACCTCAGACCCATTGCTTATGCTGTTTTCTCTTTTAATATGTTCTCCTTCCTCAAAATCTTCTATCCCTTCATTCAAACCCCTGGTTCAAGGATCCTTCCTTTCCATAGCTTTTCTTGGCTTTCCAAGGGAAGCTCCTTTGCCAACTTTCCCATAGTAATTTTAATATGTCTCTTACATTGCACTTGCTTTATTGTTTTGTATTTAAGAGATCTGTCTCCTCTTTAGTCTATAAGCTCTTTGAGAGCATGAACCAAGTTGTATTAATACCAGTTTCAAAGGCATCTATCACAGCACCTAGCACAGTATAGGTGGCTCAGTTTATGTTGCGTGAATTGAACACTTGATTCATGACTTTGGAATGCTTGAAGAATAAGGTAGACAGAAATCTGACGCTGGTACTTAAAGAATAAGAAAACAGTGTTAGAAAAAATACAGTCAAAGGAGAACGGAAGTTGCTTGAGCTGCCCAGTAAGTAGTTAAGATGGAGATTAATTCCTGGCTTCCAGATTCCCAGCATCCCAGACTCCTCACTTGTCCATACTGCCTCTAAGGACCCCAAAAATAAAAGTTTATTTCCTGTTCCCTATCAGCACTTCTATGGAACCAAAACAGCATTTTTACTGGCCACACTCACCCCGGCGCCTTAGCTAATGAGTGGAATTTGGCTCGACTGCCCAGCCCAGCACCAGAGCATTATGAAATCTTCCCCTGATCCATCTAATTGTGCAGTTTCTAACCTTTCAGGCCAACCATAGCACAAGAAGAAGAAAGAGGGAGAGAAAGATGTGCCGAGAAACCCAGAAAAAGATCAAATACAGTCATTCCTAGAGATGAGAAGATGTGTCTTGCTGAAGCATGAACCCACTCAACACTTGTGGGTTTTAAATTGGGAAATGACGTGTGAAAACTCTGGATCTGGGAATTCTGTTTAGCTCTGGCAAAATACGAGGTTGGAGCCGCTTGCATTTTTTATTTTAAATTCCCTTGGTAGTTCTAGGAGTAGGGGCATGCATTACTTTCAAACAAGAATCTTTATTGTTTGCATAGCACACAGTCTTCTAGTTAATTAGAAAAACATTTTTTTTTCCCAAATTAAATTTCCCTAGAAAAACAATGATTTAAATTAAGGGCAAAAGGCTTTTTTTTTTTTTTTTTTGACACTAGTAAATCTTTCCTGCACCTACCACTTCTAGAAGATTAAAAGCACAGTTGGAATTGGAAGGCTCTATTCATTTATTTATTGTCAGATTCTGCCATCTACAAAAGTAATATGCCCCTACCTATGTACATTGTATATTGTCTTAGTTTTGCCTGCCATATTACAGAGCTACCTACAGATACAGACATGATGCAGAGATTCTAAATATTCAGGTTTTTGAAAAGTACATAATGCTACAAGTAACAACAAAAAAGTCAGCTCCACAGTCTGATCTATTTGCTTCTTTATTTATCTCCTAATGGCTCTCCTGTTATGGCTGAATTTTTTCTTTCTCTTTGCTTTCCCAGTAAATGATACTATAATTTTTGTGATTCTTACTACTGCTGGGAGTTCTTTCTCTTTTTCCAAGCTTGGCATGAAGTGTTTGTTGAAAGAATACCCGTCTTCTAGAGACCCAACTGCTGCCAGCCTAATGTCTTCAGTGAGATTCACGGAACTTCACCTTTGTACTTTTTTGGTCTCTTAATCAGGGGTCACTTTAAATAAAAATTCCTTCAGTAATTTCTGCAATTTGGGAATGAGAAAGTCTGAATGATCTGCACTAGTGGAGTTATCAGAAGTATAAGTAATCCCCAAGCCCCAGATCATATAGAAATGACTTTTTTCTTTGCATTTATAGGATCTCTTTCCTTAGTAGATTCACCTACTGGTTTTCCTAGAACATTAAATTAAGAGTTGGGAAGGTCTCAGATTTATCACAAAGTACAAAGTGCAAGATCCCCTCATCATGTCACATCTCAGATTAGGTGGCATAATAGGGCAGCTTTTATTTTTATTTTATTTTATTTTGCGGTATGCGGGCCTCTCACTGTCGTGGCCTCTCCCGTTGCGGAGCACAGGCTCTGGACGCGCAGGCGCAGCGGCCATGGCTCACGGGCCCAGCCGCTCCGCGGCACGTGGGATCTTCCCGGGCCGGGGCACGAACCCGTGTCCCCTGCATCGGCAGGCGGACTCTCAACTACTGCGCCACCAGGGAAGCCCTAGGGCAGCTTTTAGAGGCAGCACAAAGTGGGAGAAGGAGAAAGCCAGAGCTTGGCTCCATCCACATTTAGATGGGATAAATCCAGTGGGTGCTGGAGTTGACCCATATCGGTCAGAAGAGCTGATTGTTAAAATTTTAGGAATTTTGCCAGCTGGTTGTTTAACACAGCCATCATTAAAAATTAAATTGTATAAACCTAAAGTTAAATAAGTTGTGTTAAAGAAAAAGACAGTAAATACTCAAAGCTCATGACTCCCTAATTTACTGCATTTTACTAGTAATTATGCTCTTGAGATTATTGATACCTATTTTATCTGTAGGGTGGAAATAGCATATAATGATGTACTGCTGCACTTATCTTCCCAATCTCTTTAGTGACGTCACATTGGTAGCTTGAAATTGGCCATGGTGGGAATATTTGCAGCATAGCAATGAGCAAATGCTATAAAACCGAGGTTTGATTTTTTTATTTTGTGGACTGTCTAAACCAGATATCGGCAAACTATAATTCCAAAAGCCAAATCCGACCCGAGGTCTGGCTTTTACGTTTTTTAAAGGATTGTAAAAGCGCGTGCACGTGCACACACGCACACGAAGAATACGTGACAGAGACCATATGTAGTCCACAAAGCCTAATGTATTTATTCTCTGGCCCTTTGCAGGAGACATTTGCCGACCACTGGTCTAGACTTAAGAAAGTGATGGAGGAAATGTTAATAATTCAGGTTAAAGTTAGAAGGTTCTGTGGCTTGGTAGCACAAAACAATTGAGGAAATAGCCTTCCAGTACTCGGAAACTGTAACTTGATTCCACAAAGAAATGTCATTGATGAGTCAAGTTATAAGTCTGTATTGTTTCATTTTTGTTTTAATTCCTTAAAGTCAATGAAAATGTCAACCAACATTTACATGGTAACTACACTCATTGCATGAAGATAAATAAAAGCATTTTGGGAGAACTGATAGGCTATGAGGAATTTATAAAAACGTGTATGGTATATGTTATTATTATTTGTAAATTGTGTGCTACGTATCCTTTCTATCAGTAGAATTTATAGAAGACTTTGTGTGTGTGTGTGTGTGTGTGTGTGTGTGTGTGTGTGTACTTTTTTTCCCCCAGAGTTCCAATTGTTAAACATTTACCATCATGCCATTGGATAAATGCTAGGTGGTTGCTCATATAGACTCAGGGTGGATGTGTCCTGACGAGCAGGTTCTAGTGTCCAAGGGGAGCAGATTTCTCAGATATACCTTAGGTAACATTCTGTTGCCAGGAGATGAAAATGAGGTACATAAGCCCCTTTAGGAGGCAGGAGTGGCACAGTGGGGGAATCTGGGGCAAAAGTTCACTTACTAAGCAGTCACCATCTGAGAGGTCTGTTCAGCGGCCGAGACCCAGGCACTGGGCAGTACAGGTGCTCAGGCTGCCTGCGTCAGTTCTTCTTGCCCAAGCCAGGGCTGGCCCTGAAGTTGGCACAGCATACAGCCTGTAGGGCAGGCATCTGTGGACTTGACTGCAGCAAGGATGGCAGAGTCAGGGCCTGGCCAACAGAAACCTAACATCCAGTAGGTTTGGCAAACATCCCAGTCCACTGCTTCTGATGGCCTGAAAGAGCTCCATGCCTAAACAGAACTGTCTGGGCCTCCTTATTATTTTATTCTTTATTATATTTTATTATTACACATTATTGTTATATTTTATTTCATGATTATCTGGGTTTTATGAATGGGCACTTTTAAGACACTGTGGACTGAAAGTATGAACATTGGTTATTAATTCAGACAAACCTCTCACTTTTCCTTTTTCTTTGGAACACTGCCATATCCTTGAGTTATAAGATGTCCAGGTAAATTTTCACTTGTTTTAGATGACTTTTTAAGGGAAACTGTCCACATAATTTTTGTTCATTAGAGAAGCATAAGCTTTTAAAAGGCTGCAATGGAGAAAGTGGAGCAATTGCAGGGACTCAAAACCGAGTGACAATTAGAGATCTGAAGGCTGGGACTGCCACCCCACCCTCCTTCTCTGAGAACAGGCAGCATCTGACGTCTGTTCCATGAGGTAAGAGCTGCTCTGGGAAGCTTCCTGGGATGGTGAGATGTTTTGTTTTCGTTTTGTTTGCAGCAGCATGATGCCCTTCTTGTCTGCAGGGAGAGAACTCTGACAAGCTATTTTACTTTCTAAAGGATACAAAGTAGGGAAGTGCAGTATCTGTCTGATTTACACGCACAAGGTCCAAGATATGTGATCAGTTCGCAGTTTTCTGAATCCTGTTGAGTCCTCATGGAATTAAAATAACCAGCCACAGGGGCAAAAGCAAAAGCATTCCAATTTCTTTGCCAGATGACAACTTTCATTCAGAGAAAGTGACTCCATTTGGCTTTGGGGATGGGGGTCACTTTCCTACCCATTAAAAAAAATATTGAGGTAACATTGGTTTACAACATTATATAGGTTTCACGTGTGTAACATTATATTTCTGCCTCTGTCCACACTACAGTGTGCCCACCACCAAAAATTTGGTTTCCATCTGTCAGCATACAGTTGACTACTTTACCTGTTTCGCACTCCCCCACTCCCCCCACTTCCTTTTGGGTAACCACTATTCTCTTCTCCATATCTATGCATTTATTTATTTATTTATTTATTTTGCAGTACGCGGGCCTCTCACCGTTGTGGCCTCTCCCGTTGCGGAGCACATGCTCCGGACGCGCAGGCTCAGCGGCCATGGCTCACGGGCCCAGCTACTCCGTGGCATGTGGGATCTTCCTGGACCGGGGCATGAACCCGTATCCCCTGCATTGGCAGGCGGACTCTCAACCACTGCGCCACCAGGGAAGCCCTATGCATTTGTTTTTATTTAGTTTGTCTTGTTCATTTATTTTATTAAAATTTTTTTTTATATTCCACATACGAGTGAAATCATACAATATTTGTCTTTCTCCATCTGACTTATTTCACTTAGCATAATACCCTCAAAGTCCATCCATGTTGGTGCAAATGGCAAGATTTCATCTTTTCTGTGGCTGAGTAGTATTCCATTATGTGTGTGTGTGTGTGTATACCACATCTTCATTCATTCATCCATGAAGCACTTACATGGGCACTTACGCTTGTTTCCAAATCTTAGCTGTTGTAAATTTACTATACCCACTTTTAACATCCCATGTTCCTCCTTATAACCTTAACTAATTAAACTCCTTAAGGAAATGACTCATACCATATTGATTTTTGGACACCCACCCCACTCTCTTGTAGAAGTATAGTCTCAAATAGAGTGGGTTTGACTTGCGTCAAATTGAATGGGTTTATATGTGGACATTGATGAGTGAGGGACAGTCCTCAGAGTTCTAATTTGCTCCCTTGATCTACAAAATAAGGACTTCTTTGCTGGGCATTTAACCTAATTTCTGAGGCTTGTTTTGCACTACTCCCTGCATTTGCCCTGTGTTCCAGGAAAAGAAAACTAACGCTTAATGAAAATCGACCAGGTTCTTTTCACAGATAATTTTGTCATTTTTTTCTCACAATATTCCTGCAAGATAGGCTAAGTCATTTATTCAGTAATTCTACCAATTTAACAAGTGGCAGAACTGGGAATTAAAGCCAGGTCTGTGTGAACCCAAAACTCACTTATAACTTCTCATTGAGCCTGGGATAAAATCCTCAATCTGTATCCCGGCCTGCAAGGCCCTGGGTGACATGGGCCTTCTCCATCTTCTAGCTTCAGACTCATTGCACCCACAAGTTCTCTTTCTCTCTCTGATTTTTAGATCCTCAAACATGTCAGGCTTCTTCTCCACATATACTGTTTATTTTGCGGGGAATGTTTTCTCCTTTCTGACTTTCGTAATTATCCCTCAGGAACCGGTGTAAATGTCACTTCTGCACATAAGCCTTCTCTGATCCGAAGATAAAATTAACATCCTTGTTATGTATCTCAGAGATATAACACTGTTCCTTTGTAGCACAGTAACTACCTATTAGTGCAGTTATCTCTTCAACCTTACAAACTCTTTGAGGACAATTGCTATGAATATATATTTCCTAGTAGCTAGCATATGCCATGGCATATAGTAGGTCAATAAATATTTATTGAATTGATAGTAGATTATTGTCCAGCTAGGTTGTGGGGATATGGAGAGGCAAGTGACATGGTCCCTGGCCTTAAGAAGCTTACACTTTGGGCTTCCCTGGTGGTGCAGTGGTTGAGAGTCCGCCTGCCGATGCAGGGGACACAGGTTTGTGCCCCAGTCCGGAAAGATCCCACATGCCGCGGAGCGGCTGGGCCCGTGAGCCATGGCCGCTGGGCCTGCGCGTCCGGAGCCTGTGCTCCGCAACCGGAGAGGCCACAACAGTGAAAGGTCCGTGTACCGCAAAAAAAAAAAAGAGAAGCTTACACTTTAATATTATGGTCCTTTTTACAGATGAGGACAGGAGGTTCAGAGAGGTCAAGTCTATCTTAGGCCAAAGTTCTTTCCTTATCACCACGCAAACTCTTAGGAAACAAGCTGTCTTTCCAGCCTGATGCCTCTCCCATCTCCTCTTGTCAAAACCTACTTGAACGAAAGGCTCCTTCAGCTCCAGTCATTCTCCCTGATTCCCCAGAGTAATTTTATCTGTCATTTTTTCTGGCATTAATACTCTCTATTTTGTATTATAATGATTCATGCAATGTATTTTCAACTCTACCTGCACAATATATTTCAAGTCTGTTTCCTTTTAATTTTTAAAAACTCCATTATTATCATCCAAGCTACCATCATTGCATACTGGAACTCCTAGGGCAGTTTCAGAGCTGAACTAGAAGGTCTCCCTCTCTGTGCATACCCACTTCCCCTGCCCCCAGTCTACTGAAGCCAGAACAGGCTCTTCAAAACATAAATAATATCACAATACCTTCCTTCACTGAAACCTTGTAAGTGCACTTCCAATAAAATCCAAACACCTTAACATAGTCTACAACAGGGGTTGGCAAACTGAGACCCTGTGGGCCAGATCCAGCCTACCACCTGTTTTTGTATAGCCAATGAGCTAAGAATGGTCTTTATACTGAAAAAAAAATCAAAATATATTGTAAGTTGTGAAAATTATATGAAATTCATATTTCAGTGTCCATAAATAGATTTTATTGGAACACAACCCCACTCCTTCTTTTATATATTGTCTCAATGGCAGATTTGAACAGTTGCAATAGAGACCATATGGCCTGCAAAGCCTAAAATATTTACTATCTGATCCTTTATATGTAGACCCCTAGTCTACAAGGAGTTGTGATCTGGCGCCTGCCTACTTCTTTGGAATCCCCTATCCTACTGTTCTACCCAGTTTGCTTCATCTGCACTTTCTTTTTCTCTAACTTGCTAAGTTATTTCTCCCAAGCTCATCGGCATCTCACTCTAGTACATCATCCTTCTTTATTTTTGGTACTTATCATTATCTGAAATTGTCTTGTTTATTTAAATTTACTTGTTTATTCGAGGAATATGAGCTTCATGAGTTTGTCTGTTTTATCCCCCACAGTATCCCCGGGCCTCGAAGAGGATGTGCACAATTGTAGGCATTCAAAAAAAATCTGTGTTAAATGAGAATTTTTATCTTCCCCTTAGTTTTCTTCAGGGAAGACACTAGGTCTGACTCATTTTTGCTTTCCCTACAGTGGCCAACATTGTGTCCTGTGTGGAGTAATCATAGCTCCAAAAATAGCTGTTAACTGAAGAAAATGCCAGACATCTACTTCCCTCTTCCTCCCGAGTCAAAGTGAGAAAACATTTGTTGTCAGCTGGACCCCAAGAAACAGTAAAATGTGTACAGCATCTTTTTCACCTTATATCTATACTGCTTTGTTTGAGGGCACGTTTTAATGAGGGGCCATGAATCCCAGCATATTCCTGACAGAACGTTAGCTATGGGTGCCTCAAGTGCCCCGACAAAGGGTATTTCTAGTTGATGCTGAGTCAGGCTCGGTGTTTTCTGATAATGGGAAAGAACCATTGGCAAAAGGTGTGGTTGGCAGTTTTTCCTATGGAAATAGCTCCAGTTATCTTTCAAAAGGTTATAGATTGCCTTTTAAGATACGGCATGTGTAAAACGTCCCAAAAAAATAAAAGGTAAAGAGAAAATCCTGAATCAGTTAAAAACAGATAATGGTTTCTATGAAGCTAGTGCTTAGTGATCTTTGGAGGATACTGGGAAGACATCTATTAATATTTATTGGGGTACTTTGATCTACTTCTAAATATTTTACTTAATCCTCCTAACAATCCTATATCATAGATAATACTTGTCTCATTTTACAAATGAGAAAACTGAGGTGCAAAGCTTTTACATAACGAGCTTAAGGCTGCACAGCTGATCAGTGCAGAGTCTGGATTTGAACCCCTGTCTCTTTCGTCTTCCTCTCAAGCCCACATGAGGAGAAAGTGATAAATGGACTAGCAGCCATGTTGAGGTCTTTTAAGCTCGAGAAAGCCCCAACTGCGAAGAGTCTGCAGAATTCATAATATCTGACTTCTACTGAGTGAAGCTGCGGCAGGGGCTCCTGGTTGGCACCTCTGCCTCTTTTCCCCAAGGGCCAGAGTTGTCTCCAGCACTGTGGTTTCCTTGTTGTGCTTTCAGGGGGGACAGAGGGTAGTGAGCAGTGGTCACTGAGCAGAGCAGGGGACCACACTGAGGCTGGGGGCTGTGAGTCTCATGAAGGTGTCCTGTATTTGGTGTCAGCTACATGCAGCTGCGGTGGCCAAGATAAGTACCGATTAAAGAAAACAAAACAGCAAACGCGTGAACAGTCACAGAAGACTCGCAAATTGCTGGCATACATTTTGAGGCTGTTCCGTGTTATGTATGTAACCTCACTGGTGCCAGATATTCTTCCTTCACCCTCCTCCAGTAGCCAACTCTAGCCCTCCCCAGTCCTGAATAAGGCCCATGTCTTTTTTCACCCGTTTCTCTCTCCTCCGGCTAGAGATGCTTAAGCTGAGGTCAGAGGTAGGATGAACGGCCTGGCAACAAACCAACTCCAAAGCAGGAGCCGTCCCCCAGGATCCAGAGGAATTTGTGGGAGAATATAAGTAAATAAGCAAAGGAAGACAGGAAGGGAAAAGGAGAATGAAAGGAGGGAAGGAAGGAAGAGAGAGATGAGCAGGAAGGGAGGAAGGAAGGAGGGAAGGAAGGAGGAAGAAAGCAAACAAAAGGAAGAACGAGACCACCTTAGGAGCAGCTAACCATAGTCCTCTTCCCTTTGTGTCTCACCAAGGGGAATGTGCTATTTGGGGCACTTCCCTTCAGTGTTTGTTTTCACGTTCTACTGTAAATTACTCACCAAGGTGCCCTTATTGATCCTGAAAAATACAGTCTTTAGATTTTCCCATCAAGGCAAGAATAAGCCTTTCAGAGCTTCTCGGGGAGACAGAGAGCCCTGTCCTCCAATCCCAGACCCAGATGCTGCTTCTATGTGGATGATCAGACTCGCTGACGTTGAGGGCACAAACCTCAATATGCTGATATGGGGGTTCTTTATTCGGGGTCCAGAAATCCCATATGGGCTTCAGGGTATTAAAGAAAACCCTTCATACTGTAAGCAACATACATGTATTTTTTTCCCTCGGATCCCTCTGAAAGGTTACACATCACAGCACGCGATGTATATCCTAGCTCGGAGCTATTTGAAGGGCCTGATTACTTTTCTTGGAGGTAGTGCTGTAGTTATCTCTATTTTGTTTGTTGCCTTTGGTTTCAACATTTCTACTTATATGTGAAGTCTCTATATTTTCAACACTCACAGAACATATTTGAATCGGTAGCTTGGACCTAAAGTGTTTGTCGAGTGTTTTACAGCTCATTTGTTTAACTGGCAGATCCACCCATGCCTTTTATCTGGGTCCATGGGAGCAAATGGCACTGAGTAGGTCTCCAGTACAGATGTCTTAAATGAATGATTGCAATAATTTATTTAGTAGAGAAGACTTTGTCACATTCACAGTTAAAAAGGAAGAGCAAAACTGCTACTTTGTGCATTCAAAAGAGGTTACTCACTTGTGGGAAGATGAAGCCCTCCAGATTTTGAAAAGTCTTTTTATCTATTCTAAGATAACAAGGCCGGGCAGGAAAGTCAGTGGCGATATTTAAATCTTGATAGTAAGGTACTTGGCCCATAGACAGTGAGAGAATTATGTGGACTTACTGGAGGGATATATACATAATCGGATTTCAATAAATAAACATAGTTGAGCTCATTGAATTTTGTATCTATTTGTCCAACACCAAGTTAATTGCTGGCATGTTTGGGATAAGAAATCAAATTCAACTTTCAATCTAGTGTTGTTTGGCTGACTGACTTATCAGACTTTCAGTGCTGCCCTGTTAGGCACCAGATGATGTAAAGTGCTGAGGATGTGAATATGAATAAGCCTGATCCCAGCCCTCAAGACAGTGGGGGACACAGACAAGTCAATATGAGGTTATAATGCAATAAGATAAGTGCTGTGATAGAGGCAGGCTTAGAGTGGGGGCACCCTCAACAGTCGGGGGAGAGGGAGATTAGGGATAACCTTCTGGACAAGCTGGATCTCGGCAGACTCTTGAAGGATGTGTATGTAGGTCTGCCAAGGGAAGAGAATGGTTAAAGGCACTCCGGGCAGAAGTTTGTGGGTGTGCAAAGGCACAGAATTGTGCTGTGGTCAGGGAATGGCAGGGCGATTATGGGGAACAGAAGCAATGAATGGGATGGGGGTGTGGCTTTGGTCAGAGATGGGATTCCACAGGGAGGCAGGAGCTCATCATGCTAGCAAGTGTCAACATTATTTTGAAGGCATGTTGGAGCTATTGAAAGATTAAGCCATCGTATGATCAGATTTGCATGTTAGAAAGATCACTGTTATATAGCTTCTGGGAGAAAAACTGGAGGGAGGCAAGGCTGTAGTCAGGGAGACCAGAAAGATACTACTAGTGCTGTGATCCATGTGCGATGGGGTACCCACTCAGGGCTGCCATTTTCTTTGCCCTTTGTGAGGAGGAGGAAAGTGCCTGACTTCTTGTTAGCCGCCACAAGATACCTTTTCCTATTCACTGAGGCATTTGTGAGCCAAATTTTTATGTAAACTCAAATATCTGGCATTTCAAGCTCTCATAGGATGTAGTGAATACTGGAGTTCAACTCCTTTTTTTTTTTAAACTAAGAGCTATTAGCAACGCTGTGTACTTAAAAATTCCCAAATCAAATATCGTGGTCATATCAGAAAACATGCCCTCTCTCCAGGTGTATGTAACTGGTCTCAGCTTTACTCAAAGTTCAATTGCAAACAGTAATAAAAACATTGACATCTCTTTGCTCGTTCAGTACTTATGTAGCTATCCCCATCTCAATTTTACACATGCAAAACCTCAAGGGTTGGTTGAATTTGAGGTGATCTGAAATCTCCTTTGACAGTGGGTTTTTTGGAGGATACTTTCATCCTTAAGTAGCTTTCAAAACAACACTCAGATAGTGGCAAGAGATCAAAGAAATGCTTTGTTACCACAGGGGCTGCTGAAACTGTTATTTCCCCTGCAAAAGTTCTCCTTTGCGGAGAAGAAAGTAGATCAGACTTACTAGGGGCTCGAGCAAATACTCCTCTCTGCAAAAGCAGACCCAAGCCCAGTGAGATGTATATCTGTACTGTGGGTCCTCTGCAAAGAATCCAGGAGGGAGAACTGGGGGAAGAAGTAACAAAAGAAGGGGAAACTGTGGCTGCTAAGTCTACTTCTTGCCATGGGAATAACAATTTACAGTTCTAAAACATTTTTAGATTGCAATGCCTTCTTGCACATTTTTCTCATTTGATTTTCACAACCACCCTGTTATGCATTTCTCTCATTTGAGAAGTGAGGTCACAGGCTCTGCAAGACTGAGTACACCGTCCAAGGCCACACACTGGGAATGAATGGGAGGGTTAGATTTCGAACCTGTGTCTGTCTGTTCTCAAAATCCAGTGCCTCTTTCCCTCATAGTTAAATGATGCTTCAGCATGTACTAAGAGGTGAGGAAAACAGTAGCTGTAGAGAGGAAATCATAGAGGTACACAGGTTCATGAGTTTTGTGGGAGTAAGTCTGAGAAATGTTCCTTCTGAATTTTAATTAGCTATCAGATGAAGGTACAGTTCCATGGACCAGCTCTGTCCCACAATGAAGGGTAGGGTGTGTTATGCCTTGTAACTCCAAGGGGTTCACCTGCTGGTGCACCCACCCATTCCTCTGCAGGATCATGGAAAAACATGTGGTATCTAGATTAAGAAGGGTTGTGATGCAAATTTTTTTCAAGTACAAAACTCTGGGACCAAATTCTCCTTATTGCTCAGGTTTAATAATGCTAATTACTACATTTAAATGACACTTTCCCGTTTAAAAGCACCTTCATGTATTCACATTTCCATATATGAGTACATAATTTTTTGAGCATCTTTAAGATTGGAAGGCACTGAGCTGGGTGATGGGGATATAAACACAAAATAAGACATCATCCTTGCCCTAGGACTCACAGACCAATGGGCAGATGGATAAAGATACAGGCAATTATAGTAAGATGGGCTCTTGCAGGTGAACAAAGTGTTGTTGAACTTCCAAGGGCCATCAAAGTTGGAAGAGGGGTTGGAATAAAGAAAGGCAATGTTTGGTCTGGGTTTTGAAGATTGAGTAGGATTTTCCTGCACAGAGAAGGGCATTGCAGGGGGAGAAGCTGAGGGTTGAAAGAGTTGAGCATGATAAGGTAGAGGAGGGATGCTTTGCAGCAGAGGAAGGAAGGATGTGGGGGCTGAGCGATGGGCTGATATGTGAAATTCCTTGATTGCAATGCTGAGGCTTGTTTTTTTTTTTTTTTTTTTTTTTTTTTTTATCTCATGGGAGCCAGTGAAGGCTAATGAGCAGGGGAATGACACGATCAGTTCATATTTTAACTTGATGACCAGTGTTGGTGTAAGGAGGGTAATGGGAGACATTTAAATCTCACTAGCTCCGCTGGGTTAATTCTTATTCTTACATTTCAAGTAAGGGAGCCAATTCTTAAGAGTGTTTCATTCACTTTCAGAGAGCTAGTAGGTGCAGGCATGACAACTCAGCTGTACAATTTCTGACTTCAGTTCTTACACAAACCAAACCACAAGTCTGTGTGACACATGGCTCCAAAACTCTTTGTTTTCTGTAAGGCTTATGGTTTATAATGTTTGGGGTGTCTGTCCAGCTCATTCACTACCAACATTGTGCACAGATAACTTAGATTTCCCACGAAGGTCTGGCATGCCTGAGAACAGTGACCTTTCTACACAATTCTTTTTTTTTTTCCCTCACTTCAACTCAGTCACTAAGATGAATCTACTCAGAGTAATTGTGGGATGGTGTTGACAAATGCCAGAATCACATCATCTGACTGCTGCTGCACAAATGCGCTGTCGCTTTCGCCCTCCTAGGCCGTGACCAGGACTTTGGGAACCTGGACAACATGGTCTCTCTCATTGTGGAAAAGCAGGTGGAAGGCTCTTCTTGAAGTTCACCTTTGCATCACCAGATCTGCCACTGCGCTTCAGCAGTAAATAAAAGGCCAGGCAGAAACCAAAAATAATTACACTGCTTTTGGCTTTCTGCTTTATGGAATAGATTCGTTCATTTTTGAAAGAAACTAAAACACCTACTGGAGTTGGATCACAGCTGAATTTAAGTGTTTCCAGCTCACCACTCAATAATTTATTTTGAATCATTTTGAGTGGTAAGGTCTCACATCAAGGTGTTCATCATCCTTATTTGTTTACAAATGTCCCACCATTTTTTATTTCTTTAAGCCTTAAAATAGAAAAGTAATAAGCATTTCATGATTCAGGGTTTTGATTTTTAAAAAACATGTACAAACACTAGATATTGATTATTTAGTTACCTAAAAATTTTAGTAGCACACAAAGAGAAGAAATACTTAAAAATGTGTGTGGGGGGAAGTGGGGAGGTGTGGCTAAGTGCTACCTGGAACTGGAGAATGAAGAAGAGAAATTTTACTTATTTTAGCCTCCAAAATAAGTAAAATATGTATCAAAAAATCTGGCATAAAATTCCACAGTCCAGTAATTCTACTGAAAACTAATTTGCAAGTAAAAAGCCAAGGACACCCAATAAAACATTTAATTGTTACAAATAAAAGTGCCATATATTAGCAAGATAGAATCTCATCATGCTGCAAAGAAATTTACTTTAAAAATGTATTATTGTATATATGTCTATGCCACTCTCTCACTTTGTCACAGCTTACCCTTCCCCTTCCACATATCCTCAAGTCCATTCTCTAGTAGGTCTGTGTCATTATTCCCGTCGTACCTCTAGGTTCACTACCAAACGTAAAATAGATAGCTAGTGGGAAGCAGCCACATAGCGCAGGGAGATCAGCTCGGTGGTTTGTGACCACCTAGAGGGGTGGGATAGGGAGGGTGGGAGGGAGGCTCAAGAGGGAGGGGATATGGGGACATGTGTATATGTATAACTGATTCACTTTATTATAAAGCAGAAACTAATACAACATTGTAAAGCAATTATACTCCAATAAAGATGTTAAAAAAATAAATAAAATGTATTATTTACCTGTAAATTATCTGACTGGTGTTAGGGGATAAGTGATTTAAAAATGGTATATAAATTGTATTAAAAGGTTTCATTTTCAGAAGACATTGAAAATATCTGATTTTTCTAAGTGTACCCATTATTTCACCTATTGAAAGGGATATAAAAATGCAGGTTTGAAAGTAGGAGATCTGATATCTTTCTTTTTTTAAAAAAAGTGACATCACACATGGAAAATATACAAACACTACAGAAAGTTAAATTCTCCCTTCACTTGCTTCCCAGGGGCAAGCACTGATACCAGTTCTTGACTTTCCTTCTGGATATTTTTCCATATAGATAGAAACAGAAGATATACTCTGAAAAACCAGGCTGATGTTCTATTTTCTCATGAGTGAGATGACAGGGTGCCTGGCGAATTGGGTTGTTAAATGACATAATGATATGAAAAATACTTTACAAACTTTAGAACCGTCTGCAAATATTAACCAGTCATGGGGTCCTTAACCTGAAGTTAATGGACCACTATGAAATCTAAGTCTTGGCTTCAGAGTGTCTATGAAAGTCCAGAAATTGTAGATAAAATATACTGGGTATATATGCATAAGTGCATTTTTTGGTCTGTTTTGTTCTGTGTTTTCCCTGGGTAGGCAAAGCCATTGTGTCCATAAGCTTTTCTAAAGGAGAATGATACCAAAGTTGTTTAGAACCAGTATTCTAGAGCCTGAGTTCTGTTTTCTTGGGATTGTGCCCTATTCATTGAATGTGCATCAAAAGAAGGAGAGGATGAAGACTGTGAACAGTTCAGAGTTGTCCTTGGGACCTTCTAACTCGCATTCTCTGGGTCTCTCCTGTTCATCCAGAACAACGTCTGTATGTTCCTCACTGAGTTATCCTGTTCCTCTAAATAAGCCTAGTCTCCTGCAACACTGTGCCAAGCTTCCAAATTACCACCCTGCCTTCTCCCATTATCAAAATTCTGAACGCAGCTGTCCCAGAAGAAAGTTAAACTTCTAATAAAACATAAAAGACACATCTAATAATAATTTACTTTACATTAAAGTATGAATGATGGCTAATAGCATAAAGACATGCCCTGAGATTATTTTCACTTATGTATTTTGATTAATTATTTGTTTTTTCTCCCCAAATGTTTTTATTTTAAGATAGGAAGTCAGAAGATAAAAGTCTGGTGGTCCAGTGGTTAAGACTCCACGCTTCCACTGTAAGGGGCACAGGTTCGATCCCTGGTTGGGGAACTAAGATCCCACATGCTGCGCGGCACGGCCAAAAAATAAATAAAAGTAAAAAATAAAAAATTAGCTAGCAAAAAGAAAAAAAAAGAAAGAAAAAGAAGATAAAACATAGGGCATTATTTCTACTACAGAGTTTCCAAACTTGTTTCCTCCACTGCAAACATAATGGGTTACGGGTTCCCATATATGCTGCACTCCCATTGATATATACAGGGTTGTGCCCAATTACGCGCACCCTAGGCATAATTTCACATCTTTTGTACTCAATACTCCAACTTCAGTTTCATAATCATTATTTAAACTATTTACTAAATGCCTCACAGCTGCAACTCAAAACACTGTTGTGATCCAGTAGGGAAGCTGAGACTACTCAAATAGTGGGGGCTTATTTTAATTTTGTGAATGGGGGCTGGAGCTGCTTTAAGATGGCAGGTTTTTCTGGGGCTTCTCAAATTATATTTATTCATTGCCTCATTTATTTGCCATCCATTCATTCATCCATCCAGCTATCTATTTGTTCAGTCTAGATGTTGGGAGAAGGTGGAAGAGCATGCCGTGCAGGGGGAACAGCATGTTCATTGTATGATGAGCCCAGGGTAAGGTGAGCTGCTCGTGGTTTCAGCTGTAGAATGCAAGATGGTAAGAGGTGGGAGATGCAGCTGGAAGGGAATGTTGGAGCCAGGTTGTGAAAAGATTGTCTGCATGTTAAGGAGTATGGACCCATGTCATCACCATTTAAAGCTGGTTATACTCAGAAACCACATGAAGAGCAAAGTCAGTCTCTTAAATTTGTTTCTTTTTCAGAGTCCTGGAGAGGGAGGGCCAGTGGGCTACTCCCATGCGCCGACTGGAGATTCGGGAGATTCTGACCTGGTGTCTTGGTTACCATGATCCCACCCTGGTTAGAAATGCGAGAATCTGAGGCTTAAGTTGTGAACCTCTGATGCCAGCAGCAGTAGCAAGTGTCTAAGAACTCTCAGCATGTTACTCTAATCCCAGGGAGATCAGAACTGAACGAGCTCCTTTTGTTGAGAATTCTCAACTTCTGCAAACTCAAGAAATCTCACCTCAGTTCTACAAATTGCTCAGATTATGGGCTAGGTGCATTAACCCCCGAAGTTCCTAGCCTAGGCTTCAGGCCTTTCTGTGGCTTCTGGTGAGATTTTTACTAGGGAAATGATATGCTATAGGGGAAATAATAGTGAATTGGGAGCAGGAATCTAGGATTCTTATTTTGGCTCTGCCAGATATTTTTGTGACCTTGAGCAAGTCTCTTCACCTCTCTGGGTCTCAGTTTCCTTAGTTTTAAAAGAATAGGTTGAACCAAATGATCTCTGCTTTTCTTTGGTTGTTAAATTCCAGGATCCTGGGGTTTTCTTTTATTATTTATTATAGATATCTTATGTGGCTCTTAGTATTTTACTATTTTGTTCTTGCGTTTTGGAGCTCACCACCATTTTAAGTAAAACTCTTTTCTGAAATTGATTTTTATATGTTTTTATATTTATACCTTTTTATTTTTTATTTTATCCTTTTTTATCACTCTGTTTTACTCTTCATGTTTTAAAACAAAGGGTCATCTCTTAAGACCATTTAAAAAATCCCAATTCCTTTGTTAACTTTTACTGGGTTTTGATTTTCCAGAATTAGATCAGACCATTTTAGCAAAAGATCCATAAGTCCAAATCTTTATCCTCTGATCTCAAAGAACATCCAACCAACAAAAACACATTCCTTAGCTTTATTAATTCCTTACCAAATAACAAAGAATATACCACCCCAGTGTTAGGTAGATTGGAGTGTTTAAATATGGAAGAATAAAATTATCAGAAAAGAAAGTAGGTATCATTTAAAACGATACCTTTATTTGGAAATCATGGGGAAGTTTTGGCAAACTATTTCTATTGGGTAGTTAAAACTATTCAAGTGAAAACCACTCAAGTAGAATTTGCAAGAAATTATATTCCCTCTCCCTGACTAACAAAGCAAAGTATATTCTGATTCAAGGAAACAGTCATGTAGGAAAGGTAAAGCCTACAGGAATTACTCTTTCTCCTTGTGGACAAAACTATCTTAAGACCTAACTTGTTGGAGAAAGAAAAGAATGTGGACTTTGGAGAATGCTCATAGGTTCCTAGTTATAACAAGGAGATGCCTCAGGGCAAAGAAAATGTCCTTTGGGGCTTCAACTCTCAAAACTGGCCCGGCTTTTCTTCTGCTTAATAGTTATTGTGCGCTCAGTTATTTAAAATTGTGTATTATTGAAATAACTGTGGATCCATTTTTATGACTTCCTAAAATAGGAAGGCAGAAACATTGTCTTCCTATTTTAGGAAGAAACTGAGGCCAGAGGGGTTAAGTACTTGCTCAAGGTCACACAGCTAACAAGTAGAGGAACTGGGAACAAATTCAAAAGAATGAGGAAGGGAATTGTGATTGCTTATGTTTAAAAAATAGTACCTGTTCTTCCTTTATTAAACTCATGTTTTAGGAAAAAAAATAGGCATAACAAGAATATTAAGGCCATGATTTAGTTATCTGGGGATAACTTGCTGTAGGGAGGAAGAACAAGGTCCTGAAGGCTATTTTAGTCTCTTTGAAAGAGATGCTGATGAACTTCTATAGAGTTTTCCTCATCATGGAACTGTTAGCTACAGGGATTTATTCACATGCCACTATGAACAGGCTTTTAAGTAAATGAGACTGTAAAATGAATTCTTTCCATAGAAACCTAAAATTTTAGGCATTCTCAAAAGAGATTTTTTTTTAACATCTTTATTTGAGTATAACTGTTTTACAATAGTGTGTTAGTTTCTCCTTTACAACAAAGTGAATCAGTTATACATATACATATGTTCCCATAACTCTTCCCTCTTGTGTCACCCTCCCTCCCACCCTCCCTATCCCACCCCTCTAGGTGGTCACACAGCACAGAGGTGAACTCCCTGTGCTATGCTGCAGCTTCCTACTAGCTATCTAATTTACATTTGGTGGTGTATATATGTCCCTGCCACTCTCTCACATCGTCACAGCTTACCCTTCCCCCTCCCCATATCCTCAAGTCCATGCTCTAGTAGGTCTGTGTTTTATTCCCATCCTATCACTAATCTCTTCATGACATTTTTTTCAAAAGAGATTTTTAATCATTACTTATGGAAGTCATACCATTCATTGACTTTTTCTATAGATTTGAAGAAACTATTTATCTTTAAAATAAGGAACATACCATTGAGACAAATATAATCTGATTGCTGTCTTCCTCCACCACTAAGATAATACAAGAGATTGTATCTGGCAGGTCCACATAAAAGCTCCCATCATTTCCACAGGTGTCTTTATCCTAATCCACTAGCAATTTATACCTCCGCTACTTCATAATAGGAATCCAGGTTTAAACAGAATGTCTCAAAGAAAACAAATGGAGGAAACATAGTTAACAAATGTACATAGGGAGATAAAACTCTTGTAAACACCTATGATAATTTTCAGAAAGACACCCAGAGTATTATGATGGGCCAACTAATTGACCAATACAAGGAATTTAAGTATGTAGCTATTTAAGCTTAGTAAAATACTTTTCTAGAAAGTTCATATTGAAAATAGTTGTAGTAATTGCAGTCACTGAAGAAAGCATCCAGACATTTTGTGAAAATACGGTTCTGAGATTATTCCAGTCTAACTTATTTCCGATATGGATGTATGGAGTTGAAATGATCTACAGAAAATATAGCCTCAAATTATTTGTCATAGTGTTCTAAATTATTTCCTATCTTACTTGTAGTCCTCTGATACTTTGTCAGTTTGTGCTAGGAGTGGTTGAGATCCCCTTATTTCAAGCCTATGTTTCAGAAGCCATAATCAAATACAGAGAATCTATTGATCATAAGTAAGCTCTGACCCACTACAGAGCAATAAAAGCCTGTATATGTTTTAACATAAATGAAGGTCCAGTGTGATGTTATGAATATGCCTTTTGGAGAAATATGTATGTCCTGACTTTATCACTTGCTACCTGTACAACTTTGGGCAACTTCTTAATTTCCCTCATCTACAAAATGAAGAGAAGAATAGATCCTACCTCTTAAGACTGTTGAAAGGATTAAATGAGATAATACATAGAAAACATTTAGCTTGGCACATACTAAAAGCTCAATAAATATTTCCTACTGTTAGTGCTACCACTTCTACTACATTTCTTCATAAGCCAATCTAAGGGATAGCACTTTGTTCAATATGCCCTATTTGGTAGACTGTTTTTTATCATATACAAATTTTCTTTACTCAGATAGAAAAATTAAACCCTTTCCAGATTCCATGTCCATGTTCAGGTTTGAAGGTAGATACTGTTAGACACCTTTAGCCCATCAAATGTTTACTTTTGAAACCCTGAGCTGGAGGATCATCCACATTCCCTTCCCGTTTTTTCTCTTGCCATATTTATTTGGTCTCATGCCAGAAACTTCTTGGAGGTAGTTCAAATTAGCATCCATTACAGATTAATCCAGAAGAGATTGATTATTTATTATCAGGTGGATACATGAACCTTGGCAGTTTCAGAAACCATAGCTAAAGTGATCTTATAAAGTTCCAGTTAAATCAACACAGTGATGTGCTAGTCTCATGATGACTTTCATGAAATTACCTCTGAAATGCTAAGTATTTTCCCACTCAGAACCTCATTCTAACTCTATAAGTTATACCAAAGATAACACTGTACCTGCTCTTAGCCTTATAAGTCTTACAAAAGCCCTTGGCCAAAAGCAATAAAATTTGACCTGACCTAATCCTGGAGTCACAATGGATAATGTGTGTATTTTTCATTCAATAATTTAATGTGGAAATTAACTGCATGTGTCACATATTCCCCATCTTAAGTAGAGAGACTTTTATGGTTCTAATGTTACACAAAAATTAAATATGTAAGCACTCTTGTCATTTAAGACTCTTCACTTTCCTGATAGCTTAAATAAGTACTACAAAAGACTCCTTTGGAGAATTTGTTATTTTATAACATGGAAACCTGCTCCATGGATTTCACCCCCTATGGTCACAGAAATGATAGCAACAGATATTTTTTTCTTTTCCCTTAAAAGATTTGAAATAATTTTCCTACTCTGGCTTACTGTATTATTCTCTCATGACTGTAAATACAGGAAAAACACTGGACATTTATAGAAAAATTTTGTTCTCTTTCTTTAGGTGTACTCTTGAGCATTTTCTACTCCTGGGCATGGGAAGAAAAATGTCTCTCTACCTCACCTCACTTTTTCCATAAAGGCTATCACTTCATGGTATCTTTTGTCTGATATGTCTTTTTCCATTGCCTCACCTTTTTTCCTCTGTATCCCATGAACTTTATTATTTCTTTTAATTTTTAAAATTAAGTTTAATGTTTTGAATAGATACACGTGGTTCAAAAACCAAAAGGTATAAACAGTGATACAGGGGTAAGTCTCCCTCAATTCCTGGTCTGCCATCTTGTCGGTTTCCAGACTTGCCCTTCATAGGTATACACTGTTCTTAGTGTCTTACGTATCCTTCCAGAGTTTCTTCATGCATACTCAAGCAAATAGGAATATAGATCCCCACCCCCTCCCCCATTTTACACAAAAGATAGCATATTATATGTATTCTTCTAAACTTTTGGTAAACTTAATTTTTCTTAGAGATTTTTCCATACAATACATAATGATTCCCACATGCTTTTTTATAGTTACTTTGTATGGTAATTTATTTAACTAGTTCTCTAGATATTCTGTGTTTTACTCTTATAAACTGTATGTGATGTAATTTACTCTTTCAAACAATGATATGAATAATCTTGTGCATATTTTATATTATACATCTCTAAGCACATCTGTAGGATAAATAACACCTAATAAGGATTGCTAGGTTAAAAGTTATTTGCATTTGTAATTTTGATAGATATTGCCAAACTGCGCTCTATAAGAGTCATAAAAATTTTTCTTCCATCATCATTATATGAGAGTGACTATTAGATTAGAGCCTAATCAACAGTTTATATTAAAACTTTTGAATTTTTGCCATTTGGAAAGGTGAAAAGTGATAGCTCAGGTCAGTTTTAAATTCCATTTCTTTAATAATGAGAGAACTTGAACTACTTTTTACATGCTTAGGAGCTGTCTGTGTTTCTCTATGAACTATCCTTCCCTCATTTTTTTCTTATAGATTTTAAAAGCTGTTTATATGTTAGAAAGATGAGCCTGTGCCTATTGTATGAAGTTTTGTCTTTTTTATGTTGCTGAAGTTCTTCCTGCTGAAGATATTTTTTTTTAATGAGGTTGAATTTATTCTAGTTTTTGAGTCTTGGTTATAAAGGCTGTTCCTATTTTAGTTGTAAAGGATTTCTCTCATGTTTTCTTCTAGAACTTTTATGATTATATTTTATTTACATTGAAATCTCTGATCTCTTTATAATTTATCCTGGAATAAACTGTGAGACGTTAATTCAATTACATTTAATTTTCTATTCAGTAGCCCTCTTATTGAAGTGTACATCTTTTCCCCACTGAGTTTGTGATACTACTTTTATCTTATTTTAAATTCCTGCATTTAGAGCTACTAATGGATTTTCCCTTCTAACCTACTGACTTATTATGCTCCATTATTTCATTGTTTAATTATTTTGGCTTTATAATGGGTTAATATCACGACCTTTATGTTAACCTAATAATAATAATGACAGCATCATCTTACGTATATATAGCATGGTATCATTTACAAAGCATTTTTGCTTATATTACTTCATTTGTTTTGATTCTTATAACATCACACAGGGCAGCTGAGACAGGTACTTCTGTCCTTATTTTGTACATGAAGAAACTGAAGCCCAGAGGAGGTGAACTGTTTTCCCAAGATCACAAGCAAAGCTAGTAGGTGGAAGAGTGATGACTTTTCTCTTAGTGCTGTCTTTGCCAATTCATAGTACACCTCTCAGAATATTTCAGATATTCCCTAAATACTTCTCTGCACCAGAGAGGTTGTTCATTCCCATAGATTAACTCTATGCTATAGACTTCTAAGTCTTGCAGATCATCAGCTTTATCTGAACTTCTTTGGATTGAAAAAGAGACAAAAATCATGAAAATCATAGAATGTTAGAGCAGGAGGAGAACTGAGAGATCATAGACTATCCTGGTCATTTTATAGAAAGAGGAAACTGAAGCTCAGAGAAGCTGTGATCTCTGTGCCCAAGGTCATACAGTTTCTAAGAAGTCAGGGTTAAGTCAGAACTCAGAGATAGTTGTTTTCACTTGGTTTACTAATGAAGAGAAGGACAAAAATATGGTATGTACTTTACTGAAACTAATCATCTCCATGTTTTTAAGCACCTCCAGGACCAGAAATGATAGGTGTGAATTCATTCATTCATTCAACAAATAATCGTGTACCACCTGCCAAGCACTGTGCTTGTCATTGGGTTGATAATGGTGAACTAAAAATAGGCATAGTCCTTGCCTTCATAGAGAATATAGTCTAGTAAGAGAAACAGATATCAAGCAAATAATAAATGGTTAAAGGTGTAATTACAAACTGGGAAAAGACTATAAGGGAAACTTACATGGTGCTCTGAAAGAATAGAACAGGAAGACTTAATTATTTAGACTGTAGAGTCTGGAAAACATCCTGCTGTTCCCCCCACCCCGAAAACTGCCTTGCCACGTTGTCCTGAGGCATCTCTGTGGAGACCTAAGTAAGATTCCATGGATCAGTTTGAAAACCACTGAGCTAATCTTATTCCCTCATTTCTTCAGAGGAGAGAACTGTGGCTGAAAGAGGAGACATAACTTACTGAGGGATGTCACTTAGCTAATCGAGTAGAACCAGGACTAGAACAGCAGCCTCCTGACTTTTTGGTTAGTACCCCTCCTACTGTATAATAAATGACTCTTAGTGCAGACTCGTGCTCTGCTACCAAAGTTTGCAATGACACCATCCTTCATGGATCATGGGCCCCCAAGGAGACTGTGTTACTTTGACTTAAGTTATACCATGCCATAATCAGCACACTGTAGAGAACAGGCAAATCAAGATTTGACAAACATTTGCCAATAAGGCTAGGTAGTTTTTATTTTATTTATTTATTTTTTGGCTGTGTCATGTGGCTTGTGGGATTTTAGTTCCCCAACCAGGGATCGAACCCAGGCCCTCAGCAGTGAGAGAGCAGAGTCCTAACCACTGGACTGCCAGGCAATTCCTGACTAGGTGGTTTTTAGAATGTAGTTTATTTCATTTTCCTTGAGTGGGATATCAGTTATTGTACTGAAGGGTGGGATGAATGTCCCTAAACCAAACGCACATTTTTAGAATTTAAACCACTTTGTGGAATATCTTAAACCCTTCCTTTGTCAATGGACAGCTCTTTTTTGGCAATCAACAGTTTGACCTAAGTTCTCCTGACCAACTGTTTTATTCCATCAGTGTAGTCCTTAGCACAGACTTAATCAGAAGTAGAAATGGTTGATCAGAATAGATTTAACTCCATTTATTTAGATTTGGTTCATGTGTGTGCAGCACTTCCTGTGTGCCCTGTGATCATCATTCATGGATGTGTTTCCATTTACCACCTGGGACAGGGGGATTAGGCAGGGGTGATGGATTCTCAACTTACTTAGATGCTCTTTCTTATAAAGGAGAGCTCCTTCACTCATTATGCCTCCCCCCCCTTTTCTTAATTTTCTTTTTCTTTTCTTTGGGGATGGGGTAGAGTGGTAGAATAGGAGAGTTTTAATATTATTTCCCACATCCACATTTAGCTATTTACAACTGTGTGACTCAGAAGTGATAGAAAAATGAAGACTGATTTTAAAATGGAGGAAAAATTACCCTTTTTATAAAGGGTTAAAGAATGATTACTGTATTCGATTTTAATTTCAAAAAATCAAAATTTCTTTTGTAGATGTGTTTTTGTTGGCTAACTTTCATGGCTGCATTTGAACATAACTTGATGTTTTGAGAATTTTTATACATATGCAAACCCTTGTCTTAAATACATCCAATAATTATAATGCTTAATTTTTTTAAAAAATGGAGGAAAAATTAGTAGAACTCTCCTTTTAAGAAATATTCCAAAGTGCAGGAAAGACTCTAAAATATAGAGATGTTCATGACAGCAGCATTTATAATAGTGAAATAGTTGGAAGCAACTTGAATAGCCAACAATCAAGAAAATATAGATATATTCCATATAATGGTAAATATGGATTAAAACAGTGCTTCAAAGCAGAAGTTGTAACATGGGGATGTATGAAGAGGAAAAGGCAGTACAGTATAGTCATTAAGAGTAGAGGCTCTGGGCTCAATGACTGAGGTTCAGTTGAACTCTGGCGTGGCCATAGGACCTTCAGCAAGTTCCTCTCTTTGCCTTAGGTTCCCCATTCATGAGGAGAGGATGATAATTATACCTATTCCGTAGGGCTGTATGAGGTTTAGAAGAAGCAATGCTTGTAAAGCCTTGACCCAATGCCTGGTACATGGCTTGACAAATGTTCACCATTATTATTAAATATATCAGTTTCAATGGATATGTCAAGAAATACTGGACATTCCTTCAAGGAGTAGATTTCTTTGAGATGTAGGATTAAGGGTGAGTGATTTGTTTCTTTGTTTAAAATTTCTGTTCTTTGCAATGTTCTGTAATTATTATGCTTGATTTTCCTTTTGTCCTTCCACCCTCTTTTCACCCCAGAAGTTTTTTTTTTTAACCTTTACTGTGCTGCTCTGTGTTCCTCTGGGAGCTGACCTTTGTGGATACATCCCCCAGGGCCTTTTGCCCCCCAGCTTCTAGCTGGGCTCATCCAGTGCCTCAATCTGGTGGTAGGTGTGTCCTTTCTCACAGCAGCTCCTGACTGGTGTCCCCACTCCAGCTTTTCCCCTTACCCCTTCAGGAGTAGGGGTGATAACAGCTTCTCAATGTTGCTGGTCCTGCATGCTTTGCTATCTCTTGTTCATTTATGATTCCCTGATCAATCATCTGTAAATAATCCCTTTCTTCAAAATTCAAGCTAAGTGTGTTTTCTGCTGGGACCCTGGATGGTACAAGGAGCATACATAATTTTTATAATTGGAAAATGTGTACAGAGGACCACCCCCGCCTCCCACCTCCCCAAAGGAAGCACTCTTCACGACGTGGAGAGGCCTCTCAGTTTCCAGACTTCAGGGTGATTATTTTTGTTTCATTTTTGAGCCCTCACATGAAATTAGGCTTTAGGCTAGAACACCTATTTCTTAGAAAAACACACTTTCTCCTGGAGAGAAATTCTAGAAAGCAGTCGCGGGCTATTGACAAACTATAATGCTGTAAAGGGTTCTGGCCAAAAAGGAATCAAGAGAAAATCTCCACGGAGAGAAGGTGGCTCGGAAAGTGGCTCATCATCTGTCGTGCCAGCTGTGTGCCCAGTTGGGCGGTCACGGACAGAGCTGTGCCTTGAGTGGAGACCTGCCTCTGTGGCCACTGGAAACTCACCAGCCCCTGTGGCGTCTGGGCTCAGCAACTGCCAGGCTCCCAGGGGGTAAGTGATACAGTTTGTTCAGTCCGGGGGTGGGTATGGTGGTATGAGGCGGTGGTGGGGCTGGCTGATGGGGAAAGCGGGGCTCGGCACGTTACAGCGCACTGCTCCGCTGTTACATCTCAATTGACAGGCTGACTTTTCCTCAGGAGGAAGTGTGGGGAAGAATCTCACAGTTGCAGGGCAATAAAGAGCTGCCCCGTGGGCCTCCCTCTCCGCCAAGAGGCCTCGTGGCTCCAAAGTTCCAGAGGGGTGTGCGATGGGGAGGAGGGAGAAATAAGCTGCTGTACTCAATAGCGATGTGATCACCTTTGCAGAAAGTTTCCAGTGGCAAGTGTGTTGAAGACAGCAAGCTTAGGGGAGCCAGCATAGTACAGAAGAATGAAACTGAAGGCAAGGGGAGGGGGTCTGAGAAGAGAACTATAAACTACTTATAAAGGACAGGGATGAAGGGTGAGGCTCAATGAAAGAGGGTGTTGGACAAAGCCAGTTAAAAACTCCAGCCTCAACACTTTGGTCAGTGACAGGCCCTATTTTCCTTATGCTGCGAACTGAATTCTTAGGTGAGTGAGCTTAATTTTCTACACTAACCTCTAAACCCCATTATCAAGGGGACTGTGTTTATTGTATTCGTTGTGACAATGAATTAATTGACTACCCACCATAAAAATGTTGAGCCCTGTGCCAAGTTCTAGGAACACAGAGATAAACAAAAGTCCCTGTTCACATGAGGCGTACAGTCTGAAGGGAGGGATAGGTATCAAAAACATGACCACACATTAACAACCTAGCGCATATTAGAGCCATCTCATGGCTCTTGAAAAATATCTATGCTTGGGTTCCTACCCTGCAAAGACTCAGATTTGATTGGTCTTGGAATAGACCCTGGTATGGATCCTAAATGACTCTATTGTTCGGCTTAGTCTGAGAATTCCTGTTCTAAATACTCTCAGGGTTTCATGAATCATTATTCCCATGAAACATCCAATGCTCAAGTTAAATTTGGGAAATAATTTATTATATGCATTAGATATTAAAGACTCCAATAAGTTCTGTAGTAAAGAAACATATTTAAACTTAAAAATATATCACAGAAGTAAAGATGTTTGCAAGCCGAGACCACTACATTGGAGAAAAGGTGAAAGACATGGTAGAACTTATATTAGGCCTGATTTATATTAAATACTTGAAAATGCTTCCCTGAAGAAATTACTTATAATAGAGACATGAACAATCAGTGGGCAGAGAATGGGAGAGCAATGTTCTAGGAAGGGGGATCATTGTTTTTTTAATTGAAGTATAGTTGATTTACAATGTTTTGTTAGTTTCTGGTGTACAGCAAAGTGATTCAGTTATACATTTATATGTATATGTATATATATTCTTTTTCATATTCTTTTCCATTATGGTTTACCCCAGGAGATTGGATAGAGTTCCCTGTGCTGTACAGTAGGACCTTGTTACATTTAGACCTATTCTAAATGTAATAGTTTCCATCAACCAACCCCAAACTCCCAGTCCATCCCTCCCCCACGCCCCTCCCCCTTGGCAACCACAAGTCTGATCTCTGTGTCTGTGAGTCTGTTTCTGTTTCATAAATAAGTTCATTGTGTCATATTTTAGATTCCACACATAAGTGATATCATATGGTATTTATCTTTCTCTTTCTGATTTAGTTCACTTCGTATGATAATTTCTAGGACCATCCATATTGCTGCAAATGGCATTATTTTGTTCTTTTTTATGGTTGAGTA
The DNA here is from genome assembly GCF_026419965.1 of Kogia breviceps. Classification (NCBI taxonomy): domain Eukaryota; kingdom Metazoa; phylum Chordata; class Mammalia; order Artiodactyla; family Physeteridae; genus Kogia; species Kogia breviceps. The sequence goes on from NC_081328.1 coordinate 26,045,726, forward strand.
ATATTCTGTTGTATGTATATATGTGTGTATGTGTGTGTATGTGTGTGTATATATATATATGTGTATATGTGTATATATACACATATATATGTGTATATGTGTATATATATATGTGTGTGTATATATATATATATATATAACATTTTCTTTACCATTCATCTGTCGATGGGTCGATGGACATTTAGGTTGCTTCCATGTCTTGGTTATTGTAAATAGTGCTGCTGTGAACATTGGGGTGCATGTATATCTTCAAATTAGTTTTCTCCAGATATATGCCAAGGAGTGGGATTGCTGGATCATATGGCAACTCGATTTTTAGTTTTTTAAGGAACCTCCATACTGTTTTCCATAGTGGCTGCACCAGTTTACATTCCCACCAACAGTGTAAGAGGGTTCCCTTTTCTGCACACCCTCTCCAGCATTTGTTTTTTGTATCCTTTTTTTTAAAGCAAAAAAGAAATTTATTGGAAGGATTTCTGGGACCTCACAACATTGACAAGAAAGCTGAAGCACCAGATGTGAAAAATGTGCAAGAGTGAAGAGGTCAGGCAGCTGAAAGCACAGCCGAGGTCAGGCCCCAAGAACAGTATGAATGGGAAACCACTTGGCTCTGCTGCTACCACCATAAAAATCTCCAACTGTTTCAGGTTCTTTGTGTCACCAGGTCAAGCTTCAAGTCCTAGGTGGGGGCATCCAGTTGACTAAACTTAAAACATTCCCACAGCGAGGGAGAAGGAAAGAGAAGACATCCTCTTTTTAGTTTTTTTTTTTTTTAATGGGAAGTGGAGTCCTGCCATTCACTTAATTTGTGACTTATTTCAAGTAGCAGAAGTGTTCATATGCCAGATAATCATCCCCCATTTTGGAATAGTAGACCAATTTCCACTTGGTAATCAGGATCAATTATGCCAGCTAACACCATAATTCCCTCTGCCTGTTGTTCCAGAGCCATGAGGAATCTGATGTTCTTGAGTGGCAGCTTTAACTTCCAGTTCAGTGGAATCATGGTTATATTACTTGGTGAAAACATTCTTCCTTCTAGAATTAAAACCACTACAAAAACTCCTCAAATCACAAAGGAAGCCAGCAGCATAGAAAGCAAAGAGGAAATGATCTGCTATTATTGGAGGGTCTCCTGCAGAGGCGGAGGGCAGCTGTGGCCCATTGCATGGACAGAGACACAGGCAGTGGAAGCCCTGGGAAGTTCTCATTGGTGTGAGCCCTCTCAGAGGCTGCCATTTTCTTAAGACCTGGCCCCACCCCTATTTGTACATCTCATACCAGTCAGAATGGCCATCATTAAAAAGTGTACAAATAGGGGTGGGGCCAGGTCCTAAGAAAATGGCAGCCTCTGAGAGGATTCACACCAATGAGATTTGCATTTCTCTAATAACTAGTGATGTTGAACATCTTTTCATGTGCCTATTGGCCATCTGTATGTCTGCTTTGGATAAATGTCTATTTAGGTCTTCTGCCCATGTTTTGATTGGGTAGTTTTTTTTGTTTGTTATTGAGTTGTATGAGCTGTTTGTATATTTTGGATATTAATCCCTTGTTGGTTGCATCATTTGCAAATATTTTTGCCCAGTCCATAGGTTATCTGTTCATTTTTTTTTGAATTTTATTTTACTTTTTATACAGCAGGTTCGTATTAACTATCTATTTAATACATATTAGTGTATATATGTCAATCCCAATTTCCCAATTCATCGCACACCCCACCTCCCCCGCTTTCTCCCCTTGGTGTCCATACATTTGTCCTCTACATCTCTGTCTCTATTTCTGCCTTGCCAACTGGTTCCTCTGTACGATTTTTCTAGATTCCACATATATGCATTAATATATATTGGTTTTTCTCTTTATGATTTACTTCACTCTGTGTGACAGTCCCTAGGTCCATCCACGTCTCTACAAATGACCCAATTTTGTTCCTTTTTATGGCTGAGTAATATTCCATTGCTTATATGTACCACATCTTCTTTATCCACTTGTCTTTCGATGGGCATTTAGGTTGCTTCCATGAATGGGCTGTTGTAAATAGTGCTGCAGTGAACATTGGGGTGCATGTGTCTTTTTGAATTATGGTTTTCTCTGGGTATATATATGCCCAGTAGTGGGTTTGCTGTGTCATATGGTATTTCTATTTTTAGTTTTTTAAGGAACCTCCATACTGTTCTGCATAGTGGCTGTATCACTTTACATTCCCACCAGCAGTGCAAGAGGGTTCCCTTTTCTCCACACCCTCTCCAGCATTTGTTGTTTGTAGATTTTCTGATGTTGCCCATTCTAACAGGTGTGATATGATACCTCATTGTAGTTTTGATTTGCATTTCTCTAATAATTAGTGATGTTGAGCAGCTTTTCATGTGCCTCTTGGCCATCTGTATGTCTTCTTTGGAGAAATGTCTATTTAGGTCTTCTGCCCATTTTTTGATTGGGTTTTCTTTTTTAATATTGAGCTGCATGAGCTCAATATATATATTTATATATGTAAATATATAAATATTTATATATTTCGGAGATTAATCCTTTGTCCATTGATTCATTTGCAAATATTTTCTCCCAGTCTGAGGGTTGTCTTTTCATCTTGTTTATAGTTTCCTTTGCTGTGAAGTTTCATTAGGTCCATTTGTTAATTTTTGTTTTTATTTCCATTACTCTAGAAGGTGGGTCAGAAAAGATCTTGCTCTGATTTATGTCAAAGAGTGTTCTTCCTATGTTTTCCTCTAAGAGTTTTATAATGTCCGTTCTTAACATTTAGGTCTTTAATCCATTTTGAGTTTATTTTTGCATATGGTGTTAGGGAGTTTTCTAATTTCATTCTTTTGCATGTAGCTGCCCAGTTTTCCAGCAACACTTATTGAAGAGACTGTCTTTTCTCCATTGTATATCCTTGCCTCCTTTGTCATAGATTAGTTGACCATAGGTGCATGGGTTTATCTCTGGGATTTCTATCCTATTCCATTGATCTATATTTCTGTTTTTGTGCCAGTACCGTATTGTCTTGATTACAGTATCTTTGTTGTATAGTCTGAAGTCAGGGAGTCTGATTCCTCCAGCTCCGTTTTTTTGCCCTCAAAATTGCTTTGGCTCTTTGGGGTCTTTTGTGTCTCTATACAAATTATAAGATTTTTTTTGTTCCAGTTCTGTAAAAAATGCCATTAGCATTTTGATAGGGATTGCATTGCATCTGTAGATTGCTTCAGGTAGTTTACTCATTTTCACAGTATTGATTCTTCCAATCCAAGAACATGGTATATCTCTCCATATGTTTGTGTCATCTTTGATTTCTTCCATCAGTGGCTTATAGTTTTCTGAGTACAGGTCTTTTACCTCCTTAGGTAGGTTTATTCCTAGGTATTTTATTCGTTTTGTTGCAGCGGTGAATGGGCTTGTTTCCTTAATTTCTCTTTCTGATCTTTCGTTGTTAGTGTATAGGAATGCAAGAGATTTCTGTTCATTAATTTTGTATCCTTCAACTTTACCAAATTCATTGATTAGCTCTAGCAGTTTTCTGGTGTCATCTTTGGGATTATCTATGTATAGTATCATATCATCTACAAGCAGTGACAGTCTTACTTCTTCTTTTCCAATTTGTGTTCCTTATATTTCTTTTGCTTCTCTGATTGCCGTGGCTAGGACTTTCAAAACTATGTTGAATCATAGTGGTGAGAGTGGACATCCTTGTCTTGTTCCTAATCTTAGAGGAAATGCTTTCAGTTTTTCACCATTGAGAATGATGTTTGCTGTGGGTTTGTCATATATGGCATTTATTATGTTGAGGTAGGTTCTCTCTATGCCCACTTTCTGGAGAGTTTTTGTCATAAATGGGCATTGAATTTTGTCAAAAGCCTTTTCTGCATCTATTGAGATGATCATATAGTTTTTATTCTTCAGTTTGTTAATATGGTGTATCACACTGATTGATTTCCATATACTGAAGAATTCTTGCATCATTGGGATAAATCCCACTTGATCATGGTGTATGATCCTTTTAATGTGTTGTTGGATTCTGTTTGCTAGTATTTTGTTGAGGATTTTTGCATATATGTTCATCAGTGATTTTGGTCTGTAATTTTCTTTTTTTTGTAATATCTTTGTCTGGTTTTGGTATCAGGGTGATGATGGCCTTGAAGAATGAGGTTGAGAGTGTTCCTTCCTCTGCAGTTCTTTGGAAGAATTTGAGAAGGATGGGTGTTAGCTTTTCTCTAAATGTTTGATATAATTCACCTGTGAAGCCATCTGGTCCTGGATTTTGTTTGTTGGAAGATTTTTAATCACAGTTTCAATTTCATTACTTGTGATTGGTCTGTTCCTATTTTCTATTCTTGGTTCAGTTTTGGAAGGTTATACCTTTCTAAGAATTTGTCCTTTTCTCCAGGTTGTCCATTTTATTGGCATAGAGTTGCTTGTAGTAGTCTCTTAGGATGCTTTGTACTTCTGTGGTGTCCATTGTAACTTTTCCTTTTTCATTTCTAATTTTATTGATTTGAGTCCTCTCCCTCTTTTTCTTGATGAGTCTGGCTAAACATTAATCAATTTTATTTATCTTCTCAGAGAACCAGCTTTTAGATTTATTGATCTTTGCTATTGTTTTCTTTGTTTCTATTTCATTTATTTCTGCTCTGATCTTTATGATTTCTTTCCTTCTACTAACTTTGGGTTTTCTTTGTTCTTCTTTCTCTAGTTCCTGTAGGTGTACGGTTAGATTGTTTATTTGAGATTTTTCTTGTTTCTTGAGATAGGATTGTATTGCTGTAAACTTCCCTCTTAGAACTGCTTTTGCTGCATCCCATACGTTTTGGATCATCGTGCTTTCATTGTCATTTGTCTCTAGGTATTTCTTGTTTTCCTCTTTGATTTCTTCATTGATTTCTTGGTTATTTTGTAAAGTATTGTTTAGACTCCCTGTGTTTGTGTTTTTTATGTTTTTTTCCCTATAATTTATTTCTAATCTCAAAGCATTGTGGTCAGAAGAGGGGCTTGATATGATTTCAATATTCTTAAATTTGCCAGGGCTTGATTTGTGACCCAAGATGTGATTTATCCTGGAGAGCATTCCATGTGCACTTGAGAAGAAAGTGTAATCTGCTGTTTTTGGATGGAATGTCCTATAAATATCAATTGAATCTATCTGGTCTTTTGTGGCATTTAAGGCTTGTGTTTCCTTATTAATTTTCTGTCTGGATGATCTGCACATTGGTGTGAATGAGGTGTTAAAGTCCCCCACTATTACTGTGTTACTGTTGATTTCCTCTTTTATAGCTGTTAGCTTTTGCCTTATGTATTGAGGTGCTCCTATGTTGGGTGCATATATATTTATAATTGTTATACATTCTTCCTGGATTGATCCCATGATCATTATGTACTGTCCTCCTTGTCTCTTGTAACATTCTTTATTTTAAAGTCATTTTATCTGATATGAGTATTGCTACTCCAGCTTTCTTTTGATTTCCATTTGCATGGAATATCTTTTACCATCCCCACACTTTCAGTCTGTATGTGTCCCTAGGTCTGAAGTGGGTCTCTTGTAGATAGCATATATATTAGTCTTGTTTTTGTATCCATTCAGGGAGTCTGTGTGTTTTGCTTGGAGCATTTAATCCATTCATATTTAAGGTAATTATTGATATGTATGTTCCTGTTACCATTTTCTTAATTGTTTTGGGTTTGTTTTTGTAGGTCCTTTTCTTCTCTTGTGTTTCCCACTTAGAGAAGTTCCTTTAGCATTTGTTGTATGGTTTTGGTGGTGCTGAATTCTCTTAGCTCTTTTCTGTAAAGCTTTTGATTTCTCCATCAAATCTGAATGAGATCCTTGCTGGGTAGAGCAATATTGGTTGTAGGTTCTTCCCTTTCATCACTTTAAATATATCATGTCACTCCCTTCTGGCTTGTAGAGTTTCTGTTGAGAAGTCAGCTCTTAACCTTATGTGAGTTCCCTTGTATGTTATTTGTCATTTTTCCCTGTTGCTTTTAATAATTTGTCTTTAATTTTTGTCAGTTTGATTACTAAATGTCTTGGTGTATTTCCCCTTGGCTTTTTCCTTCCTGAGACTCTCTGTGCTTCCTGGACTTGGGTGTCTATTTCTTTCCCATGTGAAGGAAATTTTTGACAAAAGTCTTTTCAAATATTTTCTCAGATCCTTTCTCTCTCTCTTCTCCTTCTGGGACCCCTATAATTCAATGTTGCTGCATTTAATGTTGTCCCAGAGGTCTCTTAGGCTGTCTTCATTTCTTTTCATTCTTTTTTCTTTATTCTGTTCCATGGCAGTAAATTCCACCATCTGTCTTCCAGGTCATTTATCTGTTCTTCTGCCTCAAGTATTCTGCTATTGACTCCTGCTAAAGTATTTTTCATTTCAGTTTTTGTATTGTTCATCTTTGTTTGTTTGTTCTTTAATTCTTCTAGGTGTTTGTTCTTTAATTCTCCTAGGTCTTTGTTAAACATTTCTTGCATTCTCTCAATCTTGGCCTCCATTCTTTTTACAAGGTCCTGGATCATCTTCACTATCATTATTCTGAGTTCTTTTTCTGGAAGGTTGCCTATCTCCACTTCATTTAGCCTTTTTCCTGGGGTTTTATCTTGTTCCTTCATTTGGAACATAGTCCTCTGCCTTTTCATGTTGTCTATCTTTCTGTGAATGTGGTTTTCGTTCCACAGGCTGCAGGGTTGTAGAACTTGTTGCTTCTGCTCTCTGCCCTGTGGTGCATGAGGCTTATCTGAGAGGCTTGTGCAAGCTTCCTGATCGGAGGGACTGGTGGTGGGTAGAGCTGGGTTTTGCTCTGGTGGGCAGAGCTGAGTAAAACTTTAATCTGTTTGTCTGCTGATGGGTGGGGCTGAGTTCCTTCCCTGTTGGTTGTTTGGCCTGAGGCAACCCAGCAGTGGAGCCTACAGGCTCTTTGGTGGGGCTAATGGTGGACTCTGGGAGGGCTCATGCCAAGGAGTACTTCCCAGAACTTCTGCTGCCAGTGTCCTTATACCTGTAGTGAGCCAGAGCCACCCCCACCTCTGCAGGAGACCCTCCCACACTAGCAGGTAGGTCTGGTTCCATCTCCTACAGGGTCACTGCTCCTTCCCCTGGTACCTGGTACATGCACTGCTTTATGTATGCCCTCCAAGAGTGGAGTCTCTATGTCCCCCAGACCTGTCAAAGTCCTGCAGTCAAATCCTGCTAGGCTTCAAAGTCTGATTCTCTGGGAATTCCTCCTCCTGTTGCCAGACCCCCAGGTTGGGAAGCCTGATGTGGGGCTCAGAACCTTCACTCCAGTGGGTGCACTTCTGTGGTATAAGTGTTCTCCAGTTTGTGAGTAGCTCACCCAGCAGTTATAGGATTTGATTTTACAGTGATTGCGCCCCTCCTATCATCTCATTGTGGCTTCTCCTTTGTCTTTGCACATGGGGTATCTTTTTTCCTGAATTCCAGTGTCTTCCTGTTGATGATTGTTCAGCAGTTAGTTGTGATTCTGGTGCTCTCGCAAGAGGGAGTGAGCACATGTCCTTCTGCTCCGCCATCTTGAACCAATGTCCTCTGGCCTCTTCTTCTATGCTGTTAATCTTTATGAGCCTACTGGAGGCTGGAGGAGAGAGGTCATTCCTTGGTTTCTCCAGCTTCTAGAGGCTCCTTGCATTCCTCTGCTTCTGTGTCCCTTCTTGGTGTCCATTCATTTTTTGGGGGGTTTCCATTGCCATGCAAAAGCTTATGTTTGATTGGGTCCCATTTGTTTATTTTTGCTTTTATTTCTATTGCCTTGGGAGACTGACCTAAGAAAACTATTGGTACGATTTATGTCAGAGAATGTTCTGCCTGTGTTCTCTTCTCAGAGTTTTATGGTGTCATGTCTTATATTTAAGCCTGTAAGCCATTTTGAGTTTTTTTAGGTGTATGGTGTGTGGGTGTATTCTAACTTCATTGATTTACATGTGGCTGTCCAGCTTTCCCAACACCACTTGCTGAAGAGACTGTGTTTTCTCCATTGTAAATTTTTTTTCCTCCTTTGTCAAAGATTAATTAACCGTAAGTGTGTGGGTTTATTTCTGGGCTGTCTATTCAGTTCCATTGATCCATATGTCTGTTTTTGTGCCAGTACTATCCTGTTTTGAATACCATAGCTTTGTAGTATTATCTGAAGTCTGGGCGGGTTATGCCTCCAGCTTTGTTCTTTTTCCTCAGAATTGCTTTGGCAATTCTGGATCTTTTATGGTTCCATATAAATTTTAGGATTATTTGTTCTAGTTCTGTGCAAAATGTCATGGGTAATTTGATAGGGATTGCATTAAATCTGTAGATTGCTTTATCAGTGTTTTATATTTCTTAGCATATAAGTCTTTCACCTTGGTGAGATTTATTTCTAAGTATTTTTTAATGTGATTTTATGTGATTTTTATGTGATTTTACTTTCTCTTTCTGTTATTTCATTGTTAATGTAAAGAAATGCAACAGAGTTCTTTATGTTAACCTTGTATCCTGCTACCTTGCTGAATTTGTTTATCGGTTCTAGTAGTTTTTGTGTGGAATCTTTAGGGTTTTCTATATATAATATCATATCATCTTCATATAATGACAGTTTTACCTCTTCTCTTCCAATTTGGAAACCTTTATTTCTTTTTCTTGTCTGATTGCTGTGGCTAGAACTTCCAATATTATGTTGAATAAAAGTGGTGAGAGTGGGTATCCTTGTCTTGTTCTGGATTTTTGTGGGAAAGCTTTCAGCTTTTCACGATTATTATGTTGGCTGTGGGTTTGTCATGACTAACTTTTATTATGTTGAGATGTGTTCCCTCTTTACCCACTTTGAGAAGAGTTATTATCATGAATGGATGTTGAATTTTATCAAATGCTTTTTCTGCATCTATTGAGATGATCATGTGGTTTTTTTCTTTCCTTTTGTTGGTGTGGTTTATCACATTGATTGATTTGCATATTTGGAACCATCCTTGTAACCCTGGGATGAATCCAACTTGACTGTGGTGTATGATCTTTAATTGTGTTGTTGGATTCAGTTTGCTTATATTTTGTTGAGAATTTTTTGCATCTATATTCATCAAAGATATTGACTGTAATTTTTTTTTTTTGGTATTTCATTTTTCTGGTTTTGGTATCAGGGTGATAGTGGCTTCATAGAATGACTTTGGGGGTGTTCCCCCCTTTTCAATCTTTTGGAAGACTTTGAGAAGGATCAGTATAAGTTCTTCTTTGTATGTTTGGTAGAATTCCCCAGTGAAGCCATCTGGTCCTAGACTTGTTTGCAGGGAGTTATTGTTGTTGTTGTTTTTAAACAGACTCTATTTCACTTCTAGTGATTGGTCTGTTCAAATTATCTGTTTCCTCTTGATTCAGTTTTGGTGGACTGTATGTTTCTAGAAACTTGTCCATTTCTTCTAGATTGTTCAATTAGTAGGCATATAATTGTTCATAGTATTCTCTTATGGTTTTTTGTATTTCTGCAGTACCAATTGTTATTTATACTCTTTCATTTCTTTTTTTTTTTTTTAATTTGGGTTCTCTCTCTTTTCTTGATGAGCCTGACCAGAGGTTTGTTTATTATGTTTACCTTTTCAAAGAATCAGCTCTTAATTTTATTGATTTTTTTTCTATTTTAAAAAATCTCTATTTTATTTATTTCCTCTCTGATCTTTATTATTTCCTTCCTTCTTCTGACTTTAAGTTTTGCTTTTCCTAATTCTTTTAGGTGGTAGGTTGGGTTGTTTGAGATTTTTCTTGTTTTGTTGAGGAAGGTCTGAATTGCTATGAACTTTCCTCTAAGAACTGCTTTTGCTTTATCCCATAGAATTTGTATGGTTGTGTTTTCATTGTCATTTGTCTCAAGGTATTTTTAATTTTGACTTTGATTTCATCACTGACCTATTGGTTTTTTGGTAGCATGTTGTTTAGTCTCTATGTAATCTTTGTTTCTCATTTCTGTTTGTGGTTGATTTATAGTTCCATGCTGTTATCAGAAAAGATGCTTGAAATCATTTCTACCATCTTAAATTTGTTGAGGGGGTGTTTTGTGTCCTAGTGCATGGTCAATCCTAGAGAATGTTCCATGTGCACTTGAAAAGAATGTATATTCTTGTTTTTTGGGGTGTAATGTTCTGAAAATATCATAAGTCTAACTGTTCTGTTACATCATTTAGGATATTTATTGCCTTATTGATTTTCTGTCTGGAAGGTCTGTCCATTGATATGAGTGGGGTGTTTAAGTCTCCTACTATTATTGTATTTGGCAAAGGGATCATCATGTGCAAAGAACATGCAGCAGGGGAAATGGTTTAAGATCAGAAAGAAAGCCAATGCCACTGGAATGTAGGAGGTGAAGGGAAAAATGAAAAAGACAAGATTTCTGCCTTCAAGGAACTCCTCATACTTTAGAGAAAAACATTCCAAAAACTACTTATTACTCTATGGATCTATGCTTTTCCAAATATAACAGGAAGAAGACATCAGTGTCAGGAATAACCCTTCACTAGCTGATATAAAAACCCAGTTTCATGTTTGTCCTTACCTAGCTTACATAATTTTTTGAAATAGCAGATATGCTTTCATAAGTTGTTGGCTTAGGCTAATGCTAGTATTAGGTCATGTTTACTGAGCATACAGCCTGGCTAAGAAAGAGAACTGACTTGGAGATTGAATCAAGATGCCAAACTGACACATGCCTGCCTACCCCTTTTCTCTCCAAATCTCTTAAGAGATAAACAAGGTATGTAAAAATATATCAGTTATTTAGAAAACAAAAAAGTGAGCCATACATACCCATTTCTCTCCTCCTCATTTTCTCCTTAATTTCTAGCAACCACTAATCTGTTCTTTACTTTTATAATTTTGTTATTTCAAGAGTGTTATATAAATGGAATAATACACTGTGTAGCTTTTGAGGATTGGTTTTTTTTTTTTTTTTTTTTTTTTTGTGGTACGTGGGCCTTTCACTGTTGTGGCCTCTCCCATTGTGGAGCACAGGCTCCAGACGCATAGGCTCAGTGGCCATGGCTCACGGGCCCAGCCACTTCGTGGCATGTGGGATCTTTCTGGACCGGGGCATGAACCCCTGTCCCCTGCATCGGCAGGAGGACTCTCAACCACTGTGCCACCAGGGAAGCCCCAGGATTGGCTTTTTTACGCAGCATAATTCTCTGGAGATTCATCCAGGATGTTGAGTATATCAATAACTTTGTTCCTCTTTATTGCTAAGTAGTATTCAATGGCATAAAGGTACCACAGTTTGTTTAACCATTCACCTGTTGAAGGACATCAGAATTGTTACCAGTTTGGGGCTATTACAAATAAAGCTGCTATAAACATTTGTGTACAGGTTTTTTTTTTTTTTTTTTTTTTTTTTTTTTTTTTCGTGGTACGCGGGCCTCTCACTGCCGTGGCCTCTCCCATTGCGGAGCACAGGCTCCGGACGCGCAGGCTCAGCGGCCATGGCTCACGGGCCCAGCCGCTCCGCGGCACGTGGGATCTTCCCGGACCCGGGCACGAACCCGTGTCCCCTGCATCGGCAGGCGGGCTCTCAACCACTGCGCCACCAGGGAAGCCCTGTGTACAGGTTTTTATATGAACACAATATTTTCATTTTTCTAGAATAAATGCCCAGCAGTGCAATTGGTAAGATGTATGGTATTTTCATGTTTAGTTTTTTAAGAAATTGCTGAACTGTTTTTCAGAGTGCCTGTATCATTTTACATTCCCACCAGCAATGTATGGGTGATCTGATATCTCTGCATTCTGGCCATTTGGTGCTGTCACTATTCTAAATTTTTTACTACTGTGATATGCATGTAGTAATATTTCTTTGTGGTTTTAATGAGCCTTTCCCTAATGGAAACCTAATGAGTTATTATTATACAGTGGAACATGAGCAGAGACTATTCTGAGAGGGAAAGTAAAAACTACTCTTGGGAAAATAGGTACCACCCTGAAAGGATCATTTGAAATGAATTTTGAATAAGAAAATGGTAAGTAGGGTAAGAAAGAAAAAAATATAATTAGAGATTTGAGGAAAATACATAGGAAAGGAAATATAATCAAAGTATACTACTTGAGTTTGCAATGTCAAAAACTTATACTCATAATAGTATAAGCATTGTTGCCTTAACTAAAAATAGAAATATAATTATATTGAGAGAATAAGAAAGTGTAGATGAGTGTGGTATTGTGAGGGAGTTAAATTCTTTTCTGTTATAATTCTAATTGCATACATAAGACCTGCAATTGCTAAATCAAAAAATAGCCATAGAAGCTTATTGATTAAAGTAGACAAGTAACTATGAGAAGTAGTAGAGGAGTTAAAAAGTGGCTGGCTCTGAGGGGAAGAAGGATGGTAATAATGGAGCAAATAAGGTGGTTTTTTCATTATAAATAAGCCTTTCAGTACAAATTTGCTTTTTAATACTATTCTTATAAGGATATATCACTTTGGACAAAAAAAATTAAAAGTGTATAGAAAGAGACTCTCAGAGTAAATAAATTTAACTCTGTACTTTTTACAAGAGACAGATGTATTTCAAATGTCATGGAAAGGATAAAAATAAAAAGATAGAAAAGACAGGAGGCAAATGGAAGCATAGAAAGCAATGTTAATTACAAACAGAAACTGAGGTAAACAGTATTAAGCAAGACAAATAAAGTAGCTTCTCAGAGATCAAAGATTAAAGGGACAAGTACTTTAGAAAAAAACAGGGATTTAAATAACCCCCACACACATTCCTGCTTTATACCCAATGGGGTTTACACATTCTTTTCAAACACCAAATATGGTACATATCCATGATTCATTGGTTAGCCACAGGTAAGAATTAAAAAAAAAATCTCAACGGGGTACAGTCCACATTTTAAAATTTTCTTATTGTAATATAATACAATTAAAAATTAACAATAAAACTATGGCAAAAAATATGGCCAGTTAGAAGTTTAAGATAACTCATCTAAAAACTTTGGTTAAAGTGGAAATGAAACAAATTATAAATTATTTATAAATAAGTGATCATTGTAGCAATGCATTTTAAACTTTTTGGGTATGGACAAAACAGTAATCAAGGGAAAAATTATAGCCTTAAAATCCATGAATTAGAAACAAAAATAAAAAAAGAAGTAAATTAAGTTTTCAAAAAAAAGAAAAACTAGGAAAGAAGTAATAAAGTAAACCTATGGAAAGCAATAGGAATTGGCAAAGCTAAAGTGAAAAATTAATAAAATAGAGAATAAGCAAGAAACAAATTTTATGAATCAAAAAAGTTAATTCTTCTAACAAACCAATGAAATAGACAAATGATCAACAATTCTAAAAAAAGGGCACAAATACATGACTTTTGAGGTTCTAAAGGGTCTCTAACCACAGAGGAGATTTAAAAATTGTGTTCAACACTATGCCAATAATCATAATCCAAATGAAACTTCTATAATTTGGTAAAAGATATCTACCAGAAGATTACAGTAGACATACTTAATAGTAAAATATTAGATGCATGTTGACAAAAGCAGGTAAGAGAGAACACCTACTATCCCAGTTACTATACACAATATAATGGGAACTAGAATTCACATTGATTCTGGTTAATGAAGTGAGATCTGAAAAAGAATGCAAAGTATTAGAAAGGAAGGGACAAAATGATCCTTTCTTGAAGATGAAATGACAAAAAATATTCATGAGGTGCAGGACAATCTACTGGGAAAAAAAAGGCTGTTACTAAGAGAGTTCAGTAAAGCAGTCAACTAAAGATTGCTTTAAAATTACAATAGCTCTTCTACTGTCCCATAATAGCCCATTAGAGAATATCTTGAAAAGAGAGTTCATTTATAATAGCCACAAAAACTGTAAAATATATCCAGCATGAAACTTTACAGGAAAGAAGACCAATAAATAAATAAAGTTATTAAACTTTCCTGAATATGTAAAATTCAACTTTATTAGGAAGACAGGTCATGGATGGGAAGTTGTCCCAGATTAATTTAGAAATATGATGGTATCTCAATAAGATTTAAAAAATTAAACTTGACAAGCCAATTCTAAAATTCATTTTGAAGGGAACATATTACCACAGGGAGGGACTTGCTATACCAGATGTTAAAATATACTATGAAGTTATTATATGGCATTAGCATAAGTATAGGCAGATCAGCAAAACAGAGTATGTGAATACATAAACATTTCCACTTCCTGTTTACAATCCCAGAAATAAAATAATCTCACAAGTAAGAGACACATACTAGGATTGCAATATTATATAATAGAAAAATAATTGAAACCACCTATGTTAATCAGTGGGAGAATGATTAAATACATTATGGCATCTCTGTCTATGGAATAGCAAAACTATAGAGCTATTTAAAAGAATGACGATCCAAACACACTGACATATGTATATTGTTGAACTGAAAAAAAAATCTAGCTGCGTAACTGGACAAATAGTATAATATTTATATTAGAGCACACAAACAAAACTATACATCTGTGTGTATATACATATATGTGTACGTGCATCAAGAAAGGATTTGTAAGGGTATACATTAAACTCATAACAGAGATTAACTTGGTGATAGAGATGTGACCTTGGGGGAAGGGTAAATCTCGACTTTTTTTGGAAATTTTTATTTTTCATTGGAGTATAGTTGATTTACAGTGTTGCATTGGTTTCAGGTGTACAGCAAACTGATTCAGTTATACATATACCTATATCTATTCTTTTTCAGATTCTTTTCCCGTTTAGGTTATTACAGAATATTGAGTAGAGTTCCCTCTGCTATGCAGTAGGTCCTTGTTTGATTATCTGTTTTATAAATAGTAGTGTGTATATGTTAATCCCAAACTCCTAATTTATCCCTCCCCACCACTTTTCCCTACAAAGGCTTTAATAATTTTCTATTAAAGCCTTTGTAGGGAGGAATGAGGGTGGCAGCTTCTAATCTGTGAGGGAACAAGCTGAGAAGAGAGGTGGGGCAGGGCATCATCCAGACCAGGGTACTGCCCGCATGCACTGGAACAACTACAGCAGCATTGCGTCATTGGCAGACTCCAAAGTGTGACCACTTCAAGACCTGCTTTTGAAAAGAAGCTAGAAAATAATTCATCCTGTAGATGGAAAATAGACGCTGTACTGCACTTGTTAAAGGATACCTTCCTATCCACCCCTAACCCTGCAAAGAGCAGTAAAATCACTTTTGAAAATGTTTTCTGCTTTGGGACTACAGGGAAACGACCTATCCTCTGCAAATGAGAGCTCCAGGTAGGTCACCCAAAGCAGCGAGGAGAAAATGTGGAATGAAGTTCTGACAATTGTCCAAAGCATCAACGTATCTGAAATAAGTCTAGTTTTGCTCTATAAGTCATGAAACCTGGTGAGATGGGACCAAAAGATGCAAGCACTCGTTGAGTCCAAGGAGGAAACACCTAGAAAGAGACTGTAGCTCTCTTAGCTTCATTTTTCTGTTTTCAGGGAAGATGCAGGCAGAAAAGTCCAGGGGGTCTCACTCAAAACTGTTTTCTGGGTTTTAAGCTGAAATTTACACCTTTAATCTCCAAATTGTGATGGCAGTTGGCCTGGTGCATTGCCCTCGGGGCCTGAAGAAGGTGTATAAAGAGATGCTCTTTAAAATATTTCTGGATATCAACAAACATTTTTTTTTGAAAAAAGAAAACCCAAACCAAACCAAAACAAAACCCGACATGTTGATGAGTTGAGTGTAAATAAGAGAAACAGAAGGATTCAGATGTTCTTTCAAAAACTGGCTTAAGCATGAAGGGGGAAAACATCCAGGTGTCAAAATAGGCTTGAGGTTTTGCTGAACCCAGAAGTTCTGGAGAACAGTATGAGATGTTTGTGCCAAACCCTAAATCCTGCAGGGTTAAACCTTCCCTCTAACCAATTAGATAATTGCCATCTCATTCTGTGGATTTCTTAATTGTTTCTTCTCTTTTAATGCAAACAAAATAGCCTTGTCTCAGGGTAATTTTGCTAATATTTTCATAATTAAATAATTACTTCAACCCTGAATTAAAAACTGTCCTGCTGTCTCTAGGTACAGTAGTCTGGCAGCTGTTTTAAATTTAAATAACCCTTGAGAGCAGTCAGGTTAAGGACTCAATTTATAACCTTATAAATTAACAGAGGGAAACCTACTCCATAATGCAACAGACAATTCTATGTATAATGCTTAATTAAGCCCCTCCAGTCACTGACAAAACCCATTTGTGACCTTTCGTTTCAACCTCCCCCAAATGCAAGTCTCCTGAGATGATATGTGTTAATATGTGAATGTTGATAGAATTTGCTGGCATTATGGTCAGGTATTATATACCTGATGGTCTGGATAAATTAGCTCCTGATAGTTCACTAATCAAATGTAAGAAAATGTCAGGTTGGGCAGCATTGATGAAACCCTTTATCAAAGCCCTGGAGAGAGGTAGAAAGAAAGGAAAATGCCCATGTCTAATTTTGCCTGCAGACACTTGCTCTGAATTTCAGAAAAGTCTTGGCAACCAAGAGAAAGTATCAGAATTGTATTGAAGGATGGCTGTGGGCAGCCATTCTTGGTGGCTTCATTTATTTGCTGTTGCTAGTAGCCTCAGGCTGCCTTCTCTTAGCTTAATACAGAAAACCCAAAGTGATAACCAATTCAATGCTGTTTTACCTAAGATATTACAAACAGAGTGGAGTTATCTGGAAAATTCCAAGTAACTCAGAAAGCTA
Organism: Kogia breviceps; assembly: GCF_026419965.1. Taxonomy (NCBI): domain Eukaryota; kingdom Metazoa; phylum Chordata; class Mammalia; order Artiodactyla; family Physeteridae; genus Kogia; species Kogia breviceps. Next base: position 26,062,416 of record NC_081328.1, read on the forward strand.
CGGGGTGTGGGTAGACACAGGAGTGTCTCCTGGGAACAGGCCCTAGAAGGAGAAAGGAGGCACATATACTACTTGGACATTTTTGTGGCCCAAGGGAGTCCTAGTGACCTGAACACAGAAATTCTTGGAATATGGCCTGGCATCTTGGAATATGTGTGTAGAGTCTTATCAGGTTTTAGGACCGTTCAGGGTATTTCCATATGTAGAGTCAACATAATGTGATACTTTGGCTCTGCTGCAAGTCTTTAGGCAAGTCCTTAATTTCATTGCTTCAGTTTTCTCATCTGCAAAGTGGGAACCATACAGTACCTACCTTATAGGGTTGTTGTGAAGAATAAATAGAGTTAATACATATATAGGCTTTATACAGTGCCTGGTGCATAGGCACTAGGTAAGCTTTGGCTGTTATCATCATAGCATCTCCATAAAATCTCTCTCCTGTGGGTTCTCTCCTTTCCCAGTGCTGCTATAGCAGTCAGGTCAGGCTGTTGTGACCTCTCTTCTGAATAGCTTCCGAATGCACTTCCTTATTCTAAACCCATATCTCTTCCAATACATCATACACAGTGTTTGAACTTAAATCTTTGAAAACTCTACTTCTGATCTTGTCCCTATCTTATTCAGTGGTCTGCAGAGTTCATCACATAAAGTCTAAATTCCTTAATCTTGATTTCAAGCCTCATTCTACCCCTTCCTCCTATAACCCTAGTTTCACTTTCTAATTACATTTCACTGCTTCTTCTCACGAACCCTCCCCTGGAGCCACTGCAAGCTCCCTTACTCCCTTCTACTTGTTCTGGCATGTTTTTGCTTTTATACCTCTGCTCGCTGTTCTCTCCACTTGGCGTTCACTTTCCTTCCAATATCTTCTGCTTCACATCCCAGCTGTCCTTGAAAACCAGGCCCGATTGCCACTGCTACCCTGGGGCCTTTCTGATTCTGTCATGTAACCATCCCTCTTTCTTTTCTGACCTCCAATGTTGTTGTTGTTTTAGTTCTCAGCCCTAGTTACCTGCTATTACAGCTATTAATTTATATGCCCCCTATTTAGTATGTTCCATATCTTAGCCTCTAAGGCCTGTAAGTCACGGCTGATTCTTTAGTGTGTCCTACTCAGTCCTGTCCTGAACCGTATGCTACGCACAGAGCAGGCCTTCTGCAAACAAGAGTGAAATATTAATACTAATATTAATTGGGTCTGTGACTTAGTCACTTTATTGCTCTGTGTTTGACTGCCTATGGAAATATTTCAACTCCAAAAAGTAAATAGGGCTTCCCTGGTGGCGCCGATGCAGGGGACACGGGTTCGTGCCCCGGTCCGGGAAGATCGCACATGCCGCGGAGCGGCGGGGCCTGTGAGCCATGGCCGCTAAGCCTGCGCGTCTGGAGCCTGTGCTCCGCAACGGGAGAGGCCACAGCAGTGAGAGGCCCGTGTACCGCAAAAAAAAAAAAAAAAAAAAAAAAAGTAAATAGAATGAAAAAAATACCATCAGCAGGAAAAACAAACATACAAAATGCACAACTGATCCCCAAACGATGGATTGTTTTTTAAGAAGGAGCAGTAACAAAAATATTTGGAATCCAGTACCTTTATATCTGGTTACTACAGCTGCGTTGACACTAAGAGGCTCATGGAAGCTGACAGTGAGTGATGTGCTGCTGGTTACCATGAGACAAGCATTGGTTGGCACCTCAGGGGCTCCTGGGACAGAAGGAGAAGCACAAGGGTCTTAATATAGCAAATCCTTTTCAAACAATGTTCCTGCCTCTTCAAAGGGTACCCCGGAACACACACTATGGAAACATTTGTTTGTAGAGCCTAATAGATTTTGCTTTTGAACATCTTCATTAGAAGTCTCAATGGCCTTTATTCCTTGCCATTGTGGTCTTATTTGAGCATTAGAACATCTTCTGAAGGGGTAAGTAATACCAGTTAAGCCTTCTCAATTTATCTTAGAAACACAATAGGAGATTGGGCTGGACTAGTGGAGAGGAGGCCAGAAAGCGTTAGCAGGAACCGACATCGTAGATAGAGACTGTTACATTTCATAAAGTACTTTCATGTAAATCATTTCGTTGGAGCCTTTTTGCAAGCCTGTTGGGTAGAAAGAACGAGTGACAGCATCCCCACTTTTAAGGATGAGGAAACTGCAGCCCAAAGAGCCCAAATTACTGGTTCAAGGACACAGTGAAGACATAGCTAGGATGGAAGCCCATGGCTTCAGATGCCCAATTCTGGGCTCTTGCCAGTATGGAATGCTAACTTGCCTTGCTCTCAGACTGCTTCCAATTACATCAGGTACTATTTTTCTAAGAAAGATTTCATGGGCAAATGTCATGTCCACTAACCTCAGGTTTTAAAGGACTTCTGATCACTCTAGGTACTTTTTAACACCCAGAAGATGTTTTGTAATTTAGAAAAATTTCTAAAAATGGCATCAAGCCTAAAAATGTGACTGATCCTAGTAGTAATCTGTCCTGAATGAGGTACCATAGTAAATACATTTATTGAAATCATTGCTGAATATCTTAAAAAAAAAAAAAACGTGTATCAGCATTGCTAAAGAGATGCATGTTACTTAAGCTGTTTGCTTCAAGAGAAAGGATTAGGCCTAGATTTGGTATTTAGTACACAATACTACAGAAAACAAGAATTTCCCTGCCTTTGGTGTTTATTTATATCACAAAGCAGAGGCGGATAATTCCCAACCTAATGAACCTATCTTTCCCTTATGTTTAAATTGTCAAGCCTAATTTTTAGCTTTTATTGTTTAAATAAGATCACCTGTTGGAATAAGAGTTGAATGTTTTACCAGTGTTCGGATTTTACATGAATTTTTATATCAAGGGCGGCACTAAGCAGTACCTTCCAGTGCTAATGAGTATTATCCAGAATCAAGGCTTTTCTTAAACTAACAAAAAGAACTGGTAAAGAGAATGGAAGTGCAGACAGAAGCGTAATTTGTGGGTTGATTGTCCTTCTCTGTTGCCTGTATTAACTGAAGGTCAGTTTATATAAGCTGTATATAGTAGAGAGTTGAAAACAATTTAAACTGGAGCTCGAAGCAGAAACTGGGCAAATAGGCAAACAAATGGTTTTCCACCTCCACATCCCCAAATATAGGCACTTAGGGCATCAGACCATCCAAGTCATTAGGCATTAGGGTGTAGCGGGTGGAAAGTGCTAGATGAGTGTGACATGGTGGAGGGAAGCCAGCAGCACTAAAGCCTCATGGCTGTTGTCAGAGAACCTATCAGGAGCCCGAAAATTAAGCAAGACAAAAGATCCTTTTACAGCCTCCCAGAGCTCTTGCTCCACATCGGCTGACAACAGCCATCCATGACCCTGTAGAGCTGCAAAAAATCAGTAAAAGAAGGCCTGGCTGTCTCAAACCAGGGTTCAGTCTAGTTAAATGTACAAGTGCTCTGCTAATACTCACTGGCATGTTCAAAGCCTGTTTCCATGCGTCTGTAGAGTCGGTACCTCCACTCCCAAGCTTTCAGTTGTTTCTCTTTCTCTGTGTTGTCCAGGCTGAATCTTTCATTCTCCACCTGAGCAGACAGTTCACTCACCCTCTCCTGGGCTTCCTGCACCAGTGTGTTGAGGTGCATCGCTCGGCTTTCCAGGCTGACAACTGAAGGGAAAAAAATGGGGTGACTCCCTTTTCTTTCTGGGGAAATGCTACTTCGTTGGCAGGATATCTGAGAGTCTACTATGGGGTTTTTAAAAATGCCTGGGGAAAGTGGAATCTATGTTCATTATTAACTCTCTTACTATGATAAGGTCTAATTGGTGACACAACTAGCTGATAGTACACCTATCAGCTTAAGATATTCCCACCTCTGGCCTAAATAGCTGCCTAGCAGAGTTAGTTAGAATTCCACTAGCATGAGGCCCACTTCTGTTTCACATTGCACACGTTTGTTTCCGTGATCTTCAGAGGGACAAACACTAAGGGGTAAAAGCTTTGTAGGACTAGGAAGGCCTTAAGAAAAGTCATCCATGAGGCAAGTTGCATTCTGCTGAAGAATATGTTTGTTTTTTTTTTTGTTTCTGGTGTCTTTTGTTTGTTTGTTTTTGTAGAACCTGATTGAATTCTTCTGTTCATATATTCTTCCCAGCTCATAGAGATTTTTTGTATGTGTGTCTTAGTGGTAATTTCGTCCTTGTTAATCAATTTACTTATTGCTAACAAAGTGTTCCACTATTGCTGTCCCAGTAGAGCTAGTGAGTCCTGATGGTTGGGTGACTTGGGTGTGGTCAGACATTGATCTTTGATCAGTTCGATCTTTGATTGTGGTCTGATTGGAGGAATGGTTTCTGGAGATGCCCATGCCCAAGAGAGCAAGTTATACTAGCTCCTCTTGCAGAGAGAGGTTGTCAGCCTTGCTATTTCTGTTTTATTCAGTGTGTGATCATCTTTATTTGATTCACATATTGTTTACCCAACCTTCCCTTGTGTGAGTGAACGTTCATGTCAATGATAGAACATTTCAAATCCTTATGTCAGGTTGGGAGTCTGCTTCTTGCTGTCTACTCGCAGCACTCATGCATGTGAGGGCCTGCCTAGGTGGTCACTTGGTCACTTCAGTGGAGCCCTTCCTGGTTGGTGACAGAGAAAGAAGACAGCCTTAGCATGGGCATGTGGTAGAGGATCATACAAATAATGAAACGGATCAGAGTCAAGCTCTGCAGATCTGTCACCAACATGTGGTTGACATTCTGTATGACCAAAACAATATTTCCCCCTGGTGGGTGGGAAAGAAATCCAACCATTTCATTCTTCTAATCCAGAGAGAAAATATTATGAAGATAATGCAAGTGAAAGTTTGTTAGGTATATTTTGAAATGGAAATTAAGTGGTTATATAGGCATGTTTGCATTAATTATGGGAAACGAATACTAATTTATTATTGCCCCTGCTCACCGTCAGTCTAAATTTATTTATAGATGAGGTCAATGAAAAATTAGTTGAGTCTTTTTCTTTTTCTTTCTTTCTTCTTTCTTTTTAAAGTTGCTGTTTAGAACACTCAGGACTGTGTTTTGCTGCAGATTTGTCATGGTTAATGAATGTTGCTATAGCAGTCAATCATGTACTCTAAATACTGTCACACTTTTTTTTTAAAGCCTCAGTCATGAGCCATGACAGAAAAATAAACAAACAAATATAAAGCTAAAAAACTCTTTCACTGAGCAGCTACACTATGCAGAATCCCTTGGGAAGGCTAAAGGAGGCCAGAATAAATGATAATATAAGTGCTGTGGATGTAGGGAAGCAATGATGGTGTATGAACACAGAGGTTCTGGAGAAAAAAAATACACATACACACACACACATGGGCGCATACTCCTGTGGAAAAATTGGCAATATTAGCAGCCTCAAGGTGCAATTTCCTGGAGCAGTGAGATTGACAAGTTAGTACTAAATGCTGTTAATTTAACTAACTTCAGATTAATGCTAGAGTCTGCGCTGTGACTGAAGCCCTCAAACACAGTCTCGTTATAGCCTTGCTGGTAAGGTCCTAAATATAGGCATTGACAGTTTAAAACAAATTCGTATACATTGTGTATTTTTAGACATAGGTTAGGCGTCAGAGTTTGTGTCACAGTTTTCAGGTTGATTAATTGACCCAGTAACTGCACCCTCTACACTCTCCCCACCTCCTTCCACTCCAAATTATGGAGAAAATGGGGGAATTGTCTTTGCTAAGTCATTCAGTGAGCTTTTTATTGAAAGCCTGATGTTTGAATTGCATGCATGCGTCAACACTTGGGTGATAGACACATGATTTATAAAAATAAATTTTTCTAATACTATGAAATCCCCCCTATTAATTTTTATATCCACAACAGTTATTACTGGTGTGAATTCCAGGTGGCATTTCAGATGGACAGCTTCTCTTGAGCTATGCTTGGCTCCCCCTGGAAATTTTTCCTGCTTTTCCTAGCACAAAACATTTTGTTTCTAGACTTTGCCTTTACTTCTAGACTGTAGACCTGATGCTATTTGAGTTGTAGTGGTAAGGGGATTCTGTATCTTTAAGATAAAGCATTCACCTCTTCATAGAATAACAAGGAAGATACACAGGATTTTATAGCCAAGTAAGTTTTCCAAGATCATTTAGATACCTGTGCTTCTCAAAGTGAGATACCTAACATGCAGCATAGCATGGTGGTGTTGTTGATGGGGTGCAGTGGGCATCTCTGAAGCCTCAGAATAAATATGCGTGTCTTTCTGGAGCATCAAATTTTCAATGCAGATTTTGGTGAAAGCAAATTATTTAGAAGTTAAAACAAACACTTCTATTATGGAGAAGAATGGAACATTTTCTTAAAAAATGAAGATAATAAAAGAAAGTTTATAGAACTCTCTCTCTCTCTTTTTTTCCCCAGGCGAAGTTCCCAGATGCCCCTGGGAGTATACTTACTCACTTGCTTCTGTTAGAAGTAATTCCATGCATGAGTTGGAGAGGCACTAACTGAGCCAATGGTTTCAAACCATTTCACCAAGCAAACCTTTTATTATTTTTATCCTATGGATTTTTTAATAGTTTAATAAACCACTCTCTTTTGAAGGATTTTCTTTATTGACTGCCAAATCAGCTGACTTAAAGTAATCATTTTTCTCCCTATGAATAATGACCTGTGTAACTGCCAATAGAAGCATCTCTTCAGTATTAGATAATCAAACCTAACAAACTGGGCTAATGTTTTAAGGAAAATCAAGTTAATATGATAATCATATTAGAACTTGTAGTTTTATCTTGAGTAATGATGTGTTGGTTAAATTTTTGACACCTTGGGAATTGTTTGGGGAGCCCCATTCCTATTGTTTCCACCCCAGAATGAGAACCTTTTCAACCCCCTTATTTTTAAAGATAAAGAAACTGATACCCAGGGAGGTGGGATGATGATCCAAGGTTTCCTTAAAAACCTTAAACTTAGTGAACTTCCGCTACACCTAAATGGAACACAAATTAACCTGTTCTTTATGTATTGCAGTTTTCTAATTGCTATCTGGCAATTTGGCACACGATTGGTGAACTCATTTTGGTTGGCTGTTTGGATATAGAAACTAGAAAGGTTAATGTCAATTTTGTGATTAATTTTCCCGCCCATCCACTTCCCTTTTTCTTGGGTCCATTGTCTTTTCACTTCTACCCTCTGGATATTTTGAGTCCAGAACTCCTGTATCTGTTTGCAAGGTTTGGTCTTTTCACTCTTACTGCAGTTGATTCCCTCTCCAGTCAAGCAGCTATCCCTCTGTGCAGCCATAGCCAGCACAATAGAGGGTCTGTGAGTGCGTGGTGAGCTGTCCGGCTGGGGCAGGACCACTTGGCCGGCTCCTGAAATAGGCTCCGTGCTATTGTGGTGTTTAATTATCAGCAGCATTTCTACCACCCAGGGTTTCTGAGTGGGCATTTGTTATAAGACCTGCCCAGCTAATTAACTACAGGGTGGGAGTGGGGGGAGGGGCAGGAACTTGGTATTCAAAGAATACAATTATGGCTACTGTTTAAATCCTCAGATAAATAATAATCAGACCAAGTGGATTTTCTTCACCATCAGAATCTAACCTGTTGGCCTCCCCTGGCGGTCCAGTGGTTGACTTCGCCTTGCAAGGCATGGGGTGCGGGTTCAATCCCTGGACAGTGAGCTAAGATCCCACATGCCTCATGGTCAAAAAACCAAAAACATAAAACAGAAGCAATATTGTAACAAATTCAATAGACTTTAAAAAATGGTCCACATAAAAAAAGAACTTAAAAAAAAAAAAAAGAATCTAACCTACTGATTGCCAACTACTTACTATCCTTACATTTCTTAATTTTGCCTTTGCCCTGCAATTGGTGAATTTGGGCCTAGTTGATAATTGCTTAAAGCTTGAAAAATATAATGAGGGTAAAATGTAAACTAATTTTAATTTTTAACTGAGGCTTTTAGGGAACAATTCATTTGACTTGCTTAAAGAAATACCTTTGCCCGTTACTAATGATATGCCATTTCGCAATGTAGCAACAACTTTTCTATTGTTATTGGCATTTTCCTTGTTTTCACTGATGAGAAATATGGGGCACCAAGACAATCATTTAACCTCAGTGTTACAAGGATCCTTACAATCAGCCTTAAGTGCCTCTTCCTATAGTACCTTTGGCCCTGTATGATTTCCTTCATGAGGGGAAGTCACTGCTCACCAGGGTGGCCTTGTGATAATCTTACATAGAAGACTATCAATTAGTAGAGGTTTGTATTATTATTATTAAACCTATTAATCTGTGTTATATTTTTAAGAGGCACACAAAAATAAATCAAATACTCGTTTTTATAAAATAGCTCTGTTTTCTTCCATCCAAAAAAAAAAACTCTTGCCCAGGATAAAAATTTTCTGTTCTAGCTACCATCCAGAAATATATTATATACTAAGTCATGTCAATTTCAACCCTGTTATTTCAAAAGAGAAAACAAGGTCACTTAGGTATAACCCTTGATTATAAGCCAATATCCTCTTGGCAACCAAGAATAGCAGTTAATAATATTTATCGGGCTTCCCTGGTGGCGCAGTGTTTGAGAATCCGCCTGCCGATTCTCACGAACCCGGCACGCAGGTTCGTGCCCCGGTCCGGGAAGATCCCATGTGCTGCGGAGCGGCTGGGCCCGTGAGCCGTGGCCGCTGAGCCTGCGCACCCGGAGCCTGTGCTCCGCAACGGGAGAGGCCACAGCAGTGAGAGGCCCGCGTACTGCAAAAAAAAAAAAAAAAAAAAAAAAAAGAAATTTATCTTTGCTGATCATAAATGACAATCTCCTAACAACCTCACAACTGACTTGTCAGCTAGGAATGTCAAAGGAAATAATATGGAGGTATTTTAATAATTAAATGTTTTTTAATTCAAAAACTCAAAGCGTAAGTTGAAGTTTACCTGTCTTGATAAGGTTCAAGGCTCAAAATTCACTTTGGTTTCACCTGGGCTTCAACCCGTTGTCTTATTTTCAGGTTTTCCCAAGGACTTTGAGAGTGTGGTTTCCAAAAGGTTTTAGTGATTTGGAGATTGTTTCATTTTAATTACTGTGAACTTTCTTCTCCTAGAACTCATTACACCCTGGACATGGGGCTCTGGAATGTTTTTCTCTGCTATTTTCAGCAGAATGTGGATTCACAAAGTCCATATTACATAGTTTAAGTTGTAATTGTTGCTCTTTAAGAAGCCAGAGCCATTGACATAGAAAGGGACTTCCTGCCCAGGTCTCCCCAACTCCAGGGGAGCAAATGGACATTTTCTCTGAAACAAACACACAAAACACTTGAAGAAATTATTTAGAAAATCCAAAGCAGATTACCCAATGACATCATAGGGAGTTTAAATATGAAATAAGATAGCTTTATCTTCTGCTGATTTTTCGATGCTGTCCAATAGAAATACAGTATGAGTCACGTCACTTAAAATTGACTAGTAGTGACATTAAGAAAGCAAAAAGAAATAGGTGAAATTAATTTTCATAATATATTTTAGTTAACAGATCCAAACATTATCATTTCAACATGCAATCAGTATAAAATTATTAATTAGATATTTAATATAGTTTTTGGTATCTAAGTCTTGAAAATTCAGTGTAAGTTTTACATTTAAAACACATTTTAATTTGGACTGGAACACATTTCAAGTACCAACAGTCATATGCCTATGTTAGTATAGTTTTAGAACATAAAATCCTACAAACTTTAAAAAGTGCCTATATTGGACACTATTTTCACAACACTATACAACAGATGGGTAAAATGTTTAAATTCTCTACCAGCAAATCTTGTGTTGTTTCATTTTGTTTCAGAGAGTTATATTGGCTAACAATCTTTTTGACCATTTACAATGTGCCAGGGAAATGTTTTAAACCTATTACATTTAATTCTCAACAATCTTAGATAGGTAGTGGAGTGGCCAGCCTTCAAGAGGGCCCCTAGTGTGTCCTAGTTTTCACACCCTGTACCAGGGCTGATCTATGTTGGTCATCGAGATAACAAGATTCAGCAAAAATGATAATATATCACCTCTGATATTAGGTTATAGAAGAGACTGTTGCTTCCATCTTGGTTGGTCTCTTTGTCTTTCTTAAATCATTTGCTCTGGGGGAAGCCAACTGCCATGTTAAGTAGCAGCACTGTGGAGAGGCCCATGCAGGAAGGAACACAGGTCTCACCAGCAGTCACTCTGAGGAAGCTTGGTGGTGGATCCTCTGGCTCAGTCATGCCTTTAGAGGATAGCAATGGTTATGCTGGCAGAATTGAGGGACAGGAACCTAGATAGTGAGTGTGTGCATGTGCACATGTATGTGTTGGGTGGGCCAACAAAGATATCTTTAAACTTTATATGTTTTAATTTTTGGCAAGGAGAATGTATTCTGTGTCGCACGTATATTTAAAAATTAAAAATAGGGCTTCCCTGGTGGCACAGTGGTTGAGAGTCCGCCTGCCGAAGCAGGGGACACAGGTTCGTGCCCCGGTCCGAGAGGATCCCACATGCCATAGAGCGGCTGGGCCCGTGAGCCATGGCCGCTGAGCCTGCGCGTCGGGAGCCTGTGCTCCGCAACGGGAGAGGCCACAGCAGTGAGAGGCCCGCGTACCATAAAAAAAATAAAAAAATAAAAAAAATAAAATAAAAGAATGAAAGGACAGTTATCAACTCTTGAAGAGCAAGTGACTGGAACTTAGGCTATGGCCACCTGATGTCTAAATAACTATTTGGAAACAAACAAAGAGAGATAAATTCACTTGATATTTAGTAAAATCATTCCCTTCAAAAATTAGTAATATATTCACACCCTTCAAAACAAGTGAACGTAGCCTTGGGATTTATTCAGTTCAATTAAACACACATTTTTTGAGTGCCTTTCTGTTTGCTGGGGATACAGTGACAAATGAGACAAATTTTGCTCTTGTGGAGTTTACATTCTAACACAGGGGAGACAGAAAATAAGGAAATCAAAACGTTGAGAAGAATATGATACAGTGATTTCAGTGCCATACAGAAAACTAAAAAAGTAATGTGATTAGAAAGTGACTTTCGACTTTGGATTCGGTGGCCAAAGAAAGCCTCTCTTGAAGATGTGACATTTAAGGTGAAATGTTAAGAAGGAGTAGACTGAGTAATGATCCAGATTAAAAGCACTTGATCATTTCAAGCCTAGGGAATAGGAATCTAAAGGCCTTCTAATAAGATAGTGAGGAATGTTCAAGGAATGGAATGGAGGCTGGTGTATCACAGGTGAGTGGTGAGCAGTATGAGATGAGGTTTGAGGAGGAGCAAGTCTGTAAGTCGGGGTGAGGATTTTTACACCTATTTTAATGACGCAGATCAAAACATCTGGGGACGCATTCTAGCAAGCCGCCTACGGCTTGCTCTTTACACAGTCATAATGGTTGCAAATCTTTGTCTTTTGAGGGTGGATGTGATTTCAGGAAACCTCTCTAAATCATTGGAAACCAAGGCTGGTGTACATGGAGGGTGATGGCGCTGAGCAATGCTGTTTTGGAACAAAAATCAGATGTGACTCTTAAGCAATGAGTCAGATTTTCTCATAAACCGGCTCTGAGGACAAATCCAAAAGCGTTTAGAGCAATGGCAGCACTGTTGGACCAAGTGTGGGGTCTCCCATGTGGACCCTCTTAAAGGATAACATTCAAGTGGATTGTAGACTTTCTGGTGTGTTTGTTTACATAAAGCCAGCCTCATTAGTTTATAGTCACACCTCTTAGACGTGCCCTGAACCAGTCCCAGCACCAACATGGACCCTTGACTACTGCAGAAATCGTGGTGCATCCTGACCAGTCTGCCAAAATTTTAACATTGGTGTCTGCACCACACTCAGATGACAGCTACTCTGCGATCATATTTTATGAAGTAACTGAACATAACTAATTCTGGGAGACATTTCCTAGCTCCACAGGCAGTATCCAAGGGAAAGTGAGAGAGAGGAGTTCACAAAGGATTGCAGAGAGAGAGAGAGGAGAGGGTCTAGCGAGAAGGGACAATGCAGCTATAGGAAAGGGCAGAAAGGCTAAAAATGAGGAGCATTCTGCCATATTATTAATCGGTGTGAAAATAAACACAGTCAGGCTACGTCTGCAAACAAATTTCAAAACAGTGCCTGGAAAACACAATAATGGCAACAACAACAGGTTCCCCACAGTGTAAGTTACTTGAAGACAAAGTTTTCTTCATACATTGTGTGTGCAAGTGCACGTATGTATGTGTGCATGTGCACTGTACACATAGTGTGTGTGTGTGTGTGTGTGTGTGTGTGTGTGTGTATGTGCTAAAATTCGATACCTGCAGTTCCCAGCAGTATAAGGCAGGGCTTAAAATTTAACTGAAATTTCAACTGAAAGTTTATCGGCACCTACATATGTGCCAGGTATTGGGGTCAAAGATGAGATAACATCCATGTGAGTGACCAGATTTGCCCATGGTAGGTATCCAAAAAGAACTAGTTTCTTTATGGTTACTGTTCGTAGAGCCGAAATGATGCCAAATAGATAGCAGCCTCAGAAAGGCAAGGACCTCACTGATGATTCGGTATATTCTTCCTGGAGACTGTTGAAGTGTGATTCGAGGGTGGAGGCAGGATATGAGTTAGAATAAGGGAGGGGTTTATGACGAGGGACTTAAAGTTACGGAGCAAGTGTTTCTCAGCCGTTGTTCAACTGAGTATGAGTTATGGCAAGTGGGATACTGAATGGATGAAAAAATCAAAAGTATAGCCCCCAGGTATCCTGTAGTACGTTTGTACCTTAGCTTTACTAGCGCTAGTCCTTTCAGGTCCTGGGCCTGTTTCCTGAGCTCGGCACACGTATGTGGGATTCTACTTCAACAATGGCTGATGTTTTCTCCTAGAAGGAATGAATATTACTTTGTGCTGCTTACCTAAAGGTGGGACGAACAGAATAAAGTTGTCGAATAAAGATAGTATATTCATCTAATGAGCAGGCCGAGGTTCTGTGTATATTTAAACTTGGGGCAGTGTGAAGATTTGGGTGGCCACTTCTGGAACTTTCCTTATGAATAAGGAAATGTATATGGTTGAATTTCAAGCCATGTTTATTCAGAGCACCTTCATATAGCTCTATGATTTCAGGGGCTAAAGCCCAGAAGACATGCCTGACCAGTGGCTTAGGAGGTAAATCCCTAAACGGATCTGTGTCTTTGTGATTCCTGTTACGAAAGGGAGAGAATTACAGAGGACTTTCTTCTGAGTTATGTCAGATCTTTGGTTGGCATAGTGAAAAGAGTATTGAGCTGTGTTCAGAAGGGAACATACAGGGGAAGGGAAGACAGAAAATTTACCCTATTAGAAATCCTGAAATATTTCACTGGCATTAGAAGAGGACAGATGGGGAGTCAGGGAAGGAAGGATTTGAACATCTACAGTGTGACAGTGAGTGTGCTAATGCTTTTCCACAAATACCAAAACATTTAATCCAGAAGATCTGGGTTCAAATCATTGGTCCACCACTTATTAGCTTTGGAGCACTGGATGAATTATTTGACTTTATTTCAGTTTCCTCGTTGATCAAAACGAGGAAACTAACTCTTATCTCACAAGCCAGTGGTCAGGATCAAATGAGATGATGCAAGCAAAAGCATTTCTGCAATGTGTAAAATACTCTAGGGCTTCCCTGGTGGCGCAGTGGTTGAGAATCCGCCTGCCGATGCAGGAGACACGGGTTCGTGCCCTGGTCCGGGAAGATCCCACATGCCGCGGAGCAACTAAGCCCGTGAGCCATGGCCGCTGAGCCTGTGCGTCCGGAGCCTGTGCTCCGCAACGGGAGAGGCCGCAACAGTGAGAGGCCCGCATACCGCAAAAAAAATACTCGAAGAACTTAAGACCTCATTCTTCTATCCTGCCTCTGCAGCTTCTGGGGATCAATTTGCAGTGGGTGCTTGCTTGTCTGGTTCTAGCTGGGAGACTCTGGTTTTTCTCATGGGCTGGCTCATACTCACGCACAGAAGCAATTTGATTTCTCTGGTACTTGATACATAAAGTGAATTAAAAATCCCTGAAGACAGACTGTGTTCTTCTATCCTGCCTTTTTTCAACAGGAATGGCATCTCAGCTCATAGAACAGCACAAAGAAATACACCATAGGGTTTTAGCAAAGGCACAAAGGGAAAGGTACAGGGGCCCAGGGGCCCAGGGGCCACAGCCTTCTTTATTAGTTATTTGGAAAGACAGTGAGTTTGCACAGCAGGATTCCAGGCATGGTATCTCACACACTTGGACTTGAATCCCTGACATCCCTATTCATTTGCTAGATGTGTGACCTTTGGTCAGTCACTTAACCTCTCAGAATCACGAATTCCTCTTCTTCAAGATGGAGTTAATAACATCGTCCTGAAGGGCTAGTGTGAAAACTGGAGATAATGTATGTGGAGATTTCATAGGTTCTCAATCAATAGTCCTTTGCCATTTTTACACATGTGGGAGTCTGTACGTGATCCTATCTCTTTAACTTTTTGGGTGGCCAAGGTGACTTAGGTGTCATATTTCCTAGAAGCTAAAGCCTGGGTTTCTCTCTCACTGTCCTTTATAAGTTTGTGATGATAATGTGGTTATCATCCCACAGGGAATGAGAAAAACCAGGGATCTTTTGAATGAATTTGCTTTCGGTTTAACTAAATATTTAGTACTTGGGTTATTTTATGGAGATTTAATTATGCACAAGGGGGATTGGGGAGATTGGGAGTATTACTGGTTTCATGGAAAATGCAGAAATTCTTTGCAGCGTCTCAGGTAAGTAAGACTAATGTTTCATCCAGCTCAGTGCAGGCAACATCTGGATGAATGGTCTCCTTGTTCCTATAGAATGGGGCTCAGTCTGCATTCTCTATGTTCAGACCCCTTGATTCTCTCTCCACCGCTCTCTCACTGCATCTTTAGGACAGACATTATTGCAACATAAATTGGAAGGCAGCAAATAAACCTTTTTGATTTCTTCCATCCTTATTTGCCCATCCCTCCAAATCCTCCAATTCCACGAAAAAGAAGCAGCACCTTGATGATGGAGCTCTTATTGAAGAGCCCCAATGCTACTGAACCCAAGTCCTCATTCTTTTTGACATGGATGTGGTGAGTTTAGCATTTTTAAAATAAAGAGTTTTATGATACAAGGTTCTGCCTCTGTAACCTAGTTTTTGGGTGGCAGGGGTTTATGACATTTAGGAGCAGAGATGTGACCTCTAATTATATATTTGCTTGCTTCTCTCTCAGCCTTCTGGGTCTCACCACTTGGAAGTGAGTGAATCAGTATTAGTGAAACTAACAATTTGATGAGTTTACTTTTTTCTTTTAGGAAACATAAAAACTGAGGCTCAGAGCCATTGCGGTCATTGGGTCAGAGAGTTTGCACCTAAGGGAATATGAGTGCCTCCCTCAGAATGTTGTGTGAGGATTAAAGGAGTCAATACATGTAAAGTGCTCAGAATAGTGCCTGGCACAGGGCAAGGGCTATATGATTTTACCCCATCCACTCCTGGGTGGGGTCTATGACCTGAGATCAGCTCTCTGTGGTAAGTACTATCAGCTCTACTTCAAACTACACCCAGAAAGAAGCCATTCACAAAAGACCACATACGATGTGATTCCGTTTATATGAAATGTCCAGAAGAGGCAAATCTATAGAAACAGAAAGTAGATTAGTGGTTGCCCAGGACTGGGAGGAGTGGGGAGGTTGGGGTGAGATAGCTGAAGGGTATGGGGTTTCTTTTGGGGTGATGAAAATGGTGTAAAATTGACTGTGGTGACGGTTGCACAAGTCTGTGCATCTACTAAAAACTATTGAATTGTACACGATAAGTGAGTGAATTGTATGGCACGTGAATTATATCTCAATAAAGCTGTTAAAAAATGCATTCAGAATTCCACCCCTGCTCACCATCAATGTCACTACGGTGCTAGTCCAAGCAACTGGCATCTGTCTCCTGGACCATTAGAATAGCCTCCTAATTGGTTTTCACAATTTCACAGTTGCCCTAACCACTGTGTATTCTCCACACACGGCTGTAGTGATTTTTTTAAATGTAAAGCAGAATATGTCTTCCTCCCTCCCTCCCTCCCTTCCTTCCTCTTTCTTTCTTTCCCACGCCACGTGGCTTGCAGGATCTTAGTTCCCTGACCAAGGATTGAACCTGGGCCCCAGCAGTGACAGCACCGAGTCCTAACCGTATGTCTTTCATCTGCTTAAACTGTTTCACTGTCTGCCCGTCACACATAAAATCAAAGTGAAACTTCTCACCTTGGCTAATCTGCTCCTGTGTGATCT
Organism: Kogia breviceps; assembly: GCF_026419965.1. Taxonomy (NCBI): domain Eukaryota; kingdom Metazoa; phylum Chordata; class Mammalia; order Artiodactyla; family Physeteridae; genus Kogia; species Kogia breviceps. The sequence continues at coordinate 26,078,726 of NC_081328.1, forward strand.
GGTCCCTGTGACTTCTCCTTCAGCCATCACTCTCCCCTATGTTCATTTTCCTTTAGCCACACTGGCCTTCTTATTCTTCAGATATGGCAATCTCATTCCTACCTGCCTCAGAACCTTTCTATTTGCCGTTCGCTCTGCCTAAAATTTGACCCCATATCTTCTCATAGCTCATTCCTTGTTATTGCCTAGGAAGGACTAGGCTCAAGTGTCACTGCATTAGAGAGACTTTTCTTGCCCAAACCTATTAAAATAGTCCCCACTCCATCAATCTCCACCCATTCATTCACTTTATTTTCTTCATAGTATTTATCACTATTTGAATTTATATATTAATTTATCTATTTACTTGATTGTTGGAAATCTCCTCCCCTAGTGTGTAAGTTCTTTGAGTGTAGAGAGTTTTGTCTTGCTCACCACTGCTTTCCTAGTACTTAGAACATGCCCTTTCCTCATTTTTGTTGAATGAGTAAATGAATGAATGGAACCACCATATTGACTGTGGACAGAAAGACATGAACACACACATACTCATTCTCTTTTCTATCTCATTCTTTTTTCTGTGTATATGTCCTGTGCTGTAGCCTCACTTGGGGGTATTTCACCTATCTTGAAACTTGCATTCAATTCTTAAGCGGAAGTTTCTTTGAGGTTCCTTTTCAATAACATTCTGTGTATTCTATTTAGAACGTAACTTGATGCTTAGACTGATAAACACTATCACTGTTTGCATGAAAGTTCATGAAAACATGTAAAGGATTTCAGAGCCTATGCTTAGTCAACCATTCATTCTAAGGGCCAGCAATGGCTGTTTTGGTGGCATAAAGCTGTGGTCTGGCCTTAATAGTACATGTTTTATTCTTGAGTTTACTTACAGTGTGGACTTTCTTGGGCCCCTGTTCTCAGAAGAATCTTAGCAATGGGCACATTGTTGGTCATGATGGCAATATCCAGAGGTGTCAATCCCTCACTGTTAGGTGTGTTGAGATCTAGTTCTTCCGATGTGTACTGATACAGGAGGATCTGCACAGCATCCATGTCTTGCTGTTCGACTGCTTCAAAAATGGCTTCATTGCCCTGGAAGTTCTGGAAAAGAATGAAGCAGGTTAGCACAGTTTCACAGACTGGCTTGTCTTCATGGCCTAGCTGTTTTGAATTTTAGGGACTGACTGCATTCCCACTTATAAGTGGTATAACTGCTATTTATTCCAAGGTCTCCGAAGTAAACACTATTGGACCCTCCCTCCATCTTTTTTAGTGAACATTGAAAAGATCTGTACACTTAGATGCATTGAGACAATATAGTATACAGTCTATAGATAAGGGCAAACATCAGTTTTTCTCAAACCAGTCTTCTGTGGAATACTGTTCAGTAGGCCATTATAAGGTGTTCTATGAAGAAAGTAGCATGTGGTCAAATGAATTTGGTAAACATTAGATTAAACCAAGTTACTGCATTAATTTATTGTAAGACCTCTCAAGCCCTTTAGTAATTTTAACATGCAATTATGACTCTAATAGGTGAGAAATATGACCTGTTGCAAATATTTTTTCACAGAACATATTTTTCATTATATTTGTTTTAACTGTCCTGGAATAAGGTTCTACTGAACATAGTTTGGAAAACACTTGCATAGGTAGCATAGCACAGGTAATTTAAATTATGACTAGCTTGGAATACACTTTCTCTGTTTCGCAAACTCATCCCCTCCCTTTCCATCCCTGTGTTTTGACTGTTTCTCAGACTGTTACCAGATCATGGCAATAACCTACCTGTTGCTAGTCTTAGTCTCCTCCATTCCCTACTCCATATTGATACAAGAGTGGTCTTTCTAAAGTTTACACTGCTACATGTCCCTTCCTTATTTACAGATCTCTGGTAGGTCCACACTGCCTGCAGGCTGACTCCCTAACTCCTAGACTCCTTTACACTAACCTCTACACTTTCTCAACCCTGAGCCCCAGCCACCGAATAACTGGCATTTCTGAGACCTCAGGTGAGGGGCTTAAGAGGTGGTTTCCAGGGAGGGTTTCAGTGGATTGGTGGCAATTGCTTTGGGGCCTGAGAGGGCCAAAAGTTGAATATTCATAGGATACAAATCGCCTATAGAATAGCTAAAGACAATGTCTTTCCTTTGAAAAGTTCTTTCGGGGATTAATAATAAGCAAAGGAGAAAAGCTTTAGAATTCTCTCAAATACATATTTCTGTAGCTCATGGGATAAGAGCAACACATATACTATTCATACATTTATCTGGTATCTTCTCCAAGAGTTGCCAGGTGTTTAAACACATTGAAATAGCAATGGTCCTGAGCTAGCATAGGGGTTGCCTGATTAAAATGTGGAAGGTCTTCAATAACCACATATTTAGGTTGGCAGGTTTTATTTTACGTCTCATCAAAAATTGATTCTCCCCATCAAAGACTACAGGTCGACTTAGCTGAGTGCATAACACATGAATGAAATTCGAGGAAAATACAAAGCTATTATGCAAATGCTTGTTTTGACAATGGGGACCCAGGGGATAGAACTGTTTGATATGCAGCTCTCTTTGCTACATGGCAGTCTGCTGAATGGAAAAGTGTTTTGTCAACAATCTGCTAAGCTGAACAGCCTCTGATGCTTAGGCCGTAACTCAGCCACAACCAAGCCCTCCCAGAAGATGAGTTTGAAATGAGAAAACAAATTAGAAAACAAATGAGCAAAGTTAAAATGCTGCCCTGTCCAAACAACACAGTTGTGTATTTGTTTGTGATTCTTAGTATGTCTAATTTCTCATGTGCCATACTTGCTCTCACTCTTAAGTCATTTCCTTTGCCATGCTTTTGTTGGCAAACTCTAGTATGCTTCTATCTGGAAAGGCTAGGGCTTATTTCTGTTTTAAGCTCAAACAAATGGTGCCATTACCCCCTGCAGAAATACCCTCGCTGAGCATGTTAATATTATGCCCTCAGCTTTTACTGAGGGGCAGTATAAGAAACTGCTATGTGAGAGTGTTTATAACATCCCCAATACTACTCTTTCTTCTCCATTACATAATTCACTATGACATCTTATAGAGGCCAGAGGACTTAGCAACAGGAAGATATTCATTTGGTATATTTCAGTTATTAGCTAATGGAACGCTATTACCAATTGTCCTTCCCCATCTGCTTTGACTGACTAGGAACTCAGAGGTAAATGTAATGATAAATTTTAGGTACTGTATTGGCCTAGGTTTTTCATATATCTATTTCTCTTTCCATCCCCACTATTTTCTTTTACTAGTTTTTTTCCTTCCTTCCTTCCTCCCACCCTCCTCTCCTTCCTTCTTTCTTTCTTTTTCCCTTTCTTGCTCCCTTGCTGTCCCCCACAATCACCATCACTATTGATTTATTTACCATTGTATACTACATTTGCATTTTTTTTTTTTGCCTGGATTCTGTCTTGAATGCCTTTGGAAAGCATATGGGGTAAACATTATAAATAAGTAAATAAAATATTGTTCATTGTTCATTCAATATTTGAATGAACACTGGATCTCTCAGAAAGCCTATTTAATCTCAAACTCCATATTTGTCAAGCTGCTATTTTGTGGGTTCTTTGGTCTATTAGAGAAAGAAAAACTAAGGGAAAAGAAAGGAAAAGAAATTAAGAAAAAGAAAGGGAAAATCTCACAGTCACTTAAACTTGGGCTAACATATATACGTGCAGTTCCTACCTTACCTGACTTTCAACATTTATAAACTTGCAAACATCAGGTTCTGAAGTAAACGTGGATCATCGTAGTGTCTCCTTAAATCCAAACACAACTGCACTAATCAAACCAAGATGAGAATAAAGAGTTTTATTACCACCGAAGTCTTTCTGAGACTCAGCCGGTCAGTTCTTGTTCTAAAATAGGCCTCATCAAACGAAGAGTGGCTCCCTTTCAGTTTCTCAGAGAGGTTCCGGTACAGGCGTTTGGCAGCACTGGGAGATGATGGGGCGCTATGTTTTTTTGACTGAGAAAGATGTAAATTCTGCATTTGCTGGGTCATTTTCACACGGCAGTTCCTAAGAGGAGAAAAATCTAATGTCGTAATAATTTACACAACATAGTTATAAGTTGACAAAAAATTTTATCACCCCCAGTAACCATCTGGAATCCTAATAAAATATTATGGCTGGAAGGGACCTTAGAGATCATCAGATCCAGCTTTTTCATGTTATAGACGAGAAAGCTGAAACCCAGGGAAGGGAAGCAGCTTGTTTATGGTCATATAGCTAATTGGTGGCAAGAATGAAATGACAACATTCATTTACTATATAAACATATGCATTTACATACAGACATATATGACTTGAGCCTCTACGAAAAATCTTTTGATCTCTGTCCCACTGGGAGGAAGTATCTCAATTCTATAACCCAGGGAGTCTGTTCAATTATTCTTGGCTATATATAATTGGAATTTTGCTACTTATACTCTAGATGCTGTCTTCTGTTGGGTGTATAAAAGAGTGTGGTTGTTTCCTGCAGATCCCCCTTCTCTCAAGGTGTTAAACTGTGCCTGTTGTCTGAGATTTGTTGGACTATCGCAGTGCCCAGAGCTTTGGGGAATTTGTACCGATAGTCTCATCCCTGCTCACCCCAGATACTCCAGACAGTGTCCTCTAGGACGCTTACTACTGGCATTCTCCAAGTAGTATTTGACTGCTGTTCCACAAATCTCTAAACAGGTCCTCACCGACGTCATACCTGAAGTCAATTTCCAGGAGGTTAGCTATGGATTTCAAAAGCTGTCCACCATTATGTTGGGTATTGCTATTGAAATATTGATGCTACCAAGGCTATTGCTGCCTAGCACGTGTGTATTGGATGAACAAATGTATGAATGAAATAACTGGCTAAGGCAGTTATGTGCAAGGTGTCTCCACTCCTGGTGCAGCCTCGGGTGCATTGGGCCCAGGTCTCTGGAGCATGCGGCTGCCTTCCCACCACCTGCCCTCAAATTTTCAGTGGAGTCTTCCACTTGTAATGCTGCCATTGTCACTTAGCTGTGACCCTTAGGACATCTCCAGTCCTTGAATTTTTATAGCTTTATGGACTCTGATATAATATCAGGTAGAATCTCTTTTATTGCCCAAACTTCACAGGACTGACTTCAGTGATTCTCCAACTCCTACAGGATATAACCATATTCTTTAGCTTTACATACAAGTGCTTGCCTTTCCAGCCTCCTCTGATACTGTACTTCTACATTTTAGGTTTCAGTCTTTCTGATCTCCTTAGAGTTTCCTCAGTGGTTCAAACTCTTTGCTACCTCTGGGTCTTTGTATGCACTGCTCTGTATGTATTAAAATTCCATCTGTGCCTTCATCCCCTAGGAAACAATTGTTGATCCTTAAAGTCTATGCTCAAGTAGTTTCTGACACCCCCGGGCAAATTTGGGTATTTCTTTACTCATTCACTCCGTATATGCTTGTTACAGTAAATACCTTATCACATTACAACTGTTTGTTTGGCTTTCTGTCTCCCAGCTAGTCTATATGCTTCACAAGGACAAGGACTGCTAAATATTACTTTTTATATCCGCAGTACCTAAAATGTGCCTGTCTCAGGGTAAAAGAAATATAACAGAGATTAAGATGTGAATCTCCTCTTCCACCTACTGAATATGGGATCTTGGGCGAGTTACTTAACATGTCTGCATCTTATTTTTCTAATTTTTAAAATAGAGAAAGTAACAACAACTACATATTATGGTTGTGGGGATTTGATGAGATAATGAATGTAAATAGCTTAGAATGTAGGCAGACTTCTGGCAGCTATCATATTTATTATAGAAGATACTCAGCAGATACTTCAGAGTAAATGAATGCACATTTGAGAGTCTATTACATATAATATAGTAAGGGCCTACCCAGGAAGCTCATTTCCTCTCATGCTTCTGAACTGGGTTCCATGTCCACTAGCACCAACTAATCTTGACTTACTTGCACTTTAACAAATGGAGATCCATCTTCATTACATTGTTGAATGTCTTTATGCACCTTTTAAGTCTTGCTTGTAATTTTCTCCAACACAGACTTCCTGGTGCCTTCTGAGGAGGTCAGACCTATTCAATATTAGTCATGTTCATCAGGCCCTACCCATTCTTAGCTAAACAGCCACATTTACATTTGGAAGGAGGATGTAAAGCACTGTCTGTAGTGTGTATGTACATGTGGGTATATTTTCATTAATTTTTAATAATCTTTTAATTTACACAAAAGCAGTAGGTGATTTGGCGTCTTCCACTTTCTGCCTACAAATCTTTTACCTATAATTCAATAGCAGCCATAGCACTTCCTCTATATCTTAACCATTCCCACAGAAATTCCAGATTGATATGCCAGCTAGCTTACATGGGGATTGCCTTTACTTATTTACTTCTGCCTCCTGTCTCTAGCCTTTTCCTTCAGCATTAAGCCATCTGTCTTGTCTACATCATTATCGTTCCCCAAATAACTCTGCATTCTTTAGTATCTCCCACAGTGCCCTGGAGTCCAGTAAATAAATTCTTGTCGATTGATCAAATTCCAGTGACTTGCCCTCTAGCTGATGACACCTACCCACATGGTCTCTTTTGTCTTTGCTCATCTCCCATCTGTTCCCTTCACTCAAAATAGGTTGACTTTCTCTGTCTCTCTGACTTCCTTCTCATACTACCCCAGCTGTCCCTTCCTTCCAGGCCATCCTTTAGCACGTTTCTGTTTTTCTAGATTTCATCTATCATTATATTTTCTTTTCCGTCTCTATATTTAAAATTTTGTCTGATGAGAGATACTGAGAAAGACAACTTTCTATTATCTGTTCTCATAAACATGCACACCCATCCCAGCTAAATGTGCTCTTAAATTTTTACCATGGAAAGGGAAGAGCATTTGAGACGCAGAGGAGCTTTGGCTCTGGAATTTGGCAGACCCAAGCTTGAACCATGATATTGTTATCTGTAATCTGTGTAACTTTGGGCACTTTAATAAAATTCTCTGAGTCTGTGTAATATACAAAAAGGTTTATTACAGAGTTGTGAAGATTAAATAAATTAACAAAAGGTATGCATCCTGTTTGGTGCATAGTAGCCACTCAGTAAATAGTAGCAATTATTAAGGTTACTTCAAGTCTTCTTCCCAAACCAGAAACACCAAAGTACACTGTAATAATTTAAATAGATTTTTTTTGGGTTTTTTTTTTTTGGTACACGGGCCTCTCACTGTTGTGGCCTCTCCTGTTGCAGAGCACAGGCTCCGGACGCGTAGGCTCAGCGGCCGTGGCTTACGGGCCCAGCTGCTCTGCGGCATGTGGGATCTTCCAGGACCGGGTCATGAACCCGTGTCCCCAGCATCGGCAGGCGGACTCTCAACCACTGAGCCACCAGGGAAGCCCAGTTTTGTTTGTTTTAAACATTGTTTTGAATCTGATTTTATGTATTTATTATACTTCATTTTTATTTTGATAAAAATATGTTTAGATATATTAGTGTGTATGTTTACAGTAAGTTATGGTAAAACAGAAGTACCAAGTAGAGCTTCAGACTGTTAGAGGGAAGAGAGGAATAAAGATGTTCAAAAATACTTGAAAAATAAAAAGAAACAAAATTAGGAAACATAATAAATAGAAATGTAAAATGAAGGAGTAGGGTTAAGACTGAATATGTGAGCACAGTACATTCAGATGGTTTACTTTTCCTAATAAAAGGTAAAACTCTCCAACTGAGATTTTTAAATTGTCATTTACAAGTGGTACACCTAATTAAACATTTCTCAGAAATATTAAAAACAAAAGAGAAGTATGACAGTGGGAATGACAAAATAAGGACCTCTGAAAATCTTCTTCTACATAAAAGCAATGAGAACATCAGCAAAAATTGTCAGAATTAATTTTTCAGAACCTTGGAAATTAACCAAAGGTTTGAAGCAATCCAGGAAGTGTTTATTCACGAAAAGTAACTGAATTTGGTAAGAATAGTAAGCTTTGTGGCATTTTTAACTTGCTTCATTCCCATATCCCTCAGCTCTGTGGTAGCCTTGAAGACTAAACAGCCTACATTCATAGTAAAAACCAGTAGCCTGGCAGCCACTGGATGGTGTAGAATAGTAATGGAGCATCTTTAAAGCCCCATTTTGAGAGAATCATCATTATTTGACACTTCTGGTGGTTCCCTGGAAGAACTCACTCACAAGGCTTTTTTTTTTTTTTTTAATTTATTTGACTCTGAGCTCACCAAGTGCAAATAAACTTTTCCTCTGGGGCAACTGTTGAAAACAAACATCAGCAATGGCTTAATATCACAGCTGCCTGAGGTGGTGGATAAGAATGGTAGCAAACAGTAGATAACCAAAAAGCTTAAAAGGAAAAGTTGAGGAATTAGATGCCCATAGGACTTTGAAAAGTTCTGACACATTCTTGGGGATCTAGGCAGATCACAGGCATGCCCAGAGCTGAGAGCATTCTCATGAAATATCTGAGAAGGTCCTAAGCTCTCATCTCTGTCTGACTTTGAGGCTCTGTACAAGCAGGATGTGAAGGCTAAGGCAGAGCTGTCAACTGCCTGATGAGTATTGAAGGTGTGCTCCAACATACACATAGAACCCCTTTGCCAAGGTCAGTTCTAGACCTTTAAGGAAATTTGTGTTCAATCATTAGCTGACCACTAAGCTAACGAAGCAAAGACTTCAGTGGCCACATATGACAAGAATACAGACTTTACAGATTTAGTTCTGTACTTTACAAATTCAGTTAGAGGACAATCTGATTTATAGTGTTGCCACATTACATTATTTAGGATGCCTAGCTTTCAACAGAAAAAAATATGAGACATGCAAAGAAACAAAAAAAAATATTTTACATTCACAGGAAATAATGCAGTATATTAACATTGCCCTTGAAGAAGTCCAAATATTGGGCTTATTAGACAAAGACTTTATTTTTTTTTATATCTATCTATCTATCTATTTATTTATTTATTTTGGGTACAGTTGTTTTACAATGTTCAGTTACTTTCTACTGCGCAGCTAAGTGAAGTAGAGTTCCCTGTGCTGTACAGAGGTTCTCATTAGTTATTTTATACATATTAGTATATATACGTCAATCCCAATCTCCCAATTCATCCCATTTACCCCCTTTACCCCTTTAGTGTCCATACATTTGTTCTCTACATCTGTGTCTCTATTTCTGCCTTGCAAACCAGTTCATCTGTACCATTTTTCTAGATTCCTCATATATGCGTTAATATATGATATTTGTTTTTCTCTTTCTGACTGACTTCGCTCTTCAGGACAGTCTCTATGTCCATCCATATCTCTACAAACAACCCAATTTTGTTCCTTTCTATGGCTGAGTAATATTCCATTTAGACAAAGACTTTAAATTGGATATCTTAAATATGTTCGAAGAACTAAAGGAGTTCATGTCTAAAGAAATAAAGGAAATTATGAGAATGATGTCTCACCAAATAGACAATATCAATACAAGGTAGAATTTATTTAAAAAAGCCAGAATCAAATAGAAATTCTGGAGTTGAAAAGTACAATAACTGAAATGAAAATTGACTGGAGGAACTCAACATCAGATGTGAGTGGGCAGAAGAAAGAATCAGCAAACTTGAAGATAGGTCAATTGAAATCAGTTTTAGGAGCAAAATGGAAAAAAAAAATGAGGAGAACCAGAGCCTTAGAGATCTGTGTGACACCATAAAATGTACCAACATATATATGATAGGCATCCCAGAAGGAGAAGGAGGAGGAGAAAGCATATTGAAAAAATAATGGCCAAAAACATCCCCAAATTGATGAAAAACATTAACCTACACATCCTAGAATCTCAGTGAATACCTAGTTGGATAAAGTCAAAGAGATTCAAACCTAGATACATCATAATTAAACTGTCAAAAGCTAAAGACAAAGAGACAATCTTGAAAACAACAAGTAAGAAATAACTCTTTATGTAAAAGGAATTCTCAAAATGATTTACAGCTGGTTTTTCACCAGAAAATGATAGAGGCCAGAAGGAAGTGGTTTTAAGCACAGTATCAAAAGTAAGGACTTTGATACAAGGCTGATCTACTTTTAGGTTTTGCTACTTATTGGAAAATTATTCAAATAATTTTTTTTTTTTTTTTTTTTTTTTTTTTGTGATATGCGGGCCTCTCGCTGTTGTGGCCTCTCCCGTTGCGAAGCACAGGCTCCGGACGCGCAGGCTCAGCGGCCATGGCTCACGGGCCCAGCCGCTCCGCGGCATGTGGGATCTTCCCGGACCCGGGCACGAACCCGTGTCTCCTGCATCAGCAGGCGGACTCTCAACCACTGCGCCACCAGGGAAGCCCCAAATAATTTTATTAGCTATAATTAGCTGTATGATATTTAGCAAAATATTAGCTTCAATTTTCTCATCTTAGCAGTGGTCCCATCTCAATTTTAATAGTCATGTCTAAAGGGATATTAAAGTTTTAAATGAGATAATACATACCAATTGTTTAACAGAGTGCCTGAAATAAACAGATGTTCAATAAATATTTTTTGAACATCTATTTATTTTAGGCCCGCTGTTTCCAGGCAACTACTGGTCTGCTTTTTGATACTATAGATTAGGTTTCATTTAATGGAATTTCATACAAGTGGAATCATCATCATTCACTTTTTTTTTAAAACCTAGATTCTTCTTCTTTATTTGAGGGTCAATTTTTAAAAATGAATTTATTTATTTTGGGCTACATTGGGTCTTTGTTGCAGTGCATGGGCTTTCTCTAGTTGGGGCAAGTGGGGGCTACCCTTCATTTTGGTGCATGGGCTTCTCATTTCAGTGGATTCTCTTGTTGCGGAGCATGGGCTCTAGGCACCTGAGCTTCAGTAGTTGTGGTGCGCTGGCTCAGTAATTGTGGCTCATGGTCTCAGTAGTTGTGGCTTGCGGGCTCTAGAGCACAGGCTCAATAGTTGCGGTGCAGAGGCTTAGTTTCTCCACGGCATGTGGGATCTTCCTGGACCAGGGATTGAACCGGTGTCCCCTGCACTGGCAGGTGGATTCTTAACCACTGTGCCACTAGGAGAGTCCTGAGGGTCAATTATTTTTTTAATGGTAGCATTTCTTTTTTTTTAATTTTAATTTTTAAAAATTGAAGTATAGTTGATTTACAATGTTGTGTTAGTTTCAGGTGCACAGCAAAGTGATTCAGTTATATATAAAAATATGTATATTCTTTTTCAGATTCTTTTCTGTTACACGTTATTACAAGGTATTGAATATAGTTTCCTGTGCTATACAGTAGGTCCTTGCTGTTTATCTATTTTATATACAAGTAAGTCCCCTACATGTGAACAAGTTCCATTCCAAGAGCGCGTTCATAAGTCCAATTTGTTTGTAAGTCCAACAAAGTTAGCCTAGGTACCCAACTAACACAATTGGCTATATAGTACTGTACTGTAGTAGGTTTATAATATTTTTCACACAAATAATACATAAAAAACAAATAAACACAAAAAACAAAGAAAACGTTTTTAATCTTACAGTACAGTACCTTCCTTGAAAGGTACAGTAGTACAGTACAACAGCTGGCATACAGTGGCTGGCATCGAGTGAACAGGTGAGAAGAGTGACTGACTAGAGGAGGGAAAGGAGGTGGGAGATAGTAGAGCTGAAGGATCGTCAGCAACAGGAGATGGAGGGCAAGTTGCAGTTTCACTTACACCTGATGTTGATAGCATAGGTTCTGGTTCCTTGCTGGATTCAATTCTATCTACCCTCTTGAAAAAACGATCCAGTGATGTCTGGGTAGTAGCTCTTTTTTTCTCATCATAGATAATACGGTAGCACTGGATTGCATTCTGACTGGCTGCTGCAACCTTTGTGTACCATTCTACGTTTGGGTCCTGTGCCTCAAACACTAAAAGTGCCTTCTTAAATAAAGAAAATCCCCTTGCCATTTCCTGCATCGTGAATCTCTTTGGTTCTTCAGTTATTTCTTCTTCCTCTTATCTCTCTTTGTCCTTTCTCTGGGCCTCCAACTCCATCAGATCTTCATTAGTAAGCTCTTTGGGTTGCACAGCAAAAAGTTCAATGAAATCGTCCTCTTGCAGATCTTGCTTGAAATAAAGATACTGTACTCTATACAGTACTGCACAGTAAAGTACACAAAAGCACAACCACTTGTAGAGGATGCATGAACATGACAATGTATGCCAGACACATGAACTGACTTACGTGGTTGGACATACTAATGCACGTTTGCATCTTTGAAGGTTTGCAACTTGAAGGTTCGCATGTAGGGGACTTACTGTACAGTAGTGTGTATGTGTTAATACCAAACTCCTAATTTATCCCTCCCCCTCCTTTTCCCTTTGGTAACCATAAGTTTGTTTTCTATGTCTGTGAGTCTATTTCTGTTTTGTAAATAAGTTCATTTGTATGATTATTTAATATTCCCCATAAGTGATATCATATGATATTTGTCTTTCTCTGACTTACTTAATATGATAATGTCTAGGTCCATCCATGTTGCTGCAAGTGGCATTATTTTACTCTTTTTTATGGTTGAGTAATATTCCACTGTGTGTGTGTGTGTGTGTGTGTGTGTGTGTGTGTGTGTGTGTGTAAATATATATATAAATCACATCTTTATCCATTCATCTTTTGATGGGCATTTAGGTTGTTTCCATGTCTTGGTTATTGTAAATAATGCTGCTGTGAACATTGGGGTGCATATATCTTTTGGGATTATGGTTTTCTCTGGATATATGCCCAGGAGTGGGGTTGTATGTGAACTCTAGTTTTAGTTTTTTAAGGAGCCTCCATACTGTTCTTCATAGTGGGTGTACCAGTTTACATTCCCACCAACAGTGTAGGAGGGTTCCTTTTTCTCCATACCCTATCCAGCATTTATTATTTGTAGACTTTTTGATGATGGCCGTTCTGACTGGTGTGTGATGATACTTTACTGTAGTTTAGATTTGCATTTCTCTAATAATTAGCGATGCTGAGCATCTCTGCATGTGCTTGTTGGCCATCTATATTTTTACCTGGCTTCTTTAACTCAGCTTTATTATTTTGAGAGTCATCCATATTGTAATGTCTATTAGTAGTTCTTCACTTTTTATTGCTGAATAGTATTCCATTGTATAGGTGTACCACTCTTAATCAATTTTAAGGTATTATTTTAGCAATAATAAGACTTTAACAAGACTTGGGATTTGCTCTAAAGAAAGAAAATATATATATTTTTCTTCCATGAAACAGGATTAGGAGACCTGAGTTACAAAGAGAAGGGGACACAGATTGAAGGTGTGCTGGTCTCTGCAACATGGATACAGGACTAGACTTTAGGAGATAGTTAACCAGGCAGAGATTCTCTATGGGAAAGCTAATTTCTAGTTTTATGATTTTTTTTTGCATCCTAATAATGTTTTTATCCCCAAATCTTTAATAAAAGTCATGTTAAATGTTATGGTCTGTCAAACCTTTAGGAAATAAATTATACCATCCTACATAAATGTCTTTAAAGTTTGGGTTCATTTTTGAAGCCCTGATACCAAAACCAGAAAAAAGGCATTACAAGAAAAGAAAGCTATTGCCCAATGTCTCTCATGAGCATAGAGGCAAAAAATGTCAACAAAATATTAGCATATAAACTTCAGCAATATACAAAAAGGATAATACATCATGATCAAGCGTGGTTTATTGCAGGAAAGCAAGTTAGTATAACATTCAAGCATAATTTATTACATTAACAGAATAAAAGGGAAAAAAACATATGGTCCTCTTAATAAATGAAGATAAAGCAGCATTTGACAATATTCAACATCCGTTTATGATTAAAAAATATTTCAGGAATATAAGGGAACTTCTTCAACCTGATAAAGAGAATCTGCAAAAACCTATAGCCAACATTATATTTAATGATTAAAGACCAAGTGCTTCCTCCTAGGATCAGAAACAATGCAAGAATGTCCACTCCTACCTTTTCTAGTGTTCTAGGCGTTCTTGCCAGTGAAGTAAGACAAGAAAGATAAAGGCATATAGATTGGAAAGAAAGAAGCAAGACAGTCTTCATTTGCAGATGACATGAAAGTTTTGTACAATAATCTAATAAATCCTCAAAAATCTACTTAGAACTAAATGCAGCAAAATATATGTAAGACCTATATACTTAAAACTACATGACATAAATGAGTGAATTAAAGAAGACCTAAATAAATAGAGATATACCTTCTTCATGATCAGATCAGAAGAATTAGTATTGTTAAGGTGCCAATTCTTCCAAATTGAGCTATAGATTCAATTCAGTCTCAATCAAAATTCTAGCAGCCTTTCTTTCTTTCTCTTTTTCTTTCTCTCTCTCTTTCTTTCTTTCTTTCTTTTTCTCTCTTTCTCTATTTCTCTCTTTCTCCTTCCCTTCCTCCCCCTTCCTCGCTCCCTCCCTCCCCTTCTTTTCTTCCTTCCTCCCTCCCTCCCCTTCCCTTCTTCCTTCCTCCCTCCCTCCTTTCTTTCTTCCTTCCTTCCTTCCTTCCTTCCTTCCTTCCTTCCTTCCTTCCTTCCTTCCTTTCTTTCTTTCTTTCTTGAAATTGATTGACAAGCTGTATGAAAATGGGAAGAATCTAAAATAGTCAAAACAACTCTGAAAAAGAACAAAGTTGCTTACATGACCTGATTTCAAGACTTATAAAGCTACAATAATCAAGACATGGTACTGGTGTAAGGATAGCTATATAAATAAAGATAGTGGCATAAGGATAGACATATAGGTGAATGAAACATAGTAGAGAGCCCAGAAATAGCCTGCACATATATTATCAATGGATTTTTGATAAAAGTGTCAAGGTAATTCAATAGAAAAAAAGAAAATTTTCAACAAATAGTGCTGGAACAATGGGATATACATATGCCAAAAAAAAAGAGAACCTCAACTCCTACTTCATATCATATGTAAAAATTAACTTAAAATGAAATAGATTGTAGAGCTAACTGCAAAAGCTAAAACTGTAAAACTTCTAGAAGAAAACATAGGAGATTGCTTCCATGTCCTGGCTATCATAAATAGAGCTGCAATGAACATTTTGGTACATGATTCTTTTTGAATTATGGTTTTCTCAGGGTATATGCCTAGTAGTGGGATTGCGGGGTCGTATGGTAGTTCTATTTGTAGTTTTCTAAGGAACCTCCATACTGTTCTCCATAGTGGCTGTATCAATTTACATTCCCACCAGCAGTGCAAGAGGGTTCCCTTTTCTCCACACCCTCTCCAGCATTTATTGTTTCTAGAGTTTTTGATGATGGCCAATCTGACCGGTGTGAGATGATATCTCATTGTAGTTTTAAGTGTCCATCAACAGATGAATGGATAAAGAAGATGTGGCACATATATACAATGGAATATTACTCAGCCATAAAAAGAAATGAAACTGAGTTATTTGTAATGAGGTGGATAGACCTGGACTCTGTCATACAGAGTGAAGTAAGTCAGAAGGAGAAAAACAGATACCATATGCTAACACATATATATGGAATCTAAGAAAAAAAATGTCATGAAGAGATTAGTGGTAGGACGGGAATAAAACACAGACCTACTAGAGCATGGACTTGAGGATATGGGGAGGGGGAAGGGTAAGCTGTGACGAAGTGAGAAAGTGGCATGGACATACATACACTACCAAATGTAAAATAGATAGCTAGTGGGAAGCAGCCGCATGGCACAGGGAGATCACCTCTGTGCTTTGTGACCACCTAGATGGTTGGGATAGGGAGAGTGGGAGGGAGGGAGACACAAGAGGGGAGAGATATGGGAACATATGTATATGTATAACTGATTCACTTTGTTGTAAAGGAGAAACTAACACACTATTGTAAAACAGTTATACTCAAATAAAGATGTTAAAAAAAAAGAAAACATAGGAGAAAGTCTTTGTGAACTTGAATAAGACAATGATTTCTTAGAGGAGGCACAAAAAACACAAACCATAAAATAAATTGATAAATTGAACTTCATGAAAATTAAAGACTTCTGCTCTTTGACATATTATGGCCTGATCTCAGTTACAGTTTTGGAGGACCTGTGAATATACCTGGAGCCAAGCTGTACGGAAAGAGTGAGAGTAGCCTGGTCAATCTAGGTACAAAATGGCGTGAATAACCTGTGGAGAGTGTTGTCTCTTCAGATTTATTTCAAAACTACCTGTTCCCTGGGCTTTGGCCACTTGCTCAAATAGAGAGCTTTGGCTGTTGCCATCGCCCTGTCTCTAAATGCCACCAGCTGTCTCAAGTGAAAGGTGGGTCCATCATGCTTGCTGTGACAGAGCTGCAACAGCTCTGACCCAACCAGACCCATGGAGGGAGGCTTCAGCTTCACTCATGTCTACCTTGAAGGACTCGGTAATACTATCTGGAAATGGAAAAAACTGGACCAGTGAGAGACAGGAGACTGGAAGTATCCAGCAGATAATTTCCTCTCCATTCCTTCCCTGTGGACTATTTTGAAGGCTTCTTGGAAGCAGTCACAGGCAAACAAACAGCCATATGTGTTTTCTTATGATGCCTTGGCTAGTTCAGTTACAAACCATCTGTATTTGTTTTCCCTCCTTCCTTGACTCATTTCCCTTTTTTCCTTCACTCTTGACGCCCTGAGGTTATATCTCCCAATACCTAATAGAATATTTGCAATTGACTCTGCCTCAGGCTTTGTTTTCACAGGCTAAGACAAAATGTAATAACAATCCTATGAGAAAGTCAGTACTGTTATTACATCCTCATTTTACAAACAAGGAAACTGAGGCCCAGAGAGGTGATTAATTTGTACAAGATTCTACAGTCAGTAAGTGGAGGAGGTAGCATCTGAACTCTGACTCCAAAGCTCATGCTCTTATCAACTCTGCTATTATTCTGCCTGAGGGATCTTGGTCTGGCTGCCTGTCAGCTTCTTCCTAGACCTTGCTTCTGAAGACAAGATCTTGCCCTCATTATGAGTTCCAGGATGTCCAGAGTCCCTGTCTCACAGGATCTTGGTTGTGGGGCTTTCTCACTGTATTTGTACTGTGAAAAATGATCTGAGCCAGTTTGGATGAGGAGTCGTAAGACAAAGCATATTAGAAACAGGAGCTCTAGCCATTCTTGACAACTGGGTTGACAGATACATTCAGTGAAGGGAACATTTCTGACTGGGATAAGGTTGCTCTTCAGGCTGTGATGTGAACTAGGGACCTTCAGACTTCAACCTGCCTGTCACTAGATAGAAAAGAAAGTATGACACCCCCATTCTCCCCTGCTGTTAACATGACAGTTATGTCTTCGATTGCTAAAGGTTGGCCAATTCTATTACACTGATGATATATAACAGGGTGGAATCATCCTTTCTAGTTCCTGTGCATTTAAAAAAATATATATATTCAGTTATTCAGTGACAAGTTTTGAAAAGTCAGCTGTGACTTCACAGCAAGAAGAAGACTGATTTTTGAAGTTTAATAGCATCTTTATGAGGTAGAAAGTGAAAAGGCAATTAATATTGGTTCTATAGTTCAATAAACCCTTACGGATAGTCTACTCTGTAACCTATCTATCCTGTGATAGACCCTGGTGATTCAAAGGTGAATAAGATAGGGTCCTCGTAGGGTGACCAGCTCTCTTGGTTTGCCTGGGACTGAGGGGTTTCCCTGCATTGCAGGACTTACAGTTCTAAAACTGGGAAAATCCTAGGCAAATTGAAACAAGCCGATTACCCTACCTGTACCCCAAGGGGCTCATGGGCTAAAAAGGAGGGCAGTTATGCAAGTGCATGTGGCTATGAAATAGTGTGGTATGTGAAATTATGGAATAATAATATCTTTTACTTCTATGGCACCTTCTGTGAGCCAGGCAGTATTCAAAATAATGACTTTATATATATCAGTTCACAGAATCCCATAACAGCCCTGTGAAGTAAGGACTATTATCATCCCCACTTTACGCAGTAAGAAATTGGGACACTTCTAAGGTGCAGATCTGGGATTCAAGCCCAGGTAATATGGGTCTATATCTGATAAATTAACCTCTAGACACTGTTCTCAAAAGCCTAAGGCAAAGAAGTAGCAAAAGGTATAATTGATTAACTTCGTGAGTAACAGGAGGTGGTCATGGGAGAACGGGGTGTGGGGAAATGGATTAGAGAAGGTAACGCCCGAGCAGGAATTTAGGAAGGAAATAAAAAGTCATTCTAGGTTGAATAGCTCAGGTTGGGACATGGAAATGTGAACTGTCATGGTGCTGCTGGTAAGTCAATGTCCACAGGAGCCCTAATGGTATTTTTCTGGGCTCTGACACGTTCACTGATACATTTCATCCACCATGCCAGGAACTTCGGAAAGGAGCCTGGAGAGGTAGCAAGGCCAGTATCAAGGACTTCGCATGCCATTCTAAGGAGCATAGATTTCAACCTGTTCACAGCAGGGAATCACTAGAGAACTTTAAGAAAAAGCTGATATTTGCACTTTTAGAGAATTACTCTGGAGGCATCCAGAGGGTGATTTGAAAGGGAGAGGGTTGTGGTGGGACCGGTGACAAGTGACAACCAAGTCTGAAGGTCTTGAAGAAGTCCTTGTGAGAGCTGGTGACTTCAACTACAGTATGTGACAATAGGGTTGGAGAGGGCTGGACAGATTAAAAAGATGAAGAAAGTAAAATGGACCAAGCTTTGTTAGGGATTGGGTGGAAGGGTTAAAGGAATCAGGAAATATGAAAGTAACTTCTATGAGCTTTGCTTGGCTAACTAGCCAAATAATGGTTCCACCAATAATTAAAAAAACAAAACAAAACAAAAGAACACAGGAAGAAGAGTGGATTTAAAGGAGAAAGATGGTAAGTTCAGCTTTCCACAGTGTGACTCTCAAGGGCCTAGAAGAAATCTAGATGATATTGTCTAAGCCAAGCATTCCACACAAAAAGGACTTGGCTTGTCCTAAAGACTACTTAGTTTTCTGATCAAGAGTGAAATAATAATTATGAGGGAAGTTCTTGGAGACATGTATGAAATCAAAAGAAAGCAGGATAATTAATATAATATTAATGCAGCATTTTTTTGGTTTTCCCTGAGGTAGAAAACATTTAATACATTCATTTATGTTAAAGTATTGGTGGCTTAATTTATTACTCCTCCTAAGAAATAGCTTTATTTAATAAAAGACAGCAATACTTAACTGAATTCCTGATAAAAGAATTTCAGGTACCTCAATCCTAGAGATAGAACTTTTTGTGTGTGTGATTTTTTTCATAAATGAGCCTTCTAGAATGAAATCACAGAACATTTACAGCTGCTAATTCCATGTACATGGGTATGGGGGTAATTTGACCATCTGAAAGTTGTCATAAATTCAATACATGGGCTTCTCTCCTCCCTGAGTTAACTCCGCCCAAGTATTTCCACGTTTGTTTATTTCAAATATTTAAGACCTTCAGTATCTTGTCATCCTAGGTATAGAAAATCAGTTATTATTGACCAATAAGGAAAAAAATTATTTACATGACCTATTTATTTGAATTTTAAGTTTTTTAAAAATGACATTTTTTCATCTCTATTCTCCCCTTCTAATTCCCGAAAAAGGTAATCATGCTTCCTTCAGACTACTCCATATCCATTAGATGGGGGAAGGGGCAGGCATCTCCTCATCCCCACATAAAATCTCATTTGTGGGTTTCTGGTGCATGGTCAATGATCTTAATTACCGATTACATCCTTTAACAAGAAAGATTTCAGTAGTATCCCATGGATACATTAATCGAGCTTAGCGTATCTTCTTTGAAACAGTCAGGAATGGAAGGAGTGGAGGAGTGGAGATTCAGGGAGAGTAAGTGAATTTCTCAAAGACACACACTTAGTCTCAGAACCAGCAAAAGGGACTTGCTTTCCTGACATCTCTAACCACTAAGCAATGCTGTCTCCTTTCTGTTAGGATGCCATCATTTGTGAAACAGCCAAATCGTGTGGGAGAATGACCCTGCTCTTGTGATTGAGTGGCCTGGGGATACTTTCTACTAGGCAAAATGCCACCCATCTCTCAGATTTCTTAACTTTGGTTTTTATTTAAAGAAGCATGCTGCTCGCTGTTCCAACATCATCCATCCTTGTCAGCGCCCAAGGCCACAACTCCATCTGAATAGCCAATGATATACTGCAGATAGAGTGCACCGAAGACATTATATTCTACGTAACATTTATGTGGACTCTGAACCCGCCAGAGATGGATTGATGCTGCCATAAAGTCTTGCAGTAGCCAGGCAAACAAAAGACTAAGGAGACATGGTGGTGGTGGTAGGAAAAGCAACAGCTTTGTCCATTCACTTTCCCCCTCTGCAGAAACTGGCTTACAGCTTATTTAGGAAATGAGAAAATCAAATGAGAGTACAGGGATTTGGGGGGCCCAGCCTAGAAGCAAACTTAGCCTTGATTATCAATGGTATTTCCAGCAGCCTTGGCTGGGCCCACAACCAGCTTGGGTAACAGGGAACTCAAAATATCCCACTTTCAAACCTAGGGCATCCTCCCAACCATATATCTTCATGGAGTAAAGAACTCAAGAAACGTGGGGGTAAAAGTGGCAGTGGATCAAGCAAGGGTTTGCATGCATGTCTATTGTGTCCCCTTGGCAGGTATCCCCAACATCACTATCATGATGTTATTTATGAGCATGCCCACCCAGGATGGACGGAATGCTGGCATTCCTTTCTGGATGTCCACCCTGCAGACTGGATTAAAGACCGCAATATTCCTGGATTTGTATTCAGGATTCTCAGCATGATGGGATCCATCTTTACCTGATCCAACAAGTATTTTGTAGGCACTCAGGACCCCGAGTGAAAAAGGATCTTACACAAAAAAAGAATAATGTATTTTTCATAGCTAATGCTAATCAGTTATGCAAGCACAAAATGTCCTTAAGCTTGCTGCAAACAAAATGAACAATGATCAGAAATGGGGCTTCTCTACCCCCATCCTTACCTATCCACATAAACGTGTATGTGCTACTGCAGAACCACTCAGTATGTCTGTGTGCATTCTTCGTGGATTGCCTGCAGCTAACTTTGGAAGACGCAGATGTAAAAAATCATTTAAACCACAACAACACATACACATTTAAAAAATAATCGGTAACTAAGAAAGCCCCACATTCACACGAAGAAAAGAACGATAAATGGGACTTACCAGTTTAGGTTGTTTGAGGCAGCAGAGGAACAAGTTGTTGGTAATTGTCCAGTACTTTCATTCAATAAATCACATTGGCTTTGCTTTCTCCTGTGGCTCAGCCTCGGCGCAAAGCAAGCAAACCTCCTTCCTATACTGTGTAAAGAATAAAATGCGAGGAGGATCACTGCAGGCAAGAGCTGAAGTCCATGATCACTAAGCTACTCTTCATGCAAAACAAAAGAGCAAATGATGCACGGGGAGACAGTAGGGGAAGGAACCAGCCTGGCTCAGGATCTAGGTGTACTCTCAGGACTGCAGCCCTGGGAAGGCTTGATTTCTCAAGCCCTTGTGCATGTAGTAAACTGATGCCATGACTTCCTTTTGTCTTTAGCCTATTGTAACTGTGAGGTCCATCAGGAAAGGCTGGCCTGGGCAACAAGCTACATGGCAAACAAGACTGAATCGAAATGGATTGTTACTCAAGGATGAGCAAAGGGGCAATGAGGCAGCCAGTTAGCTTTGCACTATGTTAACTGCTGGGGAAGAAATATTGTCTGGCGTCCAGGAGCCCATCCAGCAATCTGTAACTGCAAATGGTCCACAGCTCTCCTGGGGCCAGGCACTCGCTTACTCCCACGGCTGCTTGGGACCAGAAGCACACAGGTGGCAGCCACATCCTCTCACCTTGTGGCACATGTGCAATCTTTTACAAGCTCCCAGCAGGAACTAGGGACATCTTTAGAAAGCTCCCAATTCAGTCGGGGCTGCTCAGCCAATGCTAGAGCTTTTGCCTGAGCAGGTTCTGAGAAAGTAGTCAGCAGACTTGGGACTTAGGACATCAAAAGGCTCAATCTTAGGAAAAAAGATTCCAGTGCTTCCATTCTAGCCTCATCTGGATGCACCTTCACATCATGATGCTTTATATGACTAATAAGACACACAGAATGGATTTCCTAGAAAGCTACTTATGTAGGCACTTTTCATGTTTCTCTCTGTAATAAAATGGCAAATGACCTTCACAAGCTGCTTATTAAATTTAGGGAGGCATTGCTGATTGAGAGCACATAGGAATACCACACATGCACGCACACACATACACACATAGATACACACATGCCCTTAGCAACAGCATTGAGAATCTTTCTAAAGCTCTATTCAGATTCTCTTTCTGCCAAATGAAAGCTTAGCTTCTGTGATGCCTTCGGAAATAATTTTGGACCCTTTTACTAGGCACTGATGCTGGTCTGTGATTTATACCTGGAGCTGAATCAACTCCCCTATGTTGAATGTGACCCTGTAGCAAATCAGGAGAAAGTCTCTTGGTTATAAACCAGAGAGTGGAGTGTTAATATTTGGCCTGGTAATTCATTAGAATCCCGGGAATCATATCTTGTATTCCTGAAAATCTCCCCCTTTCTAGAGACAGCATCTTACCCATTCCCTAACAAGTGGCTCTTCTAGACCCGGGATCCGAGGTAAGGCTCAGTGACATAAAACCTGGGTGTCCAAAGGAGGAGTTCCGTTAAGTTTTCCACAATTGTTTTACTTTTTCTTTTCTCATTTGAAAGGGAAATTCTCTCTCTGGAACATTTTTTCTCTCTTTCTCTCATTGAATTTATTTGTCCATGGAAGCATTGCTAGAAATAATCTAATTTGGGAATATGCATGTCCTTGAGGTTGAGAAGGCTATTTTTTCATCAAGGATTAAAAAAGAGTCAGGCTACCCTTTCACAGCTTAAGCCTAAATGATTGCCAGGTAAAACTTTACCCTTATCTCTAGGAAAGCTTTGACTTTAATGCAGATTGACTTAAATTCCATCTGCTGGGGTAAACCAGGTGACTCTGAGTAATTCTACTAAGGTTAGGGGCTGCCTCACAAGGGTCATTAGTTTAATCTGCTATGCAAACCTAAGGGGATGATGCCGCCTGTAATAGTGGCATTGCTTTCTGGAGCAAATGCTCAAGACTGAGTCATTTCATGAGCCCGTGTCTATTGCAAAGGAGATCCATTCATTCATCCGTTCATTTATTAATCCACCCCTCAACAGACATTTATTATTACTTAGTAGGCTAGATACACTGTGCCAAATACTTTAATGTTATGAAAAGCCTGCCAATAAGTATAAACTCTCAAAAATACTTCAGCAAAATTCTCCATAATCTGGCTCTGCCTTTCCCTCTAGCCTAATTTCTTACCACCTTCCTACTTACCTTCCATGCTGTAGCCTTTCTGAATGTCTTTCAATTCCTTGGACATGCCATACTGTCTCTTAACTACAGAATTCTGCATATGATTTTCTTCTGTTTGAATGCGTAGTCCCTTTTGTCTGGCTAATGCATGTACGGCCTTAGAGTCTTGACTCAAACATCATCTCTCAGGGATATTTTTCTAGTCCCTGGGGCTATTAGGGTCCCCACTCTGTGGTCCTCTAGGACCTTATACCCTCCCATCATTATATCCATCACATTTTCTTGCACTTACTTGTTTAACATTAATCATCCCCATTTCACTGTAAGAGTTTAAGTGCAAAGTCTTTTATTCACTGCTCTATCTCCAGTGTCTAGCAGAGTTCCTGGCACATAGAAGGTGCTCAAAAAATATTGAGTGAGTGTTTTGTCGAAGGGCTTAGCATGAATTTATTGAATGATAAATAAACCATCTCAAAGAATAACAGGGGTCTGAGAATTGAAAGGAACCCTGAAGTTCACTTAGTACATCTATTTTTTCTTGCCAAGTGGACATCACTGAATGCTTGTCTCCTCTGATTATTCCTTCTCGATTAATCTCAGCCCATACTGACCACACATTTACTTTGTCCCATACCCTGCAGCACTTTCACAGCATGTTCTTGCTTTTTGTTCTCCAGCTGTTTCCTGGAGTTTGCCTCATTTCTACAAACTGGTATTCTCCATAACACTTAACATAAGCCTGCAATTATTTGATGCTGATTCATTCAACAACAAACATCTGAACAGGGAATTAAATGATCAGAGTCTTGCTTTGGGAAGATTACTCTGGTATTGGGGGAAGGATGGGTTGGATCAGCCAGACCTACATGGGACTCTAATAATGACCACAGCTCAGAGATGGCGTTTAAAAGCAGCCTTGCCCTTTCTTTCTTCTGCCCCTCCCCCATCACCCCACCCTCCACATCATAATATCAGTGTTCTCATTTGGAACATTGAGAGTGTTTGTTCCATGCTCAGCACTTCCCCTCCACCCAGCTCCACCCCCACGGTTAGTTCACTTGCTTAGGTTATGCGTGAACATGTCTCACTGATTAAAGTCCCTTTGAAGACAGGGATTGCATTTTACTTATTTTTCAAATTTTCTTCCCCCAGCCTTTACACCGCCTGGCCTAGTGTCTTGCAGATAGTAAATGCTCAATAAATATTAAGATAGAAAAGCACTTATTATATGCAAATCATTGGATGAAACAGTATGGCGAGGAGGGGTACAAAGTTGAATAAGACATCTTTTGAAAGATAAAAGAGATCTATTTAGTGAGAGAGGAGAAACTTATTATAATACAGGGCAGAAGTAAATGTGTCATAAAAAAGTAGGAGCAATGTGCTAAGGGAGCACAAAAGAATTATCACTTCCTTCCAAGATGCTTAGGAAAGATTTACAGAGAAGGTTGCATTTAAACTGGATCTGGAGGAATGAAGACCTCTGGAGGTTGAAAAGAAGAGAAGGGAATGGAGACAATGTACGGAATTCCTGGAATATTTGGGGATTGACAAGTAGTCCTGTTGGGCTAGAGTAAACGGTGATGGGAGGACCTAATGGAATTTAGGTTCCAAAAGTAGACAGGGGCTGGAATGGAGAGCACTCAAACACTGCATTAAAGAGTTTGGGCTTTCTCGTATAGGTGACAGCGATTTGAGCAGGAGAATATCAGTGCAGCTGATTAAAGATCCCTCTAAGTCTAGCCACCATGGACCATGAACTGAAGTGGTAAGAACCTGGAAGCAGGAGGACATTGATGGTGAGGGTCTGTGAGTGTGTAGATTAGGAAATGAACATGGGACACTCTTTGGAGGTAGAACTTAAAGGATTTGTCAGCAGGTCAGCTGGAGGAAGTGAAATGGAGAAAGAAGCTGAGTTTTAACGTAGTGCTGTGAGCACCTTTTGACGACAGAGAACAGAGCAGGAGACCGAGTCCTTGGAGCCAGGTGAATGTGCCTAGACTGCTTTGAAGGAGCCACTCAGCAGCAGCTAAAGAAGTCAGTAGAAGCTGGGGCAGATGAACTACCTCTGGCAACACATAGGGCCATTTGCAAGGGGAAGGGTGTAGAATTTCCCTTGAAAGAAGATTTCCCGATTAAATGTGAGGGTTTGCAGTTTCCCATCTTGGAGCTGTTTAGCTCAGTGGAAAGAACGCTGGTTTGGGATGGGGTCTTTGAGCTTGAGTCCTTGAGCTCTCCTCACCAGCTGTGTGACCTTGGGCAAGTTACTTACTATCATGAGGTCTCAGTTTTCCCACTTGAAAACTGGGAGCTGGGCCAGTTAAATTCAAAGATTCCTTTTAGTACTGTACTGTTCTCTGACTTGTGAAGTGCGACGTTTAGAATTGCAGAACACTTGTGAAATTAGGCCCAAATCCACCGACATCAGAAGCTACTAATGTCCACTGTCTCCTGCAAAAGCATGTCCATATTTTGAGAATGTCCATTGCAAATGCATGTCTGCCCTGTGGTTAGTTCCGTGTGGTTTGTTTGTAAGACACATTTAAATTGATCACTTTCTGATGACCATTTTCTAACAATTTTTCACTCTTTTTTTTTCAGCGAAGATTTTTTTTTTTTTGGGGGGGTGCCTTTTCATCAGAGTCCCAAAATTAAATTATGGGAAGAAAGCGGCAGTCCCTTACTGTGGTCAGTAAAGAGTTTGGCCAGCCTACTTCCGCTCCCTAATCTCCTGACCTTCCTTAGGGCGAGGCTGCTCAGTAACGGCTCTGATTCTTTTTTCAAAATTAAAATGTGCTACTTATCGAAAGCTGCTAAAAAGGAGACAAAAAAATAGGAAAAGCTGCCAAAAAGGAGACAAAAAAATAGGAAAAGAAAACTAACACCCCAGGGTGTATCTGAACATGCTTATTATGTGTGAAGTTGTTAGTAATGAATGTAAAACTCTTCCTCCTCCTCCCTCTCAATTTCTAAGCCCCAAAGAAAAAAGAAAAAGGGGTGGGGGAGGGCATTGGCTATTCAGTCCCAAGCAGACCTTTTCAAAAGGTGCAGACTGTTCTTAGGCATGGTATTTCTTGATTATTTTGTTTTAAGCGCCAGTTGACCTTTCAGACTAAAAGTAAAGGTCCTCAAATATCCCGAGAAACCCTCTTTTGGATTTTTTTTTCTCTAAGTCTTGGAAACTTAGACTCATGACATTCAAAAAGACTCTTCAAAAAGAGATGGTCCGTATGACTTCTAGTATGATTTGATGACAGGGTGTTTATCTGAACTAATCATGTGAGATTTTCCAGAGTTGCATTTTTGAGAAATGGGATTCTCTTAAGGAGGTTACAAACACTTCACTGAAAGCTTTCCAAGAACGGCTTCATTCGGCCTCTCAGCAGCCTCTCTCTGGGCTGTAGCACCGATGTGATAATCAGGGTCCTGCTTCTGAAAAGTCTTCTTGTTCTGGCTGCCACCCTCCTTTCAGTCATCATTAGAATTCTCAAGCTATGAATCCCCTATTGTCTGTGTGAGCCCGGGATCCCCACACCATGCAGAGGAAGGAATGTGAACCTCCTAGGTCTGGCTCTAAGTCTCAACCTTATCCAGCAGGTCACAAAGCCCCATTTATACGCAGCTCTAAAGTTTTATCATAATTCTTTATCTACTCAGCCCCATATATCCTCTAGGGCAGTCCGGAGACGTTTGGTAATGAAGCTCATTTATCCTCATTTTCTCAATTGGCACACTTAAAGTTCTAATATTTATGTTCACACTGTCCTAATTTTGAATGTCAAAGATACTATGCTAGACAAGTAGCATTGCCGAAGGATAACTGAACCACGCAGAAGAATTCACCAGAGTCTGAAACATGATGTGGTTTGTCATATTACCAATCATTGCATCAGAAATAGTTACTTTTAATAACTCAGTGAAAAAATAATAATAAATGCTGCCATTTATCAAATACCTCCTGTGTGTCATGCAGCAGTACCACTGAATCCTCACACAAAGAGGATTATCCACTTTTTACTGATGAGGAAACTAAGGTTCAGAGAGATTAGTTAACGTGTTTACATGCACTAAGGGGCTGAGCTGGGACTCAAACCCAGATCTCTGATTGCAAAACTCATGGCATTTGTACCTCACTTCTTTGCCTCTTCCCAGAAATGCAGTTTGTGGGTTGTTTTAAATTAGTATAACATACTTCTTTTTTAATGACAAATACACGAAGAATTATGAACTTAGGGCTGTTAAAATGTTTTGGCCAACTGAGTAATGCGATTTGTTCTGATAAACATTAATTAGCACAAACCATGTCAGAGTAGGAATTTGTGGCATATATTTCACCTATCAATAGGTGGCAGCATTCACCTAAATCTCTCCAAGAGGAATTAGCACAGGTTACTTCTCCTCGCAACCACCCCCAAGGCCATCTACATTCTATCATAAAGAAGAGCATTTACAGTAAATGGGTTGCTAAATGGATCGTGATCGTGCCTCTGTATAGTGAAATTTGGACTGTACTGAGGTTGTAGGGGAGGACGATGAGCCCTCCCAGAGACACTGGGACTCCTCTCCATTCACAACATTCATTTTGGCTATTTCTCTGGGGAGGTCTTTTGCAACTCAAAATCAAAGGGACTTTTGTGTCTTTACTTACTTTAAGAATGTTGTGTAGAATCCTAAGATAATTTAAAAATGAAATTGTTAATGCCCTAGAATGTGATAGTTCATGTGTTTATAATTCAGAGAAAGAGTTTTCTTAGATCAGGACAATAAAGCAACTGGCAGACTACATGGTTTCAAAACCTTATGTACATATACACCTACCCATCAAATCATATGAATCTTCACCAGGAAGCATGGAAACTGGAGTCCATAAGGACTTTTATAAGGGTTCAATATGCAAGTCAAAGCAGTCAAGCTGATGAGCCAGAATACTGAAGGATAAATGACTTCTGAATTTTAGGTGTACTCTTCCTCCACTTCTTCCTACTCCTACGTATTCTCTCTCTCTTCTTCCTCCTTTTTTTTTTTTTTGGTAAAGAAAATCTTAATATAAAAAAAACATGTAGTTAAAAGTATTAGCACAGAATCTATCCCTATTTTCTAGCTGCCAATAAGAGTCTGCCTAGTAGGATTTACTTTTATAAAGTCAAGAAAACAGGTGTGGTGGTAGAAAAAAGGGCAAGCTGAAAGATGCTTAGACTTATCTTTATGTTGACTTCTCCATTTTTGTTTGGGATACTTGGAACTGATCATCATCAATGACAACTGAAAAGCACTTAGAAATCAGATAAGAAGAAGAGTCCTAAGTCTCAGAGCTAAGAAGTTGACTTAAGTAAGATTCTCAGGAGAACAGAGTCTCTCAAAAGAATTCAGATTGGAAGGTAGAAGGCTTTGGAGACTGCATGTTAACTTTCTCTTTTATGTTCTCCAAATGGAGTGTCTTTCTCTTGTTTCACTGTGGTGTTTGTAACTGCTTTAGTGCTCTCAGCACAGTCTAACATTGTTAGAGTTACTTGGGGCTCTCCTTTCCTTACTGGATTGAGATCTCTAGGAGGGCAGGACTCAGACCTCACTGACCATGGGATTTGCCTCTCAGCTCAAGGATGGGGCCCCTGTGCATCATCATTGATGATCATTGATGTTATTCAATGTATATATGTTTAATTCAACTGAATTAAAGAGAACTCAGAGGAGTGCATGTTATACTTTGTTCCTAGTTTAAAGAAAAATTTCAGCTTGGGTGTTGGATACTACACATCGGTCACGTTTCTTATTTCTCATCTAGTTCTTCAATTTCAGGACAGCATTGGTAAGTGACTGCCAAAGCCTACCACATCCCTGGAACCGTTAATTAGCTAATTTTATATCCTTGGCAAGGCCACTGTATTTTGTAGAATGCCCTGGCCATAGGATGGTTAAATGCAGAGGCAGGCAAAAAAGCCATTACAAAGGACATTAAGTGACCCACATCTAGTGTATCATTCCAATCACTTAATGTTTCCTGCCTTTGTCGTTTGGAGACCCAACCTGCACTAAAAAGCTGAATGCTACAATGCTGTTTCCTAATGGTGGCTATCATTGTTTCCCATATTAGGACAAAGCTAAGCACAAGGGTAGACATTCATCTCAAAAGCTTACAAAATTACATTCAACTCATTAGGCATATCAGGAGGTATAGCCATGCTTGGGAAATGAATTACCCAGCTGAATATCACAGGCATAATGAAGTTGTCAGCAGCAACAGTGCAGCTGTAGATTGTCTGATTACGTGTTGACTGTGCTGGCCATTCAGGGACATCCCAGGAAGGAAATTGTTGTCACATTATCCACCACATTCCCAGACTCGACCTGATATCCCCAGAAGCACATGGAAAACAACAGTAACAATAACAAACCAGAAAGAGCATCCTCTTATTCCTAGTATAGGGGGATTCTCTCTCCTCCTGCAGCTACAATCTGTCATCTTCTTAAAAGAAAAAATCATGACAAGGGAGTGTAAGTTTAGATTCTAACCTTCCAAACAAACACTTCACAATGGGCTTCTTTAACTCTGTTAACTTCAAAATCAGGCACAGTCCAGCAGGAAAGCCAACGACATGGTTGGAATTTACACCTTTCTTATGAGTCAAAGATGAAGGCATGTTGAGTTGTCCCTTTCTGCAGAAGTGTCTGAGCAGGTTGATATGTAGTGTCTTGACATCAACTAGAATCTTCTGAAAGATTTTCTTGCACTGCCCCCCACCTTTTTTTTTTTTTTTTTAAGAACACTTTTAGCTTTCTCCTCTATTAGTTGAAGGGGTCAAACTAGAAGATCTTGAAGGGCACTTCTGGCTCTAGCATGCTATGATATCAAAAGACTACTAAGAGCACTTAGCACATAAAAGAGTATCTCTGCTGCAAAGACAAATTGCTTTATTTCTAAACAGCTGCTCTTGGTTTGTACTGGAAATATAGTTGTCTCTCTGTGTTCACAGGGGATTGGTTCCAGGAACCTCCCACCCCATCCATGCTCCAGTCCCCTATAAAAAATGGTGTACTATTTGCATCTAACCTATGCACATCCTCCTGTATATCTTATATCATCTCTAGATATTTAATCATATCTAATACAATGTAAATGCTATGTAAATAGTTGCTGGTTCATGACAAATTTGTTTGCTTTTTTGGAACTTTTGGGAATTTTTTTCCTGAATATTTTTCATTGGTGGTTGGTTGAATCCACAGATGTGGAACCCACAGATATGGAGGGTCCACTGTATGATCTGATACTTCAGAACCAATATAGGTGAACTTTCTTTCCCTAGAGTGCATTGAAATCTGCTTATAACACATGTGTTATTTATCAGGAATGTTTTCTTTTTTAAAAAATAAGTAATGTAGATGTGCCTCCCTCATTAATAGAACCCTATATCTATTCATATTTTCTTTGGATAAAGTCAACAAGATGTTTCTATGGATAGGACTGATGCTTTTGTATACACTTACCATATTGCATGGGAACATTTGATCCTTTGATTACCCTAGATCTTCACTCAGTGAAGAGTGATTTGCACGAGTAATACTCTGGGTAGTTTTGGTGGTCAGTCAAGCCATAGAGAAAATTCTCCTCCTCCCACCCTCATTTATTTTTTTCTCCTGAGTGCCAGCCAAAAATGGATTTTCATAAACTCTTCCAGGAATATTTCTGTTTGGAGTTTAAGTCCAGGTTTAAGTTGAATTCTCGGTGCCTAAGACCAAATTTCACAACAAGTCCTCTTATCCTTGGTTAACTGATAAATAAATAAATCTCTGAAGAGGCCTGCTGTCTTTTCCAGGTTGCTTTCTCCATTTACTTTGCAGCCCGAGAGTTTCTTAGATGATAGCTGTGTGGATGGCCTGGGATCCAGTCCTCACCAGATTGCTTACCTGCCTATCTCCACAAGCAATACCTCACCAGTTTGACAGATGGTTTATTTCCATAATTTCACGACATCAGAGTCTTAGTAGAGAAGATATAAGTCTTTGTACATAATCACAAAGAGTTGAGAATTCAAAATGCTAAGGTAAAGGAGAAGTGAAGATGTTACTTGTATTTGCTCATTCAAACATAATAATGAAGACCTATAGCTGTGGGACAGGACCCAGCAATTATAAAGGTAGTCTACACTATCACTTAAACACTGAACCGTAAATGCCACTTTACCCATTAAAATTACTCTCAGCAGAAGAGAAAAACTTCTTTCCCTTTCTCCTAAAAATGCCAGATCAAGTTTGCTGTGCAAATGTCAGTAGCATCTGACCCAAAGCACACAGCACCAACAAAGTACATAATGAATTGAAGAAGAAAGAAAAACAGGAAGAAATAAAAATAAAGTTAAAGAAGTTGTAATAATACTTTTAAAGAAGACTTTATAGATTCATCCTGTTAAAATTTAGCTTCATCTCTATTATTCCCATCTTCCCCTTACAGATGTTGGCACAGCCCTTTTATTCCTGGCCTAGTTCTGTCTTCAGACTTCTGTCCTACTTCCCTTTCTTTACTCCATCCCAGACTTTGAAATCCCATGAGAGCAGACACAGGAGGGGCCAAATGGGGTGCCCTGGCCACTTTGTAAGTTTGCTCAGCAGAGCTTTTTCAAGGACTACATACGCCAAATACTCAATGTAATTCTTCTATGGCATTGTCAGACCTACCGGATGCACCTCGCAAGAGAGCAAAGGCACTGAATGGAATTAGAGGCTCAATGGCTTATTCACTTCATTCATTATTTGGGGGGAAAATCCAAGACTTTGCTCAGAGAGGATTAAAAGGACTGCAACAGGCATCTTCCGTCTGCGCTGCCAATCTAGCTAGGATAGTCTCTGCTTGGTTTGAAAAGGAGGTCACAAAGTTCCACTTATTTCTCAGATCCTCAACACTTAAACTCAGCATGTCAAATACAACCAAAGCTAGTTATTCATTCTCACTGCTCGTTCAGTAATTTACCTTCAGCATCAAAGAAAAGTAGGGATTTTCCTTATAGTCCACCTCCAAAATGCATTTACTTCTTAAATTAAAACGCACACGCACATACAGACACTAACACACACCACAGTACAGATTCACCATCTCCTCTAGACATATAAGTGAGAAAATCAAGCACTTAGGAGCATTTATACTTTATCAACCAAATATTAATTTAGTGCAATGCAACATACGGGTGGGAGAAATTGTGGCTATATTATAACTGATTAAATTAAGAAGAGAGTTACATGTAGCCCAGTGAAACACACTTGCCCTTGAACAAGAAGGGTTTGTTTTGAGCTTGGTAGCACTGAGCAGTTGAGACTGAGAGTAGATTCCTTTCTGAGATGGCATCAGGCATCACACAAGGACCCCAGAGTTAGAACAAAATGGTTTAGAGTTTTGTTTGAAAAAGGACCACGGTTGCTTTCATTTAATCATTACTGCTTTCCTTTCCCCACATCTATACCTTCTTCTACCACACCCTTGTCTAACAGGCCCTCAGGCACTGTAGACTGTTACAGATGAGGGAAGCTGAGGTCAGGGATCCGTTGAAAAGTACAGTACTTGGGAAATGAAATACCAGCTAGAGTAAGGAAATGTGACTAAAGGATTTTGGTTTGCTACTTTTTAGCTGTGAATCTTTGGCAAGTCACTTGACTTTGGGAGACTCAATTTTCTTATCTATAAATTGGAATTAATAGTAGTTACCCTACAAAATGCTTGAATAGACACATCACAACAGAAGATATACAAGTGGCCACTAAGCACATGGAAGGGCACTCAACTTGATTAGTCAACAGAGAATTGCAAAATAAAACCGCAATGAGATACCAGTTTACACCTACTACAATGGCTAACATCAAATGTTAGTGAGGATGGTGAGAACTGGCTGAATGCACATAGATTGTTAAAGGGAGTATAAAATGGTATAATAACTTTGGAGAACTATTCGGCAGTTTCTTATAAAGTTAAATATAATATACCTTATGACAGCAATTCTACCTTGGGTTTTACCCAAAAGAGAGGAAAATAAATATCTACAAAAAGAATTATATGAGAGTACTTATAGTAGCTTTGGTCAAAATAGCCAATCTGGAAACAGACCAAATGTCATCAATAGGATAACAGATCAACAAATTGTGGTTTAGTCATTCTGAGGAATATTACTTGACAATATAAGTGAATCTCAAAAATATTTTTTAATTTCGAGAGGAGCTATTGCTGATGCAATTATTACTGACCTGTTAAAAGTATTTTACAAGTTATAATATTTGGATAAATTATTTTTATGTTTAGAATTTTTTTTGAATTTTATTTTTTTATACAGCAGGTTCTGTGTATATATGTCAATCCCATAAACCCAATTCATCCCACCACCACCCCACCCTGCTTTCCTCCCTTGGTGTCCATACGTTTGTTCTCTACATCTGTGTCTCTATTTCTGCCTTATAAATTGATTCATCTGTACCATTTTTCTAGATTCCACCTATATGCATTAATATATGATATTTGTTTTTCTCTTTCTGACTTACTTCACTCTGTATGATAGTCTCTAGGTCCATCCACGTCTCTACAAATAACCCAGCTTCGTTCCTGAGTAATATTGTGGCTGAGTAATATTCCATTGTATATATGTACCACAACTTCTTTATCCATTTGTCTGTCATTGAGTGTTTCGGATGCTTCCATGACCTGGCTATTGTAAATAGTGCTGCAATGAACATGGGGTGCATGTGTCTTTTTGAATTAGTTTTCTCTGGGTATGTGCCCAGTAGTGGGATTGCTGGGTCATATGGTAATTCTATTTTTAGTTTTTTAAGGAACCTCCATACTGTTCTCCATAGTGGCTGTATCAATTTACATTCCCACCAACAGAGCAAAAGTGTTCCCTTTACTCCACACCCTCTCCAGCATTTGTTGTTTGTAGATTTTCTGATGATGCCCATTCTAACTGGTGTGAGGTGATAGATGCTTCATTGTAGTTTTCATTTGCATTTCTCTAATAATTAGTGATGTTGAGAAGCTTTTCATGTGCCTCTTGGCCATCTGTATGTCTTCGATGGCGAAATGTCTATTTAGGTCTTTTGCCCATTTTTTATTGGGTTGTTTGTTTTTTTAATATTGAGCTGCATGAGCTGTTTAAATATTTTGGAGATTAATCTTTGTCCATTGATTTGTTTGCAAATATTTTCTCCCATTGTGAGAGGGTTGTATTTTCCTCTTGTTTATGGTTTCCTTTGCTGTGCAAAAGCTTTTAAGTTTCATTAGGTCCCATTTGTTTATTTTTGTTTTTATTTCCATTACTCTAGGAGGTGGGTCAAAAAAGATCTTGCTGTGATTTATGTCAAAGAGTGTTCTTCCTATGTTTTCCTCTAAGAGTTTTATAGTGTCCAGTCTTACATTTAGGTCTTTAATCCATTTTGAGTTTATTTTTCTATATGGTGTTGGGGAGTGTTCTAATTTCATTCTTTTACATGTAGCTGCCCAGTTTTCTTAGCATCACTTATTGAAGAGACTGTCTTTTCTCCATTATATATTCTTGCCTCCTTTGTCATAGATTAGTTGACCGTAGGTGTGTGGGTTTATCTCTGGGCTTTCTATCCTGGTCCATTGATCTATATTTCTGTTTTTATGCCAGTACCATGTTGTCTTGATTACTGTAGCTTTGTAGTATAGTCTGAAGCCAGGGAGTCTGATTACTCCAGCTCTGTTTGTTTCCCTGAAGATTGCTTTGGCTATTTGGGGTCTTTTGTGTCACTATACAAATTTTAAGATTTTTTTTTGTTCTAGTTCTGTAAAAAATGCCATTGGCAACTTGATAGGGATTGCATTGAATCTGTAGATTGCTTTGGGTAGTATAGTCATTTTCATAATAATGATTCTTCCCATCCAAGGACATGGTACATCTCTCCATCAGTTTGTGTCATTTTTGATTTCTTTCATCTGTGTCTTATAGTTTTCTGAGTACAGGTCTTTTACCTCCTTAGGTAGGTTTATTCCTAGGTATTTTATTCTTTTTGTTGCAATAGTGAATGGGATTGTTTCCTTAATTTCTCTTTCTGATCTTTCATTGTTAGCATATAGGAATGCAAGAGATTTCTGTTCATTAATTTTGTATTCTGCAACTTTACCAAATTCATTGATTAGCTCTAGTAGTTTTCTGGTGGCATCTTTGGGATTCTCTATGTATAGTATCATGTCGTCTGCAAACAGTGACAGTTTTACTTCATCTTTTCCAATTTATATTCCTTTTATTTCTTTTTCTTCTCTGATTGCCATGGCTAGGACTTCCAAAACTATGTTGAATCATAGTGGTGAGAGTGGACGTCCTTGTCTTGTTCCTGATCTTAGAAGAAATGCTTTCAGTTTTTCACCTTTGAGAATGATGTTTGCTGTGGGTTTTTCATATACGGCCTTTATTATGATGAGTTAGGTTCCCTCTATGCCAACTTTCTGGAGAGTTTTAATCATAAATGTGTATTGAATTTTGTCAAAAGCTTTTTCTGCATCTATTGAGATGATCATATGGTTTTTAATTTTCAATTTGTTAATATGGTGTATCACATTGATTGACTTGCGTATATTGAAGAACCCTTGCATCCCTGGGATAAATCCCACTTGATCATGGTGTATGATCCTTTAACATATTGTTGGATTCTGTTTGCTAGTATTTTGTTGAAGATTTTTTTTTTTTTTTTTTTTTTTTTTTTTTTTTTTTGCGGTATGCGGGCCTCTCACTGTTGTGGCCTCTCCCGTTGCGGAGCACAGGCTCCGGACGCACAGGCCCAGCGGCCATGGCTCACGGGCTCAGTCGCTCCGCGGCATGTGGGATCTTCCCGGACCAGGGCACGAACCCGTGTCTCCTGCATCGGCAGGCGGATTCTCAACCACTGCGCCACCAGGGAAGCCCGAAGATTTCTTAATCTATATTCATCAGTGATATTGGTCTGTACTTTTCTTTTTTTGTAGTATCTTTGTCTGGTTTTGGTATCAGAGTGATGGTGGCCTTGTAGAATGAGGTTGGGAGTGTTCCTTCCTCTGAAATTCTTTGGAAGAGTTTGAGAAGGATGGGTGTTAGCTCTTCTCTAAATGTTTGATAGAATTCACCTGTGAAGCCATCTGGTCCTGGACTTTTGTTTGTTGGAAGATTTTTAATCAAAGTTTCAATTATATTACTTGTGATTAGTCTGTTCATATTTTGTATTTTTTCTATTTCTTTCTTCAGTCTTGGAAGGTTATACCTTCCTAAGAATTTGTCCATTTCTTTCAGGTTGTCCATTTGATTGGCATAGAGTTGCTTGTCATAGTCTCTTACAATGCTTTGTATTTCTGTGGTGCCCATTGTAAGTTCCCCTTTATCATTTCTGATTTTATTGATTTGAGTCCTCTCCCTCTTTTTCTGGATGAATCTGGCTAAAGGTTTATCAATTTTGTTTATCTTCTCAAAGAAACAGCTTTTAGTTTTACTGATCTTTGCTATTGTTTTCTTTGTTTCTCTTTCATTTATTTCTGCTCTGATCTTTATGATTTCTTTCCTTCTACTAACTTTGGCTTTTGTTTTTTCTTATTTCTATAGTTCCTTTAGATGTAAGGTTAGATTGTTTATTTGAGATTTTTCTTGTTTCTTGAGGTAGGATTGTATAGCTATAAACTTACCTCTTAGAACTGCTTTTGCTGCATCCCATATGTTTTGGATCATCGTGTTTTCGTTGTCATTTGTCTCTAGGTATTTTTTGATTTCCTCTTTGATTTCTTCAGTGATCTCTTGGTTATTTAGTAAAATATTGTTTAGACTCCGTGTGTTTGTGTTTTTTACATTATTTTCCCTGTAATTTATTTCTAATCTCATAGCGTTGTGGTCAGATAAGATGCTTGATATGATTTCAATTTTCTTAAATTTACCGAAGCTTGATTTGTGGACCAAGATGTGATCTATCCTGGAGAATGTTCCATGTGCACTTGAGAAGAAAGTGTAATCTGCTGTTTTTGGATGGAATGTCCTATAAATATCAATTAATTCTATCTGGTCTATTGTGTCATTTAAAGCTTGTGTTTCCTTATTAATTTTCTGTTTGGATGATCTGTCCATTGGTGTTAAGTGAGTTGTTAAGGTCCTCCACCATTTTTGTGTTACTGTCAATTTCTTCTTTTATAGCTCTTAGCATTTGCCTTATGTCTTGAGGTGCTCCTAGGTTGGACGCATATATATTTATCATTGTTATATCTTTTTCTTGGATTGATCCCTTGATCATTATGTAGTGTCCTTCCTTGTCTCCTGTACCATTCTTTATTTTAATGTGTATTTTATCTGATGTGAGTATTGGTACTCCAGCATTCTTTTGATTTCTATTTACGTGGAATATCTTTTTCCATCCCCTCACTTTCAGTCTGTATGTGTCCCTAGGTCTGAAGTGGGTCTCTTGTAGATAGTATATATATTGGTCTTGTTTTTGTATCCATTCAGCAAGCCTGTGTCTTTTGGTTGGAGCATTTAATCCATTCACATTTAAGGTGAGTATTGATATGTATGTTCCTGTTACCACTTTCTTAATTGTTTTGGGTTTCTTTTTGTAGGTCCTTTTCTTCTCTTATGTTTCCCACTTAGAGAATTTCCTTTGGCATTTGTTGTAGAGCTGGTTTGGTGGTGTTGGTTCTCTTAGCTTTTGCTTGTCTGTAAAGCTTTTGATTTCTCCATCGAATCTGAATGAGATCCTTGTTGCGTAGAGCAATCTTGGTTATATGTTATTCCCTTTCATCACTTTAAATATATTGTGCCACTCCCTTACAGCTTGTAGAGTTTCTGCTGAGAAGTCAGCTGTTAACCTTATGGGAGTTCCCTTCTATGTTATTTGTCATTTTTCCCTTGTTGCTTTTAATAATTTTTCTTTGTCTTTAATTTTGTCAGTTTGAGTACTGTGTGTCTCAGTGTGTTTCTCCTTGGGTTTCTCCTAGCTGGGACTCTCTGAGCTTCTTGGACTTGGGTGGCTATTCCCTTTCCCATTTGAGGGAAGTTTTTGACTATAATCTCTTCTAATATTTTCTCAGGTCCTTTCTCTCTCTCTTCTCCTTCTGGGACCCCTATAATGTGAATGTTTGAGGTGTTCAGTGTCATCCCAGAGGTCTCTTAGGCTGTCTTCATTTCTTTTCATTCTTTTTTCTTTATTCTGTTCCATGGCAGTGAATTCCACCATTCTGTCTTCCGCCTCAGTTATTCTGCTATTGATTCCTTCTAGTGTATTTTTCATTTTGGTTATTTTATTTTTCATCTCTGTTTGTTTGTTCTTTAATTCTTTTAGGTGTTTGTTCTTTAATTCTTCTAGGTCTTTGTTAAACATTTCTTGCATCTTCTTGATCTTTGCCTGCATTCTTTTTCCGAGGTCCTGGAGCATCTTCACTAACATTATTCTGAATTATTTTTCTGGAAGGTTGCCTATCTCCACTTCATTTAGTTGTTTCTCTGGGGTTTTTTCTTGTTCCTTCATCTGGTACATAGTTCTCTGCCTTTTCATTGTGTCTGTCTTTCTGTGAATGTGGTTTTTGTTCCACCAGCTGCAGGATTGTAGTTCTTCTGCTTCTGTTGTGTGCCCTCTTGGATAAATTTTTGATAACTCATTTTGAAGTACACATATTAGTATATCTACAGATGATGATTCTTGCAGAAAAATTTTTCTGAAAAGATGTAATTTTTTATACAAATTGATTTTATCCGAATTCAATTTTAAATGTACATAATTGTATACAATGACATTGTAATGTTTTCTCTAGTATTTCCTGTAACTTATGGAGGTCATATAAGAAACTAAAAGTGGCTTCATGATTCATCTATCTGTGTATTTTTAATTATGAAAAAATTTTAAACTTATGTTCCTCATTAACAAGTGGTTCATTTTTCATATGGAAATAATGTTCTCATGTTCAGTGCAATGATCTTTGAATTTAATTTCTATTTCTAGAAAAAGAAGAGCAAAATATACTAAGCAGAAGTGAGGAGATAATAACAATAAAAGCATAAGTCCATGAAATTGAAAAACATTAGAGAAAAAGCAATGAAACAAAGAGATGCTTCTTTGATAATATGAATAAATTGATACCTCTATTAAGATTGAAAAAGAGAAAGAGAAGACACAAGTTATCAATATCAGGAATTAAATGGGGAACATTATTGATATTAAAAAAATAATAAGGAAATACAATGAATATTCTACAAACATAAATTTGACACCTTAGATGAAATAGATTGCTTTCTTAAAAAACAATGACTACCACAGTTCAGCCAATATGATATAGATCATCTGAATAGTCTTTTATCTACTAAGGAAATTAAGTTCATAATTTTAAAACACCAAAAATTGAAATCTCCAGTCCCAGCTAGTTTCACTGGAGAATTTTAACAAATAATTAAAGAAGAATTAATGCCAATTTGACACAATCTCTTTCAGAACACAGAAAAGGAGAGAACATACTCCAGTTCACTTTATGAACCTAATATTACCCTGATAAAACCAAAGACAGTACCAAAAAATAAAATCATACAATATTCCTCACAAATGCTGATGCAAAAATCATTAACCAAATATTAGCATTCAAATCCAGCAATGTATAAAAAGAATTAAACACCATGACCAAGTGGCATTTATTCAAGGCATGCAAGGCTGGTTCAATATTTGAAAATCAATAAGTGTAATTCATCATATTAAGAGACTAAAGAAGAAAATTCACATGATCACATAAATTGATACAGAAAATGTATTAGACAAAATTCAACACTCATTCATAATGGCAATTCTTAGAAAAATATAGGTATAGAGGGGGCATTCTCAGCTTGATAAAAAACATCTACCAAGGAATCTATTGCTAACATTATAGTAAATGTTGAAAGACTGAATGCTTTCCCCCTATGATCAGGAGTAAGCCAAGTAAGTCAACTCTCACCACTTTTATTCATCATAGTAATGGGAGATTTTGCAGTGTAGTAAAGTAAGAAAAGGAAATGAGAGGTGTGCAGATGAGAAAGAACTAAAACTGTCCTCATTTGTGGACAAAATGATTGTCTGCACAGAAAATCACAAAGAATCTTCAAAAAGATTCCTAGAATTAATATGCAAATTCAACAGGGTAACAGGATACAAAATGAATATTCAAAACTCAATTGTATTTCTGTATATTAGCAATGATTATATGACATGAATTAAAAAGTACAATACCATTTACAGTTGCTCCAAAAAAGAAATCTTAGGTGTAAATCTAAAAAAAGAGGTACAAGATGTCTATGCTGATAACTACAGAACATTGATTTAAAAAAAATCAAAGATCTTGATAAATGGAGAGACATAATGTGTTCATAGGTTAGAAGATTCAACATAGTAAAGATGTCAATTTTCCTCAAGCTAAGCGTCACACCTTATGCAAAAATTAACTCCAAATGGATCATGAACTTAAATGAAAAAATATACTTCTAGAAAAAATATAGGGGAAGGTCTTCAGGATCTAGGACTAGGCAAAGAGTTCTTAGACTTGATGCCAAAAGCACAATCCATAAAAGGAAAAATTGATAAACTGGATTTCATCAACATGAACTTTTACTTTGTGAAATATCCTGTTAAGAGGATGAAAAGCCAAGCACAGGGTGGGAAAAAATATTTTCAAACCACATGTCTGACAATAGGCCTGATGTCTGGAATATATAAAGAATTCTGAAAACTCAATGATTAAAAACCAAACATTTCAATTAGAAAATGAGCAAAAGATATGAAGAGACATGTCAACAAAGAGGATATACAGATAGACAATAAGCAATAAACACATGAAATTGTATCCAACATCACCAGCCATTAGGGGAATCAAGATTAAAATCACAATGAGATATCATTACAAACTTATCAAAATGGTTGAAATTTAAAAATAGTTGACAACACCAAATGCTGGTAAGGATACAACGAATGTGGATCACATATATTGCTTGTAGGAATGTAAAATGGTACAGCCACTCTGGAAAACAACTTACTCAGAGATCAAAGGAATTATAAAGCCAAAGGAAGCCAAAGGAAGTGGCCTTGTACAGTAGACAGAGTATACAATAGGTATACAATACAACCTATATACAATAGGTTGTATATTATTTCACCCAACAAATTCATTTCTAGGAAATTATTCTGTAGTTACCATTCCATAAATGTACAATAACATATAAACAAACAATGCACATTTCATTGCAGAGTGCTTCTAGTTGCCAAAAACTGGCATCAAAATACTTGATAGATTTAAATAAACCATATTTATAATGGAGTACCATGTAGCTATTAAAAAGACCTGGTAGATATGTATTATTGTTCTAATTTTTGTGAAAAAAATGGGTATGTATGTCTTTAGGTTTGGTAGTATATACATAGAAAAACTAGAAATATATACTCTATGCTATTAAGGTTATCTTGGAAGAGGGTAGAATTATGAGGGACTTTAACCAGTACTCTATTTCTGTATGTTCAAATAGGTTTCTATTAATATCATTAACTTAAAAAAATTAACTATAGTTGATTTACAATGTTGTGTTAGTTTCAGGTGTATAGCAAAGTGATTCAGTTATACATGTCAATATATACATATATACTTTTTCAGATTCTTTTCCCTCATAGGTTGTTACAAAATACTGAGTATAGTTCTCTGTGCTAAAAAGTAGGCCCTTGATGGTTATCTATTTTATATATAGTATTGTGTATATGTTAATACCAAACTCCTAATTTATCACCCACTTTTCCCCTTTGGTAACCATAAGTTTATTTTCTATGTCTGTGGGTCTATTTCTGTTTTGCATATAAGTTCATTTGTATCATTTTTGTTAGATCCCACATATAAGAAATATCATGATATTTGTCGTTCTCTGTCTGACTTACTTCCCTTAGTATGATAATTCCTAGGTCCCTCCGTGTTGCTGCAAATGGCATTATTTCATTATTTTTTATGGTTGAGTAATATTCCATTACACACACACACACACACACACACACACACACACACACACACACACCATATCTTCTTTACTCATTTGTTGATGGACATCATTTATGTTGCTTCTATGACTTGGCTATCATAAATAGTGCTGAAGTGAACATTGGGGTGCATGTATCTTTTTGAATTATGGTTTTCTCTAGATATATGCCCAGGAGTGGGATTGCAGGATCATATTGTAGCTCTATTTTTAGTCTTTTAGGGAACCTCCACACTGTTCTCCATAGTGGCTGTACTAATTTACATTCCCACCAACAGTATAGGACAGTTCCTTTTTCACCACATCCTCTCCAGTATTTATTATCTGTAGATATTTTGATGATGGCCATTCTGACTGGTGTGAGGTAATATCTCATTGCAGTTTTGATTTGCATTTCTCTAATAATTAGTGATGTTGAACATCTTTTCATGTGCCTTTTGGCCATCTGTATGTCTTCCTTGGAGAAATGTCTATTTAGGTCTTCTGCCCATTTTTTGATTGGGTTGGTTTTTTTTGTGATATTGAGTTGTATGAGCTCTTTTTATATTTTGGAGATTAATCCCTTGTTGGTTGCATTGTTTGCAAATATTTTGTCCCATCCTGTAGGTTGTCTTTTTGTTTTGTTTATGGTTTCCTTTGCTGTGCAAAAGCTTTTAAGTTTAAGTAGGTCCCACTTGTTTATTTTTGTTTTTAATCCCATTACTCTAGGAGATGCATCCAAAAAGATATTGCTGTGATTTGTGTCTAAGAATGTTCTGCCTATGTTTTCCTCTAGGAGTTTTATAGTATCCAGTTTTTCATTCAGATCTTTAATTCATTTTGAGTTTATTTTTATCTATGGTGTTAGAGAATGTTCTAATTTCATTCTTTTACATGTAACTGTCCAGTTTTCCAAGCAGCACTTATTGAAGAGACTGTCTTTTCTCCATTGTATATTCTTGCTTCCTTTGTTGTAGATTGACCATAGGTGCATGGGTTTATTTCTGGGCTTTCTATCCTGTTCCGTTGATTTATATTTCTGCTTTTGTGCCACTGCCATACTGTTTTGATTTCTGTAGCTTTGTAGTATCGTATAAAGTCAGAGAGCCTGATTCCTCCAGCTCTGTTTTTCTCTCTCAAGATTGTTTTGGCTACGTGGGTGAGGTCTATTGTGTTTACATATAAATTGAAAAGTTTTTTGTTGTAGTTCTGTGAAAAACCATTAGTAATTTGATAGGGATTGCATTGAATCTGTAGATTGCCTTAGGTAGTATAGTCATTTTGACAATATCAATTCTTCCAGTCCAACAAAACAGTATATTTTTCCATCTGTTTGTGTAACATTTGGTTTCTTTCATCAGCATCTTACAGTTTTTGGAGTACAGGTCTTTTACCTTCTTAGGTAGGTCTATTCCTAGGTATTTTATTCTTTTTGATGTGATGGTAAATGGGATTGTTTCAATTTCTCTTTCATATCTTTTGCTTTTTGTATATTTATTAACTTCTTTTTGTAACATCTTTATTGGAGTATAATTGCTTTACAATGGTGTGTTAGTTTCTTCTTTACAACAAAGTGAATCAGTTATACATATACATATGTTCCCATATCTCTTCCCTCTTGCGTCTCCCTCCCTCCTACCCTCCCTATATTAACTTTTGTATTCAGTCAAAGG
This sequence comes from Kogia breviceps, assembly GCF_026419965.1. Classification (NCBI taxonomy): domain Eukaryota; kingdom Metazoa; phylum Chordata; class Mammalia; order Artiodactyla; family Physeteridae; genus Kogia; species Kogia breviceps. The sequence continues at coordinate 26,122,668 of NC_081328.1, forward strand.
TGTTTTAAAGAAGGAGCATGGACTGTGGAGTGTGACTGACTTGTTTTTAAGTTTCAGCACTTTCATTTGCTAATTTGGACAAGTTAGTTAATCTCCCCAATAAGTAAATTTAGGATCCCCAGTTTTCTCATCTGTAAAATGGGGATAATGATACTTAGCTTATAAAGTTATGTGAATTCAGTGAAGTAAAATAAACATTTGATCCAGAGTCTGGCTCAAAGCAGTTAATTTATAAAGAACATTTGTATATGTTTGCCACTCCCTAGACTATTGAAGAATGGTAGATTTCTGACTAGCTCACTTGCCTAAGCCATATCAATCATGTAAAACCTTGATACCCACCAGGCCCCGTGGACTCATTGAATTTCCAAAACTGGCCACTTTATGTCAGTTCTTATCCAAGATCCAAAATAAAAGCAACATGCAGTGTCAGTACACTAGTTTGGTGTTCACGTTCCTTGGACTTGCCCATCTTTTACCCTTCAGTCAGCCATCCAGGCCCAGAATTTCACTGTTCCATCTGTATCAGAAGCTAACTTAGTGATAGAGAGAAGTATTTCTAAGCTCAGTATCTTTATCATTCAATGAGTTGAACTCTTCTGCTCTTAACCCCATTTGAAAATGACAGAGCCACCAGGACATTCTTTGATTGGACTTCTTATTTGCAACTTTGTTTTGGGAGTTGAATGTCCATGTGGATTTTTGGTCCATAGGGCAGAGAGTCTCAGCTTGGGCCACTGTGTTACAGAGTTCTAATACCATACAGTGAAAGTGGGATAGGATAAGCCAGCCATATGATTTTAGGGCATTTTGGATTAAACTGAGCCACCATGGGCTTTCCTGATGGCACAGTGGTTAAGAATCTGCCTGCCAATTCAGGGAACATGGGTTCAAGCCCTGGTCCAGGAAGATCCCATGTGCCGTGGCACAACTAAGCCTGTGCACTACAGTTCCTGATCCTGCATTCTAGAGCCCACGAGCCACAACTGCTGAGCCCACATGCCACAACTACTAAAGCCAGTGCACCTAGAGCCCTGTGCTCCATAACAAGAGAAGTCACTGCAATGAGAAGCCCACGTACCGCAACGAAGATTAGCCCCCGCTCGCCACAAGTAGAGAAAGCCCACACACTGCAATGAAGACCCAACACAGCCAAAAATAAATAAATAAAATAAATAAGTTAAAAAACAAAAACAAAAAACTGAGCCACTGTGGTTGATCTGTCCCAAGCTATTACATGCCATGCATTGTGAGACTCTGTGATCCTTAGCATCCAGAAGGACCCCATCCAATCCAGCAGCGAACATGCTGCCAGAAAGAAGCCTGACTGGAGTTTAACTCCAGCTGATGGTAGAAGATGTAGCATCGCTACGAACCTGGATCTGATGCAGGTCAAACAACGCCAGATACTCCCTCATATGGCTGAGATGTAGTAGCAATGTATGGCCTATTTCTGCCTGCCCTATGGATGTCTGGGGGTTATGTGAATCCTTCCTGTGACAGCAGACTCACTAACTCTAGGGGAGTTCTATCTTTACAAAACTTTGTGTGAACACTTCCTCTGGCTATTAATACAAGCATGCTGACTCCTGTTTTCTTTCTCTAGGGATGATGATGTGGAAAACTAGATTAGAAGACAGTTACTGTGATTTAGAATTAGTGGTCTCACTTCTCTTAGACTACTTCTGTACATGAACTTCTGATACTGAACTTCAGGGTTTGACAAAGGTGGAGGGACCCAAATTCTAAGGAGCAGATCTCTCAATACAGAAGTACAGATGGGAGAGGGACTCTCAGCTTGATGGGCAAACAATCAAATATTTGAGTACTGTATCACAACACTGCCAATTACTGCCATCTGCCTGCATGTGAAATTGATCTTTCTCTCACCCCCAGAGCCCTGCAGGAGCAGCAGTGGAAGATGCCATATTTGCAAATGCTCAGTTCCTTGAGCTTGTGTGTCTGACCCATCAATACTGACCTTGAGACTTTCAGTTTGATTCATTTTCTTTTAAAAAACGCAATTTCCTGTGTCTAAGGGAGGGAGGAAAGGTTAAAAAATATCATTATAAAGGCTCCAAAGATTTTTGGGACATCAAATTGCTCTGACAAACCATTTTTATGAGTTAAGTGTAAAGGAAACAGAAACATACGGATTAAATTTCCCTTAAAATACACATGGGCTTAAAAATTAAGGGGGAAAGAAGGACTTGGCAATGTGGGTTTCAGGCTTTGCCAAACCCCAGCTCCTGAGAAATAACTTGAGATGCTTGACAAACCCAAAAAGCAGCTGGTTTTGCCCTGTGCCCTCATTGAGCGACATTTAGAGTCCCATGTGATTGGAAGCTCTCTAACTGAAATATGCTAATTTACAAACTCATGCTCTGATTCTTCAGATTACCTCAAACAGTCTCTGTTTATAAAATTACTCCCTAAAGGCCTAGTCCTCCTCGGGTTCTCCTTGTGTCTAGGCAGCATCACAGACCAGCATTCTAATTCCCATTTCATGGAATAAAATACAGAGATTGATGAAGTAAAAGCTAGATGGTTGGGAGCAGCTTCTTCAAGACAGAAAATTTACCCATATGTACCCCACACCTGCTTTGAGAATAAAAGAGAATCTTTGGTTCATTAAGTTCTATAATGGATTCATAGACAAATGGCAAGTATAAACTCCCCATTGAGCGTTGAGAATTCAGAGCGATATGTATGAACTTAACCATAGTATTCATTCATTCATATATTCAATAAGCAAATGCTTATGGAGCAAAAATGTACTATTGATATCACAGTGGAGAATAGAAATAAAAGCAGCTAACATTTATTGGGGTTTACTATATTCTGGATATTGTGCCGACCCATTACTGGGCAGTATCTCATTTAATGCCCGCTTGAACTTTCAGAGGTTGGTACTGTTGACTATCTCCATTTTATAGAGGAGGAGGGAGGTAGAGAGGGATTTAGTAATTTACTTAAGATTGACTAGAAAGGGAAGATCTAGGATTCAAAACCAAGATTGGTGTTAAAGACACTTGGATGCTGCTTTCAAGAACCCTAGAGTGTCCTGGCCAAGCTAAGCCACACTCAAATGCAAATACAATAAAGAGTGATGAACGTCCCAGAGACGTTCAGAGCATGGAGGGATCACTTTCTGCTGAGATCAGGAAGGCTTTGTGTAGGAAGAAGTTTTTGCAAAAGATTTTGAAGGATGAGTAACATCAGAATACCAGGGGAGAGGTCAGAGTCATTTCTGCTTGGAGAACATCCACGAGGGGGATGAGAGGAGGAAGCCTAGAGCACAACAGGAGATACTGCAGAAATGCAGGGAAATCATAATGAATGTACATTCTGCTTAGGCAAATGCAATTATGTATCATCAACCAAAACAAAAGAAAACAAACTCTCCAAAATAATTTAAATAGCTCAGGCAATTTAATCTGCCGTTTCCTAGAAAATGAGTGTAAGACAGGAGGAGCAGTCTGTTATTTTCTCATTCGGGTCCAACTCTGAGAGCCTCTCATGATGTGAGCATCTCACAGCACTCAGTGATTCTAGAGATGAAAAGTGTATTTTTGCATAACATGGTCCCTAATCGTGTTAGCTGGTACTCAGGTGAAGTCTGTTCCAGGGCTTGAGGAATAACAGTCTATTACTGAGATGGTATAATTTTGACTGTATGTGATATTTACCTTATTTGCTCATTTTAGAACTTAAACCCCCCTTTATAAGTGCAAATTCACAATAGCTGCTTACCTTTTAAGTGAACTCTTGAAATTAGAAGTTCAAGTTGTTAAAAATGCTTTGAGTTGATGTAGTAGAAAAAAAATAAATCCAAACAAAATGTAAATTGTGCATGAAAATATTTGCAGAAGCTAAAAATGGTTACTAATGCATGAAAATATATTAACCTCTAAATATATACAAAAGGAAATATCATGCTTAAAAAAACCCAACTATTCACCTGTTTGTGACAAACCAAGCATACAGATGTTTGACAGTCTCCAAAATGCTATTTTTTATTAATAGCAGGGACTTTAAGACTTGAGGGTGAGAAAAATCAGTAAAAAGGCGGCAGGGCTGAGAAAATTTATTAAAGAAAATATAAGGAGGTTGAATTGTAAGAATAAGAAATGGAAGAACACTGAAGGTGCATGAATAGTTAAGTCTTCAAGAAAATGTTAATATGATATGAGTTGACATAATATGTGTAAAAGAAATATCTGATAACTTTACTCCTACTTTTTCTCTAAATATAAAAGCTATATGTGCTCATTTTAGAAAAAGTAGGATATATAAAACCCACAAAAGATAAACAGAGAAAAGCAAAAATCATCCATAATCCTATCACAGAGAGAACCACTTTATCTTTTTTGTGTATATTCTTCCATATGCATATATTTTACATAGTTACATTGATTCATGCTCTCTATGGGTGGTTCTCAAACTGTAACATACGTCAGATTTACCTGGCTATGAAAACACACTACTGTGGGCTCACTCCCTGAGTCTCTGATTCAGCAGGTGTGGGTGGGACCTGGGAATGTGCATTTCTATCAAGTTTATAGGCACTGCTGCTGCTTCTGGTCCAGGGACCATACCCTGAGATCCACTGTTCTATAAGGCTTTCATTCTTGCTATTTTCACTCCACATTGCGTCAAGAGTATTAAAACTATTTGAAAATATCTTTTCTCATGCCTGCATAGTATTACATGATTTGTTAATCCTGCTCCTATTGTTTTTCCATACCCATTAATTGGAGGATGTCCTGTTTAAGAAAACAACACTAAGATGTACCTCAAGCCTTAAGACAGAAGCACACACGCCTAAGGCTGTGAGATAAGAGGAAACATTTACACTTAACAGTTGGATCGTAATGATCACATCCCCAATAGGAATGGTTCTGATAAACCATTTTAGCTGCGTAGCAAGGCTGTTGTAAGCCTCCAGAAGCTGTATCTCTCACAAAGCAGTTATCACGGACTTCTGAAGTGGGTCAAGTGGTTCTCTTGAAATAGGTAGAAAAAGAGAATGAAGACAACAGTCTAGGAGACTGATGTTATGACATGCAGCCACATAAAAATCTTGTTCCAGAAGTTGCTTGATAAGCTTATGGTTCCAAAGAAACCTTTGGCACTCTTGGTGAGCAGGCTCTCACCACGAACAGAATCACAGCGTGGAATGCTTTGGCCCTTCTGCCTCTCTCTCATCCTCAGCTATGAGCACCAGAAACAGTTAAACTGCCAGCAGCTCCCAAACAGTGGTTTCCGCCCTTAGCGACTGCCAGCCCATGCAGGCTCACCACACACAGCCTCAGAGGTCTGGCTCCAAAGCTCCTCTCTGCCCAGACGCCATTAACAATGAGAAAGGAAAACTGTGGCCACCACAGAGCTTCAGAGGCCAAAGACACACAGTAGCCTCCACCCTACCAACGGATTCCCCTCACCCCACGCCTGTGCCCTGCTTCTCATACCCTACCTTTCCCCAGACTTTCACAAAAATCTAGGGTTCTCTTCCTCATTCATCAGATGGTCTCACACTGTCCCCGAAGAATTCCAAGGAGATCCAATGAAGCTGCATTTCACAGTGAGGAATCTCTGGACACTTTGATACTACTCACTGTGGGTGAACTCAGTAAAACAGTACCAATGAGACCAAATGTTGTTTGAATGTTGTTATTTACCAAGCATGCCACAGATGTGTATTATCCAACTTAATCCTCACATTAGCCCTAAGAGCTCAGTATTATTATTCTTCCCATTTTACCAATGAAGAAATTAATGGAGGACCAGAGAGGTTAAACCACTTGCCTAATTTCACTCAGCTGGCAAGTGATGGAGATGTACTTAAACCCAAATCTATCTGACTCCAAAGCCCATGTTCTTTACCACTATTCTGATCAGCTTCTTTTAAGAAAATATCTAATATGTGTTTAATTTTCTGTTCACCAGACTCAACTAAGTGCCAGAGAAGGCCAAGCGTTTTGCTTTTTTAGAGAATCTTAAATGGTAGATCAGATTCCTAATAGCCTATTTTAAATCAGCCAAAAGAAAGTCTTCTGATTTCCTGGGTTATTTGTTTACCCTCTGTGGCACTCAGACCACAGGGAGCATGTGAAGATAGTCTACAAAGGACTCAGTTACCACATCAATTAGCCTGAGGTGTGAATAAAAGTTTCTATCGTATTAAAATAAACTGATTTTTAAAAAAAATCCATAATTTTGGTATTTACATATATGTATGATTATATGTGTGTATATATATGGCGGTCCTAAGTATACATACACACATACATATATACACTTAGTCCTATACATACTGAGTTACATAAATATGTCGAGTAGTGGTTTTCAAACATCAGCATGCACTGGAATATCACCTGGAGGGTTGTGAAACCACAGAGTGTTGGGCCCCTCCCCCAGAGTTTCTGAGTCAGGATATCTGGGAAGGACCCAAGAATCTGCCTTTCTGACAAGTTCCAGGTGATGCTGATATTGCTGGTCTGAGTAGAGGGGCAGAGGATCTGCCAAAGCTTTACCCTACAGGGAAACAAGTGTTTGCCACAATACTTTATTTTATTGTATCATTTTTTTATGGGCAAGGGGGACCTGGAGACGGTGGCTTGGTCTGTGGTCTGTGGGGGGCATTGGGCCACCCTTTATCCACACCATAGCTTTAGTGTCACAATATTTTAAAGGAAACTACCTTTCTTTCTTGAATTCCGTGCCACGTTGTCTGTCTGCTGAAATGATGGATTGGTGTATTCGACCGGGGAACACGATCACCTGGAGAATTGGGCCCACTTCATACTGAGTCTTCCATGTCATGACACAGGGGGTTTCCCAAGGAACAGCTGTGACACTTGAAGTCCCAAGGGTGGTCGTTAACAGATAAAAGCCAGAGAAGGCCAGTGGTTTTTGATTGTCTCCTCTACATCAATAATGGGAAAAGATATCGACTCCTTTGTTACTTGATGTAGTTTTAGAGATGTTTGCAAACAAGCTTATTCATTTTCTGTAGCTGTCCTAGGAACTGAATGTTCCTCCTGCTGCTGGAAAGATCATGCTCCCTTGCTAAAAGTGTGATTGATTTCTCAGATTTGCCTGTCAAAATGCCCTGTGAAATGTTCCCCAGCTCCCTGATAGCTCAGGTCTTGTCCTGTGTACATTGCTTCCGGAAGTTTCTTGGCATATTGGAGTAGAGGGAGTTTAGAATCAGTGTTCAGTCAGTAATATTTTCATCTAAATTAACGGGTTGAGTTCTGTGGCAGAAAACTTCAGCTATTTCTGCCAGATTTGGGTGTCCCTGAATGACACAGCCATGAACAAGCAGGTCAGGTCCTTGCTCCAGCTTGAAATTCTTTGTGTCTTGAGCTGTTTTGCTAAAGTAAAACAGCATATACAATGACTGCCGTACCAGGCCACACATTCAGCGCTATCAAAGAATAAAATTCTCAAATTTCTGCTATCTCTCCCCAGGATGGAGAAAGCCAGGCTGACTTCCAACCTCAAATTCTGAGAGCAAACCAGAGGGCCGGAAAATGTCAGTCTGTTTTCTTCTTTGATAAACTTCCTTGGCAAAGTGAGACGACCTGAATTACGGTGTGGCCTGTGGCCCGAGAATCTTGAAGTCGGCTCTGGCTTCCCCTGCTTCTTGCCTCTCTTCAGGCAGCGGTGTCTGGCCCACAGTGCTGTAGATCAATCACTCGGGTTCCAGTGGCAATCATGTATTCTCTTTATGATTACGGGTGCCACCGGAGGGAGGGAGACAGCCACAGATAACCCCAAAGAGAGCTAACCCAGAAGCCAGTTCTACTGTTTGCTTTGGGAAGGCGTTATTCAGTTTCTTTATATAGCTCTTTTGCCTCTCTAGCCGATAGCAAAACAAATTTTTGTTCCCTGAGTACATAAGGCCTCATGGTGGGGGAGGTGGACCAGCAATTTACTAATTGGGAAGAAAACAAAGCATGGGGTTTAAGGAGAAGATGACTGAGTATGCCTATAAAGGATGCTCCCCTTGCTGAGAGAATCTGCCAGGTAGCTAAACCACAAGCAGAAGACGTTTCTGCCTAGAATTTTGAAAAGGGAGCTTGGGTGTCCTCCAGTACGAAGGCCTGCAGACCGTTCCGTGGAGCCCTGGAGAGGGCTGGAGCCCTGGGACTGCAAGGGATGAATAAGGCCCAGCTCTTATTTTCAGGGACCTCAAGGTCCAATAAATGGCTGAATGCTTATTTAATCATTCATTTGACAAGTATTTATTGAATACTTAGAATATGCCCGGGAGATTGTTTTGGTACTGAGATCTCAGAGTAGAAAGAGACTCTAGATCAGAGATCAGAAGTTTCCTGGGTAGAAGCATCTCTTCTGTGCTGTCCTTGGCAGATCATCACCTGACCTCTGACCACATACTGGGGTGGGAAGCTGGCCAAGTTGTGAGGCAGCTTATCCCATTGCTCCACAGCAATCACGGCTCAAAGGTTCACTTTGTACTGTACTGAATCCGTTATCTGCCTTCTTAGATTCCACCCTGAATGGAACCAATGTCTCCTTGCATGAGCCCTGTGTAACTTGATACCACTGCCCACCCACCCGAAACCCTCCCTCATCTCCCCCTAAAATAACCACACACACAAATACGCATATGTGAAACCCCCAAAACTGTTGGGTACGTTTCTGCTTCTGTGCTTAGCAGTGGTGGTGGAGGTGGCATATGTGTGATACAAGGAGTTTAAAAGATGGTCGAGAATAAGATGAGGATGAATGTGTTTGTCCCAGTGCCTAATGCAGTACCTGGCACACAGTCGGGCTCCAGCAAATATCCTTCAAAGGAATGAGTGAGGGCTTCCCTGGTGGCGCAGTGGTGGAGAGTCCGCCTGCCGATGCAGGGGACGCGGGTTCGTGCCCCGGTCCGGGAGGATCCCACATGCCGCGGAGCGGCTGGGCCCGTGAGCCATGGCCGCTGAGCCTGTGCGTCCGGAGCCTGTGCTCCGCAACGGGAGAGGCCACAACAGTGAGAGGCCCGCGTACCGCAAAAAAAAAAAAAAAAAAAAAGGAATGAGTGAATGGAAGAGTGACTAGAGTATGCATTACTAACTAGACTATAAACTTTTCATATTATGAACTGTGTCTCTTACATTGAGTACCAAAGACAGTACTTGGTCCATAAGTAGGGGTTCAACAATAAGTAATTTCTGAATGAATGGATGGATGCATGAAATTGAAAACCACTGGAATATAAGTGGATGCTAAATAAATATTTGTTATCAGAACAAATGAATGAATGAATGAATGTTCAAGCCAGAAAGTGAGGCTTCACTGGGAATAGTTATTCTGCTTCAGCAGTAGGGAAGTTATAGTGGGTAGGTGAGAAAAGCATGACTTTAATAGGGCTGTTGGTTGCCTTTTTCAGCATGAGACGCTCTTTCCTACTGTTGACTCAGCAGCCCAGGCAGTCTGCTTTCATCCTGTGGTCTTTTCTCACATGTTAGGGTTAGCTAGGTGAGATGGCAGTGTTTTGTCTTGTTTCATTTTTAAATCAAACTCTGCTTTGCTTAGACATTCTACATTAATTTGGTTGGCTTTCCAGTTGCTTAAGGGAATATGGATGTTAACTAGAAATGGTTACAGATGCTAACAGAGAAACTGTCTGATTTGGTAACAGAGAAAAGAAAGGTCTAGAGAAGATGAACAACATATACTGCTGTCTGCACCCTTATCTTCCTAAGACCACCTGGAGAAGCCCTGCAGACAGAGAAGAGGAGTGGACACTCCGTTTCTCCCAAGAGGTCTTCTTCTGGATGTGGCACATTGTGCTAGAGCAAGTCTGTTCTCCCAAACATGGGCCTTAGCTTCTCAGAGCCACACTCTATGAAGAGGCGACCACAGGTTACTTTTGATCACATCACCTCTGTCCCCTGGAAGGCAGCCCTAAGATGGTACAGGACCAAGAGTACTGAAATTTGGTTTGTTTTTCCTTTTCTGATTGTTAGATCATCAGCCTCTGAGTCGGTTCGACTGTACTCCCCAGGAAACCAAGTTTTATTTTGCTATAGTAGGGATCTGACTCAGCCGTTGCCTCTTTGGAAGGTACATTGATTTCCATGCCAGTGATGAAAAGGAAAACCAGGGAGGTACAAATCATGCCCACTATGTAGCAACGTATATTCTCAGCAACATGCTCCTTCTAAGATGTCACCTGATTGGCTCTCTTGCCTTCTACTGAAATGAAGGACAAAATACTGGCAGCAGCTCTAAAGAAGAAAGGATTTGTCACAAACTGTAAGGAAATTTCATGTAGCCTACCGAATTAAGTACCCATCTCTTAAGCTAATTAGCTCCCGATTCTTTGTTAAATTGGGCGTTAAATTGGGGTCACTTAAGTACTTTTCAAGGCAAGTATCTGGCTCTAAGAAGATACTTTAGAGAAATAGGTGAGCAGACTACAGAAGTTCAACAGATGCCTCTGGACCAAGTGTCAGAAGCCACAGCCCTTCCTTGTTTCAGAGGAACCCTGGAGAATTTCTGGATGGCCCATGGGAAAAGCAAGTAGCCTGCTGGTCCTGCTCTTAGGTTCTAAGCCCTGCAGCAAAGGACTATAGGCCAAATTGGGCAAGAAGTGAAGGCTACCCAAGGCCACTGTAATAGGCAGCTGTCCGGTGTTCCGGTCAGTCCAGTTAAATGAAGCCAAGGTTAAATTAGCTGGACTAAAATCAGGAACAGTACAATTAGGCCCCTAAATGTGCTTTGGGCTATTATACATCTGGGCATTGGAAGGTCAGTTCTATGTAGTGGGATACCCCATGTCCATTGACATGGTCTTGACCTGGATTGATTTGCCCTACCTGGACAACACCCATCACTTTCAGTAGGTACCTTCCAATCCTCTGATGTTATGAGTGAATCTATTCAAAATAGAAAACCCCATATGTTCAGTCAATTAATGAGTTAAAACACATCCAGGGCCTTTACAGAGAGGAAATCAGATGAGCAATTTAAGGGAGATGTAGAACAGATTTTGAAGAGATATGGGAATAGGACCAAAATACACACAGGCACTTGCAATGATCCAGTGATATTCTCTTACAGACATTTTGCCCCTAAGGAATTATTTGCAGTCCCAACAGGGTTCTCCAGGCTGTGGTCATTTGTCAGGGTGGAATGATCCAGACTCTTATTTACAAACTGGACCTACTGCTTTTAAGAGTCAAGGGGCACGGTTTTGAGCTATTACCTTTCTTTGACTCTCTAGAGTAGATTGGAGGTATTTAAATCCTCATAGAGAGTCAATGTTCTCCAAGCCTTACAGCCATCACAGCCTAGAGGGCTGGAGACAGGCCCTCTTGAAAGCTTGTCTTCACGTCATTAGTTTTCACAGGAGGGGAGGAAATGAGATAAGACATTGTTCAGAGTAATTTCAATATCAGATAGTCCTCCAAACATCTGCAAATCAATAGAAATTGAGGTGAGAGGGGCTATTAGGAGGCATCGGTGCAGTGACTAATGAGACTAGTTACCATCTGCCTAGCTTGGACTGTGAATAAAAAATTGCATGCTTTTGTTTTGAATTGCTAAGATATCCTTATTTAAAGCACCAGGTAGACTCAACTCTTCACTGGACCTTTGGAATATTAAGTTTGTGTGCCTCTTCAAGTAGAAAGGGTGGTGTGGTGAAAATGCTCCAGGCCTGGCTGCAACTCAAGTGCTCTAATCAAACGTAATTCCAAATTCTAAAAGAGAAAGTGAAATTTCTACATCAAGGCACACATGAATTTTACCTAAAGAGATGCAGGTTGTATGTATCTCCTACAGCAGTATTTCTTTGGGCACGTCTCTGGCTTTTAATTCTGTTATCTTGTAATTATCCACATAGCATCCTTATTTCATAGATGGAGAAAATGAGTCACAGAGTGGCAGAGATTTCCCTTGAGAGCTGTTTAAGTTCCTATTAAAATTGCTGCATTAATGGTGAAGTTGGTGCTATAATTTTGTAGTGTTCACAATCCTGCCTGAAATCCTTGTTGGAATAAGAGAGTTGAGGAAAGAGCGTAGAGAAAGAGATTGAGAGAGAGGAAGGAGGAAAAACGGGAGGAGGAAAGGTGGGGGGAGAGGGATGGGAGAGGTAATAGGAAGGGGGGAAATCAGTAGAGAAGAGGGAAAGGAAGAGAAAGTAAACCTTCAGCCATTGTGGGGAACATGCAACAGCTGGGAGGTTAGGACCCAGTTCCACAGCTCACCAGCTGCATGATTAAACTGTCTAAATCTCAGTCTTCTCATCTGTGAAATGGACTAATTACATCTGCTGTGCCTCCCTTGCAGGGTTTGCCAGACCACAGGAGACCCACAGCTCCTTTAAGTGTAAGAAGAAGCTTTGAAAAACACAGAGTGCTGTTCAACTCTAAGCAGCATGATGGCAGACAGTCAGTTACTCCTTTAGGGAATTCAGGGTTTTGGTTACCCTGGAGGGTCACTTAAGACATTTGAACTCCCCCTTGCTACTGAGTGAGGAGTGCCACATGTTACAACGGGGCCAATGTGGGCTTCATTTATAAACAGTGAGAATTCCAAAGCAATCCCGAAGGGAGGGGGTGAGCTGCTCCAAAGAAAGGGCTCTAGGCGCCAGGAGAAATGGAGCTGTCTCCCTGCTTTTTGAGGCCAAGACATCAACACTTAAAGCAGCCACAGGGCGAGTTTAATTGAACCGGCAAAGCAGAGAAAGAACTCAATTGAGGTGCTCTGCCCTGTAGGCAGGCTGCCTGCTGACATGAATGAGAACTGTACCCTGGTAAGGAGATGAGGACTGGCTCGCACACTTTAAGTATCCCATGGGCTTTCTTATGAGTGAATCTGCTGTCCTTTTGGCCCTGGAAGCAGAATTAAGTCCTCAGAGCCAGGCCCAAGTGATGGGACAGAAGAAAGAGAAAAACGATTTCTGAACTCTAACAAAAATGCCTTTTTCTCAGGGTCTAACAAGGCATCTTCTGGGACTTCAACGTGAGACTCCCCGCCCCTCATGACATATTTCTCAGATACTGTAAACACGGACTAATTTAGTCTCTTCACTTGTCACTCATTGTTGACAAATACAATAGTAGTCTTTGCCAGTAGAACACTCTGTTCTCCTGAAACAGTAAGAGCAAAATGCAGGGCTTTTAAATGAATGGGGATCCACCTTCACAGAAATGGATGCAGTACAAAGTTACATTTAAATGACACAGGAGAGTACCTCGCTGAGAGTCTCTCAATATTGTAACCTTGCCTCTGCCCCAGCCATTCAGTGCTGGCAAACCTGGGATCTTCCCGGACCGGGGCACAAACCCGTGTCCCCTGCATCGGCAGGTGGACTCTCAACCACTGCGCCACCAGGGAAGCCCTATTGCTTTCATTCTAAGGGTGAGAAGTGGAAACTCAGGGAGGTTAAGCTCTTTATCCAAAGCCACCAAGCTGTAGAACCAGAGCTCAGATCCAGGCTTGTTTGGTCCAAAGGCTAGGCTCAGGCCCCAGTGCTGCACTGCTTTCCCATTGGCAGAGGTCAGTTGTGGCGGAAAGAAACCTGATTCCATATCAGACTGACTGCACTGAGTCTCAGCTCGGTGACTGTGGGTAAATTATTTACCTGGCTGTGTTTCCCTTCTTCCTTAAACAAATGGGGAGAGTGAGGCCTGCCTTATCTTCCTCACAGAGTTGTGAGGATCAAATGCAAAGATTTGTGAAACTGTAACAAACCTCACAACTATGAGGGATTGTAGTAGCATTTCTGATTAGAAAATTATCACTCCATGTCATTATATCAGGGGACTTATCCTTGGAAAATTTTGATAGAAGCATTAACAAGGCTGATGACATTTTGCCTGTGGTTGGTGGGGTGCTTGGAAGAAGTGGCTTGTTATTCTCCAAACATGGATATATATATAATCTCATCCCACATGATCTTTTTACAAGGTGACTACATTTCTCCTGCTGAAGGACATGGGAGTCGAATGTCCTTTGCCCTTGAACCTTGGCAGTGGTTAACATCTTCCTTGATCAATGGAGAATGGTGGAGGGATGCTATGGGACTTGATGTGAAGTGAGCCTAAGGTGATAAAGAAGATCAGCTTCCACCTGGCTCAGGTCCTTGTCCTTGGAAACCTGCCACTGTGTCGTGAGGAAGCCCTAGTCACGTGGAAAGGCCATGTCTGAGTGTTCCCAGCACCAAACACAACCAGGCCTTGACTGACAGCAGCATCCGTGTGTGAGTGAATATGCCTTCAGATAATTGCAGGCCTCAACCTTTAGAATCTTCCAGCTGAGGCCCCAGACATCTTGGAGCAGAGACAAGCTGGCCCCAGTATGCCCCATCTGAATTCCTGAACCACAGAAACCATAAGAGATAATAAATGATTATTATTGTTTTAAGTCACTAATTTGGGGTGGGTTGTTAAGCAGTAAAAGATACCTAATATAAGAAAACATTAAAACAGGGTCACAAAGACTCCAAGATAACATCACAGTTTTCTCTAAGGTTCATTTTGCCAGGGGAGCTTTCCATTCTGGAGTTCAAGAAGATGCTGCGAGACAGGAGATGTTGAATCTGGGCCAACCTGGAACCATAGACCTAAGGGATGGGCCACTGCAGCCCACAGAAAGAGAGCTCACCAAGCAGGCCAAGCCGGTGTTAGGTGACTTTTCACACTAGGATGCTTTTGAAAAGGAAAGGACGTGTTACTGAGTGTTACTCTGGGGCAACAGGTGTAGATGAGGGTGTCCTAGGTAAATTGGGATTTAGAGACTGGGCTGACACCAAGGAGATGATGAGAGTCCTGAATGGCTTGCTGACTAGCTGGGCTGGTGGGGTGGAATTTAGGAAGAAAAGTTTGGAGATCTAGACAGGCAAGTCTGTGTTTGTAGCAGTAGGACACAAAGTCACAAAGCTGGGTGTAGAGGCAGAATTCAAGTCCCAGGTAGGGAGAGGGAGGCTTGTTCTTAATGACAGAAAGACAAGAAGGAAAAAACATCAGTATTATACTGCTCCAGCTCTGAGACCTCTCTTTTTTTTCTTAAATTTATTTTATGTATTTATTTTTGGCTGCTTTGGGTCTTCGTTGCTGCGCACAGGCCCTCTCCAGTTGCAGCGAGCAGGGGCTACTCTTCGCTGTGGCACACGGCCCTCTCACTGCAATGGCCTGTCCCGTCGCGGAGCACGGGCTCTAGGCGCGCGGGCTTCAGCAGCTGTGGCACGCGGGCCCAGCAGTTGCGGCTCCAGGGCTCCAGAGCGCAGGCTCAGCAGCTGTGGTGCATGGGCCCAGCCACTCCGCGGCATGTGGGATCCTCCCGGACCAGGGCCCAAACCCGTGTCCCCTGCATCGGCAGGCGGACTCCCAACCACGCACCATCAGGGAAGCCCTCTGAGACCTCTCTTAACCAAGAGTGTGAACTTCAACTATTTTGTTTTGAGAAACTCTTTATCTAGAAGTGGAATAAAGATGGAGAGAGGCATGAGTCATCTGGAGTGTGTGTGTGTGTGTGTGTGTGTGTGTGCGTGTGCATGTGCACGTGTTTGGTGGGGGGCATGTGTAGAAAAGACAGGGAAATAAGAGAGGGGGTAGAATGAAGTTCTGGAGGGAGGCTGTTTTGGAGCAGAAGTGGGTTCTGGAGCTGGTAGCTCCTGACCTAAAGACCCTAAGGATGGCAGTGAGGGTGGCAGGCCACGTCCAGCCCAGCAGCTTGCGGGCATAAGCCTTTAGCAGCCTGTCCAGTCTCTGCCTCATACGCTTTAAAGAATAGGAATTTGTCTGCAAGGGAAAGACCACACACAGTCCCCAACCACACCCCTGCTGTCACCCTAAATGACACTGGCACGGCTCAATTAAAATTTTGTGAGAAGGGAACAGATTATAAGGACATCGTAGTTGTAGATTTCTCCATGAGATGATTTACTGAAGGAGTCGAAGATTCCTTTCTATCAAAAAATAGCGTAATATTTATATAGTCACAGAATAAATAGAATCCTGACTTGTGCTTTATGTTTTACACAGCTCATTCCAGGTACTTGGGTTCTTTCTGACTGTTACAGCAGTTGTCCCTCTTCTGGGAAGTAGAGGAGACTTTGTCTGCCCCTCTCCTCATCTCACTAAGCTTGTCTCAGTGGACTAAATGAAGCCTCTCTTTCGTTTGCCTGGGGATTCCCTCTTGCCCTTCCATACACTGACATACCTAAACCCCTGTTCTTTTACCACATTTGGACTTTCTCACCACCACTGTTGCCTGGGCATTTAATGCTATTGTATAGAGTAGTGGCTTTCAATTTCTTTGACTATGACTTACACTAAGGGACACTTTTTACGTTGTGACCCAGTAAACACACACATCACATATATAAAACTGAAACCAAAATTTCACAAGATGGTATTAATACTCACAAGGCACCCTGCTTTGTACTCTAATAGCATCCGTCCCATTCCGTTGTAAGATGCGCTTCCCTATGCTGGCCTGTTCTATTAGATCAAGCAAAATTCAATCAAGTTAAATTGGAAATCATTAGCTTGATTAGATACTTTTCAGACTTAAGAAGATTGACTGTGTTCATTTGTGAAGAAAAAAGAGGGAAAATGAAAGGTCTTATGAGTATTTTTGACAATGTACCTTCTAAGACAAATTTAAAAGGTGGATTATAATTGGAAATTTTATAATACCTTTTAGTTTTCTAGGAATGGAATTTATAACAGTTAAATCCATTGCTGGAAGTTTACAACTCAGTCTTCCTCATACACAAACACGTGCACATGCATTCGAGCCCATTACACACGCATACACACACACACACACACACACAATTTCCAGATATCTCTGGGAACTCTTATCAAATATCAGGGTATAGGGTATTTTGTTCCCCAATCAGAAGTGTCTAAAAGTCCATTGCTGGGTGAGGAAACATATAAACCATAATATAGATACATTGTCAAAGCATCATCAGTCTTTTGACAGCTGTAAATAATATCAGATTATTTCCTCTGTTTGAAAGGAATTGGGTTGTGGTGGTTAAAAGGAATAAGATCTAGTCATCTAATAAGAGGAAGTAGCTCCCCGAAGGGGGGAAAAATCTGGGTAAAGAGAAAGAGAAAAGGAGCTGAAGTTCAACCTAGGTGTTAGGTATTCTGCTAACACTTGGAACATGTTCCTTCATTTAATGGTTAAAATGAACCATTACCATGGGGTCAGCATCCATTCACTGAGTCACAGTCTACAAAATGCACTCGGCCCCTACTGTGCTTTAGATATCGGGATTAATAGTGAGCAAAGCCCACAAAGAGCTTGCCCTCTACCAAGAGATACCCCTTTATGCCTAGTTAAGTGCTTAAGGAGAGGCTCCTTGTGTTGTGTGTGAGACCATCTGAAAAATTTAGTTGAGATTTTGTTGTAAAATAATATAATTAAATCAGTTTTCACCTTTTTAGCTTCATGCACATACTTTTATATTGTGCAGTTATTAATAGAATTTGGTTTACAGAATGTGATTTCTAGTATCCTGTCTTAAACTTCTAATTTTTTCTGCTTTAATTCAAGGCACTTCTCTAAAATTACCAGCCATTGCAATACATAAAGTGAATGTGCCAACACTTTGTCAAGGCTCAAGGTTCTATATATTTATACATAGATCACTCTTGGTACCAAGCTTTTTTAAAAAAATTGTTAGCTAGGGTGGTTAGAAGACACTGTATTCATTTTCTAAGTTATGAAACAAACTCATCATATTTGAGCGAGTCACATCAAATATCCAGATGAAAATGGGATACTCATTGCCATATGATTGTTTAGCATGAGTTCAACACTCTAACCATCACAGACTCACCTTTTTCTTGGAGAACTTTAAAAACTAAAACACTTTCTAGTACTTGTATAACACTTTGTAATTTACAAAAGTTTTTTTAATGTTAATTTTTCAGGTATAATTTACATATAGATCTTAAGTATTCAATCTTAAGTATGTAGTTCAGCAAGTGTTTCGACAAACATATACACCCATGTAACTATCACACTGCAATTAAGATGGAACATTTCCAGCACCCTAGAGAGTTCTAGTCTGTCACACACCCTCCCCACACCACACACAGAGGCAACCATTGTTCTGATTTTATCATTATATACATTTTGTCATACTGTATGTATTCTTTTGTGTCTGGCTTCTTTTACTGCACATGTTTTAGAGATTCATCCATGGTGTTGTTTGCATTAGTAGTTCCCTCCTTTTTATTGCTGAGTATGAGTATACCACAATTTATTTATTCATGCATCTATTGATGGACATTTGTGTTATTTCCAGTTTGGGGCTATTATGAACAAGGCTCCTATGAACATTTTTTGTGCTAGTTTTTGTATGGCTAAGTGTTTCCATTTCTCTTAGGTAAAGAGTTAGGAATGGAATTTGGGGGCATAGGAGACATATATGATTAACCTTACAAGCTGCCAAACAGTTTTCCAGTATAACTGTACCATTTTATTCTCCCACATGCCATGTATGTGAGTTCCAATTGCTCTACATCCTTGCCAACATATGGCATTGTCAGTCTTTTTAGCCAGTCTAATGTGTGTGTGGAGTTTTCATTTCAGCTTCATTGTGAGTTTTATTTGCATTTCCTTGATGTCTAATGAGTTTGAGCATTTTGTTATGTGCTTACTGGTTATTTGTCTATCTTTTGTGAAGCGTTTGTTTGCATATTTTGCCATTTTTAAATTGGGTTGTCTCTCTTTTTGCTATTGAGTTTTAGGAGCTCTTTATTCTGAATTCTGTATTCTGTATTCTGAATACAAGTCCTATGTAATTTGAATATTTTTTTCCCAGGCTGTGGCTTGCTTATTAATATTTTTTAATGCAGCCTTCTGAATTTTTAATTTATCCTTTTTTTATGGTTAGTATTTTCAGTGTCCTGTTTAGGAATTTACAAATATTTTATCTTATATTTTCTTTTAGAAGCTTTATAGTTTTAGCTTGCACAATTATGTCTGTGATCCATGTAAAATTAATTTTTGTATTTGATATGAGGCATGGATTGAGATTCATTTTTTTTTTCCAAATTATTATCTGGTTGTTGCAGTATTGTTCATTGAAAAGATTTTCTTTTCCTGACTGAACGGTTTTGGCACCTTTGTTGAAAATCAGTTGATTGTATAAGTGAAGGTAAAGTGTTGGACCATCCATTGATTTCTTTGTCTATCCTTATACTAATACTGTATATCTGGATTGCTGTAGTTTGATAATGTTGAGACCTTCAACTTTGTTCTTTTTTTTGCAAAATTGCTTTGACTATTCTAGATCCTTTGCTTTTCCATAAAAATTTTAGAATTAGTTTGTCAACTTCCACAAAAAAGCCCACTGGGATTTTGATTGTTGTTGCATTGAAGCTATAGAAAAGTTGTTGATAGATTGAGCCTCATAATACAGATGAGCAAACTGAAGCTCAGAGAGCCATGGAATTTAGAACACTACAGTTGGAAAAGACATTGGATAAATTGCAGTTTTCTGCAGTAGTTCTTTAACCTTGTTGCACACTGGAATCACCCGGGGATCTTTAAACCACATATATGTGACTCCCACTCTGAGATATTCTGATTTAATTGGTCCTACTTGCAAACTGGGCATCAGGATTTTTAAAAGCTCTCCTGGTGATTCTAATATGCAGCAAACTTTGGGGACCACTTGTTTAGTGCTCAAATTTATAGATGTGGAAATTGAGGTCCAGAAGTTATAAGCAAGTTGCCTAAATTTACAAAAAAGTTACAAATTGACTCACTGTAAACCCGCTGCCCTTCACGCAATGTCATATGGCTGTTTAAAAAAAAATTATGTAAACCTTACAAAACAACCACCACTGCAGCTCCGGACCAAGACTAAATAGCTGCCACTTTCTTGCCAGCAGAGAATCTTATCTAGCTCTTTGTGTCATACTGAGCAAAATTCTAAATGTGAATTTATTTCCTCAGGGAAGTAACAAAGAAAAGGAATGGCGAGGGGGGAAGATTGAAAGAAATAACACAGGCATTAGGGCCAGGTGTGTTATTCTTCCCCTGGATGCCAAGTCAATAGCTGTCTTTGTGTTGTCAATTTTCAAGCTATAAAAACAAAAGACTATTTGGAGAAACATGATGAAGCCTGAAGTCTTATGCTTCTTGGGTAAAAACACAGAATATCTGATAATATTACTAATTTCAATATTAGCAATTTCTATTTAAATTTCATTTAAAGAAAATTGCTTTTAAACATCATAAGAAAAAGAACATTGCTCAACATGCACATTTATTTTTTCTCTCTGTGGGATTCAATATCTTTCTGTTCAGAAAATAGAAATTTAGGACAATAAATAGAAAAAGTGGTGTTATACAATCATTACTTCTTTAATTGAGTATATTCGAATTTATAGTGCCTCTTTTACCAATTTAAGATTTTTAAGGTCTTTGAGGACAGGAAATGTTTTTCTTACTTAGTAAACTCTCATTAGCACAGTGTATGGCACGTAGAGGGCTGTCAATGAGTGTTAAACAGAACTATCCTATGGAAGAAGAAAAACTAAGGGCCACATTAGATCGTCTCTAACAAAAGCCTCACAGTTCTTATTTTAACAATCAGACACTTCATTTCAAAGCTTTAAAACAATGCATGCTAAGTGGATCTTTCACCTTTAAGCTTCATGCTGAACATCTTTCAGAATAAAAGTAATAGTTTCACAATTTTTCTCATTTCAAGGTGTTTCGAGACAAAAGAAGACTGTTCCAATGTACCTTTTATTATTTATTATTATTATTTTAGCTGCTTTGGTCTTCGTTGCTGCGCGTGGGCTTTCTCTAGTTGCAGGGAGCCGGGGTGGGGAGCTATTCTTCGTTGCCGTGTGCAGGCTTCTCATTGTGGTGGCTTCTCTTGTTGTGGAGCACGGGCTCTAGGCGCACGGGCTTCAGTAATTGCAGCGTGTGAGCTCAGTAGTTGTGGCTCATGGGCTCTACAGAGCAGGCTCACTAGTTGTGGCACGAGTTTAGTTGCTCTGCAGCATGTGGGATCTTCCCGGACCAGGGCTCGAACCCACGTCCCCTGCATTGGCAGGCGGATTCTTAACCACTGCGCCACCAGGGAAGTCCGCCAATGTACCTATTTAGTTAGGAGATTTTCTAACTACATTGGGCTTTTCTAGATTGTTTATCGTTATTTGTATTTTGTCATAAGGCATTTTTCAAGCTGACCTTCAAGCTGCCTATTGGTCATCAATTCTCAGAATTACTGTTGTCAGTAAATAACCTATTCTCTAGTTTTTGAAATAGAACCAGTTTTTTTTTAAAAAATACGAGTGATGTGCCAGAAACATATTCAAAGCCAGTCTGCATGTTCCTAAAGCAACAGTAATTTTTCTAAGCTAGAGCTGTATGTGGGGTCCACCCTTAGAGCTATCCTGTTTGGACTGGGCCAAAAGAAGAAAGAGGAGGCAGGAGATGGGCGACATTCCGAGTTTACTTTAGGGATGGTAGAGGATAAAATGAGAATACAGACATGTCTTTCTGTTATTTTTATCTCCCAGATTAGAGGAGAAAATCATGATGGAGTAAACATGTATTTAATACCTAATTTGGGGATTTTGGAAAACTTAGATCCAAGGGGACGATTGAGGGAGGGAGTGACTATGGGAGGGGGAGGAGAGCGGCAGGGAAGGGAAGGTTCCTTGGGAGCCATCCTGCCAGAACCTGAACTGTACTTCACTGCCGTTATATTTAAGAATGCTGGGGCTTCCCTGGTGGCGCAGTGGTTGAGAGTCCGCCTGCCGATGGAGGGGACACGGGTTCGTGCCCCGGTCCGGGAAGATCCCACATGCCACGGAGCGGCTGGGCCCGTGAGCCATGGCCACTGAGCCTGTGCGTCTGGAGCCTGTGCTCCACAATGGGAGAGGCCACAACAGTGAGAGGCCCGTGTACCACAAGAAAAAAAAAAAAAAAGAAAGAAAAAAAAGAAAAAGAATGCTAGAGAAGTTGGCCAAGAACCATTTAGAGGAGATAGGCTTCAGCATGAGATATAAGCTACTTTGATCATTTCGATATTGCTGTGGAGGGTAATTCACAGTGGCTTTTAGTTGAAAAACCCTTGCTCCCTTATTCAAAAAGATACATGCACCCGCATGTTCATTATAGTACTAGTTACAATAGTCAGGACATGGAAGCAACCTAAATGTGCATCGACGATGAATGGATAAAGAAGATGTGGGACATTTATACAATTGAATACTACTCAGCCATAAAAAAAGGAATGAAATAATGCCATTTGCAGCAACATGGATGGACCTAGAGATTATCATACAAAGTGAAGTAAGTCAGAGAAAGACAAATATCGTATGATATCACTTATATGTGGAATCTAAAAATATGATACAAATGAACTTATTTACAAAACAGAAACAGATCCACAGACTTTGAAAACAAATTTATGGTTACCAAAGGGGAAAGGTATGGGAGAGGGATACATTAGGAGTTTGGGATTAACATATATATACTACTATATATAAAATAGATAAACAACAAGGATCCACTGTATAGCACAGGGAATTCTACCCAATATTTGGTAATAACCTATGTGAGAAAATCTGAAAAAGAATGGATATATGTATATGTATAACTGAACCACTTTGCTGTACATCTGAAACTAACACAACATTGTAAATCAACTATATTCCAATATAAAATAAAAATTAAATTAAAATTTTAAAAGTCATTGGTTGGTAATAAAGAGCCAGTTGATATCTGCTTGATCAATGATTACTTCCTTAAGGGAGCAAGGGTTTTTCAACCCCCCCATTTCAGATATGCTGACACAGAGTGGGTATCATCCCTTGCTCTTCTTGGTAGAGTGGTATATTGAAAAGTGTGAGTATGCCACTGACAGTGACACCACTGCCCTGTGTTATTAGATGCACTACAGATCATATGACTCAGTATTCTCTTCCATAAGCACTTACCTACACCACTAGCTTTCAAGCTTTAGTCAAATCACTGTTACTTCTTCAGATTGACCATTTGGACTTAAAATATGATTCTATGAAGGTGAGCCAACTTTTTAAAACTCAGATTCTGAAGGACTGCAATCTCAGTTCTAAAGCAGTATAGGCTTTAGAGTTAGCCATATTTGTGTTTGGTTCTGGTCCTTTTCTTATTATCGTGAGACTTTGGACACAATTTTTTAAACTTTAATGTCATTCTCTTTAAAATGGACACATGAGTACTTAGTTCTCAGGGTTACTGTGAAGAGTACATGAGAAGATGTAGATACATATAGCACCCAGGACAGTGCTTGGCATATAGTAGGCACTCAAGACATAAGAGCTACTACTACTATTATTATATCATTATCATCATCATCATTATTCCACTACTACAGGATAATTCTGTAGGTCAGTAAATGAACAAGAAATGGTCTTAAATAAAAAAGAACATTGATATCTTGCAAGTGAAACTTGTAGAATTTGGAACAGTAAATTCCTATACTTCTCATTATCAAAGTTTGTCTAGTATTTGTTTAGTTATCACTTAAGAATGAGATGAAAGTTACTTTAATTATTAATATTCTGTCAAATAGTTATTTTCTTACTGAATATTTTATGATGATACTCAACTGAATATTGTATATGACAATCAGGATTAGGTAAAAAGTATGACATTTGAATCTTAGGAATAAAAAAATCCTGGAATTGACTCCTGAATTTAGATTTGTTCCTGGAGAGTTTCAAGAAGAGAATCAATTATGTATAAATAAATCTTTAAACAAAAACCAGACCTACCAAACAGTCACCAATTGGTGGTTTGGAGCCCTGAATGGCTCCTATATTCTATATCATTTCTAGATTTGGGATTTTAGGAGTTCAGGTGTGATTGTTAATTTTATGTGTCAATATGACTGGGCTAAGGGATGCCCAGATAGTGGGTAAAGCATTATTTCTGAGTGTGTCTGTGAGGGTGTTTCTGGAAGAGATCAGCATTTGAATCAGTAGAACAAGTAAAGAAGATCACCCTCTCCAGTGTGGGTGGGCATCATACAGTTTGTGGAGGGCCCTAATAGAGCAAAAAGGAGGGGGAAGGGTGGATCTGCTCTTTGCTTTAGCTGGAACGTATGTCTTCTCCTGACCTAGGACACTGGTTCCCGTGGTTTTCAGATGTTTGGGTTTGGATTAGAAAGAAGTACACCACCAGCTTTCCTGGCCCCCAGCTTGCAGACAGCAGACTGTGGGACTTCTCATTCTCCATAGTCCTGTGAGCCAATCCCTCATAATATATCTATTTTTATATATCTATATACTATATCCTGTTGGTTATATTTCTCTGGAGAACTCTGACAAAGGGTAACCCACAAACATTACTGCCAAGTGCATAGAGTACATTCTTTTTGAGAAGCCTCCTTTTCCTCAAATAAACCTTGAAAATGAACTTGCCACAATTCAAGGAAAATGGAGTGAAGCTGGGGCTCTCAGCCAAAAAAATAAAAAACTGCTTCATCTGAGGCATGTAAACATAGCCTATGAGATGTCAACATATAATAATGAATAGAAAAGAATTCAGGAGGAGAGATAAGCTATTAAGAATAAAGAGAGTGAAAATTTTATGAGTTAAGAATAAACTCTCATAACATTCACCTCCTTAATAATCAGCAGAAATTCCAATTTGGAATGGGTTAAATCCTCTGCTGTGAAAGAATGATCATTCTTACTTTAGTTGTCTTACTATCATGTATCACATCCAATTTTTGATATTAGATTAGAAATTGTAAGCAACCATTCCTGAGGATGAGTAGGCATTTGCTCCTCCCATGAGGAGCTGGGGACAATGCTCTTTCATGGCCCCTAATGACTGAGCATCACTGGGTACCAATGAGGAGCAAAAGTGGATCTCAATAGGTTTCATGTATTAGCTCACTGAATTCTCACAACAACCTTGTGAAGCAGGGGCTGTTAGTTATTCCACCTATAGACAAGGAAACTGAAGCTTAGCAAGTGAGGATACCTTAGATATCCTCAAGGTACATTGTTCAGAGACGAGATATGAACCCAAGTCTGCCTGTCTTCCAACTCCCCTGTTCTTAAGCATGAGTCCATTGAATTGGAAGACAGAATGAGAGGAAGCCTCCTCCTCAAGCTGAATGAATGGATGCTTTCATCCTGATTGAATACATTTATGTTGACACCCAGAGCTGAGGGAAGAACTCAGGCAAACTGTCAGCCTCAAAAGGGATTAGAGTAATGTTACCTTTGGATCAGAGATTTGGGGGTCCCGTCAAGCTCTTCAGTGCTTCTGCTAGGGTCAGACAGAAGGAGACTGTATTTGGATCACTCTCTGCAGCATATTAGCTGTGTAATCTTGGAGCAGTCAAATAAGCTCTCTGAGCCTGTTTCTTATCTGTGAAAATGTGGTGAGTAAGAGCACCTGCCTACAGTAGAGTTACTCTTGCTGCTCAGCATCCTTTACTCTTATCCTGGTCAAAGGATCCCAAATTTCCTTCAGAGCTCTGTCCTCTACCCTATTCTCAGTTCATGTGCTTTGGATGCTGTTGTATGAGACAGAGATCTAGCCAATAAAGGTACTGTATTACACAGCCATAGAAATGTGTTCTGGTGAGCGTCAGTGAGATGGGATGAGACTTTGGCCCAGACTCTTGGGCAACCATTCATTGCTGAGAATGAAGCAGACATAGAGGAAGTCAGAGTCAAGAAACAGAAAAAAATATCATCTGGGACCTCAAATCAAGCTGTACCTGAAGCCAAACGTATCCCAGATCTTTCAGTTAAATGACTTAGTTGCTTCATACCCTATACATAATACTATACATAATACTTTATAGTTGAAAATGTCCTAACCATACTACTTGTTATGAGGATAAAACATAGTTCAATGTAAAAATTAACAAAGTTTCTGATGCATATTAACTACACCATAGTATTACCTATTTTAATTTTTCTCAGATTCTAAGCTATACTTTGGGAATTTAATTATTTTTTGCTTCTATTTTTTCTTTTCTATACATTTTTATTTCTTTAGGTCTTAGTAATATTCTTCATTTACCAATCTAGTGTTGTAGCTCACAAACATGAAAAAATTCAGTCTAACTACTAGTCATATATGTAAACAAAAATGACATTATCTCATTATAATATATAATTATTATATTCTTGAAATCAATTTAACAATACTATAAAAATCCATTAAAATGTCCATTGTTTTTGATCCAGAAGTTCACTTCTGACACACTCACTCTTATGGAAGTTACATAAAATTCAGGCAAGAGTTATGTGTCACGTTACTAATAATAGTGAAAAATTGGAAGGAAACACCTCTTTTTAAAAAATTAAATTTAATTAATTAATTAATTTATTTATTTTTAACATCATTATTGGAGTATAATTGCTTTGCAATGTTGTGTTAGTTGCTCCTGTATAACAAAGTGAATCAGCTAAACGTATACATATATCCCAATATCCCCTCCCTCTTGCGACTCCCTCCCACCCTCCCTATCCCACCCCTCTAGGTGGTCACAAAGCACCAAGCTGATCTCCCTATGCTACGCAGCTGCTTCCCACTAGCTATCTAGTTTACATTTGGTAGTGTATATATGTCAATGCCACTCTCTCACATCGTTGCAGCTTACCCTTCCCCCTCCCCGTGTCCTCAAGTCCATTCTCTACATCTGCATCTTTATTCCTGTCCTCCTGGCCCTAGTTTCTTCAGAACTTGTTTTCTTTTTTTTTTTTTTTTATTCCATATATATGTGTTAGCATACAGTATTTGTTTTTCTCTTTCTGACTTACTTCACTCTGTATGACAGACTCTAGGTCCATCCACCTCACTATAAATAACTCAGTTTCATTCCTTTTTATGGCTGAGTAATATTCCATTGTATATATGTGCCACATCTTCTTTATCCATTCATCTGTCAATGGACACTTAGGTTTCTTCCATGTCCTGGCTACTGTAAATAGTGCTGCAATGAACATTGTGGTACATGTCTCTTTTTGAATTATGGTTTTCTCAGGGTATATGCCCAGTAGTGGGATTGCTGGGTCATATGGTAGCTCTATTTCTAGTTTTTTAAGGAAACTCCATACTGTTCTCCATAGTGGCTGTATCAATTTACATTCCCACCAATAGTGCAAAAGGCTTCCCTTTTCTCAACACCTTCTCCAGCATTTATTGTTTGTAGATATTTTGATGATGGCCATTCTGACTGGTGTGAGGTGACACCTCATTGTAGTTTTGATTTGCATTTCTCTAATGATTAGTGATGTTGAGCATCCTTTCATGTGTTTGCTGGCAATCTATATCTTCTTTGGAGAAATGTCTATTTAGGTCTTCTGCTCATTTTTTTTTTTTTTTTAACATCTTTATTGGAGTATAACTGTTTTACAATAGTGTGTTAGTTTTTCCTTTACAACAAAGTGAATCAGTTATACATATACATATGTTCTCATATCTCTTCCCTCTTGCATCACCCTCTCTCCCACCCTCCCTATACCACCCCTCTAGGTGGTCACAAAGCACAGAGGTGATCTCCCTGTGCTATGCGGCAGCTTCCCACTAGCGATCTAATTTACATTTGGTAGTGTATATATGTCCCTGCCACTCTCTCACTTCGTCACAGCTTACCCTTCCCCCTCCCCATATTCTCAAGTCCATGCTCTAGTAGGTCTGTGTTTTATTCCCGTCCTACCACTAATCTCTTCATGACATTTTTTTTTTTTTTTAGATTCCATATATATGTGTTAGCATATGGTATTTGTTTTTCTCCTTCTGACTTACTTCACTCTGTATGACAGACTCCAGGTCTATCCACCTCATTACAAATAACTCAGTTTCATTTCTTTTTATGGCTGAGTAATATTCCAATTTATATATGTGCCACATCTTCTTTATCCATTCATCTGTTGATGGACACTTAGGTTGCTTCCATGTACTGGCTATCGTAAATAGAGCTGCAATGAACATTTTGCTACATGACTCTTTTTGAATTATGGTTTTCTCAGGGTATATGCCCAGTAGTGGGATTGCTGGGTCATATGGTACTTCTATTTTTAGTTTTTTTTTTAAGGAACCCCCATACTGTTCTCCATAGTGGCTGTATCAATTTACATTCCCACCAGCAGTGCAAGAGGGTTCCCTTTTCTCCACACCCTCTCCAGCATTTATTGTTTCTAGAGTTTTTGATGATGGCCAATCTGACCGGTGTGAGATGATAGCTCATTGTAGTTTTGATTTGCATTTCTCTAATGATTAATGATGTTGAGCATTCTTTCATGTGTTTGTTGGCTACCTGTATATCTTCTTTGGAGAAATGTCTATTTAGTTCTTCTGCCCATTTTTGGATTGGGTTGTTTGATTTTTGTTATTGAGCTGCATGAGCTGCTTGTAAATTTTGGATATTAATCCTTTGTCAGTTGCTTCATTTGCAAATATTTTCTCCCATTCTGAGTGTTGCCTTTTCATCTTGTTTATGGTTTCCTTTGCTGTGCAAAAGCTTTTAAGTTTCACTAGGTCCCATTTGTTTATTTTTGCTTTTATTTCCATTTCTCTAGGAGGTGGGTCAAAAAGGATCTTGCTGTGATTTATGTCATAGAGTGTTCTGCCTATGTTTTCCTCTAAGAGTTTGATAGTGTCTGGCCTTTGGGTCTTTAATCCATTTTGTGTTTATTTTTGTGTATCGTGTTAGGGAGTGTTCTAATTTCATTCTTTTACATGTAGCTGTCCAGTTTTCCCAGCGCCACTTATTGAAGAGGCTGTCTTTTCTCCATTGTATATTCATGCCTCCTTTATCAAAGATAAGGTGACCATGTGTGCGTGGGTTTATTTCTGGGCTTTCTATCCTGTCCCATTGATCTGTAGTGCTTTGGTGCCTGTACCATACTGTCTTGATTACTGTAGCTTGTAGTGTAGTCTGAAGTCAGAGAGCCTGATTCCTCTAGCTCCGTTTTTCTTTCTCAAGATTGCTTTGGCTATTCAGGGTATTTTGTGTTTCCATACAAATTGTGCAATTTTTTGTTCTAGTTTTGTGAAAAATGCCATTGGTAGTTTGACAGGGATTGCATTGAATCTGTAGATTGCTTTGGGTAGTAGAGTCATTTTCACAATGTTGAGTCTTCCAACCCAAGAACATGGTATATCTCTCCATCTGTTTGTATCCGCCTTACTTTCTTTCATTAGTGTCTATAGTTTTCTGCATACAGGTCTTTTGCCTCCTTAGGTGGGTTTATTCCTAGATATTTTATTTTTTGTTTGCAGTGGTAAATGGGAGTGTTTCCTTAAATTCTCTTTCAGATTTTTCATTAGTGTATAGGAATGCAAAAGATTTCTGTGCATTAGTTTTGTATCCTGCAACTTTACCAAATTCATTGATTAGCTCTAGTAGTTTTCTGGTGGCATCTTTAGTATTCTCTACATATAGTATCATGTCATCTTCAAACAGTGACAGTTTTACTTCTTCTTTTCCGATTTGGATTCCTTTTATTTCTTTTTCGTCTTTGATTTGCTGTGGCTAACACTTCCAAAACTATTTTGAATAATAATGGTGAGAGCGGGCAATCTTGTCTTCTTCCTGATCTTAGTGGAAATGGTTTCAGTTTTTCACCACTGAGAATGATGTTGGCTATGCGTTTGTCATATATGGCCTTTATTATGTTGAGGAAAGTTCCCTCCATGCCTACTTTCTGGAGAGTTTTTATCATAAATGTGTGTTGAATTTTGTCACAAGATTTTTCTGGATCTATTGAGATGACCATATGGTTTTTATCCTTCAAATGGTTAACACGGTTTATTGCATTGTTTGATTTGTGTATATTGAAGAATCCTTGCTTTCCTGAGATAAACCCCACTTGATCATGGTGTATGATCCTTTTAATGTGCTGTTGGATTCTGTTTGCTAGTATTTTGTTGAGGATTTTTGCATCTATGTTAATCAGTGATATTGGCCTGTAGTTTTCTTTCTTTGTGACATCTTTTTCTGTTTTTGCTATCAGGGTGATTTTGAACTCATAGAATGAGTTTGGGAGTGTTCCTCCCTCTGCTATATTTTGGAAGAGTTTGAGAAGTATAGGCGTTAGCTCTTCTCTCAATGTTTGATAGAATTCACCTGTGAAGCCATCTGGTCCGGGACTTTTGTTTGTTAAAAGATTTTAAAGCATAGTTTCAATTTCAGTGCTTTTGATTGGTCTGTGTATGTTTTCTATTTCTTCCTGGTTCAGTCTCAAAAGGTTATGCTTTTCTAAGAATTTGTCCATTTCTTGCAGGTTGTCCATTTTATTGACATAGAGTTGCTTGTAGTAATCTTTCATGATCCTTTGTATTTCTACAGTGTCAGTTGTTACTTCTCCTTTTTCATTTCTAATTCTGTTGATTTGAGTGTTCTTCCTTTTTTTCTTGATGAGTCTGGTTAATGGCTTATCAATTTCTTTGTCTTCTTAAAGAACCCGCTTTTAGTTTTATTGATCTTTGCTATCATTTCCTTGATTTCTTTTTCATTTATTTCTGATCTAATCTTTATGATTTCTTTCCTCCTGCTAACTTTGGGGGGTTTTGTTCTTCTTTCTCCAATTGCTTTAGGTGCGAGGTTAGGTTATTTATTTGAGATTTTTCTTGTTTCTTGAGGTAGGATTTTATTGCTATAAACTTCCCTGTTAGAACTGCTTTTGCTGCATCCCATAAGTTCTGGGTCCTCATGTTTTCATTGTCATTTGTTTCTAGGTTTTTGGTTTTTTTTTCCTGTTTTGTGGTACACCGGTCTCTCACTGTTGTGGCCTCTCCCGTTGTGGAGCACAGGCTCCAGATGCGCAGGCTCAGCAGCCATGGCTCATGCGCCTAGCCGCTTCGCAGCATGTGGGATCTTCCTGGACTGCGGCACGAACCCGTATCCCCTGCATCGGCAGGTGGACTCTCAACCACTGTGACACCAGGTAAGCCCCATGTTTCTAGGTACTTTTTGATTTCCTCAGTGATCTCTTTCTTATTTAGTAGCATATTGTTTAGCTTCCATGTGTTTGTATTTCTTAGAGTTTTTTTTTTTCCTGTAATTGATATTAAGTCTCATAGTGTTATGGTTTGGAAAAGATAATTGATATAATTTCAATTTTCTTAAATTTACCAAGGCTTCATTTGTGACCCAGATATGATCTATTTTGGAGAATGTTCCATGAGCACTTGAGAAGAATGTGTATTCTGTTGTTTTTGGATGGAATGTCCTATAAATATCAATTAAGTACATCTTGTTTAATGTATCATTTAAAGTTTGTGTTTCCTTATTTATTTTCATTTTAGATGATCTGTCCATTGGTGAAAATAGGGTTTTAAAGTCCCCTACTATGATGGTGTTACTGTTGATTTCCTCTTTTACGGCTGTTAGTATTTGCCTTATGTATTGGGGTGCTCCTATGTTGGGTGCATAAATATTTACAATTGTTATATCTTCTTCTTGGATCGATCCCTTGATCATTATGTAGTGTCCTTCTTTGTCTCTTGTAATAGTCTTTATTTTAAAGTCTATTTTGTCTGGTATGAGAATTGCTACTCCAGCTTTCTTTTGATTTCCATTTTCATGGAATATCTTTTTCCATCCCCTCACTTTCAGTCTGTATGTGTCCCTAGGTCTGAAGTGGGTCTCTTGTAGACAGCATATATACAGATCTTGTTTCTGTATCCATTCAGCCAGTCTATGTCTTTTGGTAGGAGTGCTTAATCCAGTTACATTTAAGGTAATTATCGATGTGCATGTTCCTATTACGATTTTCTTAATTGTCTTGGGTTTGTTATTGTAAGTCTTTTCCTTCTCTTGTGTTTCCTGCCTAGAGAAGTTCCTTTAGCATTTGTCGTAAAGCTTATTTGGTGGTGCTGAATTCTCTAAGCTTTTGCTTGTGTGTAAAGGTTTTAATTTCTCTGTTGAATCTTAATGAGATCCTTGCCTGGCAGGGTAATCTTAGTTGTAGGTTTTCCCCTTTTATCACTTTAAATATGTCCTGCCATGCCCTTCTGGCTTACAGAGTTTCTGCCGAAAAATCAGCTATTAACCTTATGGGGATTCCCTTGTATGTTATTGTTGCTTTCCCTTGCTGCTTTTAAAATTTTTTCTTCGTATTTAATCTTTGATAGTTTGATTAATATGTGTTTTGGCCTGTTTCTCCTTGGATTTATCCTGTAAGGGAATCTATGCACTTCCTGGACTTGATTGACTATTTCCTTTCCCATGTTGGGGAAGTTTTCAACTATAATCTCTTCAAATATTTTCTCAGTCCCTTTTTCTTTCTCTTCTTCTTCTGAGACCCCTATAATTCAAATGTTGGTGCCTTTAATGTTGTCCCAGAGGGCTCTGAGACTGTCCTCAATTCTTTTCATTCTTTTTTCTTTATTCTGCTCTGCAGGATTTATTTCCAGTGTTTTATCTTCCAGGTCACTTATCCATTCTTCTGCCTCAGTTATTCTGCTATTGATTCATTCTGGAGAATTCTTAATTTAATTTATTGTGTTGTTCATCACTGTTTGCTTGCTCTTTAGTGCTTCTAGGTGCTTGTTAAACGTTTGTTGTATTTTCTCCATTCCATTTCCAAGATTATAGATCATCTTTACTATCATTACTCTGAATTCTTTTTCAGGTAGACTGCCTGTTTCCTCTTCATTTGTTAGGTCTGGTGGGTTTTTACCTTTCTCCTTCATCTGCTGCATATTTCTCTATCTTCTCATTTTGCTTAACTTACTGTGTTTGGGGTCTCCTTTTCTCAGGCTACATATTTGTAGTTTGCATTGTTTTTGGTGTTGGCCCCTGGTGGGTGAGGTTGGCCCAGTGGGTTGTGTAGGCTTCCTGGTGGAGAGGACTGGTGCCTGTGTTCTGGTGGATGAGGCTGGATCTTGCCTTTCTGGTGGGCAGGACCTCATCTCATGGTGTGTTTTTGGATGTCTGTGAACTTAGTATAACCTTAGGAGCCACTCTGCTAATGGGTGAGGTTGTGTTTGTGTCTTGCTAGTTGTTTGGCATGTGGTGTTGTCCAGCACTGGAGCTTGCTGGTTGTTGAGTGGAGCTGGGTCTTAGCGTTGAGATGCAGATCTCTGGGAAAGCTCTCGATGATTGATATTATGTGGGGCTGGGAGTTCTCTGGTGGTCCAATGTCCTTAACTAGGCTCCTCCACCTCAGAGGCTCAGGCCTGTCACCTGGCCAGACCACCAAGACCCTGTCAGCCACACAGCCAAACTTTAGGCTTGACTTATTTATTTAATTCGAGTGTCCATCCTTGACTCTGTTTCCATATGGAATGGATCTTGATCTTATATATCCTATTCTTAATCCTCCTTGGAAATATTGAAAAGAGAGTAATGTATCACTTCATTTCCAGCATAGAGTTCACTGTCGAAAACCAGCAGTTCACACATCAGAAATCTCCTGTTGCCAAAACCTTTGTGCAGTTTACTACAGAGTAAAGGGTTGAAGGGTTGAACTTTGGGGAAGTCTGAGGTCTTCTTCCAGCGTTCAGTAGGTGTTCTGTAGGAATCATTCCACATGTAGATGTATTTTTGACGTATTTGTGGGGAAGAAGGTGATCTTCACGTCTTACTCCTCTGCCATCTTTAAGGTCCCCCTGAAAAGCCTAACTCTTGATCTGTTGTTGAACTATTGTTTCTTAGCCAGGAGGATGGCTAAGAACTTATGAGCCAGTCATAGAACTGAATATTATATTTGCATTAAATAAATATATTTCCAAACAGTTGTTTATTACAAGGAAAAATGAACATGCTATTATGTTAAATGACAAAGGGATACTGAAATTACACATACTAAGAACTTAGTCATTTAAGATATTTTATGTATATTGATTATATATACACAGAAAAAACGAAGGAAAAATACCCCAAAGTACTGGTCAGAGAGGTTCAGAGTTCCAGACACGTGCAACGTGTCCTGTAGGAGTTAGAATTTGCTATCTTTTGTGTCAAAGTGATGACTTAGTCTCTTAAGATGCATTAACAACTATTTCTAGAAAAAATATTTGGGCTTTTGAACCAGGGGCCCAATCCAGGCATCATCTATCAGTTTTCCCTGGCAGGGATTTAAAGAAAACAAACTGAAGAACATTTTCCCACACAGTTGGGGTGAAGTGTGGAATTAGGATCCCTTCTACATGGTATTCCACTCACCTTTTGCATTTCCCTTCTTGAGGTGCCAGTTAAAAATATAACTGGTGAATGGAGACATTGCCCAGGTCACTCCAGTGTGGACAAGTACATGTCCTAATATTGTAACAAAGTCATGTTTCTCTGCTTCATCATTAGGATTTTTGAACCTCTACTCTTTCCAGTAACAATAGTTCCCATTTATTAAATAACCTTTTTATATCAGATTCAGTGTTTGGTACTTTATTCATTTTATATAATACAACATTCTGTGAGTTAGATATTATTATCCTTATTTTACAAAAGAGGAAACAGGCTCAGGGAGGGTAATTGACTTGCACAAAGGCACATGGCCAGTGAATGTCACTGGTGGGATGTGGGCTGTGGTTTACCTGGCTCTAGCTGCATCTTTTAAGAATTTGCCTTAATGGACAGATGCTTGGGAGCAATAGGTTGATGCCACCTCATCTAAGACAGAGGCAAGTCTCTGCTAGATCTGCTTGCTCCTGCTCCTCAGGACTGAAAGGCATCTCCCTGCCTTCTTGAGGTTGTGTGTGATTCTGAGTTAAAGTAGTTGTCAAGGACGTTCATTCATTCATTCATCCACTTAATTAAATATTTATTGAGATACTACCCCATGCCATGTACTATTCTAGGCATGGGGATTTAGAGGTGAGTAAGGAAGAGTAGTCCTCAACCTCCTGGAGCTGACTCTGGAGGTAGTCAACAGAAATAATCATATAAACAAAGACCCAATTAAGGCAATTTCTGGTGGTGGTAAGTGCTAAGAAAAAGATTAAACATTAAAGAGCAAGTTAAGGTGAAAGTGCCACTGGAGCCAGAATTAAGGAGATGTCTAAATGAAGAAACAAATATGAGATGGAGCCAGCCATATGATGATCTGAAGGAAGGACAGTTCAGGCTGAGGCAAATGCAAATGCAAAGCCCCTGAGGTTCAAATGAGTTTGAGACATTCAAGTCAGAGAACAGAAGCTGTTTGGCTGGAGTGGAGTGAGTGGGGTTGAGCAGAAGGGGCTGAGGTTGGAGGGGCAGCTGAGGCATGTTTCTAATGAATATTTTGGCCACAGCAAGGAATTTGGATTTTATTCAAAGTACCCCAGGAAGCCACTGGAAATTTCTAAAGCAAGGAGGGACAAACTCTGATTTCTGTTTTAAATGATTATTCTGGTTTCTGCCAGAGTGGAATCTGGACTGTAAGGGGTCAAGAGTGAAAGTAGAGACCCTAGCCAGGAGGCTGTTGCCGGGGTCCTGTCAGGGGATGATGGTGGTGAGGGATGCCTGCCTTGTGAGCAGAACTCTCTTTCTTTGGGATAACCATCTCCTTCTGGGCTATTCTGTAGTTTTTCTACCCTTCCAAATTTCTGGAGTTGGGCAGGACAGGGTAAACCCTTTACCTCAAGTCTGCAGCCCTGTCTGCTTCTTCTTGGTCCTGGTGACAACTACATGGGCTTGGCTCTGGGCAAACTGCAGTGTCTCAAGCTTCTTCGGGCTCCCCTAGTGGAGTCCCATTGCTATGGAGCCCAGGAGACTCTGCTAACCAGTGTTGTCTCTCTTGGTCTCAAAGCAGACTGGGGCCTGCATGCCCACTAGGCTCTTCGGTGTCCTACTTTGTTTACATGTGCTCAACTCAAGCATGGCCATGCCGGTAAAAAACCTTTCAATGGCTTATTAAAAAGGGGGTGGGGGAGAGACTCCAAAAGATTTTGGGACACTAGATAGCTCTTCCTAAACAGAGCTTGATGAGTTAAGTGTAAATGAATCAGAAACATGTGCACTGGATTTCTTTTTGCAGGCACTTTGGTTTAAAAATGAAAGGCAGGGGTTAGGAGAATGACGGAAAGCATGGCTGAGTTTGCAAGGACCTGAATGAGAACTTCACAGAATGGAGGGCCCCAAACATGGTGAAGTTTTCCCCTGCTCTAATTTCTTTCATCCCCAGACTGTGAGAGCTGCTTGATATATATGGTATTCTGCTGCATTTTCCTTGCAGACACTATGTTCCTGGTATTCCTTGTTTCCTTGCCAAAGGCCTTATTATGCTGTGGATTAAAACATGCTTCACCAAAGCCCTTTTGACTTAAACATCCTAAGAAGTTCACAGGCTTTGTTCTCATGAGATCCAGGCCTTTGATGGCAAGAACTGACTCTATCTTTTAGGCTGTGCTGCAGCCTTATGGGCTCGAGAGAGGGCACTGTCTTGGCACCATTCAGAAACCCTTACCAGCTCCTTGACCTTGAGCAAGACAGTAGTTAAATATTTCAACTTTAGCTTTCTCATCTGTAAAACGGGACAACTCCTTATCTAATGTGCTTCCAAGCGTTGTTTGTGAGGACCAGGTAAAATTGCAGAGCACTTTTTAAATGGCTAATTAAGGTGAATGTGCCAGAAGGTTGTGAATGGCTTTAAGATGGTACACCCAACTTATCTGGAAGTGATATGCGGTAGACGGAGCCGTGAAATGAATTTGTTTTCTTCTTACCTCTTATACTGAGAGGGGTGAGGATGTAAGCTAAGTTGGAATGAGATAATTAGGGACAAGTTCAAGAACAGCATCTCTTCTGACCCATAGTATCTGGCTGTCCACGAATTAGAAACCTAGAATTTTAGAGGTTGGAGAGCATCTTCTTAATCTCTTTATTTCACACTTGAAGAATCTGAGGGCCAAAGGGGAAAATTAATGACCCAAGGTCATATAGTTATCTCACTAAAAATGGTACGATGCCTATGCTGAGAGAATAAGGTCCACTCTTAGCAGTGGGAAGGTCATAAGGAATGAGGTTCAGTTATTTGTAAAGCATTTTATGAGCATCCTATATTTTTAACTAAAAAAATCTCCAGAGCTTAGCATAGTCCTTGGAATGCAAAAGATATTCAATACAATTTTACAGAATGAGTAAAAGAGTGAAGAGTACCAGGTAGATGAGGGGGGAATAGAAAATAAAAAGGAAGCATGATTCTTGTCCTGGAAGAGCTGTGGAGACAAGATGTAATTAAAAACAAAAAACAAAAAAACTGAAGCACTGCAAGTGAGAGGAAAGTGATGTAAGTAATTGTAAGTAAAATGATATAAGACTTTTAATTTTTTTTAAGAAAGACAGATTTTAAAACAAAATAGGATAATTCATGCCTCCAAAACAAGCAAGACACATGCCAGTATTCAGGTGGTAAACCTTCAATTTTTCTCTGTCATTAAGTCCTCCTTGAGTAAGCGGGCCTATGACCCATGCTGGGCAATCACTCTAGGGCAATACTCTGATTTCAGCTCTTGGTACAGGGAAGGGCATGTGACTTTGTCAACAAGGTCAGCCACAGTGCTTCCACGTTATTTGGTATATGAACAGCAGACAGAGAGGGTCTGTCTTCCTTCTGCATTGTTAGTTCATAGCATGTATGCTGAGAGTAGTCAGCGGCCTTCTTTCCCAACATAAGAGAGATACTAAGGTGATGTCAATGAACAGTCAGAAATGGAGCCAAGAGAAGGAGAAAGGAGTTGATATGATGACTGAATTCAAGTCCCTGGACTCGGCCATGCCTTAAGTCCAGTTACTTAAGCCAATAACAGTCTTTTTCTGCAAAAGGGTTTCTTTCACCTTTATTAGAAACAGTTGAGAATTTAAATCGTTAAAATGGTGGAAGAGTAAGACAGGGAGATAAACTTCCTCTTCACAAATACATCAGAAATACATCTACATGTGGAACAGCTCCTACAGAACACCTACTGAATGCTGGCAGAAGACCTCAGACCTCCCACAGCCCAGGTGTCAGGGCTGTGCCTCTGAGGTGGGAGAGCCAAATTCAGGACACTGGTCCACAAGAGACCTCCCAGCTCCATGTAATATCAAATGGCAAAAATCTCCCAGAGATCTCCATCTCAATGCCAAGACCCAGCTTCACTCAATGACCAGCAAGCTACAGTGCTGGACAACCTATGCCAAGCAACTAGCAAGACAGGAACACAACCCCATCCATTAGCAAAGACACTGACTAAAATAACAATAAGGCCACAGACACCCCAAAACCCACCAACAGACATGGACCTGCCAACCAAAAGACAAGATCCAGCTTCATCCACTAGAACACAGGCACTAGTCCCCTCCACCAGGAAGCCTACACAACCCACTGAACCGACATTAACCACTGGGGGCAGACACCAAAAACAACAGGAACTATGAACCTGCAGCCTGTGAAAAGGAAACCGCAAACACAGTAAGTTAAGCAAAATGAGAAGACAAAAAAAAACACACAGCAGATGAAGGAGCAAGGTAAAAATCCACCAGACCTAACAAATGAAGAGAAAAGAGGCAGTCTACCTGAAAAGGAATTCAGATTAATGAGAGTAAAGATGATCCCAAATCTTGGAAATAGAATATAGAAAATACAAGAAACGTTTAAAAAGGACCTAGAAGAAGTAAAGTGCAAACAAACAGTGATGAACAACACAATAAATGAAATTAAAAATTCTCGACAAGGGATCAATAGTATAATAACTGAGGCAGAAGAACAGATACATGACCTGGAAGGTAAAATAGTGGATATAACTACT
Organism: Kogia breviceps; assembly: GCF_026419965.1. Taxonomy (NCBI): domain Eukaryota; kingdom Metazoa; phylum Chordata; class Mammalia; order Artiodactyla; family Physeteridae; genus Kogia; species Kogia breviceps. The sequence continues at coordinate 26,161,356 of NC_081328.1, forward strand.
GCAGAGGCAGAATAAAGAAAAAAGAATGAAAAGAATTGAGAACAGTCTCAGAGACATATGGGACAACATTAAAGGCACCAACATTTGAATTATAGGGGTCTCAGAAGAAGAAGAGAGAAAGAAAGGGACTGAGAAAATATTTGAAGAGATTATAGTTGAAAACTTCCCTAATGTCAGAAAGGAAATAGTTAATCAAGTACAGGAAGCACAGAGAGTCCCATACAGGATAAATCCAAGGAGAAACATGCCAAAACACATATTAATCAAGCTATCAAAAATAAATACAAAGAAAAAATATTAAAAGCAGCAAGGGAAAACCAACAAAAAACACACAAGGGAATCCCCATAATGTTAACAGCTGATCTTTCAGCAGAAACTCTGCAAGCCAGAAGGGAGTGGCAGGACATATTTAAAGTGATGAAGGAGAAAAACCTACAACCAAGACTACTCTACCTAGCAAGGATCTCATTCAGATTTGATGGAGAAATTTAAACCTTTACACACAAGCAAAAGCTAAGAGAATTCAGCACCACCAAACCAGCTTTACAACAAATGCTAAAGGAACTTCTCTAGGCAGGAAACACAAGAGAAGGAAAAAACTTACAATAACAAACCCAAGACAATTAAGAAAATCGTAATAGGAACATACATATTGATAATTACCTTAAATGTAACTGGATTAAATGCTCCCACCAAAAGACATAGACTGGCTGAATGGATACAAAAACAAGAACCGTATATATGCTATCTACAAGAGACCCACTTCAGACTTAGGGACACATACAGACTGAAAGTGAGGGGATAGAAAAAGATATTCCATGCAAATGGAAATCAGAAGAAAGCTGGAGTAGCAATTCTCATACCAGACAAAATAGACTTTAAAATAAAGACTATTACAAGAGACAAAGAAGGACACTACATAATGATCAAGGGATCGATCCAAGAAGAAGATATAACAATTGTAAATATTTATGCACCCAACATAGGAGCACCCCAATACATAAGGCAAATACTAACAGCCGTAAAAGAGGAAATCAACAGTAACACCATCATAGTAGGGGACTTTAAAACCCTATTTTCACCAATGAACAGATCACCTAAAATGAAAATAAATAAGGAAACACAAGCTTTAAATGATACATTAAACAAGATATACTTAATTGATATTTATAGGACATTCCATCCAAAAACAACAGAATACACATTCTTCTCAAGTGCTCATGGAACATTCTCCAGAATCGATCATATCTTGGGTTACAAATCAGATCTTTGTAAATTTAAGAAAATTGAAATCATATCAAGTATCTTTTCCGACCACAATGCTATGAGACTAGATATTAATTACAGGAAAAACATCTTAAAATAATGCAAACATGGGCTTCCCTGGTGGCGCAGTGATTGAGAGTCCTCCTGCCAATGCAGGAGATATGAGCTCGTGCCCCAGTTCAGGAAGATCCCACATGCCACGGAGTGGCTAGGCCCATGAGCCATGGCTGCTGAGCCTGCACATCCGGAGCCTGTGCTCCGCAATGGGAGAGGCCACAACAGTGAGAGGCCTGCGTACCACAAAAAAACCCACACAGAAAACAAACACATGGAGGCTAAACAATACACTACTTAATAACCAAGAGATGACTGAAGAAATCAAAGAGGAAATCAAAAAATACCAGAAACAAATGACAATGAAAACATGACGACCCAAAACCTATGGGATGCAGCAAAAGCAGTTCTAAGAGGGAAGTTTATAGCGATACAATCCTACCTTAAGAAACAAGAAACATCTCAAATAAACAACCTAACCTTACACATAAAAGAACTTGAGAAAGAAGAACAAACAAAGCCCAATGTTAGCATAAGGAAAGAAATCATAAAGATTAGATCAGAAATAAATGAAAAAGAAATGAAGGAAATCATAGCAAAGATCAATACAACTAAAAGCTGGTTCTCTGGGAAAATAAACAAAATTGATAGACCATTAGCCAGACTCATCAAGAAAAAAAGGGAGAAGACTCAAATCAACAGAATTGAAATGAAAATGGAGAAGTAACAACTGACATTGCAGAAATACAAAGGATCATGAAAGACTACTACAAGCAACTATATGCCAATAAAATGGACACCCTGCAAGAAATGGACAAGTTCTTAGAAATGCACAAACTTCTGAGACTGAACCAGGAAGAACTAGAAAATTTAAACAGACCAATCATAAGCACTGTAATTGAAACTGTGATTAAAAATCTTCCAACAAACAAAAGCCATGGACCAGATGGCTTCACAGGCGAATTCTATCAAACCTTGAGAGAAGAGCTAACACCTATCCTTCTCAAACTCTTTAAGAATATAGCAGAGGGAGGAACACTCCCAAACTCATTCTACGAGTTCAAAATCACCCTGATACCAAAACCAGAAAAAGATGTCACAAAGAAAGAAAACTACAGGCCAATATCATTGATTAACATAGATGCAAAAATCCTCAACAAAATACTAGCAAACAGAATCCAACAGCACATTAAAAGGATCATACACCATGATCAAGTGGGGTCTATCCCAGGAATGCAAGGATTCTTCAATATATGCAAATCAATCAATGTGATACACCATATTAACAAAATAAAGGAGAAAAATCATATGATCTTCTCAATAGATGCAGAGAAAACTTTTGACAAAATTCAACACCAATTTAAGATAAAAACTCTCCAGAAAGTAGGCATAGAGGGAACTTTCCTCAACATAATAAAGGCCATATATGACAAACCCACAGCGAACATTGTCCTCAACAGTGAAAAACTGAAACCATTTCCACTAAGATCAGGAAGAAGACAAGGTTGCCTACTCTCACCATTATTATTCAACATAGTTTTGGAAGTTTTAGCTACAGCAATCAGAGAAGAAAAAGAAAAAAAGGAATCCAAATCAGAAAAGAAGATGTAAAGCTGTCATTGTTTGCAGATGACATGATACTATACATATCCTAAAACTGCTACCAGAATCCGAAAGATGCTACCAGAAAACTACTAGAGCTAATCAATGAATTTGGTAAAGTAGCAGGATACAAAATTAATGCACAGAAATCTCTTTCATTCCTATACACTAATGATGAAAACTCTGAAAGTGAAATTAAGAAAACACTCCCGTTTACCATTGCAACAAAAAGAATAAAATATCTAGGAATAAACCTACCTAAGGACAAAAGATCTGTATGCAGAAAATTATGACACTGATGAAAGAAATTAAAGATGATACAAACAGATGGAGAGATATACCATGCTCTTGGTTTGGAAGTATCAACATTGTGAAAACAACTCTACTACCCAAAGCAATCTACAGATTCAATGCTATCCCTATCAAACTTCCAATGGCATTTTTCACTGAACTAGAACAAAAAATTTTACAATTTGTTTGGAAACACAAAAGACCCCGAATAGCCAAAGCAGTCTTGAGAAAGAAAAATGGAGACTGGAGGAATCAGACTCCCTGGCTTCAGACTATACTACAAAGCTACAGTAATCAAGACAGTGTGGTACTGGCACAAAAACAGAAATATAGATCAATGGAACAGGATAGTAAACCCAGATATAAACCCACACACATATGGTCACCTTATCTTTGATAAAGGAGGCAAGAATATACAGTTGAGAAAAGACAGCCTCTTCAATTAGTGGTGCTGGGAAAACTGTACAGCTACATGTAAAATTATGAAATTAGAACACTCTGTAACACCAGACACAAAAATAAACTCAAAATGGATTAAAGACCTAAATGTAAGGCCAAACACTATCAAACTGTTAGAGGAAAACATAGGCAAAACACTCTATGACATAAATCACAGCAAGATCCTTTTTGACCCATCTCCTAGAGAAATGGAAATAAAAGCAAAAATAAACAAATGGGACCTAATGTAACTTAAATGCTTTTTCACAGCAAAGGAAACTATAAACAAAATGAAAAGACAACCCTCAGAATGGGAGAAAATATTTGCAAATGAAGCAACTGACAAAGGATTAATCTCCAAAATTTATAAGCAGCTCATGCAGCTCAATATCAAAAAAACAAACAACCCAATCCAAAAATGAGCAGAAGACCTAAATAAACATTTCTCCAAAGAAGATACACAGATTGCCAACAATCACATGAAAGAATGCTCAACATCATTAATTATTAGAGAAATGCAAATCAAAACTACAATGAGATATCATCTCACACTGGTCAGAATGGCCATCATCAAAAAATCTAGAAACAATAAATGCTGGAGAGGGTGTGGAGAAAAGGGAACCCTCTTGCACTGTTGGTGGGAATGTAAATTGATACAGCCACTATGGAGAACAGTATGGAGGCTCCTTAAAAAACTAGAAACAGAACTACCATATGACCCAGCAATCCCACTACTGGGCATATACCCTGAGAAAACCATAATTCAAAAAGAGTCATGTACCAAAGTGTTCATTGCAGCTCTATTTACAATAGCCAGGACATGGAAGCAACCCAAGTGTCCATCAACAGATGAATGGATAAAGAAGATGTGGCACATATATACAATGGAATATTACTCAGCCATAAAAAGAAACAAAATTGAGTTGTTTGTAGTGAGGTGGATGGACCTAGAGTCTGTTATACAGAGTGAAGTAAGTGAGGAAGAGAAAAACAAATACCATATGCTAATACATATATATGGAATCTAAGAAAAAAAAAGGTCATGAAGAACTTAGGGGTAAGACAGGAATAAAGACACAGACCTACTTGAGCATGGACTTGATAATATGGGGAGGGGGAAAGGTAAGCTGGGACGAAGTGAGAGAGTGGCATGGACATATATACACTACCAAATGTAAAATAGATAGCTAGTGGGAAGCAGCTGCATAGCACAGGGAGTTCACCTCTGTGCTTTGTGACCACCTAGAGTGGTGGGATAGGGAGTGTGGGAGTGAGTGTGACGCAAGAGGGAAGAGATATGGGAACATATGTATATGTATAACTGATTCACTTTGTTATAAAGCAGAAACTAACACACCATCGTAAAGCAATTATACTCCAATAAAGATGTTAAAAAAATAACCACAAAAACAGTTGAATATGATTGGTAAGGTGCTCTGTAGACCTGTTAGTACTGGCTGGGGAAGCTGTGTGAGTTGATGAAGATAAGCAGATCATTTGTGGAAGCCAGGAATACTTGAATGGCGTTAGCATCTGGAGAAGTAATTTAGGGTTGAGGGATGAGTCATGAAGGAGAGAGCAGTTACCTCTGGTCCAACCTGGGGAGCAGGAAAGGCCACCCCTCCATTTCATACTGACCCAGTACCAGAAAGAGTCACCACTGGAATCCACTATTTGGATTAAGTCAGACATTCTCAAAGTATATTCTTCTGAATACCACATATAAAAGGACTGTGTGTTCAAACACATTTATTTTCTTTACTTCAGGACTTTTTTAGATTTAACTCTCCTAATATTCTTTGAGAATCTCCAAGAGGCAGCTGGAGCATATATTTCCTACCTTTTTTTGTTCAGAGAACTCTTTGTTTTGTTTTCCTTTGGCTGGAGGAGCCGCTCATAAGAACATCCTTTGATGGGTCTTGGGTTAAGGCATTGTTTCCCTGGAAGACCCCTGCAGAGTAACATACTGCTGGGGCAAAGTAACATTATTTTATCCTCTCTTCTTTCCACAAACCACTGGAGGTGCAGAGGAGAGAAGAATGGAACAAATGGTTAAGAGACCAAGGATGGAGTATGGAAAAGAGGAGGAGGGAGGAAGCGTGTGGGGCCCATTCAGAAAGTAGGATTAAGGGAAGTGGTGACAACAGAGGGAAAGACCAGGCCCTGAACCTCTTGGTAACCACGGCAGTCAGGAGGGGAAACCGTGATGACTCTCCTTCCCGAATTGAGTTTTGTGGCTCTAATTACCTCCTAAAAGCAAGTAAAATAGGTACTTGAGAGAGACAAAGAATTCTTTTTCGTTTTAACACTTAATTCTAAGAAATCATTGATCATATGGCTTCTTATATAAGAGACACTGAATAACTTATTAGATGGTCTTCAATAGCGAATTTACAGATGGCATAGAAACATCCTTCGTATGGCTGTTTCCTCTATTAACATATAACAAAAATCAAAGACTTAGTATGAAGTCACAGCCCTTCGTGGGAATATCTGCAGTGAACTAAGGTCTTGTAGCCTGGCATGTTACTTAGTGATCTCAAGGGAGTAGACAGCTCAGGGACTCTCGCAAGAGGGGGAGTTAACAAGTTAACCAGGTGGAGATCACCGAAGTGCGCAGAATAGGTTATTACCTCAGTGAAGTGCTACTGGAGAAAGCTGAGAATAGCGTTCTGAGTGAAAGGTGTATAGGGCGGGAACATTTTGAAAGTAGGGGGAGGAACAGTAGGGAGAAGGGCTCAGGTGGAAGCAGCATACAGACTCATGATGATTCAGCAAGGATGTGTCTTGGGGGCCACAGAATTAGATTCAAAAGTGGGTAAAATTCTCAGAGAGTGGATGGCCTAAGATAGTGCTGGTACAATGAAGCCTAGCTCTGAAGCTCCAAATCAAAAATTGAAGGAACCATATACAACCCAGGGTTCAAAATGATTGATTGTATTTCCAAATGGAAGAGATCCCCAACACTCAGATTAAGTGTAATTTACAAATGACTCAAGCACAGTTGAAAAATGTCAAGAAAGCCAAATTTCACTGTTCACCGATGTAAATGTTCTACACTCTGGTTGTTTCAGGGGAAAGCTAATAACTTGACCATCCTAACAGTGACAACAGCCATTTTTGTATGTCCCTCCCATCAAATACTGTATCCTTTGGTCACTTTGTCCAACACTTGGCCTCCAGGTTGTGATGGTCCTATTCAGGCTCCCCAAATCCCTAAACTCTAATTTTATTAAAGATTGCACTACTTGCTCAAATATTGGGTTTCTTCTCAGAATTTCGGGGAATCTGTAATTCCCACAAAACCTATGAGCTCTAGCTCTATCAACATTTGTTTATTTACTTTTAATAATATGAAACTAGCACAAACAGGGAAATGTGGGCAGAGAAAGAAGCAACAGAAGCTGCTCACAGTGGCTGTGATTTAGATGGGCTCTTGTAGGACAATGCTAGAAAGGATGTGAGGATGGGGCCAGAGGGGTAGGCGGAGGGCTTGGAGAGGGTAATGCTGTTTACTCCCCCATACAAAGGCTTTGTAGAGGGGAGAGGAGAGTATTAATAGGTTTTATGAGTTCCAAACCAGAGGAGATATGTAAGATAGACTGTGAGTTATGGATGAGTCACTTACAAATGAGAAAACTGAAGGCCAGAAGACTGTCATTTCTCTGAGATCAGATACTGGCAAGGCCAAGGTTAGAATCTAAACCTCTGGGGACTTCCCTGGCAGTCCAGTGGTTAAGACTATGCTCTTCCAGTGCAGGGGGCATGGGTTCGATCCCTGGTTGAGGAGAACTAAGATCCCATATGCTGCACAGTGTGGCCAAAAACCAAACAAACAAACAAAACCCACCTCTGGACTCCCAGTTCAGTATTGTATTTGCCACATAACTTGGACGGACTGCAAGTGTGGAGAGAGCTATTTTGCTGTCCTGAGATCTGGGCTGACTTTGAGGGGACAGAAGAGCACAGGGGACATTTGTTACACTTGGGAAATTTCCCCAGATCAACAGAAAGAGAAGGGAGGCGTGTGTATGTAGACTGCAAACTTTTTGAAATTTGCTTCCGGTGTCCTAACGAGCTCCTGAACACCAGGAAAAATACGGCGGTCTCTCCATGCGGGAGGTCTAAGAGGCAGACGATGCATGAAAAATGCCAGGGCCAGGCAGGCAGGCAGCTGTTCATATTTCAGGACAAGGGCAATGATATTGATGGAATCCTTCTGCAGAGGAAGAGAGGCTCCACATACTGAATACGTTTCACAGTTCGGCTTCTTTGCAGACAGCGCAAATCCGATGTGGTCACTTGACCTCACTCTGTGACTTCCTCCTCACGGATTTGACCCACTTTTACCAACCCTGTCACAGAGAAGATGCTCTTTTCCCAGTGAGCTCCAGTGTCTTCCCGTCACCCTAATCTGTGGACAGCTCCCATAGGAACCTGGATTGATATCACCATCTTCAGTGAGACTCCAGTATTGCCCGACCGGAGGGAGAATAGAGTCCCCCACAAAACACTTTCCCTCCTCTTATCCACGCCCTTTTGATCTTTCACAAAATGTAATGTCACATGATGGTAGCCTCAGAGGTCAGACTTTCACAGTTGGTTGGTCCCTCTGAGGGGTCTTTAAGTTGAGAACTGTTGGAAGCCCTTTGGGCTGGAGGCTATGGTACAACAGCAGGTATCAGAGGGACAATGACAAATGAGAATGGTGTCAAGAGAGACTGTTCAAATAAACAGTTGGATGCTTGGAAGTACAGCCTGAAGACCTCAGATCTTTCTCTCCCCTCTGTTTCTTTTTTCCCCTAAAACAGAAGATTAAGTTTGCTGTGAACATGAGCTGATGAAAAGAATTCAAATAGTGCTTTGAATGGGCCCCCAGTCAGACCCACAGGAGAGCTACAAATTGCTTTTGGAGACACCAGTCTCCCTTTACAGAAAGTTAGCATAAAGCCTGCATATCTTCTTTCTATAAGGTACTAACTTGTAAATTAACCTTTAATGGTGTATAAATGATGTCCTGAAAGAACTGCTTATGCAGCTATATTTATGATCTAGAAAATTGCAAATATTTACAAGATTATAGGTGTTAATGGTCTGTCAAAAATGTTTGTGTATTGTACATACGTTAAACCCCGGTTTCAGACCACCCTGGTATAAAAGACCACCACTCTCTAGTCCCATATAGTGTTTCGCTTTGATTCCATATATGCCAATCCCTATAATTAGCCTGTTCCCTAATATAGATCAAGTCCACTTTATAGGGAATTCTCCCGATAGTTTTCATTTAGTTTAAATCCAGGACCCAGGCTGCCTATGTAAACTGTTTGCTAAATGGCCCAGGACGGCCAATCGATCTTATGTCAGCCCTTCAGAGGCTCCCGGGCAATGGCCTGTGAACTTGTCCGTCTTGTTTCTGAGTGGGCCCCACTGCAAGGCCTAAGTGCCCCTGGTTTGATTGCTTTCCTGAAATAAAATTAAGCATATATGCATGCTCCCAGGACTCTCCTTCTGCTGAGGTTCAGTCGTTTGAGCCACAGACATAATTCATTTCAAAGAGCAGCCTAGTGTGACAATAGCACCTTAACTCCAGTGCTTGACACCGGAAAGGACATCAGGCAAAAGGGGACGGATACTCTCCTTTTTCCATCATCGTTAAGCCTATTGTGGCACATTTCTCTGAACATCTGTGTTCTGTGAGTGGGTGCGGCAGGAAGAAAAGAAAAAGGGTCACAGGTTGTTTTGAAATGGTTCTTCCATCCTAGTTTATTATCTCATTTGCACATTTTCATTAATGTCAAACTGTTTCCACAGCTGTCTCAAGATGATGGGTCTCCCGAGGCATTTGCCAGAGCTGTGTCTGTCGCAGCAATTCAGAGAGCAAGCTTCTTTTCCAGTGTTAGAAAGGAGCTGCCTTCCCACCTACTCCACTGAAAACACGCAGGAATATGTTTGCCGAAGCGCTGATGTGACAAGATGAACTTTTGAATTTTTACATAGCTCTTCACATAATCACTCCCTCCCACTCAGTCCACTTCCCCACCCCACTCTCAAAAACAGAGCAGGGAAATAATGAAGTCAATTTTCCTTTAAGCCCTCTAACGAGCCCTGAACGACACACTCTTAATTTTCTTGAAAATAAAATAGGGGTTTGGGTGGCTGCGGACTGATTGAAACCATTGAAGTCTCTGCAGAGGTCCTAAATGGAGCCGGCCAGATGGCTTCGGGCTCCAAATGAGGAGAAGGATGCCCCAGAGTGGAGGGGAGAGGCTCTGAGGAATCAGGAACTCTGTGTTGGGGAGAGTGGCTTCTCCAGTCCTCTTCTCCGAGATGATTCTCAGAGCTACCAAGTCTTTGGACCTGCCCTGTATTTGGGAAGGATATCGGGATGCTTGAGAGGGCTTACCTACAGAATTCCATTGAAGCTGTTCTGAAAATCTCTCTACCTTAAAACGCCTGTCAAACCTGTTAGGCTAATGATTCAGTACCTAGGATTCTGGCCCTTCGGGGACCCACGTAGGAAGAGATGGGCTTCTCAGAGATATTCCCAATATGTCAGAGACACCCACGGGAGTCATAGAACTAACTGGGTTCAGACTGAGAAGGAGAGCTAAAACCTTTTAAACTCAGATCCTATCAACTCAATATGTTTCTGTTGGTCCTCTTACAGTGGCAGTTTCTGATTAATAACAAAATGAGGAAATTGTTTTTCAATAATTGCATCTGGAGTAGATCCTGCAAAAATATGGACTCAGAGAGGAAAGGAAGATAACAAGGTCCATGGAGGTGAAAAGTGAGAGGCCACTGGTCTAGGGGGGCTCCGTGTGGGCTACGGAGCACCAAATCACCCCCTTTTTTTAAAATTCGGATGCCAAGTGAGGAAACTGAAAAGTAAACACAAGATCAGATCCCAATCAGGGACAGAGTCCAATCTCTGTTCAGTTGCTGCTTATGTGTATCTAGGAAAACAAATGGCTGAATAGCCAAATGTACTATATTTGCTTACTCTCACAAGAGGGTTATGAGTTTGTTAGCTCTCTCTCTCACTCAGGAAGTGATCCTCTTTAAGATGGAAGCTTAAAATTAGGGAGCAACCAGGGCACCAGGCAGGTGAGGCTGGGCCCTGGCGGTTCATCAGTGTCGTTTCAGAGGGAGGGGCCTGGAATAGCCACACAAACAGCCGTGCATCCATTCCGCCTGGAGAGAATGGCAGGGCCTGGGAGGAATTCATCAATTGTTTCAAACCTTTTTTTTTTTTTTTTTTAAGCATTATGGGTTTGGCAAAACCCCAGGCATACTTTACCAAGTGCTTTTTTCCCTCACTTTTTAATCCCACGTGTATTTCAAATGCAACCCGTATGTTACTGATTCATTTACACTTAACTCATCAAGAATGCTGCTTGGGATGAATTAGTTGATGCCCAAGGAGAAGGCTGGTCCCCTTTTAAAGATGTTAGGAAGCTTTTCCCCGCCTCAGCCCTGTTTGCCAAATGTAGTTCAAAGTGAGCCACCACCCCCACACCACCAATTTTTAGTAACATTAGAAAAGCCATTTCCAAGGAGCACTAAACTTGGGGAAATTCTTCATTCCAGTCTCCCTCATTTAAAAATCTGTGTGCATTTTAAGGGAAATCTGATCCATATGCTTCTGATTCATTTACACTTAAATCATTAAAATGTTGTTTGGAGCAGCCACTTGGTAAACAGAAATGAGTACGAGCCTCTTTTATTATTGTTTCATCAAGCCCTTTTCTGCAAAACAGGAAGTCACACTGGGAAAGTTGACTGTCCCAAAGTTTAAACTATGTATGATAATGTTTAAGCCACCGTGGTTTCGATAAACCTATTTTTGGCTATCCTCACATGAAACCCAGGGCAGCGCTCTGCTTGAATGGCAGATGCATGATCATAATTGCACGTAATGAGCCAAATTGCATCCGTGAGTAAGTTACTTCCTTTAAGTAATTTGAACGGAGTGTGTGTGCGTGCGTGTGGTAACAAATCCTTTGGATGCTAAATATACCTGGTAAGAGGGGACTGAAAATGGAATTGCATGCTGAGAAAGAGGAGAGAATCAACGCGAGACGGTTTATGTGTTTCCATGAACATTAATGGGAAACACACGGGATATAGTCTTCTTTAGTCCTAGTTGAAGACTAGTTAAGGTCATTGAACCTGTGTCACCAAGCTCACTGACAATCTAGCGGGGCAAATTGTTACCGTCCCCTTGTTCTCTCTCCTCTATGACAATGTATGCCAGTGGACTTTACTCTCTTTCTAAACCCTTTTTGTCTTCCTCCCCTGAATCTCATGGTATAAATTATACTGGGAACAATCACCTACTCCAACTGTTTCATTTTACAGAAGCGGAGACAGAAGTCCAAGAGTTAGTAACAAAACTAGGACATAGAAGCTTTGACTCCTGAAGTCAAATTGCGACACAGCAGTTAAAAATGAGGCCTTGTGAAGTGTGTTTGAATACTGACTTCCCCACTCAATGGTTGGTGATTTTAGGCCTGTTACTTAACCTTGCTACATCTTCTCTCCCTCAAAACTAGGCATAATAATAGTACCTAAACTACAAAGCTGTTGTGAAGATTACATAAGCCACTCCACACAATGATGTCGAGATGTAATAGACACTCAAGAAATCATGGCTGACATTCTTTCTATTCCTCTGTACAGTCACTCTATATCTAATAATTTGGGGATTTCATCAGGGCAAAGGAATTTTATGAATAAAGAGACGAGGGTAGCTGCAGTGAACTGGATAATTTGCATATGTTCTAAAGTCCTCTCTCTACCCACTCTTTATTCCAAATCCTGCTCAGTGATGGGCAGGATCCGTGCACACCCAGCTCTGCAACAGAAAGCACATGGATGAGGTCAGCACCTTCCTGACATGGAACTCTGTACAAAACTCTCACATCCTGTGGCAATCAATGTGAAAGCAAAACGGAGACTATTTAGGGGGGAAAAAAAGCATTACAGCCATCATTTATTAATGTTGTTACTATTTTCACATCTATAGCCTAGTATTATCTTTCAAATATAATTTTTAAGCCATAGTAGGGCATTATGATTTCTAGTTTGCACCGTGGGTCGTGAAAGTTCCTAAAAGTTCACCTATCAGGTAAAGACATCTGAATCCCATTAGAACTGTGAGATGGGGATTTCATGGCAAATAAAAACACTGTATCATTTTAATAAAATCATCATGTGCAAGTGAACATGGAGGCAAGGAAGGGTTAAATCTGTAAGTCTTTATTCCACACTTCTTATTCTGGCTAAAATGCTACACTTCCAGCAGAGACGTTTAGTAACAACATTATCAGTCTGCTACAGAAGCTGGGGTTAGTTCCAGATTTTTGTTTATCTTAGGTTGAGGAATTATAGTGAGGTTTCCAGGGTAGCATTTGAATAAGGACAGGGCAAGAGGCTGACAAGTGCTCTTGGAAGGCAGGGGTGCTGGGAGGCAAGACAGGTAAGCTAACCAGTGCCCGTTTCCCCTTTGGTTCCAAAATCCCCTCCTGGAGCTTCAAATGCTGCTGGAGAAAACCGATGGTGACCTGTTTTCTAGATCCAGGGTGACGCATCCTTTAATATTAATTTCTTAAATTGTCCGAAGGAAACCGTGGCTATGCCTGTTTCCATGGTGCCAAACATCTGGATGAAGGTTGGGGGGAGGGAATCCCCTGAATAGGGGACTTGTCCTCATTTGCTGTGGCCTGGAGGGTCGGTGACTCTGAGTAAACTGGCAGGGTTTCTGAAGAGCACATCGTTCTGGGAAAGAAGCTGAGAGTCCAAGTGGAGGGTTTTACACACTGTTGGAAAATGCTCCCCACCGTGTCACTGGGGTGTCTGCAGGCCCGGAGCCTGTGGGATTGACCCTCTTTTTCCAGAGTATGAGCAAGAGAGAGACTGTTAATGTTTAAGGGCCAGTGAATAAAATCAGTTGTGTAGCACGTGGCATTAATGCAGCCCTGTTGTTTACAGCTCCATTTACAACCAAGGGCAAATGAACAGATGAATCTCAAAGGTCCTTATCGGCTCCAGGATTCAAGTACCAGCTTTTCCTAGTAGAGAAATGACAGCTCTACCCCCAGGACAACTACACCCTCCTCCTCCTCATCACCACCACCATTAACACAAAGCTAAGTGAGAGCTTACTATTTCCGGTACCAAACCAAGGCTTTAAGATATCATTTAATTTAATCTACTAGTAACCCTTTGAAGTTGGTGCCACCACAATTTCGTTTATAAATCAGGAACCCAAGGTTAAGTGAGTTGACCAGGCCACCAAGATAGCAAGTGACAGACCTAGGCCTTGACCTCAAAGCTTATGGCATTGGTCAGTATGCAGTTAGGTAATCCGGACCTAACTTGAATGAATGAATGAATAAATGAATAAACAAATAATTACAAAAGCCCTTTCTGACTTAACTCACTTAAGTGACTGTTGATAATCTTGGAAGATAATACTGTTTGGCAAAAGAGCTAGAATTGAGGGTTGAATTCCAAATTTATCACTTTGTAGATGTGTAGCCTTAGGCAGGTAATTATGTCTCTGAGCTTAGTTTTGTACCTGTAAAATAGGGATAAAAGTAACCACTCTGTAGAGTTGTCATTAAAGTTTTAAAATATATAGTGTGTCTGGTTCATAGGTGGTCACTAATATGTGTTACATATTATTTTTAAATACCTTGAATGTTTATATTAATTGCTTATTACAAGTGACCTAAAACTATCTTTTAAGAAAACTGGACAGGTAGCAGTCAAGGGAAGCTGGCCTCATTTCCTGCCTACCATCCTTAAACCTTCAGAATATGACATCCCCACCCCCCGCCCGACTCTTTACTACAAGTTCTCAGCCTCAAATAATGAAAAAACAAACCTGATGAATTCCAGCTTCCTTTCATAAGGTGAGAGAACTAGAGGAGGGAAGGCTTGTGTCTGCCAAAAGGAAAATACTCAAATTTTGAGAGACTAAGAGAAATATCACATCTTTTTTTTTTTTTTTTGCGGTATGAGGGCCTCTCACTGTTGTGGCTTCTCCCGTGGCGGAGCACAGACTCCGGATGTGCAGGCTCAGCGGCCGTGGCTCACGGGCCCAGCCGCTCTGCGGCATGTGGGATCTTCCTGGACCGGGGCACAAACCCGTGTTCCCTGCATCTGCAGGCATACTCTCAACCACTGCACCACCAGGGAAGCCCCCACATCTTTCTTATTTTGTAGTTTGCAAATAATGATTTTCTTCCAAGCTCACAGATAATGGATTAAAATCAACACTCCTCTACTCTGCAGTAAATGGCTTGACTTGAGTTTTTGAAAATGTTTTCATTAATCTTTTCTAACTCCTAGCAGGCTGTTCTCAGACTAAGGCTAGCACTGGTGGTTTACAGTGCTGGACAATGGAGGGATTCAGAATGGAAACAACCACTCTTTGGGTAGGTCTTAGCTCATGACACATTCTTTCTTTAGGCAGAGTCATTATCTACTAATTCTTCTCCACAGTAAATTTGCAGTTCTTATATAAATTCCTGTTATTAGAATATGGAGCCTTAACCAGTAATGACAAAATGTAACCAAGGCACTCAAACGTTTTAGGCTCGATTGTCTTGAATATCTAAAATTTAACAAGCTTGTGTAAAAGCTGTGTGATATACAATAGTCCAGGGAAAAGTTGACCATTTACAAAGCATGATTGGGTTACAGTTACCACACTGACCTTCTTGCTTTGTAAACAGGCTACTTTTTCACTGGGGTAACATACAGATTAAATTTCCATTAAAAATTAGCCACTTCTAAATTTATACAATTAATTTGGACTTCTCTGGGGGTACCAAGGAAAGGATGGCAATGCACTTTTCTTTTTACAAGTGTGTTTCTCACAAGGAGTATCCCCTTCCACACAGCCTGAGCTTAAAGGGAGCAGTGAGTGTCCTTTTCTGGGGCAAATGTCTGTACTTGGTGGACTGAATTGGCAGAGAGAGCTAAATCCTACATTCCAGGCGTTTGGAGCTGTGCTGTGACTCAAAAGGAGGAAGCCTGAAAAAAAGCTGGACTTACTTCCCACCTCCTCCACCCTCTCTGTACCCAAAGGCACCAGTGCTCTTTCCAGTATATTCTACAGTTCCAAGCTCAAGGATTGTGCAAATGTAACCAGCAGTTGTGACCAGCTGTCTCCACCCAAACACCATCAATGCAGGGCTGACACAAAAGAGAATCACTGAATCAAATGGCCATGGTCAAGGGTAGGCTAGAACCCAGGACTTACTTCTCCTGCTGCCTTTCTCCCCCACCCTCATTCCTTCCTGTTCATGGTCTTTCACTGTTCATTCTTCCTCTCCCTGGCCCTCTTGGACTGTAGTCATTTAAGCCTTAGTGCTCATGGAGTAGAGGCAGGACTGGTCTGGTGTCAGGAGGCAGGATGCACAGCAAGTGGGGAAGGAGCAGGGTCCTTTGTGTCTGGGAGTTGCTTTACATTTGCAGCCAGAGCCACAGGGTCGATTCCTTTCTGCCACAGGCTCCAGCCCTTTGATTGGTCTCTTTCCTCACCATCTCTTCTTCCCGCTTCCGGGATGCCAGGGACCTGGGACTCGAGTTCTATGTCCTCTTTTTTTAAAAATTAATTTATTTTATTTTATTTTGGCTCTGTTGGGTCTTTGTTGCTGCGTGCGGGCTTTCTCCAGTTGCGGCGAGCGGGGGCTGCTCTTCGTTGCGGCGCACAGGCTTCTCATTGTGGTGGCTTCGTAGCTGTGGCATGTGGGCTCGGTAGTTGTGCCTCACGGGCTATAGAGCGCAGGCTCAGTAGTTGTGGCGCACGGGCTTAGTTGTTCCGCAGCATGTGGTACCTTCCCGGACCAGGGCTCG
Source organism: Kogia breviceps (assembly GCF_026419965.1). Lineage (NCBI taxonomy): Eukaryota > Metazoa > Chordata > Mammalia > Artiodactyla > Physeteridae > Kogia > Kogia breviceps. Next base: position 26,177,877 of record NC_081328.1, read on the forward strand.
AACCTGCATCCCCTGCATTGGCAGGTGGATTCTTAACCACTGTGCCACCAGGGAAGCCCCAGTGTGTCCTCTTTCTATATCCATCTTTGTCTTGGGAGGGTTCTACCCCTAGAGGCTCTGAGATCACCGTGCTGGGGTCCAGTCTGGGTGTTGGGTTTTTTCAAAGCTCCTCTGGTGATTCTGGTGTGCAGGGGATGCTGAGAAGCTCTGCTGTGGAGGAGTCATCTTCTTTATGAAGACCCACATGGGTGTTAGGGACATCAGACCGCATGCAGTCCAGAGGAAAATAGATACCAGAGATGTAACCATGGGAAAGGCATTACCTGGAAGTTCTGGCTGTGGAGAGGCAGTGTGAGGTGGTTACGGGCTCTACTAACCATCCTGTGTGCGTAACGGTACACACAGACGACGTAGTAAGAGCAGATTTGCTGTAACTGTTGTTTGATAAAAACACTAACTGTGTTTTTTTAATTGAAATGTAGTTGATGTACACTATTATGTTAGTTTCAGCTCTACTACGTAATGATTTGACATTTGCATGCATTATGAAATGATTATCACGATAGTCACCGTCTGTCCCCTTGCAGAGTATTACAATATGATCGACCGTATTCCTTATGCTGTATATTACATTGCTGTGACTTACTTATCATATAACTGGAGGTTTGTACCTTTTAATCCCCTTTACCAGTTTCACCCATGCCTCCACCTCCCTTCCCTCTGGCAACCACCTGTTTCTTCTCTGTATCTGTGAGTCTGATTTTGTTTCATTTTGTTTGTTTTTTAATTCCACATGTAAGTGAAATCATACGGTACTTTTCTTTGTCTGTCTGACTTATTTCACGTATTGTAATACCCTCTAGATCCATCCATGTTATTGCAAATGGCAAGAGTTCTTTTTTTATGGCTGAGTAATATACCATTGTGTGTGTATATATATACCACATCTTTATCCATTCATCTATCACTGGATATTTAGGTTGCTTCCATATCTTGGCTATTGTAAGTAATGTGGCAGTGAACGTAAGCGTACATATAACCTTTTGAATTAGTGTTTTTTTTTATTTATTTTTTATTTTTTATTTTATTTTTTTTTTGCGGTATGCGGGCCTCTCACTGTTGTGGCCTCTCCCTTTGCGGAGCACAGGCTCCGGACGCGCAGGCCTAGCGGCCATGGCTCACGGACTTAGTTGCTCCGCGGCATGTGGGATCTTCCCGGACCGGGGCACGAACCCGTGTCTCCTGCATCGGCAGGCGGATTCTCAACCACTGCGCCACCAGGGAAGCCCTGAATTAGTGTTTTTTAATTCGGGTGAATACCCCAAAGTGGAATTGCTAATTTGACACTCAGGCTCCTGTTGGCCACGTAACAAGTTGTCATAACCATAATCTTAAAACTAGCGAAAACATTCACACCTTGCACTCTCATATATACTGGAGTGCCTCAAATACTATAAATTCCCAATTACCTGCTCTCCTGGTGGGGATGAGACAGAAGTTCAGGGATCCCAATATGCTAAAGAATTATTTTATTTGTCTTTATTCCTCTGAACATTTTCTGGCACATGTTCTGGTGAAATGTTTTAATTTTCATAGAAGACTACTGATTCGGCATTGGAAAAAATTAGAGCAATCCTGAATATGTATTCTCCAAGTTCTTGACAGAATATATGAGCTTTATAACCTCGAAAGTTCCATTGCTCAGTCCTTAAGCAACAATATTTAAGCAACAATATTCACTAGGGTCTGCCCAGTTTTAAGCAACAATATGCACTAGGGCCGGCCCAGAAGATGTGAAGATAACATGTAAATGCTCAGAACTGTCTGGGCACATGGCAAGGACTCAGTCAAGGTGAATTGTTTGTTATTCCTCTAGGTAGTCTAAATGCTATTCCTGGATGAAGCCAGACCCTCAGTGAGCCATGTGCCTGGACCACGGTGTTACGGCCTCTTGTCCAGTTGCTTTCCCTCTCCTGGGCATTGCAATCCCCCTGGCCTCTGGGAATAATGGCTAGGAACCAGCCTGTTGAAATTTACTATTGAATTCATAGTAACCATGGATTTTCTGAGGAACCACGGGAGAAATTTAATTGAGGCTTCAAGGCCAGGAGCCATTGTATTTCTCCTGAGAATCGAGATTTTTTTAAATTTCCATAAAGACTTTACTTTTTTAAGAGCAATTTTAGGTTTATAGAAAAATTGAGAGGAAGGCACAGAGATTTCCCATTCACTTCCTTGCCCCCCTACATGAATTGCCTCCCCCATTACCAACATCCTCCACCAGAGGGGTACGTTTGTTACCATCAGTGAACCTACATTGACACATCAGAATCACCCAAAGTCCATGGTTTACATTAGGTTTCATTCTTGGTGTTGCATATTCTATGGGTTTGGACAAATGTACAGTCACATATATCCATCATTATAATCTCATACAGAGTATTTCATCACCCTAAAAATCCCCTTTTCCCCTCCCCAACTATTTATTCCTTTTTCAACTATTCATTCCTTTTCCCCTCCCCAACTCCTGACAACTTTTGATCTTTTGACTGTCTCCATAGTTTTGCCTTTTTCAGAATGTCATGTAGTTGGAATAACTGAGTATGTAGCCTTTTCAGGTTTTAGGTTTTTTTTTTAACATCTTTATTGGAATATAATTGCTTTAAAATGGTGTGTTAGTTTCTGCTTTACAACAAAATGAATCAGCTATACATATACATATATCCCTAAATCTCCTCCCTCTTGCCTCTCCCTCCCACCTTCCCTATCCCACCCCTCTAGGTGGTCACAAAGAACTGAGCTGACCTCCCTGTGCTATGCGGCTGCTTCTCACTAGCTATCTATTTTACATTTGGTAGTATATATAAGTCCATGACACTCTCTCACTTCATCCCAGCTTACCCTTCCCTCTCCCCGTGTCCTCAAGTTCATTCTCTACCTCTGCATCTTTATTCCTGCCCTGCCCCTAGGTTCTTCAGAACCATTTTTGGTTGTTTTTATCGGATACCTACAATAAATTTTGTTTCCTTCCTTCCTTGGCTGCTAGGAAGTACAGCATTCATTGGTGACCCATTTTTAGTAACCGTGTGGAACCTTACTGGGTGCATTTCATCTACTAAAGTAACCTCTCACGTCGCTTAATTTTTCTCACCTCCTCTCTCTCCAGATTCCCTCAATTGTTATTTTTATCTTATTAACACTGTATTTCAAATTAAAAAAAATAAAACCTTTCAAGAAGTGGAAGGAAAGTAAACAAGCAAAAAAATAAATGCAATTGGCCTAGGAATGCATTTAAATAATTATTTTGCAAATTTACTGCCCTAATTTTTTCTTTAGTGAAAAGAACATAATAACAAGAATTGCAGCGTTGGTTCCGTCACTGGTGAGTTGTGTAACTTTAGAGAAGCCACTTTATCCCACAGGCCTTCTGTTTCTCTATCTGTAGGTGAAGAAGTGGAAATATATGATTATAAAAGTCCCCCTCAGTGGTGACAACCCTGGATGTATAAAGGAATTCACATTCTCTGAGCATATATCATCAGCCCAGAAAGGTACTGAATGACAGATGGAAGCCAGCTTGGGAGCCATGCAGAGCATAAAATTCACAACGAAATACCTGACAGCTAATTGCCTTGAGCCAACTTGGTACCTTCCCTCAAGGAGTTTAAGATCTAATGGAAATCCCTGAAATTCATTCTCAATATCCCAGGGTGCATTGGTAAACATTTAATTATTTGTTGAGTAAATAAATGGAGGGATGAATGAATGGATATATTCTCCAAAGGCTTCTCAAGTTTTGGATTTTTTTCTTTTTGAGTAATTTTTATTTCATTTATTAAAATAGCACCTATATACATAAAGATTGCTACATCCATACAAGAGTTATTCAGTAGACAAAAAATTCTTGATGTGGGTATGGATCCTATTCCCCTTATAACTTCGTGGTACATTGACCCTCTCACTCCCCAACCCCAGAAGTAGGGAACTAGTTCTAAAGATTTATGATGATACTTCTGAAAAAAATATTTCCAGTTATTTTTCCTAATTAGCATTTAAACATCTATCTATTTGTAAGTGTTATTACAATTAAAATTAAATTGTTAGGAACACTTTATGGTGTTAAAAAACCTGTTATTTTTATTGGTAACTTTTTGATAAATGGTTTTTTTTTGTTTGTTTGTTTCTGAGGGAATGCTTCACATCCTTTATGGGTCCCTCAAAGGGACCCATAGCTCAATACAAACAAGATATAAACCACTGATTTATTTATTTATTTATTTATTTTTTTTTTGCGGTACGCGGGCCTCTCACTGTTGTGGCCTCTCCCGTTGCGGAGCACAGGCTCCGGACGCGCAGGCCTAGCAGCCATGGCTCACGGGCTTAGTTGCTCCGCAGCATGTGGGATCTTCCCGGACCAGGGCACGAACCCGTGTCTCCTGCATCGGCAGGCGGATTCTCAACCACTGCGCCACCAGGGAAGCCCAAACCACTGATTTAGAGACAGATTTGTAACTCAACTCCAGCATCTGAATGGGATGTCTTGGCATTCATGTTATAAGCTCTCCTCACTCCTTGCTTTATTTTTCTACTTTTAGATTCTTAATGCTCATATACCAGGAAACTTTTCTATGGACTCACAAGATCTCTTCCTACAGAAGTTAGGAGTATTGTTGCTTTTTTTTTCTTTTAATTCTCCTGATAGAACATGCATTTCCATGTTATCCTTCACGCTTCGTCTGGAGTGGGAGTTACAACAAATGAGATGAGGTTAAGTGGGTGGTCCTTGGTATCCAAACAATAAGTGAAAATGAAAACTGTGCAGTTGTGAGATGGTTGCCTAATCTGAAAATTTGGACACCAGAGAGAAAACCTTTTGGGCAGCAAGAGATATACTCTCTACTAATTGCAAATAAAAGTCTGTGATAATATAAATGCAACTAAGTCAAATGCTGGCTTAACTAGAATGAAAACTACCCTAGAAACAGAGAATTTATTTTTAAAAAATCACTTACCTATTCTTTCATAAGATTTCATTTATTACTTTATTCCCTGAGTCACGGATAGTGCTTTTAGGAGCACCTCTTATAAATTACAATTGAAACATTATTTTACACCATTGCAAAGCTATGCAAAGCTCCCATATCAAAGGAGACCAATTAAAAATATTGAGTAAACACAGTTTGTCTCTATTTGGAGAAAAATAACCAATCTTTTTTCATTAACAAGTCTATTTTTTTTTTATTGACAGGATTGTATATGGCTCTTGTTGTAAGTGGCTCCAATTTTTTTTTTTTTTTTTGAAAAGAGGTGAAATATAAATACTTTCAACAAATAAAATGATGTGTCAGGTTTAGCTTGCCCTCCAACTTTCCTACATGGGAAAAATTGTTCAAATTGTTTAAAAGTAATAAAATTTCAAGTGATTATTGATGATGCCTATACCATTTTAGATACACGATCATACATAATTGTATATTATATTTACAAGGGAAACCCTGGGCTGCATATCATATTCTCTAATCAACTGTTGGTTTGCTGAAGCCAAATAACTTAACTCTTGAGGGTATGCTTTCCCCTTTCCTCCTAGAAGAGCTGTAACATGCAGTATAGATCTGATTTGTGTGGCATATTCCAACCAGATGCTTTATGAAAAAATACTCTTTGGGCAGAAATTGGTATTGATTTATTTGAATAATAATATCAAGCTCCTTAGATTAATGACATAAAATTATGTTTATATTTCTGGATAGAAACATGTCAAATTAAAGAATGATAAATTCTTGGCCAACGTACTGTCACTTTCCCATATTGTGCTCAAGGCAGACATTACTAATCAACTCTGACATTCTTTTTCATGAGTTGGGACTTGGCTTCAAGAGCATTTGAACTACTGTTTCAATGGATTGTAGTTCACATGTAAGATGAGACTTATTTACCTTGCATTTTGAAGCAGGCAAAATATAGCAGAGGGCCTGTAGATCACTGCCTGGATTCTAAACCAAGAGTAAAACTGAGTTTTTTGAACCTTAAAATTTCAAAGGAAAAAGAGGATGGAGGATCCTTAGGTTACGGTGTCCTTTCTGCTCCATTTTTTTGTGAGGAAACAGGACTTCTATGCCTATGGAGGTACTGGGGGAGAGGGGAGGTTGTTGAGGGGATGTCCAATGTCCTAACCCTTGTTTCAACTGCTGTAATAAATACATATAGTAAAACTATTTCACAGAAGCTTTTTTTTCCCATGGAAAAAAATGCCAACAATGGTACAGCAGAAAAATCTAGAAGCACTGGAAGCTGCCTCAGTGATTAAATCTCAGTAAGTGCTGTGGGACTATTGGCTTTTCATATAGAAAAGAGGGAAACCCCTATTTTAATTTATCTCCCCGTGAAAAGCCAACAGACCCACAGACCTTACTGAATAGTCCACCTTCCCCACCAAAGTCTCACAACCTCCTCCTTTACTTACCATTTTTGGGATCTCTATCCTAGTGCAATATTTATTTGTCTAACCCTGTGACAGTATTTACTATCAGAATGACTGCAACTTTATAAATCTAGCTATCTGTTCATGACAAATTTGCCCAACCTTTGTCCCTTTTCAGAATTGTCTTGGCTATGCTAGCACATTTGTTCTTCCATATGAAGTTTAGAATCAATCTGTCAAGTTCTGTTTATAAACCTGTTGGTATTCTGATTGAATTGCTTTTTCAGTTACAGATTAGGAGATCACTTACATTTTTACAATGTTGAGACTTTCTGTGCATGAACATGAAAATTCTGACCATTCATCAAATCTATTCTTATATCTTTCAACAACCTTTTCTTGTGAAAATCTCAAAGGTTAGGTTGATCTTAGCTACAAGTGCGACTTACTTGCCTAATGATACTGGAGTTGTTCTGGCTAGACTGGCCACGACTGAGGAGTTTTCAGCTCCATTCCATGCTGTTCCCAATGGCAGTGTTCTCCTCATCCCTGTCTCCCTTGGTCCTAGTCTCCCAGCGGGATCAAGTTCCAACTGTCCACATATTAACTTGCTTGGTAATGCACCTTTTCACTTTCCCTTCTATGCCCCATTTCCTCTCTTTTACCCATATTTCCTGTGATCACCTCCTAATAAACTACATGTACTTTTATCCTTGCCTCAGGCTCTGCTTCTGGGGAAACCTCGACAAGTATTACATAGATTTCCATGTCAAATGTAATAAAGTCTAATTCTCAGAACCTAAAATTAAAGACACTCCACCTATGATAACCTTCAAGTAGGGTCTTTCAGGGGAAGAGCATGGTCTTTGGGGCCTGATAGATGCCTGGATTTCAGATTCCTGATTGTTTTCACTGTATGGTCTCGATAAATCTCTGTCTTCCACCTACATGAAAATAGTAACCTAAGCCTTAAGAATAATATTGTTCTGATTATTGAATAACATGTTAAACTTTACATTCATTCAACAAACATTTTTTTTCTCCAGACATAACTTATATGAGGAACATAGTTAAGTAGCTGGCACAGAGAGGTGAACAATAAATGGAAACAAGGGCTGTTGCTATACACTGATGAATGGGTGGCTGAGCAAATCTTGGAGAATTTATGACAATAGATACTTGGTAGTAGGGACATGCATCTGTCATAGGTGTTGTGCACCAGGGCACCTTGTGCTCTGCATCAGGGGGTGAGCCTTTGAAGGTAAACAGACCTGGGTTCAAATACCCAGTGAATGATCCTGTCAACTTCTCTGGGACTATCTGTGGGATGATGCCTTCTGCAGGGGCTGTATGGGGAGGAGCTAAGGAGTTAAGGGACATAAAGGCCAGGCCTTCAGCAATGTTGCCTTTTAAATTGCCCTTTCTGAAGTTCTCCTGATTGCTGCCTACTGGGTACATTACATCACTTTCTCCTGACATAATGTGTCACATCCAAAGGCATTTAGATGAGTCCTATTGGTGGGCCCTGTCCTGTCCAATTCTTCAGAATTGACAGTAGTCAGAACAGAATTCTGCTTTTTATACTCTTGATAAAGGCGACAAACAGGACCCTGCTATCCACTCTCTAAGAAGTTTTCTAGAATGTAGCTTTAGAGAAAATATACCAAGGCCATGTTCAAAAGCAGGAGGATATAACAATTCTATTCAGTCTTAATAAGCAATCTTAAGAAGAGGACAATTAAGTGAGGAAGAGCGAACATGATTTTTAAAGTCAGATAACTTGATTTTAATTCTAGAACTGCCATTTTGTAGGTACATGTGATCTTGGGCAGAATGCTTCATAGCTGACCTTCAGTTTCTTCAGTAAAATGCCGACACAATCTCATTTTGCAGTGTTATTAATAAGATTAAGTCAGGTAATCAGGAAAAAAACACGTGTATAAAATGCCCAGTTTACTGTATGGCACATAATCAAAACTCAATAAATGGTAATAATTGATATTATGTAGCTAGTATATAAGCTGAAATATTTACTTCAGAGGTTTTTGGGGTTTTTTTAAATCTAGGGTTGTTAGTCTAAGGTATGAAATATAAGTGGGAAATCCCTGTCTTACTTCTAATACCTATGGTTCTCAACTTTTATAAGTTTAACTTTCAAATGACCTAAATTCTTGTATATTATTTATTAAAATCCCGAAATCTCCTTTCCTCTACCAAATTCAGACTTGCACCTTCCCACACAGCCATGTCGAGTTTTCTTTACAGTGTGCTGCTTGCCAGCCTGTTTTAGCAGCAATGCCATCACTGACTGCAAAACAGCATTTATTTTTCAATTATCTGAGTAGTTTATGTATTCTCTCTTATTATTTTATAAACATGAATGGAAAATGGAAAAGTGATAGATATGATTCTAGTGGTAAGCATAGATTTGAGAAGGCAACTGTTCTACCTTCAGAAAGCGGTAGATCTTTTACCCTGGTTCTATTGACTCAAGGTGGTTAACTGTGTGTTCTCAAGTGAAAAAATATTAAACAGTACTGTGGGATGAGTAATTGATGCTTGAAGCTTGTGTCTAAAAGGCAAGAAGTAAGTAGGGACTTTATAACTTTCTTAAGGTCTCTGAATAGATGCTCCCTTATAATGTGTATAACTACCCTTTGACCTTCATGTATTGTTAGACTTTAGCATTTTAGTGAAGTATATGTCAATAGAAAACTGCCTACATTTCTAAAAAGTCAAACTGAAAATGCAAAGTTTCTTTGTTTCTTTAGGGGATTATAATAACTCGTGGTAACTTTGAACACATCAGCAAAATCAATGGCAATTGCCCATTTCGGTGCATAAAAATTGTAACATTTATTATTAATTAACTCTTTGTTTCATATGCCAAATTCTCCAAAGCATGAGTTCCACAAGGGAAAAACTACAAAAGGGGTTTGTAAAGAAAATAATGAGAAAAGGTTGGAAACCAAATGGGTCCAACAAACATAGCTGGGCAATTTTGTAACTTGAGCTGCGGCCATTAACTGGAACTGCAGAGATGGATCAGGGACTGACTGATGTTATTATGTCTCTGTAGGGACTTGGTCTCTTTGAGGTTCGTTTCTTGAAGACAGAGCAGATAAAAGGTCTCTCAGTTCAGTCCTCACGGAAGCCTCTGCCCATGATGCCATGAATGAGGTAGGAAGTGTACGCCTGTCTGGGTAGCCTATATCCCAAGTTATATTTCCAATGCAATTTGGAATCACCTTTCAACTACTACTGATTTTCTCCCTCATCTGATTAGAGGTGGTGGTAGCGGTGGTGTGGGAAAGAGAAAGGAGCAACACTGATTACAGATGCCTCTTTTGGGGTGAATATTCTTCAAAGCAATGCTATCTTGACAGGCAGGACCATTTTAACCTGATTCAGGGGAAGAGACCCATCTGCTTTTTTCTCTCTGACTTTTTATTAGGTTGATGCTGCCTGTCTTCTCTTCTAATGAATTGCAACACAGCTCTCCTATAAAAGAATCCATAAAATATGCCTTAGTGCTGTAGCAAAACTATAAAAACCAATTACGAGCACAGCTCCTGCAAATCTGTGTTGAAATTTCAGAATAAAGGTAAGATTCTCCAGTTTCCTTAGAGAATTGCATTTCTCTTGATAGTGTCTCTTAGCCCCTACTTCTATCTAGTCTTCATTTTAATGACATAATTAAAATGGACTAGGTGTGTCCTCCTTTAAAACACTGTAAATAAAATCATCTCTCTTGTCTACAGATAAAATAGTGTTACTTTAAGTGTTTGCTATCGGCTTAAAAATGTTACAGACAAAATTTAAGAATCAAACTAGAGTCACAGACCATGTGGGATTTAGGATTTAAAGTTGACGTGTAAGGTAAAAATTAACCAATTGTCAAAATTACCAGTGAAAATGCATTAAATTACCCATAACACACTATGGAACCATCTTTTAATAAATCCAAATATCTAGTGTGGCAGGAAAGATCACTGTTGAGCAACAAGTAAAGGGTTCTTTCGGGTTCAGGTGCCGTGATATTTAAATACTAGAATCGCTCTCCACCCGGTGAGACCTTCACTCCGTGAGAGTCATTAAAGTGGATAAAACGAAAGACCTGAGGAACAGGCAGCTTTGGGCCACCAGTGACTCTTGTGACTGGAAAAGAATCCTTGGGCAAGAAGGTGGGCAACATTTCTCACGTGATTAAACAGTTACTTTCTTTTGCTTTTTGATGAATATTATACAGTTAAATTTGCAGATGGCAAAAAAAGAAAGGACAACTGAATATTAGAAATTAAAACACAAACAGTGTTCTTAGGAGCTATTCCTAGCAAATTTCAAAAGACTACAGACAGGGGCTTTCCTGGTGGCGCAGTGGTTGGGAGTCCGCCTGCTGACGCAGGGGACACGGGTTCGTGCCCCGGTCCGGGAAGATCCCACATGCCGCGGAGAGGCTGGGCCCGTGAGCCATGGCCGCTGGGCCTGCGCGTCCGGAGCCTGTGCTCCGCAGCGGGAGAGGCCACAACAGTGAGAGGCCCGCCTAGCACACACACACACAAAAAAAAGACTACAGACAAATAAGCAGTCAGCAAATGCCTTTTTTGAAATCACATATTGAAATTAGAAAAATCTTAATTACTACGAGTAGAGGAAGTACACTGAAGTTTTGATATAACAAAAAGTTGGCCATCTGGCGGATCCTTCACTAAATAAAACCTTCCCCAAAGCAAAGTAGTGGCTTAAATTGTCTCTTCTACTGAGAGGTGAGTTGAGACAAGCTTCAGAGGGCCAAGCTGGGACTCTGAGGAAGCCTGCTCTCTTTACTTTCCACTCCCTGTCAGTTCTCTTGTTAGAACTACAGATCTAACCCTTCTACTTGGGGTCTCTGGATCCAGTGACGTTCAGCCCTTCCCTGATGGCTGCATGCAGTTTGCCTGGATTTATGAAATGACTGGGCATCGAATTTCAGGTATAAAAATCCAAAAGACCTAAAAATGAGTGGTAGCATCACTCACTCTTTCAGCTTTCTCTTGAGAAGGCCTCTCAGAGCTAAGTAATTCCATTTTGCATTTAGCCTGCTGGGCCCTGAAGACCGATGCTTGGAGACTGTCATGAGGCAATAACTCTGAGTCATTGAGAGTGTTTACTCTGGGCATGTGACTTTGGGTACCATGCACACAGAGAAGGAGGCCGAGAAATTTTGAGAAAGACACCAACCCAGGAAAAATGATTAAAGGTAGTTTCTCCTCCTGTGGGGGAAAATGTTGCATAAGAAGGTATTCCCTTAGAGTTACTCTGCCCTATCTTCACCTTGATGCCTCCACTGGAATGAACAGGAGCACAGGTAGTCTGTCTTTATTCATGTGTCTTCACCTACCATACCTAGCACAGTGCCTGCCAATTAGCACATGCTTGACACACATTTTAAAATTAGTATGTTGAAGTTTATAGCTTATAAGTAGAGAAGGAAAGCCAATCGTGTACACAGTATTTTAAGTCACCACTCCCTTCCTGCCACACAGCCAGATCCTGTGTGCCACTTAGAACTTCCCTCCAAACAGCATCTTGTCCTTCCTCCTGCTTTCTTAACTACCATGCCCACCCCATCCCTGATATTTCATAATGGTCTATGGCTGAACTCTGCGGCCAACTGGCTTCACCACAGTGCAATGAAGTTTCACTGAACTGAAAATGTATTTAAAAGCACAGAATTATAAAACATAATAATTATATAGGGTTTTCTCCTGCACTGTTGGTGGGAATGTAGATTGATACAGCCACTATGGAGAACAGTATGGAGGTTCCCTAAAAAACTAAAAATAAAACTACCATATGACCCAGCAATCCCACTACTCGGCATATACCCTGAGAAAACCATAATTCAAAAAGATACATGTACCACAATGTTCACTGCAGCTCTATTTACAACAGCCAGGACATGGAAACAACCTAAATGTCCACTGACAGATGACTGCATAAAGAAGATGTGGCACATATTTACAATGGAATATTACTCAGCAATAAAAAGGAATGAAATTGAGTTATTTGTAGTGAGGTGGATGGACCTAGAGTCTGTCATACATAGTGAAGTAAATCAGAAAGAGAAAAACAAATACCATATGCTAATGCATATATATGGAATCTCAAAAAACATTACTGATGAACCTAGTGGCAGGGCAGGAATAAAGATGCAGATGTAGAGAATGGACTTGAGGATACAGCAGGGGATACAGCAGGATACAGAAGGGGAAGCTGGGACGAAATGAGAGAGTAGTACTGACATATATACACTACCAAATGTAAAATGGATGGCCAGTGGGAAGCAGCCACATAGCACAGGGAGATCAGCTCGGTGCTTTGTGACCATCTAGAGGGGTGGGATAGGGAGGGTGGGAGGGAGGCTCAAGAGGGAGGGGATATGGGGATATATGTATACATATAGCTGATTCACTTTGTTGTACAACAGAAACTAAACATTGTAAAGCAATTATACTCCAATAAAGATGTAAAAAATAATAATAATTATATAGGTTTAAAAAAAATTGAAGTATAGTTGATTTGCAATACTGAGCACAGCATAATGATTCAGTTTCTTTTCAGATTATGTTCCATTATAACTTATTACAAGGTAGTGAATATAATTCCCTGTGCTATATAGTAAATCCTTGTTGCTTATCTATTTTATGTATAGTAGTTTGTTATCTTTTAAATCACTCTTAATTTATCCTTCCCCCCTCCCCTGCTTTCCCCTTTGGTAACCGTAAGTTTGTTTTCTATGTCTGTGAATCTGTTTTCTGTTCTGTATATAGATTCATTTGTATTATTTTTTAGATTTCGTATAGTGATATTACATAATATTTGTGATATATAGTATTTGTCTTTGTCTGACTTACTTCACAAAGTATAATGTTGTCTAGGTCCATCCATGTTGCTGCAAATTACAATATCCCATTCTTTTTTATGGCTGAGTCATATTCCATTGTATATATAAATATTTTTTTGTGTATATATATATATATATATATATATACATATATATATATATCACATCTTCCTAAGCCTGTCATCTGTTGATGGGCACTTGGGTTGTTTTCATGCCTTGGCTATTGTAAATAGTGCTGCTATGAATATTAGGGTACATGTAGCTTTTGATTTAGAGTTTTCATTTTTTGGATATTGACTCCTTGTCAGTTGCATCATTTGCAACTATTTTCTCTTATTCCATAGGTTGTCTTTTTATTTTGTTGATGGTTTCCTTTACTTTGCAAAAGCTTTTAAATTTGATTAGATTCCATTTGTTTATTTTTGCTTTTACTTATACAGCTTTTAAATTTTAATAAAAAAATATAACATTCAATACTCCTTAATGTAACTGGAGATTAAAACTGTAATTTTAATTACAGTATATGATATTGATATTGGTCTCGGATCAGGGTGTATTCCTATTTTGCCGCTGTGTGGTCCTTCTCACAAGAATGAGATCTTTCATTCCTGTCTTTGGGTGGTTGAGTGTCCAAATGGTGACATTAATTCACTGTGTGATCCATTCCAGTTGATTTGGATTTTCTTATTGGCCTTTAGTCTCCTTTTTCAAGCTTTGCTTCTTGTTTGCCTCATTCGCATTGTTGCAAAGTGTCTGGTTAAGAAGTTGGCCTCATTCACTGGATATCTGACATTCCTGTCGTATCCTAGCTCACTGACCTCTTACGTTAGAAACTCTGCTCTCTTATAGTCTTTCCAATAGTTTTAATCTGCCCCATCTGATGCTGAAATGACAGCATTTGGTAGAAAAAAGATAAAATGGAAAAGGTTCAACTAGTTACCATCCACCAAATTTGGATTAGGTCTGGTTGCAAAAATTCCCCAAATGGGTCCATAATGCTTATCAATTGTATGAGTACTTTCATTCAGAATTGTTTGTGAGATCTATTCATGTGGTTGCATGTAGTTGTAGACTGTAATTCTCATTGCGGTACAGTATTTCACTGTGTGAATATACCACAATGCATTTCTGTTGGGTATATACATCAGAATGGAATCACTAAGTTATAGGGTATGCCTATGTTTATCTTTAGGAGATAATGCCAGTTTTCCAAAGTGGTTGTACCGAATGTCTCATCTACCAGCAGTATATGAGAATGCCAGTTGTTCTGCATTCTCATCAGTACTTGGTATTATCTGTCTCTTGTTATGGTCATTTGGTGGATGTCATTTTATTATCTTTTATTTTGATCCAAATATTGGAGTATATGCTAGGGGTTTCTTAGAGGTACTTTAAACTGGTATCTATTCATGATCTGAGCAGTTAGCTTTTACAGTGTCTTTTATATAGCGCTGAGCCTCTCTCTTGGTCTGTCTCTGTCCTTTTAAAAGACAAGACGCTTCATAAATCAGGAATAAAGTTACTTTATCCACTTTAAAGTTACTTTATTTTAGCCTTAAAAGTTAATTAACATGGAGACACAATAATCTGATGTTTCTTTTTAAAATTAACTCTAAAATAATAAATAGTCTTATTCTAAGCCATACGCTGAGACTTTAAAAATCACTCTGTATCAACAGATTGTTCTATAACTTCTGTAATGGCCATTGACAAAAGGCAATAATAGCTGACCTTAAAACCACCTCTTCAATTGCTTTGGTGCCTTTAACCCTACTGCACGATAAAGACTACTTAATCCTGTGTGCACAATGATTCCTGGTTCCGTGTGTGAAATCAAGGACTTAAATAAGAGCACTACAGGATATATATTCACTATCTTCATGGGTCTTTCATAACTCAGAAGACATAATTAATCCACATGTATAAGTTATAGAAAAATAAAAAATGAGTATGTAGTCAATCGTTAAATAGGATGCTCTAATGATAATTGCAAAACTTTTAATGTTATTATTGTAAATTTTTGTTTAATAGTTTCCCACACTAGACACAGTTCCATGAAGACAAGGACCACACCTATCTTCCTTTCTGTATTCTCAGTGCTAGATATATTATAGCATTTAATACATATTTATGAGGTTAAACTGAAGGAAGACAAAACATGAGTTAGAGTAAGTATCCAGAGAAAAATGATTAAGATTTAGGTAGGCAGAAAGGAAAAGGGGAGTTCTCTAGGCAGAGAACACATACCAGTTTTATACTAGTGTTGCCTTTTATTGCTATAATCCTTTCTATTAAAAAAATTTCACGTAATTATCCCAATTCATTCCCCCAGAAAACCATATAAGTTTATGGGACTCAATGAAGTAAATAAAGTATTAAAAAGATATAGGCTTGTTCACAAACAAAATCAATAACTCTGTAGATAACAAATAAAACAGGAAAATGAAGAAATAAGTGGAGGGGTGAAGCCCTCTAGCTGAGCTTCTCTCTGGAATCAGGACAAAGAAGGACTAAACTCAGGAAGGGCTAGGAGCTCTGTACCTGTAGTTTACTGGGGGATTGCACGTGGGGAGCTAAAGCTGGGCTCACTGATGATACCAGGAGGTAATGTGAGTTTTCGCAACTTATCAAAGGAGGAAGAAAAAGGTTGTTGTCCACTGTTGCTTGGGATACAGTTGTGACCTAGGGAAGTTGACGAATATACACTCAGCTTTATAAAGTGACTGAGCTTGGGGGCTTGGATCTTGGATATCCCCAATATCACCATGGAGAAGGAACATAAGCCCCTATTAAATATTTGGTTGGACCAGGAGTCCTGGGTGGGGGGCTGAGTAGAGGCAACAGCAAAACTTTTAGATAAGGTGGTGTGAGGAGAGTGGGTTGGAAGGAGAGCTAGAAGGAAAGTCTCAAAAAAAGTAAGGTATACATAAAATTTTCAAAGTACAAAGAAACTCAGTGCTAGGCAAATGTAAAGGAGAATATAATGCCCAAAAAAGAAAACTACAGTTGATTCTTGAACAATGTGGGGTTCAGGGTGCCAACCCCCTGCATAGTAGAAAACTCACATATAACTTTTGGCTTCCCCCAGACTTAACTACTAATAGCCTACTGTTGACAAGAAGCCTTCCCAATAACATAAACAGTTGATTAACACATATTTTGTATATCCTATGTACGTCTACATATATTTTATGCATTCAGGACATACTCTTTCTTAATTTTTTCGCAACTTCTACGCTACAGAGTTTGCAAGTTTTTTCAAGTTGTTGCAAATGTCCAAGAATTTTTCAATATGTTTATTGAAAAGAAATCCACCTATAAGTGGACTTGCACAGTTCAAACTTGTGCAGTTCAAAGGTCACTGTATATATAGGGCATTCTCATAAGTGAATCTAAATGAAAAAATTTAAATAGACATTTGCAAATTGCTTATCAATGTATTTTCAAAGATACTATTGAGTAGGGTGTGCCAGGAATGTAGTGAGATTCAACACCAGAAAATCTATGAGTACAGTCTATTACACAAATAGATTAAAGGGAAAAAACCCATAAAATAGTATCATTAGATGCAGAAAAATACTTGATAAATTTCAACACACAATCCTGATTTCTTAAAAAGTCCATTATCCACAGCTAATAGACCCAGAGGTGTTTCCAACTGAGACATCCCATTCATTTGCTGGCCAGTGGCATAACAAGGAACAAAGACCTGAAGGATGTGGGTTTCCTATCTTGGTGTTTGGATTATATGTGGATTCCCCAAGTGGGAAGCAGAGCTAAAATGTCTTCTCCTTGATATCTGTGCCTGCCATTTTGGGACACATGCATCTGAAACATAAGTAGATGGACCTGGTCTACAGAAGTAGGAGACACCACAAAGCCCAAGAAAGAAGATACCATCCCTGGTTCTCTATTTTTTTTTCTTCTTTTTTATTTTTTAAATTTAATTTTATTTATTTTTTTAAACAGCAGGTTCTTATTAGTCATCCATTTATACACATCAGTGTACACATGCCAATCCCAATCTCCCAATTCATCACACACACACACACACACACACACACACACACACCCGTTGCATTCCCCTCTTGGTGTCCATACGTTTTTTTCTCTACTTATGTGTCTCAATTTCTGCTCTGCAAACTGGTTCATCTGTACCATTTTCTAGGTTCCACATATATGCATTAATATGCGATATTTGTTTTTCTCTTTCTGACTTACTTCACTTTGTATGACAGTCTCTAGATGCATCCACGTGTCTACAAAGGACCCAATTTTGTTCCTTTTTATGGCTGAGTAATATTCCATTGTATATATGTACCATGGCTTCTTTATCCATTTGTCTGTCGATGGGCATTTAGGTTGCTTCCATGACCTGGCTATTGTAAATAGTGCTGCAATGAACATTGGGGTGCATGTGTCTTTTTGAATTATGGTTTCCTCTGGGTATATGCCCAGTAGTGGGATTACTCAGTCATATGGTAGTTCTATTTTTAGTTTTTTAAGGAACCTCCATACTGTTCTCCATGTATCAATTTACATTCCCACCAACAGTGCAAGAGGCTTCCCTTTTCTCCACACCCTCTCTAGCATTTGTTGTTTGTAGATTTTCTGATGATACCCATTCTAACTGGTGTGAGGTGATACCTCATTGTAGTTTTGATTTGCATTTCTCTAACAATTAGTGATGTTGAGCAGCTTTTTATGTGCCTCTTGGCCATTGGTATGTCTTCTTTGGAGAAATGTCTATTTAGGTCTTCTGCCCACTTTTGGATTGGGTTGTTTGTTTTTTTAATATTGAGCTGCATGAGCTGTTTATATATTTTGGAGATTAATCCTTTCTACATTGATTCATTTGCAAATATTTTCTCCCATTCTGAGGGTTGTCTTTGTGCCTTGTTTATGGTTTTCTTTGCTGTGCAAAAGCCTTGAAGTTTCATTAGGTCCTATTTGTCTATTTTTGTTTGTACTTCCGTTACTCTAGGAGATGGATCAAAAAATATCTTTCTGTGATTTATGTCAAAGAGTGTTCTTCCTATGTTTTCCTCTAAGAGTTTTATAGTGCCCTGTCTTACATTTAGGTCTCTAATCCATTTTGAGTTTATTTTTGTATATGGTGTTAAGGAGTGTTCTAATTTCATTCTTTTACATGTAGCTGCCCAGTTTTCCCAGCACCACTTACTGAAGAGACTTTTTCTCCATTGTATATCCTTGCCACCTTTGTCATAGATTAGTTGACCATAGGTGCATAGGTTTATCTCTGGACTTTCTATCCTGTTCCATTGATCTATATTTCTGTTTTTGTGCCAGTACCATGTAGCTTTGTGGTATAGCCTGAAGTCAGGGGGCCTGATTCCTCCAACTCCGTTTTTTTCCCTCAAGACTGCTTTGGCTATTTGGGGTCTTTTGTGTCTCCATACAAATTTTAAGATTTTCTGTTCTAGTTCCGTAAAAAATGCCATTGGTAATCTGATAGGTATTGCATTGAATCTGTAGATTGCTATGAGTAGTATAATCATTTTCACAATATTGATTTTTCCAATCCAAGAACATGGTATATCTCTCCATATGTTGGTATCCTCTTTAATTTCTTTCATTAGTGTCTTATAGTTTTCTGCATACAGGTCTTTTGTCTCCCTAGGTAGGTTTATTCCTAAGTATTTTATTCTTTTTGTTGCAATGGTAAATGGGAGTGTTTCCTTAATTTCTCTTTCAGATTTTTCATCATTACTGTATAGGAATGCAAGAGATTTCTGTGCATTAATTTTGAACCCTGCAACTTTATCAAATTCATTGATTAGCTCTTGTAGTTTTCTGGTGGCATCTTTAGGATTCTCTATGTATAGTATCACGTCATCTGCAAACAGTGACAGTTTTACTTCTTCTTTTCCAATTTGTATTCCTTTTATTTCTTTTTCTTCTCTGTGCCATGGCTAGAACTTCCAAAACTATGTTGAATAAGAGTGGTGAGAGTGGACATCCTTGTCTTCTTCCTGATCTTAGAGGAAATGCTTTCAATTTTTCACCATTGAGAATGATGTTTGCTGTGGGTTTGTCATATATGGCCTTTATTATGTTGAGGTAGGTTCCGTCTATGCCCACTTTCTGGAGAGTTTTTATCATAAATGGGTGTTGAATTTTGTCAAAAGCTTTTTCTGAATCTATTGAGATGATCACATGGTTATTATTCTTCAATTTGTTAATATGGTGTATCACATTGATTGACTTGCGTATATTGAAGAACCCTTCATCCCTGGGATAAATCCCACTTGATCATGGTGTATGATCCTTTAACATATTGTTGGATTCTGTTTGCTAGTATTTTGTTGAAGATTTCTTAATCTATATTCATCAGTGATATTGGTCTGTAATTTTCTTTTTTTGTAGTATCTTTGTCTGGTTTTGGTATCAGGGTGATGGTGGCCTCCTAGAATGAGTTTGGGTGTTTTCCTTCCTCTACAGTTTTTTTGGAAGAGCTTGAGAAGGATGGGTGTTAGCTCTTCTCTAAATGTGTGATAGAATTCACCTGTGAAGCCGTCTGGTCCTGGACGTTTGTTTGTTGGAAGATTTTTAATCACAGTTTCAATTTCATTACTTGTGATTGGTCTCTTCATATTTTCTATTTCTTCCTGGTTCAGTCTCGGCAGGTTGTGCATTTCTAAGAATTTGTCCACTTCTTCCAGGTTGTCCATTTTATTGGCATAGTGTTGCTTGTAGTCGTCTCTTAGGATGCTTTGTGTTTCTGTGGTGTTGGTTGTAACTTCTCCTTTTCCATTTCTAATTTTATTGATTTGAGTCCTCTCCCTCTTTTTCTTGATCAGTCTGGCTAATTGTTTATCAATTTTGTTTATCTTCTCAAAGATCCAGCTTTTAATTTTATTGATCTTTGCTATTGTTTTCTTTGTTTCTATTTCATTTATTTCTGCTCTGATCTTTATGATTTATTTCCTTCTGCTAACTTTGGGTTTTGTTTGTTCTTCTTTCTCTAGTTCCTTTAGGTGTAAGGTTATATTGTTTATTTGAGATTTTTCTTGTTTCTTGAGGTAGACTTGTATAGCTATAAACTTCCCTCCTGGAACTGCTTTTGCTGCATCTCATAGGTTTTGGATCATCATGTTTTCATTGTCATTTGTCTGTAGGTACTTTTTGATTTCCTCTCTGATTTCTTCAGTGATCTTTGGTTATTTATTGCTTAGCCTCCATGTGTTTGTGTTTTTTATGTTTTTTTCCCTGTAGTTGATTTCTAATCTCACAGCATTGTGGTCAGAAAAGGTGCTTGATATGATTTCAATTTTCTTAAATTTATTGAGGTTTGATTTGTGACACAAGATATGATCTATCCTGGAGAATATTACATGAGCACTTGAGAAGAAAGTATAATCTGATGTTTTTGAATGGAATGTCCTATAAATATCAATTAAATCTATCTGGTCTATTGTGGCATTTAAAGCTTGTGTTTCCTTATTAATTTTCTGTTTGGCTGATCTGTCCATTGGTGTAAGTGAGGTGTTAAAATCCCCACTATTATTGTGTTACTGCCAATTTCCTCTTTTATAGATGTTAGCAGTTGCCTTATGTATTGTGGTGCTCCTATGTTGGGTGCATATATATTTATAATTTTTATATCTTCTTCTTGGATTGATCCCTTGATCATTATGTAGTGTCCTTCCTTGTCTCTTGTAACATTCTTTATTTTAAAGTCTATTTTATCTGATATGAGTATTGCTACCCCAGCTTTCTTTTGATGTCCATTTGCATGGAATATCTTTTTACATCCCCTCACTTTCAGTCTGTATGTGCCCCTAGGTCTGAAGTGGGTCTCTTGTAGACAGCATATATATGGGTCTTCTTTTTGTATCCTTTCAGCAAGCCTGTGTCTTTTGGTTGGAGCATTTAATCCATTCACATTTAAGGTAATTATCGATATGTATGTTCCTATTACCATTTTCTTGATTGTTTTGCATTTGTTTTTGTATATCCTTTTCTTCTCTTGTGTTTCCCACTTAGAGAACTTCCTTTAACATTTGTTGTATAGCTGGTTTGTTGGTGCTGAATTCTCTTAGCTTTTGCTTGTCTATAAAGCTTTTCATTTCTCCATCGAATCTGAATGAGATCCTTGCAGGGTGGAGTAATCTTGGTTGTGGATTCTTCCTTTTCATCACTTTAAATATATCGTGCCACTCCCTTCTGCCTTCTAGAATTTCTGCTGAGAAATCAGCTGCTCACCTTATGGGAGTTCCTTTTTATGTTATTTGTCATTTTTTCCTTGCTGCTTTTAATAATTTTTCTTTGTCTTTAATTTTTGCCAATTTGATTACTATGTGTCTTGGCATGTTTCTCCTTAAAGGATAAAAAGGTTTATCCTTTTGGGGGCTCTCTGCACTTTATGGACTTGGGTGGCTATTTCCTTTTCCATGTTAGGGAAGTTTTTTACTATAATCTCTTCAAATATTTTCTCAGGTGATTTCTCTCTATCTTCTCCTTCTGGGACCCCTATAATGTGCATATTGTTGTGTTTAATGTTGTACCAGAGGTCTCTTAGGCTGTCTTCATTTCTTTTCATTCTCTCTTTATTCTGTTCCACAGCATGAATTCCACCATTCTGTCTTCCAGGTCACTTATCGGTTTTCTGCCTCAGTTATTCTGCTATTGATTCCTTCTAGCGTATTTGTCATTTCAGTTATTGTATTGTTCATCTCTGTTTGTTCTTTAATTTTTCTAGATCTTTGTTAAACATTTCTTGCATCTTCTTGATCTTTGCCTCCATTCTTTTTCTGAGGTCCTGGATCATCTTCACTATCATTATTCTGAATTATTTTTCTGGAAGATTTCCTATCTCCATTTCATTTCGTTGTTTTTCAGGGGTTTTATCTTGGTCCTTCATCTGGTACATAGCCCTTTGCCTTTTCATCTTGTCTATCTTTCTGTGAATGTGGTTTTTGTTCTGCAGACTGCAGGGTTGTAGTTCTTCTAGCTTCTGCTGTCTGCCCTCTGGTGGATGAGGCTATCTAAGAGGCTTTTGGAAGTTTCCTGATGGGAGGTACTGGTGGTGGGTAGAGCTGGCTGTTGCTCTGGTGGGCAGAGCTCAATAAAACTTTAATCCACTTGTCTGCTGTTGGGTGGGGCTGGGTTCCCTCCCTGTTGGTTGTTTGGCCTGAGGTGCTCAACACTGGAGCCTAGATGGGCTCGTTGGTGGAACTAATGGTGGACCCTGGGAGGTCTCACGCCAAGGAGTACTTCCCAGAACTTCTGTTGCCAGTGTCCTTGTCCTCATGGTGAGGCACAGCCACCCCCGCCTCTGCCGGAGACCCTCCAACACTAGCAGGTAGGTCTATTTCAGTCTCCTATGGGGTCACTGCTCCTTTCCCTGTGTCCCAGTGCACACACTACTTTGTGTGTGACCTCCAAGAGTGGAGTCTCTGTTTACCCCAGTCCTGTCAAAGTCCTGCAATAAAATCTCTCTAGCCTTCAAAGTCTGATTCTCTAGGAATTCCTCCTCCCATTGCCAGACTTCCAAGTTTGGAAGCCTGACGTGGGGCTCAGAACCTTCACTCCCGTGGGTGGACTTCTGTTGTATAAGTGTTCTCCAGTTTGTGAGTCACCCATGAAGCAGTTATGGGATTTGATTTTATTGTGTTTGCACCCCTCCTACCGTCTCATTGCAGCTTCTCCTTTGTCTTTGCATCTGGGGTATCTTTCTTAGTGAGTTCCAGTGTCTTCCTGTCGATGACTGTTCAGCGGTTAGTTGTGATTTTGGTGTTCTTGAAAGAGGGAGTGAGAGCATATTCTTCTACTCTGCCATCTTGAACTATCTCCACATCCCTGGTTCTTGATGGCTCTCCTTTTCCAAAAAAGCTCTCCAATTCATAATAGCATAAAACTAACGAAACTTTGCTTCCTTTTTGTGGATTTCATCAAATATCAACATTCTTACAATTATCTCCTCCTCACTCCCTTTAAACTTGAGCTTCTTTTGTAGTCTAAAAAATTGTTTAGAAAAGATATAATGATAGAATCTTTACATCAATAATCAATACTAAATGTGGAGACATATTTTAATGTTAAGGAAGGTAGAAAGTGGTTTCTGAAGACCTAGGAGATAGTTTCTGATCTTTGGTAAAACTCTAAAATAGATTTAAAAAATAATGATTTGTAGCTTGGGAAAAGTTAACTTGTAAATATTAACAGCTACACCCCAACATCATCTTTGGTACCCAATGCAAGGGACATTGGTTTGAGTCCTGGTCCAGGAAGATCCCACATGCCACCGAGCAACTAAGCCTATGCACCACAACTACTGAGCCAGCATGCCACAACTACCGAAGCCTGAGTGCCTAGAACCCATACTCCGCAATAAAAGAAGCCACCACAATGAGAAGCCCGCACACCGCAATGAAGAGTAGCCCCAGCTTGCTGCAGCTAGAGAAAGCCCATGAGCAACAATGAAGACCCAACACAGACAAAAATAAATAAATAAATAAATAAATAAATAAACAAACAAACAAATAAATATTTTAAAAAAGAAGAAAAGAAAGGATAAACAATATAAACAGGGATTTAAAGAAAAAGATACTTTTGATTGAAAAATTAAGATGAATATGCACATTGAAATTTGATGCTATTTTATAAAATAAATGGTAAAAAATACCCTCTACATGAGTATTTCTCTCTCTGTATGTGTGTGTTAAATAACTATTCCTTCAACATTATATGAGTGAAGAAAAAAATGCAGAAGGATACACACTAATTTTGCAAGAATGTTTATGGATTAGTAAATAGGGGTAAGAGAGCCAAATTAAAAAGGAAAAGAAAAGGGAAGAAAAGAGAAAAAAAAGAAAAGAAAAAGGGGGAAAAAAGCGAAAGAAACAGCCTACATTAAAATAGCTAGTATGTATGAGGTAATCACATACATACATTGTTATAAAATTGTACACAAATGTGGACATGAAAAAAAAATATTAAGATTAAAAAGTATGTTGCAACCAAACTTGCCAGAGAGCATATCCAAGGAATTCATATCAGTATGTAGATGCTCTTCTGCTTGCAGTTTCACAAAATGTAGTCCCAAGTGGCCATGGAGCAAGCATAGTCCTTGATTATTATCAATCTGAAGTTATTATATATGTGTTCGGCTTGACTGTATTACAGGAACAGGGGTCAGTTGAATCTGGTTTTATTCCAGGGGTCAGCAAACTTACTACCAAAAAACCAAATAGTAACTATTTTAGGCTTTCTGGGCCATATCATCTCTATCACAACTACTCATCTCTGCCTCTGTAGGCAAAAGCAGTCATAGACTTCGATGGTTAATTTTATGTGTTAACTTGGGGAGGCTAGAGTATCCAGTTGTTTAATCAAATGCTAATTTAGGCATTGTAGTGAAGATATTTTGTATAGTAATTGTAGATAGATAGATAGAAAATAGCTGATAGATGATAGATAGATATAGATAAATAGAAAGAAAGATAGATAGGTACTGCATACTATTGGTTCTGTTTCTGTGGAGAACCCTGACTTATACAGAGATAATAAATATCTATATTTATATAGATATAAATATATAGATAAATATCTATAAATAATAAATATCTATAAATATATAGATATTTATTGGAATAGTGTTCAAATAAAACTATTTACAGTAACAGGTAGTGGATCACATTTGGCCTTGTACCATAGGTTTCCAACCTTTAGTACTATCAATAATAAAAGATAGGGCTTCCCTGGTGGCGCAGTGGTTGAGAGTCCGCCTGCCGATGCAGGGGACACGGGTTCGTGCCCCGGTCTGGGAAGATCCCACGTGCCGCGGAGTGGCTGGGCCCGTGAGCCGTGGCTGCTGAGCTTGCGCGTCCGGAGCCTGTGCTCCGCAACGGGAGAGGCCACAACAGTGAGGCCCGCATACCACAAAAAAAAAAAATAATAATAATAATAATAATAATAATAAAAGATAGTTGCTTTTATTAAAAACTCTGTGTTTCCATTTCCTCCCCACCCTCCACACTGCTATCTAAAGATGAAGGACAAGTTGTACTAGAGATGGCTTGTGACAGCTTGCAAGGGGCAGTAGTTAGACTTTTCAGGAATTTGTGAGGTGATTTTTAGACACAGCCATTCTTAAAAATTGAATTATATAAACTTGCAATGAAATAACGTGTATTAGAAACAAGGGAAACAATACTCAAAACTCATCACTTCCTATTTGTTTTATGACATTTTATTATTACCTATGCTTCTGTGGTTATTTGCATCTATTGTATCTTTATGGCAGAAACACCATATAATGGTGTTGCACATCCTTTCTTAATTCCAAATTCAGTGATAATCATGTTGGTTGCTTAAAATTGTCCATGGTAGAAGTATCAACACCAAAGAAATCAACAAACACTACAAATCAAGCCTTGATTTATTGTGTTGTTGGTTGTCTAGATTTAAGAAAGTGATGTAGAAAATGTTAATAAAACAGATAAAGCAAAAATAAGTGTTGTACTTATAACTGTCATATTGTGAATAATACAGAAACTCGAGGAAATATTCTATAGTATTCAAAAACTATTATCCAATCTAGTAAAGAAGTTGCTCACATTATTGATGAATGGGTGGGTCTGTGACAAACATCTTTGTTGTTTCACTTTTGTCTTACTCATTAACATAAATAATATTAACCACAATTTATTTGTAAACTACATTTATACATCAGTTACAGCCATAGGTTTGCTATAGGTACAAGAGTTCAGCAAAAATCAGTGAAAGTGTTGTGTGAGAATCAGCTAGCTATGTGAAATTTACAATAGAGAGCACTGCATATTTTATCATATATATTATATATAATAATAAATAATTATATATAATTTATATAATATATAAATTATATATATGTATATATATATATACATATATATAATTTTTTTCAGGAGCAGTCTGGAAAGGCCACATTGAAATTACATAAGAAATGGAATTGTTGGAGGCAGAAAATAATAGACTAGTAGTTTATTAATCCTGCAAAATAGGGCATGATTAAGAGAGAAGAGATAAGTGAGGAAAAAAGCAACACTAGCCAGGATCTTTTTACATAAGCAGTAGGGAGAGAGAGAGGCAAGATGTTTGAGCAGCTACTATAAAGAATTTGGATAAAGAAGATCTTTAGAATATTTTGCCATTGAATGTAATATAATTCCTCTTTGAGGGAATTTAGTAAAAATTTACATTTTTTCATCTTTTTAGACATTTGTGGTTCTTTTGAATGCATACCTAAACTTTGATGGGCATGAAGCAGTTGCGTTGTATTTAGATCACATGGCATTTTTATATTATAATTATTATATGGAGTTAATATAGGTTCACTATGAACAAATTATGCCAAAGTTGCTTTCTTTCCCCTTAGGATAGGGTAGTTACACTAGCATATCTTGAGAACAACAAAAGAAACAACAATACAATTATTACTATATTAATTATTATTTTTATATTATTGGCAACTGTTCTACATTCTTTATATGGATTAATTCACTTAATCATCACAACAACCAAATGAGGCAGGTACAAATAATTTAGTATCATCATTTTACGAATCAGGGAATAGAACTAGAGAGCAGGAGAAACTTGCTCCAAAACATGTAGCTAGCAAAGTCTAGTGGGATTAGAATCCAGGCAACCTAGTCCTGAGGGTCACACTATAATGCTACAAAATCACCAAGCATTAGCAAAATAGTGTAAAATTCATCTTGTCCTTGGATTGTAAAGGGCACTGATATCAATCAAAAGATGACTGTCTGTCAGGGTGTTGGAAAGCTGCCTGTATTTGATTTTATTGACTGATTTCATAAAAGCATTTCTTGAGCATCTGGTTGTTTAACAGAATGTCACAGGAGAGACAAAGATGAATAAAACATGACTCCTCGTTTGAGGAGCTTAAAATCCAGATATTCAGTTTGTTTTTTTTTTTAATCAATCTCTTGAATGAAGTCAAGAAGCAAATCAAGTATGTCCCAAAACTGGGACAGGGATTTTAAAAAATTCAAATTCAAAAAGCTCCTAAAAGTTTCCACTAATATTCTGAAACAAATCGGCATCACTGTAATGTAAAGATTTGCTTATTCAAAATCAAGTGCATAGATACAGCAGAAAAAATCTGCTTTCATGGTAGCTTCTGTAAAACATAGCTAGAGGTTTTAGGATTAACCTCAAGACTAAAGTGCTATTTGAAATTTGTGATGTGCTCTTAGGTTATAGTAATAGAAATAATATGTCCAGAATGAGAGCTTTTTGTTTTTGTTTTTTTAATTCCTTGGAGCTCTGCAGTGGTCAACCATCTTGGCAATATTCTTTTCAGTTCAGGCTGTAATATTTTAAGAGGAACATTGAAAAATGTGACTGAGACACATGGAAAAGGGTAACTAAATCAAGTCATATGAAGAATGACTGAAGAAATTGAGGATGTTTAGCCTGGACAAGGAAGACTCAGAAAGTATGGAGGATCAGATTCCAAAATATTTGGAGGGTTGTCATGTGGAAGAAGGAGTGAACTCTTGAGCAGCTCCAAAAGCAAAACTAGCACAAACCACCTGAAGGTTATCTCAGGTTAGCCAAAGAAAGCTGGAAGTGTTGAGCTATTAAAAAATGGATTGCGGGCTTCCCTGGTGGCGCAGTGGTTGAGAGTCGGCCTGCCGATGCAGGGGACATGGGTTCGTACCCCGGTCCGGGAAGATCCCACATGCCACGGAGCGGCTGGGCCCGTGAGCCATGGCCACTGAGGCTGCGCGTCCGGAGCCTGTGCTTTGCAACGGGAGAGCCCACAACAGTGAGAGGCCCGCGTACCACAAAACAAAACAAAACAAAATGGATTGGGCTTCCATGGGCTAGAGAAAGGGCTCTAGAGAGGGTGTTGTGAGGAGGATGGCTTGGGGGCAACTGTTGAACAGCATCATGTTGAAAGCATCTTCCAAAATTAAAAACCCATGATTTATAATGACATAACACAAACAATTCCATAAACCTGTAGGACACACACAGGAAGATTGTCTATTCCTTAAATACATGAAAATTATACAACTAACCTATGAGTAGCAATTATCTTTATATTCTTCCTATAAGCAAAAGAAGCAGTGACATTTAGGTCATGAAAAGAGAAGAAATAAGTGGCCTGTGCAATTGCCTTTGTGCATAGAAAGTCCAGGAACTGTGGGCATAAGTCCCAAGAGATCTACTCCATGAAGAACAGGGGGCTCTTGATATACAGAAGTGAACAGAGAAGGAATACAAGGTTCCCTCTGGATGCAACTTTAAATCCTTCAGCACAGTGCCTAGCAGTCATAAAAAAGCAAACAGAAGTCATCAAAGCCTTTCCAGAGGTGATGAATAGAAACAGAACAAATTACTCTCACCTAGATAAATGCTATATCCATGCACTGCCTTTGCAAAGAGACAAGGGCAAAAATTCTGGCACATGGGTCTTCAGGTAATTTACACAAACCAAGTTAATGTAATTGGCAAGTAGACACCTAAAGACAGAGTATTTAAAGAGAATCCTATCAAGGCCAGAAGAGGCCAAAGGGATCCGGTAGAAGAGAGAATGTTCTAGGCTTGTTGAATACAGGAAAAAAAGAGAGAGAGACTGAGATTGCAATCCAGACAAAGTTCAGTGGAGAGTCAAGAAGAGTTAAGGGGAACAGACCTTTGCTTAGCTGATGAAAACCCTCGATAAAATCCCAACCACACCATGCAATTTATTAAAAGTTGTTTCTTCCCCACTAACCAACCAGCTTCCACGAGTCTCAAGCATTCTTTCTGACTTATTTCATTAACATTTCCTTCTTTTTCTGGAGTGGTCAGAGCCCCAGGGAATCTCTCTCTCTCCTCGCTCCTTGCCCCCAACCAGTGGGGCATTGAATGAGAGCCAGAGTGTTGTCTGCGTAAAGAGAAATTGCAAAACCACAAATTGCAGAAAATCGTTACTGCCAAAAATCGAAAGGAACACACAATATCACCAGGCCTCTTAAAAAGCAATTGCGCATTTTACAGGCCTTTGGATAATTCAGGTTTGTTTGGCAACTTTCTCACCCATACCACCCAGAAGACAATTCTCTTCCACCAGAGGCAGCGGTCCCAAAGAGTATGTGTAATTGAAAAGAAACAAAAAATGTGGGTGCAAGTCTCTCCAGGGGCATGATATGTTTGGATATGGTTCTTTTTGTTTTATTGTGTAGTGTTGATTTTAAGGCCCAAAGTTTGCTTCCACAGTCCCTGGGGACTCCCACAAAAACAGCGAGAGCCTCCAATAATCTAATAAGAATCCCTTGAAGATAGAAAGCATTTTTAGATAATAAAATCTTTCTGAAACATTATGCTCTTATCACAACCACCCATTGGTGGGGGCAGGAAAATGTTTTTCTTCCCACTCCACCCTCCACCCCCCATGATACAGATACTTAGAAACTGAGGGGTTAACTAAAATTCTCAAAATCATACCACTTCTGCGGGAGTGATCTGGGACTCAGACGTGCACCTTCTGATTTTTACACCTGAGTTCCTTCCATCATTTGCTCTTTTTCTCCAAGGGGGCACATCTTCCTGACTTGGGTAAGGCTGTCCTCCATCAGTGAGGCTGGCGTTTTACTTGGCACGTACACATTTCCAGGACCTTTACTTGCAAAGCCTCCTGCCACCTACTGTGGATGGAAGCCTTGTTTGAATAGAGCGCTGATTAGGTGGTTCTCCATTTGTATTGATTGTATAATACAATCATCATTAGGACACAAGGCCAACTCCAGAGGGGCCCATTGAGTCTGGCTGTCAAAATGAACCCCAGACACAGTTGCCTGATGATTTGAATACGTTTCCATGACTCCACAGATCAGACCAACTTTGTGCCAGTTGCCCAGAGATGACGTGGAGAGGTACGTAGACGTATTTTGTCTGGATGGTGTATGTAGACATACTTTGTCTGGATGGTGTAAAATTCTAGTGCAAGTTTACTAAGGATATTTACTAATAAAATAGGTCACCAAGCACTTTGTATGTCCTTGAGAAAAAAATGTAAAAATAAAATGATCACAAATTGACCTAAGGTGAAATAACTAGACTTCCCCCCCCACACACCAATCTGGGAGGTAAAAGGTGTTTTCAACTGAAATTTTGATCAAGAAATCTTGAGCTAATTGTCATGTATGTGTTCATAGTTGTGTATTTGCATATGACTTAAAATGCTGCCTTAAATTGCCCTTCATCTAATTTTCACCATGAACATATACCAACCATTTTTTAGTATTTAAATTAAATCATTTAAAAGCACTGTAAACCTAAATAGGTAGACACAGTATGACAAAGAGCTACCAAATATAAATATGCGGGGAAGGAAACAAGTGGTCTCCCCTGAACAGCGTTCTATGTTCAAAAGCGAGAATATAGTCAAAAGTTCACATTTGTACAAATAAAATACTCATGATAGCACATGAAAAGGGAGACTGCTCATAAAATCTAACATGACTTTATTGGTAAAAGTTGCTTAAATCATTCATAACCTGCAGGTGTCTTGATACTGTGATAAAGAGCACAGCGATATAATACAGAGCTTGACATTTTACAAATTCCAGTGAATGCATAATACTTAGACATACAATTTCAGTGATTTTAGGGGTGATGTTTCTTGTGCTGATGTTTGAATATTTGGGAAATAACAGTGGGATCAATTTATTCTAGAGAACAAATGAAAAATATCATCCAGGCAAGTCAGTGCAAACTAAGTTTTTCTTACAGTTCAGCTGAACACATCATTTTCTCAGGGACTGAATGATTCAAAAGAGAATTTATTAGAACACATATAAAACGTATAATTCAAGTGAGACCTCTGGATTCTCTCAGGTCCAAGAGTGTCTAATTAATGCTTCAGTGAGTGCTGAGATGCATCCTCCACTAGAAATTCTGTGTGAATCAGGAGCTGGGAGTTGATGGACACTCCTTTGTTTACCTGAATCAACCTTCTACTTTATGATGGTTGTTGATCTCCTGCTTACTTATCTGTGGTGACAAGAAACTCACTACCATTTAAGCTACTATTGAATAGCTAGAGTCTTTATATTGAACCCACATTTATCCTCTGTTTTTTGAACTTGGGTAATAAAATCTAGCGTGGGTGGTGGTGGGGTTTTGTTTTAAGAATTTGGGATATATGTTTCAAGGTAAGGAATATTAGATGTCTTGGTTCTTAGATTTTCATAATCAAATTATTCCAGAGACAGATGGAATGTTCATATTTTCTGATTAAAACCTTTATACCCATTTTATTAAAAAAGAAAAAAAATCACATCCTAATTCCCAGAGGCAAAACTCTAAAATACTCAGAACTCCCAGTTCGGATCTGGTGTAATTTTATTTGGTCTTTTAGAATAGAGGGCGTTTGTAATTTGTGTAGGGACACTGGGAGTACCAAGAGTAAAGAAACATAATACTCGGGAGATTCATTCTAGAAAGAACACGGGTTTACAGAGTGGCCATAATGCGGTACATACAGGAAGGAATTATTAAGATAACTACCATATTGTTAAACGTAAAACCGTCTGTGTTTCCAAGGATCGACTGGGCAAAGAGTAATAAAGTAGTCAGCCATTTTTTGAGAGAACCTGAATATTCAAAGGTTTGCTGTCACACTGTCATAATGTCTAAAAGAATATTGCCTAATTTTTTCCTCATTACTTTTTTCTAGCTTTTTAGAGGCAACCTAGTCACAACCACAATCAGTTTCAATCTGCTTCCCAAACAGTTTATAAGATGTTCCACGATGTCATATAAATCAAGAGTGTGAAATAATTAGATTCATACTGCATTTGTCGAGCCAGACTTGAAAAATGCAGCAGTGTGAGATGGGAGCCTTAAAGATTAGGAGGTTTTAGGAATTAGAGCTGAGAAGGAGACACCATTTCAAGGAGGACATGTACTTACATTTTGCTGCAAGTGAAATGCCTGTCTTTAAAGGGTAGCCTCTGAAACAAAGAGAGAAAAAAGTGTGTTAAAAAAAATGTACAGTAACCAATTACAAGTGAAAAAGTCTTTGAATTGCCTTCAGAAGTGCTGCCACTGATTGAAAAAATGAGAAGCTTAGAGACGAAAACATTTTGATTGGGAACTCTTCTTGGAGATACAGGGAGATGTAATCCACAAAGAAAGCATGTAAGTCAACTGTGGTATCTCGTTGCACACTCAGCTCCCTGCCCCGAGCAGCCCCGAGTTTCAAGATCACTTGATGTTCACTTTGTCTCCCAGGTCTGTTCCCGGCAGGAGGAGATAATGGAGTCTAGTTGCGTAAGCCAATGGCTCCGACTCCTCCTCTTGCTTCTGGTTCATACTGACATTGCACCTTGTTCTTGAAGGCCCAGTTCTGACACTTTGTTCCATTAACTGAAACTCCTCCTAAAAATTATGATTTTCTCAATTCATGCTTATTGGGATAAGTGGACAAGTTTTCTTTACCGAGAAAATTTTTCCAAGTTTTCTGGTGAGTATGGGGTGGGAGGGTGTTGAAATCAATGCCAAGTTTCTCTTCATTCAAGATGGCAGTGAAAAGAGAGGAACAATTAGGCTGTGCCCGTGCTTGGAAGGAGTTTGCCAATTGTGCAGACAATTTTTTTCAGTGTGGCAGCCCACCAGACAATTCACTTCCAAATCCATTTTTTAAAATCTATTATTGTTATATGCGAAAGGGTATTTTTCAGGGTAGTAGGTTTAATTGGGGACGGCAGGTAAGTCCCCATGATTGACATGAACTATTTGCATTGTGAGGTTCAAATGGTTCTGAGTCATCTCCCAGACTGAACACGAAAGTCATGGTGTCCTCAGCCTGACAAAAAAGATCCTGTCACGCAAACCACGTGGGTCTGGATGAGACTGATTTGTCACTTCAGTGAGCAATATTTTTCCAAGCTCTGCCATTTTTAGTAATAGTGACTTTTGCAAATGGATTCAGTGCTCTGGGATGGAGAGAAATAACAATAGTGGCTAATTCAAAGAATTGTTGTAAGGGTTAAATAAGATAATGCATGGAAAATAGTAGTATAAGGCTGACCTATAGTGAGGACTCAGTGAATGCTACCTGGTAGTGTTATTGTTATTATTATTATCAGTAGCCCAGTTTGGAAAACCAAATTAAGAAGACATGATAAGTTCATGGAATTGGAACTAGGAAGGTAGCTACAGAGAGAGAGTTTTGCTTGGGTAAGATGTCTCCACTCTTGGCAGTCAAAACTGTGCCATTTTCCCAAATTTCTCTCCCAGATGGCCTTCCTCGAATTTTCTTTCCTCCGACTGCTGAGTGCAACTTGAATTAGATCCAAATCCATATTGGAAAAATCCCTCAATATTTCAGTAAGCCACATAATTCCTCATTGACAATCATGGAGATGGTTAGGGATGGGCTTCCTAGATTGATATAGTGCTAAATTATTGAACGGCCGGGCCCAGGAAGAACAAAGATAATTCTTCGAGTTTCTACACAAGGTAGGTGCACTGTGCATTTTTATAGAGCTGGGTCTTTTAGATGGATCCTATGGTGTGATTCAGCCAGATGTCATACGTGTCACTGAGTCTACGGAATTAGGACCACTCCTCTGACCTCCCCCTGACATACACTCCCCCACCCCACCCCCACCCTGCTCTTGCCCCTCAAACAAAAAGTGCATCGAAAATGCCTCTGAAATTGCGACCCCTTCACCTCCTTTAAGCAAATTATTGCTAGGAAACAAATTTAGAACGTTCTCACCTACTGAGAAAAGTTTTTACTCCTGCCTTATATAACAGCTTCTTCTTCAACTACAAAAGTATTAACAAAGAAAACTGTCCGTTACTTCAAGAATTCATTGAATAAGAGCTCCTCATGTGGGCGACAATTTCACAGCAATATCATTGACTACTTTGAAAACTACTCAGAGCCACCCTTGAAACTACCTTATGTAGCTACCTAAAGCGGTGGTACCAATCATTTTTCTTGGGGTACAAAATAAACAAAGCCGTTAAGAGCATTATGGTGGTGAGGTTTTACAGATCATTAAAAACCATAAAAACTCACCTTTGCTTTTCTAAGCTTTCTTCCACATTAGAAAAAGAAAACCTGAGTTCTTAAAGGAGAAAGAGAGCCCTTAAAATTAATAATTGGGCTTGCCTGGTGGCGCAGTGGTTGGAAGTCCGCCTGCCGATGCAGGGGACACGGGTTCGTGCCCCGGTCCGGGAAGATCCCACATGCCGTGGAGCGGCTGGGCCCGTGAGCCATGGCCGCTGAGCCTGCGTGTCCGGAGCCTGTGCTCCGCAACGGGAGAGGCCACAACAGTGAGAGGCCCGCGTACCATTAAAAAAAATAATAATAATAATAATTAACTCATTTGCTAAATGTTTCTTGAGTGCCTGGTATGTGAAGGCCCCCGTGCTAGGCCCTAATACATCTCCTGCCCTCATGATACTGTCTGTCTGACTGGAGAGACAGCTATACATTTGGAGGTGTTGTGTGATGATATAATGCAACCTTACAAGGTGCTCAGTGAGGAGGGAAGGTGGTCTTTGAGGATCCAATCTAGAAAGAGAAATCAGGGAAGTCTAATTGGGGAAGTGTTAGGACAATGCCTGAAGAAAAGTTCATATTAATAATGACAGCTAAGATTGCTGAGTGCTTCACGCATCAGAAACTGTCCTAAGTGCTTTCACATGCACTGATTCACTTATTACTCAGAATGCCTCGAGAGGTGTTATTCTGTCCCCAGGGTAGGAGTTAAGAAGGCAAATGGGGAGAGTGGAGCACACCAGGCAAAGGGACATCATCAAGGGCACAGGCTCTGAGCAGGAGGAATTGGCTCCTTTGAGAACTTAGAGACCAAACCACCATTTGCCTTATTTGCACATTTCAACAGAGTCCATTCTTCCACCTCGTGGGAGTCTTCAGGGGGTCATGGATGGGGCTCTTCTGATACCAATCTTGCATTACTTTAGCTATGGAAGCCTAGCCTCTGCTCCCACCTTGGGGAGATAAGAGGCACATCTTGGCCCTCTGCCTGTACCACGCTCACCCAGCACCCCAAGCCACACTCAGAAGGCATGCAAGGCCGGCAATTTACCATCTTCAAGTCATGGTAGCACTTGGCCCTGATTCCGGTGCCAGGTCCATAGGAAGGGAACTGGTCCAAAGCCTTTGGATACCAACTCTGGTCTCCTTGTTAGAAATCCAATCTCCTGTGCTCTGATGATCACTGAAATCTGTCAACTGACAGTCCTGGAGCAACTGATCTCTAGGCCAAAATGTCCAACCACATGCACCTCACATCTCTCTCAACCTCTCACCCTGGTTCCTGTGGCTGACACCACCTGGTTACAGCCTGTAACCTACAACTGACACTCACTAAAAGATAGACAACTTGGTAATTTTGGAATGGCCTATGCTGATTGAAATATTTAGCTTGAGTTGTCTGCTGTTTAAAACTTTCATGACATGCAAAAAATTGCATCAGTACAACTGTAATTGTTTGAATAATGTAACACGTGGAGTCAAATCTCCTATATACCCATTCCTCTCTATAGTATACAATAAGCTACTTCTTACATGTCCAAGTTATAAGTTTTGAGATGAAGCAGCTGCTACTTTCTTATTTCAAATATTGAATTAATTCTACATTATGTTAATTTTAATTATGTGCTTATTGCTATGGTAGGAATACTTATTCTTTACCTCAGTACCAGGAGTGTGGGGAACCAATAATCTTTTAAATTACCTGGGAAGGGGGGAAATGGGGGTGAAGATAAATTGGGAGATTGGGATTGACATATACATGCTACTATATATAAAATAAATAAATAAAAAGACCTACTGTATAGCACAGGGAACTCTACTCAATATTCTGTAATGACCTATATGGGAAAAGAATCTAAAAGAGTGGATATATGTATATGTATAACTGACTTACTTTGCTGTACAGCAGAAACTAACACAACATTGTAAGTCAACTATACTCCAATAAAAATTTAAAAAAAAACAAAAACATTTCTCCCCCCAAAAATATTACCTGAGAAATTAATTTAAGAAAACCAATGCAGGTTTTATATAAGATAGAATATGACAATTACTGCACAATAATAATAATTTGTGAACAGTGGATCCTATTCACTTTGATCACGTGTCCTTTATGTGCTGCTGTTGTTGAGAGTTTCAGGGCCTCTGCCCACGGCTCCCACATAGAAGGTAAAGGCAATGTCATCAGAGGCCAGGAGTCCAGTCTCAGATCCTCCACTGACCTCCAGGGTGACCTCTAGCCAATTATTTAACCTTATGATTTTTTAGGTTTATGAGAGCACACATATATATATCAACCTTTATGTAGCTCAATGCCTTTGTGTATAACTTGGAAATAACAGTAGCACCTGCACCTCTCCTAAGATTGCTGTGCTTATCAGAGGAATAATGCATACAAAGCACTTGGCAGAGACCTTGCCCATTCTAAGTGCTTAACATGCGATAGTTACGATTGTCTTTATTGAGTCCAAACTGAAAAATTACCTTACAAAGAATTGCACTTTCCATTTGGATCAAAATGTTCCTTAAATGGTCACAAAACATGCCATCTTCAAACTCTTTTGTCTCTGACTCTGGGTCTTGATTTGACCCAAAGTATGCTCTTCTTTAAAAAGTCACAGTGGGGCTTCCCTGGTGGCGCAGTGGTTGAGAATCTGCCTGCGGATGCAGGGGACGCGGGTTCGTGCCCCGGTCCGGGAAGATCCCACATGCCGCGGAGCGGCTGGGCCCGTGAGCCATGGCCGCTGAGCCTGCGCTCCGCGAAGGGAGAGGCCACAGCAGTGAGAGGCCCGTGTACCACCAAAAAAAAAAAAAAGTCATAGTTGATTGGCCTTTCATGATTGTCGATAATTTTGCTAACAGTAGCTTTAATTTTATGTTTCTGCTAGTGTTTTAAGAATTTTATAAACATTTCCAATAGCGTCTCTTATGGTATTGGAATTTCCCTGCTGTTTTTTTCCAAGTTTTGACTCTGTGCCTTTGCTGAGAACTCAGCAAACCCTTCCATTGCCTTGCCATGTTTAGTTAAACATGGCTTCTTGTGTTTTGATTTCTTTCTAGCTTTTAAACAGTAAAAAATTTAATTAAGTAAGCAATTTTCATTTCAGAAAATTTGGAAATACAAAAGAGCCCCAAAATTAAGTGAACGAGTTCAGAACCTCACCGATTCATTCTGAAGTATATAAAGAAGTGAATGTCTTGTCCAACACTCCAGCCTCATTTCCCAGAGGTAAGGCTGTCTATAGTATGTGAGGGTATCATTCCAATTTGTTTTTTATGCTTATGAAAGCAAATATACATACATAAGCCTTTAGACATATACACTAATACCATTGAATTTTTTTAACAAAACAAGATCATGCTATATAATGCTGTATAATATGCTTTTATTCTTTTCATAGTATTTTTGTGGACATATATTCCAAGTCAGTATACATACATCTCCTCATTTTTTTTAGTGGCTAAATAGAAATTTATTTATGTGCATGCCCTAATTTATTTAACCAATCTCATATTGAAGAACACTTTGGTTGCATGTGATTTTTTTGCTGTTACAATAAGCTTGCAATGAGAAAGCACTTTGAACTTCCTTTTCTTTTGCCTTGTGCCCTTATACTGTAAGGTAGTTCTTAGAATTGTGAGAACTTTATAATAGGGCATATACCACTTAATATTAAATGGAGAGTCCAAATTACTCTACAAGAAGGTTGAACCTATTCACCCTCTACCAACAATAGAATGTATCCTCCATGTGGAGCTTTCACTATCCACTCATAATTTCTATTTCTTTGAGATTTTTTTCCTCTGTGTGATAATTCTTCCATCTGAGCTGCAAGATACTTAATTCAGTTTTCAGCAATGTTTTTGAGTTCCAGGAACTCTTTCTTTTTCACAGATTGTTCCTTTGCAATAGCTTCTTTAGTCTCCCTAAGAATTTATATTATTTTCTTTTCGAGTTCTTTTGATTTCTTTTTTTAAGGGTCCCTCACGGAGAGCTACCTTTTCTGACTATGTTGTTTTTTCCATCTTCAAACTGGTGAGTCACCTTTAATGCTTTGTCCATTTTCTCTCCCCACTGTTAACTTGTCTGCACACATCCAGATCTCCTGACCCATAAGAGAGGAGGGGTCTTCAGCCCATATGCATGGAGGCTGTTGGGGTCTCCTAAGTAGTAGGGGCGTCTGCCAGTGGTGAGAGGTGAAGGAAGAATCTTTCCCTGGGGGATGGGCTGGTAGGCCAGGACCCCTCAACTGAGTGGTATGGGGGAGACCTCCACGTTCTTAGGACCCTCCTGGTAAATGTGGAGTATAAGCCTTCTCTTCATGTTAAATACACTTGATGTATTCTTTAGTCACGGTCTTCTCAAAAGCGAAACACAAAGCAACAGCGACAAATCTAGATACGAGTCCCAAAACATTAAAGAAACGTCTGTGTTGAAGCCAAGTTGACATGTCAGTCCAAGGGCAGATAGACTCTCATCTTCAGGATAAGGGCATTAAGAAATTTGCATAAGCATGGCACTCTCAGAAAGCAAGTCAATAATATTATGAGTTGTATTCTATGTTGGATATGGGACTATTTTGGTAAAACAATTTTGTTACACACTCTATTCAAATAGTATATGTTAAATATCAACAGCGATAAAATAGATGGTCCATTTTTCCCAATAATGTATTTATCAACATATACCAGATATTTAAAATGTATCCCAGGTGTTGAACATATAACACTGGCAAAAGCATGGGAATGATTTTTCTCACTAAGGCATTTACATGAGAGAACTTCTAGAAAATGACTCTACAATTATAGTGACATATGTGGTAAGTACTATGATACAACAATGTCTGGGATACTACAGGAGCAAAGGAGGTTCTTCCTAAATCAGATTAAGCCAGATTTTTCCAAAGAAGGTGATAATGGGTTTGTGAAAAAAAAAAGTTAAACGTTCAAGTAAGTTTCTGGAATGTTGGGTTAAAGATAATGAAATAGGTCTTTATACTGTAATCTTTTTCAGACCTGGTCTTTCTACTGTAATCTTTTTCAGACCTTTTAATATTCTAATATTTATTATAAATTCCAGAGAGACGTAACGCCCCAAATTTATGTGACCAAAGAACCCTTCTGCCATGCATTTTGAAGGACACATGGGGGGAACAATGGCGAAGTGATGCAGGGGAGCTCTCCGGAGGGATAATGGCAGAGCTGAGATTTCAAAATGAGCAGGCATGAGCAAAAGGGGTAGGGAAGGGCAGTCTCAGCAGAACAGCATGTGCAAAGGCCCAGAGACAGGACAGGCTCCGAGGTAATGCTACATAGCGTAGCGCAAAGGAGCTAGACCAAAGAATTCCTCAGGAAGAAGTGACTGGGGGCAGGGCGGGGGAGGAGGACAGAGATAAGCAAGAGTTAGTCAGATCATTCCACCCAGGTAAAGAGTTGCACTTCACCCTGAAAGCCAAGAAGCATATTTGAAGTTTTCTAAAATAGAGGAGAGGTATGAACGGATTTGCTTTGTCAAAAACATCACCCTGGTCGCAGCATAACTATGGATTGCAGCTAGGTCAGCCTGGAGAAAGGAAGCATAGTCAGAAGGAGTCATTGAACTAACCCAGATGTCAGTATCGAGGGACTGAACTGGAGGAGAAAGATGGGTGGATAGATAAAAAGGTTAGAGTGATCAAATACATGGATTAGATACATAGACAATAGATAGGTAGGTAAGTAGATAGATAGATACACAGATACATAGATAAGGGGCTAAGGAGAGTCTGCAGGACCAGGTGGCCAACTGGATGAGGGGTGAGTGGGACATAAAGGATTAGGTGATTTCTGGGGGACTGGGTGGGTGATACCATCACTTAGAGAGATGGGGAATATGGGAGGAGGAGCAGATTTGCATCGAACCTAATGACAGGATAGGTGGTAGGATTCAGGTGAGAAGGGATGGAGGCCCAAGCCAAAGCTGAAGCCATAGTCTTTGTCATGTTGAATTTGAAGAGCTGTTGAACATATAACTGTTAAGATTCTAACAGGTAAATCTATCAGAGATAATAGCAATGCTAGGAACCCAGAGGTCATATAATTATTCCTTAGGAAACACAGATCTCATTTACAACTTCTGTATCCCAAACCCCTCAAAGGACAAAGACAAGTACAAACTATTTTTATTTATTTATTTATTTTTTTGCGGTATGCGGGCCTCTCACTGTTGTGGCCTCTCCCATTGCAGAGCACAGGCTCCGGACGCGCAGGCTCAGCGGCCATGGCTCACGGGCCCAGCCGCTCCGCGGCATGTGGGATCTTCCCGGACCAGGGCACGAACCCGTGTCTCCTGCATTGGCAGGCGGATTCTCAACCACTGCGCCACCAGGGAAGCCCTACAAACTATTTTTAAATGAGCATAGAATGGTGAAAAAAATTATTATTTAAAGCCCAGACTGACTAACCTTTTCTGCCTTCTGGTGGCGACGGGGTGAACTTACTCACATCAGTGGGAAAATAACTCTTCAGGGTTTCTCAGCCTTTGCACTGTTGACATTTGGGGTCAGATAGTTCTTTGTTGTGGGGACTGTCCTGCGCACTGTAGGATGTTTGACAGCATCCCTGATCTCTACCCACTAGATGCCAGTATTACCCCCCCTTCCCCACTTGTGATAACTCAAATGTCTCCAGACGTTGCCAGGTATCACCAGGAGGGGCACGACTGGGCTTCCCGTCCCCACCAACCCACCCCGACTGAGGACCACTGCTCTCAGCTCTTCCTTTAACACCATGTGGTGGAATTTAGAAGAACTCCGCTAATTCTTATGCCAGGGAAGGGTGAAACCCAGAGGAGATGGTCTTTTGTTTGGCAGGGTACATGAATGAGTATTTGGCCTACACCTTGAATAGATGGTGTGTAAGTTAGATTCTGCTACAGAAGAAAGTGAGAGGAACTGAATTTCTAAAGTAAACTGAAGGGAGCTTGCTGGGCAGCAGGGAGTCTGAGGTCTTACAGGATGGAGAGCAGTGAGAAATTCCTGATGGCTGGGAGGATGCAGGGCCTTTAATTACAGGGATGCTTAACATTCAATCCTAAACTAGTTACTGTTCTGCGGTATAAGACTCCTCCATTATTCTAAAGTCCTAAAGTAGAACCTCAAGGCAGGTGTGGCGGAGGATGTTATCTCCCAGGACTTTGCAGAGATGTTCACTGTGTGGCTTAGGCTTTTAAGTTTTGTCACTGTCCTCACCATTGACATCTTCTTTCTTTTTATCTTTTCCTTCTTCTTTCACATCTTATAATAAAAACGTTCATTCTTGGAGGTTAATTTTTTTTGCTTGGAATTACCAGTAAGCTCAAATTCCCTGTGGGATGCTGAGCTTCTGAAGTTGTAGGAAGCCAGAGATGTCCTTTGGGCTGGACAGGGCAGAGCTTGGCATAGAGACTGACATCATTAATGACAGGTCTCCTTACAGATGGGTGAGCTGGGGTCCAGAGGGCTGCAGCACTTTGTTTTAGGAACACAGCCTAGATCTTCTGGCTCCTGGTTCTGACTTTTTCTAGCAGAGCACACTGTCTAGGAAATCACCTCTCTCAGATTAGCTGGCACTAGTATCTAGAAAGGTCTCTGATTTTTGCGCTAGCAGCTTCGAGGTAATAACCTTGCTAGAATAAAAAAGCAGAGTAAAAACTGTTTAACTGAAGGTCTCTCCAGGGATGTCTTAAAGCTCTGTTTATCCTCAAATCTTTTCTCCATGACATCATTACACTATTATCTGGCTCAGAATATTTTCTGCTTTTAAACATCTCTTTTCAAATTTCCATCTTCAATCAGCTCACAATACAGTCTCATAAAAGCCTTTCATGTCTCACAGGCTACTATAGTCCAAACCTTATAATTAAATAGTGAATTTCTAAGGATTAATTATTCAAATGTCAAAGAAACGGTTTTTGGCAAAGAGCGAAGTATCTTTCAAATCTGCTTTAGATAATATGAAACCTGATCAATGGCCAGTGTTTACATATCTAGCTATCAATTTTAATGAAACATTTCCTTTGAAGTCACTTACAAAAACGTATGAAGTCTATATATATAAAACCCCCAAATCACACTGAAGTTCTGTCTCACAAAAGGTGACCTCAATTGATGCTGTTCCAGAACTCCTCCAACAGGAGAGTAATGGCTCAAATTCCTTATAAATCAGAGCATGAACCCAGGCAACTTCTTATTCATCTTTTTATCTTCTGCAGTGTCTCGCAGCGTAGCCAGCACATAGTGGCTCTTCAATAGATAGCAGTTAAATGAATCAACCTCCCCAGGCTTCCCCAGCAACAAGATTCTGTCTGCCCGGCAGCCCCCGACATCCATACTGCCTCTATCAACCACGTCTACCCCAGGACAGGTACGCAATTTGTGGGACTCGCAGCAAAAATGAAAAGATGGAGCCCCTTGCTCTAAAACGGTTAAGAACTTCAAGGCAGTGACAACAGAGCATAAAACGAAGCCTGAGGCCCTGCGTGACTGCATCAGGTGTGTCATAGAGCCTGCCCCGTGTGTGCCCAGCCCGCTTCCCTGTCTTCTGAGTCCTTCGTGCTGCTAATCACGCTGCCTGGGCCAAGAGAAGACCCATGTCGAGCTTAGCCCCTTCTTTCCTGTCTCAATCAGACCATTCCTTCTTGGATCAGGCCTTTCCATCCTCCTTGTCTTGTCTTTTTTTTTCATTGTGCTTTCTGGACCCCCGTGCCAAGGTGAGACAAC
This sequence comes from Kogia breviceps, assembly GCF_026419965.1. Classification (NCBI taxonomy): domain Eukaryota; kingdom Metazoa; phylum Chordata; class Mammalia; order Artiodactyla; family Physeteridae; genus Kogia; species Kogia breviceps. The sequence goes on from NC_081328.1 coordinate 26,220,959, forward strand.
TCACCTCTGTCTTTGCCTTCTCAGTCCATCTCCTCACCTGAGCGGAAACGGAAAGTAGGTGTTCCCACCTGCACAGTCCTCTCTAACAGGGGCCACTATTGTTTCTACCTTCAGGGTGCAGCTGCAATAAAGGGAAGGCTCTATCTGCCCTTGAGCCTCAGTGGCCCTTCCAGACTCTTTGTGACATTGCTTTTACTCCACCTAATTGCTTACACCCTTTTTCCATACCCTACCCTATGTCACTGGATACTTTCCATGGCTCTCTTCTGCCTCCCTTCAGGCCATGCCAGCACACGGCTCCCACCTCTCCTCTTCTCTCCCACCTTTCTTGGTATTTGTAATGTTTGCATCAGTGACGCATCTGGCTCTCTGACCTTGCAGCTCAGTGATTTCCACGAAGCCACTGATCTTCATTTCTGCTCACTCCAGACACTCACTGGCATACCTCAATCTGCATTATTACCAGGAACTACTCTACTTACAAGATGTATATTCTAATCACGGGACAACTTGGAAAATACAGAAAGTAAAAACAAGCACATAAGAACAAAACGGAGACACTGATGAAAGAAATTAAAGATGATACAAATAGGTGGAGAAATATACCATGTTCTTGGATTGGAAGAATCAACATTGTGAAAATGACTCTACTACCCAAAGCAATCTACAGATTCAATGCAATCCCTATCAAATAACCATTGGCATTTTTTACAGCTTTTTTTTTTTTTTATAGAACAAAAAAATTCACAATTTGTATGGAAACACAAAAGACCCCGAATAGCCAAAGCAATCTTGAGAACGAAAAATGGAGCTGGAGGAATCAGGCTCCCTGACTTCAGACTCTACTACAAGGCTACAGTAATCAAGACAGTATGGTACTGTCACAAAAACAGAAATGTAGATCAATGGAACAGGATAGAAAGCCCAGAGATAAACCCACACACATATGGTCACCTTATCTTTGATAAAGGAGGGAAGGATATACAGTGGAGAAAAGACAGCATCTTCAGTAAGTGGTGCTGGGAAAACTTGACAGCTACATGTAAAAGTATGAAATTAGAACACTCCCTAACACCACACACAAAAATAAACTCAAAATGGGTTAAAGACCTAAATGTAAGGCCAGACACTATCAAACTCTTAGAGGAAAACATAAGCAGAACACTCTATGACATAAATCACAGCAAGATCCTTTTTGACCCACCTCCTAGAGAAATGGAAATAAAAGCAAAAATAAACAAATGGGACCTAATGAAACTTAAAAGCTTTTGCACAGCAAAGGATACCATAAACAAGACCAAAAGACAACTCTCAGAATGGGAGAAAATATTTGCAAATGAAGCAACTGACAAAGGATTAATCTCCAAAATTTATAAGCAACTCAGGCAGCTCAATAACAAAAAAACAAACAACCCAATCCAAAAATGGGCAGAAGAAGTAAATAGACATTTCTCCAAAGAAGATATACAGATAGCCAACAAACACATGAAAGAATGCTCAACATCATTAATCATTAGAGAAATGCAAATCAAAACTACAATGGGATATCATCTCACACCGGTCAGATTGGCCATCATCAAAAACTCTAGAAACAATAAATGCTGGAGAGGGTGTGGAGAAAAGGGAACCCTCTTGCACTGCTGGTGGGAATGTAAATTGATACAGCCACTATGGAGAACAGTATGGAGGTTCCTTAAAAAACTGCAAATAGAACTACCATATGACCCAGCAATCCCACTACTGGGCATATACCCTGAGAAAACCATAATTCAAAAAGAGTCATGTACCAAAATGTTCATTGCAGCTCTATTTACAATAGCCAGGACATGGAAGCAACCTAAGTGTCCATCAACAGATGAATGGATAAAGAAGATGTGGCACATATATACAATGGAATATTACTCAGCCATAAGCAGAAATGAAACTGAGTTATTTATAATGAGGTGGATGGACCTGGAGTCTGTCATACAGAGTGAAGTAAGTCAGAAGGAGAAAAACAAATACCGTATGCTAACACATATATATGGAATCTAAGAAAATAAAAAAATGTCATGAAGAGACTAGGGGTAGGATGGGAATAAAACACAGACCTACTAGAGCATGGACTTGAGGATATGGGGAGGGGGAAGGGTAAGCTGTGACGAAGTGAGAGAGTGGCATGGACATATATACACTATCAGATGTAAACTAGATAGCTAGTGGGAAGCTGCTGCATAGCACAGGGAGATCACCTCTGTGCTTTGTGACCACCTAGAGGGGTGGGATAGGGAGGGTGGGAGAGAGGGTGATGCAAGAGGGAAGAGATATTGGAACATATGTATATGTATAACTGATTCACTTTGTTGTAAAGGAAAAACTAACACATTATTGTAAAACAGTTATACTCCAATAAAGATGTTTAAAACAAAAAGAACAAAACAGAGCAACACACCAAATGAAAAACAACTGCCATTCTACCACTCAATGACATCACTGTTAGAATTTTAGAAAGTACCACCCCCAGTTTTTTCTCTATGCATAGAAAATTGAAACTGCAAAAGTTGTGATGTTTTATCCATAAAAATAGAGGATATTGATCTCATTTGGGATATCAGATTAGGCCGTTTAATCAGAGAATTCTAGTTAAACTGCAATCTGAAAGCTGGGATGGTATAGCTCATTGAAGGAGAAAAGGAAGATCATCGTAGGCAGAAGGCACAGCTTGTACAAAGGTCCTGAGGCAGGAAAGAGCATGTCTTGTTTGAGGACCTAAAAGAAAGCCATTTAGTAAGAACAGGGTGAGATGCATTACCTGGGTTCAAATCTCAAATTATTCACTTCAGCCTCAATTTCCTCCTTTGTGAACTGGAGGTCATATTGGCCTTCCCCCAGGTTGGTTGGGGAAAATTAAATGTGTTCCTTCAGGGAAAGCACTTAAACTGGTACCTCGCACATAGCAAAGCTTTCTTCAAATGGGGGAAAATCTATACAACCTAAAGAGTCAGTGTGGAGAAGGGGCCATATTTCTTCTGTTTCCCGTGTTCTCCGTGAGGACACAGCCATGAGTGACAGCTATTGGCGTGAGCAAATCTGGCCTCTCTCTTCACTCCCTGTCTTTTTCATCCAGGAAGAGGCTGACTTACTAGTCTGTGGGAAGCTAAACATCCACCGGGCCATTTTCCATAGTGGGGAGGCTTCCTGGTTGCAGGCCACTGCTCTTGTGTGCACGTGATTCCAGGCTTCTGTGTTAGTGCTGCAAGTCAGGGGTCCCGCTGGGACTGGACAGGTGAGTCACAGTCGTATGGCACTGGGCTCCAGGCTCTTTAGTTCAGAGGAGGGGAGTGGGCAGCCCTGGTCTGACTTCTGCAGTGAAGTTTCCCAGTTGCCATGTATTTTGGATTTATTGGATACTCTCCAGATATCAGTGAGGTTGGTACTTTGATACCCACTTAATGGAGACGATGGGGTGAAGGATTAGAATCCTGATCCCCAACAAGGCAGTGCCCTGGAAACCTTAAGATGAAGTACAAACATTTGGAGAGCAAAGGACCTGAACACGAGACCACAGATTTTGGTATAGCTATTATGACCACTTTGGTATGAGTGGGCAGGCCTTTGTTCCTGACTTGTTTGGTAGCAGTGGATTGTAGTCAATGTGCTGCTGAGGCTGATATTGGATTATTTGGGCTTTAAGTAGAAAATCAACAGCAACAGCAAAAGCCCAGCTAGACTCCATCAGAGTAGAGAGAATGAGAGAGAGGTTTTGGCCTGCAGGGTAGCGCTAGGCTCTGGGAACACTTGCTCAGCTGATCCAGCTGGGGCTCCTTTTTTAAAAAAAAATTTTAATTTATTTTTATTTTTTAAATTATTTTTTAACATCTTTATTGGCGTATAATTGCTTTACAATGGTGTGTTAGTTTCTGCTTTATGACAAAGTGAATCAGTTATACATATACATATGTTCCCATATCTCTTCCCTCTTGCGTCTCTCTCCCTCCCACCCTCCCTATCCCACCCCTCCCACCCTCCCTATCCCACCCCTCTAGGTGGTCACAAAGCACTGAGCTGATCTCCCTGTGCCATGCAGCTGCTTCCCACTAGCTATCCACCCTACATTTGGTAGTGTATATATGTCCATGCCACTCTCTCACTTTGTCACAGCTTACCCTTCCCCCTCCCCATATCCTCAAGTCCATGCTCTAGTAGGTCTGTGTTTTATTCCCATCCTACCCCTAGTTTCTTCATGACATTTTTTTATTTTCTTAGATTCCATATATATGTGTTAGCATACGGTATTTGTTTTTCTCCTTCTGACTTACTTCACTCTGTATGACAGACTCCAGGTCTCTCCACCTCACTACAAATAACTCAGTTTCATTTCTTTTTATGGCTGAGTAATATTCCATTGTATATATGTGCCACATCTTCTTTATCCATTCATCTGTCGATGGACACTTAGGTGGCTTCCATGTCCTGGCTATTGTACATAGAGCTGCAGTGAACATTTTGGTACATGACTTTCTGAATTCTGGTTTTCTCAGGGTATATGGTGCTCCTTTTAATATAGTTGGGAATCACACATCCTGAGACAGGACTGTGGAAGGACCAGCTTCTTGTTTCAGGGAGTTTTGCCCACAGGTTCCTGGGGCTTTCTGCCAAATGCTCTCAAATTGGCTTTTTTCATAATGCTTATTTCTCAAATGAGATATGATCTCTTAAATCCACAACTGATTATGATATGGATTTAAGAGACCCTGACCCAGATAATGGTAAAGAGGAGTTGAATCCCTGGCTCGTTATCTTCCAGCATTCAGCTAGGAAGTATGCTTAAAAGGCCATTTTCTTGAACTTTCTGTTTCTAGGGTAGATTTGCTTACAGAGTTAAGGAAGAATGGAGTTGGCTAAAAATACAGGCTTTGATCTTGTCTTTAGAACACTAGCTGTTAGAAATGAAAGAAAAATGAAGGAAGATGCTACAACTGAGTGGAAAGAAAGGAGCTATTTCTTTAGGAGAAATGCTGAGATTTTACAGGCTAAATTGGACAGATATGAAACTAAAATGTTTTAAATGTTTTTAAAGTTGATGTTAGAAAAGAGGTGTGACGGAGGCTTAAAAAATCCAACAAAAAAGTAAAGAAAGAAAACAAAGGAGACTAATGCCCGGCTGTGGGGGACTGTTAGGAAGCTTCTGGCAGAGCCACGCGGAGGGCTGCATGCAATCTGTACAGCCGTGGGAGGGATGACTAGAAAGAGCAGAGTGGAAACTTCCAGGGATTATTTCACTGGTTCCAAGATAACACAGTTGTTGCAGAGCTGAAGCAGGTTCAGCAGATGCCATGAGGAATGATAAGCTGTGGTCTTCTCACAGACGGCTCAGGGAGGATAAGTTAGCAAACCTTAAGTGTTTTTTTGTTTTTTAAATTTATTTGTGATTTATTGATAAATTCACAGGATGTATCCACATTCCATAATGGTTTGAAACAAATGAAAGAAAAAGAAGTTTATGGTTGATTTTATTCTAAAAATACAGTTATATAAGCATATTGAAATGAGGTAAGGTAAACAAAGAACTTAGTAAGAGCTTGACTTATAGAAAGTGCTCAAACCATACAGACTCTGGAGCTAGACTTCCAAGATTCAGATCCCATCTATGTTTGTTTCTTTTTTTTTTTCCCTTTTAAATTAATTAATTAATTATTTTTGGCTGTGTTGGGTCTTCATTTCTGTGCAAGGGCTTTCTCTAGTTGTGGCGAGCAGGGGCCACTCTTCATCGCGGTGCGCGGGCCTCTCACTATCGCGGCCTCTCTTGTTGTGGAGCATAGGCTCCAGACGCGCAGGCTCAGTAGTTGTGGCTCACGGGCCTAGTTGCTCCGCGGCATGTGGGACCTTCCCAGACCAGGGCTCGAACCTGTGTCCCCTGCATTGACAGGCAGATTCTCAACCACTGTGCCCCAGGGAAGCCCTATGTTTGTTTCCTACTGGCTGTGTGACCTTGGGCAAGTTATTGAAACTCTCTGTACCTCAGTTTCAATAACTATAAAATGATAATTTTATACTGCTCATAGGGTTGTTCTGACAATTAAATGAGTAACTATGTAGAAAGTATACAGAACTGTATCTGGCACGCAATGAGTTTTAGATGTGTTAGCTCTTATTTTCCTGTGTTGTTATTTAAGAAGTTATAGGTTACTTTTTGTGTCACAAAACACAATAAAATGAAAACTATGTTAAATAAAAATATATCTTACCTTCGGTAAGATAAAGGTTATTCTTATTTGGAATAAGAATTTTCTCTATCAGCTCTGTATGTGTGGTTTTTTGAACCCATACATTTTATGAGTTTTATTATTTTAGGTTTAGGAAAAGGAGCTGTTGGACTTCAGATCATATTCTCCCAAATCCAGCTAAATTCCACTGGCATTTTTTCACACTGACAAGTTTGATGTACTCATCATGTTTAAATGAATATCATGAATACAAAATACATAAAATATTCTTTTTTTTTAACATCTTATTTAGAGTATAATTGCTTTACAATGGTGTGTTAGTTTCTGCTTTATAACAAAGTGAATCAGCTATACATATACATATATCCCCATATCTCCTCCCTCTTGCGTTTCCCTCCCACCCTCCCTATTCCAACCCTCTAAGTGGTCACAAAGCACCGAGCTGATCTCCCTGTGCTATGCAGTCGCTTCCCACTAGCTATCTATTTTACGTTTGGTAGTGTATATATGTGCATGCCACTCTCTCACTTTGTCCCAGCTTACCCTTCTGCCCCACCCTGTGTGCTCAAGCCCATTCTCTACCTCTGCGTCTTTATTGCTGTCCTGCCCCTAGGTTCTTCAGAACCATTTATTTATTTTTTTTAAGAATCCATATATATGTGTTAGCATACAGTATTTGTTTTTCTCTTCTGACTTACTTCACTCTGTATGACAGACTCTAGGTCCATCCACCTCACTACAAATAACTCAATTTCGTTTCTTATTATGGCTGAGAAATATTTCATTGTACACAGGTGCCACATCTTCTTTATCCAATCATCTGTTGATGGACACTTAGGTTGCTACCATGTCCTGGCTATTGTAAATAAAGCTGCAATGAACATTGCGGTACATGACTCTTTTTGAATTATGGTTTTCTCAGGGTATAAGCCCAGTAGTGGGATTGTCGGGTCGTATGGTAGTTCTATTTTTAGTTTTTTAAGGAACCTCCATACTGTTCTCCATAGTGGCTGTATCAATTTACATTCTCACCAACAGTGCAAGAGGGTTCCCTTTTCTCCATACCCTCTCCAGCATTTATTATTTGTAGATTTTTTGATGGGTGTGAGGTGTTACCTCACTGTAGTTTTGATTTGCATTTCTCTAAAGATTAGTGATGTTGAGCATTCTTTCATGTGTTTGTTGGTAATCTATATATCTTCTATGGAGAATGTCTATTTAGGTCTTCTGCCCATTTTTGGATTGGGTTTTTTGTTCTTTTTATATTGAGCTGCATGAGCTGCTTGTAAACTTTGGAGATTAATCCTTTGTCAGTTGCTTCATTTGCAAATATTTTCCCCCATTCTGAGGGTTGTCTTTTCGTCTTGTTTATGGTTTCCTTTGCTGTGCAAAAGCTTTTAAGTTTCATTAGGTCCCATTTGTTTACTTTTGTTTTTATTTCCATTACTCTAGGAAGTGGGTCAAAAAAGATCTTGCTATAATTTATGTCAAAGAGTGTTCTTATTTTTTCCTCTAACAGTTTGATAGTTTCTGGCCTTACATTTAAGTGTTTAATCCATTTTGAGCTTATTTTTGTGTGTGGTGTTAGGGAGTGTTCTAATTTCATACTTTTACAGGTAGCTGTCCAGTTTTCCCAGCACCACTTATTGAAGAGACTGTCTTTTCTCCACTGTATATCCTTCCCTCCTTTATCAAAGATAAGGTGACCATATGTGTGTGGGTTTATCTCTGGGCTTTCTATCCTGTTCCATTGATCTATATTTCTGTTTTTGTGCCAGTACCACAATATCTTGATTACTGTAGCATTGTAGTATAGTCTGAAGTCCAGGAGCCTGATTCCTCCTGTTCCGTTTTTCGTTCTCAAGATTGCTTTGGCTATTCGGGGTCTTTTGTGTTTCCATACAAATTGTAAAATTTTTTGTTCTAGTTCTGTGATATATGCCAGTGGTAGTTTGATAGGGATTGCATTGAATCTGTAGTTTGCTTTGGGTAGTAGAGTCATTTTCACAATGTTGATTCTTCCAATCCAGAGCATGGTATATCTCTCCATCTGTTTGTATCTTCTTTAATTTCTTTCATCAGTGTCTTATAATTTTCTGCATACAGGTCTTTTGTCTCCTTAGGTAGGTTTATTCCTAGATATTTTCTTCTTTTTGTTGCAATGGTAAATGGGAGTGCTTTCTTAATTTCACTTTCAGATTTTTCATCATTAGTGTATAGGAATGCAAGAGATTTCTGTGCATTAATTTTGTATCCTGCTACTTTACCAGATTCATTGATTAGCTCTAGTAGTTTTCTGTTAGCATCTTTAGGATTCTTTATGTAGAGTATCGTGTCATCTCCAAACAGTAACAGCTTTACTTCCTCTTTTCCGATTTGGATTCCTTTTATTTCTTTTTCTTCTCTGACTGCTGTAGCTAAAACTTCCATAACTATGTTGAATAATAGTGGTGAGAGTGGGCAACCTTGTCTTGTTCCTGATCTTAGTGGAAATGGTTTCAATTTTTCACCATTGAGGACGATGTTGGCTGTGGGTTTGTCATATATGGCCTTTATTATGTTGAGGAAAGTTCCCTCTATGCCTACTTTCTGCAGGATTTTTATCATAAATGGGTGTTGAATTTTGTCGGAAGCTTTCTCTGCATCTATTGAGAGGATCATATGGTTTTTCTCCTTCAATTTGTTAATATGGTGTATCACGTTGATTAATTTGCATATATTGAAGAATCCTTGTATTCCTGGAATAAACCCCACTTGATCATGGTGTATGATCCTTTTAATGTGCTGTTGGATTCTGTTTGCTAGTATTTTGTTGAGGATTTTTGCATCTATGTTCATCAGTGATATTGGCCTGTAGTTTTATTTCTTTGTGACATCTTTGTCTGGTTTTGGTATCAGGGTGATTTTGGTCTTGTAGAATGAGTTTGGGAGTGTTCCTCCCTCTGCTATATTTTGGAAGAGTTTGAGAAGTATAGGTGTTAGCTCTTCTCTGAAAGTTTGATAGAATTCGCCTGTGAAGCCATCTGGTCCTGGGCTTTTGTTTGTTGGAAGATTTTTAATCACAGTTTCAATTTCAGTGCTTGTGATTGGTCTGTTCATATTTTCTATTTCTTCCTGGTTCAGTCTCGGAACGTTGTGCATTTCTAAGAATTTGTCCATTTCTTCCAGGTTGTCCATTTTATTGGCATATAGTTGCTTATAGTAATCTCTCATGATCCTTTCTATTTCTGCAGTGTCAGGTGTTAGTTCTCCTTTTTCATTTCTAATTCTATTGATTTTAATCTTCTCCCTTTTTATCTTGATGAGTCTGGCTAATGGTTTCTCAATTTTGTTTAACTTCTCAAAGAACCAGCTTTCAGTTGTATTGATCTTTGCTATCGTTTCCTTCATTTCTTTTTCATTTATTTCTGATTTGAGCTTTATGATTTCTTTCCTTCTGCTAACTTTGGGGTTTTTTTGTTCTCCTTTCTCTAATTGCTTTAGGTGCAAGGTTAGGTTGTTTATTTGAGATGTTTCCTGTTTCTTAAGGTAGGATTGTATTGCTATAAACTTCCCTCTTAGAACTGCTATTGCTGCATCCCATAGACTGTGGTTCGTCGTGTCTCCATAGTCATTTGTTTGTAGGTATTTTTTGATTTCCTCTTTGATTTCTTTAGTGATCACTTCGTTATTAAGTACTGTATTGTTTAGCCTCCATGTGTTTGTACTTTTTACAGATCTTTTCCTGTAATTGATATCTAGTCTCATAGCATTGTGGTAGGAAATGATACTTGTTACAATTTCAGTTTTCTTAAATTTACCAAGGCTTGATTTATGACCCAAGATATGATCTACCTTGGAGAATGTTCCATGAGCACTTGAGAAAAATGTGTATTCTGTTGTTTATGGATGGAATGTCTTATAAAGATCAATTAAGTCCATCTTCTTTAATGTGTTATTTAAAGCTTGTGTTTCCTTATTTATTTTCATTTTGGATGATCTGTCCATTCGTGAAAATGGGGTGTTAAAGTCCCCTACTATGATTGAGTTTCTGTTGATTTCCCCTTTTATGGCTGTTAGTATTTGCCTTATGTATTGAGGTGCTCCTCTGTTGGGTGCATAAATATTTACAATTGTTATATTTTCTTCTTGGATTGATCCCTTAATCATTATGTAGTGTCCTTCTTTGTCTCTTGTAATAGTCTTTATTGTAAAGTCTATTTTGTCTGTTATGAGAATTGCTACCCCAGCTTTCTTTTGATTTCCATTTGCATGGAATATCTTTTTCCATCCCCTCACTTTCACTCTGTAGGTGTCCCTAGGTCTGAATTGGGTCTCTTGTAGACAGCATGTATACGGGTCTTGTTTTTGTATCCATTCATCCAGTCTGTGTCTTTTGGTGGGAGCCTTTAATCATTTACATTTAAGGTAATTATCTATATGTATGTTCCTATTACCATTTTCTTAATTGTTTTGGGTTTGTTATTGTAGGTCTTTTCCTTCTCTTGAGTTTCTTGCCTAGAGAAGTTCCTTTAGCATTTGTTGTAAAGCTGGTTTGGTGGCACTGAACTCTCTCAGCTTTTGCTTGTCTGTAAAGGTTTTAATTTCTCCATCAAATCTGAATGAGATCCTTGCTGGGTAGAGTAATCTTGGTTGTAGGATTTTCCCCTTCATCACTTTAAATATGTCCTGTCACTCCCTTCTGGCTTGCAGAGTTTGTGCTGAAAAATCAGCTGTTAACCTTACAGGGATTCCCTTGTGTGTTATTTGTTGTTTTTCCCTTGCTGCTTTTAATATGTTTTCTTTGTATTTAATTTTTGATAGCTTGATTAATATGTGTCTTGGCGTGTTTCTCCTTGGATTTATCCTGTATGGGACTCTCAGTGTTTCCTGTACTTGATTAACTATTTCCTTTCTGACATTAGGGAAGTTTTCAACTATAATCTCTTCAAATATTTTCTCAGTCCCTTTCTTTTTGTCTCTTCTTCTGGGACCCGTATAATTCGAATGTTGGTGCATTTAATTTTGTCCCAGATGTCTCTGAGACTGTCCTCAATTCTTTTCATTCTTTTTTCTTTATTCTGCAGTAGTTATTTCCACTATTTTATCTTCCTGGTGACTTATCCGTTCTTCTGCCTCAGTTATTCTGCTATTGATCTCTTGTAGAGCACTTTTAATTTTATTTATTGTGTTTTTCATCGTTGCTTGTTTCCTCTTTAGTTCTTCTAGGTCCTTGTTAACTGTTTCTTGCATTTTCTCTATTCTATTTCTGAGATTTTGGATCATCTTTACTATCATTATTCTGAATTATTTTTCAGGTGGACTGCCTATTTCCTCTTCATTTGTTAGGTCTCATGGGTTTTTACCTTGCTCCTTCATCTGTTGTGTGTTTTTCTGTCTTCTCATTTTGCTTACCTTACCGTGTTTGGGGTCTCCTTTTGCAGGCTGCAGGTTTGTAGATCCTATTGTTTTTGGTGTCTGTCCCCAGTGGCTAAAGTTGGTTCAGTGTGTTGTGTAGGCTTCCTGGTGGAGGGGACTAGTGCCTGTGTTCTGGTGGATGAGGCTGGATCTTGTCTTTCTGGTGGGCAGGTCCACGTCTGTTGGTGTGTTTTGGGGTGTCTGTGTCCTTATTATGATTTTTGGCAGCCTCTCTGCTAATGGGTGGTGTTGGGTTCCTGTCTTGCTAGTTGTTTGGCATAGGGTGTCCAGCACTGTAGCTTGCTGGTTGTTGAGTGAAGCTGGGTCTTGGTGTTGACATAGAGAACTCTGGGAGATTTTCGCCATCTGATATTACGTGGAGCTGGGAGGTCTCTTGTGGACCAATGTCCTGAAGTTGGCTCTCCCACCTCAGAGGCACAGCACTGACTCCTGGCTGGAGCACCAAGAGCCTTTCATCGATACAGCTCAGAATAAAAGGGGAAAAAAGTAGAAAGAAAGAAAGAGGATAAAATAAAGTAAGATAAAATAAAGTTATTAAAATAAAAATAATTAAGAAAAAAAATTTTTTTAAAGTAAAAACAAACAAAAAAACCAGGACAGACAGAACTCTAGGACAAATGGTGAAAGCAAAGCTATACAGACAAAATCTCACAGAGAAGCATACACACTCAAAAAAAGAGGAAAGGGGGAAAAATAATATATCTTGCTGTCAAAGTCCATCTCCTCAATTTGGAATGATTCGTTGTCTATTCAGGTATTCCACCGATGCAGGGTACATCAAGTTGATTGTGGAGCTTTAATCCACTGCTCCTGCGGCTGCTGGGAGAAATTTCCCTTTCTTTTCTTTGTCTGCACAGCTCCTGGGGTTCAGCTTTGGATTTGGCCCCGCCTCTGCATGTAGGTTGCCGGAGGGTGTCTATTCTTCACTCAGACAGGACGGGGTTAAAAGAGCAGCTGATTCGGGGGCTCTGGCTCACTCAGGCCGGGGGGAGGGAGGGATAAGGATGCAGGGCGAGCCTGCGGCAGCAGAGGCCAGTGTGACATTGCACCAGCCTGAGGCGCGCCGTGTGTTCTCCCGGGGAAGTTGTTTCTGGATCACAGGACCCTGGCAGTGGCGGGCTGCACAGGCTCCCGGGAGGGGAGGTGTGGAGAGTGACCTGTGCTTTCACACAGGATTCTTGGTGGCGGCAGCAGTGGCCTTAGAGTGTCATGACAGTCTCTGTGGTCCGCGCTGACAGCCGCGGCTCGCACCCGTCTCTGGAGCTCCTTTAAGTGGCGCTCTTAATCCCCTCTCCTCGCGCACCAGGAAACAAAGAGGGAAGAAAAAGTCTCTTGCCTCTTCGGCAGGTCCAGACTTTTCCCGGACTCCCTCCCGACTAGCCGTGGCTCACTAACCCCTTCAGGCTGTGTTCACGCCGCCAACCCCAGTCCTCTCCCTGGGATCCGACCTCCGAACCCCAAACCTCAGCTCCCAGCCCCCGCCTGTCCCAGCGCGTGAGCAGACAAGACTCTCGGGCTGGTGAGTGCTAGTCGGCACCAATCCTCTGCCGGAATCTCTCTGCTTTGCACTCCACACCCTGTTACTGTGCTCTCCTCCGTGGCTCTGAAGCTTCCCCCTCCGCCACCCTCCGTCTCCTCCTGCCCGCGAAGGGGCTTCTAGTGTGTGGAAACCTTTCCTCCTTCACAGCTCCCTCCCACTGGTGTAGGTCCCGTCCCTATTCTTTTGTCTCTGTTTATTCTTTTTTCTTTTGTCCTACCCAGGTACGTGGGGAGTTTCTTGCCTTTTGGGAGGTCTGAGGCCTTCTGCCAGCATTCAGTGGGTGTTCTATAGGAGCAGTTCCACGTGTAGATGTATGTCTGATGTATCTGTGGGGAGGAAGGTGATCTCCATGTCTTACTCTTCTGCCATCTTCCTCAACTCCCCCTCTTTTCATTCGTTTTTCTTTATTCTGCTCTGTGGTAGTTACTTCCACTATTTTATCTTCCAGGTCACTTATCCATTCTTCTGCCTCAGTTATTCTGCTATTGATTCCTTCTAGAGAATTTTTAATTTTATTTATTGTGTTGTCCATCACTGTTTGTTTGCTCTTTAGTTAATCTAGGTCCTTGTTAAATGTTTCTTGCATTTCCTCCATTCTATTTCCAAGATTTTGGATCATCTTTATTGTCATTATTCTGAATTCTTTTTCAGGTAAAATGCATTATTTCCTCTTCTTTTGTTTGGTCAGGTGGGTTTTTACTTTGCTCCTTCATCTGCTGTGTGTTTCTCTGTCTTCTCATTTTGCTTAACTTATTGTGTTTGCGGTCTGCTTTTCGTAGGCTGTAGGTTCATAGTTCCCTTTGTTTTTGGTGTCTGCCCCCAGTGGCTGAGGTTGATTCAATCAGTTGTATAGGTTTCCTGGTGGACGGGACTGGTGCCTGTGTTCTGGTAGATGAGGCTGGATCTTGTCTTTCTGGTGGGCAGGACTGCACCCAGTGGTGTGTTTTGGGGTGTCTGTGACCTTATTATGATTTTAGGTGGCCTCTCTGCTAATGGGTGTGGTTGTGTTTCTGTCTTGCTAGTTGTTTGGCATAGGTTGTCCAGCACTGTACCTTGCTGGTCGTTGAGTGGAGCTGGGTCTTAGCTTTGAGATGGAGATCTCTGGGAGAGGTTTTGCCGTTTGATATTATGTGGAATTGGGAGGTCTCTGGTGGACCAATGTCCTTAACTTGGCTCTCCCACCTCAGAGGCACAGGCCTGACACCAGGCCAGAACACAAAGACCCTGTCAGCCACACTAATGAGTTAGAATTCAGGCTTCTTTTATACTAAAAGGGGAGAGGGTATGGCTGGTGCAAACTTCTTGGTACTGGGATCCTTTGCAGCTGTACGTCTAGGTCTGGTCACAATCCCTTAAGTGTTTTTTAAAAACTTATTGAAGTACAGTTATTTACAATATTGTGTTTAATTTCTGCTGTACAGCAAAGTGACTCAGTTATACATATATATATTCTTTTTCATATTCTTTTCCTTTATGCTTTATCACAGGATATTGAATATAGTTCCCTGAGCAGGATCTTGTTGTTTATCCATCCTATATATAGTTTGCATCTGCTAATCCCACACTCCCAGTCCTTCCCTCCCTCCCCTGCTGGCCCTGGCAAGTGTGTTCTCTATATTTGTGAGTTTGTTTTTGTATTTTGGAGAAGTTCATTTGTGTCATATTTTACATTCCACATATAAGTGATATCATATTTTTCTTTCTCTTTCTGACTTAGTATGATAATCTCTAGGTCCATCCATGTTGCTGCAAATGGCATTAGTTCATTCTTTTTAATGGCTGAGTAATATTCCATTGTATACATATATACATCCCATTCCTCTGTTGATGGACATTTAGGTTGTTTCCATGACTTGGCTATTGTGAATAATGCTGCTATGAACATGGGGGTGCATACAGCCAACCTTAAGTGAATTGCACCCCACCTCACAGGGCAACATCTGGGAATATCTGAAGACATTCTTCTTTGATGATCATGATTTGGGGTGGGGCTACTGGCTTTTAAACATACTACAATGCACAAGATACACCCCAGAACAAAGAATTATCCAGTCCAAATTGTCAGTAGTGCTGAGATTGAGAAACTGCCTTAAGGAATACCAGGCTGGGCTGCCCACAGGAGTCCAGATGGGGTCAACAGTTGGCCTGACGGGTAGAATCATCCAACTTGGAGACATACATGTGGACAAGATTTGTTTGAAATATGGATATTTTGGCAGCTTCTGAAATGGCTAACTTCATATTTCTTATTAAGGAAGATCTCAAAGGACAAAATCTGGAATGATATCATGAAGAAAACAAATGAACGGGGCTGAAAGCAAAGGGAAAGAGAAAGGAGGGAAGGTTCTGTGATCCAGCCAAGGGCATTAGCACCACATACAGAAAAGATAAGGAGCCAAGTATTACACTCTTAAAAACTGCTGAGCTTGTTTGAAAAGAGTGCAAAATGAGAGAGGCAAATGGAACACTAGAGGCATTTGTTACTGAAATAGGGATGAAGGTGGCAGAGATGAATGTCCTTGCTACATTATGAAGCAACATAATCCACTCCAGGCCTAGAAATTTAAAAATCGAGGAAAGGCAAATTTGGGGGGAAAAGCACACAGTAAAAAGATGGACTTCCCACGTGAGCATGCAAGCTGCAGCTGCTTCAACAAGAGTTTAGTTCGAGGATCTGTTGAGGACAAGTAATCACTGAGACAAATATGCAAGCAAAGAAGGTATATCCTTTAAGGACAGGTCTACAGCAGTGGTTCTCAAACTCAGCATCCATTAGAATCACCTAGAGAACTGGCCAAAACCCAGATTTCTGCATCCCACTCCCCAAGTTTCTGATCCAACAGATCTAGGTGGAGCTTGAGAATCTGTGTTTCTAATATAGTCTCAGGTGATGCACTTATGCTGCCACATTTAGGAAACCACTGGCCTACAGAATTCCAGTGTAGGAAGTGAAGACCGTACACACTGCCTCCTGGGATTCTGAAACAGATGGAGAAATACAAAAAGTAGATCAAGGCACTGCGACTCTGGGGAAGGCATGAGAATGAGCCTGACTTAGACAGACGCCTCTCCCTTTTGAGCACCCTGTTCCAAGCAGAGGAAGGTGAGTCATTGGGAAGAGCCCACCCAGGATTCAGCACTGGGGAGAGGGGCAAAATGTGGGGCTCAAACCTTGAATGGAAATGAAAAGGATTAAAATATGCAGCATAGAAAACAAGCCACGAGAAGACCTGGAGATGAGGGCCACCATCTAAATTTCTTATTTTGCCAATGTCTCAAGTGCCAGTCTCTGGGAGAGGAAACAGGATGCATGAGCAGATTCCCTTCTCTCTCCTTGCCTCAAAGGATATGGGAAGCACGGTGTTACAATGAACTTTTTCACGTCTTGGCACAAAATTACTGTGCTCAATTGTGTATGCTCCCAGGTTAGGGATTCAAAATAGATTATGGATTCTAAATTATTACAAAACTGAAACCAAGAACATTGTCCTTTTTTGTCCAAGTTTTTCAGTCAACCCTTCTCGCTAGATAACACTTAGCATTCTGCTGTGATCCATGCTGATAACCACAGTGTGGATCAGAAGCTTGCATTCCATCTGTCTCTTCGTTCTCTGTGCATATTTTCTATACACAGGAAGAGGGAAGTAGTCAGATTCAGGCACCAAACTCCATCCCTTGCTTCTCAAATTCAGTGAGAGATGGTCCAACTAAACTATAATACATGTATCTACTAAGGGACTACCATGTAACTATTAAAAAACCCCAAAGTTTATGAAAGGTTGTAGTTACATGGAGGAAATGCTTATGGCATAATGGGAAGTGAAAAGAAAACAGTAAAATTGAATATTTAATGTCACAATTGCATCAAGACATAAAAGCAAATAAAATACTATTAACAAATGAAACTACAGATGGAAATGCAGTATAGTGTATTCTGGGGCTGTTCTCAAGTGATGGGAATTTTCTTCAAAGTTTTTCATTACTAACTTGAATGTCATATATAACAGGAATAATAAACTTTATCAATTTTAAGTATTTTAATGTGAGTTAGCATTAGAAAGTCATAGGGACCCTTATTTGTAGAAGACAGGAAATGAAGATAAGTAAACAAATATCAAAATGGTACAGAAGGTGTGGGTAGAGATGTGCTTTGAGGTGGTTGAGAGACTTGTGACTGAGTGAGGATTTACGAGAGGGAGAGAAGGATCATTCCTCCAGTAGGAGGACATTCTTAATACTTCAGGACTAGCATAGAGTTGATGTACAGTAATAGAAAAGATGTCAAGCAAAGCTTGGCTGATACTGCTAACCAATTGCAGAAGTGTGAAGAAAAGTTTTAACACTCTAGGGATATAATGAAAATCAACAAAGTTGGTTTAATGAATACCGCATGGGAAAATAGAATGAACTGGCTATGGAAAAAATCAGAAATCTCCATTTGAAAGGATGGCTACAGTATCACTTTCCATTATAAGTGAAGACTATAAACACATTGTCAAAAGTACACATTGTCAAATGCATTTGAACAAAAATATTTTAGCTTTCTGTCAGCTGACTAGAATAAGTTTAGATTTTAATTTAAGCATCAAGTAAAATGATCTAATGGTTTATGAGCAGCTTTGCAGAGAGCAGAAGTGATAAAAATTGCAAACAGATGATATGTAAATAAATATTTGCATCAACTGCTATAAATATTTAGAAGTGCTGACAACTCCCAATTATCTTGTTTTAATTGGTTCACATAGAAACTAATTTTTGACAGTCGTATTTGGTCAATTAACACTTTAGTAGCTCAGCTAAGGTATTTGATACTAGGAGTGCTTTTGGGGACAAGTCTCCCTTTGTATGTTGGAGAAATAAACTCTTCATTCAGTCATGAAAATACAGTGGTTTGTGAGCCTCCTACTGCAGCCAAGGAAGTCTTGGTCCAGGAGAATGGAGCCAGGAAGGTTGTGGTGTTAAATTGTCAAAACCAGTGGTGCTGGGATTGTGGGTAGGGAGGAGAGAAAGGGACAAAGCTCATGGGACATGCTGGACATTGGCTTTTAAATGGCTATGTTGCCAATCAATTATGTATGATCACAAACAATGCCCGATTTTCTGAGAGGGACAATTTAGGTATCATTTCAGAGAAGAAATGAGGCATAGTCTGAAAGTTCACCCATTTTTTCCCTTTTCCCTCCTAATTTCTTTCTCACTTCCAGCTTACTTGGCTAGCTATATAATTTTATTTTAAAAAACTAGGTATCCTGAGGGGGAGGGTTCAAGGTGGTGACATAAGAAGATCCTGAACTCATGGCCTCCCACGGACACAACATATTTACAACTACATATGGAATAATTCCCTTGGAAATGGACATGAAAACTGGATGAACAGAGCCTCCACAACAACAGGAAAAAGATAGCAAGAAGGGTAGGAGAGGTCTGCAGAGATATGGTTTCACCAACAAAAATCCTCACCCCAGCAATGGTGATACCCAGTCAGGAAGGATCACAAAGGGATCTTTTTCCCTGAGGAGCAAGGGATTCAAGCTCCATCCACACCAGGCACCCCACCCCATAGATACTGCACAGGAGAGACAAGTCCCCCAAACACAAGGCTTTGAAAACTAATGGGGAGTATGCCCAAGAACTATAAGAATTTCAGAGAAAGGAAAACCCTCTCTGAAAGAGTTTGCACACATACCTACTTGACCAGAAAACCAGCACAAAAACACCAGATTAAAAACCACATGGACCAAAGGTGAAGGGGACCCACTGACTAAACTTGAAGTGTCTGCCATCAAGGAAGGAGCCAGTTGGGACATGCCATGGGGACTGAGACAATGTCAGGAGCCATTTTTGCAATCTCAGGCTGCCTTGCTAATACTGGTGCTGACAGGTGCCATTCTAACATTCACCCTCTAACCTGTTAGTTCCACTGGGCATGCCCCATTGAGATCCCTGCCCACTCCTTTACCTTGTCTGGGTCTGACAGTCAGCTAAGTGATAGCAGCACCCACCTGTGTGCACAGCAATTGTGGGCAGGTCTCAAAGCTGGGTTGGGGGCTAGTCCTGCCCACCAGCACCCCGTGGCAGCCATGGTCAGGCCCTGCAGCCAGTCCTTGTACACTGCAGCAGCAACTGCAACCCCACCACAACAGGAAGGTGCATGCAGCCCTACATAGGGGACACATCTTGAGCACCTGGCTTTGGTGACCAGGTCAGATTTCACCTCTGAGCCCCACAAGACATCTCCTAAATAAGTCTATTCCTTGAAGTCTCAGAAGATAGCTGATTTACCTAATACACTGAAACAAATGCAGAGAATTAGGCAAAATAAGGAGACAAAGGAATATGTCCCAATCAAAAGAATAAGACAAAACCTCAGAAAAAGAACTAAATCAAATGGAAATAAGCAATCTACTTGAAAAAGTGTTCAAAGCAACTGTCATAAAGTTCCTCACTGAACACGGGAGAAGAATGGATGGACACAGTGAGAGCTTCAACAAAGCAATAGAAAACAAAAGAAAGTACCAAACAGAAGTTAAACCTGAACTGATAAATACACCAGAGCAGTTCAACAGCAGACTGGATGAGGTAGAAGAGCAAATCAGTTAGCTGGAAGACAGAATAGCACAATGAAAATAGAATTTTCAAAAGGAAAGATACCTTAAGGGATCTTTGGGACAACATCAAACAGAATAACATTCACATTATAAGGGTCCCAGAAGGAGAAGGAAGAGAGAGAGTGTCAGAAAATTTATTTGAAGAAGTAGTGGCTGAAAACTTTCTTAATTTGGGGGAGGAAATAGACATCCAGGTCTGGGGGGCTCAGAGAGTTTCAAATAAGATGAATCCAAGTAGACACATTATAATTAAAATGTTGAAAGTTAAGGATGAAGAGAGAATCCTCAAAGCAGCAAGAAAAAAATAACTTGTTATGTACAAGGGAAATCTCATAAGGCTATCAGCAGATTTTTCAACAGAAACTTTACAGGCCAGAGGGAGTGACATGACATATTCAAAGTGCTGAAAGGAAAAAGACTTCCAACCAAGAATTCTCTACCCAGCTAGGTTATCTTTCAGAATTGAAGGAGCGATCAAGAGTTTCCCAGATAAGCAAGGGCTGAAAGAGTTCATCACCACTAAACTGACCCTATAAGAAATGTTAAAGGGACTTCTTTAAGCTGAAAAGAAATGGAATTAAATAATAAGAAAACATATAAAAGTAAAAAATTCACTGGGAAAAGTAAACATATAATAAAGACAGTGGATCCATCACTTATAAAGCAAGCATGAATGTTAAAAAACAAAAGTAGTAAAATTAACTAAAATTAAAATGATTAGTTAAGGGATGCATACAATAAAAAGATGTAAAATGTGTCATTGAAAGTTTAAAAGGTGGGGGCCAGGTAAAAAGATAAAGCTTTGGAATGTGTTCAAATTTAAGTTGTTACCAACTTAAAATAGGCTGCTATTTACATAGGATATTATATGTGAACATCACAGTGACCACTAGGAAAACACTCATAGCAAATACACAAAAGAAAATGATAAAGAAATCTAAACATAACACTAAAGAAAACCACCAAAATAAGGGAAGAGAGAAAGAGAAGAAGAAAGGAACATAGAAGAACTACAAAAACAGCCAGAAAACAATTAACAAAATGGTGATAAGTATATAACTTATCATAATTGGACTAAATTCTCCAATCAAGACATAGAGTGGCTGAATGGATAAAAAGAAACCCAAGATCCATTTATATGCTGCCTACAGAAGACTTATTTCAGAAGAAAGGACACACACAGATTGAAAGTGAAGGGATGGAAAAGAATATTCCCTGCAAATAGAAATGAAAAGAAAGCTGGAGTAGCTATACTCATATCAGACAAAACAGACTTTAAAACAAAGACTGTGATGAATGACAAGAACAGGGCATTACATAATGATAAAGGTATCAGTCCAGCAAGAAGGTATATTTCTAAATGTATATGGATGTAACATAGGAGTACTAGGGTATAAAAACAAATATTAACAAATGTAAAGGGAGAAATTAAAAGCAATACAATAGCAGGGAAGTTTAACACTCCACTTACAACAATGTATAGGTCATCCAGGCAGAAAATCAATAAGGAAACATCAAACTTAAACAACACATTATAACAAGTGACTTAATAAATAATACAAACAGAACATTCTATCCCAAAGCAGTAGAATACACATTCTTCTCATGTACACATGAAACATTCCCAGGATTGATCACATATTAGGTCACAAAGGAAGTCTCAATAAATTTAAGATTTAAATCATATAAAGCATCTTTTTCAACCACAATAGCATAAAACTATAAATCAATCACACACACACACACACACACACACACACACACACACACACGGGAAAAACCAAAAAATGTGGAGATTAAGCAACATGCTACTGAACAACCAATTGGTCATTGAAAAAAATCAAAGGAGAAATAAAAAATACCAAGAGACAAAAACAGAAATACAACATACCAAAATCTATGGGATGCAGCAAAAGCAGCTCTAAGAGAGAAGGTCATAGCAATACAGGCCTGCCTCAAGATATAAGAGAATTCTTGAATAAACAATCTAACTTTACACCTAAAGGAACTAGAAAAAGAAGAACAAACAAAGGCTAAAATTAGTTGAAGGAAAGCAATAATAAAGATGAGAGCAGAAGTAAATGAAAGAGATTAAAAAAATAGAAAAGGTCAATAACCCTAATATATAGTTCTTAACCAAAGATAACCAAAATCAACAAACCTTCAGCTAGAGTAACTAAGAAAAAAGAGAGGGAACTCAAATAAATAAAATCAGAAATGAAAGAGGAGAACTTAACAACAAAGGATCAAAAGAGACTACTATAAACAATTATAGGCCAACAAATTGGACAACCTAGAAGAAATAGAAAAATTCCTATAAGCATACAATCTTCCAAGGCTGAATCAAGAAGAAATAGAAAATCTGGATAGAGTGATCACTAGTAATGAGAGTGAAACAGTAATCAAAAATCTCCCAGCAAACAAAAGCCCAGGACCAGATGACTTCACTGGTGAATTCTACAAAGGACTCAAAGAAGATATAATACCTATCCTTCTCAAACTCTTCCAAAAAATTGAAGAAGAGAGAGACATTCCAAACACATTTTATGAAGCCAGAATGACCTTGATATCAAAACCAGACAAGGACATACACACACAAATTATAGATGTATTCTTGATGAACATAGATGCAAAAATCCTCAACAAAATATTAGCAAACCAAATCCAACAATACATTCAAAGGATCATACAACATGATCAAGTGGGATTTATCCCAGGGATGAAAGGATGGCTCAACATGAAAGATCACATAAACAGAATGAAGGATAAAAATTATATGATCATTTCAATAGATGCAGAAAAAGCATTTGGCAAAAGTCAACATCCATTTATGATAAAAACTCTCAACAAAGTAGGCATAGAGGGAACATACCTCAATCCATATATGACAAACCCACAGTTAACATCATACTCAATGGTACAAAGCTGAAAGCTTTTCCTCTAAGACCAGGAACAGGACAAAGATGCCCACTCTCACTACTTTTATTCAACATAGTATTGGAAGTCCTAGACACAGCAATTAGGGAAGAAAAATAAATGTATCCAAATAGGAAAGGAAGAAACAAAACTGTCACTATTTGCTGCTAACATGATATTATATATAGAAAACCCTAAAGACTCAACAAAAAAAAATTGTTAGAGCTAAAATTAATTCAGTAAAGTCACAGGGTACAAAAGCAATATACAGAAATTTGTGTTTTTATACACTAATAATGAAAGAGAAATTAAGAAAATAATCCCATTTACAATTGCATCAAAAAGAGTAAAATATCTTGGAATAAATTTAACCAAGGAAGTGAAAGACCTGTACACTGAAAACTCTAAGATACTGATGAAAGAAAATGAAGAAGGCACAAATAAATGGAAAGATATTCTGTGTTCATGGATTGGGAGAATTAATATTGTTAAAATACCCAAAGCAATCTACAGATTCAATGCAATCCATATAAAAATTCCAATGGCTTATTTCACAGAATGAAGACGGAGATATCATGTGCCCTGATTTTAAACTATACTCCAAAGCTATAGTAATCGAAACAGTATGCTATCAGCACAAAAACAAGCACATAGATCAATGGAACAGAATTGACAGCCCAGAAATAAACCCACATATATATCAACAATTAATTTATGACAAATGAGCAAAGAACATACAGTGGAGAAAGTCTTTTCAATAAATGGTGCTGGAAAAGCCAGGCAGCCACATGCAAAAGAATGAAATTAGACAACACACAAAAATTAACTCAAAATGGACTGAAGACTTGAATGTAAGACCTGAAACCATAAAACTCCTAGAAGAACACATAGGCATTAACCACATTGATATCAGTCTTAGCAAATTCTTTTGTGGATCTGACTCCAAAGGCAATGGAAACAAAATAAAAAATAATCAAATGAGACTACATCAAACTAAAAATCTTCTGCACAACAAAGGAAACCATCATCAAAGTGAAAAGACATGCTACTGAATGGAAGAAGATATTTGTAAATCATATATCTGATAAGGTGTTAATACCCAAAATATATAAAGTACTCAAATAATAATAATTTTAACAACCAGCCTGATTAAAAAATAGGCAGAGAATGGACTTGAGGACAGGGGGAGGGGGAAGGGTAAGCTGGGATGAAGTGAGAGAGTAGCACTGACATATATACACTACCAAGTGTAAAATAGATAGCTAATGGGGAGCAGCTGCATAGCACAGGGAGATCAGCTCAGTACTTTGTGACCACCCAGAGGAGTGGGATAGGGAGGGTGGGAGGGAGACACAAGAGGGAAGAGATATGGGGATATATGTATACATATTGCTGATTCACTTTGTTATACAGCAGAAACTAACACAACATTGTAAAGCAATTATACTCCAATAAAGATGTTTAAAAAAAAAAAAGCCAGAGAATCTAAATAGTAATTTTCCCAAAGAAGACATACAGATGGCTAACAGGCACATGAAATGATGTTCAATATCACTAATTATTAAAGAAATGCAAATTAGAAGCACAATGAGATATCATCTCACAGTTGTTAGAATGGTTATTGTTGAAAAGACAAGAAATAACAAATGTTGGAGAGGATGTGGAGAAAACAGAAACCTTATACACTGTTGGTGAGGCTGTAAATTGGTGCAGCCACTATGGGAAGCAGTATGGAGTTTGCTCAAAAAATTAAGAATAGACCTACCATATGACCTAGCTATTCCACTTCTGGATACTTATCCAAAAAACACAGAAACACTAATTCAAAAAAGATATGTGCACCCCTATGTTCATTGCAGCATTACTTATACTAGTCAAGATATGGAAACAACCTAAGTATCCATCAGTGGATGAATGGATAAAGAAGATGTGATATATACACAATGGAATACTACTCAGCCACAAAAAAGAACAAAATCCTGCCATTTGTAGCAACATGGATGAACCTTGAAGGTATTAAACTAAGTGAAATAGGTCAGATGTTGGAAGACAAATACTCTATGATTTCACTCATTTGTGGAATCAAAAACAAAACAAAACAAACAATTGAAATAAAACAAAAACAACTCACAGATCCAGTGATCAGATTAGAGGTCACCAGAGGGGAAGGGGATTAGGCGGTGGGCAAAATGAGTGAAGGGGCTCAACTGTATGGTTATGGACAATAACTTGATTTGTGGTGATGATCACTTTGTAATGTATACAGATGTCAAATTAAAATGCTACACACTTGAAACTTATATAACTAAAAAAATGATATCCCTGGCTAGATTGTGCCTATTTTGCATTCTAAAACAATATCCAACTTTTATTGTGCCCCATAGTACTCATTCATGATCTTTGCCAAATATTTCTGACTCTCCACCTTTTAGGCACCTAGAGGATTGCATTCCTGACTCCTTTGTGGATGAATGAGGTCATATGACTAGTTTTAGTTGGGAGCAAAAGTAAAGAGCAGAAAGCCACTTCCTTGCCAGTTCATTTAATTGCCCAGGCAAGTGTCCCGAGGTCTTTCTTTGCCTTCTGACAGGGCAACCAGGAGGTTCAAGATGGCAGTCATTCCATCAGCCTGGGTTCCTGAGTAACTCTGATGAGTAGAGCCCCCAATGACTGTGATATGCAGGCAGGGTGATAAAGCCCCTTTGAGCCAAGCCTGTGTCAGCTGCTGAGGGAGATATAAATTTATATATATAAAATATATTAATTATATTAACTAAATGATATATTCACTTGTCTTCTGGATTAAAAAAATTCCAGTTCTGAAAATTTGGAAAAGTGGCTGTCTTTTTCTCTTTTCCCTGGATGGTTTGGCACTGAGTAAAACCATACACCTGTTTGTTCCTCTATTTAAGATTCAATTAATTACCTATTAATTAATATATTATATATAACATAGATATATATATAACTACATAGTCCTTGTCCTCAAGGAGTGTTCAAATTAGTTGCAGTTATAAGATATATAAAATCAAAAGGTATATAAAAGGAATTATTTTTAGGTGGAAAACAGTTCAGGTCAACAGTAGGAGAGATGTCACAAGGTCAGGTATGACTGGAAGGCAAATGAGAGCCAAGCAGTAAGAAGGGAAAGGAGAAGTAGTCAGGAAGGGAAGATTATCTGAGGAGAAATCTGCACTGGGTGGGATTTAAACTGCAGGCTGAAGAATTTATATAATTAGAAAAGAGGGAAATAGCCCTTCAGGTAAGAAAAAAACAGTTAAGCAACAGTAAATCAGTGAGAAAGCATATATTTTAGGAGATATTAAATAAACCAGTTTCATTCACACCAAGCATTGTTTAAGAAGTATTAAGTTGGCCTGCAAAAGCCAAGTATTATGAGCTTAATAGTTCGTTGATTACTTCAACAAATATTTATTGGGTACCAACTATCGGCTCATCAGACAAAACTGACAAGGAAATCCCTGGTCACATGGCAAGTGCATTCTCATGTAATTGAGTGCTGCTACAGTCAGAATTAGAGCCAGAGTCTCCTGACTCTGTTTGAGTGCTTGTGGCTCTTTCCAGTAATGATAATAAAATGATATATTCACTTATCTTCTGGATTTAAAAAAGTCCAGTCCTGAAAATTTGGAAAAGTGGCTGTCCTTTTCTCTTTTCCCTGGATGGTTTGGCACTGAGCAGAACCACATACCTGTTTGTTCCTCTGTTTAAATTCAAACCTTTTACAGTCCTTCGGTTTCAGTAATGCTCAATGGATATTTGGTGATCTGCTTGCCATTATTCATGCATTTAAAAATTCGTTTAACAAACATACATTAAATGCCTATGTTACGTCAGCCACTACTAGGTTCTGGGGATATTAAATACCATGTGAACATACCATTTCAGCAAAATATTAAAGAAATGGTAATAGATATATGTACATATACACATAGAATTTGGGGATCACAGAGGTGAACCTGGCTTAATTGGCTTAGCAGTTGGAACTGGCACTAGGCTTGCCAGATTTACCAAATAAAAACACAGTGTGCCCAGTTAAATCATAATTGTGTTCCAAATGTTGCATTGGACATACTTATACCAAAACATATTTGTTGTGTATCTGAAGTTCAAATTTAAGTGGGAGTCCTGTGTTTTATTTGGTCACCTTAGCTGGCACAGCTGGGCTGACTAGTATATGAAATTCCATGGGGTCAGTGTGGGAAAGTTACCAAGACACCAAAAGATATTGGAACTCATTAAGGAGAGTCTAAAGAAAGTGTCAGGAAAAGGGAGGATATTCAGGTGTAGGGGTGGAGAGAGAGGCACATCAAAGCTGGGGGATCAAAATTGAGTTCATGATTTCACATTGTTCTGGAAGTTCAAGCTAATATAATGACAACCAGAACAGAAATGAGGAGTATAACCTTTGCCTATTGGAAAAGAGAAAAAGAAGTCACTATTTTCAGAAAATATCTTCTTAAAAAACCCATGAGAATCAGCCAAAAAAAGATTGGAATAGATGAAGTTTCAGTAAGGTCGTTAAGTACAAAATAAACATCTAAGTCAGTAACTTTCTTTTGTAAGAGCAATAGCCAACTAGAAAATATAATGAAAAAAGATTGCATTTGGAATACCATCAAAAATAGAAAGCAACTAGAAGTAAACCACAAAACCATGAAATGTTCTGAAATTATATAAAAAACAAGTTGAACACCCTCAGAGACATAAGAGGAGATGAGAAGATGGAGAGTCATGTCATATTCATAGACAAGAAGGCCAAATACTGTAAAGATGTCAATTTTCTCATAATTTATTTTTAGGATTAATGAAATTGTAACCAAGATCTATGTAGGATATATATGGAACATCAAAAATTATTCCAAGGATTGGTTCAAGATGGTAGAGAAGAAGGGCGTGCTCTCACTCCCTCTTGCAAGAAAACCAAAATCACAACTAACTGCTGAACAATCATCGACAGGAAGACACTGGAACTCACCAAAAAAGATACCTCACACACAAAGACAAAGGAGAAGCC
Organism: Kogia breviceps; assembly: GCF_026419965.1. Lineage (NCBI taxonomy): Eukaryota > Metazoa > Chordata > Mammalia > Artiodactyla > Physeteridae > Kogia > Kogia breviceps. The sequence continues at coordinate 26,248,685 of NC_081328.1, forward strand.
ACAATGAGACGGTAGGAGGGGTGCAAACACAATAAAATCAAATCCTATAACTGCTTCGTGGGTGACTCACAAACTGGAGAACACATACCACAGAAGTCCACCCACTGGAGTGAAGGTTCTGAGCCCCAGGTCAGGCTTCCCAAGCTGGGGGTCTGGCAATGGGAGGAGGAATTCTTAGAGAATCAGACTTGGAAGGCTAGAGGGAGTTGATTGTAGGACTTCGACAGGACTGGAGGAAACAGAGACTCCACTCTTGGAGGGCACACACAAAGTAGTATGTGCATCAGGACCCAGGGGAAGGAGCAGTGACCCCCATAGGAGACTGAACCAGACCTACCTGCTAGTGTTGGAGGGTCTCCGGCAGAAGCAGGGGGTGGCTGTGTCTCACTGTGAGGACAAGAACACTGGCAACAGAAGTTCTGGAAAGTACTCCTTGGCATGAGCCCTCCCAGAGTCTCCATTAGCCCCACCAAAGAGACAGGGTAGACTCCAGTGCTGGGTCACCTCAGGCCGAACAACCAACAGGAAAGGAACCCAGCCCCACCCACCAGCAGACAAGTGGATTAAAGTTTTACTGAGCTCTGCCCACCAAAGAAACAGCCAGCTCTACCAACCACCAGTCCCTTCAATCAGGAAACTTGCATAAGCCCCTTAGAGAGCCTCATCCACAGAGGGCAGACAGCAGAAGCAAGAACTATAATCCTGCAGCCTGTGGAACAAAAATCACATTCACAAAAATATAGTCAAGATGAAAAGTCAGAGGACTATGTACCAGATGAAGGAACAAGATAAAATCCAAGAAAAATAATGAAATGAAGTGGAGATAGGAAATCTTCCAGAAAAATAATTCAGAATAATGATAGTGAAGATGATCCAGGTCCTCAGCAAAAGAATGCTGGCAAAGATTGAGAAGATACAAGAAATGTTTAACAAATATCTAGAAGAATTAACAAACAGAGATGAACAGCACAATAACTGGAATGAAAAATACACAAGAAGGAATCAATAGCAGAATAACTGAGGCAGAAAAACGGATAAGTGACCTGGAAGACAGAATGGTGGAATTCACTGCTGCTGAACAGAATAAAGAAAAAGAATGAAAAGAAATGAAGACAGCCTAAGAGACCTCTGGGACAACATTAAATGCAACAACATTCGCATTATAGGGATCCCAGAAGGAGAAGAGAGAAAGGACCTGAGAAAATATTTGAAGAGATTACAGTCGAAAACTTCCCTAACATGGAAAAGGAAATAGCCACCCAAGTCCAGGAAGTGCAGAGAGTCCCAAACAGGATAAACCCAAGGAGAAACACACCGAGACACATAGTAATAAAATTGGCAAAAATTAAAGACAAAGAAAAATTATTGAAAGCAGCAAGGTAAAAACAACAAATAACACACAAGGGAACTCCCACAAGGTTAACAGCTGATTTCTCAGCAGAAATTCTACAAGGCAGAAGGGAGTGGCGTGATATACATAAAGTGAAGAAAGGGAAGAAACTACAACCAATATTACTCTACCTGGCAAGGATCTCATTCAGATTCAATGGAGAAATCAAAAGCTTTACAAGCAAAGCAAAAGCTAAGAGAATTCAGCAACACCAAACCAGCTCTACAACAAATGCTAAAGGAACTTCTCTAAGTGGGAAACACAAGAGAAGAAAAGGGCATACAAGAACAAACTCAAAACAATTAAGAAAATGGTAACAGTAACATACATATAGATAATTACCTTAAATGGGAATGTATTAAATTCTCCAACAAAAAGACAGAGGCTTGCTGAATGGACACAAAAACAAGACCCATATATATGTTGTCTACAAGAGACCCACTTCAGACCAAGAGACACATTCAGACTGAAAATGAGGGGATGGAAAAAGGTACTCCATGCAAATGGAAATGAAAAGAAAACTGGAGTAGCAATACTAATATCAGATAAAATAGATTTTTAAATAAAGAATGTTACAAGAGACAAGGAAGGACACTACATAATGATCAAGGGATCAATCCAAGAAGAAGAAATAAAAATTATAAATATATATACACCCAACACAGGAGCACCACAATACATAAGGCAACTGCTAACAGCTATAAAAGAGGAAATCGACAGTAACAAAATAATAGTGGGGATTTTAACACCACACTTACACCAATGGACAGATCAGCCAAACAGAAAATTAATAAGGAAACACAAGCTTTAAATGCCACAATAGACCAGATAGATTTAATTGATATTTATAGGACATTCCATCCAAAAAAGCAGATTATACTCTCTTCTCAAGTGCACACAGAACATTCTCCAAGATAGATCACATCTTGGGTCACAAATCAAGCCTCAGTAAATTTAAGAAAATTGAAATCATATCAAGCATCTTTTCTGACCACAATACTATGAGAATAGAAATCAATTACAGGGAAAAAAACGTAAAAAACACAAACTCATGGAGGCTAAGCAATATGTTACTAAATAGCCAAAAGATCACTGAAGAAATCAAAGAGGAAATAAAAAAAATATCTAGAGACAAATGATAATAAAAACACGAGGATCAAAACCTATGGGATGCAGTAAAAGCAGTTCTAAGAGGGAAGTTTATAGCTAGAGAAGCCTACAGGTCAGAAATAAGTGAAATAGAAACAAAGAAAACAATAGCAAAGATCAATAAAACTAAAAGCTGGTTCTTTGAGAAGATAAACAATATTGATAAACCATTAGACACACTGATCAAGAAAAAGAGGAGGAGGACTCAAATCAAGAAAATTAGAAATGAAAAAGGAGCAGTTACAACAGACACTGCTGAAATACAAAGCATCCTAAGAGACTACTACAAGCAACACTATGCCAACAAAATGGATAACCTGGAAGAAAAGGACAAATTCTTATAAAGGTATAACCTACGAAGACTGAACCAGGAAGAAATAGAAAATATGAACAGACCAACCACAAGTAATGAAATTGAAGCTGTGATTAAAAATCTTCCAACAAACAAAAGTCCAGGACCAGATGGCTTCACAGGTGAATTTTATCAAACATTTAGAGAGAGCTAACACCCAACCTTCTCAAACTCTTCCAAGAAATTGCAGAGGAAGGAACACTCCCAAACTCATTCTATGAGGCCACCATCACCCTTATACCAAAACCAGAAAAACATACTACAAAAAAAGAAAATTACAGACCAATATCACTGAGGAATATAGATGCAAAAATCCTCAACAAAATACTAGCAAACAGAATCCAACAACATGTTAAAAAGATCATACACCATGGTCAAATGGGATTTATCCCAGGGATGCAAAGATTCTTCAATATATGCAAATCAATCAATGTGATACACCATATTAACAAATTGAAGAATAATAACCATGTGATCATCTAAATAGATGCAGAAAAGGCTTTTGACAAAATTCAATGCCCATTTATGACAAAAACTCTCCAGAAAGTGGGCATAGAGAGAACCTACCTCAACATAATAAATATCATATATGACAAACCCACAGCAAACACCATTCTCAATGGTGAAAAACTGAAGGCATTTCCTCTAAGATCAGGAACAAGACAAGGATGTCCACTCTCACCACTCTTATTCAACATAGTTTTGGAAGTCCTAGCCATGGCAATCAGAGAAGAAAAAGAAATAAAAGGAATACAGATTGGAAAAGAAGAAGTAAAACTGTCGCTGTTTGCAGATGACATGATACTATATGTAGAGAATACTAAAGATGCCACCAGAAAACTACTAGAGCTAATCAATGAATTTGGTAAAGTTGCAGGATTCAAAATTAATGAACAGAAATATCTTGCATTCCTATACACTAATGATGAAAAATCTGAAAGAGAAAGTAAGGAAACACTCCCATTTACTATTGCAACAAAAAGAATAAAATAACTAGGAATAAACCTACCTAGGGAGACAAAAGACCTGTACGCAGAAAGCTATGAAACACTGTTGAAAGAAATTAAAGATGATACCAACAGATGGAGAGATATATCATGTTGTTGGATTGGAAGAATCAATATTGTGAAAATGACTATACTACCCAAAGCAATCGATAGATTCAATGCAATCCCTCTCAAATTACCAATGGCATTTTTTACAGAACTAGAACAAAAAATCTTAAAATTTGTATGGAGACACAAAAGACCCTGAATAGCCAAAGCAGTTTTGAGGGAAAAAAAAGGAGCTGGAGGAATCAGACTCCCTGACTTCCAACTGTACTACAAAGCTACAGTAATCAAGACAATATGGTACTGGCACAAAAACAGAAATATAGATGAATGGAACAGGATAGAAGGCCCAGAGATAAATCCACACACCTATGGTCAACTAATCTATGACAAAGGAGGCAAGGATATACATTGGAGAAAAGACAGTCTTTTCAATAAGTGGTGCTGGGAAACCTGGGGAGCTAAATGTAAAAGAATGAAATTAGAACACTGCCTAACACCACACACAAAAATAAACTCAAAATGGATTAGAGCCCTAAATGTAAGACTGGACACTATATAACTCTTAGAGGAAAACAGGAAGAACACTCTTTGACATAAATCTCAGCAAGATGTTTTTTGTTCCACGTCCTAGAGTAATGGAAATAAAATAAAAATAAACAAATGCACCCTAATGAAACTTAAAAGCTTTTGCAAAGCAAAGGAAACTACAAACAAGACGAAAAGACAACACTCAGAATGGGAGAAAATATTTGCAAATGAATCAACGGACAAAGGATTAATCTCCAAAATATATAAACAGCTCATGCAGCTCAATATTGAAAAAACAAACAACCTAATCCAAAAATGGGCAGAAGACCTAAAAAGACATTTCTCCAAAGAGGACATAGAGATGGCCAAGAAGCACATGAAAAGCTGCTCAACATCACTAATTATTAGAGAAATGCAAATCAAAACTACAATGAGGTATCACCTCACACGAATTAGAATGGGCATCATCAGAAAATCTACAAACAACAAATGCTCGAGAGGGTGTGGAGAAAAGAGAACTCTCTTGCACTGTTGGTGGGAATGTAAATGGATACAGCCACTATGGAGAACAGTATGGAGGTTCCTTAAAATACTAAAAATAGAATTACCATATGACTGAGTAATCCCACTACTGGGCATATACCCAGAGAAAACCGTAATTCAAAAAGACACATGAACCCCAATGTTCATTGCAGCACTATTTACAATAGCTAGGTCATGGAAGCAACCTAAATGCCCATTGACAGATGAATGGATAAAGAAGATGTGGTACATATATACAATGGAATATTACTCAGCCGTATAAAGGAACCAAATTGGGTCATTTGTCTAGATGTGGATGAATCTAGAGACAGTCATACAGAGTGAAGTAAGTCAGGAAGAGAAAAACAAATATCACATAATAATGCATATATGTGGAACCCAGACAAATGGTAGAGATGAACCAGTTTGCAGGGCAGAAATTGAGACACAGATGTCGACAACAAATGTATGGACACTGAGGGTGGAAAGCGGGGTTTGGTGGTGGTGTGATGAATTGGGAGGTTGGGATTGATGTGTATACACTGATGTGTATAAAATGGATGACTAATAAGAACCAGCTGTATAAAAAAAATAAAAGAAAATTCAAAAAGAAAACAAACAAAAAATACCTCTTAAAGAAATTGAAAATAGAGGAAAGAAACTAAATTTTAGTTTTGATTGCTATTCAAATGTAAACATTTTCCATCAATAGCTTATTTTGTATATGGGTGTATATAGTATCTCTGCCCTATTTTGATATTATATTCTTACTACAGTAAAATAATTATGTACACATGTAATAAAAATTCAAGATATGAGGAAAAATAAAATGATTCCAACATTTACCTGGAAGAACAAACTAATAAAAATGGATAGAGAAATTTCAAGTACTTGCAAAGGAGTAGTTAAACCTACCTGATATATAAACATTCCAAGAGCTCCATTCCTTCCATCACAGTTGCGTTTGGGAAGGAATAAGCAGAGAAGGCAACAGGATGGAGCTGTGAGCTCAGGAACAGACCCTGGTGTCTGAATCACTAACTTACACGACACAAGGGAAAACAGGTCAGAAGGCAAGAGCAGGATCACTCAAGAAAAGTGCCTAGAGAGTTGGGAATCTATTTGGAAAATAATTTTTGTTTTTCATCTCATAGGAAACACTCCAGGTGCATTAAAGTGTTAATGTGAAAATTAAACCAAACAGAAGAACATAAAGACAAATATATATCTGATCTTTGGCCTTAAATCATTTCTCCATAGTTTAAGGGACTTTGAGTGATGGAAATCCACCCACTCAGAAGACTTTAGGGGGTTTTGGTAGATTTGTCCTTTGCAGAGTGTTTGCTGACTGCAGGGGAAGGCTTGCCTGGAAGCTAGTTAGAAGACCATTGCAGTAATCCTGGCCAGAAGCGTCAGGAATCTAGCGAAAGCCTGCCATAGGGAAAGAGAGTGGAAGAAGGGTATGGAACCAGCAGCCTCCCTAGGAACTTGCCATGTGTACCATGTGTCTGGACACAAAGGGATATGCTCGGGATCTCTCTGTCAGATGGTTTGCGAAAGGGTAGTTTTTAAAGTAAAACCTATTTTTATTATTCCCACATATAAGACCACGCCACAATTCAGGTCTTTTAAACTCCATGCCTGGCATAATCAAATTCAGTGTTTCCCACTTTCTATGTTTTCTTTTCTCAGCCTCTGGAAATACGATCTAACTAAGTTTCACCGTAATCGATAAAATATTGTACAGTGCGTGTGGAATCAGATATGTCTGTGTTTTTATAAATGCACACGAGAGAGGGACAGGAGTGAGATAGAACAAAGCAGCTTGTTCACGCTTTTTAATATAGATAGGCTGGATGAAACAGCATGATCTGTCATAAAACGAAACCTAATATTCGAAAATGAGATCGCTGTCTCCATGTGTTTAAATAGTTTTCCTGGGAGGCAAATCTTCTTTCATTTGAACAAACACACACAAGTGTTTTTTATGGAGCACTAGGAAATACCCAGCAGTCAAGTTGTGCCAGTGAGGTGAGAGCGGCTGGCCAATGGCTTGAATGTCTTCTACCAACACAATTCTAATCAAGCCACACTCTGACCCACTTGCAATATGATTCTGAGATGTCAAGTTAGAAAGTGGAATTTGTATGACACAGTGCACATGGCCTTGCCGATTGGCCACAACTTCTTCCCAAAGTATTTGCTATCCAATTAGGCACCAGAGTAGCCATGGTGGCTTAAAATGAAAAGGGCATCTGGTGTCTCTATCTCAGGACCGAAAGGTGCTTGATCCAGTCTGTCTGGATCTGACTTTGGTTAAATTTTAAGGTCCCATGCTTTACTCCCTAGTACAGTTCCTTGACTGAACACATGGAGGAAATAATCTTTACATTGACAGGTTCCCCAAATGGAGTCATGATTACAAATTTTGTATGTCCCGCTCAATACCACCTTTTTAAGCTAAGGATCCACTTTTATTTTAATAAAAGGTAGCATTAAAATATCAAGGGAGGAACTAATTAAAATCTAATGTATCTACATACTATTGTAGGCAATGCCTCAGTATTTTTGTTTCTTCTCTTTTAGGAAGGTAGATATTCATAGGAACATCCATCATTAGATATGCACTGTTATTGAATGGAAGCCGAAAAGCTGTAGGCACTCTCGCAGAAAAGAGAATAATATGCTGAGTGAGTCATTCTGTCTGAGTTTGGCTGCTCTCACAAACCCTGTAGTCTACTTGATGGGTAGAAGAAAATAGGCTCAGAATCTGTTTTTTTTTTTTTTCTTTCTTTCAATGTAGAGGCATCTGCTTCCTCTGGGTCTTGAGTTTTCCTACAGAGCCAGTTGTTTAAAGACTGGGTATTTGACAGGCGGCAAAGGGTTGTAGATATGACACAATGGAATGAAGAAATTTGAGATAGTGGCCCGGAAAGGGGAGGCAGGAAGAACTGAGTTTTTCTCTGCTACCATGAATATATAAAATAAAATCCTCTAAAATACACTCAACTCCACAAATATTTAACAAGGGCTCATCTGCCAGAGCTGGGTAAATCCTTGAATGTACAGAGATGAACTAGACACAGCCGTCAAGGAATACAGAGGGAGAAAAACATGATTTCCGGGTAACAAGTCAGTTTTTAACATTCAAAGTGGTAAGTGCTATATTTGTGTTGTGTGCAAAGTGCAGGGGAGCGCTGAAGAAGGCACACAATGTCCTGGTAGGCCCAGGAAGATGCTAATCTGGATGGAAGAGTTTGAAGGCCAAAGGAATACTGGCACCCTCAGGGTGAGTTGTTGAAGTGCATTTGATTAAATATTCTTCCTTATGTAAAAATAGAGGCTAAGAGATGCAACTCACATGCTAGCTTCTAAATGTCTGAGCTGACTTCTGTCTCTCCCCTCTCTCTCATTGTGAAATGCCTTCAGCTGTCTGCATGACACTTATTAACAGAGAACAGAGATGGATGGTGGGGAAGAGAGGAAGGAGGGCTGGTTTATACTGCTGAGTACTATCATTCCATTTATGAATAGAGAGCAGAAGTTATAAATTCAGTCTCATCTTTTGTTAATCCCAGCTGTGGTTGGCTGAATAATGGCTTCACAAAGATGTCCAGGCTCTAATCCCTGGAACCTATGAATATATTACCTTATATGGTAAAAGGGACTTTGCAGACATGATTAAGTATCTTGAGATGGCGAAATTGTGCTGGATATGCAGGCGGGCCCGATGTAATCACAAGGGTCCTTACAGGGGAGAGGCAAGAGGATAGAGTAGGAGATGTGATAATGGAAGCAAGAGTTGTAGTGATGTAAGGAAGGGGCCACAAGCCGAGGGATGCGGGAGCCTCTAGAAGCTGAAAAAGAATGAAGCCCTGCTGACACCCTGATTTCAGACTTCTGACCTCCAGAACAGTAAGAGAACAACTTTGTGTTGTTTTAGGTCACCACATTTGTGAGGATTTGTGACAGCTGCAATAGGAAACGAATACACCAGGCTTCTCATTAACATGGGCAGAGAAAGTGGTCTTCAGGCCAGTGAGTTCTTAGAAAGATTCAGAAGGCACAATAACTTACATTAGTTTCATTGTGATTTTTTTAATGACACCTTCAGGAAGTAGAACACCATACATTAGTTCCTCGTTTTGTATACGTGTCTGAAGGGGACACACAGGTAGCCTGAGTCAGAACTGGGCTGCAACAGACCCCGGTTCTGTGCTTTTCTCCTGATGTAGACCATTTCTCTGATGTCGAGGGAATCAGGTGGTAAGTCCATTTCCCATGTAAAATATTTTTCTTCTACTTAGAATGACTTTATAGAGATTTTTGCTCAAATTCATACTGCTGCTCCCATGGGTCACAATAGATATACAGTGGATGCTTTGGAGCCAGAACGTTGTTGGAAGCACTGACTGTCTCCTAGTAGCTCCAAGACTTGGTCAAACACTTAACTTCTCCTGAACTGTAAAATGGGATAATAACACACATCATGCCTGACTCACTGGGTTATTGAGGATCAAACGTGATAATATATGTGAAAGGGCTTTATAAATTCTATAATGCTATTCAGATGTGAAGGATTCTTTTTATATGCTCAAGAAGGCTGGCACAGCCCCTCTCCCAGGTGACTAAAAAGCATGTGTGATTTTATTTGCTCCAATGATTTTATTCTTATTAGTACTTGTTCAGTATACTACATGGGTATGCACAATGAACAAAGCATTTCTTCTTCTTCTGGCTGCAGTAACTACACCCCTCTCCCCCCAAACTTACCATTGTAAAAGCAAATAACGACTCATAAAACAAAACAAAAGCGAAAAAGGGGGAGGTCGGGGTGGCATCACTCATGAGAACCGTGTGTCATCAGAAACACTCACCTGTCACTTTGCAAACGAGCTGCTTTTGAGAGTGGACAGTTCTTTTAACCAAACAACTCCCTAAACACATGATCTATTGCTCTTTCTTCTCCTTTTTTTCACTTTAATTTTTAACATGATTTCCTAACCCTCCACTTCAAGAGGTAAATAGAATTCTGGCAGAGTCTTGTTCTAACTTAGTTTATTAAGACTTTTACTACAAGTTTTTAAGCACTTGCTGATTTTCAAAAACATATTAAAAAGGCCATGGCCAATCTCGTAGATTGGTACAAGCCCACATTTCCCAAACAACTTAATAGTCTGCAACTTGTGCCAGACAGAGACTGATTTCACCATTCTCTTTCCCACAACCTAAAGGCTGGACATTGTTTTTAACTCTGTGGCAGGAGGAAGCAGTTTGCTTTGCCACACTGGTCCCCTCCCTAGAACTCCCTCCTCTAAGTTTTATAAGTTCCATTGTCCTGGAACCATGTGTCCTGGAGGGCACATTCAGCCCCCAAAGAACCTCTTTGTAGGCCACTTCTGGGGCTACCAGCCTTGGCTCTGACCTGTTCTTGGAAGATGGAGCCCCTAGGAATTTTTACAAAGTTTGGTCTTTTGGGCAGGGTGATAGGAAAAGCTATAGAGATCCTATCCTATGGCAAAATAATTAAAACTGGGACTTAATGTCTCTACATCTTGTCCCTTTTCTCTTTCTACATATCTTTTTCAATTGCCAATGTCAAATTCAGCAAATGTTTATGTACAGCAAATAAATAAATAAATGGCTAAATATCTGAGCACCTTCCACTGCCAGGCTCTGTGTTGAAAACTGGATTACAGAGTTGAACTCACTGTCTAGTGGGGGAAATCACATCAATGAATATGTACCGTATAACTCCCTGGGGTGACACCTGGGATTAGTGTTTTGGTGCAAAGGAGACATAGTTAACTACATGGTCAGAGATTGAGGAAAACAAATCTGGCTGATTCCTCAAGAGGACAAATTCACCAGGAAACCCTGCTGCACAGACACTGTGCCTGAGATTCACATTGCATGTCTTAAGGGGGAGGTTTTACTTTATTCGCATCTGTTAAGCTCCTGCCCAGCCCAGAGAGCAGCAGTTGTTTGCCTGCCTTCCTGTGGAAGCAGCACAGCACTTTGATATTCTGGAGCAGCAGTGAGAGGGGCGCTGGGTCCTGGTTTGAGCTCTGCTCCAAGTAGTGAACTTACCTGGGATAAGTCACTTCATTGCTAAACCGAGCCAAAGAACACAAGATCTGCCAACTTCTCAGGGCTGGTTTCAGGATCAAATAAGATCATGAGAACTCTGCTTTATATGAAAATGTGTATGAAAACTTCTAAAATGACACTAAAGCACAGAGGAAAATATATGTCTATCACCTAAATAACTATAGCTCCAAGTATAATGGAATGGTTTTGAATACCAAAATCAAAGTTACTGTTTATGTTCTTCCCATGTAGTAGTATATATGTGCCCATATAAACACATATACATGCCTATGTGACATATACATGCATACATAGACATATGCATATATGATGTTTGTTTGTTGATCCCGAGAAAGAAAACCATGGGAAAGTGGCAGGCAGTGGTCTAAGCACCAGGGGTTTCTGCAGCTGTATGGTTAAGAATTCATTCTCGGGTACCAGGTTGCCTGAGCTACCATGTATTACTGTGTCATCCTGTATAAGTCAATTCCCCTCCCTCCCCAAGCCTTCATTTCATCATCTTTGGAATAGAGACATAATAGTGGCAGCCTCATCAGGTTGTTGCAAAGATGAAATATATGTATGGCATATAAAGTGCTTTCTAAAGGGTCTGGCACCCAGTAGGTGCTCAAAGTCTCATAGCTCTTACTATTATTATGGACATTGCTTTATTTTTAAACTTGGGGGGAAATCCTCCAGTTTCAGAGACCAGGATACAAAAAGAATACTAAAAAGATGTAGGAATGGACTCTAAAACTTTCCAGATAAAAAGGCATTCGTGTAGAAAGGATGAAAATTCTTTGCTATGTTATGCTTTAGACATGTTATCAACATTATACACTCATTCCCTAGACTAAAATAGCCAACCAGATTCTAGGTAAAGGCATATATTATGTTAGCAAATTGGAATAGCAACCCCTTTGAAAGCTGCTCAATAAAGGGCTCTTACTGTTCTATATATCATGTAGGGCAACCTGTTTTGTAGTTAATGAACCTAGAAGCTAAAGCCAGTGGTGTGGCTAAAAGAGCAGTGCTCTTTCCTCGATGCTACGAGGTGAATTAGCAACAAGCCCTCTGTCAAGAAACTTCCAATAAAGAACTGATTATATAAGGCATTGAGCCTTTCTCTAATTATAGCTATAAACATAGACAATCAAGTCATTTTGAGTACTAAAATCTATTTCACCATTTATGCTCTTGCCATGCTATATATTTAGCTGTTGACTTTTAACTTGAAGACATAAGAAGCTGGTGAAAAATATCCTTAGAATCCTAATTAAGTTGTCATGTGGGATACCAATAAATGTGACCTGTGTTAATGAGGATTGAAAACAGTATAATTGTTTTACTGACTAAAACACGATATACGAGGAGAACCTAGGATTTCATTTCATAAATTAGATGCTAAATAATTTCCTCTGGCTATTTTCAAAAGTCTCATCTCTATAATAAAGTTGTCTTTAAGTGCTTGTTGCATGTGCTGGCCTGGGGCTCCGAGACAGCCTTCCACCCTGAACCATGGGGTTTGCACAGTTGGGTTACAGGAAGGGACGTAAATGGGATGACAGAGGAGACTTGCAATCCCTTACCCAATCATAAGCATGGACGGGGCCACAGACAAACTTGCACACCTCATCACAACAGTACCAGAATGGCTGTCCCGCTAAAGTTGGCTCTACTTATGCCTCAGAGACAGGAAGTGACCCTGCCCCCTAGAAAAATGGGGTCCAATGAACTGAGTGACCACCCTTCCCTTCTTGGGGAAGGACAAATAGGGTGTAGAAAGAGGCCCAAAGCATTCCTACCAACACTACACCTGCGAAGAGAAGAATGGAAGGCTACGGGAGCCCCATTCATCCTTTCCTCCTCTGAGAACCTACAGCTCTCTTTGTTGTTGTGTTTTAAAATGTATTAATATACAGCTATTCAGTCACAACAGTTCAAAAAATGCCTCTGGTCAGGCGTTAAGCTATGGGAGGCACTCAGTCTCCTGGTTTTCGCATGGTAACGTGCACAAGGGTGCTACCGGAATTGAAGTCAGGCTAAAGGAAGCTGCTTTCACCTCCCAATTTGGGGGAGGAAGGAAGGAACGTTTTATTCGTCTTCATAAGTCTCTACTCATCTTGAGGCTCTGAATCAGGTATCTTGCAAACGTGATTTCATTTAGTCCTCAGAGAATCCCTGCGTGGGAAGGTAATTTGATCTTACAGAAGAAGCAACTGAGATTCAGACTGATTAAGTGACTTGCCCAAGGTCACACAGCTTGTGAGAAGTGGAGCAGATTAAAATCCAAATCTCAGGCTGGCTTCCTTCTTCATATTCGGCTCCTTCAGGTCTCTGTGTTTCCGGTTGGTCTAGTGGCAGAAAAGCCAAAGCTCATTCTACTGTCCCTGCAAACGGCTCTTGTTCCCATTTTTTCTTTTTCTTTTTTCTTTTTTTTTAATTCTTGGCACTTTGGAAAATGTGTTCTCTTCTTCAAGTTGTCGGGACCCCGGGGTGGGTGCAGCATTTCAAATGAGGCCAGGGACTCCTCAATCCGCACCCAGGGGAGTAAGGGTGACCTGGCCAAAGTCTGGTCTGTTGCTTCTGGTTAAGGAAACACAGAGGGGGTTTGCTTTCTACTCCCCCGTGTTACGAAGAGCTCAGAAAGTATTACCAGGGAGTATTTCTATTTTATCTTATTTCCTTAGCCTGGAATTTCCTAAAGTATGTTTCAGGGGCACTTGTCTTATGATCAAGGAACCTATATGGAAATGTTTGGGAAACGCTACATGTTACACCCCACCCCTGCCACCCGCATGATAATCACGTTGTTCATCAGCATATAAAAGGCTCTGAGAAGGTCTGTAGCAAAACCCAAGTAAAACACTATCTTTCTTCAACCCCTGCCTTTCAACTAAACCATTATGCACCCTGGAATGCTTTTCCCCCCTACTCCGAGGATAGAAACCCTACGTATCCTTTAATGTTGAGTTTTAAAAATATATAGTTCCCCAGCCTTACCCTCCGCAAGTCTGATTTGGGAGAAGCCCAGAGAATTTTAAGCACCTTCTTAAGTACAGATTTGAAGCAACTTCTAAGTAATTCCAACAGCCAACTGCTGAATTCACAGTCTGAGTCTTAGAGCTGAGTCTAGGTTAGCGCTCTGTTCAAGAATGCAGGGACCAAGCTGTGTGCACACCAGCAAAATTAGATTATGTTGTCAATTACTATGCTGCTAACTTTATATATCCAGTGATACAGTTCGTGGTGGGGCCTGTTTAAATGAATGTCCTCCAAAGAACAAGTTTATTTTAAATTTTTCGCAGTTCTGCTGGTTCTTTCAGTGTCCTCAACAGCCCCACGGTATCTGAAGCAGCCTGAATGGGCAGACTGATGGGTGATTTGGCATTTTTTCCTTTGAAGACTCCTGTGACCGTTTAGGACCTTTTAACTTGGTTGCAACAAAGGGGGTGAGGACTTACAGGGGAACGGTGAATGACATCCCGACCTCCACCTCCCCCAAGAGGCCAGTTACCAACCAACATTAAGGGCTGGTTACATTAACCTGCAGGAAAAATTTGTATGTAAGTATTTCTTCAGTAGTCGTTTTGTGTTTATAATCAATTCCTTTGTGACTTGCCTTCAGTGACAATGAAATCCCAACTAAATCATGAACCTAACTGGAAAATACTGCCTTAGAAGTAAGTTAAATATTAATAATGTAACGAAAAAACTCCCAGCAGCTTATAAAAAACAGAAACAAAACCTGTGGTGGCAACTATGATAAAATTAGGAGCTGAGGCAGTTAAAAAAACATAACATTGTAGAAAATAATATTTTCACATCTTTATGGCAAACATCCTGTACTGTAGCTTATAAAAGTCATCTGTTTTCTTAAACGAACTTTATATTGGTCTTTTATCTTGTGAGGCAGTTTCTGATTGCAGCAAATAAGTCCAGACAGAATGCTGGAGGTGCCCACCGGGCAACTTGAGCACCAGCCAAAAGAGGGACATGAATTGTAGGTGCATTATGAGAAACACCCCCTGGCAATCTCCTTTTCCAGGGCAGGTGGGCCAGGAATCTCCACTTCCTCTTGCTTCTAAGAGGCCTAGTCAAGCTCAAGGTGAGATTGTTTTTCACACCATGCAAAGATGGGCACTCATTCCCATGCTGGGAAACCAAAACCTCAGCCGCGTTGTGGGAGAGCAGCCACAGAGCTTGCACGCTGCGGCCCATGGCCATGCCGTGGGCCCTGTGCTCGACAAGGTCATGGGACTTTGGTACACGTCTGTGGTTGGATGGGGACCCCCTTGGGAAAATCAATCCAAACTGTTAAGGGAGACTCCTGATGGCCAGTTAGCCATTAACTCTGCCAGTGAGTCTGGAAAGATGCTGTCTTTCACCAGGGAGAGAAGGACAGAGGGGTCATTTCATCTAAAGCCTGTGGGGAAAGGTGGACTCTTCTCTAGTCAGCGAGGGCAAGGGTGGCCCGAGTTGCTGGAAACTCCAATCTGGCCTTCTTGGAATTACCTGGCTTGCTTGTTTTGCTGCAGGGGTGTGGTGGTATTGTGTAGGGGAATAGCATGTGTTTTGACCCAGGCAAGAGGCATTGGGTCATGAGAGAACCCATATTTCAAATGACAGCATGACTCTTTTCTCCTGCCATCGATAATCACAGCTGAGCCAGTAACCTTATTAAAAAAATAGGACATGAGTTTGAGTGCAACCATTTTCCCAGCCCTATCCCCTGCCTCTGTACTTTGCTGAAGATCTCCTCCTCTCTCCTCAGAGGAGTATTTTCCTGCATGTAAGGCAGGTGATGCATTTGGTTCAAAGCTTCATTTGCACACAAGTCTCGAGAAAGTGCTTTGGGTCCTTTGGCCAAACTTCCCCTCTCATCCCTGTCATCTAGTGTCTGTTGCTATAAATGGAGTTCTCTTAACTCCTTGTGCGCGTTGAACGGGTTCCAACATATAACAAACACCCCAGTCCCATGCACTCCCAAGTGCATAGCCATCAAATCCAAACTTTAAACTTGAGTAAATATATCTGTCTTACAAAGTCCAAGGTATTTATTACAGGGATCACCCACTTCAGGAATTTAAACAATGTTCAGACCAAGGAAAAATTTCTTACCAGGGGTTTTAAACTCCATTTCCCCTCTCTGCAGCTGGTGAGCAAAGCCTGGCATGAAAGCAAGTGAACCAAGATATCCCCACTCTTCTTTCCCTCAGTCCTGGACCCCCCCCTACCGTCTCTTTAACCCCTCCCTGCCCAACATTCAGGATTTGCATCATTTACCAAGAAATGTGGTGGGTGGGTTGGTGCCAAGCTGGCTGGCGCCCCCCAGAGGACTCACAGCGAGGTGGTAAGAACACCCCCTGCTCACAGCACACTCTGCAAAGTGCAATAAATAGATTTAAATGAGAAGATCATAAAAAAGCATTTTCTTGTCCCTCCTTCTCCTGCCTCCCCACCCCTCCCCCCAGCACACACACTATCTAATAATAGGCTATTAATTCCAGCCATTTCAGACTGTCTGAAGTGTGGTGTGTAAACTCTGGCCGCATCAATCAGAGTTGTGTGTCTGGTTATTTCAAGCATTCCCTGTTGACATAAAGAGAGGCTGGTTTGTCCACTTGAGCCCCACTGCCCCTGAGATCTCCATTGATGGATAACTGAATGCATGAGCTGGAAATCTCGAAGGCTGAGGAAGCGGGAACCCAGCTGCTGAGTGATGAGAGCAGGAAGGGAGAATTTGGGGCTGGCGTCGGGAGGGAAGGGAAAGGTGGAAATGGATGGTGACAGGGCATTTCATCCCGCGAAAGGATGTGGGGATCTGGGCTTTGCCGTCTGACTCTCGCCTACTGACTGGCTGGCTCTGAAAGGTGAGCTGAGGTGCCATCCCTCATGATGAGCACAGGTGCCGTGCGGTGTGTGTAGTGAATTCCCCAAACACTCAACCCCCCACCACAGCATGCACCAAAGTCAGAGGTGTGACCTTCGTGACACCACGGGGTTTTGGCAGGGAATGTACATGGACCGATAGCTGCGAGGGTGGCGGTGTCTTAACTCCCAACAAGTTATATCCAGGGTTGCTTTTTCTCCCTCCTTGTAAAAAATCTTAATTGACTAGAGCTCAAAGTTCCTACCCTGTTATATGTTTAGCACCTTTTCTAGACTAAAAATGATGATAGGAAGGACAAAAATATTGCGCAACTCATATTTTGATATCTTGCTTTGTGTGGCTAAAATCCTGCAGACATCAGGATACCCCAGTTTTTCTTCGAGACTAATGGTAGAAAGTGATCTGGGTCTAAACATTGGAAAATACTTGTTTAATACACATATGGATACAGATTTTCTTTCTCATTATTTTTCACCTCAAAAGCTGGGTGGGAGTAATTAGGGCACAAGAGAAGAAACAATGGCACAGAGAGAGATAATTAACTCCCTCCCACTTAATAAAAATCATAAAGAAGGTCCATTTAAGCTTATGTGCTTTGCAGACTCCTTTTGACCTGAGGAAAACCCATCCTTGCCTCCACCTGCTAATTCCCCAGAGTTAAGCCTTGCCTTTCAAACATGGACGTTCAGTCTGGGGGAGGGGACGGTGATGGGGGAGGGTCTGGGGCGATCAATCTTGGCTCATTCTTGCTAATGAATAGATGTGAGAGGGGGTAGGCAGGGGTGTGAGTGCCCCTGGAGTCTTCTTTGGGCAAAATCCAAGCAAGAAGCTGCAGGCCTTGTGCTCTAATTATAGGACCCTTAACAGGAGTGAACAGCTGATCCACATGGCAGAAAGCAGCCATGAATCACCAAAGAGGATGGCAAGAAGGGGAAGGGGCCGTCGCAAGGGCAAAGGGAGCCTCACAAGGAGGGGTAACGCAAGTAATTGCATCAGGGCTAGCCAAAGAAGCCTCAAACAATTCACTAGAAAGATCGCTCACTTGGGAGGTTTGGAAGCCAAACTCGCCCTCTCCCGCATCCTCTAATTCAGCTGTCCCAGAACGTGACTGCCCTGAATTCTTGCTGGGTATTCCACGTGGCACCAGCTCCCAGTGTCCCCTAGCTGAGCTGCCAGAGGCTCTGCAGACAAGTGTCACTGGAGGGCTGAGGGGGCATACAAGCCTTTGCAGGACTGACAGCCAACTGCTGCCCCGTTGGCTTCTGGCTCCCTGGCCAGCTTGGGAAATGGATGAGGGCAGCCACAGAGGCGACTGCCTCTGGGAGAAGAACGCACTCCCTCCCCTCCGAACTGTACTGCCCACAGGGTCAGCCTGACCCGAGGATTCTTTGAAGGCAGCACTGGCACCGGATGGCACCGCAAGCACAGACACATCTGGCAGGTGCATGGAGGGACCGCGGCTCACGTGCTCTTCCCAGGACTCAGGCATATAAGGGAATAGAGGGAGGGCTCTACCTTGACCAAGAGCGTGCGTTCAGGGCACGTGGTGGAAGGTATCAGCCAGGTAATTAATACTCGGATCAGCATCTCTGTCGTGTGTCCCAGAAATTGGCATTTCTAGGTTCCCCAGGTGATTCTTGTATATTAATTCATTCACCTAGTATTTCTTGAGTACATTCTCTGTGCTAGGCATGGCTCTAAGTGCTGGAGACACAGCAGTAAGGAAAGCAGGGACACATCCTTGCCCTCTGGGATTTACATTCCAGTGGGGAGACTGGGGCACATGGCAAGTTGGAAAGTGCCGAGTTCTCTGGGGAAAGACAAAGGAGGAGGAAATACAGATGTCTGGGCAGTATAAGACCAGGTGGTAGGAAGGTCAAGGACAAGGTGATAGATAAGCAAAGGCTTGAAAGTGGCAAGGAGGTGAACGATGACAATATCTGGGGGAAATACGTTCTGTGCAGAGGGAACAGGTAGAGCAAAGGCTGAAGGCTGGAGTGGGCTTGAGCAGTGACCAGGTGACCACATGGCAGAGCCCAAGGACCACAGGGAGGGTCCCAGGAAAGAACAAGAGGGAACAAAGGCAGGATTCACAGGGACCTAACATTTGAGGACACTATTCTAAAACTGGGGTTCTTAGAGTTCGTTGGTAAAACACTGACTAATTTCCAACCTGTTCTGGTAAAGAATCCAGTTTCAGTGGTTTTATTTGGGGTCAGACAGGGAAATTGGTAAAGTAAGCTGATCAACATTTGTACTTGGAAGTCTTGCTCTAGGTCAGGCTCTGGGCTAGATGTTGGTTTCGTAAACTCCAGTAAGGCAGCTCCTGCCCTTTAGAACCTATTATCACAGTGGCAGGGGCTACAAATTCACCACATGGTGCAGCGCTTGCCAAGAGCTAAACGTGTGGTGCCCACATCAGATACTGTGAGTGCTCCAAGGATAGGTCGGCTGCTTACAGATGAACTTCCTGACCAGAAGTATGAGGTGGCATGCAATGCCTTCAAGACGGCATGGGCGGGCTTCCCTGGTGGCGCAGTGGTTGAGAATCCGCCTGCCGATGCAGGGGATACGGGTTCGTGCCCCGGTCCGGGAAGATCCCACATGCCGCGGAGCGGCTGGGCCCGTGAGCCATGGCCGCTGAGCCTGCGCATCCGGAGCCTGTGCCCCGCAACGGGAGAGGCCACAACAGTGAGAGGCCCGCATACCACAAAAAAAAAAAAAAAAAAAAGATGGCATGGGACCAGCCAGCTCCCTCTTAGGAGCTCTCAGGGCCCAGATGGACTAGCCCAGCCAAATAGCTTGTCCCAGCAAATGCACTTCTGCTCCTGTTTCTGGTTCCTCAGCAGCTCCCTGGCTCCTGACCCCGGGCTCAGCTCGGCTCTGGACTCTGAGTTGGCACCTGCTGTGTTCTGCTTTAGGGTCCTCATATCAAGGATGCAGATGAAGGAAACTGCAGGAGTTTCTGAGTGAAGGAGGAATATACTTTTTCTCCCTAAAGTTAAAAAGTAAATACAGGAATGGTGTTTTGTGGCCTATTCTGAAAGACCCGTTGCTTCAAATCAGGTAGAGATGGTTTTGAAACCAACTTTTGTTATGTTTAGATGTCTGATCAGGGGCCAAAGTTACTTAATCAGATTGAGTTATTTTTCTCACCTGTGAAGTAAGGATCAGTGGAGAGTATAGATAAAATAGATAATCAGTATATAATTCCGTAGATGTGACAAGAACATAGTAAGCATGCAGTGAAAACCAGAGTCATTTTTGCTTTTGCTATGGCTATAGACTGAATGTCCCCCCAACACTCAGATGTTTAATCCTAACACCCAATGTGACAGTGTTTGAAGATTGGGCCTTTGCAAGGTGATTAGATCATAAAAGCAGAGTCTTCATGAATGGAATTATGTCCTTTTTAGAAGAGATTTTTATAGACGTCCCAGAGAGTTCTCTGGCCCCACTTCTGCCATGTGGGGACACAGTGAAAACACAGCTGTCTCTGAACCAGGAAGAAGCTGCTCACCAAACACTGAATCTGCCAGTGTCTTGATCTAGGAATTCCCAACCTCCAGAACTGTGAGAAATAAATTTCTATTGTTTATAAGCCTCCCAGTCTATGGCACTTTGTTATAGCAGCTGAAGTGGACTAAGACAGGTACTGTTATTATTCCTGGTAATCACAAGTACAAAAGAATGCCGGAGGTCAAATTCTGGAAGGTCTTGATCAAGGAGGTTAAATCTCAGAGCGACAAATAGCAGAGCCAAGACAGAGACCCTCCTCCTTCGTTTCTTTGCTAACTCTTCTCCTGGGAGTTTCCTCCTCAAGCTCTCAGTGTTGGGCTGGGTAGAGTCTGAATTTCAGTCACATGTTTCCCTGCTGTTTCCTGTCTTCTCATCTGTGCTGACATCTGTGTCTGGACAGTCTTATTGGGTCCATGTGAAGACCCAGACTCAGGGTGATGTGACCCAGCTGTGGACAACCTCTTGTTTCGGAGACTTGGCCTCTTCTCAGAGGGATGCCAAAATGAAGAAAAAAAACTTTTCTTTGGCAGTTTCCACAAAGTGAAATGCTAGTCCCAGCCTTTGGATTTTTTTTTTCCCCTTCTGTTCAACCATGCTGTTTATGGAAAATGAATCATGTGACTCATTTACACACAAATGGAGAGGTAGTCTGGGGATAAACAACACAATTTCCTGGAATGCCACTGGCTGCCCATTGCATTACTGTTATAAGCATTGCTGCAGACCCTTGGTTTGTAGACAGCCTCCTGGGATATAAGGTGCTGCTTAGGTCACAGGGAAAAACAGTCTCCGGGCCCAACTGCTGGGCTAATTAATGCTGGAGACAGGATTCTGTCTGCACATTGCTCTTTCCCTGGCATGAATCAAAACCACTCACTCTAGTGTCTCCAACTCTAGTCCCTCACCTCTGCCAAAGGACAGAATGACTGCAAAGGCCCGAGGGAAGGACAGAAGGCCAAGAACCTGGGGTCCTTCTAGTGGAGGCCTCATGGTGGAACCCCCGGGGCCATTGTTCACTTAGTGAGTTCATGATGCCTCTCCTGCTTCCTTCCGGGACTCATAGTTTTTTACTCCTGCAAATATCGTCCTCCCTGGGGTCCAGCCCGAAACACTCGGTTCCCAGGAGCTCCTCCTGATCTCCATGCCCTTCCAGCGGCAGAAGATGAGTTTAGAAGCTATTCTTATTTCCAGGGTATCTCAGGACATTTCACAGAGATTGGCCTGCCCCTCCTAATGACCCACCCAGCTCAAACGTTCACTCTCCTCTGTTCTGCCTCCCGCAGATTTGGTCACTTGCTCCTCTATGTTCTTGTAGCTCTTACAACGACTTCTGGATATGCGCTGGTGATTCTTTCCTTGGGTATCTAGCTCCCTCTCTGGGAAGGTAGCCCTGTAAGGACCAGGACCCGCCTTATGCTTTGAACCCTTGGCAGTACCTGGAATGGAGTAGGAGCTCAATACACATTGGCTGAGTGAGTGAAAGGGTGCTTTCACTACTCATTCCCTTCTTTGACCTCTGAGATCATTTTGGAAGATACTTCCATTCTTGTTTTTCAAGATGCGGCACGGGGGGTGGTGTGAACCCCCGAGTCTCAGACCAGCAGCAAACTCTCAGGATCCAGAATGGGGGCCTGCAAAGTTTCTTCTCCTCTGCAGAGCTGACACCGATCTCCACGGGTCTTCCAGATGGGCCTGATCAGGGCCTCTCTTCTGTTAGTACAATCTCTGCAGCCTGAGCCGCCTAGCAGATCACGAGGCAGGCCAAAGTCGGTGAGACAGCTCTGTCGGAACTGCCAAGGACTGTCCGCCGGGCAGCCCTGCTCTCCCCTGCTGCCTCCCAGCACAAGAGCCTTCAGGGTCTCCCGCGGAGGTCGCCGGTGCGGTGCACGCTCACTGAGCGTCTGTTACCTTCACCTTCTAGCTGAGCCCTCACCACGGCTTGGCAACAACCCTAGGCATCCCCAGGAAGCGTCCTCTGCCACTCTAGTCAATGATTATTTTACTTTCCTCTCCCCTCAGATCTCCTGCGCACCCTACAACCTCCCTCCTCTTCCTCCTCCCTCTTGGTGGACACACTACCTCGTATCTCATAAAGAAATCAGGAACTCCCAAATGGAAATGCTTTATTTCTTCTGCCAGGTCCACAGACCTCCCTACCTCTGCTTGCTTCCTCTGCCTCTTTCCTTTGGTTACCAAGGAGAGCATGGCCCGCAGCTGACACAAGGCCAGGCCCCAGATGGATTCCGGATGCTGTCCCGTGCCTCTCTCCTGAACCCACTTTCTCTTTCGTCTCCACTCTGCCCCCTACCCCTTCTTCCTGGGTAGTTTCCCACACTATGCAAGCAGACTGTTGTTACTGTATTGACACAGAACCTCTCCTTTGAGACCACCACTCCACAAAGGTAACCCTCTCTATTTTTCTTCACAGTCAACATTCTAGAAACAACTTTCTAGAGCCTGCAATCTCCACTTACTCATTCACTCCTCAGCCTCTCCAAGGAGGCCTCCATCCCCCTCTACAGCACAGCTCTGGCTGGTATGACAGAACAGACATGTATACTCGGAGAAGGAGTTTGCAGCTAACTGCTGGAGAAGTGACTGTAGCTCAGACCAGGGTGGTTAGAGTGAAGAGAACCGGAGAAGTGGACAGACTCTGAATAGATGTTGAGGGTGTGGCCAAACACATTTGTTGAAAGATGGAAAAAGAAAAATCGTGGTCCAAGATGAGCTTTTCTAGGAAGCTCAGCTGTTAGATGGTGCTATCGTTTCCTGAAACAAGGTGGACTACAGAGGACAGGCTTTTGGTGCATCACTGTCTCCCCTTCTGCACTGCAAGCTCCGTGCCGGTGCCTGCTGTTTCTCAGTGTTCATTCACCACTGTTTCCCAAACACCCAACCCAGTGGGCTCTTACTTGCTTGTTTAATGACTGAGTAAATCTTAATATATAACGGTATTAGTTTCAGTTATTTTCAGCCAGAAGTAATAGAAAATATTAACTCAAATTAGCTTAAAAAATAAGTAGTTTATCATCTCACAAAACAGGGAGTGCCAACTCTGGGGACTGATTGATTCATCTTTACATTGCTCTGCTCTGTGGAGCTCAGCCTAGGACTCATCCTCGGGCTGGTGGGCAGTTGTTCCAGAGTCACATCCAACCCAATCAGAATCACAGAAGGAAGAGGCAGCAGCATCCATCTCCCTCTCTCTCTCTCTCTCTCTCTCTCTCTCTCTCTCGCTCGCTCTCTCACTCTCGCTCTCTCACTCTCGCTCTCTCTCAGGGTAAGACAATTTTCCCCACAAGCCACCCAGCACACTTCCCCTCTTGTTCCATGGGGAAGATTGGAGCACAACCTCCTTCCTGAGCCAATCTGGGGAAGGCAAGCATCTGTAAATCACTGAGGTCCTCCCCTGGAGCTGTGGGTGGGGTCAGCTTGCCACAGGCACCTGGTTGCAAGGTGGTGAGGGGGGTACCTGAACGCAGTCTGCATTCTGCTAGAAAGGAAAAAGCAGGAAAGTGGCACCTCTATGAAACCAACACCCTAATGCTGACAAAATGCTTTATAATAATAATGAAATATAGGCTTATCAACAAGTTGTGTGAATTCTGAAAATGCTTGTGAAAAGAAAAAAAAAACAAAAAACAAACCAAACCAGACCAAAAAAATCCAAAAGCAAGTGCTTTTGATGCCTACGGATATTCTAGATGTAAAAATTACCCAAAATGTTAAATGAGTCTTGCAATTAATGATCACTCTACAACCACAAAATACATTTCCTGTGAATTTAAGATAGCTTATGGAAAATAATTGCGAGTTTCTTATTAAAGTTACTTAGCAAATATTTCTTAAACATTATGTGCAAAGACATGAACTTGGAAAAGGAATAACAATAAATGTACAACTTGTCCCAGTTCATCAGGAGGGAAAGAGGGAAGGCACCAACAGCTCCTGAGGTCTGTCCTACATGCTTGCTGATGTTCTTACATTTCATTCTCCCAAGAGTCCTATCAAGTAGTCATTATTACCCTCATCATACATTTCTAATGGTCACCAAGGTCTGGTTCACTTCTGAGTTCATGGACAGCTGCACTTCCCAGGCTCATTGAGGCTGGGTCTGTGACTAGAAGTCACACAGGTCGCTTCTGTGTCAGGCACGAATTGCTGGTGTGAGGACTTCCAGTATCTTGCCCTGTTCTAGCCCTAGGAATTCCACGTGTTCCAGATGACACAGCTGCGAGATGGTAAAGCCTCCATCCCCTGGGTCCCTGAACGACTGTGTGGAGCAGAGCCTCCTGCTCTCCTGCAATGGGTACATAGCCTGAATGAGACACATTTGTTATGTTAACCCCCTGAAAGATTTTGGAGTTCTTGCTGCACCACACTGTAGTTTATTCTAGTATAAAACATGAAGGTACAGAGGAGTCAGATAACTCACTGAAAGTCACAAAAAAAGAAAGAGTAGGGCTATGAACATAGGTTTAATTTGCTTCCAAATCTTGCACTGCTTTTCCACAGCATGCCAGAGTCTAAATTATGTAAGTTCTTTTCACAAAATTGGCACTCAATAAAAGTTTTATCTAATATTATGGATGGTGATATATTATGTTTTTTTATAGAGCAGGTTCTTATTGCTTATCTATTTTATACATTTTAGTGTATATATGTCAATCCCAATCTCCAAATTCATCCCACCAGCACCCCCAGCCCCTGCTTTCCCCCCTTGGCACCCATACATTTGTTCTATACATCTGTGTCTCTATTTCTGCCTTGCAAACTGGTTCATCTGTACCATTTTTCAAAATTCCACATATATGCATTCATATGCAATATTTGTTTTTCTCTTTCTGACTTACTTCACTCAGTATGACAGTCTCTAGGTCCATCCACGTCTCTACAAATGACCCAATTATGTTCCTTTTTATGGCTGAGTAATATTCCATTGTATATATGTACCACATCTTCTTTATCCATTCATCCATCGATGGGCATTTAGGTTGTTTCCATGGCCTGGCTATTGTAAGTAGTGCTGCAATGAATGATGGGGTGCATGTGTCTTTTTGAATTATGGTTTTCTCTGGGTTTATGCCCAGCAGTGGGATTGCTGGGCCATATGTAATTCTATTTTTAGAATTTTAAGGAACCTCCATACTGTTCTCCAGAGTGACTGTATCAATTTACATGCCCACAAACAGTGGAAGAGGGTTCCCTTTTCTCCACACTCTCTCCAGCATTTGTTTGTAGATTTTCTGATGATGCCCATTCTAACTGGTGTGAGGTGATACCTCGTTGTAGTTTTAATTTGCATTTCTCTAATAATTAGTGATGTTGAGCAGCTTTTTATGTGTCTCTTGGCCATCTGTATGTCTTCTTTGGAAAAATGTCTATTTAGGTCTTCTGCCTAATTTTTGATTGGGTTGTTTATTTCTTTAATATTGAGCTGCATGAGCTGTTTATATATTTTGGAGATTAATCCTTTGTCCACTGATTCATTTGTAAATATTTTCTCCCATTCTGAGGGTTGTCCTTTCATCTTGTTTATAGTTTCCTTTGCTGTGCAAAAGCTTTTAAGTTCCATTAGGTCCCATTTGTTTATTTTTGTTTTTATTTCCATTACTCTAGGAGGTAGGTCAAAAAAGATCTCGCTGTGATTTATGTCAAAGAGTGTTCTTCCTATGTTTTCCTCTAAGAGTTTTATAGTATCCGGTCTTACATTTAGGTCTTTAAGCCATTTTGAGTTTATTTTTGCGCATGGTGTTAAGGAGTGTTCTAATTTCATTATTTTACATGTAGTTACCCAGTTTTCCCAGCACCACTTATTGAAGAGTCTGTCTTTTCTCCATTGTATATCCTTGCCTACTTTGTCATAGATTAGTTGACCATAGTTGTGTGGGTTTATCTCTGGACTTTCTATCCTGTTCCATTGATCTATATTTCTGTTTTTCTGTTTTTGCGCCAGTACCATATTGTCTTGATTACTGTAGCTTTGTAGTACAGTCGGAAGTCAGGGAGTCTGATTCCTCCAGCTCCGTTTTTTTCCCTCAAGATTGCTTTGGCTATTCAGGGTCTTACAAATTTTAAGATTTTTTGTTCTAGGTCTGTAAAAATTGCCATTGGTAATTTGATAGGTATTGCACTGAATCTGTAGATTGCTTTGGGTAGTATAGTCAGTTTCACAATATTGATTCTTCCAGTCCAACAACATGGCATATTTCCTCATCTGTGTCATCTTTGATTTTTTTCATCAATGTCTTATATTTTCTGAGTACAGGTCTTTTACCTCATTAGGTAGGTTTATTCCTAGGTATTTTATTCTTTTTGTTGCAATGGTGAATGGGATCGTTTCCTTAATTTCTCTTTCTGACCTTTTGTTGTTAGTGTATAGGAATGCAAGAGATTTCTGTGCATTAATTTTGAATCCTGCAACTTTACCAAATTCATTGATTAGCTCTAGTAGTTTTCTGGTGACATCTTTAGGATTCTCTATGTATAGTATCATGTCATTGGCAAACAGTGACAGTTTTACTTCTTCTTTTCCAATTTGTATTCCTTGTATTTCTTTTTCTTCTCTGATTGCCATGGCTAGGACTTCCAAAACTCTGTTGAATAATAGTGGCGAGAGTGGACATTATTGTCTTGTTCCTGATCTTACAGGAAATGCTTTCAGTTTTTCACCATTGAGAATGATGTTTGCTGTGTGTTTGTCATATATGGTCTTTATTATCTTGAGGTAGGTTCCCTCTATGCTCACTTTCTGGAGCATTTTAATCATAAATCAGTGTTGAATTTTGTCAAAACATTTTTCTGCATCTATTGGGATGATCTTATGGTTTTTATTATTCAATTTGTTAATATGGTGTATCATATTGATTGATTTGCATATTTTGAAGAATCCTTGCATCCCTGGGATAAATCCCACTTGATCATGGTGTGTGATCCTTTTAATATCTTGTTGGATTCTGTTTGCTAGTATTTTTTTTGAGGATATTTGCATCTATATTCATCAGTGATATTGGTCTGTAATTTTCTTTTTTTGTGATATATTTGTCTGGTTTTGGTATCAGGGTGATGGTGGCCTTGTAGAATGAGTTTGGGAGTGTTCCTTCCTCTGCAATTTTTTGGAAGAGTTTGAGAAGAATGGATGTTAGCTCTTCTCTAAATGTTAGATAGAATTCCCCTGTGAAGCTATCTGGTCCTGGGCTTTTGTTTGTTGGAAGATATTAAATCACAGTTTCAATTTAATTACTTATGATCGGTCTGTTCATGTTTTCTGTTTCTATTACATGTTTTTAACATTTGAACCAAGGTTTGTTTTTGTTTTGTTTTGTTTTGTTTTCTTTTTCCGTTATGCGGGCCTCTCACTGCTGTGGCGTCTCCCGTTGCGGAGCACAGGCTCTGGACGCGCAGGCTCAGCGGCCATGGCTCACAGGCCCAGCCGCTCCACGGCATGTGGGATCTTCACAGACCGGGGCACGAACCCGTGTCCCCTGCATCGGCAGGTGGACTCTCAACCACTGCACCACCAGGGAAGCCCTGAACCAAGGTTTTAAAAATCCTGTATATACATATATAAAAGCACACAATGTTATATGTGTGTATAGTGTGTGTGTGTGTGTGTGTGTGTGTGTGTGTGTGTGTGTATATTCTCATTTAACCCTTACATTATGCTCATTAGGTAAGTCTTAGTAAATTTTGCTCTGTATGTCTGGTTTTTTCCTTTCTTTTTCTCTCTGCTAAACAAATAATTCTTGATTTTCTAGGATGTACCAGTCCCTGTGCTATTATATGGTGAAAACTGCCCAAGAATTAGAGAGATTCAATGAATTATCTATGGACTCACAAACACTAATAGGAAGAACTAGAATTTGAACACAGTTTGTCTGTTTTTAAATTTCAGGAGTTCATAGTTTAATGGAGGGCTAAACAGAGCCACACAAAATATCGTTAAATACAGCAATCAAAATAATTAGCGAGGTGACAAAGAGTTTGTCCTCAATATATGCTTATAATTGAATGGAAAACTACTACAGGGATTCAGGCGTGGAGGGTGTGATCACTCCCAGCTGGGATCACTACTGAAGTCTTCACAGGAACGTGGAGCTCACTTGAGCTTTGCAGGATGAGTGGGATTTGGACTGGAGACTAAAGTGAAAGCGCTCTCCAGTGGCCTCAGATGTCTCAAATGTTTTTGGAGGCAATGTTCTAAATGCTGTTGGGTACAGTGTGGGCTTTGAGTTGGGAGCAGTAGACAAATATGATGGAAAGAAGACTATAGAACTGTGGAATGTAGCAAGAAGCAATCTCAGAGATCATCCCATCCAAGGAGATCAAAGGACTTTGATCTCAAGGGTTAACTGGGGTCTGCTGGATGTGACTGCACACACAATTCTAAAACTCATTAGTGCTCAGTGGAAAAAGGCAAGGATTGATGAATGATGAATTGCAAGGGCGCTGTAACAAAGGGATGGTGCCCGAATGCCACTCGTCTGGCATCTCTGATCTTGTCCAATCATTTCATGTCACATGTAAGGGAAATATGATCCAGAGAGGGGAAGCAACTCCTCCAAGGTCACACAGCTCGACTATGGTACAACCAGAACTAGAAAAAGACTACCCTATTTCTTTTCTTGGGCTTTTCCTCTCCACATCAGATTCTGGAAGACATAATGCATTTGAACAACTGTGTAGGTGAGAGGGAAGCTCTGTAAGATTTTCAGTAGGGCAGATTGCATTGACATGGTGGTGAGGGTGTGCTAGGCAGATTGACATGTGGAAGGCAGAGGCAGGGAAAGGGTTAGGTGAATTCCAAGATCGAATTAGGAATCATGTAACAGGGCCTGAATTAGGGTTATGGAAGAGAAAAGGATGGATGAGCATGATTACAACAGAGGAGAAAGAATTCTTGTTGTTATTAACGATACTGACAATGCTGTTCATAAACAAGATCAGATCACTGCTCTAGAAAGTGATGTTAAAAAGAACATTTCCCCCACGAAAGCCCAGACTAATCCCGTGTTTAAACAATCCTTGGATGCTGTATTCCAGGCTGAAGTTGGCTGTTTCTCTAAGTGCCAAGTACCTATATGAAAATTTAAAAAATGAGTCCAACATCTGAATGTTTGGGCTATATGACGCCAACCGTCCCACACAGCTGATTCAGAGGCAAAAAGAGGGCATGTGGTGCTGACTGCTGGCATAGGCATTTCATAGATTCCACTAGGATGCTGAAAAGTTTGGGGATATAGAACACATTACCCAGACAACACTCATTTGTATCTGTCCGGCTAATCTACTTCACTTGAGAAGGAGGTGAGACATAGGAAACACTCTGTCTCATCCAGATAGAATCCTGCTTACAATAGTGAGTGGTCTATATAATGCTCTATATAATATAGAATAACAGTCTATATAATAGCAATTGTAATGTCATGGAGTACACTCTCTGGGTCATTTTGAAATATTTTCTAAATAATATTTGTAATTGTTAAGCCACGAACTTGAGAATGATAATATGTGATGGAATAGAAAGAAATAGATCCCATGTGGATTTGAGGGAAAACTGCATTTGGGTTTACTCATCTTTAAAGAATGACAGGAACATAGTAGATATTCAAGCAATATTAATTCTCACTCCATCATATTGACACAGAACTTAAAGTTCATAAGGAAATTTGAGTGAACTCCGTTTCATGTGAGAAAAATCAAGTTAGATAAAACATTAACTAACTCTGCCCAGTGCCATCCAACTAGCAAACAGTGAGGACCAGGTTTAAACTTATGCCTTCTGGCTCTAAGTCCAGTGTACTTTTCACTGCACCACAATAATGCATGTTATGTATATTATCTTTTCTTCTTAAGCAGGCTATAATTTTGTCAGTCCACACTGGATTTTATTTTCCACTGTGGCTTGCGCAATAGTTAACACCACTGAGTATTTTCACCTGAAAGAAGATTTCTACTGAGAAACAAATTGATGCATTAGCCTGAGAAATGGGCTGAACTTTGTAATATGAGGCCCCAAGAATACCTTGGGGATCACAGACCATTTTCAGCTTGGAAACTGGGGGGCATTCCTCTGTATTGAAGGGACTTTGATAATACTTTCAAATAAAGAGGCTTTCAGAACTTTTAGACTGTTGATATTAAGAAAACCATGTCTCCAATTGTTCACTTAAAATTTTTTTCGACCATTAATTTGTTCATTCATTCATTCATTCATCCATCTAGCCATTAAACATTTATCATGTATCAGGTCCCATGCTAGGGGCTGGAGATGAAGTGATATATACAGTCCTCTCCCGCAAGGAGCTCACAGTTTGGGTAGAAACAGACAAACTAACAATGAATTATGAGACAGCATGAGGACAGATGCAGTGTAGACGGACAGGGTACTATGGGATGTTGGGGAGGGGCCTCTGACTGAGACTAAGAATCAGAGAAGTAGGTAGGGAAGGATTCCCAGAGGATCTGCTGCCTGGGCTGAGATGCAAAACATGATCAGAAGTTAGCAGGATTTCTCAAGGGCTGAGGCATGGTGGAGGTCTTCTCCAGAAGAGGGGGAGCCAGAGGCAAAGATGCAGAGGGGTGGGGAAAACATGGTGAGTGGGGTGTGGCCATAGCAGAAAGGAATAAAAAGATGTTGGTGGGACAGATTCTGAGAGGCCTTGGAGTCCAAATTTTTACTGTTTGATACACAAAGGCGAATACTAATTCTTTTTATGCCAAAATCAAGCCAGCTACTGCTGATGAAGATTTAGCCTAATTCTGTGATTTATGTGTATAAACACCAAGATACATACACCCTACAAAGCACATCACATCATGTCTGTATGATGAGTAAAGAATAATAAACAAAAGCTGTTTTAAATTTCTAGGTGATTTCTTCTTCAGAGATGGGAGTTGGTGGCTTCCATCATGTAGCCTGTTTCTTTGGCTTGCTTTCTAGGCCCAGTAGGTTAATATTTGAAGGCATTGGAAATGAAGGAGATGGAAGGCAGACATGTTAAACTGGCTGGGCAAAGTCCCATTACTGCCCAAGCCTCATGGCACTACAGTGCCATCTCACCCCTGCACAGATGTCAACAGTACAAACTGTAAAATTTCAGGAGCTAACTACCTCTTTAGCAAACTAAAGTTTCAGGAGCAAAGTAGGTATGGAGGATGAGGTGTAGCAAAAGTGGATATTGCTAATGGAAGAAAACCACAAATGTGTATGTGGAGAAAATGTGAATCATAGAACCACAAACTCTGAGAGCTGGGAGTTCTAGAATGCAAGTTAATCAGCCCAGGATCTAGCCAGGGCTTTCTGCATCACTGCATGGACACTATTTACTTTGTGTATTGCTTAAAGCTGGACAGCATCAGGTCTTAGCAGTGGCCAGAGTCAAAGAGAAAACCTGTATGTGTAGTGGAGGTGATACTGAGTCATTTTTTGCTTGGCTCTGTTCCTAGAAAAATCTCTGAAAATTTTTACAGGCAAAATTGGCATCTCAGATATAGCACGGTCCCCAGTTCTCATTTTTCAAGGTTCAAAATATGTTTTTATTTTAATTTATTTTCAATATTAGAAAGCTAAGTTTTATTGTGGCTGCTTTTAATTCTTTCCCAAAGAAATATGTATGCTATTACAGTAGTCTCCAATAGCAACTCTATAGCTAAGGATCAAATGTGTTTTTAATAGAGAATAACGAAGGGGAGAGAACCTGTTTATCTCTGTTCTGATTAGCTCAATCAGCAAAATTGGAACACCAAAGATTTCTGCAGAGTTTGCTGAACGATTATTCTATTTTCACTAAAAAATGCTATAGACACAATGGGTATGTCCGTTGATAGTTCTACTCAATTTGATTATTCAATAAATTAGTGTGTTTACAGCATGCTGTTATGGGCTGAATTTTGTCACCCCACCCCACCAAATTCATATATTGAAGTTCTAACTCCCTATTCCCCAGTACTTTAGAATGTAATTGTATTTGGAGATAGGGTCTTTACAGAATTAACTTAAAAGAGGTCACTAAGGTGGGCCCTAATCCAATATGATGGTGTCCATACAAGAAGAGAAAATTTGGATACAGACGTGCAGAGAGAAGACAAGTGGAGACTCAGGGAGAAGACAGCCATCTGCAAGCCAAGGAGAGAGGCCTGGAACGGATCCTTCCCTCACAACCCTCAGAAGGAGTCAACCCGCCAACACCTTGATCTTGAACTTCTAGCCTCAAGAACTACTAGACAATACAGTTCTGTTGTTGAAGTCAACCGGTATATGGTGCTTTGTTATGGCAGCCCTAGGAAACTAATACATATGCATATTCATCGCATCTCTATATTAGTGAGCTTATAATGTGAACATTTATTTTCTGCCATCTGTTCCTTTTTAGTTTGGTTGAAGCATCCTGATTTCCTCTAGGAGAACAGTCTCTCCTCATTTTATATACTCTTGATGGGACTGTAAATAAGACCCCCACCCCACCTTGGGGGTGGGGTGGTCACATGACCCAAGTTAGGCCAGTTAGCCTTTCTCCTGAGACTTTGACCCTTAAGTGGAACTAGAATGAAAATAATGATAGAAGCTGACCAATGAGGCTGCTAAACAGTATCTGCTACACAATCCAGGTTGCTGCCTGGATCCTGCGTTTTTGCAAGCATGGTTATCTAGCATTCTCATGGATTCTGAGAACTGCCCCAAATCTTCTAATCGTTTTATCTTAAATTAGGAGGACATTTTCTATAGCTTGCAAGCAATTATTTTTCTAATTCAGTCATACAATTTTTTTCTATTGAAATTTAAAAGAAAAGTTAACAAAATTTTTATTTAAAACCTTTTCCTTGTTATTTCTCTCTTATTTTCCTATGTCAGTTTTATGCATTCCTTTGTCATTCAAAAAATGTTTACTAACTGACAGCGAAAGACAAATACTGAATATCACATGTATGTGGAATCTAAAACATACAACAAACTAGTGAATATAACAAAAAAGAAGCGACTCACAGATATAGAGAACAAATTAGTGGTTACCAGTGAGGAGAGGGAAGCGGGGAGAGGCAATCTAGGGGTGAGGGAGTGGGAGGTACAAACTCTTGGGTGTAATATAGGCTACAAGGATGTCTTGTACAACACAGGGAATATAGCCAATATTTTGTAATAACTCTAAATGGAGTGTAACCTTTAAAAACTGTAAAAAAAAATTCTAAAATTAAAAAAATCTGTAAAACTCCAAAAATGAAAAATGTTTACTAAGCACATATTAGGTGTCAGATACTGTGTTAGGCGATTCCATCAAACTGGAAGCTGGAAGACGTTCTGTGAAGTGTGGGGAATTTTTGAACATTTGCAAAGTAGATGTTTCATATATTATTAAACTGCATTTATAGAGAGCCTGTATACACTTACATCAGCAGCTCAGATTAAGTGGAAAATGCCATTTACACATAAAGAATTTAAATTCAAAAAAGTTTTTATTTAGCACCGCTGTGTATTTAACAGTTAACAAATAGGAACACATTCTGTGTTGAACACCAAACTTTAAGAAAATGAGAAAAATTCTGAGTCCTCTTAACCCTTGTGATGCTACCACAGGAGACTACCTTAAGCACTTTAATGCTTGGTCTCACTTAGTCCTCCCAGCGTACCTCTGAGCCCAGTACTAGTATCCTTCCCATTTTACAGAGATAGAAACAGAGGCTAGGAAACGCTCCCAAAGTCTCCCAGCATCCTTTATAGTCCTTCAAGTGGCAAACAAACCCCTCTAATTCCACTTGCCCTTTGCCACCACGAACGTCTTAATTATTAGAGGTCCAAGGAACCCTCTTATCTTCTCAAAATAGCTAACGAAACAGAACAATCTCCCGCCTCAAGATTCCAGGAGTTAGGACCTGAATGCCATGTGCCCCTGTCTCCTGTCCTTTCCTGGTTTTACAACTTTGTTTTATTGGATAATTGCTTCCTCACATCCAAGGCATCATAACTGTTTCATTTCTAAATCTGGGGGTGTGTGCTTTGGTAGCCGACCACCAAGACTAGAGTTTGAGAATAAATCAATATGCATTTTCTGTAGAACTCATTGCAGTGGGATTTTATACTTATTATTACTTGCCTCCCAGACTCATTTAACAGAGGCCAATCGGCAGCGCCCATCTCTTATAAAAGTTTCCAGAAGACAAAACATGAGAGCTCTGTTCCATTTTTTCCTGGGATTCTTTATCTTGCATAAGCATCAGTAATCAAAGTGGCATTTACTAGCTTGGCAAATGAATAAACTTTTGCTTTCCCACAAGTTCAGTTGTAGGCATCAGGCTCTCCTAAAGTTTCTAGAGCAAACAGGCAGTGGAGTGTTTGTGCAAAAAGGGAGAGAGAGAGACAGACAGACAGAGACAGAGAGACAAAGACAGAGAGGAGGGAGAAGGAGAGGGAGAGGGAGAGAGAGAAAGGAAGGAAGGAAGGAAGGAGGAAGAGAGGGAGGGACGGAGGGAGGAAAGAAGGGAGAGAGAGAGAAAAGAAAAGAAAAGAAAAAAAAGGAAAGGCAAGGCAAGGAAAGAGAAAGGAAACCTCCAAGGAAAAATAGTATAACAAGGACCACACTGATCCTCCATTAGTTTCCTAGTGACTTGCAGAGTTTGTAATTTTTATCATTTACCTTTCTCTCCACTACACCAATTCCTAGGGGAGGGTTCATTTTTTATTCGTTCTGAAAGTTTACCATCAATCATACTCTTAAAGAGCTTGCCAGAAACTTGGACAGAGCCTCATAATAAAATTGCAGAGACAGAGGACTAATTGATTTCTATAAATAATGTTTAGCTGTAAAGATATGAAAGGTGGTTAGAACCACATGTATTAATCTCCTTCTCGCTCCATCTGTGTCTGCAAACGCAGACTGTACCTTGACAAAGTGCCCTGGCCATTTTGCCCTGCGAACACACAGCGGGAGACGAACGCCAGATGGCTCGCCCCTCCCGTCTCCCTGTCCTGCCCTTTGCCCCGCCCCCACCTCCTCTGGCCAAATTCGCTAATTACGCCTCCCCACTGGACCCCAGTTTCTAACCCACAATTTAAGAATTCTCTTCCCATTACCGTCCCCGCACTGACAACACGCAGAGAAGTTGACGGTTCCCCACTGCTCTCAGCCCTTCTGCCTTTCTGTACAATAAACAAAAATACAACCCAAACTCCAAATGTGAAACCTTTTCTTCAGACTGCAAGACTGACAATGTTTAAGAAAAACAGTAACTATTGGTGCTAAAGAATTATTAATGTGTGTGTCTTGGAAAAAGGGAGGCTGGAGAGAACTCCCTCTGAAAGACGCTCTCACGCACTACTAGCTTTAATCACATTGCACAGAAACACCCAGCAGTTACTACTTGTCAACATCGTGTAAAACGGGGACCGAATTATATCTGGCAAATAAATGCTGGCTGGACAAAGATAATGCTCTGACTCCCATACTTATTTAAGCGTTGCTGAAGAAATGTTGAGAACTCGCACAGCACCATCTGTTCAGCCCAACTGTGCTACGTGGAAGTAAAAAGTGAACTGGAGACAGGGTGGGGCTGTGTGATAGATGCCCAATTCTGATTTATGAATATTAGGTCATTACATCTCAAAGGCTGATGCCTAAGGGCACCATCTTAGCTGGTTCCAATCCCGGTTAAACACAACGTGAAATGCCATACTTAGCACGGAATATCATTTTTCTGGCTATAGATTAAACACAAAATGAATGATTGTTTTCACTTGGGAGACAGGGAAATTGCCACACTAGACGGAATTCAATGAAATTGGCCCATTTCTTTTTCTTCTTCCCCCTCTTCTCCTTCTTCCATTACCACTATTTCTTCTTCTTCCTCTACTTCTGATTCTCCCTCTTCTGATTCTTCTAATTCTTCTTCTTCTCCTTCTCTTTCTTCTTTTGCCTAGATTGCTCCTAGATCCTGGTAGATAGATATTTTCCATAAATAAGAGTGCTAGGGAGTCTTTTTAATGGGGCAACACAAGTGACTACATTGATTTAAATAGTGATTCCACATCAGTTGACTTCTGGTCGCATTAAACATTCCTGATGATTATCATACTCGAAATATGAGCAGAACTTTAAAAGCTTTCACAGATACTTTCCTTTTCTCTAACTTTTTATGGGAGACAGATCAAACTTTCTCAAAGGTTTTATTTTAGGGGGGAAAAATGCATGCTGTATTCACAATTTTAAGTCTCAGTAAAATTAACCACACTTGTAAAAAATCATTTATTTTTAGCAAGGTCTCCTTCTATAAAATTCCCTTCCTCTCCACATGCTGTTTAGTTGTCCGTCTTTACCCCCTTGGGCAGGCTTGCTGAATTCATTTCAGCGGGTTCTCATTTCCATGGTAAGTGCCAAGAAGGTAGGAACTGTTCTAGTTCCACTTGCTTGACCTGGAGCCCCCAGTGGCTTAGCAAAGGCTTTTAGCTCTACCACCAACCAGCCACCAGGGTCCTGGATTTGCTGGCTTTTGTTATAGTTTCATTACCTGAAGTGGCCCTAACCTCTTCTAAGCACTGACCTGCAAGAAGACAAAGGGAAGGGAATAGAGGATGGAACCTAAGAAAGTTTTCTTTCTTCCTTTTTAAAAGGTCTTGGGTGCAGAGGGCAAGCCCAGTTGGCATTGAGCTACCATGCCACTGAGTCTCACAGTTACTGAACTGCTTCTAGAAATTAGGCAAGATAACCCTTGGGGTATGGCAAGGAGAGTTGCTTGATCTGTGAATTAGTGAAGATGTCAGGACACTGCATGGCTGATCCAGCCCCCAAGTCCATGGTGTTCAAATGGCTGAAGAGGGGCTTCCCAGGTGGCGCAGTGGTTGAGAGTCCGCCTGCCGATGCAGGGGACACGGGTTCGTGCCCCGGTCCGGGAAGATCCCACATGTCGCGGAGCGGCTGGGCCCGTGAGCCATGGCCGCTGAGCCTGCGCGTCCGGAGCCTGTGCTCCGCAACGGGAGAGGCCACGACAGTGAGAGGCCCGCGTACCGCAAAAAAAAAAAAAAAAAAAAAAAAAAAAAATGGCTGAAGAATTTCGAGCAAGTGAAAAATTAGCACATCTGCTCATTGGATCAGTGGAAGGAGCCTACTGAGCTCTGAAACACCATGGCTGATGGGTCTGATGAATTAGTTAGCATTCCAAAAGGCTGGGGTGTTCTCCATGTAGGCTGGTTGGAAAGTTAAGAGTGCCAAGAAATACATGGTACTGTATTTATATTACCTGGAGTTGAAAAACTGTGTAACTCAGTTTCCACTGCTTATGGCAACAAGCTGAAGTCTGAAACCAGGAGTCTAGAGGAACACCTAGGGATGAAGTTCAGGCTTGGATTCCACAGGTCCAATCAAGTGTGGCCACCGTTGCTTTCTGACCTATAAGTTTACACCTATAAATGTACTCTCCGACACAAGATGAAAACCTTGAAGTAGGTAAATAATCACGGGTTGGGGATCAAATGCCTCCGTAAGTTTATAGCCAATGGAGTCCTAGGAGAAGGGTCTACTTAAGTGTATCAGTGGGAACTTGGAGATCAAAGAGAGTGAAGCCAATCTATGGCCTTCCTGAGTGCCAGGCAAGGAAATGGTCCCTGGCAAGACACCATCATCCCTATACACTCCTAAAGTCTTGAGAGATGAAGGAGGAGCCTCCAGGGAGGCCCGGGAGAACTTGAGCCATGGTGTCTGAGAATAAGCAGGCACTGTTTCTCAAGGTGCTGGCGATAGTCATCTGGGGGGGCCTGGGATCTGGTTGCTCCTTGATAGAGTCCCCCCAGACACACCCCATCATCAGTGCACATTCAAGCCAAGATGATCAAATAAAGCTGCTGCATCTGCCTGTTTCCTGAGCCCTCTAGCTTCCTCTTTACCTCAGTTTTAGATAGCTGTCTCTGGGATCTGAACTAGCTGAGGGCAAGGATTTAGTAGTTCTTTAATCCCCACCCCTGCCCTATTGGCCGGAGTCCTCATCCTCTCCCTTTTCTATCCTTCCTGGGTGATCAGTGCTCCCCTGCTGGCTCCCAGTGGCCTGAGTCCCTTGCTGTGTTATTCCACCAGGGCTGTGCCCTCCCCAAGAGAATCTCTCAGTCCTGCTGTTTTGGATAACTGGAGATGGGGTCCCCTTCTTAGTTGCTGATACCTAAGCTAAATATAATAAAGCCATTCCAGCTGAGGGAGCACAATGATGTGGAATAGGAATTGGCAAATTTGCAGAGTCAGTGAATAAATAGTTTAGCTTTTGCAGGCCATGTGGGCTTTGCGGCACTACTCAGCTCTGACCTCCTGGTGCTAAAGCAGGATAGTCAGTATGGAAATGGATGAGTATGGCTGCATGTTAATAAAAGTTTACTAACAAAAACAGGGGACAAGTTAGATTTGGCCTGTGGGGCAGTAGGTTGATGACCCCTGGTGTGGAAGAAAGAATACTAGGCAGGAAGAAACCGCCCCTCCTTACCCCAGCACAACCC
Organism: Kogia breviceps; assembly: GCF_026419965.1. Lineage (NCBI taxonomy): Eukaryota > Metazoa > Chordata > Mammalia > Artiodactyla > Physeteridae > Kogia > Kogia breviceps. The sequence goes on from NC_081328.1 coordinate 26,287,649, forward strand.
TGACCTTAACCAGCTGCGTGGCTTTAGGCAAGTCACCTCTCACTTCCTTTCCCACCTCTTGCTCCTCCCCAAAGGAGTGTGCCTTAGAGAGGGTGATGTGTGACCCCAGCCACGCGCCTGACATCTTCAGTTGTCTTGTTCATTGGTGGCCAACAGTGCAAAGGCGGTGGAATAGGTGTTGACCACAACGGCTATCATTTTGAGCAACTGTTATGAGATAACGTACACCCTCTCCCTAATCTTCACAACTCACCAAGGTATGTAATAGGGTCCCTCTTTAACAGACGAGGAAACAGAGATCAGGGATGTTAAATAACTTGCCCAAGTTACGGAATGAGTAAGTCACAAGGTCAGGATTCAAATCCAGGTCCAGTCAACCCCACCCAGTTTTCTCAGATGCCATGTGGTTTCCCATGTAGGTTTCACTTCTGTTCACTCTAACCACTTGACAGATGTTTTCTCTGGTACACTGTTCTCTACCCAGTTGCTGGAGTGATCAGATACAATCACTTCCATGTGAAATCTGTCCAATGGCTTTCCCTTCACACTTTGGAATAGAATAAAGACATTCCAATTAAATGAACAGAAGGATGTAGCTCCAAAGTCCTCACTGTGGTTTGCAAGACTCCTATCTCACTCCCACCCTTCTGACCTTTCCTCTCTGATTCACCTATTCCGTTCCAGACCCAGGCATTTTGCTTTGCCTAAAACGTGTCAAGCAGACTTCCACATCGAGATCTTTGGGCTCACGGTTGTCCAGCTTGGAACACTATTCTCTCAGTATCTGAATGGCTCATTCCCTCATTGAATTGATGCCTTAACTTAAATGTCACCTCCTCAAAAAGAAGGCCATTTCCTGGCCATTCTATCCATCACTCTGTATCCTTACATTTCTTTAGTGTTTCTTGTAGCACCACCTATCACACGAGGCAATAATCATGTTTATCTGTGTGTTTCTTTTTTCCCCTTCTTCCTCTCTCTTGCATGGTTAGGGCAAAGAATTTGTCTTATTCATTGATAAATGGTGCCTGATCGCATAGGCTTTCAATAACTATCTACTGATTGTTGAACAAATGAAAGAGGGTATTGGAATGAGGCAACAGAGTGTGACTGGCTTGGAATCAGTTGCTCACCACTCTGAAGGCAGTGATTTAAATCTCTTAGCAGTGAGAAGCCTAGTCTCCTAGTCCCCTAGTTGGAAGGATAGTTTGCTTGCCTTTATCAGAAAAAATCAGGGTATTACTTTCTCTCACCCTTAGAAAGTACCCAAGACAAGAGAGGTGGTGCAAAACTGGGAAAGATTAGTCTCATGGCTCTGAATGTCAGAGGTCATCTAGGGTCCAGAGTTTTCCAGCTTCCAATCTCTGAGCCACTTCTTGCTTGACCTCCTCCACTGCCTGCAGCATCCTTCTCTGCAGGGGCTGTTTCTGACCAGACTGTATACTACCACCATCCCCCACCCACCAAACCCCCTTCTCCTCAGTCTTGAAGGCAGCATGAAGACTTCAGATAAACACTTTTGGTGGAGAAACACTATTTTCATCCAAACTCTGACACTCGCTGGGTGAAGGGTCAGAGAGCTGACATAGCTTGGCCAAGATCCCACCGCTAAGGTAATGCCGCATCCGTTCCAGAGCCTAAGTCTCCTGAACACAAGACTGGTCTTAACTCCACACTCCATGCGACACGTGGTTATCAGCCAATAACACCCCAGGATGCTCCTCTAAGAATCAATTCAATTCCACAAACACTGACTGGGCACCCAAAGTGTGTCTGGCCCTGCAACTGGTCAGAATCTGGCTGCAGTGAGCAAAACAGTCGAGTGCCTGTCCACAAAGAGTCTCCTGGAAGTTTGAACATGGAATAAATGCAGTAAGATTTTTTTTTTTGGTACTGAAATATTGACGAATGCAGTAATCAGTTTAACCGCAAAGAGGCTGTAAAGTGCCTTCTCAGAAGTTCCTCAAACGGTTATGCTGCTCGCTGTGGCTGGGATCTCGCGGGAAGAGCGGTGGGCACGGCTGTGGCTCCGTCTCCCGGCTGCGCGCGGAGCGGGAGGGCTTTCCTCACACAAGCGCTTCCTCGTGGAGGGGGTTGGAGCTGCGGCACACGCAGGCCTGGGCAGCCCCTTCTCTGCCGCCTCCTTCTCTTCCTGAGGGCTCCCCGGTCCTCTTGCCCTCCGACGCTACCCAGAGACATCAGAAATACATCTACACGTGGAACTTCTCCTATAGAACACCCACCAAACGCTGGCAGAAGACCTCAGACCTCCCAAAAGGGCACGAGGAGAGGGGATTAAGCGCACCGCTTAAAGGAGCCCCAGAAACGGGCGCGGAGCGGCCGAAGAGACAAGAGACTTTTTCTTGACTCTTTGCTTCCTTGGGCGCGAGGAGAGGGGATTAAGAGCACCGCGTAAAGGAGCTCCAGAAACGGGCGCGAGCAGCGGCTGTCGGCACGGACAGTAGAGACGGGTGTGGGACGCTAAGGTTGCTGCTGCCGCCACCAAGAGGCCTGTGTGCGAGCACAGGTCACTCTCCACACCAGCCCTCCCGGGAGCCTGTGCAGCCCGCCACTGCTGGGGTCCCGGGATCCAGGTTCAGCTTCCCCGGGAGAACGCGCGGCGTGCCTTGGGCCGGTGCAGCGTCACGTTGGCCTCTGCCACTGCGGACTCACCCCACACCCGTGCCACTCCCTCCCCCCAGCCTGAGTGAGCCGGAGCCCCCCAATCAGATGCTCCTTTAACCCCGTCCTGTCTGAGCGAAGGGCAGACGCCCTCGGATGACCTACACGCAGAGGCGGGGCCAAGTCCAAAGCTGAACCCCAGGAGCTGTGCGAACAGAGAGGAGAGGGGGAGGTCTCTCCCAGCAGCCTCAGAAGCGGCGGATTAAAGCTCCACAATCAACTTGAAGTGCCCTGCATCTGTGGAAAACCTGAATAGACAACTAATCATCCCAAGTTGAGGAGGTGGACTTTGGGAGCAAGATATACTATTATTTTCCCCTTTTTTCTTTTTGTGAGTACGTATGTGTGTGCTGCTGGGTGAGATTTTGTCTGTATAGCTTTGTTTTCACCATTTGTACTAGGGTTAGACGGACCCGTTTTTCTGTTTTTTTTTTTTAATATAAATTTTTCTTCTTAATAATTATTTTTTATTTTAATAACTATACTTTATCCTACTTTAGTTTGTCTTCTCCCTTTCTTTCTTCCCTCCTTTCCTCCTTTCTTCCTTCCTTCCTCCCTTCCTTCCTCTCTTTCTTCCTCTCCTCCTTCCTTCCTTCCTTCCTTGCTTTCTTCCTTCCTTCATTTCTTCCTTCCTTTCTTCCTTCCTTCCTCCCTTCCTTTCTTCCTTCCTTCCCCCCCTCCCTCCTTCCTTCTTTCCTTCCTTCCTTTTCTTTCCTTTCTATTTTTTCTCCCTTTTATTTTGAGCCGTGTGGATTAAAGGCTCTTGGCGCCCCAGCCAGGCACCAGGGCTGTGTCTCTGAGGTGGGAGAACCAACCTCAGGACACTGGTCCACAAGAGACCTCCCAGCTCCATGCAATATCAAAAGGCGAAAATCTCCCAGAGATCTCCATCTCAACACCAAGACCCAGCTTCACTCAAGGACCAGCAACAAACAGTGCTGGACACCCTATCCCCAACAAAGAGCAAGACAGGTCTACAGCCCCATCCATTAGCAGAGAGGCTGCCTAAAATCATAATAAGGCTACCAACATCCCCAAACACACCACGAGACGTGGGCCTGCCCACCAGAAAAACAAGATCCAGCCTCATCCACCAGAACAGAGGCACTAGTCCCCCCAACCAGGAAACCTACTCAACCCACTGAACCAACCTTAGCCACTGGGGACAACGACCAAAAACAACGGGACCTACGAACCTGCAGCCTGCAAAAAGGAGACCCCAAACACAGTAAGATAAGCGAAATGAGAAGACAGAAAAACACACAGCAGATGAAGGAGCAAGATAAAAACCCACCAGACCTAACAAATGAAGAGGAAATAGGCAGTCTACCTGAAAAAGAATTCAGAATAATGTTAGTAAAGATGATTCAAAATGTTGGAAATAGAATAGACAAATTGCAAGAAACAGTTAACAAGGACCTAGAAGAAATAAAGAGGAAGCAAGCAATGATGAGCAACACAATAAATGAAGTGAAAAATACTCTAGATGATAATAACTGAGGCAGAAGGACGGATAAGTGACCTGGAAGATAAAATAGTGGAAATAACTACTGCAGAGCAGAAGAAAGAAAAAAGAATGAAAAGAACTGAGGACAGTCTCAGAGACCTCTGGGACAATAGTAAATGCACCAACTTTCGAATTATAGGGGTCCCAGAAGAAGAAGAGAAAAAGAAAGGGACTGAGAAAATATTTGAAGAGATTATAGTTGAAAACTTACCTAATATAGGAAAGGAAATAGTCAATCAAGTTCAGGAAGCACAGAGAGTCCCATACAGGATAAATCCAAGGATAAACACGCCAAGACACATAATAATCAAACTGTCAAAAATTAAATACAAAGAAAACATATTAAAAGCAGCAAGGGAAAAGCAACAAATAACACACAAGGGAATCCCCATAAGGTTAACATCTGATCTTTCAGCAGAAACTCCACAAGCCAGAAGGGAGTGGCAGGACATATTTAAAGTGATGAAGGAAAAAACCTACAACCAAGATTACTCTACCCAGCAAGGATCTCATTCAGATTTGATGGAGAAATTAAAATCTTTACAGACAAGCAAAAGCTGAGAGAGTTCAGCACCACCAAACCAGCTCTACAACAAATGCTAAAGGAACTTCTCTAGGCAAGAAACACAAGAGAAGGAAAAGACCTACAAGAACAACCAGAAACAATTAAAGTAAATGGTAATAGGAAAATACATATCGATAATTACCTTAAATGTAAATGGATTAAATGCTCCCACCAAAAGACACAGACTGGCTGAATGGATACAAAAACAAGACCCATATATATGCTGTCTACAAGAGACCCACTTCAAACCTAGGGACACATACAGACTGAAAGTAAGGGGATGGAAAAAGATATTCCATGCAAATGGAAATCAGAAGAAAGCTGGAGTAGCAATTCTCATATCAGACAAAATAGACTTTAAAATAAAAACTATTACAAGAGACAAAGAAGGACACTACCTAATGATCAAGGGATCGATCCATGAAGAAGATATAACAATTGTAAATATTTATGCACCCAACATAGGAGCACCTCAATACAAAAGGAAAATACTAACAGCCTTAAAAGGGGAAATCGACAGTAACACAATCATAGTAGGGGACTTTAACACCCCACTTTCACCAATGGACAGATCATCCAAAATGAAAATAAATAAGGAAACACAAGCTTTAAATGATACATTACACAAGACTGACTTAATTGATATTTATAGGACATTCCATCCAAAAACAACAGAATACACATTTTTCTCAAGTGCTCATGGAACATTCTCCAGGATCGATCATATATTGGGTCACAAATGTAGCCTTGGCAAATTTAAGAAAATTGAAATTGTATCAAGTATCTTTTCCGACCACAATGCTATGAGACTAGATATCAATTACAGGAAAAGATCTGTAAAAAATACAAACATATGGAGGCTAAACAATACACTACTTAATAACGAAGTGATCACTGAAGAAATCAAAGAGGAAATCAAAAAATACTTAGAAACAAATGACAATGGAGACACGACGACCCCAAACCTATGGGATACAGCAAAAGCAGTTCTAAGAGGGAAGTTTATAGCAATACAATCATACCTTAAGAAACAGGAAACATCTCGAATAAACAACCTAACTTTGCACTTAAAGCAATTAGAGAAAGAAGAACAAAAAAACCCCAAATTTAGCAGAAGGTAAGAAATCATAAAGATCAGATCAGAAATAAATGAAAAAGAAATGAAGGAAACAATAGTAAAGATCAATAAAACTAAAAGCTAGTTCTTTGAGAAGATAAATAAAATTAATAAACCATTAGCCAGATTCATCAAGAATAAAAGGGAGAAGACTCAAATCAATAGAATTAGAAATGAAAAAGGAGATGTAACAACTGACACTGCAGAAATACAAAAGATTATTAGAGATTACTACAAGCAACTGTATGCCAATAAAATGGACAACCTGGAAGAAATGGACAAATTCTTAGAAATGCACAACATGCCGAGACTGAACCAGGAAGAAATAGAAAATATGAACAGACCAATCACAAGCACTGAAATTGAAACTGTGATTAAAAATCTTCCAACAAACAAAAGCCCAGGACCAGATGGCTTCACAGGCGAATTCTATCAAACTTTCAGAGAAGAGCTAACACCTATACTTCTCAAACTCTTCCAAAATATAGCAGAGGGAGGAACACTCCCAAACTCATTCTACAAGACCAAAATCACCCTGATACCAAAACCAGACAAAGACGTCATAAAGAAAGAAAATTACAGGCCAATATCACCAATGAACATAGATGCAAAAATCCTCAACAAAATATTAGCAAACAGAATCCAACAGCACATTAAAAGGATCATACACCATGATCAAGTGGGGTTTATTCCAGGAATGTAAGGATTCTTCAATATATGCAAATCAATCAACGTGATACACCATATCAAAAAACTGAAGGAAAAAACCCATATGATCATCTCAATAGATGCAGAGAAATCTTTTGACAAAATTCAACACCCATTTGTGATAAAAACCCTGCAGAAAGTAGGCATAGAGGGAACTTTCCTCAACATAATAAAGGCCATATATGACAAACCCACAGCTATCATCGTTCTCAATGGTGAAAAACTGAAACCATTTCCACTAAGATCAGGAACAAGACAAGGTTGCCCACTCTCACCACTCTTATTCAACATAGTTTTGGAAGTTCTAGCCACAGCAATCAGAGAAGAAAAAGAAATAAAAGGAATCCAAATCAGAAAAGAAGAAGTAAAGCTGTCACTGTTTGCAGATGAGATGATACTATACATAGAGAATCCTAAGGATGCTACCAGAAAAGTAGTAGAGCTAATCAATGAATTTGGTAAAGTAGCAGGATACAAAATTAATGCACAGAAATCTCTGGCATTCTTATACACTAATGATGAAAAATCCGAGAGTGAAATTAAGAAAACACTCCCATTTACCATTGCAACAAAAAGAATAAAATATCTAGGAATAAACCTACCTAAGGAGACAAAAGACTTGTATGCAGAAAACTATAAGACACTGATGAAAGAAATTAAAGATGATACAAATAGGTGGAGAAATATACCATGTTCTTGGATTGGAAGAATCAACATTGTGAAAATGACTCTACTACCCAAAGCAATCTACAGATTCAATGCTATCCCTATCAAATTACCACTGGCATTTTTTACAGAACTAGAACAAAAATTTCCCAATTTGTATGGAAACACAAAAGACCCCGAATAGCCAAAGCAATCTTGAGAACGAAAAACGGAGCTGGAGAAATCAGGCTCCCTGACTTCAGACTCTACTACAAGGCTACAGTAATCAAGACTGTATGGTACTGGCACAGAAACAGAAATATAGATCAATGGAACAGGATAGAAAGCCCAGAGATAAACCCACACACATATGGTCACCTTATCTTTGATAAAGGAGGGAAGGATATACAGTGGAGAAAAGACAGCATCTTCAATAAGTGGTGCTGGGAAAACTGGACAGCTACCTGTAAAAGTATGAAATTAGAACACTCCCTAACACCACACACAGAAATAAACTCAAAATGCTTTAAAGACCTAAATATAAGGCCAGACGCTATCAAACTCTTAGAGGAAAACGTAGGCAGAACACTCTATGGCATAAATCACAGCAAGATCTTTTTTGACCCACCTCCTAGAGAAATGGAAATAAAAACAAAAATAAACAAATGGGACCTAATGAAACTTAAAAGCTTTTGCACAGCAAAGGATACCACAAACAAGACCAAAAGACAACCCTCAGAATGGGAGAAAATATTTGCAAATGAAGCAACTGACAAAGGATTAATCTCCAAAATTTATAAGCAACTCATGCAGCTCAATAACAAAAACACAAACAACCCAGTCCAAAAATGGGCAGAAGAACTAAATAGACATTTCTCCAAAGAATATATACAGATTGCTAACAAACACATGAAAGAATGCTCAACATCATTAATCATTAGAGAAATGCAAATCAAAACTACAATAAGATATCATCTCACACTGGTCAGATTGGCCATCATCAAAAACTCTAGAAACAATAAATGCTGGAGAGGGTGTGGAGAAAAGAGAACCCTCTTGCACTGCTGGTGGGAATGTAAATTGATACAGCCACTATGGAGAACAGTATGGAGGTTCCTTAAAAAACTGCAAATAGAACTACCATACGACCCAGCAATCCCACTACTGGGCATATACCCTGAGAAAACCATAATTCAAAAAGAGTCATGTACCAAAATGTTCATTGCAGCTCTATTTACAATAGCCAGGACATGGAAGCAACCCAAGTGTCCATCAACAGATGAATGGATAAAGAAGATGTGGCACATATATACAATGGAATATTACTCAGCCATAAAAAGAAATGAAACTGAGTTATTTATAATGAGGTGGATGGACCTGGAGTCTGTCATACAGAGTGAAGTAAGTCAGAAGGAGAAAAACAAATACCGTATGCTAACACATATATATGGACTCTAAGGAAAAAAAAATGTCATGAAGAGATTAGTGGTAGGACGGGAATAAAACACAGACTTACTAGAGCATGGACTTGAGGATATGGGGAGGGGGAAGGGTAAGCTGTGACGAAGTGAGAGAGTGGCAAGGACATATATACACCACCAAATGTAAATTAGATAGCTAGTAGGAAGCTGCCGCATAGCACAGGGAGATCACCTCTGTGCTTTGTGACCACCTAGAGGGGTGGGATAGGGAGTGTGGGAGTGAGGGTGACGCAAGAGGGAAGAGATATGGGAACATATGTATATGTATAACTGATTCACTCTGTTGTAAAGGAAAAACTAACACACTATTGTAAAACAGTTATACTCCAATAAAGATGTTTAAAAAAAAAAACCAAAAACGGTTATGCTTAGGCCTTACTCTGGCTATGATAGATACGAGTTTTAAAAAAGGGGTGGAGAGAGAGAAGGAAGAAGGAAGGAAGGGAGAGAAAAGGAAGGAGAGGATCATTAAGGGGTCTGTGGCTTCCTCCTTTCCCCCCTTACTTGTAAACATCTCTGCTTCTTTCAGGGAACTAAGGTGCAGGGTCCCTCTCCAGAAGCCTTTTCAGCATGGATCTCACCTATGAAGTCCTGGGATGAAACAAAAGAGCTGAACTATTTTTCCCACTCAGTTTCCCTTACCCGGCCCTCTGCCGCCCAGACTTCAACAGCAAACTTTTCTAAATGATCGTAGACATTTTTGATTACTACTAACCCAACCAACAACGGACAGTGCCTCCATCAAAGGCTCATTTTTAATGTCTTCTGGATCAGGCTGTGTCAGTGACGGGGATTCAGATACACCAACACTACCTGCAGGATCAGTAAGGGGACATGTAAGTCAGTCTCAGCTGTGCCCACCCTGGGCCCAGCCATACAGAGGTGACTGCCCGACCAGAAAAGTTCATGCTGCACTTTAGAAATCTTTCTTCTCCATCATGATGACAATAAAATCCAAAAAGAATGAAAAGAAAAGAGAGACAGACAGACAGAGGCAGTATACAAGTGTACGGGCAGAAATATTGAGCAAGAGTTGATGTTAACATGGAAAGAATTCCTGATTTCCTCCTATTTATATAAGCAAAAGGAAAAGACAAGAGAGAAAGCCGAAAACAAGGTAAAAGCTTGTCTCCTGAACCCTCTCTCTTTCCATCCTTCCCCATTCTCCCATTTCCCAAAAGATAAAGATACACTTTACAGCCCCAAACTACTTGGGATCACAACTTTTCCTTTCCTTGTACAGAAAGGAAACCAGCTTTCCCTCCGCCCGACCCGGGATGCTGGCGCCCGAGTTCACTCGCCCACTCGGTCCCCGTTTTCCTGCCTGTTCCATGCAAAAGCAATTGTCTCCAAAGCCAATTACCGATATTCAGAACTGTGGTGTTCCTACCCTGGTTAGAGACGCCTCCATGAGAGCCGGGGGTGAGCTCCTGAGTTGAAAGAGAACCGAAGGTTACGGGTGGGGGTGGGAGGGCGGGTGGGAGGTGGCTGGAGGGAAACCCCTTCTCGAACCGCCACACGGTTCCCGTTGCCAAGGGAAACCTGGCTTTGTCCCGGAGGCTAAGAATGGCCGCCTCTCCCACGGCCTGGCTGCAGGAGTGGCCAAAGCGAGGCATAGGGCCGGGAGCAGAGGGGGTCAAGAACCGAACAGGATTAGGACAAAGAAATCCCTTTCAAAGAATGAAAGAAATGGTTAAAAAAAAATAGGGTCTTAGGAGGTGTCGGTGGGGAAGGAATAAGTTTATCGATGATGCTGTGATAGGATTTGAGTTGGCTTTTGTGCCCCTGAAAGGGGTGAGATTCAAATCTGGTCCTCAGAGGAGACAGGATGGCAGGACAGAGAGGAGACCGAGAGGGGAAGTTGGAGGCAGCGTGTCTCCACCCTCTTGCAGTCCATGCTAAGCAGTAATCAGATCGATGACTATTTGGTTAACACGCTTAGTCAAAGCTTGGAATGGATGATTTTGTCTAGGGATTCATTGCAGGAGCTTCTGGCTGTTTCCTAGAAGTCAGGTGGGGCCTGGCCAGGAGAGGAGTATATACTTTTGATGGTCAAGCACACTCTCATTTGCCCTACATTTTAGGGACTGTGTTGGCTTGCCTTTGGGGAAGAAATTCTTTTATGGAATGTGGCCAAGGTGGCACATGTTTTGTGCATGCTTATTTTGAAAGCCATTTGTCAAGGGTAGACCAGGTTGAACAGTAGTTTGGAGAGTTTGGATGGACCCCAATTCCTAGCCTAGTGTCTGGCACAGCGTAGTTGCTCTATAAACTGTTTGCTTTCTGAATGGTTGTCGAAAGACAGCTTGTTTCTTAGCGTCTTGTCTTTCCAGCAAGGTAGGGAGAGGTATATTTGGTGGTTCAGTTGAGGCTCAGGGAATGCAGCTTACCTGTGGACTTGTGATGGAATGGTAGTAGTAAAGAGACTCCAGCCCAGAGGCCATTACCTTTGACCATGATGTCTAATGGCTTTCTTTAAAATAGAGAAATTAAAAGCACTCTCTATCCAAATGTTGCTCTACAATAAGAGAAATGGCACATAAATAAAGAGAAACAGGAACTGGTCACCTCTGCATCTGGTCTGGGCTAAATGTGGGGTAAGGCTATTCACACTGAGTTAAAATGAAGTATCAAGAACACACACACACACACACACACACACACACACACACACACACACACACACGCACATACATTTACATGTATTTCCCTGTGAGATGGTGAGCTTTTTCTACCACTTTTTCTCTAAGGCTATCACTCTCCCCAAGCTCAGCTTCCATAGCACTTTTTAAAGGTCTTCCTCCTGGTACTTATCAAACTGATTTAGCCATGGGAGCCTGATTTAGTCATTAGTATGATCACAGGATGATCCTCTACCAGAATAAAATCTCCTTGAGGGAAGGCACCATGTTTCATTCCTTTTCTGTCTCTTAAACACCTAGTAAGAGGCCTCTTGCATAGTAGGTTCATTTACTTAAGAGTCAAGGGCGATGAGCCCATGCACTGAGTGTCAATTTTATTAGGCCTCAGGGAGAATTCAAGAGATGTTGGAGGTATAGTATCTACCCGTTTTGCAAAGTTTCAGCTCTAGGTAAGATGAAGGACTTGGTCCTTCAATATTACTTAAGCCTATTGCAGTAAGTGTAGCTGAGAGTAATAAAAGTCATCATTTATTTATTGGACAAAAATGCACTCTCTTGTTCTGTCTGTTGGATCGTGACCTAGGGGCCCTAAGCTGCAAACAGGCCCAGTCAGTCTTCCAGGAACCATGCTTACTTCTCATCAATACCCTTGGCTTTTTTAGCCTGTCTCCTCTAAAGAAATCCGGGTTAAGGCACTTTTCGTCATGGTAAAAAGACCAGAACTAACTCCATCACGGCACTGTCCCTGCTCTACTTCTCTTTTACAAAAAGACTCATCTAAATCCATCAAAACCCACTATCAAAATGCACAAGTTACAACTGACTCAATCACAAAAAAACAGCGCTTTGGACATTCTTATCAGTTTGGGGCATCTGGGCCCAGGTTTTCTGTTCTTTCTCTCCAGGGGATGCTGACATAGCACATACTTTGCATGGATGGAGCACTAACTTGTCAACCAGGGGCAGGTTCCAACCAGAAGGGGCAGGGTCTTGTCTTCCAAGGCGTCTCAGAAACAGCAGGTGGAGAGTGCTAGGTGCTGAGTAGAGTGGTAGAGAACTGCTGCTTTCAGGTCATCTGAAGGTCACAGAGGATGACTGTTGCCCAGGGTTGCATGCTGAGTGAGCAGAGATGGGACTGGACCCTACACCCGGGATGTCCCCCTCATACCTTCCCGAGAGCTCTCTTGCCCCCAGGTCCCCCTCCCTGAGTGATCAACTGCGTTAATCATTCCATCTGGTAACTCCACTCTTCACAGTATGGTGTTGCCACATCTGTCCATTGCCCCAAGATCAAGTCTGTCTCACAGGCTTTCTGTGGCCTGCACTTTCCAACTTTTCCTCAGAGACTCCATTCCCTTTCCCAGCGCCTCAGCTCTTTTCTAAAATACTCAGAGACATTATTTCACTTCACCACGTTCTCTTGCATTTTCCTCCACTGAAATGTGACTCAAGCGATGGCAATGTCATGGTTATGGTCCCAGATCAACTCATGACATTGCTCTGCCTGTGCCGGGAAGCCGTGGGGAAGGCACTGTGCAATGAGGGTTTTGGTGGAGGAGGCTAACAGGGGACCGTGTTATGCTGCACTGGAGGGAAGGGCACTGTCTTGGTGCTCAGCCTTCATCACACGGTGCTGTGCATTTTGGGGAGAGAGTGTAATTAAGAGAAGGAGACATAAAGGAAGGGAGAAGGAATTGGAATTTAGCCGTACCTACCACTCAAGTGCATTCATACTTTCTGCACACCAAGGAGCTTCTATTCAAACCAATACCATTACCATACACTGAGGTCTCAAAGTTAAATGCCTACAGGGGCCAGATAATGAGGTAAGTGAGGGCAGTAAGCCTTGTGTCAGGCAATAAGGAGTGGTGGAGACTGCAGTAAATTAGAGACAAAGTGCTGTGTGTAAAGGGAACAGTAGTTACTCAGCCTCAGCTGCTTACTGACATGTGGGATTGCAGCCCAGGATTGCCAGAGCTTTATAGTTTTTAAAGAGAAGCTGGAAGAGTGTGAAATTTTCCAATTTAAAACTGTTGATTCAAAATACTAACAAACATTGTGTAGGGAAAGCAAAATACACTGGTGGACTCTGTCCAGCTCATGAGCTGCCACTTTGCAACCTCTGCCCTGTATGGAACTTTCCAGAGTCTGTGCACACACATCTGCAGGCAGGGGTGTATAGCTGTCATCAATAATCCAGATCACAAAAATTATGTACAAACATCCACAGGGTAACAGGGTAGAGCCATAAATGATCTCAACATGCTACTCAGTCAAATTAGAAGGTGCTACAGTGATCGGATAGAAAAGAATGGAAAACAAAATAATAGAAGACTGAACTCCTTCTCAGGAGATGTGGCTTTGTTTGAAGTGAAAGTAGGATTGATTGGTGCTCCTGTCCAACTCTGGGAGCTGGACAGCTCCGGAGGTGGTCCTCGCAAATCCCCCTACAGCACAGGGAGGCTGGGCTTGCAGAGGGGGTGTCACCATGGCAAACAGGATGCCATGCTAGATGTAGGTACACGCATAACTCAGCACCGGACTTTTTTTCTCCCTGGCCTCAGTCATACTTTCCCCAGCTCTTAACCTGCATAAACTCAAGTCTTCACCTCTGCGGACAGGCTGGCAATGGTAACATCCCCCTCTCCGAGGAAGACCTTCCTTCATCCCTGACCACTTGTAGAGGCCCTGGTGTGACTGTTCACAGTGACTGCTCTGTCTCCAGCGCTCTCTGCTGGACCCCTGCCCTTTGAATCCCTTTTCATCATCACATCTCCTTCCCTCAGTTATGAGACGGGTTATGATACTGGGAAGATACCTGCCAAGAATTTGCCTCTGGGTCTCTTTCATTTCCCCCCTTCCTTCTGGTTATCATTCAAATCTCACAAATTATTTTTTTCACAAAGTCTACTGGTCCTGAGACACCATTTCCTATTTCTACAGCCACCATCCTTATCCATATGCTTACCATTCCAAATTCCTATTGTGATTCATGGTCTCTGAAGAAGGTTTTTCTCCCCCTCAGTCTCTCCTCATGTGCCCCAAGCACCATTTCCATCATGTCAGCCCCTTCCCTATTATTTATTATTATTAAATTAAAATACACAAACATGACCTTCACAGACTCTTTTTTTTTTTTTCACTGCCTCTGTGTAGAGCCTATGCAGTTACCTTCAGGCAACAGAAAGGGAATGGATTTTGGAATCATGCAGACTCATGTTTACATCCTGGCTTTGCCATTTACCCCCTGTGTAATCTGAACAAATTATAGAACCTCTCTTGGCTTCAGTTACCTCATCTTAGAATTGGGATAAATAATAGCTACCCTGCACAGTTGCTGAAGCAATTATATAAGCTAACGTAGGCTTTCTCTTTGTAAGTATTTGAAAAAATGGTAGAGGTCATTAACATTACTCTCCACAGAGGTAGCATTAGAGGTGGAAAATAACAGGGTGTTTGCATCTGTCATCAAGATAACAGATATGTCAAAAGCATCTGAAGCAAGCTAAGTAAATTATGGAACTTGTACAGTTCTGTGTGTTCTGCTACAGTGCAAAAGATATTTTTAAAAAACTTTCAAGAGAGAAAATGAAAACCTACTGTTATAAAGTTCCGGCAATTTTGTTCCCTGAATGTTTTAGCTACATCACCTATGTTCACCAATACATATGGATGTCACAGGCTTTGTGGACTGTGGTCACCTTTCACCTTCATGGGGCCAGTAAGTGCAGCACAATGGAGACATCTGAGTCGTCTGAGGTCAAATAATCTGAGTGTGAATCCTGACTCCATGAAGGATCCAGCCGTGACAGTGAGCAGGGTACCTGACCCTTCCGAGCTTCAGCCACTTACCTGTAAAACTAGGAGAACCATGCCATCTGGGTAGGGAACATTAGATTAGTGGCTCTTCCCAAAGGGTCTCACCTGTTTTAACTGTCCATGTTACTTTATATAACACCCTCTCAGTTCACATCCTCTAAGAAATTGCCTTTTGCTCAAGTCCTTCTGATATTAATCACTGCTTTACTCTGTGTCCTCTCAGCAAATGGAATCTTAAAATCTGTGACTCAGAGTCACCAGGAAGAGTCTTCTGAGCTAGATAGACTTGGTTCCAAATTCCGCTTTCAACATTAACTAGCTGTGTTACCTGGACAAGTCTCAGGATTAATAACAGTCCTTCATTTTGGAGGACCCTTGTCAGGATTCACTGAGATAATGCAGGCAAAGTGTTTAGAGCAGGACCCGGCAAGAGAAAAGATCCAGCAGAGATTAGCTGCTTTTATTAAGGTGGAAAGTGCCAGAAGTGGTAACTAGTAGGATGGGATGTTGATCCTACCTTGACACAAATAAACTGTGTGCCCTGGATCCATTCACATCACCTCTTTGTTTCCATGACCATAAAATGAAAGTCATACCAACTGCCTTGTATCCCAGGAATCTCATGAAGGTGAAATGATGTCATGGGTGGGAAGATTCTTTAAAAAATGGAAAGCATCAGTTTTGCACATCTGCTGGCAAAATATTATTTGTTTTTAACTCAGTGTGTGTGTGTGTGTGTGTGTGTGTGTGTGTGTGTGTGTGTGTGTCTGGAAGCTCCTCGAAGGCAGGAAGGGATCCTGTGATTTCTTTTGTACCCATTCCACGGTTTCTAATTGAATTCTATTTTCTGTTCCAGCCAAGGTCAGTGCTTTTCCTCACCCATGACTCCCATGTAGAACAGGCTAAAATAAAATCACCTACTCCTTATGTGTGGGCAGTGTTTCTACCAAGGCAAAGATTCAGCTCCTTGGTCTGAGGGCCTGACCTGCCCCAAGGAGGGGGGCGAGATTAAGCATCTGTAATAAATGTTCTCCAGGCAGGGAGGGAAAAATCACCTAACACTCTTGTGGCTTTTAGAAAAAAAGAGTGAGAGAGAAGAAGGAGGAAAAAGAAAACCCTGAGCTTTAAACAAGTGGCCGGGCTGTTTGTCATCTGTAAAATGAGGCGATGGAAAAGCACGAAAGGGCAGTGGTCACTGAGTCTGCTTCAGGGATCCGCGCCTCAGACGTCTGCACCAACGCTCCCAGGCCGTCCCCAGCTGCGATTTCTTTTTCTTTAACAAAAACAGAGAACTCTCACTGGGCTGAAGTTTCCCACCTGGCTCAGGAGTTTTCAGACCTGGCCTAGGTGGTCTCTAAGTAAATATTTTCATCCTCACTCACCTCCTCCTGAGGAAAAATATCTCTTTGCTCAGCTAGAGAAGAAAGCACCCAAACCAAACAACAGATTATTTGCACCATTGGAACCCTCACTCCAGGGACTCCAGGGAGGGCATGCGGTTTAAATCAGAGTGTCCAGGCTACTTGTCCATCTTCTAGACAAATCTGGTTAACACGGACCTGGAGAGAAGGTTTGGAGGCATGCCAAAGCCCTTCAGTGCCTGTGCACATTGGCACAGAGACGCCTGCCACCACCCAATAGTTCTAGAAATCCACCTGCAGGCCAAAAGGAAAGAAGCAGTCTAACCTAAAGCGTGAACTCTACCGCATCCTTGCCTGTTTACGTGCAGACCGAACCCTTTGTGATTTCACCGTAGCTAGCAGATCTGATGGAAATCTTCCTGCTGTTGAGCTAATTTCAAGGGGCTTTTTTTTCCTTCTGCATTCAGTCAGTTCGGGCTGAGTAGTTTTTTCAGAAAACATTTCAGGTGTGCCCCATTTATGCCAGGCACTGTGCTAGGCTGTAGGAATCTGAAGATGACCCAAACCCAACCTCTGCTCTCCAGGAGCAAACAGCTCTTGTGATGAAGACAAAAATCCAGGTGCACAATTATAAAAATATTAGTTCTCTAGGGTTCCTGGAGCAAATTATCACAAACTGGGTGACTTAAAACAACAGAAATTTATTGTCTCACTGTTCTGGAGGTCAGAAGGCTGAAATCCAGGTGTCAGTAAAGTTGGTTTCTTCTCGGAGCTTTGAGGGAGAATCGATTCCTTGTTTCTCTCCTCGCTTCTGGTAGCTGCTGGAAATCCACGGTGATCTCCGGCTTGTAGCTGTATAACTCTCTCTGTCTCCATCCTCACATGGCTACCCCTGGAGTGTCTCTGTGTCAAACCCTCTCTCCTTTCTTTTTTAAAATAAATTAATTTTATTTATTTTATTTTTGGCTGCGTTGGTCCTTCGTTACTGCTCACGGGCTTTCTCTAGTTGCGGCGAGCGGAGGCTACTCTTTGTTGCGGTGCGCGGGCTTCTCATTGCGGTGGCTTCTCTTGTTGAAGAGCACGTGCTTTAGGCTCGCGGGCTTTAGTAGTCGTGGCTCGCGGGCTCTAGAGTGCAGGTTCAGTAGTTGTGGCACACGGGCTTAGTTGCTCCGTGACATGTGGGATCTTCCCGGACCAGGACTCGAACCCTTGTCCCCTGCATTGGCAGGAGGATTCTTAACCAGTGCGCCACCAGGGAAGCTCCCCTCCCCTTTCTAAATCCACATTAAACCCAGAATGACTTCATCCCGAGATCCTTAACTTAATTATACCTGCAAAGACCCTATGTCCAAGTAAAGTCATGTTCATAGATGCTGAGAGTTAGGGCTTAAACATGTCTTTTGGGGGATGCAATTCAATTCACTGCAAAGACCAAATGTGATAAGAGCTATGAAAATAGAGGCGAGCACAGGACACCACTGCTGTAGGAAGGAGGATGGTCTAATACTTCCCTGGAGTCCAGGGAAGTTTTTAGAGAAAGTGATTCCTAAGGGAAGCTTCAAATGACAAGTTGAAATCTGCCTCCTGGGAAAGCTGCATGTGTGAAGGCTTGGAGGTTTGATAAAGTGTCCGTTTTTGGCATCTGAACATTGACAGGCTCTCTGGATCCCCTCCCTGCTAGCTCCTCCACTATACCCTCACCTGTGTGACCCAACGAGAAAGATCAGCATGCAGAGGCGCGCTGGCTGGAATTTCAAACAGTGCAGCTTTAGCCCACAGTGGAAGTGCAGGGAGCTCCTAGCCTTAACCCCACATCACAACCACAAAAGAGCCCAAAGCCACCCCCATCTCACCCTCCTTGTGTGTCCCTTTCTCTTCCTGAAAATCCCAAATTTTGTTGTACTAAATACACATTCATTCATATACGTGAGTGAGTGTCGTCTGTATCAACCTTTAAATGCATTCCAGGTTGGGTGATCAGAGCCTGCCTCAGGGCAGACTCATCAAACAGAAGAAACGGTGGGACTGGGGAATCCCTTAGGAGTTTGTGTGAACGGGATGTGTGAGTGTGGGTAGAGTAGAGAGGAGGAAACATCATGCTGGAGAAGTAGACAGGAGACAGATCACAGAAAGTCTGGAAAAGCGGATGGGCTATAGCAAAACACAAACCGGGTAAGGCATGTCAAACAGCCCTCACCACCTGTGAAAACCAGGAAGAAGGTGTTGTTTGGGGACCACCCTGGTTCTCGAGGGGTTAAGACTTCAGCATCAGGAAATATAAGCAAGGATGAATGGGTAAGTAGAAAACTTGAAGGATGGGGAGCTTTCTTGAAGTGGGGCTGGTTGCCTCTACAGCCAGAATTTTCTGGGGACTGAATTTCCTTCTGGAAAGCTGTCTACAGGTGGGCTAACCCTTCAGGTATAAGGTACGTATGAATGAAGTTCTTATGCAGCGTCCTTTGAGCCCATTACTGGCTTATGAGGTTACGTGCTTCCAAAAGCACCTCTTTCTTGGCCAGTCTTCACGGAGTGAACTTGGCCAGTAGCTAACGTTGACATAAGTTTTGGGGGGCAACCCGGAAATGATATTCCCAACTCGTCATTTCCATCCAGTCAATGGAATTCTCAGAGCTGCATTTCTGTGGCTTCTTTGACTCCCATGAAACTGCCTAGATCATTAAATAAGACCCAGTAACACCTGGTGATAAAGGATGAGAGCGTGTGACTCCGCGTTGGCAGGGCTTCTCTGATAAGGATAGCAGAGCTCCTATCGTGCAGAACAGTTACGGATGTGTGGGCATTAACTACCTCCACACTGAGTGCTCTGCCTGAGTGAAGGTCACAGCACGCGGGTGGGGATTTTGTGTGGAAATACAAACTGCACCGTGACCGTTTACTCAAAGAAAGCTTTTCCCCCACCACACCCTGATAAATGTTTTCCTAATGGTTCTTTATCTGAAATAGCCCACCAAGAACATTATATGGCTGATGCAGAAGGCCACATCCCAGGCATTCTTGCTGCCATTCCAAACTTATTATTTATGTGTGGCTTTGGATGGTCTTCAGAAGATTCACTGAAGCATTCACACCAATTCAGTCCAAAACTTCAACCTTTAGCTGGACCATTCTTTATGTGACAGCCCTGGCATTGTGAATCATTTTAGAGTCAAAATGTCAGGCACATGATCTCCCAAAGAAAAAAATAGAAGGAAAATAGCCAGCAGTCCCCGACCCTCAGCTACTTCTCCTTAAAGTATTCCATATTAGAGGCTTGGAAAACAACCGTATGACAGACAGCAAACTGCAGGAATTGTACTGGCAAGATTGGCTTGTGGTGGCTCTGTCTACAGATTGTGTTTCTTGTCTGCCAGCCAAGACCCACTGTCCCTGATAAATGTAGCGCTCAAAGATGGCCAGGAAGAGAGGTGCATTGTACCATACAAGCCAGCCGTCAGGAGATCAGCGAGGCCAGATCTAGAAACCGAGCAAAGATGGTGGATTGAGAATCAGAGAATCTAGGGGGTCACCTCTGGAAAACTGGGAGCATTTCAGTGCATAATCATTACTTGAACATTCTCAATAGGTGCGGTCAATAGTAGGGATTGTGGGGATACAAATAAATATATGATGTGAACTTGCCCTCATAAACTTTCAGTCTATGTGTGTAGCTAATGGACATTCTGTGTGAAAACATAAAGTGACAACATAACTTAATAAATGAAGCAAATTAAGGGTTATATCTGTAATATATTAATGGTGAGAATAGGGGAAATGATAACTTCCAATTTGGAATAGCTAGAGAGTCTACACATTTTTATTTATTTAATGTCTTACATAGCACTTACTAGTTCTGAGTGCCGTAAGGGATACTAACTCATTTAATCCTCCTCACAATGCTATGATGTAGGTACTGTTAGCTTACTCATTTTTTTTTAAGATAAAGAAACTGAAACAGGGCTTCCCTGGTGGCGCAGTGGTTGAGAATCTGCCTGCTAATGCAGGGGACACGGGTTCTAGCCCTGGCCTGGGAGGATCCCATATGCTGCGAAGCAACTAGTCCCGTGAGCCACAACTACTGAGCCTGCGTGTCTGGAGCCTGTGCTCCGCAACAAGAGAGGCCGTGACAGTGAGAGGCCCGTGCGCTGCGATGAAGAGTGGCCCCTGCTTGCCACAACTAGAGAAAGCCCTCGCACAGAAACGAAGACCCAACACAGCAAAAATAGAATAAATAAATTAATAAACTCCTACCCCCAGCATCTAAAGAAAACAGAAACTGAAACAAAAATGTTAAGTAACCTTCCCAACGTCACACAGCTAATAAGTGACAGAGCTGGGATTTAAAAACTCATGGGAGGAAAAAGAACTTAAGTTGGACTTTGAAAGTAGATAAGAATTTGAAAGGCAAGAAGGTAAGAAGGCCTTTCAGCTAGTGAAAGAGCAGGTCATTGGTGAGGAAGGGAATGACATGATGAAAGATTCGTACTGCTCACTTTTGAATGGTTGATCTGATGGTAAAACACAGGGAACACTGGAAAGGGAGGCAGAGAAACAAGTTGAAAGGTGGTGTAATGGTTAACCAACACCTGGCATAGGTCTCAGCTACGGAAACGGAAATGAATGGATAAATGCAAAAGAATCTATACATGAGGAACTGATTGGAAATGACACAAATTGATGACCAAGAGGATATGAGAGAAAAGGATGTAGAAAGTCAGACTTCTCTCAAGTTTGGACCTAAAAACTAGTGGTGCCCTTGACAGAATTAGGGAAGATAAGATAAAGCATGGGTTTTGAGATGATTGTAGGACTTCCAAATACATGCATCCCTCAAGCAATTGCTTAAGTGGAACTTGACCTTAGGAATGTGGTCAGGCTTGGATTTATGGACTGTGGAACCATTAGTGAAGACATGAGTGATACAAGTACTCCAAAGGAAGAAGAATAGAGAGCAGAGGCTAGGGACTGAATTTTGTCCCATACAGTTGCCAGAGGAAGTGAATTAACTAATAATGAAACAGAGAAAGGAGAAGAAAGAAGAAAGATAAAAAACTAGGATAGTGTACCACTGTGGAAATCAAGGGAAGATGCTATCATAAAGAAGAAGATAGCAGTGTGTAATGCCGCAATGAGGTAATGGAGAATGGGGAGTGAGACAAGAAAAAAAATCATGGTGACTTTTGGGCAGCCAATATGAATGAGATGGCCCTTTTCTTACTTCTCCAGGCTGAGTATCGCCTGTTCTGTCAACATTTCCTGATATAGAATGGTTTTAAACCTCTTATCCTCCCATCACTCTCCTCTGTCTGTAGACAACACAGCATAATGAGAAGAAGATAGCATGGACTCAAGTGGAAAGGCTCTGCTGATAAAAACAAATTTGGCAACCAATAGAGCAGGTCATAGTCAAGGGTAGAGCCCTGGATTCTCACCCTACAAAATTTCTTCCAGACTGTCACTGTCTTTGAGTGCAATTTTTCAACCAGTTGTGAATCCACTCAGGAGATTTGTTGAATGACTTGTTGAAATTAATCACTACTATGTTTTGAGTGGTCTTTTAATTTATCAACATGGTAAATTTTAGCTCAAAGGCAAATGAAGTTACTGTGCCATGATTTGTTCTTAATGAGCAAATGTAGGTTCTTAATGATCCCTTTAGTGTTTCAAAAATGTTTGAACCTACAATTTAACATTCTTTTTTAGAAATTTGCCAAGGATAAATTTTAAGTTCAAGGAACTAAATTTTAGTAAATTTGGATATCTTCTGGTCACTCATCCTCTGAGAACTCTCCCATTCATTTTATCATCTCAGAGATAAACAATAAGATTGCTAAGAGGATATAGTGATATATATTTTCAGCATAAAAACTTTTCAGATAAAACTTTTCAAGGCCTAAAATCTTGAACTTGAATTCATAGGTGCCTAATTGTTCTCTCTCAATCTTGACTTGCATTCTCTTCTTTATATTGTTTATTCTATTCTTTTGGATATGAAGATAACTCTTGCTAGAAAATCTGAAACCCCAATACAAGTTGAAAGTTGAGTGCCCTTCCTTCTTTCTGTTATTCAGCAATGCAGTTCAGTTTGACAGCTGTTTATCAAATGCCTACTATGTGTTTTCCTACTGTGTGTGGGTACCATTACAGGCTTTGATGACATGAGGATCTGATCTAAGATGTACTTCATTCTGATTGTCAGCTTTCCCAGCAGCCAGAAAATGAATGGCACTAATACTGTATCTGCTGATTCAGATCCATTTTTTGAATGGATTCTTTTGAGATCTTAATGCAGAACCCCTCCCCCTGCCATGTATTCACATGGTTTCACATGCTACCTGTCCTCTTTTGTTCTCATTGGGATTATTTTCAACTGAACAGCCAGAATTTCAACTTTTGGCATTCCTTAAACTTAGAAATCCCCATTCACTTTAGAAGTCTTCTAGATATAGACTTGTTTCCATCTATTCTGTGAATTTCTTAAAGCCTTGGGTACGTGTTCAAAAATCCTCATTGTATCTATAACCTCCCTGACATGGTTCTCTCAATATTCCTGTTAATTCAGTATCATTTTGAAGGCCAATATTAAGAATAAGGGCAATTCTCTTTTTTTTTTTCTTTACTTTCTAAAAGGTGAAATTGTTATGAGGTAAATGATTGTGAGATAATCTAATTTTAATGGAATAAGACTTTTGGTAAATTTATGGAGAGATAAAATCCCTTATCATATTGGGATCATGTTTATATTTTTAAGTATAAATCTATATTTGGAAATAAGTTTAAAAATAATTTATATTAGGAAAATATCATCCTTAAATACTACCTGGCTAGGGAACCACAGTATAATGCCACCAAAGTAGAACTTAGGATTCTCTTTTTATTTTTCACAATTGAAATGATTTTCACTTTACTTCCCCACTAGGATCTATAAATTTTTGTACAGTGTATGATTCCATTATATACATGCCTAAATTCCTCTCCTTTTCCTGTCCGTGTTAGGCAACATGCCACTCAATTCCTCCAATATGGATTTAAAAAAATGTTTCACAACAAGTAAGCACTAAGTACAAGCCAACATCCAGCAAGAAAGGCTTGAAATAGGTATATTAGAAGTTTCTAGAAGGACTCATCAAGCCTGTAGTAACTGAAAGGAAGCTCTGGAAAGGCATTTGCCTCATGACAAACTTCTTCAGAGGTGGCCAGGTTGATCTTGCTTAAGCATACAGCCTCCTATGGTTTTAAGGGTTTTTGTCTTAGAGAGTCAGGTCCCCTAAGGGAATAAATTCAGCCACAAATCTCCACGGTCTGTATTCAAAGGGAGGGCCATATCTTCTACTGGAAAATCCACTTTCTCCTCAACTCTTTAGGATTTTTATTTATATCCTCATGAATCCTACAATTTTAAATATTTCATTTTCACATCTCTCCTCTCTACTGCACGGTAGCTTCCTGGGGGGCAGACTGTGTCTGACTCATCTGTGCATTCTAACCTCCCACTACGTGGTTGATGTTTCTTGAATAAATGGTCTGTGTCCCTCTGTGGGCACAGTGTGGTGGGTCCCAGGGAAGGGTGTCCGGGTTTGTCAAGAGTGACTCTACTCTTTCAGAGCAACAGAATCCTTGACTTAGGGCAAGAATTCCAGTCACCGGATCTGACATTGAAATATGTTTATTTGGATGGGGTTAATATTTTTCTTTTGCCTTGTCTCCAAAGGTTAACATATTGTTTATTCTAGCCATAGGCTTCATCATGCAAGTTAAGAAATATTTAGGAGATTGCATATGTCTTTCATATATCTTAGCATCTCAAGTGCAACTGCTGTTCTCTCTACTCTGTATGACTGGCATGTAAATGCCATTTGTCATTTCCTAAGACATACTAGGAGCCCCTGCCCTTGCTCTGTGTCCCCTTGCCATGTCAGACATGGCAATTTCCATACAATCCCATTTTGCAGTTTATTTGGACTTTTTTTCCACTCTCTGACAAAAGCCCTATTTCAACTCTGTTGATCAGCTCAGAATTGTCTGCCAAATACATTCTTCCCGGTCTCTGTGAAGTGTACCCAGATCCTAGCGAGGACCCTTTGCTCTGGTGTCACAGGCCACGGTCCAGGAAACTAACATCTCTCCAACACCATCTTCAGCCATCACTCCCCTCCCTCACCCTCCTTTCTTTTCTGAAGACACGACCTTCAGCTGAAAGCAGAGATGAAAACATCACCTGTGTCCTGAGAGTCCCTGAAGGTCTCTGGGCACCCTTCGTACCACTCATTCTTGTAGGAGCCAGTAGAAGGGGGTAGTGAAACACAGGGTTCAGGGGTCTTATCTGGCATTGCCATATGTCCTCCACTGTGGTCTCTTGACTGGCTGTCCATACACAGGTGCCTCTGAAGGGCACGGTCTAAACTCTGTCCTTCAGATCATCTCTCTGAGAGTTCTTCTACGTGATGGTTCCTGCACATCTCTTTATCTCTTTTATTGTTCTTTTAGCAAAGGATGGTGCTTTTTTTTTTTTTTGAATCAGAATTTACTTACCACAAAAATCTCTTTGTGGAGTTTCCCTTTTCTTCTCTTCATATAAGTTTTGACATCTATTTCCACTAACAACTTTAGCATATGTTTCTACCTGGGTGCTTTTCTCTTGAATTGTTTTTCTACTCCCTATTATGTTCATTGTTTAATAAATTAGAATATAACAAGGTGATCCTCAAACTTTCCCTTCATTTTGAGTAGTCACTGAAGCTTGAATAGACAGCAAATATAACTCAATCAGTAACTCAGAGGAAAGAGAAACCCAAAATAGATTCTGAAGATCAGAAAGTTCTTCTAATCAATGTAAATCACTTCCCACCCTCTAGAATAAAAAGCATCTCTGGGTTGCAGGGAACAATTGTTTTCAAATCTTGCCAACTGAAACATATTAATGTTTAACTTATTCATCTGCTCTTAAAAATGATCTATGGGCTTCCCTGGTGGTGCAGTGGTTGAGAGTCCGCCTGCCGATGCAGGGGACACGGGGTCGTGCCCCGGTCCGGGAGGATCCCACATGCCGCGGAGTGGATGGGCCCGTGAGCCATGGCCGCTGAGCCTGCGCGTCCGGAGCCTGTGCTGCGCAACGGGAGAGGCCACAACGGTGAGAGGCCCGCGTACCAGAAAAAAAAAAAAAAAAAAAATGACCTATGTATTTGAGAATCTTCATCTAGCTTCTGAATAGCTGGCATTGAGATATCATAAGGCTAATAATAAGCTTCATGATGTTGTAGAAAGAACACCAGGTGAGGACCCTAGAGAACTGGGTTCTAATCCAAACTCTACCACTGTGTGGTTTGGGGCTATTCATTTGAATTCTGAATCTCATTTCCTGATCGATTAAACTGAGGCAGAGAGTAGTCCCTGCTTTTCACTGGATGTTTGTGAGGGTCAGATACACACATACACATCTATATACATGTATAACACAAACATATTTTACAAACTATATAGTGCTGTGCAAATAACACATTTTGGGAAATTATCATTACATTTTAAAGCTAGCATGGCAACTTAGAACCCTCGTAAAAAGGACAAGCTAGAATGAACAATCCTGGACTCTGTGATTATTGAAGCAGAGCTGCCTATATAAGATTGCGTAGGTAATTCATCCTGTTTGAGGAGTTCCCCTTTATGTGAAATAGGGATGGTGATAATCCCTGGCCATCCTCCAAAAAGCTCTGCCTTCTGGCCTGAGGCTCCACCTCTTCTCCTAAAGAGTGGCTCCAGGAAGTTTCACTCTTCACGAAGCAGTGCACCTGACTCTCTTTTCAACTCACAACTTACCCTAAGACTTCATCCAGACAACACATCAGAAGGTGAAACAATAACACCAATATCTAAGCAAGGCATCCCTGCATAAGAGTTGATTGAGATGGAGGTAGGAGGAACGTACATTTCCTGACACTTAGGTTATTTTATACTAGGGTATACAATGTTATACTCTAGTATTTTGTAATAAGGTATCAAATAACTTGAAGTAGAACCTAATATCCTTTCAGCTTAGAGCTCTGAACACCCATACCATCATTCATTCATTCATTTATTTCCTACCTACAAGTCTTTATTGTACAGTTCAGCTAGGACTGCAGATTCAACCATGTTCCACACTGACAAGGCTTTAGAATCAAGGGGAAAAGAACACTGATAGGTACAGACTCAAGTATGTGACATTGGAACGCATAGAAATGCTATGGACCCCAGAACCAAAATCTGTGAGCACAAAGGAGGGCATGCAGGTATGTGTACACACACACACACACACACACACACACACACACACTCACACACAGAGGTATACACATCCCAAATTGCATCAGGACTGAGATCAAATATACTCTGCTATTTCATTTTTAAGGCTGTCATTTTCTGCAAACCAGAACAAAGGAAAACTCAGGAGAACGAAGTGCAGAGAAAGTTTTATTGCTTTTGTTTGAAGTCATCCATGGTGAAGTTGATTGTAATCTAAATGTGGTGTTGGTTACTTTGGGGGTCATAGCACATATGCAAGCTAGGATGCCTAGCAATTACCTTTTGCCATGTAAAAATCGAGCCCATGTACTTGGAGAAAGGCTGCTTTGTTATTTTTTCACCTGAAAGAAATTAACCAGCCAATTCAAGGAGACACAGACGTAATGACAGTAACAAAAACGATCACATTTTCTTTATTTACTCCCCCAGCAGATGTCGTGGACAGTTTTGCTTTCCTGGGCATCTAGAAAGATAAGCCCAAATGACTCTCTTCTAATGATCTCTCATATGGAAATATAATTTACTTTCCTTGTGCCTGGCCCTTGCACCAACATGGTGATTTTAAGGGAAACAATTCTGAACTAGCATCCTTGTGACCTTTCCCAATGACCTACTCTATCAATGGTATATTGATGTGTTTGGATTTTAGGGAAGCCCATCAGAGATGGACGCTGCTTTATAAAATTGCTTCGTAAAATTGAAAACTTAGGAGTAAAGAAAGCATTGGTAGATTGAGCCTTCTATGAAATGCACTAGAAAACTCATTCGAGTGGAGCCTTCACAGTTGAAAGAGGTTCACCTGGAGAGCAAGTGGCTCCAGCGGCTGTGCAGGAAAGCCCTGCCCATCGCCAGGGCGCGCCCTCGCCCAGACCCAGATATGGAGCGGGGTAGCGTGGCCACCCACCCCGAGACCTCCAGAAAACCCTGAAGTCGCTTTAAGTTCAGGTTTTCTTATTTATCAAACGGGGTGAAAAAATGTTCCCTTATTGAGTTGAGAGGATGAAAGGACAGCTTTATATTCACGGAGACTAGCAAAACTGGACTAAGATGAGGGTTTTCATTTGTACCGAATAAGCAGCCTCTGTGCACCATCCCTACAGTTGAGAAGATTTACACTGAAAAGGAACGGCCAACTACCTGTCCCTTACAAATAGCTCTGACCAGAGACAGTAAATGAAGCCACACATCTCCTGCATCGAGAGAGATCCATGGTTATGCTTTGTAATCTGAGGATCCACATAATTGGATTCTTAAAGTTAGAATCCACATTTGTAGATTTGAGGATAATACTTCGCATCATTGGAGGAGTCTTCACGTGACCCAAGATTTACCAGAGCGTTTTCTTAGTAGTGAGTTTCCCAACGCCTCTCCTTGAATCATCTAAATGTGTAGAACCACCACCACAGTGAACTCTTGCTACACCCCTGTCCTAGAGGGACATATAATGAGGTGGTCCTGGAATCTTTGGTAGTTAATGCCCTTGGGACCAGTCTAAGATTGGAGGCACTGTAATAGGTTCAGCTCTAAGGAGACATGAGTACATTTTGTAAAAAGAGATACACAGCTAGCTAGAGTCAGAAATTAAGATTTTTTCCAACTGAAGCAACTATGGTAGCTGCAGAGACCTCTGATTCAGTGGCCTTATGTGTTCTACGCGAACTTTTATTGGGACATTCCTTAGACCTCCAGGGCATTCTAAATGTAGTAATGGACTATTTCAAAAGCTACTTCTAGAAATCTCCTGAAAATATTACACTTATACATGTCAAGACTATACAGATGCTGTTTGTTGTAAGACATAGGGAACAAAATAATAAATAACATTAAGGATGATGAATTTGCAATCATCTTATGCTCCAGCTTCCTACACTGTCAAAATATTCAGTTGCAAAATATTGTTTCTCTTTATCTGGCTGAAATTTTTTGACGGTTCCCTCCACAGACTCTGCGTTCTTTAGTATCGTGTACATTTAACCTTTATAAAACAGAGCTGGATTCATTTTTAACCTCTCCTCTGTCAGTCTCAGATGCCACATTCAATTTGAGATAGATCCTTTTTCTCCTATGGCGAAAATGTATTTCTTTTAAATGGCTCACAGAATAAGAAAAATTAAAAAAAAAAAATTGAGTTGGAAGTTCTGACAAACATCCAGATCAGCCAGCCTCACCCGATTCAATCCAAGGTTTGACAAGTTGCTATACAGAAAAGCAGTCTTTTGGAGGCAAAACTGCTCGCCAGCACGCATGTCAGCTCTGGGAGAGGGCAACACACCAGCTGCCTGAACACTCAGGTTACATCTCCAAGAGGAAAAAGGACGCTTCATTTTCAGCAAAGTGAACTTTCCCCTGGCTACTCAAAATGCATCTTGCTTGGTGGATTGAAATATCCTCCAACCCAGTAAGGCTGCACCACTTTTCACCGCTAACCTCTGCCCAGGGAGAAGTCAATAAGGAAAACAAGATGCAAATAAATTAGCATTCATCGCTGCTGATCTAGTATAAATATTTATAAGGGAAAGATGAAGCGATTTTGAGGGATACCGTGATCCCGGCCCCACATCAACAGTTAAAAACAGTCATACTGGGGAGATTGCACTTTGCATTTTTTTTTTCCATTTCACATCACCATAATCACCTAATAAATATTTAAAATGCACGCATTTGCCATAACTATAAAAGAGCCGTGTAAACTTGTTGTCATCTAGACACATTAGTTGTGGTGGAGTCAATGAATTTCAACAGTCACTTAATACTGCAGCCACGAGCTACCTTAAAACTGCAAGCCCCAGCCTGCCAGGAAGCTACTGTAACAGCTCTGCTCACTGACTCCGAGCAAGACACGAGCTTCATTATGAATGCGAGCATTGCCGCTCTAATTAGGCCTGGGAGAAGTTTAACAACCATCCTACAGTCTTGCTGCTGACAAATATAAAAATAAAGCCTTGTTCGAATTAGCAATGTGAAGTGAGAAGGTCTAGAAGCACCAAGTGTCTGACCGGCCTTGGAATGGCTCTGACCTATAGTGAGGTTATTTTGGTTCATAAACTGCTAGTATGTTACCTGCAGGAGGTCGCCCCTGTAAAATGAATTACAGTCAGCCATATGTGATAATTAACCATGCATTAGCAAATATCTTGAAACAGGGAGGCTCTGTTTTCTCCGTATTTTGACTAATAAAAGCATGAATTTGTTCAACAAATGATCATTTAGGTTGTGGAATTCTAACCATATTGGAAGGACAGAGCAAGCAATGCAACATTGTGCTGGTCTCAGAGTTTCCTTTACCCAAACAGGCTGCTTAATAGGCTGGCTCCATACTATGATGCTATTCAGCCTAAAAACCACAGCGCTGAGAAGACAAATACAATATACATTTAAAATAATATGAACCTTGTGCTCTTATTTACTTTAAAATCACCCTATATGTGACAATTAAAAAAAAAACACGGGTAAAGTTCTATTTCAGAGAACAACCTTATATTTCATTAAAAATAATTTTGAAACAGCTCCCATAACTTTACAACAATTAAAAAATACTGTACTTGTACCTTTTTTAGAGTGGGTTTCTAAGAATGTTCTTTAGAAGGCTTCAAACATGCTCTGAAAATAAAAATTAAATTGCAACGTGGGAAAAAAATACTTTTTTCTGAATTAATTCACCATCCAAAAGAATACACAGGAATACAGCTGGTTGGTATCAATGACTTGGAAAGAAGTGTTTTGGGTGCTGGATTAGGGGGGGGAGAGGTGGGGCCGGCCTCTGAGAGGTTAATGAGAAGGGGTGTCTTCTTTGATTGTCTGACATTCAGTAAGAGCTGTCCAGGTGTTTACACCGTTGCAGCAAGCTCTGATCAGAGGTTGCCGGCAACGGGACATGGCGATAATGCCTTAAAATTTACAGACTTTCCCCTTCCCCCCTCAGGACCCCGATTGCTTTTCTTGTAAGAAGGAATATTCCTTCCTTCTTTTTTTTCTTCTAACCTCAAAGTTAAAATGCATATTTATACATAGTATATATAAACACATGTACACACACTTACACAGATCTAAAAATAATCCAGACAGACCACTAAAGCAGCTTCAGATTTTAACCCAAATATGTGACCAATAGTTCTGCTTTAAATAGTCTATCCAAATCCATCAATAGTTTGAGGTTATCCCTTCTAAGCAGTTTCAAGAGTTTATATGTTTATAGCCAAACTGTTTCCATACGATATTCATAGATGTTATGCTAAAAGGGTTTTGTGGTCAGATATATATGAGAATCTCTGGATTAAGCAAAGTGACATAGGTTTCTTTACTACAGGACTTCTCAGAGCCTTTACTACCACCTTGGGAAATATTGGCCCAGTGTAAACATTAGATACACATAGCCAGTTCTCATTGAAAAGAGTATCTAGCTTTATAAAAAATTTCCCAATGATGCAGAGAGATGAAAAGAGATGTTGATTCTGAAGATCTCCTTGAAGAACCCGGTGGGCTGAGGCACTGTCACCAGTAAATCTTCCAGGACAGAACTTGCTACCTTCAACGAGAGACAGCTAATCCTAAGTGGGGCTGAGGGCTTTCTTAGTTTGGCTAAGGGGCTATCCTCTTGATAATCAAAACATCCTTCAGTTGCAAGCCATTCACCCAGTCCAGGTTCTCAGGGAAAATCACAAGACAAACACATTTTGTCATCTGAGTAAAGAATCCCTTTTTTTACTTTCCACATGAGGTCAAAGCATTTCTACTCTTAACCATCAAGCACCTACCAGGAAAGAACAGGTGGGTGGCCGTCAGCCTCTGCGAGGGAGGTGAAAACACACCCCCACTCTACACAATATTTCTAGCTCAGACCTTCCTCATATCCTGACTTGAAGTGTGAGCATCACCTTTTTGGATGAGAGCCCTTTCTTTTAACCTCCCAACTGTAAACTCCTACAAAGGCAGAAACCAGCAAATTGAGTGAAGATCCTGGGAAGGGGGGTGGAAGAACGGTGGCATTAAAGTAAACTCCAGACTTTGTTCTGTGAAGGTTTGGTGGTTGGTGTAGGAGCCTGAAAAAGGAAAACAAATGTGAATCCTCCAGGCACTGACAAACATCTCTGGAGGCGGGTGCCATAAGAATGATCTCCATTACCTCGTTGCCCGGTTCTTCCCCTCTCCACCTCGCCACAAACATGTTTGCTGAAAATTTCCAGAATTTAAGTTTGTGTACTTGAGTAAGATTGTAATTGTACCTATAATTGATTGAATGTTCTCAGTGCTGGCTTCAGGCTTTTGTAAAGAGTTTGTGGGAGGCTGAGACTACGTGAGAAAATAATGCATTATGAAAAGCTGGTCCTGAGTTGCGTTGCCTTGTCTAATGGAAAAAGCTCAGGCTTAGTATCAAACAGAGAGACCTGGGTGCAAATCCTGTTTCTGAGACATACCAGGGCAATATATTTAGCCTCCCTGACCTCAGTTTCCTCATCTATAAAATTGTCATAGCAAGATAATGCACGCAAAGTGTGCAGCACACAGTAGTAGTTGAGTAAATAATGGTTATCCTCCACTCCCTGTCTCTTGCTGCCTAATATAGACACTCATTCTACAATCATACCCTTGTGCTATGAGCCAGCCAGTCTGGACCTAGATGAGGTGCCCCTATTAAGAGGTAGAAATATCTCAGCAAATATGCTTAAAGAACAGCTGATCTTTCTGAGCATTTATAATGCATGTGCAAAGGCTTTGTGCAAAGCAATTTTGGGGGGTGCATTTTTCCTGTTTAATCTTAACATCCTCTCTATGATTTGGAGATTCCATTTCTAGTCAACGAAAGTCAAAGATGCAAAAAAAAAAAAAAAAAAAAAAAAAAAACAACAACAACCACCAAATCCCTGGTAATGAGAGTGGTTTCTTTCACCCCATCCTGCTGCCATCAGGACTGATCTTAAAGCCCTGCATGGTCTCTGCACTATTTCTTCAAGCGAATGGTATCATTGAGGGAGCTTGGGACCTTGTGTTAAGAGTGCCCCCTTTTGGTCTGTGAGAGCCTTACAGCCCATCTGGGAGAATTAGGTGTGAAGTCTCCTTAGGCTCTTTGCAAGCCCATTCAGGGTTATTTGTGTCTTGTACTGTTGTGTCCCCTGGTCGGTCTGTATGTGGCTTTTACATTCCTTAATAAAGTAATAGACATGAAAGAATCCTGTGGCTGATGCCAGCAGCCACAGAGAACACCAAGTCTAAAGTCAGCTAAAGGTAAACATATGGAGCCATCCAAGGAATGTAGCAATAAAAATTGGAACATATGATGGAGCCTCCCCTCCCCCCTCTATTTTTCTGGAATAATTGTGTCAAGCGGGGGTGAAAAGCAGCTCTTTGCAGACAGCAAGCCTTCATTGTGATCTGCTGTCCTCTGGCAGAGGGGGAGCCAGTCAAAGAATCTTTCAAGAAATAGTTAGCTTTTTTTTTTTTTTTTTTTTCCCTGACTGAGTGTTCAACTACCAAAAATCTCTCAAATCAAATCCAAAGACAATTATTTATTTTCCAGACTTAATTTAATAGCAAAAACACCCCTGGAGAACTGAATGTGGTATTTGACTTTTATTTGGGCCACTCTGGGCAGCACCAGCAGCTTTATTCTCCAAAGTGTGACTTTGCAGTGAGCTCCACGGCTCACAGAGCTGTCCAGGGCTGCTGGCTGGGAGCCCCGTTCTCCTCACAACAGTGGCCTGGGGGCCAGGCCAGAGACAGCACATAAATAACGCTTCTCAGTGCAGGTTTGACTTGGTATTTCTTCTCCATGGCTCGTACTCTTCATTCTCATGGAGGGAAAACATGACCCCAGTCTGTCCCCAGACCACCTTCCCAGCCTTGTCTGACACCACAGTGGCCCCACCATGGGCCCGCTCTGGCCCTGTCATGTGGGATTAATTGATGCTTTCCCCTCTCGGCTCGCTTTTCCTCCTGCCCTGCGTTACCTCTGCCTGAAGTATCCCCATCTCCTCCCGCAGCATTAGGTTTTAAAACATGTGCTATGGAGTCCAAGAGATGGATTCAAATCCTGACTTTGTTACTTTTTGTCTATATGTTCTAGAGAAAGTGAGCTGGCTTCTTGGTGCCTTTCTGTTTGTTTCTTTATCTGTAAAATGGAAACTACTTAGGACCGACTTTCTTTACAGGGCTATGTCGCCATGAAACGAGCACATGCTTTAGCCAGTATATGGCATATGATAAGCACTTCGTAACTTTAAGTTTTCATTATAGTAATTATTAATCTCACAAGGAAATCCTACTCAGCCTTCAAGAGACACATCGGCCTCATTTCCTCTGTGGGACCTCCAGGGAGTCTCCCCCTCCCTTTCCAGCCTCCTTTTTATTCAATTGTTCATTGAAGACTCTTAAAGTCTTCATTCCTTTATTATGCTATTTATTAATCTGACTTGAAATCATTTCATGCAGTTAATAGCCATTTATTAGGCACATTCAATGTGCAAAGCACTTTGCTGGAGACACAAGGATATACCAGGCATAAGAGCTCCTTCCGAGGAGCCAAAGATACAAGGGAAGCCATGGCCAAGTTTGACAGTAGTACAAGGTTGAAAGTGTTAAATGCTATGAGACAGATGCAAAAAATGATGTCATTGGGTAGAGAGAGGTCTAGAGGAAGGAGAGGTTAATGCAAGTTGAGGTGAACAGGAAATTCTTTATGGAAAAGATGGTGTTTGCAGTGGATCCTTCAGGCTTTCAGTATTTAAAGATGGGAAGGGAGTGGGGAAGGGCTAAGGTAGACGAGTGACTGGCTATCTGCATCTGTCACTCCAACCAGAATATCAGACCCTGGAAGCCAGAGAGCATTTCAGAAATGGAGTCATCACTAGGCATGTTAAGGGGTCGTGGCCTGGCTATGAAAGGGAATTGAGTGTAGCATGGAGTAAAGGCCTGAGAGACTGACAAACTGGGGAGAAAAGGGATGGCCCCCTGAGGCTGGGCCTGGTCAGGGCAAACCATTAATCTCAAGGGAGGGCTTGGTACTCCAGAACATTCCAGGTGACATTCTAACCCATGTAGGCCAACCCAAGGGGGAGGATGAGTGCATATTCTTGAGTGGCTAGTGCAGCAGACGTGAAGTTTTCCTGAGCCCTGGAACAATAAAAGGTGGGTTTTGCCCTGGGGCAGGAACTAGCAGAGGTCCTGAACAAGAGGGTTAGGGTGGGTTTAAAACTCCAGCCCCAGACTGCACCAGCCCCAGGGACCTTGGAAGGTAGTGGCTGAGTAAACCAGTTCCTTGAAGACAGGGATGCGTGGGCCTCTACTGGGCCCCAGTGCCAGAAACGGTGCTTGTAGGGTGCCATATGGAGTCTCTGGGCAGAGGCAGCTTGAATGTGCGTGTGGACTAGAGTGGTGCCTAACAGAGAGGTTTGAATTTTGGAGCCATCGGACCTGGATTGAGTTCATTGGCCCTTGGACTGAGCAGACCATCCACGCTCCCAGCCTCAGTGCTTTCATTTGTCAGATGTGTCAATTCATACACATTATTTTAGGATCAAATGAGACAGTTATGGAAAGGGTCTAGAGTGTGGTTCACCAGACCAGCAGTATTGGCATCACCTAGGCACCTGTTAGAAATGGTCTCAGGTCCCACTCCAGACCTACAGCCTCAGAAACTGAATTTTCCCTGGTCTCCCAGGTGACTCCTATGTGCCTTAGAGTTTGTTAAACACTGGACTAGGATAGTGTTTGGCTAAAGTATGTGCTCAAAGTAGCATGGCTCTGTGGACCCCTGGCCTACTGGTCACCAGGTGTGACTAACTCAGCCAAGACTCAGAGCAGAAGAGATGATCTCAGAGGGGTTCTTACTGGTTCCAGGTCTGACCCTGCTGGAGACTGCTTCTCATATTTCTTGTAGAACTTTCCCAGTGCCCTGTGCAACACACACGCACTCACATGTGTTGCACACTGGGCTTTCTTGAGTTTGTGAATCCATGAGCAGCTAGGGCTCTCTCTTTATGCCTAATTACTCCCACTTCTTGCCTCATTACTTTGGTTTCCATCCTAGCACACCTTGCCATTTCACACTTTCAAATTTGCTTTCCACTTGGTGTGCTGGTAGCTCGTAAACACGGCTGTCTTGATTCTCACTGGATAAAGGCCCACACTCCCTGCTATAGTGAAAATCCTCTGTGTTCTCTTGGGAAGCCTGGGAGGGGCTCTGTTCTAAACCAGAGAACACAGGTCACTGAGCGTCCTCCCTCCCTTTCTGCTTTGGACCACTCAATGGTTTTGGCACATCACCTCATCACCCCCGGTTACCCAATCATCCTCAAACCAAACCATTATAATGCACTTTGTGTAAGGTTAGCTCCAATCCTCCAGAGGTGCTCAAAGCAGAAGCTGTGCTGTACTCCCAGGCTTCACTGATACAGCCACCCTAGACCACACGGTGTAGGTAGAAGGACTTAAGCATGAGCTAGAGAATGCAGTTGGTGGATTTAGTACTGGCTTAAATGCCTTGGACCACACATTTAGCCACTTACTGTGTGACCTTGAGTAAGCTACCTATCCTACCCAAGCCTCAGTTTCTCTGTGTATAAAGTGGGGAAATAATTATACAGGATTCAATGATATCATCCAAGTAAGACGCTAATATAGTTCCTGGCACATTACGAGTGCTCAATAAATGTTCGCTATTAATATTAGGCTCACTTTATACAAAGAGGTTACTCTCTGCCCTCCTTTTCCCATTTAATAAGCAAACAGACAGCTCAGACTTGGAATGGAGTTCTGGTGAGCTCCACCCAAATAGAAGCCAAGTGGTGCCTCATAATCCCTGAAAAAACAACAGGTAACCTCCAAACTACACACCCAAAGGAGCCAAGACCAATGCTTTAGTGCCCATTAGTCCCCGTCTGGCTTTCTATAGGAAATATGACCACTTTTTTTTCAGTGACTGTAATTCGTGGATTAACTAGACTATTTGATTTTCTTTCTCTTTCTTTCTGATGGCCAGAAGACCTCATTAACACCTCCATTAGCATTTGGTCAGGGAAGGAAGAAGCAGTGGTAAGTTCCAATAGCCTGAAGCAGGAGAAAAGAGTAGAGCATGAATTAAGTTTTCTCTCTGGATCCTGAGTTTGAGATGTGGGCAGGGATGAACAATTTATCCATTCACACATCACATGTTTATTTAGTCCCTGTTGTGTGCACGGTATGCTTCTAGTCATTGTAGGGGGAAGAGGAAGCAAACTACTCCAGGGGTCAACAACAAACATACATAGAAAAACAGATCCACAATATGGAAGTAAATGGCAGTAACAAAGCAGATCTCATTCACGTTTGCTTCCTGAGCTTCAGTTTCCTCTTCTATAAGATGAAAATATTGGACTATAGTAAAATTATAGACTTTCAAGCTTGGAAGGGACCATAGTAGTCTTCTATACCATATTATTTTCTGTCAGAAAATAATGGCATATCAGAAGTTGACAGAGCTCCAGACAGGACACCCACAATCTCAGGAGATAGCTCTTAACTACATTAACATTTCATTTTACTGAGAAATTTATCTCCCCATAACTTCCTCCTGCTGGTATTATTTCTGAAAGCTGGCCAATTCTCAGAAAGCCAATACTCAGAATTCTTCTAGTGGTAGATTCCTTCTATGCCAGTTTTTAGAAAGCCAGTCTGTTAAATGGCCAAGCCTGATCTTCAGCTGGTAGGTCTCAGTAAGACTATGTCAGTTATTAAAGCACTCTCTATCAGTGATTGATAACAATGGCTCAACTTACCTCCTTCAGATTCCCCACTCCTACACCAGTATCCTGGCACCTTCCCAATCAACCTCTTTACCCTTCCCATGATTGAGAAAACAAAGGCTTAATGCCTAGTACAACAAGAAGATCCTCAAGGCTCTGTGCCAACCCTATAACCAATATCCTTCTGATTGGTCCTTGCTTATGCTGTACTGATTGCTAATATTTTCATATCACTCCTGTGAATGGTCCCTTTACCTTCTGGACCAAATGGGCTAAACCTAAGTATATTTCTGTATGTATTTGAAGACAACTGTCCAATCTACTAACTGAATATTCCTATTCTCTCTCTCTCTCTCTCTCTCTCTCTCTCTCTCTCTCTCTCTCTCTCTCTCTTTTATTTTGACACTCTCCCTCTGAATGTGTTCCTTTTGGCCACTATACCTCTTTGGTGTGATATTCCTGGTGGAGGTTGAATCGCACGGAATGGAACAGAAGTTCCCTTACCCTTGTAATGTATACTTTGCCTCTAGCAATGTAGCCACAGATAATGTCACCCTTAAGAGGCTTATTAGATATGAAATTCTAAGAAACCAAATACAGTCAAAGCACAAGGCATTACATAAAGAATGTCCAGTTCGAGATTAAGCTATTGCGTACTCTTAGCTCATAGGATTGGAGATCATTAACAGCTAGGGTGCTAGTTCTGTGGAGGATATTTAATCAAGAGTCTTGAGGAGGAGCAGGGAAAAAATGATTATAGATGGAGGAAGCTACATGAGCAAGGGAGAGAAAGCAGGAACATCCCCAGAGTGACTTTGGGGAAAAGTGAGTCAAAAATATTGGAATAAGATCTTCTTAAAGGAAGTAGGGAGAGATTGAAAAGGTGAAGGGGTGGGGTAGGGTGGGGGTCTAGACACTATTTTGCAAGTAATGTGGAGTCACAGAGATTTTTAGCTGGGTAGGGATATGGTCAAAGTGCAGTTCTAAGAAAAATAATCACTAAGTGCTATGACAAAGGAACTAGAGAGGCAGGGATATAGGTTAAAATGTCAGGAGAATGAGAAATAAAGAAATAAACTCAAAATGCATTAAAAACATGGAAAAGGACCCCCGCCCATGCCATACCCTGGCATGTGGTGGGATATTTCCGTGCTCCTCTGTGGGACTCGTCCCTTGGCCCTGTTGTCAGAGAACCTTGGGGTGACCTCCTCATGTCTGGGACACCAACATGGATCTCACTCTCAGTCTCTGGTTGGGAAAATGGGAAAACCACCCAGGACGGTGGAGCATGCCCTCAGGGGCCTGACTCAGGAGGAGAAACTGAAGCTCATAAATGTTAAGTTAACCATGACCCAGAACACACAGCTGTCGTGTGGCTGACAGGGTCATGGTGTTCTGATGGGTGTCAGGCCTGAATCTCTGAGGTGGGAGAGCTGAGTTCAAGACATTGGACCACCAGAGACCTCCCGGCCCCACATAGTATCAATTGGTGAGAGCTCTCCCAGAGATCTCTGTCTCAATGCTAAGACTCAGCTCTACCCATTGGCCAGCAAGCTCCATGCCAAACATTAGAAAGACAGGAACACAACACCACCCATTAGCAAAGATGCTGCCTAAAATCATAATAAGGCCACAGACACCCCAAAACACACCACCAGATGCAGACCTGCCCACCAGAAAGATAAGATCCAGCCCCACACACCAGAACACAGGCAATAGTCCCCTCCACAAGGAAGCCTACACAACCCACTGAACCAACCTCAGCCAATGGGGGCTGACACCAAAAACAATGGGACCTACAAACCTGCAGGCTGTGAAAAGGAGACCCCAAACACAGTAAGTTAAGCAAAATGAGAAGACAGAGAAATATGCAGCAGATGAAGGAGCAAGGTAAAAACTCACCAGACCAAACAAATGAAGAGGAAATAGGCAGTCTACCCAGAAAAGAATTCAGAGTAATGATAGTAAAGATGATCCAAAATCTTGGAAATAGAATGGAAAAAATACAACAAATGTTTAACAAGGACCTAGAAGAACTAAAGAGAAAACAAACATTGATGATGAACACAATAAATGAAATTAAAAATTCTCTAGAAGGAATCAATAGAAGAATAACTGAGGCAGAAGAATAGATAAGTGACCTGGAAGATAAAAATAGTGGAGGTAACTACCACAGAGCAGAATAAAGAATAAAAGAATGAAAAAAATTGAGGACAGTCGCAGAGACCTCTGGGACAACATTAAATGCACCAACATTCAAATTATACAGGTCCCAGAAGAAGAAGAGGAAAAGAAAGGGACTGAGAGAATATATGAAGAGATTATAGTTGAAAACTTCCCTAACATGGGAAAGGAAATAGTCTCTCAAGTCCAGGAAGGGCAGAGAGTCCCATACAGGATAAATCCAAGGAGAAACACACCAAGACACATATTAATGAAACTATAAAAAATTAAATACAAAGAAAAATATTAAAAGCAGCAAGGGAAAAGCAACAAATAACATACAAGGGAATCCCCATAGGTTAACAGCTGATCTTTTAGCAGAAACTCTGCAAGCCAGAAGGGACTGGCAGGACATATTTAAAGTGATGAAAGGGAAAAACCTACAACCAAGATTACTCTACCCAGCAAGGTAGATCTGACAGAGAAATTAAAACCTTTACAGACAAGCAAAAGTTAAGAGAATTCAGCAACACTAAATCAGCTTTACAACAAATCCTAAAGGAACTTCTCTAGGCAGGAAACACAAGAGAAGGAAAAGACCTACCAAAACAAGTCCAAAACAATTAAGAAACTGGTAATAGGAACATACATGTCAATAATTACCTTAAATGTAAATGGATTAAATGCTCCAACTGAAAGACATAGACTGGCTGAATGGATAAAGAACAAGACCCACATATATGCTGTGGACAAGAGATCCAGTTCAGACCTAGGGACACATACAGGCTGAAAGTGAAGGGATGGAAGACATTCCATGCAAATGGAAATCAAAAGAAAGCTGGAGTAGCAATTCTCATATCAGACAAAATAGACTTCAAAATAAAGACTATTACAAGACACAAAGAGGACACTACATAATGATCAAGGGATCAATCCAAGAAGAAGATATAACAATTGTATATTTATGCACCCAACATAGGAGCACCTCAATACATAATGCAAATGCTAACAGCCATAAAAGGGGAAATCGACAATAACACAGTCATAGTAGGGAACTTTAACACCCCACTTTCACCAATGGACAGATCATCCAAAATGAAAATGAATAAGGAAACATAAGCTTTAAATGACACATTAAACAAGATGGACTTAATTGATCTTTATAGGACATTCCATCCAAAAACAACAGAATACACTTTCTTCTCAAGTGCTACTGGAACAGTCTCCAGGACAGATCATATCTTGGGTAACAAATGAAACCTCGGTAAATTTAATAAAATTGAAATT
This sequence comes from Kogia breviceps, assembly GCF_026419965.1. NCBI lineage: Eukaryota > Metazoa > Chordata > Mammalia > Artiodactyla > Physeteridae > Kogia > Kogia breviceps. Next base: position 26,328,616 of record NC_081328.1, read on the forward strand.
GTATCAAGTATCTTTTCTGACCACAATGCTATGAGACTAGATATCAGTTACAAGAAAAAAACTGTAAAAAATACAAACACATGGAGGCTAAAAAATGTGCTACTAAATAACCAGGAGATCACTGAAGAAATCAAAGAGGAAAGGAAAAAATACTTAGAAACAAATGACAATGAAAACACGATGACCCAAAACCTATGGGAAGCAGCAAAAGCAGTTCGAGGAGGGAAGTTTATAGCAATACAATCCTACCTCAAGAAATAAGAAAATCTCAAATAAACAATCTAACCCTACACTTAAAACTAGAGAAAGAAGAATAAAGTCAGTAGAAGGGAAGAAATCATAAAAATCAGAGCAGAAGTAAATGAAACAGAAACAAAGAAAACAATAGCAAAGATCAATAAACCTAAAAACTGGTTCTTTGAGAAGATAAACAATATTGATAAACCATTAGCCAGACTCATCAAGAAAAAAGGGAGAAGACTCAAATCAACAGAATTAGAAATGAAAAAGGAGAAGTAACAACTGGCACGGCAGAAATACAAAAAATCTTGAGAGATTACTACAAGCAAATCTATGCCAGTAAAATGGACAAGTTGGAAGAAATGGACAAATTCTCAGAAAAGCACAACCTTCTGAGATTGAACCAGGAAAGAAATAGAAAATATAAACAGACCAATCACAAACACTGAAATTGAAACTGTGATTAAAAATCTTCCAACAAACAAAAGCCAAGGACCAGATGGCTTCACAGGGGAATTCTATCAAACATTTAGAGAAGAGTTAACACCCATCCTTCTCAAACTCTTCCAAAATATAGCCAAGGGAGGAACACTCCCAAACTCATTCTACAAGGCCACCATTGACCTGATACCAAAACCATACATAGATGTCATAAAAAAAGACAACTACAGAGCAATATCACTGATGGACATAGGTGCAAAAATCCTGAGCAAAATACTAGCAAACAGAATCCAACAGCACATTAAAATGATCATACACCACGATCAAGTGGGATTTATTCCAGGAATGCAAGGATTCTTCAGTATATGCAAATCAATCAATGTGATACGCTATATTAACAAACTGAAGGAGAAAAAAACATATGATAATCTCAATAGATGCAGAAAAACCTTTTGACAAAATTCAACTCCGTTATATGATGAAAAGTCTCTAGAAAGTAGGCATAGAGAGAACTTACCTCAACATAATAAAGGTCATATATGACAAAACGACAGCCAACATCATTCTGAATCGTGAAAAGCTGAAACCATTTCCTCTAAAATCAGGAGCAAGACAAGGGTGCCCACCATTACTCAACATAGTTTTGGAAGTTTTAGCTACAGCAATCAGAGATGAAAAAGATATAAAAGGAATCCAAATCAGAAAAGAAGAAGTAAAGCTGTCACTGCTGGCAGATGACATGATACTACACACAGAGAATCCTAAAGATGTTACAAGAAAAATACTAGAGCTAATCAATGAATTTGGTAAAGTATCAGGATACAAAATTAATGCACAGAAATCTCTTGCATTTCTATACACTAATGATGAAAAATCTGAAAGAGAAATTAAGGAAACACTCCCATTAACCATTGTAGCAAAAAGAATAAAATACCTAGGAATAAATCTACCTAAGTAGATATAAGACCTGTATGCAGAAAACTACAAGACACTGATGAAAGAAATTAAAGATGATACAAACAGATGGAGAGATATACCATGTTCTTGGATTGGAAGAATCAATATTGTGAAAATGACTAGAGTGCCCAAAGCAATCTATAGATTCAATGTAATGCCTATCAAACTACCAATGGAATTTTTAACAGAACTAGAACAAAAAATTTTACAATTTGTATGGAAACACAAAAGACCCTGATAGCTAAAGCAATATTGAGAAAGAAAAACGGAGCTGGAGGAATCAGGCTCCCTGACTTCAGACTATACTACAAAGCTATAGTAACCAAGACAGTATGGTACTGGCACAGAAACAGAAATATAGATCAATGAAACAGGATAGAAAGCCCAGAGATAAACCCACACACATAGGGTCACTTTATCTTTGACAAAGGAGGCAAGAATATATAATGGAGAAAAGACAGTCACTTCAATAAGTGGTGCTCGGAAAAGTGGACAGCTACATGTAAAAGAATGAAATTAGAACATTTCCTAACACAATATACAAATATAAACACAAAATAGATTAAAGACCTAAATGTAAGGCCAGACGCTATAAAACTCTTAGAGGAAAACATAGGAAGAACACTCTTTGACATAAATCACAGCAAGATCCTTTTTGACCCACCTCCTAGAGAAATGGAAATAAAACCAAAAATAAACAAATGGAACCTAATGAAACTTAAAAGCCTTTGCACAGCAAAGGAAAACATTCTCAGAAAGAGAGAAAATATTTGCAAGTGAAGCAAATGACAAATGATTAATCTCCAAAATATACAAGCAGCTCATGCAGCTCAATATCAAACAAACAACCCAATCCAAAAATGGACAAAATGGGCTTAAGATCTAAATAGACATTTCTCTAAAGAAGATATACAGATTGCCAAAAAACACATGAAAGGATGCTCAACATCACCAATCATTAGAGAAATGCAAATCAAAACTACAGTGAGATATTACCTCACACCGGTCAGCCGTCATCAAAAAACCTACAAACAATAAGTGCTGGATCGTATGGTAGTTCTATTTGTAGTTTTTTAAGGAACCTCCATACTGTTCTCCATAGTGGCTGTATTAATTTACATTTCCACCAACTACAAATAGAGCTACCATATGACCCAGCAATCCCACTATTGGGCATATACCCTGAGAAAACCATAATTAAAAAAGAGTCATATACCAAAATGCTTATTGCAGCTCTATTTACCATAGCCAGGACATGGAAGCAACCTAAATGTCCATCAACAGATGAATGGTAAAGAAGATGTGACACATATGTACAATGGAATATTACTCAGCAATAAAAAGAAACGAAATTGAGTTATTTGTAGTGAGGTGGATGTAGCTGGAGTCTGTCATACAGAGTGAAGTAAGTCAAAAGGAGAAAAACAAATACCGTATGCTAACACATATATATGGAATCTAAGAAAAAAAAATGTCATGAAGAGCCTAGGGGTAGGACGGGAATAAAACACAGACCTACTAGAGTATGGACTTGAGGACATGAGGAGGTGGAAGGGGGAAGGGTAAGCTGTGACGAAGTGAGAGTGTCATAGATATATGTACACCACCAAATGTAGGGCGGATAGCTAGTGGGAAGCAGCTGCATGGCACAGGGAGATTAGCTAGGTGGTTTGTGACCACCTAGAGGGGTGGGATAGGGAGGGTGGGAGGGAGGGAGACACAAGAGGGAAGAGATATGGGAACATATGTATATGCATAACTGATTCACTTTGTTGTAAAGCAGAAACTAACACACCATTGTAAAGCAATTATACTCCAATAAAGATGTTAAAAAAGAGAAGAATGAAGATGTTAATCTGAAAAAAAAAGTGCTGGAGAGGTGTCAGAATGACTGTCACCAAAATATCTACAAACAGTAAGTGCGGGAGAGGGTGTGGAGAAAAGGGAACCCTCTTGCACTGTTGGTGAGAATGTAAATTGATACAGCCACTATGGAGAACAGTATGCATGTTCCTTAAAAAACTGAAAATAGAATTATCATATGACCCAGCAATCCCACTGCTGGGCATATGTCCAGAGAAAACCATAATTCAAAAAGAGTCATGTTAGGGCTTCCCTGGTGGCGCAGTGGTTGAGAATCCGCCTGCCGATGCAGGAGACACGGGTTCGTGCCCTGGTCCGGGAAGATCCCACATGCCGCGGAGCAACTAAGCCCGTGAGCCATGGCCGCTGAGCCTGTGCGTCCAGAGCCGGTGAAAAAGAGTCATGTTCCACAGTGTTCATTGCAGCACTATTTACAATAGTCAAGACATGGAAGCAACCTGAGTATCCATCGACAGATGAATGGATAAAGAAGATGTGGTACATATATACAATGGAATACTACTAAGCCATAAAAAGATATGAAATTGATTTATTTGTAGTGAGGTGGATGGACCTAGAGTCTGTCATACAGAGTGAAATAAGTCAGAAAGAGAAAACCAAATACCATATGCTAACACATATATATGGAATCTAAAAAAAATAAATAAATGTTCTGAAGAATGTAGGGGCAAGACAAGAATAAAGACGCAGATGTAGAGAATGGACTTGAAGACACAGGGAGGAGGAAGTGCAAGCTGTGATGAAGTGAGAGAGTAGCATTGACATATATACACTACCAAATGTAAAACAGATAGTGGGAAGCAGCCACATAGCACAGGGAGATCAGCTTGGTGCTTTGTGACCACCTAGAGGGGTGGGATACGGAGGGTGGGATGGAGGCTCAAGAGGGAGGGGATATGGGGATATATGTATACATATAGCTGACTCACTTTGTTATACAGCAGAAACTAACATAACATTATAAAGCAATTATACACCAATAAAAATGTTTAAAAAAACTTGAAAAATGAGTGGATGGATGGCTAAAAGGATAATAGTAGATGGAGTAGGATGGGGTAAAGGGTTGCAGGAATAAAGAAAATACTATAAATACTATACTTTTGAGTGTAGGGGACTAGAAGAATAAGTAGCATCTGGCGAGGGACAGAACATTCCAGAAAGGGAGCCTGGTATTGGCAAGTTAATACACAAACCTGAATTCAGAGTGATGGTGCAATCCTCTTTAGAAGTGTTAAGAAGACAGTTGGAATTGTGCAACAAGTAGTACATTCTAGGAAGTTCTCTATTAGGGTAGATTACTCATTTTATAAGTTATCCTTCTGATTTTCTTTTATTTTCATGCTAGTCCAAGTGTTACCTGACAGAGCTGGGGTGACTAGGGGAAACCATTTACTGGGATAGGAGGGTCCTAAGGGTTGGATTTAGTTGGGAATGGCATATCCCAAGATTGCCAAAGGCCATTCTAATAGAAAGCTTTGAAATAGGAATCAAGGTCCATACCAGGAAGAAAATGCCATGAGTCAAGTTCAAGAAGGGATGAAAGGATGGGGAAATTTGGTTTGTGGAAGAGCAGGATGGAGTGAGATGCAGAAATAGTTTGTCAAACAGTTTAAGCCCAAGGCTGTGAATGGCAGGTTGATGCCAGGGAACTCCCTTTTCTGAAAGGATAGTGACAATGATGACAAGAGTAGGTGATTAAAATATAGTTGAGTAGGGCGATAGCGATGCAAAACCTGTGTTGAAAGATGGAATACATGCTGATGATGGAAGAATGCAGCATCATTTGAGAATTAGGCTAGGGAAAGGAAACCCAGGTAGCTATTTGAGCTTAAATTAATGGATACAATATTGCTGCCAGCAGTAAAAACATAAGAAAGAAGGATTTGGCTAATACATATTGCACAGCTGTGTAGAGTGAAATAATGCATGCTATCACTTACTGGGAGACGATTAAGTGCCAAGTGAGATGGTGATCTTGTCTTTTCGTATGTTATTTCTCATCGTTGCAACAATCCTGACAACTAAGATGAGGAAACAAAAGCTTAAAGTGATTAAAGGACTTCATCTAAAAGTGACGGGTCCAAGATGTAGTTCATGATTTTCTGTTACTCCAGGCTAAGTAAGAATTTCAACATTTGCTCCAATCTGTGTACAAAGGGTATAGGCTAAATTATTAAAGTATGGTTGAACTTAGAACATAAGTGATAACTCTGATATTGTACTGAATTCATACCAACAGCACTTAAACATGCTTTAAGTTTTTCTATCAAAAACAAAACATGTCGAACACGTCCTTTCTCTGCTTTTTACAGCCCTAGTCTGGATTCGTCTCTACCCAGCTTCACAGAGTTGTAACCTTGCTGCCTCCATTCCACATTTTCTAGTGGCTGGTGTGCTTCTCCGCACTGCTGCACCACAGAGCTTTCTGGAAGGTCACCAATGACTACCAAGGTTCTCAATCCAAAACACCTTCACCTTCTTGACCTCTGAGTGGCATTCAGAACTGTTGACAACTCCCTTCCTTGAAATGCACTTTTCTTTTGGCTCAGGAACTTTACAAACTCTTGGTTTTCTCCTTACTTACTTGGCTGCTCCTTTGGTGTCTCATCTCTCTTTTTTCTGTGTCTTTAAAAGTCAAAGTTGCTCAAGGTCCAGTCCTAGGGTTCTCCTCACATCACTTGTTTACTCTTCCCCTAGGCAATTATGCCCATGATTTCAATACCATCTATGTGGCCATCCTACATTTATATATCTAGTTTGGATCTCTGTTCTGAGCTCCAGACTCATATGTCAAACTGTTTATTACATGTCTTACAAATCCCTGTGCATCAACATGTTCAAAACTGAAATAATCTTTTCCAACCTTTTGACTACCTCTTCCACCTCTCCGAACCTCCATGGTCCTTATCTCAGGAAATGGCAAACTGTCCTCTAGTTGCCAAGGCATGAACTCTTTCCGTGAATCCCTTTCTGTATCAAATTAATCAAAAAGGTATCTTGATTTTATTTCTTAAATATCTCTCAAATCAACAGATTACAAGTGCCTTGAGGGAAGAGACAAACTCTCTCTTGCTCATAGCAGTAAACTTAGTACATCACATGGTGCCTAGCAGAGAATGAATGTTCAATAAATATTTGTGGATTAAATGAATAAATAAGTGATTCAACCTGTTCACTTCTTACTATTTTTTCTACTGTTCTTCCAGTACAAGCTACCCTTATTTCTCAGCTGGGCTACCCAACTCAGAGGGTTGCTGGGAGGGTTAAATGTATATTAATATATGTAAAACACTGGAACAGTGTCTGGCACATTGTAAGTCCTCAACAAATGTTAGCTGTCATTAGCAGTAGCAATAGTAGTAGCAGCAGGAGTATGAATACTGATAAGGGACATAAGTAAGTATGTTGTCACTGATTCTAAGGTAGAAATGAATCTTCTTGATTTTATAACAGAGATATCCCCGTGCAAGTCAGGCATTACAAAAAAGTATTCAAAAATTAAAGGACTTTATGGGAAAACTGAAATCCTCATACATTGCTGGTGGGAATGTAAATTGGGGTGGCCACTTGGGAAAGCACTTTGGCAAATAGTTCCTTAAAGGGTTAGACATAGATCTACCACATGATCCAGCAATTCCATCCCTAGGTATCTATGCAAGAGAAATGAAGACACATGGCCTCACAAAAACTTGTGCATGAATGTTCCTTGTAGCATTAGCCATAATAGCCAATAGTGTAAACAATCCAAATGTCCATCAGTTGATAGATGGATTTAAAAAAATCCCCCCAAATGGTTTATCCGTATAATGGATACCTTAACAATGAAATAGTATTTCAAAAACAGAAAGTACTGAAACATGCAGGTGATATTTGAACTGAGTTTTGAGAGATTTCCATTCCTCATATGGGCCAGCCTAGTGCTTTCTGCACAAATTAGTTAACATATTTGGGAAACTGAACTTTCAATCTTGGTCTAAAAAATGTAACTGTGTGGCTAATAGGGAAGGTAGTAGAGAGCCAGACTGGGCACTTCTGCCTCTAGCCTTGCTATCCAGGGGTCCAAGACTGTCCCATGACTTAGAGTGACCACCAGGACCCTCCTCACCAGAACTAAGAAATCTTAGAGTCCTGTGACTTCTAGCCCCAATGATAATTCAGATTTTCAAGAATTATCCTTTTCTCTCATATGCTGGAGCAGTTACTTCCTAGATACTGGATCTTTGAATTTTAATACAAGGTCCTTTCACTATAAAGTGGACCAAATGAAAGGAAAAGTATATGTGACTTGGAAAGGGATAAGCTTTCAAATATCTCATTATTTTTCTACTAAATTTTATTTTAAAATTATATGAGTCATAGCTTTTCAAACTCAGTTGTCTCCCCAGTGGTTAAAACTGTTTTGTTTGACATGCATCCTTCAATTCACATATATGAACTGTTAAAAATATATTTTTGTTCATGAGAGTGCAACTTACTTTTTCTCATGCTTTGCTTTGGAGAACTTTGCATGTCAGTACTTACAGACCTGACACATTCACCTTAAGTTCTGCTTACTAATCCATTTTATGGATAACAGGCTCAAGTCCCTGTTCATCACTACAAGCAACACTCCAGCAGACATCCTTGTCTGTGGGTCTTCATATATACATGCTAGTGACTCTCCAATGTAACCACAAGAAGAGGAATCAATGAGTCAAAGAGCACAATGTTTTAAATTTTAATAGATCTGTATTAGTGTCCTATGGCTGCTGTAACAAATTGCCAGAAACTAATGGTTTAAAACAACACAAACTTACTATATTCGAGTTCTGTTAAGTTTTAAGTCTGACATGGGCCTCATAGGGGTAAAGTCAAGTTACTTACTGCTGGGACTGCATTCCTTTCTGGGGGCTGTATGGGAGAGTCTGTTTCTTTGCCTTTTCCAGCTTCTAGAAGCTGGCTGCACTCTTTGCCTCACGCCCTCCTTCTTCCATCTCCAAAGCCAGCAGTGGCAAGTGGAGTCCTTCTCATGTTACTCTGACCTTGCTTATGTCATTATTTCTCCTTCTCTGACTCTGATTCTTCTGTCTCCCTCTTCAGCTTTTAAGGACCCTTGAGATTACATTGGGTTCACCTGAATAATCCAGGATAATTTCCCTATGTCAAGATAGCTTATTAACCAGTATCTCAAGGGAAAAGAAATAAAAGCAAAAATAAACATATGGGAGCTAATCAAACTTAAAAGATTTTGCACAGCAAAAGAAATCATCAACAAAATGAAAAAATCAACCTAAGGAATGGGAGAAAATATTTGCAAACGATGTAACCAACAAGGGGTTAATATCCAAAATATCCAAATAGTTCATAAACTCAATATCCAAAAATCAAACAACCCAATCAAAAAATGGGCAAAAGACCTAAATAGACAGTTTTCCAAAGGATACATATAGATGGCTAACAGGCATATGAAAAGATGCTCAACATCACTAGTTATTAGAGAAATGCAAATCAAAACCACAACTAGGTACCACCTCACACCAGTCAGAATGGCTATTGTCAAAAAGCCTACAAATAATAAATGCTGGAGAGGGTGTGGATAAAAAGGAACCCTCCTAGATTGTTGGTGGGAATGTAAATTGGTGCTAAGACTATGGAAAAAACTAAAAATAGAGTTGCCATATGATCCAGCTATTCCACTTGGTTATATATCCAGAAAAAAAAAAGAAAACTCTAATTCAGAAAGATGCATGCACCCCAATGTTCAAAGCAGCACTATTTATAATTGCCAAGATATAGAAGCAACCTAAATGTCTATCAACAGATGAATGAATAAAGATATATATATATATATATATATATATATATATATATATATAATGGAATATTACTCAGCCCTAAAAAGAATGAAATTTCCATTTGCAGCAACATGGGTGGACCTAGAGAATATTTTGCTTAGTGAAATAAGTCAGACAAAAAAGACAAATACTATATGACATCACTTATATGTGGACTCTAAAAAATAATACATGTAAATCTATATACAGAGTCACAGACATAGGAAAAAACACTTATGGTAACCAAAGGGGACAGGGGAGGGACAAATTAGAATTATGGGATTAACAGATACAAACTACTATACATAAAATGGAGCAAAAGGATTTACTGTATAGCACAGGAAATTATACCCACTGTCTTGTAAAAACCTATAATGGAATATAATCTGCAAAAAAATGAATCACTATACTGTATGCCTGAAACAAACACATATTACAAATACTTCAGTTAAAAAAAAGATCAACTGATTAGCAATCTTATTACATCTGCAAACTTAATTCTTCCTTGCTGTGTAAGCTAACAGGCTCTGGGGATTAGGATATGGACATCTTTGGGGAAGGGGTATTATTCTGCCAATAATTATTCAAATGACTTTCCAATTGTGTGTTTTATTTTGTGAATTTTATTTTATTTATTTTTTATACAGCATATTCTTATTAGTTATCCATTTTATACGTATTGGTGTATATATGTCAATCCCAATCTCAATTGTGTGCTTTAATTCCCCCACCCCTCACACAATGTATGACTACCAATTTCCTTACATCCTCACTAATATTTGGTCTTATTATGCTTTTAAATTCTTGCCAATTGGGTAGATGAAAAATAAACCATTGGTAGCTCATCGTAGTCACTCAGAAGTTCCTTCTGACTGAGTAAATGGCTCTTTTAAGTTGTGTTTCCTCTATTACTAGCCAAGTTGAGCATCTTTTCACATATGTGTTGGTGTGGTGAAAAGGGTACATCACTCAGCGTAAACAGGCACAGCTCTTTCTGAGGGCAAAGTGACAGTCTTTGACAGTAGCAAAGTTTAATTGCACATACGGTTTAGCTCAGTTCATTCCTTTCCAGGAAATTCATTCTACGGAAATAATACAGAAGTTCATACACACACACATACACACACACACACACACACACACACACACACACACACACACATATATATATATTATACTCACCCCCCACATATATGTGCATGTGTGTATCCATCTGGCACGTTTTTAATAGTGAAGAAGTGGAAACAATCTAAACTCTACTAATAGGACAAAAATGAAATAAACTATGGTAATTATAGAATGAAACACTATGAGATAATTTAAAATAATTAGGTGTATCTGTGCACACTGGCATAGAAAGCGCAAGGACATATTCTTAAGTGAAGAAAGCTAGTTGCAAACCAAAATAATATACAGTTGATTCTATTTACAAGTTTGGAATAATTCAATGTCATCAAGTGCATTTGTTTTATATATAATCTATGTCTGTGTATATTCCTGTATATTTTTAGAAAAAAGTTCCCTGCAGGATATCCACCAGTTAATGGTGATTTTTCTGGAAAGGGAAAGGGATAGATAAGGCTTAGGGTATGGGTTAAAAAGAGAATTTCACTTTTTTCTCTCTATACATTTGTTTTGTTTGGCTATTTTACAATCTTTTGTTACTCTAATAATTAAAAAAAAAATTAAAGTGGGAGAAAAAAGAAAGAACCAGAGGCTGTAGAAAATTGACTTTCGTAGAAACCAGACTAGCTCCTTATATTAATGACTCATATAAACAGTAAATCAGATTAAAGTAGCAACCACAGCTAACCTTCTGTCTTCACCATTCTGGAGAGAGGCCATCTTTTAGGAAGTCAGTTCCCTCAGGAATGAGCTTACTGTGTTCTTTAGCCCATGAACAAACTCTGGAATTATACAATGCATAACTCTTCCTGGATTTGTAAAAATAACTTCTTGCTGTAATAAAACACTCTAGCCTGCATTGTAATAGTGATTGCCCTAAATGTATAATTTATGTAACACTATAACCATTTTTTGTCAATAAAACGCTGCAAGAATGGATTGAATCTGTGAGGCAAAGACAATTTCATCTGTGGTTAGCTGCTTGAGGGTTTTGCCATGACCTTAAGTCAAAATATATAGCCCAGACACTATGCCCTTGATCCAGAACATAGACTCCCCTTCCGATTACCAGTTTAATCCTCCCCAGTTCAGTGGGCTGAGCTGCTATAGAGGAGCAGCCATTCTGCTCATAATGATTTCAAGCTCTCTTCAGATTTAATGGAATAAACTCAATGAGTTATGCCACCAGGGCTTTGCCATCTTTTAAGCTTAATGGGTTCTCTTTCCTCATGCCCAGAGCAGAGCCAAAGGTGTTTCTCTCTTTGTTAAAGGTGGCAGATTCCTCATTTTCTTCTTGATCTATTTTTGTTTGCTTGTTTGTTTTATCTTTCCTCATGTATACATTGATATCAAGGGATTTGTTCCTAGTAATCCAGCTTTGTGACCACACATATTTTTTGCTAGTGATGAGAAGTGTTTGTTTAAATATTTACTAGTATGACTTTTAGGTATGTCATACTGTGGCCTCAGCAAAAATAGGATCATATTTCAAAGAGCAAAAGAGACTCACAGTTGCCCAGGGACAGGCTGTGAGGCATGACTAAGGGGCATTTGAGCAGGTCTGATGGATCCAGGTTCTTTGTAGATCAGGGTCCATTTAACCAGAGAGAAACCACTGGGAGATGGAGAACATGGGGTGAAAACAGGACAAAGAGCCAGGAGCACAGAAATTTGGGTTCCCTCCAAGTTAAAGGAAGGAAGGAAATGGATGCTCATTCAAGTTCAAAAGCCCAGTACCAAGCTGCCAAGGGGTAGGGGGTGTGAGCCCAGACAAATGAGACCAGGAGCTAACCCCAAACCCTGAGGAAGAAGGGAAGACTTACCCCCAGAAGCTCAGGGTGGCCCGGGTCGGCACACAGCAGCCTGCAGGCTGTTCCCCTAGACTCTGGTGTGATGCTGCCAGGCTCTGTTTAGACTCCTCACCATGGTTCCCAACCAGGAACTGAGAACTCTGTGCTTTCTCTGCAAACACGGCCACTGTGGTGGCAGGCCACTTGGTTATTGTGTGTGCAGGTGACATACCTTCTGCTAGGAGTGTCCTTACAGGAGGTGAGGAATCTGACATTTTAGGCTGGTACTTCTTTCCTCTTTCCTTTCCTAGGGAAAGTATTAGGGTCAGTAATGTGTTGCCCTCAGGATGGTTTGAAGCAGAGTTCAAAGCAAGTGTCAGTGCACCTAGATTTTAGGCTTGGCCTTCATTCATTCATTCAACATATATTTATTGAGTGCCTATGTTATACCAGACACTAGGCCCTGGATTTATAAACTGAACAAAAGAGAGAAAGACACAACTGAATTTTCAACTGTTAGGGGTGACAGACATTAATCAACTAATCCCACAGGTAAATATGTAATCACAAATTGGGTGATGAAGGAAAGACTTCAGGGTGATGAACATTTATTAGAATGGGGGTAAAAGAGGGAATACCTAGTCTGAGAACTCAGGAAGGCTTCCCTGGAAAGTGAAAAAAAATTGTAAGAATTAACTAGATGGATGGGAAGGCATTCTTCTAAGACAGAAGGAATAACATGTGCAAAGATCCTGAGGTAGGAAGGATGGAATGTGATGTTTAGGAAAGAAGGCCCAAGTGGTTAGCACTTAAGGTAAGAGGCAGAGGTTGAAGCCTGGCAGGGTCAGCCAGGTTTTTTTTGTTTGTTTGTTTGTTTTTAATAATAGGAAACTTCAATTGGCCACGAATATTGTTAATAGGAGCACTCCTTGCAAACAAGTACCACAAACTAACCAACCTCTGCTGGCCTTTAGATAAAAGAAAGTTCAAACAAGTGAGGCAGAAATTCTGTATTCTTATAAAGGGGCTGTTGGTGGAACTATTTTAACTCATTCCTCTTCATTTTCTCCCAGGTAGCCAGCCCTGCCTTTGTATTCTAATATGAAGTCTCCAAGCAGTGAGCCCTTCTAATTAGCCAAGCATTGTCAAATACTTTACATGCATTATTTCATTTAATCCTCTCAACAATCCCAGTTAGTTGTTTATTAGGACTGTTCACAGATATTTCAGGTCTCTCCCATCCTAGGGACAGAATTCACATGATAGAATTGTACTTCCCACCTCACTGAAGTTAGATATGGCCATGTGACCAACTTTAGTCAATCAAAGAGAAGGTAAAGCGAGTATGTCATTTTCACGTAGAAGCATTTAATTGTCAGTGTTCAAGCTCAACTTTCCTTTCTTTTTTCCTTTCATCTGATTGTGGAAGTGCATTTCCAGATCATTCTAGTATAATTCTCAATCAGGGGTAATTTTGCTCTGCAGGGAACATTTGAAAGTGTCTGCAGATAGTTTTGAATGTTACAACTGGGGATCCATCATGATCAATGCAACGGTTGCTCCCATCTTGTAAACCAGGAATCTGAGATTCAGAGATGCGTAGTAAGTTGCCTGAAGCCACCCAGCTAGGCAAAGCTGGATTTTTACCCAAATTATTTGGACTCCAAAGCCTATATGCTAACCATTCTATTAATGATTAACCAAACGTTAGTCATTAAGGATCCTGCTCACAGACCCCAGGGGAAAACGAAACCTTAACCAAGTTCCATCATGAACCCCCTCCCAAGGGAAGAAAGTGACTTACAAAATTGCTCCTATTTGTCTGAGAGCTATTTGTTGAGGGATTTCGAAAAGACGTTGAGAAACAGGTTTACCTTATAGAGGAAGACATCTCAGGATTTCAATACTTTGCTTTTGCACCCCATACTTCCTTGTACATATATGAACTTTTCCCCAGTCCTAATTCTAGTGCTTTGGAGATTCTCATTCTCTCTAGAAAAATTAGGAGTTTTAGTCACTGTTCATTTGCCAGGACCCTGGAATTTGGGTTCAAAAGTCAGTTTTTCCCTGTCCTGGCTGGGTTATTAGGTTACTTAACCTCTCCACGACTCTGTTTCCTCATCTGTAAAATTAATTGGTGTAATAAGAGTACTCTTCTCATAAAGTTGTCAGGGGAATTTAACCATCTAACTTTTGCAGGGGTTGGCACATAGTAAGCATGATATAAACATTTATTAAACAAGAGAACTGGGAAGATTTTGGTAAAGGAATGAAATGAGAAAAGCAGGGTTAAAAAAAGATGGCGTCTCATTGTCACCTAGGACGACGCAGAGATCTCAGTATCTCACCAAAAAGCTGTGGGCATACAGTTGCAGCCTATCTATTTGAGGGTGGCTGGGAAAGTCAGAGGAAGTATTGAAAAGGAGCCACTACTTGGAATAGGTCTTTGGGAAAGGGTAGGAGTAGCAGGTGGGCACAGTGCAATGGCACATTTGGGTAACGCAGGTCGTTCCCCTGAGGTCACTAGCTCAAACGTTGGATAAAGCACAACACTAATAAGCTCTTTTGGGATCTGACAATAAAGAATTTTGACTGTAGCTTAGAAGTTTCCCAACAAGCTCATTACATGCAGCCCCTTAAAAATACAGAAAACAGAGCCAGGCACTGAGGCTGTGGAGCACGGTAGTAGGCAATGAATAATTGCTCTGTGTTGACCCAGATACCACCTTACATGACTTGCTCTTGCAAATTCATTGTTGTGACTCTTTAAAAACCAATGAGAATCTTTTTTAAAAAAATGGTGGTTAGCCATTTACCTTCTTCTGAGAATATGGATAGAGCTCTTCTGACAAGATCTGAAACCACCAAGCTGGGAGGGGCAGAATCCCCAGTCTCCATTTGTTTCCCGAGTTCTTGGGCATCCTGAGTCCTCACCAGAACTTCAGGTCACTCAGGGCTGGTAACTCAAGCCCAGTCTCCCTGCTCCACTCCAAGAGCAGCAAGTGCCTGGACTCCAAGGTCTTTTCAGCAGCTGAGTGCCTTCTGCCAAGGCTTTGAGGTGGGAGGAAACCAATGCCTCCCAAATTTGATCTGGAAATGAGATACTTGATCCTTGACATTGAAGAAAAGGAGAACATTGCCCCTGGATTTTATTTTGGTTATTTTCTTTGGAGTAAGCCTTGAAACACATGCAAAATCAAAGTTTCATATGACACTCTTGGGGATAGCCTGAAGGTGAAGTGGGCATTTCAGTTTACAGTGGGCAAAAATCTCTCAGCTCCATCTCTCTCCAATGGATTCCTGGGGAAATGCCCACTGCTCCAGTTACCCAAGTAAGAGATTACCCAATAATAATCATTTATATTTCTCTTCATACATTTTCAATTGTTCTCCCTGGAATTTTCTATTTATTCCTCACCAAAACCCAGAAATAAGATTTGGTAGGACTGGATGGACTTTAAGATGAAATTTTTGAGGCAAAAACAAATATTATTAATCCTAAGTGAGAAGATGAGAAAACTGAGGTACAGAAAAGGGAAATGCCTGCAAAAGTCCTGTGACTGAATTATCATAGTTCTGGAATCAGAAATTGAGATTTAAGGTTCAAATCATCAATCCAAGATGCCAAAAGATGAATCCACTGATTAATATAGTATTATGATTATCCAGCAGGTAAATCAGTCCACAAGCCTCCATATCATACGTTATCAGGGAAATGCAAAATAAAACAATGAGATACTACTACACACCTATTAGAATGGCCAGGGGGCTTCCCTGTTGGCGCAGTGGTTGGGAGTCCGCCTGCCAGTGCAGGGGACGCGGATTCGTGCCCTGGTCCGGGAGGATCCCACGTGCCGCGGAGCGGCTGGGCCCGTGGGCCATGGCCGCCGGGCCTGCGCGTCCGGAGCCTGTGCTCCGCAGTGGGAGAGGCCACAGCAGTGAGAGGCCCGCATACCGCAAAAAAAAAAAAAAAAAAAAAAAAAAAAAAAAGAATGGCCAAAATCCAGACCACTGACGGCACCAAACACTGGTGAGGATGTGCAACAATGGTGACTCTCATTCATTGCTAGAGGGAATGCAAAATGGTACAGCCACTTTGGAAGACAATTTGGCAGTTTCTTAAAAAACTAAACATACTTTTACCATACTATCCAGCAATTGTGCTCCTTGGTATTTACTCAAATGGGTTGAAAACTTATGTCCACAAAAAAAACCTGCAAATGGATATTTATAGCAGCTTTATTTATAATTGCCAAAATTTGGAAGTAATCAAGATGTCTTTCAGTAACTGAATGGATAAACTGAGGTACAGAGAGAAAAGACATGGAAGAATTGTAAATGCATATTACTAAGTAAAAAGCCAGTCTGAAAAGGCTATATACTGCATGATTTCAACTGTAAGATATTCTGGAAAAGGCAAAACTATGGAGAGAAATAAAAAGATCAGTAGTTGCCAGACGTTGGGGAAAGGGAGGAAGCACAGAGGATCTTTAGGGCAGTGAAAGTATTCTGTATAATACTATAATGATAGATACATATTACACATTTTTAAAAACCCATAGAATGTACAACACCAAGAGCAAACCATAATGTAAACTATTGACTTTGGGTCATAATGAGGTGTGAATTTTAACAAATGCACCACTCTGTTGGAGGATGTTGATAATGGGGGAGGTCATGCATGTGTAGAGGCATATGGCAAATCTCCTTATCTTCCAATATTGCTATGAACCTAAAATTGCGCTAAAAATAGTCTATTAAAAAAGGAAACAGAATAGAAAAGAAACTATTGTGATGTCTTGTACTTCATAAAGGCAAGCATATTTTGAGAGATGCCGTTTCCTGTGTGAGTATGTGTGTCTAAAATCCATGTTTTACTATGGGTTGTAGTAAAGTTTAAACAACATCATATGGTTTCTAAATTCCCTTTCAACGCCAGCCCTTTTATTCCATTCATGAGCTAGGAAGAAGACAAAGGGTCATCCTCATACCAGAAGGACTCTCATCTGAGGATCTCAATGGTCTGTTCTGTGTGCAGCATTATTTTATGTTGGAGACACATCAGAGGATATTTACAATTGCTGAGCACACCATGAACAGCTGATCCATTTCCTCCACCAAGAATATCCCTCTTTTCTACCCCTATCTCCTTGTCCCCTTTGTGTACCTGGTGAATTCACACATATTCTTGACGATCCAGTTCAAATATTTCTTTCCTTCTGCAAACTTCCCTGCGGACCCAGGCAGAATGACCTGTTGCTTCCTGGGTACGCCCCAGAATGTTTGTGCATACACTTCCACTAGCTCTTCTTATTTTATTTTCAGCAGCTGCTTACACATCTGCCTCTCCCTCTAGACTGTGAATTCTTTGGGAACAGGAGCTGTTTATTTCATTTCCATATCATCACCCTGAGGCATGGGTTTGGAACATAGCAGCCACTTGATTATGCTGGTTGATTTAAACTGTATTCTCTTTCAGCGTATCCTACATCTGCAAGGCTATTCAGGGAAATAAATCGCTTTTGTCTCATGGAAGGACCAGCCCCTGCGATGGGACTGGGCAGAGCCCTGTCACCCATTTCTCAGCAAGCCGCTGAAGGAAACTCCTCCTGCTCACTGCACACAAATCTTCAGCCTTCTGCCAGCAGATGTGATCTGGGGAAGCTGCTCTGTTCCACTTCCCTGCAGTGCCTTTGGCTTTAGCCCAGTCTAGACTTGATAACTAGGAACTGCCACTGACCAGGCTGTATACTTTTGATCCCGTTCAGCTCTGTTCCTCCCTGCCCTGCCAGCCAGGGAGGCAGCCTGAAGAACTTTGGGTTGGGCAACTCCACGCTGGGGTATGCAGCACAGCAAGAGGCAAGATTCGTGTTCAAGTTGCTCATGACCTGAGTTGCCTTTCTCTCTCCTTCAGTGCTGGCTGACTTTACAAAAATTATTAAAATCAGCAGACTTGCTATTTCACAGATATCTCAGTAAGCACAGTCCCCAGGATCATCAACATAGCAGCCCTATTAAAGGGCTCACATGGTTAACTACCAAATACCAATAGTATGCTCACTTACATATTTTGCTGTGCACCATTTATGCAATATTTAATTTTCAAGTATGCACTTTTCCCAGAGCCTTAATTTACCTGCACCTAGACCCAATTTTCTCCTTAGGACATCCATGTTCAGGTTATAATATTATAGCACTAGAGTTGTTAAAACAGAGATTCCCCAATTCCTCCTGATGCCCAAATCATGTGTGGAACTTGAAAATACAGATTCCCTGGACCTTACTTTCCAGGTGCCTGAGGATGGCCAGGATGAGCTCAAGCATCTGCATTTTTCAGAAGCTCCCCAGGGGATTCTAATGCTTGTTTGTGTTGGAGACCCACCGCTTTATATGACTCCATCAGGGAATAAGAGGTTACGTATTCATGAACTCCCCTGATGAATAAAACTTACAAATTCAAAAGTTTAAACAATTTACCCATTTATGTCACATTGTTCTAAAATTTAATTTATTAAATATAAGCAGGAGGTATTGGACATAATTTGTCTATTTATGATGAATGATGTCTTTAACATTTAGTCCTATGTTGTGGTCTAGTGATGTGCTCATGTATAACTGAATGTATAACTCATCATTTGCCCCTTTACTACATGGCCCCAGATGTCCTGTTTCTCATACCTTTTCAGTGTTTCCCCTCTCCGTTTATGTTCCAGAGAACTGATGTTGAAAGAAGTAGGATCTCCAGAGTTGGTGGTGGGAGGAGGAGCACACACATTACTATGTGTTAATATATACACACTCTCTTCAATGAGTTCTGGTTTTGTACATTACTATGATATGACTTCACTAGAATATGGAGTTTGGTGCATTTTTCAAGTGTTGGAGATGGATTCCCAGAGGCACTCCTTGGTAATGAATGCAGTCTGTGCCCCTAAGGAGGACAATAACTGGCTGACATGGGAACCCAAATGGCTGTCATGGGAATAGAGTCTTTCAAAACTATATTCTAATCAACAAAACCACCTGGTAAATGTTTGTGGTACTTCTCAAACTTTAGTATGAAGGAGCAACTAGGTTGCTTGTTTAAAATGTAGATCTTGGGCTTCCCTGGTGGCACAGTGGTTGGGAGTCGGCCTGCCGATGCAGGGGACACGGGTTCGTGCCCCATTCCGGGAAGATCCCACATGCCGCGGAGTGGCTGGGCCCATGAGCCATGGCTGCTGAGCCTGCACATCCGGAGCCTGTGCTCCGCAACAGGAGAGGCCGCAACAGTGAGAGGTCTGCGTACCACAAAAAAAAAAAAAAAAAAAAAAAAAAAAAAATGTAGATCTTACAGCCCCACCTCCAGAGATTCTGACTCATCAAGTCTCAGGCTGGATGCAGAATCTGCATTTTTCATTGGTGTTCCAGGTGTTTTGATGCAAATAGCCAATCAACCAGTACTTTTTAAACTATTTTTGGTCAACGGCCAGTTTTATTTTTGCATCCCAATCTTCCACTGACCAATACCTGGTCCCTCATATCAGGAGATATACAATTCACCACACAAATGTGACTCTATCTAAACTGGTCTATGTCCTATTCCATGAGAAATATCTACTGAACATGCTGGAAGTTGTGGCAATGACAATTTGCTATAATTTTCTTGAGGACTCACATGGGTCCATGGACCACACTTTGAGTATCACCATCATATAGCACCAAGTTAGAAAGATTTCATTAGATTGTGAATTGCTGAGAGGTCCCTGACTCTGGTAACTCTAGGAATCCCCATAATCATGGTTTGGAGAAAAATGAATATCTAAGTGGTTAAAGTGTAAGTTGATGAAGAGGTAAATTTTGGGGCCTTTGGTCTTGCTCTGGGAGAAGAGAAGGGAAGCATTCATTTGTGACAGTGATTCCTCTCCTATATGATGAAGAAGTGGGGAGGGAGGAGTTCTGATGAGAAGACAGTGGTAAAGAGTCGTTTCTCAAGAGTCTGTGTTCTTAATCCAAGAAGACCCAGATAGGACTTAGACTATAGCTGGTCGGAGAGTCCCACTTGACAGGTTGGCCAAACCCTGAGTTTTGGGAAACAGGATGAGCTGAGAATGAGGCTGAGGCAATGGCTTCAGCTGAGAATCTGGGCTTGGTGGAAGGAAGTGATATTACAAGACTACTAATTCTTGGTTACCCTACTGCCTCCCAGGACTTCCTCTGTCTCTAGGTAATGGCAAAGATACTGGTATTAGCTTTAGAAATAGAATATCAAGAACTATCGTTATAGCCACTGTTTACTGTTACTGCTTAATTAACATGCCATAAAATAATTATCATGTGGTTCGCTATATGTATACCAGAGTAACTGATTACTGCACTAAAGTTCTCTCTGTGCTATAGTTTGCTTATGTAATGCAATTGTGTTCCACAACCTGAGAGGCGGTACTGTTTCCAAACATAGTGTGGTTCCCTAGGTGATGCTTACTGACTGGCTCTGAGAGATTTCTCCTATTTCATCAACTGTAATGATCACCAGAAAAGGTGAATGGCACCTAACCTTGGAATCCCAGGACCCATCGTAGACTCCTTCCATAATCTCATTTTCCATATCTGCTTGGTCTCCAAGTCCTATTATAACTTCCTTAATGTCCTTTGGACCATCCCATCTTCTCTGTGTTTATCACCATTTTCTTTGTTAGAGTTTCAGCTCTTTCTGAAATATTGCTATAGCCACCAAACCAGTCTCTCCCCTCTGCTCTTGTCTCCCTCATCTGTCTTCCTTACACCCTGAGAAAGGTGAAATGATCAAGTCACTCTCCACATAATACCCTTCTGTGACATCACCCTCATGGTAGAGTCCAGATCTCTTAGCGTGGCGGGATCCCTCATAATCTGGTCCTTTGTTGCCCCTCAAACACTACCCCCACCCCTTCTCATCACACTTCACTCCAGCCATGCAGAACTATATGCAGTTTCTCAAATGGAATAAAGGTTTTCCTCAAATTTGTTGACCCTCTGCCAGGAACCTCCTTCTCCTTATATTCTTTTTTAAAACAAAATATTTTTTTGTTTATTTAATTTATTTATTTTTGGCTGCATTGGGTCTTTTTTGCTGCGCGTGGGCTTTCTCTAGTTGCGGCGAGCGGGGGCTACTCTTCATTGCGGTGTGCGGGCTTTTTATTGCGGTGGCTTCTCTTATTGCAGAGCACGGGCTCTAGGTGTGCGGGCTTCAGTATTTGTGGCTCCTGGGCTCTAGAGAGCAGGCTCAGTAGTTGTGGCACACAGGCTTAGTTGCTCCGCGGCATGTGGGATCTTCCCAGACCAGGGATTGAACCCATGTCCCCTGCGTTGGCAGGCGGATTCCTAACCACTGCACCACCGGGGAAATCCTACTTCTCCTTATATTCTGTAGGTTGAATTTCTACTCATCCCTTAAGACTGAATTCCAATGTGGCCTCCTATGGACTGATTACACTGTTGTAGTGATTTGTCTAAATTTCTGACTTCTCCAGGAGAACAAGGGCCTTCTGGCAAATGGAAACTGGGTTTAATCAACCTTTGTATCCCCAGAGTGAAACACTAGGGGGCACAGCACCTGTAGGCACTTAATCTACACTTGTGGAACATCCCCGGAAGTGTCATGGAAGCACTATGATCCAGACCAGTGAATTGAGAAGAAGGGAAAGACAAGAAGCTTGGAATTCCAAATATTACCAACTCTTCCCAAACTAAAATCACTATTCATCTGAGATTTTCAAAATGTGCTAAAGGAAACATTGGTGAAGGAATAAAGCCAGGAAATTCAGCACTAAAGTATCTTGTGATCTGATCCATCACTCCCTTCCCGTGTGCTTTAAGTAAAAGTCTCTGTTGTGCCCTGTTTGACTAACAAGCCCCAGCATTTAAACAGAAATTGCTTTCTCCCCATTTAATGCACTGCTCATAGAGGCTCCTGGGTTAGAAAATTGGTGCACAGAAAAATAGCATGTCACTTTTGAGTTGTGACAAGGTAAGACTATCCATCCATTACTGTTCCTTTTCCAAACCTGCTGGGCAAATTGCAAAGTGGCAAAGAACAGCCTGGCAGGTGTGGACAGGCTGAAAGCAGCAGCTCTCTCTCCTCCTAAGCTCAGGGCATGTGATCTTGGCACTGTTTAATTAAGGTGTTGCTGGAAAAACACTTTGTTCTTCTCTTTCTCCCATCCACCTCCCAACACACATACAAACACATGCACCTTCTGATCTCTAAAGATTTGCTCTGGACAGCAGTAGAATAAATGTATTTATTGCGACTTTTCTGATTATAGAGGTGGGGGTAAGGTTTGCTCTTAGATGTTAAAATATAAATTCTAATTTCAGAGGTTTTGCTGGTTCTTTATGCAGTTAAAGGTGAAGTCCTCCGTTCACTTATTCAATCAATATTTGGCGAGATTTCACTTTGAGCCAGGTACCTTTCTAGGCTCTGGAGACACATTGGTTAATAAAGTCCCTGTCCTTATGGAGCTTACATTGTAGAGTAGGAGATGATAATAAATAAACTGGGAAGTATATTATACATCAAAAAGTGATACATGCTATGAACAAAAATGCTATGAAGAACAATAAAACTGTGGCTGTAATGGGGATAAAGTGGTGTGTATGCACGCGCACCCACACCCAGGTAAAGGGGGCTATTTTCCATGGGGTGCTTGTAGGACTTCTCTGAGTATATGAAATCTGAGAAAAGACTGTATTAGTTTCCTAGGGCTGCTATAACAAGTTACCACAAACTGGTTGTCTTCAAACAATAGAAATGTGTTCTCTTTCTCACAAGTCTGAAATCCAGAAATCTAAAATAAAATTGTCGATAGGGCCATCCTCCCTCTCAAAGCTCTAGACAAGAATCTGTTCTTTTGCAGCTTCTGGTGACTATCACCAGTCTCGTGGCAATATCACTTCCTCTTTTATGTGCATCTACTTTCCCTTTGCCTCCCTCTTATAAGTATACTTAGGATGCATTTAGGGCCCACCCAGATAACCCAGGATAAACTCTTCTTTTCAAGATCCTTAACCAAAACACATCTTTTTCCATATAAGGTAACATTCACAGATTCTGGGGATTAGACCATGGATATAACTTTGGGGGGGTGGACATCATTTAACTACACTACAGAAATCTAAACAATGTGAGGAAGAAATAGGAAATCCGGGGTAACAGTGTTTCAGGCAGAGAGAACAGCAGAGAACTCTGAGCCTGGAGCACACCTGTCCTGTGAAAAGAAAGGCAAGAAAGCCAGCGTGGCTGGCTTGCAGAGAGTTGCGGGTTAGAAGGTGTGACACGAGGCTCAGAGGTGTGCAGTGGTGAAGATGATATAAGGATGCAGAGAACTTCTGCTTTTACCCTGCGATGAGAAATCACTGAAAGATTCTGAGCTCAAGAATGATATGATCTGACTTGTGTTCCAACAAATGATGGATTTTTAAAGATGCACAGATATGCCTAAAGCCTAGAGACACAGTGACAGGACGACAGGCTGGGAAGTAAGGCAGGGCAGGGGTGGGAGTGTGGCTAGCAAGAAACTCTTGGTGGCAGGTAAAGGCCCATGGTTTCCATGGCAGGGGTATTTCATCTTGGATTTTGTTTTCCTATACTATTTCTACAGTCCCCTTCCATTATCCCAAACCTTCAGTAAAGGTCTAATACCACCTTGGTTAGGGTTCCTTCTGATAAAAGCAGCTCTGACTGTTCAAAGTACTTTGGGACTCTCAGGCAGGTTTGAATTCAAATTTCAGTCTCAGGACCATTTGGGGTGAGCATGGGAAGGGAGAAGATTCTGAGAGATGAGTTGTGCATAAGAGGATCTTAACTAACCATCAAGAACATGGGACAATAAAGTCCCAGCTATCAGTCAGAGCCTTGCATCCCTTTCCTATTAGACGACCACAACCCACTTTCCAGCTGGCGTCGGAAGAGCTATGCCCAGTAGAAAAGTAGTTCTAGGTAGCTGTGGAGAAGGGACACATGTGGACCTATCTTTTATTGGGCACTTAGCCTGGACAGGCTCTTTCATTAATTTTCTTTAAGTTAGTGCTAACTACAACCTCAGACATATACTGATATTATGGATACTTTACAGACAAGGAAACTGAGGCCTGGGGAAATAAGGTAAACTCTCGAAGGTCATATAGCTAATAAACAGCAGGGTTGGGATTTGTACCAGGCCTTTCTGATTCCAAAGAGCCCATGTTCTTTTATTTACATCAGGCTGAAATCCTGGGCCCCGGCTGGGAAACTCTTGTCCCAGGATGTCCTATTTCTCTGGGCATCTAGTGACATACCTAAGTCAGACCATTTGCTGAGCCCCTCCATGCCCATGCCTGTGGCTCATCTCAGAGGCCTGACCATCCCAATACTTCCCGGCTCTCGTATGGACTCAGCATCCTTCCCATTCAGCGTAGGTCCTTCTCTGAAATGCAAAGCCTGGCTTCTTTCTCTCTGGCTTTGCTGGCTCTCTAGAACACCTGTCAAAAGTAAGGAGTTCAGGGACTTCCCTGGTGGTCCAGTGGTAAAGAATCCCCCTTACAATGCAGGGGACTCGGGCTCAATCCCTGAGGGAACTAAGATCCCACATGCCGTGGGGCAACTAAGCCCGCGCGCCACAACTACAGAGTCCACATGCCCTGGAGCCTGCATGCCACAGCTAGAGAGAAACCCTTGAGCCACAATGAAGAGCCCACATGCTGCAGCGAAAGACCCTGCATGCCTCAACGAAGATTCCACATGCCACAACTAAGACCTGATGCAGCTAAAAATAAATAACTAATAAATAAATCTTTAAAAAATTAACAAGTAAGGAGTTCAGGAACCAGCTGGGAGGGTTTTCTCTGGACTTGTCCTGATGCTAGTTTATCAGAGAGGTTGAAAATAGTGATGCTGCTCTTAAAAGGCTTATTTCTCCAAATTAGCAACATTCTTTCTCAATATCCACATTGGCTAAGTGTTGAGTAGACCCGTATATTTAGCATCTGAGTTCTCTTGTTTGCACCGTCCCTGGATCTCTCTAAGCGCCATTTCCGTAAGTCTGTAATATAGCATGCCATCGTATGGAGATCTTAGGCTCTGTATTTGGAGCTTGGAGCACCATTTAACCCTCACTGCTGTTGTTTAGAGTTGCTCAAAATTCAGTTTTGAACTAGACAGTCTAATGATGGTAGCAATGATAGCTTGCATTCTTGGTGCTTAATTCAGTAACACTTTATAGGTACTACCTCATTTAGTCCTCACAATAATCACATGAAGACCCATTTAGTAAGAGAGAAAACTGAAACAGCATTGAAGTATAGTCATTTCTGCTATAGTGCAACATATGCATTCCTAAAAGTTACTACATTATTACTACGCTAAACATTTTACAAGTTTGCTATGCAAAATAATGCAATAAAAACCATGGCTTATAAGAAAATATGGATTGGGGTATGTATCAATATTAGTTGCCTAGAGCTGCCATAACAAAGTACCAGAAACCAGGTCCCACAGTTCTGGAGGCTAGAAGTCTGAAGTCAAGGTGTCAGCAGGGTTGGTTTCTTCTGAGGGCTGTCAGGTGGACTCTGCCCCAAGCCTCTTTCCTAGCTTCTTGTGGTTTGCTGGCAATCTTTGGCATTTCTTGGTTTGTTGATGCCTCACCCTGACCTCTGCCTTCATGTTTGCATGGATTTCTCCCTGTGTGTCATCACATAGTCTTCCCTCTGTGCATGTCTGTCTCTGTGTCCAAATTTTCCCTTTTAAAAAGGACACCAGTCTTATTGGATTAGGGCCCATTGTAATGATCTCATTTTAACTTGATTACCTCTAACAGATCATATTTCCAAATCAGGTCACATTCTAAGCACGGGGGGTTAGGACAGGGGACACAAGCCAACCCGTAACTGGGCACAACGCTCAAAAACTATCAGTCATTCATTCAGTAAAGGTAGGAAACTAATAAAAAGAGTAGCATAGTTTAAAGCATGTGAGATGGTTAAGAAATACCTTAAGTATTGCATAAATATGGCACTTCACCTTGGAAAAATGTAATGTTTACTTATGGAAGTGGCCTTGGAAGGGTTGCAGCTCTTGAAGTGGTGGAGGAGGGTTATCTGAAATCAGAAGGAAAGTTGTAATCCTTCTTGGATAGGTATGGCTCATAACACAGGCAGTGGACTGAGGCAGTTGTTTGAAATGTGCCTGTTTTGAGTATTCCCACGCGGCAGGTTTTATTCCTGGGTGCAGTTTCCTGCATTCACCTAGTATTTCTTGAGGAAATTATCTGTGAGCAAATTTGTGTTATGCTTGAATTGTTCCCTAATATAGCAATGTCTTTGGAACAATTTGCATGTTCAAAACAAACATTCTAGCAGAAGGGACTTTAAACTGCCCAAGGTCACAACCACGGTTGAGGAGGTGGGTTTTAAGCCCCAGGTAGATTGACACCACAACCCAAGGCCTTAGCCACTAAGCTGTCAAGTTGTTAGCGGTGGAAATGAA
Source organism: Kogia breviceps (assembly GCF_026419965.1). NCBI lineage: Eukaryota > Metazoa > Chordata > Mammalia > Artiodactyla > Physeteridae > Kogia > Kogia breviceps. The sequence continues at coordinate 26,355,348 of NC_081328.1, forward strand.
GTAAGAAAAGCAAATGACTTACTACCATGCCACTGTGTCAGGACTCTTCCCATAGTAGGCAGAAACCTAGGATCTCACTTCTCCTCGAGATTCCCTGCCCTGTCTCCTGGGACTGTTTATACGATAAGTCTTCATGTCTGTGATTATGTTACATTACAGAGCAGAGGGATTTTGCAGGCATGATTAAGATTACTAATTGATTGACTTTGAGTTCATTCAAAGAAATGTTATCCAGGTAGACCTAATTTATCACATAAGTCCTTTAAAAGTGGAGAGTTTTCTCTGGCAGGAGGCAGAACCATTCAAAGCCTAAGATTTGAAGAACTTTTGCTGGCTTTTAAGATGGAGAGGACCACACACAAGGGCCAGAAGAGAGTGGCCTCAGAGTTGAGAACAGCCCCTGGGCAACAGCCAGCAAGGAAACAGGGTCTTCAATCCTACAATCACATGAAACCGAATTCTACTAATAACCTGAATGAGCCTGGAGCAGATTCCTCTCCAGACACTCGGGACAAGACGCTAGCCAGCCAACAAACCTTGACTTTGGCCTTGAGACCCTACATGGAGCATCTAGTCGAGCCCACCAGCTCTGACCTACAGACTGTGAGCTGATAAACGGATGTTGTTTTAAGCCACTGAATTGATGGTGCTTTGTTACACAGCTTAGAAAGCCAACACTCTACCTTGCTTTCTATGCCTAGGCTGTGAGGCCAACAAGGTAAAGGAAAGGGAAGAACAAGGCCCTTGCCAGTTCCTCTGGGCGGGACAGAGGAATAGTGCAGACAAGTCCAATTTGCACCAACCCTTCCTCCCAGCCAGGTCCGGGCCCTTGTACAGAAAGACTGCATTATTTTGCTTTTGTACTGAATAAAAGATGCTTTATGATAATGTTTTCTTTTGTCTTCTTTTCTTCTTTTATGTATCTTGCTGCAAACCTTCAACATAAGTACTATTTGGAAATGTCATCAAATAAGGTTGGTTACCATCGATGACACATTTTAATTTTAGTTCCAGAAATTACCTAAGTGGGGTGGGGGACACCTCTCCATGTGCCCACATGAAAGGTACGTACACATTGCAGGACTCTTTTCCAATTAAAGTGGTTAATACATTAATGTCTGAAGCCCAGGTTGGAGTCACAATATTTTGAAATAGTGGCTTTCATTTGAAAATTAACCACAGCATTCTCTAGCTACTTTGAGTTAGGCCAATGCTGAACATCTTCCTGTTTGGTTGAAGTCCTTCATATCTGGATGCTATCAACATGGAAAAATGAGCTTGCCCCCAATTTGCTTTATAAAGAAGTCAGTGCTTTGAACACAGTGTTCACTTCCCTTCAGGGAACAACATATCTTGATAAGTGGAAATATTTTTTCAGCAAAGAATCTGCTCCTCCAGATTTGTTAAAACTAATTCAACAATCTGTCTCCATTCCTGTGTCTAATGTTGGGGTAAAAAGAATTATGGGTAACTTGTGTTGAGTTAGTGAGAAATGAACAGACTCTGTGTGTGTGTGTGTGTGTGTGTGTGTGTGTGTATGCATGCACACACTTCATTTGCTTGGAAGAAAAATGAGATGTTTGAAAAATAAATTTTAATTGAGAGGTAAACCATATTTTTAAAAATATATGCTGCAATATCAATTGCACAGTTTTACTCAGTGAAGTTGCTATATCATACCGACAGTTCCATTTTGTTTTGCAATTTTGATTAACAGTTATATTTTGAGTCTGTCATTTGTGTTGAACCATTCGTCGACTTCTTGGCTGGGTTGGTATAGGACTTTAATCATATCTCTACTTTTTGGTGCTACCATTATCCTCAGAGTTGAGTATTTCATTTACTTCAATAGACATTTTTTTGAGGTGCTACCACATCCTAACTCTGAACGAGCTTTCAGGGAGACAGGAATGAATAATGCAGTCTCTGTTCTGAAGATGCTCATAGTATATAACAATGGTTCTCCAGTGTGTCCCAGGGATGGAGGCCTAGAATTCCTCATGCTTGCTGTAAATACCATGACGTACTGGTAAGTATGTTAACATAAAGTGAACACTATAAAACATTTTTATGGTAAGCCAGACATGATTTTACCTTAGAGTCTAAGATAGACAGTGTCTGTGCGTATCAAGACTTAAGAAAGAAAGAAAAAAAATGATAAGAAAAAATGCAGGCACGGGGGCAATTCTACATCTAAAATTTTTTCTGTAGATTAGAAAAGAGACATTACTATTTTATTGTGGTTTTAGCTTGCTGTTTTATTAGGAAGAGTTAGTACATAAACAAATTGAATATGGCATGTTAGAAATCCTTATGAAGTTTACCTTTCAGGTGAAACACTGCTCTCTACCTGTGTTTTTCTCCTCCTCCAAAATGTTCAGTTTCTCTCTATTGCAAATAGGTTGGAAACTACACTACTTACCCTCACCTGGTATCCAGCCCTCCACATTCTGGCCACACCCTACACTGTGTTCCCACTTCACTCCACTGCATTCTCAGCTACAGTGACTCCAAATTGCCTCCTGTACCCCCTCCCACTCCCAGCATGCCCAGCTTTCGCCTCCTCACACCTTTTCCCACAATAACCCTCCCTGGCAGCCCCATCTTACCAAGAAGCAAGTTCAACTCAAACCCATGAGTCTTTCCCAGATATCCTCCCCCTTCAACAACCAGAGTGAAACCTTTCATTCTGATTTTTCCATTTTATTTTGTTTATACTTAGCAAAGTCTCTCTTGCAGTAGTGGTAGCAGATGACATGTAGCAGCCAGTAGGTGCCAAGCACAACTGTATTATCATACACATAGTGGGTGAAGAAACAGAGACTCAGGGAGGTGCTGCTGGAGGTACCCTGGATGGTTAATAGCAAAGCCACAGTTGGAGTCCCAGTCTCTGCTCCCAACGACAGTGCTGCCCTTACACCCTAGAGCCTCCCTTCAGTGTCTTCATCTTCCTGGGGATACAGGCAGACATGGGTCTTCTTCCCATCATTGTGTCTTTTACCTGGCAGCTACTCAAAATACATCTATGGAATTGAATTGAATTATATTAGGGGCAAGAAAAAAGATAACACCACTTTCCGTGCTCTTTCTAGCAAAGTTTAAAATGATTTATACTACTCACTACTGGTGAAAGAAAAAAAACACTTTAATTCATTGTTAATGGGAATGTTAATTAACACGCCCACTTTAGAACTATCAAAAGTTTTTAAAAAGTGTGTATGCCCTGATATGCAATTCTACTTTAAATTTTTTTAAAAGTGTGCATGCCCTGATATGCAATTCTACTATTTTTTTTTTTTTAGAAGGTGTTGGGGGTAGGAGTTTATTAGTTAATTAATTTATTTTTGCTGTGTTGGGTCTTCGTTTCTGTGCGAGGGCTTTCTCTAGTTGTGGCAAGCAGGGGCCACTCTTCATCACGGTGTGCACGGGCCTCTCACTATCGCGGCCTCTCTTGTTGCGGAGCACAGGCTCCAGACGCACAGACTCAGTAGTTGTGGCTCATGGGCCCAGTTGCTCCGCGGCATGTGGAATCCTCCCAGACCAGGGCTTGAACCTGTGTCCCCTGCATTAGCAGGCAGATTCTCAACCACTGCGCCACCAGGGAAGCCCTGCAATTCTACTTTTAGAAATTTCTTCCAGGAAAATAATTATAATCAAGTGCAAGGATACGTGTACAAATGTATTTCTTGCAGCATTATTGATGGCAGTGAAAATTGACAGGCAGTCTAAGTGTCCATTACTCAGGGGATGGATAAACATATCGGGGATGCCATATGGTGGAGTATTAGGCAGACATCAAAAAGGTGGGTATAGATCTATACGTGCAAAGATGGAAGGGTGTTCACAATATACTGCTGAATTGATACAAACGAGTTCCAGTAGAGTGAAGAGTATTTCCCTATTTTTCTCAAAAACAAAATCTTTCTTTTCTTTTCATCTCCCCCGTCCACATATACATATACAAATACAAACTTCTCTAGATGTCAAGTGGAATATTTTTTCTCCTCAGACTGGTGGTGAGGGTCCAAAGATGAAGTCAAATTATGCTAAGCACCCTCCATTCTAAAGAGAGCCACAGCCACGGTGGTGGCCACTCTCTGTAAGCTGTGCTAGGAGCTGCCAGGAGTGACCCCACCATCAATCATCTGCCTCCTTTTCCCTCCTCTAGACAGATTAAGCAGAGCTGCTAAAGATATTATTAGCCTTGTGAGGTTACAGGAGTTGAAGCCTGTTGTTCAACAGGTCAACATTCAAACTACTACACCAACGAAGGCTAAGATATAACTGTGAAATAGCTGACCGTGAAATATTAGTCTAAGCCCTAAACAGCCTGGCATTTGTTAGGAGCTCAACAAACATTTGTTGAATGGATGAACACATCAACACCTTTATCTTGCCAATCAGGAAACTGAGATGTGGGCAGTGGTCTAGCTAAAATCACACATGTAGGTCATGTCAGAGCTTGAACTAGGCCTTCTGTCCCTCAGTCTGAGGTTCCTGAAAACATGGTGATCTCTTGTCTCATCGTTGCTGCATTACAAGAGACGATAACTCAAGTTCAGAGAGGCTTGTCCAAAGCCATTCAGTTAGCTTGTATCAGAACTGGCCTAGGCCTCCAGACTCCCAGGTCAAGCTATTTCCACTTCATCTTACAACTGGCTTTCTGTCACCAGGCCTGGAAAAGAAGCCTCAGAAAGTAAAATGAAGATCCAGAAAATAAAAGGAGAAGACAAAGGATAACAGGTGGTATATTTTATGAGAACTAAAGAAGGTTGGTGACAGGATCATGTTTTATTTCTCCACCTTTGCCTACAAATTCCCCAAATGCACAATGATAACATTTCAGGAAGAATAAGGCCCTTGCCCAGAGGAAAAAGTTCTGGAGCACTGCTTGATATGGATGGATACACAGCTCACCCAGAAGTTGGGAAGCAAAGTCACCTTGGAACAAGGAGGGTCTCTCCTGACCCCTCAGAGTTGCTGAAAGGCCAGGAGAGCAGTGTGAAAGAAAAACCAAACATGTTTTACAAGTAAGAGAAGATCTTTGTTCTCACAATACCTCTCTTGATTTTGCTCTAAATGCCAAACAAAAAGCAGAAGAAAAGGAAAGAAGGAAGGAAGTTACACTGCCTCAGCATCATCTGGACCCCTATTTGGTTGCCATGACAGCACCTGCTGCACATTCTATTCATCTTCTTTGTTTCCCTTTACATCATTGTCTATGAGGACCATTTATCAGCTGGTGCCCCCCATTGGTGAAGCCTAACCAGTATATGTCTCTGAATAGTGCTAATTTCAAAAAATATATATTCAGAGATTTCAATAAAGGTCAAGATTTCCTGCTTCTCTTGAAACTTTGCAAGTTATGACACCTCAGGGCCTGAATTCCCACAAGGTTATAATAGACTTGAAATTAGTATCTGATGATCCCTTCCTTGGAGCGCAGGCTCTCCAGTTTGCCATTGGTGTCACCTGGCTGCTTCTCTCCTCCATGGTACCTGCCTGGGGACATTTGAATTTGAATCATCTTTTTGTCCAGTGGTGTCAAATCAGCAAGGTTTCACCTAAATATGCCATTTCCACTGCTGTTGGAGGACTACTCAAGAATAGGCAGGTGTTAATATACGGTATTTGTTTTTCTCTTTCTGACTTACTTCACTCTGTATGAAGGTCTCGGTTCTGAAGAACCCAGGGGCAGGACAGGAATAAAGACGCAGACGTAGAGAATGGACTTGAGGATACGGAGAGGGGGAAGGGTAAGCTGGGATGAAGTGAGAGAGTGGCATGGACACATACACACTACCAAATGTAAAATAGATAGCTAGTGGGAAGCAGCCGCATAGCCCAGGGAGATCAGCTCAGTGCTTTGTGACCACCTAGAGGGGTGGGATAGGGAGGGTGGGAGGGAGACGCAAGAGGGAAGAGATATGGGGATATATGTATACGTATAGCTGATTCACTTTGTTATACGGCAGCAACTAACACACCATTGTAAAGCAATTATGCTCCAATAAAGATGTTAAAAAAAAAAGAATAGGCAAGTGATGCTCAGACCTAACCATGTGTGAACTTTCCAAAGTTATTTCCACCAGCTAAGGTCCTACCTAGTCTCTAATGCAGCTGATCTTGAATGTCAGCTTGGGTTTTCCCCTAGCAGCCCGCTGCTCTTAGTGTCCATAATGCCAGCGGCCCCTGCTTGCTGGCTGCCTGTTCTTCTTGCTCCTGGACAGGTCCACTTTCATACTCTGCTTAAAGTCAGAATCTGGGAATCTAAAAATAGTCAATCATCACAGCACTGACGTCATGATTCTGTTGTTCCGAGAGCAATTCTCCATCAAAAGAATATTTTCAAGAAGCAGTTATGTTTAAGTTAAAAAACGACATATGAAATGACTTCGAGCTCTTATTGTTTCACCCCTTTCCCACTCCCTGGACACAGAAGCACCTTTTAGAGGTCTGGTTACGCAGAAGAGTAGGAGGGAGTGTGGACCCTGGTTCTGCTTGGAATTGTAAAGATTGGTTTGACTTAACCTGTGCAAAGCCTTCAGTGCCTGGTCTAGCATCTGACACAGAGTAGGTGCTCAAAATATGTTGGAGGAAAGACGGAGAGGTAGAAAGTTACCCAGTACATATGCTTGAGTTTCTCCATTTTCTTTTAGTGACGTTTATTGAGTTCCTACAGAATGTAAAGCGTTTTTCTAGGCACAGTTGAGTTTCATTCATTTACTTAATTCATTTCTTTGGTCCTTAAGTGACTACTTTGCTTTCCTGAAATTCCCATTTGTGTGTGTGATCACCAGCTCATAATCTCATCACTCACTCAAATATTCTTCAGGGGCCAAGTGCTCCTCCATCATCAGCAGTCATAACAATGCACTGATATCTAAAATTGACAGAAAATCTCCTCCTTCTGTTTCCCATGGTATAATATGGAATCTCATCAATCACCCAGGAAAGAAAATTCTCCAGTACCTTTTTCTATAGACTAGAATGATTCACATCCTCTCAAATTCATCTAAACCCTAGAGAGCTCTCTGTGCGAGGTACAATGGCAGGCTGTCCTCCTCTGAACCAAGTTCATGAACAGTACCTTCTAACATCCGGAGAGTAATTCACCAATCAGTAAGTCACTATGCTGTTTCATCGGACCATGATTAAGCCAATACACCCCCCGAGAGCATAAGGGGTAGCATGTAGTAAACATTTAATAAACTTTTGATGAGACGAATGAATGAATACACAGAGAATGAAAGGACAAACTGGGCACTGATTTTACATGTAAAACAGAGACCTGAAAATTATGGGGCTTGTGTTCTTTTTATTTTCAATTTATTTATTTTATTTTTGGCTGCATTGGGGGTTCTTTTGGTCCTTGCGGGCTTTCTCTAGTTGCAGGGAGCGGGGGCTACTCTTCGTTGTGGTGCGCTGGCTTCTCTTGTTGTGGAGCACGGACTCTAGGCACGCGGGCTTCAATAGTTGTGGCTCGAGGGCTCTAGAGCTCAGGCTCAGTAGTTCTGGCACACGGGCTTAATTGCTCCGCGGCATGTGAGATCTTCCCAGACCGGGGCTCAAACCTGTTTCCCCTGCATTGGCAGGCAGATTCTTAACCAGGGCGCCACCATGTAAGCCCCTAGGCTGCTGTTCTAACCAGTACATCAATCTCTGTTGTATCAGCAAATCTTTATCTCTCTCTTGATGACCTAAATGCATAGCTCTTTTGTTTTGCTTTTATACAATAAATGTGGAACTCTGACAAGGTTCAGTGCCTCCTATTCTCTGTGGCAGGGATTTGAGACATCAGCAGGCTTCCTTCACCCTCTGACAACAGAGCTCATGGCGACTCAAAAATATCAAACCTTCCAGACAAAATTTGGAAGAGCAAGAGGAAATTTTTGTTGTTGTTGTTGCATCAGGCGAGAAAATCTGGGAACAGTGGAAAGGCATTTTATTTTTCAGATGAGAACCCTGAAAAATTAATAAAAGGCCTGCTATTTTATTTCCTGGACACAAATTTCCAGTCAGATTCTAGGGTCTCAATTTTCTTGGCTATAGAATTACAGCAATGCTTTTTAATTTTATGTTTTTATGCTTTACATTGGCTTTTTGGAAATTAATATACATACTGCATGCTCACTGGACAAAATTCACACAAAATAGAAATATTTATTAAATGGAAGTCATTTTCTCACCTCTCCCCTCTACTCTCCACCTTCCAGCTCCCTGAGGAATAGACTCTGAGGTGGAGATTAGCCTGCAAAGTGGTTACTGAGAAGTGCCCTTGGTCACCAGAGCCACAGAGGAGTGAAAGAAATGGGACTGGGTAGAGGGAGAAGTTGAACGGTGATGTGGTTTCCAAAAAGGCTGGAGTTGATTCATAGGGGGAACTTGGGAGCTGGGATGGACTGTCAGAATTGTCCTAAAGGGAGGCAAGGGGTCTTTGTATGCCACCCCTTCCACCATACACTGGATGTGAGCCATCCCTCAACCCCTGAAGAAGCGGGTGTGAACTTGGAGGAGGCAGCTCCCGTCAGCAGAGGGCAGTTCCTGGGGAGGGAGTGAGCTATGAGCCACCAGTTCCTAACACTTTGAGCGTTAGCCTTGTTTGCTTTCAAGAGAGAATTGGGTGGCACCCTACAGAAATACACTGTATTATTGTCTTTCCCAAACCCACACACTTTCCATGTCTCTATGAACACGTGAAACACACACACACACACACACACACACACACACACACACACTAATAGAATAGTTAAGAACATGAATTCTGAAGCCAACCTTGGAAATTTACTTAGTCTCTCTCGGCCTTGATTGCCTCCTTGGTTAAAATGGGAGGGGGGGTGGTGACACCAGTACCAATCATAGAGCCATATATTTATAGGAGATGAAATGGGAAAAGTTCTGACACATAGAAAATTCAACTCCTTGCTTTTGCCACTCAACAATTGTCTTGGACAAGCTTCTCTGTTATTCATAGGGAAGTACTTCATTCTCTTTAGTAGCTGAATAGTATCCTTGAATATTGAATCCTAGATACAGAATGGAGTGGATTTTCCATAATTTCTTTAACAGCTTCCCTACTGTTGGGCATTTAGGTTGTCTCTGATTTCTTGCAATTACAAGTCATGTAGCAGGGAATATCTCTGTATGTTTATCCTTATGCCCTTGGAAGAATGTCTATAAGACAGGTTCATGAAAGTGGAATGTTTTTCAAAGGGCAAGCACACTTCACTTCTAACAGGTACTATTAATTGCCCCTGAAAAGACTACATAATTCTAACTTGGACCTCAGCATCATGAGATGAGTGTCTTCTCCCCCAACCACCACCAATCTCACACCAACACTGGATGTTAAAAATCAGTTACACTTTTGTTCGTCTAATAGGTGAAAAAAGATATTTCCTTGTTTTAATTTTCATTTCAATCAATCCTTGAGAAACAAAGCTTTTTTCTTAATGTTTCTTAGCCATTCATGTGTCTGCATTTGTGACTTGCCTAATTGTCTCCCTCCTCTGGGTCATCTTTGTTGACCTATTTTTGAATGCATATATTGTAAACAGATTCTACTACTCTTTCACTCATCTTTTCACCTTTGGAGGGTGCCTCTCAATTCACAGAGGTTGAATTTCCATGTCAAATCTGCCAGTCTTCTTTACAGCACCTAGATTTGGGGTTCTGTGTGTGGAAGAGGTGTAAAGTCAAGCTCAGACGTAAAACCCACTTTATCCTTAGAACGGCAAGTTCATTTATAGGCCCTGAACTCTCCATCTGCCTAAAGCAGGCAGCTTCTTTTGGTGTCATTTCTGTTTTTCTGTTTTTAACTCAGTCCTGCTTATTAAATCTTAGACAATGTCTAGTCTACATTCTCATCCTCATAACATTTTTCACTTAGACCTCTCCCTTCCTCCTCTTTCTGACTCCATTCCTTTTTGCTTCTTTTGACTATGCACAGCTTAGGGGAATTATTGGGGCAGAGGTCAGCCTCCATGAATGACAGCCCCTTGGACCATCATCTGGCTTGTAAGCATGTCTCTGCAGTCTCCTGCTGCCAGTGTCATCCCGGTTTGGTCCTGGCACTAGTGATAATGGCTGTGTTGCCATGTGTGCTGTTGGGGTCAGGACAGTGGGGAGGCTGAGATAAAGTGTTCACATTTTTAAACTGGTGCAGTGGATGGTGAGTGGTTTCTGGGTTGTGGAGGCACCCGAGGAGTGTCTGGCTGCCAGGAGCATCAATTTCTGCTGTCCTCTGACGTGGAGGGCCTCCCTGGCAGCAGTCACTGTGCCAGGAGCACAGTCATACTCCTTGTGGGAAACATACCTTGTGGCTCTTGTCCCACAGATAAACTCCAAGCTCCATTGGGCGGGGTTGTAAGAGAGAGCTGGCTCTCTTCTGTGACCCGCTAAGAGCCGCAAAGAACTTGGACGTTGTGCTGCTGCCTCTTCAGTCACTCCAAAACACAGTCCAGTCACGTCCTGCTGGTGTGATGCACTTTGGCAAGCCTCCTGTCTCCAGAGTGAGAGCTGTTTGCTATGTGTCCTCTGAGGGAGATGTGGGTGGAGAAGAATTAACACCTCATCAACTGTGCTTTACTCAAGAAAATGACCCTGCCTCCTTCTCCCCACATATACATGGTGACTCAGAAAGGGTGATGCGTCCACGCAGTTCTGGAAAGAACCACTGCTTTGCAAACCTTGCAGAGGGGTACTAATGCTATATTCCAGAGGTCTATCTTGGTTCCTTTTTTCTGTCTGCTTCACAATGCCTGCCCAGGATATCTGTGATTCTGTGACTCAGCAAGAGAAGACTAATCATGAGAATAAAGATAAAGGTAGTAGTCATTGATAGTATCTTTTGAATCTTTTCTGGAGTTCTATTTTCAGTGTGATGGAGTAAGTGCCCAGCAGACCAGTCTCCGTGAACAACAGCTATAAACTTAGGGCAAAATATTCAAAGGGCAAAATATACCTAAAGTCTCTGAAGAGACAACAAAAGCAGGCAGATTTTAGAAAGGAGTCGAAACTTGGAAGAAGAGATCAACAGAGGGTGAGATCCCCATTTTGTTGCAACTCTAGGGTAGGCCATAGTCACAGTGTGACACAGGCCAGCTGAAGGAATAAGAGAACACTTGCCATCTTTCTGGTCTGGGGAATTGGAGACAGCAGCCAAGGTGGCCACAGACTTTGGAAAGTGAAGAGGGAAGCCTAGAAAGGAGAATGCCAGAGTAGGGGAGCCCCAGATTCTGTTCATTAACTCTGCCCAAATCTGTAGCTGACCCTTGAACTATACATGTGTGAAGCAGACTGCAAACCACCCAGCTAAAGGAAAAAAGAGTTGAACTGAGATTTTAGCTGCCACTTACAACAGGCAAGACAGAGTCTTGTGCAATTTGAGTCTAAGCAAATTACTGCCCGCTATAAAATATATCAAAACTCTTTAGAGGAATATAACGGAATACAGAATCTCTACATCATAACAACACAGTGGTTAGAACACAATCCAAAATTTCTCCATTAAATAGAATTAACAATAATTACCTCTTGAGGGTTGTTGGGAGACTTAATATGATGTATTTAGCACAGTGTTTGCAAAGTTCCTGGCATGCATCTAGTGGATGAGTCACAGCCTATACCCCCTGGGATCTGGGGGAGGTATCTCAGGAAACACCTTCAGGAGGTTGCCACATGTAGTCAACACTCCAAGTTGGAAGAGAAAGCACATCTATCATTACCAGTCCATTTATGATCCAGAACCCTAGGAGTGGGGAAGAGGCATAAGCAGAGAGGGAGAGCAGCATTCAAGTTAGTTGCCAAGGTTGCCAGTGAATTGCTAGAGAAGAGGCAGAAACAGTTTTCAAGAAAGTGAATAAAGTAAGCCAAATACAGAAATAAAGGAGCCAGGAAGCCAGTCCAAAGAGTACCAAAACCATATACAGATACATGACTGATCTAGAACAAAGACAAGGGTAGGGCTGGTTCTGAGGAAGGATTTGAGAGATTTGGAAGACAGGTTTTTGTCAGGTTCACAAGTTTCCCCTGTGATGATTGGGCACGTTTTGCCTGTTCATGAAGGACCTCTCAGCCCTGCAAACCCAGGCTCTTTATCCTTTTATCCTTTCAAGGGGAAAACACTGAAGAGGCTGATTCAAGAATTACTATTACTTTTGATGGGTAAAATGGAAAAAGCCAAGGTTGCCCAATAAAGGGCAGATGCCATGTTCTAAGAGAAGTAGGACCATCTTCCCGTTTCAGGACTAAGGCCAGCACAAGACAAAGCTTAACCTCCCTCCAATATGATCTACTTCTGTCAAATAATAAAGACGTTGGTATAACTTGGTCTGGGTGGGTGAGTCTCCTTTCCTGGTTACTCCGGACCAGTGTTTTCCTTCCGTGTTTGGAAACAAAGTAATACCACAAGAAAGCAGAATTTTAGCCAAAGATCATTTGTCTCCATTGACCTCATAGCCCTAGAGGTACCTCAGAAATCAAGTCTCTCCCTTGGGAGTAAGGAAATTCTCATTTGTGTAATGATAGGTTGGTGACAAACTGAAGAGAAATGCTACTGATGATGTTTGCTCAACAGGACTTTAGTATTTCTCTTCTCCTTGCTTCTCCCATCAAATTATCGCATTGGCATACTTGAGTATGGATATGACTTTAATATGCCCCACTGACTCAGACATCTCCTAAGGTATCCTCACTGTTATAAGACTGAACAGAATCTTCAACATCAGATTAAATCTCACCGGACTCAAACTCTAGAGATTCCTTTGATAAATCAAGGGACTCCTATTTGACTCGAGCCCTGCAGAGCCCCTCTCAAACAAGCAAACATCCAGGCACCAACGCAGCAGGATGGACCACTTCACAACAGTAGGTTCAGACTGTCTAGAGCTCCCCACCCCACCCTGCTTCAGGCTTCACTCTCCAGTGCCCATTTATCTCAGCTCCAGAGTTGACCTGTCTTGCGATTTTACTTTCTTGTTCTTCAGAACGGGCACCTTCTACCGCTTCTTTACCTTGATCTCTGGTTCCCTCTTTGACTGTGATTTCTTTCTTTTTAAAAAAATCAATTTATTTATTTATTTATGGCTGCATTTGGTCTTCATTGCTGCGCGGGCTTTCTCTAGTTGTGGCGAGCGGGGGCTACTCTTTGTTGGGGTGCACAGCCTTCTCATTGTGGTGGCTTCTCTTGTTGTGGCTCTAGGTGCACGGGCTTCAGTAGTTTTGGCATGTGGGCTCTAGAGCACAGGCTCAGTAGTTGTGGCACATGGGCTTAGTTACTCTGCAGCCTGTGGGATCTTCCTGGACCAGGGCTCGAACCCGTGTCCCCTGCATTGCAAGCGGATACTTAACCACTGCCCCACCAGGGAAGTCCGACTGTGATTTCTCCTCACCACAATGACTGTCCTGTTTTTCGTGAGGCCAATTTAAAACTCTCATCACCTCCAGCCTAGCCCCAACTCTAGTATCTTCAACATACCACAGGCCCTCAGGACCATGCTGTCTCCACCATGAGTGTGGAGTGGAGCCTGGGGAGATTGATCTCTTGGATGAAAGCATCTCTGAGATTACATTTCTATTTTAGACAGAGTGAGAACTGAAGAAGTGCTTATAAGTGCGGTAGGAATCTCTTTGAGCTTCTTAAAGCCCTCGCACATCTAGGCAGAGAATTCTTTTGGAAATGGTGACCCCTGGCTCCAGCAAAGGTGGGATGTGTACATGCTCGTGAAATGTTCGTTTCTGGAGAGGGAGGCACAAGAGAGCTCTGCCTCATCATGACAGCGGGCATGCCAGGGTCAGCACACTCCATTCTGTGAGAGGATGTCCCAGGCTTCGTGGGAGGAGAATGTACTTGGAGCAAGAACAACCTGAATCTCAAGGCTACTCTACCCCTGAGGTGTCAGGAATCAGCTTCCTCCTTTAAAAAATGGGCACTTTGCCCCAGTGTGTGTGGGTGGGTGGGGGATTATGATGATGATGATGATGATTACATTGTGCCAAATACTGTTCCGATCACATTACAAAAGTTAGTCTTCGTTTAGTTTTTATAACAATCCTACAAAGCAGGTATCACTGTTACCATTCCGATTCTACAGATGCAGAAACTGAAGCACAAAGAAATCAACCTGCTTTTGAAGCCTACACAGCTAGAAAGCAGCAGAGTCGGGAGCCCAACGCAGCAATGTGGCTTCGCAGTTGGTGCTCTTAACTACTGCCCTCTGCTGTCCTCATGTGGTACCCACCCCCTCACCCCCCCTCAGTCCAGTCGGTACTCAGCAAATGAGATCAGTTATAACAATAACAATAATTATATCCTCACCACGTCATGAAGGCAATTCTACAATGCACCGTCAATTTATTCATTCAACTAGCAGATTATGCAAATGTGCAGAGTGCTTGTATAATGCAAATGTGCTCACAAAATGTGAAAAATAACTCATTTATCTCTTCATCCACTTCTGCAATACCTCTCCCCATTGTAGCAGCAGCACCTGGCGGCCTGTGGGTGTTGAGCAAACGCTGATTAATTTGTGTCTCACACTGTCTGGTTTTAGAACATAATGATATAAATATTACCACTAATATTACAATTGTCGCAAATGAGAATTCCATATTAAAGAATGAGTACTATTGGAACACAAGCGTACAAAGGTCCACACTGAATGACCTTTCCAAAGTCTGGCAAGTTCCAAATTCTGCAGCAGACATAGGACAGTCAACCCTGTTCTGCCCTATAATGGTCTGAAATGTTTATTTCTGTCTTTGGGGACCAGCAATTTCCGTGAAATTTGACAAGACATTTCTGCCTCTCAGTCTTGTTCTCAAGTTTGCCCAATTTGGAAATTTGACAAGGGGATGAAATGCTACCACTTGCTCATGACTGCCATGGACGCTTGATACAGTCAGCCTTCAGCATCTGAGTTAACCCCTGTTAAAGAAAGCTCGAAGAACTAGGACCAAAAGACTCACTAAAGCACAATGTACCAAGCCCCAGTGTTCCGGCCTCCTCTTCCCTTTCATGTTAAATTCACTCCCTTAACTAAGCGACCCTTTGCCAAGCCAGCCTTGTGACTAATGGGCCTCTGATCAGGTCTTGCTTCCTGACAGCTGGACATATAAATGAAAGTTTATCCTAATTAAATAATGAACATTTATTGTCCCTACCTTCTGACTGCAAAGTGTCTCCTCATCTCAAAGCACCCCCATTGTTTTTATGTTAAGGCTAATATCTCTGATGAAGTTTGCTTAGGGTCAGGGCATGTGCAGTTTACGACACTTAGGAGATAAAGAGCAAGGGTTGAAGAAGTCGTGGGAACAGATTTTCTAGAATCTGCTAGCATGATCTGGTTGGGGCAGGAAAGCTGCAATTTTTTGAGCACCTGCAATTGCTAGCATGTAAAGTACTTCATGTATACTATTTCATTCTATCGTCACGTTAATCTTATAGCTAGCACCAGCTCCACTGAAAGTGAAGAAAATGAAGATCAGGGGCTGAGTGAGCTAGTGGTTACATGGCTGGTCAGTGACCGAGTCACCGTTCTAGCAGCCCACACCATGTTCTAGGTGACTCCAAAGTTTTATTTCCCCAACACCTTGGACGATCATTCTCTTTTTCTCCTACTGGAAACAGCACAGGGTTTGTGCTCTAAACCTGTTCCTTGCTAGCTCTATGGCCTTGAATAAGTTACATATCCTTTTTGATCTGGAGTTCTTTACCTGAAGCTCAAGATCCACCAGCACCCTCTCTGCTGACTCCACCAGGTTTTTGTGAATGGGATTTGCACATGATAACATCATGTGCAAAGTGGTGGATTATTGGCCTGTTTGCAAACAGCCTTTGTTAATCTGTTGCAATCTCTGGGCCACTCTGAGACTGTTTGCTTCCCCTTCCTGACTCCCCAAAAGCAACACCTGGGACTGCTTTGCCAATAGCAGATTTGTTTTCATTATTAGGGATGATTCTGTCATCAAGTTGGAACAGAGAGGGCAACTGAATGTGCTTTCATGGGAATTTCAAAGATTCAACTTTTGGGGAAAAAAGATATAGGAGCCAATGTAACAGCAATTAAGTCCATAGTTTAAAAACAAATGCTACTAAGACACAGATGATATCATACAATAGTTGGAATGTCTCCTGTTTTCTCAGGCTCACAGAGCAGGGCAGCCGTCTGAAATCTCACGCCAGCTGTCAGCGTCTATTCCAAGATTGCCACTCCCATGCGTCTCTTTGGCAAATTCCTCTCTCTCCAACCCAAATCTGTTGTGCTTAACTCCTAGCATAACCCAGGAAATCATAAGGGGACCTGGTGCTGCTTGCTGTGGTATCAGAGGGGTCTTGCTCCATGTGGCAGTTTCCTGGAATGGAGACTCACGGATTACACAACAGGAATCATTAATTGAGTAGTCTATGTCCCAAGAGACTATACACCCTGTCCCTCCACTGACAGTTGAATTGACACACCCTATAGGAGACAAGAGGAAATTGTAGGCTGCTTAAGCAGCATCTCTTCTCATGTGCCATAAAATCCCTGTATATTTTATCCAGAAAGGAGGCTAATCGAACTGGGGCTAAATTAGTGCTAATAGCTGGCCATGGAGGTATGCCATCTAATCTTAGGACAAGTATGCCCATCCTGAGCAAGAGATTCCCTGGGGCTTAAAAACTTACTATCATACCAGAAAGATAGTTTGGCGGTTCCACAAAAAGTTAAACATAGAATTACCATATGACCCAGCAATTCTATTCGTACATATATTTTCCCAAAATTGAAAGCAAGTACTTAACCATATCTTTGTACACAAATTCTCAGATACACAATAGCCAAAAGGTGAAAACCATCCAAATGTCCATCAATGGATGAATGGGTATACAAAGTCTGGTGTACTCACACAATGGAATATCATTCAACCATAGAAAGGAATGTGCTAAATCGTGGATGAATTTTATAAACATTATGCTAAGTGAAAGAAACCAGATACAAAAGGTCACATATTGTATGAGTCTGTTTACATTAAATATCTAGAATAGGTAAATATAGAAACAGATAGATTGGAGGTCACCAGGAGCTGGGAGGAAGAAGGAATGAAGAGTAATGGCTTAGTTGATAAGGGGCTTTATTCTGGAGTGACAGAAAGGTTTTGGAACTAGATAGATGTGATATACAACATAAAAGTACTAAATAACACTGAATTACTCAGTTTCAAATGGCTAATTTTATGTTATGTGAATTTCACCTAATTTTTTTTAAACCCTACTACTAAAGCAACTTCCTCTGAAATGCATAAAAAATAAAAATGGATTGATGAATGGACAGACATAAATGTGTGATCAAGTATGAAGAGCAAAATGTTAATCATAGAAACCAGGTGGTGGGTACATGGGTGTCTGCTGTAAATTCAGTGTTTCAATGGGTTTGAAAATGTTTATAATGAACTGTTGGAAAATAATGAAACCTGATACTTACCGTGTCATCAGGCAGTTGGAAAGGAAATACCAAAAGGCTGCTTTCCTACATGGGTCTTCCTATCATGATCTTGACCATGTTTGGGAACTAGTCAGGATAAATTAGCTTGGCTGTGTCCACTGCACACACTCCTCCCCTCCCCTCCTTGTTCCCACATCACCCATCTGCAGATAATGTCCCCTTTTCATGATAATAACTCACTTACATATCTGCTATAGCCAGCCCCTGTGCAGGTAACTGACACTCATTGTCTCCAATCTTGATAACACTCAAAGTAGGTTACAGATGAGAAACTGTCCATAATAGTAAGTAAAACCAGACACAAAAGAATACGTATATTTTATACGAGTAGATTGTATAAGAAGTAGAAGAACTGACAGGCAAAATGAATTTATGCTGTTCAAAGGGAGGATAATGCTACTCTTGGGGGGCAGTTGACTGGAAGGGCTCCCAGGAGGCTTCTGGGCTGCTGTGCTGGTACCATTTTATTTCTTGATCTAGTGATTACACAAATGTGTTTACTTTGTGAAAATACACTGAGCTGTACTATGAGCACCTTCTTGTACGTATACTCTATATTAATAAAAGTTTAATAAAACTAAATCAATGAAATAGATAACTAAAATTAATCAGTAAAACTCAAAGCGGTCTGTTGAAAAGATAAATTAAAATATAAAAAGAAAGATAGAGAAAACACAAAAGAGTAATATTAGGAATGAGAAGAGACATAACTACCAATACAGAAGGAGTTGCAATTTTATAGAAGAATACCGTATACAGATTTATTCCAATGGCCTTGAATAACTTGGTGAAATGGATGCTTTTCTAAGAAAACAACTAAAACCAAGATTGTAGGGGAGCATCCGTGGATCACAGATTTTGCTGCTGGCTGGAGTCTAAACAACAGCTGAATTCACAAATTCCTCTTCTCTTGTTAGCACTGGGAAGGGCCACAGTAACACACCCAAAGACTGACCAATTAGTGAATGGCCAGGAGCCACTGTGCATTGCAGGCCCCTTCATCAGCAGAACCTATAAAGCCCTGCCATGGAAAGAAGGTGGTGGGAGTCACTGTGGTCAGAGTCTGAATCCGTGTCTTATGAAACAGCAGAGCACTGGACTGTGCCCTTATCTTGGATGCCTTTCCAAGGCCAGGTGATAACTAGGTAAGACTAGATGGCTCAAACCTGTTGAACAGATGTAATACTACGTCAGGGATGGGAACGTTATTTTTGTTGTAATAAGTATTTTTATTTAAAAATAAGAAGCTGAACCTGTATACAAGCCCCTGTGTCCCTGTCCTTTGAAGTAAAAGGCTTTTGCTTTAGTCTCCCAGGCTTCCCCTGAGTCTCAAAAGGCTGGCTCAAGAGTTAATGATGAGGAAACCTGAAGATGTAGAAACAAAGAATAGCTGTTGGGCTGGGGAACTGGTAACCATTTAGACTATAAGTCTGATACATCGCAGAATCACCAAACTCTCAGTTCCCTGAAAGATACAGATAAAGGCCTGACACATATTCCTAAGTTGTTTTTACAGGAAGCAGACCCTCACCAGAGGAAAACTTCTGACCACAGCACATAGACCCTAGACTGGTTGAAACCAGAAGGTCGATGATGCTTGAAACCTCACCTTGATGCCAAGCAATCTGAGAATTGTGCACGAGTCGATCACACTCTGAAGCCCCCTCCCTCACACTGCCTTTAAAACCCCTTCCCTGAAAGCAATAGGGGAGTTCAGATCTTTTGAGCTTGAGCTGCCCCTTCTCCTTGTTTGGGGGCCTGCTGTAAATGTCATACTTTCCTTTACCACAACTTGGTGTCAGTAGTTTGGCTTTACTGCGTGAGGGCAAGCAGACCCAAGTTTGATTCAGTAACAAAGCCACCTTTTGAATACTTGACAGGTGTCAGAAATGTTATTTTTCTTTAAGTAGATTTTTAAAGAAAAGTCCACCCATGTGGCATAGAGGGAAGGAACACAACAAATGTTAAGTTCAGGCTAATAATCCATTAGCAGCTGGGAAGGATATAGTTGAGGGAGATTTTTCCCTGCAAGCCCTAACTTGACACCTTGAGGTAAGAGAGAAACTCCAAGCAGGAAGAGATAGCCAAGATAATTAGATGTTGCAGAGAGGGTCAAAAGGACCAAAGAGAACCTGTATTTATAAGGTTGGGCAACCTGAACTTTCCTGGTTACTTCAGAAAGGTGCTTCTTTTTTGATGAGAGCAAAAGCCCAGAAATGTCTGAGAAGTAAAGGGGGAGGGGGTCCTTCCTTGGAGTGGTGGTGGGGAGGGGAGATTTTGTGAGGTGTGGTGGTATTGGAAAAGGATTTAAATTTTGAAGGTACAATCAGGCAGTGAGAAGGTGTTTTGTTTATGGTTAGGAAGAACTAAGCATGTTTTTACCCTGAAGGGAAGGAGCAAGGCAAAAACATTAAAGATGCAAAAGAGAAAATGGAAATAATGGATGGGGACAAGATCTTAGATTCAAGAAGATGAGAAAACGTGGACTAGAGGGAAGGGCTTGGCTTTGGAGAGGAGGCCGACTAACCAGAACTAATGTAACCTCTGTGATGGGTTGGATGGTGGTCCTCAACAGGGATGTACATTTCTAAACCCCCACTATTTGTGAGTGTGACCTTATTTGGAAACAAGATCTTTGCAGCAATAATTAAGGATCTCCAGATGAGATTATTGTGGATTTAGGCTGGGCCCTAAATCCAATAAATGGTGTCCTTATTAGAGAAAGAAAAGGGAGATTTAAGGCACAGACACAGAGGGGAAAAGGCCATGTGAAGACGGAGGCAGCGGCAGAGATTGGACTTATATCCCAAGCCAAGGAGACAGAAGCTGGAAGAAGCAATGAAGCAATGTCCCCTAGAGGGAGGACTGCCCTGCTGACACCTTCATTTCAAGATTCTGGCCAGCAGAACTGTGAGAGAATACATTTCTCTTGTCTGAAGCCACCCAGTTTGTGGTACTCTGTTATGGCAGTCCTAGGAAAATAATACAAGCTCCAGGTTAAAAATTAAACCCAGTAGAGTGAGCAAACCTGAGATCCATTAACATACTTCAGAGATGTGTCTTCACTCATTGGCTTGGTTAGGAATCCAGTCGGCCTGGTAGAACCTTATTCCTGGAATAACCATGGCCGTGTCAACCTGAGCCTCAAGAGTTCCGTTCAGTGTCCAGTCTCCACTTAGCCTCTGCCTTCCATTGCCCTGGTCAGTATTTCTCACCATGCACTCAACTCTCATCAGAGTTGCTTTAGGTTCAAAGCATTAAATCCTCTAGTTCTTTTCTCCAAAATATGTAATTTATACGAAAACTCCAATTAAAGAGGCCATGAATAAAAGGCACATGACATTATACATACATATATAAGTATATATATTTACTATATATATATATAGTACATTTCTCCTGGGCACCTACACAAACACTTATTTTCTTAGTCGATCTAACTTACTGCTGATTCCTGCCACTTATGTTCAAGTTCCTCAATTCCTCACAATTTACTGCGCTACCAATTACAGCATAATGAGGCACTGAGTATCATTTATTCAAATCATTTTAGCACCCTAGCTGGGACTCAAAGGAGGGTATTAATCCTATGTATCCAATGCATTGAGAAATTCCCAATCTAGACTCACTGTAGATCATCCAGATTCCAGTGGGGGACTTAGGGAAAAAAATGTGATAAAGGACCACATTAATTCACTCCATATTTATATAATACCTATTTACTCCCAAGTACTTTGCTAGGTGTCAGAAATATATATATGAATGGGAGGAATGAGTCTGACCTTCAAAGAGCTCATGGTCTCCTGAGTAGCTGGGGAAAAGACAGTGAATTCAACAGTACGAATACAATATGACAAGCATTATCGTGTGGTACAAACAGTTCCTCTTAGGAGTCTTGGGAAGAGAGGGGGTGTTTCTGGAGATGGGCTAAGGGCTTGTGCTAGAGCATCTCTGTTAATCCTTCTAGAGGCACACTCCACATTTCCACCTGCCCTGTGCTCTTGGAGGCTTTGTCTATGAGCGGTATCCTCTGCGCACTTGTGCCTTCCCACTTCTAGATGGGTTCAGTTGATGGGAAGACACCCGAGGGTGGAGGAGAGAGATCCCCTCCTGTCTTACTGCAGGTGTCCTAGGACAGGCCACGGCTTCTGTCTGGAGCTCCCTCTTACAAATCTGGGCAAGTTCTGGGAACTGTTTTTTCTTTCCTGATTCTAGTGGTCACTAGCCTTGGGCTGCTTCACCATCTCATTTGGCTACCCTTAACCTTGCACACCTTTGTAAAGAGTGCCATCATGCGACATCCTTTAACCAATCATTGGAGTGTGCCAATTGGAGTGTTTCCTGTTGAGAACCTAATGGGCACTGGAGTCAAGGAATGCTTCACAGAGATGGTGACCTTTGAACTTTGTCCTGAAGAACGAGTAAGATTTCACCAGGTGTATATGCATGGGGTGGGGTCTCCCAGGTTAAAGTAAGAACATTGTCAAGGCTGGGAGGCCTGGGCTTGCACTGTACATTTGGAGACTAAAAAGTAATACTTATCTTCTTATAGAGGGGCCTGTGGGGAGTGGTGGGAAAGGAAATTGGAAAGTTGAAAGGCCTAAGGCTTTTGAGTTATATCCTATAAGTAATGGGAAATTCAAAAGATTCCAATGCCTTGAATCTCCAGATACCCAGGTCTTTCTACAAAATCTGTATTTCAGGAGTGAGAGGCTGGCGTAGATCTGTGCTGTGAATTTATGCTTCATTGATTTTGTACTCTTCTTTGCTTGGTGGTTAATAAAATTCACTCTCAGACTGTGAGCTCAGGAAAGCTGTTGACTTTTTAAAACATCAAATCACTTCAAAAGCTTTTCCTTCTCAGTCCCAATTTATTGGGCCTTCTACTTATGTATTATGGAAAAAGCTACCTTGACCTATGTCACAGTTTCATTCAATTACAGAAAACTTTGCCTAACGTGACAGTCTTTCACAGATCCTTATAAAAGGGAGTGTTTAATCAGAGCTAATATTCTTGGCTCAGGTCTCAGGGAAGGGGGAAGAGAGAGGCCAAACTAACATCTGGCGAAGGAGGGAGAAGGAGGAGGCATTGAGGAAGAGAGGAAAATTCAGAGCAGCGTTGTCCAATAGAAATGTAACATAAACCACAAATACAAGACACATATGCAATTTTAAAGGCTTGTAGAAGCCACACCGAGGGAAAGTAAAAGGAGGTGAAAGCAAACCTTGTGTCCTTTGACAGTTAAACGTATAGACAAAATGTGGTGCATACATACAATGGCATATTATTCAGCCTTAAAAAGGAAGGGCGTTCTGACATAGTCAAGAACATGGGTGAACCTTGAGGGCATTATGCTAAGTGAAATTAGCCAGTCGCAAAAGGACAAGTACTGTGTGAGTCCACTTACATGAGGTACCTGGAGTAGTCAAATTCATGGAGACGGAAAGTAGAAGAGTGGTTGCCAGGGGCTGCAGGAAGGGAGAATGAGGAGTTGTTTAATGGGTATAGAGCACCAAGTTTGCAAGATCAAAGAGTTCTGGAGATTGGTTACGGAACTGTACTCTGAAAAATGGTTAACATGTTCAATTTTATGTTGTGTATATTTTACCACAACTTTTTTTTAAAGGTTTTTACCTTTTAAAACAGGTAAAATTAATGTTAAGAATATATTTTATTTAATCCATTATATGTCAAACATTATCATTTCAATATGTAATCGATACAAATTTATTGATAGTCTCCATTTTTTAATACTAAGCCATTGAGATCTGATGCATATTTTTACACTGATGGCACACTTCCGCTTGAACCAGCCACAGTTCAAGTGCTCAATAGCCACATGTAGCTAACGGCTACCATATTGGACAGCACAGGTCTAGAGCATTGAACAAAGGTGGGTTCTCAGCTGGGATTCTTGTCTTTTCCTGACAAGTGCACCAGTGACTTGCCTCTTGGTGATATTTTTTCAGAGAATTCTTCCTTTAGGAACTTGCCTTTGAGGCAGTATCAGGCATGGGCTGAGACCGAAGGTTTTTGTGTAGCATCATGGGAGGTGGTTCTAAAAGCCTTCCCAGGGCTTCCCTGGTGGCGCAGTGGTTGAGAATCCGCCTGCCGATGCAGGGGACGTGGGTTCGTGTCCCGGTCCGGGAAGATCCCACATGCCGCGGAGCGGCTGGGTCCGTGAGCCGTGGCCGCTGAGCCTGCGCGTCCGGAGCCTGTGCTCCGCAACGGGAGAGGCCACAACAGTGAGAGGCCCGCGTACCATACACACACACACACACACAAAATAATAATAAAAGCCTTCCCAGGACCCTAAGTCCAAAGAGATCAAAAGAGGCCATGGAGCTCACCTCCACTGTCCCAGGGGAACCTTGCTTATGACTACTCTGGCCCTTGATCCAGTGCTAACTGTTGGTACACCAGTGAGGTGTGGTCATAGATAACAGATGTCAGAGAGAGACTCACTTGCTCTGTGACGTTGGACAAGTTGTATAACATCTCAGAGCCTGAGTTTCTTCATGGTGAAATATAGATAAGGATGGTGGTCATCTTATAAGGCTGTTGTGAGAATTAATTCAAAATGCACATACGAAATTTTGGTACAAAGGAACTGGTGCATATTAAACAGTGGCTTGGTTATAAAAATCACCATCATCATTGCTATTACCGCTACAGTACATTTTAGCTGTACAGTCATGTTTTTAACATTCTCTTAGACTTTCAATCATTCCTTCAGCCAATGTTAAAAGGGTTGATGGCTCAGGGATTAAGAACTCAGACTCTGGAGCTTGCTTTCTTGGGCTGAGGTTGTGGTCTTGACACTTTAAGGGGCCTGAGACTCTTTCCCCTCCTCAATGCCTCCTCCTTCTGAACTCCTGACCCCACACGCCCTCCAGCATAACCTCCTTGTCTCTCAGTTTTCAAATCTGTAAAATGGGACTAATAATAGTAAACACTGCGTAGGATTGTTGTGAGGATTAAACACAATAATGTAGATGTGCCCTTAAAACATGTCCTGGCACACGGCAAACTTTAGAGAAGTGGGGTTGCAGCAGCTAATAAAGCACACACCATACTTGCTCTCCCAGAGTATAATCCTGCAGGGAAGCTAGACTGTCAACCAATAATACAATAAAGAATGAGGAGTGTTATCATATGGGAAGTCCTTACTAATGTCTTTCCTAAATACATGCGCCACAGTTTAAAAGCCTCTTGTCCTATCCTTAGCAGACCAAAGCTTTATTCTCTCCAGCAGACCATGAGCACACCATTTCTCCCTGTCTGTCCAGCATCCGAAGCAGCAAGGCTTCCCTTCCTTCTCAGGCCACTGCCCCATCACCTCCAATTCAGACGCACCAGTGGCCCACCAATTTTGTGAAGCAGCTCTGTCTCTTTTAAGCCCTTGCCCACTGAGCCAATAGAGCTCCTAAAACACCCCCACATTTATCAAACCCACTTATCTATGGGCAGGAAAATCCCACTCCCAAGACACTGTCAGTTTCTACTTGTGTAGGTCAGGGTGGGCAAATATATGCTGAGTTTCTGTGTGGCTCCCACTGGACACTCCTGGATTTTGCACAAATAATTACTAAATGAACAAAAGAGATTAGCACTGAAG
The DNA here is from genome assembly GCF_026419965.1 of Kogia breviceps. Classification (NCBI taxonomy): domain Eukaryota; kingdom Metazoa; phylum Chordata; class Mammalia; order Artiodactyla; family Physeteridae; genus Kogia; species Kogia breviceps. The sequence continues at coordinate 26,380,453 of NC_081328.1, forward strand.
TGATTTATGGGGAGCTGCACAGGAGGTCGGAACAGCACTGATTAATCTCCAAATTGACCAGATACATGGGCCACATAAAAGAAAAAATAAATTGTTGATAAAATTATCCTTAAGGGAGGTAGGCACTGAGAAAGGAGCAATCAACCACTCTTATTTGATCAGAGTTGGCATTCAGCCCTGTCTGACTCCCATTGTGAAAGCACATGCATTCCGGAGAAGTACCCTTAGCAGTGGAGACCTTAAAACATATTCTTTTTTTTCCCCAGTAAGCTTAGCCACTTCTCGTCTTCCCAAGGACCCCATTCCCCCTTCTCTGTGAGGCCTCTGTCTCAAAAACCCTGTCCAAGGCAGGAGTTAGCCTCTATGCTGGCTCTGTTAGGGCTGGAGAGGAAGACAGAAGGGCCGGAGAGCCTGCTGGACTTGAGCTCCAGGGCTTGGAGAGAATTCTGGGCTGGCTCCTCCCACCCCCCAAGCCGTGACCCCTGCTCATCTTTCTCAGGCGCTCTGGTACAGGATGGAGAGCTTCTGCCCCTCCCTTCTTCACCCCTACAGAGATGGAAAGGGGAGGCTGCTACACCTGGATGCCTCATGGGAGTCACTGACAAAGTAAAGGGACCTGAGAAGCTGTAGGCTTGTCCTAGGGAGGATCACGGTGCCTAGTGCCTGGCTTACTAGGACTCAAAAGCAAATTGAAAAAATGTGATGAGCACATTTTTATAGTTCCTCATTTAGAGAGAGAAAGAGAGAGAGAGAGAGGAAATCTAATGTGCGTAAGGCTCTAGATCAATTGATATTTACCTAGACCATATTACGGATGGTTTGGGGCAACAGAAATATGTTTCAGGGAACAGTTTGGTAATAAGCAGGAAAAGCCACTAAAATGTCCATATTTTTTACCTCTCTGATATCACTGTTGAGAATTCATCCTTTTTTTGAATTCAAAATCCATCCAATTGTTTTTTTTAAAGAAAGAGAAGCAAAACTGCTTTATGCACAGAACATATTCAGAGTGGCATTACAATTACGGGAAAATTGCAAGCAATTTAAATAGTCAACAATTGCTAAACAGATTGTAGCATACCCACTTGAGGGATTAATCCATTTAATCCAGCCACAATTAATCATTTATGTGAAACTGTACTGGAAGATGGGAAAGTGTTTATAGAATAATACTGGGAAAGAAGATGAGTAAATGAATATATCCAGACTGTAGTTACATTTGTGTCAAAAAGGCATGCTTGGACAAAGACTGAGAGAACAGAGAAGAACCAGAGGTGATAAAAAGTTGAGATCAGGAAAAAAATCTTTAAAAAAAAAAAAGACACTTTGTAATGTTTCCTCAATGCATTGTTACTAGTGATGGGAAAAATAAATAATAGCAAAGCATAGACATCAGGTTACTCATCTCGCCTCATTTCTTTGCTTTTCCCTGGGTTGTTTAAATTAGATCCCCCCAACCTGGATGCCAAGGCATACCTCTGTGCCATGGGCAGGTTCCAGATAGTGTGATGTCCCAACTATTGAACGCTTTCCACTGGGATGGTCACTTGAGCCACCTAGCCACTCATCCCCAGCTTTGAGCCACCTTGTCTGTTTCCCTGGAGTGCCAAGGTATGAGAAAGGTCAGAAAGCACTGCCTGGGTGAGAGGATTCCCCGTGAAGCTCATCCCTTGGTTCGTGTATCACGCACGCCCCACAGCAACTCAGGAGCTGTGCCCTGACCCTCCAGCACAAGAGCATTCAGCTCTGCACCCAAGCATTGGCTGACCGCTCTCCTTCTGGCTAAGTCCCAGCGTGAAGTGTCTCCGACTCTTCTACCTTCGTCGTCATGCACGGCTGCTCAAAGCCTGCCCTTAGGATGAGCAACAATAGGTCCCTCCCTGGCTCCCTCCTTCTGTCCCTTCTCCCCTCCTCTTGGAGAGGATGCACTTGTATGTATTTACTGCAGATGCTCAAGTAGGTAAACACTCAGCAGGACATGCTCAGCCACGTCAAATCTTCTAAAGAGAGAAGGAAGGAAGCAAGGATGAGAAAGCAAACAACACGCAAGCACCTGTGTCTTCTGATAACCAGAGTACAGCAAGTTCATGACCAGGTGTACTTTTACTCAGCACATTACTTATAGCATCAGTAACAATAACCCAAGGACACTAACCAGCTCCCCATGTTACAACCACCTGCTGCTGGCTGCACAAGTGCTTTAGAGCAACAATATTCTCCCCTGCCCCTTTTCAGCTTCAGCCTATCCAATGTTCCACAGTAAATTCCAGAGCTTGGTCCAAAAAACAAACCAAAAAACTTTCCCAAAGTTCAAGATTGTTGCTGCCAACCCTGAGAGACCTGCTGAGCGGGTGCATGAAAGGCACCCCTTGTTGCCTGTGCCTGTGCTGTGCTCACTGAACTCTTTTAACAGTGACAACTGAGAGGTTAAACTGTGTTAGCTTTGGTGCTCTTTACTACAGACAACTCGAGCTGAGAACCAGCGGCACAAAAGTCACCCTGGCCCCTTTGTGGTTAGCAGGATGCAAATGCCCTGCTGAAGGGCAGCTCAATGGCAAAGGAATAGAGATCTACACACCACACCTGCAAAAGAAACTTGAAAAAGAAAATCTCTTCGGAAAGAAAACAGTTCTGCTCAGGAAGCCTCTCTCGGGCCGTGCATTCTGCTATGTAACCCACTCTCGAGGATGGAGAAGAGGAAGAAAAAAAAGAAAACAAAAAGAAAAAATTCCCCCCCCCTACTGCTTACATATATTATGATCCGCGGAGAAAATGCAAGTGCGTGTGAGCCCGCTCTTGCACTTCCTTTGGCAGACCCTCAATGTACTTGTTAACTGTGTAAACCATCTCCCCTACCCTCAGCCACCCAGAAAGCCCCAACCCACACATGCACGCCCACCTCACAGCCAAGCCCCCTCCCCAGCATTCCTCTCCAGCTGCAGAGAAATCGTAAAATGCTACTCACATGTGGCAGCTTCAGCTTCCCTTTCCCTCTCCCCAGCCTGAGCACCGGCTCTGGTTGCGGCTGCTGCTGATTTTCCTGTTGCAAGTGAAACAAACCTTCATCGACAGAGATGGTTTTCCTCTGGGCTGCTTTGTCTGAGATTCCCCAGATGAACACCGACTCGTTTATGTCATTATCCAAGTTCGATAGCTCCCCTAACACAGGCAGGGCTTTGGGGCTGTCATCTTCCGCTGGCTGGGCTTCTGCTGAGAGAAACAACAGACCTGCAACTGACAACTGATCGCATCAAAACACTCCAGGGGTTGGCAACCCAAGACTACAGAGTAACACGTTAGCTTGCAATGATACCATGCACAGCCGTGGATCATCTGTCTTCTACTGGCACTGTGAGTCTAGCCAAGTTGAAGAGACATTATTTAAGAACTTACAGCTTCCAGGATGTCTCCAAGTGAAGCCATATGGGCATTATAAAGCAGTGTCACAGAAGGACTCTACACCCTCAGACATGTTCAATATTGTTGAAATCAACAAGGGGGTAATATCATTTGGTGGGTAAAAGTTAAAGGTCTGTCTAAAAGACAGACCGGAGTTTATATACATTTAAGTAGACTTAGGGGCAAATGTGAGCTCCATCACTCATCAGCTGTGTGAATTTGGGCAAAGTCCTTATCCTCTCTGAGTCTCTTTTTTCAGCTTCACATTTGGGACACCTGTACTTAACCTATAGGAGAGCTGCAAGACGTGAGATGGTATATATAAACTATCAAGTTCAATGCAAAGTAGGCACTCCATAAGAGAGATAAAGATCCCTTACTCTGTAGTAGTATTTGTTCACTTTGGGGACTGCTCGTCTCGTAATGAAGAACCCTGTGATTGTATTATAAAACATCAGGATCATTCCAATGGTCCATGTAATCAATTGCTTCCTCAGAGGAAACAGATTTGGGGAAGCGCTGATTTTCAGGTCTCAAGCATGTAAGAATGCCAGAATGTCCATTTCTTAGATATGGGAAAAAGAGCCACTGAATGATAAAAATTGGTCAGCAAGGAGAAGACACTGACTCTTACTGCTTTTGTTGCCAATTCCAAAGGGGCTAGCTTCTTGGTGAGTTTTTAATCAGAGACAGCACCAAGAAAAATTGTCACACGAAGTGAAGTTTTTATTTGCAGCAAATAAGGAGGTCATGGTGATTCGTTTCCCAAAGCCATGGCTCCCCAGCAAGGAAAGGTTAGTTCTTTTATTAGAGCAGGGGATGAATATCCAAGCAGGAAAGTTTTGTCATTACATATGCAGGCAGGCATGATCTCGCGTGTGCACAATTTGGAAACATGCTTCTTTCATGCATTGCATGTTATGTTAATGGGGCCTAAGGTCCACCTGGGGAGGAGATTTTAGCATTGAAATGAAGCAAAGGTAATTTTTGGACACTGTTTTGTCAGAGTAAGCTCCAGTCTTGTGGTCGGGCTTAAGGCTCAAACCAGTTCCAGGGGGCTGTTGATAATGTATCTTCTTGGAGCTGTCCATACCCTGGAAAGAAACAACTCAAAAAACAGCACTGGGTACTCTCTGCCCTGGAGTTCCCTAGGAACACAATGGCCTCTCTTGATCTTATTCTTTGCACGAGCCACTCAAGGTCAGGGGCTGACGACGACACTTTCCCTTTGAAACAGACTTGTGAAAACAGAGTGGGAATCTTCTTTCCCTGAAGACCGTCTTTTAGGAGAGCTGGGATTTCCTGTGATTGATGGATTTTGATGAGGGGATCCTCAGTAGAGAAATCTGTACTCATTTCAAAGAGTAAAAGAGAATGTGTCCAAGTGATGAGAAAATCCAGATGCCCAGTGGACCTCTGAGGCACTTGAGTCCTAAGTTGGCTTTTCCCAGTTGAGAATATTGCTGCTCTGGAGCTGGTCATTACTGAGTCATCTCCCATTTCACTATCCCCAAAGAAGAAGGAGGATGCTTGAACAAATGCCAGTTGCTGTTTGGGGGGAATTTTACCATTCTGACGTAGTTTCAGAGGCTCCAACATCAAATACACCCAGAGTTGACAAAGGTCTTAGCCCAGCCTATCTACCACATTCCATCTTATCCCACAAAGGATGTCAGATGGAAAGTATGTGTCTGGGTCTCAGCCACAAGCCACTGCTCTCCAGGTGAAGCATGGTAAATGAGCAAATGTTAAAAACCTGGACCAGAGCAGTTGCTGACAAAATCTTCTCCCATGGAGCTGATGACCATTTAAGATACGAAGGGAAAACTGGGGAGGAAAACAAATAATGAAGTAGTTAACCAAATCCCAAACTGGTTCCTTGAGAGAGCTTAGAAGGTCTCAATAAGATCCCACAAACATGGAAGGACCGTTCTGTGAGAAACACGTGCCAAGTACTCAGCACAGACTGCTACACTGTAAACGCTCAGTAAATGTTAGGAATCGATAACAATAATACTAATCGTAACCAATAAGGAGGGAGATGAAGGCGTTGCTATAGTTGAGCTCTAAAATTGCATGAGGCATGACACTAACATTTTACTATGTTGTCTCATTCAATTCTCACAATAACCTTGGAAGAGAGATATTATGATGCCCATCATGGATAAGGAGACCGAGGCATAGGAACCTCAACAATCAGAAGAGAACGTTTGCAAGGTCCCACCACCACATTTACCCAACGACCAACATCCGTACCTGTAGACACTGCTTCACTCTTGTTACTGTGGATGAACTGTCCATTTTTCCAAAGGTCACGTCTGCTACTCAAGGTACTCGAGGAGGTCACTGCAGCAATATGTCTGTGTCTTTCCTTCACCATCAGTATTTCCTCCTGTACCACATCATTCTCAACACCTTTATGCTATTTGTTCTCTTATCTTTAAAAGATATCCTCAGCTAATCCCATATCCCCCCTCCAGCTACTGTAGCAATATGCTCCCCTATGTAGCAAAGGTCCTCTCGAGAACTGTCAAAACTCATTGTCTCAATCCCCCTGCTCTACTGAACTCACTCCAATCCGGTTTTTACTGCTGCTCTACCAAACTGCTCTCATCAGTCACTGACAGCCTCCACAATGCTATGTTGGTCCCCATCTTTCTTTGACCTGCCAGCATCAACTGACAGGCAATCACTCTCCTCTTCTTGAAACACTTTCTTCAGTTGGCTCCCAGGACCCCAAGCTGCCCTGGTTTTCCTTCCACCTCACTGGCTGTCCCTTCCCAGTCTTCCCTACTAGTTCCCTTCTAGTTAATGGAGAGGTGGTGTTAGGAAGGGGTTTAGAAGCTCAGACTCTGAAGCCAGACACCCCACATTGGAATCCTGGCTATACAACTCAGCAGGTGTATGACACTGGGCAAGTTACTTCACCTCTTTCTCCCCATTTCCTAGTCTGTATAGTAAGGGTAATAACAGTACTTACCTTATGGGGTTGTTATGAAGACTAAATGAGTTCATATGTGAAAGCACTCAGCAGGGTCTATAGTATATAGTAAACACTTCCTGAGCATTAACTATTTTTACTACCCACCTCTCAATTCAGGTGCCTAAGGGCTCAGTCCTTGGACACCACTCTTCGCTGGTGATCTCATTCTCTCTCACTGCTTTAAACAACATGTCGAGGCAGATTTACATCCACAGTCAAGACCTCTCCTCTACAAGGTAGAACCAAAGGCCTAATTAGTATCTTCTCTTACAGGGCTAGTGAGCATCTCAAACTTGATATATCCACAACCAAACACCTGGCTTTCTCAACTAACTTGTACCTCCCACTGCTTTCATCTCAGTTAACGACGACTCTATCCTTCCAATTGCTCAGGTCCAATTGTTTTTTTTTTTTTTTTTTTTTTTTGCGGCACATGGGCCTCTCACTCTTGTGGCTTCTCCCGTTGCAGAGCACAGGCTCCGGATGTGCAGGCTCAGCGGCCATGGCTCACGGGCCCAGCCGCTCCGTGGTATGCGGAATCTTCCAGGACCGGGGCACGAACTGGTGTCCCCTGCATCGGCAGGCAGACTCTCAACCACTGTGCCACCAGGGAAGCCCCAGGTCCAATTGCTTTTAAAACTTGGAGCCAGCTCATACCATTCCTCTGCTCAGAACTCTCCAAAAGCTTCTCATCTCACTTGGGGGGAAAAAGGCCGATATTCTTATTGACCTACAAGGTCTACTCCTCTACATTCTCTCTTCTTATACCTCTCTGAGCTCATCTCCTGTTACTCTTCCCATCACTCCCAATTCCCTAGACAGATAGCCTTCTTGCTGCTCTTTAAAGGGCACACCACTCTACCCACCCCAGGGCCTTTGAACTTGCCATTTTCTGTGCCTGGAGCATTCTACCTCCTTGATTCACTTCTTTACTCTTTCTAGAGTCACTTTCTTGGTGGGACATTCACTGATCACCCTGTTTAAAACTGCCCTCTTCCCAGCACTCCCTCTTCCTTAACTGTATTTTTCTCTGTAATACTAATCACCAAATAACATACTATATATTTCCTATTTGTGTGTGTGTGTGTGTGTGTGTGTGTGCTATTTGTCTCCCAAAGTCTCCCCCTATGAGAATGTAAGCTTGATGAAAGTAGGCTTTTTTTTAAAACTCTGTCTCACTGCTGTTTACCTAGTGCCTAGAATAGAGCCTGCACCAACTAGGTGCTCATTAAATATTTCTTCAACTGATGGATAGAATTAAGAGGATTAAACCTCTTGTCAGTGGTCACAGATTTAATACATGATAGAATTGGACTTCTGCTTTTATAGCCCTTGCTCTTTGCAATGCACCAGCTGTGGCTCTACCAAAGTGTTGTGTAAACTATCCTTGACTTAATGCCCACTAAAGAAATGTTTTAATTTTTAGTGACTTGTGGGTCTTATGCTATATTTCAGCAGTTTTAGGCTGCACATCTGTCATTGCTTGTAAACATTTCTATCAACAAAATACTTTCTGAGCTGTGAGTATATTTTACTAAAAGGAAGAACAGCCACTTTATTCCTTTGAATAGATTTATTGAAATCAACATTCTGGCTGAAATGAGAATTTTTGTCATGGTAGATGTCTTTGACTGTCCATTCAAAGATAAGAAGCAATCTGTAACCCTTTTAAAATTTCTTTTGTGCACCAAATTATCTGAGAAATAAAAAAACCATGCCCGGGAATAATTCAACTTTTGAATCATGTTTTAGGAGTAGTGGTTGAGTGCCACCAGGGACCAGAGACTCTGGGAGTTGGTTTTAACAACATGTGGGAAAATGAACTTGTTTTTTGTTTGTGACTTTTCATTTGCTACTTTGAGGATCTCTTAATGTGGATAGATCTATCCATTGGGAAGAAGTTGCTCATGGACAGTATGCTAAGAGACCTTCCATTGGGAGAGGTGTCAAAGACATCTGGTTAGGAGTCAGAAATTCTAGGTTCCATTCCCAGTTCTGCCCCTGAGGATCTGGGAATCCTTGGGAAAGTTCTTCAGGACACTTGGTTCCATTTCTTTATCAATATAAAGAAGGTTGGACCAGCTTATCTCTCTTATTGCTTTTAGGTCAAAATTTCTGATAGACCATGAGTTCTGTTGTGAGGATGGACATGCTCTGTATTGCAACCAAGTAACTGATAACTGAGTTTAAGCAGGTAGACTCTGGTTATAAGAAGACCAAACCCACTTGGTCTATGTCAGAAGGTATTAATTCATTCTTTTATCAAGTACCTACTATATAGTTTCCACTCTGTTACGTGTTGAGTGTACAAAGAAGAGTAAAACACAATCTTTGTATTAAAGGGTTTCATAGCCTAGTATGGAATGTAGCAAATCACAAAGACAGTTATGATGCTTTGATGGTGGGGGAAACAGAGGAGAGACATTTGATTAAGTCTGGGATTTGGGGATGGCTTTTTGGAGGAAGTGACCCTTGAGCTGAATCTTGAAGAATGAGAAGGAGTTATCCAGGAAGAGAAAGGTAGAAAAGGATGAAATTGGTGGTCCAGATGGAGAAAACATCACCTGTTAAGGATGAGAAATCTGCCAGAATTGACCATGTTTAACCAATTGAGATTTTGAGATAGGAATATGACTTTATATCTTATTTCTGTTATTCTCTAAAAAGTTTAAAGTCCTTGTCTTTGTTCATCACAGGGATAGGGAAAGAGATTTGGGTATCAGAGTCTGTTCAGTGGTTTTGTGTACAAAAGAAGGCAAAGGAATTGACCAAAGTGAGATCTGTAAATTATCCTTACTCATCTTTGCTAATGTTGTTCTTGTGTCCTGCCATCCCTGATTCAGACTATTCTACTAAGTTACATAGGAGTATACAACCATTCAGAAGGTAATATTCATCAAGTATAGATGTGATGTGTCTGGATCAACCTTGCATGCGGAAATGTTTTATCATAAGGCCTAGGGTCAGAGACTAGTGCCAGACATCCTGGGCTTGAGTCCTGACTCAAAACACTTTCTTCATCTGTAAAATGGGAGAAAATAATAGTACTTCAGAGGTTTCTGAATTAAATGATATAATCCACATAAAACTCTTAGCACAATGCCTAGCACAGGGGAAGAGCATGGTATTTTCTAGTTAATTAATTCAGGCATCTGCACTGACTCAGAAATCCTAAACTAATTTAGTGTTGGGTCACTTGACGACGTACTTCCCATATTAAACTATGAAAGTTGGAATTAAATTGTTAGGCTTTAACTATAATGCAGAAACCATTGCTCAAGCAATTGTTAAAGCAATCCTATCATATCTTAACTTGCCAATTTTCAGTTATTGGGTGACCACAGCCAAGACTGAGATACATGTTTAGCCAGGGGATTCATGAGCCAAGACTGAGGCTAAGAGATCTGCCAAAGGATGCTTCTTTCCTTAAAGTCACTTGATGTTTGCAAACACTTTCGCATTTGAATTTCTAAGGGCAGAGATTTGTCTTCAACTTTATATCTCCAATGCTTAGCACAGTGCATGGCAATCATAGGTGCTTTGTGAGGTCTTGCACTGGCCTGCCCCAATGGGTGTCATTTAGACCTTGTAGATATTGAACTGTGTATGTCCACTGACTACTTATCATTGCAGAGCTACAGGGAAACTGTGCATCTATGATGCCAACTCACTGTTATAGAATGGGGGGCCAGTGTAGCAAGATGGCACTTAGATGCACAACAAGACATTGGACCATGGAGAAGAGGCTTGCAAAGGCAGTTTTTACAACCGATAAGGGAATCTTGTTGAAGTTTTAAGATCCATGTTGGGGGTTTAAGAGTCTTGGTAAGCCTTTTTCAAGGACTTTCAAGAAATGGCATGAGCTCATTACAGACAGGCAAAATCCCGTGACCACTGATCTGAGCGCATTCTTCAGAAGGAAGAGAGGACACTTAAAGCTGCACTTACTGAATCCCTGCACCGATATCTCCCAATCCAGTACTCTTCACAGAGAAAATATTCTTTCTGTTAATTCCTGTTAATTCTGACTTTCATAAGATGTATATGTTAGATTGCTCATTTCTATCAAACTTAACCCAGTACTCTGCCAGACAATTTCATATGCTCCATACATTTCTATGGAATAAGTAAGAGCATGCATGAAAGAATGTTTTCGTCTCCATGGTTAAACAGGAGTCATTTTCCCTCTGTCTCCCCAAGATAGAGAATACATTAAACAAAGCAGAGGCCACTTGCTGATGTATTTTAGGCAGGAAGGGCCGTTGGCTCTCAGATTTCAGGGCTGCTGTGCGGCGCCTCCGGTTTCAGCAGGATGTCACGTTCTTGGTAACAGCATCCACTGTACTTCTAACGAATGAACACCCAGTGACAAACACAGAGCCTCTGCTTTCCCAGGACCTGCAGAGGACAGAGGGGCCTCAGCTGGGAGAGATAGAACAGGCCCATATTTCATAACAATTACTCCGGATTATCAGGAAAGGTGGCAAGAAAAACTATTAGCAAATTAGTGGAAAGAAGATTTATGGCTTGGCAGCTCAGAGGTGTGACAGGTTGCTACTCAGATGAAAAATCACTTCTTTGGACCCGAGAAAAGGGCAGGCTCAGCAGATGGAGATCCATCAAGGTTGCTTCACTTTGGAGCAACTCTTAGTCTCGATCTAAATGTCCCTGTTACTCCTGAGGACAAATGATTCCTACTTTTCTCAGGGAACATTGCAGATCCACAGAGTTGAACACACCACACCACTGACATCCATGGTCAGGTCTCAGTCCTCGTTTGACCTATGGATAGCATTTGTCGTTATTGAATTACTTCTTCCTTCTTGAACCATTTCCTTCACTTTTGGGATTTCATTTTGGTTTTGTTTTGTTTTTTGAACAAATAAAATGAATTGTATTTAATTTTTAATTTTTATTGGGGTATAGTTGATTTACAATGTTGTGTTAGCTTCAGATGTACAGCAAAGTGAATCTGTTATACATATATTGGGTTGGCCAAAAAGTTCGTTCAGGTTTTTCTATACGGAAAAGTCCGAACGAACATTTGGGCCAGCCCAGTATATATGTCTACTCAGGTCTTCGCTCTGTTTTGATTGTCGCATTACCTCACAAGTCCCTTTCCCAGTTTCCTATGTGAATTCCGTGTTTCTGCCCCACCTTTTACACTGGGGTTCTCCTGTTCTCCCCTCTCCATCCACAGCCCCTCCCTAAGGACACTCATCCAACCTCAGGCCGTCCAACACCCTCTGAAGCCTGGGGGATACACTCTTGACTCAGCGTGGACCTCTCGCCTGAACTCCAGGCTAACCTGCTGAGCTGTCTACTTGCTATCAGCACGTGGGTGTTTACTGAAACGCATCTCCAATGAGCACGGCTTTAACCAAATGTTTGATCCAGCCCCTCCCACTGTCAAGCCGACTCCCTCCTGAGTCAAAACTGTCTTCCATTTGTCAGATTCTGAATCTTGCAGTTATCCTCGTCTTCTTGTTTCTTTCATATCCCAATCTACCCCTCATTGCAAACGTGCTCGGTTCCACTGCTCTCCCTACCACACTGCAGCCCCGGGTCTGAGTCCCTTGGTTGTCTCTTGCCAAGGCTGTGAACAAGCCTCCTAACTGCTTCTGCCTGTGACGTTACCCAGCAAGAGGGAGCCTTTAAATAGGTGATTCTGATGTTTAACACAAAGTCAGAGTGAGCTTTTTCTTCTTCTTCTTTTTTTCAGATAATAATTTTATTCAATTATGAGCACCTACAGCATTTTAAAATGTTTTATATATTTGATCTGATAACATAGAATAACAAAATATAAGAAATCATGCACAGTATCTAAGTAGTCACATTTATGCAACGTGTCAAAATAGTAAAATTTATTTTTTTACTTTTAGCAGATAAATGTAAAAATGAAACTTAAAGAAAATACATTGTTTTTATAATTCTTTCTAAACCCATTTCTACATCCTCAATTGTTAAAGTATTTTTAATGGAGATTATAGAATAATTCTAGAAGGTATACTGTTTTGCTGTAATCTTCATTTTCAAGTAAATTGTTAAAATCCAGAATTGTTAATAATAAATGGACGAGCTGTAGTAGAGTTTGCATCATAACTTCTTTAAAAACACTTTTTTTAAAAAACATCCTTATTGGAGTATAACTGTTTTACAATGGTGTGTTAGTTTCTGCTTTACAACAAAGTGAATCAGTTATACATTTAAATTTAACTTCCAATTCTTGAATCTCTCAGAATACAACCCACAGTCCTGAGCTTGGCCTTGAAGCCGTGAGATCTGGTTCTTCCGACCCCAGCACTCACCCTTCACTCCTTCCTTCCTTCACCCAGTCACACTGGCCTCCTTTCTTGTCCTTAAGCACGTGAAGCAGGCTGCCCCCTCAGGGCCTCGGCACTTGCTTTCTCTTCCAGGTGGGTGCGGCGCACAACTCTTCTAATTTTCAGGACTCATTCCCTCTCTTTCTTTGTATTGATCCTCCAAGGTTGCTCCTCAGGGGAACCCTCCTTTGTCACCCTATGTAGGAGAGCATCCCCTCTCCTGCAGCAGATGACCTCACTCCTGCTTTTCTTTCTTGTGAAAGAACTGAGTATGAGTGGGCAGGAGGGGGAGGAAGAGGAGAGAGAAAAAGAAACATACAGAGAGGGGAAGAGGCACATATTAATATTGCAAAATATCATCCAATCACAACAGAAACTGGGAAATGAGGATGGAGAGATGCCGGTTTCTTGATGGGTTTGGGGCACACTGAGTGCGGGGGGCTGGCAGGACTCCAGGGCAGAAATGTCCCTGGTCAGTTGTTTTACCGGTCAAATTCTTCGGGTTATCATGGCACCGAGGACAACTGGGCAGGCAGCTTTTCTTGTCAAGTTAGGACTTGAAGGACATGGGAGGCTTCAAGGAGTTGCAATCATAGTGCTGAGGATGGTATGAATCTGGAAGGTAGCCCCCTTATGGCCAACATTACATCATCACCGTCCCTTGTGTATGCACGACACTTCAGAGTTTGCAATTTGCTTTCATCCATATGCCTTCATGTGACGTTCACCACCCTGTGACTTCATCTGGACGAGCATCACACAACCACATTGCAGAGGAGGAACTGTTCTCTGGCAAGCCCACAAGAAGAGGAACAGGGAGCCACAGCTGTCAGGAAAAAAGTCCTCCAACCTCCCATCAATGCTCTCCCACACTTTCTCTCTCATAGCCATTATTTTAGGATGGTTCTTAACTTGGGGTTCTTAACGATGACCTTGGAGAGTCCAGAATTCCCTAAAGTTGTAGGCAATATTGGGTCTGTCTGTACACATACATTGTATTGTTTCCCTTGATTGAAGTGTCCACGGCTTTTATGAAATACTAATGTAGTCTGTAACCCCAAAATGATTAAGATCACAGTGCATTAGGGCACTGTTCCTTAAAGTGTTTTACCTGGCCCACCAACATAAACAACAACTAGAGCAAACAACAGCAACACCAGTAATATTTGTTAAAAACATACAACAGTGCTTCCTGGACCTCACCCCAAGTTATTCGGTTGGGACTCTCTGGGTATAACCAGGAATCTGCAATACTAGCAGATATCCCAGGGAGTTGTAGGCAGGCAAATAGTTCTGAACTAACTTCCATCTTTGTTGGCTGCAGGTGACATGGAAAGAATCTCCAAGTACATTTTTAAACTCAGGCCCCCAAGGCTGTGAGTTATGGGGCCCTCACCACCATCAGCAGTTTTGTCACCGCAAGGATCAGATTGGCTCTAAGGAAGCCTCCAGACCATGCAGAACCCAAGAGGTCTTTCCTGGGCTCCTACTCAGGAGCAATGAGCAGGGCCCTGATCTCCCAGGTGTTCTTCTCCCTCTGCCAGGTCTTTTCTCCAGTCCGAGCATCCCTTCTTGTGCAGCTCCAGCCACCAACTGGACTTGGAGGCAGGAGCTGGTTATCAGTGTTGGATGGAAGAAGACCCTCTTGGGCTGTTCTGGAAGCTGTCTCACTTATGGATACAGTAGAACAAGGGCCAGAAAACTTTTTCTGTAAAGAGGCAGATAATAAATGTTTTAGGCTTTGTGGGCCATCTGGTCTCTGTTGCTACTACTCAACTCTGCCACTTTAACTCAAAAGCAGCCAAATGCAATATGAAAATGATGGGCGTGGCTGTGTTCTCAGGAAGCTTGACTCATAAAAACAGGCAGTGGGATGGACTGGCCCAGTGGCCCCCCTACTTTGCCACCCCCTGCAGTGGAAACTAGATAGAGGCCCAATCATCTTGATTTCCTATTTTTCTGATAAAGGGAAGCAATGAGGAGAGAAATCCAAAGCAAGTGAAAATGTCCCCCAAAAATGTAAACCCCACATTCCACTCACTCCATCTATGACCATGGACAGCATTACACTGTTCTTGTGGCTGCAGATTTCATTTTCCAATTATGTTTTGCTCAGGATATTAATATGGGTTTAGATTCTCTGAGCAGACTCCACCTGGGGCTCTGGAGGGGGCCGAGGGTGAATGTGGAAAGCAAAGTGAGCAAGGCAGGCCTCGTGTTAAAATTAGCTGCAGGTAATTGAGAAAAGACTGTCTATGACCTGCCGGTGAGGGTGAGAGACGCCCCCATGAGTGTCTGTATGTTTATTAAATTTGAAAATGGCCTCTCTTGTCTTCATTTGCCTGGCCCCCCAAGGCCTGTGTTCAAGCAGGTAAAGTCAGGAGGGCAGGGAGGCCTCCACTGAGCTGGGGAGGATGAGTTCTACCTGCCAGAGCCGGGAACACATGGTGGGGGAGAGAATTCAGATGTACTGATCGTCTCTTACGTGTTAGGCATGCTGTGAGCTGCTTTACAAATAATGATAATAACAGCTAATATTTATGGAGTGCTTGCTCTCTACTAATTGTTTTATATGAATTATATCATTTAAATCTCCCAAGGACCCCACAGATTAAGTACTATTATTATGCTCTTTACAGAGATTTAGGGTAATAACTTTCTCAAAGTCACAGAGTCATTAAAAACAAGCAGTAAGACTCAATAGTGCTCACTTTCAAACATGTGGTTAAATTGCCCCCATATCTTCTATTTCATTGAAAACCGCCTCTGAGTGTGGTATTACCAGCGGTATTAGTTGCATTGTACAGGTGAGAACTCTGAGAACGTGCGTGAATTTCCCACAGCTACACACAAAGTCAGGGTCAGCCTCCAATCCAGGTCTGTCTGACTCCAAAGTTCAGATTCCTTTCACTGCTAGCCACTACCTAGGGTCCTAGGCCGAGCCACTCACCCACTTAAATCTGCACTTCCTCTCCTGCCAAGTTGGGGTAGCAGTGTTGGTCTTGTCTACCTCTCAGACTTGAAAGAGAGCTCAAATAATAATCCTACACTTTCAAAATGATGTGCTTTAAAAATGGCAAAACAAGAGGGGATATATTTATATGTATAGTTGATTCATTTTGCTGTACAGCAGAAACTAACACAACATTGTAAAGCAACTATAGTCCAATAAAAATTAATAAGAAAAAAATGATAAAACACTGACTAGTTGTAGCATATTGGTAAGAGATATGAGCTTTGGGTTTGACACTTGCCAAGTGGGTGACCTTGGACAAGTTCCCGAGTCTCTCTGGTTTTAAGTGTTTTTATCTGTATAGTTGGTATAATAGTAATAATAATAATACCTCTCCTACTACACTGTTGTGAGGATAAAATGAGATCCTCTTAGAGCCTGACACCTAAGAGACCAAAATGGTGTCATTCCTTTTTAATTTTATATTAGTTAGAGAAATCAAAGAATACAGAGGTATTGGAATAAGCAATTAAGGACTGTGGGAGCACAACTTCAATAGAAAAATCAATGGCTCAGAAAAAGATGTTGGATAGAGATCACATCACAACCTCTCCTTCTGACTGGATGGCACCTTTCTTCTTGTTCCAGATGCCTCCACAGTTGTGGTCCTATGAATATGTTAGTAGACTATATCAGAATCTATGAAAATAACTCCCCTGGGCCCTACTGAGTGATCTCTTTGCATCATTTAGTAAAGCATATATTCATGAAGTCTAGGTAAACAGCATTTGCAACACATGCAGGAGTGAGTGGGAAAATCCCAATCTTGGTTTCCAAATAATGGAGAAAAGCGAAGAGGCTACAGACCCAAGTCCCTTGCCTCCTGGCCAGCTGGCAGCCTACTAAGGCATGAAAGATTGGGGATTCCTGTTGGTTTATGCGACCTTTGTTGGAGGCGAAGTCATTAGTCCAAACACAGACACCCTGACCTGCAGATTGTGCTCCAAAGTCTCCTTGCAAACCATCTCGTTGGAATTTATGACACTCTCCACCTCTACAAAAACAAGATGGTGGTTTGCTTCCCAGACCAGCTCTCATATGATGGAACTGAGGAATGGTGGCCCTGGAGCAGTCATCGTTAGGACTAATGGTAGAATTTCAGCCTTTGTTCCACAGGGAAGTGCATTTCATTTCACACAGCAAAACAGGGACATGAAGGCCAGGAAGACTTGAATCACCACCTGCAGCAATATCAGCCACTCAGTGTCATGCAGAGAGCCTGAGATAACATTTATGAAAGCACTAAACAGATGCGAGGCACTTCTGTCATTGCTGTTGTAGTCGTGAGGACAATGGAGATTCCTGGGGATGAGGACTATAGCATTAACTTTCCACTGCAACCAAAAAGCCACCCTATGTGTTTTGAGAAGAGGGTACGGGAGCAGTAATGTAACATATCCTTCTCCTTTTGGAGGACTTTGGAGGAATTCCCTCTACATAAACTCCTTTATACCACTGCTGTTGGAAGATTGGCACTTTTCTTAAACCTGGACTACAATTATAACAGCCCTCTACGCTGAGTGCTGTCCGTGTTTCAGGCATTGTGAGATATACATTTATTATTTTGAGTACTTATGAAACTATGAAAGTTAAATATTACACTACTATTTTACTAGTGAGGACATTTAGACGGCAACAGGTTTACTCATTGGCCCAAGGTCACATAAGTAGTAAGTGACAGTTGGTATTAGAATCCAGGTCATTTTGACTCCAATACTACCCTTTTTCTACTACATCATAAACTTCTGTTTCCTTAGCCTTTCTCCATTATATTTTCTTTCTAAACGGGTCAGTTGGAAGAGCCACTTGCTCTGTGTTAAGCTTAGAGACCACGGGGTTTTGCTAAAACGTGGTTCTATCTGTTTGTCCAATTATCCAGTATCATCACATGACCCCTCACATACTCTGTTCTGTCAAAGAGCTTGAGGAAAGGATTGCAACACGAGTATGTTTTATGATAGTCCCTGGTGACATTAGTGACTTTGGATAAGGTTTCCGGGTAATTCTTTAGGCCATTGTTCTATACCCACTTCCTTTACCAGCTGTCAAGGTAGTTCATATCAAATTCTTCTTAATGGGGGGATCTATTTCTACCTCTACCTTGCCCCCACCAACGTACACACACACACACACACACACACACACACACTTTTTCACACTGCTTTCAAATGACTTCTTATGAATTAGCTCTTTTAGTTCCCTTTACGGTGGAGAAGAGATCTACCCATGGAAAGAAAGTTAAATAGATGTAGTTTCTAATACTAGGAATATATCACTTCTGCTTCTGTCTTTACAATGTGCTCCCCTTAGTTTTGAAAATTCTCAGAAAAAGTTTAATCAATAAATAAATCAATAAAATGGATGGCTCATTTCTTCTTCTTCCCAGAATCCTGCAGTAGCTAGAATTATTTTCCTGTATGCAAAGAAAAGTAGACATGTCTCTCTCTATAACAGTATTTGCATAACCAGTTCTGGTGGTTATAGCAGTACACCTATTTACCCCTTTTTTCTATAGAGAAAACATGTTCTGTTCAGAGGCTGGTTTTGGTCTGCCTGGAGGCACATGGCATCAGCTTCTCCCAGTATCATTGCTATTGTATGCTCAGTTTGAGGTAGCTCTCTGTTTCTTGTATACTCTCGTGTTCTTATGCACCATGTCTTATATTGAAACATTTTTGTGTGTTTCTTTTTGTTTTGTTCAGTGTGGTGCATTTGTTATAACTGAGGAGCCAATGCATTACAATGAACTAAAGTCCATAGTTCACATGAGGGTTCACTTTTTGTGTTGTGCATTTTATGGATTTTGACAAATATGTAATGACACATCTGCACCATTTACTCTATCAAATAATTTCACTGCTCTAAAAATCCCCTGTGCTCCACCTGTTTATCTCTCTCTCTCTCTCATCCCCAAGCCCTGGCAGCCACTGATCTTTATACTGTCACCATAGTCCTTTTCCAGAAATTTATATATTTTATGTAGCCTTTTCAGATTGGTTTTGAAACAGTATTTTAAAGTTTAAAAATCAGCAGAACTAGCTTTCAAATTCACTAGGAGTGGTCTTCCAATCTGCATTAATTTTACAAGCTTCCTGAACAAAGGAGAATGGAGAGTGCTGATTTTGCTGCTGCTACCAATTTCTGGGTTGTTGCAAGAATGTTTTGAAAAGTGAAGTGTTTTGCTGTGGAGAGTTGAATTAATCATTTTCCCCAGTTCCATGATCCTTGGTTCCTTCAAGGCTTCTCAGCCTTATTTGTTTGATTTTTAAAGTTCATCTATCTATCCATCCATCCATCCACCCACCCATCCATCCATCCATCCATCCATCCATCCATCCATCCATCCATCCATCCATCCCATTCCATTCTAATTCTGTTGCACTGCCCAATCCCGCCATTCTAACATGTTGAATACGAATGTCTGAATTTTGTGTATCCTTGTAAAATGCAGTGTTCTTATTGTGTGAATGTTTTACATTGTTTTGAATGGCACTGTGCTAATGGTCTCATTATGTTTTTATATTCTCTGGCTGTTGCTAGTAAACAACCTAGTCTGTAGCTTCTTCCTACTAAATAGTATCCAGATGGGTATCTTTGCCTTTGCCTGTTTCTCAGTGTTTCTCAGCACCTAGGTTCTCTCCCCACCAGCAGTATGATGATGAACAATTCAGAAATTTTTACAGTTTTTGAGTGTAGAAACCCATGAATTGCCATTGTTCCTGCCTCAAAACCAACTTGAAGGAGAACCCAGCACTGTCCTTTAACAAATTCAAGAAATAGATTCAAATCCACAAGAGCTTAAGGAGAAAATGAATATTTTACTAAGGATTCAGTAGAAAGACAAAAATGAGGATGAGCCAGTTATCCTCTGCCTGTCCACCTCTCAAGGGCCCCTCACAGCAACTCTACCTTGGTCCTCTGCCTCTCCTGCAGCCCCAACATTTACATTCCTTTTCAGTTGTAGAGGGATTTAGCCCTGAGACTCCCCCAATAGGTCCCTTCACTTTCTTCCCCTGATCTGCAAAAAAAGATCCTCTTAGGGAGATGTCTGCTCCTTTCTAGAATGTGTGTGTCCGGTGGTGGGATCACACATGGGGTTACAGTTATGCTTCTTGCATGCTTTGTGTGTTAGCTTACTTTCGTGCAGTAATAGATACATACCAAAATTTTAAAATGCAGTGAGCACGCAATTAGAAGACATCATCCCACTAGGCATCTGTAATTATTATTTATGTTAACTTTCATCATGTGTTACATAAATTAGCATAGATTCTTCTCTAATCAGTGCAATGAGGAAAATGACATTTATTTCATCATGTGGGTATTCTGTTTATAAGAATTTATTATGTGCCAAGCACCTCTATGTTCTATGATTTGCAAACGATGTTTGATGTTTTCTTCAATCCCTAGAAGAGCCCTCTGACATTCTTTACAATCCCATTTTGTAAATGAGAAGCTCTAGGCCCAGACTGGTGATGCACTTTCTCAGTCATGGAGGCCCTGTGCCAGGAGGAGGTCAGCCTGCAGACTTGCCTAGGTCTTCACAGCTTAATTGGTTAAAAAATTTAAAGTAGAATAATCCATTCAGCAATGAGGGAAAGCATGCCATCTCCCTTGATAGTCAGTAGAATTTAGACTCACGTATGCACAGATTTTGAGAGCCAAAGGGCATGCTCACACTTGCTACTAGTGGGATGTTATTGATAATTTGGGCAAGAAAAATTTTCCTCGGGCAATACTGTCTCTAATAACATCAATTGCTATTAGTGTCCCTGGAAGCCACCCATAAAATGCTAATAAGACTCTTCATTTATTGTGACCTCTCAAAATAGCCCTCAGAGTTCCCCCGCTCCCCACATTCAGATGAGGAAGCTGAGGCCTAGGGAGATGAAGTAACTGAGTCACACAGGGTTTCAACTCGGCTGCACTTCAGGTGCTTTAAAAATATCAATGCCCTGATCCTATCTCATATCAAATACATCAGAATATCCAGGTGAGGGCTGGGCACTGACATTTTAAACAATCTCCCAGGTGGTTGAAATGACTAGCAGAGTGATTAAGAGACTGAGCTGTGGAGTCCTCCTTTCTAGGTTCAAATCCTAGTTCTTTTATTTACTAGCTGTGCAACTTTGGGCAAATTGCCTTATATCTTGGTGCCTCAGCTTCAAAATATAATTACTTGTATTTACTTCATAGGATTGTTGTCAGGATTATGTGAATATGGAAAAGTGGTTGGCAAATAGCAGTAGTAAATGTCAACAATTATCATCATCCTCATCATCATTCCTGTCTCCTTATCTTCTAATTGATGCTCCCTTCCCTAAGAGTTTGCTTATTTTTGAATGTTTACTGATAAAATACAACCCTTGGGTCTGCAAACTCAACCCTAAATCTGCATGGAGGCTAGGAAGGAGAGCCAGGTGTAAAATGATGTTCTTAAGTGGGAAGGATGCAGCAGGGAAGTCCTTCAGTACTGAATTACCTTGGATATTACCAACCTTCCCCAGTGGGATAGAGGATTCAATGAACTGCACTGAAAGGAAGAAGGGTCATTGACACCCATCTGGCTGGAGTTCCTTTCTGGAGGACCCAACCTGGAAGTGTGAAGTCAGACAAGGCTTCAAATCCTGGCTCTGCAGCTTCCTAGCTGTGCGATCCTAGGTATGTTACTGAAACTCTTTGAGTTTCAGTTTCTTTGGTGGAAATGAAACAGCCTGCAATGCAGTATTATTGTGGTGATAAAATCAGATAATGTGTGTAATGCTCCTGGCACAGAGAAAATGCCCACCAAAACGTCAGTTTGCTTCCTTCAAATACTTCTTGGAGGCTGTTCCCCCTTGCTCTCACCACCACCCCTCCCCCTTCCCTCATTCCTTTCCCAGCCACCCTGGAGGCTTGAAACAGAATGGAGTTAAAGCACATCATGTTAGACTAACAAATGCACAAGGATTGAAGTGGTTTTGGAGAACTGTTTAAGAGTTAATGAGACTCTCCTTGATACCAAGAGGGAAAAGGCAGGGAGAAAAAATGTGCATAACTCATAAAAACAGTTTTGATACCAAGAGGGAAAAGGCAGGGAGAAAAAAATGTGCATAACTCATAAAAACAGTTTTGCTTCCAAAAAAGAGGTAGTGTGCCTTTCTTCCCTTTGTCTCTTGTTTAACTCAGCTAGTCATTCCACAGCCAGTTTCCAGCTGGGCCCACTCTGTGCAATATTATGGGCTGTTGTCGGGAGAGAATAGAAAAGAAGAATTTTGGACTTCAGCTCTAGAGCTTAAGCAACAGTCCTGGAAGAGCTGCTACTTAGGACATTGAGTTTAGAACTCAGAGTATGGCAAAGCCTAGACCTTTAAACTGAAGGACGGCCTGAAACTGGGTCCTATGAAGCTCAAGACAATAGTGAATGATAACAGCATGAATCCCCAAGGCTTAGTTTCCAAATCCCTTTGTCCTGAAATATCTCATTTGATTCCCATATTTGTTCTAGGAAGACAGACATCTTCATGTTACAGATAGAGATGCTGACAGTCCGAGAAGTTAAACTTATTGCCCTGGGTCACGGGGGATACCAAGTGACTGCAGACTTATTCAAGTCTAAGGTGGCTGACTTTAATTGCTATTTCTAGAATTCCCATTTATCCTGAACTTTACAAAACAGCATGAAACATTAGTACCACTCATAAATAGTCTCCCACTTCTCCTCTGAAAACATGGGAAAATCATACTTTGGCTCCTGAAGGCATGGCCATATGACTTACTTTAGCAAATAAAATGTGAGCAAAGTGTAATGTGTAGAATTCAGGCAAAACCTTTTAATGCCAGTGAGAGATTCTAGACCAGGAATCATCAAACTGTGGCTTGCAAGCCCAATCCAGCACACTACTGGTTTTTGTAAATTAAATTTTATTGGAGCATGCTACACTCATTTGTTTTCATATTACCTAAGGCTCTTTTCATGATACATTGACAGAGTTGAGTGGTTGTGACAGAGATCTCCTGGCCTGCAATGTCAAAAATATTTACTATCTGGCCCTTTAAGAAAAGGTTTACCAACCTCTGTTCTAGACAGTCCTTCCCAGCCAGGTCAACCAAGGAGTCTGAGGGTCCCAATGACACAGGTAGAAGCTGGTGGAATCTCCTTCAAACTGGATCACATAGCTGCTGCCTGAAGAACAGTTGGCCTGGAGAGTTGTCCATACCCATTGCAGACTTTATGTGAGTTAAAAATAAGTCTTTGTTGTGTTAAGCCCAAAATTTTGGACTTTTTTTTTTCAGTGTGATGTAATCTGGCATCTCTTGACTGATACACAAGTTGAGTTAATAAAGGCTAAGGATAAAAGGAAAATACACTGGTTAGAGTCCGTTAAGTGTCAGATACATGGACAAAGTTGGATATTGGGTGATGGAAATGGATATGGGAGGGACGGATGGGTGTTCCTGCTTTGGGGACTGGCACATCCTGTGATTTTAAAATAGAAATTTCTGGGCCAGAGATTGTGGGCAAGTTTGCATTGTTGACAACTCTGCCCACTGGTTTTAAGGTCAAGGGAATTTCCAGGTGTGACTCATGGATTGAAAATAGTCATGTTTCCCTAAAAAGTTTTGTGAATCAAATTTCTGCATGAAGATTTTGAGTGTTGATACATTCAGGGCAAAATGGGCTCCCATTTCTGAGCTGTATTTAAGGTATGCTCTGTAGGAATATTCTCCTTCTCAGGATTGACTATTTAACCTCCTATCATGGCTGATGCTCAATACTGACCGAAGGCTAACTCATGTGTTGTATCTCTGTTGGAAGACTGACCCCTCTGGACCAGATTTACTTGGTATTTGCATATGATTCTCAGTTCCAGTGCAGCAAAATTAATAAGAGCTGGTTTACTGGCTTTAGAATTCTTACAAGTGAATAAAAATTCTCACTCAACAAAGAAATGAGCATCTCTTTGACTTCTAAGTTCACTAAGTGTCCCACCCAAAAGAGTTTCTGTCAAGATACTAAAAATGGATTTCTATACAGTTTGAAGTAAATTCAGCAATTTTCCAGGGACACAGATTGCCTGGATGGAGGAATAATTTTGATAATAGTGCATCTTGATCTTTTGCATGTGAAATGCTTGGAGCAAAAGGGCTAAGGGCAAGGTGATTTAGACCTAAGATCTTGAGTGAACGCTGACAAATGAAAGACCTTAGATGTGTTCAGTGGAAGTAGGAATGGTCGCCATGGTTCCTACAGGCATGGGTTACCTGATGGGTAAAACAAAAACATATCTAACATACGTAACTCACAGTGGCCCTCCCAGGGCATTCAACTTACTAGATTCAGCATATCTACCTTCTCTAGCAAACATTGTCCTGCCTCTGAGGTTGGTCTCAGAAACTTCTGGTGTAGGCAAGTGCAGTATAAATAAGGAGAGGGAGAGGATAAGAGTCTATTCATTGGATAAGGCTTAGATGGGGAGGTATAGAGAGCAGGAGGAATAAAATTGGCTCCAGATGGATCTTGAAGAAGGGTTGTTTAATCAGTAGAAGTCATGGTGACAGAGACATAATTCAGAAACCGCACAGACAACCCCCCTTCCTGACCTCTACTGGTTTGTAAAGAGAGAAACTTCTCCTCACTCCCTACCACCCTAGAAGAAGAAATGAGAAAGAAAATAGTTCATTAAATAAATTTTCATAAAATACTACAGTCTTATTTATCTTAGTCTTCACAACTGAGAGCAACAAAGAATCAAGTAATTACTTTGTTTCCTAAAATCTCTTCTTCATACAAAAATTATTAATAAACAGTTCAGAAGACACGAAGGAACAAGATTCAGGACACTACCAGGGAATATAACTGGAGATCCAAATTCTTGTCAAGAGAACAACTGAAATATATTATAAATATGGTGACCTCATTAACACTCTATTAAGCTCAGTTTGATATCAGTGCAGGGCTGCTTTCCTTTTTCTCCAATTAGGGTCACTTCCCAATAATTATAGCACATCACAAATATCCACTTTGGGTCCACAGAATATTCTCCTTACTTTCTATATTTTATTAATCCATTTTTTCTGTCCTGTGCCTGATCTGAGAATCCAAAAATAGCTCATGCATTTGAACTTGTAGATTGCTGGTGTCAGACTCTTAACCGCTGGTGCCGAGCAGGGAGCAGCCTCCAGATGGTGGAAGGAGGAGACCATAGCCCACACATCTCACGAGGCACAAGACGATCCTGAACTGCTTTTGTTTGGGAGGGGCAAGGTCGTGTGGGAGGGAGTGTGCACACTTCACTGCGTACCTAATTTCATTAAAAAACGGGAAACCAAACACACAGCAAAGGGAATGGGAGTCAGGAAGAAAGATCCAGTTTCTATGACAACTGGAGGAGTGCATACATCATCACTGTGAGAGGTCTGAACTAGGGCAGGAGTGCTGACAGCTTCATCTAAGCCCTGTCATCAGGTTTTCCCTTTACCCTGTGGTGCCTTTATCAGTCTCCCTCTGCCTCCCTAAAGTCCTAGAATGAATGGGGACCAGGCACCTTCCCGCTAACAGATAGGGATGGTCTGCCAATATTTCTTGACTTTCACTGTTGCAGAGGGACATAGAAGATAGGAGTGTTCTTCAGATTATTTACCAACTTGAGCACCTGGATTAGAGTCCCAGGCTGTCACTTCTGTGACTCTGGAGATTCCTTTTCTCACTCTCACCTCCTAAACACATGTGTGCTCCTGCACGCACACACACACACACACACACACACACACACACACACACACACACACCCTCACACACAGAGTGAGTCTCCACTAGGGTTCCTGGTAATGTGCATCCATGGACAGCTGCACCCAAATGCATCACCCTGACATGTACATATTTTAGTTCCTCATAGGGAAACCGTTTCAGCTCTCAGCCCATTACACCATGAAATCACATTTTTGAGGCAGATTCTTTAATTCAGCAATTCTCAATCCAAGCTACACATTAGAATCATCCATAATGTTTTTTTAAATGTTCTGATGCCCAGATCCCACCTCTAGGTTTGATATATCTGTATTTTTCAGAACACATGCCCCTAAAGTGATTCTAATGTGTAACCAGAGTTGAATACATTATACTAATTCATTCAGCATCAATGTACTTATGGTTATTTGTGTGCTGGATCTTAGATCTGAAGCTGAATAAAGCACAGGAGTTCCCAGTCTACTGGTGGGAGATAGAAGTGTAGACATATAAGTGCATGAAGTGTCAGGCAGGTCCTAGGCTGATCTGTATAAGTCAAGTTGGGGATATATGAGTGCATGGCTCTGTTTGGGGAGGGTCAAGAAAAACAAGATGGAGGAGAGGATGATGCTAGACATCAAAATTAAAAGACGTGTTTATATTTTATAGATGAACAAGAGCAGAAAGACCATTCTGGATAGAGGGCAGTGTGACAGAAGGCATAAAGGGCATGATACATGAACTAAAATATGTTGGTACACTGACTTGTAGGTTTGAGGGGTGTTTTGTAGCTAGAGATGAATTTTGATTAGTAAAACTTAAGATAGAACAGAAGAAAAGATAGAGATTAAAGTATATAGAAAGAAAAGGATAAAAACTACCAAATTTTTTTTAAAAAACAGCACAAGAGATATATGGGCATGGTATAAAAGTCTAACATAAGTGTAACTGGAACCCCAAAAAGAAGGAAGAGAGACAATGGAAAGAAACAATATTTGAAGAGATGATGGCTGAGATTTCTGAAATTATAGAAGCATCAAGCCACAGATTCAATTAAGTACTATGAATCCCATGCAGAATAAATACAAATAAAATTAATCTACGTTGATCATAATAAAATGGTTGAAATATAAAAACAGAAAAAAAGATTAAAACCACCAGAGAAAAAAGAAATATTTCCTTCAAATCAGTAAAAATAAAACTGGCAGCTGATTCAACAGAACAAAAAACAGAAGCCTGAAGATTGTGGAGTGATAAGTGCCATGAGTTAAAAGAAAATAACTGGGACTTCCCTGGTGGTGCAGTAGTTAAGAATCCACCTGCCAATGCAGGGGACACGGGTTCAAGCCCTGGCCGGGGAAGATACCACATGCCGTGGAGCAACTAAGCCCATGCGCCACAACTACTGAGCCCGTGTGCTTAAAGCCCATGCTCTGCAACAAGAGAAGCCACTGCAATGGGAAGCCCGCGCACCACACAGAAGAGTAGCCCCAGCTGGCTGCAACTAGAGAAAGCCGCGCACAGCAACGAAGAACCAAAGCAGCCAAAAATAAATACATAAAATAAATAAATTTATAAAAAGAAAATAACTGCCTGACATTGACCATCAGCAGATCCCTCTACAGGAAATAATAAAGTTCTTTGGAGAGCAGGAAAAGGATTCCAGATAGAGGCATAGAAATATAAAAAGTATGAAGAACAATAGAAAAGGCAAATATGTGAGTGAAAACTTACGGTGTAAAACAATAGTAACACACATGACAGAATTATAAACAAACAGAATTAAAACACATGGCAATAAAAACACATAAGTTGGAAGGGGCAAGGGGAAATGGGATTAGTTTGTTTAAAGTTCCTGTATTGTCTGGAAAGTAGTACTAATTCATATTAGATATTAACAAATCAAAACCATTTGTTGTGATCTTGAAGGTAAACACTTAAAGAGCAGTAAAAGAAAGAAAAGATTGCAAGCTAAATTGGAGAGCAGATGAAATAAAAATTTAAAAAATAAATACATGAGTGGGTAAGAAAGCAGAGAAAAATCAAAAGAGACGAGGTGGAACACATAGAAAGATGATAAATTTAAACTCAAATATATCTGTAATTACATTCGTTTTGAACTAAGTTTCCAATTAAAAGACAAATATGAACAGACTGAATGAAAAAAATAGAACCGCTTTTATTGGGTTTACAAGAGAAATACCTTAAATATAAGGAAAGAAAGGTTTGAAAGGAAAAGGAAAATTTCCAATCCAAGGTATTTATCTAAGAAAAACGAAAACATATGTTCACAAAAAGTCTTGCACAAGGATCCATGGATGCTTTGTTCATAATATGCCCCAAACTAGAAATAGTTCAGATGCCCATCAATAGGAGAATCCATAAAGAACTCTGTATGCATAATGCACACTTCTCAGCAAAATAACACTGATAACATGTAACCAATAAATGAATGAATCTCCAAAGCGTTATGTAAAAGAAACCAGACATACAAAAATAAAGAAAAAAAGTCAATATATGATCATTTTAAAACAAAATTCAACATCCATTCATGATACTTTTAGTGGACTAAGAATAAAGGGAAACATCCTTAATCTGATCAAGAATATCCACAGTAATCTACTATATACTAAAAGGAGATGTAACAAAAGCTTGCCCTCTCAGATGCTGAGCAAGACAAAGGAATTTACTCTTCTCCTTAATACTGTATTGAAAATCCTAGACAGCTAAGAAAGCCAAGAGAATAAATGTAATAGAATCAGAAAATAAACTAAATAGTGATTATTTGCAGATGTCCTGATTACGTATGTACATACAAAAGAATCACCAACTATTAGAATGAATTAATGAACTTTAGATACATTGTCAATATGCAAAAATTAGCTGTATTTTTATATAACAATGAAATCCAAAGCGTTACATTATTCATGATAGTATTAACAAGATCAAATGCTAAATCTAACAAAAGATGAGTAAGAACTCTATACAGAATGTCCTGTTTTTGTTTTTGTTTGGAGAAAATGAAGGAGACATAAATAAAGAAGGGATATACCATTTTCATGGATTGGATTATTTAATATTGTAATGACATCAATTCTACACAAATCGA
Organism: Kogia breviceps; assembly: GCF_026419965.1. Taxonomy (NCBI): domain Eukaryota; kingdom Metazoa; phylum Chordata; class Mammalia; order Artiodactyla; family Physeteridae; genus Kogia; species Kogia breviceps. The sequence continues at coordinate 26,408,992 of NC_081328.1, forward strand.
TCTATAGACTCAGTGCAATCTCAAATGAAATCCCAAGAGATTTTGTTGTTGTTTTTTGTTTGTTTTTGACAAGCTAATCCTGAAAATTCTCTTAGAAATAAAAAGGCCTAAGAATAGCCAAGAAAATATTTTTTGGTGGCAATTGACAAGGTGACTGTAATTTTCATATGGAGATCCAAAGGGCCAAGAGTAGCCAAGACAATGTTAAAGAGGAATAATTTTTTTAAAAGCCGAGTTACTATATCTGATATCAAGATTTATTGCAAAACACAACAATTAAGACAGTACATACTAGTGCAAGAGTGACAATTAACTCAGTGGAACAATAAAGAGACCTCACAAATAGAACCACACATATATCAACACTCAATTGATGACAAAAATGGTGCTGCAGAGCAGTGGGGACAAAAATAGACTCTTAAACAAACAATGTGCTGTCAATTGGATATCCAGAGGAGAAAAAAAAAAAAAAAACTCAGTCCCTTTCTCATGTACAAAAATAGATTCCAGATAAATTGCAGATCTAATTGTAAGTAAAACAGTAAAGTTTCTAGATGAGAGAGTAGAATATTTTCATGACCTTGGGATAGGGTAGATTTTTAAAAATTGATACTGAACTTTGTTAAAATTATGAACTTCTAAGATTGTTACCAAAGATTTCACAGTTATGATAACAGAGAAAAATGATGGTTGAACCGAGGAAAACAGTATCTACCACATTCTGTTAATGTTTTTAATATGAATTTAAAAAATTTGTTTTGCATTTATAGTTATATATGAGCTGTAAACACAATGACTACAGCAGGTCTTTGGTGGGGCTCAAGAATTTACATTTCTAACAAGTTCCCAAGTGATGCTGCTGGTCTGGTGACCACACTTTGAGAACCACTGCTCATTTCAAACCAAGTTACCTTTGATTTACTCACCCCCAAGTTGGTGTAGGGCAGCCTGAAAAGTGATTTCTTTCTGAACTCCCAAATATTAAATGGGGCTATATCCTCCCCACCCTCATTTTTTCCCTGGCCTTTCCCTTCTTCCCACAACCTCTTGGGGCTGAATAGACTGGGGTTTGTTAGTGGGGATGGTTTTGTTTTTTTCCCTTCTTATCTGTCTGTGTCATCTGCAAGCATTGCTAAAGCCAGAAGAGACTGGCCTTGGGTTTTTCTTCTTTTTCTCCTACATCATATCCTCCTCCTTCCCTATCCTAACCTTCCAATAAAGTATTAGTGGCAGGTGACATTAAAGGGAGAGAGATTAGCTTACTGATAAGAAACATAAATTAGTATTTTAAAACCTTATACTCATGTTAATACTAAAATCATTTAAGGCATTATAGAGGATCAGTGAAAACCCTTTCCATTTCAAATGGATCTAAACAATTCTCAAGTTTGAAAAACATGAAGGAATAAAGGGAAGACCAAGTTTAGGATGGGGCAAGAGCTAATAGAAATATGGGGAGCAGGAACAAAGCTCTATCCTGTCTCTCCAGAGAAGGGGCTGGTAATTCAAGACCAAATCTGAATGGTGGCAGAGCAGTTCTGCTTTGGGACAATGAACATTGAAAGTCCAAAGAGCTCTCCATCCTGTGGGGACTTTGACCTAGCAGGGATACACAGACCCAGGGCCAATGCTGGGCACTGAGTTGAAGGGCTCCATACATTCTACAGAACTTAGGAAAAAGTTACAGCAAAACCCCATACCCCAGAGATCTGGGGACTGTCGCTAACCAAGCATGGAGCAAATCCCAGGCAGCTGGCATCTCTTGAAGATATTAGATGGAACTCCTTTGAGGGCCAGGGCCCAGGATGGGAGAGGGGTACAAGAATGCACAGCACCTGTGGGCCCTGCAGAACAGACATCAGGTAGCAGCTGAGCTTTCTCACAGGGTATTCAGATGGGTTTGTCCCCCATTTATGGCCAGGGGTGTCCTGACACCACTGATCCATTCTGACTCATCTCTGAGAAGGGCTGAACAAATTCCAGCTGTGGGAGAGGAGCACAGCAGACAGCTGCACTGGGGCTAAGAGGAGGATGGGGATTGCCGTGGGAAGTAGAGGTCCAAGAATTGATGCCAACTTTTCCCCCTGACATTCCAGACCAGGAAGGGGAGCTCTGCTGCTGAGAAATGAGAAATATGAACTCACAAACCTCCTTTATAGCCAGCTCCTCATTCTTGCTGTGGTCATGATATGATGTGATAACTAATCCCTTCCCTGTCTATTTCACAGGGCTGCCTACAAATCCAAATATGATGACACAGGTAAGAGCATTCATTGACCTACTACACAAACGTGAAATGTGAGGTGCTGGAGATGACCGCGTTTACACTGTTTGCTGGCTTTAATCCTTTGGCTCAAATAAATACTAGATCAGAAAAATCAGAGCATTTGGGGCTTTTCATCTGAATTTCACATCAGTGTTTCCTGCAAGCCTTCCTACCATCTCGTATTCAGCTGCCTCTTGAATCAGATCCGTCTCAAACCATTTCCTCTTTTCATGTGAGAGAACAAGTTAATAATAGTATTTTGTATTTAAGCATAGAAGCCTGCTCATATTTCATGTTTGGAGATGGGTGGGGGCAATGCAACCCCGTGGCTTCTTGGTTTAACACTGTGTGTGGCTGTTTCCATAGGGTATGATTCTGAGACTGGAGTGACTGTTAACTGATAGAGGAAGGCATTCGTGGGAAGTTACTGTACTTTAAGCAAATCCAGCATCACTCCCTGAGCAGGTACAGCACAGGGAAAGAGGTATGGACAGGTAAACACAGTGTCTGTTGTTTGGCCCTGGCTCTCAGTCTTAAAACTGGTCAGATTTCCCATCCACCATATCACTGGTACTCAACAAAAGTGACTTTTGGCTATTATCTGAAAATGTTCTAGGTTTTATCATTTCATTTCTTTCTTCCTGTTTGTGTCTGGCTCTTGAAATTTTGGTTTTGTTACCTATCTTATTTCTGCACACACTCTTTGAACTTGATGGCAGGTAGGCTTCACTGGTTATTTTAGTCCTGCCTACTCTCCTTCCAGGCATGTGCTCTTTCTAGCTCTGACATCTGGGACCCAGCCATGGAACTAGCCTGCTTTGCTCTTGCTTCAAGAGGCCTGTCTTTATCTCCTACAGTGGGGTTGAGTACCACCCTGGAGGTGCATTCCATCTATGGTCAAAATGAATGGATCCAGAGCATAAGATGAAAGCTGCCAACGTAGCATATATCAAGCATGAATTATGGTAGAGAGTTCCATTCATTTATTTGTCCACTGTTTAACTCGTACTCCTCTTCGACGCCATAGTTACTCTTCACCAACGCGCAGACCATGGAGAGTTGTTTGAGCCTGTGTCCTCAAACAAACAGGAGAAGTTCCTGTTCAAGATTTCAAAACTTCTAACAGGAACTGAATATTTATCCAAGATAAGTCTGCCCGGGCTTCCCTGGTGGCGCAGTGGTTGAGAATCCGCCTGCCAATGCAGGGGACACGGGTTCGTGCCCCGGTCCGGGAAGATCCCACATGCCGTGCAGCGGCTGGGCCCGTGAGCCATGGCCACTGAGCCTGCGCTCCGCAATGGGAGAGGCCACGGCAGTGAGAGGCCCGCATACTGAAAAAAAAAAAAAAAACCAAGATAAGTCTGCCCAAGCAAATTGGAAATTGGGTTTATTTGCTTTAATAGGGGGGTTGTTAGTGATGGCTGATGAGCAGTTATAGGGTTAATAGATAAAATCGAAAAATGAATGACTTATACTTAGTAAATACTATCTGAGGGCCCAAATGTTCCAAAGGGTTCCAACACGACAATTAAAATGTTCCAAAATAGAAGACCATGACAATTATGGTGGGAAGTTCTTTGGAATGAAAAGGCAGTAATCTACTGACTAAATATCAAGGGCAATATAGACAATTGACTTTCTTGTGTGCAGCCACCAGAGTACTTTGGCCTTTTATGTGACCAATGGAACAGAAATCCTTGGAGAACCTCTGATCCTGTAATCATAATGGGAGATGTGAGCATTTTGTAAATCCTCCCAAGAGCATTTTGGGTGAGCTTGTAAGACATCTACTAAAATCCTCTTTCCATCCCAAGAAGGTATCAAAAAAACCTTCTCTCAAGCAACAGGATTGGTTGATTATTAAATAATCAATGAATTTATTTCTAATTTATATGTCATTTCTTCCCAAGTTTTAAGAAAGAGCAGATCTGTAGATTTACTATTTTTTACACATGAATGTTGCTTACTAATTTACAAGATCTGTTCACATAAATGGTTTTATTTGAAATCACTGCCATGTGGTAAGTAAGTTTTACTAGGTCCATTCCAGAGATGAGAATATTGAAGTTGCCAGGAACAAATCACTGGTTACCCCAAGAAGGCACATAACTATTTCTTGCTAAGCATGAGACATCTTTAGCTTAAGAGCACTGTGGACTTCTGCTCCTGAAAGTAAATCTGGGCATTTCAGTATGATTTAAAGCTCTAATGATTTTGAGGTAGCTTGAAAGATAGTTGCTAAATATGACTCAAGGCAATAAACAAAACAAGCAAAGAAGACACTTAAGCACCTAAGGCTTTTCAAAAGACAGGAGACAAATTTTTATTACAGCATTTTCTAAACTGTGCCTCAGGAACATTAGTGTCCTAAGTTAGGTTAATAGATATTGTAAGGCAAAGAAGGATTTTGAGGTGAATTAAGTTTTGAAAACACGGCTTACCATATCTTTTTATTAAAGGTTAATGCACTGAAAGCTCCAAGCACTTCTACACTGAAGAAATCCATTCAACTTTGTTTATCAGCACTTCTCAAACTTACTCGATAATGTAAAGACTTTTTGTCGTACAATTTCTGTTACCAAAATGTGGTATTTATGAGTTCCAGCATAAGGGTTGAGCATACTGGTTTTGCCAAATAAAAAGTGGAAATTTACCTTGAATTTACAGTAAAGAAGAATGCTAGTAGGAGAAAGCAGAGGCCATGGTATGTTGTTATGACAGCCCTAGCAAACTATTGGGTTGGACAAAAAGTTTGGTTGGGTTTTTCCGTAAGAGGTTATGGAAAAACCCGAACAAACTTTTTGGCCAACCCAGTAATATAACTACTATCTCTAAATTAATATATCTAGATTACAGTGATTTTCAATCATTAGATGGAGCACAATCTTTTTAAAGATGGTATATTGGGGGATTTTCTGCCAGTATGGGTGTGTTGGAAGTCCTCAGACTACCCCCAGGTTTGATGATTCACTAGGAAGACTCGAAGGACTCAGCATATGGTTGTACTCACATCTAAGACCTATTACAGTGAAAGGATGCAAAGCAAAATCAGCAAGGGGAAAGATGCATGGGAAGAAGTCCAGAGGAAACCAGGAATTAGCTTCCAAGAGTCCTCTCCCAGTGGAGTGCTTAATTCCCCAAAGAATGAGTTATGACTACACCTGCAAAATGTTGTCTACCAGGGAAGCTCATTAGAGACTTGGTGCTGAGTTTTTCTTGGCAGCTGATCATGTAGGCTCTCTCTGCATACCTTAGACCAAAATTCCAGACTCCCAGAAAGAAGTAGCTGCTCAGCATAAACCACATTTCTTGTACAAATAGTTTTAGGCACAGAGAACTACGCTTATCAGTTCTAGGAATGATGGTAGCCACCAGACACAAGCTAAACAGTCTTGCAAATAGGACTTTGTAAGGATGGCAGTCTCAGGCTTGCTATAACTCATTGCTGCACAATGCTAGATTATTTAAACAACTGAAATGCTAGATAAAATCTAAAAACAGCTTTTAAAGAACATCTTGGATCTGAAACTATAAGAAGGAACATGAAAAGACCAAAAATTAAGTGAGAATAGGAACCTGGAGGGTAAGAAAGAAACAAGGGAAGCTTTTATGCTGAAGCCTTCTGTTGGACACAGGAGAATGGGAGCTTTCACTCTGACAACTATATAGAATGCAGGGAACAGAAGATAAAACCCAGGGCCCATGCCAGATAGATTGCCTAGTAGAATATTGCCATAAAAAGCTAGCACCTGAAAAGACTACATCTTCTTTGTTAAAATAAGTGAGAAAAAGCCTGCTGAATATAAGAGAACTGCCAGAAAACTTGTTGGTCTCTACTTTAGCACTGAGTGGAAACGAAAATAAAATTCCTCGTAAAATTTCCAACCACAAGCCAGAAGATTTGTGGTCCAAATTAAAGATATCTATGTGATATGTAAAACCTCAAGTTCGTAACTGTATTTGAGTTGGTACAGGTTGATAACGCTGCCAGGCAATTATCTAAAAAATATATATATTTTTTCTCTCTAGAGAAACATAACTTCAATCTAGTATTTAAAGTTAAAAATCCCCAGATAAGTTCCAAGGAAAATGAGCAACTCACAGGCAAGTATCACAGACACATAGAGACAAAGCATTATGCAAATGTCAGCAGATGTAATAATAATAGCTGAATTGGGCTCACAAATATTTCAGACATTTGAATTATCAGACACAGAATACAAATGCTACATTTAAGAAATACAAGAGAAACTTGAAATATGAAAAAGAAATGACTTAAAATATGACCAAACATCTTTGAAAGGGAGACCAATAGAACTTTTATAAATTAAAACCATGGCAATTGAAATTAAAACCTCAACAGAAAATTAGACACAGCCAAGTGGAAAATTAGTGAATGAAAAGACAGATACAAAGAAATTATCCAAAATGCAGTACTGAGAAATAAATGTTGGGAAATGTGAATCTGAGGTTAAGAGACTGTAGATAAAGCAATATTTAAACAAATATTTAAATTTGAATTTCAGAAAGAAAGATCTTACCAAAACGAATTCCAAGAATAGAATGGAATAAAGACAATATTTCAAGAGAAAATAAAGAATTTCCCAGAATTTTTTAAAACACCAAACTTCAAGTCCAGGAATTGTAACAAACCTCAAACAGGATAAACTTCACAAAACATAATGGAAATCAGAAAACCAAAATAAAAAGAGTATCTATTAAAAGCATCCATAACATGAAAATGAAAGTACAACTTTTAAAAATTTAGGATGCAGCAAAAGCAGTGTTTAGAGGGAAATTTATAGCATTGAATACATATATTATAAAGGAGACATTTCCAATAATCAGTAGTGAGGTAAAATAAATTTTTCTAAAGTATCAATGATTCAATCATGCTAGAAGAAGGACTGAATTATATTTACCATTCTCTGCATAGAAAAAAAAATCACTGTCATATGAACAGGTGTTTTAAAAACATACTGCCATAAAAGTAAGAGAAATTATTGTAGAGATATAGCAGACAGTTGATTAATACAGATGTTAAATTATCGTGATATACATGTTACTGGTCAGATTTTTAAAGCCTATAACATGATTTCTGAATAAATATTTAATTGCCTACTTAATTTTGAATTCATAAGTTTGTATTATTTTTCTTAAAAAGATTCTCTCCCTTCAAATTGTATGAACTTCAAGTTGTTCAAAATTTGAACCTGCCTCTGACTAACACAAGAGTTCCTCTAGAAATTATACACACTCATGCCCAACACCAGTGGTCATATTAATGTACACCCACCAGGAGATAAGGCTGGCAAGCTGTGTGTCCAGAAATGGGACAGAGTATAATGAATATCTTGGTGAATTTATATAGTCTAGCATCTGACTCTGAGTCTTACAGGTTCAGACCTGATTTTGTTAGTATATCACGAACAGATCCATCTCTTAGGTTCATCTCACATTAGCTGAGCTCATGAGATTGATGTATACAATTATGATGTCAAGTAATTTATTTACAGGGTGAAATTACTGTCATAGTGATCAGAAAAACTCAAAGTACATTATTTTTTGGATATTTTCTTGCTATAGAAAACTGCATGAGAAGCAATATCATGAGAGATCTCTGGAAGAAGGGCTAAAAATACTAGAAAATGTAGCAGGGGGGCCTGTTCCTTCCCTGAAGGCAGACCTACATGGAAAATCAAATTCCAACCAGAAATTTACTTGATGAGTATGAAATCAAAACATACGGCTAGAAAAATTGAATATTTACTATCAGACTAAAATTCTATTGTGAATGTTTTCCTCATGGGGACTTGCATATTCAAAGGCGATTTAGCTGCAAACTCTTATGTCCATTTCCACTTTAGGTGTGGCCCTATTAGTGAGGTTGGAAGTACCCAAAGTCTTCTTGTTGAGGATACCTCTTCTATCAATAGTGTTTAGATGTTACTTTCTTTTTCTCTAAACCTCCATAGCTGGTCCTTTTCAATAGATAATTACTGTCGTCTGTAAGATGATGACACACCCATAGTCAAATCTATTATACATCTTAATATTTCACTCTCAGAAAAGCATATTCTGCTCTAAATGTGCTGGAACTGTGTCTCTAGGAAATATTACTTATAGCATGATTTATTGTCATGAAGTTCAGAAATGGCTTAATATATGATGGAAAGGACATGACCAAAAACATGCTGGCTTATCTCCTCAATAATGAGTTTACATGGTAGAAACTATTGTCAAACATATATGCTTATGTTAAATGTTAAGTGATAAAAAGCACCATGCACACACTTAACTAAAACAATAGGCAAGCTTTAGAACTAGTATTGCATATAAACAAGGAATGAAAAGAAATATTTTCTTCTTTTGTTAAGGGTTCTATTAGTATGTTATAATGCTATTTTGCTATCTATGCATCCAAACCATTTAATAAACTCTCTATTATAATACTTCTTTATTTGGTACGAAACAGTAGTTATCTGAATTTCAAAGATATGGAACATAGTGAATCTTCAAACTGCCCCAAGTATTTGCAAACCAGGTTTTCACTGATATCCATTCATTTGGTCATTTGTTTATTAAATATTTTTAGTGAAGACCTACTATGGATCTAGTACAATTTCAGACTCATATCTTGCGGATGAAAGAATGGACATTCTACTAAAGCAGAAAAGAGCAGATTTATTTAGTTCCAGAGACAACTGATTGGAATAGATAGAAAATTGCCAGAGGTGGAAAAGTAAGATAAAGGATTTTGAAACGTGGCCATCAAGTGGTTAAAGTTCATTATTGCATCTGAAGATGTTCTAAGAAGTTTGATCTGGAATTAATATTGATAGAAAACCCAAGCCCCAAAAGCCAAAATTAAAAATTCTAATATAATTCCTCCAAAATTCCAAAACTGTGATCCAACTACAAAGAAACTGAGCTAACAAAGTGATTGATTTGTTAAACCTGTTAAATACACTATCTGCATTTTTAAATACAGGTCAGCCTTAACCAATAGTTAAGGAGAAAATATGGAGCCTTCACTCTGATTGATTATTGGGAAACAGCTTGACTGATCCTAAAATACTACTTCCATACCCCACAATCCAATCAATCATAGGTTCTGTAGGTTCTGCTTCTTGAACATGTCTGGAATCTGTTTTTCCTCTGTGCCCATAGCCACCATAATCTTTTACTAGGATCATCAGCCTCTTTTCTAGGGTCCCTGCCTCTGGTTTTACAGTTAGTTCCTTCTCCATCTGGTTATCAGAGTAAGTTTTCTAAAACACATCAGTGGCTCCCTTAGAATAAGGGAAGATGTAAACAGCATGACTTACTCAGCTTTTTGTGAACTGGCCCCTCCTATTTCTCCAATCCTTTTAATCTCCTTGGCCATACGTGCCATGCCCATTCTTTCCTTTGGGTCTTTGCACACGTTGTTTTTTGCTGACCTGGTACACTCTGATACCTTATCTGTACACAATACCTCACTTTTCCTATGGCTCAGCATCAATTACACAGTGTTAATAATCCCTTCACTTACTTATATCTCCCCTTAGACCATATTGCTGGTCACGACCACAGCCATTGCAAGAACCATTGTATCCCCTACATCAATGATGTACGTTCTGTAGGTGAGGAGCTCAATAAATATGTGTTGAATGAAGGAAGGAATGAAATCATTCAATATAGTGTGTTTCTAGTATACAAAAACAAAGGACTACCATTTTTCTGGGCATCTATTTTGTACCATATCTCATACTAGGGAGCTTACAGATATGATTTTATTAATCCTGATTACTATACTGTGTGATATTAGAAATGTGGATACTGATCCCTTAGTTTGAGGAACATGGTCCAGGAATGTGTTCTTTTAATTAGTACCTTTAGCGATCCTGACCCAGGTGGTACAAGGACCACACTTTGGGAAACACACTTTAACCACTCCCTTGAGTGTGTGGTCCTTATCACATTTATGAAAATCAGTTAACTGCTGTTTTCTGACCAGGACTTATGTCTCACCAGGCCTCACTGCTCTGTGCCCTGCTCCTGATGTCGGGGGAAACTCTTCCGGGCCAGCCTGGGTGGATCTCAGGGGTGGGGAGCTCCTACACCTGGTAGAAACAAAGGCCATCTCAGGGCTGAGCTGGGATCTGGCTTAGAAAGAAATGCAGAGTCAAGTTGCTGGGGGTCAGATGATGATGAAAGAGGAAAATGCAGCAGCAGGTTTGGGGTGGAAGCTGCGGAGAGTAGGAGGGAGAGACCCTGTCAAGGGGGATTGGGTGGGAGAGTTCAAGGTTGGGGAGGTGGGGAATAAAATAAGGATGACTGAGACTTTGCCTCATTGGAAACCTGTGTTGTATGTGAGTGAGAAGGAGAAAGAGAAAGTGAAGACTAGCATGAGCTCGCCGTGTCTCTTGTGTCTTTACTGCAGGACCCAGGCCACACAAGACGCCTCAGTTGTTATGGTCTGATTCCTCAGGGCAGCTGGCCCAAAGTTCTGCACATAACAGCCTTCAAGCTCTTTGTTAAGTTCCATTCCTCTTCTTTCTTCTATTTTTAAAGTAATAGTAGCAGGAGATATGAACAAAAGAAAACACAGAGCAGTAAGGAGGACGAAGAACCAGAGTGGGGGTGGTGCAAGGGGGAACACTCTGCAGAGGACCTATTCCAAGAGGTTCTGTAGCTCTTTCCCCCTAGAGGCACAGGAACAGGGACACACGGGCTGTGCCCCTGGCAGTGCCCAGCTCGGGGTGCTTCAGAGCCCTGGTCCTGCCTAGCAGGACGGAAGGTGGCTCCTGCCTGTAGCACTGCTTGGCCCTGTTGGATCAGCTCTCTATGGAGCGAGCTGAGCACAGAGGGCGTGGACAGGGCCGGCAGGAGGGAAGAGGACTATAAATAATCTGGTGACAGGAGGCTTCCGCTGTCTGTCCCTTCCCTTTCCCCAGTCACTTCGGAGACAGCTGGGCAAGGCCGGGCCTTCCAAGTAGTTCTCTCGCTGGAGGGAAAACAGCACAGCAGCTACTTGGCGTCACCGTTCTCATACCCACTGTTCTTTCTGGCTTCACGGTGGGTGCCCTCCTTATCCTTGCCTGGAATGTGCTCACCACCTGTCCACGGTGCACACAGAACAGGAGGCTGCTCCAGCTTTGGGGTCAGAGTGTATGAAACATCAGGATGCTCATGAGAGCCCCAAGAGAACTCTCCTCTGAGAGTGGGAAGAGGCAGAGGAAGAAATACATCCTTTCTGGTTGTTTTTTTTTTTTTTTTTAATTTATTTTTATTGGAGTATAGCTGCTTTACAATGTTGTGTTAGTTTTGGCTGTACAGCAAAGTGAATCAGCTATATGTATACATATACATCTTCTTATTTGGATTTCCTTCCCATTTAGGTCACCACAGAAAACTGAGTAGAGTTCCCTGTGCTATACAATAGGTTCTCATTAGTTATCTATTTTATACATAGTAGTGTATAAATGTCAATCCCAATCTCCCACTTCATACCACCACCCCCCTACCCGCTTTGGTATCCATACATTTGTTCTCTACATCTGTGTCTCTATTTCTGCTTTGAAAATAAGTTCATCTGTACCGTTTTTCTAGATTCCACATATAAGCGATATTATATGATACTTGTTTTTCTCTTTCTGACTTATCTGGTCTTTGATTACCCGTCCGAGCACTCAGATTAGCTGGGAGCTACCGAGGGCTGGGACCCAAGTCTCATTCATTCATTTAATGAGCTTATCTAGGTCCTCAATTAATATTGGCTAAAAATTAATGTTGACTAAAAAGGAAAGTTGGTAAAGACAATGAAATGGTAGGAAAAAAATATGTTCTGAAGACTGCATCACTCTCCTAATAGCCGAAGTCCTGAGAGCTAATCCATGCCAGGCATTGCGCTAAGCTTTTTCCTTGAATTATCTTATTTACCTCCAAGACCATCTGCTGAGGAAACAGAGTTTGTGCAACTTCCTCATATTCCTATTGCTAAACAGTTAATAACTAATACCCAGAATCAGAACACAAGCAGCCCTACCTCAGAGCCCTCCACTGGGAAATGCTGTAATTAACCAATGCAGTCATATCACAGGCCCTCCTGGCTTAATTCTTGAATAAATAAATACAAGTTCAAGTGTTACCCCTTTAAACATTTATTTTTTTGGTGGCTGTGTGTGTGAGTCAAAGCTGTTTCTCAGAAGTCTTCTTGCCAAAGAAAAATGTCTCTGTAAAATTCGTATTAGAATGATATTTGAATTAGTGGGTATGATTGAGAAGCTAGAGCAGAAAACCAGGTAAGTGTCTAGGAGGAGGCAGGGGGAGAAGTCACATCCCTGCTCTAAAGGACAGCTTTCTGGGGACTTGCAACTTTTACAAACAAAAGTTAAGGGTGTGCAGGGGTGGGGAAGGGACACCTCACATTCCTGACTTATTAGAGTTTTATAAATAGAAAAACTCATTTTCCAGAGACAATACGGTCTTGGTGTTACTTCTCCTGTCAACACTGCACTCAAAGGACCGGGTTTTCCTTCACTTTCATCTTTATTTACATAAGTGTCTGGGGAGGGGAGCTGGGGGGGGGGGAGGACAAAGATGATGTTTACCTCAAAAGTTCATGTAAACAAAAATATCTCAATAGCAAAAGCCACATTTCTCCCTCCTACCAGCTCCTTGAGCACTTCTGTCTAGTGTTTATCAGACTGATATTAACTCATGAAAGACCAAGTGGAATCTGTTGGCAGGATTGTCAATACCTCAGCTTGAATGTCTTCAGAGCTGCAGGTGAATGGAGCAAGTGTCCACAAATGCAACCGCTGGAAAATCAGCTTGACACTGCTCTTCATTTTCTGAGAGAATTGGAGAACGAAAATGAGAAAGCCTTGAAACCTGCTAAAATGACTTTTAAAGAGCTCTGTGAGTCCTTCCCTCCAGGGAGAGGGGAGAAAATATGACACATGGCACAGAAAATGGGGCCATCTATTTATGAATTCCATGTGAGATTTTCTGTGGGAGGGACACTCAGTGACAAGAAAACCTGCCCTGGTTCCTCCAACTCAGAACTTGTCTAATAATAGCTCCTGCATCTCCAGCTGAACTGGGTGCTGTTTTATCTGTAGAGGCAGTTGGAGTTTAGTGAAGGGAGGGCTGGCTTGGAGCAGGGGACACTTGGGTTAGAGTCTTAGCATTGCTCTGTGACTTGGGCAGGTTATTTGGGCCAATACACTTCTGGAGAGACCGGCAAGCCAACAGACTTCTGCTGAAGAATAAGATGGCTTTACTGTCTTCAACTTGGCCCACAGGAATGGGAGCAGTTCTGCCCCCATCACTTTTTAAGTCAAATCTTACACTGTGCTTCTTTCCCCTGGGTGCTTATGATCTAGCCACACTAGCCTTTCAGCATCTCAAGCTCTGCTTGCATGCCATGACACCTGGCACATACTCTTTGTCAGGGGAATAGATATGCTACTCCCAGCTCTTATCTCCGAACTCTGCCTTCTGAATACTAACTTGTCACCTCCCTGTGGAAACGTCACCATCCAAGGGACCAGGTTTGTTTTAGGCTCTCATATAGCTTCTTCGACTTTTGTTTGCAGCATGCTCCAGAGTTGGGATTTCATACTTAGCTGCATACTTATAAGACTGTAAGCTCTCTGAGGTCGGGATTGTGTCCTTGTTTTGTGGCTACTGAATCTTCAGTTCTGGCATTTAGCAAACACTCAAAAACTCATGGTTGAATCACTAAGTGACTTTTACTGAGCTTTGATTTCCTCCTTTGTAAAGTTGCAACAATAATACCTGGCTCACAAGGTTGTCCCAAGATTAAACGTGGTAAACTATATGGAAATCTATAAAGCACGTAACACTGTCACCTTCCATTAATCTGCTAATTCCAAGCTGGTTTCCAGCCTCGTTGCTCCAGTGAATCTGTTCTTTTTAAAATCACCAAAGGCCTGCTGATAGATAAGCCCCAAAGTTACCTCTTTGTCCTTGAGGCAGAGACAATAATTCTCCCCAGATCCAATATTCCATTGTATCCCCTACATTTCTGTTTTCTTCTAAGTAGACAGGGTCATATGGTGAGTTCTGGCCAATGAAAGGTATGCCAAGTCATTGTGTCTCAGACTGAGGCAGTGAAAAGCGCATGTGTGTTTGCCAGTCTCTCTCTTCCTCCATCCCAGTAACCAGGGATGCTGCAGTTTCCATATCCTGCAGTTACAAGATAGGGGAGTTTTGGTCACCCCAGCTCCTTGAGTATAAGAAATAAACCTTTATTGTCTCAAGCCAATGGGGTTTGGGGATTCATCTGTTACTGCTGCATCACCTAGACTATCCCAATGGGAGTCTTAAAAGGCAAAAAGAGAAAGGGACAGAGAACTTACTTGAAAAAATAAAGCTGAAGACCTTATACAGACCCTATCGTATTCCATTTCTGCATCATTTAGAATTGTTAGCCACACCAGCCTTTTTGAAATTGTTTATACCTCCAGATTCTGGAAGTCTACTCTTTCCTGATTCTCCTCCCTCTCAGACTCTGTCTCGATAGCCTTGAAGGTCTCCTCTTCATCCTCCCATGTTCCTTCAAGAGAGGATTCCCCAAGGTTCCTTCTGTGGTTTCTATTTTTTCTTACTCTCTATGCTTTCCATGAATTATTTTATCTAGGTCCATAGCTGCAACAATCAGCTTAACCTGGACTCACTGTAAATCTATACTGCTAGGCAGTCCCTCTCTCCTGAATACCAGGTCCCTATGTTTAACTGCCCCTTATCTGTGCTGGGTTGTTCCCAGCATCTCAAACTTAGCATGCTCAAGAGTGAATATGTAATCTTTTCTTCCTATAGTTTTCATTAATCTAAACATGAGAATGTGCTTTCTAATACTCTTTTTGCTATAATTGCCAGAATTCCATTCCAAAGTGGTAAAAACAAAAGGAAATGTACTGGTTCATGTAATAACTAGGATGTCTAGGAGATGAGGCTGGCTCCAAGGACTCCAGGAATCCAAATGCTGTCTCTCTATCTGGATCTTCTATGCCTAAAGCTCTTGCTCTGTGTTCTGTTTCTCTTTATTACTTGCATTCTTTTCCTTCTTTGTAGTGGGGGAAGTGGGAGAAGTGGGGCAGGAGGGCATGTACACCAACTCTTCTACTTTCTCCTGGTATCCGTAAATAAAATATCAGGGAAGAACCCTGATTGTTCCTTGGCAAATCACTGTATGCAAGGGTTTGGTGAAATAAAATGGCCAGAAACATATCATAGCCTCTCCACTAGCCAGAAATCTTGGGTGCTCTAATTGACAGAGACCACACAAGGACCATATGGAGTAGAGCGTTTTCCCAGTGGAAAGAGGTACTTTATAGAAGGAGGAAGGATTGCTGAGTAGATGTTTGCTTTGTCTCCTCTCCAGCTCAGTCTTATATTTCCCCTCACTCACATATTTTGTGATCCTACCACAGAAAACCCATCAGTTTCCCCAATGCACTATGTTGTTGTATCACTACACTTCTTTGGACACTCTTTTATCTTTGCCTGAAACATGAGAACATCCTAAAAATCATTTGGAAAAGACCTACTCATCCCTCAAGACTTCCCTTGGGAAGACTCTCCTGATTCTTCCAAGGATACATGATTGCTACCACCTTTTGGCACCAGATGTATCTTAAATACACATCTACTCCAGCACTTATACCATATTGAATATATTCATTTGTAGATCTGTCTTTCGTACACTGTCTGGGATCTTTAAGGGAAGAATTGGATCCTAATCATATTTTCAGCTTCCATACCTAACATGGTGTTTTTGCTGAGTTGCACAATACGTGTTCACCAAATCTGAATCTGATTGTTCAATAACTCACCTCTCTGAGTGCACTCATTCATCTATTCATTTGGCAAGTATTTATTTAGTTCTTTTTGTTTTCTAGGCACCGTTCTAAGTGATTAAAACACATAAATAGCAGGATGTAAGATTTATACCCTCAAGGGGCTTATGTTCCAGTGGTAGAGACATACAATAAATATATAAACCAACAGATAAATATATATTTTCAGACAGTGATGGGAGACATGTAGAAAATAAAATAGAGTAATGACAGAGAGACTGTAAGGGGTGAGGGATACTTTAGTTATGGGGTCTTAGTGATGGCCTCTACTGATAATTAGGCAGCAAAAGTCTGGGGTAGAGGACACACCAGGAGCAAAGGGACTTATGATTGTGTTTGAGGAGTGTAAAGAGGTCAAAATCATTGAAACATCATGACCAGGGAGAAGCTAGTAAGAGATGGCATATGAGAGATAGACATAAATCACCTAGGGCCTTGAAGGACACTGGATCTTATTCTACTTGCAAAAGAAAGCTGAAGAGTGAGCAAGTGATATGATGTGGTTATTGTTTAAAAATATCACTTTGGATGTCGTGTGGAGAATAGACTTGTGTGTATATTGGGAGGTGTAAGTGTGGATGACATGATTGAAAGCAAGGTGCTTAATAAGGTGGGTATTGCAGAAGTTCAAGGAAAATATTATGGTGGTTTAGAACAGGGTCATGGCAGAGAATAAGAATATTTAAAGTTTGAGGAAACTTTTAAAGTTTGAGGAAATGCACATATAAGTGCTTCTCCTAGATTCCCATTCAAGCAAACTATGATCAATACACAATATACAACCAGGAAGTGGAGAATTTTCTTCATTTATCATCCATTCACTCATTCAACAAATACTTATGGAGCCTTCCTAAATTCAATCCCCTAGTCCAGGAGTCAAAGAAATAGTGGTAAACAGGATTGACAAAGCCTCTGCCATTCTAGAGCTTGCAATTTAGTGAGGAAGACAGACATTAAATAATGAACATGGAGGTATTAATAGGTACTACTGTGAGTGAGAGATTAAAGGAGAATCAGAACACTTAAAAGAGGACAGAAGTGATGTCAAGCTATGACCTGAGGATGAGCAAGAAATATCCCAGTAAAAAGGAGGAAGAGTAAGTGTAGTCAAAGCTGAGGGGACAGAACTGGTAGATGCTCTGAAGCTGGAAGGAAGATGTCCTCAGAGGAAGTGAAATAAGGCTTGCCTTAGGTTCTCCATCATGAGGCTGTCTGAGTAGCAAAAGAAGAAGCTAGGGAGGAAAGCGAAGGCCAGGTTGATAGGTCTTTGTAGGCACTGTTAAAGAGCTTTGAGTTTATCCTATAAGCAATGGCAGGTCATCAAGGCATTTTAATCTCTAGCATTGAAGAAAAGAATTGAAAGCTTTCCATGTATGTACACTGGCAAAGTGTCATGGGGGACCTAGAAAGACTCCTTACTCATCACTGTGTCCCCTTATGAACATGCAGATGGAGACATTCAGCCCTCAACTGTCCCAGTGAAAAAGGGGTTTTCCAACACAAATGGAGTCTACAGAAGGTAGAAAGAGAGCTGGTGTGTTACAGTGAAACACAGGCTCTGGGATCCTGCAGACTTAGGTATAAATCCTGCCCCGTCATTTACTGGAGGTGAACTCATGAAAATACTTGTTTTCTTGAGCTCCATTTTCCTTTTCAGCATCATAGAGAAGATAAATATATTGGTTAGGAAGCTTTGAGCTGTAGATTGCAAAAAAAAAAAAAAAAAAAAAAAAAAAAAAAAACAAAAACCTGATTTACCTGATGACACAGATATCCTATCTCATGGAGCAAGAAGTTTTGAGGTAGGGCAGGTGGGGTCAGTGAATTACTAACTTAAAATCATAATGACCCTAGGATTATTTTCCTATTTTCTCTCTGTCCTCCTTGGTGCTTGCCCAACTCTCCTCATTGTCATAAGAGGTCTGAAGCACTTCTAGGCATCACCCACAGACGAGTGGAGGAGAGGATAATTTCCTTCCTATGTATCTCTCAAAGAAGAAAACCCTGCCCAGAAGTCCCTGTGCAGCCTGTTATTCATGCCTTATTGGCTAGGACTGTGTTATATGCCCATGCCCAAGCCAACAGCAGGCAAGGGAGTTGCATCACTATAACTGGTTTAGTTTCATAATGATTCACCCTTCAGGTGGGGTTTGGGCTCAGTTTACCTGCAACATAGGACCACAAGGAGGAGGGTGGATAGTTCAACTAAAATTGTTAACAAATGAGGAAGGTGTGATGAATTGTTATTGAGTAGGCAACGCAGAGGTATCTAATAACTTAGTGTACATATTTCAGGGTCTGTAGTTGTAAAAATGTCTGTAATGAATGGTAGTTATTGCTATATTTCTAACAAGTTATTTGCAGGCTCTTTAAATCTATCTGTACAATTGCAAATCCATTTTGCTAATCATTAAAATAAATCCTTAAGGACTTCTCTTGACCAGCCCAGTGGGAGGCCCTGCTTGTAATTAAACATTATGTAATGGAACTAAATTTTTTTCAAACATGTGGAATTAAGACTTTAACCATATCCAGTCCATAATATTCTGCTTCCTCAAATTCAGTCAGAATGAATTAGGTTTTACTATCTCTTTTTAGGTAGTATAGCTGTTAAGCATATGAGCACCAGAGTTACACAAGCATCAGTTTGAATCTTGGTTCCATCATTTTTTGTCAGTATTTGTTAAACTTTCCAACCCTCAGTTTTTTTCACCTTTAATGCAGGGATAATAATAATATTATGAGGATGAGTGAGACAAATGATACAAGTAAAAATTTGTGGAACATAGTGAGTGTTTAATAAATATTAGCTCCTTTGGTTATTATTTAGCTCAAATAGTGGTCAAGAAGATGAAATTAGATAATACATCTATAGCAATGGCATATATCAAATAATTAACAAAAAACATCTATTATGTTTGCCATAAGCCAGAACAGTAGCTGCCTTTATTAATACCATGAAGTTTTTTCTACTTTTTGATTGGTGGAACCATGCCACTCCAATCACGCTACAGGTATTAATTTTTTAGACAAAACACATGGTTAGTGTTTCAAATTACTGACTACTCCCTTCAGGGCCTGTCATGTTACACTGAATGGTCTGGTGTGGTCATTCACCAAACTAATAATTAAATGCTGGAATTTTGCTAAAACAAGTTACAAGCAAAGATATTGGTCTTCAGCCTATACCCAGAAATGAATGTTTTGGAAACTATATACTTTATCCTTTTGAAAAGTTGACTTGTCCTTAATCCCCCTGTCTTTATTTATTGAATTTCTCAACTCAGTGTGCTTTCATGTTCGTTGTAAAAAGAGGAGTTTCTTTGGATTTCATTCTTAACAATAACATCAACAACAACAACAAAATATCTTTCATTAGGGGTTTCAATGGATCATGACATAATTAATGTCATTCTGACAAAAGCTGCTTTAAACTACTGAGTAGTGGAGCCTTTGTGGTGAAGAATAACACACTAGTTGTGCCAGGAAAGAAGTAAGAGTTTGAAAATGGGTTTTAAAAGAATGGAATTAAAGGAAGATGATGTGGGGTGTTTGCTGGAAGAACTAAGGGCAATAATGGCTCTTCAGTTTCCAGTTGGGAGAGAGGCTGGTACAGCTAGAATTAGAATGGAGCTGAAGTTTCAGCCTGCTCTTCTATTTTTGTACCTTCAAATTCCTCACTTAGCCATACTATCCAGTGATGTCCTGGGAACCAGCCACTAATCACGGAGATCTCATTACTAGGAACCTCCTGGAAAAACACTTGCCTGAAAGACTTCATTCAATGATGTATTCAAGATAATACCATTAGAACTGATTGCCAGTCTCCTCGAAGAGATTATTAGGACTAATCCCATCATGCCTTACATCCTAATTTGCCTCACTCACCACCAGAAGTCTAAGTCTCCCCTATTATCCATGGTCATCCAAAATTTCATCCTTATCTACACTGTACATTGCATGATTTGAATCCGATAGACAGCCCCTAAGACCACCTCCTGGTGATTCAGGCCTTTGTGTAGTCCCCCCTACACACACTGAATAGAGCTGACACATAAACAAAAGGACATTGCAGAAATGATGGTGTGTGACTTCAAAGTTAGATTATGAAAGACATTAAGGTTTCATCTTGCCTTCTTGGATCGCTTGCTTTGGGAGGAAACCAGCTGCCCTGTGAGGATAGGCAAAGAGTTCTCTGGAGAGGCAGGCATGCTGAGGACTGAGGTCTTCTGCCAAGAGCCAAGTGAATGAGTCATCTTGGAAGCAGATCCTCCAGCCCCAGTCAAGCCCTCAGATGACTGCAGGCTCAGCTAACATTTTGACTGCACCCATATGAAAAGCCCTGAATTCCTGGACCACAGACACTGAGAGATAATAAACGTTTAATGTTCAAGCCATTGTGTTTTGGAGTACTTCATTATACAACAATATAAAACTAATACACGAAGTCAGTGCTCACCTTCCTAGCCTTCTCAGATTCTAAAGTCTGCTTCCTTAAGCTCCTGATTTATGATCAGTAATTTCAAAAATCCTTAACTTACCCTTTAAGCATTGACTCAGCCTTCTGCCTTAGCTGAAACTTGGTTCTCTCCAGATGACATTGCTTCCCATGTACCTCTCTAATAGTTAGGTACTTACAGCTGCAAATAGAAGAATGACTCACAGTGGTTTACACAATAAAGACATTTAATTATCTCACATAGAAAAAAGTCTAGAGAAAGCTGGTTTTGAGTTTGAGACAACATCTCAATGATGCTCACACTGTTTCTATCTTTTCACTCTGCTAACCTTAGCATGTTGACATTTTGTCCTCATGTTTATTGCTCCATAGTCACACAATGTCTGTTCACATTCCCAGGCATCATATCCACATCTGAGCAAAAATAAGAAGAAAGGGAAGATGACGATGAACTCACCTCTTACAATAAACCTTTTATAAGACAACTTCTCCAGAAACCTCCCAGCAGATTTCCACTTACATCTGACCAACTTCTAATACAGCAACTCCCTGATATAGTATCCTCCTCCGTGTCTTTTTTAAAAAGATGCTTAATATGATTTGAAAAATGTATTTATTTGTTTCTTGTCTGCCTCCCCTCATTAAAATGTAAACTCCATAAGAGCATGGCTTTTGTATGCTTTATCCACAGCTGTATCCTCAGCACCTAGAACCAGGCTGATATGCAGACACGTGCTCCAAAATACATTTTGTTGAATGAATGTCCTTTGACCATAGCTCTATCATAGCTGTCCTTTAGCTACAAAGAACGTCATACAAAAAATATTGGCAAGAGGAATGGTAATGACTTTGCCATCTTAGACCAATCTTTATTACCCCCCTGGTCCTGGATACATGGCTGGGATTTTTAAGCAAAAAGGAAGATGGGGAAATGGCTATTAACTAAAGAACGAGCAGAGCTAGCCCAAAGTCCTCTCAAGCAGAGACTGTTTTTATTCCAATTCCTACCTATCTTAGGATAGAGAGGTAAGGTCAATATCCTCCCTGCTCCCCACTCCCGCTTTAAATTTACTTCTATGCTTTTTCTCTTGCAAAACCCTCTGTTTATTTGAGGTTTACCCCTTGCAGATACACTGCCCTTGTTGCTACCATTTATCTGGTCATCTCATGTATTATAAAAAAAAAAAATAGCTCTGTTTCATGTTCCTCCTCTTCCTTTGATTTTAGTCATCATTCTTGCTGACTTCAACACCCATGTGGGTGATCCATCCATCCAATACCCCAGCCTCTCTGTTTCTTACCATCAACCACTAACTCTATACCCAGAGTACTCTTCCTCAACTTTCCTCTTCAACATCATGCTCTGGGCTCGTCATGACCAAGCGTACACTACTTCCCAATCATAACTGTAAACATCCCCCGTGCTTTCAGCCTGCCTTTTTATGTTCCTCAGTGTCTTCATGGCATCCAAGCCACTGAGTTCACCTCTGAAGAAGTACCCTTCCTCCCACCTGGGGCTAGTCCTTCATTTTCCCCGTACTTCCTCAGCTTTGTGCCTTCTCTCATGCCTCTTACACTAGCAATCTTCCCCTCTCGATTGGGTCATCCCCAGCTAAACGCAGGCATGCTTTGGTATAGTTCCTAGGACTAGCTTCTTCTCATAAATCAGGTCCCAGCTCATTTAACCTCCTTGGAAAGGGCCTGCTTGACCCTCCTATTTAAATAGCCCTCATTCCATTTGCAGTCACTCCTGCTCCTATTACTTCATTTTGTTTGTGTATAGCACTTATCACTCTATATAATGATCCTTTGGTTAGTAAATGTATTGTTTGTTGTTTATTGTCTCCCCTCTCCCAATAGACTATAAATCCCATGAAAGTAGAGCTCTTGCTTGCCTAGTTCACAGCCACATCGCCGGGGTGGTGAAACTTCATGGCTCTTAAAGGAATATCTGATGAATAAATAAATGAATGACATCTTCCATTCCCCCAAATAAAACACCTTTCTCTTGAACTCTCATATTCCTGTCACTCTTACACCATTACTCTTCTCCCCTTCAGAGGCAATATCTCAAAAGTGTCACCCAAACTTCTCTTTCCATTTCTTTGCCTTCTCTATCTACCCTAGACTGGCTTCCACCTCCATTTTACCACCTGCATGGTTAGTGGCAACAATAACCTCCCTGGTCGGTGGTAACAATAACATCCTGTTGCCAAACTCAGTGGCCAGTTTTCAGTTGTTTTCCTTTTAGATCTACATCATTCAATATGAAACAGTATTGCAGTATGAAAATCAGATCCACACTGGCCGTTGCAGACGTAGACCACTTCCATTGTTGCAGAGAGCTCTGGATCCCTCAGCAGCAGTTAATATTCTTGTAATTTGGCTCCTTCCTTGTTGGATATTCCTTCTCTGTCTCCTTTGAAGGATCTTTCTCTTCTAATCTAATTTTAAATATAGGAATACCTCATGGCTAAGTTGCAGGTTATCTATCCATCTAAATTCTCCTTAGATAAACTTATCCATTCCTATTATTTTAAATGACATCAACAAGCTGATGACTCAGGAATTTATATCTCCCATTCAAACTTCCCTTTTGAGCTCTAAATTCATACAACCAGCAGTCTACTTGATATCTCAAATCTTATGTGTTCAAAAGCAAATTCTCAATTTTCTCCCCAAATGTATCTGTAATGTCACCACCATACATCCACTGCTCATACCAGAAACGTGCAACTTGGCCTGATTCCTCCCTTGACTCTAGGCCAGACTATGCAAGTCCTGACTCTTCCTCCTCCATACCTATTTACAATATTTTTACTATAGTATTTACTATATTTATTATAAGCCTGTATGGTATGTACATGTATACATATATTATATATACCCACTAGCTATATCACACACACACATGTGTACATCTATTTTCCCTTGCTAGCACAAGCCACCATCATAACTTGTCTGGATAAGCCATAATCACTTATTTTTCCTTCAAAACTGTCATCATGGAGCAGCCGTAGTAACCTATTTAAAAAAATCAGATCCTATCACTTTCCTGACTGTTCACTGAATCTAGAATAAAATCCAAATTCAATAACATGACCTCGATTCCCTGTATAACCTGTTGCTTCCTATAGCTGCAACTTATTCCACGACCTTCTTCTCCAAAGAGTCTTCTCTCCAGCTGAACAAGAGTTCTTTTTGTCCCTTAAACACATCAAGTTCTTTACTGTTCTGGGCCTTTCACACACTGTCTTCTCTGCCTGGAATAGCTTCCCACATTCTGTCCCTGGCTGGTTCCTCCACACTCCAGTCCTCGTTAACTGCCCCTTTTCTTAGAGAGAACCTCTTGGACAACTTCTGCTAGTTTCTTCTTTGAATTAACATAAATATAAGAGATCACATATTTAATATCTAGAGAGACTTCCCAGCTATTCTTTCTAAAAGTAGTATATATTACAGTAGTTATTCATTTGTTATCTATTATCTGTATTCTCTACTAGATGGTAAGTTGTGTGAGGGCAAGACTATATATATTTTATTTATTAATTTATATCCAGCTCTGGCACATAGAGGCCCTCAATAAATATTTGTTACATAAATAAATAAATAAACAAACCTCTGTAAAGAGAAAAGATTTTTTGAAGGGAGACAAATCTGGGTTTGATTCCTTGTCCTACATTTTAACAATGTGAACTTGCATATGACTTTTGCTTTGTTTTTAGACATCATTAAGTATATATTTTAAAAATTTTAGTATTGGATACATTTTTTAACCACTCTAAGCTCTAGATTTTCAAGCTATAAAGTGTAGAATAATAACATATAGCTTGTAAAATTGTTGTAAGCATTTAGAACACAGTGTATGTTCATTTTATTTTCATTTCTTTCACTTTCTTTTAGAAATAAAAGAAGATCATGGAGATAGAGGGTGGGGAAGACAAATGGAAACAAGGGGACAGCCAAGATCTATCCTTTCCTTGATAGCTAAGTAAACTTGGTCCTGCAGGTAACCCAGAATTCTTGGAAGGAAGAATTATCAGTCACCAGGATGGAACTGTTCCTCAATGAGTCTATGTCATGGTACCATTCAATGTACAGAGTTAGGTTCAGGAAAAGGAAATGAGGTAACACTTGTCCTACTTTAGTGAGATACAGACCAGAGTTGAACTATGTGTCTGTCTTTTACAAGTGGGGTTGACCCGAGACAATTCTCTTCATCTTTTAGAAGCTGGGTTTCTGCATCTATAAAATAGGAATGATGAGATCTACTTCTAAGTTATTATTATGATTGAATAAGAAGAGCATTGATTGTGTGTGCTTACCACAGTGCCTGGAAAACACTTCCAGGTATTCAGATGTGGGTTTATTCCCCTGCCCCTCATAACTATAATGATATGAGTATAGCAGAATCTTTACAACTTACCACTGTAAGTTGCCAGTAAATGTTGTAAGAGTGATAAAGGATGAATCTTTAGGCCCATAATTCACTGTATCAGTTAAGTGAGCAATAATAATAACGATAATACTCCTTTTTTTTAATCCACACTTTTGTCAATCAAAATATTAATAAGACTTTTCAACTGATACTTAACCTTCAGTTTCACAAGCTCCTAGTCAATTTGTTTTGCTAACCCAAATTGTATGTCCATGTATTTTGCTGAATTCAGTGAATTTGCTACTACTGCAACTGCTGGTGGAAATGACCAAATTTTTGCCTCCATACTCCAAATTTAGCAATAGATCAGGACACTGAGATATTTCTTCAGGGGGTATTAATTGTAGGGGGAAAGTGATGGCATCTTATTTAGGTTGTCTGGAAAGTCAAAGAAAGATTATAATTTATAGTTACTATGGTAGCTAATTATACCTTCAAGGATATGCCAGTTGGTGTTTTTTTTTAAAAAGGCTTTGATCATAGATGAGACCCTTGTTGGGGAATGAAAGAAAATAAGAAAGTGGATTTGCAAATTTGCCATCTTGAAAAATGCCTGGCTACTGAGACAAAATTTCTCTTTGGATAAAAAGGCAACTCAGATCTGTTTCTCCAGGGCTCTAAAGCTCATACCAAGGTTCTAACAGTGTGGAGACAATTTTGTAAAATTCTAACCCATATGTTTTCATCTGTACTCTCTATTTACCATTGTGAGCC
Organism: Kogia breviceps; assembly: GCF_026419965.1. NCBI lineage: Eukaryota > Metazoa > Chordata > Mammalia > Artiodactyla > Physeteridae > Kogia > Kogia breviceps. The sequence continues at coordinate 26,434,740 of NC_081328.1, forward strand.
TCTTTTATTCAGGGAGGTGAGCATCATTCATCAAATTCATGGATTTTAAGCTCAAAAGACTTGGTCTAGGTTATAACAGGACAAGAGAGATCTGGAAGAATATGCCATTAAGCAGAACCAGTTTTCCTGCAAAACACTTCTACCACTACAGGAGTCTGGCTAAAGATCTTATACATTCAGGAGGTATGGCAGGTGGCAGGAGAAGAGGGAGAGTTGGAGCTGGATCTGAGGGCTCTGCACTGTGTCTCATCCCTTTGGATTGAGTCCAAGTCCTTGGAGGGGTCAAGGAGAGAAGGGATTTGTGTTTGCTTCCTGATTGGGTCCTGGGAAAATTAGCAAGGTTGAGGAAGATCTAAGCTAGGCCCTCAAGTCTTGTATGGCCCCAGAATGATGTGGGAAAACATTTGAAACTCTCAGGGGAGCAAAGGGCTAAAGGAGGGCTATAAGAAGTTGTTGGACCAATGGCTGGAGAATACTGGACAGATACAAATGACCAGGGTTCAAATACTTTCCTCCCCACTTTCCATCATCCATTCCTTTGTGTTTTAAAAGTTTCTCTGAATTTAGATCCACCCAAAGAAAAAGAGGGTGTAAATTTTGATTTGAATGAGTTTAAACCTAAAATGTCTGTAAACACATTGATTAAGGCTACATTTTCTGTCACATAGGGATTAAGTAGCATTCTAGAAAAATAAAGAAGTTGCTTTGTCCTTTGCACACCTGGATTCGTAGTAATTAAAAGTAAAGATCAATTCTAGGTGGGCCATTTATATCTATTCAGAAAATAAAATAACTTTTAATCCACAGCCCAAAGCCCTAACCTTCACCACATACTTCAGAAAAATGTAGTTCAAGGGATCCAGGAAGCCCATCTTCATCCTCGTTTTCTATCCAAAGATACGGAAACTGAGCAGGACCCTTCAGGACCCTCTTGGGTATAAAAGCCCCACAATCCCTCCCCCGCCCCTCCCCTCTGTGACCCCTGTCTCTTGAAGTAAAAGGCTTTACTTTAGTCCCTTAGGCCTCCTCTGAGTCTCAGAAAGGCTGGCTCAGGGGTTAATGATTGGAAGGATGTGAACGTGTAGTAACAAATAATAGCAGCTGGGCCATGAGAATTAGTAACAATTTAAACAATAGATCAGTCATATGGCAGAGTCACAGGACCTTTAGTTCCTCCCTGAAGGACATAGATAACAATGTCTGATGCACATTCCTAAGTTGTTTTTACAGAAACCAGAATCCCACCAGGTGGAAACTGCTGACCACAAGCACATAGACCCAAGACTGGTTGGAAGTAGAAGGTTGATTGTTGAGACTCTTGAAACATCACCCTTTTACCTCACTACCAGCCAGTCAGAAGAATGTTCATGAGCTCATCAGACACCTTGCAACCCACACCTCTAATGTTGCCTTTTAAAAACCTTCCTTGAAAGCCACTGAGGAGTACAGATCTTTTGAGCATGAGCTGACAATTCTCCTTGCTTGGTACTCTGCAATAAATGCTGTTCTTTCCATCACCACAACCCAGTGTCAGTAGATTGGCTTTCCTGTGTGTTGGGTGAGGGAGCCCAAGTTTGGTTCGATAACAATACTTCCAGGAAGTTGGGTTCTCTTACATCACATTCTATCTAAAAGCTATGCTGCAGGTACCCACAGTTTATAAACTAAAAAGTAGACTCCTTAGTCATCCAAGAATCTCAAAAATCAAACCGCACCCTACCTGTCCAGCCTAACAATCCTTCAGGGTGGACTAGGTTCCAACCACAAAGGAAGTGCCCCATCCTGACCCTGTAATTTAATTTCCTTCTCCTGTGTCTTCCCTATTTTTGTTCCCTTACTTTGCATTGTTCCCTTCACCCAACTCTTTCTTAATATTTAAGAGTCTATAGATTTTGGAATTTAACAGACATGGATTCATGGGTTCAGATTTTGGTTCTCCTTGTGACTAGCAAGGCCACCCTGGACAAGTTTCCTCTTGTGTAAACTTACTATAGACACTAATGTATGGTTTGGTTTTGAATTATAATTAAATAATGAGTTGAAAAGTAGTTAATGAATGGTGCCTAGCACATAGTAATGCTTTTAACAGGGCTGGAGGGTGAACTAACAGTCCAAAACAAATCTTTGTTATTTCATGATAATCATTTATTTATCTGGCTCACCAGATAGGTCATGAGTTCCCTGGTGGCAAGATCGTTTTTTAAATCTGCACTATCTGTCAGTTACCAGGTATTCAGTAAATGGCAGTGGAATGCAAGTTTGGATTAATATTTAAAGCTCAGTTTAAACTATCTGAGTTTTAACATACCAGACAAGTCCTCTCTGATACCCTAGGCAGAATTAACAATTCCATCCTCTAGGAGTTACTAATGTTTCCATATGCCTCATTTCAAATTGCCTTGTTACATGTTGTTTACATGCCATTTTCCAATTATCTACATATCACTTATTTAAACATCCCTCAAGAAAATATTAGCTTGCTCTTAAAAATGTATTTTCTTCATCTTGTTAGCCCAATTACCCTTTGTTGAACTTAAAACTATCCCTAAACTTAAAAACAGAGCCTGAGACAAAATAGATGCTCACTCAGCACTTACTAAATTATGCTGAAAACCTCAAATCATATTTCCTAATTGTAGTGAGTCAACAGCATCATGTTTGTACTTGAAGAACAAAATAGGGTGGGGACAGAAGTGGCAAATTGCTGTGCACAGCTGAGCAGGGGTGTCCTGGACCCCACAGGACAGCTGGACTGGGCTCATCATGAGAGGAGAGCTTTCACTTTTGATCTTGAAGACAACATTTTAAAATATAAAGCAAAAAGAATTTGAGATAATGTGCATGCTTTCCTTTCAAACATGCCATATGGAATTTGAAGCCCTTGGATTAAGAATCATAAGACCTACTTACTAAATTAAGACAACCAGACTCGTGGAGAGCCAACAGAGAAGGATACAGAGCATGGAGCATGGATAAAAGTAAAGCTTACTCCAGAAAGAACAGCGTGAATTAGCCCAGGATTCCCAGCCCCTTGTCTCCATCAAACCAAATCATGTTAACTTCCACTTCATTTCACTCCATGCAACATTACCAAGTATTGATCATTCAGCTCTCTGATAAAGTAGGTGGGTAAAAGGTGTATTTACAGTAGCAACCCCATTTGAACCAGGATTTGTGATTTCTAGGGCTACCTACTCATGCCTGAAGATAGCTAGCTGAGATGGGTCTTCAGCAAGAGTGTTCTAGGTCCCAGTGGAGGGTGCACAGTGTTAGGCTAGCTGTGCAGAATAAGAAGAAAAATTCCATTCCATTCCTACATTCCATTGTGCTTGGGGTTGTAACAGTCCGCTCAGTGCATCTTCTATAAGTTCTTTCAGGTTCAAGAACTATATATACTGAATATACTGTATTCTGTCTCAACCTTCCACCCCACAGTCACCTCTGAACATCCAACCTGGTTCCTTCTGCACAAATTCTTATCCCATAACTGAGTCACCAAAATGGGTTGTTTTATGATGTAGATGAAAGCAATTGTGTCAAGACCCTATGACGCCTGCTAGCATGATGACACTTCTCCCCCAGGATCTGTTTGTTTCTGCCATCCTCAGGGCTTATCCATCGCGGTAATGAAGCTAAAAAAGGTGCTAGAAAAGAAAACTCCAGGGCCACGTGAATCCCAAGGCCCTACAACTATCTACAACAAAAGATACTCATGTGGATCATGTGGATGCATTTGGGAAGAGGTATGGTTAGCCCAGCCACATTACCTTGGTTTTAAGATTATGTTAAAATGTCCAATTCTGGGAAGATATGCAACATACAGCCTGAATATATATGAGATTCTATCACTAGTCTCAAATCTTGTTGCACAAATTGTGTGAGCTTGTGTGTAAATGGTTATCAAGAATTTGCCTGTGTTTCATTTGTGCCTCAATTTCCCTACCACTGTGGCTGGAAATACTTTTTTTTTACATAACATAGGGAAAGAAAAACCAAGAAACTTTTAAGATTTCATCCCAAGCACATAAAATTGTTGAGAAAGGAAGAGAAAAGGGAATAAAATTGTGGGGAGGCTGGAGGGTGGAGGGAGAGAGATATACAAAATCAGCTCATTAATCCTCTCTTCTTATCCATCTTAGGCTTACTAAAACTCAGTGCATGGGTATTGTCAAACATATATATTGTCTGGAAACTCGCTCGTACTTGTGCGCACAGGGCTTCCTACTTTGGGAGCAGAGATTAGTCGGAAGCAGCCGCATGGCACAGGGAGATCAGCTAGGTGGTTTGTGACCACCTAGAGGGGTGGGATAGGGAGGGTGGGAGGGAGACACAAGAGGGAGGAGATATGGGAACATATGTATATGTATAACTGATTCACTTTGTTGTAAAGCAGAAACTAACACACCATTGTAAAGCAATTATACTCCAATAAAGATGTTAAGAAAAAAGAAAAAAGAGTATCTGAGATGGGTGTAAAGACGATCCAAGAGCTCAACATCCTGCAGTACCATGAACTCTGCTGCTTGTGTTTAAGTTTATTTTCATTTAGTTTCCCAGACCCACGAGGCAACTAAGCTCCAACAGCTGATATGACCACAAAAAATATGATGCAGTTTGACTCACAAAGGATTTGATCTGTGAGGGCAGTAACCAAGATTTTCAGGGATTGCCAGGGTTCAGCTCACTACATACTACTGACCAGCAGCCATGCAGATGAGGACAGCCAGAGAGGAAATATACTCACTGGGGTTAGGAGAAAGACTTGCAAAAATCAGTGTAAGGCCATAAGCTCTGAGGGCTAAAATCGGCCTTAGATAGCGCTGAATGCCTGTCCCCACTCATCTGTAGTGTGACCATAATCTCTGATTGCCTGGGATAGTTGCTCTGGCATAATTATTAATAGAACCTCCTCTCACTTTCAGAGCGTCCTGGTTTGGTTAACAAATTATCTAGTCATTCATTTGGCAAATTGGAAATCTGTGGCCAAAAGAGGGAAAGGGAATGAGTGCCAGTGGGTGTAGGATTTGGAATAGGTTATGGGTTGGTTTGCTATGGCCAACAAGAAAAAAGGCAAAACAAACAAATAACAGAAACCAATCTCCACACCTTACATGACAACTACCTATTTTTCTGCTTACCTCTTTGGCGAGCTTATAAACTCCTCAAGGTCAAAGGCTGTGTCTTAGCATCATGTTTCTCAACGCCAAGCACATGTCAGGCACTTAATAAATACTTGTCTGACTGTTGTATTTATTAACATACTTTTGTGTACATTATCTCATTTGATTCTCCATTGGCACTATACAATAGATAATACTGAATAAAGATGAGAAAACAAAGTCTGGGATGTTAAACACTGAGGAAGTAAATAGCAAAACCGCTAAAACCCAGGTTGTCAATGCTTCTTTCCGTTACATTATACTCAGTGTTAGAAGGAGTCTAAATGTAGAGGAAATGTTTGCTTAGAGGGATGGAGCCTGGAAGAGCCAAGGAAAATGTGGTAGGCAGAGAAACATCTCTGTGGGCTCAGAGATTTGACTATTGGACCAGCAAAACTGTTTTGGGGTGCCCTGTACTTCTTCCAATATGGCTGCTCCCTTGAAAAGAGGAAGCACACCATGTGCGGGTGGAGGGTGGGAAGGGGAGGTTTGGACTTGATCCTGGATGCCTCAAGGGCAGAGATTCAAAGTGGATGGGTTAAAGCATAACTGAATGGACCCACGGGGAAGCCGTTAGCATGGGTCGGGCTAGCAAGGGTTTTCCCCTCATAAGATGTATCTAGGGCCCCATTCAAGAAAGAATCAAGCCTGGCATTTTCCTGGCTGTTTACTTTTTTTGAAAAAAAATTAAAGCTTAGCATTTTGAAAAATGTATTTCTTGGAGACAAATATATTTTGACCCAACCCACATCCCATTAGAACTCACCACACAAAGTTTCCAGTTCCATCCCCAGGCCACAGCACCATTGCACCATGAAGGGTGATATTTTATTTATTTAATTTCCTTTTTTTTTTTAAAAACTCTCCAATTCTAGCTCCTTTAGCAATTACTTGGCATGTATTCTTTTTTCTTGACCTTGTCCCCTTTCCTTGCACCCATTAAGTCAGGACCTTTTTTGCTAACTCCCATGAAAATAATGTGTCAGTAATGAAATAAACTTTACCTGACTTGGAGCTATAAATGCCCTCGGGGATCATTGGGAGCCTCCTTGACTTCTTCCTGGCCCAGATGTCATCAGCAGTTAGTGGAGCATAGGCCACCCTGGGAAAGGAAAGATGTACACTCTTGTTCAGGTAGAAGGCAACCAAACAGCAGAGAGGCCCCTTGCCTCTCATCTCAAAGTGCCCTGGGTGGACTGTGGTCAACCCCCCAACCCCAATAAAGATCTAGCAAACCACAGTAGGATTATTAGAAGTAACAAGAAAAGAATCCCAATAAAATCTCACACCATGACTCAAATTCTAATCTTCAACACTTGGCAGTAAGTATCTTCTATCTTCTTGAAAGGGACTCTGAACAGGGTCTCAGTGGTATTCCTCCTGGGCAGTAGAGGGCACTGTGGGCAAACACTCGAAGAAGGCCTTTCTGTGCCTCAGGAATCTGACCACAGTTAATAGGAATATTCTGTGTGGTTGCTATCCATGCATCTTTCTTGTCAAGTGTCCCCTTGGTTGTCTTACTGCCATGATTCCATGGAGGCAACAACAATGACAACTGTAAAAGCTGATTGTTCTTTCTTTTATTTTCTTCTTTCAAAAGAGTCTACCTTGGTGCTGAGGGACATGGACTTTGGAAACAGGCAGACTTTTACTCAGATCCTGAGTTGGCTACATCCTGGTTATGTGACCTTGTGATCTAACTTCTCTGAGTCTAGGTTTCCTCATTTGGAAAGTGGAAATAGCAATACTTAGTAACTGGATTGTTCTGAGGATCGAGTGAGATAATGCAGTTGGGTGCCTTCAGCATATAAACACGGATCTTGGTAGCTGTTGTTGGCCATGCCCAAGCCCAGGGCCCTTCATGTTTTCTGAGGCCCAGACTTTTTGTTACTTTCTACTATTTAACACTCTTGCCTATGCAAACCTCACGAGGGCTTCGTTAGTACTAGGAACCATTCATTTCCCATGAATGGTGCAAGGGAAATGCTGAGGGGCAGAGATGCCATCTCATCATAGAAGCCAATGATAACTCAGGTGGGCCTCTCTGGATTTTTGAGAAGGTAGGGGATCAGTGAAAATCCAGCTATCCTCATTCTTCTTACAGCCTTGGGATTCAGGGTCAACACATAATTTTGTGGTGCCTCATTAGGGATGCTTATGTATGGGTGTGCGGGTTGTGTACTGCATGATAATCTATAGAAAACTATAGCCAGAGTGCCAAATCTGGCCAGCTGCCTATTTTTGTAAATAAGTTTTTTTTTTTTTGGAGTACAGCCATGTCCATTCATCTACCTATTGTCTATGGTGACTTCTGCGCTACAATGATGGAGATGAGAAGTTGCAATCCAAACAATATAGCTGTTAAAGCCTAAAATACATACTATCTGGCTCTTTATGGAAAAAGTTTGCAGATCCCTGTGCTTAGCCTTTGGACCTAGAACCTTGTACATAGTAGATGCTCAAAACATAGCTGTTGAATGGATGAATGAATGAATGAAGGTTCAAATACCAACTCAAAACAGTCAAGCATTAATTCTAAGGAAATTGCAATGGATAAGATAAAAAAAGAAAAAAAAAAAAAAAAACTCTTGAAATGAGGAGACTTAGATTCTAGTTCCTGCTCTGCCCCCTGACTGGTTTGTGTGGAACTTAGACCAATCATTTCCTATCTCTGTATCTCAGTTTCCTCATCTGTAAAATGGGAACCCTCAGCCATCTTACTGAGATTGTAATGAGGGGTAAAATGAACTCACACATGAAAAAACGTCTTGCTCAGTTTTGGTCACATAATAGGAGATTATCAATTGTGAGAAGAAAATGCAAGGCTGAGGAGAAACCCTTTGCTTCTGAATAAAATATCTACCCTGTCATAGAGGAGTAAACAGAGTAATTCATACATTTAATTGGCAGACGTCACGGAAAAAAGCTTCAGGGAGCATTCTACACAAAGACTCCCAGGCTAGTTTGTGTTCAAACAAACCAGACAGCCAGCCCACAGCCTGAGCCAGGAGCCAAATATTTCAGACACCATCCGGGCTGGCTTCTCAGCGTTGTTCTGCATGCGTCTGGAGCCAGGCCACAGGAAGTCCTCGGTGTCAGCTCTCTCAAGCCCAGTGAGGCTCAGGCATGTTCTTGATGCTCTTTGTAGACCACCATGCAGATAAGGGAGGTGGGGAGAAAGAAAGGGGGTCTCTTTTCATAAAGGCTGCTCTGTTCCAGCTAAATTAGACCATAGAGCTGTTCGGGGGCCACCAGAAGTGAAGTCTGCAGCCATCATGCCTTTTGTTTCTATTCCCCCTGGGGTGTGGCCAGAGGGGTGGAGTGGGGAGTCTATCATAATGTTGACCTTGTGGGATACTTTGCCACATCTCCACCCCGATCTCATTTTATGGCATGTGGAGTTTGTTTTTTTTTTAACATCTTTATTGGAATATAATTGCTTTACAATGGTGTGTTAGTTTCTGCTTTATAACAAAGTGAATCAGCTATACATATACATATATCCCCATATGGTGTGTGGAGTTTTATAGACCAATTTAATGTGGGAGAGGAGACGAGAAGGCTGATGAGTGAAATGAAGTTGAAGAGTCATAAATTCAAAGGAAAATTATTCCAGAAGTCTAAGCCCTGCTTGCCAGGGTCCAAGGGTAATAGCCACTGTTCAGTGGTAGGGGTTGGACTTCCAAAGTTATTTCAGGGGCCATTTGTAGGATAAGCACCCTTTCAGTTCATTTGGATGGGTAGGTATTTTAGAATGGGGTCTCCTAAATATGTTGAGATCAGCCAAAGTCCCCAAGCTGTGGGAGCCCCGAACACCCAAGTACTCTTTTCTCAGGTCAGTTCAGTCAGGAAGTCCAAATCTGACAGAAAATGATTTACACTTTATCTGCACAGAATACAACCAGACTCACTATTTGGTTTGAACTTGAGACCTGAGGAGATTTCGAAAAGCCTTTTGATTGTGAAGCATTTACCAGGATACCACAAAGCCAAATGCCAAAGTTCTCAAAGGATAAAGCAGAAAAAGGGATATTTTGATGAAGACCCGAAACCTTTGTCTTACCCATTTTGCTGTTAGTAACGATAGCTCAGGAATCTGGTGGCCGTCTTTGCACAGAACTGCAGAAATGGCAGAAGATAAAAAGGCTGAGTGGGCAGAACTGACACACCATCAGCAATTCTCTCATCCTCCTGTTTCCAGACACCTGGAAAGAGACATACCTAACACCATCTAGGTGTGGAACGAAAGTTCCCTGAGCATCGTCCCAACACACCCCCTCCCCAGAATACCTGTGGCCTGTGACCGTGTACCTCTGCCTCTTCCAGGGTCCTTTCCTGTAGGCATTTGACTTCCGCTGATTCTTCGACAACAGCCCCACCCACCAGTTTCTCTAAACATAACATCCCTCAAACTTCCCACACAAAAGACATCATAATGAATAGTCCCCAAAGCTATGAGAAGTCCTGCTGGCTGCTGTTTGACAATGCCTGGTGGCCCTCATTCAAAATGAATAGTTGAGCTGCTGAAAATCTAGACAGTAAGAAGACTCTTGCTGGTGTTACTGTAGCCTCAGGCCTGACTTGGAAAGCTCTCTGCCTAGAAAAAAAGGGCTTTTCCTAAATTCTTGGTTTTAGATTTTTGTTCAAGGACTGTGAAGAATTCTTTGCCATTATCAGAGGCATCAGCTTATGGAGGCACAAAGTAATATATATATATATTTAATTCAGCATCTATCACCATAAATTCATGAATTTTTCATCCAAACCCAAGTGAATGTTCTTCTCTTTGCCATTGTTTAAGTTACAGGTTGGAAAACATTCAAAGAGCTTGAAATTCAAGCTGATGAGATAGATAAGAGGACAGGGAATGTAAGTGGCTATTGGCAGTCGTTCAAATGGGATGTTCTTCTCCAGACAAGTTGTTGAGGCCCATAAATAAACTGCGGAAAGAATTGTTGGTCTCCACAAGATTAGGGTAGAAGCTCATAAGTAAATGTAAGTTACCGATAATGTCCTAGGTTTTAGGTTCTGTGCTTAATGCATGGTAGTTCTTTATTTTAGAGAAAAATACATAAAGTAAAAGGGTCATGCATGGACCAATGATGATAGTATGTCGTGAGACAATGATTATTATTAATCCAGTTTTTATTGACTATATTTTTTAATTTTCTGTATTCTTTTTTAAAAATTTTATTTCGGGCTTCCCTGGTGGCGCAGTGGTTGAGAATCCGCCTGCCGATGTGGGGGACACGGGTTCGTGCCCCGGTCCGGGAAGATCCCACATGCCGCGGAGCGGCTGGGCCCGTGAGCCATGGCCGCTGAGCCTGCGCGTCTGGAGCCTGTGCTCTGCAATGGGAGAGGCCACAACAGTGAGAAGCCCACGTACCAAAAAAAAAAAAAAAAAATTATTTTATTGAAATATAGTTGATTTATAATGTCATGTTAGTTTCAGGGGTACAGCACAGTGATTCAGTTATATATATATATATATATATATATACATAGTCTTTTTCAGATTCTTTTCCCATATAGGTTATTACAAAATACTGAGTATAGTTCCCTGTGCTGTACAGTAGGACCTTGTTGGTTATCTATTTTCTGTACTCTTGATGCTCTGGCATTTGGAGTCATGATCCTGGAGAGACTGCTTCTCCCAGGGAGAGCTAATTCCCAGAGATAGCAAATGACTCCACAGGAACATGCTTTTGCTATACAAACCAAGCAATTCAAATCCCCAGCTATCTCCTTTATCAAACTCTCACACACCAAGTCAATATGCCTCCTGCCCTAAGTCACCCCAGGGCCAGGTACTGGACACTGCTGTAGCCCAGAGCTCATTGAGACCACCCCCACGATCTAATCCTAAAGTGACTCAGCATGCCTGCCCTGACTTGTACATTCTTTCTCACAGAACCTCAACACAGGCTCTGGGCTGTATTTTTCCCTCTCCCCCTGTCTCCTGGCCAACTCAGCTGCTTCCCTGTGTGGCTCTGAATAGTGTGCTGTGTCTGTTTCTAGGATCTGTCAGTAGAAACTTTTTCCGTCGTGACAATCATTGTCACGTCTGCGTGTCTTATCATACCTGTTTAAAACAAAGCCCTGGTATGTTTTCAGAACACAATTTTGTGCAGCAGAAGTGCAATTAAATAAAAATCAAGAGTAGATTGAAGAAGGAGGGGACACTTATTGGGTGTTTGGAGCAGTAAGGATCACATAATAAGTTGTAAGATGGCATCTGTAATGCAAAAGAGAAAAAAAACAGTGAGCCAACAGAAGCCATGCTTCTCAGTGTTGCAGTATACATGGAGAAAAGGCAAAGAAAGGCTGGATAGAAAGATGGGGGAAGAGGTTTCATTTCCCATCATGAACATTGAAAGGCCTCCCAACCTGAGCCACTGATCTTTGAAGTGGGAACAATTTAAAGAAGGATCAGGAGGAGGAAAATGGCTGAGGGAAGGTGTGTGTATGTGATTCCAGAAAAGGAGTGCCATTCGGTCCTTGGCTCCCAGGCACCCCTCTGGTTTGTGGCCCAGCTTCAGTGCACAGTAGGAGTGCTTTAGAAGGCGGAACAGTGTCTGCCTAGGTGATCTCTCTGAGCTTTCTTCGCAACTCTGATGTGCCGATCTGTTCCCAGTTAATCTGATGTCTGCTGAGAGACTCCACAGGCCACAGTGAAATGTTTGGTGGATTCCAAACTCACCACAAAATACCTGTCATCACAGCACACCCACCCTTATTGGCTTCTCTAATGCTTCAAGAAAGCAAATTTTCCGGCTGTTTGAAAGAGATGTGTGTGGAAACATTTTATTTATCCCTGCATTTGCTTTCCCCATGTGTGTTTTCTCCTTTCCCAGCGTCCTACAGCAGACTAGCCCAGAAGCGATTTCAGCCTGGTTCTCCAGGGATAGTTCTCTTTATGCTCCTTCTAAGACAGTCGCCCACAAGGACCTTTTTGGAGTGCTGAATGGGAGGCTCTAAGAAATAATAAAGACCTTCTGAGGAATCAGTCTCCTTAACACTTAGCATTTTTGGAACAATAACCTCTGCTTCAGAGAAATGTGGTTGAAATTGAACCCATTATGGAACGATAAAAGGAGATAAAGTCATACTTTCTGCATGATTATGGGGTGGGGATGAAACTTTTGAGAGCAGATATATAACCTTTAATTTTTTGGTAATTCAATATCTATTTTTTAGCCCAGATTTTAAAAGTGGCAGGAAATCAGTCTCGATCAATTCATGAATTCAGTCTCCCATCTTCTGCCTTTCACAGAGGTGGTGTAAGTGCCTTGGGGCTTACGCAGGCCCAGGAATGGATGAATGATACTGCTGCCCGTGCTAGTCTACTTGGAGATGCCCCTGCCCTGCTGCTGTCCATCTGTTCAGGCCATCCTCATCCTGCCATTGGGTCCCTTCTATTCTATTTCTCTCTTTTCTTCTTCTGGGTGCCTCCCAGGAGAGTTTTTCTACTGCATCTAAATCACACTACACATTGAGAAACTTCCATTTAAATTCCTATCAGCCTAGACCTATGACACCTTCTTTGAGGACTTGCTGACCTCCAGAAATGTGAGACATAAGGACCCTCTACTCTCGAATGCAGCACATTTCTCTTTTTTGCACACTGGCTTTGGCTCAAGATGCCCCACACAGAGCTCCTTTCACTCTGGGAATGACCGGTGTCTATGGACTTGATACACACTCCCTTTCTTCCCTCCTCTCCACTCTGAGGGCTTTTTCTAGTCTGAGGAATAAAGAAGCATGGCTCTACTTCTCAGATATTCTTTAAAATCTGCATTTACATGCATGAGTCCTTTCTATTTCCCTTGGCATCTAGGCTTTGGAAACTCAAAAGCTAACGGAAAAAAGATGAGCAAACTGTGTATGTGTTGAGTAAGTGAGGGAAGTAGTCGGTGAGTGATAGATTAAGGGGTAACAATAAATAGTGATGTAACACTCATTGGGTAATACTAGAAAACATAATAACCAGCCATGCTAAGGTAGGCTGCCTTCAGAGATTCAGAAGGGGGCCTGCAGAAAGCCATGTCAGAACATCTTATTCTTGTGTTCCTACAAATTAAGAACTTTATCTTGATGCACTTGAGATTCAGAGAAAACTAGAATGAAAGGACTGAGTTTGAAAATCTAGACTCTGTTTTCTGTCAATGTTGGACATGTCAGTACTTAACCTGAGCAAGTGTTGCTAAATGCATTTAACCCAGAATCCTCACATCACCTGTCTCTTTCTCTTTTGGTCCTTTCAACTCTCTCCCACAGACACACCATCCACCATTCCCCCCACCACCACACACACACATGCACACAGACACACACAAACAAAAACACAGTCGCACTGTTCCAGGCGGCAAAGTAAACAAATGGGCAGATTTCCCAGCCTGTTTTCTAGTCAGTTGACCATACAGCACACCTCCCCTACTTGGTAGTAAAGGCATATTTTCCATTTGTTACACAACCGTTGAGACTCATTAAAAGTAAGAATTATGGAAAAGATTGGCACATTGGCAAAGGCACTAAATGAGATGACCTCTAAAGTTGCTTTCCTTCTCTTTTCATCATTCATATGAGAGAAAATGTCATTTCAGGAGAATATACTGTAGGCAGCTCTCAGTTATTCACAGGCATATTCATTTTCCTGGTGGATTTTTCCATCTTGATGAGATGAGCTTAGAGAAGGCTTTGCAGCACTCAGTAACTTTTCCTACTATGGCCCCAAATAGATCTGGGGCACTGGGTGTCTTCCATCTCCGTCTATTCACCATAAAGGACAAATCCCTAACCCCTAACGCCATTGGTTAGAGTATTTGTAAGTTTAGCTAATAGATATTACCAAAGAATTTTCTAAAGTGACAGAGTCAATTTATTTGCAGCTCAAATGTATAAAAGTTCTACTTGCTCTATGTCTTCACCAGCATTGTTATTGTTAGTATTTTTAATTTTAGCCATTCTGGTGGGTATATAATGGATTTTATTGTGGTTTTTATTTGCATTTGAATTTTCTTCATGGGTAATGATGTTGATAACTTTTCACATAAGCTTATTGACCACTTGGATAGTCTCAATGGTGATGAGTCAAAGTCTTTTGTCCATTTAATTTAATTTAATTATTTATTTAACATCTTTGGAGTCTCAATTCTGAGGAGTCAAAGTCATTTGTCCATTTTATTTTATTTTATTTATTTTTGTAACATCTTTATTGGAGTATAATACTTTACAATGGTGTGTTAGTTCTGCTTTATAACAAAGTGAATCAGCTATACATATACATATATCCCCATATCTCCTCCCTCTTTCATCTCCCTCCCACCCTTTTGTCCATTTTAGATTGACTTATTTATGTTTTTCTTTTACTTTGTTGAAAATTTATAGCTTCTGGATGCAAGTCCTTTATCAGATATATGCATTATAAATGTGTTCTCTCAGTCTTTTATTTTTTTTATACTCAATGCTGCCTTTTGAAGAGCAGAAGTTTAAAATTTTACTGAGGTCTAAATTACCAATCATTTCTTTTATGGTCATTGCTTCTGAGGGCAGAGATCTCTTCATTTTAGGACAGTAGGCTCCTCCTCCAACCCTGAGGATAGATTGTGATACCTCTAAGTAGGCCATACAATCCATTTACTTTTGTATGATACTATTGCAGGCTTCTGTGTAGCAAGGTATGGCCATGTGCCACAGTTCTGGACTGTGTGAAATTAGGGCAAATCTTATAGAAGGTTTCTATGAGAGATATCTTGCTGGGTAAAAAGCCACAGATTCTTGAGAAGAAAGCATGTTCCCCTTGCTCTCTTCATCTTGAGAAGCTGGTACAGAGACTTGTTATTTACTGCAATCATTTTGTGACCATGAGGGAAAAGCCAAGAGAATTATGGAGTCATTGACCCAATGCTCTAACATCATTGACTGTTGAAATAATCCTGCAAAAATTCCACCAGAGTTCTTGTTATAGAGGATCATAAGGTGTCTTTGCCATTTTAGGCATAATTAGTCAGGAGTCTTGTATCTGCAGATTAGAATGTCCTTTCCAATAAGGGACTCAGAGTACATACTGATATTCAACTTGTTTTTTTCTTTTAATGTATCATAGATATCATTGTAAGTTAGTACATTCAGACTGACTTATTTTTAATGGTCACACAGAATTCCATCATGGGTATACCATGCATTATTTATCCTGTTTCCAGTTTTTGCACATTTAGATTGTTACTATATTGTTATTATAAACAATGTTGCATATATACTTTAGCATATTGATAAATTGATTCTTAGAAATGTATTGCTGAGTCAAACGGTATGTGTAATTAAATTTGAATAGACATTGGCACATTGGCTTGCAAAAACATCATTATAATTCAGATTTCCACCAATTATATATTAGAAAACCTATTTTCCCTACACAAATGACAGCTTAGCCTGTTACTAATATTTTAAAATTTTTACCAATTTTATAGACAGAAAATTACATTTCATTGTGTAAATATGTATTTTTAAATCATTAATAAATTTGAACATGTTTTCATATCTTTTACTGTCCATTTGCATATGTGAATTGCCTATTCATTACTCTTGCCCTCTTCCTTACTGAGCTGTTTGCCTTTAGTATTGCATCATTTCCTATGATGATTACTGTTATACTTATTTTAAAGGATGTCTGGGCAAAACTGAAGCAGGAAGATGACTCTTCTCTAAATAGGTTTAAAACATGTGGTTGGGTTAATCTGAACTGATATTTACCAATGTTAATTATATATGCTGTAAATATTTTCTTCTTTTAACTTTTCTTATGGAGAATTTTACTAGACAGAAGTTTTACAATTTTATGTAAACAAATGACTATTATGCTTCTCCTCTTGGTGGTATCCTTTGAAAAGCCTTCTCTAGCAAAAGATTTTAATAATCTTTTTCTATATTTTGTCTTCTTCACTTACTTTTTGTGCTTTAATCTTTTATTTGACATTTAACAATTATCTATTGAGTAATTAATATGTGCCAAGGACTGTAAAACAGTGAAGAATAACACAGTCTCAACTCTCATGGAGCTTTCATTTTACTGGGAAGACAGACACACATTCTTAGACAGATAAGTAGTATTTCAGAAAGTGATAGTTTCTATGCAAGAGATAACACAGGGCGATGGGGAAGAGGGGCTTATGTGTGGGTACTTTAGCTAGGAAGTTTGGGAAATGCCTGAAGAGGAAGTGATATTTGAAGAAACTTAACAGTGAGAAGAGTCAGACTTATAATGATATGGGGGAGAGAGGCCCAGAGAGAGGTCACAGTCAATGCTCAGTCCCTGAAGCAGAAGGACACACATCCAAAAGGCAGAAAGAGGGCCACTGTAACAGGAGAACAGTGAATGAAGGACAAGTTAGTCAATGATGGGATCAGAGAAGCCAGCTGTTGGCCACTTTAGTTTGGGTTTTATTGTAATTGTGTTGAGAAGTTTTAAGCAGGGTATTAATACGAAGTGAATCACTTTAAAGTGTATCAGGGATTTCCATTTCCAAATAGGACAATATAAGTCACAGCAGGCCAATGATTCCAATGTAGTAGGAACGAAGTGATAAATCATAATTTTAGATCATATTTTAAGATATTGCAGAGATTTGGAAAAAATAATAACAAGATAACCTAAACTTTCATAAAAATCGATACCCTATAAGCCCATATAATGGTTCTCTATGTCAGTATGCATCATGGAAATGTGAATATGGTGTCTGTTATGACAATTATTAACATGTTAGTGGAAAAGGAGTGGACTTTGGAAAAACAAACTCTCATGTAGAATAAGGTAAAAAGAAACTCAGTAAGTAGTTAAATGCATAAAGATAGTACATATAAATTAAGCCACACCTTTTGATACAAAAATAACCTTTCTGCTTGTAATGTGTGCACCACTTTTTCACCCTGAATGACCATATTAAAAAAACCTCAGTATTTTTGGTGTCAAATGCTATATTCCAAAAAAATAAAACCAAAAACCCAGAAATCTTTAGGAAGTAAATAGTTCATTATTTGAAAAGAAAAAAGAAACCCAGAACAAAAGTTCACACCAAAGCATCTTTTTGTTAAAAAGAATACCATCTAATGTACTTAAGAGTAGAGTTCAAAAGATAAATGGGCCAGTCTATTGAGGGGGTTGCCAGTGACCAAGTAGTGACAATTTGAACCTTAAAAATGATTACAGTTATTTGGAACCAATACTGTCTGTCAAAGGTCATGTGTCTGCGATGTTGATGCCCCAAAAGACAAACTAAAATAAACTATCACAAATTATCCTACATACATGTCATGCTCACTAAAGTGAGTCAATTTACTGATATGTGATTTCTTACCAAAAAAAAAGAAGTAAACAATTCAATTGGTTAAAAAAAATGTAATAACTCAATTTGTTTCCTTGATACAACAATGGACATGTTATGGGGAACATTAGGAAAATTGTGAAGCCTGTGAATTCAAGTGGGGACAAGCTGTGTTGTCTCCTTCTTTGTGTAAAAAGTTCTTAAAGAAAATATTTCTTACCTTTTGCCATTAAAAAACTACATTCTTTAATTATGTTGGCTTTTTTCTATCAGTTATATCAAAGTCTTAGGGCAAAAACATACAGAATCTCACATATTTTGCCACCGTGAATGACTTATATTGTATTATATTTCAAATTGGTTACTGTTGGGTATAAAGTGTATATATAAATGTATATAAATATATATGATAATTTAGTATGTAGCTGAATTCCACATATATGTCTGTGTGTGTATATATATGTATATGACTTCCAGATAAATATACATGGTAATTTAGTATGCAAGTGATTCCATATGTACTATCTATATATAAAATGTATATATTAAATATATATATTGCATATATACATATACAATATGAAATCCAGATGCTTACTAAACTATCTTACACTTTAATAAATTCTAAATAGAATCTTAGACTCTTACATATGTATTATGTACAAAATTTACAATCTTATCTCATTTATATTTAAAATTTTAATTGTCTTTTCATGTGTTATAGCATTGGTTTGACTATCCAGAATGAATAAAAGAAGTGAGAGTGGGTTTCTTTGTGAATTAGTAACAGCAATTGCTTACATTCCTTAAAACAATGTGTTAGCTACCATGGTTAGTGTTTCACCTTTATCTAGTTCAATACACCTGATAACAATAAGTATTATTTTATGGATGAGAAAACTGAGAAGTTAAGTAATTTCTTAAAAGTTCTGGAGCTAGTAAGCAATGCACTGAATTCATGATTTAAACTCAGAATTCTAGACATTTATTTAATATTTTGGCTGAACCTAACACAAATCAAGTCAGGAAGATAACATCTAAATTTTTATACGGAATGTAGAGTAACCTGAGTTTGAAAGACAATTTTGGTTTGATTTCTTTTTCCATCCAATGTTTTAAAATTTACTACTTATCCTTTTCCTACATCCAAAAGGTAAAGGAGATATGGCTGATATAATCCCTTAGTATGATGGATATCACTTGACACATAATGTCTCAATGAAACCAAACTTTTTAGTTCATGGCAAGACTGGTTAACTGTAACAAAAACAATTGTTAGACTCCTTGGGTTCATGAAGAAGGGTTTATTCAGTCGAAACCTTGAAGGTACTTGGTAGTCTTTAGGGGGTTGGAAGCTCAGTAAATATTTGACAGAGGAATAGAAGAACTCCCCCAATACATGGGTAATTGAAGAAAGAAAGGGTGATGAGCTGACCCAGCCAACTTCATTCAAATTCTAGAAAATTGGGTTTCAGAGAAGTTTTAGTAACATTAAAGTCAAACTGGCAGTTGATGAAAGAATGTTTGATATAACTGAGTATTAACGATATAGCTCTGTCATTGGGTTTGTAACCCAAGAACTTCACAAATGAATTTGAGAGATGAACAGATCCCATTCTAAGTAAACTTATTGCTAGTCACTCAAGCACCCATAGAGTTCAAAATAAAAGAAAAAAATAATGATTAGATCTCAGTCCATCTGGTTCATAGGGGTATTGGACTCCGGGGAATGACTCCTCTGCAATATTGCATTAGCATTTTTTAAATTTTCCTATGGCATATTTTTTTTAATTGGAGTAAAATTGATTTACAAAGTTGTGTTAGTTTCTGCTGTACAGTGAAGTGAATCAGCTATATGTATACCTATATCCATTAGCATTAGATTTTATTTCTTGTTTCTCCCATAGCTCTTACCTTTGGTGTCTCCTATCCTCTTCTCAGAATCCTCCATCTCTGTATACTTGTTCTTGGTCAGTCTTTTAACTCTTTCCTGTTCTCTGTGGTATGGTATTGGGGCATATTTATTACTCTAAGCTAGCCTCAAGGAAAACTATCTTTTGTTGCAAAATGTTTTAAACAAAAAATCCTGCCTTATCAGAGGCTGATCATTTCCATATTCTAGTTGAAAATCTATTTGCACAGTTTGGAGTGTTAAGGAAACAGCAAATAGGTGGAAAGTCATGGTAGGAAGGCACAATCTAGTTAGTGGAAAAGGTATTGTCTTTGGAGTTAAGATGCTTAGATTCAAACCATAGCTCTCTCAATGTCCGTCTGTGACATTGGCACCAGTTTTTCTGACTTCTTTGAACCTCGGTTTGCAAAATAGAGATAATAGTAGTAGTTACCTACCTCATATTGTTATTTAAAGTTTCACAGGAAGTAATTGTTACCACAAATACCTTAAATATTTGTGGGTGTCTTTAATGTACCAGGTGCTGTACTAGGTTCTGTAAATACAAGAATGTATAAAAACAGATATCCTTTGGAGTTGATAATTGTCTAGTGAATAATGAAACTATGAAAGGGCCTAGCAAAGATTATGGCATGCAGCAGATATTTGATTAGAGCTATATAATTCTGAATGAGAGGATTTTCTCGTCCAGATTTTATAAAACAAGGCAGCTAATTTGAGGTCATTTAGTTGAGTCAAGTTGCAGACATTGAGCTTTTAGGACAATTCCAATTTCACTCTCCTCAGCAGAGATATACTTGATCTCAGACTTCAAAGAAAAAAAGACTTTTATTTGTGTTTTAAAATTCTACAGGATGAAAGTTCATATACCAGAGTTACTATATTAACATTGATGAGTTATCCTTTATCTAAGAAAGTTGATGCAAACTATCTACCCTCAGAGGATGCCTGACTTTCCATTTCTGGAAAATGAGTTGAGTCAAGTCAGTTACCTGCTTATCGGGACTGAGAGGTAATAACATTTGTGTTGTAGAATTTCAGGACCATAGAATGTCAGAGCTGGAAGGCACTTTCATGAAAACCTACTTCCACTGCCTTGTTTTCAAGTGTGGAAACTGAGGCCCACAGATGCAGTGAGTCATCCTATACCCCACTGCTGGTGATTATGTCTCTGCTGAAGAAACAGAATTCAATGACAGGCATGGAAATGAAAGGCACCACGTCACAATGAACTGAGTGGCTTCTCTAATGCCAAAAGAACTGACAAAACTGGAAAACAAATTCTAAATATGCGCCGTAAGGATACAAAGCTTTTGTAAACCTCTGGATTACATATTTATTGTAAATAGCCACAGGACAAAAATAACTTCCTTCCCCAACTGCCTTTCCAAAATAAATTATTTTTCATAAATCACGTGAAAGCAGTCTAAACACTTCCCAGCTATACATACATTTGCCTGGGAGCCATCTCCAAATCCCTGTCTCACAGACCCTCAAGTCCAATATGCACAAACACCTTCTTCTCCCCACCTCCCTTCCTCCCCTTAAGTATCTCACAGTCTAGTGGGGAATATTTTATGACTTGACCAGAGAAAACCTTTATTTCATGCAATTCTAAGGAGTTCACCTTCTTCATCTACCACCCATACTCCTGCCAAAATTGCTAAGAAAATTGAGATGCCTAGATGAATATTATAAGGGGCATCATCTCCTTTGTACTAAGGTCTATTCCTGTATCATCTCTGGTACCTGTGTTCCTGGACTGAGGTAGTCCCCAATGAGTATCTGATAGTTCCATCATCCACTTGGATATTTTGGACTTCAGGGTGTAAATATCTAGTTCCCATCCCCTACTTCCCCAACCATGGAGGTTTTCTTAAATGCTTTACTTATTTGATTTTTAGCTATATATCTAAACAGTCACTTTGCTTCCAGAATACTCCTCCAGCTTCTTAGCTTCAGAGTTTCTGAATGACCCTAATGCCAAAGACCTTCATTTACGTTCTATTTTTACCATCCTTTCCAACGGTATAGCAATCAGACATATTTTGGGATGCAAGTTAAAAACAAAAAAGAAACAAAGCACCCCTGATTTTCTCCCATAATAAGCAATGCGGAAGTATGTGGTCTAAGCCCAGGGCAGCAGTTTGTCAATGACATCAAGGACCCAGTGTCTTCCAGCCTCTCCACTCCACCAACCCCAGCGTGTTTGACTTATCAGCTTATGTTGTCAACGTGTCATCCACTCCTCCAGATATCACACGTGGATTCCAGGCAGGAAGAGGAATGCCACCAGCTGCATCTATCCCATTAAGTCAAAGAAGTAAAAGCTTTTCCAGAAACCTGAGCAGACTCATACCTATGCCTCTTTGGTAGCAACTGTGTCATGTGTCCCCTCTTAAAATTAAGGGATGCTGGGAATACTACTTCCCTGAGCAATGTCAGAGTTCATATATCTTTTAAAGAACCAACTAAAACCTTATATTTTATACCCCTTCCAGGCAACTGAGTCCTGCTGTCTGTGCCTTCCCCTCAGCAGATGTTTAAGCCAATAAACCTTATTGAGCACCTACAATGTGATGAGTTTTAAGGACATAAAGATGTATAGTAAGGTAAAAGTTCATGAATAAAAAGCATCTATAACCATTCCCTTCCTTATTCCTCTGTTAACTTGGAGAAATCTGTGGAGGAAATGGATGAAGAAAGTCAAAAGCTATTGGATACACTTCCCAAGAAGACTGACAAAAGAACAAAAAAGCAACTATATTTCATAAAAGAACTCCATCTTATGCCTCCATATTAAAATGAAATGCAATTTGCCCTAAAAATTTAAAAAGAGCTTTGATAATTTTCTCTAGTTCCAAACTGCCCAATGAGTAAATTATTCGTTTTATTCTTGTGACATAAACTTTATTTTTAATATTAAACTACCTTAATCCAGTTGTAGTTGAATGGTTGCTATGCCATTATATATTTTGTGTACAAAAAACTTCTACAATTTATTTTTTCTGTTCATCTTTCTTATTTGAGAGGCAATCATTTTGTTTTCAGGTCTAAAACTTTCTGTAGTGTGTTGAAAAGCATGTAGACCCTAAGCTTTGTGTTTACAGTGTTCTATATATAAACATGCCCTGAACAATGACATCTTGGAGTGCTAGCTACAAAACTTATAAAATACTCTAAATGAAGGGACCAGAAAGATGATTTACTCCAGGGGCAGCAAACAAGTTGATTCAGGGGCATGCAGGCAAATTAAATGAGTGATGTCATGAGGAAAGTATGAACTGTGGCAAACTAGAGAGTGATACATACTAACCAAACAACAAACTAAAATATTGTTCTATTCAAACCAAATGTGCTAGTTTGGATCTGTTGGCTGTTGATCTTTGATTCTAAAGTTTATATGTGATGTGAGTTACCTGGAGTTTCACATAATATAGCTACTGGGGCTAGAGCCCCAGTCCACGTCTCCTGTGGTCTCATTTGGTGCATGCTTTGCCTTACCACCATGCTTTATGTTTACAGGTTGTCCACTTTCCCTAGAAAAGAGGAAGAACTTGAGGACCTGTTATGTGCTAAAGCCCTTTATGCAGGTTATTTCTTTTAATCTTTAACACACATTTGAGATTGCTATAAATAGCCTCATTTTTCAGGTAAGAAAATGAGATACATCAATGTTACATAACTTGTCTGAGGTTGATTTATGATGATGTGGGTAACCCAATCAGATGTGGGTTTTGAACCCAGGTCCAACTGTGTTTGAAGTTTGTGTTTTCTTACTGTATTAACTGCTTCCATGACATAGCTCTCACATCCAGGAATATCAGTAATTTAAGTAGTGTGTCAAAGAAGTGACTATGATGCAATCATTTCAGATACAGAGTCAAACACGTATCAAGAATGGTTGTCTGTATAGTGAACCCTCCCAGTGATGATGAAAACGAGCAAGGATGCTGAATGTTGCTGCTGCTTTTCTTTCACAGGCTCAATCCTCAACTTTCCTGACCTATTAGCTACATTCCACACAGGGCTTCCTGCAGGGTTCTTGAAACACTTTCTTCATTTACTTTCTGGACAATCTCTTTGTTGTTCTCCCAGGACATCATTCTAAACAGGGGAGTGAGAAAAAACTCAATCCTTATTCCTCTTCTCACCACCAGATAACACCCAGCCACCTAGCTTTAACAAAGTGCCATCTATAAAATGATGCCTTTCACATTTATATTTTTAGTCCTGACCCCTTTCCTGGAGTCTGGCTCGTAGACCTCCATGATCTCTTATCTGAAATCTCTCAGTACAGTTTTGCTTTAGAACACATTTCTTAAATTTTATAAATTTATATGCATATGCTCT
Organism: Kogia breviceps; assembly: GCF_026419965.1. NCBI lineage: Eukaryota > Metazoa > Chordata > Mammalia > Artiodactyla > Physeteridae > Kogia > Kogia breviceps. The sequence goes on from NC_081328.1 coordinate 26,458,484, forward strand.
ATATTACAGACATCTCCAGCAACATTCAGGTCAGCAAAAGCAATCTTTTTTTTTAAAAAAGAAGAAAGCTGGAGGCATCACACACTCCCTGATTTCAAACTGTACTACAAAGCAATAGTAATAAAAAAAATATGGCATGAAAATAGACACATATATCAATAGAACATAAGAGAAAGCCTAGAACAAACGCATGCTTGTATGGTCAATTAAACTACAGCAAAGGAGGCAAGAACATACAATGGGGAAAAGGTAGTCTCTTACCAAAATATTTTTTAATAGATTTTACTGATTGATTGATTGATTGATAGGCTGCTTTGGGTCTTCATTGTTGTGCATGGGCTTTCTCTTGTTGCAGCGATCAGGGACTACTCTTCACTGCAGTGCAAGGGCTTATCGTTGTGGTGGCTTCTCTTGTTCAGAGCACAGGCTCTAGGCACGCAAACTTCAGTAATTGTAGCATACAGGCTTCAGGAGTTGTGGCTCACAGGCTCCAGAGTACAGGCTCAGTAGTTGTGGTATACGGGCCTAGTTGCTCCGTGACATGAGGGATCTTCCCAGACTAGAGATCGAACCCGTGTCGCCTGCACTGGCAGGCGGATTCCTTTTTTTTTTTTTTTTTAACATGTTTATTGGAGTATAATTGCTTTACAGTGGTGTGTTAGTTTCTGCTGTATAACAAAGTGAATCGGCTATACATATACATACATTCCCATATCTCCTCCCTCTTGTGTCTCCTTCCCACCCTCACTATCCCACCACTCTAGGTGGTCACAAAGCACCGAGCTGATCTCCCTGTGCTATGTGGCTGCTTCCCACTAGCTATTTATTTTACATTTGGCAGTGTATATATGTCCATGCCACACTCTCATATCATCCCAGCTTACCCTTCCTCCTCCTCGTGTCCTCAAGTCCATTCTCTATGTCTGTGTCTTTATTCCTGTCCCGCTCCTAGGTTCTTCAGAACCATTTTATTTACTTTTTTAGATTCCATATATATGTGTTAGCATACAGTGTTTGTTTTTCCCTTTCTGACTTACTTCACTCTGTATGACAGTCTCTAGGTCCAGCCACCTCACTACAAATAACTCAATTTTGTTTCTTTTTATGGCTGAGTAATATTCCATTGTAAATATGTGTCAGATACTCTTATCCATTCATCTGTTGATGTACACTTAGGTTGCTTCCATGTCCTAGCTATTGTAAATAGAGCTGCAATGAACATTGTCGTAAATGACTCTTTTTGAATTATGGTTTTCTCAGGGTATATGCCCAGTAGTGAGATTGCTGGGTTGTATGGTAGTTCTATTTTAAGTTTTTGAAGGAACCTCCATACTCTTCTCCATAGTGGCTGTATCAATTTACATTCCCATCAACAGTGCAAGAGGGTTCCCTTTTCTCCTCACCCTCTCCAGCATTTATTATTTGTAGATTTTTTGATGATGGCCCTTCTGACTGGTGTGAGGTGATACTTCATTGTAGGTTTGATTTGCATTTCTCTAATGATTAGTGATGTTGGGCATCTTTTCATATGTTTGTTGGCAATCTGTATATCTTCTTTGGAGAAATGTCTATTTAGGTCTTCTACCCATTTTTTATTGGGTTGTTTGGGTTTTTTTTTTGATATTGAGCTGCATGAGCTGCTTGTATATTTTGGAGATTAATCCTTTGTCAGTTGCTTTGTTTGCAAATATTTTCTCACCTTCTGAGGGTTCTCTTTTTGTCTTGTTTATTGTTTCCTTTGCTGTGCAAAAGCTTTTAACATTCATTAGGTCCCATTTGTTTATTTTTGTTTTTATTTCCATTTTCTAGAAGGTGGGACAAAAGGATCTTGCTGTGATTTATGTCATAAACATGTTTTCCTCTAAGAGTTTTATATTGTCTGGCATTACACTTAGGTCTTTAATCCATTTTCAGTTTATTTTTGTGTATGTGTTAGGGAGTGTTCTAATTTAATTCTTTTACATGTAGCTGTCCCGTTTTCCCATTTATTGAAGAGGCTGTCTTTTCTCCATTGTATATTCTTGCCTCCTTTATCAAAGATAAGGTGACCATATGTGCATGGGTTTATCTCTGGGCTTTCTATCCTGTTCCATTGATCTACGTTTCTGTTTTGGGGCCAGAACCATACTGTCTTGATTACTGTAGCTTTGTAGTATAGTTTGAAGTCAGGGAGCCTGATTGCTCCAGCTCTGTTTTTCTTTCTCAAGATTGCTTTGGCTATTCAGGGTCCTTTCTGTTTCCATACAAATTGTGAACTTTTTTGTTCTAGTTCTGTGAAAAATGTCATTGGTAGCTTGATAGGGATTGCATTGAAATTGTAGATTGCTTTGGGTAGACAGTCATTTTCACAATGTTGATTCTTCCAATTCAAGAACATGGTCTATCCCTCCAACTGTTTGTATCATCTTTAATTTCTTTCATCAGTGTCTTATAGTTTTATGCATACAGTTCTTTTGTCTCCTTAGGTAAGTTTATTCCTAGGTATTTTACTTTTTGTTGTAATGGAAAATGGGAGTGTTTCCTTAATTTCTTTTTCAGATTTTTTATCATTAGTGTATAGGAATGCAAAAGATTTCTCTGCATTAATTTTGTATCCTGCTACTTTACCAAATTCATTGATTAGCTCTACTAGTTTTCTGGTAGCATCTTTAGGATTCTCTGTGTATAATAACATGTCATCAGCAAACAGTGACAGTTTTACTTCTTCTTTTCCAATTTGGATTCCTTTTATTTCTTTTTCTTCTCTGTTTGCTGTGGCTAAAACTTTCAAAACTATGTTGAATAATAGTGGTGAGAGTGGGCAACCTTGTCTTGTTCCTGATCTTAGTGGAAATGGTTTCAGCTTTTCACCATTGAGGACGAGGTTGGCTGTGGGTTTGTCATGTATGGCCTTTATTATGTTGAGGTAAGTTCCCTCTATGCCTACTTTCTGGAAGGTTTTTTATCATAAAGCAGTGTTGAATTTTGTCAAAAGCTTTCTCTGCGTCTATTGAGATGATCATATGGTTTTTCTCCTTCAGTTTGTTAATATGGTTTATCACATTGATTGATTTGCGTATATTGAAGAATCCTTGCATTCCTGGGATAAATGTCACTTGATCATGGTGTATGATCCTTTTAATGTGCTGTTGGATTCTGTTTGCTAATATTTTGTTGAGGATTTTTGCATCTATGTTCATAAGTGATATTGGTCTGTAGTGGGGTTTTTTTGTGACATCTTTGTCTGGTTTTGGTATCAGGGTGATTGTGGCCTTGTAGAGTGAGTTAGGGAGTGTTCCTCCCTCTCCTATATTTTGGGAGAGCTTGAGAATGGTAGGTGTTAGCTCTTCTCTAAATGTTTGATAGAATTCACCTGTGAAGACATCTGGTCCTGGACTTTTGTTTTTTGGAATATGTTTAATTACAGTCTCAATTTCAGTGTTTGTGATTGGTCTGTTTATGTTTTCTATTTCTTCCTTGTTCAGTCTTGGAAGGTTGTGCTTTTCTAAGAATTTGTCCATTTCTTCCAGATTTTCCATTTTATTGTCATAGAGTTGCTTGTAGTAATCTCTCATGATCCTTTGTATTTCGGCAATTTCAGTTGTTACTTCTCCTTTTTTATTTCTAATTCTATTGATTTCAGTCTTCTCCCTTTTTTCTTCATGAGTCTGGCTAATGGTTTATCAATTTTGTTTATCTTCTTAAAGAACAAGCTTTTAGTCTTATTGATCTTTGCTATCGTTTCCTTCATTTCTTTTTCATTTATTTCTGATCTGATCTTTATGACTTTTTTCTTCTGCTAACTTTCCATGTTTTAGTTTTTTATGTTTTGTTCTTCTTTCTGTAATTGCTTTAAGTGTAAGGTTAGGTTGTTTATTTGAGATATTTCTTGTTTCTTGAGGTAGGATTGTATTCGTATAAACTTCCCTCTTAGAACTGCTTTTGCTGCATCCCATAGGTTTTGTGTTGTCATGTTTTCATTGTCATTCGTTTCTATGCATTTTTTTCTTCTTCAGAGATCTCTTGGTTATTTACTAGTGTATTGTTTAGTCTCCATGTGTTTGTATTTTTCACAGATTTTTTCCTGTAATTCATATCTAGTCGCATAGCATTGTGGTCAGAAAAGATACTTGATAGAATTTCAATTTTCTCTAACTTACCAAGGCTTGATTTATGACCCAAGATATGATCTATCCTGGAGAATGTTCCATGAGCACTTGAGAAAAATGTGTATTCTGTAGTTTTTGGATGGAATGTCTTATAAAGATCAATTAAGTGCATTTTGTTTAATGTGTTATTTAAACTTGTGTTTCCTTATTTATTTTCAGTATGGATGATCTGTCCATTGGTGAAAGTGGGGTGTTAATGTTGCCTACTATGATTGTGTTACTGTCAATTTCCCCTTTTATGGCTGTTAGCATTTTCCGTATGTATTGAGGTTCTCCTATGTTGGGTGCATTAATATTTGCAATTGTTATATCTTCTACTTGGATTGATCTCTTGATCATTATGTAATGTCTTCCTTTGTCTCTTGTAATAGTCTTTATTTGGAAGTCTATTTTGTCTGATATGAGAATTGATGCTCCAGGTTTCTTTTGATTTCCATTTGCAGGGAATATCTTCCATCCCTTCACTTTCAGTCTGTATGTGTCCCTAGGTCTGAAGTTTGTCTCTTGTCGAGAGCATATATATGGGTCTTGTTTTTTTATCCATTCAGCCAGTGTATGTCTTTTGGTTGGCGCATTTAATCCATTTACATTTAAGGTAATTATCAATATGTATGTTCCTATTACCATTTGCTAAACTGTTTTGAATCTTTTTTTGTAGGTCTCTTCCTTCTCTAGTGTCTCCTGCCTAGAGAAATTCCTTTAGGATTTCTTCTAATGCTGGTTTGATGGTGCTGAATTCTCTTAACTTTTGCTTGTCTGTAAAGGTTTTAATTTCTCCATCGAATCTTAATGAGATGCTTGCTGGGCAGAGTAATCTTGGTTGTAGGTTTTTCGCTTTCTTCACTTTAAGTATGTTTTGCCAGTCCCTTCTGGCTTGCAGAGTTTCTGCTGAAAGATCAGCTGTTAACCTTATGGGGATTCCCTTGTATGTTATTTGTTGCTTTTCCCTTGCTGCTTTTAATATTTTTTCTTTGTATTTAATTTTTGATAGTTTGATTAATATGCACCTTGTCATGTTTCTCCTTGGATTTATCCTATATGGGATTCTCTGTGCTTCCTGTACTTGACTGTCTGTATCCTTACCCATATTAGGGAATTTTTCAATTATAATCTCTTCAAATATTTTCTCAGTCCTTTTTTTTTTCCTCTTCTTCTTCTGGTACCCATATAATTTGAATGTTTGTGCATTTAATCTTCTCCTAGAGGTCTCTGACATTGTTCTCAACTCTTTTCATTCTTTTTTCCTTTTTCTGCTCTGTGGTAGTTATTTCTACTATTTTATTTTCCAGGTCACTTGTTTGTTCTTCTTCCTCAGTTCTTCTGCTATTGATGTCTTCTAGAGAATTTTTAATTGCATCTATTGTGTTGTTCAACATTGTTTGTTTGCTATTTAGTTCTTCTAGTTCCTTGTTAATCATTTCTTGTATTTTCTCCAAATATTGTCAAGATTTTGGATATCTTTACTATCATTATTCTGAATTCATTTCAGGTAGATTGCCTATTTCCTCTTCATTTGTTTGTTCTGGTGAGTTTTTGCCTTGCTCATTCATCTGCTGTGTATTTCTCTGTTTTCTCATTTTGCTTAACTTACTGTGTTTGGGGTCTCCATTTTGCAGACAGCAGTTTCGTAGTTCCTGTGGTTTTTGGTGTCTGCTCTCAGTGGATAAGGTTGGTTCAGTGGGTTGTGTAGGTTTCCTGGTGGAGGCGACTGGTGCCTGTGTTCTAATGGATGAGGCTGGGTCTTGTCTTTCTGGTGGGCAGGAACACTTCTGGTGGTGTGTTTTGGGATACCTGTAATCTTATCATGATTTTAGGCAGCCTCTCTGCTAATGGGTGGGTTTGTGTTCCTGTCTTGCTAGTTGTTTGGCATAGTGTGTCCAGCACTGTAGCTTGCTGGTTGTTGAGTGGAGCTGTGTGTCCACATTGAGATGGAGATCTCTTGGAAGGCTTTTGTCATTTGATATTTTGTGCAGCTGGGAAGTCTCTGTTGGACCAGTGTCCTGAGCTCGGCTCTCCCACCTCAGAGGCTCAGGCCTGACACCCGGCCAGAGCACCAAGACCCTGTCAGCCACATGGCTCAGAGGAAAAGGGAGAAAGATGAAAGAAAGAAAGAAAGAAAGAAAGAAAGAAAGAAAGAAAGAAAGAAAGAAAGAAAGAAAGAAAGAAAGAAAGAAAGAAAGAAAGAAAGAAAGAAAGGGAGAGAGAAAGAAAGAAAAAATAAATTTATTGAAATAGAAAAGAATTATTAAAAATAAAAAAAATTTAAAGTAATAAAAAAAGAAAGAGAAAGAAAGAAGAGAGCAGCCAAACCAAAAAACAAATCCTCCAATGATAACAAGCAGTAAAATCTATACTAAAAACTAACAAACAACAACAACAACAAAACAAAAACAAAACAGACATTCAGAGCCCTGGGACAGATGGCAAAACAAAGCTATACAGACAAAATCACAGAAAGAAGTATGCACATAAACACACACAAAAAGAGAAAAAGGAAAAAAATATATATATATGTAAAATTTAAAAAGGAAGATAACAACCAAATCAATAAACAAATCTACCAGTGATAATAAGCCCTAAACACTGAACTAAGATAAACAAAAAGCCAGAAACAAATTAGATTCAGAAGCAAACTCCAAGTCTACAGTTGCTCCCAAAGTCCACTGCCTCAATTTTGGGCTGATTCGTTGTCTATTCAGGTATTCCAGAGCTGTAGGGTACATCAAGATGATTGTGGAGACTTAATCCACTGCTCCTGAGGCTTCTGGTTGAAATTTCCCTTTCTCTTCTTTGTTCACACAGCTCCTGGGGTTCAACTTTGGATTTGGCCTCACTTCTGTGTGTAGGCCGCCTGAGGGCATCTGTTCCCCATGCAGACAGGATGGGGTTAAAGGAGTGGCTGATTAGGGGGCTCTGGCTCACTCAGACTGGGGGGAGGCAGTGGTACAGAATGCAGGGCGAGCCTGCAGCGGCAGAAGCCAACATTCAAATACCTCTGCAGTAAAAAATAACTATCCACACTAATTAGATGAACAATGACTATAAATAGCCTCATATCAATTAAATATTTTGCCATTGAATGTGAAATAAAATTTCCCTCTCCATTTTCTTTCCTCATCCTCTGCTTTATTTTCCTCCATAGCACTTACCAACTCTTGACATATTATATATACTGTATATTATATATACGGTGTTCATTCATTTGCTTAAGGTCTCGCTTCCTCAAACCCAATGTAAAGTCCATGAAAGCCGGGTTTTCAGTGTTAGTTCCCAACTCTTTCCCCAATGCATACAACAGTTCTGGCACACAGTTGGTGCTCAGTAATTACTTCATGGAGCAATAAACAAATCCTCAAATTCAGAAAGACCAAACACAACACTTTCTTTTTGCCTGGTTCTGCTGGAGTATCACTGAATATGGAACACCCACAGATTCAAGGCCATAGTTAGCAATGATCACACTTTCTTGTCACCTTCGTTGCCTTAAGACATGTTGAGGGACTGTTGGTCAGACTCCAAGTCCCCTTGAACATTTACAAATTATATCCGTAGCCTCATTTCTAAAATGAGTAACTTGAAGCCCAGAGAGGCTAATAAAACTAGTTCCTATTTACCAGAGACCAATCACTAGCAGAACTAAGGGCAGAACCCAGGCTCAAGAGATCTTTCATCTCATTTCTCTCAAACCTCCACAGGTATAAAAAGTATTCATAGAGTGTTGAGTGGCTGTGAAATTTTAATAACCTGGTTTATTAGACTGTTATAAGAAACCTACAACCTTTTTTTCACTAAGTAATGAATTTTGTTTTCAGAAGAGATATGGAACTTAAGTCTTTTAGATCATAAAATATCCTTTACCTATATTCCTAGGGTAGGGCATTTCAATTTGTAAAAGACTAAAGTAAATTGTATAGTTCAGATCTGGATAGTGTGTTGTATTTCAAGTTACTATGTTTGTCTTTAAATGTTATTTCCAAAGCATTTTCATTATTATTATACACAGATATATTATCATATATAATTAAATGTTGAGTATTATAAATACCCAAGTACTGTGTACATCAGACCCTGCACACCTATATATAGAGGTATATTTATATATACACATAAAATATACAATATATTATACACTATAAAAAGACATAAAATTTATACATAAAATCAGGATGCAGAATATTCTTGCTCTCTCACTTACCAACTACATGAGCTTTAAAAATTCACTCCATTTCTCTGAGCTTCACTTTTATTATAGGAGAGAAATAATGATATGAACAATTATTGTTATAATATTTGTCCTACTTATCTCAATAGCTTGTTGCAAATTAAAAATAATAATATCCTCATTTTGTACTATGAGTTGTAGCTTAATAAATCTAATGTAGAATATTAAGTGTGAGTATTGCATACTAGTTAAAATCATGGACTATGCATCCAGACTGTCCATATGAAATCCTGGCTCTGCCACTTACTAGTTGTGTGACCTGGGCAAGCTGCTTAACCCTTCTGAGTTTTATTTTCCTCACCTATGAAACAAGGATTATAATCCTAGCTAACTCTTATTGTTGTTTGAGGTTTGAATGTATCAATGTTTGTAAAATGCTTAGAACAGTGCCTGACACCTCATAAATGCTCCGTGTTAACCGCCACAGTAATGCAATTAAGAAATCATTATTATGTCGAGCAGATCTGGATAAAGACCTAGGTATACAGATATGTTCATAATATAGAGCTATATAAGTAATCCATTTATGTGGTTATATATAGATGTAAGAAAGATTCAGGGTTATACAACCAGTGAACTCAGTAGCTCTGTTATTTTTATTGCTTCTTAATAGAGAGCAAAGAAGTACATGGGAAATGTGAGAGCATAGTTCCAGCAATCTACTATAGTCAAGTTCATACAGCTAATCCCTAAGTATCACTAACTTTCCATATTGTTAGAATTTAGTCCTTGCAAATGCAGCCACTGCTTGGGCAGACTGTAGCAGCTGCCCAACAGGTGTTGAGAAATATGAGAAAAGGAGGTAAAACCATACTTCCCAGAAGGGAATGGACTCTCTTTTAATGCTTTATTGAGAAAAAGAAGACAAAGTAGCACAAAGCAAGTAGTTATTGTGCCTAAAAACAAAAGTTGTACATTAGAAATGGAGGTCAGACAAAAGTTTTACCCTTCACTGTGAGCTGGGAGCTTTACCAAATTACCATAAGCTAATGGGAAACTCCTTTCATTCTTAGCATTGCCCTGGATGGGAAGTTTGCAATCTCCCTTGACTTTAATGTAAACCATCGAGACAGGAAGCTCTGCATTTGCTGTAAGTCCCTCCTGCTGTGAGTTAATGCAATGTTTGTCCTGCTTATTTCAGGCACAGAGTGAAGGTCAGAGAGAGCACCTCATGCTCAGAAAGCATTTTTCTTTTCCTCGGAGAACACTTATTTGATGTCCTGTCCAATTCAGTTGGACACTTTTCTTTGCTTATTGTGTTTTAGGATTTCTGCAGAACTTCAGCCATGCATTTGGCCTCTCAGAGCTTTATTCATAAAGCATATTTGGTGATTGATCACATCTTTCATTTAATCTATAACATTTTGGTTTCTGTGTGCCCAGCACTGAGCTAGATTCTATCAAGACTACAAAAGAAATGCATGGCTCTCAAGGTATATAAAATTTTGATGGAGATTTATACACATTTTAAAAAGTCAAGAGCAAAACAATATATTAACATAATAGGTAGCTTGACTTGATGCCGGAATTCAAATGATATGTCTTGTTGTGTTCTATTTCAGTGCCTACCTAGCATGGTACCTGTATCATACAGCCACTCAAACAGATTTTAAATAAATGAATCGATGAAGGATGGTGATTTCATATATATTAATAGCTATAAAAACAATATTGAGTTTTAAATTACTCTTCTAGTCTAAATAAATAACATAAAATAAAGAAAGCAATTGTGGTAGAGATCAGTTAGATGCTCATCAAATCCATCTCCTCTTTTCCCTGGGTACATATCAGGACTGCCTCTCCCAGCACCCTTTGCAATTAGGTTAAGTCATGTGACTGAGTTTGGCCAATGACATGTTTGCATAAATTGCATATATCCACTTCCGGGCAGACCCCCAAAACCTTTGAAATCTCTTGTAAATTATCTCTTCCTTCACCCGCCTACTGGATGCTGAGGATCTTATAGAGGACTTTGGGATTCTAGAAGGTGGAAGAGCCACCAGATGGAAGAAGCCTAGGTTCCTAGATAAATTGTGTGGAACTGAACAGGAGTGATCAGGAAAGGTGACATTAGGTTGTGATGTGTGAGGAAAACTTACTTTTGTGTGTGTGTGTGTGTGTGTGTGTGTGTGTGTGTGTGTGTGGTATGCGGGTCTCTCACTGTTGTGGCCTCTCCCGTTGTGGAGCACAGGCTCCGGACGCACAGACCCAGCGGCCATGGCTCATGCGGCATGTGGGATCTTCCCGGACCGGGGCACAAACCCGTGTCCCCCGCATCGGCAGGTGGACTCTCAACCACTGTGCCACAAGGGAAGCCCAACTTTCATTTTTTAACCCATTGAAACTTTAGTCTATACTCACCCATACAACTGTATAAGTAAAAGATGCAGAGGGCAACTTTATTTATAATAATGAAAAAGCAGAAGCAATTTGTGTTCCACTATGAAAGAGAGTTTAAGAGTATAAACCTATTCAAAATGAAATGTAATGCAACCCTGGAAAGTGATGGTTGTGGATGCCATATAGCAATTTAGGAAAATGCTAAAATTTTGATATAAAAATCAGACTGCAGTATATAAAATCTTGTATAATTATTTCTTATACATAAGTTAAATGCTTATAAAATTAAAACATGGGAAGTTCATATATTACAATGTCAAATACAGTTGTATTAGAATATGGATTTATGACTGATTTTTCTATTCTTAAATTTTTCATTTTTAGAATTGTGGTACCTTTGCTTTACAATTTAAAAATAGAATGCAAAAAAGTTATTTTAAAAAGTGAAATTAATCCTCAAATGGTAACTATACAATTCATAAGTGCTTTTCTTGGTCTAAAATGGAGGGATCAACTTTAACCAGAGGGTCAGATAAAGCTTATCAAGAAGGGTGAAACTAGCATGTTTAGAGAGAAACAAAGAGTGTTCCACTCAAAGGGAGGAGTGTGATGAGGTGGGAATGATGGTTTGGGGATATGAAGAGATTCTGAAACTGCCTAATAATCTCAAGACATTGGACAGAGCTCTTTGGGGGGCATTCTGAGAACACCCTTTGTGTCTCTGTGTTCCAGAGTTCCATGCTTTCTGCAAAACCACCATTCTTTCCAACAATAAATCAGGTGCTTGGGCCTGTTCTCCTGGGCATGGAGGCCAGCTGGCCTGGGTTGCATACATCTGTTACTTTAGTTCCCCTTGTAGGGTCTGGGTAAGGTCAGAGGTCAAGTGAGAGTGCTACTATTGAGCTTATCTGGGATGTTGGCCTCAGACCACATAAACTGGCTGAACAGAATTTTTGGATCCAGACTCAGTTCTCTCACTCATTTTCCTCATGCACTGGCCATCTGGACTCTGAATTGGAAGCAGGTATGTGACAGACTCAGAGTCTGTCCTTAAAAAGTTCACAGCTTAGAGGGAATGAATAAACATGGAAGGCTAAAGAAAACACCACTTACTTGAGTCTTCATTCTGTGGCATAGAGAACACTAGAGACTTTGCAAGACTCTTGCAATAGATTTTTACAATAGGCACTGTCATCTCTTTCTTACAGATCAGACAACTGAGGCTCAGAGAGGCAAAGTTATTTTTCTCAGGTCACACAGCAAGAAGGAAGCAGCAGAAATTGGATTGAAATCCAAGTCTGTCTAATTTTGTTATCTCAGAAGTTCTGATAGAAGCCAAAATATGGCTCATAATATTAAAGAAAAGGGATAGAGATGGATTATTATGGAAGTTCAAAAGAGACTCTAAAGGTGGAACTGGTAGAAGGATGTGAAACAAAGGGATAGTATTTTTTGTTGCAGTTTTAAATAGATGGGTATTTGGGGCAGAGTCTTAGTTTCAAAGCAAAGCCCTGGGTTTGTGGGTTACTTGGGGAGGGCTTAGGGGCAGCTGCGTGGCATTAGTTGGAAATATGCAAGCCAGGCTTGAGTGATCCCCAAGCCTCCTTCCTCTATTTGCAAAGGTCAGGTGTGCCTTTGAAACTCAGCCTTCTAAAACCCTGTCTCTGCGGTCAAGATGTGTTTAGCTACCTCTTCACAAGCAAGTATTTTAAAAGGTGCTTCTAATCCATTCAAACCCCTCATAAATGACAGGAGCCTGCATATTACCATAGTTACGGAATCAGCAATCAGAGTCTCCATCCATTTCCTCTTCTGTTACAGAACATTGAATGAGAGGATGCAACACAGCAGGTGAGTTGAAAGCCTTTCTCTTCTTCACTCTCAACCCTGCCCCCAGCTCTCTGTTACATTAGGAACTTAAAGCCACTTATTTATAGAGACAAAAATAAACCCACAAATTAACTAGAACAATAGGACTGATACCTCAAAATGTAGAGCACAGCCTCATCAATCAACCAGTAGAATGGTCAGGAGAGAGCACATGTGTAGCTATTAACTTATATGATCTTTCAGAAACACAGGTCTAATGGTACCGCCAACCCTACTGCACCTAGATTTGCCTTGATTCCAATCTTCACTACCCGATTAAGTAACTCGCTAATTTTGCATAAAACACTCAGTAACTGGTCCACAGTCCATCCTTCCAACCTCATCACTCCTTCAACTGTAAAAGACTTACCTTGAGTGTCTCCTCCTCCAGGAATTCTTCCTAGCTCTATCAGATCATTTCCTTGTGCTGTCCCATAAATATATTTCATTTTGCTGTAATTATCTCTTTGCTTGTCTGTCTCCTCCACCTATAAACAACTAAAGGACAAAAGGCTGCATTTTACTCATATTTTTCATCTTTTACAGTGATTAGCATCCTACATGCTACATAGTAGGAATGCAAGAAAGTTTGCGTGAAGTTTGACTGCACCTCTCACCACTACCCATTCCCAGCATTTCCAGCTACTCTGGACCATTCCTAGGAGGTTCCCTACACACTGAGAGCTCTGTGCTTTTCTGCATTCTCTTCACTTTGACTGAAATACCTTCAATCTTCCAGTCTCCCTCCCCCACAACCCCATTATGATTCTGCCTGAAAAAATTGCAGCCATCCTGAACTTCAACGGAAGTGCTGCCCTGCATCTGAAGCTTTCTATGAATCTCCAAGGCAGACCTGATGGTCCTTGATCTCAGGTCCTAAATTCTTTTTTGGGCTCTCGTTGGCTGAATGTGGCTGTAACACCACAGACTGCAAGTTCCTCCAGACCAGGAACAAAGCCTTGCCCATCTCTCTGCTCTGCATCTAACAGATGCTCAATACTTGATGCAGAGCTAAATAATAAAGTAACCAGCAGTCACTCAAAATAACCTGCCAATCACTGGCCTTCTGGCTCCCCACAGAATCACAGCTTGAATCGTCTCTCCACCTCCCGGGACAACGAAACCCTGTTTTGACAGTTCACTTTACCTCTCCCACCTGAGCTGAAAACTGCAAGCAGTGGCTTGAGCACGGTGGGAAACGTGATGAGTGATGATCTTTTCCCACCCAGGATAGAGGCAGGATTCAACGTTTTAAAGTGACTGTCATTGTGACCAGCAACCTAAGATCAATCACTACCCTTGTCCTTGCCGCGCTGTGGGCAGAGTTCTCATTTCCCATCTGCCTGACAGAAGAACGTGATTCTCTCCTTAGACCTTCCTTCGGGCTAACATGAATGAAAGGGGTTGAGGAGTAAAGGAAAAAGGAAAGGTAGGAAAAATTAACAAAAAGCCAGGGAAAAATACATTCCTCAAAAACCTTTAGTTTGGTGGAGTAAACCAAAGCAGGAGTTTTAGGTTAAATCAGGCTGTTCTTTAATTACTACTAAGCTACCGTGTGATTTTAGGAAAATTACTTCACCTTCCTAAACTCTTGCTTCCTGATTTATGAAGTGTTGGATTGGGAACTAAATGAGGTGATACATGTTTCAAATAAAAAGCACTTAGCAATGTCTAAGAAGATGCTCCATAAGTATATGTTTCTGGAATCATCAAGTTGCCAGGAGGAATGACACGGTTGTATCATGTTATATTCGTGACTTAGGTTCCCAGAAGCAGACTCTGAACAAGATTTGTGTGCAAGTAAATGATAAAGGAAGTGCTCCTGGCAGGAAGCAGTAAGGGACTGGGGAAGCAGGGCAGGGAAAGGCAAAAGGCCGAGCCAGCATAGGATTTGAGGCAAAGTCTCAGCCTTGGGCTTCAAGGGGACCCTGGAGTGTAAATCACAGCTCAGAGGCTGATCTAACTCTGGACAAGATGGCTGGGCTTTATCTCGTCTGCAGTCATTGGCTAAGGTAGCCCCGGATAGACGCACACTCCCAGGCACTCCGGTTCTTGAAGCCTGAGCAAAACAACTCCTAAAGCCTTCTTCCAAAGAAGCAGAAGCAAAGCATTCACAAGGCAGCAGGGGGACACCTGGAAACAGAAAGAGGGACCTGAGGCTAAATGGATGGTCGCCATCTGTGCGCACCGCTCTTTGAATGAGGCACTTTTAAAGCATTTTCATTTCCATCTCTTGGTAAGAGATTCCAGGGGACCAACCTGAGATGGAGCAGCTTTGAGATGGACCCATGATGAAGGTTCTGCTGTCTGTTCCTGCCCCTGATCTCAGAGCTCCTTGAGATTCTTCTGCCATAGTTATGATGCGGGGACTCTGCACTTCGCTAGCTCCAGGGAGGTCAGTGGAGAAAAAGCAGCACAGATCCATAGCTGAATGTCCCCATTCTCCTTTTCTCACACTCTCCTTCCCTGCCCACCCTTTTAGAATGGCTATTGGGAGGAGGAACAAAAGCCCACAACTCCCAGGAACCTGCAAGTCTCTACCATTACTCTTTATTTGTTCCTCACCAAAGTCTGCTGCAGAGGAAAGTTGAATGACCTCAGTTCGGGCTTGGAAAATCAAATCCAACTGAGGGGATGTTTCTGTATCAATCTAATAGTCCCAGCACACTTTTTACCTCCTCAGAGGACTGTCATATCTATTATTTTATTTTATTTATCAGTAGTTCTGGAAGTCTGGTCTTGAGGAAAGAGGGAACAGCAACAGTGTCAGGAGTGAGAGTGAGGGGGGAAAATGAGCCCAAGCAAGACAGACACTAGACCCGAAGGCAGGTGCCTCAACCAGGGCTGTGTATCAGCACCTGCTGAGGGACTTCCAAAGTCCCCTTTGCCCAGCTGCAGCTAGACCAGCTAAGTGAGGACTGAGGACGCCTGGGGTGATACCTAGGCATCGGTAATTGTTAAATCTCTCAGTGATTCCAGTGTGCCAACAGGCTTGGAAATCTCTGCACTAACAGGAACTAACCAGTCAAAGCATCAACAGCTGCTATTAGGACCAGGTAATTATACCTGCAATGGAAGAGAGATCTTAAGTTAGTCACTCTCCAAACATTTATTGGGCACCTTCTAAGAACAAAGCACTGTGTTAAATGATCACAGAACATGACGAGGAGGCTCTTCGGGTCTCCCCACTGTCTGCCCCTGCAGTCTTGGGGAGGTGGGGACTGGTATGTAATAAAATAATTACAAATGATTGCAGTGCCCTCTGTTATGAGCTGCAGGAGATGTATATCTCTAGAGGGGACAGCAATTATTTGCAGATAGATAGAAATAGAGGTAGGGATGGAGATAGAGATAAAGATAGATAACAATGCAACTACTATAGAGGGAGTGAACTCTACTATGAGAATCTAGGATCTGGGAAGGGAGAAAGCGTGCTTAGGAAGGCATTACAGTGGAAGGGATACAGTACCCGAGCTAGGCTTAAAGGATGAGTTGGGATTTGAAAAGTGAGCGGTAAGGAAATAGCATGTGTATGACATGGAGGAAGAATAAAGGACATCGTGTCCCAGGATGTGTAAATGACTTGGTATGGCAATTCCAGGATGTGGAGCATATTAGGGAATGAGGTTGAGAAGGTTGGAGGGTGCAGCATAGTGTGTTTGTGCATTTGGACCCTTCGGCCATGGAGAGGGCACATGTCTAACACACTGTGAGCCTAGGAAATGTCAGCCCTTCCCACTCCCCCAGACCTCTGCTCTGGGAAGATAGATAAGAATTGGATGTGTTTGTTCATTAGTGGCAGTATAGCTTTGCTTCCTACACACACACACACACACACACACACACACAGGCCTCACTTACTAAAATCAGTCCAAATGTAATAGGTAATGCCGGACCCCAGCTTGCTGCAAATTCCCAGGGATATGTGGAATCAATGGTCATTTCTATGTCTAATTTCCTCTTTCGGCTGAAACCAAAATCTCATTTCATCTATCCTGCCCCACCACTGGGGTTATATTTTTTCTTTGGATTAGTATAAATGTAGATGAGGATTTTGATTTCCACCAAAATCTTTCATGCCAGGAACTTGTATGTTTAGCAGACCTTTTGAAATTTGAGATGATGAAGGACATTTATTTTACAGAAAAGCAAATAAGTTAAAAGGACAGGTTAGGCACTTGCTTTAATAGTCCTAGTGTTGTGCCTCCACAGAGAATTTATTGCTGGTCACATTTTTATAAAGATTGTAGCTTCCTGCTCTGTGGCTCAGTACCGCCCACCACCCACCCACCTCCAATCCCCAACACACACGTTTATACCCCTCTCATCTTCATTCCCTACTTTAATTATGCAGAAGAGTTCAGCCGTTTCTGAACTCTCTACCCTCTACTGTCTAGGCTTATTTTTAAAAATATGACCTCATTAATGTGCCTGCTGGAACAGAGTTTCATCCCCCCTTGGACTCATCCTTTAGTAACACAGAAGAAATGGAAGAAGCTTTGAAATGTCCATCTCTCCCCTCTCCTTCTCCCACCATCCTGGAAGGGGAGAGTACAGAGACTTACTCCCTCACTGATAAAAGTTATGCTACCCCACTCATGAGAAGGCAGTAGTAGCTACAGATTTTGTTTTAAAGAACTTTTCTTTTAATTCCATTCAATAGCACAGAGAGTTTCAGTGACTCGCACCCAAGTCATTATGACAAAGGAAAAGGAACGTGCATTGAGCACCTACTAAATGCTAGGTATGCCATCCAGAGTCATTTAATTTGTTCTAACCCACAAGTTGTGCACTTTTAAAAACTATTATTAAGTGAATGAAGAAACAAAGACACTCAGATGACCTGCTCAGTGTTATCCAATTACCATACCATAACCACATGTTTTAACAGTTTCCTTTTAATTCTTCATGTGGAAGCTGAATGTTCTTTTTCTGTCCCAAGATCCCATCTAGGATACATTACATTCAGATGTCATGACTTCTTGGACTACTATAGAATGTGATAGATTCCAAGATTTTATGTTTTTTTTTTTTAATGATCTTGAGCGTTTTGAGGAATACTGTTGAAGCATTTTGTAGAATGTCATTCAATTTGGGTTTGTCTGATGTTTTTCTCATGGTTAGATAGGGCCTATGGGTTTGGGAGAGGAAGACCATAGAAGTAAAGCTCCCTTTGCGTTGTGTCATGTCAAGGGTATGAAACTTATCAAGACAACTCATCATTGCTGGTGTTAGCTTTGACCACCTGGCTGAGACAGTTTGCCAGGTTTCTCCACTGCAAAGTTACTCCCTCCCTTTTCCATACTGTACACTTTGGAAGTCCAAAGAAGTGCATTGAGATGAGACCTGTAAGAAGTATAAAGAAATAACACATGGATCTTCCAATTAACTCAAGTCTAAATGGAGAGAAATCACACAAACACACGTGCACACACAGCACATTCCGTTTGTGTGACAAGAATGAGTTTTTAATTGATAAGTGGGTGTGAAACACTAAATCTTTAAATCACACACCCATCATCACACCCAGCATCTAGCACTGCTGGACATGAACTTATTCTGGTGTAGAGAAAATGAAATTTATTCTACCACTCCTTTGGGGGGGATATTTTGTTAGCATAGAAGGATATACCTTTGGCAACAGAATCTCCCTTAAGAAATGAATCCCTTGATGATCTTGACGTTTGATCCAACCAACATTTTTGAGTGCCTTCCCTGTGTAAGATGCCATTCCAAACGCTGGGGTAGGGGTGGTTGGAGGGGTCACAAAGATTCCTAATACCTGTCTGGAACTTCTCATTTCTTAAGGGAGGAAAAATGCATACCCAAACTGCTGTAACAGCAGGAACAGAAAACTTGAACCAGCAAGTGCTTTGGAGGCCAGAGGAATAAGAGTTATAATTCTAACTACAAAAGGAGAAATTAAGAAAGATTCCTCTGAGGAAGATGGGATTTGACCTGGGTCTTGAAAGCTGGATATGATTTCATTTAAAAAGCAAGTTCAAGCTAAAGGAGCATCAGGAGAAAATACCTAAGTGCATAAAAATCAGGGGGATGTTTCAGGAATAGAAAATAACGTGGAAACGGTGTGGCCCAGAATGGGTAAGGATTAGGGGTGGAGAGTCCGTGGAGACCAGATGGTGGAAGGCTTTGAATGCCTTGCCAGTAAGTCTAGACCTTTATTCCATAAGTCACAAGAAGCATTTCTAAATGTGGGAATGTCTTGACCAGCATTATGATTTAGGAGGAGTTATCTGGAGTCTGTTCTAAGGACAGTTGTTGGGGTGAGGTGGAAGGGAAGTAGCAAGAATGTTTAGGAGACTAACCATCCATTCGTGTGGTTAAGAGGTGGTAGATACTAGAAGCAATACACAAATTAAGTAAACAATAAATCACTTGTGTAGGGGAATTCTTCCCTAAATCAGTACATGGTGTGATGAATTTGGGGTTATTCCAAGCTTTTTGTGATAAAAGTCAATATAACTTCTTATCTCATTTGTTTTCTATCCTTCACAACAATCTCTTGAGGTAGATCTTATCCATCTGCATTTTCTTGATTGAGAACAAAATGAGGCTCAGAAAAGCTGAAATCTTGTGCAAGGCCACATGGTGAGCTAGTAACAGAGACTGGGTTTGAACTGTCATCCAGAGTGACCCAAGGGTCTGACCACTCTGAACATTCTGCATCAGAGCTAAGTTTATAGACTGGTCTCATATGTCCATGTATGAACCATCTATTTATGGATCACCCAGAGAAAATGTGTAATATCAGGCTGACTTCACCCTGCCACCCATCACGTTCCTGGAGTACCTCCCAGCTGGTGTCTACTCAGGGAACAAAAGCCTACTTCAATATTAGCCCAAGTCAAACCTAATTAGAAAGGCAAATCCACTCCCCGCCTTCCCAGCCCCAAATTGGTGGCCCATGCCAAGCAGTAACTTTCCTGTGTTTTCTGCCACTTTGGTTTTTCAGTTCCATTTCTGATTACCCTGGGTGAAGTTCTATCCAAAAGCTGAACCAGTTTTCCATTTTGTTTCAAGGTAAAAATTCTCCATGGATTATCAAATAATAGTTATATCTTTGACCTTGCACTGGAGCTACTGCATCAATTTATGCACTGATGTGAAAGATATTTAGTGGATACAAAACTTGTGCCAAGCTACAGGGGATAAAGGTGATGAAGGCACAGTCCCTACACTCAAGGAGATACAATCTAGAAAGTGGTATATGTTTTGTATTTAAATAACCGAAAAACTTAGTTATCCCTGATACCAACTTAGGCAGGTCTCTGATATCTACTTTATTTTGTTTGTCTTGCCAAAGTGCCAGGTGTAGATCAGGGTTTCATGACCTTGGCACTACTGATGTTTTGGGATGGATAAGTCTTTGCTGTGGAGGGCTGCCCTATGCACTGTAGTTTTAGTAGCATCCCTGGTCTCTCTCTACCCGCTGGATCCTGTTAGCAGCATACACACACCAAAAGTGTGATGGCTGAAAATGTCTCCAGACACCGTGAAATGTCTCTTGGAGGTTCACAATTAAGAACCATGGTTTAGACTGTGCAATTCCCATCCTCAGAGACTACTACTCCTATCATCTTGGCTAACACTTACAAAAACCTAAATATACTTGCTTAGTAAAAGACAGTGCTAAGTGTTTTTATGCAACTGTTTTTATGCAAGTGTTTTATCTCAACTCTTGATAACATTGTGAGGTAAATATTATTGTGATCATCTTTTTATGATGGAAGAAATTGTGAAGTTAAGAAAGTTATTCTAAGTCACAAAGCTAGTGCAAGGTAGAGCCAGGATTTACAGCCAGGCTGAGATGCTCTAAAACTATTATGTTAGGTTGTCCTCCTTATATTCAACTAGTCATCAAACATAGGGAAAGATGGCAGCCGTGTACTGAAAACTGGTTAGGGCCAGTACACCGAGGCCAAATTTAATCCTCATTAAAAACCACAATTTTATTCCCATTTTACGGGCTAAGAAACTGAGGCCCAGACAAATTAAGTGACTTTCCCCCAAGGTTCCAATATTCATAGGTGGTGGAGCTTGAATTCAAACCTAAATCTGTCTGGCTCCAAAGAAAAGTCATATCCCTTCTTCTTGTAAGTCTCTCCATCCACCACCTACACAAGGCAAAACCTACAGTTTCATCCCAAGTAAACCTGCAAAATGGGTTCTTTGGGCCAAGTATCTACAGCCTTGCCTTGGGCATGCTCCACTTCATCCCTCCTCCCAGCCCCTGCCCCAGATTTCCACAGCTCTTCCAGCCCATTAAAGGGGGTCAGTTCTCTGTTTCAACAGCCTCCTGGGCACTGCATACCCTCTTCCAACCCAAATAAGTATGTGGGTGTTTGGTGAGTGTTTTTTCTCACTGGGAGGCCCCGCACATCAGAGTGTGGATTTTGGTTTCAAGTCTTTCCTACTTTTTGGCCAACTCTTCTCTCACCTACTGCACTGGGCAGTCCTGCCTCCCTCCAACTCTCACTCTTTGCCAAACCCTGACTCTGGCTGGGAAACAGAAGGCTGCATGCTGCCCTCCTTGGATGTCACCCTCTTTGGGTTCCATGAATAAGTCAACAGGAATGCTTCAAGAAAGCAAAGCCATCATTTTTCCACCAAAGGGGAAAAATATACACAACACTTTCATGGTTGTGCCCTAGTGAAAACACCCCAGGCCTCCTGCGTGGTTGGTCCCTGGGCTCAAAATGTGCACCAAATAGGACTTCAGAGGTGAAATCATTCTGTCTTTCAATTCCTCTGTGTTTACCACAGGGACGTTTGGGGGAGAATGCCATGTCGACTCAGATGCAAGAGTGGTATTTGACCAACAATCATCACCCACATCAATGGGAACTGAACTCACATAAAAATGAATAAAAAGACCAGCAAGTGGCCCTAATAAGGAAGAGACAACTCTTCCCACCACAATATCCTTGTCATTTAATTACAAATGAGAGTCCATTAGGGGCTGTGCTTCCTTTCTGGGCCTGAGGGCTAAGAGGTCCAGGAAATCAGCTTGTGTGGCTGTCAGCACATCTGCTAAGCCTTTGATTGATTCTTCAAGCACAAAACTCTCCAGGACAGCATGGGGAATATTTGAGCAGCCAAAAGGAAGAGAGAGGAGTGTGTATGTGTGGACACTGGCCCTTGTGTAGGAACCAGCGTATTTGCAAACACCCTATGCCACCATCAAAGTGAAAAGATGGGATACGACCAGGCTCAGAGAAAACTCGACTGAGTATTTACAATCACTGAAGCATGTATGAAATACACATTGTCTTATACTTTTTTTTTTTTTTTTTTTTGCGGTATGCGGGCCTCTCACTGTTGTGGCCTCTCCCGTTGCGGAGCACAGGATCCGGACGCGCAGGCCTAGCGGCCATGGCTCACGGGCTTAGTTGCTCCGCGGCATGTGGGATCTTCCCGGACCAGGGCACGAACCCGTGTCTCCTGCATCGGCAGGCGGATTCTCAACCACTGCGCCACCAGGGAAGCCCAGCCCTTGTCTTATACTTTTAAAATGAGTTAAAAACAGTTGAGGAGTATAACAGAAAGGACATTGACTTTAAAAATCAGTAAAACTTTTTTAATAATGGACTATAATTCAAAAAGAGTCATGTAGCACAATGTTCATTGCAGCTTTATTTACAAGAGCCAGGACATGGAAGCAATCTAAGTGTCCATCGACAGATGAATGGATAAAGAAGATGTGGCACATATATACAGTGGAGTATTACTCAACCATAAAAAGAAACAAAATTGAGTTATTTATAGTGAGGTGGATGGACCTGGAGTCTGTCATACAGAGTGAAGTAAGTCAGAAGGAGAAAAACAAATACCGTATGCTAACACATATATATGGAATCTAAAAAAACAAACAAACAAAAAACGGTTCAGAAGAACCTAGGGGCAGGACAGGAATAAAGGTGCAGATGTAGAGAATGGACTTGAGGACATGGGGAGGGGGAAGGGTAAGCTGGAGCGAAGTGAGAGAGTGGCACGGACATATGTACACTAGCAAACGTAAACTAGATAGCTAGTGGGAAGCAGCCGCATAGCACAGGGAGATCACCTCGGTGCTTTGTGACCACCTAGATGGGTGGGATAGGAAAGGTGGAAGGGAGACGCAAGAGGGAGGAGATATGGGAACATATGTATACGTATAGCTGATTCACCTTGTTATAAAGCAGAAACTAACACACCATTGTAAAGCAATTATACTCCAATAAAGATGTTAAAAAAAACTGATTCAGAATAAAGGAAATTTTTAAATTACCAATGTAACTTAAAACTTTCCTGAGATAGCACCAAAATTTTACTCAGTTTTTAAAGCACTCAAATTATGGTATTCTAAACACTTGAGTGAATCTTATCTGATGAATTTAAGGTATCCTGGTCCAAGCAAAAGGGCCATTTTCTGCAGAAGATAAAACTGAGGTGCAGAAGATAAAACTGAGGTGCAAAAGAACTTACTGTTTATCCTAGAGCACACTAAGAAGTGGCACATCTAGGATCTGACCCTAGTTCTGTCTGACCTCTGCTATTTCTCCAGTGCCAGGTGGTTTCCCATGTGGAGTGTTGTTCACTATCCCTTTCTGAGCTGCAATGAATCACCTGGGCTGTACGCTAAGCATTTTTTTATCTTCACCATCCTCACCTGAGTGCTCAAATAATATAGAAGAAATCTTTAGTCACCACTTTTCTTATTGAATTCATCAGAAGCAAGTTGGCATCATGCTAGAGGTTAATCTTTTTTTGTGTGGACTAGAAGAGTCACTAAACTCAGGATGAGAAGAACAGCAACTCTTGGCTCTGTTGGGTAAAAGCACTGAAAACATAGCTTTGCGCAGCTCCTGGGTACCATTCCTTTTCATTCTGTGTCCCAGAGCACAAATCCAGGGAGTACTGTTTGCATGGACTGCCATGGGAATGGGGTCCCGTGACATTGTGTAATGCAGAGGTCCTAGTAACCCTGAGCAAATCAGCAAACCTCTCTGAGTCTGTGTTTCCCCCCTGAGAGCAAGAATAATTATGTCTACTTTTTGGGTATTAAATGAGATAATGAGTGTAAACTCTCTAGCATGGTGTAGCTATCTATATAGTACCTGACTCAGCACCTGGACCACGGCTGCTTTATGAATATAAGGTAGATTTGAATCAAATTGAAATAACTCATTATCATTCTTTAATAATAAGTAATAAATTCGTTCAGGATATCATCTCTCACCTGTGGACGCTTGAGGTACTATGACAAACACTTGGGAAGCATTGCATGGGTGGGACACTGCGGTGGGTAGCTTTGGAAGCCAAGGCACAGAATAAGAGCTCTGTTCTTTTGGACAGAAAGTGAGGGTGCGGCTAATGGAGGTGGTGAGAAGTACTGAATAGGTAGTCAGGGTGGGGCCAGAAGACAAAGTTTGAATTCTTCTCAAAGTCTTCTCTAGAGCTTGAAAGAGAAGGAGCATTCCATTGGTCTTGTCATGAAAAGTGAGGCATTACTCCAAATGTTCTGCTCAAAGAGTTGGGATGAGTGCCCCAACATACATTCTCGGGGACCATGTTAAACCTCACCCAGTACTCAAGCTGGTTGCTCTTTATGGAGCTAGGAAGCCAGCTAAGGTGAGAGGGAGCGTCCATGATTAAGATGGATCTTTACAAAAGCAATCACTCTTATCTAGAGCTGGTAACTTGGGAGATGGCTCTTGGAGAAGACAATCCTGTTATAACTAAATGAGGCTGCAGAAGTAAATGCCAAAGAGCAATTAAAGCAGGCAAGATGCCTTCTGTGTCACAAGAGGAAGACAAGTGTGTTCTCCACTGAGTCATTCCATTAACCAGCCCATGAACTTGTGAAGAAGCCCCAGGGGCCCAGCTGCAGTAACAGACACCCTTGAAGAAGGCTCACTGAGACACAGTCTAGCCTGCTCTGTCTCAGGGCATCCCCTCATCTTTTCCTAAGCCCCCTGAAATGAGTCATATCATTTGCTTGGGGACTATATAAGAGAATTCACAGATTTCTCATTTGACCCACACAAATCTGCTGGAAATATCATTTTAAAGAATTGGAAACTGAGCAACAGAGTTTAGTAAATTGTCCTGATTCATAAGACTTTTTTGAGATAGATTCTGGATTTGAACTCAGGTCTCTTTCCACTACAGCACACTGCCACCCATCTGTAATATTACTGAATTCTTCAGCAGCCTTCCAAAGTAGGGTTTATTAGGTTTCATTTTCCTTTGGGGGAAGCTAGGACCCAGAAAGCTCCTCCAGGTCACATTGCAGGTAAGACCCCTAGGATTTGAATCCAGGTTTTCTGACACCAAGTATTAAGGTCATTTCATTATACCACAGCTGCTGTTACATATCACAAGACACCTTGGTATATCTGGAGCAGATATACCAATACTGCCTTCACACACAGGTACACACACACATACACACACACAGAGAAAGGAACATGCCACATTGAGACATCCAGAAAAAAAGAAACTACCAGTAAAATTGATTCCTAGACTCCAAAATTCTTTGGAATCCTTCAAAATCACAGGTTAGCAGGGCCATTCTCAAAAATGAAGTAAAGCTGATGGTGAGAAATGTGGAGCTCTTGTCCAATGTACTTATTTCATTCTCCTGAAATGCAGTGCTTTCCATTTGGGTCAGCAGCTTGCACAACTAGCTGGAGGTGAGGAAAGAAAGGGTGGGCCAGCCCCTGGGAGGGTGCCAGCACCCTAGTGATAAGCTTAGCACACAGGGACCCCTGGCCATGCTCTTGGTGACAGAGCCAGGCACAGGGGGATGGTCAGTGGCTGAAAACTCCCAGATATCACTTCCCACATCAAGCCTCTTTCCCGGGGAAGAAGGTACAGTCCACTGTGGGCTGTAGTCTCCCTCTTGGGGAAGCCATTGTCCCATATTCTGTCAGTCCACACGCAGCTTCTTTAAGGGACAGAAGTGGTTTAACAGCTCTTGAGTAATATGTGTTCACAAATGAAGTGGAAGAAAACCTTTGGCATTGTAAAGAGGCTCGATTTGGTGTCAGAGAAACCTGAGTTCAAATCCCATCTCTTTCTCCTCCTAAAATTGTGTGCACATATAACTTTGGGCCAGCAAATTTACCCTTCTTAGCCACACTTACATTTCTATAAAATTGGCATATTATTTCAGAAGCTATAGGGCATTATGAAAAATTTTTTTGAAATAATATTTACAGGACCAGACATATATTAGTGGCTTGAAACATTTTTCTTTGGGATTAATTTGTGACATCTTTACAAAGTAGGTATTGTTCTGCCCGTTTTACAGATAAGGAAACTGAGGGTCCCAAATGAAGTAACTACATAAGCAACTACCCCCAAAGTGACAGTCCTGGTAAATTCTAGACCCAGGGTTAAAACTGATTCAATACCAAAATGTCATTCACTTTGAAGCAGGACCTACAGGAAGCATCACCTAAGGGTCCATATTTGTCTGTGTTTATGGAGATTGTGTTAATGGCAAGCCCATAGCAAGCAAAAGGCAAAGTCAGAAAAAGCCTGAAAGAGAGAGGGTGGGCTTAAAACATATATCGAGAGTGGTCTATAGTCTCAGTATTTACCAAATATAAAGGAGAGTAATTATTATTAATGTTTATCAGAATAATTTAAGACCAAATCTCAGTGTG
Organism: Kogia breviceps; assembly: GCF_026419965.1. Classification (NCBI taxonomy): domain Eukaryota; kingdom Metazoa; phylum Chordata; class Mammalia; order Artiodactyla; family Physeteridae; genus Kogia; species Kogia breviceps. The sequence goes on from NC_081328.1 coordinate 26,484,736, forward strand.
AAAGAGACACAGACCAATTTCTTGGGGATGGAGAGGCAGGAGGGAGAGGAGGGCAAATATTCATTGAGCATTTACTATGTCAGGCATTATGGTGGGTACTTAAGATATATTATCATATTTAATTATGTAATAATTCCATACGGGTAATGAGACGAATTGCTCCCCCCGTTATTCATATTCTCCAAATATTCCTAGAAATAGAACCTCCTTGATTTTTAACATGCCACCAAATTTCTCAGCCTCCCTCTGCATCTTTCTATTGCCATATGACCAAGTCCTAGCACAAGGAACATGAGCATAAGTGATACATACAATATCTACATCACCCTCTTAAAAGAAAGGTGCTTGCCTTCCACTTTTTCTACTTTCTCCATCCCATGAATTGAAATGTGAATATGGTATTAGTGTACCAGCTTTGATTATGCGAACAAAGACCAGCCTCAGGCACAGGGCTGATTTTGTCTCCCTAGGAGACATTGGCAGTGTTTCTAGAGACATTTTTGGTTGTTACAACTGGAGAGAGGATGCTACTGGCCTCTGGTAAGTAGAGACCAAGGATGCTGCTAAACTTCCTACAACACATGAGAACAACTTCCCGCCCCCCGGCCCTGCTTCCCCCATCACGATTGATCTATTCTGTGTGCAGATAGCATCTTCCCACTCAGAGATGCTCTCTGCAGCCAGCTATCTGTCTACAGAATAGACTATCTGGCTCACCTTCCCCTTCATATTGAGGAGCTGTTAATATGCAGGATTCACATACAATTTCCAGACTGACAGTAGTATGTGTCACTGCCTTTGGAGACACGTCAGCCCACAGCTTCCCTTTCATTTCCTGTAACTTCCTGTGATCACAGGAAGTGGGATGATAAATGTGGACCAGGGTAGGGTCCACCCACTCAGTGACTGTGACTATGGGAGTTCCAGGGTAACATAAAAAACACAGAATCACAGATATCTTCATTGGCCTCATAATGCCAGCCTATATCACACAGCACAGCGTGGGGTCCAGGAATGATTTTACATGAGTCATTTCTTACAAGAGTTTTGTAGGTTCAGATCCATACAAAGCAACAACTTTCATAATCCTTCTCCCACACAGCCCCATTACATCTTTGACAAACTACCACCCAAAGTGGTTAGTGGGATATTATCCATAACATAGAAAGGAGCTAGTCTATAAATTTATCTCCTAATCAGGGGTTTCATCCAGTGATCTGATCTTCTTCATTGGGACTCTTAGTATCTTGCAATATGTGGATGACATCTTCCATTTGCAGAGAAGACCCCAGATGGGTAATTCACCCACCCTCTCAGCTCCAAAATATCTCTTAGATCTGCATGGGCCCTAAACCCCAACATTAATATTACATACATTCTCAGAATTGGAATCAGAATATTTAATTCAACCACAATAGGAATCAGACATATGCTCTAAAATAAGACACAGAGACAATACATATGTGTCCTCACATTTTAAAATCGGTCCAAATGTAATGCCACAAGTTGGCAATTTAAGAAGGCCAAAGACATATTCTAATGGAACCAAAGAAGAAATGAATGCAAGCAAGGGGTCTAGAATGCCTATAGCACGTGTTGGAGCCCCATAGATTTGTGCTCAGAGGAGGTAAGAAGTAGCAAAAGAAGAGAGAAGAGCATCCTGTCTTGGGAAAACTATAACACAACAGAGTGAAAATACAACTACAAGAATATGTAAATTTCAATTAATCTTCATAACAACCCTATGAGGTAGGTATTCTTGTGACCCTCATTTTGAATGGTGTATGTGAGAAGATAAATATTATCTACTATTGTGCTGCTTTGGTCTCTTGGAGACGGGGAGTGTCATATGTTCCATGTTGTGTCTGATTCTCTGTGCCACTTTCAATGACAGTCTCTCATATCACCACCTGGACCTCCAGGAACTGCTCCCTCTTTATATAGGGTGTTTGTAACTTTTGTGGACCCCAGTGAGAAACAGGCACAGGTGGAGTTCATGTAGAGCAGGTCACAAGTCTCCTTACTTCCACGTCCTTTACACTCCACTAACACACAAGGCTGTAGGGGGTCTATTAGGCTTTGCTGAAAGTTGGGGAAACAGTAGCACATCTTGGATCATTGTTGATAATTATATGTGAATATTAGGCATGGTTCTTCATGAAAGTTCTTCAGCACCCAGTCACTAGGAATTTCTCATTGGTTAACTTTCTCCACTGGTTCAATGCTCCCAATGTATTGTCTAACATCTTTCTTACACTCTTATCACTGAACCACACTGGGGACAATACATGTGGAACCTGTAAAATCCGTTAATAGGCTGTTACAGGTCACCACAGCACAAAGAGTTCTCATGAACATTACAAAGATGCAGAGTAGACAAGTGGACTCACGGAATAGAGTTAATGGAGAAAGTGAGCTGAAGCCTACGTAGACAGCCAGAATTCATGGGGAATGAAGTCAGCCTGTCTTCTCTCTTCTCAGGATACATTTTCTTTCACGAGGATGTTTGCACTGCTTTTTTCAAGATCTCCCAAGACCTTTGGTAAATAAAACTGATGGGTCTTATCTCTCAGAAATCATTTGGTGAGTGAGAAAAATTTAATCAATAACCTAAAAAACACCTAATCTTCCTACTTTTGTTAAAGTAAGAAAAATATCGTCTTTAAGTGAAAGTCAGTTTTAATGAATCAACCACAGTGAGCCAGAATTTGAACTCGTCTGTTTTATTCAAAATCTCATGCTCCTTTGCTTGAATGATTCTTTCTCTCAAATGTACACCATAAAACACTTTGTACCTATTCTTGTATCTGAGACATTTTCATGTTATTAGCACTGAAATAACACTGTAGGAAAAAGATTTCCTGACCAACTGCTGTTAGGAGTTGAAAAAATACTTGGCCAGTTTAGGGCACATTCCAACCTTTGGAAATTATTTTTAAAATTCTTATGATTTTGTGTTGGTTGACTACTGGCAAAATGAAACCTTTTGTTCTAAGACTAAAGGTGTGTGTGTGTGTACTTGTGCACATATGTGCATGCACCTTAAATAACATCTCAGGCATAAAAACATTATTATCTGTCAGACAGAGATTAATTGGAAGCACATAGCATCAATTTCTCTCTAAGTAGCAGGTGCAGGAAGCAGAATCAGAGCTCAGGCATCCCAAACAGCAGCTCTGCCCTCAGCCTTCTAGTTTTCTGGAAAACCTCTTTGCCTGAGTGCTTACAAATCATTTTTTAATGTTGAATCCTTAAGATAAGTTCTCAAGTGTTTGGTGATAGACCCATGATGAGTAATTAATAAGTAGTTTTGGTGTTATTGGTTGTTGATTCAATTGCTATCCACATTATGAAGTTGTTACACCTGACTTACAAAATGTTAAATTGTGCCTTTCCAAGACCTCCTGCTTAACCATTACCTTGATGGGTTGAGAATTTTAAGGAGGGCTACTGTAGCTCATGTTATTTAGGTTAAGAACAGAGAATCAATACAAACCCAAAGGTACATGCTCACGATCTTCTCAGTGGCAGGAGAAGTAAGTTTTTTGTAATGGATTTTGAAAATTACGTAATTCTTTCCTTACAGATTCTTCATTTCAAATGACTGAATTAACATTCATGGAAATTGTATTATTCTTGTTGTATTAATGAATGTTTTATTTAGTTGAAATGTTTCAGAAGTCTATGCCTAGAGATTACCCAAGTGAGCTCCTGGTGAGAAATATAGATACCATGTATCTCCTGAGGTACACCCCAATTTTTCTCAACCCTAGATATCTTTCTCTGGGTTCCAAATATGTGCATTTAACTTTCTACTTGATATCTCCACTTGGATGTCTAATTGGCATATTAACCTTACTTTGTCACAAACGAAACTTCTATTTCTCTCCAAAATTGGCCTGCTCCTCTTCCTTCTCAAACATTAAATGCCACCATGTAGGTGCTCAATATGGAAACTTACAGTTCTCCTTAATTCCTCTCTCTTCCTCATGTTCCCACATCCAATAAGCATGCCATATAGGTCCTAACCTTAGAATTATTTCAAAAATGTCCATTTTTCTCCATCTCACTTTCTCAGGAACTATGTAACAGTCACCTCCTGGTGTCCCTGTATCCCCTCTAGCCCTCATCCATGCCATTTACCCCACAATAGTCATTGGGATCGTCTTAAAAATGGAAATCAAATCTTCTGGTCCAAGACAGAAGATTGAGCATGTAAGTTTACCCCTTTACCTTTCTAAGGTCCCTTTGCAATGAAAAATCAGAAAAAAGAATTTGCCCCCATAAAACAAAGAGAATGGGGGTAAAGTCATCAGTAATAGAATGTTTCAACACATATCAGTAGTCCCAAAGTAGATGCAAGAGTATTGGCTGGAGAAGCAAATAGGAAGAGAAAGCTGAGCACTGCAGAACTCCACATAGACTCTTGACTCAGAGGCACTTGGTATAATGGAGTTTGGGCATAAAGACAGTTGTGAAAATCTGTACACAGAAGTTAACTCTCCTATTCTCCTCTCCACTCCTATGTCCACCAAGAAAATAGGTTTTAATCTACCATGGTGGGGGGGGGGGTAGATAAAATTTATTTTTACCTACATTTAAAAAAATAAATTGTAAAATGTTGGTCAACCAGTGAAGGTGTGACCCTTGTATTCTGGCACACATGGATCCCTCCATGTAACAGTAGGATGCCTGCCTGCTTAGCTTAAAATGAAGCCAATTAATGAACAAAATCCACTCCCAAACACTGTCAGCTTTCCTGACACTTAATTCTTACACATGAATGAAAAATCCAGGATCACTTGATGCTTGAGAAAAGCTTCCAACATGAAAGAGAAATACCAACAAGGAAATCAATACCAAAGCTGATCCTGAAGGAAACATATAATTCAGCAAACTTAAGAGAAAAAAAAAATTAAATCTAATTACAATTCTTAAAGAGATACATAAAAATTTCATCTATTGAATCAGAATGCAAAGAAAGGTACAACAAAAGAATGAGTTTTTTAAAATTAAAATATGATTACAGAAATAATAAAGAATAAAGGATTGAAAAATTGAGGAAATCTCACAGAATATAGTATAAGAGACAGTGGTGGAAACTTTGAGACTAGAGGCCTGCCACTTGACTAATAAGATTTCTAAAGAGAGAATAGAACAGAAGGGAAGAAATTATCAAATAAGTTATAGAGGTAAATGCTTAAAAGTTAAAGGATATGAATCTTCAAATTAAAAGCATTTTCTGTGTATCTATCTTAATAAGTAGGATAGAAAAGTTGGTTCCAAGTGTCTAGAGAGACAAAAAAACAAAAACAAAAACAAAAACCCTAACAGGTCATAATAAAGGAAGAAGAGTGATGTTGGTATCAGACTTCTCCTCTGCAACACTGCATGCCCCAAGATGATGAGATGATGGTCAGTGGACTGAGAGAAATCCAAATCCAGCCAAACTACCAATGAAGTGTGCAGATGAAACAAAAGCAAGGCTCAGAACATTGCTGCCAATGCATCCCCCCACATCCAGAAGTTCCTTGAAGGTTTAAATAAAGAGAGAGGAAGAAATGAGAGCCATAGGATAGTGAATCCAAACCAGCAGAGTAATGAAGGAAAGTCCCAAGATGATAGCTGCTCATCAAGCCAAAGAAGAATCATGTAAGTGTTGAGAAGGAGGAGCAGGAGAAATGGAGCTCAAACAAAGGAAGACTTGGAAGATTTGCTGGAATCCCTGAGGTAGAGGTTAAAGTACTTGGGGGACATGATAAAGGTACACAGTACAAAGGGGGAAAATTGGAAACAAGGTGACAAGCATATGGTTATCAAAGGAAATATGATCATAGCACATTATTTGGCTCTTCAGTGAATGATATTACATGGTCACAGCAATGAGACATTTAAATTCAAAAATCAGTCTATAGACAAGACATGGAAGGCTCATTATACTTACAGAACAAAATATAAATATGATCAGTCTGACATTTTAAAAGTAAATTTGAAGACAGAACCCAGGATGTGGAAGTAGGATATAAAAGAATATAGTGGGGAAAACCAAGATGGTGGAGGAGTAGGAGAATGTGGACTTCATTTCTCTCCACAAATGCATCAAGAATACATCTACAGATGGAATAATTCTCACAGCACACTGGCTGAACACTAGCAGAAGACCTTGGACTCCAGAAAGGACAAGAAGGATCCCCACATAACCGGGTAGGATGAAAGAAAGAAGGGAAAAAGAAGAGGAGAGGATGTGGGATGGGATCTGCATTCCTGGGGGACAGCTGAAGCTGAGGAGAGTTTCCTGTATCTAATGAAGCCCCCTTACTGAAGGGGAAGTCAGTTGGGACAGATGGGGAGCATCTGAAGCTGTCAGAGGAGGATGAAATGGCTGGTCTCTGGCAGACAGGACAGAGTGAGACCTAAACAGATAGTCTGTGCCCGCAGCCCTGCATGCCCCAGACTGGGATGCGTGTCCACTGGTGCACACAGGCGCTGAGAGCTGGAAATGGGGATTGGAGAGCAAACCCTGGGGGAGGACTGCTGTTGGCTGTGAGGAGACAGCCTATGGGGATGGGAGGGAGGCAATCTGCAACTGGGAATGCTTGTGGAGGAAACCCAGACTGCCATAGAAGCAAGGCGCCTCTGTTGAGTGATGCACAAGGGGTAAAGCTGCCACTGCAGCATCTCTCTCCTCCAACATTGGCCCCCTGCCCTGCCAGGTGCTAGGAAAAGCCCCAACCAGGGCTGACCTTCTTGCTCCTGTCTCCAGGTGCTAGGAAAAGACCCCACCAGGGCTGGCCTTCTCACATCAGCCACCAGGTGCTAGGAAATGCGCCCACTAGGGCCCGATCTCTCTCACCCATGGCCACTGGCTTTCTTGTGCACCTATTGCTGTCAGGTCCCCCACAATCCAGGCAGTCATGCCACGTCCACACACTGTCCTTACCGGGGCAGACACAAGTCCTCCAGGGCAGCCTCAGGAACAGACTCCTGTGGGTGGCCCACATGCAGAGGTGGGGCTAAAACCACAGCTGAGCCCCAGGGGTGGGGTGACTAAGGAAGAGGAACAAAAATCTTTCTGTGCAGCTGCACAAACCACAGATTAAATCCCCATGATCAGCTTGGTAAACCTGCATCTATGGAATATCTGAATGAACAAGGAGTGTTCCCACAACTGAAGCCAGTCTAGCTCTAGCAGCTGTGGACTTTGGGGATTAGTACATGTGGGAGTTGGGCCAGGTCAGAGTCTGAGCTGCCCCCACAGTGCCCACTGAGGGAACAGAGACCTACCTAGAGGTTTTGGAGGGCCTCCTGGGGAGGCAGAGGTTGGCTGTGAATTATGGTGGGGGCAAGGTCACTGACAGCAGAGACCCCAAGAAAATATAATTATTACTATTTTTTAAATGTTTTGTTTTATTCTGTTTTTATTATATTTTATTAAAAAATTTTTTTTCTATATATATTTTTTATATTTTTAATTCTATATTACACTTCTGTTGTCTTTTTTCCTTTGTTCTATTTTGTTTTTTATCCTTTTTTCCTTTGTTCTATTTGTTCTTATCATTTTTTAATCATTTTGGTGTGTTTGTTTTGTTTGCTGTTTCCTTCAGTTTGCATTCTGCTTTTGTTTTATTCTTTACTTTTTGTTTTTAATTGTTGGATTTCATTTCAGGATTCTTTTGTTTCTCTGGTTCTTCTCTGGTTTTATGTTTTCTCTGTTTTTTTCTTTCTTATTTTGTATGTGTCTGTGTTTGTTTTTGTTTGTTTGCTTTTGCTTTTACGATTTGTCTAGGTTTTTGTTTGTTCATTGGTTTTTAATTGTTGCCGTTGCTGTTTGCTTGTCTTTGTCTTTGTTGTTTGTCTTGGGTTTTGTTTGTCTGTCTATTTTCATTTGTTTTCTTCCTGCCCCTTTTTTCTTTTCTTTATTTCCCCTTTTTTTACTGAGCTGTGTGGCTCGTGGGGGTTTTGGTTGCCAGGCTTTGGAGTCAGGCCAAAGCCTCTGTGGTGGGAGTGCTGAGCCCAGGATGCTGGAGTGCAACAGAATTCCCAGCCCCAGGGAATATTAATCAGCATGAGTTCTCCTGGAGGACTCCATCTCAACTCTCAGATCCAGATCCAACCAACTGCTTGCAGGCTCCAGTGATGAACACCCCATGCAAAACAATAAGAAAGACAGAAAGGCAAACGCACCCATCAGCAGACAGGCTGCCTAAAGTTCTACTAAGCCCACACACCCCTCAAAACACACCAGCTGATGCAGCCCTGCCCATCAAATGGAAAAGATTCAGTTCTACCCACCAGAACAGAGGCAGCAGTTCCCCCCACCAGGAAGCCTACACAAGCCACTGGACCAACTTCACCCACTGAGGGCAGACACCACAAGCAAGAGGAGCTATGAACCTCAAGTCTGCAGAAAGGAGACCTCAAACACACTAAGTTAGACTAATTGAGAGGAGAGAGAAATATGTTGCAGATGAAGGGGCAAGCTAAAAACTCATAAGACCAAATAAATGAAGAAGAAATAGGCAAAATACCAGAAAAGGATTCAGAGTAATGATAGTAAAGTTAATCCAGAATCTTAGAAATAGAATGGAGAAAATACAGGAAATGTTTAACAATGACCTAGAAGAATTAAAAAACAAACAAACAGTGATGAACAACACAATAACTAAAATTAAAAATACACTAGAAGGAATCAAAAGCAGAATAACTGAGACAGAAGAATGGATAAGTGAGCTGGAAGTAGAATGGTGGAAATAACTGCTGCAGAGCAGAATAAAGAAAAAAGAATGAAAAGAATTGAGAACAGTCTCAGAGACCTCTGGGACAACATTAAATGCACCAACATTTGAATTATAGGGGTCCCAGAAGAAGAAGAGAGGAAGAAAGGGTCTGAGAAAATATTTAAAGAGATTATAGTTGAAATAACTTCCCTAACATGGAAAATAAAATAGCCAATCAAGTTGCAGAAGCACAGAGAGACCCATACACAATACACCCAAAGAGAAACATGCTGAGACACATTTACTCAAGCTATCAAAAGTTAAACACAAAGAAAAAATATTAAAAGCAGCAAGGGAAAATAACATACAAGGAAATCCCCATAAGGTTATCAGCTAATCTTTCAGCAGAAATTCTGCAGGCCAGAAGAGAATGGCAGAATATACTTAAAGTGATGAAAGGGAAAAACCTACAACCAAGATTACTCTGCTTAATGAGGCTCTTATTCAGCTATGATGGAGAAATCAAAAGCTTTACAGAGAAGCGAAAGCTAAGAGAATTCAGCACCACAAAACAAGCTTTGCAACACATTCTAAAAGAAATTCTCTAGGCAGGAAACACAAGAGAAGAAAAAGACCTACAAAAACAAACCCCAAACAATTAAGAAAATGGTAATAGGAATATACATATTGATAATAACCTTAAATGTAAATTATTAAATGCTCCAACTAAAAGACAAAGGCTGGCTAAATGGGTACAAAAACAAGACCTGTATATATGTTGTCTACAAGAGACCCACATCAGACCTAGGGAAGCATACAGACTGAAAGTGAGGGAATGGAAAAAGATATTCCATGAAAATAGAAATTGAAAGAAAGCTGGACAATTCTCATATCAGACAAAATAGACTTTAAAATAAAGACAGTTCAAAGAGATAAGGAAGGACACTACATAATGACCAAGGGATCAATCCAAGAAGAAGATAAAACAATTATAAATATTTATGCATCCAACATAGGAGTACCACAATACATAAGGCAAATGCTAACAGCTGTAAAAGGGGAAATCAAGAGTAACACAATAATAGTGGGGGATTTTAACACTCCACTTACACCAATGGATGAATCATCCAGACAAAAAATTAATAACAAAACACAAGCCTTAAATGACACATTAGACAAGATAGACTTAAATGATATTTATAGGACATTCCATCTGAAAACAGCAGAATACACTTTCTTCTCAAGTGCACATGGAACATTGTCCAGAATAGATCACATCTTGGGTCACATATCAAGCATCAGTAAATTTAAGAAAATTGAAACATATCAAGCAATATATCTGACCAAAATGCTGTGAGATTAGAAATCAATTACAAGAAAAAAAATGTAAAAAACAAAAATACATGGAGGCTAAAAATATGCTACCAAATAACCAAGAGATCACGGAAGAAGTCAAACAGGGAATCAAAAAATACCTAAAAACAAATGACAGTGAAAACAAGATGACCCCAAACCTATGGGATGCAGCAAAAGGAGTTCCAAGAGGGTAATTTATAGCAATACAATCCTACCTCAAGAAACAAGAAACATCTCAAATAAACAACGTAACCTTAAACCTAAAGCAATTAGCAAAAGAATAACAAAAAAACTCCAAAGTTAACAGAAGGAAAGAAATCATAAAGATCAGATAGAAATAAATGAAAACGAAATTAAGGAAATGATAGCAAAGATCAATAAAACTAAAAGCTGGTTCTTTGAGAAGATAAACAAAATTGATAAACCATTAGCCAGACTCATCAAGAAAAAAAGGGAGAAGACTCAAATCAATAGAATTAGAAATGAAAAAGGAGAAGTAACAACTGATACTGCAGAAATACAAAGCATCATGAGAGATTACTACAAGCAACTATATGCCAATAAAATGGACAACCTGCAAGAAATGGACAAATTCTTAGAAAGGTACAACTTTCCAAGACTGAACCAGGAAAAAATAGAAAATACGAACAGATCAATCATAAGTAATGAAATTGCAACTGTCATTTAAAATCTTCCAACAAACAAAAGTCCAGGATCAAGTGGCTTCACAGGCGAATGCTATCCAATATTTAGAGAAGAGCTAACACCTACCCTTTGCAAACTCTTTCAAAAAATTGCAGAGGGAGGAACACTCCCAAACTCATTCTACAAGACCATCATCACCCTGATACCAAAACCAGACAAAGATACAACAAAAAAATAAAATTATACACCAATATCACTGATAAACATAGATGCAAAAATCTTCAACAAAATACTAGCAAGCTGAATCCAACAACACATTAAAAGGATCATACACCATGATCAAGTGGGATTTATCCCAGGGTTGTAAGGTTTCTTCAATATATGCAAATCAATCAATGTGATATACCATATTAACAAATTGAAGAATAAAAACCATATGATCATCTCAATAGATCCTGAAAAAGCTTTTGAAAAAATTCAACAACCATTAATTATAAAAACTCTACAAAAAAGAGGGCATAGAGGGAACCTACCTCAACATAACAAAAGCCATATATGACAAGCCAACAGCAAACATCACTTTCAATGGTGAAAAATTGAAAACATTTCCTCTAAGGTCAGGAAGAAGACAGGGTGGCCATTCTCGCCACTATTATTCAACATAGTTTCGGAAGTCCTAGCCACGGCAGTCAAAGAAGAGAAAGAAATAAAAGGAATCCAAATTGGCAAAGAAGTAACCTGTCACTGTTTGCAGATGACATGATACTATACATAGAAAATCCTAAAGATGCCACCAGAAAATTACTAGAGCTAATCAGTGAATTTAGTAAAGTCACAGGATACAAAATGAATACACAGAAATCTCCTGCATTCCTATACACTCAAAACGAAAAATCAGAAAGAGAAATTAAGGAAACAATCCCATTTACCATTGCAAAAAAAGAATAAAATACCTAGGAATAAACCTACCTAAGGAGGCAAAAGATCTGTATGCAGAAAACTATAAGATGCTGAGGAGAGATATCAGAGATGACACAAACAGATGGAGAGAGTTACCATGTTCTTGTATAGAAAAAGTGTTATTGTGAAAATGACTATACTACCCAAAGCAATCTACAGATTCAATGCAATCCCTATCAAATTACCAATGACAGTTTTTCACAGAACTAGAACAAAAAGTTTTACAATTTGTATGGAAACACAAAAGACCCCAAATAGACAAAGCGATCTTTTTTGTTGTTTTTCACATCTTTGTTGGAGTATAAATGTTTTAAAATGTTGTGCTAGTTTCTACTGTACAACAAAGTGAATCAGCTATATGTATACATATATCCCCATATCCCCTCCCTCTTGTGGCTACTTGCGGCCACACTCCCTATCCCATCCCTGTAGGTTGTCACAAAGCAATGAGCTGATCTCCCTGTGCTATGCAGCAGCTTACCACTAGCCATCCATTTTACATTTCATAGTGTATATATGTAAAGTTTACTCTCTCACTTCATCCCAGTTTCTCCCTCCCCCTGCTCCATGCCCTCAAGTCCATTCTCAACTTCTGTGTCTTTATTCTTGCCCTGCCACTAGTTTCATCATTACTGCTTTTTAAATTTTCATATATATATGGTAGCATATGGTATTTGTTTTTCTCTTTCTGACTTACTTCACTCTGTATGACAGATTCTAGGTCCATCCACCTCACTACAAATAACTCAATTTCATTGTTTTATGGCTAATATTCCATTGTATATATGTGCCACATCTTTCTTAACCATTCATCTGTCGATGGACACTGAGGTTGCTTCCATGTCCTGGCTATCGTAAATAGAGCTGCAATGAACATTTTGGTACATGACTCTTTTTGAATTATGGTTTTCTCAGGGTGTATGTCCAGTAGTGGGATTGCTGGGTTGTATGGTAGTTCTATTTTTAGTTTTTAAGGAACCTCCATACTGTTCTCCATAGTGGCTGTATCAATTTACATTCCCACCAACAGTGCAAGAGGGTTCCCTTTTCTCCACACCCTCTCCAGCATTTATTGTTTCTAGATTTTTTGATGATGACCATTCTGACCGGTGTGAGGTGACACTTCATTGTGGTTTGATTTGCATTCTCTAATGATTAGTGATGTTGAGTATCTTTTCATGAATTTGTTGGCCACCAGTATGTCTTCTTTGGAGGAATGTCCATTTACGTTTTCTGCCCATTTTTGGATTGGGTTGTTTGTTTTTGTGATATTGAGCTGCATGAGCTGCTTGTATATTTTGGAGATTAATCCTTTGTCAGTTGTTTCATTTGCAAATATTTTCTCCCATTCTGAGGATTATCTTTTCATCTTGTTTATGTTTTCCTTTGTTGTGCAAAAGCTTTTAAGTTTCATTAGATCCCATTTGTTTATTTTTGCTTTTACTTCCCTTTCTCTAGGAGGTGGGTCAAAAAGGATCTTGCTGTGACTTATGTTGTAGAGTGTTCTGCCTGTGTTTTCCTCTAAGAGTTATATAGTGTCTGCTGTTTCATTTAGGTCTTTAATCCATTTTGAGTTGTGTATGGTGTTAGGGAGGGTGCATCCTTTACTTTTGCTCCCCCTTCCTTCCCTCCCACTACCTCAGGATCCACCCTGCTGGAGGGGGCCTCGGTGGGCAGAGGATCAAGCCCATGGTCTCAGCAGGCTCCTGGGGTCCCAAGAGGGCAGGGGAAACCTGGCCACTCTCCATTTTGATACTCTGCCCTCCCAATTGTCTCCCAGTTTCCCCCTTTGGGCATGGGATCCCTTCCCCTCCACCAGCTACCTCTCAGTGGTGCCAGTCCCATCCTCCATCCACTTCACCTCCCTTTTCACTCCTTCTCATGCCCCAAGTCCTACCTATTCTCTGGGCATTCCTTCCATTCCCTTAGGTGTCCGTGGTACCACACCAGTGCCTGGTACGTGCCCTAGGTGTGTGGAGATGCGAATCCCACATCTTCCTAGTCTGCCATCTTGACTCCTCTCTCCCGCCAAATCAATCTTGAGGAAAAACATGGAGCTGGAACAATAAGGCTCCCTGACTTCAGACTATACTACAGGGCTACAGTAATCAAGACAGTATGGTACTGACACAAAAACAGAAATATAGATCAATGGAACAGGATAGAAAACACAGAGGTAAACCCACGCACATAGGGCCACCTTATCTTTGACAAAGAAGGCAAGAATATAGAATGGAGAAAAGACAGCCTCTTCAGTAAGTGGTGCTGGGAAAACTGGACAGCTACATGTAAAAGAATGTAATTAGAACACTGCCTAACACCATACACAAAAATAAACTCAAAATGTATTAAAAACCTAAATGAAAGGCCAGACACTATAAAACTCTTAGAGGAAAAAGAAGGCAGAACAGTCTTTGACCTATATCATAACAAGATCTTTTTGACCCACATACTAGAGTAAGGGAAATAAAAATAAAAATAAACAAATGGGACCTAATGAAACTTAAAAGTTTTGCACAGCAAAGGAAACCATAAACAAGATAAGAAGACAACCCTCAGAATGGGAGAAATTATTTGCAAATGAAGGAACTGACAAAGGATTAATCTCCAAAATTTACAAGCAGCTCATGCAGCACAATATCAAAAAAAACAAACAACCCAGTCCAAAAATGGGCAGAAGATGTAAATAGACATTTCTCTATTTTAGAGATTGGGATGGCATTGGCTATAGTGTAAGGTGAGTCCTCATTTATCATAGCAAGAATTTAACAGATAAATCTAAATTTAATAACTCAACAGACAGAGTGACAAGCCTATTATTTAAAGACAGAGAAGTAACCATAATGAGAGCTAAAAACAAAAAAGAGAAGAGTTGAAAAGGGTTGCCTTTGACAGGACCTTCAAGAAGGCAGAAGGATAAGACATGGCGATCACCTTCCTCACCACAAGTACATCAAAAAATAAATCTACATGTGGAACAACTCATACAGAACACCTACTGAACACTGGTAGAAGATCTCACACTTCCTAAAAGCCAAAAAACTCCCCACCTACCTGACCAAGTGACTGACAGTGTCTACATGCTCCAGCCAGATGTCAAGCCTGAGCCTCTGAGGTGGGAGAACCGAGTTCAGCTCGGCTAAACCAAGACCACCAGAGTGGTCAGGAGAACACTGCACCACCATAGACCTCCAGGCCCAATGTAATATCAACTGGTGAGAATTCTCAGAGATCTCCATCTCAGTGGTAAGACCCAGCTGCACTCAATGACCAGCAAACTGCTGTGCTGGACACCCCACACAAAACGACTAGCAAGACAGGAAAACAACCCCACCCATTAGCAGAGAGGCTGCCTAAAATCATAATGAGTTCACAGATACCACAAAACACACCACCAGACATGGTTCTGCCAACCAGAAAGACAAGATCCAGTGTCATCTGCCAGAACACAGGCACTAGTCCCCTCCACCTGGAAGCCTACACAACCCACTGAAACAAACATACCCACTGGGAGCCGACACCAAAAACAATGGGAACTACAAAACGGCAGCATGCAAAATGGAGGCCCCAAACACAGTAAGTTAAGCAAAATGAAAGGACAGAGAAATACACAGCAGATGAAGGAGCAAGGCAAAAACCCACCAGACCAAAAAAATGAAGAGGAAATAGGCAGTCACTTGAAAAAGAATTCAGAGTAATGATAGTAAAGATGATCCAAAATCTTGGAAATAGAATGGAGAAAATAAAAGAAATGTTTAACAGGGACCTAGAAGAACTAAAGGGCAAACAAACAATGATGAACAACACAATAAATGAAATTTAAAGTTCTCTAGAAGGAATCAATAGCAGAATAACTGAGGCAGAAGAACAGATAAGTGACCTGTAAAATAAAATAGTGGAAATAACTACCACAGAGCAAAAAAAGAAAAAAGAATGAAAAGAATTGAGGACAATGTCAGAGACCTCTGGGGCACCATTAAATGCACCAGCATTAAATTATAGGGGTACAAGAAGAAGAAGGGGAAGAAAAAAGGACTGAGAAAATATTTGAAGAGATTATGGATGAAAACTTCCCTAATATGGGAAAAGAAGTAGTCAGTCAAGTTCAGGAAGCACACAAGGTCCCATAGAGGATAAACCCAAGGAGAAATACGCCAAGACACATAGTAATCAAATTATCAAAAATTAAATACAAAGAAAAAATATTAAAAGCAGCAAGAGAAAAGCAACAAATAATATACAAGGGAATCCACATAAGGTTAACAGCTGATCTTTCAGCAGAAACTCTGCAAGCCAGAAGGGAGTGGCAAGACATAATTAAAGTGATGAAGTGGAAAAACCTCCATCCAAGATTACTCTACCCAGCAAGGATCTCATTCAGATTTGATGGAGAAATTAAAACCTTTACAGACAAGCAAAAGCTACGAGAATTCAGCACCACCAAACCAGCTTTACAACAAATGCTAAAGGAACTTCTCTAAGCAGGAAACACAACAGAAGGAAAACACCTATAATAACAAACCCAAAACAATTATGAAAATGGTAATAGGAATATACATAGATAATTACCTTAAATGTAAATGGATTAAATGCACCAACCAAAAGATAGAGATTGGCTGAATGGATACAAAAACAAGACCCATATATATGCTGTCTACAATAGACCCTCAGACCTACCGACACATACAGACTGAAAGGGAGGGGATGGAAAAAGATATTCTATTCAAATGGAAATCAAAAGAAAGCTGGAGTAACAATTCTCACGTCAGAAAAAAATAGACTTTAAAATAAAGATTATTACAAGAGACAAAGAAGGACACTACATAATGATCAACGGATCAATCCAAGAAGAAGATATAACAATTATAAATACAATTATAAATATTTATGCACCCAACATAGGAGCACCTCAATACATAAGGCAAATGCTAACAGCCATAAAAGGGGAAATCGAGAGTAACACAATGATAGTAGGGGACTTTAAGACCCCGCTTTCACCAATGGACAGATAATCCAAAATGACAATAAATAAGGAAACACAGCTTTAAAGGACACATTAAACAAAATGGACTTAATTGATCTTTATAGGACATTCCATCCCAAAATAACAGAATATACTTTCTTCTCAACTGCTCATGGTACATTCTCCAGGATAGATCATATCTTGGGTGATAAATCAAGCCTTGATAAATTTAAGAAAATAGAAATCATGTCAAGTACCTTTTCCAACCACAATGCTGTGAGACTAGATATCAATTACAGGAAAGAAACTTTAAAAAATATAAACACATGGAGGCTAAACAATACACTACTAAATAACCAAGAGATCACTGAAGAAATCAAAGAGGAAATTTAAAAATACGTAGAAAAAAAATAACAATGAAAACATGACGATCCAAAACCTATGGGACACAGAAAAGCAGTTCTAAGAGGGAAGTTTATAGCAATAAAATCCTACCTCAAAAACCAAGAAAAATGTCAAATAAACAACCTAACCTTATTCCTAAAGCAATCAGGGAAAGAAGAACAACCCCCCCAAAAAAATTAGCAGAAGAAAAGACATCATAAAGATAAAATCAGAAATAAATGAAAAAGAAATGAAGGAAATAATAGCCAAGATCAGTAAAACTAAAAGCTGGTTCTTTGAGAAGATAAACAAAATTGATAAACCGTTAGCCAGACTCATCAAGAAAAAAGGGAGAAGCTTCAAATCAACAGAATTAGAATTGAAAAAGAATTAGCAACTGACATTGCAGAAATACAGAGGATTATGAGAGATTACTACAAGAAACTATATGCCAATGAAATGGACAACCTGGAAGAAATGGACAAATTCTTAGAAAAGCACAACCATCCAAGACTGAGCCAGGAAGAAATAGAAAATATAAACAGACCAATCACAAGCACTGAAATTGAAATTGTGATTAAAAATCTTCCAACAAACAAATGCCCAGTACCAGATGGCTTCACAGGCGAATTCTACCAAATATTTAGCAAAGAGTTAACACCTATCCTTCTCAAACTCTTCCGAAGTATAGCAGAGGGAGGAACACTCCCATACTCATTCTACAAGGCCACCATCACTCTGATACCAAAACCAGACAAAGATGTCACAGAAAAAGAAAACTACAGGCCAATATCACTGATACACATAGATGCAAAAATCCTCAACAAAATACTAGCAAACAGAATCCAAAAACACAATGAAATGATTCTACACTGTGATCAAGTGGGGTATATCCCAGGAATGCAAGAATTCATCAATATATGCAAATCAATCAATGTGATACACCACATTAACAAATTGAAGGATAATAAGCATAAGATCATCTCAATAGATGCAGAAAAATGTTTTGACAAAATTGAACACCCATTTATGACAGAAACCATCCAGAAATTAGGCATACAGGGAACTTACCTCAACATAATAAAGGCCATATATGACAAACCCACAGGCAACATCATTCTCAATGGTGAAAAATTGAAACCATTTCCACTAAGGTCAGGAACAAGACAAGGTTGTCCACACTCACTGCTATTATTCAGCATAGTTTTGGAAGTTTTAGCCACAGCAATCAGAAAAGAAAAAGAAATAAGAAGAATCCAAATTGGAAAAGAAGAAGTAAAGATGTCACTGTTTGCAGATGAGATGATACTATACATAGAGAATCCTAAAGATGCTATGAGAAAACTGCTAGAGCTAACTAATGAATCTGATAAAGTGGCAGGATACAGAACTAATGCACAGAAATCTCTTGCATTCCTATACACTAATGATGAAAAATCTGAAAGAGGAATTAAAGAAACAATCCCATTTACCACTGCAACAAGAAGAATAAAATACCTAGGAATAAACTTACCTAAGGAGACAAAAGAACTGTATGCAGAAGACTATAAGACACTGACGAAAGAAATTAAAGGTGATACAAACAGATGGAGAGACATACCATGTTCTTGGTTTGGAAGAATCAAGATTGTGTAAATGACTATACTACCCAAAACAACTGCAGATTCAATGCAATCCCTATCAAACTACCATTGGCATTTTTCACAGAACTAGAACAAAAAATTTCAAAATTTGTATGGAAACACAAAAGATCCCGAATAACCAAAACAATCTTGAGAAAGAAAAACAAAGCTGGAGGAATCAGACTCCCTGACTTCAGACTATACTACAAAGCTATAGTAATCAAGACAGTATGGTACTGGCAACAAAACAGAAATATAGATCACTGGAACAGGATAGAAAGACCAGAGATAAACCCATGCACATACAGTCACTTTATCTGTGATAAAGGAGGCAAGAATATACAATGGAGAAAAGGCAGCCTCTTCAATAAGTGGTGCAGGGAAAACTGGACAGCTGCATGTAAAAGAATGAAATTAGAATACTCCCTAACATCATACACAAAAATAAACTCAAAATGGATTAAACACCTAAATATAAGGCCAGACCCTCTAAATCTCTTAGAGGAAAACATAGGCAGTACACTCTATGATATAAATCACAGCAACATCCTTTTTGACCCCCCTCCTAGATAAATGGATATAAAACCAAAAATAAACAAATGGGATCTAATGAAACTTAAACGCTTTTGCATAGTAAAGGGAACCATAAACACGATGAAAAGACAACCCTTTGAATGGGAGAAAATATTTGCAAATGAAGCGACTGACAATGGATTAATCTCCAAAACATCCAAGCAGCTCATGCAGCTCAATATCAAAAAAACAAACAACCCAATCCAAAAATGGGCAGAAGAGGTATATAGACATTTCTCCAAAGAAGATATACAGATTGCCAACAAACACATGAAAGGATGCTCAACATCACTAATCATTAGAGAAATGCAAATTAAAACTACAATGAAGTATTACCTCACAATGGTCAGAAGGGCCATCATCAAAAAATCTATGTGTAATAAATGCTGGAGAGGGTGTGGAGAAGAGGCAACTGTCTTGCACTGTTGGTGGGCATGTAAATTGATACAGCCGCTATGGAGAACAGTATGTAGGTTCCATAAAAACTGAAAATAGAACTACCATATGACACAGCAATCCCACTCCTGGGCATACACCCTGAAGAAACCATAATTCAAAAAGACACAATGCACCCCAGTGTTCATTGAAGCCTTCTTTACAACAGCCAGGACATGGAAGCAACCTAAATGTCCATTGACAGATGAATTGATAAAGAAGATGTGGCACATATATACTATGGAATATTGCTCGGCCATAAAAAGAAACAAAATTGAGTTATTTGCAGTGAGGTGGATGGACTTAGAATCTGTCATACAGAGTGACGTATGTCAGAAAAAGAAAAACAAAAACCGTAAGTTAACACATATATATGGAATAAAAAAAAAGTTCTGAAGAACCTAGGAACAGGACAGGAATAAGATGCAGTTGTAGAGAATGGACTTGAGAATGTGGGGAGTGGGGATGGTAAGCTGGGACGAAGTGAGAGAGTGGTACTGACATATATACACTACCAAATGTAAAATAGGTAGCTAGTGGGAAGCAGCTGCAAAGCACAGGGAGATCAGCTTGGTGCTTTGTGACCACCTAGAGGAGTGGGATAAGGAGAGTGGGAGGGACACTCAAGAGGGAGGGGCTATAGAGATATATGTATATGTGATTCATTCTGTTATATAGCAGAAACTAACACAACATTGTAAAGCATTTATACTCCAATAAAGATGTTTAAAAAGTGTGGTACCTTTGAGAAATAGAATTAGGGTTGTGGAAAATAAGTCAGAGAACTGGAGCTTTTTAATATAATTTCTTCTGTATTTTGGAAAGAGACACAGCTGATAATCTGAGGCAAAAGAGATGGCTGAATTCATTGGTTTTAAGACACCTCCAATATGTTTGCCATCAATAAGGTGAAAACATGAATATATTCCATAGGTAGATAGAAACAAACAAAATAAACCAAAACAGAAAACACTGGATGTATTGTCCACTGGGGAACAAAAACTGAAACAGGAAGAAGCAGGAGTCTTTTTTTTAGCTGTAATCTAGAACCAGCATTAAGAAGTCAGTTACAGAAACAAAGGTATTCTCTAACAAGGTCAAATGGGACCTATCCTTGGTGGAGAACTTAGGAGAGTTGGTGAAAAGACCAAACATGGCAAGGCTGGTACAACAGAGCAATAGAAGTATGCACGTTAGCTTCAAACCAGAGTTTTAATCTTCTCTCCCCTGCTTATTGTCTCTGTGACCTTGGACAAGCCACTTAACCTAATCTTCTTGAGACTCAGTTTGTTCATCTCTAAAATGGTAATGATAATGCAAATTTCACCTGGGTTATGAGGATTAAATGAGGTAAGCTACATAGAGAGTGAATACGGTAACTGCCTACAAATGGTACTTAATGAATGTTCCTATTCCTTTCTTCCCTATTTCCATAAAAGATTGCTAGGTATTGTTAAAGAATAAACTAGTGAAAATGTGTGCTGCAAACCAAATAGACCTAAAGTAGAGTCAAGGTGAGTACAAAAGACCTGTGCTCAGCTAATGCCAAGCAGGTTAGAAAAAGGGGATTATAAATCAGTTCAAGATGATCTGAAATAAAGGAGGGAATTTAAAACCCGATAAAGATCAGAGATCAGGGCCTACAAGGGTAAGACAACTGCTGGGTGGAGGGAAAATATGCCCTGAGGCCCCACACCTGGGACTAATACCAGGAACACCGGATTTTAGGAGGAAACTGGCACTGCTTCCAAACCGCATAGCAGAATTAACCCAACCCTACCTTAGACAGGTCTGGTACAGAGCATGGAAATGATTGAGAAGAGGAAAAGGGAAAGATGGGGGCCAAGGAGTCTCAAAAATGCAAGGGCTTCACATGGATAGGCATCTGGATGAGGCATGAGAGGTATCTGCAAAGACTGCAGGAGCTCGGGGAGGCTGAGTCAATGGGGCTGTGCCATTGGGCCAAAAATGAATGGATCACAGAGTCATCAGCAGAGGATAATCACAGAATGCACAGGCATGGGGTTAGGCCAGCACACTCCCAAACAGTAGCAGGTGGGTGGGTATGCTTATAAAAATGACCAGGCAAATTATAGGGAAAAAGGAGCTCCATATCACATTTCCATCCAACTGTAATGTGAGAAAATTTATCACTGTGATCCACTGTCATTATTATCATTGCTACCTAGGATGAACTACAAAGGTAAATTGTGTCCTTGAGAGAGAAGAGGTCTTCTGTTACAGGCAACAGCATTCAGACAGGCTGAGGATATAGGATTAATGTGAACCAAGGAATGGAGATTACAAAATGCACCGTGGGAAAGTTCAGGCTTATATCTCAATCAAACAACAGGAAAAAAGGAAGTTTTGCTCAGTTTTCCAATGTCTCTTACAAGATGGCAGAAGGAGGATGGTGTTCAGGGGAGATAGAAACAAGAGCTAGACCTCATGGTTGGTTGCTGGCACACTGACTGTCCTTTATTTCTGAGGGTAAGAGAGGAATTCTGACATCATTGGAAAGAGTCAGGTGTAGTCTGGGATAGTTTGTGGTGATATAGGTCCCAGCCAGCCTATAACAATCTTTCTAAAATTTTGCTAGCTCAGGCTTCACATTCTACAAAAACGATTCCTGATCTCACAATCTGGTTAAATTTCTATACCAGGAGAGCATATGAGCCTCAAGGGAGGTCTCTGGTACTGCAAAGCAAATCAGTTAATTCTTTCTTCTAGGGGTAGGGGACACTCATCAGAGTTGACCACCGGAGGCTCTGGACTCCCATTGTGAAACAATTTTCTCTGTAGACACAGAACTCCTCTCCTTTAATGAGAGAATAGAAGACAGCCATGCAGATTTTCCACAAATGATAGAAGAGACAGGAGGCCTGTAATTACTCTTCCCTGAAGGTGGAATATTTTGATCATTAAATTATGCTCTCTGGGATATTTTTAAATTTCTCAGTTAAAATGCTTTCTTAGCTAACTGTGCCATTCTGGAAGGACATAGAGGTGAGGTCACAAATAAAAAAGACAGACAAGTCTTCTCTGGGATTCATCAGGCGTCATCAAGGAGTCAACTCAAGTGCTAAGCGAATATCCTGTTGTTAAGTAGGCCTTGGCTCCTTCATAATTAAGAAAGGGATATTATGCAGAGTTGATGATCCGGGAGTGTGGCTGGGGCTAGAGCTGTATTTGTTTGTATGACTCAGTACACCAAACATGTCTTAGCTAGACCCATCCAAAAGAAGAAAAAAAATATACACATACACACACGCACACCAACCCCCCCTTCCACCACACACATGTACACACACACACACACACACACACACACACAGTGCTCTCAGTATATGAGAGGCCACCCACAGGCAGTGATGAATTTCCAGGACCCAAACTTGGAATTCAATAAAATGCTCTGTTTTGCTAAAAGCTTGGGATGTGTGAATTGGGCATCACTCTGCTTCCCAGAGTTGTTGAGAGAGGAGGATATCCCCAAGGGCCAAGGATGCTCAGCCAAGTCTGGAAAAGGTCCAGGCTGGACAGTGAAATAAAATCTATCTTATTTAGAAATGGTTGCTTCCTAATCAGACTGGGATGCTCCCTAGAACACTGGAAATTTCCAAAATCTTTTGAGGTGCTGGGGAATTGAGAAGTACAAAGGACACCAAAATGATAGAAAAGAGATAGAAAAAATAAAATGTCCTTAGATTATTCACAAAAATAATAACAGACAATAATTATGACTTCAAATATTTCAACGGCTTGTGATAGTAGGATGCTGAGTTATATGGCTGAGATTCAAATCATGGTCTGGACCCAGAAAACTGAGATCAAGAGATATCTTCAGCACTGGGCAAAGGTCAAGGTCAAAACATGGAAGAAGAACAGCCAGGATTCTGTTACTTGGCGCTCATAGGAACGTGAAACCAAAAATGGAATCCAAATGATGAGGTCAGTCCAAATTGTAAAGGATAGTCAGGGACTAAGTATATTTGTAGGGTGGATGTAAGTCCCAATTTCCCAGGACAAACCTATTTTTTACCTACAATTTCAACTTAGTTTAGCATATGTTTTGGAAATTTCATTTTTAACTGAGTGTTATTTATTAATATTTACATTAAAATAAGTTGCTGTGGATTTGAACTACACTATATACTTCTAGCTTCTGTGAGGTTCTCACTTACTAATGTATGAGATACGTGGGCACCAAACATAATTTGCAATTTAACTCATGATTATGTATGAAAAACAACCAATAATAACCCATCTCTTTTCCCAATTTTTTTTTTTTTTTTTTTTGGTTCCCCAAAGAAGATCCTGAGAAAACGATTACATGCAAATAGCACATTTGGAGGTGAACGAAAACATAAGTAGACAAGTAGGGATGAGAAACAAGAAGGGGAAAACAGAAAATAAATAGCACAGAATCAAACCAGCTACCTAGGAAGGCAACTGAAGCTTAATTGAGCTGGACAAACTCTTGGAGCCAATGTAAAAGGACTGTGTAAAATGATTTTCCCACTCATAATGTGAGACAGTTATGATGTTTATACCCTGATTATGATCAGTCATTGGTTGAGGACTTCTTCCAAGGGACAGGAATTCCCTAACATTTATGAGCTCCACTGTAGGCAGCAAACCAAGCTTTGGTGATTAAAAAAAACCAAAAACAATGGGCTTCCCTGGTGGAGCAGTGGTTGAGAGTCCGCCTGCCGATGTGGGGGACACGGGTTCGTGCCCTGGTCCGGGAAGATCCCACATGCCGTGGAGCGGCTGAGCCCGTGAGTCATGGCCGCTGAGCCTGCGCGTCCGGAGCCTGTGCTCTCTCTGCAACGGGAGAGGACACAACAGGGAGAGGCCCCCGTACCGAAAAAAAAGAAAAAGAAAAAAAACAACAACAAGAACCTTCAAGAAAAGAAATGCAGGTAAGTACTAGTGTACACCGAAATGATAAAGGCAAATGCCGCCAGCCGCGGCGGGTCCTCAAAGTGCAGCAACAATGGACGAGAGGGGGTAGGGAAAGGAGAGCACCAAGGTATGGAATCAGAAGGACACAAGCAACTGATGGTTGCAAGGCAAATTTAATAGCAAAGCATAGCCATCTATATACCCCTAAAGCGGGGACTTTGCATAGTCATTGTAAAGCAGGGACTTTGAATAGACATTGTAAAGCAGGGACTTTGCATAGACATTTTTCTATGGAACTGGGCTTCCGGCTAGTCACCATCATATGTGCATCAGCGGGTTTATTGCTTGTTCCACAAAGGCACCAACTTCCCCTCCAGGGTTGCTTTTCCTAGCTTTAGGGAACAACCAGGGACTCCCAGTAACTGAGCAGGTCTCTGGAGCGATCTGGCCAAAGGCCATCTCCTTTTTTACGTTCATACCATAAAGTCCAGGATGCATACCAAGGAGAGTACAATCGGGCCCTGAGGCTTATGAGGGTCTTAATGGCGCATTCCTCAGAGGGCAATGCTCGCAACAGGCAAAGGGTTATGGATTGGCCATATGTATGTATGGCATTTCATGTAGTCCTTCTCTCGCACTATTCATATCCAAATGATATTCATCATGTTTACCTTAATACTACCTGTTTTACATTCCCCTTATCCTGAAACAGAACTTCTGCTAGTTTAGGTTGTTTGACTGTTAATGTATCCCTGAGATGACTAAATCCTGGTTATACTTTTGTCAGGCCAGGGTTGTTGCAGTATACAAGTATGGTTCCCACTGGCGATAAAAGCACCAATGTATGTCCTAGTGAATCCCTTGACTTCCAGATGTTACCCTCGTTGGCTCCCTTATGTAGCAGCAACCCAATATTCTCATGATAATCAGGGTCAGTTTTCTGGCAATATAATAGCTCATTATTTGCTTGTTGAGCTATTGGCACAAAGAGCCCAAAACAACCAAGTAGGAGCTCTGATTTTAGATTAGTGAAACTCTTACCATGTCCCCTTGTAGAAGAAGCTACTCCCTGGAAACCAGTAGCTTTAGACCAACAGACTCTAAAATTGTGGGATCAGGGATCACAAATTACCCAAGGGAGCCACTAGGAGTGATGGTGAGAGGAGCCAGTACTACTTTTACCCTTTGGTATTCAGCACCATAAAATGGCCTTTGGTTCAGTGTATATACCAAATCTTAAAAGATAGTACACCCAACTCTGATACCTTTAAGAGAAAATTCCAACATTCTATCAGTCTACCAGTTTCTGAGTCATATAGTTTCTGATAGGCTCAATGCATCTCATGCCCTTTTAGGTCTCTTGATCAAAGGCAAAGTCAAAATTTGACTTGCGATAGTCAAGCTAGGGCAACTCTCAGTCTTGTTTGCATGTGGCCTACAAGTTAAGAATGTTTCTTTACATTTTTAAAGGATTATAAAAACAAAAACAAAGCAGAACATGTGGCAGAGACCATAGATGGCCCAAAAGTTTAAAATATTTACTCTCTGGCTCTTTACAAAAATGTTTTGCCGACCTCTGAACTGGATCATTAATTGTCAATTTTGGCTTTTTTTAAGAAAGCAGGAAATATCCATTTCTACTAAGTGAAATCTCACATGGGACTCAATCCAAATGAAACAAATAGGGAGAACTGCTCTGGTTGAAGAGCTGAGAGGCTTTAGTGGATAGCTTAGAACACTGTTCCCTTAGCTTCCCTCTCATTCTTCTCAGTACCTCTCCAGAACCTTGGGCTTCACAAAATGTGGTTGAAAACATTGAGGTCTTTCAACCCTTCCAGTGTTAATATTCGGATATTGTTTTTATATTGGCCCACACTGCTAAAGAACACTCTGGCCTCCCAAGAGCTGAATTTTGTTCAGTAATAAAGTCCAGTAATTATTAACATATCCCAAGGGCATGAACAACCACAGAGCTCCAGCAAAGTCACAGAACAGTGAGCAAAGCAATTAGATTTTTGCCCTCCTCCCGCAGGAGTTTCTACTAGCCTCCTGAAAGTGTCAATTTCACCCCTAAAACCAGCCTTGCTGAAGCTGAAACTACCCTCAGATGGGATCACTAACCTTTTGTCAGAGGTAAGGCTGGACAACAACGTTCAGCTTTGGTCTGGTCTTTTCAGATTGGGAAGCTTGCTTTTTTAATACAAGAAATAAAGTTGTGCTTATGCTTTTCTGAAGAATTTCAAAACATAGAAATTAGGTCAAATGGGCAATTCTTCCTGGGCTGTGTAACATTTTGTTCCTTGCCAAAACCAGAGACAAACATCAATTCCCCAGTTCAATGGGGCCCTACTTTTTCATTCTAAGGGGATAAGTTGTGCAACCTCTGAGAATTATAAAAAGGTTTGGTTTGACTGTCTTTCTGGCATATCCTTTGTAGAATGTGCCTCTGAGGTAATGGCCTATATCTCAAAACCATAATCTGCCCTATGAACCAAAGCCTCTTCTTTCCTGGAACCCAGAAGGGAATGGAGTGGAACTAATCCTCCTTTCCCATGCCTATTCCATATCCTGGAAATCCTAGTGCTCTCCCAAGATTTCCTCAAATTCCCAAGGGAACATAGATTTTCATGATTACCTATGGTTCTGACTTCCTGCCTCTCCCAACTCTCATTCTCTACTCCGCCCTAGGGCATTGTCAAAAATAGTAGAGGAATCAGCCTGCAATTAGTGCAGTCAGACATTGATTTCTCTATTTCTCCTTTCAATTCTATTGACTTACTTTATGCATTTGAAGCTCTACTGTTGGGTACATACATATTTAGAATTTTTATATTTTCTTGGAACATTAAACCCTTTATCATTACCTACTGTTTCTTTTTTTTTTCCTGATAGTATTCCAGGCTCCGATTTCTACTTTGCTTAATGTTATTAGTATAGTTATTCCCACTCTGTTTTGCTAGTGTCTATTCCAGCTCTTTATTTTCAATGTATTTATGTCTTTATGTTTAAATTGGGTTTCTTTTAGATAACACAGAGTTGGGTCTTGTTTTTTATCCATTCTGACAATCTCTGTATTTTAACTGGTGTATTTTGACTATTTACATTTAATATGATGCCAATGTAACTGGATTAAATCTATCATATTGTTAGCTCTTTTCTATTTAGTTTATCTGATTTTTTTTTCTATCTTTCTATTTTTATAGCTGCCCTTGGGTTAATGGAGCATTTTTTCATAATTTGATTTTATCTTTTCTCTTAGGTTATTATTTAAATATTTTTACTTAATTTTTTTTTGTGTGTGGTTACTCTAGGGTTTACAGTATACAACTTTAATCAGAGACTACCTTCAAATAATATGCCATTTCATGTTTAATTTAAGAAACACAGAATACCTTATATTCCTTCCTTTCATTTTTGCTCTATTGATGTCATAATTTAGTTTTGCATTTGTTATAAACTCATAATACATTGCCTCTATTTTTCCTTTAGACAAATTGATTTTGAGAGTGATTAAATATAAGAAGAAATGAATTTCATTTTACCTTTATTTATTCTATTTGCAGGGCTCTTCCTTTCTTTCTGTTGATCCAAGTTTCTGCCTTATAGTGTATGTCTTCTGCCTGCAGAACAACTTCTTTGAACATTTTTTTTGTAGAACACTAAGTCTGCTGGCATCGAATTCTCTCAGTTTTTGTTAGTCTGGATAAGTTTTTACTTCTATTTGAAGTCAAAGTAGTCTGTCTGTAATTCTTATCTTCTTTCCTCTGTATAAATATGTATTTTTTTCCTTTAGCTGTCTTCAAGAACTTCTCTTTGTCTTTGTGTTCAGTGGTTTGGATATGACATGAATGACTAGGGGTGTGTGTGTGTTTATGTTAGGTACTTATTCTGCTTGGCTATTTCTGAGTTTCTTGGACTTGGAGTTTGGTGTCTCTCAGTAATTTTGGAGCATTCTAATTAGAAATGCTGGGTCTGATGGTACTATGTTCACTCTCAGTGCACCATAGGCTTCAGGTTTCTCTAGTGATATCTTGTGTTTAGGGTGTGGGCTATTTGCAAAAGGGTGTATCTCAATGTCTGCTCTACCATCAGTTTTAGGTCTTCTTTTTGTGCCAGACCTCAGAGAAGGTCTCCACACTTGTGATTCTTTTCCATCCTTCTCCCAGTTATGTTCCATTTTTACTTGTTACTTCACACTAGTTAGCCTGGTTGTGGTGGGAGAGGTGTATTCTCTCTACTTCTGACTAAGCCTCAGTCTTTTAGCAGGCACCATATCCCAGGGTCTCAAAGATGTGGTCTCCTCCTCTTCTAGCTATAGCCTGTTCCCCATACTAGCCCTGCTTTCCCTCAGGTTGGGAGTTTTTCCTTTCTATTCCTTTCCCCCAGCCATGGTGAATTTTCATCAATGCCCTAAAGTGTGTTTTTGTCCTTCCTGCTACAGAGTTAGGCTTTTGCTCTACAGTGAGACTGGAGAGAAGGGTCTCAGTAGAGTTCCATGACCCTCCTTCCCTTCCCCCACATTTATACCTCAAGGGACATTTTCATAGGACTCTCACCAATCTTTTCTGAGAGCATCCAGTGGAGTTCATGGAGAAAAACACAAGAAATTTCAGAATCCTCCAGTTTCTGCAGTTTTCCAGTGGCTTTGCAACCTTCCCTTGGTGTCCAGTTGCATCTTTCCTAGCTAACCAACTGCTAATGAGACAAGAAGGAAGAGGGCAGGGCACAGCAATTTAAAAAATGACACAGCTGTTGAGAAAAACAAGATAGGACAAAAACTGGTTAGGACTCCCACTAGGCCCAAGATGGTAGAAGATTTGACTTCCAGTAGATCTTGAACGTCATTCTATGCTCATTTTAATATATTAGCATATGCTAAATGACACACCCACCAGCATCATAACAGTTCCAAGCCTGACCATAAAAGGTCAAAAAGTGGGCAGTGGCCCAATTCCTGGAAATCCCTTCCCTCCTTCACCAAAATAGTTAGAATATTCCTCCCACTTCTTAACATATGCAATTACCCAGCCCATTAAAAACTAACCACTCCCACAACCCTGCACTTCTCTCACTTTTTGAGAAGGTCCACCTTCTGCCTGTGGAATGTGTACCTCTCTAAATAAACTTGCTTTCACTTTACTTTGATTCACTCTTGAATTCTTTCCTGTGCAAAGCCAAGGACCGTCACTTGGTGGTCCATCCCAGGGGTTTGTGTGTGTCCCAGGATGTGATATTTTCTTCTCCTGCATCACTAGCATACATCTATCATGGCTGAAATTTGTCTCTTCTTATATTTGGGGGCCAGTTGGCTGGCCTGCAACCTCAATGCTCCTGTAGTGTCAAGAAAAGTCATGAAATTGTCTGTTTTTTTAATTGTAAGATTGAGAGTGATTTCTTTTCAGTTTTATATGTCCTCCAGTAAAAAACAGGAAACCAGTACTTTTAATTCTTGTCTATAAATTAATTCTTTGGGGTATAAAATAGTTTCCCGATTTTACAATTAGGGAAATGGGTACAGAAATGTCCTGTGTGTTGGTATACTGGTGGGGGGTGGGGGATGTGAGGAAGCAGATGATAAAGCAGAAGCAGGGTAGAAACTTCCAGGTGTGTTGTGCCCAAATCCATGTAGGTCCACTTAGCTGAGCAGAAATGATGAGGACGAGGAAGATGAGGATGATTAAGGATGATGATATTAGATAAGATATGGAGGTATTAAAATACGTCTTTATTTTCTGCATATTTTATTCTTCACACTTTTCCCTTTTTGGACAATGGAATTCAATGCCTCAAGGACAGAATGCAAATTTTAAAATCATCATATTTTTGGTCTTTGAGTTTTAAAAGTGATAACAAAGGATAAGAGAAAGACTTAGAGTAGGCAGAACTGATTTTGTCTGTTCTTGAAATGACATAAAATTAGCCTGGGCTGTGGGGAGGAAAGCTGACTCAGAACTTGAGATGCAAGTATTCAGAGAAATGGACCCTTCCCTTGCTTCCCTCATTCAAGCTTCCAAACCAGCCTAGAGGTGCACAGAAACTACAAGTGCCTTGGTGATTTCAAAACTGGTTCCTCTCTTTCTGGGTGGCATCTGGGAAAACAGTGAGACTTTATAGCACCCCTTTGCCCACATCCCAGCAAGGCCCAGGAGAAGTAGAATAGAGATGGCACATTGCCTCTGGGTGCATTGGACTGAGGTATCCCAGAGTTCCATGCACCCCAGTGAGAAGCTAGGAGCAGTGAAACAATTTCCTGTGCTCTCTAGGGAACCACAGAGGCAGGCTCTTAAACAAATTCAATGTATTTCCATGGTTCAAAGTAGGTCAGGACAGAGCTGAATTTCTCTTGGGTCCCCAAGGGTGGCAAAGAAGCTAAATGGGATGTGGTCATATGGTTTGGAATGACATAGCAGTGACCTGCTTGGATTCATGACTGAAGGCCAGTCACAAATACAATCTTGGTGGATACAACTGCAGATAGTTAATGACCAAGAACTAATGAGATATCCCCAAATACCATGCTAAGCACCACACAAGTCCCTAGAAAGCAGATGTACCTTGAAGAAAAGGTGATTGGATGGGGACTGAATTGACTTGATTTTTTTTTGTCAAGTGATCGAATATGTACTCTTAAGAGAAATTGAGTCATATAAAAATGGACAAATTACAACTTTTGCCACTGATTCTGTTGACCAAGTTTCTTACTTGTTAAGTTTTTAATGACATTACTTGTTACACTTCAGCTATGTTCCAAGCATCTAGATAACCACATAATTTAATCCTCTCAACAAACCTAAGAGGTAGATCTTACTACCATCTCCATTTGAAGGACTTTGGCTTATTGAGGTTAAGCTAGTTGTGCAAGATTTTACAGGTAGTAAGTGGCAAGGCTGGAACTCAACAATAAAAAAGCCCATACTTTTGTCCTTTTCTTTTTCCCTTTTTTTAAAAAATTGAAGTATAGTTGATTTAAAATATTGTGTTAGTTTCATATATACAGCCTAGTGGTTCATTTATACATATATGTTTTTCTAATTCTTTTTTATTACATATTATTATAAGATATCGAACATAGTTCCCTGCACTATACAATAAGTCCTTGCTGTTTATTTTATATATAGAGGTGTGTATCTATTAGTCCCATACTCCTAATGTATCTCTCCCCCACCCCTCACTTTTCCCTTTGGTAACCATAAGTTTGTTTTCTATGTCTGTTACCCTGTTTTTGTTTTTTAAATAATTTTATTTGTACTATTTTTTAGATTCCACATATAAGTGATATCATATAATATTTTTCTTTGTCTGGCTTACTTCACTCAGTACAAGTGAGATATATATATATATATATATATATATATATATATATATATATATGTATACACACATACACAGACACACACACATATATATATATATATATATATATATAATGGAATATTACTCAGCCATAAAAAAGAATAAAATATTTCCATTTGCAGCAACATGGATGGATTATCATAATGAGTGAAGAAAGCGCATATTATTAACCACCAGAACTTTAGAACTTAATAACTATTCAGGGTCAGAGATAGGTTTTCTTTTATTTTCCTTCTGAGCTCAAGAGTATAAAAATGTATTCCCTAAGATAATCATATTCCCTCTATAAAATTGCTCTAGCTTCTCTGGTCTGCTTAGAAACAAGATAATCACTTCAAATAGTATTATTTTGGATAAAATTATTTTGAATTATAAAAAATAATGCCTTACAGATGTTTATAATACTTAATATCCTTTGACATCACAGCTAAAAGGGCTTTTTAGATAATCTAGCTCAGAAGTTCTCTAGCCCAACAACATCAGCATCATATGAGAAATAGAGAGAAATGCAAATTCTCAGGCCCATCTCCAGACCTACTGAGTCATAAACTCTGGAAGTGAAACCCATCAATCTGTTTTAACAAGCCCTCCAGCTGATTAGGCTGTACCGTGAGGTTTGAGAACCACTATTCTAGCTCAATATCATGCATACACCATTTGAGACATACTGTGCACCAGAATCTATAAGTGTCAAGAAGTGAACTTAGAAAGATTTGTAGGGGCCTCTTTGGGTCTCCTGGACCCAATTTCAATGTGTGGAGGGGGTTCCCCTCACCAACAAGCAATTCTCAGGGCACCAACTGGGTGTCCTACAATTCCAATCATTCTGACACTACTTACCTGGAGATAGCATCAGATTCCACAGGTTAGTGCTGTGGAAGACTGCTCCACCCACTGGCTTCAGATGCCAGTCAAAAGTCCAGGTTGTCACCTGCATTGCTGACCCACTGTTTATAAATCAGAGGTTCCCATGATGCCATCCTTGGGGTTGATTTATTTGCTAGAGCAGCTCATAGAAATCAGAGAAACATTTTACTTACTAGATTTATTATAAAAGGATATAACTTAGGAATAGTCAGTTGGAAGAGCTACATAGGGCAAGAAACAGGGAAAGGGCCAAAGCGTTTATGTTCTCTCCTAGTGTCACTCTTCCTAAATCTCCATGTGTTCACCTTGGAAGCTCACCAAAGTGTCCTTTTTGGGTTTTTATGGAGAGTTCATTACATAGGCATGATTGATTAAATTGTTGTTCACTGGTAATCGATTCAACCCCCAGCCCCTCTCCCATCTCTGGAAATCAGGGGGTTATAACTTGCAGTTGCAAGTTACAAGCCTCTAATCACACCGTTAGTTCTCCTGGCAACCAGCCCCCTTCCTGAGGTGGGGTCCAAAAGTTACTTCGTTAACACACAAAAAAGACACCTTCATCCTCTCAACACTTAGAAAATGCCAAGGGTTTTAGGAGTTCTTTGCCAGAAACTAGGATGAAGACCAGAGGGTCCCGATTTATGATTTTTCAACTTTAAGATGGTGTGAATCAACAAGCATTTGGTAGAAATTATACTTCGAATTTCAAAATTTGATTTTTTTTCCGGGCCAGCAATACACAGCACTATACCTTCTCCTGAGGCTGGGCAAGGCAGCAGCCCTGTCACAGGATCACAACAGTAAACAACTGATAACATTGACAACCATTCTGTTTTTCACTTTCAGTACAGTATTCAATAAATTACATGAGATATTCAACACTTTATTATAAAATAGGCTTTGTGTTATATATTTTGCACAACTATAGGCTAATGGAAGTGTTCTGAGCACGTTTAAAATAGTCTTGGCTAAGCTAGGATGTTTGGTAAGTTAGGTAATTAAATGCATTTTCAACTTATCAGGATGGAACCCCCTTGTAAATTGAGGAAGGTCTGTATATGTTATTATAAATCACAATAACACAGAGCCAGATCAAGTTAGAGGATTTTAGCTTTAACACGTACATAAAGGGGGTGGAGATGGGGGGCTTTGAGCAGGGGAAGGCATCATTTGATTGGCATTTTATTATTCATTAGATGTACTTATCCATTCATTCATCCACCAAATATTTATTGAGCACCTATAAAGTGTGAGGCTCTGAGCTACAAACCTGAGATAATCTTTCTCTTAGTAAGGTTGGGTGAGTAAGAATAACAGCATTGGAGGCTAATAAGAAAGCTATTGTGATAGGTCAGTGGAAGATGACAGGAGCCCTGAAGGGCATGGCAGGGGGGGAGTGGATTGACTGGGAAATTCTTGGAATATTACATGCATTTCCTAAAGTTTTCGTTTGTACCCAATTTTCTATGAGAAGGTGGAATAAGACTAAAATGCCCTTTCGACTCCCAATTTAGGCAAATGGGCAGTGTGTAGTGATGCCATTAGCTAGATTAGAATACTGAAGGAGAAACGTATGGGATGGTGAGGTGACCAAATATTATGTGGTATGGGAGTTTCATCCACCCAATTGCAATGGCATGATCTCTCATGGGTGCAGAAGGTAACCAAAGCCATTGAAAATATTTTTAATGGCTAGAAAATATTACCTTTACCTTGAAATGAAATACTGATTCTTTGAAGCGTCTACTAACTGATCTTATTTTCATAAGCAACTCAGAATCAATCTACTTTGCAGGGTCCCTACAGCTGAATTCCCAAAGAAATGTCTGTAAATGAGTGTTTACATATCTAATGCTACTGATTTCTATTCTCATTTGTCTTCACTTCTGAGGGTCTGAAATTTGGCAGTGATTCTCCCCCACCTTAATTGTACCTTTTTCCATCTAGTTCTTCTTGACAGTCTTAATGATTAAAAAGTGAACATTTCTGTGAATCAATAAAACTTGCTCTTAAGGAACTCTAGAATCATCTTTTTGAAAAGTGAGACATAACCCCCTTCTATAGGGATTTTGCAAACTTCTCTTTTAATCAGGTTTAAAATGAACAAACAAACAAAACCCTATGCTCAACCTCATTGAATTGTAGGCTGTTTTCTCATCCTTTGGCTTTTTAACATGCACTTCTCTTTGGTTTTTATTCGCACCAAGAGGTCTGTGTCTGACTGACTCAGAAATATTATTATCACAATTTTTTCTTCAAAGCAGCACAGTGCAGACCTCAAGGCACCAATTATCCTTCTATCCCTAACATTATTTTTACTGTACTCCTCATCCCTCAGCTAGAGTAAAATCAACAGTTAAAGGTCTTCCCTACACTTTCTCTCAGATCTATGGGTTGTTCAAGTTTAAAGGCCAATTTTTTTGCTGCCTCATTTTGTTTTTGGGGAAGATACTGATACTACTGAATAGAACTCCCATCTGAAAAACACCTATTCCTCATATTTTTTCTTGTTTTTAAAACAAATGTTATTTTCTGAGGTTAATATTGACACATTGAAGGGTAAAGGAAAATGTCAAGATTGCCCATAACCCCACCACAAAGAAAAACAACTACATTTTATTGAATTTTCTTCTAGCATTTTATTGAATTTCTTCTAAAGCATATATTTTTACAGTTAAGACCAGGTACCTTTCTATTTCCAGCTTTTTATATGACACTGTATTTTTGTATGTCCCTTAAAATTCTTTTTCAACATTATTTTTAATAGCCGAAAAATAATCCATCATATGAATATGTCAAATTTTATCTTAACAGTTCCTGAATTTCTGGTTATTTAGTTAGTTTCCAGTGTTTTAGATGTAACAAATAATGCTGCAGCAAATGATGCTTCAATAATGTCTACCCTTTGGATGAGAAAATTCATATTCCCAGGTATGGAATTTCTGATCTGAAGGAAATAAACGTTTTAAAACATAGAGCAATTTCTGTCCCTTTTTTCTATGTATTTTTACTAAGTTGAGAT
Source organism: Kogia breviceps (assembly GCF_026419965.1). NCBI lineage: Eukaryota > Metazoa > Chordata > Mammalia > Artiodactyla > Physeteridae > Kogia > Kogia breviceps. The sequence continues at coordinate 26,520,538 of NC_081328.1, forward strand.
CATACTACACGTATGTACTTCTTTTGCTTTTTAAATTTCACGTTATGTTTATTTTATTTATAAGTTCCCCAAATGTGGGACATTCCACTTTTTTTTTTTTTAACATCTTTATTGGAGTATACTTGCTTTACAATGGTGTGTTAGTTTCTGCTTTATAACAAAGTGAATCAGCTGTACATATACATATATCCCCATATCTCTTCCCTTTTTCATCTCCCTCCCTCCCACCCTCCCTATCCCACCCCTCTAGGTGGTCACAAAGCACCGAGCTGATCTCCTTGTGCTATGAGGCTGCTTCCCACTATCTATCGGTTTTACCACTTTTGATGATACTTTAATGAAAACCTGTGAGCATAAATTTTGTTACATCCTTATTATTTCCATAAGATAAAACAACAGAGGTGGAATAATTTAGTAAAAGGATCTGAATGAGAGAGAGCAAGAAAGAGAGAGGTGGTTTTATTGCATTCTCATTGCTATGTCTTTAGTTTCTGTAATCACTAAAAAAATTGGACATTTTTTTCATGAGTTTTTGGTGTATCGTTTCCCAGTCTGACTCTACTTTTTCTTCAATTAAGATATGGTTCCTAGATGTCAGAACACATAGAACATTGATATTATTTTTTAACAGCTGTGTAGTTAACCCTTTGTATGACTATACTATAGTTGATTTAACCATGCATCTACAGGTTGACATTTGTTTCTAGTTTTTTATATTTCAAGCAATGCTGCAATGAAATCTGTATATGTATGGCATATGTATTTTTTTACATTCGTGATTATGACTCCTGCCTATATATTTTTTGTGGTTTGTTGTTATTCTACATTGATTTGTAAGAGCTCTCAGATACACACACACAAACACAAACACACACAGACACACACACACACTTCCCACTCTGTTCCTTTTTTTTTTTTTTTTAAGTATTTGTTTTAATATGTTTCACTGGATAAATGTTTAAACTTCTATGCAGTCAAATCTGTCGGTTTTTCCATTTAAGGCTTTTAGTTTTGAATCATGCTTAGCAAAGATTTCCCCTTTTCAAGATTATATTACTATTCTCCAGTACTTTATCCTAGCACATTTATAGATCTAATTTTATATTTACATATTTGGAATGTATATTTGTGCATACATAAAATAGAGATCTAACTTTATTTTCCTCCAAATGGTTAGCCAATTATCTCCACATAATTTATTGAATAATACATCCTTCCCTCACTGTTTATTATGCCTATATTTGCATATACATTTGGACTTTTTATTGGGCTCTCTTTTCTTATCCATTAATCTATTTGTCTATTCTTTGTACTTCTTTAAATTATATAAGCTGTAGAGTCATTTATAATCTGATTAGGCAAGTCTTGATGTTTAAATATTCTGTTTCAAAATGGTTTGCCTAGATCCATCAAGGAGTGCTAAAATTAGTAAGCCAAATTTAAGCAGAAATAGAATATTTGCAGTTTCAAAGTATCTCCTCTCAAATATTTAGTAATTAAAGGAGGCAAATAATAAATTTATAGTGGAGAATCCTGGCACTTACCCAAGTGATCAAATTTCACATCACCAATAATACATGTCAACCTCACATATCCCAATATGACACACAGAGAAGTTCAAATCACCTCTGAAGCATCCTTCCCATTAACGCATAATCCCAATCTAATCATGGAAAACATCAGACAAACCCAAATCAAGGAACATTCTAAAGAATAACTAACCAGTAGTCTACAAAAGTGTCAAGGTCACAAAAGGTAAGGAAAGACTTAGGAACTGTCATATATTGGAAGAAACTAAAGACACGTGCACATAAATGCAATGTGGGGTCCTAAAAGAGCAAAAGGATGTTAGTGGAAAAACTGGTGAAATCTGAATACGTTCTGAAAATTTAGTTAATAATATTATAGCATGGTTAATTTCTTAGTTTTGGTAACTGTTCTATGGCTAAATAATGTTAATGTAAGAGAAAATTGGATGATGAAGGCTATAAAGGAAAAACACCACTATTTTTGCAACTCTTTTGCAAGCTTAAAATTATCTCAAAATGAAGAAAATTTCTCATCTATTTTAATGAGTGTATTCTTTCCAGTGAAATTTTACTATCCTTTGTCAAGCTCCCCTCCCACTAATGCAAAGTAAAAACATAGACCTTAACATTCTCACTGTGATTGTGTTAAATGTGTATGCTAATTTAGGAATATTTGGCATCTTTACAGTGTTTAAGCTTCTATTCAGAAGAAGCATATTTATTTTTCAGATTTTATTTTATGCTCATAATACTATTGTATGCTTCTTTTGAATTTACTTATATGTTTTGCTGTAATTTTAAGTTGAATAACAGTAGAGAGTGTAGGTATTTCTGTGTTATTTCTGACTTTAATGAGAATTTTTATAGCTTTAAACCAATAAATAAGTTTATTATTTATTTCTGATGAGACATTATCTTCTGTAAGAGGTTTCTTTCTATTTACCTAGAGATGTAACAGGAGTTAATACCAAATTTTATTTTAAAAATTCAGCTTCTATTGGATAGGATCACAGTCTTCATTTTTCTCTTCCTTTTTTTTTAATATAACAAATTATGAGACCAGATTTTCTTTTCTTTCTTTTTTTTTTTTTTTTTTTTAGTCACGCCTGTGTCTTGTGGGATCTCAGTTCCCCAACCAGGGATTGAACCCGGGTCATGGCAGTGAAAGCCCAGCATCCTAACCACTAGGCCACAAGGGAACTCCCCACATTTTGTAATGTTGAGTCAACCTTGCACCTATGGAATAAAACATCGTTAATCAATTTAATCACAGTGTTCTCTTCATTTCACATTTTATTTAGGATCTAGGGAACTTTGTTTATATGTGATAGATATGTGTTAGTGCTTGCTTTTAAAAACTTGCTCTTGAATAAAACTGTCGGTTTCTTGAGGGCAGGAATAATATTTGGCAAACAGACTCGAGAAAAATATTTTGTTAAATATTGAAGAGTCTCCCAGTTTGTTCCAGATGTGGGAATTGGGGACATTTGCTGAGTTATTGAATAGGTGTTGGCTCCAGAGACTTTCTCACTTCCCAAAACATAATCTTCAAATTTTTAGAGATTCTCTCCTTCAGAGTTCTCAAACTCAGCCCATGAAATAAATTTGTCTTGTCAATGTGTTACATGGCCACACGGTGTTTTGAAAATGTTTGATTTAACTGCTAACATTTAAAAATAAGAAGATCTTACAAATAAATCTAGATCTCTGGTTTCTCTTGAAAACTCATAGATATAGAATTTTAAATTACTGGACTCCTATTATTCAAGAAATTGTAGTCCAGCTGAAAAATCTAAGTGTCATGCACAGGGACACTTAGTTGTACCTGTCAGTGGTAAAGGTTTGCAGAAGAGAGAGATTGTCCTGGACAGGAGAGGTGAGACAAAATTTCATAGAGGAGGTCAAATTATGTAATCAACAGTGGGCATGAATAGAACCTCATGAATAAATAACTTCTTCGTCATATGGCTGAAAAAAGCAACACATCGTAGATGAGCTACAGATAAGACATTTGTTGATTTATAAAGTTTGTGATTAAATGGCCTTTAATGTATTGAATAACAGTGGAATGCTTGTTAGTCTTGATTTGGGCTTTAAATATTTTCAAGCCACAGGATATCCAACTGGTTGTCTCTCATTCTCACGCAGCTGTACCCAAAAAGACATATAAGACTAAGACTGGAAAGGGCTTTTGAGGTCACTTATTCTAATTCCTTCCCATTTTACAGATGAAGAAACTGACAGTCAGAATGGTGGAATGATGTAAGTTCACACAGTTTGTATGTGATAAAATAAGGCTCGTGATTTTATGGCTAACCAGTCATTATCCATTCCAATGACATCATTACTGCTCTACAATGGGGGTGGAGTAAATAGATTTCTAAGGTCCCTTCCATTCTAAGACATGGAAGGAGAAAGCCAACAAAAATTGATAGCTCAAGCCTTTATTAAAATCTTTGACATGGGAACAACTCAAGATGACTGTTCCACAGAATGCCAGTGGTTTGAAGAGTTTATAAGGAAATCAGGGAAGGTCAGTGAGTGTTCGTTTTTGTTCCAAGAATTTTTCACTGAGGAAAATAAGATTGTCTTGGTCTTGGGACAAGATGTAGGGATGGCAAGACTAGGGCTGAAGTTTAATAGTTCTTGTGGGTCAGTTTGGGTTTAGTGAGCAGGGAGCTAGGTAGAAATGTTCAGTCCTTCAGTATTTTTTTAAAATGATAAGAAGCACTCAGGACTGTGTTATATTATGTACTTATTTATGTATTTTCTCTTGCCCCTACTAGAATGCACATGAGCAAGGGTGGAATGTATTTGTTTCCTAGGACTGTTGCCACAAATTACCACAAACTTGTGGCTTAAAACAACAAAAATTTTTCCTCATCATTCTGGAGGTCAGAAGTTGAAATCAAGGTGTCAGCAGGATTGACTCCTTCTGAAGGCTTTGGGGGAGAATCTGGTCCACAGTGGCTACTGGCAGCCCTTGGTGTTCCTGGCTTATGGACCCATCACTCCAACCTCTGCCTCCATCTTCGCAGTGCTCTCCTCTCCCTGTGTGTTTGTGTGTCCCTTTCTGTCCCTTATGAGGACACTCTCATTGGATTTAGAACCCACCCTAATCTAGTATGGTCACATCTTGATCCTTACCTTAATTATAACTACAAAGATGCTAGTTCCCAGTAAATTTACCTTCTGAGGACCTGGGTGGACATGAATTTTGGGGAGGACACAATTCAACCCAAGACAGAGGGGTTTTATTTTCTTAACCATGGAAGTCTCAGTGCCTAGGAGACTGGCAAGTATTTGCTAAAAGTTGAAAAAAACTTAATTGGAGCCAGGTATTGGCTGCTCCCTATACATGACATTGTCTATGGACCTCCTTGTATGCATCTCTCATTCATGTCACCTGATGGGCCTTAGAGGCAATGGGTTTAAGACTTCTGTTCATCAGGTTTAAAGCACTGCTCACTTTTTCTCACAATAAAATACAGAGAAAGGATGAAGGGCGGTGGAGAGGGGAGGGGTGCATTTGAGAACACAGGAGCGTCATTGTAAACCACAGCCAGCCAGCCTGGAATCATATCCTGACTCTACCACTAACTCATTGTGGGTCTCACTCATCTCAGTTTCTCCATCTGTAAATGGAAATAATAATAGCACCTCGAGTTTGGTTGTGAGGATTAAAGAAGTTGATAGACATAAAGTACACAGTCTAAAGGTACCAATAAAGTGCTATAAAAATGTTAGCTATTATCCAAATGTCTCAGTGCCCAACTTTGAGATAATCTCACATCCTTCAAGCAACATTTACATTTTAAATGAGGACCACACCAGCTTGCTTCCTTATAATCACCTCCAAATGAGAAAGGGATATTCCTTTTAACCAAATATTTATTCATATTACAATCATATTTTAATTACTCTAGGGAAAGGTTTTTATATAAGAAACCAGAGAGCAAAGTGGTTGGATGATGTGTTTGTATTTCCTATTGAGATTTTCTCTTTTTAAAATCTTCAGTGTCTATCTCATATTTTTTTAAATTTTTCACCTCTCACTCCCAATTTGCCAATTATTAACTTTAGAAGCAACTTGGTGGAGGTTGTAAGGAAGGAGAAGAGAATAATATTTGAGTACCAGACATTCTGTTTAAGAGTTTGCTAACATTTTTCATTTAATGCTATAAAATGTGTATTATTACTTTCATTTTACAAATGAACAACGTAAGACTTAAAGTTGCTCTGAGATGTAAGTTGCCTGAAGTTAGCCAAATATCATGTGATGAAGCTGTTCTTTGCTATAGTCTGTCTGATTCCAAAATTTCTTGTATTCCTAATATAATGCAATGTCCAGAGGTTATGGTATAGTGCTATAGGTGTAATTACACACACACACACACACACACACACACACACACACACACACACACCCAGCATGGATTTTACCCTAGTATTTTGGTCCATTTGAATGCAAATGGACCAAAATACTGTTATTAAGCTGATTTCAACCAGTTGCCTTATATTTGAATAAAGATAAGAAAACACAAGAAAGGTTAGAATGCTAGCTCGGGCAACATTTATTTTGCAAAGAAGATAATGCCCATTTGAGATTAGCTCTTTTTGTCAAGGCGAAACTAAGCTAGGTCCCATGTTCCAAAAGCCTTATCACATAAGCAGATTAATTTTAATAGGGCACATTGGCACATATTGCTATTATTGTGCAAACATGTTTTGGGTTGCCACTTTAAAAGGAAACAATCTGGTTTTCTTCTCCCTATCCTTCTTCTTAATTTTCTCTATGCTGGAAACAAATGTGCTAATGACTGAATATATAAAGGAATCAGAGAGAACCCCAGAACCACACCTTTCTAAACTTCCAGTTAGAGGAACCAAACTCTTGGATCAAAAATGAGCAAACAATATAATTAATACAAAGAATTACAAGCGATGGGATAGCTGTCTGTAAATTAAGTCATGTGGAAAAGTTGCTTATATTTATTTCCTAAGGCCTGCCAAAGAGGACAGACTAGGAATACTAGTTGAGCTAAATTTACTGGGACTCAGAGTCTTTATTACATGTATATGAATATTTGCACTCAATAAAAGTACAAATTTAATGAAAATTATCTGTCCAACAATAAAATAGGCTGCCTCAGGAAACTGCCAATGTCCTACCATTGAAGGTACTCAAACAAGGGCTCTTTACCTTTTGGGAATGTCCAGTAGGGGAAGCAAATACTCTGTGAAAGTTATTCAAGGCCAAAAAAGACTGAGATTTCTTCCAACCATAAGGTTCTCTAAGTCACACACCAGTGGGCACATGGTCATCTATGCCAGTTTTAAATTTATCACTCCATTTTCACTAGCAACCAACTGCCCCTAATGATTTGATCCCTTCACTGTTAAACCTCTAGATCAGGGACCTGCACACTACAGCCCATACTCCCAATCTGGCTGGCCACTGTTCTGGTACAACCTACCAGCTAAGAATAGCTTTTACAGTTTCAAATAGAAAGAACTCATAAGAAAAACACTATTTTGTGGCATGTGAAAGTTAGGTGAAATTCAGTGTCCATAAATAAAATTTCATTGGAACACAGCCATGCTCATTTGCTTATGTATTATCTATGGCTGTTTTTATGTTACAACAGAAGGGTTGAACAGTGGTGAAAGATACTGAATGTCTGGCAAAGTGGAAGACATTTATTATCTGTCCCTTTACCAAAAATGTTTGCTGACCCCTGCTTTAGAAAATCAACTTCTGAGAGAAGGGGTGTAGTCTTTTTTGTTTATCTCTGTAGCCATAATGTTTGGCACAGAGTGCCTTCAATATCTGGTTGTTGAATGAATAAATGAATAAAGGATGATTGTGTTCAGAATTTATGGAAGTCATTAAATTTGCCTATAAATAATTTCTTCTTCTAGAGACCAACAGAGATTTATATCCCTGTTCCCAAACAATGCAGAGGTACATTGTATGTGAACAAAAGACTCAACCAGGGCTACTATTGAGGTATCATGGACCTGTACAGAATAATGTCTACCTTCTATTCTGATTGGTCTGGGCCATACCTCCCTAGTCATTAATAATTTTGGAAACCAGCCCTGGACACACTATAGGTTATTACCTTAAAAACTTATGACTCATTCAGACTTTGGTGAATTCCTAAAATAACCTTGAGAAACTTTGTCTTTTCTTGTCCTAATCAGTTGGAAAATGTAATGCTCCTTGGAGGAATAATTGTGGGAAATTATTCTTTCCTTTCAACACAAAGAAAGCCAGCTCAGCAATTCAATGACATTTGCTGCAGGTTAGATGAATGTCAGCACCTTGCTCCCTCCCTCCTCCACACAAAGAAAACATTAATACATTAAGTCACATTTAGAAAAAAGTCCCCCAAACATTTCACCTGCAACATATTTGGAAACCCATTTTTTTTTTTTTTTTTTTTTTTTTTTAGCGGTATGCGGGCCTCTCACTGTTGTGGCCTCTCCCGCTGCGGAGCACAGGCTCCAGATGTGCAGGCTTAGAGGCCATGGCTCACGGGCCCAGCCGCTCCGCGACACGCGGGATCCCCCCAGACCGGGGCACGAACCCGCGTCCCCTGCACCGGCAGGTGAACTCCCAACCACTGCGCCACCAGGGAAGCTGGAATGTTAAAGTTTGTTAAAGATGCTTACACTGATTCTCATCCCCCACCCCATATTTTTAAAAAACTATTAGCTGCACAGTACTAATTATCCAGCTGGAACTTCTTTCAGCAGAAGGTTTCCAAGTTGCCTCCCCAGTTTGAAGCTGTCAGGAGAAAGTCTGAAGACTTGTTCTTCCTCCTACAGCTTCATGCTCTAATTAAAGCAGTAAATATGGTTCCCTCCAAGGGAGAAGTAGGCAGGGAGGAAAGTAGTTGTAGGATTTAATTCCAGTTGGCATACAACAGTGCAAGAACCTGTACACACAGACAGAAGAGGATAGAGAGGCAGCTGGTGGGGTGAGGAAGGAGCAGAACAGCCTTACTCCCAAGGCCAGAGCAGAAAGTAGGTGGGATGCCCTCTGAGGGGCAGAGACAGATGTCTCATGTGTTTTCCGATTTCTCATCAGTTAAGACCAGCCTGATAGGATTTAGAATTAGAGAAGTCTCGACAGTCATTAGGTCACAATTTAGCCTGTGGAATAAGCCACACAATTTTATTTATGTGTTTGTTTCATAATTGGCTTATTTTAATTTTGAAGAAGAAGGAAACTTGGTTAAACTTCCTGTAAAGTTATTATGTGATTATTATAATAATTTTAGCCATGGAGAACAGCACTAAGTAGAAAGTTCCCATGTCATCTTAAATCTTCCACCAAGAAATAGCCATTGTTATTAGGGAAATACCATTTCAGATATCAGTTTTTATATATACAGAGAATAAGAAATAGATATGAAACTTTATAAGAATAGGAACATGCTACGATATTTTTGCATAAAAGCCTTCACTTAATTTAACTTGATTTTAATGGAAAGGAGAAAAGTACAAAGTGACCTTATTTCTTATTTTCCCCAAATATCTCTGTCAGGCTGATAAAAGATATCGTGAAAACTATTAAGTTGTTGGAGTCATCATGTCTTTGATTTTTTAAAATAAACTTCAATTTTTACCCTATTAATCAACTCTATCAAAGAACAATCTCATTCCTTCTCCTACCTCCTCTGCTTCTTTAATTTTAAATGTAATTTTATTATCTTTATTATTTTTTATTATATTTTGTCATATGAGTAATCTGTTATGTAAATACAATTTATATAATTGCTCATATTAGTTTTAGTTTTAAAAGAATTCAGTATACACACTAATATTTTTACTGTGCCTCTTTCAGTTCTGATTTCAATTTCTAGCTTCATTCTTTTCATTAGTTGAATTTGTCATCAAGTATATGTGTGTGTTTATTTGTGATAAGAAGTGTTGCTGGGTACTAAAATGCTTCATGTTTGAATATATCTAATTGTCATCTTTATATCTGAAATGAATCTTGGCTGGATTCACTTTTCTTGGTCACACCCTCAGAAACTTTGTAGGAGGTTTTTACAGTTGAATGCTGCCATGGGAAAGAGTAATGCCAATGTGATTTCCCCTTCTTGGCTCCTGCAGATATTTGAGTTTGTGACATCTGACTTTAGTCCAGCTTTTTCCTTAAACAAAAAATATAGAAGCTAAATAATTTTCCATATGGATTCCCACCAAGTGTATAAAATACTTAATCTATGCCATTCTGATAAAGAAAACCTTTTAACACTATTGGTTTAATTTGCACGTTGTTGATTCCTAGGATGGGCTGAACATCTTTTAGATGTTCAATTATAATTTTAGAGTAATTGATAACTGACTATTGATCTTCACTAAATTTAGCAGATCCCTGTCTGATCATTCACATATAGATTATATATGTAAATTAACATAATAGTAATGTAACTGGATCAATTTAATGGAGCCACTTTGTGAAGGTTAAGGTGCCATGTTAACCTGACAAGGTCATGCTGACCCTTACAGGGTGATTTGGGGTTTTGCTAATAGCAAAATACATAGAATAATGGTATTCCAAAATTGGAAGACTGGCAGGATATTCAAGTTTACTGGATTATAAACAGCCAAATTCTTTTTTAAACAAAAAACTTTTAATATAACACCTATAAATAAGCCAAAGTGGAATTGCTCTAGATAAAGTGAAGTAGGGCAGGGGGTAGAATAGAATTCAGCCTGTGTCTTTTTTTTTTTTTTTTGACTCCCAGGTAACTTGGAAAACCACAAGACCCAATGTCGCAAAATCTGAAAACCAACCAAGACAGCATGATAGTTTTATACTTTGAAACTCTCCTCTGCTTGAAACACAGAACAAGGATAGATAAATCATTTAGAACATGTTCTCTGACAATAGTAGAATGAAGTAAAAAATTAAAAACAAACATCACTAGAAAATTCCCACTCTTTGAAAAATAAGCAATATGTCTAAATTATCCAAATGTCAAATGAAAAATAACAAAGAATATTCGAATGCATTCTGAACTGAATAATGATGAAAAGACAGCCATCAAACTGTGTGAAATAGAGCTAAAGCTGTGCTAAGGGTGAAATTTATAGTCAAAGTGCATATATTGGAAATTATGACAGGCTGAAAATCAATTACCTAAGTATCCAAACCCAAGAAACTGAATAAAAAATTAACCCCAAAAAAGTGAAGGAAATCATAAAAATAATGTGAAGAAATTAATAAAGTAGAAAATAAATTTATTAATACAAAAATAAAAAACCAAAAATTGTTCTTAGAACAGACTAAGACAATAGACTTCTAGCAAAGCTGATCAAAAAAGAGAGATGGGAAAAATCCCCTAATATCCAGATATTAAAATGAGGACATAATTACAGATATTGCATATATTAACAGATAATAAAGGGTTATTATTAAAGATTCGACATGAATAAATTTGAAAATTTTAGTGAAATTGACACATTTTTAGAAGTTTCCTAATTGCCAAACTGAAACAAGGAGAAATAAAAGATACAAATAATCCCATATGTATTAAATAAATTGAATCTAGTATTTAAAGCCTTTCCATTATAAAATCTCAAGGCCTAGGAGGCTTTGCTAGTGAATTCTCCCTAACATTTAAAGAAGGAGTAACAGTTTCTCACACTCTCCTCCAGAGATTAGGGGGAGAAAATATTCAGGGGTGGAGGTGAGTGGGAAAATTCTCTTTGTCAATTTGTTTACCAGCATTATTTGATATTAAAACTTAATATGAATATTACAAAAAAGGGGAATTTAAAAGCCAACATCCCTAATGAAGACAGATACAAAAATCTTGATCTAAAATATTATCCACTTGAATTCAGTGATATATAAAAGGCTAATATAGTATAATCAACTAAAGGTAATCCAAGAATGCAGGCATATCAGTTATAAATTGTGACAATAATGATGTTTAACAAACGACCCTGAAATTCAATGGCTCAAAGCAATGACATTTGTTTAGCTTACAAGTCTGCTAGTGAGCTTTGTAGTTCTGATCTTGGCTGACTTTCTAAAATGTCTCCAAAAACTGCTGGTTGGAGTGGATTGGTAAAAAGACTGATTGTTCATAGCCATACTATCTGCAATAGCTACATCATATAAATTATCAAAATACCCATCAAATGTAGAATGAACATATAAACTATGGAATTCATACAAGAGAATTCTATTTATCAATAAAAGAATTGCTATAAACAACAATACCTATTATTGAACAAAGGAAGTCAGACAACATTTCTACCCCCCAAAAAAAGAAGAAAAGAAAAGAAGTATCATTTCACTTATATTACGTTCAAAAACACAAAAATTCCTCCATGGATTGAGAAGTAATGTTAGTGGTTACCTTTGGAAGCCTGTGACTAGAAAGGAATGCAAAGGAGACATGATTTACTCATAATGTTCTGTCTTTTACCTGGGATCTGAGCCCATGGTTGTGTCCAGTGTGTGAAAATTTGAGTTAAATATTTACATGTGCTTCTCTGCCTATGTGTTATGCTCAATTTTTTTTTTTTTTTTTGGTGGTACGCGGGCCTCTCACTACTGTGGCCTCTCCCATTGCGGGGCACAGGCTCCGGTCACGCAGGCTCAGCGGCCATGGCTCACGGGCCCAGCCGCTCCGTGGCATGTGGGATCTTCCTGGACCGGGGCACGAACCCGTGTCTCCTGCATCCGCAGGCGGATTCTCAACCACTGCGCCACCAGGGAAGCCCCGTTATGCTCAATTTTTAAAGGTAATTTTATATCATTCAAAATACATGGAAAATATAAAATAGAGAAATATATAGAAAAAGTCATACAGAGTAAAAAAAAAAAAAAAAAAGATGCTGTGAGGGATTGTAATGGCAAAGCACCAACTGAAGGAAGACCAAGTGCGGAGGAGGTATATTTTCTGAAATATACATCTGTTAAAGAACTCCTGTCTAAAATATACTAAAGAACTCCCACAAATCAAAAGGAAAAGACAGAAAACTCCCTTCTCAAATAGGTAAAGACTTGAACAGGCCCTTCACAATTGAAGAAATCCTCATTCCAATAACATGAAGAAGATGTTCAACTTTATTAGTCATCAGGAAAATATATGTTAAAGTCACCATGAAATTGCTACACACATATGCCAGAATGGCTCAAATGAAAACAATTGTCAGTATCAAATGGCAGTAAGGCTGTGAAGCAACAGGAACTTTTATGCATTGCTGGTGGGAGTGTAAATTGGTACAAAAATATGAATACTGTATAGTACTATCTAGTAAAGATGATATATGCATATCCTATCACCAGCAACTCCATTAGTAGACATATGTCATGCAGAAGTGTTTGGCTTTGACAATTTCTCCAAAATTACATAAAAGAATGTTCATAGAAAAACTATTTGGATTAAACAAAAGCCATGTCCATTTGAAGGGATAAATAATCTGGATATAGTTAAAGAACAAAATATTGCATAGTAATGAGAAGGAACAAGCTATTACTTCAAGCAAAATACAGATGCATCTCACTAGATGTATTGTATGAAATAAGTCAAAGGAAAAGAATATTGTGGTTTATTCCATTTAAATGAAGTGCAGAAGACAGACACAACTAATTAACAGTGTTAGAAGTTTGAATAGGGGCTTCCTTGGAGGGAAGGTCATGATTGAGAAGGAGCAGGATGAGGCCTCTGGGGTGCTGGCTACATAGGTGTGCTCATAATGCTCTGTACAATTTCCTGCACATAGTGTTTCAACAAGGGTTTTTGAAAAGCAGATACTTGTGTAGGAACACACACACACACACAAAATTAAAAGATAAGCCATGAACTGAGAGATAATATTCATACATATAATTGACCACAGTTTAATATCCACAACATATGAAGAATTCTTATAAATCAATAAGAAAAAGACAACTACTACTCTAAAAATGTACCCAATATATAAACAGGTAATTCACAGAAGATAATCAAAGGGGCCAAAAACATATTAAAGAATATTCAATCTCCCTGGCTATTGGGGAAATGTAAATTAATACCATAATTAGATATGTTTTTATATCGGTTAGATTGGCAACAACCAGACAATGCCAAGTGAATGTGGAATGAAGATATGGGGCAATGAGAAGTTTCATAAATTGCTGGTGTCTTAGCTTGAGGTGCTATAACAAAATACTATAAACTGGGTGGCTTAAACAACAGACATTTATTTCTCACAGTTCTGAGGGCTGGAAGTCCAAGATCAAAGTGTTAACCTACTCAGTTCTTGGTGAGGGCTGCCATTTTGTTGGGTGTTGACGTGACATTTACCCGTGTGCATGTGGAGAGACAGAGAGTTCCCATACCTTTTCCTTTTCTCATAAGGGCAATAATTGCATCATGAAGGTCTTACCTCCATGACCTAATCTATATACCTAGTTACCTCTCAAAGGCTCAAGCCCAAATACCATTACATTGGAAATTAAGGCTTCAACATATGAATTTTAGGGTGGGGGGAACACAAGTACTCAGCTCCAATGGCTTTTTGGATTATAAATTGGTACAACCACTTAGAAGAGCAATTGGCAATATTTAGCAAAGTTGAAGATGTGCAGGTTTGTTTATTCATCCAACAGTTCTTCTACTCTTAGATGAAGATGCTAGAGAAATACTCATATATGGGTAGAAAAAACATAAAATAATGCTAAATACACTAGGAATAAGTGATTGGAAAGAACCAAAATTTCATCAGTAGAACAAATAAATTAATTATGGTATAGTAAAATCCCTCTATAAAAATAAATGAGGTCCAAATATTCAGCCAGGTAAAATGAGGCAGCTAAGCTATGAGGCCTTGCAGTTCCTGGGATCTACTATCTAGTTTGGCAGTACATGCTGGAGCTGTCTGATACAGTTTAAATATCAATAAAAGTGATTTGAAGTCCTATGTTTGGAGAGGAATTCCAGGAGAGTGGTCACAGTGTTGAGATCTTCCCAGTTAATTGTCACCTTTTATGAGGACCATGTTCAAGGAAATTAGGCTGAAAGAAACTGGAGACAAGGGGGCATATTTTGGTCTTATTCTTCAAAGATAAATCCCATTGTACCTGAATTTCACACTTATTCCAAGGTTTCGGTGTATATTAATGAAACAGAATACTACACAACATTTAAAATGTACAAACTAGAGCTACAAATGTCAACATGGAAATATCTCAAAAACATAAATTTGAGTGAAAATAGAAATTGCAAAGTAATATGTAGAGTTTGATATAATTCAACTCAAATGCTAAAACCAGTAGAATAATACTGCATTTTGTTTATTGATCTGTAATGTGTAATCAAGTCTAACACAATAATGGAAGGACACATACTACCTCCAGGATTGTGAAGAAGAGCAGGAAATGAGACCAGGATGGTACATAAAGGAATTTTCAACTGTAGTTTATTACATGTCACTTCTTTTAAAAAGTCAGATGTCAGTTAAGTTTGTTGATGTGGATGAGGACTATACATGGGTTCATTATATCATTTTGTACGTTGAAAATATTTTGAAATTTAAAACATAATCAGAAAAGAAAACCATTGCTTTGATCCAACATGCCCGCTAATTTCATCATGAAGGAAACTGAGAACCCAAGAAGTAAAGAGTTTCCCCCAGCCTGTATTTTATTTTCTGTCATTCTTTAAGGAGACATGTCATATGTATGCATTTTAAAAGCAGCTACCATTATATGTTCATTGTATAACAGGAAGTTTAATAAGCACTATGTTCATGATTTTGTTTAATCTTCCAAAATGTCACACTCCTATGAGACATATGCTACCTCTTATTTTATAGATGAGGAAACAGATTGAGATATTAAAGTGATATAATTTGATCAAGATCACCAACTAATTATAATCTATATAATTTCAGAGCATGGTTGCATTATGAATTAACTATTAATCATATTGTTCACTTATATGTGGTAATTCTCCCCACCCCTTATCCCCAAGTCATTTATAACTTTCTCTTTATTATTCTTTTAAAAAAATTTTTCTCTTTGTTTTTCAGCAACTTAAATATGTTGTGAATAAGTGTGGTTCTCAGCCCTTCTTCCTGCTTAGGATTTGCTAATTTTAATATTTAAGATTTGCTATTTTCATCAAATTTGAAAAGCTATTATATAAAAATATCATGTGAGTTTTTTCAGATATTATTCTGTGTCATTCTTTTTCTGGGACTCTGATTACATCTATATTGTACTGCTTGATATTTTCTCATAGTGATGACATTCTGTTCTGTTTTTATTTCAGTCTTTTCCCTTTGTGCTTCATTTTGGGCATTTAAAAAAATTGGACTGTCATCAACTTCACTGATCCTTTCTTCTGCAGTGTTCATTCAGATGTTTAATCCATCTAATGTATTTTATAGTTTAACATTTTTTTGTTTTGATTTATAATCTTTTCAGTTAATTTTTATATGAGGTGCTAAGTTATTATCAGGGTTCATGTTTCTTATCTATGAATAATTGTTTCAACACAATTTTTTGCCACTGAGTTGCTTTTGCAACTTTGTCAAAAGTCTGTTGGCCAGATTCATATGAGTCTATCTCTGGACTCTCCTTGTTCTATTGATCTATGTGTCTAACCCTCTACCAAAATTATACTGTCTTAATTGCTTTAAATATATAGTAAACCTTATAATCATATAGTGGGATACCTTCAAATTTATTCTTCTTTTTCAAGATTGTTTTCAGCTATTCTAGTTTCTTTGATACACATTTTAGAATCAGCTTGTCTTTATCTGTCAATATGTTGCTGGAATTTTTCATAGGAATTGTATATCAGCTTAGGGAGAATTGACATCTTTACTGTGTTTTCTCCATTCATAATCAGAGTATGCTCTCTCCATTTATTCAGGTTTTCTTTAACGTCCTCATTTAGTGCTTTGTAGTTTTCAGCATATGTATTCTGTATGCATTTTGTTATATTTACATGTAAATATTTTATTTGGTCAGGGCTATTGTAAATACTATTGTGTTTTAAATGCTTATTTCATTTTGTTAATAATATTAGTATATAGAAATATGTTTATTTTATACACTCACAACAAACTATCTAAAAAGGAAATTTGGAAAACAATCCCATTCACAATAGCACCAAAAATAATAAAATACGTAGGAACAAACTTAACTAAGAATGTGAAAGCCTTGAATACTGAAAACTACAAAATATTGATGCAAGTAACTAAAGAAGACACAAACAAATGGAAATACATCGCATGTGCATGGATTAGAAGACGTATTATTGTTAAAATGTCCCTACTACCCAAAGTGATAAACAGATACACAGATGCAATTCCTATCAAAATCCCAATGGCATTTTTGCAAAAATTGCAGCACTATTCACAATAGCCAAGATGTGGAAACAACCCTCAAGTCGACTGACAGATAAATGGATAAAGAATATGTGGTATATACACACAATGAAATGCCATTTGACTTTAAAAAGGAAGGAAATTCTGCAATATTCAACAGCATGGATGAACCTTGAGGTCATCATAAGCCAGTCATAGAAAGACAACTCCTACAGAATTTCACTTATATGAGTCTAAAATAGTCAATTAATAGAATCAAACAGTGGAATAGTGGTTGTTGGGCTGGGGGGAGAGGGAAATGAGGAATTACCAAACAATGGACATAAAGTTTCAGGTAAGGGTAAGGAGGGTGAATAAGTTCTAGAGATTGGCTGTAAAATACTGTGCCTATAGTCAACAATACAAGACTATGAGGAAACTTGCACAAGCGTCTTAGATAGCTTCATCCACAAGAGGACAGACAGCAGAAGCAAAAAGAACTATAATCCTGCAGCCTGTGGAAAAAAAAACCACATTCACAGAAAGATAGAGAAGATGAAAAGGCAGGGGGCTATATATCAGACAAAGGAACAAGATAAAACCCCAGAAGAACAAATAAATGAAGTGGAGATAGGAAACCTTCCAAAGAATTCAGAATAATGATAGTGAAGATGATCCAGGACCTCAAAAAAAGAATGGAGGCAAAGATTGAGAAGATACAAGAAATGTTTAACAAAGACCTAGAAGAATTAAAGAACAAACAGAGATGAACAATACAATAACTGAGATGAAAAATACACTAGTAGGAATCAATGGCACAATAACTGAGGCAGAAGAATAGATAAGTGACCTGGAAGGCAGAATGGTGGAATTCACTGCTGCAGAACAGAATAAAGAAAAAAGAGTGAAAAGAAATAAGAGACCTCTGGGACAACATTAAATGCAACAACATTCGAATTACAGGGGTCCCAGAAGGAGAAGAGAGAGAGAAAGGACCCGAGAAAATATTTGAAGAGATTATAGTTGAAAACTTCCAAACACGGGAAAGGAAATAGCCACCCAAGTCCAGGAGGTGCAGAGAGTCCCAAACAGGATAAACCCAAGGAGAAACATACTGAGACACATAGTAATCATATTGGCAAAAATTAAAGACAAAGAAAAATTATTGAAAGTAGTAAGGGAAAAACAACAACTGACATACAGGGAACTCCCATAAGGTTAACAGCTGATTTCTCAGCAGAAACTCTACAAGCCAGAAGGGAGTGGCATGACATATTTAAAGTGATGAAAGTGAAGAACCTACAACCAAGATTACTCTACCTGGCAAGGATCTCATGCAGATTCGATGGAGAAATCAAAAGCTTTACAGACAAGCAAAAGCCAAGAGAATTCAGCTTCACCAAACCAGCTCTACAACAAATGCTAAATGAACTTCTTTAAGTGGGAAACACAGGAGAAGAAAAGGACCTACAAAAACAAACCCATAACAATTAAGAAAATGGTAATAGGAACATACATATCAACAGTTAACTTAAACGTGAATGGATTAAATGCTCCAACCAGAAGACACAGGCTCGCTGAATGGATACAAAAACAAGACCCATATATATGCTGTCTACAAGAGACCCACTTTGGACCTAGGGACACATACAGACTGAAAGTGAGGAGATGGGAAAAGATATTCCATGCAAATGGAAACCAAAAGAAAGCTAGAGTAGCAATACTCATATCAGATAAAATAGACTTTAAAATAAAGAATGTTACAAGAGACAAGGAAGGACACTACATAATGATCAAGGGATCAATCCAAGAAGAAGATATAAGAATTATAAATATATATGCACCCAACATAGGAGCACCTCAATACATAAGACAACTGCTAACAGCTAAAAAAGAGGAAATTGACAGTAACACAAAAATAGTGGGGGAGTTTAACAGTTCACTTACACCAATGGACAGATCATCCAATCAGAAAATTAATAAGGAAGGACAAACTTTAAATGACACAATAGACCAGATAGATTCAATTGATATTTATAGGACATTCCATCCAAAAACTGCAGATTACACTATCTTCTCAAGTTTGCACAAAACATTCTCCAGGATAGAGCACATCTTGGGTCACAAATCAAGCCTCAGTAAATTTAAGAAAGTTGAAATCATATCAAGCATCTTTTCTGACCACAACGCTATGAGATTAGAAATCAAAGAGGAAATCAAAAAATACCTAGAGACAAATGACAATGAAAACACAGCAATCCAAAACCTATGGGATGCAGCAAAAGCAGGGCAATTTATAGCAAAACAATCCTAACTCAAGAAACAACAAACATCTCATATAAGCAATCTAACCTTACACTTAAAGGAACTAGAGAAAGAAGAACAAACAAAACCCAAAGTTAGCAAAAGGAAAGAAATCATAAAGATCAGAGCAGAAATAAATGAAATAGAAACAAAGAGAACAATAGCAAAGATCAATAAAACTAAAAGTTGGTTCTTTGAGAAGATAAACAAAATTGATAAACCATTAGCCAGACTCATCAAGAAAAAGGAGAGGACTCAAATCAATAAAATTAGAAATGAAAAAGGAGAAGTTACAACAGACACCGCAGAATTACAAAGCATCGTAAGAGACTACTACAAGCAAGTCTATGCTAATAAAATGGACAACCTGGAAGAAATGGACAAATTCTTAGAAAGGTATATCCTTCCAAGACTGAACCAGGCAGAAATAGAAAATATGAACAGACTAATCACAAGTAATGAAATTGAAACTATGATTAAAAATCTTCCAACAAACAAAAGTCCAGGACCAGGTGGCTTCACAGGTGAATTCTATAAAACATTTAAAGAAGAGCTAACACCCATCCTTCTCAAACTCTTCTAAAAAAATTTCAGAGGAAGGAACACTCCCAAACACATTCTATGAGGCCACCATCACCCTGGTATCAAAACCAGACAAAGATACTACAAAAAAAAAATTACAGACCAATATCATTGATGAATATAGATGCAAAAATCCTCAACAAAGTACTAGCAAACAGAATCCAACAACACATTAAAAGGATCATACACCATGATCAAGTGGGATTAGTCCCAGCAATGCAAGGATTCTTCAATATATGCAAATCAATGTGATACACCATATTAACAAGATGAAGAAGAAAAATCATATGGTCATCTCAATAGATGCAGAAAAAGGTTTTGACAAAATTCAACACGGATTTATGACAGAAACTCTCTAGAAAGTGGGCATTGAGGGAACCTACCTCAACATAATAAAGGCCATATATGACAAACCCACAGCAAACATCATTCCCAATGGTGAAAAACTGAAAGCATTTCCTTTAAGATCAGGAACAAGACAAGGATGTCCACTCTCACCACTATTATTCAACATAGTTTTGGAAGTCCTAGCCCTGGCAATCAGAGAAGAAAAAGAAATAAAAGGAATACAATGGAAAAGAAGAAGTAATGTTCATTGCAGCACTATTTACAATAGCCATGTCCTAGAAGCAACCTAAATGCCCAGTGACAGATGAATGGATAAAGAAGATGTGGTACATATATACAATGGAATACTACTCAGCCATAAAAAGAAACGAAATTGGGTCATTTGTAGAGACGTGGATGGATCTAGAGACTATCATACAGAGTGAAGTAAGTCAGAAAGAGAAAAACAAATATTGTATATTAACGCATATATGTGGAACCTAGAAAAATGATGCAGATGAACCTTTTTGCAAGGCAGAAATAGAGACACAGATGTAGAGAATAAATGTATGGACACCAAGGAGGGAAAGTGGTGGTGTGATTACTTGGGAGATTGGGATTGACATATATACACTAATATATATAAAATGGATAACTAATAAGAACCTGCTGTATAAAAAAATTAAAAAAATAAAATTCAAAAAAAAAAAAGAAATCACAGACTTGAAACAAAACAGAAAATATGAGATTAAAAAAATACAAGACTATATTGTACATTTAAAAAATTGAGGGTAGATCTCGTTGTGTTCTTGAAATAATTTTTTAAAAGCTAATTGAAAAAAATGAATTTATGTATTGTCATTGTAGGTAAGATCCTATGATAAATTTTTTTCAAAATGAAGAACAAGTTCAAAAAATGAAAAGAAAGAAATACACCTGGTATTTGTGTTGATATTGTGTCCTGTCACCTTGCTAAATTTACTTATTCATTTTGGGACTAGAAGTGGTTTTCTTTTGTAAGTTCTTTGAGACATTTTTTATGTACACAATCATATCACCTGTAAATAGGGACAGTTTTATTTCTTCTTTTCCAATTGGCTTGTCTTTTGTTTCCTTTTCTTGCCCCATTGCACTGGCTAAAACTTTCAGTACCACGTTTAATAGAAGTAATGAGTGCAGACATCCTTTTTTTTTTCCAGTCTTTTGGGGAAAGCAGTCAGTGTTTTATCATTAAGTATGATGTTAGTTGTAGATTTTTTATAGATGCCCTTCAGCAGTTTGATGAAGTTTCTTTTTATTCTTAGCTTTCTGAGAGTTGTTGTCATAAAAAATTTTGTCCAATGTGGGTTTTTTTTGCATCAATAGATCTGATCATTTAGACTGTTTATAGATATATAAACTTTCTTATTTAAACTTATTTTTATATATTTATAAATATATAAAAACTACATTACATAAAATAAAATCCAACTGTATAAGTTGGATTATACTGTTAGATTTTTAAAAATTCTGAACCAGCCTTATGTTCCTGGAAAGAAATCTTCCTGGTTATGGTGTATTTTTTAGTGATGGGTTCAATTTGCTAACTTTTTTTTTTTTTTTGGAGAATTTCTGTATCTACAATAATGAGGAATAGGAGTCTATAGGTTTGTTTGTTTGTTTTGGTACTGTCTATGTCTGGTTTTAGTGTTAGGGTAATGTTGATCTCATAAAATTTGTTGAGTTTTCCTCCTATCGTCTGAAGGAGATTGTGTAAAATTAGTGTTATTTATTCTTTAAATGTTTGGTGGAATTTGTCAGTAAAACCATATGGACCTGGAAATTTCCTATCCAACTAAATAACATGTACTTTAAAAAATTTTAGCTTTTGTATTTTCCAGCTCTAGAATTTCTATTTTGGCTCTTTTTCATAGCTTCCAAATGTCTCCTGGGATTCTTTGCCTATTCATTTACTTTCTTTATCTTTTCCCGTACATCCTCAAACATGATTACAATAATATAAAAATCCTCGTCTTCTTGTTGCAACATCTGGTTCATCTGTGGGTCAGGTTGGTTTTTTAAAAAATTTTTTGATGATGAATATTTTTATCTAACTTCTTTATATGCCTCATAATATTTTATTGTAAGAAGTTGTATATATATAATTACATGGAGATTGAATTATACTCCTATTTTGTTTGGTTTATCCCAGAGATTGTAAACTCTTTTCTATGTGTGATAGCTAAAGTCGAGAAAGTGATTGTTTACATTTTACCATGTGATATGTTGATCCAGGATTGATCCCCAGCATTAGAAAGCTGAACACATTTCTTGTTAGCTCAATTCCCAACTTCCAGTTCTACTGCAGTAGGCACTGATGACTAAGTGTTAGTCTTTTCTTATCAGTGTTTGATCCTGAAGCCAGGAGGGGTGGGATGCAGTATCACCCTTGGAGTGAACAGTTTCAGGCCTACTTCAGAGTCACCCAGAAGGCTTGAGACTACAAATTTTTACTGGTTTTTGGTTCTGCTTTCACTGCCATTCTTACAACAAACTTTGGAGGTGATAGTTGGAGAGCATCATTATTTCAAGCAAATTATTAGTGCGTGTAGGGTTTTCCTGATTCTAATCTGTCCCATCTGCTCCCATCAGTGCCATTATCTCCACTGGTTTTTATGGACCCAGTAAAGGGAATGCTTTCTTCTCCCCTTGCTTGTACCCAGATTCAACAGTTTACCATCTTTCCAGAAGCTGCCACAACTTGCTGCTCACCTGTGAGGTTCTCTCTCTCTCTCTCTCTCTCTCTCTCTCTCTCTCTCTCTCTCTCTCTCTCTCTCTCTCTCTCGGTAAGTTAGCTCAAGACTTCCTTACATACACTCCTCTTTGACAGTCTGATAGATAATGTGATGGTTTATTTTATGTGTCAACTTGACTGGGCCACAGGGTGCCCACATATTTGGTCAACCTTGGTCTGGGTGTGTCTGTGAGGGTGCTTTGGATGAGATTAACACTTGAATCGTAGACTGAGTAAATTGCCCTCCCTAATGTGCCTGGCTCTCATCCAATCAATGAAAGCCTGGATAGGAAAAAAGTTTGCCTCTACCTGAGGTACCAGGAAACTTCTCCTGCTTGACTTCTTTAAACTGGGACATCAGTCTTTTCTGGCCTTCAGACTTGAACTGAAACATTGGCTCTTCTTTGGTCTCAGGACTGTCAACTTTCATGCTGGAAATACACATCAGCTCTCCTGTGTCTCCAGCTTGCCAACTGCAGATCTTGGGACTTCTCAGCTCTATAATCATGTGAGCCAATTTCTTATAACATAAGGAACACATATATATATGTTCCTTATATATACAAGCATACCTATATATACACAGGCATACTTTGAAGATATTGCTGGTTCAATTCCAGACTACCACAATAAAGTGAATATCATGATTGAATCAGGTGAATTTTTTGGTTTCCCAGTGCATATAAAAGTTATGTTTGCACTGTATTGTAGTCTATTAAGTGTCCAATAGCATTATGTGTAAAAAAATGTACATACCTTAATTTTAAAATATTTTATTAATAAAAAATGCTAACCATTATCTAAGTCCTCAGCGAGTCATAATCTTTTTGCAGATGGAGGGTTTGAAATATTGTGAGAATTACCAAAATGTGACACAGTGACACAAAGTGAACAAACGCTGCTGGGAAAATAACGCCAATAGACTTTCTTGATGCAGGGTTACAGCAAAACTTCAGTTTGTAAGAAAACACTATATCTTCCAAGAACAATAACATGAGGTATGTGAAGGGTTAAAGAAAGAAACATACCTATGTAAAAAATTAGAGAAACAATGGATATATGATAATATAAAAAAAGTAGATTCACATTTTTCAATTATCATGACTAATTGGATCCAAATTAGTCATCAAAACTGTGAAAGTTTCAAAGCTACATCTATGGGAATATTTAACAGAGAAAAAAGAAGAACTGGAAAATAAGAGCTATTTTCAAATGATTGTATGACTGTCCTTATATGAGATGTTAAATTTGTTCTTTGCTGTTCTAGAGAGCAGAATTACAGCCCATGAGCCAAAGTTTAGGGAAGCCTATTTTGTCTCAATTAATTCATTCAATAAATAAGCTTTGAGAAGTTACTGTATTCCAGGCACTGTTCTTGACAGTTGAGATGTATCAGTGAACAAAGAAAACAAAATTTATTTCCCTGTCTAGCAAGGGAAATCCAAGTAAGGAGAAATCTAAGGAATCAATGGAAGGAAAAAGTTGAACAGTTAAAAGTGGAAAAACTGACTGGATTCCCTGGCAGAAACTTGATAATTATTTAGCATGATTTTGAGGAGATTCCTAAATTAGAAGAGAGTTGAATCAGATGTCCTCAGAAGTTATTCTTGTTGCAGGATGCTCTGAGTTTCTGACAATTCAAATTATCTGCAAGCAATATCATGGACTTTGCTACCAGTATTCACTGAAAATTAGAATGGGTTAATTTCTTCCTTGGATGTCAAAATACGGCATCACTGTTACCACTCTAAGTCAATAATTTGGTTTCAACCTCTGGTTTTTACACATAGTATGCTACTCCCACATACCTCCTGGTCTTAACTAAAACATCACTTCCTCATTCTTGACTCAATTCTAAATTAGGTCCTTTTTTTTTTTTTTAAGGGTTTCAAATGCTTGGCTTTTTAATTTATTTATTTATTTATTTATTTTTGGGTGTGTTGGGTCTTCATTTCTGTGCCAGGGCTTTCTCTAGTTGTGGCAAGCGGGGGCCACTCTTCATCGCGGTGCGCAGGCCTCTCACTATCGTGGCCTCTCTTGTTGCGGAGCACAGGCTTCAGACGCGCAGGCTCAGTAGTTGTGGCTCACGGGCCTAGCTGCTCTGCGGCATGTGGGATCTTCCCAGACCAGGGCTCGAACCCGTGTCCCCTGCATTGGCAGGCAGATTCTCAACCACTGCGCCACCAAGGAAGCCCCAAATTAGGTCCTTTTATACTTGATCTTCATTGCCCTTTATTTTTCCTGTCCAGCACTCCTCTCACTTTGTAATTACTTTCTCTCTCTGTGTGATTATTTGTGTAGTGTCTGTATCCCCACTAATCTGCAAGCTTTGTGAGGGCAGGGCCGGTGTCTGTTTTCTTCACCATTTGGTATGAATGACCTTAGCTCAGTCCTTGACACAAGATCAAGGGCCATTAAGTATTTATTTGGTGGTGAATACTGATTAATTAAGTAGGATCCCTGGAGAACAGGAATTGGTAATCTTCAAGTTACCAAGAGTGTCGAGTGACTGGCTTAGTTGGGAGAAACCACAAAGAAAAAAGGAATTTCCCAAGGGTTGGATCTTTTTCATAGATTTCTCTATATTCTCGAATACCTAGAACTCTGGAATGCCAGAGCTGGGAACTTATCTAATGCCTCATTTGACAGAGGAGAAATCTTGAGCCTACCCAGAGGAAGAAGCTATGAATATGCATGAATCCATGGATAGACTGGGAGCATTTTAAGAGTTACTTTCAGAAATATTTTGGAAAACACACATGCAAACAAAAACAACCCTCCAACTACCCAACTTAAGTTTGAAATTCACACTCAGCTGTTGATCCAAAATTGGCTGAAGATGGGAGAATGTGTGTAGCGGGAGTGCGGAGCCAGTGACCGCTGGAAGCCCAGCCCCCCACGGGGACAGGGTTTCCCCACGTGCACAGGGTCCCTAGGGGCCGGGGCGCTGAAGGAGCCTGCAGGGCCTCCCGGTGCAGAGCTGAAATGCTGACAGCTTTCTGATTGCAACTGTCACCACAGTAACTTTCCGAAACCTCCCACGGCGGGGGTGGGGGAGGGGAAACCCAAAATCCCAAATATAATTTAATTTCCAGGGTAAACACTTTCATGCAGAAATGGCCAAGGCTTTCCTCGAGGCGAGGCTGCCTTCTTCAGCATGACCACACTGCCCCCTTGAGCATTCTGCCGAAACCCCGCACAGAGACGTCTCCAGCTCCACAAGCAACTGTCCAGAGCCGGGATCTGGCAGGAGAGATGACGAATGAGAGCGAGGAGGCTGAAGCGGCTTCTCCCTCTCAAGAGGGCCAAACGCTCATAGGTTAGGAACATTCGCTTGATCTTGAAAGACCTATGAGCCAAGTGCACGGTAAGTGGTCAAAATCAGGGATGCCGGCTGGCAGATCTAAAAACTAAAAGGGTCGCCCTGCTCCAACACCTCCCCCGGCATCCGGCTCTTGTAAACTGTTCAGCATTTAAGTGTTTACTACATGTCAGAGGCTGTGCGGAAGTCCACTACATCTATTTCCTTATTTAATCCTCATAACAATGCTGTCAGGTGGAAGCTCTCATTTTCTAGTTTTGAGGGAGAACAAGGCAGAGGCTCTGGAAGCTTAAGTGGTTTTCAGCAACCATGTGAACAGTAAGTGGCTGAGTGGGGGTTTGAGCCCAGCTCGGAGGGGCTGTGCTGTGAGGTCCGGGAGAGCCCAGTTGCTAGTTCTGCCTCTGTCAGCTCCATGACTTTGAGCTGGTTATCGTCTATCTCTCCACCTTCCATCTCTCCTCTGCCAAATGAAGGGATTGCATTAAACACCCTCTAAGGATTAAAACTCTAAGTTTCTATGAAGCTATGGCATTGACGGCCTAACAAGACTTAGGTCAATATAGATTAGCAAGTCAGCTAACAGCACTGAAAGGAGACAAGATAGGAAGGGATGAGCAGTGGTGGAGCGATGGATGCCTGCTTTACACCAGTGATGGGGAACCCGGAGCCTGGGAAAATCGGGTATGGGGTGGGGCACCAGACAGAGGAGCCAGGGCCAGGTGTGTGTCCTATAATCACAGATTCCACCTGCTTCCTGATTTGGACACAAAATAGCCTTGCACACATGCAGATAATGTTGTTAGCTGGTCCGTCTTAGGTCAAAGGCAGACTATTCTGCCGTGATACAATTTGATCAATTCCATTTATAGAACAGTGATTTGAAGTTGTGGGGAGACAGTGTTTAAAAACTGTGGAAGTAAGTGGAATCCAAAACCTATTTATCTCTCCCTCCCTGCCAAATCTATCTGTCCCCTGCAGGGTTATGGAGAAGACAGTACGACCCAGGAACTGCTCATAATGAACAGCTGAGGTTGGAAAATTCCTTCTCCTAATAACGGTTATGACTTATTCGGCCTCATCTCTGTTACCAGCCTTAGTTAAATGATTGCCAAGAAGCTGCCAAGTTTTCATTCCTTTGCTTATGGATATTGCAATATTTGAGGCCCTCAGTGCTTTAATTCAAACTTTATCTCACTGTCTCTCTCTGTCTCTGTCTCTCTCTGTGTTTCTGTCTCACACACACACACACACACACACACACAGTGATCCACCATATATGCTGGGCACTACAGTCCTATTCTAGAAGCTGTGATATCAATTCATTTCAACTTTGACCTCAAGAAACTCTTAGTTTATAGCATAAGAAAACAAAAAGGGCAACCATTACATGACAAACTGGCCATGAGAGAGTTATGCAGGGTGCTGTTAAGGCTCAAGAACTCAACATAGCCTGGAGGATAAAAAAGGTTAGAAGAACCATCATGAGGAAGTGACAAATCTAGCCTAGTAGGTGAGAGTAGGAAGCATATTCTAGGCGGAGGAACTATAATAAGCAAAGATACTGCTGCACAGAACAGTGTGAATTATTCAGGGAGATGCAAGGTTATTCTGGCAGCCAGGAGGATGGCTGTGGGAGAGCAACAGAAGATAAATTTGGAGAGGTAGGCAGGGGACAGATCAAAAGGACTTTGTAATATTGTATAAGCCATTTAGTTCATCCTAAAGGAATTCTATCCTAAAGAAATTTGGAAGCCACTGAAGGATTTCCTGCAATGCAATCATCCTTAAATAAAATCAGAAAACATTTCAAAGGCCTCAGTGCTCAAGACCTAAAAGAAACAAAACTGAGACTAAGAGAAATAAGATAATATGACAATGAGAATTAATACAAGTGACTGGAATTTTTTTTAACCTGTTGACAATTTCTGCATTTTATCATTGTAGATAGTATGTGTAATATAATCTGTATCTGATTTGTAATGTGATTACGGGGTGGTGATAGCATCTATGAATCAGCTTCTTCAGTTTAAAGTACTTTCTTACAAACAGTAAATGATTCCATCTTCTTTGTATCATCTCCACTTGGACAGGATGTGGTCAAACCACTTGCACTTTCCAGGGCCCATCTTGTTTGTGTGTTTTCCCCACTTTACAGTTAGCTGGTTAATCAAAACAATTGTTCCCAGCATTTTGGACAGGGTGAGCCCTTCTTTCACCCACTTTATCTGCGAAATTCCAGTATCATCTCTAGTTTGTGTTTGGAAACAAAAACCCCTAAAGAATGTCTTTAAAGAGTCGGAAATTCATAAAAAAGAGAGCAACATAAACTGAAAATAGAACCAGAAAACTTATTTGTTCTTTCCCTGGAGCTCTTTTCTTGTCTGTTTGTTTTTGGTTTTTGAATTTTATTTATTTATTTTTTTTATACAACGTGTTCTTATTACTTATCTATTTTATACCTATCAGTGTATATATGTCAATCCCAATCTCCCAATTCATCCCCCCCTCTGCCAGAGCTCTTGTGCAGACAAGGAATTATGATGCAACCTCACAGCCAGACCATAAATTGTCCAATTTCTTCACGCCTCCAAGCTGACGCCAACCTGTCATCAGGATCTGGTCTTGATCTTTCTAGTCTGGTTCTTCACTTTTTCAACTAAAGGCTGGCTCTTTCCAGTCTCTTTCTGATTAACTTAGGATCTGGCTTTTTTCAGGCAAACTTCTGCCCTTTCAAGAGCTGATCTAACAATACTGGGTGTCTTGGGACTTGCAGCAACTCAATGAAAGTCAGGCAATGGAAAAATCATGTAACTTAAACTAAACAGTTCCCATTTGCTCTGAGGACTTAGGAGCCTCTCCTGGATAATATACACTCCTACTTAGGTGTCACTTTACTGAGGACTTTCCTAATCACCTTATTTACAGTTGCAACCTGCTCCACCCCCATTCCAGTTGCTCCACCCTAATTCTTGGGTACCTTTTGTTGTAACTTGTTTATTTTAGTTATTGCTTGTTGGCTGTTTCCCCCACATATACGTATATGTGTGTATAGTAAGAGATGTATAAATAGACACACACACTCACAACTATATTTCAATAAAAACAACTAGCTAGCTAGATAGAGATGAAGATATAGGTAGCTAGTAGGTGAGTGGGTAGAGATACCTTTGTGTTTATGTGGGTGTAGGGGAAGTGACATAGTGAGAGATAGAAAACATTAAAACAGAGTCAGCTAGAATGAGGATCACCATGTGTATGCTTCTAGACACAATGGTTTCTGAAGAAATAATCAACATATCCAATCTAACAATTACTTGTGGAGTCCCAGGAGAGGATTTGGAACTGGGACTCTTCCAGGAAATCCAGGCTGGTCTCTGGTGCTCATTACTTAGACCTCAGCTGAGGTATGGTGCCCCCCCCCCTCACCTGGGATATCGGGCTGAGATCCAGAACCATCTATACAGAGAGCAGCGTCCAAACCACAGACCTTGTCGTCAGTCTTCCGTGGTGGGGTGAAGTGGAGAACTGGAGGACTCTTCTCAGTGACAGTGCTAAAGGGTGGCTTGGGGAACATTTATTATACTCCCATCTCTAACCCAGTAAAAATGTAATCGAAGTAAAAACCATGGTGAGATTTCAAATATTCTGGGACATCCCCATGGGTACCAGACCCACCCCAACCTTCTCACCAGATGGTCACTCTAAACCTTTCCTCTATGGAAATTCTAGAACCACAGTGCTCTTCTATTTTCCCTGAGTGGTCCACAACCTACAAGGTAGTTTCCACTCTGGTAATCTCTGGAGCATCAATGACACAGGTACTTCAATAATCACTTTGGAAACTTGAATCCTGAAAGGAGGCCACTATTTAAGTGGATTTCCCTCCAGAAATGTCCACATCTATGATTCTATGATTTCTTTCTCTGTTGCTGTCTTTCTCTTTCTCTCTGTCTTACTCTCTCACTCTCTCTTTCTCATACACACACACACACACACACACACACACACACACACCAATTATTGGTTATTTTTCTATGGCCGCAGTGAGCACATCATTCACTTCTGGCTGTCATAGATTCACTGGAATAATCATCTACATGGATGAAGAGCCCTGTTTATGCGGCCATGGACTGGAATTATACAAGCTTTTTCTCTTTATAACTAAAGTTGCACAAATGTACAGTTTATTTCATTTTCCCCTAGGGAATCTACATATTCATGTTGTGTGCAGTGAGCGTGTTGCTATGGTAATGATTATGGCTTTATATTAAGTAACAAGAAAATCAGCATCAAGAAAACTGGTTTTACTTACCATTCAGTCATGTTCCCTCCCTCCCTCCCTTCCCCATCCTTTTCTCTCTCTCTCCCTCCCTCCCTCTGCAATACCTAGACTCAGAAGTCTGCCAGAATTCCTTGCTACAAGTATAATTCAGCTATGACCCTGATCTGGGTGGCCATTTTTGGCAATTGTGGGTGGTACACAATACAGTCTGTTAAGTTACTGCCCCTACTCTTTCTCAAAGGGTTAAATTGACACATGATAATAGAATAAACACAGTCAAGAGAGGTTTAGTTTCTATCTGTGCTCTGTTGTGGATGCTCTCTATGAATTTATATGTGTTTTTATTTTCTTAACTTTGTGTCTCAGCTTCCTTCTCAGCAGGATGACAGTGTTTTTGACAGTGTTCCCATATGCTTTCCAGATACCCTCTAGCCTTAACATTCTGATGTATTAAAAATGGCACCACCTGCAGAAACAGATAGACCTGGATTTTAATCCTGGATAGACACCGCTTATCAACTCTATTATCTTTGACAAATTCATATCTCTGAGCTGAAGTTTTCTTTATCTTTAAATTAAAAAAAAATACTAGTTTTCCAGGTTCTGATAAAGCCTGGGTTAAAATGTGTAAAGTGTCTGGTCCATATTAGATATTCAACGAAAAACACCATTTGATATGTGTTTATTTAGTCACTTTTCATTCGACAAATACCATTGAGGTTCTATGAGGATCTGGGCTACATGGTGAAAAAAAAGACAGAAAACAGTTACTTCCCTCATGGAGCTTGCAATCTAGTGTGTGAAAGAGAAAATAATGAACTGAGATAAATATAAAGTTGTAATGGCAATAAACACGAACATGGAGCTGAAAGATGCTCTAAAAGGATTCAACCTGCTTGAAGAAGTCAGAAGAGGCTCCTTGAGGAAGTGACCCTTGAACAGAAAGATGATGTAGGCATATAAGTGTGCTAAGTGAAGAGAATAGAGCAGAGTATTTTGAGCAGAGGGAACAGCGGAGACAAAGTCCTGTAGCAAGAGAAGTTCCATGCAGTCAGCGGACTCAGACAATTCACTGTGACTGGAGAGAGAGAGATGAGGCTGAGGGAGGGTTAAAGACTAGACATTGAAGGGGCTTGGAGGCCATGTTAACAAATTCTGTCTGATCTTGAGAGCAAAGAGAGTTGTAATGCAGGAAGGTGACACGATCAAATGTGCATTTTGAAAAAAAATCACTCTGGTGTGAAGATCAGATTGGAGGGGAGTGGGCAGAGTGGGAAGAGGAGGCAGTGGTCCTCTGGGCAAGAGGTGGCTTGGGCAGATGGCGGTGACAGAGATGGAGAGATATGATGGATTTGAGGACTATTTGGGGGGGTAAAATAGACATCTTTGGTGAAGGATTTACAATGGGAGGTGAGAGAGAGAAAGAAATTCATGGATTCTGGATTGCAAAAGCAAATGCATGTTCATGCTATTTGCCAAGACATGCAACCCAGGTTTGGGATTTTATGGGAGGAGGACAGCATTGAAGAACACCATGAGATGGTTTTCAGAATTTTAAGCCTCTAAGTCATCCAAGAATTGCATTTACCAAAGACGAGTATCATCATAGGTACCCAACAAGGTTAGGCGCCCATTTACAAGACAACATCACACGAGTGCACAGTAAGAATCTTGCACCGTTCATTCCTCTCCACAATCCAATATGCACACAGAGCCAGAATAGCCTTTACCAATGCAAATCTATTTGGGCTGTTATTTGTTTAAAATCTTGCTATTACCACCCGCTGCTTGTAGTATTATGGCACTTAGAATACGGGGCAGGGTGGCAGGGCAGTAGGCATGGAAGGGCTAAAGAACACTGTATTAACTTCCTAGGGCTGCCATAACAAAATACCACACACTGGATGGCTTAAAACAACAGAAATTTATTATCTCAGATTTCTGGAAGTAGAGGTCTGAAATCAAGGTATTGGCAGGGCCCTACTCTGTCTGAAGAGTCCAGGGAAGAAGTCTTCCTTGCCTCTTCTAGCTTTTGGTAGCCCCAGATGTTCCTTGCCTGTGGCCATACTAGAATCTCTGCCTCCAGCTTCATACAATTGTCTTCCTTTGGTGTCTGTGTCCAAAATTCCCTCTCCTTATAAGGACACCAGTCATATTGGATTAAGGATCCACCCTACTCCAGTATGATCTCATCTTACCTTAACTCATGACACCTGAAATGACCCCATGTTCAAATAAGGTCACATCCTGAGGTACCAGAGATTGGGACCTCAACAGATCTTTTGAGGGGGCAGGGAAGGGGACACAAGTTAATCCATAGCAAACACTGACCTTTATAACTATCATCTGGCAAATTCACTCTTTGTATTCCCCTGTTCTCGTTCCCTTTTCCATGTCCTCTCCACCTTTCAATAGAAAATTTCCTTCCAATTCAGGGTCCTCAAACTCTATCAGGTTAACTTCCAGCCATCCCCTCGTCTCAGAAAACTATCCATTTACCATCCACACCATTACAAGTGTGGGACTCCCAAAGGCCATGTTCCTGCACCCAACACACAGGTGATTGACTCAGGTGAAGAGCTGATCCTACCTGGGCTGAAATCCCCTTTCCGAAACTTAGCATGGAGACTGGGAGAAACACACAGGCTCTTTCCTGGTGGCTGGACCTGTTCCATCTGAGAGCTGCAGCCTGTAGCCAGCTTCTCCCATGGGACTGAGAAGCAGAGAAAGCCAGTGTTCAGCAAGAAGGGAGAACAAAATGGGTTCCTGGAGCAGAGCAGAGACAGGAGGCAAGCAGGATGGCTGTGGGCATTCCAGTCCCTGGTAGACGACCCCCCCTTCCATTATACTGAATTCTCCCACTGTTTCCTTACCGCTAGCTTCAATAGGTTTCAGTTACAAGCAAGCTATAAATACATTTTAAATACATTCTATCAAAATCTAATCTTAAAGAAAATGTTGTTAAGGTTGTACAAACTGATATGTGAAGGATTTGAAGGTTCAACACGCTTTATATTCCAAGATATCCTAGAGCTAAAAGTCTTAATCCAAATAGATAAATCTAAAGAGTGGAAGTTCCAGGCAACAGCAGGGAGAAGGCAGGGTCTTTTGGAGAATGGGGAGTAGTCTGATTGCTCTTAAAATCACATTGTGTAAGGAGAGGCCAGGATCGTTCAGTGGTTCTCAAACTTGAGCATGCATGAGAGATACCTGGAAGGCTTGTAAAAATTCGGAGAGCTAGGACCACCTCTAAGTTTATGACTTGGTCGGTCTCGAGTGGAGTGTGAGAGTTTGCTTTTCTAACAATATTCCAGGTGAGGTTAATGCTGCGGGTCAGGGACTACACTTTGAAAACTACTCACTTTGAAATCCGGCGTTACGTCAGAGCCAGATGCTGTATCAGAGTGGGGGGCGTCCTCAGGCAACCCGATAGAGGAGGATGCCTCTCTTACATGAGCCAACATCGCAGATCAATTGTTCGTTGTTTTTTTTTTTTTTTTTTTTTTTTTTTTTTTTTTTTTTTTTTTTGCGGTACGCGGGCCTCTCACTAATGCGGCCTCTCCCGCTGCGGAGCACAGGCTCCGGACGCGCAGGCCCAGCGGCCATGGCTCATGGGCCCCGCCGCTCCGCGGCACGTGGGATCTTCCCGGACCGGGACACGAACCCGTGTTCCCCGCATCGGCAGGCGGACTCTCAACCACTGCGCCACCAGGGAAGCCCAATTGTTCGTTTTTTAAAAAGCATTTGGAGAAATTTAGAGGAGGTGTGTAGGAAGCATGATTTAAGTTCCTTCTCTGATTATTCCTAGAAATAGAAATCAAAAACTCCTGGAGGGTCCTGGTGGTATTCAGAAAAGACTGCTGGCTTCCGAGTTTGCATATATGTCTTTGGGTCTCAGGTTTCTTACCTGCTGAATGCCAGTGTTGAATTATTTTATCTCCTAGGTCCCTCTTGGCTCTAACCTCCTGAGGTCCATGGTTTTGCTCAGCCTTTGCTCCTGCAACTCTCATGAGTGATTTTTCCTAAGACAACGCATCCCAAACCAACTTGAACTGCCTCAGCCTATTGAGGGCCAGGATGGCCATCAGTGTGAAGCGTGTAGTACCATGCAGCCGTCTCTGGGGAGCACAGCACAGAAAAGTAGAACCAAGAGGAAACGTTCCTTGAGGGGAACAACCATCTCTTCAAACTCCTGAACCATTTACACTGAATTGTGATGAGGCTATTACAGCCCTTGAGAGCCCTCCAAACACTCAGCTTAGCCGGTGGCCCTGATCAAAACACATGTTTTGCTGTAAATCACACTCCAGTGGCCTGGGCCCAGCAGGACACAGCAATAGTTGATATCTAGCAGAATTCTGCTACCCCACCAAACCTATCAATCAATGGACTATTACCCTGTGCCCAGATGGCTCAGAGAAGATATAATTTGATAGAAACAGAGGTAAGTCATATTCTTAGGAAATACACACAGCAGTCCTCAAAGGCCTAGGAGCATGGCACATCTTGCACATTTAGAAAATGCACTCAGGTTGAGTCCACATCGTTCAGCCAGGCAGTCTCGCCTCTGAAAGGACCACAAAGCAAAGAGGCAACACAAATGCGCATATGCAGGCTAGAGACTTCTAAGAACTAGGACTGGGGAGAAGGAGAGGAAAACAATTTGCTGTTTGTTCTTCATTCCAAGGCTTCCTGGACTACAAGTTTCTATTCCTCTTTCCCTCTTCCAATGTCCTGAGACAGTAACCATATTAGAGGAAGAATGAGTCTGAATGTTGAAAATAAATAAATAAAATGGATAATAATAGTGTGCTCTGTGCAAGATGATTTCCTAAACACTAGGGAACCACAGATGACTGAGACACAGACCTTGCCCTCAAAGATCTCATATCCTCACCTGAGAGAGACATTTAGAGATACTCCAGGAGGATAATGACGGAAGCATTACAGCATGTCATAAATGCAGAGAGGAAAGAAAGGGACGCAGCTTCCCTGCGGTGTGACTGACTCAAAGGCAAAATGTCTGATGCAAGGGGTTAAAATACTCCTCTTGTAACTGAGCTTAACGCGTTGGCTGCTGAAGGAGGAGGGGCGGCCGAGATAGCTGCTCTCAGGCTGAAGTTCTATGTGGCTGGGAGAGGGCTTCTCAGAAGACAGCCATGAGCATCTGTTCAGGGACATTTCATTCTGAGACCTGGGCAGTTATTCTGAAAGAGTGGAGGAACGCACATCAGCTGCACCGGAATAACCAGGGGTGTTTGCTAACCACTCAGAGTCTTGGACCTCTCCGTAGATCCGAAGAGTCACACAATGTACAGGAGAATGAATCCTTACAAAGAAGTGAGAGGTGGAATGGGGAACAGAGAATCATGAACATGTATCTCCATCAATCCCGCAGCTGCATAACCTACATCAAGAAGGCTGGAAGCAAAGTGAGGGTCAGAACTTGCAGTGTTTTAAAAGATAAATATTTTCATTCTCTTTACCCTCTGAAAGACAGTGAAGAAAAATACATACTGCTAGACATAAAGAAAAAATATATGCTTTCCATGACAAATTTTAACAGCATGAGTGTTTGAAGTATAACATATATAAGAATAGTCAACGTAAGATATAGACCTGTAGGGGCTTCCCTGGTGGCGCAGTGGTTGAGAGTCCGCCTGCCGATGCAGGGGACGCGGGTTCGTGCCCTGGTCCGGGAAGATCCCACATGCCGCGGAGCGGCTGGGCCCGTGAGCCATGGCCGCTGAGCCTGCGCGTCCGGAGCCTGTGCTCCGCAACGGGAGAGGCCACAACAGTGAGAGGACCTCATATCAAAAAAAAAAAAAAAAAAAAAAAAAAAAAAAGATATAGACCTGTGTATGTAAATTCATTCAGTTTGAAACATACTAGGTAAAATAAGTTTCTTTACTGCCAAAAATCTTAGAACATTTAACAGGCTTTATGTTTCTTGTGAATACCCAAGAGGCTATGCCTCAGTCAAACTCAGTTGCATATAACAGAATCACTCTGGTCATTTTAATTAGCCAGGGGTTTGACACAGGAAGCTGGGAATTTACAATGTTGCTGAACACTAACAAAGCAAGGCCCCACTAGGGCCTCCAGGGACAACTTTCAGAACCACAGCAGAGACCTGGCTTGCTAAGGGAACCCAGGCACAGTCAGGAAGCCAGGCATTCAGGAAGTTGCCACCATGACCATATACCATGCCATTTAAATGGATGTCTCTCTGCCCAGTAACTTCAATCCCAGGTGCACAAATGCATCGTACTGGGAGCCCAAGTCATATCTGGACTCTAGTGCAAAGGAGTTTGGGAAATGTAGTATTAAAGTAATAAACCAGAAGGCTGTTGGAGCAGACACTTAGTGAGGCCATCTATCACCCACACCACAGGCAGGCCTGGTACACAGCATTTCCAGAAGTTATTTAAGACTATGGTCATTAAATAACCATTTTCTGCAGAAACATCTTGAGAGACAGTGTTCCAAGGAACACACTTTTGGAAGTGCTGACCCAGTTCTGCCTTCTTATTGATGAGGAAGGAAACTGGTGGCCAGAGAGGCGGCTTCTTGGCTGACACCACCCAGTGAATTAGCAGCAGAGCAGGGATAGGACCAGGTCTCCCTGTTCCTGGGTATCTAGCCTTGCAGCCTGCACTGCTTTCTGCAGCCCTCCCTCCATCCTGAAGTTTTCTGCCAAAATGGACCATTTGGAAAAGGTTCTTTTGAGACCAAAAGCAAAGAAAAGGCTGTTAAGGAAGACTGAACTGAACTCCTGAATTATGCAACAATAGAGCAAGCTAATAAGCTCTCCTGAACCTCCAGTTAAGTACAAGGATAATTACACCCTGGTGTTAGGAGGGCAGCTGAGACTGGGAGTATTACAGGAACTGTCAGTAATTGAACCACTTTTGAAATCTGGCGTTTCATCCTTGCACCTTCTGGGGAAGAAGGAGGAGGAGGAGAATGTCATTTTGTCTCAGCTCTCTTTGGACAGCCTGTAATAGATTAAATGAACTCTTCTCCTGTTTAGGCTGAAGGGAAGAAACCCGCTGCCCCTGCTCTACAAACTGGACTGGAAGAGAAGGCACTCACAGCCAACAAGAAGGTTTTCTGTTAAGAACACATCTGCCGGGCTTCCCTGGTGGCGCAGTGGTTGAGAATCCACCTGCCGATGCAGGGGACACGGGTTCGTGCCCTGGTCTGGGAAGATCCCACGTGCCGTGGAGCGGCTGGGCCGCTGAGCCTGTGCGTCCGGAGCCTGTGCTCCGCAGCGGGAGAGGCCACAACAGTGAGAGGCCCGTGTACCACAAAAAATAAATAAATAAAAATAGTAATGATCAAAGAACACATCTGCCTTTGTACCATCAGTTTTGACCTCAAGCTTTTTTTTTTTTTTTTTTTTTTTTTGTGGTACGCGGGCCTCTCACTGTTGTGGCCTCTCCCGTTGCGGAGCACAGGCTCCGGACGCGCAGGCTCAGCGGCCATGGCTCACGGGCCCAGCCGCTCCGCGGCACGCGGGATCCTCCCGGACCAGGGCACGAACCCGCGTCCCCTGCATCGGCAGGCGGATTCTCAACCACTGCGCCACCAGGGAAGCCCTGACCTCAAGCTTTTAACCACTCCTTTCCAAAGTCTGAATTATCTCCTACAGGGAAGTTTCACTGCTGCCTGGCAGAAGCCAGTCTGGGTGGCTCAAGTGTTCCTCGGTGTGTTTAAACCCTCTCCCAGAAATATCTCAGCACGGCCACCTCCATCTACCCCCCTTCCCCGAATGATTGATATTCTTGGTCTTTTTCTGCTCTGCACTTTCAAATGTGTTTTGCACAACTGCATTTATTCTGATTTATTTATATCATGTGTTATCCTACAGTGCAATTGTGGGCCTCCTAAGATATCTGAGATTATTAAAAAACTAAAAGCCATTGTTTCAGTGGTGGAAAGGAAACCTTGCTTCGGATTCACAATAAAGATGTTATTTTTCCCATCAGAATTCAGAATTTCTCAACTAAGTTTTCTTTTGTTTGTTTGTTTGGTTTTTGTTTATTTTTCTAAGTTTTGTTTTTAAGATGACAGTCACAATTTCATGTTGCAAGCTGAAAATGATCAATTAGTTGATCAATCCTGACAAAAACAAAGTGAAAATAAATCACTGAGTAGCCAGAAAATCAGACTTAAATCAGCATGTTCCTAGCCCATGGATAAAAATTGTGCTGCAGGTAGCAGCTGTCAGAGGTAAACAAAAAAAGAAAGAGATAAAAAGGGAGCAACCCAGCCATCAGGCACAGCAGCAGGATTTCCCACCAACACACACTAAACCATTAAGTCCCCTGGAAGCTGGGAAAACACTGATGCTTGGATCACAGCCCACGTCAACTAAGCTGGGATCTCTGGTGCGGGGGCGGTGGGGGGGTAGGACCTCGATGTCAGTATTTTTTTTTTTAACTTTGTAATGTTGTTCTTTCTCACAAAGCTCATTCTCACCATCCAGTACAATATACCACTTAAGCAAATATTTTTAAACACACAGACAATACTGTATATTGTTTGTAGAAACATTCGTATACAATAAAAATACAAAAATATGCAGGAGAGTGATGCAACAACTCTTGAATATCAGTTAACTTTAGGGAGGGTGGGAGGGAAGGAAAGGGATTGGCCTGCACTTTTAGCTGCATTGGGAAGCATTTTATTTCAGAGAGACAGCAGGCTGAAACAAAAATGGCAACATTTCAACATCTAAATCTAAAAATCTTATCAGTGGTATTATTTTCTGTACATTCTAAGTGTTCCAAATGTTTTATAATTAAACATTAAAAAATAATCCTATGATTGCTGTTCAAGGAAGATGGGTCTTTTTTTTTTTCCTTGTTCTCCCCTTCTGAACAGAAGACTTCCTTCTTTCTTTCTCTCTTTTTTTTAAACAATCCAGAAGAAAAATTTAATGATTACATTTTAAACTCTTTCTCCCCCTATGCTATACAGTAGGTCCTTGTTGGTTATCTATTTTAAATATAGCTGTGTGTACATTGTCAATGCCAAACTCCCAGTCTATCCCTCTCCCCCACCCCTTTCCTCCTTTGTTCTCTAAGTCTGTGAGTGTTTCTGTTTTGTAAATAAGTTCATTTGTATCATTTTCTTTTAGATTCCACATATAAGTGATAGCATATAATTCTTGTCTTTCTCTGACTTACTTCACTTAGTATGATAATCTCTAGGTCCATCCATGTTGCTGCAAATGGCATTATTTCATTCTTTTCAATGGCCGAGTAACATTCCACTGTATATATGTACTACATCTTCTTTATCCATTCATCTCTCACAGGACATTTAGGTTGCTTCCATGTCCTGGCTACTGTAAACAGCACTGCAATGAACATCAGGGTGCATGTATCCTTTTGAACCACAGGTTTACCTAGGAGTGGAATTGCTTGGTCATACGGTAACTCTATTTTTAGTTTCTTTTTTTGTTTGTTTGTTTTTTGTTTTTTGTGGTACGCGGGCCTCTCACTGCTGTGGCCTCTCCCATTGCGGAGCGCAGGCTCCGGATGCGCAGGCTCAGCGGCCATGGCTCACGGGCCCAGCCGCTCCGCGGCACGTGGGATCCTCCCGGACCGGGGCACAAACCCGCGTCCCCTGCATCGGCAGGCGGACTCCCAACCACTGCGCCACCAGGGAAGCCCTATTTTTAGTTTCTTAAGGAACCACCATACTGTTCTCCATAGTGGCTGTATCAATTTACATTCCCACAAATAGTGGTGTGTTAGTTTCTGCTTTATAACAAAATGAATCAGCTATACATATACATATATCCCCATATCTCCTCCCTCTTGCATCTCCCTCCCACCCTCCTTATCTCACCCCTCTAGGTGGTCACAAAGCACCAAGCTGATCTCCCTGTGCTATGCAGCTGCTTCCCACTAGCTATCTATTTTACATTTGGTAGTATATATAAGTTCATGCCAATCTCTCACTTTGTCCCAGCTTACCCTTCCCCTTCCTCGTGCCCTCAAGTCCATTCTCTGTGTCTGCATCTTTCTTCCTGTCCTGCCCCTAGGTTCTTTAGAACCATTTTTTTTTTAGATTCCATATATATCTGTGTTAACATATGGTATTTGTTTTTCTCTTTCTGACTTACTTCACTCTGTGTAACAGACTCTAGGTCCATCCACCTCACTACAAATAACTCAATTTCATTTCTTTTTATGGCTGAGTAATATTCCATGGTATATATGTGCCACATATATATGTGGACACTTAGGTTGCTTCCATGTTCTGGCTATCGTAAATAGAGCTGCAATGAACATTTTGGTACACGACTCTTTTTGAATTATGGTTTTCTCAGGGTAGATGCCTAGTAGTGGGATTGCTGTGTTGTATGGTAGTTCTATTTTTAGTTTTTTAAGGAACCTCCATACTCTTCTCCATAGTGGCTGTATCAATTTACATTCCCACCAACAGTGCAAGAGGGTTCCCTTTTCTCCACACCCTCTCCAGCATTTATTGTTTCTAGATTTTTTGATGATGGCCATTCTGACTGGTGTGAGATGATAATCTCATTGTAGTTTTGATTTGCATTTCTCTAATGATTAGTGATGTTGAGCATCCTTTCATGTGTTTGTTGGCAATCTGTATATCTTCTTTGGAGAAATGTCTATTTAGGTCTTCTGCCCACTTTTGGATTGGGTTGTTTGTTTTGATATTGAACTGCATGAGCTTCTTGTAAATTTTGGAGATTAATCCTTTGTCAGTTGCTTCATTGGTAAGTATTTTCTCCCATTCTGAGGGTTGTCTTTT
The DNA here is from genome assembly GCF_026419965.1 of Kogia breviceps. Classification (NCBI taxonomy): domain Eukaryota; kingdom Metazoa; phylum Chordata; class Mammalia; order Artiodactyla; family Physeteridae; genus Kogia; species Kogia breviceps. Next base: position 26,561,787 of record NC_081328.1, read on the forward strand.
CAACTTATTTATGGTTTCATTTGCTATGCAAAAGCTTTTAAGTTTCACTAGGTCCCATTTGTTTATTTTATTTTTTATTTTTTTAACATCTTTATTGGAGTATAATTGCTTTACAATGGTGTGTTAGTTTCTACTTTACAACAAAGTGAATCAGTTATACATATACATATGTTCCCAAAGCTTTGCAGAAGTTTCCCGTGTACGGGGCTGGTTGCTGATCACAAATTATTATCAATAGCAGTTCAAGTAATGTCAAATTCTCGTACTTAATTCAACATGTTACATCTCTTTGATATTATAAAACAAATAGACATGCCTGAAACACTTTACAAATATAAAACACTTTACAAAATAGAAAGCAATTTCACATCTCATTGAATCTTCCCATTAACCCCATGAGTCATGGCCCAGTTTTGTAGATGAGAAAGCCAAAGCTCAGAAAAGCTGAGTGCATTGTGTGAGACAGCACAACCGAGAAGTGGGAGAGCAGATACCAATCGTGGATCCTGGCCTCTATCACAGCAGCACCCTGAAACTTAGAAAGTTCTTCCACAGCCTTGCAGAGGGTGTGTGTGTGTGTGTATGTGTGTGTGTTTAAAATTATCATCCAAGTTGTATAGATGAGGCAACGGAGGCTCAGAGGTGGAATGAGACTTGCCCAAGGTCACAGAGTTTGGACTTGAACTCTTAGAACCCCTGTACTGAACTGTCTGACTTAGTAGATAAAATGTAAGCACATAATATTGTTTTCCCACTTACTGTCCCTGAAGGTCCCTTCCCCACCCCTTGATCACTTCTTGGGCAAATCTCAGACCTGTATGTCCACTCAGGTTTCACAGTCTGGTTCAGTCTGATCCAGTTTAACATGTCAACATCATAATAAACCCAGCCCTTCCTTTCACCTCCCTTCCCTCTGCTGTGGCTTTTCCCATGGCTCCAGGACCCTCAGTGGGGATTGGGACTGTGGCTTGATCCTTCATTCCTGGAACACAACCTCTGCTTCCTGTGTCTCTTCCACCTCCAACAGGTAGGGTCTGGGAGGGAAGATTGAGGGAAGGTGGCAGGAGTCATTTGACCTAACTGGGGCCATTTATAGTCCTCTCTTGGCTATTACACAACATGAGGCAAGAGTTCCCTGCTGGTTTTCTCGAGGTGTATTTGTACTTTCTTCAGGAGGCGCTGAAGGGCAGCATGCCCTCTTCCTACTCCCCACCTCGGCTCCTGCCATAGTCATAAACCTCTCAGCTCTTACTGCTGGGTTCCCTCACCTAGCAACCAACCTTTTGGACACTGTTTTGGGTTGGATTGCCTCCCTCCATTCCCTCCCGCCCTGCCAAGTCTTAACCGCCAGTACCTGTGAATGTGACCTTATTTGGAAACAAGGTACTTCCAAAAGTAATCAAGTTAAGATGAAGTCATTAGGAGGGATCCTAATCCAATGACGGTTGTCCTTAGAAGAAAAGGGAAATTTAGAAACCAACACACAAAGAGAGGAGAACGTCATGTGAAAACACAGAAGGAAGATGGTCATGTAACGACAGAGGCAGAGGTGGGAGTCATGCTGCCACAACCCAGGAGCATCTGCAGCCACCAGAAGCTGAAAGAAGCAAGGAAGGAGCCTTTGCCAGCATCTTCAGAGGCAGCATAGCATTTCAGATGGCTTAGTCTTCAGAAGTGTGAGACAATAAATGTTGGTTGTTATAAGCCACCCAGTTTGTGGTAGGTTGTTACAACAGGCCTAGATACTGTACAGAGAAAATAGTTCAAGTCCAGCTACAAATTTCCCTCTCCCATAAGGAACCTATATACCTCTTTGCCCCTCTAATGAATTGTAGAAAAGATTAATAGACTAATTTTCCATCCCTTTGTCTACCATCACAGACTGCTCCAGAAAGCTGCCTTCCTTCAGAATTTTCCAAGTGAGGAATAGGCAAAAGGCTCTATTTTAACTTAACATTCTCAAATTTCCTGGCATGAGTAAGCTTCTGTCAAGAACTCTTCCATCATGCTTAGCTCTTTGGGTAGCAGTGGAGTGGTCCTATGTGATCTGCAGTTCAACAAGACATGGAGTGAGATTCTCAGTCCCCTTTCCTGCAGATCCTCTCTCCCACCGCCACCAATTTCTACAAAGTGATTTTTCTCAGAGCTTTTCCTTAATTGGTCTGGACTATTAGTGGAAAAACCTCTGATCTTTTCCCTGAGGTGAAGAATGGAGTGAATTCTTACCAAGAACTCCCTCAAAGCCTCTAACTCCTAATCCCAGTAATTTCTCTTCTAGAAATTTCTGCTTTGGAAGTAGAGCCAGTTCTGTCACTTCCTTAGTAACTCTTGCTGAGGTATGTCTAGTAAAGCTCTTTAAAATGTATGTGTGTCAGTTAGTTGATGCCACATGACAAGCTGCCCCAAACTTTAATACCTGAAAATGTTAAGTATTTACTAATGCACACAATACCGTCTGCTGGTATTCTTGCTGCTCTGGGCCAGGCTTAGCTGAATTCAGCTGTGCTTACACATGCTTCTGTGGTCAGCTGGTGGGTGGGCAGGGGGCTGGCTGAATGCTGAACTAGGATGGCCTCACTCACATATCTGGGGTTGGTTGGGGTGCCTGGACCTCATGTCTCTCTTCATTCAGCAGGTTGAGGATTGTTGTGGTGGTGGCTGGACAAGATCCTAAGAGTGACAGAAGCAGACAAAACCTCTAAAAGCCTCAACTCCACAAAGAATGTTCCTCTTTGCACTCTACTTGGTAAAAGAAGTCACAGGTTTGCTCAGATTCAAGGGGTAGGGAGATAGTTTCTACCTCTTTAGTGTGAGAAAGTGCAAAGCTGAATTGCAGAAAGCCTGATGCAAGGAACTGTGAAGCATCTGACTGTTTTTTTGTAATTTCCCGCCGGAAGGATACTTACCATATGTTGTTGTGTATCAATCAGCCTAAGTCAATTGAATGCTGTAACAAACAAGCCCAAAATCTCAGTGGCTTTTTTTCTTGTTCACAACCCAGTCCAATAAAGGCTAGTTTGTGTTACAGAGAGAAGGATCTCTGCTCTATGTAATTTTTCAAGGTTCCAGATTTGATTCCACCTTCTTCTAAAACCTCAGAGTTACTCTTTGATTTTCCATATGTAACCTCAGGTGAGAGAAAAAGAGTGCATAAACGATCATGCAGGAGGTTTCAGAGGTCAGACCTGGCTTACATCATTTCCATTGGCCTGAACTTGGCTCAGATTCCATTGACTATCTAACTGCAAAAGGCAGCTTCTTTGGTGCCAATGAGAAAATGAAACAAGTTGTTTCCATTGTCTCGTCTTTAAGGCTTCAACCCAAATTCCAAGCCAGCAGAAGTCCCATTCTCTATTCTGGCCACCAAATTCAGTGTTCTTCCTCTCATCACCAGAGGGACTGTTAATGCTGTGCTTAGATCATCTTTTTTTCCTTTTCTTCACTTCATCTCTTTCTGAACCTCACTTTCCTCATTTCTCACATTGGCATGACCCCACCTTATGGCGTTATAGTGAGGACCACCATGACAGTTAAGCACCTAGTAAAAAGTAGGCAAGCAATCATAATATTTCCCTTCTCTCCTCACCCCGACCTCAGGTACCATGTGAGTAGAACAGCAAGAGAGGAATGTGCCTGGAATTAGAGCTTAATGATGCTTCTGTGAAGAGACAAGGCTGTGGGCAGACACAGGGAGGGGTGCTATAGAACTTGGTCTCTGGCAACACCTGAAATGTGTTAGGGAAGGTGGAGTTGTATTTAAAGAAGCCAAGATTTTGTTCCAATAAAGTTTTAAAAACAAAAGCAGAAATATAGACAGAGAGATTTAGGATTTCATATGAGACCATGCACTGTTCTCAGAGTTGTAAAGAGCAGACATTTTCAAGAGGTACCTTCCTCTGGTACTTAGGAGATTACCCAGATGTCACTTCCATTCCAGAGCTTGCAAAGCTGTGATAGGTGGTAAAGTGATGCCACTGTCTTTGAGAGCAAAAATATGAGTCTTCACCTTCCCCTGGAAGCCAGGTGTTAAATCATCACTAAAATCACCACTAGATGGCAGTAACATCCAACACTTAATCTGAATGAATGCATCAAACCATTTCATTTTCATTTTTTTGGTTAACTTTTGCTTCTCTATGTCAAGCAAGCATTTATTCAAGGTAAAATAGAAGCAGCTGTACACTTGTCTCATCCTTACTTTACTCTTGACTTGGAGAATCATACAATTATAAAATGAAGGGAATGGCCATTCCTCAATCTATAAGGAACAGGCTACTCATTGGGCTCTCTCAGAGCTCATATTAAGAGACTTCAACCCTCCTGGACATGGATGAAAAGATAAATATCTAGTACTATCTGTACTTGACAAAGAGTCATATACTTGGCCCAATTGCTCTCTTTCTTAAATAAGAAAAAAAAAAGACAAACAAAAATTATTTAGGCAAAACCCACCAGACCTGACAAATGAAGAGGAAATAGGCAGTCTACTTGAAAAATAATTTAGAGTAATGATAGTAAAGATTATCCACAATCTTGGAAATACAATGGAGAAAATACAAGAAAAGTTTAACACGGACCTAGAAGAACTAAAGACCAAACAAACAGTGATGAACAGCATAATAAAAGAAATTAAAATTCCTCTAGAAGGAATCAATAGCAGAATAACTGAGGCAGAAGAATGGGTAAGTGACCTGGAAGATAAAATAGTGGAAATAACACCTGCAGAGCAGAATAAAGAAAAAAAAATGAAAAGGATTGAGGACAGTCTCAGAGACCTCTGGGACAACATTAAATGCACCAACATCAGAACTATAGGAGTCCCAGAAGAAGAGGAGAAAAAGAAAGGGACTGGGAAAATACTTGAAGAGATTATAGTTGAAAACTTCCCTAATATGGGAAAGGAAATAGTTAATCAAGTCCAAGGAGCACAGAGAGTCCCATACAGGATAAATCCAAGGAGAAACACACCAAGACACATATTAATCAAACTATCAAAAATTAAATACAAAGAAAAAATATTAAAAGCAGCAAGAGAAAAACAACACATAAGGGAATCCCGATAAGGTTAACAACTGATCTTTCAGCAGAAACTCTGCAAGCCAGAAGGGAGTGGCAAGACATATTTAAAGTGATGAAGGAGAAAAATCTACAACCAAGATTACTCTACCCATCAAGGATCTCATTCAGATTTGATGGAGAAATTAAAACCTTTACAGACAAGCAAAAGCTGAGAGAGTTCAGCACCACCAAACCAGCTTTACAACAAATGCTAAAGGAACTTCTCTAGTCAGGAGACACAAGAGAAGGAAAAGACCTACAATAACAAACCCAAAACAATTAAGCAAATGGTAATAGGGACATACATATCAATAATTACCTTAAATGTAAATGGACTAAATGCTCCAACCAAAAGACATAGACTGGCTGAATGGATACAAAAACAAGACCAGTATATATGCTGTCTACAAAAGACCCACTTCAGACCTAGGGACACATACAGACTGAAAGTGAGGGGATGGAAAAAGATATTCCATGCAAGTGGAAATCAAAAGAAAGATGAAGTAACAATTATCATATCAGACAAAATAGATATTAAAACAAAGACTATTACAAGAGACAAAGAAGGGCACTACATAAAGATCAAGGGAGCAATCCAATAAGAAGATATAACAATTGTAAATATTTATGTACCCAACATAGGAGCACCTCAATACATAAGGCAAATACTAACAGCCATAAAAGGGGAAATCAACAGTAACACAATCATAGTAGGGTATTTTAACAACCCACTTTCACCAATGGACAGATCATCCAAAATGAAAATAAGTAAGGAAACACAAGCTTTAAATGATACATTAAACAAGATGGACTTAATTGATATTTATAGGATATTCCATCCAAAAACAACAGAATACAAACTCTTCTCAAATGCTCATGGAACATTCTCCAGGATAGATCATATCTTGGGTCAAAAATCAAGCCTTGGTAAATTTAAGAAAATTGAAACGGTTTCAAGTACCTTTTCTGACCACAATGCTATGAGACTACGTATCAATTACAGGAAACAATCTATAAGAAATACAAGCACACACAGGGTAAACAACACACTACGTAATAACCAAGAGATTGCTGAGGAAATAAAAAACTACTTAGAAACAAATGACAATGAAAACAACAAACCAAAACCTATGGGCTGCAACAAAAGCAGTTCTAAGAGGGAAGTTTATAGTGATGCGAACCTACCACAAGAAACAAGAAACATCTCAACAAACAACCTAACCTTGCACCTAAAGCAATTAGAGAAAGAAAAACACACAAAAACCAAAGTTAGCAGAAGGAAAGAAATCATGAAGATCAAATCAAAAATAAATGAAAAAGAAATGAAGGATACAATAGCAAAAATCAATAAAACTAGAAGCTGGTTCTTTGGGAAGATAAACAAAATTGATAAACCATTAGCCAGACTTATCAAGAAAAAAAGGGAGAAGACAAAAATCAATAGAATTAGAAATGAAAAAGGAGAACTAACACCTGACACTGCAGAAATAGAAAGGATCATGAGAGATTACTATAAGCAACTATATGCCAATAAAATGGACAACCTGGAAGAAATGGACAAATTCTTAGAAATTCACAAGCCACAGACAATGAACCAGGAAGAAGTAGAAAATATGAACAGACCAATCACAAGAACTGAATTGAAGCTGTGATTAAAAAGCTTCCAACAAACAAAAGCACAGGACCAGATGGCTTCACAGGCGAATTCTATCAAACATTTAAAGAGCTAACACCTATCCTTCTCAAAACCTTCCAAAATATAGCCAAGGGAGGAATACTCCCAAACTCATTCTATGAGGCCACCATCACCCTGATACCCAAACCAGAAAGAGACGTCACAAAGAAAGAAAACTACAGGCCAATATCACTGATGAACACAGATGCAAAAATCCTCAACAAAATACTAGCAAACAGAACGCAACAGCACATTAAAAGGATCATAATCTATGGTCAAGTGAGGTTTATTCCAGGAATGCAAGGATTCTTCACTACATGCAAATCAATCAACGTGATACACCATATCAACAAACTGAAGGAGAAAAAACATATGATCATCTCAATAGATGCAGAGAAAACTTTTGACAAAATTAAACACCCAATTATGATAAAAAATACCCCAGAAAGTAGGCATAGAGGGAACTTTCCTCAACAAAATAAAGGCCATATGTGACAAACCCACAGCCAACATCATCCTCAATGGTGAAAAACTGAAACCGTTCCCACTAAGATCAGGAAGAAGACAAGGTTGCCCACTCTCACTACTATTATTCAACATAGTTTTGGAAGTTTTAGCCACAGCAATCAGAGAAGAAATAGAAATAAAAGGAATCCAAATTGGAAAAGAAGAAGTAAAGCTGTCACTGTTTGCAGATGGCATGATACTATACATAGAGAATCCTAAAGATGCTACCAGAAAACTAGTAGAGCTAATCAATGAATTCAGTAAAGTAGCAGGATACAAAATTAATGCACAGAAATCTCTTACATTCCTACACACTAATGATGAAAAATCTGAAAGTGAAATTAAGAAAACACTCCCATTTACCATTGCAACAAAAAGAATAAAATATCTACGAATAAACATACCTAAGGAGACAAAAGACCTGTATGCAGAAAACTATAAGACACTGAATAAAGTAATTAAAGATGATACAAATAGATGTAGAGGTATACCATATTCTTGGATTGGAAGAATCAACATTGTGAAAATGACTCTACTACACAAAACAATCTACAGATATAATGCAATTCCTGCCAAAGTACCACTGGCATTTTTCACAGAGCTAGAACAAAAAATTTCAAAATTTGTATGGAAACACACAAGACCCCGTATAGCAAAAGCAATCTTGAGAAAGAAAAACGGAGCTGGAGGAATCAGACTTCCTGACTTCAGACTATACTACAAAGCTACCCTAATCAAGACAGTACGGTACTGGCACAGAAACAGAAATATAGATCAATGGAACAGGATAGAGAGTCCAGAGATAAACCCACTCACATATTGTCACCTTATCTTTGATAAAGGAGGAAAGAATATACAGTGGAGAAAATACAGCCTCTTCAATAAGTCATTTTGGGAAAACTGGACAGCTACATGTAAAAGAATGAAATTAGAACACTCCCTAACACCATACACAAAAATAAACTCAAAATGGATTAAAGACCTAAATGTAAGACCAGACACTGTAAAACTCTTAGAGGAAAACATAGACAGAACACTCTATGACATGAATCTCAGCAAGATCCTTTTTGACCCACCTCCTAGAGAAATGGAAATAAAAACAAAAAGAAACAAATGGGACCTAATGAAACTTAAAAGCTTTTGCACAGCAAAGGGAACCATAAACAAGACAAAAAGACAACCCTCAGAATGGGATAAAATATTTACCAATGAAGCAACTGACAAAGGATTAATCTCCAAAATTTACAAGCAGCTCATATATCAAAAACACAAACAACTCAATCCAAAAATGGGCAGAAGACCTAAATAGATATTTCGTCAAAGAAGATACACAGATTGCCCACAGACACATGAAAGAATGCTCAACATCATTAATCATTAGAGAAATGCAAATCAAAACTACAATGAGATATCATCTCACACTGGTCAGAATGTCCATCATGAAAAAATCTAGAAACAATAAATGCTGAAGAGGGTGTGGAGAAAAGGGAACCCTCTTGCCCTGTTGGTGGGAATGTAAATTTATACAGCAACTATGGAGAACAGTATGGAGGTTCCATTAACTACTAAAAATAGAACTACCATATGACACAGCGATCCCACTACTGGGTATATACACTGAGAAAACCATAATTCAAAAAGAGTCATGTACCAAAATGTTCATTGCAACTGTATTTACAATAGTCAAGACGTGGAAGCAACCTAAGTGTCCATCAACAGATGAATTGATAAAGAATATGTAGCACATATATACAATGGAATATTACCCTGCCATAAAATGAAACGAAATTGAGTTATTTATAGTGAGGTGGATGGACCCAGAGTCTGTCATACAGAGTGAAGTAAGTCAGAAAGAGAAAGACAAATACCATATGCTAACACATATATATGGAATGTTAAAAAAAAAAAAGTGGTCATGAAGAACCTAGGGGCAAGGCAGGAATAAAGATACAGACCTACTGGAGAATGGACTTGAGGATACAGGGAGGGGGAATGATAAGCTGGGACAAAGTGAGAGAGTGACATGGACATATATACACTGCAAAATGTAAAATAGATAGCTAGTGGGAAGCAGCCGCATAACACAGGGAGATCAGCTTGGTGCTTTGTGTCTCCCTAGAGGGTTGGGATAGGGAGGGTGGGAGGGAGGGAGACGCAAGAAGGAAGAGATATGGAGATATATGTATATGTATAGCTGATTCACTTTGTTATAAATCAGAAACTAACACACCATTGTAAAGCAATTATCCTCCAATAAAGATGTTAAAAAAATATTTAGGCACTTGGTGAGAACTTAGCCTACCTGGTGGCTCTTTTCCTAAGTTAATAGCCATTTGGTTTTCTAGACAAGCTTCTTCTTAACTTCACTTTCACTTTCTCTCCCAAATGCCTCTTTCCCATTTGCAAATTCATTTGTACATCCAAAGTCAGGTTTTTTCAATGAACTATTAGAGTAGGGGTGAAATAAAAATATGGGAACATTAAAAAGGACGCGTGATGATTGAAATCCATGCCATGCTCTAGGAACACCAAAGAATCTGGAGCTGTGGATCGCAGGATATTCCATGAGAGAGTTTCATGGGGTCTTGAATTAGTCCCAGAGAACTTCCAGGAAACTCAGCTTCCAAAGTATTGACCTCCTTCAGGAAACAGGGATAAATATGAAGCCTAGGTCTGTCTATTTCTATGATCAGGAACCAAGTGACCTACAGAATGTGTAACAGCTAAAAAATGTTGCCACCAAAAACTTCCCTCCTTACCATGAGGTAGTTCCAATAATAAATTACCACTGCTTGATATTTGGGCCTTAGAAACTTTATACTGATGTCTACAATATTGTCAGGTGGGCTGGGAATGGGGCAGGCATTAGCCTGAGACATGCACACTGAGGTGAGACAAGGGATAGATCCAAAGGTGGGAGAAGTCAAGTAATGTTCAGTGCTGCTTGGGCTGTACCTGTCTCCATATTCACTTTGGAAATGTCTGTACCAACAACTTGCATCCAGTCAATGGAGTTGGAATTAGACTGGTGGACACTGAGAGTCTAACAGGCCAGGTGGAAACACTACAAAGTCTTGTTCAAAGCAAGAATATCCAGGTCAGGAGCTGGGTCACTGCAGCTAGAATCTGGGCTAGTGAACTAGACAAGTAAACTGATTGGACAAAGGACAGAGCATCAAGGCTGCAGCTCTAGTCTGTGGACTGGGTGAATGTAGGGGAAGAAGGTAGAAGAGGTGAACTGCAACCGATTCTTACCCATCCCTCCTGGTAACCAATCCTGCTAGTAGATCTCAGATCTAATTAGTAGCAAGCAGTGTGGGAGGAGCCCCTCAGTCATCCGGGGTCAAGAATCGTGGGTCTGGGATAATATAATACCAACCTGGGATGGGAGTCACACTGCATTATTCATCGCCATCTGCAGTAGGTAAGGGCTGAGGCTTTAGCTGGGACACATCTGCAGAACCATCTGTGAACAGCTGGGGACTCAGAAGCAGTGAAAGCAAGGCTAGGGCTAATGCAGCACTGAAAAAGTTGGACCTTTTAACGTGTCCACAGCGGTTACCATACAGGAGCTCTTTTGATAGTTGTCTGGACTAGAATCCACTAAAAACAACATTTCCTACCAGAAAGCATTCATATATGACATTGACATACATAAATGGAAAGAAGGGGAGACTGGGAACCATCCTTTCAACTTGAAGCAAAAATACAAGGGTAATTCTTTTACAAGATTCTCTTTTATATCTATACTTTCAAATCTTGGTTTCCCAGTGAATAAAATATATCTGATGATGAGAAAGCAAGAAGAAGGAAAGACATATCCAAGAAGATATAAGCACTTCTCTATTTTTTAGTCATGTGGAAATTAATTATTTTAAAGATGTATCTAGTTGCTTCTCCTTCTTAGAAAATTTAATTTGGACCTAAGATATTTTGTTAATGATGAAGAAAACATATTCCATCTGGAGTAACAATGGAAGTTCATATTAAAATTTATCAGCAAAATAGAATAAATATTTGTAGCACTAAGGTAAAAAGTCTGACAGGGGATTACAATTGCATATATGAGAAAAAATAATAATTTCTAGCTCTTTTTTACCAACTCAGCAAATGACTTAAAAACTTTAGTAATTTAATATAGTATTTCCCAAATGACAATGGTTTTCTTATCCATTGGAACGAGAACGCCAGGAGGACAGGGAATTTTATCCATTTTATTTACTGCTGTCTTTCTAATGTGTAGAATGTAGCAAACACTCAGTAAACACTGTGAATAAATGAGAGAGACCAATTTGAAAGCATTATATCTGCACATGGACAGCCTCATACCCATTTCAGTGTTTCAACAAGCGTTCAGCTCTCCCAATGACATCATCCTTGCCCTCCCCTTCCTTCCACTCAATGTATCATGGAGAGTTTGGGATTACTGAACACTAGAGGATGGCTGTCTGATACGGAGCATCCATTTTTGTTCTGCTCTGATAATAAAAAATCCAGTGGAAAAACCAAAAGGTGAGATGAGGCTGTAAAAATTCCTGGAAATACTTTAGAATGCAGAGAATAAGGGTTTGGAGACTGTCATGGAAAGACAATCTCCCTTTCAGTTTCTTCTCTTTTAAAAAAAAATAATTAATTAATTTTAAAAATTAATTTTATTGGAGTATAGTTGATTTACAATGTTGTGTTAGTTTCTGCTGTACAGTAAAGTGAATCAGTTGTACATATATCCACTCTCTTTTAGATTCTTTTCCCATATAGGTCATCACAGAGTATTGGGTAGAGTTCCCTGTGCTATACAGTAGGTCTGTATTAGTTATCTATTTTATATATAGTAGTGTGTATATGTCAATCTCAATCTCCTAATCCAGCCTCTGTTCTTGATCACAAAGAGCAAAATAGAAGGATACATTGCTTCCCTTTAGGACTTAAATTCTGATACTTCAGTTGATTTTCACTCTCTTTCTCAAAAACTCTGTTATCATAACTGTGTTTGTAGTTAATACCCCCACTGAAATTTCCATTGACAGATGGTGCCATTGTGCCACCTCCCACAAAATAGTAATCATGCCTGTGGCCTCTCGTGGACTTGGATCATTGCAAGTTGTTCAGTCACCTTTGTCTAAGAAATAAGGGCCACAGTCAAGGTACTGATTTTGCCAAGCTCAGTCAAACATCCTGAAATGTTTTCCAACATTGGGAATTTGACAAGATCCCAAAAATATTTGGCTCTTGTCCCCCTTTTCCCCTTAATTGCTGAGCACAAACAGAAAATGTAATCCATCTGCTTCAGAGTCATTTTCCCAAAACTCATCCAAATTTTCCTTGGTCAGAATTATTTGAAGCCTTTGTATTCATGAGCCTAACACCTTCTCTCTCACGTTTTATATCTTGGAACTTGGAAGCAGACAGATCCAAAAGGAACAGAACTCAGTTTCAAACACAAGACATAATCTGTAAAATCGGATGCTGGGGGTGGGGTGTCGAGAGTGTCACTTCCAGAATTACAGCTGTGACACATCTGAGGGGGAGTTAAGGGAGTCTCTACAACAAATGTGTCCTAAGAAAGCCAGAGAACACAGCTAACTGAGCACAGAGTCCTCTCCACCCCGTATCCAGCAGCAACTGGGACCCAACACCTCACCACAGTTCCCTGGTGGGAAAGTTGGGAAACAGAGATTTCACTAACTCCTGCTCTTTGGTACTTGGTCATATTGTAAACACTGGACTTGGAGCACAGAAAGGCTCCCAAGATCCACCTAAGACCTTTTAATAAGCCCCTGACACTCAAAGTGAGACAAAAATGGGTCAGAGTCCTAACTTCTATTATGGTACTTACTGGTTTTGTGACCATGGGCAAGTTCGTTAATGTCTCTGAACGTATGCTTTTTCATTGTAAATAAAGATAAGAAAACCTTCATGGCATATATATTGTGAGACTTACATAAGATTAGAGAGCTTAGCACAGTGCCTGGCATTTGGAAAGCACTCGTTAATGACGACTATGTCTATCGTTATTGGTAATTTTTAGAACAGCGTTATTGAGGTATAATTCACATACCATACAATTTATTTATTTAAAGTGTACACTTCAGTGGCTTTCGGTATATTCATAGAGTTGTGCAATCATTACCACAATCAATTTCAGAACATTTTATCATCCGAAAAAGAAACTCCATATCCATTAGTCACTCACCATTACTTCCCAGTCCTAGACGACCACTAGTCTACTCTTTGTCTCTATGGATTTGCCTATTCTGGACGTTTCATATAAATTGCATTATACAATTTCATATAAATGGAATGATGTGGTCTTTTGTGAGTGACTTCTTTCATATGACACAATATTCTCAAGGCTCATCCATGTTGTAGCATATATCAGTATTTCATTTAAATATATATATATAATGTTAAAACATTTTCTCTCATTCTGTGGGTTGTTTTTACTTTCTTGATGATATCCTGTGAAGCAGAAAATTTATTACTTTTGATGAAGTCCAATTTACCAATTTTTTCTTTTGTTGCTTGTGATTTTGGTATCATATCTGTGAAATCCAGTACCATGAAGATTTTCTCCCGTGTTTTCTTTTAAGCATTTTATAGTTTTAGCTCTTACATTTAGATCTTTGATCCATTTTGAGTTAATTTTGGGGTATGGTGTGAGGTAAGAATCGAACTTCATTCTTTTGTAAGTCGATATCCAGTTGCCCCAGCACTGTATATTGAAAAGATTATACTTTCCCCATTGAATCTTGTGGCACTACCTGTGGAAAATCAGTTGATCATAAATTAGAAGGTTTACTTCTGACTCTCAGTTCTCATCTATTGATCTATGATTGTCCTCATGCCAATACCACAGTGTCCTGATTAATGTCAATTTGTAGTAAGTTTTGAAATCAGAAGCTGTAAATCTTCAAACTTTTTGTTCTTTCCAAGATTGTTTTTCTATATTCAAGGTCATGTCATCTACAGAGAGAGATAGTTTTACTTCTTCCTTTCCAATCGTTTATTTCCTTTTCTTGCCTCCAGTATAATTTTTAATAGAAGTGACAAGAGCAGACAACTTTGTCTTGTTCTTCATCTTAGGGTAAAAGAATCTTTCATCATTAAGAATGAGGTTAGCTGTTGTCTGCTCATGGATGACCTTTATACAGTTGAGGAAGTTCTTTTCCTTTTCAAGTTTGTTAACTGCACTTATCATGAAAGAATGTTATTGTTACTGTACGAAAATGCAAATGTTCTATTTTTTCTGCCTTTTTCCCCATTTTGGGGTTTCTTTCCAGAACCTGGTAGGACATCAGGATGACATCAGGAAAGAAGAAGCCATGGGCTGCTGTGCATCCATTCCCTGAAGTGCCCTATGAGCAAGCATCTGCCACCCCCTCCCTCCTGTCTGCACTCCTGACCTAGTGGTACCCTTGTTGTTCTGGCACAAGCTGCGTCCCTCCCACTTTGATCTACTTTTCTGGCCTACTGTCTCCTGTTTCTGGAACCCTGGCTTCCTGTCGCTCTTCTTCAGTGTTCAGCTCCCATTTCTACCTCTTTCCAGGTGTGCTAGGCTGCTTTGGCAGCTACTGGTGTTTGGAAAGCAAGAGCCTGTTTTCCAGGCATTAGTTTCCTTTTCACTTGTATGCCCAGTTTGATTCCACAAATGTTTTATGAGAACTTTTAATGCCAGGAATTGTGCTTGTTTGATCCTTAGAATACTCACTATAACCCCATGATATTGTTCCTAGTTTGGTCCCATTTTTCAGAAGAGAAAACAGAGGCTCCATGTGGCTAATTTGTCTGAGGTTACATACACAGTAAGTGGCAGAGCCAGTATTTGATTACAGATCTCTCTGTTTGGAATAAAAGGGAAGGGCATGTGTACAGTCGTAATTGCTAAGACAGAACTCAGGACACCAGTTGCCATGTTGGAAGAGGCAGGAAAATCTAGGAAAGTGGTATGTCTTATTTCAAATACAAGGGTCCTATTTCTCTAGCTTTTGCCTATTGGCCCAGCCCCATCTTCAAAAAAAAAAAAAAAAAGTCCACCCACCCAAGGCATGCTGAACCATGTTAGGCTCTCTCTATTGCTGTACTTTTTCATAGGATGTATCTCTGCCTGTCTCTTCTACCCTACTGCCAACTTCTAGATGCCTGGCCAACTTGTATTGCTACTCAAGACCCAATAAAGGAATCCCTTCCCCTGGGAAGTCTTTCTGACCCACACTAGGCTATGCTCCATCATAATCCATACTCACCTATGTCATAATGCCCTCCACATTGATGTTCTCCTCCATCTTCCCCACAACCAATCACCAATAAATCATAAGCAACTTGAAGGCAGTGGCCATAGTTAGTTTTCTCCTGTTTCCCAGGACTCAGGATAGTTCCTAGTCCAATGCTTCTTGAATAACTTATTTAATCTTCAGGATGAGCTCCTACTGACAGATGTCCTCGCCGATAGGAGATTTAAATCACCTCTCCATCCAAGTAGAGAAATGGTTGGGACAGTTTCATATTTCCTTCCATTGTGGAGAATCTGAATCCTAAAACAAGTGGCTCAAGACCTGACATTTGAACTTAAAACAGTAGAAGTACCTATCCATTCTGCAAAACACAACTCACAGTCATCAGGTCACCATGAGGCAGACCTTAGGAAAGATGATGATCTAAAGGAAGAAACCAGGGCTTCCCTGGTGGCGCAGTGGTTGAGAATCCGCCTGCCGATGCAGGGGACACGGGTTCGTGCGCTGGTCCGGGAGGATCCCACGTGCCGCGGAGCGGCTGGGCCCGTGAGCCATGGCCGCTGAGCCTGCGCGTCCGGAGCCTGTGCTCCGCAACGGGAGAGGCCACAACAGTGAGAGGCCCGCGTACCACAAAAAAAAAATAAAAATAAAAAAAAATAAAGGAAGAAACCAAAAGCCTCACTTTAAAGGCAGGGCAAGAGCACCCTAACATTCTTAGATACTTCTCAACATCCAGGGATCCAGAGTCAGTGCCAGAAACCACCTTTAAGTTGAAAAGCACAAGGCAGTCATGTCTTTAGCTATTAAACAAAATGATCACTTCACTTCTGACTCAGTGTCAGCTCAGTGAAAAGAAGCCAGCTTCAGTCGAGGAGCGTTCTGGATTCTTTGTCACAACTCTGAGAGCAAAGCCTTAAGCAGTCAGTCACCTTTTGCTTTCTCCTCAAAGAGAAGGCTGTGAGGTCAGACCCAAGATGACAATGCCTAACAGCCCCTGAAAGGCTCTTCGTATTAGTCCTTGCCAATTTCCCTCCAAGTCCTGGCACATCTTGGGCTGAAGGCACACATGTTATTTTCATTTAAGCATGAATGCTGAACCACTGGGTATTTTTTTTCCTAGGTTTTCTGTTAACTCTGTCTACAAAAATGTGGTTTTAAGAAATATTACTCCTGGTCATTTATCTAACAGACCATACTGTGAACTGTAAGCTCCATCCTTCTTGACACTTTCACGTTCTGTTAAAGTGGGATCTCTTACCGGGAAATTTACTCAGACAGGGGAGTTCATTTGGGGTTAAAACTGTAAAGTGGCCAATTATCTCTCAGTCATTGGTTGCATATGATTTTACCCCAAGCTTTGGAAACAGAGACAACATTTAGCAAACATTCTGCTCCAAAGCTAATGTTTGGAAAGAATAACAGCATGTTGGGAATAAATTACATGATCTTTAGTGCATTTTCGTGTTATTGCCTGTTAACACTCACAGTAGTGTGCCAGCTCATGAGAGAATGCCAGTCTTCTAAGGAATCGATTTCTGAATTGTTGAGCTATGGCATCCCTGTTGTAAAGTTGAACAGGCTGGGAGCACAGGGGGCCATGTTTGTGGGAGCCCACCTAGGGGAAGCTATGAATCATAGGTTGTCCTTACACTTTGATGATGACCAGAGCAGACTCTGATTAATGGAATTTGAGACTTTTCATCTTGGACTATCTAGTTTCCCACTTCATGGGTTATATTAATCCTAAAACCAGGTAATCTAATTATACCTAATAAAATAACTCATTTAACTAATTCACCTGCTAGGTTCAAGTTTCTTTGTTTTTGTTTTTTTGTTTTTTTGCCAGACTGTGGAAGAATAGTGCAATGCTTTAAAAGATCATCGATTCTGTTTCTATGAAATATTCAGAATAGGCAAATCCATAGAGATAAAAATTAGATTAGTGGTTTCCTAGAGCTGGGAGGATGGGGGAACTGCAGAGCGCTGGCTTAAAGAATGTGGGGTTTCTCTGGGGGGTAATAAAATGTTCCGAAACTAATTGTGGTGAGGGTCACACAACTCTGTATATATACTAAAAGCCCTTGAACTGTACATTTTAAGTGAGAAAATTGCATGGTATGTGAATTATACTCAATAAAGCCATTTAAGAAACCACAAAACCTTGCCCTCACAAAGAGAGGAAAGATATTAATACTTTCAGGTGGAAATAGGAAGAACTAAAGATACGTACCACAGGGGCTGAGGAAGATCTACACAGCACAGCTTCCTTTTGGCTTTGGGCTTTCCTTTCATCTGGAACTGTCAGGACCTCTCCTCATACATGTTTAGGTCTGGGAGGGTGGGAGAGAGGGACTTACAGGAACAGGAAGAGAGCTTCTAATAACTGATTAGAAATGAAACCCATGGGAAGATGGCAAAGATGTCCTGGGAGGAGAAACACCAGATTTGAACCTCTTGGTGGGGTCCCAATGCAAGTCCAACCTCCCAGACAGCTGGTGGCAAGAACAGTGTCTTATTTAAAGGGGAAATAGGGCTTCCCTGGTGGCGCAGTGGTTGAGAATCCGCCTGCCGATGCATGGGACACGGGTTCGTGCCCCGGTCCGGGAAGATCCCACATGCCGCGGAGTGGCTGGGCCCGTGAGTCATGGCCACTGAGCCTGCGCGTCCAGAACCTGTGCTCCGCAAAGGGAGAGGCCACAACAGTGAGAGGCCCGCGTACCACAAAAAAATAAAATAAAATAAAAAAATAAGGGGAAGATGACCTTTTTTCATCTGAGAGGTGTCTCCTGTAACTGTGGCGTCTCCATTCTAAATCTCTCCAGAACATCACCGTCCCCAGTCTCACTCAGCCTCCCACACTCCTGGGGAAAGGGCTCTAGAATCAGGGCTTTCCACAAAATAAATCAACAAGAACTAACCCTGAAGCAACTTATATGTCTAAATATTACACCATACACAAACAACACAAACCTATATTTCAGAACCTGCAAGCTGCCATAGAAATTCTTCAGGTAGACGAAGATCTTTTATTGCATGTTTAAGGGATTTATTTTTTATTGGTGTGGTCTTATTTTCTTTTAAAATATCCATCACCATTGCCACCTTCACCATACACACTCTTTGCCACCATTTTTGTTTGTTCCCCCAAATTCCCATATTTAGTCAAAAGCAAAATTATCAGGTATATTTAATATAAATAACTCCAAATAATTTCAAATGTGTTAACACTTTTAAAAATTTTAAACTGATTGAAATATTATAAATGATCAATTGCTGTTGTAGGCAATATGAAACTGTCGAGCAGTGCTGTATAAGAATTTTAAATAAAAAGTTCAAGGGGCAGAAGTTGAGACACAGATGTAGAGAACAGACGTATAGACACCAAGTGGGGAAAGCCGCGGGGGCGTGGGGATGGTGGTGTGATGAACTGGGCGATTGGGATTGACATGTATGCACTAATGTGTATAAAACTGATGACTAATAAGAACCTGCTGTATAAAAAAATAAATAAAATTAATTTTTTTTAAAAAAGCATTGAAAAAAAAAAAGTTCATCAAGAGATTATTCTGGGGCTTCCCTGGTGGCATGGTGGTTAAGAACACGTGTCCCCTGCCTGCCAATGAAGGGGACACGCGTTCGAGCCCTGGTCCAGGAAGATCCCGCGTGCCGTGGAGCAGCTAAGCCTTTGCGCCACAAGTATTGAGCCCACATGCACACTACTCAAGCCCGTGCATCTAGAGCCCGTGCTCTGCAACAAGAGAAAACAGTGCAATGTGAAGCCCATGCACCACAACGAAGAGTAGCTCCTGCTCGCTGCAACTAAAGAAAACCCATGTGCAACATAGAAGACTCAAAGAGCCAAAAATAAATAAATAATTTTCTTTATTAAAAAAAAGAGAGACAGATTATTCTTCAGGAGTGTGACTCTTGAGTTCCAGGTTTGGTGTCCTCTGTACCTGTGGACCCCTGCTTCTTCACTCTGGCAATGAGGATTTGCCACTGTTTTGTGCTGTTCTGGTCTCTACATTCTTGCGGTTGGAACAAAGGCTAAGCTGAGTGCTGGTTAAGGAGATAGTGGGGCATGGGGCAGAGAGCCCAATTTTTCCTCTCCTCTTGGAAGTACCTGCAACTGGGTGATAGTTTTCATACTGGAATTCTTTGGAGTTTGTGGGTCAAACTAAGCTGAGTGACGTGGTGTCATTCCTGTTCCTCTGATCCCTGTTTCCCTGGAAGAACCAAGGAGAAAGAGCTCCCTTCTCCCGTGCATGCCTCCATCCACCTTCCATGACAAGGAAGCTGCCTTTGGGAAGCTGCCAAGATCCTGGGGTGGGACCTGAGACCTTGACCTCTCAGGAAAAGGTAGTGAAGCTACCAGCTGAGTGACACAGACCTACTTCCTGAGTCAGTGACTAAACACGGCCAAAGGAATGTGAGGCATTTCTTTCCCTCCCCCTTGACCAGCCTTGGCAAGGCTGCTGGTGCAGCCAGAGGTGCTGAACCCTGGGAGTAGCTGCTGGGCCACTTCCAAGGCTGCAGAGTGCAGAGCTGCTCCTCAGCTTGTTGGTGGGTTTCTTCACATTTAGTTTTCCTAACTTGAAAATAACTAGAATGAAAGTTCATTTAAATAAACTATTTTGACCCATCTTTTCCTTCTCCCTTCTTCTTTCAAACAGCTGTCTTATTTTTAATGAGAGTATGACTACATGACAGAGTAGAAAAATTCACATTTCCCTGAATTTTCAGGCTTTTTGTACCCTCTGGGATTTATATGAATAAGCTCACACTCTAGAATAGAGATGCAAACATCAAAGATGTCATTGAAAACAAGATAGAAAAAAGTAATAGGTCTGGGTAATCCATATATTGAGTTATCTTCTGATACGAAATATTTTCAAGAATATAGGACAACATGGAAAAACACTCTAGTCTATGATCACAGTCACATAAAAATGGACAGTGTATGAGCAAAGACTAGCAAGGATTGTAAAGAACCAATGAAGAATGTGAATATTTTCTTTGTTAAACTTCTGTAATATTGTTTAAATGATGTCTTTTTTTAGTGAGGAGGGAAAGGAAAATGTGTCACAAATAATACATACACACAAAACAGCCCTGCTCCTTTTGGGTTTTGTATGTTAAAAACTGGATATAAAACTAATCCTCAGTTTTCCGTTCCTTTTCTTCTTCCCTTTCTCCGTTGCTAGGCATGACTCTGCAAAGAGTTTCCACTATCTTCACCAGGAGGAGTGACAACCCCCATGGCTGTAGAGACACATGAGTGATTCTCATCCAGAAGTGGTGTCAGAACGCTACTAACCTAAGGGTCCTTCTCATATCTCAATGACAGGGTTGTGTATTTTCAAATACTTGGCAAAGCACCCAAATTTCCTTCCCAGTTGACTCCCAATCAGGTGGGATAAGAAGGATTTCTTGACACAGGTAACTGGCCTGGACATCCTGACCCCCAGGCCAAGTGGGGCTGCATCTCAATAACTCCATCATCTGCCCCAGAGTCCGCTTGCAGTTTTCCTTAATCAACCTTAGAAAATGGAGGTAAATGTTGAGAATTATGACTTTGGCTGAATTAGTTCTGTTGGCAATGTTGGTAGTCAGACCTATTTTTTCAAAGTGCTTGTCTCACCTCTCTCTTGGTGCTCAGCCTGAAGATATAAGGCAGGGGAAGAATCTAATCCAGAATCCCCACATTGTATGTTTATGTATAGCTGTATAGGTGTTATAACAGCTATAAAGACAAAATTCTTGGGCTCATATCTTGGTGCTATCTTTTGTTATCTTGGTCTAATGACTCAACATCTCTGAGCAACATTTTAATTCTTTGTAACATAAGGGAAGTTAGTACCTATTTCACATGGTTGTTGTGAGGATGAAATGAAATGATGCTTGTAAAGTGTTCCCATGGTGCCCAGAACATGGTGAGAACTCAATAAATGTTAGTAGTGATGTTTGTTATTATGATCATCTTCTTTATTATATTTCCCCTTCATTCTTCAGTTTGTTCATCACAAAGTGGGATAGAAGCACCTTGAAGTAGCAACAATAGCAGGGAACCTGGAATCAGATCCCTTCCATTCTCATAGCTGAATGGCTTTGACAAGTGCTTAGCACATCTGAATCTACTGTCCCATCTGTAAAACATCGATAGTGACACTCATCCCACAGAGCTCCTGGGAAGAGTCACTATAATAAGATACAGGTTAATGTTCAATTAATACTAACTGCTCAGTAAATAACTGTTAAAGCAGGATTTCCGTTTGGGCCACTCACTCAGTTTGTCTCTTTTTAGCTTAGATTTGCAACTAAAGGAGAAGGCATCCCACCCTTCCCTATCTGCTTCCAGCAAAGAGCAGTAGGACAGGAAGCCAAAGCAGGAGCCAGCTTTTGGCAGGCTCTGGACAAGGACTGTGATCACAATACCACTGTGCAGAACTTCTACAACTAAATATGTGCAAATTATGATATTCAAGCTGGAATACCATCCAAGTGTGTTTTGGACCTGTAGTGACCACATCCCAGGTGGACTGGGGTGGTGAAGATGTCTAGCCAAGAATTTTATTATTTTATTTAAAAGTGTGAATCATCAGACAAGCAACCTCTCCATCCAGGTGCTTTATTCAGATTTCACATAACAGCTACTTCCTTGGCAGCTGAGCAAGGCAAAAATGCCTGGTGGAAATTGTTCAAGGCCTGGGGAGATCTCAGAGGTTAACATCTCAGTGCTTTAAGCAAGGCAACCTTGGGAATATCAAACTCTCTATGACTCAGTTTCCTCATGCATACAATAGGAAAATAATAGGAAATACGGCATAGGTTGTTGTTATCAAGACCAAATGAGATGTGTGAAAAATTATCAGAAGAGAGAATGGCACATGTAAGACCTGAATGTGTGTTTGCTTGCTATAGTGATAATGGTTATTGTACCAAGGCATTTGGGACTTTCAAAATGCATCACATTCTTACTTCTGCTCTAATAAGTATGTATTATTTTTGGAGAAAAGACTTTGTATATCACAAATGAAATGAAGATACAGAGCTGTTTGAAATATATGACAACTGAACAGGTTCCTTTAGTCCTGTAGGCTGAAATCTGAGCCCTCTCCCTCTACCTGTGATCTGCCATCTTATGCCACTGCCTCAAGCTTTGTAAATTCAGAGGCTGCAGGACATCCCAGTACATGTGCTCCCATAGCTGAAATGGGACTGGCCTTGGCAGCTGTGTGATATGTAGGCACACATACATGGAGGTTGGACTCGGGTCTAAGCTGCTTCCATACCTCCCACAGTGGGTCGAGGTGTGTGACTACTGCGGTCCTTGTACCTGACTTTGATGGACCTGCACCAGCTGATCTGTGCTGGTGGGTTTGTGAACACAGCACCTGAGGGACACCAGGACTGATTGCCTGCATTTTCACAGCTGAGGTGGGGCTGAATTCAGTGCCAAAAACAGTGTACTTTGTGAGCCTTCACAATGAGTGACACCACAGAGTGCATTCTCCTGTAGACAACTCTGGCAGAGAAATCCTCAGTGGTTCCTCTCCCAGGAGGAGTACTCCAATACCACCTACCTCCCACAGCAGCTAAGAAATGGATCTGGGGGCTTCTACAGCAACAACTGGGGGTCAGACCCTGCCCCCAACAGGACTATGACAACCAAAGAGTGAAGAGAAGACCCCACTCAATATCCAGTTCAAACTCTGGTCACCACAACACCAGTCACACCTCCTATCAAAGTAATAATGACCAGCACACACTGAGGAAAGACATGGCAGGCATCCATACTAAAAACAGCCCTCACACCAAAAATATTAAATTCATGCAGACTAAACAAAGATGCACTCACATAAAAATAAACCTTCAAGACCACAGTAATAACTGTTTCTCCTAAACTCATAAAGTAAGAAAAATATAAGTAAAATAAATAAGCAAGGAAATCACTCCCAATTAAAAGATCAAGAGAATTCCCCTGAAAGAACAAACAATGAAACAGACCTCTTCAGTTTAATAGATGCTGAGTTCAAAAGGGAGGTAATGTAAATACTGAAGGAATTGAAAAACTATCAATAGAAATGCAAGTTACTGTAAAAAGTAACTAGAAACTATAAAGAGGAACAAAAAGATATTAGAAAACTCATTTGCCAAGACGAAAGCTGAGCTTGAGGCAATAAATAGCAAACTGAATAATGCAGAAGAATGAATAAGTGATCTGGAAGATAGAATGATGGAAATCACCCAATCAGAATAGCAAATGGAGAGACAAATGAAAAAAAAGATAATAAAAGCAATATAAGAGACCTATGGGATAATATAAAGCTTGCCAATCTACACATAATAGAGATCCCAGAAGAAGAAAAAAGAGGATCGAAAGTATATCTGAAGAAATTATGGCTGAAAACTTACCAAACCTAAAAAGAAAACAGACTTCCAGGTACAGGAAACACAGAGAGTCCCAAACAAGATGAACCAACCCAAAGAGACCTACACCAAGTCATATTATAATTAAAATGGAAAATGTTAAAGATAAAGAGAGGATTCTAAAGACAGCAAGAGGAAAACAAAGAGTTAATTACAAGGGAAGCACCACAAGGCTCTCAGCTTATTTCTCTACAGAAATGTTGCAGGCCAGAAGAGAGTGGCAAGATATATTCAAAGTCCTGAAAGGGAAAACCCTGTAACCTAGGATACCCTAACCACCAAGATTATCATTTAGATTAGAGGGAGAGATAAAGAATTTCTCAGACAAGCAAAAACTGAAAGAATAGAGCAATACTAAACCTATCTTAAATGAAATATTTAAAGGTCTTCTCTAAATAAAAAAGAAGCAAGAATCTATAGGAAAGAGAAAAATCATAATTGGAAAGTAAATCACTTAAATAAGCCAGTACACAGATTAAGAACAAAAATCAAAAATTTCTGTGAAAGCAGTGGTAACCACAGTGAAGAGCAGAACGATAAACATGAGATGTAAAAGAGGACATGAAAATCATAAAATGTGGTAGAGGAGAGTGAGAAAATACAGATTTTTAAAAAACATGTTTAAGCCTATATACCCACCAGTCTAAGCAAGTAGATATAGGAAGGGGTTAACATATTTGAAAAATAGGATAACCACAAAGCAAAAACATACAGTAAATTCACAAAAGCCACAAAAACAGAGAACACAAGCATAATACAAAAGAAAACCATCAAACCACAAGAGGAAAAACAAAAAGGAAAAAAAGGAACAAAGAAGAAATACAAAATCAATGGGAAGGCAAGGTTTAAAATGACAATACATACTTATCAATAATTACCTTAAATATCAATGGACTTAATGCTCCAATCAAAAGACATAGGGTGGCAGACTGGGTAAAAAAAACAAGAGCCTACAATATTCTGCCTATAAGAGATCCACTTTAGGGCAAAGGACACACACAGATTGAAAGTGATGGGATGGAAAAAGATATTTTATGCAATTGGAAATGACAAGAAAGCAAGGGTAGCTATACTCACATCAGACAAAATGGACTTTAAAACAAAGGTCATAAAGAAAGATAAAGAAGGACACTATATAATGATAAAAGGATCAGTACAAGAAGAGGATATTACACTTGTTAAGATATATGCACCCAATATAGGAGCATCCAAATACAAAAAACAAATACTAACAGACAAAAAGGGAGATATTGATGGTAATACAATAATAGTAGGAGACTATATGTATAAAATAGATAACTAATAAGAATCTGCTGTATAAAAAATAAAATAAAATAAAATTCAAAAAATTAATAGTAGGAGATTTTAAGAGCCCACTGACATCAATGGACAGACCTTCTAGACAGAAAAGCAATAAAGCAGAAGAGATCCTAGATTACATAATAGAACAGTGAGACATAATTGATGTTTTCAGGACAATACATCCCCCACCCAAAAAAAAACAGAATACACATTCTTTTCAAGTACACATGGAACATTCTCTAATACTGACCACATACTAGGACACAAAACAAGCCTCAGAAGTTTAAGAGGATATAAATTATTTCAAGCATCTTTTCTGACCACAGTGGCATGAAATTAGAAATCAACCACAGAAGGAGAAATGAGAAAAAAAATTACATGGAAAATAAACAACATGATACTAAAAAAACAATAAGTTAATGATGAAATCAAAGAGGAAATTAAAAAATACATTGAGACACATGACAATGAAAACACAACCATAGAAAATCTATGGGATGCTAAAAAGCAGTTCTTAGAGGGAAGTTCAAAGCAATATAGGCCTTCCTCAGAAAACAAGAAAAATTTCAAATAAACAACTTAACCTACTACCTAAAAGAATTAGAAAAAGAATAACAAAAAACCCAAATGCAGCAGAAGGAAGGAAATAATAAAGATCAGAGAGGAAATAAATAAAATAGAGATTAAAAGAACAATGGAAGTAATCAACAATACCAAGAGCTGATTCTTTGAAAGGGTAAACATAATTGACAAATCTCTGGCCAGGCTCACCAAGAACAGAAGAGAGTTGACCAAATAAACAAAATAAGACATGAAAGAGGAGAAATAATAACTGATACTGCAGAAATACAAAATACCCTAAGAAAATACCATTAATAATTACATGCCAAAAAACTGGACAACTGAGAAGAAATAGACATGTTTCTAGAAACATACAATGCACCAACACTGAACCAAGAAGAAACAGATAATTTGAACAGAGTGATCACTAGAAGTGAAATAGAATCTGTAATAAGAAAACTCCTTGCAAACAATGTCTAGGACCAGATGACTTCACTGGGGAATTCTACCAAACACACAAAGAATTTAAACTGATCCTCTCAATCTCTTCCAAAAGACTGAAGAGGAGAGAACACTCCCAAAGTCATTTTATGAAGTCACCATCACCCTGACACCAAAGCCAGACAAAGACACTATCAAAAAAGAAAATTACAGGCCAATATATTTGATGAATATAAATGCAAAAATTCTCAACAAAATATTAGCAAACCAAATCCAGCAACACATAAAAAAGAGCATACACCACGATCAAGTAGGATTCACCTTGGTGTCACAAGGATGGTTCAACATACTCAGATCAATCAATCTGATACATGACATCAACAAAAGAAAAGACAAAACCACATGATCATCTCAATAGATGCAGGAAAAACATTTGCTAAATTCAACATCCACTCATGATAAAAAAAAACTCTTACTAAAGTGGGTATAGAGGGAACAGATCTCAACAGAATAAAAGCTGTTTATGACAAACCCACAGTGAACATAATACTCAATAATGAAAAGCTGAAAGCCTTGCCACTAAAATCTGGAACAAGACAAGGATGCCCATTCTCACCACTTCTCTTCAATATAGTATTGGAAGTCCTGGCCACAGCAATCAAACAAGAAAAAAGAAAGAAAAGTTATCCAAATTGGAAGAGAAGAGGTAAAATTATCATTATATGCAGATGACATACTACTATATATAGAAAACTCTTAAGACTCCACACAAAATCTACCATGACCTGATAAACAAATTCAGCAATGTAGCAAGGTAAAAGATTAGCATACAGAAATATGTTGCATTTCTTTACACTAACAATGAAATATCAGAAAGAGAAAGTAAAAAAAAAAAAAAAAAAGCACACACATAAAAATAAGCCCTTTTAAAATCACATCAAAAAAATATATTTTGGAGAAAACCTAACCAAGGAGGTGAAAGACTTATAGGCTGAGAACTATAAAACATTAATAAGGGAAACTGAAGATGATTCAAAGAAATGGAAAGATATCCCATCCTTTAGAGAACAGTCTTGTGGTTGCCAAGAGGGAGGGGCTTGCGGAAGGGATGGATTAGGAGTTTGGGATTAGTAGATGCTAACTATTATACATAGAATAGATAAAAAACAAGGTCCTATTGTATAGCACAGGGAACTATATTCAACATCCTGTGATAAACCATAATGGAAAAGAATATATATATAACTGAACCACTTTGCTGTACAGCAGAATCTAACACAACATTATATATCAACTATATTTCAATAAAATAGATTTTTTAAAACTCGTTGAAGTTGCACTCAATGACAGAAGTTCCTAAAAGCACAGACCACTCAGTGGGACAGTTCCACCACAGCTGGTTGTGTCAGAAGTTGGGAAAACCAGGGTCCTGTATCTCACAGAGCAGTGGGTCCTCACCTGTTCCCAGAAGTCTTCTCTGATGACTCTCATTAAGCTTCTGTCATTGGTTTTCTCCTTCTTCTCAGGACTTAATTACAATGACTTTGTTTTCTGTTCTGAGTAATATCATTTATAGGCCAATCAGAAAGTAAAATTTTAGGTAGTAACAGTTTCATTTGTTTTGAGTTTCATTTTTTTATGATTCTGAATAGCGAATCTCTATGTTTGGTATGTATGGAGGAAACACAAACACACACACACACACACACACACACACACACCACACAATACAGCAAGAGCAATAACAACAAGGGTATAAACAGAAGTGCTCTGAAGGTCTCTGATTTTGGAAAGCAGAGTCAGGAGGCTTGGAGGCTCTAGTCCTGGCCCCAAAACTTATGAGCTGAGACATCTGGGTGTGTCACAAAATTTTCCAAGTTTCCTTCCACATCTATAAAATAAAGATGATGAAACTAACCCTGCTTACCCTAAGGGGTGTCATAGTGCCAACAGAAAACAGATGTAAAATAATACCCAGAGAACATTTCCAAATAAATGAAAAATAAGACTGAACTCAGTCTCAACTTATAAGGAGTTTTTGTTTGTTTTAAGAATACTCTCTTATGGGAGGAGAAGAAAAAATGAAAATGACAACCACTATTTTGAGAACTATAAGAGGAAAATCCTAAATATTATTTTTTCATGTCAGTATTGTATTTTCTCATTTAGAGACAGAGAAGACAAAATGGTACTTTTTGAAAGAAAAAGTGTTATTTCATAGTCTTTTACCAAACATGTCTTTTTTAAGCCAAGGTTGGAGAAAACTAATGATGTAACATTCAGGCCTGACTGGGTTGTTGCTCCCTTTGCCCTGACTTGATATTTCTTAGACACCACTGTCTCACCATGTATTGATGGGAAGTGTGTTGGAGCAGTTGCCTGATATCAGATTGGCTAAAGTCCATTAGGCTGGTCTCTTAGAAACTACAGATTAGATGAGCTGGGGAAAGAGGTTGTTCTCTGAGGAAGTGCAAGCTTTGGCTCATTCTAGGAATGACCTCCCAGGCTTCTCTTTTTTCCCTTTCTCTTTGGACACCTTCCTTTAGGACATTTTATTTTACATCACTGTGGAAGGACCAAGGTCCAATGCAATGTTGTTAAGAGCTCTGGACAGGGAGAAAATATTACAACTTGAGGGCTAATATGAGTGATCTGGAATAGTGTGCTGACATCAAAATCTGGTGAGGCTCGGGTTACCATGACTCTTTTTGTTGCTTGCACTCCTCATGATTAGGATAAAGCATAAAATTCTAGTGGCCAGTATAGGAAAATGAAACACAGTCTGGAGAGTGTGTGCTATTTGCCAGACTTTTCTAAGTTGACTCATTGATCTTTGCAACAACTCTTGAGGCAAGTACTTTTACCTCCTTTTTATGGATGAGTAAACTCATGTTAAATAATTTTGCCTAAAACCACATGGCTGTTAAAGGGCGGGGAATGTTTCCTAGAGGAGGTGAGGTTAATCCAAGTTCTGATAGAAGTGAGGTGCATTACCTCAGGAGGAGGAAGGGCATTTTATTCATCAGATTTGGCAATAAGTACATGAATTCAGGAGCCTGAGCCAGAAGACAAAACACTTAGATTCCAAAAAGTTTTCTAGTATTTATGGGTTGTGTGACCTTCGACAAATCTCTTCAAATATCTAGATTTTACTTCTCCACATTATAAGGTTATTGGAAAGATTAAATGATGTAATATATGTCAAGAAACTATCACAAGACCTAGAATTTAGTAAGCGTCATCATCATCATCATTAAAACCAATACTCTTACCAACACTGTAATTATTATCACTAATATCTATTTTATTTAGTCTTAACATTTTAGGAGGTTATAATAAGATAATGGATAGGCTTCCTACTAAAAAAGAAAAAGTTACAAATAGTTTTAAAATGTTGGGATTTATTTTACTCTGAGGGAGTTGAAAAATAGAATTTTCAAATGACATAAATTGAATTCAAGGTAATTGCTGTCCATTTCACAATTGTCTTGATTCTCATCTACTCCAGAGTTTTAACTCTTGAGAATGCTAAATATGATTCAAAGTGAAAAAGAAAACACATTTCCCCAATCTCTCCAGACTGTGATGTTTGCCTTTATAAAGATAAGCTGTATACTTATAGCTAAGTTAATCACCAGCTTCATGCAGAAGGTTTAACAATAAGGTCAATCAGATCTCCTACAGTGCCTTTTATCAACATGGATGTGGTATCATCCAGAGATCTACTATCTTATACAAGACAGGGTTCTCTTAAACTTACAAATAGGAAAACAGTTAAGTATCCAAGGATTTTCTTTGTGCCCAGCGGAGATGGGAAGGAAAAGAAGAGAGTCCATCTTCAACCAAAATTGTAGATATCGTTCTGATACTTATGTCAGTCTTGCCAGGCCCCATGTAAGAAAGGAATACAGAAACTAAACACCCAGAACACTGATAAATAGTTTCTGCCAGTAGAAATCTCTAAGTTATATTAGTTCTATAAACACGTGAGAGCTCAGCCATTCATGAACACAGCTGCTGTAAACCCAGTGGTTTCCAAGTAGCAGTCATGGTGATGATGCTGATGATTTAAAAAATCACCATAACTCATCAGTATGATTTTATTGTCCTAAGGATTAGACTATTGTTCACAGCTCATTTTTGTAGACTCCATTATGGCTTAACTTCTTCATCAAAGGAAAGTTCTTGAAATGAAGAAGAGACTTCCACTATCAAAATCCCCTCATGGCTATTCTTCACATGTTCTGGTATACCTTGTTTTCCTAAACATGTATGTAAATTTCATTTTCACGCAGGGAAAAGTACACCAAATGCCTCCTGAGTCATTAACAGAGTAACATTCATCTATGACCTGTGTGGAATTTTGGAATATGGAAAGTCACTACTTCTTAGGACTCAACTGGGGAATCCCTGTCTCTTCCACAAATCTATTTTTTATGATGAAGATGAAAATATTCTCCTTCTCCTTAAAATATATGAAATGCAAAAGACTCTTTATATTACTTCCACAAAAACAAACACTGTAGCAATGATATACATACTCCCATCCAAAAGTCGGAGTATCTTCACAGGTTCCTGTCCAGTTCTCTGGTTTAGGTAGGAGTCTTGTTTTCTTAATCCCCCCTGCCCTTAGTAGATGTACAGAGATCCACTTGAGACATGAGAGAATTTTCAAGTAGTGAAGGGAGTTATCTCCATAGGGTAGGGTGTTGTTTTCTACCCTATTGCAGAACAGAATAATAGATTGGGATCTACTGTGGGCACAGGTAGAATGATGTTTCCAATTACACAATGACTGAATAAAATAGTGGCTGAATTCCAGTAATGGAGTCAAGTTCCCCAGTGGGTTGTGTCTCCAATAGGCAATCTATCTTGGTAAACAGTCATGTGACCGAGAGGATGGAGTTCTTTTCCTGGTCCTGTGTAGTCCCTGGGCATTAGACAGTAGTCCTCAAGCAGTGGTATAGTGGTAAATGTCTATAAAATAGCTTCCCTCAAAAAAGTCCTGATTTGTAGCATTTGCCAATTTCTGTGGTGTGAATATTCCTACCACAGGTGATTTTAACCTACTAATGTGATGTTACTGAACTTAGAGCTGGGAAGAGATGTACAAAAAAGGTGCTTGGGAGGCAGGATGAACCAGTAGTTCCAGAATAATCCTGTGATAATCCTGGTGTACAACGTCTGCACTCTCCTAAGGGGGTACCTCTTATGTATGACATCCAGGTATCCAGATGTTTGAGTTCTGGTCCCTTCTTTCTTCTTTCCATTTGTCTTTCTGAATGCAAAAGCTCTCATTGTTCTTCTATTTTCTAATAGGACTCAGTGGTCTCTTTTAAAGAACATAATGGCCCTTTGAAAAAGAACCCAAGACTTTGCTTCTTGTCTATCCTTCCAGAATGGTAAGGAGAACACCTTCCCTAGAAACCCTGTAGCCTGCTTCCTTTCACTTGAAGGAGAATAAAAATATTTTCATTATTCGGGATGTATTACTCTCTCCAATGAGACCAAAGAGATTTCTCTAAAATCACACACAAACACACACACACACACAGAAAGAGAGAAAGAGAGACATACACCAAACACTGCTGGACTTATTATATGCTTTCTCAAAAACAAAACAAAACACAGGCAAATCTGGTACCAAAAGAATACAAATTTCCTAATTGTATAGTGCAGATCTATATTCTTAGTGAACATGTCTGGCTTGTTTTTCACCTCTTGAAAGAGGTATATTAAAGCCTCCCACTATAATGCTGTGTTTGTCTACTTCTTCTAATTCTCTCAATTTTTTCTTTATAAATTTTGAAGTGATATTATTAGGTGTATGAAAATTTATGATTGTGCTATCTTTCTAGTGGATTGACCATTTATCACTGTGAAATGCTTTGAAAAAAGTCTCTATTAATAATTTTGCCTTAAGGTCTAGTTTGTATGATATTCCTATAGCTATGCCATCATTCTTTATCGAGGCTTTTACTTTCAACTTTTCTATATTTAAACTGTGTTTCTTGTAAGCAGCATATAGTTGTATTTTTTTAGTATAAAATCTTTATTAGTTTGAATATTTAATCCATGTGCATTTCAAGTGATTGTAGACATATCTGGGATTAAATAAATATCTGTATTATTTTATTTCACTCATTCCATTCATTAATCACTATTCCAATTCCACCCTCTGTTACCTAGTTTATTGTACATTCTTTAACAAATTATTTCATGTATATCATTGATGATAAAACATGAATATTTGATTTATTAAAGTCTAATATAAATATAAATGTTTATGACTTTAATCAATGTAAAAAAATGAAAACTACCTCTTGCTCTCTTTTGTGCTAGTGTTATAATTTATTTTAATTTTACAGATATTTTAAACCCCATATGGTATTATTATTATTTTTACCCCATCAATATTTATTGAGATTTAAACACAAATATAATCTTTTTTAGTTGCTATTTATTGTTTTCTGCATTTTTCTTTTTAAATCTGCAATCATTTTACCTCTATGCAAAGATATCCTTTAAAAGGTCTATCTACTATGAGTTTGATGAATTCCCTAAGATTGTAGTTCTTGAAAGTGCTTTTAACATGTCAAATTTTTGAAGAAAATTTTTCAGTGTGTAGAGTTCTCAGTTGGCAGGTTTTTTCTTATAATGTTTTTTTTAATGCCAAAAAATTTTCACTGGCTTCCATATTTTCTGATGAGAAGTCACTTGTAAGTCTTAGTGGTTTTTTTTAAGCTAAAGTACTTCTTTTTTTCCTCTGACAGGTTTTAATATTTATCCTGCTTCATCAGTTTATACTGTAATGAATTAAATTATACTGTGGTTTTATTTGTATTTTTTCCTGTTTTTAACACTTCTTTAATCTATAGCTTAATGTCCTTCACTAAGTTTAGAAGTTTTTTCACCACTATCTTTTCAAATATTGCTTCTGCCTTACCATATTTTCTCACTCTTATGGTATCACAATGAACCTATTTTATATTTTATCATCTTCTTCCATATCTTTCTTGACTATTCAGTATTTTCCATTATTCTGTTATTTCAGTGACTCTACCTGTATGTTTTCACATTCTTTAATTCTCCTTTTACTTGTGTTTAATCTGTTGCTAAGTTCCTATGTTGAGTTCTTAATTTCAGTTTTATTTTTTCAGTTCCATGGTTTTATTTGATTTTTAAATATATTCTAGTTCTCAGCTAAAATTTTTCATCTTCTCATCTAATATTTTGGACAAATATCTTTTGTGTTCCTAGAACGTGGTATGGCCAGTAATAAAATCATCATCTTCATTTTCACCTCCTTACCACTCTCAACTTATTTTTCTGCTTCTATTCCCTTTCTTAATTAATGATGGTTGCTTTCCCCAGCATCCGATCTTAAACTACCAACTTTATTAAGTCATCCTCTATTTTTTTATCTTAAACTTCACATGATTCATCAAGTCTTCTATATGCAGTAGTAAAAATAACATATGATATTTTATAAGAGCATATTTAATATATTTAGTATATATAGTGTAAAATACTTAAATATGTTCCCTTCATTCACAAATTGAGATTGCCATAAATTAGGACTTATGATTTCTCACCTAGACTTTCCCAACATCCTGCTAATTCATGGATGGCAAATGCTTAGGTTATGCCTGTTGTCACTTCCTCTTCTTACACTAATAACAAGCATCACTTCTTTACATTACTGGAGACTTTCCTGCTGAGTCCAGATGCAGTTCTGAAGTCCTTCTCAAAGCAGCATTCCATACAGACACTAGCAGACTTGAGAAGCAAGTGGAAACCCATTTGTCCTCTCCTCTCTATCTTTCTCCACCAGATGGTATGTAGATAGTATAGATTGTGTCACCAGAGATATATCACTACAGGAAATCTGATTATACCACTTGCATGTTTAAAACTCTATGGGAGTCTCCTCTTGCTTACAAAATAAGGCAACAGCTCACTGGTTGAGTGTATAGGGCCATTTACAATCCAATTCTAATGTAAAATTTCAGATTTACTTATTGTATTACTGACACAAGTACTGTAATCTTTCACAGCAACACATTTATCCCATTTCTGTAATCTGAAGATCTTTTATATTTCCTTTGTTCATGCCATAACATCATCCTAAAATTATCTTCCTTATTCACTACAAACCTGTTTAACTCCTGTTAAACTCTTATTCTTTCCTAAACTTCTCTAGGCAGAATTAGTTGATCCTTCCTCTGGATCTCCAGAACACTTTTTAAAAATCTTTAATAGAGAACATAGCACTTTTCATTATTATGTTTTTAATTCTTTACACATTTGTCTGGGAGAACATTCCCATTAACAACTGTGTCCTCATTCAATGCAAAAATGCCTAGCAGGTGCTCCATTAAGATATGTTAAAAGAGTAATTTCAGTGGGCAACCCTCTTTTTTCCCTGGGAACAGTGCCAACAATGTTTGCTTATTTTTCTTTAGTCATTTATTCAACAAATACATTTTTGAATACCTACTCTGTGTTAGTCATAAGTGTCATCCATGAAAGAAATCTGTAGTTTCAACCAAAGCATCACACTGTATCTAAAGCAACAGGAACAAAGTGAGAACTCCTTCAAGTAGCTTTTACACAAACATTTCAATCTGTCGTTCTCCCTTCTGTGGGTGAAGGAACTGTAAATGAAGTGTTTGGCTCTCAATGAGTATGGCACAATTCTTGGCTCACTTTGATAAATATTGATCTTGTATAAATTACTCAGGAGAGGCAGTTGATGGTTCTCTGAGCAACACACACACACACACACACACACACACACACACACAGCCCCCACTCCATTTTATGCAAAGACATAAATCATTTATGAATAGAGCTCCACATGCTCTATGAATAAGTCCCTTGGATTCCAAGATGACTGATAATCAAGCATTTTTCTCATTTGAGTGCAGACCTAAATTTAAGCAAGCAGTCAGACTACATGAAGTTACAATGCCCTTTTGTTCACTGTAAGGTGAGAGATGTATAATAGGTTTCCAAGGGTAAACATGCACGCTTCCAAATAAACACGATTAAATGCGACTGCACATTTGTGCCTTTAATAAAACTGAAGGCAAGACGATAGATCTTTAGAAACATCTCATGTCATGATCATTCAATTTTAAGTTTTAGTTGCTGCTGGAAAGTGTGTGTATGTGTCTGGAATTGTGCAGAATTACTTTTCTTTGACTACAGTTGAATCAAGTCTTTGGTTTCATTTGGAAAGTTGTGAATAGCACAATGAGGAGTCTGTGTGTGGTGAGGAGTCATTAAAATAAAAAACCAAAGGGAAGAAAACATTGGTTTTCAGGGATTCTAGTGGTAAGATTACTAATGAGAGTATTTAACCTCTGGGGACTTCATCATTGAAGGGACAGGAGGAAGAGAAAGAGAGACTGACAAATAGCTTGTGGTCACTTGGAAGGAGTTGGAATTTGTCATTCGAGTTCACACAAAGGGTCAAAATGCTGAAATTTCTTGGGAGAAATAAAGGAATGTGACTTATGCTTCTCGGTGCCTTTATTTATGTGACTTTCCCCACCTTGAATAGTTTTTGCCCCCGATTCCAACTTTTCACATTCTGCACATTTTTGTCAGTTTCATATACAATTTAAATGGCATACAACTCTTGACACAAGAAATCCAATTTTTAGGAATTAATGGACAGAAAATCTTTAATGAAACTCAGAGATGTATATACAAGAGAATTATTGCAGAATTATTGAAGTTTAAAATGGCAGGGTGTGAGGCTGCAGAACAGTATTTATAGTGTGATTCCTTTTAAAACAAATAAAACAAAACCAGCATATGTATATATACACAGATATGGTTTATGATGATTATGTCTTGCAAATGTAATTAAAGCAAGAGTGGGGTGAACTTTCACTTCTTGCATTAAATATGTTTGTATTCGTTGAATTTATTATAACACATAGGGTTGTTAGTTTATGTTTTTGTAACTGAAAATAATTCTTTTTAAAAAAGCTCATTTGTCTTTCAGATTCAAACTTCAACGTGATCTTATGTAGAAATGAATTCTCCCATTGCTGAAAAGCAGTAGATTTTTGTACCAGTTTTTAACACTTGCTGCATATTGCTGCAATGTTTCAAATCCAATTCTGTCACTTTCTAGTTGTAGAGTCATCCTGGGAAGTGATATAACTTCTAAGCCTAAATTTTCCTTTCAGCAAAATAGGAGAAAGAATGTTAACTCCACAGATTCCTGAGAATCATAAATGATTGGCTTGCATACACTGGTTATTTGTGTGCTTATCTTGTGTATCCTATAACATTTCAATCCCCTTGAGGGTAGGGACTCCTACATTCGTTAATTCATTCAGTAGATTCAGGAACAACTACTATGTGTCAGGCACTGTGCTAAGCTTTAGGGATAAAACAATAAACAAGAAAGATGTCATCTTCTTCCATATGCATCTTACAGGTAAGTGAAGAGAACACACATATAATCAGACAATTGCCAAACAGTGTAGTAAGTGCTATAAATAGGAGAATCAGGAGACTCCTTCTGTAGGAAATGATATTTTCAACTGAAACCGAGAGGAAGAATAAGCTTTAAGAGGCAAAGAAGGTAGATACATCAACTCAGCCATATCCTTGGTGCAATTGCAGGCAAAGGGTCAGAGAGAGGGGTTTTATAAGCATCCAAATGCTGGTTGCTTAAAAATAAAGAAACTTCTGAACATACAGAAAGCTCTGGCATTAAGACAAATATATGAAATAAAACAGATATACTGCATTTGAGTAACATAATACAAAGGCTAAGAATCATAGCATTTTAGTGCTCAAATTGGTTTTTTAAGGCACCTGGCTATCTCTCTCATTTCTTAGAGGATGAAGCCTGATGCCCAAGGACAATGAACTCTAGTCATTTTTCCACACAGGCATCCATGAATTATCTCTAACAAGTGCCTACTGGCTGTTCCCAGTCCCATAAGCTGGGAATAGAAAGAAAGAAGAGTGCTTTCTTCTGGCAGCATGGTGCTTACCATCTAGTAGTAAACAATTTAAGATGTTTTGAGATATGACACAATTCAGTAGAAACATCGTAAGTAAAAGATGGAAGAAGGGATTTAGGGAGTTTCACTGGAGGATTTAGCATTGAATATGTTCTGAAGAAGTGCAGGTGTTTGGTAGGTTCGAAGCACGAAGATAGCACTGTAGACAGAGGAATCAGGACACACAGACAATATCATAAACATGCTAAATCAGACAGCCACTGGCAATAAAACATTTACAAAGTAGCAGCAATTTCAGACCACCTGGTCAGGATATGAATGGCACTTTCTTAACATCAATCCCATACCTGAACAAAAAGAAACTTGAAGGTGATGGATGAAGTCACATCTTCTAACACCATGGTTGTTAGACAAAACCATCTAATAATACATTATAGATTTGACTTTCTAAGAGTTTTATTTTTCAAAAGGTAAGAAAAGGAAAAAGCATGAATGGATATTAATCACTTAATTTGGACTTGTAACAAAGGAAATAATTGTTATGTGCAAGGTGGCTGAGTGGGAAAAGTGGTGAAAGAGGGGCAGATGCATTTTTAAATATATTAAGAGATTATGTACCTAATTTTATTTACTTTGCAAAACAACTTAGGGTGTGAATATTATTACCCCATTTTAGGGATGAGAAAAATGGCAGCTCAGAGACTTGTCAGGTGGCACAGAGCCAGCAGGTGCTGGGCTCTGAGTTTGAGTCCTAGTCCATCTTCACTGTGAGTGTTCTTTCTATTATGTGACATGGAACAGGAATAAGTAACCTATGGTCACTGGACCTGGTATATAGTAGTCCTAAAATAAGTATTTGACAAAGGAACGTAAGCACCATCAAGGCAAATATATATTGATTTTATTTACCAGGAAAATGACAGACATGGTGTTCATTGGGTTTTCATTCTAGTAGGGAAGCCAGCTAATAAATAAATATATAATATAAATATAAGTGCGATAATTTCCTTACGGAAAAATGCAGACAGGTAAGGGGATAGAGGACAATGTGTGATCAGTTTTGTTGGTTTGGTTGGTTTGGGAGATGAGAGAATCCAAAACAGGGAACCATTTGAGCAGAGACCTGCGTGAAGTGAAGCGGAGGGTTAGTCACCTATTGTTGTACCAAATTAAGCCAGAACTTATGGGCTAAAAACAACTCTTCTTATCTCAGGACTTCAGTGTGTCTGGGCCCTAGATGTGGATGAGTTGGTCCCAGGGTCTGGTTCAGTGTCTCTCACGAGGCTGCAGTCAAGGTGACCTCTGGGACTGCAGTCCTTGCAAAGCCAGAGAGGACAGGGAAGGATCCTCTGCAGTCTCACTCAGGAGGTTGTTGGCAGGACTCAGTTCCTCCCAGCCTGTTGGATGGAGGGTCTCAGCTCCTGACTGGCTGCTGGTCAAGTGTTTTTTGTCACATCAACCTCTCCAGAGAGCAGCTCACAAATGGCAACTCACTTCATCAGAGCAATTGAGAAGAGCCACAGAGAGGGAGTGAGTAAGAAGGATGTCACAGTCTTTCATAACCTAATCTCTGGATGACATCCCATAGCTGTTGCTTTTCTTTAGAGCCAGTCTATTCTGGTCTGTTGTTTAGAAGCAAGTCACTAGGTCCAGCTCACACACAGGGGAGGGGATCACACAGACGTGAAACCCAATTGGTAGGTCCCTGGGAGTCCAGTCAGAAAGCTGCCCACCACAGGAGACCGCTGTCCACAGATCTGGGGAAAAGCACAGCAAATGTTGGGAACAGCGAATGCAAAGACCAGGACTTGTTTGAGGGACAGTGAAAAGGCTGGAGAGGAATAAAAAGAGGAGAAGGTGGAGCTTATAAAGTAGGCAGGGGTCAGATCCTAGATCATATGGCACTTTTTAGGTCTCGGTAATTTGGATTCGATTATGAGTGTGAAGAAAATTCCTTGGAGGGATTGGAGTCGAGGATATTAAATTAACCTTTGTTTTATGAGATCACAGTGATAGCAAATGGTATACGCATTCCATTTTTTATTTGTTTGTTTTGAGTTACTTGTAGTGACCTTTCTAAGGGAAAGCTAGCTATTCCTCAGTTATGTTCCTTATATTAAAAAATTGTTACCTTACTGGTTCTTAACACCCTGAATCTGACAGGGTGATATAAGGTGATAATTTGACATTAGACATTTTTTTAGGATTTGATCGCCCCTATGTTTTTCTGGGGAAGAAGACTTAGTTGATTTATTATTAATAATTATTACTATTTCATTGTTGTTCTTTGCAATCAGTTGAGCTTGTCCCACGTCAACCTCAGGCAAAGTCAGGAAAACAAGAGGCTGGGATGAGAAGCAACACGGTGAACGTGATCCTGACTGTGCACGGGGAGCCACGGGGGGAGGGTCTCCTAGCGCCCATGGATGGTCAGGGAGTGCAGGGTCTAATTCCTCCCAGAGAATAAACACACATAAATTGCTGATTTCTTCTCCCTAGTTATCTGGGTCAGTTAATCCCAGCACAGAGCTGCCAGCTGAGCTCTTCCCTGGCCAAGCTGCTCTGCTTTGAAATTCTCGCACAGGCTACCTCACCCAGTGATGTCAGAGGGGGTGAGTGCCCGCCGGCCCTCCCCTCTCACGAGATGCTGTGTGTGCTGTCTTTGCTCAGGAAACATCTGGTTGATCTGTTAGTCCTCCATCGGGTCGCTGGGTGTTTCACAAGTTAGTGGAACAGAATAGGATGGGAAGACATGGAGCTTCAGCGATGATTCAACCCCGCCAGCAAGTTACAAACTAAAATGAGATGTGAGGAAATGGACTCCCTGGCAGGCCCTCTCCAGGGACCCGGCGCCTTGGCTACACAGTCACATTTCCTCGCTTGTGATGGAAAATAAATGCTGTTTACAAGAGCTTGAAGTGGCTGGAAGGGGACAGGAGCCAAGCAGTGTAGTAGAAGGAGAACTCCTACTTGGACACTTCCAGCAATCCAGCAGTTATTCAACACTGGCTTAAAAGAAGGCTTCTAATGACAAGTATTATTGACTGTCCCTGGGACAGTGAAACTCCACATTCATTGGTAAACAGAATCCATGACCTCTTAGAAACAGACCAGCCCTTCCTAAGCTGTTGGACATAGAACAAAAGTTGCTGTGTGTCCTTCACTGAGCTCTAAGTACCCTTTTTGTCCTGTTTGGTTTCTGTTGATTTTTTTCTCTGTTTATGAACCACTAAGAGGAATCGAATAAAAAAGATAAGAGGAAATGGGTTTGGGGTGCTACCCTCACCCCCACCAACCTCCATATCTGTCTCTGGGTGAATCAGGTTTTCTTGACTTCCAGGATCCTGGCCTACAAATGAAAAGCATTTCTTTTCCTCTCCTGCTTTTCCTCCTGCCTCTCTTCCCTCCTCCAGTTACATCAATGATACCTTTCTAGTGTATCAACTTCTAGACCATCTGTATAAGTCCTCCAAAGGCATTGAATCAAATGGAAAGGCCAAAAAAAAAAAAATTAAAAGAATTTTATGTTATAACATTAGGCAAAACAACAACAGAAAACTGAAAGACAAAACAATTCCAGCTTTTAAAAAGTCTAAAAATTTATTTGTTCTCAATGTTCACTCTTCTGGTGCTAATTAGGTGGAAAACAAGATTAAGTGTAAATTTTGGTATCCATCTTTCTGCCATAAGGTCAAATTGAGATCCTGGGGCTTTAGGATTTCTGCTCCATCATTGATTCATTCATTCCTTCAGCAGAGAGTTTGAGTACTTTGTGTGTTTTCTATATTGAGCGTATAGCTTGGAACAAGATAAAATTCCATGCTCTCTTGGAGACTTTATACATATACAAGGGTGAACATGAAATGACCTAATGTGTGTGAAGTGCTCAGCCTGTGCCTGGCATTTAGAAAGTGGTCAATAAATGTTCCCCATTATTAGTTATTACCCCCAATTACAAATATCTTTCTGCCTCCCAGTCTCCTTACCTCTGTGCTTTGACTCAAGTTATTCCTTTTACCTCCCCAAGTTTCAAAGGAAATCCTCCCCACGTTTTGTCAAATTTCTGTCCATATTCAAGATTTATAGTAAGGAATTGTCTCACATGATTATGTAGGCTGAGAAGTCTCAGAAAGTTTTTTGAGACCCTTTTTAAGTAGACATAGCATAAAACATAACTTGTTGAAAATTTTATTTATAAACTTTTATCTTACATTTATTTAGTTTCCTTCATCTTAACATGTATGTTAAAATAACTCATGAAAAGTTCATAAGAATTAAACAGCTAACCGTCATCTTTTTTTTCTGAATATTACTTTTTTAAAAAATGAAGCTATGTTCTAACCATCATCTTATCTTTCTTGATGACAAATTCTACAATTTGAGATATTATGAGCTTATTTGATTTTTTGTAAACATAGGTAGAATAAAAGTATTTAATGCTGATGATACACCTGTTTTAATTAAACCAATAAATTTAAACTAGCTTTTATTTACTGAAAATTATC
This sequence comes from Kogia breviceps, assembly GCF_026419965.1. Lineage (NCBI taxonomy): Eukaryota > Metazoa > Chordata > Mammalia > Artiodactyla > Physeteridae > Kogia > Kogia breviceps. The sequence continues at coordinate 26,603,491 of NC_081328.1, forward strand.
CTAGATCACAAGAACTTTGAAAATATTTGGGTTTGTTTCTATATTTCTGAGAGTATACTTGATTTTTATAATGCTTGTTTGTCTTCAGTCAATTAAATAGAGCTCTTTAGGAAATAATTTTGATAAAACCATTCGGAGGTACAAAAAATCACATATCTATAGTATACATAAATAGGCATACATAAACATACAGATGCAAACTGAGATCTTAAAGCTTTCACTTAAAAATTTTATTCATGAAACAGATATGATAATGCAAAACTCATTAAGTTTATAGAACACCAGTTGGGTCCACTGTGTTTCTGGTAGATGGAATAAGTTAAGCTTACCTACTCAGATTGCTTTTTACTAATATTGTGAAAGAGACTGAAATGGAGAAGGACTCTATGGACTCCTCCTGGGTACCAAAACTTTCTATGTCCCCTGTTTCTGGTTTGCATGAAATAAGCTTCACTCAGCCTCCTCTGACCTTCCCTGAATTCCAAAGCACAGATTCAGTCAATTGCTTATCAGGGAAGGGAGAGAATGCAATAACAAAGGAGGAATAGTCAAGAAACAATAGTGCAGCCACGGGGCAGGATCCTGGTTCTTCCTTAAGAGATATACAGAACAAAATACCTTTGCGTTCTTCTGCCAGAGCTAAGGCCCTCACCCAGGTGGAGGATGGTAACTTCAGGCTGAGCGCAAGATTCCTGGAACACCCCCAACCAATCAGAAGAAAGTCTGAACATGGTGGAAGATAATGAAGACTCTGATCCCCTACCCAAATAATATTCCCTTTAAAAACTTTTATCGTTAAGCAGAATCTTTGGAGCTAGGTTTTTGGACACAAGCCCATCATCTCTCCAGGTTGCCAGCCTTCTCAATATAGCAACATCTTTTTTTACAACCAGCACTTATTTGCTTTTGAGCAGTAAACAGTCAGACTTGAGTTTAGTACCAGATTTTGTTGCCCAATATGGGGCTATGCTCTTGCTGGGTCTGGCTCCTCTGGGCTGCAGAGCCACTGACTGCAGCAAGGCTCCAGAACAATCATGGCTAGCTGGCCTCAGAGGGGAAATTTGAGGGAATGTCCCAGCAGCTGCTGAAACCATCGTTTCGAGGACTTTCCACATCTCTTCCCTGCCCGATACCAGCTGCTGTTTTGGCTTTTGGTAGGTGGAAATGGAAACGTGAATTTGATACGAGCTTACGAGATCTAGGACCAGGTTTGTCTACTAGAGTGAACCTGGGCAGCTTTTCCTTTGTGGCCATTTGATTCTAATGTGCATCCCCCACTGAGGATCGTTTGTAAACACCAGACACGCTATTTGGGCCAGTTGGCTCTGACGTGCCTGTGTCATTGAGAGCTGTTTGTGTTTTAAGGGTATGTCTGTTTAAGAGCCAGACTGGTCATGTGGATATGTGACAGCCATTTGTGTTTCACCGTTTGTGAACACCAGGTACTATTTGTGACAGGTGTCTGTATCTTGTGTCTCATGTTTTGTGGTTAACTTTCTGTCTTGTGAAATGGGAAATTCTGGTTCTGTGTATCTCTGCTTCCAAATGGTACTTCTGTTGTACCTAGGTTTACTAGAGGTCAACTAAGATCATATTATATCTGCTGCGAATTTGTCAGCAAGAAACATATCTCAACATGATGAAACTTTAAATATATGTGAGTGAGATAAGAGAGGTTTTTGATGGAAGTGTTAGAAATTAGTATGTTCTGGGAATGTCTGCTTTGTGGGTGTCTGTCCAGATTTTGGTAATTTGAAACTAAACTGAGTTGAATGGCAAGAACTCATTGACTGTCCAAGTCATTTCACATAGTATAAAATATTGGAACTTTAATTGGTGGGTGGGTCTAAATTTACCTACATTTGCGTTCATAGGACAAGAAGACTAAAGCATAAATTTTCCAATCAGGAGATGTTTGTATGACATAGAGCTGACAATTTGCTTCTTGGTTTTTGCTAGAAATTAAGGTTTTTAAGCATTAAAATTATAATATAAGTAATTAAAGCTACTAAATGAATAAGAAAAACATTTCAGTATGCGAGAAAAGATGTGTGTTTCCAGCAAAAGAATGTATGAAGAATAGATATGAAAAAGAAGGGCTATTTTGTCCTAGAATGGATGGTTTCTGAATGAAAAAGAAAATAAGAGATAAAATAATATGCATGCAGAAAGCTGTAGAGAGCTTGTAAAAAGGGAATGCTGGGAAAAGAGTTTCATGCATGATCAGGATTTTCTAAGATTGCATTAAGTTTAATTAGATAAATGGATTTTGTTAAGAATAGACTAGGGGCAGGGCTGGATTTGCTTTCTCTTTGTTAAGAGAGCAAAATTTTCTTGGAATGCTGTTTTTCGTAACTGACTGTGTGAGTTTCCTTGCCTTTAAGTGATCTGTATTTGCTTTCGAAATCTTTTCTCACCTTGGTTAAGTGAATAAGTATTGTTTCACAGTGATCTGTGATCCTATTTGACCAAGTATTTTGCACTCTTTTTGATATTTTGGACAAACTCCCCAAATATCAAATTCTAACTGAAGTTCTTTTGACTTCCAGATAACTTTGAGATGCTCCAGAGGAACCCTGAGGTATCTCAGAGAGATGTAAACGTTAACTAGGATTATTTGCTATGGGAAAATTCTACCCTCTCCATCTGGTGTCACTTCCCTATCAAAGAGTGAGCCAACTTGGACACATTGTGAACCACTCTGAGTTCATTCTCTTTCGAGATCCGGGACACTCTGGAAGCCTCCATCTAAGAGTTGGAGTAGGAGTTTTAGACTACACCTTCTCTGATTTTCTGTCTTTGTGACTGTGTCTTATTTGTTCTTTGTGGTTCTTTGTGTAACATTTTGGGGTGAGCCACTCTGGCTTGCACAGCCTGGGAATTCTACCCACTGTATCTGGGATCACTTCCGTTTTAAGGAGTGAACGACTCTGGGCTCATTGCCAGCCAGTCTGGGCCCATTCTCTTTCAAGGGCTGGGCCAATTTGTCTTGAGGCATCTGCTTGAGAGTGGAAGTGGAATTTGGGGGCTACATCTCATCCGACATTTTGCTTGCAGGACCACGTTTGTTGTTTGTATGTGTCTGTGTGTCAGTACTCTCATTGGCTGGTTGAGACATCTCGGGTCTCTGAGCTCTGAGGACACCACTATTGCATTGGCTTTATCCATGGCAGAGCATTGGTTGAGATTTTCCCTTTCTGGGACTAGGGAACTATGACCTTGAGAGACCATTTTGCATTGCATAGTTTATTTGCTTGATATTTGTGTATGGGTGATCAGATCTATTTTCCATGTTATAGTCCCATAGGGTGTATTTTTGCAAAACAGGGGATCTTTAACTACCCTCCCATGAATAAAGGAATGATATTTTTTATTGTAATATTGTTTGGCCTCGGTACTCCTTAAGATCTGGAGGGCAAGGGTCCCTAATGGCTCTGCTGTTGGATCAAAGTGAGACTTTGGAATTGGTTTGGATTTTATCTTGGGTGTGTGCATGAATGTCCTGTTCTCTCTTCCTGGTTTTGACCTTTGTTAAGGGGTCCTGGTAATGTGAATGTTGATTCTTTTTCCTCTGAAAGTGAGGCATATGAATGTGAGTGAATATTATGTATTATTGTCTATTACAGCTATTCACTATGACTGAATTGACTATTTAGAAACTAAAAAAGAAAACCTCTGAAAATGGCCAAGGTGGAACTCTTTTGACACTCTAAAACTGTTTTTTGCATATGCAGTTATAGGAAGCTAGTTTTCTAGAAGGAATAAGTATTTCTCTTCTTGTGACTTTGAGATGTAAATAATCGACCTGGAACCTTAATCTAATCATTTGTGATCCCTGAGAGTGAGGGAAAAAGAGAGACCTTTGTTATTTGGTATGTTAAATTACATGGGAAGCATTGTCAAATGAGTGATAAGCTTTTTTGGGGTTATATTATATGGGTAAATGTTATTAATATGGAATACCTAAAAATTTGGTGTGTCCTGATAAAAGTTTACCAGTCATAATTCTGGTTATTGTAACCAAGTTTCTTGATCTATTACATAGTAATCAGTTGTTTAACTGTGGCTTTTAAGTCTTTTGTCCCTTATAGACAGTTACTGTTGTATCTGATGCTTTTGTAAAAGTGCTTCATCTTCAAGAAAATACATAGAAGGACTATTTGCCAAGTACAGGTCTCTGATAAATTTCATATTGTACTGCTGAACTGGGTAAGAAACTAAAGAATCCTAATGGAAAACCTGATGGCTTCACAAAATTGTTAACAAAAAAGATTAGTTACTGAGCAAACTGGTGAATATGGTTATGATGTTTATGGTTTTTGTCTGGAATATTACCAGTTTTGATTTGTGTTTTCCAGATATGGGGAAGCTTTTCCCCTCTAGTTGGTTGTGGCACAACAATTTGGTAAATTACACCCATATGAGTAAAACGGAAACATTTTTCTTTCCTCTCTGTCTGGTCCTTCCATTAATTGAAGACTCTTGGGTTCTGAGCAACCTTTTCTGGTGAATGGGAAAGACTGTCATGGCATGTGCATGAATCTCAATATTTGGGGGACCTTTCAGAGAGAGAAATCTGCCAAGCCAGAACATGATGGCAGGCCACTGGCATGACTTTCCTGGCCTTGAGAGGCCTTTTGGTAATTCAGTTTGAGACTCTTGAGGAATTCCACCACAGCCAGTTTGGAGGAGCATATATGGTCAAATGACCAAACTTATTTTACAAACAAATTGATTTGGCTGTGTTTGGTGGAGATAAGGGTAATTGTTTTAGAGAAAAATATATGTTTCAATAGATATTATATTCTAGTTTTATTAACTGAGGTCTGTATTTATGAAAATTATTGTACAAGCCACACTTTTGCCCTGATATTCAGGAAGAAAAGAAAATTATCTAGTGAAATTATCACAGACTGTAACTACTCATGATGTATCACTGCTTGCTTTAGATCTACTGCTAAAAGCACATGTATAATGCTTGTGTAACAATTTGGTAAAAGTGCTAAAATGTAGAGCCAATAAAATGTTTCCCCATTAACATACCTCTGAGCCTGTTCACAATATCTGATTAGTTTTACCCCAACGTGGATAAGTAGGCAAATATGAAGGAGGTCTAGCAACAAGGGACATGATCTGGACCCAGGGCAGGCAGTCAATGGCCACCCTGGCTTCAAGGGACAGATGTTTTGGGCTGTCAAAGTGTTTGCAATCAAAAGGGGAAATGATGAAAAAATCTGCACATATTGAGGTATGGAGAAGTCATTCTGGTTTAGACATGGTTTAACTTAAATTTACTGATCAGAGCAACCTGTTTTGTGGCCTTTTGGACATGCATTGTATACCTGCTGTGACCCTTGAGAAAGGGAATGCATTTGAAAGTTAAAATGGAGTAGCTGTTGTTCAGACATCCTAGGTAAAACTAGGTGGCCATTGTGGATGTGATTTTAGACATGTTCCTTTATTGCTGAGAACTTTGAGTTTTCTGAGCTGTGTCAGATTCAGGATACCACCAGCCAATCTCAAGGCAGTTTTTGCTGGCAGATGGAAGCTGCAACCTTATGGCTTCAAGGTCTCTTCTTGTAATTTAAATTTTAGACAATAAAACTGCTTTAGATCAAATGTTAACAGAAAAAATGGAGATATGTGTGTAGTGGCCAATAGCTCCTGTTATGTATAATATCACATCAGAAGTTTAGACCTACTTAGATAAAATTAGACAACTGGATACCTGGCTACAAGTCTCCTTGACATGACAGGACTAGACTGGGTTTCACGCTTATTCTCTTGAATTCCTAAGGTAATGAAATCTATTTTGTCCATTAATGTTTGAATTGTCACACCTCCTACTTCTAATTCATTTTTTTTGCACCAAAACAGCAGACCAAGGGATTGAGATTTTAATCATAAAAGATTCCAAGACCTGGAACTCGAGGTGTCCGTTTTCCAAATTGGGGAAAGACTAGGCCCAATTTCAGTGGGAAGTAGCCACAGCAGTTGGCCTGCTGTTCTCTGAAAGATTTGAGGAAGGTTGAAACAGGAGTCCCACTAAAACTGAGCTCCTCTGCCAAGTTTATGATTAACCTCTCTATCCAAACCATTATTCCTTTTCTTGACCAACACCTATTTTCCTCAAGATTGAGGAGTATCAAAGATAAGAGGGGATTGAAACTGAGTAGGACCCTGTGGGGCCCTCCAAGGTACAAATCCTTTCTGTGTCCCCTGTTTCTTGTTTGTCAGAAGAAGGCTTCATTCAGCCTCCTTGAGTTCCTCCTTCTCTGAGTTCCAAAGGGCAATTCAATCAGCTGTTTATCAGGGAAGGGAGAGAATGCAGAAACAAAGGAGAAGCAGTCAAGAAACAATAGTGTGGCCATAGGACAGGGTCCAGGTTCTTCCTCAAGTAATATACGTAACTTACTCACCACCTCCAGAGGCAGCAAGAAAGCAGCAAGCTCAAGGGCTCAGCATGTACCCAAGTCTGGTTGCTTTTGATAATGGGAGACTTTGAGGGCGATCTTTGGTTCCCTCTTCTGACGTTAGAACTGTTAAAAGATAAACTGAGACATATTAAAAATCAATTTGAATCAAGCAACATACAACCTATCAGATACAAAGGAGCTTCAGGGAGCTGTACACAATGAGAGATATTTATAGGCAGAAGGGAGTAAGAACAGGAAGTTATATTAAGAAAAAAGCGGGCTTCCCTGGTGGCGCAGTGGTTGAGAATCCGCCTGCCGATGCAGGGGACACGGGTTCGTGCCCCAGTCCGGGAAGATCCCACATGCCGCAGAGCAGCTGGGCCCGTGAGCCATGGCCGCTGAGCCTGCGCGTCCGGAGCCTGCGCTCCGCAATGGGAGAGGCCACAGCAGTGAGAGGCCCACATACCACACACACACACAAAAAAGCAAGTTGGTTATTGTAAGGTTACTTTCCTTTATTTATTTATTTATTTTCAACATCTTTATTGGAGTACAATTGCTTTATAGTGGTGTGTTAGTTTCTGCTTTATAACAAAGTGAATCAGCTACACATATACATATATCCCCATATCTCCTCCCTCTTGTGTCTCCCTGCCACCCTCCCTCTACCACCCCTCTAGGTGGTCAAAAAGCACCAAGCTAGAAGAGGGCAGGGATCTATCAGGAAGATTAACTAGTGCTGATCAGGCAATTCCTGATTGAATGCTTTGAGATACCATTTCTGGGAGAGCCGAAACTGTAGGTAAGCCTTGGTTTGGGATATGGGCATAGTATAAGTGAGTCCGTTTGGAGACTGTTGTCTTGTTTTTAGGAGTGGTTAGCCACTGACTCTTAAAACGTTACATATTTTCCTTATCATAAACTTTGCACATATTCCATGGCCTCTGTAGTCTGCTAATTCCCTAAGGGAAGAATTTGTTCACCTTTGTGAACTCCATTGCCTAGCACTGAACCTGGCACATCATGTAGAGAACTTGCAAAGTCACAAAGTTATGTGAGTAGAGAACTCACATAACATGCTGCCTAGTTGTTCTTCCATTATTATATCTTATGAAATGGAGCACTTATTATATGTGTCCAAGCAGACACACACAAAAATACATGTAAATAGATTAGCTATATAAATAATTTTTATGAAGCCCTCTTATTTTCTTGGTTCTAGACTCTGAGAACCTCAATAAACAATGTGCTTCTGTGTTCTCAAGCCTATATACACACACACACATATATATATATACACACACATATGTGTATAAATATATATATGTGTATTTGTATATATGTGTGTGTGTGTGTGTATGTGTTCTTCCTTGTAGTTAGGGAGAAGTGTAGAGAAAGAAACTTTGGGGAAAGCAGACCTACTTATATTTTATATGACCTTCTTTTTTCTCTACCACTCTGACTCCTGCAGTGGCCCTGCTCTGACAGGGTGCCTGATGCAGTCACACTGCAGGGCATGTTGACAATAGCATGGGCCAGGCGCATCAGGGGTCATGTGCATGGATGTTCCCTGCTTTCTGGTTAAACTTCAGAGACTGATGCTCCACTTTAGAAACTAGGTTTGGATGTGGGCTACTCAGAGTGCTGCCTCAGAGTGAGAAGGATTCAAAATGACAAGTCTTAGAGCATCTTGGAGAGCACCCCCATGCCATGGTGGAGGAATGTTAGAGATGGTGAAGAACCATGGAGGAAAATGAGCTGCAGTTAGGAATGAATGTGGCTTACCAGGTCACTGCTCAGTTTAAAATCCTTCAAAGCTTACTGGTGTTCTGGGTATGAAGTTCAAAATCCTTGCCATAGCTCTCAGGGTCTCCCACGGCCTCACTGCCTCCTTCTTCAGCCACATGTGAGATGCCTTCCTTCATTTTCATTGCTCAGACCTACTGGCCTTTGGTAGTTCTTCAGATGTGACTGGTTCTCCTGCCTGAGGGGTTTTATGGAAGTGGTTGCTTCCATGTGGAAGTTTTCTTCTCCAATCTTCATCCAGCCAAATCCAACATGCACTCCCATGATCCCTCAGACTTGGTTAGTGCCCCCAGGTTTAGATTCTAGCCTCCTTTACTTTCCCATTCTCACAACTCATCACCTATTCAACAGTTTGTCCACTGTGTCTTCTTCACTGAGTCATAAGCTCCTTGAGTGCAGACCTCAAGCCTGTCCAACTCATCACAGGAACTGCCATGCCTGTCCCCTTGCCAGATGGACACCAGACCATTGAGAAATATCTGTGAAATGAACACACATCTTAAAACTTTTAAAGATAATTCTCTGAGCCGACTGCATGGTGCTACCAGAAACATGAGAACCAAATGGGCTCTTCCTGCTTTCTCTCTCTTTCAAACCCAGCTGGGAAGCAGGAGGATTGAAGGGCAGGCAGTAGAGGTGGGGATTCTGGGAGAGGAATCTCAGCCAGGGAGCCAGGCCAGGACCCTCATTGTGAAATAGGAACATATTCAAGGACGTGACCCTCTGCTGGAATTCCTCAGTTCCAAGGTTGTCATTAACTTTGAACTGTTATGCAGCGTGAATAATTTGCCTCTGGAAAAAATTTAGCCCTAACAGTAGTGCTACTTTCATCGTGAAAATCCTGAAATCTGACCAATCACAGCAGAACTCAGTCCAGACTGTGCCATTTCCATAACATTAAAGTCTAACCCACAGCCACACCAACAAAGCCACCCCTTAACAAATAAAGGACCTGGTGCTCTCATGGAAAGACCAATGGGAACCTGAGGAATCTGGAGCCCCTAAAATGATGACTTGGGGAAATAAGCTGGATTGAATTAAATTATTAAACATTAAAGTAAAATTAAATATAGTGAAATCAAACCTCTATATCTGGATGGGTTGAGCCTTCTGGGTGTGTGTCACCTGGTCAACCTTCTCCAAATCATTAAAGTCACTCATTTAGTTACCAATTGAGTGCCTAAGATACACTTCCTTAGGGGGCAGTAATCAAAGTGAAAGAAGGGTTTCTATCCACAAAGATCTTATTGTCTATTCAGAGAGACAGACATTGGGAAATAAGTGAAACAAAGTGCTAGGAGAATGATAATATATTTATACCTTTCAAATTCCAATGATACTTTCAGCCCCTGCAGAGAGGTAGACCTTGAAGAATCCAGCGCAACCTCCAGAGCACCAGTTCTATGTTTTTTGGGCCTCTGGCATTTACTATTGACTCATGGGTTCTCAGTTTCCCAGGTAATCTCATGTATCAATGCTGTGTAGGACTATTTTCTCCAAATTAGCAAGCATGAATGTGAAAGGGTCTTAACTCTACTAATTATAGCAAGCTACATGACTTTGTAAACTGCCTTAGCTAAACACTGAGAATTCTTAGTATTCTCAGTTTTCTTAGCAGATTATCAAACAGTGTTTAAAGCTATGGTTTGCATGCCATTATTTTATGTTGGTTCTTTGCTCAAAGACTGTAATCCTAGTGCTTGTGTTTCAATGACTATACATAAAATGTCAACATGACCTTTATTACATGAGACATTTAGATTTAGTTTACCTAAGATTCCAGCTATATTACTGATAGTGATATTTTAATGATAAATTTATGAAGTATTCACTTTTTTGCATAATTCTATACATGTGATCACAATGACTAGGGCAAAGAGCAGAGATTGCCACATGGTTTCAAGGGAACCATGGGATAGTTTGGGATCAACTGGAAAGAAATGCTGTCTTTTTTTGACTTGGCATGAACCTGGGAAGATGCAGGCCTACATTTTTCTCTTAGCAGCCATCCTGCAATCAAAAACAGCCTAATATCATAGATAACTTGAAGAAGAACAGAGCTGATTCCTAATGTCAGTTTAAGCACCTGTACCATTCTCTACCTGAGACTACTCTACACCTGGCCTTGCATGTAAGGGAGCCTGAGATTCCTTTTTATGCTCAAGTCCATGAGTAAGACCTTGAGATTCCACTGTCTAGGGCTGCCTCCCAGGTCTGCCTCTCACCAAACTTAGCCACCTCAGGTGCTGGTGGGAGCAAAGCAGCCACAGGAGAGCACAGGCATCAACATGTCAGCTGAGGTGACTACTGGTGAACAATTTTCCTCCTTGAATCATTTTTTAGAGTAAGAATAGCCAGGAATGATTAGCAATAACTTGAACATGGAGAACCTAGAACAAGCCCTTGATGACTGCCAGACCCCATGTAGACAAAGATTCTAACGGGAGAGAACTGAACAAACAAAAAAGCATGCATACCTGTTACTGAAGTAAAACTCAGTTATTATCTTTTGAATAAAAAGTAATATTTTATTTCCTTCTGGTAACTGCCAGAGCTGTCTTGATGCCTCAGTGTCCAGTAAAATGCTGAGCTAGTGAGGTATGGACAGCTTTCCCCAGTGGCATACGGGAAAAAGAAAAACCCAGACATGGATGATGAGAAAAAAATGTTATCACACTGTGTGCTTGGTCAGGCCTGCAATGCTTTTCAAAATAGTTTCATATCAAAACAGCTTGTGATCCTCCACAAATAGGAATGGGGACAGACAGTGGATTCTCATCTCAAATCATGCAAATCAAGTCAGCAAAGCATTAGGCGAATGGACATGAGTCTTCCAGTCTGGGTGCACTGAGAGTCAGGTCTGAAGGCAAAGCAACTTCAGCAGGGAATCACCCTCCTGGGTTGCAAGAACTCACATGTGGGAAGGAGCCAGTTATCAGTGCTCCACACATGACCCCTCTCGAATGGTACAATGAAATGACTTTGTTCCCTACTGAGGACTCCCTTTTTAAAAAATAAACAAGCAAAGGTTTCCCTGATTTGAGCCACATTCAACAGTGGAAGAAGGCAGTGGGTACTGGGGTGGGGAGAGTGGGAAAGGAAGGCAGGAGTCAGGCAAACATGCTTGGGGATAAGGTGATGGAGAGCATGCAGGCCACTGAGGACTGAAAAGGGAAAGGCAGGCTGAGCATCAGTAGTTGTGGCACGTCCGGAGACATCATTCCATGGACACAGAGCTCCCGATTCTCTCTCTTAGGATCTCCTGGGATAGTTATGACAGGTATTCACCATGTTTTTCAAGTAGGTAGGAACTCCTTTCTACAAAGGAAAGAAGACTGTCACTTCTATGTCCCCACAGCGATTACTCCTGATTCTTTGGGATGTGGCAAAGGTAAAGGAAGATGGCTTTGGGAGTAATAAATATGAATATAGGGCCCCTAAACAGATATCCATAGAATGTTGCCACAGATGATGACAAAATGTGAGACACAGGGCACAGGTAAGGCTGGATGTCAGGGGCCAGTGTTATAAGACCTTGCTGTATATTTTGGCTTTTGCTAAAAAAAAGCTAAGATATTTCTGAGACATCATGTTTTGAAAAGAAAAAAATTAAAAACAGGCAATTGGATTGGATTGGGTGGTGGGATTCTTCCAAAGAAATGAGAGAAAGGACTTGCTTTATAGCATTAGAAAAGGGTAAGAATTGGGGTTAAGAGGCAGGATATGTCATCCTTTAGTCAGTGTTGAACATTGCCCAAGACTTTCCCCAAACATTGTTCTATTTACTCCTTCCCTACAGGGTGAGAATATCCATCTCCGTTTTTAAAAGGGAAGAAATTGATGGCTTCCCTAGATTACCCAGTTAGAAGCAGGGCCAGGATTCAACATATGATGTTTGACTCAAAGCCTATGTGCTTTTTCACTCTCCCAGGGAACTGGTGAGGCTTCCAGCCAGTAAGTAGGACCTTACTTACAGACGGAATGGTCGCCATGATTCCAGGCCTTAGGCAGTCCCTAGTGATCTGAGTACCACTGCAGTTCTCTCTCCTTACAGAAAAATAAATAAATAAATAACCGTAAAAAACCGGGAGCCTTCCCCAGGCTTGGACATGTCTGATTGTCTCCTGAGCCAGTTTGGCCTAACTCCTTCATAAGCAGATACAGGGTCCACAGGCACCATTGTTCCTACAAGGAGCAGGCTATTGTCTGGAGGTTCCAGAGAGGGATCCTGGTAGAGTCTTGGGGCAAAGCAAGGAGGGGCTGGTATTCCTCCTACACATTCTTTGTCTTTTGTTCCAGCCTCCATCCTGGGTATTGGCAACCCCAGTCCTAACCACAGTCACTCAACAGAGTTGCTTCATAAAGGAGCATCATGAGGCCTAAGACAGTGCGGCTCTTCAGGCTGACAGCCCCACAGGTTAAGTCAACATTGGTCAAACACACTTCCCCTCCTGCCTCCTGGGATCTCACCTCGGCAGCCCACTTAAAGAGTCAGTTCAGAACTGGGCAATCCAGGTTATCAAGGTAATACATGAAAACTAGAGAGGGAAAAGAAGGACAATTCAGAAGGAGGAAAAATATTAGAAAGATACAGTACAGACACTGTAAACCTTCCACCTTCATATCCAGGCCCAGAAAGTAAGGAGGGAGGTAACACGGAATTCAAGTGGACTCGCCCCTCTGCCTTGCCTTACGGGAGACTTACACATAAACATTTTGGAAAACAGACAAGGCACATTCTGCTGATATTTATTAAACGCCTGGCAAGTGCTAGACTTGGATATAGTCTCTCATTTTATTATTCCTCTCATTAATCATCTCAATCCTAAGGAGTTGATAAAATTGAACCCCAGTTTATAAATGATAAAATGGAGACTCAGAAGAGTGGGGTGACATGCCCAAGGCGGCAGATCTAACACACGTCACAACTAAGTTCAGATTTTGCCACAGCCTCAAGGCCACACCCATTCCAGTCCAGCAGGTGGCCACATGGACCCCTCCCAGCCTCTCTCCAGAGGCTGGAACTCAAGGCAGGCAGGTCCTGAGTCCCTGGGTTTTTGCTGAGCAGGAGCTGCCTCCTCAGAGATGGTCCCACTAGCCCTCCTGCCCCCGCTTGGCTGGTGTGTGCATGGACAGGACCAGCCTGAAGTGAGCTTCTAAACCTTCTGGTTCACTTGGATGTTCTGATTTCATCTGAACAATGCAAGAGTCGGTAAAGAATGAATTGATCAGATTTAAACATCCACGCTGCATTGTAGCCAAGCTTCTGGGGTGAATTGAGTCTCCCTTGTTTCTTTTGCACCCGTGCCCAGTCCCTGACCTCAGGGAATAAAGCATCCTGAATTTTTTTTTTTTCTTTTTTTTCCGGTATGCGGGCCTCTCACTGTTGTGGCCCCTCCCATTGCGGAGCACAGGCTCTGGACGCGCAGGCTCGGCGGCCATGGCTCACGGGTCCAGCCGCTCCGCGGCATGTGGGATCCTCCCAGACCGGGGCACGAACCCGTGTCCCCTGCATCGGCAGGCGGACCCTCAACCACTGCGCCACCAGGGAAGCCCCAGCATCCTGCATTTTATGTGCCTTGCAGTCAGCCTGGCCTTCACTGGGTGGTCCTGGCTGGTGCGCCAACACGTGCCCTCATTTTACCTTTGCTCCCCCTCTTGCCACCGCTCTGGATCGCCAGCCTCTGAACTGCCTCACCTGGATCACGCCCGACTTCTCTGGAAACTGCGGCATGGAGGTGCTCTGGGCCAGGATCACATGGATCTTCTGTCCTTAAAGTCCAGCTCCTGCTGCTGATACACAGAGACGTACCACACCGCCAGTCAAGGCATGACACCGAGGCCAGCATCTCAGACGGGCAGAAGCCCGCAAGCCAGAAGCAAAGGGAGATGATTCTGTTCCTCCACTTGGCATTTGCTCCCTTGCACTGTTACTTCACTTCCTGCCCTGTCTGCCGACCTGCCCTGCAAAACCGCAGCTCCTCCCACCTGGTGTTCTCATTTGAGAGCGTGTGTTACCCACCTGTGAATGGTTCCTCGCTGCTTTAATTATGTGGGAAACCCACTTCTCCCTTCTCCAAGATGGCAATAACATTTCAGAGGATTGGTCACTTATCAGCTGTGGGATCCTGGGTAAGTTACTCAACTCTTTTGAGGTTCAGCCCTTATGTAGGGAAGGGGGGTCACACTGCCCCAATGGGGCCATTTCTCTCTGTCCTCCCCCTAAGCCCCAATCACTGACCTCTATGCACAGAGGATGGTCAGGCAAGGTTATTTACACCTGCAGATCATAGGAAGACACATGAATACCTGAATATTTAGTAGGCAGATGTCCTCACTTGTTCTGGGTCACCAAGAATAACAAAGCCATTTCATCTCAATAAATACTCACAGAATGACCACTATGTCTATGGTGCTATTATAGGGAAGATAATTCGATCCTGAGAAACACCAGGAGTCACCACTTTTTGAGCCCTTACCATGTACATACATCATGTGCTTAACATGCAGCATCAGTATGGATCCTGAGGAAGTCCCTGTGAATCCTCCACTCCATAAGTATCTCCATCTTACAGATGACAAAATTGAGGCTCAGAGAAGTAAAGAAACTTGCTGAAGATCCCAAAACCCAGCTGAAGCGATGTAACCTGAATCTGAACTCAGATCAGGCTCCAAAACCTGGTGAGACTTTCACGGCTGTACAGGGCTCAACTCTTTAATGTGTTCATTAAACTTTTCAATGGCAGAATTTTAGATTTCACAATAGAAGGAATTAAAGCCTAAAATCATCCAAAAACTCACTCTAAGTTTAACACAGTTACACTTACTACAATAGCCACGACCACAGCCCCAGGCCAGCTCGGAGGCTCTACAGCACCCACGGTGGGCTGCCCCTCCCCCAGGAACTGCAGATAGTCTATTTGTGTATATATGTGACATACGTGTATACACAAAGACTAAGAAACTCATTATGGGATTGTGTGGCATTGGAAAGCCAATGAAATAGACTTCAAGCAGACCCAAGTGTCCACTGAGAACACCCCCCAGGAGTGGCCCTGTGAGGTCAGAGAGTGGTGTTGCCCTGGTCCAGATCACCTTCTCTGGTCACAGCTGGACCTGGGCCCAGGCCTGCCTCTGCTGCCCACTAGTGGTGAGAACCTGATGAGAATCTGAGCAGGATTCTGAACTTCCCTTTGCCTCAGTTTCCTTCCCTGACTGATGGGGATGATGGCTCCTACCCTGCACAGTTGTTGGCAGGAGGAGAGAAAACCATATAAAATCTACCACAATCTTGAATTACCTACCACATGTATCTAGCAGTCTGTGGGAACTTGGCCAAAAACAATCCCTTATAGAGTCTGTAATCTAGCTGGGCCAGGGTAGACACATACACACAAAACACACAGAAACAATACCCACAAACCACCCCCATGCCCCCTCACTTTCTAAAGAACAATTATTTAGGAATATACAGACTTACAGAATGTTAGAGCTAGAAAAGATTCCAGTGATCATCCAGTTCAGTGGTTTCCCAGCTCTTTTAATCCAACAGACCCTTTGTTAAAAGGATCCTTTATGGAAATTCAGTGTGTAGAACACTCAGCTGCTAAGATTGAAGAGAACAGTGGAGTGGAAATCTCACCTGTCCCCGCCTATATTCTACCCCATCTGCCCACCCAGAAAACGTCCATCAAACACCCCCAGGCTGGCTCTAATGGGACCTCATAGAGTCTTGGAGTGTCAGCTAAAATTCCTCACATCCATTCAACTGCTTCATATCATAATCGAGGAAACCGAGGGGAAGAAACATACACACAGTGTCCAGATCCAATATGCGAGGAGGAGGGAAGGTGGAGGGAGCTGGAAATGTGGGGCCTGAGTCCCAGCCCCCAGTCAGCTGCTAACCACCTGAGTGTGGGACTCTGTCACATTGCCTCTCTGGGTCCCTACTTCCTCCACTATAGATTGAGAGATTGTATTGAATACTCTTTATGAAAAGTTGCTTTCAGGTCCCCAATTCTGTGTCCCAACAATTTCAATCCCTAGAAAACTTCTCAGGAAGGTATTATCTGCCTTCCCATGACCACAATTACAGATGCTGCACGTGGCCAGGCCTGGAAACCACACTCTGAGGTCTCTGAAAGCCACACAGGAAGCAACAGCTGTTAGCAGATGCCTCTGCAAGAGTCAAAGACGATATTGTCCACACCTGCTGGACATACCACCATTGGGTGACGGTCACAGGGCACAGAAACACTTTGAAAGCTGAGTCATGGTGCCTCTCTGGAAAGGATACATCTCTGTTGAACTTGGGAGAAGGGCTCTCCACTTCCCAGTAGACCACTGCCTCTCTGTTGCATTCTCTTTCATAAAGTTCTAAGGAGAACAAAAGAAGTTACTGCATCTGGAAACCTATTTGGCTTCAATTAACAAGAAGCTTTGTTATGATGATCTCATAGGGAATGATAAACCACTGACCTTATAAGGCACAGAATTCTAGAAAAAGGCAGATTCATTACCACTGAAAACTTGTTGCCCAGGGACAGTGTCTAGCAGATATAAAAACACAGTAAAAATAAAAGAACCCAACAAAAGTTGTCCGTCATATAGCACAAACAACACTCTCAAGCAAAATGCAGTGAAATAAAATTAGGCATTAAAAAATAAATTTTCAGGTTTAAAAATCAGAGAAACCACCAGATGTCACTAGAGTACCAATAGTTTTACTGTTGTGTCCTTATGCCCCTCTTTAGACTTCTCTATATATTACTGGTGTCCTGAGACTAAGCCACCCAGCCTAGTGCGTTCAGTTGGGAAACAAAAGTTCCAGAGAAGGCAGTGTCCTTCCTAAACAGCTAGAAAGTGGCTTAACCGTGCTAACCCTAAGTTTCTTGCCTTTTTCCCATGTTACATTATATCACAGCTATAGGGACCAGATCTCTTAATATCCACCATCCTATTGTATGCAAATAGCATTAGCTCTCAAAGGGAGATATCAAAGAAATTCTAAGAAGTGAACAGCCTCTGCCCCCCAAGCTGTGTGGGAAGCTTCTAACTAACCATTTAGGGAAGGAGCCAAGCTAAGGCGCTGAAGTAACCAAGAGACTCCTTTGAGGAGATGCTGACTGTGGAAATGTGTTAATTAATTTAGCTTTTGAAAAAAAAAAAAATCTATTAGAAGCAGACCACGGGGTAAAGAGCTTGCCAGCCCATTGGTACAAGAGGCTGAAGATGCCCTTGAAAGGAAGGGAAGGAGTGGACATCTGCTGCTTTTTCCTGCTTAGCTTTGATTCTCTCCTTCTCGGACCAAAATCTCATTCTTCTTCAAGGCATCACCCTTTGCCTCCTTCTCCACAATGCGGTTTATGCAGGACTGACTCAGCATTAATTTCAGGGCTGGGAAATTGAGCCAGACATGGCCACAGTGATTTAGTTTAGGGAAGGCATGTGTAGACACTCTTGGCTTGCCACTCTAGCAAGTTTAGCCCAAAAAGTGGTTTAGTAAAGGCTCTCAGGTAGCTTGCAGAAGACATAGGAGGACCAGAGTTAGGTTAGAACCTCAGGATGGCTCCAGAGAAGCCAAACTACAGCTGTCTCTGGACCGTACTCCATAGTGTGGACTGCTGATGCCAAGTACCACATATCAGAGGCTCTGCCAATGTCTACAGCACACGACTGAACCCAGCTGCGAGGGAGATGGACAGAGAATGTCTGGCTTCTCCCCTGAATAGGTGGCATCACAATTCCCTCTAGATAGGAAGGGTATTTGAAAACACTAAGTGACCCAAAACCATGATAAACATCCCCAGGAAGTAAATATATGATCCATGTTGAGGCTATGAAAGCCAACCTTGGGACTCTGGCTGCATCAGTAGGAAAGTTCCTATTCCTCTGGGGTTATGTACATGGTTAGAATGTAAGCCTGCACCCTCTGATGGCATCTCTGCCATGACAGAAGAATCTGCCTGAGAATGAGGTCAACACAAAAGAAAACAGAGTCAAGCTGGAAATGAAGTATTGGATGCAGCTGTCCTGGAAGCCAGACACCCATGGATTTTCAATGTCATGAACCAAAAACACTTTTTCCTTTTCTTACACTGGCATTTGTTAGTGCTTGGTTACTTGCAACCAAAAGTCCCGACCACAGCAAGGGTCTGTCAGAGTTTCTGTGCCCCTGGGCTAGCTGCTACGTACCTATTCCACTGTGACTGGGATGGCAGAGGCCACTCCCCACTCTAAGTGGCAGGAAGAGCCCCTATCTAATGCCTCTCATAACACTCCATCACTTCTAGGGAAAATCTAAGACGTGTTGCTGGGTGGCCAGCCTAGGCCCTTGGGGCTCTGGACCCTCCTCCCCCTCTAGTTCCAGATTCTGCTACCCCAGCAACTCAACAGCACCAAACTGATCACAGTTTTTTAACATTTCATGTTGTTTCATGCCTTCCTCACTTTAGTCACACTGTCCCCTGGGTCTGGAATGTCCTTATACCACTCACCCCCTCACCCTCTCACCTCCCGACATGTGTCAAGTCTGTAAAATTTTGATTCAACTTCTAAAACAAAGTTTGGACACCACCTCCTCCAAGAAGACTTCCATGGCTACCCAGGTGCATGAGATGACAATGAACTTACAGTAAGAGCAAAGTAGCCCTCAGAGCAAGCTGGAGAGTAAATCTAAGAGTGTGCAAGGAGCAAGTCACATTTCAGCCCAGCACTCCAGATACTTAAGCCAACATTTAAAATGAAATGTAACACTGTAGATATTAAACCCTTTGCTTTCTATTGGCTAGAGTAAATGCCAATAGATTCTACTCTATAACTGATTTTAAAAATTGTAGGTGTCACTCACCTTTAACAAATTCATCTCACTCTTTTCTATAGTTGAAGTCCTTAGAGACATCTGCAAGTAGATCCAGTGGGAAATCATCCAGAACACCAAAGGCCTTATAATGTCCAGTTGGCTGTAAAAACAGAGCAGGCAGAAACAATCTATTGATTCCCAAGTTGAGATTACACAGCATATGAAGAAACAGCTGTTCATGCAACACCACTATTGAGCACCTCCTCTGTGGTTTTGGTGACACAATGGTGAAAAAACAGATGAGACTACTTCTCTCATGGGTCTTATATTTGGCCTTAGGCTTTGGTGGTGGTGATGGCTCTAAATACTCTCCAGGTAATTTAAGTAGGATAAAAGAGGGTTATGTTATAAATGGTGCCTGGGTTTGGAGGGCAGGGGTTCAATATTGTCAGGTGATCGGGAATGGCCTCTATGAGGGATAATACATATCAGAACAGTTTGGTCTAAATATTAGAAGGATCCAGCCATGGGAAGATGAGGAAAGCCCATTCCTTGTTGGGAGGGGGTCCTAAGGTTGATGGATGGCTTTACTCACAGAAAAGAATGTCAGGGAGTCCAGAGAACTGTGTTGGGGGAGAGTGGTAGGAGCTGAGGTCAGAGAGGTAGTAGAGGCCATGCCAAAGGGCTTTGTAAACCAGGATAAAGATGTAAAAAAATTATTCTAACTGCTATGAAAACCAATGAATGACTTTAAACAGGAGAACGACTTTTTAAAAGGTGATTCTTGCTGCTTTATAGAAAATAGATCATAAGGGAGCAAGGAGATGGGTTAGAAGACAATGGTGCAGATAAGAGATGATGGTGATTGGACAGGGAGGTAATAACAGGGATGGGGAGAAGTCAGTGAATTAGGGACACATTTTAGAAGTAATGTCAAAAGGAATGCTGACAGACTGGCGTGGGGAGAGAGAAAGCAAAGAATTGAGGATAACTCTTGGAACCTTTCTTGAACAACCAGGTAGATGGGAGATCCATTTGTGGGATGTGTGGTAACCAAGAGTTCTACCTTGGGCAAGTTGAGTCTCAGGTGCTTATTAAACATCCATGTGGGGGTGTCATCTAGGCAGCTAGCATTCAGGGTTCAGACTACTGTTTTAGACACACATGGGGCGTAATGAAACACAACACATCGTTTTACCAATTCCAAGACAGAATTTTTCACCAGCTGCTTCTTTTTTCTGTAAACAACTTGTATACAAAAGAATGAAAGGAGGAAGAAACACCAGGTTCAGATCATACTAGTCTCTTTTACTCAGAAAAAGATCATTTCTAGATTCCTAGGTACAAGAGATTTTCCCTGTTTTCATGTTAAGCCATATTCTGTGAGGGTTCTGGGCTTGAGCTGGTGACACTACACGCTTCACTCTCCATACAACGGCAGCTAACAATTCCTGACCCTCACCTCGCTTAAAGGCTCTACTGTTAAGACTAAACCAATGGCTCTTAGATTAATTTCAGTGCAAAAAGCAAACAAAACAAACAAAAGTGAAGCTTTTAGCTGTGCTCATACTGCCACATGGTAACAGAATCTTATTGGTTAGACATGGGGAATCTTTTTAGAGATCCAGAGGCTTCAAGGGTCTCCTGAATCAGATGACATAACCCAGGGATAAGCATATCCCAGTTTAGGAATCTCAGATATACATGAAAGTACCTGACAGGAAATGGAAGGTAAAATTGAAACTGGATTCATAAGGATGTTTCAGCTCTAAAAGTATGTGGCTTTATACCAAGGGTTTCCAACCAGCAAATGACAAGCTGGTAGGTCTGACACCCTTACGTGCTGTGCCATGGATGCCCCATAGGAAAGGCAGGACTTAAGAGAAACAACTCCCTCCATTCCTGTCTCCTCCCCTCAAGCTCACAGATGGGGAGAGAGTGAGGGATTGTACACACCACACATCTATACCCACACATATTTTAATGCCTTAGGAGAAAGACAATTAGCTTCTGTTTAGGAATAGTGGGTCCCCATTTTCTACACATACTGAGAAAAAGGGATAATTATGTATAAAGATAATGATCTCTCTAACCTCACATGAGTTACCTTTGGTTATCTGGATGAATTAAGACAGTTTTCTGGACCTGGTTCCCTTCCCTCCTGAATGTAGTTTCAGCCCTTAGTGACCTCAGTCCTGTAATATTGCAGAAAAGAAAAACAGCACTCTTTCTCTTCAATTATAGTGCTTATCTGCATTTACATCACTAACTACAAGACAGCCTTGATGAATCACATCTCTCTAATCCTGTAAATGCACCTCGAGTGGGCACTGCATTTTCTTTGCTTCTCATAGAAGAGGTCATTTCCATTTCTCAGGGGCCAGGAAGCCTCCCCAATGTATGATTGTGGAAGCTGTCCAACTCCCACACGCTGTGGCAAGTAACAGGCTCAGATGGTAGGAAAAGGAAGCATTTTTCACTGAGGAGAATTACACCTAATGGCAGGTGTCAAAGATGCAGGTGCCACTGGGCTGTGTGTACCAAGACTGTATGAAGAAAGACAGCTGACTAAATCTGATTTAATATTTGAGGTCTCTCCAAAATCATATGGCAGGTTTAATCCTGAAGGACTACAGAGTGCTAGGTAAGATAACACTGATAGCTAATGCTTATTGAGTGCTTACTAAATACCAGGCCCTGGGCAGAGTGTTTTACAGGGGTTATCCCACTTAATCTACTCAATGGTAATATGAGATATGGACCATCGGTAAACTCACTTTCGGGAATGAAGGATTTGGAAATTCTGGATCTTTAGACATAACACCATACCAATACCTGGGTGAACTGGGGACTGAACTGGGCCACATGGAGGAGGGTCCTTGCTTGGCCTTCCAACCTGCCTTTAATATCAAAATCACCACCTAAGGGCAGGAGGAGAGTTCTAGCAGGCTCCCCAGTGGGAGACACAAGCTTACCACTCCCTGACACTATGTTGGGAGGCTATTTTACCCTTCATGGCAACTATGCAAATGAATATATTTTTGTAAGAAAGGGAGAATCCCTGTGAATACCAGTGTTTGAATTTTAGCCTAGGACTTTTAATGTGTTTTTTTTTTTGCTTTTATTTATTTTTTTTAAACATCTTTATTGGAGTATAATTGCTTTACAATGGTGGGTTAGTTTCTGCTTTGTAACAAAGTGAATCAGTTATACATATACACATATCCCCATATATCTTCCCTCTTGTGTCTCCCTCCCTCCCATACTCCCTATCCCACCCCTCTAGGTGGTCACAAAGCACTGAGCTGATCTCCCTTTGCTATGTGGCTACTTCCCAATAGCTATCTATTTTACATTTCGTAGTGTATATATGTCCATGCCGTTGTTTCACTTTGTCCCAGCTTACCCTTCCCCCACCCCGTGTCCTCAAGTCCATTCTCTAGTAGGTCTGCGTCTTTATTCCCATCTTGCCCCTAGGATCTTCATGACCATTTTTTTGTTTTTAGTTTTTTAGAGTCCATATATATGTGTTAGCATACAGTATTTGTTTTTCTCTTTCTGACTTACTTCACTCTGCATGACAGACTCTGGGTCCATCCACCTCACTACAAATAACTCAGTTTGTTTCCTTTTATGTCTGAGTAATATTCCATTGTATATATGTGCCACATCTTCTTTATCCAGTCATCTGAGGATGGACACTTAGGTTGCTATCATGTCCTGGCTATTGTAAATAGACTTGCAATGAACATTTTGGTACATGACTCTTTTTCAATTATGGTTTTCTCAGGGTATATGCCCAGCAGTGGGATTGCTGGGTGGTATGGTAGTTCTATTTTTAGTTTGTTAAAGAACCTCCATACTGTTCCCCAGAGTGGCTGTATCAATTTACATTGCCACCAACAGTGCAAGACGGCTCCCTTTTCTCCACACCCTCTACAGCATTTATTGTTTGTAGATTTTTTGATGATGGCCATTCTGACTGGTGAGAGATGATATCTAATTGTAATTTTGATTTGCATCTCTCTAATGATTAAAGATGTTCAGCATTCTTTCATGTGTTTGTTGGCAATCTGTATATCTTCTTTGCAGAAACATCTTTTTAGGTCTGCCCATTTTTGGATGGGGTTAACTTTTTGATATTGAGCTGCATGAGCTGCTTGTAAATTTTGGAGATTAATCCTTTGTCAGTTGCTTCATTTGCAAATATTTTCTCCCATTCGGAGGGTTGTCTTTTCGTCTTGTTTATGGTTTCCGTTGCTGTGCAAAAGTTTTTCTTTATTAGGTCCCATTTGTTTATTTTTGTTTTTATTTCCATTTCTCTGGGAGGTGGGTCAAAAAGGATCTTGCTCTGCTTTATGTCATAGAGTGTTCTGCCTATGTTTTCCTCTAAGAGTTTTTCAGTGTCTGGCCTTACATTTAGGTCTTTAATTCATTTTGAGTTTATTTTTGTGTATGGTGTTAGGGAGTGTTCTAATTTCATTTTTTTTACGTGTAGCTGTCCAGTTTTCGCAGCGCCACTTACTGAAGAGGATGTCTTTTCTCCACTGTATATTCTTGCCTCCTTTATCAAAGATAAACTGAACATATGTGTGTGGGTTTATCTCTGGGCTTTCTATCCTATTCCACTGACCTATATTTCTGTTTCTGTGGCAGTACCACAGTATCTTGATTACTGTAACTTTGTAGTATAGTCTGAAGTCAGGGAGCCTGATTCCTCCAGCTCCATTTTTCTTTCTCAAGATGGCTTTGGCTCTTTGGGGTCCTTTGTGTTTCCATACAAATTGTGAAATTTATTGCTCTAGTTCTGTGAAAAATGCCAGTGGTAGTTTGATAGGGATTGCATTGAATCTGTAGATTGCTTTGAGTAGTATAGTCATTTTCACACTGTTGATTCTTAAAATCCAAGGACATGGTATATCTCTCCATCTATTTGTTTCATGTTTAATTTCTTTCATCAGTGTATTATAGTCTTCTGCATACAAGTCTTTTCTCTCCTTAGGTAGGTTTATTCCTTGATATTTTATTCTTTTTGCTGCAGTGGTAACTGGGAGTGTTTTCTTAATTTCATTTCAGATTTTTCACCATTAGTGTATAGAAATGCAAGAGATTTCTGTGCATTACTTTTGTATCCTGCTACTTTACCAAATTCATTGATTAGCTCTAGTAGTTTTCTGGTAGCATCTTTAGGATTCTCTATGTATAGTATCAGGTCATCTGCAAACAGTGACAGTTTACTCCTTCTTTTCCGATTTGGATTCCTTTTATTTCTTTTTCTTCTGTGATTGCTGTGGTTAAAACTTCCAAAACTATGTTCAATAATAGTGCTGAGAATGGGCAACCTTGTCCTGTTCCTAATCTTAGTGGGAATAGTTTCAGTATTTCACCACTGAGGACGATGTTGGCTGTGGGCTTGTCATATATGGCCTTTATAATGTTGAGGAAAGTTCCCTCTTTGCCTAGTTTCTGGAGGGTTTTTACCATAAACTGGTGTTGAATTTTCTCAAAAGATTTTTCTGAATCTATTGAGATAATCATATGATTTTTCTTCTTCAATTTGTTAATATGGTGTATCACATTGGTTGATTTGCATATATGGAAGAATCCTTGCATTCCTGGGATAAACCCCACTTGATCATGGTGTATGATCCTTTTAATGTGCTGTTGGATTTTGTTTGCTAGTATTTTGTTGAGGATTTTTGCATCTATGCTCATCAGTGATATTGGCCTGTAGTTTTCTTTCTTTGTGACGTCTCTTTCTGGTTTGGGTATCAGGGTGATGGTGGCCTCGTAGAATGAGTTTGGGAGTGTTCCTCCCTTGGCTATATTTTGGAAGAGTTTGAGAAGGATAGGTGTTAGCTGTTCTCTAAATGTTTGATAGAATTCGCCTGTGAAGCCATCTGGTCCTGGGATTTTGTTTGTTGGAAGATTTTTAATCACAGTTTCAATTTCAGTGCTTGTGATTGGTCTGTTCATATTTTCTATTTCTTCCTGGTTCAGTCTCGGAAGGTTGTGCATTTCTAACAACTTGTCCATTTCTTCCCAGTAGTCCATTTTGTTGGCATATAGTTGCTTATAGTAATCTCTCATGATCCTTTCTATTTCTGCAGTGTCAGTTGTTACTTCTCCTTTTACATTTCTAATTCTATTGATTTGAGTCTTCTCCCTTTTCTTCTTGATGAGTCTGGCTAATGGTTTTTCAATTTTGTTTAT
The DNA here is from genome assembly GCF_026419965.1 of Kogia breviceps. Lineage (NCBI taxonomy): Eukaryota > Metazoa > Chordata > Mammalia > Artiodactyla > Physeteridae > Kogia > Kogia breviceps. Next base: position 26,628,727 of record NC_081328.1, read on the forward strand.
CTTCTCAAAGAACCAGCTTTTAGTTTTATTGATCTTTGCTACCATTTCCTTCATTTCTTTTTCATTTATTTCTCATCTGATCTTTATGATTTCTTTCCTTCTGCTAACTTGGGGGTTTTGTGTTCTTCTTTCTCTAATTGCTTTAGATGTACGGTTAGGTTGTTTGTTTGAGATGTTTCTTGTTTCTTAAGCTAGGATTGTATTGCTATAAACTTCCCTCTTAGAACTGCTTTTGCTGCATCCCATAGGTTTTGGGTCATCGTGTTTTCATTGTCATTTGTTTCTAGGTATTCTTTGATTTCCTCTTTGATTTCTGCAGTGATATCTTGGTTATTAAGTAGTGTATTGTTTAGCCTGCATGTGTTTGTATTCCTTACAGATTTTTTTCCTGTAATTGATATCTAGTCTCATAGGATTGTGGTCCAAAAAGATTTTCCCCTTTCATCACTTTACATATTTCCTGCCACTCCCTTCTGGCTTGCAGAGTTTCTGCTGAAAGATCAGCTTTTAACCTTATGGGGATTCTCTTGTGAGTTATTTGTATTTTTTCCCTTGCTGCTTTTAATATTTTTTATTTGTATTTAGTTTTTGATGATTTCATTAATATGTGTCTTGGCATGTTTCTCCTTGGATTTATCCTGTATGGAGCTCTCCGTGCTTCCTGCATTTGACTTACTATTTCCTTTCCCATATTAGGGAACTTTTTAACTATTACTTCTTCAAATATTTTCTCACTTTCTTTTTCTCTGTTTCTTCTGGGATCACTATAATTTGAATGTTGGTGCATTTAATGTTGTCCCAGATGTCTCTGAGACTGTCCTCACATCTTTTCATTCTTTTTTCTTTATTCTGCTCTGCAGTAGTTATATCCACTATTTTATCTTCCAGGTCACTTATCTGTTCTTCTGTGTCAGTTATTCTGCTATTGATCCCCTCTAGAGAAATTTTAATTTCATTTATTGTGTTTTTCATCACTGTTTGCTTGCTCTTTAGTTCTTCCAGGTCCCTGTTAAACGTTTCTTGTATTTTCTCCATTCTATTTCCACAATTTTGGATCATCTTTACTATCATTATTCTGAATTCCTTTTAATGTAGACTGCCTATTTCCCCTTCATTTGTTAGGTCTGGTTGGTTTTTGCCTTGCTCTTTCACTTGTTGTGTGTTTCTCTGTCTTCTCATTTTGCTTTACTTACTGTGTTTGGGGTCTCCTTTTCAGAGGTGGGATGTACAGGCTCATGGGAGGGGAGGTGTGGATAGTGACCTGTGCTTGCACACAGGCTTCCTGGTGGCTGCAGCAATAGCCTTTGCGTCTCATGCCCGTCTGTGGGGTCTGCGCTGATAGGCGCGACTCGTGCCCATCTCTGGAGCTCCTTGAAGCAGCGCTCTTAATCCCCTCTCCTCATGCACCAGGAAACAAAGAGTCAAGAAAAAGTCTCTTGCGTCTTCAGCAGCTCCAGTCTTTTTCCTGGACTCCCTCCTGCTAGCTGTGGTGCACTAACCCCTTCAGGCTGTGTTCACACAGACAACCCCAGTCCTCTCCCTGCGATCCAACCAAAGCCAGAGCCTCAGCTCCCAGCCCCTGCCCACCCAGGCGGGTGAGCAGACAAGCCTCTTGGGCTGATGAGTGCTGACCGGCACTGATCCTCTGTGTGGGAATCTGTCTGCTTTGCCCTCTGCACCCCTGTTGCTGCGCTCTCCTCTGTGGCTCCGAAGCTTTCCACCTCTGCCACCCACAGTCTCCACCTGCGAAGGGCCTTCCTAGTGTGTGGGAACCTTTCCTCCTTCACAGCTCCCTCCCACTGGTTCAGGTCCCATCCCTATTCTTCTATCTCGTTTTTTTATTTTTTTTTCTTTTGCCCTACCCAGGTACGTGGGGATTTTCTTGCCTTTTGGGGGGTCTCAGGTCTTCTGACAAAGTTCAGTAGGTGTTCTGTAGGAGTTGTTCCACATGTAGATGTATTTCTGATGTATTTGTGGGGAGAAAGGTGATCTTCACATCTTACTCTTCCGCCATCTTGAAGCTCTGTCCCTTTTAATGTGTTTTTAAGACACAAAAAAATTTACAGATATACATAGCTACCTTATCTTGCCTTTTACTTTAGGAAACAAATCATTCCGTAGCTACCTTTGGATTTTCTGAATATACCCTAGTAAGAATAAAAACTCCAGAATATTCATTCATGTACCGATTCAAGCAGACTTTCAGAACCTATTGTGTGCATGCATTTTGGTAAGCCCTGGTGGTGCCTGAAGAATAAGACAAAGTTCATGCCTTCCATAAGCTTTAAGACAATAAAATAGGTACTTTTTATGCTATGAAGATCTGAGTTCCTGACCTATACCATTGTTTTCCACCCTGAAAAGTTTCTTTTAACATTTCTTCCAGAACAGGTCTGCTGCTGATGAATTCCCTCAGTTTTTATTTGTCTGAAAACGTTTTTATTTTTCTTCATTTTTGAAGAAGACATCTCTGGATACAGAATTCTGGTCAGTGGTTTATTCTTTCAAAACATTATGTATTTCACTCCACCCCCTTTTTGCAGGGTGGTCTCTGATGCGATGTCTGCTGTAATTCTAATCTGTATTCCTCTGTAGATAAAGCACTCCTCCATCCTTCCTGCTACAGCTTCTTTCAAGATTTTCTTTTTCTCTTTGGTTTTCTGAGTTTGAATATGATTTATTTAAGAATTTTTTGGTACTTATCTTCTATGCGTGCTCAAGATTGGCAGATTTACTTTGAAGGGTGGTCTGGACTAAAATGGTAAACCCCATGTGATTCAAATTACAATATAGAGCCTCATCCGCCAGATGGCAGAGAGCAGAAGCAAGAAGAACTACAATCCTGCAGCCTGTGGAACAAAAACCACATTCACATAAAGTTAGACAACATGAAAAGGCAGAGGGCTATGTACCAGATTAAGGAACAAGATAAAACCCCAGAAAAACAACTAAATGAAGTGGAGATAGGCCACCTTCCAGAAAAACAATTCAGAATAATGATAGTGAAGATGATATAGGACCACAGAAAAAGAATGGAGGCAAAGATCGAGAAGATGCAAAAATGTTTAACCACGACATAGAAGAATTAAAGAACAAACACAGATGAACAATACAATAACTGAAATGAAAACTACACTAGAAGGAATCAATAGCAGAATAACTGAGGCAGAAAAACGGATAAGTAACCTGGAAGACAGAATGGTGAAATTCACTGCTGCAGAATAGAATAAAGAAAAAAGAATGAAAAGAAATGAAGACAGCACAAGAGACCACTGGGACAACATTACACAACAACATTCTCATAATAGGGGTCCTGGAAGGAGAAGAGAGAGAGAAAGGACCCAAGAAAATATTTGAAGAGATTATTGTCGAAAACTTCCCTAACATGGGAAAGGAAATAGCCACCAAAGTTCAGAAAGCTCAGCAAGTCCCATACAGGATAAACCCAAGGAGAAACACTCCGAGACACATAGTAATCAAATTGGCAAAAATTAAAGACAAAGAAAAATTATTGAATGCAGCAAGGGAAAAATGACAAATAATATACAAGGGAACTCCCATAAGGTTAACAGCTGATTTCTCAGCAGAAACTACACAAGCCAGAAGGGAGTGGCATAATATACTTAAAGTGATGAAAGGGAAGAGCCTATAACAAAGATTACTCTACCCAGCAAGGATCTCATGCAGATTCGATGGAGATATCAAAAGCTTTACAGACTAGCAAAAGCTAAGAGAACAAGGCTCTACAACAAAGGCTAAAGGGACTTCTCTAAGTGAGAAACAAAAGAGAAGAAAAGGACCTACAAAAACAAACACAAAACAATTAAGAAAATGGTCATAGGAACATACATATTGATAATTACCTTAAACGTAAATGGATTAAATGCTCCAACCAAAAGACACAGGGTTGCTGAATGCATACAAAAACAAAACCCAAATATATGCTGTCTACAAGTGACCCACTTCAGACCTAGGGACACAACAGACTGCAAGTGAGGGGATGGAAAAAGATATTCCGTGCAAATGGAAATCAAAAGAAAGCTGGAGTAGCAATACTCATATCAGATAAAATAGACTTTAAAATAAAAAATGTTACAAGAGACAAGGAAGGACACTACATAATGATCAAGAGATCAATCCAAGAAGAAGATATAACAATTATAAATATATATGCACCCAACATAGGAGTACCTCAATACATAAGTCAAATGCTAGCAGCTATAAAAGAGGAAATTGACAGTAACACAATAATAGTGGGAGACTTTAAGACCTCACTTACACCAATGGACAGATCATTCAAATTGAAAATAATAAGGAAACACAAGCTTTAAATGACACAATAGACCAGATAGATTTAATTAATATTTCTAGGACACTCCATCGAAAATCAGCAGATTACACTTTCTTCTCAAGTGTGCATGGAACATTCTCCAGGATAGAACACATTTTGGGTAACAAATCAAGCCTCAGTAAATTTAAGAAAGTTGAAATCATATCAAGTATCTTTTCTGACAACAACGCTACAAGATGAGAAATCAATTACAGGGAAAAAAACATAAAAAACACAAACACATGGAGGCTAAAAAATAGATTACTAAATAACAAATAGATCACTGAAGAAATCAAAGAGGAAATCAAAAAATATCTAGAAACAAATGATAATGAAAACACGATGATCCAAACCTATGGGATGCAGCAAAAGCAGTTCTAAGAGGGATGTTTATAGCTATAGAAGGCTACCTCTAGAAACAAGAAAAATCTCAAATAAACAATCTAACCTTACACCTAAAGGAAATTGAGAAAGAAAAACAAGCAGAGCACAAAGTTAGCAGAAGAAAAGAAATCATAAAGATCAGAGCAGAAATAAATGAAATAACAAAGGAAACAATAGCAAAGATTAATAAAACTAAAAGCTGGTTCTTTGAGAAGATACACAAAATTGATAAAACATTAGGCAGAGTCATCAAGAAAAAGAGGGAGAGGACTCAAATCAATTAAATTAGAAATGAAAAAGGAGAAGTTATAACAGACACTGCAGAAATACAAAGCATCCTAAGAGACTACTACAAGCAACTCTATGCCAATAAAACGGACACCCTGGAAGAAATAGACAAATTCGTAGAAAGGTATAACCTTCCAAGATTGAAGCAGGAAGAAATAGAAAATATGAACAGACCAATAACAAGTAATGAAATTGAAACTGTGATTTAAAATCTTCCAACAAGGAAAAGTCCAGGACCAGATGGCTTCACAGGTGAATTCTATCAAACATTTAGAGAAGGGCTAACACCCATCCTTCTCAAACTCTTCCAAAAAATTGCAGAGGAAGGAACACTCCCAAACTCATTCTATGAGGCCAACATCACCCTGATACCCAAACCAGAAAAAGATATTACAAAAAAAGAAAATTACAGACCAATATCACTGATGAATATAGATGCAAAAATCCCTAACAAAATACTAGCAAACAGAATCCAACAACACATTAATAGGATCATACACCATGATCAAGTGGGATTTATCCCAGGGATGCAAGGATTCTTCAATATATGCAAATCAATCAATGTGATACACCATATTAACAAATTGAAGAATAAAAACCATATGGTCATCTCAATAGATGCAGAAAAAGCTCTCCACAAAATTCAACACCCATTTATTATTAAAAACTCTCCAGAAAGTGGGCACAGAGCAAACCTACCTCAACATAATAAAGGCCATATAAGAGAAACCCACAGCAAACATCATTCTCAATGGTGAAAAACTGAAAGCATTTCCTCTAAGATCAGGAACAAGACAAAGATGTCCACTCTCACCGCTATTATTCAACATAGTTTTGGAAGTCTAGCCATGGCAATCAGAGAAGAAAAAGAAATTAAAGGAATACAAATTGGAAAAGAAGTGAAAGTGTCACTGTTTGCAGATGACATGATACTATACATAGAGAATACTAAAGATGCTACCAGAAAACTACTAGAGCTAATCAATGAATTTGGTAAAGTTGCAGGATACAAAATTAATGCACAGAAATCTCTTGCATTCCTATATGCTAATGATGAAAAATCTGAAAGAGAAATTAAGGAAACACTCACATTTACCACTGCAACAAAAAGAATAAAATAAATAGGAATAAACCTACCTAGGGAGACAAAATACCTGTATGCAGAAAACTATGACACTGATGAAAGAAATTAAAGATGATACCAATGGATGGAGAGATATACCATGTTCTTGGATTGGAAGAATCAATATTGTGAAAATGACTATACTACCCAAGCAATCTACAGATTCAATGCAATCCCTATCAAATTACCAATGGCATTTTTCACGGAACTAGAACAAAAAAATCTTAAAATTTGTATGGAGACACAAAAGACCCCGAATAACCAAAGAAGTCTTGAGGGAAAGAAACGGAGCTGGAGGAATCAGACTCCCTGACTTCAGACTATATTACAAAGCTACAGTAATCAAGACAATATGGTACTGGCACAAAAACAGAAACATAGATCAATGGAACAAGATAGAAAGCCCAGAGATAAACCCACATACCTATAGTCAACTAATCTATGAGAAAGGAGGAAAAGATATACAATGGAGAAAAGACAGTCTCTTCAATAAGTGGTGCTGGGAAAACTGGACAGCTACATGTAAAAGAATGAAATTAGAACACTCCCTAACACCATACACAAAAATAAACTCAAAATAGATTAGAGACCTAAATGTAAGACCAGACACTGTAAAACTCTTAGAGGAAAACATAGGAAGAACACTCTTTGACATAAATCACAGCAAGATCTTTTTTGACCTACCTCCTATAGTAACGGAAATAAAAACTAAAATAAACAAATGGGACCTAATAAAACTTAAAAGCTTTTGCACAGGAAAGGAAACTATAAAGAAGACAAAAAGACAACCCTCAGAATGGGAGAAAATTGTTGCAAATGAATCAACGGACAAAGGATTAATCTCCAAAATATGTAAATAGCTTATGCAGCTCAATATTAAAAAAACAAACAACCCAATCCAAAAATGGGCAGAAGACCTAAATAGACATTTCTCCAAAGAAGACATACAGATGGCCAAGAAGCCCATGAAAAGCTGCTCAACATCACTAATTATTAGAGAAATGTAAATCAAAACTACAATGAGGTATCACCTCATACGAATTAGAATGGGCATCATCAGAAAATCTACAAACAACAAATGCTGGAGAGGGTGTAGAGAAAAGGGAACCCTCTTGCACTGTTGGTGGGAATGTAAGTTGATACAGCCACTATGGAGAACAGTATGGAAGTTCCTTAAAAAACTAAAAATAGAATTACCATATGATCCAGCAATCCCACTACTGAGCATATACCCAGAGAAAAACATAACTCAAAAAGACACATGCACCCCAATGTTCATTGCAGCAATATTTATTATAGCCAGGTCAGGAAGCAACCTAAATCCCCATCAACTGATGAATTGATAAAGAAGATGTACATATGTACAATGGAATATTACTCAGCCATGAAAAGGAACGAAACTGGGTCATTTGTTGAGACGTGAATGGATCTAGAGACTTTCATACAGAGTGAAGTAAGTAAGAAAGAGAAAAACAAATATCATATATTAACGCATATATGTGGAACCTAGAAAAATGGTACAGATGAACCAGATTGCAGTGCAGAAATTGAGACACAGATGTAGAGAACAAATGTATGGCCACCAAGGGGGGGAAAGCCATGGGGGTTAGGGGTGGTGGTGTGATGAATTGGGCGATTGGAATTGACTTGTATACATAGATGTGTATAAAATTGATGACTAATAACAACCTGCTGTATAAAAAAATAAATTAAATTAAATTAATTTTTTTAAATAAAATAAAAGAATAGAGGTTCGTTAAGCTTGTCAACACCTTTTTAGAATGTTAACTATTTTATTCTTTAGAAATCTAGGCATTATTAAATCAGAATCCTTTATGGAAAAGCAAAAAACAAACAAAAATATATATAAATATTTGGGGTTTATGACACAAAGAGTCCTCTCTTACATGTGGAATTGCAATACAACTCTGCAATAATTCAAAGCTTGCCTGGGTTGTATGCTTTGGAATTGGTGGTGGTAGTAGTACAAATCAGGATCTCTAAATATGTTTCTGTAAAGATCCAAATAAAAAATATTTTAGGCTTTACAGGGTAAAATGTAAAGTGGAGGCCATTATACAACCACTTATACAACCACTTAAAAATTTAAAAACCATTCTTAGCTTGTAGACTGTGAAAAATAGCCAGCATGACAGATTCAGCAACCTCAGGTCTAATGTACAGTTTTGAAACCTAATTGCTCTGTCACTTTAGAATTTATGAACCTAAGACCCTAGCTGAGTCTCTGCTTCCCTATCTATAAGCCAGAGATAATTCCTGTCCTGCCAAATTTGTACAGGGATCCAATGAGAGGTTACATTTTGAAGCACCTTGTAAATTGAATAGTGTTTGGTTGTGAGCTATAGCAAGGGTGATCTATGTCCCAGTATACCCACCACAGGACTGGTTTACACTTGTCCCAATGAAACATTTTACAACACCTCTTTCACTCAAAAATGTTCTGATTGGAATGATAAATTATATGGTCATCCTAATGCTATATGCAGTCTGAGGGCTTATTATTTATCTAATGATATGTTGGGAGAAGTCAGTGACAATTTGGAGGCTATATCATAGACTTTGAACTGCTGTCACATCACTGGCTTCAAGTCCAGTTTCTGTTACAACTAATGACTTCAAGTCAAGTTCTTTATTTGTGTGACTTTGGATGAGTTTCATAAACTGTTTTTTAATTTTGACAACTTTATTGAGGTATCATTTAAGTACCATAAAATTCACTCATTTTAAGTGTACAATTCAATGACTTTTAGTAAATTTCTGGAGTCACGCTACCTCTGCCACAGGCTAATTTTAGAACATTTGTGTTACCCAAAGAAGAAGAGTAAGAAGGAGGAGGAGGAGGAAGGGGAGGAGGAAAAAGAAGAGGAAGAAAGAGGGGAGGGAAAAGAAGAAAAGAAGTCAAATGCCAACTCTCAACCCAGACCCACTGAATCAGAAACTGGGAGTTGGGTCTTATTATGAATTTTAACAGGCCCTGCAGGTGATTCTGGTGCACCAGCATTTCAAACATACACAAAAGTAGAGAGGACAGAATAATCAGTCTCTATGTGAAAGGGGAGGCTTTCAAAAGGACCACCCAAGCCTCACCCCAGCTCAATTCAATATAGGGCTTTAGGGTAGAGCTCGGTGATGTCCTTAGAGCTCCCCAGGCAATTCTAATGTGCTTGAGCTTTGAAAAACACTCTCTAGTACATTTCTCTTCCAGTTATTTGCCCAACAGTATCTACCATTTCACTTCCATCTCCTCTCAAATGTCACCTCTGGGCAGAGGAGCTTTCCAGATTCCCTTTATCTAAAGTGCATCACATCACCTCTGGATACCCTCCTGCCATATCATCTCTTTATCCCTTTATCTCACTTTACTTTCTTTGTAGCATTTTTCAGCTGCCATTTCATTATATACTACAGGTTATTCTCATCAGTGAATATGGCTCATTGTACAAGAAGCTCATTCATTGAAGCAGCAGCTCCACCTTCCTACAAAAGATACCTTCTGCTCTTTTCTTATGCCCAGTGCCTGCCAGGGCAGTACCATATGGGAGGCATTCAATGAATATCTCCTGAATAAATGAATGATAGTGGGGCAGAGCAGAGATTTCAACCCAAGACTATCCAAAACCAATGCTCTTCCCAGGATACCATGTGGGATAGCACATAGCAGCTTTGCAATAGCTTTGCTTAGCTTCCAGAAAAAGAATGTAGTTCTGAATTGAAGCAAGCTATATACTTGGTACTGAGTTCATTAAAGTTGACTGGTTCATGTCTAGTTACTAGTTATGAGGTCTGTGTGGCTAACTTGACTCTGGGCCTTATTGCCATCTGTAAAATAGGAAAATAAACCATTTCTGCCTATCTTCCAGATTTGTTCAGAGGGATAAATGAAAACATATGCAACAGCATTTTGTATACTAAAGCACCATGTAAAGATAAGTTAGCATTACAACATGGGGGAAAAAAAAAGAAGGTGAGAACAGGAAACAGAGTAGGCAAAGAAAGTAGAAAAAAAAGTGAAAAGAAAGCGTGATGGTAATTGGACAGAATGATTTCAAAGAGACTTTTCAAGTCTAAAATTCCTTGATTTTGCTATGGCAATCAGAGAAGAAAAAGAAATAAAAGGAATACAAATTGGAAAGGACGAAATAAAACTGTCACTGTTTGCAGATGGCATGATACTATACATAGAAAATCCTAAAGATGCCACCAGAAAACTACTATAGCTAATCAATGAATTTATTAAAGTCACAGATACAAAATTAATACACAGAAATCTCTTGCATTCCTATACACTAGCAATGAAAGATCAGAAAGAGAAATTAAGGAAACAATTCCATTTACCATTGCAACAAAAGGAATAAAATACCTAGGAATAAACCTACCTAAGGAGGCAAAAGACCTGTACAAAAAAAACTATAAATACTGATGAAAGAAATCAAAGAAGGGGCTTCCCCGGTGGCACAGTGGTTAAGAATCTGCCTGCCAATTCAGGGGACACAAGTTCAAGCCCTGGTTCAGGAAGATCCCACGTGCTGTGGAGCAACTAAGCCCGTGCGACACAACGACTGAGCCTGCTCTCTAGAGCCCATAAGCCACAACTACTGAAGCCCACGTGCCTAGAGCCCGTGCTCCACAACAAGAGAAGCCACTGCAATGAGAAGGTTGTGCACCACAACCAAGAGTAGCCCCCGCTTGCCGCAACTAGAGAAAGCCAGCACACAGCAATGAAGACCCAACACAGACAAAAATAAATAAATAAATAAATTTATTTATTTTAAAAAAGAAGACACAAACAGATGGAGCAATATACCATGTTCCTGGATTGGAAGAAGTAATATAGTGAAAATGACTGTACTACCCCAAGCAATCTACAGATTCAATTCAACTGGTACCAAATTACCAATGGCATTTTTCACAGAACAAGAACAAAAAATTTTACAATTTGTATGGAAACACAAAAGACCATGAATACCCAAAGCAATCTTGAGAAAGAAAAATGGAGCTGGAGGAATCAGGCTCCTTGACTTCAGACTATATTACAAAGCCACAGTAATCAGTACTGGCACAAAAACAGAAATACAGATCAATGGAAAAGGATAGAAAGCCTAGAGATAAACCCATACACCTATGGACACCTAATCTATGACAAAGGAAGCAAGAATATACAATGGAGAAAAGACAGCCTCTTCAATAAGTGGTGCTGGGAAAACTGGACAGCTACATGTAAAAGAATGAAATTAGATCATTAGATCATTCTTTAACACCATACATAAAAATAAACTCAAAATGGATTAAATACCTAAATGTAAGGCCACGCACGATAAAACTCTTAGAGGAAAACATAGAACACTCTTTAACATAAATCGCAGCAAGATCCTTTTTGACCCACCTCCTAGAGTAATGAAAATAAAAACAAAATTAAACAAATGGGACCTAATTAAACTTAAAAGCTTTTGCACAGCAAAGGAAACCATAAACAAGACAAAAAGACAACCTTCAGAATGGGAGACTATATTTGCAAATGAAGCAACTGACAAAGGATTAATCTCCAAAATATACAAACAGCTCGTGCAGCTCAATAACGAAAAAAAAAAAAAAACAATTAAAAAATGGGCGGAAGACCAAAATAGACATTTCTCCAAAGAAGACATACAGATGGCCAACAAACACATGAAAAGATGCTCAACATCACTAACTATTAGAGAAATGTAAATCAAAACTACAGTGAGATATCACCTCACATCGATCAGAATGGCCATCATCAAAAAATCTACAAACAATAAATGCTAGAGGGCGTGTGGATAAAACAGAACGCTCATGGACTGTTGGTGGGAATTGAAATTGATACAGCCACTATGGAGAACAGTATGGAGGTTCCTTAGTAAACTAAAAGTAGAACTACCATATGACCCAGCAATCCCATTACTGGGCATATACCCAGAGAACACCACAGTTCGGAAAGACACATGCACCCCAATATTCATTGCAACACTACTTACAATCCAGGGCATGGAAGCAACCTAACAGTCAGTCCATCAGCTGAGGAATGGATAAAGGAGATGTGGTCATATATAGAATGAAATATTACTCAGCCTTAAAAAGGAAAGAAATCGGGTCATTTGTAGAGACGTGGATGGATTTAGAGACTGTCACACAGAGTGAAGTAAGTCAGAAAGAGAAAAACAAATATCATATATTAACGCATATATGTGAAATCTAGAAAACTGTATAGATGATCTTATCTGCAAAGCAGAAGTAGTGACACAGATGGAGAGAACAAATGTATGGATACCAATGGGGAAGGGGGTGGGTGGGAGGAATTGGGAGATTGGGATTGACATATATACAACTCTTGATACTATGTATAAAATAGATAACTAACAAGAACCTACTGTATAACACAGGGAGCTCTACTTGATGTTCTGTGGTGACCTAAATGGGAAGGAAATGCAAGAAAAGGGGACATATGTATACATATAGCTGATTCACTGTGCTGTACAGTAGAAACTAACACAACATTGTAAAGCAACTATGCTCCAATAAAAGTTAATTAAAAATAATACAATTCTGTGATTTAATAGAAAAGGAGAAAGGCAAAAAGTATCAAAATGTGTATATCAAAAGTAGCCATTTGTCCAAGAACAAGATTCAGAAATATTTGGTTTTACTAAAAATAAGCCACAATCTTTTTTATTTTAAAATAAAATTTATTTGCTACATTGCAAACTCTTTCAAGTGCCTCTACACTTATTTCAGTCTTTTCAAAACATGTGATAGTAAGGAAAAGATTGCAATGAAAAACCTGACCTGGAGATTGCCAGAGGGGCCAGGCTTTTTTGGTCTGACCTCCAGTCAGGGACCTGGGGATCCAAGGCCAAATGCACATGCGTAGGTAAAATGAGCAGGAAAGTGGGTGGAGGAGAAAGAAGAGGTACATAATGGCACCAACATACATGGTGGATGAAATCATACTGGCCCATAAGACAGAAAAGGGCAAAGGGCTTTAAGGGAGATAAGCGCAGGTCTAGGCAGTGTGGGACAAGCTGAATTCACTTTTGATGCGGAGTGATATTCAGATGACAAGATTTATTAACTGGAGATGAGAGGAAATTTTCTTCCAGGAGAAAAGTAAAAGATGGGAGTCAACCTGGAAAGAAAATGAGGCTCTAGCAAAATGCGTCTGGCAGCAAATAATGCTCAATATGCTAGAATCCAGTAAAGGTTCTAGGAAAGGGCTTGTACCCTGACCCAGCAGGGCCTCTTGACATTTAATACAGATGGAGATCAAAGTGGGCAGTGGCCCTTCATCCTAGCTACTGAGGTTCAAGGGCAACACCTATGGTAATCGTATGGCCTCCAACTTATGAAAGTTCTCTGTAAAGACTTGTAGCTTATATCAAAGTACCATGCCCAGACAGGTGGAAGTAAGACATATCTTACAATAAGGTTGGTAGCAATATGAACTATTCTGAATACCACTCACATCCTCCCCAAAGGAGGAAGGTGAGCCCTGTTACATAACAATACACAATGGAAACAATCTACAAAACAAAGCCAGTCACTTGGTCTCAGCTCAGGCAGCGGATGTTGTGGATAAAAGGCACAAAAGCAAAAGAGCAAAAAGCGTGTGGGGGAAGTGGAGGGAACGATTGGTGTGACTGGAGGACAGGAGGGGTATGGATGAGTCATGGGAGGTAAAGCTGGACCAGCCTAGTTCCACATGCATAGCCCACGTACAAGCACTTGCCCTCTTTCAAAGAGTCAATGCGGGAGCGTATTTGTGGCACAGGTCTGGACCTAGACAGCTGAGTTCCAATCCCAGTTTGAGTCTTCGGCAATCAACTTAATCTTTCTGCATACCCATTTCCAAAATGGTAAAAAGGTGATAATCATAGTACCTTACATATGCACACATAGGACCTTACAACATGATACATAGGACCTTACAACATGATACATAGGACCTTACAATATAGGGCTGATGTGAGGATTGAGTAAGTCAGTGCGTGCAAAGCACTTAGACAGTGCCCGGAGTCTAAGAAAGCATGCAATGCATGTTAGCTATTACAGTAGTTATTATTATTATTAATTCTGCAATCAACAGTGCCACCGGAAGGGGCGTGATAAGATCACAACCTTTCTTTCAGGTTCTTGACTGGGCTGTAAACGTATAGGATGGAAGGGATCAGAGAGGTGAAAGGCCAAGAAGCTAGTTAAGAAGTCACAGCAATTCCAGGTGAGAGGTGCCACCCAACGTGGAAAAGGCAAAGGGAAAAAAAGGAAGGTAAACAGGCCAGACATCAGATACATCTGAGCGTAAAATGACACTTGGCAAATGCCCGGGCATGGCTGATGCGGAAAACGAATGGTCAGCAGATAAAAGGATGTTGCCTGAAAATATGTCTCTTTCTGCACCAAGGTAGCTGCTGAATTGACACTTGGAAATTAATTCTGCCTGAACTGAGCTTCCTGTTCATCCTGTTGTACCCAGTGACCCTGGTACTCACAGACATTCAGAGCTCCTCCCTTCTCGAACACTCTAAGCCTCTGATCCTCTGCCAGGAAACCTCAACTTCACTTACCTTGTCTAAAGGTGACTTTTATGCCACTTGCCAGGCAGCTACCCGCGCACCGAGCAACTTATGACTGGCCCTGATTCCACCTGGCTGGCTACCTGGCTCCAAAGGCCTCCGGGCAGACCCTCAACTCCATTCCTCCTACCCTTTTAGATAATCTTTCTCCTGGGAAGCTTCAGACAAAAGTTATTAAGTCCAATTTACAAGGAAGGGGGCAGCCGCCAAACGAAGCAAGTCAGTAAAATGACTAGAGATGACAGTATGTCCCTTCTCAGCAACACTCCTCTCCCCACACATATCACCCTGCACATCCACTCTCTGAAAAGTCCAGTCTTTTTTCTATCTGCACTCAATCCTAAAATACTTCCCACCACACAGACACCACTGGCATCCACCCGGGAGCGGGGCTCCACGTCCCTTGCAGGCAAGTGCATGGAGCTAAGAATCAGCAGACCCACCTTTTAACTCTTTCAGTAAGTTGTAAACAAACGACTTGCCCTGTCGGGCCTCAGACCTGAGCCTAAATTCTGATGACTTCCCCACTCCCTGAGACCTGAAAAGGGTAAAACCATCTGGAGGCACCCCCAGCTCTCACTCCTCCGAGCTCCAGAAGACCCGCGGGATCTGGACCGGGCTGCAGCCCTACACTCCCCGCGGGCAGGGCCCCTTCCCCTCCCGCACGCTGCTGCCTCACGCGGTTTAAGTCCACCAACCGCTACCTGGTTCAGCTGCCAGTAGATGCTGACGCCCATGTTCTTCACCAGCAGCTCCCAGCCGGCCCCGCCTACCCCGGGCTGCTGGAGCTCCGCGCAGAGATTCCTGAACTGCTCCTCGGAGAAGCAGCAGGCAGCAGAGGCCATCCTTCTATTGCCACAGCAACTGTGCCCGCAGGGGAGGCCGGGGACAGGCTTGGTGTGTGTTAGGGATGTGGGCGAGAGGGTGGTCCGGCGTGATTGGCAGGAACCCAAAAAGAGACAGGGTAGAAGGCGGGACTTAGCGGGGAGAAGGAGCTAGCGTGAGGAGGCAGTGAGGGGTGGGTCTGGAGAAGTGGGCTGATCAAGAGATAAGTGAGGACGGAAAAGAAGTAAAACCAGAGGAACACGGGGCTTGATCTGGAGAAAGATGGAGGTGCTAGAAATGGGGAGGCTTCTAGACAGAAGGGGAAAGGAGGAGTCATCTCAGAAACATCTCTTCCCCAACACCATTCTCTCCAAACCTGCTGGCATGTCTCTCCTTTACCTTCTCTGAAGAAGGTTAGGGAAGGTCTCTGAGTGGTTTGGAAGAAGTGGGAGGTGAGATGGACAGAGGAGAAATGCTTGAAAACCTCAAGCGTCAGATGCTAAACCAATATTCCATTCTTTCTATTATGCACTTCAAAACGCTATTTTGAGAAGAGGTCCGTGGGATTCCCCAGAAGGCCAAAGGGGTCCATGGCACAAAAAGGGTTAAGAAATCTAATCTATAATTGTAAGTTGCCACCTGGAGGGTGAAAGATGATCTAGAAAGGTATCATGGTATCCATCCAGGATCTGTGCAGCTTGCATAATTTAGATCTTTTGCACCTCAAAGATTTTTCTTTCCTTCAAGTCCCTTGGCTGTTACTATATTTCTTACCAACAGACTGTACTTAGGTTTGAGTAAAATAGACAGTTTAAACATCAATCAGTGTAACATCACATGGTGCCAGTAAACTCTGGCAACCCATGTTTTCAAACACGTAAAATGGTGTAAGGATTGTGCAGAACTTTAAAATTGAGGAGGTGACTACAGAAAATAAACATAGAAAGTGTTTGCACAGTGCCTATCAAAGTAAATGTTCATTAAAATGTCCACTTGTTTTACATTTCTATACTGAAATGTTTCTCCTTCTTTACTTGAAAGAAAGCCTTGAAGTTGATGGCAAACTGCATTTATGCCATTTTCCAAGAAGAGAAAACGATCAGACTTCGCAGCATAGATAAATTACTGCTGTATTCAATTCAAGGCTGGTTCTGTTCTGTTTTATGAGGACGGGAGGAGGGTTGGGGTAGTTCCCTACACTAAATGCACAAGGGATTAGAGACTACAGTTTTATAATGCCTTTTAGCTTCTCTCTTATTTAAAAAAAATGTATTTAAAATTCAATTGCTTAAAAAGACAATTTCATCAAAAACCATCACCTATGAAATATTTTCAAATATTGTAAAGGAATCCCATTTTAAAGGTGAGCTTTGATAAAGCTGCTATAAATCACTTTATAGCAGTTGATTAATGAAGATAAGCATGAGAGTATAAATAGCATTATGAAAGATATAAGGCAGGAAGTTTATATTATATTTATTACACATCCTTAAAAGTATACTAAACTCAGACGGTAAATGTGTATATATTTAGGTATGTTGAGATTCACAACCATGTTTATTTTATTACAGCTAATGAAGGAAAGAATCATAGTAGGAAATAATTTTTATTTTGTGGCAGAAGTCTGGAAAAGGGCTGGAAAGGGGTCTTAAAGACCTGTTCTTCAGGACTTGTCTATTATAATAGGCCAGCCTATTTCCTTTGTGAAAAACTCTCTAGAGGAACTTGCAGAACATGGCAAGTGGTGAATAGAGGAATAATATATTTGTAGTTCCTAAAATTCCAATAGACAAAAGTTCTATGGGCTTGGGTTGGAGTTCTAATACTCAAACGTGGACTAAGGATTTGGTGCTGGGCCATAGCTGGTGGGAAGCTGAACGAGGGACTTCTTCATGGAGCCTGGATCCCCTAAGAGCTGCCCCTTCCATTCCAATGAAACCAGCAAATCCCCAGACTAGACCATGGAGCCCTCAAGGAACCTCATGCTTTTCCTGAAGACTTAGGTAGAAAAAAACAAAAAGGCAACTGGAAGAAACCACACCCCAAGCCTATGCCAGAGATGGAATTTTAATTTACATTACCTGCAACTGAATGGGAGACATAAGGAGATAAATTAACACAAAGGACCACTGAAACGCCTAGGGCCCTGACAGGATCAAAACCAGTGACACATTCACAACTAGGATATGTGCAATTATCCAAGAGAAAACAACACCCACAAGAAGGTGCATGTACAAAAAAGTGAGTTACAAAGACCTGAGGGAACAACTCTCCATGTCAGAGAGTTAGCAGATGTGCAAACAGGACCATAAGAACCAAAGAATCACAGATAACAGACCAATATGAGAGTAATTATTCAACATGTATTTATGATAATATAAGAGGTAAAAGAAGGTCCAGAAAATAGAAAACCAAGAAAAAGATAAATGAATTTGTAAAAGAACCAAAAGAACAAAACCACCTTGTACAAATGAAAACTGTAAGTCACTAAAATTAGAAAGTTAAAAGAGGAGGTAAAGTAGTTGTCCTACCACAGTTCAAGAAGGAAATAAGAAGGTGGCTGTGAGAAAATTCTTCAGAGGTATAAAGAAATGGAAAACATGAAAGATTAATTAAGAGACACGAAGGATACATTGAAAAGGTAAAACATTTCTGACTGGAGTTCCAAAGAAGAGAACAGAGAGGTTAGGAGGCGAGGTGGATGGGTAGGAGGAAATAGACAAATGCACATATGGAAACAAAGTGGAACTAAAATTCTAAACAGCAAAAAACAAAAACAGCAGACGGCAAAGTTACAGTTTTGTGTAGAAGGTAGTTAAGATATATTGATTAATTTAGTCTATTGTGCATGTTAAAATTTAATGGAATGAATTCTCAAAGTGCAGTAATAAAACAAACCAATAAAAATGGGCAAAATATTTAAACAGAAATTTCACCAAAGAATATACACTGGTGGTAAATAAAAACATGAAAGATACTCAGTATCCTTAGTCATTAAGGTAACATAAATTAAAATCACAATGGGATATGATATGCTCTGAAATTGGGTAAAAATTAAATTGATTGACCAAAGTAAGTTTTGGCAAGGATGTGGAGGAAATAGAACTCTCATGCACTGCTGGTCGGAATGCAAGTGGTACAAACACTTTGGGAGACTGTTTGATGATTTCTTAAAGAGTTAAACATACACCTAACAATACAATCTAGCCATTCCATTCCTAGGTATTTACCCAAGAGACAAAAAAATAGCACTTTCCATGTATGCACAAATGTTTATAGCATCTTACTTTGTAATAGCCAAAAACTGGAAACAACTTAATATCCTTCAATGAGTGAACTTTATTGCTCAGCAATAAAGTTTTAAATGATTAAAATTTGTGTATATAAGTGTGTGTGCATATGCATGAGTCATGTATGTGTACATATATGTGTAATGTGTATGTGTACATATATGTGTAATATATGTGTGATATCCTATATAGGATATAGGATAAATCATTCAATTTAGGGGTGAAGTAGCATGATACCTGCAATTTACACTCAAATTGTTCAGTTAAAAATTGTGTAAATTATAGAGAAGCAAAAGTGACAAAATGTAAACAACTGATAAATCTAAGTCAGGGTAGCAATATTTTCTGTTCTATTCCTTCAACTTTCAGAACCACGGCAGAGCACTGGCTTGCTAAGGGAACCCAGCTACAATCAGGAAGTTGCCACCATGACCATACCATGCCTGTTAAATGGATGTCTCCCTGGCCACTTACCTCAGTTCCTGATGCACAATTGCATCTTATTGGGAACCCAAATCCTGTCTGGACTCTAGTGCAAAGCCATTTGGGAAATACAAGTGTTTAGGTAGTAAACTAGACAACTGTTGAGGAAGACATTGAATAAGACAATCCATTACATGCACCACAGGCAGGCCTGGTACACAGCACTTCCTGAAGTTATTTAAGGCCACAGAACCATTTTTCGTAAGAAGTATCTTGAAAGAAAAGGTTCCAGGGAACATGCTTTTGGAAATTCTGACCCAGTTCAGCTTTCTCATTGATGAGGAAGGAAACTGATGCCCAGAGAGATGGCTGCTTGGCTGATACCACCCAGTGAATTAGCAGTGGTCCTTCCCAGTATTGTTTTGCTATGCTCACCAAGCCACAAAAAGCTCGCCAGACTATAAGACCAGACATGCTGGGTTCAAACACCACCTCTGCCCCTGCAGTTAACTGTGTGACTTCTGACCAGTTGCCTAAACTTTTTGAACCTCAATTTCCTTATCTTTCACAATGAGATGACCTCACCTTATGAGGTTAAAGTGAAAGTCACCATGACAGTTAAGCACCTCGTACAAGGTAGGCAAAAAATCATAGTATTTCCCTTCTCCCCTCTTTGCCCCCAACCCAGGTACCACGTGAGTACAACACAGAGAGGAGGAATGTGCCTGGAATTAGAGATTTAATGATGCTTCTGAGAAGAGACAAGGCTGTGGAAAGACAAAGGGAGGGGTGCTATAGAACTTGATCTCTGGCAACACACGAACGAAATGTGTTAGGGAAGGTGGAGTCATATTTAAAGAAGCCGCGTTTTTGTTCCAATGACGGTTTAAAAACAAAAGCAGAAATAGAATAGACAGAGGTTTAAGATTTAATAGAAGGCCATGCAGTGTTCTCAGAGTTGTAAAGAATAGACTTTTTCACCAACTACCTTCCTCTGATTTTTTCAAGGACTCACTGGAGTAGGGATGAAAGAAAAATGAAGAAACATTAAAAGGGGCCAGTGATGACTGAAATCCATGCCATGCTCTGGGAACACCAAGGAATCTGGAACTGTGGATCCCAGGATGTTCCAAGAGGGAGTTTAATGGGGCCTTGGATTAGTCCCAGAGAACTTCCAGGATACTCCTGCTTCCTACAGTATCGTTAGGTGAGCTGGGGGATGGAGAAGGAGTTAGCTTGAAACATGCACACCAAGTTGCGAGACCAGGGACAGCTCCAGAGTACTAGAACTCAGGTCATGCCCAGTGCTGCTCGGGCTGTACCTGTCTCCATCTTCATTTTGGAAACGTCTGTACCGACAACTTGCTTCCAGTCAGTGGAGCTAGAATTAGACTGGTGGACACTGACCAGTCTAACAGACCAGGTGGACACACTCTCCAAGGTCTTGTGCAAAACGAAAATATCCAAGTCAGTAACTGGGTCACTACAATAGAATCTGGACTAGAGAACGAGAAGTATAAACAAATTGGACAAAAAGGAGAGGGCATCAAGGTTGCAGCCCTAGTCTGTGGACTGGGTGAATGTAGGGGAAGAAGGTAGAAGAAGTGAGCTGCAAACCAAGTCTTACCCATCCCTCCTGGTAACCAATCCTGCTAGTAGATCTCAGATCTAATTAGTGGCAAGCAGTGTGGGAGTCCCTCAGTCTTCCGGGGTCAAGAATCTTGGGTCTGGGATAATATAATACCAACCTGGGATGGGAGTCACGCTGCATTATTCATCGCCATGTGCAGTAGGTGAGGGCCTGAGGCTCTAGCTGGGGAGCATCTGCAGAACCATCTGTGAGCTGCTGGGGACTCAGAAGCAGTGAAAGCAAGGCTGGGGCTAATGCAGCACTGAAAAAGTTGGACCTTTTAATGTGTCCACGGCGGTTACCATACAGGAGATCTCTTAATAACTGCCTGGACTGAAATCCACTAAAAATGAGTTTTCCTACCCAAAAGAACTCATATATGACATTGATATGCAGAAATGAAAGGAAGGGGAGACTAGGAACCATCCTTTCATGTTGAAGCAAAAATACAAGGCTCCTGGGCACTTCTTTCATAAGATTCTCTTTTATATCTTTACTTTCAAATTTTGCTTTCTCCGTGAATAAAGAATATCTGACGATGAGAAGACAAGGACAAGGAAAGACATATCCATGGAGGAAGCTTTAGCTCCAAATTGTTGTAACCACTTCCCAATCTCTGTTTTTTAGTCATTTGGGGGAAAAAAATAAGAGATGCATCTAGTTGCTTCTCTCTCTTAAAAGTTTAACTTTGGGCATAAGATATTATGTTAATGGTAAAGACAACATCTTCTATCTGAGGTAACAGTGGGGGTCAAGGTTAAAAGTTATCAGTGAAGTAGAATAAATATTTGTAATACCAGGGTAAAAAGTCTAACAGGGGATTAGAGCTGCTTATAGGAGAAATAAAATAAGTTCTAACTCTCTTTGACCAACTCAGCAACTGACTTTCAAAAAGTTTAGTAATTTAATATTATATGTCCCAAATGACAATGGTATTTTATCCATTGGAATGTGAAGTCCAGGAGGACAGGGGATTTTGTCTATTTTATTTACTGCTGTCTTTCTAATGCATAGAATGTAGTGAACACTCAGTAAATACTGTGAATAAGTGAGAGAAACCAATTTGAAAGCATTGTATCTGCATATGGACAGCCTCACACCCGTTTCAGTGTTTCAACAAGGGCTCAGCTGTTCCCATGACATCATCCTTGCCCTCCCCTTCCTTCCACTCAACCTATCATGGAGAGTTTGGGTTTACTGACAACTAGAGGACAGCTCTCTGATCCTGAGCATCCCATTTTGTTCTGCTCTGATTCTAAAGAATCCAGTGGGAAAATCAAAGGATGAGCTGAGGCCATAAAAATTCCTGAGAATACTTCAGAATCCACAGAGTAAGAGATTGGGGACAGTCATGGAAAGACAATTCCCCTTCCAGCCTCTGCTCTTGATCACAAAGAGCAGAGTAAAAGGATACATTGCTTTCCTTTAGGACTTAAATTCTGTTACTTCAGTTGATTTTCACTCTCTTTCTCAAAAACCCTGTTATCATAACTGTGTTCTTAGTTAATATCTCCAATGCAATTTCCATTGACAGGAGGTGCCATTGTGCCACTTGCCACAAAAGGGTGATCGTGCCTGTGGCTTCACTTGGACTTGGATCATTGTAAGTTGTTCGGTCACCTTTGTCTAAGAAGGAAGAGGCAAGGTCAAGGTACTGATTTTGTCAAGCTCAGTCAAACATCCTGAAATGTTTTCCAACATTGGGAATTTGACAAGATCCCAAGCACATTTGGCTCGGGTCCCCCTTTTCCCCTTAATTGCTGAGCGCAAACAGAAAATGTAGTCTATCTGCTTCAGAGTCATTTTCCCAAAACTCATCCAAATTTTCCTTGGTCAGAACTATTTGAAGTTTTTGTCTTCATGAGCCTAACACCTTCCTTCTCACGTTTTATATCTTGGAACTTGGAAGCAGACAGATCCAAAAGGAACAGAACTCAGTTTCAAATACCAGACATAATCTGTAAAATCAGATGCTGGGGGTGGGGGGTTGAGAGTGTCACTTCCAGAATTACAGCTGTGACACATCTGAGGGGGAGTTAAGGGAGTCTCTACAACAAATGTGTCCTAAGAAAGCCAGAGAACACAGCTAACTGAGCACAGAGTCCTCTCCACCCCGTATCCAGCAGCAACTGGGACCCAACACCTCACCACAGTTCCCTGGTGGGAAAGTTGGGAAACAGAGATTTCACTAACTCCTGCTCTTTGGTACTTGGTCATATTGTAAACACTGGACTTGGAGCACAGAAAGGCTCCCAAGATCCACCTAAGACCTTTTAATAAGCCCCTGACACTCAAAGTGAGACAAAAATGGGTCAGAGTCTTAACTCCTAACTATTATGGTACTTACTGGTTTTATGAGCTTGGGCAAGTTCCTTAATATCTTGGAACATATGTTTTTTCATTGTAAATAAATATAATAAAAACCTTCCTGGCATATGGCATTTGGAAAGTACTGAGTTAGTGACAGCTGTGAGTATTGTTGTTGTTATTTTTTATGACAGCTTTATTGAGATATAATTCACATACCATACAACCTATATATTTAAAATGTACACTTCAGTGGATTTTGGTATATTCAAGGAGTTCTGCAATCATTACCACAATCAATTTTAGGGCATTTTATCACCCCCAAAAGAAACTGCATACCCACTACAGTCACTCCCCATTATCTCCCAGTCCTAGGCGACCACTAGTCTACACTTTGTCTCTATGGACATTTGGAAAATCAATTGATTTTAACTGAGAAGGTTTATTGCTGACGCTCAATTCTGATCCGTTGATCTATGATTATCCTCATGCTAATACTGCACTGTCCTGCTCAATGTTGATTTGCAGTAAGTTTTGAAATCGGAAGCTGTGAATCTTCCAACATTTTTCTTCTTTTCAAGATTGTTTTTCTATATAGAAGGTCATGTCATCTGCAAAAAGAGACAGTTTTACTTCTTTCTTTCCATCTGGATGGCTTTTATTTCTTTTTCTTGCCTGATTGGTCAGAACCTCCAGTGCAATGTTTGAATAGAAATGACAAGAGCAGACAATCTTGTCTGGTTCTTGATCTTAGGGGGAAAGAATCTTCCATTATTGAGAATGAGGTCAGCTGTTTTCTGTTCATGGATGGTCTTTATAGGGTTGAGGAAGCTCCATTCCTAGTTCATTGAGTGTATTTATCATGAAAGAATTTTATTGTTATTATATAATACAAAAATGCAGGTGTTCTATTTTGCCCCTGTTTTCTTTTTTCCCTTTTTTTCCCTTTTTTTGGTTTCTTTCCAGAACCTGGTAGGACATCAGGATGACATCAGGAAAGAGGAAGCCACGGGCTGCTGTGCATCCATTCCCTGAAGTGCCCTATGAGCAAGTATCTGCCACCTCCTCCCTCCTGTCTGCACTCCTGACCTAATGATGCCCTGTTGTTCTGGCAAGCTGCATCGCTCCCACTTTGATCTGTTTTTCTGGCCTACTGTCTCTTGTTTCTGGATCCCTGGCTTCCTGTCACTCTTCTTCAGTGTTCAGATCCTCTTTCTATCTCTTTCCAGGTGTCCTAGGCTGCTTTGGCAGCTACTGGTGTTTGGAAAGCTACAGGCTGTTTTCCAGGCAGTAGAGTTTCCTTTTAACTCATATGCCCGTTTTGATGCCACAAATAAATTTATGTGAACTTTTTAATGCCAGAAGTTGTGCTTTTTGAGTCTGATAATACAATAGTCCCATGATATTGTTCCTAGTCTGGTCCCATTTTTCAGAAGAGGAAAACAGAGGCTCTGCGTGGTTAATTTGTCTAAGATTACATACGTAGTAATTGGCAGAGCCACACATTGATTACAGATCCATCTGTTTAGGGAAAAAGAGAGAGACATGCGTAGAGTCAAAATTGCTAATATAGAACTCAGGACAACAGTTGCCATGTAGGAGGAGCCAGGAAGAGCTAGGAAAAGTACTATGTATCATTTCAAATGCAAGGCTTCTATTTTCTGATCTTTGCCAACTTGTCCAACCCATCTTCCAAAAAATACACACCCATCCACCCAAGACACAATGAATCATGTCAGGCTATCTCTATTGTGGTGCTTTTTCATAGGCTTGTATCTCTGCCTGTCTCTTCTACTCAACTGAGAACTTCTAGATGCCTGTCCAACTCCTACTCCTACTTCAAGACCCAGTAGAGGAATCACTTCCCCGGGGAAGTTTTTGACTCACCCCAGGCTGTGCTCCATCATATCCCATACCACCTATGTCATAATGCTCTCCACATTCATGTTCTCCTCCTTCTCCCCCACAATCAATCACCAATAAATCATAAGCACCTTGAAGCCAGTAGCCATGGTTAGTTCTCCCCTCTCTCCCAGGACTCAGGATATTTCCAAGCCCAATGTTTCTTGAATTAGTAATTTAATCTTAAATGAGCTCCTATTGACAGATGCCCTCTCTGGTAGGTGATTTCAACCACCTCTCTATTCAAGTAGATGAGGGGCTGGGACCATTTCATGTTTCCTTCCACTGCACAGAATCTGAATCCTAAACCATGGGGCTCAAGTCTGTGAAATCTGAACTTAAAACAGTAAAACCACCTATCCACTCTGAAAAACACAAGTCAATGTCATCAGGTCACCATGAGGCAGATCTCAGGAAACATGATGATCCAAAGGAAGAAAGCATGGGTCTAACATTAAACTCAGGTTAAGAGCACCCTAACATTCTTAGATACTTCTCAACATCCAGGGATCTAGAGTCAGTGCCAGAGACCATCTTTAGGTTAAAAAGCACAAGACATTCATGTCTTCAGCTATTAAGCAAAATGATCAATTTACTTTTGACTCAATGCCAACTCAGTGAAAAGAAGACAGCTGCAAGAGTGGAGATTTCTGGACTCTTTATCACAACTCCGAGAGCAAAGCCTTAATGCAGTCACCTTTTGCTTTCTCTTCAAAGAGAAGGCTGTGAGGTCAGACCCAGGAAGACAATGCCTAACAGCCCCCAAAGGCTCTTGGTATTAGTCCTCGCCAATTTCCCTCCAAGCCCGGGCACATCTTGGGCTGAAGGCACACATGCTACCTTCATTTAAGCATGAATGCTGAACCACTGGGTATTTTTTTTTTTTCTGGGATTTCTGATAACTCTGTCTATAAGATATAGTTTTAAGAAAGATTACTCCTGGTCATTTATCTAACAGACCATACTGTGGTCTGTAAGCTCCATCTTTCTTAAAGCTTTTCACATTCTGTAAACTGAGGAATTTACTCAGATGGAGGGCTTCATTTGAGGTGGAAACTGTAAAGTGGCCAATTATTTCTCAGTCATCGGTTGAATATAATCTTTACCCCAAGCTTTGGAAACAGAGACAACATTTAGCAAACATTCTGCTCCAAAGCTAATGTTTTGGAAAGAATAACAGCATGTTGGGAATAAATTACATGGTCTTTAGTGCATTTTCGTGTTATTGCCAATTAACAGGCAAAGCAGTGTGCCAGCTCATGAGCGAACGTCAGTCTTCTAAGGAATCGATTTCTGAATTGCTGAGCTTCTGGTGTCTCTGTTGTAAAGCTGAACAGGCTGGGAGCACAGGGGGCCACGCCTGTGGGAGCTGAGCTAGGCGAAGCTACGAATCTTAGGCTGTCCTTACATTGTAATGATATACAGACCCACTCTGTATACGCCCACTCTGAGTACGGCATTTGAGGCTTTTTAACTAAGACTATCTAGTTTCCCACACGATGGGTTATAGCAATCCTAAAACCAGGTAATCTAATATACCTAATACAAGGAACTAATTTAACCTTAATCAAACACCTACTGGGTTCAAAGTCTTTTGCCAGGTTCTCTGGAAGAAAAGTGGGAATTTTAAATGATCATTGATTCCATTTCTATGAAATGTTCAGAACAGGCAAATCCATAGAGGTAAAAATTAGATCAGTGGTTTCCTAGAGCTGGGAGGATGGGGGAACTGGGGAGTGCTGGCTTAAAAGATGTGGGGTTTCTCTGGGGGGTAATAAAATGTTTTAAACCTGATTGTGGTGAGGGTTGCACAACCCTGTGGATACACTAGAAGCCCTTGAACTGTACACTTCAAATGGACAAACTGCATGGTATGTGAATTACACCTCAATAAAGCTGTTAAAGAAAACATAAAACCTTGCCCTCACAAAGAGAGAAAACATGTTAACAATTTCAGGTGGAAGCAGGAAGAACTAAAGTCAGGTACCACAAGGGCTGAGGGAGAGCCACACAGCACAGAGTCCTGACTTTGGGCTTTCCTTTCATCTGGAGCTGTTACCCTCTTTCGGCACAGGTTTAGGTCTGGGAGGGTGGGATAGACGGACTTACAGGAGCAGGAAGAGAGCTTCTAATAACTGACTAGAGATGAAACCCATGAGGAGATGGTGAAGGATGTCATGGGAACAGAAATACCAGACCTGAGACTCTCGGCGGGGTCGGTGGGCTCCTAATGCAAGTCCTACCCCCTGGACAGCTGGTCGCAAGCACGGTGTCTTCTTTAAGGGAGGGAGGGTAATTCCTTCAGCTGAGAGGTGTCTCCTGTTACCTTAGCCTATCCATCCTAAAGACAAGTTCTCCAGAAAAGCACCATTCCTACCCCCACTCAGGTTCCCATGCTCCTGGGACAAAGGGCTCCGAAATCAGGGCTGCCCACAAAATAAATCAATAAGAACTAGCCCTGAAGCAACTTATATGTCTAAATATTGCCACCCACACAAACAATCAAAACCTATATTTCGGGCCATGCAGGCTGTCATAGAAATTCTTTAGGCAGAAGAAGAAATTGTATTACGTGCTTAAGGGATTTATTTTTTATTTGGGTGGGCTTATTTTATTTAAAAAGATCTATCATCATATTCACCTTCTACATACACCCTCTCGCCACCAGTTTTGTTTATTCTCCGATTTCCAATATTTAGTCAAAAGCAAAATTATCAGTTGTATTTAATATAAGTAATTCCAAGTAATTTCAAATGTGATAATACTTTTTAAATTTTTACACTAATTATAAATATTATAAGTGATAAATTGCTTTTGTGGGTAATATTACACTGTCAAGCAGTGCTGTGTATAAGCATTTTAAAGAAAAAGTTCATCAAGAGATTATTCTTCACGAGTGTGACCCTGAGTTCCAAGTTTGATGTCCTCTGCACCTGTGGATCTCTGCTTCTTCACTCTGTCAATGAGGACCCTCTACCGCTTTGTGCTCTTCTTGTCCCTACATTCTTGTGGTTGGAAGAAAGGCTGAGCTGAGTGCTGAGTTAAGGAGATGGTGGGGCAGGGAACCCAATCATTCCTCTCCTCTTGGAAGTGCCTGCAACTAGGTTACAGTTGTGCAGGTTTCATACTGGAGTTCTTTGGAGTTCAGGGGTCAAACTAAGCTGAGTGATGTGGTGTCACTCCTGCTCCTTTGATCCCCATTTCCCTGGAAGAACCAAGGAGAAAGAGCTCCCTTTTCCAATGCGTGTCTCCATCCACCTTCCATGGCAAGGCAAGCATTGCCTTCTGGAAGCTGCCAAGATTCTGGGGTGGGACTTGAACCCTTGGACTCCCAGACAAAGGTAGTGATGCTACCAGCTGAGTGGCACAGACCTACTTCCTGAGTCAGTGACTAAACAAAGCCAAAGGAATGTGAAGCATTTCTTTCCCTCCCCCTTGGCCAGCCTTGGCAAGGCTGCTGGTGCAGCCAGAGGTGCCCAACCCTGGGAGTAGCTGCTGGGCCACCGGGAAGGCTGAAGAGTGCAGAGCTGCTCCTCAGCTTGTTGGTGGGTTTCTTCACCTTTGGTTTTCATAACTTGAATGAAAGCTCATTTTAAAAAGCTCTTTTGACTTTTTTTTTTTTTTTTTTTTTACTTCTCCCTTCTCCTTTCTAACAGCTGTCTTATGTTTAACGGGAGTCATGACTATATGACAGAGTAGAAAAAACAAAACCCAAAGTTAGCAGAAGGAAAGAAATCATAAAGATCAGAGCAGAAATAAATGAAATAGAAACAAAGAAAACAACAGCAAAGATCAATAAAACTAAAAGCTGGTTCTTTGAGAAGATACATAAAATTGATAAACCATTAGCCAGACTCATCAAGAAGTAGAGGGAGAGGACTTAAATCAATAAAATGAGGAATGAAAAAGGAGAAGTTACAACAGACACCGCAGAAATACAAAGCATCCTAAGAGACTACTACAAGCAACTCTATGCCAATAAAATGGACACCCTGGAAAAAATGGACAAATTCGTAGAAAGGTATAACCTTCCACGACTGAACCAGGAAGACAGAAAATATGAACAGACCAATCACAAGTAATGAAATTGAAACTGTGATTAAAATTTTTCCAACAAACAAAAGTCCAGGACCAGATGGCTTCACAGGTGAATTCAATCAAACATTTAGAGAAGAGCTAACACCCATCCTTCTCAAACTCTTCCAAAAAATTGCAGAGGAAGGAACACTCCCAAACTCATTCTATGAGGTCAACATCACCCTGATACCAAAACCAGAAAAAGATACTACAAAATAAGAAATTTACAGACCAATATCACTGATGAATATAGATGCAAAAATCCCTAACAAAATACTAGCAAACAGAATCCAACAACACATTAAAAGGATCATACACCATGATCAAGTGGAATTTATCCCAAGGATGCAAGGGTTCTTCAATATACACAAATCAATCAACGTGATACACCATATTAACAAATTGAATAAGAAAAACCATATGGTCATCTCAATAGATGCAGAAAAAGCTCTCCACAAAATTCAACACCCATTTATTATAAAAACTCTACAGAGAGTGGGCATAGAGGGAACCTACCTCAACATAATAAAGGCCATATATGACAAACCCACAGCAAACATCATTCTCAATGGTGAAAAACTGAAAGCATTTCCTCTAAGATCAGGAGCAAGAAAAGTATGTCCACTCTCACCATTATTATTCAACATAGTTTTGGAAGTCCTAGCCATGGCAATCAGAGAAGAAAAAGAAATTAAAGGAATACAAATTGGAAAAGAAGAAGTAAAACTGTCACTGTTTGCAGATGACATTATATTATACATAGAAATCCTAAAGATGCCACCAGAAAACTACAAGAGCTAATCAATGAATTTGGTAAAGTTGCAGGATACAAAATTAATGCACAGAAATCTCTTGCATTCCTATATGCTAATGATGAAAAATCTGAAAGAGAAATTAAGGAAACACTCACATTTACCACTGCAACAAAAAGAATAAAATACCTAGGAATAAACCTACCTAGGGAGACAAAAGACCTGTATGCAGAAAACTATAAGACACTGATGAAAGAAATTAAAGATGATACCAATGGATTGAGAGATATACCATGTTCTTGGATTGGAAGAATCAATACTGTGAAAATGACTATACCACCCAAAGCAATCTACAGATTCAATGCAATCCCTGTCAAATTACCAATGGCATTTTTTACAGAACTAGAACAAAATATCTTAAAATTTGTATGGAGACATAAAAAACCCCGAATAGCCAAAACAGTCTTGAGCGAAAAAAACAGAGCTAGAGGAATCAGACTCCCTGACTTCAGACTATACTACAAAGCTACAGTAATCAAGACAATATGGTACTGGCACAAAAACAGACACATAGATCAACGGAACAAGACAGAAAGCCCAGAGGTAAACCCATGTACCTATGGTCAGCTAATCTATGACAAAGGCGGCAAGGATATACAATGGAGAAAAGACAGACAGCTACATGTAAAAGAATGAAATTAGAACACTCCCCAACACCATACACAAAAATAAACTCAAAATGGATTAGAGACCTAAATGTGAGACCGGACACTGTAAAACTCTTAGAGGAAAACATAGGAAGAACACTCTTTGACATAAATCACAGCACGAGCCTTTTTGATCCACCTCCTAGAGTAATGGAAATAAAAACAAAAATAAACAAATGAGACCTAAGGAAACTTAAAAGCTTTTGCACAGCAAAGGAAACCATAAACAAGACAAAAAGACCATGCTCAGAATGGGAGAAAATATTTTTGCGAATGAATTAATGGCAAGGATTAATTTCCAAAATATATAAACAGCTCAAGCAGCTCAATATTAAAGAAATAAACAATGCATCCAAAAATGGGCAGAAGACCTAAAAAGACATTTCTCCTAAGAAGATATACAGATGGTGAAGAAGCACATGAAAAGCTGCTCCACATCACTAATTATTAGAGAAATACAAATTAAAATTACAATGAGGTATCACCTCACACCAGTTAGAATGGGCATCATCAGAAAATCTACAAACAACAAATGCTGGAGAGGGTGTGGAGAAATGGGAACCCTCTTGCACTCTTGGTGGGAATGTAAATTGATACAGCCACTATGGAGAACAGTATGGAGTTTCCTTAAAATTCTACAAATAGAATACCATATAATCCAGCAATCCCACTACTGGGCATATACCCAGAGAAAACCATAATTCAAAAAGGCACATGCACCTCAATGTTCATTGCAGCACTATTTACAATAGACAGGTCATGGAAGCAACCTAAATTCCCATTGACAGACGAATGGATACAGAAGATGTGGTACATATATACAATGGAATATTACTCGGCCATAAAAAGGAAAGAAATTGGGTCAATTGTTGAGACGTGGATGGATCTAGAGACTGTCATACAGAGTGAGGTAAGTCAGAAAGAGAAAAACAAATATCATATATTAACACATATATGTGGAACCTAGAAAAATGGTACAGATGAAACGGATTGCAGGGCAGAAATTGAGACACATATGTAAGGAACAAATGTATGGACAGCAACGGGGGAAATCACCAGGGGGTGGGGGTGGGGGTGGGGGTGTGATGAACTGGGAGATTGGGATTGACATGTATACACTGATGTGTTTAAAACTGATGACTAATAAGAATCTGCTGTATAAAAAAAAAAATAAAAAAATATATATATACTCCCCCCCCAAAAAAAAAAGAAAAGCTCTTTTGACCTTTTTTTTTTTTTTTTTTTTTTTGCGGTACGCAGGCCTCTCACTGCTGTGGCCTCTCCCGTTCCGGAGCACAGGCTCCGGACACGCAGGCTCAGCAGCCATGGCTCACGGGCCTAGCCGCTCTGCGGCATATGGGATCTTCCTGGACCGGGGCAAGAACCCATGTCCCCTGCATCGGCAGGCGGACTCTCAACCACTGAGCCACCAGGGATGCCCTTGACCCTTTTTTTTTTTTTCTGCTTCTCCCTTCTCCTTTCTAACAGCTGTCTTATTTTTAATGGGAGTCATGCCTATATGACAGAGTAGAAAAGTTCATATTTCCCTTGATTTTCAGGCTTTTTGCAGCCTCTGGAGTGGACATGAATAAGCTCTCATTCTAGAATGGAGACACAGACATCAAAGATATCAATGAAGAGAAGACAGAAAGAAGTAATAGGTCTGGGTAATCCAAACATTGAGTTATTTTCTTTCTTTCTTTTTTTTTTTTTTTTTGCGGTACGCGGGCCTCTCACTGTTGTGGCCTCTCCCTTTGCGGAGCACAGACTCGGGACACGCAGACTCAGTGGCCATGGCTCACGGGCCTAGCCGCTCCGCAGCATGTGGGAATCTTCCCAGACCGGGGCATGAACCCATGTCCCCTGCATCGGCAGGCGGACTCTCAACAACTGTGCCACCAGGGAAGCCTGAATTATTTTCTAAAAAATATTTTTAAGAATATGGGACAGCATGGAAAAACACTCATTACAGTCTATGACTACAGACACATAAAAATGGACAATATATGAGCAAATTCTAGCAAAGAACATAAAGAACAAAAAGTAGAATGTGAGTAGTTTCTTTGTTAAACTTCTAATGATGTTATAATATTGTTTAAGTGATGTCTTTTTTTATTGAGGAGGGAAAGGAAAATGTGTAACAAATAATATACTCACACAAAACTAATATAAAACTAATCGTCAATCTGTCATTCCTCTTTCTTCCCTTTTTCTCTTGTCAGGCATGACTCTATTCTCAATCATTATGCAAGGAGAATCCACTGCTCTCTTGGGGAAGAAAGACAATCTCCATGGCTGCAGAGGGCACACCACTGGTTCATTTCCAGAAGGGGTGTCAAAACGCTACTAACCTGTCCTTCTCATAGCTCAATAACAGGGTTGTGAATTTTCAAAGGCTGAGGCATGCACCCTCATTTCCTCCCCAGTTGCCTCCCAATCAAATGGCATACGAAGGACTTCCTGACACAGGTTACTGTCCTGGGCATCCTGACCTCCAGGCCAGGTGATGCTGCATCTCAATAACTCCACCATCTGCCCCAGAGTCTGTCTACAATTTTCCTAACTCAGCCTTAGAACATGGAGGTAAGGGTTGAGAACTGTGACTTTGGTTGAATGGGTTCTGTTGGCAATGTTGGCAGTCTGACTTATTTTCTGAAATCGTTTGTCTCACCTCTTTCTTGATGCTCACCCTCAAGATCCAGGGCAGGGGAAGAATCCAATTCAGAACCCACATATTGTATGTTTATGTATAGCTGTTATAGCAAGCTATAGTGACAAGATGCCTGGACTCAGATCTTGGTGCTATCATTTGTTATCTTGGTCTAATGACACCATCCCTGAGCATCGTTTTCCTTCTTTGTAACATGAGGGAAGTACTGGAGCCTACTTCACATGGTTATTGTGAGGATAAAATGAAATGATGCTTGTAAAGTGTTCCCGTGGTGCCCAGAACATGGTGAGAACTCAATAAATGTTAGCAGTGATGTTTGTTATTATGATCATCACGTTTGTTATATTTCCCCTCCACTCTCCACTTTATTCACTGAAAAGTGAGCTAAAAGCACCCTGATGTAGCAGCAAGAGCAGGGAACTTGGAATTGGATCCCTTCCATTCTAGTAGCTGAATGACTTTGACAAGTACTTAGCACATCTGAATCTACTGACCCATCTGTAAAGCATGGATTGTGACACTCACCCTACAGGGCCCCTGGGATGATCCACTGTAATAAGATACAGGGAAATGTTTGGTATATACTAAGTGCTCAGTAAATAATGGTTGAATCAAGACTTCGGTTTGGGCCACTCGCCCAGTTTGTCTCTTTTTAGTTTAGATTTGTAACTAAAGGAGAAGGCATCCCACCCTCTCCTATGCTGCTTCTAGCAAAGAGCAGCCGGACAGGGAGCCAAAGCAGGAGCCAGCTTTTGGCAGGTACGAACAAAGACTGTGATCACAAGACCACCATGCAGAACTTCCCAAAGAATGTGCAAATTATGCCATTCAACTTGGAGTTTCACCCAAGTGTATTTTAGAACTGCAGTGGCCACATCCCAGCTTGACTGGGGCAGGGAAGTTGTCCAGACAAGGGCTTTATTATTTTATTTAAAAGTGTGAATCATCAGACAAGCACCCCACACCATCCAGGTGCTGTATTCAGATTGCACATTATACCTACTTCCTTGGCACCTGAGCGAGGCAAAAACAGCTGGGAGAAATTGTTCAGGACCTGGGGAGAACTCAGAAGCTAACATCTCATTGGTTTAAGCAAGGAGACCTTGGGAATATCACTTAAAACTCTCTAGGACTCAGTTTCCACTTGCATAAAATATTAATGACAGGAGTACTGCATAGGTTGTTGTTATCAGGACTAAATGAGATGTGTGAAAAGCGCTCGGAGGAGACCAGGGCACATGTAAGACCCAAATGTGTGTCTGCTATAATGAAAATTATTATGGTACTAAGGGCTTCGGGATTTTCAAAAGGCATCACATTCACACCTCTACTCTAATAAGCATATATTCTTTTAGGAGAAAAGACGTTGTATATAACAAATGAAATGAAGATACAGAGTTGTTTAAAATACATGACAACTGAACAAGATCCCTATAATCTGGGTGGCTCAGAATAATTCTCTGCAGGAGAAAATAATTAGAGCTAAGCCTTGCAGGAAATTTAGGAACTGTAGTAAAGAATAGCAGGGAAAGAAGGGTGAAAATCTTGGTAAAAATTGTCCAGCCTGTCCTGATGAACTCTGGCAGCCTTGTTGTAACTACACACACACACACACACACACACACACACACACACACACATCTAAGGTTTTAGTGTTTGCTTAAACCACCTGTTTTCCACTGCTGCATGCATCAATCCTTGTTTTCATTCTCCTGATGTCTCTGACACCAGCTCACATGGCCTAGCTACGATTTTATCCTAGTCTTGTCCCATAAGATCAACACATGATTCAGTCTTTAGGTTTTTGATACCAGTTTCTCTCTACACTATGGTTTCCTCTAATTGACTCCTGGGTAATCTGAGAAGTTTGATCCAGGTCCCTAGAAACACTTTTCAAATATTACATCCACAGGGAGCCCCTACAAGTGTCATGAGTAGGACAGGGGTAAGCAGTCCTGGCCTGCCATGGTTTACGGACAATGAGTAGATCTAGTTTACTCCTGTGATCAAAGCAGTGGTGGGTAATAAAAGCTCCTCAGACCACTCAGAGAGACAGTGCCCCCACCCCTGGTTGGGTCAGCAGCTGGGAAAACCAGGGCCCTGGATTTCACAGAAAGGTGGATCCTGATCTATTCCCAGAAATCTGCTCTGGTGACTCTCATGCAGCTTCTAACACTGGTTTGCTCTGTCTTCCCGGCATTGAGTTACAATGACTTTGCTCTCTGTTCAGGGTAGTGTCACTTACAGGCCAACCAGAAGGTACATTTCTAGGTAATAGCAGTTTCATTGTTTTGGGTTTCACTTTTTTTATGAATCAGCATAGTGGATCTCTATACTTGGTATGTATAGAGGACACATGCACAGCACACACATACAACACAGCAAGAACAATAACGGCAAAGGTTTATATAGAAACACTCTGCAGGGCTCCAATCCCGGAAAGCAGAGTCAGAACTTGGAGGCTCTAGTCCTGGTCCCACAACTTACGACCTGAGACATCCGGGTGTGTCACAAAATTTTCCAAGCTTCCTTCCCCATCTATATAATAAAGATGGTGAAACTAGCCCTGCTTACCCTAAGGGGTGCCATAGTGCCAACAGATAACAGATGTAAAATAATGCCTAGAGAACCTTTCAAAATAAAAGAAAAATGAGACTGAACTCAGTCTCAACTTACAAAGAGTTTTTGCTTGTTTTAAGGTAAAAGATGACTCTTTTACGGGAGAAGAGAAAATGAAAAGGACGACCACTATTTTGAGGACTATAAGATGAAAACCCTAAATCTTTTTTTTTTTTTTGTATCAAATTGCAGTTTCTCATTTGGAAACAGAGAAGAAAAAAAGTAAAGTATTATTTAGCAGACTGCTACCAAACTTGTCTTTTTAAGCCAGTGTTGGAGGAAACTAGCGATGTGGCGTTCAGGGTTGGCTGGGTTGTTGCTCCTTTTGCCCTGACTCGATATTTCTTGGACACCACTGCCTCGCCGGGTGTTGATGGGAAGTGTGTTGCAGCAGGTGCCTGATACGGCATTGGCTCACGTCTATTAGGCAAACCTCTTAGAAGCCATACATTAAATGAGCTGAGGAAAGAAGTTGTTCTCTGAAGAAGTGCAAGTTTTGGCTCATTCTACTACTGACCTCTCAGAGCTCTCTCTTTTCCCCTTCTCTTTGGACATCTTCCTTTAGGATATTTTATTCTCCATTAGTGGTAGCAGGACGAAAGTCCAGTGCAATGCTGTTAAGAGCTCTGTACAAAAAGAAAAGATTACAACTTGTTGGCTAATATGAGTGATCTGGAATAATGTGCTGACATCCAAATTCTGTGAGCCTTGGGTTAACACGACTCTCTTTTTGTAGCTTGCACTCCTCATGATTAGGATAAAGCATAAAATTCTAGCAGCCAGTATAGAAAAATAAACCACAGTCTGGAGGGTGTGTGCTAGTGGCCAGACTTTTCTAAGTTGACCCATTTGATTTTGGCAGCAACTCTTGAGACAAGTACTTTTACCTGCATTTTTATGGATGAGTAAATTCATGTTAAACAGTTTTTCCTAAAACTACATGGCTGATAAAAAGCAGGGAATGCTTCTCAGAGGATATAAGGTTAATCCAAGTTCTGAGAGAGGTGAGGAGCGTCACCTAAGGAGAAGGAAGGGCATTTTATGCATCAGATTTGGCAATAACTACATGAGTACATGAAAGAGCCTGAGCCAGAAGACAAAAGACTTTGATTCCAAAATGTGTTCTAGTACTTATGGGCTGCATGACATTAGACAAATCCTCACATATCTAGGTTTTAGTTCTCTACCTCATAAGGCTGGGAAACATTAAATGATATATGTCAAGAAACTATCACAAGACCTAGAACTTAGGAAGTGTCATCATCATTATTAAAACCAATACTCTCATCAACGCTGTAATTATCATTATCACTAATATCTACTTTATTTCCTCTTAGCATTTTAAGAGGTTATAATAAGATAAGGGATACAAAAATGATTCCTGATAAAAAAAGAATATGTTATAAATAGCTTAAAAATGTTAGAATTTATTTTACTCAGAGGGGGTTAAAAAATAGAATTTTCAAATGGAATAAATTGAATTCAACGTAATTGCTGTGCATGTCACAATTGTCTTGACTCTCCTCTACTCCAGGGTCTTAACTCCTGAGAATACTGGAAGATGATTTAAAGTGAAAAAGCAAGCACGGTGCACCAATCTCTCCAGGCTGGGATGTTTGCTTTTATAAAATTCAGCTGTATGCGTATTGCTCAGTTAATCACTGGCTTCACGCAGGTGGTTTAACAACAAGGACAGTCAAATCGCTTAAAGTGCATTTTATCAACACAGACGGGATATCAGTCAGAGATTTACTATCTTGTACAAGACAGGGTTCTCTTAAGCTTACAAAGAGAAAGACAGTAAGGATCCAAGGAAGAATCCTTTATGCCCAGAGAAGATGGGAAGGAAAAGAAGAGAGTTTATCTTCATCCAAAATTGTAGGTACAGTTCTGATACTTATATCAGTCTTCTCAGGCCCCAACTGAGAAAGGAATGGAGAGACTAGGGCACCCCAGAATGCTGATGACTGGTTTCTGCCAGTAGAAATCTCTTGAGTTGTATTAGTTCTATGAACATGTGAGAGCTCAGCCCTTCATGAACACAGCTGTTATAAACCCAGTGGTTTCCAAACAGCAGTCATGGTGATGACACTGATGATAAAAAAACCACCATAACCCACCAGCATGATTTTATTGCCCTAAGGATTAGACTATTTTTCCTGGATCACTTTTGTAGACTCCATTATAACCTAACTCCTTCATCAAAGAAAAGTCCTGGGCTTCCCTGGTGGCGCAGTGGTTGAGAGTCCGCCTGCCGATGCAGGGGACGCGGGTTCGTGCCCCGGTCCGGGAGGATCCCACATGCCGCGGGGCAGCTGGGCCCGTGGGCCATGGCCGCTGGGCCTGCGCGTCCGGAGCCTGTGCTCCGCAACGGGAGGGGCCACAACAGTGAGAGGCCCGCCTACCGCAAAAAAAAAAAAAAAGAAAGAAAAGTCCTGGAAATAAAGAAGGGACTTCTGCCATCAAATCACTGTTCCTCTCATCGCTATTCTTCACATGTTCTGCTATGCCTTGTTTTCCTGTACATGTATGTAAATTTCATTTTGAATACAGGGGAAAGTGCACCAAATGCCTCCTGAGTCATTAAACAGATTAACATTCATCCATGACCAGTGTGGAACTTAGGAATATAGAAGGTCACTACTTCCCAGGACTCAGCTGGGGAATCCTTGTCTCTTTCACAAACCTAATTTTTATGATGAACCTGAAAACATTTTCCTGTGCCTTTAACTATATGAAAGGGAACAGACTCTTTGAATTACTCCCACAAACACAAAGACTGTACTAGTGATATCCACACTCCCATCCACAATTCAGAGTATCTTCACAGGTTCCTGTCCATCCTCAGGTTTAGGTAGGAGCTTTGCTTTCTTAATCCCCACTGCCCTCAGTAGGTGTACAGAGATATACTTGAGACCTGAAAGAATTTTCAAGTACTGAAGGGATTTATCTCCATAGGGTTGGGTGTTGTTTCCTACCCTTTTGCAGACAGATTATCAGACTGGGGTCCACTGTGGGCACAGATAGAATGATGTTTCCAATTACACAATGACTAAATAAAGTAGTGGCTGAATTCCAGTAATGGAGTCATGTTCCCCAGTGAGCTGTGTTTCCAATAGGTGACTTACCCTAGCAAATAGTCATGTGACCGAGAGGATGGAATTCTTTTCCTGGTCCTGTGTAGTCCCTGGGTATCAGACAGTAGTCCTCAGGTAGTGGTATGGTGGTAAATGTCTATAAAATAGCTTCCCTCAAAAAAAGTTCTGATTTGTAACATTTGCCATTTCTGTGGTGTGACCACTTCTACTACAGGTGATTTTAAGCTACTAATGTGATGTTACTTAACTTAGAGTCGGGAAGAGATGCACACAAAAGGCCCTTGGGAGCCAGGATGAACTAGTAGTTCCAGCATAATCCTGTGATAAGTTCCTTCTCCTGGTGTACTACCTCTGCACTCTCCTTAGGGGGTCCCTCTCAGGTATGGCATCCAGGTATCCAGATGTTTGAGTTCCAGTCCCTTCTTTCTTCTTTCTCACTTGCCTTTCTGAATGCAAAAGCTCTCATTGTCGGGGCTTCCCTGGTGGCGCAGTGGTTGAGAGTCCGCCTGCCGATGCAGGGGACGCGGGTTTGTACCCCGGTCTGGGAAGATCCCACAAGCCTCGGAGTGGCTGGGCCCGCGAGCCATGGCCGCTGAGCCTGCGCGTCCAGAGCCTGTGCTCCGCGTTGGAAGAGGTCACAACAGTGAGAGGCCCACGTACCGCAGAAAAAAAAAAAAAAAAAAAAAAGCTCTCATTGTTCTTCTGTTTTTTAATAATAGAACTCAGTGGTCTATTATAAAGAAGTAAATGGCCTTTTAAAAAAGAATCCAAGCACTTGGTTTCTATTTATCCTTCTAGAATGTTAAGGAGAACCCCTTCCCTAGAAACACAGTGGCCTGCTTGCCTTCATTTGGAGGAGAATAAAAATGCTTTTATGCTTCCGGATGTATTACTCTCTCCAATGGGACCAAAGAGATTTCAGTAAAATCATGGAGAGACAGAGGTGGGGGGGGGGGGCGGGGAGAGAGAGAGAGAGAGAGAGAGAGAGAGAGAGAGCGCAAGCAGAGCTGGACTTCTTATATGCTGTCTCTAAAGCACAACCAAACACAATCAAATCTGGCACTAAATTTCCTAATTGTATAGTGCAGATCTATATTATTACTAAAGGGGTCTGCTTGTTTTTCACCTCCTGAAAGAGATATATTAAAGTCTCCCAATATGATGCTGCATTTGTCTATTTCTCCTTCTATTTCTCTCATTTTTTTCCTTATAAATTTTGAAGTGATATTATTGAGTGCATGAAAATTTATGGTTGTGCTCTCTTTCTGGTGAATTGGCCCTTTATCACCATGAAATGCCTTGAAAAAAATCTCTATCAATGCTTTTGCCTTAAGGTCTAGTTTGTATGATATTCCTATAGATATGCCATCATTTTTTATTTAGGCTTTTACTCTCAACCTTTCTATATTTAAACTGTGTCTTTTATAAGCAGCATATAGTTGGGATTTTTTTTTTAGTCTGAAAGTCTTTGTCCACTTGTTTGAATATTTAATCCATTTACATTTCAAGTAATTACAGACATATCTGGGACTAAATAAATGTCTATGTATCTTTTCATTTCATTCATTCCATTCATTCATTACTATTCCATTTCCTCCATTAGATTGTTAATTATACATTATTTAACAAATTCTTTAATGTATATACTTGATAATAAAACAGGAATACATGATTCACTAAAGTCTAATGTAAATATAAATTTTTATCACGTTAAAATAATGCAAAAAATTAAAACTATTTACCCTACTTTTTTGTGCTATGTTGTAATTTATTTTAATTAATGATATTTTAAACTCCATATGACATTATTTATACAGTCAACATTCCTTTAGATTGAAACACAAATTTCATCTTTCTGTTGCCATTTGTTCTTTTCTGCATTTTCATTTTTTATTCTGCAGTCAGTTTTCCTCTATGCAAAGATATCCTTTTAATATTATATCTACTATGTGTCTGATGAATTCCCTCAGATTGTGCTTTTAGA
Organism: Kogia breviceps; assembly: GCF_026419965.1. Classification (NCBI taxonomy): domain Eukaryota; kingdom Metazoa; phylum Chordata; class Mammalia; order Artiodactyla; family Physeteridae; genus Kogia; species Kogia breviceps. The sequence continues at coordinate 26,669,743 of NC_081328.1, forward strand.
AAATGTTTTTATTACATCAACATTTCTGCAGAATATTTTTTGGTGTGTAGAATTCTAGATTGGCAGTGTTTTATTCTTGCAATATTTTGAAAATGCCCTTCAATTATCTCTAGCTTCCATCATTTCTGATGAGCAGTCAGCCACAGGCCTTAGGATTTTTTTTTTTAACTAGAGTATCATTTTATTCCCTTTGATGGCTTTTAATATTTTATTTTGTTTCATCATTTAATATTGTGATGAATTAAAATATTTTTTATATTTTTTCCTGCTTACTGTTTGTAACATTTCTTAAATTTTGTAACATTTCTTAAATTTTGATGTCCTTCAGCAATTTTAGAAGTTTTTCCACCAGTATATCTTCAAATATTGCTTCTGCCTAATTATCTTCTCTCACTCTTATGGTATCATAATTACACATATTTTAGATTTTTTTATCTTGATTTTTCATCTTCTAGATGCTTCTGTACTTTCCATTCTTCTCTTATCTTCATGATTCTATCTGTATATTTCCAGTAGACTTATTTTCACATGCATTAATTCTACCCTCACTTGTGTTTACTCTGTAGTTAGGATCTCATCTTGAGTTGTTAATTTCAGTTTTATTTTCTCGGTTCCATGGTTTTATTTGATTTTTTAAACATCTTCTAGGTCTCAGTTAAATTTTTTTAATATAATAGTCATCTTCTTGTCTAATACTTTGATATACAAATTCTAGTTTTTAAAAAGTCCAAATCTTTCACAGAACTGGAACAAAATTATTTTTTAAATTTGTATGGAAACACAAAAGAGCCTGAATAGCCAAAGCAATCTTGAGAAAGAAAAATGGAGCTGGAGGAATCAGGTTACCTGACTTCAGACTATACTACAAAGCTACAGTCATCCAAGCAGTGTGGTACTGGCAGAAAAACAGAAATGTAGATCAATGGAAGAGGATAGAAAGCCCAGAAATAAACCCACTGACCACCGGTCAATTAAACTATGACAAAAGAAGCAAGAATATACAATGAAGAAAAGACAGTCTTTTCAATAGGCAGTGCTCAGAAAACTGGACAGCTACATGAAAAGGAATAAAATTAAAACATTCTCTAACACCATACATAAAAATAAATTCAAAACGGATTAAAGCCCTACAAGTAAGACTAGATACTATAAAACTACTAGAGGAAAACATAGGCAAGACACCCTTTGAAATAAATCACAAAAATACCATTTTGCATCCATCTCCTAGAGCAATGGAAATAAAAACCAAAATAAACAAAAGGGAGTTAATTAAACTTAAAAGCTTTTGCACAGCAAAGGAAAACAAACAAAATAAACAGACAACCTACAGAATGGGAGAAAATACTTGAAAATGATGGGAATGATGAGGCATTAATTTCCAAAATATACACACAGCTCATGCAGCTAAATAACAAAAACAAACAACTCAATCAAAAAATGAGCAGAAGACCTAAACATACATTTCTGTAAAGAAGACATACAGATGGCCAAAAGGCACATGAAAAGATGCTAAATATCGCTAATTATTAGAGAAATGGAAATCAAATCAATATACATTCTTTTTCATATTCTTCTCCCTTATAGGTTATATATATATGACTGAATTTCTGTGCTGTGCACCTGAAACTTACAAGATATTGTAAATCATCTACATTTCAATAGTTTTTAAAAAATCTACATCTTTACTTTTTTAAAGATTTTTTAAAAGTTTTTTTTTTTTTACATCTTCATTGGAGTATAATTGTTTTACAATGGTGTGTTAGTCTCTGCTTTATAACAAAGTGCATCAGCTATACATATACCACCATACCTCTTCCCTCTTGCATCTCCCTCCCACCATCCCTATCCCACCACTCTAGGTGGTCACAAAGCACTGAGCTGAACTCCCTGTGCTATGTGGCTGCTTCCAAAATAGCTATCTATTTTACATCTCTTAGTGTATATATCTCCATGCCACTCTGTCACTTCATGCCAACTTACCCTTCCCCCTCCCCATAACCTCAAGTCCATTATCTACGTCTACCCTGACCCTAGGTTCTTCAGAAACTTATTATTTTCTTTTTTTTTTTTTTTTTTTTTTTAGATATATGTGTTAGCATAAGGTATTCGTTTTCCTCTTTCTGACTTACTTCACTCTGTATGGCAGACTCTAGGTCCATCCACCTCACTACAAATAACTCAATTTCGGTTTTTTTATGGCTAATATTCCATTGTATATATGTGCCACATCTTCTTTATACATTCATCTGTCGATGGACACTTAGGTTGCTTCCATGTCCTGGCTATTGTAAATGGAGCTGCACTGAACATTGTGGTACATGACTCTATTTGAATTATAGTTTTCTCAGGGTATATGTCCAGTAGTGAGAATGTTGGGTCGTATGGTAGTTCTATTTTTAGTTATTTAAGGAACCTCCATACTGTTCTCCATAGCTGTATCAATTTACATTCTCATCAACAGTGCAAGAGGGTTCCCTTTTCTCCACACTCTCTCCAGCATTTATTGTTTGTAGATTATTTGATGATGGCCATTCTGACTAGTGTGACGTGATAACTCACTGAAGTTTTGACTTGCATTTCTCTAATGATTAGTGATGTTGAGCATCCTTTCATGTGTTTGTTGGCAATCTGTATATCTTCTTTAGAAAAATGTCTTTTTAGGTCTTCTGCCAATTTTTGGATGGGGTTGTTTTTTTGATATTGAGCTGCATGAGCTGTTTGTATATTTTGGAGATTAATCCTTTGTCAGTTACTTCATTTGCAAATATATTCTCCAATTCTGAGGGTGGTCTTTTGGTCTTGTTTATGGTTTCCTTTGCCATGTGAAAGCTTCTAAGTTTCATTAGGTCCAATTTGTTTATTTTTGTTTTTATTTCCATTTCTCTAGGAGGTGGGTCAAAAAGGATCTTGCTGTGATTTACGTCAGAGAGTTCTGCCTATGTTTTCCTCTAAGAGTTTTATAATGTCTGACTTTACATCTAGGTCTTTAATCCATTTTGAGTTTATTTTTTTGTATGGTGTTAGGGAGTGTTTTAATTTCATTCTTTTACATGTAGCTGTCCAGTTTTCCCAGCACCATTTATTGAAGAGGCTGTCTTTTCTCCATTGTATATTCTTGCCTCCTTTATCAAAAATAAGGTGACCATAGGTGTGTAGGTTTATCTCTGGGCTTTCTATCCTGTTCCATTGATCTATATTTCTGTTTTTGTGCCAGTACCATACTGTCTTGATTACTGTAGTTTTGTAATATAGTCTGAAGTCCAGGAGCCTGATTCCTCCAGCTCCGTTTTTGTTTCTCAAGATTGCTTTGGCTATTCGGGGTCTTTTGTGTTTCCATACAAATTGTGAAATTTTTTTTCTAGTTCTGTGAAAAATGCCATTGGTAGTTTGATAGGGATGGTATTGAATCTTTAGATTGCTTTGTGTAGTATAGTCATTTTAACAATGTTGATTCTTCCAATCCAAGAACATGGTATATATCTACACCTGTTAATTTCTTTCATCAGTGTCTTATAGTTTTCTGCATACAGGATTTTTGTCTCCTTAGGTAGGTTTATTCCCAGGTAATTTATTCTTTTTGTTGCAGTGGAAAATGGGAGTGTTCCCTTAATTTCTCTTTCAGATATTTCATCATTAGTGTATAGAAATGCAAGAGATTTCTGTGCATTAATTTTATATCATGCTACTTTATCAAATTCATTGATCAGCTCTAGTAGTTTTCTGGTAGCATCTTTATGATTCCCTATGTATAGTATCATGTCATCTGAAAAGAGTGACAGCTTTACCACTTTCTTTTCCAAGTTGGACTCCTTTTCTTTCCTTTTCTTCTCTGACTGCTGTGGCTAAAACTTCCAAAAGTATGTTGAATAACAGTGGTGAGAGTGGGCAACCTTGTCTTGTTCCTGATCTTAGTGGAAATGGTTTCAGTTTTTCACCACTGAGGACAATGTTGGCTGTGGGTTTGTCATATATCGTCTTTATTATGTTGAGGTAAGTTCCCTCTATGCCTACTTTCTGGAGGGTTTTTATCATAAATGGGTGTTGAATTTTGTCGAAAGGTTTTTCTCCATCTATTGAGATGATCATATGGTTTTTCTCCTTCAATTTGTTAATATGGTATATCACATTGACTGATTTGCATATGTTGAAGAATCCTTGCATTCCTGGGATAAACCCCACTTGATCATGTTGTATGATCCTTTTAATGTGCTGTTGGATTCTGTTTGCTAGTATTTTGTTGAGGATTTTTACATCTATGTTCATCAGTGATATTGGTCTGTAGTTTTGTTTCTTTGTGATATCTTTGCCTGGTTTTAGTATCAGCGTGATGGTGGCCTCGTAGAATGAGTTAGGGAGTGATCCTCCCCCCGATATATTTTGGAAAGTTTGAGAAGAATAGGTGTTAGCTCTTCTCTAAATGTTTGATAGAACTCGCATATGAAGCCATCTGGTATTGGGCTTTTGTTTGTTGGAATATTATTAATTACAGTCTCAATTTCAGTGATTATGATTGGTCTGTTTATATTTCCTATTTCTTCCTGGTTCAGTCTTGGAAGGTTGTGCTTTTCTAAGAATTTGTACATTTCTTCCAGGTTGTCCATTTTATTGACATATATCTGCTTGCAGTAATCCCTCATTATCCTTTGTATTTCTGCAGTGTCAGTTGTTACTTCTCATTTTTCAATTCTAATTCTATTGATGTCAGTCTTTTCCCTTTTTTTCTTGATTAGTCTGGCTAGTGGTTTATCAATTTTGTTTATCTTCTCCTGGAACTAGCTTTAAGTTTTACTGAACTTTGCTATTGTTTACTTCATTTCTTTTTCATTTATTTCTGATCTGATCTTTATGTTTTCTTTCCTTCTGTTAACTTTGGGGATCTTTTGTTCTTCTTTCTCTAATTGCTTTAGGAGTAAGTTTAGGTTGTTTATTTGAGATGGTTCTTATTTCTTGAGGTAGGATTGTATTGCTATAAACTTCTCTCTTAGAACTGCTTTTGCTGCATCCCATCGGTTTTGGGTCGTTGTGTTTTCATTGTCATTTATTTCTAGGTATTTTTTGATTTCCTCTGATTTCTTCAGTTATCTGTTGGTTTTAGTGGTGTATTGTTTAGCCTCCATGTGTTTGTATTTTTTACAGATTTTTTTCCTCTAATTGATATCTAGTCTCATAGTGTTGTGGTTGGAAAAAGATACTTGATATGATTTCAATTTTCTTAAATTTACCAAGGCTTGATTTGTGACCTAAGATATGATCTATCCTGGAGAATGTCCCATGAGCACTTGAAAAGAAAGTGTATTCTGTTGTTTTTGGATGGTATGTCCTATAAAGATCAATAAAATCCATCTTGTTTAATGTGTCATTTAAAGCTTGTGTTTCCTTATTTATTTTCATTTTGGATGATCTGTCCATTGGTGAAAGTGGGGTGTTAATGTCCCCTACTATTACTGAGTTACTGTTGATTTCCCCTTTTATGGCTGTTAGCATTTGCCTTATATATTGATGTGCTCCTATATTGGGTGCATAAATATTTACAATTGTTATATCTTCTTCTTGGATTGACCCCTTGATCTTTATGTAGGGTCTTTCTTTGTCTCTTGTAATAGTCGTTATTTTAAAGTCTATTTTGTCTGATATGACAATTGGTACTCCAGCTTTCTTTTGATTTCCATTTGCATGGAATATCTTTTTCCATCCCCTCACTTTCAGTCTGTATGTGTCCCTAGGTCTGAAATGGGTTTCTTGTAGACAGCATATATACAGGTCTTGTTTTTGTATCCCTTCAGCCAGTCTATGTCTTTTGGTTGGAGCATTTAATCCATTTACAGTTAAGGTAGTTATTGATATGTATGTTCCTATTACCATTTTCTTAATTGTTTGGGTTTGTTATTGTAGGTCTTTTCCTTCTCTTCTGTTTCCTGCCTAGAGAAGTTCCTTTAGCATTTGTTGTAAAGCTGATTTGGTGGTGCTGAATTCTCTTAGCTTTGGCTTGTCTGTAAAGGTTTGAATTTCTCTGTCGAATCTGAATGCGATCCTTGCTGGGTAATCTTGGTTGTAGGTTTTTCCCTTTCATCAATTTAAATATGTCCTGCCACTCCCTTCTGGCTTGCAGAGTTTCTGCTGAAAGATCAGCTTTTAACTTTATGGGGTTTCCCTTGTATGTTATTTGTTGTTTTTCCCTTGTTGCTTTTAATATTTTTTCTTTGTATTTAATTTTTGATAGTTCGGTTAATATGTTTCTCCTTCGATGTATCCTGTATGGGAATCTCTGTGCTTCTTGGACTTGATTATTTTCTTTCTCATATTAGGGAAGTTTTCAACTATAATCTCTTCAAATATTTTCTCAGTCCCTTTTTTTTTTTCTCTTCCTCTTATGAGACCCCTATAATTCAAATGTTGGTTGTTTAATGTTGTCCCAGAGGTCTCTGAGACTGTCCTCACATCTTTTCATTCTTTTTTCTTTATTCTGCTCTGTGGTCGTTATTTCCACTGTTTTATATTTAGGTCACTTATCTGTTCTGCCCCAGTTATTCTGCTATTGATTCCTTCTAGAGAAGTTTTAATTTCATTTATTGTGTTGTTCATCATTGTTTGTTTCTCTTTAGTTCTTCTAGGTCCTTGTTAAATGTTTCTTATATTTTCTCCATTCTCTTTCCAAGATTTTGGATCACCTTTACTATCATTACTCTGAATTGTTTTTCAGATAGACTGCCTATTTCCTCTTCATTTGTTTGGTCTGGTTGGTTTTTACCTTGCTCCCTCCACTGCTGTGTGTTTCTCTGTCTTCTCATTTTGCTTAACTTACTTTGTTTCGGGTCTCCTTTTCACAGGCTGCAGGTTCGTCATTCACATTGTTTTTGGTGTCTGCCCCCAGTTGCTATGGTTGGTTCCGTGGGTTGTATAGGTTTCCTGGTGGAGGGGACTAGTGCTTGTATTCTGGAGGATGAGGCTGGATCTTGTCTTTCTGGTGGGCAGGACTGCATCCGGTGCTCTGTTTGGGGGTTTCTGTGACATTATTATGATTTTAGGCAGCCTCTGTGCTAATGGGTGTGTTTGTGTTCCTTTCTTGCTAGTTGTTTGGCATAGGGTGTCCAGCACTCTAGCTTGCTGGTTGTTGAGTGGAGCTGGGTCTTAGCATTGAGACAGAGATCTCTGCGAGAGCTTTTGCCATTTGATATTACATGGAGCTGGGAGGTGTCTGGTGGACCAGTATCCTGAAGTCGGCTCTCCCACCTCAGAGGCACAGGCCTGACACCCAGCCAGAGCACCAAGACCCTTTCAGCCACATGGAGCAAACCCCAAGTCTACAGTTGCTCCCAAAGTCCACTGCCTCAATTTTGGGATGATTCGTTGTCTATGCAGTTATTCCACAGATGCAGGGTACATCAAGTTGATTGTGGAGATTTAATCCCCTGCTGCTGAGACTTTGGGAGAAATTTCCCTTTCTCTTCTTTGTTCGCACAGCTCCTGGGGTTCAGCTTTGGAGTGACCCTGCCTCTGCATGTCGTTCACATGAGGGCATCTCTTCCCACCCAGACATGACGGGCTTAAAGGAGCAGCTGATTAGGGGGCTCTGGTTCACTCAGGCTGGGGGAGGGAGGGGTGCAGAATGCAGGTGAGCCTGTGGCAGCAGAGGCAGGAGTGACATTGCAACAGCATGAGGCGCGCCATGTGTCCTCTCAGGGAAGTTGTCCCTGGATTACAGGACCCTGGCTCCTGGAAGGGGATAGTGGATAGTGACCTGTGCTTGCACACAGGCTCTTTGGTGGCTGCAGCAGCAGCCTTAGCATTTCATGCCCGTCTCTGGTGTCCATGCTGATAGCCACAGCTTGAGCCCATCTCTGGAGCTCGTTTAGGTGGTACTCTGAATCCCTTCTCTTCATGCACCCTGAAACTATGGTCTCTTGCCTCTTAGGCAGTTCCAGACTTTTTCCTGGACTCCCTCCCAGCTAGCTGTGGTGCACTAGCCCCCTTCAGGCTGTGTTCATGCTGCCAACCCCAGTCCTCTCCTTGGGATCTGACCTCCAAAGTCAGAGCCTCAGCTCTCAGCCCCCACCCGCCCCACCAGGTGAGCAGACAAACCTCTCAGGCTGGTGAGTGCTGTTCGGCAATGATCCTCTGTGCAGGAATCTCTCCACTTTGCCCTCTACACCCTTGTTGCTACTCTCTCCTCTGTGGCTCCAAAACTTCTCCCCTGCCACCCTGTCTCCACCAGTAAAGGGGCTTCCTAGTGTACGGAAACTTTTCCTCCTCCACAGCTCCCTCCCAGAGGCGCAAGTCCTGTCCTATTCTTTTGTCTCTGTTTTTTCTTTTTTCTTTTGCCCTACCCAGGTACGTGGGGAGTTTCTTGCCTTTTGGGAAGTCTGAGGTCTTCTGCCAGCATTCAGTAGGTGTTCAGTAGGAGTTATTCCACATGTAGATGTATTTCTGATGTATTTGTGGGGAGGAAGGTGATCTCCACATCTTACTCCTCCACCATCTTGAAGGTCTGTCCCAAGTCTACATCTTATAAATCAAGATCTGAATTTCCTATGGGTCTGCCACTTTTGCCTGTTTTTTATTATTGTTTTTTAAGCATTGCATTTTATATCCTTACATACCTAGTAAATTTCTTGAAAGGCATCTTGTCAGAAAAAAATACAGTTTAATATGAGTTTCTAGATGATATTCTTTTCCTACAGAGAGGATAAAATTTTACCTCTATCAGGCAACTCTAGTAAAGGCAGGTTATGGTACAATTTTGGATTGATCTCTTTTAGAACTGGCCTTTGTGAAGGACAAACTAACTCCAGATTTTGTTTACTACTTGTAGATAACACTTCAAGTGTCCTCAAAGAGTCAGGATGGGGTGAGGCATGCAGGGTACATGAGTTCGTCCTAAAACTTTGTACCAAACACACCTAATTTTCTTCACTCTAGTCCTGGCCCTGGTACCATCTGAAAATCTGTGGTATTTACAAAGCATCTGTTCCTTGGGAGGTTCTGAATTCTATATTTTGCTTCACAGCCTCCATAAGACTGCCTGAACTCTGCTTAGCTCCTCAGCTTCTTTGCTTTGACTTATAAGTTAGCAAAAACCTCAAGAGGAAATGTAAAGCCTTAATATCAAGCTCATCTATTTGCACTTATCCCTGGATTTTTTAGCCCCTAAATCATCACTTTCTTTGTAGGTTTCCCATGTTTTCAAGAAGATTGTAAAAAATTTAATCTACCTTTTCCAGTTATTCTCTGCAGGATAGTTGGTCTGAAACAAGCTAGTCCTTCAGTGTCAAAAATAAAAATCCCTTTTGTTTCTCCATGTGTGCAATAATGAAAGGTTGAGAGACAATTACATATTTTTCTCAAGTTGTAAATACTATTTGTGGATGTTTTAAATCATCCACATGGATCTTCCTTGTCTTCTGTCCATTATTTAAATGTTGGTGTTCATCAGCATTTCTTATTGAGAGATAATATCTATGCAGTGCATGAAATGCTGCTCATATTCTGAAGAATCCCAAGATTTTATAAATAGAATTATATCTCTATTCCAGAGCATTCATCTGGGCTTCAACCCCAGACTTCAAACACTTTACTGAGCACCTCTCTCTGGATATCCTCTGTGCACCTAGAAATTATTATGCCCAATAATGAAGTCATCACCTTCCTTTTCACCTCCTCACCACTGTCAACTTACTTTCCTGCTCGTATTTCTTTTCTAATTAATGATGGCTGCTTTTCCCAGGATTCTGTCTTAAGCTACAAACTTTATAAAGTTATCCTCTATTCTTTCATCTTAAAACTCACATGATTCATGAAGTCCTCTATATGCAGGAGTATATATATATATATATTTATTTATTTATTTATTTATTTGTATATTTATTTGTATATTTATATATACTATATATATATACACACAAATATGTGTATATATGTTTATTAGCATGTTTAATGTATTTAGTATATATATAGTATAAAATATTTAAATATGCTCCTGTCATCTCCCACTTACACACTGAGATTGCCATAAATTAGGACTTAGGATTTCTCACCTAGACTTTCCCAACATCCTGCTAATTCAGGGATGGCAAATGCTTAGGTTATGCCTGCTGTCACTTTCTCTTCTTTTCCTTCTTACACTAATGACAAGCATTACTTCTTTATTACTGGAGACTTTCCTGCTGAGTCCAGATGCAGTTCTGAAGTCCTTCTCAAAGCAGCATTCCATACAGACACTAGTAGACTTGAGAAGCAAGTGGAATCCCATTTGTCCTCTCCTCTCTATCCTTCTCCACCAGATGGTATGTAGAGAGTATAGATTGTGCCACCAGAGATATATCACTACAGGAAATCTGATCATGTCATTTCCATGTTTAAAAATCTATGAGTCTTATCTTGCTTACAGAACAAGCAACAGCTCACTGGTTGAGTATGTAAGGCCTTTTATAATCCAATTCTAATAGAAAAGTTCAGACTTGTCATTACTGACACAAGTACTCTAATCGCTCATGGCAACACATCCCATTTCTGCAATCTGAAGGTCTTTTATGTCTCTTTTGTTCATGCCATTACTTCCTCCTAAAATTCCCTTCCCCGTTCACCACAAGCCTGTTTAACTCCTACAGACTCTTAACCTTCCCTAAACTTCTCTAAGCAGAATTAGTTGATCCTTCCTCTGGATCTCCAGAACATGTTTTTAACCTTTAGCAAAGAATATAGCATTTTTCATTATTATGTTTTTAATTATTTACACATATGGCTAGAATATCATTCCAAGTAACAACTGTGTCCTATTCAATGCAAAATGCCTAGCAGGTGCTCAGTTAAGATATATTAAAATAATACATTCAGTGGGCAACCCTCCTTCCCCTTTGTGAACAGTGACAACAATGTTTGCTTATTTCTCTTTACTCATTTACTCAACAAATACATTTTTGAATATCTACTATGTGTTAGTCATAAGCAACATCCATGACAGAAATCTGCAGTTTCAGCCAAAGCATCACATTTTATCTAAAGCAACAGAAACCAAGTGAGAACAGCTTTAAGTAGGTTTTGTGCAAACATTTCAATTTCATGCTCCCTTCTATGAGTAAAGGAACTATAAAGGTAGTATTTAGAACTCAGAGAGTATGGCACAATTCTTGGCTCACTTTGATAAATATTGATCTTGTATAAATTACTCAGGAGAGGCAGTTGATGGTTCTCTGAGCAACATACACACACACACACACACACACACACAGTCCCCACTCCCTTTTATGCAAAGACGTAAATCATTTATGAATAGAGCCCCACATGCTCTATGAATAAGTCCCTTGGATTCAAAGATGACTGATACTCAAGGATTTTTCTCATTTGAGTGCAGACATAAATTTAAGCAAGCAGTTAGACTACATGAAATTACAACGCCCGTTTGTTCACCGTAAGGTGAGAGATGCATAATACGTTTCCAAGGGTAAATATCGCATGCTTCCAAGTAAACACCATTAAATGCAACTGCATGTTTGTGCCTTTAATAAAACTGAAGACAAGGGAGTAGCTCTTTGGAAACATCACATGCCATGATCATTCAATTTTAAGTTTCAGTTGCTGGTGGAAAGTAGTGTTAGTGTGTGTATGTTTGTGGAATTGTGCAGAATTCTTTTTCTTTGACTACAGTTGAATCAAGCTTTTGGTTTCATCTGGAAATTGTGAATAGCACAATGAGGGGTCTTTGTGTGGTGAGGAGTCATTAAGGAAATAGTTAGCTGGTGGGAAGCAGCAGCATAGCACAGGGAGATCAGCTCAGTGCTTTGCGATGACCTAGAGGGGTGGGATAGGGAGGACGAAAGCGAGGATTAAGAAGGAGGGGATATGGGGACACGTGTATGCATATAGCAGATTCGCTTTGTTGTGCAACAGAAATTAACACGGTATTGTGAAGCAATTATACTCCAATAAAGATCTATTTTAAAAAAAAACAACAACAAAGGGCAGCAAACTTTGGTTCTCAGGGAGTCTAGTGGTGAGATTACTAATGAGAATATTTAATCTCTAGGTAATTCATCACTGAAAGGACAGGAGGAGGATAAAAAGAGACTGACATATAATTTGTGGTCACTTGGCAGGAGCTGGAGTTTGTCATTCGAGCTCACACAAAGTGTCAAAATGCTGAAACTTCTTGGGAGAAATAAAGGATTGTGATTTAGGCTTCTTGGTACCTTTGTTTATGTGTCATTCCCCACCTTGAATGTTTTTTGCCCTCCCATTTCCAACTTTTTGCATTCTGTGTATTTTTGTCACATTTTATTCACAATTTAAAAGGCATATAACCCATGACACAAGAAATCCTATTTTTAGGAATTGATGGACAGAAAATCTTTAATGAAAGCTAGGAGATATATATACTAGAGAATTATTGCAGAAATATTTGTAGAAGAGAAAACAAAAAGCCACTTAAATGCCTACAACAGGAGATTTGTTAAACAAATTATAGATCATTCCTACAAAGAAATGAAATGCAGCAGTTAAAAGTACAGCAGGTAAATATAAATATACCAGATGGAAGTTTGTCCAAGTGGTATTGAAGTTAAAAAAAAAAAAAAAAAAAGAGGCTGCAGAACAGTATTTATAGTGTGACTCCTTTTAAAACAAATAAAACAAAACCACCATATCATGTCTATATATACAGATATGGTTTATGATGGCTATATCTTGGGAATGTAATTAAAACAAGAGTGAGGTGAACTTTGACTTTTGCATTAAATATGTCTGTATTAGTTGAATTTATTATAACATATAAGGGTTGTTTGATTATGTTTTCATAATTGAAAATAATTCTTTTTTAAAAAGCTGATTCATCTTTCAGATTCAAGCTCAAATGTCATCTTATCTAGGAGTGAATTCTCCCATTTATGAAATGAAGTAAAATTTTGTAACACTTTGTAACTTTGTAACACTTGCTTCATATTGTTGCAACATTAGGTAGGGAGCACTTAATTGGCTATCAGAAGACTAGAGTTTAAATCCATTTCTGCCACTTTCTACCTGTAGAGTCATCTTGGGAAGTTATATGACTTCTAAGCCTAAATTTTCCTTTCTGTAAAAAGAGAAAAACAATGCTAACTCCACAGATTCCTTGGGAATTGTAAAGAAGAGGCACAAATATACTGGTTATTTGTGTGCTTATCTTGTGTATCCTATAACATTTAAATCCCCATGAGAGCAGGGACTCCTACATTCATTAATTCATTCAGTAGATACAGGAGCAACTACTATATGTCAGGCACTGTACTAAGCTTTAGGGATACAACAATAAACAAGAAAGATGGCACCTTCTTCCATATGAATCTTACAGGTAAGTGAAGAGAACACACAGTAATCAGACAATTGCCAAACAGTGTAGTAATCGTTATAATAGGAGAATCAGGAGACTCCTGTAGGAGGTGATATTTTCAGCTGAGACTCAGAGGATGAATAAGCTTTAGCAGACAACAAAAGTAGAGAAGATTTGAAGAGTGTGTGAAGTACAGGGAAAGTACTGAATGACAGTGTAGAGCATTGAGCATATTAAATATGTTCAGCATGGCTGGAACTTAAAGGGTGAGGAGTGAAGGGTGAAATATGAGGTTTTGCACTTCCCTGACATGCTTCCTCATCCTCCCTGGGTGTTGCTGATTCTCTCCAATAATTAGTGGAAGATCACAATAATATAGGGTAGAATTTCAATGTCTTCCACGCAACGGGACGCAGCAGCCACTGGAGGATTAAAGCGGCTGAAAGTCTGAAAGCCAGCATCATCTTAACACTTAGGTAGAGACCCAGCAGCCTCCAGGTACCTGAATCCACTCAAACTTCTTCAGAGGCAGGACAGAAGGGGTGTTCTAAGCCAGGTAATCTGGGATATGGAAGTGAAAGAGATGAAGAGAAGAATGTTTGTTTGTTTGGAGTGGGGGATACGTCTGGAATGATAGATATATCAACTCAGCCATAACCTTGGTGCAATTACAGGCAAAGAGTCAGAGAAAGGAGCTTTAGAAACATCCAAATCCCAGTTGCTAAAAAAATCAAGAAGCTTCTGACCATGCAGAAAGCTCTGGCATTAAGATTAATACTTGGAATAACTTTTTTTTAAGTCTACTGCATTTGAGTAGCATAATACAACATCTAAGAATCATAGCATTTTAGTGCTCAAATACACTTTTTAAGGCACCTGGCTATCTCTCTCATTTCTTAGAGGATGAACCCTGATGCCCAAGGACAATGAACTCTAGTCACTTATCCACACAGGCATTCATGAATTATCTCTGACAAGTGCCTACTGGCTGTTCCCAGTCCTGTACGCTAGGAATAGAAAGATAGAAGAGAGCTTTCCTCTGGCTGCATCGTGCTTACCATCTAGTAGTAAATGATGTAAAATATTTTGAGATATGACACGATACAGAGGAAATATCATGAGTAAAACCTGGGATTCAGGAAGATGTTACTGGAGGACATAGCATTGAACTTGTTCTGAAGAAGTGCAAGGCTTCTGCAGCTTTGTAAAGAAAAGATAACACTGTAGACAGAGGAATTAGGACACACAGACAATAGCATAAACATGTTAAATCAAGACAGCCATTGGCAATAAAGCCATTTCAGACACCTTGGTCTGGATATGAATGGCATTTCCCTAACATCAATCCCATACCTGAAGAAAAAGAAATTTGAGGGTGATGGATGAATTCAATTCTTCTGACACCATTATTTGCTAGACAAAAACATCTAATACTATGTTATGGATGTGAGTTTCTAACAATCTTATTCTTCACATGTTAAAGAAAAAAAAAAGATGAATGGGTATTAATCACTTAATTCGGATTTTTAAGAAAGGAAATAATGGTTATGTGCAAGGTGGCTAAGTGAAGAAAGTAGTGGAATAGAGGCAGATGCATTTTAAATATACTAAGTGATTATGTACATAATTTTATTTACTTTTCACAATAACTTAGGGTGTGAATATTATCCCATTTAAGGGATGTGAAAAATCGAGGCTCAGAGACATTAAGTGACTTGTCAGGAGGCACAGAGCCAGCAGGTGCTGGGCTCCGAGTTTGAGTCCTAATCCAGCTTCACTGTGCGTGTTCCTTCTATTACGTTACTGTTTCTCCCAGGAACCTTGTGCAATCAAGGCTGTGATATCTGGAAGTTCATAAAAGCAAGTAAAGCTATCTATAGCTATATTTCTATAAAAGAAATATAGATTGTGATGGATAGGCAAAATTTATCCCAAAACTTTATTATGAAATATTTCAAATATACGGAAAAGTAGAAAGAAATGTACAGTGGGCATCCATCTATCCACCACCTAGATTCTACAGTTAACATTGTGTTGTTTTTCTTTGGTCAAGATTGGTACTTTAAAAAGAAATAAACTTCTGACTATATAAAAACTAGCAATTATAATATTAAGTCTACAAACAATTATACAATTGTGAATATTATACCATAAGTTCCATGAAGTCAAGAACCACGTTTGTCTCTCTCTGTGTAGCCAATGCCCAGTGTGACTCTTGGCACAGAGCTGGCCCTTGATAAATCTTTATTGAATGAGCGGATGACACAATCCCAATGAGTAAAAATGGGATTCAGCTAAAGATAATATAGTATGCTCTCTGAAAAGTTAATAAGAGAGGAAAAAATGTTCCATAGATGGAAGGAAACAATTCTCCTGGGATCAATATATCAGAGGATAGTCAATTTAGTAAAGATAAAAATAAACTGAAGCTACTCTTTCTGCATAGCCTGACACACTTCAAGATGGTGTGGAGAACTTAAAATGAACATGGTAAAACTCAGTAGAGACTAATGTGAAGTCTTTCATATTAGTTAGTGATCAATTACACAAGTAGAGGAGGGGCAGCTGTTGCTTGGCAGAGTATATGTATTTAAAATGTGGAAGAGGAATGGAAAGGAAATGGATTATGAGGAGCCAGTGGTATAAATATGTGGTTAAAAAGATAAACCAGACCTAGCAGTACAGAAAAAATATATACATTACAAGAAGTAATAGTCCCATTGTACTCTGAGTATTCCTCTCACACTGGGATCCACATAGTGCTATTGAATGAATCTTACGTGTCTACTGGAATAGAGAAAGGAGTTTATGGTGATAAAAAGTCAGAAAATTATTGGAGATTAGAATTGTTAGAGGAACATAATATGATATTTTTAGACTAAGGAGGAGAGAATAAGGGAGAATGTGATAATGATCTTCAAATATTTGAAGGGCTGAAAGAAAGGAAGTAGATACTGGTTTCAAAATGGCAGCTAAGCTGACTACATATACATATACATATGTATACATACTAATATAAATAAGTCATATTTTATATTTAAAATATGTAAAATATATGAACCTAAACACATACATAAGAATTAAAGCATAAGGATTCCCACATAAGAATTGTTATATTTTGTGGCCCAGAAACAGACAGCAAACAAATGAGATAAACTTGAGAGAAAGCTAGAGGTCAGGACTCCTGTGGAAGAACGCAGTTGTAAAGATGGGAAGTGGTACAGATGATCCACGCTCAGAGGTTGTCTATCTCTGGCATCTCTCATGAGAGTAGGAAAGTAGTCAGGCCAATTAACCACAGTAGACCACACACACACATACACCAGGGGTAGAGGAATCTGCCTTGAGATGAGAAGAGTGACTGTGGGAGCTTCAGGCAGATACACAAGGCAGTTCCTAGGTCAGGTGATGCAGGAGACGGTTCCTGAAGGCCTGGCTAATGGCACCATGGGCCTGCCCGCTCCCACTGGAAACTGGGGGACAGTGAACCTCAGCAGTAGCTCCCACACCTCCTCTAAGGAAGCATAAAGTTGAATTGGAATCTCAATGGCAAAGGTGAACACCAAATGAGGAAACACCAAACATGCAAGAAAAGTCTACAGTGTAAAAAAGACAATAAATTCAACAAGCAGAACTTACACCCAAAGAAACAGAGTTAATGGAATGATTAGAACTGGGCTGGTGGAAACAGAATAGTTATGTTATTATTTTATTAATAAAATTCTGAAAGCAAAGCTAAGGCCAAAAGAGGAAAGTACCAGGAAGTTAGACTTCAGCAGAGTGTGAAATAAGAACTTTTCAAATAATTATGATCATCCTACGCTGGACTTCAATCAAGCATGTAAAAGCTCTGGCCTTGACAAAATATTGGCATTTTAATTAAATACTCAGTTAAAGGTATAGAAAAGTGCATTATCAAAACAGAGCAATTTAATAACAATAACAAGAAAAAAATAATTAGCCAAGAGACTAAATTAATTGACCCAGATACCAGGGAACAGGGATAAATAACCTCTGTCACTGGACCTGGTATAAAGTAGCCCTACAATAAGTATTTTTCAAATAAACCTAAGCACCACCAGTGCAAATATATGATCATTTTTTTCACCAGCAAAATGACACATATGTTGTTCAGTGAATATTCACTCTAGTAGAGAAGCCAGCTAATAAATAAATATATAATATAAATGTAAGTGGTGAAAATTTCCAGAATGAAAAATTCAGATGCGTAAGGGGAGAGAGGATAATGTGTGATCAGTTTTGTGGGATTGGTTGGTTTTGAAGGTGAGTTAGGAGACATTTGAGCAGAGACCTGAGTGAAGCGAGGTAGAGGATTAGTCAACTATAACTCCTGTACCAAATGTACCAACACAGTATCTCAGGGCTTCAGTGTGTCTGGGCCCTAGGTGTGGCTGAGTTGGTCCCAGGGTTTGGCTCAGCGTCTCTCACGAGGCTGCAGTCAAGGTGACCTCTGGGACTGCAGTCCTTGCAAAACCAGAGAGGACAGGGAAGGATCCTCTGCAGTCTTACTCAAGAGGTTGTTGGTAGGACTCAGTTCCTCCCAACCTGTTGGATGGAGGGTCTCAGCTCCTAACTGGCTGCTGGTCAAGTGACCACCCTCTGTTCTTTGTCACACCAAGTCTCTGCAGAGAGCAGCTCACAAATGGCAACTCGCTCCATTAGAGCAAGTGAGAAGAGCCACAGAGAGAGAGTGAGTAGGAAGGACGTCAGAGTCCTTCATAACCTAATCTCTGGGTGACATCCCATTGCTTTTGCTCTTCTTTACAGCAGGTCTATTCTTGTCTGTTCTTTAGAAGCAAGTCACTAGGTCCAGCTCACACACAAGGGAGGGGATCACACAGACATGAATTCCAGGAGGTAGGTCCCTGGGAGTCCAATCAGAAGGCTGCCCAACACAGGAGGCCGTTGTCCACAGATCTGGGGGAAGAGCGCTGCAGATGTTGAGAACAGCAAATGCAAAGACCAGGGCTTGTTTGAGGGACAGAGAAAAGGCTGGAGAGGAATAAGAAGAGGAGGTGGAGCTTATAAAGTAGGCAGGGGTCAGATACTAGGTCATATGGAACTTTTCAGGTCTCAGAAGTTTGGATTTGATGAGTGTGAAGAAAATTTCTTGGAGGGATTTGAGTCAAGGAGGTTGAATTAACCTTTCATTTATGAGATCACAGTGACAGCAAATGGTACATGCATTCTACTTATTTATTGGTTTGTTATGATTTACTCTTAATGACCTTTCTAAGGG
Organism: Kogia breviceps; assembly: GCF_026419965.1. NCBI lineage: Eukaryota > Metazoa > Chordata > Mammalia > Artiodactyla > Physeteridae > Kogia > Kogia breviceps. The sequence goes on from NC_081328.1 coordinate 26,688,300, forward strand.
GAAGCTGGCAATTCCATACCTACATTCCCTATATTAAAAATTATGTTATTTTATTGGTTCTTAACACCCTGAATCTGACAAGCCAGTGATCTACAGGGAGGTGATTTGAAATCAGATTTTTTAGGATTTGATCGCCCCTATGTTTTGGGGGAAGAAGAATTAGTTGATTTATTATTAATAATTATTAGTATTCCATTGCTGTTCTTTGCAACCAGTTGAGCTTGTCCCACGTCAACCTCAGGCAAAGTCAGGAAAACAAGGAGCTGGGATGAGAAGCAACACGGTGAACGTGATCCTGACTGTGCACGGGGAGCCACGGGGGGAGGGTCTCCTAGCGCCCATGGATAATCAGGGAGTGCAGCGTCTAATTCCTCCCAGAGAATAAACACACTTAATTGCTGATTCCTTCTCCCTAGTTAGCTGGGTCAGTTATTCCCAGCACAGAGCTGCCAGCTGAGCTCTTCCCTGGCCAAGCTGCTCTGCTTTGAAATTCTCCCGCAGGCTACCTCACCCAGTGATGTCAGAGGGGGTGAGTGCCCGCCGGCCCTCCTCTCTCATGAGATGCTGTGTGTGCTGTCTTTGCTCAGGAAACATCTGGTTGATCTGTTAGTCCTCCAGTGGGTCGCTGGGTGTTTCACAAGTTAGTGGAACAGAATAGGATGGGAAGACATGGAGCTTCAGCGATGATTCAACCCCGCCAGCAAGTTACAAACTAAAATGAGATGTGAGGAAACGGACTCCCTGGCAGGCCCTCTCCAGGGACCCGGCGCCTTGGCTACACAGTCACATTTCCTCACTTGTGATAGAAAATGAATGCTGTTTACAAGGGCTTGAAGTGGCTGGAAGGGGACAGGAGCCAAGCAGTGTCGTGCAGGGAGAGCTCCTAGTTGGACGCTTTCAGCAATCCAGCAATTATTCAACACCGGCCTGAAATAAGGCTCCTACTGAAGAGTATTATTGACTGTCCCTGGGAAAATGAAACTCCACATTCATTGGTAAACAGAATCCACGACCACTTAGAAACAGACCCAGCCCTTCCTAAGTTGCTTGACATAGAACAAAAGTTGCTGTGTGTCTTTCACTGAGCTCTAAGTACCCTTTTCATCCTGCTTGGTTTCCATTGACTTTTTTCTCAGTTTATGAACCACTAGAGAGGAATCAGGTGAAATAGATAAGAGAAAATGGGTTTGGGGTGCTACCCTCACCCCCACCAACCTCCATATCTGTCCCTGGGGGAATCAGGTTTTCTTAACTTCCAGGTTCTTGGCCTACAAATGAAAAGCACTTCTCTTCTTATCCTGCTTTGCCCCCTGCCTCTCTCCCCTCCAGCAGCTACATCAGTACTTTCCTACTGTGTGGACTTCTAGACAGTCTGTATAAGTCCTCCAAAGGTGTTCAAACAGAATGGAGAAGCAAAAAATATTTTTTAAAATTTTTAAGCAGTAAGATTAAGCAAAAATATAACTGAAAGACAAAACAATTCTAGCTGTTAAAAATTCTAAAAATTCATTTGTCCAAAAGCTCACTCTTTTGTTAAGAAATAGGTGGAACACAGGATAAAGCATACATTTTTATATCCATCTTTTTGGCATAGGTTCAAATTGAGATCCTGGAGCTTTAGGATTGCTGCTTCACCATTGATTCATTCATTCCTTTAGCAGAGAGTTTGAATATTGTGTGTGTTCGCTATATTGAGTGTATAGCTGGGAACATGACAAAGTTCCATGTCCTCTTGGAGTCTTTGTATGTATAGAAGTGTGAGGATGAATCAATCTAACGTGTGTGAAGTGCTCAGACTGCGCCTGGCATTTAGAAAGTGGTCAATAAATCTTTGCTATATTTAGCTATTACCTCCCTTGTGCTTTGACTCAAGCTATTCCGTTTACCTCCCCAAGTTTCAAAGGAAATCCTCCACCCGTTTTGTCAAATTTCTGTCCAAATTCAACATTTAGCACAAGGATTGACTCACACGATTGTGTAGACTGAGAAATCCCATAAAGATTTTGGAAACTATTTTTAAGTAGACATAGCACTGAATACAACTGTTGTTGAAAACTTTATTTATATACTTTTCTCTTATTTACATCTATGTAATTTCCTTCTTCATAACAATTATGTTTAGATCACTCATGGAAATTTCAAGAGCTATTAAACAGCTAACCATCAGCTTGTTATCTTTCTTGCTGACAAATTCTGTAATAGAAATAACATGAACTTATTTGACTTTTAGCAAACACGGGATGAAAGTATTTAATGTTGAAAACTCCAAAGATATGCCTGTTTTAATTAAACTGACTGAACTACAACTAGTTTTTCTTTGTTCGATAAGTGGGCACAAACCTTTACTGTGAATCTTGTTTTTCTTTTAGTGCTACAGCACAATGCTGCACACCATGGCTTACACAAAGTCACACTCCTTTACATGTGTTTTTCAAAATGATCCTCCATTGAAAGGAGAATCGTAGGAATGTGAAAACCTTGGAGTCGTCTTTGGCCCAACCCTCAGGAGACCTTAGATGCAATGGCTGCATTGAATGACATAGGATATCAGAGACTGGTGGTAGAGCTGCTTATCAAACATGAAGACATTTTATTTTAAATTTTTAGTTTGAAGGTGTCGACTGAAAAATAATGCACAATGTGAGAGTTGTGAGTTAAGTTTTCTTTGGGGCAAAATGAGGACTATAGCCCAGGAGAAGCCTCTCAGATAGCTCTGAGGAGCTGCTCTATAGAGGTGGACGTAGGTCAGTATATATGTGATTTTAGTGAAGGGGGGACACATGCAATCAAGTACACATTTTGGCAGACGGTTGCTGCCAGTCAAGAAGGTTGCTGCTAGTCAGAAGGAGCAGATGTCTCCATTAATGATTTTAGTGATTTTCTAGATATTTTCTAGATATAAGAAGAAGCAAGAAATCAGGTTCATAAAATCTTCTCCTGAAAATATCTAACTATCTGAAGACCTGTTCTGCCAGATCTTTCCAGAGTACTGAGTACCTCATTCCTGATCTCCACCATGAACTCTTTTCAGGGTGTGTCAAAAGTCGGTGACTGCATTGGCTAGTGATATCATACTTGTAGTGAAAGAGGGCAAGTGACAATTTTTAGTCGGCAGTGCCCTCTCATGGTCATAAATTCGACCATGGTTTGGGAGGCATTTCATGATCGTTTTGCCCCAGGCAAAGATCTCATTGATAGGCCATTCAGTGTGCTATTACAGGACTAGGCCCTATTAACTATAGCTAAAAGTCTCTGGACCACTGATTTACTAGTCTGTTATGGTCCAGGAAATGATTCCCTCTTGATGCTTCTTTCCATATCTAAAGTTACACTATTACCATCACTGATCTTGTATAGAACTATATATCTGGTCAACAGCCTTAAGTCACCTTCTTATTATTTTATCAGAGGCTCAGTTACATATTTGGTAAGGAAAGAAACAACAATCTTATAAAATAGGTAGAATACAAGTAATATAGCTAGTAGTATTTGTAAGGTTATAAGTAAGAATTTAAGCCAAGAACTTCCATTAGGTTCCACACAGTATACCCCTAGGTCATCTGACTTAATCTGTTCTGTACCAATCCTTACCTTTAAAGGAAATGATATACTGGCATTGTTCATAAGGCACCCAGACACATTTCCTTGTATTATTTATCCTGGCTACCCTTAGTATGGTTTAATTGTTCCCAACATAAGGGGGGGTCTTTTATATTTATGGCAATGGTCAGAGCAACTATGATTGATTGGCCAAGTGAGGGAGTCCCATCCAGTAATATCAATAGTGGCCCAAACAGAACTGTAACTTCTTTCTTCTAGAATAATTTCCTAAGGGCCATCCAATGAGAGCCTTGGAGTGGAGAAATCCACCAAGGTAACCAGAAGTACTAGATATAGATAATTGACCATAAACTCAACAATTCAATTAACTTTAACTCTGCTTAAGATTGTGAAATACATTTAGTTCACAAGCAAGTGTAAGCAATTATCAAAGTAATTGGTATACAGGACAGGTTTGGCATCCTGGATCAGCTGTCTACTTTAGATGTCTTCTTCTTACCATCCTGGTCTGGTAATTTCTCCTCTGTTTGAGCATTGTTTTAAGGTGATTTTGAGGTCAGCAGTGCTCTGTATAGGCCAGTCCATTTCAGGGGCCCTTTCTAAGTGGAAATATTAATCCAAGAGTCAATTCCCTTCAGGTTCACTGTGCATGAGCTAGTGAAGAGGACCTGATAAGCATCCTACCACCTAGGTTGGAGACAGTCCTTTAAATGATGTCTTTTCCAGTATGCATAATCCCCTGGTTGCAGGTCATGGGGCATATGATCTTCATCCAAAGTTAGATTAATGAGAAAAACTTCAGAAACAAACTAGAGTGTCCTTTTAATGATTCAGCTAAAATTTACAAGAATATAACAATAAGGAAAGGAGCTATTTGGGAAGTGACTCTTAGTAAATATAGACCTCAATTAACAAAACTTGAATTTACTCTCCACAGAAACATAATCTTTTTCTCTCTAAAATTACCCTCATTTCTACCAAATATAGCCAAATTAAGACTAATTTGTTTGCTAAATAATTCTGGCTTCAAAAAACTTGGCCTGATGATTTACAGAAGTGTAATTAATCACACAGGCTCTTTTGAAATTAGCTTTGCTGGAACCTACTATATGGCACCTCAGATTGAATTTTTAAAAGGCCTCTCAAGGCCAGGAAAGCCATGGCAAAGGCTTGTCAATGATTTCACCTGAGTCATCTACAGATTTGGGTGAATTCCTCCCTTTTCAAGGTCCCCAAAATACCTTGAGATTTCTGCACCTGCTAGGAGATGGCTTTCCTAATTTACCTGATTCTTAAAGTTGCTGGCAACCTAAGAGTTTCCAGTCTCTGGAGGAATCAAGTAAAGAAAAAAGATAAATGTTTCAATTCTGCTTACAAATGTATAATTTACCAAGTTCCTGTAACTCATAATTAGCTTGAGGGGAAGAGTTTCCTTATATCTGGAAAACACAGATTAAAAGCTAGTAATATTTTAGACAGAAACCATAAAAATTATAAACATATTCACCAGTTCACACAGTCCTATATAACTAATCCTTTTCATTAACAGTTTTATGACACTATCAGGTTTACCATTAGAATTCTTAATTTCTTACCCAATTCAGCAGTATGATCTAAAAGTTGTCAGAAACCTGTACTTGTCAAGAAGTCCTTGCTAAGGAGCTTCTTGAAGAGGAAGCATTTTTGCAAAACATCAGAGTAAAACAATAACTGTCTATGAATGATGAAAAGACCACAGAAGGCATGGTTAAAGACCTGCTTACAGGGACTTCCCTGTTGGTGCAGTGGTTAAGACTCTGTGCTCCCAATGCAGGGGGCCTGGGTTCAATCCCTGGCCAGGGAACTAGATCCCACATGCATGCCACACCTAAGACTTCATATGCCACATATAAGGAGCCCACGTGCCACAACTAAGGAGCCAGTGAGCCGCAACTAAAGGAGCCCTCGAGCTGCAACTAAAGGAGCCTGCCTGCCGCAACTAAGACCTGGTGCAACCAAAAAGAAAAAAAAAAGATCTGCTTACAATGCAATTGACAAAGAAACTTGGTTACTGCTGTGACATACAATATTTTTAAATAATGGCTAAAATTATGACTGATAACATTTTACCAGGACATACCCAATTTTTTGAATTCCATATAATTTCTAGAATATTAATGTTCTAGAATATTAATTATTAATAGATTAATAACATTGACTCATACAGTATAACCTAAGAAGATTTATTACTCATTTGACAGTGCTTCCCATGTAATTTAACATAACAAATAAACCTAACTAGTTCATAGCTCTCTTTGGGATGTTTCAAGGGTCGTTTGAAGCATCCCAAAGTTGGCTAGAGGTCAAAGGAACTACATTAAAATTTGATTTGGGAAATTTTTTATCAAAAATATCAAAAAGTTTCAAAACACTTGGTCAAATAGGATCATAAGGCACTGTGAATCAATAGTTAGTCACTTAACCAAAGTGATAACAAAAGATTTCAAAGGCAAAAACAGAAAGTTATAACAGATTACTGGTTAAAGGTAAAATAAACTTTACAATCTGTTATCAAAAGCAGATCAATATGTTAAGAAAACTGACCTCTTAAAAGAGAAAAAAAAACAAATTCTGGTTTTGTACCAGATTACTTTTTAAAATTTACTCAGTTAAATTTATTCTAAATTTAGCCAATCCTAACCAGGCAGAAAACTCTTTTCTCAGTGTTCCTTTTCCATAAACTTTCCATAACTTTCTGTATCCATATTAGTATCCATATAGTTTGTTCTTTTTTTCCATCCAGAAACAACTATTTCTAAGACAAAATTACTTTCTTTTCCCTTAACAAAATGCAATTCCATTCCTCATACCTCCTTTCACTGAAAATACACATCCTACTTTGCTACTGTATACTGAAATTTTCCCCTTATTATTTCGAGTAGCTTTAATTACATGTTTAAATTCAAATACTCAACTCTTAAAAACCTTAATTTCTAGTGAAAACTAAAAAGTAAGCAATTATGAACTTTTACATTAGCATTCCGTAGATTGGCAAACATAAATAACAGTAATAATTTCTAAAAACATGTGCTTTCTTATAGAAAATATCTCAGTGTGGAACCAAACATTATTTATTGATAGTCCTAAATCCCTTTAGTTTCTTTGTAAAAGGAAGCCAATGTTCAGTAATTAATGTTTCAGTATCTTGTTTTATTTGGGAATGACCTAACTATTCAATAAACGTTCATCTTTTAATTTAGCACAAATCTAAACTTCAAGTTACCAGAATCTGGAGAGATTTTTTAATTTTTTTATTGAAAGGTAGTTGATTTATAATGTGCTAGTTTCAGGTGTACAGCAAAGTGATTCAGTTATATATGTCTATATACAATATGTACAGATATGTATATGTATATATATAAAATACACACATACATATATATACATATTATATATATATATATTCTTTTTTTACCTTCTCTTCCATTATAGGTTATTACAAGGTATTGAGTATAGTTCCCTGTGCTATATAGTAGGTCCTTGTGGTCAGAGAGATTATTATTATTATTTTTTTTTTGATCTCCCTGTGCTATGAGAGAGATTATTTTTAAGTAGATATTCCTAAAATATAATTATTCCTAAGGAGTTCACCCAAAAGCTCTTATCTCATTTCACACTTACTTATAAAAATGTCATCATACCAAGTTATTTTTCTTGCTGAAAAATTTGCAACAGATATAAGATCTTATTTGACTTCTATTAAACCTGTTTATACTAAAAGTATTAGTATACCAAATATTATCCTAGATCTCTTGAATGTGGAAAAACATATGGATTAGTCTATATTTCTGACAGTATACTTGATTTATATAATGCTTGTTCATCTTTAAGCCAATTAACTAGAGCCTTTAAAAAATAATTTTGTAAATACCATTCAGAGGTACAAAAAAATTACTATCTATAGCAAATATATACAGATATATAAAACCATAAAGTCAAACAGAGATCTTCTAGCTTTCATTTTAAAATTTTAGCCATGAAACAGATATGATAATATGAAACTCACTAGTTTATAAAAGAACAGTTGGGTCCTTTGTGTTTCTGGCAGATGGAATAAATTAAGTCTACCTGCTCAGATAGCTTTTTACTAATATTTGTAAAAGAGACTTTTAAGATTTTTCATAGTTCTAATTTTAAAAATAGTCTTTTCTCTTTCTTTCCTCCTTCTGATAAGAATTCCCTTGCTTCCTAGAGAAGATTATGTAGAATATTTATATCTCAAAGGCACAAAGAAAGAATGGAAGCTGCACCAAGGACCTTTGTTCCTTAAGTCCAGAACGTTTACAATATCTGCAAACCTTCTGAGATCAAAAGGGTACATTTGGCCATTGGTAGAAAGGAAAAGAGGGCTTTGAATTATTTCTATATCTTCACTTTTGTTCTTACAAAGGCTTGATTTGTAAGACAAGTACAGTTATCTTTAATTCCTCAAAGAATTGGGTAGCAACCTGAATGATACAGAGGCCGCCCCACCCATCCAACTATACTCTCCTCAATTCCCTTCTTTACATCAGGGAGAAGATCTTCAACTAAGATGGAAATCAAAAGATCCTATGTTCTAGATTTAGAGCTGTGTGTCTGTGGAGTGCTTTAGTCAATCCTTCCACAAAGCCTTCAGAATATTTATTTCCCTCTGGCTACATAGTTTCATTTTAGCTTAAAGAAGAAAGCCTAAAAAAAGGTCCCATCAGGCTCTGAATGTCAACTTCCAATTTGGCCAATTTCCTACCATAGAGTTACTAAAAAAAAAAAAAAAAAATTCCTTTTGAATATCTTATCAGGTTTCAACTGGACAAATAGTACATATTCCTAGCAGTACTGAACAACCCCATGAGGACAACAGGCATTCCCAAAGAGTGCAAAAAATATTATCCTCCCAAGATCCAGAGACACTCCCAAAGATAACCAAAAGAAAGACAGCCTCAGACAATTCCCATGAAGGCTGACAACAGGGGTAGAACCCTGGCCACACATGGAGTGCAACTCACATTTCTTCCCAGGCAAAATTTTTGGGGATCCCAACTTGGCTGTTGCCAAACCAAGTTCTCAGGACAAAACGTAGACAAACAAGAAGGCAATGGCTGTCCTTGGGAAAGGAGGGATCTACAACCAATGTGTACTCAAAAGCAAATTCACAATTTAAAGATCTAATTCTTATAAATGTTTTCTGCCTGCCAATCTGAATTTGGAAAGGAAGGGAGAAAGTGGAATTTTACCTTCCTCTGTTAACCAGGCACCACAGATGGATATAGAGATGAGAGAGCTGACTTTGGTAAGAATTCTTACCTTTGCTGGCTTCTGCCAGTTCTCCTAGGATCCTGTCCGCAGTGAGTAGGGTGTCCCAGCAGGTCCCATCCTGGTCACCAAAACTTTTAGAGGAGGAAAAATCATTTTCCCTCTACCCTTTATGATGAATACTTGGCTGAGAACCCTTTTTTTCTAGATCACATCATAAATGATAAGATTATCTAGGGTAAAAGTTCTCTACTGTGGCCACTGTGATTCAAGATTATCTTTGGTAAGGTGAGCCTACTTGTCCAGCCCTAAAACAATATTTTATTCACCTGAGGCCTCAAGAGGACTCAGTACAACCTAAGTCAGACCCAGTCTGACTCTAGACTCAGTCTAGTTTCTAAGCTGGACCCAGTCAAATTGCACACCCAGTCTGGTTTCTAAGTCAGACCCAATCTGATTTTGGTGAGTTTCTGGACCCAGTCAAGAAAAAAAAAAAAAATGCTCAAATAAAATCTGGAAACTCAAGGAAAAGCTACAGAGCTACAATCTGAGAGAGACTTACTCACCACCTCCAGAAGCACCGGGAAAGCAGAGTTCAAGGGCTCAGCAGGTAACCAAGTCTGGTTGCTTTTGCTTCTTGGGGCCTTTGGGGAGGCGGGTCTCCTTAAGTTCCCTCTTCTCACACCAGAGCTGTTAAAAGAGAAACTGAGGCATATTAAAAATTTTAAGAGCTTGTTTAAGCAAAAATCAGTTCGATAGGACAGTATCCCTCCTAGGAGATAGAAAGGAGCTCGAAAGGAATGTACAAAATGAGAGAATTTTATAGGCAGAAGGAAGCAGAAACAAGGAAGTTATATTAGGAAAAAAAGAAGGTTGGTTATTGCAACATTACTTTCATTTAGGGGAGGACAGAGGTCTATCAGGCAGATTAACTAGTGCTGATGAGGCAATTCCTGATGGACTGGTTTGAGATTCCATTTTGGGGAGAGCCGAAACTGATATTAAGTCTTGGTTTGGGATGTGGGGCTTAGCATAAGTGACTCCATTTGGGGCCTGTTGTCTTGTTTTTAAGAGCAGTTAGCCACAGACTCTGAAAATATTACATATTTTCCTTACATAAGGTGGTGATGTCATTCTCATAAACTGTGCACATATTCCATGTCCTCTGTAGTCTGCTAATTACCTAAGGGAAGAATTTGTTCAACTTTACGAACTCCACTGCCTAGCACTGAGCCTGGCACGTCATGTAGAGAACGTGCAAAGCCACTTCACATAACATGCTGTCTAGTTGTTGTTCCATTATCACACCTTCTGAAATGGAGCACATATTATATGTGTCCAAGCAGACACACACAAACATTCACATAAATAGATTAACAATATAAATAATTTTTCTGAAGTCCTTCCATTATGCTGGTTCTAAACGCTGAGAACCTAAACGAATAAAGTGTTTCTATATTCTCAAGAAAAATATATATATTCTTCCTTTTAGTTGGGGAGCAGTATAGTAAAATAAACTTTGGGGAAGGCAGACCTGCTTACATTTTGTATGCCTTTTCTTTTTCTCTGACACTTCTGGCTCCTGTAGTAGCTCTGTTCTGATGGGCTACATGGTGCAGTCACATAGGAGGGCATGTTGACAACAGTGTAGGCAAGAAAAGAAGGGGGCTGTGCCCATGGGTGTTCCCTGCACCTCATTTACTCCCCTTAAACTTCAGAGGCTGATGCTCAACCTTAGAAACTAGGTTTGGGTGTGGGCTACTCAGTGTGCAGCCTGACGGTGAGGATGATTCAGAGCCACGAGGCATACAGCACGTTGGAGAGCACCCCCATGATGGTGCTGGAGGGACACTGGAGATGGTGAAGAACCATGGGGGCTGTTAGGAATGAATATGTCTTATCTGGTCACTGCTCAGCCTAAAATCCTTCAAAGCTTACTGGTGTTCTGGGTATAAAGTCCAAAGTCCTTGCCATACCTCTCAGGATCTCCCATGACCTGATGGTCTCCTTCTTCAGCCACATGTGAGATGCCTTCTTCCACTTTCATTGCTCAGACCTACTGGCCTCTGGTAGTTCCTCCAACATGACCGGCTTTCCTTCTTGAGGGATTTTATGGAAACGCTGCCTTCCATGTGGAATAGTTTTCTTCTCCAACCTTCATCCAGCCAACTCCAACATGTTCTCCCCTGACCCCTCAAAGTTGGTTAGTGCCCCCAGGTTTAGATTCTAGCCCCCCCTACTTGCCCTTTCTCACAACTCATCACCTTTTCAACAGCTTGTCCATTGTGTCTTCTTCACTGGGTAAGCTCCATGAGGGCGAACACCAAGTCTGTCCCACTCATCCCAGGAACAGCCATACCTGTCCCCTTGCCAGATGGACACCAGACCATTGAGAAATATCTGTGAAGTGAACATGCATCTTACAACTTTTAAAGATAATTCTCTGAGCAGACTGGGTGGTGCTACCAGAAACATGAGAACCAAATGGGCTCTTCCTGCTCTCTCTCTCTCTTTCAATGAAACCCAGCTGGGAAGCAGGAGGATTGAAGGGCAGGCAGTAGAGGTGGGGATTCTGGGAGAGGAATCTCAGCCAGGGAGCCAGGCCAGGACCCTCACTGTGAAATAGGAACGTTTTTAAGGAAGTGACCCTCTGCTGGAATCCCTCAGTTCCAAGGTGGTCATTAACTTTGAACTGTTATGCAGCGTGAATAATTTGCCTGTGGAAAACATTTAGCACTAACAGTAGTGCTACTTTCATCATGAGAATCCTGAAATCCTGACTAATCACAGTGGAACTCAGTCCAGACTGCACCATTTCCATAACATTAAAGTATAACCCACAGCCACACCAGCAAAGCCACCCCTTAACAAACAAAGAACCTGAGTGCTTTCAAGGAAAAAACAATGAGATCCTCAGGAATCAAGAACCCCTAAAACGATGACTCGAGGAAATAATTTGGCTAGAACTAAATTATTAAATATTAAAGTAGTATTTAATGTAATCAAATTAAACTTCTATATCTGGGTAAGTTTTGCCTTCTGGGTGTGTGTCATTTGGTCATTCTTCCCCAAATCATTAAATTCACTCATTTAGTTATCATTTGAGGGCCAGAAATCAAAGTGAAAGAAGGGTTTCTATCCAAAAAAAGTCTATTTTTTGTCTATTCAGAGACAGACATGAGAAAATAAGTGAAACAAAGAGCTAGAGTAATGACAATACACTTATAACTTTCAAATTCCAAATGATACTTTCAGCCCCTGCACAGAGACAGACCTTGAAGAATCCAGTGCAGCTTCCAGAGCACCAATTCTACATATTTTGGGCCCCTTGCATTTAATATTGGCTCAGGGCTTCTCAGTTTCTCACGTAACCTATATCAATGCTGTATAGGACTGTCTTCTCTGAATAAGCAAGCATGAATGCCAAAGGGTCTTAACTCTACTAATTATAGCAAGCTTAGTGACTTTTCTTAAACTGCCTTATCTAGAAACTCAGTATTCTTAGTATACTCAGTGTTCTTAGCAGATTGTCAAACACTGTAAAAGATACGGTTTGCCTGACACCATTTCATGCAGATTCTCTGCTCAAAGACTATAATCCTAGTGTTTGTCTTTCAATGACTTTATACATAAAATGTCAACTTGACCTCTATTACATGAGACATTTAAATTTACTTTACCAAAAATTAAATTCCAACTACATTACTAATAGTGATAATTTAATGACACATTTATGAAGTAAATGCTAATTTGCATAATTCTATCCATATGACCACAGTGACTAGGGCAGGGATCAACACATGGTTTAGAGGGAATCATGGGATGGTTCAGGATCTACTGGGAAGAAATACTGTCTTTTTTTGACTCAGCAGGAACCTGAGAAGATGCAGGCCTACCATTTGCTATCAGCAGCAGTCCTGCCACCAAACACAGCCCCAAATCAAAGAAACCTTAAAGAAGAACGAGCTGATTCCTAATGCCAGTTTGAGCACCCGTATCAACCCATACTTGAGACCACTCTACACCTGGCCTTGCATGTAAGTGAGACTAAAATTCCTTCAAGTCCATGAGTTAGGTTGGATGTGACTTGCAAACCAAAGAGACCTAACAGACTTATTCTCACAGAAGGAACAAGGCAGGAAGGAGACTGCAGACAGGACAAGTATAAGTCACTCTGTATTTATTTGGTGTTCAATGCACTTCCCTTTCCAGAGAGAAATTACAGAGTCTGGAGTATCCCATTTTAATAAATCCCCTGCTTCTGGCTTTGCATCCTGGATTTTTATTCCCCTTAATCAATGTTTGGTACCGTCACATACAGTGGTTACAATTTTTCCCTGAGATTATAAGGCTGTGCCTTTGTCCACAGAATATCTTTCCCTCCAAAATTCAAGAGAAAAGTAGGAAATGGAAGGTCTTCTGGTGGTGGGACAGGTGGATAACTTAGGTAGAATTCCTGAGAAAAAGGTGCAGAGTGAACCACACCACTAATTAATATTTCCCTGGCTGGGAACTCTTATCCTTTCAACATCTCCAAACATTCTGGAAGGGAAATTGCATAAAAAGACACATTATCGCAATGCTGTGTGCAAAGTAGGTGGGCTTCTGGTAACTGCCAGAGCAGTCTTGATGCCTAGTGTCCAGTAAAAGAAAGAGCTAGTGAGGTACGGACAGCCTTCTCCAGTGGCATATGGGAAAGAGACAAACCCAGACATGGGTGATAAGAAAAAACTGTTATCACACTATACACTTAGGTCTGCAACATTCTTCAAAATGGTTTAAAATCAAAAGAGCTCATGATCCTCCACAAGCAGGAATGGGGAGAGGTTTAGTGGATTATCAGCTCAGATCAAGGCAGCAAAGCATAAGGCAAATGGACATGAATCTCCCAGTCTTGGTGCACTGAGCGTAAGTTCTGAAGAAAATGCAACTTCAGCAGGAAATCACCCCCCTGGGTTGCAAGAAATCACATGTGGGAAGGAGCCAGCTTGCCAGGATCAGTCACTCTTAGATGGTGTTATCAGTCCTCCACCCAAGATCTCCCTAGAATGGCACAATGGATTGACTGTGTTCCTTACTGAGGACTCCCCTTTTTAAAAGTAAACAAGCAAAAGTTTCCCTAATCTGACCCACATTCAACAGTGGAAGAAGGCAGCGGGTCCTGGGGAAGCGAGAGTGGGAAAGGAAGCCGGGCGTCAGGCAAACACACCTGGGGACAACATGCTGGAGAGCGTGCAAGCCTCTGAGGACAAAAAAGTGAAAGGCAGGCTGAGCGCTGGCGGTTGTGGCACTTCTGGAGACATCATTCCATGGACACAAGACTCCCAATTCCCTCCCTTAGGTTTTCTTGTGATAGTTCTGACAGGCTTTTGTCATGTCTTTCAAGAAGTTAGGAACTCCATTCTGCAAAGGAAAGGAGACTGTCACTTCTATATCCTCACAGGGATTATTCTTAATTCTTCGGGATGTGGCAAAGGTAAAGGAAGATGGCTTTGGGAGTAATAAATATGACAATAGGGCCCACGAGCAGATTTCCACAGAGCGTTGCAGTAGATGATAACAAAAGGTAAGATGCAGGGCACAGGTAAGGCTGAACCGCAGGGGCCACTGTTATAAGACCTTGTTGTATATTTTAACTTTTGCTAATAAAAAGCTAAGATATTTCTAAGACACCATTTTTTCAAAAGAAAAAGAAAACCCAAAAATGAGATTGGGTTAGGCTGTGGGATTCTTCCAAAGAAGTGAAAGAAAGGACTTGCTTTCCAGAATTAGAAAATGGTAAGGACTGGGGGCAAGAGGCAGGATATGTCATTCTTTAGTTAGTGTTGAACACTGTTCAAGACTTTCTCCAAACATTGTTCTATTTACTCCTTCTCTACAGGGCGGGAATATCCATCTCCATTTTTACGAGGGAAGAAATTGATGGCTTCCCTAGATTACACAGTCAGAAACAAGGCCAGGATTCAAAATATCATGTGTTTGACTCAAAACCTATGTGCGTTTTCACTCTCCCAGGGAATCGGTGAGGCTTCCACCCAGTACGTAGGGCCTTATAAAGCAGACTGAATGGTCACCATGATTCCAGGTCCTAGGCAGTCTCTAGTGATCTGGGTACCACTGTGGTTCCCTCTCCTTACAGAAAAACAAAAGAACCATTAAAAAAACTGAAGGCTTCCCCAGGCTTGGACATGGCTGGTGTCTCCTGGGCCAGGTTGGCCTAACTCCTCTATAAGCAGATAGAGGATCCACAGGCACCATTGTCCCTACAAGGACCAGGCTATTGGGATCCTGGTGCGGGCTCTCAGAGAAAAGCAGGGAGGGCTGGCATTCCAGCTAAAGATTATTTGTCTTTTGTCCCAGCCTCTGTGCTGGGTATTGGCAACCCCAGTCCTAACCATAGTCACTCAACAGAGTTGCCTCATAAAAGAGCATCATGAGCCTGAGACAGCTCATCTCTTCAGCCTGACAGCCCCATGGGCTAAGTCAACATTTGTCAAACACACTTCCCCTCCTGCCTCCTGGGATCTCACCTTGGCAGCCCAGTTAACGAGCCAGGACGGAATTTGGCCACCTGGGTTATCGAAGTAATACATGAAAACTAGAGAGGAAAAGAAAGGACAATTCAAAAGGAAGAAACATGTTAGAAAGATATAATAACAAACTTTGCAAACATTCCACCTTCATATCCAGGTCCAGAAAGTAAGGAGGGAGGTAACACGGAATTCAAGTGGACTTGCCCCTCTGCCTTGCCTTACGGGAGACTTACACATAAACACTTTGGAAAACAGCCAAGGCTCATTCTGCTGATATTTATTAACCACCTGGCAAGGGCTAGACTTAGATACAGTCTCTCATTTTATTATTCCTCTCATTAATCATCTCAATCCTAAGGAGTTGATAAAATTGAACCCCAGTTTATAAATGATAAAACGGAGACTCAGAAGAGTGGGGTGACATGCCCAAGGCGGCAGATCTAACACACATGTCACAACTAAGTTCAGATTTTGCCACAGCCTCAAGGCCACACCCATTCCAGTCCAGCAGGTGGCCGCATGGACCCCTCCCAGCCTCTCTCCAGAGGCTGGAACTCAAGGCAGGCAGGTCCTGAGTCCCTGGGTTTTTGCTGAGCAGGAGCTGCCTCCTCAGAGATGGTCCCACTAGCCCTCCTGCCCCCGCTTGGCTGGTGTGTGCATGGACAGGACCAGCCTGAAGTGAGCTTCTAAACCTTCTGGTTCACTTGGATGTTCTGATTTCATCTGAACAATGCAAGAGTCGGTAAAGAATGAATTGATCAGATTTAAACATCCACGCTGCATTGTAGCCAAGCTTCTGGGGTGAATTGAGTCTCCCTTGTTTCTTTTGCGCCCGTGCCCAGTCCCTGACCTCAGGGAATAAAGCATCCTGCATTTTACGTGCCTTGCAGCCAGTGTGGCCTTATATCGGTGCTCCTGGCTGGTGCGCCAACACGTGCCCTCATTTTACCTTTGCTCCCCCTCTTGCCATCGCTCTGGATCGCCAGCCTCTGCTTGTACTGCTTCACCCGAATCACGCCCGACTTCTCTGGAAACTGTGGCACGGAGGTGCTCTGGGCCAGGATCACGTGGATCTTCTGTCCTTCATGGTCCAGCTCTCGCCGCTGCCGCACATACACGTACCACACCGCCAGTCAAGGCACAACATCAAGGCCAGCACCTCAGATGGGCAGAAGCCCGCAAGCCAGAAGCAAAGGGAGATGATTCTGTTCCTCCACTTGGCATTTGCTCCCTTGCACTGTTACTTCACTTCCTGCCCTGTCTGCCGACCTGCTCTGCAAAACCGCAGCTCCTCCTACCTGGTGTTCTCATTTGAGAGCGTGTGTTACCCACCTGTGAATCGTTCCCTGCTGCTTTTAGTTATGTGGGGAACCCATTCCTCGTTTTTCCAAGATGGCAATGAGATCTCAGAGGATTGGTCACTTATCAGCTTGTGATCCTGGTTTGGTAACTCAACTTTTCTGAGATTGGTTTCCCTCTGAAAGAAAAGAGGGTACCACTGCCCTGCAGTCAGACTTGGTGGGGGCTCTAGAGAGAGACTGGAGCAGAATAAACCCTCAGTAAACAATGGGGCCATTGCTCTTCGTCCTTCCCCTAATCACTGACCTCTATGCACAGAGGATGGTCAGGAAGGGTTACTTACACCTGGAGATCATAGGAAGACACATGAATACCTGAATATTTAGTAAGCAGATGCCCTTGCTGGTTCACCAAGAATCACAAAGCCATTTCAACTCAATAAACACTTATAGAATAACCACTACGTCTGGGGCACTATTATAGGGAAGATGATTTGATTTTAAGAAACATGAGTCATCACTTATTGAGCCCTTACCACGTACATGCATCGTGTGCTTTACAATTGGCATCAATTTTGATCCTGAGAAAGTCCCTGTGAGTCCAGCATAAGTATCCCCATCCTCAGAGAAGAAACTTGCTGAAGATCCCATAGCCCAGCTGAAGTGATGGAACCTGAATTTGAACCAAGATTAGACTCCAAAACCTGGTGAGATTTTCATAGCTACAGAGGGCTCAGCTCTTTAATGTGTTCATTAGACTTTCCAATAGCAGAATTTTAGGTTTCACAGGAGAAGGAATTAAAGCCTAAAATAATCCAAACAACCACTGTACGTACAACACAGTTACACTTACTGCAACAGCCGCGACCATAGCCCCAGGCCAGCTCGGAGGCTCTACAGCACCCACAGTGGGCTGCCCCTCCCCCAGGCACCCTGCAGGATGGTCTACTGCCCCCAGTCTCTAGGCACTGATGAGTAAATCTCTTAAATGTTTTAGGGAAGGAATGAAGTTGCTTTAGCTCTGGATTTCCTCTTTCCCAAGTCTTTTGTTTTTTCCTCACAGCAAATATGGTCCCACACCTTGCTTAGCTCATGTGATAAACATCACCTGACACTCCATGGAAGAAAAATTAACTTGATATATTCACTGCCATTTCACAGAGTTCTTTGAAGGGTTGGAAGGTCCAGCATGCCACACAGTCTATGAGTAGAGAACCACTAGTTTACTGAGGCCCAGAGAAGTGAAGTGCATTTTCCAAGATCACAGAGCAAACCAGGAAATGAGAGCACACTTAACCTGGGATCTTTCCCTCCAAAACTAATGTTCTTTTCCATTACACTGTTCTCTATTCTAAAAATTGAACAGCCCTTGCTGGAGATACATATGTGTATATACAAGGACTAAGAAACTCATTACGGGACTGTGTGGCACTGGAAAGCCAATGAAACCAAACTTCAAGGAGCACCAAGTGTCCACTCCTGAGAACAGCCCCCAGCAGTATCCACAGGAGGTCAGAAAGTGGTGTTGCCCTGGTCCAGATCACCTTCTCTGGTCACAGCTGGACCTGGGCCCAGGCCTGCCTCTGCCACCCACTAGTGGTGAGAACCTGATGAGAACCTGAGCAGGATTCTGAACTTCCCTTTGCCTCAGTTTCCCTCCCTGACTGATGGGGATGATGGCTCCTACCCTGCACAGTTGTTGGCAGGAGGAGAGAAAACCATATAAAATCTACCACAATCTTGAATTACCTACCACATGTATCTAGCAGTCTGTGGGAACTTGGCCAAAATAATCCCTTATGGAGTCTGTAATCTAGCTGGGCCAGGGTAGACACATACACACAAAACACACAGAAACAATACCCACAAACCACCCTGATGTCCCCTCTCTTTTTAAAGAACAATTATTTAGGAATATACAGACTTACAGAATGTTAGATCTAGAAAAGATTCCAGCGATCATCCAGTTCACTGGTTTCCAAGTTTTTTTTTTTCTTTTAATTCCACAGAACCTTTGTTAAAAGGATTATTTATGGAAATTCAGTGTGTAAAGCACTCAGCTGCTATGATTGAAGAGAACAGTGGAGTGGAAATCTCACCTGTCCCCGCCTATATTCTACCCCATCTGCCCACCCAGCAAATGCCCATCAAACCCTCCCAGGCTGGCCCTAAGGGGCTTCATAGAGACTTGGACTGTCAGCTAAAACTCCTCACATCCATTCAACTGCTTCATATCATAATAAAGGAAACTGAGGGGAAGAAACATACACACAGTGTCCATATCCATTATTCGAGGAGGAAGGAGGTGGAGGGAGCTGGAAATGTGGGGCCTGGGTCCCAGCCCCAGTCTGCTGCTAACCACCTGAGTGTGGGACTCTGTCACATTGTCTCTCTGGATCCCTACTTCCTCTCCTACAGATTGAGAGTGTATTGAATACTCTTTATGAAAAGTTGTTTTCAGGTCCGCAATTCTCTGGCACAAGGATTTCCTAGAAAACTTTTCGGGAAATTATGAGCTGCACTCCTGTGACCATAATTACAGATGCTCCACGTGGTCAGGCCTGGAAATCTGAAAGCCACACAGGAAGCAACAGCTGTAGCAGATGTCTCTACAAGAGTCAAAGACAATATTGTCCACACCTGCTGGACATACCACCATTGGGTGATGGCCATGGGGCACAGAAACACTTCAAAAGCTGAGTAATGGTATGTTTTTGGAAAGGATACATCTCTGTTGGACATGGGAAAAGGGTACTTGACTTGCCAGTAGACCATTACTTCTCCATTGCACTCTTTCTCATAAAGTTCTGAAAAAAAAAAAAAAGAAGTTATTGCATATAGAAGCCTCTTTGGCTTCTATTAACAAGAAGCTTTGC
Source organism: Kogia breviceps (assembly GCF_026419965.1). Taxonomy (NCBI): domain Eukaryota; kingdom Metazoa; phylum Chordata; class Mammalia; order Artiodactyla; family Physeteridae; genus Kogia; species Kogia breviceps. Next base: position 26,707,842 of record NC_081328.1, read on the forward strand.
CTCCCATCAGGAAACTTGCACAAACCTCTTAGATAGCCTCATCCACCAGAGGTCAGACAGAAGAAGCAAGAAGAACTACAATCCTGTAGCTTGTAGAACAAAAACCCCATTCACAGAAAGATAGACAACATGAAAAGGCAGAGGACTATGTACCAGATGAAGGAACAAGATAAAACCCCAGAAAAACAACTAAATGAAGTGGAGATAGGAAATCTTCCAGAAAAAGAGTACAGAATAATGATAGTGAAGATGATTCAGGACCTCGGAAAAAGAATGGAGGCAAAGATCTAGAAGATGCAAGAAATGTTTAACAAAGACCTAGAAGAACTAAAGAACAAACAAACAGAGATGAACAATACAATAACTGAAATGAAAAATACTCTAGAAGGAGTCAATAGCAGAATAACTGAGGGCTTCCCTGGTGGCGCAGTGGTTGAGAATCCGCCTGCCGATGCAGGGGACACGGGTTCGTGCCCTGGTCTGGGAAGATCCCACATGCCACGGAGCGGCTGGGCCCGTGAGCAATGGCTGCTGAGCCTGCGCGTTCAGAGCCTGTGCTCCACAACAGGAGAGGCCACAACAGTGAGGCCCGCATACCACAAAAAAAAAAGAATAACTGAGGCAGAAGAATGGATAAGTGACCAGGAAGACAGAATGGTGGAATTCACTGCCACAGAACAGACTAAAGAAAAAAGAATGAAAAGAAATGAAGACAGCCTAAGAGACCTCTGGGACAACATTAAACACAACAACATTCACATTATAGGGGTCCCAGAAGGAGAAGAACAAGAGAAAGGACCTGAGAAAATATTTGAAGGCATTATAGTCAAAAATTTCCCTAACGTGGGAAAGCAAAGAGCCACCCAAGTCCAGGAAGCACAGAGACTCCCAGGTAGGATAAACCCAAGGAGAAACATGCTGAGACACACAGTAATCACACTGACAAAAATTAAAGACAAAGAAAAATTATTGAAAGCAACAAGGGAAGAATGACAAATAACATAAAAGGGGAACTCCCATAAGGTTAACAGCTGATTTCTCAGCAGAAACTCTGCAAGCCAGAAGGGAGTGGCATGATACATTTAAAGTGATGAAAGGGAAATACCTACAACCAAGACTACTCTTCCCGGCAAGGATCTCATTCAGATTCAATGGAGAAAGCAAAAGCTTTACAGACAAGCAAAAGCTAAGAAAATTCAGCGCCACCAAACCAGCTCTGCAACAAATGCTAAAGGAACTTCTCTAAGTGGGAAACAAAGAGAAAAAAAGGAACTACAAAAACAAACCCATAACAATTAAGAAAATGGTAACAGGAACATAAATATTGATAATTACCTTAAACATGAACGGATTAAATGCTTCCACCAAAAGACACAGGATTGTTGAATGGATACAAAAACAAGACCCATATATATGCTGTCTACAAGAGACCCATTTCAGACCTAAGGACACATACAGACTGAAAGTGAGGGGATGGAAAAAGATATTCCATGCAAATGGAAATCAAAAGAAAGCTAGAGTAGCAATACTTATATCAGATTAAATAGACTTTAAAAATAAAAAATGTTACAAGAGACAAGGAAGGACACTACATAATGATCAAGGGATCAAACCAGGAAGAAGATATAACAATTATAAATATATATGCACCCACCATAGGAGCACCTCAATACATAAGGCAACTGCTAACAGCTATAAAAGAGGAAACCAACAGTAACACAATAATAGTGGGAGACTTTAATACCTCACTTACACCAACGGACAGATCATCCAAACAGAAAATTAATAAGGAAACACAAGCTTTAAATGACACAACAGACCAGATAGATTTAATTGATATTTATAGGACATTCCATCCAAAACCAGCAGATTACGTTTTCTTCTCAAGTGCACACGGAACATTTTCCAGGATAGATCACATCTTGGGTAACAAATCAAGCCTCAGTAAATTTAAGAAAATTTAAATAATATCAAGCACCTTTCTGACAACAATGCTATGAGATCAGAAATCAATTACAGGGAAAACAACATAAAAAACACAAACAAATGGAAGTTAAACAATATGCTACTAAATAACCAAGACATCACTGAGGAAATCAAAAAATACCTGGAAACAAATTACAACAAAAAAATGACCATCCAAAACCTATGGGATGCAGCAAAAGCTGTTCTAAGAGGGAAGTTTTTAGCAATAGAAGCCTACCTCAGGAAACAAGAAAAATCTCAAATAAACAATCTAACCTTACACCTAAAGGACCTTGAGAAAGAAGAACACACAAAACCGAAAGTTAGCAGAAGGAAAGAACTCATAAAGATCAGAGTAGAAATAAATGAAATTGAAACAAAGAAAACAATAGCAAAGATTGATAAAACTAAAAGCTGGTTCTTTGAGAAGATAAACAAAATGGATTAACCATTAGGCAGACTCATCAAGAAAAAGAGTGAGAGGACTCAAATCAATAAAATGAGAAATGAAAAAGGAGAAGTTACAACAGACAGCCCAGAAATACAAAACATACTAAGAGACTACTACAAGCAACTCTATGCCAGTAAAATGGACAACCTGGAAGAAATGGAAAAATTCTTAGAAAGGTATAACCTTCCAAGACTGAAACAGGAAGAAATAGAAAATATGAACAGAACAATCACAAGTAATGAAATTGAAACTGTGATTAAAAATCTTGCAACAAACAAAAGTCCAGGACCAGATGGCTTCACAGGTGAATTCTATCAAATATTTACAGACGAGATAACACCTATCATTCTCAAACTCTTACAAAATATATCAGAGGGAGGAACACTCCCAAACTCATTCTACGAGGCCACCATCACCCTGATACAAAAACCAGAAAAAGATACTGCAAAAAAAGAAAATTACACACCAATATCACTGATGAACATAGACGCAAAAATCCTCAACAAAATTCTAGCAAACAGAATCCAAAAACACATTCAAAGGATCACACACCGTGATTAAGTGGGATTTATCCCAGGGATGCAAGGATTCTTCAATATATGCAAATCAATCAATGTGATACACCATATTAACAAACTGAAGAATAAAAACCGTATGATCATCTCAACAGGTGCAGAAAAAGTTTCTGACAAACTTCAATGCCCATTTATTATAAAAAATCACCAGAAAGTGGGCATAGAAGGAACCTACCTCAACATAATAAATGCCGTAGATGACAAACCCACAGCAAATATCATTCTCAATGGTAAAAAACTGAAAGCATTTCCTCTAAGATCAGGAACAAAACAAGGATGTCCACTCTCACCATTATGATTAAACATAGTTTTGGCAAGTCCTAGCCCCAGCAATCAGAAAAGAAAAATAAATAAAAGGAATGCAAATCGGAAAAGTAGAAGTAAAACTGTCACTCTTTGCAGATGAAATGATACTATATGTAGAGAATACTAAAGATGCCACCAGAAAACTATAAGAGCTAATCAATGAATTTAGTAAAGTTGCAGAATACAAAATTAATGCACAGAAGTCTCTTGCATTCCTATATACCAATGATGAAAAATCTGAAAGAGAAATTAAGGAAACACTCCCATTTACCATTGCAACAAAAAGAATAAAATACCTAGAAATAAACCTACCTAGGGAGACAACAGAACGGTATGCAGAAAACTACAAGACACTGATGAAAGAAATTAAAGATGACACAAACAGATGGAGAGATATACCATGTTCTTGGATTGGAAGAATCAATATTGTAAAAATGACTATACTACACAATCTACAGATTCAGTGCAATCCCTATCAAATTACCAATGGAATTTTTTACAGAACTAGAACAAAAAATCTTAAAATTTGTATGGAGACACAAAAGACTCCGAAGAGCCAAAGCAGTCTTGAGGGAAAAAAACAGAGCTGGAGGAATCAGACTCCCTGACTTCAGACTATACTACAAAGCTAAAGTCATCAAGACAATATGGTACTGGCACAAAAACAGACATACAGATCAATGGGACAGTATAGAAAGCCCAGTGATAAACCCAGGCACCTAGTCACCTAATCTATGACAAAGGAGGCAAGGATATACAATGGAGAAAAGACAGTCTCTTCAATAAGTGGTGATGGGAAAATTGGACAGCTACATATAAAAGAATGAAATTAGAACACTCCCTAACACCATACACAAAAATAAACTCAAAATGGATTAGAGCCCTAAATGTAAGACCGGACGCTATAAAACTCTTAGCGGAAAACATAGGAAGAACACTCTTTGACATAAATCACAGCAAGATCCTTTTTGATCCACCTCCTAGAGTAATGGAAATAAAAACAAAAATAAACAAATGGGACCTAATGAAACTTAAAAGCTTTTGCACAGCAAAGGAAACTACAAACAAGATGTAAACACAACCCTCAGAATGCAAGAAAATATTTGCAAATGAATCAACGGACACAGGATTTATCTCCAAAATATATAAACAGCTCATGCAGCTAAATATTAGAGAAACAAACAACCCAATCCAAAAATGGGCAGAAGACCTAAATAGACATTTCTCCAAAGAAGATATACAGAAGGACAAGAAGCACATGAAAAGCTGCTCCACATCACTAATTATTAGAGAAATGCAAATCAAAACTACAATGAGGTATCACCTCACACCAGTTAGAATGGGCATCATCAGAAAATCTACAAACAACAAATGCTGGAGTGGGTGTGGAGAAAAGGGAACCCTCTTGCACTGTTGGTGGGATTGTAAATTGATACAGCCACTATGGAGAACAGTATGGAGGTTCCTTTAAAAACTAATAATAGAATTACCATATGACCCAGCAATCCCACTACTGGGCATATAGCCAGAGAAAACCACAATTCAAAAAGACACATGCACCCCAATGTTCACTTCAGCACTATTTACGATAGCCAGGTCATGGAAGCAACCTAAATGTCCATCGACAGACGAATGCATGAAGAAGATGTGGTACATATATACAATGGAATATTAGCCATAAAAAGGAACGAAATTGGGTCATTTGTAGAGATGTGGATGGATCTGGAGACTGTCATACAGAGTGAAGTTAAGTCAGAAAGAGAAAAACAAGTATCATATATTAACACATATATGTGGAACCTAGAAAAATGGTACAGATGAACTGGTTTTCAGGGCAGAAATAGAGACACAGGTGGAGAGAACAAATGTGTGGGTACCAACGGGAGAAAGTGGCAGTGGGGTGTGTGTGTGATGAATTGGGAGATTGGGATTGACATGTATACACTAATATGTATAAAATGGATGAGTAGTAAGAACCTGCTGTATAAAAAAATAAACAAAATAAAACTCAAAAATTCAGAAAAAATAAACAAAAAAACCAAGAAGCTTTGATATGATGATTCTGTAGAGATGATAAACCACTCACTCATAAGGCACAGAATTCAAGAAAAAGTCAGATTTACTACCACTGAAAGCTTGTTGCCCAGGGGTAGAGTCTAGTAGATATTAAAACAGAGTAAAAATAAAAGAACCCAGCAAAAGTTGATCATCATATAGCACAAACAACACTCTCAAATAAAATGCAGTGAAATAAAATTAGGCATTAAAAAATAAATTTTCAGGGCTTCCCTGGTGGCGCAGTGGTTGAGAATCCTCCTGCCGATGCAGGAGACACGGGTTCGTGCCCTGGTCCGGGAAGATCCCACGTGCCGCGGAGCGACCAAGCCCGTGAGCCATGGCCGCTAGGCCTGCGCGTCCGGAGCCTGTGCTCCGCAACGGGAGAGGCCACAACAGTGAGAGGCCCGCATACCGCAAAAAAAAAATAAATAAATAAATAAATAAATAAATTTTCAGGTTTAAAAATCAGGGAAACCACCAGATGTCACTAGAGTACCAAATGTTTTACTGTTGTGTCCTTACGCCCCCCCTTTAGATTTCTTAACATATTACAGGTGTCCTGAGACTGAGCAACCCAGTCTAGTGTGTTCAATTGGGAAACGAAGGTTCCAGAAAGGGCAGTGTCCTTTCTAAACAGATAGAAAGTTGCTTAACTGTGCTAACCCTAACTTTCTTTCCTCTCTCCTATGTTGCTTTATACCACAGCTACAGGGATCAAATCTCCTTAATGTCCACCACGCATATAGTGCATATACATCAGCTCTTGTAGGGAGATAGCAAAGGAATGCTATGAAGTGCACAGCCTCTGCCCCCAAACTGTGCAGGAAGCTTCTAACTAACCATTTAGAGAAGGTCCTACACCAAGGGTGCTCAAAGAACCAAGAGAGTCCCTTAAGGAGATACTAACTGTGGCAATGTGTTAATTAATTTAGCTTTTGAAAAAATGAAATCTATTAGAAGCAGACCACGGGGTAAAGAGCTTGCCAGCTCACTGGTACAGGAGGCTGAAGATGCCCTTGAAAGGAAATGAAGGAGCAGACATCTGTTGCTTTGCCTGCTCAGCTCTGGCTCTCCCTTTCTTGGACCAGCATCTCATTCTACTTTTTCTCCTTCACTATGTGGTTTAAGCAGAACTGACTCGGCGTTAATTATAGGGGTGGGATATTGAGCCAGACATGGCCAAGGTGATTAGTTTAGGGAAGGCATGTGTGGACAGAGTCTTGGCTTGCCACTCTAGCAAGTTTAGGCCAAAAAGTGTACTTTTAAAGGCTCTCATGCAGTTTACAGAAGATCTAGGAGGACCAGAGTTAGGTGAAAACCTCAGGATGGCTCCAGAGAAGCCAAACTACTGCCGTCTCTCGACTTTACTCCATAGTGTGGAATGCTGATGCCAAGTACCACACATCAGAGGCTCTTCCAATGTCTACAGCACACGACTGTACAATGTCTGCTAGAGAGATGGGCAGAGAACTTGTGGCTTCTCCCCTGAATAGGTGGCATCACAATTCCCCCTAGATAGGAAGGCTATTTGATAGCACTAAGTGACCCAAAACCATGATAACTGTCCCCAGGAAGTAAGTATATGATCCATATTGAGGCTATAAGAGCCAGCCCTGGGACTCTGGCTGCATCAATAGGAAAGTTCCTATTCCTCTGGGGTTATGTACATGGTTAGAATGTAAGCCTGCACCCTCTGGTGGCAACTTTGCCATGACATAAGAATCTGCCTGAGAATGAGGTCAACACAGAAGAAAACACAGTCAAGCTGGAGATATAAAGTATTGGATGTAGCTGACCTGGAAGCCAGACACCTATGCACTTTTCAATTCCATGAACAACAACAACCAAAAAAACGCTTTCTCCTTTTCTTACACTGGCATTTGTTAGTGCTTGGTTACTTGCAACCAAGATTCCTGACTACAGCAAGGGTATGTCAGGGTTTCCTGTGTCCCTGGGCTAGCTGCTGTGTATCTATCCCACTGTGACTGGGATGGCAGAGGCCACTCCCCACTCTAAGTGGCAGGAAGACCCCCAATCTAATGCCTCTCATAACTCTCCCTCACTTCTAGTGAAAATCTAAGAAATGTAGCCAGGTGGCCAGCCTAGGCCCTTGGGGCTCTGGACCCTCCTGCCACCCTAGTTCCAGATTCTGCTACCCCAGTAACTCAACAGCACCCAACTGCTCACAGTTTTTTAATATTTCATGTTGTTTCATGCCTTCCTCACTTTACTCATGCTATTCCCTAGACCTCAAATGCCCTTTAACCACTCACCCCCTCACCCTCTCACCTCTTCACATATAGGTATTCTTGCCATTTATAAAACTCTGATTCAACCTCTAAAACAAAGCTTGGGTACCACCTCCTCCAAGAAGCCTTCCATGACCACCTAGGTTTATGAGATGACAAAGAACTTATAATAAGAACAAAGTAGCCCTCAGAGCAAACTGGAGAGTGACTCTAATAGTATGCAAGGAGCAAATCTTAAGATTAGCAAAGTCACATTTTAACCTAGAACTTTAAGACATATATGCCAAAATTAAAAATGAAACATAATATAGTAAAAATTAAACCTTTTGCTTACTGCTGGCTAGAATAAATAACATTAGATTCTACTTTCTAACTGGCTTTGTTAAATTGTAGGTGTCACTCACCTTTAACATACTGGTCCCACTGTTTTCTATAGTCTAAGTCCATATAGACATCTGCAAGTAGATCCAGCGAGCAATCCTCCAGAACGCCAAAGACCTTATACTCATACACTCCAGTCTGCTATAAAAACAGAACAGATAGAAACAACCTATTGATTCCCAGGTTGAGATAACACAGCATATGAAAAACAGCTGTTCATGCAGCACCATTATTGAGCACCTCCTCTTGGTCTTAGTGAAACAATAGTGAAAAAGCAGATGAGGAGCCTGCTCTCATGGGTCTTATATTTGGCCTTAGGCCTTGGAGTCGGTGACAGCTATATGCTATCCAGGTAATTTAAGTAGGATAAAAGAGGGTTATGTGATAAATGCTGTCTAGTTTTGGTGGGCTGGTGGTACGTCCTATATCGTCGGGTGTTCAGGAAATGTCTCTATGAGGGATTTATCAGAATGGTTTCTTCTAAATATTAGAAGGATCCAGCCATGGGAAGATGAGGAAAGCCCACTTCTGGTTGGGAGGGTGCCCGATGGTTTGCCTTACAGAACAGAAAGTCAGGGGGTCCAGAGAACTGTGATGGGGGAGAGTGGTAGGGGCTGAGGTCAGAGAGGTAGTAGAGGCCATGCCCAAAGGGCTTTGTAAACCAGGGTAAAGGGGTAAAAATATTTTTATAACTGCTATGGAAAACCAACAATAATTTTAAATATGGGAATGATTTTAAATAGGGGATGACTTTTAAAAGATGATTCTTGCTGCTTGGCAGAAGATAGATCATAAGAGAGCAAGGAGATGGGTTAGAACAGCAGTCCCCAACTTTTTTGGCACTAGGGACCAGTTTCGTGGAAGACAATTTTTCCACGGACCAGGGTGGAGGATGGTTTCAGGATGATTCAAGTGCATTACATTTATTGTGTACTTTATTTCTATTATTATTACATTGCAATATTTAATGAAATAATTATATGACTCACCATAATGCAGAATCAGTGGGAGCCCTGAGCGTGTTTTCACTTGCTACTCACTGATAGGGTTTTGAAATGAGTCTGCAAGCAATTGATTTATTATGGTGTCTGTGTAGTCAAACCTCTCTGCTAATGATAATCTGTATTTGCAGCCACTCCCCAGCGCTAGCATCACGGCCTCAGCTCCACCTCAGATCATCAGGCATTAGAGTCTCATGAGAAGTACGCAACCTAGATCCCTCACACGAGCAATGCACAGTAGGGTTTGCACTCCTATGATATTCTAATGCCACTGCTGATCTGACAGAAGGCAGAGCTCAGGCGGTAATGTGAGTGATGGGGAGTGGCTGTAAATACAGATGAAGCTTTGCTCGCTCACCTGTCGCTCACCTCCTGCTGTGCAGTGCGGTTCCTAACAGCCCATGGACCAGCACCAGTCCGTGACCCAGGGGATGGGGACCCCTGAGTTAGAAGACCAGGGCAATGGTCCAGAAAAGAGATGATGGTGATTAGACAGGAAGGTAACAGTGATGGAGAGAAGTCAGTGATTTAGGGACACATTTTAGAAATAATGTCAACAGGAATTGCTGACTGGCCGTGGGGACAGAGAAAACAAAGAGTTGAGGATAATTCTTATAACATTTGCTTAAACAAGCAGGTAGATGGGAGATCCATTTTCTAAGACAGAGAAAACTTGCAGAGGAGGTGATTTGTGGGCTGCAGGGTAACCAAGAGTTCTACCTTGGGCAAGTTGAGTTTGAGATGCTTATTAAACATCCATGTAGGGGTATCATATAGGCAGTTAGCATTCAGGGTTCAGACTACAGTTTTAGATATCCGTGGGGTGTAATGAAACCCAACACATTGTTTTACCAATTCCAAGACAGAATTTTTCTATAAGTGACTTTCTTTTTTTAAGTCTTTATTGAATTTGTTACAATATTGCTTCTGTTTTATGTTTTGGGGTTTTCACCAGGAGGCATGTGGGATCTTAGCTCCCCAACCAGGGATTGAACCCTCACCCACTGCATTGGAAGGCGAAGTCTTAACCACTGGACTGCCAGGGAAGTCCCTATAAAAGACTTGTGTATAAAAGAATGAAAAGGGGGCAACACACCAGCCTCAAATCATACTAGTCCCTTTTATTCAGTAAAAGACCATATCTAGATTCCTAAGTACAAGAGATTTTCCTTGTTTTCATGTTAAGCCATATTCTGTGAGGGTTCTGGGCTGGAGTTGGTGACACTACACGCTTCACTCTCCGTACAATGGCAGCTAACAATTCCTGAACCTCACCTTGTCTAAAAGCTCTATTGTTAAAATTAAATCAATGTCTCTTAATTTCAGTGCAAAAGCAAACAAACAAAAATGAAGCTTTTATATGTATTCATATTTCCACATCCTAACGCAATCTGATTGGCTAATCAAACATGAATGAACCCTTCTTCTTAAACACCGCTCCAGGGACTTATCTGAGGTCAAGGGGTAAACACGGGGAATCTTTCTAGAGATCCTGAGGCTTCAAGTGTCTCCTGACTCAGGTGGCATAACCCAGGGATAAGCATATCCCAGTTTAGGAATCTCAGATGTATATGAAAGTACCTGGCAGGATATGGAAGGTAAAATTGAAACTGAATTCATAAGGATGTTTCAATTCCAAAAGTATGTGGCTTTATACCAAGGGTTTGCAACCAGCAAATGACAAACTGGTAGGACTGACCTCCTTATATGCTGTACCATGGATGCCCCATAGGAAAGGCAGGACTCGAGAGAAATATCTCCTTCCCCTCCTGTCCCCTCCCCTCAAGCTCACAGATGGAAAGTTAGTGAGGGATTGTACACACCACACATCTACACCCACACACATTTTAATGTCTTAGGAGAGGGACAATTAGCTTCTGTTCAGGAGTACTGGGTCCCGATTTTCTACACATACTAAGCAAAAGGGATAATTATGTATAGAGATAATGATCTCCCCAACTCCACATGAGTTACCTTTGATTATCTGGATGAATTAAGACAGTTTTCTAGAATTTCTTCCCATCCCTCTGAATATAGTTTCAGCCCTAGTAACCTCAGTCTTGTACATATCACAGAAAAGTAAAACAGAAAGCTCTCTAGGAAGAGAAAAATAGAAAGATGTGATTAACCTGAATACCGAAGAATGAACTATTGTGACAACTTCCTTTGAACATTTCCTTCGTGGCAGAACTGGGAAATGCCAGAACTCCAGAGGACAAAATGCTTTGTGACACCTTTTCTAGTCTATCAATAAAATGTTCTTTTCAGGCTCTGAGCAACCCCACCCAAATTCTTGGATCAAAGCACTTTTTCATCCCTTATTTAGAGGGTCTCAGAAAACATACTCACATTTTCATTATATCTTTTATAAAATAAAGTGAATTTTTTATAATTATAGAAATAATTCATATTCATTAAGGAAAATTAGAAAATGCCAAAAATAATAAAGAAAATTTAAATGATGTGAAATTCCATAATCCACAAGTACCCATTGGTAATATCTGACATGTTTTTTGAGTAAATAAATACTTCTACATGTTATAAAATGGTAGTAAGATGGTATAAACAGCTTGTATTCTTATTTTTAACTATATTATTTTGAAACTATGGAGCAATAACAACTAATTTAATTATTCTTGTAAGTTATTTCTGTTTCCATATATTTTCACAATTATGAACATTGCTGGAAAAAATGATTCTATAAGGACAAACTTGGTTCATAATTCTAACATTTTCAGAAGGAAAGCAAATTCTTCCTTAGAGATAAATTTTAGGGTAAAGGACTTTAATATTTTAATGCTATTTTTGCTTTTTCTAAACCTTTAAGAAAAATTTTTACCTATTTATACTCTCACCAGTAGCAAAGGAGCATCTTACCAGGATTAGGTACCATTGTTTGTACAAACAATTTAACAGAAAAAGAACATAAACCTTAGTTTTATTTGGGCAATGTTTCTAGTATTGCCCACATAAAACTTCAGTATTTAGTCTCTTTCAAATTAGAGATATAATTCCTGTACAACATTTGTTGCAGATATGTTTCCAAACATACTAACATTTCAATAAATGACTCCAAACAAGTTTACTGAAGAGGTTCTTGGCTTTTCCTGAAGGTCCTCCAGAAAACCACTTCTAAGAATGGCTCGATTTTGTTTATCTAAAGTAAAACACACTGCATGATTTTCTAATGCTCCATTTATAGGATATTTAATTTCCTATACTTGAGATGATAAAGGAATTATTCAATGGTAGAGAATCAGTCAATATCATGTGTAGAATATAATTCCCAGAAGAAACAGAAGATTCGTTATAGCACATACTCTCTTACTAAGAGAACCCCTATGGCCATGTGCACAGCTAAAAACTTTCCTGGTCTCCTATACAAGTAGAGGTAATAGCCATAAGACACCTCTCTCTTGTTTTGAATATGTATATGATTCTGGAGCTGCAGCAGCTATTTTGTGACTAAAAGACAACAAACATGAGAAAGCAGAGTGAAAATATTCAGGGTTTTATTAACGTCATTGATCAGCTAAACCAATGCCAGCAACTGTTGACCTCTGAACTACTTGTTAGGTGAGAAAAATAAACCCCTCTTTGTTTAAGTCATTGTAATCCAGTTTTCTGTTACTTGCAGCTAAAAGCAATCCTAATTATTACAAGCAGTTCTTACTGAGAATTGTACTTGAGTTCTGTCATCCCAGAAAATAGTAGAGGTTAAGAAAATCTCCCACCCTTTGGGTTCCAGAAAACAGCTTATCACAAAAGAACCACCTTTTCCCTCATGACTTAGATAAGACTCACACACATGCCCCTTGTATACCTATCACAAGGCCAGACATAGAGCCTCTAAATTCCCTTTCATTGCCCTGTAAATGATTAGCTAAACTGCTTATTCCACTGATCAACCGGAACAAAATACTTGTTAACCGAGCTAGTTAAGCACCTCTCCTTCCTCCAGACCCTAAACTTTGGACCAGCCTCAGCCTGAGTCAGCATCCAGCACCTCCTGAGAACGGACTGGCCTCAGGGTAAGATATTCTCTGTTCTATTCTCCAGTCAGGCCACCTTCATCCCACTTGCCCACACATGGCTTCTAGCTTTGCTGACTTCTCTCTATAAAAGAAAGACCTTTCTGCCTCACTTCTGAGATACTCGTGGATCTTATGGTCAAAGTATTCTCCCTTGGGCTTCCCTGGTGGCACAGTGGTTGAGAGTCTGCCTGCCGATGCAGGGGACAGATCGTGTCCCGATCTGGGAAGATCCCACATGCCGCGGAATGGCTGGGCCCATGAGCCATGGCCGCTGAGCCTGCACGTCCGGAGCCTGTGCTCCGCAAAGGGAGAGGCCACAACAGTGAGAGGCCTGCATACCGCCAAAAAAAAAAAAGTATTCTCCCTACTACAATAACCCCCAACCCTAAGTCCAGGTTTGTTTTTTCTTTAACATTATTTTAAGTAGACAAGTAGACTGACAAAAACATTACAAGCAAATATGACTATGTGTAAAACATTAAAATAGTACATTAATACATAAGCATTACTAAAATGAATTGTCAAGGAATAGAAGAGATAATGGACACTATTAATGGACATTAAATTGAAGCATATTTAATTTTGCACAGATATCTGAAACTTCACACACACTATCATAGAAAGTTCCAACTCCTTCCACTATGTAACTCAGAAAAAATTTATGGACCCACTATGTTCTTGGCCCTGAGAAAACAATCAGGCATAGTCTTATACTTGATTTTTCAGCTTGGAATGTGTTTCCTTTGGTGATCTGTCAGCAGTCACTGCAACAATCATGTATTATGCATTTGAAGTCTTCCAATCACTTGGACCTGCTGTAAGCTCTTTCAATAACACTAGCATTTGTTTCTCTAAACACAGTGCAGTTTTCAGTTTTATATTCATTATGTCTTATAATCTCAACATAGCCCTGTGGTATCAATAGGGACATTGGTGTCATCTCCACCTTTACATGAGGAAATGAAGCTCAAAGAGGCTACATTAGTTGCCTGAGTCCTACAGTTAACACTTGGGACAGCCAGAAAGAGGGTGACACTGGCCCCTTCTTCTTCCCACAAAGTCTTCTAATTTAGCTCTATTCTCTCTGCACATTTGCTCCAAGCCACTGTTCCAAATGACAAGCTAATAATTTCAGTAAAGACAACACAAGCTCTTAGAGCTGGAAGAGGCCTTAGACCCTTATGGAAAAGGTGACAGTGACTCGTCAAGAGTCAGCTGATGACTCTTGGTGGCAAAGCGTGGATGGGAAACTGGTACTTCCAGTCCCCAAGCCTGTGTTCCTGCACCCGACCACCCAGGATGGACCTCCCACTGAGATGGTCCCATGAGTCCTTCAGCCTGGTGTGTTTGCCCAATTGGCCTCCAGCCAGAAGAGGTATTTTTTAGATGCTGCTTCTGGGGGATTGAGACAAGGAAAAAGGAAAAGGCAGGAATGGAGAAAGGATAAATATTATCACTTTCAATGAGCTAGGGCTGTGGTATTTTTCCATATATTATTTCAGAGTCATCTCAAAACTCCCGTGCCAGGAAATACAGCGTGGTATTTATAGAATGGGCTTGGAGTCACAACTGGGTATGGTCTAAGCTCTTCCACCTACTAGCCTTGCTTTCCTCAGCTGCAAAGTGGGTCTAATAAGAGTTTCTACTTAGGGGAATGATTATGAGGATTAAATTAGGTAATCCATCTAAAGCTCTTACTGTGGTGCCCAGTAGGTAATAAGTACTTAGTAAGTACTAATAAGGTAGGTGTAATAATGATCTCCTTTTTCCAGATTAAAGAACTGATCATTCAGAGCTGTAATGTAATGTGCATTTTACAGGAACTAACATCTATGCAGCACCTGCTCTAAGCTGGGCACTGTACTTGGAGATTAATACTCATAATAACCCTATGAAATAAGCATCTCATTATCTCCACTTTATCAGTGAAGAAGCAGAAGGGGTGTGGAGGCATGCTTTAGCAATTTGCTACTGTCATCACTAATTTTTGAGATGTTCTGTTATTCTGGCTTACTAGTCTAAAAATGAAGCTCTTACATTTCTTACCAATTGTAATTCAAATGCATTTTTTTTAAATTTCAATTTTTTAATTGCATTCATAGAGTTAAAATATTTTGAGAAACACTGCTGCCAATAGTTCACTTGTTTGTCCTAGGCAGAATAAATTCTGTAGCGCTAATGTGTTTACATCTGAGAAATGTCAAAAGGTCATAATGTTTGTGTTTGACATTTGCAATTCCCACACAGGAGTAATTCCACAGAGGAGTAAATCCCACTGTCCCTAAACCCTGACACTTCACCTGCAGAAAGGCACCACTCATTTTCTTCAATTATGGTGTCTATCCGCATTTACATCACTAACTACAAGACAGCCTTGGTGAATCACATCTCTCTAATCCTATAAATGCACCCTCGAGTGTGCACTGAATTTTCTTTGCCTCTCGTAGAAGAGCTCATTTCCATTCCTCAGGCCCCAGGACACCTCTCCAATCTACCACTGTGGAAACTGTCCAACTCCAGCCCTCTGTGGCAAGTAACAGGCTCAGAAGGTATGAAAAGTAAGCATTTTTCACCAACAAGAATCACTCCTAATGGCAGATGTCAAAGCTGCAACTGCCACTGGGCAGTGTGTATGAAGAAAGATGGCTGGCTAAATCGGATTCAATATTTGAGGTCTCCTCAAGAACACATGGCATGTTTAATCCTGAAGGACTGCAGATAGCTAGGTAAAATAACACTGATAGCTAATGCTTGTTGAGTACTTACTGAATACCAGGCCCTGGGCGGAGTGCATTACAGGGGTCATCCTATTTAATCTATGCAATGAAAATATGAGGTGTGGACCATACAGACAACAAAACTGAGGTTTAAAGAAGTTCTGAGAAATTCTTGGAAAAGCTAAGTCTGTAGAGACAGAAGTAGCTTGGTGGTTGTCTGGGATTGAGAATGGAAACATGGGAGGACTGCAAATGGGCAGGAGGTTTCTTTGGGGGTAACACACATGTTCTAAAATTAGACTTGGGGAAGGCTGCATGACTCCATAAATTTACTAAAACTCAGTGAACTGTACACTTAAAATGAGTAAATTTTGTGGTACTTAAGTGATACCTCAAAAGAGCTATTAAAATAAAAATAAAAGGTTATGAAACCCACCCAAGGTCACACAACTAATGAACTTGAAGTTCATTAGTTGCAACAGAACCTGGACTTGAAGCCAGCGATATGACCGCAGAGTTCAAAGTCTATGATCCTGCCTCAAATAGTCACTGACCTCTCCCAACATGTCCTTAGATAAATTAATAAGCCCTCAGGGTGCATATAGCATTAGGGTGACCATATAATTTATCATTCCAACCAGAACACTTTTGAGTGACAGAGGCGTTATAAAATGTTTCACCAGGACAAGTGTAAACCAAGCCTGTGGTGGGTATATCGGGACATAGATCACCCTTGCTATATCTCACAACCAAACACCATTCAATTTACAAGGTGCTTCAAAATGTATCTTCTCATTGGATCCCTGTACAAATTTGGCAGGACAGGAATTATCTCCAGCTTGTAGACTGGGAAGCAGAGACTCAGCTAGGGTCTTAGGTTCATAAATCTTAAAGTGACAGAGCAATTAGGTATCAAAACTATACGTTAAGGGCTTCCCTGGGGGCACAGTGGTTGAGAGTCCGCCTGCTAATGCAGGGGACACGGGTTCGTGCCCCGGTCCGGGAGGATCCTACATGCCGCAGAGCGGCTGGGCCCGTGAGTCATGGCCGCTGAGCCTGCACATCTGGAGCCTGTCCTCCGCAACGCGAGAGGCCACAACAGTGAGAGGCCTGCGTACCGCAAAAAAAAAAAAAAAAAAAGAACTATACGTTAGACCAGGGTTGCTAAATCTGTCATGCTGGCTATTTTTCACAGTCTACAAGCTAAAAATGTTTTTTACATTTTTAAGTGGTTATATAAGTCAATACATAATTACCTCCATTTTGCCTCTTAGCCTGTAAAGCCTAAAATATTTTCTATTTGGCTCTTTACATAAAAAAATTCACAGTCCCTGCTTTAGACCAGTGCCACCACCACTTCTAAAACATACACCCCAGGAAAACTCTGAATTACTAGAGTTGTATTGCAATTCCACACGCAAGAGAGAAATCTTTGTGTCATAAGCCCCAAATATACTATATTGTATTTTGAATCACATGGCAGTTTACCATCTAAGCTCAGACCACCCTTCAAAGCAAATCTGCCAATCTTGAGCACATCATACAGAAGAAACACCAAAAAATCTTAAATAAATCATATTCAAACTCAGAAAACCAAAGAGAAAAAGAAAATCTTGAAAGATGCTCTAGCAGGAGGGATGGGGCAGCACTTTACCTACAGAGGAATACAGATGAGAATTACAACAGACATCTGCTGAGAATCCACCCTGCAAAAAGAGGGTGGAGTGAAATACATAATATTTTGAAAGAAATACATTACTGACTAGAATTCTATATCCAATGAAACTGTCCTTCAAGAGTGAAGAAGAAATAAAAACTTTTTCAGACAAATAAAAACTGAGGGAGTACATCAGTAGCAGACCTCCTCTGGAAGGAATGTTAAAAGAAGCTTTTCAGGCAGAAGAAAAATGGTATAGGTCAGGTGCTCAGATCTACGCAGCAAAAAAAAAGTGCCGGTTTTATTGTCTTAAAGCTTCTGGAAGGCATGAACTTTGTCTTATTCACCAGGCATCACCAGGGCTTAGCAAAATGCAGGCACACAATAGGTCCTGAAAGACTGCTTGAATGGGTCATGAACCGATATTTTGGAGGTTTCTTCTCACTAGGACATATTCAAACAGCCCAAAGGCGGACGTGGAGCACAAAGTTCGATTTATACCTGCAGATGGAAGTGGGGGATCCTACTCAGCCCTCCCCCTTCGTTCCCCCAAATCTAAGTCTTGGGACCAGCATCTTCATACTGCCTCATACCACACCCTCATCCTGAGAGACAAGCGAGGAGAGGGCGAACTGAGGCTCTGACATGTCCATCCAGTTGTATGCTCAGGAAAGATGAAATAGAACAGAGACAGAGACAGACAGGCAGAGACAGAGAGAGAGAGAGAGACAGAGAGTGAGTTAGCCTCGATCAGCAGCAGGAAGTAGAAGGAGGCAACACATGGTGCTCGGCCTTAAGACACGGTGGCCCAACCCATGAGTAAATATGGCTCTGTAAGTGTCCTGGGTGCAACAATTGTTCCATCCATCACACTGGTACCTACTCCTCCCTTAAGAGAGAGGCAGAAGAGTCCTATCATCCGCAAGTAAAGACGCCCGTGATGCAAATTGGATTACGATCCCACCTGAGTGGAAGCTTCTCATCCATCGAGGGAAATCTGTTCTCATGGCAGTTAAATCTCTGCTCCCCTCCAAAAGGCCAAACTTTCTCTCAGTCCAGCCTGGCGAACCACAGAGTTTTCCCAGTAAATCCAGGCTCTCGGTATTTTAGAAGGTCAACAATATAGGAAAGAACAGTCCCTAGGAAAGTACTGTCTGCCCCTCACCAAACTCATTGATTAGAAGACCTATGAGAGGACAAAGGCAGTCCCTTCTTACAGTGCCAGACACTTGGTTTAAAAACATAAGAAGTCAAGCGCTCAGCCAGATCTTTTCAGTCCAACACTTTCTTGGTCCAAATCAATGATGTGAGCCTCTGCACGCCAGTTTCACACCACCTATTGGCAGTTCGCGATGTCTACTGGCCTGGTAACCAGCCTAAAGCTCCAGTGAGATCTGACTGCAGGTCCCTGGGAAAGCTTTTGTAAGTAACCCACGGCCTTTCTCTCCAGGGGAACTTCTCAACACTGTTCAGGGGACCACATTCACTCCCATGTGACCACTAATTGAAAAATCAGGGAGAGTGAGTGTTAAAATGGGCATTGCTTCTGTCCACTCTTCTTTCTCTCCCTTACCTTTCAGTTCCCACTGCTTCTCATGTCTAGGGCCCTCTCCTGCCTCTCAGTGTCAGAACTCCCTTAAGCACCATGCCAGATGCTCCCCATATATCAGTGGTTCTCAAAGTATGGTCTGTGGACCAGGAGTTTCAGCATCACTTGGCAACTGGTTTAAAAGAAAGAAAGAGAGAGAAGAAAGAAGAAAGAAAGAAAAAAGAAAGAGAGGAAGGAAGGAAGGAAGGGAGGAAAGGAAGGAAAGGAAGGAAGAAAGAGGAAGGGCTTGTACCCAACACAACAGGGCCTCTCGACATTTAATACAGATGGAGATCAAGGTGGCCCTGCATCCTAGCTATTGAGGCTCAAGGGCACACCTCTGGGAATCGTACAGCTTCCAACTTATGGAAGTTCTCTGGAAAGACTTGCAGCTTACGTCAATGTACCATGACTGCCCTCACACCCAGAACGGGTGGAAATAAGACTTACGGTTGGTAGGGATAGGAACTATTCTGAATCTCACGCACATCCTGAATCTCACGCACATCCTCCCCACAGGAGGGAGATGGGACCTGCTACATAACAATACACAATGGAAACAATACATAATACAATGCCAGTCACTCTGTCTCAGCTCAGGCAGTGGATGCTGTGCGATAAAAGGCACAAAATCAAAAGAGCACAAGCCCTTGGGGGCAGGTGAGGGGAGCAGTCAGGGTTGACTGGAGGACAGGAGGGGTATGGACAAGTCATGGGAGGTAAAGCCGGAAATTGAGTTGGGATCAGCCTAGTACCACATGCATAGCCCACCTGGCAGCACTTGCCCTCTTTCAGAGTCAGTGTAGGAGCATATTTACAGCACAGGTCTGGAGCTAGATAGCTGAGTTCCAATCCCAGTTTGAGTCTTGAGCAATCAACTTAACCTTTCCACATATCCATTACCAAATTGGTAAAAAGGTGATAGTCATAGTACCTTACATATACATACATAGTAACTTACAACATGGGGTTGATGTGAAGATTAAGTCAATGCCTGCAAAGCCCTTAAACAGTGCCTGGAGCCTACGAAAGCATGCAATGTGTTAGCTATTACTGTAGGTATTATTAATTCTGCAATTGACAGGGCCACTGGAAGGAGATTGATAAGATCACAACCTCTCCTTCAGGTGCTTGATTGGACTGTAGTGTGTAGGATCGAAGGGTGATAAGATCACAACCTCTCCTTCAGGTGCTTGACTGGACTGTAGTGTGTAGGATCGAAGGGATCAGAGAGGTGGAAGGCCAAGAAGCTAGGTTGGAGGTCACTGCAATTCTAGGTAAGAGGTGCCACTCAGAGTAGCAAAGGCAACGGAAAGAAAGGGAAGGGAAATGGACCAGACATCAGATACATCTGAGCAGTGAAATGACGACACTTGGCAAATGACTGAGCATGGCTGGTGTGGAAAATGAAATGGTCAGAAGATAAAAGGATGTTGTCTGAAAACATGTCCATTTTTGCACCAAGGTAACTGCTGAAATGACACTAAGAAATTAATTCTGCCTGCTCTTTACTGAGCTTCCTGTTCATCCTGTTGTACCCAGTGACCCTGGTACTCACAGACATTCAGAGCTCCTCCCTTCTCGAACACTCTAATCCTCTGATCCTCTGCCAGGAAACCTCAACTTCATTTACCTTGTCTAAAGGTGACTTTTATGCCACTTGCCATGCAGCTACCCGCACACAGAGCAACTGATGACTGGCCATGATTCCACCTGGTTCCAAAGGCCTCCAGGCAGGCCCTCAACTCCATTCCTCCTACCCTTTCAATCTTTCTCCCGGGAAGCTTCAGACAAGTTATTAAGTCCAATTTACAAGGAAGCGGGGAGCATCCAAACAAACCAAGTCAGTAAAATGACTAGAGATGACAGTAAGTCCCTTCTCAGCAACACTCCTCTCCCCACACATATCACCCTGCACATCCACTCTCTGAAAAGTCCAATCTTTTTTCTACCTGCATTCAATCCTAAAATACTTCCCACCACACAAACACCACTGGCATCCATCCGGGAGCGGGGCTCCACGTCCCTTGCAGGCAAGTGCATGGAGCTAAGAATCAGCAGACCCACCTTTTAACTCTTGTAAACAAACGACTTGCCCTGTCGGGCCTCAGACCTGAGCCTAAATTCTGATGACCTCCCCACTCCCGGCGACCAGCAGGGGGCAAAGTCAGCGGCAGGCACCCCCAGAGCTAGCTCTCTGTGCTCCAGAAGACCCGCGAGGTCCGCACTTCCGGCTACAGCCCCGCAGTCCCCGCGGGCGGGGGAACCCCGTATGCTGTCGCCCCGTGGTCCTCCAGCGGGCCTACAGCTACCTGGTCCAGCAGCCGATAGATGCTGATACCAAAGGTCTCCACCAGCAGCTCCCAGTCTGCCCCGGAAAGTGCGGGCTGCTGAAGCTCAGCGCAGGCTTCCCGAAACTGCTCCTCAGAAAAGCCGCCGGCCACAAGGTCCATCCTTCCGCAGCAGCGGCTTCTCAGCCTGCAGGGGAGGCCAAGGACGCGCTAGGTTCGTGTTCGGGGGCGGGGCGAGAGGGTGGCCCAGCGTGACTGGCAGGGAACCGAAAAGTGATTGGGAGAAGGCGGGACTTGGGAGTAGGAGGCTAAGGGAAGGCGGGGCCCGTGAGGGGCAGGCCTAGAGAAGGTTTCCGCAGAGCGAGAGCTGCGGAAGGACGGGAAAGAAAGAAAACTAGAGAAACTTTGGACTTGATCTGGGGAAAGCTGGAGAGGGCAGGAAATGGGGAGGCTTCTAGACAGACGGGAAAAGGAAGACACTGATGTCATCTCAGAAGCATCTCTTCCCCAACACCATACCCACCAAACCTGCTTGGCTGTCTCTCCTTTACCTTCTCCGAAGAAGGCTAGGGAAGGTCTCTGAGTGGTCCAGTAGACATGGAGGTAAGATGGACAGAGCAGAAATGCTTGAAATTCTTAGGGGTCAGATGCTAGAACAATATTACATTCGTTCTGTTATGAACTTTAAAACATTTTTCTGAGACGAGGTCCATGGGATTCCCCAGAAGGCCAAAGGGTCCATCTCACAAAAAGGGTTAAGAAACCTAATACATAATGGTATTTTGCCCCCTGGATGGTGGAAGATGATCTAAAAAGGTATCATGGTGTCCAACCAAGATTTCTGCTGGTTGCATAATTTTGATCTTTTGCAACTCAAAGACCTTTTTGTTCCCTCAAGTCCCTTTGATGTTGCTATATTTCTTACCACCAGGCTGCATTTTGGTTTGGATAAAGTAGACAGTTTAAACATCAGTCAGTGTAACAGTACATGGGTGCCAGTAAACTCTGGCAACCCATGTTTCCTCATCTGTAAAATGGGGTAAAATTGTGCAACCAGTTAGAATTGAGGAGGTTACTACATAAAATAAACATAGAACGTGTTTGCACAGTGCCTATCAAAGTGAATGGTCATTAAAATGTCCACTTGTTTTACATTTATATATTGAAATGTTTCTCCTTCTATACTTGAAAGAAAGCCTTGAAGTTGCTGGCAAACTCTGCATTTATGCCAGTTTGCAAGGAGAAAATGATTAGACTTGGCAGCGTAGATAAATTACTGCTGTATTCAGTTCAAGGCTGGTTCTGTTCTGTTTTATGAGGATGGTAGGAGGGATGGGGTAGTTCCCTACACTAAATGCACAAGAGGTTAGAGACTCTTAAGTTTGGTCCTCTTTATAAAAAAATATTTAAACTAAAGTTTAATTGCTTAAAAAAAGGAATTTCTTCAAAAAACATTGACTATGAAGTATTTTCATATATCATCAAAGAATTCCATTTTAAAGGTGGGCTTTGATGAGGCTGCAGCTTTATCACTTTATAGAAACTGATTAATGAAGGCAAGCATGAGAGTATAAATGGCATTATGAAAGATATAAAGCGGGAAGTTTAAATTGTGTTTATTACATGTGTTTAAACGTGTGCCTATCTACTAAACTCAGAAGGTAAATGTATATACGTTTGGGTATGTTGATATTTACAACCCTGATTATTTTATTAGAGCTAATGAAGGAAAGAGTAATATTAGGAAATAATTTTTATTTTGTGGCAAAAATCTGGAAAAGGGTTGGAAGGGGGTCCAGAAAGATCTGTTCTCCTTTAGGACTTGTCTATTATAATAGGCCAGCCTCTTTCCTTTGTGAAAAACACTCTTTAGAGGAACTTCCAGCAACATGGCAGGTGAGGAATAATATATTTGGGGCTTCCTAAAATCCCAACAGACAAACGTTCTAAGGGCTGGGGTTGGGGTTCTAGTACTCACACGTGGACTAAAGATGTGCTGCTGGGCCATAGCTGGTGCGAAGCTGAACCAGGGACTTCTTTATGGACCCTGGATCCCCGAAGAGCTGCCCCTTCCATTCCAATGAAACCAGAAAATCCCCAGACTGTAGACCATGGAACCTCAAGGAACCTCATGCTTTTCCTGAAGACTTAGGTAGAAAAAAACAAAAAGGCAACTGGAAGAAACCACACCCCAAGCCTATGCCAGAGATGGAATTTTAATTTACATTACCTGCAACTGAATGGGAGCCACAAGGAGATAAATTAACACAAAGGACCATTGAAACACCTGGGACCCTGCCAGAATCAAAACCAGTGACACTTTCACAGCTAGGACACGTGTAATTATCCAAGAGAAAACAACACCCACAAGAAGGTGCATGTACAAAAAGTGAGTTACAAAGACATGAGGGAACAACTCTCCATGTCAGAGAGCTAGCAGATGTGCAAACAGGACCATCAGAACAAAAGAACCACAGATAACAGACCAATATGAGAGTAATTATTCAACATGTATTTGTGATAATGTAAGAGGTAAAAGAAGGTCTAGAAAATAGAACACTAAGAAAAAGATAAATGAATGTGAAAAAGAAGCAAAAAAAGCAAACCACCTTTTACAAATAAAAACTATTAACAGTCACTACAATTAGAAATGTAAAAGAGGAGGTAAAGTAGTTGTCCTACCACACTTCAAGAGGGAAATAAGAAGGTGACTATGAGGAAATTCTCCAGAAAGCAACACAGAGATATAAAGAAATGGAAAACATGAAAGATTAACTAAGAGACATGAAGGACACATTGGAAAGGTAAAACATTTATGACTAGAGTTTCACAAGAAGAGAACAGAGAGGTTAAGAGGTGAGGTGGATGGGTGGGGAGATAGATAGATAAATTGACATATGGAAACAAAGAGAAACTAAAATTCTAAACAGCAAAAAACATAAACAGGGGAGGACAAAGTCAGAGTTTTCTTTAGAAGGTGGGTAAGAGATATTGATTAATTGTCTTCTGTGCATGTTAAAATTTAATGGAATAAATTCTCAAAATGCAACAATAAGAAAGCAAGCAAACAAATAAAAATGGGCAAAAGATTTAAACAGACATTTCACCAAGAATATATACTGATGGCAAATAAGAACATGAAAAGATAGGCAAATAAGAACATGAAAAGATACTCAACATCATTTATCATCAGGATAATAAATTAAAATCACATATGAGATATAAATATGCACCTTTTAGAGAGCTGAAATTAAAAAGATTGACCAAAGTAAGTGTTGGCAAGGATGTGGAAGAAATAGAGCTCTCCTGCATTGCTGATGGGAATGGAAATGGGACAGACAGTGTGGAAAACTGACAATTTCTTTAAAAGTTAAACATACACAGGAGGGGGAAGGGTAAGCTGGGACAAAGTGAGAGAGTAGCATTGACATATATACACTACCAAATGTAAAATAAATAGCTAGTGGGAAGCAGCCGCATAGCACAGGGAGATCAGCTTGGTGCTTTGTGATCACCTAGAGGGGTGGGATAGGGAGGGTGGGAGGGAGACGCAAGAGGGAGGAGCTATTGGGATATATGTATACATATAGCTGATTCACTTTGTTGTACAGCAGAAACTAACACAACATTGTAAAACAATTATACTCCAATAAAGATATTAAAAAAAATACACCTACCATACAATCTAGCCATTCCATTCCTAGGTATTTACCCAAGAGAAAAAAAAAATAGCATTGTTCATATAGACACAAATGTTCATAGCATCTTAATTTGTAATAGCCAAAAACTGGAAACAGCTCAAATGACCTTCAGTGGGTGAACTGATAAAACAAATTGTGATATATCCATTGTGATATATCCACCATCCAAGCACTACTCAGCAATACACTTTTAAACGATTAACATATGTGTATATGAACTTGTGTGCATATGTATGTGATATATATTGTATATATATATACAATGTAAGTTATGCAATTTTGTATAAATCATTCAATTCAGGAATGAAGTAGCATGATACCTGCAATTTATATTCAAATTGGTCAGTTAAAAATTGTGTAATCTATATAGAAATGCAAAAGTGACAAAATATAAACAACTGATAAATTTAGGTAAGGGTAGCAATATTTTCTATTCCTTCAAATTTTCTTCATATTTGAAATTATTCAAAATAGAAATTTTGAGAAAACCCAGCTATATGTGTTTATATGAGACATAACTAAAATATAATTACACAGAAAATGTAGAGGTAAATGTATGCAAAATATACACAAGTAAGCCTTAAACAAAAGAAAGCTGATGTGGCTGTAAAAATATCATCAAGGGCTTCCCTGGTGGCGCAGTGGTTGAGAATCCGCCTGCAGATGCAGGAGACACGGGTTCGTGCTCTGGTCCGGGAAGATCCCACATGCCGTGGAGCAACTAAGCCCGTGAGCCATGGCCGCTAGGCCTGCGCGTCCGGAGCCTGTGCTCCGCAATGGGAGAGGCCACAACAGTGAGAGGCCCGCATACCGCAAAAAAAAAAAAAAAAAAAAAAAAAAAAAAAAAAAAAAAAAAATCATCAAAACAGACTTTAAGGCAAGAAAAAAATTAGTAGAAAGAAGTTCATGAGTTAAAGGAAAAAGGACACAACTCTTCAGGAGTTCTGAATGCCTAAATTTATATTCATTTCACAACATAGTCTCAAATACATAAGGCAAAAGATGTTACCTGTGCGGTCTTCCCTCAGTATTTGGGGGGATTGATCCCAGGACCCCTGAGGATACCAAAATCCGCAGATACTCACATCCCTTATATGAATTGGTATATTTGTATATAACCTATGCACCTCCTCACATATACTTTAAATAATCTCTAGATTACTTATAATACCTAATACAATGTAAATGCTACATAAAGAGTTGCCTGTGTATAGCATTTTCAAGCTTTGCTTTTTGGAAGTTTCTGGAATTTTTTTTTAATGTTTTCAATTTGTGGTTGGTTAAATCAAGGAAACCCATGGATGTGAAGGACTCACCGTACAAGGAAAAATCATCAAATTTACAATCATAGTGGACGATTTTAAGGCTCTTTTCTAGGAAATGGATTGATCAAGTAGACAAAAAAATTGGTAAAGATATGAAAGATTTGAGCATATAATTCATATGTCTGATATAAAGGGCACTTATAGAACCCAATTACAAACTCGCATAAAACATTTATTAAAATTGATGATTCCATAAGCCACAAAGGATGTTTTCAACCAACAGGAAAGAATCTATATCATTCTCTGATGACAATGTAAAAGATAAAAGACAGGAATAAAAAGGAAACAAAAATAGCCAATCCCTGCCCCCCCCATATATTTGAAAACAAAACAAAACAAATACACACTTACTCTAGGAACTTAGCCACCAATTAATTCACTGCATCAAATTCCTTTCTGCTTGAAATACCTAGAGTGTTTTTTTCTGCACTTACTCTTGACTGATTGTTGTCTACATTAAAAAGCAAGAACTCCTGTTCAGCTACATACTATAAATAAATTAAAATCCAACACATAGATTTGTAGAAGACACTTGTTACTCACAAAGCCAGCCAAGGATCCATATTGATGATATACACAGAACTAAGAATCAGTGAGAAAAACCCAGATAACGAAATTGAAAATATGAACAGTGAGAAAACCCAAATAGTATAAGAACACATGAAAAGTTGCTTAACTTCCAGAGTAACTGGAGAAGTGCAAGATAAATTACATCATTTCATTTACGTTAAATTGGCAAAAACTTAAAAATTAGGTGTTGGTGAATATAGAGGGAAATGATAGCTCTAACAAAGTATTCTGGTTAAAATTTAAATGATAGTTTGAAAAACAACTTGAAAAGACCTATTAAATTTGAGGATACACGTACTTTCTGGCCCAGCAGTTCCACATCTATTAGTACACCTGAGACAACTGCTAATATTGCATAAGGATGCACATTGTTTTAGTGGCAAAAATTTTGTTTGATAAAACATAATCTACCAACCAGAAAATAAATAAGTATCAATAAATTGTGGTTTATTCATTGTATAGCTTCTGAAATTAAAAAATAATCTACTTACAAATTATGGATAAATCTTGAAAACACTGATGAATGAAGACAGCAAGTTGTAGAAGGACGTACAGAGTAAGATACTTTATAGTGTTTACGGACAATACATATGCCCTAAAAACTGTGAATGTGAATGGGAAGAATTCTCATTAACTTCAACAGTAACTATAACATTTTATTTCTTTAAAAAAGTATGAGGCAAATAAGGCACAATAGTAATGTATACACTGGGTGGTGGGTTCATGAATGTTATTCTCTACACTTTACTGTATATTTGAAATTTGTGTAATTTAAACAAATAAAGGAAATGATTCTAATAAAGGTATAATACTATAATTGCCATTAACAATAGCAGAAGAAAAACACCATTCTGAGATACTATGAAAAATGAATGAATAATGAATGTTCACAAATGCCTAACTTTGCACAGGGAACAAAGTTAGGCATTACCTATTGTGATTGATCAGTGTTTTGGGTTTTGTTTTTAATTAGGGGATTAAAAGAATATCTGTTCTTATTCACTAGTAAAAGCTACTAGTCCCCAAGTAACTGAAAAATGAATGAAATATATGGTATCATGGATAAAACATCTGTGTAAAGATCAGAACTTCTCACTTTCTGTAGAGATAGGTTTCACAGTACAGAACTAATTTGATTTGTGGATTCCCAAGATAGAATCAAGGTCACAAAAACTAGCTTTGCAATAAAAAATCTGGGTTCTGGTCTTTAAGAACCTGGCAGATCACTTCAATTTTCAAACCTGTTTACTTAACAGCGATATAAATATAATAATACAAATGAAAGCTCTCTGTAAAGTGAAAATAAAACCCTTTTGAAATGTATTATCTCAGTGGTTAACTCTAAATTCTACTGCTGAGCTGATGTTAATCTGTTTCAAGGGCCATCCAAATAATTTAGTTCTAGTCTACTCAACTTGTACTGTTGAATGTCTGCCTCTATTAAAATGCTCAAGAGCTTTATCTTGCTAGGGCAATGGAGAAGAAAAAGAGGGTGATGAAGCTGTTACCAGGCCCCAAAACTTATAAAATATTAACTTGTAAGTTGGTTCATAATAGATTTAGTCTACTGAGTACTCTTTATAACAGAAACTATGCTAAGGGTTTTCATTTAATATTTACAATACCAGTTTTGAAATCAGTTCTATTATACTCTCCAGATTTTACATGAAGAAACTGAAGTTTAGAGAAGTGAAGTAACTTGTCCACAGTCACATGGGTAGGTCAAAGGCAAAGCTGGGGTTTGGATCTAGTTTTGTTGAATTCTAGAACCTATTTCTCATGTCTGGATCACCCATTACTGATACAGGATCTATAGACATGAAGCAGTGAACATAACTTCTAACCCAATTAGATCTGTAAACAAGGTTTTCATTCCTAAAAGACTTTAATGAACCATTATAGCCATAAAACTATAAAATTTAATACTTAAAAAGGATTTAGATATCACCCATAGTTTATTCTTCTTTTAACTTATTTATGTACTCATTTGATAGGTATTTATTGAATATTGATCAATATTTATCAAACAAGTGACTATATAAATAGGTAAAAGAATAAATTAAAGACAATATCTATATTCTCCTTAAGTATGAAATTTTATGCTTCCATGGCTATATCAGCTATTGTAGAAAAGATATACGAGATGCAAATTCTTATCTTTAGCTTGCAGTCCACATGAACACAATTAATTAGAGAAAGTATTTTATGTATGTCATGTATTATCTAGTCCACCACTTTTACAGCTGAGAGAATTGAGGTACAAAGAGGTAATACCTTGAATAATAATTTGGTTATCCATTTAGTCAAATCATGTTGTCCAGACCCATGAAGACCAAGTGTCCCTAGTGTATTTTGCCTGTTAATAGAAATATAATAAGACATACAAATTAGGTGTTAGAAAAGATGAGTTTATAGTTTTTCCTGTTAAAACATGCGTTGTGTGAACTTTATTAAATGAAAATAATAATTCACAAAACTAGGTTTGTTTGACTCCTGGAAGGGATCAGAGAATAAAATCATCAACCACCTTCCTTCCAGTAAGGGGATTCCAGAGACTAGCTGAAAGTATTGTATTACGAAGTCCCTTCCGTTGCCCTGACAAATCACCACAGGGGATCCAAGTTCAGCACTAGGATGTTTCAGACCACGTCTAGGGTTTCAGCTGGGTTGTGATCTCCAGACTGCAGGGCTGCACTTTCATATGAATCAGCATAAACATAGGTTCCTCTCTTAGACTGGAGCACTCAAGTTTGGATCCAAAGCCTGACTGGGATTGTAGACTATGCTCTTCATAACTTCAGGC
The DNA here is from genome assembly GCF_026419965.1 of Kogia breviceps. Lineage (NCBI taxonomy): Eukaryota > Metazoa > Chordata > Mammalia > Artiodactyla > Physeteridae > Kogia > Kogia breviceps. The sequence goes on from NC_081328.1 coordinate 26,737,514, forward strand.
AACTTAATTTAGGCCATTTCCACCTAGTAAAGGTCTCACTCAGGTCCTCTCTATGCACTGTCTCACTAGGGTTGTGTGTCCATGAGGGTAGATCAGATTTTGTTTGGAAGTTTAAAAACCTTACAATGATACTCCTCTCTTTCCTTCAAACCCCACATATGATTTGTAAACAGCTTTTGCTATTTCTACTTCCCACATAGCTTGGATTTTTCCACTGCTTTCCATCTGTACTACCCACGTAGCCAAAGCCCCATGACTGTTCCCCTGATTGCTCAGTGACCTTCTGATGGTCTCCCTGATGGAGTCCACTCCCAACACAGAGACACACAGAGTGCTGTATTAAAATGCTGAGTCATCCTGTCACCCCACTCCTTACAACCATTCATTGGCTTAGGGGTGCGTTAAATAACATTCAAACTTCTTCCCCTAGCCTACAGAGTCCTCCACCATCTGATTGGCCCTTCCTGCATCTTCATCCCCATTTTCCCCACCCTCCCCTCACTCACTAGACTCCAGCCTGCTGTTCCTTAGTTTCTGGGTTGTGCCACGTATGTCCTTACCTCAGAAACATGGTCCTCACTCTTTTCTCTGCCTCAGCAGCTTTCCCCACACCCTTCACTCATTCTCATCCTTTGGGTATCAGCCTGAATCGTCCTTCCATAGACTCTTCCCCTCAGCCTCTTTTATTTGCTATCTCAGCCATTTGCTTTTTTCTTGTATAAAATTTACTGCTACTTGTGACTGAACTTGCACCCCAGTGGGGGCAGTAGGAAAACTAAAAAGTAAACAAGTAAGTGCTCTTTGATTTCCAACAATGATCTTGATCTATAATTAGCTGAGCATCTGTCTTCTCCATTAGAGCGTAAGCCCAACAGCAGAGACCTGTCCATCTCTCTCACCACTGTTTTCCCCAGTTATGAACATGTAATAACATGTAAATATCTGTTGAGTGAATTAATATAAGAATTCTGTTGATCCTTATATATATATTCATATATATATGAATTATATACGAATTGTATACTAAGTTCTTTTGTCAGTTCCATTAGATTTTAAGTTGTTCTCAGTTTTCTACATAGACAATCATATTGTCAGGAGTGGGGAAGATAATTGCATCATAGCTTATTCAATAGCTATATCAATTCTTTTCCTTTCCCATGTTATTATATGAGCTGAAATGTCTGAGGAGATATCTCTGGCTCCATTGTGGGAAATAGGGTAAACTAGCAGGTTGAGCTCCAGGCCCCCAGTCTTGCAAGAGGGAAGAGATATGGGAACATATGTATATGTATAACTGATTCACTTTGTTGTAAAGCAGAAACTAACACACCATTGTAAAGCAATTATACTCCAATAAAGATGTTTAAAAAAAAAAAAAAAAAGGTTGGTTTTCTAATTGCTCTACAGAAGAGTTTATGAGGGGAAAAGTGTTCTACTCCCCAAAAGAAACTTGAGAATCACTGGGCCAGAACTTCTGAAACAATGTAAACAGTGGTATCCCAGTCATCCTTGTCTTTTTAAAAATGATCATTTATTGACCATTTAATATGAGCCAGGTAGTATGCTAACTAGTTAAAATACGTTTTCTCACTACAAACCCTATGAATTGTATATCAATATTTCCATTTAACAAATAGCTTTAAAAAGACTAAGTGAAATGTCCATAGATGCAAAGAAAGTAAATATTACAGTCAGGATCCAAATCTTTCTAATTCTAGCCACTTCTCACAACTACTGAGGTAAATAAGGCCATATATGTGGAGATTTTAAAATACTTTTTCCCCTTTGGTAATTTGAAGGTAGACAAATTGTACTATCTAAAAAATAGCCACAACAATATCTCTTATCCCACATAACCTCCTATGATGTGACTGTGATGCTCATACCACCAAAAGGTAGTGTCTGTGTCCCCTCATTTTGAATCAGGGTGAGCTTCTTCCCACACTCAGAAGTGATATTCTGTGACTTCCAAGACCAGGTCATAGACGATAATACTGCTTCCTGTTTATCTAGATGATAATACTGCTTCCTGTTTCCCTAGGAAGTCTATCTCAATTCCTAGATGCCATGAAATGAGGAAGACCAAGCAGCCTTGGAGGTGATCCAAGGCCCCTGGCTCACAGCCCTGGCTGAGTTTATAACTGGCAGTTAGCACCAGCTTGCCAGCCATGTAAGCAAGTCATCTTTAAAGTAGATCCTGGGGAAGGGGCTTCAAGATGGCGGAGGAGTAAGACGTGGAGATCACCTTCCTCCCCACAAATACATCAGAAATACATCTACATGTGGAACAACTCCTACAGAACACCTACTGAACGCTGGCAGAAGACCTCAGACCTCCCAAAAGGCAAGAAACTCCCCATGTACCTGTGTAGGGCTAAAGAAAAAAGAATAAATAGAGACAAAAGAATAGGGACGGGACCTGCACCAGTAGGAGGGAGCTGTGAAGGAGGAAAGGTTTCTACACACTAGAAGCCCCTTCGCGGGCGGAAACTGCGGGTGGCCGAGGGGGGAAGCTTCGGAGCCACAGAGGAGAGCGCAGCAACAGGGGTGCAGAGGGCAAAGCGGAGAGATTCCCGCACAGAAGATCAGTGCCGATCAGCACTCACCAGCCCGAGAGGCTTGTCTGCTCACCCACCAGGGCGGGCGGGGGCTGGGAGCTGAGGCTCGGGCTTCGGAGGTCGGATCCCAGGGAGAGGACTGGGGTTGGCTGCGTGAACACAGCCTGAAGGGGTTAGTGCACCACGGCTAGCTGGGAGGGAGTCCGAGAAAAGGTCTGGAGCTGCCGAAGAGGCAAGAGACTTTTTCTTGCCTCTTTGTTTCCTGATGCCCGAGGAGAGGGGATTAAGAGCGCCACTTAAAGGAGCTCCAGAGATGGGCGCGAGCCGCGGCTGTCAGTGCGGACCCCAGAGATGGGCATGAGATGCTAAGGCTGCTGCTGCCACCACCAGGAAGCCTGTGTGCGAGCACAGGTCACTCTCCACACCGCCCCTTCCAGCAGCCTGTGTGGCCTGCCACTGCCAGGGTCCCGGGATCCAGGTACAACTTCCCGGGGAGAACACATGGCATGCCTCAGGCTGGTGCAACGTCACGCCGGCCTCTGCCGCCGCAGGCTCAACCCGCGTCTGTACCCCTCCTTCCCCGCGGCCTGAGTGAGCCAGAGCCCTGAGTCTGCTGCTCCTTTAACCCCGTCCTGTCTAAGCGAAGAACAGACGCCCTCAGGTGACCTACGCGCAGAGGCGGGGACAAATCCAAAGCTGAACCCCAGGAGCTGTACGAACAAAGAAGGGAAAGGGAAATTTCTCCCAGCAGCCTCAGGAGCAGCGGATTAAAGCTCCACAATCAACTTGATGTACCCTGCATCTGTGGAATACCTGAATAGACAACCAGTCATCCCAAACTGAGAAGGTGGACTTTGGGAGCAACGATATATATTTTTCCCCCTTTTCTCTTTTTGTGAGTGTGTATGTGTATGCTTCTGTGTGTGATTTTGTCTGTATAGCTTTGCTTTTACCATTTGTCCTAGGGTTCTGTCCATTTTTTGTTTGTTTTTTAGTATAGTTTTTAGGACATGTTATAATTGGTGGGTTTGTTTTTTGGTTTGGTTGCTCTCTTCTTTCTTTTTATTCCTATCACTTAAAAAATTTTTTAATAATTATTTTTTATTTTAATAACATTATTTTATCTTCTTCTTTCTTTCTTTCCCCTTTTTTCCCCTTTTATTCTGAGCCATGTGGATGACAGGCTCTTGGTACTCCAGCCAGTTGTCAGGGCTGTGCTTATGAGGTTGGAGAGCCAAATTCAGGCCATTAGTCCACAAGAGACCTCCCAGCTCCACATAATATAAAATGGTGAATATCTCACAGAGATCTCCATCTCAACACCAAGACAAGATCCACTCAATGACCACCAGGCTACAGTGCTGGACACTCTATGCCAAACAACTAGCAAGACAGGAATACAACCCAACCCATTAACAGAGAGACTGCCTAAAATCATAATAAGGCCACAGACACCCCAAAACACACCATGAGACATGGACTTACACACCAGAAAGACAAGATACATCCTCATCCACCAGAACACAGGCAGTAGTCCCCTCCACCAGGAAGCCTACACAACCCACTGAACCAACCTTAGCCACTGGGGGCTGACACCAAAAACAACAGGAACTACGAACCTGCAGCCTGTGAAAGGAGACCCCAAACACAGTAAGTTAAGCAAAATGAGAAGACATAGAAACACACAGCAGATGAAGGAGCAAGGTAAACACCCACCAGACCTAACAAATGAAGAGGAAATAGGCAGTCTACCTGAAAAAGAATTCAGAATAATGATAGTAATGATGATCCAAAATCTTGGATATAGAATGGAGAAAATACAAGAAACGTTTAACTAAAGAGCAAACAAACAGTGATGAACAACACAATAAATGAAATTAAGAATTCTGTAGAAGGGATGAGTAGCAGAATAACTGAGGCAGAAGAACGGATAAGTGACCTGGAAGATAAAATAGTGGAAATAACTACTGCAGAGCAGAAGAAAGAAAAAAGAATGAAAAGAACTGAGGACAGTCTCAGAGACCTCTGGGACAACATTAAACGCACCAACATTCGAATTATAGGGGTCCCTGAAGAAGAAGAGAAAAAGAAAGGGACTAAGAAAATACTTGAAGAGATTATAGTTGAAAACTTCCCTAATATGGGAAAGGATATAGTTAAGTCCAGGAAGCACAGAGAGTCCCATACAAGATAAATCCAAGGAGAAAGACGCCAAGACACATATTAATAAAACTAACAAACATTAAATACAAAAAAAAATATTAAAAGCAGCAAGGGAAAAACAACAAATAACATACAAGGGAATCCCCATAAGGTTAACAGGTGATCTTTCAGCAGAAACTCTGCAAGCCAGAAGGGAGTGGCAGAACATATTTAAAGTGATGAAAGGGAAAAACCTACAACCAAGATACCTCTACCCAGCAAGGATCTCATTCAGATTTGACAGAAATTCAAACCTTTACAGACAAGCCAAAGCTAAGAGAATTCAGCACCACCAAACCAGCTTTACAACAAATGCTAAAGGAACTTCTCTAGGCAGGAAACACAAGAGAAACAAAGGACCTACAATAACAAACCCAAAACAATTAAGAAAATGGTAATAAGAACATACAAGTCAATAATTACCTTAAATGTAAATGGATTAAATGCTCCAACCAAAAGACATGGACTGGCTGAATGGATACAAAAATAAGACCCGTATATATGCTGTCTACAAGAGACCCATTTCAGACCTAGGGACACATACAGACTGAAAGTAAGGGGATAGAAAAAGGATATTCCATGCAAATGGAAACCAAAAGAAAGCTGGAGTAGCAATTCTCATATCAGACAAAATAGACTTTAAAACAAAGACAATTATAAGAGACAAAGAAGGACACTACATAATGATCAAGGATTCAATCCAAGAAGAAGATATAAAAACTGCAAATATTTATGCACCCAACATAGGAGCACCTCAATACATAAGGCAAGCACTAACAGGCATAAAAGGGGAAATCGACAGTAACACAATCATAGTGGGGACTTTAACACCCCACTTCCATCAATGGACAGCTCATCCAAAATGAAAATAAATAAGGAAACACAACCTTTAAATGATATATTAAACAAGATGGACGTAATTGATATTTATAGGACATTCCATCCAAAAACAAGAGAATATACATTCTTCTCAAGTGCTCATCAGCATTCTCCAGGATAGATCATATCTTGGGTCACAAACCAAGCCTTGGTAAATTTAAGAAAATTGAAACCATGTCAGTTATCTTTTCCTACCACAACACTATGAGACTAGATATCAATTAAAGGAAAATATCTGTAAAAAATACAAACACATGGAAGCTAAACAATACACTACTAAATAACCAAGAGATCACTGAAGAAATCAAACAGGAAATCAAAAAATACCTAGAAACAAATGACAATGAAAACAAGACAACTCAAAACCTATGGGCTGCAGGGAAAGCAGTTCTAAGAGAGAAGTTTAAAGCAATACAATCCTACCTTAAGAAACAAGAAACATCTCAAATAAACAACCTAAAGTTACACCTAAAGCAATTAGAGAAAGAAGAAGAAGAACAACAACAACAAAAAAAAACCAGAGTTAGCCGAAGGAAAGAAATCATAAGGATCAGAAGATCATAAAGATCAGAAATAAACAAAAAAGAAATGAAGGAAACTATAGCAAAGATCAATAAAACTTAAAAGCTGGTTCCTTAACAAAATTGATAAAGCAATAGCCAGACTCATCAAGAAAAAAAGGGAGAAGACTCAAATTAATAGAATTAGAAATGAAAAAGGAGAAGTAACAACTGGAAATACAAAGGATCATAAGAGATTACTACAAGCAACTCTATGCCAATAAAATGGATAACTGGGAAGAAATGTACAAATTCTGAGAAATGCACAACCTTCCAAGACTGAACCAGAAAGAAATAGAAAATATAAATAGACCAATCACAAGCACTGAAATTGAAACTGTGATTTAAAATCTTTGAACAAACAAAAGCCAAGGACCAGATGGCTTCACAGGTGAATTCTATCAAACATTTAGAGAAGGGCTAACAACTATCCTTCTCAACTCTTCCAAAATATAGCAGAGGGAGGAACACTCCCAAACTCATTCTACGAGGCCACCATCACCCTGATACCCAAACCAGACTAAGATGACACAAAAGAAGAGAACTACAGGTCAATATCACTGATGAACATAGATGCAAAAATCCTCAACAAAATAGTAGCAAACAGGATCCAACAGCACATTAAAAGGATCATACACCATGATCAAGTGGGGTTTATCCCAGGAATGCAAGGATTCTTCAATATACTCAAATCAATCAATGTGATACACCATATTAACAAATTGAAGGAGAAAAACCATTTGATCATCTCAATAGATGAAAAGAAAGCTTTCCACAAAATTCAACACCCATTTATGATTAAAACCCTCCAGAAAGAAGACATAGAGGGAAATTACCTCAACATAATTAAGGCCATATATGACAAACCCACAGCTAACATGGTTTTCAATGGTGAAAAATTGAAACCATTTCCTCTAATTTCAGGAACAAGACAAGGTTGTCCACTCTCACCACTATGATTCAACATAGTTTTGGAAGTTTTAACCACAGCAGTCATACAAGAAAAAGAAATAAAAGGGATCCAAATTGGAAAAGAAGTAAAGTTGTCACTGTTTGCAGATGACATGATACTATACATAGACAATCCCAAAGATGCTACCAGAAAACTACTAGAGCTAGTCAATGAATTTCAAAAAGTAGCAGGATACAAAATGCACAGAAATCTCTTGCATGCCTATACACTAGTAACAAAATTTCTGAATGTGGAATTAAGGAAACACTCCCATTTATCACTGCAACAAAAAGAATAAAATGACTAGGAATAAACCTACCTAAGGAGACAAAAGACCTGTATGCAGAAAATTATAAGACACTGATGAAAGAAATTAAAGATGATACAAATAGATGGAGAGATATACCATGTTCTTGGATTGGAAGAATCAACATTGTGAAAATGACTGTACTACCCAAAGCAATCTACAGATTCAATGCAATCCCTATCAAAGTACCACTGGCATTTTTCACAGAACTAGAACAAAAAATTTCACAATTTGTATGGAAACACAAAAGACCCCGAATAGCCAAAGCAATCTTGAGAAAGAAAAATGGAGCTGGAGGAATCAGGCTCCCTGACTTCAGACTATACTACAAAGCTATAGTAATCAAGACAGTATGGTACTGGCACAAAAACAGAAATATAGATCAATGGAACAGGATAGAAAGCCCAGAGATAAACCCACGCACATATGGTCACCTTATCTTTGATAAAGGAGACAAGAATATACCATGGAGAAAAGACAGACTCTTCCATAAGTGGTGCTGGGAAAACTGCACAGCTACGTGTAAAAGAATGAAATTAGAACACTCCCTTACACCATACACAAAAATAAACTCAAAATAGATTAAAGACAAAAATGTAAGGCCAGACACTATTAAACTCTTAGAGGAAAACATAGGCAGAACACTCTATGACATAAATCACAGCAAGATCCTTTTTGAGCCACCTCTTAGAGAAATGGAAATAAAAACAGAATTAAACAAATTGGACCTAACAAAACTTAAAAGCTTTCTCATGGCAAAGGAAACCATAAACAAGACCAAAAGACCACCCTCAGAATTGGAGGAAATAATTGCAAATGAAGTAACTGACAAAGGATTAATCTCCAAAGTATACAAGTAGCTCATGCAGCTCAATATCAAAAAAACAAACAACCCAATCAAAAATGGCCAGAAGACCTAAGTAGACATTTCTACAAAGAAGATATACATATTGCCAACAAACACATGAAAGGATGCAAGCAGCACTAATCATTAGAGAAAGGTAAATCCAAGCTACAATGAGGTATCACCTCACACCAGTCAGAATGGCCATCATAAGAAAACTCTACAAACAATAAATGCTGGAGAGGATGTGGAGAAAAGGAAACTGTCTTGCACTATTTGTGGGAATATAAATTGATACAGCTGCTATGGAGAACAGTATGGAGGTTCCTTAAAAAACTAAAAATAGAACTACCATACCACCCAGCAATCCCACTACTGGTCATATACCCTGAGAAAACCATAATTCAAAAAGAGTCATGTACCACAATGTTCATTGCAGCTCTATTTGCAATAGCCAGGAGATGGAAGCAACCTAAGTGCCCATCAACAGATGAATGGATAAAGAATATGTGGCACATTTATACAATGGAATATTACTCAGCCATAAAAAGAAACGAACATGAGTTATTTGTAATGAGGTGGATGGACCTAGAGTCTGTCATACAGAGTGAAGTCAGGAAGAAAAACAAATACTGTAGTCTCACACATATATATGGAGTCTAAAAAAAAAAAAAAAATGGTTCTGAGGAACCTAGGGGCATGACAGGAGTTGAGATGCAGACTTGGAGAGTGGACTTGAGGACACATTGAGGGGGAGGAGTGGGCTGGGACAAAGTGAGAGAGTGGTAGGGACATATATGTACTAACAAATGTAGAATGGATGGCTGGTGGGAAGCAGCTGCATAGCACAGGGAGATCAGCTCGTGTTTTGTGACCACCTAGAGGGGTGGGATAGGGAGGGTGGGAGGGAGATGCAAGAGGGAGGAAATATGGATATGTGTATATGTATGGCTGATCCACTTTGTTTTACAGCAGAAACTAACACACAATTGTAGAGCAACTATACTCCAATAAAGATGTTGGAAAAAAAAAAGGTACAAGCTATTAGATATAAAATAAGCTACAAGGATATATTGTACTACATGGGGAATATAGCCAATATTTTATAATAGCTATAAATGGAGTATAACCTTTAAAAGTTTTGAATCACTGTGGTGTCTACCTGTAGCTTATATAATATTGTACATCAACTATACTTCAATAAAAAATATTAATCTCATCCAAAAAATGAAAAAATATAGTGATTTTATACTACCTTTCACTAACCTTTGCTATTTCTTTGGTTTGCTTATATTATTTTGGAATGAAAGCCTAGATTATTACTGTTATGGTTTACAACATCCATCCTGTCTTTAAAGAATTATATTTTTATATTTGCAAATTGCTTCAAAACCATGCTTTTATTGTTCACTGTTAGTTTTTTTAAGCTAAGTCTCTACTGTTCTTGAATCCTTAATTTTGACCCATCCTCAAAGTTCTGTAAACATTGAGGATTGGCATTTAGCTTTAGGGAGAATAGCTTGATTTGTGTTCTTCTCTAGAACACATGATTTTTTTCTGTTTTAAAAGGCTCAATTCATGTAGAAAGCTTGGTTTATCTTTTATATTCAAGAATTTTGCCTGGATATACCTAGGCATGTGTTTCATTTATTTTTAGTGAAGTTTTTAAAGCTTCAAACTTAAATATTTCTTTAGCTTAAAAATTTCTTCTTCTGTCACTTAATTTTTGCTTGTGTTCTCCTGGTTCCATTTCCTGCTTTGGAATTCCTACTTTGTATAACTACATGTTTTGGACTCCTTATTTCTTATCTTTTCTTTAATTATTTTCAATTATTTATTATTTTCCTGTGAATTTTGAGAGAATGCTCAAGTTTTTCTTCAGCTTCATTAATTGGATTTTTTCAGTGTAATATAGGACATTCACTCCTTCATTGGTGGGGGGGTGAACATAGCAAATATATTTCTAATTTTCTCCTAGCTTTTCCAGACCTCAGATTTTTCCTTATTCATTACAATCAACCCTCTTTCATTTTGGAGAAGAAATATCTTCTTGGGTCCTATTGTAAACAAGATTTTAAGTCTTTTTAAATATTTGCTCTCTGATTATGATAAATATATTTTGGTGCAATTTAGGAGAAAAGGATAAGCAGTGCAGGGAAAAGAAAGTGGCAGGATAAATATTTGGCAGTACTATATATTACAATTTTGAGTACTGGTGTATCTTTTTTAGATTGCAATGTTAATTATGGAGTGTTATCAATTTTGGCTCTACTTTCTAACATATCTTCATGGAGAATATGAGACATAAAAGGAAACTTTTTAAAATACAGCAGTGAGAAAAGCTGAGGCAGACTAAATGTGCTCCCATAAAGATGGGACATCGTTGCAATGGCACACTATGTAGCCATTTTGATGGTCCATTTATTGACATGGAGAGATGTTTGCCATACACAATTAGTACTAAAGCGAATTTTCAAAAACTAATGTACAGCTTGATCCTATATTTGTGGGAAAAGTAGCATACATATTAGTCACTGTCACAGGCTGGAGAAAATTGTGATCTTTTTGTTCAGAATAGTTAAATTTGCTAAATCAGTACAAACTTGTAGTCAGTAGAGGGCGCAAGGAGAGAGAGAAGGAAGTGAAGTGAAAAAGCTGATGTGTGAGCAGGATGAAGGATTTCATAACGTAAAGATTATTCTGATTCCTTTCCATTCATTTATCCAAGAAAATTTCAAAAAGATCATGGAAGCATAACTGCAGTTTGACTATTGCTTTTACAGCAAAATGTTTGGTATTATCTAGAGTCAAAGCATGTACTTTCAGTGGGTAGGGGAACAGAAAATAATTGAGTGCCTATTTTGTGCCAGGCACTGACATATACATTATATACCGTGGTCTCCTATGTAGAACATATTTTGATGTTTCATCAGACATTGCAGGGAGATTAACACAGCCTTAATCAGGTTTTGATTAAAGAAAACATCTATAAAGCTTAGAGATACTGACAAAAATCTGATGGCTACAAATCACTTTATAGTTTATTAAATGCATTCAGATTTACTATTTCATTTCATATAACATCCTGTAAAGCAGATCTTTCTTTTAAAGATGAAGGCTGAGTGGTTTATGGAGTGTGGCAAAGTTAGAGATTCTCTCAGTAAGGCTTGTGTGTCTGGGCATGCTGATTTCCATATGCTGTCTCTCAAATAATAGAGAAATCTTCAGACATAACACCTTGGCCCCATGAAAGAGCCACATGATATGAGCAATAGTTAATACCAATTCAAATCAAATAATTTTGGTCCTCTATGATTTTTTACAGGACTTGACATTATAACTCACATCTCTGGCTCCTGGATTAATTAATCTAGCTTTGGTGGTTTCCAAATGCTAATTTGGAGACATTCACTGAAAAATGTGAAAAATAAAAGCAATTTCATGAGGTTATATCCTGTTTTTGGTTTTGCTCTGAAGTATTCTCTCTTTTAAGAAATAATCATGATTGTAGATGGTGGTACGCTGCTGCTTTTTTTTTTTTTTTTTTTCTTTAAAGTATTTGTTTCGCAAAAGAAAGCAAGCTCATAGATACAGAGAACAGATTAATGGTTGGGGTGGGGGCAATAGGTGAACTGTTTTGATGTGTTTTTTTGCTTAATTTAAATAAATTGAATTGTTCTTTGAAAAAAAATTACACCACATGTGCAGAATCTGGCACAGCTTAGGCATTCCCATCCGTGTTAGCTCCATCCACAGAGATGCCAGCTGAGACCCACATGGGACCTTTGTCCATGTCTTCCATGACATGACTTTTACTACTTGCCAGTGGTCGGCCCATCCAACTCCCAACTGTCATTTTTCTGAGATAATTTGCCCAGAGTGCGTGAGTGGGAAAAGGGAGAAGAAAGGCAGTCAGTAGGATTCATTCCTAGGGCATCTGGATACAGATCAGATCTCCTCCTATGTGCATGTCATGCAGACTCCATTTAGATACAAAGGGGTGGGACTGGCTTCCTAGGGAGAAATTAAACCTCTTCACTTCTGCCTGGTCTATATGGAGCAGTTCCCTGGTTACCTTCTCCAGGCGTTGTGATTGGTCGGCTGTGGAAATGAAGGAGGAGGGAAGTAAGCTGCCGATGGAGCTGCAGCAACCCCTAGTTGCAGGCCCTGGGAGGGGCAGGGGAAAGGAGGGCTGAGCCGCACGGGGAAGAAAGAGCCATTTCTCTCCACTGACTGCAAACTCTGTGCTCACAGCTCACATCTCTCTGGAATCTAGAGGCCTCTTTGGCCAAGGAGTCCACAGTGCTGGATATTTTCATCCTGAGGTTCTTGCCATCATAGGTCTGCTCATTCGGTCCTACATTTTCTATCTGCTCTAGGGGCTCGCAGCAGTGGCTTGGAACCTGCAGGAGAACAGCTCAGGGCAGGAAGGATGAAGCTGACTGGCCCAGCACCCTGCTTGTGGACGCACCAGTGGATTTTTGCTTCTGGTCATTGTTTCGGGTGTTGATTCAAAAACAAAACTACAAGAGATCCTGGGAAGGAGGGACTATTACTTCTTAGTTTTTTCTTTAAGTCAGGTGGTCAAAAAAAGTTTGAAATCCTAGTCTCTCCCTCCTCATTTTACTGTTTTACTGATCTGAGTTCCCAAGGAAACACAGTTTTTGATCAGCAATGAACAATCCTGGATTCTCAGGCTGCCAAGCTTTTCAATAAAGCTGTCCATGAGGCTGGTGAGGAGGACTTTTCTCACTCATGTTCGAGTTCCCCAACCATGAGATGACTCCAAACGCATTACCATCTGAGGTCACCTGTCTGCCTGCCTGGGTCTGGCAGCAGGGTCCTCACGTGCCCCACTGAGCAGGGCTGCTGTCCTCTGCCCACAGGCGTGCTGCCCCATAAGAGCAAGAGAGGCCAGGCTGCTCTGGACCACCTCAAGATGTTTGATGGGATCACACCACCCTATGACAAAAAAAGCAGATGATGGTTCCTACTAACCTCAAGGTTGTGCATGTGAAGCCTATGAAAATGTTTGCTAACATAGGGTACCTGGCTCAGGAGGTTGTCTGGAAGTCCCAGGCAGTAACAGCCACCCTGGAGGAGAAGAGGAAGGAGAAGGCCAAGATCCATTACTGGAAGAAGAAGCAGCTTATGAGGCTATGGAAGCAGGGCAAAAAGAACAGAGAAATGAAAATTGACAGATTCACAGAGGTCCTCAAGACCCATGGATTCCTAGTCGGAGCCCAATAAAATTGATTGTTTATTCTTTAAAAAAAAAAAGAGCTGTCCATGAGTTCTTCAGATAAACTAGTAGACAGGTACATCCATTCTATAAGTTCTCTAAAATTCTCAAAATAGAAAAATTTTAGTGGCTAATAAGCAGACAAATATCCTCCAGAGCCATCTTCTTACAAACAAATCTCAGAAATCTGCCTAAGATGTTTTTAAAAGAAATTGTAAGAAAAATTTTGGAGCAGAATAATTGTCATTTTGTATGGGAAAAAAGGTCCTATTCATTGCTCTAAACCATGTGTTATTGTAAAAATACACAGAACTCACTATGTTAAAAACACCTACCACCTCTTTCAGATGAGATATCCCCAAGCCCTATATTGAAAGGAAATTATTATTTTAAGCTTAAAGAGATGATCATGAAGTATAGAAAAGGTTGGAAAATAAAGATTAGCTGGGCTTCCCTTGTGGCGCAGTGGTTGAGAGTCCGCCTGCTGATGCAGGGGACATGGGTTCGTGCCCTGGTCCGGGAGGATCCCACGTGCCGCGGAGCGGCTGGGCCTGTGAGCCATGGTCGCTGAGCCCGCGCGTCTGGAGCCTGTGCTCCGCAACGGGAGAGGCCACAACAGTGAGAGGCCCGCGTACCGCAAAAAAAAAAAAAAAAAAAAAAAAAAAAAAGATTAGCTGTGATGCATTTAAAAAGTAATGGAATGATTCATGGTAGCTTTCTGACATGGTCAGAAACTGCAAAGAAAATACTAAGAGGGAGTCAGTTAACCTGTGCAGGCTTCAATGTTCTCAAATTTAAAACGGAAGAGCTAGACTAAATGGTTATCAAGCCCTCTTGCAGCCCTAGCAGTATATGTGTTCAGGTCTTTTTGACTTGTTTGTATAGTTTTACAATTTGTGAGTGCTTTTGCAGCCTACATGTTTGGGGCATGAAATGGTTACTGGGAAAGTCCTGGCCGGTTGCAGCTGGAGGAGAGTTGATGGTGGTACACACACACACACACACACACACACACACACACACACACACACGCTCGCGCGCACGTATCAGCCCACATTTCCATGTGACAGAGGTTTTTCCCAGCTGAGCTCAACCTGGAAACTAATTCATTCTGCTAAAAGAAGGGAGGGAGATCTATAAACCAGCCCACCACAGTGCTGGGAGAGCATGGAGGCAAGAGTGATGGCATGCCCAGGGTGAAAAAGGAAGTCATAAAAGTAGGTAAGCAGAATGAGAGAGAGAGGTTTCTGAAGGTAATAAATAACTGGAGAGGCATTCCATAGGGTGTATTAGAGGAAAAAAATCTTTACAAAGAGTGGATGAGACTCCCTATTGCTGCCACATGTTCTGTGCTGTTGCAGATCCAAAACCTGCTAATTTCCTGCCACTGATATTAAAGGTCAGGAAACAAGGAAGCCACAGTCCCAACACAGAATGGAATAGGGCTCAAAGAATGGGTTTGGCAGCTCCTGGAGGCCACAGAACACCAGACAGACCTAGAGCAGAAAAGGCTCCCTTAGGCCTGTCTGGGTCTTTATCAGACCCACACAAGTGTATCTGGGGGCAGGGAGTTGAAACTCTAGGGTTTCTATAGTGTGTTGTACAGCATTATGTTTAGTCTTTCTGGTAGTCTCTTTCCATATCACAAGTTCAATCAGTTTAACAAAGTTTCTTGTATTTATAGTGTTCCACATTAAAGAAATCCTCTAGATATTGTTATAAAACATTGTATTCTTTGCACAGACCTGAATTTTCAGTGCTACCCAGACTTTGCGCCCGGAGGATAAAAACAGGACAGCAGCATGTCTTCCTCAGGACACGTTGCCTTGACTAGGCTTCTTTCTGCACTTTACACTTGCATAGACCCACTCACATTCCATCCACATACAAGCCGAAGGCACAATGCTGATGTTTCCAATGAGGGAAACTGAGGCACAGAGATGCTAATTGATGTGTCCAGAGTCACCACATTTTAAACCGTAGAGCCAACCAAGATAAGCTAAAATCCAGGTCTTCTGACATCTAGTACCTCAATAAAGTTTTGCTCAGGAAATGTGTATTACATGCCTACTGTGCATCAGGTGCTATGCCTGGGCACAGGGGACACAAGGATACATTTTGCAAACCCCCTACCCTTGAACTCTCAGAATCTCAGAGGAGATAAACTAGCAAGCAGAAACTTTCCACATTATTTGGCTAGGGCTATGATATTTGTAAGTGTAGAGCAGTGTCCTCAACCAGGTACAATCTTGCCCCCCAAGAGACATTTGGCAGTGCGTGAAGACATTTTTGGTTCTCACAGCTCGGGAGTTGCTCCTGGCATCTAGTGGGTAGAGCCAAGAATGATGTTAACATCCATCAGTGAACAGGACAGCCACCCACAACAAAGAATTACCCAGCCCCAAATGTCAAAAGTGCCCAGGTTGGGCTTCCCTGGTGGCGCAGTGGTTGAGAATCCGCCTGCCAATGCAGGGGACACGGATTTGAGCCCTGGTCTGGGAAGACGCCACATGCCGCGGAGCAACTAGTCCCGTGCGCCATGGCTGCTGAGCCTGCGCTCTAGAGCCCGTGAGCCACAATTACTGAGCCTGCGCGTCTGGAGCCTGTGCTCTGCAACAAAAGAGGCCACAATAGTGAGAGGCCCGCGCACCGCAATGAGGAGTGACCCCCACTTGCCGCAACTAGAGAAAGCCCTCGCACAGAAACGAACACCCAACACAGCCATAAGTAAATAAATAAATAAATATATATATATATATATATTTTTTAAAGTGCCTAGGTCGAGACACCCTAGCATAGAACAATATAGGGACACAGTGGAAGGAAATCCAGGTCTGCCTGGTCCAATGACAGAGGAGGACTTATCAGGGAAGTAGGAGATGCTTGAGGTATCAGGAAAAATGAGTAGACATCATCCTGAGTATAGGTAAGAACCAACAGGCCAGAGGAACATGAAATAGTGTATTGTATTTGAAATTTGATCTAAGCTGAAGCTGACCCTTCAATGAAAAGGAACCATTGACGGTTTTAACCAGAGAACCATGTGGTTAAGTGCACATACTCAATAGTTTGCTATATTAGTGTCAAGCAGAGGATCTCAAACTTCATTGGGGATATGCATAAATAATGCAGATTCCTGACCTACCAACACACACACACACACACACACACACACACACACACACACACACACCCCAAACATCCCGATGCAATGATACAGTAGGTCTAGGTAGAACCCTGAAACACGTATTTTTGTTTGTAAGTGCTCTGTGCAATTCTCACGCAGGTAGTCCAACTGCTCACTGGTATACAGGATATATTTGATGGTGGTACAATTATACTCCTACCACAAAGAAAACAAAAAGGAATTTCAGAAAGAGAGGAATTTATAGATTCATCCCTGTCTCTGCTCTAATCCATAATGTGAGGATCTGAACTGGGTGCTTATATAGGAATCTGTGTCAATGCAAGTCATAAAGCAGCACAGCTCCTCCCTTCTGGATTCTGTGACCTGGGACAGGAGAAGCACTAAGGAAGTGCACGCTCCATGTGACACACTCTTGGCAGCCCCTGGGAAGCTCAATTGCTTCTCCAACTTGAAAAATTCTGTGTCCCAAAGCCTTATTGGTACAGCAGTACCTGCTTCCTGTTCCCAGAGAGACTCACCCTTGGGCTTTCCCACCAGTCTTCCCTAAACCTGGCTGCTCCTGTGCCCTGTCACATTAAGATGTGAGCTGAGATCTCGGACTTGTATCTCATCATGTCAGTCACAGCAGAGTAAGGCTCCACCAGTTGGAATTCTGCCCCCTGATGCTTGCCTTCCAAATTCAACTTGCCATCTATGGCTTAACTTATTTCTGTGGATACCTCACACTTCTTACTACATTGGCTTTGGATCAGCAAGAGTGGAAATTAGTGTGTAAACACTGCAATCCTAGAATTTCTGATTTGAACTGGAGGAAACCTTTGCACTGCAGTCTGTCTCTGAGCCAGATGTCTGCAACTCTCCTCTCAGGGAAATAGATGAATATCCACAGTAAGAGGTCAATGACTTTGCTGACAGATGCTGCACCAGGGAATATTTTTTTAAAGAGATTTCCTGGTAGCTAAGGTAGTTGTGTTAGCTATTTTCCCAAGTTGTCTCATCTACGTTCTCTGATAATGATATGGGAAATTATAGGACCCCAAATAGGATTTTTAAAATAGAATAAAAGGAAAGAATAGTAAAGAACCTACAGAGGGGACCCTGATATCTGACAAATGGGACCCTCAGAGGTTGGGTGTCTTGCCTAAGGTCAACAAAAAGGAAAAAAAAAAGATTCAAACCCAAGTTTCCTCACTTTCAGTTTATGGCTGTTTTCATTGCACAACAAGAATGTAGAGTCAGAAATGTTAATTTTGTTGTGGAAGTGGTCCAAAACCTTACCCTGTAACCCTAGAAAGAAAGAACAAGTCGTATCAGAGCTGTAAAGAAGCCTTTCCAAACTAAGTTTAACTTAGAAGATAAATAGAAATAGTCAGGGGAGAGATGTTCCCCTGAGACCATCGAGCCCCTCCAAATGGAAGTCATCCAAAGATATCGATGGCAGATTTACTGACCAGGCTCACTGGCCAGTTGGAGTTCAAAGTGGACTTGACGCCCTCAGTGTGCACGATGGAAGAAACATCGTGTTCTCATTCTGTGGCCATGCACTGTCTTCGGATCATTAGTTTTATCAAGTTTTACAAGTGCTTTTACAAAGACAATAATGCCCATTTCCTGTATAGTTTACTTAAGTAAACAAGGAGACAGCAAGGTACCATCTCCTTTGTGAAGCAAGACTTTAAAATTTTTATCTAAAGAAAGAAAGCAAAGGATCTGTTCTCTGCATTGTTCCATAAGATAAGTTCCTAAGATAAATAGTTCTAGTTTGACCTCAGTTCAGCTGGGCAAATGGTTCCCTTTCCCACTACCCACCCACGTTGTGAACACCAAAGACTTTTTAAGTGGATAAAAATATTTCCAAACAGTTTCTTGAGCTGATCCTATTCTCATCAATGGGTCACTCCAGGGGTTCTGTGGGAAGGTGATTGCATGTTTCTTCTGGCAAAATAAATTTTTCTAAACCCAAGTTTATTCTGGGATGAGTATAAACTCCTATGAGCAACAGAAAACATGCATATCATCTGAACACAGAAACAATAATGCGTAGGGATAAACTTTGGAGTCAAACAGGCTTTGGTTCCAGTTCTGGGCTTCACCATCTTCGAAATGGTGACTTCCCAAAACAAGTCCCTAATCTCTTCATTTATATAATGGGACTGTCTGGCAGCTACCTCTTGGATCATTTATGAGTATTAAATGAAATAATAAATCTCTAAAAAGTATATAACAAACTAAATGTTCAATAAATATTTGTTTATTATTAAGTACAACCTCTTGTTAGGTCTACAGGGTACCCACCATCCAAAGAATACTGGAAAATGCAAATAATAATTGAGTAATTCAATTATAACTGAATAACTAATGTAATTAGCACTAAATAGCTGGACACTTTGAAATAATCCATTTGAAAAATGATCTGAGTTTTCAAGTTTATATCTGATTTCAATGTAGAGGCATCCTTTTACTTGTTTATTTATTTGGCAAAAACTTTCCTTACACATATAGTTACTAATACTATCCTTCAGGAACTTATGGGAGATTTTCCAGTCAACATGTTCTTGGTAAAGCCTAATGCGAAGGCTTGCTTACAATGCATGAGGCCCAAAACAGGACATTTCTAAAGAAATCCATAGTGGATTGGGACTGCCATTTTTTTGTAAAGCTTTAACTCATGGGGTAACATAAAATTTAATTTAAATTAATTAAAATTAAATTTAATAACAGACAAAGGCTGTTTCTCCAAATGTGAAGTGATTGGAACTCCCTATACGACCCCTTGGAGTAGTGATCAATGGGAGAAGAAAACATTGTCATTCCCAGAAAACATCTTTGAGGTGCTTTTTTCATGCTAGACACTGTACAAAAAGAACTGCATACTTATGCTCTTGTTTTTGAGGAGTTTAAAATTAAACTTTAAAATTGAATCAATATATTATTTGCATATAGTCAGTACATTTAAAGTCTCAAATCAGAATTCTTAAAATATTGAGTTCTTGTTCCAGGCAGAAAGTTAGCAATCTCAAACCATGTATGTATATAGCATATGTATCTGTAATTTTGTGTGTTTGCATGAAATGAATTATAAATTCAGTCACAATTTTAGTGGAAAATTCATCTATGAGACTATGACAGCATTATTTGGCAACTAAGACAATGCTTCACAAATTAGTAGTCAGGCAGTAATGCCACTTTCTCTAGCGTTTGCCTCTCTGTTGGAGAAATGGATAGCTATGCTAACCAAACTAAGTGTATACCCTCCACACCCTGCCCTCTATTTCTGCTGACAGTATCACCAAACTATTAATTACTTAGGCTTAAAAACCTTACAAACCCCTCTCCCTTGGTAATTTTACCCTGTGAAATCCACTGCCAACTTTTACCGATTCTACCCATTGTAGCGACTCCCCACCTGTATGCATTTTCCATTATCAGGCGCCCAGCACTCTCATGTGGACAGTCACAAAGGTTCTCTTATTTGCACACTTTCTGGCTTCCCCGTTTTGACCCCCTACCCCCAGGCCCCCGCCCCCGGCCCTGTGCATCCCAACACTTTAATGTCAGGCTACTACTGACAAAGCACAGAGCCGACCATGCCATCCTATTCAAAACCCACATTGCTCTCAAAATGAAGTCCAGACTCAACTCTGAGGCAATGATCTCACCAGCAACCATTTCCATTCTTATTTGGACTGCTCCCTGTCTGCCCCATGCTCTCTCAAATTCAACCACACAGGCTACTCAAAGATCTCTGCAGATTTGCACTTTTCTGAGCTACGTTTATATATAGGCTGTTCCTTCCAACTAGAATCACCTTCTCTCCCTCCCTACTTACACTGCCAAGTACCAGTCTACCATGAAGCTTTCCCTCCCACCTGGACCAGACTGGTTTCATCTTCCAGGGGTCTCCCATAGCAGTTTGGTATTCCCTCTAGCAGAAAGATTACCTGTGGCTTTCCTGTCTTGGACTGTAAGCTCCCTGAGAGCAGAAATCATGCTTTACTTACTGGTTTCTATATGCTCAACTAGAACATTCAACAAGTTCTTGGCACCCAAAAGGTGTGTAGTAAGCATCAGTGCACCCCAGGCAAGTTAAGGACTTAACACTGCTGAGTTTTAGTTTCCTCACTAGTAAAATAAAAATACAAAGACCTGAGACAGGGTCTGTATATCAGTGGTGCATATTAGATGATTGATAAGCCTTATTGTGTTCTCTCCTCTTCAAACTGGGTGTATCATGTAGGTCGACTCAGAATGAGGCAGCCTGGAGTTAGACCTGGGGATAGTGACACCCTCTACACCCCCATTTCTTTCTCTAAAACCTGGAGATAACAAAATCTACTTGTGAGAATAAACTCAACATCCCTCTTACTTAAGCACAGAGCTTAAAATCTATGGTTTCAACTGAATGTTTCATATGTGGAGGAGGGTCAGACTGGTGAGCCCATCCCATGACAGTCATTTCAAGACCAGAGCTACACAACTGGGATACGGCGAATCAGGTCAGAAGGTAAGTTCTGCTCTATGAATATGGAACAAGAGAAGCTAACTGACCCTTACAGAACATTGTCAATTATTAACTTTTAGAAAATTTTACTTGTTACAGGGTGGTTTCAAATCCCCAGGACCAGACAGATGTTGAAACCTAGAAATGTTGTGCTGATTTGGTGTGGATTGGGGTCACATGATGTTCGTGCACATCATTTTATGGACAAGTGACATTGTCACCAGAGGCTAGGGGGAGATTGCTTCTGTAAAAAGGTCCCATATTATCAGGGGTCAAGAGGAAGGGCAAAGCGGGGAGGGTACTGTTGTCCCTCCCTTTCCTTCTCTGGAAAAGGCAAAAATGGTGGGCCATACAAGCCCCTGAATACATGATCCATAGACCAGTAGGGGAAGCTGACCCAAGTGCTGTGCACTTGTCTTGGGAAAGTGTCAGTCCAATTTGCTATAAGTCTTTATCTCTGAGCTTCCTCATCTTAGGCCTCCAAAAAAATAATGTACACAAATATAAAGGATTGTGCCAGATACATGGGGATGTTATCATAGCTGTTTTAGTATATACTCAGATTTTGAAACAAGAAAACCAGCTCTTCTCATCTGAGGCCAGAATGACAATTAGTTCTTGATGAAGTGAAAGATAGTTTATTCATTCTTCCCTAAGGTCCCACCGTGTTATTTGATTTCAGCAATTCTGGTTTTTTTTATGTTTCTGCAATCTTTCATAGTGACTCAGAACAAAACGGGTAAGAGAATGTTGACCAGAGTGCACATCTAAAAGATGTGTTTTCCTTTCTATATCTGTGTGGATTTTATGAGTTTGGGGTACCTTAAAATTGACCAGCAAATAGTAAAATGTATACTTACATCTGAGGCATACCCATTATTCTACTTGTTACTATCAGATCTCCCTATTTGATGTCCTAGACCTCAAAGAGAAGTGCTTTGGGGCAGGGGTAGGAGTAGAAATAATATGACCTGTTATCCAAAATGAACACACAAGCACAGATCACTTTCCAAAATGTCCATGATTTCAGAGCTTAAATGCAGACACACCCTTAAAAGAAGCATTGAAAAGAAGAAAAATTGGCCAGCTTCCCAAATCTCACCGAATCCAATTGGACTGGGTGATGACGGAGATCAAAGGCATGTGGTGACTGGACAGAGAACTGGGAGGAACTGGCATCTTCAGGCCTGCTGAAAATTAGCCAAATCAACCACACCAAGCAAAAGCAAACTGAAAGTAAATATGGGAGAGTAATTGAATGCACATGGGGGCGCTCTTCACAAAATGAAAAGCTTGTGCGTTCCCAAAGGAGAAATGTCCAGGTCTTCAACAACATCGACCCAATGGTAAGAACAAAATAGTACTCTTTCTAATTGAGAAACTGAATCCTTTTGGCTTCTACTGAAGGGAAACAGGCAAAATCTCCTCTTGGTCATGGTACTCATGATTTTCCTTGTCCTCCTCCACTTCTATATCTCCCTTCCCTAAATAACTTTGTTTCTGGCTTGTTTCTAAGTAAAACGAGATTTTTTTAAATTGGGGGGAATTTTCTCCAGAAAAGCAAGTGTTCCTAATTCTGCTTTTTATGATGCCTTTGGTGGAAGTTTAGCTCAGTTGCTCAGAGATGTGATTTTTCCCGTGTACCAACATTTCCATGGTGCCTTGCCCCCCTCTGATGAACAGCACTGATAAGACCTCTCCTCTGGCTTTAGGGAGAGGGTCCACACAAGGAACCAAATGCCATTTAGACATCATTGGATCTCTTCTTCCTTTACTCCTCTTATTACTTGCTTGTTATGGTGAAAAAATTAATTTGCCTTTTCACTCCTCACTGCACATACTCTCCCAACCCCACACCCTCCTAGAAGTATAGAACAAGTATTACAAATTCTTTTCTGCAGGTTCACAGTATTACAGAGGGATATTATCAGAATGGGGGCTTTGGATAGGGAAAACCTTGAAAATGGAAGCCCGAATGAGGATACAAAGAAAGAAAAACAAAGGAGGACACTCTTTCCAAACCTGGGTCCCTTTAAAGAAAAATACATGGATTCCATTTTCATAGAGGGAAATATGGAAGAAACTACAACAGCACTTGAGGAATTTCCTCTCATCAATTTTTCTCTGGTCCCTTAATTGTGTTTAAGCCTTGGTGAGTACTTTGTTTACAGTCCCTAGCATAGTGATTTGCATCACCGTCTCTGGCTAGCTGTTGGCCTGGCCGGGAGCTGGCAGCTGTGTCAGTCCAATTCTGTCTGGGAAAGGTAAGGATCTTTGCCTTGGTTTTTGAAACTGGGAAAGAAATGTGGAATGTCTTTGGAGGGGTGGGGTGGGGTAGCAGGCTGTAGATTTAATTCATGAATTAGAAGCTTTCTGAAAAGTTCTCCAAGCTTAAAGGAATCTCCTGGTGCCTTCTGTTTAAAAAGAACCAGAAAGATTTCCTCTCCCTTCTGAAAGAAGTCTTGCAGAAAGAAGGCTGGTTGCTTTGTGAATGAGATTTTGCATTTGGGGGCAGGTGTCTCTTAAGGCACTCTCAGGAATGTTTAATATCTTATAGGTGCAGAGAGGAGGGAGGACAAATCATTCAAAGACATCAGGCATTGATCACTAGGAATTCTTTGAATTTTAATTTGAAGAGGTAAGAATCATTTAAAACTGCAGGTGTTCTTGGGTATAATGATAGGTATCTATTCTTTAGATATAATTTCTGCTTTATCCCAAAGCTTTCTACTTCTCTGTAGTTATCAGTACAAACCATCAGTTGTCTACTAGCAATCTGAAGATGTGCATCTGTGTATCTGGGCAGATGCACATACTCTGAAGAAGAATTAGGGTGAATGTAACATCTGAAGCCTCAAAAGGCTGAGGAAAGCTTGGGTATTAGGAGCAATAACGACAGACCAAGCCTGCTCCCAGTGCACAGATGCATTCACTGTCCTTCATTATAAGTTCAGCCAAGAGGTCACCATCAAGAAAAGGTAGATCCCTCTGGCTTCTCTCTGGAAGGAGTTCAAATCATGTACCTTTGACTTTGACAATGGGGGAACATGGTCAACAGGAAAGGGCGATGATATTCAAAGCTTCAGTGGGGTTATTGGATTATGTTGGGGAGAAAGCAGCCCCTGCTAGAGAGTCAAGAGGAATTGCCCCCGAAGGCCACAGTTCACAATGGGAAGACTGCTGCTCTCATAAGGAGCTTCTCACGAACCTCCAATTATGTGGCCCGTGGCTCCCAATATCCCTGTCCTCCCAGGGCATTGCTGGCAAGTGCTGAAATGCCGTAGTTCTAAGTACCCCTTCTCAAACACCAAGTGACAGCACTTCTCCTGGAGGATGAATGTGTCCCTTTACATCCCACATTTTTAAAGTCTGAGGATAGTATAGTCGTGGCCGAGGCCCTCCAGGTACGCATCATCCTCAGCAGGCTGGGGTCCCCCAACTCAGCCAGACCTCAGGAAATTTTCAACGTTCTTTTTAATGAAGAAGCCCTTTCTCTGATTTCCATTCTAGAAAAAAAGGACTTCTGGTCCCTCTCCCTTTATGACAAAATCACCAAGGTATGATTTCTAGACAAGGATGGAAAGAGTGGGCTATCGTAGAACAGAGGTGAGATGCCTGAGAACATCCATGCCCTCCACCAGAAGTTAGAGAAATCTAACAACTGGAGAGAAAGAAGGAAAACAAATCTCTTTGAAGATTTACTTTATATTTGTAGTATTAGTTGTATCAATTAAAAAGATATTATTCAAACTTGTATAGATTAAAAATAGAGGATGGATAACTTTTCGCTACAGAAGTATAGGGGTGAGCTTATAATAGTCACCCAGTATTATCTCAATTTTCCCTCCAGAAGACAACCTGGGACTTTAAAATTTTAAATAGCTTATCTGTAAGAAAGTCTAAAGCTCTAAGTCCATTTGCAGACAAGGGGTGGGAAATAGACCTTTATTGTTTGAGAGTGTGACATGTCAAGCCATATACATTTGAATATTTAAAATACCTTGCTCCTTTAAGTGGGTCAAGGATCTGCAGATTGACATCAACCAGGAGCTTGCTACAGACCTATTAAATCAATCTACATTTAACAAGCTCCTTACAAAATTTGTGTGCTCCTTAAAGCCTAGAGTTCAAACCAAGGGTTTCTCTCTGCGTGAACTTTGTCAGATTACTTAACCTCTCTGAGCCTCATTTATAAACTATCTATAAACTCATTTGTAAACTGGTGAGAATTAATGTTAATGCATGAACCTTGCAGGTGCTCTATAATGACAGTGATGGTAATGATGATTTCAGCATTGCCGAAGTTACTTCCTAGCACGAGTAGTAATCATGTTTAAATCAAAATGACTGTGTTTCCCCCTTAGTCACAGACATTTGTATCTCCCACCCTTGTTCCTAAATGAATTAACATCAAATGAGGGAGGGTGGTTTAAGCTTCAGATGGCCAGCACACGTATAGGAAGAAAGAATACTCGGGAAACCTGGGAACATAGATTTTTTTGCTGGCTTAGAGGCTGGATTCAGCTGCTCAATGACTTCACAGCTGTTCCTCCCTCCCTAAAAGTGTCTATCCCTTTGGTTCTGTCCCCTCAGCTGGGTCTGCAACGCTGACTCTGGGATTTTCTTGTGAAAATGCCTGCTGGGCGGGAGGAAGATCTGGAGGTTGGCTGGGGAAAAAATGAGTAATGCAAAGCAGTGCACTCAGTAAATGCTGCAAGAGAAATAAAAGTAAAAGCTGCCTCCTGTCTCTAGGGACTCTAGAATGATTCTGACTTATCATGTCACTGAGCAGAGCTGGGGGAAGCCAAAACTCGGAATCTGCTGGCAAGGAAAAGAACGAAGAAAAAAAAAAAAAAAAATGGTAGGGAGGGGCAACCGGCAGGGGAGGAAATAAAAAGAGAGAGAGGGAAAGACAAGCGTCATTTAGGAAGAGGTAGAGTAAAAGAAAGAGCTCCAGGATCTAAAAGCTACCATATAGTATTTTATAACTTTTCTTTTCCCCAGAGGAGATCCCTGTCCTGTCACTTTATTGACAGACGTGCTGTTACAGGCTGTCTTCCCAGAGGTCGCAGAAGAAGCTCAGACGCTGCTGTTCCTTCCCTCCCAAGTCCAGTGGTCTCCCTGGTAATGGATTGCTTCTCTCTGAGGTACGGGTCAGTGTAAGCCTTTGGGGGATGGAGCTTCATTTTCAGGTTAGCTGAAGTCTCAGCTTTGGGGTGAAGATATTTTTTCTTTCAGACAGAATCTCAAATATCCTTTTACTGGCCTAGCCAGTATTTAAGGTATCATTGAACAGCGGTGATTAATTTGGTGATTAAAAATCCCATGCAAATAGGCAGCTCTAACTTTTAGTTCATTGCACAAGGAGTGATATTTTTGACCTCCCAGAGCAAGGAAGAAACTGTGAGGTTTGATTTAGTGTTGAATTAGTTTTCAGTGGGTGCTTAATATGATCAAAGTATTCATCTCACTGAAATCATCTCCAGTATCTTCCTTTAAATGCTTTCAGTAACTATAACTGCTCAACCCTTTAGCTGCTGGATCACTTCTCGACGGTAAAGGAGAATGACTTACCGTGTCTGAGCAAGAGAAGGGTGTTCACTGATTTCTCGTAGATGGCGTTTCAACCAGAGGCTTTTGATTGAGAGTCTCAGATTTCACCCTGAAATGTTCAGATTCAAAATATTTAGAAAGATACAGCGCAGCGCAGCAAGTTTTTATACACAGCAGCGTGGGGTAAAAATGAACTTGTAAATCTTTATGCTTATCTAGTATGCTTATTTTTTTAAAAACATGTGGTACGTATAATATCAAAATTCCTTGTTGAGTTTAATGGAAAATTTGTGAATTGACAGCTAATTATCGTAATAATTGATCTCTTTAACATAAAACACAAAATTTTGTCCCCAAAATTGTTATTTTTCTTCTTTTCCCCTTTTCAAACGGTTCAGAGGATATTGCCACATTTTATATCACAAATCCTAGCCTTATTGTCCCTGAATTTTTGCCGAACTGCACCCCCATCATGGACCCAGGATTCATGTTTCACTGTATTTAATAGTTACAACAATAAAGATTCGTTAACTGTCAGCTGATGTAGAAGAACATCATTTGTACACTGATTGCTGGTCTTGACGTTGCTTTGGTGCGCAGTGAATGGGCAATAGTTTGGAAAGAATGCATGTTATGCCCGGAAACGCCGGCAGAGTCTAGGTTGCTGTGAGCGTGGAAGGGACTGTGCGAAGTGTTGTTTATAACGTGTTCTCCTCTTGAATGAGGCTGTTTTGGGATTAAGATTGAGGCTTCTCTGTGTGTCTAGAGGAAAGAAAAGCAATAGACAAAGCAGAAAAGCTTGTAAAACATTTGCAGACAGCCAGAGTGTACTAAGCACTGTAAAGTGCTTCCTGCTGTTTATATCTTCCCTTTCTTTATGGTTCTCTGCTTTATCTTGCTTTCTTCTCAATGCAAAGAGAATGCAAACAATTAGGAAAAAAAATATATTAAAGTTGATGTTCACAGGCATCCATGCCTCCTAGAAAAGAACACAGTGGTCTTTCCCCCAGCGCTTTACGCCTACTTGTGGGGCTTACTCTGATGCATTTAACCGGCATCTCCTGTCTTCTCCTCCACAGCTTCCACCCTGGTGAGACCTCCCAGGTCTAGTCTGTGAACTCAGCTAGGAGACAAACTGTAAAAATGACCGAAGAGCCCATAAAGGAGATCCTGGGAACCCCGAAGTCTCCCAAGCCAGTGGCAATGGAGAAGAGTTCCAATGGTGAAGTCATGGTCACCATGGTACCCCTGGTCAATGAGATTCAGCTGACAGCCGCCACGGGGGGCACTGAACTCTCCTGTTACCGCTGCATCATTCCTTTCGCCGTGGTCGTCCTCATCGCCGGGATAGCGGTCACTGCCGTGGCTTACAGCTTCAATTCCCATGGCTCCATCATCTCCATCTTAGGTCTGGTCCTTCTATCATTGGGACTTTTTTTGTTAGCCTCCAGCGCCCTGTGCTGGAAGGTGAGACAGAGGAGCAAGAAAGCCACGAGGCGGGAGAGTCAGACGGCTCTCGTGGCAAATCAGAGAAGCTTGTTTGCTTAGGACTGAGACCAAACGGAATGTGTGGTCTGAAGGACCTGCTCTCACTTCGTCAGCCAATGCACCCAGGACTGGTGTGGGAGAGGATGGACTTGGCATTGCCGCAGACCAGAGGCATGGGGGTGGCCTGAGGGTGGAGGATGGATGGGGTTCTCGTCTGTGAGCGATGACTTGTGTCTTCGATGACAAACTTAACTCTAAGGGCTATTTCTAAGACTGAAAAATCAGTTTTTCCTCTACATTACACATTTTAGGGGTCATGGGAGGTGCACGGCATTAGACAACATTGGTTCACCTTGGAAAGCAGGCAAGAGAAGATGAGTTCTGGCACACCAGCAACCTGCCTCCAAAATAGATAACCCATGCTATTAGCATGTTATATCATAAAAATGTTCTGCTGGGAGTCTAAACTGCCTTGAACTTTGCATACTCCTGTGAAATTCTGTGATCATTTTTTTTTCCAAAAAGTTGATTCTCTAGCATCTCTTTTATTTTTCACTTTCAGTAACTCATCACTGGTGGTACTTTTCTTGAAGAATAAACTAATATTTTTTATGTTTTAACGTTGGGCAGTTTTTAGATGATCGTAATGCTGTGTCAGAAGTTTTAAAAAAAAACGTAAAATGTGTAGCTACTCGATGACATGTGGGGATAAATTAATATTAAAATAATCCAATATAGCACTTTTGATGATTTTTATATTAAAGTTTAATGTACATTTTATTCAAAATAATAAATACTCATTGCTGCTGAAACTTCTTAAATGGTTATTTCCGTGGCAGTTACTGTTACTGCAGTTCCAGATGGCCCACCTTTCCTTGTCTCATTGGCAAGAACATCTCAATTGTATTTCTCTCAAGTGGGCATGATGCTTCTTCCTAACTGAACTAAAAGAGTTATATTTTTTATCACATCATTTTTTTTTTCATGACTCCTGAAGAATAATATGAATTACGTTTATTCTACAAGACTTATATGCCATTATAATTAGGAAATCAATGCCTTGGGTCAGGAATTTTATAATGTGTTGTTAAATGTGTGTTACATATTTATCAGATCAGTTGTTAAATATTTGTTTAACATATTTTGAGCACCAGCTATATACCAGGCATTGTGTACATTCTCAGGCTGCGTAACTGTTAGCAATAATACAATGCAAATAATGTTACTGCTTGAATTCTGTGAATATTGAGCAGATAGGACTCTACACCGTAACTCTAGCCAGAAATATCTCCGGTTCATGTCGTTTAAACCATGTTAAACTAGAGTGGAAAGATAGGCACGAAGCCTTTCCTAAACCTTGGAAAAACAAAGCAAAACAAAACAAGCCTAGCATAGCACTCTCGATGAAATGCATTCTATCAAGGACTTTAATTAAATGTGGCAGGAGCCTTCTGGCACTGACTGCTCCCTGGTGCTCAGGTGGTTTTGTTAAGGGGACACACCTTGATGACCTAGTTTCTCCTGGCTTTGAAGGTCAGGTGGTGAAAGTCTGGAGTTGTTGAATACAATTATCTTGAACACATGCAGGTGAACACTCTTCTGGACCGAATGCAAGTGTATGGCATTATGTTTATGACAGCGGGAGGGATACTGTATTTTGACATGCTTTTTTTTTTTTGCTCAAAGATATCCAAAAGCTCCCCACTGCTTGATGAAGAAATTTCTCAGATGAGTATTCAAGGTCCTGCTCTGTATGATCCAAACAAATGTATCCAGCTTTCATTCTTACTCCAAACCCAAAACTCATGAGGTAGCCAGACCAGATGATTCCCCATTCCTGGATCAGCCTTCAATTTTCCTGTCTCCATGTACATTCAAACTTCTGTTTTCCCTCCTGCATAATGCCATCCTTTCCCTCTCCAACTCAGATATATCCAAATCCATCTCATTAGAGCCCCAGCTTAAGTGCAACCTCTTCCCAGAGGTTCCCATTTATCTGAAAGGAATTGCACCTTCAAGAGTCTCTACCTATTTATTCTCTGATGGCAAATTTCATTTTCTACCACGTGAGTACCATAAATGTTTCATCTTCTTCCAAAACTCCTTAGAAGTGCATAACGTGTCATATATTTTTACACCCCTAATAAAATGACCTGCACAGATTAGGTACTCGATAAGTGTTTGCTAAATGAACGAAAGAATACAATTCAGAAAGTGTTGAGTGTTTGATCCAGAATTACAGTTTGTTTTAATCTCGTAAAAGAAAATTCTTTAGTTCTCACCTCTCCCAAAATAGGTCATCCTACTCCACCTTGCCTCTACTGGAAGCACCAGGTCCAGGTGAGTATTTACTACCTTTGTATAATATTTCTCTAGCCACGCCTGCCCTTCCAAATGCTTGAAAAGTAAACTTGTGAATTATTTCAGACCACCAGGGGGCCTCATGCTGCTACCTGAGAGTCCCAAAAGAAACCCCATGGAATGACTTAAATTGTAAAGACTGAAATAGGATCATACCGGAAATAGAGATATCTCTCCTATATGTGAGGAGTTGGAGAAGATCCTCCACTGAGCCCACCCCTACCCTCCTCCCTAAGCCACTTTGCAATGACTAATTCTGGGTTCTTCTAGTAAATACAGGAAGATCTTGCCCCGTTGAGGGAGCCTCCAGTCACATTAAAAAGGTGTACACACCTGCAGAGCTGTAAGGCACAGAGATAGTCCTATGTACTGTGGCTCCCAACTCCCACAAGGAGAATAAACCCAGACTTGAATCATGATATCACAATTATCTCATAACATATGTCTTTAATGGTCAAGGTTTGTCTTTACAAATGGTTTGATGATCTAGTGATAAGCAGGTGTTAAATGTATGCATAAGCATGATGCAGGGATATACGTATTGACAAGATAACCTGGCCCTACCCTGGAGGATCAGAAACCAGCTATCACCTGGAAGGAGTTTCCCTAAACCTCATACATCCTCGAATGCACAGGAATAACTTTTAACCCCATCCTGGGCAGCAAGTCTCTGCCCAGGTGAGAAACACAGCCATCTAGGGAACTCTGCTCTCCCCTCCTCACGATCTTGGTTGATCTAGGAAACCTTGCCTAGAGAAGATGGCAAGGTCAGATGGATCATGCAGGTGGCTAAGGCCAGATAAGCCCAGGAGATTCAGATCACAAATCCTCAGACCTACCTCTCTGTTACACCACCACCACTAGACAGACAGACAGACAGACAGAGACAGAGATCCTGGTTTGTCCGTGTTATGGTTTTGAACTTGGAAGATCTGGTTATGAATCCCAGCTCTCCTGTTAAACTAGTCAGGTGATCTTGAGAAGTTAAGCCTCATCTTTAAAATAAGTTTAGTTTTAAAGAAATGATTTAAATTTTGTCATCTATAAAGTACTACACTCTTGCAAAATTGTTATTTTTCTATCTAAGGTTGACCTCAGCTTCTTTCTCTACTTATTGTCCCAACCTGCCATCAAGCATCGAGCAGCCCCCTCTTTTGCTTAAATGGCTTTAATTAGTCACTTGTTTAACCTTGACATTATCCACGAAGGCTGTCTAGACCAAAATAATCTGGGGAAAACACCTGTTCCAAATATGAATAATAACTTACATTTCTTAATATTGTTATAATTTTTGGTGCTTTCACATACATTGGAGTCTTTGTAAAGGTATATTTAATACAGAATTTCAATTATGTGCTTTTTATTTATTTATTTTTTTCTTTGTGGTACGCGGGCCTCTCATGCTGTGGCCTCTCCAGTTGCGGGGCACAGGCTCCGGACACGCAGGCTCAGCGGCCATGGCTCACGGGCCCAGCCGCTCTGCGGCACGTGGGATCCTCCCGGGCCGGGGCACGAACCCATTTCCCCTGCATCGGCAGGCGGACTCTCAACCACTGCGCCACCAGGGAAGCCCCAATTATGTGCTTTTAATAAAAAAGAGATCAGGAGAGTGAGAAATCCCCCCCCACCTCCCCTCCTCCCATCCCCATTCCAGCCAATCTCATCTGAGGCTGCCCCCAAGAAAGGAAGACCAGAGCAAGAATCTAAAGAGAAGCAAAAAAAGTAAATTCCTTGTTCCTGGTTTTTGAGCCTCAAGGGCATCTTACTGATTTAAGGCTTATCTAAGTAATTTTCAAAGGTAATTTGTTCACACTCGATTTTTTACTTTACTCTTTGACCCTGTTCGGAGAGGGTAAGTGGTTTATCCAATCAAGGTTTCACAGCTGGTGAGGCGTTAAGTCAGACCAATTTGCTGACCAGAGATTATAGTTATTGCAGGTTTATGCTTAGCTGTGACAGATATCATTTCCAGAATGATAGGAAAAGGAGACCAAAAAAGGTTTTCTAATACCTATTTTCAGAAAACTCTTTTTTTTAAGTATAATATACATAGAGAAAAACGTATAGCTGAATGAATTTCACACACACACACACACACACACACACACACACACACACGCACCTGTGGAACCAGATGAAAAAAACAAATATTGCTGGTCCCTCAAAAGCCCCCCTTGAATCCGCTTCCAGTCGTTATCTCTCCAGGAGGATATCCTCACTCTAACACATGAGTAGTCTTGCCTGATTTTTAACCTTATATAAGTGGAATTGTGAGGTGTATACTCTTTGTGCCTGGCTTCTGTGCAATATTATGTTTATGAGGTACATCCATATTGTTGCATGTCATTATAAAGTGTTTATTCTCATCTCTGTGTAGAATCCCACTGTATGAATACACCATCATTTATTTACCCTTTCTGCTTTTGATAGGCATTTGGATAGTTTCTAGTTTCGAACTATTAAAAATAGTACTTGCGGTAGCCAGGCTCCCAGAGGCCCCCAAAGATGCCTGCCTCCTGATATTCACATACCTGCTACATTGTCTCAGGTTGGTTTGTGTGACCGATGGCAGAAGTGATGGTATGTCACTTCTAAGACTGGGCTGTAAAGACACTGAGACTTTCACCTTGGTGCCTCTCTCTCCCTCCTTTCTTTGGGGGAAGCCGTCTGCCATGTTGGTGGGGACACTCAGGCCACCATGGAGAGGCCCATGCGGGGAGGCACAGAGACCTCCAGCCAATGGCTAGAGAAGAGCTGAGACCTGCCAGCAACTACCTGAATGAACTTGAAGGTGGATCTGTGTCCCTAGAAGACAGCTTGACCAAAACCTCACGAGAGACCCTCAGCCAGGGCTGCATTACGTGATTATGACTTTAGAGGGATCTTGGCACTCGTGTCTCATGGGCCCTTTCCTCCACTGAGAAAAAAAAAAAAAAAAAAAAAGATGATTTTCATTTACTACAAGAAGGAATTTGTACTGACAAGCACTGTAAGCTCCAGGCACTGCACGTACTGCGCCTAATGGGTGAATTGGCCCTTCATCCAGCTAAGCTGCAAATTCCTGACCCACAGAAACTGAGATAATAAAATGTTTGTTGTTATAAGTTGCTAAGTTTTGGAGTAATTTGTTATTCAGCAAGGGATAGCTAATATTGTGCTATGATGAAATTTCTTCTACATGATTTTTAGTTTACATACATATACAACTCCTAGGTTGAGAAAGACCTAGGAGTGGAATCCCTGAATTAAATAAAGGATGGGTAATGTGTTCAGCTTTACTGCCAGTTTTCAAAAATGTTTGAATCAATGTATTCTCCTACCAGCACTGTAAGAGAGTTCTGGATGCATAACATCTCCATCAATTTTTTCATTTTCCATCTTTTCTATTTTAGTCATTCCAGTGGTTATAACATCCACTTTTAAGTATATATTTCAGAAAGGCAATGCCCCACCAGAACTTGGGACATGATAGGGCAGAGCATGCTAGAAAATGGGAGATTAGAGTAGAAATATAAGATTTAGATTTGGGCTTTGAAAAAGCAAAGCAGCAAGAAATAAATTCTTAGGGAAGTGCTCTGAGACTCCCAGACTAGAGACTGGGAGTTTAACCCATAATGTGAACAACAGCATTTACCAAGCACTTACTATACTCTAAACATTACTGTCTGAGCTTTGTTTGAATGGATACTCTCACTTGATGAAGTAAATCCTAATATTATCTGTATTTTACAGATAAGGAAACTGAGAGACAGATTAAGCCAAGTAATTGAGATCCCACGGCTAGTAGAGTAGGGTCTACTACTTAAGCGCAATGCCTGTACTCCCAGGTACATGGTAAACTTTCAATACCTGATTCTTGAACAAACATCCCAGCAGAAGCTGGGCAACACAGGGTCAAGAGTATAAGCTAACACTACAGACCAAGTCAACAGTTTTGAGAAGCTAGGACTGAAAATGTAGACGACCTCTGAACCATCTGCCACCAGAAGTCCGGTCTTCTTCTAATATGCAGCATTTTCCAAATATCTACACACTCTTATTAGCGAACCTGGGACCATCTCAGGAACCCAGCTTCATCTGCCACCAAAGCTGGTGCTTTCATTCCCAGCCTCCTTGAGTTTCCTGTGTGGAAAACTCAAGACCCAGAATAACAGCCAGCCTCAGCCTGAAACTGGAGGCAGGGTACAGCAGTGCATAGCAGAAAAACTTACACTGTAGGGGGAACCAGAGAAGGCTTCCTGAAGGCAGTGACTTGACGAGAGGAAGACAATTAGAAGAGTTAGCCAGGTGCAGGCAGTAAGAAGGAGCAATAAGGGATAGTCCCAGAGGTAGTATCATGAGTGAATGCTGAACAGTCATGGAGAGAGCTGGCCTTCAGTCTCTCTGCCTCACCAGATCACCAAAAGACAAAAATGAAAGAACTTGTTACGGGGATTTATCAATTGCAAAATTCTGTCCAAGCAAAGAGGCTCAATAACTCCAATATCCACAGGGCTCAAACTTATCACCAGAGGATCAAACATTCAGGTTCTAAAGGAGCAGAAACACTTTACTTCAATCTATGAGTTCTATGGGGATCGTGAATAAAAAATATTATCATAACTAAAATCTTCTTCCTCCTCATGATATCAATACCTATCTTCCCTGAAGACAGTGTAACACTGTGGTTAAAGCCATGAACTCTAGAGACGAAGCACCTGGTCTTGAAATTCGGCTTTCTCACTGTGTATCTCTGCACAAGTCAATTTCTCCATGCCTCAGTTTCTTCATCAACAAAATGGGAATAATAATGGTATACCTCATAGGATTGTAGTATTAATTGAGTTAATTGATATAAGGCACTTTATGTCAAAGACTGGTACTCACCATATTAGGTAGTACTTTCATCTATCTTAAAATTAATTTTAAAGCTTAGCTGACGTGTGATTTGAGTGAGTTTTTATGACATTTAAAACTACAAAAGCTGCAAGAAAGTCAGTTTAAATGGGACATTAGTAGAAAAACAGCAGTTTACCCCAGGAGTGAAACTGCAAACACTGAGAGAAAACAAGTTGACACAGGAATTTGTATTAGGCCATATCTATCAGGAACCCACCCCCTTCAAGTCCATGTACATATCAATGTTTGGTTTTCTTGATCAGAAGTTCCTTGTGTTCAGCATATCCTTATCCAAATTTATATATCTCAAAAAAACCTTAAAGCTATCATGCTATCTGATAGAGGGCCGGTTAGCATTTACATGGTGCTTAGATGTAGACATAGCATTTTCACTTGCATCACCTCGCTAACTCCTTCCAGAAGATGTATGAAATATTATTCTCATTTTTAGATGCGGAAATGGGAGCTGGGAGTGGTGAAATGGTTTGCTTGTGATCCAACAGGTCATACCTGATAGAAATAAAACTCACAAACAGATCCAAGTCTTTGTCGTTCAATTCCATCTTGTCCCTGGGCCCGGAGGTTCCTATAGGATGCCCACCCTTAGGGGTCTATGCCCCTTGGCCATGCAGCTAAGGATGTTTCAAAAGTCTTAAAATGGGTTATGCCTACAGCTATGCTTTACTGTTCTTTCTGACTGGACATAGACATTTTTTAAAAGTTGAGGTGGTAAGCTGAGATTTGTATCCACATCTAAAATAAGTGTACACACACCATTGTAAAGCCATTATACTCCAATAAAGATGTAAAAAAAAATAAAAATAATAAGTGTATAGTTTTAAGTCATATAGAAAATATAACATGATTATGCAACATACAAATTTTACTAACCAGATCTTATTGCTTTTGAGGATTTTGTTTTGTTTTTAAATAATAGAAGCTTATGTCTCAACCAAGAGATCATTTTGATCAGTGGTTCCTAAATGCCTGTCCATGCACTAACTGCATCAGATCCACCTCGCAGCTCTACAAAGACCAGGGTTCACAGGTGCTGACCCCAGAGATTCTGGTTCAGTAGATTCAAAGTGAGACCCAGAATCTGTATTTAAAAACAAACTGTCTCAAAAAATGTAAATTAATAACCACAATATGATACCACTTTATTTCTCAATAGATTTATAATAAAGTAGAAGATTAATAAATACAAGCATTGGTAAGAGTGAAGAATCGGGTAATATGGCCATATTTTATTAAAATTTAAATGTGTATGCTCTTTATCCCACTTTTGGAAATGTATGATAGCTATAGATGTAATAGAACTACATGAGCATTTATTTCTGCATTGCTAGCTTGTGCACACACATGCACCAAAACAACCTTTGAATGAATTATGGTGCTTCTATATTATGTATACCATGTAGCTAATAAAATGAATAAGGCAGACTGGTATGTACAAATGTTAATTTGGAAAGATGTCTATAATATACTATGTGAAAAAGCAAGTTTTCAGCTACTATTTATCATCCAATACCATTCTTATAAAATAAACTGGAAGTGTTTTTGAGCACATTTAAACAAAGAAAAATTATAGAAGAACACATGGTATGTCATTAAGTGTGGGTATACCACTGGGGTGTTACTTCAGGGAAAAAGAAGAAATTTTTCTTTAGACTCTTCTATATTGTTTGAATTATTATAATGAGCAATAATTAAAAGGATATAGAATGAGGGGGAAAATAAAGTGGTACTTGGAGAAATACCACAAATACAAATAAAGCACTTATTGAGTCTGGTATGCAGCAATGTTAGGGAATTGCTGACTCACACCAGCTCCCTTCCAAGATGAGGTTCGTCTCTGATTATTCATTCACTCGTTCACTCATTTGCTCAGTATTTACTGAGCACTCACATCGTGGTATTGGAAATTTAAGAAGTGAAAAGAAATGTTTTGTGATTGAATTAAGTCTGGCTCAGGTATTCAGGTATAATCTTACAAAAAGAGTAAAAAGCCTATAGGGTCAACTTCCCGTTCTATGTGTTAACCTCATATGTATGGATTCCAGTACCTCTGGTATCACGATAGAATGGGAACACAATATCTGTGGTAATCTGGAATGAATACATATAAGAATCTTGAGTGTAAAAGTAACAGGAGTACAACATAGACTATTGGTTTCCCCTTCCTTTCTAAGTTAATCACAGATGTTTATAGGACATAGCCTTATGTGTGTTTGGTCTCATTGCATCACTCGTGGTACAACGTTGGTAAATTAATGAATCAGTAACAATTCAGAATACTCACTCGGGAGGCAACGATATCCTAAAAAATACTTTTTACCTAGGAAACTTGAATAGTAGTAGAGATAACCCAGGCAGGGCTGCTGAGAAAGCCCTTTGTGCTGTTTTAATGGGGACCATCCAGCATTGAGTCACAGTGGATCTGACACTCAGAGCTCTCGGGTTCTCAAGCATTTTCATCAGGAAGTGTAGGCCACGTCCAAAAAAAATAGACTTACACTTTTGCTCCATCTCAGCCTCCTATCGAGAAAAGCAAACACAGATGATTTTCCATTTCAAGTTCAAATACAGAATGGATGGCTTTTTGTTTTGCTTGACTGGGGTAGTTAATGAGAGTTCAGAGACTGGCAGCTTGCCAGACATAAATCAGTTGTGATCACATTGTTGTGTGAACCCAGAAAAAGAAATAGAAAAGAGGGAAGGGGTAGAGCCAGAAAAACTGTACATTTGGGAAAGGCGTGACTGTGATCACTGGTATTTCAAGGTCTGGCACACATTGCTTTTCTGCAGAGAGTGGCTAGTCCAGAGAGAAAAGGGACATTTGAAGGCAAGATATGTGTTGCTTCACTCCTCTGCAACTAGACTCTATAATAAAGTGTTTGCATCAGAGGAAGGCTGACAACGCATTTTAGCGCTTTCACAGTTCTAACTTAATCATGGCAGGAAGGTTTCCTGCCACTGGCAGAACAAGTTGCGTCACTAGGAACATCTGACTCCAGGATCCAGTGTCAATCACTTTGCCTAAGGTCATTAATACATACTGGGGTGTCACCTGACAACATAAAGGCTTTGCCCAAGTGACAATTAAGAGGTAACACATAGCATGATAAATAATTGAACAGGTGGATTAGAGAAATGTCTTTCCTGTGCAAAATGAGATGGGTGATTGCCAGTCGTAAATCCAGCCTCTTTGGCCATATTCCTCCACAACCCGGGTTTCTAACCAGTTAGACTGCTCTATTTTTTTTCAGTTTGCCTGTTTTGGTGGTTCAAGGAGTCTCTGGCCTCATGGAATCAGACAAGCTGTAAAGAAAGGCAGCACCTCAGGAGAAGTTCCCAAGAGCATCTTTCAAGGGACGCCTGCCAGTGACGGGTTGCAGGGACTTGCCCACTGGGTGGAATAATATTTGGATGTGGTTTGTGCAGGACGACGTCTGCTGTGGATCAAGTGGATTTAAGAAATGCCCTGTTTGACTCACTGGTGCCAAAACACCTGTGAAGTACAACCTGAACCACACCTTTCATACAGGGTCTCGCATTTGAGTTTTTAGCTTGCTTTCACCCCAGACCAGTAACAGAGTTTAATTCTCCCAAAAGGGGACACAGGGCGCTGATTTACCGTGCCTTTCACAGCGGTCCAAACAGGTTTGCTTATTGATATCCTGGAAATATTTAACACCAGAGAATTCCTGAATCCTTGACTTGGTAACTGTCCATCAATAGATGTTTTTCCAATAGAGGAAAAAGAAGAGAGAGAGAGAAGGAATGAGGAAAGAGAAAAAGAACACGGTGACTTTTACAAACAAGCCACCATCCTAGTTTCTATTTGCAGCCCAGCGGTAGTATTTGCAGTTCTCGGTAAAAATACAACCCTTGAACTTGGAACTGCCGCTACCACGGAATATTTTTAAATGGTTACGAAAGAAGTCTGAGGACTCAGACTGGCAACCCGCAAAGTTCCTTGGCCACACGGTGGATAGTATTTGAGATTCACCAAGGAGACAGACTCCTGTTTCACCAGCTAGGTCAGGTAAAGAAGACAAGTTGGGACAAAAAGAAGGGCAGACGTAGCAGATTCCCCATCTTCCAAAACAGAAACGTTCACCACGCTAGAATTGTGCAGAGGCAGAATGTGAAGACAAAATAGATTTTTTTTAAAGAAAAAAATGTACGAGGGAAATTTCAAACATATACTAAAACAAGAGAAAATGGCATAATGAACCCCCAGGTACCCATCACCCAGCTTCAAAAATCATCATCTCACAGTCTGTTTTGGTTCATTTGTACTCTCCCCCCAACTCCCATTTACTACCAGATTATTTTGGAGTAAATCCCAGACAACATGCAATAGATGAGTTAAAAGGCAAACTTTTATAAGGTTTATGACTTGGTTAGTTAGTGAAGTTAAATGCTGTAGAAGCCCAATTAGGATAATTCATTTTGAATAGACATCCTAAGAAAAGTTTAGACAAACTTTCCCTGAACTTTCATACTAACTAAAAACTGACTTCGCATTAGTTATGTAAAACTTTTCTTAGGGGTGCTGTCTGATGGCAAGTGAACAGCAGACCTATATGGTCTTGCAGATGGTGTAGCTTAGGAGAAATAAGGGTGGAGTGTTATTGAGAAGGGTGCTGACCCCAGGAAAGGGTGCAAAATGCAGTTTGAGATTACATGGGGCATGGAGGGGCGCGGAGATCAGAGAGTCTTTGCCGGTAACTACGTGGTCTGTAGCCAGAGCTGTTCTTTGATCTTCATCCTTCAGACCTTATTATTAATCTCCCCAGAGGGCAGCCCTTTCCCTCCTCACACACCCAGTCCAATCCGGAATCACAAAAGGGCAAGGAACGTTGGGGGTGAGCATCTGAACATATTAACTTCCCTGGGCTGCTCTGTAGCTCTGCCTTCTAGCCTCTACTTCCTCATCTGTGTAAAGCAGAGGAGTGCGAGCAAGACACTCAAAACACAATGGAAGTCCATTTGCGGTGTGTGTGGTATATGCAAGTACAGATTTAGCAAAGATAAAATTAAAATGTTGCTTAAGAAGTTTTTGTTGTAATTGTGTATGGAGTAATCAATCCCAGGTTCAATCCTTTGCAACATCTCACCTCCCCCATACATTTAATTATATCTGGATAAATGAAAACTAATTTATATGTATACATATTTCTAAGTTATATATAATTAAATAATATATATTTTCACAGTTGCATACATTCAATTCAATGGATTTTTAAGCTCCTGCTATATAAAAAGCACTGTTGTAAATGCTGGGGGCAATAAAAAGTTGAATAATAAATGATCATTGGGCTCAAGGAGGTTGCAATGTAACAGGATTCTTAAGGCAAGTATCTACGTGGCCATAATGCTACAATAAGAAAAATACAAGAAAAGGAAACAAATGTGAGTGACAAAAAATGTTATCAGCAGAAGGTGATGAAAATGCAAAGAAGGGAACTGTCACTAATTGATGGAAATGGAGAAATGAATCCTAAAAGGTGTCTTGGAAGAAGTGCCGTTGACATGGGCCTTGAAGCTGCGGGCAGGAGTTCAGTTAGTGAAATTGGAGTTGAGGGGAAGAAAGCATTTCAGGAAGAAAGAAATATGAAAAAAAAGGGGAAATATAGTACAAGTGGAATGTATTCAGGGAAATGCACACAGGTCACATTGGCAGGAGTAGAACAGGATATAAAAGGTAAGTTGATTGCATCAAGGCAGGTAGCAGAGAACTTCAGAGAGAGTTAAATGCACAAAGCCTGAAGCAAGATTACTTGAACCTAGCTCCGACTCTGAGCTGAGTGATCTTGGATAAATCACTGAGACCTTAACCTTCAAGGTCTTTGTCTATAAAATCAGGATATGAACAGTGCCCATCTCTGGCTATCGTTGTTTCATTACCTTATCTGTGCAGCATGATGAGATTTCCTGGCTCCTGAAAGAGAGGCAAGGCCACTGCAGTTCACAGTTGTGTTGGGGATCCTTCCACCTACCACCCCAGACATGAGCTGATCCAGACAGGTTTGAAGCCTGGAACCGCTCTAGAGAAGGAGGAGATTCTTCTGGAAGATGGCTTTTTGGTTGCTGGCAGGGCAGCAGAGCTTTGCCTGGATGGAAAACATGTTTACAATCCCAGGGAGGCCCAGCCAGCATCACTGCTTGTGTTGACTTTGCTGGGTGGGCCACCTGCAGGTTACTGGCTGGAGAGGGACCCATGTTCTGAGAGCAATGTCAGGATCGTCCCCTTTTCAGTTAGTTTGCCTTACGACACAACCAGCTCTGTCTTCACTACACTCCCAGCCCCAGGACCTGGAGCTCTTTCCAGTTGAAAAAGTCTCAAATGTGGAAAGCAAAAGGGGGGTTGGGGGTGGATAGTGTATGAGAGGTAAATGGGAGCTGACAGCGCTGGGATGGATGGGTCACCTCTCTGCTCTGTCCCCTTTCCAGGGTTATAAGATCCTTTCCTCCTGGAAGGGGTGGAGTGGGAGCTGATGCCAATTTAGTGGTCACAACTGGATGGCTCTCCCTTCCTGGAAGGCCTGGTGACATCTCTCCTACCATTGTGATTAGCAAGAAAGCATTCACAAGGATGATTATCTAATCAGGGAATTAGCCTTGGTTCATGAGGCGAGCGTGAGGAGACTCTTAAAAAATCTAACAGAAAAAAAGGTCCGTATCAGGAAATAGCACCAGTAGTCATACTCTGACTGATTATTACACACAAACACTATTAAGATTTGGGGCAATTATTTGTCAACCAACATCCAATATAATTGGCAGATATTTATCTTGAGCATCTACTCCACTTGAAGCTGCCAATTTCTCCTACTTGATTTCTTCCCTTCCAGTCACTATACTAATTTCTCGGTTATGGTCTAGGGGCCATTTGATTCCATATTCCCTGTGGTGCTTGTTAAAAGTTTAGATTTCTGAGTACCACCTTAGATCTATGGCATCAGAATCTACAGGGAGTGAAACCAAGGAATCTGAATTCAAAATATTTTTATTAAGAAAATTTCAAACATATTCAAAAAGTAAAGAGAAAAATATAATGAACCACCTGCCATGGACTTGTCACCAGCTTTAATTATTATCAACTCCTGGCCAATATTATTTGATTAATATCCTCTCCCCAAATTATTCTGAAGAAAGTCCCAGATATCATATCATTTCATCTGAAAATAATAAATAATATCTCTAAATAATAAAGACTTTTAAAAACTCTAAATACAATTATTATTTCTTTAAAAAATAAGAATATTTTTCATACCAAACATCT
Source organism: Kogia breviceps (assembly GCF_026419965.1). NCBI lineage: Eukaryota > Metazoa > Chordata > Mammalia > Artiodactyla > Physeteridae > Kogia > Kogia breviceps. The sequence goes on from NC_081328.1 coordinate 26,780,281, forward strand.
AGTCAGTATTCAAATTTCCCATGTTGTCTCACAATTTTCTGAATCAAAATCTGAGTAACTTTCCAGCATTTCAATTGGCCAATACATCATTTAGCTCTTTTTTTCTTTATCACTCTTTTCCTCCTTTGCTTCTTACTTGTCAAAGAAATTGGGTTGTTTGCCCTGTAGAGTTTCCCAGAGTCTGTATTTTGTTAGTTATATCTTTGTGCTATCATTTAATATGTTCTTTGACCCCTGTATTGTCTTTAATTGATATAATAATGTTATATAATAATTAAATTTACAATTTATTATGTACTTTACTTATAATTATATAATAATTAATAATAATTTCCTTATTACCATTGAAATGTAAAACGTTGATCAGATTCGAATGTGATGTTTTTGTCGAGAATACTTCCTAGGTGGTGTGAAGTATTGAATACCTCTCTCTGGGGACACTGCATGTCTGGTTGTTTTTATAATATTAAATCAATGAGCTATTGATGAACATTGCTCAGTTCCACTAACTCATTGAGGACTCCAGTTCTTTATTTTTAAAGCAATCCAAGTAAATTTTACATACCTTAAAACTCAAGGGTTTTACTTTAGTCCTTTCTCCATTCTGCTGGCACAATTACCTTACCTTACCTTATTTGCCCTCTAATAAACTCTTCTAATAACAGATTGAGGCCAGTAAGAAAACTCTTTGGCATGTGGGAAGACCACATTAGTGTTGTATTTATCATTACTTTTTAAACTTAAATATGAAATTAATATGATCAATACTTCATATATGAATCCATCAAAATACTGAATAAGATTTGTAATTAGTTGCACATATATTTGGGGAGTAACAAAAAAATTTGATGGTATGCATGATCAAGAAGGTTGGGACACTGTAGCCTAAAGAACGGAGCCCACATCATTGAGCTTGTCAGATAGGTACCATTCCCCCAGCTTTATTTCCCACCACTGTCCGTCCCCTCACATCCTATGTCGTAGAGACACTGGACTTCAGCCACTGCTCAGTATTTCGTGTTCTTTCACACCTCATCGTCAATGCATGTGCTTGCTCTGTGCCTGTATTGCCCTTCTTCCAGTTCAACACCTGACAAGTCCCTCTCTATTGAAGCTTAGCACAAGTAGGAACTTCAAGCCCTGATGAACATAGTGCATATCTTCATTCTGGCTTTTATCTTTTGGCAATGTAATTGTTCTTTACATGTTTGTCTTTCACTAAGAATGACATCAACATGAGCAGAGAGGCTGTGTCTTTTGGCTCTGTGTATTTTGGCTCTGTGTATTCTTCTCTGTATTCCTAGCCCAGGATCTGGCACATAGGGTATATACTTAGAACATGTTAAGAATGATGAAGAAAGGTAAGATTTGAGCTTGATATGGACAAGCAGAGAGAAGCAAGGCACAGCAAAGAGATAATTGTGAAAACAACAAGGTACTTTGGGGGATAGATAAGTTAGGATCCTTAAGGTTTAAAGCAACAGAAACTAGCTCTGTCTGTAAGAAGGACAATGGAAATGTATTGGAATGACATCAGTGGCTTACAGAATCATCAGAAAGCTGGAGGACCAGGCTTAGAAAAAGGCTGGAAGCAAACATATTTCTCCAAAGCCTAGAAGCAAGCAGCACAATAGTCTTTCAGCCAGAAGACTCCAGCCAGGATGCTGCTACAACTGCCATAGGACTCAGCCAATGCCACCACCACCACCGTAAGTGAATTCCAACTGCTTATCTATCTTTGCACCACTCACTTAGTAGTCATTCTCTTGGATGGGAGCATCTGATTGGCTAAGGCTAAGTCCGTTCTCATACAATGAGAGCAAGGAGGGAAGAGATGGTGCATTTGACCCTGTCTCCCACCAGGAATAACATAATGGATTCTCCCCCAGATAAGAAGGTAAGGTAGTTGAATTGTGGGATAGCCAAAAATAAAAGTACACTTTACTTTAAAAATAAATAAATTATATTGATATTAGGGCAAAGAATTCATCTAGGGGAATGGTGAGAGATAAGTCTAGAAAGATAGGTAGGAAACAAGGAGTATAGTTCCTCACTAAATATCCAGGCAAAATAATTTAGTATTTATGCTGTAGACAATGGAAGAGCTCCTGAGGTTTACCTCTAGAGGAGTAATATTATTAAAGAAATTATTTGGACGATTAAGGTGATCCCTTTTGGAATGTTGGGTTAGACAGGAAGACACTGAAGGAAGAGAGATCAGTTAATGAGTATTTGCAATAGTTGAAGTTCCACAGATTAGTCATTAATCCACAGTCTAGAAACGTTGAGTTGGAGCCTCAAATATCAAAGATAAAAGCAGATACTAAGCCTGAATCAAGAGCCAAGCATTACAGACCAGAAAAAAAAAAAGTAAAGGGGAGACAGGAGACCAGACTTAGAAAGTCTCTAAGGAATTTTGCTAAGTGGACTGCTGCTCTCTGCACCTGTTGTTTCTTATTTAGACACAAGTGCTTCTACTCCTATCTGGGGATACCTTGAAGGCATCTCATGGTCTCCACTAGGTATTAGTGGAGATTGGGATAAGGGCTGGGTAGGCAAATGTGATGAATGATAGACTGATGGTATTACTAACAAAAATGTGGAGGGAAATGTAAAGGACAGGTCTGATGGAAAATGGTAACTTCCATTAGTCTAGGTATATAGAGTTTTGGATACTAGAAAGGCTTGATGTAGAAATACCTTCAGGAAATTGGAAAAGCAAGTTCACATCTCAAGAAGTGGTTTGGGGTGTGGGATGGTTGGCCCTTCTGGTTCATTCCTTTGCTCTGATTCTATAGCACTGGGAAGATATACTTAGTATTTAACCATGGAAGCAACAATGAAGTCAGTCATTTAGATACTGGTTAGTACCATGGAATACATACATCTTTCCCTTGAGATCTCTAGGACATCTTGTGAAGTCTGAAGCTAGCTCCCCCAGCAGCCATGCTGATTTGGGGGGAACTTTCTAAGGACTTCTGTAAATGAGGTACCTCGGCTCATATCAGGAACAGATGGTGATTATTTAGCGTCCAAGGAGATGCCCACAGATTGCTCTTTTTCCCCAAATCACCTTTCCTGACTACCAACTTCATTAGTAGATTTTCTGCCTTAAAATCTGGTGGGCCAGGCCCATGCCATCCTGGCTCAGCTTACCCAGAATCCGAAACAGTAGAACTCTCCTTCCACCAAGACTGGTGCATTTTCCTGTGTCTCCTTCCTGTGTGTTGTCATGTATTTGCACACACCTCCACCTCAATGCCAGCTACACCATAGTACAATTTACCCACCTGTGTGTCTGTCTTTCTTGCTTGCCTAGGAGGTCCAGGAAGGCAGGGACTTACTTATACGTACATTCCCTCTCTTCTCTTTTCCCTCTCAGTATAGTGGTAGGCAGAGATTAAGTACTCAATGAATTCTCAGTTGAATGGACCTTATATAACAGCCACAGGGTTGCTTTAAACTGCCCAGCCTGAGGCAACAGGCAAGAAGCATTTACATCGTCATTTGCCCTATTAGCTCAGTTTTACTTGAGAAAAAAGTCATAAGCACATTGAAAGATCAGACACTTTTACCATCTCTGTTGTTTAAAAGGAATAATTTATCTCTCTAATTTTAATCTGGCTCTCTACATCCCTCTGAATGGCATCTTAAAAGCTGTGCTCTGTGGAGGCTTGGGTTAAGCACCTTTGTTCTTTACAGGGCCTTGGAAACACTTCGAACCCTGGAGCCTGAGAGGGGAGTTGCTTATACCAGCTGAAACAATCACAGGATCCAGACTGGAGACAGAGGAAAAAAAAAAAAAAAAGAAAGAAAGAAAGAAAAAGAAAAAAAAAAAAAAACCCTCTGCCCCCATTCAGTGGGCTCTCCATTCAGCCTGGGGTGGTGCGGGGTGGCTTGGTTTGTGAATCCAGTTAGCAGCAGCATTCCTGGAAAACTGGCCCATTGCTGAGCTTTCTCGTGAACTTCATCCACCTGTCATGCTGGGCCTTGGAGGGGAGCCAGGACAGGCAGGAAATAATAGGCTGCAGGATACCGGTGTGTGTCAGTGGCCCCGACCCTCCCATTCCTGAACACAGATGAGCCAGAAGCCTGGGAGGTGTCACCGTGCTGAGGATGGGCTCAGGAAGCCATAGAAAGACTAGCAGAGGACAGGGGAGGCCCAGAAGGCATGACGGAGCTTTCGACTCACAGTGGGCCCCTCTTCAGGATTGCGGAATCATCTCTGCAGGGAAATGGTTCTGGCTCTGGCTCAGACACATCCCTTTGTTCTCATTGACCTCATCCTGCATGCATCAGGCCCAAAGGAGAATGTCTGGGTCCTTCCCATCTCCACATCCCCCCTCCCCTTGGCCTCTCTAGTTGGTCAGAGAATGGTCTACAATGACATCAACTGGCTAGAATTACATAAAACTTCCCTTTTCAACTCCCAGACTTCTGGATTCATACTTTGTTTTGTTTTTAATTTCCAAATGATTTCCCTTTGTCCAGCTGGGTTTCCCCCCTCCCCACCGCTATCTCTGTCAGTTTTAATTTCCTATTTTCCATTAGCCAGGTTTCAGGCAACGAGGTGGAAGAAACATGGGTTCTCAAGGAGCTCTAACTCCTAAAGACAACCAACACTGGGAAAATTGAAATATTTTACTCTAGAAGCAAAGAACTCTTAGGTGTCTGGTGGGGTGGGATTAACTCAGAGAGCGTCAAGCCTGTTGTTCTGGGAAGAAAGAAGTTTCAGATGGTTCTTCCTCCTCGTAAGCCTTCTTACAGCCAATTCCACTGTGGGTGATGAAGGTGGGGAAAATGGACATTTACCTGTGCTTCTGGATTCTGGGGATGAACCACCTACAGGTGCCATTCATAGATTTGAAATTAGCAAGATCACAGGCCAGGGTGTCTCAAATTCTAATGTGTCTGTGAATTCACAGGGGATCTTGTTAAGATGTTGCAGGTTGGGGTGGGGGCTGAGAGTCTGCATTTCTAATTGGCTCCCAGTCTATATAGATGCAGCTGGTTCTCAGGCCACAATCTGAGTAGCTAGGCTATATTTACCTTGCTTCTCAAAGTGTGGCATTTTCCTTACCTGGCAATTTGCTTTTTGGAGATTTATCCCAAAGGAACATGGATAATAGATCTGTACTGGGGCAAGAAGTAAGATTGTGTGATGAAAAGAGGACTAATTGGGAGCAAAGAAATCAGTGCCATGTTCCAAGTTATGCAAAAAGCTAACTGGGTTCATTTGAATAAGCTATAACCTCTCTGAGTTCCAAGGAAGTGGTTAAACTAGGTTGGCGAGTTCTCAGACTTTTCATATGGGACATGTGTTTGGAAGGCTCTTGCAAACAACAGAATAACCCATGTGGTCCTATCATAGACAAACGGATGATTTCCATTTATCCTTTTGAAAATTTAGAAAATGCACCAGGGCATAAACAGGAACACCTGTTTGGCAACCTTTGTATTTGATGGTGTCCAATCTCCCTTCCTATGATCCCAGTAACAAGCATAAAAGGAAAAGAGGGATGGATTTTCATTGTGTATGAAGTATAAATTTCTATTGGCAAAGGTTAGCTTAATACTTGATACATTATTGGGAAGGTTTAATGCTGGATACATTATTGAGGGAAAAAATTGATTCTCTTTACCTAAAAATCATTAGGAAAGCGTCCCAAGCTAGGCTGTTGAAAGGATGTTTCTGCCGAAAAGCAAGAGAAGTGACTGTGATTGTAAATGTTCTGAGTGGCACCTGCCTTGTGTTTCTCAGTTAGAGACCCAGCAGGAGACAGGGGGCACACTCAAATCAAGATGATTTGAGGAAGATACATAAAGGGACTATTTTCAAAGGTATGGGTGGGCTTCCTCAGGGATAGTAGCCATCCAAGCCTCAAAGATATGGAGGAAGAGGCAGTCATGAAATCCTAAAAGGAGAAACATTTGTAGAGATGGCCAACTTGAGTGGATCTGTGGCCGGCTGGAAGCAACTTGCAGAAATGGAGGTGGGAAATAACACCAGGACCTCACTCTCTTCCTTCCCTCTAATCTCCTGAAAGCATGTCCCAGTGACCACACCCATGGAAGCCAGAGAGGTTCCTGAAATCAATTCCTGGGGCAGAGAAAAGAGCGAGTAGGGAGGCAGGGTCAGAGAGTGTGTCTCAAGGAGCAACTGAAAGGTGTTGGACACACTCATAAAGTTCCTTGTGCACAAATGATTGATAGTACAAGGTATTCTGTTTATTTCAGCTCAATTTTGCCTTTAAGTTGAGCTACCAAGGCCAGAAATATCGTCCAACTCTGTATCCCTTCCAAACTGATTTTGAGGAATTCTAAAAAAAGTTTGGTTGTTGAAATCCAAAAAGATAATGCTTAATAGTATTCCAACAATTTTCCCATCTATTCTATTATTTATCCTTGTCATTGTTTTGATAAATGATATATACACACTAGACATATCTTCTTAGTTTATGTTATCTTCTCATTGATAAGCTAACAAAATTTTCACAAACATTTCTTATCAATTTCATATAAGCTCATCATTTGAAATTTGCCTTTTATTGGTTTCTCTTGTTTCTCTCCCTATATAGTGTTTTCTCTTTCCTTATGATTTTACTTCTCTAATTAGTTGTTCTTTTCTTTTTTCATGTTAATAGGTTTTAGTATTTCTGCTGTCTTAGGTAAACTTATGGACTACTTAGGAATACTTATACTCTGGATATAAGTTCTTTGTCAGATATTTGGACTCCAAATATCTTTTACCATTGCCTTCCTTTTAACTCGCTTGTGTCTTTTGATGAAAACAACTTCTCAATTTTAATAAAGCCAATTTGTCACTATTATAAAAACTCTTTTGTGACCAGTTTAAGAACTCTTCATCATTAAAAATCATCGAAATATTTTTCTATTTTCTGCAAACTCTACCAGTTTACCCTTCACACTGAAGTCCATGATCCATCCAGCATTTCTGTTATATATTGTGTAAGATAACAGTTATTTTTTTAAAAAAATATGGATATTCAGTTGACCCTTCTCTACTCACCCAATTAGCAATTCTTCCTCCCACAGTAGTGCATTCACACCTTTGTCATGAACTAGATGACTGCATGTAAGATATGGGTCAACCACTGGATTTTCCATTCTGTTCATTATTTTCTATCCTTGTTTCCATATCAAGCTCTTCTAATTCCTGTAGCTTTATAATAAGTCTCCATAGATATTCTCCAATTTGTTCTTCTTAAAGATTGTCTTAGTTCTTGGCCCTTTGCATTTTCAAGCATATTTTTCAATGAGTTTGTCAGTTCCACAAAAATATAAGCTGGAAATCAGATTAGAACTGTATAAAGTCTATAGATTACTCTGGAGAGAAATTCTCACATTACTGTGACATTTGACTCATGATTATCATATATGCTTATATTTATTTAAGTCTTTAAGTCTTTTCTGTGAAGTCCTTTACATGTGTTTTGTATCAAGATCACATTGTCCTCCACTATAAAACTCTTCGAGGGAAACATAGGCAGAACACTCTATAACATAAATCACTGCAAGATCCTTTTTGACCCACCTCTTAGAGAAATGGAAATAAAAACAAAAAGAAACAAATGGGACTAATGAAACTTAAAAGCTTTTGCACAGAAAAGGAAACCATAAACAAGATGAAAAGGCAACCCTCAGAATAGGAAAAACTATTTGCAAATGAAGCAACTGACAAAGGATTAATCTCCAAAATATACAAGCAGCTCAGACAGCTCAATATCAAAAAAAAACAAACAACCCAATCCCAAAATGGGCAGAAGACCTAAATAGACATTTCTCCAAAGAAGATATACAGAAGGCCAACAAACACATGAAAGGATGCTCAACATCACTAATCATTAGAGAAATGCAAATCAAAACTACAATGAGGTATCACCTCACACCGGTCAGAATGGTCATCATCAAAAAATCTACAAACAATAAATGTTGGAGAGGGTGTGGAGAAAAGTGAACCCTCTTGCACTGTTGGTGGGAATATAAATTAATATAGCCACTATGGAGAACAGTATGGAGGTTCCTTAAAAAACTACAAATAGAACTACCATATGACCCAGCAATCCCACTACTGGGCATATACCCTGAGAAAACCATAATTCAAAAAGAGTCATGTACCACGATATTCATTGCAGGTCTATTTACAATAGCCAGGACATGGAAGCAACCTAAGTGTGCACTGATAGATGAAAGGATAAAGAAGATGTGGCACATATATACAATGGAATATTACTCAGCCATAAAAAGAAACAAAATTGAGTTATATGCAGTGAGGTGGATGGACCTAGAGTCTGTCATACAGAGTGAAGTAAGTCAGAAAGAGAAAAACAACTACCATATGCTAACATATATATATATATATATATATATATATATATATATATATATATATATATATGGAATCTAAAAAAAAAAAAAAAATTGTTCTGAAGAACCTAGGGGCAGGACAGGAATAAAGATGGAGATGTACAGAATGGACTTGAGGACATGGGGATGGGGAAGTATAAGATGGGATGAAGTAAGAGAGTGACATGGATATAAATACACTACCAAATGTAAAATAGATAGCTAGTGGGAAGCAGCCGCATAGCACAGGGAGATCAGCTCAGTGCTTTGTGTCCACCTAGAAGGGTGAGATAAGGAGGGTGGGAGGGAGACGGAAGAGGGAGAAGATAAGGGGATATATGTATATGTATAGCTGATTCACTTTGTTATACAGCAGAAACTAACACACAATTGTAAAGCAATTATACTCCAATAAAGATGTTAAAAAAAAAAGATTACACTGTCTTCATTAAATGAGTTGGGAAGTGTTCCCTCTTTATTCACTGAAAAAAATCTGTTTCTCCCCCACATATTTTTGGTAGTATTTGTGTGAGTATTTTGCCTTTTTGTTTTTCATTCATCTTCAAGTTATGTCTGTTCTACCTGGTGCTATTTGCTGATGGTTCCCAGAGAGTTATTTCAGACTATCACGAATTTTCCTACAATATTCTCCAACACAATACACAAAAATAAACTTAAAGTTGATTAAAGTCCTAAATGTAAGGCCAGATACTATAAAACTCTTAGAGGAAAACATAGGCAGAACACTCTTTGAAATAAATTGCAGCAATATCTTTTTGGATCCACCTCCTAGAGTAATGGAAATAAAAACAAAAAGAAACAAATGAGATCTAATGAAACTTAAAAGCTTTTGCAGAACAAAGGAAATCATAAAAAAAAAATGAAAAGATAACCCACAGAATGGGAGAAAATATCTGCAAACAATGCAACTGACAAGAGATTTATCTCCAAAATATACAAACAGCTCATTCAGCTCAATATCAAAAAAAAAAAAAAGCAACCCAATCAAAAAATGGGCAGAAGGCCTAAATAGACATTTCTCCAAACAAGACATACAGATGGCCAAAAAATGCATGAACAGTTGCTCAACATCATTAATCATTAGAGAAATGCAAATCAAAACCACAGTGAGGTATCACCTCACATCAGTCAGAATGGCCATCATCAAAAAATCTAGAAACAATAAATGCTGGAGAGGGTGTGCAGAAAAGGGAATGCTCCTGCACTATTGGTGGGAATGTAAATTGAAACAGTCACTATGGAGAACAGTATGGAGGTTCCTTAAAAAACTAAAAATAGAACTACCATATGACCCAGCAATCCGCTGGGCATATACCTTGAGAAAACCAAAATTCAAAAAGATACATGTACCACAATGTTCACTGCAGCACTATTTGCAATAGCCAGGACATGGAAGCAACCTAAAAGTCCATTGACAAATGAATGGATAAAGGACATGTGGCACATATATACAATGGAATATTACTCAGCCATAAAAAGGAATGAATGAGTTATTTGGAGTGAAGTGGATGGTCCTAGAGTCTGTCATACAGAGTGAAGTAAGTCAGAAAGAGAAAAACAAATACCGTATGCTAATGCATATATATGGAATCTAAAAAAATGGTACTGATGAACCTAGTGGCAAGGCAGGAATAAAGACACATATGTAGAGAATGGACTTGAGGACATGGGGTTCGGGGGTGGATAAGGGGAAGCTGGGATGAAGGGAGAAGGTAGCATTGACATATAAACACTATCTAATGTAAAATAGATAGCTAGTGGGAAGCTAGCTATGCTTAGCACAGGGAGATCAGCTCAGAGGTTTGTGACGACCTAGAGGGGTGGAATAGGGAGGGTGGGAGGGAGGGTCTAGAGGAAGGGGATATGGGGATATATGTATATATATATATAGCTGATTCACTTTGTTGCACAGCAGAAACTAACACAACATTGTACAGCAATTATACTCCAAAAAAGATGTAAAAAAAAAAAAAAAGGCAGAAAGTGTAAATAGACATTTCTCCAAAGAAGACATACAGGTGGCCAAAAAGCACATGAAAAGATGCTCAACATCGCTAATTATTAGAGAAAAGCAAATCAAAACTACAATGAGGTATCATCTCATATCAGTCAGAATGAACGTCACCAAAATGTCTACAAACAATAAATGCTGGAGAGGGTGTGGAGAAAAGGGAACCCTCTTACACTGTTGGTGGGAATGTAAATTTATACAGCCACTATGGAGAACAGTATGGAAATTCCATAAAAAAACTCAAACTAGAGCTGCCATATGATCCAGCAATCCCACTCCTGGGTATATATCCGGAGAAAACCATACATGCACCCCAATGTTCATTACAGCACTATTTACAATAACCAGGACATGGAAGCAACCTAAATGTCCATCGACAGAAGAATGAGTAAGAAGATATGGTACATTTGTACAATGGAATATTAATCAGTCATAAAAAATAATGAAATAATGCCATTTGCAGCAACATGCTTGGACTTAGATATTATCATATTAAGTGAAGTAAGTCAGACAGAGAAAGACAAATATCATATGATATCAGATATATGTGGAATCTAAAAAAAAAATAATGCAAATGAACTTATTTCCAAAATGGAAAGAGACCCACATACACAGAAAGGAAGCTTATGGTTACCAAAGGGGAAGTGTGGGGGGTGGCGGATAAATTAGGAGTTTGGGACTAACATAAACACATTACTATATATGAAACAGATAATCAGCAAAGACCTACTGTATAGCACAGGGAACTCTACTCAATATTCTGTAATAACCTACATGGGAAAAGAATCTGAAAAAGAATATATATATATATGTGTGTGTGTGTGTGTGTGTGTATGTATAACTGAATCACTTTGCTGTACACCTGAAACTAACACAACATTATAAATCAACTATACTCCAATATAAAATAAAAAAATTTTTATAAAGAATTTTCCTGGGACTTCCCTGATGGTCCAGTGGTTAAGACTTCGCCTTCCAATGCAGGGGGTACGAGTTTGATCCCTGGTTAGGGAGCTAAGATCCTATATGCCTCATCGCCAAAAAAACAAAACATAAAAACAGAAGCAATATTGTAACAAATTCAATAAGGACTTTAAAAATGGTCCATATTGGGCTTCCGTGGTGGCGCAGTGGTTGAGAATCCTCCTGCCGATTCAGGGGACACGTGTTCGTGCCCCGGTCCGGGAAGATCCCACATGCCGCGGAGCGGCTGGGCCCGTGAGCCATGGCCGCTGAGCCTGTGCGTCCGGAGGCTGTGCTCCGCCACGGGAGAGGCCACAACAGTGAGAGGCCTGCGTACCACAAAAAAAAAAAAAAAAAAAAAAAAGGTCCATATCAAAAAAAAAAATCTTAAAAAAAATTCCATACCCAGTGTTGTGTTTCATCTGGTCTTAACTCAGGAATAAGACATAGAGGTATATAGTCTCCTTTGAGTGTCTACTTGCTAGTTTTCTTCTTAAGGTAACTGAGACCTTAGTCTCAGAGCCTCTCTGGAGAATTCTTTGGATACTACTACTTTATAAAGAGTAGGCAAATCAAGTGATGTGTTTTCCTGTTCCTTGACTTTCTCTGGCCTCTCCTAATTATCCTTTTTCAGGGGTTCCTCAACCTACTTTACTGTGACTGTATTTTTTTCATGAAGTTGTGTTACATATTAACTTTAGGGTGAGTAACATTTGGTCCCCCCTGAAGCATATCTCTTGGGGGTTCCTCAAAGTTTCTATCCTGTTGATGGCACTCTTTCCTAGTTTCAAACACTCTTGAAGCTTTTTTCATCTTTTCATTACTCCATTGGATATTTTGATGAAAACCTACAGTGAAGAAGAAAGCCGGGGTACAGTGAGCACAACTTCTTTGTACTCAGAAGTCAAGTTGGTCCTGTACCATGTGAATTTGTTCATTACCAGCATTACCATCATTAAAGATTATTACATACCAGCTACCATTTATTGAGCTCTTACACATGTGCTCAAGACTATATTAGTGTGTTACACATTTTTTTCATGTAATTCTTACAAATAACCCTATAGACAAGTATAATTGATTTTTTGTTGTTTGTTTGTTTTTTCTCTGTGTCTTTCTAATGTTATAAACTAGGATTCAGGAAAATAAATTGAAAAGACTTAAGGTCAGTTTCTCCTTTCTAGGGCTTTATATCAAGCCCGTTAATTCTAGGAACTGGAATTATTGAAAATATGACCTATATTCTTCCAAAACTCAATCACTAGAGTTAGTGCCATGCACTCGTTTTGTAGCTAGGCAATAGATCGAGGAATACTTCAGGTATCAAATCCTCATAATAATAAATAGATTTTAGTGTCACTTAATTTCCAGGAGAGAAATGAGTAACACATAGCTGCTGCCTTCCAATAGCCTACAGGCTAGTGAGGTATGAGAGACAAATGCCAACAGGTCAGTACACTTCAGTGCTATAAGTGGGAACACAGTGTTGGCATAAGGCTGGTCAAGGAGGTTTAAAGTGAATCACAAGGATGAGCGAAAGTTAACTGAGCAATGAGAAGGGGGAAGGTGATCTAGACTAGGGAAGAATGTGTACAAAACTACAATATTGAGAGAGAGCCAGGTACCACTGGGGAATTGCAAGTAATTCAGTGGGTCCCGAGTGCAGAGTGTTAAGGGTTGGGTGAGGGAGGTGATCTTGAGATCGTAGCACAAGGGTCAGTAAACTAAGGCCTGCAGAAGGGCCAACCATTTTTATGAGTAAAGTTGTATTGGAACGCAGCCATGTTGATTTGATTTACAAATTGTCTGTGGCTGTTTTCTTACTACAGTGGCAAAGTTGAGTAGCTGCCACAGAGACGATTTGGTCTGAAGGGCAAAAATATTTACTATCAGGCCCTTTACAGAAAATGTTTGCCAACCACTGCTATAGGGATATGAAACAGAGCATGATGATCTTTGAAAGTCATACTAAAGAATCTAGACTTCATTCAGAGGAGCGACAGACAGGCTGATGAAGGATTTTAAGCAAGGGGATGACACACTCATCAGATTTGTGTTTTAGGAAAATCACTTTGCTGCATATGCAGAATGGATTGCAGGGTGTGAGATTTATAGGAGGGGTACCAGTTAGAAATGTATTGCAATAATCCAGACAGGTGAAGACCGTCGCCTGAACTAGTGTATGCCCAAAACTGTGATATAAGATACTTACGGAAGATCATAGTAAGTAGCATTCTCTTTTCTTAGATTTTCCTTCTGTGACCTCTCCTCTTCTTTGTTCCTCCTTTCCTGTACCTTTCCCTCTCTTCCTCCACATTTTTTTCCAGTGTGATCATTCTTTCCCCTTTTTTAACATCCTATTCACATTTGACACTATACCCCTTGTCAAGGTCAGGCGAGCAGAAACCAGAGCTCTGTGTGTCTGAACTTCTGTAGTTGTGCTGTTGCTGTAGAGGCTTATCTCTTCCCAAATCTTAACCACTGACTTAGGACATATGAGCCCTCATGACCTTCCTCTTTCTTTTCACCTCAGTTTCTCTACTTGGGCCACTGCAACAATTTCTGGATTCTCTCAGTATTTCACTGCTCACCCAATACACCATGTTGCTGCTGTCCCAGCATGCACCGTTCACCATAAAATTCATAGTCTGAAGTTGAAAAGACTGTCTTCATTCTCTCAATTTTTAAGTATGGTGATACTGAAGTTGAGCAGGTTAAATTACTTGTCCAAAGTCACAGCAAACTAGTAGAAAACCAGATTTCCCTTTCTTACATTGCACTCTTTCTAATTCCCTGCATGTAGCAGTTGTAAGTTCCTGTCCCAAATTAGGGAGATAAAATAGCAATCACCATTTCTGTTCTGTGATTCCTTCCAAGTTGATCACTCAAAGGAAGTTTGTAAATAGCTGTAGCTGTCCCAGCTACTTGACTATAAATAGGTAATTTTCTTAAGAAATTCCACTGACTAGATTCGACTGCTTCATGATGCAACCCAGAATCCAATTCTGAAATAAAGGTGAAGCTACTACCCAGGTGCAAATTATAGGTGATATTTTAACTTTGAAATATGAAAGTGTTATGGGATTTTATAACATTCCTTTGGTTTTCATTTCATATTGTTGTACCTTTTAAATATTCAAGCTCCCCAGATAAATCACTCACCTTAAAAAATGATGGTCTCATAACACTCTGTCACTCACAAAAATGTCACATTTTTTACCACCGTTTCACAGCGACTTTGATATTTTACCGCTGCTGCAAAAGAGTCACACACTGAAACCAGATGCTGTCATTTTCATAGCACTAAGTTTGAAGAAAGATGTATGTGTTATTGAAAGGCTTCATTCCTTCTAGTCAGTTTCACAAGTAAGGTCTGTGGGGGACAACTATGAACCCCAGAAAATATCATGAATGTCAAGGGCATATTCACCAGGAGCAGGCACCTAAGAGACTCAATCTCATTGTGATCTTCGAAAGTGGCACTGTCCAATATAGCAGCCACTTGCCACATGTAGCTATTCAATTAAAAGTACTTACAATTAAAAATTCGAAAAGACAAGAGATGATAGGTGTTGGCAAAGATGCAGAGAAAGGGGAATCCTTTTGTGCAGTACTGGTGGGATTGCAAATTGGTGTAACCACTATGGAAAACAGTATGGAGGTTCCTCAAAAAATTAAAAATAGAACTACCATATGATCCAGCAATTCTACTTTGGGTTGAAGGAAATAAAATTACTATCGCAAAGAGATATCGGTACCTTCATGTTCACTGTAGCATAATTTACAATAGCCAAGATATGGAAACAACCTGTGTCCATTGACAGCTGAATGGATAAAGCAAATGTTTTATGTGTATATATATATATATATATATATATATATATATATATATATATATATATACACACACACACAATGGAATATATATATACACACACAATGGAATATGATTCAACCATAAAAAAGAGGAAATCCAGCCATTTGGGACAACATGGATGGACCCTGAGGTCATTGTGCTAAGTGAAATAAGTCAGACAGAGAAACACAAATACTATGTGATCTCACTCATATGTGGAACCTAAAGCATCAAACCCATAGAAACAGAACAGATTTGCAGTTACAGAGGCTGGGTGTGGGAGGCAAATGGGTAAAGGTGGTCAAGAGGTAAAAGCTTCCAACTGTAAGATAAATAAGTTCTGGGATGTAATGTGTAGCATGGTGACTATAGTTAACAATACTGTATTGCATATTTGAAAGTTGCTAGATCTTAAAATTTTTCATCACAAGGAAAAAAATTGTAACTGTGTGAGGTGATGAATGCCACTTAGACTTACTGTGGTGATCATTTTGCAAGATATACATATATCAAAACATGTTGTACACCTTAATGTAATTAATATGTCTGTCTATATCTCAATAAAACTGGAAAAATAAAATAAAATGTATTCCTAAATAATCTCATAAGTTTTGTCAAAAACAATTCCATTTCTTAGTTGCATCAGCGACATTTCAAGTCTTCAATGACCACATATGGCCAACAGCTGCAGTACTGAAGGGGAAGATATAAAGCATTCCCATCATTACAGAAAGTTCTATTGAACAGTGTTGTTAGAGAAATGCAGGAGAGAGACATGAAATGAATGACTGTGGGAAGGGAAGCCTTCAGCAGGCTTGGCCACAGCACGAGGAGTGAACAAGGGCAGCACGGCACAGGAGGCTAGGAAGAGACGTGAATTCGAGTCTAGGTTCAGCCTATTAGAAGCTGTATGGTTTGAACAAACTGATTAACATCTCTTCCTGGCTTTTCTTCTCTGTAAAAGGTAGATACTGATTGATTCTAGTTTCCTATAGGCTTGTTTTGAGAATTCCATGAGACCATGTATGCAAGGGCTTAGCATGATGCCTGCTACGTTGTGTGTGCTCAAGAAATGATAGTGCTGGGCTGAAGGTGAGGTCATTTCATCAAACAACCACCACACACTGAAGTCTTTCCATCTAGTAGCTTGGAAGTACTTCTGAGTGCAGAAGAAGCCCTCTCTCAGGGCCCAAGGAATATTTGAATTTAAAAAAAATTATCAGTAGGTAGGTGAAGAGGAAACAACCATTGGTGAGCACAGTATCAAAAAGGATTTCAATCAGCAACAGGCAACAGAAACCCAACTAACCTGTGACTTAAACCAGTGAACCAGTAAGAGGTTTATTTGTCGAGGAAATTACACTGCCCAAGCCTCCTCTGAATTCCTGCTCCACCATCTCTAGTTCTTAGTTCTCAGTTCTCAAAATTGTGGTAGGCAATGGGGAGAAATCAGGCTTTGGACTCTCTGATTTGTCATTTATTACTTTTGTGACTTTTTTCAACTTACTTGATCCCACTGTGCCTCAGTTATTTCATCTGAAAAGTGGGGTTGCTAAATAAATTCCTTGTGAAGTGATTGGAATGATTCAATGACTTAATATGAGTGAAGCCCTGAGCAGGGTTTCCAGCACAGAACAGATGTTCAATTAGCAGTGTTATGTCTCTACACTGCCCAGGAGATGAACAGTCCTAACATCTCACAACTGTCAGTCTTATCCAGGGCTTCTGCAAGTGTCTAGAAGTCAGCCATCCTCCACTAATCCACCACAAAACTCTCAACAATCCCCTCATTCTTCTTCTCAGGTTGTGTGACCAGGCAGGATGGGATTACCTGCATGGCTCTAAATGGGTGGTTTTGGATACTTATGGTCCATGTCAAAAGTACGCTGTTGTGAAGATAATAAAAGCAATCCCAGGCCTTTATATTCGTTCACCACCACAGCCTTATTGCTGAGTACCCTCATTCCTTTATTCGTGGAACGTGTACTCCTGAGTACTTTACTATGTGACAACATTGTGTCAAGGCCCTAGAATTGGTGAACAAGATAGACAGGGTGCCTGCTCTCAAGAGGCTGGCATTAGAGGGAGAAAAGCAGACAACTAAATGAATAAGGAAACTGAAAACAGTTATATGTGCAATGGAGAAATAAAAACCAAGATATGAAATAGTAATTGGCAGACGAAAGGTCAAAAGTGGATGCAAAGGAACCACTCTGGAAGCCATTGCAGTAGGTGGGGCTCGAGATGGGGACTTAAACTGGAGCGATAGGTTCGGAGATGAAAAAATGTGGTTGGATTGAGGATATATGTTTAAGTAGAGTTGAAGGGACGTGCCGGTAGACTGAATGTGAAGGGTTGAGGGAAACCAAAAATCAAGGACAATGCCCCACTTTTAGCTTAGACAACTGGATCTTGCCATTTACTGACATGAGAGACTAGGAAACATACAGATTGAGGTGGAGAGTGACCAGTAGTTCTGTTTTGACTGTATGAAATTTGAGATCACTGTTAGACACCTAAGAGGAGATGCATCCTCAGCAAGTGAAGATGCAATTTCAATCCTCAAGATAGAGATGCAAATCCTTGGATATAAGGTGGATAAGCCATGAGAGTGAATGAGATTTCCTAAACATCAAATATACAGATTAGAGGAAAACAAAAGGCTTTTGATTATGCCCAAGGTCTTGCCAACATTCAGAAAGTGAGCAAAGAAGGAGCAGCTGGAAAACGAGATTGAAGAGGGTTAACCAGTGAAATAAGAGGGTTGGTATCACAAACTCCAAGGAAAGAGAGGTTTCCAGGAAGGAGGAAGAGATCAGCTGAATTGAATACTGATGGGAGGTAGATTAAAATAAAGACAGAGAAGTGACCACTGGAATAGGCAACAGATGATTTTTTGACTTTAACAAAGTCAAGTCAATGGAGTCATGGGGACAAAAGTGGGTTATGGAGATAATAGGGGTGAAGTAGAGACCATAAGTAAAGATAAATACTTGAATGGTTTTGCTGTGAAGTGGAAGAGTGAAATGGAACAATAATTGAAGGAGGTGTGAGGGGAGAAGGTGTTTTCATCCTGTTTTAAGGTGGGAGGCACTACAAAATGTACACTGATGGAAGGGTCTGCAAGAGAGAGAAAAATCAATAAGGTAGGGAGCTGGGTACATGAGAATTCTGTACTATCTTCCCAATTTTTCTGTAAATCTAAAACCACTCTAAAATAAAAGATTTATTTAGGGAAAAGAAAAGAGAATGAAGCAGAAGAAAGAGAACTCTCAAGAGCAAAATCTTTAAAGAGGGGCTGATCTCCAAAGTTTAAGCAGAGGATAGTAGAGTTGGCTGTTGGTCAATAGTGTTCATTTATTAGTGAATAACAATAATTTTATTACATTTTGGGGTTTACAAAACTTGCTTGCATTCACTCACTTTTATCTTTATAACTTGAGAGGAAGTATTGTGATACTCTTTTGCATAAAATGAAGAAACTGATGCTCAGACAGATAAGACCCTGGTTGAGAACAACACTCTCCATCAGCCAAAGAAATTTTGAGGGCAAAGCCCAGATTTCCACAACACGTATTTGCTTGGTATGGGTTTGAACAAGTTGGCATTGTCAAGTTTAATGCAAGTAAAGCATTCCACTAATGTTTTAGCTTGGGCCTCAGTTTCCTCTCCTGCAGAATGAAAGAATACAACTAAACATACTTAGGGGTCCTTTGGCTCTAGATTGCTCTGATTCTTAACTTTGTTGAACAGCTTCTTGTGATGAAGAGTGAGAAAAGTCAGGAGTGTCTGCCATGAAGACAAATGCATTATCAGCAGAGAGAGTGATCTGAGGTCTCCATCACATGTTGTCCATTATATGTCACTTGGAGGGACTGTTTACAGCAACATGCACTGTGTTGGAATCTTCCACATTTCTCCATGAGGAGGTGTTGACAGCATCATCTTTGCTGTTCTGCATGTTTTCTGTGATTGTGAATAAAGATGCAATAATGCTGAGTCAGCCTCCTTTGCCCCTTCCCAGGGAACCTCATGAGGAATCAATCAAAACTCCATGTCTCCAAATAACAGATCATTCTGGAGAACTACTCACAAGTTCTCTTAGTTATCCAGTTACATTTTTTCAAGCTCTTATCCAATTTCTAGTCCTACTGTCAGCCTGAAAATGTGAGAAATTTGGGAGCACTCCCCCCCACATGACAATTATACTTCTAAAACATTTTAGATTCGTAGATATCAGGTAGCATGAGTCCTTTATTAATTCAAGTCGATTCAATAAGCATGCATTGAGAGCCTGTTAACATGCCAGGCCTCATGCTGGACACTGGCAAAAGAAAGTTATATGAGACACGGTCCTGGAATTCAAAAGACTCAACTATTAGGCTAGTTTGAAGGCTCGTTGCTGTGTGTAGGAACAGCAACAATGTCATGTCTAATAGTCTAAGCCAGGGTACCACGATGACACATTTAATTATTTCCTATGTTCCTCATTATTTTACTTGCCAGACTCCCCCAAGATCTACCTTGCCTCCAGACTTCCAGTTGGGTCTGGCCAGTCGAGAGCACAGCAAGGAGACCAGAGGTTGGGTGGAATGTGGGGTCAGTATATTCATTCCCATGGCTCCCCATTTGCGGGGTCACTGTTGGTTGACAGCATCCTTCAGCTGTCAGGTGACCTCCTCCACACAGCTCTCTGCCTTAGATCTTGGTGATCCCTCCCTTACTCTGCTCCTTTGGATCCAGGGGTAAGAGGCACCCCTCTGCTACTAGCCCTGAGTACTCTGACATTCATTCCTATGACTGGATTGCTACTGCTGCTTATGACTTTGTAAATGATTCCTTTTGTTCAACTTTCAAAGACCTAACTGAATGTGCCCTCTGCTTCCCATGGGGACATGATTGATCTGCACATACATCATTTATGTTTGTCATAAACCAAGTTCCTTTTTATTATATGCTGAGGCGCCTTAAGGATGAGCCTTTTGAGATATGTGTGAGAGAGCCAGAGCAATGAAGTCAGGAGGTCCTGAGTTCCACCTCTGGCTTTGCTACCTACTGAGGCATGAAGCTGGCCAAGTTAAGTAACATTGAAGCTTCAGGTTTTTCATTTGTAAAGTGAAGACAAAAATCTCATTGATTTCTTGTAAATATTAAATGAATAGTGCACGCATAGCATCTTATAGTTCCTGGAATCGTCTTTTCTGAATATACATTAATCTCCTTCACATTGGGGGTTTTGAAAGAAGTCTTGGTGTCCCTTTGTAGAATTCCTGAGGGAGGGTGAAACGCAGCTGCAAGGCTACTGGAGAGAGCCACTCTAGGTATTGCCCCTGGAATTGATGTCATTCCTCTCAAATCCTTGGGCTCTTTGTTTGCCTTCTTCTCATAACATGGCTCGTATTTTGCCTTATAGTTCAAATACTGAATATAATATTCAGTGTTTTATATTTAAAAATATTGAATATTACACAGGACTATTGTAAACTTTATTTTCCTTGGCAACAGAAAAATATGACTTTTTAAGTACTTTCTTTTCTTTACAAAGTTGTTTACTGTTTGCTATACCTAAGTAGATATTGATTTCAATAGACAGATAATATATACCTAGCATATATTTAAATAGAAAGAGAGAGGAAAACTGTTGCCTTTTCCAAATTTAAACAGTAATTTTATTGCTTTGTATTGTAAAAGGAGAGCATGTTATCATAAAAAATAAAAGCAGTATAAACCAGAAAGGAATATAAATATCACCAAAATATAAATACCATAACACAAAGATGACCAATGTTACCATTTGGGGGAACAGCAACCTCTCTGTATTTATGCATCTGTACATACACACACACACACACACACACACACACACACACACACACACACACACACACTCATGCAATTTATACAAACAGATAGTTTTTTAACTTTCTATTTTATATTGGAGTATAGTTGATTAACAATGTAGTGGTAGTTTCAGGTATAGAGCAAAGTGATTGAGTTATAAATATACATGTATCTATTCTTTTCCCATTTAGGTTGTTACATAATACTGAGTACAGTAGGTCCTTTTTGGTTATCCATTTTAAACATAGCAGTGTGTACATGTCAATCACAAATTCCCTAACTATCCCTCCCTCCCACCCTTCCCCCCAGTAACAGTAAGTTTGTTCTCTAAGTTGTTTCTTTTCTGTAAATAAGTTCATTTGTATCATTTTTGTAAGATTCTGTATGTAAGCGATATCATACAATATTTCTCTTTGTCTGACTTACTTCACTCACTACGACAATCTCTAGGTCCATCCTTGTTGCTGCAAGTGGCATTTATTTCATTCTTTTTAATGGCTGAGTAATATTCCATTGTATATATGTACCACATCTTCTTTATCCATTCCTCTCTTGATAGACATTTAGGTTGCTTCCATGTCTTGGCTATTGTAAATAGTTCTGCTATGAACATTGGGGTGCATGTATCCTTTCGGACCATGTTTTTCTTCAGATATATGCCTAGGAGTGGGATTGCAGGATCATATAGTAGCTCTATTTTTAGTTTTCCAGGAACCTCCAAACTGTTCTCCACAGTGGCTGTATCAATGTACATCTCCACCAATATACAAACAGATCTTAACCACTATGGTATTCTGCCTGGTCCTGTGTCTTAAAACTGCTTTAAATTAATCTATAAATATCTGGCAATCTCTTCAGCTAAGTCAAATTCTCCCTTTTTGTGATATTTTATTGTTTGAGAGAAAGAAGAGATTCTTTTATCTTAGCTTGTTAGCAGGGTCACATAAATTACTTCCAGCACTTCTAGGCCATTTTCACCAAAGCAAATCCAGTTTTCTTTTCAATCTGGAGTTCATTGAGGGTTCCATATTATATCTATGGGTTGCATCACAATGTAATTGAACATGGTGTCCTCACTATGTAATTTCTCACTCAATATCTGCCCTCATCCCAGTGGAAGCCTATGCACACAGGTCCTCAGAGACTGAGGACTCAGAGATGAGGGCAAGGCCTGAGGACCCACAGAGCTCTCCCCACAGTTTCATTTGTCATTTCCTCAGCTTCTCTCTGCCCCTTCTCCTGAGTTCTTGCAGCATCATGAGGGCTGCACCATGCCATACTTAGATCTGGAATTCTGTCCTTTCTCTCTTTTCCACAAGAAATCCAAATAATAAGAGTGTTGTAATATTTAACAACTTTACCCAAAATACAGGAATATCACAGGAGATCACATTCCAGGCCCACTTTGCCAGCTCCTTAGCTAAGTGCTTTCCTGCCCTGCTGCCTCCTGTCACCCACACTCTGGACACATGGCTTCCCCCCAACATGCTGCCCATTGGAAGGAGCATTCTAAGCTCCCTCTCCTGACCTCACTCTACTGCGTCTCTCACAAGGAGAAGACTCACCAGATCAGCCCACCTTCCCCAGACAGGAACTCCAGTCAGTCACATGTTTTCCACCTTGTTAGAAGTTCACCATCTTTTAAAAGAGTCCCTTTAGTGTTTCCTCCCTGCAGAAAGAAGTCTCTTTATCTACTAGGCAAGCATCTTGAAGTTGAAATGCTTATAGGAAGTCTTTTAGGGATGTTTTCCTTATCTTCCCATGGTGCTTCTTCTTCCTCCTTGGATCGCTGTATCTGCTTGCTCGTCTCAACCTCTCTTCATAGATGGCACTCACCATACCCATGACCAACCCTGCTGGGCTATGCAGGTCATGCAGGTCTATGACCATCTAACTCCTGGGGTACTGTTGCCTCTTCTCTGTTATGACTGAAGCCATACTATCCTTTCACTTTCGTCTACCACTTTCTCTCCTGGTCTGCCTTTGTACACATTGCTGCATCAGATGCTGTGGTCGCTCTCACCATCATTCCCCATGATTCCCATGCTAGATCACAAACAGAAGCACGTTTATTCCTCAGTCAACTCAAGCCATGGAAGCAAAGACTGGATTATCATTCTGTTTTATAGATGAGAACAAAAAAGTATGACTAATTATATCAGCAAATTAATAACAGATTTAGACCTCATAAAACACAGATGTCCCTTCTTATCCTGTTTCTTTTGCCTTTCTTCCCCTTTCCTTCTTCCTTCCTTCAAACTAATATTCACTGGACTTAGCTCTTAGCCAGCCACTGTGGATAAAATGGCAAAAAAATAGATATGGCCCCTTCTCTCAAGTGATACATTGCTACATAGAGGTAAGCACTTTGAGGAAAACAATGATGTGCTTTGAGAGAGAAGAATAAGGGCCCGATTTTGTCAGAGAAATCTTCCTTGAGCTGAGACCTAGAACAGAATTTTTCCATCTCAGCAATATTGACATTTGGAGCCAGACAAGTCTATGTTGTGGGTGTTTCTGTAGGAATCTCTGGCCATTACCTACTAGCTTGTCCTGGGGGTACAATCCCCTTCACATGAACGCATACATTTGAGAACAACTGACCTAAAGTGGGAATGAGTTAACATCAGTGGATGAGAGAAGTGTTTCAGGCAGAGGGAACAGTATGTGCAAAGGCCTTGAAGTCAAGAGGCAGCACAGGAAGTACCAAAGGTGGAAAGAATCTGGGTGGCTGAGGTCACAGAGCGAGAGCAGAGGGGGACTGTATGAAGCTGAGGGTGGGCGAGGCCAGCTCACTTCTGGTTCTTTCTCACATACAAGACATCACCCACAAGCAAATGCAGGAAGGAGAAAAAAGATTGGAGAGATACTTAGGAAGTGATGTAAAGGATAAAAAAATAGATACAAAATTAAAAGTTTATGGGACTTCAAGCTTAGACAATTGCTTATATTGTTTTGTTATTAATTAAGAAAGGAAATATCAGTGCAAAATGCAGGTTTAGGGTGTTAGGTAAATGGGATGGAGAAATAGATTATTTTCCTGATTCAGCATGTCGAGTTTGTGGCAACTGAGAACTATCCAGTTAAAGATGCTGGGAATATACCTGTGAAGTTCAAAAGGGAGATGGGAATGAGAGGGTGCTGATTTCCTGTGTTCAAATAGTCCTTTTAGCATAATTCCATTTATCCCTCTACAAAGAAATCATCTGTGTTTTTTCACTCTAAGTTTTTAGAACCTTGAAGTCAGATACTTTGTCTTCATTCTATCCCCACTGCCTAACACATAAAAGTTGCTTAATGAATGATGGTTAAACTTATGAATAGTTGTTGAACTTTGGGAATCATGGACTGGAAATATAATAAGTATTTGCTGAAGCCATGGGAGAAGTGAGATTGTTCACAATGATTAAGAAGACTAAGAAGGAACCTACTGGAATATGAACATCTGAGGAAGAGGAAGTGAAGCCCACATAAAGAAGACAGGGAGGCAGAGATAGGAGGAGAGTCAGAAGGGAAGGTTCTCTGAGTTTCAAAGGAGAGGATTTTAAAAGAGGAGATTGTAGTAGTGTCAGTGCCTTAGAGATCAAAAGGAATGGGGACCTAACCCTTTGATTTGGCCATTTGGAAATTAGCAAGTCATTGGTGACTCAAGCAAGAACAATTATTATGAAAATAAATTGTATTAGATTCAAAATGATACAGTTAAGGAAAGACACATAATAAAAGTATGCTAATTTTTATATGTTTAATAGAAATGTACAACTAATAGCTAGAAACACAAACTATGTTAAAGGGGGCTTTTAAAAAACACCATCATTAAAAATAGTCATAGGTTGAGAGAAAGGAGCCGATGAGACCAAAATAAGATACAAGCAGGGATGTCTGTAGAGAAATTCTAAATTTCTATATTCTTTCAATAAATTAGGATTTATAGAAAGTATACAGCATTCCCATTTGTATCTACTAGCCATTTAATATTTTTCTAGAAACCCTATTTTAGTCATTTTTTGGCCCATACTTCCCAAAATATTTAAGCTGCTAAATCACAATAGCCAGGGTCACTGAGATGTCTTTTAGTGTCACGTTGTTGGAGAGAACCAATCATTTCATAGACTCTAACGAGACTCATTACTAATGAAAATATTTCTCAGTCTTGTCTCACCCCTTGTGTTCTTTCTTGTAGCAATAAGAGGCTTCCAAGGATAAACTCCCAATATAATCATCACTGAGCCTTGTTTCAACGTGATTGCAAACAGCAGTCCATGCTATTGCTTACATCACCCAGCAAAAGGAGATGTCCATTGGGTTTTAAAATTATCAGTAATCTTTAAATGCTCTTAGGAATCATATGTTTACACTAGGATCATGACTGACTTCAAATCAGTCACTGCTTCATCTTAAACCCTATGTTTCACTATTTGTCTATAAGTTTATTCTACAATATTGTGAAAGAATTGATTAATTGTAGCCAATTTTTGCACATTGTCAAACTCTTCCAGAATGCGCCTTAAATCTTGTTTGTAGATAATCAGCCATCTTGGAACAAAATGACATCTGAGTGTCTCTTTTAAAATGCATTGAATAATATCAAAAGCTTACCTCAGTAATACAACCATGGTCATATTTTTATTAATATTTTTAGCCCTCATTTTGTGATCCAGGACAAGTTAGTATGGTAAAGTCAAAATATTCTTTGGGCTTGACCTAATTGGAACTCTTTCCCATTTCTCTCTCTTTTGGGTAATAGGGGTTGTTTTCCAACAATGTTTTATTTTGTTGGCTCAAAAGTAAACAACATTAAGCTCCTTACCATTTTAATCTGTTCCAGATATTAGTCCTATTTGAAATGAAGAGACTACTTTCTTCAACAGGATAAGGTTTGATTCATTCTGTTCTGAGTTTGGGAAAAAAATAATTTTCACACTTTTGCTCTTAATGTTCAGTGAATACACACATTGCTTAATTTTTAAATTCTGAACTGGAGCACAAATTCTTCTGGAACAAAAGTACAGTGGATTTCAGGAGAAGTATGAGTCAATTTAGGATGACAAAACTGGGCTTTTCATGACCAGCCTGTGTATACTGTCTTTCTCTAATTTTAAATAGTTGACATCTTCCCCTCACCTACAGAGACCACCTGGGCTAGCACAGCACAAATGTGTCAGACGTTAAAAGTCTTGGACCCATAGTTTAAAGCTAGCTCTCAGTGAACCAGAAATTGAAACACCCACTAACCCATAATCTAATCAACCCGTGAGCTTGGTCAACCTTCAGAATAATCAGACGTGTCATTGCTGCACAAAAAGCTGCTGTTAAATGTCAATCTTTCTATCACCAACAGGAAAGTTCACTTCCATGGTGTTTACAAGTCCAGCTTTGGAAAATCTGGTCCTAATCCCAGACTAACTTCCTGTGTGATAATTGCTAACATAACACTACAACACAGTGACCTTCTTAATGGAACCCTTATTTCAGAAATCCACCAAATACCCAGCTGCCTCTCTGAGAGGGGTTTCTATTTATGTAGATGCCAGAGGCTGTGCTTCTCGGGACCCAAGTCAGTGCATGTGGCTTTTCTCTTCAGAAGAAATGATAAGTTATGCTCTGGGTACAAACTCCTCATTCCCCAATCTACATTGCACCTGAAAAATATCGAAATAATTTTGTTCTGATAAAACGACTATAGGGAAACTGGATTCTGGAGTTAGAGAACTTGTGATGGAGTGAGATGAACGTTAAGCAAGTCGGCCAAAGGAATGCTTGCCTCTGTATCTTGGAGCAAGTGTGTGTGGTAAACATGAAGAGGGAATGAATTGTGATAGAGGATTTATCCTTGAGAATGTGCTTCCTTTAGCACACTGTGCAAATCTTCTTCAGAGCATTAACTGGAGGGAATTTTTCTTGTCTACTCTTCCCATTAGACCATAAGTTTCTTGACTTAAGAACTGTTATATTCCCTCAATGGCTAACACAATTCCTGGCTGAGAGCAGGTGCCCAATATATGTTTATCTAAAGAATTAATGACTCTTAAGGAGCAGAAATTCACAACACTGAATGTCTGGACACTTTCTAGAATCCAAGGAAGTCTTCAAATTTAATATCATTTGTGTATAAAAGTTCTGGTTCCAGCATAACCTTTCTACGAATACATACAGTTCATTAGTGAGTTGGTTGTTGGTATCAGAAATTACCCATTGCTAGTTTTATCATCAAAGAATAATAAAAATTCATCTTCTCATTCCAGGAAATGCTCTTCCAGGCTCAAACACATTCCAGTGGGTTATGACCTAATTCTGAAGAAGTTGATAGAAAGAGCCAGATAATACTGTGATGGTGAGTTTTATGTGTCAACTTGGCTGGGCCACTGTGCCCAGATATTTGGTTGAACATTATTCTGGATGTTTTCATGAGAGTGTTTTTGGATGAAGTTAACATTTAAATTGGTGGACTTTGAATAAAGCAGATTGCTCTCCCTCCATAATATGGGTGGGCTTCATCTAATCAGTCGAAGGCCTTAATATAACAAACAAGTACTGATCTCCTCTGAGAAAGAAGGAATTCTGCAGCAGATGGCTTTAAACTTGAACTTCAGTATCAGCTTTTCCCTGCATCTCCATCCTGTCAGCCTACCCAGCAGATTTGAACTTGTCAGACTCCATAGTAGTGTAAGCAAATTCCTTAAAATATATCTCTCTATATATACACATCTCACTGGCTCTTGTTCTCTGGAGATTCTTAACTAATACATGGGCCAATAGGCATATTATATAACCTATCATCCAAAAACACTGCAGCCCATTTTCCCTTAGAATATAATGCAGGATGATTCACCACACTTCTCATTTGCATGATGATCTCACTTCTTTATTGGGTGTGGAGTAAGATTAAACAGAGTGTCCTCATGGCCATGCCATCTAAACCAAGCAGAGGGCCAGGTGTCAGGAGACCTTGGTCCCAATTACAGCTCTGGCTCAAGCTGTCTGTCGTATTTATCCACTTGTGCCTCAGTTTCCTCTCTGCACAATGAAGAGTGAGAGAAGGAAAGAGACTGGGCCAGATCAGGTGTTCTTAATCTAGAGTCCACAGCTGGCCTTCAGGACATCTATGAGCCTCCTACAATTATATGAAAACACATATATGCTTATTTTTCTCTCAAGATCATTTGTAGCTTTCAACAGTTTCAACCTCTGGACTTGAGTGGCAATGGCTCTTTCTAGTTCTGAGCTAACATAACACTCTTTTATCAACTGCAGGTAATTTGTGGCTTTCCCTGAGAAATATCTGATTTCTATTCAGTGCTTCATGAAGTCAGGAAGACCCCGAGCATTCATGAAAGAAAAAGGTTTTCTTTATTTTTTCCTAATCTATGAGTATGAAAAGAAAGGGAAGGTGAAGTAGACTTTTATTTGAGAGAGATCCATTGTACCAAATTTCAGGAACAAGTCACAAGAGAGTGCTAAAAGTTGTGGTTTCTGAGAAAGGGAAACCAGAGTCTGTGGAAAGATAATATACTTTGTATGCCCATTTTCTATTGTTTACATTTGTGACCATGTACATTTATAGCTTTTACTCTTTAGATATTCTTTACATATTTCATTTACTCTTAAAAAACAGCAAATTAAAAACAATATAAAAATTGGGGAAATGTGTATATTAATAAGGAGTAATAGTCATGATATATCAAGTAAAAAAGTTAAAGACTTTTTATCTATATATATAGAGAGAGTATGCTCACATTTTGAATAAAAACATTACACATATTTACATATTTGTGTATACCATGCCATTGCCCACGTTTTACCGTGGAACTGCAGAAGAGGGTGAGTTTGACTTTAGACTCATTTACATTTTTGGGGTTGTTGTAACATGACAATCTTACTTTCATAATTTAAATAACTAAAATATTTTAGAAGTAAATGTCCCTTAGTTTCTGTATATACATACATATATGCTGTATCTATTTTAATTTAAATGGAATTATATTTTATACATAGGCATATTTGTATTGGATATCATATAGAAATATGAATTCTGTGTCATTCAAATAGGCTGGTGACTTATGTGATGGGTAAAAAGATATAAAGTTTTGGAGAAGTTGTGGGCAAAAATTTACCCACAGAAGTCTCTGATGAGAGAAGTACAAAGGTCAGCATGACGGTTGGAAGAACATCTTGGAGGTGTATTTCTTAGATGTTCCCCCTGGAAGGTCTGTGCTTTGAAAGGAAAGTTCTAGATCTGAGAGTTTGGGGGGCATAACCCAGAGAGACTGCCAAGGCAAGAATGATTGCATCTGGGGGAGTCCTGTCTTGCATGGACACAACACTACAAAGTTGAGATGCATCTAGAAAGACTCTTGTTTGTCTGCAATATCTGGGGATGTGGGGAGAGCATGAGAGAGAGTTCTAGCTTGAGAGATGAGGAAGGTTCCTGGAGGGAGTGATAGTGTGAAGAAAGGAAATTGAGATGGAGATGATGGTGTGACTTTCACCGCGGCAGCCAGAGCTGAGGTGAGCTGTGAGCCCGGGCACGTTGTTACTATTCAGTGGAGTGAGAGCCTGATATTTCCTCCCACTGTAGTAAAGTAGCACTCTGACCATCTGGCCCAGGACACGTAGGGGAGGAATCATTCATGGTCTGGGTGCTGTTCCCAGAAGCATCGTCTTTGGAGGATAAACTCTCAATGAGCTGGGTGACAGCCACGGCAGAAATTTATTCAAATAGCAGCAAAAGTGTCCGAAGAAATGTGACTCGAGGGGACCTCCTTGCATCCCAAGCACTGGTCTGCCCTAGTAGTTGACATCTTACCCACAGTCCCTTCAGCTGCCACTGTATATTAGAAATTATGCACTTTGTATCATTCACTGGACTTTACAAACAGAAAGCCCATGTTAGAACATGTATGTCTAACATTCTTCCACATTCCTGAGGACAGTGCATTTACTAGCACAAGTCATTGCCCTAAACTTTATTCTCTTTTCCCCTAATGGGAACCATGTCTGAGCCCCACCTCTTTCCCCACAGCTCTTGGCAGCCCTTTGGCACAGAAGTAGAGCAAAGGCCAAGGCTGTCACTGACCCTCCTCACGTAGGTCTGGCTCTGCCAGGGCAAGATGGGAACAATCTGTGATGAACAGGGACCAAAACCAAGCCTGATGACAAGGAAACAGATCAACCAATCAGTACTTCTTTTCCCAAATGAATTCCTGAATTTGGCTTTCCGTTCCCAGAGGCTTAACTGGCCACAGAACAGGGAGGCTGATATGCTCCATTCATAGCGTACAAGGGAATTTATCCAACAAAACCAGATCTGTGGGCTGGGGGAGCAGCGTAGGTGGTGAATGAGTATTATTTTTGATATTTTCCTGTTGACCCTCTCCCACTACATGACTCCACTTTTAGTAAACACTGGTCATGTTCCCGTCACTGAGCCAGCTCTGAGGAGGGGACTGTCAGAACTCTTGTGGTAATACTGGAATTTAGTTTCTATAAAAATTGGAGTGAGTGAGTCTTCTGAGAGAGTCTGCAGATCCCACTAGTTATAGAAACTCAGCCCCCAAAACAACCTAGATTGAGAGTTTAGCTTGCTTGAACTTGGCTCTCAAATACATTAAGAAGCCTGCATTCAGAAATGCTGCTTTCTTCCTTTGTTTTTCAGTAAACATTCCGTTTTTAACCTCCAAATCTGAGTTTCTAACAAGATTTTTCCCCTGGAAAGAGGAGAGAGGAGGAGCTTGCGTTTCCTGGAGCCAGTGGGTGGCGTCAGTGAGAAAGGGCTACTGTGACAGGAGCCAGAGACCGTGGTAGGGGTGGGGGTGGGGGGCGGACTGGAGGAAAACAGGGTGGAGTCAGCGACTCACAGTCTCAGGGTCAGATGCAAACAGGAATTGCTCCCCTCTCTCTGCTTGGAAATTTTTTCAAGGGCCACTTGCACTATAAACCTGTTCATTACTCAAAAGAAGATAATGTTTATTATGGGAGAGATAAGCCTAGAGTTTTACGGCAATACCATAACAAAAGGAACCAATAAATTAAGGAATGGGAAAAACCCTTTGAGACCAGCATCTTCATTCTTGCAGCTAGAACTCTGAGGCACAGAGAGGGACCATCCGTCCCCCATCCAAGGACTCACAAGGAAAGTACGACTGGATCACAGGTGGTCTGGTTCTCCCCAGACTCCATGCCCTCCCTCTTCTTAAAGCCACCCTAGTGACCCCCAGTGGGTCTCCCCAGTGGTTTCTGCCTCCGTGTCTCACACTGGAAGTTTGCCCAGCTTCTCCGTGGGGAGATCAGTTGCTTGTGGAATTGTTAGAGGAAATGCCTCAGGGCTCATGAACCCTAGAGTGGGGTACCCTTCCCTCTTAGTCATGAGGCACCACATGACCATGATCAAGAAGGTGGCAAGAGTCTAAATAGTCTTGTGCCAACCTCTGCTGAAGCTCAGCTCTAAGAGGATAACAGCAAGAGCAAGGGGGGGGGGAGGGAAGGGGGAGAAGGGAGAGGAAAGGGGGATGGAAGGAAATGAAGATAGGAATAGGGCAGAAGGAAGATGGTAAGAGAGGATAAGAGGATGGATATCATAGAGGAGAAAAAACAAAGAGAAGGACGAGATAGAAGGGGGATTACTAAATAAGAAATAGAATTGACTTGTGTCTTTTTTTTTTTAGTTTCGAAACTCCAAAGCTGAGAATCACAGGAAGTCTGCTGTGTGCTCCAAGGGGACTCTGGGTTCATTGCATCCAGGGGGTCCCATTTGCCTTCTGATCAGCCAGGAGGGCCAAATCCTTGCTGACTAAATGCTGAGAAGAGGGTGGAGATGGTGCCCTCATTTCCTGACCTTCAGCAGACGGACCCCTTTCTGGACACTCCATAAATTGTATTAAAGGTCCTCCCTGGTCCTCTTCCAAACCAAACTTGGTTGGGTTTGGACTTGAAAAAAATGTTGCAGGCATGGACTTTCTTCAGCAGCTTTTCAGCCAGTAACTCCACCAAGTAGCCTCCAAACCTCTTAAACAGATGTGTATGTTAGTGTCCTTTGTATAACCAGAGCTGTCCCCAGCTCGGCTTTGCTGAAGTCTGTGGGTGCCTTTGAACTGCAAATGGCTTCCAGATTTTGTGCAAGTGCTGTGAGTGGCAGCATTCAACCAGAAATGCCTGAGGCTGCAGGAAAAAAAATTGCTCCAGAGGCTCCGTAGCTGCTACCCCCCCGCCCCCGATTGTGACCACAGTTTGCCATCTGGCTCTTGAATACACAGTGTTCATGGGCAGAGATGCCCACTTGAGCCCCTGACCACCTCTGCATATCTGTGAACACTGGGCAGACTCCCAGGCAGAGGCTGCCACGGATCTATTTGCCTGGGGGCCTGAGGGGACCCCTGGAAAAGGAAGGAGGGAGGCAGACAGATGAGTTTTACTAGAAACAAAATCCCCGTGTGCAAAGGGAACTGGGGCTTAAGAGTATAAATTCATGTCTGTAATTTGAATGTTCTCCCTGCGAAGGGGGAAGGCAAAACAAAACTGAAAGAACTGTTTATACTAAAATCTGCTTTGGGTAAACCTCTAACGCACTGCATAGCACAAGGGAAAGGAGGCATTGCCTCCACGGTGAGAACACCAGTGGGTTTGGGAAGGCTGTGTATAAGGTCCTAATATTAAGGTTCCAATATTCTGTGCTGCCCTGGCAGCTGGTAAAATAGGGGGGAGTTTCTGCCTATGTGTCTTGGGTCTAAGTGTCTATTTTGGACTTACTTACTCTGGTATTTTCAAAGTTCCTGGTAGTTCTAACAAGCTCTGGAGCAATACTATACATATCACAAACTAGATATTTCATTTGATTAGTCATTAAAATTAAAAAGAATCTGTCCTCAAAAAAGAAAACCTCTCTCAGATATATTAGGTTTTGAACATAAAAATTAATGAAAATAACTAAAAAGTATTCTTTTTGAGCCTCTAGATAATATTTATAACTACCAGAAGCAGGAAATAGGCTCATTTCCAAAGAACCAGCCACAGGTAAATTGCCAGATGGGACTCCTACAAAATAAAACACAGTTCAGTGTTAAAGTAATGGTATATGCACCTGAGTCTAAACCCAGTTCTTCTTAAAAATATTTTTTTAAGTTTAGTTAGCTAAATTAAAAACAATCCAATAATTTTTAAGTTAAAATGACTTATAAAAATGAAATAATAAAAATTAAATGAAGCATTTTTGTTGGTGAAAGTGCTAATCAGTTATAAGAAATGGACATCTCAGTAAAAAAAATATGCAAGAAAAAATAAAAATGACCACCAGATGTAAAAGAAATCAATCTCATTAGGAATCAAAAGAAATGTGAATTTAAACAATGAAACAGCATTTTCCTACAATCAATTTGCCAAGGTTTACGTGAGAGAGTGTGACGTTTGGAAATTAAACCTCAGAGAGCAACAAGTTCTAGATGACAAATAAGATTTATCAGGTGTGGCCATGGGAACTGGTGACAGAATCGAGGCACTCAAGGAACTAAGAATCCAAAGTAGCACTTCTCATGCTTCTCCACCAAAGAATCCTTAAAGACAGAGCATAATACATACACAGCCTGGGGTGTCTGAGGGCATAGTCTTAAGCAGCCCATCGCTACTGTTTTATCTTTAAAATCTCCATATATTTGCATTCTATTTCATACTCTACCTGTGTTTATTTTAATGTGCACATTCTGCATCCAAAGTCTCAAGAAATATTTTGACTCCAGGTATACATTGCATTTGCTCTCTTTTTTTCCCCCAGCAGCTTTATATAACCCCTGACACACCACCGAATAACTTAGGAAAATATGTGAACAAGGGGTCGTGGATATCGGGATCAAACAGAATAACAGCAGACTTTGGGGTAGAAAGAAAGAGTGAACCAGATGCCCATACTCAGTGAGTGAGAAGAGATAGTCAGGCAGTTGGTATCTGGAGACAGAGGAAGGACAAATGATGGTGGCGCTGGATGGTGTGAGGAGCATGGATTTTTAGCTAAAAACTCCAGGACTTTGACCCCCTGCTCCTTCCTCACTTGAAGGTACAAAGGGAAACAGGCGGCCAACATTTTAGGAAGTGATGTCTTTAAGAGGAATCAGGAGTCCCTTGAGTTGGAAGTTGAGAGAATGTTCAGGAAAGTTGTGATGAATGGAGGAATCCGAAACAAAGGATTCATAGTAAAGAATAAATCTATTATGTCTGACAACACAAGCAGATGGAAAACCCTAATCCCAAACCTCATGCCAGACTGCAATCAACTTAGGATGGAAACATTTTTGATCAGGTGAAACCAAATACCACTTCAGTCACAAAACACCCCAAAACAGCACCTGTAGACTATGTAGCTTTATGTGACCTCCTTGTCTACCATTCAAGGTAATCCAGTTGTCTTGATTCTTCCCTAGTATCCTGAACTCCTACATTAGCTGCCTTTTGGGAGGAATCTCAAACGTACAATGCCCAAAATAGATTTGAACATTTTTTCCAAGATCCTGATCTTCCAATACTCCAATCCATATATATATGCTCTATTTTTCTGGAGAACCCTGACTAATACATAGGGTGACATGTCCCATTTGCCTTCTTAATCCCCAAGGATGGGTAAGGATCAAGGGCAAGGATATTTATTGAGCCCCTATTCTGGTGGAGGGTAAAGGGTCTAAGTCAAATGGTTGAAAATCCTTTCGGCACATTTTTTCGGTTCCATGTCTCGGATGCATTCTTGCTCTTCTTTAGAAACCTCTTAAATTATGTCTCTTTCTTGGTGCACCCACACTGCTGATGTGTCAACAGGGCAAGGGGTTGCCATTCCTTCTTCAAGAGGGCAACATGGCGAGGTTCAGGGAATAAGGAGCTACTTAGATCTAAGTTACCAAGGCAAAAATATTCTTACAACTTAGTTCATGTTAATTAAATTATGTATACACAAAGGCAATATAAAATCCTTAAGGTACAATTTTAAAAGAAAATAGCCAGGATATCCCTGTTTTATACTATTGGGAATAATGTAACACATCACGAGCCTTTTTTGCTGAGTATATTGATTCTTTTGGTAATATTATCGATACACGAATTTGTGTCACATTCAACTATCAATGAGTTAGCTGCAAAATAATCAGCATGTGTTGGATTTAGGAATACTCCAGTGTTCCTGAGATGAACCAAGAGAGTGAACAGAAAACAATCTTTGAACAGCAGGAAATGGCATATATGGGACTAAAACATCTCAGTCCCAACGTCCTTTACTTGTCCAAATTTCCCTCCCTGAGGGGAAACAGGGGGAACCACCCAGCCCATGAGTGTATCTCAGGGAGGAAGCTGCCTTGTGAGGGTTCTTTGCTTGAAGCTATAGGTAACACTGATGTCCAGGGGACACAAAGAACAGAGAGTAAAGGTGGAAGCAAAGGTCAGATAAGGATAATAAGCCAGGTCACCAAAACTAATAAGGGTCCAAAACAGAGATAGAAGCCAAAGTAAAGACGGGGGTTGGAGAAACAAAGTGAGACGAGCAGGAGACCACGGGCCAAGGGCGGTTAGCAGCAGGGCGTACTTCGATGAATTTTTGGAAAGATCCTTTCACCACAGGTGGCCTTCATATAACCCTCCCCTCTCCCCCTGCACGATGTGTCACCAAGTCAGCCATATTGAAAGTTCCAGGGGCACGTTTTTTCTTTGACCATTTACTCATTTCATTAAATTCCTTCCCCTTTCAGGGTCGTGCAGAGATATAGGTTCTCAGGGGTGGGGTCTGAAGGAACTTTATCACTCAGCTAGCAGCTTGGCTACTAGTAGGCAGGATCAGATATCGAGCAGCAACTATTCAGCTATAGATACTGGCTTCCTGTGTTTGGAAAAGGTAAGGAAATTGTTCATTCATTCTACAAATATTTGTGGAGGATGCAAAAATGGAAAAGGGCCTTGATGGAAGTTCAGATAAAATGCTGGGGGAATTTAGAGGAGGAAGCTGGCATATGAGCAGGGACTAAAACCCACCCAAGCTCCTGTGTGTGTGTATGTTTTCAATTCCTTCTTATAGGACTGACATTTGCATTGATCACACCATATTATAATTATCCAGTTGCTTCTCTACCTCCTCCAATTAAACTAAATGCTTCCAAAGGACATGGACTGAACTTTATCATTGATAATCTGTGGCTAATAGTAGTACACATTTAATAAATATTCATCAAATTTTAATTTACTTTAAATTAATAATCAGGCACAGAGTTTGGGAGTCATGATTCTGATTAGAAAACCCAGCTCTATAATTTTCAGTTCATTGTTTAAGACTCTCTATACAAAGATAGAGCTTGTTAAAAGTTTATGTTATCTTTCTGAGCAGAGTTTACACGATGGCTTTCTTGAACTTCCTATAGAATTGAAAACAGTGTCACACACATGGGGAAAATTTTTAAAAAAGCATTTGCTCAGAATAACCAAATGATTCTACTTACAGCAAAATACAAATTAATGTGACTTCAGAAAAGTTTATCATCATACTCTTGTGATTTTTTTCATCATATTCTCTAATCCCTAACAAAGAAAACAGAGCACATGTGGACTGTGTCTACACAACATTTCCCATTAGCTTTATTTGACAAAGATGTAAATACTACATGGGCCATCTATACATGAGAACCATATGTCCTATTTGCATTTGGATTTTTCCAGTAGAAATAAACCATGAAGCCCTAAGAAATGCATGAAGCCCTACCAAATGCAAAGGTGAGAGTATCCACTTGAAGGTTTATAAATAGCAATGAAGAAGGGTTAGGCAGCTAAGGGTAGGGCTAGAAGGATCTGGAGGATGTGAAAGCCATAAGGAGTTGGAGTCAAAAGAACCCAATTTCACTTAACACGCTTGAGATAATCTCATGTACCAGTTGTTGAAAATGCAACTTCTGCACTCATTATGCCATCTAATCTTCACAGTAGCCATATAGAGAACTAATGAGCTCCATTCTGCAGGTAAGGAAGAGGCTAAGCTAACTTGCCCATGCACCCACAGCTAGGAAATCTGCATCAGGGCTCAAGCCCAGGTCTTGTAACTCCCTGACCAATGCTCTAAAGCAGACAAGGCAGTGAGGAGCAGGCAGGTCCCCTGGTGTCAATAACAAGACTCCAGAGTCAGCAAGACCAGCTCAACTGGCAAGAATTGCCAAGTAAGTGGAGCTTGTTAAAGGGCCTGTTAAAAGAGAGTATCCAGGACTCATAGATATTAAGTCCTTGAGGTCTTTAGGTAAACCTTAAACCCTGAACACTAGGCAGAGCAGGGGTTGCCATGGTCCTGGTGAAGTCATGACAGGAGTTTACCCTCTGGAGTCCTGGTCATTTTGGTTCAGTACAAGTGACAAGTCCAGACACAGAGGATTTGATCCTTAAGTTAAAAAGACCCACCCTCCAAGGCAAACTCAAATGACACGGTCTATCCTGCTATGCCTACAGATTTAGAAGGAGTACATTTTCGCTAGCTCATAAAGAGTTGTGCCCTCTTGAGCAGAAAGAGTTAATCTTTGGGGAATGAGCTGGGAGGCTGAGCTGGTTAGGTTGTGAAAAAAAAAAAAAGAAACAGCCTTAAGTTCACTGAAATGGAGAAAGGGCCTGTGAGTCTCTGTTGTTTAGCGCTGGGCCAGGAAATAGTTTATTGTACAGCATTCAATAAGCATTTTCTTCGAAGGAAGTGTGCTGTAAATGCATCAAATGACAGTGATGGGTCTCTGGGGAGAGAAGCGTTGTGCTTAGAATGTGTTACTTGAAAAATTGAGGAATCGAAGGCAAACGTCTCAATCACATAGACCTAGAGCTGTCCTGACTCTACTTGGATAAGGATATATCAAGAATAATACTTCCTTGGATTTGTGTGGTTCTTTATATGTCTTCCAGGTACATTCATACTCACTACTGTTCTTGATCACTCTTGTTACTTGAGAAAGGTGAAGTATCATTCTCCCTTCCCCATTCCTTTTAGATAAAAGAACATGGGCTTTTTAAGTAAAAGAACAGAAAGGAGAATGACTTACCAACTGGACCAACATGAGGGGTTGGCTGCTGCCCATCAATGTCATCACCATTATCACCATCATCATTATCATCGTCATCCTCACCATCACCAGCATCTCTTTACTGACCACTCCACATTCAGCGCCAAGCATCCTGCTAAGCACTTGATCAATATTATCTTATTATCTTACCTCAGTTCTGTGAGGTAGGTACTATTATGATCTCCATTTGAGTAAGAGAAAAACCTGAGGTTTACAAAGGTGAAGTATCTTTCAAGGTTCCCTCAGCAGGAAGGGACAGAGCTGGGATTGAAGCCCCACAGCCTGCTTTCAGATCTATACTCCCAAATCACTGTTCCACTACGCCTCTCTTCCTCCACTTGGTATAGGTAGGGGCTATGATGCTCCTTGTTTTCCTCAAGAAAACTGAAGCACAGAAAGATGAATAATTTGCCCAAGGTTACAGAAGGAATAAAAGATGGAGGCTAGCAACAAGCAGCTCTGTTCTAGAGGTACAGCTAAGACACCAAGAAGGAGTATAAGCAGGGTGATAAAATGCACGTGTTGTATGCAGGCTGGAGGTGCCTTCTAGGAAACAGCTGAGGAAAGACAGGACAATGACAGTCAGGCAACTGGGAACAAATGGATACCTTTATAAAGGCCATCACAAACCTTTCTGTAGCCTGAGAGGATGGAGCGAGAACCAATATACAGTAGCTGAAAGAAACAATTGTCAGAGGCATGCCATGTGTGACTTGGGGGCATTTGAAGGGAAAGGATGAGTGACTGCAACTGTAGGATGTCAGGAACATGCATTCAAAGGCACTGTGCTAGAACCCCCAGAGCAAGCACTGATACATTTACTACTGTCCTGTCCAGGAGTCCAGCCCCCATTCCCCAAAATGACACGTGTAATGCTCTCTTTTAAACTTGAGTGTCACAAGAAAGTAGCCCACAGTCTTTCCTAGGACATATCCCATCCCTTTCAGCTACATCATTCACACAGCAGAGATCCAGAATTCTGAATGGAGGACCCCAGTCCAGGTCACAAGGTGACTGTCACAGAGTACGGAAATATATTACTTGTTAGGAATATGCTGAGCTCACACTGACGGACAGCCTTAATCTTCAGTCTCTTCCTCCAAGGCTATATTTCTCCTGGGGGAGCATGCCATCCTTATCCTGACAAAGTATCCCAAGTGTGAGGTGAAGACAGACTACAGCCCTCTAGCTGCCATCTATTTGAAACTGACCACCTATTTATTTGAACAAGAAGTCCAGTTCTTTTTTTCCCTCAACATCTTTATTGGAGTATAATTGCTTTACAATGGTGTGTTAGTTTCTGCTGTATAACAAAATGAATCAGCTATATATATACATATTTCCCCATATCCTCTCCCTCTTGCGCCTCCCTCCCACCCTCACCTCAGTGTTTTGAGTCCAGTTCTTTTTCCCTGAACCAATGATGCAAATGTTTTCCAAAATTTAAACACCATTGTATTATTTAATAAACCAAAATAAGCTTATTTCTCTCCTAATTTATGCCTGATGATCATTTAAGGATAGGTAGAAAATATATACATAATCTAATTCTGAAATCAGAAGGAAATAAAAAAATTAAATTGTAGAAAAATAACAATAATACCACCATATTTTAGCTGATATGTTTCTAGGCTAACTAACTGAGCTGAATGTGGAATAGACACAGACGTCAACGGAAGAGGAGATCGGCTATCCCATCTGAGCTACTTATTAGCTGTGTGACCCTGGGCAAGTCACTTTTCTGAATCTGTTTCCTCATCTATAAAATTGAAGGCAGTAAATACTGAGTTTACAGTACTGCTCTAATTACTACTTTTACAATGTGAACCATATGCTTGGCATCTTATCTGAACTTCTCCCATGCTATAATCATTTTGCTTTTATAATCATTAGCGTTTTTATAGTATCATCTCCTATTTAGGCCAAATTAACTTAATTGCTTACTCCTTTACAGAGGGATTCACACACATTCAATCAATTGAATCTCACAGCAACCCTGGAAGATAGACCAGGTAGGTATTATCCAATTTTGAAACAAGTAAGTGAGGTTAAAGGAGATTTCAATGATTCCCCCTGAGCTCACAGGGCTAGAATGTGGTGGAAGGGAATACAAACCTGGCACTTCTGATTTATAGAGGTTGTGTTCTCAGGGCAAACACTGCCTAAATACAAGGGCATATATGTGCAGCAACACAGGACTGTTACATCATCCTTGAATCCACTTCCCTTTCCACCCCTACTCCCAAGGGCTAGAACCATCCTTTATGTATGGTAGGCTCTCCACACATACTTGCTGAATTCATTTATTCACTCAGTCATTCAATATCTGCACACTATGCACTCTGCTGGGTGCTATAATGAAAAATACAGACTTGATTATGCCTACAAGGAACTTATAATACAGTAGAGGGAGGGAGGGAGGAGAAGCAATCCACTTATGGATAGATATTCTTTATTTTTCAATCTGGATAAAATACAAAGGGTTTAGGTCCAAGCCAGGTCATTCTCCATGGTAGTGTCCAGAAAGTTCTTGGTCCCAGCCTGAGAGTAATATTTTAAACCATACTGTAAAGATTTCCTAAAGGTGGCTGGTTGCAATGTTCTGGATTGCTGAGGGGGATGTGAAGGTGTATCTCACCCACTGCCCAAGGTCACATGAGGGATTTTGGTGAAGTCATGGGAGGCTTGCTAGCTGCATTTTCTGTTACTTTTCTTCATCTAGATGAGAGAAGTGTTTATTTAAGAATGTTCTCCCTGCCCTTGGCTTAGAAGCAAGCCATAAATTTTACAATTCTCATAGAAGACTTCATAGTTTTTGTGACCCTTCTCTTTGGTATAAACTCATGGACACTTTCTCTGAAAATTAGCCCTGAGTTATGCATTAATATTTCCAATTACATTGCAGTTACATAAAATCTAGCAACAACTCTGAAGAATTATCTTTTGGGCATGGAGATCCTGTGCAATAGCAAGGGAAGGGAAGAGAAATCACATTTTTGAGCCCTTCCTTACAGCAGGACCTCTGGCCACCTCTCTTTTCTTCACTGTTTTATGTTCAGTCCAGGCAATAGCAGCCCTCAGTAAACAAATGTTGAACAAATGTACCGATAAATGATGATAAGGCATTTACCATGACTTTGCTCATTTTACTGAAATTCCCCGATTACCAATTAGGAATTTAATTTCTTATATTTCATGAAAATATTTATAAAATTGAGTTCTCCTTTATGCAGAATGTGTTTTTAAAATTGCTGAATTCCAATCTTTTTAAAAATTTCCTGTTTTTCTGATAACAGGCATT
Organism: Kogia breviceps; assembly: GCF_026419965.1. Classification (NCBI taxonomy): domain Eukaryota; kingdom Metazoa; phylum Chordata; class Mammalia; order Artiodactyla; family Physeteridae; genus Kogia; species Kogia breviceps. The sequence goes on from NC_081328.1 coordinate 26,821,683, forward strand.
GATAAGAATTTATTTCTTCCAGATATACTCACTGTAGCACACTTGTAAACATTATGTGTCTAATCAGTAGGCAGAAAAATAGTAAAGAGGCTTCCAAGAATTTAGTGCTTGTGTAGCTGTGTTATAGATAAATAATTCATGCTGTTTATACTTTCTACTGATGGTATATAAACCTAGAGCAGTGATTGTGGACATGAAAAATTGCTGGGCCAGTCTTGTAGGCTTTGCAAGGTCATATTTCCATTTTCTACTATATCCTCTCAGAAAAAAAATTCTATTGATCACTACTGGAAATTAGTTACTCTTGTTAATGTAAATTGCATGATCAAATCCTTAAACAATTTTCACGAATAAAGGATATAATGGCAACCAACACCAAAAGATTTATGAGCTATAACTCATTTTGTTTCTTTACTAGGTTTCTAAGAAAAATCTACGAGAAGGAAATTTTTTAAAAGATCATTGAGTTCTAAGATCCTTCTGTCTTGACTCATTCTCTGAATCAGTGTTTCTTTCTTTTTTTGTTGTTGTAGTTCCTTTTTTTTTGTTTTTTTTTCCTTATAAACTTTATTTATTGCCCTACTATTTAGAGGTTGCTCTCAGTTTTACTATTACTGCTGATACAGGGTCTTTTTCACACACACACACACACACACACCAAGCATTGTAAATGGATGACCACAACAAAAGCAACAATGATTGCAATTACCAAACACAAAACACACTCATACTATGTCATAATATTGACATTCAGTCCAGTAATCCTCCACTGTAACAGCTTCTTTACTTTGCAGTGAAAATTGATTTGTATATTTTTTGCCTCTGAGTCCTTGTGGGATTTTTTTTTATTCAAACAGAAAGTAACAAAAATTATAATCATCTGCATCAGTTCACTCAGTCCCATGTAATTAATTTTTTTCATCTTGATTTTTGTTAGCACTTTCATGAGTTCATCAGTTTTCCATTAGAGTTCTGAAAATGCTTATTCATTCAGTTCAGCAGTATAGTCAGTTACCAGAAAACTGTATGTGTCAGAGTCTTTCCCATGAATTCCTTGAAGATGAAACACTTTTATAGGAACATATTTGCAAAAGCATCAGAGTACACCCAGAACTGTCTGTAAATAACAAAAGGCTTAAAAATGACCACGGTTAAAGATTTGATGAAAGTTCATACTAATGCAATTGATGAGGAAATTTAGTAATTTCTGAGATATACATTTTAAAGTAATAACGAGAATTATGACTTATATACCAGAACATATAAGATTTTTAGAAATTTCGTGTAATGTCTGAAGCATTTATATTAACATATTTCCATACAAATAACCCAAAGAAAATTTAGTATTAGTTGTTTTTTTTTGTTTCTTTGTTATTTTATACTGCAGGTTCTTATTAGTCATCAATTTTTTTCACATCAGTGTATACATGCCAATCCCAATCACCCAATTCAGCACACCACCATCTCCACCCCACCGTGGTTTTCCCGCCTTGGTGTCCATACGTTTGTTCTCTACATCTGTGTCTCAACTTCTGCCCTGCAAACCGGTTCATCTGTACCAGTTTTCTAGGTTCCACATACATGCATTATTATACGATATTTGTTTTTCTCTTTCTGACTTACTTCACTCTGTATGACAGTCTCTAGATCCATCCACGTCTCAACAAATGACACAGTATCGTTCTTTCTATGGCTGAGTAATATTCCATTGTATATATGTACCACTCTTCTTTATCCATCTGTCTTTCGATGGGCATTTAGGTTGCTTCCATGACCTGGCTATTGTAAATAGTGCTGCAATGAATATTGGGGTGCGTGTGTCTTTTTGAATTATGGTTTCTTCTGGGTATATGCCCAATAGTGGGACTGCTGAGTCATATGGTAACTCTATTTTTAGTTTTTTAAGGAACCTCCATACTATTCTCCATAGTGGCTGTATCAATTTTCATTCCCACCAACAGTGCAAGAGGGTTCCCTTTTCCCCACATCCTCTCCAGCATTTGTTGTTTGTAGATTTTCTGATGATGCCCATTCTAACTGATGTGAGGTGATACCTCATTGTAGTTTTGATTTGCATTTCTCTAATAATTAGTGATGTTGAGCAGCTTTACATGTGCTTCTTGGACATCTGTATATCTTCTTAGGAGAATTGTCTATTTAGGTCTTCTGCCCATTTTTGGATTGCATTGTTTATTTCTTTAATATTGAGCTGCATGAGCTGTTTATATATTTTGGAAATTAATCCTTTGTCCGTTGATTCATTTGCAAATATTTTCTCCCATTCAGAGGGTTATCTTTTCATCTTGTTTATGGTTTCCTTTGCTGTGCAAAAGCTTTGAAGTTTCATTAGGTCCCATTTGTTTATTTATATTTCCATTACTCTAGGAGGTGGATCAAAAAAGATCTTGCTGTGATTTATGTAAAAGAGTGTTCTTCATAAGGTTTCCTCTAAGAGTTTTATAGTGTCCATGCTTACATTTAGGTCTCGAATCCATTTTGAGTTTATTTTTGTGTATGGTGTTAGGGAGTGTTCTAATTTCATTCTTTTACATGTAGCAGTCCAGTTTTACCATCACCACTTATTGAAGAGACTGTCTTTTCGCCACTGTATATATTTGTCATAGATTAGTTGACCATAGGTGCGTGGGTTTCTATCTGGGCTTTCTATCTTGTTCCATTGATCCAAGTTTCTGTTTTTGTGCCAGTACCACATTGTCTTGATTACTGTAGCTTTGTAGTATAGTCTGAAGTCAGGGAGTCTGATTCCTCCACCTCCATTTTTTTCCCTCAAGACTGCTTTGGCTATTTGGGGTCTTTTGTGTCTCCATACAAATTTTAAGATGATTTGTTCTAGTTCCATAAAAAGTGCCATTGGTAATTTGATAGGGATTGTATTGAATCTGTAGAATGTTTGGGTAGTATAGTCATTTTCACAATATTGATTCTTCCAATTGAAGAACATGGAATATCTCTCCATGTGTTGGTATCATCTTTAATTTCTTTCATCAGTGTCTTATAGTTTTCTGCATACAGGTCTTTTGTCTCATTAGGTAGGTTTATTCCTAGATATTTTGTTCTTTTGTTGCAGTGGTAAATGGGAGTGTTTCCATAATTTCTCTTTCAGATTTTTCATCATTAGTGTACAGGAATGCAAGAGATTTCTGGGCATTAATTTTGTATCCTGCAACTTTACCAAATTCATTGATTAGCTCTAGTAGTTTTCTGGTGGCATCTTTAGGATTCTCTATGTATAGTATCATGTCATCTGCAAAGAGTGACAATTTTACTTCTTCTTTTCCAATTTGTATTCCTTTTATTTCTTTTTCTTCTATGATTGCTGTGGTTAGGACTTCCAAAACTATTTTGAATAATAGTGGTGAGAGTGGACATCCTTGTCTAGTTCCTGATCTTAGAGGAAATGTTTTCAGTTTTTCACCATTGAGAATGATGTTTGCTGTGGATTTGTTGTATATGGCCTTTATTATGTTGAGGTAGGTTTGCTCTATGCCCACTTTCTGGAGAGTTTTTATCATAAATGGGTGTTGAATTTTGTCAAAAGCTTTTTCTGCATGTATTGAGATGATCATATGGTTTTTATTCTTCAATTTGTTAATATGGTGTATCACGTTGATTGATTTGCATATATTGAAGAATCCTTGCATGCCTGGGATAAATCTCACTTGATAGTGGTGTATGACCCTTTTAATGTGTTGTTGGATTCTGTTTGCTAGTGTTTTGTTAAGAATTTTTGCATCTATATTCATCAGTGATATTGGTCTGTAATTTTCTTTTTTTTATAGTATCTTTGTCTGGTTTTGGTAGTAAGGTGATGGTGGCCTAATAGAATGAGTTTGGGAGTGCTCCTTCCTCTGCAATTTTTTGGAAGAGTTTGAGAAGGATGGGTGTTAGCTCTTCTCTAAATGTTTGATCAAATTCACCTGTGAAGCCATCTGGTCCTGGACTTTTGTTTGTTGGAAGATTTTTAATCACAGCTTCAATTTCATTACTTGTGATTGGTCTGTTCATAAGTTCTGTTTCTTCCTGGTTCAGTCTTGGAAGATTATACCTCTCTAAGAATTTGCCCATTTCTTCCAGGTTGTCCATTTTACTGGCATAGAGTTGCTTGTAGTAATCTCTTAGGATGCTTTGTATTTTTGTGGTGTCTGTTGTAACTTCTCCTTTTTCATTTCTAAATTTATTGATTTGAGTCCTCCCCCTCTTTTTCTTGATGAGTCTGGCTAATGGTTTATCAATGTTGTATATCTTCTCAGAGAATCAGCTTTTAGTTTTATTGATCTTTGCTGTTGTTTTCTTTGTTTCTATTTCATTTATTTCTGCTCTGATCTTTATGATTTCTTTCCTTCTGCTAACTTTGGGTTTTGCTGTTCTTCTTTCTCTAGTTCCTTTAGGTGTAAGGTTAGATTTTTTATTTGAGATTTTTCTTGTTTCCTGAGGTAGGCTTGTATTGCTATAAACTTCCCTCTTAGAACTGTTTTTGCTGCCTCCCATAGGTTTTGGATCGTCGTGTTTTCATTGTCATTTGCTCTAGGAATTTTTTGATTTCCTCTTTGATTTCTTCAGTGATCTCTTGGTTATTTAGTAACATATTGTTTAGCCTCCGTGTGCTAGTGTTTTTTACGTTTTTTTCCCTGAAATTGATTTCTAATCTCATAGTATTGTGGTCAGAAAAGATGCTTGATATGATTTCAACTTTCTTAAAATTACTGAGGCTTGATTTGCAACCCCTAGATGTGATCTATCCTGGAGATTGTTCCATGTGCACTTGAGAAGAAAGTGTAATCTGCTGTTTTTGGATGGAATGTCCTATAAATATCAATTAAATCTATCTGGTCTATTGTTTCATTTAAAGCTTCTGATTCCTTATTTATTTTCCTTTTGGATGATCTGTCCATTGGTGTAAGTGAGATGTTAAAGTCCCCCACTATTATTGTGTTACTGTCAATTTCCTCTTTTATAGCTGTTAGCAGTTGCCTTATGTATTAAGGTGCTCCTATGTTGGGTGCATATATATTTATAATTGTTATATCTTCTTTTTGGATTGATCCCTTTATCATTATGTAGTGAACTTCCTTGTCTCTTGTAACATTCTTTATTTTAAAGTCTATTTTATCTGCTATGAGTATAGCTACTCCAGTTTCTTTTGATTTTCATTTGCATGGAATATCTTTTTCCATTCCTTCACTTTCAATCTGTATGTGTCCCTAGGTCTGAAGTGGGTCTCTTGTAGACAGCATATATATGGGTCTTGTTTTTGTATCCATTCAGCAAGCCTGTGTCTTTTGCTTGAAGCATTTAATCCATTCACGTTTAAAGTAATTATCAATATGTTCCTATGACCATTTTCTTAATTGTTTTGGGTTTGTTTTTGTAGGTCCTTTTCTTCTCTTCTGTTTCCCACTTAGAGAAGTTCCTTTAGCATTTGTTGTAGAGCTGGTTTGGTGGTACTGAATTCTCTTAGCTTTTGCTTGTGTGTAAAGCTTTTGATTTCTCCATTGAATCTGAATGAGATCCTTGCTGGGTAGAGTAATCTTGGTTGTAGGTTCTTCCTTTTCATCACTTTAAGTATATCATGCCACTCTCTTCTGGCTTGTAGTGTTTTTGCTGAGAAATCAGATGTTAACCTTATGGGAGTTCCCTTGTATGCTATTTGTTGTTATTCACTTGCTGCTTTCAGTAATTTTTCTGTCTTTAATTTTTGCCAATTTTATTACTATGTGTCTCAGCCTGTTTCTCCTTGGGCTTACCCTGTATGGGACTTGCTGCACTTCCTGGGCTTGGGTGGCTATTTCCTTTCCCATGTTAGGGAAGTTTTCAACTGTAATCTCTTCAAATATTTTCTCACATCCTGTCTCTCTCTCTTCTCCTCTTGGGACCCCTATAATGCGAATGTTGTTACATTTAATGTTGTCCCAGAGATCTCTTAGGCTGTCTTCATTTCTTTTCATTCTTTTTTCTTTAGTCTGTTCCACAGCAGTGAATTCCACCATTCTGTCTTCCAGGTCACTTATCCGTTCTTCTGCCTCAGTTATTCTGCTATTGATTCCTTCTAGTGTAGTTTTCTTTTCAGTTACTGCGTTGTTCATCTCTGTTTTTTCTTTAATTCTTCTAGGTCTTTGTTAAATATTTCTTGCATCTTTTTGATCTTTGCCTCCATTCTTTTTCCAAGGTCCTGGATCATCTTCACTATCATTATTCTAAATTCTTTTTCTGAAAGTTTGCCTATCTCCACTTCATTTAGTTGTTTTTCTGGGGTTTTATCTTGTTCCCTCATCTGGTACATAGCCCTCTGCCTTTTCATCTTGTCTAACTTTATGTGAATGTGGTTTTTGTTCCACAGGCTGCAGGACTGTAGTTCTTCTTGCTTCTGCTCTCTGCCCTCTGGTGGATGAGGCTATCTAAGAGGATTGATGGGAGGGACTGGTGGTGAGTAGAGCTGACTGTTGCTCTGGTGGGCAGAGCTCAGTAAAAAGAATCAGTGTTTCTTAATATTTGGAAGGATCAGACACTCGTCTCAGAAACCCTCTCTTCAAAAGAATGCCCATCAGGTGGGATGTTTCTATCTCTGGCTTTTATGAACAATGCTGCTATAAATATTCTTATACAAGTTTTTTTGTGGATATGCTCTTGGGTATATTCCTAAGGAGTAGAATTGCTGGGTTATATGGTGACTCTGTCTGTACTAATCATTTGAGGAAATGCTAGACTGTTTTCCAAAGTGGCTGCATCATTTTACATTCCCAGCAGTATATGAGGTTCTGACTTCTCCATGAGGCATCCAATCTTTGTCATGGGTACCTTGCTTAGTGATGTCATGATGCATAGTCCTCATTCCTTTTTTGTGTTGAACTGTGACAATCTTAACATTGAGTTCCCTCCCTTTCTCAGTCTTGTAGAACCTTAATATTGTTTTAATGGCACTTTTTTTGTGCTTGGTTTCGTGTTATGTTTTGTGATGGATTAAAGTATAAAAAGTTCACACACACACACACACACACACACACACACACACACACACACACACACAAAGATTCTTAGATGTCAGTCAGCACTGCTGCCTGGGGCTTTGTTGAGTATCCTCAAATTGTGTCCCTGCCCATCTCCAATCAGCAAATACTGATTGAGAACCCACAAGTGTAAGTGATTTATATTAATGTAAAACTTATGGTTTCCAAAGCATTTATTTAGACATCCTCTCATTTGATCCTCTCTGGTCATTTTTTATGAAAGGTTTTAACATTGGAGATGCACTTTTTTTTTTTTTTTTTTTTTTTTTTTTTTTGCAGTATACAGGCCTCTCACTGCTGTGGCCTCTCCCACTGTGGAGCACAGGCTCCAGATGTGCAGGCTTAGAGGCCACGGCCATGGGCCCAGTTGCTCCATGGCATGTGGGATCCTCCTGGACTGGGGCACGAACCTATGTTCCCTGCGTCAGCAGGTGGACCCTCAACCACTGCACCACCAGGGAAGCTCTGGAGATGCACATTTTAAGTAAACAAGTGGAGACAACTTTTGGTACTTTCTTTTAGGGTTTTGTACCCTCTGCTCCATCCAGCTTCCTCTCCACTTGATATAAATCTTTCCCTTTTAAAAATCTTTATTCTTTAGAGGAAGCCTCATTTCCCATGGACATTCCTACCTCCAAATTGTGGTTTCTCCTTAGCAGCATTGAGATCCTAACCATCCCTGCAAGAAATATTGTAGGTCTTTTTTGCACTGATGTCAAACCTCAAATTTGTCTGATTTCTGTGCTCATGTTGGAAGGAATACATGGCCATGGGCTGATGTCACACTGGCTGTGTTTCTGTCAGTGAGGGTCCTAAGAAAATACCCCAATGAAGAATGGAGCAACAGAACAACATAGCCAGGCTTTGTCTTTTCTCCAACAATAATTTCTACACTTCTGGGCAACTGGTTCTCTTCTGCTTCCTTTCTTGTCTTTCTCCCCAACATTTTTCTTTTTTTGTACCTACACTCAAAGTTTTATTATATTGTCTTTGTCTTTTGCTTACTTTCCTGTGTGTTTGCAGTTTTGACACCACTTTTGTCAATTCAATAAGTTTTTATTCTTTAGACCTTGAGCACACAGGGGAGAACAAAATAGACAGTAACTTTATCCTGATGGGGTTCACCTTCTAAGTTCTCTGGCAGAATCTATGTGCATTAAATAGTATTACTGCCAGAAACGTTGTATCTATATATGTTGTGACTGGAACAAACATATACAAACAATACACAGGTACCTCTCACCTCTGTACTTTCTTTTAAACTACTTCTTTGTGGTCTAATATATCTAAAGATCACCCACCTGGAAAAGACCACAAGGCCAGCTTTCTCTCTTGCCCTTTGTGGCTTCAGTTCCTTTTTCTGACCATCAAGCAAAAAAGTGCTAAGGATGTAATATCAATTTACAGTCATATTCTCTCTCACAATTATACCTTGGTTGGTTTGTGTATTCATCCCATTTTTGTTTCAAAAAGAAATTGGGATTTTGTATACACTTTGAAAAATATGTTTAAATTATTAATATCCAATAAAACACAGCAATCAGGCATTAATAAAGAAAGGAACCCAAAGCTTGGAAATTTGCAGCTACTGATCACAAAACTTTTCTCTGGATTCACGTTGGTATATAATATCACCAGAAAATATCAGTAGCCCACAAGGTACTAAATACTTTGCATAGTTTTAAATTTTGTCTATGAAAAGCTTTTTTGTTTTAAGTGTACAGTTTCTTTACCTTTAGTCTTACAAACAGACTACACTCATTTCCAGCATAACTTGGGTCAGCCTTTTTCCCCCACTGCCTCCAGTGAAGTTGTTTCATGCCTTTACAATACAGTTAGAATCAATTGTCACAGTCTGCATTCCTGCATCCTGGGATTCCACCATCCTCCTAAATGATTTTTTTTTTAATTTGCATACATTAATGTTCATTCTTTGTACTGAAAAGTTCTATAGGTTTTGATAAGTATATAGTGTCATATATTCACCATTACAATATAATGCAAAATAGTTTTACTTCTCTAAAAACAACCCATGGGCTCCACCTATTTAACCTGATCTTCCCCACCACTCAACCCAAATCTCTGGCAACCACTGAACTGTTTTATAACGTCCAGGATGTCATATAGTTGAATAATACAGTATGTAGCCTTTTCAGACTGGTTTCTTTTGCTTAGCAATATGCATTTAAGATTCACTCATGTCTTTCTGTGATGAAAAATCTTCCAACAAACGAAAGCCCAGGACCAGATGGCTTCACAGGTGAAATCTATCAAACATTTAGAGAAGAGCTAACACCTATGTTTCTCAAATTCTTCCAAAATATAGCAGAGAGAGGAACACTCCCAAACTCATTCTACGAGGCCACCATCACCCTGATACCAAAACCAGACTAAGATGTCACAAAGAAAGAAAACTACAGTCTAATATCACTGATGAACATGGATGCAAAAATCCTCAACAAAATATTAGCAAACAGAATCCAACAACACACAAAAAGGATCATACACCATGATCAAGTGGGTTTTATCACAGGAATGCAAGGATTCTTCAATATAGGCAAATCAATCAATGTGATAAACCATATTAACAAATTGAAGGAGAAAAAACATATGATAATCTCAATAGAAGCAAAAAAAAGCTTTTGACAAAATTCAACACCCAATATGATAAAAACCCTCCAGAAAGTAGGCATAGAGGGAACTTACCTCAACATAATAAAGTCCATATATGACAAACATGCAGCCAACATCCTTCTCAATGGTGAAAAACTGAAACAATTTCCTCTAAGATGAGGAACAAGACAAGGATGTCCACTCTCATGACTATTATTCAATATTCAACATAGTTTTGGAAGTATTAGCCACAGCACTCAGAGAAGAAAAATAAATAAAAGGAATTCAAATAGGAAAAGAAGAAGTAAAGCTGTCACTGCTTGCAGATGACATGATACCATATATAGAGAATCCTAAAAATGATACCAGAAAACTACTAAAACTAATCAATGAATTTGGTAAGGTAGAAGGATACAAAGTGCACAGAAATCTCTTACATTCCTATATACTAATGATGAAAAATCTGAAAAAGAAATTAAGGAAACACTCCCATTTACCATTGCAACAAAAAGAATAAAATACCTAGGAATAAACCTACCTAACGAGACCAAAGACCTGTATGGAGAAAACTATAAGACACTGATGAAAGAAATGAAAGATGATACAAACAGATGGAGAGATATACCATGTTCTTGGATTGGAAGAATTAACATTCTGAAAATGACTATACTACCCAAAGCAAACTACAGATTCAATGCAATTCCTGTCCAACTACCAAAGGTATTTTTCAAAGAACTAAAACAAAAAATTTCACAATTTGTATGGAAATACAAAAGACCCTGAATAGCCAAAGCAATCTTGAGAAAGAAAAACAGAGCTGGAGGAACCAGGCTCCCTGACTTCAGACTGTACTACAAAGCTACAGTAAGCAAGTCAGAACTATAGATTAATGGAACAGGATAGAAAGCACAGAGATAAACCCACACACATATGGTCACCTTATTTTTGATAAAGGAGGCAAGAATATACAATGGAGAAAAGACAGCCACTTCACTAATTGGTGCTGGGAAAACTGGACCACTACATTTAAAAGAATGAAATTAGAATACTCCCTAACACCATACACAAAAATAAACTCAAAATGGATTAAAGACCTAAATGTAAGATCAGACACTATAAAACTCTTAGAGGAAAACATAGGCAGAACACTCTATCACATAAATCACAGCAACATCCTTTTTGACACAGAGAAATGGAAATAAAAACAAAAATAAACAAATGGGACCTAATGAAACTTAAAAACTTTTGCACAGCAAAGGAAAACATAAGCAAAATGAAAAGACAACCCTCAGAATGGGATAAATTATTTGCAAATGAAGCAACTGACAAAGTATTGATCTCCAAAATTTACCAATGGCTCATGCAGCTCAATATAAAAAAACCAAACAACCCAATCCAAAAATGGGCAGAAGACCTAAATAGAGATTTCTACAAGGAATATATACAGATTGCCAACAAACACATGAAAGGATGCTAACACATATATATGGAATCTAAAACAACAACAAAAAAATTGTTCTGACGAATCTAGGGGCAGGACAGGAATAAAGACACTGACGTAGAGAATGGACTTGAGGACACGGGGAGGGGGAAGGGTAAGCTGGGATGAAGTGAGAGAGTGTCATGGACATGTATACACTACCAAATGTAAAATAGAGACATAGTGGGAAGAAGCCACATAGCACAGAGAGATCAGCTCAGTGTTTTGTGACCACCTAGAAGGGTGGAATAGGGAGGGTTGGAAGGAGACACAAGAGGGTGGTGATATGGGGATATATGTATATGTATAGCTGATTCACTTTGCTATAAAGCAGAAACTAACACACCATTGTAAAGCAATTATACTCCAATAAAGATGTTAAAAAATGTTTTAAAATAATTAAAGATAAAAAAGAATGCCCACTTTCACCACTTTAATTCAACATAGTATTGGAAGTCCTGGCCACAGTAATGGGACCAAAGAAAGAAAAGGAAAGAAAAGGAATACAAATTGGAAAGGAAGAAGTAAAACAGTCACCTTTTGTAGATGACATGATACTATATAGAGAAAATCTTAAAGACATCACCAAAAAATAGTTAAACTAATAAATTAATCCAGTAAAGTTGCAGGCTACAAAATTAATATACAGATCCAAAAAAGGGGAGATATGTGTCTTTGTATAGCTGATTCAATTTGCTGTACAGTAGAAACTAATACAACATCGTAAAGCAACTATACTCCAATAAAAATTAAATAATTATTTAATGTACAGAAATCTGTTGCTTTTCTATATACTAGCAATGAACTATCAGAAATTACAATTACTTCAAAACTAATAAAATACCTAGGAATAAATCTAACCAAGGAGGTAAAAAACTTGTACTCAGAAAACTGTAAGACATAAATGAAAGAAACTGAAGATAATAAAAAACAAATGGAAAGATATGCCATGATCATTGATTGGAAGAGTTAATATGGAATTTTTCCAGAACTAGAAAAAATAATCCTAAAATTTGTATAGAACCACACAAGAATCCAAATAACCAAAGCAATCTGGAGAAAAAGAACAAAGCTGGAGGTATCACACTCCATTATTTCAAACCATATACAAAGTTACAGTAATCAAAACAATATGGTACTGGCACAACATAGACACAAAACAGACACATAGATCAATGCAACAGAGAGCTCAGAAATAAATCTCCACTTACACGGTCTGTTGATCTAGGACAAAGGAGGCAAGACTGTACAATTGGGAAAAAGACTCAAATAAATGATGTTGTAAAAACTGAAGAGCTCTATGCAAAAGAATGAAACTAGAACATTTTCTCACACCACATACAAAAACAAACTCAAAACTGATTACAGACTTAAATGTAAGACTTGAAACCATAAAACTCCTAGAAGAAAACATATGCAATATGTTCTTTGACATTGGTCTTGGCAATATTTTTTGGATCTGTCCCCTCAAGCAAGGGAAACAAAAGCAAAAATGAACAAATGGAGCTATATCAAACTAAAAATCTTTTGCACACCAAAGGAAACTATCAAAAAACAAAAAGCCAGCATACTGAATGGGAGAAGAGAGAAGATATTTGTAAATGACATATCAGATAGGAGGTTAATATTCAAAATATACAAAGAACTCATACAACTCAATATCAGAACACCTCAAACAACTTGATTTAAACATGGACAGAGGACCTGAATCCTTTGCTGTAGGGGGAGTGTTTTGGGGTGTCTGTGACCTTATTATGATTTTAGGCAGCCTCTCTGCTAATGGATGGGGTTGTGTTCCTGTCTTGCTAATTGTTTAGTATATGGTGTCCAGCACTGTAGCTTGCTGGTTGTTGAGTGGAGCTGGGTCTTATCGTTGAGATGGTATCTCTGGGGGAGCTTTTGCCATTTGATATTATGTGGGGCCGTGAGGTCTCTGGTGGACCAATGTCCTGAACTCGGCTCTCCCACCTGAGAGGCACAGCCCTGACACCTGGCTGGAGCACCCAGAGAAAAAATTTTTTAATTATAAAAAATACAAAAACTTAAAAAGTAATATAAAAAGAAAGAAAGAAGAGAGCAACCAAACCAAAAAACAAATCCACCAATTATAGCAAGTGCTAAAAACTATACTAAAAATAAATGTCAACAAAATAAACCGGACAGAACCCTAGGACAAATGGTTAAAGCAAAGCTATACAGACAAAATCACACAAAGAAGCATACACATACACACTCACAAAAAGAGAAAAAGGAAAAAAATATATATACATATATCTTTTGGGAAGTCTGAGGTCTTCTGTCAACATTCAGTAGGTGTTCTGTTAGAATTGTTCCACATGTAGATGTATTTCTGATGTATTTGTGGGGAGGAAGGTGATATCCACGTCTTACTCCTCTACCATCTTGAAGGTTTCCTCCAGGATGGCTTTTATCTCAGGAGAGGATATAAGATCTTGGATGACTTATTTCAGTTCTTTCTTCCTCACTTTCCTAATATGATTGTGGAGGCTTCTTGAATCCAAAATCTGATGTAGTAGGTCAGCAGGCCGAAGTCTCTGGGAAGAGTTGCAGCCCAAATGAAGGCTGCTGGCAGAATCCCCAGGGGAGTGAACGTCTGTGAATGAAGTAACCTCCTTCAACCCTCACTCAACATCATCTGTATCTCCACGCTGCCTCTTCCATGATGTTGTTATGACACTCTCTGTGCCTCAGTTCTTCTGTCTGGAAAGGGGAGCCATCACCATCCATGATCTAGCCCAGAGTGATGAGAGAGGGCATTCTTGTCTTGTTCCTGATCATAGAGGAAATGCTTTCAGCTTTTCACCAATGAGTATCATGTTGCCTTTGTCACATATGTCCTTTATTATGTTGGGGTATGTTCCTTCTGTGCCCACTTTTTTGAGAGTTTTTATCATGAATGAATGTTGCATTTTGTTAAAAGCTTTTTCTGCATCTATTGAAATTACCTTTATGATTTTTATTCTTTAATTTGTTAATGTGGTGTATCACATTGATAGATTTGCAGACATTAAACCGTCCTGACATCCCTGGGATAAATCCTACTTGATCACAATGTATGATTCTCTTAATGGAGCATTGAATTCAGTTTGCTAGTATTTGCTAATGTTTGCTAATATTTTGTTAAGGATTTTTTCATATGTTTATCAATGACAATGACCTGTAATTTTCTGTTTCTGTGGAATCTTTGGTTTTGGAATCAGGGTGATGGTGGCCTCACATAATGAGTTCAAAAGCATTTCTTACTCTTCAATTTTTTTGGAATCATTTGAAAAGGATAACTGTTAACTCTTCTTTAAGTGTTTGGTATAATTCACCTGGGAAGTCATCTGGTCCTTGGCTTTTGCTTGTTGGGAGTTTTTGTTTGTTTGTTTGTTTTACTGATTCAATTTTATTACTGGTAATCAGTCTGTTCATATTTTGTATTTCTTCCTAATTTGGTCTTGGAAGATTGTACATTTCTAGAAATTTATCCATGTCTTCTAGTTTGTCCATTCTATTAGTATATAATTATTCATAGTATTCCCTTATGATCCTTGATATTTCTGTGGTGCCAATTGTAACTTCTCTTTCATATTATATTGTATTTAGTTGGGCCCTCTCTCTTTTCCTTTTGATAAGTCTGGCTAAAGGTTTATCAACTTTGTTTATCTTTTCAAGAAACCAGCTCTTATTTTCATTGATCTTTTCTATTTTTTTTGTCTCTGTTTCATTTATTTCTACTCTGAATTTTTTTTTTCTTTCTGTTAACTTTGGATTTTGTTTGTTCTTTTTCTAGTTCATTTAGGTGTAAGGTAAAACTGTTTATTTGAGATTTTTGTTTCCTGAGTTAGTCTTTTATCACTATAAACTTCCCTCTTAGAAGTGATTTTGCTGTAGCCCATAGATTTTGGATCATCGTGTTTCTGTTTTCATTTGTTTCTAGGTATTTTTTTATTTCCTCTATGATTTCTTCAGTGACTCATTGGTTGTTTAGTAGCATATTGTTTAGTCTCCCTGTGTTTTGTGTTTTTTGCAGTTTTTTTCTTTGCAGTTGATTTCTATACTGTTGTGGTCAGAAAAGATGCTTGACATGATTTCAATCTTTTAAAATTTATTAAGACTTGTTTTGTGCCCTATCATGTGATCTATCCTGGAGAATCTTCCATGTGCACCTGAAAAAATGTGTACTGCACTGCTTCTGAATGGAAAGTTCTATGGAAAGTTATATATATATATATATATATATATATATATATATATATATATATATATATATATATATATATATAAAGTCCATCTGGTCTAAAGTGGTATTTAAGACCAGTGTTTCCTTATTATTTTTTTAAATTTATTTATTTTTGGCTGTGTTGGGTCTTTGTTTCTGTGCGAGGGCTTTCTCCAGTTGCATCGAGCGAAGGCCACTCTTCATCTCGGTGCGTGGGCCTCTCACTGTCGTGGCCTCTCTTGTTGCATAGCACAGGCTCCAGACGCGCAGGCTCCGTAGTTGTGACTCACGGGCCCAGTTGCTCTGCAGCATGTGGTATCTTCCCAGACCAGGGCTCGAACCCGTGTCCCTTGCATTGGCAGGCAGATTCTCAACCACTGCGCCACCAGGAAAGCCCAGTGTTTCCTTGATTTTCTGTCTAGATGATCTGTCCATTGATATAAGTGGGGTGTTAATCCCCTATTATTATTTTGTTACTGTCACTTTCTTCCTTAATGTTTGTTAATATTTGCTTTATGTATTTAGGTGCTCCTATGTTGGGTGCATATGTATTTACAATTATTATATCTTCTTCTTGGATTGATTCCTTTATTACTATGTAATGTCTTTCTTTGTCTCTTTTTACAGTGTTGGTTTTAAAGTCTATTTTTCTGATATAAGTATTGCTTCCCCAGCTTTCTTTTTATTTCTATTTGCATGGAATATCTTTTCCATCCCCTCACTTTCAGTCTTTGTATGCCTTTAGAGCTGAAGTGAGTCTCTTGTAGGCAGCATAAATATGGGTCTTATTTTTTTAATCCATTCAGCCACTCTATGTATTTTAATAGGAGGATTTAGTCCATTTACATTTAAAGTAATTATTGATGGGTATGTACTTATTGCCATTGTTTTAATTGTTTTCTGATTGTTTTTGTAGTTCTTCTATGTTACTTTCTTCTTTTCTTCTCTTCCCTGTGATTTGATGACTATCTTTAGTATTATATTTGGATTCCTTTCCTCAGTCACCTCACTTTGCCTGATTCTCTGTTTTTATTTCTATGTATTAAGTACGTTGGTTACATTTCTTGGTCTTGGATAAGTGGCCTTATGTAGGACAAGTCCTATGGGGCCTAGCAGCACACTCCCCTCTGTTCACTGGAGCTATATGCTCTCAGAATACCCCATTTGTGGCTGCATGGGTCCTTCTGTTGGGGCAGGGCCAACTACTGTGGGCATGGAGTTAGGCAGGGCTGGCCCCAGCCTGGCTCGCTGTCAGGCTGTGCCTTGCGCAGTGGCTACTGGACCACTGGAGGGTGGGGCTGGGTCCCCACATGTCTGGCTGCTCAGCCCAGGGTGACTCAGGATGGGTTCCAACCCAAAGCCTCAGACACTAATAGGCTAGAGGAAGGACTCAAAAATGGTGCTTGTCAGCACTCATGTCCTAATGTTAGTACAAGTTCTCCCAAATTTCTGGGGGCTTTTATTTGTGCGTTTGTCCTGCAGAAGTGTGAGTTGAAAGCAATTTCATTGCCAATAGGTATTTTAGAAGATTAATTTGGAGGCATTGTTCAGAACAAATTAGAAGTAGTGCAAGAGGTAAGAGAATAGTAAGAAAGCCTTTAATGTCACAGATATCTAAAGTTATGAGTCTGTATTGATGAGCTCAAACACCTTTGCTCAAATATGCTTGATTGTGTTTAGTATTTCAGGACATTCTTTGAATGTCTTCTCTCATGGTTTCCTCTATTCCATGCCTTACTCATACATCCAGCCAAAGAGCAATAAAAAAGAATGTTTACCTCAATTTTTGTCTTAATCCATTCAGGCTTCTATAACAAATTACCATAGATACAGTGGTTTAAAACAACAAATATTTATTTCTCACAGTTCTAAAGGCTGAACATCCAAGATAAAGCACTGGCAGATTTGGTATCTGGTGAGAACCCACTCCTTGGTTAACAGAATGCCATCATCTCCATGTGTCCTCAAATGGCAGAAAGGGAGAGAAAGCTCTCTTGGGTCTCTGTTATAAGGGCACAATTCCATTCATGAGAATTCCACCTTCATACCTAATCACCCTCAAAGACACCCCACACCTCCTAATTCCTTCATATTGGAGGTTAGGATTTCAACATGAATTGCGGGGTTGGGGGGGGACAAACATTCAGTCTATAGCATTTTCTTTTTATGAGTTGTCCTGGCCCTTTTAATTTGTTCTTTCAAGCACTTTGTTTTTGCATTATTTTGTGGTTTCTGCATCTACTACTATCTAATTAGATACAGATTTTAAAGCCAAGACAGACTCCAGGTTGGAAATAAAATCAAAGTCAAGCAAAATATGCAGTCAAATTATCAATGCGAAGAAGCCAAGCCAAACAAGAGATTACAGGTACCAGGAAACATAAGAATTTGAGAAACCAGAACATGTTTTCATTGTTGCATTATCCATTGAACTGATGTGACTAAGAACCTACACAGTTCTGTAGACTGAAACAGGATCTGTGACTGATGATTTATAAATAGGCATGGACTTGTGGAGCTTACGCTCTATGGGGAAAGAAGGCACCAATCAAATACTTATACGGTTTGGCTTAGGTCTGTACTTCACTGTTATCTCATAGATATTGTCTCTTTTAATATTTCCTTTACTTATGAGCACAACCCCAGACTCTCTGGACCTTACATACCAAAGAATGGGCAGCAAACAGAGAGCCAATTTGAGACACATGGTCATTGAGACACATAATCACTGATGTGCTTTTTCGCAACTAGGCAAGAAAAGAAAGCAACCATTAAATGAAAACAGTGTTCATTTTGCTCAGTAATAAACAGAGCCTCTCTGTCTTCTTCCTTCAATGCTCACATCTGCAGCTGTCAGCAAACATTGCCCAGTGCCTTCCTGAACGTAGGAGGAGGGGAGAGTCTCAGGACTTTGCTTATTCTCAGGATTCTGCTCCTCCGTCTTACTCTTTCTCCACCAGGTTTGAGAGATCTGCATAGTCCCATCACTATCCTTCTCCCTCCTTTAAGTTACATCTACTGCTGCTCAATCTCCCCCTTGGATTACCAGGGGAGCTGTTCACCACACACCAGTACTAATAAACCCACTTTTTCTGCATACTACCCTGGATATGGAAGAAGGGGAGGTACTAACACAGAGAGGGAACGTGACCTACCCCAGACTTTTCAGCAAATGGGTAACAGACTTCAGATCAGAACTCTGGTCTCCTCACTGGTGACTCTATGCTCTTTCCACTAAGTTATGTTTTTGTTTGAATGTTTTGTTTTAAAATAAGGTATTTTAGCCAAGAAAAGTGTGCTGGATAGCTTCTATTTTCCTGTCTGAGAAGATTCTCTAACCTCTGGGAGGCTACAGGCAGTCTTTACATTGGCCCTTGTCCTTTGGCTTCCTGGTAGATTCAGCTAATAGGGAACCCTGGCTGGAGGCTAATGGTGAGAAAATAATGAGATCAGAGTAGTCACACCCCCCACTCTCTCATCGCTGGGCCAGGGGCTTTAGTCGTTGCATTCCTCCACCCAAGCCTCAGATCCTGCTTCCTGTCTCTCTCCTACAACTCTGAGCTCAGATAACCACTCTCCCTCATACCCCATCATATCCAGAGCTGGTAATGGCTCCCAGCTATTATTTAGCTCTTGCACATTCCCCCTTCCCCTGTGTTGATTTCCCTTAACTCCCCCCCATCCTTTTGTAAATAGTCATTTTATTATTTTTTTTCCTCAATTGCCTCACTTGAGCATGTCCTGTTTTCTATCAGAACCAGGATTGATACAGAACGCTTGTGAAGGAATGTCTCTATTCCTTTCAGCCATAAGGCACTTTTTCCCTGAACTTTTTTTACTGTACTCAAGTTTGCTAATGGGCATATTTCACATCTTACGAAATATGTTTGCTGTGAAATATGTTTCCTCCTGAGAAAGGAGCAAAAACCACAGAATCCCATTCTCCCCCACCTCAAGATATCCCATTGAGTCTTCAGAGGAACGTTCCACCAATTTCAAGGGGGAAACACCATTCCCACACATAAGGTACAGTGTGGACATTCATGGAGAGGATCTTCATTTCAGGGTAACAGAAAATTTGGGCTAGTAAGGAAAGACTCTCCTGGACCAGTTTTAGGAGAGCAAATGTTGGTCCTTTGCTACACAGCCTTTTACAGTCCCCTGATGAAAAAACGTACTTGACACTGAACTGCAAGTGCTTGTTTTCTGTGAACAGCAGGAGTACAGTGAACTGCAGGTTCTCCTTCACAGAGGCCCCAAGGTATGTGACTTCCATCCTACTAGTACAGTAAACTCTCTTGAAAGGTCCTAAAGGAATGTCTCCAATGACCAAGCAGCAGTCTCAGGAAATCTATGGGCAACTCCTAGGCATTGCAATTTCAACATCTTCATCTCACCATCATCCAGTGTCATATGTTTCTCCATCCCATGCTGTATCAAAGCCACTTAAAAGCTCTGTCAGGATACATCTCCAAGCAACATAGGGCCCATCAAAGCACAAGGCCTGGATAATGTCAGTGTGCCATGATCATGACCCACTGTTTGAAAGCAACTCTGCTACAAGACAATTACCTGGTTTAGCCAATCTGGCTCAGATAATTCCAGTGTTATTGTTATTCTCTGAAAAACTGTTTTAACTTCCCAAAGCTTTTCCAAGTCCTCTATTTCCTTAGATCCACCTTGCAAACCTATACTGTTGGCAAGACAACTGCTGTTATCCTGTTTTCACAGAGAGATGAGGAAACTGAGATCATGATTTAAGTTCTCAGAGCTAGCTGTTGGCAGGACTGGGATTCAAAAGTAGGTCTTCTTATGTTCTCTGCATTCCTGTCCCCTCCTTTCCACGACATTAACTTTCAACTCAGGATGTTTTTGTGCACAGCTTTCAATGTTCTTATTGACAGTGCTCCTAACAATATTTTAACAGTGTTCCTTTTCTTGATACAGCTATAGGAAATTACAAACCAATTGTGTATTCAAAAGGTTTATATTCTTTTAAGTTAAAAATTTATTTATAAAACATTTTACCATTGGAAATGTAAAATGACTGTGGTTAGAATTTCAAAATACCTCACAAAACCCTAATATTGTAGAGCAAGTGGTATCAGCAGCATCACTGGACCCCAAATTCTGCTACACTCTACTTCCCTCACCTCGAACATGAACCTCTGCCCAGCCCTGATAATCTTGGAGCCTCCCAGAGGGGCTAACTAAGAATGAGGTGCATCCATTGCATCCATGACATGATCCAGGAGAGGGGCCTACCAGCAGCCTTTCCAAGGACTGGTTTCCCCTGAGTCGAGTATTCTCAGTGGATAAGTAGCCTCCCTAAGTCAGGCCCAAGATTCTCCCTTTGAAACCCTTCTGCCCACAAAGTTGTACATATCATGTGTCCTGGCACTAAATGACCACAGGAGAAAGAAGCCCCATTGCCATTGACTACCCTCCCCTTCTGTATGGGAGCAAAGGGGGTTACATGTTGCTCACCAAGTGTAAAGATCTGTGCACAAGCTGTGAGAGGAAAGAAGTTGTTCCCATTTAGCACCTTTACTTTTTCATTTCACCATGTTCACCAGCAGAGGTGAAATTCAAATAAGCTCCACCATCCCCATCCTCCACAATTCACTTGTAATCCCAAATAATCCTCTCTGCACATCAGCACCAAAATGGGAGAACAGTTCTTCAAGATTCTCTGACCATCAAGGATGTACCCAGCACTGTCCTAGGCCCTGAAAGAGAGATAAATGAGGTTCAATCTCCGTCCTTGAATGTCTTTTCAAGATGGACCTGGAACAGTTAGCAAAATAGAATAAAGAGAAAAGAAATTTTTTTTTTTTTAGTTTTTTTTTTTTTTTTTGCGGTATGTGGTCCTCTCACTGTTGTGTCCTCTCCTGTTGTGGAGCACAGGCTCCGGACGCGCAGGCTCAGCGGCCATGGCTCACGGGCCCAGCTGCTCCGCGGCACGTGGGATCTTCCCGGACCGGGGCACGAACCCGTGTCCCCTGCTTCGGCAGGCGGATTCTCAACCACTACGCCACCAGGGAAGCCCAGAACTGGTATTTTTAAACAACGTTCCTTCCGAGGTTGCTATCTGGAAAAACACACTTTTTTTTTTTTTTTTTTTTCTTCTCAGAACCTTAATTGACTTGCTTAAGCAAAGGCGGACACAGATCTGAACTGGGAAAAAGGAGGTGGCAGGACCAAACATAAGATGAAAATTAACTACATTTCCTGGGGTTAATCTCAGAGGGCAGGGGTGAAAAGGAGACAAGAGAGGTGAGGCAGAGTGAGAAGCTGGTGAGCTGGTGCTGTGCCCAGAGCACGGTGTCGAAGCAGCTATGAAGCATCTCCAGAGCAAAATGGCTGAGGCTTTTAGAAGGGAGGTGTCTAATGTTGGCTTTGAATTGCTTGCATTACTGCAAGGTAAATTCCCTCCATTCTTCCTTCCAGCAAAATCCACTCTGCACAAATTGCCTCATGTGAGTGGGGTTTTGTAAATACAGAGGAACGGCCTGCATTTCCTGTCTGGGCTGAAGTGGTGCGGAACCCACACTGGAGAGCACACATAGGATGTGACAACCCACAAGCCAAGGAGGCAGTCATCTAGCCCAATGTGACCACGCTTTCTGAAAACCCTGGGGGCAGGGATGTGTGGTCTGGACTTCTACCAAGCATGGAATTAGAAGTTCAAGAAGATTGTTCGAGTTCTGAAGGGTGAAGTGACCTTTGTCATCTGTGCTGCTTTGAAAACAAAATTTAGTGAAATGTTTAAAATGTTTTCGTAGAGGTTAGGAAACGATGTTACAGGATCGGACAAAGCAACTAAAGCAACAAGAGAGTGCGGAGCAGGGTTGAGAGGGTTCCACGGACCAGGGAAATTTCTGCAGGGCTTGAAAGAAGAATAGCATTTCACCAGATTGGGAAGGGAGGGCAGGAGAGCAGGAGGGAGGAAGAAGGAATGGTATTCTAGGTGGAGTTAACAGCTGAGGCCAGGGTTTCTCCACTTTGGCCCTATTGACATTTTCGGCTAGATACTCCATTAATGTAAGGAGCAGTTTGGTGTGCTGTTGGAAGCATAGCTGCATTCCTGGCCTCTACTCACCAAATATCAGTAGCACACCCACCCCCACAAACAAAAGTATCTCCAGATATTGCCAAATGTCCCCAAGGATAAGGCACATTTGAGGATGAAGTTCCATGAGGCTGAAGCCCAGGGTCCATAGACATCAGTAGATAAGGTAAGACAAAGATAAGGTTGGACAATCATTTGTGCCCAGGTGGTGGAAGGGGGCTCAATGCTTGCCATGAACTTGACATTGTTCTCTATGCCCTGACAATTCAGATGGGAATTTTAAGCATAAATGTCACAGCTTAATACAAGTTTCAAAAAGATAACCAGAAGTGATATTGATAATGACTTGGAGGGGCGGAGCCTCGGGTCAGAGAATTCAGTTTGATGGTTGATATGTCTGATAAGAAAAGAAATACATCCAACCCTGCTTCCTTGTCACTGTGTCTGCAGACTGGTCCATGACTCTTACCCTAAGGACTTCCACTTAGGCCCAGCCAAACATGCCTGCCCTTCACTCAGCACTACTAACGTGTTTCTCTGAAGGCTGAGAAAACCTGCAGCTTTGTCCCCCTTATTTTAGCAGCAACTCGTGAAGCAGCCAGAAGCTTACATGCAGAAGCCTTTTCAACTGTTTGTTGTGTTGTTGCTAACGAGCCTGAGGTCCAAAAGGGATTGCCAGGGCCTGTTGACTAGTTATCTGCTGCCCAGGGAGCCAGGGACACAGTGTGCAGTAGGGGCTGCTCGGCTTAAGCGCCTCGGTGAGAAGCGGTGGTTATTTAAAGCCTCCGGCAGTAGTGTCAATGTCGTGTGGCATTTTTTTTTTTTTTTTTTAAGGTGCTTTAAAGGGCCAAGAGTAATGCCTGGCTGATTCTTCCACTTAACCTTGCTAATTTGAGATTTGTGCTACAATTATAAACAGCTATTACAGCAGCTCCAGATTCAGTTCCTCACTCCTCGCTCCTCACTCAGTGTCAGTAGGGGTTTCTCTCAATTCTTAAAGTCTGCTCTTAGGTCCTAGAAGTTACTCCCAGGTCCTTGCCATTTGGCCCTCTCCATCTTCAAAGGTGACTTAGGGAATCTGACTTTGGTCTGTTCAGGATTTTGGTAGTTGAGTTTTCTCCTTTGGGAATGAGACCCCAGGGGAAGTAAGTTCAGGATGATTTCTAACGCATTTGGGACAAACGAAATGTCCTTGATTGTGAAGAATACATGTAATTCAACAAACATGTATGGAAGGTCTACCATGGTCCAAGCAGTGAAGAGAGCTTACTAAACCACCCATCCCGGCTCAGTTAACAAAGACAATCACCTCCAAATATGGCACGCAGAGGAATCCATTCCTTTATTTACTCGTTCAGTTATTTAATCGGCTATATGTGGGGCACATTCTCTGTACAGGCACAATAGTCTTAGGTATGCAATGAAGGAAGGGCACAATCTCTGCCCTAGAGAAGCTTATAGGCTGGACTGATACACCAAGGGCACAAAAGAGCTACCATACTATGAGATACTGATTATAATAGATCTGTCTCATATGCATGGTAAACAAGAGCAAAGAGCAGAAGTTCCTAAACTCTCCCTGGGAGTCATGGACAGCTTTCCAGAATATAATTTGCTCACTTAGAGCTGAGAAGCTGAGACCAGGTCTTTTTTGTTTGTTGGTTGGTTTTTAACAAGGATTTTTTAAAAATTAATTAATTTATATTTTGGCTGCATTGGGGCTTCGTTGCTGCACGTGGGCTTTCTCTAGTTGCAGTGAGTGGCGGCCGCTCTTTGCTGCAGTGCACGGGCTTCTCTCATTGCAGTGGCTTCTCTTGTTGCAGAACACAGGCTCTAGGCATGCGGGCTTCAGTAGTTGTGGCACGTGGGCTCAATAGTTGTGGTTTGCGGGCTCTAGAGTACGGGCTCAGGAGTTGTGGCACATGGGCTTAGTTGTTCCGCGGCATGTGGGATCTTCCCCGACCAGAGCTCGAACTTGTGTCCCCTGCATTGGCAGGTGGATTCTTAACCACTGCGCCATCAGGGAAGTCCCCAGGTCTGTTTTTAATGTGCCATTATATTCCTTGTGCTTAGTACAGTGCCTCTTGCACAGTGGGCACTCAGAAACTTGTTGAATGAATGAATGAATGAGGCAGTGATTATGCTGACATTTGGAGGCTCCATATGGTCCTGACACCAAGAAATACAAGATGCCCAATCTTGTAGTGGCAATGAGTACCAGCAAGGGTAACTTCACAAATGCCAAGACCCCTAATTTTTCTAATAAGCTCAGAATACAGTGAGTTTCCAAGATATTCATGTGAGTTTTTGCCTTTGAAATAGTTCCTTAGAGCAACGTGCCTCTCATTTGAGTGTTAGTATAACGCAAAAGAACATTTTCCTTGATTGTCTTATCCTTCAGAAATAGAGCATGGAAAACAAGCATGTAATTCCTCAAAACTCTGGAAAATACTAGGTGGGACTCAAAGGTCTGGGCATGTTCCCTTTGGCTTGGCTCCTTCAGAAACCTCAAAGTCCTTTGCAGCAAAACTCTGTTCAAAGTACAAGATACTTCACGTCCTAATCCTTGTTATGGAAAAAGCTCTAATGTAGTGAAACTACATGGGACTGGGGGTTATGAGGACACAGGATTTTTTTCTTTTAACCCCGGGCAAATCTCTTTCCCTCTTGGAGCTTCAGCTCCCTTCTCTGCCCTGCCTCGGCATCACAATGATCTTGCTAGCTACTTGGAAAGACATGCATGAACACAGAAACGTATAATACCTGGCAGAATGTGATAAATTCTATCATTCTGAAAGACCCTTAAAAACCTTGAATGAGATTGGTGAGAAAAGACCCAAATGGGTTAGATTGAAAACACTTTCTATTAGTTTCTTATTGCTGCATAACAAATTACCACAAATACGGTGGCTTAAAGAAACAGCCATTATTTACTTCACAATTCTTGTCGGTCTGAAATCTGGACACAGTGTAGTTGGGTTCTCCACTCAGGGTCTTGCAGGCTGAGATGGAAGTGTCACCTGGCTCTCTTCTCATCTGGAGCTCATGGTCCTCTAGCTTATGCAGTTGTCAGCCGGATTCAGTTCCTCGCTCCTGGTTCCGTGTCAATGGGGGTTTCTCTCAATTCTTAAAGTCTTCTCTTAGGTCCTAGAAGTTACTCCCAGGTCCTAGCCATCTGGCCCTCTTCATCTTCAAAGGCAACAACAACAGCAACAAAAGCCCTCCCCCATGTTGGATTTCCTTCTTCAGGAAGAGACCAATATTTCTTCCCTTCTGAAAATACAACATTCAGGACACTGCTGGGTGCATACGTTTTCAATAGAAAAATCAGAGCTATGTGTCCTGGGTTTTCAGAGATAGTCCCAATTTCAAGTAGATGGTCCCAATGTCAGCTCATGTCTTTGATGTTGGTTCTGAACATTTTTTTACCACATTTAGAATTCAGAGAGCACGACCAGAAAATAGAAGAAAGGTCTCATTTCTCTTTGAAGATATATAGCATTTCTCTCCTAGGGAAAGTATTTACAGCCACTGCACATAAAAGTGTCATTAATATTGTCTAATCAGTACATGTAGGATTCCTTGGCTACCCCTTCTGAGAAATGAAAGACTCTTTAGAAAGCTGCAAGAATTTCTTATGGTACCGTTCCCTATGGTACACACACACACACACACACACACACACACACACTCACGCACGCACACACACACTCAATGGGATTTGACTGTGATAATTAGTTCCTTACTTTATTGACATATTTTTCTGCTTGTGATTATCTGAGATCTTAAGGAATTGAAATACCTCTTAAAGAAATACAGAGCAATTGTTCAGATGAGCTGTTAGTATGTTATTTGATCTTAATATTATCCAGAGAGAGTCATCTAACCTAGCACTTCCCAACCTTTCCCCAATCCTTTCACAACGTGGCAAACACAGAAAATAAGATGTGGATGGCACAGCATGGTGATTAGATGAAGCTGCTCACAGAGACCATTGCCTTGGGGCTCTGACTACTCTCACACCATTTCAGGCTGTGAGAACTGAAGGAGACAGGACATCCACATACCTATAATCCATTTGACACACAGACATGCCAGTCAGGAAGCTCTTCTTGACTCAGTAATTGAGTATTGTCAGGTGTTCAATTTAATAACCATTCATTGATTGTTTATTATGTGTCAAACATTGAGCTTAGGGGCTAGGAACACAGAGATGAAGAAAAGACTGCCATCGCCCCCGAAGAACTCATCATCTAGGATATTAGGACAGAAAATCCTTTTCATCCTTTGTGCAAATCCAGTTGGTTGGTAATGGCCACTGAAGCACTAGCTGAGAATGCTTCTGAAGCCTCCAAGTGCAGAAGGAAAAAAATATGACCACCAGGGGGTAAAGGGGAGGAATAAATTGGGAGATTGGGATTGACATATATGCACTACTATATCAAAAGTAAATAACTAATAAGGACCTCCTGTATAGCACAGGGAACTCTACTCAATACTCTGTAATGACCTATATGGGAAAAGAATCTAAAAAAGAGTGGATATGTATGTATAACTGATTCACTTTGCTGTACACCTGAAACTAACACAACATTGTAAATCAACTATACTCCAATAAAATTTTTTTAAAGATTGAAATCTACAAAAAAATATAAAAGATATAGGAGCATTAAAACAATACTTGCCACGTGGGGAAACAGGGAAAGTAGCAAAAGCACGCAAGCCACATACTTGCCAACTCTGTTCCTTTAGCTTCAGTATATGATATTATTTAAAGTCCATTATAGGTTCTATTTTCAATTGTGCCATATTATTCATATTGTGTTTTCAGTACCCTCCCAGTAATTACCATTGTGTTTAGTAATCAACAGCACTGATTTACGCAAGTTACATTCAGTCAATCATTCTAGCACTTAAAAACAATAGCTTTGAATGGAGTTATTTCCTGGGAGAATGTTAAATGTTTCCGAGTTCAGATATCCAAGGAAAGGCGGCTCCCTGTGTATAAGGGAGGAGAATGAAAAGTTTTCTGGCAGCTGGACCAAGATAAAGTGTTCAAGTAAGTGCTGTTGTGGCTTGGGAGTGAATGGGAGTAACTCACTGTTTCCTGCCTAAAATTGTGTTATTGGATGCATTCAGCCGCCTTACGCAGCAAACTTATCCAAACTTTTAATTACTGATATAAATCCTGATAGAGTCCTCAAGGGATCAGAAATAGCTGTTAGCCATTCTGTCTGCAAACAATTGCAGGTAGAAATAGAATAGAAAGGTAGCTGGGGGCTTCCCTGGTGGCGCAGTGGTTGGGGGTCCGCCTGCCGATGCAGGGGACGCGGGTTCGTGCCCCGGTCTAGGAAGATCCCACATGCCGCGGAGCGGCTGGGCCCGTGAGCCATGGCCGCTGGGTCTGCACGTCCAGAGCCTGTGCTCCGCGACAGGAGGGGCCACAGCAGTGAGAGGCCCGCATACCAAGCTTCACGCCACTGAGCTGGTTGCCCTTGGATCTGGGTTCCAACCCTAGATCTTTAAGTTACAAGGGCCAACTCTAAAGCCCCATTTTTTCAATAGACTAAAGGCTGGATCCAAAGCCTGGGAAGGGATGGAAGGAAGGGTTGGACCCGATAGTGGACAGTGTTGTGGTCTTTATGGTAATTGAAGGAGAGGAGATGGAAGAAAACTGCCCCTTACATAGTACATATTCTGAACCAGGTGCTTTAGATCTTACTCTAAACGTAAAGGAAGTAACTTTTAAATACAGGTAAGTGGCTTTTTAAGGTGCTCACAAACTTGGGCCAGGAAAGGGGTACAACACCTATTGCTCATAGTTGTGGTATAAGAACCCTAAAAGACAGTTCTCACATGCACCGTGCAAAGAGAGACTCAGGTCAGACACAAACAGATCACCTCAAATCTAGACACCAATCCAAACAGGGGAGGCCAGAAAACAAAGTTCAGGTTTGCAGATAAAAATGGCAGGGATCTTTCCACCTCTCATCATTCCAGACCTGACTCTCAGAATCCCAGCCAAGACCAGAGATAGCCTACCCATCCCCATGTGCCCATGAGAGCAATTCAATAGGTCCTGCCAGTTTAAAAGCTTTTCAGTGAGGCTGTAACTTTCTTACGGGGAGTGATGAAATGAACAAGGTCAGACTCACTTTCCCACTGCATTCCCATTCAGCCACTAGGGTGGTTGAAATGTATTCCATTGAAAACATTGGTAGAGATTGAAGGTATTGTTTTCTTCCCAAGGGGATAGTTCTTCAAAAATAAAAACAACAACTGAAAAAAAAAAAAATGGTGAACCAATTTTAGAGGAAAAAGAGCGTGTGGGAAGAAGACAACGAGAATTATATTTCTTTGGGTTGATTCTCCTCTGCTTTAGCCAAGACTCATAAAGTTGCCTCTCATTTTAAGTAGGAATGGCATAGCAAGTTCAAGTTCACCCCATCTATCATCAGTTGCAGAAAGACAACTGTTTATGAAGAGTTGATGAACTGATGTAATTGGATTCTCTTGGGGAACACAGTAACCTCAATTTACAAACTGTCCATATATGTAATCTGTGATATAAGTTATGCTAAACAGAAACTCTAACTGCATCACCAGTGGACAAAGATTTGAACTGTTTCCCTACCTTTGAAAATAAAATAAAAACATCTCCTTCCTTAGACATACAAATTTTCAGGATACAAATGCCTTTATAAATTTCATCATATGTAATCCTCGGCATGACCCCATGATACCAATTAATTAACCTGGGGCTTGATCAGGCTAAATGTCTTTTTAAGGCCACTCAAAGCTAGGACTTTTATCCAGTTCCCTTAATTGCACAATATGATACTAAAAGTCCATTAGAGGCTCTACTTTCAACTGTGACATATTATTCATATGACTATACTGTGTTTTCGTTACCCTCCCAAGCAATTACTATTGTGTTTAGTTTTATCCAGTTCTTTGGATGCCCAAATAAGGAGCTTTTCCCATCAAACCAGAGAGATCTGAAGAAATGTGTACAATCCCTTCCTCCCTCTCCCTGGGAACACAGGATGCATGAAGTTGGGATCATGACCATTTGTTATTTATGTTACACAAAGTGGAACTTGGCTTCTTCAATTGAAAATTCAGTGTAGATTAAACAAGATTGAAGAGCTGATCTCCATTTCACTGAAAGCAGAAGGAGAAAACACTGATTTGACTTATAGCTGCAGGGATTTGCAAACTGCACAGAAAGAGTGCTGAGAGCACTGAGCTTTAAAGGGTGGACGCCGGCTGAATCCACAGAATGAGACATCTGGCAAAATGGAGCACATTTGCTCTTCAGGTCTGGAGATGTGTATATAGTAATCCATGCAGATGCTGGCAAGGGCAATTTAGGTCCTTTCAATTATCATAGTAATTGTGGTGCAGAACAGGCAGCCAGCTTGGGTGGGTAGAGGACCAATTGTGTGTCCTCTCTCACTCTTGAGCTCTGGATTGATAAGGGCAAATACCATTAAGAACCACAGACCCTCATCCCCGGAGGATGCACAGCTAGGACCCAGGCCTTGGAAGAGAAGAGGGGACAGGGAGACAGAGCTGACACCCAGCTGAGAGGAGACACCACTTACAAGTCTTCACTCTGCCCCGGGTTTGTTAGGTGCGGGCCTGTACATCTGGAAGACCTATAGGAGCTTTCCCCATGAGAGCTCATTGCTGCACCTGAGAACCAAGGATCAGATGGTGGCAGGACTCACAGTCAACTAGGAGGGAGCAGAGGCAGTTGCGAGAAACCCTGAGCCTGGGTTGGGTAGGGACAGATCTAAATGACACTTGTATCTCTCTTATTTTGCCTGGGGAAGCCTAGGACTTATCTCCTCTCCAGTGGTAACAGACTTGGGAACCAAGCCCTAGATACCCATATCAAACAATCTCTTCCCATAACTTCAAATATTACTGAGATGCTCTTGACTCCAAAATCTTTATCTTCAGTCCAGACACTTCTCCAGTGCTCTAGACCAGGGGTCAGCAAACTTTTCTTGAAAAGGTTCACATAAATGCTCTATTGCACACCTGTAGATCTTCCCATTCAAAATAGAAGGAAAAGAGAGGCTCAAAAAAGTATCTGATCCGCAACAATTCTGAAATTGATCAGGGCTAATGGTAGCAATTCCTTGATTAGACTCTAGACCTGGGAATAATATTTCATGGCTCTTGGCTCTGCCTTTTGGACTCTTGACACTTCTCTTCCCTTTGAAAAATAGCTAAAGTTTTCAACTTCCTCAGGCTGTTTTCTCCTTGTAGAAGTTTCGGAGTCCAAAGGATGTGTTTTGATTTTGTGTTATCTATGTCCCTTTTAGTCCAAGCTGGTAGTGTTTCTGACAGCAAAATTCTCTTAAGAAGTTTGTGGGTCTTCTATGAATTGTATCGGAGTTAGACAAAAGCTGTATTCACAAATCTCTTCAAAATAAGTACCTGTCTTAGTTTACTCGGGCTGCTTTAACAAAATAGCAAAGACTGGATGGGTTATTTCTCATAGACCTGGAGGCTAAAAGTCCAAGATCAGGGTGCCAGTGCAGTTGGTTTCTGATGAGGGTAGCTTTCTGATTGTAGGTGGCTAACTTCTTACTGTATCCTCACTTGGTGAAAGGGGCTAAGAAGCTCTGTGGGGTCTCTTTAAGAATCCCAAAGATCACCTCCCAAAGGCCTTACCTCCTATTACAATCACCTTCAGCAGTTAGGATTTTAACATTGGAATTTGGGGGGGGAAGGGAGGACACAAACATTCAGACCATAGTGTATCTGGCTTCTGATGAAGGTCTTGAGGAACAACAACCTTAGACTCTCTATTTGACTAAAGCGTTTTCTGATCTTTGAGACCTTATCGGATATTACAGTCCTATCCTCAGCTTCATATTTAGGCAATGTTTTTCTTTTTTCTTTTTTTTTTTTTTTTTTTTTTGGCAATGTTTTTCTGACAGTGCTGTGGGTTTGATGTTTGCCGGAACCCACATCTTGATTTTAGCATTAATTATCATCTGAGGACAGGGCTGGGAATTTTCAAAACCTGCAAGTTCTGCCCCTTTTTGTTGAACATTCCTTCCTTAGTTTCTCTTTTTATAATTATAAATAATTATAATAGCTCTTTATAGCATTTTAGTAAAAGTAGCAAACAAAAAAGCCAGCATCTTCAACACTCTGCCCATAAGTGTCCTTAGCTGGATCACACAGTTCATAAAGTATGTTTCCTACTTTTCACATGATCACAGGTGACAGTGTCGCTAAACCTTCTGCCGCTACAGAAAAGCATATCTTTATCCCAGTTTCCAATAACATTTCTTCACTTTCCTTCCATTCCTCTTACCAGCCTCTTGAAGGCCATCAGACTTCTCTTAACAGTTTCTCCAAAGCTCTATGCTTTCCCTGACACTTTCTGGAAGGCCCTTTCTGGTCTTATTTACTGATTGGTAACATAGCCCTTCACACGTTTTAGATTTTTATTTTGGTAATACCCTATTTCCAAGTAGCAAATCTACATTAGTTATCTATAACTGCATAACAAATTACTCCAAAAGTTTGTGGGTTAAAACAATAAAAAAATACTCTCTCAAAGTTTTTGTGGGCCAGGAATTTGTGGGCAGCTTAATTGGCTCAGGGTCTCTCATGACGTTGCAGCCAAGATGTCAGCATGGCCTGCAGTCATCTGAAGGTTTGACTGGGCTGGAGAATCCATTTCCAAAGTGACTCATCCAATGAGTAGTACATTGGTAACGGCTGTTGGTGGAAGGCCTTACTTCCTTCCCACATCCCACGCGGATTGCTCTAGTGTCCTCATGACAAAACAGCTGGCTTTCCAGGTAAGAGAAAGAGAGAAAGCCAGACAGAAGATATCCTTTTTATAACATATCTTCAAAAGTCACAGAGCATTACTTCTGCCAAATTACATTCATTAGACAGGGGTTTAGATTTCACCTTTTAAAGGGAAAAATGTCAAATCTTCAGACATATATTAAAACCACTACAGTGGTCAAACTAAGAAATTTTAAAATTATCAAAAATAAGACCCAGTTAGACTGATTTTCTTAGACTGACTCAAACTTTTTCTGAAGGTATTTACCAAAATTACATCCCAATCTATTGTGATCAATAGCAATGTTACTGAAATGAGCATAGATCCTCCCTCCTTACCCCCTTCCCAAGGGGCTTCAATAAAAAAGACAAAACTCTTTTGTTTATGTTTCTTAAAAGCAAATCTCTTTGGTCTAGACTTTTATTTCATTGCCTCATCTATAGAAATTAATAATGAAAACTAAATATCTTTAAAGTAACTAAAGGAGAGTAGCTGGTCCATGGGGCATACTTTGAGTACCAAGGCTCTATACTATCCATCCAACCCCTTTCCTGCCATTCACTGTGCCCAGAATCCCACATGAATATTTTCTTACTGAATTAATTCATAAAATAGACCTCTTGAGAAAGCCTGCCCCAGCAAATTATCTCTATACTCAAACATTTCTGAGTATACTTAACATCAGTTGAGTGCCTACTAAATACCATATACTTTACATAAATTATCTCATGTTATTTTCACAACAACCCTAGTTATTATCAGTCTTACCTCATGGAAGGAAACTGAGGCTCAGTTATTAAATAATTTGCCAAGGTTGTATGGCTAGCAAGTGGCAGAACTGTGTCTTGAATCCCAGAATCCTGACTAAAGATTCATGCATAATTGTTTCTACACTATTCTGAATCCCAATGGAGAAACACAGTTTATACTCAAACTGAATCTCCATGACTATGGTAAGGATGGAGACGTCGAAGTGGGGGATTGTTCTCTAGTACTGAATGATACAATCAACTTATCAGCCAGGAAAAGAGAACAAGAAGTATAGTTCTGATGGCTTTATGACCTTATTGTAAGCACCATGAGACTCCCCAGAAAACTATTTAGATTTTTAGTGACAGGGAAGAAATGGAAATGTGACCAACTTGACAAAACAGGGAGTGTTACGAATGACCTTTAAAGAGAAAAGGAAAAATACTTGAGAAATTGAAAATTAGATATGACAAAGGTCGGTAAGCTATGGCCTGCAAGCCAAATATGATTTTTGAAAACAAAAGTTTACTTGAACTTCAATTAACACATCCATGCCCATTGCCTTTAGCTGCTTTTGCACTACTGCAGCAGTTTAGTAGTTGAAACAGATACCGCAAGGCCTGTAAGTCTAAAATATTTACTCTCTTGCTCTTTAAGAAAAGTTTGCTGACCTCTGGATATACTTATTAGAAGCAGTTTATAGGTATCCTGCCTGCTGTCATGTCTGGTTAGGATAATAGGAGACTTAGTTCATCAGGCAAGAAACTGCCACAGAAGACAGAGGGTCAGTGACTCCTCAATCTTTAGAGGAAATCATGAATTGACAAAGGAAGAAAGTGAGGAATAGATCACCCTGTGATCAAGATTTTGCTCACGTAAGCCATGACCAAATTTGTAAGAGCAGACAAGCAAGTGTTGGCCAGACAGGCTGCTGAGATGTGTACCTGTAGCTCAAGAAGTGCTGGGGATGAAAGTGAAGTGGCAGGGAAGGCTCAGCGTAGCTCATGTGGCCCTTCATGACTGAGTGGTCTGTGGGAACTTCTTAAGGAAACTCAAGCAAACTTCAGATAAGGACAATGTAAATAGGACAGAGAGACAGAAGTAAACAGGCTGCACCCAGTCATCAGTAATTCAACAAATATTTATGGAGTGTACCCAGCCATCATTTTGGCAATAAAATCTGGGGCAACAATAAGAACAGCATCAACTAATGGGAGGGCTAAGTAAGTGTCTGGTTCTTATCTCATTTAATCCTTACAATAATCTTACAATTAGGCACTATTTTTCTGTAACAGTGTCTAATGAGGAGACTGGGACTCAGAAAGTTTATCCAGGTGCTGTGTCAGGACTGGTTGGAAGTTAAAGATGCCGGGTTTCTTCTGCTCAGGATGGGAGCCAGTTAATAAATCACAGGTGTCACAAGTCCCACTAGGGCCAGCAGCGTGGAGGAGAGAATACAGGAGTCCCTAAGTGTCTCATCTGGCCCAGGACAGGAGTTTACTGATTCCTGGGAAGGTCCAGGGTGAAAACCCTCCAATGATTCATTGTTTGCTAAGATAGTTACTCTAGGGTTTCAGTCCTTATTTGTGCTTCTTTTGAGTCTGAAAACCACATAGGATATCTGGGACCTTGAGGCCTAATGATAACTTACAGCACTCGTGGCCATTGTGAAATTGTTAACATCTTAACGGATTACTGGGCAGGGCTCTTCTTAACATAGAAAAAGGATGGAAGCATGTAGGGAGGTGCTAAGTTTCTAATCCTAGAACTCCTGCAATCCCTTCATCTAGGTGTTCTCTGCTGTTGTCTGGGGTGGGAAGAGTATAGCTTAATGGAGACAGAGCATTCCTGCCCTCACCACAGATAAGGACAGGCTGGCTCCACCAATTTATTTGTATAATGTAGTGATTCTCAACCTTCTTTTTTTATCATTAGCCTTCTCCCCCCAGGAGCTCTTTTAGACATTTCTTCCTAATCATTTTTCCCCATTAAATTTTAATAGCATGGTACACTGTATATCTGTTTCAGTACTACATGCGTACCTGTGCTTTTCATATGCAAAGAGTCAGACTGTTTTGCCCCCCTCTCCCCAACCAATTTTCACCCCCTTGGAGAAGATACTACCCTTGTTGAGAATACATGATGTAAGGCTTCCCTACTCGAAGAATGATCAACCATCCATCTCTGTCAGTGGATGATCCAATGATGGAACCATTGGCAAATCAGCATCACCTGAGTGCTGCTCAGGGTTATAAAATCTCAGGCCCCTCCACAGACCCAGCTGAGTAATAATCTGCACTATAACATGATCCCAGGAGGTTCCCAAGAACATTAAAGTTGAAGAAGCCCCAGCCTAAGAATGAGCACGCACAGTGACCAGGAACTCATAACCTCTGGGCTGTACTGAAGACAGAAATTGCCAAGATGGCTCTGGTTCCAGTGGAAGACTTTGGCTTGAGGTAGGGGTCCTCCAGTGCATCACCTGGGGAGTGAGTTAAACTCTAGAGTCCTGGGTGTCACCCCCAGAGTTCCTGATTCAGTAGACCTGGGCTAGGGCCGGAAAATTTGCATTTCTAACAAGATCCCAGGTGATGATGAGGTGTTCATCCAGGGACTACATTTGAGAACCACTAGCCTCGGGCTTCTTGGCTGGGTCCAACTGAGTTGCACCTCATAGCCTGGGGACCTCAATGTAGTACACAGCCGACAGTGATGTAGTTTCAGCACAAGCACAAGCATTCTTTACCTCTCTCCAAGACAGTGAGAAGAAACATTGCTAGATTGCCGCAACTTGTTCCCCAAATACAAAGTCACCCCCACTTCTGGCTTTGTTATTCTGAGAAGCTGGGAAACTCGAGAAACTAAACAAATGCTGTGTTCACAGGTACAGGAGTAATTAGGTGTCCAAAGCAATCCAGAGCCTTGTAATCAAAGCCCAGGGTACAAGAGGGCCCAAGTTCCTTCTTTACCCATCAGATAGGAGGGGCTGCAATGGAAAAGCTCCCCTCTTTCAGAAACTGTCCCAGAAAGTCAGAGGAGAGCTATTTTGGCAAGAAACCCCACAGCTGTTTTCAATAAGAAGTGGATTCTATAAATTGAATTAGCTGTAGGTTGCTTTATAATCATTACTATTGTTACTATTACTATTACATTACATTAACTGAAAGTTCAGAATGGAAAGAATTATGCTAACCTAATCTGATCAGTATAAATTATACATTGAGCTCTGAAACCAAATGTTTTCTGATTTTATAAATTATTTGCTAGTCACATATAGGACATCTTATGGTGCTTTAGTATTTACGAAGCTCTTAAAAATTATCATCTCTTTTTTTCATGAAGGGTGTAATTTTTTTTAGTTTTATTTGTTTGTTTTCTACCTTGTAACATTTGGTAATTATTGTAGGTTTTTCTTAAATCCTTCTCACAGTTCTTTTCTTCATCTCTACCTTCAAATGAACGTAAATTGAAGCCATAAAATAGACCTACTTTATTTATTTGAGTCCTACTAGCGGTGAATGTAGGTTTTGCCAATGCCAATCCCAAGGGATTCTAGTCAATCAAATAACTCCCATTATGCAAAATCAGAAGAATTTTAAATTAAGAAGCATTACCTCACAGAGCACTGTAATTTCATAAATGTCTTAAATATAAAGAAATAGGGAGTGTTTTTGCTTTAAACAAAATAAAATTAGCCCATGTTATATTAACAGCTTCCTTTGAACCCTTAGAAATCTGAGGTGTATTACAAGCCACGTATTGAGTTTACTGGATTCAGAATAAATTGCTTAGTAAACAGGCAAGAGTAATGGTCCCTTAAAGGTAAAGGGTTCATTAAATTTTCCCCAATACCTTTCCAAACATTTAAAGCAATATGCACCTTTAAACATCTCTGCTTCAGTACTATGTTTCCCATTTCAACAATAAGGAACCTGAGATCAGCGAGAAAGTGGCTTGCCCAAGATGCCACAAGTAGTAACTCTGGCCCACATCTTCTGACTTTTTCTGAACCCTCCCTCCTCAGAGTGTTCTCCTAGGACTAGCAGCCTGTGGCCCCTAAAAGTTGAGTAGAAAGGCAGAATCTTAGGTCCCACTAAAGACCTCATGAATCAGAATCTGCTTTTAATGAGATCCAGCCCCAGGAACCCAGTGATAAATCAGACCTATAGCCCTCTCCCCTGACTTGTCAGCAGTTAGATCTTAAGCAGATACTGGAAATCATTGTGTGGACGAATCCCTAAAGAGAGATGAACCTGGAGAGGAGAGAGGATGCACCTCCTGAAAGCTGGTAGGTCATGAAGAAGGCCACGTCCACATGAGTTAAAACAACTTCACAAAATGGTTCCCATCATTTATCTTCCGTCTGTACCCAAAGACCTGACATCAAAGCCATAGAGTACTAAATCACATGGTGTAAGGGAAAGGCCTGGACCCCACCTTCTGGATCATTTAAAGGTAGATGCACTTTTCAAATGTAGCCTGATATAGTTTAATACAGCCAAAGATATAGTCTGATCATAGGGCCGTTGAAAAATATTTACCATTTTTTTGAAATGTAGGTCCATGTGTCACCATGCAGGGTATTTTCTGTTTGTTATCCCAAACAGAAGGTGTTATTACCTCCATCTAATAGGTTAAAAACCTGAGGTGAAGTCATTTGCCCAAGATCTGTAGCCAATGCCAACATTTAACAGAATCCTGATCATATTAATCTGACCTTTTAGACTTTTCTAAGGCCTGAAGCATACCAAACAGTGTGATAAAAGATTTTCATAGTAGATCTTATTTTTCCTGAAAACAATGAAATCTTCCCTTGAAAAGGGAACTAGGTTTGACTATGGTCAACAAGTCTGGGTTTAAGTCCCAGCTCTGTGCTTTTTTTACCCATGTGACCTTGACAGGTATCTTAACCAATCTGATTATGAACTAATTCATCTAAAAAGTAGAAAAAGTATCACCTTTCTCTGAAAGCTGTTTTAAAGCTTAAACAAAGCAATAAGTCTGCATGCATCTACCATACTGCCTGGTATATAAAAGGCATTTTATTCATTAAAACCTAATCCATGTAGTGTATACAGTCTTATTCATTCCCATGTTCCATCCTCCTCAACCAACTTACAGTGACCCAACGTAACGTCTTCCCTTACATCCTGGTTTTATGTTTGAAAAGTTGATGGGTCTCTCCTCCCCTCAGTACTCAGGCCAGGGACAAAAAATCCTGGTCCAGATGTGATGGTCCCTGGGCAAGGGGTAATTAGGTTCTCATATCACACAGATGATATCAAATTAGGAGGCAAAGTGAAATACAGAACGGTCTCAAAACAGACCTCCTGGGTTAGTTCTGCCATGTACCAGCTGTGTGGGCTTCGAAAGGTGTTAAAACTCTCTGTGGTCAGATGCTTTGTCTCTAAGACAGAGATAATAACAATACATACCTCACAAAGTTGTTATAAGCATTAAATGAGATACACCATATCTAAGTGATTAGCCTAGTGACTGGGAAATCCAATAAATGTGGTTTTTTCTTAGGTCCCTGAATGTGGAAGCAGGCTGGAGCTTGGACTGTAGTTGGCTCTGCTCACCCCTGAGTGAGATAGGAGCCTGCAAGGGCTCATGGCAGCCATGGCTCCTAGTTGCTCCCTCACTGTCTGGATCAGCACTACTAAGCATGCCTTGTCCTGCAGATCAGCAATGAGAGAGTCTTTGGTCTACCATGGATCTCCTCAAGGTCTTCTGAGAAGAAGTTGCTCTTATCACAAAAGAAACACTTGAATGTTCCCTAGTAGGGGAAAAACTACAGGTAGATTTCTGTTTAAACATAGAAGATTCAACAGATACATCCACTCCCTCTCAAAACTCCAATAAAATGATAGTAAAGCAGAAAGAAAGTAGAAACTCACAAAGTCAAAAGAAAAGCATAAAAGAATAAGAAATTTTAAAATGTTAACATTTTTGAAGATAAAAAAGGATAATTGCATTACAGACTTACTAGGGAGGAAATGCTGAAACCAAAGACTGCTAAGGGAAATCAAAATGAAGCAACCTGGTTTAGGGTCATGAAGTTCCAAAAAGGCTTAGGAATTTGAGATATCAGATATCTCTGAAAGCAGAGTTGACAGGTAAGACAAAACAGGGTGAGTTGATGGTGTGTATATGGAGCAGTTTGTTCCCCTCATCCCTTCCTTCCTCCTGAGCAAACAGACTGAAAATTAAAGACTTGACCTCTGCAGAAGTGAACCACAGAGGCTCTGAACTGGGGTCACCAGGTACAGACGAGAGCAGGGTGAAGTGCTGCACTGAAAACAAGGCTATTAAAATGAATGTTTACATTCTGAATGCTAAGATCCTTAGCTTCCTTTTACTGTGTGGCTCCCAGACTTCTGTGAGATGGTCTTATTACACTCCCTGGGCAGGATTTGGATATTTCCTCTTCATAGAAGTGGACTGGCCCCAGAAAAAAAAAAAAAAAAACTACAGATATTGACATTTCATGTGATGAGAAAGCTAGCTCAGTCTTCATCACCCTATAATGATGCCTAACATTCAATACACTCTCTCTGCACCCAGAGTTCAGCTGTTAAGAGCTTTACTTAGCCAAAGAATGCCAGATGTTTGAGAAAAGTCTCTAATATTAAAGACAGAGATCAAAACAAATAAGAAGGAGGAGAAGAAGGAGAAGAAGAGGGGAAAGGGGGATCTTGCACGGCGCAGAAGAAAAGTGAGACTAACAAACTATAATTTCCATCCTTAGAAGATAAGAAAAAATATTGTATCCACAGAGCAAGAACTGATGAATTCAGAGAAGAGTCTGTAGAAATAGACCAATACAATAAAAAACTTTGTTGTTTTTAAAAGTCAATTGAAGGTCTGAAAAATAAAGTAGAGGAACTCTTCTAAAATCTAGAAAAAAGTCAGAAATGGAAAATAAGAGAGAAATATATTAAAATTAGAGAAGTGAGTGTTATGGCAGATTAAAGATGGCTAAAAATTCTTTGCTATCCCTTTTATTGAGAGGTAGGGTCTAAATCCCTTCCTCTTAAAGGAAAGCTGGTCGTTGTGGTTGTTTGACCTGTAGAATGTGGCAGATATGCTGTTCTGAGACTTTCAGGGCTGGGCCATGAGAACCCTTGCAACTCCTACCCAGGCCTCCTACAACATACTCTGGAGCCCACCACCATACTCAGAGGAAGCTCAAGCAGCTCTGTGGAGAGTCCCACGTGGAAAAGTACAAAGCACTGCCCCCATCAACAACCACCACCTACTTTCCAGTCCTGTGACTGAGCCATCTTGGGAGTAGGACTTCTTGTCCCATTGGAGATGCCCCAGTGATGCCACATAAAATGGAGATGAAACTATCCCCACCAAGCCTTGCCCAAATTACAGATTTGTGAGCAAAATAAATGATTGCTATTGTTTTAACCTACTTCATTTTGAGGTGGTTTGTTATATATCAGTAGGTAACTGGAACAGGGGCCAACATTTAACTGATAAGAATTTTAGAAAGAGAGATGAGAAAAATAAGAGAAAACAATAGAAGGAAGGAAACTTTCAAAATAATAATACAAGAAAAATTCCCAGTACTGAGTCTATAGATTTAAACCAAAGGAAAAACAAAGTACTGAGTGACCAACAGAATGCATTAAAAAATACCTATTCCAAGATACGTCGTCATACAATTTCAGAATACTAGGGATTAAGAGAAAATCCTAAAATATTCCAAGGAGAGGGAGAGGTGGCGGTGAGGGAGCCACATACAAATATCAGAAATAAATTGTTCCTAACAACAGTGCTGCAAGCTAGAAGACAATAAAGCAATGCTTCATAGTTACTGGAAAAAAAATTTAACCCAGAACTCTATTCCGCCAAACGATTAATTGTGAGTGGAGAATAAAGGCATCCTTTTTTACATGTACGTTCTCAAAGATTCCTTCTGCCAAAAGAGTGCAAGCCAAGAATAAAGAAGTCCTGAGCTCCAGGACAGAGAGGTGAAGGAACTCCCAGGAGAGGATGAAGGGAAACCCCCCTGTGCTAGCTGAGCAGTAGACCCAGAGGCAAGCAATCCAGTTTGGAGAACGGAGGACTCCAGGGGGACAGAGGGAGATGGAGTAAATAAGTCCCCTGGTGGTGTGACCACACCAAAAGGAGTTTTGTAGTTTGGGAAATGATTTAGGCTTCAGTGAGTAAAAGGTAAATGAATAATTAAGCAAAAATAAAATGTTAAAGGAACCATCAATTGTAAGAAAAGCAAACTGTTATATAGAACGGAAATATAAACACTATATTCAACAGACTCAGATATGATGACGTTTAAATAGTCATAATAATGTAAACATAGGCTACTGAACCCATCATTTTGAAACTGCGGTGTGGATTATATTGTAAGAACGTGGGAAGGAAAGCGTGTGTGTCAGGAGTGAGGGCAGTTTAAGAGAGCTGAATTGTCTTCTGTAAGAAATCCTTAGCTAAGATTGTAAATTGAAAAATCAAGAGAAAGCAGCCTAAGCATATTATTTGAATATAAGGCAATACATTTACACTTAGGCCTATATGACTTGTACCAGTCTTTCTTGAGAGAGGATTTGTTCATGGAAAACAGGGCAAGGACTGGGGTGAGGCAGATGAGGTGCCTAGGACTCAAAATGTAAGTGCACAGCCCTAAGAGTGAGGATCTCCTTACATTTTCTCTCCTAGATCTCTCACTTTACTCACCCTAGTCCTGGACCTAAGGAAGACCTCTGTCTACTATAAAAGTAGTGGTAGCAAGAGCAAGTGGTAGAAATGATGAGGAAGTGGAGAGGAGGGTGAGAAGACTCAGGGCTGTGTACATCACATCTTAATGGATGGATTTCACAGGGTACCTTTAAATCAAACCTGAACAGATGAGTAGGCTTTTTCAAGGCAGAGAAATGAAAGGCATTCTAGGTTCAATGAAAAAATGCAAAGGAACAAAGGCAGGTGTGGGAAGCTGGGGGAAATGAACACGACTGCATGGAGGAAAGGGGACAAGCAAAATTCAGTGGGACCTCACTACGGATAAGAGACTCTAGAATACTGGGTTGCATTCTTAATGTGTGGTTAGATTCTTGAAAAAGAACTAGTTTCTAAAATAGAAGAAGCTAATTTAAGAACACCCTATAGTTGATTGCCTTTCTCTCCAGGGCCTCGAAACAAAATCTAGAGGCTTTAGTTTGTCAGCATTGGTTGGTTGATAGTATTGGCCCCGAAGAGGCCTTGGAATCAAGTGTGTTAGATGGGCATAGGAAATGTTTCCATTCAGAATTGCTTCAATATGAGTTGTATGAGTTTGCACAGTGGGGCCAGCTAGGTGGACTCCTGCTGAGGAGAGCTTTGTCCCCTGATATGAGGAAAGCATAAGCTGTTAGGTGCCATGAGGCTCCCCCTACTCCAAAGCCAGGTTCCCTCAAGTCCCTGGGAAATAGATCAGAAAGTTTACGCAGGAGAGGCCCAGAGTCTGTGATGGCTGAGATATCACTGTAAAAGCAAACAAACATTTAGCCCAAGATCCTCTAAAGAAACGGTAGAGAATGTTTTGTTTGCCTATTGACTGGCTTAGCATAATATTTTTTCAATCTTCGTCCTGTATCAATTTCTGACAGTACAATTGAAGGCTAATGCAGGAGTACATTGTCTACAGGGCCAGCCAAGGAAATTGGGACCTTGGTCAGTAGCTGTAAATATCCTCTTGGTATTTCAATTTGTTTACTCTGAAGTGCTTCCCAGGGGCTGAGAGGGTTCTGGGACACACTGGCACCAGGTTTGCAGTGGGAAAGATCAGTTGCTGAGATAAGGGTTGGGGTCCGCCTTGAGACATGCCATGAAAAAAGATCTGATTTAGCCATTAAATCCCTCGAAAGGGTGGTGAGTAGGATTATAACAATGGGGTATTCAGAAGAACACTTGGTAGGCAGGAAAGGGATGTTCAAACACAAATGCAACAGAGATTTAGGCGACGAAAGTGTCACTCCCTCTTCTTCCAGGGACAGTGATTGAACTTCGGCAAGAAGTAGATTCCTACCTTTTGTGACCCAAGAGATGTGTCCTCTTAAAGCCAGAGGACAGCAAAATCTGCTGAAGATGTGTCCCCAGTGAACGTTTATTCCTGGTCCATGATTCACTGTGGGTGGTCCTGGCTGAACTTAAGGGGAATGAGCTTACTGATCCTTCTTTTTTTTAAATGTCCTAATAGACCTGACTACTCCAGGAGCAAGGTCATTAGAAAATAGAGAAGGAGAAAGAGTGAGAAAGAGATAACAGCACATAAAGAAATACACAGAGAAAAACATATGTGCACAGCACATAAAGAAATACACAGAGAAAAACATATGTGCACAAACATATGTAGGAGAGAAAATCCTGAAGAAACA
This sequence comes from Kogia breviceps, assembly GCF_026419965.1. Lineage (NCBI taxonomy): Eukaryota > Metazoa > Chordata > Mammalia > Artiodactyla > Physeteridae > Kogia > Kogia breviceps. The sequence continues at coordinate 26,865,059 of NC_081328.1, forward strand.
TTCACCAAGATTTATGCAGAGTACCAGAAGGATTCACACATATCCCATTAAAAGTCCAAGAGATACTCTGAAACTGACTACACACACACACACACACACACACACACACACACACACACACACACACACACACCCCAAGAACTAAGTTAAAGGGATTCTACAGTGTCTGCGATTCTTCAGTCTGAAATCTCTTGTTTGTATTTAGTGTGGAGTGTTTTCCCTAAAGGATATCCTGTTTGAGATTAGTATTGGCTGGTTCCTCTTAACATCCTTAAAGAAATATCCAGAAAAACTAAATAAACCCTCACCCCTCCCACAGCATGCCAAGTGATTTGTCTAGAGAAGGTCAGGGAGAGGATTACATGAACAAAGGTGTATTCTCGTCTCCTCCTTCAGGTTCCTGCTATAAACCAGAGTCCCTGACAACTTCCCAAAAGGAGAAGGAATCTTGATCCCACCGTTGGCATCATAGAGGAGGAGGCAATGTGGCATTGGAATCATACCAACCTGAGACCAATTCCTGGCTTAGCTATTGGATGACCTCAAGTAAATCTGTGCCTCAGTTTCCTTGACTGTAGAATGGGCCATTGGAAGAATCAAATGAGCAAATATATATAAAAGCACCCTGTAGTTTATAACGAACTTTAACACACATTATTATTATGCATATTTCTCCCATCGACCTGAAGATATATTGACTTCATAAAATTAATTAGCAATTCAAAAAAATAAAATGGTTGGAAATATTAATTTTTATCATTTAACTCAGCAACAGTGTATTCTTTATATGATACGAACAATGTGTTATCATTGTCAGATTTAAACTATCAAATTTCTCAAACAATGTTTCTATTGCCTCTTCTTTTAGCAAGTATATATTGGTTATACATTGGGGATACAATACCAAGTGCCCTGAACACTGCATGGGGAGTGGAAATTAAGAATGAGAGAGTCCCAGAGTTGGACATTGCTATTTTGAATATTTTACCTCTTTCCTGTCTCTTCGCCCTGACTTCTCATTCTGCCCTGGTCATTAGCTTGGATTTTCAGCATAACTTACCTGGATTACTATAGTAATCTTTCTAATTGTTTTCTCTGCCTTCAGATTTATATGTTTCATTTTCACAGGAGTAAAGTTGGACAACACATTTATTGTCTACCACCTCAGTCTCTTCACCATTCTTCATGATATCTATGTTGAGTCTTATTTAACAACTTTCACTTTCCTGAATCATGCTCTCTAGCTTTGAGATTTTGCCTGAAATGAATCTTGAAAACCTCACTCACCTTTGCTCGTCAGGTTGTAAATCAGGTGTTCCCCCTCCATAGGGAAGTGTTTCTAATACTTCTTCTGTGTCATCCATCGGCTCCCAGCTCCTGAAAGATTCCAGTCTTATGTTATCTGTGGATATTTTTTATCAGAGCACTGACTACTGGGCATTACAATTGTTTATTTGCAGATTTTTTTTCTACTATATTTTTAGTATCTTAAGGAGGGGAATTATGTCAAATATCTTTTTGTATATCTGAGACCTAGCATAGTGCCTGGCATAGACAAGTTTAATCATGTTTGCTGTGAATAGACAAATGGGCAAAAGAACAAAGTCTGAGAGCTGAAATGAGCTACCAGATGATCACAGTTTACTTGTCTGGGAATTTTTAAGATAAGATCAGGCAGCTTTTCTTTCAGGGTGCTTTTAAATTGGTTGAGGCAGGGGGATGGCTGGATGGTACCTGCCCCCCATGTGGTCCTCTTTCTCGAGGCCTGAGGCTGGAGGGGGTGGGAGGAGCTATTTCTTTAGAAAAGGAGAAAACAGAATAAAAGGCAAGTAACTGCTGTTGACCACCTACCAGATCCCCAGGACTGTGACGGGCAATTTAAATATATGGTTTTGTCTTCACGATAATCACATGAGTTTGGTGGGTTTTATTTTTTTATTTTTTTATTTTTTTTTGCGGTACGCGGGCTTCTCACTGTTGTGGCCTCTCCCGTTGCGGAGCACAGGCTCCGGACGCTCAGGCTCAGCGGCCATGGATCACGGGCCTAGCCGCTCTGCGGCATGTGGGATCCTCCCAGACCAGGGCACGAACCTGTGTCCCCTGCATCGGCAGGCAGACTCTCAACCACTGTGCCACCAGGGAAACCCGAGTTTGGTGGTTTTAATGCCCCCTTTTACAGATGAAGAAACTGAAAATTGGAGTTTAATTAACTTCCCAAGATCACATAATTCCTAAATGACAAAGCCAGAACCTGAACTGATTCTCTGGAGCTCCTTTTTCTATGCTTCTCCAAGTGGAGGATGAGTAATCTCACAGTTAAGTGGTGTGTGGGTTACACAAAGCAAGAATGTATACATATGGCACATTTTCCTGGGGTCCTTTTACTTAAATATTTTTGGGAAAATACACTTATATTCAAAACCCACAAAATCAAATACTTAATTTGTATAAATGTTTAGGATAAGGAGAGACATACAATATTTTCAGATTTAAGTCTGGTTACTTTTGGCTTCTAGGTTCTGTGCTCTCATGCACTGGGGTCATCGGAGCCAATGCATGGAAACGTTTGAGGATCTCTGGACTACTGTCAAGAAAGCAGCAGAGGCCATGCCAAGAGTGAGAAGCAGGCCAATGATGCATTGCTCTCCAGGCTGTGGGACTGCTGCCGAAGAAGCTCCAGCTGTGACACACATGGTGCAGGGAGGAAAAACAAAACAGCAGAAGCTCATTTGCACACCTATTGGCTTAAACTTATCCAAGATGTCTCCAAACCCTGAACACAGGACATCTCCCCTTCCTGACTGTGCAGCATACTTGGCTCAGCAATGTGCAGTCTGGCCAAGGAGACTGAGAAAAGCTGGTCATGTCTGGGCCATCCAGAATGAGGACATTGAGAAAAGTTTTAAATGTCACTTTTCAAGCTGAATTTAGGTACCCGTTTGGCCGATGATCTGCTGGAGTTCCTCCTCAATTTATATTTCACTCGTCACAACCTTTGAACTGAGTCAAAAAATTGTTGAGCAAACCTAATATTATAATTCTAATTCGCTTCTAAAAAGCATATGCCATATTTAGTCTACATTCACATAAACAATTGTTTTCACATTTTAGCATCTGATACTGCTGTATCTCTTAAAATCAAGGATGTTTCGTAATCTACTAAGCCATGTTTTTTTTCTTTCTTAGTGTCACATTTAGTAATGATGTGATTTGTCACCAATGGCTTCTTGAAGTCAAATAATATATTGAGCTTTTACCACTAGTTTCCATATAAACACTGTACATGTATGTAATTTTAATGAGTTTTAAACATAAGCTGTTGAAATTTTTCTTTTTGTGAAATCTTCAAATAAAACCATATATACCAAAGAAATAAAAGGAACTGTCATGGTTGTGACAGAAAGAGAGCCCCTTTTACATAGAAAGGTCCACTGAGGATTTCCTGGTGTCTCTGTAGCATATGGCAGATCAATAGACAATAAAAAGATAAAGATATTAATATAAGGTACAATGTAAGTATTAAAGTGTATCTGACTGTCTATTTCCATATCTACTTACACATAAATGCCAAGAAAAGAGAGTTTCTGTGCCAATAATAAAATCTTACATATTTGACCCTGTAAATAAGATAAATGCAGAACTCTGGTAAATGTTAAAAAATACAAATATGAAAAAACAGGAAAAATCTGTATGATTTAAATGAAGCTATGTTTAGAACTAAATCAAAATTAGTAACTGTAAATATATGACTAAATAGTTACATTAATTTATTTATTAAGCATTTGACACGAAGTAGAAAAAGAGCAAAAAGAAAACACTAAGGAAAGTGAAATACAAGAATCAATAAATAAAAATAAAGGCATAAATTAATTAATTATAAACAAAAAAGAATAAATGCATGTATGATCTGGGTCTTTTTTTTTTTTTTTTTTGTGGTACGCGGGCCTCTCACTGTTGTGGCCTCTCCCATTGCGGAGCACAGGCTCCAGACGCACAGGCTCAGCGGCCATGGCTCATGGGCCCAGCCGCTCCACAGCATGTGGGATCTTCCCAGACCGGGGCACGAACCCGTGTCCCCTGCATCGGCAGGCAGATTCTCAACCACTGCGCCACCAGGGAAGCCCTGATCTGGGTCTTTGAAAAAGAACCGTAACTAAATGATCAATAAAATAGGTTGGAGGAGCTTCAAGATGGCGGAAGCGTAAGACGTGGATATCACCTTCCTCCCCACAAATATATCAGAAATACATCTACATGTGGAACAACCCCTATAGAACACCTACTGAAAGTGGGCAGAAGACCTCAGACCTCCCAAAAGGCAAGAAACTCCCCATGTACCTGGGTAGGGCAAAAGAAAAAAAGAAAAAACAGAGACAAAAGAATAGGGACGGGACCTGCACCAGTGGGAGGGAGCTGTGAAGGAGGAAAGGCTTCCACACACTAGAAACCCCTTCACGGGCGGGAGGAGACTGAGGCTGGCGGAAGGGGGAAGCCTTGGAGCCACAGAGGAGAGCGCAGCAACAGGGGTGCGGAGGGCAAAGCAGAGAGATTCCCGCATAGGATCGGTGCTGACCCGCACTCACCAGCACGAGAGGCTTGTCTGCTCACCCACCAGGGCGGGCGGGGGCTGGGAGCTGAGGCTCGGGCTTCGGGCGGATCGCAGGGAGTGGATTGGCGGCGAGAACACAGCCTGAAGGGGTAAGTGCGCCACAGCTAACCAGGAGGGAGTCCGGAAAAGTCTGGACCTGCCGAAGAGGCAAGAGACTTTTTCTTGCCTCTTTGTTTCCTGGTGCGCGAGGAGAGGGGATTAAGAGCGCTGTTTAAAGGAGCTCCAGAAACGGGTGCGAGCCCCGGCTAACAGCGCGGACCCCAGAGACGGGCATGAGATGCTAAGGCCGCAACTGCAGCCACCAAGAAGCCTGTGTGCGAGCACAGGTCACTCTCCACCCCTCCCCTCCCGGGACCCTGTGCAGCCCACCACTGCCAGGGTCCCGTGATCGCGGGACAACTTCCCCGGGAGTACAGCGCCTCAGGCTGGTGCAATGTCACACCGGCCTCTGCCGGCGCAGGCTCGCCCTGCACTCCGTGCCCCTCCCTCGCTGCGGCCTGAGTGAGCCAGAGCCCCCGAATCAGCGGCTCCTTTAACCCCGTTCTGTCTGGGCGGGGAACAGACACCCTCGGGCGACCTACATGCAGAGGCGGGGCCAAATCCAAAGGTGAGCCCCAGGAGCTGTGTGAGCAAAGAAGAGAAAGGGAAATCTCTCCCAGCAGCCTCAGGAACAGCAGATTAAATCTCCACAATCAACTTGATGTACCCTGCATCGGTGGAAAACGTGAATAGACAACGAATCATCCCAAATTGAGGAGGTGGACTTTAAGAGCAAGATACATTATTTTTTCCCCTTTTCCTCTTTTTGTGAGTGTATATGTGTATGCTTCTGTGTGAGGTTTTATCTGTATAGCTTTGCTTTCACCATTTGTCCTAAGGTTCTCTCCGTCTGTTTCTTTTTTTCTTTAAAAAAATTTTTTTCTTAATAATTATTTTTTATTTTAATAACTTTATCTTACTTTATTTTATTTTATTTTACCCTCTTTCTTTCTTTCATTCTTTCTACTTTTTCTCCCTTTTATTCTGAGCCGTGTGGATGAAAGGCTCTTGGTGCTCCAGCCAGGAGTCAGGGCTGTGCCTCTGAGGTGAGAGAACCAACTTCACGACACTGGTCCACAAGAGACCTCCCAGCTCCACATAATATCAAACGGTTAAAATCTCCCAGAGATCTCCATCTCAACACCAACACCCAGCTCCACTCAATGACCAGCAAGCTACAGTGCTGGACACCCTATGCCAAACAACTAGCAAGATAGGAACACAACCCCACCCATTAGCAGAGAGGCTGTCTAAAATCATAATAAGGCCTCAGACACCCCCAAACACAACAACAGATGTGGACCTGCCCACCAGAAAGACAAGATCCACCCTCATCCACCAGAACACAGGCACTAGTGCCCTCAACCAGGAAGCCTACACAACCTACTGAACGAAATTTGGCCCCTGGGGACAGACACCAAAAACAACGGGAACTACAAACCTGCAGCCTGCAAAAAGGAGGCCCCAAACACAATAAGATAGCAAAATGAGAAGACAGAAAAACACACTGCAGAGGAAGGAGCAAGATAAAAACCCCACCAGGCCTAACAAATGAAGAGGAAATAGGCAGTCTACCTGAAAAAGAATTAAGAATAATGATAATAAAGATGATCCAAAATCTTGGAAATAGAATAGAGATAATGCAAGAAACATTTAACAAGGACCTAGAAGAACTAAAGAGGAAACAAGCAACAATGAACAACACAATAAATGAAATTAAAAATACTCTAGAAGTGATCAATAGCAGAATAACTGAGGCAGAAGAATAGATAAGTGACCTGGAAAATAAAATAGTGGAAAAAACTACTGCAGAGCAGAATAAAGACAAAAGAATGAAAAGAACTGAGGACAGTCTCAGAGACCTCTGGGACAACATTAAACACACCAACATTCGAATTATAGGGGTCCCAGAAGAAGAAGAGAAAAAGAAAGGGACTGAGAAAATATTTTAACAGATTTTAGTTGAAAACTTCCCTAATATGGGAAAGGAAATAGTTAATCAAGTCCAGGAAGCATAGAGATACCCATACAGGATAAATACAAGGAGAAACACGCCAAGACACATATTAGTCAAACTGTCAAAAATTAAATACAAAGAAAACATATTAAAAGCAGCAAGGGAAAAACAACAAAAAACACACAAGGGAATCCCCTTAAGGTTAACAGCTGATTTTTCAGCAGAAACTCTGAAAGCCAGAAGGGAGTGACAGGACATATTTAAAGTAATGAAGGAGAAAAACCTACAACGAAGATTGCTCTACCCAGCAAGGATATCATTCAAATTTGATGGAGAAATTGAAACTTTTACAGACAAGCAAAAGCTGAGAGAGTTCAGCAACACCAAACCAGCTTTACAACAAAAGCTAAAGGAACTTCTCTAGGCAAGAAACACAAGAGAAGGAAAAGACCTACAATAACAAACCCAAAACAATTAAGAAAATGGGAACAGGAACATACATACCGATAATTACCTTAAATGCAAATGGATTAAATGCTCCCACCAAAAGACACAGATTGGCTGAATGGATAAAAAAAACAAGACCCAAATATATGCTGTCTACAAGAGACCCACTTCACACCTAAGGACACATACAAACTGAAAGTGAGGGGATGGAAAAAGATATTCCATGCAAATGGAAATCAGAAGAAAGCTGGAGTAGCAATTCTCATATCAGACAAAATAGACTTCAAAATAAAGACTATTACAAGAGACAAACAAGGACACTACATAAAGATCAAGGGATTGATCCAAGAAGAGGATATAACAATTGTAAATATTTATGCACCCAACATAGGAGCACCTCAATACATAAGGCAAATACTAACATACATAAAAGGGGAAATCGACAGTAACACATTCATTGTAGGGGACTATAACACCCCACTTTCACCAATGGACAGATCATCCAAAATGAAAATAAATAAGGAAACACAAGCTTTAAATGATACAGTAAACAAGATGGAGTTAATTGCTATTTATAGGACATTCCATCCAAAAACAACAGAATACACATTTTTCTCAAGTTCTCATGGAACATTATCCAGGATAGATCATATCTTGGGTCACAAATCAAGCCTTGGTAAATTTAAGAAAATTGAAATTTTATCAAGTATCTTTTCTGACCACAGCGCTATGAGACTAGGTATCAATTACAGGAAAAGATCTGTAAAAAATACAAACATATGGAGGCTAAACAATACACTACTTAATAACAAAGTGATCACTGAAGAAATCAAAGAGGAAATTTAAAAATACCTAGAAACAAATGACAGTGGAGACACAACGACCCAAAACCTATGGGATATAGCAAAAGCAGTCCTAAGAGGGAAGTTTAGAGCAATACAATCCTACCTTAAGAAACAGGAAACATCTCAAATAAACAACGTAACCTTGCACCTAAAGCAATTAGAGAAAGAAGAACAAAAGAACCCCCAAATTATCAGAATTAAAGAAATCATAAAGATCAGATCAGAAATAACTGAAAAAGAAATGAAGTAAACGATAGCAAAGATCAATAAAACTAAAAGCTGGTTCTTTGAGAAGATAAACAAAATTGATAAACCATTAGCCAGACTCATCAAGAAAAAAATGGAGAAGATGCAAATCAATAGAATTAGAAATGAAAAAGGAGAAGTAACAACTGACACTGCAGAAATACAAAGGATCATGATAGATTACTACAAGTAACTGTATGCCAATAAAATGGACAACCTGGAAGAAATGGACAAATTCTTAGAAATGCACACCTGCCAAGACTGAACCAGGAAGAAATAGAAAATTGAACAGACCAATTACAAGCACTGAAGTTGAGACTGTGATTAAAAATCTTCCAACAAACAAAAGCCCAGGACCAGATGGCTTCACAGGTGAATTCTATCAAACATATTTAGAGAAGGGCTCACACCTATCCTTCTCAAACTCTTCCAAAATAGATCAGAGGGAGGAATGCTCCCAAAGTCATTTTATGAGGCCACCATCACCCTGATACCAAAACCAGACAACGATGTCACAAAGAAAGAAAACTACAGGCCAATATCACTGATGAACATAGATGCAAAAATCCTCAACAAAATATTAGCAAACAGAATCCAACAGCACATTAAAAGGATCATACATCATGATAAAGTGGGATTTATTCCAGGAATGCAAGGATTCTTCAATATATGCAAATCAACCAACGTGATACACCATATTAACAAATCAAAGGAGAAAAATCATATGATCATCTCAATAGATGCAGAGAAAGCATCATTCAATACCCATTTATGATAAAAACCCTCGAGAAAGTAGGAATAGAGGGAACTTTCCTCAACATAATAAACGCCATATATGACAAACCCACAGCCAACATTGTCCTCAATGGTGAAAAACTGAAACCATTTCCACTAAGATCAGGAACAAGACAAGGTTGCCCACTCTTACCACTCTTATTCAACATAATTTTGGAAGTTTTAGCCACAGCAATCAGACAAGAAAAAGAAATAAAAGGAATCCAAATCAGAAAAGAAGAAGTAAAGATGTCACTGTTTGCAGATGACATGATACTATACATAGAGAATCCCAAAGATGCTACCAGAAAACTACAAGAGCTAATCAATTAATTTGGTAAAGTAGCAGGATACAAAATTAATGCACAGAAATCTCTGGCATTCCTATACACTAATGATGAAAAATCTGTAAATGAAATTAAGAAAACACTCCCATTTACCATTGCAACAAAAAGAATAAAATATCTAGGAATAAACCTACCTAAGGAGACAGAAGACCTGTATGCAGAAAATTATAAGACACTGCAAAAGAAATTAAAGATGATACAAATAGATGGAGAGATATACCATGTTCTTGGATTGGAAGAATCAACATTGTGAAAATGACTCTACTATCCAAAGCAATCTACAGATTCAATGCAATCCCTATCAAACTACCACTGGAATTTTTCACAGAACTAGAACAAAAAATTTCACAATTTGTATGGAAATACAAAAGACCCTGAATAGCCAAAGCAATCTTGAGAACAAAAAATGGAGCTGGAGGAATCAGGCACCCTGACTTCAGACTATACTATAAAGTTACAGTAATCAAGACAGTATGGTACCAGCACAAAAACAGAAATATAGATCAATGGAACAGGGTAGAAAGACCAGAGATAAACCCACGCACATATGGTCACCTTATCTTTGATAAAGGAGGCAAGAATATACAGTGGAGAAAATACAGCCTCTTCAATAAGTGGTGCTGGGAAAACTGGACAGGTACATGTAAAAGTATGAGATTAGAACACTTCCTAACACCATACACAAAAATAAGCTTAAAATGGGTTAAAGATCTAAATGTAAGAGCAGAAACTATCAAACCCTTAGAGGAAAACATAGGCATAACACTCTATGACATAAATCACAGCAAGATCCTTTTTGACCCACCTCCTAGAGAAATGGAAATAAAAACAAAAATAAACAAATGGGACCTAATGAAACTTAAAAGCTTTTGCACAGCAAAGGAAACTATAAACAAGAACAAACGACAACCCTCAGAATGGGAGAAAATATTTGCAAATGAAGCAACTGACAAAGGATTAATCTCCTAAATTTACAAGCAGCTCAGGAAGGTGAATGTCAAAAAAACAAACAACCCAATCCAAAAATGGGCAGAAGACCTAAATAGACATTTCTCCAGAGAAGATATACAGATTGCCAACAAACACATGAAAGAATGCTCAACATCATTAATCATTAGAGAAATGAAAATCAAAACTAAAATGAGATATCATCTCACACTGGTCACAATGACCATCATCAAAAAATCTAGAAACAATAAATGCTGGAGAGGGTGTGGATAAAAGGAAAACCTCTTGCACTGCTGGTGGGAATGTAAATTAATACAGCCACTATGGAGAATAGTATGGAGGTTCCTTGAAAAACTACAAACAGAACTACCATACGACACAGCAATCCCACTACTGGGCATATACCCTGAGAAAACCATAATTCAAAAAGAGTCATGTACCAAAATGTTCATTGCAGGTCTATTTACAATAGCCAGGAGATGGAAGCAACCTAAGTGTCCATCATCGGATGAATGGATAAAGAAGATGTGGCACATATATACAATGGAATATTCCTCAGCCATAAAAAGAAACAAAATGGAGTCATTTGTAGTGAGGTGGGTGGACCTAGAGTCTGTCATGCAGAGTGAAGTAAGTCAGAAAGGGAAAAACAAATACTGTATGCTAACACATATATATGGAATCTAAGAAATTTAAAAAAAAAAAAAAAAGGTCATGAAGAACCTAGGGGTAAGACGGGAATAAATACACAGACTTACTAGAGAATGGACTTGAGGATATGGGGAGGGGGAAGGGTAAGCTGGGACAAAATGAGAGAGTGGCATTGACATATATATACTACCAAACATAAAATAAATAGCTAGTGGGAAGCAGCCGCATAGCACAGGGAGATCAGCTCGGTGCTTTGTGACCACCTAGAGGGGTGCGATAGGGAGGGTGGGAGGGAGGGAGACGCAAGAGGGAAGAGATATGGGAACATATGTATATGTATAACTGATTCACTTTGTTATAAAGCAGAAATTAACACACCATTGTAAAGCAATTATACTCCAATAAAGATGTTTTTTTAAAAAAAGAAAAACTAAAAATAGAACTACCATACGACACAGCAATACCATTACTGGGCATATACTGTGAGAAAACCACAATTCAAAAAGAGTCATGTACCAAAATGTTTATTGCAGCTCTATTTACAATAGCCAGGACATTGAAACAACCTAAGTGTCCATCAACATATGAATGGATAAAGAAGATTTGGCACATATGTACAATGGAATATTACTTAGCCATAGAAAGAATTGAAATTGAGTCATTTGTAGTCAGGTGAGTGGACCTAGAGTCTCATACAGAGTGAAGTAATTCAGAAAGGGAAAAACAAATACTGTATGCTAACACATATATATGGAATGTAAAAAAACAAAATTGTCATGAAGAACCTAGGGGCAAGATGGGAATAAAGACACAGACCTACTAGACAGTGGACTTGAGGATATGGGGAGGGGGAAGGGTAAGCTGGTACAAAGTGAGAGAGTGGCATGGACATATATACACTACCAAATGTAAAATAGATAGCTAGTGGGAAGCAGCTGCATAGCACAGGGAGATCAGCTCGGTGGTTTGTGACCAGCTAGAGGAATGGGATAGGGAGGATGGGAGGGAGGGAGACCCAAGAGGGAAGAGATATAGAGATATATGTATATGTATAACTGATTCACTTTGTTATAAAGCAGAAACTAACCATTGTAAAAACAATTATACTCCAATAAATATGTTAAAAAAAATGTACCGGTGTTTTATAAACCATTCCAGAGTATAGAGTGATCAGTATGATTCCATATTATTATTATACAGCCATCATGATAATAAGACAAATATCTAGCAAAATTAGCACTTATGACTCTAACTAATGTATATCAATGCAAAAATTATAAAACAAATATTACAAAGAGAATTTAGCAGCACATTTTGTAATAATACTTCAGAAGTTATCTAGGGCTTGTTCAGAAATCCAAGGATAGTTCAGTGTTAAGAAATATGTTCTTACAAGTCACTACAGTTAACAGGTGAAAGGGTCGGAAAGCATACATTAATTTCAATAGATGCTGATAAATGCTCCTTTAACATGAAAAAAAAAAAAAAATCTCAAAGATGCTACCTGCTTAATGTTAAATTATTACGAATATTCCCAAAGCTGAGAAGGCTATTATCACCACCTTATGTAGCTTCTTTCTGGAAATACTTCCCAAAGCAGTCTCTCTCTCTCTCTCTCTCTCTCTCTCTCTCTCACACACACACACACACACACACACACACACACACAGAGAATTCAGAAGTTAAAGAAATAGAGAAGGAAAAATTATTATTATTTATAAATAATGTGATTTAAACTTGGAAAGACTAAAAAATCTATTGAAAAACATTTTTAAAACAATAAGAATTCAGTAAGTGGTTGATAACAAAAACAAATTAGAAAACATAATGGGAAATTTTAAATCTAACTTACAATAGTAAATAAAAGATTAAAATACTAAGGAATATACTAAATAAGAAAGGTACAGGACTTTTATTTTAAAATGTTAAAGTTAATCTAAAGAACATAGAAGATTAAAAGAACCAATATTGAAAAGGAACCAATTTCACTAATCTATAAATTCATGGTAATCCAGTCAAATCCAATAACATCTCAAAAATCATTTATCTTATAACATAAAAATGTGAAAATAGGGAAATTTTGAAGCAGAAAAAATAAGTATTAGTCAGATATTTTAAAAATTATAAAGCTACATTAATTTAAACTATTTAGTGTTAGTACTGAAAAGACAAGTATATCAATGGAATAATAGAGACTCCAAAAATATACCAAAATATTTATGGATATATAGTGGGAAACATGTACATATGATTCTAGTGGAAAGTATATCAAATATTCATTATATGATATTAGTATAACTATCAACCTATTTAGAAAAAAATAATAAAGCTAGATGCCTACCCTAATCCTTACTCAAAAATAAATTCCAGATGTAAGAAAAATTCAAATATTTTTGAAAACACCTTGAATGTACTAAGAGAAACATAGGTACTTTTTCAAATTAATCTTATAGTGAGAGTCCCTTTTAATGAGTCTATAAAACCCAGATACCATACATTTAAAAGAATAATAAATATAGTAATAAAAAATACTTTTGAATAGAAAAAATACCATGAGAAAAGATTTAAAATAATAGCACACTGGAAAATATTTACAACACATTTGACATCAAAATGTTAATATCCTTATAAGAACTCTTGAAAACCATTTATGAAAAAGAGAAGCAATCCTACATAAAAATAGCAAAGGACATGGGTCCGAGAGTAAAGAAACATTTAAATGGCAATAAACATGAACAATGCTCAACTTCACTAGTCATTAAAGTAATGCACATTGTAAAACAATGGGATACAATTTTCATCCCAAAAATAATTTAGTGATGAATATGGCAGTGGGTGGAGAGTTCTCTCATAAATTGTTGGTAGGAATAAATATTGATACTACCCCTTTGGAAGAGCAATCTCTATCAAAATATAAAATGCACATACCCCTTGTGTCAGTTACTGAATTTCTAGGAATTCACCCTGCAAATATACTCTCTTATGTATGCAAATAAAAAGATACATAAGTATTTGTGGCAGCATTGTAGCCATAACAAAAGTCAGAAAATAAGTCAAATATCCATCAGTAGGGAACACTTAGACTGTGATATATACACATACTGTGTGTCTATATATAGTGATACGGGAAAATGTCCAAGGCACATTACGTGATAAAGCAAGCAAGATACAGAGCACTGCTTGGCATAAGTCCATTTGTAATTTTTAAAGCATACACATGTGTGTGTAGGTGCTCGCCTACACATGGAAAATCTCTGAAAGGATAGGCAAAGACAGTAAACCCAATTACCTGAGAGGAGTAGGACAAGGAGCAAAGGGTAGGCACTTTCTTCTCTCATTTTATATCCTTCTGTGCTACATAGATGTTCATAGTGATCGTGATTTTTTTTTAATTTTCTGAAACTAATTTTTTTAATTTAATTTTTATTTTATATTGGAGTATAGTTGATTTACAATGTTGTGTTAGCTTCAGGTGTACAGCAAAGTGATTCACTAATACATATACACATATCCATTCTTTACAGATTCTTTTCCCATATAGGTTATTACAGAATATTGAGTAGAGTTCCCTGTGCTATACAGTAGGTCCTTGTTGATTATCTGTTTTACATGTAGTAATGTGTATCTGTTAATCCCAAACTCCTAATTTATCCCTCCCCACCTAACCTTTCCCCTTTGGTAGCCATAAGTTTGTTTTCGAAGTCTGTGAATTGGTTTCTGTTTTGTAAATAAGTTCACCTGTATCATTTTTTTAGATTCCACATATAAGTGAAATCATATGATATTTGTCTTTCTCTGTCTGACTTACTTCACTTAGTACAATAACATCTAGGTCCATCCATGTTGCTGCAAATGGTATTATTTCATTCTTTTCTATGGCTGAGTAATATTCCATTGTATATATGTACCACATCTTCTTTATCCATTCCTCTGTCGATGGACATTTAGGTTTGCTCCATGTCTTGGCTATTGTAAATAGTGCTGCAATGAACACTGGGGTGCATGTGTCTTTTCAAAGTATGATTTCCTCTGGGTATATGCCCAGGAGTGGGATTGCAGGATCATATGGTAACTCTATTTTTAGTTCCTTAAGGAAACTGCATATTGTTCTCCATAGTGGCTGTACCAACTTACATTCCCATCAACACACCCTCTCCAGCATTTTGTTTGTGGACTTTTTGATTATAGCCATTCTGACCAGCATGAGGTGATACTTCATTATAGTTTTGATTTGCATTTTTCTAATAATTAGAGATGTTGAGCATATTTTCATGTGCTTTTTGGCCATCTGTATGTCTTCTTTGGAGAACTATCTATTTAGATTTTCTGCCCATTTTTTCATTGGGTTTGTTTTTTTGATATTGAGCTGCATGAGCTGTTTGTATATTTTGGAGAGTAATTCCTTGTCTGTCACATTGTTGACAAATATTCTCTCTCAGGTCGTCTTTTCATTTTGTTTATGGTTTCCTTTGCTGTGAAAAAGATTTTAAGTATAATTAGGTCCCATTTGTTTATTTTTGTTTTTATTTTCATTACTCTAGGAGGTGGGTACAAAAAGATATTGCTACAACTTATGTCAAAGAGTGTTCTGCCTATGTTTTCCTCTAAGAGTTTATAATATTCAGTCTTACACTTAGATCTTTAATCCATTTTGAGTTTATTTTTGTGTATGTTGTTAGATAGTGTTCTAATTTCATTTTTTTACATGTAGCTGTCCAACTCTCCCAGCACCACTTATTGAAGAGTCTGTCTTTTCTCCATTGTGTAGTCTTGCCTCCTTTGTTGTAGGTTAATTGACCATAGGTATGTGGGTTTATTTCTGGGCTTTCTATCCTGTTCCATTGATCTATATTTATGTTTTTGTGCCAGTACCATACTGCTTTGATTACTGTAGCTTTGTAGTACAGTCTGAAATCAGAGAGCCTGAGTCTTCTTTCTCAGAATTGCTTTGGATATTTGGGGTCTTTTGTGTTTCCATACAAATTTAAATTTTTGTTGTTCTAGTTCTGTGAAAAATGTGATTGGTAAAGTTGATAGGGATTGCATTGAATCTGTAGATTTCCTTCGGTAGCATAGTCATTTTGACAGTATTGATTTACAGTGATATATCTTTCCATCTGTTTATGTCATCTTCAATTTCTTTCATCAGTGTCTTATAGTTTTCAGAGTACAGGTTTTTGCTTACATAAGTAGGTTTATTCCTAGGTATTTTATTCTTTTTGATGCAGTGGTAAATGGGATTGTGAAACTAATTTTTACAATACATATATGGGATCTAATTTTCTTGTAGTCACAGGTTTCTAAGATCTAGGATATTTGTCCTCCATGCATTATTTTTTGATTACTTAATTAACATAAAGACAGCACTGTGGGATATTATGACACCCACTTTACAGATGAGGAAAATGTTCTTTGAAGAGATTATATAACTCTCTCAAGCTCACAGAGTAGCTCTGTCATGGCCAGAATTTGAGTTTAATTGAGATCTCTTTGGCTCCAAGCCCACAATCTAATCCTGGACACTGGCTTCCAATTCTTCATGACTGATAAGAGCTTCAGGACACCACCTGATTTTTCTCTCTCTCAGTCCCTGCTGCATATCAGGCTTGGGCAGAGAGCAGACTCACAAGAACTATCTGTTGAATGAATGAAAGGCACATGGATTTAATAGGCTGAATCATGGATCTGCCTTTTTCATCACAAAAATCAGGTAAAAATCAGAAAACACCAAGCATGGAAACAATGATAAGGTCTTTACCTAGATACTCTCTTTAGCACTATCTTGTTTTATGGCATAAGCCAGCCAGTTCTCATTCCCCAGGCTGTCCCCTTGCACAAATGAAGCCATATGACTGAGTTTTAACCAGTAGAATGTCAGGGGAAGTGATGAACACTACATTCTGGACTTGAATATCAACAAATATTTTTAAAGTGCCTTAGCAAATAATAACGTTTATATTATTTTATAGGATTTATAGGGCTGTCTTTCTCCCTGTAACCAGAAAATGCTATTCTATTATCTTTTAGCATTTAATATTACAGATGAGAAGTTTGGGATTTTTCTGGCTATTTTTCCACTGTAGGTAACTTGTTCTTTCTATCTGGAAGATTATAATAGAGTCACATCATCTTAGGAGTTCAGATTTTACCAAAATATTGCCTGGTGAATGTTACTTTTTATCAGTCCTGCTCTGAACTTGAAGAACCCTTTTAATCTGCAAATTCTGATGTCTTCAACTCAGGACACCCTCTCTCCCTACTACTTGTTAGGGCATTAATTCTCTTCCTAATTCCTTTTTGAACTGTTTTTCACATGTCGAGTCTTTGAAATACTTCTCCCCAAACTTCTTTCTCCTCAGAGCTTCATTCTTTAAATCTTTGCTCTAGGCTTTGAGATACATCTCCCACTTACCTCCACAGTGACCATCCTCTCCTTCATTTAGTCTGCTAAATTGTTTAACTGGGAAATCATGGGGTTTATCTCTATGTTTGTGCTGCACTTGAGCCTCCTTCAGTGTCTTTGTCAGTTTTAGTTCAGACTGTCATCTGTCATGCTCCATCAATCCATTCATGGAAGGGGCTCTACTAGTTCTGACTTGTCTCCTATTCTGGCTGCCAGGACCACTTAGTTGAGTTTTCATTTCATCTGTTCATTAATTTTCAGGCCTGGTTGTTGGAGTCTCCTAACTAGTGTCAGTCACACAAACGTGGCGGAAATATTTTCTACCCCCAGGAGAGTGGCAGTTTAGAAACGAGAAGATTGTCAGTTGCCTGCTACAAAGGGTGCTCCCACATTCTAGCACAAGGTAGGTCCTCCTACCATGCCCTAAGGGGCAGGGAGGATCCAGCTCCTGCTTGGCCTCATGGTGACCAAGAAACCAGACACTCTCAAGGCTGATGTCATTCTTTCCCTCAGGTCCATAGATCTCAAAACCAGCATTTTCTCAGGAGCCTCCATGCAGACCTTTGTTATCCTGATGGGACAATCACCTTTCCAGCTCTGTCTCTACTCTTGAAAAAGAAAGTCCTCTGCCCAACCTCCCCTCCTCACCTCAGCCTCATCTCCTTCCCATATAGCTCAAGAAAAGTAGGAGTTGGGAGTTGAGAGTCAAGGAGAAGAAGGCTACAGCTAGATGGCCATCTTCTAAGAATCCTTATTCCTCTGTGTTCTTAAAAACTGTCTTATTTCTATTTTTTAAGTGAAAGGAAAGGAATAAATATTCAAGGCAGGATTGAGAAAATGAAATAACATCATTTAAATAATCAGGAAGAATCATGATCATGAGGTAGGAGGAAAACGCCCTGTGTTGGAAAACAAACAACCTGCTCACTGGCTTGGGGACCCTTGCAGGAGACCTCATGGTCCTGAACCTCAATTTTCTCTTTTGTTGCATGAAGATGTTACACCCCGCTGTGGACTGAATATTTGTGTCCTCCCAAATTCAAACATCAAAGCCTAATCCCCAGTATGATGGTATTTGGAGGGATAGTCTTTGGGAGTAATTACATCATGAGGGTGGAGCCCTCCTGATTAGGATTAGTGTCGTTATAAGAAGAGACAGCGAGAGATGATCTCTCTTGGCCATGTGAAGATATAGGAAGAAGGTGGCTGTCTACCAGCTGGGAAGCAGGCCCTCCCAAGCTCCTGATCTGCCAGTACCTTGATCTTGGAATTCCCAGCCTCCAGAATTATGAGAAGTAAGCACTGTTTAAGCCACCAGTCTATTCATTTTAGTTATAGTATCCTGAACTGAGACAGAAATAGTTATCCCCAAGGACTAATCCAACATTAAAACCTCCTGAGTCTGTTCATTTTCTGAAATGACTTACAGTCAAGGAAAGCATTGTGAGAAAAAAAAGTTTTTGTAATAAATTACAACATGGGTTTGAGAAGTTGTTATGTCTTGTGAGCCTTGTAAATCACTTCTGAAGCAGCTTAAGTCCCTCGTTGCTTCCTTACACTGCAGCCTGTGCCAGAAGATTACAGGATGTCAGCTACCCAGCAAGAGTCTTACATTGAGTATTGGCCAAATCTGGGAGGAAGAGAAAATGCCACCTCATTCAGCTAATTTGTTAGATTTATAAAGTGTCAGATATAGAGCTCCTTAGACAACACCAAGTCAAGCTCTGTCTTCTGATTCATGCTCAGTCTGAGTCCAATCTGTCTTGGAAACTAGAAGTGCAATAGAGCGAGAATCAAGAAAAAAAAGGTCTGATATTTTCAAAAACAGTGAAAGCTCAGTTCTTCCATCTGCCCAGCTGTTTTGAAAACCATAACAGCAAGCAGCTATAAACACAAGTTATGACCTGGAGTTGTCAGTGCCTTAGATCCCACAGAATAAACAAAGAAGAAAAAGAACAGGGAGTCACTGGGCTCTGTGATCCATGCATCCCTCCCTGATGACCAGAGAGATTTGTGGAGACTGACCATAAAATGCACTTCCCATCTTGCCCTAGTGATGTTAGCCAGCCTAGCCCAGGTCACTTGACTAGCCCCTCATATATGAATGAATTCATCACACTCATTCAGTTCAAGCACTAGAGTCTCAACAATTTAACCAACTTGTCTTCCCTTTCCAAACTTGATACTGACCTCCTTGGCTCAAAAGCTCCTACTCTCTGTTTATGGAATCAAACTCATCCTTCAAGCCTGGCGCTTGACCCAGATTCTCTAGAATTGGTCTCCAACTTCTCTCCTTACACTCACACCTGAGTTAATGCCTGTTCCAAGGAACTCTCAATAAACTTTCCACTTAAATGAACCTGGCCTCCGGGACCACACCCTGGAATAAGCTGTCCTGCTGAGTGGTGGTGAGGTTCTTCTCCCTTAGACTTACTTGGAGTGGCTGGGACAGTTGAGGGTGATTAGTGCAGATATCAGTGGGATATTAAAAAATCAAACAGCCCTGCATGCTAAGATGTTGAATTTTATCCTAAAGAAAACTGAGAGATTTTAAAGGTTTTTGAGAAGAAAGAGCCCTTGATCAGATCTGTCCATACTTTTGAAAGACCACCCTAGAGGCAATGTGGAGAAAGAATATGAGTGAGACCAGAGAAAAAGCAAGATCTATCCACAGGGTAATAGAGTTACACAGGAGGATGTTGCTGTATGTCATAGCAATAAGGGCAGAGAAAAGTGAATAAAGTCCTAATGGACTAAGAGAAGTGAATTTGAGAGATACAAATTTTGAGATGAGTTTTGAAAAGAGAGGAGCCTAGGTTGGTAGGTTTTATAGTGTCACCCCCAAAATTCATGTCTATCCAGAACCTCGGAATGTGACCTTATATGGAAACAGGATCTTTGTAGATGTGGTTAGTTAAGGATCTCAAGATGCTATCATACTGGTTTTGGGGTGGGCCCTAAATCCAATGACTGGTGCTTGTAAGAATAGGAGACACAGAGACAGAGAGAAGAAGGCCATGTGAAGACAGAGGCAGAGATTGGAGTTATGCAGCCACAAGCCAAGGAATGACTGAAGTCATGAGAAGCCAGAAGAGGTAAGGAAGGATTCTTCCCTAGAAACTTCAGATGGAGCATGGACTTTCTGACACCTTGCCTTCAAACTTCTAGACTCAAGAATTGTGAATGAATATATTTCTATTGTATTAAGCCACCCAATTTGTGGTACTTTCTGTGGCAGCCCCAGGAAACAAACACAGTAGGGAAGGAAGGGGAAGGTATAGGTGTGAAAGAGTAGGCACCAGCAATAGCTAGGAGCAGGGAAGGGAAAATAAAAATAGCTAACAGAGCACTTCCTATTCATGAAGTATCACGTTAAGATCCTTGCAGATTAACTTCATTTAATCTGTGCAACAGCCCTATTAGATAGGCATGGTTAATCTCCCCCTTTTTCTAGATGAAGCAACTGAGAAAAGATTAACTTGTTCAAGGTTACGTGGCTAGTAGCCCAGTTCAAGATTGGATCCTATCTGACTTTATATTTCATGATATACTTCTAGACATATACAGAGATGGGAACTGGGTTAATGTGATTGTGTCAGTGAGTCCCTGAAGACGAATCATGAGATATTAAATCTGAAAAATGCTTTTAGGACACATTATTAAATGGAGAAGGTTTTGGAACAAACACAGGCACTTGGGCTTGATTAAACACCAGTTAGAAGCAATTGTCTTTTCCCGCTTAACTATTCTATGTTGACCAGATAAGATTAACAGACTGCCTCAAATCATTCTTCTTCACCCAGAGCACACAACCTTCCAACCAAGGCTTGGCAGGTGGGGTGGTGGGGCAGGGTTACAATGTCAGCAAGGGACAGTGTCCTCTTACCCCATGGACCCCGGAAACTTGGGTCCAGAAAAAGAACTCCACCAATCCCAAAGGAACTGTTCACACCTGCAAACAATTCCCTTTGCCAAAATTCTGGTCAGTTTTTTGCTGCATACATACACACAAAGATAGATAAGATTAAGCAGATAAAATAAATTATAAGATATCTCCTTGGGGTAAGGAGAAGCAGCCTGTGGGTAGGGAATGAGAGGAAAGGGGACAGAAGTTCTCTGATTATCAACATACCACACACATGGCGCACATGCACACAGAAGCTCACATATGCCCATTACACACACATGTAAAAGCCCTGTGTGCAGGCATACATGGGAGCATGCGTGCACGCACGTGGACACACACAATACACACCCACACACATCTGCCTCTTTCTTTCCTCCAGGACAACTCCCTCACTTGTTGGGGGAGGAGGGAGGGTTCCTGGGGGATTTTACTCCTCTGAAGGAAGAAACCAAACCGATCTTACTGCAGAGTCCAAGCACTGGGACAGCTTAGGGGGAAGTTGGGAAGGTTGGAGGCTCAATATGTCTCTCTGAGAGCCTGGCAAGTTTACGTCCTCAAGTTCAGAACTCTGAGCCTGCTGGGTGGATGGTGCCTGGGAAAATTCTCAGAGCATCCCTCTGAGTCAGCCTGTGCATTTGCTGATCAGGATAGAGTGAAGAGATTGTTATTTTTGAGAAGCAAGAAGAGAGAGGAGGTTGCCTCTTTCAACTCAGGATGGACCAACAGCTGTCATTTTAATGGCAGTAACTGACAGTAACAGCTTGGTGGCATCATATTTAATGAGAAGAGACCAGCTCACCTCATGCCCTGGTTGCTATGTACAGAGTTCCAAAGAGGCCATAACAAAGGCTGGGAGAGTCACTGCTTAGGGTAGAAAGGAACAGGGCCTGTCCGCAAAGAAGGGGGGCTTGTTTTGACCAGCCTCGCTGGAATTTATGAGGTCTGTGTAGCAGAGTTTATGGAAGTGGCCCCAGAGACAGCCAAAGCCCCTTTGAATTGCTCAGAAAGCCTTCACTCCAAGCTGCTTCCCTAAGTAATTATTGAACTTGGGAGAATGTAACTAAAGAACTCAGGTCTCCTGTGGCCATATTTAGGCATAATGGAAGATTTCCTGGCATTTTAAAAATAACATCAGCTTCATTTTTATCTCCTTTGGGAGTTCGCTGACCCACCAGCCATTGGCCATTCCTCAGCAGAGGATAAGAAATGAGCCATATAATTTTAGATATGGAAATGAAAGTTCTAAGCAGGTTTCATTAGCCCTGAGGGAGAAAAGAAGCATATGTTCCAAGAATAAATATGTGTGAGTTTAAGAAATCAGCAGACTTATTTTCTTTGCTTCCCACCCCATAACCACCCTGGGGGGAGAGAAATTGAGGACACATGTTGCTGAGGCCTGGTGGTGGGTGTTGTCACTGAAATGTTGCCAGGTCCCCTTCAGAAGTCAGTGCTGCTGACTGAAGTGGTGGCTGAGAGCCCAAGGCAGGTGACTAACAAATCAAGTGTTGTTTTTATTTATTTATTTATTTTTGGCTGCGTTGGGTCTCCGTTGCTGGGCGCAGGCTTTCTCTAGTTGCGGTGAGTGGAGGCTACTCTTTGCTGCGGTGTGCGGGCTTCTCATTGCAGTGGCTTCTCTTTTTGAGGAGCACAGGCTACAGGCACACGGGCTTTGGTAGTTGTGGCATGTGGGTTCAGTAGTTGTGGCTTGAGGGCTCTAGAGCGCAGGCTCAGTAGTTGTGGCGCACGGGCTTAGTTGCTCCGCAGTATGTGGGATCTTCCCAGACCAGGGCTCAAACGCGTGTCCCCTGCATTGGAAGGTGGGTTCTTAATCACTGCACCACCAGGGACACCCAATCAAGTGGTTTAAGGACAAGAGATCTGCCTCCAGGAGCCCTACAAGCAGGAGGGGAAGCAACAGACATTTGTCTTGTCACTAGCGGGTACAGGGTGCTGCATGTGGTGAGGATGTTAGCCTAGAGGGTTCAGAACTAATGCTGCAATGCAGAGTGCCTTCTTCTCCATCCTATAGTGGACCACAATTTCCTGTAATGTCAGACGTAGTTTGTCTATCTCCTGTCCTGCTCAGTCTTTTACCAGGTTCCTCACCCCAAGTATTTCTGAGAATCTCTGAGGCATGTTGCGAAGTCTCACAGTCCAGCCAGTTTGTCCCTTGTCACTTCAGTCAACCAGTCTGAGACTGGATCTGCTTTTTGTAGAAGATTCTTCTTAATATCTCATGATCAGTTTCTCGAGACTTGTCACCCTAAGAATGGATATATTTCTATCCCTTAATTACTCAGTCACAAGCAGGGCCTCTTTAATATGTAGTATCACTTTATTGAAGGCACTGGGCTCTAGCAGAAGGGAATTGCAACATGCAAAAAACAAAGTTCTAAGCCCTAAAAAAGAATGAAATATTCCCATGTGCAGCAACATGGATGGAAGGAGAGATTATCATACGAAGTGAAGTAAATCAGAAAGAGAAAGACAAATACCATATGATATCATTTATATGTGGAATCTAAAATTTGACACAAATGAACATATTAATGAAACAGAAACAGACACACAGACATAGAGAACAAACTTATGGTTACCAAAAGGGAAAGGGGGTGGGCAAGGGATAAAGTAGGAGTTTGGGATTAGCAGATACAAGCTACTATATATAAAATAGATAAGCAACAAGGTCCTATTGTATAGCACAGGGAATTATATTCAATATACTGTAATAAACCATAATGGAAAAGAATAAGAAAAATAATGTATATATATGTATAACTGAATCACTTTGCTATACACCAGAAACTAACACTACATTGTAAATCAACTATACTTCAATTTTTTTTAAAAAGCAGGGAATTCCCTGGAGGTCCAGTGGTTAGGACCGGTGTTTTCATTGCCGGGGCCTGGATTCGATCACTGGCTGGGGAACTTGCAGTTCAATCCTGCAAGCTGTGTGTCAAGGCCAAAAACATAAATAAATAAAAATTTAAAAACACAAAGTAAATGCTAGATCATGGATATAGCTATTTCCAGTATCCACGATGGCCATCCATCGCCTCCCCGCTGGTTCTCCAGCATGTTGCAAGGGTCAGTTACCTTCCCTCAGTAAGACTTCTATGGACTACATCTCCCTTTCTTGGAGCCCAGGCCCCCAAATCCTGACTAACCACATATATACGACCGCAAACATAATCTGAGTGATGTGATCCCAAACACCACAAAGACATTTTTACATTATATGTACAGCAACATTGCACCCAATTAGGCAGAACATTCCATTGCAGAACAGAGAATCAGGCTCAGCTCTAGTGATTAGTTATAACAACAGTTATAAATAAATAAGGCAATAGGCAATAAATATAATAACAGCAATGGTTTATTGAGCATCCACTCCATACCAGTAATGATGCTAACTACTGCATATATGTTATTTCTAATCTTTATATTGCTATTGATGTTGTTAGATATTGGTTCCATTTTATGGATAAGAAAACTAAGGAGAAATAAAGTAACTTGTCTAAAATCATACTCTTGGAAAAATTAGAAATAAGATTAGGATAAAGATGCTCCGAGACACTGAACCAGTATGAAAGCTGATTCCCTTCCCCAAGGAATTACAAGGGAAAAACAACAAGAAATTTCCAGGAGACCTGGAGTTAGGCTATTTTGAATGGTGTATGGATGGGGCTTTAATAAGAGGCAGAACTGTGTACTTCGGGAGGGTACAATAAGATAGAAATGCTTGGTGATCTGCTCTGCTCTCCTCTGCTATTGCCTTGAGCAAACACTGTCTGCCCTCCTACTTGTGGCTCTCCCAGTTCTAGGTGACACAAACAAGGTGGCACACAAGATATGTAGTTGTGAGGTGCTAAGAAAAACAAGTGAAGGCTAACCTTGAGCAGAAATCCTCCTTCCAAACTCCTGCGGCTGACAGATTTTTTAAGGATGCTTCTTCCTGGTGGGCAAAGAATGAGGCCCTGACCAATGAAAAGTAACTGGTTGTCCCATGCCTGGCTTTTTCCTTTGCAGGGCTCATCTCCCTAAACTGTGCTAACTAGGGTTGTTGTAAACTAACGTCTACCCTGGTCTGACAAAATAGCCAATATCCCAGGGAAGATGAGCTCACAAGCCAGAATAAGAAGGATTTGAGGAGCACAGTTATTTCAAATGAAAATAACTTAGCAGGTTATATATTCCACCAAAAGCAGAAATACTAGCAAAAAAAAAAAAATGTGTGCCTAGTAAAAATATTAAAAGAGATAATAGAAGTTATTAGCAATTTGAAACAGAACTAGAAAGTATAAAAAGAAACAGGAAGAAATATTAAATATGAAAAGATATTAGTCAAAATAAAAACTATAAATGAAAGAAATAGCAGAAAGAATTAGCTAAGGAATGGATTACCAACTGAAAGACTGAACTGAGAAAAAAAATCCCAGAGGGAAGAATGAAAAGGCAAAGCAATACAAAACACAAAAGAAAATCTTTAGAGGTGAAGAGCCAGGGAAACAGAAGTCATAATAGAACTTCCAAAAGAGGGAACAGTAATGGAGAGAAGGAAATATTCGAAGAAATGGGGATTAGCTTCCCTGCATGTAAGAGAAGAAGGAAGTGGGACAGGGGGAAAGGGCTTCAGATTGAAAGGGCCACGGAGTCCCACAAAACCCTACAGTAGACATTAATAAGAAAATGTAAGACTATCAAAGACAAGGAGAATATTATGAAAGTTCCTAGACAACAAGGACAGGTCCTGAATTCATAAGCAAGGATTAGATTAATTTCAAATTTTCAATAGCACATTAGAAACAACCATAACAAAAAAAGAATGAAAAAATATAGTGTAATGTCTTCAAAGCATTGGGGAAAAGTATAAGAACCATAAAACCAAGAAACTTTTATTCTTTCAAATTGTTATTTAAATATGAGAAAAATATTCTCAGGCATCAAAACCCTCAGACTGCCACAAAAAGACTTATACTGAAATTAATTCTGTATTAAGTACTTCAAGTCGAGAAGAGAAAATTCCAGGAGATAAGATGTGTATGAAGTAACAGTGATCAAATACCTTAGTTGAGTTTGATGTTGTCTTAAAAATTAGCTACTAGAAAAACAAAGAGAAATTACATGCATAGTTACCCAGATTTAAAGTCTACATCAGCGGTTCTTAAAATGTGGTACCTGGACAAGAAGTAGCAGTATCACCTTGGAATTTGTTAGAAATGCAAATTCCCAGGCCCCATCTTAGACCTGCTGAATCAGGCACTCTGGGTGTGGGGACCAGCAGTCTGTGATTTAACAAGGCTCCTAGTTATTTGGATACACCATTAAAATTTGAGAATCACTGGTCTCAAAGTGTGGTTTATGGACCCCTGGAAATTCCTGAGACTCTTTAAGGGAATCCACAAGGGCAAAACAATTTTCATAGTAATACTAAAGATGTTATTTGACTTTCCATTCTCTCTCATGAGTGTATAAAGGAGTTTCCCAGAGGCTCTATGAGTTATGAAACGTTTTAAATGTAGTAACAAATATAAGAATCTTTTCTGGGCTTCCCTGGTGGCGCAGTGGTTGAGAATCCGCCTGCCGATGCAGGAGACACGGGTTCGTTCCCCGGTCCGGGAAGATCCCACATGCCGCGGAGCAACTAAGCCCGTGAGCCATGGCCGCTGAGCCTGCGCGTCCGGAGCCTGTGCTCTGCAACGGGAGAGGCCACAACAGTGAGAGGCCCGCATACCGCAAAAAAAAAAAAAAAAAAAAAAAAAAAAAAAGAATCTTTTCTAAGACAGACAAAACGAGATTGGCTAAAATGTAAGGCAACACCACTCTTTCATTTTAAAAAATGCAGTTATTTTTCAGGAAGATATGTTATGTTATCATGTAATGGGTTTGCTCTAATTATTTTTCAATGAATTAATACATATTTTAAATATTATCAGTTTTAATTTGTAATATGATAAACTTTAATAGATATAACTCCCATAAACAAAAGTCTTTGGAATTCTAAATATTTTTTCAGCGTATAAAGAGGTTCTGAGACCAAAAAGTTTGAAACGTTGGTCTGGATATTGTCAGTATAATGGGATAACAGGAAATGGAGAACAATCATATGAGAATAAGCTAACATTGTGTCATAATGGGGTTATATAGTGAGAGTAATTCAAAGAAAACGTAAGGATTAAAAAGAAACTTACAAAGTGGGATAAACTAAAATAAATAAAATAAACTTTAATGGTAAAAAGAGGTCCAACTTATAAATGATTATCTTAAATGGACTAAATATCCCAATTAAAAGACAGACTGTATCCACGTCACCTTAATCAGACTGAAGAACCATAAAATTAGAAAAAAATGGACATTCTTTTTTAAAAAGATAAAAATGGACATTACTTAATGATAAAAGCTTCAGTTCAACGGGAAGATGTAATAATTCTTGATCTGTATACACCTAATAATTTAGCCTCTACCTAAATAAAGCCAAAATTGACAAGTCTTACATCCAATATCTACAAATCCAAAAATACACTGGAAACTTGACCAAAAATGCCATATGCTGGTTTATAAAGTAAGTGTCAAAAAGTTTCAAAAGATTGTAGTAATAGAGAGTGTGTTCTTTGAACACAGTAGAATTAAGTTACAAATGCATACAAATGAAAAATAACAATTTATTTCTAAATAATCAATAGATCACAGTAGAAATAACAATAGAAATTAGAAAATGTTTTGAAATAAAAACTACTGAAAATATGACATATGAGAATGTGTGTGAGGAAAATGAAGCCATATCGGAGGGAAATGCATAGCATTAAATGCAAGTATTATAAAAGAACATGATGAATAACTTTATGCCAATACGTTTAAAAATGTAAATAATATGAACCAATTTCTAAAATATGAATAAATACATTTATACCATTCAAACTGGTACAAGAAGATATAGTTTCCAACACTAATACAAGAAGATATAGAAAATATAAATCATTTACTCATTAAAAAAATTGAACCCTAATTAGTGGATAAAGAAAGACTTGAGGCCCAGATTACCTCACCAGAGAATTCTTCCGAATGTTTAAGGAAGAAATAAAACTAATTTTAGCCAAACTCTTCCAGAGAATAGGAAAAAAAGAAACAATTCTAAATCCATTTTTTGAAGCCAGTACAGACAGTCCTCGACTTAACAATGTTTCAGCTTAATGATGGTTTTGACTTTAGGATGATGCAAAAGCGATACACACTCAGTAGAAACCATACTTCAAATTTGGAATTTTGATATTTTCCCAGGCCTCTGATGTGTGGTAGACACTCTCTGGTGTTGCTGAGCAGGGCAGCAGAGCAGCTGCTGGTTGGCCACTTGATCACGAGGGTAAACCACGAAAACACTGACAACCATTCTGAATCCAGACAACCATGCCATTTTTTCACTTTCAGTATGGTATTCAATAAATTCCATGAGATATTCGGTACCTTACAAAATAGGCTTTGCGTTTGATGATTTTGCTCAACTCTAGGGTAATGTAAGTGTTCTGAGAATGTTTAAGATAGGTTGGGCTAAGCTATATGTTGGGTAGGTTAGGTATATTAAATGCATTTCTTACTTACAATATTTTCAATGTACAATGCATTTATTGGGATGTAACCCCATTGTAAGTCAAGGAAGTTCTGTATAATCTTGATACTAAGTTAAATGTACCAAGACCTTGTAAAAAAGGAAATTTATAGGCTAGTCTCTTACTCATGAACAAGATGTAAATATCCTAAAAAGAATATTAGTAAGCCAAATCCAGCAATTACACAAAAAGAATAACTAGACTGTGTTTATCCCAGGTGCACACATTGGTTCATTTAAAAGTCAACCAAGGGCTTCCCTGGTGGCGTAGTGGTTGAGAATCCGCCTGCCGATGCAGGGGACACGGGTTCGGGCCCCGGTCCGGGAAGATCCCACATGCCGCGAAGCAGCTGGCCCCCGTGAGCCATGGCCGCTGAGCCTGCGCGTCCGGAGCCTGTGCTCCGCAACGGAAGAAGCCACAACAGTGAGATGCCCGCGTACAGCAAAAAAAAAAAAAAAAAAGTCAACCAATGTGACTCCCCAAACTAAGAGAATAAAGAAATATAAAACAATATGATCACCTTAATAGATTTTAAAAATGTTATAACATTTAACAATATTTAAATAATCTTTAAAGTCTTGGCAAACTTCCTTAATCTGATAATGGTGAGAATGAAAAAGAGAGAAAGATGGTGTGGGTGGGTAGGGGAAGAAAATAAGGAAATTAGGAAGTTAGGAAGGAGGGAGGGAGGGAGGAAGGAAGGAAGGTAGGTGGGGGAGGGAAGAGAGGAAGCCTACCACACAGGAGAACAACAGAAAAATGATTCAGAATGCTAGTTATGCAGCAGTTTGGAAGTTTGAGGCAGAAGGAACTCATCCAAGATAGCAACCAGTTCTACTGGCCTCCCTCTTTATCTTTTTGGTTCAAACCCTTTCAGAGAACTCAGAGCCACTTTGATGGAAGGCCAAGTGGCCTATTCATCCCTGTACCTACAAATGCCTTACCCATGCTTTGCACATAGTAGGCACACCCTAAGCGTTTGGTAGAGACAGTAATTCGGGGACCATAGTCCTTAAGGCAGCACTGATAAGCTTCATGTTTCTTTCCCACCTCCTCATCGTTAGGGTGGAATAGTTTTTGCAAACATGAGATGATGAGAGTTAAACACCACGGTGTGTTGATTTTACCCTTCCCTGTACCCCTGAAATTAACTCAGCAATAGTTTCCTGCCTGGGGAAGTAATAGGACAGCTTCACTTTCCCAGGTCTCCTCTCTCCTATGTGGTGTGTTAGCATGTGTTTGTTCTCCCCTCTTCTCCTCTCGTCCCTCTATCTGATTTGGCTGGGGATTCTTTCACTTTTTCCCCTCATTCTCTTGCCTTTATCTCCTCAGAAATATCAGTTAATGAAAGTTGAAATGAATGCAAGCCTTATTCCAAGCCTTATAATCTAAATTTCTATGCCCAGCACTGATATTAGAGAAAAATAACAAAGAGTTTTTCTGGAAAAGCACACCTCCTTTGTTTCTGATTTAAAATATAAATTTCCTACAGTGCTCTCAGCTTCACCGATTCACAGCTTCCTTGGGAAAATCCCTATAACTCTGGGAAACCACTTTGTCCTAGTTCAGTGAAGGCATTTCTTAAGGAGGATGCATAGAAGTATGGGAACAACAGAATATCAAAGGCCTGGTTTTTACGTTATTTACATAAGTTAAAAATTATTTTACATAATTTATATTTATGTATAAAATATGTAATTACATAAACATAATTATAATATGTAGTTGTATTACAAAATGTATAAATTATTTTACATAACCAGGAATCCTGAGCAACTCTGAAGGGCCTAATCCATTAGCCCTTAATTCTGCTAAAATTACATGTCTACGTACCCCAAGAGAGGCAGCAAACTGAAAACTCCCTGTGGAGTTTTCCTTTTCCAGTGGGAAGGCAGAAAGGTTTCTAGATCAAAGACATCACCACTTCTGGTTTTCCCTCCAGAGAACAGTCAGATAAGGGGACTTTTCTCCTAATTCCACTTATTGAAATGATAACAAGCAGATCCCCTGCGCTCCCCAGCCTCCCAGCTGCTGTTAAGTCCTGAAATCACCCTGGTGATTGTATACCTCTGGGAAAGAGCTGACTTCTGGCTGTCAAAGTGGCAGCACCGTGACAGCATCTCTCCTGTGCTTTCTTGGACCTCTACACATTTGGTGTCAGATTCCCTGAGGAGACGAGGAGGACATACAAGGTGGATGGGCCCAAGACGGGTGGTGGGAAGGCAAGTTGTTATTCCCATTGGGAACTCCTATTTGGGAATTTTGCTATGACAAATGAAAGTCTAGTGTGGAGCTTAGTTTTCCCAAGATATACGTAGCTCTATCTTAAGTATCCATTCTTATCTTTCAGGGGAAAGGCAACTAATTATGCCTGGATTAGTAGGTGGCCTCTGTTACCTCTTCATCTATATTCATTTTCTATCAGGGGTTTTAGGTTTGGGGAAAGGACGGTTTGTAACTCTGAGTGCAGAAGGGAGGGGGAATTTGGTTTTCACATAATAAGCCCAGAGGGAATTTTGAAGCCAAGATTCTTTGTTCAGCTGCTTTGTAACAGATAGTACACTTGCTCTGCAGCAAAGGGATTTAGGGCTTTCCAAAGGGTTGAGAGGTCTTGGAATATGCCTCCACTGCAGGCTACAGAATTATGTTGTCTAGAAAATTGAAATAATACAAACAATGATTATAGAATCCCCATGCCACTTGGAAAGGGATGTTGTAAGAAGAAAATGAGATAATGTCAGCGAAGCACTTAGGAAGGGACAGGGTTAAGGACCTCTAATAGCAACAGCAATTGTTCCTATTGTGTAATTTGTATGTTTATTTTCCCATGCTCATCTTCCTCAGGGGTAACAAGGCCTTGCTATTTTATCAACGCTGACTCTTCCAAAATCATCAAGATTCCTGACTTCTGTTATATCACCATTGTTCTCATGTCCTTGGACATACTCATTAATTCACTCAACAAACATTTATGAATACCTATTACATATCCTACTAAATGGGAGGTTCAAAGATGGGCGAGATACGGTCCTTGTTCTTCAAGGGCTTACAATCCAGTTGGAGAAATAGACACATACACAAGCAACTCAAACGTAAAGCACAGAGAGAAAAGTAATCCCCGGTGTCATGAAGCAGAAGGTTTGCAGTCTGTGTCAAGCAGGGCAGCAGGGCTACAGAGAGAGCAGCCAATTCAAACCGGGAGGGAACAGAGAAGGGGGTTGGAAAAGGCTTCCCGGAGTAGGGGAAGCTTGCACTGCCTTTATAACTAAATGAGGACTCTGTGTCCACCAAGTCAGAAAGGGAAAGGGGGAGAGGACATTCCAGCAGCCTGGACAGAGTGGGCAAAGAGGGCCACGGGTCGCCAAGAAGTGTGAGTTCAACTGCAAATAGCCTGCGTGCCTGAGGCCAGGAAAGGCAGGGAGTTCAGGCAGGAGGAGGGAGGAGCAGGCTGCAGGCCGATCCGAAAGGACCTTGCTTGCCGAGGCCTCCCACCGCTCCGCAGCCAAAGAGAGGCGGCCCACCTGTGCTAGGGAGCAGCTTTCGGCGCGAGATAAGGAGTACAGTAGGGACCTAAGCCCCCCCCCACACACACACCGTGGTACCCGCCTCCAGCGGGACCGCTCAGCAGCCCAGAGCGCGAAAGGCCGGCGGGCGCACAATCCTGTTCTGAAACGCAGGAACTGGGACTTTTGTTTTGGCCACAGGACGGGACTCAGAGAGCACACAATGCCCAGTGTTGAAACTCCCTGTTTGGAAGGAAGAACAGTTGCACATCTGGGAAAGGTTAGGGTCAGACCCAGAAGCGCGGGGAGCGGGCACATTCCTCTGAGACGCTGCGGCCGTGACGTCAATCGCGGCTGGGCTTGGCCAGAGCTGCTCGCGGGCAGGAGTCAGGGCCCATTAACTCTGCCCAGCGCCCGAGTGTTTATGTGGAAAATGTGAGGCCAGGAAGTCGCTCCTAATTATGATTTGGAGGTTGTCAAGTCACAGTTCTTTAGCAGTTGGTTTCTCTCTTTCCCACCTTCCCAGCTCCATTCGTTTCCTAGTTTCTTTTGTGTAGCCCAATCTCTCTCTCTCTTCCTCTCTCTCTCTAATTCACTCTTTTACTGAAAAAAAAAAAAAAAAGCAGGAGAGAGAGATTTGCTTTGCATTTGCTCCTGCGTCTTCTCTGTGTTGCTTCCTTCCTCTCCCTTGTAGATCTTACCACCACTTCACGCCCACCACCCTCCCGCCATCCCCATGGCTGTGAGCCCATCTGGGGAAGGAACTCTCCCAACACATGGCCACTTATAACATAGTGTTTGGACCATCAACGTTTTCCTCTTTCAAACAAACTGCACTCTGCACAGGCACCATCATGGCCCCTCCCCAAAGCCAAGTCAGAAGCAATCAGGAAACCTGCCCCTTACCCCTTCAGGCATCAATCAAATTTAAAGAAAAAGACTGGCAGAGGCTAAACTTTGTAAGCCGGGAAGTGCTCAAGGCCTGAAATTCCACCTTCTCTTCTTGCCTCCATCCCATCCCCAACACTTCCAAAGCCATTATCATCCACCCAAAATAACAACTTGGAGAACTAGAGACATGCTTGTAATTACCATTATCCTATTTAATCCTCGGCCAAGGTGAGGCACCCCAGTACTCCATTGCCAACGCCCAGGGAAAAAATCCTAACAGCCTCATATAATGAGCAGTTACCCACATACAGATGATTCACTTTAATAATAATTGACAGTACATTTTAAGCCCAAGGCTACTTTTTGTATTTGCCCTATGACCTTCCCCCACCACCCACTGATCAGCCTCTTCCCCCCAAAATACTGCCAAGAACCTTGAGGAAGGAAGAGAAGAGCCGAGATTACACTTGGAAAACACAACTCATACCGGCCTCAACTACACATGAACTGAAAAGTAACTAAGCAGGAGAAAAACATTTATATATATAATTTATTTTTATATAATTTAAATTTACATATTCATATAAAATTTACAAATTTATACTTATGTATATAATTTAACTTTATATGTATAACTAATTTTAATGGGAATAGAAATAGAGAGATAGAGAGATGTATATATAGATTTACTTTATAGTGATGTAATATTAATTAACATTTATTGTTACATATTATAATTAACATTAAAGGTAACATTACATTTAATAGTGAACACACATCTTCAGTAAACAGCTTGATATATTTTAACATATGTAAAATATATCAAGCTGCTGAGAGCCAGAGCTAGAGCAAGAGAGAGAGAGAGAAAGAGAGATCATTTATCATCACCTAGATCAAAATAGAGGACATTTTCATTACCTAGAAGTTTCCTCTGTGGCCTTCTCAGTCAATAACTTTCCCCCAGAGGTGACCACTATTCTGGCTTCTACCACTATGCATAAGTTTTGTCTGTCTTGCTCATCACATAAATGGAACCATACAGTATTGTATTCTTTTCAGTCTGGCCCTTTTTGCTAATAACGTTTGTGAGATTTCCACGTTGTTACATTTAACAAGATGTAGCCCATTATTTTTCAGTGTTGTGTAGTATTCCAGGAATTCCCTGGCAGTCCAGTGGTTAGGACTCAGTGCTTCCACTTCAGGGGGCTCAGGTTCAATCCCTGGTCAGGGAACTTGGATCCCACAAGCCACATGGCCAAAAAAAAAAAAAAAAAAAGTGCTGTGGAGTATTCCATTTATGAACATACCATAATTTATCTATTCTACTGTTCAATCACTTAATTTTTAAAACATTATCTATCCTTTAGGATTATACAGACTACTCTTTCCCTTTAATCAGGTACTAACTACAGGACAGTACACTCTACACCAATAATTTTCAACCTCAGTTGTATGTGAGAATGACTTAAATAACTTTTTACCTTATTTGTGGTTTTTGCTGTATCATGGATCATGGGTACCTCTGTGAAAAGACATAGCTCCCCAGACTTCCTTAGAAGATAGAATGGTTTCTTTATTTTGATTGAGACTAGAGGATATAAAATATAATCAAAAGATTCTGTGTTTATGTAGCATAACACAGATACAATGATGATGGCAGACATTACATGTTGAAGCTTTCTGGATACCGTACGCTGTGCTCAGCACCGTACGAACACACTATCTGGCTGGCTCTTTATTCAATCCCAGTACCTAGCACAATGGCAGGCACACAGCAGGTGCTCAAAATATACTCAGTAAGTAAATTTCATTTGATCCCCAGAACAACCTTTTGAAGTAGTTATCATTATCTCTGTTTTAAAGAGGAGGAAAAATAGAATGTCACAAACTGTGCCCAAACTTACCCAGCATAAATATGGGAAAAGTAGGAATCAAATCCAGATTTTAACAACCCTACTCATCTATCCTTGAATGAGACTTAAAGATATGGCTTTTCTGGTGAGGGAGGGACGAGAAGAGGGTAGTATTATCCCAGAAGTGGGGGTTGGATGACCTGGGGAGTGAAATCTTAAAGAAGCTCAGATACAAGGAAAAAGTGTGGTACTTTCATTGATCATCTACTATGGGCAGAGTACCCAGATAATTAGTACTGAAGGGATGAGGACACCTACTCATCTTCACAACAGGCTCTTTAAGTTGGTTTCATCATCTCTGTAAGTGAGAAAACTGAGGCTTTGGAACATTAAGGGCCACAAGTGGCCAGGAATCATACAGTAAGTCGTGTACCCACAGTTCTAAACCAGGTCTCCCTAACTTCAAAGTCCTCACTCTTTATACTACATCCTGTCGAAAAGAGGTGAAGATGTGGCAACAGTTGGAGATTCAGTAGGCTCTGATATCAGCCTTACAAGAACCTCATGAAAGGTTGAAGGAAAGTACAAAGTGAGATAATATTTTTAAGAAAGAACAGCTTATGTTTATTTGAGCACTCACAGATGTACTAGAGCCTACTAGGGATTTTTCATCCATCATCTAATTAATCCTCACAAAAACTTCTGAAGAAGGAGCTATTTTTATTTTCACATTATAGATTAGTCACTTGAGACTTAGAGAGGTCAAGTAGCATACATGAGATCATGCTGTCATTAAATGACCAAGCCAAGGTTAGAAGTCAACCATTTGGCTCCCAGTCGCATGCTTGTAACCCCCTTGCTGCACTGACTCTTGAGGAATAGACAGGAGGAAACAAATCACCTGGGCAGAAGAGAAACCAAGGAAAAGTGCTAGGATTCAGTGTGATGTACCAGATCTAAGGGTGGTTCAAGACTAACCTACCACATGAATGTCACATTTGTGTCCGCAAGGTCATGACCTAAAGCTGAGATAGGGACTTGGGGACCAGACAGAAAAAGCTCATTTTCCCAGGGATCAAGGTGGTTGAAAATAGAATTGAAACAGTACAAATGCGTTTTCAAGAAAGAATAATAAACTTAAAATTAGTTAGTTGAACCATCTTCCTGGTTCTCCCAAACAAGAGAAGACCAATAATAAACTAAAGAATGGTTTCATCTTAAACCAGTATATGATCACTGTGAGACTCCAAACAACACTCCCTTAGGCCACTTCATAGCAGAGATGGGATGACCTTCTGTCAGCTACCTGTGCTCTCAGACTTATATCCAGAAAGGACTATCCACCCTATCCCAGCTAGACTATATGTTAAGACATGTGGATTTGGAATGGGAAACCTTATTTAGCTACATTCCAAGCTCTTCCTGGGGTTTACAATCTTGGGGTAGGCAATCTTGGGGAGCACACGGTTGCCAAATGTCTACCAAAAGCCTGCCTGAGTGGAGCGATGTTTGAGAATGCTTTTTAGAAATGAAAATGAATCTTTAAATTAATCTGATTATAAAAATAATATATGCTTAGTGGAGAAAATTTAAATATAGAAAGTATAAAGAAGAAAGTAAAAGCTGCTAGAGAGTCAATCACCCAGAAAGGACAGTTGTTAACATTTTAGTGCACCTTCATCACCTACATGTGAAAACACATACATACACACAATCCAGGTGCCAACTGGGCTTTTCCGTACTTTAAGACTGAAGGATGGTTACGAACCCCTCGTCTTTGCCTGGAGGGAGAATCCATTACCTCCCGCATTTCTATGAAATACTCCAGTGCTAACAAGCCCATGATTGCCTCTGTCTCTGATGACATCCCATGTTCCCTGAATTTTGGTTCTCTGCTGTGTCTTACAGCTATTCCTCTAACTCCAGACAGGTGTTGACCCAAATGAAGAAATCTGTCACATTCGTCTCACAATTCCTTTGCTTGTGAAACAAACCATGATAAGTGGGAGTTATATGGCAAAAAGGCAAATAACAAAATCTACCGTTAGTTACTCTGGTTTCTCCTTTCTCCTGCTCCCTCTCTTCTCTTCTCTACCCTCCTTCCAACCCCCAAGTCTCTGTGCATTTCTAAGGCACAGTGATTCAGTCTCCCTTGTGACTTTGTATCTTGCTAATCCAAGTCCTTGGGACCTCACCTTCTCCTAGCAGCTTAGAAAGGTATTTCACTAAACAAATATAATACTTTTTTTAATAAAGTGAATCAAATGTCTGCCGGTAGGATATTTTTAACCTCACTTTATCACCATTCTAATAAATATACATGTGCCCTGTTCACTTCTAAGAAAGGAATCACATGCAGCTATTTGTAAATATATTTGACCTTTTGTTCCTCAGTGTCTTTCAGGCCCAGCGTGCCACAGAACACACTTTAGAAAATATGGGGTAAAATTCTCTTAGAAAGAATAAAAAGAAAAAAGAATTGTTAGAAGCAAACAGCTTTGTGACCATGGCACACTATACCTGATAACCAGTCCCTTAGACAACAGGAGGTTTGCTCACACTCAGTAGTGTGACACTGAGAAAAATCCAACGCACTGTAACCCTCAAAAGTGGGATACTTAGAGAGGAAATACAATCATTTAAGCACTTAAAAGTGAAATTCTTGAAGCCACACTACTATGAGGATGATCTAGGTAAAATACCTTCTTATTACTGATCTTATTAACACTTATTCTTAAAATTCCAGAAAAGTAACTTCCTTTTATGAAGCCACGATAGAATTCTCCACTTTAGAAATGTTAGATGTCCCCATTCCTCACTGCCACATGCTCATGTAGCTTATTGTTTATGAAACTGGCATGGTGCTAAACTCTTTGCAGGGTCACTATCTGTGATGGTTAATTTTATGTTTCAAAATGGCTGGGCCATGGTGCCCAGATATTTGGTCAAACATTATTCTGGATGTTTCTGTGAAGATTTTTTTAGTTGAGATCAACATTTAAATCAGTGGACTTTGAGT
Source organism: Kogia breviceps (assembly GCF_026419965.1). Classification (NCBI taxonomy): domain Eukaryota; kingdom Metazoa; phylum Chordata; class Mammalia; order Artiodactyla; family Physeteridae; genus Kogia; species Kogia breviceps. Next base: position 26,903,105 of record NC_081328.1, read on the forward strand.
AAAGCAGATTACCCTCCATAATGGATGGATTATGATTGGATAGGAGGGCCACCTCCAGTTAGCTAAAGGCCTGAATAGAACAAAAACTGGCTTCCCCAGAACCAGAAGGGTTTCTACCAGCAGTCTGCCTTAGGACTTGGACTGCAATTCTTCCTTGGGTCTCCAGCCTGACTGCCCACCCAGCAGACTTTTGACTGAAAAGCTTTCACAATTACATGAGCCAATTTCTCAAACTCAATCTCTCTCTATGTCTCTTTCTCCCTTTCTCTCTCTCTTGCTATATATATATATATAGATAGATAGATAGATAGATAGATAGATAGATAGATAGATAGATATAGATATAGATATAGATATAGATATACACACACACAGACATATGTATGCAGATGTATATACACACAGACATATATAGATACTATACATATATATTTATGTATATATTTTATATATACACATCCTGTTGGTTCTGTTTCTCTCGAGAGCCCTGATAAATTCACTGTCTGTCCCTTGCCTACTTCCCTAGCGAAATGGAGAGTTCCTTGAAGGGAAGGAGCATGGCTATGTACCTCTGTTACTCAGGGTCTAACTCTCCACTTGGCATAAAGTAAGTACTTTTAAAATGACATAAATGAAATTGAAATTATTAATGTTATAAATTATATAGTTTAATGGAAGTATAAAAATTACTTTTACAATAAGAAAAATAAAAACTTTTAGTGGCCTAGAAATCTCTACATCTTTTTAGTTTTCCCTAAAAGTCCAATAAGCTTTTTAAGGAATTTAAAAATTCAACAACTAATTTTTTTAACCTGCAAAGAATAGGTTAAAGAGAACATTCCAAGCAGACCTAAAAAGATGAACTTTCAAACATTCCACTCTGAGCTAAAAGAACTTAGTTTAGCAATAGATCAAGTGAAAAACAAGAACAAGAAAGAGAAATTGGAAATGCTAAATTGTACAACTTTTAATTATTTCAAGGACTAATGATGTTAAGTGCATATAAATGCCACAAGGTATAAGTTTAGTAGACTAATAAAAGTTGCACAGACATATTGAAGAAAAGATTAATAATGAACATATAACAAACACAACCAATAATATATATTTTGGTTGCTTAGGGAAGGTAAACTTTTTGCATATTTCCAGAAAATATTTAGATTACACAAAGTAAAATATTTAAGACTAAAAAAAAAATGATGAGACAATGATTCAAAGAATAAATGAATAGAGGGATAAGATTATGAAAAGAATTTTGCATAAAATTTTATCACATTATCAAGAATAAAACAAGTCCCAAATTATTAAAATGCCTACATTAAAAAGGGAAAGAGGGAAAAACCCATAACATTCACAATTAAAGCAAAGAAGATCACTTACTTAAAATATATGGGAAAATCTCAGCTCTCCATACTTGTTGGAGATGCAAATCACTAATTTGTAGCCAGAACTTTCAAAATTGATGGGTGGAGCAATGAAATAGCATAAGTAGTTTAATGTAGCTGTTGTACAGGGACAGAGTGGCAGGAAATGGGACTAATACTTTGTTTTTCCTCTCTTCCTAAGCTTCCTGGCTGACGTCTTATCTGTGCATGATTTTCTACATCATCATGTAGATGGAACCAGATTGTAGATGTCCTTAAATGCCATAGAAAGGGGTTTAGATTTCATTCTCTAAGAAGGCAATGTGAGTCCATTCAGAGACTGTGAAGTAGAAGAATAGCATGATCAAATCTGTCTGGTTGTTGGACTGAAGCAAAACAAATATGATATCTGAGGGTATGTTAATGAAATTCAATAAATGGTCATTCTATCCTTATTTATTGGGCAAGGCTCCATGCTAAGAAATAAATGTAAAGAAAACAGATAAAATCCAACCCTTGTGGATGTTGTTGTCCAGTGGCGACACTTCCATAGTCCATGGAAAAGCTTAATTAAATCAGATGAGAAACTCAGTCTAAGAATATTTGAACTAATCAGAGCATCAGCAATTACTTGGTGCAGTCCTCTCATATTTACAGAAAATAAAAGTGAGGCTAAAAAAGAATCAGAGATCTGATTTGACTTTGGCAGTCATATATTCTATATGGACCACAATGCTAGATTTTGGAATCTGTGTTTCCAAACGCTAAGCATGAACTTTAAGGAATGGATCCATTATGGATTATAGTTGCTCAGTTTGTATTTATCTTAACAGAATTTCTTACCTTAAACATAGATATAGGGATGGATGTAAATGTAGATAGAAATAGAGATAGACATTTGATTTAAACGGTAGCATGGTGATGTAGAAGCCCATGCACAGGAAGTTTAGAAAGAGAGGGAAAACAGAAAGTGAGGGCATAGGAACATCAACAATACATAGCATTGCAACATATCAATAGATTGACAAAACCTGACATCTGAGTGCCAGAAAAAATGTACTCAGAGGTATTAAAGTTCCATGTGAATTTTAAAATTGTGCCTAAATTTAACAATTTTAACCCGTATAAATGACCCATCATTGAAAATTAATCCAAGTGTAATTTGCATGTTCTAGACAACCACTTTATGAGTAAGTTCTCCCATAAAATTTCAGGACCACTTTTGCAGTGATAATTGCATTGGTACTAAATGAAGTCCAAATGACCCCACAGAGCACTGTTTAAATGAAGGTTTATACTTGTGCAAATAGAAAAGGTGATCAGGGAATTCAGACATCTTTTGGAAGTTAGGGGAGAAGGTAACATAGGCATCCCAAACGCAAAACTCCCTAAGTTGTGTCTGTCAGTACTACATTCAGGTTGTGAATGAATGGATACTGTGACATCCATGACAGCTCAGTTCAAGTGAGAGTAGTAAACACACATGAAGAAATGTCACTCATTTTTTTAGACTGCAATGCCTAATAAAATGATTATTAAAAAATTATTACATCATTGAAACAGAAAAGCAGTGATTCAGTTGAAGCAAAGTGACTCTCTAAATGTCTTCTAAACCATTCAGTGTTGATACATTTGTCCTTTATAATCATTTGTTCGTAGAATGATTTTCTCATTGGACATGAGCTCCTATAAAGCAAGAACAGTGCCTTTAACAGCTTTACTGAGACCTAGTTCACATACCATGCAATTCACCCATTTAAAGTGTATGATTCATGTATACACGACCAAACGTAAAATAGCTAGTGGGAAGCAGCCACATAGCACAGGGAGATCAGCTCAGTGCTTTGTGACCACCTAGAGGGGTGGGATAGGGAGGGTGGGAGGGAGGGAGATGCAAGAGGGAAGAGATATGGGGACATATGTATATGTATAACTGATTCACTTTGTTATAAAGCAGAAACTGACACACCATTGTAAAGCAATTATACTCTAATAAAGATGTTAAAATAAATAAATAAAATAAAATAAAGTGTATGATTCAATGATTTGGGTATAATACATTATTAATTTTTTAAATTGTGCTTAAATGTATATAAATACAATTCGCCATTTTATACATTTTTTTTCCCATAAATTTATTTATTTATTTATTTATGGCTGCGTTAGGTCTCTGTTGCTGCACGCGGGCTTTCTCTAGTTGCTGCGAGCGGGGGCCACTCCTTGTTGCGGTGCGCGGGCTCTAAGCACGCAGGCATCTGACTAATATTTATTATTTTGTTGAGTTCTCCCAATAACCATGAGATATTTTTATTCCTATTTTAAAGATGAGGACACTGAACCCCACAGGGGTTAATCAACTTGTCAGTTATACATACAAAGGTAAGAGGTGAAACCAAACCCAGGTCTTCAAGGCCTACACTTTCTCCTACTAGAGTGGGCATTTCAGTCACAGTTCCAAAGCAGCAAATCAGAACTCAGGAGGTTACAGACAGATGCTCAAAGAACAAAAATAGAATATTAAAACCACAATTTACCCATGCAGGAGAATAAAGGAAAACAATACAAATACAACAGTAGAATTCAAAATAGTCGGAGGCCACTTAGCAGAGGGGCAAACAGCAACAAACAGGCACATGTACCTGACGAAATCTACCCTCTTCTTATAATGGTGTAATTAGGTTGGAATCAGCCCTGAGTCACCAAGCAAAATTTAAGTTTTGTCTCTTATTTTTAGGGTACCAATAAAAATTATAAGGAATTAAGGGAAGATTTCTAATAGGTACTTAATATAAAAGATTTTGTCCTGGAGTAGATGTATTCATTCAACAGAATTTCATTGAGTATCTAATATGTGCAGTATACTTAGGCAGTATTCCAGGCATTGGTGATTCAACAGGAAATAAAACAGAGAAAAATCCCTGACCTAGAGAGATTAAATTTTAATGGATATTGAGTCTTGTTTAAAATTTCTTAAGTGTAAGATAGATTACTTTGTACCATGCTTTCACTATTAATTTGCAGTCATCTCTATATCTTGTAAGTCTGAGCTAAACCCTTTGTAAACCAGGCAATGTGTCCTTCCTCTCCTATTAGTCCACAGGTCATGTCTTCAGTTCTTACAGCAGCCATCACAGCACTCAGCTCCTCTTAGGGCCACACACACAGTCTGAATTCAATCATTGTTGTTTTGCTGGGCTTTACAACAATTACAAGAAAAGGAGAGACTGTGTTTCACCAAGTTGCATCCAGGACTCATAAACCCAGAGCCCATTTGGATCAAGAGAGGGAAGCTCACGGAGGGACCAGTGCCCAGATTCATCTCCAGCTAACACATGGGAAAGTTACATAACTGCCCTTTCTTATTCATCACCCCAACTAGGCTTTAGTTGAAATGTCAGATGTTCATCCTTGCCGTTGCATAGTTACCTCTGCTTTGGAATTGCCCCTGTGCTACTTTCAGTAGTAAATGAAGACTCTGGAATAACATTGGGCCTGTTCCTCCAGGTCCACTGAGCTATCAGCTTAGAATCAAGGTCCCACTTTCTTCTTAGAGACCTGCCCCTTCCCTTGTCCAGCTGCCAAAGAAACAGACTGCTCCTGCCAAGGTTTCAGAAACTGCAGTCTTTGAATGGTGCAAGAAAGACTGTGTTTTGGTACAAGTTCAAGAAAGCTCTCGGGATCCTGCTTCGGAGGAAATCAGCCAAAACAAAGGGTTAGGAGGGAGTGATGGGGGAAGCTGTTTGATCCAATATCAGATCTCACCACTGACTCCTTTGAACAAAGGCTATCATATGAAGTCCTCTCCTTGTGAGCTGTGTGAATTGGATTCCACTTACCTTCTGCCTCTTGGAATTAGACAGGCCCTCCACTCAGCAAGGGAGTGCATGACAAGAGTGCGGGCAGTCCTTTCTGAGCTGGATGATTTAGTGAAGCATCTGGGGGATAGGGATCAGGTGAGGGGGATTTGGAAGGAGGAGGGGACTGAGTAAGAGGACTTTACATCTCTCTGTTTGCAACACTGATAGGACCATATTGGTTGGGAAGTGGAGGAAGGAGGGCTTACTGTTCCCAAGGTTTGCACTCTGCCATAGACTTAGTGGGGAGCCTTTGAAGAAAGATTACCCCACCCCATTCTCCACCCAAGGCCCAGGGAAGGACTTGGGTTGAATCAATGATCTGGAAACAGTCAAAATCCAGTTGCTGTTTGGCTCTCCACTTCCAGGGAAATGTGAGCTGTCTGTTTTGGATTACTTTGCTCTTATCACATCAGGCTGTTCTTTATTAGAGGCAGTTTCATTTCCAAGAAACCTGTTTTGCTTCTCTTCCCTTGCAGTCTTCTGGGGCCCTGCCTCCGCCCTGCCCCCACCCCCTGCCTCACCATTTCACCCCTCACCCCATCTACTACTGCATCAACTCCTTGCTTGTCCAGGAAATAAGCTGCTACATGACCCTAGCTAATACCAGACCTAGAAAAAAAAAAAAGATTAAATTTCAGTCAGTGGCTGCAGCCGATGGCAAAATATTACTCCCCTGCCTTTGCCTTTTCTAGGTTACTACCTTCTGCCTATGTTGTTAATGGGACAACAGACCTCAGTCCATTTTGTGGTCAAAGTCAGCAACTTGGTGGAAGTAGCCACTGTGTTTGCAAGTAGGACTCCTTGTGAGATTCCTGGTGGCCCATAGTTTGAAAGACAGGATAAAGCAAGACATGCGGATGTGAACCTCCCTGGTGGCACAGTGGTTAAGAATCCACCTGCAAATGCAGGGGACACGAGTTAGAGCCCTGGTCTGGGAAGATCCCACATGCCGCAGAGCAACTAAGCCTGTGCCCCACAACTACTGAGCCTGGGCTCTAGAACCCACGAGCCACAACTACTGAAGCCCATGTGTCACAACTACTGAAGCCTGCATGCCTAGAGCTCATGCTCCACAACAAGAGAAGCCACAGCGTAGAGTAGCCCCTGCTCGCCGCAATTAAAGAAAAGCCCATGCACAGCAATGAAGACCCAACGCAGCCAAAAATTAATTAATTAATTTTTTAAAAAGACATCTGAATGAGCCGAGCAGACTCGCTCCAGTGTCTTTTCCCTCAGAACTCACCGATGTTCACAAACGCTGAGCATCTTCTACTGATCCACATGTTCCCCCAGGACCCGAGGCTGTTCTTAGCCAATGAGAATTGACTGGGTGGCCTGTTTCTTGCCCAGGTATCACTCAGTGAGACCCTGGGAACCCCCTGTGCCTCCCTGCAAGTTCCTCTTACATTCATTTTCTTCTATTTGTATTCCTTCTTTCCGTCTCCCTCACATTTCCTCTCCCTCCACACTTTTCCAATTTCCCCCATCTTTTCTTAGAGTCTCACTCATGATGACTATGGTTGAAGGGTTTACTAATTTCTCCCTCACCAGTATGAGAACTATCACCTAGAGTCCTCTGAGGTCTTCCTGCCCTTAAGCTTTAGAGAAGATCGCCACAATTCCATTCCCTCTTATGCCTTCCCTGTAGAATTCCAAAGTCCACCTCCAATTTTCTGACCATTTCTCAAGAGGTAGATTCTTCAAAAATCAACCTGGTTCTCAAATCCTGCTTTCACCAAGCAACAACCATGTGGACATTAATCCTACTCTTGCCATGTTATTTATTTCTATACCAAAGTCACCCAGATAAGAACCTGGAACCTTCCTTGGTTTAAAAAAACAACAGCTCTCACCAGGCACATGTGTGTAAGTAGACAGAGATGTTTGTATTAGAACAACACACACAACTTCAAATTACATATGGAGATCACTTTATGTGAAATAGTCAAACCATACTTGAAGATTTTTCATAGACTCGCTGGCCCCAGCCTCATCCCCTCTCACTACCCCCTCTTCCTCCATCTCTCCTCTCATCACCTCCTTGCTGGTCAGTCTTTGTTATTGCAAAAGGGCCATCCATTTTTAAAGACCCACCTTCCTTAGGCAAAAGACCTGTACACTGAAAACAGTAAGATGTTAATGAAAGAAATGGAAGATGACACAAACAGATGGAAAGACATACTATGTTCTTGGATTGGAAGAAACAGTATTGTCAAAATGACTGTATTACCCAAGGTGATCTACAGATTCAAGGCAATCCCTATCAAATTACCAATGACTCTTTTTACAGAACTAAAACAAAAAAATCTTAAAATTTGTATGGAGACACAAAAGACCTGAAATAGCTAAAGCAATCCTGAGAAAGAAAAATGGAGCTGGAGGAATCAGGCTCCCTGACTTCAGACTATACTACAGAGCTGCAGTCATCAAAACAGTATGGTACTGGCACAAAACAGAAATATGGATCAATGGAACAGGATTAAAATCCCAGAAATAAACCCATATACCTATTGTCAATTAATCTATGACAATGGAGGCAAGACTATACAATGGAGAAAAGAAACTCTCTTCTATAGACAGCTACATGTAAAAGAATGAATTTAGAACATTCTTTAACACCATACACAAAAATAAACTCAAAATAGATTAAAGACCTAAATGTAAGATCGGATAGTATAAAACTCTTAGAGGAAAATATAGGCAGAACACACTTTGACATAAATCACAGCAAAATCTTTTTTGAACCATCTAGACTAATGGAAATAAAAACAAAAATAAACAAATGGGACCTAGTGAAACTTAAAAGTTTTGCACAGCAAAGGAAACCATAAGATGAAAAGACAACCCTCAGAATGGGAGAAAATATTTACAAATGAAGCAACTGACAAAGGATTAATCTCCAAAATTTACAAGAAGCTCATGCAGTTCAATATCAAAAGAAACAAGCAACCCAATCCAAAAATGGGCAGAAGACCTAAACAGATATTTCTCCAAAGAAGATATACAGATTGCCAACAAAGACATGAAAGGATGCTCAACATCACTAATTATTAGAGAAATGCAAATCAAAACTACAATGAGATATCACCTCACACCGGTCAGAATGGCCATCATCAAAAAATCTACAAACAATAAGTGCTGGAGAGGGTGTGGAGAAAAGGGAACCCTCTTGCACTGTTGGTGGGAAAGTAAATTGATACAGTCACTATGAAGAACAGTATGGATGTTCCTTAAAAACTAAAAATAGAACTACCATACAACACAGCAATCCTACTAGGCATACAACACCTACAACTACTAGGCATCTACCCTGAGAAAACCATAATTCAAAAAGAGTCATGTACCACAATGTTCATTGCAGCTCTATTTACAATAGCCAGGACATAGAAACAACCTAAGTGTCCTTCAACAGATGAATGGATAAAGAAGATGTGACACATATATACAATGGAATATTACTCAGGCATAAAAAGAAACGAAATTGAGTTATTTGTAGTGAGGTGGATGGACCTAGAGTCTGTTACACAGAGTGAAGTAAGTCAGAAAGAGAAAAACAAATACCATATGCTAACACAGATATATATGGAATCTAAAAAAAAAAAAAAAATGGTTCTAAAGAACCTAGGGGCAGGACAGGAATAAAGGTGCAGACACAGAGAATGGACTTGAGGACACGAGGAAGTGTAAGTTGGGACGAAGTGAGAGAGTGACATGGATATAAATACACTACCAAATGTAAAGTAGATAGCTAGTGGGAAGCAGCTGCATAGCACAGGGAGATCAGCTCAGTGCTTTGTGACCACCTAGAGGGGTGGGATAAGGAGGGTGGGAGGGAGATGCAAGAGGGAGGAGATATGGGGATATATGTATATGTATAGCTGCTTCACTTTGTTATAAAGCAGAAACTAACACACCACTGTTTGTGGGAATGTAAATTGGTACAGTCACTATGGAGAACAGTATGGTGGTTCCTTAAGAAACTAAGAATAGAGTTACCATATGATCCAGCAATTCCACTCCTAGGTAAAACTGTGGTTCAAAAGGATACATGCACCCCGATGTTCATTGCAGTGCTGTTTACAGTAGCCAGGACATGGAAGCAACCTAAATGTCCTGTGAGAGATGAATGGATAAAGAAGATGTAATATATATGTACTTGGAATGTTCCTCAACCATTGAAAAGAATTAAATAATGCCATTTTCAGCAACATGGATGGACCTAGAGACTATCATACTAACTGAAGTAAGTCAGAGAAAGACAAGTATCATATGCTATCACTTATATGTGGAATCTAAAAGAAAACGATACAAATGAACTTATTTACAAAACAGAAACACTCACAGACTTAGAGAACAAAGTTATGGCTGCCAGGAGGAAAGGGGTGGGGGAGAGGGATAGACTGGGAGTTTGGCATTGACAATGTACACACGGCTATATTTAAAATAGATAACCAACAAGGACCTACTGTATAGCACAGGGGGAGAAAGAGTTTAAAATATAATCATTAAATTTTTCTTCTGGATTGTTTTAAAAAAAGAGAGAAAGAAAGAAGGAAATCTTCTGTTCCAAAAGGGAGAACAAGGGAAGAAATAAAGACCCATCTTCCTTAAACAGAAGTCATAGGATTACTTTTTAGTGTTTAATTATAAAACATTTGGAACATTTAGAAAGTACAGAAAATAATACCACTGATAAGATTTTTAGATTTAGTTGTTGAAATGTTGCCATTTTTGTTTCAGCCTGCTGTCTCTCTGAAATAAAATGCTTCCCAATGCAGCTAAAAGCCCAGGCCCATCCCTTTCCTTCCCTCCCACCCTCCCTAAAGTTAACCGATATTCAAGAGTTGTTGCATCATTCTCCTGCATATTTTTGTATTTTTATTGTATACGAATGTTTCTACAAACAATATACAGTATTGTCTGTGTGTTTAAAAATATTTGCTTAAGTGGTGTATTGTACTGGATGGTGAGAATCAGCTTTGTGAGAAAGAATAACATTACAACGTTATCTTACTCTGGCTTCTATTTCCCCCAATCTCAGCCCTGAGCCCAGTGGCCCAACGTCCTGTACTCAACAAATGTGAATGAATTCATGAGAAAATAATCTCCTCAAAATCATCAATAACTAAAATATGCCAAGTTAAGTGGTAAATCAAGATAGATGATATCTATACACTTTTTAATTTTTAGTAGAAAACTTCAAGGAGTACAAATAACTCTTCCAACCTAGGTATGTAGAGGAAGGGGGCTTCATGATGCCTCATTAAGGAGCCTCCTGACCTCAGGGCGTAATTTGTGTCTCCCTGCTCATGACTCACAATGACAGATTTCAGTGGGATCTCCTGAGACTGAAGTTCTCAGCCCCTATCCTCCCATTCCCAAAGCTGGTGACCTCATGGATGAGTATAGTCTTTCCTCTTCCCTCACCCTGAGTTCATCCCCTCAAATGCCAGGAAGAGCACCTGATATCATTGTCTGTGGAGCAGCCAAGGACACCATCAGTCATTTGGCTTAATGGGTAGGGTCTGCATCCCTAAGGCATAATTCATTCTGCCAGATTGTGAAGGAGCAGAATTGGAGTTCTGTAATCTACACTCCCACTTGCAACTCTCTGTAAGACTGAAACCTCACCCAAAGTGACAGTAGGGAGCTGTTCCAACCTCCTTAGTTACCCTGAACTTTAGTAGAGTGGCCATATAATTTATATATATGGATATATAGTTACCCTAAGTCAGTAACCCTGAATCAAGCCAACATGGAAGGCATCTCAAGTGATATATTATCCAGAGCCTCAGAGAATGATGCCCCTGATCCCCCTTCCAGTGTAAGTGTAAGGATGAATGAGTCCATTCTCTTACACCTGAATGTGAAGACCTAGCTTCTTATAGTTTAGTTTGGGTAACAGAGACAACTTTTCACCAGAGAGTAAGCCTATTACTCTTGATTTCTTTCGTCTTTCTATACTGGGATGAAATTAGGGCCAACTCCTCCCTCACAGTCTTCTGAAAGTTTGCAGCAGACCAACATAAATCAGCGGAGAAGAAAAATGTTCCCAGTGGCTTACAACTGTGGCTCTGAAGTAGAGCCCATTTGATGTCAATAGTCGCATTTGCCAGGTGACCAGAAAGTTCCATGAATAACAACATGGGGATTTTAATATTAGATAAATTTGGGTTTGAGTCTCAGCTTCATCACTACTCTCCATGTGACCTTAGACAAATGACTTGTCTAAACCTCACTTCATCCATCTGTAAAATGGCAGGTAAGGATAACATCAATCTCAAAGTTTAGTTAGAAGCTTTCAGCGAGGTAATGAATTTAAAGCCCCAAGGACAGGGCTTGGCACGTTTTAAGTGCCTGACAGATATTAGTTGTAATTATTACTCATACCATTTAAATCTTCACTGTATTTTGTCAGCAGCCTCTCTCTCTACTTCCACACATATACTCTCTGTCCAATCAAACTGGCTACTTAACTTTTTGAAAAAATGCCTTGCTTTTGCCACCTCTATATTTTTTGCTCCTATTCTGCCTGCCAACTTGTCTCTTTCCTCTCTTTCCATATGCTCTTGGTTCAAGTATGGCCACAACTTACCCATTTTCCAAGGCCCACTTCCACTGTTACACCCACCGGAGAGTCTTCTAACAGGTGAGTTCTCATTCCTAAGTCCATCATCTACCATGCATTATAGGGGATTAGTATTTTCCTGGTAAACTATAAAGTCTTCAGGAGCATATGCTATGTCTGATTAAGACTTCTCTTATCCACAGTGTTCAGCATATTACCTTGCAAATATGCTCAATAAATATGTCTTGACTATAGTAAATCTTAGAACACAGCGCTTAACAGCTGCAGTCAGGTAGACATGGGCCTCAAACATAACTTATTAACTGTGTGAGCTAAAGCAAATTATTTAACTTATTCAAATCTTGATGCTCTCCTATGAAAAACACGCATGGCACTGCACAGGCAAGGTTGAGGATTCTTGCTCTAGACTTGAGCAACTGGTGAACCTTCAGGAAATTAACCTTCTGGTGGATTTATTAGTGCTGCAATTAAGTTTAGTTATCTTTAGTAAATCACTTTCGGAATGAGGCATATCTGGTTTCATTGTGTTTTTAAATCTATTTTATGTTATTCAAATCACTTTTTTTTTTTTTTTTTTTGCACCACACAGCATGCAGGATCTTAGTTCCCAGACCAGGGATCTACCAGTGCCCCCTGCGGTGGAAGCGTGGAGTCTTAACCACTGGACCTCCAGGGAAGTCCCTCAAATCACTTTTAGTAAATGCCAGAGATCTATGTAAAAAGACCTACTCTATATCCTCCACTCAGGATGAAGTCTAATTTCCCACAAGCTGTCCATACCAGCTCACAAGCTCTCACCTTGGTACACCAGGACTGCATAAGACTTCAGCCCTTCTTGCTCTTTCAAGACCCCTTGCCAGAAATTGAAGCAGAGAAGAGAGTTGCTTTCACCCACTGAGGAGGGAAGTGACTCCAGGGTAGGCTTTTGGACAGACTCTCTGTACACACCATTGGCTACTTCACTTTGGAATTGTAAGCAAGCCCATCCCTTGCTATTGCATCCACACAATCAGGAAGACTGATTTTGCTCTAGACACCTGATCTCCAATCTCAAATAGACCACTTTCGACACTGTACTCTCTGGACCTGCCCTCAAATATTATCCCTGAACCATTCCCTGCCAGCTACACAAGTGCCTCAGCAGCTCGATGACCCCATCATTCTCAGCCCAGGAGCCTATAGCCAATCTCATTGAAAGTTCCCATCCTATGGGAACTCCCTCATATTCCCATCAGCAAATCTACAGACATAACTGCATCCTCATCTCCTGCCAGTTACCACCCTGATATCCCACCTCATTTCAAAGGCCAATTTCTCAACAAGTGCACTGGGTTTCATCCTCTCAAAGACTTTGATCATATGGTCTCTTCCTCTCTCCTGGATCATAAGTCACTCTCTTTATATTGGTTTTTTCCTTCGATTCATACAAAACAAGATTTACCATTTCCCATTAAAATATTACTCCCTTGCTACTGAGCCTGCACTCTAGAGCCTGCTAGCCACAACTACTGAAGCCCGTGTGCCTAGAACCTGTGCTCCACAACAAAGAGAAGCCACCATAATGAGAAGCCTGCACACCACAACGAAGAGTAGCCCCTGCCCTTGCAACTAGAGAAAGCTTGTGCGCAGCAACAAAGACCCAACACACCCAAAAATAAATAAATGAATAAAGTTATTTTTTTAAAAAAAATCACTCCCTGGAACTCTCATAACCTTCCAGCTGCTGCTCCATTTTCCTGTACCTTTTCATTTGCTTAAGGGTTGTCTACAAATATTGTGTTCATTTATTTATTTTTGACTTACTGTTTACAATCTGAGTTTCTTCTACAGCACTAGACAGCAAAATGTTCTTGTCTAGGTCACCAGTCATCTCCATGTTGTCAAATCCAGTGAACACATTTTGTTCGCATCTCAGTTGATTTCAGAGTAGCATTTTAATAGCCATCCATCCCTACCTTATTGGAATTTCCTTCTATATGGTCTTGTGTGACACTCTGCAGTCCTGATTTTTATTATATCTCATTGATTATTCCTTGCCTGTCTCGTTTGCTCACTTCTCTCCTCTCTACCCAAACCCTAAACACTGGTACTCCTCAAACTCCAGCTGCCAACTCTCATCTTCTTTCTCTATCCTCTCTCCATATTTAATCCAGGGGTTCTCAGTAGGGATTGATTTTGCCCACTAGGGGATAATTGTCAATTATGAAAGACATTTTTGATTGTTACATCTGGGAGGATGTCACTGGCATCTAGAGGGTAGAGGATGGCGATGCTGCTAAACACTGATGGTTAATACATAATCCTACAATACATAGCCTCCCACAACAAAGGATTATTGGTCCAAACTGTCAATAGTACCAGCATTGAGAAACCCTGTATAGCCAGTCCCTTGACCTCATATACTATCTGTGTGGTAGCAAAAAAAATGTGTCACCTTCTGGTATCTATTTTTCTTTTCTTTTTAGTAGTGGAATTGACACCTCACCATGTGGCCAGTTTAGAGACTGTATGTTACAGCCTCTCTTGCAGCTAAGCAATATATAAAAATTCTGTGTCACTTCCTTAAAAAGAAGATACTGTCATTTCTCGTTTTTCTGAATGATGGAATGTGGTCCTGGTGTTAGTGAGCCAATGTCAATCATTCAAAGAAATATAATATTCAAGGGAATGACGAATCAATAAGATAAAGGTAAACTGGATCCTTGAATGACCTTGTGGAGTGGAGCTGTCTACCTAACCCAGACCACCCACCTCCTCTGAACCATTAGAGAATGAGAAATAAACTTGATCCACAGTATTTAGGGCCCTGATTTTTTTAAAATTTTATTGAAACATAGTTGATTTAGAATGTTGTGTTAATTTCCACTCAGCAAAGTGACTCAGTTATACATATATTCTTTTTCATATTCTTTTCCATTATAGTTTATCACAGGATATTGAATATAGTTACCTGTGCTATACAGTAGGACCTTGTTGTTTATCCATACTATGTATACTAGAACAGACACTCATTTTTTTTTTTTTTTTTTTTTTTTTTTGGTGATATGCGGGCCTCTCACTGTTGTGACCTCTCCCGTTGCGGAGCACAGGCTCCGGGCGCGCAGGCTCAGCGGCCATGGCTCACGGGCCCAGCCGCTCCGCGGCATGTGGGATCCTCCCGGACCGGGGCACGAACCCGTGTTCCCTGCATCGGCAGGCGGACTCTCAACAACTGCGCCACCAGGGAAGCCCAGACACTCATATTTTTAAACCACCACATTTTCTAGGAATTTCCATGAATTGTTTTAAACATCTTTATTAGAGTATAACTGCTTTACAATGTTGTGTTAGTTTCTGCTGTATAACAAAGTGAATCAGCTATACATATATATGTATCCCCATATCCGGTCCCTCTTTTGTCTGCCTCCCACCCTCCCTATCCAACCCCTCTAGGTGGTCACAAAACACCAGACTGATCTCCCTGGGCTATGCGGCTGCTACCCACTAGCTATCTATTTTACATTTGGTAGTGTATATATGTCAATGCCACTCTCTCACTTCGTCGTCCCAGCTTACCCTTCCCCCTCCCCATGTCCTCAAGTCCATTCTCTACATCTGCATCTTTATCTCTGTCCTGCTAGGGCCCTGATTTTTTTAATCTTGGTTGACGCCACAACTGACATACCATTTACATACTGATGAAGCTGTAGTTTGTAATCATAGCCTTGAGCTTTCCTCTAAACTCCAAAATTATAGAATTAAGTACTCATTTGATTTGTACTCTTGGATTTCTCCTGGACATCTCAAACTTAACATTTTCAAACTGAGCTCTTGATTTAACCACCAAACCACTTCTCTCCCAGCCTTTCCTTTTCTCAATAGGTGACTAGAAATTGTAAGCCATCCTTGATTACTTCCTCTCAACCCCAGGTCCATTCTTTCACTTCTTCTTTCAAAATAAGTATGATGTACACCCACTTTTTTGCTTGCTCTAGCTACCATCCTGGTTCAAGCCACAGGCATCTCTCCCTTGATCACAGTGACAGCCTCCATACTGAGCTTCCTGATTTCTCCCTTGACCCTCCAATCTACATTCCACAGATAAGCCAGAGTAAATCTTTCTAAAATAAAAATCAGACAATTTCATGCTTTTTCACAAAAACTCTCAATGTGTTCCCAGTGCACTCAAAATAGAACTCATACTTCTTACCCAGAGCCCAGAGATCTAGTTCCTGGTCCTCACTACCTTACAACTTCATCTTGAGTCACTCTTTCCCTTTATTCTTGATGCCAAGCCACACTGATCTCCTTCCAATTCCTCACACAAATAAAGCTCTCTCCTGTCTCAGGACCTTCATTCATGCTATTCCCTTTTTCTGAGTGCATGTCCCTGTGCTCTTTCCATGGCTGACCTGTCTTATCCTGCAAATTCATATCTTCAGAGATGCTTCCAAGCTCATGCTAAATAAGCTTCTTCTTTCTCTCCTTGTTTTTCTCTATTAATGTGTCCTGTTTATTTCCTTTATGGGACTTATTACCATTTATTGTTATTATACATGTACTTGTATGTGTGTTCTTATCTCCCCCATGACTGCAGGGATTCTGATTTTATTTTTTTTTTATTTATTTTTTATTTTTTATTTATTATTTTATTTTTATTCACCGATGTGTACTTACTATCAATATTGCCAGGCACATAGTAGTCACTCAAGATTATGTGAGTATGAATGCTCACATAATGAGCATTTTGTGAGTATAGATGTTCTTTATTTAAATTTAATTGAGTGAAAGAAAGTCTCAACAAAACAAAGTTTACCCTATGTATCTCCCCATTAATTCTAACCAGCTGAAAGTAGGTTACAGTGAACATTAAGGACAGCCTCAAAAGGGAAAGAGGTTACACTTGGGCAATGTGAAACATAACAAGAGACTTAATGAGAGATGATTGGACACAGTGGAGGGTGTGTGTGGTAGGGAGGAACATGATGCTGGCTTGGGAACACAGATCTCTGCTCAAACCATCACTCAGTTCTAGTAATAGGAAAATATAAAACAGGTTCAACTCTTAGAGGCTAATTTTTTAAGATGTAAGTTAAGAAGAAAGGAAACAGGGAAGAAGAAAGGAAGGAAGGAAGTGAGGAAAGCGAAAGAAAACAAGGTACAAAATGTTCTTGACAATTTTATTCCTATGCAGTCAAGAGCAAAAATCACCAAGGAAGAGAGAATCTAATGAAATACTTGGAAAACTTTATTACTGGAACTAAAGTGATTGGTGCTGGTCTTTGACAAAGATCTTGTTGAATAGTTGGCCTCCAGTCCCAGTCCCTGATGACAGGCTGTCTGTGCATAAATTATTCATGTCTTTTCCAGCAAGAACTGGTCACATCATTTTCTTCTCCTTTTCCTGAGGCTGCCTCTAGGAGTCTGTACTTACCCACTGTCTCCCCAACACTCTGCAGGGTGTCTCATATCTGAGACTGATTTCACAACTTGTCGACATTGGCCCTGGGGATGCCAGTGCTTGATGTGTTTCCCTGATTTTCTTCCAAAGGGCAAAAGCACCTTGAGGATGAGGATCGCAAGAAACCAACATTATTCCTAGGTCTGTTATGTACCAGGTATTTTACATGAGTAAAAAGTCAATTCTTCAGAAAACCCAATGTGAAAAGTATTATTATCCCCATTTTACACATGAGGAAAATAAGGCTAAGAGAGTTATGTACTTTTTCTCCATCACACAGCTAATAAGAGTCTGTGTCTGGTCCATTTAACTGCAAAGCATGTGATCTCTGTATATATGGGACCTCTGCTATAAGACAGGAGAACTTGTGAGATAAACAAAGTTACCTCGCTAGAGCCAGAGTGATATTTTTAAAAACATAAACCTAATCATGTCACTCTCCTGCTAAAAACACTTCTTAAAATAGCTCCTTCCCACCTGGAGGTTGCACACACACACACACACACACACACACACACACACACTATTCAGAGTTTCATTTACATGACTACATGACTACATCTCTTCAACCGTTTCTATACCCCAAACCAGTGGTTCTCCAAATTCAGGGTGTGTATAAATTATATGGGAAACTTGTTAAAATTTTTAATTGTCTGGCCTCACCATCAGAAATTCAGCATCAGTGGATCTGAGGAGCGGATCAAAATGTGCATGTTAAATAATCACCTGCAATTTTTTTTTCTTTTCTTTTTTTTTTTTTTTTTTTTTTTTTTTTTTTTTTTTTGTTGGTCGTGCCATGCAGCATGCAGGATCTTTGTTCCCTGACCAGGGATCGAAACTGTGCTGCCTGCAGTGGAAGCACAGAGTCCTAACCACTGGACCACCAGGGAATTCTGTCACCTGAAATGTTACTGATACAGGTGTTTCCAAGGACTGCATCCTGAGAGGAATTCCAGGTTATAAAATTTCATTATATTTTTGCCTTCCTCTCTGTAGCTCTTTCATTAAACATTCATTTATTAACAAACATTTGTTAAGCATTCACTATACTCCAGACATTTTTCTAGGCTTTGGGAACATGGCAGTTACAAAGAAAACCACAGCGTTCTTGTTCTCATGGAGCTTACAGTCTTACTGGAGTAAAACCAAAAAATTTTAAAATGCATACATGGTATATCAGGTGGCAAAGAGTATTATGAAGAAAAATAAGAAGATGGCAGAGTAGAAGGACATGCTCTCACTCCCAGAATCACAACGAACTGCTGAATAATCATTGACAGGAAGACACTGGAACTCATCAAAAAAGATACCCCACATCCAAAGACAAAGGAGAAGCCACAATGAGACAGGTAGGAGGGGTGCAATCACAGTAAAATCAAATCCCATAATTGCTGGGTGGGTGACTCACAAACTGGAGAACATTTATACCACAGAGGTCCACCCACTGGAATGAAGGTTCTGAGCTCCATGTCAGCCTTCCAAACCTGGGGGTCCAGCAATGGGAGGAGGAATTCCTAGAGAATCAGACTTTGAAGGTTAGCAGGATTTGATTGCAGGATGTCAACAGGACTGGGGGAAACAGACACTCCACTCTTGGAGTGCACACACAAAGTAGTATGTGAATCAGGACCCAGAGGAAGGAGCAGTGACCCCATAGGAGACTGAACCAGACCTACCTGCTAGTGTTGGAGGGTCTCCTGCAGAGGCGGGGGGTAGCTGTGTCTCACCGTGAGGACAAGGACATTGGCAACAGAAGTTCTAGGAAGTACTCCTCATCGTGAGCTCTCCCAGAGTCCGCCATTAGACACACAAAAGAGCCGGGTAGGCTCCAGTGTTGGGTCACCTCAGGTCAAACAACCAACAGGGAGGAAACCCTGGACCACCCATCAGCAGACAAGCAGATTAAAGTTTTACTGGGCTCTGGCCACAAGAGCAACACCAACCTCTAGCCACCACCAGTCGCTCCCATCAGGAAACTTGCACAAGCAACTTAAATAACCTCATCCATCAGACAGCAGACAGCAGACAGCAGACAGCAGACAGCAGAAATAAGAATTACAATCCTGCAACCTGTGGAACAAAAACCACATTCACAGAAAGATAGACAAGATGAAAAGGCAGAGGGCTATGTACGAAATTAAGGAACAAGATAAAACCCCAGAAAAAATAAATAAATGAAGTGGAGATAGGCAACCTTCCAGAAAAAGAATTCAGAATAATGATAGTGGAGATGATCCAGGACCTCGGAAAAAAAATAGAGGCAAAGATTGAGAAGATGCAAGAAATGTTTAACAAAGACCTAGAAGAATTAAAGAACAAACAAACAGAGATGAACAATACAATAACTGAAATGAAAAATACACTAGAAGGAATCAATAGCAGAATAACTGAGGCAGAAGAACGGATAAGTGACCAGGAAGACAGAGTGGCGCAATTCACTGCCACAGAATAGACTAAAGAAAAAAGAATGAAAAGAAATGAAGACAGCCTAAGAGACCTCTGGGACAACATTAAACACAACAACATTCGCATTATAGGGGTCCCAAAAGGAGAAGAACGAGAGAAAGGACCTGAGAAAATATTTGAAGGCATTATAGTCAAAAATTTCCCTAACGTGGGAAAGCAAAGAGTCACCCAAGTCCAGGAAGCACAGAGAGTCCCAGGAAGGATAAACCCAAGGAGAAACACGCTGAGACACATAATAATCACACTGACAAAAGTTAAAGACAAAGAAAAATTATTGAAAGCAACAAGGGAAAATGACAAATAACATAAAAGGGAACTCCCATAAGGTTAACAGCTGATTTCTCAACAGAAACTCTGCAAGCCAGAAGGGAGTGGCATACATTTAAAGTGATGAAAGGGAAGAACCTACAACCAAGATTACTCTACCGGGCAAGGATCTCATTCAGATTTGGTGGAGAAACCAAAAACTTTACAGACAAGCAAAAGCTAAGAGAATTCAGCACCACCAAACCAGCTCTACAACAAATGCTAAAAGAACTTCTCTAAGTGGGAAACAAAGAAAAAAAGGAACTACAAAAACAAACCCATAACAATTAAGAAAATGGTGATAGGAACATAAATATTGATAATTACCTTAAACATAAATGGATTAAATGCTCCAACCAAAAGACACAGGCTTGCTGAATGGATACAAAAACAAGACCCATATATATGCTGTCTACAAGAGACCCACATCAGACCTAGGGAAACATACACACTGAACGTGAGGGGATGGAAAATGATATTCCATGCAAACAGAAATCAAAAGAAAGCTAGAGTGCAATACTCATATCAGATAAAATAGACTTTAAAATAAAGAATGTTACAAGAGACAAGGAAGGACACTACATAATGATCAAGGGATCAATCCAAGAAGAAGATATAACTATTATAAATATATATGCACCCAACATAGGAGCACCTCAATATATAAGGCAACTGCTAACAGCTATAAAAGAGTAAGTTGATAGTAACACAATAATAGTGGGGGATTTTAACACCTTACTTACAGCAATGGACAGATGATCCAAACAGAAAATTAATAAGGAAACACAAGCTTTAAGTGACACAATAGACCAGATAGATTTAATTGATATTTATAGAACATTCCATCCAAAAACAGCAGATTACACTTTCTTCTCAACTGCAAATGGAACATTCTCCAGGACAGATCACAAATCAAGTCTCAGTAAATTTAAGAAAATTGAAACCATATCAAACATCTTTTCTGACCACAATGTTATGAGATGAGAAATCAATTACAGGGAAAAAATGTAAAAAACACAAACACATGGAGGCTAAACAATACATTGCTAAATAACCAAGGTATCACTGAAGAAATCAAAGAGGAGATCAAAAAATACCTAGAGACAAATGACAATGAAAAAGGATGATCCAAAACCTACGGGATGAAGCAAAAGCAGTTCTAAGAGGGAAGTTTATAGCAATAAAAGCCTACCTCAAGAAACAAGAAAAATCTCAAATAAACAATCTAACCGTACACCTAGGAACTAGAGGAAGAAGAACAAACAAAACTCAAAGTTAGTAGAAGGAAAGAAATCATAAAGATCAGAGCAGAAATAAATGAAATAGAAACAAAGAACACAGTAGCAAGCATCAATAAAACTAAAAGCTGGTTCTTTGAGAAGATAAACAACATTGATAAGCCATAAGCCAGATTCATCAAGAAAAAGAGGGAGAGGGCTCAAATCAATAAAATGAGAAATGAAAAAGGAGAAGTTACAACAGACACTGCAGAAATATAAAGCATCCTAGGAGACTACTACAAGCAATTCTATGCAAATAAAATGGAAAACCTGGAAGAAATGTACACATTCTTAGAAAGGTATAATCTTCCAAGACTGAACCAGGAAGAAATAGAAAATATGAACAGACCAATCACAAGTAATGAAATTGAAACTGTGATTAAAAATCTTCCAACCAACAAAAGGCAAGGACCAGATGGCTTCACAGGTGACTTCTATCAAACATTTAGAGAAGGGCTAACACCCATCCTTCTCAAACTCTTCCAAAATATATCAGAGAGACGAACACTACCAAACTCATTCTATGAGGCCACCATCACCCTGATACCAAAATCAGACAAAGATACTACAAAAAAAGAAAATTACAGACCAATATCACTGATGAATATAAATGCAAAAATCCTCAACAAAATACTAGCAAACAGAATCCAACAACACATTCAAAGGATCATACACCATGATCAAGTGGAATTTAGTCCAGGGATGCAAGGATTCTTCAATATACACAAATTAATCAATGTGATACACCATATTAGCAAACTGAAGAATAAAAACCATATGATTATCTCAATAGATGCAGAAAAAGCTTTTGACAAAATTCAACACTCATTTATGATAAAAACTCTCCAGAAAGTGGGCATAGAGGGAACCTACCTCAACATAATAAAGGCCATATATGACAAACCCACAGCAAATATCATTGTCAATGGTGAAAACATAAAGCGTTTCTTCTAAGATCAGGAACAAGACAAGGATGTCCACTCTCACCACTCTTTGATTCAGCATAATTTTGGAAGTCCTAGCCACGGCAATCAGAGAAGGAAAAGAAATACAAATTGGAAAAGAAGAATTAAAACTGTCACTGTTTTCAGATGACATGATACTATACATAGAGAATCCTAAAGATGCCACCAGAAAACTGCTAGAGCTAATCAATGAATTTGGTAAAATTTGAAGGACACAAAATTAATGCAGAGAAATCTCTTGCATTCCTATACACTAATTATGAAAAATCTGAAAGAGAACTTAAGAAAACACTCCCATTTACCACTGAAACAAACAAACAAAAAAATACCTAGGAATAAACCTACCTAGGGAGACAAAAGATCAGTATGCAGAAAACTATAGGACACCGATGAAAGAAATCAAAGATGATACAAACAGATGGAGAGATATACCATGTTCTTGGATTGGAAGAATAAATACTGTGAAAATGACTATACTACCCAAAGCAATCTACAGGTTAAGTACAATCCTTATCAAATTACCAAAGGCATTTTTTACAGAACTAGAACAAAACATCTTAAAATTTGTATAGACACAAAAAAATCCCGAATAGGCAAAGCAGTCTTGAGGGAAAAAAATGGAGCTGGAAGAATCAGACTCACTGACTTCAGACTATACTCCAGAGCTACAGTAAGTAAGACAATATGGTACTGGCACAAAAACAGAACTATAGATCAATGGAACAGGATAGAAAGCCCAGAGATAAACCCATGCCCCTATGGTCAACTAATCTATGACAAAGGAGGCAAGAATATACAATGGAGAAAAGACAGTCTCTTCAATAAGTGGTGCTGGGAAAACTGGACAGGTACATGTAAAAGAATGAAATTAGAACACTCCCTAACATCATACACAAGAATAAACTCAAAATGGATTACAGACCTAAATGTAAGACTGGACACTATACAACTCTTAGCAGAAAACATAGGAAGAACACTCTTTGACATAAATCACAGCAAGATCTTTTTTGATCCACCTCCTAGAATAATGGAAATAAAAACAAAAATAATCTAATGGAACCTAATGAAACTTAAAATCTTTCACAAAGCAAAGGAAGCTATAAATAAGATGAAAAGATAGCCCTCAGAATGGGAGAAATATTTGCAAAAAATAAGTGCACAAAGGATTAATCTCCAAAATATGTAAACAGCTCATGCAGCTCAATATTAAAAAAACAAACAACACAGTCCAACAATGGGCAGAAGACCTAAATAGACATTCTCCAAAGAAGACATACAGATGACTAAGAAGCACAAGAAAAGCTGTTCAATATCACTGATTATTAGAGAAACGCAAATCAAAAGTACAGTGAGGTTATCATCTCACACCAGTTAGAATGGGCATCATCAGAAAATCTACAAACAACAAATGCTGGAGAGGGTATGGAGAAAAGGGCACCCTCTTGCACTGTTGGTGGGGATGTAAATTGATACAGCCACTCACTATGGAGAACAGTATGGAGGTTCCTTAAAAAACTAAAAATAGAACTACCATACGACCCAGCAATCCCACTACTGGGCATATACCCTGAGAAAACCATAATTGAAAAAGAGTTATGTACCACAATGTTCATTGCAGCACTATTTACAATAGCCAGGTCATGGAAGCAACCTAAATGCCCACTGAAAGACAAATGGATAAAGAAGATGTGGTACATATATAGAATGGAATATTATTCAGCCATAAAAAAGAACGAAATTGGGTCATTTGTAGAGATGTGGATGGATCTAGAGACTGTCGTACAAGTGAAGTAAGTCAGAAAGAGAAAAACAAATATCGTATATTAATGCATATATGTGGAATCTAGAAAAATGGTACAGATGAACTGGTTTGCAGGGCAGAAATAGAGACATAGATGTAGAGAACAAATGTACGGACACCACAGGGGGAAAGTGGTTGGGGTGTTGGTGGTGGGATGAATTGGGAGATTGGGATTGACATATATACACTAATATGTGTTAAATGGGTAACTAATAAGAATCTGCTTTATAAAAAAATAAAATTAAAAAATTTTAAAAAAAGAAAACTAAGGTAGGGTAAGGAGATAGAGATAGGATGCTATTATATTATGTTTATTTATTTAATGTTTTCTCTTTAAAGGAAAAGGCCTCACATGCCCTCTTCACTTCTACATCCTAAGTGTCAGGGACCTAACCCCCAATAAATATCTCTTTAGATAGGAATAGAACTACCTTACAGATGCTAGAAATAAAGACCCTTATAGTGGCTTTTATAAAGCTAAGAATGATGACATGATGCCTAATGCTGCCACATAGAGAGGCCTGTGTAAACATTCTAAAGCAAAACTAAGTGATTTAGAACCAAGAAGCTTAAGTTTTATCACAAAAATAGAATAACAGGATTTCCAATTCCAATAAAGATGGAGTAACATGAGACTGGATTTACCCTGCCACTAAACAACTTTTTAAATGGGCAAAATATACACATATTTATATATAGGTATATATTTATTTTATATATATGAAATGATAGTTTTCAGGCACTGGACATTAAGAAATGCAGGACAGAGATTCCTTTAAAAACAGCAAACAATCAAAGTAAGAACAGTTTTTCCAGTTTACTATCTATAGATATCTTCCAGGCAACAGTGCAGGGAGATGGAAACCAGGTTGAGCTCAGGCATCTTCCTGAACTGAGGAGAGAGAGCTGGGTGTCCAAGGAGATAAAGGTGCCTAGAATTTTTAAGGCAAATCCCTTGAGAGACAATATCTACACAGATAGATTAAATTCCAGAAATGTTCAGAAGATCCCTCCCAAATTTTCAGCTGAGTACTGACCAGCATATGCATGTGAGGAAACAACATGAGGCTGTGGAAAGAACAACCTAAAGGAGAAGAGGTAACAATCAGTGCATTCACACATCCAAGAATAGTTTGTGTTCTCACCAGCCAGAGTGGAAAACCTTGTAAGTCATGGTCAATTAGGTAGAACTTTCAGAAAGATGTTATCTCTGTCATGGAGAAAAATTAGCCCTAGATAAAAGGCTGCTCCAATCCTACCTCAGAAAGCTTAAAAGCAAGCCTCAAAAGTATCAAACTACTTTAAGTAAGTAATGTAACTGCTTCCCAGAACAAATCTAAAGAATACTTGTTAGTATATAAGAACATCCAGTACCCAACAATTTAACAATGTCTGATACAATCAAAAATTATCAGGCATGCAAAGAAGAAAGAAAACACTACCCATACTAAGGAGAAAAATTAATCAATAGAAACAGACACAGAAAAGACAAAGATGATATAGTTAGTAGACAATGACATTAAACCAGTTATTGTTACTATATTCCATATATTCAAGATGGTGGAAGAAAGATGAACCATGTGGAGATATGGAAGACATTTCTCAAAAACCCAATTGAAATTCTGGTGATGGAAATTATAATGTCTTAGATTAAAAGCATACTGTATGGGCTTAATAACAGATTATACATTGCAAAAGAAAATATTAGTGAACTTGAAGATATAACAATAGAAACTATCCAAAATAAAATACAAAGAAAAAAGAAAGACAAAAAACCCCCAGAGCTTTAGTAAGTTGTGGGACAACTCCAAGAGGGCTAATAATTAGTTGGAGTCCCTGAAGGGAAGAGAGAGAGGGATAAATAGAAAAAATATTTAAAGAAAAAAAATGGCAAAAAGTTTTTCCAAATGTGATGATCACTATAAAATGCACAGATTCAAGAAGCTTAATGAACCCAAAGCACAAGAAATATAAAGAAAAATAAGTCAAGGTATGTCATAATCAAAATGTTAAAAACAGTGATAAACAGAAAATCATAAAAGTGGCCAGGGGGTGGGGGGGAAGCACATTACATACAAAGGAATATAGATAAGAATAATAACAGACTTCTCTTCAGGAACAATGTAAGCCAGAATACAGTGGAACAACATCTTTAAAACATGGAAAGAAAAAAAAAATGCCAATTTAGAATTCCAAACCCAGAGAAAGTACCCTTCAGAAACAAATGTAAAATAAAGATTTTTTAAGACTCCCAAAGATATAAGGTTAATCACCAGAAGACTGTTTAAAATAAAAGTAATAAGAATGTAATATGAGATGTATAATTTAGACAGAAGTAAAATATAAATATACAGCAAAAAGAGCACAAACGCCAAGAGAAGGGGAATAGAATTATGCTGTTGTAAGATTTTTTTTTTTTTTTTTTTTTTTTTAATTTTTGTGGTAGGTGGGCCTCTCACTGTTGTGGCCTCTCCCATTGCAGAGCACAGGCTCCGGACGCGCAGGCCCAGCGGCCATGGCTCACGGGCCCAGCCGCTCCGCGGCATGTGGAATCCTCCCAGACTGAGGCACGAACCCGCGTCCCCTGCATCAGCAGGCGGACTCTCAACCACTGCGCCACCAGGGAAGCCCTGTTGTAAGATTTTTATACTATTTGTGAAGTGGTCTAATGTTACTCGAAAGTAGTCTATGAGAAGTTACAGATGTATGCTATAAACTCTAAAGCATCACACAGAAGAAGGACAAAGCTAATCAACCAATAAAATGGAACTTTTAAAATACTGAATTAATCTGAGAGAAGGCAGCAGACTGAGAAAAGGGAACAAAATGTAGATGGTACAAATACAAAGCTAATAGCAAGACGGTATATTTAAAGCAAACCATAACAATTGTGAATCATATTGTTAGTCTTCTATACAGAAACACTTGAAGCTAGAAAACAAAGAAGCAATGTCTTCAAAATTCAAATGAATGACCTTCCACATAGAATTCTACACACACACTACTGATCACACAAGAGAGTAGAATAAAAATGTTTTCTGTCATGAAATAGTCTCAAGAAAGTTAACTGTCTGGTTGGCAGCCATACACTTCCTCACCCAGCTTCACCACGAAAGCACTGCCCACCTCCACCCCACCTTGCCGGGCAGTTCAGGCACCCTATCTCAACTTAATGCAACCATGTTCACTGGGTATACCATACCTACCAGGTGCAGTCCTGAGCACCAGGAATCACAGATAGCTAAGTCCCTGTCCACATCCTTAAGGCAGAGAGCAGATGTATACTTAAACATTTGTAGACACAGCAGATGACAATCAGAGCTAAAGCAGAGCACTGGGAATCTCCTGTGGGGAGATGTGGAATGGAGCAACTAAATGTGTCTGGAGCATTTGGAAAAGCTTCTTGAAAAGCAGAGGACAGTATCACATCTAGGAGCATTTGGAAAAGCTTCTTGAAAAGCAGAGGACAGTATCACATCTAAGATCATCCATCTGGCATCCCCAAGGACCTCTACACAATCTGTCTATGCTCTACCTACCAACAACCAACTGATACGCTACTCCACCGGGCACAGGGCCTCCATCCTACCTGACTCCCCTTCCTCATCCACGACTCACTCTGTCCATATCTGCCAGCTCCCATAACACCCTGACATATATGTCAGACTCAATGGACCCTATAGTCTTTGTCATTGGTCTTCTCCATCACTGAAAGCATTCTTTTCTATTGATCTAAAACCTGCTCCACCCTTTCAGGGAATACTGGGGCGTGTCATTTCCTCCAAGCACTCCTCTGCCCTCTCTTTTGTAAGCATGATGCACTTATCGGGGTAGGCACTGCAGCAGACAACCCTCCCTCACTGGTCTCCATCCAGCACACCTCCTACTGCACCCTAATGCAGCTTTCTATGGTGCCCAATCAGGCACTGCCCCCAGACTGGAGTAGGCAGGCGAGTCAAAACTGTTTGCCACACCAGAGTTAAAAGCTGCACCATTTGCATCTAATCATGAAAGTAAATCATAACAACAAATGCTTGAGTACCAACTATGTACGAGGCCATGAAAGACAGCAGAGTGGGACAAGGTGCTGCCCTGCTTTCCGGAGCTCTTGGTCTAAGCTGGGCAGGTGAACCTATGAGGTGTCATCTTGTATCATTGGTAGATTGTCAGTACCTTGAGAGCAAGATCCATTGCATCTACCTCTGTATTCCCTCTCACTGCACGAGCAGAGAACTTAGCCTCAATAAATACCAAGATGGCATCATCCACAAAAAAGAAAAAAATCAGAGCCCAGTGCTACATTTCTGAGCACCTGGGCCGAGGCCTTGTCTCACTATCAGGGAGCTCCACTGGCAGTTCTGACACCCAGGCCCAGATCCATTCACCTCTCCTCGATGAGTTACAGAGCTAGGCTTTCTCTCTTACCTGTATCAGGCCTTTATGTCCCATTCTGACAGCCCAGGTCAAGGTAAATGTCACTGAGATTATGTGTCCTACATGGGGCTGATCAAAGTAGCTCGCTGCCTCCTGGGGATCTAGAGGTCCCAGGTCATGGGAAAACTGCCAAACCCCATCATTTTAGAAAAGAAGTCTTTTCTTAGCATTGCTTTGTTTGCCTGACCTGAGCCGAACACTCCATGTCCACCTACTTGGCGGAAAAGAAATGAGCCAACATTTCAAAATGGCAGGAACTGAGTAAGTTTAAAACCAAACACCTTCATTTTGACAAGAAAGCAGTCATTCCTTTCCTCCATTAACAGAGCTAAAGAAAAGCCTTTTACGTTTGTCTATGGTTAAATTTCCTGACATCTGAATTATAAGTGTAATCTCATCTCATGCCTGACGCTCACTTGTATCCCTGTAAACACACCACTTGCACACCTGGATACAGCACTTGGGAAAAGAAACATGTTCCAAACTCTTATCTCAGCTGATTCGCCAACCTACAGAGTAAGACAGGCAAAGAAGGGATTATTATTTTCAATCATGTATGAGGGTCAAAGTCAACAGGAACAATAAAGAACTGTGCCCTCTGATTTGATAGGACCTGACTACACACACCTGGTGAAGAAGCATACCTCCTCACCGTCCCGTGCCTGCCAATTCTCACCTGGGCTTTTACAGAGCTCCACCAGGACCTCGGCCTAGGGCCGTTCAGGCAACTTGGACTGAACAACCTGAGGACACACCTTGGAGGCAAAGCTGCTGACTGTATGTGTTGGTAACTGGTGGGCGGCGCTGCCCGCATTTAAGAACGTTTGCAGTCAAGTGTTCAGAGGCACTTAGACCTTGTCCAGAAGTGGCAAAAAGCCTGGGGTCAGGTTCCAGGTCTGCCACTTACTGGCTTTGTGGACTCAAGCAAGCGACTTTACCCCTCCTTACCAATACTTCATCATAAAATGAGAATAACAAGGGCAGAAATGGCCCAGGTTTGTTGTTGAGTGTGAATGAGGCAACACATGTTAAACACGTGAGCCAGGGTCTGCATGGAGCTCACACGCATGGATGCTGGTGCAGACGCTGGCTCAGTTTACTCTTGTGTCTGTGTTACACGCTTCCCTGGCCTGGCTGTGCCCTGAGAACATCACAGAGCCTGGCACGGAGCAGTTGCTAACAACTCACTATAGGAGCCCTGGGTCAGCGGCCCAGCTCCCCGCCCGGTCTGCAGGTCTGCATACCCATGGTGCAGGCATCTCTCCTAGGCGGTGGGGGGGTGGCGGGGGCTGGTCCGAGGTCAGCAGCAGCTCCACATCGAGGGAGACAGCTGCCCCATCCACAGCAGCTCCTACACCTCCTGGACTGCCCAGCAATGTCTGTCTACTTCCCATAATAGAACAGAACACTCAGGAGATAAAACAGGGCCCAACTCCCAGGCCCCGTGTCACCCCCTCCCTCCACTGTGCCTGCAAAGGAGCCGATGCCTGTGGGTCAGGGGCAGGAAGAGGCGGCATTCAGCTCACCAGACGTTTCTCCCCACCATAAAAACCACTCTTTGGGATGAACAACCCTAATTCGCAGTGAATTTTTTCCAGTGAATGTAATAAGACCATAGGAACATAAATCATTTCGTTCTGAATAAATTCATGAATCAAAGTTTAAAAATTTTAAAAAAAGAAATTTAACTCTCAACAAACGACTGGAAAATATATCCTACAAAATGAGAAAGTAGTCCAAGGAAAAGGACCCAGGAAACAGAAGATCCAACACAAGAAGGGGAAGAAGTTTCCAGAATGAAGGTAAAGAGACATCCCAGGATGTTAGTTGGTCATCAAGCCCAGAAACCTACTAAGGTTGGCACAAGAAGTTAGAAAGTTCCAACGTGGGTGACTCCAAGAAAAAAAATAGAATTAATAGACTATCAACTGAGAAGTGGTATGCAACTCCAGTAGAGCATATTAGAATGAATTAATGACCGATACGTGCAAAACAGGCAATTCAAAAAATAAGGCAGGGCTTCCCTGGTGGCGCAGTGGTTGAGAATCCGCCTGCCGATGCAGGGGACGAAGGTTCGTGCCCCGGTCCGGGAAGATCCCACATGCCGCGGAGCGGCTGGGCCCGTGAGCCATGGCCATTGAGCCTGCACGTCCGGAGCCTGTGCTCCGCAACGGGAGAGGCCACAACAGTGAGAGGCCCGCCTACCGCAAAAAAATTAATAATAATAAGGCAATGATTAATGCTGGGGAAAACAAACCCTTATTCAAAAGAGTAACATGTCATTGTGTATTTCTTTTATAAAAAATATACATTTTAATTTTTAAAATATATTTACCAAGGAGCAGAGTCTGCCCAGAAGCCCGAATTCTTTTCTTTTTTTAAACACTTGATTTTTTAAAAATTTTATATCTTATTTCAACTGCTGACAATGGAAAAACAGATTTAGATTTGTGTATACTAACATCCCTCACTTATACATATACACACGCTTCCTCTACCCCCATCTTCCCAATATTACAATTTTGGGAAATCCAAAATTCAGTGGTAATAATATTATGACCACGTAAATGTTGCCACATCTGTAGCTCAGGAGAAGAGGAGTTGGAAAAGCTGTGCACAGAAAGTCAGTTGGTAAAATAATACCTAAAGCTGAAAAAAAAAATCAATATTTTTTCAGCATATTTAGAAATATGGAGATAGAATTCAGATGAGTCAGCTAAGCGTTGAAGGTCTCTGCTCCTGGAGAGCATAACTCAATGTTAGGAAGCAGGACTCCTGCAATCCTATTTTATTTTTTTTTATAATATGAGTCTGCTTTTCTTTAATAATAATTTTAATTAAAATTTTTTAAAAAATTATAATCACCAACGTGCTTAGGCTTTCCAGAAAACACTTTTGTTTAGAAAAAATATCCTGAAATTAAAATAAAGATCTATTTACAAATCAAATAAGGTATTCTGTCAAATTGAAAAAACAAATAATGCAATATATATATTTAAAACTTGGACAAATTACAATCCAAAAATTCAAAACTCTAACCCCACACCATTTGGTCGAGGGAGACTGGCCCATTACTTTTAACTTCTTTTTTCAGTTTCCTGTTTATCAAAAATTAGACTTGAATCAGTAAACTCCAGATGTTGGAAAAATTAATTTTAAAACTAGTGAAAATATAACACCCTAGCAGTGCCGTCATATGTTTTGTGTCGTACTAGTAATAGTAGGACATAATAAAAAGAAGACTGGAATTTAGGATTTTAATCCTAGATCTGCCATTCAAACATCATTTAATAATGGACTAGTCAGTTCCCTTCTCTGTGCTTCACTTTCCATCTGTAAAATGAGGGGATCTTAACTGGATCATCTCTCAAGTTTCTTTCAGGTCTTACAAGAATACAAAAGATACATTAGGAACAGGACAAGAATTTCCTCTTTCTCTACTCATGCACCTCTTAGATTGATTTATATAATTATATGCAGGCATTTGAAAACCCTACAGTCTCCAAGGATCTGACCATCTATCACAGCAAGAAATGCAGTAGTCTTATTTAAGCTAAATCTTAAACATCATTAGCCCTCACGAATTAAGGGTATGGTGTCAAGAATAATCCAATAAAACTACCATACGACCCAGCAATCCCACTACTCGGCATACACCCTGAGAAAATCGTAATTCAAAAAGAGTCATTACCACAATGTTCATTGCAGCTCTATTTACAATAGCCAGGACATGGAAGCAACCTAAATGTCCATCAACAGATGAATGGATAAAGAAAATATGGCACATATATACAATGGAATATTACTCAGCCATAAAAAGAAACGAAATTGAGTCATTTGTAGTGAGGTGGATCGACCTAGAGACTGTCATACAGAGTGAAGTAAGTCAGAAAGAAAAACAAATACCGTATGCTAACACATATATATGGAATCTAAAAAAAAAAAAATGGTTCTGAAGAACCTAGGGGCAGGACAGGAATAAAGATGCAGACACAGAGAATGGACTTGAGGACATGAAGAGGGGGAAGGGTAAGCTGGGACAAAGTGAGAGAGTGGCATGGACTTATATATACTACCAAATGTAAAATAGATAGCTAGTGGGAAGCAGCTGCATAACACAGGGAGATCAGCTCGGTGCTTTGTGACCACCTAGAGGGGTAGGATAAGGAGGGTGGGAGGGAGACGCAAGAGGAAGGAGATATGGGGATATATGTATACGCATAGCTAATGCACTTTGTTATAAAGTAGAAACTAACACACCATTGTAAAGTAATTATACTCCAATAAAGATGTTTAAAAAAAAAAAAAAGAATAATCCAAAACACTTCCACTTAGCTTTAGGATCAATTATATATTTTTGGTTTACAGCAAACTCAAATTAACATTTTGGTTTATTCAGGCTGATTTTTAAATTTGTTGACCTAATTACATACTCAACAATCTAGTCTAAAAATACGCCTGGCTTGATAGAAGGGACACTGTCTTTGAATTCGACATAGTCCTTGAATTTCTAAAGGCTGGTTCACACAGAGACCTAGTTGACATGGTAATAAAAGAGACTTTTGTAGTGTGTGTCCTGCTCACAAGTTCCTCTTCCCTGAGAACAGTTCTCCACTCTGATTCTCCAAGCCACGTTTTAGTTACATAACCACTGTTCAGGACTCACTTGATTGGCAGTGGCCGAGCACCCGAGCCAAAATGAGCTAATCAGAGCTCTGTAACTTGAGAGAGTGAAATCTCAATGTGGGTTTGGGTTCAGTTATATGAAAACTACATAAACTTGAGAACTGGGGCACAGCCATTATCATATGAGTAGAAGTAGCAGAGATAGTTGATTTGCAAAGACAGACCAAAAAAAGGAAAAGAAAAGAATTTGCAGAAAGAAATGAAAGCAAAATATAGATAAAGCCTGTTTTCTGGGCTTCCCTTGTCCTTCTTCCCTTGGCCTTCTAAGTCCCTTTTGAGTCACAGCTGCATTCCTGTCACTGGATCCCAGGTCATTATATTAAATTCGTCCTTCCTGCTTAGACTAACTAGAACCAATTTCTATCATTAGCAGAAAAAAAAAATGTGCTACTGTTAAATTGACTTTTTCAACCGAATTGAAAATTGTAATGAGGAAATCTTTTGGATTACTTTTTTTTTCTTTTTTCTGAATTAACCTGTCATTTGCTCAGACACAAAGTGGCTTGGTATCACAGAGCCCCCCACCCCCCAGATTATTAAAAGATGATTGCGCATTTAGAAATTTTGTCTTATTTTCCATGCTAGTCTCTATTCTATCAAGTTTAAGCTTTAGTGTATAACTAAGATGATATACTGTACTTATCAGGTTAATAGAGGGTCATAGCAGTGGAACTTTTTATTGGAATGTCCAACTGCATTCCTGAATCAGTCACAGATGAATCCATAATAATTAATTATTTTCTGAAAGCAATGGCAAAATGTTCCTACTAACAGATGAATAAAATAGCCACTGGAGGCCCTTGGCTGCTATTTGTTGACTACTTCCAGATAGCTGCAAAACACATGCCCCCTTCTGCAAAAATTGAAACTCAAAAACCCTTCAGATAAAGGGGAGCAGATGCCATAATGCAAAGTGCACCAAAATGAGTGTCAGCTGATGTGAGTCCAAGGCTTTACACCTGTCTTCGCCTCTGTGGATCTTAGACTCTTCATCTCATTTGGAACAGGAAAAATCCAACATGAAACCCATAGGCCAAATGAAGCCCAATAGACCACCTGCTAATGCCTCCCTTTCTTGGAGGGAAACTTTGTTTTTTCCTTCCAAGAAATATTGTTAAACTTTTTGTGCCTCTGTTTCCTCATCTGCATGATGGGGGTGCTAATTGTACCTACCTCATAGAGTTGTTGTGAGGCAGCTATTACACACAAAGTGCTTAGAAGAGTGCCTGACAAATAGGAATGCTCAATTAATCATAGCTATTGTTGCTATTTTTTTTATTATCCTGAGGATATTTTTAACAGACTAGCTAGTTATGGGTGTCCCACTGCTAGTATGTTTGACCGCTACCAACTATAAATTTCACAAGATTTGTTGGAGAAGTTTGTAACAGTAATCAAAGCTGAATATATTTAATGATAGTATTTTGAGACATTTAAGTTCAATTCCACTAAAAGAATAATTAAATTGGATCAACTTAAAGGATTATTGAATAAGGAAGAATAGGGCTGACTAAAGCTTGCAGGTAGCATCTGACTCATTTTGGGGTCATGGTCAATATTGATGCTACAAGAAAACTTACCATTATAGCCTTTTCATATCATGAGGAAAAACTGTTGAAAACATGCAGACAAAGGAAAGGGAAAGACATAGATTTATCCTATTTGTCTGAGTTCTAATATTGCTTCCAAATCAGACATTGTGGGCTTCCATGTTTTCAGCTCTAGAAAATTCTGAGCCTAGAAAGCAACTATTTCTATGGTTACCCAGAAGCAGAAAACTACTGCTTAGAACAGATTGTGGTCTCTTCTGCACACCGGCCAAATAGCATCAGATCAGAGGAGATGCTGTTCATTTAGAAAAATACATGCCTTGTGTTGAACCTCACTGTGAATGTCCACCCCCACCCCACCTCAGGCCATAATCTGGAAGGATATGAAAAATTAGAAGTGAATTGCTCGACACAATGAAGTGAGAAGAACTTTGAATCTCAGCAGGCAACGCAGGCAGGACGATAGGAAGGGATATAAGCAGAAGATATGAGCCACAAGAAGGAAGGCCAGCCCACCACATCCCCTCCATATGACAGCCAGTAGCAGGGAATTTTAGGACAATAAATCTAATGCTTATTTTTTTATGGCCGTCTTAATGACGCTATGCTGTAATCCCTTCAGTTCCCACAAAGCTTCAATAAAAAAGAAAAAGAAAGTAGAAACCAAGAACAGTATTTAGAAAGAACATTGCAGCATTTTTTTTGGCAAAAATCCACAGGTGGGATTTTCCATAGCAATATCTTATTTGGAGTTTAAAATAAACATTGACTCCAGAAGGTGAGGGGACTGGGGGGTACACACAACTGACACTTGGGTTACATATGAATGACCTACCCTTACACAATGGAGAAATACTTCTTCCACATGACAGCAAATATCTCAGTGTCTTTAACTTTATCTTACCATTGTCTGATTTGTTTAGCTCTTACTTGGGTCCCATTCAGGACTATTGTGTTCTCTTAGCTTATTATTATGGTTACCTTCCACTTCCTAAACAATCATGTCTCCTATGGGTCCATGTTTACGTAAAACAGGGATTGAGTACTGATATGCAGCCAGAGTAAAAGCAGTCCATACAAAATTGGGTTGGATTTCAAAGGAAAAAATAATTTAAATTTTTTTCCTTCTGCATTCATTTCTCTCTGTATGTAACCAATGTGAAATAACATTCCCACTTTTTCAAGACCAAACGTTAGGTACCAAGAAATTCATTTATTCCACAAATATTTATTGCCCTCAGTTGTATGACTGATACCGCTAAGAGGTAGGGCCATAAAGATAAATACAAAATGGGCACAATTTAATTAGGGAAAGAGAAATGAAAACAAAAGCAGAGGCCTGTGTGTATAGTACACTAAGAAAATGGAAGGAGGTTTAAAGGACTGTGGCTTGGGGAGATGCAAAAAGTCCCAAAGAAGATGATAACTGGAACAAGTTTTGAAGAATTCATGGGAGTTCACCAGGCCAACAGGAGGGAAAGGGCATTGCCAGAAGGCGGGGGCATGAACTTATGAGCTACCACCACTCCAAGTGGAAACAACAGGAAGCTTGATATGTAGGGAAATCAACTGGCAGGAGAAAAGGGAAAGGCAGGCAGTGTTGAGATTCCGAAGGTCCTTACATGACTGAGATGTTCTGCCTTTAATCCATGAATGATGGAGATCCAGCTTAATAAAGACCAGAGTGATGAAGAGGATTGTTGCTTTAAAAGGGTGGGTTGGAAGGAAATAGAAATGGAATCTGGAACTCCAGAAGACATGAACTGAGGATGACTGTAGGGGAGGGAGCAGGACCATTATATTCTTATTAGTGGCCAGGCCCAAATGAGGTACCTCTGCTTTATTCCCTGAGCCTGGTTGCCTACATGGACTGTTAAACTTGCCCAAGGGAGGAGGAGGGAAAAAAAATCACTTTTTCTTTTTTCCTGGACAATTCCCAAATGAGGAGCTCTATATGCAAGCAATTTTTTCTGCTTTCCTGCATTTTTAACTGCCTCCTGGAGTCTGAATTAATTAGTTCTACAGCCTCTTACATTTCCATCCCAATTGCTAAGCAGAAAACTTTCTGCCTCCACTAAGATTTAGACGACTAAAGGGAGGACCCCAGGGCTTGGCCTGTAAATGGAAGTGAAGGGATGAAATCAACTCCAGTCTGAGGTTCGGAGCTCAGAAAGCAACACTAAGTTCACATCCCTGAGCTGAAGTGACCTGCAATCCTCAATACCCTCCTCAAACCACTACCACTGACGTCTACTGAAGCTGACAATCTCGGGAAAGCCAAGTTGTATTCTACCATCTTTACATGCAATCCATCCAAATGATCTTTCGCCAAATCCCAGTGGAGTGTAGAGATTCTTGTGAAGGATTTGTGAGATTTTGTTGGTTTTCGATCAAACATTCTCATTTTGCTTCTCTTCCTTCGTTCGGGCTTTAGGGGAGAGCTCAGCTTTCAGTTTGATGGTGAGGTATCAGTTAAACACCTCGTCCCCAAAGGGCTGTCTTGGAGTCTTTTATGAATGACACTGGAAACAGTCTCAGCTGATTCAACAAGGTGAACAACGATGTTCTCAGTGAAGACTCATGTGCTATAGCTGGGCTGTATCTACACATGCTAACTTATTTAGGAGGAAAAGTTAGGTTTAAATATTGGATAAAATACTTTTAGTATGAAATTAGTTATGACTTGTTGGATGAAATTCAACTGATTATTTTCAAAGCCAACTAGCCTTTAAAATAAAATAACCATATTCTCTTTTTTAACATCTGTGTATGGATATCTCTTGTGTACTGCAGTTAGAGGAAATTTGAAAAGGATGGTGCCGACCAATTCTTCCTCTATTTCTTTGGAATAAATATTAATATCTGTGACTTGTCCTCATTCAATTTTAAAGAGTGCCAGAAAGACCAGAACAAACATCTGAAAGAATCCCCTAAAGGTGCATATGAGGCCACTAAAAACCACAGAGGTTAAGTGACACCCAATGTCACACAGGAAGTATGTGGCAGAGCTTGAATTCTACCCAGATGTTCTGGTTTCTTTGTCCAAATCTTTTTAGCCACATTTCTTCTTTTTAAAACATATTTATTTATTTATTTATTTATATGTCTTAGGTTTACAACAAAATTCAGAGCAAAATACAGAGATGTCCTGTATACCCCCAGCTCTCACATGTGCAGAGCCTGTCCCATTATCAACATCACTCACCAGAGTGGTACATTTTTTACTAAGGATAAACCTACACTAACACATCATAGTCACCCAAAGTCGATTATTTATTTATTTATTTATTTTATTATTATTATTTTTTTTTTTGCGGTATGCGGGCCTCTCACTGTTGTGGCCTCTCCCGTTGCGGAGCACAGGCTCTGGACGCGCAGGCTCAGCGGCCATGGCTCACGGGCTTAGTTGCTCCGCGACATGTGGGATCTTCCCGGACCAGGGCACGAACCCGTGTCTCCTGCATCGGCAGGCGGATTCTCAACCACTGCGCCACCAGGGAAGCCCCAAAGTCGATTATTTACCTTAGAGTTCACTCTTGGTGTTATACATTCTATAGGTTTAGATGAATATAAAATGCCATGTAGCCATCACTATAATATCATAAAGAGTATTTTCACTGCCCTAAAAATCCTCTGTGTTCTGCCTATTCATTCCTCCCCCAACCCCCACCCCTGGTAATGACTGACCTTTTAACTCTCTCCATAGTTTTGCCTTTTCCAGAGTGTCATATAGTCGAAATCATATCATACGTAGACTTTTCAGATCGGCTTCTTTCACTTAGTAACACGCACTTAAGGTTCTTCCCTGTCTTCATGGCTTGATAGCTCATTTCTCTTTAGCGCTGAATAACATTCCGGAACTACACTCAGCAGTGGGCCAGACTATGCTTCCCCGATCAGACTGTACCACCGATTTGGTTCTGCATTTGGGCAGAGTTGCTGGTTGGGGCTAGACTTGGTCTCTGTGGGTAGGGACTGGGTCTGCGAAGACCCCAGTGCTGTTTTTTGCAAGTCCCTCCCCCTTCTCTGTCTCAGATTCCCTGTGGTCAAGCCCCACAGAGTCCCTGCAATACCCATGGGGGCTCCCAAGAAGTGACGCACGACACCTGGGGTGTGGAGTCTGGATGTCCCCTCGGACTCTCTTTTCCCACTAGAGGAACCACAGGCTCAGGGACGACCTCTCAGTATGATGCTGAGGCGGCCTGGGGGAGGACAATGCCGTCAGCCTGTAGCTACAATTCAATAACAAACAACCCAATTGAAAAATGAGAAGACCTAAATAGACATTTTCCCAAGAAGATATAAACAGATGGCCAGAAGGCACATGAAAAGATGCTCAACATCACTAATTATTAGAGAAATGTAAATCAAAACTGCAGTGAGGTACCACCTCACGCCAGTCAGAATGGACAGCATTAAAAAGTCCAGAGATAACTAATGCTGGAGAGGGTGTGGAGAAAAGGGACTCCTTCTACACTGTTGGTAGGAATGTAAGTTGGTGCAGTCACTATGGAAAACACTATGGAGGTTCCTCAGAAAACTAAAAATAGAATTACCATATGATCCAGCAATCCCACTCCTGAGCATATATCCAGGCAAAACTATAATTCAAAAAGATACACGCACCCCTATGTTCACAGCAGCACTATTCACAATAGCCAAGACATGGAAACAACCTAAATGTCCATCGACAGATGAATGGATAAAGATGTGGTATATGTATACAATGGAATACTACCCAGCCATTAAAAAGAATGAAATTATGCCATTTGTAGCAACATGGATACAACTAGAGATTATCGTACTAAGTGAAGTAAGTCAGAAAGACAAATACCATATGATATCACTTATATGTGGAATCTAAAATATGGCGCCAACGAACCTATCTGCAAAACAGAAACAGACCCACAGACATAGAGAACAGACTGGTGATTGCCAAGGGGGAGAGAGTTGGGGAGGAATGGAGTGGGAGGTTGAAGTTAGCAGATGTAAGCTATTATATATGGCATGGATAAACAAGGTCTTACTATATAGCTCAGAGAACTATATTCAATATCCTATGATAAACTGTAATGGAAAAGAATATTTTTTAAAAGTATATATATGTATAACTGAATCACTTTACTGCACAGCAGATATTAATACAACATTGTAAATCAACTATACTTCAATAAAAATAATAAATAAATAAATAAGAATCACCTGCCTTCATCCTCAGGCAAATCTAAGAAAATACAATTTCCCTGACAGGTTGCCTTAGTCAACAATAAGACAAGATGTGGGAGAAAGAACCACTGACTGAGGAGAATTGAGACCCAACAGGCTGAGTGCCCTTAGGCCTCTGAACTGTTTATAAAGTTAGTGAACTGCACTAAATGACCTTCGTCTCTCCTTTCTCTGACATTCCCTGTCTTCTGAAAAAATATGGCTCATTGCATCCTGGCTGAATACAAAATGTTTGTACTTGGACCACATTTGCAGCAGTTGATGGCTCCGAATAAACCAGAGAATCCCTACCAGCAGAAAAATGTCATTTCTGGCTGTGGCAGCTTTGGTCTCTGAATTTTCCACAGCACCAGAGATAATGGCCCAGACAATTTTCCTTTTCTCTGCCTCTCACGTTTTTTGGCAATAAAAAGCCTACTGGAGATGGTAAATAATGTAAATGCAGCAGAATCCCAATCCATGCCGGCAACACACTCCCACCACCATTTTAATCTATGAATCTGCCAAATCACACATCAACCAAAAGACACTTTGAGTTTATTACGAGATCCAGAGGATAGCTTCTTCACAAATGATTTCATTTTTCAGGCTTTCAATACAATGAGCTGAAGTGAGCCAGCCAACTCAGGTGAGTAGAGAAGGGATCCTTGAAATCTGTGGTGTCTGGGACATTCCCCACAGATAATCTAGCAAGTGCATCATGAAG
Organism: Kogia breviceps; assembly: GCF_026419965.1. Lineage (NCBI taxonomy): Eukaryota > Metazoa > Chordata > Mammalia > Artiodactyla > Physeteridae > Kogia > Kogia breviceps. The sequence continues at coordinate 26,943,775 of NC_081328.1, forward strand.
CAAAAACAGTTTCTGTAAATTGAGAAGACAGAGTATGAAGAGGGGAGAGAAGGGAGCTTGATGCAAACTACGAGAGGTCATGTGGGAAAAATTAGTCTATTTTGTCAGCTGCTGCCAAAAAATGTCACTTGTGTTATAAAGAAATGGAAAATGAGAAAACTCCATTATCATCCAAAAACCTCTTGTCCATTTCCTGCTCCACCTGAGAAGGAAAATTGGACCACAAACCCGATGTACACGGGGTTGTGGTCTTCTGGCGCCCTCTACTGTCAGGGAGGGAGACTGCAGTCACCTGCACTGAGGAAGAAAATGACGCCAAGCCAGAATCTGGCCCTGGGCCTGAGAATCAATAAACTGTTAGATAATGAGAAGAGAGAAAAGAAGAAAGGAGTGAGAGAGAGAGAGAGTGGACAAGAAATTCTCAAGTTCCGTCCAAGGCTGGAATCAAGGTTGAGAACATACCCAGAAGAGAGCACTGCTCTCCTGAGTCCCACAGAACTGGGTGATTAAATGGGTGAAATGCCTAGAAATGCTTAACAGAGGGCAGCTCTTGACATCAGACAAGTGCTTGATGAATGAAAAGGGGGGAAAATGATAGAGAGAGAAAGAGAGAGAGAGAGAGAGAGAGAGAGAGGGAGAGATTGTAACTGGCCCAAACTGCCTCCCTCCAGCTCATCATTGTAACAGAAATGTCTGACTCTGTCACTCATCTAAATGTTTTTGGTAAAGTGTATCAATCCTCCAGATATTTTCAAAAGTCTTTATGTTTGAACTACAGACTAAGTAACAAGAAGTACTATAAGTTGAATTTTTATGGAGCCTTATAAATTTTCAATTGCTCTATAAAGTATTTGTTGTATTTGGGTCATTTAAATTCAGAAACCTTAGAACCTGGTGTGCCTGGATCAGGGAATTTCTAATTTAGGGGTGGATGGGAAATGTCTACTCATAACTATAAGAGGTATTATTTGCCAGTTTGTTTCATTTTACCTAAAATTGTTTGTGTCACAATAGATCATAGGCCACTGCTGATTCAACAAGCACTACTGGTATCACCCCACTACCTGTGAAATAGAGGCTGCTAACTGATGAGTGAGAGGTGTTATAAGATGGCTTTCACACTCTTCAGCAAATACTTGGTTCAGTGCCAGGAAGGTTGAGAGCTCTCTGACTGCCTTGACAATTACTAGAATGTAGCAGTTAGGTAAATGAGGCTGCAGTAACAAGTAGGCCCCTCCAATAAGCTCTTTTTTTGCTCATGTCATAGTCTCAAGGGGATGTCCCCACTCAGCAGCCAGTGCTCCACATGGTGATTCAGGGGCCCAGGTTTCTTCCATCTTGTGGCTCTGACATTCTGCAGGGTCAAAGCAGCAGCATCCTTGTCCAGTCCTGGAAGAGACAAGACCAGAGATGGCCTCCATCCTTTGTGCTCAAGTCCCACTGGCTAGAGCTCAGGCATAAATCCACACCTAACTGCACTGGTCCAGCTGCATGCCCAAGAAGAACACAGAATTTGGTGAACAACCAAGTTCTAGGCTGTGGCTACCAGAACTTTGGAGGTCAATTTGTGTTCTCCCTTCTGGTAACTCATGCTATTTAAATCCCTCATTATTATAAATCCCTCATGTTAATCCATCACAACACTTCTAAATGCTAGCACTAACATTTACAAGTTGTGTCACTGTGGACAAACTACATAGTACCTCTAAGATACATATTCCCCTCATCTATAAAATAGTGATAGTGATATTACTTATAGATAGTACTTATATATTGTAGGGAATAAATGGGCTAGTGTATATAATGCATTCAGCATGGTGCTAGCTGTTAACTAGAATGACCACATTTATTATTTCCTTCTTCTGTTTTGACTGTTTTTCCAAATCAAAGAACATCAATAAATCTCTATTTTCATTATGTTCAAAGTATCATATGGAGTAGATATTTTATCCCTGCCCTCAATGAATTAAATCTATTTTGAAGATGAGACATAAAACTGGTGAAAAGTAAAGCCTTAAGAATATTTATACAGAATACTGAGCCAAAGATAGAAAAATTTCAATTAAAAAGTACGTGATTAATTCTCAAATTAGTTGTGTGTACGATGAAATTTTCAGAAGGGAGAGTTAATGTAAGATCTTATGGGGGAGGTAAGATTTGGATTTGGTCTTCAAGAGTAGATTCTAGATAAGGACAATAGGTAAGAATGAGGACAGAAGGCACTATAGGAAACTAGAATGACCGATAATAATAATAATAATAATAGAGGCAAAGACCAAGAAAACAGGGACATGGGGGAGGGGAAGGGGAGCAAGGAAAAGGTGATAGACAAGATGATACAATTTTTCTAAATGTATGAGAATAATAAAAATAAAGCTGGAAATATATGTTTGTGCTAATAGAAGGCTAAGCTAAGAACTTGTCCTTGTAGGCCAGTGACTAGCAAATCTAAATGTGCAGGAAAAAGCCTTTTGCAGGCAGGGGAAGATATATAAAAGGAGGTGGAGTGCAGGAGTTAAAAGCACGGGCTCCAGAGACACTGCCTAATTCAAACCTTGGCTCTCTCCTTAAAACATATGACCTTGGGCAACTTTTGTCAACCTGTCTCTCAGTTTTCTCATCTGTAAAATGAGGTGATAAACTTTCACAGAGCTATTGTGAGGATTGGATGACTCAATACACACATGGGAATCATTGGAAGAGGACCTGGCAGCATTGGTAGGGCATGCATTGGTATCAATGGTGATGACAATGATAGTCGTGGTCTGCCCCTAAGGGGGGCCTTCATTATTCCAGGATTGAAGTCAACCTAGCTCTGTACAAGTGCTACTAGTAGGACACCTTTCTTTCTTAGTAATCATGAACTCTCTAGAACCACTGGACCTTTAGAAACCTTTAATGAGCTTATGCTTCCATTTGGTTTCATCTATACAAGTAGACCCAGGCATTTGTAAGTCCAACTCAAAATATCAGTTTTCCCTGAAGCTAGGTATATTCATTTGCTAGGGTTGCCATAACAAAATACCACAGACTGGGTGATGTAAACCACAGAATTGTTCTTCTCATAATTCTGGAGGCCAGAAGTTCAAGACCAAGGACTTGGCAGGTTTGGTTTCTCCTGAGGCCTCTCTCCTTGGCTTACAGATGGCTGCCTTCTTACTGATTCCTCACATGGCCTTTCCCCTGTGTGCACATCTCTGGTGTCTCCCCGTGTGTCCAAATTTCCTCTTATAAACACAACAGCCATATTGGATGAGGGCCCACCCTCATGACCTCATTTTAGTTTAATCACCTCTCTAAGGGCCCTTTCTCCAAACACAGTCACATTCTGAAGTACTGGGGGTTGGGGTTTCATCATATGAATTTGGGGGGACACAGTCAATTCAACCCACAACACCAAGCTAGGATCTTTCTCCTCATTATAATATTTTCTCCAGTCCCCTGTCACAGAGGTCTCTTTTCATGACCATTATCTCATAATAAAGAGTCTGAGACTTTACCAAGAAAGCCAAGAGGTGTACTTGTGGTGACCATCCCCAGATACATACTCAGTACTTCCTGTGCCGTATTCTGGGCAGTGTGCCTGGATCCAGCCGTACATGGAGCAACCTGCCTGCCCTGGTGAAGTTTGCATTCTAATAGGGGTTCCATAATCTAACAAAATACATGACAGCACTTGGAGTGAGTCAGATGTGAACAAGTGCCATGGAGAATATGGAAGAACAATAAGAGAGAAGGGGAGCCCCCTGGACAGGGAGATGGCTACCTTATAAGGGGTGGTCATGGGAGCCCCTCTCCTAGGGTCACATTTTAGCAGTGACTTGAGGAAGTCAGGGAACAAGCCATGCGGATAATTGGAGGAAGAACATGTCAGGCCGACAGAACATCAAGTGCAAAGATCCTGAGCTGGGAGTGACTAGGAACATCAGTGTGGCTGGAGCAGAACAGGTGAGGGAGAAGGTGTTTGGAAATGAGAGGAGAGGTAGGTCAGGTCCCCTGTGTGGTGCCTTGCTGTCATTGTAGCGATGTTGGCTTTTGCTGGAGTGAAATGAGAAGTCACTAGAAGGTTTTTTTAAATTAATTTTTATTGGGGTATAGTTGCTTCACAATGTTCTGTTCGTTTCTACTGTACAGCAAAATGAATCAGTTATACATATACATACATCCCCTCTTTTTTGCATTTCCTTCCCATTTAGGTCACCACAGAGCATTAAGTAGAGTTCCCTGTGCTATACGGTAGGTTCTCATCAGTTGTCTATTTTATACGTAGTATCAAGAGCGCATATATCTCACTAGAAGGTTTTGAGCATGGTCTGATTTGTTTTTAAAGGCTCCACTCAGATTATTGTGTTGAGAATAGACTGGGTGAGGGAGTGAGGAAGGGTGAGTGAGTAGGTCAGCTAGTTACAATTGTCAGGTTAGGCGGTAACAGTAAAGTAGAAGCAGTGACGTTAGTAAGAAAGGTTTAGATTCTTGTAGAACCACCAGGAATTTCTGTTATTCCATCTGGTGCTTATAACTCCCTCTAGATTGCCTTTGGCATCCTGCCAATCAGCACTATCAAGGTTTCAGTTGCATTGAGCATTCTCTGTATCCTGGAGCCAAGCATACAGCTTAAATCCATGCATAGCCTCCCAAGCTCAATCTCCATATCAAAATAAATGAGCACTAACATTACATAAATCCTACATAGGAAACTGGATAAAGTAGGCATCTTTAACCATCTATATTCTGATCACAGGTTATAAAAAGTCCAACGCCAAAAGGAATGCAGAATGCCTCCAGATGGTATCATATTCGGATAAAGAAATATAAAATGTCATCATGCATGTGAAACACTTCTAACCAGAAAAGGAAAAGAGAGCAGAAGAGAGGAAGGCAGACCAGGAAAGTGATAAAATTTGCTAACCCTAAAAGTGGGTGACTGGCATGGTGCAATAGTTCTTGTCAATCCGTTTGGAGGCAAAGCTACAAAACTGTTTTCCAACTGCTGACGTTAAGAAGTTGTATCTTGAGTTTTTCTTATTTAAGATGAAGGCTTTAGCACAGTTCTCTTCATCTTTTCCTTCCCTGATTTCTGTTCATAGAGTCTGAGAGTTTAGCTCAACACAATTTTTATTAAGTAAAAATTATCGAGTAAGAGGTGGGCGGAGGGCTTCCCGGGTGGTGCAGTGGTTGAGAGTCCGCCTGCCGATGCAGGGGACACGGGTTCGTGCCCTGGTCCGGGAAGATCCCACATGCCGCGGAGCGGCTGGGCCCGTGAGTCATGGCCGCTGGGCCTGCGCGTCCGGAGCCTGTGCTCCGCAACGGGAGAGGCCACGACAGTGAGAGGCCCGCGTACCGCAAAAAAAAAAAAAAAAAAAAAAAAAAAAAGAGGTGGTGGGCAGAGGGCGGTTGTCTTTCGCTGCCCGGAACATGCGAACTGCGCATGTCAGATCTGCTTGGTAAACCAGGTGCACCACCGTCCTGGCCACAAGACTTGTGTGTCTCTGGACACTACCTTCCAGGGTTTTCCTCCCAGCTTTCACCAAGGCCTCCCCTGTTGTGAAGAATCCCATCACGAAGAATCGATGGCTCTTCACACCCAGCAGGGAATGTGCCACCAAGATAAGAATATTGGGATCTGGCATGGGAAAGCTGGCCAAGGACTCAAAGCGGCAGCTTTGGAACCATCATTGGAAAAAATATTTAAAATTGATCAGATGAGATGTTTTATTGCTAGAGGTACTGCTGTTGGTTTTGGTGTTCTGTGCTACTGTGGCTTGGAAATGTCTAATGAGATTGGCGCTATTGAAAAGGCTATAATTTGGCCTCAGTATGTGAAGGATAGAATTCATTCCACCTATATGTAGTTAGAAGGAAGTATTGGCTTAACAGCTTTGTCTGCCCTGGCAGTGAGCAGAACTCCTGCTCTCCTGAACTTGATGATGAGTTGTCATGCAGCCATGATTGGAGCTGGAATGCTGGTACAGTCGATATCATATGACAGGAGCCCAGGCCCAGAGCATACTGTAAAGTACATACGTGATCATGTTTGGCTTTCCATTGTTTGACACTGTTAGGAGAATCCACAATCCCAATCACATGGAGAATTCCTGTTATATAGTATGTGTGCATGTGAGTCTTACTTTTGAATCATCTAGAACAAAATATCCTTAAAACACTCAAGAAAATACTCAAAGCATGGAAATTGTTGCATTTTTAAGTATACAGACAATATGTTCATAACTGCTGAATATTTTTGTAAATTTATTGAAGTGTTTAAAGGAAAACATGCTTGCCTTTCTCATCTCTTCAAGCTTTAAAACCTGTTTGTGGTTTACACTTGAGATTATGAAAGCAGTTTTTCCCCTCAGATTTGGTTTCTTGCATTCCCTCTCAGAGAAATCACTAAAAAATGGAAGGCAAAGTGAGGTTTTTACATGAACTATAATCAATCAAAAATATAATGGAGAAAATGCTTCATTAGAGTTTTCCCTAGCAGAATTTTCCTCCTCTCCTCCATAGACCATTATTTAACTCTCTTGTGCCATTTGTAGGTTTTTTGATACAGAAGAGTTATTTTTGGAAGTTCTTATGAATGAAATAAGTATATGATTATTGAGATAGTTGGTGTTTTGACAAAGATTTATTACAGTAATCCAGAAATAATTATTCTTACCACCTCAAGTCACATAGAATGCTTATTTCTGACATAATAAAGGTCCCAGTCAGATAAAAAATTAAAAAGTAAAAATTATCACTATTACTAACTAGATATTGAAAAATGACCATTCTAAAGACTCTGGTTCCCCACCAGCTCTCTCAGATAAAAGCTGATTTTTTTTTTCATACTCCATGTGGTAGGTTGAAAAATGACCTTCCAAGAAGAGATCCACATTCCCATTCCTGGAATGTTACCTTATATGGCAGTTTTTGCAGATGCCATTAAATTCAAGATCTTGAGGTGGGGAGATTATCCTGGATTATCTGGGTCAGTTCAAAATGCAATCAAATGTACACTTCTTAAGAGTGAGGCAAAAAGAGATTTAACACACACACAGAGGAGAAGGCAATGTGAAGATAGAGCAGAGAGAGATTTGAAGAGGGAGCACAGCCTTGCCAATACCTTGATTTTGGCTCCGTAATACTGACTTTGGACTTCTGACCTCTAGAACTGTGAGAGAATAAATTTCTGTTGTTTCAAGCCACAGAGTTTGTATTAATTTGTTACAGCAGCTACAAGAAATTAAGACACCCACATACTTGAGAGCTGCAGTTTAAGTAAGTGGTTTGTTACCCTGAATGCTACTTCTAGACATAGCTTTCCCCTTTATCTATCAGACTTCACCATCAGACACCTCTTTCTTTTACTGTGATCTGGCTATCTCCTGACCACTTCCCACTCATCAAGGGATTTAGTGCTCAGCTGGCTTCATTCTCTTCACTCTCACTCTTTCAATCTACTTGGAAATTTCAACAATGCTCTGTTCCTGCAGATTTTTTACTATGCAGTTGAGAGGACGTGCCCTTCTCTCCACTCCAGCCTTCCACACTTTTATGCTTCTCCCGAAATCTTATCATCACCAATAACCTTACACCTTCTGAAATCTCAGTTCCAGTCATGCCCCTCCCATCTACCACCTCCAGCCCTCCCGGCTCATGGACTCAATTCTCTGCCCCAACCGTCTCTTGACCACACAGGGGCTGCCATTGCACTGATCCTACCACTTATCACTACTCCACACCACCCCCCACCCCTGTAGGTCCTCATTTACCTCCAGCTTAGAAGCTTTGATCTAGTTTGAGAACCATTTCCTTCCTAACACCCTTATTGGCCCTACCCTCTGTTTCTTCATCTGATTAAGCCTCCAATCTGCTTAACCAAACTATCTACCTACTCTGAGCTAAACATCTTACTTTAAATTCATGATGACTAATCTCAACTCAACACTGCCCAGCACTCCTACCCTACTTCCCTAGGATATTTGTTTTGTCTTTCTCCAACACAAATATTTCGGAACTTCTCGTTTTCAACAGACCACACATTTCCTCACTCAATCTCTGCTGATGACTTTGACTCATTCCTGAGTGAAAAACAAAACAAAACTCAGGAATCAGATGAAACGAACCTATCTTCCCACCACTAAAGCCACTCAAAACCCACTTTTCCTTCTCTATTGATATGATGGAATAATTGTCCCAGCTCCTAGCTGTGACCCATTCTTCCATGTTTACATGGGATCTCATCCCTGCTCAAGGAACTTGACCCTATAGTTTTCCCTTTTCTCTTGTGTTATCAACCGCACTTTCACAACTGGACTGTTCCCATTGGCTCACATACATTCTTTAATATCACTCATCTAAAAAAAATTTTTAAAGCAAACACCTGTCTTTCACTCCCACACTGGCCTCCAGCTACTTCATTTCTCTGCAGTCTTTCACACCCAAACCCCTCAAAATTATCTATACTCAGTCTCTATTTTCTTACCTTCTTTTCTCAACCTACTTTTTGGGGGTTCATCTCTCACCCCAACCACCTTCATGAAAAACTCCTTCAGTTTTTATCAGAGTCTCAAAACCAATGGTCAATTCCCTATTCTCATATTACCCAATCACTTAGCCCCTTTTAACCCAGTTAGCTACTTCCTTTTTTACACCTACTTTTCCCTGGGTTTCCTTAATACCATGCTCCCCTGGCTTACCTTGTACCTCACTGGCCACTCCTTTGTTTCATTTGTTGGCTCCTTCTTGTCTCCTAAGTCTCTAAATGTTGGAATACTCTGGACCCCATCCTTAGCCTTCTTCCCTTCCCTATCGGCACTTTCTCCCAATCTCATCTTGTCCAGTTCTGTCACTATGAATGCTAACCTATATATTGCTAACTCCAAAATCTGTACCTGCAACACTGATCTTCCCACTAAGATCAAGACCCAGATATCCAGCTACCTCCTCAGCATACCAAGTTTAACGAATCTTAAGGAGAAATCTTGATCCACCCCCCAAATCAGCCATGTGCATGTCACTAAGTGATAACCCCATATATGGTACCCCCCTATACCCAGTTGCTCAGGCCAAAATCCTCTTTCTCTCATCACTTACATCCAGTCCTCAGCAAGTGCAACATATATTTCTCAAATCCAAGCCACTTCTTAGCAACTCCATCAACACTCCAGACCACGCCATCATCACACCTCACCTACACCATTGCAGCAGTCTCCCTTACGCATCTCTCTTCTCCAACCCTTGTCTCTCTGTAACTCATTCTCTGAAGATCAGACATAGAGAGTTTTTCCAAGATTAAGTGTGATCACTGTCACTCTATTTAAATCTCTCTGATAGCTTCCTGTGGCAATTAGAATAAAATCCAAATTCTCTAGTATAGCTTACCAAGCCCTCTGTGATCTGACCCTGCATTAATCTGCTACAGCTTTGTTACAGAGATGGAATTTTCCGCTGCGCATTGTGCCTTTTCTCAGGGTTCCTCCTATTTTTCTGCTCTCTTTATTTTTATTTTTTTTATTTTCTCTTTTCCAGCTTTACTGAGATACAATTGACCTATAACGTATGTCAAACCATCACACTGTGCACCTTTAACTTGTGAGGAAGCTCCAAAGCACCGAGCAGGCTGCCACGTGGTAAGTGCACAATACATGTTTGTAAACGAGTGAAGGAAAGACTATGTCCGGACTATGTCAAGGAGTTGTTTTGAACTGTAGCTTCTTATTACCTCTGTCACCCTCTGCTGCTGATTACAAAGCGCCCTCCCAGCTTTTGCCTTTGCCAGTTTTTTCTTTAGTTAGCAGTCTCTGCTTTGGCCACTAGATGGCACAAGAGGAAAGTTCTTTAAAGATCAGGAATGAAGGAAAGGTGCTTGGGAGAGTTGAGCGGCAATAGGAACAAGGCAGCCACCCCCAGGGTTAATTGAACAAACCAGGTAGCCAGCATTTCACCGAACACATTGGAAGGAAGCAAAGCCTCCACAAGGCTGGATTTGAAACGACCTTTGGGCACTGGTGGATACAAAGACAAAAATACTCTCTGCAGATAGTAATAACCACCTGGTACATACTGCTGCCTTTTAAAGCCTTGCTGTAATCTGGGAGCACTGACGTGACTTACAGAAGCACCTGACAACTCCACTTGCTGAGATTCGGTGCTCACGAAGAAACTTTCTATTACAAATGGACTTTGTCTTTAGATCTGCCTCCAGGGAGAAAAAGCTATGGTCATTCCAGCATAAGACCTTCCAACCTTGTGACAGGTGTTATGTTTCACTGTAACAATAAATCGGTATTCTGTTTTAAACATCAGTCTCCTATGAGTTTGGTAAATGTGAATTGCAACCAGGAAAAGGACTTTCTCTTGGCAAAATGAACTATCTGATCCTATTCGAGTGGTGTGATGTCTGTGTTGAATGCCTCCTATGACATCTCTTGGTGGCACCACTGCTCTGGTGACCCATTTTCTACACACCCTTCTTTCACACATCTGTGGCCATGATTCCCCATCCTGGCTGCATATCAAAATTATCCATGAAGATTGTTACTGATGCAGAGTCGCAGACTCCAGCCCCAAAGATTCTAATTCAATAGATCTGGCGTTGATCTGGGAATCTGTATTGCTAAGAAGCCCAGTTGATTCCAACGAGCCTGGCTCTACACCTACAGTGTTTGAGAACCATTCATCTTTCTAAGTATAATTCCACAGCTTAGTCCAGAACCACAGATTCATGGAATATTTTTTTTGAAAAAGGTCTCCACGTCAATAAGAATGCCTTTTACAGCAACCCTGAACCCTCAGGTTCCCAGGGAAGGCATCAAGGACTAGACAGGAAGCTGCTAGGCCATTAAATCCTAACAGCCACAAGAAACTAGCAGACCTCTGGGACCTTTGACCTTTAACCAAAAGTATCAAGAGAATCCCATTAGCTCTTGGAGAAATGGCCCTGTCTGGTCAAACATGTATACATGAAGGACTTCCCCAGTGGTCCAGTGGTTAAGACTCCGTACTTCCACTGCAGGGGGGCACGGGTTCGATCCCTGGTCAGGGAACTAAGATCCTGCATGCTGTGTGGTGCAGCAAAAAATAAATAAATAAATTATACACACACACACACACACACACACACACACACACACACACACACACACGTACACATGAGACCATGAGACCAAGGTCAGATACATAATTTGTGAGCCCAGTACAGAATTTAAAATTATTAAAAAATTGAAGATGGAGACCGCAGGGCATTAAACTAAGTGTGCGGCCCTTCTGAACAAGAGGCCCTGTGCAACTGCCCGGATCCCATGCTCGTGAGGTTGGCCCTCTACAGGACTATTGGGACAGGCTACCACTGAGGCAGGAAGATTATTATAAATCAAGGGATAGCTGTATTTTTATCTGATCTTCTTTTCAATTTGCTTATTTTCCTGCATCCACACAGCAGCCAAGGTGATCTCTTTAAAGTGCAATCTGTCCCGTCCCTCCCCTGCATTAACTGATCCAGCGGCGCCCATAGATCCGGCATCAACTCTAAAGCCCTGAGCAGGGCTAGCACACTCGTTTGCAGTTTGACTCCTGCCCACTGCTCTCATGTTATGCTCCCCATTCTTTCTCTATACAACAGTCCACTGCCCTTGTTTCAATTCCTCTAGCTTTCCAGGCTTCTTTCTGCTCAGACCTCTCATGAATGCCATTCTCTGTGGCTTGAAAAATCTTCCCTACCTGTCCTAACCTGGCTAAATTTTGACTATCATTCAGGTCATAGGTTAAATGTCTCTTCCTCATGGAAGCTTTCTCTGACCCACCTTGGGACACACTCTCCTATCACCCTCCCCTTGCCTTTATAAATTTATTCCCACTGTTGTTAAATGGTGAATTGTGCTATTATTTGTTTAATGTCTGTCTCCCCTGCTAGACCATATGCTTCTATCTTATTATTGTTTGCCACAGTACCTAGAACACAGGAGGTGCTCAAGAAGTATTTTTGAATTAATGAATGAAAAATACCAACAAAGGCAGAAAGGGTGAAAATATCAGGCGCTGTGCGTGTTCCTCTTATTAAAGAAACACATCCATTCCAAAGCCCAAATCACTCCAAAAATGGATACTTGGCATTAAAATCTCCCTTAGAGGGCTTCCCTGATGGCGCAGTGGTTAAGAATCTGCCTGTCAATACAGGGGACACGGGTTCGTGCCCTGATCCAGGAAGATCCCACATGCCACGGAACAACTAAGTCCGTGCACCACAACTACTGAGCCTGCGCTCTAGAGCCCGTGAGCCACAACTACTGAGCCCACGTGCTGCAACCATTGAAGCCCATGCGCCTAGAGCCCATGCTCCGCAGCAACAGAAGCCACCACAATGAGAAGCCCACGCACCGCAACAAACAGTAGCCCCCATTCGCCCCCGTAGAGAAAGCCCGCGTGCAGCAACGAAGACCCGACACAGTCAAAGATAAATAAATAGATAAAATAGAAAAATAAAACCCCAAAACCTCCTTTAGATAGAAAAGGAAACAAAAGCAAAAATATACAAATGGGACCTAATTAAAAATTTTTGCATCGTAAAGGAAACCATCAGCAAAACAAAAAGACAACCTACTGATTGGGAGAAAATACTTGCAAAGGATATGTCTGATAAAGAGTTAATGTCCAAAATATATAAACAACTCATACAACTCAATATCAAAAAACAAACCACCTGATTAAAAAATGGGCAGAAGACTTGACTAGACATTTTTTCAAAGAAGACATACAGATGGCCAACAGGCACACGGAAAGTTGCTCAACATCGCTAATCATCAGGGAATCCACAAATCCACAATGAGACAGCATCTCATACCGGTCAGAATGGCTATCATCAAAAAGACCACAAATAACAAACATTAGCAAGCATGTGGAGAAAAGTGAACCCTTGTGTACCATTGGTGGGAATGTAAACTGGTGCAACCATTGGAAAAGACTATGGAGATTCTTAAAAAAAAAACGAAAAATAGAACTACCACAGACCCAGAAATTCCACTCCTGGGTATATATCCAAAGAAAATGAAAACACTAATTTGAAAAGATATAGGCACCCCAATGTTCATAGCAGCATTATTTATAATAGCCAAGTGTCCATCAACAGATGAATGGATAAAGAAGATGTGGTGTATATACACATATTAACCATAAAAAAGACTGACATTTTGTCATTTGCAACAACACAGATGGACCTGGAGAGTATTATGCTTAGTGAAATAAGTCAGAGAGAAACAAATACTGTATATTATCACTTATATGTGGAATCCAAAAAAAAACAAAAAACCAAACAAATAAATATAACAAAACAGAAACAGACTCACAGATACAGAGAACAAACTCTACCAGTGGGGGGAGGGCAAGGCATGGGTAGGGGATTAAGAGGTATAAACTATTATGTATAAAATGAATAAGAGGGCTTCCCTGGTGGCGCAGTGGTGGAGAGTCCGCCTGCCAATGCAGGGGATGCGGGTTCGTGCCCCGGTCCGGGAAGATCCCACATGCGGCGGAGCGGCTGGGCCCGTGAGCCATGGCCTCTGAGCCTGCGCGTCCGGAGCCTGTGCTCCGCAACGGGAGAGGCCACAACAGTGAGAGGCCTGTGTACCGCAAAAAAATAAAAATAAAAAAAGAATGAGATACACAGATATATTGTACAGCACAGGGAATATAGCCAATATTTTATAAAACTTTAAATGGAGTATAATCTATAAAAATATTGAATCACTATGCTGTACATCTGAAACTAATAAAATATTGTATTTAATTTTAAAAATAAAATGAAATAAACAAACTTCCCTTATGTAAAGGTTGACCATACCTCACAATTTTTCCAGGACAATCCAATTTTTAACAGTGTGCTTATTGACAGTACTTACTTTTGTTCACCAAAACTCCCTGTTTGGACATTGAATTACATGGACCTCCTGCTTACATACCACACTTTGGCAACATGAACCATCTTTCTTCTTCTCTTTCTCTCTCTGCGTAGGTGAGTTGATGATACAGTTTCTGTGCTTTGGTGGCTGTAGTATTAACAGAAGAGCTTAAGTTATTAAACCAGGCAGCTTTAATCTGTGAGGTCTCCTGAAGCAGTGAGGATTAATGTATTTTTATTGCAGAGCCAATGTAGCTATTCCATCGAGCTAGGGTTTGCTTCCAGCAACCCCCAAACTGGCCCCACTGCCTTTCTCTAGACGCACTTCCCAACCGTGAAGGATGCGATGGAATTTTACCTGGAGATTGACCCTGTCACCTTGAACCTGATCATCCTAGTTGTGAGCTACGTCATCTTGCTCCTGGTTTTCCTCATCTCCTGCGTGCTGTATGACTGCCGAGGCAAGGACCCCAGTAAGGAGTATGCTCCTGAGGCCACCCTGGACGCCCAGTCCTCCATCCACCTGGTGGTGATGCAGCAAAGTGCTCCGCGGGCCCACTGGGCAAGGGGCCCTGGCCTTCACTTTGGGAATCGTGCTCCTCTAGGGAAGAAAAGCACAATGGTGTGAGGCTGGCTGAAAGATACTGGGGAGAGAGCACTAGACATTCTGGACAAAACTTTCCCCACGTGGCTACAATTCTCTCGGCACACAGGTCCTGCTTGGCTATGTAAGTGGGAGCTCTGCCTTTCTTTCTGCTTTCTCGTCATCCTCCTTGAGGGTGAAGCAACTGTTTAAGGTAAGAAGCCCACGGCGACCTTTGGTCAAGGTCTCCAGATGCAAAATCTCAGCAATACCATTGCTTAGTGAAGCTGGTTACAAGTACATTCCTGATGAAGCTCTCCTTGCAACTTCTAGGAGAGATTGACATTTGTTTTTTTTGTTTTTGTTTTTTGCGGTAGGCGGGCCTCTCACCGTTGCGGCCTCTCCCGTTGCGGAGCACAGGCTCCGGACGCACAGGCTCAGTGGTCACGGCTCACGGGCCCAGCCGCTCCGCGGCATGTGGGATCTTCCCGGATCGGGGCACGACCCCGTGTCTCCTGCATCGGCAGGCGGACTCTCCACTGCTGCGCCACCAGGGAAGCCCAAGAGATTGACATTTGAGAAAGGGTTTAAAGAAGTGAGTGCAATGGTGTGTGGGCAGGGGGGAGGTGAGGAATGGGACTAGCTCAAATCTATCCTATATTTAGCAAATCCTTTCTTTTCAAGGCAACCACTGAACTTTTCCAGACTTTAGATTTTTATTATTTCTATAGGTACCAGCTCTTCACGTGCATTCCTCACTGTGAGTCAATATGGTGAACACAGTAACCGTAGAGCATGGTGGTTGACTGACAAAGCTTGGAGCCGGGGTTCAGACCCTGCCTCCTTCACTTACTGGCTGTGTGACCAGGGCCATTTGTTTGTGCCTCAGGACTAGTGGGAGGGCCTCCAGGCTGTTTGGAGTATTTAAATGGGTGAATTCACTGAAGACACCTGAGACAGTACTTGGCACGTAGGGTTAGCTGTTATGATGAATATTAATATTATTCCCTTTCATACTTCCCATCAAGAAGTTTAATCTCCAGTCCTCAAATCTGACCTGGTCCAATGCAAAGTTACTGAGGTCCCATGGCTTGGTGTTTCGGTCCCCCAAGAACTACTTGCTGTTTTCCTGTTCCCTTTCTTTGCTGCTACTAACTATAAATTTGTTTTTCTGCTCATTCACTTATTTTCTCAATTTTGAATTAGTATCTCCTTGGTGTATGAACTTTTTAAAATTAATCCTCCCTGCTCTGAGCTCAGAGCAACGTATATGTTCACCTGGTGATTTACTAAACCCCTTCTTCTAATCAGGCCCTGTTGGAAATACAAAGAAATGAGTGTGTCATGAACCTCTCTTCGGTCTTTGCTGCCTAACAGGAAGAGGAGGAGTCAGGAATGACTCAGAGGATGAAGGACAAGAAAGCATTGCAGATTCTGTACTAGAAGTCCACCTAGAGTGCAGGAGTCTGCAGAGACACGGGTGCCTAGCACTAAGAAGGGGCTCAAGAAACATTTACATAATGTTGAATAAACAATTTCATCTTAGACTCAGGCTTCAAAGATGAGATGATTTGTCCTGAAAGATAAGCAACTATTTTCTAGAAGGACAAAAATGTGTTGGGGGCTTGGAAGTAGGACAGGAGATGGCATTTTAGATAGAAGAGATAATATAGACAAAGCTTAGAAGCAGAAATTGTAGAGTTCACTGACTGTGACAGTCTGATGGCTTCCAAAACTTGGAAGAAAAAGTGAGAAATTAAGTTTCATTTTAACTTATAGAAAACTTGAAGAGGAGGTACTGGCCCAGCCTGCCCTGCCAGCTTCAGCAATGCACACTGTTTTGACATTGGATTGTTGAGTAGTATAACAAAAACAAACGAAATCCCAGTAATTTTGTTTTCGGATTTTTAATATTTAAAAATGTTTCTTTATATTTTATCAGAAAATCATATTTTCTCTTACATATGTGATTTGAAAATTATATTGAGAATCTTTCAGAGAAACTTCTTTCTTTTATGGTCAAGGAGCCATCCTTACCTTAATAGTGAAAATATAAAATTAATGGGAAAATAGAGTAAATTAACAGGCAGCTTCTAAGAACCTGCACTTTCCCTAGTGTGAACTTCACCCCGACTAACCTAATTTATTTCCCCATCATGGGAATGCATATAAATTAGTGGAGAAAAAAATATATCAGTGAAGAAAAAAATCCAAGGACCACAAGAAAAGTGTTGACAACAATAATAATTGTAATCATAGCTTTTTTTTTTTTTTTTTTTTTTTTTTTGCGGTACACGGGCCTCTCCCTGTTGTGGTCTCTCCCGTTGCGGAGCACAGGCTCCAGACGCGCAGGCTCAGGGGCCACGGGCCACGGGCCCAGCCGCTCCGCGGCACGTGGGATCTTCCCGGACTGGGGCACGAACCCGTGTCCCCTGCATCGGCAGGTGGACTCTCAACCACTGCGCCACCAGGGAAGCCCATTGATAATTTTTAGATAAACAAATAGTTTCAATTATATTTCAATTCCACATTGTGGTCAATTGAAGAAGAAAAATTAACAGAAATGGAAGGAAAGAAAAATAAATTCAAAGAGAAAGAAGGAGAACCAGAAGAACAGAAAACCAAATAGTTAAAGTAACAACAACGACAGAAAAGGGAACAGAAATAAAGTCAGAGGAGAGAAAAAAGAAGGAAAGAAGGAAACTAAAAAGACTCTAGGGTAGATGTTGGAAAAAAGGGCATTAAGCTTTTCCAAGTCTGTGGTTCCTTTGATTTGTGGTTCATCTGGAGTTGTGTTCTCCAACAGGAGCCAGCTTCTCAGATTTTGAAACAATCTTTTTTGTATAGCACGTGCACTTAGAATCTTATAAGAAGTAGAAGTATCTTTAAGAATTCTACCAACAAGGAAACTAGCCCGGAAAGAAGAGTGATTTTCCCAAGAGCCTTTGGCTTCAGAACTGATACAAAGATCCTGTTATTCCCTTTTTCCTATTTGTTCCCCAGTTCTCTTTCAGGTAAACATTATCTCTTACCTGTTTGTAGTTTAAAACTTTGTGATTTATTTCTTAGTTTTTAAATAAAGCTTTAATTCCCGATGGAATTATTAGTTGCACAGCTATGAAATTGTAACTAATGTCTTAAAGTCTGGTGAAATGGGTGGCAGCTAGAACCAAGGAGTTCCTTTTACAGTCAAATACTACAGCATTGGGGCTTCCCTGGTGGCACAGTGGTTGAGAGTCCGCCTGCCGATGCAGGGAACACGGGTTCGTGCCCCGGTCCGGGAAGATCCCACATGCCGCGGAGTGGCTGGGCCCATGAGCCATGGCTGCTGAGCCTGCGCATCCGGAGCCTGTGCTCCACAACGGGAGAGGCCCACGTACTGAAAAAAAAAAAAAAAAAAAAAAACTACAGCATTATTTTTGTTTCCTTTTGGGATTAGGACTCCCTTATTCCACCTTCTTTTAATTCATTATTCTCCCATCATGCACAATCTTTATCAAAGCAAATGCAATATTTTGGCCTAATTTGGATGATAGTTGTGGGAAAGACATAAACAAAAACTCTTCCAAGGCCAGGGAAGGGAGGGAGAGAATGGAGGTTTGTCAGGAATCTCTACATGCCAGATACCTTTTTTTCACCCTCCCCCTCCCCTATGAGAAAGACACAATCAAAAGTAGTTTAAAGATAAGAAAATAGAGGCTCAGGAAAGCACTAGAGCTTGTGCAAGTCCACAGCGGGTCCATGCAGGAGGCAGCATCTGAACACAGTTGTAGGTGTGTCACCACTGCTCTCTATTTTTTCCAGCCATTCAAGGGCAGTAGCAAACCCATGTTTATTCCTCTTTTTCTCTCTCCCATGCTAGAAGTGCACACCTGGGAGGCTGCTCAAGAAAAAGCTGTTAAATCATATAACAGTTTTCCAGATTTCCAGCAAAGGAAAAATAAATTGTGATAATTTGGCCAGAACATTATCTTCTGATATTCCCAAAGACACCAAGATGGAATGGCCTTAAGGCAGGGCTTGGCGCCAGAAAACGCCAAGCTCAAAACCCTCTGTCTCTACCTGCTGTTGAGCCTTTTATGCATCACTTTACCGCCTAAGCCTTTTGCCCAATTTTAATACAATGTTGTCGATGAGGTTTAGAATGATATATGTAAAATATCTGGCATGTGGTATGATTTCAACACAACGAAAGCCACTATTATTATTATCATACTAGCAGATAAGGTGAAAGTAAGGTTAGGGCATCTCGCCACTCAGCGGCAAAGACTGCTCCTGCAGATTCAGGCTCATTTATGGGACCGCTGAGGGGAAGGAGGATGAGGTTGGAGAGCTGCCCCACACAGCAGGAATTGGGAAATAGGGGGAAGCATCTGTGATGGGTTGAAGACATATGTTGAAGCCTTTACCCCCAGTACTTCAGAATGTGATCCTGTTTCAAAATAGGATCAGTACCAGTATAATTAACTAAGGTGAGGTCATAGCGGAGCAGGGTGGACCCCTAATCCAATATGACTGGTGTCCTTATGAAAAAGGGGAACCTGGACACAGACATACACACCGGAGATTATCTGTGAAGACTAGAGTTATTCTACCACTTGCCAAGAAACTACCAGAAGGGAAGAGAGAGGTCTGGAACAGATCCTACCCTAGTGCCTTTGGAGGGAACATGACCCTGCCAACACCTTGACCTCAAACTTCATGCCTCCAGAACCATGTGACAATAATTCCTGTTGTTTAAGCCACTTAGTCTGTGGTAAATTGTTAGGATAGGATTAGCAAACTAATACAGTGCCTAAAGATATTTTTTTTGTTGTTTTGTTTGTTTGGTTGTTTTGCGGTACACGGGCCTCTCATTGCTGTGGCCTCTCCCGTTGCGGAGCACAGGCTCCGGACGTGCAGGCTCAGCGGCCATGGCTCACGGGCCCAGCCACTCCGCGGCATGTGGGATCATCCCGGACCGGGGCACGAACCCATGTCCCCTGCATCGGCAGGCGGACTCTCAACCACTGCGCCACCAGGGAAGCCCCCTAAAGATAATTTTACTTCATATAATGGGACGCTTAACATTGTAAGGCTTTTTGGAGTCAGTGACATGATTCTTTTGGATGTGACACCATAGTGAGTTGGGGCCTTGGGCAGAAGCTAGAAAGCTAAGCTTTATCAGAGTTACCTGGGAAACAGACATGCACAAGCAGAGTAACAATTTGTTGTGTTTTTAAGGAGGGTAGAATACAGGAGAAATGTCTTGAGGAAGAAAATGTGCTTGTGGTTTTCCTAAATAGAAAGTAAAAGATAATTGAGAGGAATAAGTTCTATAAAGATGAGGAAGGGGCCAGTCACAAAGAAAAGATGTTATGGAGTCCAAGTGTAAACCTACTGGGTTGAAGCCAAAAAAAAAAAAAAAAGCCTCAGAACTAGCCTTAAAGAATCCAAGTCTCGGGCTTCCCTGGTGGCGCAGTGGTTGAGAGTCCGCCTGCTGATGCAGGGGACACGGGTTCGTGCCCCGGTCCGGGAAGATCCCACGTGCCGCGGAGCGGCTGGGCCAGTGAGCCATGGCCGCTGAGCCTGCGCGTCCGGAGCCTGTGCTCCGCAACGGGAGACGCCGCGACAGTGAGAGGCCCGCGTACTGCAAAAAAATAAAATAAAATAAAGAATCCAAGTCCCTCCAGATATCCCATAGATACTTCAAAAGCCACTTAGTGAGTGCCAGACACATCATTTAATCTGCCAGAAAATGTGGTAGGGGGAGGAATATTTATTCTTATTTTAGAGACAAGGGAGTTTCAGATGGTCTTGCCTGAACTTTTAGGGGACAGAATGGGATTAGCAGAGCCCTGGGATCCTGACTCAGCCCTGAGTTTGCCTATAATTCCATGGCAGCCCCGAATCTATGCAGAGTAGCAGAGCAATTGGGCCTGCTCAGTGCACACTTTTGCAATCTGTCTCTCACTGCCTTTACTTTCAGGCAGCACTGTTAACACAGACCTCCTGACGAGGGCAAAAGCCCCTGAGCACTAGAGGACACAGTCCAGTGTTGCTCAAGAGTACCAAGGACAGCTCTTTTCTCATTACTTCATCTTCCCTGAGAACAGTAGTGGTTGAAATATACAGGGTAAAAGAACACTTGGGCTGTCAGTGTTCCAGATAAGGGTTTTGTAACACTAAGATTAAGAAAGATCTCAGCTATTTCACATCCTCCCAAGATAGTGGGAAATTGTCTGCACATGCTTATTTTTTGTTCAAAGCTTCTCTGTACTTGACTGTTATTTAATTAAACATCAGCCATATGCTGGGATCTGCTGGTTGGCCTCAGCTGCAATCTAAGGTTGAAAGACATGCAAGACTTAGGAGATACTAGAAGAATGCGGACTTGGTTAGGATGAAGGGGACCGAGGGAGAGGAAAGCCTGTTGTTCCAAGGGCTGGGGTGGGGTGTGCTTCAAATTGGCCAACAAGCGTGCAGAAGAAACGTGGCAGTGGAATTTGGAATCTGAACTGTTTGTCAGAACTGATAAGGACATTCTTACCATGGAAATTTATCAGTGACAAGTTGCTTGCCATTAGGTGAGGGAGAAAAACTTATGATAGAATTTTGGAGAAAAATTTCAATGTAACAGTCATTAGACAGCTACTCAGGAGGAAAACCAGAAGGTCCAGATAAGGAAACAATTGGTTTCTTAAATGGCAACAAGAAAGTCCCCCTAAATTTAACCTAAATCTCTTCTGCCTCTTATACTCTACATTCATTTTCTCTCATTTGCCTCTTCTGGGTTTTTTGGGTTTTTTAAAATCACTGTTTATAGGGTGATTTGTATAAACATGTCTCATGAAAGGATCCAATCAGATTAGATCACAGTCATAAGTTTGGTGATCACAGTCATAGCCTATTGACGGATCACCATCAGTTGTGAGATGTCTGCGAGTCATTTGTTACTAAAAATAAGTTATCTAAGTTTGTGAATGATTTACCTATTTTCAAATAGGGGGTGAATTAAAGGTAATCTCAATCCTAATGCCATTGTCACTTCTGTGTACTCCAGTGTTGTTGCTGAGGCAGCGCAGATACAGGTGTGGTGACAGCTAACATGGAAGCAGTTGCACAGAGCTATTGATCACTTATCTATTTGACAAATATTTGACCTACTTTGTACAGGCCTCGTGCCAGGTCCAGGAGATACATGAAGCACACAACAGATGCAAGTTCTGTCCTCACAAAGCTTTCCAAGTAGCAGGAAAAACTCCTGAACATTTTTCATGTATTGTCTGTCTATCCACTACAACCCTAAGAGGTACTGTCTTTTTCCCAATCTTATGAATTTTTGGTAGCTAAGACTCTAAAACCCATTCTCCAGACCAGCGGCCTCCAAGCACCTCTGAGCCTGCATTCCTTTCACTAAAGAAAACTTTAGTACTCACCTGTGTGTGTGTATTTAAATAAGTATACATTTATGAATAGTTAAATAATATATATTTAAATAAGTCTAGATTTGTAGATAGTTACACTTTATATATACACATATGCATATACTTATACATTTTATGTACTTTATGGATCTTCCTGTCCACCTCACCTTGGAGACCGCTGCTTCACACCAACACCATTCCACCACCTTGCCTCCTGATTTTCTCTATGTATAATGGCAATAATCTACCTCCAATCTCCCTTAGCCTAACCCTAGGTTTTGCTCTGGATGAGTGTGGATGGGTACCTTGTCTAAGACCTTGATCTAGGAAATATATTTTTTTTAATAATGAGCAGTAATTTTGAAGTTTGCACTAGATCTTTGTACTGTTAAGGACGTCTTGGCAAAATTCCTTGATGAGTTTTTTAATATGCAAAGATAAGTTCTTCTACTTTGTAAATCCTATTCATTTACTTTGAATTCTCTTTCCTGGCTGGATCTTAAGTACCTCCCACAAAAGAGTGAGTGTCCTGTATGCCTGTTTCAGTCCCCGCAGCACCCAGTAAAGGACTGAACACATCAGGAAATCTTCATCCTGTTAGAGAAAGGAAGACTTTTTTACTTCAAGTGTAGAATAGGAATTACTATCCTGTGGAAACAAAGAGTCCCAGACACAGGAGGGAGGTGGCTATAACCAGAGCAATAGAAAAGAGTCCTTCCACCTCTCTACCCATTGTGGCCCCAGTGCCACCAAAATCACCCAACTTCCTCTTTCCCTCTTTGCTTTTTCCTCTATGAAGATGCCTCTACTGAACCAGCCTCTACTGAACCAGGGAAATGGTTACAAGTCCTCCTGGACCTGGTCCTGCCACGTCCCTCTGTGCCATTAGAGTCTGCTGCTGCCCCAGGTTCCAATTCTAACCCAGTCACTAACTTCCTGGGAGGTTTTAGGCCCCACTCGCTCATCTAGAGAAAGAAAGCAATGAAGTTAATTAACAACCATCCAAGGTCCTTCCAGCTCTGGCATTTTTGACCCCATATCTCTCCTTTTTCCTGAACTTTCCTCTCTCCTGGCCTTTTAGAATGAAGAAACTATAGACAGGAGGATTTGTTCCAAAAACCTGCCTTTGGTTGTGGCATTGTTATTGATCAGGGAGCTGCAAAGTGAGGCTTAACGGAGGGCTAAGTCCTTTTCTTTCACAGGAGGCATGCACACACCCCATTTTCTAACATGTTTTTCATCTGACATTTCAATTAACCATCCCCACGTTGGTGCTTCTTCAAGTCAAGGTCTCTTTTGCACGCTTTGGAAGGAGCATAAACTGTGACAAATGGTCTCAGTGTAGGCATATGGTGATGCATTGATTTCCTAGTTGCTGGGATGTATTAACAAACTTATTGTTCCCAAATGTAAAAATAATGAACTTACTGCCAAGCGTGGAACATTGACAATGTGAAACAGATTAGATTTATTGGAGCCTTGGAGACAATCCTTAATTTTTAGTAGAACATTGCCTTTTATTTCCATCCTAAGTGAATTTCAATTGCCTTCCCCCTAAAACCTTGTTTTCACATGGTCGCAGTGATTAGGAATTTTTAAAAAAATTTTTAAATGGATGCATTAGTTAGAAATTATGCTCAGCTATGACTAACAAAGACACAAAACACAGTGGCTGAAACATGATGGGGACTTTGTTATCTCTCCTGCAGCTTGAAGTTGGGAGGGAGATGGTTCAACCTTGTACAGTGGCTCTAAGATACCCCCAAGGACGCAGGTACATTTATTTCTGCCCCATCAGCTTTACTTCATGATTTCTATCTCTGAAGTTGTCTTCTCATTACAAGATGGCCACTGCAGTGCCAAACCTTCCATCTGAGTTCCAGGCAGGGAGAGAGAGGAATAAGAGGGGAAGGGCAAATGGGCTGATACCAGTCAAGTCAGCTGAGAGGCCCACTCAACCACTTCTACTTATATTTCATTGGCTAGAACTTAACCAAATGTCTACCCCCACCTGCAAAGAAGCCTGGAAGATGCAGATTTTTGCAGGGTACATTGACATTCCCCCCAACCAAATTCAGGGTTTCATTACAAAAGAAAAGGGAGAGAATGAATTTGGTATAGGCAACTGTCCTAGTGGGGTTGTTTTTCCTTCTAAAATTAATACCTGTTTGTTAAGGTAAACGTGAAAGCTCTGGAATTGGAAAAGAAAGAGATAATGATGATTTTAACTACCCTAAGTGATCTCCAGTAGCAGTTAGTGTAATTGCATGCTTCATTTTTTATTAGTATTTGTGTTTTTCTGATTGTATTTTTTTGACTATAAAAGTAATGCCTATCCATTAGGGAAACATTGAGCAAAGTATAGAGAAGAAAACAGGAATCACCCATAACCGAGAGATAATCATTATACTATTCTGTTGCATTTTCTGCCACTTCTATGTATATTTCTCATATTAGTAATCATAGTGTATGTATAAGCTGGTACCTTTTTTAAATTTTCTACATAAAATAAGTGAATTTACATATGACCCTACCTAACGTCTCCCTGCACCCTTATAACAGAGCATTCCAAATCGTGGTTGCAAAGCTGTTTGGAAGGTGCTTAAAGTAGGAGAGAATGAATAGCACAGACTGGCTTTCTCCTGTTCTGCTTCTGGGAGGCCATACGGCAGATCTGGCTCACTTCTCACCCTCACTCTATGACTATATCATATGCTCTCCTTTCTGTATTTTTCCATCTTAAAAAATGTCAAGTGTACATGCCAAAAGTTAAAATGATTCTTCAGGGAACATGAACTGTCATGCCCATTCTTACTGCATGGCTCACACAGGTGGGTTTTGCTCTGGCTTGTACATTCATAGTATCTCATAGCTAGATAGGGCCTTCATGGCCCCATGCCCAACCCCTCATGTAACAGTGGAGAGAAGCAGAAAGGAAAAGTGCCCTGTTCAAGGTCACATGGCATGCTCAGTACCAGAACTCCGGCCTCCCAAGTACCTTTCTAGTGATTTTCCAACCTACTTGAGATGCTTTGGATGGTGCAACTGATTGCTAAACTTCAAAGGTGTTATGAGTCCCACAGAAAATACATAGCCAAATGTAGCCAGTTGCTAAAGGAATTAACTAAAGCCTAGAGATTGGTAACTTGCTTAGGGTGGCATTTCTCAGATGGGCAATTCCATTTAATATACTTGGATTTTCAGAGAAAATACACACTCTACAGAAAACAAGTTTTTCCATCCAGTGTTCATTTGCTATGAGCTCAGACCTTGCTAAGTGACAAAACGTTGTGCTATAGATTATAGAATTCACAGCCTGGTTGGGGAGATGAGAGAGACATGAGCCAATATGGCACATTCATACAATACAATGTCATGAAACTGTAAAGGAATGAGGTAAATCTGCAGGAACTGCCATGCCCATCATGTATCATTAGAAGAAAAATGCTGATCACAGAGGAGGTTGGTAGTATATGTAGTATGATTTCTTCTGTGTTTAAGAAACAAAGTACATTCACACACTTACATGTTTTCTATGCACAGAAAATATGTAGACAAATACACACCAACTTTTAACAGTGGTTATTCAATAGAGTGGAATTTTAAGATGGGGAAATAACTTTTTATTTACTTTTTTCTCATGTTTCTGTTTTTAAAATACAATTATGTATAATCAGTTTCCTCATCATACATTTTGAATAATTATAGCAACTACCACAGAGGAATTGTGACAATTAAGTGAATTGCTATGAATAAAATGCTTAGAACTTTGCCAGGCACATACTAAGAGCTCAAGAAACATTAGCTTTTATGATGATGTTGGGGGGTGTTGGGGGGAGAGATGAGGGCTCACATGCTCTTGCTGAGCATACACATTCATACAAGTTATTTATAAGGCAATTTGACCAGATACATATGCCAAAAGCCTTTAAAATTTGAAAGCATTTTGACCCAGCCATTCCACTTTCAGAAATTTCTTCTATGGAAAAAATTGTGTAAGTATGTAAGAAATATGTACAAAGATGAATAAAGAGCAAAATGTTGGCAACAAGCTAAATGTTCAAAAACTGGAATGGTTTAATAAATTATGGTGCATCTTTACAATGGAATAGTAAGCATTCATTGTAGCAGTGAATTCATTAACATGGTAATATGTTAATGATATAACATTAAGTGAAGAAAAGCAAATTTCCGAACAGCATATACAGTATGGTTACATTACGGTACAAAAAATATACATATGTATGTCTAAAAGCACATGCACTTAAGTATTAATAGTGTTGCACCCTGGGCAATTGTGAAAATTTTCTTCTTGTACTTAGCTGTAGTTTTCAATTTTTCCTACAATGAGTCTCTATTACAAGTATTTTTTTAAAAGGCCAAGGGGGAGCATTTCATAACGTAGCCTCCATGCCCAGGCATGGGGACACCTCTGCCTGGGAGCCAGAGGAGATGTAAGTGCTTCCAGCCTCCAAGGATCATGTGGGCAGGTTTTCTCAGTCTCTACTGCAGACTCAGCAGACATGGGGCTAGTGTCATGGCCTGACTCGGGAGACAGACTTTTGAATGTTGATTGAATGCCAAAAGAAGGAAATAGATGAGCAAAGTTGGGCCATGTCATTGCAATCAGCAAACTCAAATTCTTATGATGACAATTCTTCTAGTTTTTCCTGGTACAGTCCCAGTTTATGTCTTTTGTCCAGCATAATAATGAATAACATCTCTTTCATTCTAGGTCACCCTACCCACATGGAGTTTACTCACTTGTTTCATTGATTCCTTTAACTTGTTCTTCTAGATGCTGTATTTCCTGTACATTAAAGTTATTGAAGGCTTGTTCAGGTTCAACTTCTTTTTTGGCAAGAACTCATTATAGGTGGTTCTGTTTCCTGTATATTGCCTCATATCAGGAGGTGTGCAATGTCTGGTTGCCCCACTTTCAGTGATAAGCAAATTGAAGAGTGGATTCAGGTGGTGTCCAGGTGGTCAAGCCATCGCAAAGTTCTCCATCAACCTTTTGTCTCATGGTTTCATCAATTGCTGATCATTGCCTGAATGATTGCATTAGAAGTTAGAAAATAGGTCTAGCTCTATCATTCCTTCCACATTTATTGGCTGGAATTCTTTTGTAAAGAAGTCTGTCCCTCATCAGTTAGGGCTGGGTTACTCTCTAGTACAGTTTATATAGAAAGGACAGAATACATGCTAAACTCTTTCCTTGTAATGGTCAATTTTCAGAGTAAGGAGTTGAAACCCTTACAATGGTACCCAGAGTTTTCTGGGTTTGGGGGTGGTTTTTTCTGAAGTTTTCTGTTTACTTGGTTTTTGGTGGGAAGATGTCTATCTATTTCATTCTTAAAATTTTGGTATCATGAATTCATTGAGTTCTTCTATGTTAAGTCTAAATACATTTATAAAACAAATTATACTTTTTTGTTTGTTTGTTTGTGGTGCGCGGGCCTCTCACTGTTGTGGCCTCTCCCGTTGTGGAGCACAGGCTCCGGACCCGCAGGCTCAGCGGCCATGGCTCACGGGCCCAGCTGCTCCGCGGCATGTGGGATCTTCCCGGACCGGGGCACGAACCCGTGTCCCCTGCATCGGCAGGCGGACTCTCAACCACTGCGCCACCAGGGAAGCCCCAAATTATACTTATTAAATTAGGAACTGTCTGTATTAATCAGGGTTCTCCAGAGAAACGGAACCAGTGAATGTGTGTGTGTATATACTGTATATATATGTAGAGAGAGAGAGAATTTACTCTAAGAAGTTTGCTCACACAATTGTGAGCCTGGCAAGTTTGAAATCTGCAGGGCAGCCCGGCTGACTGAAGAATCAGAGATAAGCCGAACAACTCGAGTTTAAGCCTTCTGGAAGCAGCCTTAAACTTCTTCTGTTAAGCCCTTCAACTGATTGGATGAATCCCACCTACATTATGGAGGGTAATATGTTTTATGCAAAGCCAGCTGATTTAAATGTTAATCTCATCTAAAAATACATACCTTCACAGCAATATCTAGACTGATGCTTGACCAAATACCTGGGTACCATGGCCTAGCCAAGTTGACACATTAAATTAACCATCACATTATCTCTATTTAAAAAAAAAAATGGCAACACAAGTTAGGAAATGCAAAATGAGTTGTAGAATCAATGCTTACTGTGGGTGTTCGCAGATGCAGAAGAAACTCTTGGGCTGAACCAAACAAGAAAGGTTCGCATTAGTCATTTGTGTGTGTTCTACTGGCTTAGGTGCTAGACTGAGTGTTGGCAAAAATGGTGCTAGTTCAGGCACTTCTCATGTAACTTCTCTTGTGTAATTTATACTAGTTCACTGAGATTCAGAATCTTCATCTGAAAACCAAGGATAATAACATCTGTCCTACCTGCCATTATACTTTGTCATGACAGCCAAAAGAATTTATGTCTATTAAAGCATTTTGAAAACTCTGCATGTTATGCAAATGTAAGGTGCTATTAGACCACTTTTGTTAACAGCCAACAAATCACAGAGTGTCAAGCAAATGTGCTTTAAAGCTGCAGCCGTAAGTGCAAGGCCACATTATGATGATGTTCAGGGACTTTCTCTTCATTTGAGAAAGGCCACCACTCTTAGCCCCACATTTTAAGAAGAGGGAAAGTTGTTACTTCCCTAAAGGAAAAAGAATCAGTGTACTAATTTGCCATATTAATGCCTCTGTCTGTAAATTCATGTTTCCCCTAGAGTCCCTATTTCTGTATGTCAACCATGTAGCATTGACAAATGCAAATGATGGATATCTGATTGGCTTGACTCATTCATTTACTTACTCAATAAGCATTTATCAAACACCTACTATATGTGAGACACTATGCCAGATGCTATTGGAGGTACAGAAGTGAATCAAATCTAGATTCTCTCCTCAAGCAATTTACAGGTTCTTAAGAGGAAGAAGCCATAATTTTTTTAAAAAATACAATACAATATAGAAATTGAAATGTACAATGAGAGAGATAAGTGACATCCCATGGAAATTCAGAGAAGGAGAGATCAAGTTCAACTGAAAGTTCCAGACAGCTTCTTGGAGGAGGTGGCACTGAGCTAGCCTGCAGAATAGGAATAGATTTGGGCCTGGGCAGTGGAGGGGCAGGCAAGGTGGAGCAGATGGTATTTGGGGGGAGCGTTGTAAATGTGCTGGAGAATACAAGGTTCTTGAAGGGAAGAAGTAGGAACGATGTTTGGACATGTGCTATTTGTGGCAAATTACAAATTCTCTCCTTTACCTCTAACTTCCTTCTCTGTAATTTTGGAGAGGATCTGAAGATTCATCTAATGATGGCAAAAAGGCTTCCTCTGTCTAGCCCACCAGCTTCTACTAATGGGTAGCAGAAGGTCATATCTGGTCGGTCAGCTCAATGAAGAAGGTTACTGTCCAATAACTACTTAATAAATTATAATTTTATTATGTTTATGATGCTTTCAATTCTAAAACTATAAGATTCCAATTTTTAACATTTTAGATATAAATCTTTCTTAGCTAGAGTACCCATGGCCATGCTTCCCAAACCTAAAATACAGAACTTAATTTAGCCTCCTTGATGATTCAGAGTCAGCCTCAAAAACAGAAAGGATCAGACTGTGCTGTATCACAGCATTGCCAGGACCCATGGGAGCACAAAGGATTATTTATCTCAAAACTCAGTGACTCCAGATTGCTCTGTTTGTTACCCTTTTTTTCTTTTTTTTCTGCCTTGTTGCTGAGCATCCAAAGCTCAGATTTTGATGGTCTCAGCAGCCCCACCCATCTCATCCCATTTTTGTTCTGTTTGCTGCTTCTATTCCACATGAGGCCTGGAAGTCAGATCACCAAGTTCTGTTAGAATTACACGTAAAGTAAGAGTAAATAAGCTTGGAGTAAGGGTCTAAGAGGATTACTTACATGTAAAGTATCTTGAGACTTAGTGCCATCTGGTCTGGCTGTTTAATTAAAGGGGGGTGTGTGTGAGAGAGACAGAGACAGAGAGACAGAGATAGAGACAGAGAGAGAAAATGTATGTTTGCACGTGTGCGCACATGTAAATGTGCTTTTCCCTTATGGTTTTTTACTGTGATTGTGTGACAGGCCAAGTGCAAGATAAGTAAAATGCGACAGTCTATAATTTGCCTAAAGAAATTGAGAAGCACTGAAAAATCTAAGTAAGAAGAAATTTTGTAACATTGCATAGAAGAGATCATCATGGTTGCCCCTGCTATTACACAGACCCCGTGATGATTATAAGGTAGTGTAAGGAGAAACCAGTATCTCTGAGAAACAGCAGTTACACGGTTAGTCTAAATTCCCATGGGAAATTGAAAGAAACTGATGATTAGACTTGAGGTCTCCGGATCCCAAACCAGAGTTCCTTCAACTACTACGAAATGCTACCCACATGATAATTATTATTAGAAATCAAAGGAAATCCTGCACCTCTGCACTTCTATACCACATTGGGGTTGGGGGAGGGATTTAACCAAGGGATGTGAGTTCGGAGTAAGTACAATGTATCTCAAAAATCTACCAGTGTGTGTGCTAAACAGAAACACCTGGAAAACTTATTAAAAATATGGATGTTCAGGTCCCATTATCAAGTCTATTTTAGGAGAACTGGGATTGGGACCAGAAGTTTGGAAGAGATTTTCACCCTTAAGTACTGAAGCATCCAGCTCCATCATAACTACAATACCATTATCACACCAGATTTTGGTTTTATGAGAAACCCAACTGCCCTGTGTTCCCAGCCATTTAGTATTCAGGCCTGGGCTTTAGATAGTCAGAAGGTCATTGTTTTTTTCACAGCACATCTTGCTTCCTGCCCCCGCCTTTCCTGTTCAGCTCACTGTGTACTTCTCAGCCCCTTCACCCATGCCCGTGCCCAAATAACAGAATACCTAGGCATGCATGAGATGCCACCCAATTTCTTTTGGTTCTACCTTTGTTTGTGGTGCTCAACTGGATGTGGTGACGAGGTTACTATAGGACATTCTCACTAGCCGGGCCCTGCCTCCCAGAAAGGTTGAGAATTTTTCAGCAATGATCATGTTTCTGAAAGAAAGGTCAAATGGTCGAAGGTAATGTTAACAGTAAAAATGGTGCTGGTGATCCAGTTGGCAACTCAAATGGGGTTGGAGGCCCACCTGCTGATGCTACACCAGCAGCAGGGCGGGGGCTTTTACTGAGAGAACACACTGGAACAAGTGTTTTTGTGCACATCACCTCATTTAAAACTCAGGACAGTCCTAACATGGGAATACTATTATCCTTATTTTATATGTAATGAAACTAAGGCTGAGAAGTAATTTGTCCAAGTCTGTACAGCTCGAAAGAGGCAAAGCTGGGTTCAAAATCAGCATAGCAGGTATAGGTTAATATCAGCCACTGGGCTACATTGGCACACAACCGGATTTGTGCCAGAATGTGATCTAAATACACGTTCAGATGTTGTAAGGATCTGCATGCCTGACTGTGGTCCTAAACCACGCTATGGAGAAGGTCAGTTCTGGTCGTATACTTCGGCGGCATTGTAAGGATACTGAACCCTGTGGGAACACAGGCTAGAAGCTTTGTTTATGCATCAGAAGACCAAGAAGTCCTCTGTTCCCTGAAGTCAGTGCAGGATCTGAGGCTGACTCAATGCCTGGGAGAAACGTGGGGTCCTGCTGTCCCACTGGGAACACAGAGAGCCCTCTCTGTCAGGGAGATGGAGCACTATAGAATTCAGAAGAAATCACAGAGAAGGAGGCTGCCCACGGGTCTGCAGGACCTGGGGAACTGGCCTATGGGCTCCCTGCTGCTATAGAGAGGTTCCATTTTCCTTCCCCAGACTCAAGAACAAATATCGACATGATGGAGATGGGTTGGAAGTAGCATCCTCCTCAATGAACATTTAACCCAGTGGTTTTTGAACTCACAATGTGGCTATTTCCACAAAAGTGTCTTAAGAGACACTGCAAAGGAATAGGGTAAATGCAACAGGCCTGGATCTCCCCAACTAACCCCATTTCAACCAGAAAAGGCTCTGCTGAAATACGTTTTATATATTGGGCTCCTTTGTAAGCTTCTATTTGAAGGAGGGATTCCATGTTAAGAAACAGGCTTGAGAATAACTGGTTTCTATCTTCCTGAATTCTTCTGCCATTATTCCTAAACTTCTGGATAGTTGGAGACCTGAGGCCTATTTTTTGAGGCTGAACAAAATCTGAGGAATAACCTCCCCCTACAATAAGTTTCCAACACAGCTGGTTGGTCTCTATCTTAGCCCTTTATTGAGATGGTAAAGGGACCAATGTCTCAGGTACCCATGATGGCAAAATTGTACCCTTCTCTGAGGAAAGGGAAACATCTTCAATTAAGCTTCAAGCCTCAAGGGACAGAAGGGGACTACCATTCAGGTCCATGTACTTTGGGGAGAGGAACACCAGTCAACTCCACCACTGTCCACCTGTAGTCAACTCATTCCTGAGCACCTGCTGAATACAATATTCAGAGACACTCTGACCTCTATAGGGGCAATGCAAAGGAAAGGGTCTACAGGGAAAACAATGTTGACGGCCTATCTGATGATCACTTCCCACCCATACCCTTCCTCTTCATTGCTGTACTGAACTAAAACAAATAGATGGCCAGATACCTCTCTAGCAAAGATGGGTTTACTCAGGAGCAGCAGAGAATTGCAGTTCGGGGTCTGCAACGATGGCAAGTCACGTGCAAGTCCCCGCAGGGCAAGGGAAGGAAAATGCTTTATAGAAGAAGAAAAGGAGGGTGGGAGTCTGTAGTAAAAAAGAGTCTGGGGCTTTTCATTGGCTGAGTCCTTGCCAGGAAAGAAGAGGAGGCTTTCTCCTTCCCCCTGGGCTCTGCTGTCATTACAGGGCATGACAGTATCCTTCCCTGGTCTCCCAACTCTATTTAATTGAGGTGTCAGTTTATTAACGTTTTTGTAGCTAGCAGGGCCCATGTCTCATTGTTGAGACTCAAAATGTCAGATATTCACTTTCCCAGCCTCACTTGTATTGAGGATGTGAGAATGTGACCCACTCCTTCAGGGGACTTCTACAAAGGGCTTTCCTCTCTCTAAGAAAAAGTGATATGTCCATGAAAATGCCTTTCTCCTTCATCACTTGCCAGACACTTGGCAAATAGTATCTCTTTTTATCCTCGAAACAACCCCACGAGGTGGCGAATAACATAGTCCTGATTTTAGAGATGAGGAAACCAAGGTCTAGAGAGATGAATAGCTTGACCAAGATCATGTCTAATAGATGGCACAGCCAAGATTTGAACCCAGATGTGTATTGCTCCTGTTACAGATTGAATTGCATCCCCTCAAAAGTTATGGTGAGGTCCTAATCCCCACTACCTCAGATTCTGACCTTATGTGGAAATAAGGTCTTTATAGAGGTAATTAAGTTCAAACAAGGTCATTAGAGTGGACCCTAATCCAACATGACTGATGTCCTTATAAAAAGGGATAATTTGGACACAGACACAGACACACACAGAGGGAAGATGGTGTGGAGACACAGAGGGAAAAGACAGCTATGTGGCTAGAATGATGCATGTACAAGCCAGAGAATGGCAAGGATTGATGGCAAACACCAGAAGCTAAAAGAGGCAAGGAAGCCTTCTCCACTAGAACCATCAGAGAGAGCGTGGCCCTGCTGACACCTTGACTTCAGACCTCCAGCCACCAGAACTATGAAACAAGAAATGTCTGTTGTTTTAAGCCACCCAGGTTTTGGAACTTTGTTACAGCAGCTCTAAGAAACTAATAGATGTCCCAAAACCTTAAACACCTTCTTATACTACTCACTGAAAAGATGCAAATTTAGATATATTTGGCTAGGAACACTACTAGAATAGTGGAGACAATCCTAGAAAATAGTGGTGTCTTCTAGAAGGCACAAAGGTAAGGCCAAGCAAATCGTGTATCGGCTTAGCCAGAGAACCAGGTTACAGTGGAGACCATCACAGACTCAATCGGAATTTATCAAACTATAAGTATGGTCATAGGTGCTTCACACACAGGCTCCCAACACCCTACAAGGTCTCTACTTCCAAACAGTTAGTGGAACTGACTGGCCCCAATCCCACAGCTGAAAAAGAAAAGCAAGCCTTTAAACATAGAGCTTCTGACAAGCCCCACTGTTCTTTTTGCCTGCTGAACCAGCTTCAGGATCATTGCCTCAGGATGTGGGCAGATATGAGAAGGAACACTGTGAAAGTACAGTATTTGCCTTATGTGTTGCACTTCTACGTATCCTTGGCTCCTGAGGATTCAGGAATAGGTTTTGGTTTTAGACTTTTTCTTTTTTTTTTTTTTGCGGTACTCGGGCCTCTCACTGCTGGGGCCCCTCCCGTTGCAGAGCACAGACTCTGGACGCGCAGGCCCAGCCGCCATGGCTCACGGGCCCAACCGCTCTGTGGCATGTGGGATCTTCCCGGACCGGGGCACGAACCCACATCCCCTGCATCGGCAGGCGGACTCTCAACCACTGCGCCACCAGGGAAGCCCCTAGAGTATTTTTAAGACTGCAGTTGGTCAGTGTGATCAGTTGCAGTTCCTATCTAGGCTGTATCACCCCCATGGCCTCATTTCCCCCTCTGTTATTGTGCATTCTACTGCAGTAGAGCTAATAATTGCAACTAATTAACTTAAGAATTGCCTTGAGATAAAAACAAAAGTGCTTACATTAAGGAATTCAGTAGGTTGGACGTAGGCAGAAGAACTTCTCCCTTAAGAGGAAATCTCTGAACTTTGGCTTCCAGCCCTTGGCACCTCTGACATCATCAGGACTGTGATCATGAGGCTGTTGCTTTGCACTTGAGCAGACCTGTGGGTGCTTCCTCTACTACCTGCGAGAACTACCTACGTGAAAGTCTTCACTTTCTTTCCACATACTGGGGATGCAAAGGTGCATTAAAGATGCATCATGGATCTATCACCACACATTGTCCAACTAAGAGTAGCTCAGGAATGAAGAAAATGGGAGGTGATGAGTCAAGCTATAGGTTCCAAGATGGTGAACTCCAAGAGGAAAGAAATGTAGTGTCTGGAATTGCCTTTATTCACCCTTCCAGAATGAGGAATTTTTGTAACTTCCTTTGCATTACGTTTATCATGGAAACCTGTGTGATACAACCTCAAACTCCCATACGTCACATCTAAAGCTCTCCACACACTGGCCCTAACTTTTTTCCAACCAGACCCCAGCCACACTTCTACATGAAACCTCCATTTGACCCCAGAGACTCCAAAATATGCTTGATGCTTTTTTATCTTCCTGTCTCCTGGCTCACAGCACCTTCCCACCAGAATCCCATCACAGCTTAAACAGATACAAGGAGACCCATCCTCCAGTCCAAGGGGTCTAAATTGCCTGTTCAGGTATTGACTTTATCAGAACCACCTAAGGAGCTTATTAGAGATTCCTGAACTCTGCTCCCAGATGATTCTGAGGCACAGCTAAGTTTGGGAACCTAAGAGCCCAAACTCACTCACCTAACACAGGACTCCTCTCTGTACCATCCTAAGACATGGAAGTCAGCACCTGCTTGAACACTCTGGTAATGGTCTTGAATTGCATTTTTTAACAATGCTATTTGTCAAAATTTTCTGCCATGTGTTGAGATAATATCATCTTCTTCTCTGCAAATCCTACTACTTGACCTAATTTTGTCATGTGAATCACCCAAAATAAATCCATTAACTCTTCCTAATAGTTATTCAAATATCGAAAGATAGATCTCACCTCCTTTTCACTTCCCTCATCCCCTCCCATCAGATCTTCAATTTTCTGGCTAAACAATTCTAATTCCCTCAAATATAGATCATAATTCATCATCATCCTCATCATCCTTGCCATAGCTCCATGAGACAGGTACAGTTATTTCCATTGCATAGATAAGGAAACTGAGGCTATGGGAGGTTAAGTAACTTCCCCAAGATGACACAGTAAGTGTCAGAGCTTAGACCTGAGCACGTCTGCTGACTCCAAAGTGGATGGGTTTAACTGCTATGCTGCCACCAACTTGTTCATTATTCTTTGGACGGTCTCCAATTTTAATGTCTCTCATTAAATGTGATATTCAAAACGGGACACAATGTTTGTGAACATTTCTGCTTAGCACAGAATACAGAGTTCTCTTACTGCCCACTGCACACTTCTGTTAACACAGGCCAAGATGAACTTGGTATTTCCTGACAGCTCTATCACATGGTTCACTGATATCAATTAAAATTCACATGGACTGTGGTAAAATAATGTAGTATTTCTATTGTATTATCTGCCTATCATGGGATTCCTCTCCCCACCTGCTGCGTCTAGGGAGGGTTCCGGGTGGGGTTCTCATTCCATTTCTTGGTGCCCCCGCCCCCTGAGCTGGAGGGCTGGTCCTTCCTTGGTCCCCAAATAAAGAGCAAATTTCACTGAAAAAAAAATTGCCTATCATGGGCAGGTCAAAGAACTGTGGACTAGAAATGCAGGAGTGGATACAGTGTTAGATAAGGCACAGCCTGCTCTCAAAGGAGCAAAGAGAAGAAAGAAGGGATGGGAGTGGAAGAGATGGTAGAACTGGTTCCCAGCCACATCGCAGGTGTTATAAAACTATCAGGCACAGAGACCTTAGGGAGACTCAATCCTTCTCTGACTCTGTGACCAATGTTACTTTGTGACTCTGTACCGTTTAGAGGCTGAGCAGAAAAGCATGTCAGATGCTTAAAGCTACCACCCAATATGTCTTATCCTGTACCTGTACATTGATCTATTTTAAATCTGAGTTAAGGATTTTCCTTCTATTTGTACTTAATTGTACCTTATGTATTATCTTGTGAGTTTTGGTCCATCTTTTTAAATTTTAAAAGTGTTTTGTTGTTTACCCTGATACTGCAAGAATCAAATTCTACAAGGTCAACACACCCAGCTCTGAACTTCCCGCAAATGGAATGAACATGCCTTGTATGTCACTATTAAAAGTGTTAAATAGGAATCGACCTTGGACAGACAGCAGTGTGACAGAGATACAGGCTCAGGCTGGGAGTGGGCTATGTCTGGCTTGTTCATCCCTGTCTGTCAAAAACACAGCACAGGACTCCACACAGGTGGATACTGTCAAGCCTTGTATAAATCAATCAAGGTCCTTCTCCAGTTTCAAACCATAGAATATTCGAATATCTTAGCTGGAAAGGACTTTAAAAATCATTTAACTCAATGTCCTTTCTTCATATAGTCAGAAAATGAAACCCAAAGAGGAACAATTATTTACCTGAAATCACCTGCTTAGGGGAAAAAAAAGCTCAATGATCCAGCCTTCCTCTTTTCTAATTCAGCACACCTGCTACCACACTGAGCCAGGGACTTACCAGTCAACACTCTCCTATTATGTGTTCACCCCCATAACTGTACTACTATCGAACCTGGAGGGACGCTTGGAAGCCCCAATTAGGGCAGAAGAACGACCTTTTCCTTTTGACTCAGAGACCAAATGCCCCTGGGTAAATACAAATAAGCCCCCACCTGTTTAGGCACTAAATGTCATAATAAGGGAAAGACTCTTAACAGAGAGCTCCAGAAAGTAGTTATGGGGTTCTAGAGGAGAAAAAAAAAAGTCTTCCATCATTCCTTAGACACAGAAACAGGCCTCCAAAGGATTTCTCCAGAGTATTAAACCACATCAGAGCCCCATGACACCATAGGCCCAGGTGTTCATTCTACCTCTGGGCCTGACCTATTCTGAATTCTGCTGTCCAAATCACAATGAAGAGTAAATGCTATAGATTGCTGAGTACCTACTAAGCTCCCCATGCTGGGGTTTTACATTCTTTATTTCAAATCTTCGTGACAACACTGCATGCTAGCTTTCATTTGCTCATTTTCCAGATAAGGAAATAAAGATCCAGAGAGGTTAAATAACTTTTCCAAGGTAATAAGTGGAGAAACCAGTATTGAAACCCATGTCTATCCATCTAAATTCAAGATTTATTTCAAGGCCATACACTTTCCACAGTACCAGCCTGCTTGCCCCCAAATCTGTCCTCAATTATTTTAAGTTTGACCTCAACTAACCCCCAACAAGTTACCCAGAAAAATAGGAATTTGGCTACCACCGAAGGCTATCTACAGCCTTTCCAATCTGCTCCTCCAGACCAATCTCCCAATGGATTCCTAATAGCATACATTTGCAACTTTATTCTGCAAGAACTCTCTGCCCTGAAATGTTCTATTAACCATATTATAGAATCAAAAACAATATGACTTCAAGGATACACTTAACTCATTCAATATTACCACTTCAGGGGAGATGTCTAGGGGTTTTCTCCTCATTAAAGAAATAGATCAAATAGATCATGAAGGTATTGTATTGTTCTGGATATTCATAGAAATTATTGGTTTAAACCACCCCATCTGTGGTATTTTATCAGAGCAGTCCTAGCTGACTAATATAGTTGTGTAACTTCCACCATAGTCAAGATATAGAATACTTCCATCATTCCAAAAATTTCTCTCTTTGTAGTCAATCCTCTTTGCCCACCTTCAGTCTCTGGCAGCCATTGACCTGTTTCTGTTGCTATAGTTTCACGTTTCACAGAATGTCATATAAATGGAATCATACAGTATAGAGCCTTTTGAATCTGGCTTTTTTTTCACTTAGCATGATGCTTTGAGATTCATCCATGTTGCTGCATGGATAATCATTTATTTTTGATGAAGATGTTTTGAGAGTATATGAGCAAGAGAAAAGAGAGAGAGAAGGAAGAGGAATAGGACATTGGTTTTGAGGAGTAAGGGAACATTGAGTCAAGAATCAGGTATTTGAGGGCTTCCCTGGTGGCTCAGCGGTTAAGAATCCGCCTGCCAATGCAGGGGACACAGGTTCAAGCCCTGGTCCAGGAAGATCCTCAGAGCAACTAAGCCCGTGTGCCACAGCTACTGAGCCCATGTGCCACAGCTACTGAAGCCCACATGCCGAGAGCCCATGCTCCGCAACAAGAGAAACCACTGCAATGAGAAGCCTGCGCACCGCAACGAAGAATAGCCCCCACTTGCCACAAGGAGAGAAAGCCTGCACGTAGCAACAAAGACCAACACAGCCAAAAGTAAATTAATTAATTTAAAATTTTTTAAAAAGGTAACTATCCTTTAAAAAAAATCAGGTATTTGAGAAATTGAATGTACTCAAAATATAGTATAAATAATTACTCTAGATTTTCCCAAAATCTAATCTAGTTGAATCTCTCTCCTTGGCCTTAGGTCAGAGTTGAGATAATCACTCTCAACTCTGGGATTCTCAGTCCCCAATTTCCTATTATCCTTAGTCTGTGTGAGGATTCACTCCTGCTTAATTTTTTTTTTTTTTTTTTGGTTTTTGTGGTACGCGGGCCTCTCACTGTTGTGGCCTCTCCCGTTGTGGAGCACAGGCTCTGGACGCACAGGCTCAGCGGCCACGGCTCACGGGCCCAGCCGCTCTGCGGCATGTGGGATCTTCCCGGACCGGGGCACGAACCCGTGTCCCCTGCATCGGCAGGCGGATTCTCAACCACTGCGCCACCAGGGAAGCCCCCTGCTTAATTTTATATGTTTCTCAATTTATTCTCTACACCACTGCTGTTCTCCCCCCAGACTCTCTCTCTCTCTCTCTCTCTCTCTCTAACATGTTTATTATACATGCTTAGGTGTATGAGAATATTTAAAATGTATATAGTGCTGATTTGTATTCTTATGTGTTTTATTTTTTTAATTTAATTAATTTATTTTTATTTTTGGCTGCATTGGGTTTTCATTGCGGCACACGGGCTTTCTCTAGCTGCGGTGGAGCAGGAGCTACTCTTCGTTGCAGTGCGCTGGCTTCTCCTTGTGGTGGCTTCTCTTGTTGCAGAGCACGGGGCTCTAGGCATGAAGGCTTCAGTAGTTGTGGCTCGTGGACTCTAGAGTACAGGCTCAATAGTTGTGGCGCACGGGCTTAGTAGCTCCGCGGCATGTGGGATCTTCCCAGACCGGGGCTCGAACCCGTGTCCCCTGCATTGGCTGGCTGATTCTTAACCACTGTGCCACCAGGAAAGTCCCTACTTATGTGTTTTAAATATAAGTAAAGGGTATTGTGATATAGAGCTTGAACGATTTCTTTTTCACTAAGCACTATGTTTTTAAGATCTATCGAGGTAATGCATAGTACTTTGTAAACTGTAAATAACTCTACAAATATTTTCTACTACTACTTTTAATAGTAGTAGTGGTGGTAGTAATAATAATAATAATAATTTATTCAATAAATCTTTTTGAGTATCTACTTTGTTAAACCCTAGGTATAGAGAAAAGACACAATTCCTCATGGAGAAATGTGAGTTTCCTATTCTCTAGTATGAGAGTTTCTAACCGGAGAGCCTAACTTCATCTTGAGACTCAGGGGCTGTTTCTCTGAGGCAGGGGCACTTCACCAATTTTTGCCCCTTAAGCTAGGGCTCCTACACCCATAAGCCACATATATTGTTCATATACCAGATGGGTTTTGCATTTTTTTCAGTAGGGTAAGTTTGAACAAAAGAAATCCAGGACTGGGCTGCAGAAACTTGGGTCCAATGACTACTGTGGGGAGATGAGTCAAACCTGGGTGATTCAGATGACGGAGCAACACAGATGATGGAAAACTGGAATCATCAATAATGTACGTCACCTTCTCATCCTGTGCAAGTGCATGTTGTCACAACATGCCAACGTCATCAAAAAAAAATATTAAGCTCCCTACTGCCATGCATGGTGGGTCAGAGTGCAGGCCTGTTTGTTTGCTTGGATGGAGGTGAAATTAGAGAAAGTGAGTAACACAGCCCCAGGACACAGGATCAAGTCGCTGCTCTCAGTTCTAGCACGGAATTGCACCCAAGTTCAGAACAAAGGATTAATGCCCCCAAACTGACTAAGCACTTTATATTGCATTAACTTCCATTTATACTATGAAGTAAGAAGGAGGAACAAACGGGGAAACAGTCTAAAAACAGGGAGCACATGGGCTTCCCTGGTGGCGCAGTGGTTGAGAATCCGCCTGCCGAGGCAGGAGACACGGGTTCGTGCCCTGGTCCGGGAAAATCCCACATGCCGCGGAGCGGCTCGGCCCGTGAGCCATGGCCGCTGAGCCTGCGCGTCCGCAGCCTGTGCTCCGCAATGGGAGAGGCCACAACAGTGAGAGGCCCGCATAGCGCAAAAAAAAAAAAAAAAAAAAAAAAAAAAAAAAAACAGGGAGCACATACAAGAGTGTAGATCAGTTAGTTCAGGCAGCAGGCAGATACCAACTCTCCACTCCCATTACTCTCAAGAGCAAGATCTGCTTGTGGGTTAATGGCACTCACAATATTTTCCCTTTAGTGATAGAGCCAGATAAAGATCTTGGGAGCTGTCAACAGGATTTTGTTTTTAATGCAAGCCTGTGTAAATACTGGGCTTCATTTAGAGAGCATTTTTGTATTTTCTAGTAATGCAGACTTATATGAAAAATGCCTGGTTTATCTTCTCCCAATCTACTCCTACCCTATGAACTCTTAAAAATCTGTGTCCACCTGTTAGAGGAAAACCATTACATTATAACTGCTTGCTGATCTGCAGTCCTCTGACAGGACATTTGAAACTGCAAACTGCTATGTAGGGTTCACCAAAATGCTTGACGTTTAAGAGGGTCTAAAAGACTAAAGGTCATGGTCTATTTCAAACGTATTTTGAAAGCCTCTCAATTTGATTTTTTTATGTGTTGACGTGGGTAGAGGTTTAACACCACGGTGACTAGAAAGGAATGAAATTTATCCTTAAACCCCAAAGAGTAAACTCACATCATCATGTTTTAGTCTCACCACCTTCCTGTTCGAATGGTTCATTGTAACAAATATTTTTTGAGCTTTCCTACTATATTCAAGAGAGAAACAAAAATTAACAAAACACAGACTTAAGGAGCCATAGTTCTTAACCGCAGGGCCTTATGTGGGCTTCGAGTGATGCTTTAATAACCATATTGTTATTAAATATCCATACTTCTAAATCCATTGGGAAAAAAATAAGGCTCAGAACTTTCATCAGATTCTCAAAGGCATCTGTGGCTTCAGGAAATTTAAGGATCTCTGGCCTAGTCATGGGATAAGTCATATATAAAGACTGAATGATAAATTGTTAAAGGTGAAATGGTCTTTTAAAGCCATCTAAGCTGAATTAGTCTTCTTCAGTTTACAAATGAGAAAACTGAGTGCAGCAGGGGACTATGAATTGCCTCTAGTGCCAGAGAGCACTAAGACGTGGGCCACAGCCCTCCTTCTGCAACTGACTATGGCTATGACTAGGGTAGAGCAAGGTTAAGTAACAGAAAAGAGCTACAGGAGAAATGGGAAAGATTACATTTGCTTGAGAGTGTCAAAAAAGACCTGATGATGGATGTGGCCTTTGAAAGAGTCTCAAATGATGGATTTTGACACATATTATTGGGAAGGCTAAGGTGGGAGTGGATGGAGTATGAGTGTCATTTGGGGAAAAGAAGCAAGAAAAATAAAGTTAGGAACGCATGAATGTGTGTGTGTGTGTGTGTGTGTGTGTGTGTGTGTGAGAGTGTGTGTGTGAGTGTGTGTGTGTGGTTAGAATAGGAGACAGGACTGGGAAAATAGGCGGTGGCCCTATTGTGAAAGGTGTCAGAGGTAGGATGAGAACAGACACGCCATGTACAACACAAGTTAAAAAATCCACAAAGTACCATATATCCCCTGTCACATTTCCAGAGATTTCTTTGAATCCTCACACTTTCTCAGCACTGGTAAACACTCATAAAAGCTGCTGGTGTGACTGTAAACTGGTACAACCTCTCTAGAGGGCAATAAGGGAAGCAGTATCAAAACGCATTGAACAGTGCATAGCTTTGGACCGGGCAATTCCTCTTCCAGGAATTTATTCTAAGTAAACAGTAATGAACATGCATAGAGATTCCTAAGACTATCCACTGCAGTGTCCATTCTAGTAATGAGTAATTAGAAACTGCCTCATCTCCTCACATAGAGGATGTTAAATAAATTATGACACCTCTTCAAGATGGAAGAAATATGATCATTAACTATCATACTGTAGAAGAGTAGTTAATGGGGAAATCTTCGTGATAAATTGTGACTATTTTACATTTGTTTACATTTTACCTTCCCTATTGTGTTTTTCTCAAATGAGAAACCAGAGGTTTTTAACTTGCCTGTGTGCCTTATCTGCATAGAAAGCTTATGACACACATTGAGAGAAATAAAGCAAGTTGCAGAGCAGTAAGTATACTATTATCCTTATAAAAAGGCATATGAATAGATGTATATAGATTAAAAGGATATTCATCAAAAAGTTAATAATGGTAATCCCCAATTGCGAAATTAGCATTTAAAAAATTTTGCTCTGTTTTTCTATGTTTTCTAGGTTGAAAAAAATTAAAAGTGATCATTTTTAAAAAAAAATTTTACTGGGGCAACAAGTGATCATTTTAAAAGCAAAACAACACAGGTGTTATTTTTTAAAA
The DNA here is from genome assembly GCF_026419965.1 of Kogia breviceps. Lineage (NCBI taxonomy): Eukaryota > Metazoa > Chordata > Mammalia > Artiodactyla > Physeteridae > Kogia > Kogia breviceps. Next base: position 26,987,167 of record NC_081328.1, read on the forward strand.
GATGGTAATCCCCGAAGTGTTGTTACTTCTTTTTTTTTTTTTAACATCTTTATTTGAGTATAACTGTTTTACAATAGTGTGTTAGTTTCTCCTTTACAACAAAGTGAATCAGTTATACATATACATATGTTCCCATAACTCTTCCCTCTTGTGTCACCCTCCCTCCCACCCTCCCTATCCCACCCCTCTAGGTGGTCACAAAGCACAGAGGTGAACTCCCTGTGCTATGCTGCAGCTTCCCACTAGCTATCTAATTTACATTTGGTAGTGTGTATATGTCCCTGCCACTCTCTCACATCGTCACAGCCTACCCTGAGGAAGTTAACCTAGCCAGGATGATTTTGAACCTCTCAGCAGTTCCTTCTCTTTTGTAATGCATATCCAAATGTCACAGGACACTTCTCTTTCTCATCCCTTCCTATCTTATTTTGAAGACTTAGTTTGCCTGGGATAATTTATTTAGGGGCTTCATTTACCTCTTAGCTTATCTATAAAACAGCTTTTTTTGAATATGAAGATTCTGAAGATTCCCATCAAACACACATTCAAAACCTACTTCCTAAGAAAGTTACTTCTGGTTTTGTCAAAAGTTCCATTGCTGACAAGATGACACTGACTGATCAGCTGGTAATGAGAGAGAAGAGGAAGTAGGCTTGACTCTAAATTGCCCTGATGTCCTTCCATCCTGACATGTCTTTGCACAGGGAACCGATGGGGTCACACCAGAAGGCAAATTCCCACGATGCCAATCTGGTAGATATTTCTCAGAAAACAAGGCCTCTGTTATTGACCCTCAAAAGGGAAAAAACTATAGGTTATTCCAGATATCACCCGATGAAGACCCATCCCACTGCCATACCTAAATAGTCTTGATCAACTATACTGAACATCTGTGGAATTTACTACTAAAACCTAGGGACCTGCCATTAACAGTAGACTGGATTATTACACTGTGGTATATGTCTCCACGCCTGCAGCGGGAGGAGAGGGTGATCGGGGGTCCTGGGGAGCTGGTGATATTCTGTTTCTTGTTCTCAGTGCTGGTTATAAGGGTGTATTCAGCTTCTAAAGATTCATTCAGTCTACATATATGACTTTTTTAGTATATATGATATATTTCAATAAAACGTTTAAAAGAAAAACCTACCTGGAGACCACTATTATCATCCCAGAGCAAGGACCCTCAGATGGGCCAGTGCTGAACTTACCAAGAGATGTGTAGGATAATGTATATGGTTTGCATTTTCACTTGAGAGTGAGGGGAAGGGAGAAGGAGAGTGGAAAATAAAAGAGACCTGTATGCTTGGAAACCAAGTTGTGTGGCCTCGTATTCTGAGGAACTGCCCAGGTGGTGTGCTTCAGAGAAAAGGGTAGGTGACCATGTGGGAACAAATCCTCCTATTCTAGCCTTCGCCACAGAGATCGCTGAGCATCTCACTTTTCCTCTCTGAACTTCAGGTTGGCCAGCTAGAAAAGGAAAATATTTGATCTTACTAACTGTGACCTAAGGGCTCTGTTCTCACTGGGGTGTTTAAGAAAAGACATAATTTGGTGGGGGGGGGAGTACTAAAAAAAATGCAGCAATGACTGACAGATCATTTTTCTTATTAGAAAGCAAAGTTAAACATTTTTAGGTGACTCTCAGGTCAGCCAGACAGGATGTGATGAGAAAGCCCATTTTCCAGAACAGGACAGCCACTGTGGAAATATGAAGCACTTGGAGCAGCAGAGCTGGAGCTTTCAGTGGGCTGTTCACAGCAACTTCTTGGTTTGTCCAGGCCATGGTCAAAGTCCACTGAGAAGCTGAGAACTTGTCCCACCCATTTTCCCTCCATTCAGTGTTAGTGATCCATGGGCCGACCTTAGAGTCTCCTATTTCTCCATCCTGTGAATCTTCCTTCTGTGTCACCATCACTAAGCCAGCTCTGTTACCAACTTTACTCTGCTGTTTCCATACACAAAACTGTGTTCACACACACACATGTGTATAGTCTGGAGTCAACCAGCTATTTGCAAACAAACTGGTAGTTTAACAGAATGCAGCAGGATTTTTATACCAGAAATTCCCAAACTGTGTTCTGTGGAGCAACTACACTCAAGGATATTCATACTCATTCCTTGACAAAAGGATATGTGGTCAAATACACTTGGGGATTGCTGAGTTTTTTTAAGTGTTTACTTTAGAACGTCTCAGAGATTTTGATATGTATTATGGATGTTCCAGAGGATACAAAAACTCTTAAATCTTTTTTGTAGGAACAGTAATTCCTCAGGCAACCTAGTTTAGGAAAACTGGTAAACGCCTTCATTCAACAAACATTTATCAAGTACCTACTATGTGTCAGGCACTGTTCCAGGTGCCTGGAGAATATATCTTTCTCAAGGTCCTTTTCAAAGCAGTTTTATTCTAGTGGGAGAGGAGACAATAAACCAATAAACAAGACAGATTCTGAACGTGATAAGAAACATATGGAGGAAACAGCCAGGGCCCACTTTAAGCCCTCTTTGGGGAGCTATTTGAGCTGAAACTTGAAGATAAACATGAGTCAGCCACAGGAAGAGCCATGAGGAAAACATTCTAGACAAACAACAGAGTAAATGCAAAGGCCCAAAGGCAGGAAAGATCTTGGGCTGCTCCAGGATCAGGTCAAGTCCTGACCAGGCTGGGGTTGCTGGAGGGCAGTGAGGGATGAAGACAGTGATGGAAAATGAGGTTGGGGAAGAGGCAGGTATTGGATCACGTAAGGCCTGGTGGCAACAATCAGGAACTTGGATCTTCATCTAAGGAGGATAAGAAGCCCCTAGGGGCCTTTAAGTAGGGAGGTGCTGCCAAGGGAGATGGAGAGAAGCGGGTGAATAAGCAATGTGTCCTGGTAGGAAAGCCTATGGAACTCCCCGGTTACTGTCTAGACTCTACTCATGCTTCGGCACTTTATCTGTGCTTTGCTCATGTTATCTTTCTGTGGTTGTGAACCCCTGTTTCTTAACTCAATTGCTAGTTCCCTCTCTCTAGGCTCCAAGCGGAAAACAAAGAGTAAAATCCAGGTCTCAAAAGACCTGGGTTCCAATCCTAGGCTCACAGTAAGCAGCTGTGAGAGTGTGGACCAGTCACTTCACCTCTCTGGGCCTCACTCACTTCATCTGTAAAGTGAAACCAAAGGACTAAGTGATCTACTTCTATGATTCTGAGATCTACATTCTACACCTCTCAAGGCAGGGAGAGACATAACTAGACAAACAGAGAGAAGGGGACTAGGGATTTGCTCCACATCCCTTGAGATATGACAAGGAAGAAAAATAAAGGTTAGAGATTAACCCCATAACATCGGGCTTGGTAATACTTTCTTGGATAGGACACCAAAATCACAAGCAACAGAAGCAAAATTAGACAAACAGGGCTTCCCTGGTGGCGCAGTGGTTGGGGGTCCACCTGCCGATGCAGCGGACGCGGGTTCGTGCCCCGGTCCGGGAGGATCCCACATGCCGCGGAGCGGCTGGGCCCATGAGCCATGGCCGCTGAACCTGCGTGTCCGGAGCCTGTGCTCTGCAACGGGAGAGACCACAGCAGTGAGAGGCCCGCGTACCACAAAAAAAAAAAAAAAGTTAGACAAACAGGAACTACGTCAAACTAAAAAGTTTCAGCACAATAAAGGAAATAATCACCCCACCTTGTACACTCTTGGTGGAAATGTAAAATGGAACAGCTGCTGTGTAAGACACCATGAAGTTTCCTCAAAAAATTGAAAATAGAACTACCATATGATCCAACAATCCCACTTCTGGGTATTTATCCAAAATATGTTCAAACCCACAAAACATATACATTAAATATGTGCAATAATTTTTTTAAGTCAAAGGTTAGACATCAGTTTCCTGTGGCTGCTGTAACAAATCTCCAAATATTGAGTGTCTCAGAACAACAGAAATTTATTCTCTTACATCCTGGAGGCCAACATCAAGGAGTTGGTAGGGCCAAATTCTCTCCAAAGGCGCTAGAGGAGAATCCATTCCTTGTCTCTTCTAGGTTCTGGTGGCTCCAGGAGTTCTGGCTTTGGGCTGCATCACTCCAATCTCTGTTGCCTCTTACTCTTCTGTCTTAACCTCCCGCCATCTGTGTTTTTTTAAAAATACTTGATATTGGGACTTCCCCGGCGGTCCAGTGGTTAAGACTCCACGCTTCCACTGCAGGCGGCTGGGGTTCTATCCCCGGTCGGGGCACTAAGATCCCACATGCCGCACGGTGTGGCCCCCAATTTTTTAAATAAATAAATAAGTAAAGATACTTGATATTGCATTTAGGGCCCATCCAGATAATCTAGGATAAGCTCCTACTCTCGAGATCCATGACTTAATCATGTCTTTTGCCATAGAAAGAAAGTAATATGCAATCTTTTACCTCATAAAAAAGTTTCTAGAGATTAGAACATGGACATATCTTTCTGGGGGGGCCATCACTAAGCCCACTACAGATATCAATTACTGCCTCACTAATATGCCCTCACCCTGTTTTCGGGTATTCATTCTTCCTCTCCAGGATTCCCATTCCACCATGACTTTCATCTCTTTCACTTCTCCTTCACAGTGCCCAGTAAAAGACTCTGCATACAGTAGGTAGTTATTCAATGAGTACTGCTCCCAAACAGAAACTTCAGGAAACCTTTAAGTAAGAGTATCCCAGGGACTTCCCTTACAACTCAAAGATTGGAAAATTGGCTAGACATCAGCTGATTTGTAAAGCAGCAAAAGAATGCACTCAGCTAGGCATAAGAGATTTAGGTTTTAGTCCCTACTCTGAACCAGTCTGTTTTGTGACCCAGCTGGGAAGTCTCTCTGGCTGTCTGGGCATTGGTGTCTAAAAGAGAGAAGCCTACTGTGATTGGCTTCTAGAAGCTCTTACACCACTTCTCTTCCACAAGAAGAATTTGTAAGGCAGAAAAAAATATATTTTACACTACCCATCTTAGGTTCATGGGCCCTGCAAATTGGACAGGCGAAAGACAGATTAACAAGAGTGAAACAGAAGTTCGTCAAAATGTGTATCATGCATACACGTGAGAGAATTCAGTGAAAGGGGGGTTCGAATTTAGGTTTATATAGCATCTTAGCAAAAGAACAATACATTTGTAGAGATGTGACTAGACAAAGGAAGAGGACTTTAAGATTTTAGGGGCAGCAAATTGTGAGAAGGTAAATATATGGGGAAAACCAGTGGAAAATAAGGGCTAGTTAGCAAAGTTTGTTACCTAGTTTCCTCTGGTGCCATTTTGGGGCTGATAAGAGTCCGGAGTTGTCTCCAATGATTAAGAATCATCCTGCCTTTCCAAGTAGAGAGGGGGAGGGCAGGGAGTTTTTCTCGTGTCTGTTTTTTCTCAATTGCCTTTTGCTGAAAATAATCCTATGTCAGAGTGGCATATCTTAAGGGGTAGCATGCTCTGAACCCCTTCAAACTCAAAATTAAATATGTTCTTTCTGAGGATCCTTTGAAACACGTATTTCCTCTAAGTTACAGAAGGAAAACAGCCTTTTGCCCTTTTCTACTGCAATTTGGGGGGAAGCTCCTGCCCTAGAAAGAAGAAAAGCACTGAAGTGAGATAAAAATCTTCATTTTCCAGTCCTGCTGGCCCAGATCTGAACACTTGAGGCTTTTGCAATAAGGAGGGTCAAGTTTCAAAGATCTCTATCTCTACCATGAGCTCTATTGCTGTTTTGGAAAAAGCCAGCAAATCCTTCAGCTAACAAGTATTCTTCAGCCCAGCAACATATAGCCCGCTGGATGCCTGCTTCTGTCTTCCAGCCTCATCCTGCCCTCTCCATCCCCCCTCCCACACCCAGCATATCCCCACAAAAACTTCCATAAATAATTTAAAGAGCCAAGCTATTAATTAAAGGACTTATAACAGAGGGTGAGAAAGGCACAGGAAAAGGAAAATAATTATCCTGTCCTTCTCATCACACTCCCTTACTTAAGTGCTAGAAGAAATACATGAACTTTTATACCAGAGAGAAAGGAAGAAAATAACATTAACTGAACACCTACTATGTACCAGGCCTCTTCCTGGTTATCTTAGCCTCACAACAACCCTGTGAAAAAGTTTTTATCGTTCCCTATAAAAGATACGGGAACAGCCCATATATCCATGACTGGATGAAAGGATAAACAGAACGTGGTATGTATATATACTGGAATATTATCCAGCCTTAAAAAGGAAGGAAATTCTAGTAAATGCTACAACTTGGATGAAACATTAAAACATTATGCTTAAGACTCACAGATATAGGGAACAAACGAGTGGATACCAGTGGGGAGAGGGAAGAGGGGAGGGGCATTACAGGTGTAGGGGATTAAGAGGTACAAACAATTATATATAAAATAAGCTACAAGGATATATTGTACCACATGGGGAATGTAGTCAATATTTTATAATGACTATAAATGGAGTATAACCTTTAAAATTATGAATCACTGTATTGCATACCTATAATTTATATAATATTGCACATCAACCATACTGCAATAAAAAAAAAATTTTAAGACGTGTGCTAAGTGAAATGAGTCAGACACATATTATATGATTCCACTTAGGTACCTAGAATAGACAAATCCATAGAGACAGAAAGTAGTATAGGTGTTACCAAAGGGTGAGGGGAGGGGAGAACAGGAGTTATTGTTTGATGGGTACAGACCTTCTGTTCGAGATGATGAAAAATTCTGGAAATAGAGGGTGGTGGTGAGTTGCACAACATTGTGAATGTACTTAATACTTAATGCTGCTGGACTCTATAATTTTTTTTTTTTTTTTTTTTTTTTTTTTTTTTGCAGTACGCGGGCCTCTCACAGGTGTGGCCTCTCCCCTTGCAGAGCACAGGCTCTGGACGCGCAGGCTCAGTGGCCATGGCTCACGGGCCTAGCCACTCCACGGCATGTGGGATCTTCCCAGACCGGGGCACGAACCCGTGTCCCCTGCATCGTCAGGCGGACTCTCAACCACTGCGCCACCAGGGAAGCCCTGGACTGTATACTTTAACATCGTAAAAATTTGTGTTATGTATATTTTAAGACAACTAAAAAAAAAGGATATGGAACCTATGAGGTTAATTGTCCCAAATCACACTGCCATTAAAGGGAAACCCAGGGTCTGAACCCACTTAACTGACATGTGATAATTATTATGTGGAGAAAAAAATCCATAGATAAGAATAATACTAATCTCCAGACAAGGCAGAAACTGCAATTGAGTAAATTTTAGCTTCTCATGCCTACCCCAAGCTAATTTCCTGACCTGAAGTTGGCTGTCAGATGACAGCTGGGTGAGTGGAAAGAATGTTAACTCATCACTCATTGAATATTATCTAACCACATCCTCCTAAGTCTCTTCTGTAGATGGCCTCATCTGCTGTGTTATCCCCTGGTTCAGCTCTGTTTGAACTTTGAGAATAATTGAAGAACTAAAGATAAATATATTAACCTGGTTCCTAAAGCCTACAAATAATGGCCTTAATGAGAGTAAAATTAGTAATCCCCTTTAGCCACTGTTGAGAGAATTTTGAGAAGTCACTAGACTGTAACGCTCAGGTCCAGCTTTGTCTCTCATCCCAGGTATACGGCACAATATCTGGCCCAAAGCAATATTTGGAAATGTTTAATTCATTGAATTAAATTTTGAAAATTTAACCCCAAAACTCACAGGAGATACTCTATATGACCAGCCTAGATACTGAATAATCCGAAGTCTCTAGTGTCAGTCAGTGATTCTGCTGTTGCTGGTGGTGATGGTTGTGGTCTCTCACCCCTTTACTACCACCACATGACACACAGAGGTTAACTGCTTTTTGGTACCATGTCCTGGGTGTGTTAATCAAAGGACCACTGAGGAAGGTTTAAGTACTGTATCACTTCTTGGTAAGAATAGCTAAGGACATGCCTGACACGATGTGCCTACAGAAGTGACAAAACATGAAGGGCCAACAGAACCTGTGAAGCACTGTATTCTCCCCCAAATATTTATCCTGAATATAAGGAGGCCTTTAGACCTCACTTCCAACTTATAGGAAATATACAAGGCAGAGACATAAGTTAAATCACACCACAATTAGATAATGACAGTAAGACATTCCTCAAGACAATTGACCTTCCTACTGCAAAACGTCAGACAATTCCATGGGAGCAAGAGGAGGCCACTGGTCTAGATTAGAGGAAATCAAAGAAATATAAAGCCAAAATACATTACATGAAACTTAATTCGATTCTGGCCCCCAAAAAGCTATAAAATGGGTAATTAAGAACATCTGATTATGGACTAAAAATTAGTTATTAGGGAATTCTTTTTCATGTTTTTATTATTATAATGATATGGTATGAAGGAAATTGTCCCTTTTTTAGGGCATGCATGCTGAGGTATGTGAGGCTGAAGTGTCACAATGTCTAATACTTACTTTCAGAAGGTTTAGCAAAAAAAAAAGTACACATGCTCACACACATGTGCCTAAGAGTAGGGAAAGCAAATATGGCAAAACCTTAACTGTCGTTAAATTTGGATGTTGGGCATTTGGGTGATCATTGTACTATTCTCTCAACTTTTCTATATATTAGAACATTTTCCAAATTAAAAATTATTTTAAAAAATCAAAATTACAACAGCAAAAAATAGCTAATGTTTACTGACTGTGTGCTATGTGCCAGCCAATGGTCTAAGACTTTATATTAGCAGCTTATTTAATTTCCATAACAACTCTATGAGACAGATTCTAATATTCTTCTCACTTTAGTGATGAGGAACATATTCAGTTATACAGTACAGATCTCTCAAGGAAAGAACATGGGGCCATTTCAAGGCCAGTTCCTGATGCTGAATGATTCTGCTCACAGTAAATGCCAAAAAGAGACATGATGCAAGCTTGGAATGAAAGCCACCTGAATTCCAGATTATTTAGTGCTCTCCTGACCCAGGAAACTCATGTCTTCCATTTATACCCCTTAAATATTCATTAATGCAGCTACTGATATCACTAAAGCTCCATCTATTAGGAAGCTGTATAATAAAACGACCTTTATCCTACCACAATGTTGTTCAGTTTTTAATTTAAGGGTCAACTTGTTCCATTTTGATAGCAAGAAGGGAAAGCACTGCATTTATTGCATCTCTGCAGCTAACAGTTGTGGGGCTTGGACGTGGAGGACATAATTTTACCTTCCTGGGCCCCTCTCTTGTGAAATGAAGAGTTTGGCCAAAAAAGTGTAAGATTCTTTCCAACTTGTCCTTGTTGTAATCAGAACTTAGAATAGTCAGTTTCACAACCAATCTGTTCTATTTTGTTCAATTATGGAATTTTTTAAACAAAGTTTCTCAGAGCTGAGCAAATCCTTCCCTTCTATGGGAAGTTTTATGGTTCTATTTTAAAAGTGTCCTCCACAGCTGCTCCCTGGCCCCTTTTATGGTCCATGAGCCTGTTTATCTGGTAACCAAGTGTAGAGACCCCTTGTGACCTGAGGCAAGAGGTTCAAGGTTCAAACATGTGGCCATGGTAGGGGGACTTTAAATTGCAAGCCTGCATCTCGGAACAGAAATCGTCTGAAATGCTAAGCTCAGTCCCAGCCTTCCTCACCTCAATTTCATGTCCCTAATAGTAGGAAATGCACTACGTACACCTTAAACTACCCACAGGTCAGGAACCATCAGATGGAGAAATAGCACAAGAATTCTGCTCAAATCTGTTTAGTCTCCAAAATTGTCCAGCCAAAGAGCCATCCCATCTTAAGGTCACTGATTGTGGCCAAGGCCAACTTCTCCAAGTGGTTAGAGGTGATATGGATTCTAATCCTCTAACTGAATCATCAAACGGGTTTGATTTCTACAAGTTGCAGGCAGGTCTGCAGTTACCCCCATATTTCAGCTGGAACTCTAGAAGCAAACTGCCATGCAGATGACTGCTCCCAAACTCCACCCATCTGCCAACCTTCCATCCATCTTGCTGCCACCAGCCCCGCCCCAGCTCCAGCTCCCTCCTGGGAGGGCTTCCTCAGCATTTTCTTACTTAGGGAAAGGTTTTTAGCAAAAGTAACTTCTGCATTGTGATTGATTTCTCACCTTTATTTCACACAAACACTAAAAATATACATATATGAAATGGAGGCATTTCAAACTTCTTTTGAAAGGGATTTAAGGTTGCCTCTACTGTGTGTTGCCATTGTTAGTTTTAAAGATATGTATATTGTAAGCTTCAAGATGTAGCCGTAAACCCAGGGCCCCGCAGAGTCGGGGCCAGTCCCTTTACCACCACCACCCCCCAGCAGCCGTGGAAACTAGACCTTTCTGGTTGCCAGACTTGGGAGGGAACGTGGAAAGGCCTTGCCCCACTTTGACTCTGCCATCGTTGCTCAGAGGCTGACCTCCCTCCGTCTGCCCAGGACACAGCACCAGGATTTCTAAATCAGGACCGAACGCAACAAAGTGTAAACCCTACATTCCATTCCTTCTGTAAGAGAGTCCTGTGAAAGTTCTCTTCTTGGAAAGGGGGGTGGGGATGGGGGGAGCTACCACTGGCTGCCTGCTTTCAGGGCAAATCCTTCCATCTCCCCATAGAAGGAGACTTTGAAAGGAGACTGTTTAGGGTGATGCATCGTGCCCCAAAGGTGGTCCATGTACATTCTGATACCAAACAATTTCATTTTAAAATAAGGTTTGGAAATAATGCATGTTACTGACTCTCAGAGATTCACACTGACGTGTTAAAGGTTCTGAGAAAAAAAGCTGTTTGTTTTTTTGCTTTTATACTTTATTTTTTTAATCATTTATTCATTTATTTTGGGCTGCATTGGGTCTTTGTTGCTGCACGCGGGCTTTCTCTAGGTGCAGTGAGCAGGGCTACTCTTCATTGTGGTGCGTGGGCTTCTCATTACAGGGGCTTCTCTTGTTGCAGAGCACGGGCTCTAGGCATGCGGGTTCAGTAGTTGTGGCGCATGGGCTCAGTAACTGTGGCTCGCGGGCTCTAGATGCAGGCTCAGTAGTTGGGGCACACGGGCTTAGTGGCTCTGCAGCATGTGGGATCTCCCCAGACCAGAGCTCAAACCCGTGTCCCCTGCATTGGCAGGTGGATTCTTAACAATTGTGCCACCAGGGAAGTCCAGAAAGCTGTTTAAGTTTAGTGCAAGATTTCCAAAAGCTATTTGACCATACTATCCTTTTTTCTCTTTTATGCAACACTTATAAACGTCTCTTCTGAAGAACACAAACTGGGGAATGCAGGTTTAATGGAAAATCGTGACCTTTGGTGTTAATAAATCTAGATTGGAATCACCATTGTATTGGTTACTTGCTATGGGGCCCTGGGAAATTTACTTAACCTCTCTGAGTCTCTGTCCTGCCATCTTTAAAAGTAAGCTAATAATTCCAACCTCATGAGGGTACTGTGAGAATGAAATAAGTGAAGGCATTGCTTGATACCTGATGGGAGTCCAATGAATGGTAATTGTCATTTATAAAAATGACACCTTGTGCAATGGCGGTTGTGAGGCACTTTCCAGATTCCCCCTTCCAGAATAAAGGAAGGAATTATTTCCCCAGCTGCTGAGAATGCTACCCAGGAGGGCTCAACTCTCAGCCCTCTTCAGGAATTATCTTGGCTGGAGACAGCATGTCAATGACATACCCCATCCTTCCAGCAGCTGTGGAGGAGCCAGGGTTACAAAGGTCGGACCCTCTCACCCAATATGGGGAACTGTCTGAAGGGTCATCTCAGCTTCAGAGCTTCCTGGGGAGTCGGCTAAGGCTGTCCTCCTCCCCCAGTCCAACTTTCCTCTGCTCCCCTCCCCGCTTCTTTCCCCCATTCCCTCCCTTCTACAGGTGTCAATCCAACAGCACTCCCTAAAAAACCTCCAGCACACCAATTTCCATTTCAGAGTCAGCTTCCTGAGGACCCAGCCAGCACCACTGTGATTCTAATAGCCCACCTTCCATCAGGACTTTGATGGCAGGAAGAAAAGGCAGTAGGGCTCAAACAGCCTCAGCAAGACCCAGATTTATGCATCTAATGAAGTAGGAGTTCCTTAAAGGAATACATCTTATGCCAGGCAAATGTCCTCCCCAACTATGTCTCTGACAGGTTCTCTCAGTAGCACGCTATGGTATCACCTGAGCAGCTTGAAAACCACGGGGCCTGTCAGACCCATCCCAGACTGTCTTAGGAGGCACTTTGGGATGACAATTGAGAATCAATATTTGTAACAAACCCTCCAAATGATGCTGGTGTGGGCTACTCTTGGACCACTGTTAGAGAATCAGTGCTGCAAACTTTTTCTCTTTTAGGTGTGGCAGGTCAGATAGCCTGTGCCATAACTGCTCAACTCTGCATTCGTTGTAGCATGAAAGCAGCCACAGACAAAATGTGAGATGAAACAGACGGCTGGACTCCAGTAAAACTTCATTTACAGAAACAGACCGCAGGCCACATGAGTCCGTACCGTAGGCCATGCTTCGGCACCCCCCATCCTAGACTCTTATTTTTCAAGGCATGATGCTAAGATCATCAACTTCACCTTGGACCCTGCTAGAAAAGGCTGGTTCTCAGGCCCAGACCCAGGCCCAGAATTACTGAATCAGAATCTGCAGTTTAACAAGCTGATCAGGTGATTTCTACTATGTTTAAGTTTGAGAAGCAATGCTATATAATGTCCATTGGAGCAAGGTCATAGATCTATATGGCCATGACCTAGTTAAGCTTCTCTCTGTTCCATGATTACAGAGGAAAGATTGGAACCTTCCCAATCTGTGCTAGGTATCTTGCAAAAGTGTGCCATGTAGAGCAGGTCGGCTCAAGTGCCCCTTTCCTGGGCAAACACAAGTAAATTCTGACTTTCTAACTGGTGGCCAGTGGTTAATTAGTGTGAAAGACACACATTTGTAAAAAGATATAATCAAGCTGATACGGGAGCCAGGTGGGGGTCAAAGAAACCTTTTAATCTTTGTGGGGAAGTAGAGTGGAAGAGACCATCTGGATTGCCAGGCACAAGAGCTCATCTTCCTGACTCATGCAATCCTGTTATTCTGGCAGAGAATATTTGTAATATTGCATTAGTCAAATGATTCTGCAACATCATTTAAATGACATAAAATGTCTGCTTGTGTCTGAGCATGATTCTGAGGGGAGACTTGTGCCAGCCCATCTGTTTCTCTGGAGAATAGATCCAGAATTAATTATATTAGAAAAAACAGGCTCATTTTGACAGGATGACCCGGGTAAGTGCGTATAAAAGGCCTATATGCTAGAACTGTCCTCACAAGGGGCATCACCAGCATAAAGGCAGATACATCTTGTCCTGCCCTCCACCCATGCCCTGACAAAAGCCCAGAGATGCTTTCCCAGTTGGTCTTAAGCACTCCATCTTCTAAAGCAGTGATTGGTAAACTTTTTCTGTAAAGGGCCAGAGAGTCAATATTTTAGGCTTTGTCAGCTATAAGGTCTCTGTTACAACCACTCAGCTCTGCACTGTAGTACAAAAGCAGCCAGAGGCAGTGCGTAAAGGAATGAGGGGGACTTGCTTAATAAAACTTCATTTACAAAAGCAGGCCGTGAGCTGGATTTGACCTACGGATTTTAGTTTGCTGGCTCCTGCTCTAGAGTGGTTTAAACCACTGCTTCTCAAATTGTAATGCGCATAGAAATCAGCAGGGTGTCTTGTTAAAATGCAGATTCTTATTCAGTAGGTGAGGCCTGAGATCCTACATTTTTTTTTATCCATTTATTTAATTTTTGGCTGCATTGGGTCTTCACTGCTGCACGTGGGTTTCCTCTAGTTGCTGAGAGTGGGGGCTACTCTTTTGTTGTGGTGCGCAGGCTTCTCATTGCGGTGGCTGCTGTTGTTGAGGAGCACAGGGTCTAGGCACGTGGGCTTCAGTATTTGTGGCACACGGGCTTCAGCAGTTGTGGCTCGCGGGGTCTAAAGCGCAGGCTCAGTAGTTGTGCCTCATGGGTTTAGTTGCTCCGTGGCATGTGGGATCTTCCCGGACCAGGGCTCGAACCCGTGTCCTCCGTATTGGCAGGCGGATTCTTAACCACTGCGCCACCAGGGAAGCCCGAGATTCTACATTTTTAACCAGCTCCCATATGGTAATGATGGTGGTGGTCTAGAATCATGTTTTGAGCAGCAGGGATTGAGTTTAGACCAGAAGCTCTCAAACTTGGATGCTCCCTGGAATCACCTGGAGAGCTTTAAAAATACCATTACCCAAGAGGAATGACAACGATGCCTCGTTCCTACCCTTACCCTCTGAAGTTCTTAGTTCACTGGTCTGGTTGAGACCTGAAAATCAGCTTTGTTTAAAGCTCTGCAGGTAATTCTGATATGCAGCTAAAATTTAAAATCATTGTCAGGATAGAATCTGGAAGTTGGGGCATTCATGTCAACTGTTTGGTAGAGGAAGGGATATTCCCCCAACAAACACTTCCTGAGCATTTAGCATGTCCCAGGGAAGGTCATCTATTGAGTGCGGGAAATGCAGGTGGAGTGGAGGACTTGAAGAAAATTGTGAAAATTCAGAACAGGTTCTCAGAACACTAGGAGAAGATGCAGAGCAGCGGATAAAGGGATTTCCCAGTGCTGTAAAGGGCCCGTTGCAGTTAGAGACATTTTCAACTGAATAAAAGGAAGAATTTGCTGACAGTAAACTGTCCAAAGTGGTCATGGGCTCCCATCGGAAATGGTGAACCTCTGTCACTGGATGATTTCAACCACTGGTGAAATCAGCACTTTTCATGCACAAAACCTAGGTATCAAGAACAGCCTAGCAGGGTGTTACTAGTAATTTTGGCTATTTGGAGTTAAACTGCTAACTTTTGCAAATGAATGACTTTAAAAATATACTTTAGAATATAGTCAAGCCTGTTTCTGTAACAGCATCCCTCTTAATTATTTGCATTATTGATTCACTTTGAGTGGAAAAAAAAAGGCATGACACAAAGTTAATGCCAGGAATTGCACACAACCCACTAACTCTCTTAATCTCATCAGGAGAGGTGTTGTATCTCACAGGTAGCATCAACCATCAAGTGTGGAGTAGTAGAAAAAAAGGACTTTGAACTGCTGAGACAGATGGTACCATGGTAGAGGGGATCCAAGAATTGAATTTGGAGTAGAGGTGTCGAAGCAGCAGCAGTTCAAACTCCTTCCAACTCTGATACTTTGTGATTCTAAGAAAACACCCGTGCTTCTGTTTTGAAAGTAAAAGCTTCCTATTAAGAGGAAGAATGAATCACTTCATAAATTATTCAGGGCTTGAAGTCCTTTAGAGAATTGCTCTCTGGTCTTTGAGGCAGGGATCTTCTCTTACAGCTCAAGTCTGGGTCAAGCCTGCATTTATTTTTCAGATGCAGAGAAAGGCCACACGTAGATAATTAGGCCATAGGAAACTAGGCCTCCTCGATCTCGTATCTTTATGATTATCAAAAGTATCACCTTGTGCATAGCTTGCAATAAATTATTTTCCTTAAAGCCCAGAATTGTTGTTTGGCCTAGATTAGGTGTTGCTGCAAGGGGATGTCATTGCTAGCAAGATGCAGTGTGACAGCAGTGTGCCTGCATTCACATACCAGCTTTGCCACTTTCCAGGCAGTTACCTTAGATAGGTTGCTTTTCTGCTCAATGCCAGCCTCATCATCAGTAAAATGAGGATAATGGTACCTATGTCAGAGGGTTAGTATGAGGACATAATACAGGTCGAGTGCTTAGATTAGCACCTGGCAGGTACAAAGGTGAGTATTCAGCCTACATTAGTTATTATATAATTCCTGCCTTGTAGGAGCTGAGAGAAAGATACACTTAAAGGACACAGTTCTACAACACATGCAGCCAACAAAATAAGAGCATAAAACAAAAACAAAATAGACAGTGGGTATTTTATTACTTTTCTTTTACAGATTCTACTTGTTTTTAAAATTAAGCACCAACTCTTTAGCTTGGCATCAAAGTCCATTATGATCTGATGCCAACATTTCTACACACATGACACATTCTTCCCCATTAAGTAAATAACCTATACTAGAACCTAACTGGACCATTAACTGTGATCTAATGGGCTCTATACCTTCTTATCTCTAAAAACTTAAACCTGTGTGTAATATACTTTTTACTCACCTTGACTGGTCAGTATCTCCCCACCCTTCACTATCCAGGCCAAATGACTTTCTCCATGAAGACTTTCTTTATAACCCCAGCAGACAGAACGTATCTATCTTTCTCTGTGACGTCAACACTTTATGCCACCATTACCATATTTATCATATACTCCCATGGTTTAGAGTTATTTTGTGAAGCCCACTAGGTTTTAAGTACCTTGAAAGACAGAAATTGCCCCTTATTCATCTTTACATCCCATCCTCTGACCTGACCCCACCATCACCACCTTCACAATGCAGGCCATGGTGCCGTATACACTGTAGGCATTTGACAAATATAGGCTGGGTCTGTGAATCTCTGGGATATAGGAGAACAGAAGTGTGGAGATGGGGGAGAATTTCCTATGTAGCCCACGTAAGAAAAGAGAAAGCATGTGACTATAACCCAGGGGCTTAACCACTTATTAAAATTTGATACTCAACATCTGAGAACAAATTCTTGCACACATGTAGTATTAGGCATCTTTTAGGTGCTAGCCACACTCACACCCCCTTCTAAAAGGACTGTCCCCCCTACTCAGAGATCCTGATGAAATGGTGGATGAGTCAACTGTGTTGTTCTACCATAGTTCACCCTCCAGCCTGAATTGATTGGATCAGGGCAGCCAATTCACAGAAAGCCTGGTTACCCACAGCCTCGCAAGACAAGATGAGCTCAGCCAATGGCTCTCCCACTGAGAACATCAAATTGGGACTTGGGAGTATTCAACCAAGAGCTATAAACACCAGAGCTGCTGTAATAATAACAACAACACAGCTGTATTTATTGAGTATGTACTATGTGTCATGACTATGCTGAGTATTTAAGGACATTATCTTAACTACTCCTCACAATATTCTGTGAGATTGAGGCTGTTATTAGCTCCATTGTATAGATGAGGAAACTGGAACACAGAGAAGTTAAGTGATAAATCAGGAGTCAAACTCAAGCAATCTGTCTCTAGAGTCTATGCCCTTAACCACTGTGCCCAAATGTTTGTTTCCCCAGGGCAGGGCAGGATGAAATGTCTGAAGACTGAGAGATGAGATGACCCTTTGAAGGTCACGGACAAGCCAAGGAGTAAGGGAGGAAGCCAGTCTTTGTAGGAAAACAAAACAACAACAGAAGGAGGGTCGAAGAGAGAAACATAAATGAAAGACTACACAGTGGCAGAAAGACCTCATTTCCCGTCAGCTGTAAAATTCCCAGGGGCTTGGCAGTGTTGTGTTTCCTGCCATAGAATTTTGTAACCCAACTGCTTATGATAAACTGACTTTTGTATGAGTTAAATTGAGTGGGGCTTCTTTGCAATGAAACGAACCCGTGTGCACTTGTTCAAAGCCTGTGTTTCCATATTGCACGTTCAGCCTGTGGACTCAGAGGCCCCACTCATTGCATGGTCCCCAACTCAGCCCTGCTCCAACTCTGCAGACCCTCTGGCTCAGGGAAAAATTCCTTACTCAGAGTCACAGGACCTTGTTGTAGTTCTAGCTCAGCCATCTTATTAACTATGTGACCTTGAACTGGTCCTCGATGTGTCTAAACCTTAACCGCTTCATTTATAAAGTGGGTGTCGGGGAGGGGATGGCCAATTACAAAACATTTGTCCTGCCTCCTGCCTCCAGCCAAAAGTTGTGGTTGCAGTTTAACTAAGTTAACCGAGTAGGGGAAGAGACTGTGCAAAATATGGAGCACTCTTTTCAGCATAGCATTCCTTAGGGCTTGTTTGTAAACTACAGCTTTTATCAGTGGTGCTGGGCCAGTCAGTAAAGAAAAAGGTAATGTTATCACCATCGCATTCCCTTACTCGTGTCTCTGTTTACAAGGTCACGGGTATTGCCAGAAAATACTCACAATTCCTTTCTTCTCACTAATGAGTCAACTCTGGAAGCACCAGTCTCTATCAGTAAGACATCTATTTTTCCTCTGCTGTGTGTACTCATGAGTGGAAAACACACTCCTGGGCTGGTTCTCCGTAGTCTTGGCTCTGAGTCTTCCCATTTCTCTGCTTCAGCAGACCTTACCTACTCTGCCAACTTGGGCCTATATGGCCTCCTTCTCACCCCCAACGAGAGTTGTGATCGCTGTCCAGGGAACCCTTAATTGACTGGGAAGAAACTTACCTGACAACAAAGAGATGGCCGAGACAGATATTACCTTGAGAGTCAGGCCAGCTGTGTGATTCTCTGATATAATTAAGATCAATTGTATCCTGTGATACAAGACAGAGGGGTTTTAAATCTTGTATAATTTCTTTGGTGAGTTTGTTGGTAAATGAACCTTTCTTATAAATATTATTTTGTGGGGTTTTCCCAACTTCAGAAACATTTATCATCTCAGTAAAACTACAAAAGTCACTAAATCATAGTCCTCCTGTTTTGTAACTCATGCAGACATAACCCAAATTTCCTATAAATAAATGATGAGATAGTTTATGCTTACTTTATTAAGTTAGGGAGTAGGGAGGCTCCTGAGACATAGGAGCCCTGAGGTAGGCTGGCAGATAAAATACAGGACCCTCAAGTTAAATTTGAATTTCAGATAAATAATGAATAAACAACTGTGGATGGAAAATGTCTCTTGCCATATCAGTAGACAAAGGATGTGGCAGCCATTAAGCCATCAGTCATTGCAGCCACCCCCCTGAGAGGTACACTGTGTCCCCTGAGAGGATTCAGGACAGAGAAAAACAGGATACTGGCCCTAGAGTGTTAAGGTGAATATCAAAGAAATGATTTAAATGAACCCAGACTCTTGCATCTTCCCATACATAGAAAAGTGCTAAATTCATTAATTTGAGGTGTCTGTTTTTTCTTTAATTAGCAGTAATCTTTTGTTTTAACTATCTTTTCTTTGTGTTTTTGGTTTTGTTTGCTTGTTTGTTTTGCAAAAACTCCTATATATCCTGGCTCCTCCCTTACCTTTTTTCTTTTTTTTCCCCTTACCTTTTCAGAAAAGTCCCTAAAAAATACCCGAGAGGCTGTCTCCCGGGCTTAAGGCCTCAATGCGTGCACCAAATAAAATATAATTCTCGGGCTTCCCTGGTGGCCAATGCAGGGGACACAGGTTCGAGCCCTGGTCCGGGAAGATCCCACATGCCACGGAGCGACTAAGCCTGTGTGCCACAACTACTAAGCCTGTGCTCTAGAGCCTGCGAGCCACAGCTACTGAACCCCCGAGCCACAACTACTGAAGCCCGTGAGCCTAGAGCCTGTGCTCTGCAACAAGAGAAGCCCCCGCACTGAGAAGCCTGCACACCTCAACGAAGAGTAGCCCCTGCTCACCACAACTAGAAAAGCCCGCACGCAACAATGAAGACCCAATGCAGCCAAAAATAAAATAAATTAAATAAATTATTTTTTAAGAAAACATAATTCTCAACATTTAGGCTGTGCATTTTTTTTTCAGCCGACACAACCAATTCTCCATGGGATGAACTTATACTAAGAAATTATTTGTTGTTAACTGAAATTCTAATTTAACTGGGCATCCTATATTTTTATTTGCTAAATGTGGCAACCCTATCCCATTCTGACTCTTATTAACAGATAACATTTAAATCCTGCAGTCCTCAGAATCCTCTATAAAATGAGAAGTCTGAACAAGATGAACCCTAAAGTTTCCTACAGCTCCATAATTACATAATTCTGTGACTCCAATACTAGTGAACAACAAATGTGATATTGGGTGAGTGATTTAATCTATGAAAGGATCAGTGTTCCCATCTTCAAAGTAAGGATGATAAAGCCAACATCACAGAATTGTTAGATGAGTGGACCTTTGTCAAAGAGAGACAAAGCCAGACATTAACGTGGTGAAAACATTTTATTCAATAAGTACTGACAGTAAGGGAAAGAGCTGAACTCCACTCTGATCTGTGCAGAGCTGACCCGGCATTTAAAGGGAGGATGAGCTAGTGGAGGTTGAGGGGGTGCAATTGGGGGCTCAAATAGAGGAAGTGAAAAATTACAAACGGTTAGTGTAAATTGACTAGCCAGCTGTGTCAGCTAGCTGGCAATTACTGAAACAAGGAATCTATCCTCCCACCAAGACTGGGAGACTGAGGCTCTGGATTCCATCTCAGAGGAATAACTTTTAAGGAAATTTCCTAGTGTTCCAGTGGTTACAACTCTGTGCTCTCACTGAGGAGGTTCCCTGGTTCCTGACCAGTTTCCCTGGTCAGGAAACTCAGATCCTACAAGCCTCTTGGCACAGCCAAAAAAGTAATAGCTTTTAAGTCCTTGAGAAAAACACTCCTGAGTTGTAGGAGATACATATACATCTCAAAGTGACAGAGGAAGAATTTACAGCTGTAAGGGTTTTTTTTTAGTAAATTCTCTAAGAAAGGAAGATCAGGGGCCTATTGTCAAGGACTGTCTAGAACTGGGAGTAAGTTATTTTGACGGCCCTGAGCTTTTCTAGCAGGAACTCAAAAGGGGGCTGGGTCATCCCAGGAACATGGCCTTAGGTGCTGGAAGCCACAGGCCATTGATCTCTAATACAGGGGTTTGAATGGAGTCCTCTTGTGCCCAGATCTCTTTGCACTTCTCACTTTCAAAAGTGCCTGGCACAGGAATTTGTGCTTAACAAATAACGCTCCTGTTATCCCATTAGATGTGAGGCCTCCCTCCTGGCGCCCTATCTGAACCGAAGTCCCCTGCCTTGGTCAGGGAATACCTTTCTGCTCACATTCATGCTGTCCATAACAAAACTGAGTTTGGTACAAGCAAGACAGGCTTTTATTCAATGGCCAGAGAATGTAGAAGAGGAACTCACGTTCCCGAAGGGAGGAAAGTGGGGAACTTTTAAGGGGTAAGAGGCAGGTGCATCATCAGAAACTGGGGAGAAGGACAGAGACTTCCAGAAACAGATGGCAAATGCAGTCCCTCAGGCTCCCTTGCACATGGCACAAATTGTGCCTAGCAGAGTACAGATCTCCCCTTTGGGTGGAGATCTTAGTATGGTAATGAAACAAAGGTAACTTTCAAACACCTGATTTCACCTGCACAGGTACATTCCTGTGGTGAAATCAGAGCCAGTTTGAGGTAGCTGACCACTGTAAATCTCTCAAAGCATATATCTCTCAAAGTACAGCTGCAAAGCATCTCTGCCAAACACCAGGAACTTTTGAAACAAACACAGAGATAAATCGAGGCAATGAAAGTGGTGACCTTTAGCCTATTTTGCCCACTATCTTGGATCTAGCTGGTTAAGTCTGGTTTTGTGGGGGGCCTTTGTGGCATCCTGTTGATAAAACACAACTAGCCTGTATGATTAAAAACATTTTTGGGGCCTGGGGCCTGGCCTGCATAGCAAGGGTGACAATTCCTTTATTCATTCAAAATACTATAAGATCTTTCGTAATCAAACTGTATCCAACCAGAATTTTTTACAGCGTGAAGAAAGAGGTTTTGATGCAAAGTTTTAGTGTAAAAAGGGGTATGGAAAATTTGCTTAACTTGCTTAAAATATCATTGTCTTAAGAAATTGTTGGCAAGTAATGAACATGCTGCAGTTTAAAATTAATCTTATTTTCCATTAAGACATCTCTTAAAACTTGCCATCAATGTTTTTGTTGTCATGGAATTGGTGATTTACAGGTACAAAATACAGATACTTAAATTATTCCAGAATTTGTACTGTACATTAGTTCTCAGCTTTCCCTCCCTTAGTCCAAATACAAAGATTTCTCAGATTCTGAATAGGTCAGGGTACTACATTGATTTAATCATATCTATATTGCTTCCAATCTGAGCTGGGCCTGGGGAAGAGCATACTCCTATTTTTGTTTCCCTTTACTCATTAAATTTCTATTTTTAAATGGTACTGAATTGTGAGTTTCATTTAATGCTCACAGAAGCAGTCATGGGTGGAATTGTATTCCTCCCTGAGTTTTCACAGATTCAGGCTTTGTATAAATAGCCCTTTTATCTTTCTCAGATGAGCTCCTTTCTCTCCACTCCAATGGCATTACCCTAGTTCTGACCTTCATCACTTCTTGGCTGGATTATTCTAATCATGTTTCACCTGGTCACTCTACTCCCAGTTTCAGTCACAGTATCTGTTAGAATAACTTGCATGTGAAAGAAGCACAAACTAAGAGTGGTATAAATGAGATAGAACTTCTCTGGTGCTCAAAAGTCTGGCTGGTGTGGTAGCTCTGGACCATGGGTGCCTGACTCCTTCTATCTTGCTGCTCTGCTCTGGTCTGCCACATACTCCCCATGTTGCAGTTCAGTCTGTGGAGAAAGGGACATGGATGAGGAGGCAGTACCTTTAAAGGCATAACCCAGGAACTGCACTTCAGTTCACATATCCCATTGCCCAGAACTTAGTCATATGGCCCACACTTAGCTATAAGGCAAGCTAGAAAATGCAGTCCTTATTTTGGACAGCCACGTGCCCAGCTAAAAAATTGAGTCTCTATTAGGACAGATAAAAAGGAGAAGGATATATAATAGTGATGTCCAATATGGTAGCCACTAGCCACAGGTGACTATTTACATTTAAATTTATTAAAATTAAGTAACAGCATAAATTCAGTTTTTCAGATGCACTAGCCATGTTTCAAGTGCTCAGTAGTGTAAGTGGCTACATACCATGATACTGGCCAGGACAGATATAGAACATTTTTATCATCATTGAAAGTTCCACTGGATAGAGCTGATATAGACAACCAACAATCTTGTCCACACCCCTCCAATTCTTCATACAAATTTCATCATATATAACTGATCACCTCATTTGTGTGTTTAAAGTTTTTCAACAGGTCTCTAATGCTTTCAGTATAAACTCCAAATCTCCTTAGTTTACCACATCAGTCCTTTGTTTAATCTGAACCCTTCTTATGACTCCATCTTCATCTACTACAATTCTCCACAAATGCCTTTTACTTATAGCCTGTGGAATTGCAGGTCTTGAATGATATCACACTTTTGCATATGTTGTGCTCTATTACCCCCAAATTGAGTTCACCTCTTGGTGGGTGTCAAGCCAAAAGACCCCCTACCTTAACTGCTTACAAAATCCCCCCTTGAGATACTTCACTCCTCAATCTCGAGTGCTACAGGGCCAAAGGTCAATCTTCTGTAATTGCTTCCTGCTGAGAATGGGTGATATAGTCTCCCTAGTTAGAGGAGTGAAACTCCCTTACTGCTAGAGCTAGATACGTTTTGGAGTCCACTGAAGCAGAGTCTGAACCTCGCTTAAAAAGCATTATTCTAGCAGTTGTAGGAGAGGCACAGCAAGATAGACAATAAACAGCAACTTTGCAACCATCATTAGCAGAGATATGAGCCAAGAGCCCCCTAAATCAAACCATTTTTCTCATATTTTCCCTAAACTAGGAAGGGGATCATTCAGAGAGGAAATTTGATTTTTCATATGCATCATAAGTTGAATCACATTAGAAGACTCATCAGGTATAAAAAACAGCATTTGGTATATATTATAGCATAAGTTTCTCCTAGAGAGACTGTTAAAATATCAAGGGCCATGCATTTTTGTAGGACCACTTTTTTTTTTTTTAATCATAGAAACATTTGAGTTCAGCAGATTGACAACCTGATTACCATCATTTTAAGGCTTTCTGGGTAAAATTCATTAAGGCCTCTATGTGAGTGATAATATCCTCTATTTTTTATTTCTAAATGCATTCCCCTCCTCAACAGCCAAAGCAGATGTACAATGCATATTTATAGGCCACAAAACAGGCCACTCTGGTCAGCATAAGGTTTGAGTTAAACTATGTATTCATCAGAATGTCTTCCTCAATTGGAAAATTTCTTTTATCATTTCCGCTTTTGATTGCAAATCTTTTGATAGATCAAAATATCTGTCCCTACATGACAGGGTGGTTGCTGCCTGTCATAGGTCCATCATGTCCATCAATGCTAAGCCTTCTTTTTGTTCATTTATTTGCCTAGTTATCCACATTTTGGGAAAACTAATTAGATATAGTGAACAAGCTCAGAGTTATGTTAATGGGGAAACATTTTATAGGCTAAACATGTTTTTATACTGAATTGTTACACTAACATTGTACACGTGCTTTTAGCAGTAGACTTAAAGCAAGCCATGATACATGCCATGAATAGTTGTGACAATTTCACTAGAGAATTTCCTTCCCGTCCTAAACATTGGGGGAAATTTCAATGTTGATAAGGAGACAAATGTTTGGTAAACAACTCAATTAAATTATTAGGATGGGTCTTACAGGCCTGGTCCAGATTTTCAGGTCAGCTGCCTACAACTGCTGTTGTCTTTTTCCCTTTCTGGTGTGGATGTCCTCTGGGGTCAGCAGTCCTTTGTATAGACCAGTCCAATACAGAGTCCCTTCTGACAAAAATCATTTTAATAATTCAATTAAACTTTACAATAATGTAACATAGTAGCAAGGAGCTATCTGGGAAGTGAGTCTTAGGCAGTAAACAGAGACCTCAGTCAACAAACTAGAATTTAATATCCACAGAAACATAATCTTTTTCTTTCTAAAATTACCCTCATTTCTACCAAATATAGCCAGATTAAGACTAATTTGCTTGCAAAATAAGTCTGGCTAATGGACCACATCGGTTCTTTTAAATTGACTGTGCTGAAACTTTTCATAAGGTAATTAATCTTTTCTGTTAACAGTTTTATGAAGCCATCAGGGTTTTCATTAAGATTCTTTAATTTCTTACCCAGTTCAGCAGTATGATCTGAAATTTATCAGAAACCTGTAATTGTCAAAAACTCCTTCCTGTGAATCTTCTTGAAGATAAAGCACTTTTGCAAAAACATTGGAGTAAAGCAAAAGCTGCCTATGATTGATAGAAGACTCTAAATGCATAATGAAACACCTGATCACAATGCAGTTGACAAAGAAACTTGATTATAGTAACTAGAATTATGACTGATAATATTTTATCAGGACATACCAGATTTTTAGGAATTTATATGATTTTTAGAATACTTGTAATAATAAAATTTACCCATACACCCATATGGATTTTTAGGAATTTATATGATTTGTAGAATACCTGTATTAATAAAATGTACTCATACAGCATAACCTAAGAAGGTTTAACACCAGTCATCTTACAATACTTCCCACATAATTTAACATACCAAATAATTCTAGTTAATTTAGTCTCTCTCTGAGATGCCTCAGGGTTCCTCCAAAGCATCCCAAAGTTAGCTGGTCAAAAGAACTTCAATTAGTATTTGATATTTGGGAAGATTGTAAAATATATCAAAAAGTTTCAAAACACCTGGTCAAATAGGATCAGAGGTCACTGTGAAATACCCATTCACTTAACCAAAGTGATAATAAAAGATCTCATAGGAAAATACAGAAAGTTCCAATCAGATCTCTCAAAAGGCAAATAAACTTATAATCTATTATCAAAAGCAGATCAACACTCTAAGAAAACTGTTTTCCCAGCAGAGAGAGAAAACCAAACACCAGTCTTGCATCAGCCTGGTCTTTATAATGAAGTTCATTTACTTAACTAAATTCAATCTAATCTTAGCCAATCCTAACCATTTACAAAACTCTTTTCTCAGTGTTCCTTTTCCATAAACCTTCTATAACTTTTTGTATCCATATATTTTGCCCCTTATTTTCTTTTCCATTCAAAAACAACTAGTTCTAGAACAAAATAACTTTTTGTTCATTTAGCAAATGAATTTCTATTCCTCATACCTTCTTTTACTCAAAACATGCTTCCTGGGCTTCCCTGGTGGTGCAGTGGTTGAGAATCCGCCTGCCGATGCAGGGGATACGGGCCCAGGTCCGGGAAGATCCCACATGCCGCAGAGCAGCTAGGCCCGTGAGCCATGGCCCCTGAGCCTGCGTGCCCGGAACCTGTGCTCCATAATGGGAGAGGCCAAAACAGTGGGAGGCCCGCGTACAGAAAAAAAAAAAAAAAAAAAAAAAGTGCTTCCTATTTTCCTCACATACTGAAATATTTCCCCTGTGATTTTAGTAACTTTAATTACATATAATTTTAACCCTTAAAAACCTGAATCTCTAACAAAAACCAAGAAGCAAGTAATTGTGAACTGTTTGTCACACCAGCACTTCCTGATTGGCAAACTTATGAACATATTCTATAACCTCTAGAAACATACATTTTCTCATAGCGGAATATCTTTCCTTAATGTGGTATAAGACATGCATTTAATAAACCCAAACATCTTTAGTTTCCCTCTCATAAGAAGACAAAAGTAGGTAAGCTTAGACCTATTTAGCAACTAATGTTCCAGTATTTTATCTTATTTGAAATGACCTAGTCAATGAATTCATTTAACTTAATTTAGTTGCAAGCTACCAAAATCTGGAAAGAGTATTTTTCTTTCTTTTTTTTTTTTTTGTGGTACGCAGGCCTCTCACTGTTGTGGCCTCTCCCGGTGCGGAGCACAGGCTCCGGACACGCAGGCCCAGTGGCCATGGCTCAAGGGCCCAGCCTCTCCGCGGCATGTGGGATCCTCCCGGATCGGGGCATGAATCCGTGTCCCCTGCATCGGCAGGTGTACTCTCAACCACTGCGCCACCAGGGAAGCCCAGGAAAGAGTATTTTCAAAGTAGAAATTCATAAAACATAATTGCTGCTAACAAGCTCACCTTAAAAAAAAAAAAAAAAAAAACTCTTATCTCATCTAATTTACTTAAAAGTTTCATTGTATAAGGTTATTTTCCTTGCTGATAAATTTGCAACAGATATAATACAATCGTATTTGACTTCTAGAAAACCTAGGTACAATAAAAGTATTATACTTAATGTTGATGACTCTAAAGACATGTCTATATTAATTAAACCAACAAGTTTAAGCTAGCCTCAAAACTAGATATCAGTTTAATATTAAATATTTTCCAGATCACATGAACCCGAAATTCATTCCAGTCAGTTTCTTTTTAGGTTTCTGAGAATTTATATAAGCACTTAATTTGCTTTAGGACAACTAAATAGAGCTCATTCACAAATTTTGGGCTTCTCTGGTGGTCTAGTTGTTAAGACTCCATGCTTCCATTGCAGGGGGCACGGGTTTGATCCCTGGTAGGGGAACTATGATCCCACATGCTGTGCGGTGAGGCAAAAAAATAAAAAACAAATTAATTTTGATAATACCATCCAGAGGTAAAGACATTTCATATCTGTAATGAACAAAGACATATTTACATCCACACAGACACAAACATCTCATAGTTTTCCTGCTTGAGTTTAAAAAGTACTTTTTTTTTTTTTCTTCTTTCAGTCTCAGGAATTAAGAATGGTCTAGATAAAAGTTCCTGAGAGGGCTTGCTTGGTGGCGCAGTGATTGAGAGTCCCCCTGTCGATGCAAGGGGACACAGGTTCGTGCCCCAGTCCGGGAAGATCCCACATGCCGCAGAGCGGTTAGGCCCATGAGCCATGGCCACTGAGCCTGCGTGTCCAGAGTCTGTGCTCCGCAAAGTTCCTGAGAGCCTGGGTAGAACATTTACTTCTCAAAGGCACAGGGAGAGAAATGCAGGTTACTTTTAGAAAGACAGTTGTTATTAACTGCATAGCAAAACCAGTTTTAGAATGTCAGAGGAGCCCCATCTTGGCCATTTCCAGGGTGAGATTTCCTAGTATTTTTTTTTTCCTGACACCCCTTTGATGATGTATTCCCTCTTGGAGAGGGGAACACCTTCGGGTTGTCAGCACTGGAAGTGTGGCTCTGGTATCAAACAAAAATTCAATTGGCTCTTCCCTTACTTCTAAGGTAATCCAGGGCTCCTCAGGGGAGACTGGGATAGTGTTTTGAAGATCCAGTTGGGGAGCCCCCAGGCCCCATCAGTCCTTTTCTTTGGCTACTGGGAGCTGAAAGGAAGGGTGGTGAGCTCAGACCTTCCCTCTCTGGGGAGAGTCAGAGCATTCCCTCTTCCAATGTCCCTCTTTCTTGCAGTAAGTGCATAGACTAGGTCCCAGTTTTGCTGGAGGCCTGCATGTCTCACGTTGGGGGCGGGGGCCATTCATCCATACCGGGGTGGTCCACCTTTTGTCTTCAGTTTCTTCTTTCACCATGTTCCGGTTACTGAAAACTCTAAAGGCCACTTCAACTAGTTGGGAGGTGGGGGTGTTAGGTCCCACTGCAATATTTTGAACTTTGCAGCAAATGTCTGGAACACGCTAAGATATGAACTAGGTGTTTATTACTACTGCACTTCTTGGATCATCAGAGTCCAGGGTGGGGTGTTGCCTAAGTCATTCTCTAATCTCCAAAAAGGTGGAGGGGTTTTTATCCTTTCCTTTTATAAAACAGTTCAAGTTGAAAGATGGTGTTATAATTTAATGAGCCACTCTCTGGCTATTTCTCCTAGTTGCCTAGTTGGTATTGTGGCCAGACAGTATTACAAAAGAAAGTAAGTTGTTTTTTGTCATTGGAGTATAGCTACAGACTTTCTGATGACTCAGAATGCATGTTAATTGGCTGAGGGAACCAATATCTGTTTCCCTATATCCTCAGATCTTGGTTGAAGATTTGTCTTCAACTACCAAGAGGTCTATAATAAGGGCTGATGGAGACACAGATTCAGCCATTCTTAGCCCACTGAAAATTTTCTTCTCTAGAGAGTTAGTAATAATTTCTTCTAATCAATAGTTTAAAAGTATATATGCAGGTTGTTCAGGTATACCAAACTGGCACCCCTCTAGAAATAATTCAAGTTACCAGGATCCCCTAGCAAGGGCCAGTACCAGGAGAGACACAGATTGTCTCACTGAAGGCTTTCACAATCAGGCATCCTTCTCCCCCCTTGAGATGGGGGCAGAGCCCTGAAGCCAATCTGTGGGATAAATGTCACTCACCTCTCCAAAGGGACTCCTTAAATTAAGATGTCCAGAGTGGCCATTGAGCCTGTTCAGTGAGTTGAGGTGCACAGACTTGACAAGTCAGGTGCCAAGAGGGATTCTCCTATGCCCTTCCCCACAGGTCCCCCAGCAACACAGATAAATTCACCTGGGTGAGCTGCCACAGCCCACTGCATAGGCTATTGGGAGCTGGAGGAATCCAAAGGGGTTAGGCGAGATATCCCATCTGAGCTAAAATTTGTTACTGGAAAACTGGGTTCACCTCTTGGTGGGTGTCAAGCCAAAAGACACAACCAAGCCAATGAGCAGTAGAAGGAAGGATTTATTACTTGCAGCAAGTAAGGAAAACACCAGGGATCTCTCCCAAAGCAATGTCTCCCCAAACAGCAAAATTGGGGAAGTTTTAAGCTAAGGGTACATGCATATACATTCATATTCATGGCTTAAGCAGAGGGGAATTCAGAATAGAATTGGAGCTTAGGTCAACAGAGTCCAAGCTTTAGTTGATTGAAGGCACGAGGGTCAAAAAAGGTCAATATGCCCCAGATTATGGAAAGTTTTTCTCTCACTCATCTTCATCATGTAAACCAAAACAGCCTACCTGCCAAGGCCTCTTTTTTCTCTCTGGATCTCTCTTCCCATTGGCTTCTCCAATTGTTTTCATCATGAAAGTCTAGGAATTGGGCATGAAAGAGACAGGTACTTCTCGAAGGTCAGGTGTCTTAGTCTACTTGAGCCACTATTGAAAAATAACAAAAAAAAAGGCTGGGTGGCTTTTCAACCACAAAAATTTATTTTTCACAGTTCTGGAGGTTGGAAGTCCAAGTTCAGAGTGCCAGCATGATCAAGTTCTGATGAAGGCCCTCTTCTGGGTTGCAGACTGACTTCTTGTGTCCTCACATGGTGAAAGAGGCCAGCGAGCTCTCTCATGCCTCTTTTATGAGGGCATTAAATTCATTCATGAGGGTGGTGGTTGACCTAATCACCTCTCAACATCCCTCCCACCAATATCGTCGCATTGAGCATTAGTATTTCAACATATGCATTTTGGGATGAGGGCATAGACAATCAGGGAATGTGGGCAAAACACTAAGGACTAAGTTTAAGATAGCATTCCTCTCTTCAGGAAAGGGGAAAGAATGGGAGCATTTACATTTTAATACTTGCTTTACTTTGTCATATTCGTAAAGAGACATACTGAAAGCCAGTCAGAGAACAAGACTTGCAATCAGAGGTTCAGGCAACCTTCCTGGGCATCTGGAGTCACAGTCTGGAGCAGAGCTGCTACTTTCTGATTGGATGATGGCAGCCGAAGGACTAGGTTCCAGGTGCTTCCTAGTATGGTCAGCATCCAGTCCAGGAACTCTGTGTCCCTCAACAAGCAGGGCAGGTGTTCTCCCAAGAGATTCCTCTGCAGCTGGCATCTGCTCCTTCACAAATCCTTTCTTCTAGGCAGAGGCTATACAAATAATTTTCTGCAGTTCTGCAGAAAGAAGAACTTGTATATTTTTGAGCTAAACAAAAATGTCACATCCTACTAATGTGAAAAACTTTTCATTTTCTTCCACTCCAAAACGCTAATCTCTAAGTCGAATCTAGTACCTTTTTTCTGCAAACATACTCAGGATTTCTCCTAAAAAAGATTCAAATGGATATCTCACCAAAAAAAAAAGTGGCAGGTGTTTATGTAAATAATTTTAAGCTGTTTCATAGTTTTTATTTTTATCTTTTGAGAATTGCTTTCACTTCTGGGGGAGAGTCACCAACAATGAGGTTGCTTTAAATTTGTGATCATATTGTTTAAACAAGTCACTTGCAGTTAATACTCCTGCATATTATATTCCTTCAATATTTCTATGGAAGACACCACTGTAGGTCAAGGTATTTTATTCTGATTTGATCTAATTTATCTCACTCATTTTTTTCCCCCCTTGGGTAAATGCCATTCACACTGATGTTTCTAAACGGTGGCCATTCACAAATTTTCCCCATACTGACCACATGCCCTCTTTGTCCAAGCTGTTGTACTGTATGTGAGGCTGTGTGTCGTCATGCCCATCATCTCTTTCAAAATCCATATCCAAACTTCCTTCTCTCCTGCATCCCATTACCTAATTAGCCTCACCACAATTTGCTAGCTCCTTACAGTCTTCTGCATGTTTCTAGGTCATTGCCAGGATGTGACCTGACATCTGCTGGTTCATTGTTTTCTTAATCCTTCCTATGTTATTTCATATCATTATTTTTTACCTATTTTTATTAGTTATTTCCTTTGTGACCTTGCCCTCTCCCACCAATTCACTGAGCCCAGGGGCTGGACAGAACAGTTCAGGAAACCTTCAATCCATGCTCATTTTTCTGACTTTGAGAAAAAAAAAAAATTAAAGAAAGATACTACTTTAAAACTTAGGAAAATAAATACATAAATTTTTGAAAAAACTTAGGGAGAGGCAGTCTGGCACACTGAAGGGATCTGAGTCTTTAATGTTAGACAAAGCCAGGTACAAATCCTAGTTTTGCTTTTGGCAAGTTTCTAAACCTCTTAGCCTCCTTATCTGTGAATTGAGTAAGATAATGTTTATCTCCTGGAGTTCTTGGGGAAATTGATGAAATAACCATGGAAAGCACCCTTCTAGAGCTCACCAACTTGGCAAGTGTTAAAGGAAAGGAAACTAGAATTATGGGTAAAAGAATTCCCAGCTCTCCAAAGCTCTCACTGCATGAAAAGTAAACACTCCTAACAGGCTGGCCTAACGTCCCCTTGAGAGGATGAAGTTTAGGGTGTGGGGGACAGTGTGGACAGGCTACCTGGAGGGGGCCACATCTACATTCCAGGGGTCATAAGGGAAAGGATCAAGAAATCAGCCATAGGGCTTCCCTGGTGGCATAGTGGTTAAGAATCTACCTGCCACTGCAAGGGACACGGGTTCGAGCCCTGGCCTGGGAAGATCCCACATGCCGCGGACCAACTAAGCCTGTGCGCCACAACTACTGAGCCTGCGCTCTAGAGCCCGTGAGCCACAACTACTGAGCCCACGTGCCACAACTACTGAAGCCTGTGCACCTAGAGCCTGCCCCCTGCAACAAGAAGCCACGACAATGAGAAGCCCACGCACCACAACGAATAGCAGCCCCCGCTCACCACAGCTAGAGAAAGCCCACGCACAGCAACGAAGACCCAACAGAGCAAAAAATTAATTAATTAATTAATTATTTTAAAAAAGAAATCAGCCATTTGGGACTTCCCTGGCCATCTAGTGGTTAGGACTCCATGCTTCCACTGCAGGGGGCACAGGTTCCATCCCTGATCGGGGAACTAGGATCCCACATGCCACGTGACGTGACACCACCAAAAAAATTTAAAAAAACAAACATTATCATTTACGACTTTGAAGATGATTAAAATTGTACCTAGCTTAGTTCATCCCCCAAACCCTAGCCCCCCCCCAAAAAAATCAGCGATTCATTCACTATCCTTTGAACCTCTCTTATAGAATGCCCTCTGAGTTTAGGTTTTTCCCACAGTACCCTGATTCAAACCTACTTCTTGGTTTATTTGGAAGCTGCCTAGATTAAATAAATAAATAAAAGGATAACACAAGCATCCCTGCGGAGGACTCCCTCCTTTTAGTTTTTCGTAGAATCTGAGTTAGACAATGCTTGTCATATGACAGACAAGGAAAGGTTTTTAAAATATCTACCCCAGAACCTCGCACAATAGCCTAGGTGTAGCTGACCTTGAAAATGATGAAGGAATAAATGAACGGAGGGATGGAGAAATGATGAGGAAGGAATGAATGACACAGAGCCAGGACTAGAACGCAGACAGAGGTCCTTGTTTGCTGCTATTTTCATTACAATTTCTTTCAAGATTCGTGTCTCACCTCCTCCTTTACAATTTTTCTTCCTCTGTCCTCTGGCTCTTCTATTTTCTCGCTCCAACCCCACCCGTTCTACAAGTGAGCCGCCCTTCTAGCTCTCCGCCCCTCCCCGCGCTCCGCCCCTCCGCCGCGAGGCCCCGCCCCTCCGCCCGGGCGCTGCGGGATGAATGGCAGAGTTGCCGCTGCTCCGCTCTGGGCGCTGATTGGCCGCCCGGCGCGGTGACGCGCCGACGGCCGCGGGAGCACGCAGGCCGGCGGGGCCGACGGGGGCGGAGCCGGGCTCCGCGGCGGGGCGGGGCGCGGGCGATCGTGGGTGGAGGAGCCGGGAGGCTGGAGGCGGGAGGCGCCGGGGCCGTTTAAGCGGCTTCCCTCCCGCCCCCAGCCGCCTGGTCTGGCTCCGGCCCTGTCCCGACCCCCGGCCTGGCCCACTCCGATCCTGCCTGGCCGAGTGGTCCGCCGGGCACGCGGCGGCCTCCGGAGCAGCCCAAGCCCATGAGGGCCGCGCGCCCGGCCGCCGGCGCTGACGAGACCGAGCTCCTGGCCCACGAGGAGGAGCAGAGGATCAATGCGGTTCCAGAATCGATTCCAGCGGTGAGAGGGATGGCGCCCCCGCCCCGCAGCCCGTGCCGGGACCGGGTCCCGGATCCCGCCTCCTCCCGCGTGGGTCCCGGCTCCTCACCTGGGTCCATCCCCTGTGGATCCCGCGCCTCGGCCGGGGACCGGCTCCCGGAGGATTCCCCTCCCTGCTGTCCCTGGGTGATCCCCTTCCTCCGAAGACCAGGATCTCGTGCCTGACCCGGGTCCCCCCTCGCGATCTGCGGATCTCGGATTCCCAGACCTCGGACCACGAGCCTGCCCTTCTCCCGCGGTATCCCATTGCTCACCCGGCTTCACCCCATCCAGACGGGGCTCTTGCTTACCCTGAGGACCCAAACCCCAGCCGCAGGCGCCGCCCGCGAGTCTTCCGACCCCGGCTTTGCCCTCCATCCCTTACCGGGAGCTTGGAGGGCTCCCGGTGCGCGCGGAACCAGGGCCCATTCGTTGCTGCGCCCTGCAGCGAGAGTTGTGGTAAAGCGGGGGTGCTGGCCGTTTTAGGTGCTTTGTCTTTGAACTGCCGTAGCAACGGGGAAACTGAAGCAGGCTCTGCCGGTTTAGTCTTGCCTGGCCAAGTCCGGGCCCTGAGGGTACTCAGGCTTAGAGTCCCAGGGCGTGCTATTTGGGGGCGCCGCAAAGGGGCAAGTTAGCGTCCGGGTGATGAGACCTACTGTTGAGGCGTCGGTGTTAGGAAACGAGGAGGCACCACTGGAAGGCTGGCCGGCTGCCCTTTCGCTGTAGAACCGATGGTAACGCCAGCCTGGGGAGGTACCGTGGCCTTAATCCCGACCCCGGGTCTCTGCCATCTAGCAATGGATGGAGGCTGGCCATAGTTCCAAGAGGAAGCCCTGGACTTTTTTTTTTCTAATCGCCTTCGTTTAAGTGGGTGAAAGTTCACCTCTCCAGTGTTGTGGTAACTCTCCATCCCTTTGTCTGAATCAGGCAGCCGTCCCCATTCCCAGACCTTCACCCTGAGCAGGCTAGCTTAGTGTGCAGTGACAGGGGGAATTTGAAAAAAGGCAAAGAATGCATGAAGTCTTCCAAGGAAGTTATTGTTGAGTTTTTAGGCACTGCTTTTTATTTCAAGATTTTAAAGTGCACTTTTTTTTTTCTTTCCAACTTCCTAATCCGTTGACGCCCCCTCTCCCATTCTGATCTTATTCCTCCTCCAGTCCCATAGGGTAAGGAGTGAAATATGCACAGGGAGAGTTGTGGTGGATTGTGCCATTAGAAGGGGGATCAGGTTGAAGACTTGGATTAACGTCCGCATATTGCTCATCACTCAGGGTGTTGAATGCCTGGCAGTATTCCCCTAGTGGGATATCATATCAGTACTTCTAAAGGCAAAACAAAACCATGGTGTTCTGGCTTGAGAACATGAAGTCAGCCATGAGGACTGGAGGGGCATTCAGGGAGGATGTTAACACAGGTTCAGTAATGGTTGGCAAAGCCCTGTACATGTGGTTTGTTTGATTTGGTTTTACTTCTCTGTACATCTCTGCTCTTCCTGTTTGCAGAGAACAGTGGCAATATTCTGTGAAATTACTTTAGATTAAGAGTTGTATTTCTTTTCTATCCTTTCAATTTTTCTCTAGAAAGAAGAAAAAGAAAAGGAACCTGTTTATTGTTGTCTTACAAACATTAAAAGTGTTAAGATAAATGAAAAACAAACAAACCTTATTTAGGACCCTACCATCTCAGCTGATGGAACTTTTCTTTTTCTTTTTTAAATAAATTTATTTATTTATTTATTTTTGGCTGCGTAGGGTCTTCATTGATGCACGCAGGCTTTCTCTAGTTGCGGTGAGCGGGGGCTCACCGCAACTAGAAGCCGTGGTGCACGGGCTTCTCGTTGTGGTGGCTTCTCTTGTTATGGAGCATGGGCTCTAGGCATGCGGGCTTCAGTAGTTGTGGCACGTGGGCTCAGTAGTTATGGCTCACGGGCTCTAGAGCACAGGCTCAGTAGCTGTGGCACATGGGCTTTGTTGCTCTGTGGCATGTGGGATCTTCCTGGACCAGGGCTAGAACCCGTGTCCCCTGCATTGGCAAGTGGATTCTTAACCACTGTGCCGCCAGGGAAGCCCTGAACTTTTCTTTTTGCTCGACACTAATCTATCCAGTCCTTATTATCACAGTTGTAAGGTGATTTTGCGCTCTACTTCATTCATTTAAAAATGAAAAAATACAGGCATTTTCTTTTAGTGCAGCATAGGCATTGTAATTTTCTCAGCGGCTGTACAGTATCCATGGATATTTAACAGTTATTTTCTTGATGACATCTAGACCTACCCCGATTTTCTTTGAACAATGAATGATACCATAATTTCTTGTTTTTCTGTATTATAGGCTAGAGTGGAAAGATATTTCTAAGAGTCAATTTGAACTTAGAAATAAAGCCTGCAAATAAAAAGTAATGTAACAAAAAAATCATGGTTTTTGTGGTCCATACATTAACATGTTGAGAGTACTGTTTTGCATCTCTTAAAAACTGTGTTTATTATACATCTTTTGAGCATTCAGGAGAGATACAAGTAGGTAAATAACAGAGGAACTAGAAAGAGGAATACACTATCTTTGAACCCATGTGTTCCTTCTGATAGATTTACCAGGACTCCATTGACAAGCATTTGACTGCGGTAAAAACATTTCATTAGACCATAGTTTGTGGTTATGTTTAAATTATAAGAAAACCTGAACACCTTGCTGGTTTGTTCATAATGGAAACTTGGCGGTCACTGTGGCTTTGGATCAACCTCCAGAGTTCTGACGTATCTGTGGAGCAGGGCTGTAGGGAGGCCTAGCCCAGTGTAATAAGTGGAGGGCTTTATGTAGGCATGGCTTCTCAGAAAGCTTAGGATGTGAAAAATCCCAGTGGGACACCCTTTATCTTTTGTGCTTTATCCCTTCCACACTTGATTCCACCCCCCATCCACCCCCCCCTCCACACAGAGTCATTCTCTCCCTTTCACAGCATCTCTGACTGATTAGAATACCTGCTAACATTTATTAAGTACCTACTAGTGCCAGGCAGTAGCTGGGTATTTGTAGATTACTCATCTCATCCTCAACTGTAACCCTAGAAGGCAAATTTTATACCCATTTAATAGAAGAACAAATAGGGTTAGAGAATAAAAGAGAGCTTGCCATCATCACACAGCAAGGGCTCAATTTCATGTTCCTCTCCACCACCCATGCAGCCATTCACCTCTGTCTCCCCGCCCACATCACAACATCTGTATGACCGCACAGAGGCCTAGTACCCAGAGCTTCTAATGTACCTTATTGGTATCTTATTGGTGCATGCTCATTTCTCCAGCCTGGCAACCAAAAATCCAAGGAAAAGGATGCTCCTTTCCTTAGCCCCAGCCTCATGACCACTGGTTAGCTTCAAATTGAATATGTGGCAAAGCATATCATTCTAAAGCATTAGAAGTCTTCCAGGACTGCCTATTGCCTTTTTGTTTGTTCGTTTGTTTTTTGGCGTGTTCTCAGAGCATTGAATCATAGGCATGGGGTAGTCTCCTTATATATGCCATTTCCCTTATTTAAGTTAAATGTATCCCACCACTATCACTATCTCTGGCAGCAGACACTTTTCCTAAACATCATGCTTATTCATATAGGGAAGCTAATTAGTAAGGTTGTGCACAGGGGTCAGCTTATGTTGCCCCATCAAGTGATGTTGAAGGAGCCCTTGGAAAGTCCATGGTATTGGCCTTTGAGAATTTTATTTTCATGAGATTGAGGATTCTCTTTGCTCTAAGACTGCCTGTTTTTCTTTGTTGCATACAGAATCCCCAGTGAAACTAATTGACGAGTGGATCTTTCTCGGGTAGGATAAAATACTCCAGCAGCAGGCAGAATGTCTGTCTTTCTATTCATTCATTCAGCACTTATTTATTAAGCTCTAGCAATAAGCTGGGCCTTGTGTTTGGAACTGGAAATGAAATGATGGACAAGATGGCCTTCATGGAATTCACATTACAGTGGGAGAAAATGAAATAAAAAATAAACAAGTTCAAAAAGTCCAATTCTTACTAATTGTGATAAGGGCTCTGGTGGAGTGAGGAGGGCTGAAGTGATCCTTCAGGTAGGATGGTTAGGGAAACCTCTCCAAGGAGGTTGCATTTGAGCTGAGCTTGACCGGTGAGAGGAGAGCTGGGCATTCTGGAGAAGAACGTTCTACTTAGAAGTAAACAGCAAACACAGACACCCTGAGGCAGATAAGACCTGGGTGGTTTGAGGAACAGAAAGGATGCAGTTGGTTGGAGGCAGAGAGTGAGAGGAAGGTAGCACCAGGCTGGAGAAGTGGTGAGGGCTTGTGGCCTGTGGAGGATGCAGTGTTATCCCAAGCACTTTGGGAAACCAGACAGATTTTAAGCTGTGGTTAGTGTTTGATGTGATCTGTTGCTGATAGACTTGTGGCTGCTGAGTAAAGAAGAGAGTCCATGTGTGGGCAGGCAGGGAGACCAGAGACTTGTATGTTTACAAACCAGAGGTGTCGATGTCTTGATTTAAGGTAGGATCTTTGGAACTGTAGCGAGGGGAACTGATTTGGAATATATTTTGAAGGTAGCATTGATGGCGGTTGCATGTGGAGTATGGGGAACACAGAGGAATCAAGGACAACTTCTGAGATTTGATCTTAGGCCTCTGAGATCTGCTGGTGGGTTGCAGGTTTACCTTTGGAAGGCCGCTGCTTTGGGCTAAATTTAAAGTGTGCTAAGGAGTGTCCCCAGGTCCCTCCCTCCATAGTTTTGAAATTCTATCACGGGGAGAGCATGAGGACACTGGGCCAGGGAGAGCAGAGAGAGTGTTGAAAGAGAAAGTGAGGGGATGAATGAACAAACCCTCATCAACTAAAAACTTTAATCACCTTCCCTCAAACCCTCTGAAGCTGGCTGGATGTTCTCTTCTAGCACTGGATAACCATTCGGGTGGCTTTGCTTTAAGTAGAGGTGTATTCCATAAGTGGGTGCTATTTCCCATAACTCTTGATAACGTTCCTCATTCTTTTTGGGGAGAAGAGAATAGGCTCAGTGTGTGGGAGTTTATTTGCATTTTACATCTGCTTTTCCATTTAGGTCTTGGGCCACTAATTTCTTCACAGTGATTTCTGCAGGAGGCCGTGTTGGAGGCTTGATTGTACCCTGGTAGATCAGAGAGAAATGGAAAAAATGCACTGTAAATTTCCTGGCAGAGCCATGTGCTATCCCATGGGGCCCCAGACAGTGATCTGTGCCTGGAATACTTGCTCTTCCCTTTCCGTATTGCCGGAATCTTGGCCCTGCCCTTAAGGAGAAACTACCTTAAGTCACATGGGTGGGATATTTTTCTCTGCAACTTCTGAGTTTTGTTTTGTTTTGTTTTGTTTTTGCGGTACGCGGGCCTCTCACTGTTGTGGCCTCTCCCGTTGCGGAGCACAGGCTCCGGACGCACAGGCTCAGCGGCCATGGCTCACGGGCCCAGCCGCTCCGGGGCATGTGGGATCTTCCCGGACCGGGGCACAAACCCCGTGTCCCCTGCATTGGCAGGTGGATTCTCAACCACTGCGCCACCAGGGAAGCCCCTGAGCTAATTTTTAACCTGAATGATTCCAGGTGGGCAGGGACAGAGTTGTCACAAACATGGCCACCAAGCTTCTCTGCTTATAGGAGAAAATTTGAAAGTCTATCCCTGTCACTGTGTAAT
This sequence comes from Kogia breviceps, assembly GCF_026419965.1. NCBI lineage: Eukaryota > Metazoa > Chordata > Mammalia > Artiodactyla > Physeteridae > Kogia > Kogia breviceps. The sequence goes on from NC_081328.1 coordinate 27,026,295, forward strand.
AGCCTGACTATTTTTAGATTGGGCTGCCAGAGATATAAATTGCTATTTTAGTCTGCAGCCTGGTGGTGGGTAGTCAAACCCTACTTACTGTGCCCTGCACAGGGTGCTCGCAGTTTAATCTACCTTCAACCATCCCGGAGCCTTGCTCTTTACCCTTTACAATTCCTAATAGGGTATGCTACTTATAGCCCTGTCGTTATGTCTCAGGCTAATGATTTGGTAGATCCTTGAATGCTAGGGACACTTTTAAAGCATCCTTCCCAAGAGTGTAATTATTTTCCTTTTTACTAATAACTGCTGTATAGCAACACTCTCATTCCTTAGGAAATTTAGTAAAATTATTTAAAGGATTGTCACGGGAGAAAAGATTTATTTATCTGTGTGTGAGAATAGCTTGGAATAATTCTGAAGCTGTTAACTGCACATTTCTCTTAAACAGTTTCCAAGCCATCTGGTGAATTCCATTCCATATGTGTATATTTTGCACGCTAGTTAGATAGCTACCCATTGGTGGTCCAAGTAGGGTATCTTCAAGGTCCCAAATCCATTTCCTAGTGGATCTGCCACTTGAACTCTCTATGTTGGGTTAGCAGGGACTGCCACTTTATTTATTTGCTCTAGGGATAACAGGCACTTCTTAATTCAGGGAGAAAGTATTGGCTAGTCTTTTGTTCTTAAAGTGGGCACTGTTTGGAATCGCTCGACCATGTGTTTTAGTCAGTTTTTGGCAACCTGGCTGTGCCATTTGGTTTAGCCTGGTACCATTTTTTCATGTTAATTAATAAGGTGTGACTAGTAACAAATAACAGAATCTCCTCCCCCTACCCCCTTAACCTAGCTCAAGCAAAAAGCTACTTTATTGTGCAAAGGCTGTTGACATCTTGCATGCCCCAAGCACAGGAATGCTGAGACCTGAATGCCATCATGGCTCTCTTACCTCCGTTATTTCTCTGCATCTGCTTCTTTCAGGCAGCTGCCTTTTTATCTTCCTGAGTTTACATCTCTCTCCTAAAGAACACACAGACTAAACCAGAATCCCTCATGAAACATGGCATGGGTATGAATTGGGTCTGGGGGATCCTCACCCACACACTGAAATAGAAGAAGGCTGTTTATCTCTTCATGTCCAATGGTATTTGTGCTTTTCACTGCTTTGCTGGTTGCCACAAAATTAGCCCAAAGGGGATATGGAATATGGGCGTATGTCTATATGTGTAACAGATTTTGATATTTAGATACATACACATGTGTGTATGTATGAATTTTATAGCCAGTGTATCAGGTGCCAGTCACGTATTTAGATTTTGAAGGAAACTCTTTTAATTCAGGAAGAATGCAGGTGAAAACATACCTCTTGTTTCAGGTGCCAGGAGGCAGCCTGAGAGGTATCATTTATTTATGCTGTCTGGTGCCAGAACAAGTAATGCAATAGAGGGAAACTAGTTCAACAGGCCTGCTAATCATGGGATGGAGGCTTTAAAGATCTACATGTATAAGCTTTATACATTTTGAGAGAAAAAAATAGAAGCCTTTCAAACACACTGAATTTGCATTAAATGGTGGTTTCTGGTATTTGTTAAGTTTAGAAAAATGACCTTGATTTTTTTTTTTCTGTTAAGATTTAAGATTTGGTTGTACCATTTTTTTTATTTTTAATTTTTTTTTACTATGGGGGTACCAGTTGAAGGGGGTGGATATGGTTTTTGTTTGTTTTTGGTTGGTAGAAAGTTTTTCTTTTAAATGAACTGAAAGACTACTTAATCCAGTAAACTAGGGCATTCGCTTTAAGATTATGGCTGTTGGCTCAGTTTATACCTGTTTAGTGGCTTTGGTTTTGTTTCCATAACTATGTATTTCCAACAGTCACCTCTTCAGTTAGAATAGACCAAACAACCACTGACAAGCTTCACCATTGTTCTTTACACGCTCTGAGCTTTTCTCACGTGATGTCTTTGTCTCTACAGGTTCATGAACCACCGGCCCCCAGCCAATGGCCGCTACAAACCAACTTGTTATGAACATGCTGCTAACTGTTACACACATGCAGTGAGTATGAGTTTTCTGCCTTTTCCATCCTTCCCAAAGGGCTTTGGTGGGAGGAAGGGGCAATCATCTCTGTTAACCTTAGCCCCGTTAGCCGGGTTTACCCATCTCTGTGACCTTACCTGCCAAAGTGTCAGTGCTAGGTCATGTCACCAGAAACTGTGAGTATGTCAAACACTTTGAGTGCTCTGACTACAGTCAGCTCTGTCTATCCTGGACTTGCTTTCTCAGACAATATCATCTTTGAGAGAATAATAATAGTAAGTACCTTAGTTATTAAAAAAAAAACAAAGAAAACTCTGAAGACTGTCACCCCTGGAATGAAATGAATGACCTTTTCAAGACAGTCAGCTGTGTTTATTGGCAAGAAGAATTCATCATGTGTTGAAAAAGGTGGTTTTTTTCCCTGAGTGATCCCCTAAAACAGGTAGTCACATCCTCTCCATCTCCACTGTCGTCATTGCTCCTCAGAGCAGATGTTAGTCCATATTGTAGAAGAAAAGTTTGATTTAATCCCTAAATTCTTAATTTTTTTGATAGTAGAAGAAAAAGCTGATTTAATCCCTAAATTCCTAATTTTTTTCTTCCTTATAAAAACAAAACATATTCATTATAAGAAACATAGAAAATACTGAAGAATATATGAGAAAAACAGAACTACTTAGAAATAAATTGTTAACACTTGGGTGCATTTCTTCTTTTTGTCTTCTTTTTGTAAATACGTGTGTATTTTCATAGTTTTCCTATTAATTTCATTTTATTGGCATTTTCTTGTGTCATTATAAATTTCCTTTTATCTATGATTTCATTATTCCCTTTGAAAGTTGTACTTAGTGAGACTTTTGAGGGGAAAGTGGTGGCTGGTGTATAGTCTGAAGACAAGAAATAGAGAAGGAGACCAATTTATTCCTTTAGTGAAGTGTTAGAGCAGGCTAATTTAATTATTTTAGACAGTGTTAGTACAATGTGTAGGTTATATACATATGTTATTAGAATAAAACTTGCTTGAATTCAAGTTGTGCCTTTTCATTTCTTGAACCCTTCTTCAAAGAATAGTCAGTATTTCTATAAAGGAGTCATGATGCCAAATAAACCTGAAATAAGCTAGTTTTTGGTGGATTTCTTTGTAATCTAATAGAACAATGCTGTTTAGTCATTACTTAGCAGAAATCAAACTTTATAAAGTATCAGTTTTATGTATTGTAATCGTGGAATTCAAATATTACTTGGTAATATTGAAACGTTATTCTCATCACTGTCCTTTTTCTTCAGGTGCTCAAAAGATTTTTATTTAAATAATTAATATGCTGAAATCTTACTAAATTTTTTTTCTTTAGAAAAAAGTTTATACCTGACATGCCTGCCCTGGATTCCATAAAAGGGCTTCAATAATGAAATTTGGAGTAACCTCACTAGTGGACAGTCTCCCTGGACCCATGGTTTGGATTCTCGGGGCAGGAAGGATTTAGTGGAATTCTCTACACTTGAGCCGACCCCTATCTTTGCATTAGTGAACGCTTTGTGAAGTGAGCTTCACAGCACCAGAGGGTCAAAATGTTTAGAGTCCAAACTTGGTTTTAAAGGATGCACAGCGGGCTTCCCTGGTGGTGCAATGGTTGAGAGTCCGCCTGCCAATGCAGGGCATAAGGGTTCGTGCCCCGGTCTGGGAAGGTCTCACGTGCCACGGAGCGGCTAGGCCTGTGAGCCATGGCCACTGAGCCTGTGCGTCCGGAGCCTGTGCTCCGCAACGGGAAAGGCCACAACAGTGAGAGGCTCACGTACCACAAAAAAAAAAAAAGCACATCCTAATTTGATTGTCAGCTATACTTGCCTAGATATCCATCTTTTATTCTTTTTTTTTAGTTGAAGTATAAATATAATATTTACAATATGTCAGTTTCAGGTGTACAGCAAAGTGATTCAGTTTTATATATATACACACACACGCACACACATTTTTCAGATTGTTTTCCATTATAGGTTATTACAAGATATTGAATATAGTTCCCTGTGCTATACAGTGAGTCCTTGCTGCTTATCTATTTTATATATAGTAGTGTGTATTTGTTAATCCCATACTGCTAATTTATCCCCCACTCCCTTTACCCTTTGGGAACCATAAGTTTCTATATCTGTGTCTGTTTCTGTTTTGTATATAGATTCATTTATATTATTTCTTAGATTTCACATAGAAGTGATATCATATATTTATCTTTCTCTGACTTACTTTACTTAGTGTGATAATCTCTAGGTCTATCCACGTTATTGCAATTGTCAATATTCCATGCTTTTTTAGGCTGAGTAATAGTCCATTGTGTGTGTGTGTGTGTGTGTGTGTGTGTGTGTGTGTGTGTGTATAATATATATACCCATTCATCTGTTGATGGGCGTTTGGTTTGTTTCCATCTTTTATTCTTAACTAAATGTCTGATGAATTTAACAGAGATTAAAGTTACTTCTGAAGTTAATTGTTCACAGGCCCCTAAGAAAATGTAGGGGTGTGTGTATTTAAATCAAGGTCAGCATTAGGATATAAAGAATATAAAAGTTTGAATAACAGTTTATATGGCCTGTTCCTTCATTTATTGTTCCAATGTACATCCACCATTTTATGGATATGCCTTTACCAACTGCAAAACACTGATAAAAGTTATGAAAAGAGTGCTCTGATAGTTTTCATAATACTGACCAATAAAAGCAATGAGTGAGGGACTTTCCTGGTGGTCCAGTGGTTAAGACTCCACACTCCCAACACAGGGGACCCAGGTTCAATCCCTAGTCGGGGAACTAAGATCCCATATACCACAACTAAATTCTTCGTGCTGCAGTGAAGACCCAGTGCAGCCAAAATAAATAAATAAATAATAAATTTAAACTAAAAATAAAGCAACCATAATTTTGAGCATTGAAATATAATGGTTTGGCTGTTGAGATGCACAGCTCACCTTTAAGAATATTATTTGCTTGAGATAGACCTGAATAATCCCTTAGTTTATCTCTTCTGAATTGTCACAAGGAACACTTGTAGAAACCAAAGTTAAGGAAAAACTGACAAAACATCCACATTAATTTTTTAGAACAGAAAATGTCATCTTATTAAACTTACTAAACTGTATCCCTGATTTTTGGATTTTAGAGAGCAGTAAAATTTCTAAAACTGACAAAATAAGAAACTTCCATCTAATGTCATCATTTCATTAAAGAGAAGATACCTTAACATGAAAAAAGTAGAAAGGACATAATCTCAAAATTAAATTGTTTCATGAAAAACTTTCTTGTCCTTAATTTTCTTTTTGTTCTGGGCCATTGAATACTTAAGCATTTGAAATTCAGTGCTCATCTCATCTGTGGGATTTAATATTCTGTTTCAAGAGGGAAATAGAAGGTGTTGGAGACAAAAAAGATAAGATTGCTAAAGTTTGCATTCTTTGCCAGGTATGTTTATTCCGCTCTCTAATAAAGTTGTTTATCTCTTCTGATGATTTCTGTTATTATAAAATGTTTACTAGTCACACTGATGTGACTAGACATTGAAATTTGTGTCCATATGTAGTGTAAAATGTGCAGAAATCAAAATTCTCTCTAAGATTCTGGTCTCTTAAAATTATTTGAATAAGTAGGAGTGGATTACTCTTGCCTACATGAAAGGTGCTATTAAAAATGAAATAACCCTTTCACTCTGCAGTAGCTCACAAATTGGTGGAATGTAGACATCCAAACTAGAAATCAGGACATATGATTTGAACAAATGATTTATTGGAGTGTGGTATGTACATAATAGTTACTGACTTGATTCATGTAGTTACCCTTTGCTGAAATATTGGGATTTCAGTAGCACATGGGGAAAACAGGAAAGAATATTTAAAGATCAAGACCTCCCTGGGAAATCTGGGTACATGCTTGCCATTTGAATATTTTAAGTGCCTACCCTAAATCACATTAGAGAATAGGATGAAAGGTGTTCTTAGCTAACGAAATTAGGATAGAGGACATTTGTTTTGCAACAACTGAGTAATGTTTCATTCTTACTGCTTGACTGTGTACCCATTGGTGGACACAGGTCCTGGGCCCTAAACAGCAGTACTTGTTTTCAGTGCCGTAAATGGACTACTTCATCAGGCTCTCATTATGATTATCCAGGAAAGGCAAATGTTTGTTTTAAAATGATCTTCCTAAAATTGCCCCTGGTAAACCTATGTATTTCTAGTAAAGTTCTCAATTCCGTGTTTTGCTGAATATTTACTTTTCTTTGCCTTTCTCTCAGTTCCTCATCGTTCCAGCCATTGTGGGCAGTGCCCTCCTCCACCGGCTGTCTGATGACTGCTGGGAAAAGATAACAGCATGGATTTATGGAATGGGCCTCTGTGCCCTCTTCAGTGTTTCCACAGTATTTCACATCGTATCATGGAAAAAGAGCCACTTAAGGTACGCTGTTTTCAACAGGTCACGCAACAATAGTTGGCTTGGGTTAGCCTCTCACGCTGGCATGCTTTGGTCAGGTGAGGCAAAGAGTGGACATTTTCCTGCCTGGTAGAGTCTAATGCTGTCCCAACACTCAGGAAATTTCCTATAGATTGGACAGAATTTGAGCACCCCTATCTGTGTCTTAAGAAAGCAGGTCTTTGCTCGGAAACCGAACAAAATCACATTGCGTCCCCAGGACTTACAATGTAAAATCCTGACACCTGTTTTCCAGTGTGTCAGCACGCTAAGGAAGAGCATGGCAGCTACAGGGCGATGACCAGTACTCTGGACTTGCAGTCACCAGTTGGGCTTTGAGTCCAAGCCCTGCCACTTAGCCTCGTGTAGCCTCAGTTTCTTCATCACTCAAATGAGAATTAATGCCCGACTGGCGGGCTATTGTGATAGGTGAATGAGATGATGCATGTGAGAATGATTTGAAAATTACAAATCACTACAGCTGTGCTCCAGGTATATTACAGCTCGGGTTTACTATTTTGCAAAGTTCAGCTTTCAGAATTAGGTCCCGTGCATCTACTCAAACAAAATTCATATATGTTGCTACAGTTAGCTGTCAAGCACTTCCCAAACAATATTGTGATCGCTAGCCTCCCAATGAGAAGGACATAAAAGCATTCATCCTTTGAGTGAAGGGTTAATTTGGGCGATACAAAGGTAGCAGAACACCATCTAGTTGCTTATGAAATGGATTCTGCACAACCCAAAAGGGCAAAGTTTCTTCTCAAAAAGGAGGACTCAGAACAGACTTAGAGTGATTTAATGTCATATTAGAAGATAACTTTTGGGGGCTTCCCTGGTGGCGCAGTGGTTAAGAATCCTGCCTGCCAATGCAGGGGACACAGGTTCGAGCCCTGGTCCGGGAAGATCCCACATGCCGCAGAGCAACTAAGCCCGTGCACCCCAGCTACTGAGCCTGCTCTCTAGAGCCCGTGTGCCACAACTACTGAAGCCTGTGTGCCTATAGCCTGTGCTCCACAACAAGAGAAGCCACCTCAGTGAGAAGCCCGCGCACCACAACGAAGAGTAGCCCCCGCTCGCCGCAACTAGAGAAAAGCCTGCACGCAGCAACGAAGACCCAACACAGACAAAAAATAGATAAATAAAATTAAAAAACAAGGTAACTTTTGGTTTTATAGATAGAATGTTCAAAAAAATCTCGTTATTCAAACAATCTAATATTAAAAAGATGCACTTTATTTAAGAGCAGGATTTGGGATTCATATGATGATTACTAGTTTCCTCACATGTAAAATCAGACTTTTAGAGCTGGAAGGATCCTTAGGGAACATCTGATCCAAACCCCATAATTTTCTCCTGGGGAAACTGAGACTCAGTGATTCCCCCAGAATCTGATGACCATCCCAAGATCTCTGACTCCCAGTCCTGAGGTTTATTTCCACTGCACTCTTTACAATATTGCTTACAGTTGGCAGTCTGCTACCTTTGCCTATAAGCTGACAGTTCCCAGGGCTTAACATAAAACCACAGCATTGAATCACGAGGGAGCTCTGGTACACACTCAAAAGCAAGCCTCCAAAGTACTTGTCCTGGCTCTTCAGAGTGCACTGTTGCAGAGCCCAGAGGCAGGAGCACTTCATTATCTTCTTGGCACAATCCAGTGCTTGTGGTTGCCTTGGCTGACTTGGCTTTGCTGTCTAGATATCTGAATCAAAGAGTTGTAGGTGCCTGCTTCGTTATTCAGGGCCTCCCTGCCAGAGCCTGAGAAGAAGTGTCATAGAAACCAGTCTCTTGAACCTTGAAACAGCACTGCTAGAATCATAAGCCACATATGGATTTTTGCTCTGCATTAATTCTTTAAAATATCCCAAGTATAGCCTTAATTTAAGTAAAAGAGGGAAGGGAACAAGCATTTATTGAGTACCTACTATGTGCTAGGTGCTGTGCTAAAGGCATGGCTACGTCGTCTCATTTAATGTTCACACGCACTCTGTGATAGAGATGGTATTACTTCTGCTTTACCCTTGAGGAGAGTGAGGGTCAGAGATGGGTGGTGGGTCTTGAATAAAACTGCACGCTTGACTTTACCTGCTGCAGCAGTGCATAACAGTCTAGAAAGCAGAATTAGAAAGACCCCAGACCTGGCTTGGAATCACAGTCATCCAAGGAGTTATTCTTCTCTTCCCTGCATCTTCTACCTCATCTTCTAGCCCTTTTAAATCGGGATCTTCTGGACTGGAGTTTGTGACTGTATTTTATAAGCTCCCCAGGCGATTCTGCAAGGCAGTCAAGTTTGAGAAACATTAATCTAGTGTTTGCTTTTTTAGACCTAAATTATTTCCACTTCTTCACTAACATGTGACTAGCACTAACAGTGACTAAAACATCCTCAGCCTGCTTTGGTCAACACAGAGTGTGTAATGAGGCAAAATCTAATACTTGTGTGCCACCAAACCACAGCTACTACCCCTTGGACTGAAAATGGATTCAAGACAATGCAATGCATTTGTACTTTTAAATTACCTCAGGAACTTCCCTAGCAGTCCAGTGGTTAACACTCTGCACTTCTACTGCAGGGGGCGCAGGTTTGATACCTGGTCGGGGAGCTAAGCTCCCGCACACTGTACGGTGTGGCCAAAAATTTATAAATAAATAAATAACCTCAGTAAAGGGTGGATTCTGTCTAATCCATTTTGTGAATAGACCTCAATGAGCCAAATCTTTGTACACTTGCTGACTCTTCAGTTTTAGAAGGAAAAACTTGCTTAGAAACCCAGGTCGTGGGGCTTCCCTGGTGGCACAGTGGTTAAGAATCCGCCTGCCAATGCAGGGGACATGGGTTCGAGCCCTGGTCCGGGAAGATCCCGCATGCCACGGAGCAACTAAGCCTGTGCGCCACAACTACTGAGCCTGGGCTCTAGAGCCCGTGAGCCACAACTACTAAGGCTCGTGCGCCTAGAGCCGGTGCTCCGCAATAAAAAGCCACTGCAGTGAGAAGCCTGTGCACCGCAACGAAGAGTAGCCCCCGCTTGCTGCAACTAGAGAAAGTCTGCGTGCAGCAACAAAGACCCAATGCAGCCAACAATAAATAAAATAAATAAGTTTGTTGAAACAAAAAAAGAAGAAGCGCCCAAGTGGCTACCCTCTTGACAGCAAATGAGCCTTTTTTTTTTTTTTTCTGGTTTGTGTTATTGCTGTTCCTAAATTAGTTTCTAAATTTGCTTTATTGCAGCTTACTGTCTACACTAAGATTTGGAGTAAAAGCTACTTCTAAGACATTCTAAAAAGAATGTGGCTTTGGGGAGTATTTACTGAGCCTTCATGATTTTGTGCCCTGCACTATGATAGGGGTTGAGAGGTGGTCTGCCCTGAAGGAATTTCATTTTCCTATTAGATAGGATATTAAAAAAATAGAAAATATCAGAAAAGACAGATTTTGAGTTCCTGATTATTGTGGGGTTCTTACATGGAGAGGATCTGTGGTATATGCAATCTTAAAAATAATATAAAGCTTTTACTTGTGGCTCCATATTATTAAAAATAGCTGTGCAACTTTGAAGGCCAAGTTATAAATGCCATGAGAACCAAGAACAAGAGTGGCAGTTGTGACATAGTGGAGTGATAACCCCTACTTCCAGTTGTAAAATTTTCTGAAAACTCTAACTTGTTCCCCCCCCCCCCCACAGGACAGTGGAGCATTGCTTTCACATGTGTGATAGAATGGTTATCTATTTCTTCATTGCTGCATCTTACGCCCCATGGTAAGATACAGTCTTTATATTTTTGAAGATAGTGTTTTTATGGGAGAATTCTCGGTCCTCCTTCCCTCCCTTCTTCTATCTCTGCTCCCTGGTTCCCCCACCCCAACACACATACATGCTTTTTTTTTCTTTCCCATTTTGATTTACTTGGGTCAGATTGCAGATTTTAAGGGGAGAATGTTGCCACCATTCAGAACACGTAGCTGGCACTGGATTGTTTGAGAGACGTGCTACTAAGCTGTGTGCAGGCAGCGCGCTCACTTTTGAAATACGTCACCTTGCCGTCCGTATTCTTTCCGTATGCTTCTGTTGCTGCTCAGGATACCTGGACAGCTAATTGTTTAAGCGGAGGTACTGTAAATACGTACAGAGAAAACAAGCTCACTTTTGAAATTTATAGTCTTCACAGCACAGTAGCTACTATGTATGGAGTGCATTTCTCATTTCTTTAGCTATATGAATAAGAGAACTAGCCTAATTAGTTAGCTATTTAAAATACCTAGTATCCAGTTCAGTGTCCTTGTTCTTCCTGCCTTTTTGGTATAGATCAGATAGAGTCTTTTGCTGCTCTGAAACCCATAATTAAAGAAACATTGATTTTCCTCTGTCAAGATATGGTCCAGTTTTAACCGTTCAGAAATTCATATTATGCCATCAACTCTATGTCATTAGAAACAGCAGGCCTCTAGATTCTGACTAATGCAGCATCCATCATTCAAAAGAAACCTAGTTATCTGTAGGAGTAAAGAGTAAGTGCTGTCTCTCCCTAGTAACTGTTACTAAATTATACGTCTGAATCATACTGGAACGAGAGTACTTAAAGGCTTTTGTGAAGTATACCTCAATTTAAAATAAGTAAATAAAAATTTTAAATGTAGACTGAGGAATCAAATATTACAGTAGGCAGTTTGTTCGCATGTAGTCTTCGATATGCAGGTGATACCTTTTCCATTTGGAAATATTAATTTTGTAGTAATAGCCATTCAGAACATTTTATTTTCATATCTTTTCTTAATCTGAATTTAGTATAGATGAATTTGCAGCATTTTAAATTCAGACCTCACAAGAGTCCATGGTTAAATTCTAACCTACAAAGTATCTTCCATAACATGTATTGGGCTAGATCTTCTCAGGTTCTCTCTTGGTGGAGAGATAGATAATGGAGACACTGGTCTGTGTATTAGGTATCCACTGTGTGTATGTGATCTGGTTCAGGGTTTTGTTGCATTCTCGGTAAGCTTTGTAAACAATCTGCTCCCAAATACGTAGTCAGGAACAACAAGGCAAGTAGCCTTTACAGCAGTCTGCCTAATAAGGAAAGTCGGGCATCACAGATGTGCTGGGACTTACTTCTACATATCTCCTTTTAGCTGGTTCTATTTTTAAACCACATCGGAACTAATTCTGAGTCTTAAAGCTTGAACGACAATTTTATCCTTGAGTTATTAATTTTATCCCAATTGCCCAAATACTTCCAACCGCATGTTGACTGCTTTTTCTTTCTGGTCTTGCCCTGGTACCTTCTCTCCCAATTTTCAAGACTAGAGGAAAACACAGGTTGTATGAATTCCCTTCATTTATTTCTTCTGTTCTTTGTTGTCATGTTTGCATTTTTAGGTTAAATCTCCGTGAACTTGGACCCCTGGCATCTCATATGCGTTGGTTTATCTGGCTCATGGCAGCTGGAGGAACCATTTATGTATTTCTCTACCATGAAAAGTAAGAGAAAATAATTTACATTTGATAGCTTTAAAATTAACTTCCTAAATTTTATCTACATTACAGTACAATTTATATTTGCAGTTCAAAATAGTAGAAATACATAAATAGAATATAGATTGTTTTAACAAATTTTTAGAACCGTTTGATATTCATCATTGGTCTACAGATTGCTGCAGACAGAAATGAATGGTGCCTGTGTGATATGTGATATAGTTGAAGGACAAGGTGCACTTGTTCCTCATCTAAAATGACAGTTTTGGAGTCAGTCAGACCTCATTTCACATCCTCAGCCAGGATAGTCTTAGCAAACTAGCCTTATCCTCTATGACTCACAGTTACCACATGAGAAAAATAACTGCTTTTCTAAGTTTCTTTGAAGGTTGAAGATAATAGCTATTAAGCCCCCACAGAACACCTAGTTAGGAACCCAGAGGATGTTCCAACCTAGGACTTCCTGAGAAAGGGGACATTTGGAAGGGCATCTAAACCCTTAGTATCCTCACCATGGGACACACCTTTTTTAACCCATTATTCGTATCTCCTAGTCTTAAGTGTGAAGCAATATAAAAAGAAAACTTATTGAAATTTAGCAGCTTAGTTCTAGAGGAGACCTTCAAGGTCACCTATTTGTGCTTCATGTTTAAAAAATGAGAACATTTAGTACATGCATCAAATTAGTGACTCATCTGGGATGAGGACCCATGTGTCCTAGTTCCTATTCCATGGCTCTTTTCATTATTTCACATGCCTTAACTTGAGAAACTCAAAACCGTGAAATAATTGTCATTGGATACAGTTTATTAAATTCTTTATCTATTGTTTTTGGCAGAATGACCCTCAGAATTAAACATAACTTGTGTTTGTCACAAAGTAATAAATTGTTTTCTCTTTTCAGAAGAAAGTGGTAGTTTTAGCTAACTTCTCTCTGACTTTGAAATTCACTTAAATGCATTTTTGACCATAATTAGCAATTCTGAGTGGTATTATGTATTATATATACATATCCAAGGGAACAGTTTGCTTCTCAGGCTCAAACCCCTAATTTATATCCTTGGATAAATTAGGAAGTACAGTAAGACAGCTATCTTTTCTCCTATTCCAGGCCTTCTAATATAAACCAAACCCACATTCTTCCCCAGTTCCCTGATATGATTACTTCATGGTGGACTTTCAGTATAAAACACTAAGAATGAGATGCGAGTCACCCTTGGCCATTTGGTTTGGCAGGTATTACAGAGAACCGAAATGGTGCCACGTACTGTTCTAGGCCCTGCAGACCCAAACATAAGCGGAACTTGGTCCCTGCCTTCGAGGAACTTAGAGTCTAGTTTGATTAGGCATAAATATAAGTTGAATTTCAGTATAGTGTGTTTTTTAGCGTTTTCAGACTTCTGCACCTAAGGTGATGAGCCTTACAAACTGGAGTTTGTACAGATAGAAAATTGAGAGATAATCAAAAACACATGCCCTCAAAAAATAAAAAAAATACCAAAAAAAAAAAAACCCAATAACAACAAAAAACACATGCCCTTAGTTCCTTAGGGCTCCCATCCCTTTGCCACTGTTAAACTGCTCCAAGCTATTCCCTGTGCAGCTTCATAATTTCAGTGTTTTATAACGATGGATTGGAATGGCAATGAAGGCAAACACTCTGGGATTAGAAACAGAAAATGCATGGTGAATTGGATTCAATGATAGCTTTTGGCAGAGACCATTTTGCATGTAGTATGTGGAATTTGATGCCTTATCAATCCTGAAAGAAATGCTAGTTCATTGTTACTCAACTACAGTATTTCAGTTAGAGCCCTAATGGTATCCTACAGGGAAAATACATTTCATTTGAATAGTCAAGAGTTTACATTTGTTTTTCAAAAGAAAAAGGGAAAAACTGGTAAGGAAATAGTCTGAGTGTTGTAGGAATAGATAAATTAAGTTAAATTAAATTAAATTAACACATTTCTATTCTGCAGGTATAAGGTGATTGAGCTCTTTTTCTATCTCACAATGGGGTTTTCTCCAGCCTTGGTGGTGACATCAATGGTAAGAAGTTACTTCATAATTTAAGTTATTTCACCTTATTTTCTTTTAAATCACTGTGACTCTTAATATGTCTATAGATACGCTCTGAAGCTTTTTTTTCCTGAAGTTATGACATGTCCAATAGCTAGAGATTCAAAAGAAAAAATATATAAATTACAAAGTGCCACAACTTGTACTACCTACTGTCTGTAGTTTGGAAAAGCTATACATCTAAGTGTGACTCCTTCCATATGGTAATCTGCTGCATTTGTTCTTTGGGAAACCCTTCTGTTCACCCCCCCTCCACTCCCACCCTTTTCCCAAAGAGTTGTGAGATTATGTGAAGGTGGGAATTTCTACTTGGATTACTTAGTGTCTTAACCCTAAATCCATGGTGAGGGTAAATTTTGAGGTTTCTTACAATGAAGACAATATAAATTAGTGACTTCTTTTTTTTTAGAGCAGAAATTTTTTTTCTTAATTAATTTATTTATTTATGGCTGCATTGGGTCTTTGTTGCTGTGAGCGGGAGCTACTCTTCATTGCCGTGCGCGGGCTTCTCATTGTGGTGGCTTCTCTTGTTGCAGAGCGCTGGCTCTAGGCGTGCGGGCTTCAGTAGTTGTGGCATGCGGGCTCAGTAGTTGTGGCGCACGGGCTTAGTTGCCCCGCAGCATGTGGGATCTTCCCAGACCAGGGCTCAAACCCGTGTCCCCTGCATTGGCAGGCGTATTCTTAATCACTGTGCCATCAGGGAAGTTCCGTGACTTCTTAAAACTTAAGAATCGGAAGGACCTCGAAAGGTCATTTGGCTCAACATTTTATTGGATATTTCTCAAATCCCTTCACTCTTACTTTTCCTTTCACTTGCTTTTAAGTCGTATTAGTTCTCTTTCTCAGGAAAGTGCTTTTTTTTTTTATCTTTGCTTGAAATTTTCTTTTGGGGACTTTGATGGGTGAAAGTGTGGCATTCATTACCTGTAGTAGGCATTTGCACATATGTGTTTTGTACTCCCATTCAAACTGATTACTGTTGAGAAATCAATGTTTATCTGTCAACCTCACGATCCCATCTACTGGTCACTTGTGCCTTTAGCTTATGTTTTCTGCATTTTGGGGCACCAGTCACTGGGTATTTAGTTTGAACTCTCTTCTCAGCTTACAAGGGTCAGAATTGTACCTATAATTTCCTCCTGAGCTCATAAGCAAGTTATAAGAATGTAATTTTGCCATGCATAGTTCTTGCCCTGGTCACAAAAACACCTGTAAAAGGTTTAGGATTTATAGGTTTGCTTATGTTTTTTCAGAGGGTATGTCTTATGAGAATGTATCAAGATATGTTCTTTGAGGTATGAAATTTATAATGGCTTTAATAATTACCTCGTAGCAAAAATACATACAGTTTAGCTGGTAAAGGCAACAGGGAATAGTGCGGGGAGGGATGTGAAAGTCAGAAATGAGAAGATCTGCCTTGAAGGCCATACAGATAGAGGGCGATTAAAGACACCCAGAGCAAGGTCTATGTTGATGGGTCACTAATCATTAGAGTGGAACTTCAAGTAAATTCCCTCCGGGTATCATAAGAGCAAGTTTATCCAGTATTTTTACTAGCCTAAATCTTTCATTGACATTTTCAAGTACAATAGCAGGTGACTAATGTTTATGTTAATCAAACAGGAAAATCCCCACACTTCCCCAGATAGAACTTAGAATCAAGCAGAAAAATACAATTCATATAAAATAAGAAATTACCATAAAGTTTTACAGTGTCTTTGACTGGGCAAAGTACAGCCTGCTATGGGAGCACATGATAGGTGTACCAGAGGAAATGCTATTTAAGCTGATTCAGAAACACAAATAGGAGCCAAGAGATGGCAGGAGTGATGCAGGTGGCACAGGAAAAGGATACAGCATGAAGGAGGCCCCAGAGATACGGAAAGCACGAGCATCTGAATGTGCATATATGCATGAGGGGGTGTAATTATGCAGGTAGCACAAGTCTCCTGATAAAACTGGTGAGCTAGACAGAGACCAGATCAAAAAGAACCACACAGGCCATCTGAAGGAACAAGGAAACGGTACAAGTGATGAAGACTCAAACCTTTGGTGTTCCGGTCAGAATAATGGGTATCGGAATTACCCTTCTACCATAAAGAACTTACAAAAGTAGGAAGAGTATGTGAAACAGCTATTTTTTGGCATTGGACACAGACATATAGGACTATGATCCTTGTGGGGAAAGAAACCAAAAGATGAACTTCACACGCACTGCAGTTTTCTCCCCGGAATGCTTTCCAAACTGCGAAAGAAAATGGAGTCCAAGAGCAGCAGTCTGGCTGGAGGAAACAAATCAGCGTTTCAGCTCCCGAGCCAGCTGCAGTTTGCAGGCAGGGTACTGGAGAGGAGGGAACTTCACAGAGAAGAGTCTCCAGAAATCTACAAGGGGTTTCCTTGAGTCCTTGCCTGAATACTAAGCTACATTTGTGCAGGGAAACACTCTGCGTGCCCTGGCTGAGGATAGCTGTTGGAAGGCTGTGAGATAAATGGAGATTCCAGAAGGAGCCTAGTACTGGGAGATACTAGAGTTCCAGCCAGCCAGAGCGGGAGACCATGCTGAACAACTTAGGTATTCCATTGACCCTAGCAAGACCACACCTTAGGATAAGAGCTACTCTGGCCCTAGAGTGAGGGTGGCTCTAGCACTGCCATAACAAAGCCCAGAAACCTCGAAAGGATAAAACTGATCCTTCAGTAAATAAACTGCCTACTGGAACAAACTCAACATTCCTTCGAGGAGGACAACAAAATCTATACTCTTTAACAGCTCAGCATCCATTATCCAACAAATACTACTAGACAAGCAAGAAGGGCCAAATAGAAATTCTAGATCTGAAAACTATATGATAAGAAAAAAATTTATTTGGAGGGGTTTAACAACAGATGGGATACTGCAGAAGAAAAGATCAATGAACTTGAAAATGAATAAATAGGCCTCAGACTGGGAGAAAATATTTGCTTTCTCTCTATATATCTGACAAAGGATGTGTATCAAATATTGTAGCACTCTAAGTCAATAATAAAAAGCCAATCCTATAAAAATAGGTAAAACACTTGAACAGACACTTTACAAAGAGAAAGAGATACAAGTATCCAGTAAGCCCTTGAAAAACTGCTCAGTGTAACTAGTCATCAGAGTCAGGGAAATGAAAATTAAAACCTCAGCATGCCATCACTACACACCCTATAGAATAGTTAAAATTAAATTAAAAAGACTGATGCCACCAAAACCCAGCAAGGATGTGAAATAATTAGAACCCTAATTCATTGTTGGGGAGAGTATAAAATGGTATAACCCACTTTGGAGATTTGTTTAGCAGTTTATTATAAAATTAAGCATAAATTTATGACAACAAAAATGAAAACATATATCTACAAAAGGACTTGTAAAACAATATAAATGTTAATTTTATTCATGATAGCCCCAAAATGGAAAGGATAAACAAATTATGTTAAATAAATCAATGGTATGCTAAATAATAGAAAGGAATGAATAACTCATATACAGTAGCACATGCATGAATTTCAAAAACATTATATTGAGTAAAAAGGAAGCCAGACATAAATGTACATACAGTATAATTCCATTTATGTGAGGTTCTAGAACAGAGAGGCTTAGTCTGTGGTAATAGCAATAAGAACAGTGGTTGCCTTAGTGGAAGGGCAAACCTTACTGTTCACTTAATATCTATGCATTACACTATGTAACTTAGTCATCAATTTTTAAAACACCCCCTCCCCCCAAAAAAGGAATATAAGTTCAGGAAATAAAGCATATTAGTTCTTGGTTCAAATCCTGATTCTGACACTTAAAAGTTACGTGACCTTGGTAGATTATTTAACCTCCATGTAGTCTAGTTTTCTCATCTGTAAAGTTTGTATAAAAATGGTACTGAAGTTAGGGTTGTGAAGATTAAATGAGTGCTTCAAACAAGTCCTGGTACATAGAAACATAGTAATGACATTGGTAATGAAGAAGACATACCTGGTTTTGTTTGTTTCAGGATTAACTATGTTCTGGTTCTTTGAAAATTGATAAGCAGATGTGGTATCTTGAGGAACTACCTATTAACAGAATGTATGTCAAAACCAACCTGTATGCTTGGTTTGCTCTCTTGTTTATTGTTTTAGTGCAAGAAGGAGTGGTGTCTC
This sequence comes from Kogia breviceps, assembly GCF_026419965.1. Classification (NCBI taxonomy): domain Eukaryota; kingdom Metazoa; phylum Chordata; class Mammalia; order Artiodactyla; family Physeteridae; genus Kogia; species Kogia breviceps. The sequence goes on from NC_081328.1 coordinate 27,044,486, forward strand.
TCGGGGCAGCAACCAGCTGTGTGACTTTGTTCAGGCTACTTATTTCTCTGGCCTTAGCCTCTTCATCTCTAAATTAAGGAGGTTGTGTTGGATGAGTGAGTCTTCACTGGGGAGTCAGATGCCCCTGTGAGAATCCCATGAAAACCTCAATCCTCTCTAGGAAAATGCCTCTAATAACACATCACAGAGAATTTTGTATAATTAATGGATACTAATTGCTTTATAACCTCTAGGAACTAATAAATGTAGCTGGGGTTTTGTTTTGCTATGTTTTACTTTTTAAATAAGATGAAATCTGACTGATGTGCCATCTTACCAAGGTTAAGGAGAAGTCCAGTATCAGTCAGTCTGGATTGGCTCCTTTCTCATCTTTTGATCTTACGAAAACCATGGTGCTTGTGTGAACTTTGAAAATAGGGCTAATCCTCACCCCTGGCCCTGCATCGTCACACTTGGTTCTTAGCTCGTGTCTGTTGCTGCCATTGCTCTGGCCGAGGCCCATGGGGCCGTTCAAGTAGGTGGCTACACTGGAGCTTCCGCATGTTCCTTGTTGGACTGGGCCACCAGGACCTGCTCCAAGGCTAACAGGGTTACAGCCATCAGTGCCCAGGCCTCTGGGACACCCACATACCTGTCCCCTTCCAAGGCCTTGCCACAGTTTGGCTTAGGTTTCCACTCACCCTGCAGAACCTGAGACCTTTCTGTTCCGGTCCCCAGAAATCCTGACTTGTTTCTCTGTCATCTTCTTAAGCCCTGCCTCTGTTCTCTTCCCCTCTCATTCATACAGCCCAGTCTAATCTTGTAGATGGGTCGAGGTCTTTGAAAACCAAGAGTAGCCTATAAATATTCCTTTTTGTGCTAAAGCACACCTGACTGTTAATTTCCTCCTAAGCTAAGAAACTCCCAGGCACAAAGACCAAAAGGCCTGGCAACATCTAGAAGGTTAGGATATATATTGTGCTACATGGTCTCAGATCCCAGAGGTCACTCTTAGCTATGATTTTCCTGTATCAGTCATAAGGAAGCCATAAGCTCACAGAAGCAGGTGAAGAGTCTGGGAAAAGCGATTAGTGTCGAACAGTGTTTGAGGAGGACAAAGGGAGTGAAAACCAGGCTGAGATGTGGATTATAAATGGAGTGGCATGGGTGTAGGGAAGAAAGCTCCTAGAGAGGAAGATGAAAGCCAAGGGGTGTACTTTATTAAAATGAGCTGTTGTTCATTTTAGATGCGATCGTAGTCTAAGCAGAAGTGCTGAAACATGGTATAAATGAGCAGACGGTGCTTCTTTTTCCCATGGGAACTGTAACCCGACTGCTTGGTCAAATCAAGACGGCCGATTCAGAGGGTAACCCAGGTCAATTTAAGTGTAATTCGTGTTTACAGTTGAGGATTCTGTCTGTTCAGAGCTACTTCATTGTCTAGAAAATCAGGAGACTTAGGGGAAATTGCAGTGATCTCTTTAGCTTGTCATATCAGAATAACATCAAAACCTTTTAATTGTTTTCCTCTGTTGACAGAGTAACACCGATGGACTTCAGGAACTTGCCTGTGGGGGCTTAATTTATTGTCTGGGCGTTGTGTTCTTCAAGAGTGATGGCATCATTCCCTTTGCCCATGCCATCTGGCACCTGTTTGTGGCCACGGCAGCTGCAGTGCATTACTATGCCATTTGGAAATATCTTTACCGAAGTCCTACAGACTTTATGCGACATTTATGACCAATCTTTACTAGGTCTCCAAACCAGTATTATTTCAATTATGGCACTTAGGAGCGGGGTAAGAGCTGAAAACTGCACAGAGGGAAAAAAAAAAGAAGAAGACAGCTGTACTGACTTCCTATCTTTTGAATATAATTACTGTGAAAGTATAAAAGCTGTGTTCTGGAATTTTCCCCCTCACAGCAGATAAATAAGGTAGTGAATTAATTATTCATTCCATTCCACTATCATGAAGTACTCTGGATAGACTTGGCCAACTGATGTTTACAAACCAGAATTTTATATTTTAATTTTACAGATTTTACTACATAATTTTTCTAAATTACTAGGTCAGGCTGTAAAAGTCAGTGCAATAACAAAACTTCCTTTTTAAGAGAAAATGGTTTCTATCACTTTCCCATTAGCTGTGTGAAGAATCATGGACAGAATTTACACTACTTTTTACCATGTTTCATCTTGGCATAACATGGTTATTTTTTAAATAGAAACTTCAGTTTTTTGTAAATTTTTAAAAAATACTTCATTGAAGCGCATTTCTGCAGTTCCTCATTCATGTGAATTTTTGCAGCAAGCTGTCAACATTCCACAAATGAACAGACATTATACCTCTTCTGATGGTTTTATTAAGCATGGAGAAATTGCCAATTTTTAAAAACTAGAAGTTTTCCAAAACTCTTCTGCCAGCCTCTGACTCTGAATGCCATGTTGCTTTGGGCTGTATACTTGACCTAGTTTGGTTTCCCAGCAATGGAAAAGTATTTTGATATCATTAACTTTTTCAAAAGATTCAACTTTTTCTCTATGCCTTTGCCATGTCTCCTTCAGGGTCTTTTTCAACAGCGGATGAGTATCTAGTCTGTACTAAGGGAGTATCGTTGGGCTGGCCATCCACTGAAAACTCCCGAAGAGCGTTACGGGTTATAGCGAATAGTGGTCGTGCCTGTTTGGTGCCCAATGGTTAAGTCATTGTCACTTAGCTTTATATTATCAGTTTGATAGTCATTTTAAACTATGGAACTAGATGCATAAATTCACATTTCTACCTTTCCTTTGCATCTTCTGATACACTTTCCTCTTTTTCATGGAAAAGTATTTAAAACACTGTTTGACAGATAAACTCATGTGTCTGTCGTCCATGGGTTATATCCTGGCTCAGTGGAGTGGTATTTAATATATTGTTTTTGGTTTTCCTTCAGTGTCTTATATTAAGATTAATGTATTAGTTGCTTTGTTGGTTAATCTCCTGTTGGTGTTTCAATAAATGAGATAACCTTGCCTTTAGATCAGGTGCTGCTACTGCCTGTTTTCTAGTGATGGGTTTGATCATTGGAATTGTTGGTTTGACAATACATTGAATTCAATTCATTGAAATTTTGTACTGATGTAGCTTTAAATGAGGGTTTATTGTGTGTGTGTATGTTTAGAACTCTTTGACTTTGGTAAATTGTGTGGGAATGAAAAACAGAAGAACAGCCTCTTGCTGGTGAATTCTTAAATAGGCAAGGTATCCAGTGATAACACCAACCAGACCACACCTTCTGCATGATTCTGAACATCTGGATGCCTCTTGTTTTATTGTGTATATTTTATTTTAACTGTATTAACTTTTGTGGATTCATTTAAAGTCTGCTCAGAAGTACCACTGTCAAAACCACTAAAATGTATGTAAAAAATTGTGCTGTAGACTAAAATAAAATTGTTACTTGGATTTGTTCCACTGTCTCTAAATTAGATGACTGTGAAAATGATAATGCATTTTTGAAAGCCTGAGCTCATCTAGCATATGTAATACGTATAGTAGCCTTTTTTTTTGTTTTGAGAAGTCAGGATGGGAAGAAAAACAAATGTACCCTGACATCTAGAATTTTCTAGTCCAGTTTTTAATAATTGAATTGCCAGAACCAGTGCAAACATTAAAATCAAACCACATTTTCAGTTTAAAATATACTAGTCTGGGCCTAAAGATTAGAAATTGTATAAATGATGTATCTTCATCCCAGAGAAGAGTTTTGGTTTAGTTTATATAATATACCGTAGGACTGAGGTTACACGCTTTTTTGTTACCAAGCAGACACACATATTGCAAACGTAACAGCTCTGTGTTTGTTAAGATTTCATTCTCCCTCTTCTGCAGTGTGGGAAACAGAGTCAGAGCTGCTCTGACTGCTTCATGCTTAGGGAGCTGAGACAGGAACCCAGGTCTCTCCAGCTCTGAAGCCTCCTATTCACTTTACACCACAGCAAAAACAAGTGAATCGAAACATTGAACTGAAAATTCGTCAGAGTCAGCAAAAACAAATGAATCAAAAAAATTGAACTGAAAATTCATCAGGCATGCATATGGAAAAGAAAACTAATAGTCACGCAGTTTAGAGCCTAAAAAACCCTCGGGGAAACCTCCATCAAGTCTAATTTTGAAGATTGAGTGTCTTGAAGCGTTATTATTCCCAAGAATTCTGTCCTCTAGTCCACCAGGGTAACCTCATCTCTCTCTAAAGCATCTGCCCCCACTTCTGTGCTATCATCTTCCTTATCAGTATCTCCAGCCTAAAACTTTTCTGAAGGCCACACCTCTCTAATCAACTGCCCAGATGCCCCCCTTCCCCACCTCTGGAACATTTTACTCACCCTGTTCCAAACGCAGTGCGTTTTCTTTCTTTATTCCCCCACCAAACCCATTTATCTGAAGAGTCCTATATCCCGGTTAATGGCGTGGTCGTAGCCATCTACATCCTTGATTTCTCTCGCCCCTCAGATCCAACCAGTCAGCCAGAACTGTCACCTCCACTTTAGGCCCAGCTCCCTGATCTGGTTTCTCACCCCCTTCCCACTGCAGCTAAAAAGCCTAGCAGCTAAAAGCTAACTAGGGCTAAAAAGCCCTAGTTAGCTGTCCTCAGACTACTGCAGCCACTTCATTTGTACCCCTGCCCTGGTCACACCCATCAGACAGGCTCATCCTCCACACTTAGCATCATTATCTTCCTGAAAGAATCTGAGTATGTCTCTCCCCTGCTTCAAAACTGCCATTGAGGGCTTCCCTGGTGGCACAGTGGTTAAGAATCCTCCCACCAGGGCTTCCCTGGTGGGACAGTGGTTGAGAGTCCTCCTGCCGATGCAGGGAACACGAGTTCGTGCCCCGGTCCAGGAAGATCCCACATGCCGCGGAGTGGCTGGGCCCGTGAGCCATGGCCGCTGAGCCTGCGCGTCCGGAGCCTGTGCTCCGCAACGGGAGAGGCCACAACAGTGAGAGGCCCGCGTACCACAAAAAATAATAATAATAAAAGTAAAAGAATCCGCCTGCCAATGTAGGGGACACAGGTTCGAGCCCTGGTCCGGGAAGATCCCACATGCCACGGAGCAACTAAGCCCATGCGCCACAACTACTGAGCCTTCGCTCTAGAGCCCGCGAGCCACAACTACTGAAGCCCGTGTGCCACAACTACTGAAGCCCATGCGCCTAGAGCCTGTGCTCTGCAACAAGAGAAGCCACCACAATGAGAAGCCCGCGCACCGCAACAAAGAGTAGCCCCTGCTTGCTGCAACTAGAGAAAGCCCGTGTGCAGCAACGAAGACCCAATGCAGCCAAAAAATAAAAATTAAAAAATTAAAAATTTAAAAAAAACCTGCCGTTGACTATGAGTCTATATGACTCAAGCCAATCTCTTTCTCGTGGCCTCTTCCCATGCTAACTCGTCCTGATCCTCTCCCCTGCTGAACCCCACAGGCGAGTCCCACGACAACACCTTGCCCTCATGGTGCTTTTGTAACTCTGCTTTTGTACCTGCTGTTCCTCGGCCTGGAATGCCTTTACCCCAGCCTTTTCCCTGCCCTGAAACATTTGCTGGGTCCAAACCTCCACCAAAGTCAGCCAGGCCCAGGCCTCTTTGACGCCGCGGCACTGCCGCTCCTTCGTGGCCCCTGTCGTGTTGCACTGGGATGCATTTGCTTGTCTGCTCCCTCTGTGGCTGGGGATTGCCCTCTCTCATGGCAGGAGCTGAGTCTCGTCCACCTCTGTCCCCAGCACAGCTCTGGGCTCACCGTAGGAGTGGAAAGAGGGCTTGGGAATGAAAGAAGAGAGGGAGAGCTGGGTTGGAGGATAGTGTCACAGAAGAGAGAGACTGAAAATGAAGTGTTTTTAGGGTGGACTTGATTTTCACCCTGTTGATCTGGTCCATGAAAGTCAAGGTGGCTCTCACTGACTGGCTGAAGCCTGACTTTCAGTTCCTTGGCCTCACTGGCTTCCCTGACCAAGAGCCAGCTAGAACATTTGTAGCAACCACAGCAGAGTTGATGAGAAATTGGCGTGGAAACATTAGACAGCGTGTCCTAAATAAGGAAAAATCCAAGCTTGTTTACTGAAGGGTCCAGAGGACCAACTACCCATCATTTAAAAGTCTGAAAAACGATTTTGCCTCTGCTGCATCCTTCGGGTCCTCTTCTCTGAACATAATAATAAACTGAAATAGCACTCAGTTCTGCAACCCTTGAACCTCGGTGCAGACTGCACTCAGAAAGTAACAACTTTAACATAATTCTACATATTATTTTGTATATTTTTACTCTCAGAAAACTAAAAATTACATACAGTTCACTCATCCTAATGCATGTTCCTGTATTTCCTGCCATTCTTCTTTCCCCCCTATTTATGGGATTTGGTTTTTGTTTTATACAGTTGTAAGTATGCCACATTTGCAATTATTACACTGCTTTTTCCCACTTATTACATTATAAGCACTTAAAAAAATTATTATACAGTTTTTAAATTTTTTTTAATTTTTGGCTGCATTGGGTCTTCGTTGCTGCACACAGCCTTTCTCTAGTTGTGGCGAGCGGGGGCTACTGTTCGTTGCGGTGCACAGGCTTCTCATTGTGGTAGTTTCTCTTGTTGTGGAGCACGGGCTCTAGGCTCATGGGCTTCAGTAGTTGTGGCATGCAGGCTCAGAGTTGTGGCGCATGGGCTTAGTTGCTCCACAGCCTGTGGGATCTTCCTGGATCAGGGATCGAACCTGTGTCCCCTGCATTGGCAGGTGGATTCTTAACCACTGCACCACCAGGGAAGTCCCTATTATATAGTTTTCATAGCCAGAATTTTTTTTTTTTTTTTTTTTTTTTTTTTTTGCGGTACACGGGTCTCTCACTGCTGTGGCCTCTCCCGTTGCGGAGCACAGGCTCCGGACACGCAGGCTCAGCGGCCATGGCTCACAGGCCCAGCCGCTCCGCCGCACGTGGGATCTTCCCGGACCGGGGCACGAACCCGTGTCCCCTGCATCGGCAGGCGGACTCTCAACCACTGTGCCACCAGGGAAGCCCCATAGCCAGAATTTTTAATGGCTACATCATCTTTCCAGACCAGACATGAAGCCAGTTTTGCTTAGTCATTCACCTAATTTGGGGTTTTTAGATTCAGATTTTTCATTATTGTAAACAATGCTGCATGAACAACTTTGCATAAAGCTTTGTCCATGTTTGTGACTGGGCCTTTAAGGTTATAATAAGAAACAACTTTTAAGTTAATAATAAGAAACAATTGAGTGCTTCCTATGTTTGGGGAACTGGTACTGTGCTAGTTACATGGATTATCTCACTCTTTACAGAAAACCTTAAGGGTAGATAATTTTATTATCTCCATTTTACAGATTAGGAGACAAGCAGAGATGAATGAATTTCCTTGTCCAAGGTAAGTGTTAGTGCCTGATTAAACCCAGGAAGCCTGGAGTCTTGGTGTTTTCATTCTCAGGAGTATAATCCCTGGGTCAAAGTTTTATTAATGGGTTTACTCAAAGGAAGACCTTTTAAAAATAAAACTCATTCCAAACCTCCAGATTTTTACTTGGCATCTTCAGGTTATGTCTGTTCTTCTTATGTGCCAATTAAATGGAGAGTGGAAGAAGAAAATCTCTAAATGAAACTGACCTCAAGGAAGCCGATTCACCTCCCTCCTTGGGAAACAAAATAAAGTGTCCCAAGAGGACACAAGGAATGTCTTTAGTTTAACGAGGTTAGAATTACTGCATTCATGTCTTTCTGCTGCTTTTGCTGGTTGGAACAGACAGTGCCAACCTGTTCTTACAGTCTGTGCCTCTTCCTACATCCCAGTGATGGGTGATTTTTCCAAGAAACAGTGCCACTGTGCAGTGTAGCCATTTGCAAAGGGAGTTTATTCCCTTCAGGAGCCTGTTCAACACAACAGCACATTCTCATTCTCCTACACAGTTGACTGTCCCTCAGAATAAGTCAAAACACTGGCTAGGCTTCAGAGGGACTTGGGAAACATGCTTTCAGCCTTACTTTATCTCCTGGGAGAGGTCACAGGTCCCCTTGCTGTTCTGTGCCAGGCCAAACTTAGTACACCCAAACATATGTGTCAGCCACCGAAAGGGTCAGGAAAATTTATCCATCAAAAAGATTTGGGGCTTCCCTGGTGGCGCAGTGGTTGAGAATCCGCCTGCCGATGCAGGAGACACGGGTTCGTGCCCTGGTCCGGGAAGATCCCACATGCCGCGGAGCGGCTAGGCCCGTGAGCCGTGGCCGCTGAGCCTGCGCGTCCAGAGCCTGTGCTCCACAACGGGAGAGGCCACAACGGTGAGAGGCCCGCATACCGCAAAAAAAAAAAAAAAAGATTTGGTTCTCTTAAAATCACAAGTGTTTTCTGATCTCATCTGCGAGCTGTGTGTTTAGTCGGTGTGGAATCAGCCAGCCTGGGACAGATTGGCTGGTGAACTTAGGCAAGTCCCTCGTGACCTTGGAGCCTCCGTTCCTACCTGCAGAAGGGGTCCAGCACATCCCTCGTGGTGCAGCCCTAGGATGAAATGATACCCCCAAAGTGTCTAGTTCATGCATTCTGGCATGTGCCTGGCACTAGACAAATGTTAGCTTCCTTCCCATATGGCTGAGCTTTTAAAATGATTATAGCCCACCTGCAGAGATTTACATGCAGAAGCAACCTGAACGAACAGTTAGTAGCACTCTTAAAAGTCTTGTGCAGTTTTTCGCTCTTAAAAAGGTATGGGGCTTCCCTGGTGGCGCAGTGGTTGAGAATCCGCCTGCCGATGCAGGGGACACGGGTTCGTGCCCCGGTCCGGGAACATCCCACGTGCCGTGGAGCGGCTGGGCCCGTGAGCCGTGGCCGCTGAGCCTGCGCATCCAGAGCCTGTGCTCTGCAACGGGAGAGGCCATAACAGTGAGAGGCCCACGTAACGCAAACAAACAAACAAACAAAAAATGTATGGAAGTGTGGCCAAAACTAAACGGAGACATGTGGTCACCCCTGGCTTTCTAATGATTTTGTGCCCTCTGTAACAAATGTTCTCTCAATATTTCTTGAAACAGACGCTGAACACTGTGTGGACAAAAGGTGGACAAGGAAGGCTGGGCAGTTCTACTTCTGTGCACAGAGAGGATGCTTCCTGCACTTAGTCAACCCAAAGGCCTCTAGTTAACTGGACCCACGCTCTTGGACAGCAATTTGGTCACCGTCTGTTGTTACCTGAGCGCACCACTTGGGAGGCTCACCTACCAGGTGCACCTCTGTTGGCTTGTTAAAGAATGACTTCTGGCTACAGTGCTACAATGTCTCCTCCATCTTGTTTCTTTCCCAGCGAAGCTGCACATTCATTCATCAAATATTTAATGGGTGTCAAGTCTGTGCTAGGGACTGATCCACCGCCGGGGATGCTATAAAAAGACAAAACCCTCTGCTTGTCACTCAGGCCAGATGATCCCCTGGCTCCACTCCCTTATCTGGTTCCGAGGCCTTGGTGGGGTTTTGCTGACCTGTTTTTGACACTTTCCGGATGAATGTAGCCAGGGAACACGACAGTGTGAACAGACAAGTAGAAAGTGAGGCTGGTTTAACTAGCTTTTCAACAGGGCTGCCTTGCTTGGTTCAGTAGGTTTGCATCTGCTGGACTGGGTTCGAATTCTGTCTGAAAATTAGTTCTTGCTTTGGAAGAGCACTGAAAGCAGAACCCTGTGTGAACTCTGCCCTCAGATGTGTGATCCCTGAGAGGGAGCGAGCCACCCTGCACCCCAGAAGCTCATAAGTGCAAGTGTGTCAGGGTGCCTTTGAAGCAGGCTTTCCCCAGCCTCCCAGGCAAGGGGTGAGGAATGAGAAACACCTGACCAGCGAGATGTTTCTCTTGGTGTTTACAGTGCCTGGGCTGCCTCTAGCCCCGCATTGTTCACCCCAGTCCTGGGGTGTATCAGACATGTGTCAGTGGCTGGGGAGACAGTACCAAATAAGGTAAGTCTGTGCCCTCCAGGCTCCCACATTCTCCTAGGGAGGTCAAGGGAACAAACTAGCAATTATAATGCAACCTAATCACAGTGTTTATATTGGCTGCTATTACTGGAGGAGTGATTAACTCTACCCAGGGGATTCCAAAGTCCTCCCTGTAGAGGCAGTTTCAGCTGAGACTTGAAGGGTGTGTGAAGAATTACTAGGGAGACAAGAAGTGAAGGGGCAGTGGGTAGAGACAGGGTGGGGGAAGACAACATTCCCGGCCTAGAAACAGCAAGTGCAGGGACACCTGGCAGCTGAAAGCAGGGCAAGTTTCAGGAACAGCATGGGGTGCACTTGGGAAACGCCGCATAGGGTATCTGGAGGGAAGATGATGATAACATAGAAGTAACAGCTTATATGGATTGAGTGCCAACTAAGGGCCTGTTATACATGATCTCTCTGGAGAGGGGGGAGAAAGAGGGAGAGAGAGAGAGAGGGAGACTGACTCATCTGTTCTTTTGGAGAGCAAGGAAGATGATCCCATACACACGTGGATTTTTCTGCCGCAAACTCTGAATCCTAGACGGGTTTATTTTTCCAGTATTTCTGGGCTTCCTTTTCCTTTTTTCAACCTCTCCTAAGCACATAACATCATAGAATTCTTAGGGGAGGCAAATATTCCATGGTTCATCTGAGCTAACTCCTGAGTTACTATATAAAATTTGAAATAACGCCTGGTAAAGTACGTTATGAGTTGGTTGGATGGGTCTTCCAACACTAGGGACTGTTATCCTTTGCTGTTGACATAAATAATCAAGATTCGAGGCTATTATGGAGACCATCAGCCAGGCATCCAATTCATTCAACAAAGAATGAGCCCCTCCTATGTGCCAGATGCTGTTCCAGGTGCTGGGGATGCAACAGTGAACAAAACAGACACAAGTTCCTGCCTCATGGGGCTGACATTCTCCTGGTGGGGAAGCAGACTATAAATAAAATGTATAAGTAAAACACTCAGCGTGTTAGATGGTGATAAGTGCTATGGAGCAAAATCAATAGGAAAGAGGCGGGGGGTGGGGTGAGATGGCAAGGGTGGACTTGTGCTCACCGACGGGCCGAGAAGCCTTCTCTGAGAAGGGGAGACTAAGTAAAGACCTGCGGGGGCCATGTTTCCTGCTGGGAAAGGCATTCCTGGGAAGGCCTGAGGATGGAGTGTGCCAGGCACAGAAGGAGGCCTGTAGGGAGCATTTTTTTTTTTTTTTTTTCTTTTTTGCGGTACGCGGGCCTCTCACTGTTGTGGCCTCTCCCATTGTGGAGCACAGGCTCCGGACGCGCAGGCTCAGCGGCCCTGGCTCACGGGCCCAGCCGCTCCACGGCATGTGGGATCTTCCCGGACCGGGGCACGAACCCGTGTCCCCTGCATCTGCAGGCGGATTCTCAACCACTGCGCCACCAGGGAAGCCCTGTAGGGAGCATTTTGAGCAAGGGATGAGCAGTTCTGGAGATGAGGTCAGAGAGGCTGATACAGACTATCTCCTTGGACCAACTTTGAGTAAACCTCCTGAGTCCTCTTTCTGAACAGTCCCTGACCTTGGGCTCTGTCCTTGGCTCATTTAGTCCAGTTTTAGCAAGAATCCTGCTGGGTCAGTTCAGTAGAAAATCCCCCACCCTTGATAGCTAATGAAATTCCTCGTCCCCCAACCATTGATATCTTAGTAATTTTCCATCCTCTGACCACCTCCCCTCCCCCACCGGCCCTGGCCTTTGGGCTATAACTCCGCACTTGTCCTTGTATTGAGTTGAGTCTCCTTACACCCAAACCCCACTGCAGTAGCCCCTGAAAGACGTCTGACTTCCCATCTTTAACAAGTGTCATGGATAATTTTTTCTTTAATAGGGGAATGGAATGATGGATACATAGGGCCTTGTAAGCCACTGTAAGGTCCCCGGATGCACGTGTGGGGTTGTTATTAGAGATCATCCACGTCTCAGGGTTAGAGAGATCCCAACGCTGGGCTCTGCATAATGAATTGAGTTCTGGCTCCTAAATAGCAGAAAGGACATGGGCAAATCCCTGAGTTTTGGTTTCTTTGTCTTTAAAATGCAGAGTTTAGTAATAAGACCAACCTCAGAGGATAGTGAAACACGTAAAAGTATTCATTTAAAAACAAGCTCCGGGGCTTCCCTGGTGGCGCAGTGGTTGAGAATCCAGCTGCCGATGCAGGGGACACGGGTTCGTGCCCCGGTCCGGGAAGATCCCACATGCCACAGAGCGGCTGGGCCCGTGAGCCATGGCCGCTGAGCCTGCGCTCCGCAACGGGAGAGGCCACAACAGTGAGAGGCCCGCGTACCGCAAAAAAAAAAAAAAAAAAAAAAAGCACCAATCTTAGAGATAATAAGTGGTCCTGTGTATTCCCTCCCAAGCAGGCTTGAATTGTCTAATTGTTTGGGAGGGAGATTTGCAGCTAAGTCATGGAGGGAACTGAACTTCCTCCCCCTACAAGTACCCCCACCTCCACCCCTCCCTGGTTTGTCTTTGCTCCTGAAAAAGAAAGCTGCTTTGTGCTGTTTCTCCACCTCTCTTCTGCCCATTGATTTAACTTGTCCATGTGGAGGCCTCAGTAGTGGAAATCTACTCTGTATCTGGCCCAAGCCTATCTTTATTCTTTATCAGCTTTAGGAACTTGAGCCAGTGAGAGATGAAAGGCTGGCTCTTCAGAGGTCTGTTTCGGGGGCTGTGACCTGGCCAGTGGAGAGGAAAGATGAATAAGTAACTTGACTCAGCCTTGATGTCCTCAGTTTGAAAGGGAAGATTATGCCATCGCCTCACCGGGCTATGGTGAGATTATTTGCATGAAATGTCCAACACAGGACCTGACAATCACTAGATGCCGAATTCCATTTCCAATTGCTCTTCCTCATCAGAGGTGCTCTGGAGAATGTGAAATAGCTCTTGGCTAGGATCTTGGCTAGGAACTAGGGTAAGGCAGATGGCTCTCCTCCCCAGCTCCTCTCATCCCATGTTAGTGAAGGGTGGCCCTCCTCCTAGCTAAGGCTCTTCCTCAAGCCCATCGGCAACGGGGCCCGTGCTCTACCAACCACGCCCCTCATTTTTCACCTTCATCAGACTTGCCCTGCCTAGGAACCTGACAGCACTGTCCACTCTCCCTTCTGAAATCTGCCCTGTCCTCCCTGACATGCTGTCTCGTGGTTCCCCCCTGCATTTTTGGACTCTCTTTCTCAGTCTTCTTTCCTGGATCGTCCTGCTCTACTTGACCTAAAATGGTGGTTTCCTGGGGTCCTCCTTGGCCCTCTTGCTTCCTCTCTTCCCCTACTCAGCCTCAAGTGATCTCACTGACGCCCATGGTGAGGGTCTCTAGCCTCAAACACTCTTGTCTTCCAAATCCTCAAACGTATTTGCATACTGGCTATTTCCACATAGATGTCCCATACTCACCTCAATCTTTTCAAAGCTAAATAAATCATCTTTCTCCCAAACCTGATTCTCCTCCTGTGTGTCCTATGTGCCAGCAGTCTGATCATCTACAGTCACCTAAGCCAGTGACGCTGAAAGCTCAGCTTCTCTGTACACCAGTGCTGAATCAAATCTCGGAGACAGAGGTTTGGGTAAAGTAGAAAAGGATAGCTTTATTACTTTGCCAGGCAAAGGGGGGCACAGCAGGCTCCTGCCTCAAAAAACTATGTGTCCCAACTTGGAAAGGATAGTGAGAAGTTTTATAGTAATGGTTCAAAGAGAGTGTGATCAGCTCATGGACGTTCTTCTGATGGGTTGGTGGTGAGGTAAGTAGCAGTCAGCATCATGGACCTTCAGGTTCCAGCTGGCCTGGCGTCTGCATGTTTGTGGGCAGCATACCATCGTTAATCGTCAACTTCTCCCACCTGTAAAGGCTTTCAGTATCTGCAAAACAGCTCAGAAATATTGTTGTGTGTATCTGTTGATGGGGAACCAGTACCTTGCCCCAAGGCTGCACTGTTGTTTCTCTTGACTGTTTGTTTCTCCCTGGTCTCGCATCCCCTCCCTTCCCTAATGAACAACTGCTTAAATCTGCCCATTGGAACACAGGGAAGGTCATGGAGGCTGAATGAAAGTAATCAAAGAAATGGGGACACAGGAAGGCTTTGTGCCCAGGAGCCCCACAGGGCCCTGCTCGGTGTCACCAGGAATCTGGGAGCCACTCTAGATTTTCCCTCCCTCACATCTGTCCCCCACATTCCATCAGTTCCCAAGTCTCATACCCTCCACTCAGATCTCTCTCTCCAACCCTCCCCTCCTCCACCAGCACTGGCTGAGTGGAAACCCTTATCCATTTTCAGCTGGTTCATGGTGAAAGCTCCCAACAGGTCTCTCTGCCACCCACCCCACTCCTTCAATCTCACACGTCTCTATTCTAATCTCCACATTTCTGCCAGAGCATTCTTTCTGAAATGAGGATCTGACTCAATTCCCCAAAGTAGTTCCCCATGTCCTTCAGGATAAACCTAGTGCTGGATCTGGCACCCACTTACCTACTTACGCATCTCTCCTGCCGTTCCACAGGTACCCTCCAGCCACTCAGAATGCTTCCTCTTCCTCAACTATGCCACTGCTATATCATGCCTTCATGGCTTTGCACATGCTGTGCCCTCTTCTTAGAATGCCCCCCCACCTTCACCTTCATCCATCCACATGATAAATTCCTACTTAGGCTTCAAGTCCAAGTGTTACCTCCTCCTGAAAGTCTTTTCTGACTCCACTGGGCTTAGAAAATGCTCCTCCTTCACAATCACCAAAGGCATTCCCTTATGATAGTTATGAATCGCACCCATGTGGGGCTCATCTGTTTCCCACAACAGACCTCAAGGTAAAGGAAGTTTTCTAGTCTTTGTACACCTGATCCTTAAGAAGTTCTCAACACATAGGAGCTACTTGGAACATACATTGAATAAGCAAATGAATGAATGATTAAATGAAGACTTGATGGTCAGTGGCACTGAAGAGAGCATTTGTTGAAAGAACATCCGTAACACTGAGAAGACAAGAAGCTGGGAGACCAGGCTGTCAGATGAGCCATCAGCACGTGTACTGAAGTCTTTGAAAGTGAAAGCAAAGAGAGACAAGTCTTGAGCCAGGCTTAATCCCAGATGACCTTCCTCCCCCCACCCAGTATCTATCTGGGTCACCTCTCTCTTCTGTTTTGCAAAGCTAAGCCTGAGCAAACAAATTTAAGGAGGTAAAAAAATAAAAAATAGCAGTATTGCAATGTTGAATTTACATGATCCCATTCCTCGAGAAGATCTGCCCTTTGAGACTATGATCTGCCCTTTGAGATTTTGATCTGCCCCTTAGCATGGATAATCAAGGACAGACCACATCTCTTTCTCAGGACACTCTGCTTCCTGAAGCATCAGCGCAAATTCATAACACCTTATGGGGTGAAAGCTGTGTCCAACCAACCAAATCAACCAGGAGGCATCCAGCTTCCAAAGCTCTGAGGTCCCATTCCAGCCAGGTCAATCACTAAGGTCCTTTCAGATTTAATTCCAGGGCAGCAGAGGCTGCCAGAGCCCTGGACTCTAGTAACCCACAAACCCAGGTGAGTTCAAGGAAAGTTCTAATAATAACGTCTCCCAGCTTGAGACATTCTACTTTGGAAATTTTCCAAGAGCCTTCACAGCTGTCACCCCGCTTTCTTTTTCAGTTTTCCTGGGAGGCCATTTGGTGGCAAATAACATAATTCCTATGCTACAGTTGAAGAAAGTGAATCTCTTAGGAGGGAAATAATAACCCAAGATCACACAGTGAAACAGACATCAAGCCAGGACCTGCACCTGGGCAAAAATACCTTCTGAAAGTCTGCTTCACCAAGTCGTCTATGAAGCATCAGCTGCTTTTTATTTAAGTCTGGGGGAAAATTAAATTTGGGAAAAAAGAATAGAAGCATAATTAAAGGATCTGGCAGGAGAATATAAAACCCGGAGGGAACAACTCATTCCTCTGTGCCTTTTTTTTAGCTGCTTGAGCACACATATGATTTTCTCTTACTTCTTATTCCCAAATGTTCTTTTTTTTTTTTTTTTTTAATAAGTGAAATCTTAAATCACTGAAGCCCAAACCCTTCAGCACCTGATTTTCTTGGGGCCTGACCTTCCCTTGATTCTCTCTGCTGAGGGCTGCCCAAGCCACTCAGCCTTATCCTTTCAATTTTAAAAATTTTTCATTATGGAAAATTACATATGTATACAAAAGTACACAGCAACGCAACTCTAAACAGAAAGACAAATAGTGCAAAATAAAAAACCTAGGCCTAAGTATGTATTTTCATCTCAGGAAATCATTAGCTCATTTTTCTTCAACTACACTGAGGCAGCATGAACTCAAGATTTTAAGGAAAATGTCTGCACCCAGCTTTTCCTCTTCTGAACTGCATGGCTTTTGGAAAGTCGTTCTGAGGCTTGGTTTCTTCACTTGCAAAATAGGAGTAATCAAGCCAACCCCACAGAACGGCTATGACAATGAAATGAGATAATGTCTGGGAATATGTTTTGTAAGTTATGCAATGCTCTTAAACTGCGAAGAGCTATTATTAATCTTTTACAGGGCCTTTGGAGCATCACCAAGGTGTATGCAAAAGTGTAGCTAATGTTCTCAGGAACGTAGACAGAGGTTTGTGGGACAGGAGCTCTGTCTGTCATGTCCCACTCTGTTTGGACTTGGTCCTGAACTGGTCATCTCATGCCATTTTGCTTTTCACCCATTTGACTACCAACCTTGCTGCCCACTACTTCTTTTCCTTCTCACTTCAAGGATAATTTGTCCATCAATCTTGTCTTCCCAACTTTACCTAGGTTTCTCTTGTCCACAGTTCCGTTTTTCCACCCAGACTAGACCAACTCAGATGGCCTTTGTTTAGAAAGACCTCTTCTGGGACTTCCCTGGTGGTCCAGTAGTTAAGACTCCATGCTTCCACTACAGGGGGCATGGGTTTGATCCCTGGTCATGGAACTAAGATCCCACATGCTGTGCGGCACAGCCAAAAAAAAAAGAGAAAAAATTAGAAAGATCTCTTCCACGTGGCACCTGTGGTCCTCATATTCCAGTAATATTCTGATTGGCGGTACCTCCTCCCAGTAGCCGTGACCCAGGCAGCAAGCATCGTGGGCTTCGAAAGGATGGCAGGGAAAGAAGACCCCTTTTGCACACTCAGCCTCTCTCCTGTGTGTTGAGGAGGGACCCCAATCTGCTTGGAAGGTGGTTTAGGGACCAATGGTGAATAAGTTGAAATCCATGACCTCATGAAGCTTATATTCCAGAAAGGGAACTGACTATAAATGAGTACAAATACAAATAAATAATAAGCAAAATAAAAAATAAATAATAGTTCAAATTGTGAAAGAGATAATGCAGAGAGACTGGAGCAACAGACTGGAGGTAGGGGCGGCTAATTAATATAGGATGGCCAAGGTCTTGAGTTGTGGCTTTAGTTTTGTAAGTGCCCTCCCCACCCTGCCTCATCATGAACAAGGAAGGTAAGAGCTCCACTAGCAGCTGGCAGCCATCCCATACCCTAAAAGGACCTAGTTATAGGATAACACCATCATTATAGATAACAGAAAAAGGGAAAATTGTATCCTTGGTGCTGTGGTTAAGTCAATGTATCAGTGAACCCTGAAGCCCACCTAACTCTGGACATCCTAGTTAGGTGAGCCAACAGCTTGTCCGGGACATTTTGATTTGGGTTTTCAATGCCCAACAATGAAAGTCATCAAGACTAATGAATGCCTCTTGTGGGTTATAATCCCCACACAAGCAGCTTATCCATCCAGCCATGTGCAGCTCTTCAAAGCCATGAAGATTCTGACAAACCTGAGTTTCCCCACTTCTTACTTTTCCAGGGATGCCATCACCCAGGTAAGGCACTTCTTCACGTGCCTGACATATTAATGATACTTGACAAATGTCTGTGGAGATGAACTGAGTGAATAAGCCAGAGTGCTGCTTAAAAAGGGATGAACACAGGAAACCCTAGTCTCCCAAAGCCAAAGACGTTCCAAAATAAAACGTCGCAGCCCTTTCTAGGTCACAGAAAGCTTTCACATACCATCTACCTTTTAACCTTGTACTACCCCAGGGGCCATCATTATCATCAGTTTATGGATAAAGAAGTAAGGAATGAGAAAGGTCAAGTCAAGGAGCATGGCAATCAGGTGATACTCAAAGGTACTCTGACTCCCAGTCTCCCACTCTTTCCTGGATTCTGAAAATAAGCTGGTTCATGAAGTATATATTCAGGCTCCAGGAACAACCAAAGAGATGTTCATAGCCTTATTGACCTCGGAGAGCAGATTCTGGAGATGATGGTGTGGAAAATGTGTTTATCCAGAATCAGCCAGGCACGGAGGGACCACATGTTTGTGACGGGAACATAAGAGCCCTTTTCTGTGTTACTTCAACCAAAGCTGTCTGAATCCCTCTTGACTCATGGGAAAGTAGGATAAAGGCTCATACAGCAGCTGCCTCCCACCCCCACCCTAATAATGCCAGCAATAAGTTTACAGCACTTCTTTTCATTGTGCAATTCATCTTTTTTTTTTTTTTTTTGGCCTTACCAGGCAACATGTGGATTGAACCCATGCCTCCCGCGGTGGAAGCATGGGGTCTTAACCCCTGGACTGCCAGGGAAGTCCCAATTAATCTTTTTAAAAAATTCATTTCTACAAATGATCCAATTTCGTTCCTTTTTTTTTTTTTTTTTCTGTAGAGACATGGATGGATCTAGAGACTGTCATACAGAGTGAAGTAAGTCAGAAAGAGAAAAACAAATATCGTATATTAATGCATATATGTGGAACCTAGAAAAATGGTACAGATGAACCAGTTTGCAGGGCAGAAATAGAGGCATAGATGTAGAGAACAAACGTATGGACACCAAGGGGGGAAAGTGGCGGGGGGTGGTGGTGGTGTGATGAATTGGGAGATTGGGATTAAAGTCATTTATTTTTAACAACAACAAAAAATTCATTTCATCTCCCATAAACTTTTAATTTTAGAATCATTTGAGATTTACAGAAAAGTTGCAACAATATTATCGAGTTCCCATGTACCTCCACACCCAGTTTCTCCTATTATTAACATCTTACACTAAGATGGTATATTAGTCACAATTAATGAATCAAAATTGATAAATTATTATGAACTAAAATCTATACTTATTCAGATTTCCCCATCCAAGATACATTTAGTCATCACGTCTCTTCAGGCTCCTCTTGGCTGTGACAGTTTCTCAGATTTCCCTTGTTTGTCATGACCTTGAGAGTTCCTAGGAGGACTAGTCAGGTATCTGTAGAATGTTCCTCACCTGGGATTTGTCTGATGTCTCTCTCATGATTAGACAGGGTTATGGGTTTTGAGAGGGAGATCAACGGAGGTGAAGTGCCGTTCTCATCATGTCCTACCGGGGTGCCTACTATTCACATGACCTACCACTGCTGACGCTGGCCTGGGTCACCTGGCTAAGGCAGTGCCTGTCGGCTTTCTCCACTGTCAAGTTACCCTTTTTCCTCTCTTTCCACACTGGGCTCTTAGGAAGGAAGTCACCATGCACAGCCACACTAAGGAGCAGGGAGTTTGCTCCCCGTCCTTGAGGACAGAATATCTACATGACAGGTTGGCACCTGTCACTATTGTGCTGACCTCCACCTGATCCTCAGGTGTGGTTTCCTGACCATCTGCTTCATTGTGACGCAGACACCGTCAGGGTCTACCAGGTGGCTGTCTCTCATAATCCTTCTTGGACACACAGGGAAATTTAGAATTCTCCCAGGCTCCTGGGGAGCCTAGGAAACTGTGAGTGGATGCTTTGGACTCTCTCTACTCTCAGCCTCTGGCATAATAATCTCTACCTACTGCTCTCAGGCCACAGGGGTGTAAGGAACACCTGCATGCTGGAGCCCAGGCCCAGGGCAGGGCTCCCCTACTCCTGGATAGTCACAGTCATCTGGGAACATTCATCTCACCCCCCTTGAAGCTGACTCTGGGGAGGGGGGTGCTGGTCCCTTCTCAGGTACACTCACCACCTGCTTTCTTGTTTTCCTTCCAACCCTCTAATGTTCTTCCCCTTGGGAGATGGAGATGGGCAGAGAGAACCCGGCTCAGCAAGTATCCTGAGCTAAATCACTACAGCTTACACCTGGATTACGATGGTCATCTTAACACCCAATAATTTGACAAGGCTGTGTAGACTCCTGCATAATGGAGGTGTTTCCTCTCTTCTCGTCTGTGTTGGTGACCTTCTGAGGTCAAATGATAATAGGACCTTAGGTGTGCTTTACTCAGCGTAGTCTACCAAGCATTTGACATCCTTTAGTGCATTAAGTTATCACATCCTCATTTTACAGAAAAGGACATCAAGGTTCAGAGAGGTTAAGGGATTTGGTCTGGGCAAACCAGAGAGAGATAACAATCATCAGAGCTTAGAGTCTTCTGTTTCTAAATCCTTTGTGAAGGGTACACTCAAAGGTGTGCCTCATCACCTTGGAGTAAAACAAACGGCAAAGGGAAAAGCCCAGTGCTTGCTTTGGCGGCACATATACTAGAATTGGAACAATACAGAGAAGATTAGCATGGCCCCCGCGCAAGGATGACATGCAAATTCGTGAAGCGTTCCATATTTTTAAGACCTAAATGTAAGGCCAGACACTATAAAACTCTTAGAGGAAAACATAGGCAGAACACTCTATGACATAAATCACAGCAAGATCCTTTTTGACCCACCTCCTAGAGAAATGGAAATAAAAACAAAAATAAACAAATGGGACCTAATGAAACTTAAAAGATTTTGCACAGCAAAGAAAACCATAAATAAGACAAAAAGACAAGCCTCAGAATGGGAGAAAATATTTGCAAACGAGGAAACTGACAAAATATACAAGCAGCTCATGCAGCTCAATATCAAAAAAACAAACAACCCAATCCAAAAATGGGCAGAGGACTTAAATAGACATTTCTCCAAAGAAGATATACAGATTGCCAACAAACACATGAAAGGATGCTCAACATCGTTAATCTTTGGAGAAATGCAAATCAAAACTACAATGAGATATCATCTCACACCAGTCAGAACGGCCATCATCAAAAAATCTACAAACAATAAATCCTGGAGAGGGTGTGGAGAAAAGGGAACCCTCTTGCACTGTTGGTGGGAATGTAAATTGATACAGCCGCTATGGAAAACAGCATGGAGGTTCCTTAAAAAACTAAAAATAGAGCTAACATATGACCCAGCAATCCCACTACTGGGCATATACCCTGAGAAAACCATAATTCAAATAGAGTTATGTACCAAAATGTTCATTGCAGCTCTATCTACCATAGCCAGGACATGGAAGCAACCTAAATGTCCATCAACAGATGAATGGATAAAGAAGATGTGACACATATGTACAATGGAATATTACTCAGCCATAAAAAGAAACGAAATTGAGTTATTTGTAGTGAGGTGGATGGACCTAAAGACTATCATACAGAGTGAAGTAAGTCAGAAAGAGAAAAACAAATACCGTATGCTAACACATATATATGGAATCAAAAAAAAAAAAAAAAAAAGGTTCTGAAGAACCTAGGGGCAGGACAGGATAAAGGCCAGGTGTAGTGAATGGACTTGAGGACATGGGCTGGGGAAGGGTAAGCTGGGATGAAGTGAGAGAGTGGCATGCACATATATATAGACTACCAAATGTCAAATAGATAGCTAGTGGGAAGCAGCCGCATAGCACAGGGGGATCAGCTCGGTGCTTTGTGTCCACCTAGAGGGGTGGGATAGGGAGGGTGTGAGGGAGACGCAAGAGGGAGGAGATATGGGGATATATGTATATGTATAGCTGATTCACTTTGTTGTAAAGCAGCAACTAACACAACATTGTAAAGCAATTATATTCCAGTAAAGATGTTTAAAAAAAAAATGAAAAGCCTATCTCTTTCCTTCAGCTTTGGGGAAATTGCCATGATGTGACAATTACAAGAGCACTATTTCTTCAGTGACAGTGAACTGCTGCCCTTCAGGTCCATGGAGGGGAGTATGTGATAACAAAAGGGCGCAAATTTGGGTATTAATCATGTGTTCATTCAACAACATTTATTAACGTCTATTAGTGATGGTGGTCTAGGTGCTAGGGATAAAAAAGATGAATAACAAGATTTTAGGAGTTCACTCCCTAGTAACAAGGGACACATACACATGTATATATATAACTGAATCATTTTGCTGTGCACCTGAAACTAACACAACATTGTTACTCAACTCTGCTCCAATATAAAATAAAAAAAAAATTTAATCTCAAAAAAAAGAGACATGTGAACAAATAAATAAAATTCAATCTTCATGTGAGTCTTAGAGGTTGATATACAGTTCAGTTCAGCTCAGAGAAGGATTGGTCAGTCCTGGGTTGGAGAGGTGGGAGGCTTAATAGAGGAGGTGTCTCTTGGGCTGACTCTAAAAAATGAGTGGGTTTTGGGCTTCCCTGGTGGCGCAGTGGTTGAGAATCCGCCTGCCGATGCAGGGGACACGGGTTCGTACCCTGGTCCGGGAAGATCCCACGTGCCGCGGAGCGGCTGGGCCCGTGAGCCATGGCCGCTGAGCCTGCGCGTCCGGAGCCTGCGCTCCGCAATGGGAGAGGCCACAACAGTGAGAGGCCCGCGTACCACAAAAAAAAAAAAAAAAAAAAAAAGAGTGGGTTTTGCCACCTGAAGAAGGAGATGAGGGACAGGGCAGTGGAGGGAGAGGAGGTTTCATGGCGGCAGGTCCTGAGGCAGGAAATGACATGAAATATCTCAGGAAATGTGCTTCCCTGTAATGAATCACTCTGTGCAGCAGGGATGCGATGGGGATGAGACTGGAGACCAGGGGAAGAAGCCAGATCCTGGAGGGAGGGCTGAGGGTTAGGATTTTGTCCTTTAAGCCATGCTGACCGACACGGTAGCACAACCACACGTAACTATAGAGCATTTGAAATGTGGTAGCGTGACTGAGAAGTTAATTTTTAATTTTAATTCACTTACATTTTAAAGGTGTTAATTCAATGATTGAAAAACCCTTAAGTATGTTTGGAGCGACTTGGATAAGTACAGCTACTCTTTCAACTCACCTGTAAATTTTATGAAATCTAAATATAAATTGAGTATTTTCAATGAAAATTTAACATCTGAATTGAGATACACCTGTAAACGTAAAAATATATACCAGGTTTCAATGATTTGGCATGAAAAAAAGAATGTAAAGTATCTCATTAATGACTCTCATATTGTTTAGATGTTGAAATAATATTTTTGATATATTTGATTTAATAATATATTATTTAAATTAATTTCTTTTGGAGACTTCCCTGGCAGCCCAGTGCAGTGGTTAAGACTCCATGCTTCCACTGCAGGGAGAACGGGTTTGATCCCTTATCGGGGAACTAAGATCCCTCATGCCGCATGGCCAAAAAAATTAAAGAAAAAAGGAAAAAAATGAACTTCTTTTTTGTTTAATTAAAAAAATTTCTAGTAGCCACATAAAACGATTACATATGAGCCTACATTATATTTCCTTGGGGACGGTGCCACTTAGACACTGGGGGAACATTGAAGAACTTTATGTAGGTTAGAGACATGATCAGATTTGCATTTTGAGGGAACATTCTGGCAGGAAAGGAGAGGAAGCGTGGAGAGATCTAAGGCTGGAGAAAGGTACACGGTTAGGAAATGATTGAAATAATTCAGCTGTGAGAAGAGGAGGGCCTGACCTAGCAGCTTTAGGACTGGAGAAATTAGAGAGATAATAAGGAAGGTCAATTTAGAGTGTCATCAGAATCACCTGGAGGGCTGGTTACCCCACAGATTGCTGCTTCCCAGCCCCAAAGATGCTGGTTCTGAATGAGGATGGAGTCCAAGCATCTTTATTTCTAACTAGTTTCCAGATGCTGTTGCTGCTGTTGATCTGGAGACCTTACTCCGAGAATCTCCCCTCTACAGGAGGTGGCCACCAATAGGATAACAGGAAAAGAGAGACAGGGAGTGGGGGAATTCTGTGAACTGCAGGTTTCTGCCACAGCTGTCTGGGTAGATGGAAACTAGAAGAGGTGATGCTTGTTTGGTACAAAATGGTATGGGTTCAGTTTGGGATATACTGAGTTTGAGGTCCCTTAGGAACACCCAGGAGGAGACAGCTCATGAGTAACTGGATATAAGTGGGTTGGAACTCAGGAAAGAGACTGAACTGTAATTAAAGATTTAGAAGTCCTCAGAATAGAGTTGGCAGTTAAAGTCCTAAGCATGAGTGAGGTTGCACAGAGAGAGCGGCAGAGGAGAAGAGAAAACCCAAGGGCAGATTCCCGTAGTTGGAGCTATGTTTTGATCAAAATCAGCAGTGTTCAAGAAAGACAAGATAGGCATGAATTTCCACTTGCCATTTTCAACTGTATGCCTCTTGTGTTTGATCACAGTGACCCAAGCTTAGGAAACAGTTTCAAAGAACTTTAAAATTCTTCAGAAGATTCTAATCAAAGGTTAGCTATGCTTCACCAATGACATGACAGGCATCAAATAAAACCTTTTATTTATGAATTTCATCATTAGTAAAATAGACTTGGCCAAGACTCTCCTAAGCTTCAGTTTCTTCATCCATTAGGCTGGGCTGCTGATTACCTTTCTCCACAGAGTTTCTGGAAAAATGGGGATAATGTATGTCAAGCACAGCACCTAACTGACACGCAGAAGCATCTCACTACGGGTGGTAATTACCATTATT
Source organism: Kogia breviceps (assembly GCF_026419965.1). Lineage (NCBI taxonomy): Eukaryota > Metazoa > Chordata > Mammalia > Artiodactyla > Physeteridae > Kogia > Kogia breviceps. Next base: position 27,069,209 of record NC_081328.1, read on the forward strand.
GCTGCGAGAACACCTTCTAGATCAGGCTGCATCACTAAGCCTATTTGGTAGGGGCCAAGGAAAGACTCACTTCAAATGGAATTCCAGCCAATGCCAAGAGAGTGATTTAGGATCGACGATAGCAATATTTCAGTATTACATTTATTGCAATTTTAGAATTCAGAGGGAAAAACAATTCTTTAGAGCAATGTGTGTTCTCCATTGTTTCATTGTGTTTTTATAATCAAAGTGGAAGGAAAGTAGCCTTCCTGTGTGCTAGACAAGCTGGATATATTATTCCATTTAATTTATCAATGTAATATCTTTAAATAAGGCCCCAGTGAATGGCTCTAAGTGTTTCTTAGCAAGAGGAAGAGGAACTGGGTCTCTGTGGTCCCAACAAATGCCATTGCTGATCAATAGCTAGGCCATGGCAGAGGGCTTGTTGTCCTGTATTCAGAGCAGTGGATGGCTGGACACGGTTCTGACTCAGCTGTTGGGCAGACCAGACCTGTGTAGAGAAGCATTGCCTTCCTCTGGGGCATTTAGTTCAGAGGGGTGGGCTGTCTCCACGTTTTCTCTTCCCATTCAGACTCCCTTCAGTGCCATGCGCATTCTGGTCTGCTTTCTCCCCTCACCGCTCCAGAATGGCTCCTCTCTGAGTCCACAGTGATTCCTCTGTCCTCATTCTGCTCTGACTACTCCCAAGGGGGCAGCATGACATCCAGAGTTGGCTGTGATCAACGAGGAGTGCTTTTGTGTTTGTCTTTCCCTGGTTTTCTCTGTTAGGCTTCTGGCTGCTCCACCACTTTGCTTGTTATCATGCAGATATATCAGCCTCCTTCATGGCTTTCCACAAAGATCAGGGGTATTTTCAACAACACTCTTAGGCATGGAGTTCTCCACTCTTTGTTCCAAATAAACTCAGAGCTGTGGAAGTTTTCCTCCTTATGGCCTGCCTTTCCCACTAGGCAGCACCCCTCTACCACTGCACTGGAGCTGGGCCAGAGACCCTTTTCCCAGAGTGATGTCCTTGCTTTACAAGTGGGTTCTGGGGGAGGGGGATGTGGAAACCCCTTGTCATCTCAGCACAGAATCTCTTCCCTGCAAGTGAGCTGGGGTGTGGGCAACCAGGGCCCTAGTACCCTGGCTTGCCAAGCCTGGAGCAGAGCTTCCGCCCCACAAGTGGGGGGCCACGTGAGAAGAGGGAGGCCTGGTCCTCTTGGAGCTCCTTATCTGCAATACGATATGGGGCTGGGTGGCTTCCCTGGTGGCGCAGTTGTTGAGAGTCTGCCTGCCGATGCAGGGGTCACAGGTTCGTGTCCCGGTCCGGGAGGATCCCACATGCTGCAGAGTGGCTGGGCGCGTGAGCCATGGCCGCTGAGCCTGCGCGTTCAGAGCCTGTGGTCCACAACGGGAGAGGCCACAGCAGTGAGAGGCCCACGTACCACAAAAAAAAAAAAAAAAAAATGGGGCTGGGGGCCAAGAAGCACCAGCATCCTGCCTCTTCTGGGGTCAAACCACAACCCCAGACTGGGATCTCAGGAGAGATAGAGCCGTTGGCTGTACCTGCCCTGAGCAGAATTTCCATAACATGGAGCTAGTGGGGAGGGCAATGGAGCAGGGTGGGGCTCGAACACCACAGACTTTCGCGGTTTTTATTGAGATAGTATAGATTTTCTTGAACGAATGTTTCTCTTTTGCTGTATGCCCTTAGGACACTTTCCAGAGACTTTCAATGATGACTATTTTAATAATATTCTCAGTTCGATTGTTATTTTGCTGGGAATAAGGTCTGCCAAGCTTTCTACTCCTTTATTCCAGAAATGCTGCCTCTGAATTCATCTTTATATGCCCACCAAAATGTCTCTTGGCATGTTAGCATAGCCATCAGCAGCACAAGCCCCAGACTAACCAGCTTGGGTGCAAGTTTCTATTCTGCCACTTGTTAGCTATGTTGCTAAGAACGAGTTATTAAACCAATGGCAGCTGCCTCCGTGGAGTGTGGTGAGGATGAATGAGCTAAGCCTAGTGTGATATTTGGCTCAGAGTTCGCCACCCACTGAAGGACGGCTCTCACCTTGAACGCTGCATGGCGGCAGATTGCCACAAGGGGGCACCAAGAGCCAGGTTAATGATGAACCACCCCAGGGATTCAGTTAGGTCATCCCAATAGTTCCATCTGTAAGCCAACCAGAAGTAGGTATTTTTCCAGACAACGGAAGATGGAAGTGGAAGGCACTTCCTAAACATCACCACACCATTTTCCACAGAAAATAAAAATTCGGGACCTTCCTAAACATCACCAGGTCGCTTCCCCATGGAAACTGAGCTGTGTACAAGGAATTATGCTGTGAAGAGGAAGGTCCTGTGTGCAAGGTCGTGTTCTAGGAGTTGGGAGGATGCAAAACTTCCCTTAAGGAACAAATATCATAAGTTGGTATTTACTTATTGAGTGCCTGCCGTGCACTAAGTGTTCTAAACAGTGTCAGGCATCACCCCATTCCTTTCATTCTTTTTTTTAAAATTAATTAATTAATTAGTTTGTTTGTTTATTTTGGGCTGTGTTGGGTCTCCACTTCTGCGAGTGGGCTTTCTCTAGTGGGGGCGACCGGGGGATACTCTTCGTTGCAGTGCAAGGGCTTCTCATTACCGTGGCTCCTCTTGCTGTGGAGCGCAGGCTTCAGCAGATGTGGCACGGGTGCTTAGCAGCTGTGGCGCACAGACTCAGTTGCTCTGCGGCATGTGGGATCTTCCTGGACCAGGGATTGAACCCGTGTCCCCTGCGTTGGCAGGAGGATTCTAATCCACTGCGCCACCAGGGAAGCCCCCATTCCTTTCATTCTGATTGAAGAGGGCCCAGGGGCTCAGCTGGGGATTTGATTTGTTCAGAGGATGATAAAAAGTCAACAAATATTCTGGATCGGGCACGAGGGGGAGGTACCTTAATGAAGAAGCACTTAGAATGATTTATTTAGAGTAGGTGCAGGAAAAAAAAGTGGCAAAATCAGGGATGCCCTGGCAATGTTGCAGTTGTGATGCCAAACATTGTTACGCAAAAACTCTTAATAAAGCTGAATTTTAAGAGAAACCCCAGTAGTTAAGAGAAATGAAAATGAAGCTGTTGTTCTGACTGAAACAGGAGTGTGGAACCTGGGTCTTCACCTACTAGGCCTCTTTCTTACCTTCTTACAGCTCGCAAATGGTGAATTGGCTATCGTTTTTTAAAATCCAATCAAATGTTGGGAGAACCTCTGGGTAGCACAATTTGAAAACACCTGCAATTGTCCAAAGAGTACAGTGAGTGGATGGAGATACAGGATAAAGCATGCCTATGAGGATGAAGAGGATGGAGCGGAAAGGTGACCAGCACTTACACCTGCTGCCGGCAGCCTTGCTCAGTCCACGTTGCAGCCTGTGCACATCACTCCCTTCCTCCGCCCCCCACTTCTCCTGCTCCCCTGCATTCTGTCCATTGTCTTACACCAGCACAGGCTCAGGGTCTGAGCCCCCGTTGGCATTAATCTTGGTCTGGTCCTTGGTTATCATTCACATCCGCCTCTCCTTCCCAGAGGCAACCCAGCCTGCCCCAGCCCTATACATTGGAGCCCTAGCATGGACCTAGGAGACCACTACTTTTGCCAGGATTTTCTATCTCAGGTGAAAATTAGGAAAGAAAAATGAAGGAGACCGAGCAAGTGATCATATATAGAGGCAGGACTACTATATACTACGTAGGTACTATGTGTATACATATATACTGTGTATAATACTATGTATATGCATATACATATATGTAGATGCATCTGGAGGCAGAACTACTACAGGAAGGGAAGAAAGAAACGTTATTGATAAGGCAAAATTTATTAAGTGGTGGTTATGTACCAGGCACATTGCTAAGTTCATATATGTATTTATATTTATATAAATATAAGGGAGGCAGATAGGAATAGGACAAGTTTACATGCACAAAGGACACTGTTTGTGATGAGATTCAGGCATTTTTTGGTAATCAATACTCCTCAGATTGTTGCAAGACTTTGGTTAATTTCCAGAGTTCTGAAAATGCTGATTCTGACCATTTTGACCAAATGGTCAGTGATCTCATTGCTCTGTGGAAGAGCAGAGTTTCAAAGTCTCTACTCTGCCATTGTGCAAACTGGAAGCCTGGTTGCAGGACTTTCCAAGCAGCTGCATCACATTCTCACTCATACTTGGCTTGTAGTCATCAAAAGCTGCAGTCTTTTGTCAGGAGCTGCTGGCTGCTCCTTCCTGTATTTAATTGTTTTTAAGGAGGCTTAAGACTTTTCATCTTCACTAATTAAATTTCGTTTTTCTTTATTGTTGTTTTTCCAAGACGTCAAACAATTTTGAATCCTGCCTCAGTAAGTGTGTTTTTCAGTTTCATTTAAGTCACGGACAACATCCCTGGCTGAGTCAGAGCGCAGACCAGTCTTTTGGTGCTTCACCAGGTACCCCTCCAGGGGGACTTTTAGTCCATTAAAATCTTTTGGAATCCTTACCTGTTTCCAAACTGTGCCTCTAGCATTCCAAAATCTACTCGTAAGACAACTTTTTCTCAAAAGGAAAGTTGGTTAATTTTACATGGTTTATTCATAGGACAATTTTCTAACTCTCATGTTTCACTATTTCTTTACTGTTCACACATCATTTCTTTCTAAAGAACGTTATACGTGGTGAAATATCAAGGAGCCATCACTGTCCCTTTGAAAATTGAGGCAACGGTGGTCTGCCCGCAAGTTCCTAGCCCCTTTTCCATCTCTTCACATATTTCCCAAAGGACAATAACAACTGGGTGAGAATTCATCTGCATCCTCAGCAGTCTTGTTCCTGATGAAGAGAGGGCCGGGAGGAGCATGGTGGGGGGAAAGCTGGCTTAGCTACAGAGGCTGGTTCCAGTGTAAGCATAGTTCCAGGTGTGGTGTCACGGGAAGTCAACAAGATCAGAGTTCCACACTGCACTCAGAGGGCTGTGGTGGGGTCCAGAGCTGGCTTTTTTTTTTTTTTTTTTTCTTTCTGTAATCATGAGAGCACCTAGTCAATGATTAGTGGACAGAAGAAGGAGAAACCTGCATTCCCCACTCCCTACGAGGGGGGCTGCTGAGAGTAGCACGGCATAATAAGGCCCAGCTAAGCTGACAGCAGTTTGGGGTGGAGCTTCTGACATAGCCCGCAGGGCAGGAGTCCTGTGCTATGAGTCGGGCACAGCCCTAGTGATCCCACTGCTGATGTGGCTCCTCCCTGTCCCACGAATGGCTCAAGGTGGAGGGTGGAGCACCTGTGATCCCAGCTGAGAGGGGCTGGAGAAGGCGGGAGCCCCTAAGGAACACCGCTGTTGAGAGTTTACCTGGTCCCGTGGAGGTTGAGAGAGGCTACTCACACTATGGTCAAACATCTTGGCAAGTTACTTAATATCTTTGAGCTTTAAATTTCTCATTTATAAAATAAAAATAATCATATCTCTCTTGCAGGAATGGTATGAAAGAAAAATACGTGCATTAAGCCCTCAGAACACAAGAGGCTTTGGGGAATTCCATTTTGTATGTGGGTTTCTTTCTGGGAGCAATTTCCCACCTCTACTGCTAGATGGCGCCTGTGGGCAGCGCCGCCCTTTCCAAAGGCTTTCATTTCCACCCCTTGGGTGCGAGGTAGTTATCTTCCTCTGTCAGCGCTCAGGCTGGTATTTAAAACCCAGTATTGCACACAGACTTTGCGTTTTTGATCCATCTGCTCCATGAAGAACTGTGAAACTCAGAAATACCTACTTCCAGCCAGACACCCATCTCTCCACTAGGATTTGTCAGTTGTTAAGCCTTTTTTTTTTTTTTTTTGCGGTGCGCGGGCCTCTCACTGTTGTGGCCTCTCCCGTTGCGGGGCATAGGCTCCGAACGGGCAGGCTCAGCGGCCATGGCTCACGGGCTCAGCCGCTCCTCGGCACGTGGGATCTTCCTGGATCGGGGCACGAACCCGTGTCCCCTGCATCGGCAGGCGGACTCTCAACCACTGCGCCACCAGGGAAGCCCTTTTAAGCCTTTGTGATATAACCAGGCAGTTGGGCATTCCAAAGAAGTCAAACACTTAATTAGGACTCTGGCTCTTTATATGTTTACCTCTATTATAAGTTAAAGAACCTGGAAAGAGTGAAGAGTTTCAAAGTTCAGGCATGTGGATTTGAATCTCAGAGTTCTGAGCAACCTCGGACAAACATTTGATCTCTCTGAGTCTCAACTTCTTCATCTCAAAAATGTTTGTAATCGGGCTTCCCTGGTGGCGCAGTGGTTGAGAATCTGCCTGCTAATGCAGGGGACACGGGTTCGAGCCCTGGTCTGGGAAGATCCCACATGCTGCGGAGCAACTGAGCCCGTGAGCCACAACTACGGAGCCTGTGCGTCTGGAGCCTGTGCTCCGCAACAAGAGAGGCCGTGACACTGAGAGGCCCGCGCACCGCGATGAAGAGTGGCCCCCGCTTGCCGCAACTAGAGAAAGCCCTCGCACAGAAACGAAGACCCACCCAACACAGCCAAAAATAAATAAATAAACAAATGTGGGGTTAAAAAAGAAATGTTTGTAATCATTGTGGCTATTTCATAGGATTGTTGTAAGGATGAATGAGATAATATATTTAGGATAATAAGCATAAAACCTGTTACATAGTAAGCACGCCTGTGAGTATAAGCAATTATGACTACAAGGGCATGAGCTTTTTTTTTTTTTTTTTTTGCGGTATGTGGGCCTCTCACTGTTGTGGCCTCTCCCGTTGTGGAGCACAGGCTCCGGACGCGCAGGCTCAGCGGCCATGGCTCACGGGCCCAGCTGCTCCGCGGCATGTGGGATCTTCCCGGACCAGGGCACGAACCCGTGTCTCCTGCATCGGCAGGCGGACTCTCAACCACTGCGCCACCAGGGAAGCCCCGGGCATGAGCTTTGAAGTCTGTCAGATGTCGATGTGATGCCTTGCTCTTTGACTTAAGATCTTGCATGATCTTGAATAAGTTACATAAACTCTCTGAGCTCTACTTGCCTTGCAAGTCGAAAGATTATCATGAAAATTACAGAAATGTGTATACAGTACCTTTCACTTTTTATTTGTATCGTGACCCATTTTAGATAGGATTTGAATTTACCCACACAAAAACAGAAATTAGCCCAATGCCTTTTTTTTAGAATAGGTCTTAAAATCAAGGATAGAAAAAACAAGAGACAAGGTTAGGATCTTAGCCCCCATCGTAAGCGTCTGTATAATTGCTAGTGATGGGACACAAATTTGGCTTTGAGCTTCTTAGCATCCAAGGCAGTAAGAAAGGAAATATGGTTAGTTATGATTCAGAGTGCTGAGATAAATGCAGAGGAGTTCTGAAGAAGCCCAGCTATTCCTAGATCTGAGACTTAGGAGACTGTATGTAGCACATGGTGGATACACAATAGACACATAAATGTTAGCCTTCCTCATCTTCAGCACAGAGGGAAGAGTGGGTCTAAGAATAAAAGCAACATGGAAGGGATAACATTTGAGCTGAATAAGACTGAACAGAATTTGCCAGAGGCCTGGAGGGCTGGAGAAGGGAGGGAGCCTGCCCGCAGGGGAGAGAACGACAGCCTTGGGATCATCCCCACCCATCAAGGGCAGGGACCGGGGATGCAACTGCCATCAGGCTGAAAGGCACAAGGACTTGTAGTCTGAAGAGGCTGGAAGCAGCCTTGTCCACACAGCTGCTTTGGTTTAGAGTCTCCCTCCTGGACATCTGGTGTTTAATGACAATCCTCAGAGGGAAGCTGGTTGTCTTTTTTTGAGTGTTTTGTTTTGTTCTCTTTTCCTGAGAACCCAGCCTTATGGCTCTTGAAGGAGGAAGGTGGTCAGGATGGTTACAGAGAATGTTCCTTTTTTTTCTCCAGGTCTTCTCAGCCATTACGACCAGCGCTGGGGGGTTCTGTGACGTAACATTGAGAAGGCGTTTTTAGGCCGTGAAGACCCAGAGAACTGTTAGGGAATTGTATACTAATTCCTCCTCTTCTTTCATTTCTTCCAACACATTCCCTCTCTCTCTCTCTCTCTCTATGTGGGAGGGGATGAGATAAATCTAGCAGACAGGCCCAGGTCCCTGCATTGCCCTGTGACTTTGTCCTAAATAAACCTCTATGTAAAGATGGAGCTTTGCTGCTTCGAGGTGTTTGTGCCCAGGAGGTTGAAAATGAGCTCATTAGTGGTTACAATTTGGTTTGGATTCCTGAACACACACCTGGTATGGTTGCCTCACTCTCAGAGACACTTGAGTACTCATTCATTTTCAGGACTTGAATACCCGATGGGCTCTTCCCAGCCTGCCCAGGATAGGTGTAGGTGATTATGCAGCCCCAGGCAGTAGCTTACTATCTCTGCAATCATCTGTGTTCTAAGAACTCTGCAGTTCTTGGAATGGTTCTGATTGTTATCTTTGTACCTTCCGTGTGACATCTGTGGAAGAGTCCACACGCCCAGGCTCAGGGTGGGAGAGTCAAAACAACTGGGCTTCCGGGTATGACTGTCATAGACAAGTTTGGCGGCTTTGGATAAGTCACTTCTGTTTTCTGCTCCTCCATTTTCCCCATCTGTTAAAAAAATTGCATATTAGAAGAATTTTTATATGTGGAATTTTGCGGAAAGTGTCCACGGATACCACTGTTTTCTCAGAAGGGTCTGTGACCAGCAATGGCTTAGAATCCCAGGACTTACTGATTTACAAATTCTTATCATCCAACTTGGAGCAATTCTTTGGCTGTGTGCTTCTAGAAATGTCAAACATCTAACTGTTCAGCAGTCTTTGCTAACTGCCTACCAATTCCTTTGATATGGTCCAAGGATGCAAAAGTCAGTAAGACACTTTCAGACAGAATACTCTCCCATGGCGGAGATGGACTCACGAACAAAGAGGCCATGGGTTCCCACTCACTGCCCCCCAGCACCCTCCACACGGGTCTCTCTCCTTGTGCTGCCAGCAACCTTGCTGCTCTTGTGTGGGAATGGGCTGTAACCCCTACTGTGTATTCCTCAGATCTGCACCTTCTGGATAAGAAACCCCATACTTTGCAGGAGCCCTGGGATCCCAGCAGCCCCTCTTTTCCTGCCCTTCCTGGGGCCTCCTGGACACTTTCAGGCCCAGCACTACGGGGGAGTGAACTGTGGAGACACTGATGAATGCGTATCACACCAGCACGCTAATTTTGCTCAGGTGTGGACCTTAGCAGTTCCCAGGGACTTCCTGGCTCTGCAAGAAACACTGTTAAATGGGAAATCTACTTAAAAGAAAAGAAGAGCAGGAATATTTCTCTCGGCACACAGTGGGCCGGAAGGGCAGGTGCTGCAGCAGACCAGGCTCTATTTCCAGTTCCCTTACTGCCTGGACCCAAGCTTTTCCTTTGAGTCACTGTCCCGTAGTCCTACTACCATCACCTCTGCCCTCAACTATTCTACTTAACTTCCACATACATCTCATTATAATTCATCCTCCAAATGGCAGCCAAAGGGATCTTTTAAAAATGTAAATTAGAACCCGCTTCTCCCCTACTAAAACTTTCCAAATATTTTCACTGTACTTAGAATAAAATCCAAACTCCTCACCAAGTCCTGTAACACCTCCCATGATCTGGCATCTGCCTCCCTGTCTAGCTCTCTCCCGGACCCCCTCCTCCTCACTCACCAAGCTCACTGACCTTCTGTTTCCACATTGCGGTAATGTCCTTTCTGCCTCAGGGCCTCTGCACTTGCCGTTTTTGTTGACTGAACTGCTCTTCACCAGTTGCGTGGCTTCTCCCTCTTATGATTCAGATCCCAGCTTAACAGGTACTTTTGTGTTAGAGTTCTTCCTTGAGGATCTCAGATAAGTTTCCCCACCCCTACTCTAGCACAGCCTTTTCACTCTGCTTTCTTTTACTCTCATATTTGTTGTAATCTGGAATTATTTACTTTATTTGTTTATTGTCTGCCTCCCCTGACCCACTAATGAGCCTGGTCTGTCCCTTTCACTCTCGTATCCCCAGCATCTAGAATAGGGTATGAACCATAATAGATAATCAAATATTTGTTGAATGATTGAGTAATGATGTGAAAAGCATTTAATATATTGGATCCCCCATTCCTTAGCTACATATCTGATCTTTTATTATCCTCAGAAAACTCCCTGAGGTGGATACTACCATCACAGCCACTTTACAGTTGAGGAAATGGAAAATCAGATGAGTTTAACAACTTGCCTAAAATCATAATTGTGGCCTGGAAGTTCATCCCCTTTGAGATACCAATAGACCTTTTGGGGAGAGAAATTCTCTCTATTCTTCCAAATTTTAAATTCCACCATCACGTTATCCATCCATTGGAGAATGGAACAATGCATTGCCTGTCTGGTCTACTCAAAAGCAAGGTCTGTGACCAGGACTCAGCCCCAAGGAGTGATGGACTCTATTCCCACACACGCTTCTTCTGCATCCGATTCATTCTGAGCACACCTACTACATTCAGTCATTTATTTATTGATACATCGATTCATCACATATGTACCCTTAGCAGGTATTATGATAGGCACCTGGCAGCTCCAGGGAAGAAAGGAACCCTTGATGCATACTAAGGGTTTGTCCCTGGTCTCCCCTAGAAATGGATGGTCCCTAATAGGTTCCGTTGGTCAAATTCTAATTCTTTTGACTAAATCAGACAATACGTATAAAATGCTTATCAGCTGGATTCTGGCATGGAGTAGGCACTCAGGGAATATTAGTGATGATGAAGATGATGATGATGATAATATTAGAACCTGGACTTCTTTTCTCAGCCAGGATGATTACAAGGGGAGAAAAGATTAAAAATGCCCTTGGCATTTTTTCCCTTCCAGAGGCATCCCATTAAAAACTCCAGCTCACATGACTTCCATTGCCTTTTCCTAAACCCACAGCAAGCAACTGCAAATAATAAGCATAATTTAAATGCTGTGTCTTTCCTAATTAAAATCCATCCAGAAGGGGGATGCCAGAGTTATTTTAGTCCATAAGGCAGAGGAAGTTCCATTATATTAATCCAGGCGTTTCAACAGAGCCGAAAGGGAGATGTGTTCGGGGGTGTGTGTGTGTGTGTGTGTGTGTGTGTGTGTGTGTGTGTCTGTGTCTGTGTGTGTGTGTGTGTGTGTGTGTGTGTGCGCGCGCGCGCAGATAATGTGAGTTTGGAGTGCAATCAAGAAGGCATAGTTGGGGGCTTCCCTGGTGGCGCAGTGGTTGAGAGTCCACCTGCCAATGCAGGGGACACGGGTTTGTGCCCCGGTCCGGGAAGATCCCACGTGGCGCGGAGCGGCTGGGTCCGTGAGCCATGGCTGCTGAGCCAGCGCGTCCGGAGCCTGTGCTCTGCAGCAGGAGAGGCCACAACAGTGAGAGAGGCCCGCGTACAGCCAAAAAAAAAAAAAAAAAAAAAAAAAAATGGGGGCTTCCTTGGCCTCTTTAGGTGGCTCTGAAGGAACCCACTGGAATGGCTTTTCCATGAGGAGATGCTGTCCCGGCTACCTCTGCGGAGGCTCCAAATGCTTGGCGGCTCTCCTTCGAAACGATGGTTGCCAGAGCAGCTGTGTCAGCCCAGCTAACCCAGAAAAAAAGGGAAAGCAAGCAGACCCCCCTCTGCTAACCCAGGGGGCTCTTCCCAGGGGACAGCTCCCAAGAGCAAACCATACAGGAAACCACATCCAGATAGAGAGGAGATGACAATTTTAAAACAAGGAGGAAAAGAAAAGAAAGGAAAACTCAGAAGGGCAAGGAGGTCTAAAATGTTTAAGAGACATTCTCTCTGAGGACGGGTTTTGCTTTGCAAGGGCAGGAGTTGGTCTCTGTGAAGAACAGTAAGCTGAAGGGTGAAGACAGTTTGGGGCATGCTTTTCATGTTCAGAGAATTCTTCTTCCCCACCACTGGGCCCTGAGCCCTCACTGTAATATTTTTGAAATACATCTAAATGTATTTTCTCTTATTGACAAATCCGTTTCTTTCCCAGGATCCCTTCAGCCATATGGCCACTGGCAGGGAGAGGAAAGCTATGGAGTAGCAAAGAAGGAAGACAGGATATTAAGGGAATTCCACATCCAGCAGTAAAGGGGAGGAAATGCATTTGCAGGTCTGAGAAGGGGGCTTAGAAGAGAGAGAAGTCAGGGCAAGAAGTATGAGGTGTGGGTGTTTCACTTCAGTGAAACAGTGAAGGAGCAGTGAAGGTGCTCCTTTACTCCAGGTCAAACTCAGGTTGTTGGGGGTAGGAAGGGAGGAAAGATATTTATCAGGGGTTAGAAACACCCAGATAGGGAAATAGGATGACTTACCTGCCCCTGACCCCAGGAAATGCAAATGTCTTAGCTCAGGGCAGCAGGCACCAGGGCTGAGGAAGGTTTCCAGGAGATCCAACTTGCAGAGACTTGCAGACTCCAGCTTGGTGCGGGTTACACATCTGCTAGTTCCTGGACCCCCAGGGAGATGCAGAGGCTGAAATAAATGAAGCACCAGAACAGATTTGGGTGGTAGATAAGATGGCTGCAGGGAGTGGCGACTCACCTCTGGAGGGCAAGTTGGGGACCCCACACAAAGCTCCGAAGGACCAGGCAGGATTTCTTTCCCACGTGTATACCCAGGAACCAGACCCGAATGGCCCACGGGTCAGCACATACCCAACTGCAGCACATGGAGCTGTGACTACCCCCTGCTACTGTAGGACTTGTAAGTTCCATCTCCACCCCGACACCTCCACCTCCACCCTGGAGAAAGAGAGGAAGGTGGAGAGATATCTTGAGAGAAACTGCCCTGGACATTTGTACTTTGAATTGATTGAATTCTTAACCCAAAGAGTTCAAGTTGAATGAAAGAGCCTGTTTTAAATTGGAAAAGAGGAAATTACTTTTAATTGGCCAATTAAATTTTCTGGGGACTCAAATAAATTGATGAAATCAATTATAGATACTTTTCAGAGCTACAATTTTCTTTTTTTTTGCACAACTGAATTGCAGTGTAAAAATTTTTACCTCTCTATAATGATGTGCTTACACATTCACAAACAGATTTAGAGCCTATGAATCTTCACATACATTAATATCATTTTTGAACTTGACATCAAATCAAAGTAGATGCTTTATTCTGACTTTATAGATGCAGAAAACAGAGGCTCAGTGATGGTCAGAGCCTTGTTCAAGTTCAACAGTTTAGGAGAGGGCCTCTTCCATGTCCATTTCAATACCAGCTGCCGAATCTCCGCCTAATGTAGTGGTTCATGGCTGGGGCCGTTTCTGGAGACAATTTTGGTTGTCACACTGAGGGGAGAGATGCTATTGACACCCAGTGGGTAGTGGCCAGGGATGCTGGTGAACAACTGTGATGCAAAGAACAGCCCCAGCAAAGAATGATCTGGCCCCAAATGTCTAGTGCCAAGGTGAAGAAACCCTCTGATACATACATTATAAGGGATTGATTCCAAGTTCCAAGGGGGAAGTTGTCTCTCTCCTTTCACATTTGTGAAAATGAACTAGGACCCAGAGCCAAGATGATTACTATTTAATAAGGAAGACACAACTGATAAAACTTAACTCACCAGAGACATAGCCTCATTGGAGCTTCGTTTCTGAAATGCCGTGGGGGGTGGATAAGTCAAAGGCTTTATTGGATCAAGAGGAAATTGTATGCACCCTGGGCAAACTGGCACCCAGGGTGTATTTGGAACAGATCATTTTTAACTTCCTTTCCTCTGTACAACACGATTATATTCAGTAACAATCAAATGAAAACAAATAATAACAGCCAGAAGACAGTTTTTTAAATTGAACATCATATACATAATTGTCAGTAATAAAAAGATAAATATAGTAAAAAAGGAAAAGAGTACTATATTAATACTTTTAAATTATATGAATGTATTTTATTTTTTAAAATAAATTTATTTATTTATTTATGGCTGCTTTTTTTTTTTTTTTTTTTTTTTTGCGGTATGCGGGCCTCTCACTGTTGTGGCCTCTCCCGTTGCGGAGCACAGGCTCCGGACGCGCAGGCCTAGCGGCCATGGCTCACGGGCTTAGTTGCTCCGCGGCATGTGGGATCTTCCCGGACCAGGGCACGAACCAGTGTCTCCTACATCGGCAGGCAGATTCTCAACCACTGCACCACCAGGGAAGCCCTTTATGACTGCTTTGAGTCTTTGTTGCTGCACATGAGCTTTCTCTAGTTGCAGTGAATGGGGCTACTCTTTGTTGCTCTGCATGGGCTTCTCATTGTAGTGGCTTCTCTTGTTGTGGAGCATGGGCTCTAGGTGCATGAGCTTCAGTAGTTGTGGCACACAGCCTCAGTAGTTGTGGTGCACGGGCTTAGTGGCTTCGCAGCATGTGGGATCTTCCCGGACCAGGGCTCGAACCCTTGTCCCCTGCATTGGTAGGCGGATTCTTAACCACTGCACCAACAGGGAACCCCTGAATATATTTCCTTTCAAAGGAAAAAAAGTATACCTATGTATTGGTCTTCTTCAATAAACAATAATATTATAGCTTCTATGTTCATGCCTTAACTTCTATAAATTTGTCTATGATTTCGTTAAAATTAGTCTTCTCTGTCAAAATTAGTCTTCTTTGCATATTCATGTTCAGTAGACAATGCAGCCAGCTTTGTCAAGCTATCTTCATTCATTGTAGATCAATGAATTTTTTTATTAGTCAGTCTTAATTTTGAAATTTTCTTTCACACAAAGCAACAGTTTTACAAATAGGAATTTTAATACCTACCTAAGGGTGAGTTTGGATGAGATACATAAAATATCCCATTTCTCAATAAATTCCAGAAATTGCAATACTCCTTGTGTCTTTGTTTCTCTTCAGGATGTATTCTAGCAGCTTTCCAAAGTCTCCACAGTTGAGAATTTCTACTAAAATACCTTCAGCAGAAAATCCACCTAATTTCATTGCATTTGGTAAAAACTTTGAAAATTTTTCTTCTGCAAAAACAGAAAACGACTGACTAACAGAGAACATTGATATTATCATTTAAAAAATCACTTCAAACAATGAACCCCTTACTGCCTACACCCAGGGCTGACCTATCCTCCCCCCCCAACCCAAGCCCGCCCAGACCTCGGTAGACACTTCCTGGAAGAAGTAAGTTCCATTTTTACCTTGTTAGGGGAGGATCTGTGCGGTCAGGCAGCCTTCATGGAACCAGTGTTCCACCACGAGGTCCTTCTTTTTTCACTTTTTTTCCACTCTTGGCATAAAAGATATGCAAATACAGAAACACATTAAAGAATAAAAAGGAAACATTGTGTTAGTTAGGGTTATGTTCGGTTTTCC
The DNA here is from genome assembly GCF_026419965.1 of Kogia breviceps. Lineage (NCBI taxonomy): Eukaryota > Metazoa > Chordata > Mammalia > Artiodactyla > Physeteridae > Kogia > Kogia breviceps. The sequence continues at coordinate 27,084,518 of NC_081328.1, forward strand.
ATTCATAATATACAGTCTCTGCACACAAAGATGTTGATGTCTTTGTGGAGGGGCTACTTTATAGACAAATGTATCATTGTAGGATGTTAGCCGTCTCAAGAGCAGGACAGGGGGAGAGCTTGGGTTGGAAATGGGGTGAGGTTCTGAGGAAGGAGTAACTGCATCCAACCAGGAGACTAGAGGAGATTTCACAGGAAAAGTGACATTTCAGTTTGTCCTGAAGAATGAGTAGGATTTGGATACTTAAAGACTATGCTAAGGCCTAGAAGCCAGGGCCTCTATTTCTCCATCATCTCTGCCCCTTGGGTCTACACGGTGAATAACACAAGAGGAGACAGGTGCTCTATTGAACAGAGCCCGGCTACATAAACGAAAGGGTTTACCCGCTGAAATATCTCAAAGGCATCCTCTGACTCAAACATTATTGCATGATCCTAAAAGGGCCTTGGGGTGGATTTCTGAGAATAGGCACCGGGCTTCCCATTCACATAGTCACTTTAGCGAATGGGTATTGCTTCAGGGAGTCAGCTGTGGTGTTTACAAGGTCACAGAGAGGGGGCCAGGAAGTCTGGGCTTTTCCTATTCCATCCACCTGCCCGGGGGGCCTTGAATCTCTGTCCCCACTTCCCTGTAGTGACTATCCATCCACCTCTCAGTCACATCCACCCACTCACATCCCCCCTCCACCACCACATAAAGGGAGGGAAGTAAGAAGGGAGAGAGGGAGGGAGTGGGGGAAGGGAGAGAAGGAATGAGGGTGGGGGAGGGGAGAGATTGCGGGAGACAGAGGGAGGGGAGAATAAGCATCTGAGTGCACAAATAGCTCAAATCCCAGCTTCCCACCGAGAACTGTGAGACCAAGGAAGTCTCATCTCCTTTCCGCTCACCCACCTCCATCTCCTTTTTAACATTTTTCCTCTATTTCTGAGATTCATCTTCACTCAAAAGAAAGAAAGGCCCTTTGGTCTCTTAAGGGTACCTTTTCACGCGGCTTTTGTGGGTGTCCACATCCCTCTGTAGTTCTGGGGAGGCAGCAGGGGGAGGGGGCACCTGAAAGAAGGGGTTCTGCAAGGTTCCAGGGCAGGAGGGGCGTCCCTGGGCTGTCACAGAAGCCTTGTCAAAGGGCTCATGTTCTGGCCTTCAAAGCTATGAAAAAAAAAAAGTTAGGAAGAGGAGAATAAGGGTATAGACGGGGAAGATTCATTTTTAGGAAAGGCAGTCCTATCGCCGATGAAATCACCCGAGCCCCGGCTCCTCGCTCACAAAGCCTGATCTGATCTCAGAGGTTGTGGGTGACGAAGCGCCAGGTGCAAGTTGGGGAGTCAGCACCCTGTCAGAGGCATTTATTTATTTTTTTAATATATTCAAAATTCATTAATTATAGCTGAGGAAGTCGGGGTATGTTTTCAGATCACCGAGGAGGCGTATGATGGGCTGGGGTCGGTACAGTCCCTTAGGGAAGGTAGGGATGTCAAAGCCACTCTGCAGCTCAGGTTGCCCCCTCCTCTTTGAACTTGGTTCAGCCCTCAGTTTCCTTGTTTATTCTACCTGGAGCACCTCCCAGGGTTGCTGAAAGGGCCCGAATGAGAAATAGATGAGGGACCATTCTGAGGTGCAATGGTATACAGACATGTCGGGAGCCTCGGCACAGGGAAGGGAATCATTTCCTTCCCTGAGTGAGTCTTCCTCATGTGAGAGGTTCAGGAAGAGACCTGCCCTTCTCTCTCCTTCTTTTCACCCCCTTCTCAAGTCACAGGAGGCTGCCGGAGGAAAGGACAGAATTGGAGAAGAAGCCTGGCTTGTAGCTGGACCTTGTGTCATGCTGGAAGCCACCTACTCCCCAGGAAAATTGCACAATTTTCCTGTGGGTCCACACTGAAGGGCATAAATCTCTGAATCTTTACATCCTAGGACTCATTTTCAGGGGTGGCTTCAGAATTTCTAGGTAGAAGTGGCTTAGGGGCTGCAATCTGTTTGGGGAGTGGGGTACAGCCATGTTAGTAAAGCAAGCACTATGGTTTTACATGCTAATTTGGGGAAGCTTTCAGAAATTAGTGCTGATCATGGGGTAGAATATTCCATGATGCTCCGCTACCAGTTTTATCTTGGAGTGAAAAATTAAAGATGTGATGATGGTTCTGATGCCGAAAACTTGGCCTCTGTGCACCGGAGCTGAATGGAATCTCTGAGACAGAGTATTAGGTGAAGTAGAGAAGAATACCTTTATTGCTTTGCCAGGCAAAGGGGGACAGAGCAGACACGTGCACCTCAAAAACTGTGTATCGCAACCCGGTAGGATTTGGTGAGGAGTTTTATAGCGGTGGTTCAAGGGCAGGGTTGCTGATAAGGATTAGGGTGTGTGCCGCCGCCCCCACACACACTCCTTTAATCTGGTCTCAGGTGGTCTCTTAATCTTGATGAGTTTGTCTGGTTCCTTTAATCTGGAAAGAAGAATGCTAACATCTTCCATTTGTTGGGGGTTTTAGTTCTGTAAAGAGCTCAAAGATATTGTTATGTGTATGCCTGGAGGCAGAACCAGGACCCTGCCCCCAAGCTGCACTATTGTTTCTTGACTGCTCCCTCCCTTCCCTGATTAGCAACTGTTGGAATCTGCCCTTTGGAACTCAGGGAAGGTCTTGGAGGCTAGAGTCTCTTCTCTACAAATAAGAAATGGAGGACATAGAAAGACTTCCATGGCCAGGAGCCCCACAGGGTCCTTCTCGGTTTCATTTCTTAGGAGGCAAGGTTGATGTTTCAGCATGAGCATTAGACCAGGAGTTTGCAAACCTGTGATGGAATCCAGTCTCCACTAGCAAATGTTTGATTTCTAATCTTAAAATAAGGGTAGTAGATGAGAGATTCTCCAAGACTCCTTTTATAATCCATTCACTCTCCTGTAATATGTTAGAATAGGAATCTTACAAGTAAATCTAGCCTAAGGGACAAAAGTGCTAAAAGGTCTCATTGTGTTTTGTCATGTCCTGTGTTACTCATTTGAATTTCAAAGGCCAGAATGAGGTTCCAACTCTGGGCCTCTCCTACCTGGAGCTTCTTATTTACCTCCTGCAAGGTCAAGGAGAGGAGAAGTTGGGTAGTGTGAGAGAAGGAACTAATACTTGTTGAATGTCTAATATTTCAAGTTGCCAGGTGCTTTATATATGTTGCTTAATGCAAACAAGATGGCATTAAATGACTCTGAGACATTATTTTTCTGAAAAAATTAAGCACAGTGTTACTAGCTAAAAAGAGCTTCTCCATAGTGAATGCTCAATGAATATTTGTTCATTAAATAAATGGATGTCAGAGGCAGGGTTTGATCCCAAGTGTAAACTCCAAAGCATTAGAGTATTAATTCACAAGCTGCAATTGGAATCACCTGGGGAATTTTTTAAACTACTGATGCCTGGGTTCCACCTACCCCAGCAGATTCTGATAACAACTGGCTTGAATATGACCTGGGAATCAGGATATTTTTTAAAGTTCCCCAAGTGATTCAAATGAGGAACAAGGTTTAAGAGCCACTGTCTTAGATCAAACTCTCAGCTGATTAGAGGGAGTGGCTTCTCTGGAGTTAGGTGTCCCTCCTAGTTCAGGCAGCCATGGTTGGAGCTGGGGCTCACAAGGTATAAACACACCAGCCCCACTTGGGACTGTATAGGGCAGGTGGGCAAGGATCAGCACATGTGGAGCAGTAGAGGGCTTGGGAGTCCAACAGGCTTGGTGCGAATCCTGGCATTACTTTTCCTATTTGTAAGCTCTGCTCCAGAAATTCTGATTTCAGAACTCTTTGAGCTTGGTTTCTTTTAGTCAAAGGTGAAGGGTCTCAAATTAGGATGTTTGATTTGCCACCAAATGAATACACAGAGACAGAATGGAAACTTATTTGGTAACTTTCTTTGGGCACTTCTTCATCTTTTGAAATATACCTTAACATCCATAAAATAGAAATAACCTCAAGCCTCCCTTACTTTCCGAGGCTTGCCAGAGAAAAGTTGCCAATCTTGGATCCATATCCCTCTCAGGGTGTTTTGAGAGTCAGTGCAGCGCTCTTCAACCAAGGGTGTATAAGGGAGACTCAAGTAGGAGAGTTTTCTAAGGAAAACAGGCTGGTCTTCCACATCAGAGGCTGTGTGTCTCGGGGTGGTGCAGGCAAGGGTGTCTTTACAAGCTTCCCAGATGATCCTTCTGTGAATACCTGGCTGTGACCCATTGATCAACTGAGGTCATATAAATGAAACCTTAGAGCTCTCCTTGACTCTTCTACCAAATCCTGTGGACTCTACCTCCCAATCTATCCATCCATCTCTTCCCTAGAGCCTTATTCAGAGACTAATGTAAGATCCATCCTCACCCTCCAACTCTTCCTAATTCCTTGCAATCCATCTTCCACATAGCTGCCAGTATAATTTTCTAATAAGGAATCTGCTAATGCCATTCTCCTGATCAGGATAAAGTCCAAAGGACTGCCTTGGAGTGATGTGCAAGGACATTCATGGTCTGGTCACACCTCATTTTCCACAATGCTGCCCCTAAGACCCTATGATCCAACAATGCTGTCACCCCAATGAGGGTTCTGGTTTCTCTCACCTCTGTGCTGCTACCTGGAATATGCCCCTGCTCATCTTTTCCTCACAAACTCTTGCTTTTCCTCACTCAGTTCAACCATCACCCTCCCTTGTAGAGCCCTCCAAGATCCATCCTGCTCCCCATCAGAGAGTGAGGGAGGCTTGGGGCCACTCCTATTTTATGGCTTTTAAGGTATATTCCAAAAGATGAAGAAGTGCCCAGAGACAGTTACCAAAAAAATTGCCATTCTGTCTCTGTGAATGTATATTCATTTGATGACAACTCAAACGTCCTAATTAAACAACCTAAACCCTTCAAAAGTGTAAGACTTGGCCAAATGACTCCCTGCTCCCTACCCCCCATCCATCCCACTCCAACACACAGCTTTGAGCTAACATAATCTTCAAATTGGAGGAGCCATGCAAGTAGTGGGATATGTGTGCACAGGCGAATTTTAAGGGAATTTCTAGATCCTCAACTTCTATATGTACTTTTTCTTAAACGGATCTGCCCATGGAAGTGCTGTTGATGAGGCCTCATTCTGTTTCTCCTTTCCTTTCCTCCCCTTTCAAAATCATACTCCTCCCTCTTTACCAAAAATAAGCATACTTCCCACCCAGTCTAAGTCTTACTTGGGGGGGCTCTGGTTCCAGGTATAAAAATGCCTGGGGCACCAAGGGATGAAGAGGAAGTTGGCTGTCTTCAACGTCTTTTGTTGTCAAGGCACCACAATCACCCACATCCATGTCCCCAAGATTTGCAATTCCATTGAAGTTTTGCTTTTTAAGGTCAGTAGTAAATTTATCAAAAAATTTAACATATGTATGGATGGATCTAGAGATTATCATACTAAGTGAAGTAAGTCAGAAAGAGAAAGACAAATACCATATGATATCACTTATATGTGGAATCTAAAATATGACACAAATGAATTTATAAGACTCACAGACATAGAGAACAGACTTGTGGTTGCCACGGGGGAGAGGGGGTGGTGGAGGGATGGATTGGTAATTTGGGATTAGCAGATGCAAGCTATTATATATAGAATGAATAACCAACTAGTTCCTACTGTATAACACAGGAAACTATATTCAATATCCTATGATAAACCATAATGAAAAAGAATATGAAAAAGAATGTATATATATGTATAACTGAATCACTTTGCTGTACAGCAGAAATTAACACAACATTGTAAATCAACTATACTTCAAAAAAATAAATTGAAAACAATTTAACATATATATGTGTTTTTGATCAATTGCATAGTAGTAATCAAGGTAACTGTAAATCACACCTAAAGAAACATTTTAAAAACTTTTTGAGCCTTATGTTCAGAGAGAATAAAAATAATAATCTCAGTCTATAGATATGGTTTCACGGCTGAAGAATATGGAGGGTCAATACAAGACTTTTAAGCCCCCAAATATATTACATTAGAAACAAATTCAATGAGGGACAATACCATGAAAATAACGATTTTGAGGGAAAAAGAAGTGATGTACAAATTCCAACTGCATTTCTTTTTTACTCTTTTTAAAAAAAATTTTTTAATTTTATTTTATTTTTGGCTGCATTGGGTCTTTGTCGCTGTGCGTGGGTTTTCTCTAGTTGTGGCAAGCAGGGGCTACTCTTCATTGTAGTGCACGGATCTCTCATTGTGGTGGCTTCTTTTGTTGTAGAGCAGGGACTCTAGGCAACAGGCTTCAGTAGTTGTGGCTCGCAGACTCAATAGTTGTGGCTCGCAGGTTCTAGAGTGCAGGCTCAGTAGTTGTGGTGCATGGGCTTAGTTGCTCGCGGCATGTGGGATCTCCTGGCACCATGGCTTGAACCCGTGTCCCCTGCATTGGCAGGTAGATTTTTACCCACGATGCCACCAGGGAAGCCCTGCATTTTTCAAATAGATGTTGGCAGGTATCCGATCACTTGGGGTTTTGTACCTCACTGGCTACATTAAGAAGAACCATGTCATGCTTTATTAAAATGCTGTTATTTAGAGAAGCTATTGCTCTGTTTGTACCTATTTATACTTGTGGTGAAAAATTTTACATGTTAACTTTATAATGTGCAATGTGGGTTCATGGTTAACAAAGAATTTTAGGGAGTTATGAGAGTTAAAATATGGGAAGAAGCCACCGCAATGAGAAGCCCGCTCACCGCAACTAGAGAAAGCCTACGCACCGCAACTAGAGAAAGCCCATGCACAGCAACGAAGATCCAATGCAACCAAAAATAAATAAATAAATAAAATAAATTTATTATTTAAAAAATGGGAAGATCAGTGCTCTAAGAAACATTAGGCCTCATTTCTAGGTAAGTAACTGAATATCTGGGGTGAGGGATGGAGGAGGGACCAAGTGGCCAGGGAGAGAGTCTAGGCTAGGGGAGGGATAGATATAGCAGCTGGTCCCCTGAGGCCACCTTTGGACACTGTTCAAATGCAGGAGAAACTGAGGCAAGAGGCAGGCAGTGATATTCTGAAGGTCCAGCCCAACAGGCTGGGCCAAACCAGGGTGGGAGGTCTGTCCTGGAGATAGGTAAACCACAAAGTCCTGTATGTGAGAGGTGACGAGTCTGGGTTTTAACCAGGAACCATCCTCCACTCCTCAGCCTTGGGAAGAGTCTGGCAAAGATGTGAAGACTTCAAATAAGGACACTGGACTGCAGAAGAAGGTTCTCAAATCAGGGTAGGCTGACCACTGCAACAGCCAACCCTAGGATCTCAAAGGCTTAGTACAGGAAGGTTTTTTTCTCCCTCATGTAACAGTTCAGTGACTCAAGAGACCTAGGTCCCTTCCTCCTTAAGTCTCCTTCTTCTCAGAGCATCTGCTGGAGCCGGAAGAAGGAGAAGAGGAAGAAAGGTAGATGGAGATGTTTGTGGGCCAGTCGTGAAGTGACACCCAGGATCACTCCTGCTCATGTTCCATTGGCCAGAATTCAGTTGTCTGGCCACACAAAATGAAAGCAAGGCTGGAAAAGGTGGTCTAGGTGAATGTCTAGAAGGGAAAGCAATGGGTTTAGTAAGCTGCTGACATAGTTCTCAGCCTTGTCATAGACTGTGGGCATCTGGGCCTGGCTCTACATGGGATTAGCAGGAGCTAAAAAAAGATGACAGATGATAGATAGAGAGATATAGATAGATAGATAGATAGATAGATAGATAGATAGATAGATAGATGATAGATACATAGATAGATGATAGATGATAGATGATAGATAAATAGATGATGATAGATAGACAGATGATAGTTACATAGATAGATAGAGAGATAGAGAGATGATAGATAGATGATAGATACATAGATAGATGACAGATAGATAGAGGTATAGTTATAGATGTATAACGTGGAGACTGGGGCAGGCCTGAAGGCAGAAGCTAACAAAAGACCCTTGGGAACCACCCACAACTTCTCATCTCTGTGTGAGCGGGAGCCTTCCCTCACACTGCAAGGGTCAGACTTTCAGTACCATTCAGTACATTCGTTAAAGTAAAGGTCTCCAAGATCCCAACAATATCAGAGGCAACAGAGTTGGCTTAAAATTGGTGATGCTTCATGAATTTTATGTTTATAAGATCAATCTCAGAAACACAACTTCGCTCATAAAGTGACCACACTCTGTCCGCTGTTCACTCATCCATAAAACAGGGATGTCACCAAAACGTAGAAGAGGCTCTTGAATCAAGTATTTGCAGAATAAAATGCACCCACTAAAATACACAATATACAGTGACTCTATTGTAACACATCACCAGTGAAATCAAATCAAGCAACATTTATTAATAATTACTATTAGTATTACAAAAAGCAAATATTTGTTGAATTCCTGTTATACTCTGCACATTGATCCAAGTGTTTTAAATGCATGTTCTCACTTAACCCTAATAACAACCCTATAAGGAGAGTTGTAGTTTGTCCATTTTGCAGGTGAAACTCAGGGCAATTTGGTGAATTTTCTATGGTCACACAGTAAATAATAGATATGGGATTTAAGTCCAGGTTTGCCTGCTCCGGGCTCACCCTCCTAATTACAGTGATTGCCTTTTGCCTTTGCTGAGCCCGTAGTTTAAGCCATGGAGTACAGTAGCATAGAACACAAACTCTGGAATCAGGCTTCCTGCCTGGGCTTAAATTTCTGCTTATTTCATTTCCATGAGTCTGTTTCTTTATCTGTAAAACAGGAAAAATATAAGTAGCAATTTCGTAGCATGAGAATGAAGTGAAATGTGGCAGGTACAGGGTTTAGCACTCAGTAACTGTCAGCTTTTCCTATCGTGCCAGGCTTTGCAGGATGAAGAGAAGTCAGAGAGGAGCCTTTGGATGCAAGTCTTCACTGACTCAAAGCCCAGAGAGGCAGAGGACGCTCACCACCTTCTTTACTTGGGCCTTTCTCCTCCAATAGGGTCCTTCACATTTATTACCAAGAAGCCATGTCCCGACCACAAAGGCAAGACTTCCACAATTCCCACCCAGATCCTTGCTAAAGATGCCCAAAGAGACTTCTAAGCCAGTGATTTTCAAAGAGGGAATGGGATTCCTGTGCTTTGAAGAGAAGAGCTTGGCAGTTGAAGGTTGGTTATGTTTAAATGGGAATGGAAAAGCCATCTCAAGGGCAGCATGAGACGGGCCCTGGGGACTGAGGGCTCGTGAGTGACTGGACATCTACACAGCTGGGCTTCACATCAGCTCCTGCCATCCTAAAATCACAAGTCTCTCCAGGCATGGAGAAGCAGTCATTTCCTCTAAGAGATTTGAAGATGCAAAAATATAAAATCAGTTACTCAAAGAGAATCTTGCTAAGGTCATTGTATCTATTCCTCTGAGAAAGGAGAAAGTTATTTAATGGTAAAATAGAGCTGACCCCTGACTTGTAGCTGCTTAAATTGGAAGGTACCACCTGGATGGACGTCCCACAACCTGTGGTCAAAGCTCTGATCTACTAGGGATGTCAGAGTATGAACCACACCCATGCTGGGGCATCACCCGTTCTCTCGCCACCAGCCACCTACCCCTTCTTCTGCACAGAATTGTTTTCTGACTTCTTTGGAGGAACAAATGGTCTGAAATATTGGCACACATTCTACTCCTCAGGCCCCTGTGGCAGTTATTTATTGAGGGCCGATGATGTGCCAGAGACGATGCATTTATGTCATTAGTTCTGCCCACAACCCTCAGGGGTGGAGAGCTGACCTTCTCACAGATGGGAGACTTAGGTTTAAAAGGGCTTAGTAGCTGTTCAAGGTCACGGACTCGCTAAGTGACAGATCTGAACCACTGAGCTCCTCACCTGAGCTTCCTTCTCTCCTGCCACAGATGCTGAGCTCCTTGGCCTGGACCGTGGCACATGAGCGCCAGTGTTTTGAGCTCCCCAGGTGATTCTAATAGGCTACCTGGGCTGGGAACCACCACTCTACATCAGCCTTTATGTTAATCAGGGGTTTTTATTCCATCTTGCATCACAGATTCCTTTGGGGGGTGGGGAAGCTATGGATCTCCTCTACAGAAAAATAAATGTTTATACACAAAAAGTTGCATACAGTTTCAGGTAATTATGGAAGTTTTGAAGCTTCTACATGGATCCCCCAAGGTCATGAACTCAAATTAAGGTCAAGTCTTTAAATCCTTGGCTCTAATTACTTGGCCACACATGGGAGTTAGCTGTGAGCCTTTAAGAAATTCAGATTTCCAGGCCCCATCCCAGATGTACTGACTCAGAATCACTGGATCTGCAGTCTTGTAATATGGTCCCAGGTGATTCTTATACATCCAACCAGAAAACAGTCTTTGGACTGGTTTTGGGGAACCACCAACTCTAAATGACACCCATTTGATGGATCAGAACTCTTTTCTGTCACTTCTACCAGCTACTTAAGCTCCCACACCTTCTATCTTTCTTCTGTAAATGGAGATAACAATTGTCCCTACCTCATAGGGTTGACATGGGATTAAATAAAATAGTCCATGCCAAGTGTTTAGCACAGTGTCTGGCATGTAAGTACTCAATAAATGTTGATTTTTCACTAATTATATAGTATTATTGCTTTATCATCTATGTAATTAATCTCTGTCAATGGCTTCTTTATGATAGAATTGGGAACAGAATCTAATTTCCAGCAGACTGTCAATAAAAGTAAAGGAAAGACAGGAAACAATCCAAAGTTTATTAAACATTAAGAATAACAGACAGATAAAGGTTTGGACTTATCAGCAATAAACACCACCAATACCATGGTGTACAATTACACTGACCTCAAGTGAACTTGTACCTGTTTAACAGATGCAATCTTTGTGGTGTTGCCAAAAGGATAACGGTGATTATTGTTATGTTCGGTAGGGTGCTCCAAAATGAAAGATTTTATGCCTTAACTATTCACACACACACACACACACACACACACACACACACACACACACACACATTCCTCTACATACACTTGGCCCTCTGCAAAATGTACTGACTTTAGTTGCCAAATCCAATGCATCAAGATTGAAGACATGGCTTTGCTCATTTAAAAATGACATTGTTATTGTAGAGAAAACCGAGAGGAGATCTTGGCCTTCCCAGCGGGGGCCTAGAAGTCCTCAGCAGGAAGCTGGCGGACCGAGAGCAGGTGTCTACCACCTTCTGGGATTGGTCTGATTAACGCTGATAAAGTTTGAGTTTTCCTAAAAGGAACATTAGGGGAATAGTAGATAAACTTCTTGCGTTTTACAGAATGACCTTTGTTTTACTTTGGGGTGGGAGTGGGAGTTTGGTAGGACTCTACTTAAAATTCTTCTTGACTCTTCTGAAAACAGACTCAAGACTTTTCAAATGCACATTTAGAATTATTGTTGAGTTCCCTCACAAAACTGGTGAGTTAGAAGGAACCTCTGGGCTTTCTCATACAGCTTCCTCCCCACCCAATGCCAAAATTCCGTCTGCACGCTCCTCAAACAAATGGTCCTTCTGCTTCAAAGGACAGTTTCACAGTGGTCTGTTGTATTTGAAGATGAAAGGCCTGTCACTATCCTGCTCACTGTGGGTTTTGAATGGTCAAAAGTGGCCACTTTCTCAAGGGGAGGAAGTGATCACTTACCTCCCTCCCATGCCCTACCTATGTCCTCAAGGCGGCACAAGCAGGATAGGCTGACCAATTTTTGCCTTTCTTCGCAAGTCTAGTCAAAAGAAATGATGATGTGACCTTGTCAGGAAGTCCTAGGCCGCTCATTCCAAATCATGTCTAAATGATGTTGGCATAATATGATTTGGATTCATTTTTAATGGCCAAGTAATTAATCTCTGAAAGATGCTTATGATGAAAAGGTGAAAAATTACAACAGGACTCTTTTAATAGCTTCAGTCTGCAGAACTCATTTGACCCTGGACGATCCAAGTCATTCCAGATTGGGCTGGGCTTCCCATACCATTTAGCAGAACTGCTTTATTTACTAGTTGACTGCCCTGGACAGAAGGCATTGAGTGCTCGTGTGTGTGGTAACAATGACCTACATATAAGGCACCTGTACAGACTCCAAAGTTTTTAAATTTTTAAGACGAGGTAGGTTTCTGAAACCTCCCCTGGCACGCCAAAGAATGCTTTATTATGATTTTCTGATTTCTTCTGCAGAAAACATTTATGATGCTCATTGGATACACACAACCTAATTTCAGAAAGACCAGTACTCAAATAGTTTTTTCAGCTACCATTTTAAACGTCAATGAATTTAGATGGTCTTCAGTACAATCCTTCAACACTTCTCCACTTAAAGATGTCATTTGTTTCTGTTTTAGTGATGATTTAACAATTCTGCTGCAATTAGTCTCTTTACCTATAAAAAGGCCAACTCCATGCCCACTTGTCTCTCTGAATAACACTTATTCAGTTCTGTTTAAGTTTGCCAAAGGTCTTGTTTATTTTATTGGTTATTTACCTGAACAATGTATTTCAATTCCAATACTCTCCCATCTCCCATCATAATGTGTAGCTTGGGACAAAATGGATACCTAGCAGGAATATTTTACTATTCAGATTTCCCAAGACTATGACACTATGAGAGAAGCATTGCTGATGGATTGACGAGGAGACCACCAGGTCACTAAAGAATTACATACTCTGGACACAAGAAACTAGAAAATCCCACTGATCAAAGGGTATTTTAATCTTGCGGGAAATGTTTCTTTGCAACAACAGCAGAATCTCTTGACACAAGTTAGTGAGACAAAAGAACAATCGTCTTTAAAGTCAAAACATCTATCAAATTATAAACCATACACATAGCACCAATATTAACCTTATACTGCGTAAGATGCACGTGCCCACAGAGGAGAACAGACTTGTTTGGGATGCTTGCAGTGATGTTCCATTCCAGGAACTCATAATTTTGAAGTGAACATTTTTGTGGCAGATGCTTTTCCTAAAAAACACTGTATCATCCAATAAATATTTGACTAACATCCATTTTGTGCTTTTGGGTGATGTTAACTGACTTCTTTCCGAGACCTAATAGGAAATAAGAAAGCTCCTTAGATGTTTTAGAGCAGAATTTGTCACAGCAAGCTTCGATACTGTTGTAAATTTTTAATTTAAAGCAGAAAACATGCTGATGTGTCAGTGATAGGCTTAAAATATTAAAGACTTCAAAAACACCCAAGCACTTCTTCTCTGTACAACATTGATGAATATATATCTTTGCTATATAATTTTAAAACATGGAATAGTTTTCCTTTTCTCTTTGCTATATATAATATATGTCTTCCAAAATACATCGTCAGTATTTATATCTGAAAAATACTGTACAAAAAGAACTTCCTATAATTACTCTGTATAAACATTAAACAATTTAATAATCTCTCCTTTTGGTCTACAGTAAACATTTAAATTGATTGGATTAACCACAGTTTGTGACAACACCATCCCCTTCTGAGATACACCAGTGTCTTTTACATTCATTTTTCAGAAGTCCACTTTATAAGAGCACATACGTTCAAAAGCAAACAGAGAATAAGAAACATAAGCTCCAAAATCATTAATTTATGAAGCATTCAAAAATGACACCACTAGGAAAAAGGGTTTTACAAAACATCAACTTATTAACTTAACTGACTGATTTTTAAAAACGACAAGGTATAATTCACAAAAACATATATATTACCAAAAACGGGGAAAACTGAATCTTAATTGAATTGTATTGAATATCAAGAGGGATGTGGAAAAAGTTAACTAGAAAATTGGGGGCTAAGGGTATGGGAAAGAGGAGAAAACAAAAGCAAACACATCAACGTCAAAAACTGTTCCAAGATGCATTGTTTGGCTGTATACTGATAAGTTAACCCCTCGTTCTTAGACCTGGCATTTCCCTCTGCTTCTCTGTCCTGGGGATGTTCTGGGCATGCTCAAATGCATTACTGTAATTTTTGTTTTTTAAAAGACAGTGAAATTCTTAGGTAGGGAAAATATCCTACGTCCACTAGTAATACTCAGGCAGCATGCTCTAGCGTACAATAGGATTATTGCTTTAGGTACAGACAGTGCAAAAACACACTCTGTGTTCTATAATAGTACTCTTACTTGCCGGGGTTGGTAGAGTTAAAAGGAAACTTAGTAGACAGCAGTAAGTAAATATGGGATCTAATAAATCTAAACAGCACTTTAAATTTGAAGACGATTATCACCAAAACTGAAGAAAGGAGGGAAGCAACCTGTAACTGAATGGAGCTGCAGTGTAGTGCTAAATTATTCTGTGCACCTTATTAGCATGGTAACTTACAGATTACACAGAAACAAGAGCCTGTGGTCTCGAAAACCGAGATCTACTATTTCACCAGGGCCCTTCTTAGTGAACCCAACCAGAGGGTCCTGGAAGAGTAGGTTAAGTGCCAACATGAAGCCACGAGGAAAGGGCAGAAGTGGAGGAGGAAGGGGGTCAGGAAACCCACGAGAGGTCTCCGCAGTCCAGTAAAAACATGGCACCTTTCATTTTGGAACTAAAAGACGATGGAGGTCTATCAAAATGGCAAGTGCAAAGGGATGCGCGCGCGCGCACGCACGCACGCGCACACACACACACACACACACACACACCCGTTGACCACACATGAGCACAAGCACATACACACACCCACGCCAAAATGTGAGTCCGTCCTGTTGATGCATCTGGTAAAGTGCTGATGTCAGAAAGGTCGGTAGGTGCGGTGCGATCAACCAGGAGACCCCTGTCGGGGGCCTGAGGCCGCCCGCGGACGCCGGCCTACAGGGGCCCATGCCGGGCCTCGTACTTGGCCAGGATGTTCTTGCACTTGCCCAGCTCCTTGCGCAGGTCGGCCACCTCCTGGCGCAGCGCCGAGTTCTCCTTCTCCAGGAAGGACGCGCGGATGGCGATCTGGTTCTCCTTGAGGCGACGCGCATCACGCGAGCGCTTGGCCGCCATGTTGTTCTTCCGGCGCCGCGCCCAGTACTTGTCGTCCTGCTCGGGGCGGGGGAAACACACACCGACGCGGTTAGACCTCGGCCCGCGTCCCGCATCCCCACCCGGCTTCCCGCCTCCGCGCCCGGCTCCGGCTCCGGCTCCGCTAGCCGAGGGCACACGCCCTTCTCCGGGCCGCCTCTCCCGCCCAGCAGAGCGCACGTCCCCAAGCAAAGCCGGGCCTCCCGCACTCCCTGAAGGACAAGCCTAACTCCTTCCCTCTCTTTGCTGGAAATGTTAAACCCTTTTCTTCCCTGGGAGCGTGCTTTCCTGAATAAATTGATACAGTATTGTTGGAAGGTGACCTGGCAGTATCTGCACCGTGCCTCTGGGCTCGCACCCTAGCGCAGTCCTCACGCACGTGCGCACACATGGGCACATTTTTACTGCAGCATTGTGTGTAATACAGGAAAAAATGGGCAAAACCCCCTAATTATCAGGAGCCTTAATAACTACATCATGATAGATTCACACAACTGTTAAAAATAATAATCCAGCTGAACCAGAAAGATGATAGCGACATATCACTATGTGGGTAGAAACAGTGGCAATTTGCAGATCAATAGGTTCCTCATCCCACTTTGGTTAAAAAATTATAATAGTATATATTCATAGAAAGAGGCCCAGAAGATTTATACGCAGCTATTAAAAGTGGTGGCTTTGGAAGGGGGATTGAAGGAGGGAGCCAAGGAGAGAGGTAGGATCTTTCACCTTTTATTTTACATCCTTCTGAACTACTAGAATATTCTATAATGGGCATGTATACTTTGGCAATTAAAAACAAATAAAAAAATAAAGTTCCACCTGCCACTGATCAATATACTCATACCGGTGGCTAACATTTAAATAATTTACTCTAATTTCCTGTTTAACTGTTTTCTAGGCTGTCTTAGCCTAAGTGATGTTTAAGTGTGGTCAACATGAAAGTAATCCCCCCCCCCCCCGCCATCACTGCTTCCTCTACCAAAAAAAAGGGAAAACCTTCCTAGAAGGACTAAGAAATGTAAGTCTTTTTCCATTTATGGTGCCACCTGGTGGGTTTTGCAACCCCCTTTTTTCAACAACTTGCAACAGTAAATTCCTCAATCCTAGCAAAGCTAATACCTGCAGTTATGTGCCACCCAGAATAAGTGAGTGAGCCATTCATCCCCTCCCCCCAGGATTCCAAGAGGCATTTGGCACTGGAGGAGTTCACATGGTGTGAGGCCAAGGCTGCGAGCAAAGTCCAAGGTCAGTGGTCTGCGCCATCCCTGCCATTTACTCTGAGCCAACACTTGCCCAGCGCAAAGACAGGAAGTGTGAGACAGAAAGCATATGCAGGCACCTTCTATCTACCCTTCACAAGCTAGTACTGTTCTCTTATTTATGAACCACTCCCAGCTTGCTATACATTTCATAATAATATGTAACAAAGTGAAAAAGGTGATCTTCATAATAGCTAGTACCAGAATTCTTCTTAGAGAGGAGGCTGTCCTTTGGAAAATACCTGGCTAATTAAGCTAGGGGCAGGATTTGTTGCTTTCCTTCACAAAGGGCGCAGAGGAGCGGGAGGAAGAGGAGAGAGACTAGGGTGCTGGCCCAGAGAAGCTGGGAGGAGCTAAGAGAGCACAAGACTCCACAGGGGTGAGAGAGCCTAAGGCACATTAACAACAGTGAAACCTCCAGCTCTGATGGAAGTTGTCTGCGTTACTTTGTAAGCCCCAGTTCCACCCCCTTGGTCAATCAGTGAATCTACCATACTCATCAGTGTTCCCAGGAGTGTAGTTTCCAAGATGATTTGAAAGAGGGGTTGGCTTAGGATGTATCAGAACCTGCACACAGGGGCTGGGGAGTGAAGGGGTACATGAGAACAAGGAGAAGCTGTGTGCGGTGGGCAAGGAGGATGGGGAAGAGGTACCACCATAGGCCATGGACTTGGTGGTTTGTGACCAGGTCTTAAGGACCAGGGGAGTCACCAGCTGACCTCAGTGTAGCAACCAACTTCTGAGCTCTTCTCACTTCTAAGGTGCTTTCATTTCCCAGCCTCACCTGTCCACATGTGCAGATGAGCTAGGAAAGGTGTGGAATGGGGACCATCTCAGGTGGGAGGGGAGCTGGGAACACAAGTGGCGCAGAGGCTGCAGAAGGCAGGCGTGATAGGAGGCCTGTCCCAGACAAGGAAAACCAGCTTTCCCACCTTTGTCAGCACAGAAATGGGGGGTGGGGAGAGCAGGATATTGCGTGGGGCTGATACATCACTTGTACCCTTTCCCTCTATCTCCCAGGGGCAGATGCCATCTGGCTACAGAGGTACCCCTACCTGGCAAAGAACTCCTCAGTCCAGTCCCATTTTCTGAGGGTCTGGTGTTTGATGACACCTCTGCCCAGCAGCACCCCCCCCGACATGTCAACACTCCCTTTTTCTCACTTGGGGGCAGGAACGATGTCAGTAGTGGCTCACCTTGGAATCCCCAGGCCCTGACATAGGACCTGGCAGACACTAGCATTTGAAAAATATCTGTCAAGTGAATGAATGGATGTTTGAAAGACACCAAGTTGATTAAACTGATTCTCAGCTAGGAATCAGTATGCCACCCCTTCATCCTCCCGGGGCTGCCCACTAATCCAAATGAATGGCTCCAGAGAGAGGGTGCGTGCAGCGGCAGAGAGGGCCACTTCACTCACTTGGCCTGCTCATCCAGGGCTGGAGGTCACCTGCCCCAGCTCAGTCCTCCTGCCACACGAGAAACATCTTACAGCTCTGCTTCTTGCTTCACCATGGCTCACGCTCTGGGGCCTGAGACTTTACTCATAACTGAAGGAGTCCAGGGACACCTGGCAAGACAGTGTTCCTGCCTGCTCTCCTCACTGGCACGTGAGAACGCCAGGCCCAGCCACGGTGGCAGTAACATGCACAATTCCAGCACAGACGTTTTTCACGTGGCCTCTTTGTTGCTGAGGTTACCAGGGTAATTAAGTAAGCTTGCTCTTGGCTTTAAATTTGTAAATCTGGAGACCATGTGCAGGTCTGGCTGGAAGCTGCATCTACTACTCAGCAGCATCCCTTCAAACTTGCCTCCATTCAAGAGGAAATCCCTACTGAATGGGCTCCCTGGTTTAGTTTAAGAGGCAGGTTCCAACATGCACACAGAATTGTATGGCTAAGAACACAAGATGAGGAAAAGCATCTTGAAAGAAGCTGAAAGAGCTGAAAGAAGATGCCTAATCGCCCAGGACCTAATCCCATGGGGCCCCTTTCTTACCCCATCTTAGCCTAACCATCGATTCCCTGACTAGCTTCAATTTTCTGGTGTTTTTACTATGCACTTTCCTCTTTTGGTTCTCAGGGTGACAGCTATTGGTTTGTCACCCAAAGGCTCTCGATGTAGCTCCTGTCAGGGCCAGCGTGCTCCAGTGACGTTTCTGGAAGCTAGCCAACTTGGGGGCGAGGCTGGGCCTTACGCTAACTAGCAGTGCTCACCTCTACCTTTCTGTGTCTCCATTTCCTCAGTGGTAAAAGGATCACTTTGGTCTAATAAATCTCTGAGGTCCCTTTTAAAACCCGACATTTTATTTTTTAATAAATGTATTTATTTATTTATTTTTGGCTACACTGTGTCTTTGTTGCTGTGCGCGGGCTTTCTCTAGTTGCAACGAGCGGGGGCTACTACTCTTCATTGTGGTGAGAGGGCTTCTCCTTGCGGTGGCTTCTCTTGTTTTGGACCAAGGCCTCTAGACATGTGGGCTTCAGTAGTTGTGGCACACGGGCTCAGTAGTTGTGGCTCATGGGCTCCAGAGTGCAGGCTCAGTAGTTGTGGTGCACAGGCATAGTTGCTCCGCGGCATGTAGGATCTTCCCGGACCAGGGCTCGAACCCGTGTTCTCTGCATTGGCTGGTGGATTCTTAACCACTGCACCACCAGGGAAGTCCCCAAACCCGGACATTTTATCATTCTGCATCACTGAAGGTAATCTGAGGTACTGGATGACAGCAATGACGTAAATCTGCCAGGTACATTTTCCTCCAGTGCTCTTTGTATATATGAAAAGCAAAAGTAAGTGGTCTAAATCAGTTCCAGGACAATGTCCCAAACTCCCATTTTCCAACAGGAGTGTCTCTTCATGTGAACCATATTTAGGTTGGAGAAATGGTGGTCAGCAGTTAGAAAATTATGTCTGTTTCCAATGCCTTGAATGTATATAATCATATCTCTATTGTCCATATGATTGGAAAGCAGCATAAACCCCAAAAATTCTAAGCAATGGATAATCAAAAATGGTCCTATTTTGGTATTAGTTGGCATGGCGTAAGTTTAGAAAGAATTCTCTTCCTAAGGTATCATTAAATGTATCAGATTAATTTTAAGTTGTATCTGATTTCCTAAGGTAAGGCTAATTTCCTTTATAAATAATGTGTGCCTTCAACACAGTAGTGAAAAACCAACCCCAAATTAACCTTTTGTTGAAATACTCAAGTGATCTTTACTTGAGACACAGAGTAAATATTACTTATAAATAGTGTCAGGAAACCCACCAGCTTCCTTAAAAGTCCCACCCTAGCATCCAAGGCTGGCAATGTGGAGAGAGGTCCTGTCTCTGGCTGTTACTCCCTGAGGCCTACAGAGAAATGGAAGCAGTTAATTAGTGTTAAATTCCCAAAGGAAAGGTAACCCTTGGAGGCTATGCGGTCCAGATGCCCTTCCCAAATAATTTTTTTTCTCTTTTCAACCTTGAAAGATCCTGGTTTGACTTTATTAGGCTTTCATAGGTTTCCTTGCAGATAGTAGCGTGTTTGCTTCCTTCATGGGCTGCAAAGCACTCCATTTTATTGCTTTTCCTTATATCTATGCATTATCAAGATATGAAAGGCGTAGTTCAGAAGACACCCAGAGAGGAAGCAACTTGCTTTGTCACATGCCAAGAAATGGGATCAGAAATCACAAGTCTTTGTTCACTAGCTTGTGTGATTTTCCTGGGGTCACCCTTTTGGTTTTTATTTTTATTTAGTTATTTTTTTTTGCGGTACGTGGGCCTCTCACTGTTGTGTCCTCTCCCGTTGCGGAGCACAGGCTCCGGACGCGCAGGCCCAGCGGCCATGGCTCACGGGCCCAGCCGCTCCGCGGCATGTGGGATCTTCCCGGACTGGGGTACGAACCCGTGTCCCCTGCATTGGCAGGCGGGCTCTCAACCACTGCGCCACCAGGGAAGCCCTGGGTCACCCTTTTAATCTGCCTCTTGATCCCACTCTCCACTTGCCCACAGCCTAATCACCAGTTCCAATTTACCTTCAGATCATCTGGGATGAAGACTTTGCGAGCTTTCTTAATCATGGGCTGTGGCTTCAGTTCTTCCTCAGAGAACTTGCGTTTGCGAGGGTCAAACATTTCCTGCCCGGGGATGCTGGAGAGGGCAAGGTCGGCCGGGTCTGGCTCATAGCCCACCGGGACCTGGATGGTGTCAGGGTCAATGGGGCTCGGAGTATTGCGGTTGGCTGGCAACAGCTGGCCTGGAACAACACAGGAGTTTTAATTCATGTACACTCTATGGAGGCCCAGGAGACAGCTACTTGATGATGCTCAGGATGAGGGCAAGAGTCTTAAACTTACTTAAATGTGACTCTAACATCGTTCCTGAGGCACAGCAGGCTGAATGGCTTTACTCATGTCAGATCAGGGAAAACAAGGACCCACATACACAGATTCACAAACTAAATTAAAAAATACATGCATTCATTCCGTCCTACAACATATTCATGAAGCACCAACTATGTGTCAGGTACTCTTTTTTACCTTTAAGGTGTTTTCCAGGTGAGTCAGGGATTCAGACCAAAACTAGCCAGTGAGATATAGTGAAGGGATGAAAGGAAACCACATATGCTTCCAGAGTGTGGGGGGAAAGGACGTAACCCAAAGCAGGTTAGGGAACACTCCTAGAGAAGATGCTTGGTATAGCGGCATCTTGAGACACACAGTAATTAGCAAAAAAGGTAATCCAGGGACAAATACAAGACAGAGGGCTGCATTTTTGAGGAAACACAAGTAGTCTTGGGTAGCTGTACCAGAACACAAGATGGAAAGGAGAGAGGCATAAATGCAAGAGATGTGGTCAAGGAAGGTGGGCAGTAGGGATGTTATAAAAGGCTTTGAATGTCACTGAGGGGTTCTGAGCACTGAAGTGATAAGCAGAGCTGAAGTGTGGAAAGAAGTGTGAGGAGTGAACTGAAGGGGGCAGGACTGGAGACAGGAGATAAGCTACCAGGCTGTGGTGCTAACCCATGTGTGCATTCAAGGAATATTGAGCAAAATGGAAAAGATGCAATGGAGATGACCTAACTTCCACTTGATGGTTCTGCAAACCAAACCACTGAAACACACAAAGGTCCTCGAAAAAGGGTTGGCTGCATTTCGGAATAACAGACTGCAGCGTTTAAGTGGGGAGCTCTGAACCTCGACTTCTAGTTTCATTTGAATTTTACAATCACCCCTTTCACGCCCAGAGAATAAATGAGAGGATATAGCTCAGCTCGGCTTAGCATACGTCCTCTCCTCCCTCACTGCTGAAGGCTGGACGCCATGTGGAGTATCCTGTAGGTGCCATTAGAAACTACCCCGGGTTGAAGGGCAAAAAGCCATCGACTTGCTTTCTGGCTAACCTATGAAACCAGGCTTGTCTGTTTTCCGGAAAGGCCTGGTGGGGAGCTTGCAGAATGAACGTTCTGGGGACCTTTTGGTCCCCGCTCTGCTTTGAGCTCTCTTTGTATCCTGCTTGCCAAAGAGGAAGAGACGGGTCCCAAGGCATTGGCAGAGGATGGAGATTTCTCATTAGCCACGCTCAGTTCAGCTCCAGCTTCTAGAGGCTGCTGAGTTCTGCACTGGATGGTGTCAAGCTAGATTTGATCTTGTGCCTCTCGACACTGCCTCAGAAAATGGACCATATCGGAGTCAAACGGGTATTTTACTTTCCCTTTAGAAACTCTCTTTGAACTTAATAATAAAGCTACCCAATGCCCTCTCAGTTCAACCACCACGCCCCATGCGTCACCCCCGCATCACATACACACACCCACAGGTAGATACACCCTCTGCTCCCCTCTGGAAGCATCTCTTAATTAATATTTCCCAAATCGAATTGCTCAAAGTTACTTCAAGTTCTTCCCAGTACTTGAGTATTCTGTCAATTATGTTGTATTTAAATCCCCTTTATTGATTTAGACATGTTAAGGTTTACACACACACACCCCTCCTCTACCAGACCACATGGTCTTTCATGTATTCTCTATTTTATCCTCACCCCACTCCTCATGGTGGTGCCTACTTCAGAGTTCTGCTTCTACAAAGAATACTCCTCATTTAATGGGGGCCGTCTGAGATGCTGGGCGCTGACATTCATTCATGAACATTCTAACAATAACACTTCACATTTAGGCAGAAGCTTTATCTGCATTCTTTCTCTCGAGCCCTTTCTTCCAATGGAAGTAGGTCAGCCCTACCTGCAGCACAGAGAAAACCTAACTGGACCACAGACGAGTCAATGGCTTTCAATAGCTTCCCCAGCATCACAGAGCAACCAGCAAAGGACATGAGAAACACAGCCGGGTCTCTTTCCTCTCAAGATATCCTTGTATCATCTTGTTTGTCTATATTTTCTACTGTATTAACTCTGCTGGACTCATTTTTCCCCCTTTATTCCTAAATGTCCACAGTATCACTGAGTAACAGGGAGGAGGATCTTTATTATTTTGCCCTACCTTTTAAGTGGATTTGCAAATTTTTAATATAAGAATTTTCAAGTTAAGAATGCATCATTACATTAATTTTTAAAATTACCAAAGATGTTCATTGCAAAATTTCAACAAATGCAGAAATGTGTCTCCCTTGCCCCCAATCTACCTTGCTGCTCTTCCCAGAGGAGACCACCCTTAACTGCTTGGTATGAACCTCTCAATCCTTGGTTTTTACATATAAATGATTTAACCCAAATAGGATTATACTACCCACAGATCTTAAATTACTTTTTCAATATACCGGTATACCGTATGCAATTTCCCATGTTAGTACAAACAGAACTACTCTGTTCTTTTTAAAGCGTGAGTAGTATTCCACAGCTTGGATACGTAACAATTTACTTAATCATTTCCCAACGGAAGGATTTTTAGGTATGTGAGTATTTTTATAGAAGGGATGTCTAGAAGGGAGACTGCTCATGCAAAAGACATGTATATTTTATATTTCTAAAAGCATTGCTGAATCTTATCTATCTATAGTTGTACCAACATTTCTAAGAGTGCATTTTTGTACAATTAAATATTAATTTTTAAAATGTTGCCAATCTGATATATACAAATATCACTATTGTTGAATTTACATTTCCTTGTTACTAGTGAGGCTGAGCATCTCACATGTCTATTGGATCTATTTCTTCTCCTGTATACCACCCTCTTCATATCTTTTGCTTCTTTTTAAATGGATTTTGTTGCTTATTCATTTGTAAGAATTCTTTATAGAAAGAACTCTTTATAGATGATGGATATAATCCTTTCATCTGTTTTATTTGTAGAAAATATTTTCTCCCAGACTGTTTGTTTTGTAACTTTGCTTATAGAGTTTTGCACTATTGACGAGATCTTACACTGTAATATGGTAATAATGTATTAAAATTTTCTCCTTTATGGCTTCTAATTTCATACCTTCTCTATCCCCAAATTATACTATATGCATGCACGTATACAAGTATGTATGTATACATATACACATGTGTACATACGTGTGTGCACATATATTACTCTATACTTTTCTCTAATACAACTAAAATTAATTTATATTTTTAGGATTTTGAATCACCTAAGATTTATTTTTGTATAAAGTACACGCAAGGGGCTTTACACAGTATTCTCCAAGTGTCTTAATATAATGGTAAGAAGGTTTGATATTTGATAGGGCAAGTTCTTCCCTCTTTATTGTTCTTTTCGTAAAACTTTATTCAGTATTCTTACACTCTTCTAGATGAATTTCAGGATATATTAAGTTATATTTAAAATTATTAATGGAATTTTTGAATGAAGATTGCATGAAAGCCATAGGTTAATTTAGGGACAACTGATACCTTTAAAATATTCAATATAACCTTAGTATACTCCCCATTTTTATTTTTTGTTCTTTTTCTTACATCTTTAAGTTTCACAGTTTTCTTCACTTTAAACTTTCACATTTTTTGCTAAGTTTATCCCTTCAATGTTTTCTCATACTTGTTGCTAGTGTAAATTTCCCTTGTTAGACTTACTAATTGGTTACTGCTGACATGTAAGAAGCTACTGGTTTTAAAATGCTGGGTTTATATCCAGCCACTTTACTCCCTTATTAGTTCTAATAGTTCTAACTTCTCTGAGTTTTCTAGGTAAATAATATTTTCTGCCTCTAGAGACAGTTGTTGCCTCAATGTTTATAATTCCTACCTAAAAAAACACCTCACTGCACTGGCTGGGCTCTGCAAGGCAATAGG
Source organism: Kogia breviceps (assembly GCF_026419965.1). NCBI lineage: Eukaryota > Metazoa > Chordata > Mammalia > Artiodactyla > Physeteridae > Kogia > Kogia breviceps. The sequence goes on from NC_081328.1 coordinate 27,109,005, forward strand.
TAAAAGGGATGAGACTGGAGGCCCCTGCTTGTCCCAGACTTTAATGAAAAAACTTCTAATGCTTCATATCCTTAAGGTCTATTATAGAATCCTACCAGATAACAGTTTGACAAGCTAAGGCATTTCCAACCCTCCCAGCCCTACTGCACTGAGAGTTGTTTTTTTAAAATCAGAAATCACATATTAAATTTCCTCAAATGACTTTTTTAGTATCTGTTGAGATGATCATGTGGTTTTTTTCCTGTATTTGTTAAGTCTGAGCTTGGTATTTCTCCAAGGCTTTCTTTGAAATATCAGGGTGGACAGGATCAACCCCATGGTGTAGACTCTGCAGTTTGCTGGAACATTGTTTTCTTCTTTATAAAAGCATCTTAATGAAAGTCACTTCCAGGAGAGCCAAGAAAGATTTCTGGTGGAAAGGGTGGAACAAAGGGCTTAAATCTAGAAGATTAGAAGTTACCTTCAAACCCAAAATTGGCCTCCACTTTTGTCATAGAGTAGGCAAGCCTAAACCTCCAAATAGCATAACTGAAGATAGGATGTTTCTTATTCTTACATACTTAATGAGAATTTAGCATCTCATGTTCAATTAGCTGATTAGCTAGAAGGCATCAATGAATGGGTACAGCCACAATCTGTGTTCCTTGTCCCAATCTCAAGTTGATGGTTTATTTCTTTAGTTTATGGCTGCATCAAAGTAATAAACTGTAGCTACATTTACGACTTAACCGTCAAGACTAATTACAGCATCTCCAACCTTTCTGATGTGCTCCCCATTCAGGAGGTTAAACACAGCCGTACTGTCAGGACAGACACCATATCCTAGTGTTACCACTGACGAGCATCAGCCAGCTGATGAACATTATTCTCTATAAAGAATGCTGAGAAGAGAGAAAATGATTTGGTTTTGGCCAATGGGTTCTCTATTAGAACTGATGGGTGAAATTCCTTGTGATTCAGTTTGGTTCATGATCTTCCTCTCCTTTCCATAACCAGTCTGTGGTCTGTTTGCTTCGCACGACCTCTTTGACCCTAGAGAGTCATAATTTGAGTTTGAAATAGCACTTCTGACCCTCTTTGCACCAACTGCTTTCAGAAGAAAACCATCATCAGGGCTCCCTTCACTGCAAGACACCCTGCTTCCGAGAATCCCTACATTACAGGGTGCCAATTAACTTAGAAGACTGCAGTAACACTCAGAGGGTATCTAAAGTGTTACCATACTAGGTACAGAGTTTAATTAAATAAAGGCCTCAAAAGTACACCCCAAGGATGCAGGCTTTCTGAACTCTGAGGATGATTTAGCTAGTCTCATTTCCAATGGCAGGGACCTGTTAACTTGCCCAGCAAGCACTCTGCCAAGGCAACAATGTCCTAATGGCCAGAGGTCTCATCCCTCCCTCTACCCATGTCCTGTTTCACGTGACTCAGCAGTTCCAGGCTGAGTCTATTTCCCCACCCCTTGAATCTGGGCTGGCCTTGTGATGTGCATTGGCCGAAAGAATGTGGCAGAAGTGACAGAGTGTCAGTTTTGAGGCTGCGCCTAAAGAGGTTTTGCATGTACTGCTGCTTCTCTGCAGCACTTTCATCACCACCATATACATGCTTGGTCTAGCCTCCTGGGGGGGGTGAAGGGCACGTGGGGCAGGCCAGTCTAGGTCAGCCCGGATCACTTGTTCCTGAGACGTGTGAGTCCAGCCAAGATCAGCAGAGCTACCTGACCAACCCACAGCAATTTCAGAAGAGTGAACAATAAACCCTCATTTGTGTATGCTACCAAGTATTTGTGAGTGTTTGGTAAACACTGTCATGGCAATAGATGACTGATCTACAAGCTGAGCCAGTATATTTGGGGACATGCTTATACAATAACATTAATATCACAGTAAGGTTTTTAAATGTACCGGGTAGTGGTTAAGCTGTGAAGTGAGTCAGACTTAGGTTTGATTTTTCATTCCACCACCTATACGGTATAAACTTGGGTGTTTGTGAAAAAAGGACCAGAAAGAAATATTCCGCATTTCCTAGTAAGGTCTGTTGTGAGGACAGGAACTACTGGTGAATTTTTTTTCCTTTTTTTAAACCTACCTCTCTTAGTTCCAGTTTTTTCATCTGCAAATGGAGATTACAATGCCTGCCTCATAGGACTGTGTGAGAAATGAATGAGACAAGGTATATATAGAGTGCTAACATAATGCACAGTGCCTAGAAAGCCATCAGTAGTCTCCATATAAACACAAATATAAAATATAGATACTGTGGGGAATTCCCTGGTGGTCCAGTGGTTAGGACTCAGCCCTTTCACTGCCATGGTCTGGGTTCGATCCCTGGTTGAGGAACTAAGATTCTGCAAGCCGCAAGCCAAAATATATAGAGAGATAGAAAGATACTATGATCCCAGATACTTTTAAAAACATCAGGTAAAAAGATTGCCTCCTCATCCAAGCCGGCACAGTCTCTCCCTCGAGCATCTCTTCACATCCTCCTAACTGCTCCCCCTCCTTCCACTGAAGTCCCCACAATGCACTCTCCACACAGACACTGGGAAACATTCTAAAAACAGAAGCCTATGCAGGTCACCCCCTACCTCAAACCCTCCAAAGGCTTTGCACTGCCACACATGAGAACACTCAAGGCTCCTCCTTATCCCACATGCCCAGCCATGCCAGCCTTCCTTCTGCTTCTTACCTGCCCTAAGCAGGGCCCCCCCTCCCCCAAGGCCTGTGTCCTTAGTCTTCCCTCCACCTAAGCACTTTCCCCCTGCTCTCTGCCTGCCTGGTCCTTCTGCAAGCTTTAGACACCAGATCAAATGCCACATCTCCAAACCCTCTGATTTCCTCTGCCCCAACTCAGCACCTATCAAACCACCCTGTTTCATTTCCTTTGCAAAATTTATCTCCCCCCCAAATTATCTTTTGTATTTGTTTGACCTTTGTCAGTGACCTCCTTCCATTTGCATGTAAGCTCCAGGGACCAGGGAACTTGTCTCCTTTGCCGTTGCATCCCTGGCTTCTAGAAGGAGCCTGCATGGAGAAGATGCTTAGTACTAACTACTGAGTAACTGGAGAAAAACACCCCCGGTTCCTAACAGGACTGTCGTGGGGAACAGGGACTGTTTTTTCTTTTTATTTGTTATATTTTTGCAAATTGTCTATAATGAGCAACGTTTACTTTCAAAGACAGAAATAAATAAAAATTATCCTGTAAAAATGGACTTTGCTTCACTTTGCACGTATATAACCTTCAAGAGGCTGTGTTAAATACTGTCAAGAAAACACCATTCAAAACCCCCAGAAAGGAAGAAGAGGAGGAGAAAGAAAAGGCTTAATAGAAGATTATATTAGAAAGTGTCCTTCTCAACTCCAGCGGCTGGGAATCTGTCATAACCCTGAGACTTTTCAAGTGTCCTGAGCCTTACTCAGCTGATACACTGACTTCAAGGCAAAAACAAATTCCCCCCACCTCCGCCACCGCCTCTCTCTCTCTCTCTCTCTCTCTCTCTCTCTCTCTCACACACACACACACACACACACACACACACACACTTCATTTGTGCCATATCCAGACAAGGTGCCCTCTCCACACAGTAACAGGCTGTCAACAGAAATATGGGTAAAGCACAGCACCAAGGAGCCAGCCCAATCCATTACTTGTAAACATTAGGAAGGGTCTGTCTGTTACCATTTACTGAGAGGGCGACTGAAATGCAGTCCCGTGGGCTGGCAGACAGGCCTCCCCTGCCCGCTGAGTAACCACTGTTAGTCACAGTGATGAGTGGCCGGGAGAAGCACCCCCTCGCCGAGGCCCTGCCAGTGTATCACCTCACTTAATCCTCAAGAGAGCTGTGTGAAGGTAGAATCATTAGTAACCCCATTTTCCAGACAGCTTAAGACAAGCTCAGAAAGCTAAATGATTTGCCTAAGGTTGCCCAACTAGTAGATGAAACAGAATCTCACCTCCCAACTCTTCTGATTCTAAAGCCCAAGTTCTTAATCATGTAAATGCTTCAAAGGAAAGCAAGGGACCGTGTGCTTCTCAACTGAGAGTTTTGCATCAGGACCTGGGTCTCCTGGCCTCAAGTACAACGTTCCACTGACCCATCAGCCCGCCCCACATTTTATGGATGAGGATGTGGAGGGTCAGAGGTGAAATCCGCCCCCAACACCCATACACAAAGTCATGCAGCCAGAAAGCTGGCGGGAGGTTGGTGGAGTTCAGTCTCCCATGGCCCACTGGGTTCCTGGGCAGCAGATGGTCCCCCAAGGAGGCAGGAATGCCTCCGGCTATGGACAAGAGCCCCAGGAACTTACAGGCAGCCAGCCACCCCATTTCCTTTCCCTCCCTTCCCTCCTCCACTACCTCGGTCCTCCTGAATGGTGAGCTCCTGCCAAGAGCACTCCTTCAATGACAAAACAGCTAATGACGCTCAAGGCTAGGGCTCCTGTCAACACTACATCTCACTCAGGCATCTTTAAAGAGCTTCTGGATAGCCAGAGACCATGCCTCATTTATTCCGTTATGGGATATGGCTGCAGAGGCCACGTCATGGGGTAGGTATGTTTTAGGTCTATACCCTTGAATTATCAGTATGCCAGTTAATACTGGGCCGGGTTTGGGCAGAGACAGCTGGAACACTGTTCCAGGCTCCTGCTCTGGCCTTCGTCCCTCACTTTGACCCGTCCTGGGAGATGGCCCGGTTCATCAGAAAGCACAGACAGACTTGGACTCACGGTGCCTTTGCCCCTAAATAGCTCTGTGGCCTGGGGCCAGCCACTCCACCAGGCAGCCCTGCTTCCTCCTCTGTCCGCTGGGGCCGGCTGGGATGGGCAGGATGTGGGGAGGCCACTGGGGGGCGGGGCTGCGGAGGCCGCACATCCCTCCCTGAGGCCCCCAGCACACACCTCCCTCCAGCTGCAGCCCAAGAAAAGCCTGCTGGACGTCACCGAGTGTGACCTGTGTCCAGGACCAGCACGCTGCTCTGGGATCGTGCACCAGTACCCAAAATGGCCCTGACTTGACTTGGCAGCTCCTGATCTGGCAGAGGCTGGGACTGGATTAGCAAGGCCTCTCACTCCAAGGGTGTGGATCGGCGCGTGTCTCGCCAGTGGAGTAAGCAAGAAACCTGCCTCCTTGAGGTGAACTTGAGAGGCGAGAGCAGAGCGGCTCAGAGCCATGCCCGCTGGCAGTCAGTGACATGGGGCAGATCAGTTCCATCCAGGGTTCAGGGCACGTGTGGGCCCCCTGGCCACCACGCCACTGTCCCCAAGACAGAGCAGCAGAGTCCCCTCCACCTGCTCTCCCGGGGGCTGAGAGCCTCTCCCCACTGCTGTCACAGCGCCTCCATGTGCAGACAAGTAATAGGGTGGCCAGAAATGTACTCACAGTGCCGGAGACAAAAGCCGGCATGAACTGGATTTCAGATCTTGTGACACTGACCCCCACCCCTGCCCTGCCACAGGTGCATAGGGAGTGTCATAAACTGGAAACAAGGTGCACTGTCCCTCCCCGCCACACACTCACGTCCCTGTGCTGCTCCACCCCAAGTCATGGAACATGCGTGGCTGGAGAAAAGCAGGCCTCCTGGTTCCCTATGCACTTGTAGGAAACACAGGTGGGTGAAGACCTGGGAAACGCAAGGTTGAGTCCCACCAACTGCCGCTTGCCCGTCTTCAAATGCTCTGTGCAGCAGCCATCCCTTCTTTATTTCATTTTTATTTATGTACTTATTTATTTATGGCTGCGTTGGGTCTTTGTTGCTACATACAAGCTTCCTCTAGTTGTGGTGAGCGGGGGCTACTCTTTGTTGCGGTGGCTTCTCTTGTTGCAGAGCACAGGCTCTAGGTGCACAGGCTTCAGTAGTTGTGGCACACGGGCTCAGTAGTTGTGGCTCACAGGCTCTAGAGCGCAGACTCAGTAGTTGTGGCACATGGGCTTAGTTGCTCCACAGCATGTGGGATCTTCCCGGACCAGGGCTCGAACCTGGGTCCCCTGCATTGGCAGGAGGATTCTATTTTTTTTTTTTTTTTTTTTTTTTTTTTTTGCGGCACATGGGCCTCTCACTGTTGTGGCCTCTCCCATCACGGAGCACAGGCTCCGGACGCGCAGGCTCAGCAGCCATGGCTCACGGGCCCAGCTGCTCCGCGGCACGCGGGATCCTCCCGGACCAGGGTGCGAACCCGTGTCCCTTAAATTGGCAGGTGGACTCTCAACCACTGAGCCACCAGGGAAGCCCGGCAAGAGGATTCTTAACCACTGAGCCACCAGGGAAGTCCCCGCAGCCATCCCTTCTGAGAGAGCAGAGGTCCAATCCTCCCAAGGCTGTAACAGTGACAGTGGCTATAATCCAGAATGGCCACTTCAAGCCCTTCTGCAACTCCACATGCTAGCGGATAAGCAACAAGAGACATCTGGAGAGGATAAAGTGGGGACTAGGGTCCTAACCTCAGCCCCTCCTCAGAGCCCCCACGTGTGCACGGTGGTGATGTCAGCTTTCCATGCAGGAGCAGAGGAGGGGCCCCTGCCTGCATTTACATGCTGCATCTGGACCTGGTTCAAGTGCACGCTGAGTTTCTACAGCCTCATCCCACCCTCCTGACAACCCCGGGAAGCACGTAGGGCCCATGGGCACATTTTACCTACGGAGAAATTGAGCCACTAAGCAATTTACTGAGGTCCGCCTAGGCTGGGGCTACCTTCTTACCAAGCAGAGAAACAAGCTCTCCATACCTGGAGGCTCTTTCCATCTTTAATGACAACATGCATCGCTGGAATCAGCACCACCTAGGTCCCTGGAGTCTCTTTAATTGTCTGAGTTGGTGAAAATTTGCAGGCCTAGTCATTTGAAACCCACAGCTTTCAAAGTGCTGTCACCGTGAGTTATTAAACTGACTATTCTCCTTTGGGCCATGTGAGTTTTTTGTTTGGATTTAGAGGAGAGAGTGAAGCAGAGCATGAGGTAAGTGCAGGGTTTGCTGACGTCCACTGTGAACCCAAGGAACCGACTGCAAACAAGTGGCCCACACTCTCCTGAGCAACACCCTTCCTCCTCTCTCAACCCCCCAACCAGTCCAAACAAACATAGGAAGAAAAACAATTGTTTTAAAGCCTGAGTTTCCGGATGAACATGAATAGGATTCAGGTGTGTCTGTGGTTCTGGGGCTGCTCGAGGAGATCCACAAAAATTCCTTCCTGTGCGAGTCTCCAAGTTGAGTACCCAAAAGTAAACAAGCTTTTCTAAGGCGTCCTGCCTTGGCGCCGGGCCAGCGCTCTCTGAAATTCTCTCACCCCAAAGACCATCAGAGGATCCTGCACGGCTCTGGGCGCTGCCTGCACACTGTCGTCTCAAAGCCAAACATCCTCCAAGCTCCCCGGGAGCATCAGCCTGAGAACTGTCGTCTCCTTTCCGCCAGGTTCTGAACTTTAACCACACCCCTCTCATGCAGAGGGGTCGGCATCCAGAGACCATGCCAGTTATGGGAACTGTGGGGGAGACTCCCTGGGCTTCGGTTTGACCACCCGTTATATAATGGCACAAGAGTTTGGCATGACAGCAAAGGCTCATTCTAGCTCTTGCAATACAGCACCCTTAAGTTCAGTGAAGGTTTTCCGCTGTGGTTCAGATCCCTGTTACAGGCCAGGGCAGGCCATTCCTCTGAGGACCTGGACAAGTTCAGTGCCTTCCGAACTGGCCTCTCTGCCACCTGCAATTCTGTCCTGCAACACGACCACCAGGTTCCTCTTCCTGGGACACCTCTACCATGATCAAAGGCAGCAGTGGCCTCCCACTACCTCCCAGTCCAAGCTCTCCATCTGGAGGTCAAGGACGTCCTCACTGCCACCTCTGCTCTCTGCCCCAGGCACACTGGTCGGCCTTGTGTCCTGGACACCCTCGCTTCTCATCCTCTCCGCCTCTACCTGTCGCACCATCCCTCAAGGCCTAAGTCACGTCCTTGTCCCGCTGACTGTCCCAGTGTTGCTGACAACTTCCAACTTCCCTCACATTTAATATCTATATCCTCTTGCACTTAAGCATATGCTTGGCCTGGAAGTTTTATCAGGTTAAGTGGCTCCACAGCTTTTCAGCAATTATCTATTCTCCAACTAGACTGGAAATCTTTTCAGGCAAAGGCCTTGCTAATGCCTCACATAGTAGGTGATTAACAAAGGCTTGTTGATTAAAACACTGATTTGTTTAACAAACATATATTGAGACATACTATGGACTAAGCTCTGGAAATATATAAATAAAACCCACACCTGGGAGCACACAGTCTGGAAGTGGAAACAGGTAAGCAAACAGGTGTTCATAGTACAGGTGCTAAGTGCTATGGGAGGGCTTTGCCCAGGGAACCAAAGGGTGGAGTCCAAAGGCGGATCACTAATCCAGATCCTTGGAGGGAGTGCAGGGGCATCAGGAAATGCTGCTCAGAGGGAGTTGGCTTCTTGGTGGATTCTTGAAATTGGCCAGAAAGTAAAGAGATCAGGGGTAATCAAGGCAGAGGAATAGAATCTGTGAAGGCATGAAGATGTGACAGAACTCATGGGCCAGGCAGGGAACTGAAAGCAGTTGGTAGTTGGAGCTCAGAGGGCAAGGAGAGGGGTAGGAAGAGTTGAGACCAGACAGAGAGAGAGGGGCCCCTGACGGTCAGATCTTATCCTCAAGGGAATGGCGAGCAATCGAGGAAACCACGCTGAGGCAACCAAGAGGAGGAGGCATCAGAGGGGAGACAGGAAATGGTGAGAGGTTCGCCCACATCAGTGGCAGAGGACTAGGTAGATTTAAGGGTTGTTAATGAGATGGGATCAATATAAGTCTCAGTAAAGTCAATATAGGGGAGAGAGAAGGAGAGAGCAAGACTAACTTTCAGGTTTCTGGCTTGGACAGCCAGGAAGGAGGTGGTAAAATTCACTGAGATACGGAATACAGTGTCCTGAGCACATTCAGAGGAAAAGGCAGCATCTGATTGTGGATCTGTCAAGTCCAAGGCACCTCTGGGCCACAGAAAAAGATGCTGAAGGACTTGGATCTCAGCTTTAAACATGAGTCCAGGCTGCAGGAGAGCAATCCTAACTAGAGATACAGATTTCATAGCCTTGAGATTCCCCCAGGAGAGAATACAAGAGCAAGAAGAACACCAAAGACAAGGCCTTGGGGGACCATGGACATTTTAGGGACGGGTAGATGAAGAGGACTCCGTGGACAGTACTTCAGAGGAGCCAGAAAGGCAGGAGGTAAACTAATCCTTGGACAGGTTGGTGCAGTGGGACTGACTGAGGAAGGGTTCTCCTAGCTATGTTATCAACCCCTCACAGGCAGTCCCTGCGCCTCCAAACCAGGGAGCTGCATCATCTCCACTGAACAAAGGAGAAGCTACAGACCAGCTTGGGTAACTTGCTCAAGGTCAAACAGCTAGTGAGTTGGAAGAGTCTACGTTCAAACCAGGGCCAGCTCCAAAGCCCTAACCCTCCTCTCTACACTTCCACTGCCAACCGCACCTGCCCACCCACAAAAGTAATGCCACAGGCTGGTGGCCAACAATTCCCTTCAAGCGGCCCACACCTAGACCCCACCTGTGGCAGGAATCCTGGGGCTCTGACACGGTCCTCAGGACGTTCCTGTGTGCTCTGCCTTCTCTGGGGAAGATCTCTGTGAGGGGTGTTGAGCGACCCAGCCTATTACGTTGTTGGCCTATGACATCTTTCTTTACTCTTGCTCTAGAGAGAGTATGTTGCGGGGTGGAGGGCAGGGGCTATGGAGAGAGAGGGAGGGTGATAGATTAAAATGCCTGTAGACACCCCCTCCAGCCTACAATAGAGAGGTCTGTAACGCAGGCTGTGTATATACACGGAATAGGGATGTTCTCTTCCTCTTCCTTTATTAGTTAACGATAATTCTGAAAGGTTACTAGATAACGATTGCTAGGCAACAGAAGCTGCGGTGGGGGTGAGGGGTGGCATTACGCTAAGTCAGGGATCTGGATTCTTGGGGGGAAAATCAACTTAATTCCACAGAGTCAGCTGGTAACTAAACACAATGGATTTTGCGCCCCCCCCCCCTCCGTGTCTCATCCGGGGTGAGGTGAGCACTGCCAGCCTCTGCAGCAGCTGCCAGGCACGCTGCTTCATGTAGGTATCCATCGGTCTTGCTATCGCCTGACCGGCATACACGTTTGTGATGAGGTATCACGGGAGGAATTCTATTTTAAAGAAGTGACAGCTCAGTCTCAGTCATCTGAGCAGAGGAAAAGGGAAGACTAAAGAGCAACATATACAGTTTCCAGTGATCTATAATCTGAATCAACATTCAATGAGCATGCGTCATGCATCTGATTTTACATCCAGAGGCAAGCCAAGACTTGGGAAAAGGCGTACACTCAGGTTTTCTCAAATAACTTCAAGTCCCACACAAGGGAAAAATTGCCCAACAGCCACTGTTTTGACAAGGAATAAAAACGGAGGGGCTTACTGAGTGCAGCTCTTACCACCACCATGTTGGTGCGGGACAAAGGGAGCCGCAGGTAAATTTTCATACATATTTATAAGCCTGCAGTAAGTCAGCCCATAGTCATGCGGTTCCCTTACATATGCTAGAATAATATTCTAAACCAGACAATTTCTTAGAAATGTGTTGTTTTGGAAAAATTGGAATTTTCCAGCTTGTACTAAGATTAGCCAAGCTAAACCCATCTGGCTCCTGCCTAATGTAGAGAAATGTGTATGGGGCAAAAATCTGCCTTTCTATTCCACAGGCACAGGTGAGGTCTGTGTGCCTCTTGGGTAAACAGAAATGAGACACTAAGTCATTGTCAAACACTTGTGCGGGTTCCTTAGTGTTGTAGCACACCTTCTTCTTTAGCTTCGGGCCGGGGCCCGTCAGGACCACACACGAGACATGAGACGGGAAGGCCCAGCAGAGCCTGCAACCTTTCTGGGGACCCAGAGTGTCCCAGCACCTCTGAGATCCTCTGTCATTCCAATGCGCACCAGTCCCCCGCCCCCTCGCCACCCCCCCATCCCAATCGGCTCAGATTTCCTAATATAAACTTAACGGAAGGCAGTTCTTACCTAAACATGGAAGTGAGATAAAGAGACCAACTGAAAAGAAATGTGGGCAAACGACAAACGGGAGGGCGCAGGGGTGTTTCCTCACAGAGGCAAAGACAGACTTGCTGTTAGATTGAAGGCAATGGTCTTTGGGTTGGTGGGAGGAGTGAAGGCGTGACACAGCTTCCTAATGCCACAGAGCAAGGTCCTTGGTAGCAGCTCAGTGGACAGAGACACAGAAGACGATGGCAAGGCACGGCCTCAAGGGGAGGAATGAAACAGGCTGTGAAGGAGGAATCCTTCCCCAAGATGGAGAATGCTTACAACAGGTTCTCTGGAAAAGAGATGTCATTTTTCTCTCTCTCCAGCTACTGAGGCTAGCTAAGCAAGAGAAAGGAGACACTGTTACTTCCCAAAGCTGGCCAGCTGCGTACCAGCCCAGGGGCTCTTCATACTGAAGTCAGAGAACAAGGTACTGACATTAATATCCACAAACTCTACCTCTTCTAATAGAATCTGAAGTCACAAGGAAAGGAACTAAACAATTATTTCTTAAGTCTTTAAAGGAGAAATGACTTCTGAACAAATAATCACAGAGTAGTGAGAAAAGTATCAAACTGTACCTAGGTGATGCTTCTCTGGCTCTTGTAGCTTTAATCCTACTCTAATAAATACAGATTCATTTAATGTTATGTCTGTCTAAATAAAGATCTCTAGTTTAACAAGAACTTCAGAGGAAATGGGTAGCTCTATTCCCCAGCTGGCCACAGTAAGGAAAATCTTGCTGTTTGGGTCTGAAAGGACATAACCAAGGCATCATCATTTAGGAGAACGGCTCCTAACTTTACCCCCTCTATCCAAGGCCATAGCTCCCAACCCTGGTTATGGACCAGATTCACCTGTGGATCTAAAAAAATAAAGATGCTCAGCACCCCTCCCACCTCAATCAGAAGCTCTGAAAATGGGGCCTGGGGCTCTGTATTTTTGTTTTGTTTTACTTATTTATATTTTTAATGAAAGGAGAAATAGCCTTCTCACACACTTTTGGTGGGAGTATGAACTAGTACAATTCTTTTGGAGCCTACATACTTTGATCCAACAGTTCCACATCTAGGGATTTAAATTTTAGATATGCTGAATGTACAGAGAATGGCAACCAAGGATGAAAACAAGCTAAAGGTACTTGTTAAATAAACTATGGCATATCCAGGCAATGGGATTCCATGCAGCTGATAGATCTATATGTACTAGTATGAAAAGATATCCAAAAGATATTAAGTAAAAAAGGCAAGTTGCACAACATTATGTATGGTATACATGCACTAGGTATAGTATATAGTCTATGTATGGTGTGTGTATATACATATATTTGCATACTTCTGTGCACACACAATCAATCTCTATATAAATATATGTACAAATATATTTATACACACACTCACATATGCTTATAAACACAAAGGAAATGTCTGGATGAGTATCCAAGGAACTGTTGACTGTTAAATCTAGGATTGGGATATAGGAACTCAAGCTATACACCTGCACAGTTCTGACTTTATTTTACAACGGTCATATATTACTTTGTAATTAAATTTTTTTTTTTTTTTTTTGCGGTACGCGGGCCTCTCACTGTTGTGACCTCTCCCGCTGCGGAGCACAGGCTCCGGACGCGCAGGCTCAGCGGCCATGGCTCACGGGCCCGGCCGCTCCGCGGCATGTGGGATCTTCTGGGACCGGGGCACGAACCCGTGTCCCCCTGCATCAGCAGGGGGACTCTCAACCACTGCGCCACCAGGGAAGCCCGTAATTAAATATTTTAAAATAACTTTTTCCAAAATCTCCACTGGTGATTCTCGAGTGAGGCCAAGGTAGAGAACCAATGGTCTGGAGGAAATAGACCCTGTGGAGGTAAGTAGCTGGTACACTGAAGCTTGTAAAACCCACCACCTATACAGTCCGAGGATTCACACTATGTCATGTCTCTGATTTGCCAGAAGGTGGTGCCACAGAGGCAATCACCCAGCTCTTCAGCCAAAACTTCAAAACCAATTTTTCATTAACTCAAGTCCTTTTGCTACTCTAGGGACGCTTTTACTTATGCCTACAGCATTCTTTGCTGCTGCTGCTTCCATAAAGGGAGATTTATACACATTTATGCCATACGCATTTTTTCATAGAAATCCCTGGGTCATTCAATATATTCAAATACAATGCTTGGGAGGTATTTTCCTGAAAGGAGTTGGCACTGCTTGCTCAGAACTCCCCCTCCTCCTCCACACTGTTCCCCTGTTGTCTTTGTTCTGGTTTACTCATCTCCTGTCTTATTCTAGAGTCAACTCCACAAAGGCAGGTGGCAGTCAGCCATGTGGGGCATTTGTCCTTCTCAATCTGTCCACACCTTTGGCCCAGAACAGGCAGCGTGGGGCATAGGGCAGCCCAGGGCAAGTACCATGAGTTCTCCTGCCCTCCCACTAACTGATTTTCTGAGAGTGGGTGTGTTGCCACAGCAACTGTCAAATCACATCTGTTATGCCGCCTATAACCTCCCAACTTCTTTAAACATGCCATGTTTGAAGACACGTGGCTCGGCTGCCCTGGCAGTGCAGAGCCCGGGTCCCTCACCATGCGGCAAGGTTTCCCTTCTCTGGGTAGGAGGGAGTTAGCCCCTCTGTGGATTAACCACCCTATACATTCTTTTTATTCTCCTTTTTCCCCCTCATTTTTTTTTCCAGTCCCATGTCCCTTAACACTATGATCTGAATTAATTCTTGAGCATATTTAATGGAAATTAATATCAGACAAGAAAAATTCAATGGGTCACTTAAATGTATCCTTATTGAACAATTTGCGCTTATTCTTCAATACCCAATTCAAAGATCATCTCTGATCTTCCCTCTGCACCCCATTCAGAGCTGACCTCTCTTGCCTTCATCTTGTACATACCCGTAACACTTTATTCGCAATTATTTATCTATCTCTTTGCAATTCATAAACTGCTCAAGTTCAAGGGATGGACTCTTCCTTATCTCTGAATTCCCAACACCTAGTTCAGTGCCTGGTAAATAGGTGGCCCTCAGTAAATGTCAGGTAAGGAAAAGGATAAACGCACTCAAAACAAATGTCCATTTGCTGTGGTTGTACATTAATTTTTATCATGTTATTAAATAACAGGGATAATGATGTGATGAACAGGTATCAGACTTGAAAGTAAGATCCAAATAACACGCAAATCCTTTTTAAGAAGGAGAACACAAAGTTCATTCCTGAGACTTTTATACCATCCTCTTTTTTTTTTTTGCGGTACGCGGGCCTCTCACTGTTGAGGCCTCTCCGTTGCGGGGCACAGGCTCCGGACGCGCAGGCTCAGCGGCCATGGCTCACGGGCCCAGCCACTCCGCGGCATGCGGAATCTTCCCGGACCGGGGCACAAACCCGTGACCCCTGCATCGGCAGGCTGGCTCTCAACCACTGCGCCCCCAGGGAAGCCCCCATCCTCTTTTTCATTCTTGTTTTTCAGATGCAAGAAGTGCATGGAGAGGGAGGCCTCTCCATAGAGTGAAGAAGCAATGAAGCCCCTAAGAAGGAAGCTGTCACGTTCCGTTCCCAGAGTCCTCACCAGGCAGCCTGACATCTGGTCCACACTCAAGGAAAAGAGGCCACATCCTCACATGGAGATCTATTTTTGCATCCGAACTGCTGATGCTTCACTTGTACAACTTGCCTCACACACAGGAAGGGGAAGGGAACTAATATTTACCAAGTGCCGGCTGCGTGCTCTGTGCTGCTTCACATACACAGCTCTCAAGAACACACGTCCCCCATGTTTTGAATCTGCTAGGAGCTCTCAGCAAGCACATCTCTGAGAAGCACGTGAAGGCGAACACTCCTTCCATCCGGCTGACGGCAAAGTGCAGAGCTGCCGCCCAGCACATCCACACAGCCACGCATGCTTCTGTATGTGGGCTTCTCAGGGCAGCTGAAGGGGGGGGAATCTCTGCGTGGAAGACTGAGATTCTCCGGACTGATGGGTCTCACTATCGTACCAGGGCAGATCCGCAAAGGATGGGCACCAGGCGGGTGATTCCTGCTCTCTGCCTTACATGGACTGTGCCGTGGGCTGGGCGCCAAGTCACGACATGTTCCCAATACCCCTCTAGACTGTCCCTGACTCTTTCTGGATGGCTGTGTTTATCATTTCACAGAGTTTCACTTTTAAGAAATTGGAAGGCACTGTGGATTTGAGAGTCACACCAAAGCACAGAATCCATTTTAAAATTAAACCCTTCATGGTTTAAAAGTAAAGCCTGTGCTCCGAAAGCTGGCCTCTCCAGGCCCTGGCTGCGGAGACCTCAGGGCCGCCACAGACAATGCGTTTGGCCTGGTTTTGTTGCTCCTTTCGTCTGCATCCCCTCCACACCCAGGTTCCCAGTACACCTAAGACACTGCGTTATGCCATCCACACGGGGGTTCTGAGGTCCCGGGAGTTCTCCACCTTCCATGAAGCAAAGTGCCTCCTATGGAGAAGCAGGAGAGGTAGCGGCTCAGTGCATGGATGCTGGTGCCAGACCGTGGGGCTGCACATACCAGCCCTGCTGTCTACTAACTGGGCTCCCGTCGGCATTTACTCGGCTCTCTGGGTCTTGGTTTTCTCATCTGTGAAAGGACCATAATAATAGTACCTACCTAGTACTAAAAATAGCAGTGCCCAGGGTTTGTTTTGAGTTTTAATGAGATAATACATGTACTTAGCCTAGTGCCCAGACTACAGTAAACACTAGAGAAGGGTTAGCTATTATCACGCTGTTTCTTTTCACCCATCTGTTTGATAGAAGCTCTGTGTTCAGAGGAAAAACTGGTGCACACTGGAGATTGCCTGATTCGCAGGATTTCACCAACCGGGAGAGAAGGCACAATAGTGGCCATTCCGGCTGCCCCCCGCAAGGGGCACCCCTATGACACCGCAGCGCTGGGAGTGAGCCAGTGTCACAGCTCACTACCTGTCTTGAGGCTGCACCACGCCCTTCTTTGAATGTTGGTTGTGCGTATTTGTCTGCTTTTCTTCAGCACAGAGGGAAGAAGATGGCTCTGGTGCGGTCTCTCCTGGGGTTAAGGGATACTCCTTTTATATTCCAAAGGGAAACACCCAGAAACTCTGTGCCAAAGATCCGCCTGCCTATCCTCTGACAAAGTCTAACCAAAAGGAATGCAGTGTTCTGATGCACCAGCCTGGCCTTCTTTTCTAACTAGACTAAAACAAGGCTTATTTATTAATACAACAGACCCAAAGCGCCAGGAGGGATTCACATCTGAGAAAGCAGATTTGGAGTTATTTCTGTTCTGCCTTATGAGTTCACACACGGCTTTTTTAAAAAAGTTCCCCAAGACCCCAACTTGATCTATAATGTTCTAATTCATAGATGACTATATACATTTATATATGAATATATATGGTAAATATGCCAAGTTGTTAATTCTGGATAATGGAGGAAGGGTGCTTGCTATGTATTTTTAAAAATATTTTAAATCTTTCTCAAAATAATTTTTCAAATGCCTCAGTTATTTGAATAATTTTCTGCACTGTTCCTTCCAGAGACCTTTGCAACCTCACCCTGGTAGGAGGGAGGTTATTTTCCCCAACGTTCTACTAAATTGAGACACAGCAAACTGAACATGCACACGTGGGAAGGGTCGAGCATCTCCGGGTGTTGCTAGAAGCTTCACACTGTATTCCCTGGTGTGGGCACAGAGCATGTTGGGGGCTTAGAATGAATTCTGCTCAGGGACTGTTGAGGACATCACAAGTCCAGCCATCAACCTGTTCTAACTCTTGACCTGCTGCTGTGGAGGCAGTGAGTCAGAAGGGCAGCCTCCTGCCACCCCTCAGTGGCGGGCTGCAGCTGCTCCTGGTGTGGACCTCGGAAGCCCCTCTCCTCTCCAGCAGGGCTGTGTCTGTTTTAGTGACCCCAACCACTGGCAGGTAAGGGCAGAAGCATAAACCAATCAAATCCTATGCTCAAGGAAGTTACATCCTCACACGCCAGCCAGAGAGGCATCCTCCGCATCTATTAACCAAAGAAATATAAGTTGGTGTTTTTTTAAAGAAAATTGACATCCCTCTCCATTCCTCCCTTCTCCCAGCCCAACATGGGACTTCTTACTTGCTCAGTTAAAATTCCAATTAAGAGGGGACTTCCCTGGCGGTCCAGTGGTTAAGACTCCACACTTCCACTTCCACTGTAGGGGGTCTGGGTTCGATCCGTGGTCGGGGAACTAAGATCCCGCATGCCGTGTGGAGTGGCCAAAAAATAATAATAATAAAATAAAATATTATGAATTCCATGTTTTAAAATATTTCAATTAAGAACCTGTTAGATGGGCTTCCCTGGTGGTGCAGTTGTTAAGAATCCGCCTGCCAATGCAGGGGACACAGATTGGAGCCCTGGTCCGGGAAGATCCCACATGCCACGGAGCAACTGAGCCCGTGTGCCACAACTACTGAAGCGTGTGCGCCTAGAGCCCATGCTCTGCAACAAGAGAAGCCACCGCAATGAGAAGCCCGCGCACCGCAACAAAGAGTAGCCCCTGCTTGCCGCAACTAGAGAAAGCCCGCATGCAGCAACAAAGACCCAATGCAGCCAAAAATAAATAAATAAATTTATTTTTTTTTAAACTGTTAGATGAGTTTCAAGAACTCTTACAGGTGATCTGGGAATACTGTAGAGTCTGGAGCTGCTGACTTCCAGATGTGTCTGTCATTGAAGATGGAAAGTCAGGGGTGAGTATCCACCTTTACTTGTGATCTCTCATCTGACAACACTTCATCCTTGGCTATTTATCAACCAATCAGAAAACAGCAAAATGTTCACATGGAAGAGCAGCTCACCGAAGCCTTGTGGTGAGCCCTGGCCCTGTCGCTGTCCACAGGGTTCTGTCTGCATGTCCCTTCCTCCAAGACCACCCTGACTCAGTTCTGCCCCAAAGGAGCTCATCACACTCTCGTGACCTTTTGGAAAGACTCGCCATGTTGAACTGAATTCTGCCAGCATCACTGAAGATATTAAAGTGAGCACAAGTGCTCTTGTAAAACCATTTATAATGAAAGTAATGTCTTTGCTATTTCAATCATTGAACAAATGTTTACCGAGTAAACACTTACACCAACTACAGTGTAAAGCATGGGCTTAGATCCCCAAGAGAAAACCCTTTCCTGTGCCTCTGAGACACTCGAAGCTGAGTGCAGGGTCCACAGAAGTGCTTTGGGGAAAACTGAGTTCAACACACCTCTACCTGTTTTATGCAAAACTCTCACAGGATTCAAGTACCCACACTGGTGCGAGAATAGGCCAAACTCAGGCCCAACCACTTAACCTACTGATCGTCAAAGCAGTCCCGATACAGTCAATTCTGAGTGATAAGTGTCCTGTCACTATAACACACTAAGAAAAGCACTGCACATTGCTTCAGTTAATTATAACATGAAATTACATTCCCTGAACACCTCCCCAAGCAAGGGCAGAGGGTTAAAGCCTCGAGGTGCTGTCTTGCTGGGTGGCAGATGGCAACTAGCCAGACCTTACACATTCACCACGGCCCATGCAGAAAGCAGATGACCCACACAACAGACCTGCCACTGACTGCGGATTAGACCATCCCAGTCATCCGCCAGATCTTCTGTCCATCAAAAAGGAAAATGTGACTAAAAAATACCTGTCTCGCTTATAAGGGGAAGGGAAACAAAGCTTCAAATAAACTTCTGAACTTCAACCATTTCTCAATGCTTTCATGAGAACTCTTTGAAACTGCAGGGTGACTTTCATCTCTCCAATAAACCTTATCTGACCTCTCCTGAAATGACTAATGTGATTGCAACGGTTTTACTCTGTGAAGTAGCACTCTTTCCACCCTGCACTGAGCTGAGGCATCTACCGACCATAAGAGAACTTGGCATTATTGTTAAAGCTAATTACTTGCAGGTGGTATGGGTTTCTGCCACCTCCCTTCTGCACAGTAAGCAAAAGCTTCACCAGGTGACTGGCAGGAGACTGCATCCTGGTCACCAAGGTTCTGGGCAATCCTACTCAGTAAGAGGGGGCTTCCCTCGGGTGGCCTGTCCTATGAAGCAGCAGGTGGCGTATGCATCTTGAGGGAAAAAGTTTCTTTAAATCTTGATTAGTTGTTGCTTGGCTGGATGGGACCAACAGCAAAAGCAACATCCCCAAACAGTCAACACTAGAATCAGAATAAGCTTTGGCACTTGGGAAATCCTCATGGAATTTATGGGTTGGCGTGATGGGGAAGGAAGAGTTTATTTTCAACTTTTTTGTTTCAAGAGGGATTTATTTCATTGAGAAAACTCAGTATTATCCCAGTAAATCTTTGTTTTCTAACCGTTCCAATCCTTCCTAAAAAGGGTTTAAAATTCCAGGACCAAATTTCTTTTCAAACCCAAGTCAGGTTTCGGGCCTCCACGTGTAAGAACTGAGTATGAGGGGACACCAAAAGAAGTGAATTATACCACCTCTTTCCCCCAACTCCTCTTTCTGAAATTAGATATGTGTGCTACTGAAGGCAAAATGATCAGCTTGCTCCCTGAGAAAAGTGAGATGGAGATGGGAGTAGAAGTGGAGAAGGGAGAGTATTACAAACTGTTAAGTACTGGGGTGGGGGTGGTAAAATAAGAAATAAAAATAGACCAGTAAGGGAAAACTGAATGGAAGAGGTTCATTTGTTTACTTTAACAGTGTTTTCCATTCCAGGAGGCCCGCTGAAGTTCTTTCTTTCAATGGTTGGCCTTGGACCAGCATTTGAAAAGTCTTAGATCTTTGGAAAGGAAGATTTGGACAACAAAGTTGTTTTATCTGGGAGGGTAACTAGTTTACTCAAGAGTTCCAGGACTTTGGTTTTGATGTTATTACCTTGGCCTGAGTTTCTCTGTCCCAGGCAGTCCTGGCTATGTTTACTGATTTAGGAAACAGGGGAACCTGGGAGGGAGGGAGCTTCTCTCACGTGCTGCTGCCACACTTCGCTGGACCACCTAACCACCTGGGCACCTTGAAGACAACAGGATGGGGAAAAGTCAAACATTTTTTAAAGGTCCTATCTCTCGACACACAGAAGGGGGAAATAACACTTCTCTGACTTACCCCCCAAATAGACACCGCCGTGGATGTCCTGCCAACGAGTGATGTGAAAGTGTGTTCCAAAGTGAAATGTAAGCTTGGCCCGGTGCCCAGCTCTCGGCGGTATTCTGCACAGAGAGCTGAGGGCTGGCGAAGCGAAGGAGCACATTTCTCTCCATGTGACTGTGAGAGCCAGGCAGCCCAAGCAGATTTCTTTGTGTTAATAAAATGTGATCTCTAGACTGTACACACAAGCAGCCCTGGGAAAACGTGAGCCAAAGAGAAGGACCCAAGGAAACCCATGGCCCAGGCTGAGAAGGGAATGCAGCTGTCAGCAAACTGGGTTGTACTGAGGCAAGGCATCCAGGCCTGGCAGGTGCAGGATGATCACGTAGTCAGAGGTGAAAGGACGTGCCAGGTGCTCAGGTGAACACTGCTTAAGACATAAAGATAATCCACAGAAGCCCATCAAACACCATTCTGTGCAAAGGTTTGTTCTTCCTTGACAGGCCAGAGACCAAAGTCCTTCATGGACACTTTCTCAAGATTTGGAGTTTACCTGGGATTCAAGGTTCCTCCCCACAAAACTGAGATCACTCCAAGTATGGCAGGAGTTTGGCTCCTGGGTTAAACTGTGTATACTCTGGGCTGGTGTGAGGTGTGGCAAACATCTTGCTTTGGTGGGCAACTCCCACCTCGTTGCCACTGTGGCCTTGGCCTCCTATGACCACAGGAGGGATACATGGCTAAGGGTCTCAAGCCTGTCAACTACATCCTTGGGGGTGGCGATGGAAGGGTGGTTCATGGGCTGAGGAAGAAAAGGGGGATTAGTGCCCCTGTTCACTGCGCCACTTTCAACATATTAGATCACTCCATCTCTGGGAATTTCAAATGCACTGTGCCCTCCAGCCAACTGGATCTTCCCAACTTGGAAGGTACCAGGGACAGGGGCAGAGCGCCAGGACCCCAGGAGCCTCTGAACCTCCCCGGGACTGTACTAGAGACTTCAGGATTTTATGAGCCAGTGGGTTCTTCTGGTTGAAGGGAGTGGAAGGTCCTAGAAGACACTGCTCCACGTCTCCCCTCCCCTGCAGCAGCCCAGCCCTCAGGCTCCTGGACCACGGGGTATGCAATCAGCCATAACCAGCTAATTAAGGAGCAGTTGAGATGATGAGCACCTCCCAGGCCCAGGTGAGCCTTCACCTTGGTTAATCTGCAAACCCGTCAATTGGCTCAGGATAATGGAAAGTTAATCATATGCACAGCTCAAGTGCAGCCACTGGAAACAGCAGGAAATCACGGTAGCAGAGGAAGTCAGGTCCACTCTCGGTGAACTCTTTGTAGCTTCTCTATAGACAATGTTTAAACTTGAGCCCACTTCACCCCACTGCCCCATACACTCCTGCACCAATCCCTTGTCACACAGTGACCCTCGTGCCTGGAAGCACATACTAAGTGCTCAGTAAATCGCAACTATTATTAATCCACTAGTGTAGTTGAAGGATTTAAAGTTAGGAGATTAGGGGGTCTCCAAGACATTTGGCTGGCTAGGGGAAGCACACTGGGGGAGCTGTGAAGAGCACTACACTCCCCCAAAGCATGCTTTACAGAAAGAAAAATCTGAAGTGTTCAAACATCCCTAGGAAAGCAGATCAATAGCACAAAAACATAAAGCACATTCCAAAGCTGAAGAGAAAAAAAATTTCAGAATTACTAACATGGATAACTGAAGGTCATCTCCAATCCTAAGTATACTGGTAGATTCTCCAGTGCTTTTTAAGGAAGGTAACAGAACTTCTGTGTTCAATGTCAAGAATCACAGTGTGTGGAATCCCGAGGGCCCAGCCTCCTGGTCCTTCCAAGGGCCAGGTTTCCAGGGACTCTGCGGCCGTGACCGCCAGCCACAGCCTGCCAGGCTCTGTGGTTTGCGGCTACCTCTGCTGAGCAGTAAGCACCCCAGTCTGTGCTCCACTGGAATGTCCACGGGAATCTGATGGGGACTGTTGGAACTATAGCTTCCTTCCACCTGGCCACTCCTGTCCTGTGACCATGGTACAGAATCAACAGACTTCGCTTCTTCCATTCTGTGAAGCTAACCAGAGTTAAGACTTTTGCTGACAGAAAACAATACTTTCCAGGGTCTTGGACAAACACTTTTCCAGGACACCGGAAACAGCACTGGCCCGAGTCCTTGATCTTCTGCCCACTGGAGGGACAAGTACTAAAGGATCTTCCCAACCTGCTCTGTCAGGAGAGCAAATACCTGGCACAAATATGGTCCTACCTAAGCCCAGGGCAGACATCCCTAATCAATCACAGAACTCTTTTCATTGAGCCCAGACAAAATTTCAGTCTTTCGAGATGACATTCCAGGTACCTACTAATCCATCCAAACCGGCTGAGGTGAAACCTGCTGCATGGGAAGCTCCTTCAAACCGGAATCCGGCCACCCAGAGGAGCAAGCCAAAGCGCAGCTGCCAACTGTCCTTCTAGAAAAGTTGCCATCAAAGCTAGCTGTGGGTCTTGGGGTTTTCCTTTTTTAAAAATTATTTTCTCTGGCTAATAAAACCCTGCTTTAAAAAATCTAACCCTTGGAGCAATGACTCTAGCCAGATAACTTGCTTTCAGGCTTCCTCTGGAAGGCTGAACACCAGAGAGAAGCCAGTGGTTCCCATTCAGAATGAAGACCATTTTTTTAGGAAGTAGCAAGCTTTAATGCTGTTGCCTTTTTTTTCCCAAAGGTGTCAAATGTCTTTTGCTTTACAGTTTTAGTTTTTTGTTTGTTTGTTTGTTTTTTGCGGTACGCGGGCCTCTCACTGTTGTGGTCTCTCCCGTTGCGGAGCACAGGCTCCGGACGCGCAGGCTCAGGGGCCACGGCCCACGGGCCCAGCCGCTCCGCGGCACATGGGATCCTCCCGGACCGGGGCACGAACCCGCGTCCCCTGCATCGGCAGGCGGACTCTCAACCACTGCGCCACCGGGGAAGCTCAGTTTTAGTTTCTGAACTCTGTCATCCTTTATGAGTGGCAGAACGTCAGACTCTTAATCCATCGACCAGCTTGGGGGCAGTAGCATCATCCCAAGAAGCTTTACATTTTTTGCACCAAAATTTGAATATTTGTCTTTCAATTCATAGTAGTAGTCTTAGAATACAGGGTCACAGAGCTAAAAATAGCACCGGTGTTTGATAGATAAGAAAACTGAAGCCTTGAGAGATTCAGTGACCTGTCCAGAGACACACCACCAATCCTTGCAAACCAGGTCCGGAACCTAGATTGGCTGATTCCAAATTCTGTGTTCTTTGTAAATGGTCTACCTTGAAATTATTGCTATGTGTTTTCCCCTCTTACCACTTAAAACCCAATGTAAATAAAAACGCTAACACGATTTATACTTTGATTTGAATTTAGATTGGTCCATTTTCTAATTGACTATCTTATTTTATATTTGTTTGTAAATTAGAAAAACAGATTATTCCCATCTTACAAATGAAGAAGTGAAGCCCCGAGAGATTGACAACTTGCTTAAGGTAATTAACAGCATAGCTGAGACAATAAATTAGATCTGTTAGTGTACCTAAAGGAGTATCATGGGGCTTGAAAAGACTCAGCCCAGCAACTCGGAAATCTAAAAGTGAGACTCCAAAGATATGAACTACAAGTACATTCTTGTAGAAAGTGATGTTAAAATACCAGATTATCACTCAGATACTCAGATTATCACTCAGTAAGTTAAAACTTACTGAGTGACAACTCTCCCAGGTCTGCTCTCTGATCAGCCCATTTAATGGCATTTAACCCTCACGGCTTTCCTACAAAATAGGCCACTATGATCCAGACGAGCAAACAGGGCTCAGAATTTAAGTGACTTGCCCAGGGTATCATGGCTTCTCAGGTGACCTCTGACTCCATATCTGATTTATAATAGTTTAGTGTCAAAAGGCTCCAACAAGAGTGTGCTGATGCTATTAAGACTGTGTTTCTCTAACTGTCTTTATCAAAGCTTGTTATTTCTGCCTTAAAATGATTTCATCCTGATCACCATGGGTTTTGGCCCCTGAGATGGGCCCACATTTATTTTTAAGCAGCTTGTAATCAGGATGGAAGGGCTGACGAAGAAAAAAGAAAACATGCTTTGGCAGTGGATCCTCAACAGCCAATCCTCTTGCGAGTAGACTAAATTCCAGGAACCAATTTCATTTCTTTTCTTTTTTAAAAAACATTAATTAATTAATTAATTTTGGTTGTGTTGGGTCTTCGTTGCTGCACGTGGGCTTTCTCTAGTTGCAGCAAGCAGAGGCTACTCTTCGCTGCTATGCGTGGGCTTCTCACTGTGATGGCTTCTCTAGTTGCAGAGCACGGGCTCTAGGTGCGTGGGCTTCAGTCGTTGTGGCTTGAGGGCTCAGTAGTTGTGGCTCACGAGCTCTAGATCGCAGGCTCTGCAATTGTGGTGCAAGCACTTAGTTGCTCCATGGCATGCGGGACCTCCCCAGACCAGGGCTCGAACCCGTGTCCCCTGCAGTGGCAGGCGGGTTCTTAACCACTGCGCCACCAGGGAAGTCCCCCAATTTCATTTCTAATATGACTGACTTGATTTCCTACAACCTCTTACACTGAGTGCTTAGCAGCATCCCAGCTTTAACACATAATGGGTATGGCTATGATTTCATATGCATTTAGCTCATTTAAACTTAGGAGCATTGTGCCTACTCTTTTATAAAAGCTCAGAGATATCTGATTGGATGTAAAAATATGCTGAGGGAGCTTTAGTTCCCTCTTGTGAGGGAACTCAAACGCCCCTCACAAGAGGGACCGGTCTTGACTAGTTTGATGCTGAGGTACTTTGTTATCCTTAAGGCAGGACTGTTGTACCTTTAAAAGGTTTATCCTGCCACACCCATATGTACACACTGCACTATGTTAAGACCCATGCCAAAAACTCCACATCTCTGATCTGGTTGCAAAGCAAAGTCATATCAGGCTAATCCCTTTTTTTTTTTTTTTGCGGTACGCGGGCCTCTCACTGTTGTGGCCTCTCCCGTTGCGGAGCACAGGCTCTGGACACGCAGGCTCAGCGGCCATGGCTCACGGGCCCAGCTGCTCCGCAGCATGTGGGATCTTCCCGGACCGGGGCACGAACCCGTGTCCCCTGCATCGGCAGGCGGACTCTCAACCACTGCGCCACCAGGGAAGCCCCCCAATTCTTAAATTAACTGACTTCTAGCTTTCTCTTTTGTGTAAAAAACTATTTTCACACTTTTCTTCCGAATAATTTACTTTTGTTTTCTCAGTTACCTCATGTTTCCATTGTACCTTGACAGAAGGGTCTATTTCTCCTCTCTGGAGACACCCCCTGCCAGGTTTTCATCTTGTAGGGAGGGTTAAGAAAACGTTTGAGAGATTTGCACCTGGGGGAGCAGAAGGCTAGGGGGTTCGTTACCGTGGAAACCCACGGTCCTGCCTCCCCCACTCAGCAGCCCATCACCCACAGCTAGGGGCACTGCCAGTCCTCCACCCCACCACCCAAAGGTGTCACCAAAAAAGGAAAAAGAAGAAACCCCAGTCACAAATCCTACAGCACTCTGGAAAATCTTGAGAGCACTAACAGAAACGAATTAAGTCCCATTTCCCCCTTCCCCCTCAAGGTCCTCCAGGAACAGAGTCAGAGGCCAGTAAGGGGTGTGAAGATGAAAGACGCAGCCCTTGCCCACGGAGCTATCCAAGGAAGCAGGTACTTGCACTGTTATGGGATCACAAACGGGTTTTTTTGGGGGGGTGGGTATATCTTCTCACAGAATGCTCCGGCTCTGCCTCTCCATCACCCTTTCTTCCCTACAATGACTCAAGGGGTGGAGAGCATTGCTACAGCAATCATCGCTGGCCATCACTACTACAGCACAAGATTCGTTCCCACTTAAGTGTCCATAAGATGACGACGGAGGTAGGAAAAGAGAAAAATAGTAATCGTAGAATAAAAATGGGGCTTCCCGGGGTACGCAGTGGTTAAGAATCCGCCTGCCCATGCAGGGGACACGGGTTCGAGCCCTGGTCCAGGAAGATCCCACATGCCACAGAGCAACTAAGCCCACGAGCCACAACTACTGAGCCCACGCTCTAGAGCCCGCAAGCCACAACTACTGAGCCCACGTGCCACAACTGCTGAGGCCTGTGCACCTAGAGCCCGTGCTCCGCAACAAGAGAAGCCACGGCAATGAGAAGCCCGCGCACCGCAACGAAGAGTAGCCCCCCCGCTCACCGCAACTAGAGGAAGCCCGCGTGCAGCAACGAAGACCCAACGCAGACAAAAATAAATAAAAAAATATTTTTAAAAAAAGAACCAGAATCTCTAAAATTAAAAAAATATATACAAATGAAAGTGGTGAAAGCGTTCATTCAGATCGGCTGCCGTTGTAAGTGCTTCCCATGGAGCATCTCCTTTACTCATCCAGGAATCGGCTGGAGCAGGGACTGCCCCTCCCACTTACAGAGGAGACAACAAAGGCAGAAGAGTTAAGAGAGCGGGTCGATCTGGCTCTGAGAGTCAAGATCTAAGCCAAGGCTGGAATTTTAACCACATTATGCTGCCCGTCGGTGAGGGGAAGCGAAGAATGAGAGGAGGCTGCTCTAGGAGATGATTATTTCATTAGTAAAATTCGAGAGAAAACCACCATCCTTGCGGATTGGTCTATGACATCCTCTCTGACGGTACATAAATGAACAAAAACGCTCTTTCGTTTCCAAATATTTCCTTATATGAAAATTTAGTGGGTGGAGACAAGTGGGGGAGAAGGGCAGACAGAGATAAACTGCAACAATTTGGTGGGAACACTAATCCGAATTACTGAAACGTCTAAATGACAGAAATTCTTTTGCTCCTCGCTAATATACGCTGTGATTAGGAACATCACTATATATACAAGCAGCTAATGTCTTTAAAGCCTATTTTGTACTCAAATAAGTGCCTCCTAAAATTATATTTGCATAATTAATGTGTTTGGCTATATCTTTATAAAGAAGACAAAGATACCAATTACAGTTTAATCAGTGTAAGATCAAATGATCACAAAATCTGAATCAATGCAATGTTACTGCCAGGTAAGCTTGAGGGTAAAAAGAGAAATAAGTAGACTATAAGTAAACTCAAATTGCTGCTTTATACCTAATTTTTGTAATACTGAAACTTCCTGTCTTTTACCTTTAAACATCTAAGGAATCCAATAACTAAATATCACTAAACGCCCTGTTATATTTGGGGCAATCTCATTTACAATGCTAAAAAATATTTTTGACATGAATATAAATATTATTTTAAAAATCATTCATATGTTACTGGCCATTTGAAATAAACATACTTTAGATTCTATGAGGGAAAAAAAGGCATCCAACTCCCCTGGTAAAGTGCATTAATAAAAAGAAATCAACTGTAATGAAATGAATTCTGTGAAATTCCTATGAAGTCAGTTCTACAAATTTTCCTTTCCTAGCCTCAGAAACTCCATCAAGGATTTATTTCTATCTTTACATTTTATATTATTTACTCTTTCCTCTATAAATCTTTCAGTGGCATTTGGTCTCTAAAAGCAGTATTATTCCAACTGGATATGAGATCTCCATCCTATTTTTAAAGTTTTCTCTAGTAAAAGCCTCCATAATCTCCTTCAGTGATACTAAGCCCACAGCACAATGAATCCATTCTAAGGTGAACTAAGTCTTCTGATCAATCCTTTGGGCAGATGGAGTTTGACTCTTTGCCACTCTCCTTAGAAGAACTCTTCCTACCTTGGGGTACTGAGATCTCTGTTCTGAGTAATCTGATTACTGCCTATCTAGATGATCTTGTTCATCTGGTTTACAGCCTTGATTCCCATTGGTCAGGGCCTGGTGGCATCCTTCCCCAAATAAACCTTCATTTTACCCATTCAATTCAATTCAAGAGGCATTTATTGTGCATGAATGGACAGCCTCACTTAACTCTTTCCATTAAGTGCAAAAACACTTACAGAGCAGCAGTGAGGCTTTCCTTCTCTGCTCCACTATCCATGCTTGGGTTCCACAGCAAGGACATCAAAGCAGACTGTTACCCAGAGCTAATTACAAAAGAAAGCACTGCTCTTTCCCACTCAAGGAGTTTCTGCCAAAGCACTTATTTCTGCTGAACCATTTATGCAATCTCACTTTCTAAGAGAACATTTTGTCACAGATGATTTAATGTTGTAGCTCCCTGGAGCACCCTTCTGCAGCATGCACTCATTGTTTTTAGGAATCTAGGGTCTCCCAGGCAAGATTTGAGAGGGAAAGGGGTTTAATTAGCCACAGGCCATCTCTCATTACAAGACCCTAAATTCCAAAGCATTCTTCCAAAAATCATTAACGAAAAAAAAAAAAAAATCCTAGATTAAACTTCTAAAAACAAAACTTTTAGGAGATCTGTGTGACAGTGGAACTGTATAATTTTTTCAGGACAGAAAATGAGACTGGATTCCCATTATGAGCTGGATGGTTAGGGACTTGAGACAGTAACAATACTTGCTAAAGTCAGAAAAGAAGGAAAACAAACATTTTAGGAATTTTCACATTAAGTCATGGAGTGTATATCCACCAGAAGCCAATCCGACAGACACGAGTACTGAATAGCTTTTCCCCAACAGATGCCTGATTTTGCCACCACTCCTGTAATTGTCTGTTGTACATAGCTGGAGGTGAAATTGCACACATTGACTGTTTTGGGTTTTTTTCTTTTACTTAAGGAAACTGGTTTGGGTTAGGGCAACTCCTCCTTATTTCTGTCATCTTGGCTTGATCTCAGAGAACACTTCGGGGGTACCTGAGTGAGTTACTTCGTGCAGGTGCCATTCAGCAGCTCCCGTCGCTCCCCCAGAGCCTGTCTGCTCCCACAAAGTCCCTCCCCTCCAGCAGCACCCCCCAACCCCAGCCACCAGATCTCTGCATGATGTGCAGCTAATTCCAGCTTCAGGAAAGAAGGGAGCCACAAATACAAGGTCAGGACTCAAGAATACAAAACTGTAATAAGGACTCCTTTGTCTCTCGGGAGTAAAATTACTAAGCTGGCCAAACACTTGCCTAAGTGTTTTCAGCCTGATATTACTGCTGCAGGTAATCCTTATAATCAAGTACTATTTGTATCACTGAAGCCTTCCTTCTTTCTCTCTCTCTCACATACACATATACACACACGCAAAGAAAAACAAAAACCTACACTCATAGAAATATGTTTAACATAGTTGATTGCAAACCCAGTAAGCTTTCTAACAGAGGCATTGTAAAGTCATGAATATTAATGGCTTGGGCTTATTAAAATCTATTTTTCTACTCCTATGAGATCAGGCCTGCTTTTGGACTTTTAAATTCGGAATCATTCAAATCCCTCAAACTATTTTCTTGCCAAAGAGTGTTTCCCCCAATTGCCAAAATTATGGGCTTCATAAGTGAAACTTAAACCCTGTGTTTTTGAATTACTTTCTCTAGATCATTAGAACATTGTGTTTTGAAAAGCTGTTTTATGTTCAAGGGAGAGTATTTATTTTCAAAATAACAAAAATAAGGAAGTCCCTGTTCACCAGAGGAAACTATTGTGAAGTATCTAAAAATGTTTCAAATCCAACCTTGAACCCAAGAGGAAACATCCACATGCCACTTCCCTGCTCAAAAACCTTCAATGGCTCCCCACTGCCTCCTGGATCAAGTTCAAGCTCAGTAGCCTGGAATGCATGAAGCTGCCAGCCTGGCTGGCACCTGCCTCTCCAGACTCACACTCCTGCCTCCTTCAGATGAATTTTCAGCACCAGCCAAACTGCATCCACACCTTTTTCTCTAAACACCCGTGGGCACCCCTGCCTCCACGTCGTTCTGCAGCTCACCATCCTGGCTCCTCCACCACTCACTCGGAGGCCCAACAGAAGGTCCAACTCCTGCAAAAACTTCGCCCCAGGCCCTCTTGCCCCAGGCACTGACTACTTCCTGTGAGGCCTGGCAGCCCTCACCGTCTGCACTGCTCCCTTTTTAATTTTAAAATGTTTTACTCACTTTCTTGCTTACTCTTTCACCCTCCTCTTTTCAATAGATATTGGAGGCTTCTATGTACACATCCCTTGGCACTGAGAACATGCGAGCTTGTCCTGTTGCTCAGCTTTTTACCTACAAGTTCTACCTTCCCTACTAAACTGTCATCTCCTTGAGATCAGCAGCCAAATCACACCCTTGTCTGTCTTCCCCAGGGAGGAGCCCAAAGCCAAAGCTGATGCTATTGCTGGGGACCGTCCACATGGCTCCCCACCCCACCAGCTTCCTCTGCGGCTTTCTCACCTTCATACCATTGACTGCAGGAAAGTAACGGTATGGATCCGGGGTAAGGGTTGGCCAACTAGGGTAGGTACCATGCTGGCCCTTCATGCACATTAGAAAGTTCACATCAACCCAACCAAAATGCTACTTTGCAGATGAGAAAATAAATGCGTGGAAAGAGAAAGATTTATCCATTAAAGGACCACTGGGGGGAAGGAGGAATTATCATTCTGGAATGCTTATGTAAAGTCTTACTTGTAAGCAGGAGGATGAACTAGACTCCTCTCCTCTCCCAGCACCCTAACACGCCTTTATGGTTCCTTTACCCCCGAGGTCACTGTATTTCCTTCAAGTATAATTACTGCCTACTAGTAAAAATTCACAATAGTAACAACAATTGATTGACTGATTTACTAACCATATATGTCATGGAGAAATCCTCTACTCAAGAACTTCTTTGAACTGCATCTTGCTTGTTTGATTTTTTTTAATCTCATGAACAAGGAGGACTGAATAAAGGTTACAGTTAGCTATCCAAGGCTACTTAAAACTCAGAGGCGAAGAGAGGGGCGAGCAAGACTCGGCAGAGAAGCAGAGGAGGAATTCCAACTCCAGAGGCCTTAACCGGCTAGGAAGGGAAAAGTATGGAGACTGCCTAGGAGTCCAGTGTGAGGTCCTCCTATGAGAAATGAGATCAGATGGTGATGAGAAAGCCACTCGGAGCAGCTGTTAGTGGGCGTTGCTGTGTGCCCATCGCGGCGCCAAGTATTCGCCATATGAACTTCAGCAATCCGAGGAGAGGCAGGTCCAGGGATTACTCCGAAGTTCCAGGTGGGAAATCCGAAGCTCAGATCATTTGAAGGACCTGCCTGAGATCGTAAGCAGGCACGGCAGGGACAGGATTTACACAAGGTGTGTTTGTTTATCGGATCGTGTGCCCTAAAACACTGCTATACTGCCTGGATGGATCTGTGTCTTTTCAAACACAGGTTATTCTGATGGACATTTGAATGGTGAGCCAGCAGGCATCTAGGTCTGCAGCACATTTCAGTTTATTCCAAAACAATGGTTCAGTGGTTCCAGATTAAGACATTTGCTGGGGGGGACACCAAATATAATAAAGGAAGACATTAGATGGGACCAATACTCTCAATCATTCCCTTACAGAATTAAATACAGGCCCTGTACCTCCCCGTCCCTCTCTCATGTATTCTTTTCCAATGTTTTTTTCAATCTCATTACTTCCCCTACTACCTTCCCTCTTTCCTCCATTTCCACTGCTGAGACATAAAAAATGATTCCTGGGTGAAAGTGATTAGTGCCGGTTGGAAGGGAGGTTTCTGGGAAACCTAATAAGTCGCCGCTGTCTCTCACCCTCTGGCTCTCTACACCAGGACGTTATCACAGCTCCTTTCTTCACACCCACCCCCCCCACCCCCTTCCTTCTCCTCTCCCGAGTTCTGTCTTGATGTTGCTATTTTTCTAGTCTGGTAGACACAGCGCTGAACTGCAAAGACTCTGGCAAGCCCCCTGGCAGGCGCTGGCCTGCAGGAATCCCGCCTCCTGTAGCAGCGCAGAGAACACAGCGCCTCCGGGCAGACGGGCAGGAGAGAGGGCCGCATTTGGGGTCTGGCTAGAATGTGGGGCACAGCAGCTTTCCCTGGCATGGGAACGGCCCTCCAGAGCTCAGCTTTCTCATGCCAGGGTCAGGATTACAATTCCTCGCTGGCATTCGCTGTAGTTCGCCTGGGAAGGGAAGCCAGAGTGGGGGCGGGAGGGTGGCAGGCAGCCAGCACGCCACCCAGAGCTGGGCGAGCTCCACAGGGCACAGCCACGTGCCTGGAGCACACGGTCATGCAGGCAGGCAGCCAGGGTGCCCGGGGCTCGCACGAGACCTGGGGGCTGGGCACCCAGTGAGCGGCTGTTTCCACACTGGAGGAATAGGAGTTGCTAACCCAGAAGCGCAGCTGCTGGGGTAACATCAGGGAAGTGGCTCGTCCCAACCCAGAACAAAGGAGAAAAGTCAGGCAGGCTCTACGGAATAGGGCCTGGGCATGCTGGGGAAAAACAAAACAACAACAAAAAAATGCATGTCCTATTTTTGCAGAGGGAAGGGCACTGGATGAAACGAATCCCTAAATGGAGAACGGGTTTGGGAATAAGCCATTCCTTTCCCTACTTGCAAGCCACGACATCATTCTAGCTCCAGGCTCTGAGTATGCATGTACCACACACCCTGCTAAAACCCCACAAAAGGGGGACTATTTACAGTGTCCTTTCTACTGATGAGAAAACCAAGGCTTAAAGAGGTCAAGGAATCGACCTCTGTTTACAAATCCAGGATGTGAACCCAAGTCCCTGGGCCCAGAGGTGATACTCTTAAGCACCCAGTCACCCTTGCTGTCCATACCTGTCT
Source organism: Kogia breviceps (assembly GCF_026419965.1). Taxonomy (NCBI): domain Eukaryota; kingdom Metazoa; phylum Chordata; class Mammalia; order Artiodactyla; family Physeteridae; genus Kogia; species Kogia breviceps. The sequence goes on from NC_081328.1 coordinate 27,141,884, forward strand.
GGGAATACCTCTTGCCAGAAGGCTAAGACCCACTGTCCTGGGAATGTTTCACATGGCAAAGCCAAGAGAACAGGGCAGACCTGTCCTCTACAAGGTGTGGTGGAGAAGACAAACCCTTACAAGAAACAGAAAAAAGTCTGCCTGCTTCTAGAACAAAGCTGTCTCTCTACCCTCGTGATCTCCTTGAACCTGATGAATGAAAAGCACTTCCAAGATATACTTGGGGCGCAGTGCACGTCAACTCAATCAGGGCGCTCCCAATCTGCAGATTTATCAACATGCTGGAAGGGAATATATATGAACTGCATGCCCTGAAGGGGAGGGAGAAACTGAAGCTTCATCTCATGGTGCTGGAAAAACCAAAAGAAGGCTGTTGCCTAAGCAGGACTCTCATAATCCCAGAACCACTGGCACAGAACTCCCCTCCACCATTGTTCAGATCCCAGAGCCAGCATCTTCCTTCCACGTGAAAAGCTCATTACAAGGCAAGGTCAGCAATTCCAGGACACGAATTCCATCCTGCAAAAGTACCATGGGGTCTCCCCTACCTCCTCACTCTCCTTGGGCCACCCATTCATGCCCTCCTCTTCCCAATCACCACCACATGTAAGGGTTTTCACCTCACTCCATAACCAGCCTTCATCACAACCTAGGCTCTGTGCTCAGAACTGGAAAGAGAGGCTTCGTAATTCTCAGCTGAATATGGGTCTAAAGTGGTAGGACACCCCCAAGCTATTCAAAGAAAAACCACCAGAGGAAACAATTTCAAATCTGGCTTTACAAGCATGTGATTTAAAAATAACTCTGCCTTTGTCTGCTATAGATGACTTCCCTAAAGGGACTGCTGTCCTTAAAGCAATTGCTCAATTCTCAGGGCAAATTGATTCTTATTTTTCCAGTACGCAGCACATACCTCCAGGAAAGCACTCCCGGGTACCACCTCTGATAGCATCTGACATGCAAACATAGAAGTGGTCACGATGATTTCCTGCCATCTCTGCTGGCCTGGGAAAGTCCAGGAAGCTTCATCTCAGGTGACTGAGAAGCCCGTGCAGGTGGCTATAGCATCCAGGAACCACCATTCTTCCTTCATTAAGATGTCACCCCAGAAAGCTTGGCAATAACCCCATAGCCACAGGAGGTTTCAATGGATCCCTGGGTTATTTCTTCAAGGAAAATTGTATTCAGATATTTAATTCATTCTTTGATCAGATAGCTAGACAGAGGAATAAGGATGTGTATATAAAACAGGAAAGGGGTTGGAGGGCAGTCAGGGTAAATAGTAAGAGAATTCACAAGAACGCTCACCTTGTCATTCCAAGACACGCTTGGGGTAAACCTAGAAATGCATAATTTGTCACCTCATGGCTTCATTTCCTTTCAACCACACAGGCAGCACTAATGGCAAAACGTTACTCAGTGTAACTCAAAAGCTGCGTGCTGAGCAGAGAGCAGAAAACAAATGTTTAATAAAATTGCTTTGCAATTATCTTCTGATCAGTCTGATGTCTCAGTTTTATCAACTAAAAGTGTGTTAAGTATACTCTTAGTAACATTATATTTCTCCTTGGCAACTTAAGGTCTCCTGACCCTCTCAAAAGTTTTGCCATAAAGCATTACAGGAGGTAAAAATCATCCATGTGTGTGACAGGACTCTGAATTAAGCCCAGATTCAGTCATTCAAATCGAAAGTCGAGATCAGTAGTTCTCAACGGGGGTGATTTTCAAAGGGGGTGATTTTGCCCTCAGGGGACTTTTGGCAGTAACTGGAGACATTTTTACTTGTCACAGGTTGCGGGAGGGGGTAGTTTTACTGCTTTCTGTATGATAGAGGCCAGGGATGCCCTTAAACATCCTCCAATGCACAGGACAGTCCTTACAACAAAGACTTACCTGAAACGTCAACAGTGCCAAAGCTGAGAAATCTTGCTCTAGACTGAAATTCTACAATTCCCAGAATGTTCACAGCTACATCTGTGCTCTTCCCTTCTGAGGACTTATTTTCCTCAAGATTAACTTGGTATTTCTATTCTGGTCACCACTGTGATTACAGAGAATAATCAAGAACTTCCTCCTTTTTCAGGTTTGCTTGTGATATACCATCCAACAATTCCACATTCCCTAGAATTTTACTTTGCATTATCACCTTTATAATGGTCAGCACTGTAGGAAAAGCAGTGTTATTTTACCTGCATTTGGTATTTTAAGAAGCGTTCTAACTTCTTTTCCTTTTTTGTCAGGACTATCATTGAGTTTAAATGAATTGAAGAGTATTATTTTGAAGTGTGTTTCCATTATGAAAAAAGACGTTTACATGAAGAGCTTATTTCTACCTAACAAAATGATAGCCACTGAAACTCAGCAGTCCTTTGTTATGGACTGCAAACCTGATTGGGCATCAGAAGTTTCTGAAAGTCATTAATTAATACTGATTCTGTGAGCCCTGACAAATGACTTTTAAGGAAGCTTCAAACTCCAAAACCCCAATTCTTGATTTTTCAGTAGAAACCTAAGGGTGGGGTCCCAATATCTGCATGCCTCTTGGGAAAAAATACAGAGTTTCTAACATGGCACATATCTTGTACGTGAGAGAAAACTGAGAAATACTTGTCCACTGAGTATATGTGTTAGGCTTAGAATACCCCAAGCCAAAAATTATTGGTCAAAATCTCCTGACATTTCTCTCCAGAATAAAGGGTTATATACTGTACCTAATTACATTATGAAGGTATTTCAGAAGACAGAAATTGGAATAAATGATGAAAGTTGACACAGAATAATGATCGTAACTGCTCTCATTAAAAAATAACTAGCACTAGTCATTTGACCCTTTATACATACTGTCTCTAATTTTCACAATAGTCCAATCAAATTGAAATTATGCCCTCCTACACAAAGGGAAACTGAGGCCCGGAAAGACTGTATCACTTTGTAAGGTCACATGGCTACGAAGTGGTCAGTCTCATTCTGCAGAGAAGATGACTGAGGCATAACTGCACCTTCTCACTGGGGCTCTGTCCCCTTCCTCCTGGTTGTTTTCTCACTCTGAATGGTTATTTATTTTGTTGCCTGCTCCTGGGAAAATGGCCTGTGTGTCCTAAGTAACAGGGGCTCAGGGTCACATAAAGGAGTGTTTCCCCAAGCTTCTGTGGCCTTCTGAGGTGGTCAGAGGCTAAGACTTAAAGACATTCCAGCCAGTAGCCTTGAAGTTATAATTCAAAGTGGGTTTTGGAGAAGGGGCAGCACAGAGAGATTTGATGGGAGAGCTTCAACTCCAACACTAACATTTCAAGGCAGGGGCGTTCTCTTCCTCCTCAGCACCGTTTCCTTTCATTTTAATCTCGCTCTGTGTGTCACAGAAATTCTACACGAGTTGAGGACATAGACTTCAGGAATGATCTCTAGCACAAGTCTCCCATTGTCCTGCTTTCTGTCCTCCCCGCAGCTAAGGCCCTTGGCTCAGCGACCTTCCTGACAATTTATCTGGCTGCATCTTTGTTCCTGGTTACCTGCGCTCGTGAAATGGCCTTTCTTCCTGTTCATTTTGTACGACAGGGTGCTAAAGGCACGAAGACAGAGCTCCCTCAACTTGTGTTTATATCTGAGCATTTGGCGCTGGGTTTTGAAGTCCTGGTCATTTCAGGTAACGTTTTTGTGTAATATTTCAACACCATTTAAAGCCAGCCTTGTGGCCTTGTGGGTTTTGATAAAAGTGGATTACGTGTGGTGAACAGATAAAAATGAAAAAAAATATAAGAACAATTTGGTTTATAGGAATAGGAAAAGCAAGAGACGGGATCTGATGCTGAAGAAGGCTAAGCCACGCTTAATATGAGAGCTGCTTTTAGATTTAGTTTCTCAATCGACGACAAGATGAAATGGATGGAAAAGCTATCTGCCCCACAACCCTGACTCACATTTTTTCCTTTGGGCCAGAGAACAATGCATATAGGTAAACCACAGCCTTATAGACAGTCTACCCAAATCATTCAGCAAGATCCTATTATCTGTGTATTTGGGGAATGAGGAAAAGAGACAGAAGATGAGATGGATGCCTAAATTATCCAAATCATTAACTGTAGATTGGTATTTCTTAAACTGCAGTCCTTGGATCAGCTGCATTAGGATCCCCCAGGGAGCCGGTTAAAAATGCATATTCCTGGGCTTCATCCAGACCTGAAAAATCAGAATTTCTGGGGGTAGGTTCCATAGAATCTGCCTTTAGCTGACTCTCCAGGTGATATGCTCATTGAAGTGGGACAACCACTACAATGAAATACAAGACTCCACTTTTCAAGTGTGCTAAAGCACCCCTGATCGTTAAGATGCTTATATCACCCCCACCCTCTCCCTCCTTCCACCTCCTCCCCACCTGAAGGGAGAACCTTCTGAGAGTTTACCTGGTCTGATGGGGCTCTGCATACAGTTTGGGGATGGGATGCCAGGGTGAATGGGTGCAGAGGTCCGACTGCTGAGGTCCATGACGGAGGGGGCAGCTGAGGAAGCCGGCTGTAGCCCGGGAGGGTGAGGGCTGTGGTCATGCTGAGACGGGCTGGGGGGAATGCCATTTTCCGACAAAAACTCCTCCAGGTCCATGTATTCCAACTGGAAAGTATCTCCGTCATAGGGAAGGGTTTTGTCCCATAAGGTGGGTCCCAAGAATGCTGACTGGGGGACCGTCGGGCTATTACTCTCATCATCCAGCTTCTTTTCCTTGTCTTTATCTTTACTAAATGCTGCAAAAGGGGGGGGGGAAATTGGAGTTTAAAAAAGAAAATGAAAAGGTCTTGCTTTTTTAATCACTCCTCCTGGCTTCTGCTTCAAAACTACTTCCCATAAATGCCGGGGTTCTTCTCTAGATGCTGGTTCTTGTGGATCTAGAGTTAAAAGTTCAGGCAGGACATGGATCTCTGCCTGTTTTTCAACATCTTCCTATTTACTTTGGAAAGAAAGCACTAGTCCTCGGGACAGGGCTAGAGACTGATCTGGGATATAAACAAGACAGCACACGATTCAGTGCATTATTTGAGGAGACAATAATTTAAATCTACAGTGGTAAAATAACACCTGCAATTACATACAACTGCTGTGATTGTTAAGAAAACAGCCAATAACCAGGCATGATTTATCCTCCAGGAAATTGATTACAGTAACAATATGAGGTCATTCATATTTAGAAAGCCAGTGCATTCATAATTCTAATTTTGGCAACGCAGGACTCTCCACCCTTCTTTGATACCATGTACGGAGCACCTACTAACATACCTGGTTCTTTCCATATATTTTTCCCCCAGAAAAATCTCATAATAAACTTGCAAATAGCGACGATCCCCATTCACAATGAAGTAATGGAGGTTCTGAGGCTTAACAGGAGCTTGACCAATGCCTCACATTGCAGAGAGGAAAGCTGAGAACTGCCTAGCCCACATGTGTTTGCTTCTAAAGCCACTGAGGTATGTTGTATTTTACAAAAGATTTTTGTTTCGGTTTGGTTTTAAATACGAAGTGCTTTCTTCCTCCTCTTCCCCAAACACTGAAGTATGATCCAACTCAAAAATTATACATGTATGCAATCTGTCAAAAGCACAAATATCAGAAAAGGTGTTTCCTCTCTATACCTGTGATGGAGGTGTGCAGCTGCTTTCTACCTGGAAGTATCACTCACCCCATTAGGTCTTTAACCAGCGCTCTGGATTTGGACAAGTCTAGTACTCAGGTGCGGGTGGCATCTGGGATTAAGCAATTTGGCGTCTGAGCTTCTTCCTCACAGAAACACAGTCTCCACCGCCATTCATTCTAATCCTCTACTGTCTCATCTCTTAAGAATCTGACTTTAAAACACCCACAGATGCAAAAGACTGCAGGCAGCACCTTCCTTCCAAGTGCTCCTCCTTAAAGGGGAGTTAAGAGGGAAGCTATGTTCTGCAGACGGCGAACCAAACCCCTCAACTCTTGTAATGCAACAGGTTGCCCTAGGAAAGAAGATGCGAGTAATCCCGGGCTACTTGTAGCCAAATGATCTTTCAAGACTTTACACTGAGCCGCACGGTTCACCGCACGGTTCATATCTGCTACTGTGATATCGAAGGCATGAAACCCAAACGACAAATCCCTGGCGGCACCAGCTGGGTTCGGCGCCTCCTCGCACGACCCCTCCTGGCCCGCTCCAACCAAGGTTGCCTGGGGAAGGTTTGGGACTTACCAAGAAAAGGCTCGAGTCAGAGGAGGCTCCTGCGCGGTTACACGTGAGCCTGCTCCGCTCTCCCCTCCCACCAGGAAAAGTGCACTGGGAAGGTGGCAGCGCTGGGGGCGTGCGCGGCATCCCGCCCAGAGACCACTCCCCCAGCCAACCCCAGCCCCCCCACACCCCCCTTTCTGAAGCACCCAGCCCGGGAGAACAGGCGTCTCCGCTCTCACCTCGGGAGTTCCAAACACTAACAACTAACAGCAGCGATAAGCACGATCCCTATACCCAGGCTCTGTAGTGAGACCCCCAACTCGAGCCCCTACCCGCGTGGAAGCCGGCCCTGTGGTTTCTCTCCCCAGCCCGCGCTGCTCTGCCTGCGTGCAGGCGGTTTCACTCTGCATGCGGGTGAACCTCAATCTAGGGAACACGGACCTGTCAAGTTCTATCTCCCACCTGCGCCGCCCGAGCGGGACCCGGGAAGGCCCGGCCGGGTCCCCAACGCTATTTTAAACGTTGCTCAGCGAGTGGGTCCCCTCCCCTTTTTGAGAAGGAAGGATGGGGCGATAGGTGAGCTCCTCGATTTCATCAAAGCAAGGCCGGGGTGCCGGGGGCTGGGACGGAAGGGTATGGATGCTCCAGCGGGGGTGCCCGGCCCAGGAGGGGGCCCCGGAAGCGTTGTTCCTTCCCAGAGCGGGGCAGCCAGGAGGGCAGCGCTCACCGTCTTCGTGATGAAGGGGGAGCTTCAGCGGGTTCTCCAGCAAGGACCTGAGCACGCCGTAGGGAGGCGGGATAAAGGTGGGATTCAGTGGGAGCGGTCGGGACATTTTCTCCATCGCGATGCACTCAAATTTTTTTTTTTCTTAAAAAAAAAAACAACCCAACCTCCCCCAAAAATGTTGCTGAGCTTTTTCCTCCGTCCTTTGCCAAAAGTTCTTGCTTTCAAGGCGGTGCAAACAGGGAAGAAAAAAAAAATTACTTATGTCTTTATAAATACATCTGCGTAAAAAGATAAAAACAAAAAACTTTCGGGTTCCCAGTGCAGTCCCCAGAGAGCGCGCCAAGTGCCCGCGGGCTCCTCCACGACGTGCAGGATGCTCTCACTTGCCTCGAACCCCTCGTCTTGTTAAATGTTCAAAATTGCGAAAAAGAAAGAAAAAATATGCAGACAGCTGCAGAAGGCGGAAGGCACCGCACCGCCCGGCCGCGTCGCGCGAGCTCAGAGGCCGCGGGCCGTCCCACCCCACCCCCCTCCCCGAGCCGGCGGCCACTGCTCCCCCGCGCTCCGCTGCCCCGCAGCGCCGGGCTCAGCGCATCCGGCCGCCCATGTGCCGCGGCCTGACAAGAGTGACGTCAGGGCCCGCACCGCGCGCCGATAGGCGTGCGGGGGCGGGGCCCCACGCGGGCCCGCCCGCCGGCCGCCGCGTGTTTAGCGTCGTCGCGCGCGCCAATTTTCTAGGACCATGCGGCTCTGGCGGGCTGCAAAGAGACAGGCGTCAGGGCGTCAGGTCCCGTGGGCCACCGACCTGGGCTGAGAATCTAACATTTTTAGAGTAAGAAAAGGAATGAGAAAGTTATCTCAGTAGTTTTCAACCTGGGAATAATCTAGGGAGTTAAAAAAAAATCCAGATGCCCAGGCCGCATCCTAGATCAATTAAATCAGACCTCTGGGCTGACATCCAGGCAACATTAGTTTTTAAAGCTCCCGGAGTGGTTTTAAGGAGCAGCCAAGTTCGACAATGATTGGTTTAGATCGAATTGAAAATACCCTTCTAAATATTTCTCCTGGCGCCAGCCAAGCTTAGCACCCTCTCTCTTGCCCCGTACTTGCTAGAAGTTCTAATGAGTTACAAAAAGCAGAGAGGGGGACGACAGAGACTCTTTGTGAACTGTTTCCCATGCTTTGAAGGGGGTATTCATAGGGATAAACTTTGGCCTGAAGTTGAGTGAGGACAGGAGAGAGACTCACAGGGAATGGTATTTCAGGAATATTTGCTCTAGGAGAGAACATATGACTGTGCCTGGGTTATGAGATCTGCACGGTAATTAAAATAATGTTGTAAAGTTTCCCTTAAAGTGGTTTAGGCGTTCAGGACCATCGCAGCGGCTGCAGCTTTGCCAGTTTGGTCGCAGGGCGCTGGTGGTCGCTGAGCACTGCGTGCAACCGGGTGTGGGTTGGGTGGGAGCGCTGGCATCCAGCCTAGGAGAGCTCGCAGCAGGCATCGGGGTCTTCCACCCCGCCTTCGTCTCCTCGCTAAGATTAGGGTACCGTCATCTGGGGAAGGGACTGAAAGAAGGAATGGGCACAAATTAAACATTCTTTCAATGAGGCAGAAAGGCCTCTGTAAAGACTGCCTCTGAGGTGGGATATGCTAGAGTCTCAGTGGCTCTTCCCTGGAGCCCCCGATGGCATCTGGAAGCCAGGAGACCAGGTGCACGGTGCCCCCCGGCAGGGTGACTTCTGGCAAGTGCCTTTCCCTCTCTGAGCTGCAGTTCCTCGTAAAAGGCTTATGATCAAGTGACCTCTACATTTCTCCTCACTAGAATATTGAGGAAAGATAAGGTACTGCTCTAAGTGAGACGGTGCTGTAATGTTTCAGATTTCAACCAAATTCCAAAAACATCAGACTTTTAGCTAATGCCACATACATTTATTGAGCACCAACTGTATGCCAGGAACTATGCTGGAACTGGGGAGAAAAAGATGAATAAGACATATCTAACCCTCAAGGAAGTTCAGTGTGGGGCCTGGCATATATGCGCATTATAAGATTGTCTTAAATGAGCAAAAATGGATAGATGGAAGTGACATCTCCAAACAAATCACTCAAAAACCTACTGGCTTAAAAGAACAACCATTTTATTTTCTCTCATCATCCTGCAATCTGGCCTAGGCTCAGCTGGGACTCTGAGATGGCCAGCCTTTTCTTCCTCTCCATGGAGTTTCAAGGTTTCTCTACTTTCATGTGGCCTCCTTACATGGTCTCTTTGTGTGGTCTCTCCAGCAGTGTAGTCTGACTTCTTACGTGGCAGCTCAGGGATGCCAAGAGCCAGCCATCCAAGATAAGACCCAATGTGCAGTGCTTATCAGGACTTTTCTTGCTAATGTTCCACTGGTCAAAGCAAGATACATGGCCAAGCCTAGAGCTAGTGTGTGGAGGGACTATACAAGGGCATGGAAGTTGGGTGGCATACTTCATTGGGAGGCCCCCAAAGTAAGAGTCAACCACAGTCAAAGTTATTTTATCTTAAATAAAGGCAAATAAGATCAGAGAATTTATCCAACATCATTGGACAGAGCCAGCATTTGGACCAAGATCTTCTGACCATAAGTCCAGTGTGTCATTGGATGAATATGTGTCCACTCAGTCATTCATTCGGTACTAGTTCAAAACAACTTGTGTAAAGCTCTGAGTGCCGTGCAAAGATAAATCAGACCAGAGGAATCAGGTTGGATGGGAGCTTAGAGACTGGCTGGCGATATGCCATATGTAACCAATGTGAAAAGTGATGTTCTATGAGAAACATGGGAAGAGTACAGAAGAGGTCTGGAGGATAAAGAGAAGGGAAGGGAACCAGCAAGCTTCCTCAAAACAGGCCATTAAGACTGCATAGTATTTGTACGTGCAGAAATCAGGGATGGGATAGGAAAAAAGGGAATTCCAGAAGGAAATGACATGGGTAAAGATATGGAGAAAGGAAACTGACAGTTTGTGAATGTGTTTTCATTTCTCTCGGATAAACAAACAGGAGTGGAAATGGTTTCATTGGGTAGATACGTGTTTTACTTTCTGAGAAACTGCCAAACACCTTCCTGAAGTAGGTGACTTATTCTACATTTCCAGCAGCAGTTGAGGATTCTGGTTGCTCTGGATTCTCACCAACATTTGGTGGTGTCAATTTTAAAGTATTTTAGCCATTGAAGTGGGTGGATGTCTCACTGCTCTTTTAATTTGAATTTTCATGATAACAAGTGATGTTAAGCACTTTTTCGTGTGCTTATTAGTCATTTGTACATCTTTCCGTGCAAAGTGTCTGTTCAAGTTCCTTGCCCATTTAAAAATCGCGTTGTTTTTTTTTTATTATTGAATTTTAGGAGTTCTTTATATACTTTGGGTACAGGTCCTTTGACAAACATATGTGTTGTGTTTCCTTCCAATCTGTTGCTTGCCTATTTATTTTCTTAACATTGCCTTTCCATGAGCAAAAACTCCTGGACTCATGGAACTTTAATTTGATGAAATTTATTAAAAAATTTTCATGGTTATTACTTTCTGTGAACTAAGAATCCTGAGTTTTGGAGATATTTTCCTCTAAAGCTTTTATAGTTTGAGTTTTTCCTTTTAGGTCAATGACCCAACTCAAATTAATTTTTGTGGATAGCACTGAGGTAGGGGTTGAGGTTCTATTTTTTTCTCATGGGAATATCTGATTGTTCTAGCAGCAACCATTGGAAGGACTTTTATTTCGCCCTTGAATGGCTTTGGTGCATTTATTGAAAATTATTTGACTGTATATTTGTGGGTGACCAAAACCTTTGACCCCAAGGGAAAGTGGATGCTTTATTTCCAAGGACAGAATAATGCTATTTCTAAGTTTCCTGGGCTCTGATTCATATCAAGCACCAGAACAAAGTTCATCCAAGTTCATAGCTAAAATGAATGGCTCACTTTCGATGGATGGCTCGTTTGGTTTGTTACAAGACCTTCTACAAAGTTGTCCACATTAAGGTAAATAACAGCCTAGAGGCAGAGGCAATGGCCAATTTGCTTTTTATGTATATGTGCAAATAATCAAGTCTATTGAATGCTTTTGGTTACAACTATGAATATTTTTAGCACTCCTGTCCTAACCTGCATGTGCTTGGGGGGGAAAAATGTCAAAACTAAACCTCTGTTGCATAAATCCAAACAAATAAATACTATAAGGAGAACATTTGACACGTCAGTGGAAAACTCTTCAGTTGCCTCTTCAAGGAAGGAAGGATAACAGAGGCTCCCAGGGTATGGAACTGTCCTAAAAATAGAAATGACCATAGAAGAAAGGTTTCTCAGAATCCACTTCTTAAAAGATGCCAGCACAGCCCTACTCTGCCCTGAAGCTCTGGAAATCAGCCTTCTGCCCAGCCAATGGTTTCTACCAGTCTTATTTCAGGAGTTTGAATAGTGAGGTTGGGTAAGGAAGTCTTTCTTGCAGCCCAGTGGGGGCAGATGTGGTGCAGCCACCTTGGCACTGGCCCTGCAGGTCTGCAGAAAGGTCTTTGCAGGGTAAATAGTGTCTGTGTTTCAGATTCCCAACGGGTGTGAAACGTTGTTGAGCACACAATGCCTGCCACTGTACCCTACCAGGGGCTGGGAGCCTGGGGTGGAGAGAGATAAGCACTGGGGTTATAAAAGTCTTTATATGCCAGCGAGCCAAACTTCTAGATGAAGATGTTCATCTTGTTGCCAGAAAGGGCACTTTATCCAGGGAATTAAATCAGAAGTAAAAGGCAGCACAGGGGAGTTGAGCTGGATACACCTAACCCAGCTTTCTCTCTCTCCTTCCTGAAACCTCTATCCCAGCTAGAACACCGAAAATGGAAAATTATATTGAATTAGCTTAACTACTGGAGAACCTCAAATACTTTTCTTGGGTGCAGGAACATGCAAACCAAAAACAATCAAACACGTGTTTGGAAGGCTAAGCTCTCCTCCAAAGGATGACTCGTGCAAAGGACCATGGCTGGGCTTCCTATCCCAGCTCTGGGTCGTGGGGTGCTTAGTAAATGTGAGTGAGGAAGACTGGGTCAAACAGATAGGTAGTAAGCCAAGTATGTGGGTGTTTATTGAAAGCCAGAGGCTTTATGGATGTGTGATAGGAAGGAAGGCGAAGAAAAACTGTGTTGAAGAGAAGGAAAGAAAAAGATATATGTGGAAAAGGGAGAGAAAAAAAATCAATGCAGTATGTTACAGTAGAATAAACAGAGTTTGGGGTGAGACATACTTCGGTATCTACTACTGCTCCTACTAAAATAATAATTACAACAACATGAAGGAGGAAAAAGGCACATTTACTGTGTGCTGAACTGTGTGCTAGTGCAGCATTAGACAATTTCAATACACTGTCTCATTTTTTTACTTGCAACAACAGCATAGGGTATGGAGTACTGTTACCCCTATTTTACAGATGAGGACAGTGAGACTCAGAGAAGTCAGTGACTTGCCACGGTCCTATGGCTAGCTGAGACATGGAGACGCTATAGTTGAAAACGGTTCTGCTTGACTGCAAATCTTGTGCTCTTGACCTCCATACAGTAAATGAATGGCAATCATCCATCCAAAAAACTTGCTGGGCTTCCAACTGGTTCAAATTCTGTCGCTGTCATGTGACCTTGAATAACCTCTCAGATCTCCACTTGCTTTGTGTAAAATATAAACTAAAGCTCACAGAGTCGCTTGGAGGACTAAATGAGATAGTGCACATGGAGGTGCTTGGTAAATTGTGAAGGACTAAACAAATGTGAGAACTTGTTTAGTGGGGTTTTTTTGCGTTTTCTGTTTTTCTGCTCCTTTGCAGGGATGCTCCCACTTGTGCGTTTGCATTTCTGTTTATTTGGTCCATGATATTAGATGCCCCTTTTCATCCAAACGCACATGTCCTTTTCCCTTCTCAGCCTCTTCTCCCTTTCCCCAGGGCAGCCACCTTCTATTGCTCCCAGACTCCAAAAGACATATGAGTTTGAAGTTCAATGAAAGAATCAAGTGAAGCAGATTCCAAATAGCTCTTCAGCCAGAGCAGAGGAGGGATGCCCATTTCCTGTGTCTTACTAAAAGCTGAGGAATAGAAATTTGTGGCTTAACTAACACGTGAAAATATTTCAAATCTAGTAAATATAACTGAAGTTAGAGACAGCTGAGCTATAGAGGCAAGGACTTGCCATGACCTAGAATCTAGTCTTTAGTTTTCTCAGGATCCAGGGTCAATCAGGCTCAGCAAAATCGATTAGCGTTAATCACTCTCTAAATTATAATTTCCAAGCTGCTCATTAGGCTCTTTTAGGTGCATGGAAAATGTAAGGCCACATGCCCCGAGGTGATGCGAATTTAATGGTAGGCTAAACATGCAGAGGGGAAGACCACAAAATTGTGCTCTCATGGATCAAGTACTTCCCTGACCACCACATCCCGCAGACCTGGAGAGAACAGGAACAGTTGGCTCTCCGCATGCAGGGATGCAGGACAAACTTCCCTCTGTTCATTGTGTCTTCACGCCAAGACAAAGGATGATCCGGAGACGTTGTCACCATTCTATATCGAGTTTTTGCACTGGGCGGAGTTTCAAGCGAGCCATCTCGTAAGTGACCGGCCAACCTGAAGCCTATAAGTGGGTGTCTTTGTTGGGACATTGGTAATCGATTCAACTACTAGAGGCCAAGGCAGCTGGTTTAACTCAAACACGTGGCACAAACCACGTGCCACCAGATTAACTCGGCACGGCTTTCCTTTGGAAAGGAGCTCTGGGCATGCCAGGTATGTTGAACTTCAAGCAATACTTAAAAATTCGTGTCAGCTGGACCGTGTGTTCCTTGGACACTCTCCGTGGGAGCATCCTCGCTGGGCCTGGAGTCAGAGTGAGGCAAGCGAGTTGCACGGCCTTAATGCCACCAGGCAGTGCCAGCCGGGTGCCCACAGTCTTGCCCACTGAGTAACTGCGAGGATGTGGACATTTACATCACAGAGGCTGAGAGCCAGAGTGGGAGAAGCAGGAGAAAGGGCCTTTCTTGGCTAGAGGTGGTGCTAGGTCTTCTCACACACTGACAGACATGTTCTAAGCTCACCGTTCCTACTGGTTATATCTCACAGGCTTCACATCGACTGGTCTTTGCACAGAGCTGGAAGCAGGCTTCCTGGCTCTTTGGGTGCCACTTTTACTAGACTCCAAGCACACTATTCCCCATCTGTTAGTGCTGTTTTTTTTAACTGTCAGGCAGGGAACATGAAGATTGAGGAGCTTTCAGCGGGCCTGTCTTCCTGATTCTGCAGGTCCTCTTCTCCTCAGTGCACAAAACACTGATGCAGGACCCTTTGGGGCCAAGTGCCATGCTGGATGCTGAGGATTAAAGCAAAGAAGAGAAGTATGGGGTTCTCTGCAGTCAGGTGGGGAGACAGCCAGTTGACTAGATACCTACGTCAGTATGATCTGAACAGTTGAGAGAGAAAAAGGGAGTGTGAAGAGGGAAGTGACTGCCTCTATCTGAATGACTTAGGAAGTCTTTAGAGAGGGACCTCGGGAAGGTTTTGTAGATAGCATAGGAGTAGCTTAGGAAGGTGGGGAACAGGAGAGGTATGCCCGGTACAAAGTACACAGGTGTGGAATAGCACAGATGGAACTACAGGTTGTTCAGTTTCTGGAATGCCAAGTTCACAAGAATAAGAATGATACTGATGATCTTAACCATGACAATGACTATTTGCAGAACACAGACCAGGCCAGGCTCTGTACTAAATACTTTGTATCATCACAGACCATCTTCAAGACAACCTTATGAGACGGGCACTAATATTTTTTTATCGATGAAAATTCTGGGGGTGTCATAAGCCAAAGTCACACTGGCTGAGGCAAGTGTGGGGAGCTTGGGAAGGCTCCTCTTTGCCTTCTCATTGTCTCTTGCTTCTCTCTTTCTGCAAACTGGCCTCTTCTGTGCACTACATGACTTCCAGTTGTTTAGGAGTTTCATTAAACTCTTTGGCTTTCTTCCACCAGAGAGGGACTAACTCTCTTTCTTGGTTTTTTTTTTTAAATTTTTATTTATTTTATTTAACATCTTTATTGGAGTATAATTTCTTTACAATGTTGTGTTAGTTTCTGCTGTATAATAAAGTGAATTGGCTATATGTATACATATATCCCCATATCCCCTCCGTCTTGCACCTCCCTCCCACCCTCCCTATTCCACCCCTTTAAGTGGTCACAAAGCACCGAGCTAATCTTCCTGTGCTATGCAGCTGCTTCCCACTAGCCATCTATTTTACATTTAGTAGTGTATATATGTCAATACCACTCTCTCACTTCGTCTCAGCTTACCCTTCCCCCTCCCTGTGTCCTCAAGTCCATTCTCTATGTCTGTGTCTTTATTCCTGTCCTGTCCATATTAACAAATTGAATGATAAAAACCATATGATAATCTCAATAGATGCAGAAAAAGCTTTCAACAATATTCAACACCCATTTATTATAAAAACTCTCCAGAAAGTAGGCATAGAGGGAACTTACCACAACATAATGAAGGCAATATATCACCAACCCACGGCCACCATCATTCATTCTCAAGGGTGAAAAACTCAAACCATTTCCTCTGAAATCAGGAACAAGACAAGGTTGCCCACTCTCACCACTATTATTCACATAGTTTTGTAAGTTTTAGCCACAACAATCAGGGAAGAAAAAGAAATAAAAGGAATCCAAATTGGAAAAGAAGTAAAACTGTCACTGTTTGCAGATGACATGATACTATACATAGAGAGTCTTAATGATGCCACCAGAAAACTACTAGAGCTAATCAATGAATTTGGTAAAGTAGCAGGATACAAAATTAATGCACAGAAATCTCTTGCATTCCTATACACTAATGATGAAAAATCTGAAAGAAAAGTTAAGGAAACACTCCCGTTTACCATTACAACAAAAAGAATAAAATACCTAGGAATAAACCTACCTAAGGAGACAAAAGACCTGTATGCAAAAAACTGTAAGGCACTGGTGAAAGAAATTAAAGATGATACAAACAGATGGAGAGATATACCATGTTCTTGGATTGGAAGAAGCAACATTGCGAAAATGACTATACTACCCAAAGCAATCTACAGATTCAATGCAATCCCTATCAAACTACCAATGGCATTTTTCACAGAACTAGAACAAAAAATCTCACAATTTGTATGGAAACACAAAAGACCCTGAATGGCCAAAGCAATCTTGAGAAAGAAAAAAAAACAGAGCTGGAGGAATCAGGCTCCCTGACTTCAGATCTTTCTTGGTTTTAGTAAAAAAAAAAAAAAAAAATCCCAGAGAAGGGCTCAGATGGGCCCAGCTTAAGTTGGTTGCCCATTCTGGGATTAATCAGCAATGGCTGTAGATGGTAAGAATGTGACCACCCCAACTGGGACCAAATGGTTGGAGTGGAAGGAAGACCAGTTAGAGGAGAGGGTCCTTGGCGGACAAAAATCACATATGCCCCTTGCATTCTTTATTTTAGGAATGAGGATATTGAAGCTTGAGAGGCTGGCTAACATGTTGAGGTCACACAGCTAATAAGTAGCAGAAACTGGAATCCAATCTAAGTCTTTCTCTGTGGTTCTCAAAGAGGGAGGATTTTACACCCTCCCCTTGGCACAGCTGGCAACATCTGGAGATGTCTCTGCTTCTCACAACTCTGGTTGGGGGTGGGACTGTTTCTGGCCAGGGATGCTACTAAAATTGTACACTGCACAGGACAGCCCCACAGGGAATGATCCGGCTCAAGAATGGCAGTAGTGCTAAGGCTGAGAAGCCCTGGTCCATCTGAGTACTGATTACCACTCCCCTACACAGCCCCATACTCTTGAAGGGCCTTGCTTGGCCTTTGGTGGCTCCCAGGCCTCCTCCCCATGCATTTACAGACAATATGTTGGGTTATCTCAACCTCCTTTTTTTCGGTTTTGAGTCTTACCAGTTTCCCTGTCAGAGAGTTGCCTCCTTGTTTTCAAGTGCTGGGTTCAACTTGTGCACATAAATGCTAACTAGATGCCAAGTAATGGACAAAATTAAATTCAAACCCTTTGGAGCTAAATTATTTTATCAAAATTAAAGTTGATAGTCTAAAAAATGCTTTCAATATATGAGGATTACATATTATCTCTGCCTAGAACTGTTTTTCCATGAGGAGAGATGGATTTGCAATGAGGTAACTATATTCTTCTATCTCTCCCCTCAAGGATAATAGCAGTCTGTGGCATCAGAGTTGGTGAATTTGCCTGTGTTTTTTATTCTTTCAGGTGATGATCAGTCAGGTGCAGCCACAAGAGGAGACAAGGAGAGGCTCAGGAAAACAAGTTTATTATACCCACAGGTCCTAGAAATGGGAGGCATGGCACCCCGTGCGGGGCCACATGGGAAAACACCAGTGCTGGTCAAGAGTCAGAAGGGGCGGGAGTGAGGGGAGAACCTGGGCCACAGTCTTTACTGGAATTTCTGTGGGAAAGGCAAGGCAGGGAAGGGTACACAGTCTACAACTGGCTAGTTTAATAATTTCAGCGGGCTCCAGGCTATAGAGGTGGTCCCTAGCTGCCTACCACCCAGCCCTGGGATAATTAAAGCATTTTGTCCTCAGGGGTGTGCAGGCCAGTTAGAGGAGGTATGGCTCTGGGTTGGTTGGTTTGTAAATCAAAGGCATGTTCCCAGCTGAGTCCTCTGCTATCTCTAACAATTGTCTAGCACCAAGAGGGGCAGTCTCCCCCCAGCCAGAAAGGTTTTTAAGATGTCAAGCCATCATAATATGAAGAAAATAGAAAATGCAAACAATACGGCCTGGTAGCACAATTTTCTAATTCAACCAAGTGAGCTTAGCTGAGAATCTAATGCTCTTTGCAATATAACTCTAAATTATACTCCACTTTCCTCCTGCTCTCAAATAAACTAACTCCTCCCCTTTTTGTATTTCCATCCCCCACTCCCACCCCCACCACTGGCACCAATTTACCAAGTCACCAAGTTAGAACCTACAGAATTGACCCTTCTCTCTTCCTCATCCCCCCTAATTTGACATTTTGAGAACTAAATGCAATATTTAAAATCAAAGGCGGATTCTCTCTGTTTCTCAGAAATACCCCCTCCCCTCTGTCCTCAGTGCCGTTGGCTTGGCTAAGACTTGCTTCAGCTCTCCTTAGAGGGGTGCCTCCTTACCTACTGCTGTCCCTGTACTTTCTCTCTTCACTCCCACCCCAAAATAGTCTTCCACCAAAGTTATCTTCCAAAAGCCTGATTGGGTTTTATTTTGTTTTTTTTTTTACTTACAAGCCTTCAGTGTCTCCACACTCCCTGCAGAGTGAAACCCAGCCTTCTTACCATGCAGCAGACCATGCACCCTGTCCCAGTTGAGCACCAGCCTCCAGATTCTTTCTAGTTCCTGCCGTCTGCTGCTCTCCGCCTGTACTCCAGTCCCACCAGCAGGGGGCAGCATGCAGTGTTTAGGTGGAAGCCTCTGGAACAAGACCTTAGGGCTCAAATCCTGGCTCCACCATCTGTCAGTTGGATGATTTGGGGCAAGTCACTTAGCTTCTTGGTGCTTCAGTTTCCCCAGTCATAAGATGAGAATGGCACTTGTACCAACCTCACAGGTGAGGATTACATGCATTAATACACATAAGAACTTAGACTAGAGCCTGGCCCAAAGTATGAGCTCAATAAATATGAGTAGTCAGGCTCTTACAGCTCATGCTACCTTCCTTTCCCCATTTGATGAATGCCTGTCTTGACCTTCGGGCTCAGCTCAGCTGTCACTCCTTCCTGAAACCTTCCTGACACCCTGAGAAACAATTCCTCCTCTGTACTCCTGAACCTCTTTCTTACAAGTCCGTCTCTCCCTCTTCTCCTCCAGGGTGTGGTTCTTTCCTCTTCGTATTCATCACCATACCTAACTCTGTACCACCAAAAAGAAGACAATACCTGTTTGAAGGCATAAATATATAGAGAGCATGGGGTCAACACCAAAGTTTAGAGTCATTTGCCCGGGTCATCCAAAGTTACTGATCAGTTTACCTAAGCATTGTTTTCTCTAACTCTCACATTTCAGCTGTTCCTACTTGCCTACATTCAAAGGCGTGGAAAAAATCATTTACAGAGTTCAGTAGCTTGGTCCTTCCGCCTTCACCTGTCAGCTTTTATCCACATCAAGTGTTAGTCGTGTTTGTTATCAGTGCTTCCCAGATTCTCCATTACCTCTCCAGCTTGGTTTCTGTTTACCTGCCAGTACCAACCCATGACTGTTCAGCTCTCCTCCCTCATTAGTTTCTGCACACACAATTGAGAGGTTTCCCACAGTGAGACTGGCTACCAGGTCTCCAGGCTTGTGGCTCCAGTTGCTGTACAGTCAGGGCTTAAGTAATTATGTCTCCAGTAACTAGTAATCTGGGTATCTCATACTAGGTTCTGTGCTAAGAAAATGGCAGGCAGCCTATGGGATTTCCTTTTTTTTTTTTTTTTTTTTTTTGCAGTATGGGGCTTCTCACTGTTGTGGCCTCTCCCGTTGCGGAGCACAGGCTCCGGACGCGCAGGCTCAGCGGCCCTGGCTCATGGGCCCAGCCGCTCCGCGGCATGTGGGATCTTCCTGGACTGGGGCACGAATGCCCGTCCCCTGCATCGGCAGGTGGACTCTCAACCACTGCTCCACAAGGGAAGCCCTGGGATTTCCTTTTTCATTAAAAAAAAAAAAAAAAAATCTTGAAACATTGGGCCACTTCAGTCCTGAAAGACAGAAGCCACACTCCATTGTTCTTTATCAGCAGCCATCATGCGTTACATACCAACTTTTAGAGGGGTTCGTAAGAATGCATATTCCTGGGCCTGCTGCAAATGGTTCTCGTTCAGTAATCTGCGGTAGGGTCTAAGTATTTGCCTTTTCATCAAGGCATATAGTTTCCTAGGGCTGCCCTAACCAATTTCCAAAAACTTGGTGTCTGAAAACAAAAGGAATTTTTCTCCCACAGTTCTGGAGACCAAAATTGAAGGTGTCGGTAGATGAGAGGCCCCTCAAAGACACATAAGGAAGAACCCTTCCTTGCCTATTCCAGCTTCTGTGGGCTCCAGGCATTCCTTGGCTTGTGGCTGCATCACTTCAGTCTCTGCCTTCACCTTCACATGGCCTTTGCCTCTGAGTTGTGTCTCAAATATCCCTCTTCTTTCTCTTATATGGATACCAGTAGTTGGATTTAGAATTCATCCTAAACATAGGAGGCTTTCATCTGGAGAGCCTTAATTTAATTTCATCTGCTAAGATGCTATTTCCAAATAAGGTCACATTCACTGATACTGGGGGTTAGGACTTGGACATACCTTCTTGATGGGACTAAGTTCGACCCACTACAGAAAGTTATTCTGATTTATGGAGTTCTGGGATTATACTGTAAAAATGCTGCCCTAGGTCCTGGATCAGTTTTAGAGCTTATCTTTGTACTAGTTTATATTATATCTAAAGAGTGCTACACTAGAATACTAGTAAGTTGAAAAAAATAAGAAATAAAAGAGAATGCTCTCCCCCTGGGCAGAGCACATCTTCCTTCCCACATTGCTATTGTGGAAGAAAGGGAGGGGAGGAAGTGCAGAAGGGCTGGCTTCCTTCCTCTGCTCCATACTGCTCTCTCCCTTCCCCTCCTCTCCCCTCCTTTTCCCTCTTCTCTCCACCTCTCCCTCTCTCTCTCCCCTCTTGAATGCCTGGTCTTTTCCTTCCCAGCCAATATAAGACTTTGGCTCTAAAAGCAAAGTTCGAGGCTCAGACGCTGCCTCTTCACCAAATGCATGGAGCCTACGGCTGGAAACATAGATATTAAATGCATGAATGAATGAACAAACACACCAAAGAATGGACGTATTTCCTCTTCTTTCAACTCATGCAGGGCTTTGTATATTGAACCTTGAAAAATAATCAGCCCTTCCTCCCTGTAATCCTTATCCTGGTTTTCTCTTCCCTATGTCTTATCAGTATGGTTTTACCATTGAGATAAGATTCCTCCTTTTTCTCTTTTTGTGTGTTAGTCACCTTCCCCTGTTTCAAACTAAAGAAGTCTTTGAAACCAAGGATTCACAATAATACCTGCTTTTTCAGCAAAAGTATGGGCGTCTTAATTTCATGGCTGCAAACTGCCTTGCCTACAAGAGCCTCGCCTCTTTTTACCCTATGTTTATTTCCTGTACACCTAATCCTCCAACTATTGGTTACAAATCCTATAGCTGCTCCCTCTTTAAACAAGATACATTTTACCTTTCATACAGTCCTCAATCCCTTCTCTTCCCCAAAAACTCCAGGTCTTAGAACGTTTCCAGAAGCTGTGACCCTCCTTGACATTGGGATCAGGGCCAACAATCACACTGTGTCCCACCGCAAAGCTCTGCCTCACCTTTCTAACTCCCTTCTCAGATATCATCCTGAAAGCAAAATCTGGCCCAAAGCACCTCTTCACTGGTGTCCACCTCTCCCATCCTTGTACCCTGGCTATCCATTCTCCCCTCAGTGAATCCACTCCATGCAACAATATGGATGAGTGTCATAAATACAGTATGGATGGAGCCAAAGAGATAAAGATTCAAAAGAGTATGCACCATGTATAAAGAGTATGCACCATGTATAAAGTTTCTGTGGGTCTAGAAGCCAGTATAGTTGCCGTTACTCTTGGAGGGATGGGTGGGGGACAGATGAAGGTTTAACATTTGGCTCTCAGAAAAAGAAAGCCAAGATTTCTAGTATTGGCTGTTTTCCCTGTGTAAATACTCCTATCTTGGCCAATTTCAAGCTACTAATGCAATGTCATTTAATGCAGAATTGGGAAAAGCTATATCGTAGCACGACATTATGTGGAATTTCCACTGGACACATGTAAGTAACCTCAAGAGCATAAATACTAATAAAATGTATTAGAATGCTTTGGGGGCTTCCCTGGTGGCGCAGTGGTTGAGCGTCCGCCTGCCGATTCAGGGGACACGGTTTCGTGCCCCGGTCCAGGAAGATCCCACATGCCGCGGAGCGGCTGGGCCCGTGAGCCATGGCCGCTGAGCCTGAGCGTCCGGAGCCTGTGCTGCGCCATGGGAGAGGCCACAACAGTGAGAGGCCAGCGTACTGAAACAAACAAACAAACAAAAGAATGCTTAGGAAGTGGAGAATTTTGAATATTTATTACCTTTTTCTGAGTACTAAATGATCTGTCCAGCACCTCACTCACATGCAAATTTGAAAGCCCCAGCAGCTAATGTCTTCTAAGACATAGGACTGAAATGATGTCAAATGTCCAAATACCCTCTTGATTTCCACCATTCTTTTTTTTTTTTAATAGATTTATTTTATTTATTTACTTTTGGCTGTGTTGGGTCTTCGTTGCTGCGCGCCGGCTTTCTCTAGTTGTGGCGAGCGGGGGCTACTCTTCATTGTGGTGCACGGGCTTCTCACTGCAGTGGCTTCTCTTGTTGTGGAGCCCAGGCTCTAGGCGCGCAGGCTTTGGTAGTTGCGGCACATGGGCGCAGTAGTTGTGCCTCGCGGGCTCTAGAGCGCAGGCTCAGTAGCTATGGCACACGGGCTTAGTTGCTCTGTGGCATGTGGGATCTTCCCGGGCCACTGCTCGAACCCATGTCCCCTGCATTGGCAGGCGGATTCTTAACCACTGCACCACCAGGGAAGCCCGATTTCTACCATTCTTGAACCCTGCTAGTCTATCTATATTTATTCAGCTTATGAACAAATATTTAGCAAGCTATGTTCCAATCAGTTTTTCTTTTTGACAGTCTGTTGAAGTATAATTGACATAAAGTAAACTACACATGATTAAGTATACAATCTAAGTTTTTATATCTGTATATACACCCACAAAACCATCACCACAATCAAGATAATGAACATATCCACCAACCCCAACATTTCCTGATGCCCCTGTGTGACCCCTTCCTCCTTCCCTCCCTGCCTTCCCGCATCTCCAGGATACACTGATCTGCTTTCTGTCAATATACATTAATTTGCATTTCCTAGAATTTCTTACCTTGCCTTTTAATATAGTTTAATTAATTAGAAGTTTATATACATTTTTTTGATAGTTGCTGTGTTTAACAACGAGTTCATAAATTCCTGAAAATTTCATCCTCATAACTCACAAGCCACTAGGAGCCAGCTTCAGCATGAGACGGGGGTGGATAAGTGAATGGAATGGGCCATGAGGGGAGATTCTGGGCTTGGGGTGATGTTCTCTTTCTTGATCTGGGTGCTGGTTAGAGATCTTCACATTGTTAACATTTATTGAGCCGAACACTTACAATAAGTGGACTTTACTGAACTTATGAACTTCAATAAATTTACCTCCTGAGAAGCATGAGGATTAAAAAAAGACGGAGGCATTGGATCACTTTTCTTCCCTGTTTAAAATCTTTCTCTGGCTTTCTCCTGCATTTCAGCTAAAATCTAAGCTCCTTAGTACAGCTCTCAAGCCCTGCCTTGCAGATTCTGGCCCCTGATTCTATTTCCAGCTTTACTTCTTCAAGCCTCCGGTCCTCAAACCTGGTATGTTCTTTCCAGCCTTCGGGCCTTTACACATGCTCTTACCTCTGCCTGGAGCTCTTCCTGCCACTTTCTCTAGAACTCCGAGTCCTTCCAGCCTGGACTGGTCAGTCAAAACCTAACCTTCCCAGGTCTGCCCCCCGCCCCCACGAGCTGCTGTCTCTAAAGTCGAGTTACTCTTTTTCTCAAAGTCTTATTTTTTTCTTTCTAAATACTATTAAAACTGGGTTATTCTTTGTTTGTTTCTGGCTTGTGCCCCCTACTAAAGTATAAGCTTTATGCAGCCAGGAATCATGCATGTCTTGTTGATCAGTGTGACCAGGGCACAAGGTCAGGCTCCTAGAAGGTGCTCATTTTGTGAATGAAGCCCTTGATCCTTGGCTGTCTCGGGGCCTGTGGGGAAGCTCTGGCCCAGGGCATGTGTGTGGCTGCAAGGAAGAGAGCAGAGACACTGGCCCAATGTGCAGATTGGGAAGCACTTTGTGTCATTCCTAACCAGCTGCAGGTTCCACAGCCTTCTTCCCACAACAGCCTGAGAGAGTCTAGCTCCACCCCAGCGCCCACGGTCTTCAGATGAGGACACTGAGCCCCGAGTGCCTGGTCCTGAGAACCCCTTTTCCTGGGCCCCACCCAGAACTCACGTCCCTTCATCACATTGTCAGAAGCCTCTCTTCACTATTCCAAGGATTTTCTAGTCAGGGCTCTCACTGTTGCCCAATTTAATTAATGCCCTGGCAGTGGGCTGACATTCACAGGCCTTCACAGTGTAAGAAAAGAGCTTGTACCATCACACGGGACTAACACATCAAGCTTCTGCCACTGAATGTCTAATGAATTCATTCCTGCAGGCGTTCTGAGAAGTGTGAGAAAACGAAGGCTTAGATTGGATGAAGAGCTATCTATGACAGTTATAAGGCATGAAATCAACAATGCCTCACTTTCCCAAAGAATTGGAAACTTTTTAATGTCAAAAATATAGCAAGACATCTCCTGACAAACATATGTAGTGATGCTATCCTCTTAAGAACAACCTTTTGTGATTATCGGTATTTGGTTTCCCAGTAAAACGTAGTCACATTGACCTTGGGGTTTCCAGGCATTAAAATGATGTGCTGAGTGAAGTGGAGGGAGGGGCAGGGCACTCATATTTTTAGTACATACTTTGTTCCAAATACTGTGCTAGGTGTTGACCTCCCTATGCATACTGGCCTTCTCATTAAGGACTTCAGATTTAAGTGTGAAAGGAAATATATCAGTTAGGTAGGATCTGAGATGATGTAACAAAGAGACCCCAACAGTATAGAGGTTCCAACAGGTTAGAAGTTGATTTCTCTCTCACATAACTGTCCATAAGTAGGAAGCCTAGGATCAGGAGGTGGCCAGGCAATCCTTAAGACAATGCTTCTTCTTCTGAACCCAAGATGGCTGCTCCCTCTGCTGTTGTTGTGTTTGCATCCCAGACAGCAAAGTCAGGGAAAGGCAAGGTGATCTTTTCTTTTAAGGGCATGATCCAGAAGTACCACACATCATTTCTGCTCACAGCCCTAAATAGCAATGATTTAAGCAACACAGAAGTTTATTTCTCCCTCTGAAGGTAAGAGAAGGTATCAGTCTGAAGGTAAGCAGTCCAAGGACCTCCATGGTGTCAAGAACCACCTTTCTTCTTGTTATTCTATTCATCCCCCATAATTTGCCATCTTCTACATGGTAGAAGGTAGCTCACCACCATATGTTCCCCATGGGGACCAGAGGAAAGGAGAAGGAAAGGACAACTCTTTTCATTTTAAGGGCACAATCTAGAAATTCTTCACATTGATTTTGTTCACATTCTATTGGCCAGAATTTGGTCACATAACCAAAACTGGCTTCAAGAGAAGTTGGGAAATGTGCCTAGCTAAAATTAGGTAATTCTATTAGCAGAGGAAGAAGACATAAATGCTTTCTGGTTAAAAATAACCCTCTCAGACTTCCCTGGTGGCGCAGTTGTTAAGAATCCTCCTGCCAATGCTGGGGACACGGGTTTGAGTCCTGGTCTGGGAAGATCCCACATGCCACGGAGCACCTAAGCCAGTGCACCACAACTACTGAGCCTATGAGCCACAACTGCTGAAGCCCATGCACCACAACTACTGAAGCTGAGTGCCTAGAGCCTGTGCTCTGCAACAAGAGAAGCCAGCACAATGAGAAGCCTGTGCACCACAACAAAGAGTAGCCCCCACTCGCCACAACTAGAGAAAGCCCACGTGCAGCAACGAAGACGCAACGCAGCCATAAAATTAATTTTTTAAAAAAGAAAGAAAATAGCCCTTTCTGTCATAGAAAGTCATTGTAGGGATTTGTGCAAGGCAGTGACACAATGTGACTGATTCTTCAGAAGTTGTTATGGATGCTAGAGGAAAGTAGATTCAGGAGGGAAGAGTGGAAACAGAGAGACCAGTGGAGAAATAAAGATAGCTTGGTCTAGGGTAGTAGTAGCTGAGGTGGTGAGAAGTGACCTGATTTGAGATATATTTTGAAATCTACTTCCAAAAACCCTCAGCTGGGCTTTCTGAAGGGTTGGATGTGAAGTGAGACAAAGAAAGAGGAATTGAGGGTCTTTGGATGAATGGCTTCTTCAGGTCATTCAGGGTTCAGCTCAAACACTGGAGTTATCCTCGATCCACTGCTTCCTGGCAGTCACACTGTTAACATCATCCTAGTTTTTCTTCCTAAAACGTATCTCCATCTGAAAGGATCTTGTTTAGTTTTCTGTTTAATTATTTACTACCTCCTCCAAATAAAAGGTATGTTCCATGGGTGGAAACTTGGTCTATCCTGTTCATTCCTCTACTGTTGTCATCTAGAACAATGCCTGGCACATAGAAATATTGAGTGGTAACCAACATTTAATATTTGTTGAATGGATGAATGAGCTAAGACAGATAGTTGGTGTATCTGAAGATAACAGAATAAAAAGAAAAGTTAAACAATATAACAAGAAAATGGAATGATGAAAGCCAATGAGCTACACAATGAAGGGTCTATGGTGTTTTTAAAAATGATTAAATATTGACCAATGCTATCACATAATCTTTGTGAAGTTGTTATTCTAAAGTTTACAATCTATAAGTGCCCCAGCAGAAGTCAGGTTACTCTAAAAGAAGAAGTAATCAGGCCGATCCTAAACCTTCCTTCAGCCCAATAGATAAATAACAGATAAAAAATATCAAATAAAAAAAAAAGCAATCCCCAGAGATCTAAGCAGGAAAGGGAGTGACTCAAGAATTCTAAAACAATCAAATTGTCATTCTCCACCCCAAAACTGTTAGAACTAATAAATGAATTCATCAAGGTTACAGGATACAAGGTTAATATACAGAAATCTGTTGCATTTTTCTACCCACTAATAATGAAATATCAGAAAGAGAAAGTAAAAAAAAACCAATCCCGTTTAAAATTGCATTAAAAAAAGTTTAAATACCTAGGGACAAATTTAACCAAGGAGACATATATGCTGAGTACTTCAGAACATTGACGAAGGAAATTAAAGATTATTCAAAGAAATGGAAAGATATCCCAAGTTCTTGGATTGGAATAATCAAAATTATTAAAGTGGCTATACTATCCAAAGCAATCTACAGATTTAATGCAATTCCTATCAAAATGCCCAGGACATTTTTCACAGAACTAGAACAAATAATCCTAAAATTTATATGGAACCACAAAAGACCCAGAATTGCCAAAGCAATCCTGAGAAAAAAGAACAAAGCTGGAGGTATAACCCTCCCAGACTTCAGACTGTACCACAAAGCTACAGTAATCAAAACAGTGTTGTACTGGTACAAAACAGACACAAAGATCAATGGAACAGAATAGAGAGCCTAGAAATAAACCCATCCACCAATGGTCAATCAATCTACAATGAAGGAGGCAAAAATATACATTATAAAAAAACAATCTCTTCAACAAGTGGTGCTGGGAAAGCTAGACAGCCACATGTAAAAGCATGAAATTAGAACATTCCCTCACACCATATACAAAAATAAACTCAAAATGGCTTAAAGACTTAAATGTAAGACACGAAACCTTAAAACTCCTGGAAGAGAACATTAGTGAAACAATTTTGTACATAAATCATGGCAATATTTTCTTGGATCGGTCTCCCAAGGCAAAGGAAACAAAAACAAAAACAAACAAATGGGACTTACTTAAACTTAAAAGCTTTTGCACAGCCAAGGAAACCATCAACAAAACAGAAGGACAACCTGCAGAATGGGAGAAAATATTTGGAAATGATGACAAGGGGTTAATATCCAAAATATATAAATAGCTCACACAACTCAATAGCAAAAAAACAAACAATCCAATCAAAAAATAAGCAGAAGACTTGAACGGATATTTGCCCAAAGAAGACATACAGATGGCTAACAGGAACATTAAAATGTGCTCAACATCACTAATTATAAGAGAAATGCAAATCAAAACTACAAAGAGGTATCACCTCACCAGTCAGAATGGCCATCTTCAAAAAGTCTACAAATAATATGTTGGAGAGGATATGGAGTAAAGGGAACCGTCATACACTCTTGGTGGGAATGTAAATTGGTGCAACCACTATGGAAAACAGTATGGAGGCTAAAAAACTAAAGATAGAACTACCATATGAACCAGCAATTCCACTCCTGGGTATATACTGGAAAAAAACGAAAACACTAATTCAAAAAGATACAGCCACCCCAGTGTTCATAGCAGCACTATTTACAATAGCCAAGACATGGAAGAAACCCATGCCCATCAACAAACAATTGGATTAAGAAGATGTGGAATGTGTATTTATATATATGAATATTACTCAGCCATAAAGGAGAATGAAATACTGCCATTTGCAGCAACATGGACGGACCTAGAGAATATTATGCTTAGCAAAATAAGTCAGACAGAGAAAGACAAATACTGTATGATATCACTTATCATGGAATCTAAAAAATAAAACAAATGAATGTACATAAACAGACTCACAGACATAGAATACAATCTTGTGATTACCAAAGGAGAAAGGGAATGGGGAGGGATAAATTAGGAGCCTGGGATTAACAAACACAAACTACTATACATAAAATAGATGAGCAACAAGGATTTACTACATAGCACAGGGAACTATACCCATTATCTTGTAATAACCTATAATGGACTATAATCTGCAAAAATACTGAATCACTGTGCTGTACACCTGAAACTAATACAATATTGTAAATCAACTATATTTTAATTTTTTTAAATTGTCATTCAAATATGAAGAACTCTGGGAATATATCACTCATATATCCCTTTTGGAATGAAAAGATACCACCAGGGCCACTGGGCATGATTAAGAATAAGGTATTTATGAAGGGGGTGATGTTGAGACACATAAGGATTATTGGTGAACATTGAAATATATTAAGCATAAAGTGAATTTTTTAAATATTTATTTATTTATTTTGGCTGCGCAGGGTCTTAGTTGTGGCATGCAGGAACTTTTTAGCTGCAGCAGGTGGAATCTTTAGTTGCGGCATGCAAACTCTTAGTTGTGGCATGCCTGTGGGAATCTAGTTCCCTGACCAGGAATGGAACCTGGGCCCCCTGCATTGGGAGCACAGAGTCTTAGAGTCTTAACCACTGGACCACCAGGGAAGTCACTAAAGTGAATTTTTAAATAATTATGGTTATAAAACATAATGTAAAAGTTACAGTTCTCAAAAGAAAAACTACATAACATAAGATAATAACAGAATATTGATTTAACAGATACCAACCTAATAGTGGTTTAAATAATATAGAAGTTTATTTCTCCCTCTTACAGAAGTCTGAGTGCAAACAGTCCAAGGCTGATCTAGGGTCCATGGCATTAGGAACCCAGGTTTTCTCTCTCTTGTTGCTCTCTATTCCCTACAGGGGGGCCCTCTTTGGCTTGGTTGAATATGGCTTCCCACCAACCATGTCCACTGGTCCGTATTCTAGAAGCAGGAAAGGTTAAAAGAGGGAGGAGGGGCAGAGGTTGCACTGACATCTTCTGCTCACATCCAATTAGTTGGCTATCTACCGGCAAGGGGCAAGGGAGGCTGGGAAATCTTGTCTTTCGCTGTGTGGTACATGTCTACCTAAAACTTCTATTATTATGAAAGAAGTAGAGAAAAGATATGTATGGGAAAGGGAGATGCCATCAATCTTTGCCATACTACTTCAGGGGTTCTTGTGAGGATGAAATGAAATGTCAGGACACATGCTTAATACCTATATCAACACAGTAAGCATCCAGAAATTATTTGGTATTATTTTTAAATGAAAATAATCTTACTTTTTCTTATAAAAATGTTGGTTATAAAGTATTCGAACAATATGAAAGAACACAGAAAAAGTAAATGTCACTCCTTACTCCACCTTTAGAGTTAACCACTGCTAATACTATGTCCATATCTGATAATTTGTCAGGTGTTTGAGCCCAGTATGTATTTTTATAAATGTTTCAACACTTAAAAAAAAAAGAATATGTATAGCGAGGGTGGGAGGGAGACGCAAGAGGGAGGAGATATGGGGATATATGTATATGTATAGCTGATTCACTTTGTTATAAAGCAGAAACTAATACACCATTGTAAAGCAATTACACGCCAATAAAGACGTTAAAAAAAAAGATAAACACAACAACATGTATTCTCTATTTACAGGGTAAAACATCGATGTTTGTCTATGTTATTTCAACCATATTAGTTATGTTTTACATTTTTGTGTTATGTTATTTGGTGCAAAAAGATTTATGATAGCTATACTTTGGGGTAGTTATACTTCCCCTTGGTTTTGAACATCTGAAGTTAACATCACAACCCTTCCTTATTTTCTACTTCCACTTCCCTGGACACTCCGGTTGATATAAGAATTTGACCCAAGCAAATTCAGAACTTTAACAGGTTAATTTTTTAAAAGGGCTCAATTTTCTTCTTCCCTTTCCTCTTGACAACTAAGGTGCAGTTTACAGCCACCTGCTTTGTACGTAGTAATCTTGGGTTCTATAAGAATCTGAGATCATGTAAATACTACATATCCTATTTGAATCCACTTCCCCCATATTGAAAAAGATTGTGCCTAAACTCCAGGGAGTTTGAGTTTTCAGTAGATTTCAAGTGGAGCTATCAATTCACAGCTAATGTGCAGTTCAAAGGAAGTTTAAGGGCTTCTTTTCACTCCTTTGAGAATGTCACATATACTGTAGTATTTGTACACATTTTGTGCTTCCTATAGAGAAGCGGCCACTTCAGAGTTGGCATTCTGATTACCAAGAGGCAAGTCAGGGCTTTCCAAATTTATTCTCATTTCTTTTGAATTCCTCTCATTAAGGGGGAACTATGAAGAAAAAGTAAATCCTTGCTTATTTGCACCTATTTTTTTCTTTCTAAGACAAGAATAATGATGATGCCAGGAACCAGTTGAGGGTACCTATTATGCGCCAAGCACTTTACATACCTCATCTTTCCTCTGACGCTCATCGCCACCCTGCCACATGCGTGCCATCTGCCATTGTGCAGATTCAAGAGCACTGACGCTCAGAAGGTGAAGAGACCAATAGTTACACATGTAAACTAGCTGTAGCAAGAAGGAGCTGGAGTTCGAACCAGTTTTGTTTGACTCCAAAATGTCTGTTTATTCCACTGCTCCAAGAGCTGGACTTCTGGGGGAAGCAGAAAATTCTTTGTTTTTCAATGTGTTGAGTAATGTTTCCTCTTTTTCTCTTCTTGGATGCTCTTTACTGGAGTCCAATGAGAGCAAATTCCATATGCAGCCACAGAGATGCAAGTCTGAAGGAGTGGAAAGCTAGAACCTGTTTAATTTACAGTTCAGCAAGCAAATATAATTTCCTTACATAAACCCTCCAGGAGAGTTGACGGAATCAAGCCTCTTGTTATTTTAGTGCTGTAATTCCAGAATGTACCTCAGTGATTTAACAAAAACATTGATACCAAATATTGCTCTGCAACTATTGCAAATGTCATACAAAGTTTTGTTGTTGTTTAGAGTACATCATCAGCTCTGTAGCAAAACATTATCCCTAGTTTCAGAAATGCTAACTGCATTTACAATGGCAAAATAGGTAGAATTTTATGAGTTACTTAGATTTTTTTTTTTCTCACAACCAACTAAAATTCCTAATATGGAACTTTGGGAAAAAAAGAATTGTCCCTCTTGATTGCAGATGTATTTCCATTAACATGAGCTGTACTTGTAATACAGGGTGTTTTAGCATCATTGGCGAAAAGGAACTGGGAATGGTTTATGGGAAGAAGGAAAGGGTTTGGATCAAACCCACAGTTCAGAACTGGTTATGTGTGGCATTATACCTGTAGATCTTTCCACAAATTCAGGCCCTTCTCCAGAATCACTGATTCAAAATATTGAGAAATGGAGTCACAGGCATGTGTACTGAAAAACTGTCACAGGTGATTATGATGTTCATCGCTGGTTAAGAACCTCTGGGCTGGAGCATGCCTTCCTGGGATGGTACACTGAAAAACAATAACAAAATATTTTCCTTAGAATGCTGGCTTCCACTAAACAATTCTTCTTCCCTCCCCTTTCCTCACTCTAAGAAAAAAAAGTAAAAGAATTGTACAATGAGATAAACGTGGGCAGATGTTCAAAGATGGGATGTCTGCATCATCTCATTCTTAAGAAATGTGCCTTCGTTATCTGTTGTGAGCACCTGATGCAGGTGATGTTAATAGCCACTTGCTGGACTTCCCCAGTGGCTCAGTGGATGAGACTCCATGCTCCCATTGCTAGGGGACCTGGGTTCAATCCCTGATCAGGGAACCAGATCCCACATGCATGCCGCAGCTAAGAGTTCACATGCCGCAACTAAGGAACCTGTCTGCCGCAACTAAGACCAAGTGCAATCAATAGATATTTTTTAAAAAATAGCCATTTGAATGCTGGGAAAGAGTTTTTGAGAACACTAAGTGCAGTTTTTACTAATAAAGCCCAACAAAGAAACCAAAATACATTCTTTTCATCCAATCCTATGATAAATAGAAACAACAACGGAAATCATGGAGTCCAACTGCTTCACTTACATTCAGAGAAACTGAGCCCAAAGGTGGGGAAGTGACTTCTATGTCCCACAGCTTTTCCCTATAGTACAAAGTATGCAATTCAATGACCAACCTAGGAATACAAACTGAGCTCTCCATTCTTTTTTGGAATGTTGCCTTACTGAAATTAGAACACAGAAACAGCTTTTCAAGCAGGTTCAGAAATGAGACTCTACTCTTCAATAAAGCACCAGCAGTTTAGCCAAGAAGTGTTAAGGGAGGGGAAAAAAAAATCTGCCTTGAGCATATTCTTTAGCAAAGTTGCCCATCTTCACAAAGAGTAAAATAATCAAAGCTTCCTTTACATTTGCTTTCCTGTCCTCAATGTGAATTGTTCTTTGAGGACAGATATTTAAGAGTAGATTTAGCCTGAGTTTCATTGCGTGCAGTTTTTCTGGATCTATACCCTCAGGTGTACTCTTCCAACATCAGTCTCTCTCCCTTCCTGAGCACCTACACACACACACACACACACACACACACATGCACACACACATGCACACACAAGCAGTCCTGAACAAAAGCCTTGGAGAAGAGAACTAGAATAAGAACTAAGATCTGATATTAAATAACCCATATTATATCATTAATGTCTTGTTGGATGTTATGAGCTGAATTGTGCCCCCCACCACTAAATTCATAAATATTAAGTCCTAGTCCCCAGTATCTCAGAATGTGTCTGTATTTGGAAATAGGATCTTTAAAGAGGTAGTTTAGTTAAAACAGAGTCATTAGGGTAGGTCCTAATCCAATATGAATGGTATCCTTATAAGAAATTGGGAGACAGACACACAATAAGGGAAGAACATATGAAAATACAGAGAGGGGATGGTCATTACAAGCCAAGGTGAGAGATCTCAGAAGTCAACCCTGCCAACACCTTGATCTCAGACTCCTAACCTCCAGAAATGTGAGAAAACAAATTTCTGTTGTTTAACCCACCAGTCTTACCATCCAGTGGTATTTTGTTATGGCAGCCCTAGAAAATGAATACTTTGGGTCATTGTATTCATCTGCCATGGAGGTAAGATTTAATCCCATTCTTTAACAAGTTCATGCTCAGAATGGAATGCCAGTGTCATCATTTTAACCCTTTAGTTAAAATAAGGACCCAGGCATGGTTTCAGATAAGATGCTTCTGCTGGCAAATAACAGATAACCCAACTCCAGTGACTGAAGTCACAAATGGTATGTGTTTGGCTCAAACAACT
Organism: Kogia breviceps; assembly: GCF_026419965.1. Lineage (NCBI taxonomy): Eukaryota > Metazoa > Chordata > Mammalia > Artiodactyla > Physeteridae > Kogia > Kogia breviceps. Next base: position 27,175,649 of record NC_081328.1, read on the forward strand.
GAACTGTCAAGAGGTGGTTGGTGCAGGCTACAACTGAAGTTTGATTGGGGTGTGGCCTCCTCTGCCCCCCTTGTTTATCAGGTGTGTGGTGGGTTGGCTCCCCTCAAGGTGGACAGATGGCATCAGTGGTTACACATGCTTCTTTATTCCCATGCTAGGAGAAAGGATGTCATCATGTAACCACTGAAACAAGTTCAGGCTTTCTCTCATTGAATAGTCATTGTTACACTAATAATAACAGTATCAACAACAAATGTTCATTGCGCACTTAACATGTAACGGTCACCATTCTAAGTGCTTTTGCTGAATTAACTCTTCTAATCCTCATAAAAAGAGTAATGGGACTACACTGATTTGTTAATTCAATCAAGGCCAGCCCCTGAAGCTGAGGGGAGGTAAGCCCTGCCCCCCAAAGTATAAGGTCATTACACAATGTGCAGAATGGATATTAGGGAAACAACCACAGTATGAACTACAGCCACGTCTCTGCAAAATCATAACTGCACCATGCTTCTGTTTTCCTTAACCATCTAGCTTAATACAGGCAAAAAGTAAGAAATGGTCTGCTTTCATAGTCCATATTACCTAAATTACTTTTCTCCTAAATGTCCTTTTCAGTGTCACAGTATTGTTTTCTCCTTGCAGGTACAGATGCCAACAGAGACCAAGCGGAAGCATGTTGGTTTCTGGAACTTCGTTCCCAAACACATGAGCAGCCTTCCTCCTGCAAGTTATAGTGGCCTTTTGGGTCAAACTCAGGGCCTCTTTGATTTTGCTGCTGTTCTGACATTTGCAGAGAGGCGTTGAAACTTCATGTCTTGTTCTGGCTTGTGTGGAGCTACTTTCTCTTCCTCTTGATTCACAGCAAGAAAGGAGTAATCAGACTAATCAGGTATTTGTGCTGCTTTAGTTAGTATCACTCCTATCCTCCCCTCCTCTCCACCTCATACATGCTACCTGTAAGGATGAAATGCATTGATCCTCTATTTTCCATTTTTAAACTTGAATTCATTCAGAATTTTATCATGAAAACTAGAAATGCATGTACTATGATTTATGGCATCCTAGTAAATCAAGTGTTAATCTCATCAGGCTACGTTGACTTGAAATAATTAACGGGCAACTTACTGCCTGAAATGCTAAATACTTACATGCCACCTTAGTACAAATTTACTACAACTTTTTTGGAAAATAATTTGACAATGCTTTACAAAAGGACACAAATATTTGTGTCTTCTATGCAGCCATCCTGTTCCTGGGGTTTAGTTAAAAGTGGAGGGGGAAAGTATAGCGCATAATGATGTTCATTAGACTGGTTTAGAATAACATAAAAGGAAACTATATACATTCCAACTACATGCATGGCTAAAACAATTATAGTAAAGAACTCCGTGAGGGTAACATTATGTAACTATTAGTAGCTCCCTTTGTTTGGAACACTTTTCCACCCCCTCTGCCTTACTTCTCTGCCAGCTAACTCCCACTTAGTCTTCAAGGCTCGGGGTACCCACCCCTGCGCTCGGGTGCCCCTCCTCCCCTGGGCTTATGTAACACCTGGGCACACCTCTATCGAAGGATTTACAGCCCACAGCGGTGTAGACCATTGACTTTGCTTGTCAGTCTCTTCCACTGGATTTCAACCCACTTAGGCAGAGCCTGTCCTTTGTGCAACAAGTTTAAAATCAGAAAGGAGGCACGAAATAAAATGATTCCTAATACATAAAATTCAGGCTTCAGTTGATTCAGGGCTGCCTTCACACACACCCAGCCCCATCACACCCAGTGATGGCACCACCATCACCTCTGAAGTCTCTTGTAGAAGGTGAGAAATGTGCCTAAAATCCTTGTAGGGGGGTATATTTGGGGGGCGGTGGGCAAGAGATTAGAAATGGGGCCTGTAGAACATTCCTGCAAATGTTCAGGAACTATTCACATTCTTTTCTATTTGCTTTGACAAAGTTTGTTTCCTTGCATGTCTGAGTTCCCTTATCACATGGGGAGCGCAACGGATCGGTGGGATTCGTTTGTCACTGAAACGCGACGCACTTCCCTTCCTTCCAGGCTGCAATGCTTCAAAACGCCGCGTGCGGGTGTCAGGGACGTGAGGCAGCTTTCCTTTGCCGTGTGTTTCCACCCCGTTCTGGGAGGCTCAGTGCGGCGCTCCACTTGCCCGCCCGACTTCGGAGCGGAGAGCCCCGGAGGAAGGAGAACCGGCGAATCCTCGCGGGCGCCGGGCGCTCGCGGACCCCGCCCGCCCCGCCGCGCCCGGCCGTCACGTTGGGGTTGGAGCGCCTGCCGGCTGTGCCCAGGCGGTAGGCGCCGGGGTAGCTGAGGGGAGCGAGTCACGTGACAGGAGGAGTCTGACCTACTTTTCCTGCGGTCGGCGCAGGCGCACTCCTCCTCTGCGTGCCGCTAGGAGCCTCACGTGGAATCGCACGTGCGGCTCCTCCACTGGGGGCTGCGGGCAGGTCGCGTGCGGGGTGGGGCGGCGGGCGAGTGGGCCGGGCGAGGGCGGAGCCAGAGCTCGCTTGAGGGTCTCGTAGTCCTCAACCCAATATCTAACCCGCAGGTTTAGGGAAGTGCTCAGGCGCCCCACGGGGCTGCCCGCGAATTCATCAAATTTAACGTTCATGAATTCAAAAATGAAAAAGTTACTGTACATAAGCCCTTTGAATCAGCAATTCCAGGACTCGGAATTTATCCTACAGATGGGTTCCCACTTCTGTGAAATGTCTCCCTAGAAGGATAATCATGACATCACTGTTTTACATCCCATTATCGTTTCCGCAAACGATGGGAAACGCTCTAAGTGTCCAACGGTAAACATGGTCAAATTCATGGAAGGAGAAATTACGTTTGGGCTATGTTTGGAATTCTCTGAAGTGGTTTAAAAGAAATGGACAGCCCTACAGACACTGATATGGAGAGGCCTCCAAAATACATTATGTGATCTAAAAAAAATAAAATGGAGCACAGCAGTGTATATGGGATGCTACTGCTGCGTACAGAATAGCTCTAGAAATATGCACAAGAAATGCAAAGGAAGGTTTACTGGCTACTGAGGGCTAGGGGAGGAGAGAGACTACACTTACACACTTTGGTAACTTCATGTACCCTGTATGATTAGTTTATCTTTAAAAATAAAAATAAAATTTAAAAACAAAGAGTTATTTACCACTGTGTGCTGGGCACCAGGTTTTTTGTAAATCATTTCCTTCTAGAAAGTTCGTCATGTACAGTACTTTTTATTCTCTTCAGCTTGTATTTTAATGTTTCAAGCTTTCTGATAAATTCTGTTGAGAAAAAATTTTAACTCCCAAGATAGCCACTAACAAGACTTCCACATCTTTAAGATCCTCTGCATGTTCTATCTCCTAAGGGAAGACATCTTAACAGAGGGACTCTCAACAACAAACATTTGCATGATAAAGCCTACACAGCAGTTATGCATGCATCTATGATTAACTTTTACTCTCCCGACCACTCTGTGAGTTTGTAATGCAGCTATTATTGTCATTATATGTATACCAGTTATATTTGGTTGCAAGGAACAGAAAATCCAACTCTAAGTGGATTGAGTTGAACTTGAACAGGTACCTCATTTAACTGAAGTCCAGGATAGGATGGACTTCAGGGATAGTCTGATTCAGCAGCTAAACAATGTCACCAGGAGCTGGTTTCTTTCCGTCTGCAGTGCCTTCTATGATGTCAGTTTCGTCTAAAGGTTTGGGAAGGTCTTACTTAATGAAAATGCTTCTCTTCCAGAGTCTGCGAGCAAATGTCTTCCCCATACTCTAATGGTAGCAGGAGATCGGATTATTGTCATTCATTTGGGTTAATCCATTATCCCACTTGCTTTGAGGGGAGCTACAGAGAACAAGCAAACATACTGGATGTAGATCTTGAAGAGGCAAACACAGTGCCCCTCACATCACTTTTATTACTACTATTGCTATTATTGTCCCCCTTTCCAGGTGTGGATTGGGTGACAGATCTTGGTTTGCCCCAAATTATGCAGCCAGTGTATTTGCAGTTTTTCCTGCAATGCACATCTTCCCAGTGAGGGTGTGAGTAACAGCGTCAGTACATCAGGGAAAATCTGTCTCCACTACTACAGAAACAAGTTATGGTGAGAGATTAAGTGGTGTCATTTTGGCAGAATCATATAAAGGAAGTACACAAACACCACATTTATGCGCTATTTCTTCATCCACACATCCAATAGGTATTAGACTCCCACTATATGTGGAAGCACAAGGGCTCTTGGAGAAAAATGGAAGACATTTATGACCCCTAAACTCAAAGGAAATATAGTCAACTTAGGCAAACAAGATAGACACTTGGAAAACTTGAAAATAATGATATGAGACAGCATGCAATTAAGTGCCTAAGTGGATGATAATGCAGTGCAGCAGGTATTCACAGCAGAGAGAGACCACATAGGTAGATATTAGTTTAAAGAGACAACAAATAGAAGAGGGTCTTGAAGGATGCCTCAGATGGGGTCAGATATACAGGGGAGAAAGGAAGGGCTATATAGATGGTTGTACACCATATGAGCAAAGGAGTGGAAGTACAAATGAATCTAGTATTCTCAAGATTAGCAACCAGACTTATTGGCATGGGGAAGGGTTGTGTTGGAGAGGAGTGAGAGATGACGAAGTGTAAGAAACCAGGTTCCCCAGGTTTATATCCCTTGCGGATAAAGATGCACAGTAATTATTTAAATTGCACTGGCTCCTGCTCCTACCTGCCCATCCTTTCCAATCCCATCCAGTTATATCAGAGAGTACTCAAGGGCCCTTCACATGTGCTCAGAGATCAGTCAGCCAATTACTGTCACCCCACAGCAACTGCCATGCACTTCCTGTCCTGCTCGGTTCCCCTTCATATCATCCTTTCCTAGGAAGCAGGATGAAAGATGTCTCACCCCCACTTGACTGTGTATATGGGAAGGAGAGGAAGGAGTCAGGAGTGATTCCAAATGTATCCACTGTGTTTGTGGCGTGCTATGTCATCACATAGAGAACGTTACATTACACAGAGAACATGCCCATGTAATTGGCATGTTCATGCCGTAAAGGGAAGCTTCTCCTCCAGCCAACCGAATGTTCAAATATTCAACAACTATCAGTTCAAGATCAAGGCACACTCTCAAGGGCAGGGCCAGGACTAAACTGAGGCAAATGAAGCTGCTAAGGAGGACTTCACTTGGGATCTTGCAACTTTACGGGAATGGTATGCCCCTGTCTTTGTCTTGTAATCGGGACAGGCCCAAACTAGAAACCTCAAAGTGTCCATCTGAGACATTAAGACTCACAGCATATCAAGGAAGTCAATAGTCGGCTGTGGTAGATGTTGATTTTGACTCACATCCATGTATTTATTTGTCTGTTTTTTCCCTCTTTCTATTTCTTTCTTTTGAAAATCTTTCTCATCCATCCTTTTTTCCTACAGCCCAAATCATACGCTACACTTTGGATTATTAACTTGGTGTGTGAATTTATGTGGATATATAAGTTGTCTGTCCACCTGATAATTAAACATACATGCATTAGTGGTCTGCAAGGGTAGACCAGGGATGCATTAGTTGTTAGGACTATGATGAAAATAAACAAAAATCAATGAAATGCTTGCTTTCCAAGAAATCCCATCTTATAAGGAGGAGACAAGTGTGTAAACAAATAAGGGCAATAAGCAAGTGTAGGGCTTCCCTGGTGGCACAGTGGTTGGGAGTCCGCCTGCCGATGCAGGGGACACGGGTTCGTGCCCTGGTCTGGGAAGATCCCACATGCCGTGGAGCGGCTGGGCCCGTGGGCCGTGGCCCCTGAGCCTGCGCGTCCAGAGTCTGTGCTCCGTAACGGGAGAGGCCACAACGGTGAGAGGCCCGCGTACCGCGAAACAAAAAAAAAGCAAGTGTAAAATTTTGCCAGGGTCGTAGGGATACAAGAGAGTGAACAGCTCCCTCTACCACAGTTGGCAGCGGGTGGGAGGTAGAGGAGGTCAAGAAGGGCTCTCCATAGGATGTGACACCTGAGCTGCATCTTCTCTGAAGACACCCCCACCCCCACCCCCGCATAAGCCAGTCATCGCATTAAGCAATTTGGGCAGGGAAAGGAAATGTATTTAAATCTCAGCTATTGAAAGCCTCACAGTCCTCTTGGGGACAGACCTGAAAACAGAAAATTGCAGAGGTCCTGAGAAGTGGTCAACAGAGGTTTCTGCCCAGTGCTATGAAGAGCCAGGAGAAAGAACCAGATGCCTGATATGTGGGAACTGGGAGACACATTTGGTGTGTGACAAAGCTACCCATTCTCGCAGTATAGAGAACTAAAAGATTACCTGACGGGGTTGACCATATTTGCACAAGGAGCCAAGTTTTGAAAGGGCTGGAAACCCCCCTTTACTTTCCCTTTTGATGTTCAATACTGTTTGAAAAATTCTGATGATGTCGATGGTACTGACTGAAGCCAGAGTAGAAAAGGGTACCAAAATGTCACGACGATGGAGGGATGACTTGGTTGGAGACGGCATTTGTCAAACCAATGACGAAACATGTGTTCGAGGCTGGGGCAAAGTATCACCAAGTGAACGTTAGCAAGGAATGACCATAACATCGGGAGCTGATAGTTGAGCAAAATGCTGGAAGGGGGATCCTTATTTTCCCTTCCCCCATATTTTCCCAGAAACCACCCAGCACCCTTCCACCCCAGGGAAATGCTGTGGCAGAAACAGCCACTGGTAAAGAACCTTTTTGAATTATTGATAAGCCATGGCCCCCTTCTCTGGTGATATACTTGCAATGCAATAACTTGTGTTGGGATAATTGAGTTACTGGTGTGTCAGTCAGGATAGGCTAGGGTGTGTCACAGTAACAAGCAAATCCAAATCCCAGTGGCTAAAAGAGTGAAGAATTATTTCTCACTCATACTATACATCCATTGCAGGCTGGCAGGAATTCTGGTCCCTCTCGTCATTGTTCTCAGCTGAGGACAGAGATAGAGGGAGCAGCCCTCCTCTGAAACGTGGCTGGTCTTCTGGCAGGTTCTGCACCAGCAATTAAAAGCTCCAGCCCAGAGTTGACATGCATTGCTTCCACTCACAACCAGAAGCCAGAACTAGTCGTGTGACCCCCACCCAACCACAAGCCATTGAGTGCATCCAGTTCTACCTGGTGCCAGGAAGACCAGGGAGCTGGAATACTTAGGAGAAGTTTCAACAACCACTGTGCCCGTGACATCCTTTTCCTCTAGCTGGCTCACCAAATTCAGACTCCCATGGGCAGACTGAAATACTGGGAATGATATTGATGGTGGGAATAATAACAAAGAATATTTATTGAGTGCTTGCTATTCTATTAGAATTGAGCTGGACACAAATGTAAACACTTTCCCTGTAATAACTTATTTAATTCTCCCAACAACCTGGAATCACAGAAAAAGTAATCATAGGGCAAGAAGGAATAGTCTCTCAGCAGCAAGTGTAACCTTAGAGTCATATAGATTTTTATTATTAACAGAAAAGTGAACTTATTTTATAAACCCGGTTTATGAAGTGGGATGTATAGATTTCACATATATATCCATTTTTGCTTTGTAAAAGATCGATTCAGTGTGTAACAGAACAAGGGAAGTATACACTCAAAGGCCTGAATAAATCGTTTCTTGTACTCCATTGTCCGCAGTAATACAAGTTACTTTATCAATTCATGCACAGCATCTTATTACAGGCTTTCCGCATCCCAAGGAACCACAGGATTCTCAAGGGAAACAGTGATGAGATGCCTTCCTCCACATTGGCTCAAGAATCATCCCTGGAGGGGCAGAGCCTAGAGTGCTTGCTATGACATATTGTTTGCAGAATTCTATACAAGGGATGCCTGGAAAAGGGGAGTGTGTGTGTGTGTGTGTGCCCGTGTGTTTGTGTGTGTGTGTGTGTGTGTGTGTGTGTGTGTGTGTATGTTTGAGACAGAGACAGAAACAGAGAATCAGGCATGCCTGTGTATCCCTGGTTGTGTTTTTCTCTTTATGTATGCACACCTTCCCTGCTACAGTTTGAATGTTTGTTTACCCCCAAAATTCATATGTTGAAATCCTATCCCCAAAGATGATTGTATTAGGAGGTGGGCCTTTGGGAGGTGTGTAGGTTATGAGGGTGGAGCTCTCATGAATGGGATTAGCTGTCCATAAGAGAACCTCCAGAGAGCACCCTAGCCCCAGCCATCGTGTGAGGACACAGCAAGAAGGCATGAGCCATGAACAGGAAGGGGACTCTCAGCAAAGGCAACCATGCTGTCGCCTTGATCTTGGACTTCCAGCCTCCAGAACTCTCGAACTGACTAAGACCCTGCCCAACTATTTATAAGTAGTTTATTGAGAGTCTTTCCTTCATAGCTATTTTCAGAGCCCCCAAAGGGCACTAGCTATCAAATATTTCTGAGAAATTGCTGCTCATTGGGGAAAATGTTTTATGAATTGCATACAAAAATAATGACGTAATGGCTAATGCTTGAGAGCTTATTATGTGCCCAGCACTGTACTAACTACTTTACACGCATTACGTTGTTCATGCTCAAAAGAACCCTAGGAGGTGAGTAATATTATCCACTCAAGTTGGCAAATGATGAGTCGAGGCACAGAGAAGTTACACTGCTGGTCACTAGAACTCCAGGGCCCACACTTAGGACCTCAGCACACTTAGGACCTCAGCACCATTCTGCCCTCAGGAGCCTTCCTTTTGCCCACCTGAGGTTTGGCACTGTGTTCTATCCCTGACCCACAGTTGAAACTGATCTTCCTCTACCCACGGAAACTTCCTGCTGCTGGCTCTTTGGCTGCCTTCTGAACACTTCCAGGTTGATTCACCTGACTTTTCACCCTTGGCTCATTCTGTCCTCTGTGCCTGGTTGGGGTGCAGGGGTGAATAGCATACTATCCATGCCCTCAAGTGTCTTACAGCATAGTGACAGGACTGATGCATGACCAACTAGCTTAGATGCAAAGCAGGGTAGAATCTAATGCTTTGCCAGAGGAGGTGTGGAAATCAACTCATATTTATTGAGTCCTTGAATGTGATAGAGAAATGACAGCTTTGATCCAGCCACATGCTAAGTGGTGAGAATGCAGAGGTTGATAAAATACAGCCACGCACCCTATGAGGCCTGGGACATTGGTACGTGGCCCATGTGCACACAGTGACCACTTTCCTGGGTAGATCTCAGGTTCTCCTCAGGAACGAGCTTTGCTCCCCTCAACTCCCCTCCATGTCCAGCTGTCGCTGCTGTCCACGCTATGAATCAGCAACGCAGATTAAGAGGGGTCCTCAGTGACCATCTGTGCAATGGATTCAGACTGTCCTGTGGGGCCATCGGAGGTTTCCAGGGGCTCTCACAGGGGCAGCTGGAGGTGAGGAAACCGGGGAAAGAGAAATCAAGCAAAAGCGATGAAACCACATCCCTTTCTATTTCAATCAGGACAGCTCTGTCTTTACTGCAGGTCAAGGTGGCATTAGGTGAGCGTATGGAATGTGGGCGTGTGCTGGGAAAGAACCCAGAGGTCTCTTCCTGATTCTGAGAAAGAGAACTCAGTCGGGAGTTCCTGGGAGCCAGGGAAGGTGGCAGTGTGTTTGGAAACAGGCATCGCTTACAATGTGTCCCAGAAGAAACAGAAGTAAGCAGCTTTACCCAGGGCACCAGGAACTCAGGCAGCTTTTAGGATAATGACCCATTCTTCATTGATTTGCTGAGTGTGTATGGGGGAAATCAAGGTGAATCGGTCATTTTCTGTGCCATAAAGAAGCCTACAGTTCAGTGATGGAGTCAAGGTATCTACAATGATAAGTATAATACGAGGATGAAAGAGAGAGGGCCACACGCGCTAAGGCAGTGGGTGCCAAGCAAGCTAGACACTGGTGAAGGGGACATGGTTGATGCTTCTTGGGGCAGGTTGCTTCAAGCTGGGACTTGAAGCAAGCTAAGACCTCAGGAGCTGGGAAAGGGGCTCCATCCAGAGGCCACAGCAGGAGGTCCACACCGAGGCAGTCCTCACTGGCTCTGAACAGGGAGTGGGAGTGCTTTAGTCTTGGGGGCACACTCTGGAAGGTTGTTTTCTTCCCAGAACCTCAGGGGGGGCCTCAGGGGGCCCTGTGCCTGGGAAGACTAAGTGGGCCATGGCCGACATGGGTAGCTTTGGGGGACTTGGTTTTGCTCCTCATGAGAGGAAGCTGGGATCAGATGGAAACAGTAAAAGTGTCCCAGGTGACATCACTGCTCACTATTCTTTGCCTCCTTCCTGGAGGGAGAAGCGGAGATGATCTGCAGGGCCCAACAGTGAGTCTGGAAGGGCGGTGTGTGCATGGCATTCACTAAGAACTCTGTCCTCCCTCCTACTTCGGCAAACAGCTTGGAAACCAGCCTGAAATCACCAGGAATTACCAGCTCCTGAGCCAGTTTGAAAACAGCGTTTATTATTCTTTGGCACCTCCCCAAGCAAGCCACCTGACATAACTCGCAGAGGAGAGAGGGAAGGGAGGGCACCTTCCTCTCCCCTGGAGAGAAGGTGGAAAAGGGCCAAAAATGGGGGTGGGGTGACATTAGAGCAGCCCTTTAATCCAGCAGCCGTGGCTGGATTCTGATGCATTTCATTTCTTAGAAAATTAAGTCATTATCAAAGAAAACTTGGAGATAATGAAATGCCTTCCAAGGTACCTGGTTGCCCTTGACAAAGCATGCAAACAAAATAATTGCGTGTCCCACTATGGATGTGTGACCAGGTAGAGAAGGGTCACCATTCAGAGAGCCTCAAGCTAGAGACCCAGCTAAGTGGACATCCTTTTGAACCAATTTTGATCATTTATGTTTTCCTTCAAAAAAATCATTGAAATTAGCATGGAATGATGTGTGATATTTTTTTAAAGTTTAGAAATAAAAAACCCCTCTATACTTTTTTCAAAGTTCTAACATGCATTCTTCAATGAACCTCCCATAGAAAAATATTTATTTTCATGGTCAAAATATCTTAATATATTATATATATATTTGTATATATATATAATATACAAAAAGGTAGCAATAAATTATGAATTTTTATAAACATATATATGTATAGAATGAAAGAAAAAATGAAGATATATATACGTATCTGTATGTATCTATAGATATGTATATGTATATATACCTATCTATCTATATATCTACTTTGTGCTTATCTGTCTTCTCCACAGGTATGTGTCTTCATGGGTGCCAAGACTGGTCAATGCTTGGAACGTTCTGTCCTTAAGCTATCTATTCTCAGAGAAGGTGCTGGTATGGGTCCCAGAGACTAGACTCAAAGGGGCTGGAGAGGTCAAAGTAGGAGAAATGGGATCATAGCAGCAGAGGGGAGCCTATGGTCAGAGCCAAAGGGCAAGTGTTCAGCCAGAACCAGGGAATGGAGTAAGAGGTCAGGAGCTGAGGTAACAGACGGGGTCAAGAAATGAATTAGCTGTGACCTTGGGCAATAGGGCTCTAGACTTGGGCTCTGTAAGGTGTCAGGGACTGAGTTTTCCAGGATATTGGCTGTGCAGCTTGGGAGTAGCTTGGATGATTTAAAAGAACTCAGCTGGGTCAGATGTGTGATTGATTTGTTGAACCCAGGTGCATGACTTGATCTTTATCTCTGTTAAATTCAGTCTTGTTATATTACATTCATTGTTACAGCTCAATAAGAGATTTATGGGACCTGATTCTGTCACCCATGTGTTAGTTCTTATTCCTAGGCATGTCTGTGATCCACAGAATTGATCAGAATGCATTGAAGGTACCTGTACAAAATCCAATAAAATCCGTCACCAAAGACCCCCTCCTGCATCCTTCAGGGATGGTCATTCAACATTCAACCATATGCCAATTCACCTGTCTTTTCCCTTCTTGTCTGTGAGAATAACCTGAGAGATCCCACAAAGTCCTTTATTGTAGAACATTCCCCCAGATCCATCAGCTTAATGACCCTCACCGAAAAAGACATGAGATGACTTTGACAAGGCTTATTTTAGTGAGCAGATTGTGTCTCATCTCAACATTTTCTCCTGTAGGCTAAGTAATCCCAAGGGCTCTAATCTTTTCCTGACACCAGAACAAGGAATAATGAATTGTAATATAATTGAGTGACAATAAGCTAGATTCACCTCCCCAGAAGAAATGTACAAATTTCCATTCCCAAATGTTTTGTGGTTGTGTAGTCACTTTACCTAAAGATCCCAGCTGTCTGGATACCCAAACAAGTATCCACAAAGTAACCTGATCTTGGTACCAGATCTTGTCAAGGCCCCAGTAATTAGCTTTTTTGGTCTAGAAACTCTTTCATCAGTTCCCCATAAATGAAGAGATTCAGGGAAACCAACCTATGACAAACATCCATTCGTTCAACAAATTCATTTATTTATTTGAAAAAAAGTGTGCTTCTTAGTATCTGCTTTGTGAGTGGCACTGTTCTGAATGTTGGGATATAGCAGCGACAGGATAGTCTCCGTCCTCATAAGCTTACATCAGGAGGAAGAGGCAGATACTAAATAAGTAAGCAAATAAATAGAAGATGAAATTTCAGATAGCTGTAAATGCCAGGAAAAAATAATGCAGGATGGAGGATACAGAGTGACTGTAGTGGGACTGGTAGATAATTGATTTATATATGCATTGGTACTATGGATTTCCTTTTCTGTGGTCAATGCTTGTGTCCTCATTCCCAAGCTTTAGTTTTCAGTTATATAGGGCAGGAAAGCTAATCGGAATACATGTTAGTTTGGACAAGGAATTTGTCCAAAAGAAGAAGGATGGTAGGATGCGGTAGGTTATAGCTTGTTGTGTTGCACTGATACCTCTAGTAGACCCAGTGGAGCAATAAGAAATGAAATATAGAAGTAAGAATATTATATAACTGTGGTTCAGCAAAAAATATAAAACTAAAATCAAATGACATCTTAGAGAAGTGACCTGAGACCCCCTCTCTCCTCTTCACCTACTAACCCAAGCTAAAGTGTATGAAGGCTATTAGTCTACAGTTCTGGGCTCTTCTGACTTGACAACCCCCTTGCTCTGTGTGGGCTGTTGAGCCCACCCCATCTATCACTTGGAAAGCAAGAGAGGTATTGGAGACCGGCTCAGTCATGCTGGCATATATTCATCATCTCATTCATACCTTGTGTAGTGTTTTTTGGCTAATACGGCAAAGAAAAAACGAAGAAACTTCAGCTGAGTCTGACATCAATTTTGTCATCTTCAAACTTGCACCAGCCTCAAAGGCATCTGGTTTAGCTCAGAATAAAAATAATAGCTATACATTTTAAGCACTTTCTATATAGCAGGTACCATCCTACAGGTTTTACATGGACTCATCTCTTTTTATGCAACAAAACAAGTAGTAGTATATTAGTTAAGATGGCTAACTGCTATAGCAAATAAGTCCCCAAAGGAATAATAGTTTACCCCATAGAATTTAATTGTTTCTCCTACAAATTGTCTAACATGGTTCCAGACTGGTAAAGAGGCTCTGCTCCACACAGTCATTCAGGTCCCCAAAGTGTTGGAGGCTCTGCCACATCCAGCCAGTGGGAAAGTAAAGAGGATAGAAGATTGAATATAGGAAGTTTTTAATGGGTTGGGCCTGGAGGAGTTGCATGCCACTTTGGCTCCTATTCCACTGGGTAGAAATCAGTCACATGACCACTCCTAAAACTTCAGGAGAGGTTGGGAAATGTAGTCTCACTGTGTGCCCAGGAAGAAGGGGCAACAAGGAACTATTAATATTATCTTGGTTTTACATATGAAGAAACCAAGGCTCAAAGAACTTAAGTATCTTGTTCAAAACAGCAATTAAGTAAGTAAGTAAGTAAGTTATGGACCTAGTGTTTGAACTAGGTTAGTCTGCCTCCAGAGACATCCTAAACCATGCACTCTGTGGCCTCTTGAAATACATGCAGGTTGTGGCGAATCTTCCAGACTTACAATCTCTCTCCCCTGGATACTGTGCACACAAGGCCAAATTTTGTCTCTCTGATCCCCATTTTTCTATGCTTTTCTGACTAACCAACTCTCTTCTCTTGCCATAGTCTTCCTTTAGGTAGGTTAATATCAGTTAGGCTGGGATCAACTTGCCTTTTCCCTTTGTCCAGGAAAATTTTCCACATCAAATTTCTTCATTGATTTTGTTGACAAAATGTCAGAATTCTCAGGTGCATTTCATTGTTTCTTCTACTTAGATGATTCTGCCTTTAGTCAATAGTCACTGTAGAGAAATTAGGATACTTTCTAGGCATCTAGGTGTAACCTGTGCATTCAAGGCTGTCAAGCCAGCTCTCTCTTTTGTGGTCGTTGCCAGGATGTCTTATTTGCAGCTGTTACTCCTCTGAGATTCCTGGAAAACATGGTTCTGTCTGTCTATCTTCAGTCAATTTTACTGACCTCGTGAGCACACTCTCAGCGTGGGAGAAAGCAAGTGAATGACAGCTCAGAGGATAACACTTTCACAAAGGTTTGTAATTGTTCACACCCTGCCCTTTTCCACATTGCAATGTCTTTCTCAGTTCCTTCCCAGTTCTTCACATATGCTCCGCCAACCATAAAACCTACAGCCCATAATACATAAAGGGACTATTTTCAAGATAAAGAGGAGGAATGAGCCTGACTTTTGACCCCAGTTCAGAGGTGTTTGTCATCAGGTCCTCAACTGGTGGCAGGGTGGTCTTTGATATGGACTGGTTGACCGTTGACTAAAAACCGGCTCCTTCCTCAACTTCCTCCCCTTCTGTTGAGGCCAAACATTTCAGCCTCTGCATCCCAGAGAATGATGCTCAGAGCCACAGATGTCTTTTCCAGCATGAATAGAGTCTGCAACTATGGACAAAGTAAGATTATAACTCTGACTATAGAGCTATTTTTGACCAGAAAACCCTTTAAGAAGAAAGGGAATGCTGGTTGTCCCTGCAATGCAGGATTTTAGGAAGGATAAAAGCACTACCCTGAAGAGAAAAAGGTAAAGAAATTAATTGGATACCTTTTCTCTTTAAGCTGGAGTGTCACTATATTTCATCCCAATTCCGTCTAAATATTCCCACTTTCAAAGCTCCCTAAATAGTAAATAAATTGTATACGATGGGAAGTACACACCTGATCTTATTACTCTTTTCTAAAATTGCTAATGGGTTCCTTACCATTCAGCTATGAGGAAAAGTGTGCAAAGTGTAAAAAATGCATACTCTATTATTTCAACCAAGAACTTCAACTGTCCATTGCCTATAAAGTTTTTTATAATATGAATATTCAATTCTTAAGGTTGGACACGCCTTCATATCTTCTCACATATAATCAATATAGGTCTGGCCCACTGGGGCTGAAGAAATTCCACTTTCATAATGGCCCTCTACACCTCTTGGGAAAAATGGCAAGAAATGGATTGGAGAGTTGGTTTCTGTGACAGAGTGATTAAAATATTCAAGCAAGGGACTTCCCTTGTGGTCCAGTGGTTAAGACTCTGAGCTCCGAATGCAGGGGGCCTGGGTTTGATCCCTGGTCAGGGAACTAGATCCCATATGTATGCCGCAACTGAAGGATCCCACATGCGGCAATGAAGATCCTGCATGTCACAACTAAGACCTGGTGCAGCCAAATAAATAAATATACTTTTTAAACTTTTGAGAAAGGTAAGTAGAAAAAGGCATTTGGGAGAAGTACCTGCGTGAGCAGAAAGTTTGTTCCAATGTGGAGAATTGAGAAGGTTCTGAGATGCTGGACAACCAATGCCTTTTTTAAAAAAAAAATTTAATTTTTGGCTGCGTTGGGTCTTTGTTGCAGTGCACAGGCTTCTCATTGTGGTGGCTTCTCTTGTTGCGGAGCACGGGCTCTAGGCGCATGGGCTTCAGTAGTTGCAGCACGTGGGCTCAAGTAGTGGCTCGCGGGCTCTAGCACGCAGGCTCAGTGGCCATGGCTCACAGGCTTAGTTGCTTCGCGGCATATGGGATCTTCCCAGACCAGGGCTTGAACCCATGTCCCGTGCATTGGCAGGCACATTCTTAACCACTGCACCACCAGAGAAGTCCCAGAACAAATACTTTTGAATGCCAGTCTGGACAGTGCCACCCAGATGTTCCTTGGCACTTGAGGAGGTTTTCTGAAGTTTACTAGAAAAGGAAGTAAAGTGCAATGTTAGATTCTGTGCACCACAAAGTCAGTGACCATCACAGTCTTGTTCTCCACTGTGCCTCCAGTCCCAACCCCAGTGCCTGGCATGTGGCAGCTGCTGATTAAATATTTGTTGAATACATGTTGAATGAATAAATGAAAATGGTGAGAGCCAAGCTACCCTTTGGGGTTGCTTGTAAAAAAGTTACATTATTGCTGAAGAGAGAACCTTCTCTCATTTCACTGGCAGTAGGAAGGTCAAGCTAGGCAGGGACAGCCCAATGTTAAGAATGCAGCAGAGGTGGCAAAGAAGAAGATCTGATGGTCAAGGCCACTACAGGGAAAATTGAGCTCACCTGACAACACGACAGAATGGCAAGCTAACAGCAAGAAGCAAATGAGTGAATCCTTCCTCTCCCAGCACCTGCCATGGGAAAGCAGGAGACCAGAGAATTGAAGGGCCGATGATTCTACTGGAAATGTGATTTCAAGTCACTGTGGATTATTGCTTGTACCCTTAACAGTGACTCAGCCTCTTTCCTCTTATCTTCTCCTTGGTTTCCACTCTGCTCCCTGCACCCTAGCATGACTTGGGAGAAATGAGGGTACGTTTATATTTTAAAGTCTTCCTCCTTGAAATGGAAGTATAATTCTGCCTTGTGGACAAAGAAGCCCAAATAAATCTAATTTTTTCCCACCTGTTAGCCCTTCTAACAGAGAATATGTGATAGGAAAGAATTCTATTTTCCTTTTATCTTGGAAAAATCCAGAGATTATTTCTCCCTACTTATATTGTGGTTGTTGGAGAATTTGGTTCAAATTATACCTTCCAGTCTTACCATAGCTTCTCGAGGCTCAGAAGAGAATTTAATTAAGACATTGCAAATTGATTAGTAAATAGAGGTGGGATGTCACACTCCCCAGTTCACTTTTCTGACAATTCCAAAGTCATTTCAGGTTGGAGGCATATTAATCTGGTTTTGTTTGTTACAAAGTTAAAATGTGTTCACTGTCCAACATATAGGACCTAGATGGATAGACTTTCTTTGTCATTCATTTTGCGTTGTCAAATTCATAAAATTAAAACTTCAAGTAAACAAATAATTTTCTGAACGCTTAAAGCTGATCCTGATCTCAATAATAATCCCCTCTGGGTATGATTGCCTTTATTTCTACCCTTTGTTTCCAGGGATACTTCTGATGTAGGAGATCACAGATCTGCTAGAATCTCTCCGGGCTGACCTCCATAGATTCAACTTGCTTTGAAGTGCACTTTTTGGTAATTAATGGGCATGTGTATGCCTGCTGCCGAGTTTCTTTCCCCAACCTTAGGCCCAGGAAACTGTAGAACTATATGTTTCCTCCTTGTTGGCTAGGGGTAGAGAAGAAGTGGGTGTACGTGTGGTTACTTTTGTTAGATAGCTGGAGATTTGAAACACATGTAATACAGATTAAAATGTAGAAATGTTAAGTAACGTTTGTCTCCTTCCTTCACACCATGACCCTCTCTCCGTTGACTTAGCGGTATTAACTGCTCAGAGAGCACTCACTGAAAGGAGCCACAAAGAACTTAGAGAGAATAGGGGTAAATTCTTTTTTTCCTTCCTTTTAAAAATTCCAAACAGATTCTTGAAACTCAGAGCAGAGGCATTAGTCTTGAAATCTAAGGCCTTTTATTTTTGAGGCAAGAGATGAAGTTGTTGGTGGGTTTTTTGTTTGTTTTTTTGTTTCTAGGCTGAAACGCTGAAGGAAGGCAGGTATAGAGTTAATTCCTTCTATAGCTTTCTACAGAAAAAGGTGACAGCCTGGGTGAAGAGGAGTTTCTGAGAAGGATGAGGAAGCTTAGCTGCCAGTCAGTACTCGAGATAAGCCTGGCCCTTTACCCCTGCCCTGAATGAGCCTGGAAAAGCTAGATGACAGCAGGACACAACCCAGAGCGGGGAGGCAATATCCAAACTAGAGAATATCTGTATCTTGCTTCCCAGATAAGTGTGAGGGTGTGACAGTGCTTTAGCGAAGTCTTTTACATCTGCTTTTTTTTTTTTGCGGTATGCGGGTCTCTCACTGTTGTGGCCTCTCCCGTGGCGGAGCACAGGCTCCAGACGCGCAGGTTCAGCGGCCATGGCTCATGGGCCCAGCCGCTCTGCAGCATGCGGGATCTTCCCGGACCGGGGCACGAACCTGTGTCCCCTGCATCGGCAGGTGGACTCTCAACCACTGTTGAGATGTAGGGAAGCCCTACATCTGCCTTTGAAAGTGGCTGTACCACGAAAATGGGGATAGGGCAGGTCTAGGCAAAGAGAGCTTGAGATAGCACCACCCCCCAACTCAGTGGCTCTTATGACACTGGAGAAGCATGAAATAATGGCCAAAAGTTCCACGTGCCCCTTAGAGCTACTCAGAGTGGCTGACGGAGGATGGCTCACCCAGAGGACCCTGGTCATCAGAACGAGGAGAATGACCTCTGTGACCCTGTCAGCTGGAGGCAAGTCAGGATGGAGCATATGCTGAAAGACACAGACGGGACCCAAGTAATGACCGAGTTTACACAGGGTGCTTTGTATCCAAGCAAACTCTATCAGATAGATACAGGAGGAAATCTGCAGATCAGACACCCATTCCATTGAAGCTCCTCTCAAAGTTTGATGCTACTTTAAGAGTAGAATAAGTCTTAGCTTAAGGTGCCTGGAGAAAATTACCTAATTAATTGACAGTTTATCTGAATTGAATAGATTATGTTTTTTACATCAGATAGAATGATGGCCCTGGATGAGTTAGAGAAAAATTTTACAAAATATTATGTTCTTTGTGTCCATGAGTTTTATGGCCTGAAAATTAATATCCACTGTTTACATTAGGGCTCTGGGTGGCAAAGGGCCTGCTCAGAAATGGTTTAATTTTATTTCATTCAATCTCCCTTACAAGTTTCTTAAATAGAGGGAATTTGCATATGACACAGATGGTTTAGTTGTCCTTGTTCTGTAGACAGAGCAATGGACTAGATGACCTGGACTGTTCGCCCTAGGGTTTACTGGTTTGATCTTTGAGCACTTAAAAACATATCTGTTGCTATATAAACTCCCTAAGATAAATAATTGAATGTCACTTTCCTAATTTGCTTGACACCCTTCATTATTTTGTATGCTTATTATTAAAATAATATTAAAATTTGAACAGATGTAACTGTCATGTTGAACATCAGAATTTGAAGGATACAACAGAAAATGACTTGTTTCTGTCATTACCACTGCTCCTGCATACTGATTTTGGAGGGCTAATTCTTTCCTAATCTCTTGGATAAAATCCAGGGCAGAAACCATGATGTTCTGGCCTCTCTGAGATAATTAATAAGGCTTCGGTCACTATAATCCTTAAAACATTCTCATTCCAATTCAAACTCCAAACTCCCATTGAAGTTAAAGCTTTTCCCATTTCCCAGCTTTGGGGTGTGTGTTTCCATTCCTTCACCACTCTACTTGCTGATACCAGTTCTTACACTTCTAAAGTCAAAATGGGTGGGGGGCAGGGGTGGGAGAAAAGGAGGAGAGGAAAAAAGGCAGAAAATGTCTTATGTGGTTCATATTGTGCATTGTCACTCTCTGGGCTCAGATACTTCAAGGGGACTTTCTTTGGAGCGCTTTGTGGCTTCTTTGAAAAGCCCCTACCACTAAGGATCTCATGTCTACTACCATGTACTGACGTAGAGGATGTACACTCGCACAGTCATCCCAACTCTTCCCTTGGCTGCTCACTTCCAGCATGTTGCTGATCAAGTCTTCTTTTTAAAAAAAATCGACACCATGATTCTTTTTTTTTTAAATTTATTTATTTTTGGCTGCATTGCATTGGGTCTTCATTGCTGCACGCGGGCTTTCTCTAGTTGGGGTGAGCAGGGGCTACTCTTCGTTGCAATGTGCAGGCCTTGCATTGTGGTGACTTCTCTTTTTGCAGAGCACGGGCTCTAGGCACATGGGCTTCAGTAGTTGCAGCATGTGGGCTCAGTAGTTGTAGCTTGCAGGCTCTAGAGCGCAGGCTCAGTAGTTGTGGCACACGGGCTTAGTTGCTCTGCGACATGTGGGATCTTCCCGGACCAGGGATCGAACCCGTGTCCTGTGCATTGGCAGGCGGATTCTTAACCACTGCACCACCAAGGAAGTCCCTGATCAAGTCCTCTTGTGCCACCAAATAGCTCCACTGATTCTATCTGGGCTCCAGGGGAAACAGTTTTCTTAGATCTGCTGTTCATGGATGCAGTTTTATTCTACCATAGCTCTCTACTTTCTGCCTGAAGCGGCTTCAGACTCTCATCCTTTAGATTCCTGAGGCCTGACTCAGACACCACACCATCATGCCTCCAGCTCCAGGGCACTCTCGACCAGTTCTCTGAGTGGTCCCAATGCATCCACTTTCACTTGACTTGTGTAGAGAGAAAAGCATCCTACACCTTTTACCCATGGGACCATATGTGTAGTGTGTAAGAGGGAGGGGAGTGGAATGGGATGCATCTTTTAGACTAATCTCTCTTTAAAAGTCTCCATTTCCAAACTCTCCTCACCTCTCCAATTTAACACTTGTGAAGTTTGAGAAGGTAAAAAGACAAGGATCGTAAAACCAATTTTCATTGTCTCCTCTGCTAGTCCTTGAAGGTGAAGGTGATCTCACTTTGGAATACAGATGCAGTTGACACCTATCGTTTTGAGGTTTCAGCCATTTTAACAAATAAAAATTAAAAGATGTAGTGAAAATGTCTTTTTTTTAAAACAGTACACCAAATACCTAGGAATAAGCATAAGTAAAAATGTATGTTATCAATCTTAAAAATTTACTGAGAAATATGAAAAGTATTGAACAAGAAACACTCCAAATTCCTAGATAAAGGACTAAAGATCATAAATATAATATGACAATAATAACCAAGTATTGAACATAAAGTGTGTATCAGCTACTATGCTAGGAACTTAAAATTTGCTATGCTGGGTCTTCATTGCTGCGCAACGGCTTTTCTTTAGTTGCGGTGAGCGGGGGCTTCTCTTGTTGTGGAGCACAGGCTCTAGGCTCGGGGCTTCAGTAGTTGTGACACGCGGGCTTAGTTGCTCCGCAGCATGTGGGATTTTCCCGGACCAGGGATGTGTCCCCTGCATTGACAGGCAGATTCTTAACCACTGCGCCACCAGGAAAGTCCCTGGATTATATATTTTTTAAAATTTAAAAACAGGAAGAAATTATTGGCAGGTAGTAAACTAATTAAGGATAGACGAGTACTTACAAGCATAAAAGCAACAGGAGAGATCTTTAAAAAAAGATTGTTATATGTGGCTACCTAAAAATGTAAGTAGTTTGTCACCAGCACAAAAAACAAAATTAAAAGGTAAATGACAATTTGGAAAATCCATTTGCAAACAAACAAAAAGAAGGGCTAATAGCCTTAAATTTTAAATTGAAAAAATTTTAATTATACAAACACTAACCTTGGTATAAAAATGTGCAAAGTACACACACGAATTGGCATAATTGGATGATTCTCAAGGCTGGTGAGGGTCGGGGGGGAGTGCTTGGCCCGTATCCCCTCTCATGGCAGTCACACAGTAACAAATTTCATGGGGAGACATTTTGTAAGAAATATCCCAAAAGCTTTAAAATGAGCACTTTGAATATAAAAATTCCATTTTTAAGAATCTAAAACAATATCAGATTCCAAATTTATATTTAAACATGGTTACTTCTCATACATTACTGACAATGATGATCAACTGGAAATGGTCCCTACAGACAATGACAGAGGCCTCTTCAATTAACTATAATTTATGGCTTATCTACAGTTAAAAATTGTTTTCAAATAACATTCAGTCAGAAGCAATGATAATAATATAGGATCAAGTGGAAAAGAGCAGGATACAGTTTATGTATGATGTGTGATATCAATTTTACCACATACATGAATGTCCATGGAGTTGCATGTGTATCTCTTCATAGAAAAATGCTAGAAGAAAACACACATAATGCACACAAGGTCTATGTGTATTTTAACTGGGGAAAAAACTACCTATCAAGAGTTAATCTTTTTCTTCTTTATCTAATTTTGTGATTTTGTAATCTGATGAAAACATTATAAATTGGCACATCAAGCAAAACTATAATCTTATTTTTGGCATTTGTTATTTCTCCTTTGAACCCTATCAAATGAAGTAATACAGGCCTTTCAGATGGCAACTTGCCGATATCACAGATCAGGATTTTAATGAATTCCCTCCTTCTGAGGTCTAATTTAAGCCCAATTTTAAGAAAAGAAACCAAACATATTACTCCACAAAGGGGAGTGAGTGCTTCTTTGTTGTGTAGGCTTTGAATTTGAATCTCTTTATAAAATGAAAAATAGACAAAAAATGAGCTTAATAAGCTAGACTTCTCCCCTACTCAGTCTTTTCTCATTAAGTTTTAATAATGTAAAATGCTATTAGAAAATTTAGATTTATATAAGATGTCAGTGATTCAGCTTTCTTCTCCCTGATGTTTAGAACAAGTGGATATTCTAGATGCAGGGGTTCGGGATGTTTGGGAGATAATCTGTGGTTCATCAGTGACCTCAGTCCTTTTCATCTCACTTTTGTCTTCTCACTAAACACACATGCACACACAGTTAAACATGTCTGCACACACACACACACACACACACACACACACACGCTTACCCTGACTTGTTTTGTGGACCTACCCGCCGCCAGGGGCGTTAGACCTTATACAGTCAACCTGCCTCTTGAGAAAGCGCTGAATCCCACAGAATGAAAATTCAATGACCCTACTGACCCTACGAAAATGGGCATAAATTGTGGGATGGAGAGCCATATTCTCAGCAAGCCAAAGTTGTCATTTCAGTGCATGACATGTCCTACAAGACAGCACTAATGTGATGTGCTTTGTCTGTCTTAGTCCATTTGGGCTGCTATAACAAAAATACCATAAACTAGGCGGCTTAAAAACAACAGACATTTATTTCTCACAGTTCTGGAGAATGGGAAGTCCAAGATCATGGCAAGGGCAGATTCAGTGTCTGGTGGGGACCAGCTTCCTCATAGACAGATGGCTGTCTTTTCTCCATTATCTCACATGGTCAAAGGGGCAAGAGAGATCTGTGGAGCCTCTACTATAAGGGCACAATCCCATTCATGAGTGCTCTACCCTTATGATGACCTAGTCACTTCCCGAAGACCCCACCTCCTAATACCATCACACTGGGGGTTAGTATTTCAGCATATGAATTTGGGGTTGGGGACACAAATATTCAGTCTATACCATTGTCCAGAGCATCATCAGCAGATGTGAGAGAGCACAGAGTAGTCGGACACAGGTTCCAGACTTCTCACTCTTTATAAGAACCAATGTTTCATCAAAACAATTGACCCTGGTAAGGAAGATGCACAGCTGCCATAATTGTTTCTTTGAATTTTCACCTCACACTGTGAGGTATTTTATCCCAAATGAGCAGATGAGGAAAGTGAGGCTCAGAGAAAGCTTAAACCAACCCAAGTATTGGGCTGGCCAAAAATTTTGTTCGGGTCTTTCCGTATAATGTTACGGAAAGTCCCGAACGAACTTTTCGGCCGGCAGAATTGTTTGTTCATGTCTTTTATTCCCCAGCTCGAGTACTTCCTCCTCTGAGCTGAGCAGTCAGGACTGGATAAGCCTCAGCTGGGGCTGGACACGAAACGGCATCTCTGTCACCTCCCAGCAGCTTCCAGCGCAACACTTGACCCAAACCTCTACAGCTCTCTTCTTTACCCAAACTGTTGGAAAGAACTTCATTTCCAGGGCGTTTGTTCTTTGATGTATTGTTGTGTCTGTCAAGAGATGAAAATAGGGCTTCCCTGGTGGCGCAGTGGTTGAGAATCCTCCTGCCGATGCAGGGGACACGGGTTCGTGCCCCGATCCAGGAAGATCCCACCTGCCACAGAGCGGCTGGGCCCGTGAGCCATGGCCACTGAGCCTGCGCGTCCGGAGCCTGTGCTCGGCAATGGGAGAGGCCACAACAGTGAGAGGCCTGCATACCACCAAAAAAAAAAAAAAAAAAAAAGAGAGATGAAAATAAACAGAATTATTTTCCTTCAAAAACTTCAGCCTTCTCTTCCTTCCTGATAGCTCTCCATCATTTCCCTTTTATGACTTGAAATCACTAATTATAATAACTAAAACTCCTTTACACAGATATGCTACTTCTCCAAGGTCCATTTTATTTTCAACTTTCATGTCTTTAATTGTGAAAAAGCTTTATGCACTCTACAAAAATTTGCAGGACAATAAAATACCATGGATACACTTTCTCCCTTCTCTCCTATTCCCTCCCTGCCCTCCTTTTCCTCCCCCCTTCCCTCTTTCCCTCTACCAACAGGGTGACTATACAGCCTTGTTTTCCCCGGATTTTCATGTGCTGCACCCGTGTAGCTGTGAGTCACACTCACTTTCACTATCAGAAGTGTCCTGGTTTGGATGATAAATTATACGACCTCTCAATCCATTCAGCTAGCATTTACCGAGCACCTAATACAGATCTATTACAGCTAGGACACTGTGCTGGGTGCTACAGATGAAAAGAGGCAGTTCACGGCCTGCAGTCAATCAACCACTACTGAGTAGCCTACCGCCTGTCACCCTGCTAAGTGCTAGATTAGAATATACCAGAACTGTTGAGGATTTCTGGAGGTAGACTACATTGGTTTCTAAGCCCAGCAAAACTTAGAACGTTGGCCAAGTTGGCCTCAAAGAATCCTCATCTATCAAAAAGCCATAATCATCGTGCTGTGAAGAGGATTAAAACAGATAATGTTAACAAAGCATCTAGCACTGAGCCTGGTACTTTGAGACTTGAAAATGATAGCTATTATCAACATTTTATTATTACTATCATTACTGTTTTATTGTTTTCTTAATTACAAAGGAATTGCATGCTTATTGTAAGCAAATTCAATGATTGAGAAATGTAGATTGAAAAATGAAAGTCACCACTCTCACTGCCCCCCATTCCACTGCAGAGGCCACCAATGTTCACAGTATGTGGGTATCCTACTTCTTGATCTCCATTAACAAAACAGATATATGTATATATGTGTGCATAAGATTGCGTGTGGAGGGGTATAAATGTGACAGGGTGCTAAACGGGGTATTTCCTATTGTCTTGGATTTGCAGCTAATGCACCAAAGCTGAAGATAATAGGTGATAAGTGACCCATATTCTAAAGAGAGGCATGATAGACACTTACACAGGATTTACTAAAACAAAGCAAACTGAGACTAGTGACATCATCACTAACAGCCTATGTAAAGGCACCTAGAAATTAATTTGGAATACAATTATTTGAAAGGAATTTGTAGGTCTTTGGCTTTTCTCCTCTATCGCAGACCCAGTAAGGGAGTTCCCTCTGTAAATGGCTCATGCCCATGAGAAAGGAAACAGAGGTCTATTCACTGGTTGAAGGCCTACTGAGCTGCACACTTGGTAAGGGCAGTGACGTGGAGTGAGGCTGGCTATGTACCCCTCCAGGAGAGAGCTAGACTGTTTGCCTGCCAGGGCAGAGGTCACTGACAGGACACAAGGATTATCACAGCAGTGGTCAAGTAAGACATCTGGCTCTTTTCATTTAAAACCTCGTTTTCCATCACCTGACCCTGTTGAAACCATCAGCAAGGGTGGGAGGAAAGGAAGAAAGAGTAAGAGGATGAACATTCCCCCCCCATCTCACTGCTGGTCTCCAAACTACAGTTAAGCCTTTGCTAGAAAGAGGGAGAGGTTTTAAATTGGATACAAAATTGAAGTTTTGATTTAGACTGGCTATATTTTTAGTACCTTCAAGTGATCAGAAAAGAGGCTATGGGGGTCTGCCTGATACAGTATCATACAAACTGGCATACATGAAAACAAATGCACGGCCATTTTCTGTTGATTACTGAATTCAGCTCATTTAGTAAGCTACGTACACACACACAGATACAGATAAAATATATATAATATAAACAGAAGTAGAATTTTTAAAACAAATCATACTAAAAAATTTTTATAACTTGCTTTTTTCACTAGCCAATATATAATATGATAGTAAGTATAGAACAACTTGTACTTTTAAAAATTTTATTATTATTATTATTATTATTTTGGCTGCATTTGGTCTTCGTTGCTGCACACGGGCTTTTCTCTGGTTGCGGCAATCTGGGGTTACTCTTCGTTTTGGTGAGCAGGCTTCTCATTGAGGTGGCTTCTCTTGTTGTGGAGCAAGAGCTCTAGGTGCGTGGGCTTCAGTCGTTGTGGCACGCAGGCTCAGTAGTTGTGGCTTGCAGGCTCTAGAGCACAGTCTCAGTAGTTGTGGCACACGGGCTAAGGTGCTCAGCAGCATGTGGGATCTTCCCGGACCAGGGCTTGAACCCGTGTCCCCTGCATTGGCAGGCAGATTCTTAACCACTGTGCCACCAGGGAAGTCCAACAGCATGTAGTTTTTAATAGATTTATAGTATGCTATTTAACATATGTGCAAAATTTAATTAACCATTCCTTTACGTAGTGGACATTTAGATGGTTTCCAATTTTACACTGTTAGTAATGGTGCTTCAGTATATTTCCTTTTACCCAAGTGCCGATATTTCTGTAGGAGAGAGCCCTAGAAGCGAAATGATAAGCATATTTTAAGGTTTGATAAATATTGCCAAATTGTCCTCCATAAAAATTGCATCAATTTATCTTCCCACCAAAAGTATATATGAGCTCCTATCTCCTCACACCCTTGCCAAGAATGTATATAAATATTTGTTCATTTGAAAGCTAAAAAAGGCTTTATCTTGTTATTTTGTTTTTCATAATTTTTTTTTTTTTTTTTTAGTGTAGTGAAGCTGGGCATCTTCAAATAGGTTTTTGAAAATATTTGTAACGTAGAGTGTCTCTTCACCTTGCACGCTTTTGTATGGAATCATTTTAATCTTTTTATTGATTTGTGTTAGAACTGTTTCTCTGTCTCCCTCTCTCTGTTTCTGTCTCTCTCTGTCTCTGTCTATAAATATCTGTCATTTATACCTTTCCCAGCTTGTTGCTTCCCTGTTTATTGTTACCTGTTTAATTTGAATCGTGTTTATGATATCTTTTGTTTAAATTTTATTTAATGTAGACAATCTGTTATTTGTTTTTTACTTTGTGTGTTAAACTAGGAAGGATTTCTCTACTTCAATTTTATGATTGTTTGAAACTTAGATCTTTAATTCAGCTGGCATTGATTTTCTATGAGGTGAAATTCCTCCTTTATATGTAATATATAATATAACCAACATTTCTAGATTGTTTTCTGTTATTTGGATCTGTTACTATTCTTCTCTCATCATCATATAGTTTTATTACTAAAACTTTATAGTGTGAAGACTAATTCCCCTTAATTCAGAAAAATTTCCATGGCTATTCTCTTCCATTTACTCCTCCAGATAAAGTTTAAGGTGTATCCAGTCAAACTTTAACCTCACATAAAATCCTATAGTAGGATTTTGATTCTGGCAGTGGTAGATAACAAGTCCTCCTGTTGAGAACTACTAAAAGGGCTGGACAATGTGTGTGTGTATAGATATATATAGATATATAGATATAGATATAGATTTTTTTTTTCTGGCTACACTACACGGCATGTGGGATCTTAGTTCTCCGACTAGGGATCGACCCTGAGACCCCTGCATTAGAAGCATGGAGTCTTAACCACTGGGACTGAAGTCCCAGGACAATGTATATTTTTAAAAAACCATTTGAAAGTATTGGAAAATTATCAAGATGACAAGAAATATAAACATAGATGTAGAAGTAGATATAAAAACTTTGGAAGGTTTTATATATATAAGTATGTGTGCATCTGTATAATCTTTTTGAAGGTATTGGAGAGCTACCAAAGCAGCAAGTACTGGAGGGAGCAGGAACTCAGAGAAGATGAGGTCCATAGAATTGAACCCAGTTGGTGTCAATTGGTGGCTGAGAGGCTGAGAAGCTATGAGAATTTTCTTTTGATTCATATGAAGGGGGCAATGCCAAAAATTGAGTAGAGTCCACCAAGGAGGACAGAACTTGGTAAACAAATATCCAAGACTTCCAGTTGGAATCCTTGAAGGGCTATACTTTGGGATTAGATGAAGCCAGAAATAGACTAACCCTAGCTCTCACAGAGACTGAAGCTCAGCTATAGGAGATTAAGGTGATTAAAGTGATCTACTTCTATTATAACAGTTGTCACAAGCAAATCAAACCTTTCTGAGGAAGATAGCATCTGTCATAGTTTTGAATTATCTCTGTAATTTTTCACACATGATATTTAGAATTTGACAAAAAATAACCAGTCAGGGGAAGAGGTAAGAATTAACAAAAATTTAGATTAAAAAAAAAAGCCAGAAAGTAGAAATAAATCCACAGATGATCTAGATGCTGGAGTTATCAAGTGTGGACTGACTTTAAGTATGATTAACATGTTTAAGAAACTGGATAACAAAATGGAGAATTTCAGCAGACGTCAAGAGACTATGAAAAAGAATATAAAATCTGTGGAAATGCAAAATACAGTTACTGAAATTAAGAACTAAATGGTTTAATATCACATTAGCCACATCTAAAGAGAGAATTAGTGAACTGGAATATAGGTCAGAAGAGAATATCTGGAATAATACAAGGAAAGAATAGCATAAAAAAGAGGAGGATAGAGGGACATGGTGAAAAGGTCTATCATATGTGTATATAGCTGTAACCCTAGAAATAAAGGAAAGAGAAAATGGGTCAGAAGCATATTTGAAGAGATATTGACTGAGATTTTCCAAAAATGACCAAAAAATAAATTACATTTTCAAGAAGCGCTATAAACTCCAATCATAATAAGTAACAAAACTACAATATGCAGAACATAGTAAAACTGATAAAAACCATAGACATACAGAAAATATTAAAACTATGTGTTTGATAAAAAACTCTTTTCTTATATTGTGATAAAATATATCTGCCTATAATTTTCACTGGTTCTAATTTTACCCATGAGAATTTAAGAAAATTTGGAATCCCTGAAATTTAAAATTTCCCTTTATTTCCTTGTGGAGGATAATTCTCAACAGCTTTTACAGTTTGGGAAACAGTTTTCAAGCTTACTTAATATCCACTACCATCCATACTTTTTGCAAACACTGAGCATCTATTATTACTTGTTACTTTCCCAAATGATGTGAATGCAATGATAACCATGACATGCTCACTCTGTATGAAAATCTCATCATGTAGAGAATGGGAAAGACAGTAGATAGTAATTGCAATGCTGTGTGATAATTTCAATTGTAGGTGTAAGTACAAAACGCGTAGAGAGTATAGAGCAGAGGCATCTAACTCAACATGGGGAAGGAGTACAGAACTCCTGAAGGAACTGATACCTGAAATGAGATAGGCGTTAGCTATATTTTTTCTTTTTGAATGGAAAAGCAAAAGAGGTGTTCTAGATGTAGAGAATCATACATGCAAACGCATAGAGAAGGGAAAGAGCATGCCATCTGTTCTTTCTGACTTATTCTCAACTACAACAGAGGAGCTCCTTCCTGTAGCTAGGAAATATAAGTTTCAGCAGCTCCAGAATTGCATTGTTCCAGCTTAGCAAACTCATTGGAAAGAAGCTTTTACCTATAGTCCATTTATCATTTTCCAGAAGTGGAAGTTAGTTGACCTTGCTTGGCTCTTGTGTCCACTCCCTGAACCATTTGGTTTAATAGAGGAATGTAGTACCAGGATTAGACAGTCTTGAAGCATGTACCCAGCCTTTGGAAGATAAGAGGGTAAGATTAGAGAAGGATCAATAATTTCCATCTCCAATGGAATCACTTGGAGGAAGAGAGGTTAGAATCCCAAGGCGTAAGATGTTGGTCAGAAATAAGCAATGGCTATTACTCTTTCTCAGCCTAAACAGCAAGGGCTATCTGCAATCCCATTCTTGACAGTTCTGTGTTGCCATGGAAAGAGCATTAAATGTGGAGTCTGAACTCCAGGACTGTTTCATCACTTGCTACCTTTGTCACCCTGAACAAGTCTTTCTTTAAACTTCAACTTCTGTGTTTATAAAAATATGTGCAATATCAAACTGGCTAAACTCTTGAAAAATTCATATCAAATCATCCATATATAAGCACCTGACACAAGTTCTGATACTCAGTACCTACTTAGATTTCCTTTGTTTTTCCCTTGGACTCTAAGGCATCTAAGAGATCAGGCCTGGAGGTGAGAATTGTATATATACAGATCAGGTATTCCCGAGATTGAAGGACGTCAAAAACAGACTGTGGAAAGGGCTGAGTTGGTGGGAGAGGACCAGAGAGTTGAGTCATGGTGAAGAGGATTTGGGTCTGAAGCACTGGGTATCTTAACTTGTGAGTAAACTCTGTCACCATTTGTGTGTGTGTGTGTGTGTGTGTGTGTGTGTGTGTTTATATCTATGTGTCTTGATTACATTGATCAAGTCAAACGTAAATTATTGATATAAATACAAATGATGCTGAAGAATAAAGAACAAGAGAAAAAAAGAAACATCTTGATTTAACAATGTAAATGTAATTCCACCCCTCATGTGAATTGTTTACCATTTATGCTAACTACTCTGTAGCATAATAACTCTGAACAGTATGAAATATGCTTCAGATTAAATTCGTTGCAAGTTGCATTTGGTGACAACAGTCAACTGTGTTTATGCATGCTCAGCCTTGCAGCTGGCTCCCTGCTCAAAATTTTGAAAGAGAAAGAAGACTGCTGAGGAAGCAAATACAGATAGAGCAGATATCCTAGTGCTACTTATCTTGGTCTTCCCTGTCTTTGCTGTGAACATTTCCTTCACTATGACCTTAGCAGTTGCATCTTGATTAGACTCTTTCTTCCCCAAGATATGTTTAGGTTTCCTAGGCATGCTGAGAAGGGAATTGGAAGTTGATGGCAATGAGAAATGCTATAATTACAAAGCATCTTAATATTGAAAAAGAAATTGGATCTTTAAATTTATTTTCATTAATAGCACAAGACACTGGCATTCTGGAGCATAGCCCCCCTCCCCTCTCCTCTCCTACCCCCTCCTATCCTCTCATTTTCCCCTTTCCCCTTCCCTCCCCTTCCCTCTTTTACCTTCCTTACTCTTTCTTAATTTTGATCTTTATTGTTTGAAAAAGACATAATAATAATAAAAATAATTTCTAAATGAACATTTACTATTTAAATAAAAACAGTACAATCATTATGTGAAAAAAAATAAAGCTTAGCTGACTTTTAAAATTGCTCTTGTAATTACTGCTTTAAATGTCAGTGTGACTGTGGAGGGGAAGCTTATTTCTGCAATCACAGCTTATACACTGCCATGGCAGCATCTGGGTTAACAGTGAAGCTTGTCATAAAAATCAGCTTTGGTGTGGGTAAATAACAATGAATGGAACAATTTTGTGTGTGTGTGTGTGTGGTACGCGAGCCTCTCACCGTTGCGGCCTCTCCCGTTGCGGAGCACAGGCTGCGGACGCGCAGGCTCAGCGGCCATGGCTCACAGGCCCAGCCGCTCTGCGGCATGTGGGATCTTCCCGGACCGGGGCACGAACCCGTATTCCCTGCATCGGCAGGCGGATTCTTAACCACTGCGCCACCACGGAAGCCCTGATTGGAACAATTTTGACTTTGGGGGTACTTTACTTAAGCAAAGCATGTGTACAACTGTCTCCAGAGAAAAAATATGGATGAGTCTTCTCCTGCGACTATCCTTAATACGGATAGCAGTGGATTCCCCACTGGGTTAGAGAGAGTGTGGTCTCTGTTTTCTCAGTCTCTTCCACTGTCCATTTTTTATGGTTTGGTTTTGTTTTTAACATATGCACTGTGTTTGTTAATTGTTTAAAATGTATGCTGAAACTGCTCCTAGAAAATGAATTTTCTTCAGCAACTTAATTTAGCTGTACGTTCAATCAGATTTGAAATCAAACTATATTTCTCCTTCAGGGTAGATTCTTCTGAAAATCATCTCCAGACTTTGGCAGGAGTAATTTGACTGCAAGACAGAGAGATCAATGAGGCAGGGAAGAAAGACCTGTAAAATTAAGTACCTATTGAGCTGGGTTTGAGTCCTACTTCTGTCTTTCATTAATTTGTAATCTTGGGCAACTAAGGAGGTACAGAAACTCTGTACTTATGTTTCTTTTTTTTCTATAATGTAGGGAAGATAATGGCAAAAGTACAAGGAAGCTTTGTGAGTTATAAACTGCTCTACAAATGGCAGTTATTATTATGGGTTTTAAGTTGCTTTGAAAATTTTCACTTCCTTGTTACAGAGAAAGATCCTTATTTAGGAAGACCCTCTTAGTTTCATTAGCTGTGACAGAGAAAAGAAAGATATCTGTTCCATTGTAAAACATGGTTTGATCACATCGTTAATTAAAATGTTAACATTCATGTATTCATGCATTCATTCATTTCCTATAATAGATATCTGAAATTTTTTGAGATGCTAGTAAGTAAAAGCACTGTGCTAGGCAGGGGACATACTATTATATGATGAACAAGAATAACTTTAGCTCTATCTTTCTAGAGATTTCCTTCCACTAAGAGACAAAGGCCAAAGAAAAGTACACACAAAAAATGAATTACAAACTGTGTTGAGTGGTACAAGAAACAGAAAAGGAAATTAGAAGGGATTTACAACAGGAGGAAGGTGGAGCCAGATAGATATGATCAGGAAGGACTATCAGAGGAAGTAAAGCTCTAAAAGACAGAGAGGTAGGAAAAGTATTCATGAGAAGCAGCATGTGCAAAGGCCTTTGGGTAGAGAAGATGATGGCTTAATGGGAGACAGAACTGAAATTATGCCAGTGTGTCTGGGGCATATGGGCCAAGGGGAGAGAGGCACAGTTTGAGAGTGGAGACACAGCTAAAGGCTAAATCATGCTGGGCCTTGGTAATTTTATTCTATGTGAAGTGGAAAACCATTGAAAATGCTTTAAGCAGTGGAGGAACACAAATAGCTTCTTGAACTATTCTCCTGTTGCGCCTTTTTGAGTTAGAATTTAGATATTTTGCTGAGTACCTTGGCATACTTGAACAGATAAGTATAAAGTGAATTCTGGTTACCACCATTAAGGGAAATCTGAAAATTAGGTTGAGTTCATTTTCCTGTCACTTTACAAGTTTAAACTGAAAACAAGAGATGGTTTTATTCGTGGAACCATCTTCCATTTGTAGTGGATGGCAAACTTAGGATGTTGACGGTCTTTTGGAACTGAGGCACGGGAAAGAACAGAGCGAGGCTTTTCATCAGGAAGACATGCATATAATGAACTGAAATTCTTTGAACTTAACTGTTTTCCGGGAAGAAACATTGTTAGAAAACTTTGTTAGCTTCCTATAGGTTTTTGTTTTCTTTTGTTCTTTCCCTAAGAAGACATTCAAGAATTCACAGAGTACTGTTTTCAGCAAGAATACCAATCAAACTTCCTGTTCTATTGTTCTTTCTCTTTTAAAATTTTTGTTCTGGGCAGAATCCTGTCACTGAGCAAGAAATGCTAATTGGACATTTGATTCATCTGGACAGCTGTGAATGGAATTTTTGCTAACCAGCAGCAGATGTAGACCTGAAACAGCATGGCAGAAGGCCATTGGTATAGATGAGATGTTAGCTGCATGTGTCCGTGCTCCAATCCACAAGTATCTCAAAGTCCTTTTTTTCCTTGAAAGATTTTTATTACATATTTCTACAAATGAATCTTCGTAATTCTAAGAGGCCAACCCAGTTCATTGGCATGGAAAGAGAGAATCTGTCATAGCATGTATAGTACTCCAAAGAGTGAATCAGCAGAGTTAGATGGGAAATACTTGCTTTCCAGTTGAAAATGCAGAACAGATGCTGGCATTATTAACAGAACATTGCCTACTTGCAGTTAATGTCCTGGATGGAGTTGTATGCCACTTGGTCTCCAAGTAATGCTCTTTATTTTATTTAGAAATAAATATGCCTTTGGAAAAAGTAGGAATTCAGTACATTCAGAAGATGATATTGATCTTTCTTTTTGCTTTTCAGTTTGATACGCTGGTGAATTGATTTTATACCAGATGCTGGTTCATTTAAAGTGCTTATATTTAACCAGGAGGGAACCCTGGAAATCACCCATGGAACTGACAATAAACAAATGAAAAAACAAAATGGATTCTATCTCCAGAGATTTTTATTTCAAAATTCTTCTTTGATGATTCTGATATACACCCCTAGCTGAGAATCTCTCAGCAAAATAGCACTTGAAAACTAGTTTCAAGAGTTTAGTCATTAGGTCAGTGCAGTGTCTATGATCACACCACACACATGTGGTATAGTTCCCATACTGAAGAAAGATGTGGGAGGAAATCAAAGTGTTTGGGAAAGCTTATCACAGAAGAATGCCTGATCAATTCTCTAAGGTAAATAAGGGAATACAATCATCCCTTCTTATTGGCGAGTTCCCCATCTGAGGATTCACTCAACAGCAGATACAAATTTAAAACACATACACAAATTTGCAGATACAGAAGGCTGACTATGGGACTTGAACATCCTCAGATCTTGGTATTCGTGGAGGGTCCTGGAACCAATCCCCTGTAGATACCGAGGGACAACTGTATATTTATGCAGAAAAAAATCCATGTATAAGTGAACCTGTGCAGTTCAAACCCCTGTCCTTCAAGGGCCAACCATACATAAAAGTAAAATAGGACAAGTTGAACCAGGTGAATGGAAGCTCAAGAAGTAGCTATGGTATAAGGTTGTATAGAAAATTCTGGGCAAAGGGAGGACATTTTGCAAAGCCATGAAAATTCTAAATAGCAGTGTATGTATGTGAGCTGAATATAATTTAATGGAGCTGGCTGGAGTATGGAGTATGTGGTGGGGAATGGTACATGGTAGGCAGGGGTTGATCATGGAGGGCCTTGTCTGCCATCCTTAGGAATATGCATTTTAATCTATAGGCAATGGAGCACCATTGAAGAGAAGAAAGAAGCAGACAAGTCATGTACTATCTTACAAAATGCAAGTCACTATGACTGACCATTCATCCAAAAACAACCAATTAAATTATCTGTGAGCCAATCCTTACTGAGGGGCTTCAAGCAAGAGCTGAGCTACTTAAAAAATACAAACCATTCATTCATCCATTATTCACTGAACAAACATTTATTGAACACCTACTATCTGCCAAGCACTAAGGATACAGCAAGATTTCTCAACCTTGGCACTGTTGACATTTTGGCCCTACAGGACATTTTTGTGTGTATGTTGGGAGTGGTGGTGGCTGTCCTGTGCACTGTAGGATGTTTAACAGCATCTTTGGCCACTACTAGGTGCCTATAACACCCTACCCCCTACCCCCCACCCCCAACTTGTGACAATCAAAAATTGCCACTGGTTGAGAATCATTGGGATACAGGGATGAATAAGGCATCCAATCCAGCAAAAATGAGATGTGCATTTAAAAAGCGTAGTTCAGGGTAAAAGTATAAACGAGATACAAACTGTTATGAGGGCTTATATAGAAGGGAAACAACGTAGAGTAAGCAGGGACGTCTTCATAGGGGTGAAGAGGCTTTTATACTGGGCCTTGTAGAGGTTCTGGATGTGTGAACTGTAAAGACATGTTCAGAATACCCCTCAGTTCCACCGTCCCATCTAAGGTGCTCCTTCTGCCTTGTGAGTACTGGCCAATTTGGATTTTGCTTATTGGACCAGCGGTGAGCACCCAATCACCACTGTACAGACTGACTGTTGACCCAGAAGGTGGTCTAGCAAAAATGCTCTTCTCTTGTGCTTTCCACTAGATTTTAACTTTTCTCACCCATTTTCCCCTCCTGGTTGGTTTAAAGGCATGACTACTTAATGTCCAGGTCCCATTTTGATTGGTTGATACTTGAGCTGTCCAAGTCATTACATTTTACGGATATATACCCCTGACCCTTCCACCCAAGGACATCTCTCAAGTGCCCCTAGAATTGTGCAGCTGACTCTGCTTCTATCTGCCTCTCCCAGCTATGTGTAAGGTGGAGTAGAAGAGGGAAAGCCTGACATTTCTCCATTGGACGGTTTTCATGAACAGCTAAGCCTCTTGTCTCCGGTTCTCTTGACCTTTGACCCATCTGAACCTATGATGGGTGATTGTACCTTCTGTCTGTATCTGCATCAGTAGACTGATTTAGTTCAAAGAGGAAGCTGGAAGACTCCACAGCTTTTTCCAATCTAGCCATTAGCAGAGGCCCATCAATAAACCTGATATTTCAATCTGTGCTTTTCCTTATGTACATTCTTAGAAGAGCAGGAGGGGCAAGTAATGAGCTGCTTTGCACTGCAATTGTGTTCTGATTGGGTTTCCACGGACAACCCAATGTCCATGGAAACAGTGGGGGACCAGAGACAGGCTCCAGATTCCTTACTCTCACTGTGTTCCTTCCACCTGGAATAGTTTGTCTCTTTTCCTTCTATTATCTATCTATCTATCTATCTACCTAACATCTATCTGTCCATCTCCTGGGTAAGATTTAACTAGGAATAAAAAAATAAGAATTTCTACTATTAAAAAAGTTTTAGAAGTGCTGATATAATAGTTTGCTCATCTTGCCCCAACTTCTCATTTTGTCATTAGGACTAATCCTCTAAGAGCCACCTTGCTGGTTGCGATCCAGCTCGGCCTCTTCTTGATGCCGTGACTTGGGGCAAGTGGTGTAACCTCTCTACGCTTCACTCCTCATCTCTAGAATGAGGATTATAGTGTCTGCTTTGCAGGGTTGTTGTTAGGGTTGAATGAGGGAGTGTATGTCAGGGTTCAGAAGGTTGCCTGGAGTGCCATACAGTAGGAAGCCCCGACATGGCACCAGTTCCCCAGTGCACAGGGGTCCTCCTTTCCCCTCAAATTCCTCCTCTGTTGGCTGCTTCTGCCTGGACTTCTCTAATTGGAATAATTAAAAAATACTTCCTTTCAAATGTCAATGTTTTTTCTTTTTTTCCCTGAGAGTACTGATGCCTTAATCCTTGCCTTTCATACATACCTCAGTGGGGGATTAATGAGGCCCTTTCCTGAGATCAGGTCTTGGTTAAGGTGATGATCGTGGGCCAGGAACAAAAGACACTGGGTTCCAAAGGCAAATTTTTATTTCTCCAATTTCTCCAAATGATATTTTCAAGTCTCTTAGTTTAGAAACAGGTATTAATTTTAACTTTTTTCCCTCCTCTTCCTCCCTAAGTCATTCCTATCACCAAATTGCAGATGGCTCTCAGAGTCACCACTTCTTTCCAGGTGTGTTTTACTTCCTTGTTCAGGCCCTCATCACCTTCCTTTTGTTTGTTTTGTTTTGTTTTGATCTTTTGGCTGCCCAGCATATGGAATCTTAGTTCCCTGACCAGGGACGGAACCTGCATCCCCTGCAGTGAAAGTGTGGAGTCTTAACCACTGGACCGCCAGGGAAGTCCCATCACTTTCCTTTTGGATTGAGCTCTCCATCCAGTTCTCGCTGGGTTTCTTAAATTCTGTGTCGTCCTTCTCCATGATGAGAATCACTGACAGGTTCTGTGGCAGGTTGTACTGTGCTCAGGAATCTTACAATCCAAACTTTTTTGCCTGGTTTAAAATCCTGTAACTGGGATTTCATCTATTTCATCTACTCAGCTTTGGTTCTGACCTCCACACACACATGTGGTCCTTTCATCTAATCATTGCTCTCCCTCCTCTACTTGCCACACCTCCTAGGTCTCTGTTTCTTCATCTTCCTCATAGACTCAGTGTTTTATAAGCTCACTTCTGGCCAGAAATCTAGGATTCGTTCTTGTCTCTTGGATTGACATGCCTTCCTCAAAATATATCCCACCTACCGTTAAATATCCAGCTCCTAACACCAGCCCTCCATGTAACTTTCATGAGTGCTCCAGGCTAAATTCATGTTTCTCTTTTGTGAGTGCCTCTGGTACTCAAACTTTTCTGAAATATTTTGTGTATTTGTATAGTGGTTAAGCACATGGTGTTTGCAGTCAGATAGATCTGACTGCAGATTTGAAACCTGGCTCTACCAATTATTATATCACTGAGTTAACTTCTCCTGGTGTCAGTTTCCTCATTGGAGAGGCTCTTCAGGAACAGTTGACATAAGACACAAAATCAAGGGTCACACTGTTCGGGTTTGAATCCTGGCTTTACCACACACTAACTGAGTCTCCCGGAAAGTTAGTTAACAGTCTCTAAGCCTGCGTATCTCCATCTGTAAAATGGGCATGCTATTAGTAGATACTTCAGAGAGTGATTGTGAGGATGAAATGAGGTAATCCATATGCAGTGTTTAGCAGATTCCTGGAAAAATAGGTAGGATTGTTAAAATGTGAGCTAATCACTCTTGGGAAGAGTGATTCATCCCATCTCCAGATATTTCCTTCTATGCAGAAGGAGCTTAATTGGTGTAAGAGCCCTAGTGTCTTTCCTCCCCTTTACTTATTGCAACTTAAAGGGGGCGAGTAGAGTGGGGTAACTGACTTGACTGGTAAATTCAGGAAGAACAAATGGATCAGGCTTGGCTCAGTTCCTCCCTTTCTTCCTCTTGAGAGTGAGTTGCCCACATGAAGAATGTTTACTTCTCTGTTGCTTCATGCCATACATTTTATAGAAGATTGCCTCTCCATTAGGAGGTGTGTTCTGATGCAGGATACCTGTGCAAGTTTATTTACTTCTAGGATACAGTATTGGGAAATCCATTCATCTGAAAATATGTACTCTATCAGTAATAAAGATGATATGTTTGGGATCTTTGTCTTTTTCTTCAATTCATTCAGAACTCAGAGAGCAAGAATATTCCTGTGGGCTTCCCTGGTGGCGCAGTGGTTGAGAGTCCGCCTGCCAATGCAGGGGACGTGGGTTCGTTCCCCAGTCCGGGAAGATCCCACATGCTGCGGAGCAGCTGGGCCCGTGAGCCATGGCCGCTGAGCCTGCACGTCCGGAGCCTTTGCTCTGCAACGGGAGAGGCCACAACAGTGAGAGGCCCGCGTACCGCAGAAGAAAAAAAAAAAAAAAAAAAAAAAGTACACAGCATAGAACCTAGCCAAATACAGGTGTTTATGAATTAGAATTCTTTGATTTAAACAACACTCTGGCCAACTTACATAGAATAGGAATCTATTGGAAGGCTGTGGGATTGCTCATGTAATAAAAGGAAAAGCTGAAGAATGAGACTCAGAGAGGACAGGAGACAAAGTGGCTCTGGCAAGAACTGATGGAGAATTCTTGGGGCTCTGCCATCCAGGGTGTCAGCTCCGGCTACTTTCAGTCTTCTTGTCACTCTGCTCAAAATTCAGATTCTAAGGAGAGAGCCTTTGATTCACTTGGCTTAGGTCACATGGTCACCCCTTACCAGGTGAAGCCAGCTTATCCTTCCTGGGAGCCCATCAGACAGTGACCAAGGAGGGAAATGTGGCTCCTGTCCACTTCGTCACAAAATGCTGGATCACAAGACAGGACAAATATACTAATAACTAACCTCTGCCATCAATAAAACTGAGCGTAATTGTTCTCATCATCAATTCCCCAACTAGATTTAAAGCATCCTAGAGGGAAATAACTACGTCTTACACTTTTTTCCATACTTTACAGCACTGAACATTTTTTCTTTCTATTCTTACTTCCAAGAACACACTTTAACTTATTCTGAATATCCCCTTATCTTATTCCTGATGCCAGGTTTTTTTGGTTTGTTTTGGGGGTTTTTTTGTCTTAAACCATCTTGTGTCTCGTTTCTAGGCAGGTCATCTTGAAGCATAGTGCCTCCTGAGTACCTTGGAGCAGTCAGTGAGTAGGTATTGATTGATTAATTATGAAAATGAATTGTCATCGCCTATTATATTGAAAGGCAGCATGGTGAGTTGGTCTTTGCTCAGCAGACAGGACACAATGGAGATGTGAGCCATTACTTGTCACTGTAATTCAGGAACATGGATTGATGGTCAAGCATCAGAGAAGGAGTAATATAGTCAGAGTCAGAGACTGAGATAGACCCAGCAAGAGACTAGTAAAGACCAAAACAAGGGTGAGAAGTGAGATAAATGAACTATAAGGGAAGTCTTCCATGACCCACAGACGTCAAGGGAGACTAGTTATTGCTTAGGGAAAATTGTTGAGGGACTGCTACTTGGCATTTTGAAAAAATAAGAAGGATCATCTGCTGTCCTAACCATTTGAAATAATTTCTTCTGGGAAACACAATTATGATAATCTTTTCTTGTGAAGAGTGCCCTTTCTCTGGCAACATCAGCATTGCGGAGCCAGCTGGAAATGCAGAATCTCAGGCATCACCCCACACTCATGACTCCAACTCTGCGTTTTTGACTCCCAGGTGGCTCATGTGCACGTTAGAGTTTGAGAGCTGCCTGAGGGTGTCCAAAGATCATTAGATGGAAAATCAGAAGACTTGGGCGCTAATATTCCCTTCACCCCTCTCTAGCATGTGACTCTAGAAATGGCTTATTCCCTGAATCTCAGCTTTCCCATTTGTATAGTGGGAATGACATATGCCCACTCCTTGTTTTCAGGACTTGTGGGGCAGAACCAATAAAATTTGAATGTAAAGGTATTTTGAAAACTGAAAAGCACCCTGGAAATGGAAGCTCTTCAGTCACTTCGTACATGAGGCTGGGGAGGAAACACTGACCTTTCCCCTGGCTGTCACTTGTGGGTTGTACTTGATTGCTGTATTCTTTCTTTCTAGCCCCGAGTAAACTTCACCCTGTGTGAAGGAGATGTGAACAAGTCAGCAGATGATGCATTTATTTATTTATTTATTTTAATTTTTAATTTTTTTTTGCGGTACGCGGGCCTCTCACTGCTGTGGCCTCTCCCGTTGCGGAGCACAGGCTCCGGACGCGCAGGCTCAGCGGCCATGGCTCACGGGCCCAGCCGCTCCGCGGCACGTGGGATCTTCCCGGACCGGGGCACGAACCCGCGTCCCCTGCATCGGCAGGCGGACTCTCAACCACTGCGCCACCAGGGAATCCTGAAGCATTTATTTTTGAACACATTAATTTCTTTATCAGCTCTATTTATTTTCCGAGGGCAGCACTGTACTACATTAATGCCTCAAGTTGTTAACAGTACCAGCTGGTACTGCAGGCATCACTTATCCTCACTGTGTAAAAGCTCAGAGGGTAGAATGGAAATTGCCATCCAAAGCCCAATGCTGGCTCTCCTCTTTGGTGTGCTTTTAATCTCTCCTTGGGAGCAGATCCACCATTCCCTCCTTTGTTTCCAAAGCCTTTTATTCGTTATATCATCTGGCATCTCTGCCATTTATTTGGTTTTTCTTTGATGGATTTTGAGGTTTGAGGGGAGCAGAGACTGTTCATAGTTTCTTTCTTATTTCTGTCTCCTCAGGGCTTAGCACATAGCAGGAATGCAAGAAATATCTGTGTAATTTGAGAGGTGGAGGAAAATACAAAATCTACCAATTTGTCCTATTCATCCATTTTTTCTCCGCATAAATGGGACTTTCAGATAAGCTACATTTGACAGTTTCGACTAGACCCTGTGCTCCCATAGCACTGTTTCAAAACACTCATCACACATGTACCTCTTGAATGAATGTCTTTCCTGATAGCTTGTGAGCTCTCTGACAGGAGGGATTGTCTGTCTTATTCTTGCCTATATTCTCAAGGCTCAGAACAATGTCTGTCACATAGTAGGTATTCAATAAATATCTGTAGAATTAAAGTGAGTGATTTGATATAGATTCCAATTTTTGAGGATTCCTACTTTTGCTGTTCCTTTCCACAACCAGTTTATTTCAACAGTAAACGTTCCCCAGTTGGAAATCTGGGCAATTTCTCCCCAGTTTAGGAAGTTTCCCTCTCAGTTCTTTTTCCCTAGTGGCTGACTACCTGGAGAGAAGGAAAGTAACATTTATTGAATGCCTACTTTCAATAATATGTAGTAACAAGTGTTATTATCTCTACTTTTCTACTGACAAAAATGATGCTCAGGAGGCATGACCAAGGTCATAGAGTTACTAAGAGACAGGATTTCAACCCAGGTCTAACTGAATTTACAGTCACTCTTTTGCTGAGTCACTTCTTGTGCAGAGTTGCTTCAAGGTAGCAACTTTGAATAGGGGCCACAGATCTGGTCAATGTTTGAGAACAGAGATATTCTGACTTTAATTCCTTGTATAGATTTATCTTTAACAAGAACCGCTTCATAACCCAACCTTCACTCCTCCACATTAAGTCATCTCCTTCCAGCTGGCGCCTGTAACTTGACCGTGGCCTTGTTCCATCTTTCTCAGATCTAGGGCAGTGATGGTCAGCCTGTTTCTCACAGACGCTTGTTGGTGATTCTTTCATCCAGTGGTAGGAACTGGGTTAAGGTTCAAAGTAAGCTCTGATGCAAATGTATTTGGATTTTTAAGAAGTACATCTTCCTCTCTCCCAGATAAACGATCTGTCCTTGGTTTCTACTTACACAGGGCCTATTCAAGTCACATAGTTCATAAAGCCTAAAGAGCAAAAATGATCATCAGTATAATTACTGTTGGGCTGTAGACCCACTGATAAACGTCATCATGTTCTTAACAATATTCGTATCATATTCTCATATCACATATGCTCGTAATTTATATTTTGTTTAATCTATTACTTAATGTTTTAATTGATTTTTTTTGAAGCATCCTTTCAACATTCATTCGCCAAATACAGTTGGCCCTTGAACAACATGGGTTTGAACTGCACAGGTCCATTTATATGTGGATTTTTTTCAAGTAAATACTACAGTACTACATGACCGCAGTTGGATGATTCCTTGGCTGTGCACTGGTAGATACAGAGAACTGACTATAAGTTATATGCAGATTTTTGACTGCATGGAGGGCTGGCATCCCAACCTCCCGCATTGTTCAAGGGTCAACTGTACAGTAGTCCCTTGACATCAGCAAGGAATTGGTTCCAGGACACCCATGTGGGTACCTAAATCCACTCAAGTCCCTTATATAAAATGGCATACTATTTGCATATAAACTATGCACATACTTCCATATACCTTAAACCATCTTGAGATTACTTATAATACCTA
This sequence comes from Kogia breviceps, assembly GCF_026419965.1. Lineage (NCBI taxonomy): Eukaryota > Metazoa > Chordata > Mammalia > Artiodactyla > Physeteridae > Kogia > Kogia breviceps. The sequence continues at coordinate 27,218,892 of NC_081328.1, forward strand.
ATACAATGTAAATGCTAGGTAAACAGTTGTAAATACAAGGTAAATGCTTTGTAAATAGTTACTGATGCGCAGCAAATTAAAGTTTTGCTTTTTGGAACTTTCTAGAACTTTTTATTCCAAATATTTTTGATCAGTTGAATCATGGTTAGTTGAATCATGGATGTGGACCCAGCAGATATGGAGGGAGGGCTGACTGCGCCTACTTGACTGTGTGGAAGCCTACCTTACATCAGGTGCTTTGCTAGGTGAGAATGCCAACTGGAGACATCATGGGCCCTGGCCTCAAATATAATTTATTCCTATGAAAAATGCCCATGTCTACCTGACAGACTCAAGAAAGGCTTTCTAGAGGAGGAGGCCTTGATGGAGACTGGATAGAGAAGAATGAACGTGTCTGGGAGCAGTCAAGTGGTAGCTGAGAAAAGGATGTGGTGTAGTAAGGTCAGGGTACATAAGGACAAACATAAAAACAACCAACTTTTTAGTCCAATAAATTCTGTCCATGCAATATTGTTTAATGCCTTAAAGACAAAAAAAAGAATTTTAAAGGAGAGAAAAGGAGCTATTGAAAACATTCAAGATTATAGTTTTGCTCCAAGTACATTCTAAGAGGTTTTTCCTGCCCTTATGTTGTCATTTTGGTGGAAAAGAACCCTGCATTTCAATTGCCAGGAAAAAGCCATCCGGCTGAGCAAAGAGAGAAGCCCTTCATGGGGTCATTTAAAATCTTGACTGAGACAAATGGGACAATCTGGTCACTGAGAATGAAGTGGCAAATGTGATAAAGGGCCCTTTTGTTAATGGCAGTGTCCTCTCCAACCAAGCCACAGGGTGCTCTAGAAAGATGTGTGTATTTTCCCAGCCTAGACGCATTTTTTCTCTTGGAAAAGAGACACAATTTCACACAGCTGAAGGGACTTGGGTCAAAGTTACATTGAGAGCTCTGGTTTAGACTAGATGGATAGTTTTGTTTAAATGCTGGGCTCACCACATGACTCATTAATCATATCATATAACCCAGAGAGCATCTAGTCTAAACTTCTTTTTAGATGAGGAAAATGCAACCCAGAGAAGACAAGCAATTTCCACAAAGACACAGAGCTGATTAGTGCCAGTTCTGTATTAATCCAGTGCTGACCTTATAATAACATTTGTTATTTAGTTAATTCGTTATTTTATTAATAATTATTGACTGAATACTCATGGTGTTACCGAACTCAGGTTCAGCTTGAAAGCAAATACTTGAGAGATGTATGTTGGTTGGAAAAGGAAGTTTGCTTTTTTCATGAGGCTGGCAACCTGGGGAGAAGACGGCCTCATGTCCAACAATCAACTCCAAAGATTCTGCTCAACCATGAAAGTTTTTAAAGGGAGAATCATTTGGGAAGGGACACAGTGTTTGTTTTCTTCCACTGTGTGAAGACTTTCTTCTGATTGGTTGCTAGTGAGGTAACAGGGTGGAGTTCCTGGAATCTTGTGCTCAGCCTCAAGTTACCATCCTCCACCTGGGTGCCAGCCTTAGTTTTTGCAGAAGAACTCAAAGATATTGTTATGTATATTCCCTGAGGAGGAACCAGGACCTTGCCCCAAGGCTGCACTATTTTTTCTTGACTGCTCCTCCTTTGCTTCTGCATTCCTTTCCTTCTCTGGTTAGCAGCTGTTTGAATCTGCCTTTTGGAAGTTAGGGAAGATCAAGGAGGCTGAATGAAGCCCATTTCCTATAAATAAGAAATGGGGAACAGGGAAAGGATTTGTACCCTGGAGGGCCCCAGAGGGTCCTGCTCCATTTCAATAAATGCTTTGTTAGGAGTTTTTTTGTTTGTTTGTTTGTTTGTTTTTTTGCCATTCGCGGGCCTCTCACCATTGTGGCCTCTCCCGTTGTGGAGCACAGGCTCCGGACGCGCAGGCCCAGCGGCCATGGCTCACGGGCCCAGCCGCTCCGCGGCACGTGGGATCTTCCCGGACCGGGGCACGAACCCGTGTCCCCTGCATCGGCAGGGGGACTCTCAACCACTGCGCCACCAGGGAAGCCCCTGTTAGGATTATTTTTGTTATGGATTATTTTCAATGGAGAGGCAACATCCAATTATGAGTTCACTGCTCACTGCTGTTGGATCTGGGGCTAGTTGCCCAGCCTCGCTAAGCCTCAGTTTTCTATCTATAAAATGGAGGAGGTAAGAGTCCCCGTTGCAAGCACCTCATGAAGATTAAATGAGATAATGCACTAGAGCTCAGAACAGCATCTGACACACTTAATACCCAGCTTGCTAGGATTTAATCATTCTGGGCATTCTATCAGAGCACAAATCTTTACTCTGTAATTCTTATGTCTGCCTGCCCTAAAGATGATTATGAAAGGTTTATTTCCTTTTGAGTGCTTTCATTCTCTCTAGGTCCCTCTAAATCCCCGATTGACAAGTCTGTAGGGCTGGAGCTTGTCTCTCTCACAATCATCCCCTCTCTCTAGATCCTCCTTCCCCTCCTGCAGGTTCTTGGCAGCTTCCCCTGGAGGGAATTCAGATGTGTTCCATTAGAGCCTCAACCTTAGGAGGGAGCTTCATCAATGGTGTGCCTGCATCTCCTGATCCATTCAGAGAGGAACAGGGGCCAGCTCCTGGATAGCGTGTCATTCATCTCTGAGCCCAGCCAGGCTTAGGTTGGCTCACAAGATCTGGGACTTGTCAAAATCTCGGGCATTCTAAGAATGGGTTCCATAGAGCCCTGGAGTTGAAACAAAACAAAAAAACCCCAACATAATCAGCTGGACAGTATATCAGCCCTTTTGCCAAGAAGCAAGGGAGGAGCAGTTAAGCACATGTTTGGCTATGTATGTTCCTAACAGCATAATAGAGCTTTCTTGGTTCCTTCTGAAGCTTGATCACTTCTAATGTAATAAGTCGTCTTCTGGGCAAGGTTTTTGCAGATGCACGAACACCTTACTTCTCTGCTCTCCTTTTGCAAGTCATCCTCCCTATGAGCGAGTATGCAATCTACTTTTGTGCACAACTAGTTGGGAGGAAAGCTGGCCATTCAACATGCATTTATGAAGGCAATACATTCTGGAGGGAGGCAGAAGCTTCAGGAGAGGTCTGGAAAAGATTTTTAAAATTACTCTATTTGCATAAGACAGCTCTAGCCATCAGTGCATTCCTTAGACCCTCAGTCCTGAGGCTCATTCGAATTGTAACCTTTTGTGGTTTCTTTGTTCCTTTTGATTTGAGGAATAAGCTGTTTTTATTTTGGATACCTTAAGGGAATTTTGGAGAATCTTGTCTTGCTCTTTTCTTGTCACCTGTGAAAATGAAGATGTAGCTTTGAAGTGGGACAAGAGGAATGAATGGAGACTTTTTTATGGGGGGAGGACTTACATGACAGTACACCCATTTGTCATTTAACCTTCATGGCAACTGGTCCTCAGAGAGGTTAATTGATTGGCAGAAGATTACAAGGAGCTTGTTTATTTTTCCCCAGGTTTGTCTGCCTCCAAAGACCATGCATACAACACAGATAAAATGATTTTGTCATTTTCCTACCTCTTCTCCAGTTCATTTTTTTTTTTTATCCTGAAATTTGCCTCCTTCTTACACTTCTGTGTTCTTTTGATCTAAACCTCATGCATCCTTTAGGATCTGGGGCATTGCATGTTTTTCCCATTTGGATTCCAATACTTATTTCCTTACATATTTTTTATAACACTACATGCTTTGGTTTACCAAACAAAACCACCCAAGTTTCTTCTAATTTTATTATTATTAGAAGTATTAATATGTAGCAGAGCTATTAATTCTTAAAACTTCTTTTCTTATTTACGTTAACAGCTAGAGCTTTTCTTTCCACATATCGTTTTTAATCCTGAAAACTCCTATTGATGACATTCAGTGTTTCAAGGCATTTATTCCAAACTAACTGCTTAATTCATATTTTAGTTCATTGATTTTAGTGTTAGCAACAATTTGAGAGATACTTATAGACAAGTAATTGTATAATGGAAGTAGGATCTCTGTTTAATAAGAAATGTGTGGAATGAGTTTCGCCTACATCATTTTGCAGTTTGGGAAGCTGCAAATGGTTGACCATGGCTGGGACCCAGGTTTCATGTGTGGAGCCAGCAGATCACAAAGCAGCCTGGACTTATCCTGAAGGTGATGGTGCATGTTTCACCCCTAAGTATGATTTTTGCTGTGAATGTTTTTTTATAGATACCCTTTATAATATCAAGAAAGTTCCTTTCTATTTTGAGATTGCTATTGATTTCAGGTGGCCTCAGCCTGCAGTGGCTTGAAGCAAGATTTTTGTTCCCAGCCAGAGACTGAGGTCAGGCTGAGGCAGGAGATAGATGGGCTCCAGATTAGGCATTTACAACTGGCCTCCTGTTTACAGTTCTTGGGGTGAGAAAAAGATGGGCTTTAGGCTGGACACTTACAACTAGCCTCCTGTTTGCATTTCCTGAGACAGGAGATAGGTGGGCTCCAGGTTAGATGTTTACAATCAGCCTCCTATTTGTACTCTGAAACAGAAATAACAACAGAAACAGGGTAAATAGCCAGGCTTTGTCTCCTGTGGATACCTTAAGACAACAGTCATAGCAGGAACAGAGAGAGGCTAAACCTTGTTTGAGTATAGGGTCAAGACATCACATATTTCCCATCCTTGGGGCAAGGGAGACATTGCACATGTGCAGAAAGGCTCCTTGGAGGTCAAAAAGGAGGGGGCACCACCCCACAATATGTGATGCCAAGGCCGTCCCATAGGCCTCTGGACTGGAATCCATGTTGGAAAAAAGTTGTGCACGCCTGTTGGGGAGGGTCCTCGGGCAGATCAGGTGTGGAAAAAGAAACCAGGTGCTTGGCCAAAGGTAAACAAAGACCCGGAAGACCTGCCCTATATAAATGACCTAACCGCCTCTTTACTGCACTCTTCCTCATTAGGGAGGACGCCCATACGCTTTCTCTCCAGGTGTGTATCTCTGCCTTGGTTCTGTCTTAACAAACTCTGTGTGCTCTCCCACTTGTTATACTGTGTCTCTATAATAAACTTTGTACCTGTTTTTACAGTTTTTGCCTCCTTGAGAAATGCAGTTTTCAATGGGGTCAAGAGCCCAGGGAACTCTGCTTCAAGCCTGTAGCCCCTGCTGTACTAGTGGCTAGGATTCCTGGTTTTCTTCCAGGCTTCCCAGGTCCAATTCCTGGGTGGGGAACTAAGATCTAACTTCACACCACCACTCACTGCTGCCTCTCAGAGATCAGGGCCATGGCAGTGAGAGTGCTAAATATTAGCCACTAGACCACCAGGGACCAGTGGCCAGTGACAAGGCCCTGGCCCATCAGCTGTATACAAATGAATTTCCACATAGAGACAGAAAGTAGTGAAGCAAGTAAAGTGTTTATTAGGAGGAAAAAGAGTACAATATGTGGGGATAGACAACAGGTGGGCTCAGAAAGAGAGTAGCACCCTTGTGGTAGTTTGAATCACTTTTAGGGGACATTTCTTCCAGGTTTCCTTCGACCAGTCATCTTTCTTTGCCTGGTTCTGAGTCCGTATTTAGTATTTCTCAGGGTCCTCCCCTGTGTGCGTGCACATCTCTTAGCCAAGACAGATTCTAGTGAAGAGGCCTATGGGTGGTTGACATCACTTACTATGGGGTGGCGCCCCACCCTTTTGACCTCCAAGGAGCCTTTCTGCACAAGTATAGTCAGGAAGTTCTCCTTGACATCGAGAATGAGGAATATGTGGTCTTTTATCTCTTATCTGGGCAGGGCCAAGCATCATCTCTTGATTTTCCTGCTATTGATATTTTAAGAGTTTCTGTCCACAGGGAATAAATTCCAGCTGTTTATCCTGGGGGGGCCTGTCTGTCTGCTGCCTCACTATGAGATTCTTAAATCATAAAATGGAGACGACTTCTGTTAAAAGCTTTTTCTGCACTGAGAAGACAATATGATAATTAGCCTTTATTTTGTTAATGTGGTGAGTTAATTGTTCCATTTTTTTTTTGACAGTTAAACCAATCTTGCTTCCTTGGAATAAATCTTTCTTGGATGTAAGATATTAACCATTTTAAACATTGTTGGATTTTGTTTGTTTACATTTTTTGCATCTTCATGACTGAAATCATCCTGTAATTTAACTCTTGTAATGTCCTTGTCAGATTTTGGCATAAAGATTTTGCTGGCCTCATAAGTAAGTTTTGAGAGTGTTCCATTTTATGCTGTTCTCTGAAACAGTTTGTGTATAATTGGCTATGCCTTCCTTAAATGTTTGGTAGAAAACACTGGTGAAACTATTTGGTACAATACACTGGTGAAACTATTTGGTACTGGGTTTTCTTTTTTGAGAGTTTAAGATTATGGACTCAATTTCTTTGATGTTATAGGATGATTCAGATATTCTATTTTTTCTTGTGTTAGTTTTACAAATTGTATTTTTTTTTTTTTTTTTCGGTATGCGGGCCTCTCACTCTTGTGGTCTCTCCCTTTGGGGAGCACAGGCTCTGGACACACAGGCTCAGCAGCCATGGCTCACGGGCCTAGCCGCTCCGCAGCATGTGGGATCTTCCCGGACTGGGACACGATCCCGTGTCCCCTGCATCAGCAGGTGGACTCTCAACCACTGAGCCACCAGGGAAGCCTTACAAATTGTATTTTTAATGTAAGTTTTTTTATTTTTATCAAACTTTAAACTTTAATGACCTAAAATTGTTTTATAGTGTTCTCTTGTGATCTTTTTAATATCTATAAGATCTTTAATGATTCTCCTTTCTTCTTACCTAACATTGGTTATTTTTCTTTTTCTCTTTTTTCTTGATTAATCTTGCTAGATAGTTATTAATATTACTATTCTGTCCAAATAACCAACTTTGGTCTTTGTTGATTCCTCTCTATTGTAAATTTGTTCTCTCTTTCCTTAATTTCTGCTTCTACTATTTTTCTTCTTTATTCCATTTTTCTTTGGTTATAACTTGCTCTTCTATTGCTAGTTTCTTGAGATGATTACTTAGTTCATAAATTTTTAGTCTTTCTTCTTTTATAATTAATAATTAATTAAAATTTAAATGTAGAAATTTTCTGTAAGATGCATCCTGTAAGTGTTTTTATGTACTGTTTCCTTGATCTTTTAGATCTTTTATTTAAAATATTTTCTAATTTTTATTTTTTATTTCCTTTGAATAATGTGTTATTTAGAAGGATATTCTTTAGTTTTCAAACACATGGGAATTTATAGTTTGGGGGTCATTGATTCTTAGCTTAATTGCACTGTGTTTAAAAATATATTCTGTATGATTTTAGTCCTTTGACATTGGTTAAGATTTGTTTTATGATCAAGGATATTGTTAAGCTTTATAACTACTTCACGTATATTTGGGAAAAAAATGTGTATGCTACAGTTATTGAGTAGAATATTCATATATGGTTATTAGGTTATATTTACCAATGTGTTGTTCAGATTATCTTTATCTTCATTAATTGTTTTGACTATATATACTATTACTGAAAGAAGTATGATAAAACATCCACTAAGATATTGGATTTGTCTATTTCTCCTTTCAGTTCTATCAGTTTTTGTCTTGTATATTTTGGCCTGTGTTATTTGGTGCATATAAATGTATAATTGCCATATCTACCTAGTAAATAAAATCTTTTTAAATTTTAAAGTTTATTTTTTATTCATTTGTAATACTTTGACCTTAAAGTACATTTTTATGATATTAATTTAGCAACACTAGCTTTTTTTTTTTCAGTTATTCTTTACATGGTATATCTTTTTCCTTCTTTTACTTTGTATATACTTTTATAATACCTCCATATTTTAGATTACTCTTGTGAATAGTTGATAGTTGAACTTTTTAAAATTATAAAGCCTGACATTCTTTGCCTTTAATTGGAAAATTTGGTCTATTTACATTTAATTTATTACTGATATATTTGGTTTGAATGTCTCATTTTACTGTTAGCTTTCTATTTATGCCAAACAACATATATTCCTGTATTTCTTGTTTCTTGTCAGAAGACAAGAATATAAAAGAATTTAGATTGTTTGAATTTTTTCATCATTTTCCCTCTTTTGTTTGCTTAATAATTATATACTTTTACTGAAGTTTTGATGGTGTCTTACTCAGTTTGGGCTGTATAATAAAACTAGGTGGCTTATCAAAAACAGAAATTTATTTCTCACATTTCTGGAGGCTCTATGTCTGAGATCATGGTGCCAGCATGGTTGGGTTCTGATGAGAGCCCTCTTCTGAGTTGCAGATAGCAAATTTCTCCTTGTATACTTACATGGTGGAGAGAGAGAAAGGAAACAAGCTTTCTCATGGCTCTGAGAAAGGCACTAATCTCACTTATGATGGCTCCACCCTCATGACCTCCTCAGATCCTAATTCCCTCCCAAAGGCCTATCTCCTGATATAATCACATTGAGGTATAGAGTTTCAGCATATGAATTTTGGAGAGACACAAACATCCAGTCTACAAGTGGTTACTCTAGAGATTACTACATGCATCCATAACCTATCAAAGGCTAGTGTTATTTGGTACTTTTTACCCTCTTTATGTTCAGTACAAGGATCTTAGAATATTTGGTCTCTATCTTTTAACTTATATACTATTGTTGCTGCATATAAATAAGTTTACAGATATTTAAAATCCTATCACAGATAATAATTATTGCTTTTCACAGTCAATATTCACTGAGCATTAATCACAAATTAACTCTTTTTGTTGATGTGTATTCCTTCCTTCATCTTTAAGCTTCCATTTGGGCTAATTCTTTTTTCCTAAAAAACTTCATTTATAATGGGTCTGCTGAATTCTATTTTTGTCTGAAAATATTTTTATTTCATCTTTATTCTTGAAGGCTATTATTGCTGGATATAGAATTCTAAGTTGACAAGACATTTTTTCCTTGAATACTTTGACAAAATAATTCTGTTGTCTTATTTCACTTTTCCTGTTGAGATGGTAATGTGTCTTTTTCCTTTCTGTTTTTAGTGTTTTGTTTTTTTCTTTGGTTATCAGCAGTATGACTATGATGTGTCTAGATGTGGATTTTTTTGCATTTATCTTGCTTGGGATTTGTAAGAATTCTTGAATTTATAACTTAAAAACTTTCATCAGTTTTGGAAAAAAATCAGCTAATTGTTTCAAATATTTCTTCTTCCCAATTCTTTCTGTATTTTCTCTCTGAGATTTATTATACATGTTAGGCTTTTTTAGTGTATTTCATCTGCACTTAAGTCTCTGCTGTATTTTGTTCCCTCTTGCATAATTCTGGATATTTTCTTCTTTCTTTCTGTTTTAAGTTGTACCTAAACACATCCATGGAGTTCTTACTTGTGCTTATTGTATTTCTTAGTTCTAATATTTCCATTTCATTATATTTTTGTAATTTCCAATTATCCGCCAAAATTCTGAATCTTGTCTTTTATCTCCTCAGAAGCATTATTATTCTAAAATCTATGACTAATAATTTTATTATCTAGAACTACTTGGATCTTTTTCTGTTTTCTTTGTTCTTGTGTATCTTGTCTTCTTATTGTGCCTTGTTTCTTTTGAATATGTTCTGGACGTTGTTAGATAAAAATTAGAGGATAAAAGCTTATCATGATGTTCTCTTTCTCCAAAAATGATTTATGTTTGCTTATGGAGGACAACTAGATGCACTTGCAACCTAGGGTCATGTTAATCTAATTTCAGGGACTGAAATGGTTTGAATTTTGGCTTCAACTTCTTTAAGGGTTATTCTTCTTCTATTTCACCCTTACTCATAGGATCTTGAGCCCTGTAGAGTTCCACAAGTTTATCAGTGTCCCTTCGGTGACTCTGGACTCCAATTTCTCTCTAACTCCAACTAATCTGTTAAAATTTCTGTTCAGTAACTCAGACTCTCATTAACCTCTCCTGGAATCAGTAGATACACTAAGGGTAAAGAGGTCCAGTTGTTGAACTTAACTGTTGGTTTCCATCTTCTTTCAGATCTCAGTCTTATGATTTCTCATTGCTTTTTAGCTCTCCATTGACTGCAGGCAGATTAAAATAAAATGTTGTCCAGATTGTTTAATTGTCCTCAGTGAGTGTGTTGGACAGACTACTTAGCTCACCATTTCAGAAGCTATTTAATTAGCTTAAAATGAAATTGCCCCCTCCCTGTGCCTAAAGGAACCAAGGAGAGAAATTAGGTCTAAGCTTGTGCAGTGGGTTTTAAGGTAAATGTAACATTTTCCAGGGTCTGGGCAAAATAGTGGCAAGAAGAATTATGAGAGCACTCCAAAGGGAAGGTGAAACTTATGTAGGAAAAATTCAGGACCACTGCTGTAATTTCTCATTTTATCATAGATGCCTCTGTTTTTCCTATAATAGAATACAATTTAATTTCAGGTTTTGTTTAAATTTTTTTCTATCTAACCACATTTTATCTAAGAAATGTAGTTATTAATAGCAGGAAGACTTTTTCAAATTTTTAAATACCTTGATAGATTTGGATATTCAAGAGGGGAGAAAAACTGAATAACTACAAAATAGGATAAGAATTTGGAGTTTTATGTGGCAACCATAGATGGAGGAGGTGAGGGGAAACAAAGGGAAAGGTTGATAAAGGTAGATGCCAGTGTGATAGAGGTTATGAGCTTAGTGGTATGGCACCTGTACCTCTACTTCCCCTTCCACCTTCCCGCCATCTTCAGTAAGATTGAATAAACTCAGCCTTTATAGTAGAAAGCAAAACATGGCTTATTTTGTGTCAGTTGACATTGTATAGGATGAGTCTTGGAATAGAAACCCAGAAGGGCGTTTGGACTTCCATAGGCATATGAGGCAGCCTAGGTATCCATCATGACCTCTGGGCTACAAGCAAAACTGTCTCTCCTCCCCTCTGGAGTCTCTTCATGGGACACTCCCCTCAATGTAAACCTTGGCCAACCCTGTGTTTCCCTGTGATGATGGAGGCTCTCTTTCGACACCACATTACCATTTCCACATCATAGTGAGATGCTATAGCTTAAAATGACAGCACAGTGACCTAGGAGTCCAAGAACCTGTGTTCTAATTCTGACTCTGTCTCAAATGGTTGTAGGGGTGGTTACCTTACCTTTGGAGTCTTTGTTTCCTCATCTCTAAAATGGATTTGCATTAGATCAGTGTTTTGCAATTATTCTCTGAGGAATCTTTTGTTAAAATGAAATCTTAAATGGAAGCAGGCACACACAAAGCAAATAAAATGAACTCTAGTTGAAGTAGAAGATTGGGTAGGGTGGAAATCTTACCCAAATGTGCTCCCTTACCCCACAAGCCTTAAGAAGGCTCAGTAGAATATGGTTTGATAACCAGTGGAGTTGATGTTTTTTTCAGTTCCAGCTATCTCCTTATACAGAGAAGAATGAATTTCATCTTTCAGTCATCTAAAAACAACAGTAATTTAAGAAAAGTTTACTTTTTCCCTTATTGAGGTGGGAGATGGAGAGTGGAAAGGAAGCTAACATTTATGGAAGCCTTATTAAGTGCCAGACATAATAAGTACTTTCCTTAACCTTCCTAAGGGCTCTGTGGAGTTTATGCCCAATGGAGGGAGTCTTTGAAGCTCAGAGATGAGTTTTTGGCTCAAGGTAACAATGCTAGAATGTGGCAGGGCTGCATTTTAAGCTCAGCTCTTTCTAACTCCACTATCAGAAATGAAGGTGGTAGGACTTCCCTGGTGGCACAGTGGTTAAGAATTCGCCTGCCAGTGCAGGGGACATGGGTTCGAGCCCTGGTCTGGGAAGATCCCACATGCCACGGAGCAACTAAGCCCATGCACCACAGCTACTGAGGCATCACTCTAGAGCCCGCGAGCCACAACTACTGAGCCCACATGTCACAACTACTGAAGCCTGCGCACCTAGAGCCCGTGCTCTACAACAAGAAGCCACCGCCATGAGAAGCCCGTGCACCACAATGAAAAGCAGCCCCCGCTCCCCACAACTAGAGAAAGCCTGTGCACAGCAACAAAGACCCAACACAGCCAAAAATAAATAAATAAATACATTTATTTAAAAAAAAAAAAATGAAGGTGGTGAGTAAAAAATGGGCACCTCAGCAAATGAAATATAGGTTTGGGTGCAGAAAAATGCCGTGGGACATTTTGTGCAATGTGTATGTATATATACATATATATACACAATACATACATACATACATATATGTCTTTTTGCCTTCATATTTAAACTAATTTTTTCCTTATTAGTTAGGTGATATGGGAGCATCTCATGAGATGCCTCAGCCCAAGGAAGTTCCTACTTTTAATTCATGGTCTAAGCTTTTCCTTGCTTGGTTATCTATACTCACATCCTTAGCCTAGAGGGTTAGAAAGCTGTTACTTAGGCCTTTTTTTCTTCTTAGTGCTCTAGGGCTCAATATGTGGCATTCTCCTATTTCTGAATTACTAACATGTCTTCCCACCTTTTCCTGAGTTTTAGGGAAAACAGTCCCAAGTGCTTGGAACCCTTGCCATGAATTAAATATGCAAGATGTTGAAAAATTCCCCAAGGGAAGAAAAATTTTATGTGGCTTTTGATTTCATTATCATTATACTGGTGACTCTTTTTGGTTTTGAGGCAAAGTGAAACAGTGGCTAGACAGACATAGAATGCCAAGCTTACAAAGCACCATTTAGTAAGTGTGATTGGTTAATTTTATGTGTCAACTTGACTGGACCACAGAGCAGTCAGATACTTGGTTAAACATTATTTCTGGGCATGTCTGTGGTGATATTTCTGGATAAGATTAACATTTGAATTGGTAGACTGAGTAAAACAGATTGACCTTCACAATGTGGGTGGGCCTCATCCAATCCATTGAAGACCTGAATAGAATAAAAGGCTGAATAAGAAAGAATTCTCTCTCTTTACCTGTTTTCCTGGACCCTGGACATTGGGTTTCTCTTGCACTCAGAGTGGAACTTGGCTCTCCTGGTTCTCAGGCCTTTGGACTCAGACGGGATCAACACCTCTGGCTCTCCTGAATCTCTAGTTTGCCAATGGTGGAACTTCTCAGCCTACATAACTGCATGAGCCAGTTCCTTATAATAAATCATATTAGTCAGTAATCATTACTGACTAATGCACTAAGTGATTACTGTGTAGCAGGTCCTGCGCTAAAGTGCTGCACATAACATCTCATTTGATATGATCTACACTTTTACGAATTCAGTATCTTGTTATTTCCATTGTGCAGATGAGGCTTAGAGCAGGTAAAAGTAACTCTGCCAAGGCCATAGAGCTTAAGTGGGGGGACATTCACACATCCACAAGTCACGTGGCTTTGAGTAGGTCAATGAGTTTGTCTGCATTTATGTGTTAAATGGAGATGATAATGCGTACCTTGAAGAACTGTCAGGGGCTTTGCATGAGGTGATAGGTGTGAATTACTTGGATAGGGTAGAATGCATGGCAGGGACTCAGAAATAGTAGCTTTTGCTATTTTATTTCTTATTGTGTTACAAAATTCAGAGGATTTATAGCTTGTGGAAGAGATGTAATTTCTCCAATGTAATATATCAGTAACATCTGAATTTAATCTTTTGTTCATCTCCATTAAGCTCCAGTGATATTTCATGTTATCCCAGGGAAAAATGTGATCACTGTGACATTTTAAATTCTGCACAACCCAGGGAGAGGGAGGAGGCACACTCCTGGAAACACGGGGAAATCCTGGTTAGACTGCCCTGAGACTCCAGGTTGCTGTGCTTTAGGAAGCTGAACAGCTGCAAAGGTCGTCAGGAGGTGCTTGGTTTCCCAAAAGGTGTTTGGTATTTACTTTCACTCAAGCATGTCCCTTCTGCTCTGATAACCATTGTCATCTTCCATTACAATAAAAGATGTCAGAGGGATTTTTACAGTCATATGGCATTAATTTAGCTTTCCCTCTGTGGTCATAAGAGAGTTTGCAAAAATGAAAATAAAACAAAACAAAGCCTCACTCAGCCATTCATCAATTCATATTTATTGAACAGCGATCATATGCCACACAACAGGGAGGAGAGGATCTCCATTTCAAAATCCATGGCATGCACACACTCTTCTCAATGTGCTGGCTCTGGGGCTGCTTCATTCTCAATTTCCTCTCTGGTCTTTGGGAAATGGATCAGAGGACCATGCAGATTTCCTTGGGAAATATAACAGTATCAGCCACATTTTCTTTTCATCACAATGCTGGTGGGAATTCTGACTGCCCTTTATAGTTGCCAGAGCCCGTTCATGTCCCTCTGATTCTTGCCCCCATCTAGTGAGGTCAGTTGGGCAGGGCTGATTATTTTTGTCATATGGGTGAGGGAACTGAAGCTCAGGGCTGTTGAGGCACTTGGCCAGGGTCTCAGCCAGAGAAGGGGCCAGACTGTGAAAACTCCTTCCACACTTGTTCCTTGCCCATCTGTCCTTCACATCTTGGAGAGCCTTAAAAAACATCCGAATATGCCATTACCCTGCTTATAATCTTTCCATTCCTCACACTTATTCTTAGCATGCTCACAAGGTTTTTTTTTTTGAGATCTGGCCCTTCTCACCTCTCTAGACTTCTTCCAGGCCATTCCCATCGCCCCCATCCCATTGTCCAACTCCCAAAGCTATGCTCTGGCTATACTGAATCCCACTGTATCATCCTTGATCTCACCTCCCTGCCATTACTCAGGAGGCCCTCTCTACTTAAGCATTATTTAAATCTCCCTTTAGATATAACTTCCTCCAAGAACCTCTCTCTGATCTCTTACATCTGGGTTAGCTGGCTCTACTCTCTGCATCTGTCGCACCCTCTGCTGGGTCTATTTGACTGCCACTCCCACTGGGCTGTAAGCTTTGTGAGAGTGAGGACTGTGTGCATCTCCCTGATGGGCAGCACCTATGCACCTAGAAGGGGGGCAGGAATTATCCATCAAGGAATGAATGGTTCATTTGCTCATTCTGATGAAATTTCTCAGATAGCAGATCTTCTGTTGCACACAGATCAGGAATCCCTCCCTGGATTACCCCTTATGCTGGTTATCTTCCATCTACCTTCTCGGCCCCAGGAAGAAGAGGAGCCCTCAGCTCTCCTGCTGGTTGTTTTGGGCTGACTTCATTCCAGCAGTGAGAAGTACCCATAGGAGAAGGGAGGGTGGGAGGAGAGAAAGGTCAGGACAAATCCCCTCTCTTTCTGCCCCTTCTTGCTTTGACGCCATGTTCTGAGAGTAGCTGCATCCCTCCATCAGGGAACCTTCTCGTCTACCGTCCGGTGCTCAGACTCCAGCAACATTATGTTTTACTTTATCCCTCAGCCCTAAAAGTAGAAATAGCTTCTAACTCTTGTTAGTTTCTATGTGCTTCACCATCACTTGCTTCTTCCCTGAACCCTCACCATATCTCCATAAGTAGCATCTTCATTTGGACCATCTGCGGTGGCTTCTGTTTCCTGCCAGGTTTCTGACAAAGTATTCTATTTGGTACAGGTAAGATTAGGATTTTCAAATTCTCTGGGATGGTTTTTAGCAACTTTAGATTCTTGGAGGTAATTCTCAAGACAGCTCCAGGTTGCTCCCTTATTGTACAGATGTAGACAAGAATTTCCGGAAGGTTGGCAATATAATTTCCTCCCTCTGCTTAATTTTCAGTGTTTCATCTATGGGCATCACGAGGTATCCTTAGATCTGAGAAGTCATATTGTTCTAAGCAGATTTGGTGTCTATATATCTACTTAATTCACTGGTAAGGAAAATCTCTCCCCCCTGCTTAGGAATGGTTCTGCAGTGTTCAAAAAAATTCCTTCCAGTTCACTTTGGCTTCCTGTCAATTTGACTCCCCTAATGGTTCTTTGTGAAGGCCACATCCACAGTCACACAATGTTTGTTAGAAGGGACACTGGTGTGAAAGAAGTTGTAGATGCCATGAGGTTAGGCATCAGGGTTTTCCATTAAGATCATGTAATCTTAATAACAATTTTTTTAATAGAGCAAAAGTCATATTCTCTTAATGGAATATAGGGATAGATTAATCGCCCTTATAAGTTTGGGCTCATTTCTGAGCTCTTGACTCAGTTCCATTGATCTATGTGTCTTTTTGTGCCAGTACCATACTGTTTTTATTACTATAGCTTTGAAGGAGAGTTTGAAATCAGGGCGCATGATACCTCCAGCTTCATTCTCTTTTTCAAGATTGTTTTGGCTATTCTGGGTCTTTTGTGTTTCCATATAAGTTTTAGAATTATTTTCTCTAGTTCTGTGAAAAATGCAATTGGTATTTTGATAGGGATTGCATTGAATCTGTGGATTGCCTTGGGTAGTATGGTCATTTTAACAATATTAATCCCTCCAATCCATGAACATAGTATATGTTTCCATCTCCTTGTGTCATTTTCAATTTCTTTCATCAGTGTTTTAATAGTTCTCCGAGTACAGGTCTTTGCCTCCTTAGTTAGATTTATTCCTAGGTAGTTTACTCTTTTTGATGCAATTGTAAATGGGATTGTTTCCATAGTTTCTCTCTCTGATATTTCATTGTTAGTGTATAGAGATGCAACATGTTTCTGTATATTAATTTTGCATACTGAAACTTTTCCAAATTAATTGATGTGCTCTAGCAGTTTTTTGGTTGTGTTTTTAAGATTTTCTATGTATAGTAACTTGTCATCTGCAAACAGTGACAGTTTTACTTCCTCCTTTCCAACATGCATTCCTTTAATTTCTTTTTCTTGTCTCATTGCTGTGGCTAGAACTTCCAATAATACGTTGAATAAAAATAGAGAGAGTGGGCATCCTTGTCTTGTTTCTAATCATAGAGGAAATGATTTCAGCTTTTCACCATTGAGTCGGATGTTACCATTGTAGTTTTGATTTGCGTTTCTCTGATAATTAGTGATTTGAGCATCTTTTCACCTGCTTTTTGGCCATCTGTATGTCTTCTTTGGAGAAATGTCTATTTATCTCTTCTGCCCATTTTTTGATTGGGTTGTTTGGTGTTTTTTTTTTTTTTTTTTTTTTTGACAAAGAGCTGTGTAAACTGTTTGTATATTTTGGAGATTAATCCCTTCTTGGTCACTTCATTTGCAAATATTTTCTCCCATTCTGTGGGTTGTCTTTTGGTTTTATTTATGGTTTCCTTTGCTGTGCAAAAGCTTTTAAGTTTAATTAGGTCCCATTTGTTTATTTTTGTTTTTATTTTCATTACTGTAGGAGGTGGCTCCCTCATATTGGCTTGGCCAAAAAGTTCATTTGGGTTTTTCTGTAAGATGTTACAGAAAAACCCAAATGAACTTTTTGGCCAACCCAATACATAAATTGTTGCTTTTCTTCTGCTGTTTTTAATGTTCTCTTTACCTTTAATTTTTGCTATTTTAATTACAACATGTCTTGGTGCAGTCCTTTTTAAAAAAATTTTTGGCTGCATTGGGTCTTCTTTGCTTTGTATGGGCTTTCTCTAGTTGTGACGAGCAGGGGCTACTCTTCATTGTGGTGTACAGGCTTCTAATTATGGTGGCTTCTCTTGTTGCAGAGCACAGGCTTTAGGCTCACTAGTTGTGGCTCACAGGCTCTAGAGCTCAGGCTCAGTAGTTGTGGCACATGGGTTTAGTTGCTCTGCAGCATGTGGGATCTTTCCAGACCAGGGCTTGAACCCATGTTCCTTACATTGGCAGGCAGATTCTTAACCACTGTGCCACCAGGGAAGCCCTGGTGTGTTCCTTTTTGAGTTGATCCTGTTTGGAACTCTCTGTGCTTCTTGGACCTGGATGTGTGTTTCCTTTCCCAGGTTAGGGAAGCTTTCAGCTATTATGTCTTCAGATATATTCTCTGCTCCCTGTACTCTCACTTTTCCTTCTGGGACCCCTATACTGTGACTGCTAGTATGCTTGATGTTGTTCTCTTAAACTGTCCTCATTTCTTTTTATTCTTTTTCTTTTTTTCTGTTCAGCCTCAGTGATTTCCAATCCCCGGTCTTCCAGTTCATTCTTCTGTTCCTCTGTATCATCTAATCTACTGTTGATTGCTTTTAGTGTATTTTTCATTTTAATTATTATATTCCTTATCTCTGCTTGGTTCTTCTATATATTTTCTAACTCTGTTAAAAAATTCTAACTTCTCACTCTATTCATCCAATCTTCTCTGGAGTTTCTTTGAACATGTTTATGATCATTACCTTGAATACTTTATCAGGTAGATTGCCTAATGCCATTTCACTTAGTTCTTGTTCTGGGGTTTTAATCTTGTTCCCTCATTTACATATTCCTCTGTTGCCTCTTTTTGCTTAATTTTCTGTACTTATATCTATGTATTTTGTAGGTTGGTTACATTTCCCAACTTTGGAGAAGTGGCCTTTTGTAGGAGACATCCTATGCAGTGCACTCCACTCTGATCACCAGAGATATATGCTTTAGGGGTGCCTTATTTGGGGGCTGTATGGGTCCTTCTTTTGTGGTGGGCTGACTACTCTGGGTGGTCTAGTAAGTGTGGCTGGTCCCCAGTCTGGTTGCTTGCCAGGACCTGCCTTGTGGAAGCTTCTGGCCACTGGTGGGTTGGACTGGGTCACAAGCTGCTGGCCGCAGGCCCCAGAGAGTCCTGGTGCTAGTGATGGCCCTCTGGTGGACAGAGCCTTATTCTGAAGGGTGCAGTTGTGGGCTGGTGGCCCTGGATCTAGTGTTGGCCTGATAGTGAGTGGGTCCAGTTCCTGACGTGGCTGGCTATGGAGTCTGGCATGTCCTAAAGCTAGTGTCCACCTGCTGGTGAGTGGGGCTGGATCTTGGGGTGGCTGACTGAGTATTCCAAGGTGTCTCAGATCTAATATCCACCCGCTGGTGGGTGGGGGCCAGGGTCAAGGGGGTCCTGGGGCTGATGCTGGCATGATGTTGGATGGGCTGGGTCCTGATACAGCAGGATGTGGGGATGTGGTGGCCCTGGGGCTGACGTCCACCCACTGGTGTGTGAGACCAGATCCTGGGGCTAGTGCCTGCCCACTGGTTGATGGACCCAGGTCCTGGGGTCTCTGACTGCAGGGCTCAGAGGGTCCCAGAACTGGTATTGGCCTACTGATGGGCAGGGCCAAGTCCCAGAGGGTCCTGGGGCTAGTGCCAGCTGACTGGTGGGCAGAGTCAGGTCCCAAAGTCTCTGGCTACAGGGCCCTGGGGGTCCTGGGGTTGGTGTTTTCAGCCTGCTGGTGGGCAGGTTTGGGGCTCAGGGGGTCCGAGGGCTGGTGCCTACACATTGGTGTGTGAGACTGGTCCCAGAGCTATTGCCGGCTCACTGGTGGGTGGAGCCAGTCCCAGGGTCTCCTGCTGCAGAGGTCTTGGTGTTCAGGGCATAGTGCTGGTACACTGGTGTGTGC
Source organism: Kogia breviceps (assembly GCF_026419965.1). Lineage (NCBI taxonomy): Eukaryota > Metazoa > Chordata > Mammalia > Artiodactyla > Physeteridae > Kogia > Kogia breviceps. The sequence goes on from NC_081328.1 coordinate 27,238,201, forward strand.
GGCTAGGTCCTGGGCCCTGTTGTGGACAGGGCCAGGTCTGGGCAGCCACGAGCTCAGGGAGTCTTAGGACTGCTGGTTGGCGGGCCAAGCTATTTGCTTGGCCTGAGGTGTCCCAGTATTGGTGCTGACAGTCTAGTGGGTGTGTCTGGGTCTCAGAGCTAATAAGCTAGAGGTGGGATTCCAAAATAGGGCTTGCCAGCACCAGTGTCCACATGGTAGGACAAGTTCCCCAAAATGACTGCCACCTGTGTCTATGGCCCAGGGTGAGCTTCAGTTGCTTCCTGCCTCTTGGGAGGCTCTCTAAAATCAGCAGGTGGGTCTGAACCAGGCTCCTTTCAAATTACTGCTTCTGCCCTGGGTCCTGGAGTGTGTGAAATTTTGTGTGGGCTCTTTAAGGGTAGATCCTCTGATTCTCAGCCTTCTGGGTTGCCCACAGGCGTTCAAAGCCAAATATTCTGGGGGCTCATCTTCCTAGTGCAAGACCCCTGGGCTGGGGAACCCAATGTGGGACTTGGGCCACTTGCTCCTTAGGGACAACTTCTGTGATTATAATTATCCTCTCATTTGTGTGTCACCCAACAGGGGTATGGTCTTGACTATACCCCACCTCCACCCTTGCTACCCATCTTATTGTGTTTCCTTCTTTATATCTTTAGTTGTAGAATATTTTTCCTGCTCATCTGCTGGTTTTTCTCATCATTAGCTGCTATGCAAATAGTTGTAATGTTCGTGTGTCTCTGGGAGGAGGTGAGCTCAGGGTCTCCCGACTCTGCCATCTTGTCCACTCCCCAGGGTATGGACTTCGAAATGGTGTCATTATCATGGATTATCTGGGTGGGCCCAATCTAATTAAATCAACTGAGTCCTTAATAGCAGAGACTCTTGTCTGGGTCCGAGAGAGACGTGATGTGAATGGCTTTGAAAGGCTAGCAAGGGGGCCATGAGCCAAGGAAGTAGTGTTCTTAGTTCTACAACTGCAAGGAACTGAACTCTGCCAGTAACTGAATGAGCAAGAAAGTGAGTTCTTTCCTACAGCTTCCAGAAAGGAATGCAGCCTTACTAACAGCTTGGATTTAGCCTGCTAAGACCCATTTTAGGCTTCTGACTTATGGAACTGTGAGATAATAATAAATTCGTATTGCTTAATCTACTAAGTTTGTGGTAATTTGTTATGGCAGCAATAAAAAGTGAACACAACATATGCTCAAGCAATCTTGCCTCTGGATATTTCCCCTAGAGAAGTGAACTCTTATGTTTATACAAAAACCAGTACACAAATTTTATATTATGTGGGATTTTTTTTAAACCACAATTGAAAAACAAGCAAACACCAAGACATGAATGTTTATAACAGCTCTGTTCATTATCACGAAAACCTGGAAACAACCCAAATGTCTTTCAGTAGGTGAATGCATGAATAAACTGTGGTCCACCCATACAATGGAATACTCCTCAGTAATGAAAATGAACAAACTTGATACATGCAATGACCTGGATGAATCTCAGAGGCATTACGCTGAGTAAAAGAAGCCAGTCTCTGGAGTTTACACACTCTATGATTATTTATATATTCTCAAAAAGACAAAAATTATGGAATTATTCTCTAAAAGTTATGGAGAATAGAGAAGTGATTGCCAGAATTTGGGGATGGGGCAAGTATGTCTACAAAAGGATAGAAGGAAGGAGCTTGTGAGTCAATAAAACTGTTCTATTTCTTCATTATGGTGGTGGTCAAATGTGTCTCTACATGTTACATTAAAAAATTCATAGAATTGGGCTTCCCTGGTGGAGCAGTGGTTGAGTCCTCCTGCCGATGCAGGGGACACGGGTTCGTGTCCCGGTCCGGGAGGATCCCACATGCCGCGGAGCGGGTGGGCCCGTGAGCCATGGCCGCTGAGCCTGCGCATCCGGAGCCTGTGCTCCGCAACGAGAGAGGCCACAACAGTGAGAGGCCCGCGTACCGCAAAAAAAAAAAAAAAAATTCATAGACTTGTTACACCCCCCCCCAAGAAAGTCATTTCTCTGTATGATTATTTTTAAAAAATATTAAATAAACCCAAACTATGAGCCCAACAATAACAAAACAAAACAGAAGCAAACGTGACACAACTTTCTGCTCTGTGGTCTGGGAATTTTGAATCCTAGGGAATGTACCATAAATATGGTTGGGGGAGGAGACCCCATCACTTTTCTTTCTTTGCGCCCTGACAGCCCCTCTACATCCATCTCAGAGTGGAAGGAGATCCAGCATGGGTTCTGGAGATTCATACAAGTCTTTCCTTCTCCCTGCAAAAGGAGGGATTGGCTTACACATGCTCTACAGTCCTTCAGATCAGGTAACTGGGACTCATCTCAGCCTCTTGCTGTAGGTGCAGAGTGATCAGCCATCCTGGTTTGCCAAAGACTGAGGGGCTCCCGAGATGTGGGACCTCCAGTTTTTAAAACCAAGAAAGTCTCAGGGAAATTGGAACAAGTTGGTAACTATAACATGCCTTGAGAAAGTCACATAACTTAGCCTCAGTTTTCTCATATGCAAAATAGCAAGAATGCTTACTCTGACTACTTCACCAGGTTATCATGAGATGCAAACTTTAAATTGTAAGTTCTCTGTAAATTTGAGTTGGTGGCATTATTATTGACATAAAAAAAATGGAATTTAGCGGCAGTTTTCAAATGTGCAAAGTGGGGAAGTTCTATCAGAGGAAATCATGCAATTGGAGAGTACGTGTGTGTATCTGATTGTAAGCATTGTTGAGATTGCACTTTCCATTTTGTGACTCTAAGAATATAGCACCAAGAACGTAACTTTCGTTTTTGGCAGGCTGCTCCCTGGGAAGTTTCAGTTACCTGGATTCAAAGATAGTCTAGGGCAATGATTCTCAACCTTGGCTACACACTGTAATCCCTTGGAGATCTCCAAGACATAGGTGCCTGTGTCCTACTCCCAGGGATTCAGTTTAATGGATCTGGGGTCTGGGTAGCCTTTGTGATTTTTAAATTCTCTCCAGGTGATTCTAATGTGCAACTATGGGCCTCTTAAATATTGGCCTGAACATCACCCAAATGGGCCCCTTGGAGGTTTGTTCTTGCTGTTACCCCCAACGGATCAGATGGTGGTCTGTCTTGTGAGCTCACACCGCCAAGGGAAGAGGCTGAGGTGTGCCTCCAGGAGAGCTGACTTTTGATCTCAATAGGACAAGAACTCACCTCCACAAAGAATGACCAACAATGATATCAGTCACTCAGGTAGCTAATACTGTGATTATTACTGTTTTTCTAATTTAGAAGGGGCAGTTCTGGATTTGGGGGGTGTATTAGTTTGTAAGGATAGCTGGAACAATGTACTACAAACTGAGTGACTTAAACAACAGAAATGCATTGTCTCACATTCTGGAGTCTGGAGCCAAGAGCATGGCCCTGCCAACAGGGCCATGCTCCTTCTGGAGGCTCTAGGGAAGGCTCTGCTCCAGGCCTCTCTCCTAGCTATGGGTAGTTCCTTGGCTTGTGGTAAGATCAGTCAGTCTTCACATGGTGTTCTCCCTGTGTGTGTATGTATGTTTCAAAATTTCCCCTGTTTATAAGGACACCAGTGATATTGGTTAAGGCTCACCCTAATGACCTCATTCTAACTTCATTATCTTTGTAAAGAGCTTATCTCCAAATAAGGTCACACCCTGAGGTTGGTGGCATAGTGGTTAGCCTAGTTGCGTTCGGGAATTTGGGGAGGGCGTGTGATTCAACCCCTAACATGAGAGGAGTCACAGTTTCCGTGTAGATGGTGCCATGTATCTATTCACCTGTACTATAAACACCATGGTGGGATGGGGGTGAAAGGGACTGCATCCACCTAGTCTCCGGTGGGGAGGCATCCCCACAAGCAAAGGAAATGCATGTGAGGAGGCTAAGTCACAGATTAGTTCTTGTTGATAGATCAATGTCTTTGTTGCATGTTACGAGATGACTTTTTAAAATAATCATCTTTAGGGAAATAAGAATTTTTTTAAGGAGTTAGCAAGTTCCTCCTCAATAAGAATATCCCAGCAAAGCTCTGAATAGCTATTGGTCAGGAGTGCTTTACAAGGCTCCTTTCATTTGAAAGGTGGTTGGACAAGAGGGACTTCCAAGTCCATATAGACTCTAAGATTTTGTGCTTCTTGCGAAGACATCATTCAGAGGCTCGGTTTTCAGGGCAGAGTCCTGTACCGGGCACTGTGTCCAAAGGCAAAATAGTTCAGACCTGGCTCTAGGTGCAAAGAATTAATCTGAAAAACTTAATGACACGTCAACTCTGCTAGAATCCATTGCTGTTGTTTTTTTTAATTTTTTAAAAAATTTTTAATTTTTTTAAACTTTTTTTTTTAATTGACTACAACTGCTGCCTTTTATTTATTTATTTTTATTTTTGGCTGAGTTAGGTCTTTGTTTCTGTGCGAGGGCTTTCTCTTGTTGTGGCAAGAGGGGGCCACTCTTCATCCCGGTGCGCGGGCCTCTCACTATCGCGGCCTCTGTTGCTGCAGAGCACAGGCTCCAGATGCGCAGGCTCAGTGGTTGTGGCTCACGGGCCTAGCTGCTCCGCGGCATGTGGGATCTTCCCAGACCAGGGCTCGAACCTGTGTCCCCTGCATTAGCAGGCAGATTCTCAACCACTGCGCCACCAGGGAAGCCCCTCCATTGCTGTTTTTACTGCATAAATATTTTCAGTGGAGAGAAAATAGGTCCAGGATCTTTGAAAATGGCAAGATACAGATGGCAAACTAGGGGTGTCCTGCAGGATGGTTACTCAATGCTACTGCTCAGGAATATTTTAATTGAAATCCACAATAGCAGTGAAGGGCTCAGTCTTTTTGCTACCCTCAAACTTGGCCCACCCTAGAGAATGAAAAAGGAAATATCACATCTGTGACAATCCTATTTTTCCAGCAAGAGAAAAATCCTGAATAAGGATTAAGGCAGTGAATCTGGCCACACAAGTGCTGTAGAGAGAAATTTTAAATGCATATTTTTTGTTTGTTTGTTTCTGCAATAACCAATTTAATTATTGAGGATACAGGTCAGGTCTCATTCATACCCACAGCCCAATCAGTCCTTTTTCCAGCCCTGATGTTATAGCATTAAAAACTTTTACCAGATTGTATACAGAGTTCTAAAGCAAAACTCTCCTGGGAAATGAAGGGGAAATAAAAAATATCATCAGCTCACATATACTTTTTTCCATACATACCTAAAATTACTAATTTATTTTTTCTTATAAAATACTTATTGTAGAGAATTTTTAAAATATAGAAAAGTGTAATGAATAAAATAAATATCACTAATAATGTCATCTAATATTTTCTTCAAGTTCTTCTATGGTACTTATATATAAAATACTGTTGTATCATACTGTAAACAAACTTCTGTTTTCTTTTATTTCCACTTAATGTTATATTGTGACATTTTCCCTGGGTCATTAAATATTATTAAATATTTTCCATCATGTTAGATATATTTTACTTATCAATAGATATTCTCCTGGTTTGAGGTCTATAGGTATTTATTTCTATTTTAAATAGTGCTTCAGAAAACCTTTTCAATACAATTTTTTTCTGGTCTAAAATTGTGGTTATTTGTGAGGATAAATTCATAGTAGTAGAACTACAGGGTCAAAAAGTTTGAATATTTTTAAGGTTCTTGATAGGTATTCCAAGACTGATTTCCAGAAAGTTTACAGTGATTTACAAATGCCCTAAAAATACTTGAGAATATTGACGTCATGTACCCTCCCCAACATAGAGTATTACTGTGTTTTAAACTTTTTTTTTTATCATATCTTAGGTTATTAATCAATAATTCTAGGGAAGCTTCATATCACAGGTGGGGGAGGTTTGTTTCTAATTTCTTTGAAATTGGCAGGAAAGACGGCACTGGTGTAGATTATGGAGGCAGTTTGAATAGACTTAAAGATTGACTTCACAGAGTAAATTATACGGTTTCTGTCCTGGATAGTTTAGACATTCAACTCCTGTCAATGTGGGGGTACAAATCACTTGATCTCTTTCAAATATTTTCCGTTAGGATTTTTAGGAGTAGCTTTTAAAGTAATTTTGATTGAATTAAATAATTTTTTAGAAAGGCCATTCTGTTTTCATTTGTTAAGACATTTCATCTTTATCTCAATTTTAAGGATGCTATGAGATCAGCCAGGAAGAAGGAAATTTGATCCTCAGTACCACATTTCATCAGTTCTAAGACATATATTTTTCACATTCAAATGTCTTTGAAACTGGGATGTGTGACAGTCATGGTCAGTGCTCTCGGATCCCTCTACAACTCTCATGAACATTAGCTCTGTGTGATTTTACTCCCAACATCCAACAACTACATCTCCTTGTTGTACGGCTGCATGAACCCACTTTGCCTACACAGAGCTAGAAGGACCTAGAAATTCATATCTCCCTCCCGGGCCTCCAATGCTTAACCAATGACTGTTGGTACAGGGGTATAAATACTTCAGCTCCCTAGCCTCTACTTGGACAACTGAAGCAGGACTTACACTGTCCCCAGAGCTCCCTTGTGGGACTGAGCTAAAGTGCCATCCCCCCGCTCCACACCTTCTGATGGATGGGCTTTGCTTGACATTACACCCTTGTGTGGGCTTTTCTCCCTTCCCTTTGTGTCAGTCCTATTTCTCTATTTTCCTACCATATTATTTTTTCCCCCCTAGTTCAAACAAATTCTCACCTCAGGGGAACCGAACATACGACAAGGTGTGTCTTACAACCCATGATGTCTTCCACTTCCTGTTGGCCAGGAAGGCAGTTAGGTTCACTAGGTTCACGCTTATACCACCAAAACTGCAAATGGCAACCATAATGATACAGTTGTCTTTGCCTGTGCATGCATGAACTTGGTTGTTTTTCTTGTGGTATGAATGGACTGTTACTTTGCTTTTTAGTAAATAAAGCATTTAAGGACTATTTGAGGAAGGAATATGAACCTGATTATTGTCTAAAAATCTTCTATTAAATCCTTTTGAAAAGATCAAAAAAAGTACCAGCATTAAAACTCAGAATAGATGTCAAGACCTGGGGAGAAATTCCTAGGGATAGTAGTGGAACAGTCCTTTAAGAAATGCTTCATTTTGATGGCAGAGAGGATGCTATTGTGAAAAATGTGGATGAAAACTCTGATTTAAAAGAGAGGTTCAGAAGAGTTCCACTCTGAACATACAGAAGTTTTAGGAATATCACAATTTATTTGTATTTCATTTTCCTTTATATATACACATGATAAAAACTATGTTCAAATAGCTCTTAAGTTTACTTAAAAAGACATAAGACAAAAATCCAAAGTACTATGTCATATTTTAGATGCTTTAAAAAATTTTTGGTGATAGAAAAAATAATGGTAAGTCTTATAATTGATAGAGTCTTAAACTTGGTGAAATACTAATTAGGAATATGCTACTCAGAGACAGAAGGAATATAATCAATGAACAATCTTAACAACAGTGGGAAAACTGAGATAACTTCATAGACTTTTCACCTTGTATGAGTCATAGTAGGGGTTACATTTGTGATGAGGGACCACCATTTCGTCACATTCTTGAAATTCTGTAGATGTTAGTCTATTAAATATTTCTTATATCTCTAAAGTGTGTATGTGTGTACATATACACATATAAATGTATGTGTGTGCACACACACACACAGTACTCAGAGAAGTTATCCATGCATTTAATTTGGTGCCAGCTTTTTATTTTTTAGTGGTGATCACAGAACTATATATAACCCATGTGATCACTGCACAAAAATGAAAAGCTGGCATTAGCTTAAATGCATGGATTACTTCCCTGAATGATAAAACTACTCAGCATATAGAAATAGGATCTCCCCACAAACATCTTTTCATATTCCATTTCAGAGAAATGCCTGACCTGAACTGTCTATATGCCAAGGTAACTTTATTATCCACCCAATTTGTTTTGCCTTCCTGTTTTCTCACCCCATATTTTGCTGCTGAAAGATGTATTTCTCTATTGTGAAAGAGCACACACAAGCAATTCCAGCGGATTTATAGATGGGATAATTTCTGCACCTTCAAAGTACTGTGGCAGTACATAACTCCCTTGTATCAAATCAACTCTTTAGCAACATGATTAATTAACCTGTAAGAATAGAAGTTCAACACTGTTGCCTTGAAATGCACATGTATTTTGGTTTTAGGCTTTACCTACCCTTCCATACCCAAATCATTCTGTTGTATTTTTCAAAATCTTGGGTAAATCAATAATATTTGTGTATGTGCTTTACAACACTTCCACTGCAATCACACTGTGAGTTTTATGGTCAAACTTATGCAGCATACACTTCCTTCTTCTAGAAAAATCCATTACATCATTCCAACTTTAGTAGAACTAGCTGGTGTACATGTGCTTAAACTCCCATCTTATTTTCTTTTTCATTCACTTTGTTTTTTTTCTGCCAGAAGCAGGAAACAGCCAAAAGAGTTTTTGAAAGCAGTGAGTCACTTTTAGAATGTATTCTGTAAGCATTTATTGAACATTACTGTGCCATGTTCTGTGAGAGGGATAAAGAATAAGATATGGACTCTGACTTAAAGGGGTCAAAGTCTAGTAGGAGAGACACACTCCCCCCTTTCCCGCCCAAATTAATTGCTAGTATAGTGTGACAGAAGCTTTATTAAAAGGTTTGCAGTGATAGGGAGATGGGGTAGGATTTTAGAGCATGTCTCCTCCCAGTTATCCTTCTCACCCTCCAGGTTGTAGATAAAAATACCGCAATGCAACAATATATAAATAAGAAACAACGGACTATCTGAGCCCATCTTCTATCTTCACATTTCCCTCCCAACTCCCCCTGATGTACTCGCCTAGCTGTGATGTTGAGTGGGACAGCCACAGTGGGAGGGGACTAGTTGGCTTTAACCAGAGCTCTGATGCTTGTTACCACATGGAGACAGGAAGCACACAAGAGAGGGTAGGACCAGATCTCAAGCCTTGATGACCTAGTAACCCAGTTCATTAGATAGAAATAAATTAGTAAATAAATGTAGTACCCCAATGGGTGTCTGGACAAATAGGTCAGCAACTCCTCTTGGGATGGAAGTTCATACTCCACCACCCCCGAGTGGGAAGAGAGGCTGGGCAGAGGTATGAACAAGAGAGAGCACCTAGAGTGCTGGTGCTGGCTGGGGGGAAGCAGCACGTGTCAGGATCTTCACAGAAGAGGTGTATCGAGGGGTGTCTTGTAAGGATGAGAAGGAATCTGCTGAGGGAATGAGGCAGGAGATGTTCCCTAGACAAAACAGTCTATCTGAGTGACTGTTGGGTGAGAAATGCTGCTGGAGGGAGAGAGGAAAGGGTCAGATAATGGCAGGTTAGGCTAGGAACTGAAGAGCAGCAAGGGGGCAAAAGAATCAGATGTGTGTTTCAGAAAGATCATTCTGACAGAAGTGTGGTGGGTTGGTTGATGGGGACAGGTGTGGTAGAGAGGGAGAAAGGTATATTGCCTCCATTGCCATTATGCAGGTAATAAATGAGAAAGACCTGAAAAACAAATAGGCAGTGTTTGCATGGATCAGAGAAAGGGGAATATATTAAGAAATGTTCTAGAAACAGTACATGTCTTTTTCTTTCTCCCAAGCTCACCAAGCACGTCAGTCACTACCTGTGAATGCAGAGGCAGACAGGCCAGAAGTGTTACTCTTGAAAGGAGCTCCCTCCATGAGGAAGGAAACATCAGGGGTAGGGGATAAGTGATCTCAACCAATACTAATCCCAGTCAACTTGCAGTTCCCCTCCATTCTGGGGAGTCATTGCTAAACTCTGGGAGGCTTACTTAGTGCCAGGGCACTCTGGGTTTAGATGGTCTGTTGTCACTATCCAAGTTGGGTTTCACTGAGAGGCCATGTGGACTGAATGGAAAAAATCTTCATTTAGGTCCAGTGGGTCTTCCTGCTACTCCTGTGATCCTTTTGGGTTCATGGAAATCAATATGATCTTCCAGTTTGGACCACACTGGGCTAGAGGAAGCTCACTGAAGTTGTCCAAGGCTCCATGTGCCTATACACACCATGCAATCATTTCCATCCTAGGGTACAGAGAGGAACGGGTCTCCTCTGCTCTCAACACTAACTCATATAATTGGGTTTTGCTGCTCCCAAGAAGGTGGTCCAGGAAGTGGGGCCCAGTGCCTTTCTCTGAGTCCCACCACCATTTTTGTTCTTTTTCCTCTCCCACAGCCAGGGGAATTATTTCCTAGACAGGGAGTAGGAAATCCTTGCTCTTCCACATCATATGTGCTCTCAGATCTTTGATCTAAATCATGAATCCTTTCCAATTCCCTAAGGAGCCAGACTTCTGAAACTTAAAAGAGCATGTGGGGCTTTCCTGGTGGCGCAGTGGTTGAGAGTCCGCCTGCCAATGCAGGGGACACGGGTTCGTGCCCCGGTCTGGGAGGATCCCACACGCCGCGGAGCGGCTGGGCCCGTGAGCCATGGCCGCTGAGCCTGCGCGTCCGGAGCCTGTGCTCCGCAATGGGAGAGGCCACAACAGTGAGACCCCGCGTACCACAAAAAAAAAAAAAAAAAAAAAAAAAGAGCATGTGTTCCTCTGCTTTCTGATGCCACACACCTTTCTTGAGACAGTGAACATTAAATTGACTAGAAGTTTAGCTATGGAATAAAAAAGGGGAATAAAGAAAATAAGTGTAAAAAGCTTTGGTTAACTTCAGTTGAATGTCCTTTGCATAAAATATAAATCACATAGGGGCTAGGATCACATATATTTTGCACTGTATCTCTAGGACTTTGCAGTGTTTGGCATCTCAGTGTTTAAAGTGAATAAATGAATACAAGGGCATGAGAGTTAAAGTGGGAACTAAGTCTTAGCTATGGACAGCGCGTTATACATTCAATTTGGCAAGTACGCGTTGAACACCTACCATGTGACAGGCACTGTGTTAGATCCTCCTCCACGGTGCTAGATCCTTCCTACAATGCTGAATGAGACAGATAAATCCCTGACATCAAGGAACGTACTCTCATCCTTACTCCCGTTATTAAGGAAGACAAAAAACAAATAGATCATTACAAATTGATAAATAATGTATAAGGAATAAACAGGGTAAAGTGACAGATAATATTTTAGTGATGGGGGAACAGAAATGAAGAGGGGTCATAGCTACTAATCTGATTGCACTTTCCCTAAGACCACCCCTGTACCCTGTGAGTGAAATTCAAACTTAAAAAAAAAAAAAGAACAAAAGTAGTATTAGTTAAATTTAAAAAGTCATATGAAGAAAGCAAATACAGAACTGCATTTAATATTTACATAATCATCATGCAGGCACAATGATATTACATGTGGATAGCTATAGTTAAAACATCTTGGAATTTTATTTCTAAAGTTAAGTTTTGGGGCTTCCCTGGTGGCGCAGTGGTTGAGAATCTGCCTGCTAACGCAGGGGACACGGTTTCGAGCCCTGGTCTGGGAAGATCCCACATGCTGCGGAGCAAGTAGGCCCCGTGAGCCACAACTACTGAGCCTGCGCATCTGGAGCCTGTGCTCCGCAACAAGAGAGGCCGCGATAGTGAGAGGTCCGCACGCTGCGATGAAGAGTGGCCCCTGCTTGCCACAACTAGAGAAAGTCCTCGCACAGAAACGAAGACCCACCACAGCCAAAAGTAAATAAATAAATTTTTAAAATTAAAAAAAAAAGTTTCATGGGCGTATTCTATATTCTATTTAAAGTTCTTTTCATCCTCAAAATTTATGTGCAATAAAGTATGTAAGTTGTTTTAATGTTAGCTTAGTTCTTTTTGTTCTGTATATTGTAAAATTCAAGTTTGTTGACTTTTGAAATAGTTGCATTTTACTTAGCAGAGAAAATAAAAATGTCCATTTCCCCCTAGAAAAAGGATAATACTTTCTAATTTTGCAAATAGTTTATGAAAGTATCATTTGACTTTGTATTTTTACAGCTGCTTAGAATTTATTATTGGAGAGGCCCTTCATACAGTATGTTCCTTTTCTTTCATTTGTAGTCAAAGGGTGTTGTTAATATTATTTTGGAACTATTCAAATTTAAGAGAGTGATAAAGGGCCTCTCTTCAGGGGTTCTTATTAACCAAACCCCTAACTTCTCACTCCTTTAATGAAAAATACAAGGTTTTTGAGAAAAAAGGAAAGAAAGGAAAAAAGGGTTTTAGACTATGAGCTTCTTGATTTGGGAATCAGAGCTACTCCGTGTGTTATCTTCAAGATCTTGCATCTTGTCTGGTATCTCGCAGGTGCTCAGGAAATGGTTGCTGAGCTGAACTGGTTTGGGAAGAGTCAGGGGAATATTATCGCCTCACAGAGATGGGGAAACCAAGGTTCAAAGTGCGTTTGTATTGTGCTTTGCACTTTACCAAGGCCTCTCACCCCAGTTAGCTAATTTAACAGTCAGTCCTCCACGGGGAGGGGGAAGGGTAAGCTGGGACGAAGTGAGAGGCTGTCATGGACATATATACACTACCAAACGTAAAATAGACAGCTAGTGGGAAGCAGCCGCCTAGCACAGGGAGATCAGCTCTGTGATTTGTGAACACCTAGAGGGGTGGGATAAGGAGGGTAGGAGGGAGTCGCAAGAGGGAGGGGATATGGGGATATATGTATATGTACAGCTGATTCACTTTGTTATACAGCAGAAACCAACACAACAATGTAAAGCAATTATACTCCAATAAAGATGTTAAAAAAAATAAAATAAAAAAATGAAAGTTGGTCCTCGCCACCATTATATATAAAGTAGGAAAGGTCAATACTTTCAAATAAAAAGATCACAGTAATTACATGTTTGACGTACAGTGAATTGGTCACTGCTAGACTCCCCTATATACAGAGTCAGCCTCTGCTGCCAAGGGACAACTAAAACCCAATGATGAAAAAATTCAGGTCTTTAGATAGTGATGGAAAGATGATTACTCTAAGGACAAAGACAATCAGAAAAGTTATTGGCAATCTTTCGACTAAAAAAATATTCTATAATATAGAGAAGAAAAGCTCTTATACACTATTGCTGGTACTGTAAATTGGTCCTATTTTTATGGAGGAGAATTTGTGAATTTATACCAAAATTAAAATGAACATAACTTTGACTTAGTAATTTACTTTTATGAATGTATCCTCACTATAGACTTACTGGCATAAGAGTGCATAGATATATGTGGAAAAGGATTTAATGAATATGAGAATGTTAACTGTGGCATTGTTAGTAACAGAAGACAACTTAAATTAGTCTAAGTGTTCATCAATAGATTGTTGGCTACAGAAATTAGGTGTTATCTGGGTAGTGATATTTTATAGAGACATTTGAGGTATAACATTAATCTATGTATCACCATGAAAAACATGACCATAATATATTAAGTCAAAAGAAAGATACTTAACAATATGATTTCCTTTGAGTAAAAGTTCTCATGAAAGGGCTTCCCTGGTGGCGCAGTGGTTGAGAATCCGCCTGCCGATGCAGGGGACACGGGTTCGTGCCCCGGTCCGGGAAGATCCCACATGCCGCGGAGCGGCTGGGCCCGTGAGCCATGGCCGCTGAGCCTGCGCGTCCGGAGCCTGTGCTCCGCAATGGGAGAGGCCACAACAGTGAGAGGCCCGCGTACCACACACACACACACACACACACACACACAAAAAAGTTCTCATGAAAGTATTAGAGACAGCTACCTTGGGAAAGTGAGATAGGCTATCTTTTAACTTTATTCAATTCCATACTACTTGATTTTTTTAAAATGGAAATAGATTATTTTTCAAATTAAAAAATTAAAGAGAAGCTATTCAATTCTGACTACCTGAGAAGCTTTTAACTTCTTAGCCAACAGTAAGTAGACCCCAGGAAATGGTCGGCTCTTGCCCTACTTCACCATAGTTCCTAGGACTGTGCTTGGCTCATTGTTGGTGCTCGGTCAATATTCTGAGATTAAATACGTAAGGAAGGCTAAGCCAGGTCACTCTGTAGTAAAGTGAGATGGAAGCATGTAAGAACATTGAGATTTTAAAATCCTACAATCTGAGTCAGTGGGTCAACAGAGAAGAGTTTACAATGACCACAATAGAGTTGACTTAAAGAAAGATGGGCTATATAAATGTCAACTCACTCAGAAATAACTGGGGGATTCTACTTGCATTGAATAAGGATTCTTAATGACTCCCCCCCCCATATGTTTCTTTGAGCATCTCTTGGGGCATTTATCTGTGGGTTCAGAGGTCACAGAAGCATAAAGAGGAAGAAATCTCAGTCAGTGCTCAAATGGTCCAGCCAGTTCAGACCCTGAACTCCTCAGGAACAGCCTTGCAGTAAGGAGTTCAGCCTGACAGAACACTTCCTGGGACATGGTTTCCACTTACTCCTGGGGAATTCTTTCCTCATGTGTTCTGACTACCAGGAAGTTCCTTAGCACACCGACTTGAATCTGCCTCTTTGTAAAACTGACCCACGGACCCCAGCCCTGCCGCCACTGTCACACACAATGGCTCTGACTGGCTCTGCAGTGGTTTAAGAGAATGGGCCCCACAAGACTTGCCTTGAGCCCCAGTTTCCACATGTAGGTGATGAATCACCCTGAGGCAAAGATCAGCAACTCTCTCTAATCCTAAACTTGGTTACAAAATGAGGATGATCATAGTTTCTACCTCATGGGGTTGTTTTAAGAAGATAATGAGATAATATATGCAAATGATCCATCATGAATGTATGGCACAGAATGCCCAATACATAATATCATTACGATTTTTGTAGGCCTTTTCCATTAGGTGTTCGATTAGGAAGCAGGAAGGAAAGTGGCACCAAATGGTAAAGTTAACCTATGAGGTGTCTGCCAGTGAACTGCTTCCTGAGGATCTTGATGCCAAGTGACTTGAGCATCTTCTGTGTTTTCCTCGCTAGAAACAAATTAGAAAAATGCTCCCAGGAAGGGGAGGGACACTTCATACCACTAATGTGGCAACGACAAAAGTCTGTACTTTCACAATTATAGGTACTAATTTATAAAAGTAACTTGGGGTGTTTGAGAATCTCACTCACCTCTGGGGTTCACAAGGAAAGAGCTCCTTCAGGGCCTTCTCTCAAAACTTGTCTCCCTGCAGCCTCCTAATATTCAAAGAGCTGTCAGAGGAAACACAAGTTTCTCCAGCCATTCTGAAACTTTTCTCAGGGCTAATGACTACCTATCAGCCTGGATTTGACTTATGTTATCATTCAAGACATAAATTATAAATCCTACATCTATTCAGGAATGTGTGCCTGAGCGTAATGTACACATATATTTACAACATAGATCTATATAATATACTATATGAAATGTAGTAGACTAGAAGACGCAAGATCTAGGTCTAAGTTTGACCTCACTGTGTGAACTCTTAGGATCTCAGTTTGCTCATCTATATAAATGGTTACAATTGATGATTCTGACACTATATTCTAAGGAGTTTTAGGTTAGCATAGCAGTGCTGGGGTCTGTTTTAATTGGGCTTCAGGCCTCCATCTTGTTTCAAGCAGGACAGCAATATTTTTTAAAACATCTGTTACAAATATTGAGATTCTGTTTAAGAATTCATTTGAAAAATGAGTCTTTTTCACCAAAAGATGTTTGAAAATCACTGAGTCAAGTGACCCTCAAGGCTCCGAGTTCCTTTTTCTTACTTGTATTTCAGAGGTGGGGAGGGAGGGAGCGAGAGAAAGAAGGGAGTGAGGAGGAGAGGAAGAGGAGGAGGAAGAGGGGAAGGAAGAGGAGGAACAGTGGTGGTGATGGCGAGAAGAGGAGGCCAGAGAGACACAGTAACTTCTCTGTGTTATCAAGGATGGTTTGGGAACGGTATTCTGATAGTTAATGATTCTTGCTCACTTTCTTCCTCAGTACAGTACGTCACCTAACTATATAATAACACTGCATAAGGATAAGTCCCTTTTTATTATTCAGTAGGTACTTAATGCCCAGAGCATTTAAAATGACTTCCTCCTCCCTGCCCCCCCACCCCCCACTGCCCCAACTTCCCAGCCCCAGGTTTAAATCATTAAACGGAGAGAAAATCTTTAGCACTCCAAGTCAATGGCTCATTCCTTCCAAATACTGTCTAGTAGCATCCTTACAATAAGATGAAATAAGATCAGAAGCATACTTGGTCTGGAGGCTGACATCAGCAATAATGGGGTCAGTCTGGAACGCACAGCAGAGGAGTTCAAGGATGTCTCTTTTGACACATAGATTCCGGATGCCCCTCTATTCATCAGCTCCCCTCAACACTCCCTCTGGTAAGGACAACCCAGCAGGGCAAATCCCACAAGGGAGTCAGTCTCTTTACTTTAGAAAAATGTGAGCTGCTGAAAGAAGCCCATTGAATCAACATCACAAAGCCATGCCCCTTCTTGGTGAGTGTTTGGGGGAAGGGTTTATAGGAGAACCATGAGGTTGGGTGGGGGCCATGTTTGAATGAAGAAGTGCCCCCTGAGTCTCTGTGGCCCCAGGGGTACACAGCTGTGGAGCTCAGCTGCATCAACAGAGACATGGGACCCTGTGTGTCGGGCTGCAACCTGCCTCTGCAGGGATAGCAGGGTGTGGGGCGAAGGGGTCTGAACATGGAATCGGAAGGTGAGGGTGTGAGCCTCAGCTCCAGGACAAGGTGCTTCATTTCTCTGAACTGCTCTTTTCCTATCTGAAAAATACCCACTGGAGTTGCCTCACAGGCGTGTTGTATGGTTTACATAAAACAGGGTCTGAAAAGCATTTTGTAAATTAGAAAGCATCAGAAAGATGTAAGCTATATCCAGTGGCCTGTGGAAAAGCTTGCTTAAATCACTTTCCTAAGGTATGCATATAAAAGGTTAGTGAATTACCAAATAAATGAAGTGTTTCACTATGTTCACATAATTTTTCAATATGTCTTAATTATAAAAACCACTGTGATATTCTATAAAGAACTAAATATAAAATTACATAATTACATATGAAAAATTATATATATTATAAAATCTAATTACATGTGATTTCAAAAACGGGACTAGATTATTCCTAAAGAACTACTGTAGTGGCAATTAATCTTGTAAATGTATACAGTTATATCAAAAAGTTTTACAAAAATAGCTTAAATCCAGTCTCCATTTCACAACTTCACTAAGTAGTGTGCGTTTTACTCCTATTTTAGATGTCGTGTCTCAGTGTCCTCCACGTCGACGGAGATGCCAGAAGACCATGGAGCACAGCTTCCCACAGAAAACCATCAATTCTTCTGGTCAGGAAGTTCTCTGGAGCAATCCTCTTCGTTCTCCTCTGAGCAGGACAGGGTCAGTGCGCTCATCACGGGATGCATCCAGGACGTGGTCTGTGTTACGTGACTTGGGAAGAAAAAGGGATACAGTTACAATCTGAAAGATTGTCCTTCTAGCCACCATGTAAGCAGTGATCCCAGCGACGCTGCTTCCACCCTACAGCGGACTCCTGAATTAGGAAGCAGTTGGAACTGGATCCAATAGTTTTTAAAAGTCTTAGATATGTTTTTAGTTTCAACAAAACCCATTTTTTTCTTTATTCTTTGGTAAAAAACAAAACCCAAAGAATGCAGGAGAATGTGTCATCTTTGACTCCTTGCTCTTCTTTATCCATCAGCAAGTCCTGTGATTGTCTTTCTGTAACATCTCTGGAATCTTTTCCTTTCTCCTTTTCCAATGCTATGGGCTGGGTCACTGAAACAGCTTGTCTCTCTGCCTCTGTTCTGGTTTTTAAATTCATCCTCCACTCCAGCCAAGAGATCTTCCTAAATGACAGATCATACACTGCTGCTCACCTGCTAAAAATTCAGTGCCAACTAATGCCTTCTGGATCAAATACATATTCCATAGTATGAAATACCTTGTTTTTTACCTGCCTCAACAATACTTTCTTCTCTGCTACAATCTTCCCCCTTCCCATGTTGTTTATTCAGCTAACTCAAACTAATTCTAAAGAACCAAATCTCCCTCTAGATTCCTCCAATCTGTGCCCATGGCCTTATCTCTTATACCATATTACAAATGCCTGTTTATTTTTAGGCCTTTGTACTGCATACAAAGCTCCTTCAGGGCAGGAGCTATGTTTCTTATCTCTGAGTCTATGGTACCTAACATATTCTCAGAACAAG
The DNA here is from genome assembly GCF_026419965.1 of Kogia breviceps. Classification (NCBI taxonomy): domain Eukaryota; kingdom Metazoa; phylum Chordata; class Mammalia; order Artiodactyla; family Physeteridae; genus Kogia; species Kogia breviceps. Next base: position 27,256,367 of record NC_081328.1, read on the forward strand.
TAACTAGGTGTTTCGGGGAAGAACATAAGCAGAGGTAAGGAAGGACGTACAAACATATGGGGCATGTTCAGGAAGTGGTGAAACATCACTACTTGTGCCCCTACCTGATGCACGATGCCTTTTAGACCTAGTATCCAACTCCCAGCCTTCAGCTGGATGACTCGCCTAAATCCACCACTATATGCCCAGCTCCTGAGTCCTGGACAGACAGCTTCTGGAATAGGATGACCTATTCCTTCTCCTTGGATCCTCGTTCTAGCCCTGGCTTACCCCGCTGCCTTATCCATCCTAGATCAGTTTCCCCTGCCCCCATCCTACCCAAACTCAACCTCAGAGAAGCATCATGTCTTAGATCAAGTCCATCTGAGGGCTGGCACTTATGAAGATCAAATAAGATTGTGGATCTCCAAGTATCTCCTACTTCCTAAAATATTACAGAATAACATTTCCGAAGTGTGCTATAAGGGTTTTAAATACATATTATGTGAAGAAGAGAATTCTATGGTCAAATAACTTTGAGATACACTAGTTTAAATATAGTTAAGTAGGTATTTTTACTGTAGGATTTCCCAGAGCCCTAAGTATACTAATGTGTTTTACGACTCCCCAAGAGTTTATAATATTACTCAAACTAACATGCCCTATTAGCACACATGGGCCGAGTGTGCCTTTGAGCACAATTTGAGATCTATCACAAAGAGGCACTTACTTTAGTGTCTGTTGATGACAAGAACTGAAGTGTTGGACTTAGTACCAATGGTCAGTTTCACTGTTATTACTGGATTTGGTTTGTTTTCAGTCCTATATTCTAAATTCTATCCATATCCCCCAAAACAAATTGTTCAACTCCTCTGTTTAAATATTGAAAATGCAGCTTTCCATGGAAGAAGATCACTTATAGTTTCATGATAGGGTAAATGCATTTAAGTTGTTTAGGAGTCGAGGTGGAGGTGGCAAGGCCCAGATATCTTCATAGTTTCAAAACCTCAGAGTGTGGTTAAGTGATACAAAGAATAGTTATTCTCTTGACAGTAATCCATATTACTATTACCTCTTTAAAATGGTTTAGTGCGATTTCTTATTATGGAGGCTAATACTTACAAAGTATTTGATTCTGCACAGGTTGACTTCATTTCAAGGCTTTTGTAAAGCAAAGCTGGAAAGCTGCCTAAATTGAAAGTGGTTTTAAAGAATTACCAGTGAGCGTAACATAGAGGGCTAGAATACCACTGCAAGGGGAAATGAGGACACATTGTCCCGTACTACGAACCTGTTTAAAACTGAAAGGAAAAAGCTTGATGGGATATCTTAGTATATTTACTTTACTGTTTATCAGCACATTTATAATATGTTAGTCCAAAGAAGAGACTTTAATTTAAATTATTATAAATCCTTCCTCCCCTACAATGCTCCTTAATTGGGGAGGCTGGAAAGGAAGAAAAACAGGCACAATTAATTACCTGAGGGGTAAGGTCAGGTGCACACAGTTTCTTATGTGACTTAAAAAAAAATTCTCATGTTTGAAATATTATAACTGCCCATATATGGACATTCCACTGAATTGATAATATAAAATAAGCAAAAGTAAAATGTTTAAGAAGAAAATGTAGATATAGACTCTGAACAATGAATATTAGAAAGTTCAGCCAGAAAGTCATCCTTGACAGTAACCTTCATTAGGCACTTTTTAATCAACAAATCAACATCTGATCTTTCTCCAAATACAAAATAATACCATAAAATATTAATTGATTAATCTTATGTTCATAATACACTTCTCTGTACACAATTGAAAAACACACACCTTAATGCCAAACATGCAAATACAATAGCCAATCATTAGAAAAAATAAAACTGAAGCAACAGAGGGTTAGTTTCTATGCTTCAAGTACACATTTCACACCTGGCTCTTTTGTAAAAACATCCAGAACCAATGCTTCTGAAACACAGGTAATGCATGTAAAGTGCCTGGTGAAGAGTAGATATTCAATAATGATCATGGCTGTTTTTTTGTTTTCTGTTAATAATTAGGGCTTTCTGAATATTGTAAGAAAAACTTGGAATTTTTCCTGTGATGCTGGAACGGGGCCATTTGTGTGTATACCATTCAATTTTATGTCCTGGTGAGCATGGTGACTAAAGAGCTTTGACATAATCGGTATGATGAGATAATCTCAGATTTACTGGCCTGGAGAACATTCTACTATTAGAAATATTTCCTCTCTGATTTGTGTGCTTGGTAATTCAACTGAGAAGAGAGAGAATAAATCAACCCTGTTGACTCTGTTTAATTAATAAAGACCCCATGGTTCACAAAGTGAGATGCTGCTACTTAGTATGAAAAATTTAGAGGTCTGGAAAATAAATGAGGCTGACTGTGAAACATGAAAATCTTCCATTTGAACATACAGTACCTCTGGGAAATGTTTCTGCAGAGAGTGTATCTGACCTGATTTGGGGAGCAATCAACAGCAGTTCAGATATATTTGAAAATCTAAAGAGCCTAATACTACTTGCCTCTGAATGACTGCCAAATCTGTTGTTGGAAAACAGTAATATTTGAGCTGGGAAGATGACAGTGTTGTGTGGTTTCTTTTATAATATTAGTAATTTGAAAGATATTTTAGAGCTTATAAAAAAAAACCCTAAGAGAACATGCTATATTTTATTGCCAAAGAAATGTAAGTGAATTATTTAAATTCCATTATAATTACCTTCCTTATGTTTCTTACCTCCTAGCATGCAAAATGCTTTCTTTCTAAATAAAAATTTAGGACAGCCAGTTAAGAGAAAAGTGGTTTAAAGACAAAAAGAACACTAGTTTTGTAGAAATTCATTCTTACAATAGTGTGTGATGAAGAAAGAGGTTCTTTTTTTAATCTTCCATTGTAAATGATACTATTTATATGTTATTGTGAATTTAGCAAGATTGCATGTATTACCTATTTAAGATAAAGCTGCAGAATAATAAGCCAAAGTAATTAACTTACAATGTCCTTTATTTACGGGGGGGGGGGGTAATCTTATGTATATAATATTCATATGAACCAGAAAATAAAGACAAATAAATATGTTAATCCAAAATGTTTCTGGTATCAGTACTTGGAATCACTGAAAAATTTTACAACTGGCCATATACTTCAAGTAGTAATGAAAATTAAAGATTTAATGAAAAATATTCCCAATTGAAAACAAATCAGAAGGGAAGAACAGAAAGTGAACCATGTCAATAAAATTATAAAAAAGTCACCAAACCTTGGTGAGGTAGCATGTAATCTTGTCAGACACTGGTTATGAGAATGACTACAGATTATAATAGAAAGTATCCATTCCAAAACATGTTTAAGAGAAAATTGCAAGCAGTTTATTTCCACTGATATATATATACAGTTCCCTCTTACATAACTTTGGAAATATACTCCTAAAATCAACATGAGTCATTAATTTCTCATTAATGAACTCTGTAAATATCTCAGAATACTTTGAGAATTTTGTAATTAGGCATTTGGAAATCCAGTGAGGCTCTGATCAAACATTAGCAGGATCCCATTCAAATCTTTACAGTCTTGAAGGCAAATTTTATTTCTATTCTATATTTATGGCATTCTCTGTAAAAAATATATCAGATATATTTTTCAATTAAATAATCCAATTAATTAAAAAATCTTTAGGCCTAGATATTACATTATGTTACAAGAATCTAAAGCTACAGTAATATATTACTTATGCATAATATTGGAAAAAAATTACGTCACTAGACTTGTAAAAAATGAACACTGAAAAGTCCTGAAAAAAATATGAAAAATATGAATTATATTTTTTGAAGTAATACACACAGGCTTAGATTGCTGTCAATTATTGTACAGAGGCAAAAACATACCAAGTCCAAAGGTGATACATTTTTCAAAAAAAGAAAATGTTTCTATGATCTCAGACTATAGCTTTGGGTAACTTTTAAAAATTGACGCTGTTTTGGATTGTGATAGAATAAAAAAATTCAGAAGACCTCTAAGAACATGTCCTAGTGACACTGGTACCTAGACACTGGACTATTAGATACTAATAATCAATTCTGTAAAATTCTGTAGTTGGTGTATTTGTACATTCTCATATACTCCCTTTGGCAGTGTCCACCAAAATGTATGTTCTCCATTCCACACTGTAGAGTTATTATCAGGAGGGCGCTCCCAGGCAGAGACTACATTTCTCAGCTCCCCCTACATCCTTATGTGAGCATGTAACTAATTCCCACCAGTGGAAGGGGAGAGAGTTGATGTTTACGTCTTGTGGACCAGGGGTTTTCAAGAACAGCGCTGGAATACCTTCTCTGTTCTCACTCCTCATCCATAACTGAATGCAGAGAACTCAGAGGCCCTAGGGGATGGCAGAGCCATGAACTGGAATGAGCTCGGGTTTCAAAATCACTACCCAAAGAAAAGAAAAGCCACCCATCGACCAGGGATTCCCGCACTGACTGGTGTGTGAGCGTTAAGCCACTGAAAAGCAGGGTTTGTAACAGCAGCTAGTGTTACTCTAAATGCTTTCAAGAGAGTATTTCAAGATGAAGCCATGACTATTACTTTCCCATTAAATATACGTACAACTTTTTACAAACCAAAGAGCTTGTCTTTCTAAAATACAAAAAGCAGGCAATAAGTACATATTTTCAGGCTACTTGAAATAAGTTAGTAATCAAAAGACTGTCAGAATATAGATTAATGGAAACTAAATTTAATTAGAAGCAAGTTTTCAAGACCATTGCCAAAGTTTCCATATTAAATTCCCACTTATGAGTAGAAATGCATGAAATATAGAAGATATTTTAAATTTTAATGATCTTATTAAAATGGTAAGAACTGTAATGCAAGTTATAAGGCTTTCATTTAATTTATCCAATAAAGTAAGTTTAATAAACATCTAACTAAATGTATTTTTTTAATCTTAAAAAAACCCCTAAAATTATTTGAAACTTCAACTTATTTTATACTTACCCTAATATTATTTTTCTATCAAAGTTAAGCTGATTACACTAAAAATATAAAGCTATAAATAATACATATGATATTAGAAAACTGAGCATCACAAAACTAGGGACTTGGAGGGGTTCCACGTGAGACCACCTTTAAACTCTTGAGGTGTTTTGTCAGTATTATTGACTCCATAATGCTAAGTGTAAAAGCCACTTGAGAGTGAGTGCTATAACACAGAAACCTTCAATTACAGTACAAAATTATGGGATAAAAACCACATATGCCATCAACCTTTACAGTTCTCTCATGAACTTTACATACTGATTGTTTCTAATGGTGCCACCTTGGACTTGTGAATAAATGGGCTTAACTGTTTTTTAGAACCTTATGTTATACGTATATTTTGTAAACATTATATATCCTAATTTACATATTTATATTATGTTTATATTTTACATATTTATATTACATATATTTATATTTTAAAGGAGTTATATTTATTATCCTCATTTTATATATGAGGAAGCTAACACTGAGAGAGGTGAAATAACTTACTCCAGGTCATAAAACTGGTAAATGTTAGAGCCAGGATCTGGATCCAAATCTGACTTCTGAGAATTTTACCATTATGTTATATTCCTCTCTGAGGCTCTATTATATGGGTTGGTTTCAACAACAATATATATGGAGGCTTTGGGATAGATTAAATGAGACCACCTGAAAAGAGGTCTTTAGCTTTACAAGATGAAATAATTAAAGATGTATTGACTAATTAATTCAATGATCATAGATTTATCTCTAAAGCATTTTAAAATAATTTATCATATAATTCATAAAAACTTTATTCAGTATGAATAAAAATTATTTGTGTGACACCTGCTTCTCCAGCAGTCTTAAACTTTTCACATCATGTGGCAATTGAAGAAATTGAGGCTAAGAGAGTCCCAGGGCCCTGTCCAAGGTCACACAATAGCAGAGCTCAGGCTTAGATGCAGACCACGGTCACTATCTTTTTGTATCAGCTTCACGGACCTGGTCTGAAATTCCGTATTGCCCAGGCACTAACTGGGTTACTTGTATGTCTCTGGGAAAGTTATTTAAACTCTGAGTCTGCTTCCCAATCTAGAAAACATGTTAAGACCTTCCTTGATAGTGTTAAGAGAGAAAACATATAAATCCCCTAGTTTTATGCCTGACACATTCTAGGTCCATCATAAGCATCACCCTCTCTCCTCCACTTCTAACTTCCTGTATTAGTTTTCTCTTGGTGCAGTAACAAATGACCATGAATGTAGTGGCTTAAAACAATGCTAATTTACTGGCTAACTGTTCTGTAGCTCAGAAGTCTGAGACAGCTCTCACTGGGCTCAAATCAAGATGTTGGCAAGGCTAAATTTCGTTCTGGAGGCTCTCGGGGAGAATCCGTTTCCTTGCTTTTCCAGCTTTTAAAGGCCACCCACATTCCATGGCTTATGTCCTCCATCTTCCAAGTCAGCAACACAACATATCTCTGACCCTGCTTCCATTGTCATATCTCTTTCTCTGACTCTCTCCTTCTGGCTCCCTCTTCTACTGCTGAGGACTCATGTGATTAGACTGGACCCACATGGATAATCTAGGATAATCTCTCTATTTTAATATTTTAAGGTCAGCTGATTACCAACCTTAATTCCACCTGCAACCTTAATGCCCCTTTACCATGGAACCTAACATATTCAAAGGTTTTGGGGATTAGCTCATGGATATCATCAGAAAGCCATTATTCTACTTACCACACTCCCTTGCCCCTCAGCTACTTCTCGCACTAAAGCCTAGAGCTTGAGGGAAGGGGCACTGGTTTGTATTAATTCTTGCAATTTGCCTGAAACTTGGCAAATGTACAGGAAGAAAGACGATATGCTATAATACATTGTACTGGAGATAACTGACTGAAGAAAAAAGTGCTAGAGATCTATGGAAAGTAATTTAAGGAAGAAGCAACTGTTATGGAATGAATTGTGTCCCCACCCCCCAAATCTATGTTGTAGTCCTAAACCCTAATGTGGCTGTGTTTGGAGGATGGGGCCTTTGTGGAGGTAATTAGGGTTAGATGAGATCATGGGGGTGAGGCCCTGGTCCAATGGGACTGGTGTCCTTGTAAGAGGAGGAAGACACGTCAGACCTTTCTCTCCATGCACACAGAGAAGAGGCCATGTGAGGAGGTGGTTGTCTACATCCCAGGAAGAGGGCCCTCACAAGAAATCAATCCTGATGGCATCTTGATCTTGGCCTTCTGTCCTCCAGAATTGTGAGAAAAATAAATTTCTCACCCAGTTTAAGCCACCCGGTCTGTGGTATTTTGTCATGGAAGCCCTAGCAGACTAATACAGCAACCAAATTTGGAAGGGAAAGTGACAAAAAAGTTAGTATTTGTTGAGAAATTTAAATAAAGGGTCTTGGAGGCAGAGAAGAACCCATATCTGGCTAAATAAAAGTATAACCCTGGAAAGGTGATGAATTTCCAAAGTACTTTACACAATCCCAAAGGATTTTCTTATATTATCCCTCCAAAATGCTAAAAAACATGCTTCCTGCCTCAGTTATACCTGTTATTGGTTAAATGGGGGAAAAAAGAGTTTGATGTTGGCTGTCTAGATCTGGATATTTTATTCATTTCGGTGGGCTTTGCCATTCTGAGTAACCTCAGTCAGCTGGCTGGCCTTCTGTTTAGATGACAGTTGCTCATATAGAGTGTCATATGACTACACCCCTTTGTAGATATTTATAGAAAATCCAGAGCAGGCTGTCTCAGGCTCCTGAGCACTGCAGCCTCTTTGCTCCTGTCACAGGGCTGCTGACTGGCTGGGGAGAGGTATAAGTGTAGGTTTTGGTTGCTGGTTTCTATTTGCAGCTGTGTAAATGCTGTCATATAAAGCTCCTCCACTGGCAAATAGCAGTAGAATAATATAAGGGAAGGGAAGGGGAATGAACATCTATTAGGCATACACCTTGTGCCAGGTGAGTTATTTTATTCAATTCTCAAAACAAGGCTGGGAGATATAAACTACTCTCCTTGTTTTTTGATGAGAAAAGGGGGTTACAGACAATAGAAATACTACTAATTATACCAAGGTCACATTCAAAAGTGGTGGTGTAAACATTAGAAACCAGGTTTGTCTGATACTAAAGCCCATACTTTTTCCCTACCAACTGATTCCTCAATGACAGTATTCACTCATTTGATAAATATTTATTCCTTCCCTACACATGCCAGGCACTGTACTAGTTACTGGATATTCTAAACCAGTTATCACATAGATGGGTACATCCAAACTAGTGGTTTTAATACCTTACAATTTAATCATAGCTAGAAGTGTTTGGGAACAAAATATTTTAATAAGCTCCATACTTCTTCCTTCAAGTCCTCTGTTGATTTCTTCATTGTAGTCTCATTAAGAATGAAATGTTCAGGATTGCCATACATGCAAAGGCAGTGAGGAGCCTACCCCCATTTCCCTTATCTATGCTGAAGTTAGGTACATAGAAATTGCCCTGACATCTTATCAAGTGAGCCTTAGACTTCAGCAGTCTGTCCATGGGTATTTCTTAACTCATCCAAATTTAATCAGAGCAGCCAAATTAACGAGGTCTTAAGAGGGAGGGCTCCTGACAGTATCTACTAAAGTGGAGCTAAAATCATCTGCTAAGGATTTAAGAAAAGTTAAAAGTAGTAGCTTTTTATTTCCCATCCAGAAACCATCCCTCCCTCTCCACCCTCCCTTCCCCAGTCTCCTTAATTTCTAATCACATTAGAATTACCTAACATAGACTCTACATGCAAAATAAGGTTGGAGGTAAGAAAAAGTCTCAAATTTGTCTCTTTTGTGTTTTCCATTTTTTAATTTATTTTATAAATGAGATGATACAATGTAACTTAAGCCTTTAATTAATACAGTAGGCTGACAATGACAAATTTCATTCATATATAGGTTTTGATCTACATTCTTTCCTACCTGGAAACAACCTAATAGACTGTTTTACCCCAAGTTCAGACAATCATTTAGGGTTGTTAATGAACTATGACTGGAAAGATATGAGAAAAAACATGCCTATTGGAAATCAGTTTTCCTTTGAAGTCATAAAGGCAAAGCTCTTAAATACTGACTATCTCGTGAGAACTATTGGGGGGGGAGTGTCACTGTTTATTTTATCATTCCAACCTACGATTTGCATTATTACTGTTCATCCTGGCAGAGTTCCTGTGTTGGCAATATGCTCTAGAAGACCAAAGACTGAAAAGATGTGGTATGTGTCCCACACGTCTCTTCCCCCGGCACCCACAGCAGACATCTCTGATGCATGAAGACAAATATCAGGGACTTCCCTAGTGGCGCAGTGGTTAAGAGTCCGCCTGCCAATGCAGGGGACATGGGTTTGATCCATGGTCCGGGAAGATCCCACATGCCGCGGAGCAACTAAGCCCGCGCACCACAACTACTGAGCCCAAGCGCCGCAACTACTGAAGTCCGCAAACCTAGAGCCTGTGCTCTGCAACAAGAGAAGCCACTGCAATGATGATAAGCCAAGGAACCATAATGAAGAATAGCCCACGCTCACTGCAACTAGAGAAAAGCCCGTGCACAGCAACAAAGACCCAACGCAGCCAAAAAAAAATAAAAGACATATCAGTGAGGTTGAATATATCCTCAGAATTCTTCACAAATGACACTTGAGAAAGTGAGTTGAAATCTATTTGCCCTCTCTGCTCTAGACAGAAACTTCTGTTTTATTCAGAAATCACAGGCTCCCTGGGTTTTACCGGTATGCATTTGTAATGTAAGGATAATACCTCCTATGTAATGGATAAAAAATTTTATAATACAAGGTGTGCTATCTCAGATTTCAGGATGTGATATAAAGGTGTATCAACACAAAGGAACTATAAGCGAAGTGTGAGTAACTTTTAAAAACCAATGAGTAGATGGCTTCAAGACGGCGGAAGAGTAAGACGTGGAGATCAACTTCCTCCCCACAAATACATCAGAAACACATCTACATGTGGAACAACTCCTACAGAACACCTACTGAACTCTGGCAGAAGACCTCAGACCTCCCAAAAGGCAAGAAACTCCCCACGTAACTGGGTAGGGCAAAAGAAAAAAGAAAAAGCAGAGACAAAAGAATAGGGATGGGACCTGCACCAGTGGGAGAGAGCTGTGAAGGAGGAAAGGTTTTCCACACACTAGAAGCCCCTTCCTGGGCAGAGACTGCGGTGGCAGGGGGGGAAGCTTCGGAGCCATGGAGGACAGCGCAGCAACAGGCGTGTGGGGAGCAAAGCGGAGAGATTCCCGCACAGGAGATCGGTGCAGACCAGCACTCACCAGCCCGAGAGGCTTGTCTGCTCACCCGCCGGGATGGGCGGGGCTGGGAGCTGAGGCTCGGGCTTCGGAAGTCAGATCTACAGGGAGAGGACTGGGGTTGGTGGTGTGAACAGACTGAAGGGGGTTAGTGCACCACGGCTAGCCCGGAGGGAGTCCAGGAAAAGTCTGGAGCTGCCGAAGAGGCAAGAGACATTTTTTTGCCTCTGTTTCCTGGTACGCGAGGAGAGGGGATTAAGAGCGCCGCGTAAAGGAGCTCCAGAGGTGGGCGCGGAGCTGCCGAAGAGGCAAGAGACTTTTCCTTCCCTCTTTGTATCCTGGTGCGCAAGGAGAGGGGATTAATAGTGCTGCTTAAAGGAGCTCCAGAGATGGGCTCGAGCTGCGGCTAACAGCGCAGACCCCAGAGACGGGCATGAGATGCTAAGGCCACTGCTGCTGCCACCAAGAAGCCTGTGTGCGAGCACAGGTCACTCTCCACACCTCCCCTCCTGGGAGCTGTGCAGCCCACCACTGCCAGGGTCCCGGGATCCAGGGACAACTTCCCTGGGAGAACGCACGGCGTGCCTCAGGCTGGTGCAATGTCATGCTAGCCTCTGCTGCCGCAGGCTCACCCCGCACACTGTGCCCCTCCCTCCCCCCGGCCTGAGTGAGCCAGAGGTCCCGAATCAGGGGCTCCTTTAACCCCGTCCTGTCTGAGCAAAGAGCAGAGGCTCTCAGGCTACCTACATGCAGAGGCGGGGCCAAATCCAAAGCTGAACCCGGGGAGCTGTGCAAACAAAGAAGAGAAAGGGAAATTTCTCCCAGCAGCCTCAGAAGCAGCGGATTAAAGCTCCAAAATCAACTTGATGTACGCTGCATCAGTGGAATACCTGAACAGACAACGAATCATCCCAAATTAAGGAGGTGGACTTTGGGAGCAACGATATATATATATTTTCCCCTTTTTCTCTTTTTGTGAGTGTGTATGTGTATGGTTGTGTGTGATTTTGTCTGTATAGCTTTGCTTTTACCATTTGTCCCAGGGTTCTGTCTTTCCATTTTTTTTTGTTTGTTTCTCTTTTTTTAGTATAGTTTTTAGCACTTGTTATAATTGGTGGATTTGTGTTTTGGTTTTGTTCCTCTCTTCTTTCTTTCTTTTTTTTTTTAATTACTTAAAAATTTTTTAAAAATTTTTTATTTTAATAACTTTGTTTTATTTTATATAATTTTATTTTATTTTATCTTCTTCTTTCTTTCTTTTTTTCCTCCCTTTTATTCTGAACTATGTGGATGACAGGCTCTTGGGTTCCAGCCAGGCATCAGGGCTGTGCCTCTGATGAGGGAGAGCCAAGTTCAGCACATTGGTCCAGAGGAGACCTCCCAGCTCCATGTAATATCAAATGGTGAAAATCTCCCAGAGATCTCCATCTCAATGCCAAGACCCAGCTCCACTCAACGAACAGCAAGCTACAGTGCTGGACACCCTATGCCAAACAACTAGCAAGACAGGAAGACAACCCCGTCCATTAGCAGAGAGGCTGCCTAAAATCATAATAAGGCCACGAACCCCCCCAAAACACACCACCAGATGTGGACCTGACCACCAGAAAGACAAGATCCAGCCTCATCCACCAGAACACAGGCACTAGTCCCCTCCACCAGGAAGCCTACACAACCCACTGAACCAACCGTAGACACTGGGGGCAGACACCAGAAACAACGGGAAGTATGAACCTGCAGCCTGCAAAAAGGAGACCTCAAACACAATAAGTTAAGCAACATGAGAAGACACACACAGTAGATGAAGAAGCAAGGTAAAAACCCACCAGACCTAACAAATGAAGAGGAAAAAGGCCATCTATCTGAAAAAGATTTCAGAATAATGATAGTAAAGATGATCCAAAATCTTGGAAATAGAATGGAGAAAATACAAGAAATGTTTAACAAGGACCTAGAAGAACTAAAGAGCAAACAGACAGTGATGAACAACAAATAAATGAAATTAAAAATTCTGTAGAAGGGATCAATAGCAGAATAACTGAGGCAAAAGAACGGATAAGTGACCTGGAAGATAAAATAGTCGAAATAACTACTGCGGAGCAGAGTAAAGAAAAAAGAATGAAAAGAATTGAGGACAGTCTCAGAGACCTCAGGGACAACATTAAATGCACCAACGGGCTTCCCTGGTGGCGCATTGGTTGAGAGTCTGCCTGCCGATTGGTTTGTGCCCCGGTTTGGGAAGATCCCACATGCCGCGGAGCGGCTGGGCCCATGAGCCATGGCCACTGGGTCTGCGTGTCCGGAGCCTGTGCTCTGCAACAGGAGAGGCCACAACAGTGAGAGGCCCACGTACCACAAAAAAACAAAACAAAACAAAAAAACCGCACCAACATTCGAATTATAGGGGTCCCAGAAGAAGAAGAGAAAAAGAAAGGGACTGAGAAAATATTTGAAGAGATTATAACTGAGAACTTCCCTAATATGGGAAAGGAAATAGTTAATCAAGTCCAGGAAGCATGGAGAGTCCCATACAGGATAAATCCAAGGAGAAACATGCCAAGACACATATTAATCAAACTATCAAAAATTAAATACAAAGAAAAAATATTAAAGGCAGCAAGGGAAAAACAACAAATAACACACAAGAGAATCCCCATAAGGTTAACAGCAGCTCTTTCACCAGAAACTCTGCAAGCCAGAAGGGAGTGGCAGGACATATTTAAAGTGATGAAGGAGAAAAACCTACAACCAAGATTACTCTACCCAGCAAGGATCTCATTCAGATTTGATGGAAACATTAAAACCTTTACAGACAAACAAAAGCTAAGAGAATTCAGCACCACCAAACCACCTTTACAACAAATGTTAAAGGACCTTCTCTAGGCCGGAAACACAAGAGAAGGAAAGGTCCTACAATAACAAACCCAAAACAATTAAGAAAATGGTAATAGGAACATACATGTCGATAATTATGTAAATGTAAATGGATTAAATGCTCCAACCAAAAGACACAGACTGGCTGAATGGATACAAAAACAAGACCTATATATATGCTGTTTACAAGAGACCCACTTCAGACCTAGGGAGACATACAGACTGAAACTGAGGGCATGGAAAAAGATATTCCATGCAAATGGAAATCAAAAGAAAGCTGGAGTAGCAATTCTCATATCAGACAAAATAGACTTTAAAGTAAAAACTATTACAAGAGACAAAGAAGGACACTACATAATGATCAAGGGATGGATCCATGAAGAAGATAAAACAATTGTAAATATTTATGCACCCAACATAGGAGCACCTCAATACATAAGGCAAATACTAACAGCCATAAAAGGAGAAATCGACAGTAACACAATCATACTAGGGGCCTTTAACACACCACTTTCACCAATGGACAGATCATCCAAAATGAAAATAAATAAGGAAACACAGGCTTTAAATGATACATTAATGAAGATGGGCTTAATTGATATTTATAGGATATTCCATTCAAAAACAACAGAATACACTTTCTTCTCAAGTGCTCATGGATCATTCTCCAGGATAGATCATATCTTGGGTCACAAATCAAGCCCTGGTTAATTTAAGAAAATTGAAATCGTATCAAGTATCTTTTCCGACCACAATGCTATGAGACTAGATATCAATTACAGGAAAAAATAATAACCAAGAGATAACTGAAGAAATCAAAGAGGAAATCAAAAAATACCTAGAAACAAATGACAATGAAAACATGACGACCCACAACCTATGGGATACAGCAAAAGCAGTTCTAAGAGGGAAGTTTATAGCAATACAATCCTACCTTAAGAAACAAGAAACACCTCAAATAAACAACCTAACCTTACACCTAAAGCAATTAGAGAAAGAAGAACAAAAAAAGCCAACGTTAGTAGAAGGAAGGAAATCATAAAGATCAGATGAGAAATAAATGAAAAAGAAATGAAGGAAATGATAGCAAAGATCAATAAAACTAAAAGTTGGTTTTTTGAGAAGATAAACAAAATTGATAGACCATTAGCCACAGTCATCAAGAAAAAAAGGGAGAAGACTCAAATCAATAGAAGTGAAAAAGGAGAAGTAACAAGTGACACTGCAGAAATACAAAGGATCATGAGATCATACAAGCAACTGTATGCCAATAAAATGGACAACCTGGAAGAAATGGACAAATTCTTAGAAATGTACAACCTGCCGAGACTGAACCAGGAAGAAATAGAAAATATGAACAGACCAATCACAAGCAGTGAAATTGAAACTGTGATTAAAAATCTTCCAACAAACAAAAGCCCAGGACCAGATGGCTTCACAGGCTAATTGTATCAAACATTTAGAGAATTGCTAACACCTAACCTTCTCAAACTCTTCCAAAATATAGCAGAGGGATGAACACTCCCAAACTCATTCTATGAGGCCACCATCACCCTGATACCAAAACCAGACACTGACGGCACAAAGAAAGACAACTACAGGCCAATATCACTGATGAACATAGATGCAAAAATCCTCAACAAAATACTAGCAAACAGAATCCAACAGCACATTAAAAGGATCATACACCATGATCAAGTGGGGTTTATCCTAGGAATGCAAGGATCCTTCAATATATGCAAATCTATCAATGTGACACACCATATTAACAAATTGAAGGAGAAAAACCATATGATCATCTCAATAGATGCAGAGAAAGCTTTTGACAAAATTCAACATCGATTTATGATAAAAACCCTCCAGAAAGTAGGCGGAGAGGGAACCTTCCTCAACCTAATAAAGGCTATATGACAAACCCACAGCCAACATCATCCTCAATGGTGAAAAACTGAAACCATTTCCACTAAGATCAGGAACAAGACAAGGTTGCCCACTCTCACCACTATTATTCAACATAGTTTTGGAAGTTTTAGCCACAGCAATCAGAGAAGAAAAAGAAATAAAAGGAATCCAAATCGGAAAAGAAGACATAAAGCTGTCACTATTTGCAGATGACATACTATACATAGAGAATCCTAAAGATGCTACCAGAAAACGACTAGAGCTAATCAATGAATTTGGTAAAGTAGAAGGTTATAAAATTAATGAACAGAAATCTCTGGCATTCTTATACACTAATGATGAAAAATCTGAGAGTGAAATTAAGAAAACACTCCCATTTACCACTGCAACAAAAAGAATAAAATATATAGGAATAAACCTACCTAAGGAGACAAAAGACCTGTATGCAGAAAAGTATAAGACACTGATGAAAGAAATTAAAGAAGATACAAATAGATGGGGAGATATACCACATTCTTGGATTGGAAGAATGAACATTGTGAAAATGACTATACTACCCAAAGCAATCTACAGATTCAATGCAATCCCTATCAAATGAGCAATGGCATTTTTCACAGAACTAGAACAAATAATTTCACAATTTGTAGGGAAACACAAAAGACCCCGAATAGTCAGAGCAATCTGAGAAAGAAAAGTGGAGCTGGAGGAATCAGGCTCCCTGATTTCAGACTATACTACAAAGCGACAGTAATCAAGACAGTATGGTACTGATACAAAAACAAAAACATAGATCAATGGAACAGGATAGAAAGCCTAGAGATAAACCCATGCACATATGGTCACCTTATCTTTGATAAAGGAGGCAAGAATATACAATGGAGAAATGACAGCCTCTTCAATAAGTGGTGCTGGGAAAACTGGACAGGTACATGGGAAAGAATGAAATTAGAACACTCCTTAATACCATACACAAAAATAAACTCAAAATGGATTAAAGATCTAAATGTAAGGCCAGACAGTATCAAACTCTTAGAAGAAAACATAGGCAGAACACTTTACAACATAAATCACAGCAAGATCCTTTTTGACCCACCTCCTAGAGAAATGGAAATAAAAACTAAAATAAACAAATGGAACCTAATGAAACTTAAAAGATTTTGCACAGCGAAGGATACCATAAACAAGACCAAAAGACAACCCTCAGAATGGGAGAAAATATTTGCAAATGAAGCAACTGACAAAAGATCAATGTCCAAAATTTACAAGAAGCTCATGCAGCTGAATGTGAAAAAAACAAACAACCCAATCCAAAAATGGGCAGAAGACCTAGAGAGACATTTCTTCAAAGAAGATATACAGATTGCCAACAAACACATGAAAGAATGCTCAACGTCTTTAATCATTAGAGAAATGCAAATCAAAACTACAATGAGATATCACCTCACACCAGTCAGAACGGCCATCATCAAAAAATCTACAAACAATAAATGTTGGAGAGGGTGTGGAGAAAAGGGAACCCTCTTGCACTGTGGATGGGAATGTAAACTGATACAGCCACTATGGAGAACAGTATGGAGGTTCCTTAAAAAACTACAGGGGGCTTCCCTGGTGGTGCAGTGGTTGAGAATCCTCCTGCCGATGCAGGGGACATGGGTTTGTGCCCTGGTCTGGGACGATCCCACATGCCGCGGAGCGGCTGGGCCCGTGAGCCGTGGCCACTGGGTCTGCGCGTCCAGAGCCTGTGCTCCACAACAGGAGAGGCCACAACAGTGAGAGGCCCGCGTATCACAAAAAAAAAAAAAAAAAAAAAAAAAAAAACCTACAAAAAGAACTACCATACGACCCCGCAATCTCACTACTGGGCATATACCCTGAGAAAACCATAATTCAAAAGCAGTCATGTACCAAAATGTTCACTGCAGCTCTATTTACAATAGCCAGGACATGGAAGCAACCTAAGTGTCCAGCAACAGATGAATGGATAAAGAAGATGTGGTACATGTATATAATAGAATATTACTCAGCCATAAAATGAAATGAAATTGAGTTATTTGTATTGAGATGGATGGACCTAGAGTCTGTCATACAGAGTAAGTCAGAAAGAGAAAAACAAATACCATATGCTAACACATATATATGCAATCTAAAAAAAAAGGTTATGAAGAAACTAGGGGCAGGATGGGAATAAAGACAGAGACCTACTAGAGAATGGAGTAGAGGATATGGGGAGGGGGAAGGGTAAGCTGGGACAAAGTGAGAGAGTGGCATGGACATATATACACTACCAAATATAAAATAGATAGCTAGTGGGAAGTAGCCACATAGCATAGGGAGATCAGCTCGGTGCTTTGTGACCACCTAGAGGGGTGGGATAGGGAGGGTGGCAGGGAGGGAGACGCAAGAGGGAAGAGATATGGGGACATACGTATGTATATGTATAACTGATTCACTTTTTTATAAAGCAGAAACTAATACACCATTGTAAAGCAATTATACTCTAATAAAGATGTTAAAAAAAACCAAACAAAATAAAAAACCAATGAGTATACCTACTTGAAAAATCACCAACAATACAATATAATGTTGGAAGCAAGTATATGATATTGAGATTTTTGTATGTTTATAGAGATGTATAGATTATATATATAATAATTTAATTATTGATTAATATATATATTACATTGTGAAACAACCTTGTAGTAGGCATCCTCTAAGGGAGCTCCCAGTGGTCCTTACCTTCTGGCATGCACACTCTTGTACAGTTGCCTCCTATACTGTACCAGGGTGGTCTGTGTGACAAGTAGCATATGGCAGAAGGTATGTTAATCACTTCTGAGATTGGTTATAAAAGACACTGAAGGTTTTATCTTGGTGTTTCTCTCGCTTTCACTTTTTCTCTTGTCCCTTGCTGTGGGGGAAGCCAGCTGCCGTGTTTGTGCAGCCCTATGGCCCTATGGATGGAGAAAGGTCCACTTATGGTGAGGAACTGAAGCCTCACATGTGAGCCTGGAACAAATATTCCAGTCCCAATAAACTACTCTTCAATTTCCAGACCTGGCTAAGAGCTTGATTGCAACTTTATGAGAAACTCACATCGAGAGAGAGTCAGAATGATCCAGCAAAACCACATCCAGGTTCTTGACCCTCTGCAACTTGGGTAAGAAAATAAATGTTTATTGTTTAAGGCTGCAAAAATTTGGGGGAAATTTATTAAGCAGCAATAGAGAATTAATACATAAAATCATGGTCACTGATCACAGTGAATCTGAAACCTTCAATAGGACAAAGAGTTCAATGAAAGCAATGTAGCAGTTATGTCTAGTTTGTAATATTGTTCATTTTTACTATCAAACATAACTCATAATAATTCTGTTAAATTATATAACATATGTATAAAGTATATGAACTTTTAAAGTGGGATCATATCAAAATACTAGTATAAATCTGTAATAGTATATAACTGCAAAGGGAAGATAGGAAGTTGGGTGGTAAAATGGTCAGGTTCATCAGATAATTTCATTACAGCACTATCAAGATAACTGGCATTTTGTCATTGAATTTAAGAACACTGCAACTCTCTCTCGAAGGAGAAAATAAGAAAGTTTTCCCTTGAATGCACTGGTATTTATATAGCAAGTGAGTAAGCCCTGCCTATTTGCATATGTGCATACACATATTGGTGTATACACATACACATATATAGACATATACGTTTGTTAGTTCTATGAAACACTGGCTCTAGCAATGCCAATATTTTGATTATATTTGTTTACGCCAGATAAAATGCTTTCTTCTCTTGTATCAGAAGGTAAGTAGATGACTACAAAGTATTAATGGGTGTGCAATGGACATGTGGGTGGATAGGAATATTCACTGAAGACCGTCTTTGCCCAGGCATTCTTGGGACAGCACTGACAGTTATTCCTTTGCCCGAGGCTTGGCTTCCATCAGATGTAACAATTCAGTTTCAGGGAAGACAGTGACAGGTGTCAATCTCAGGGTAGAGATTATATGTACACAGACTGGCATCTCCTCCAATGTTCTGGAAGGGTGATCTCAGTCACTATTCTTTTTAAGCAAAGGTGACAGAGGCAATGAACTGAGTTCATTACTTGTTATTTCTTGCCTCCAAAGTACCATTCACATGGTAAATGAACGACTCCTACCCAAAAGCTAACACAGGCTATCCAGGCTCAAAATTTTGGTTGGTGTAGTGAGGATGAAAAAACAAAAATCTAAGTAGTTCCAAGAAAGACATATAGTGGATGCTTTCTTATGCAAACATTACTTATTTGGCAACCTTTCTGAACGCAGCTAAGAGCTGAGAAGAAACCCTCATCAAAATGTTAGGAGGGGCCTTCCCTGGTGGCGCAGTGGCTGAGAGTCCGCCTGCCGATGCAGGGGACACGGGATTGTGTCCCGGTCCGGGAAGATCCCACATGCCACGGAGAGGCTGGGCCCGTGAGCCATGGCCGCTGAACCTGCGCGTCCGGAGCCTGTGCTCCTCAACGGGAGAGGCCACAGCAGTGAGAGGCCCGCGTACCGAAAAAAAAAAAAAAAAAAAAGGTTAGGAGGAAGTGAAGAGGGCTAACCTTTGCTGAAAGTGTCTACTTTGGGTCAGGTGTTATGATAGGCTCTTTACATACATAAGCTCATTCATTCTGGGCAGGAACTCTATGAAGGGCTAATATTCTTTCCATTCTATATGTAGAAATTAAAGCCCAGAGAGGTTTAGTAAACATGCCAAGGTCATTCAGCTATTCTGTGGAGACACCCTCATTGGAACCTAAGTTTCTCCAAATCCAAAGCCCATGCTCTTCTTTTCCTTATACCAGATGGCCTTCCTGGAATCAAATCCACCTGCAGCAGAACTTAGGCACTTGACTCACATACAAACACTTGTAGACGCACACTCCAGGACTATTTACAAGCAATTCAAATTAATCTGATTATTTGGCATCCTGTCTTCCTCAAATAAACTCCTGGGGAAGATGGTGAAGTGTGTAGAGGATCAAAAAGGAGAATGGAGATGAGGAGATGGCCAGGCATGTTGAGAGTAGGGAGAGATGACAGCTGTGTCTCTATTCTAGCTTATACAGCTTAACATCACCCTGCAGAACTCACTGTATTATGTATAAGATTGATGTTTATAATGATTTTGTTCAAGGGCCTCAGTAGAAGAAGGCAGGTAAGCACACAATACTTGTAAAATAAGACTTCCATTAAGAACAGTTAAACTAAAATAAATGTTGGTGCTTGAATGGGGTTGATGACTAGCAAAAAAGCCAACTCATGGAAAGCAGTCCATTCCTCCATGAGACAAGATAAAGAAAACACTGGTATATTGTTAGATTTTCTTATCTTTACTGTTTGAACTTTCTAGTCTCCCGGAGATAACTACTTATGCTTAGAACTAAGTTTCTATTCTGCTATTTAAAAATGAATAAAGTAGAGAATTCTAACAAAATCAAAATCAGTTTAAAAGATCTTTCTCATCATATGTAAACACGCTATGTTAAAAGAAGGAAATGGAGATGGTGTAGCATGGGTGTGTGTTTTGGGGGGATGGCTTTGGACTCAGACAACCCTGGAACTATATCTTGACTCTGAAATTTTACTACTGCCTGACCTGGACGAGTCTAGCCTCTTTTCCACAGAGTTTCTCCAACTGTAATGGTGAGAAAAGGATACCCACCACAGTCCTTTAACAAATCTATCTTACCTCTTTTCTGCTTTCCTTAGGAGTCAAGATTAAGGTCAAGGAAGAGAACTCCCTAAAGAGTGTACATTATTTCCTATGACTGGAGTGGGTTATACAAATGTGGTGCCGCTTTCTATTCCTTCTACAGGGACTGAGTTAGATCTCAGGGCAGTCAAAGGGCTTGCTGCTACTTCTCTTCTCTCTTCTCCTTGGATGCTGTTCTCCCTTATAGTAGGAGCCCAGCCCAAGGCTACTGTTCCAGTCAGCAAAGGACAGTGGCTTAAACCATTGGGTACCAGGCAATGGGACATGCTCACTCTCTGACTCACACTCACGTCTCTTTCTGCCTCCTTTTCCTTGGTAGTTGGTGATGGTGCCCTTATCCTTTCCTTTCCTCACAGGGCACTGGTTAGGCTCTGACACAGGTTTGGGTTAGGATACTGACAGACGGCTAAGGCTAAGCCTTGGTGAAAGAGTTCCCCACAGGGTCCAGACTCATTTACTGACATTTTTCAAAGGCCTCTCTGACTTCAGAGCCCCGGTTTACAATGAATGCTAGTTTGCCTTCCTTTGATGGGGTATTTCTTTGGGGGACCTTCTAGGAGACAGGCATGGCTGAGGGCAGGATGCAGCTCACCACCATCAAAATATCGTCCTATTAAGAGCTGAGCGATGCCCACTTTCTACGGTGTTAAAAAGATTAGACAATACAATGTATAGAAAAATACACCTAACATATGCCTGGCTGTTGAGCATCCCCCCGCCCCCATCCCCACATCTCTCCCCTTATCCATTACAAAGTGAACATAAGAAAGAAACCCAGGGCTTCCCTGGTGGCGCAGTGGTTGAGAGTCTGCCTGCCCATGCAGGAGACACGGGTTCGTGCCCCGGTCCCGGAAGATCCCACGTGCCGCGGAGCAGTTAGGCCCGTGAGCCATGGCCGCTGAGCCTGTGCGTCTGGAGCCTGTGCTCCGCAACGGGAGAGGCCACAACAGGGAGAGGCCCGCGAACCGCAAAAAAAAAAAAGAAAGAAACCCAGTGCAAATTTGGATGTGGTTTTTCATTTTCTTGCCACCCCTACAGTACAGTGATTCAAATCTCTCAGGAACTAAACACAGTTTACACAGCATATTGAAGTGAAACTTTCCTTCCAGAAGAGTTATGATTTGGGAAGTGAATAGTATGGCACTAAATGTAATCTGTTCATGGAATTCCTGGGTCCTTTGCTCCAAAAGTCCCTTTCTCCTTCATGTACTATAAACGACACCTTTGCTTTATGAATTACTTTTTGCTAGAGACCATAAGAAAAAAAAATCAAGAAAATACTTTGCCAGGTTTACCCCTAGCTTTTCCTTAAATCTTTTCAAGATATGAAGCTTCTGAATTTTCAGTGTCTTTAATGGTTATACGATTTTTCCTGTTCTTTTTTCCACCATGATGTTTTCTCCATGTTGTAAATTAATGATGACTATTTTATTAGGTATCTACTGGGTTCAAAATTTTATGCTAAGTGCTTAACATTTAATAACTCTAGAAAGTAGGTACAATTCCCCTTATTTTATTTATTTATTTTTTTGCATTACGCGGGCCTCTCACTGTTGTGGCCTCTCCCGTTGTGGGGCACAGGCTCTGGACGCGCAGGCTCAGCGGCCATGGCTCACGGGCCCAGCCGTGGGGATCTTCCTAGACTGGGGCACGAACCCGTGTCCCCTGCATCGGCAGGTGGACTCTCAACCACTGAGCCACCAGGGAAGCCCCCCTTATTTTTTGATGAGAAAACTGAGATGAAGAGAGATGTAGGAACCTGTGTAAATTCACAGAGCTTGAGAATCCAAAATGTGGATATTGCTTTGAAATATACTTGCACATTTGAAAGAACAGCAAGGACACATCTCTCTTTTCCTCCCCAAATGCATACCAAGTATCATTTGCTAAAAAAAGGGTCATATAAGGAAGTCTCTTGGGACTTTAAGAGGTTGTTGGGAACCCCCTTTGTGTTCTCATAACTCCAACTCTGATATGAAAAGAGCTACCCAGAACATAGTGGAAGTATATCAGATTGCTGTGTCCAGAGTAAAATTAACCAGTCCAGCAGCTAGAAAATGTATTTCTGTTGAGGCTTTCAAAGAGAGGTCTCTATCAGTCTAGTACACTAGAGAGAATCCTGGTGTCAGAAGACTTGGATTCCCTTCTGGCTTGGTGATTTAGTTAGCTGTGGATTCTTTGGCAACTACTCTAGGCTCTTATTTTTTTCATCTATAAATGAAGGATGTTCTCAGACTCCATTGAGATGAGGTTTGTTCATATACTGTCTCATTTATCTCCTCAGTTATATATTGTATGTTTTTCCTCACTATTAAGTAAATTCCTTGATATCAGAGAATATATAGAATATATATAGTCTGTATATCTCACTACTGTATCTCCAAGGTATGGAATACTGCCTGGCACACAGCAAATGCTCAAAAAATATTTGCAGAATGAATGAACTGTGTACACTGCAAAGCATGAAAAAAATGTTGATTATCATTACTATTATTGTTAATAAGTTTTAAGACAAAGCAGATTTTTTCATTAGATATTAACTTTGCATAAATATTAATGCTTTTAGCCAGAAGTGAATTGAGGCAGCCAACATTTAGGTTCAAATGACAATCCTGTTCCAATTTTTTGATGTTTCCCTTGAAATAATTATTAGGGTTTTTTTCCTAAATGATATCTGATATTAGCATTTAAATCACATGAAATGAAAATGGTGAAGTTTCACTTCTTGTTGCTAATTTTTGTAACCTCCAAGAGGGTTTCTTGGTATTACTGATTATTCTGCAACTTCCAGGTTCTCTCCAGATGTGAAGAAAATTGCTTACTTGGTTGAGATGCTTGTACTTACTTGATGAAGTACTTGATTCCATCTGCTGTGTAAGCTTCCTCCCACCCGTAAGGTAGACCTTGAGTGAAAGAAAACCAAAAATACATTTAATAAGATGATAAAGATAACTTTATTTCCTGGACACAAATTTCCCACAGCTTTACAATTATTTGAGTATGTTTCTTGTACAAAATAATTGTCTAGAAAGGAGGAATTAAAACAATTCAGATGAGCTTTCATACTCAGCATCTTAGAACACAATAAATAAGTCTTGAACAGTTAACAATCTGCTTTAGTTGCATTAAATGGATCATGACTTGTCATTTACATGTGGTGAGCATTTTTGTCAGCAGGATTCCAGCAAAAAATTTTTGGTGCAGGGGATGGTTTTTGCCTGGAGGCAGAAGGATGGACAAGATAGACTCTGCTTGTCTATTTGGGCTCAAAGTTTCTTTTAATTGGCTCCCTTTACATTCTTTCACTCAGCTCCACAGGGAATCGACATGAGTACCAGATCAGCAAGCGGCTTGAAAGTAGCGCTTGGACAAGACAAAATTCCTTATAAGTCTGAAAGTTCAGCAGAGTGATTTACAATGGACTGTAGTATTTTGTTAATTAAGAATTTTGTGCACTAAATGTTAACGGCCAAACAATTTGCTAAACTCAGCTTCCATTTCAGTAATGGGACTGAGAATAATTAGTTAGCTATAAAGAGATGCAGATTGAAGTAAGCAAGCAATCATTTGGCCATATTGCTATAAATGAGTACATTTTTTTCCTCATCATACCAACAGAACAGGCCCAGGTTGAGGCAGCCCATTCTCTTATATTCCAATTATGGGTGGAATATAGAACACAAGGGTTTCCATCCCTTGGCTCCACCCCTGAATATTGTTAAGCAGGGGTCCCCAAGCCCCAGGCCATGGGCCAGTATTGGTCTGCGGCTTGTTAGGAACGGGTCACACAGCAGGAGGTGAGCAGTCGGAGAGTGAGCGAAGCTGTGGAATTGTCTTCCAGGAAACTGGTGCGGAAAAGGTTGGGGACTGGACTTCCCTGGTGGCGCAGTGGTTAAAGAATCCTCCTGCCAATGCAGGGGACACGGGTTCAAGCCCTGGTCCGGGAAGATTCCACATTCCGCGGAGCAATGCCTACTGAGCCTGTGCTCTAGAGCAGATGCTCCACAGCCGGTGCTCCCCAACAAGAGAAGCCACCGCAGTGAGAAGCCCGCGCACCGCAACAAAGAGTAGCCCCCGCTAACCGCAACTAGAGAAAAGCCCGCGCCCAGCAACAAAAACCCAATGCAGCCAAAAATAATAAGTAAATAAATTTCTTTTAAAAAGGTTGGGGACTGCTGCTGTTAAGGATTGTAATTGACCTTTTGGATCAGTCTTTGGTATTGACTTATCAAGGCTCCTTTGATGAGTATAAGATACATTAACACATCAAAGAACAGACTCCTGGTGCAGGTAGCCTACTTCTTTAGAAAGTAACTGAGCTGTAACAACAAACCATTGACTTCATTTCCCCAAGTTTCAGCAAGGGGCAGAGCAAAAATGCTGGAACAGCAACTATGAACAAAATAAAACCTTTCTCTATCATCATTCGCTTCATATTCGTTGAGAATAGCTCTAATGATGTTATTTTTATAAGTAAGAAAAACAAAACAAGCTTTACTTTATATTTACCTCCAGTCTTTTAACACAGTTGTATAAAATAAGAGCCTGGCCCCAAATTCTGTAACTACTTCCTTTGTTGATTAACACAGGCCACCTAGGAGTTTCTTTTCTCCCTTAATGAATAAATGTTCCTATTTTAAGCACAAAATAAGCATATCTGGGAACTCAGCATAAGCAAATGACTGGCTTCTTAAAAGCCACTGAAGTGACACTATATATATCTCTGATAGTAAACATGGCCAGCACACACTCAGCCAGACAGGCCATGATCAACTGCTGCTGCAGTTCATGTAGATTTATCGCCTTTACACTTTCTACACCTTTGTTACAGATCACTTCATTTTTCACTGACAAGCCCCTCACCTGAAGGGAATAATCTGATGACTGTACACAAAACCCCTGCTTTTATGACAAAAAGGTTCAGAAATGCCAGGAATCATGATCAAAAGGGCAGAGACACGCTAAAAGTAGAAAGTCATTCTAATGTGACTAAGATTTTTGTTTAAATGACTTGTCTCTCCAGTGCAATTATAGCCATATTTCTAATTTCTTAATTCACAGGTCTTTTTTTTTCAATGAGGAGAAAAAACTATGTATACTTCAAAGACAGTATCTTTTAATCTGTAGGATCATTTGAGAATTGAGATAGACATTGGGATACCGCATCCCCATGTCATCAAAACAGAGTTCCTGCCCTGATTATTTTCTTACAATTAGTAAACAAGGACTATAACTTCACAACGGACTTATTAAAGGTACCAATTCATATCCATATAAGTCAAAATGGTTATTCAATGACTGTAGCCATCAAGATATTCCTGTTTATTGAATAATATTTTAGGATAAATTCTCTGTTCTGAAAAAAATAGCATTTCTTTTTAGAAGACTGAGTGGTTTCTTCTTCTTCAGGCAGTTAATATAGTCTGTAAAAAATAGACTTGGGGACTCAATTGATAGCGACTATCTTTCAGTGATAGTTCAGTAATAGAAAACACAATCACTGTCCAATTAATTATAAATTAAAAACCACAATATATTGATAAACCAAATAACCTACTTTTTAGAAAAAGGGCACTTTTGATTTCTACGAGCTTATATAACTATGAAGGACGCAATTGTCCTTTAGTAAAGATTTTCATCCCTTCACAATAACTGATTTGGGTATAATTACAACATACTATCTAAATACTTTTCAATAATCGTTATAGTCCCAAGGCATTAAAATTTTTCTACATTCCCCACATCTTTATACTTGCAAATAGATAATGCTTCTATTTTTCCTTTTCATATTTGCTTTAAAACTGTTATGACAACTATCGTTTCTGATTGGAAGTATTTGTTTATGAACCCTCACATAACATTCTTTCCATCAGAGATCACTTGTTTCAAAGTACTCTTCATGAGTATTTTGCCAAAGGAGGAGTCTCAGTAGGAGTCTCATATTCAACTTAGAATACTGGCTGTCACCTAACACTCCACATATCCAAAACCAGACTCATCACATGTCCGTACAAAATAGTTTCCCTTCTATTTTCCCAGTCTATTTACGTAGGAAAGTTCTCTTTGTCATATTTGGCCCATTCATTAAATATTTATTGATCATTTTTTTAGTGATTATTTTTCTGTGTTTAGCATTTTACTTGGTGTTCAATACATAATGATTAACAAATTAACATGTACCTTGGTCTTATGAAACATTAAAAAGTCATCATAAATAAAGACACCATTAAAAGTAGGAATAAGTACTAGGAAAGAAAAGTATTGAATACTATGAAAGAGTAACTCACAGCACAGACAAAGGTTAAACTCCTTAATACATAAATAACTCCTGCAAATCAGTAAGAGAAAGGAAATGACAAATAGGAGTCTGTGAAACATGTGGAACATTCAGGACATAAATGTACTTAAACATATGAAAATAGGCTTAATTTCACTCTTAACCAGAGAAATACAAATTAAACTATTTTGAGAGGCTGTGTTCATCATGTTAGCAAAGAGTAAAAGATAGTTTAATAAGACACTGTGTTGAGGGTATGAAGAGGCAGTCATTCTCATACTGATGGGAGTATACATATGATAACATATGTATGGGGAGAAACTTTTCAAGATCTACCTAAAAGTTTAAATGCTAATAACAACAGTTCACATTAATGGAGTGGCCATGTGCTAGACATTGCATTAAACATGTACCAACTCTCTTAGGCCTCACAACAATTTTAAGAGGTACTATTATTATCCCCATTTTACAAATGAGGAAACAGGCATGGAGAGGTTCCATCACTTGCCCAAGGTTACACAGCTGGCAGGCAGTAGAGCCCAGACTCTTAACCACTACGCCGAACTGGCTCCAAGGACCATTTAATCCAGCAATTCTTCCAGGAATTTATCTTATAGATAACCTTTATGTACAAGATTATTAATTGTAAAAGTAAAAGATTGAAAATAATCTAAATAACCACCAATGGGGACTGATTAAAGACTATATATCAGATAACGGGATATTGTCCAGCTGTGAGAAAGAATGAGGAAGTACTTTATGTACAGTCTGGATAAAGGGATGTAGGATGAAGGAAGGATCTCTGAAATTGCTGGAGTTATCCAGGTACAGACGTGGGCAAGAACACTAGGTTGAATGAACAGCAAGTGCAAAGGCTCTGGGATGGGGAAGAGCTTGGCATGTTGAGGAACTGAGAAATCATTGTTACCGGAGAGTAGTGAGTGAGTTAGGAGGGGATTGATACAAGATTGAGCCGGAGAGACAGGCAAATATGACTATGCAGGGTTTTGCAGGCCATGTTAAAATTGTTTGCAAGTTTCTTAACAGGAAAGCTGGAGATATGCTACTGTTTAAGATGAAGAAAGCTGCAAGAGAATGTTGCTCCCACCATATGTGCGGAAAGCTGCACAACCTAAAAAAAATTTTAAAAATTTTGTTTAGCTCCTCAGAGACTGAGTTCCTCACCTGAGCTGACCCTCAGGTGAACTGAATTCCAAAGGGTGACAAGCCCCTCTGAGGGAAGATGGGGCATGTGAACTCTTTGTCTTTTGGCAGAGCTCAGGAAGAAATCTTGCCATAAAAGTGGGTAAGAAGAAAATATCTAAAACTGTAATAAATTTGTAAAGCCCGATTATGAGCTAGCATGATAGTTTGGTGTCCCCAGGAGCCCTAGGCACAAGGAGAGCCTGCTCTCCCTGAACAGCTCTTTACTCATGAGAAAGACTAGGGGTAGGCAGGAGACCTGAGAGAGCCCCTGGGTGGTGTGGGCACATGCAGGACCTGCAAAGGTTCGAGGGGGGAGAAGAAGTATCATCCATGACCTGGACCCTCCTCTGATATGAAGTAATAGCCGGCTGCAGCTCGGGGAGGAACAAGGGACACTCCCACATGTGGACAGGAATCTGAGTGACAGGGAGGGACAAGAAACTGTCACACCTCCAGTCCCTCCCAGACTCCACGAAAACCTCATTTGTCCTGGTGAGGTGAGGTGGATAGAAAACCTGATGTCTTCACTCTGCACTGACACTAAGTCATGGAGGGGTGAGGGAAGGAAACCTTTCAAATCCAGAATCCTGCACTGATGCGATGCAGAGTTTGACTTCCACAAGGAGCAGGGCAGGAAACCCACTTGAGGACTTAGTAGGAGGTAGGATTGTTTGCTACTAAGGAGGAACAGGAAGGCTGGGAAAGTCCTACCCCTGAGACTTGGGCATGGGGCCTGCCTGAAACCCAGAGACCAGAGTAGGGAAACCGAGAGCCTCTCCACACACCCCCACTCCCCACATGCACCACTCACCTGGCACTGAGCTGCGTACTCTGGGAGAGGGCAAGAGAGCAGACAGTAAATGTCCACTGTGATGCAGGTGTGTGGAGCCTGCTGCCTGCTGAGGATGGAGCAGGCATACTGAGAACCCCTACCCCCAGCACCCCAGACCTCACATGAGCACAAGAGAACAGCAGACAAGCACTAGAGGAATTTGAAGTCTGTGGTAAACTCAACAGAACCCTAGAAACAAAATGCAAGTCCAGCTTGCCTACAAATGAGAGTGAATAACCACCCCCCCCTACCAACACACTAAAGGCCTGACAGAGAAGAGACAAACACATTTCTGGGTTTAAATAATATTTACCCCAGTCTCTATAGTTTTGTACCTCCAAAGACTGACAATCACAATTATGAGACACAGAAAAGCAAGAGAAAAAGACCCATCACCAAAAGGTAAAACCACCAACAGAATCAGATACAGAGAAAATATTGAGCTTTAAAATAATTATAATTACACATTAAGAGATCTAGTGGAGGGACTTCCCTGGTGGCCCAGGGGTTAAGAATCCACCTGCCAATGCAGGGGACACAGGTTTGAGCCCTGGTCCGGGAGGATCCCACATGCTGCGGAGCAACTAAGTCCATGTGCCACAACTACTGATCATGTGCTCTAGAGCCCATGAACCACAACTACTGAGCCTGCGTGCCACAACTACTGAAGCCCACGCGCCTAGAGCCCATGCTCTGCAACAAGAGAAGCCACTGCAATGAGAAGCCCGTGCACCACAATGAAGACCCAACACAGCCAAAAATAAATAAGTTTTAAAAAAAAAGAGATCTAGTGGAATTTAGTGAATTCTGGTTGTGTGACTGCAGTGATGATCGTTACTTGGGTATATTACACAGAAGGTAATGACTGAGCTTGTTGAGGCCCAGAGTCTTGTTAAACAGTGGGATGGAAGGAGTGCCAAGTGAGCTGAGCGACTGTGTAAGAGTGATTGGAATAATGGACCCCAGACTTTAAGCTGAATAAGAAGACAAGGAAAAATAACAGTGGAGGCTGAAGGATAGAGAAAATACATCTTATTGAGGACAATAAACCATGTAGTGAAGTGGAAAGGTGGGAGGTTTGAGAGGGAGAGTCAGGAGTCTGAACCACTGTCTGTGGTGCCAAGGTTTGTGGTGGAATTGGAAGACCATGGTAAAGTGGGAAAAAAAATGGGCATTGGACAAAAAGAACTGAACAGTAAAAGTGGTGGACTCACATGGATGATGGTAGGAGCTAGGATGGGGAGAAACAATGGAGAATGAGAATTCCAAGAATACAATAGAGAAAGACAACACCATCAGTCTCAGAGGGCTTAAATAACCAAATTTATCTGAAAAACATTTTCTAGTGTAGTTGTTATGAAAACTCAAACACATTTAACTTTTAGCATCTGATATCTTGAGAAAAAGAAAAAAGAGAGGGAAAGAGGTTGGGGGGAAGGGTGGCTATGAGAAAGAAAGAAAAGAAAGAAAGAAAGAAAGAAAGAAAGAAAGAAAGAAAGAAAGAAAGAAAGAAAGAAAGAAAGAAAGAAAGAGAAAGAGAGAATCTCTAACTCACAATTAATAAAGCTTCACTAAAGAATATGATATATATCACAGTGAAATTTTTTGCAGTCACCAAATCTGAATCTATATGTAATGTTCCTCAATTATAACTGAAAAACTATGGGAAAGTAATAATCTTGTGGGGTCTGTATGATAGTTATAATAGCAGTCAGCTTGCCTAGCTTAAAGGGTTATCGTGAGACTCTACTAGAGAATATATAACTATATGATATATATACAAGAGGAGACAATAATTATTCAGAGTAAGGAAAATAACAGCTCCTTCCTTCTCCATCATTTATGTTTCTAGAGATATAGAGAAATTTGGATGCTTAATATAGGAAAAGTGTTTTAATTATCTACAGGGGAAATCTCCATTAATATACTGGGTTATTTTTTAGAATCCTCTCCCAGTGCAGGAAATTATATAGTCTCTATTTCACTCATGATAACACCCAATGAAAGAATAACAGAAACCAGTGGGACACTCTGACCCTCAATGAGTGGTATGATGATAAATGTGTAACAACCAGCTCTGGGGGGCAGGAGGAGCCCTAATTTGTAGCATTTGCTGATTTCCGTGGTGTAAATACTCCTACCATCACTGATTTCAAGCTACTTATGTAATGTCAATGACTATAGAGTTGGGAAGAAATGTGTCGTAGTAAGCCATGATACAGTATTCCCAGACATGAGACATAAATAATCTCAATGACAAAGATAAGGAAAATAATTAGGAAGTGGTAAGTTTTGAGTATTTATTCCTCTTTTAAATGTTTAAGCTGAAAATTTAATACCATTTTTAATAATGACTATGTTTCACAATTAGCTCACAGAACTTTTTTTTTTTTTTTTTGTGGCGCGCGGGCCTCTCACTGCTGTGGCCCCTCCCGTTGCGGAGCACAGGCTCCGGACGCGCAGGCTCAGTAGTTGTGGCTCACGGGCCCAGCCGCTCCGCGGCATGTGGGATTTTCCTGGACCGGGGCACGAACCCGTGTCCCCTGCATCGGCAGGCGGACTCTCAACCATTGCGCCACCAGGGAAGTCCTCACAGAATTCTTGTAAGCCGCTACTAGCCAGGTCCGGTATAACCACCATGGACCCTATCTCTGACCTCCCTGGTCCTAATAGAAAGTTCAAAAATCAAAGGATAGAAATATTGTTTTATCCAAAAGATGATAACATGAAACCGATATCAGTCTAAAACGATGTGAGAATTACTGTCCTAACCATAAACTATGTGTTTATCAAATGTTTACACAAAGCTTTCTATATGCCTGGTATTTTTCTAGGTATTTTAAAAATATTAACTCATTTTATCCTAACAATCATTTGAGATAGGTGCTATTATTAACCTCACCTTACAGAGAAGAAACTGAGGAATAAAGAGATTTACGTAACTTGCCCATTGTCACACTAAAAAATGGTGCAGCCACAATTTGAACCCAAGCAATCTGGTGCTACAGCCTATGCTTTTAACTATTGGCATACTGCTTCCATTTCCCTAACTCCTGTTAGCATCGCCAACAATCAATATTTTTAAATGGTCCAAAAGTATTTTGTTTAACTTTCTGAAGAACAACAAAAAAAGAAAACTCTCAACATCTCAAATTGTGCATTATTACCTAGAGAAATGCTCTTTTGAAAGAAACTGAAAGAATTTTTACGCTTAAACACAAAGAAGTCTATTTTAGAGACATTTTAATGTTAGAGTTACGATTGTACAAGTTAATTTGTAGGTATGAACTGCATTGACAATTTTAAAAGAACTATTAGCTAATTTTCCCATGAAAAATGAACCTATTATACTGAGAGATGGTTGTAACCTGTAAATAACCAAGTAATGCCGTATTTTAAGTATAAAACCTTTCTAAGGACATAATTTATTAAAAACCTATATAGATTTTGTGAATTGTACTTTAAACATTCCTTAAAATTAGACTTGCATAAACTCTATATTAACAGACAATTTAGGATCTGTGACCTGATTTTTTACACATGGTTACATACATCATCATTTGAACAAACAAAAAAAGCAAACGACTATATAATGCAGGAAGATTTTATGTTTTTATATTAGTATGTCTCAAATTTAGGAGTTCAAATGTTAACATAATTAGATATAAGTTCTTTCTAATTAGAAGTCATTCACTGAGCAGGTTAAAAGCTGTAATAAATTAAAGAACAACATGGTAAAAATATCCCTAGAGGTTATTTGGTGGTTCACAGTCCTCTTTATCTTGTAACTCTTTTTGGGCAAATACTACACTACTACTCAGTTAGGAGGAGGGGAAAAAGCTAACATTTATTTTCTACATTTCTTTTCCCAACAGATGCAAAAGTCAGTATTTTTACAGTTGAAATTTCACAGTATTTTACAGTTAAAATCATGGGGTGATTTCCTTGAACTCTGATAAGCAGACATTCGAGAAGCCAGCTGAAATGTTCTTTCTTAGATGGCTAGCTTTCATCCCGTGACCCAGACTGAAGGTGAGAATGCAGAATTTCACTGGGTGTTGTCTCTGGGCATTCAGACAATGCTGGGGGAATGATCTGGTTAGGTTTGTTTGGCTTCAAATCAATAACATACAACAAACTTCATTTTGTGCACTAATAAAACAGCATAAAACCTGCTGAAGCTTTCTTCACTAGAGTATGAGATCTCCCTCTGCATAATCAGCCTAAAGAGGTTGCGCGCGCATGCGCGTGCGCGTGTGTGTGTGAATGTGTGTGTGTGTGTGTGTTCCTAATTCCCTTTAGTGTTCAAAGATAAACAGGATTTCTTTAAAGCACCGCTATTGTTACAATAATAAAGATATTAAGAGGTCAGTGGCCGCTGAACATGAATTAATCCATGTATTAGAAGGGAAAAAAATGAACTGCATCTTCTTTCTTCTCCATTCAGCAAGACTGATTTTAGTAATTAGAAGTGGCAAAGTTGCTGTCAAGCAAGATTGATTTCCTCTGGTTAAGAGTACCAGCAATATGTTGGGTAGTCCAAAATGGATACTACTATTTGCCTGCAACTAACAGTTGCCTGAGAGTTATAGGTAGACAGACTTGATTTAGGAAAATAGGAACAGAAGAAGGGAGAGAGAGAGGATACATAAAAGGGATTATGGCAGCTTAAATTTAGGCACAGTAAACTTGGGCAGAAAAAGTGAGCTTGGAGATGGTGGACTCAAATCTCTAGATCCCAACTCTCAATCTGATTTGGAATCTCATCCAAGCTGGTCCAGCTGGTCAAAATCTCCCTCATGCTTGTGCAGCATGGTAACCTCTTGAACATTCTCAGCAGTGCTTCTGGCTCCCCATACCTAGCTAGGCTCTGGATCTGTCAGAAACTTTACTCGACACTTTTTCTCCTCACATTTGTTGAGTGACTACTATCTGAGGCCTGGTAGAGTGGTGACCAGATTCAGAACAGTGCCTCACACATACATCCTGGGCACCCAAGAAATATTTGTTGACCCACTGAAGAAATCTGCTTCCCATGAAGGCTGATGGTTCAGTGAATCCTGTGCATATTTGAAATTTTACTGTTGTTATAAGGTCTTTGTACTCACCAGGGGAACTTTCTTACAAATATTTCCACAACTGTTACTTGTGGATTTTGACAACAGGGGAGTGGAGGACCAACAGACATGCAATTTTAGAAGCACTATCACAGAGCAGATGAAATTAGGTCAAGATCATTTATGTTCCCACCCTAAGGACAAATAATGCAACTCTGAGCATCACTAGTCCCTAGTCATGTAGCATTTTGCTGTTAACATCCTTCTCTTTAAATTTTTAAAAAATGTGATTATCTGAAAATCTATTAAGGATCTCACATTAGTTTCAGATAAAATTTGAAAAAAATCATAAAAACAAGAACTCTTTTGGATATTTGCCTTTAAAAAGATTTGTTTAGATTTTTATTAAATGTATTTTAAAAAATATGCAAAGAGGGCTTCCCTGGTGGCGCAGTGGTTGGGAGTCTGCCTGCCGATGCAGGAGACGCGGGTTCGTGCCCCGGTCCGGGAAGATCCCACATGCCGTGGAGTGGCTGGGTCCGTGAGCCATGGCCGCTGAGTCTGCGCGTCCGGAGCCTGTGCCCCACAATGGGAGATGCCACAA
Organism: Kogia breviceps; assembly: GCF_026419965.1. Lineage (NCBI taxonomy): Eukaryota > Metazoa > Chordata > Mammalia > Artiodactyla > Physeteridae > Kogia > Kogia breviceps. Next base: position 27,291,171 of record NC_081328.1, read on the forward strand.
CGGTGAGAGGCCCATGTACCACAAAAAAAAAAAAAAAAAAAAAAAAAGCAAAGAAAAGCAATAAAAACACATTAGTAGAGAGGGTAAAATTTTGAAACAACAGCCTTCATGCAGTCAGATAAACTCAATACTGATATTAAAGAGTTATAAACTCTAATAAAAGATAAAATAACTTTGCTTTTTTTCCTCTTCAAAGAATATTAGTGCTCACAGAAGAGTTGATTACCACTTAAAAAAATCAAAAGTCCATACTGTGGCATTTAAAATCCTTTCAAAACACATTTCTTACAGAAAGACAAGTACTGGAATGTGCACAGAAGCTTTATTCGTAACAGCCCCAGCTGAAAGCAATTCAAGTGCCCATCAGTTGGTGACTGGATAAAAAAAATTGTGGAATATCAATCAATGAAATACTGCTGAACATTGATACAATTGATGCACACTACACCAAGGATGAATCTCAAAAGCAGTATACTAAGTGTAAGGTGTTACACACTTAGAGTCTATTTATACGACATTTTAGAAAAGGCAATACTAGAGTGACAGAAAGCAGATCAGTGACTGCCTGGGACCGGGGTGATGGAGGGGACTGATTACACAAGGGCACATGAGAAAGTTTTGGAGTAATGGAAATGTTCTATAATACAATTATGGTGGTATTACACAACTGTATATATTTGGCAAAACTCAGTGAATTGTACACTTACATTTTATTATATGTAAATTATTCCTTTTAATTTAAAATTTTAAAAAGCAGAGGGAAATCTCTCTGGGCAGCAGTATAAAAAAAAACCTCATTAAAAAAAAAGACTTTAAAATACAGCTTCAATCTTTTTTTTCATATTCATGTCCTATTAATCCCACCTAGTGTCTAGCCTCCTAGAATTATTGACTTCTTTCCTTCTGTGGGTTTTTAGATACTGTTTTTTCTACCTGGAATGCTCATCACTGTGGGATATATTCACTCAATAACCACTTTTGAATGAACTTCAAAGACAATAGTCATGTACCACAGTCTCTTTTTCAGGCTATAGGCAGTTCTCTCTATAGGGACTTCTTCAGTTGTTCCCAACTATCTAGAATTTTTTTCTTTGATGTACAATTTACTTACAATAAAATGCACAAATCTTAAGTGTACATTCACTGAATTCTGACAAACGTATAATCCAAAACTCCATCAAGATATAGAACATTGCCATCACCCCAGAAAGATACCTTTTTGGTGGTAGATTCCTACCACCATTCCCCAGGCTACCATTGTTCTAATTTTTAAAAATATTATGTTTTTTACTTTTAGAAACTCCATTTAGTTTAAAAAAGGATTTCTGTTTCTCTGCTTAGATATCCTATCTTTGCATTCATTGTGAATATATTTCCCTCTACTTCATTGCACATAGTTATAACAAGTACTTTAACGCCCTTGTTCCAACATCTGGATCTTTTGGGAGTTGGTCTCAGCTCATTGTCTTTTCGCTTAAGAATGGTTACATTTTCCTGTTTCTTTTTACACTGGTGATATTGTTTTATATTCTGGAAATTATGAATGTTACACTGCAGAAACTGAATTCTGTTATTACTCTGAGGAGTGTTGATATTTTTGATTTTGCAGGAAATTTACTTGGTCGGACTCAAGCTATAGGATATATCTATCTCTTGGGCACAGGCTCAAACCTCAGTTCAGTTTTTTTTTTTTACCCCCTTGGCTGGGCTATTATAATCTTCCCTGAGGCTGGGGTCAGGCAGAGAGTTTATATACAGAATTTGGGGGCCCTGTATCTGGCTGTCTGCTCTCTAGGCTTTCCTCCCTCACTTTCCGGCAGTGGTGGTTGCCTCAAACTTCATCTTCTAGTTCTACACGTCATAGAGATTTCAGGTTATCAGAGTTTTACTGTCCCACGGGTCCTGTTAGGTCTTGGAGTAGGGTGAGGCAAGCAAGGTGTCCATGGTGCAAAATTTACAAAGGCACTCAACCTCAGGCTCATTCAAGTGCAGTGTCAGCACCCAAGAGTGAGTGCCTCCTTCAAAAGGCCTTGTTTGCCTCACTAGTCCCAGCCCTGGGTGCTGCCTGTAATCTGAAAGTGGAACAAACAAGAAACTTACCCCATGTTTGTTCCTCCTTCCAAGTTTTGACTATTGTCCAGAACCTGCCTGATTTTATTTACTCTCCAGAGCCTTCAGGTGGTTGTTTTTCTATTTTGCCCAGGGTTTATAATTGAGTTCTTTTTTTTTTTTTTGAGAGTTATTTGGCAGGACCTTTTAGGATGCTTCAAGCAGTATCTCAAGTAACCCTGAGGGAACTGCTCTGAGAGGCAATGGGGGAAAACTATATAGAAGTTTTGCAACAACGGGCAGGTAGTCAGGAACATGAAAAGATTATTGTTAATTAAAGAAAACCAGATATCCCAAGTTAAGGAATTTAGCCCTTTTCTGTTTATAGGGAGATGCAAGAGTCTGGGTTTACTGGAATCATCCCTTTGATATGCAGCTCAGCTATCTGGGGCCAGTATCCTGTGTTTTCACATCCTGAGTTCCCTCAGGGCTCACCAGCTCACCATTGGCTGTGGCTGCAATCTCTGATGACCATGACATCCTTTGTTTACTGATATGGCAGCCAGTATATAATTGAGTTCCGAGGGATGGTTAGTCTGTCAGGAGATTATTCAGTCATAGTGGAAGTGGAACTCTCAGAATCAAAGAATTTTTGAGAGGAAAGAGATCTTAGAAATTCTCTTTTGGATGGTCTTATGTTAGAAATTGGAGACTGACACCAAACAAGGTTAAAAACCTTTGTTATAGAGTCAATTATAGGGAAGGAAAGTAATGTAACTTCTAATCTAGTGGTCATGCTCTATGTCAGTCTGTAATAATGCTGAAAGAGCAACTTCTGCGCAGAGCGTAAACTGTTGCACTCAGACCTCTTTCAAATGTAAATAGTGTATTAATTCTCAAATATTAATTACAGCCTACTTAACAGTTTTCTATTGTTATGGACTGAATGTTTGTGTTCCCACAAAATTTATATGCTGAAACCTGAACCCCAGTGTGGCTGTAGTTTGATCTGAGAGAATTACTGTCTTATAAGAAAAGATTCTGACCCCTCTCTCCATTGCCCTGTGTGCACAAAGAGGAGATCATGTGAGCTAACAGAGAGACAGTGGCTGCCTACAAACCAAAAGAAGAGGCCTCAGAGTAAAACTTACCTTGCTGGTACCTTGATATTGGACTTTCCAGCCTCCAGAACTGTGAGAAATAAGTTTCTGTTATTTAAGTCACTCAGTCTGTGGTATTTTGTCACGGCAGCCCGAGCTGGCTAATACAGCTACTTATGGATCCAAATTTTGCACACTGGTAAATCAGCTTACTTGACAGAATTACTTTAGATTGACCACACAGAGGTAAATTCATACTCTTCTTTGAAAGAGCTTGAACTCATTTAAAAGTAAAATCTGCTAATCAGTACAACGAAAATAAATGTCTTTTGAGTGCTAAACCCATCATTTTAGGTAAATCTGCTTTGAGGTGGGAGGGCAAAAAGTGTTTCTAAAACGATTTATCCTATTGTTTTTCCTATCTTATTTTTAAATGCATACATTCTAAATACATATATATAGCTATTAATATATATCAGAGTCTATTCTGCAAATGCCTTATAGATTCATACCTTCCAAAACAGCATGTAAACAGGCACAAGTAAGGCCCAAACACATATCCCTTATTTGCATCTTTCCATCTAGCAGCACTTAGTAAAGATCATCGGTACCATAAGAAGTTAAGAACGAGGAGAGTTATCTCTCATTTGACCAGTGATGATGATAATTTCTGATAATTCAGAATACAAACACTTAAATGCAATTATAAACAATTTTTATTTCTCTATATTGATTTGGTTTGACTGATGTAGACAATGATTACAAGTAAATCAGATGTCAATTCTGCCAACTTTCCCCTTAACTTTATACCATCATATCCAGCTTTAGTAAGGCCCCCAAGTATTTCTTTCTCCTTCATTTAATTATCTTAAGTTACGAAACAAAAAGAAAAGCTGCTATATTTGGGGATCCTGATAACAAAAGTACTTAGGTAGGAGATAATCCAACTACTATGTTGGAATTTGGGGTCCTCTGGACATTGCAAGTTTTAGGACTGGAGTTTGAGCAAACCTCTCCAAAATTGTATGTCTGCTTTAATTAATAACAGAAAAGAAGACGGATAATAAATAAACACAAGGAATATAAACTCAAATTTGAATTAAAAAAGGAGAAATCACTGAAATCTCTGAAAGAGATTTTCTAATTAAGAAAATTTAGTTTCCTACTTTTAAGAACACTTTGATTTGAGATAATGATCTTTAATGATATATTTTAATGATTGTATAAAATACTTTTAACTAAAAATGTTAAGTATTTATAGCTAAATAAGTGCTTCAAAAGTGCTTAAACGTTTCTTTTACTTTTGGCAATCTCCCTCTAGTTTTAATGGTTTAATTTGCTTAGAAAGTCATACATCAACACATACATCTAGCGGGCGGAGACTGCGGGTGGTGGACCCGGGGAGCTTCGGAGCCGCGGAGGAGAGCGCAGTAACAGGGTGCAGAGGGCAAAGCGGAGAGAGTCCCGCAGAGGACCGGTGCTGACCAGCACTCACCAGCCCGAAAGGCTTGTCTGCTCACCCTCTGGGACGGGCAGGGACTGGGAGCTGAGGCTCGGACATCGGTCAGAAGCCAGGAGAGGACTGAGGTTGGCTGCGTGAACACAGCCTGAAGGGGTTAGTGCACCACGGCTAGCCGGGAAGGAGTCCGGGAGAAGTCTGGGGCTGCTGAAGAGGCAAGAGACTTTTTCTTCCCTCTTTGTTTCCTGGGGCGCGAGGAGAGGGTTATTAAGCGCGCCGCGTAAAGGAGCTCCAGAAACGGGCGCGAGCCGCGGCTGTCGGCGCGAACACCAGAGACGGGCGTGGGACGCTAGGGCTGCTGCTGCCGCCACTAAGAGGTCTGTGTACGAGCACAGGTCACTCTCCACACCTCCCCTCCTGGGAGCTGTGCAGCCCGCCACTGCCAGGGTCCCGGGATCCAGGGACAACTTCCCCGGGAGAACGCACGGCGCGCCTCGGGCTGGTGCAGCGTCATGCCGGCCTCTGCCACCGCGGAGTCGCCCCGCATCCGTGCCCTTCCCTCCCCCCGACCTGAGTGAGCCAGAGCCCCTGAATCAACTGCTCCTTTAACCCCGTCCTGTCTGAGCGTAGAGCAGACGCCCTCTGACGACCTACACGCAGGGGCGGGGCCAAGTTCAAAGCTGAACACCAGGAGCTGTGCGAACGAAGAGGAGAGGGGGAGGTCTCTCCCAGCAGCCTCAGGAGCATCGGATTGAAGCTCTACAATCAGCTTGAAGTGCCCTGCATCTGTGGAATACCTGAATAGACAGCGAATCATCCCAAGTTGAGGAGGTGGACTTTGGGAGCAACATATATTATTATTTTCCCCTTTTTCTTTTTGTGAGTGTGTATGTGTGTGCTGCTGTGTGATATTTTGTCTGTATAGCTTTGCTTTCACCATTTGTCCTAGGGTTCTGACCGAACCATTTTTTTTTTTTTTTTTAAAATTTTTCTTCTTAATAAGTATTTTTTATTTTGATAACTTTATTTTATTCTACTTCATTTAATCTTTTCTTTTCTTTCTTCCCTCCTTTCTTCCTTCCTTTCTTCCTGTCTTCCTCCCTTCCTTCCTCCCTCCCTTCCTTCCTTTCTTCCTCCCTTCCTTTCTTCCTCCCTTCCTTCCTTCCTTCCTTCTTTCCTTCCTTTCTCTCTTTCCGTTCTATTTTTTCTCCCTTTATTTTAAGCCGTGTGGATTAAAGGCTCTAGGTGCCCCAGCCAGGCATCAGGGATGTGTCTCTGAGGTGGGAGAACCAACTTCAGGGCACTCAGCTCCACGTAATATCAAACGGCGAAAATCTCCCAGAGATCTCCATTTCAACACCAAGACCCAGCTTCACTCAACGACCAGCAACCTACAGGGCTGGACACTCTATGCCCAACAAATAGCAAGACAGTACAGCCCCATCCATTAGCAGAGAGGCTGCCTAAACTCATAATAAGGCTACTGACATCCCAAAACACACCACCAGACGTGGAACTGCCCACCAGAAAGACAAGATCCAGCCTCATCCACCAGAACACAGGCACCAGTCCCCCCAACCAGGAAACCTACTCAACCCACTGAACCAACCTTAGCCACTGGGGACAGACACCAAAAACAACGGGAACTACGAAAGTTCAGCCTGCAGAAAGGAGACCCCAAACACAGTAAGCAAAATGAAAAGACAGAAAAACACACAGCAGATGAAGAAGCAAGGTAAAAACCCACCAGTCCTAACAAATGAAGAGGAAATAGGCAGTCTACCTGAAAAAGAATTCAGAATAATGATAGTAAAGATGATCCAAAATCTTGGAAATAGAATAGACAAAATGCAAGAAACATTTAACAAGGACCTAGAAGAACTAAAGAGGAAGCAAGTAACGATGAGCAACACAAGAAATGAAATTTAAAATACTCTAGATGGGATCAAAAGCAGAATAACTGAGGCAGAAGAATGGATAAGTGACCTGGAAGATAAAATAGTGGAAATAACTACAGCACAGCAGAATAAAGAAAAAAGAATGAAAAGAACTGAGGAAAGTCTCAGAGACCTCTGGGACAACATTAAATGCACCAACATTCGAATTATAGGGTTTCCAGAAGAAAAAGAGAAAAAGAAAGGGACTGAGAAAATATTTGAAGAGATTATAGTTGAAAACTTCCCTAATATGGGAAAGGAAATAGTCAATCAAGTCCAGGAAGCATAGAGAGTCCCATACAGGATAAATCCAAGGAGAAACAAGCCAAGACACATATTAATCAAACTATCAAAAATTAAATACAAAGAAAACATATTAAAAGCAGCCAGGAAAAACAACAAATAACACACAAGGGAATCCCCATAAGGTTAACAGCTGATCTTTCAGCAGAAACTATGCAAGCCAGAAGGGAGTGGCAGGACATATTTAAAATGATGAAGGAGAAAAACCTACAACCAACATTACTCTACCAGCAAGGAACTCATTCAGATTTGATGGAGAAATTAAAACCTTTACAGACAAGCAAAAGCTGAGAGAGTTCAGCACCACCAAACCAGCTTTACAACAAATGCTAAAGGAACTTCTCTAGGCAAGAAACATAAGAGAAGGAAAAGACCTACAAGAACAAATGCAAAACAATTAAGAAAATGGGACTAGGAACATACATATTGATAATTACCTTAAATGTAAATGGATTAAATGCTCCCACCAAAAGAAACAGACTGGCTGAATGGGTACATAAACAAGACCCATGTATATGTTGTCTACAAGAGACCCACTTCAGACCTAGGGACACATACAGACCGAAAGTGAGGGGATCAAAAAAGATATTCCATGTAAATGGATATCAGAAGAAATCTGGAGTAGCAATTCTCATATCAGACAAAATAGACTTTAAAATAAAAACTATTACAAGAGACAAAGAAGGACACTACATAATGATCAAGGGATCGATCTATGAAGAAGATATAACAATTGTAAACATAAGGCAAATACTAACAGCCATAAAAGGGGAAATCAACAGTAACACAATCATAGTAGGGGACTTTAACACCCCACTTTCACCAATGGACAGATCATCCAAAATGAAAAAAAATAAGCAAACACAAGCTTTAAATGATGCATTACACAAGGACTTAATTGATATTTATAGGACATTCCATCCAAAAACAACAGAACACACATTTTTCTCAAGTGCTCATGGAACATTCTCCAGGATAGATGATATCTTGGGTCACAAATCTAGCCTTGGTAAATTTAAGAAAATTGAAGTCGTATCAAGTATCTTTTCTGACCACAATGCTATGAGACTAGATATCAATTACAGGAAAAGATCTATAAAAAATACAAACACATGGAGGCTACACAATACACTACTTAATAACGAAGTGATCACTGAAGAAATCAAAGAGGAAATCAAAAAATACTTAGAAACAAAAAACAATGGAGACATGACGACCCAAAGCCTATGGGATGCAGCAAAAGCAGTTCTAAGAGGGAAGTTTATAGCAATACAATCCTACCTTAAGAAACAGGAAACATCTCAAATAAACAACCTAACTTAGCACCTAAAGCAATTACAGAAAGAAGAACAAAAAGACCCCAAATTTAGCAGAAGGAAAGAAATCATAAAGATCAGATCAGAAATAAATGAAAAAGAAATGAAGGAAACGATAGCAAAGCTCAATAAAACTAAAAGCTGGTTCTTTGAGAAGATAAACAAAATTGATAAACCATTAGCCAGACTCATCAAGAAAAAGAGGGAGAAGACTCAAATCAATAGAATTAGAAATGAAAAAGGAGACGTAACAACGGACACTGCAGAAATACAAAAGATTATTAGAGATTACTACAAGCAACTGTATACCAATAAAATGGACAACTGGAAGAAATGGACAAATTCTTAGAAATGCACCACATGCTGAGACTGAACCAGGAAGAAATCGAAATTATGAACAGACCAGTCACAAGCAGTGAAATTGAAACTGTGATTAAAAATCTTCTAACAAACAAAAGCCCAGGACCAGATGGCTTCACAGGTGAATTATATCAAACATTTAGAGAATTGCTAACATCTATCCTTCTCAAACTCTTCCAAAATATAGCAGAGGGAGGAACACTCCCAAACTCATTCTATGAGGCCACCATCACCCTGATACCAAAACCAGACAAAGACATCACAAAGAAGGAAAAGTAGAGGCCAATATCACTGATGAACTTAGATGCAAAAATCCTCGACAAAATACTAGCAAACAGAATCCAACAGCACATTAAAAGGATCATACACCATGATCAAGTGAGGTTTATTCCAGGAATGCAAGGATTCTTCAATATACGCAAATCAATCAACGTGATACACCATATCAACAAACTGAAGGAGAAAAACCATATGATCATCTCAATAGATGCAGAGAAAGCTTTTGACAAAATTCAACACCCATTTCTGATAAAAACCCTGCAGAAAGTAGGCATAGAGTGAACTTTCCTCAACATAATAAAGGCCATATATGACAAACCCACAGCCAGCATCATCCTCAATGGTGAAAAACTGAAACCATTTCCACTAAGATCAGGAAGAAGACAAGGTTGCCCACTCTCACCCCTCTTATTCAACATAGTTTTGGAAGTTCTAGCCACAGCAATCAGAGAAGAAAAGGAAATAAAAGGAATCCAAATAGGAAAAGAAGAAGTAAAGCTGTCACTGTTTGCAGATGACATGATAGTATACATAGAGAATCCTAAGGATGCTACCAGAAAACTACTAGAGCTAATCAATGAATTTGGTAAAGTAGCAGGATACAGAATTAATACACAGAAATCTCTGGCATTCTTACACACTAATGATGAAATATCTGAGAGTGAAATTAAGAAAACACTCCCATTTACCACTGCAACAAAAAGAATAAAATATCTAGGAATAAACCGACCTAAGGAGACAAAAGACCTGTATGCAGAAAATTATAAGACACTGATGAAAGAAATTAAAGATGATACAAATAGATGGAGAGATATACCATGTTTTTGGTTTGGAAGAATCAACATTGTGAAAATGACTCTAGTACCCAAGGCAATCTACAGATTCAATGCAATCCCTATCAAACTACCACTGGCATATTTTACAGAACTAGAACAAAAAATTTCACAATTTGTATGGAAACACAAAAGACCCCGAATTGCCAAAGCAATCTTGAGAACAAAAAATGGACTTGGAGGAATCAGGTTCCCTGACTTCAGACTATACTACAAAGCTACAGTAATGAAGACAGTATGGTACGGTTACAAAAACAAAAACATAGATCAATAGGAAAGGATAGAAAGCCCAGAGATAAACCCACACACATATGGTCACCTTATCTTTGATAAAGGAGGCAGGAATATATAGTGGAGAAAAGACAGCCTCTTCAATAAGTGGTGCTGGGAAAACTGGACAGGTGCATGTAAAAGAATGAAATTAGAACACTCCCTAACGCCATACACAAAAGTAAATTCAAAATGGTTTAAAGACCTACATGTAAGGCCAGACACTATCAAACTCTTAGAGGAAAACATAGGCAGAACACTCTATGACATAAATTACAGCAAGAACCTTTTTGACCCACCTCCTGGAGAAATGGACATAAAAACAAAAATAAACAAATGGGACCTAATGAAACTTAAAAGCTTTTGCACAGCAAAGGATACCGTAACCAAGACCAAAAGACAACCCTCAGAATAGGAGAAAGTATTTGCAAATGAAGCAACTGACAAAGGATTAATCTCCAAAATTTATAAGCAACTCATGCAGCTCAAAAAAAAAAAAAAAAAACCAAACAGCCCAATCCAAAAATGTGCAGAACTAAATAGACATTTCTTCAAAGAAGGTATACAGATTGCCAACAAACACATGAAAGAATGCTCAACATCATTAATCATTAGAGAAATGCAAATCAAAACTACAATGAGATATCATCTCACACCGGTCAGAATGGCCATCATCAAAAAATCTAGAAACAATAAATGCTGGAGAGGGTGTTGGAGAAAAGGGAATACTCTTGCACTGCTGGTGGGAATGTAAATTGATACAGCCAGTATGGAGAACAATATGGAGGGTCCTTAAAAAACTACAAATAGAACTACCATATGATCCCGAAATCCCACTACTGGGCATATACTCTGAGAAAACCATAATTCAAAAAGAGTCATGTACCAAGATATTCATTGCAGCTCTATTTACGATAGCCAGGATATGGAAGCAACCTAAGTGTCCATCAACAGATGAATGGATAAAGAAGATGTGGCACATATATATAATGGAATATTACTCAGCCATAAAAAGAAATGAAACTGAGTTATTTGTAATGAGGTGGATAGACCTGGAGTCTGTCATACAGAGTGAAGTAAGTCAGAAAGAGAAAAACAAATACCGTATGCTAACACATATATATGGAATCTAAGAAAATAAAAAAATGTCATAAAGTGACTAGGGGTAGGACGGGAATGAAACACAGATCTACTAGAGCATGGACTTGAGGATATGGGGAGGGGGAAGAGTAGGCTGTGAGGAAGTGACAGAGTGGCATGGACATATATACACTACGAAATGTAAAATAGATAGCTAGTGGGCAGCAGCCGCATAGCACAGGGAGATCAGCTTGGTGCTTTGCGACTCCCTAGAGGGGTGGGATAGGGAGGGTTGGAGGGAGGGAGACAGAAGAGGGAAGAGATATGGGAACATATGTATATGTATAACTGATTCACTTTGTTGTAAAGCAGAAACGAATACACCATTGTAAAACAGTTATACTCCAATAAAGATGTTAAAAAAAATAAAATAAACCAAAAACAAACAAACAAAAAAACCCCACATACATCTAAATATGTGAGTTTATAATCTAAGGGGAAACTACTGATTAACTCATGTTAATATTTTCATAAATTCAAGTGAGGTAAAATTTAAATTAACTACCTTCTATTAATTATACAAGTAGCTTCATCCCGTAAAATCTATCTTATTTTTAACTAGAGTCATTCTTGAAAAAAAGCAAACTTAAAACATTCCAACCATTTGCAACTTTTTGCTTTTCCCCAATACAGGCCATGCTCCTTCAACTCGTCACTGCATTTACACAGGCTATTAACTCTGCCTAAAGTTACTAACACTTTCCTTTCTTCTCTGCCTTGTAAACTTATGCTCACCAATCTGGAACCAGCTTAAATTGTATTTCCTCTGTGCATTCTCCCCTAATTTCCTTGGCAGAGTTCATCTTCCCCTCCTCCATGGTACTTCTGTGGTTTGTACCAGTCTCTATCACAGCACTTATCACTTTTTCATGTTAAACATGAGTTCCTTGAAGGCATTGGCCATGTTTTATCTTTGTACCACTTTCTGGTACACAGTACAGTCTTTGGTGCACAGTAAATGTTCAGCAATGGTTTGTTGAGGATTCACATCCCAAGAAGTAAGCCTTATCTTCAGATTTTTAAAAGTAAGATTGCCTGGAGAGATTTAGGAAAAATGTTGCATATTAGTTACAAATTTTTTCAGGTGAAAATGACTGACTAGCCAATTACAGGTGCAAACAAACAGGAGTTTATTTTTAAGGAATCTGGAGTTTACCCAACAATATCAAGGTCCCAGGTTTTTTCTTTCTACTCCAGTATCCTTAGTGCAACCTTGTAGTTGCAAGAAGGCCTCCAAAGCTACAGACATCATATCTATATTGAAGGCAGGAAGAAAGGAAAAAGAGGTAGTCCCAGTTCCATCTGTCCTTATCTTTTTTTTTTTTTTTGCGGTACGCGGGCCTCTCACTGCTGTGGCCTCTCCCGTTGTGGAGCACAGGCTTCGGACGCCCAGGCTCAGCGGCCATGACTCACGGGCCCAGCCGCTCTGTGGCATGTGGGATCTTCCCGGACCGGGGCACGAACCCGTGTCCCCAACCCGTGTCCCCTGCATCGGCAGGCGGACTCTCAACCACACTGCGCCACCAGGAAAGCCCCCTGCCCTTATCTATTAATTAAAAGTTTTACAGAAGTTCCTAAGCAGATTTTCCTTCATATCTCATTGGCCAGGAATGGGTTGTGTGGCTACTTCCAGATTCAGGAGGCTGAGAAAGCAAGTGGTGTCTGGCTTTACAGTTTCTACTGTGACAGACTTGGTAGGACAAACATTAAGTCTGCCATCGATGACAAAAACAAAAAGAAAAAGAAAATAGGAGAGTGGATGAAGGTTAGTTAAGATATTAAGGTACCTGGTTTGTCAGAATGAGTGTGCCTGAGAAATTGGGGACCTTAGTGTAACAGTGCAAATGTGCATGCAGTTAATAATTCACGTTGTGATATTTTCTCAAGACTGTGTTGCTTATAATGGTATAAATAATGAGATAGCTGTTTCAGTCTCATATCTCCCAATTCTTCCATTGCTTTTAAATTATGACAGTTCTTTATTTTCCATTTGCTCCAGTTTCCTTTTGATTCCATCACTGCCATTCAAAATTTCTCAGAGCCAAATCTTAAATGTTTCATTCTCTATAAATGCTTTCCTGATTTTAAAACAATTTCCCTCATTGTTCTTTTGAGCTATTAGCACTTTTTTACCATTCATAAAATACTTCATATCTTCAATTTAGCATTATGATAATTTGCACAGTTATTTTATTCCCCTCCTTTCATAGACTGCTAGCTCCTTGAGGGTACTGAGTCTTACTCAGACATACTTGGTTCCAAAAAATTTATTTTCTGAGTTGAATATTTAATTCATTTCCTTTCATTTGCTTAGTCAGACTCTTAGAATTGGAGGGAAGGAAATGGAAGGCAAGACTAACATGTATAAGAACAAGGTCACTGCTTGTTCCTTTAATGGTGACATTAAAAACTAGAGAAAAAAAGGTTGCATTCTGGGTTGAAAATTTGCAAGTGCTAGAAAATAGAACCTCCTCTGAGCTGATGCAACTCAGGTATGGAGCTTGGAAGGCTGTGGTCCTGTGAAGATTATAAAATAACACTCCTTCCTCTAGGAGATGCAGTGTTGTACCACAGCATCCACGTGGGCAAGGATGGTATTTCAGCCCCGAAGTACTCCCTTGACTTGCACGAAATACTCAATGCTCTGTGGCAGCCATATAGAGGAATGTAAGAAGTTCAATTTTCATCCAATATATCTACAAGTCTTTCATGATTTCTCCAGGCTCTGTAGTGATGGGAAACATAGGACTTCACATTTTTGGATAGGTCTAATTGTCCAAGGTTCCTTCTCATAATTGAGCCAAAATTTGTCTTCCTGTTGCTCCTATCTGATGGCCCAAAGACTTAACTTCTGATGCTGTATATAATAACCATGTCCCAAAGCACTATACATGTCTCTGGCAGGAAGCTACCTCCTCGACAACACGAAAGTAACAGAATGGTGTGTAGCTATTTATAGGTAGGGACCACGGACATTGTATTTGGTTATTAGACATTTGTGCATGTGTACAAAACCCAGTATTTAAAATCCAACAAATCAAATCTACTTTAAGAATCTAATTTATAAATTCTGGGAATCTTAAACTTCATTTCTATTTTTCCCCGATTGGATCACTGTCTTCTATTATACTTTATTTTATTACCTACTCACTTTAATCACTTGCTGTCCCACATTGTTCACTGACAATTTGACTATTAAGTATGGAATTTTAATTTAAAAATATTATTATTGATAATTAAATACTTGCAGCTAAATTTATAGAGCAGTAAGAATGGATATTGAACATGTGGCAATACTAAATATTATTATTTCTCATGTCTTCTAAGTATCTTGGGTAAGTTCTGAAGTTAATTGTAAAGAGAATTTCAGAAAATAAGGGTTAAATCCTTTCAATTTATAATATTCTCTACTTGAGAAGTATACTTCAGTAACCTTAACTGTGGTTATGTTTAAGAATAAAAGTGAGACTATAATGTTGGTTGAAATTAATAGGTAATCAATTACATTCTTAAAAGTTATCAGTATGATTAAGGCAAAGAAATAAAGGCCAGGTGCAGAAACAAAGACTAGTTGCAATATACATATGCTTAGAAAATTCAAAACACTCAAAGGCTCATTTTCCTTGTTTGAGGTATTTAAATATTGAAACCATGAAAGAAAAGGAATAAATTTTTATTGTAAGATTCCATTTATTCAATGATAGTTTGTTAATGCATTTTGGTAATGGACATAGGCTGAGTTAAAGTTTATCTTTGTATTGGTTACAGAAGAAGATTAACCATCAGTTAAGGTATCATATATATATGTATATATTTTTATTTTATACTTATATATTTTATTTTAAATCAAAACATATAAATATATATTCATCTGACAATCTTTATTAGGCTAGAGTCTTTTCTTTGTTGATCAGTCCTCTGATTAGGGTTCTGTGTTGTTTTTCTTGCAGAAACCACACCCAAAGCGTAACAGCTGTCATTTCCAGTTTCAGGTTCTTCAAAGTGGATTTAGAGTTAACAACAGTTATGAAACAACCCAAGAGCAGAAGAATCCTTCTAGACTTTTATAATTTCCCTCCAATCTTTTACAGGTGACTCTTTTACATCTAATCAATAGCATTATTAACTCACTTTTATTAAATCTCTCTAAAGTATTCAACTTAGTGTTTGTAAAATCAACTTTTTCTTTCCACTTTCACATTTCATCAAATTACAAAAATTACAATTAATTTACAGTGGCAAGTACAACTAGCATTAATTGTTTTGGAAACAAACACAACCAACTCTGAAATACATTTTAACTGGCAGCAGTTTAAGTTCATGGTAGTAGTAGAGAGGGGCCTATTAAGATTGGTTAAGATAATTTCTAGGGGCTTCCCTGGTGGTGCAGTGGTTGAGAATCCGCCTGCCGATGCAGGGGACACGGGTTCGTGCCCCGGTCCGGGAGGATCCCACATGCCACGGAGTGGGTGGGCCCGTGAGCCATGGCCGCTGAGCCTGCGCGTCCGGAGCCTGTGCTCCGCAACGGGAGAGGCCACAGCAGTGAGAGGCCCGCGTACCGGAAAAAAAAAAAAAAAAAAAAAAAAAAAAGATAGTTTCTACATTGGAGAAAGCAGTTCTGAAATATATATACACACATATATATAATATAAATGAACATAAATATAATATATAAAAATATATATTGTTCTATATTTAGAACTATATTATAGTTCTATAAAGTGGTGCTAAAATATATATAAAAGAAATCTAGAATAATTATATATCAGGTACTATGTAATATAAAATAAATATATAAATATTTAAAAAATATTTAAATATATAATATAAAAATTATATATCTATATCTATATATATATATATATTTTTTTTTTTGCGGTATGTGGGTCTCTCACTGTTGTGGCCTCTCCCGTTGTGGAGCACAGGCTCTGGACACGCAGGCTCAGCAGCCATGGCTCACGGGCCCAGTCGCTCCACAGCATGTGGGATCCTCCCGGACCGGGGCACGAACCCGTGTCCCCTGCATCGGCAGGTGGACTCTCAACCACTGTGCCACCAGGGAAACCCCATAAATTTTTTATATAAAAAATTTTTATAAAAATATATAAATATTGATACAATATAAAATATATTATATATACGTGACTATGGAGTCTTTTATAATTTACTGAGAATAATTTTTTAAAATTTATCTATCAGGACAATTATTTAAAAGCATTCAGTATTTCTTGGTTTCCACAATACCACACACACCTCATTTTCCACCTAAATTTAGAAAATGAAAAAAGCCATCTAAATTTTTAAAAGATCATTCCCTTTTTGTCCAGTTTCTTCTTTTTCTACAGACCTCTAAATGTTCCTAGGGGTGAGTCTTGCATCCCCTTCTCTTCCCTACTAAGGAGAGAATGCTCTCTCCTTAGCTTGTTAGATAGTTGGCTCCTAGCCATTTTTCAAGTCTCAACTTAAATCTTACTACAGACCATTCTTGTCCTCTTCCAAATTTCCTCTATGAGGGCAGGGATCATATTGTTTCATTCATTCCTATCTACTATTAATGTAGCAAAATGACTGACATATAGTTGGTCCTCAAAAATGTTTGCTGAATAAATAACACTTTATTCTTGTTCCTTAGAACACTTACCATAATTTGTACATATATAATTAAACTTAAAAAACTATCCAGTTACTCCCTACCAAGTATATGCCCCAGGAAGGCCATGTCTGTTTTACTCCCTGACTCAATATACAGTGTCTGACACATAGAGGGTAACCAGTCTGAATTTGTTGAAGAAAGGAAGGGAGGGGAGGAAGGAATAGAAGTGATGATATGATTGAGTGAGAGAACCGAGCCTAAAGGAGAATGCTTTAGAGTAATACTCTGAGACTATGGTAAAAATTCAGACACAAGCTCAAAACATTCAATTAATCACTCAGTTGTTTTGCTCACATAAATGTAAATGTCTGTACCTTTGGAAACAGCTAGATGAGTCGGTATTTCATTTGTAATACAGATGTTTGATGTTATTTAGATACAGCTGCAACTATCATTTTACTTTCTATTAGTGCAGCCAATTTATTTATTTATTTATTTATTTTTTTGCGTTACGCGGGCCTCTCACTGTTGTGGCCTCTCCCGTTGCGGAGCACAGGCTCCGGACGCGCAGTCTCAGGGGCCATGGCTCACGGGCCCAGCCGCTCGGCGGCACGTGGGATCTTCACGGACCGGGGCACGAACCCGTGTCCCCTGTATCGGCAGGCAGATTTTCAACCACTGAGCCACCAGGGAAGCCCAGTGCAGCCAATTTAGATAGACCTATATTTCTTTAAGATGCATAATACTTAAAAGACTCCTGTGCTATTTAGTCAAGGCCAGAGTGTTGGGAAGCCTTGACCATGTGATGCACGTTCAGTGAAATAACCTGGAATTTGTCCAGTTTCCTAGCAGTAGTGTTAAAGCATAATGGTTGCTATTTCACAACTAGTCTTTTTTATACTAATGGCTGAGCCAAGAGGAAAGGCTATACAGTGGCTGAAATCTGCCAATATCACTTCACATATGACAGAACTGGATAGGTGTTTGTTTTCCAGAGTGTAAATACTCATTAAAAAATAATGAAATAAAAAAAAAATTTGTAATAAGAAAAATTCTTTGAAGAGAATAGATCAAAAAATATTTTAGTACAATATTAAAGAATCACAGTTTCTGCCTACCAAGAATTCCAAGATTATATCAGACTTAGAAATAAGAAATTTCTTTATGCATAAAAAAAGCATATTATTAAAAAAATTTAAGAGTGAATCTTTAAATATTTACCTCTTGAGAAATTTCTCTTTAGAAAGATTCTTAATTATACTTAGCTTATTAGCTCATCTGCATTATAATAGCACTTTGTACTTGTTTTTATTAATAAAAGGTTTTGATTAAAAAACCTTACACAGATAGTGCCTCTGCATAGCTGACTCATATTTTATTATTAGTGGTAGGTGCACAGAGAGGGAATACACTGGTTTTATACAGGAAATACTACAGATATTTGAAATCTAGGTCACATAACAGAGCACTGCCAAAACAGAAGAGCACAAAGGCCCAACAGTTTTTTATCTTCCACCCAAACAAAAAAAACAAACACCTTTAAACAAAAGTTAACAACTGCTTTGTAATTACATTTGGTTAACTTACATGATAATTAGATACAACCATAATTATCCTTTTTGACCTCTTCACACTCTTAACATGTTACCTTCTTATTTAAGGAAGTTTATATTCAGTGTATACTAAGAACCACTACACAGAAAGTCAGATAATAAAATTTGTGCTTCTGTGAAATTTTTTATCTATAAATCTCAAAACTGTTTTAAATACCAATTAAGTTTCTGTAGCATCGTTAGGCATCAGAGTTAACATGGGGAAACTTGACTTGTCACATGGCAAGTCAACAACTAAACAAAAAAGAGAGCACACTTGTTGCCCTGCGCATTCCAACAGACTGTTTGCCTTCATGGCTTTCTGAATGTGATATTATGGTAAACACGTATCTCTGTGCTGTGATTTAGGCACTAATGGCCTTTGGAAAGAATAGAAATACCACAAGATACTTTGGCTATAAAATATTTAGGCTATACTCTTAAATGCAAATATACTCCACAGCAATGTTTTAAGTGCATTTATAACGTCTTTGGGAAACAGCAATATCTCCTTTGAGCATTAAAAAAAAATGTTTATAAATGTGTATGTTTCATTGAACTTTCTAGCTCTTGAGCCATGAGAAAGCAGCTCAGATGTTTTAATTTAGATATAAACAATCGGGCTTCCCTGGTGGCGCAGTGGTTGAGAGTCCGCCTGCCAATGCAGGGGACACACATTCGAGCCCTGGTCCGAGAAGATCCCACATGCTGTGGAGCAATTAAGCCCGTGCACCACAACTACTGAGCCTGTGCTCTAGAACCCGCGAGGCACAACTATTGAAGCCTGTGCACCTAGAGTCTGTGCTCCGCAACAAGAGAAACCACAGCAATGAGAAGCCTGGGCACTGCGATGAAGAGTAGCCCCCGCTCGCCGCAACTAAAGAAAGCGCCTGTGCAGCAACGAAGACCCAATGCAGCCAAAAATAAAATAAATAAGATAAATAAATTAAAAATATATATATAAACAATCAAACAAGGCATTATTTCCTGGAGTTTGCCTTTATTCCTATACTGTACTACCAAGACTAAGGTAGGAAGCCTGAACTAAACTAAACCCTTCGTTAACAATTCATAAAAGGATTGAAGAAGTCTTAACGTTGGCATTTCCCACCATGGGTAAGCCCAGCACATGAATCACTTCTGATTAATCAAGTTTAGTTCAGATTTGACTCCTGAATTGTAAATTTAAAAAGTAATCCAGGTGCTGGAAGACGATACCTTGCCATCCTAACAAATGTTCTCATTATTTTGGTCTGCTTCCCTTTGCAACTGCTTTAGAACTCTGAACTTCAGATTCACTGATGGCAGAACTCTGCTGGTGAATTACTACTGTAAACTGTGATTGGGCTAGAGATCCAAATATTCTAGTAAAAGCTTAGCTTTAAATAATCGTGTCATTGCATTTCATTAAAGAGAAAACAAATAAACAATGGTTTCTACTCCAAAGAATAAAAAAGAGGGTACAGTTAAAAATTCAGAAAATATGTAAATAAAATTTGCTTTTCTATTTGGGAAGAAGTACATAATTAGTCACTCTTTAAAAGAAAATTTCAAGACCATGAACTGAGGCAACACAAGTGGTCACACAAATGTGACCTTCCTCTTAGTCAACTCCTAACAAATGAAAGCATACAAAGAACTAGGAAGCTGACAGCTCTGCTGGATTAAGAACATCCAAGCTTTCTGTTATCCAAATCTCTAGGAAGTCATATTACAAACTGATATATTTTTCTTATCTTTGGATTAGAAAAAAAGAGCTAGATGATTTAAGAACTATGTTTAATATATTGCATTTATATTTTTAAAAAGAGCCAATGTGTTTCCTAAGAAAGTCTTTGAAGGTTGATTTACTGCAAGATACTTAGAAAAACCTGCAGCAGTCTGTTTCCTTAAGTTAATGTCAATTCACCATCTTCTCAAGCAACAGAACAATAGCATTTTGCTGTTTATTAAAACTCTCCAAGCCAAAGCACAGCCATGCACTTCACAGAACCTTGTCAGTATCTTATCAATAAAGACAGATCCACCTTTGGATAATAACCTACATTACAGTATTAGAACGGAGAAAAGAGGTTTTCAGAAAAGAGTAAGGTCGATAAAAAACTTGCTCACAAAAAAAAGAATATTATAGATACTTCACCTATTTTTTTCTGAGCCCCTAAACAGGAGAGTAATTGAAAGGGTGCCAAAACACTCAAAAGCAAGGTTGGCTTTGGGAAATATAATTGTCCTACGTAAATGACCCATTGAGTTTGATTGGGAGAACTCAGGGCTTACTTTTGTTTTCCATCACAAAGCCATGAGAGAGGTGTTGCAGCTTTTATGGCCATGTTCTTCTGCCTTGATGCTATTTGACCAATTATTTTAACCAAGAGGCTAACAAGGCCATTTTTCTTAATCTCCCCTTTCTTTAAAGATACTTGAAATCAATTCGAATCCTTTCCTTAAGTAAACAAAAGAAGAAACTGTTTTCCCTTGGGTTCTCTATTACTTAAATAGTTCACATTTAGCCTAGTCTTAGAAATGTTTCTGTCACAATAGTCTGCACATAATGCACACAGTTGTGATGTGGCACCCTAGGGAAATATTACTGGTAATGGCCCATCCAGTCATTTGATTATCATTGTATGGTTAATGGCTTCAGGATAATAACTCTGATACAGACAATCAAATGCTTTAATTAGTTTATTAGCCTTTTTAATTTCAGAACAGAGTCAGGCCATGTTTGACTTTAATGTGGGGGCACAGTGCAGTGCAAATTTAAGGCCACTATAGACAAGTACAATCCCCAACAGGGGTCCTCAGTTTCTCACATTAGCTCAGTATCCAGGAGTAGAGGTGGCTCCCAACCTAGATTATGTTTGGAAACAATATTTGCGTCTTAAAACCAATGAGAAAAGTAGAGAACATTAGGAAAATGATAACTAAAATAATGAAAGTGAGTCTTGCAATTGAGTGCCAGTAGAGGGGGAAAATAGAACAAGTAAGTTTGGAAAGGTAGAAAGAGTATGGGATCAACTCTGTTTTATATGCCAGATATTAGGACAAATAAGCTTATAGAAGAATTATTTGTTCCTGCATTTTATAGATGAGGAGACTGAGGTGCAGAGTGGTTATGAAACTCATCAAGAGATGGGATCTGAACCCAGACAATCTGATTCTCAAGCTCATGCTGCTGGCTACTATATTCCTCCTCCCATTATAGAAAAAATTAACACAAAAGTGTTAGCAGTTTTAAAAATCTGAACTAAAGGACTGAAAGTAATTAGGTCAAAATGCAAACAATGATTGACTCTTGGTGTTGGAGTGTGAGCAATTTTCCCTGCTTCATTCTTTTCAGATCTTTTCAAAATAACAAAAATAAAGTTTAACACATTTTTATGTCAGCAGGTAATAAAATAAAAATATTGCCGGCTTAACTAACATTTTCCCTTTGACCTTAGCACTTCTCAATTTAAAAAACTATGCACACGCTTAATGACACTTTGTTGACAGCTATCAGAGCACACTGCATCCCTCACTAGAAAGTCACAGAAACCTGGGCACAGGCAGTAATTTGTTTAAATTAAGGAACTTCTACCATATGCTGTAGGATCCGTATAGATCCAGTTCAATTTCCTTTACCTTTTCCCCTTAATCCAACACCTTTTAAAGTACTGAGTTACATAACTGATATTTATAAAATGACCAAGAGGTCCTCAGAGATGTTGAAATGCCTTATGAATCACAGAGGAAAGATTAAACTGACATTCAAGTCAGTGTTGGTGTAAAATGTATTCCTGCCCTCGCCAATCTACTGAAGCTTCTCTCTTAAAGGTCACAAATGCTTACAATCACAGCCAGTCCATTTTTCACATGTTGTCCTCTTGTTATCAGCACTTAGAACTGCTTAACACTCCCTTTGTGAAATTCTCTTCTCCCTGAGCTCTTTTTTGTTAAGCTCCCCATAATCTCTTCATTCCTACTCCTGTCATCCTGACTGCTCCCCATCTGGCCCCTCTTCTTCTGAGTTGTCCCCAAAGGACTTTTCCTTCTTCTCCTGTTATACCCTTTCTCTGCCATCTTAGGGCTTCAACTATCAGAACTACATGAATTGCTCCCTAAACATCTCTAGTCGTGACCTCTCTCCCACCTCCCTCTCGATGTCTACCAGCATTTCTAACGTCTAATACAGAACTGGTCCTTCTGTCTTTCCTTCTGAGTTCCTTGTGACATTTAATGGTTCTACCACCCTCCAATAATCCAGGCTTGAAAATTCGTGTTATTTTTACCTCACTTCCTTGTTTCTCTCTTCAGCTGATATTTAGTCCTACACAGGCTACCTCTATGATCTTAGTGTTTTACTTAACACATATTGAATAACTGCTGTAGTAATTTCTGGGGCTACAGTAATGAACAATACAGTGAGGACCCTGACTTCCCGAAGTTTATGCTCTGGGGGGGCAGACACAATTTCAGATGCCAATCTGTGCTATTAGAAAAACATGAGTAGAGGGATCATGAATGATTGGTAGTGATGACTGGGCTAGTATTTTAGATAGAGTGGCCAGGAAAAGCCTCTTTCAAAAGAAGACATTATAGCATGGACCTGAATAAAATGAAGGAGTAAGTCTTGTGAAGATCTGAAGGAAAACGATTCTAGGAAGTTGGAAAAGCAAGTGCAAAGGCACCGGGGTGGAAATGAGTTTGGCATGTTTGAAGAATTATAAAAAGATCAATGTGACTGGTGTAGCATAAGCAGGGGAAGAGTAGTAGAGAGCTAGTCAGGGCCAGAAATGAAGGACCTTTCAAGCCATGGTAAGGAGCTTGGATCTTACTCTAAGTGTGATGGGAAGTGATCAGACAGCTTTGATTTGGAGAGTGATGTAGCATGATTTATGTGTTAAAGACTACTAGACAACAGACTGTAGGGAGAAATAATATAGTGCTTGTTAAATTTTTAAAAATTAACCACGTTCTTAGGCATTACACATGACCCCTGAGCACTTATCAATTCATTTTTTAAAAAAGGTTTCAATTCTACAGGTATGTCATTTCCTAATTCATAAATAATGACATTATGAGTTGAAGTAGTTTCATTTCCTTAATTTAGATTAAAAAATTACCATATTTCTGAAATGGACAGTAAAAGGAATGGAGTATACATTTTTGCCCAATTTTATACTTATATGTTACATAAATTAAACTATAACGGGGCATTTGTCATCAGTAATGTCCAACAAAGCAATTAGGAATTAATGAAAGTATTTATAAAGAATTCACAAATTGTTAGTAATGAGGTACAATGTATCATGCATTCAATGTACCAAACAGGAATGAATACTGTTAAAATTATGTTTCCACTGGAGATCTACAAAGAAGGAAGCTGACAATAAAATGAATGAAAGATAAAGGCATTCCAATTATTGTCAGGTTATAAGAGGTTTGTACTTTTGTTTGTTTGTTTTTTTGTGATACACGGGCCTCTCACTGTTGTGGCCCCTCCTGTTGCAGAGCACAGGCTCCGGCCGCACAGGCTCAGCGGCCATGGCTCACGGGCCCAGCCGCCCCACGGCATGTGGGATCTTCCTGGACTGGGGCATGAATCCATGTCCCCTGCATCAGCAGGTGGACTCTCAACCACTGCGCCACCAGGGAAGCCCAAAAGGTTTGTACCTTTACGTGATGTGAAGATAGAAAATGGAGACATAACAAATGAGTTCATTATGTCAGTATCATTTGGAATCTGACAATTAAGCTTTTGGCATTTACCAACACTGACCAAGACTCATAAAACTAAACATGTCAATTATATCTCAATTAAAAAAAACTAAACACAACTCTGTAGACTGAGAAGGCAAAAAAGAGAATTATAACATTATCAGTATTCATGTTAGGTTTTATAGATTCCTTTTATTAACAAAAAGCAATTTGCTCATCTCTGTACTCTCAGCATTCATTCATTTACTTCCTTGTACACATATAAATGTCATGATTGCCTTTTCATTCCCAAAAGTCTAAGAAGGAAAAGGACCATAGTAGGGAGGGATGACTTTCTTTTTTTCTCATTGGATTTATAGGTGAGGTAACTTAACAAGGAATTCATTCATCAGACAGTCACTGAGCATCAACTTATGTGTCATGCACTGTGATAGGTAGTGGGAATGTGACATGTGAATGAGACATCACATGGGGAGGAGGAAGAGCTGTTTCTCTCAGCTCATGACACCACTTCTAACATAACAGCAGCTGTCTACTTCTGGAGGCCCTTGTCTTAACTATGCTTGTAAAGGAGTATCCTTCAAATTCCCCCAACCTTCCTTTGACTGGATAGAAAAGAGTTAAAGAGGTGGCAGAGATAGAAAAGAGTCATCTCATGGGGAGTCTGAAGGTTGACTCAAAGCTCGAAAAATGTAATTTGTATCTTTTACTCTAATAGAAAGAAATTTTTTTATTCCAGGGAAAATTCTAGCCTTGCTGCTTTGAAGGTCATTTTCTCAACTAGGAAGGTAGAAGCAAATGGCAGTAGTTATGATATTCATTTTCTATTGCTGTGTAACAAACTACTGCACACTTGGTAGCTTAAAATAATACATATACATTTTTTAATCTCATGGTTTCTGTGGGTCGAGAGTCTGGGCAAGGCTTAGCTGAGTCCTCTGCTTAGGGTCTGGTAAGACTGTGGTCTCATCTGAGGCTTGACTGGGGAAGGTTTTGGTATTGTTAACAGAATTCAATTCCTTGTGGTTATAGGATCCAAGGCTTCAGTTTTCTGGCTGTCAGCCTGAGGCTACCCTCAGCTCCTTGCCATTTGGGTCTCCCAACATAGCAGTTCACTTCTTTGAAGCCAGGAAAGAGTGAGAGACTCCAGCAAAATGAGCAATTAAATCTTATGCAATGTTGTCGTGTACATACTTTCATCTTTGCTGAGTTCTACTGGTTACAAGTAAACCACAGGTCCTGCACATACTCCAGGGGAGGGGAAATCACACAAGGGTGCGAACACTGGGAAGTAGGGACCATGGAGATCACCAAAGAATCTGCCTACCACACTACTTAGACTTTTCCCCTCTCTATATTAACTTAACATACCAAATCTTCTTTCTCTTTGTTACTGCTTCAAATATAGCTTGTCTCATCTTTAATTTTTTAAAAAAACTTAAGTTAATCCTGGCTTTAACATTCCTGCCACTGTTCTGAAGAGTTCATGTTAGTTCTAGGTTGTTTTTTTTGTCCAATATTTGTATATTTTTTAAACATCTAAGCTCATCAAAGAGTTCTGTGAAGTTTCCCTTGATTTATTTGTATATCACTACCTTTTCTTTCCTACTGAAACTGTAAGTAATTGTGTACGGTACAGTTTTTCTTTTAGGATTTCTTACCTCACAAGCCACATTCCCATTGATGGTTTCTAAACATGAGAACAAATCCATTTTACCTAAATTTAAAACAAAACAAAGCAAGACAAAACTGCTTTCATGGAATCTGTGGTATATGTCCAAATATGTACAAATATAAACAATCACATCCTTTCCATACTCTTTTGGAAGAACTACAATTCCAGCAGATGTTACACAAAACAGTTGAAGTGCCTCAGTATTACAACAGCTTGGCATGCCCTAGTTAATGATCTACTTTGAGAAAGTACCATTCATACTCTTTTTCTGCCTGGGCTGTTGAGGTCCACTCTTAGAGATTTACTTTGGTTTCTTTCTTTTTCATCTCTAATGCTCTCTGTGGCACATCACTCACAGTTCATGGCTTTCAATAGTCTTACTCCCCTTCTATCAGATTTGTTGCTTTGAAAAAAAAAGGTTACAGCTGATGCTGTGTGGTACCCCACCTAGGGTCTACATGTACAAGAGAGAAGAGGTGATTCCACTGTTCCTCAAGTCTCACCTGCCTCATACATGAGCCTCAGGGACATTCTCAGTGTTAGCAGAGCCAGCCTCTCTTCTCAGTGCCTGATACACAAGTATGCAACGAATATTTGTGGAAAGAACTGACTATTTGATATTTGTTTGCATATACAAGTGGATATTTCTGTATATTAGATTCATGCATATGAGTGGGCATTTATTTCCATAATAGATTCCTAGAAATGAAACTGAAGGGTCAAAGAAAATGTACATTTTAGATCCCTAGAGACACAGACAGACCCTTCTGCAAAAGAGCTGAACTGAGTAGCATCTCTCAACATTGTGTGAGTGTGCTGGTTTCCTCATGTGCTCACTAACACTACAGACTGAGGGTCATTGTTAATAGACGGCCCTCTGGTGAATGAAAATGGGACCTCATTAGTTTAAGTTCACACCTAAGTAAATGATATTAAAACATATATGTTAAACATATATATTAAATATATTTATTAAATAGATATTAATCACAATGTTGAAATATTAATATTTCATGAACCTACTATGGGCCAGGTGCTGCTTTAGGCATTACCTAAATTCTGCTGAACAAGACAGTCAAGATCCCTGTTCTCAGGGAGCTCATATTTTAATAGAAGAGACAGAAAATTAACAAGGAAATAAACAAAAAAATAGATAGTGTACAGTCATAAGGAGAGAATAAAATAGGGGAGTGAAATAGAGTATTTGGAGGGAGAGAAAAGCCCCAAATTAAATAGGTAGTTAGGAAAGGCCTTGCTGAGAAGCAGACAACGAGCTGAGGACTGAATGAAACAATGAGCTGGACCTCTGTGTCCAGACTGCTCTCTTTGTTTTTCTCAAACATACAAGGCACCTTCCTGCCTCAGGCCTTTGCACCTGCTGTCTGGAACATTCTTGCACCAGATATCTATATGGCTTACTCCTCCCTCATATGGGTGAAATGCCTGTCAAATTTGTGCAGAGACCTGACGCCTAGTTATACCCATCCATGGGCACTTTCAGTATTTCTATCATCTATAGAAGGTCGGCAAGGCCTTCCTCTCCACAGACAAGACAGTATGAAATATAAGAGTCCTTGAAGCTGCCAGTTAGACACAAATTTTCTTTATTATTTCAAACTTTATATCCATGAAAAAAAATTGAGTTGAAGCTGGGTTTCCTATTCAAATTTTTACTGCTATATTAAAGAGTAAAATGATACTTTGGAATTGTTTTCAGGGATTTTTAGCACATCATTTTTATGTGTTCTCAGTGATTTAATAATGATAAATTATATAAATCTACACTAATAGAAATCTTTCATCACCTTCCAAGGTTTCCAGCTTTCCAAAAAAAAGAGGGAGGAAGAGAACAGTTGATCATATCAGACTAGGTTGCAAGGACAAAACCCTTTTACACAATGACAATGAATGATGAAGATTATAATGACTATGATGAGATAAAATAATGATATATTATAATGATATGAGCCACTTTATAAACATTAACTTTAATCAGCTAGTTACTTCAGTTACATTATATTTAATCCTCATAACGACCCTATGAGTTGGTGATATCTCTATTTTTACAGGTGAGGAAAATGAGACTCAAGAGAGCTTACAGAACCTCTTTTGGGGCTTTTGCACAAATCTATTAGGTGTTAGATCTGGAATTTGAATCCAGCACATGGTCTTTTCACTATGCTATTCTGCCTCTATAATAGTAAAAGTGAATCGATCTTTTTGACAAAGATATTCATTTAGGGTGCAAACAACTACTTGTTATGTAAAAACTAAAGACAATTTCACAAATGTTACTTCATTTCATCCCGTAATGTAATAAGCTGTGATGCTCATTCTTTTCATTTTGTAAATGGAGCAAAAGTGAAGTTGAGGAAGTTACCTAAGGTTTAAAAAATCTTATCCAGGAATTAGGTTTTCTCACTCCCAATGCTGTATCTACTTTGACTTTAACTTTCATTAGCATTTGGGGGTTATTATAAAAGAAATGAGAAACATCAATAGTATTTATAGTCCCAAGATCTAATCATTTTAATCTAATTGGTAATCTTGGTTGGATGAGTTCAGAAGGTCATACATTTGTGAAAAATATTATTAAAGATTTTAAAGTTTTTGTCTAGGTACATTTATTATTCCCTCTTTATACAATGTTTTGTAAATGATTCCAAAGAGCTTTTATTTATTTATTTACTTTAATTAGTTTATTTAATTTATTTTATTTTTGGCTGCACTGGGTCTTTGTTGCTGCACTTGGGCTTTTCTCTAGTTGAGGTGAGTGGGGGCTACTCTTTGCTGCGGTGCATGGGCCTCTCACTGCGGTGGCCTCCCCTGTTGGGGAGCACCGGATCTAGGTGTGCGGGCTCTAGAGTGCAGGCTCAGCAGTTGTTGACACACGGACCTAGTTGTTCTGTGGCATGTGGGATCTTCCCAGACCAGGGCTCGAACCTGCGTCCCCTGCATTGGCAGGTGGATTCTTAACCACTGCGCCACCAGGGAAGCCCAGAGAGCTTTTATTTTTTACTGTGAGGTTTCCATGGTGTTTAAAAATTTATTTTACTTAAGGATGCTTTAAATTTTAGAAGTAACAAATGCTCACTCTAAAAAAAACAAAGAAAAAAAATCAAACAATACAGAGGGTTCTAATAAAAAAAAAATGATACTCTCCCAATCTGACCTCCTGAGAAAACAACTATATCACTGAGTCAGGTATCCATCTATACCTGATTGAAAATTATTAAAGCTTCCTGAACCAATATAATCTGTTGCTTTATTCTGAATATTTGTAAGTCATGAAAATTAGTCAATGATTCTAATTAAAATAAAAAATGAACTCTAAAACATAATCTTATCTTTACATAGCACTTTATATTTTACAAAGTGCTTTCATAGTAGCTCATTTAATCCTTGAAACAATCTTATGAAGACTGTATCCCCAGTTTAGAGACAGGAAACCAAGACTCTGAGAGGTTATCATATTTTATCATATCTGAGATAACACTGAATATAAGGCATCCTGCCATTTTAGATGTTCCCAAGAAAAAAAAAATTCTGCCAATTAATTGCGACATAATGACTTAACTATACCCCTGTGAGACTTATAGGACTTAATAGTAGAAGGCCTAGGTTAGGGTCCTGGCATTGTCCTTTCCAAGCATGTGACTTAAGTAAACTAAGTTCTCTGAGCCTTAATCTTTTCAAATCTTTTAAATTAGACATAATAATGCCTATCTCACAGGGTTGTGTGAGAACATATTGATTGTAAAATGGTACTTTTAAACTGTAAAACTCATAAAATTTAAAAAATCTTCTATATATTTGGTATTATTATTTTAAAATATATTATCTATAATATTAATATTCATATTCTGTTGTTGAAGGCAAGAACTTCTGGATCTAAACTGAACTATTTTATCATACTAAATAATCATTAAAGCTGTAGATGTACACAACTGCTACTGCTGCTGTTTTTCCTGAGATGAGTTAATACTTTGTCCTCATATGAACTCTGGAGAACACCTATTCCATTAACCTAAAAGAATGCATTCAGTTTGAATGAGGACATTTTCAGGCCTTGAGGGAAAATATTTCTTTCTGCCACCATTTACATTTTGCTTGTCCAGTTATAGGATAGAAACATGAACTATACTTTAGACATCCTATTATTATAGCGGGTTCTAACTGTGCAAGGAATTAGTTTCATTTTTTGGAAGAGAGATAATTCACTACACTTTGCCATCTATGCCTCTGTAACTTCTGAAGCGTTCTTTGTATATTTTCTGCTTTTGTGTTGAAAATCATTTTATGTTATAGTCTGTTCGCCATGTTAGTACTAAGGTATACAGCCTTTTTCTTAATTAAATCCTAGATATTGTGTATTCTGCAATCCCCTTGACAACTATATTCCTGCTTTGTGTGAGAAATTAGGTCTTGCTTGTCTAGCCATGCCTTCATACCTTATGGCTGCTGGCAGTATGTGTGATTTAAGTATATATCTGAAATACTGTCCTGTAAATGATCTTCTACGAAAACGCATACGATGTGGTAGCTCTGGGATTGACTCACCGTGGATATCTGTTTGTGTAAACTAAACACTGGAAACATGGTGGCTTCCTGATTTTTATGACTGACAAACTGTATTATGTTTGCTTCCTACGTACCAATAGAGAATAGCAGATGGTTACTACAGATTTGGTATTATTAAATCATTTCAACACTTCAATTCTCAGTAACTTGTTTAATGAAAAAGGCAAATACCCAACACTTAATTAATGTGCAGAAGAAGCAGTAGGGAAACATGAGGTAGTCTAAGATCCAAGACGATGACAGGCAATTGCTTTGTGCTTGTGGACTTTTGGTTACTCCTTGACCCGATATGCAATGAATATCAAGTTTAAACATTAATACTGAATGTCAAGTGTTCCAAAAAATTATACGTGCTGACCAGCTTCTCTTTTTAAAACTGAACACTTGTTCCTTGCTACTCCAAACCTAGCCCATGCTACTACCATCTCCTATGTAAATCATGTAACAGCCAACTAGTCTTCCTGCTTGCTTCACTCTTTGCTACTCCTACAGTCCAGTTTCAAAACACTGCCTGAATGATCTTTTAAAATGTAGACCAGATCGATCATGTTATTCCTTCTGCTTAAAACCATTAATGGCTTCTATAATATTCAAAATACAATCCAAACTCCTTCCTATGGTGTTCAAAGCCCTATATGATCTGGCTCCTTTCCAAATCTCCACACTTACCTCCTGCTACTCTCCTGCTTGCTCATATGTATCAGATACCCAGGCTTTTTTTCTGTCCCTCAAATATGTCAAGATTGGTCCTATCTCAAGGCTTTTATAGTTGGCCTAAAAAACTCTTTCCATATAGGTTTCCTCCTGGCTGGATCTTGGTTCAAATGTCACCTCTTCAAAAAAGGAGGAGTAGCATCCCCACTTACTCACATTCGCTTACACATCATCTGGCTTATTATATGCCTAACAGTCATCACTGTCTGGAATTGTCATGTACTTATTTGCTAACTTGTTTGTCCATCTCTGCCCTTACAATTTACTTAAGCAGCTTGATAGCAAGGATTTTGTTTATGCTGTTATCAAAGGGTCTACGTCACGGTCTGGCGCATTGTAGACACTCAATAAATAATTCACGAAAGAACGAAGTAATGAATCTAAGTGAATCTAAATGAATACCTTTTCTTAAGTGATATATTTTTCCCTCACTTTTTTTTGGGAATAAAATTGTACCAGGAAAGAAATTACTTATTTTTCTTGAGGCTAATAATAATTTGCCCACTTAAAACAAAATCGAGTAACTCAAGTATAGTTTATTTTCCAGAAACCACCCAAGATTAAATTTGATATATTTTCTTAATGGAACATTATAGCAGTAACCTACTTTCAATTTGCAACAATATAAGAGAATATGTGAGTTTGCCATTTTCCTTGAATGGTAAGACACCACAAATATTTACAGTGGTTATTATCTGGCTCTGAATAACCAAGTCACTACAGAATAGGTCGGTCTTAAAAAACAGGTGAAACTGTCTCTCAAATGGCATCAGATCACATAACCTATTCCCTATGCGTGAAACATTTTCCCCAATTCTAGGAGAAGAAAGATATATAAATAATATGATTATTTATGGGAAGTAAATACCATAATGCCCATTCTAAATAGTATAGTTGACTTTCAAAGATATATATATATCTATATATCTATATATATATACACACATGGCTATACACACATATACACATGGTGTATATATATATATATATATATATATATATATATATATATACACACACAAGGCTTTTCCTTTGATCAACTCATGTTGGTTAATAAAAATATGCTTTGAAGGAAATAAGGAAAGCAAAGATGAGAGTCTGAGACCTCGAATAAGTACAATGAGAAGATGCTATATCAAGTGTGAGCTTTGGATCCAAAAGAAAAATTGTGAAGGCCTTTAAATATTGCAGTACTGCATTTCCCCTTTTTCTCAAAGGGCCTTTTCCCATCTGCCTAAATAACTTCTAATTAGCATCAGAATGTAAGGACAAAAAGCAGCTATTACTGACATTCTAATTTTAAAAGGTAAAATATTGCTAATTTCAGACAGGAATATCTAAATTGAGACAGGAGTCTTACATAGACAAATATGTGTAATTGGATAGTTGTTGCTTGGTAGGGGAAAAGTTCATCCTTATTTTCAATGGGCTGAGTAAAAGCTATATAATTATTCAACCAATATGTAACAGTTGAACATCCATACTTCTGCTTCTATAAGAAATGCCACAATGAAAATACTTGTAAATACATTTTTAAGCACATCACTGATTATTTTCTTTGCAAAAATACTAACAGGTGGGATTATCAGGTTAAAATATTTGACCATAAAAATTTTCTTTTAACTTTCAAAAAAACTTTTCAAATAGACATTTTAAAAGCTCTTGATATATAGTGCAAAACTGATTCCCAAGAATGTTGTGTCAAGTTATATTCCCACCTGTAGTGGATGAGAATACTTACTTTCAAATTTAATTGGTGGCAGGCCCCGGATGGCTCCTAAACTGAAGGGATTTTTATTTTTTTATTTTTTAATGCCTTATATGTGAGTAAGTTGAGAAAAGAAAGTGTATTTTATGCTGGAAGGTTCCTGCTCCTTGCTTTCTTTGCTCTGGCATCATTTGGGCCCTCATGGCTGTTTGAACCTTTCCTCCAGCTGTTCATGTCAATCCTGTGTATCTCAGAAGCTGAAGACCCCAGTTATTATTACAGTTTTACCCTCTGTTTTTGGTGCAGGGAGGCGTTCCATTCTCGGTTTTTATCTTTTGAACACACACACAATTTTCAATGTCATTTCTAAGTGTAGGAACAGAATGGCATGAGATCACCCTACCATCTTGATCCTGAAGTCTATTCTGAATCTTGACAGCTATCTCCTATTTTCTTGAAAGTGGACTTTTTCATAATCATATATTTCTACGTATACATATATATCTATTTGTTTATAAGAGCTTGAATGAACTGTGTGTGTGTGTTATATGTTTCTCTTTATACAAGCCTTGAATGTAGAGAGCTCTCCACTCAGAATTGGTTTTTGACCTTTGCAAGAATATGTGGATCCCTGGATGCCCCGACACTCAACCAAGTTGTTGTTGAAGGTATGCTCTGAAGCTCAGGCTGGAGGCTGGCTCGTATGCACTTGCATTGCAAGTATAAGGACAATGCAGCAGTCTGAGGGGAGTGAATCGTGAGCCAGGACCAGAGGCGGCTGTGCAGAGCAATGTGGCCTGTGGTGTAGAAGCTGCTGTGCCAGGTTCCCTTTACATTTATTTCTTTACATACATTTCTTGTATGCCCCAGTGTGTCAGGTCTAAAGTGTGTCTAGGCTGCCTAAAGGACCAAGCCCCAGATGGCCTTCGGCTTGACACAGAAACTGCGTGGACCCTGAGGATTTCAACAAATGACACTGACTCACCAAAATAATAGAGTAAAAAGAGTCCATCTAGCCCCTAGCCAGTCTTTGACTTTATTCATTACCCCTTCAAATTAGAACCCTCCTGCCAGTGTTCCCTCCAGTTATTCCCATAACTGCTGTTGTTGTTTAGCAGAGGACTTTCATGCTTCTCTTCTATGTGGTCCTGCCTGCCCTATGTTGAAAAGTTTTGGGGATTTGCCTGTGACTGCTAGTGCTTTTGAAGACTTCCCCCCCTATTTTTATATTCCATTGATCATTTCCATGGGAAGGAAGGCAGAAGCCTGTGTTTACTCTGCCGATTTACCAGGGAGTCAATAAGTTCTCTTTTTATAAAAAACCTCCTATGGGATATCCAGCCAGATATTGGTTTTTTTTTTTTTTTTTTTTTTTTTTTGCGGTTCGCGGGCCTCTCCCTGTTGTGGCCTCTCCCGTTGCGGAGCACAGGCTCCGGACGCGCAGGTTCAGCGGCCATGGCTCACGGGCCCAGCCGCTCCGCGGCACGTGGGATCCTCCCGGACCGGGGCACGAACCCGTGTCCCCTGCATCGGCAGGTGGACTCTCAACCACTGCTCCACCAGGGAATCCCTCAGATATTGTTTTAATATGCATTTAAAAAAAATAGAACTGCCTCCTCCTGCTTTCATTACAGAATTTTGTTAATCCAGATGTCAATCAAATGAAGATTACACTTTAAAACATAGTTATTTTAAATAAAGATGACACTAAAGCATTACAATGCTGACCATGTAAATATTGATGGAGATCAATATAAGGGCCTCCAGGGGTTCCAGTATTGATTGAAAATGCCTATTATGTCTACATACTGTTTCACTGAAGGTAATGTAACAGAGCAGATCTAAGTTTCCTTATAGTTTGCAATAAACAATTGAAAGATAAGCTGCTGATTCAGATATTTAACCGCAGTTTCCTGTGATGATTACGTTCTAACTCAAAATCAGTAATAGCATTAAATGTTATATATTAAGAAAAGGTCTCATCTACCACATTTTCAAATGTATCGAAGTTAAACAAAGCTTTAGAAAATAATTATATAATACTTACCATAGAGAAAAAGTATTCTTTAAATTAATTACTATAAATAGTAATGTGGTACCAGCAGCAGTAACATACATTTATAGAACATCTTATACTTTCAGGTACTTTACATGTATCTCATTTAACCCTCCAATCCTGCCACTTCAGATATTATAATCTCTACCTTTTATATGAGGAAACAGGCCCAGAGGTTAAGTAATTTGTCTAAAGAAGTTGGATGACCAATTGAGGTGCTCTGTGGGGGACCTCTAGGGAACATCAGAGATTCTGAGGCACATTGTTTACGTGGATTCACAGTGCTGCTTGACTCTTGGCTGCCTATGTGATTCATATACTTCTCCACTGCTAGAGGTATTCTTGTGAGAGATGGATGGCCATGTTTGCAACGCTGTAGAAAGCATTCGTGTTCCCTGTAATTTTACATCAGGGGTTCTTAAGTTGGGGTTCATAAACACTCTGAAAATGCATGAAAAATATGTGCTTAATTACATATTTCTGGGAAGAGGACTTTCACCAGATTTCAATGGAGTCCATGATCCAAAAATGGTTCGGAATTGTCCTCTAGATATTTCTTAGTGACTGGTTTTAACCTATAAGACCTCAGAAATCTTAATTTCATTTCTGAGGAAATTCCATAGTATAACATCCTGGAGTATACTTAAATTAACAAGAAAGTGGAGGCAATTACCCAAATGAAAATTTCAAATTGAAACTTGAAATAATCAGATAGCCATGGCAAAGGAAATGAGGTGGCGGCGGTGGCTGAATTATCTACCATATGATAGCAATTTTCTCCTTTTCATTACAGATAGAAAAAGCTACTGCTTAAAGAGAAAAATGAGCTGAGCTTATATGAATTATCACACTGAAAAAGATATGTCACATATAATTACAAAAGTGCTGGGAAATATGCAAACATTAGCAATTGTATTTCTAAATAGGAAGACAACATAGAAACAATTTGCTAATTTTAAGCAGCAGAGTGGGTATAATCTTAGATAAAAAGTGAAGATGTAATTTTCCACTTTTCTTCCAAAGAAGTTCTGCTGAACTTCAAAAATTTTCTTTGAATAATCATGTTTGACAAATATAAAGGTTAATGCTAGCAAGGTAATTAAAATTAATGATTGCAATGTCCACTGGGCTATGTCTGTGCAGGTGTTTCCTTCCACTGTTCTCACTCTAGCTTAAAAATGTCTGATATATAAAATTCTGATCTTACACATAATACATTAGTAGTGGCTATTTTCATCCCTCCTAAAAAATACAGAATTTCTTTACAAAAAGAGTTTTTATAGGGTTTCTAAAATATAATTTGATTTTAAAAAATGTAATAGGTCATACAAAATTACAAAAAAATACTCATTGCAGAAATTGAGCAGATACTATTAGAGGCATGGATTCCAATCCTCTATAGCATTGTTTTAAAGTCAAAGATTACCTTCAAGGAAGGGTCTTGAACATTGCCCTATTACCTAGTCAAGTCATCTACTACCCAGGACTTTACTCAAAACTTACTAGTTTGATACTTGATTAACATAGATTTTTTTTTTTTCCTTTATAAATTTTTTGTGATTTTTTTAGTATATTAACACAGACTTTTATTTCTCTCTCTGTCTCTCTCGGTGTGTCTCTGTCTCTGTCTCTGTCTCTCTATATAAATCCAGATGTTAATCCAGATTTTATATATATATAAAATCTGGTCCCCAGCATGGAGATTAAGTGTGCAAACTAGAGGAATAATGGACTGTTAGATGCTAGCACAAAGACAACCAGCGGACAGACTGACTCCAAGGGAAGAGACAGAACACAAACAAAAAGGAAGTCCAAATACATGTTGGGAAAAAAGTACCTGGAGATAGGAAGAGGGAAGGATGGAAATATCTAATCATTTAAGCTTTCCCCAAGGATCTCCCCGTCAGTTGGGATGCTGGAGGTTACTGAGAGCATGGTTGACTCTGGGGGTGTCCAGTGACAGATCATGCAGTCCCTTGAGAGAGGTATTCTCTCAGCTCTGAGGAGTAGGGAACTGGTTCACCTGCTCTACAGCCCTTTAATTAGTTACCCTGCTGACTGCCCCGGGGTTTGTTCCTAGTTTTCCCTGCTTGTGATCTTGAGGGTTTTTCATGGTTCTCCTTAACTCACTGTTTTTCACCTTTATTGTGTTCTGGGGTCTTTTGCACAGCTGGGCTGTATCTTCAATCTTATTCCATCTGTTGTATATTATTAAAAATTTCCTCAATGTTGATTCCAACCTTCTAGGTTTCCAGTGCTGTTGTGGATTTATTTTTATATTTATTCTTCCATTTCAAAGAGACTTTAGATGGAAGTAGAGGTAAAAAATAAAAGTCTTAATCAGCTATCTTCTGTTGGAAGCCATTTTGAGCACTTTAAATAAAGCAAGTATCCTCCCCCTACAATTGGTTGCATCAAGATTTTTATCGATAAGTTATCAATTTTACCGTAGGCAAACCAATGCATTTAACAAGATTAAACTATCAAACTTGAAATTTTCTTCTTTTGTTTTGCTAAATAAGTTATTTTTAAAAGCGTGAAAAAAATGCAGAAAACTTACAGTCCATATCAAGTATGGCACGGACAGATTTAACAAGTTCCTTAGATTCAAGTGCCAGCGTTGCTGGGATGTTACGTCCACTCCTTCCCAGTGGTGTGAGGGATGTCTGGGAAGCTAACATAGCTCTTCTTTCACTATGGGGGCAATAAAATAAAGCTAAACTTATTACACAATGAATAATATCTATCTTTGCTAAATCTGAATTCTTCTTATTAGTTATGAAATTGTACAAAAATTTTTGATTTCTGGGAACATTGTATTCTTATAGCCATAATTGAAATAATTCCCACAAAATAATATTTGTTTTCAATTCGTTATTATATAATAAATAGGCATATTTAAAAAATTAGGTTTACCTTATACATAAGGAGGAAGGGATAGAAGGATAGCTCCCTCCTAAATCATTTGTTTGGCTTATTTTGTGACTGCTTGTGTTATGCTAACATGATGTGGCCTTTATTTAGTTTTGTAAGCACTTAAATTAAGCACTTAAACATACATTTATTAAAGAGACATTTACTACTACTTCTAGTAATATTAAATATAAATTCAATAGTATATTTGTTCCTGAAATTCTCTCTTAAACTCTTCCATTTGCTATCCCTAAATCTAAAAAAGCCTAGACCATTTATACCGCTTTTAAAAAATGCAAATGTCACCTGAAATGAATGCTTTCTGATACAATTAAAATGCAAGGTTTTACTTTTACCATTATGCTGAAACTTTTACTTGAAAAGAGACAATTTTAAACTGATGACAAAGCCATCATTACTTATAATCCATCTTCCTAAGCATGATAGTGTTAATTCACAAGGAGAAACTAAAGCATCAATTCTCAAATTCAGAGCCTTTATTCCATGTAGAATACCAAGGCCAACATCCACTACAGATGATATAGTGTATTAAAAAGACTGAGCCAAATTTTACTAGTGTTTAACTTTCCAAGATGTAGCAAAAAGTAGCTTAATGTTGCTCTTTTTATAAAAAAAAAATTGATGTATAGTTGATTTACAATGTTGTGTTACTTTCAGGTGTACAGCAAAGTGATTGTTACATATATTAATGTTGCTTTTTAAAGTTACCTTTGTTCTGTGAACCTGCAAGCGCAGGCTCTGGCTTTTAAATAGTCATTTTTAATACCAAAGCTTTTGAATTATTATTCAAGGTCACAATGAAACCTTGGGTGGTGGGAGTTGGGGACATGTCTAACCCATACAAGCGGAATCTGACTGCTGAGTATTTTAACATCGTACTGAAAATAATCATCATGGTATTCACATATTTACATCATAAGCAGCATAAATAACAATAAAAACATCAGATTTCACCTGAAGAAATAAAGTATTACATTAAAATGAGTTTAAAGGTGTACTACCATATGTACTACCATGTACTACAATATTTTTCTAAATTCAAAAATGCTATGTGGAAACTTAAAATATAATGAATCACCTTCATTTATTGAACTGCTGTTTTCACAGAAAAGGGTGGAGTTTTCCTATGTTTCTGCAAGCATACATTGCTAGAAGTAGAACTACATTGCTAGTGGCAGTCTTTATAAAAGGAAAAAATTGCTTTGACTATCTTAAGACTTTAAGAGATTTTAGTATTTTAGCACAAGTACCAGATGAAGAATGTAATCAGTGGCCATACTCTGCAGAAAGCACTTAAGTTTTCTTACCTTAAATTTGACAAAGGAAGAGAATTATCACAAAACACTTCTTGAATAGCCTAGAGACAAACAAGAGAGTGAAGATGATAATGTAACTTTGATAGCTTTTTAAAATGTTTTCTCTTGCTTAAATAATATTTATAACCCCCTCCACCCATATGATTAAAAAGGTGTTTCTGTTATACAGGGACAAAAATCAATTACATTAACATACAATTCTACTCAGAATTATAATACACAGAGAAACATTTCTTTATAGGGTAGTTATCAACTAATGTTTACATAGTATCGAAAGTTAAGAAAGTGTTCATTAAAACATAGTATATATTTGGGATCATATTATCCTGTCTAAATTATTTCTATTAATTTGTATGTTAGCTGGTCTTTTCATTATCTAAGCAATTTAAAATCTGACTGTAAGTCACCATTGCTGTTTTGAGCCCAGAGAACGTTTCACTAGCCATCAAACACCATGACATTTACCTGTATGTCAGTTGTCTATACATTTCTTAAAAATGGGCATAAAGTGATGTTACAAGAAAATTTACCTCTACAAAATGAAGAAGCTTTTCAGTGGATGCCTCAAAAGTTTTTCGAGCCATTTCTGATTTTCGCAATTGGCAGTCAAGTACTGTGATTCTCTTTCTTAACTCCTGAACACTTTCCTGGACAGAGATATCAAAAGGAACATATTATACATTTCTTCAATTTTATACTAGTGGCTCCTATTTTCATTTTTTATTAACTAATATCCAACATTACTATATCATTTATTTTCTCTCTAATTGTACATATCTTCTGATTTTGGGGGGTACTTAACTAATTGCATATTTTTAAAAGTTAAACTGCTCAGGAATGCTGTAAACTTTTTAAGATAAGCTACAAATAACTTTATATTAAAATATAAAATAAGGGTAAGCTGAGACGAAGTGAGAGAGTGGCATGGACATATATACACTACCAAACATAGGGTGGATAGCTAGTGGGAAGCAGCTGCATGGCACAGGGAGATCAGCTAGATGGTTTGTGACCACCTAGAGGGGTGGGATAGGGAGGGTGGGAGGGAGGGAGACGCAAGAGGGAAGAGATATGGGAACATATGTATATGTATAACTGATTCACTTTGTTGTAAAGCAGAAACTAACACACCATTGTAAAGCAATTATACTCCAATAAAGATGTTAAAAAACTACATTTTAATTAGTTTATATTATATTCTTATATTAAAATACATTTAAATTAGTTTATGGTGTTTCTTGACAACATGGTTACCAGATGCTGACGGAAACCCCTATCAGTGTGGCACAATCCAACATGCTGAAGATATACATACATATTTAATGTAATATGACCCAATGTAAAGCTGAGCTGATGGGGAAGTAAAAGAATTCCAGGAAAAGTGAAGGAATTTCATGAAGATAAGCAATAGCAATGCTGAGTGAACCCACTGAAGTTAGAGTACACTGTAGCACAATTTGATCTCAGGGTATTTGCTGATCCTTGGAGGCCTATAGTTTGGGGTTTCATCAGGCACAAATGGCAAACAGGAGAACTTTAATGGGTGAATTAGGGAGAAACAAACCTTTTGATTTTGCCTCTGGTGAATGGTTAAAAAAGTGTCCCCTGAATAATTGCCAACCACAGTCCCCCAACTCAAGCAGGTTCCAGGTCAGAATTTATATTATCTGTGTGGCCTGTACATTCATAAGCTGAAAATTTAGTTTAAATTGGTCCCTGGCTGGTAAAAGCAAGGGGTTATTTGCTAAACTCAGTGGGTTATTTGCTAAACTCAGACATCAAAGAATGCCTACATTTAATGTATCAAAAGAACATGATCTCAGCAAATAAGCTACTATGGATGAAAAGTCAGCTGAAGGAAACAAATTATAGGATCAAACCTATAGAGATAGCAGCTACTGAAGTGATCAGATACAGAATATAAAGTTGTGTTTAATATGTTTTAAAAATTAAGAATTTAAAGCATAGTAAAGAAACAAGAAACTATCAAAATAGATCCAGATGACACAAAAAAATCGATCTGAAAAGTAAAAATACAGGGAGGGTGGGAGGGAGATGCAGGAGAGAGGGGATATGGGGATATATGTATATGTATAGCTGATTCACTTTGTTATACAGCAGCAACTAACACAACAATATAAAGCAATTATACTCCAATAAAGATGTTTAAAAAAATAAAAATTAAAAATGCTGTAATAATTAGAAACCCAATTTATGCATTTACTATCCAATTAGATACAGATGAAAAGAGAATAGGTGAACTGGAAGACAGGTAAA
Organism: Kogia breviceps; assembly: GCF_026419965.1. Classification (NCBI taxonomy): domain Eukaryota; kingdom Metazoa; phylum Chordata; class Mammalia; order Artiodactyla; family Physeteridae; genus Kogia; species Kogia breviceps. The sequence continues at coordinate 27,332,363 of NC_081328.1, forward strand.
AAACTTCTCATAATACAGCATAAAAATAAAAATGGAAAATATGAAAAGAGAAAAAATAACCGGAAGAAGATCTAGCATACATCCTATCTGAATTACATAAGACAGACTAGAAATAATGAAAGAGGAATAGGTCAGGATAAAAGCTTAGAGTTTTTCAGAAATGGTGAAAGACACTGTTCCTCAGATCAGGAACCTCATTCCATGAATCTCAAGCAATATAAATAAAAATAAGTGAACACATGATTGATCATAGTCAAACTGCTGAACACTAAAGATAAAGAGAAAATCATCTAAAAAGAAACAACAGATAGCAAACAAATGACAGACTGACATCTGATATCACAACCATGGAATAAAAACACTGAAAGAAATTCAGTGCCAATTTAACAATTTAAATATTGCAAAAAATATATTTCAAGAACAAGAGTCAAAAAAGATGTTTCCAGACAAACAAAAATAGAGTTTATTACCGATAGATCCTCACTATTTCTAAAAGATGAATTTCTAAAAGATGTACTTCAGGAAAAAAGAAAGTAATTCTAGCAAGGATGTCTGAAAAGCAAGGAAGAATGTTGAACAACGAAAATGATAAACATGGAGGTCTATCTAAATGAAGGTTGACTGCACAAAATAAACTGTAATAGTATCTAATTTATGATGTTAAAAGTTAAGAAAGAACTAAAATACTTAGTTAATAGAAATTAAGCAGAAAGGGATGATTAGATTTATGTTTTAAAGTCCTTACAATATTTAGAAGAAGTGGAAAGCCAGTAATTAGTTTTATAATTTAAGTTAAAACAGAATGTTAACATTTCTAATATAATCTTTAAAAATTAGAAACCGAGTGTCTAACTTCTAAACTAGCAGAGTAAAATAAATGAAATGGGAGTAGGGAAACACAGGAGAAGTCTGACCCAATCCAAAAAAGAGAAAAAAAAGGGAGGCAAGAAATGACAAACAACTAGAAAACATGGGACAAATAAAATGCACAAAATAAAAGGGTAGAAATGAAGCCAAGTGCATTTGTGAATAAGAATGTAAATGGAAAGACCTTTCCAATTAAAGATCAAAAATCAGTAAAATGGGGAAAAAAATCCAACTACCAGTTGTTTATCATAGACACAATTAAAATATAAGGACACTGAAAAGTTGAAAGTAAAAGGATGGAAAAAATACATAGGTAAATACCAAAAGAAAGCTAGTATAACTATTTTAATATCAATCAAAAATAAGCATTAAGGGGGAAAGCAGATTGAAGTCACAACATTTTCGTAAAAGGATGATAACATAATTCTAAGCTTGTATGCAATTTAAAACATTACTTCAAATATATACAGAAAAATTTAAAAAGTAATCACAGGGAAATTTTAACCTATTCTCTGACAAAGAAATTAATATGACTAGAGAAGAACTGAACCCCACAATTAATGATCCTGATCTGGTGGACTATATAAAACAACACATCAAATGATTGCAGAATTCTTTTCAAGCTCTCTTTGAATATTTGTAAATATTGGTCATACAGTAAGCCATGAAGCAACCATCAATGAATTTTGGAGTTATCTATAGACTAGATTCTCTGGCCACATGCAATTAACCTTTCTGTTCCTCAATGATGTTTATGAATCAAGACGCAATCATAAATATGTAAATTTTCCCCAAATTATATATTTAATGCATTTTCTGTAAAAATGGCAATTGTATTAATTTCTTTTAATGGAATTTATAATCTGAGTCTAAAATACATATAAAAGATCAAAGGGTTATGTAGCCAACACACTTTTAAAGTAAAAGAACTATACAGGTTGATCGGATCAAGATTTAGAGTAAAAGAGACTTTTGAATGAGTGGTGCTGGGATAGTTGGTCATTCACTTAGAATAAAAAAGAAAGAATGAAATGAATCCCCACCTTATACAATGACATAAAACCATGACAGAAGGATCAAAGTTTTAAAACTTTTAGAGACAAATATAAAAATATCTTTGGGAATGGAAGGACTTCTGGAAAGACACATGAGAGAAAAGACTGAAAAGTCTGATTACTTGAAAATAACACCTGTTCATTTCACCAGAGGGTGAAAAGGTAAGCTATAAATTCCAGAGAGGATTTTTACAACATAAAATATAAGATAGGTTAGTAACCAGAACATACAATCACTACATATGAATATAAAAAAGACAAATAACCCAATGGAAAAATGGTTAAAAGATATGAAGAAGTATTTCACATAGAAACACAAACGCCTAATAAATGCATAAATATTAGCTCAACTGACTATCTGGGACAAGGAGCAAAGCCCTGGTTTATTGCATTTGGGGGTGTAAATAACCCCACCATGGCTGATTTCCAGCTAACAACCTGATGTCATTGAACATGCAGTTAAGAAGAAATGTAAACAGTCAGCCCTCATAAACCAGTACCAGCTGGTCCCAGCACATCAGTAGCTCAAAATCATTAGAGAAATTCAAATTAAACCACAATGAGATACACTTATCACACCTAACAGTTTGATAAAAATTAAAAGTAAAAGAAAGCAAGCATCAGCAAGGATTTGGGGTAAATGGTAATTCTCATTCATTACTGTTGGGAGTAAAATTGGTTCAAACACTTTCAAACACAATTAGGCATTGCCTAATTGTAATTAGTAAAGTTGATCATATAATCATCATTCAACTTAGCAATTCCACTCCAAGATATGAACCCAAGAGAACTGTTATACACGTGGAGCAGGATATACGTACAAACATTGTTCATAATAGAAGAAAACTGAAACAATTGGACTGTCCATCAAATACAGAATGGACAAATATACTTTAGTATATCCACTCAATGGAGTACAAAAAAAGCAATGAAAAGTCATGACCTAGCTATAAACTTCAAATAGATGAATCACAAAAACAAAATTTTGAGCAAAAAACCAAGTTGGAACAATAAAAGTAGTATATTTTTATTTACATAAAGTTGACAAACAGGCAAAATTAAACAACATATTGTTAAGGGATATATACATAGGTAGTAAAATTATCAAGAAAATGTTTAACACTAAATCCAGGAAAGTGGTTTGTTTACCTATGAGGGCAAGGGAGGGGGATGCAATTGGAAAGGGATATTGTGGGTCTTTGAAGGTACTGGTAAAGTTTTATTTCTTAAGCTGAAGGTGAAAAAAAGGGGGAAATAAGTAAATATAGAGATAATATAAGGGAAAACTTGTAAGAAAATAATATTGTTACAAAAAGAATCTGCCTTAAAAATGAGTATTTGAATCTGAATCCTGTAATATCTTGGTCAGCATCTCTTCAAGCAATCTCAACCAATTAAAAAAAAATTTCCTTCTATTTCTCCACTGGTATTGGGTTTGGAAAATGTTAAGATACTCATGTATAACATCTTCTCTTTGGAAAAAGAAAAGATTATTTTCAGAGACAGGTTAATGGTTTAGTTTAGGATTTTGTTAAGAGGAATGGCATGAGACACCATTATGCTAAAAAAGAGAAGAAGTGAATTAATTATATTACTACACGACTTAGGACCAAAACTTTTCTCAGCTAGGAGCTGGAAGAAAGAATAGCAAATAACTTATGTTTTAAACAAAATGAATACATTCATGTGAACTCCTTGAATGTTATATTATTTAAAAAGACAGTATTTTTAAAGACTTGGTTATCCCTCCAAAAGTAAATCAAGTTATTATTTTAAAAAAGTACTTTTAGTATTTTGAAAATTCCCAAAATATTTTCAGAAACATGTTAAAGTTACTCACATGAAATAAGCACGTATCTCTGATTTCAGAATGTAAACACTGGGTCAAGAATAATAAATACATGTAATATTCCTAAGTATTTCTGCTGTCTCAAGTAATGTTTTCCCTTTGGCCTTGTGGTATTATCAAAGGGTGACAGGAATGTCAACCTTCTTTTGGAATTGGTTTAAATGGACAGATGTGAGAAATATATTAGTGATTCTTAAGTGCTAACCAAAGAAAATTTCAGATTTTCTTCTGTATTTTGCTTTTCTAAAACTGGTTTCATTTCTACTTGGTATATTTAAAGTAGTTAATTAACTCTTTTATGTTTAAATAAATACACATAAATTTTTCAAATTTGTTTTATGTTCTCTTGAAAGATGACTGTATTAGAGAGATATAAACACTATGGTTATAAATGAACTCTATGAAGTTATAAAATATCTATTTCAATTTATTTAATTTTCTACCTTACTTCAGTGAAATAAAAATGTCTGTTATAGTTTTTGAAGACCATTCAATGAATACAGTCTGTTTAAAAAAATCACATAATGAAAAATTTCACATTAAAAAAAGTTCACATTGCCTTCTGAAAAGCATTCAGTATTTCGCTATTGAATTTGGAGTCTGCTAAATTCAAACTCAAGTTTCTTTCTATTAATTATCTTGGGCCTTGGGCAAAAAATTCTTTCTTTCACACTTCCTTGAGTGCTCTAATCACAGAGCAAACCCCATCCCTAGACTCTCCTCCTCCCATCCCCACAGGACAAATTAGCAAGTTTAGGAAAAAGGAGGAAACCAGTGTAATCAATTAAATGTTAAATAGTTCCAGGACTTAGTGCCTGAGCTGTACAATGTTGACCAATGACCCGAATAAATTTGGGCACATACTTTTCCATCCCAAAGCTATCTGGATAAACGGAGGCTCATAACCTTCACATTACCCCCATCATGACACATCATCCTATCACTGAATTACAGAAGACAAACACTGACCTAGTTTAGAAGTGCAGATGAAAAGAAAATGAAAACAGGATACATGACAACGGCAAGGAAACCATGGTAACTAGAAGAGAGAACTGTTTTGCTTACTTTATTTTGGTCAGAATAATCAGCAAGCTGAGCCTTCAGCTCTGTAATCTCAGCTTCTAACAGACGGATCACTTCTTCATAATCCATTTCCATTCCATGTGCCTGTCTCTGTGCAGCTTCGGCAAGATGAAGCCGACTTCGCAGGGCTCTTGTTTCTTCCACCACAGCTTTGGCTTCCTAAAGATTTCAAAAAATAATGTCATTGAAAAAAAAAAAAAACATGTAAAAACAATTCAGTGGTTTAAACAAAATATTTTCCTCCTTCCTGGAAGTTCTATTTCTAAAAGTGAATCAATATACATATGTTTCTCACATCTCAATTTGAAAATTAATATTCACATTATTTTATTATACAGAGTAGCTGCCTGACCTTAGTTTTCCTTTCTTGACTTCTTAGAAAACTTTCAGTATGGAATCTCCAACTTCACACATCTAGCATAGAATTTTGAAAATAAGAGAAGCAAAAGAGAATTGAAAGTGGAAAATAGAAGACTAAGAATTAGCTCAAAAGATAAAAAGAGTAGGCTTCTACAAAAGTCAAGCAGGTGGTAGGCTCATGTTCTAGGAAGGCTCTTGCAGCTTCATCAGATTCTGCTGAGAGATTTATAGTGTTGAGTGCTTCTCCGTGGTCCAAGCCCCAGGAGCCAAAGCTTATTCCTAGACATCAGTCTAACTGCTACTTCTCCATTTTGATTTAAGCCAAAAGGTAGAATTCAGTAGCAAAATATACAGCTATTTCTATGGGATGCAATGTTCACAATACATTTATTAACCACATGTTACGTCTCAGGTAATTCATGCGTCTTCTCCTATTTAACATTTAGAACAACAATGAGGGAAAGGCATTATTAAAAACCATTTTATACATAATCAAACAGAGGCTCAGAGAGGTTACCTATCCTATCCAAGGACACATACTAGTGCCAGAATTTAAACCCAGGTTTACCTGACTCCAACATTAATGCTCTTTTCACCATTTTATTCCACCGCTAGATGACAAACAAAAACAAAAACAAAACAAAACTATGTAATAGCTACATTCTCCACCTTAGGAAGAGGACAGTGTGGGCAAAACCACTTGCTCTCTCAAAAATGTGCGCTGTTGGGTCAATAACAGTCCCCCAGGACACCAATATAATTTAATACTTGTTATAATGTAAACCGCTTCTTTTTCTTTACTTGATGCAGAAATCTCTTTTCTCTGCAATGGAACTTTCTGCTACAATTGCCATGGCTAATATTCAACTGTGGCTATTTTAATTTTCTGGGAGCTATTATAGGACACTTGCTTTTGTTTGAGCCTAAGGGAGGGTTAGAAGAATTTTTACTATAGGACATATTTTTAAGGGTCAATTTTTCATTCATACATTCAATAACTATTAAGTACTTATTATGTGTCAGTTTCTGTTTCAGGTACTGAGGACAGAGCACCTAAGGAAATAGACAAAAAGTCCTCCTTTTGTCCCCCAGAATTTACAATCTATTGAAAGTTTGGGAAGATAGACAGCAAATTAGGGATAATCAATGAAGATCTCATTGAGAAGACATTTAATTAGAGAACTGCAGGAAGGATGGAGCCATGAAAGTTTCCCAAGGAAGAACTTTCTGGGCAGAGAGAACAATTTGTGCAAAGGTCCTGAGACAGGATTGTGCCTTGCATCTTCAGAGAATGGCAAGGAAGCCAGTGTGGCAGAAGTAGACAGTAGTAGGGGATAGGAAGAAGGGAAAAGTAGAAAATGAGGGCAAAGTGGTCACAGGAGTTTGGGCAGGGATGGTGTTAGTGTGGAGTTGCAGATCTCAAGAGGCTTTGGAGGCCACTGAGAGGAATTTAGTTTCACTCAGGGTGAGAGGGGAAGTGACTGGAGAGTTCTGAGCAGAGAAGTGGTATGATCTGACTTAAATTTTATGTGGGTTACTTTCACTGCTGTGTTGAGAGCAGACAACTCATCACAGGAGTAGACAAGGGTGGAATAGGGAGAAGAGGAATGGGATAGGCAAGCTACAATTACTGTAGCTTGGACAGGGTGACAGTGGTGGAGATGGTGTAAAGTGGTGCGATTCTAAATGTAGTCGGAGGGCTTCCCTGGTGGCACAGTGGTTAAGAGTCCGCCTGCCAATGCAGGGGACATGGGTTCGAGCCCTGGTCCGGGAAAATCCCACATGCCGCGGAGCAGCTAAGCCCATGCGCCACAACTACAAGCCTGCACTCTAGAGGCCGCAAGCCACAACTACTGAGCCCACGTGCCACAACTACTGAAGCCCACGCGCCTAGAGCCTGTGCTCTGCAACGAGAAGCCACTGCAATGAGAAGCCCACGCACCACAACGAAGAGTATCCCCCACTCACCTCAACTAAAGAAAACCCGCGTACAGCAATGAAGACCCAATGCAGCCAAAAATACATAAATAAATAAACTTATGAAAATAAAAGAAATAAATGTAGTTTAAAAATAGAGCTAACAGGAGAGTTCTTCATTATTAACAACTTTTACTTAGCACTTACTGCATTCAGACAATCATGTTATGTGATAAAAAATACAAAGGGAGTAAAAGACACTTTCCCTTTTTTGGCTCAGCTTAGAACAGAAGGTATGACTTAGATAAGTGGAGGAAGAGAGTAAGGACATGTTAGACAAACGAACAATGTGAACAAAGGAAGAGGGAAAAGAAGGAATCTGAATGCAGTACATTTGAGAAGTGACTAACTTTGAAATAGATCAACTTTGACTGGAGTAGATGCTTCCTCTAGGGGCACAATGGATAAAAAAGATTGGGGAGAGAGAGGAAAAGTGCGTGAGAGGCAAAGGTGCTTGGATCTGGGGAAGGCTTGAAACTTTCTGAGCAGAAATTGATATGAGAACACAGTGATTTAGAAAGCTAGATCTGGCAGCAGCTGCAGGATGGAGACACAGCCAACCAACTGCCTATTGTACCCTTGACTCAAATAACTTTGCTTCCTTATTTTTAAAAGTAATTGTTTTGTAATAGAAGGTACTTTTAGAAAGAAATATCTTAGGAAATAAAAGGACATTTACCTAACTATCACATCAGTCAGTTCAGCCCAGGTGATCAAGGGTCACGAGTGTCAGAGCAGGATCAACCTCACGTTAGACTGTGCATACAGGAGGTAACAGCTTAGTATGTGTTGACAGGGCTCTAGATGTTTTACATGGATCAACTCAGATAATCCACCTAATGCTGTAAGAGGTATGTCTATTATTATCCTCATTTAATAGATAGGAAACTGAAACATTAAGGAACTTGCTCAGAATCTCAAACTTAGTAAGTGGCTGAGCTGGGATTTGAACCCAGGCAGTATAGTTACAAAGTTCGTGCTCTTGACTACCAACTACAGAAAATGTTATAAACCAAATCACTTGTAGATAACAGTATCATCAGTGCCCAGCCCTGCATGAGCTTTTAGGATGTGGTCATTACAATAAACTCAAACACATTCAAGGCTGCTACACTGTTCCCCATTTTCCATTCACTCAGGCTAGGAAAAAAAATATTGCTACTGAGGAGAAAGGGAGGAACAGAGAATTCTCCATAGCTGCAATAAAGAATAACTAATTTGGTGATTTGTCTTCTTCACACTCGCTTCATGCAGTTTTTATTCCTCTATAAAAACAGCACTTTTATTTTTGTTCAAAGAATACTAGTTAATTAAAAGAAGAATCTGGATGGAATTTATATAGCCATGATAGTACACTGATGGCAATATGGTGTGAAAGGCAGTTGGGTGGTAAAAGATGCAGAGGTTTTGATGCTGAATAAATTCATGCTATTTCTTTTGTAAATGTATAACTGTCAGGTTGGTAAATGTGACCCCTTAGCAAAGTTCTAGCCCAATTCCCACCGAACGGCTGTTTAAAAGATTAGTGCATTGAAATGACGATTCTTAGAGGAAGCAGTAAAGAGAAGATAGCAGCAGTGTGCCGTATTTAGCAATACAGGATCACATAAATCCATTTTTTCTTTTCCTCCTGGGCTGTCTTCTAATAACTGTAAAGCCTCCTATGTCAGTAACAATTGAGCCAGAATTTTCCCAGTACCTTACCATGAGCCTGAAATCCCATCAGGGTAAATGTGGCAGCCAGTTCACTGATTTACTTTGTATTAGGTACAGATTAATTCATTTTAGAAAGTTAGAAAATAAGAGAAACTAAGATGTAATAGTAAATAGAAAAATCAACATAAGCATTATGCTTTTTAATACTAAGCAGTACAAACAAATGCACTAGAAGGGAATCATGAATTATGAAGGCAAATCTCTGACTTAACTTTCTTTCAGTGACACTGAGGAAATGCCTTCAACTCACACTGTCTTATTGTAAAATCAGGATTTTCCACCTCACAATTTCACAGTGAACCTTCAGGGAAGATCAGACCACATTTTTCTTTGAAAATATAGTTCAAACAAATGAAAATCTTTGTAGGCTACAAATACTTTGAAGTTAGCTATGTGATTGTGTTGAAACAAAAGGCAGTATAAACTCAAAGGGGAGCATAAGCTCAGACAAAAGACAATATATTATCTGTTTTTCCACATATAGCACATTTTCCCCCTTAAGGCATTAACATGATATTGAATAAAAAATATGGGCGTTTGATGAGATATACCTCAGAATCTTAGATATGTGATTTTTTTCATTTTCTGGCTCTGTAATTCTCCAAGACTCTGTTCATTTGTACAATGGTAAATAACAACACCTACTTTATAAGATCAAAACAACTCTCACAATAGGGTTGAAGAAACCACTACAGTTCTTGGTTCAGTTTTTTTCCTGTTCATCTTTACTGCTTTTGAAATATATTCATAATCACCAATGTGATGAGAGGGCTAGACTACATCAAATGATTGAAGGCTTTCTTGAGGCACTGAAATAGTTTCGGAAATATAATGTGCACATGTCTTATTTAATGTTAGCAACAATTATGTAAAACCTTTCCTTCTCTAGTTGTGAGTTTTTAACGGCTCCCTAAAGTAGAAGGAAAAAGCACTAACTGCAGTTGCTCATTTGTAATTAGGTAGCACATCCACATCACTAAACTTAGAAGTTCTGTAATTTTTAAGCTAATCAGTAAATCTTTCAAAATGTCAATGGTTGACAGGAGAAAAAGGAGACTGCAAAAAGATATATGTTTTAGTGTAATGTAACTTACGCTACCAAGCCCAAAAGAATACTTCTCTTATCAGCTTCCTACATCCACTCATTGGAAAACCCTTCTTGGTCTTGGTCCCATTACAGCTTGCGAAAAAGATTAAGGGTTACTGCAGGAAGAGGGCTGTTGAAGGAAAGTGTTTAAAAGTAAGTTATATCTAGTTTCCTTAACTTATGTGTCAAATTTATTAAAATATGTTTCATATTCCTCTCAATGGATGATCACAAAGTAATTTGCTAGATGTTCACAAAATGAACCTACAATGCATCCCTTAACCACGATGCACTTGGGGGAGACAATGAATTCACAGAACTTTATATATGTCTCTGATATGTGCTCTCTCCTTTCCCTTTCTTTATGCCTTCTCTGTGCATACATCCATCCCACTACTCCACCTCCATATCTAACCAGTTATTAAGCACCTGTGAATTCTTCATTGATGATGTATCTGTGCCATTCCTTAATATATATTCTTATCATCACGCTACTGTTCATGTCTTTAACACCTCACATTTAGGTACTATGAAAATCACATAAGTAATTACTCTGCCTGCTGTGTTCTTCACTATAATGTATTCTACATACTTCTGAAAGGTCAATTTTCCTGAAATACTGCTTAGGTAACAAACCTAAGGTAACTAGATAAAATGTTGCTTAGGTAAGTACATGGTACATGATAAATATATCCTCAACCTCCATACTTCAAGGTTCTCCACTATTTGTTCCAAACCAACCTTTCCAGTTTTAGCACATTTGACTCTTACAGGATTACCATATCCAAGTACATTCACTTACCAAATTTCCCAGACTAAACTCTGCCACCTCCAAGATGCTTTTTTTTTTTTTTTTTTTTTTTTTTTCTGTACGCAGGCCTCACCGCTATGGCCTCTCCCGTTGCGAAGCACAGGCTCCGGGCGCGCAGGCCCAGCGGCCATGGCCCAGGGGCCCAGCCGCTCCGCGGCATGCGGGATCCTCCCAGACCGGGGCACGAACCCGCGTCCGCCGCATCGGCAAGCGGACTCCCAACCACTGCGCCACCAGGGAAGTCCCTCCAAGATGCTTTTGAGCACATTATTCCTTCCACTAGGTGAATGCACTTTTCCTTTTTTCTTCATCCAGTTCTCATCTATCCTTCAAAATCTACTTCAGATTTTACCTCCTCTAATCTTTCCAAACCACTTAAGCTTACAATGATTTCCCCTCCTTTTATTCTTAATAATATCTGTTGTCTTTAATTAATCACATACTACTTACTATCTCCTACGGCTATGTTGAACTGTCATTAAAATAGTATTTTACTCCCAAACTTTCCAATGTCAAAAGGTCTTGACTGCCCAAATTAGAACACAAGCTGTCTGAGAGTAAAACCCTATCTGATATTAACAGGTGCTCCATTCAGCATATATATGAGATATAACTGAGTGGACAAACAGTGAAAATGACTATTTCGTTTTTCATATATAATAATTGCCTTAGAGAACTTTATTAGGTAAGAAGTTTTCACAGGAAGGTTTCAATTTTATGGGAATATTTGAGAACTGTATTTCATTTAAATAATTACAGTAAGAACCATAAGCCATGCTATGAAAAATACCACATAATGAAAAGCAAATCATTTCATTACACTCTCTTTATATATAAACAAAATCCTTTTATAGTATTTATCAAGTAAATGAGATTACATCTAAACCATGTGGAATGAAGGCTACCAAGGTCCAAAAGGACAGATAGCTACACTTTGTGTTTGACAATTTTATTTCTTGCTTTTTCATTAAATTGATTTAAAAATTTAAAGATTTAAAAATTATGCATGCTAGTTAATATTTCTCTAAAATTTACAATTTTCCACCATAATATAATAAATACATGTTCCCGAGGACTATATAATCTTGAAAGTCCTTTCCAATCCCACCCATATCCCTGATTCTGTGATTTTTGTGGTGACACTCCTTTGTAAAGTAAAAATGATAGATGTTTGTCAATCCAAGAAACAAAGATTTTCTTTACTTTTTATGAAAAAGCAAACTCCTAACTTTGCAAAGGAAGACTTGGTTAAGCTTTCTGGAGGAAAAGCAGGTCAATCAAATTATAATTAGCTCTAATTAACCCTCCCAAGAGCTGTCAACTTCTTTACCTGCAGCTGCCTCATCCTCCAAAAGGTGCAAAATTGAATTCTGCCTCTGAACATCAAAGAAAATCAAAGAAACAATGTTCAATCTCTGTTTATAAACAGAAATCCCTAATCAAAGACAGACACACAAGTACATCTATCTAATAAATTTTACCATGTGAACTTTGTTCAAAATATAAATTAGTTAAAACTCTGTTTTGACAATACATTTAACCCTGAACACATATTTTCTAGTTTAGTGAAGAAAAAACTATTTTCCTACTTCTCCAGTTCTGGTTACAAATGTACCAAAAGAAAACATTTACAGTATTAGAAATTCCTTTCATAATCAGAATTTATATCCTGTTCATTGAAACCTAGTACCACTCAAAGGCTACTTTTTTAGCTATCCAATAATTAGAATTCATCTGCAGTTTGGAGTTTAAAAACAGAAATTTAGTCCTTCCAAATTAACTTTTAGAGAATTCAGTTAGAATGAAAATTTTATCAAATTTTGTTTGTTTTCATGGAACTTGACCAAGAGTTCCAAATTTGAATCTAGATATAATAAGATCTAAATAATAAATAAGATTCTTAAATTGATTTGGAAGAAAAAAAATCAGTGAGAACTGGTAAGCAAATTCTGAAAAACAACAACAATAAGAAGGAAAAAAAGAAAGAAAGAAAGGAAACAAATAATGTGGGACATGGCCCAAGAATTTAAGGCATATATAAACTACAAAAGTTAGTACTAGCCAAAGAAGAGTTAGATAAAACATTCATTCACCCAATATTTATTGACAAAGCAACTGGAAAGATTAGATAGCCCAAACAGACCCCTAGATTATATGAGAATTTAATTTATGGTAATGGAGATACCACATAACAATGAGTGGTTGTGACAACAAACTATTTGGAAAAAAAGTGTAAAGTGTAGACACTCATCTCATACCATACACCAAACAGAGTAATTTCTTAGGTGAGCTAAACAAAAACAGAGATGGGAGGAAAACCAGGTAAATATGTATCTGAAATTGCTAGGAATGAAATTTTTTAAAGTTAAAAAAAGGGGGGGGGAGAAATCACAAAGAAAAAGATAGATTTGGCAATACAAAAACACCTGTGTTTAAAAACTTTTAAAAAATTAGAAAGACAATTTGTATATAGGGGAAAATATTTGCAACAGATTTGGTAGAAATAGGCTTGATAACTACAATGTGAAGAGATCTTATAAAATGATGTGGGGAAAGTGGGAAAACAGTTATTAAGAATAGAAGTGAAGAAGAAAAAGCAAGAGTGGGAAGGGGATACAAATGACATAAGGGGCATATATGGTCAGGAGTTGCAGAATGTCATGAGCAATCACATCAGGAAATCAGCTTCCTTGAATATGAAGAATTGTGATGGAAGTCACAATTTTATTTGAAACCCATGGTCATAGACAATCTTTGGTATCTAATGCGGATGACAATGAATCAAAGTATGTACAATACTTTCAAATAGGGTGATTTATTTATGTAAGGTTAGGTAGGACTAGAGAAGTCTTGTTTTTAGTTCTAAAGTAGTTTGTGAATAAATCATTTAACACAATGTCATGAGTCACACAGCAAAGTAAGAGAATTGAAAGTGTTTCTCACAGGTTAAACTGCCAAGACAGGAGTTTTATAGTATCAACTGCCTTATCACTACTTCCTCCTTGGGTAAAATTTACTAGTTTGTCAGCCAAGTTAATATATGTTGCTCTTACATTAAGAAACATAAAATGTTTGGCATCTGCATAGATGTTTAAAATATACCCTGGAAAGGTACTCTCTTAGCAACTGATGTATGGAATTTTACAGATTTATATTTGCTTGTTTTTGGTTAAATAAGGAAAATTATCGAGAGTAATGCCTACTTTGGTATACAATCATGTCTCTGACAACTCACCACCTATAGGGCACCTATTCTGAAGGAAATGACGGTTTTCCTCTATTTTTCATTTTTCTTACTAGATTGAGAGCTCCTTGTAAAGAGTATATCTAGCTTTCACAGTGCATTCACACAAAACGAGCATTAAATAAAAGAAGCTGAAACATCTCCCTTGCCAAGTTGCCCTTATAAGTTACTGCAGGCATGTGTGAAACAACTGATGAAAGAATGCTGAATGTGGTCCCTGAACAGCCAGAAAATAAGTACCTCACAGTATGGAAACCAGAACCCTAACATCAGTTCTAAGACAACTGATATAGAATATACTGTAATCAAATTGAACTGAAAGGTTTCTATGAAGAATAAGATCACTTTCCTCCCAAACTTTTCTAACACTGAAAATTCTGAGTCTAGTTAATCTAACACAATTAAAACAGTTCTATAGTATCAATAGGGTAAAACAATTTCTCTCAGAATTCTTAAAATGGTAAGAACTTTTCTACATTAAAAAGAAACAACTATTTGGAAATGGGTATCTGAAATAATTGTCTTTGTTTGCTGAAGCTGGGTTAGAATGCTACATTCATCTCCAGTGAATCACTAGATAATGGCTGCTGTCTGCAAATAGGAATGCCAACTGGGCTGTCTTCGTGTTTCTTTTCCAAGCAAGTTGTCTTTAACTTAGGCAGTTACTTGGGCAAAGTTTAACATTGGAGAATACATGGGTCATTTTTTTGATTCTCATAAAGGGAATTAAAGTTGCAAAATAAATCCAACCAAGTTTGTTTAACAAGTTTCTCCACTCAGATTGCTATTATTGTAGGAGCTTTATAATCTTTTTTCTCAAAGAGGGTGCTTTTTTGTTTGTTTTATTTGCTTTTTAAAAATCATTTTAACATCATTGTAGACTACACATGGTTGTAAGAAATAATACAGAGAGGTTTCCTGTACTCTTCACTCAGTCTCCTCCAATGGTTATACCTTTCATTAGTATAGCAGAATATCACAACTAGGAAATTTCATTGATACGATTCACCAACCTTAATCAGATTTCACCAGTTTTATAAGCACTCAGCAATAAAAAGGAAAAACATAAATACACAAAACAACCTGGATGGGCTCCAAGGGAAGGATGTTGAATGAAAAAAGCCAATCCCCAAAAGTGACATATTGTATGATAACATTTATATAACATGCTTGGAAAGACAAAATTATAGATACAGAGAACAGATTAGCGGTTGCTAGATGTTAAGAGATGGGGCATGGAAGGAGGTGGCTGAGACTATAAGAGTAGCAGGAGGGATCCTTGCAAAGAGGGTTTTTAATAGAAAATACAGGTTGACATTCTGCAGTTACAAGTGACTATCTGAAATGGGAACACAGGAACATTTTACTACAGCTCCCTTTCAGAATAGAAAAAAAACCTGGCAAATACATGTATTTTTCTTCTTTTTTCCTCTGAAGATGAGATTGGCATCTTGGAATATCTACTAGTTCCATACAGAACTATTGTAAAAAGTTCAGATCACTAAAGAAGAATAAAAGGGGTATAAGAACTCATATCAATTCTAAAAATTGGAGGCTTTACTGTTTAATAAATGCACAAAATTAACAACTCTCTTCAAGTGTGAAAATGTGAATATTCTTTAGTAATCACATATTATTGTTCCTTTTAGAGATATATTTAATCTGTTCTTAAAGTTTCCCTTGTTGCTTAATCCATAAACCAAGATAGTGCACATGCCAGCTGTTCCAGCTGTATCTAAGTTCATGCTCAACTGTCCACAGAGAATCCTGTGCTGATCTGACATCACGTTTCAGCCTTGGGACTTCACGCCCTCCTCAGGCGTTCAACCCAACCTTTACACAGGTGAGGCCAACTACAACTGGGCTTATCTGAACTTGGAGAAATTTCCCGTGTTTCTTTAGGGCAGAGACTGGTTTAGACAAGCTAAATATTTTGGCTTTGGACTGTTCACCAATTCATTGCTGCCTTAGGTCATAACACTATGCTGAAAGAAACTTTAAAAACAACTTGTATGAGAGTAGGCTTTAGAAAGCTGTTGATCAAAGGAAGTTGCTAGAAAAATGGCCCATGCCTGTTAAAAGTTGTTAGAACTTGAAGAAAAAATAACAAGCAGTATACATAATTTCATGGGAAACTGTGCTCATGATTTTAAACAGTTAGGTTGCATTATTCTGTAAGGCATGAAAACTCATTAAAAATACTTAGATTGTAGAGAATAGTACCACCAATTCTTTACAAAACAGTGAGTTAAGTACTATGGTAGCCATCCCTGGTTGAAAAAAAAAAATGTACCTGATCCTTCTAGTGGAAAAGGATCCCTTCACAGCTTGCTCTTTCATTCTTTTAATTTCTTTCTTCCCTTGCTCTCCCTTCCTTTTCCCCATTCTTCCTGTCTCCCTCTCTTTAGTTCTTCATTGCTTTCTTTTTGGGTCATTACACTAAATAAAGGTAAATTAATTTCCATAATTTAAAATAGCTATTGTACCTTCAAAAGGAGAGGTTATTCTGCTTTTAGGATCAGGTCTCACAATAATTAAATTAAAAGTTTTAAATGAACAAAGGATATCAAATTGTGCTCTCTTCTCCTTTGGAAGCAACTGGAAAACAGCACTGTAAAATAAATTGAAAGTCAATCTAATGGTGTTTTAATAATTAGGTTACCTATGTATTTAAAGGATTTATATGGCATAACTATTAGTGCTGTACTGATTTCATATCAAGATCTTCAAAAAAGGGGAAAGAAATTTTGTCATTTTTCATACGACTCAAATTACTGTTTTTTAAAAGTTTTTAAGAGAAGAGTTAATCACAATTACTTTGTAATTTTTATTTTTTTTACATCTTTATTGGAGTATAATGGCTTTACAACATGTTAGTTTCTTCTGTACAACAAAGTGAATCAGCTATATGTATACATATATCCCCATATCCCCTCCCTCCTACCTTCCCTATCTCACCTCTCTAGGTCGTCGCAAAGCATCAAGCTGATCTCCTTGTGCTATGCACAAGCCATACTACTAGCCATACATTTTACATTTGGTAGTGTATATATGTCAGTGCTACTCTCTCACTTTGTCCCAGCTTCTCCCCTACCCCCATGTCCTCAAGTCTGTTCTCTATGTCTGTGTCTTTATTCCTGCCCTGCCACTAGGTTCACCAGTACTGTTTTTTTAGATTCCATATATATGTGCTAGTGTACAGCATTTGTTTTTCTCCTGGCTTCACTCTGTATGACAGAGTCTAGGTCCATCCACCTCATTACATGTATTTGTAATTTTTAAAGAATGGCTAATTATGAAAAAAGAAATTAATCCTTGGAAAAATGGAGTAGTATCTTCACTAAAGCATAGAAACTCTTTCATTAACAATAAGTCTGAAATCCCCTTAAACCGAATAATAACATTCTACATGAATAAGAAAAGATGAATGGTATGCAAGGTCAATACACTAAAAAAAATGGACAGTTTTGGGTTGATTTTGGATGGTATATTTTTATTGCAAGTGTCTGTTTCTGAAATGAGTAGTTGTTCCAGTATGTATGCACGTGTTTGTATACACATATATATTTTAAAAATTATTTTTGCTAAAACTGGAAAATACGCATTAATCTATACTATGAATTAAAACATCTTTACTCTCAATCTCATTTCTCTTGCTCTGTTAACTGCATTATTATAGACTCTCAATCAACAAATTACAAAGCCTCGACTGCTTTTTCTGATTATTACTGAACATGCTATCCCTGTTAAGTCTGGTTGACTTTACCCTCATGGTATCTTTCACATTGACCGCCCTGGTATACTTGGTATAATTCCATTGCCACTACCCAGTTAAATCCTCCATTGCCTGTTATCTGGACTTCTCAAATTTTAAGGTGCATTCATATCACCCAAGGACTTGTTAAATGCAGATTCTATTTCAGTAAGTCTTGGGGTAAGACCTGAGACCCTGCATTTCTAAGTTCCAGGTGTTGCTGACACTTCTGGTCCTCAACCACTCTTTGAGTACCAAGGATGCAGAGTTCTAGACCTGCCCTGTCTAATATGGTAGCCACTAGCTATATGTGGCTATTGAGCACTTGAAATATAGCTAGTAGGCTGAAGAACTGAACTTTTAATTTAATTTTCTTCAGTTTGCATTTAAATTTAAAAACTTAATAAGCATAAAATATTTTTCCATTACACAAAAGTTTTTTGTTTTGGTAGAACTGTATTTCACTTTTATCACTGTATCATTTAAGATATTAGTGTTGAACTGTAGCGTTTGTGTCAGGCATGTGAGTCATTTGAGTTGTATACATAAACATATAACTGATCTAGTCACTTTAATGAATTAATTAATTTCAAAAATTTTTTACACAACAGTGTGCTTATCTGAATATTTTATACAGACAGCGTGAGTTACAGTAATACTTGTGTAAATCATGATTGGTAATTAAATTGAAATACTTATTTTTATTAGAATATAGTTAAAGTATTTTTGTATTTAAAAAAGTAGGTATGGAGAAAATTTTTAATTTAAAATGAAGACATTATTGATGCAGAATAAAGTAAAGATGAATTAGCTAGTAATATAACCAGGATAGAAGACAGACTAGAAGAAAATCTGTTGCAAGTTTTATGATGAATGCAGTTGCAATTTACAAAGCTGTTTGTTGTGTAAAATTTTTTAAACATATGAAAAGTGAGAAATTGAGAGGTTTTTGCAAATGTGCAATGAGTTTGTTAAGAAGTTTTCTCTTAACAGTCAAATAAGAACGAATGAAATTAGTCACTTGATATCAGAAGTAAATGTTCAACATTTGCTAACTTTGGCCAGCTATAAAATGGCTTGGATTTTTTTGCATAAAAGAGTAAACCATTTTTAGATCAATATGGTAATTTGTTATGATAGAAGGTTATAAGAAATATTTAATAAAAAATCTAAGAACTTCAATTAAGTCACAAAACAAATATCCATAGAATGCAAGACATTTCCAACAATATCAATGACCAATTGATTCAAAATTGGAAAAACTACACGTACCTTTCTTCAGCTTTAGATAAGCAATGGGATATAGGAGATACTATCAAATTCATACTTCAGGCATGTATTGTCTTAAAGGACTTCCAAATTTATGACAAAAAGTTGTCAATCTACAGCCTAAAAAAATCAGACTTATGGTGTAGATATTTTAACTTTTACATGTGTCAAACAAGCATTTCAGTTGGATAATGAAGAAAAGTTTTTTTTATCATAATAGGTGCTCCAGCTATGTTGGATCAAAAATTCTGATTTGCTAACATTTTCGAACAAGAGACTGTGTTCTTTATTGTTTCATGCCATCGTAGGATATATTTTGAAAATTTCTGTGCTCAGTTTCCTGAAGCTGACTGTATGAAAAACATCATGGATACAGTTGTTAACCTTGTTTAATATATATGTGCAAATTCTATGAATCTTCACTAGTTTAGAAGACAATGAATTTAAATATCCTGTGTTCTTTGCCAGGGCTCCTCGGCTGAGCTGTGGAAGAGCTTAATAAAGATTTACTGTATTTTTAATTCCAGTTGAAGACTTTCTTAAAACAAAAGGAATGGTTGCCTAATATTCAATAGTCAAAGACAAAAAATGGCAGTGTGATTTACATTTTATTATCAATATCACACTGTACACGAATGAGCCAAATTTGAAGCTCTAAGGAAAGAGAAAGCTTATTTGTGAAGCTAGACAAGTATAAGAATTTATACTGATATTGAAAATTTTCATAATATAAATCAATAATGATTTACATATTTTCTACCATAAATCAATATGTAGATTTTAATTATTGATGCTATGTAAATTAGCTCCAAAAACCTTAAAATTTTTGAAGTATGCTTAGTTGATATTGATACATTTACAGTTGCTTTCAATATATGAAGTACTCCTTTGAATTTATGATATACTTAACTTGAAAAGATGTGGCTTTGAAATGATGTGGCTTTAAAGACTAAGTCTTCTAAATACATGAAAAAGTTTTACCAATATGGACACAAATATTAAAAGAAAAATATTTTTGGTATTCATTTTAGTTACTGGGAATGTTTTAACTTTATTTGGAACATTTGGGTATATGAATATAAAACTATAAATCTTGTTAAATCTAATCACAGGAGTGTTTCCAATGAAAATTTAGTGTACAAATTAAGATACGCTGTAAGTATAAAATAACACTGGACTTCAAAAATACAGTATGAAAAAAGAATGTAAGAATATCTCATTAATGAATTATTTCATGTTAAAATGATCATATTTTAGATATATTAGACTAAAAATATATATTTAAAAGAATTTTACCTGTTTCTTTTTACTCTTTTCAAAATGTGTCTACTAGAAAACCAACAAGGCATAGTTGGCTTCCAATGTATTTCTACTGGACAGTGCAGGTCTAGACTATTATAAAAGCCTCTTAGCTGATATTCGGTTACTTCCAAACCTGCTGCTAAGTTAACTTTCTTAAAGTCTAGATAGTCTTCATTCATCCCTTCATCTATTCACCAAATATTTATTGAGTACCTACTCTAAGTCAGTGATTGTTCTAAGATAAATCAGAGAACAAATGAAAGATAGCTGCCCTCCTCATGAAGCTTACCCTCTAGTTGGTGGATATAGATGAAGGACAAAAACATAACAAGTATAAAATATATAAGAAAGCAATCAGGAATACCAAAAAACTTATCCACAGACAGTGAGAGCTGGAGCATTAGTGGGGTGATGGTGCAGGGATGTCAGAGGGGCTGGAGAACTAGTAGGGGAGTGGGGGGAAGAGTGGTAAGAAATGAGGTCATTGAGGTTAGAGGGGTGTAGGGATGGGGGATAGGACTGGCTTTTATTCTGAGTGAGATGGAAAGTTCTGGAGAGTTCTAACAAGTTTTAAAAGGCTATTTCTGGCAGCTGTGTTCAGATCAGACTGTATGGGGGTGGGGCAAGGGTAAAAGCTAGGTGATCTGGTAGGAAGCTATAATTACAGCACAGGCAGAAGATGATGATGGCTTAGACCAGTGATGGAAGTGATAAAAAGTGGCAGAATTCTCCAATTTTTAAAAAGTAGGGCCAACAAGTTAGATGTAGAGTGTGACAGAAAGACAGGGGTCAGATTATAGGTGGAACAAGTTGATCTTTCTTCTCCTCTTGTCAAGTATCTTCACTGGCAATCCACTATCTCAAATCTTAGATTGGTATTCAAGTGCCTATAGGCTTTGGCCCCAACACAACACCTCTCCACAGCCCCCAAATGTTATTTCCTAATGCTTTCATCTGTCCACGTTTCCCTTATGTTCCTAGGTCTTTAATAATGATAAGATAAAAGAATACAAATCAAAACTATTATTTTTTAGGAACTTACTATATTACTGATAGCTTTAGGCTCTTAAACTCTAAAGAACTAGGAAGAAATTATAAGACAGACATTATCATCATATTTTTAGATACAAACATATTAACAAGTAATAGTAAAAGCATACAAAAGAGGGCCCATTTTGACTCTCAAGATAAGACTTTCCCTTTCATACCACGATTTTCATACTGCGCCCTCTGCCTGGAATGCTATCCCCTTTCCATGTCTGGTCCACCTTCTCTTTAATAAAAGTCTCCTTATTCCATCAGCCAGAATTAGGTTTTCTTCCTCTAAATCAAATCGTTAAGACAAATCATTTCCACCTCTTTCTCCGCACCTAATATTTCTTCTTCTATTATTAATAATAATGACCATAATAGTTAACATTTGTTGAGTGCTTACTTTGTGCTATATACATTTATACTATCATATTACCTTACTTTACTAAGTATGCTTGATATTCTAAAGCTTTTAAGTTCCAAGCATTTAGGAGAAAAGAAAATTTTAAGTAAATGTAGAAAAAACCCTACCCCTTAATTTATTCTACATGTAAAAATTAACAAAGAAGATTTATAAATGTCCACTTTGAGCATTCAAAGAAAGACTAAAATGTAAATCGGCCTGGCCATATAAACTGATGCAAGTATTGAAGATACAGAACTAAAAAGGCATATCAAAGTACAAAAAACCTTAATAAAATGGGGGTCTAAAAACTGGACAAAAAATAGAGGACTTTTAAACACTTTTAATTTGGAAATAATTTCAAATTTACATAAGAGATACAAGAATAGGAATAGTACAAAGAACATCTTTATATCCTTGGCCCAAATTTACCTAACTCACAGATTCACCCTTTTGCCAACATGTCCATGAGTGAGAAATAATGTATTCTTGTAAACCACTTATATTTCAAGGTTGTTGTTACCGAGATTTTGCATGTTCTCAATCTCTCACTTATATACATAGGTACACACATATGTATACATATACATACTTATATACACATATGTATATAAATGTATATACACATATACACACACAATTTTTTCTAACCATTTGAGGGTGAGTTACATTACACTCATCATGGTTCTTTACCCCTACAAACGTCAGTATTTCCTAAGTATAAGGCTATCTCTTATACAACCATAGTACAGCTATCAAATTTAAGAAATTTAACATTGAACCAATACTTTTATCTAATCTACAATCTGTATTCCAATTTTGTTAATTGACCCAATAATATCCTTTATAGCATTTTCCCCATTCCAGTGCAGGATCCAGTGTAGGATCAGCTTTTTATTTAGTTTTCATGTCTCTTTATCATCTTTTAATCTGGGACCTTCCCTCCCTCTCTCCTCCCTCCCTCCCTCATCCTTTCTCTCTTTCTTCCTGTCTGTCTCTCTTTCTCTTTTCCCCTTCCCTCTCTTTCTTTTGTTCCTCCCTCCCTCCTTTCCTTTTCATTCTTTTGTTTCTTTATGTCATTGACAGTTCTGAAGAATATAACCCCCACCCACATCCCCAACACACACACACCTTTAAAAAAAATAAAGCTGTCCCTCATTTGGAGTTTGTCTGATGCTTCCTCATGGTCAGATTCAGGTTTACACATTCTTAGCCATAATACTACATAACTGATGTTGTGTCCTTTTCAAGGTATCACATTTGAAGTCACACATGCCCATCTGTTCTTCACGTGGTGGTATCCATTTTTAGCACCAGTCTAGGAGTTGTCTGATTTCACTACTGTATAATTACTATTTTCCCCTTGCAACTAATAAGCAGTTTCTAAAAAGCCACTTTAAAACCATGTAAATATGTAAATGGTCTGCTCTTCATAAAAAAAATTCCCCCTAGATTTAGCATTTTATGATTAGAGTCTGATCCAGCCATTACTGAAACAGATGCAAAATGCTGACTTCCCAAATCTGGCAGCTTCTCTGATAACTGTAGTTATCAGTCAGCACTCAACAGTCTATAATGAGCAAGAACCCTCAGTTCTCCCCATTAATTAATTCATCTCTTGACTATGGTATGGACTCATGAATCACAATTCTTTCAATGGTTCATTACTGTATTTAATTATTTTGGTGCTCAAGTACTTCCAGATTGGCCAGTGGAAGGCCCTTCAAGCTGGTTCCTTGTGACATGATCCCATCATTTTGGGCATTTCCTTATTTTCTAGCATAAGATGTTTCAGGCTTATTTTGTACTTACCCACCCCCGGCCCTGAAATCAGTCATTTCTCCAAGAAGCCTGGACTCCTATTAGTGGGAAATGGGCACTTAGATATGCTATATACTCCTTGCTATTGAGGTGTCTGCTTCTTGGCTCTTTCAGCTGTCAGAGTTAGGATTATATATATATGTATGTATACACACACACGTGTGTGTGTGTGTATACATACATATATATATATATATACGGGCACATATTATTCATATTCACATACATACATACATATATATTTTAGAAACGATGCATTCACAATGATACATCCAATTCTAGTCCATCCACAGGATTCTTTCTTGACTTCATTCTGCTTTGAATGTCTTTGCTTTTTCATTGAGATTCTGGCTCTCAACAACAATCAACACATTTGCTGAGACCTATATTACATCTTAAAATTGTTTTAGAATGGCTTTGGCCACACCTTTAAAATAACAACAAGACAACAAAACATACTATAAAAGTTTTGGGATTTGTTTGCAATTCTTTTCTAACTCAACCCAACATGTCAAACACTGAACATAAATACTGTGCTCATAAGTTACTGAAATTGATTCTTTCTTTTGTTTTCCTTTGGTATATTTATGGTATTCATTTGACATGCAAATGAATTAATTTATTTCACTTTGCTTGTAGTTTTAAGCTCATTTTCCCTTTCCTATCTTTCCTGATTTCTTTATATATTTTTAAAATGTGTAGAATATTAACATGTCCCCCAAAGTAAAAATTACATAAAAAGGTATTCTCAGAGAGGTGTCACTCCCTCCTGCATCTTGTCCACTCTGTTGCCCACCCGTGTTGTAGATAACCAATTTCATTGCTGCATAGCTTATCCTTCCTTTGGTTCTTTTGTAAAGATAGATACACACAATAATTTCTCTTGTTTATAAATGATAATATTATATACACTCTTTCATCCTTTGCTCTTTTTTACTTGAAAGTATCTCTTGGAAATCACTTTGTACTACTGAGGAGATCTTCCTTCTCTCTCCTGCAGCGGCATAGGGCTCCATTGCACGTATGGACCACAGTCCATTCAATCACCTATGCTTAGGAGATTAAGGTAGTTTCCAATATTTCCTAATTACAAATAATATCACTATTAATACTGTACATATGTATTTTAATATTATTAAAGGTATACCTTCAGGGCAAATTCCTAGAAGTGAGGTTGCCAGGTTGAAGGGTAAATGCATACATAGATTTGTTAGAAATGCCAAATTCTCCTTCATAGCTGCACGCCATTTTGCATTACCACCAGCAATGTATGAGGATGCCTGTTTTGAAACAGCCTTACCAACAGTGCACTGTCAAGCTTCTGAATTTTTGCTAATCTGATGGATGAAAAGTTGTACTGGCATATCTAAAAAAAATAGCTTTGCTGAGGTAGAATTTGTATATATAATAGTAAAATTTACTAATTTTAGGTATATGGTTTGATAACTTTGCTTAACCCAATGTCACAAAAGTTTCTTCTGGAGTTTTAGTTCTTACGTTTAGATCGGTAATCCATTAAGAGTTAGTTTTTGAATATGAAATGAGGTAGTGGTTGAGATTCAATTTTTCTCACACTAATATTCCCTTGTTCTAGCACCATATATTGTAATGAGCAGCTTTTCCTCACTGAATTGTCTATGAACGCTTTCAAATACTAAGTGACCCCAAGTGACGGTCAATTTTCCACTGGTATCAGATTGCTGTTAGCTTCAGGATTAAAACACTCAGAACAAGAAATTTAGTTCACATAGTTCCCCTCTTCCCAGAGGAGCAGCTTCTCTGCATTCATGTTCCAATTCCTTTGGTTGTTGCTTAGTGTGTAATGTCCAGGTTTTATCTCTTGGAGAATTTCCTCTGCAAGTGTCTTGTTCAGTTCTAGAAGCTGGAAGTCCCGTCTCAATGTAGATTTTTTTTTTTTTTTTTTTTGCGGTACGCTGTCCTCTAACTGTTGTGGTCTCTCCCGTTGCGGAGCACAGGCTCCAGACGCGCAGGCTCAGTGGCCATGGCTCACGGGCCCAGCCGCTCCGTGGCATGTGGGATCCTCCCAGACCGGGGCATGAACCTGTGTCCCTTACATCAGCAGGCGGACTCTCATCCACTGCGCCACCAGGGAAGCCCTCAATGTAGGTTTAATTGGTATTTCTCTTATTATGAGAAAGACTGAATATCTTTTCATGTTTCATATGACCTATTTATAACTTTTTTGGTGAGTGATCTGTTCATGTCTTTTACCCATTTTTCTATATAATTTTTGGTTTCATCTAAACTGTTAAAACTTCTGCTTATAATTTGTGTATATGGATGCAATTGAATTTTGCATATTAATTTTAATTTACAAAATTTATTTATTTATTTGGCTGCATTGGGTCTTCATGGCTGTGTGCCTGCTTTCTCTAGTTGTGGCGAGTGGGGGCTACTCTTCATTGTGGTGCGCGGGCGTCTCACTGCAGTGGCTTCTCTTGTTGCGGAGCATGGGCTCTAGGCACAGGCTTCAGTAGTTGTGGCACACGGGCTCAGTAGTTGTGGCTCGTGGGCTCTAGAGCACAGGCTCAATAGTTGCGGCACACAGGCTTAGTTGCTCTGCAACATGTGGGATCTTCCTGGACCAGGGCTCGAACCTGTGTCCCCTGCATTGGTGGGCGGATTCTTAACCACTGCCTACCAGGGAAGTCCCTTGCATATTAATTTTATATCTTGCTGGCTTGTGGATTTTTCCAATGAGTTAGTTTTATCATTGATTCTCTAAAGTTTTCTGGATTACTATTATGTTATCTGCAAACAGAGATAGCTTTATTTTTTCTTTTCCAATTCGTATGTCCCTAGTTGTCTTTCCAGTCTAACTGCATTTTCTTTTTTTGTGCTACTTTTATCAGGTTTAGGCATCGAATGTTATACTTGCTCCCAGAAAAGAATTTGGAAATTTTCTTTCCTTTTTTTTTTTTAATACTCTGAAGTCATTTATGGCGGATTGTTTGCCAGAGGTTTGGTTAGATTCCCCTGTGAAACTATTTGGCCTGGTGCTTTTCTATAGGGTGGCTTCTTGGTAACTTTATTTCTTCTATGGAAATTGGTATATTAAACTTTCTATCTCTATTGAGGTTAGTTTTGGTAAATGATATTTTCCTAAAACATTTTAATAGGTGAGTTAATCCCAGTTATGTTAATTAAGATGTTCAGTCTCAATTTTGTCATACTGTCTTTTGTTGAAATTATTGTGTATATTTAGTGCATCTCTTCATTCATGTGTCCCTTTTACTTTTTTTTTTTTTTTTGGTGGTACACGGGCCTCTCACTGCTGTGGCCTCTCCCGTTGCGGAGCGCAGGCTCCGGACGCGCAGGCCCAGCGGCCATGGCCCACGGGCCCAGCCGCTCCGCGATACGTGGGATCCTCCCGGACCGGGGCACGAACCCGCGTCCCCTGCATCGTCAGGCGGACTCCCAACCACTGCGCCACCAAGGAAGCCCCCTTTTACTTTTTTAAAAAGATTTCTCTTGGTAATTAGGAAGATGTGTATTTTCATTCTACAGGTTACATTTGCATTATTGCCTTTTATAGTGCCTGAGATTCCCTCAATCTTTACCTCATCTTTTTAATATTTGGTGTCAGTTTTAAATAATATTCAGTGACTATTATACTTTACTCATACAACAGAATGATTTTATGCTATTTTCCCTTTTTTTCTCCCTTCTCTCATTAAAAAAAAATTGCATCTTTGATTTTTGTCAGACATGTAATGTTTACACATTATTCTTTTACCCGTGAACTCACTCTCATTTTAGTCTCAGCTATACAATAACAGATAGGAAACGCTCACTGTTTGGAAATTCTTGTCAAAGTCATCCCAGGCATTTTCTGGCTGGGTGAAACTCACCTCTCCCAGATTCCTCAGGAATACTACATGTGTACATTATTCTCTGAATACTGGCACATTTTAAACTGTTTTTCTATGGCCTTGATATCTGGGAGTCAACTTGGTGGTATACAATATTCTTGGTTTACACATTCTTTCCTTTAGTTTCATGAAAATATTGCTCCACTAATGACTTACTTTGTATGTTGTGTCAAGAAGGCTGATGCTGGTCTAATTCTATTGCCTTTGTAAGTTATTTGACCTTTTCATTTGGAGGCACTATGCATATTTTTTTCTCTATCTTTAAAGTCTACTAGTTTTACTAGGATATGTCCTACAATTGATCTTTCCAGGCCAAATTTCCCCACTACCCATTAACAGTGTCAGGTCATCTTTTATTTCTGAAAAGTTTTCTTGGATTATAGTTCTAAATATTAGTGCTGTTCAGTTGTTTTGATTTACTTCTTTAAGAAAATCTTTTACTTCTTTATTTCATTCTTATTTTTCTGGTTTTCTTCAATGCCTTTTCATTTGATTATATTCTTCCTTGGGAAATCTGTAATTTAGTTTTCATTTCTGGTATCATTGTGTCTTTTTCTTCTCTTTCTTTCCTAAGTTTTATCAACTCTCATTTCATTTATTCCTGTTTTTTGTCATTTTCTAAGTCAGTTTTAAATTTCTGATTTGAGGTGTTTTTTTTCTTAATGCCAAATGCTTGTTTGAGGATATTAAATTGAGTTTGCAGTGATGTGTTACAGTTTTTGTCAGCTTTGTGGTTGAATTGTTTTGGAATTTTCATTAGGAGGAAAGCTTTAATTCATATTGTCTGATTTTTACAGTTGTCTTGTAATAACAGGGACAGATTTTTTTTCCCAATTCCTTTTTCTTTCATAGAAAGAGTTCTTAGTTCAACAGCACCCTCTTCTGTGCAATTTCTTTTATGGATCTTGTTGTTGACGGTCATAGTGGAGGGTAGATAGAGGAGGTTTGGTATGTCTTGTTTCTCTTTCAATTCTGCAAGATCCTTAATTTTCCCCTCTTATTTCCTTGTTTCTCTTTATTTCCTAATCTCCAAGGGATACCACCCTTCTCTATTTGATTCTTTCCCAGAAGCAATGAATCTCGAAGGCTGCCACTTCTGGTTGCACACACTTTCTCAAGTCCTGAGAACCACAAAAACCTGGCCTCTGTTCAGTATTTTGGCATTAATAGTTGCATTTTTCTCTTTCTGGGGGTGATTTTATTTGTAGTACTTCATCTAATTGCTCTTTTTATCCTTATTCTTTTTCAGAGTTTTTAAGCCTTACCTCCTTTGCTCTTTGTACCCCAGGTTTCAGTGGCAGGCAAGCTGCAAGAATTTGTTGGAATTTTTAAACTCTATTTGTATATAGTTTGAAGGTTCTGATGTTCCCTGTCCAGTAGCCATATTTAAGGTATGGGTCCTGGGAATTCCCTACGTGTCCAGTGGTTAGGACTAGGTGCTTTCACTACCATGGGCCTGGGTTCAATCCCTGGTTGGGGAACTAAGATCCTGTAAGCCAAGTGGCACAGCCAAAAAAAATCCCAAACAAACAAACAAAAGAAACCGGTATGGGTCCTGTATGGTTTTATTTTGTTCTGTAAATTTTATGTTTTCTGGGAGGATAATGTTGGGGAGATTCAAAATCAGGTGATTGCCATTGATCTATAACAATGGTCTCTTAACCTCCTACTCTTATTAATATTTTATTTGTTTGTTACTCGTATCTCTATTTCGTGATGATGTTGTTGTATTTTTCTGCTGTAAGTTACTTAAAATTCTCTGAAGAATGATGCAGAGTGAAAATTAATTTTTTTGTGTGTGTGTGTGTGGTACACAGGCCTCTCACTGTTGTGGCCTCTCCCGTTGCGGAGCACAGGCTCCGGATGCACAGGCTCAGCAGCCATGGCTCACGGGCCCAGCCGCTCTGTGGCATGTGGGATCTTCCCGGACTGGGGCATGAAACCCTGTGCCCTGCATCAGCAGGCAGACTCTCAACCACTGTGCCACCAGAGAAGCCCGAAAATTAATTTTTTAAAAAATTAATTATTTATTTTTGGCTGCATGCAGGCTTTCTCTAGTTGCAGTGAGCATGGGCTACTCTTCATTGCAGTGCATGGGCTTCTCTTGTGGAGCAAGGGCTCTAGGCATGCAGGTTTCAGTAGCTGTGGCACACGGGCTCAGTAGTTGTGGCTTGCAGGCTCTAGAGCGCAGGCTCAGTAGTTGTGGCACACGGGCTTAGCTGCTCCACAGCATGTGGGATCTTCCCCGACCAGGGATCAAACCCATGTACCCTGCATTGGCAGGCAGATTCTTAACCACTGCACCACCAGGGAAATCCCAGATTTTTACTTTTCATTATTAAAAAATATTTTAAAAAATGTTCTGCTTTGGAGGTTTTTGTTTTTTGCTTGCTTTGTTTTTATCTTTAATAAGATGAGTATGAGTAACAGAAGAAAAGAAAAAGGGAAAATAAAAGAGAAAGAAAAAAAAAGAGAAAAGCAATGAGATGGGTCATTTCAGTCCATAGATATCTGGCTTTGAAAGCAATTCCCAAGAGGAGTTTTAACTTTTCCTTTGGTAGCAGGAATTCAGCATGGGTACAGCCCCTGTGAGTGATTGCTTTTAATATCTATAGTATTTTATACTATACTGTTTACATCTGTAAGCTCTGGGATATTATACAGCATCAATGCTTTGTAATTATACCTCATATGTTTATGTACACATATACAAAACACATATATAAAATATATACACTTACCTGTTTCACATTCTGGAGTTCTTCTGTCAATTGTTTCCTTTGCCTTTCCGATTCAAATAATTTTTCCTATATTTAAAAACCACTGAATTAATAACTTGTTATGAAGGTATCAATGGGTATGATATTTAGGGCTTTGTTTCAAAGCTTATAAATTCCCCAAACATCCAATTTTTACAATTTGAAAATGTAGTTCCCAGTCATTTTTCTGGCTTTACACATACCATCTAAACGTAATTAGTTATTTACAGTATAATTGTGATGTAAACGTATTTTCTGTTACTATAATTAGTCACTTTTTTTTGGAGGGGGGCGGTCTGGCACCA
This sequence comes from Kogia breviceps, assembly GCF_026419965.1. Taxonomy (NCBI): domain Eukaryota; kingdom Metazoa; phylum Chordata; class Mammalia; order Artiodactyla; family Physeteridae; genus Kogia; species Kogia breviceps. Next base: position 27,362,950 of record NC_081328.1, read on the forward strand.
GGCAGCTTGCAGGATCTTAGCTCTTTGACTGGGGACTGAACCTGGGCCACAGCAGTGAAAGCCTGGAATCCTAACCACTAGCTACCATTGGATTCCCTGTTAGCCACTTTTTAAAACCTCAAAATCCAAGGTCCAAAATAAGTCAATCAGGATCAAAATGTATAAATATTAACTAAATGTTGGGTAATAGCTATCATTGCCAAAGAGCTTGCAAATTGAAGAGCATTATTATTACAACTTAGAGTGTCTCTTACTATACTAAAGAGGACTATGAAATTGGGTTAACTATTATTTTCTTAATTTAGTTTAGTTTTGGAAGATTATCCATAAAATTTAAGATATGACTGGTGTAACCAAAATATGAAATAATAGTTACTAAGGAACTATTATTGACATTAGGCATGTCAATGAAATATTAAAATCTTTGAACTTAAAATTCAGTCGAGCAAATATCCTAAAATGTTCAATTTTGTTAAGTATTGCATAAATAAATCTACATGTTTTTGATCAAATCAGAGATACTAAGAGTAATTTAAGAATAATTTTACTATAAACCCAAGAAGAGGAATTGCTGGAAGATTATATTGAGTGGTAAATATTCACAGCAGCATTGCAAGGTTTACAGGAAGCAATTCGCTTTCTGTTATACTTCAGCTCATTCTTGTCTAACAGATGAAATGAAAGTACATGACAATGAATATAATATAGCAATCTAATGAATCTGCCACAGACCAGAAGCAAAGAAACTGCTGGCTCCTGGGTTTTATGCAAGTCACCTTCACTTTTTGTGTCCTAGTTTTTTGCATCTGTAAATGGAAAATATATCTATTTTCATTCAGCTTTGCAAAGCAGTAGCAATGTGAACTCTGCAGAAAGGCTTTAAGTTAAATAAGGCCCATGGCACTTTTAAAAATCATTCTTGCAAAATAAAAATTAGCCATTGGTATCAAATTTTCTTGGCTTCATTTTTCTTTGTACCTCAAATCAGACATGAAGAATAGAGATGTCACAGGATAATGGGAAGTGATGAGAGACCATCTACACACCATGAACTTCATTTAACAACCTCTGCTATTTGTGTGAGTGTGTGTAATATCAATACAAGCAGAAAAACTCAAAGTGCAAACATTATCTCAAATGAAATATTTATTACTTTGTACAATCTTTTCTATAGTTAAACAAGTGGTTCTCAGCCAATAGATAGGTTCTCAGGTAAAGGAAATTATAAAATATAGAATATATTTTACCCGTGATTTTAGGTTTTGTCACAGTAGGATATGCTCAGTTACATCTCAAAAATTTTAAATGTGAATCCTGATTTACTGAATAGCTCCTCAGGAAAACTTTGTTTAAATGTTAAATTAAGTTAAAATTCTAATAATTACTACTGATATTACAATAAAAAACAGGAATATATCACTAAATTTAACAATGATAAACATTAGGGAAATAAAAATGATCTGAGAGCCTCAGAAAATTCTGATGAACCATAAGACTCAATGACTTTTGCAGAGTAAATTATATAAAAATGCTGTCTTACCAATGTAACCAACCCTGGAGATGTTTTCTAAGAGAATATGAGGAAACTACTGTCAATATATTTTTAAAACTAAATTTATATTTTTCATCTTAACTCTTGTTACACACAAAAATGTGGATAGTGGTTTCAAAGATGTAAAAAGAAATATAAAATATTCCTTTAGTAGTAAAATGCTTACATTTGGCAGTAACATGAATTGGTAATATCTTTTGAAAGGGAATTAGGCAACATGTAAAATTTTATGCATCCATATTCTTTGATAAAAGTAATTCGGCTTTCAGAAATATATTCAATTTGTACTTTTACAACTGCACAATGGCCCAAAGATACATCTACAAAGCTACTTATGATGGAATTATTTTTAATAATGGAAAACTGGAAATAGCCTAAATATCCATCAATAAGGAACTGGTTAAATAACCTAGAATAGAACCTTTTGATGATAGGAGAGGCATTAAAAAGAATTAGGTAGATCTGTGTATGTTAACCTGAAAAGTAACCAAAGATATAATCTAACAAAGAGAAGAAAAGAAGGCAAGTTGTAAAAAAGTGTGTAATGTATGCAATTTTGTAAAAGTTAAAAAATATATACACATGTATTTTTAAACATATGATTGGCTACATAGAGAAAGTCTCTGAAAGGATAAACAAGATATGTTAAACAATGGCTTCCTCTAGAGGTCAGAATTTTAAAACTAAGGTAGCAGGGAAATTTCTTTTTTTCTTTCTTTTTTTTTTTTTTGGTGTTAAAGATTTTGCTTTAATAAAAATTAAACAAATAATAGAATTTCACTTATTTAAGAAAATAATTAAAGGTAATTAAAAAATATATTCCTATGGTGAATTAATGTAGGTAAATCAAGTAGTTATGTTGGTTTTCTTGAAGATTTGAAAAATATAATGGCTTTCTGTAAAACTTAGCATATAATGTAAATTTAATATTCTACTAAACATGAAATGAAGATATATAAAAAGAACCAAAATCTGAAAGTATATTTGGGATATACTGTGTTTTTATTTCCCTTAAATCACATTGCCTTAATTCTAAATTATGTTAGCAAAACAAGATGTCCCTGAAGCATTCCCATGAACATGGGAGAAAATGTATTTTCCAATGAACATCTGAGGATCCAAAACTGTCATGGCTTGTTTTGTGGGCTTCTCATCTAATCTTTGTTGGTTCCTTATTCTTGCCACCAGCTTAAGAAAAAAGAGGGGTGAAAAGTAGCCAGAGCAGAAGGGATGACTAAAAACCACTGTTCACACTGAATCTTAGATGGAGACTGTGAAATATAAATAAGTGTATGAACTAAAAAATTAATTCTCTAAAGGTCAGCTGAAGAGATAAATATCAAATTACTTGGTATTAATATTCAATGCTAAGTTATTTGATATTAATATTCTTAAAAAAAAAAAAAAACTAAGCCCCAATACTCCAGAATTCAACAGAAGGTAATTTTCTTTCTTTTCGTTTTTAAGAAAATATAAGGAAGCTAAATTGGAGATTACCTTAAGTGTATTCACTTCTTCCAAGGCATCATTTCTTTCATGCTTAAGCCTTTCCATTTCATCTGCTTCTAAGGAATCACAGGGAAGAAGCTGTCAACATTAAAATATAAGAGAAAAGTTATACATTAGATACTAATTATGAGAACATAAAAATCCTTTTTGATGAGTCTTAGGCTTTTGCATTCCAATAACAAGATTCAGTTTCTTACTTTGGAGTCATTTCATTAGATAAAAGAGAATATTAAAATAATCTGGGGTAACAATTTATTTAAGCTTAACCTTATATTTTTGTTACTAATACAGAATTTAGATGATTATGAGATATACACACTCTATTTTCATCTTTATTATTCTTATTTTAACAATATAATTTTTCCTTAAAGTCCAAATTTTAAGACTGTGTTTATAATGTATGTGTTTATATATGTGTGTGTATATACACACAATGGAATATTACTCAGCCATAAAAATGAATGAAATAATGCCATTTGCAGCAATGTGGATGGACATAGAGAATATTATGCTTAGTGAAATAAGTCAGAAGAAAGGCAAATACTATATGATATCACTTATATGTGGAATCTAAAAATAATAATACAAATGAATGTATACGTAAAACAGAAACAGACTCACAGACATAGAAAACAAACTCGTAGTTACTGAAAGGGAGAGGGAAGGGGGGAGGGACAAATTAGGGGTATTAACAGGGATTAGGGATTAACAGATACAAAGTACTATATATAAAATAGATAAGCAACAAGGATATACTGTATAGCACAGGGAATTATACCCAGATTCTTGTAATAACCTATAACGGAATATAATCTGGAAAATACTGCATCACTATGTTGTATACCTGAAATGAACACAATACTGTAAATCAACTATACTTCAATTAAAAAGGCTTTATGAGTTATCAACATAAACTACTCCCTAAAGATGTCCACACCAAGTACATGGTATATAAGGCTAACAAAATGCTGGACATTATCAACCAAGATAGTTTACAGGAACCCAGTAAAGTACATTAATTGATTATGTCTATTATTGTTTTAACTAAATGAAATGTAATGTAACAGCCAAAGTGGCTTAAAAAGATTCCTGCACAGAAACTGTCTTGAAGATAATATTAATAATTCATGCACAGGTGAATAACAACAACAAAAAATAGCAGAAATGACTATTTTTCTTACTTCTAGCTTGATCTCTGACAGTTAATTATAAGGTAAAAAAAAATGACAATCTTATCAGAGATAAAAATCCAAGTCTAATTATAGCCATCTTCTATGCAGAAGTTATAATAGAACTAAAAATAAAGTATAGAAAATATGATTTATAGGACCTAATAGAGAAAGTGATTGCTATATAAGTATGAGCTTTAAAGCAGAGCCCTTCAGATAGGAGAGGTGAATGCAGAGAAGGAAAAGATAATACAAATAGTTAATAATATCAACCATTTGTTAGGAACTTTGTGCAGATACATTGCTAAGGACTGTATATATTCAATATTAAATCCTTACCATAACTTTGTGTCTATTTTACATGAGGGAATGGGCTCAAAAGGTTAGTAAAATGCCTAAGGTTTCACAGCCAGTAAGTGGCCATTCCAAGATTCCCACAGAGATCTGACATTAGTCTGTGATTTTTACTAACTGCTCAACAGAAAATCATGGTGGTATGGATATGATAAACTCAGATTTGCTTTCCAAGCCCTAGAATTACAGAAGTAGGGGTCATTCCTCAAGTTTTTGCAGAAATATTTTTCCTAAAATTATTGGTTCCTTTTGTTCTGACACATTTGCTTTTGTGTACCTATGGCCATTGTCCATAATAACATGATCTCATATTCTTCATCTGTCTCTGCCATTCTATTTCATAAGTACTCACAGAATTCATTCTTACATTATTTTAGATTACTTCCAAATACAATTTCAAATGTAGCAATATTTCCCAAAATGTGTTCCAAAGGATATTAATTAGATTTGTATAAAAGCATAACTGGGTGATGGTGATGGTGATAGTGGTCCTTGTAGGTCAGATAAGTTAGAGAAATGCAGGATTTAGAAAAAATTAACTTTCTTTCCTGCAGGGCTTCCAGTAGCTTTGATATGCTAATAAGCATTTTGAATATCCCCAAAGGTAACATAATGACTTGTTTTACTCAAGTTTTCCAACCACATTACACACCCCTCCTTTATTTTGTAGTATCTTGTGGGACTAATGTCTACCAAGCACATTCTGGGAAACACTGCTACTATACATTCAGATGGTCTTATTCTATCTTGTTATCTTAAGAAGTAAAAATAAACAATTCAAAAGTTTAAATGAGATCTAGATAACAGAGTTATCATAATTTACTAAGATAAATTATGGATTGGGATTTTTAGGGATGTAATCATAAATTTTTGCATTTAAAATGAAGGTAAATCATGCATAAAAGAGTCCATGGTACCACTTTGGGAGGCAAAACACTAGGTGACAGTCAGAACAAACCATGACTTTAAAAAAAAAGTTTTATAACTTTATTGCTATTTTAGGGCTAAACAGAAAAAACTGGCCATAGGTATTACTTGTGAATTCTTTGAAAAGCCCCTTTGTACCCAGTGACTTTCCAAATATGCTTCAACTAAGCAAGCAGCAAATGAAATAAATAAATTGTTGCTATTTAACATCAATGATTCCAGACAGATACCTATTTTCTAATATACCTCCAGTTCTTGGACTTTATCCTCCTTTCCTTCTTACATCCCTTTCCTGCCTGGCTCCCAAGATATAATTTTCGACCCTCAGGCCCCTTGACCTCTGCGATACCTGGTACATAACATCATAAGTCATTTCTACTCTGCTTTCTCATGTCTCCTATGGAGATATCAAGAGATACTTCAGAAAGTCACTGCACTGTGCTGAGCAAGTCTGACCTCAACTCTCCCTTCACTGTGCTCCATCATCATAATTTTTAAGTTATTTGACGTGCCAATTCTAGATAGCCACTATTGCACTGGCCACATTCCTAGCCTCCATTCATTTTAAACAGAACAAAACAACCACCTCTGTTTCAGTCTAATTTTATTGATAAACCCTTCCATTACGAACCTATCCAATTACCTCCTTTCCTTAAAATTTCTTTGTATTCCCCTTTTTCCCCTTCCATTTCCCCTGCTTACTCCTTTTACTTCTTCTAATCTGATTTACGTATCTTTCCTCTCATCCCCACATTTCAAAAATAATTACTTGTAGTGTCACCAAAGAACCTGCTATTTGACAAAATAAATGCCCCTCATCAACTTTCTTAACCACTTTGCTACATATAACATTGCTCAAGCCATTTGTTCTTGAAACTTTCTCTTCCCTAGGTTTTTCATACTCCACTATCTCATCTACCCTCAGAATATTTAGGCTGTTTTGACTTAATTTCACTTCTACTCCTTAAATGGGGGAAGAGGGAGATTCCCCAAAGTTTGTCCCTTTCCGCTGTCTTCTCTACAAGCTCTCCCTGAGTGATAACATTCACTGCCATGCTATCATAACTATCACCCTCCAGATCATTCTCAAATCCCTCTCCCGGTGTTCAGTTCCTTATTTCCAATTGCCTTTTGGTTATTTATACCTGTCAGCATCTTGAACTTACTCCTTCCAAAACACAACCCATCATCTTCTCTACCTTTCTCTTCTTATTCCCTCATTCCAGTAAAAGTAACAACATGTCATTAATCATCCAAATAAAAACTTCAGAGTTATCTTTAACTCATTCTCCCTTGGTTCTGACATCCAAATGCAAGCCTCGTTGACGACATACTTGCTTCAGTAAATATCTTAGATCTGTCTCACCATTCTCCTCATCTTCACCATAGTTTAGCTCTTTATTATTCCATATTTGGTAGTCTAGACTACCAACCACCACTTTAATCCCTTCCAAGATAACCAACACTATTTAAGATTACTATTTCTAAAATACCACTTTGATCATGTCATTATTCTCCTTAATGGCTCCTCACTTAACACAGGTACAAATTTCTAAGTTTAATATTTACTCTTCCTTCACTGACCTGCATGTACCCAATTATCTTATTTAAAACATCGATTACTCTCTGCTTACCAACACATTATACACATTATTTTCATGCTAATAAAAATGCTTATCATTCTCTGTTCACCTCTTGAGCAGATAAAATTCTATTTATCATTCAAAACTCACTCAAATGCCAACTCTGTTATGAATCTTCTCTTAATGTTCTAAGCTCTATTATTACTATGGCCTTAATACACAATGCATTTTTAAACTTTATTTGTAAATTTCTTTACATTATACCCTAAATTCCTTGAGGGGCAAGCTCCAGTTTTATTTATCTTAATAACATGTGTTGGAGCACCTAACACAATGTCACACACACTGTAGTTGTTCAATATACATTTAATGTTTTATAGATGAGTATATAGTGAAGTGGCTATAAAGTATTTACTGCTACACATAGTGAGAAATACCATTTATATCAGTGAAATATTATAATTCTTATTATATACAGTTCACTTTGATATTTTCCATTCTATTCTATTTCACTTGTTAAAATGCAACCGACTTAGTTGATTTAGCATGAACCCCATTTGTGAAAAGTCTACATTCAGATACTTATGGTGTTCTGTGATTTTAATATAATCCATTTATGGTACTTGATTAGTGCGGTAAAGCCATTGCAATATCATGGACTGCAGTCTGCTGTTGCTAATTTTAGAATACTGCTAAATGTAGGCTCCAACCTTGCCTTTTCTGGGTGTAATCTTGTGCCAGTCACAGGTATAGCACTGTGTGAATTTTTTAATATAGCAATGGTGACTAGAATCACAGAAAGATAATTATATTTTTGCTTCTAAATGCCATATTATTCCAAAACCAAATTTTTTTGTCAACTAAACAAAAGTAGGACTGACTATACTGGCTCAGCAATTCTTTCTTCTTAAAAGATAGTATCTCAAGAAATGAGTCAGACAGAATGATCAGCAAATGAAGCTAGTTGCAAAAGAGTACATACTGTATGATTCTTTTTTATTATTATTAATTTTTATTGGAGTATAGTTGCTTTACAATGTTGTGTTAGTTTCTGCTGTACAGCAAAGTGAATCAGCTATGCATATACATATATCCCCTCTTTTCTGGATTTCCTTCCCATTTAGGTCACCATAGAGCACTGAGTGGAGTTCCCTGTGCTATACAGTAGGTTCTCATTAGTCATCTATTTCATATGTCGTAGTGTATATATGTCAATCCCAATCTCCCAATTCATCCCACCCTTCCCTTACCCCCTTGGTGTCCATATATTTGTTCTCTACATCTGTGCCTCTCTATCTGCTTTTGCAAATAAGTTCATCAGTATGATTCTATTTATTACTGTGTCCATTATGCTTCCATAAAAATATTTTTAAAAAATAAATTTAGAAAAATACAAGCCCCAAAAAGGAAACATATGGGTAAAAAACAAGCATCCCTAACAGATGGATTATAAAATCTGACTCTGTTGTTTAAGATGAGATGGTTGAAGGGATGGCCAGAGGGGAATTTCCTCACCTTCACAGAATGTCATGTCAGCATCCTGACCTCAGATTAAGTGATATACTATTTCACATGAGGCAGTATACTGTTTTTCAACTAAAAAAAAAAATTGGGAAAAATACTAAAAAATACATATTTTAAAATTTGTTTCTGGTGAGCTGATTGACAAGTAATGATTTTTACAGTATTTTCAAACTGTGGTGCATAACTCATTAGTAAATTATAAGACTAAATATTTAATGAAATTAAATTGAATATTAAATAAGAACACAAGGATGTAGAAAAGGTAAGTAATGCTTTGAGACTTTTGTTTCAGTTACATATGTGAGTGTGGTGAACTAAAATGCATTCTTACTGTGGATTTGTGGATTCAGGTCATTTTATGGGGATTCTTCTGTGTGTTGACAAGCAGAATACAACAAAAGAATTCTTGTAAACTGATATAATGACTCTTGTACAATGTTTGATCTGAAGCCACAAACAGGAAATTATTGGCATGTGGGCCTTGCACCATTACCATCAGCACTTTGCTTTTGCTATCAAAATGCCACAGATTGAATATATTCTTATTTGCCCTAAAATCATATTGGCAAAAAGGAAGTAAACTACTAATTTGGAACATGAGTATTTCTTTGCAGTTGCTAAGAAATTTTTGCATGCTCATACAAAGTACTCTGAATTCCCTACTTGACTTATATTGTAAACCAACCAACCACCTTTGCCTTTCCTCATCATAAATGGATATGGTAGCTTTTAATACTTTTTGGCAATTAGAAAACAATGTTCTGCTATCAACATTAGGTAGATAAAAACAAGACACCTGGATGAGTGGAAGGAAAACCGTGCTCTTACAGCTTCAGTCTTCCTACTCTGAATGCTACATTTAGAGTAAATCAGATCTGCCAAATCAGCACCTCAATTCTGGGAGAACTAGGTAATCTCCTGAGAGTTTCCAAACAATCAGGTCTTTGGAAACTCTCTTTCTCAGCAATGGGTACTCTCATTCACTGCTGGTGGGAATGCAAAATGGTAAAACCACTTTGTAAGACAGTTTGGCAGTTTCTTACAAAACTACACATCGTATTACCGTATGATCCAGCAATTGAGTTCCTTGGTATTTACCCAAAGGAGTTGAAAACTTATGTCCACGCAAAGACCTGCACATGACGTTTATAGTAGTTTTATTCATAATTATCAAAATTTGAAGCAACCAAGATGTTCTTCAGTAGGTAAATGGATAAATAAACATCCAGATAAGAGAGATGAAAAGACATAGAGAAACCTTAAATGCATATTACTAAATGAAAGAAGCCAATCTGAAGGGGCTATATACTGTATGATTCCAAGTATATGACATCCTGGAAAGGGCAAAACTATGGAGACAATAAAAGGATCAGTGGTTGCTATGGGTGGGGGGCAAGGTTGTGGAGAGATGACAGGCAGTGAACAGAGAATATTTTGTGTAATAAAGATACTCTGTATGATACAATAATGATTGATACATGTCATTATACATTTGTCCAAACCCACATAGAATGTATACACCAAGAGTGAACTGTAATGTAAACTATGGACTTTGGGTGATTATGATGTGTCAGTGTAGGTTCATCAGTTATAATAGTCTATAAAGTCAACATAGCAAGATTTTGGCAAAAATGTATACGGATAAGATAAGCCAAAGTAATATTTGAAATGAAGAACAAGGTGGGAAAATGTGTCTTAGCAGATATCAAGACTTATGAAGTCAAATAAACCAGCAGAATAAAGAGCTCAGAAATGCCCATGCAAATATGGAAATCTTATAAATGACAGAGCTGGACTGAAAATAATCCTTCCATCCCACTGTAATATGAATTTACATTTAAAAAATTACCTTTATAAAAATAATTTAACAAAATTACAAAATTTATATCATATTTATATTTTTTTGATTGTGAATCAATAATATAATTACTACTCAAATCAGAAGAAAATTTTAATATGTAAAATCTAATGAACATAGTAAATTGAAACAAATACATTACAATTTACCTAAATTTTTTGGCAACAAAGTGATAGGGTGATCAATGAAAGATTTTTAAGCTTGAAATTATAACATATCAGGGTAACTTTCTATGGCAATATAGAAGAGAAGTAAGAGTTAACAGAGCAAAAGGAAAGATGATAAATTTCTGAGACTAAGAACTGATGCCTGAATTTTCTTTTAAAAGATAATTATGGGTACCAAAAATTATAGTATTAAATTTCATTAGATATATTTAAAAGAGTTATATAATAGGTTTCCTTATAAAAAGAAACATATTTAAGAGGGTTCCAAGATGGTGGCATAGGAAGACCCTGAGTTCACCTCTTCCCATGAACACACCCAATCTACACCTACATATAGAGAAATTTATTTTGAAGACCTGAAGGCTGAATGGACAGCTACTGCACATAGAAGGACCACATAGAAATGGGTAGTAAGATGGAAACATGGTATCCATGAGAACCCCACCCTGACCTGCAGTAGGGAGAGATGTTCTGAGGGGCCTGAGCACAGACTTGCCCACCCTGGGACATGACCAAAATACAGGAGTTTAAAGGGCACCTGGAGTAACCCTAGAGCTTCTGCTAACCCTAGAGCTTCTGCAAATGAGCAAGGAACTCCTGGAGATCTCTCTGGGGTCAGAGGGGCCAGCAACTACCATCATTTGAGTTCCCCCATGACTCCCCTGGCCCATGCCCACTCCAGCCCGAGCTGCCCCACCAAGGCAGATTTGAATGCAGCACTCCCCTGGGACTAACCCTGGCATGCAACAACTCCATCCCCAGCCAACCCACTAAGGTGGCCTCAGATGCAGCATTCACCAAGGCCTTCCTCCAGCCTGTGCCTATTCTAGCCCCAGCCACCCTGCCGAGGTGGCCTCAGGTGCTGCACTCTCCATGGACTGCCTGCTCTAGCTCTATCCAGCCTGTCAAAGCCACCAGGCACAAGCAGTCTACACAGGGAATGTTCCTCTACAAGCCATTCTTTCAAAACCACAGAGGTAGCTATTTTGCCCAATTTATAGAAACAAAAACTGAAAGCCAAATAAAATGAGGAGACAGAGGAATGTTTCAAACTAAGGATCAAAATAACCCCCCACAAAAACCTTAATGAAATGGATATAAATAATTTACCTGAAAAAGAGTTCAAGGAAATGGACATAAGGATGTTTAACAAACTCAGAAGAATGAAGGAACACAGTAAGAACTTCAACAAACACTTAGAAAATATAAGAACCAATCAGAACTGAAGAATACAATACAATAGAGGGAAGACAATAGAGAGAATCAACAGCATATTAGGTAATAAAGGAGAATTAGATAAGTGATCTGGAAGACAGAATAGTGGAAATCACACAATCAGAACAGCAAAAAGAAGAAAGAATTTATTAAAATGAAGAGAGTTTAAGAGACCTCTAGTGCAACATCAAGAGTACCACATTTACATTATAGGGGTCCCATAAGGAGAAGAGAGAAAGGGCCAAAAAACTTATTTGTACAAATAAAAGCTTATCTGAAGAAAAAAATGCAATAAAATTTTCCCTAATCTGGAAAAGAAAACAGACATACAGGTACAGGAAACACAGAGTCCCCAAAAAGATGAACCCAAGGAGATTCTCACTGAAATATATTATAATTAAAATGGCAAAAGAGGGAATCTTAAAGGCACCAAGAGAAATATAGCTAATCACGTACAAGGGAAACCCCATAAGACCATCAGCTGATTTTTCAGCAGAAAATTTACAGGCCAGAAGGGAGTGGCATAATATATTTAAAGTGCTGAAAGAAAAAAAATTATTAAATAGAATATCTGGCAAGGTTATCATTTAAAACTGAAGGAGAGATAAAGGGTTTCCCAGACAAACAAAAACTTAAAGGAGTTCATCACCACTAAACCAGCCAGACAAGAAATGTTAAAAGGTCTTCTTTAAGCAGAAAAGAAAAGGCTGTAACTAGGAATAAGACAACATATGGAAGGAAAAAAAAACACACTAGTAAAGACAAATATATAGTGAAGGCAAGGGATCAGCCATTTAAAAAGCCAGTACAGGGGCTTCTCTGGTGGCGCAGTGGTTGAGAGTCTGCCTGCCAATGTAGGGGACGCAGGTTCATGCCCCGGTCTGGGAGGATCTCACATGCCATGGAGTGGCTGGGCCCGTAAGCCATGGCCGCTGAGCCTGTGCATCCGGAGCCTGTGCTCTGCAACGGGAGAGGCCACAGCAGTGAGAGGCCTGCGTACCGCAAAAAAATAAAAAATAAAAATAAATAAAAAGCCAGTACAAAGGTTAAAAGACAAAAGTAATACAATCAATTGTAACTACAGTAAGTAGTTAAGGGATTCAGAGAATAAAAAATGTAAAACATGACATCAAAAACATAAAATGAGTGGAGAAAAATAAAAAAGTAGTGTTTTTATAATGCCTTCGAAATTAAGTGACTATCATCTTAAAACAGATGGCTATACACAGGTCGATAAATAAGACCCTCACAGCAACCACAAACCAAAAACCTTTAATAGATACACAAAAAATAAAAAGAAAGGAATCCAAATATAAACTAAAGAAATCTAACAAATCATAAAGAAACAAACCAAGAGAAGAAAATAGGAACAGAGAAGAACTACAAAAACAACCAGAAAACAACTAAAGTGGTAATAAATACATACCTATCAATAATTACTTTAAGTGTAAATGGACTAAATGCTCCAATCAAAGGCACTGATTAAAGAAAAAAAAGACCCATCTATATGCTGCCTGCAAGAGACTTACCTTAGATCTAAAGCCTTGAATAGATTGAAAGTGAAGGGATGGGAAGAGATTCCATACAATGGAAACAAAAGAAAGCTGGGTAGCAATATTCATATCAGATTAAATAGACTTTAAAACAAAGACTGTAACAAAAGACAAGGGGTCAATCCAATAAGAGAATATAACACTTGTAAACATTTATGCACCTAACACAGAATCACCTAAATATACAAAGCAAATGTTAACAGACATAAAGGGAGAAGTAGATAGCAATACAATAATAAGGGACTTTAATAACCCACTTCCATCAATGGACAGTCACCCAGACAGAAAATCAAGGTGGAAACCCTGGCCTTAAACAACACATTAGATCACATGAACCTAATAGATATATACAGAACATTCCATTAAAAGCAGCAGAACAAGCATTCTTTCAAGTGCACATGGAACATTCTCCATGACAGATCATATGTTAGGCCACAAAACAAGTCTCAGTAAATTAAAGAAGACTAAAATCATACCAAGCAACTTTTCTGACCACAGTAGAAAGACTACAAGAAGAAAATTGTAAAAAAAACAGGTGGAAATTAAACACCTGGCAACTAAACAACCAATGAGTCAATGAAGAAATCAAAGAAGAAATTTTTAAAAATACCCTGAGACAATGAAAATGGAAACAAAACTGTCCAAAATCTATGCAATGTAGCAAAAGCAGTTCTAAGAAGGAAGTTTATAGCAATAAAGGCCTACCTCAGGAAAAAAGAAAAAAATCTCAAATAAACAATCTAAGTGTAAATTTAAAGGAAGTGGAAAAAGAGGAACAAGTTAGTAGAAGGAAAGAAATAAAGATCAGAGCAAAAGTAAATGAAATAGAGATTTAAAAAGCAATAGAAAGGATCAAAGAAACTAAGAGTTGGTTCTTTGAAAGATAAACAAAATTGACAAACCTTTAGCCAGATGCATCAAGAAAAAAATAAACTCCAAATAAATTAAATCAGAAATAAGAGGAGAAATTACAATGGACCCACAGAAATACAAAGGATCATAAGAAAATGCTATGAAAAATGATATGCCAAACTAGACAACCTAGAAGAAATGGATAAATTCCTAGAAACAGACAATCTTCCATGAATGAGTCAAGAAGAAATAGAAAATATGAATAGACTGATTACTAGTAAGGAAATTAATACATAATCAAAAAACTCCCCCAAAACAAAAGTGCAGATTCAGATGGCTTCATAGGTAACTTCTACCAAACACTGAAAGAAGAGTTAATCCCTATACTTCTCAAATTACTCTAAAAAACTAAAGAGAAGGCAACACTTCTAAATTCATTTTACAAGGCCAGCATTACCCTGAGACCAAAAACAAAGACACAACACACATACAAAAAATTATAGGACAATGTCCCTGATAAACACGGATGCAAAAATTAATAAAATATTAGCAAACCAAATTCAACAACAGATTAAAAGAATCATACACCATGATCAATTAGGATTCATTCCAGGGATTCAAGGATGGATTGACATCTGTAAATAAAACAATGTGATATACCACATGAACAAAACAGAGGATAAATCCATGTGATCATCCCAAAAGATGCAGAAAAAGCAGTTGACAAAATTCAACATCCATTTAAGATAAAAACTCTCACAAAGTGGATATAGAGGGAACATACCTTAACATAATAAAAGCCATACATGAGAAAACCACAGCCAACATCCTATTCCACATTGAAAAGCTGAAAGCATTTCTGCTAACATCAGGAACAAGACAAGGATGCTCATTCTTGCATCCACTTTTATTCAACACAGTATTGGAGGTCCCAGCCAGACTAATCAGATAAGAAAAAGAAATAAAAGGCATCTAAATTGGAAAGGTAGAAGTAAAACTGTCTCTATTGATACTATATATAAAAAAAACCCAAAGATGCCACCAAAAAACTACTAGAATTAATAAATGAATTTGGTAAAGTTGCAGGATACAAAACTAATATACAGAAATCTGTTGCATTTCTGTACACTAATAATGAACTATCAGAAAGAGAAATCAAGAAAACAATCCCATTTACAACTGCATCAAAAAGAATAAAATATTTAGGAATTAATTTAAACAGAGAGGTGAAAGACCTGTACTCTGAGAAGTATAAGACACAGAGGAAAAAGTTGAAGACAACAGAAAATAATAAAAAGATATACTGTACTCATGGATTGGAAGCATCAATATTGTTAAAATGTGCATACTACCCAAAGCAATCAACAGATTCAGTGCAATCCCTATCAAAATATCAATGGCATTTTTCACAGAACTAGAACAAATAATCCTAAAATTAGTATTGAACCACAAAAGACGTCTAATAGCCAAAGCAATCTTTTAGGATATATATAAAGGATATATATATATATATCCTTTCTTATATTCTTTTCCCATTGTGGTTTATCCCAGGACATTGAACATAGTTCCCTGTGCTATACAGTAGAACCTTGTTGTCCATCCATTCTATATATAATAGTTTGCATCTACTAACCCCAAATCCCCAGTCCAACCCTCCCACAAACCCCCTTTGGCAACCACAAGTCAGTTCTCTATGTCTGTGAGTCTGTTTCTGCTTTGTAGATAGGTTCATTTGTGTCATATTTTAGATTCTACATATAAGTGATGTCATATTGTATTTGTCTTTGCCTTTCTGACTTACTTCACTTAGTATGACCATCTCTAGTTGCATTCATGTTGCTGCAAACGGCATTATTTTGTCCTTTTTTATGGCAGAGCAGTACTCCATAGTATATATGTACCGCATTTTTTTTTAACATCTTTATTGCAATATAACTGTTTTACAGTGGTGTGTTAGTTTCTGCTTTACAACAAAGTGAATCAATTATACATATACATATGTTCCCATATCTCTTCCCTCTTGCGTCTCCCTCCCTCCCACCCTCCCTATCCCACCCCTCTAGTTGGTCACAAAACACCGAGCTGATCTTCCTGTGCTATGCGGCTGCTTCCCACTAGCTATCTATTTTACATTTGGTAGTGTATATATGTCCATGCTACTCTCTCAATTTGTCCCAGCTTACCCTTCCCCCTCCCAATATCCTCAAGTCCATACTCTAGTAGGTCTGTGTTTTATTCCCATCCTCCCCCTAGCCTCTTCATGACATTTTTCTTTTTCTGAGATTCCATATATATGTGCTGGCATATGGTATTTGTTTTTCTCTTTCTGACTTACTCCACAGTATGACAGACTCCACGTCTATCCACCTCATTACAAATAACTCAGTTTCATTTCTTTTTATGGCTGGGTAATATTCCATTTTATATATGTGCCACATCTTCTTTATGCATTCATCTGAGGATGGACACTTAGATTGCTTCCATGTCCTGGCTATTGTAAATAGAGCTGCAATAAACATTTTGGTACATGACTCTTTTTGACTTATGGTTTTCTCAGGGAATATGCCCAGTAGTGGGATTGCAGGGTCGTATGGTAGTTCTATTTGTAGTTTTTTAAGGAACCTCCAAACTGTTCTCCACAGTGGCTGTATCAATTTACATTCCCACCAGCAGTGCAAGAGTGTTCTCTTTCCTCCAACACCCTCTCCAGCATTTATTGTTTCTAGAGTTTTTGATGATGGCCATTCTGACCGGAGGGAAATGATATCTCATTGTAGTTTTGATTTGCATTTCTCTAATGATTAATGATGTTGAGCATTCTTTCATGTGTTTGTTGGCAATCTGTATATCTTCTTTGGAGAAATGTCTATTTAGGTCTTCTGCCCATTTTTGGATTGGGTTGTTTGTTTTTTTTGTTATTGAGCTGCATGAGTTGCTTATAAATTTTGGATATTAATCCTTTGTCAGTTGCTTCATTTGCAAATATTTTCTCCCATTCCGAGGGGTGTCTTTTCATCTTGTTTATGGTATCCTTTGCTGTGCAAAATCTTTTTTAAGTTTCATTATGTCCCATTTGTTTATCTTTATTTTTATTTCCATTTCTCTAGGAGGTGGGTCAAAAAGGACCTTGCTGTGATTTATGTCATAGAGTGTTCTGCCTATGTTTTCCTCTAAGAGTTTGATAGTGTCTGGCCTTACATGTAGGTCTTTAATCCATTTTGAGTTTATTTTTGTGTATGGTGTTAGGGAGTTTTCTAACTCCATACTTTTACATGTACCTGTCCAGTTTTCCCAGCACCACTTATTGAAGACTCTGTCTTTTCTCCACTGTATATTCTTGCCTCCTTTATCAAAGATAAGGTGACCATATGTGTGTGGGTTTATCTCTGGGCTTTCTATCCTGTTCTATTGATCTATATTTCTGTTTTTGTGCCAGTACCATACTGTCTTGATTACTGTAGTAATCAAGTTGTAGTATAGTCTGAAGTCAGGGAACCTGATTCCTCCAGGTCCATTTTTCGTTCTCAAGATTGCTTTGGCAATTCGGGGTCTTTTGTGTTTCCATACAAATTGTGAAATTTTTTGTTCTAGTTCTGTAAAATATGCCAGTGGTAGTTTGATAGGTATTGCATTGAATCTGTAGATTGCTTTGGGTAGTAGAGTCATTTTCACAATGTTCATTCTTCCAATTCAAGAACATGGTATATCTCTCCATCTATTTGTATCATCTTTAGTTTCTTTCATCAGTGTCTTATAATTTTCTGCATACAGGTCTTTTGTCTCCTTAGGTAGGTTTATTCCTAGATATTTTATTCTATTTGTTGCAGTGGTAAATGGGAGTGTTTTCTTAATTTCACTCTCAGATTTTTCATCATTAGTGTATAAGAATGCCAGAGATTTCTGTGCATTAATTTTGTATCCTGCTACTTTACCAAATTCATTGATTAGCTCTAGTAGTTTTCTGGTAGCATACTTAGGATTCTCTATGTATAGCATCATGTCATCCTCAAACTGTGACAGCTTTCCTTCTTCTTTTCTGACTTGGATTCCTTTTATTTCTTTTTCTTCTGATTGCTGTGGCTAGAGCTTCCAAAACTATGTTGAATAGGAGTGGTGAGAGTGGGCAATCTTGTCTTGTTCCTGATCTTAGTGGAAATGGTTTCAGTTTTTCACCATGGAGAACGATGCTGGCTGTGGCTTTGTCATATATGGCCTTTATTATGTTGAGGAAAGTTCCCTCTATGCCTATTTTCTGCAGGGTTTTTATCAGAAATGGGTGTTGAATTTTGTCAAAAGCTTTCTCTGCATCTATTGAGATGATCATATGGTTTTTCTCCTTCAGATTGTTGATATGGTGTATCACGTTGATTGATTTGCGTATATTGAAGAATCCTTGCATTCCTGGGATAAACCCCTCTTGATCATGGTGTATGATCCTTTTAATGTGCTGTTCGATTCTGTTTGCTAATATTTTGTTGAGGATTTCTGAATCTATGTTCATCAGTGATATTGGCCTGTAGTTTTCTTTCTTTGTGACGTCTTTGTCTGGTTTTGGTATCAGGGTTATGGTGGCCTCACAGAATGAGTTTGGGAGGGTTCCTCCCTCTGCTATATTTTGGAAGTGTTTGAGAAGGACAGGTGTTAGCTCTTCTCTAAATGTTTGATAGAATTCGCCAGTGAAGCCATCTGGTCCTGGGCTCTTGTTTTTTGGAAGATTTTTAATCACAGTTTCAATTTCAGTGCTTGTGATTGGTCTGTTCATATTTTCTATTCTTCCTGGTTCAGTCTTGGCATGTTGTGCATTTCTAAGTATCTGTCTATTTCTTCCAGGTTGTCCATTTTATTGGCATAGAGTGCTTGTAGTAATTTCTCATGATCCTTTGTATTTCTGCAGTGTCAGTTGTTACATCTCCTTTTTCATTTCTAATTCTATTGATTTGAGTCTTCTCCCTTTTTTACTTGATGAGTCTAGCTAATGGTTTATCAATTTTGTTTATCTTCTCAAAGAACCACCTTTTAGTTTTATTGATCTTTGCTATCATTTCCTTCATTTCTTTTTCATTTATTTCTGATCTGATCTTTATGATTTCTTTCCTTCTGCTAAATTTGGGGTTTCTTTGGTCTTCTTTCTCTAATTGCTTTAGGTGCAAAGTTAGGTTGTTTATTCAAGATGTTTCCTGTTTCTTAAGGTAGGATTGTCTTGCTATAAAATTCCCTCTTAGAATGACTTTTGCTGCATCCCATAGGTTTTGCGTTGTTGTGTTTCCATTGTTATTTGTTTCTAAGTATTTTTTGATTCCTCTTTGATTTCTTCAGTGCTCACTTCGTTATTAAGTAGCGTATTGTGTAGCCTCCATGTGTTGGTATTTTTTATAGATCTTTTCCTGTTATCGATATCTAGTCTCATAGCGTTGTGGTTGGAAAAGACACTTGATACGATTTCAATTTTCTTAAATTTACCAAGGCTAGATTTGTGACCCAAGCTATGATCTATCCTGGAGAATGTTCCATGAGCACTTGAGAAAAATGTGTATTCTGTTGTTTTTGGATGGAATGTCCTATAAATATCAATTAAGTCCATCATCTGTAATGTATCACTTAAAGCTTGTGTTTTCTTATTTATTTTCATTTTGCATGATCTGTCCATTGGTGAAAGTGGGGTGTTAAAGTCCCCTACTATGAATGTGTTACAGTCGATTTCCCCTTTTATGGCTGTTAGTATTTGCCTTATATATTGGGGTGCTCTTATGTTGGGTGCATAAATATTTACAATTGTTTTATCTTCTTCATGGATCGTTCCCTTGATCATTATGTAGTGTCCTTCTTTGTCTCTTATAATAGTTTTTATTTTACAGTCTATTTTGTCTGATATGAGAATTGCTACTCCAGCTTTCTTCTGATTTCCATTGCCATGGAATATCTTTTTCCATGCCCTCAGTTTCAGTCTGTATGTGTTCCTAGGTCTGAAGTGGGTCTCTTGAAGACAACATATATTTGCGTCTTGTTTTTGTACCCATTCCGCCAGTCTGTGTCTTTTGGTGGGAACATTTAATCCATTTACATTTAAGGTAATTATCGATATGTATGTTCCTATTACCATTTACTTAATTGTTTCGGGTTTGTTCTTGTAGGTCTTTTCCTTCTCTTGTGTTTCTTGCCTAGAAAAGTTCCTTTAGCATTTGTTGTAAAGCTGGTTTGGTGGTGCTGAACTCTCTCAGCTTTTGCTTGTCTGTAAAGGTTTTAATTTCTCCATCAAATCTGAATGAGATCCTTGCTGGGTAGAGTAATCTTGGTTGTAGGTTTTTCTCCTTCATCACTTTAAATATGTCCTGCCACTCCCTTCTGGCTTGCAGAGTTTCTGCTGAAAGTTCAGCTGTTAACCTTATGGGGATTCCCTTGTGTGTTATTTGTTGTTTTTCCCTTGCTATTTTTAATATGTTTTCTTTGTATTTAATTTTTGACAGTTTGATTATTATGTGTCTTGGCGTGTTTCTCCTTGGATTTATCCTGTATGGGACTCTCTGTGCTTCCTGGACTTGATTGACTATTTCCTTTCCCATATTAGGGAAGTTTTCAACTATAATCTCTTCAAATGTTTTGTCAGTCCCTTTCTTTTTCTCTTCTTCATCTGGGACCCCTATAATTCGAATGTTGGTGCACTTCATGTTGTCCCAGAGGTCTCTGAGACTTTCCTCAGTTCTTTTCATTCTTTTTTCTTTATTCTGCTCTGCTGTAGTTATTTCCAGTATTTTATCTTCCAGGTCACTTATCCGTTCTTTTGCCTCAGTTATTCTGCTACTGATCCCGTCTAGAGTATTTTAAATTTCATTTGTTGTGTTGTTCATCGTTGCTTGCTTGCTCTTTAGTTCTTCTATGTCCTTGTTAAATGTTTCTTGCATTTTGTCTATTCTATTTCCAAGATTTGGGATCATCTTTACTATCATTATTCTGAATTCTTTTTCAGGTAAACTGCCTACTTCCTCTTCATTTGTTAGGACTGGTGGGATTTTACCTTGCTTCTTCATCTACTGTGTGTTTTTCTGTCTTTTCATTTTGCTTACTGTGTTTGGGGTCTCCTTTCTGCAGGCTGAACGTTCATAGTTCCCGTTGTTTTTGGTGTCTGTCCCCAGTGGCTAAGGTTGGTTCAGTGGGTTGAGTAGGTTTCCTGGTTGGAAGAACTAGTGCCTTTGTTCTGGTGGATGAGGCTGGATTTGTCTTTCTGGTGGGCAGGTCCACGTCTGGTGGTGTGTTTTTGGATGTCGGTAGCCTTATTATGATTTTAGGCAGCCTCTCTGCTAATGGATGGGGCTGTAGTCCTGTCTTGCTCTTTGTTGGGCATAAGGTGTCCAGCACTGTTAGGTTGCTGGTCGTTGAGTGAAGCTGGGTCTTGGTGTTGAGATGGAGATCTCTGGGAGATTTTCGCCATTTGATAGTATGTGGTGCTGGGAGGTCTCTTGTGGACCAGTGTCCTGACGTTGGTTCTCCCACCTCAGAGACACAGCCCTGACGCCTGGCTGGGGCACCAGGAGCCTTTAATCCACACGGCTCAGAATAAAAGGGAGAAAAATAGAAAGGAAAGAAAGAAAAGAAGGAAGGAAGGAAGGAAGGAAGAAATGAAGGAAGGAAGAAATGAAGGGAGGAAGCAAGACAGCAAGGGAGGAAGGGAGGGAGGCAGGGAGGGAGGGAGGAAGAAAGGGAGGAAGGAAGGAAGGAAGGAAGGGATGAAGGCAGGAAAGGGAGGAAGAAAGGGAGGAAGAACGGGAGGAAGGAAGGAAGGAAGGGAGGAAGAAAGGAAGAAAGGAAGGAGGGAAAACAGGAAGAAAGGAAGGAAGAAAGGAGGGAAGAAAGGAAGAAAGAAATGCAGAAAGAAGATACAATAAAGTAGGGTAAAATAGTTATTAAAATAAAAAATAATTATTAAGAAGAGAAATTTTATATTAAAAAAAAAACCACGGGACAGTCAGAACCCTAGGATAAATGGCGAAAGCAAAGCTATACAGACAAAATCTCACACAGCAGCACACACAGACATACTCACAAAAAGAAAAAAGGGGAAAATAATAGTATATCTTGCTCCCAAAGTCCCCCTCCTCAACATGAGATGATTCGCTGTCTATTCAGGTATTCCACAGATGCAGGGCACTTCCAGGTGATTGTGGAGCTTTAATCCGCTGCTTCTGAGGCTGCTGGGAGAGACCTGCCTCTCTCCTCTTTGTTTGCACAGCTCCTGGGGTTCAGCTTTGGACTTGGCCCCGCCTCTGCACGTAGGTTGTCCGAGGGCGTCTGCTCTTCGCTCAGACAGGACGGAGTTAAAGGAGCAGCTGATTCATGGGCTCTGGCTCACTCAGGCCGGGGGTAGGCAGGGGCACGGATGCGGGGCAATCCCTCAGCAGCAGAGGCCGGCGTGACGCTGCAGCAGTCCAAGGTGTGCCGCGCGTTCTCCCAGGGAAGCTGTCCGTGGATCCCAGGACCCCAGCAGTGGCGGACTGCACAGGCGCCCAGGAGGGGCGGTGTGGAGAGTGACCTGTGCTCACACACAGGTTTCTTGGAGGCGGCAGCAGCAGCCCTCATGTCCCATGCCCGTCTCTGGTGTCCATGCCAACAGCCACGGCTTGCACCCGTTTCTGGAGCTTCTTTACGTGGCGTGCTTAATCCCCTCTCCGCTGGTACCAGGAAACAGAGAGGCAAGAAAAAGTCTCTTGTCTCTTCGGCAGCTCCGTGCCCGTTTCTGGAGCTTCTTTACTTGGCGCATTTAATCCCCTCGCCTCTCGCACAAGGAAAGAGGCAAGAAAAAGTCTTTTGTCCCTTAGGCAGCTCCGTGCCCGTCTCTGGAGCTCCTTTTGGCAGTGTGCTTAATCCCCTTTCCTCACGCCCCAGGAAGCAAAGAGGAAAGAAAAAGTCTCTTGCATCTTCAGCAGCTCCAGACTTTTCCCGGACTCCCTCCCAGCTAGCCGTGGTACACTAACCCCTTCAGGTTGTGTTCACGCAGCCAACCCCAGTCCTCTCCCTGTGACCCGACCGAAGCCCGAGCCTCAGTTCCCAGCCCCCGCCCACCCCAGCGGGTGAGCAGACAAGCCTCTCGGGCTGGTGAGTGCTGGTTGGTAGCAATTCTCTGTGTGGGAATCTCTCCGCTTTGCCCTCTGTACCCTGTTGCTGTGCTCTGCTCTGCGGCTCTGAAGCTCCCCCCCGTCTGCCCCTTGCAGTCTCCGCCTGCGAAGGGGCTTCTAGTGTGTGGAAACCTTTCCTCCTTCACAGCTCCCTCCCACTGGTGCAGGTTCCATCCCTATTCTTTTGTCTCTGTTTTTTGTTTTTTCTTTGGCCCTACCCAGGTACGTGGGGGCTTTCTTGCCTTTTGGGAGGTTTGAGTTCTGCCAGCATTCAGTGGGTGTTCTATAGGAGGAGTTCCATGTGTAGATGTATTTCTGATGTATTTTTGGGGAGGAAGGTGATCTCCGCGTCTTACTCTTATGTCATCTTCTCTCCACCTGTATCACATCTTTATCCATTCATCTTTTGATGGACACTTAGGTTGTTTCCATGTCTTGGCTATTGTGACTAGTGCTGCTATGAACATAGAAGTACATGTATCCTTTGGAAGTAGAGTTTTGTCCGGACATATGCCCAGGAATGTGTTGCTGGATCATATGGTAATTCTATTCTTAGTTTCCTGAGGAACCTCCATACTGTTTTCCATAGTGGCTGCACCAACTTACATTCCCATCAACAGTGTATGAGGGTTCTCTTTTCTCCATACCCTCTCCAGAATTTGTTATTTGTAAGCTTTTTAACGATGGCCATTCTGACTGGTGCGATGTGGTACCTCATTGTAATTTTGATTTGCATTTTTCTAATAATTAGTGACGTTGAGTATCTTTTCATTTGCTTATTGGCCAACTGTATGTCTTCTTTTGAGAAATGTCTATTTAGGTCTTCTGCCCATTTTTTGATTGGGTTGTTTGTTTTTCTGGTTGTTGTTGAGTTGTATGAACTGTCTGTATATTTTGGAAATTAAGCCTTTGTTGGTTGCATCATTTGCAAATATTTTCTCCCATTCCACAGATTGTCTTTTTGTTTTGTTTCTGGTTGCCTTTGCTGTGCAAAAGCTTGTAAGTGTGATTAGATCCCATTTGTTTATTTTTGTTTTTATTTCTATTGCTTTGGGAGACTGATCGAAGAAAACACTAGTACAATTTACCTCAGAGAATATTTTGCCTATGTTCTCTTCTAGGAGTTTCATGGTGTCTTGTCTTATATTTAAATCTTTAAGCCATTTTGAGTTTATTTTTCTGTATGGTGTGAGGGTGTGTCCTAACTTCATTTATTTCATGCAACTGTACAACTTTCCCACTTGCAGAAGAGACTGTCTTTTTCCCATTTTATATTTTTGCCTCCTTTGTTGAAGATTAATTGACCGTAGGTATGTGGGTTTATTTCTGGGCTCTCTATTCAGTTCCATTGATGTAAGTATCTGTTTTTGTGCCAATACCATGCTGTTTTCATTACTGTAGTTTTTTAGTATTGTCTGAAGTCTGGGAGGATTATGCCTCCTGCTTTCTTCTTTTTCCTCAGAATTGCTTTGAGAATTCTGTCTTTTATGGTTCCATATAAATTTTAGGATTATTTGTTCTAGTTCTGTGAAAAATGTCATGGGTAATTTGATGGGGATTGGGTTAAATCTATATATTGCTTTGGGTAGTATGGCTATTTTAACAATATTAATTCTTCCAATCAAAGAGCATGGGATATCTTTCCATTTCTTTGAACCATCTTCAATTACCTTTACTAATGTTTTATAGTTCTCAACATATAAGATTTTTACCTCATTGGTTAGGTTTATTCCCATTTTATTTCTTCTGGTGTGATTTTAAAAGGTATTGTATTTTTATATTCCCTTTCTGATATTTCATTGTTAGTGTACAGAAATGCAACCGATTTCTGTATGTTAATCTTGTACCCTGCTACATTGCTGAATTCATTTATCAGTTCTAGCAGTTTTTGTGTGGAGCCTTTAGGGTTTTCTATATAGAGTATCATGTCATCCGCATATAATGACAATTTTACCTCTTCCTTTCCAACTTGGATAACTTTTATTTCTTTTTCTTGTCTGATTGCTGTGGCTAGGATTTCCAATACTATGTTGAAGAGAAGTGATGAGAGTGGGCATCCTTGTCTTGTTCCAGATTTTAGTGGGAAGGCTTTCAGCTTGTTACCATTGAGTATTATATTGGTTGTGGGTTTGTCATAAATAGCTTTTATTATGTTGAGGTATGTTCCTCCTATACCACTGTGGTAAGAATTTTTATCACAAATGAATGTTGAATTTTGTCAAATGCTTTTTCTGCATCTATTGGCATAATCATGTAGTTTTTGTCTTTTCTTTTGTTGGTGTGGTGTATCACATTGATTGATTTGCATACGTTGAACCATCCTTGTGAACTGGGAATGAATCCCACTTGGTCACGATGTATGATCTTTTCTATGCATTGTTGGATTCAGTTTGCTAATATTTTGTTAAGAATTTCTGCATCGGGCTTCCCTGGTGGCGCAGTGGTTGAGAATCTGCCTGCCGATGCAGGAGACACGGGTTCGTGCCCTGGTCCGGGAAGATCCCACATGCCGTGGAGCAACTAAGCCCGTGAGCCATGGCCACTAGGCCTGCGCGTCCGGAGCCTGTGCTCCGCAATGGGAGAGGCCACAACAGTGAGAGGCCCGCATACCGCAAAAAAAAAAAAAAAAAAAAAAAAAGAATTTCTGCATCTATATTCATCAGAGAAATTGGCCTATAATTTTCTTTTTTCATGGTATATTTGTCTGGTTTTGTTACCAGGGTGATGGTGGCTTCACAGAATGTGTTTGTGAGTGTTCCCTCCTCTCCAGTCTTTTGGAAGAGTTTGAGAAGGATCAGTAAAAGGTCTTCTTTTATGTTTGGTAGAATTCAAACAAGCCATCTGGGCCTGGACTTTTCTTTATAGGGAGTTTTTTAAAATTACATATTCTATTTCATTTCTAGTGATCAGTTTGTTCAAAGCTATCTTGAGAAAACGAAGAGCAAAGGTGGAAGTATCATGCTCCCAGACATGAACCTACACTTCAAAGCTACAGTAATTGAAACAGTATGGTACTGGCACGAAACAGACACATAGATCAATGGAACAGAATCAAGAGCCCTGAAATAAACCCACACTCACATAGTCAATTAATCTATGACATAAGAGGCAAGAATATACAATGGGGAAGAGACAGTCCCTTCAATAAATGGTGCTGAGAAAATTAGACAGCTACATGCAGAAGATTGAACTGGACTACTTTCTTACACCATACAGACACGCACAAAAAAAAACCACAAAGTGAATTTAAAACTTAAGTGTAAGACCTGAAACTATAAATCTAGAAGAAATCATAGGCAGCACACACTTTGGCATCAGTCTTAACAATATTTTTTTGGATATGTCTCCTCAAGCAAGGGTAACAAAAGCACAAATAAACAAATGGGACTACACCAAACTAAAAAGATTTTGCACAGAGAACGAAACCACCAACAAAAGAAAAAGGCAACCTACCGAATGAGAGATGTTATTTGGAAATGATAATATCCAATAAGGTGTTAATATCCAAAATATAAAAAGCACTCATACAACTCATTATCAAAGAACAGACACCCCAATTAAAAATGGACAGAGGGGGCTTCCTTGGTGGCACAGTGGTTAAGAATCTGCCTGCCAATGCCGGGGACATGCGTCCAAGCTCTGGTCTGGGAAGATCCCACATGCCGCGGAGCAACTAAGCCCGTGCGTCACGACTACTGATCGTGCTCTAGAGCCCATGAGCCACAACTACTGAGTCTGTGAGTCACAACTACTGAGCCTGTGCACCACTACTACTGAAGCCCGCATGCCTAGAGCCAGTGCTTCTCAACAAGAGAATCCACCACAATGAGAAGCCCATGCAACACAACGAAGAGTAGCCCCTGCTTGCTGCAAGTAGAGAAAGCCTGTGTGCAACAACGAAGACCCAACACAGCCAAAACTAATAAAATAAAATAAAATAAATTTATCAAAAAAAGAAAAAAAAAGGTGGGCAGAGGATCTGAAGAGACATTTTCCAATGAAGATATACAGATGGCCAACAGGAAAATGAAAAGTTGCTCAACATCACTAATCAGGGAAATGTAAATCAAAACCACAGTGAGATACCACCTCACACCTGTCAACAATGGTTATTATCAAAAAGACAGCAAACAACAAGTGTTGGTGAGGATGTGGAGAAAAGGAACCCTCACGCACTGTTGGTAGGATTGTAAATTGTTGCAGCCACTTTGGAAAAACAGTATGGAGGTTCCTCAAAAAACTAAAAAGAGAACTACCATATGATCCAGCAATTCCACTTCTGGGTATTTATCTGAAGAAAAATAAAACACTAATTCAAAAAGATATATGTATTTTGTTGCAGCACTATTTACAAAAGCCAAGATATGGAAGCAACCTAAGTGTCCAGAGATGGATGAATAAATAAAGATGTGGTATGTATATATAAACATATATATATATATAATGTTATATATATTATATGTAAAATATACATACTATTACTCAGCTATAAAAAAGAATCTCGCCATCTGTGGCAACATGGATGGATTTGAAGGATATCATGGTAAGTGAAATAACTCAGATGGAAAAAAACAAATACTGTATGATCTCATTTACATGTGGAACCTAAAAAACAAACAAAAAAACAAATAAAATGAACAAAATATAACAGAAACAGATTCATAAATAGAGAACAGGTGGTTGCTAGAGGGGAGACAGAGCAGGGTGGATGCAGAATAGGTGAAGGGGATTGAGAGGTACAAACTTCCAGATATAAAATAAATAAGTCACAGGGATGTAATGTATACATAGGGAATACAGTCAAATATATTGTAACAACTTTGTATGGTGATGGGTGGTAACTGGTTTTATTGTCGTAATCATTTCATAATGTTTAAAAATATCATTCTCTATGTTGTACACCTGAAACTAATATTGCATCTTAATTATAACTTTAAAAAGCTATATTTATGGGACTTCCTTGGTAGTGCAGTGGTTAAGAATCCACCTGCCAATGCAGGGGACATGGATTTGATCCCTGGTCTGGGAAGATTCCCACATGCTGCAGAACAACTAAGCCCACGTGCCACAACTACTGAGCCTGATCTCTAGAGCCTGCAAGCCACAGCTACTGAGCCCAAACACCACAACTACTGAAGCCTGTGCACCCTAGAGCCTGCACACAGCAAATACTGAGCCCACGTGCCGCAACTACTGAAGCCCATGCACCTAGAGCCTGTGCTCCACAACAAGAGAAGCCACCGCAATGAGAAGCCCATGCACCACAATGAAGAGTAGCCCCCATTCCCTGCAACTAGAGAAAGCCCGTGTATAGCAACGAAGAACCAACGCAGCTAAAAAACAACAACAAAACTATATTTATAATAATTGGAAACCAAACGAAACCACCAACCATTACACAATTAGACTAAGTTGATTTTAAGGCAAGAAACATTCTAGAAATGAACAGATTCAATATCTTGTCAGAATACAATTCTAAATAGTATACACCTAATAATACAGCCTTATGATATGTAAAGTGAAAATTAGCAGAACTAAATAGAGATTATAAAACACCTCTCTCTCAGTAACAGTCAATACAATAAAAGGTGACCAGGGCTTCCCTGGTGGCGCAGTGGTTGAGAATCCGCCTGACGATGCAGGGGATACGGGTTCGTGCCCCGGTCCGGGAAGATCCCACATGCCGCGGAGCGGCTGGGCCCGTGAGCCATGGCCGCTGAGCCTGCGCATCCGGAGCCTGTGCCCCGCAACGGGAGAGGCCACAACAGTGAGAGGCCCGCATACCACAAAAAAAAAAAAAAAAAAAAAAAAAGGTGACCAAAGAAAGATTAATGAAATAGAAAATTCTAAAAGTAAATGGAAAATTTGAACCACATGATTAACAACCGTGACCTAACTGACATATAGGAAGCACTGCACCCAACAACTGTAGAATATACATGCTTTCCACAAGATGGGAAACATTCCATAAAATTGACTGTATGCTGGGTATATGGTCAAAGGATCAATACCACACAGAATATGTTCTCTAACCTCTGGAATTAAACTAGAAATCAGTAATCAAAAGGGAATTATATAACTAGAAAATATTTAAAACACTTTAAAATAAGGAAACATTATATACTGTTGAGTCATTATTAAAATATGACCTATAGAAACTTATGGGTGTGATTACTTGTAAAATTTGTGTTGGGAGCTCCCTGGTGGTCTAGTGGTTAGGATTCAGTGTTTTCACTGTGGAGGCCTGGGTTCAATCCCTGGTTGGTGAACTGAGATCCCAGAAGCCATGTGGTGTGGCCAAAAACAAAAAAAAAAAAAAAAAAAAAAAAAAAGAAAGAAAAAAAAAAGTGCAGTACCTCTATGAAATAAAAAGCAATATTATCAAAAATAAGGATTAAAAATCTAAAAAAATTCCATGTTAATGTTTGATAAATTTTAATATCTTGATGAAAGGAAAAATTTTCTAGGAAGATGTACATTAACAAAATTATTCAAGAAGAGAACAAAACCCTGAATAGAACAACCTTAGAAGACATTAAAATAAGTAGGAAATATCTCTTCACCTGAAAGATCTAGGCCCAAATCACTTGGCATATGAAACATTTTCAAACCTTCAAGGAACAGATAAAGTTTCTATTACTTAAACTGTTTCACAAGAATTGGAATGGTATACAGCTGACCCTTGAACAATGTGGGGGGTTAGGGACACTGATCCTCCACAGGGTGGAAAATCCAAGTATGACTTTACAGTAGGCCCTTCACATCTGTGGTTTTGCACTTAAGGACTTAACCAACCTCCGATTGTACAGTACTGCAGTATATGCTACTGAAAAAAAAAAAAAAAAAATCCGTGTATAAATGTACACGTGCAGTTCAAATCTGAGTAGTTCAATGGTCAACTGTAAAACTTATTCATTAAGTAAGATAATGCTAGCTTCTTTTAAATAATTAAAAATGTAAAATGACTCAAATATCATGGAAATTAATTTTTTGCTCACTTTTGTAGCTCCTATTCAACAGTATTCAGAAAAAGTAAAAAAATTTGTGAAGGAGACAAAGTAATTAATTTCAAATGTCTACCTAGAAAAACTAAGATAAATAACTGAAAAATAATTGGAATAAGGGAGTTCAATAAAGTGGCATCACACAGAATAACCATTCAAAAATTAATCTTTATTAATCATCAATTAGAAAATATAATGGTAAAAAAAATTCCCATTTCCACTAGCATCAAACTATAGCATACTTATTCAGATCTAACAAGAAATACTTAAGACCTATATGAAGCAAGATATAATTTTCTCTTTCCAAAACATCAACAAAGATCTAAATGAATGGAGAAACAAAGCACTTCTCCCAAACCACCCTCTATGTTCAATGCAATTCCAATTAGAAAAAGAAAGTCCCAAATGAAATTTTATTACCATGGCAAAATGATTCTAAAGATCATGCAGATGATCAAAATCAAGAAGTTAAAAAAAAAATTAGACTTAACCTAACAATAACAATGAACCTAGAACTAAACAATGAACCTAGAAGTAAAAAGCTAGAGTAATTAAAATAATAATGTACTGGCAGAGAGAAATGGATCAATGGAACAGAGTGGTTTGTTTAGAAACAGAGCTATGTACATGTAAAAGAATGAAATTAGAAAACTCTCTAACACCATACACAAAAATAAACTCAAAATGGATTAAAGACCTAAATGTAAGGCCAGACACTATAAAACTCTTAGAGGAAAACATAGGCAGAACACTCTATGAAATAAATCACAGCAAGATCCTTTTTGACCCACCTCCTAGAGAAATGGAAATAAAACCAAAAATAAACAAATGGGACCTAAAGAAATTTAAAAGCTTTTGCACAGTAAACCAAACCATAAACAAGACGAAAAGACAACCCTCAGAATGGGAGAAAATATTTGCAAACGAGCAACGGACAAAGGATTAATCTCCGAAGTATACAGCTCATGCATCTCAATATCAAAAAAAACAAACAATCCAATCCAAAAATGGGCAGAAGACCTAAACAGACATTTCTCCAAAGAAGATATACAGATTGCCAACAAACACATGAAAGGATGCTCAACAGCACTAATCATCAGAGAAATGCAAATCAAAATCACAGTGAGCTATCACCTCACACCGGTCAGAATGGCCATCATCAAAAAATCTACAAACAATAAATGCTGGAGAAGGTGTGGAGAAAAGGGAACCCTCTTGCACTGTTGGTGGGAATGTAAATTGATACAGCCACTATGGAGAACAGTATGGAGTTTCCTTAAAAATCTAAAAATAGAACTACCGTATGACCCAGCAATCCCACTACTGGGCATATACCCTGAAAAAAACATAATTCAAAAAGAGTGATGTACCACAATGTTCATTGCAGCACTGTTTACAATAGCCAGGACATGGAAGCAACTTGTGTCCAGTGACAGATGAATGGATAAAGAAGATGTGGTACATATATACAATGGAATATTGCTCCGCCATAAAAAGAAACAAAACTGAGTTATTTGTAGTGAAGTGGATGGACCTAGAGTCTGTCATACAGAGTGAAGTCAGAAAGAGAAAAACAAATACCATATGCTAACATATATATATATATATATAGAATCCAAAAAAAAAAATGGTTCTGAAGAACCTAGGGGCAGGACAGCAATAAAGATGTAGATGTAGAGAATGGACTTGAGGACACAGGGAGGGGGAAGGGTAAGCTGTGACGAAGTGAGAGAGTGGCATGGACATATATACACTACCAAATGTAAAATAGATAGCTAGTGGGAAGCAGCTGCATAGCACAGGGAGATCGGCTCGGTGCTTTGTGACCACCTACAGGGGTGGGATAGGAAGGGTGGGAGGGAGATGCAAGAGGGAGGGGATATGGGGATATATTTATATGTATAGCTCATACAGCAGCAACAAACACAACAATGTAAAGCAATTATACCCCAATAAAGATGTTAAAAAAAAAAAAAGAAAAACAGAGCTGTGTATCCAGATGCAATTTAGTATGTATTAAAATTGTATTTCAAATTAGTGGCAAAAGTGGAAAAGGATGGTTATTGAATAAATGATGGTGGAATAAGGGCACATGGTTATCCATTTGGGGCCCAATCTCATGAATAAACAAAAATAAGTTATCTATATATAATATGTGAATACATAATATAAATTGGGAAGACCTTCTTTAATAATGTGACAGTATCAAAAATTCATAACAGAAAGGACTGAAAGATTTGGCAATATAAGTGTCAAAGGTTTGTAGAACAAACCACTTACGAAGTTAACAGACTTCACAATTCCATTTTATGTAAAGCACAAAAAGAGCAAAACCGATCTATGTCGTTAGAAGCAAAAGAGTAGCTGTTACCTTTACTGGAGGTGGGGAGGGCAAGTGCTAGTAATTAGAAAGGAACTTGGCGAGTAGGAGACAGACATCAGGGTCCTAGTAGTTTCTTTAATGTTATGTTTCTTGATGTGGATTCTGATTACACAAGAATGGTTCAGATTGTAAAATTTCAGAGGGTTTACACTTACAATATGAGTACTTCTCTGTGGTAAATTTAAAGATGGGAATAGCATGAGGGAATAGTGAGAGGAAGATAGAGGAGATCAAGGTAAAATTTTACTTTTGATTTTAAATTATCTGTATTTTACATATTTATCCAAAAAGCATGTATTATCTGCATAATTTATTTTTTTTAAAAAATTTTAAAAAATGAAAAAAAGCCTACATATATATATATATATATATATATATATGACAGATAACATTTAAGACTTATGATTTAAGTGCAATCAAGACAATTCTATAGGGCATACTCTACCTGTGAGTCTAATATGTTAGAAATTTCATGTGCACCAACATTTGCTTCACCCAAATGCAAGCAAAACAAGTTTCTGGCAACCTGGACAAAATCTAAAATAGAACATATTTCAGTAAGAATACAGCTAACCTCATCTAAGCAAACATTACCTTTTTCTACATGAAGCTGAAGCTAATGCTTAAAATTTAACTTACTTAAATTACCTTAAAATAGTGTTAACTGAAGTGACAGATAAATTTAAGTTCACATAAGAAGTAAGAGATAAACTGGTTTTCACTCACTTCATTTACCTTTGCTGAAGTTAATAAATCAGATATGATAATGAAGCAAATAAATGTCATAGGCATAACTATCTCTCCAACTCTTTTATTATGAATAGTACTTTTTCTAAAACATATGTTAATATTATGATTTACAGCTTTTCTAGCCAAAAGAACCTGAACTTTAATATTAATAATAATAGTAATAATAATGATAGCAGGAAATGTTTCTATAACAGCCTCTATATGCTACACATGGCCCTTTGCAATTTCATCTTGAGAATTTTCTGTGGTAGTTCTTCTCATCCTCTCCATTTTACAGTTTGGGCTAAGATAAGTTAACTGTCTTAAACCTCCCAAGGCTACTTGGCAAATAAGTAGCACAGCAAGATTCCACTGAAGTGTGACTCGAAGGCATATTCTCTTGTTCGTTATATAGCACTGCCTGATGCCAACCTAGCAAACTATACGCTTCTTCAGACATGGAGTGTGACCTGTTCATCCATCTAACTTCAATTTTTAAAAAATTTGATTCTTATATTTTTAGTTTCCAATAATCCTTTTAATTGTTCCTATTTTACAGTATCCTACTCTTATTGCATGGATGCCTTAGTTTTACTTATCTTTTTAAAAGATGCTAATTATGGTTTATGTGAAGTTCTTTTCTGCTCTCATAATATTTCCCTTTTTTCTGAGTTCCTCTTTTTCTATTTGTCTGATACTTTGAGGCTTTGTATTTTATGTTGGAGGATTTCTCCAAATGTCTGGTGTTCATATTTAAGACGAATCAGGCACTAAATCATTGATTGGAAATTTTGTGTGTATAACTCGCTTTGTCAACTAGTAGGTTTCACTACAGAGCAATAAAGTGCCCAGCTATTACGATACTTTGTTCAGGTTCTTCAGAGAGAATCTTACAACCTCTTGCCTACAGAGCACACACATGGTTGCAAATATCACTGAGCAATCTGTGTGTGTTTTGTAAGTGATAATTCACCATACACATCCCCAAATTCCTTAGCTTCTGGCAACTATAGGTCCAGAATCAATCTGGTTTAATTTCTCAAGGGAATATACTTATTTTCCTCTGCAAGGGTAAGGGATGGTAGTTGTGGATTGCTTGAGAGGGGGCAGGGAACAGCATATATAATTGCTCCTTAACACAGCCTTAAGTACTCAATGTTTTCAATTCCTAAGCCTTTCCAGGAATCAGCTTGTTTCCCGTTGTGATTCTCCTATCTCTTCAGACACTTGGACTTTACATGACTCTGCTCACTAATTCATTTATTTTCCTCATCTACTTTGTCCTTATACATTGTGGTTTTACATGTATTTCTGTTTCTTGTTCTCATTATACTGTATGATTTCAAGAGCAGAGGGGAACAAATATATCTTTTTTCATCACTTAAAACCCCCAAATTTCTTTTAGCAATGCAGATGCTTTTAAATTGATACAATGTTGCATCTACTCTATAAGAAAAAAATTAAATACTTAATGCTGTAAAAGATACAAAAATCTGTTACATTCAAACATTACTAGTGCCCAACAAATATGTGTGTAAAATGTCTCTGGAAAACAATTTATCAATACATATCAAAAGTCTAAGCCACTTATGGGGATTTATCCTAAGAGAAAGAAGAAAAAAAAGCTATATTAAATATAGAATTATTTATATTGTCAGTTAATGAAAAACCATCAAAATTCCCAACAGTGGAAAAGCTTAATATTATAGTATATCAATGGAGTATGTTCACAATTTGCTATCTTTAATAATAATTATAAAATAAAAATAAGAATAATTATACAGCATAATGAAATATTATATCATACTGGCTGAAAAAAAATTAGAATTTCACAGTAGCAGAACTAGGGCTTCTATATTTTGTACTGTTTCTTTTGTTATTACTAAAGCAATGTTTGTGGAATAAATTAAAAATAAAAAAAGAACATGTTTGAATGATATTTTAAAGTTGAAAGATTCTAAGGAAGTTGTCCTTTCTGCTGACCCAGTAAGACCAATAATTCTATCTGAGTCTTTAGAATACTGATTAAGGAACTTAAAATAGATGTGGTTTTATTTTTCTTTCTCTCCTTCCAAAGAAGAGGCACTCAGTGAATATGGGCCACAATAAGTTTCTGTGATGACACACATGATGAGCCTAAATATTACCTCCAAAAGACACTGTCCCCTTTGGGTCTACTTGCACTTGCTGTCTCAGGGCTTGGTGTTGTTCCTTTGTGGGCTGAATACCAAGATAATTTAGAGCCTGGAAGGAAAAGGATTCATGTGAAGCAATTTTTCAAATCTCCAAAGAATAAAACTTTTCATTACAACTTTATTTTACAATCCAGTGAAAAGAATCAATATCCCGAACAGTGACCATGATCAAAGAAAGTCTGATGACTATTTATGGATTAATTTTCCATAAAATATTAGCTTCTTGATCTACCACCACCTTATTTTTTCCCCCAAGGCTAGCACTTTGGCTGATGCCAAATAGCATATCTCTAGAACCAAAATTCAAACTACTTCTTAGTTTAAAATATGTGACATGGCAGAAGAAAAACAGCAAGGAAATCCTAATAAATCTAATTTAACATTAATTTTTCTAAGTAGCACTCTAAAACGCTGATATTTTGTTGATATCTTGTATTTGAGACCAAAACTAAGGATTACAGGAATTGGATGGAATATAAAAAATTCTAATTTTTGCCTTGTTTATGGGCAGGCTTACATAAATAATAAACTAAAAAGCTTTCTCGGGAATCCTCTTCTCTCTACCTTCTCTTTTTAGTACCCATAGCTAATTAAAATTTCAGAGCCTGCTAGTTGTATTTCAGTGTCTATTCTCTCCTTGTTCTGTAGTAACAGAACCAAAATCTTTAGCTAGAAACATTGTCATTCAGCTAGAAGATATTTCCCAGCCTGTTCTGTAGCTTGATAAGGTCATATGACTATGTACTACCCAAGGAGACATAAAGCGAACTTGCAGGGAACTTCTGGTAAGTCTTTCAAAAGTGGGGTAGGTACTTCTTGTCCCTTTTTTCCTTCTCTCTTTGGTCTTAATTAAAAGAAAAAAAAGATGAAAGAAGGAAGGAAAAGAAAGGAGGGAAGAAAGAAAAGATGGCTGGAATTTAAGTAGTCATCTTGGTTCATGAGCCACCTCAACAAAGATGGTGGAACAGAAAGATACTTAAAAGCATGTATAACCTTCATGCCAGCCCTGGATTACTTTCTTTCAGGTTTCTTTTTGGTGTAAGAAAAATAAATTTCTAATGGAAACCACTGCTATTTTAGGTTCTCAGGTTATATATAGCAAAGTTTAATCTTAACTAATGAATAAGGACTGACTAGATGCCCTATTATCGGATTCTGGCAAGAACATCAAAACTAAAATGTAGGTAAAGGTTAACACTAGTAATTGTCCTTATATATTCCCTCCTCCTTTGAAATCTGTTCAGTCATCCATCACTTCATTTACCAAGTATTTATTTAGTGCTTACTATTTGTTAGGCACTAAACTATACAAAGGGACACAAACAAGATATAGCCACTACCCTCAAAGAGCTATGGTCTCTAGGGCGAGGATAACATGTAAATAAATGTAATTAGTGCAATATGTAATTTAATAGAAGTGTGTACAGGATGTACTGTGGCAAAACCAAACTGGTCAATGTATAGGTGGCTGGGCACAGTGAGAAAAGGAGACAAAAGGAAGGGAAAACATCAGGAAAGATTCCTTCAAAAGTGATTCTAGAGCATTTTAACCAAGCATCCATCATCTGCCTGCCCTATCTACACAGTCATTGCTTTCCATAACATAGAATAATGATTCTTAAATTTTGATATTCTTTTCCTTCAGTCATAAAAAATATTCCAAATACACCAAAAAAAAAAGAAAGAGAATAATACAAAGAACACCCATTTACTTCTTATCATCAAGTATATACTCATTAGTATTTGCTTGAAATTTATATATATATATATATATATTTTTAAGAAATAAACATTATAGAGTTGGTTGAAAGCTTTCTCCATTGTTTCTCAGCAGGAACCACTATACTAAGGCTGGCATATCCTTCCTGTCCATGATGTGATGCCACTACTACATTTATCCCCTAATAACATGTACTCTTGTGCATTTATGATTTTACATGCATAGTATAATACAAAACGATAACCTTACAAATTATTTTTATTTTTTACCTCAATGTTACAATTTCACAATTGCTCAATATTGTTAACTGCAAAACTAGTTCACTTATTTTAAATTTAAATGGTGTCTAACTGGATGAATGTATTATAATTTATTATCCATTCTCTCATTGATGGGCTTTTTATAATTACTCCACTCTGTTTTTTATAATAAGACATTTTACACATCTCCTCATATAGATGTGTAAAAATTTCTCCACAGTACATCCCTAAAAAAGGAAATGCTGAGTCATAGGGTATATATACTGTCAAAGTTCTTAGATATTATAAAATTGCTCTCCAAACTGGTTATATCAATTTATGCGCAACACTAGTATATAAGCATCTCTATTTTTCTACATTCTTAACAGCATTTGCTGTTTTCACACTTTAATTTTTGTCAATATGTTGAATATGAAATAGTATGTTGTTTGTTAATTTGAATTCTCCTAACTACAAGTGAGATTTAGCTTCTTTTATATGTTTATTAACAATGTTTTTGACATAAATTATTTAGCAATATGTTTTAAATTTTCATACGTAAAGTTTGAGGAAGTATTTTTTGTTAGTGATTCCTAATTTGGTGGCATTCTCCCAACTGTAAAAACCCAAAATGTCCCCAGACATTGCCAAATGTCCCCTGAGGCAAAAAATCCACATCCCTGCTTTTGAGAACCACTCCTCCAGAGACAAACACTATTAATCGACTGGTGTATAATTTTCCTGATTTCTTCCATGTATATAGCACCTGTATATGTAAAGAAATAAATTATATATCTTTTGCAAGAATTAAATTATACTATATACAGTGTTCTATGTCTTTTAAAAAATTATCAGTATATAACAGTCTTCTGTACATTTTAGATATTTTGCATGCTTTTAAAACTTGTTATAATAGTACATTAAAGCTTAGTATTTAAGTATATTTACTTCAGATTTTGAATGTAACAAAACATTGCAAAAGCCCCTTCTCTACTTCTCCCTAAGCATTTTATTATATATTTGAAATACACTAAAAACATACATGTAACAAATATATAAGTTTTAAAACATCCATGAATCTATTTAAGAATTACAAAATTGCTAATACTATTGATTTATGTAACATACTCCTCTCCTACTATACTAGAGGTAACCACTGCTAAGGAACTATGTCATTATCATTCCCATACTATTTACTTTAAAATGGTTTGTCACATACTATGTATCCTTAACATGTTTTTTTGTTTTGCTGTTTTTTAGCTTCATTAAAATGCAACTGATAGTCTTCTAAAACTTGGTCTTTTTACCCTACAGGCTTGTTTTATCATTCATCCACATGGTTATACGGTATTGTAAGATTAATACATTTACTTTGATCTAATATTTGATTAGATTAATATGCCACAATTTATTAATCCATCCTCCTCTAGATGAACATTGGGGTTTTCTGCTTACCAGCAATGAACATTCCTGTACACATCTACTACAGCACATGGGTAAATGTTTCTTTAGGAATAGTATTGACAGGTCTTTTTCTGACTTATTTCTAGGAGTTCTTCATATATTCTGGATACCAAAATTGTATATGTTATGTGTATTACAAATATTTTCTCCCACTTTTTGGCATAACTTCACTTTCTTACAATCTCTCTTTTCTCATGGATAATTCCCAAGTGTGCTTTTATATCATTATTTCATATTTTTATAAATATATGTGATGAATAGTTTTAAAAAATATTTTTAAGTTTTAATTTTTATATAAATGGTACCATACTCTATATATTAATGTGACTTTTTATTAATAATATATACTGAGTTATAATCCACAAAAAGTTCACTGTTTTAATGTACAGTTAAGTGGCTTTTAGTACATTCACACAGTTGTTCATCAATCACCTAATTCTAGAAAATTTTCATCACCCCTAAAAGAAACTCCATACCCATTAGCAGTCACTTGCTATTTTTCCCTATCCCGCCAGCTCCAGGCAACCACTAATCTATTTTCTGTCTATATGGATTTGACTATTCTGGGCATTTCATATAAATATAATCATGTAACTTTTTGAGCCTAGCTCCTTTCACTTAGCTTAATGTTTCAAGGTTTGTCTATGTTATAGCATATATCAGAACTTCATTCCTTTTACAGCCCAATAATAGTCCATTGTATGTATGTACTACATTTTGTTTATCTTTCTTAAGTTAAAAAAGGTGAATCAAGAATAAAATTAGGAACAAGATATTATAAAAATACTAGGTAGGAAATAAATTAGAAACTCAGTGGTTATGTGACTGAAATAGCAGGTGACTGCAAAGAAAGACAGTGAATTAGAAAAACAATGCATTACTAAAGCTGAAATACTGGGCAAAAAGAAGCATGAAAGTTCGGAAGAGGCTAATCAGATTTAAAGTATTATAAGCACCTTGTATATTTGAAAGAAGGGTAAAGATTCTGATTAACTTTAGACTAAGTTAAAGATGAATGTTAAAATTTTAAGGTAATCACTAAAAGATTAGCAAGAGAAGGTACAATTTTTAAATAAGACAGGGGAGAAAAAAAAATAAAATGCAAAAACTGCCAACCAAAAAACCAAACATAATCAAACCAAAAAAATAAAGTAAACATGGGGTAAAAATGGGATTAAAAACAAGAAAACAGAAAAAAAAATTTTAATAAGATGGTAGAAAAAACACAAAATGCATTATAATTAG
Source organism: Kogia breviceps (assembly GCF_026419965.1). NCBI lineage: Eukaryota > Metazoa > Chordata > Mammalia > Artiodactyla > Physeteridae > Kogia > Kogia breviceps. The sequence goes on from NC_081328.1 coordinate 27,403,299, forward strand.
ACTAAATGTAAAGAATGTGGAGCAATGGGAATTCTTGCATAAGACTAGTAGGAATGAAAATTGGTAGAATTACTTTAGAAAACAATACACTAATCGAACAATTATTTTCTGAGCATATACTATGAGCCAAGCACTTTTCCAGGAGATGAAGAAACAGAAGGAACATTTTAACAATACCTTAAGTTAGGTTAAAGGTAAATAAACTCTTTGACCTTATTAATATTTTAGTAATCAACTTTTAAAAAGCATATAAATGATACTCAACATTTGGAATAGAGTTACCTCTTGGGGAAAGAGGAAAATACAATCAAGAAGAAAGACACAGGCAATGTCAAAGATTCTCATTCTTAGCTGGGTGGTGGAATATATGTGTATTTGTTTTATTAATCTTTAAACTCTACACATAAAATATAATCATTCTTGCATATGATTAATATTCTCATATAAAGAAATAAAATAGAAACATTTTATAAAGAAATAAAACCAGGGACTTCCCAGATGGTGCAGTGGTTAAGAATCCGCCTGCCAATGCAGGGGACACGGGTTCGAGCCCTGGTCCAGAAAGATCCCACATGCCACGGAGCAACTAAACCTGTGCGCCACAATTACTGAGCCTGCACTCTAGAGCCCATGAGCCACAACTACTGAGCCCACGTGCCACAACTACTGAAGTCTGTGTGCCTAGAGTCCATGTTCTGCAACAAGAGAAACCACCACAATGAGAAGGCTGTGCACCACAACGAAGAGTAGCCCCCACTTGCTGCAACTCGAGAAAGCTTGCACGCAGCAGCAAAGACCCAACATAGCCAAAAATAAATAAATAAATAAATAAATAAATAAAATAAAGTTCTCTTAAAAAAAAGGAATAAAAACAATTTTACAAAAATAATGCAAACAAAAGACCTATCACAGAAGGTACTCAATATACAGTGATTCTTATTGTATTAAGTAATAATAAAATTGCAAGATGCAAGTAACTACCATGTAAATTTTTCCTGAGCTAAACTGAGTAACAGATGGAAGTTCTGTTGAAAGAAAAATTTACAAGAATACAGCATGTCAGTGAGGTAAGCTCATAAATTTAAATTGAAAGTAATTTGATGGGACATGAAGATGGCAGAGTAACAGGACATGGAGCTCACCTTTCCCCACAAACACATAAAAACTACATTGACATATGGAAAAATTCTCATGGAAAACTAACTGGAATCTGGTAGAAGGACTCCTGTACAACCAAGGCTGAAAGAAAGATATGCCGTACCTGTATAGAAACGGGAAGAAAAGTGATTGTGTTGGGACCTGTGTCCATGGGAGAGAACTCAGAGGAAAGGGGGGATCACATGGGCAGACATTCACCCGGGGGTGTGAGTGGGTTGAGCCACAGATTGGGCATCTGAGTCCTGGGGTGCTATGCAAAGGAGACGAGCTCCCTTGGCCACTTGGAGAACTGGTGGAACAGATAGAAAGGCTGGAGAAGCCAGACTCCACCCATGAGGAGTGGGTGGGTGCTAGCCTGCCCCGAGGCAGGGTGGAGAGAGGTCTGCCCTAGCAGCTGCCACCTTGCCATGCTCCCCAGTCCAAGCAAGGAGAACACCCCACTCACTCTCCGCCACAGCATGGCACTGGATCTAGGGCACCCAGGACCTGGGAGAAGACTTGATTTAGGGATGCAGAGGCAACCTGGGGGTGCGGGGTGTAGCCCAGATAGGGCAGCGGTAGCCATTGTTGGTGCTTACTCAAGAGATGCCCCAGAAGCAGCCCAGATTTCTTACAGCAGTGTGGTGGCCACATTTCCTGTGACTGCCTCACTAAGTGTGCCAGCCCAAGCTGAGCAAACACTCCAGTCCCACTAACTCCATGTCACCATGCAACACTAGATCTCAGGTGACCACAGCCAGGGAAAAGATGCGACCACGGATTGCATCTGAGTGAAGCTGTAGATGCCTACAGAGGTGGAGTATCAGACCTCTGTGAGCACACAGGCCCCACTTGCTTCAGGACTCCCCTCCTTTGGGGCAAAGGCCCCAGTGCAGGGAAAAGGAAAAACACATACTTAAAGGGACCAGAGCCAGCTCTAGCCCTACCCTCAGGGATTCTACTCCAGCAATTTGGGAGCAAATCCCACCCCTGACAGGGTGGTGACAGCCAATGAGCAGAGAAGTCCCACCTCACACCCTGCACAGACTTTAGCTCCTCCATCACCAGCCACAGGCCCTACCAAGGTGACAGCTGCCAGCACACCCTGAGGAATGACGTGACTGGCATCCACATCAAATCCAGCCCTTCCATTAAAGGCACTGGGCACACGCAGTCAGCACAGCAATGCTCTCAAATAATAGCATGCCCTCAAGACCACAATAGATAACTGTTTCACCAAAATTCCTAGAGACAGAGAAAGTAACTAAAATGAAAAGGCAGAGGAACTACTCTTAATTGAAAGAGTAAGAGAAAAGCCCTGAAAAAATAAATAATTTACCAGATAAAGAGTTCAAAACATTGCTAACTGAATTAGGGAAAAGAATTGATCTAAACACAAATCATCTTAACAGGAACTAGAAAATATAAAAAAGACCCAATTAAGGGAATTCGCTGGTGGTCCAGGGGTTACAACTTGGCCAAAAAAAAAAAAAAAAAAAGAGACCCAATCAAAAATAGATAATTAAATATCTGAAATAAAAAAACACCTTGAACACCCTAGAAGGAACAAATGGCAAACTAAATGACACAGAAGAATGCATGCATGACCTGGAAGATAAAATAATGGAAATCATCCAATCAGAACAGCAGTCAGAAAGGCAAATTAAAAAAAAGTAAAAGTAACATATGGCATCTCTGGGATAGCATGAAATGTACCAATATTCACATTATAGAAGTTCCGGAAGGAGAAGATAAAGAGGAAGGGTATCGAAAATGTATTTGAAGAAACTATGGCTGTAAAATTTCCCAAACTGAAAGAAGGAAACAGATATTTAGGCACAGGAGGCATAGAGATTCAAAAACAAGATGAACCCAAAAACACCCACACTAAAATATATCATAATTAAAACAACAAAAGTTAAAGAGAGAATTCTAAAAGCAGCAAGAGAAAAAGAAAGAGTCATAAAGAAGGGAATCCCCATAAGGCTATCAGTTGATCTCCCTATAGAAACTTTGCAGGCCAGAAGGGAGTGGCATGATATATTCAAAGTGCTGGAAGGGAAAACTCTGCAACCTAGGAGACTCTACTGAGCAATATTATCATTTAGGACAGAAGGAGAGAGAACTTTTCAGACAGGCAAAAACTAAAAGAATTCAGCAGTACCAGATCTACCCTAAAATAAATCCTGAAGGATCTTTTCTAAATGGAAGCGAAGTAAGAATCTATAGGAAAGCGTAAATCCCACTAGAAAAGACAGATATATATTCAGGATTGAAGATTACTTAACTAAGTAGATTAAAAGACAAAAAAATTGTAAAAGAAACTCTGACTACAATAAACAGTTAAGGGATAAGCATTAAGATGTAAAATATGACATCAAAAACACAAAACATGGGGGAGGGGAGTAAAAAACGTATATCTTTTAGAATGTGTTTGAATTGAAATGACTATCAGTTTACATGAAGTACATATACTTATGGATCAACATATATGAACCCCATTGTACAGAAATCAAAAATTTACAAAAGATATACAAAAAATAAAAAGAAAGGAAACCAAGCATACTACTAAAGAAAATCATCAAACCACAATGGGAGAAACAAAAAGAAGAAATGAACAGAGAAGAACTATAAAAACAACTGGAAAACAAGTAGTAAGATGGCAATATATACTTACCTGTCAATAATTGCTGTAAATGTCAGGGGAATAAACAATCCAATCAAAAGACATAGGGTGGGGACTTCCCTGGTGGCTCAGTCATTAAGAATCCACCTGCCAATGCAGGGGACATGGGTTCGAGCCCTGGTCCAGGAAGATCCCACATGTCATGGAGCAACTAATCCCGTGTGCCACAACTACTGAGTCTGTGCTCTAGAAACTGTGAGCCACAACTACTGAGCCCGTGCGTCACAACTACTGGAGCCCATGCTCCATAACAAGAGAAGCCACCACAATGAGAAGCCCATGCATCGCAACGAAGAGTAGCCATTCACTGCAACTAGAGAGTGCCTGCATGCAGCAATGAAGACCCAACACAGCCAAAAATAAATACATAAATAAGTAAATTTATTTTTTAAAAAAGGACATAGGGTGGCTGATTGGATTAAAAAAAAAAAAAAAAAACCCTTCAATATGTTGCCTACCAAAAAACACACTTCAGGGCTAAAGAGACATACAGACTGAAAGTGAGGGGATGAAAGAAAGCTATTTCATGTAAATGAAAATGACAAGAAAGTGGGGTAACAATATGTGTATCAGACAAAATAGACTTTAAAACAAAGGCTATAACAAAACACAAACAAGGACATTATATAATAATAAAGGGATCAATATAAGAAGAGGATATTACACTCATTAACATAAGCACCCTATAACAGGAGGACCTAAATATATAAAGCAAATACTAACAGACATAAAGGGAGAAATTGACAATAATGCAATAACAGTAGGAAACTTTAACACCCCACAGACATCAATGGACAAATCATGCAGACAGAATATCAATAAGGCAATAAGGTCCAAAATGACACAATAGAGTTGGATTTAATCAACATCTACTGCATACCCCCAAACAGCAGAATACACATTCTTTTCAAGCACATAAGAAATGTTCTCTATGATAGATCACATACTGGAACACAAAACAAGTCCCAACAAATTTAGAGGTAAAAATTATATCAAGCACCTTTTCTGACCACAACAGTCTGAAACTAGGAATCCACCACAGAAAGAAAAAAAAGTGAAAAGAACAAACACGTGGAGAGTAAACAACATGCTATTTAAAAAAACCAATGAGTCAATGATGTAATCAAAGAAGAAATCAGAAAATACCTTGCGACAAATAAAAATGAAAACACAACTTTACAAAATCTTTGGGATGTAGAAAAAGCAGTTCTAAGAAGGAAGTTCATAGTGATACAGGCCTTCCTCAAGAAACAAGAAAAATCTCAAATAAACAACCTAACCTAACACCTGCAAGAATTAGAAAAAGAATAAACAAAGCCAAAGTCAGAAGAAGGAAGGAAATAATAAAGATCACAGAGGAAATAAAATAGAGATAAAAAAGACAATAGAAAAGATCAATAAAACCAAGAGCTGGTTTTTTAAAAGGATAAACAAAATTGACAAACCTCTATCTAGGCACCAAGAAGAAAAGAGAGGACCCAAATAAACAAATTAAGAAATCAAAGAGGGGTAATAACTGATATCACAGAAATACAAAAAATCATAAGAGAATACTATGTATAGTTACATGCCAACAAATTGGACAACCTAGAAGAAATGGACAAATTTCTAGAAACATACATCCTGCCAAGACTGAGTCAAGAAGAAACAGACAATTTGAATGAGCAATCACTAGAAGTGAAATAGAATCTAATAAAATAACTCCCTGCAAACAAGTCCAGGACCATGCAGCTTAACTAGGGAATTCTACCAAAACATATAAAGAACTTATACCCATCCTTCTCAAACTATTCCAAAAAAATTGAAGAGGAGGGAGCACTGCCTTATTCATTCTAGGAGGCCATCATTACTCTGATACCAAAACCAGACAAAGATGCCACAAGAAAAAGAAAATTACATGCCATATCTTTGATGACTATAGATGCAAAAGTCCTCAAAAATATATTAGCAAACCGAATCCAGCAATACACAAAAAGGATTATACACCATGATTAAGTTCGATTCATTCCAGAGGCACAAGTATGGTTCGACATATGCAAATAAATCAATGTGATATGCTACACTGACAAAAGGAAAGACAAAAACCACGTGATCATCTCAAAAGATGCAGAAAAAGCATTTGACAAAATACAACATGCATTCATGATAAAAACTCTTGCCAAAGAGGGAGTAGAGGGAACATATCTGAACATAGTACAGGCCATTTATAAGAAACCCACAGCCAACATAATACTCACTTGTGAAAAGCTGTAGGTCTTCCCACTAAATTCAGGAACATGACAAGAATGCCCACTCTCACCACTTCTACTTAACATAGCATGAAAAGTCCTAGCCACGGCTATCAGACCAGAAAGAGAAATAAAAATTATCCAAATTGAAAGTGAAAAGGTAAAACTGTCACTATTTGCAGATGACATGATACTCCATAGTGAGAGCCCTAAAGTCTCCACAGAAAACTATTAGAACTAATAAATGATTTCAACGAGGTAGCAGGATACAAGATTAATATACATAATTCTGCTGTGGTCTATAAACTAATAATGAAATATAAAAAACAGAAAGTAAAAAAAAAAACCCTCTTTAAAATCACATCAAAAAGAATAAAATACCTAGGAATAAACCTAACCAAGGAGATGAAAGACATATACTCTGAAAACGATAAAACAATATGAAGAAAATTGAAGCTGATATAAAGAAGTGGAAACGTATCCTGTGCTCTTGGATTGGAAAAATTAATATTGTTAAAATGGCCATTCTATCCAAAGCAATCTACAAATTTAATTCAATCTCTATCAAAATACTAGAACGTTTTTTACAGAGCTAGAACAAACAATCATAAAATTCATATGGAACCATGAAAGAGCCCAAACTGCCAAAACGACCTTGCAAAAAAAGAATAAAGCTGAAGATATAACTCTTCCAGACATCAGGCTATACTAAAAAGCTACAGTAATCAAAACAGTGTGGTACTGACACAAAAGCAGACACATATATCAATGATATAGAACAGACAGCTCAGAAATAAACCCATGCACTTATGGTCAATTAATCTACAAAAAAGGAGACAACAATACACAATGGAGAAAAGACCATCTCCTCAATAAGTGGTGCTGGGAAAACTGGACAGTCACATATAAAACAATGAGATTAGAACATTCTATCACACCATATACAAAAATAAACTCAAAATGGTTTAAAGACCTAAATGTAAGAACAGAAGCCATAAAACTCCTAGAAGAGAACACATGAAGAACACTCTTTCACATAAATTGTAATAGCAATAGTCTTTTAGATCAGTATCCTAAGGCAAAAGAAATAGAAGCAAAAATAAACAAATGCAACTTAATTAAACTTAAAAACTTTTGTACAGCAAAGGAAACGATCAACAAAATGAAAAAACAACCTATGGGATGGGAGAAAATATTTGCAAATAATGTAATCGAAAAGGGGTTAATATCTGAAATATACAAAAAGCTCATAAACTCAATATCGAAAAACAACCCAATCAAAAAATGGACAGAATACCTGAATAGACATTTCTCCAAAGAAGACATACAGATGGCCAACAGGCACATGAAAAGATACTCAGCAATACTAATTATAAGAGAAATGCAAATCAAAACAACGAGATATGACCTCACTCCTGTCAGAATGGCTATCATCAGAAAAGCCTACAAATAACAAATGTTGGCAAGGATATGGAGAAAAGGGAACCCTTTTACACTGTTGAAAGTAATGTAAATTGGTGCAGCCACTGTGGAAAACATTAAGAAGATTCCTCAAAAAACTAAAAATAGAGCTACCATATGATCCAGAAATTCCACTCCTGGGTATCTAACTGGAAAAAATGAAAACACTAATTTGAAAAGATACATGCACCCCAATGTTCATAGCAGCAATATTTATAATAGCCAGGACATGCAAGAAACCCAAGTGCCCATCAAGAGATGACTGGATTGACTGTTTGCAGATGACATGATACTATAAGTAGAGAATCCTAAAGATGCTACCAGAAAACTACTAGAGCTAATCAATGAATTTGGTAAGGTAGCAAGATTCAAAATTAATGCACAGAAATCTCTTGCATTCCTATACATTAATGATGAAAAATCTGAAAGAAAAATTAAAGAAACACACTCCCATTTACTACTGCAACAAAAAGAATAAAATACCTAGGAATAAACCTACCCAAGGAAACAAAAGACCTGTATGCAGAAAACTATAAGACACTGATGAAAGAAATTAAAGATGATACAAACAGATGGAGAGATATACCATGTTCTTGGATTGGAAGAATCAACACTGTGAAAGTGACTCTACTACCCAAAGCAATCTACAGATTCAATGCAATACCTATCAAACTACCAATGACATTCTTCACAGAACTAGAACAAAAAATTTCACAATTTGTATGGAAACACAAAAGACTCCGAATAGACAAAGCAATCTTGAGAAAGAAAAATGGAGCTGGAGGCATCAGGCTCCTGGACTTCAGACTATACTACAAAGCTACAGTAATCAAGGCAGTATGGTACTGATACAAAAACAGAAATATAGATCAATGGAACAGGATAGAAAGCCCAGAGATAAACCCACGCACATATGGTCACCTTATCTTTGATAAAGGAGGCAAGAATATACAGTGGAGAAAAGACAGACTCTTCAATAAGTGGTGCTGGGAAAACTGGACAGCTACATGTAAAAGAATGAAACTAGAACACTCCCTAACACCATACACAAAAATAAACTCAAAATGGGTTAAAGACCTAAATGTAAGGCCAAACACTATAAAACTTTTAGAGGAAAACACAGGCAGAACACTCTATGATACAAATCATAGCAAGACCCTTTTTGACCCACCTCCTAGAGAAATGGAAATAAAAACAAAAATAAACAAATGGGACCTAATGAAACTTAAAAGCTTTTGCACAGCAAACCAAACCATAAACAAGACGAAAAGACAACCCTCAGAATGGGAGAAAATATTTGCAAACGAGCAACGGACAAAGGATAAATCTCTGAAATATACAAGCAGCCCATGCAGCTCAATATCTAAAAAACAAACAACCCAATCCAAAAATGGGCAGAGGACCTCAACAGACATTTCTCCAAAGAAGATATACAGATTGCCAACAAACACATGAAAGGATGCTCAACAGCACTATTCATTAGAGAAATGCAAATCAAAACTACAATGAGCTATCACCTCACACCAGTCAGAATGGCCATTATCAAAAAATCTACAAACAATAAATGCTGGAGAGGGTGTGGAGAAAAGGGAACCCTCTTGCACTGTTGGTGGGAATGTAAATTGATACAGCCACTATGGAGAACAGTATGGAGTTTCCTTAAAAAAATAAAAATAGAGCTAACATATGACCCAGCAATCCCACTACTGGGCTATACCCTGAGAAAACCATAATTCAAAAAGAGACATGTACCACAATATTCACTGCAGCACTATTTACAATAACCAGGATATGGAAGCAACCTAACTGTCCATCGACAGATGAATGGACAAAGAAGATGTGGCACATATATACAATGGAATATTACTCAGCCATAAAAAATGAAATTGAGTTATTTGTAGTGAGGTGGATGGACCTAGAATCTGTCATACAGAGTGAAGGAAGTCAGAAAGAGAAAAACAAATACCGTATGCTAACACATATATATATAGAATCTAAAAAAAAAAAAAAAAAGGTTCTGAAGAGCCTAGAGGCAGGGCAGGAATAAAGATGCAGACATAGAGAATGGACTTAGGGACACGGGGAGGGGGAAGGGTAAGTTGGGACAAAGTGAGAGAGTGGCATGGACATGTATACACTACCAAATGTAAAATAGATAGTTAGTGGGAAGCAGCTGCATAGCACAGGGAGATCAGCTCGGTGCTTTGTGACCACCTAAAAGGGTGGAATAAGGAGGGTGGGAGGGAGTCGCAAGAGGGAGGGGATACGGGGAGATAAGTATATGTATAGCTGATTCACTTTGTTATACAGCAGAAACTAATACAACAATGTAAAGCAATTATACTCCAATATAGATGTTAAAAATAAAAAAAGAAGAGATGACTGGATTAAGAAGATGTGTGTTTATGTGACTGCATGTGTGAATGTATATATAATGGAATACTACTCAGCCATAAAAAAGAATGAAATTCTGCCATTTGCAGCAATATGGATTGACCTAGAGAATACGTTTAGTGAAATAAGTCAAAGACAAATATTATGTGATATCACTTACATATGCAATCGAAAACACAGTACAAATGAATGTATATGCAAAACAGAAACAGAGTCACAGGTATAGAAAACAAACTTATGGTAACCAAAGAAGAGCAGGAAGGGGGGGTAGGGACAAATTTCAGGTATGAGATTAATAGATATAAACTACTATATATAAAATAGATAAGCAACAAAGATTTACTATATGGCACAAGGAATTATAGCCAGTATTTTCTAATAACCTATAATGGAGTATAACCTGCAAAAATACTGAATCATTATGCTGTACACCTGAAACTAATATAATACTGTAAATTGACTATACTTCAATAAAAAAAATAAATTGGAGGTAATTTATTTTTGATTAAAAACAGGTTCCAATAATTCCTTGTATAACTAATGTCATCTTTTCACCGTAAACAAAAATGCAACTTTGTTAAAATGTCCTTAACTTTTTCTGATATCTAAATGATGAATCTAAACAATCTCACTTCCTTATAATATTAGTCACCTACTTCCCAACCTAATACAAAGAACACCTCATTAACTATATTCAGACATTGGGTATACCATTACTCACTACAGCTTTCTTCAAATGTTACATAAATGGCAAGAGGTAAAGTAAATATCAGCGAAATGGCATCTGTATCCCAAAGCATCTTTCTCAGATACAAAAACATAGATAGTGATAAAGCGGAGTAATTCTTTGTCTTCAAGCCAACTAAAAAATATATCCCTATTTGCTATGTTTACCATACCTACTTATAAGTTTAACAGTGGGATCAAAGGAGACACATAGTATTAGTTCAGTGCTAGAAATTACTTTCCAGCATATCCTGATACAAAAGTGTCTACCTCTACTACTAAAACATGAAAGATTTCATGAAGTCAATGGCCCACAAACATACATCTTGGCAGGTAATTTCCTTCATCAAATTCTAACCTCTTTGCCTTTCTTAAAAATTGTATTGTGTTGGCTAATGACTTAATAACCACATAATCAGTCAACATCTTTTCCTTGTGAAAGCTTTTATATCACCAATTTCCTAGATACTATATGCAATATACTTATAAGTGATAAAGTAAAAAAATATAATTTTATTACATTTTAAATACTTGGAACATATTGGCCTTATCTATTACTACATAGGAAATGTGTTAAAAATGTAATGGACAATAAAGTTGAATTTGTCTACAAAGTAGCAACTAAAATAGAAGGATCTATTTCAAATTAAAGTGATACAGATATTATTACATTAATATATAACTATTCAAAAAAGTAAGAGTAGCTTAGGAAATGTATGGGTGGATAGAAGCTAATATGGATTTTAGAAAAAAAATTTTTTAAGTGAAATTTAGTTTCAAACTCTGAAAACAGAGAATGCACTACTAAATATAGTCACTAAAAATATTTAGAATAAAAGCAGGGAAGCTGAATTTACACAGAACGTAGGTTTCCTTTACTGTAAAACTGCCATTTTATGTTTCTACAAAAATCAATTTGCTAAGGCTCAAAGGAGGACCAAAAGTGGAATACTCAATATGCAAGCAGCTCATATTTCTCAGAATCAATATACATCATATTTCTCAGAATCAATATACATTTAGATGATTTTCATATCTCTAAGAAAATTAATCAGTTTAAAAATATCATGTGCTAGGAAAATTTAAACTGAGTCAAAGAATAATGACTGCCAGGTAAAGTCATTAGCTGAATAGTTTTCTCCTTATCCAGAGGAATGGTTAGTATTAAATCTTGGATGTTCAGAAATGTATATTACAGCAATATCATTAAAAAACAGTAATTATTCATTTTTAGATATTAATAGATATGTTTTTAAACCTCAAATATTCTATTTTTTGAAAATGTTATTATTAACTGATTGTAAAACTTGCTATTACCCAGAACTTACATTTCAGCCGCAAATAAAAAGAAAGTAAAGCATAGGGAAAGATACTCAGGATTTCGAAGATATGAAGGAGACATCTCAAGTACCTAATTAATAAGACAATTTTATAGAGCACAAACCAGATGTTTAAATGGTGGTAGGTACAGAGAGATTGTAAGCTTTGACTTACTGATAAAACAAAACACAGAAGATTACAGGGTACTGCAAAATAATGTTCAGTGTTACAGATGTGCCAAATATGGCAATATTGGCCTGAACTATAAAAGTTATCAAGGAACTGCACAAAGGAGTTGGAATTGAGTCAGAATTTGAACAAAGAGAAGATTCAAACTCGCACTGAAAAGGGTATTACTATAGGACCATGCAAAGGTCTGCATATTTATTCCAGCTACGCATTCTCATACTGTTCCTAAAAGTGTAAAAAATCATTATCCACAAAAACTGACAGGAAAGTAGAGGCTGTGAACCTTCGGCACTATATCCATTTTCATATTAAAAAAAAAAAAGTCACTCATTTTTGCTGTCATCTTCCAGGTATCCTGAGAGGAAAAGTTTTAAAATCCTTTTCTGCTTATAATTTTTCTTTTTAAATCATCTTATGTTTCTTTTATATACAGAAACTCTCAATATAATACTATTTGGTACATTGCTACCATCTCTTTATATCTAGTAGGCTTCCATTTTGTTCTTCAGGATTTAGTTTCCCTTCACTTTTTAAACAATTGAGTAATAGAGTATTACTTCCTTGCACTTACTGCCATTACATATTTGAAGTCTACCACACTTTGTCATAATTTATCGCATGTTTCCTTTGATTCTATATTGTAAAACATCACATTTGTCTCATTCCTACACAGGAGGAAACTGATTAATTTGAAGGTCAATTTAATTATAAAAGGTTTTATTTCTACTTTCTACTAACGAACCACCATGAATTGCCCAAATTAAACATGAATTAAACAGTTTAAACCCAAACTGCCATTCATTTAACTGTAAATCGATAACTCTTCAAGAAACTAATGGCTCCAATCCCTTATCCTCGCAAAGAATGAGAATACTTCCTTGCTGTTGTTTTATGGAAGAAAAATGAAAATTTCAAGTATTTACCATTTCCAGTTTCTCTACTTTAAGGCGAACAGAGGGATTTAGGGAAATCTTCTTTCCTTGTGGTCCGTAATTATCAGTCAAGGCAGGGGCAATATCTACGAGACAAAAGGGTACACATTAATAGGAATTTTTTTTTTTTTTTTTTTTTGCGGTACACGGGCCTCTCTCTGTTGTGCCCTCTCGCGTTGCGGAGCACAGTCTCCGGACGCGCAGGCTCAGCCGGCCATGGCTCACGGGCCTAGCTGCTCCGCGGCATGTGGGATCTTCCTGGACCAGGGCACGAACCCGTGTACCCTGCATCGGCAGGAGGACTCTCAACCACTGCGCCACCAGGGAAACCCCTAATTGGAAATTTAATTGGAATAGAACTTTTCATTTGACAGGATGTGTTCTGGGCTCCTGAGGTTCAAAAAGAATTCTGGCTAATCAGTTGGCAGTTTTCACGATTTTTTTGTTCTTTAAATCTAAAATGTATCATATAAACCAGCTTCACTTAAGCCTTAAAAGACATGATATAAAAAGAGTGGCCAACTATGCATTAAGTCCCACAGAAATATTAATACAACAAACATACATCCCACCAGTTACCTTGTCATCACAACGGCTTACTAATTGCTAAATGAAAAGTCTTCTTTTTTTCTTCCAAAATAAGCAAAATCATATTAGAAATTTTAAAAGGTCATGATTTTTCTCTGGCAAAAGTGTTTTTGCTACATGAGTTCTGGAGGTACTATGGAAAAACTCACAAATGCAAACTGTTTCACGTTTGCACATAAAGTATGATATAGCCTCAGAACTTCTTGAACTAAAAATCCTATTTCTTATGTTACAGAAGTTATAGTTCAAGTAGCATAAATGGATTCTCAAGAGTTGAGTGTCATACACCTCTCACCCATTCTCTAACGCCTTCTCAGTCTACCCTGATTATTTAGACGAGCTTTGTCCTTGTTGCATGAGTAAAAATCAGGTGTCACAAGGGACTAGAACTTGAAAAATTATTTGCCTTAATATGCCAAAGTTTCTCAAATTCCTGCAATTCATGTCAATCCTTATATCTAAATTGTCACCATTCTAAATACACTTTTAAATGGTATTTTACTAGTTCTACATAGAAACAAGAGGAAGAGAAAAAACTTTTTAAAATGTCACATTTTTATGCAGTGTTTTAATTTTTTTTTATTTCTCAGAGCATCTGTCTCTAAGTACAAAATGATTTGCATTCTCTTTCTTAAGAACATAAGAAGTGCATAGGAAAATAGTCTTCCTCTAAACCTTTAACGCTTCCTTAACATTCTATGTAAAATCTTGAATATAGCTTATAGGTGTCAAGATCATGAAAAAAAAAATGGTTACTGACTTTTAGCTTTAAATGGAATTCAAACCTAGAGAAAGACTGATTTTAGTATAATAAAATTTTTACAATTTTGACAAAAGCAACAAAGACGCCTTAGTTGCTGTGAAACCTAATTGTTGGCCAAGGGCTAAAAATATATTATACATATAAAAATTTTTTCCTCTTAAGAGAAATTTTGTGCCAAACCTAAAGTGTAGCATAAAATATCAGCATGGAGTGAAGTGGTATGGAAGTCCAAATAGCGGGTAAGTCAAACTTTATCTTTCATTTTTAGGGTTTGGACGTGTGAGGCTAGACAATGACTTTCAGTCTGGTGCCTGACCTATCATTAAGGCACAGTAACACAAGGTGGACCCAAGCTAACCTAATTATGATCTCAGACCAAGACTAACCCTGGGTGTGAATTACTCAGTTCAAGCGTGTGTGGAAGGCATAGAGAGAAGACAAAAGAGAGGGAGGGATAGGGACTCACACCAAGGTGTGGGTTCTCACTTTTGTTTTCCTACATCTAAGCATAAATATTTTCTATGTGCAACAGTGGAAATAACAGAAGATTAACTCTTATTTATGCTTACTTTTAGCCAGGCATTACACTAAGTACTTTATATATATAAGCTCATTTAATATTTACAATAACCACAGTGACACAGGTGTTATTATTTCCAACCCAAGAATGATGAGACTAAGCCCCAAAAGGGTAAAGAAACTAGCCCAAGATCATACAACTAGTAGGTGACCATGTTAGGATTCTAATCTCTTATGACCCCTGAGGACAATTTCTTAAATGTGTCAATATCTTTCATCATCAGTTTTCTCATCTGTATAAAGTAGGAAGAATAAAAGAGATAAACAGATCACCTTACAGGAATTGTAAAGGTAAATTAAAAATCATAGAAAACTACTATGACAACTATAAAGTAGTGTTAATAGTAACACAGACACACAGAAATAGGAGATTTAATGTAAACTTATACTAACCCCCCATTTAACAATATGCAATCATGGCTTAACAAAATCTCACTTTCTTCTAGCCAAACTTCCCCTAAATCTTTACCTTTGAGCCAAAACCTTAGGAGGATATGGACATAAATCCAGCATGCTTTGGTAATTCAAGGTAGCTTGACCTGAAAAGCTCCCCCACAGACAGTTTTCCTCATTTGCCGGTGTCCTCTCTCACTTTCAGCCTTGGGCTCTTTATTTGCTCCTCTCTGGGGGCGGGGGGAGAGAATTTTCAAAGTATGGCTTATTATTTCCTTGGATCTTCTCTTCCTATTCCTCTTTTTTGGAGCAGAAGAAAGGAAATGTTTTATAAGGGTAGGATCAATACCATTTGGTTAATACCATAAACTCTCACCATGGATATTTTTCCTCATCACTAGTTTGTTTTCAGCTTTAAAAGCCTTATTGCAGGAGAATTAAGGCTTGTGTGGTGGTAAAGTTAATGATCGTATTCCTTCACGTAGTAATTCTTTACTGATTTTCTTGAACGTCTTTAGCATGTTTTTAGCTCACTCACAAACTCATGCATTATTCAGCGTATGGCAGTAGTAAACAACTCTGGATTCTGAAATAAGAAATTTATACAACAGAATAGTTTTGAAAAACGTACTCAAGTATAATGTGGATTTTAAACATTCTAACCAGTTTTACACTTTGGAATGTTTTTGAGATGAGAACAGGGGTAGGCTTGCCTCATTAAGTTTATTTTTGTTCAGGTTAACATTAAAACTCATTTATAATTTTTAATAAATACCAGCTGGCTGAAGGAGTCTAGATGTGATGGTTAAGGATCTAATTTGTGAACAATCTATAATTAACTACTTATAACAGACAAATCACAAGGTATATAAGTTACCTAGAGATAATTTAGAGTTGACTTTGCTTTTTTTTTCTCCCCAGAAACATCTGGCCTACTACATTTATGTGGAAGAAAATGGTACTGAGTCAATTCCATTTCTACTCTAGAAAAATGTTCCATTTTAATTGCATTTTAATATTTACATACAGTTAACTCACTCAAATATGTTTTTCACTAAATTATTTTTCTATTACAAAATCTAGCATCATTTCTTATAGTCACTGATGTAAATTTACCTCAGTTTGTTCATTACTACAGGATCTCCTTGCTCTAATCACATTTGCCTCCTAGGGTCACCTGACATGTAGCGTGACCTTACTTCTTTGCATTTGATGATGATGCCTCCTTCACTTAGGATGATCTGTTACCTTCATCCATCTGTTGATGTTTATCACTTCTTTCAAGATCCAGATGATGTCTGACTTTTGCCAAGAAATTTTTCTGTATTGATTTCTGCATATTTTGTGACAAATTCTTTACTATGTACTAGCTTCTGGGGTAGAGGGGGAGGATGCAAAATTGAATTAAAGGACAGAAGCTTTCACTTCTGCTCTAAAAAACATGCCCTGGAATATTATCTGAGCTATACTCTAAACTTCAGGTTCCGTAATATTAATAATAATGACAGCAAAATGTACTGAGCATATTCTATGCACCAAGTACAAAGTGCTTGACATACATAATCTTGTTTAATACTCATAACAACCCCATGAGGAAACTATTTCAATATAATAAGCTAATTCAGCCAGTAAGTTGGGAGCAAAGATCTGAATCTCTAAGTTTGCATTCAGAGCCTGGTGATTAACCACTGTGTTTTCCCTATATCACACTCAGGTCACTTACTACTTCTTCCCTTAATCTACTTTGCTCATGTCTTTACACATCTTGTGCAAATGTGTTATTTGTCCATAAGACATATACTTCTTAGAGTACCAAAACCACCCACCCCCTGCTCTAGTCAACACAGAACACCGCAAATAGTCGAGTATTTATTCAATAAAATAATCACACACGCACACACATAAATAAACACACACATATATGTGCTTTCTAATCTGAATAATGACGTTTTAAATCCCATATTCTATTTTACAATATAATATTAAGTATCTCATAGAAAAAAATCCAGGTTCCTTCATATTTCCTACCGAACTATGACGCACATGACGTACTCAGTAAATACTTACTGAGTAAATAAATTGGCTAAAAGAGGCATCAAGAGAATGAAAATTAATTATGTAAAGGAAATAATACTGATAAAGTTTCTAAGGGTCAACAAATCCCACTAAATAAAAAGGCATATAATTGATGGCTAAAGACTGTTCCTAACCCACTGGTAAATATTGCTCCAAATCAGAGAAACTACTATGGAATTCACTATAAATTCCTGTTAGTATAGGAGCTATGCGCTATGGTCTGAATGTCTGTGTCCACCTGAAATTCATATGTTGAAATCCTAACCCCCAAGATCATGGTATTAGGAGTTGGTGGCTTTGGGAGGTGCTTAGAGCATGAAGGTGGGTGGAGCCCTCACGAATGGGATTGGTGTTATTACAAAAGAGGTCCCACAGTGCTCCCAAGACCTTTCCACCATGTGAGGACACAATAAGAAGTCTGCAACCACAAGGAAGCTCTCACTCAGACCATGCTGGCACCATGATCCTGGACTTCCAGCCTCCAGAACTGTGAGAAATGTTTGTTATTTATAAGCCACCCATTCTGTGGTATTTTGTTATAGTAACTCACACAGACTAAGACACTATATAATTTCTGCTAACTCTTCCTTATTTTGCAGTTTTTGATCTATACATTGATATTAAAAATTAAAGTATATGAGTAATAATTTGCTTTATAATTTAGATGTGTAATTAACTCTTCCTTTCAATAAGTATAATTTTGTTTGTTTGTTTTTATTGTTGTTCCCTTTAACTTTTGGAGATAATTTAAGGGAAGGAATTTTTTCTTGATATTTGAGCCTACAAACACTTTACAGATTGATAAAAATCCTTTTATTATGGGTAGCTTACACAATTAATCCTTTACTGTTTTGAAAAGTCAATAAATCATTTCATGCTAATTAAGAACCAGTAATATTGAATTCACAATACTGATGTTCTTTCTAATTTATATCTATATAATCTCTTCTAAGAAAAACAAAACATACTTCTTTTCTTAAGCTATGCTCCCTTCTATAATTTCTCTGAAAGGTGCATTTAATGTACCTCACGAGGATTTCACTAAAAGGGCAAGGCAGCCTAATCTTGATTTATAGAAGAGTTTTCATTATTTGGTTTCAACAGTTCATTGATTATTACAGCTTCATAGACACTGTGATGATAATGCATCTTTTAAAATTTCAACCCTTTGTTCAGGAAAATTTCCAATAAAAGTCATAATCTAACAGGGACCCCTGCACAATGGATTCATTTTGCTCTTTTACTCAATGAAGGAAAAAGGCATAATGCACCCTTCTTTAAAGTCTTTTAAGTCACATTATGTACTCCTCATTGAGAGAGTAATTGAAAAAAATAACAGGAAAGAGGAATTAAATGTGCATTTACCTGTATTAGGCATATCTGTAGGGCTGTTGTCTGAAGAAGTAATTGGAATCTGTTCTGTTTTCTTGTATCTAGTTTTTATCTATGAAAGAAAATGAGGAACGTGAAATGTCATTTTCTAAAGTAGGTCAAAAACCAGATGAGAAGCTCACGTTAACATAAAAAGATTGATTAAAGAGATTAAAGCAATAGTCCCCCAAATATAAAACCTTTAAAATTTTGGTATATTCATCTTCAAACAAAGCAATCCAGAATGAAAGTAACAACTGCTTTCAGCTCTACCATATCCAAGGACAAGAAAATATAAGGCTATGCACTGTCTCTGAAAAGGTATTATAACCCCAAATGAGAAAGTATAAAGGGCTAAGAGAAAATCTTGAACTCTGTATCTGATTAGCATGGACCTGAAACTGAAATTACCTTTGATGAATTTTATTGCACTGACTAAAAGCCTACCTGATTTTCAAGCTTGTTTTATAGAGTATACACTATATTTTATAACTCATTATTTATGGCACTGTTGCAATTAGTAATTACAGTCATCCCTTCATATCTGCCATTTCTGCATGTGCAAATTCAACCAACAACAGATTAAAACTATTTTTTAAAAACTCCAAAAAGTTCCAAAAAGCAAAACTTGAATTTGCCGCATTGGCAACTATTTACATAGCATTTACACTGTATTTATTTACAACTATTTACATAGCATTTACATTGTATTAGGTATTATAAGTAATCTAGAGATGATTTAAAGTATATGGGGAGGCTGTGCATAGGTTATATGCAAATACTACACCATTTTATACAAGAGACTTGAGCAGCCTCAGATTTTGGCATCTGCTGGGGGGTGTGGGGAGGTTATCCTGGAGCCAATCCCTCCACAGATGATGAAGGATGACTGTAATTATATCAATTTTGATGTGGGAACTCCCCCTTTCGTATGATTCTAGGGTGAACTATTGATATATTCCAGCATACACACATGAGGGAACAAAATCCACCTACACTATACAGGAAAGAGCTGAGCAACAGAAAGGAAGATTGCCTGTCTTCAGTCAAGCAGAAAACAGAAAAAATAATGAACAGAACCATATTAGAGTCTATCTGAAAATAAATATAACATTCCATATCATAGTTTTGAGTGATATCCAGGCATATCTTTGTGATGTCATTCCTGATCATGATTTTCTGGACAAAGGATATATTGACTTGGAAAATTGTATTTATTGACAGCATAGCATAAAAATCTTAAACAAGGAAAAGATCTTTCAAGGAAATAGCAATCTGTTAAACAAACTATATTACCAAAATTATAGTTCTATATGTATATGGCAAACATAATGACACACAGGGGATTTGTGGACTACATAAATAGAGAAATTTAAGATTACCTGATTTATCTTAAAAGAAGGTAAAATGGCATCTGTAGATTTGGGAGTGGATGAGGTCTTTGGAATTAGTATTTCAGGGGGAGAAGAAAGAAGACTCAATTTTGAGGCTTGAGGTCCATATTCTCCTGTAGCTTGTAAAAGGGATGAACACGATGGATTTTCTAAATGACTGCTGTGAGATTTCTGTCTTATGAATGCTATCTCCCAAGCAGATTCTGACCTAGCATTAAAAAGAAATCACTTTATGAATATAGTACAATTGAATTCTAAGATAATGTTTCATATATTATCAAAAAATACTTCTTTTGGGTCTAAAGTACTAGGACAACTTAAATTTCTATTTTTAGGGAGACATGCTAAATGACTCATTCTATCTTATGGATAGAATAGTTACCTCAACTTGGCTCTGGTAATTATGCTTTTTGCTTCTTCAAATGATACACCAATCATAGACTCCTTGTTTATTGAGACAAGTTGATCTCCTGGCTTCAAACGTCCATCCTAACAAAAATAGTAACATTTGTAAAGAAACTGATTAAGGTGTTTCTTAAAAAATTAATTGATGCAATTAAAGCAAAGCACAGTTTTAGTAAAGAATGACTTAAAGAAAAGAGTAAGAAGAAAATTTTAGACAAAGAACCTCAACAGCAAAATGTTTTGATTAAGTCTGGTTTGGTAATATACATGAATGAAATGGAAATGTTCACATACTCCTTGAATAAACTCTCAGGCTAAGGAATCCTGAATATATGAAGACATAGTCTGGTACACTAGGAAAGAGGCCTGTTTTAAAAGGTCAGTTGTATGAGACAAACACAGCTCTGAATGTGATAAAGTAGGCTAAATAATTCTGGTATATTTCAGAATATAAGCCTCATTCACTTCAGTTTCTGAGAATTCCTTTATCTTTCAGCCCACCAAACACTGAGTTGTACCACAGTTAGAATTTTTAAAAATTCAGTCAAGGATCTTAATTATATTGGTTCTACCCACATTTCTGTTCATGGTGAAACATCTTCTTCACTGGATCTGCTGCCCCTCCTGTGACTCAGGCCCAGTTGGTTGGACAGGTAGCTTTATTCACATCCTACTAATAACGACCAATTCTAATTGGCTGCCTGGCATTGTCTTTGTCAAGTCCTGGCTCTGCCTATAACTAGCCTAACTGAATAAGACAAAGCACAAAAGTTAGAAAATTTAATGTACACGTTAGGCAAATTTTCTCAGTCTTCATTTGCCTTTTCTATTAATTCAAACTGGAAAAGAAGAATGAGCTCTCTTCATTTTCAGCTCTTAAGATGCTTCTCCATTTATCATCAGTACAAACACATTATCAGTACAAAAGCATTATTTCTATAACTAGGGAAGAAGTTTATATGGTTAAAAAGTATTTTCACCCTTGATGGTATTTAAGTAAATTCCACAAATTCAAGGAAAGATCTTCTAAAAAGTCTTATCTACTGTGTACAAAATAAGTTTTAATTAATAGGATTAACCAGGGAAAAGAGATGGTGAAGATAAGGGGATGGAAGGAGGTAAAGAAGAAACGTATTACCATCAGGGAGGGAGCAGAATAAAGACACAGAGATGAGAAGCAACATATAGTGTGCAGGGGACCATAGCCTTCATGCGAGCCAGAAATCATGAGAAATGAGGATGGGGAAGTAGGAAGAGTTCAGGTAACTGTAGGCCTTTGACCCCAAGCCATCCCTGGGATAGCTTCTGCACTTACTGTTTTTGTTTTCATACTGCAAACATTACCTAAGTATTATTTCCCACACTTCCTTGATGAAAAGAATCAACTGGAGTTATAAAAAAGGTCCATGTTATGAGACCCCTCTGTTTGAAAGTCTGATACAATATTGATATATCCCTGAATAACTGATCTTCGGTTTGAACTGCATTATATGTAATAAATGTATATAATATATAATAATGGTGATTTATGGTTACTTTACTTTTAAATAACAATAACTTTTTAAAAAAAGACCTTTACTATTATCTCTCACACTGAATACTGAGTATACAGGAAAGCAAAATAAATATGAAATATTTATCAAGAATTTTTATGGGAACATGTTATTTCAAATACTGTGTAATGAAAGATATTATAATCTAAATGCATAATGACCCTATGACCCTTCTGAAATATAAACATAAAAAAATCCAAAAAGGTAATTTGATTTTAAAATATATAAAATTTGAAAACTAATTTGGATTTTATAGGTATGTGATTAAACATAATTTGCAAAGTCAGAGAACACACAATTGCTATATTCACAAGTGATTTTTTTTTCTCCTTCCATTTGATAGATGTATGGGGAATAAAACACAATAGTAATGCTGGAAAAGGCTAAGCAATATGGAGAAAGTATCTACCATATGGATCCTACATGTTCAGTAAAATGAAAGAGCTGATTTTGTAAGATTTTATAAACACAGTTCTGTATTACCTGGGCCCAAATCTTATGACAGACTTTGGTTACATATGCATTTAAATCAGTTATACCCAGACTATACTTAGAAACTTAGGTACAAGAGCTTTCAATCTAATATGCTAAATATTAGTTTGAGGATAAGTCATTCTCTCAGGTTAAAGTGAAATGGTAACAAACAAACAAACAAAAACAACCTTTTTGCCACATGCAAAACGGTAAGGCTAATAAAAGTTAAGGAAGAACAAAATTCTGGAGAGTGCTTATTTCTGGGAGGGAAGGTGGGGAATGCAATGGGGTGGGGGTAAAACATATAGGAAGCCCTAATAGTAAACTTTTCTACTTCATAAGTCAAATGGTGAACTCTAAGTGGATTCATAGGCGTTTGTTTCACTATTATTCTTCATAAGTTAGATATATGTTCCAATATCCTTTTGTATGCATAAAATATTATATTATTAAAAAGAAAAGAAATTTTCCAGCCCATCAAAATAAAAAGAAAGCTCATGACATTTGCCTCAACAATGTTCCTAACCAGATGAATTTTATTTTGGTTCTATGTTCCAAAACTGGCATTGGAAGTAAGGGCCAAAGAGAGGTTCTTAAAATCTAATTTTAAAATAAATAAATAAATAAAATTAAATAAATGTCATTGTTAAATCCAGCTCTAGACCATTTGGGATCTGCAAAAAAATTCCTCATTAGAATCAGCTTAATAAGGTAGATTATAACTGAAATTTAATGACTATTCTACTATTGATTTATGTCCCAAAGCCTGGAAATAATTTGAGGAAAGAAAGGGAAAAATGGAGAAAGCCCTGCTTCATTGGAGCAAAGCATTTAAAGGACACTGACAAGGGAAAAAGGGTTCTTTTAGAATTGGGGCGGTGTACAGTAAATATTAGGTTATTTTGTTTTAATCTAAATATTCTTGGTATTAAACTGCCTTTTATTGAGCTTCCTTGAAAAGGGAAAATTCTATAATGAGGACTATAAGCCAGATGGCACCTCGTCTGTCTCCTAGTTGGGCAGCAGTCTTCAGAGGCAGTGGACTGATGAGGAAAAAAGAGCACGAGGTGTGGCACCAGATAGATTTGAATTCGAATTTGAGCTCCACAACTTGTTAGGTAGATGTTCATAAACAATGAGAGAAAGCGAAGGAAGGGGATGGGGGAGGTGCACAATCTACAAGGAACACAGAACTAAATTCTAAATTGTCAGAGACAGCTCCTCTATCCATGTATCTTATAGAAACCACAGTTGGTTGACAGCACTACGGAGAAAAAGCCTTCAGAAAACAGAAGCCTCCCACATTCGCCTCTTGGGCTGCACAGTATTAGCCATACAGAGGAAAAAGTTCTCAGTAAGGCAATTTAACACATCTTATATTAAAGTACACCCATGTCCTGAAGTAGCATTTTCCAGGAAGGCAAGAGTCAGAGAAGAGAAGAAGAAAGCCTCTGACTGTGGTTTCTGCTGTTTATATATATTTTTGTTTCTAAAAAGTACTCACAGCAGTTTTTTTTTTTTTTTCTTTGCCTCCTAGAATAAGATCTTAGCTGATCATGTGAATTTCTGAACCTGTTTAAAAGTCAGAACCTGCAAACTAAAACAAAGCTATTTCTGTAAAAGTCTGGCATTCAAAGCCAGTGAATTCTGCCCCAGCTGGATTAATGTGTCTGTGAAGATAGTAACTTCAGAGAGGTCTCTTCTACACTCTCTAGATTCTGATTCGGCACTTATTGAGCAACTACACAACATGACAGGCAAGGTGCCAAGCACTTTCACACATCTAACTTCAGTCTGAATTCTTTCACATTGACATTTATAAAGATGTTGACATAATAATGTATTCTTTGTGTGTGTGTGTGTGTGTGTGTGTGTGCGCGGTACGCGGGCCTCTCACTGTTGTGGCCTCTCCCTTTGCGGAACACAGGCTCCGGACGCGCAGGTTCAGCGGCCATGGCTCACGGGCCTAGCCGATCCGCGGCATGTGGGATCTTCCCGGACCGGGGCACGAACCCGTGTCCCCTGCATCGGCAGGCAGACGTTCAACCAGTGCGACACCAGGGAAGCCCATGTTGGCAGCTTTTAATGGAAGTATTCAAGTGTTCAAGAATACATTATTGGGGCTTCCCTGGTGGCACAGTGGTTGAGCGTGGCCGCTGAACCTGCGCGTCCGGAGCCTGTGCTCCGCAAAGGGAGAGGCCACAACAGTGAGAGGCCCGCGTACCGCACAAAAAAAAAAAAAAAAAAAAAAAAAAAGCTGCCAACACTGTCCATTTCAGATTATAATGACCATTTCTAAATAATGTGTTACCATAACCATATATACAGCCTCATTCTAACTCATAATTCCTAAATACTAAGGAATGCTCCTGCAAGCCTTTGGATTCCTTTCCCATACTTTCATAAAGGATGAAAGTCAATGGAGGTATCACTTTTTTAATATCAGTTATTAACATGAATTTAGGCAATTTGTTTAATCTCCATGAGACTCATTTTTTTAGCTGTGAGGTGGGGATAAGTACCTATTGCACAAGGTTGCTGTGATAAATAACGTATATAAAATCCTAGCACATTGTAGGTGTTAAATCGAAGTGAGTTGAATCAGAATCCCATATCTGTTGCAGGCAATTTTTACAGTAATAGCAAATTTAATCCTCCCACTCCTCAAATTAAGAACCCTTTATGACTGCCCACTGGTGGGAAAAGTTGAAACTCCTGAACTTCCCAAACCTAGCACAACAAACTAGCTGCAACCTACTTTTTCTAGCCTCATCATCTACCTTCCTCCTCAGCATATAAATTCTTCATTCTATTCTCAGAAAATGTTCTTCAAACCAGCCACGGCCTTTCAAACTTTAATGCACTTACACATATTAATTCCTATCTAGAATGCCACCACCCACCTTGCCATTTCTCTGTCTGATGAACTCTCATTTAAAATTCACAACCAAATTCAAACATTATTTCTGCTGCAAGTTTTCTCCGTCTCCTTAGATTTACTTAATTGTCCCCTTCTCTTTGCTCCAAAAGCACTTTTACTTATCTATATTATTGCACTTACACTGTACTGTCCTTATTTGTTTACATATCTTTTTTTTTCCATTGGAGTATATTAATTCAGCAACTCCCAAATTAGCAGCATTGATTCTTTCAGTTGACCAGAACTATGTCCTTCTCATGGTTATATCTCTGAGCATAGTGCCAGGTATACAATAGGTCCACAATAAATGAAAAAGGCCCAGGAAACACTTTGAGGAAATTAAAGTGGCTCTAACACAAATAATACTGGCAAAGGAGAAAAGTGAATAACCCTCTTGGCTGCTACTGCTTTAGCTCCCACCAATTGATTGGTTTCTTTACCCTGTGCCATCCAGAGGCCTTTGTCCTAACTATCTAAAAATCCTTGGTCCCAGTTCCAGTGAAAAAATGCTGCCAATTATACTATGACATTTATTGTAAGATCCATCTCAATTTCAGAGATGCTAGAGAGAGGAGGAAAAAAAGATATATATATATCTATAGATAGAATTACACACAAGTAATTAATTCTATACCTATATATTTGTTTTATATATATGTGTGTGTATGTGTATACAGTAGTCCCTTGGTGTCTGAGGGAGAGTGGATTCAGTACCCCCTTGAATACAGAAATTCATGGAAGCTCAAGTCCCTTACGTGAAATGGCATAACATTTGCATGAAACCTATGCACACCCTCCCTGTATACTTTAAAGCATCTCTAGATTACTTATCATACCTAATACAATGTAAATGCTATGTAAATAGTTGCCTGTGTTGCAAATTCAAGTTTGCTTTTTGGAACTTTCTGGAATTTTTTTTTTTCTGAATATTTTCAATTTGAGGTTGGTTGAACCCACAGATTTGGAACCCGAGGATATGGAGGGCAGACTGTACGTGTGTGTGTGTGTGTGTGTGTGTGTGTGTGTGTGTGTGTGTCCCTGTGTCCCCTAGAATCAGGTAAATGAAATATATCAGTTTTGAAGAAAAAATTTTGATTCCTGCCTGCTGTCCTTACATTATTAGCAGAGAAACAAAGAAAAAAGCAAAAACATCAAAGTGTTGTTCAGAATCGGACACAAAGGGCTAAGAAGAAGAGGTACTTTTGTGTGGAGCCCAGATGGTGGCAGTTGAATGTCAAACAGGCAGATCAGTGAATTCTCAGAAATGTGATTACAGGATTATTCATTCATTGGTATTAATTGAACAATTAATATGTGTGAGGTACCAAGCTAGGGACTAAAGATATTATTGTGAATAAAATCAGATTAAAATCCTTGCACTTAGGAAATAATCTGAGACTTGTGGTTCAGGCAGATTTGGCAAAATAATCACAGATACTGATGTATGATCACAAACTGAGAAGGAAAGAAACAGGCATAGACAGGTGATATGAAGGAAAGGTACACAGATAGGAAAACAACCTGGCCTAGACTTGGGATGGGGAAAGCACAAGAAATACCTCTCTTTGTAAGTGGTCTTTGAATTGATATTTGAAAGTAATGGGGGGAGCTGTTCTCAGTGAGAGGGAGCAGCATATAAGATGAGAAAGAACCAGGCCCCTTCCAAGGACTGAAAGAATGCTACACTGAAAGCATAGGTGGGGATGGAGAGTCAGAGAAGTAGAGGGCAGAAGTCACATAATACATAGCCTTGTAGGCAAGTAAGTATTAGTAGGATAGCTGGGAGGGAAATAGGAATGGTGCATAAGAGCAGACAAAGCTATTGTGAGGTCTCATAAAAACTGATGATAGTTTAAGCAATGGTGATGGCAGTGGAGATCAAGCAGACTGATGGGTTCAAAGCTATTGAGAGAGTAAAACAGTCAACAGTATGTACTAAGGAGTTGGATATGGGTGTTAAGGGAGAGGAAGTAGTTAGGATGCTGTTAGGTTTTCGGACTTTGTGCTACTGGAAGGTGTCATTCACAGAGATTGGGAACACTGGAAAGAGGTCTGTTTGGGAAGAAATGGGTAGATGAAGGTGTGATGTGACTATCATGAGTCCTGCCCTCAGACATGTTGCATTTGAGATGCCTTTAAGAGATCCAAGTGGAAATGTTGATCAGGCAATTAGATATGTGGGTACGAAGGTCAAAGGAGTGTCCCACCCCAAAAAAGATCTAAGATTTAACACTGAGACTCCAAACTGATATAGGATTGGCTGGTGGGTGAAAAGGGCCTTGGAATTCCCATATTTCGTATTTCCCTTAACTTAGTATGTAGTATATTTGTTCCCAACCTATAGGCTACCTCTAACTCTTAGAGCTGGGAGAATCTTCTTTCCTACTTGAACTAGAAAAACTTGTCAATATGTTCCAAGTTTGAACTCAGAATACGTTTTTCCAAGAGACAGGACCATTTTGGTTACTGAACCAGTGTTGTATGTCATATCTTCCAGGAGGAAAAATACTTTTGTGTGTGTATTGGGATAAAGGGGAGGAGCTAACCATGGTTACTTAAAGATAACTCCTGTGTTCCAATAATCCCCTACCTATAAAGTTTGGGAATATAAATGAAATATAATCCATCTATAAACTTGAGACTGCCTAATATTATTAGTTCTGAAACAATATAATATTAAAATAAAATTACAGCAAATGAAAGCACTCATATGCATTTAAAAAATATTAACAGTTGCTCAGTTCAGCAACTTAATAAGGATACCCTATGAGCCTGTGTTTCCTATTCCATGAAAACACCTGCAGAAATTTTGTACAGATTAGAAGTTTATTAACAAGCCTAACACAGTATTTAGAATACAGTAAATTCTATTATTACTATTCATAAAAAATTTTTTAAATAAAATTGCATTAATTTGTATTTGCAGAGTAAACATGTACATAACTGTCCAACTTGAGGAAGAACACAAAAGTAAATGTAAGCACTGCAAACCTACTTATTCTTCTCTGTCTACACCTTTCTCTATTTTGGCTGTTTTCTTCTCTTGGACATGACCAGATACTGTCAGAAAACATTAATAACTCTGTGCTGCCCTCTAGTGGTAAATATAAAAGATACTTTATTACATGGTTTTGCTTTCTAATACACTTTCAAACAATGAAATTCTCAGAAAATCAACAAGAGAAAATATACATTATAGGTATAATTTCTTAGTCTGTAATCACTGACAGGAGATGTGTCACTCAGCACCACTGCCATCAATTAATTACTTTAACTACAAATATTTTTCATGGAGGAAAAAAAGCACAAATTGATGTTTGTCTTTTTTTTTTTTTTTTTTTTTTTCTGTACGCGGGCCTCTCACTGTTGTGGCCTCTCCCGTTGCGGAGCACAGGCTCCGGATGCGCCGGCTCAGTGGCCATGGCTCACCGGCCTAGCTGTTCTACGGCATGTGGGATCTTCCTGGACCAGGGCATGAACCCATGTCCCCTACATCACCAGGCAGACTCTCAACCACTGTGCCACCAGGGAAGCCCGATGCTTATCTTAAAAGTAAATTCTTTTCACTTGTTAGGTACCATGATCTATTGCATTACTTCAAGTATAGTCTAAGAAATAGCTTAGCTATACTGAATACACACACACATACAGACATATCTCAGCTTTAAAACTAAAGTAGTACATCTCAATTCTTACAAGAAAAATTTTGTTTTTTGTTTGTTTGAATTTGTTTAAATTTAGCATTTAAGTATGCTCTTATTTGGTTAATAAATTAAATTCAATAGCCAAAAATTATATCATTATAATACCCTATATTTATTGTATAATACTTACCACTTGGTAAGTGTATTTGGAAGAAACTTTATTATCTCAGCAAGATTGAAACAATTTAAATCTATTGTTTTGGAAGTTACTGGTTAAACTTTTTTTTCTAACAAGGAAAAAAATCTAATTGAATAAACAAACTGCTTGTTAAACAGTGTTTGGTGTAGGAATCAAGGGGGTAAGGGTAGGACTATTTATTCGACAAAAACAACTAGAATAAGGACAACGACAATATAAACAGACTTAATAAGAGTATCCCTTCTCATGTTATATAGCTTGATATTAATAGAATGTTTTATTAAATTCTTTATATCCTACATCTCTCCAAAAAGGGAGGCAATTTTCAACAAAAGACATGTAGAATCACATTAGTAAAGCAGAAATAGCAAATAAAATTCAAGAGAAATGAGCATGAAAATATAGTAACCAATTTGTTAACTAAGTGCTTCAAATATGGATCTGAGCTTCCTAGCAACCAGAGCAAAAAGGAACTCATTCTTTACATATTTCTTACAGTGAAGAGAAGAGTAAGGTTTTCTAACTCCTAAAAAAGATATTTTCTAGTCTTAATTCTAAATCTAATTTCTCATATGGGCTACTAGTGACTGGCATAATTAACAAATTCAACAAAAATTACTGCAAATTCAGAAATGAGTGGATTTTATTTGCTGTTTGTTTTGTTTTGTTTTGCATTTAGGAGAGGCTAAATGAAGTACTTTAACTGATCTAACTTAACCCTAACTCGGAGCAGTGGATAGATAACATGTCTTCAAATATAACCTCTCTCAGCCTGACTTAAAATAAAATTTGAACAGCATATAATTAAAAATATATAACACTTACTTACAGCCTGAAGTCTACTTTCATATTTATTTCATATTTATTTCCTATTCATTTTTTAGGTTAAAGTTCCACGAGTGTAAAGGTCTATCTTTCAATCCCTTTGTATCTTTCACTAAGAAATGGTCACAGTGAACATTCAGTTAATATTAAAAATTTACTGAGATTGGTTCAAGATGGCTGAGTAGAAGGACATGTGCTCACTCCCTCTTGCGAGAGCACAGGAATCACAACTAACTACTGAACAATCATTGACAGGAAGACAATGGAACTCACCAAAAAAGATAGCCCACATGCAAAGACAAAGGAGAAGCTGCAGTGAGATGATAGGAGGGGTGAAATCATTATAAAATCAAATCCCATAACTGCTGGGTGGGTGACTCACAAACTGGAGAACACTTATACCACGTAAGTCCACACACTGGAGTGAAGGTTCTGAGCCCCACATCAGGCTTCCCAACCTGGGGGTCTGGCAACGGGAGGAGGAATTCCCAGAAAATCAGACTTTGAAGGCCAGCGGGATTTGATTGCAGGACTTAGGACTGGGGGAAACAGGGACTCTACTCTTGGAGTGCACACACAAAGTCTTGTGTGCACCAGAACGCAGGGGGAAGGAGCAGTGACACCACAGGAGACTGAACCAGACATACCTGCTAGTGTTGGAGGGTCTCCTGCAGAGGCGGGGGATGGTGGTGGCTCACCAAGGGGACAAGGACACTGGCAGCAGAAGTTCTGGGAAGTACTCATTGGCGTGAGCCCTTCCAGAGTCTGCCATTAGCCCCAAAATAAAGCCTGTAGGCTTTATTTTGCAGGAGCCTGCAGGCTCCTGTCTGCTCAGGCCAAACAACCAATAGGGAGGGGACACAGCCCCACCCATCAGTTGACAAGTGGATTAAAGTTTTATTGAGTTGTACCCACCAAAGCAACATGCAGCTCTACCCACCACCAGTCCCTCCCATCAGGAAGCTTGCATAAGTCTCTTAGATAGACTCATCCACCAGAGTGCAGACAGCAGAAGCAAGAAGAACTACAATCCTGCAGCCTGCAGAACAAAAACCACAATCACAGAAAGATAAACAAAATGAAAAGGCAGAGGATTATGTCCCAGATGAAGGAACAAGATAAAACCCCAGAAAAACAACTAAATGAAGTGGAGATAGGCAACCTTCCTGAAAAAGAATTCAGAATAATGGTAATGAAGATGATCCAGGACCTCAGAAAAAGAATGGAGGCAAGGATCAAGAAGATGCAAGAAATGTTTAACAAAGACCTAGAAGAATTAAAGAACAAACAAACAGAGATGAACAATACAATAACTGAAATGAAAAATACACTAGAAGGAATCAATAGCAGAATAACTAAGGCAGAAGAATGGATAAGTGACCTGGAAGACAGAATGGTGGAAATCACTGCTGTGGAACAGAATATGGAAAAAAGAAAGAAAAGAAATGAAGACAGCCTAAGAGACATCTGGGACAACATTAAACACACCAACATTGGATTATAGGGGTCCCGGAAGTAAAAGAGAGAGAGAAAGGACCCAAGAAAATATTTGAAGAGATTATAGTTGAAAACTTCCCAAACATCAGAAAGGAAATAGCCACCCAAGTCCAGGAAGCACAGAGAGTCCCAGGCAGGATAAACCCAAGGAGAAACAGGCCGAGACACACAGTAATCAAACTGACAAAAATTAAAGATGCAAAATTATTAAAAGCAACAAGGGAAAAACGACAAATAACATATAAGGGAATTCCCGTAAGGTTAACAGCTGATTTCTCAGCAGAAACTCTGCAAGCCAGAAGGGAGTGGCACGATATATTTAGTGATGAAAGGGAAGAACCTACAACCAAGAATACTCTACCCAGAAAGGCTCTCATTCAGATTTGATGGAGAAATCAAAAGCTTTACAGACAAGCAAAAGCTAAGAGAATTCAGCACCACCAGACCAGCTTTGCAACAAATGCTAAAGGAATTCCTCTAGGCAGGATAAAGACTAGCAACATAAAACAACCTTGTACATATATAGACTACTATATTAAAACCTCATGGGAACAGCAAACCCAGAAACTACAATAGAGACACACAAGAAAAGAAAAAACTAACCAAACAACACTAACGATGATCATCAGAAGAAAACAAAAGAGGAAGGAAAGAAAAAAGACCTACAAAACCAAACCCAAAACAATTAAGAAAATGGCAGTAGGAACACACATATCAATAATTACCTTAAATGTAAATGGACTAAATGTGCCAAAAGACATAGACTGGCTGAATGGATATGAAAACAAGACCTGTATATATACTGTCTACAAGAGACCCACTTCAGACCTAGGGACACATTGAGACTGAAAGTGAGGGGATGGAAGAAGGTATTCCATGCAAATGGAAATCAAAAGAAAGCTGGAGTAGCACTACTCATATCCAAAAAAATAGACTTAAAAATAAAGACTGTTATAAGAGACAAACAAGGACACTACATAACAATCAAGGGATCAATCCAAGAAGAAGATATAGCAATTGTAAACATATATGCACCCAACAGAGGAGCGCTTCAATACATAAGGCAAATACTAACAGCCATAAACAGAGTAATCGACAGTAACACAATAATAGTGGGGGACTTTAAAACCCCACTTTCATCAATGGACAGATCATCCAGACAGAAAATCAATAAAGAAACACAGGCCTTAAATGACACGTTAGACCAGATGGACTTAATTGATATTTATAGAGCACTCTACCCAAAAGCAGAAGAATACACATTCTTCTCAAGTGCACACGGAACATTCTCCAAGATTGACCACATCCCCGGCCACAAAGCAAGCCTCTGTAAATTTAAGAAAATGAAATCATATCAAGAATCTTTTCTGACCACAATGCTGCAAAATTAGAAATAAGCTACAAGAACAAAAAATTATAAAAAACACGAACTCGTGAAGGCTAAACAATATGCTACTAAACAACCAATGGATCACTGAAGAAATCAAAGAGGAAATCAAAAAATACCTAGAGACAAATGGAAATGAAAGCACAACAATCCAAAACCTCTGGGATACAGCAAAAGTAGTTCTAAGAGGAAAATTTATAGCAATACAGTCTTACCTCAGGAAACAAGAAAAATCTCAAATAAACAACCTAACCTTATACATAGAGCAACTAGAGAAAGAACAACAAACAAAACCAAAAGTTAGTAGAAGGAAAGAAGTCATAAAGATCAGAGCAAGAATCATAAAGATCAGATCAGAAATAAATAAATAAAGAAGACAATAGGAAATATCAATGAAACTAAAAGTTGGTTGTTTGAAAAGATAAATAAATTTGATAAACCTTTAGCCAGACTCAAGAAAAAAGGGAGAGGACTCAAATTAACAAAATTAGAAATAAAAACAGAGAGGGCTTCCCTGGTGGCGCAGTGGTTGCGAGTCCGCCTGCCAATGCAGGGGACACGGGTTCGTGCCCCAGTCCAGGAAGATCCCACATGCCGCGGAGCAGCTAGGCCCGTGAGCCATGGCCACTGAGCCTGTGCGTCCGGAACCTGTGCTCCGCAATGGGAGAGGCCACAGCGGTGAGAGGCCCATGTACCGCAAAAAAATAAAAATAAAAAAAGAAATAAAAACAGAAATAAAAACAGAGAAGTTATAACTGACACCACAGAAATACAAAGGATCATAAGAGACTACTATATGCAACAGTATGCCAATAATATGGACAACCTGGAAGAAATGGACAAATTCTTAGAAAGGTACAGTCTCCCAAGACTGATCCAGGAAGAATTAGAAAATATGAAGAGACCAATCACAAGCACTGAAATTGAAACTGTAATTTTAAAAATCCCAACAAACAAAAGTCCAGGACCTGATGGTTCCACAGGCAAAGTCTATCAAACACTTAGAGAAGAGCTAACATCTATTCTTCTGAAACTCTTCCAAAAAAGTGGCAGAGGAAGGAAAATTATTGAATTCATTCTTTGAGGTCACCATGACCCTGATACCAAGACAAGACAAATATACCATTAAAAGAGAAAATTATAGGCCAATATCACTGATGAACATAGACACAAAAATCCTCAACAAAAGAGTAGAAATTCGAATCCAACAATACATTAAAAGGATCATACACAATGATCAAGTGGGATTTATCGCAGGAATGCAAGGATTTTTCAACAACGGCAAATCAGTCAGTGTCATACACCACACCAACAAAGTAAAGAATAAAAACCATATGATCACTTAATAGATGCAGAAAAATCTGACAAAATTCAACACCAACATATGATAAAAACTTTACAGAAAGTGGGCATAGAGGGAACCTACCTCAACATAACAAAGGCCATATATGACAAACCCACATCAAGCGTCATACTCAATGGTGAAAAGTTGAAAGCATCTCCTCTAAGATCAGGAATAAGACAAGGATACCCACTCTCACCACTTTTATTCAACATAGTTTTGGAAGTCCTAGCTACAACAATCAGAAAATTAAAAGAAATAAAAGGAATCAAAATTGGAAAATAAGAAGTGAAAATGTCACTGTTTGCATATGACATGACACTATACATACAAAATCTTAAAGACATTACCAGAAAACTACTACAGCTCACCAATGAATTTGGTAAATTTGCAGGCTACAAAATTAATACACAGAAATCTGTTGCATTTCTATACACTAATATTGAAAGACCAGAAAGAGAAATTCAAGAAACAATCTCATTTACCATTGCATCAAAAAGAATAAAATACCGAGGAATAAACCTGCCTAAGGAGACAAAAGACCGGCACTTGGAAAACTATAAGATGCTGATGAAAGAAATCACAGATGATACGAACAGATGGAAAGATTTGGAAGAATCAATATTGTCAAAATGACTATACTTCCCAAGGCAATCTACAGATTCAATGCAATTCTTATCAAATTACCAGTGTCATTTTTCACAGAACTAGAACAAAAAATGCTAAAATTTGTATGGAGACACAAAAGACCCCAAAAAGCCAAAGCAATCTTGAGAAAGAAAAATGGAGCTGGAGCAATCAGGCTCCCTGACTTCAGACTACACTAAAAAGCTATAGTCATCAAAACAGTATGGTACTGGCACACAAATAGAACTATAGATCAATGGAACAGGATAGAAAGCCCAGAAATAAACCCACGCACCTATGGTCAATGAATCTATGACAAAGGAAGCACGACTATACAATGGTGGAAAGACAGTCTCTTCAACAAATGGTGTTGGGAAAGCTGGACAGATACATGTAAAAACATGAAATTAGATCATTCTTTAACACTATACACAAAAATTAGCTCAAAATGTTTTAAAGACCTAAATGTGAGACTGGACACTATAAAACTCCTAGAGGAAAACATAGGCAGAACACTCTCTGACATAAATCACAGCAATATCTTTTCCAATCTGTCTTCCTGAGAAATGGAAATAAGAACAACAAATGGCACCTAATTAAACTCAAAAGTTTTGGCACAGCAAAGGAAACCATAAACAAAATGAAAAGACAACCCACAGACTGGGAGAAAATACTTGCAAATGATGTGACTGACAAGGGATTGGCCTTCAAAATCTATAAACAGCTCATGTGGCTTAATATCATCAAAACTAACAACCCAATCAAAAAATGGGCAGAAGACCTAAACAGACATTTTTCCAAGGAAGACATACGAATGGCCAAGAGGCACATGAAAAAATGTTCAACATCACTAATGATTAGAGAAATGCAAATCAAAACTACAGAGTGATATATCACCTCACACCAGTCAAAATTGCTATCATCAAAAATCCACAAACAATAAATGCTGGAGAGGGTGTGGAGAGAAGGAAACCTTCCTACACTGCTGGTGGGAATGTAAGATGGTACAGCAACTATAGAGAACATTTTGGAGGTTCCTTAAAAAACTAAAAATAGGGCTTCCCTGGTGGCGCAGTGGTTGAGAATCCTCCTGCCGATGCAGGAGACACGAGTTCGTGTCCTGGTCTGGGAAGATCCCACATGCCGCGGAGCAACTAAGCCCGTGAGCCATGGCCGCTAGGCCCGTGCGTCCAGAGCCTGTACTCTGCAACGGGAGAGGCCACAACAGTGAGAGGCCCGCGTACCGCAAAAAAAAAAAAAAAAAAAAAAAAAAAAAAAAAAAAACTAAAAATAGACCTAACATATGACCCTGCAATCCCACTCCTGAGCATATATCTGGAGAAAAACATGGTCGGAAAGGATACATGCACCCCAATGTTCATTGCAGTACTGTTTACAATAGCCAAGACATGGAAGAAACCTAAATGTCCATCAGCAGAGGAGTGGATAAAGAAGATGTGGTACACATATACAATGGAATATTAGTCATAAAAAAGAATGAAATAATGTCATTTGCAGCAACATGGATGGACATAGAGATTGTCATACTGAGTGAAGTAAGTCAGAAAGAGAAAGAGAAATATCTTAAGATATTGCTTATTTGTGGAATCTAAAAAGAAATGATACAAATGAACATATTTACAAAACAGAAATGGACTCATAGACTTAGAGAATGAACTTATGGTTACAGGGGAGAAGGGTGGAGGGAAGTTATAGTTAAGGGGTTTGGGATTGACATGTACATACTGCTATATTTAAAGCACAGAGAACTCTGCTCAATGTTATGTGGCAGCCTGGATGGGAGGGGAGTCTGGGGGAGAATGGATACATGTACTTGTAGGGCTAAGTCGCTTTGCTGTGCACCTGAAACTATCACAACATTGTTAATCAGTTATACTCGAATATAAAATAAAAAGTTAAAAAAATGTAAAATTTGAAATTATTCTTCCTTAACTTAATGCATGCTTAAACATTTCTCTGTCTTATTAGTCAAAATGTTAATTCTTTCCACTTCCTAGATGTATACACCATCACAAAAAAAGAATTAAAAATTTACTGATGATATAGGAAAACACACCTCATCACTAGCGGTTTTGTCTTTTAGGTGAAGGGTTATTTTTATTTGCATTTTTACCTTATAACAGTCTCCTCCAGGAATGATTTCCTGAATATATACCAAGGGACCTTCATTCCGGTTAATTCCTCCTAGGATCTTCAGACCAAGGCCTGTCTCCTTGGTAACTGTAATCATCTGAAAGGCAGGATCCCTAAGATAAAGTAAAGTAGTAGCATGCACAGGTTAGCCTAGTGATGGGTACCTACTTTTTCTTTAAACTGTTTGGTAAATCAAATTCTTAGAACTAGATAACTCAGAATACTCAGTATATACTAGCAATGACATTTTAAAAAGTATGATCATACAAAAGGAATCAAATGAATTTTCTTAGCTCTAATTTTAGTTTTTCTATAAAACAGCCAAACAGTATAAGAAATTACTGCAATAATGCTTATTTCTGTGGAGTAGAAGAAAAATACTTTAAAAATATTATTTAAACAACTTTAAAAATTTATTAAAGGTGACTGAAGAGACTTAGTTTTAACTGATTTTTTTGACTACACTGAAGGATTCCAAAACAAAATACTTTAATGAATTAGGTAAGTGACTTTAAAAGACATGTTTTGGGCCATTTAAAGCAAAATAAATATGACCTTCATTTGAATCTCAAAAAGAATGCAGTTTATCTTTTCAATCTAGAAAGAGTATTTTCCTGGTACAAATCACTTGCTCCAGCTGCAATTTCTGCCAGACATAAAAGTGATACCATTAGAAAAGAAGGAATTGTTAAAAGAATTATGCAAAAGGTACTCTCCCCACTTCACCTCAGTTGTGTTTCTAAACAGTGGTCAGAGCAGACACTTTTACTGGTCCAAGAGAACTTGAATAAATCATGAAATGAAGCTCAGGGCTGTCTGCTTACTTATGGTATAGTGGGTGTTGTGCTAAGCAATATACATACATTAGGCCGTTCAACTAATATTTATAAAATCCCTACGATTATTGCCCTCATTTTTCTAAAAGAACCCAAATCTGGGCAGGTTAACTTGGTGGCCCAAGGTTACAAAGCTGGAGAACAGCAATGTGAGGGCAGTCTGTCTAACTCCAGAAGCAAAGTATGGTCTAAGGTCTACTTCACTGGTACATTAAAGCCATTGTTGAATATAGGACTTCCAGCTGTCTTCAAATGTGCCAAAACACAGAAACCGCTGTTTGAAAAGAGTTACTTCATATCTTACATATGATTATAGTTTTAAAATATAGCTAAAAAATTTAAAAAAATTTTCTTAACTTCTGCCATAGAAGTTCTGACTATATCTTTAAGAAGACTTGTATTCAAGTTAAATCATAAAAAAGTAGAATGAAAGAAATTAAAAATTTTAAAAACTTACAAAACTCCCTGTTTTTGAATATTTTGCCCTTTATATAGCACATCCTTTAGGGTTGCATTATATTGAATTCAGCTCTAGGGTTAGAGGGCCTATCTGGGGTTACTAGGGTAATAGTCAATTAGCTAGGAAAAGAAGGCAGAAAATGTTCTACTGTCAGATTTCAGAACCTCAGTCCATTCTTGACAGGAGATTTAGACTACAAGGACTAAAAGGGGTGAAGCCTAGAAAAGGGCAAGATGAAGAGGAAAGGGGACAAAGGTCCTCATTAAGCACCTCCAATAACCTTTTAAACCCTCTAAATGTCAATTTCCTTCAATGGGGGCACACACGGTCTCCAGCATATGTTATTATTTCAGTAAAGCATCCCTCCTTTTCTAATCCCAACACAGAGTATCTATTATTAACACAGCAGTGTATTTACTTACTAGGACCTTACTTTAAAATTCCCTCATTGTTAAGAATTTATATTACTTCTTTTTTTTTTTTTTGCTATTAAAAATGGTTCTGCTGCTCAACTTTAATCATAGTAAGAGAATTACAAGTTAAAACCAGGCAGAGACACTGCTTTTCACCTATCAGATCAACGTAAATTTAGAATTTTCACAATATAAGACAAGGCTTTAGGGCTTCCCTGGTGGTGCAGCGAGTGCAGGCGAGTCCACCTGCCGATGCAGGGGACATGGGTTCGTGCCCTGGTCCGGGAAGATCCCGCATGCCGCGGAGCGGCTGGGCCCGTGAGCCACGGCCGCTGAGCCTGCGCGTCCGGAGCCTGTGCTCCACAACGGGAGAGGCCACAACAGTGAGAGGCCCGCTTACCACAAAAAAAAAAAAAGACAAGGCTTTAGGAAAGAGGTACTCTTTGACATTGTTGGTGGTAATACAAAATGGCATAACCCCTAAAGAGGGGATTTGGTAATCTCTAACTTGACCTTCTGATCCAACAATCCCCTTTCTAGGAACCTTTCCCAAAGATACAAAGGCAAGAAATACAAACAATTTGTATACTAGGTTCGTCATTTGGCATAATTTGTGATCACCAAAAATACCAAACAATTCAAATGTCCATCAATAAGGAACTGGATGAATAAACTATGGTATATTAAGAACAGAATACTATACAGTTACAACAAGGTACAAGGAAGATCTTTATAAATTGATATGAAGTGATCACTTCATAATTTTAAGTTTAAAAAAAGTCTGGTCAAAACACTATATATAATATGCTACCTTTTTGTTAAGAATGCACTGGCAAGTGGAGCCTGGGAGTTGGATCCTGGGTGTTTTGGGACATTTTGCCTTAGTCATATGCTACTTCCTCATGAACTTGATTTTGCCCTAAGTAGTTGGATAAAACTCTGTGCTGTCACACAGAGTAAAACTGTTCAACATCAATGCATGGAGCTCTGTATAAGACAGAGCTCTTCACCTACCACACAGCTGGGCCTGGCTTATATCCCTATGAGACTGGAGCTTTCCAGTGCTCCCAGGAGGAGGCATCAGAGAAAGATACCCTGAGTTTAACTAACCTGACACCCTTCTGCAGGGAAGATCTTCAAACCTGAGTCAAAGTGCTGGTGTACACTTGTTTACTATGTAAGCAAGAGTAGAAGAATGTCTATACAATGGAACTATATACAGAATAAATAATAGTTTTGAGAAAAAATATAATTATATACACACATATATATATAACATGCATATATATTTATATGGATATGTATTTGCTTATACAAAAAGAAACACTGAAAAAGAACTAAGAATAAAGATGGCTATTTATAGGAGGAATGAGGGCACAGAGTGAAAGACAAGACTGAAAGCAGGACTTCTCCAAATATACCTTGTTATATGTGTGTTACATGTTTGCAAAACGGCCACCAATTCTTCCCATCTCTCTCTGCATGCCCCCAGGAATGTGACTTTACCGTTCCTTCCATTAAAAAGTAAAGTCTGTAATTCTAGACCTTGAATTTGGACTTAGTTATCTAAATTGCTTTAGCCAATGGTGCATAAGCAAATGTGAGGAAAACAGACATTTGAACTTGTGCTTATTGCTGGGAACCATTCTGCCACCACGTGAAAAAGCCTGAGCTAGCTGCCTGGAAGATGAGAGGCCATGTTGAAAGAGACTTCAGCTATCCAGCCTTCCTAGATGAGGCCCCAGAACGTGTCAATGAGTCCACCCTACGTGAT
The DNA here is from genome assembly GCF_026419965.1 of Kogia breviceps. Lineage (NCBI taxonomy): Eukaryota > Metazoa > Chordata > Mammalia > Artiodactyla > Physeteridae > Kogia > Kogia breviceps. The sequence goes on from NC_081328.1 coordinate 27,444,046, forward strand.
CTGGAGCAGCCCAGAAGAACTGCTCACAGAATCATGAGGAAGAATCAATGCTTGTTTGTTTTAAGGTACTTTGAGCTGGTTTGTTAGTCAGCAAATGTTAATCTTAACATTATGTTATTTTTATACTGGAATTATAAAATATTTTAGGTATTCAAAAAATCAGATCAAATTTTTAAAAAGCAGTCTATATAAATAATTCTAAAAGAGAATGCATAATTTGTCCTTTATCCTGATTTACATAGAAAGCTCTGATCAACCTTTTCATTACCACTATCTTAGACCACAGGTAGGTAGCTGTATAAAACTTTCCACCAAATGTTCATTAATATTCTACATATTTTAAACTATGATAGTTCAAAACATATTAAATTTAATTTAGCAATTACTTTTCAAGTAGAGCAGATGATACTACGGCAGATGTATTTTTATTCATGGTTTCACCACTACTGTAGCCTTGGATTTAACAGCTGTATAAATGAAGATCTTGACGAAGAGTCTATAAATTCTTCTTTTCCTAAGATTGGAGAAATAGAAAATAAACTGTCATATCTTAGAACAGTCAAATTTGATTTTAACTGTGCATAAAAACATTACATATACTTGGCATGTAAACAATATGTGCCTGTGTATAGATGATAGATGTATTTTATATATGTTGGGCTATGGCATTTTAGTCATTGCTGATAATATCTGAGAAATGTAAAGGCAGTTCTGTAGATAGAAAGCTAGATAGAGCTAGAGGACTATAAATCATTATCAATATCTATAGCTATATAAAAATCTGTATATTCTAGCGGAAGTGAAGAATACAGTTAAGCTTTAGGTAACTATTATAGCTTCCACCGTTACTAAGCTTTAAAACCACATAATAATAAAAGACTGAGGAAAATGTCTCTTGTGAGCACAAGGCTAGGAATTTTACAGTCAGAATGTCTGCAAAATAATTATACAATACACTTTGAAGAAAACACAAATTCCTACTGTCTCACCAACTATCTTGAGGGACTTCCTGCAGATCCTATATTACTCTGATTCATATTACTCCATGAGCTTCTTAAATACTTTCCTATAAAAAGAAAAAAAATATTATTTTAATGTCTCATATAGCTCCACCGTGAAAATTATAGAGAATAGTGCAGTTTCATTTAATTTAAAAACTGTATTTGAACAGATTACCACTTCTGTATAAGAAACATAAATAAAGTATAGAAACCTGAAGTTGAAAAAGACCTTAGGATCATTTAGCACAGCCCTCTTATTAAAGAAATGAGTAGCTAGATTCAGAGAGGTTGTGTACTTTCCCTACACAAATGAGAAAGAGTCAATGGTTGTTTTCCCAACTAGAACTCAGGCGTCAGAGCCCACAGCATGGAACTTGACATCAGACAGACCTGGATTCCAATTTGTGCTTCTAGGCTTCTCCAAGCATCAGTTTCTTCAAAGGTACAGTAGGTAGTAGTGATGGTTTTACAAATGGATACACATGTCAAAACTTACCAAACTGTCTCACTATAAATATGTGCTGTTTGTTATAAATCAATTATACCCTAGTAAAGTTAAATTTTTTTTAAAAATCCAATTTTCAGTTAAAAATGGCAGCTTGACCTTGGCATGTATCTTCTTTTCTTCCAAGAGCCCACTAATATAAGAGTAAAGGGTTACAAACCGTATAAACTCATAATGTTAGAGAAAAAATGAAAGAAGAGCAATGAGAGAAAAGTTTCAATAAATTTCTGGAAGACAAAAAATAGATGGTAGGGTGATAATTGATAAAGGAGGCCTGAAGAAGCTGAAAGCTAGGGAAAGGCTTTGTAAACACTTTTAAGTTTGAGCACACATATAGAAAATGGTAATACTTGTATGGTGTACTGGGGTAAACAGAGGTGGCCTGCTATACCTTTAAGCTGAGGGGCAATCCCTAACTCAGCACACCATAACTGATTCATGGCAAAATTCTGGCCTAGAGAACAGCTAGAGATGTTGAGGAACATATCTTGTAGAATCCCAGATAGGTTGGGGACTCAGGAACCCAAAGTACTAGGGATAGTGAAACTGAGGTGGAGAACTAAAAGCAAGGGGATTATCCCATCGCCTCTCCAACTACTTATGTGAGAGAAATCCTAGATTCTTCTGTCAATAAATTAAATGGACTCCGAAGAAAGAGCCAACAACCTTCTGGGATCCTAACACAGAACTGTATCACCAAGAAGGTTAGTCAATACCCCCTGGGGGAAGGAGGGGAAACTTGAGGGAAGAGCTTACAATCCTAGGGCTTGACAGAGGAATGACTCAAAGTCAAGAGCCGCTGCAGTGGTCCACAAGACTAATGCAGCCGTGGAAGACAGTTCAATTCTAAAAGTAAGTTTTTATAAGTTCATTATAGACTGCTTTAATAATATAGCAGAATGGAGCAGATTCCCAAACCTTCAGTGAGGAAGTTTTGATATAACAATAATAATAGCAACTACCATCTATTGGCACCATGTGTCACACACTGTGCTAAGTATTTCAAATGTATTCATCTTATTTAATATCATGGAAAATGCATTAGATTTAAATTTAAAAAGCTGAGTTCAAATGGCAATACCGCTATATGCTAGCCATACAGCCTTAGAATAGTTTACCTAACCTCCTGGCGCCTCTTCATATTAAGGTAGGAATAATAATAACACCTAGCTAAAAGGGTTGCCATGAGGATTAAGGGAGATGTAAAAAATTGGGCTGTCTTCACAGTGTTACCAAAGTGAGTAAGATCCCCATGCAGTAGTGATTTGTCTTAGCTGGGCGCTGGGTCCCCAGTTCATGGAACATATCCAAGTATAATGGATGTGTCATTGTTAAATTCTATAATAGATTCCATATAGTGTCATTTAATTTTTTTCTACTTCAAACTATTAAAATGAAATTTCAGTTTTTAAATTATTTCATTCACCGAACATACCTGTCATTGTCCTAAATGCTGGAGGTGAGATAAAAAGAAAAGAGTCTATCCCCAGAGACAGCCAAATAAACAGACATCAGGAGGGTGCTAAGTGCTCTGACAGTGGTATTCACAGGGTGCTGGCGGCATGGAGGAAGGCCACCTAACCCAGAATGGAGGAGTCGTCATGAAACAGCAACACAGCCAGGCATCATACTAGAGGATTTTATCCTCAGAGGAGCCCCAAAAGGCAGGTAATATTAACCCATTTTACATAACAGAAAGTCAGTTAATGGAGAAGCTATGTGACAATTCAAATTCCACTATGAGTGGAATTTGAATCCAGCTCTGCCTGGCTTCAAACACAAGCTTTTTCTGCTACAGGATGCTGGAAAATTAATTTACGTGGAAAAATGTCATCCCCCAACAGAGTAGGATAAGAGAGTGTTAATTAATGTAGTAATATGCTGTCTCTCTTCTATGAAGATGATACAATTTTTTTTTTTTTTTGGCTGTGTCACGCAGCATGCAGGATCTTAGTGCCCCAACCAGGGATTGAACCCGTGCCCCCTGCAGTGGAAGCATGGAGATTTAACCAATGGACTGCCAGGGAAGTCCCTATGAAGATGATACTACTGATTAAACTTCTTTACAATAATGAAAGGGGTTTAATCTTATCCATCCAAACATCAGGCTTTTTTCTTTCTCTCCACATGAACAAGGTATCCATTGTCATATCCTTAAAAATCATAAAATGACTTTTCCTTCCCTCTCTTTTGCTTGTTTCCTACTCCTTCCTTTATACAAGCGAGCAAGGCCCTCAATCGATGAGTTCTAGTAATTCTACACATCCACCCGAACCCCCCAACTTCACAGTATTAATGAATGACACAAAGAAAATATTCTATTCTTTTACTAAAAATATGACCATTCAAGGAAAATATTTTGTTTTTCTAGGTTTCTGACTCATAGGGGGAAAAGGTTAGGTCAGCAAAAACAGAGACAGTGGAACACTGGGGGAAAATATCTTGTTTTATAAGCTGACTCTATTCTGGAAAACTTAAATTAGAGCTTTACTTTGATACACAACTCTCTTATGATTGCATTACAAATTTTCATTCCATACAATTAAAAATCTCATCAGATAAAAATCTATCATGCACATGATGTCTGAATAATAGACTCAATTATTTATATTCTCAGAGACACGACATTCAGTATTTTCTAAAACTAGTTCTTTTTACCATACCAAAAATGGAGACTATAAAAGGGAAAGGGATAAAAACATCTGACAGAAATGATGGTAAGTGTTAACTTGATTAAACTATAATAATGCCATATGAAACATTATATTTTTAAAATTTAAATAATAGTTAATACATTCCAATGTGGTTATATATTATGGATGCATATCTCTGTCCTATCCAGCTCCACACCATTTCCACACTTAGGTACCCACTGTTTTAGTTTCTTGTGAATCCTTTTAGTTCTTTTACATACAAATAAACAAATATAAATAAATATTCTGATTCCTTGACATTTTTTTGATGCAGAAAGTAGCTACAATCAGGCACAAAGCACCCAGCTGTTCAGGTTGTACACTGTACAATCCAGAGGGTATGGGTCATACAGACTCTGATGTGAACAGGTATTCTGGAGTGTGTGGTAGCCCTGCATACTATATGTACTACTGTGCAACCTGTTTCTTTTTTTCTTTAACTTAATATATAACTTGGAATTCTTTTCATATTTTTACATAGCATACTAATTTATTTTCACAGCTGTATAGTATTCCATTTTATGGATGGACCATATTTATTTATTCCTTTATTGATAGATATTTAAACTGTTTCAATTCTTTTGCTATTGCTATAATGAAATCTTTATATATAGGTCACATTACACATGTACAAATCTATCTGTAAGATAAATTTACAAAAATCAGAGTTTATACACACTTGCTATTTTGACAGAAAATGCCAAACTGCTCTCCATCACGGTTGTACTATTTACCATTCCATCAATAATAGTGCCTCCATCAATAATAGTGCCTGGTATTCCAAATCCTCACCAACATGGTATACTACATTACTTGGATTTTGACAGTCATATTGATGAAAATGGTATCCTAATGTAGTCTGAGTGAGGCTGAGCATTTTTTTTTATGCTTTCAGAACCTTTTATGTGAACTGTGTTTTCCTATCTTTTGCCAATTTTCCTATTCATTGTTAGCTTTTTACTGTCTAGTTTCTAGTTCTTAACTCCTAGAGAGATTATTCCTCTGTCTGCACTAAGAGCTGTAAGTATATCTTCCTCCTTTTGTTCTTAGATTTTTTTTTTTGGTTATGCAAAAGTTTGTGGCTAAATTTATCTTTTCTTTTATGATTTTTGGTTTAAGTCAAATGAAAGTCCTTGCCCACTCCACAAAGAACTCTCATATTTTCTTACAGTTTAATTCTAAAATATTTGATACATTTGGAAACCACCTACAGTATAAGCTATAGATCCAACTCTTATTTTCTCCCCCAAGAAGATCACTCAGTTGTCTCAATCACACTGTGATTTGAGATGCAACCTTTATCATACACCAGATCTTGTAAGTACTTGGGTCTACTACTGTACTTTTTTATTCTGGCCCATTTGTTGTTCTACGTATTCATGTACCAACACTATTTTATTTTAAACATAGAAGTTTTATAATATGTTTTCATATCTGGTAAGGACAATACCCCCCTCACTGCTCTTTTTCAGGCAAGTTTCCCTGGCTATTTTTGTCATTTTTACAATTAACATCTAAATCTCCTTGTTTTTTTTTTAAAAAAAAATGCTAATTGTTGGGAATGACGTTAAATTTACAAATTGATTGAGGAAGAACTGGTATCTATCTTTTTGATTTTTCCTGTCACAGTACTTGGTATATCTTTCCTTTTGTTCAAGTCTTCTTTTGTGATCTTCTGCAGTGTTTTAAAGTGTCTTCATATGGGTCTTGCACATATTATTTAATTCCTAGGCATTTTGATATTTTTTCTATTAACTTGATGCCTTTTAAAACACCTATTATTTTGTAAAGGATAAAAACTGTTTTGGGAAAGCTTAGTAAAATCTTCTAGAAAACAATCTCGTTCACCCCAAATTCTACCACATGATTTAATGTCTTTATTTTTTAGTGTTACTAGTAAACCAGGTGAAGGAAAAACAGGCCCAATTCATATATTAGATTTTAGTTGAAAATTGTGTAACTGCAATATGTTCGTTTATATCCAAGTGCATCTCATATAACACTTCAATACATATACACATACAGCTTATAGACAATTAATTAGAAGACTTACTGAGTTATCGTTACAAAGATTAAAATAATAACTCTAGAATAGACTCATAAGAGCTTTATAAGCAAGAACCTAATTCTCATCCTCCCTTGACAAAGTATTTTTATATCTACTTCAAAGTTCTTAACAAGCTATGTTGCCAAGGAACTCTAGTGTCTTTTAGTTGTTCCTCTAAAGTGAAATGGTAAACAGAAGAGACAAAGGACAGGTGTTGTAACAGTGGAAGAGAGATTTATTGGCTTAATACTAAACCCAAACAGTCTCTCCCCTCTCCTTCCTCTTCCACCTCCTCCACCATCATCATCATCACCATCATCATCTTAAAGAGCACATGAGAAAGGTGCTTTGTCAGAAGCTATCGAGCCATATACATCTAAATGTCTTTGAAGACTCACCAGATTATTTCAATCAAGTGACTGGAGATCTTTAGTTCATTACTGAGTGTGACAGCTTATGCTTATGTCATTAGAAAGGGGAAAAAAAAAGAAAAAAAAGGAGATCAAGGAGGCTTTTTCTTAGGAAACAGTGAAATTTTACATTAAGGTCATTTTAAGGGAGAAGGAGGGCTACCCAGTAAGTTATCTGTCTGGATTCTGCGACTGACAAATTAGAAATGCCTTCTATTTATAAATCCACTGGAACTAATATTAAAAATGTCAATATCACTTATTATAAAGTTAGACCTACAGATTCAGTATTATACTTGAAGAAACACACATATAAGAAAATGACAATGTTAAGGAACTGTGGCAACTTGTACACCTTATGACAGCAGAAATTCTTCAAGACAGCATTAGCTATTTATATACTCCTAGGGTTGTTTAAGGACATCGGCAAAAATCAGGAATGACTCCCTTCCCTGGGCTAGACTTTAACTGATCTTTTAAAATGGCATGAAAGTTTCAGGAAATCAAGATATAAAAAAATCGGCCAAAGGGTTATTTTACTATCTCCTTGATTCTGTACCCAAAGGCAATATTCTCCCTGGTGGTACATTTTTTTTCTTAGATTTTCAAGAATCTAAGCAGGTCAGGAATGCTACTCATTTGTCTTGGAGGTGGATGAATAGCATCTGCTTGTAACCCACAGCCCAACCCAGTGGGAAACAACAGAAAACTGCTTCAAAGGAGTCCTGGGCTTTTTTTTTTTTTTTTTTTTTTTTTTTCTGGGCTTCTTGAAAGATCTTCATCAGACCAAGAGCTCATTGCTCTCACAAGTGTCCTTAGACTACCTGACTGCGTTTTGCTTGCCAATCACTGGCTCAGTACAATCGTGTGCACGCACTGTGCTAAATGCTTATGTTATTATGCCAAAAAAGCCAAGGCCTCTGCTTTTATGGCATCTACATGCCAGCGCTGGGAGAAAAATAACAAAAACGGAAACAACATGAACTAGATTTCAGATACTGAAAGGTGATAAGATCACAGGCGACTGGACAAGGGAGAGCTAATTTAGATTGGGTACTAGAGTTGCATCTAAGATCCAAATAATAGGTCAGCCAGGAGAAAAACTGAGGGAGAAAAACTGAGGGACCAAGTATTCCAGGCAGAGAACGTCTCAAGGCAGCAAAAAATGTGGGATGTTTACAGAACAAAAAAAGTGTGACTGGAGCGTGATGAATGGGGAGAGAGAGGAGATGAAGTTAGAGAGAAGTAGGCAGGGTCTACAGTACTTAGAGTCTTAGGCGTCATGTAAGAAATAGGAATTTTTGCTTGATATTATTTCATACAACCTGACCGTTCTCAGGAGATCTGAATTTGCCTTTTGCCTTATCTCTTATCTTTAACTTCTGCTTATTCTAGGTAGGCTGACTATACCCTAGCCTGAATTATGCCAGAATGTCAGTCAGTTCATTTGGGATATAATCAACTGGGGGAAGGGGGCAGTACACAATGAAAATGTGAAGCCCCTTGTTAAAAAAAAAAAAATTATTAACAATTTCAAGAAAGTGACAGCAGAGCATTAAAGCAAGTACAGGGTCCAACTAAGTGAGCAAGGCCTGTACAGTGACTGACTGCACAGGTCACATACGGATGAAGCTGGCCCTGATCCTGATAAATGTTACTTGAAAAAAATAAATGCCTTCTACTGATGAATAATTTCTGTTTTCATTTCACCTTATCTGTCAATCACATAAACTTATTCAAGATCTTTTAAATGGAGTAGCCTCTCAAACACGTGGTTTAAAGGAAGCTGCCAGGCTATATGGGAAAAGAATCAAAAAGAGTGGATATATGTATATGCGTATGTATAACAGATTCACTTTGCTGTACACCTGAAACTCACACAACATTGTAAATCAACTACACTCCAATAAAAATTAAATCTGCAAATATTTCCACATTTTTAAAGTGGATTCTACATGATGATAATTTAATATAAACAATTACTTTTTTGTTTTTATATCAAAAAGAAAATAAAGGAAGCTGCCAGGAAATTTAAAAAAAACTAGGATATCAAGACTTACTGCAGCAATTTCATGCTATTATTGCGTACTAACTGGAAAACAGTGATTATCCAGTCTATTCTCAGGCAAACTACAACTCATTTGTTCTTACTTTTTTTTTTTTTTTTTTTGCGGTATGCGGGCCTCTCACTGTTGTGGCCTCTCCCGCTGCGGAGCACAGGCTCCGGACGCGCAGGCCCAGCGGCCATGGCTCACGGGCTTAGTTGCTCTGCGGCATGTGGGATCTTCCCGGACCAGGGCACGAACCCGTGTCTTCTGCATCGGCAGGCGGATTCTCAACCACTGCGCCACCAGGGAAGCCCTGTTCTTACTATTTACTCAAATGTATTACTCTTCCTCTTTTAGGTAGAAGGAAAGTACTGCAATAAATACCTACCAGATAAACAGTTGTTAGTACTGTTGGAATAATTGTTAGGTACTTCAAATTTCCAAATGGATCTAAATGGCTTTATTAGGCAGCCAGCTAAGAAATACAGCTCAGTGGCTAAAATACTAAGATTTACATTGCAATGTCCTTAACTTATGAATTAAAAATACTAAAAAATGTAATTATAAACCAAATTTTTTTATTTTGGCCATGCCGTGCGGCTTGCAAGATCTTAGTTCCAAGATCGGGGATAGAATCCATGCCACCTGCAGTGGAAGCACTGAGTCCTAACCACTGGACCATCAGGGAACTCCCACAAACCAAATTTTAAAAACAATACGTCTTTATAATCCTTAAGTCAGAAAGCCTGAAAACCAAAATCAGATAAGAAAACATTGTGACTATCAGTTATTTTTCCCATTTTTCCTTCTTTTCCCACCTTCACCCATTTCACTCACCTCCATTCCCCAAAATGGTTTGTATGAAAAATAACAACGTATTTTACCTACTATGTAAAATTGAACATGATCATATCTAACTAGAAAGGGTTCACAAGGTTCAATTATTTACTGCTAAAAATGATATTACAAATAAAAGATGCTGAGTCTGAAATGTCAGTCCAGCCCCTGATGTTTTAAGTTTGTAATCAACATCTCTACTTACAGGACAGGGTTGTACTAGCCTTTCCTGAGTTGCTCCCATTCCATTCATGGTAGAACCCTTTACTTAGCATTAGTTACCATAATGATTTATGCAACATCACAAGCACACTTAGGCTCACAGGAACTGCAGCCAACACTGCTCTATTGCTATCAAGATTACTGTACCTTGGAAAAGAGTAATTTCATTTGCAAATACACAACAAAATAAAAGTACAAAACAAAGACACTATTAGTGACATATTTATGCTGCTACCTCTTGCTACATGGAAGGGTTGCCTAGAAAAAAAGAATGGTCAAAGGGAATGTTTTGTTGGTTTCAGTGACATTAATGTTTGCACGGGGTTTGAGTCTATGCTGTAAGGAATTTAAAATATGACAGGTCTTGTCCTGAAAGAGATGACAATCTGGTATAAGAACTAAGGTAGATACAGATGAAAAAAATTTTCAAACGTTCTCATAACACAGGACTAAGTCTGTAGAATCACAGAATCTTGGCATTTTCGTGTCAAAGTAGAAAAGTCATGAAAGTCATGAGGACACGGGGAGGGGGAAGGATAAGCTGGGACAAAGTGAGAGAGTGGTAGTGTGTATATATGGACATGTATACACTACCAAATGTAAAATAGATAGCTAGTGCGAAGCAGTCGCACAGCACAGGGAGATCAGCTCAGTGCTGGGTCCACCTAGAGGGGTAGGATAGGGAGGGTGCGAGAGAGACGCAAGAGGGAGGAGATATGGGGATATATGTATACGTATAACTGATTCACTTTGTTATAAAGTAGAAACTAACACACACAAAAAAAGTAGAAAAGTCAGAAGATACTTTTTCTTTTTTTTTGGTTTCTAATTTTCTGGCCCTGTGAACAGTTAATCAGTTACTCTATCAAGGTGACCATTATCACTCACCTGCACTACAGCAACTGCCTCCTAACTGTTCTAGTTTCTTTTTTGCTCCCTTACCTTTTCCACACCATAACCAATATCTTTTTAAAAATGTGAATCAGGTATCACTTGTATGCTTCGTATTATATTTAGAATAAAATACAAACCCTTGGACATGGCTTATAAGGCTCTGTATTATCTGGCCCCAGTATACCTGCTCTGACCCATTTCCTACCACTTTTCTCCCTGCTCACAAGGCTAGGAAGAGATGGCCTCCTTTTTTGTTCTTCAGTGGTAAGTAGCTCTTTCTTGCCTAGCAGTCTTGGCATGACTTGGAATTGTCATTGTGTAGTTTGCTTCTTATCATCACTCAGGGCTAGGCTCAAATGTCACATCCTCAGAAAGACCTTACCTTACCTCCCTTCCTCTTGACTTTCAATCACACTGTACTGTTATCTGAAATTCCCTTATTTATGTGTCTGTTACTTGCTTTTCTCCTGAGTCCCTCAGTACAAAGGACACACTCCATAACTGAACTGATCTTCTCTGACTTTCTCTGTGCTGTAGGCCCAGTAGGTTGAACAATGTCTGGCCCACAAGAGAGCACAGTAAATAAAATGTTGAATGACAAGTCATTTAACTTCGCAGGACTTCAGCTTCCTCATCCATGAAGTGGGGATAATTATAACTGCTCTGGACATTAGCAATAAAAAGTAATGTTTACTAAATGTTTACACTGTGAAAATTACTTACCTGCATATTCTCATTTACTGTTATGATTCGTATTTTACAAGTAAGGCCGTTAAGTTTTAAAAAGACCAAATAACCTAAGGACACACAGCCATAGTGAGGACCCGGGTATGAATGTAGACCTGCTGTAACCTCAGAATCTGAGCTCTTAACCTCTACTTTATAGTTCCTTGAAAGATGCTTTCTTCCATTACAGCAAAATTGCCTATGCCGTCCGCCCCACGCAGGTCCTAGTTTGTCCTGTAGCACAACTGAAGAAAGCTATTACATCCCCCATGCGTTTCTTTTCCAAGATGAACATCCCCATTTCCTTCAATCCTTCCTTAAAGGATCCTCATATCCTGGTCACTATCCTCTCAAAAAACCAGTCGACAACGTCTCTCCCGCCCCAGAACTGGTTAAGTTTCACCGGGCAAATGGTTAAAGGACATAGAGCAGTAGAAGCCGATTCCCAGGGGCTGGGAAAATGTAGATGTTCAAGTGTTCGAGTGGGCTGTGGTTAAAACAGGAAGACTTCCTGGGAGAGGTGATCCTCAAGCCGGAGTTCAGGGCAGTAATAGCGGATCGGCGGCCACAGTACCCCAGTCAAAGGACCGCGCGGGACAGCGGCCGCTGGGGTCCGCCAGGTCTAGACAAAGGCTGCTGGAGGTTAGGAAGATCAGGGACACAAACCCACGTGATGATGGCTAGCACGCGGAAGAACGCAAGTTGTTTTCCTAAAAGTAACTTAAATAGGTACTGGAGGGAAGCAAAGTGGGAGGAACAGTCAAGAAGCAAAACGCGAACTTACCCGGCAACCCGGCCTCCGTAGCCCCACTACAGATGCCGCCACCTTAGGAGCCCCGTAGCCAAGGCAGCGGCTGGCTCAACCCAGAGATCGCGAGACAGAGCAGGCATCGCGAGATCTGGCCTCTGGCTTCTGACAGGCGGGCATTGTTTCCGGATGTCATGGGAGGGCTCTGGGGTACGGGATGGGGGCGCGTGGCTTTCTGCGGGTGGCCCTGGAACCACCCTGGAAACCCGACCAGGGCTGCGGTGAGGGTAGAGTCTTGTCTCAGGTCGGGGAGGAGCGGGACAGGGGGTGCTGAGAGGGAGCTGAAACGGCTCGGGACATGGAGGCGCCCGAGCTTGGCGGTGCAGCCGCGGCGGCGGCCGAAAAGCACGAACCCCTTCACGCGCGCACAGGAGGAGGATTGGCGGCGGCGGAACAAGACCGTCCTCACGTATGTGGCCGCGGCGGCCGTGGGCATGCTGGGGGCGTCCTACGCCGCCGTGCCCCTTTACCGGCTCTACTGCCAGGTAGGGCGGGCGCTGCCCGTTGGGCGGCCCGTCTGGAGGGGCGTGGGTGCGGGCAGTTCCCTAGACAGCGATGCTCCACGGTGCCGTGTTGGAGGGATGTCCGAGATTATCTACCAAAGAAAATCACTTTCTAAGTAAACAGGCCTTAGAAAGTGACTTACTTGCCCAAGGTCACCAAGAAAGTGACAGGCTACCGGTAGAACCCGAGTTCTTACAGTGATCGTGCCTATACTCCACTGCCTAGAGAAATTCCCCGATGTCAGCTACACCACCGGAAGGGTCTGCAACCTGTACTACGGTATCCAGCGATCTGCCTTACCCTCCTGCTGTTCACACACGGGCCCGCTTTTAAAATGTAATTTATGTTCATACATTAATTCTGTGAAGCACAGAAACCATGGTTTCTGTGCAAAGGTTAACCCTGGAAATGGGAGTGTGCTTGCTACTTGTAGTTAAACTGGGAGTAGCTTTTTATATATACAAACTAGCATGAATTAGGACGTCAAGGCTTTTCCCCCTTGTTAATATGTAACTGTAATGTTCTTACCCAGGGCTCCCTTTTAGATCAGAAACTCTAGTGCAATGGTTCTCAAAGTGCAGACCCCAGGACTAGCAGCAGCATCATTACCTGGGAGGGGAACTTGAGCACAGATTGTGGAGTCCGACTGCAGAACTGTTGAATCAGAAACTCTGGGGGCAGGGCCCAGCTGTCTGTATTTAATAAGTTCCCTAGCAGATTTTGATGCAGGCTAACGTTTGAGAACCATGGGCAAAGGCAGACTTCACCTATTTCATATATATTCTCCTAAGTTCTTAGGCAGTAGTTTGCTGCTTTGTCTGGGCATTAGGATCACCCATGGGGTTTCTTAAACAAACATGTCAGGGCTCCTGTACACCAGAGATCCTGATTAGGAGACGTGGGTAGGGGTCAGGAATGTATGTTTTAAAAACATGCCATAAATGAGAGCTATACATTGGGTTCATTCAGTGAGTGAGTGATAGTGGTTCCCAAACTTTGTTGTACATCGGAATCACCTGGAGAGCTTTACAAAATCCTGACACTCAGGTCACATCCCTAACCAATTAAATCAGAAGGTCTTGGAGTGGGAGTCAGGAAGTAGTAATTTTTTAAAGATTCCAATGCTCAGAAGAGTTTGGGAATCCCTGGTTAACTGCTCTTTCCTGCCACTATTGTTAATGCCTGGCTTACTTCTCCTGTCCTTATGAAGATTAACTTTCGCCTTTATTTTTGATAATGACTGGAACAGCAGAAATCTGAAGGACTTTTCAGTCTCTTACTATCAGCATCTATGTAGGAAAGTGCAGTAGCTTGATTTCTGGAAGATGAGTGTAGAATGTTAATTAATTTTCATCAGAGGCCAGCCTGGACCAAGCATGAATCCCAGAACTACCAGTTGATTAAGTCGTAAACAGACCTGAATCTAAAACAGCAAGTGTAGATCACCCCAAACCACTGGTGAGTAGGCAGGGAAAGGTGGGTGGTTGATTTTATTCTTCAGGCAATATTTAACAATGTCTGAAGACATTTTAGGTTGTCACAACCTGGGAAGTGAGGAGGGGAGGGTGCTACTGGTATCTAGTGGGTAGAGGCTAAGGGATGCTGCTAAACATCCAACACTGCAGAGGGCAGATCCATTCCCCCATCCCCACCAAAAAAACGAAAAAAACAAAGAAGTATCCTCTCCAAAATGTCATTAGTTCCAAGATTAAGAAACCCTGCTCCAAACTGAAGTGAATGACAATATTTCATGCATCTGGGTGAAAGTGCAGGGCAGGAAAGTAAAACAATTGTAATTTGTAATCCTAAACTTAAATCATAGTTGGGTGTTTAGTAGTGACATTTCCAAAAGAGCATCTCTTTTATTTTTGGAATCATGGAACTTTAGAGCCCAAAAAATTAGGGATCATATAAACCACTTCATACACTGAGCTCATTTTATGAGTATGGAAAGTATAGCCCAAAGAAAGTAAGATTTAGTGAGTTTTTAGAGCTAGTGACAGAACTAAACTGGAGTGCAGGACATTTTCTTTCAATGCCTTTTTCTATTGTTTAATTTCTCAAAGTATCACATTTACTAATTTGAAGAATCTGTATTCAAAGACTGCCTGTCAGAAAGAAAACATTCAGAAATCTTTATGTAAGTGACTCAAGTTCTTCAGGAAAACATCTTAAAACTTAGCCCTCTTGAGCAGAAGTATATACTTGTCTATTAAGCAAGAGTAAATAAAGGCTTACCCTCTGATGTATCTTGTAGGGTTATAATGTAACTTCATATTGCATGGCAGCTGAGTGAAGCTGGTTGACTTGTGTAACAAGCTAAGATGGTAATAACTATATTTTGCTGGGAGTCTTCCCTAGCCTCAAATTTGGTATTTTTTTTCCCTAGTATAGTAACAGATTAATTATCCGGAGACCAGAATTCTGGCAACCTCATGCATCAGAAGAATGATTTTTTTTAAGCTTCTCTGATAAGGAAATAATTAATGGCAATGAAGATAGACAAGAAGTATCACAGATTATCCTGATGCCCTATGATTAGTTGATTCAGTGGCCAAAGAGATCAGGTTCTCTGATTAACTGGTTTTATATATATATATATATATATATATATATATATATATATATATATAAGCTGTACTATACAAAAAAATACAGAAAAAAATTTACCAACATGGAAAAATACTTATGATGCTTGAAGAAAGCAGACTACAGAAGTGAAGCTACAAACTAATCTGTGCTTTAAAAGTTATGATATGAAAAAGGACCAGACAGGAATGTGGAAAAATTGAATTATTTAAATAGTTTATTGAAATGACAGCGTTGTGGGTAAATTTATTTCTAATAATAATAGTTGATATGAAATATTAACAATAAGGGGATATATGTTTAATGAAAAGTTCAGCTAAAAATTCTGAGCTCTATTATCAGTGGAGAGTCTGCTCTCTTTCAAATGATTCATTTTTGACCATGCCATATAAGCAAGTGATTACTGAATAATATGACTTTGACCAATATAGGCCCATGACACCCAAAAAGTGGTCAAACCATTGGCACATTCATAGGAAACGGCCAGTGATAGTATATAAACCTTGCTACTACTGGATTATTAAAGTTAAATAGTTTTAAAAATTTTGTTTCATCCAATAAATAGGTCATCAGCACCTAAAACTACTGTATTATTGTTTAGCATATTATATTGTACCTTGTTGTCTTTTCCTAGACTACTGGACTTGGAGGATCAGCAGTAGCAGGTCATGCATCAGACCAGATTGAAAACATGGTACCTATTAAGGATCGCATCATTAAAGTCACCTTTAATGCAGATGTACATGCAGGTCTCCAGTGGAACTTTAGACCTCAGCAAACAGAAATATATGTAAGTGATTAAAGCAGTTTTTAAAAGATTGCTTTTTTCAATGTAAAAATTCTTTCTGGGCTTCCCTGGTGGCGCAGTGGTTGAGAGTCCGCCTGCCGATGCAGGGGACACGGGTTCATAGATCCCACGTGCCGCGGAGCAGCTGGGCCCGTGAGCCATGGCCCATGAGCCATGGCCACTGAGCCTGCGTGTCCGGAGCCTGTGCTCTGCGATGGGAGAGGCCACACAGTGAGGGGCCCGTGTACTGCAAAAAAAAAAAAAAAAAATTCTTTCTTTCATCACTTACTGTTTCACAACTTAGGAAACATTCATCTAAACTTAATTTCAAAATACTGACAGATTCCATTACTGTAATCCTTTTATTGCTGCAGACTACTTTTTGACAGTGCCCTATATTCTGACCTAATGTAACAGGATATACTTTTAACTTTTAAGTTACATGGCATTATAATAAAAGTCAGTTTGGAACTATGGAAAGTATCATGTTTTTATTAGAATCATATTAAGAATTCACTAAGAAGTTCTCTGGTCACTAATCTTGAGAGTAGGAGCAGCTGTCATACTTTATAGTTGCCTTTACCTCAGGTATAGATGATACAAGAAAAATGTTGAAAATCATTGGTTACAATGGAAAGCAGTTTACTGATTTACATCAGAAGTATCCCTGTCCCTTAAAAAAAAAATTAAGGATCTTTGAAGTAATCATGCTAAATAGTCATGTTCTATTTCAGAAAGATTATACACCTTAAAAGTTTCCTAAAATTGTGATTAGATTTAACTGAAATTATCTCATTAACTGAATAGCCAGAAAAGTTTAATTGTAACTCTTATTGGAAAACCCTATTAATATTAGCGCTTCCCCAGGTTAGTAAGCTTCATTGAATCTCTTCAGTGATTTGAGGGTGTTATAGATTATGGTTCTTTCTGTTTCTTTTTTTAAAATTAATTTATTTATTTTTGGCTGCGTTGGGTCTTTGTTGCTGCATGTGAGCTTTCTCTAGTTGTGGTGAGCGGGGGCTACTCTTCATTGCGGTGCGCAGGCTTCTCATTGTGGTGGCTTCTCTTGTTGCGGAGCATGGACTCTAGGCGTGTAGACTTCAGTAGTTGTGGCACGCTGGCTTCGTTGCTCTGCAGCATGTGGGATCTTCCCGAACCAGAGCTTGAACCTATGTCCCCTGCATTGGCAGGCAGATTCTTAACCACTGCGCCACTAGAGAAGCCCTAGATTATGGTTCTGAATATTAGTTACAATCACACAGTAGTATACAGTGGTATTAGTTGCGTACATGTGACAGAACATCCTTTGGACGTTGACTTTATTTTTTTTTAATTATGTCTCATTTTACGTTGACTTCTTTAAAGCCTTGTAATTTATTTTATCCGTAATTTTCTCTCAAAAAAAAAGGTATTAGTGCTTTTTGGTTAAATAAAAGTTCTATTCAGTTAGTTTTACTCTGGTTTACGTTTAATTTACTCTGGTTGTAAACCAAGTTTAAGGTTGGTAACCTATTTTAAAAAGAATCTTTAGTCAATTATATAATATTGAGGGATAAGTGTTAAAAAGTTAGGCTTGGCTTGTTCTTGGACACATTTTATTTTCTTACATCTTTATTGAAGTATAATTGCTTTACAATCTTGTGTTAGTTTCTGCTGTACAACAAAGTGAATCAGCTATATGTGTGTGTATATATATATATATATATATATTCCCTCCATTTTGAGCCTCCCTCCCACCCTCCCTATCCCACCCCTCTAGGTCATCACAAAACATGGAGCTGATCTCCCTGTGCTATGCAGCAGCTTCCCACTAGCTATTTTACATTTGGTAGTGTATATATATCAGTGCTGCTCTCTCATTTCGTCCCAGCTTACCCTTCCCCCTCCCCGTGTCCCTAAGTCCATTTTCTATGTCTGCGTCTTTTTTCCTGTTCTGCCCCTAGGTTCTTCAGAACCTTTTTTTTTTTTTAACGTTCTATATATATGTGTTAGCATACGGTATTTGTTTTTCTCTTTCTGACTTACTTCACTCTGTATGACAGACTCTAGGTCCATCCACTTCACTACAAATAACTCAATTTTGTTTCTTTTTATGGTGAAGAAATATTCCATTGTATATGTGTGCCACATCTTCTTTATCCATTCATCTGTCGATGGACACTTAGGTTGCTTCCATGTCCTGGCTATCGTAAATAGAGCTGCAATGAACATTTTGGTACATGACTCTTTTTGAATTATGGTTTTCTCAGGGTATATGCCCAGTAGTGGGATTGCTGAGTCATATGGTAGTTCTATTTTTAGTTTTTTAAGGAACCTCCATACAGTTCTCCATAGTGGCTGTATCAATTTACATTCCCACCAACAGTGCAGGAGGGTTCCTTTTCTCCACACCCTCTCCGGCATTTATTGTTTGTAGATTTTTTGATGATGGCCATAATGACCGGTGTGAGATGATATCTCTTGTAGTTTTGATTTGCATTTCTCTAATGATTAAAGACGTTGAGCATTCTTTCATGTGTTTGTTAGCAATCTGTATGTCTTATTTAGAGAAATGTCTATTTAGGTCTTCCACCCATTTTTGGATTGGGTTTTTTTTTTTTTGATATTGAGCTGCATGAGCTGCTTGTGTATTTTTGAGCTTAATCCTTTGTCAGTTGCTTCGTTTGCAAATATTTTCTCCCATTCTGAGGGTTGTCTTTTCATCTTGTTTATGTTTTCCTTTGCTGTGCAGAAGCTTTTAAATTTCATTACAGTCCCATTTGTTTATTTTTATTTCCATTTCTCTAGGAGGCGGATTAAAAAGGACCTTGCTGTGATTTATGTCATAGAGTGTTCTGCCTATGTTTTCCTCTAAGAGTTTGATAGTGTCTGGCCTTACATTTAGGTCTTTAATCCATTTTGAGTTTATTTTTGTGTATGGTGTTAGGTAGTGTTCTAATTTCATTCTTTTACATGTAGCTGTCCTGTTTTCCCAGCACCACTTATTGAAGAGGCTGTCTTTTCTCCATTGTATTTTCTTGCCTCCTTTGTTGGATACATTTTAAATAACTTCATCTGCAGATTATTGCTTGAAGACTTCAGACATACAAGAGGACAATCCATAACTAAGTGTGCATAAGAGAACATTGGTTCTGCACTGACATATGCAAGTAACATTTGAAAATAAAATGTTCTTGGGTAGTATTCACAATTTATTTTGCTGACCTAATTAACATTAGTTTAAATGAGGTATTATGGTCTGAAATGATAATAATGACTAATTTAGGAGGGAAAGAAGGAGCCATGTGAGATTTAAGGATAATGTATATTTTCCTTAAAACAGGTAGTGCCAGGAGAGACTGCACTGGCGTTTTATAAAGCTAAGAATCCTACTGACAAACCAGTAATTGGAATTTCTACATACAATGTTGTACCATTTGAAGCTGGACAGTATTTCAATAAAATACAGGTATAACTAAATGCAAACATTACAGAATGTGATAAAGGTACATGAAATTGTTTGATACTAAATCTATTTCACTGTTTTTTTAGTAGGTACTAATTTTTTAAAGTTCATTTCTTCTAAACTTCAAACTGTTTTTTTCATTGCTTATAATAGCTATGCAGAGGTTGAGAGAGTCAAACCATATAGATATCTGCATTTTTAAGATTAGAAGAATTTGCTGATTCTCAATCCTTAAAGCAAAACTCAGTCTGAGATAAAAGATGCTGTTATTCTATCACAGAATTTAAAGATTATAATTAACAGTATGCTTATTAAAGCCAATAAAATGAAGCATTAGTTTCTATTGTAGGTAATAGAATAGAAATATTAATTAATGAATACCTTTCTATAACTTCTAGTGCTTCTGTTTTGAAGAACAAAGGCTTAATCCACAAGAGGAAGTAGATATGCCGGTATTTTTCTACATTGATCCCGAATTTGCTGAAGATCCAAGAATGGCAAATGTTGATCTCATCACTCTTTCTTATACTTTTTTTGAAGCAAAGGAGGGGCATAAGTTGCCGGTCCCAGGCTATAATTGAAGTCAGAACTAAGTCCTGCTTCAAATTTGTGAGTTTTGAAAAATCATGTATCTTCTCAGAGGAGAAATATTTACAATAATGTGAAGCCTTCTATTTTAAATTTTATATACTTATGGTTCTTTTTCCCAACTAATTTACCCTACTTAGAATGTGTAACTGTTCAAAACCATACTTAGAGTTTAAGTAGTATTAGAAGAAACTGCTTTGTTTCTTAAATAAGTTAGCATGAACTTGATGGTTCAGCTTAATTCACTGGTCCCCTTTCAAATTATGAGCACTTCATACTTGTAGCAATGAATTTTTATTATTATTTCTAGAATAGTTGGTTACTACTTTCATTACAAACAATCACTATTTTAAAAGCTCAGGGCTTTCCTGGTGGCTCAGTGGTTGAGAATCCGCCTGCCGATGCAGGGGACACGGGTTCGTGCCCCTGTCTGGGAAGATCCCACATGCCGCGGAGCGGCTGGGCCCGTGAGCCATGGCCGCTGGGCCTGCACGTCCAGAGCCTATGCTCCGCAACGGGAGAGGCCCGCATACCGCAAAAAAAATTTAAAAAAATAAATAAATAAATAAATAAATAAATAAATAAAAGCTCAAAATGGAAGAGGAATCACTAAGCCCTAACAGCTGGCTTAAAGATTACATTCTGATGTCAAATTTGACCGTATTTTTCCTTTAAGATCTAGGGCTATTTTACAGAGTACTAAATAAGTACGTTGAAATTTCAGTACCATGAAATTTAAGTAAAATGCATAAGTATATCTAGTAGGTCTCTAGCATTTCTTGTGATAGTTCCAAGTCTCCAAATTTTAAAATGTAAGTGGGGTTGTGAAGATTTACTGACAGCAGAGTTCTTCTGAAAAAAGATGTATTAAACTGTTTTAATAGTAATTTATTTGTCATTGTAATTTATGACAAACCAAAGTACAATTTATTCTGAATGTTTTCCAGTAGTCTTTTTTCCAAAAAGAAAGGGCATTTAGTATTATAAAGAATTATATTTAAAGGCAAACAGTGTAGAATCCAGTAACCTCTTGTGGGTACCTGAAATATTAAACTACAGTCATCAAGGCTTTTACAATTCATAATCCTAAACAAGAGTATTATTTATAAAGAAGTGCAAATTGACTTTTACATTCAACTTTAGTTAAATGAAGGCACTCAGTACTCTTCCTGAATAATAACAGTTTTTCACATTTCATGCTTTAATCTAATCTATTAACAATTATTTTGTAATGAAACAGTTTTCATCTACTCTTACCCCTGCTCGTGATGATTTCTAAATGTAGGAAGGTCTGAAACATAAGGTGCTACACTTAATCTGGTTGGCCTCAGTACCATGAATTTTTCTTCTGCTGAAGTTTCAAGTGAATATATGTTACAACCAAGTTCTTTTGAGATAAAGCTTGAGCTGCTGTCAGGAACCATAAATGTTACTCTGGAACTGTTACTCTTCTGTTTAAACGTCATTACTGCAGAGGAGAAATGTTCCACTGTGGCTTTGATGTTCTGGAAGGTCTAAACTTCTGGGTCTCAAAGCTGGACAGGGTCTACCTTTAGCAGAATTGGCACCCATAATGCTGCTAGTGAGCTGGTCATCTGCTTCCACATGGAATAAAAAGAAGAGTCAACCATCTCCATCTTTTCCTCTTTCCCCATTCCTTGTAACCAGAGAGCCACAGTCTAGTAGAGGAAAGGTGGGAATGTACTACTTCCACGGGGGAGGGTGTGGAGGGAATAAATAAGGTTAATAGGTTACTGGTGGCTGTGTGCATTGATTAGTAAATAAATGGAATGATTAGTAAAGCAATAGAATCCAGACCAATCTAGACTAACAATGAATGGCTTCTACCAGTCCCAGCTAACAGGTATTAACTGCACATAAAAGACACATCTGATTCTAGTGCTAAGATGTTTTTATTGATCATCTGTTTTTGTTAGCATTAACATTTCTATACCATAAACCTACTTCTGCATTCCCAAGATTTATAATTTTTAGCTAACATGGTCACAAAGAATGTATTTCATTTGTGAACAACAGTTCATTACAATTTGAGTGACTCAGAGGAACTTGTGTAATAATATCTCACTCATCAGAGTGTCAGACTGTGATGGCCCTTACAAAATGTAAATAATAAATGTAGAAAGTGACAGTTACACTGAAATCATGTGGAATGTAAGTTGCGTAAGTTGAAGCGTTTACCTCAACAATCACTGTGACTTTGAGCTCCTTTGTGGTAGTGAACATCAATGTCTTCATAAATAGCTCTGAAACAAACAAGCCATAATGGCAAAAGGGTTATATATCAATTTCAATGTACTATTTTGGCTTTTAGCTGCCAACAACTTAACTAAAAATGTGGTGCTATTTTAGCTGTTCAGGAAATCAGTCTATATCAGTAAATAAAAACAAAGGTCTCTGTTCTGAAGCTTACATTATAACTTTCTTAGATCCTAATGCTGCTATTCCCATACATCTTATAAATATGTATCTTATGGAACCATTTTACTTGTAATTTAATGAGAAATATGGCTCAACATTTGGACAGTTTGCTTCCTGATTTTAAAAAAAAGCAAAAATTGTTCAGCTTTCCCTGGCTTTATAAAAAACATTAAAAATTAATATTCTAGCTTATTTAATGTATATTACAGTCCAAACTCCTGAGCTACCTTTAGCATATAACTGTCATCTCTGTGCTTTGTATATAGTCATTTTTCTATGACAGCCTTTGTTCAGTTCTTTATATTTGTCTTACATATGTCTGTAGATAGAACATATCTATACCTAGAAATATGACATTAATATATACAGTATAACAACGCATGGCTAAGGAAAAAAAAATCTCATAAAAATTACAGCACGTTGAAGGCATGATCCCTAACCTCAAGAAGCCCCAGCATGGTCCAGAAATTTTAATGTTTTTCTAATAAGTTTTGTCTCTCGTTTTCCGCAAAAGTATTTCAACCTCCTTCACTCTATTCAAATCTCTGATGCCCCTCCTCTCGGTCAGAAACCTCACATTTTAGTAAATTAAATGTCTGGATATGGAAACCTCCTCATGCTTCCATCACCAAATCTTCAAGTCAGTTTTCATCTGCACCATCATCTACTTCTATGATCTTATCTGTCTACCCCTAGCTTCTCAAACACCTCACTCATTTAGGTATCTCCCTTCCTAAATCTTCAGCCTCTCATTCTCTACTAAATCCTACCCCTTAGGATTCAGAGATGTTCCAGCATCTCCCATTTTATAAAATAATACAGTCCTTTATCCCATGTCTACATCACCTCAGTAATCCTCTAGCTCCCAGGCCACTTTCCACAATCCCTTCATGTTTAAGTTTCTATGTAAGTTACCTGTGCACTTACTGTCTACTTCATCTCTTACTTCTTAATGCACTGAAATTTGGTTCTGTCCCCATCAGTTTACCAAAATGCTTCTACTAAAATCGCCCGTGATTTCCTGTTACTTAGTCCATTATCGAGTGTTTGTCTTCAGCAATGTTTACCACAGTTGTGTACTCCCTCCCTTTTGTTTCCAAACTGCAATTTCCACATCTGGTAACAGGTTGTTCCCCATTGCTCTTTGCTCTTGGCTTTTCCATTTTCTTCAATGTGCCCAAACTCTCTCCCCACAGGGTCTTTGTATAAGTTGTTACCTGGCTGGGCCTGCAACACTGATTCCCAAACTTGTCACACTAAAAACTGCAGGTCTTAACCTTAACGTCACTTCTCAGGCTTTCTCTACCCTCATTTAAATCAGTTCTTTCTGTTATACACTGTCAAGTCGGTATCTTTCATACCATTAAAACAAACCTGTAAATACATGTTTGCCTGCTGACTTAATGTCTGCATCCATACTAGATTTACCCTCCATGAGCTTTAACATGATAAATTAGGCAGCAGTCAATTTCCCTTGCACATAGACAGTGTTCAGTCGTTTGTCAAATGAATGAATCATGTGTATGTATATATATATTCATAAGTACTCTATGTTCTGCTGGAGTAGAAATTCTTAACCTGGGGTTCATGGACAACCAGTGATGTGAATATCCCAGAACTTTTCTGCAAGATTTTGTGCTTTTCCTTAGGGAGAAGTTCCCTGGATTTCATGGAATGTTCAAAGAAATTGAGACACCCTACCCTCCTGAAAGTAAGAACTGTAGTGGTAGGGAATTCCAGCTTCTTACTATCTCTCTTACCTTTAATATCTATTGCACCACCACATCTACTTACAACAATCTCATAATTAACTAAAATATAATAATATACTTTTCTGCTTCCTATTTGCCTGGAAAACTGATAAAAACATCTGGTTTCCAGACAGCATACCTAGTTTAACCAGTTTCTAATTCCTTAAACCACTAATATATTCAGTGATACTTTATCAAGCAGAATGACCTAGGAAAGTTTCACAATCTTGTTAGGAAAAAATATTTAATGAATTCCTAAGCCTATTAAGATTCATTCATAAGTCATTCCAAAATAGATCACTACATTGAGGGTTTAAACCAGGGTCAAAACCTCAAATGCCTACACATGCCAGGCAGGTCAGATGAAGGTATACAGTGGGCCAGGTGGGGCCTGGTGGACTGCAGAAGCTGTCTAATCTTAAAGAGGCAGCTACTATGCAGCCCCAAGCTATTGCTAACACGTAAAAATGCTGTTGTATCGAAAAGAATCCAGAGGTCCAGATATTTTTGGAAATATCCCACTTTTTAACTGTTGGCAGTTAGTGTTTAAATGCATATTTAAAATTCACACAGGTCAAACAAAACACAGCTGCAGGCAAGATACAGCCTGCAGTCTGCTAGTTTCTAAACAGTGATTTCCATAAACCTGCTTTAATCATTTTAAACAATTTTGGGGGTAACCTTTAGTCAAAGTATATTAAAGCTCTAATAAGCCTACCATTCCATAAATATTTTTATATACTGACCAATATGAAATCACAAAATAATGCTGCTTTAAGGATTCCAAGTTAAAAAGTAATTTTTACGCTAATAAACCATTTTAAGTACAATGTTGTCACAGATAGAGAAGATTAAAAACAAGTTCTTACATAAGTCTTTTTTGGCACTAGTCAACGAACAACTAAAATATCCCATCCATGTGGTACTTATGTCACCAATCAGTGAATAGCGCCCTTCTCCATCTGGAGAGACCCTGACTTTCCTCCAAGGCATCTACAAGGAATATACTAATGCACACGATGGTTCTGGTTATTTCTTAATGTGCAACCCCAGCATTTTTATCTTTTAGTCACAAGGCTGAGAATAACAAGACCATTAAGAGCAACAACCTCCAAGAAAACCTCATAAGTCATTTTTAAATAAGGTCATTGATTTCTGCCAAGACCCAAACAAAGTTAAATGTATGACCAAGCCCTGTTAGCTCTGCTACCAAAGGGAACCAAGACAAAAAAGATAATCATTTTGTAAATGACTTACTCTGTGGTGACAGCAGGAGCTAAGGGATCGAACTCCATTACCTCGTAGTAATTGGGTGGCTGGAAATCATTCTTTGTCATCACTGTAAGCAACAAAAAGAAACACACATTGTGCTTTTCGAGGAGATACACACAATTAATACTCTCTTTATGACTTAGACTTCCAACAAAGATCCTAACAAACACTGACAACCAGAAACAA
Source organism: Kogia breviceps (assembly GCF_026419965.1). Lineage (NCBI taxonomy): Eukaryota > Metazoa > Chordata > Mammalia > Artiodactyla > Physeteridae > Kogia > Kogia breviceps. The sequence continues at coordinate 27,469,798 of NC_081328.1, forward strand.
GCACACTGGTGTTCCAATGCTACTCCCAAGTACAACAAATCTATATATAACAAAAAGATTTCCAAACTTCGATTACAGGTTCATTTACCTCAGCACTCAAAATACAATATTCAGTGCAACACAAGCAATTTTACAATCTCCTAATGTCAGTCATAATGGTATCTGCCCTGAATTTATCTCATGTAGCTTAAAAATGCAAATGAACTCTAACTTTTCCCCCTGTATATCTATTTTCAATTACCAATAAATTCCTTATTTGATGCAAATAATAAGGTGTCAAGTACCTGGATGACTGCTGGGCGGGGATGGCGGTCTCTGGTTTGATGGTGTTGCTGGAATGGTCTTTAGAGTAACTGGCTGTAGTAATACTGAATTTGAATATTCCGGAAACTGAAGAGAGCAGGGTACATGTTCAAGTAAACATTCTATATTAAGCTTTACTTTATAATTTAGATTCCTAGGCTTCCAAATGGCAGTATTCCAAGAACCATATATTCTGAACTGGATAAGAATTAGTAATTATTATTTTAGTTTTTAAGGTAATAACCCCTTACAAAATTTACTGCTTTTCTGTCTGGTTTCATGCCCATTGCACCTCATTTCCCATATAAAATTTAAACTTAAAAAAAAATGTTGCTTTTTAAAAAAAGAAGCAGGAATGTATGGCTCAGACCAGAGTCTGTTGTTCCACACTGAATAAAACCTCGGCCTCAAAGGACGAAAAACAATATTAACCACAAAAAAGCATAAGGTGAAGATATCAAATCAGGACTTAAAGACAAAGATTAAAGTTTTAATTAGAAATATCTCTTTCTTGTAATTTTCTTCATTCATTTCACAAATATGTCCTGGGCACCTACTGTATGCCAGGCTCTATAAATAAAGCAGTAAATAAAGTAGGCCAAATCCCTGCCCTCAAGAAGTAATCAGCAAATGTAAACAGGTGTCAGATAGCAAGTGCTCTCAGGAAAAAGCAGGGCAATGGGAGAAGAGAGGCTGGGGTGGGATATTGCTCTGACAGTCATAGTCAAGGGAATGCCTCACCACGGGGGACACTGAGCAGAGCCCTGATTCTGATGTGGGTCCTGTGATTAGCTAAAGTCATATGCTCATATGGTCATATGCTCTGAAGCAGCGGGGTGGCCAATGCAGTTGGAGAGGCAAGAGGTGCAGCTAGAGAGGTAGTGGGAGGGGTCAGAGCAGCATTTCAGGCTTTTACTGAGCAAAATGGAGGCAGGAAGAAAATCACAGGTGGTTTTAGAGCAGACAAGTAACATAATACAAACTTTACTTTTAAAAAAGATTGACATGGGGACTTCCCTGGTGGTCCAGTGGTTAAGAATTGGTCTTGTTGGGCTTCCCTGGTGGCGCAGTGGTTGAGAGTATGCCAGCCGATGCAGGGGACGCGGGTTCGTGCCCCAGTCCGGGAGGATCCCACATGCTGCGGAGCGGCTGGGCCCGTGAGCCATGGCCACTGAGCCTGTGTGTCTGGAGCCTGTGCTCCACAATGGGGGAGACCACAACAGTGGGAGGCCCACGTACCGCCAAAAAAAAAAAAAAAAAAAAAAAAAAGTCTTGCAATCCAGGGGACACTGCTTTGAACCCTGGTCAGGGAACTAAGATCCCACATGCCACAGGGCAACTAAGCCCGTGCACCACAGCTGCTGAACCCACGTGCCACAACTAGAGAGCCCACGCACTGCAACTAATGAGCCCATGTGCTCTGGAGCCCATGTGCCACAACTAGAGAGAAGCCCACACACCGCAACGAAAGATCCCGTGTGCTGCAACTAAGACCCAATACAGCCAAAAAAAAAAAATGAAAAAAATATTGCTCTGGTTTCTGTTTTAAGAATAGATTGTGTGATGGGGGTGGGCGTGGAGAGGAAGGTGAAGGCTGAAGCAGGGCAGCACTCAGGGAGGCCACTGCAATATCCATCTCATGGCAGCCTGAACTGGGATGTGGAAGTGGAGGCGGTGAGAAGTGGCTGGAAAATGGATATATTTTGAAGGTAGAAGTAAAATGGTAGAGGTCAAGCATGATTTCTCAAGGTTTTTGACCTCAGCAACTGAAATAGTGGTCATTTACTGAGTGGGGAAGACAGCAGGAAGAGCAAATTGGGAGACAGCGCTGAAAGAAAGCAAGAGGAGATGTGAAGTGGAAGGTATAAATGTGAGTCCTGAGTGTAGGGAAGGCATAAGGTCTGGAGACAGCAACTTGTAAGTCGTCAGTCTGAATGGAATTTCAAGATAGGAGACCAAAAGACCATGGAGGAATGAATGCCAGACTTCTGGGGTCTCCAATACTGAAAGGCCAGTAGAGGAGGAGGGACCAGCAAAGGGGATGGAGAAGAACTGAGGCAAGAGAAGAACCCAAGGTGAGTGACGTCTGAAAGCCATGTGCGCAGAAAGTAGGATGTGACTGACTGTCAGTTGCTGTTGATCAGGTAAGATGAAGACTGAGAATTGCAGGACTACATTTAGTAAATCTCGAGGTCTCTGGTGACCTTGACAAGAGCTCTGCCAGTAAAGTGGCTGGAATGAGAACTTGTCTGAAGTCTGTCAGAGGATGGGAGGAAAGAAAGTGGAGACAGCAAATATAAACATCTCTAAGGGAATTCTGATCCTTAACCATCTTTCTAACGTAAGTGAGACTACACTTGTCTATCTTAAATGATTAAAAAGACAACAAGGAAAAGTCCTAACAAGGGCTGTGTCAACACATTATAAAGAAACTTTGAGCAGAACATAAGAATTAAGGACCAGGAGTTCCTTTTTAGCATGATAATTGCTCATCAGGTGGACTGCCAGGGAAAGCCTTCATTACTTACACTCTCATATGTAGGACTTGAGGCGAGGTTTTGGCTGGTCCTTTGGACAAACCTAGGATAGTGTGATAACAGCATGATTACCCTACAGTGAGATCAAAGATGCAAAAAGATGACTTTCCTGGTCTAAAAACAAAACCCAAAATGTACCTTCAGACTACACAAACATATTAATTTTATATATCAATAAAAATTACCATTGGTTTTAGTGCCCAGCAGATCATGATGCCCAAATACCAAAGACAGTAAAGATAAAACCCTGTCCCCAGGCAGTGGCAGCCTTGAGACCCTGGAGTGTGCACACTATACCAGTGACAGCAGAGCCTTAGTCTTTGCATGAGCGTAGCTACCACCCCATCGTTTCCTAAAGGATGAGGGACAATGCAGAGTAGAGGTTAGGAAGGGGGGGCAGTCTGGAGTAAAGTTGGAGTAAACACACTTCACCCTGTCTCTCCCACCAAATGCAACTATAAAACCTGGACAGAATGTGTGGGGCAAATATTTGAGGAATGAAAAGTAAACACTAGTTACAGCCTGATTGGGAAAGAAGACTAGAATTTGAGTATCAGTGAAATGTTGGTGAACTTACCATGTTCTGCCCCTCTGGTATTCCCTCACTGGAATGCAGTGCAGCCTAAAACCCAAGTGGGCAGTGAAGACAGAGCTCCAGGAGAAGCCTCTCATTCTCATTCAAGGAGCAGGAAAGTGAAATCCTCATGCTCAGAGAGAGCGTGGAAATCCCCCATCCCTTTTTTCCTCTTTGTTCTTTCACACCCCAAACCCTAGGCAATCCCAAGGGGCTGCAGTGACAGCAGAGGCAACAGGGGCTTAAAACGCTGAGTGAGGAGAACCTTCCTCTCTAGGAGGTAGAACTGTGATCACAAGAGGATATGGCCAACCTCTGTTGTTTCTTTTATCCCTTCTGTCCTGCCATTTGGTGCCCAACACAAGCATAGTCAAGGAAATGCATGGCATAGTAAACCTTCAGCTTTTTGACTGGAGAGCCAAAAAAGGGAGTCCCAGGAAAGCAAAGAACCAGAGAACTCACAAAGAGGGAGGAATTCAGGAAAACAACCTCAAAGTTGTTTACAAAATCCTGGGCTCACACCCTGATCTATGCATCCATGGCTGATCCCAATAAATGCCAAAGATGTTGAGAACTGAACACACAGCCTGCTATCCAGACCTTACGTGAATACTGGGTGGCACACATGTGGGACAGATCTCAATAGCACTGCCAAGGCTTTGAAAATTTAACTGACATCGGAACCGAAGCACACAGAAGGCAGGCTGAAACTGTGGTGTAAACCTCATGAGGTTGTTTGCCTACTAATCAAAACATTAACATTCTCAACAGGATTTAGATAAGATGAGGTGTCTCATATCATTAAAAATGTCCAAGATACAATCCAAAATTACTATGTATATGAAGAACTGAGAAAATTTAAACTTGCAAGAGAAAAGACAATCAACAGTGGTTGATATCTAGAGGACACAGATGTTGAAATTATCTTACAATTTTAAAGCAGCTATTTATACAAATGCTTCAGCAAGGAACTGTGAACACTCTTGAAAAAAAACAGAAAAATAGAGTCTCAGCAAAGAAACACAAGATTATAAAGAAGAGCCAGATGGGAATTTTAGAATTGAAAATTTCAGTAACTGAAATTTTAAAAAATTACAGAATGAGCTAAACAGCAAACTGGGGATGACAGAGGAAAGAGAGTGAGAAAAGCAATGAACAGAACCTTATCGCTCTATGAAACAATGATAACAGATCTAACGTGTGTCATCAAAAGTCCCAGAAGGACGGCAGAAAGTGTGTAGTGCTGAAAAAAATATTTGAAATAATAAAGGCTTAAAACTTCACAAATTTGGTCAAAGACAAACCCACAGATTCAAGAAGTTCAGTGTAATAGGTTGAGTGGTGGCTCCCAAAGAGTTATGTCCTTGTCCTAATTCCTGGTACCTATGAGTGTCACCTTATTTGGAAAAAAGGTCTTTGCAGATATAATTAAGGACACTGAGATGACGTTTGAGTGGGCACTATATTCAGTGACAAGTGACCTTAAAACAGAAAAACGGGAGTTGGGGGAAGGAGGGGCTGAGACACACAGGGGAGAAGGTAATGTGAAGGTGGAGAAAGAAAGTGAAATGATGTGTCCACAAGCCAAAATAACAAAGGAGTGCCAACACTCACCAGAATCTGGAAGAGGCAAAGAATGGCTTCTCCTCTGAGAGCCCTGGAGGGAGACTGCCTTGCTTTCTCTAGACTTCTAGCCTCCAGAACTCTATGAAGATAAGTTCCTGTGGTTTTAAACCCACCAGTTTGTGGTAATGTTTTTATGGTAGCCACAGGAAATGAATACACTCAGTAAAACCAAAAGACAGCCATGCTCAGATACATCAAATCAAACTGTTCAAAATTAGAAGAAAAAGAAAAGTTCTTAAAGCACAGCCAGAAAAAAACAACACAGAATCAATAAGGGAAAAATAAAATTTGAATGAATATTAGCTTTCTCATTAGAAGCCATTTAGGCCAGAGGAGACTGGAGCAATGTTTAAAAACTGCTGGAAGAGGGCTTCCCTGGTGGCGCAGTGGTTAGGAGTCCGCTTGCCAATACAGGGGACACGGGTTCAAGCCTTGGTCCGAGAGGATCCCACATGCCGTGAAGCAACTAAGCCCACGCGCCACAACTACTGAGCCTGCACTCTAAAGCCCGCAAGCCACAGCTACTGAAGCCCACAGGCCTAGAGCCCGTGCTCTGCAACGAGAGGCCACCGCAATGAGGAGTGGCCCCTGCTCGCCACAACTAGAGGAAGGCCCGCGCACAGCAGCAAAGACCCAATGCAGCCAAAAATAAAAAAATAAATTTATTTTAAAAAACTGCTGGAAGAAAAGAACCATCTACCCAGAATCTAATGAGAATATCCTTCAGGAACAAAAATGAAAAAGACATACTCACATGAAATAATCTAAGAGACTTTCACTGCCAACAGACCTTCTCTAAAATAATGCTAAAAGAAATTCTTCAGTGAGAAGAGAAATTGTACCAGAATAGAAGGAAAGCAACAGAAATGGTAAATATTGGGTAAATATAATAGGCTATTCTTCTCTTCCTGAGTCTTTAAAATTTGAGGGTTGCAAGCAAAAACTATATTATGGAAAAATAATTGTATAATAATTATACATTGGTTGTGGTTTTTTAACATACATAATACAATAACTATAATTTATATTATTAAAGGGGAGCACTGTATGATAATAAGGTTTCTACATTTCACTTCAAGTGGGAAAATACTGGTTTTAAGTACACTAAAAAAACTGTAATTCCTAGAGCAACCATTCCTCCCCTCCCAATATATACACTACACAAAGATACAAAATCACGATAAAATGGAATATTGAAAACATTCAGATAACCTAAAGTATGAAGGAAAGAGGAAACAGAAAAAAAACCACACACACCAAAGGGAACAAATAGAAAGCAAATTACACAGTGCTAGACCTAAATCCAAACATATTAAATGTAAATGGTCTAAACATACCAATTAAAGACAGAAGTTATTAAAATACATAAAAATGCATGACCCAACCATGTTATCTATTAGAAACTCACTTCAAATAATTAAGTTAAAAATAAAAAGGCAGGGCTTCCCTGTGGCACAGTGGATAAATCTGCCTGCTGATGCAGGGGACACAGGTTTGATCCCTGGTCCAGGAAGATCCCACATGCTGTGGAGCAACTAAGCCCATGCACCACAACTACTAAGCCTGTACTCTAGAGCCTGTGAGCCACAACTACTGAAGCCCTCGTGCCTAGAGCCTGTGGTCCACAACGAATAATAGCCCCCGCTCGCCGCAACTAGAGAAAAGCCCACGCACAGCAACAAAGACCCAACACAGCCAAAAAAAAAAAAAAGTAAAAAGGCAGAAGAACATATACCATGTGAACACTAATCAAAAGAAAGCTAGAGTGGCTATATTAATATCAAAGTATACATGAGGGCAAAGACAAATACAAGGTATAAAGAGGGACATTACATAATGATAAAAGGGTCAATTCACCAAGACAACAATCCTGAATGAAAATGAACTTAAAGACAGCTTCAAATACATGAAGCAAATAATTTTACATAAACTTTTCTAGAAATATTACATACTGTATGACTCTATTCAGATGCTATTGTCACAAACTATAATGATAGAGAACAGACTGGTGGCTGCTGGGGGTTGGGGATGGGGGTAAGTGACTATAAAGGAATAATAGCATAAGGGAGCTTTCTGGGATAATGAACTAGTCTACATTCGGACTGTGGGGGTAGTTACATGAATCTATGTATATATGTTAAAATACATAGAACTGTACACCAAACAAAAAAAGGGTCAATTTCATCATACGGAAATTTTTTAAATAAAGTGCAGAAAGAAAAAAAGAGAGCAGGTATGGAAATCAGATCCACTTGAATTTGAATCCTCTTTCTGCACTAGTTGGCAGCCTTGGTTTCTTCACTTATACAGTGAATATTGGGGGTACCTATCTCATAGGCCTGTAGGGAGTGCTAGTGAGTAATAAGTAAGCATTTCTTATCTTCTTAGCCTATTGCCTGATACTAAGTGGGCTATAAATATGACCTGTGGCTTTATCCCATCATCATCGCTTTTCAGGGATCCTTTCTGTTATGAATAATTCCATCACTCATTTGTTCTGTGATGATAAATTAAATTGCAGACATAGAGAGGTGGAAAAATCTCAAGACCGTAAGATATTTTGATGGCTCATTTTGCCACTCATATGTAATCTTTGGCATATGATTTAACCCAGATTCATGCCTTAGGTAACTTTAGCGCTTCAATTTCCATCACTAAAAAACTGACTAGTGATACTTTCACTCATGTATCAATATAAGCTTTTTCTGAAAATCAGAAAAAATAGATACAAAAGACATAGTCTAGAAAACAAAATATAGATGTCACACATTATCTTTTTTTTTTTTTTTTTTTTTTTTTTTTTTTTTTTTTTGCGGTATGCGGGCCTCTCACTGTTGTGGCCTCTCCCGTTGCGGAGCACAGGCTCCGGACGCGCAGGCCTAGCGGCCATGGCTCACGGGCTCAGTTGCTCCGCGGCATGTGGGATCTTCCCGGACCAGGGCACGAACCCGTGTCTCCCGCATCGGCAGGCGGATTCTCAACCACTGCGCCACCAGGGAAGCCCACACATTATCTTTTATTCCAGTGAATTCTAAGAACTATTATAATTATTTTGATATCTGGAACTTGGGCAGACAATCATTAACAGGGTTTCTAATGATCAGCCGATCACTGCCTTATGGTTCCCCAGAGACATTTTTTAAAACTAAAGATTCTTGCTACTGAATCAGAGTTTCTGGGGCCTAGCAATTTTACTGTTTAATAATCACTCAAGTGATTTTTATGCACCTTAGAGTATGAGATCCACAAAACTAAGCAGCTATTAGCTAGGATTTGATCTTTGTGTGAGTTTTATACAGACACTTTTTGTAATGGGATTTCATCTTTATGGTCAATCTTTCCCAACAAGATTTGCAGAATAAAGGAAAACAGAATCAGCTACTTCAGACCACATTATTTACTAAGCAACTTCACTGGAGTTTTGCCTGCAACATTTCAACATTTACTTGCATCACAGAAGTCAAGACCAGAGGGAGTCAAGCTAAGGTAATGACCCAACATGGTGGTTCAAGAGATAGCCATGTCCCAGCAGATGAATCTTTCCTTTCTCTCTTCTTCCCTCACACAATTTTTTTTTTTTTTGCTTTTTTCCCCAGTTTGATTCTCCTTTCTCTTCTCCTCAGTCTACCCCTCTCCTTTTTAATATAGAAAAGTAACTAAAAAATATCTAAGTCCATTGACATAAAAACACAGCCAAGACGTGCTGTTGAGTGAAAAACAAAAGCAAGGTTCAAGAGAGTATGCATAGTATGCTGCCCTTTATTTAATAAAGGAGAAAAAATAATTCATATTCCTATTTACCTAAAGACACTTTGGAAGGATAAATAAGAAACTAACAAAGAGGTTCCCCGGGTGGGAGCAGGTATGACCCAAGGGAGGGCAAAAGGCAGGATGGGGGTGGGATAATATCAAGTGTTGTCCTTGTACATCTTTTTATATCGCTTTGATGTCTGCATCATGGAAATGTACTGCCTATTACCTAAAATACATATATTTAAAAGGAAAAAAAAGAATATAATAGGCTTTGATGGAAGGCAAATCTAACTTTTATGTTTTTTGCTGTTTATCTGCTCCATCCTGCCTCTTCTTGACCTTAGGTAACCATACTTTTTTAGGTTCTTCTGCATCTTTCTTATGTTTCTCTATGCAAAGAGTGGCAAACATTAGCATATATTATTTCTTACTTTCTTACACAAATTTGAGATCGTATACACACACTACTTTGCACCTTTTCTCATTTAATAATAAATACATTGGTGATCGTCCCTCACATAGAGGGCCTACTTTTTTCTCCAGAAGTATAATATATTGTGTAGATGTTTATTTAACCATTCCCCAAACTGAAGGATACTTGAGTTGTTTCTAATTATTAGCTATTGCACAAATGCTGTCAAGAATAACCTTTTAAATACCTTATTTTGCATAAATGAGTATAAATTCCTAGACTGCAAGTTCAAAGGTAAATGCATTTATAATTTTAATAGATATTGCCACTTGCCCTTCACAAAAACTGCACAGTTTTGTGATAGTATCTGTCTCTCCAGTTAACAAAGCATGTTAACAAACATGTAGACTACTGCCAATCTGTGAGGTTAAAAAAAAGTCTTATTGCAGTTTAACTTATATTTCTGTAACTGTACATAAGGCTGAGCATCACTCAGCAAAAATATGTTTCTAAGTCATTTGTATTTCCTTTTTGGTGAACTATCAGTTCACCAGACCTGCTACTTAATTACTACATGAACTTCTATTCCCTAGGTCTCAGCCTTTTTTCCTATAAAATGGGAATAATGATAATAGCACTGATCCAAGAACTTTTGCAAAGATTAAATGCAATAAATAAAAACAGGTCAGCAAAGTGCCTGCCACACAGCAAGTGCTCTGCAATCTGTGTGGCCGTTTCTGTTCCCCCACTTTGTCATTGTATTTTTCTTACCTCCTGTTACCACTAAAAAAAATAAGAGAAACAGAGAATTTATGGAAGGCTTGCTATGTACTGAGTGCTATACTAGGAGGTACATACAGCATTGCACAGAAATCTTTTTAAGAATCCTAGAGAGTATTCTCAGAAGAGAAATGAAGGCTCACACTGGTTAAGTTTCTCATCCAAGGTCACACAGCTAATAGGAAGCAGTACTGAAATTCTACATCAGTTATGTATGATTCCTAAGTCTCTACTTTTTATATTATGTCATGTTTTCTTAAATATGAGGAATCAGAATGAGATGGAATTAGTTCTGGAGTATTACTGACATACTTACAGGGGTGTTTCTGTGTTTTCTGAGGCTAGCAAATCCACCTGTGGATGAAGACTGGGTTTCAAGTTGTTTGTTACAACAGGACTTGGAGAGCTGAAATCTAGAACACAAAATGTACTTATTGCTTGGCTTTAAAACATTTTGTCCATCAGTTCTGTTGAACTTTCCACTGTTTAAAAAAAACAAACAAACCACCAAATTAAGGGGATTGAGATAGTTCTGTCACCATAAAATCGTGGGATTTCCTTAAACAGAAATTAAAAAACATCATTTATGGCGATTGGAAAGAGAGAAATTCCCTGCCGTAAAAAGAGGGTGTTGTAAAGGTAGCAAACGTTATTGTGTTGGGTTTTCTAAAATCCCAAGCTGACTCAGAATGGAAGGGATTTTATGTCTTATCCTGTCAAGCACAAAAGTAAAAAGCTATGGCATATATAGAGCTCTACCCTCACCTCTCCAAACTTTCAAGTTCCCATAATCATGAGACACCCCAAAGAGAATAATTATTTCCCCCCCGCTCTGAAAATGCCTGATAAAAACTCAAGAAAACTCTTCAATATAATGGACTCCAAACATCCCACTGGTCTAAGCAAGCAGCCAACATTTTAGAAATGGGGTAAGTAATAAGAAAACCACAAATTGAGTGATACCGACTATTCTGATTCTAAAAAATCCTGCTAACATAAGAGGAAAACAAACTGATTTTAATTGGGGAGAAAATTCTGGATTTCAGCATTTTTCATCACCTTTACTTTGTAATTTACCAAAACTCTTTGGGAAGGATAATAGGAGACAACAAATAAGACAGATAAGGTAAGTAACCCTAAGCCTACAGTGCAACATCATTCATTTACCATCACAGAAAACCATTAAAGCAACAATTGCTCTCATTTTATAAAGTAGGAAAGTCTCCAAGGTGGGTGGCTAAGAGGTGGCAGAACTGGGATTTCAACTTGGACTTCTCTGACTCAAAAGCTTGTGATTTGCCCTCCACATTTTGCCATCATGAGGCCTCATAATCCCTGATTTTCTCTATATGCATAAAATATTCCCTTTCCTGATGCTGTAGTATGACAGAGAAAACCAAAGATAATAGCAAGTGGGTTCAGAGTAGGTTTAAGAATTGGCCATGGAGCTGAACAAGCTCTATAAGCAGGCCAGGCAAATTCCTCGAGATACTAAGACAGTGGGATGAGTTTCAAGGACCTCCTCCCCCAGACACATCCCATTCCTGTACTGGGTGTGACCTAACCATCTGTCAAGAAGTAATTAAGTCTCCTGATATAGTTCTCTGATATTCAAACTGACTTCAGTTCTTCTCAGTTTCCAGTTAATCAAGAAACCAAGAGAACTGTTTCACATCAAGCTCTTCCGCTGGTCTGAAAAGGCCCATGTGCTTATTTACTTAAGTCTGAAAGCTGAGCATTCAGGGTGTTGAGTTCTCCCAAAGTGGCCCTATGCATCAGAGAGCTGGGAGTCAGGTCAAGGAGATCAGAGGATGGGGCAGAAGGTTCACTGGTAGTCTGAAAACAAAGCAAACAAAAACACCATTTAGAAAAAACTATGTCAGGCAATTTGTCACAGCTTTCTCCCCAGACTTTCCTTTGGAGAAAGGAAGATCCTGTTTGGAAGTATCCTGAGAGAGAACTCTCCATTCAATAGACAATGCTAGTAATAATCACATCTCACCACTCACATGTGTCCCTGCTTAATTAGAGAATCTTCTTATGACCTCATCAATAATTCAATGAGTTATTAAGGCAGATACTCTACACTACTAAAACCACTCCAAATCATTAATGCATGTCTCCTCTTTTTTAAGAATTGTTTTTTATTGGTTTTTTTTTTTTTGCGGTACGCAGGCCTCTCACTGTTGTGGCCTCTCCCGCCGCGGAGCACAGGCTCTGGACGCGCAGGCTCAGCGGCCATGGCTCACGGGCCCAGCCGCTCCAAGGCATGTGGGATCTTCCCAGACGGGGGCACGAACCCGTGTCCCCTGCATCGGCAGGAGGACTCTCAACCACTGTGCCACCAGGGAAGCCCAAGACTTGTTTTATATAAGCTTTGCTCCTTGCTGTAGAATTCATAAAATTTTCAATTGTTTATTTTATAACAGTTCTATTTACTTACATTGGCATCTTCCCTCTGGTTCTTATTTTGCTCCAAAATCCTTTGTTGGTTTCGAATGAACCTGTTTGAATTATCAAAATGCAAGTATTTAAAAGAAAACAGAAAATAGAAAATGCTATAATATTTAACAGAATTATGAATGTGCAAATATTTAGGAATAATCAGCCTCATCCCCAATTCCCAATAAAGTACTTTAATAACTTTTTCCCAGTTTATAAAAGTAATAATGCCTTTAAAGAAAGCTATGAGAAAATGGACAAATATTACAAATATGAAGAATTCCATCAAGATATGGTTCCTATTAATATTATGATGTACTTCCTTCTAGTATTTTTTTCTGTAAGTTAATCTATTTTAAACTTAGTTGAAATTATACTTTACATAATTCTGTATTCTAATTCCATTATGTTCAGATCATTTTTCTAGTTATTCAGAAATACAACTTTTAGTGGTTGCATACTTAACCTAATGAATCACATATATAAATATTCTCCTTATTCTCAAATATTTGACTTGTTTCTAATTTTGCCAAAATTATCAAAATGATCATTTTCCATAAAATTCACATACAATTAACATATTTTCACTGTTTAATCTTCATTTTTATAAGACACTTGACACCTAACAATATTACCTTTTACAACTTTTTAAATTTTACATTGTTCGTACACTGTGGGTAAAGGAGGAGCAGTTAAATAAATAAATAAAAGAATAGGTTTCAAAGAATAGTGAAGCTGAAGGCAGAAATCCAAGGCACAAGTGTCAGTATTATTACTGAGTAGTTATAAGACCATACATATGATCCTCAGTTCTCCATCTACTCAAAGACAATAGCAATGTTTGAACCATTTCCTCAAAGTTATTCTCAAAGGGCACGATACAGACAGATAATACAGGTGGATGAATGTGGAAATGCTTTTGCAAACTAACAGCTGCTTTAGAAATACATAGTATTACTATTACGACACATCGATTCCATGAACCTAAACACTTTCTAGTCTAAAAGCTTACACTGAATTAAAGCATGGCTTAGGTGTAAGGATTTTCCCCTTTCTAACACACGGGCTGCTTCTTCCACCTACTCATGCTACTGGCTTCCTGCATGCTAGCTAGTTATGTGCAAGGTATGAACAACCTTCACAAAATCAAGCCTTGAGTAACAATTTCTGTTTCCTTATTTGCACAGCTATTCCCTGGATGTAATGAGTGGAGACTTCTGGGGATTTTGGAATAGGGTGAATGTACTTTGCCTGTGGGATGGATGTGAATCTTTAGGGAACAGAGGGCAGACTGTGGTGAGCGTGGTAAGCAGGATGATTCCCCGGCCAAGGTATCCATGTCCTAATCAATGGAACAGCGAGTATGTTAGGTTAGATGGCATATGGAGTGAAGATTGCTAATGAGTGGACTTTAATAGGGAGATTATCCTGGACCAAACAGATGAGCCCAGTGTAATCACAAAGGTCCTTAAATGTGGACGAGGGAGGCAGAAGAAGAAAGCAAGAGGGATACGATGTGAGAAGGACCCGACCAGACAACGTTGGCTTTGAAGATGGAGGAAAGGGGTCAGGAGCCTAGGAAAGCGGCATAAGTTGTACAAGTTAAGGAAAAGATTTTCCTCTAGAGCCTCCAAAAAGGAATGCAGCCCTGGTTCAAAGCTGAATCAGAAAAAGCTGTTCACAGAAATAATCCAGTCTCCTGATATCGAGACCAGAGAAACACACATTCCCCCTTGGAGGAAGCTTTTAGTAAGTGGTCTTGTGGTTTGTAATAGAATTCTCCAAAATGAAAACCATGAGTCAGCACTCTACTGAAAACCATATGGTTTTCCTTAGATATCTTCCCATTTACAAAGATTTATATCAACCCCCCCCAAAAAAAAACCCAAACAAACAACAAAAAAAACGAAGGGCAAGGTTTGCTCAGTGGTAAGGGAACATGGTCACAGGGCTCACATCCCTCCCTTGGTGCCCCGTCGCCTCTTCACAGAATGGCTGCTCTCCCTGACAGTGAGACAGTGAGGGAAAGAACTTATTTCGCAGCTGTGGGTTTTACTTCCCTGATTCTCTTGGTTCATTCACGATGAGTGGGGAAAAAAGTCTAGACAGTAAATTAAAAGGCTCACTGGGACAAGAAGAGGAGGAGGACAAGAAATTAATATTTAACATGCTAGCACCCAGCTAGGTGCTTTAACATACATTATCGCATTTAATTCTTAGAAACAAATAAAATAAACACACCCTCTCCAGATAGGTAGCATTATCCTCTTTAATAAATAGGAAAAAAAACAAATCTTTAAAAAGTTAAGCAATTTGTCCAAAATCATCAGCAAGATTTGAATCTGGACCTGTTCACCTCCTTCCCTTATGTCACACTGGTCCCATTCTTCATCTGTTGGTGGGAAATATGGCCCCTAATTCCAGGGAATTCTCGACAGAAATGGTTCCCCTAAGGGTGTCTTGAAATGTCACTGTAACTAGGAGGAAAACCTCTGATATTTAGCAGGTAGGGGCCACATAAGGGAAAACTGCCCTACCCAAAATGCCAATACAACTCCTATTTGAAACAAGGATCTAGAAAAAGTTTGGGGATCTCAGAGACTCCAGAATTTCTATGCTAGGAAGGCCTAGGTATAGGTTTGGAAAGAGACCAGGAGACTTGTCTGAAGCTATGTTTGTATATAGCACTTTTCATTAAGACAGAGGAGAAAGCCACCTGTCAATCAAAGCACGCTGCCGCTCCTTGGGGCCAGGTTCTAGGTGCCGGCTCTCTCCCCATGCCTGTTGTACCTTCCCATAGCTTCACAACCGTATGTGCTCTTACCTGCTCCTGGTTTAGTCAACTCCTCCTCATCCCATAGTTCTCAGCTTAAATGGTACTTCCTCATAGAAGCCTTCCTGTCCTTTTTCTGACCTGGATTAGGTCTGGTGGTTATTCTCACCAAATAGACCTCCTATTCACTGCATTTATTTCACTTTCCAAGTGTGTATATTTATATATATGATTGAAGGTGTTTTTCTAACTATAGGCTAGACTATAGATTACAATAGGTTATAAGACTATTACTTTGATGAATGAATAAATGACTTGGAAACAACTTAAATGCCTAATAAGTGAACTGTGAGAGAAACATGGACAATTATGCAGCTATTAAAAATAATGGTTTAGGGCTTCCCTGGTGGTGCAGTGGTTGACAGTCCACCTGCTGATGCAGGGGACGCGGGATCGTGCCCCGGTCTGAGAGGACCCACATGCCGCGGAGCTGCTGGGCCCGTGAGCCATGGCCGCTGAGCCTGTGTGTCCAGTCCAGAGCCTGTGCTCCGCAATGGGAGAGGCCACAGCAGTGAGAGGCCCGCGTACCAAAAACAAAAAATGGTTTAGCCAAAGCATTTAAGAACATAGGATATACAAATACTGGTTTTACGGCAAAGAAAATCAAGGGAGAAACAAAAGTATATTTTCTTTATATGATCACGACTATAAAAAAGTTTGGAAAATACCTAAAATGTTAGAAACAAAATTATGAGTACAGTCGACCCCTGTATCCACAGGTTCTGTATCTGTGAGTTCCGCATCTAAGAATTCAACCAACCTCAGACTGAAAATATTTGAAAAAGAAAAATTCCAGAAAGTTCTAAAAAGGAAACTTGAATTTGCCATGAACCAGCATCTATTTACATAGCATTTACATTTACTAGGTATTATAAGTAATCTAGAGATGATTTAAAGTGTACAGGAGGATATGCATAGGTTATACGCAAATACTACACTATTTTACATAAAGGGCTTGAGCATCTGTGGATTTTGGTATCCTTGGGGGTGCGGGTTTCTGGAAACAATCCCTTACAGATATCAAGGGATGACTGTGTTTGAAATTTTTGCCTTCATACTTCTCTGAACGGAATTTAGAAAAAAAAAAATCTGTGTTCATATACAGATTATCCTCACTGGCTACTCTGTTTTTTTGTTTTTTTTTTTTTTTGTGGTACGCGCGCCTCTCACCGCTGTGGCCTCTCCCATTGCGGAGCCCAGGCTCCGAAAGCGCAGGCCCAGCGGCCATGACTCACGGGCCCAGCCGCTCCGTGGCACGCGGGATCCTCCCGGACCGGGGCACGAACCCGCGCTCCCTGCGTCGGCAGGCGGACCCCCAACCACTGTGCCACCAGGGAAGCCCTACTCTGGTTTTGTGTAGACTATTTTCTCCATATAAATATCCTCCTCTCTTCTCTTGGCCATTTCCATGTTGTTCTCCACCTCAAACTTAGGGTAAACCTCACTTTCACTACGACGCTTTTGTTTCTAGCACTGGTCTATTTGAGAGCTTACGACGTGCTCAGTGCAGACAACGTTCCGTGATTAAGATCCAGGCCCTGCTCACAGGGCAGTACGTGAGCACTGCTTACACTGCCCATGAATGCCCCTCACGCTGCTCAGGCACAAGCTCATTCCTGCAAAGCCATATCCCACACTCCCAGAAGCACAGCACCGGGATTCCCTATCCTGGGAGGAAGGCGGCCATGTCCAGAACTTGTTCCTGATCTTTCTGAGTGCTCACCTGTAGGCACTCTAAGAACACTGAGGTTAAAGTAGCACTGGAGGAGGGTCGGAGAGGGCGTGCCACTGCTCACCTCTCATATCCAAGGATGGCGTTGTTCAAATCCTCATTCACCTGAATTAGCTCAACAGTGACATCTTCATTCTCCACCACCACGAGCAGGTCCATGATCCTCTCCTGCATCTCCCGACCTGTCTTATAAAGTTTCTGTCAAAGAAGGAGAGAGGTTTCTTCTTCAATGCTAAAAAAAACAACTGATTTGCCGATCTGTATACTACTGTGACCACCTCCACACTGAGTCACCTATGGGAGATTACCAAAGTATTTAGCCAGGGACAGCTCATCCTTTCTCTATGAAGGATATCAGAACAATATTTTCCTCTAAAAATCAAAACGGGCATCATAAGGACAATAATGTACACTGCATGTAATGCTGGACTAGAAATCAGAAGTGGTGTACAGGAATTCTAGGTTTACTACTTATTAGCTGTGCTGTGTTAGGAAAAAAAAAATCTCTTGTTTTCTAAATCTGTTTACTCACTTGACAAGTGAAAAATATACTACTTGCCACATCTCCTTCAAGGGGTGACAGAAAATCAAATGAGATGTGTATAATGAGGAACTATATAACTATAAAGAACTACATAAATATAAAATGCTATTGCTATTTGTGGTAATACAAGAAAGAAGTAGTTAAAATGCATTTATAGCAGTATAATTTTCTTGTTATGTTTTACTTAAACATGTAATGTTTATAGTTACAACATCACGTTCCAAGGTAAACTGAAGCAGGATTAAAAAACTAGTCATCGGGCTTCCCTGGTGGCGCAGTGGTTGAGAGTCCGCCTGCCGATGCAGGGGACACGGGTTCGTGCCCCGGTCCGGGAAGATCGCACATGCCACGGAGTGGCTGGGCCTGTGAGCCATGGCCGCTGAGCCTGCGCATCCGGAGCCTCTGCTCCGCAATGGGAGAGGCCACAACAGGGAGAGGCCCGCATACCGCAAAAAAAAACAAAACAAAACTAGTCATCAATGCCATTTTTATTTGGACTGCCTGGAATCACTGTATTACACAAGACTCCGCTCCCCAAACCAGCTTTTTCTCATAAGCATCAGAGGCACCTACAGCAGATTTACTGATTCAGAATTGCCTAGGCTGAGAGTTTGCGAATTTACATTTTTTAACAAGCATCTCAAAGTGTTTATGTACACTGATATTTGAGAACTGCTATCTTACAACTTACTTTCTCTTAGGCAAACCTCCAGTAAGCCTGAGGAGCATAAAACTGGTATTAATATTCCTTCAAACCCACGCTGGCTAGAATTTGTCCATGTAATAATACATTAACATCAGGCAAGAACACAGGGAAGCTCCCCTTTCAAAATGAAAGCAGCAGAACTTGCTAAATTATAGCACTATTACAGTATCTGATATTTTCCCTCAAGACAGACAGACCATAAAAAAAAAAAAGACAGACCTGCTGAAAAACTTACACTTCACAAAACCATTTAGAATCTCAAACAATCTATCACAAGACTTCCAACAGAAAATCTCTAAATAAATAAATCAAACCACTACTAGCTGGCATTTAGACTCAGAGGTAAAGGCTACCATACCTCCACAAAATCTTAACAGAAGTATTCAGAAGACAGAAGAAAAGGGAAAGGAAAAATAAAAGTGAGACAGACAGATGACAGACTCTAGGTTTTCATACTCACATTGTGCAACCAGAAAAACTGTCCCTGTTCCTAATGCTGTGGTCACTGCAGCAGTTGGTAAACTTTTTCTTAAAGGTCCAGATATTAAATATTTTCTGCTTTGTAGGCCACAAAGCCTGTGTTGCAACTACCCAACTCTGCCAAGGTGAGAGTAACCACAGACAATATGTAAACAAATGGGTGTGGCCATAACCTAGTAAAATGAAGTCAGGTGGTTGCTACATTTGAGTCACTTATGGTCCCCTGATAGAGCACAAAGAGAAAAGACTTTAGACTCAGTGGACCAAAGGTCTCTCCCATCTACATACCTGATACGGGATATGGTTAAAACTCAGCCTCAGTTCAGTTTTTATCTATAAAACAAGGATAACAACCATCTTATAGGGTTGTTGTCAGAACAGAAAATGATGCAGTTGAAACCCACGTACGGCATACAGGGTAGTCAATGAATGTATTATGGTTGCCTAAGGAGGTGTCACTAGCAGCTTAACTAGCAAACTAATATTATACATTCCTGGGACTTCCCTGGTGGTCCAGTGGGTAAGACTCTGTGCTCCCAATGCAGGGGGCCTGGGTTTGATCCTTGGTCAGGGAACTAGATCTGGCATGCATGCCACAACTAAGAAGTCTGCATGCCGCAACTAAGAAGTCTGCATGCCGCAACTAAGACCTGGTGCAGCCAAAATAGATAAATAATTTTTTTTTTTTTTTTTTTGCGGTACATGGGCCTCTCACCGCCGTGGCCTCTCCCGCTGCGGAGCACAGGCTCCGGAAGCGCAGGCTCAGCAGCCGTGGCTCACGGAGCCAGCCACTCCGTGGCATGTGGGATCTTCCTGGACCGGGGCACGAACCCGTGTCCCCTGCATCGGCAGGCGGACTTTCAACCACTGCGTCACCAGGGAAGCCCAATAATTTTTTTTTTTTTTAAAGGGAAAAACTAAGAAGCATTTGGTTATAAACCCCATGATGAACAAGAACTTTACCTCTGTTCTGCGTTAGTGTACAGAACAGTTCTTCTTGCTCACTGGCAGCCTTGCTAGAACAATGTCAAGATCAAGGAAATACAATGGCTGTTAGATGCCTGTGACAAAAGTAGAAAGTAATTTGAAATGAATTTGCAGCCAACATCAACAGCCCCCGGTCACATGAAGACTGTCCCTTTGCCCTCTCAAGAGACAGATGGAATGGAAACATGAAAGGAGCACCACATTTCTAAGCAGGTTTGCAAAGCAGAATTTGAAAAACCTCTTCAAAAGCCAGCCCACTCTGATCTTTGCAATTGATGTCTGTCTCAGAGAAGGGCCAAGCCACCTGGAAACAGCACAGATCAAGTACCATGGACCAAAAGGACGGGTCAGAAGTTCCCCACAGCAGGCACCTGCAGGGCTGTGGATGTGGGGAGCAAGGGGGCAAGAGTTAAAATACGGAGGAACAGTTGCTGGTGCATATGCCCATCAGAGGCCCTGGAATCGCCTCCCTTTACACCATATCAAAGCCCAGGCAGGCGTCTAAGCTAAAGTGATTTTAACAATCAATTCAAACGTCTTTGGAGCAAAACAAAAAGGAGCTCATTAAGAGCTTCCTCTTCTGACATCCAGATGGCTCCCACTCTTTCCCAGAGCATTCAGGAATTAAGGAAGAAGATTCTTCCACACTTTCAACTTCAACTGCAATTGTCCCACATTCACCAACACAGGTCAACTCGATAAAAAGAAAAACAAAAGTATCTGAACATATCCCTGGAAGAAATGTGTTTGCTTAACAGCCTTCTCTGGAAATAATATGTCTGGCACTACTGCTATTACACATCTCCTCTCTCCCAGGACCTCCTACCAAGACAGCAAGAGACCCTGAGAACGTCCCTATATACTCAAAACCAAAACTGCCCCCGCTCACCACGAAACCAAACATTCCTCAGCACAACTTGCTCATACAGTTTCTTCTTTCTTTTACAGGCCTCTGTTGCATGAATGACAAGTTAACTGTTAACATAATCCTCCAGAAAATCATTAACTTCCAACTCTTTTTTCCCAACTAAATAGTGTAAACGTCTTCAGTAACTCCTTAGCCCTTCTTTTGCCCTAAATCATTAATTCTTCAATAGAGAATCAATCTATTCAACTTAACAGACATTTGATAAGCTCACTCAGTACACAAAACATACACTCTAAATGTGCATAGCTGTATGGATCTATACGTAGAGGTCTTGGTTACTGCCTTCAGGTTGCTTCCACTCTAGCTCAGGAGCTAATATATACCCACGTGAACAGACAATAGGTTAGCCACCTATGCTAGAAAGTCAGTCCTGGGTTCAAAATGAGAAACAAGTGCTATACTGGATAGAACACAGCCTCAGGAGGACAAGGTTCCCACTCCAGCTCCATCACTCACTTGCCACTGTGTGGACAAATCATTCACTTTCTGAATATGTAGCATCATCTGTAAAGGGAGAAGGTCTTAATGGCATTGAAAGTCCCTTCTACCCTTAACACCTTACAAGTCTCTGAATGGGAAAGACAGTAAGAGTGGTCAGGGCAGATGACTTTTTATTTTACTCTCAGGTTTTTTTTTCTCAACTGGTTACCAATTATTCATTCTCACAGGACCAAATTTTAGATTCACATGATTTGAAACTTCTCTAATAAGTTAGAGTAAGGCTGTTTCTAGTTGTGCTTTCAAAATTGGAGCTCACTTTATTCTACAGAAGACTAAAACATCCTCTTCTTTCATTGTGCTACTGCGTCTCGGCAAAAACAAGACTAAAATGGGACGTGAGCCACTCAAGGTAAGATTAAGATGATTCAGAGATAAGTACACAACGCCTAGAAAGCAAATGCAAGAACGTGCAACAACATTTTATTACTGTGACCAGGATACTTCTAACTCATCGCAATACTCATAGACTAGATGTGGCCTCAGAATCTTCGCACACCACTCTGGCAAGCTAAAAGAAATCCTGTCTCTGCCCCTAATGAAGTTCAAAGTCCAGGAGCAACATAGTGGTTGGGAAAGGTGTCTTTCACCAAAATAGTTTTATTGCCTAAGAATCGAACAAAGAGAAAGGAGCTCTGAGAATAAGCAGGGCTTCAGGATCTAACCGCTCAGCACGGATCGGAGGAACAGATAGGGGATTCCAAATAATTATACCAGATTTCAGACAGAAGGAAACAGACAACGCATTTCAAATAAACAGAACAGCTGCCAGAAGGTATGCACCAACAGACAAAACAGGAAATGCTTTTAATGTTAACAAACTGCATATAAGACTGTGATCACTGGTAAAGTATATGTACAAGAAGAGCCGAGAAATTTGAGCAGAGACTTTTCCTACCGGCTGCACACCTTTCTTTTGCCTTCCAGATCCACCATCCATACTCTCTGCCCTGCTGTGTGCCCTGGGGGCTGGTCTGTAGCGGGCATACCAGCAGGTCCCCTGCCCTCTAGCTTTTGACTGGGTTCAGCCCACAGGATGCACAGGGAGGAAATGGGAGGGCGAAGGAGAGTTAGGTCTGGATATTATCTTCATTCCTTCCACCAAAGGCACCACTACTCTCAAGGCTGCCTTCCTCATATTCTGCCCACTGGGTTCTGTCAAGTTTCTTCTTGCCTATTTATGCCTAGGGGTTTTAGCTAATAGCCCAGGGTAACAAACTTGCTCCTGTGGTTTCTCTGAGCCCTGTGGTATCTCACTAAATAAACAGTACCTTGATTAAATTCTTCTCAAGTTACCCAAATGGAACATGCCATCTGTTTCACTGGTAAGCCCTAAAAGGCATGAAAACAGAGCAATTTAAATAGTATGATACCAACACAGGGATAGACAAACAGATCAAACCAAGAGAACAGCCTCTGGAAAGACATTCTTGCATTAGAATATAGAATATGATAAAGAGGTATTTGAAATCAGTGGAGAAGGTATAAATTGTTACTAAATGTTATTTGGACAACCAGCCATATAACTGAAAAAGATAAATGAAGGGAAAATTTCTAACTGATACCAAGGATAAAGATTTTAATTTTATTTTTAAAATTAATTGATTAATTAATTTTGGCTGCATTGGGTCTTCGTTGCTGCGCACAGGCTTTCTCTAGTTGCAGAGAGTGGGGGCTACTCTTCGTTGCGGTGCACAGGCTTCTCATTGAAGTGGCTTCTCTTGTTGCAGAGCATGGGCTCTAGGCGCACGGGCTTCAGTAGCTGTGGCACGTGGGCTCAGTAATTGTAGCTTTCAGGCTCTAGAGCACAGGCTCAGTAGTTGTGGCACACAGGCTTAGTTGCTCCGCGGCACGTGGGAACTTCCCGGACCAGGGATCGAACCTGTGTCCCCTGCATTGGCAAGCAGATTCTTAACTGCTGTGCCATCAGGGAAGTCCCAAGGTTTTAATTTTAAACCACATAAAATCAAGGGAAAATCCATTAATTTACTAAAGATATTTTTGTTGAATGATTACATTGGCAGCACTGCTCTGGGAGCGGAACCTGAGCAGTAAACAGGACAAAGCCTGTGAAGCATCCATCCGAGGAGGCAAAGATAGCTGCACAAACATGCAGGAAAAGCATCAGTGTGCTGGGCTGAGAATGAAAAGGGGGTGAAAAAGAAAGTGCCGACTTTAGACTGGGGAGCCAGTGAAGACCCCTCTGAGGAGGTAACATACTAAGTTGGAATGATGAGAAAAAGCTGGCCATTAGAAGGCAGGGGAAGCATGAGAGTCAAGGGTGAAACAGCTCTCTGATAAGAAGGAACTCAGTGTGTCCAGGGAATAGGAAGGTGGTCACTGTGTCTGGACTGAGGACACGTGAGCTATGGAAGGAAAGGTGGGCAGGAGCAGACTGGGAGAGGTTTTGTGGCCAGAGTAAGAAAGTTGGGTTTTATTCCAAGTGTAATGGGAAGCCATTGGAGGGTTTCCAGCAAGGAACAACATGATCTGGTCTACCTTTTAGATAGCTATAGAGATGCTCAATATCATTAGTTATTAGGGAAACGCAAATCAAAACTATAGTGAGATACCACTTCACACCTACTACGTAGCTAAAAACCTCCAGAAAACCACAAGTGTTGGCAAGCAAACGGAGAAATTGAAACCCTGTGTGTTGCTGGTGGGAATGTAAAATGGTGCAGCCACTGCGGAAAAAAGTTTGGCAGTTCCTCAAAAAGTTAAAGAGAGTTTCTATATGACCTGGTGATGCTACTCTGAGGTATATACTCAAAAGAACATAGGTATTCAAACAAAAACTTATACATGAATGTTCACAGCAGCTATTCACAATAGCCAAAAGGTAGAAACAACTCAAATGTCCATCAACTAATAAATAAATTAAAAAAATATAGTATACCCATACAATGGAATATTGGGCCATAAAATGTGCTACAGCATGGATGAACCTTGAAAACATTATAGTAAGTGAAGAATCATATTTTATGATTCCATTTATATGAAATATTCAGAATAGGTAAATAAATACACAGAAAGAAAAAGCAGATAACTGGTTGCCTGCGACTGGGCAAAGACAGGAAGGGGGAGAGATTGCTTAATGGGTATAGGGTTTCCTTTGGGGATGATGAAAATGTTCTGGAACTAAATAGAGGAAATGGTTACACTGTGAACATGAATCCCACTACACTGTACACTTTAAACTGTAAACTTTAAAATGATTAATTTTATGTTTTAACATAAAATGTAATGTTTATGTTTTTAAATGTTTTAACATTTTTATTAATGTTATATGAATTTTACCTCAATTAAAGAAAAAAAGCTATATAGTTTTTGATTTTCAACACAGCACTGTACTCAATATCCTGAAAATATTTTTGACAACAAAATACCTAAAAATATTGGATACAATATAAAAATATTTTAATGTGCATGCCTAAACTTTCAAGAAAGCATGAGAAATCCTCAAAGGCTAGTATCCAAAGATGTGAGAGGCAATAAAGGCACAAGGGCCCGAAAGGCACCCATCTGTCAATCTCTAATAACCCTGAGAGGCAGGAGACAAAGCCTGGGGCCAGAACAAGGTATTGAGATGCAGCTGGGACATCTGAAGGGCTACCAAAATAAGAAATATACATATTGATCTTTGCCCCCCCAGTGCTGACAGAGTTCCTAAATCCCTTGGAACTTCCTGGCTGATAGAAGCACCTTTTGTTCTGATGAGGCAACTCTTGATGGGCTCCTGGATGGGGGCTGGTCAACAGAAAGACTACAACATGATTAGAAGCTTGGAACTTTTAGCCCTATCCTCCAACCTCCGGGTATGGAAGGGAGGCTAGAGATGAGAGTTAACTGATCATGCCTACTTGATGAAGCCTCCATAGAAATCCATGAACTTTGGGGTTCGGAGGGCTTCCGGTAGGTGAACATACCCATGTGCTGGGCAAGGGGTACACCTCAACTCCATAGGGACAGAAGCTTCAGTGTTTGGGACCCTTCTAGACCTCACCCTTTGTCCCTCTTCACCTGGCTTTTCATCTGCATCCTTTGTAACATCCTTTATAATAAACCAGTAAATATAAGTAATTGTCTCCTTGAGTTCTATGAGCCATTCACACAAATTATCAAACCTGAGGAGAGGGTTGTGGGAACCCCCAGTTTATAGCCTGTTGGTCAGACGTATGGGAGACTTAAACTTGCAAAGGGCATCAGAAGTGGGGCAGCCTTATGAGACCGAGCCCTTAACCTGTGGGATCTGATGCTAACTCTGGGTACTTAATGTCAGAATTGAATTTAATTTTAAGACACCCAGCTGGCATCAGAGAATCAGTCAGTGTGGGCAAAAAAACCCCATACCTTTGGTGTCAGAAGTGCTGGTTGTGAGTAATACAAAAAACAAAGTTTTTCTTTTGTTATATAAGTTAAAAAGTTAGAAAAAGCAGCTCAGCCCCACAAAGGAAAATGGCAAGGAGAAGGAGAAGCCTCACTTTGGAGGGAGAGAAGGAAACTACGTATTCTTCCTGAGAATTCTAACAGCCTTTCTGCATTATCATCTCTAGGGATGAGACCCTCTGCCGTCAAAGTTTAAAAACCCTAGTGAGTGTTTTTCTTCTGACTGCTGAGGTCCCATATTCTCTTGGAAACCACAAGTTATTTGAAGTCCTTTTTCTCTGGTCTTATTAGTGACACTGGAAGCTCCCTGCTCCTGGAGGTATAGTGCTGGGACAGCAGAAGACAGACTCATGTCCAAGTGAGTACCTAAGGCCCATCCCATCTTACTCTGATTCTGAGGTTACTATAGGCTTCTTCTGAGGAAAGCCACACTGTAAGGGTCTCTCTCTCCTGGGGCTGTGTGTACCTCAGTTGGCTGATCCCACCTACATTACTGGACTCTGAATATTCTCACTCTTCCGGTCCCTTGATGGTCTGTCTAGGCTCTCCTGTAATCCTTGGAATTTATTCTTATTTTCATATTTTGTCTGTCATTTCAAAGGGGTTTGGGGAAGAGGAGGTAAATTATTTTAACAAGCTAAAAGAAAAAAAGTGGTTATTAGTTAATTAGGGGAAAAAACAGTGTCTGTTTCACAACTATCACAGTGGGTTTCAGATACTTTTAGTACTTCTTTACAGATAAACTCTGTAAGCCCTGTAATGCTCCTGGGCCCTCAATGCCTCCCACCTTGCCCACTACCCCAACTCTGATGACCCCCCACCAGGCTCATGCTGAAGCCTCCAAAAGCCCCTGTGGTTACACGGGGAAGCTAGGCAGGAAGCCAGCATTATCTGGGGGCCCTAACTCCACTAATCTGTAGATTTTACACCAGGGGTCCCCAACCCCCAGGCCACAGACTGGTACCTGTCTGTGGCCTGTTAGGAACTGGGCCGCACAGCAGGAGGTAAGCAGCGGGCAAATGAGCGAAGCTTCCTCTGTATTTACAGCTGCTCCCCATCACTCGCAACCTGTGGCTTATGTTACTACCTGAGCTCCGCCTCCTGTCAGATCAGTGGCGGCATTAGATTCTCATAGGAGGACGAACCCTACAGTGAACTGCACGCGAGGGATCTAGGCTGCCCGCTGTATATGAGAATCTAATGCCTGATGATCTGAGGTGGAGCTGAGGCAGTGATGCTAGCACAGGTGAGGGGCTGCAGATACAGATTATCATTAGCAGAAAGGCTTGACTGCACAGAGACCATAATAAATCAACTGCTTGCAGAATCATATCAAAACTCTATCAGTGGGCTTCCCTGGTGGCGCAGTGGTTGAGAATCCGCCTGCCGATGCAGGGGACACGGGTTCGTGCCCCGGTCCGGGAAGATCCCACGTGCCGCAGAGCAGCTGGGCCCGTGAGCCATGGCCGCTGAGCCTGCGCGTCCGGAGCCTGTGCTCGGCAACGGGAGCTCCGCAACGGGAGAGGCCACGACAGTGAGAGGCCCGCGTACCACAAAAAAAAAACAAAAAAAAACAAAAACAAACTCTATCAGTGAGTGGAAAGTGAAAACAATCTCAGGGCTCCCACTGATTCTTCATTATGGTGAGTTGTATCATTATTTCATTATATATTACAATGTAATAATAATAGAAATAAAGTGCAAAATAAATGTAATGTGCTTGAATCATCCCGAAACTATCCCCCCACCAGCCCCAGTCCCTGGAAAAATTGCCTTCCACGAAACCGGTCCCTGGTGCCATAAACGTTGGGGACCACTGGTTTACACAGTTGTGAGAAAACCTCTGAAAAAGGACAAACTAAAGAATTACTTTATTTCTCCAGTCTATCTTTGTTGGTTTCATTTTTAGATTCCATCACATTATTTTATTTTATTTTATTTTATTTTATTTTATTTTTTTTCATCACATTATTTTAGATTGACCATAGTGGGACAGGATATTGTGACAGAAGAAATATATATTTGGTCTTCATCCCCAGTTCCTAGCACAGAGCTTCTAAAACCCTGGGAATTTCCAGAGCAGTAGGATGAGAGAAGCATCTTTTGTTATTGATAAGAAGCCCCTTTCAACCAAGCCTGAGTTTATGCTAATGAGGTGATTCTTGGAGGACGGGGGCTGGCTGCCAGAGGAACCGACCCTGTGATTAGAAGGTTGAAACTTGCAACCTCCAGGAAGGGGAGAGGGACTGGGGGTTGAGTTAGTCACCAGTGGCCAATGATTAAATAAATCATGCCTCTGTAATGGAATCTCTATAAAACCCTAAACTACTGGGTTCAGAGAGCTTCTAGGTTAATGAACACATTCAGATTCTGGGAAGGTGGTGAACTCCAACTCCACGGGGACAGAAGCTCCGGTGCTCGGGACCCTTCCACACCTTGCTGTATGTATTCTTTGTTAACAACAAAAAACGTCACCTGCCATATCAGTAAACAAAGGATGTTGCAGCCATCAAGCCATCACATTACAGCCTCCCCGATGGTGAGCCCTGAAGGAACTCAAGATAGGAAAAGGATGCCCACCATCTAGCAGTCAGCCTCTGCAGCCACCCCCCAAGAGTGTACCCGGAGGAAAGTGAGGATGAGAAAGCACAGGATGCTGGCCCCAGATAGCTGAAGTGTATATCAAAGGAATGACTTCAGTGAGCCCAGACTCCTGTATCTGTGCAAACATAGAAAAGCACTAAATTCTTTAACTTGAGATATCTGGTTTTCTTTCATTAACAGTAATCTTTTGATGTTCCAACTACCTGGTCTTTGTTAAAAAAACTCCTATATATCCTGGCTCCTCCCTTGCTTCTTCAGAGTAGTGCCTTAGAGCTATCTGAGAGGCTGTGTCTTGAGCTTAAGTCTTCAGTTTTGTCCACCAAATAAAACATAATTCAAAACTTTTAGGGACTTCCCTGGTAGTCCAGTGGTTAAGAATCTACCTTCCAATGCAGGGGATGCGGGTTCGATCCCTGATCGGGGAACTCAGATCCCACAAGCTGTGGGGCAACTAAACCCACGTACCACAACTAAAGAGCCCACATGCCACAACTACTGAGCCCATGCACTCTGGAGCATGCACGCCACAACTAGAGAAGCCCACTATGAAAACCCAGCACAGCAACAAAACAAAACAAAACAAAAAACTTTTAGGGTGTACATTTTTTCACTTGACATCTTCATCTGGCTATCATCTGTACCCTTTATAATAAACTGGTAATAGTAAGTAAAGTGTTTCCCTGGATTCTGTGAGCCATCCTAGCGAATTACTGAACCTGAGGAGGGGATCACGGGGACCCCCGATTTGATTTGTAGCCAAAATGGGACAGAAGTGTGGGTAACCTGGGGACCCACTACTTGTGACTGGAGTCTGAAGTGGGGGCAGTCTTGTGGGACTAAGCCTCTTAACATGTGGAGTCTGTGGCATCTCTGGGTAGCTAGTGCCAGAATGATTAAATGTGAGGGAAAAAACTTCAGACCTGGTGTCTGAAGTGCTGTGAGTAGAGAAATAGTTTTCTTTTATGAGGTTACTTAGATTACAAGAAAAAGTTCAAATACCTGTCAAAAGAATTTAAAAACAGTGCTCCCCGCACCAGCTCTCTATCTGTTACTAACAAAAAGCATTGAGAGAAAAATAAAGTTACACATTCAATAGGCCCCATAAACAAACTGACCTGGGGCCAGAACCATTCAACTTGTATTGGCCATGAGTAGTGTTCTAATGTTGATTTACAGCCCAAGTCTCTTTACTATTCAAGGCAACACACAACCCTAAGCTCTGGCATCAAAACAGCAACCAGCAAATCAGCATTATCCTTGCAAAAGTCAACCAAACATCTGTACCCTAAGACTTGGACACAAAAAGGCATTTCAGTGCACTCCAGGATGGCATCAAATAAAACTGGATTCACATATTTGAATGGGATGTTTCAGTGTACATTTTACTGAAGGACTGATTGTTTGCCACAGATGGATAAAAACATGAGAGAAAAATCCTATCACTTCATTTGAGAGCTCTGAAAGGCTGGGAAGACTGTGTGGAACTAGGAATATTGCCATGTCCATTTTTGAAAAATATTATCTGCCACATACCCTTTTACTTTGATATTTACTTTTTAAATTTTAGTTTAACATGCTTGTTAACATCATGAGTCACAAAATTTATATCTGTGAATGCCTTCGATTGTGGAGTTTTTAAAAGGGATTACTACATAGGAACTCTATGATTAATTTTCTTTTTAATCTCCTCACAACTTGGATGTATAAATGAAGAGCTAAGCTCTTATCTTAGCTCTTCATTTTATCTATATAGAAACTAAGTCCAATGATAGTAAATGACTTGCCCAAGGCCAGAAACCATAAGAATCATTAGCAAAATGATATCATTACTAAGTAAAATATCTTAAAAATAATATACTTAAAACCACTGATCCAAAATGCTGATTTATTTCTCAATGCATTTACTCTGATGTTCTATAGGATATTAACAGATACTTAGCAAACAGAGATTCTTCAGTCAAAAAGTCTGTAAATTTGGGGTTAAAGACTCTTTGTACAGATGCAAAAATCCTCAACAAAATATTAGCAAACCAAATCCAACAGCACGTGAAAAGGATCATATACCATGATAAAGTTGGATTCATCTCAGGCTCACAAGGATGGTTCAACATATGCAAATCAGTCAATGTGATATACCACATTAACAAAAGACAAGACAAAAACCACATGATCATCTCAACAGATGCAGAAAAGCATTTGATAAAATTCAACATCCATTCATGATAAAAACTCTTGCCAAAGCGTGTATAGAGGGAACATATCTCAACATTATAAAAGCCATTTTATGACAAACCCACAGCCAACATAATACTAAATGGTGAAAAGCTGAAAGCTTTCCCAATAAATTCTGGAACAAGACTAGGATGCCCACTCTCACCACTTCTATTCAATGCAGTATTGGAAGTCACAGCCAGAGCAATCAGACAAAAAAAAGAAATAAAATGTATCCAAATTGCAAGAGAAAAGGTAAAACTGTCATTATATGTGGACAATAGGATATCTATATAGAAAACCCTAAAGACTCCACACAAAAAGCATTAAAACTGATAAATGAATTCAGCAAGGTAGCGGTATACAAGACTAATACACAGAAATCTGTTGCATTTCTTTCACTAACAATGAAATATCAGAAAGGGAAAGTAAAAAAAAATACTGTTTAAAATTGCATCAAAAATAAAAAACAACCTAGGAATAAGCTTAACCAAGGAGATGAAAGACTTATATGCTGAGAACTATAAAACACTGATTAAAGAAATCGAAGATGATTCAAGGAAATGGAAAGATATCACATGTTCTTGGATTGGAAGAATTAATATAGTTAAAATGGCCATACTACTCAAAGCAATCCACAGATTTAATGTGATCCCTATCAAATTACCCATAACATTTTTCACAAAATTAGAACAAATAACCCTAAAATTTATACACAACCACAAGAGACACAGAATTGCCAGAGCAATCCTGAGGAAAAAGAACAAATCTGGAGGCATAACCATTGGAGACTTCAGACAATACTACAGAGCAACAGTAACTGAAACAGTGTGGTATCGGCACAAAAACAGACACATAGATAAATGGAACTGAAAAGACAGCCCAGAAATAAACCCACGGTCACACCTATATAGGTCACACCACACCTACAGTCAGGTAATCTTTGACAAAGGAGGCAAGAAAATACAATGGAGAAAAGACAGTCTCTTCAGCAAGCAGTGCTGGGAAAGTTGGACAGTCACATGTAAATCAACGAAGTTAGAACACTCCCTCACACCATAAACAAAAATAAGCTCAAAATGGCTTAAAGACTTAAACTTAAGACATGACACCATAAAACTCCTAGAAGAGAACATAAGCAAAACAGTCTCTGATGTAAATTGTAGCAATGTTTTCTTAGGTCAGTCTCCCAAGGCAAAAGAAATAAACAAATGAGACCTAATCGAACTTACAAGCTTTTGCACAGAAAAGTAAACCATAAACAAAACAAAAAGACAACCTACAGACTGGGAGAAAATCTTTGCAAACAATGTGACCGACAAGGGCTTAATTTCCAAAATATACAAAACAGCTCATACAACTCAATAACAAAAAAACAAACAACCCAATCAAAAGACATACATTTGGCCAACAGGCACATGAAAAGATGCTCAACATTGCTAATTATTAGAGAAATGCAAATCAAAGCTACAATGAGGTATCATCTCACACTGGTCAGAATTGCCACCACCAAAAAATCTACAAATAATAAATACTGGAGAGGGTATGGAGAAAATAGAACCCTTCTACACTGTTGGTGGGAATGTAAACTGATACAACCATTATGGAAAAACAGTATGGAGGTTCCTTCCAAAAATGAAAACAGGGTAACCATATGACCCAGCAATCCCACTCCTGGGCATATATCCAGAAAAGACAAAAGCTCTAATTCAAAAAGATACACCCCAATGTTCATAGCGGCACTATTTATAACACCCATGACATGGAAGCAACCTAAGTGTCCATCAACAAATGAATGGATAAAGAAGATGTGGTATATACATATATACACAATGGAATACTACTCAGCCAAAAAAAAGAATGAAACAATGCCATCTGCAGCAACCTAGAGATGATCATACTAAGTGAAGTAAGTCAGACAGAGAAAGACAAATATATGATATCACTCATATGTGTAATCTAAAAAATAGTCCAAATGAACTTATTTACAGAACAGAAACAGACTCACAGATGTAGAAAACAAACTTATGGTTACCAAAGGGGAAGGGGTTGGGGGAGGGACAAATTAGGATGATATATAAAATATATCCACCATATATAAAATAGATTAAAAGGATTTACTGTATAGCACAGGGAACTATATTCAATATCTTGTAATAACCTATAATGGAAGAGAATCAAATAAAAAAATATAGATATATACATATATATGTATTTATATAACCGAATCACTTTGCTCTACACCTGAAACTAACACTATACTGTAAATCAACTATACTTCAATAAAAAAAGACTCTTAGAGCCTTTACTACACTAATGAACTTTTTGACCCTCCAAGAGGAGAAATACAGTGAACAACTGGTTTTGGAACTTATTTGACCACAGATGTCATATTCCCCACATAGTATACAACATAAGACCAGTAGCAAATGCTGTCTTAAATTGTTTCCAAGAGTTGTGTCTTGCTTCCCCCAGAATTTGTCATCTCAATGTTCACCAGAGGAATATTTCTAAAGTTTTATCTGGTTATGCAGTCCTTCAGCTTATATCCCTTTAATGGCTTCCTTCTGCCACCTGGGTTAAGCCCACTCAGGCATGGCATATCAAGTCCACAATAACCTGTGCAGACCAGATCTTGCCACCATTCTCCTGGAACCTGATGCTCCCAAGCTGTGGTTTAACACCCTCTGTGCACCTGAGGGATACCACAAACTCAAATCCATTGATAGTGGCTGGGGGGTGGCAAGGGGTTCCTTGAGGGGTGTGTCTGATTCCCTCATGGTCTCTGGAGGTAGGCTTGCATAGATGTAACTTGAGAAATGACCTGTTTTTCTTTTCTTTTTTAAAAAAATTGTTAAAAAATGTAAAACCCATTCTGAGTTCACAGACAACCAAGGCCTGCATATAACCCAGTGGCCACAGCATGCTGACCCCTGGGTTAGAGGAAAGCACAATCCAGGACACTCAAGACTGCCCACAATGAGTACTGCCATAGAACATGGAAGGAAATGAAGGATGCTCCATGACTAGAGGCTGTAGAAGCCAGAAGAAGACAGTATGCGGGGTAGCTAACAAACAGCTGAGGTATAGTATTGAGACAAATGGGCAAGACAGCCTGTGCTCACGCCTCTTTCCCCATGTGAGACCAGACAGCTGAGGCAGGAGCATCTGTGTCTAGGTGGGAGCAAGGCTTGGGACAGAGGCATAGGGTACTGTTTCCAGTTGCCGGTAGCAACCAGGAAAAATAGGAAGCATATAACTCAGAAGACCAGCTACCAATATAACCCACCCAGCATCATCCCGTGCCAATGCTACGTACTCTGGAAACAGCAGCAAACACAGAAATACTCAGAAATAGTACTAAGAACAAGCTGCAGTAACAGTGTTTTCCACTTGGCATGGGCAAGCTGGGTCACAGAAATGCAGACCAGCTGTCAGGGATCTCACACAAAAATAAGCTCACTATCACCAGTCTATCCAGATACTTGAGAAATGAAATGAAAGAGGTGATGAACAAAAGAACTTGTACCCAAGGAAAGAGAATCCACAGAGCAAATGGAAAAGCATCTTTAAAAATAATTACTAACCTTAGAAAGACAAAAGGGGAAAAAGCATATCCATGAAAGAACTATTATAAAAATTGAAATACATTTTTAAAATAAAAAAATTGTTGAAATAAAACATTCATTAGGAGGACCAAATAGACAATCTGATGTTCACATTTAAGAGAAATAGTACATAAAATGGAGAAGCTTTGCTAGAACTACAGCATAAAAGAAGGAGGAAACAAAACATATATAAAGTCGAGATAAGAAAAATATAACTGAAAGTTTCATCATCTAAATAATGTTCCATACAAAGATAGAAAGAATACTAGAAAAGAAATATCTGAAATAAGAGCTGAGAATTTCCCAGAACTAAAATACACTTAAGCTGACAGGGCAAAAGGCCTATCAAGTATTGATACTAAGCAGGTTAAGTAAGGTAAATACACATATGTACATACATACACACATATCCCTAGACACAGTACAGTGAAATTTCATAAGCATTAAAATAAAGAGAAATACAACCAGAAAAACAGATTATAAAACAAAGATGCAAGAATACATAATATGATACTTCTCAATAGCACCACTGGGTGCAAGAACAATGGAGGAGTATCTTTGAAGGACTTAAGGAAAATAACTCTGTACCTAGGCCAAACTGCGAGCCCTTAACATGGCAGCCAAAAGACATCTTTGGACATGTAGACACTCAAAGTTTACCACTAGTAACAATTTAAGGAGATAGTAGTTAAATACAGGTGGGAATGTTGAAAAAGGACATTTTTACACCATTTATTGTTTCCCAAACAAGCAATAATCAAGAAAAATGTTATTTACTAACAATCGAAGGACTTAAAGGAAAGATAACAATAACATGAGAAGGGGGGAGTGGGAATCAGAGAAAAGTAAAATTATAAGTTTCTTAACTTTGGGGGGGAAGAAAAAGATTAGAAACTGATTTTTTTTCCTCTAACTGCTTCTAAAATTATGTGTTAAAGTGTGTGTTAAAATTGAAAATTGAAAATTAGAACAAACCATTAGAGGGAAAAAGTGCACTGGATGTAGAGACACAGAAGAGGGTCTGGGAGGGCCCCCACTCCAGTCATAATGAGCTGCTCGTGACCCTTCACATGCCCAGACACATCCAAATGCACTGTCCACTTGCTCCTCCACAGCCTTAGCACTGCCTCCATCTAAACCTTTCCAAAAACCCTCACCTTTCTCCTTGCCCCCACCCCTGAACCCACAGTATGACAAATAAATTTCTATTATAGCATCAATACTTTATTAAACTTCTTTACAAAACACTCTTGCTCACTAGACCTAAGTTCCTTAAGGACTAGGACAGCCTCCTCATTTCTATATCCTTTATCACATTATAGTTACTCATTATGTTTGCTCAATAGATAGGTAACTTCTACACATTTAAAACAATTAGAGATTAGTAGAGATTGTATATGGCTAGGCTATGAATGATTAAATGATGTTAAATTATTTATTGCAAGAGGGTAAGTACCACGTCTAAGTTACCACTGCATTTCTGAGAAAGTCATCCTTGCAGCTTCTTGTTAAGTTTAAAAATCAAGTAAACATGCTGGAGCATGGACTAGTCAATGTTACGGTGCCTTCCATCTCCAAGGTTCTAAGTTTAGAGAATAACTTTCAGGGACTGCTTGCCCCTGAAATTATACTACACCTGCAGAAGCTCTATGTCTTCACGGTTTTCAGACCCAGGAATATTCTCCATCAATATGGCAGACATCACTCTCACATTCAGTTTCACCATATCCAATTCACTGTGCAGTTTTCCAATCTGTCGAGAGAGACACAATCACCAGTAAGTGTGACACAAAGAATGGCTACCTTGTTTCTTGCTTGCAGAGAAAACACTTTTGTAAAATTTAATATTTTCAAATTTATACAAATGTACATATAATTATTTTACAAATGAACAATCTGTCACCTTCTAAAAGATCTTGAGGGCTCTTGTAATAAAAATATTACAAGAGCATAAAAATATGCTCTAGGAAAGTTAATGAAGGGAAAAAGTCAGATTGGAACCAACATGGAAAAGGGAGAAGGTAACCATATCAGCAACCTGAAGAAAATGGTAAATGTTAGTCTGGGTTTCTTAGAAACCAATGGGAGAGAAAAAAAATGAATGTTTTATAGTCCCACGGTATTAGAGAAGGAAAAATCAAGAGAGAAACACTTGTTTTTCTTCCTGGATTAAATTCTAAGAGGAATTAATCACATGGATTGTTATATAATACCAAATAATAATAATATAAAGTTTTAAATGATAGTTCCCTTATAGCAGGACAGAAATGAGCTTCATTTAATAATTGCTTATCTAAACATTGATAAACAGATATAGACAAACAAGTAAACATAATTCAGTTGGCACAGTTAATAACAGTAATAAGATGACCACTTACTGAGCTCTCTGGAATGGCATACAGACAGTCCTATCAGGAGCAAAAGCAATCAACTTACACAAGATCCATCCCACAGCCAAGCCTCCACAAAGCAACAAAAGCCACTAGACGAGCACAACTGTTAAAAGCTCAGGCTTTTAGAATCAGGCAGAATCCATGGGAGTAATTCCACTTAGAGTTGAACCATCATAACTTATACAGTATCACTAAGCTTCAGTCCCCTCCTCTGTAAAATGAAGTTAAAATGTACCTCTACCTTATGATAATATTGTTAAGAATAAACAAACTATATATAAAGTACTTAGAACTTAGAAAAAGTCATCAATAAATACAGTCATTGCTGTTGTTACCTGTTCTGGGACCAATATAATAGTGGAGCTCTTGGGAACTACAGAAGAAAGAGCTGGTGCAGTAGGAACAGATGGTGGTGGATTTGGTGAGATCTGAGCAGTCTATCAACATGAAATATAGAAATATTATTATTTAAATTAACTCAGCCAGCCCAAGTCCAGTTTTTCCATTCATATGACTCAATCACTAGGGAGAGTTAGCCCTCAGGACAAAGCCTTCACAAAGATCAGACTTTTGGTATACACCTGAATTGCTTTTTCTACCACAGCAGGACTCACCAATATGCAGAAGGGAAGAATTATTGTTTTTACATTATGGAAATTGTAGGAAGTTAGGAGCTGAATTATAATCAGTCACTACAAGTGTTCTAAGTTCAAAACCTTGAAAGTTGCTTGCAAACTTGAGAATGAATACATGTGAACATTGAGAAACTCTTCTATGGGCACAGTATTAATAAACAAATCTATTGTATGACTACCTATAATAGAGACCCCTGCCTGTCTAGCACCAATCTTTTCTTTTAAAAACTGCCCCTCTTCTGCTCTACCTAAATAATTTCCATATAGAGCAACCCCATTCTTATATGACCTTAGTTAATTTGTGCAGAAATGGAAAACTGACCTAGGTTGGTTCAATGAGGCCCTTCGCTGAAATTTTGGACTTGGAATGTGAAAAAACTAAGGCTATATGAAAATTTGGGAGCTATGTTGTTTACCATGTGGAAAAAGCTAGTCTGCAATGAGAGAGAAAAACGAAGCTGATGATCAAAGGGAAGTAGACAAGTAACAAGGCATTTGAATGCTTGGTTCTCTGTTCGAAGATCCAGCTAACACCACCCTTCTTGCAGCTTGTATTCTATGAGGTATCACAGTATCCTTCTAACAGATTAATCTTTTAGGTGAAGCTAGGTGGAGCTAGGGTGGTCCCTTTCAATGAGAAAAGACCCATGCACTACACTGTCTTACTCTACACAGCTCGAAGAACGGCCTCCTACCTCTTGTCTGGCTGTTTCAGCCACTGCATCTGATGGAGGAAATTGAACACCTTTCTTAAGGAGGTCCAGGTACACTTCTTTCACTTCACTTACATCCACAGCTCCTGGGAAACCCTGCGACCATGTCTGAATTCAAGAGATGGAAAGTTCCAGAGATAAATAAGCAGCAAAACACAACACAACTCCTAAGCTGGTGACAGAAAATGAGAGATTGACAATTATGTACCTTACTCAGAAAAAGAAAGCTACTTTTAAATGTACATTTTTAGAGACTAAATTTTATATATATATATTAAACATCTTTATTGGAGTATAATTGCTTTACAATGGTGTGTTAGTTTCTGCTATATAACAAAGTGAATCAGCTATACATATACATATATCCCCGTATCTCCTCCCTCTTGCGTCTCCCTCCCACCCTCCCTATCCCACCTCTCTAGGTGGTCACAAAGCACTGAGCTGATCTCCCTGTGCTATGCAGCTGCTTCCCACTAGCTATTTTACATTTGGTAGTACATATTAGTCCATGCCACTCTCTCACTTTGTCCCAGCTTACCCTTCCCCCTCCCCATGTCCTCAAGTCCATTCTCTAAGTCTGCGTCCTTATTCCTGTCTTGCCCCTAAGTTCTTCATAACCACTTTTTAAAAAATTTAGATTCCATATATATGTGTTAGCATACAGTATTTTTCTCTTTTTGACATACTTCACTCTGCATGATGGACTCTAGGTCCATCCACCTCACTACAAATAACTCAATTTTGTTTCTTTTTATGGCTGAGTAATATTCCATTGTATATATATGCCACATCTTCTTTATCCAGTCATCTATCAATGGACACTTAGGTTGCTTCCTGGTTATATGTCCTGGCTATTGTAAATAGAGCTGCAGTGAACATTGTGGTACATGACTCTTTTTGAATTATGGTTTTCTCAGGGTATACGCACAGTAGTGGGATTGCTGGGTCATATGGCAGTTCTATTTTTAGTTTTTTAAGGAACCTCCATACTGTTCTCCATAGCAGCTGTATGAATTTACATTCCCACCAACAGTGCAAGAGGGTTCCCTTTTCTCTACCCCCTCTCCAGCATTTATTGTTTGTATATTTTTTTATGATGGCCATTAGAATAATATATTTTTAATCATCAAACTGCCATGCCTCAACAATTTAATGAAACTCTGGAATAGATACTATTGTTTTGCTATACTAAATCTAGAATTAACAGATTCTAAAACAGCATCAGTAGCTCTTTTGCCAAATAACTCTGAAAGCAGTGAGTTATCTACCCCAGAACATAGTTTCCACACCTGCAAAATGAATGTACACATCACTCTCTCTCCGATCTGACGTAGATAAGATAGAAACTGAGAGACGTGTATGGAAAAGACTACAAATTCTTCAGAGAAAGGCTACTATCCAATGCCAAGAAATTATTATTACATGGAAAACCGAATAGTAAAAACTCTTTTGGGCTCAATCCCAGGCTTGTAAAGGATCACTGAACCAACTGGGAGTTAGGTAATTAAATCTCTCATCTTAGACATTCACCATCCCATAAGATATATAATAGACTTACCTTAATGAAATTCAAAATTCTATTCTGAATGTCTATTGGCAAGGTGTATCTGGGACTCAGCAGCTTAACTAGACTATCTTTAACAAAGTCCTTCTTCACAATCAGAGACTGGAAACTCGGACCACAGTTCTGCATACACATGTCAATAAGCTAAAGAGAAAAATTAAACGTTTTATCTCTTTGGCAAAACCACCTCCTAAATATAAGGTAAAAATTGCTAAGTAATGATTTCCACCAGCATTCCAATTAATGAACATAATTTAGTATCTACTAAAATACACGGCAAAATGTTAGGTTCTGGGAATGTGAGGAAATATAAGGCATAATGTAACTGCTTAGCGGATGGTCCTGTTGGGGGGGCAGGACACAATTATAAGAGAACTAATAACTATGCAAGATAGTAAATGCCAAGGGCCAATGGGAGGTACAAACAAAGCATGTGGGCTCTAGACAAGGTGACATTTGTCCTAGTTTTGCCAGGAAAGTCCTGGTGAACTCCTGTTGTCCTGGTTTTATTAATGACGATACCTCCTTTCACTCTCAAAAATGTCCTTGCCTAGATGAAAAATTACATGGTTACCCCAGCTACAGACCTTTATAGGCAGATGTGACAATTTAGGGCCAGGTGGTCTTAAGACTTTTGGAAAAGGGTGGTTCTACGCTGGGCTTTGAAAAAAGGTCAAGAAAAGTACAAATGAGTATAGAGCAATAGTCTAGACAGGTAAATGGTATTAAAAAATATAAGTACAGGTGACAAAGCACATGAGCTGTGAGGAGGAAAATAAGTACTCCAGTTTGTAGAGGCTTCTTTACATCAGCAAACTGGGGACATTGGGGAGGTGGGTGGATTAAGTCTGGAGGGGCTTCATCCAGACTGTAGAGAAATTTTGTGTGGCAATGTAAAGAATTTGAACATTATCTTGAGGGCAGTAAGAAGCCACTGAAGGGTTCTTATTCGTTTTGTCACCATCACACCTCTATCCTGACCTTGAGAGAAAGGTTAGCGCATGCAAAGTACTCTGACAAGGTTTTCAAGCAGCAGCCTACAAAGGGAATTGGAGGGCAAAGACCCTGGAATGATAGATCCAGCAGTTACCCACTAGTATAGCCTGATGCAGAAAGGCCTAAACTAGGATGATGTGGGTACAAGGAAGGGAAAGACATGAGAATTATGAAGCAAAAACTTTCAGCAACCGGAGTTTGTTGAAAAGGAAAGGCTGAAAGTTAAGTGACTGTTACTCTGCATGAGAATGATGGAAATCTGGAAGTGGATGGGATACTACGACTGGTCGAAGGCCAAAATGATGGGTTGAAATTTAGATATTTTGAGTTTATAAGTGCTGTGGACTGAATGTTTGTGTCCCTCCCAAATTCCCACGTTGAACCTCCTAATCCCTAATGTGATGGTATTTGGAGGTGGGACTTCTGGGAGGGAGTTAGGTCATGAGGGTGGAGTCCTCATGAATGAGATTAGTGCTCTTATAAGAAAGGGATAAGAGAGATCATCTCTCTCTTGGCCATGTGAGGGATACAGCAAGAAGATGGCCATCTACAAGCCAGAGGGTGGGCCCTCATCATACACTGGATCTGCCAGCACCTTGATCTTGGACTTCACAGCCTCCAGGACAGTGAGAAACAGATGTCTGTTGTTTAACACACCCAATTTATGGTATTTTGTTAGAGCAGCTCAAGATGACTAAGACAAAAAGGACAACGAGACATTCAAGTAGAGATATTTTGCTGACAGCTGTACATGCACAGCTATAGTTCAGGGGAGAGTTAGGCCACAAGTGAGTAATCAAGGCTGCCTCGGATGAGCAGAAACGAAGGGACAAATGGGTTCACCTGTGAGGCCAGAAGGACACTCAGGAAAGGCAATCAAAGAGCAACCAACAGAAAATGATGCATAAGATAAATAGAACATAATGTTGCTAAAATCAAAAGAGGGCAGAGTTTCTAGGAGGATGGAGTGTCAAACGGTTAAGAATATGGACTGAAAAACTCAGCTAGGTTTGTTGATTAGTGGGGTCATCAGTCACCTTGAAAAAAAGATTTTCAATAAAGCAACATAAGCAGAAGTCAGGCTAAGAAAGAATGAGCTGGTATTGAAGAACTGCATGCAGAAAGTGGATTTCTAAAAGTGATCTAAAAACAAAATTAAATCTCTAGTTCCCATGCTACCACCCTCTTGGAGGTCACAAAAA
This sequence comes from Kogia breviceps, assembly GCF_026419965.1. Lineage (NCBI taxonomy): Eukaryota > Metazoa > Chordata > Mammalia > Artiodactyla > Physeteridae > Kogia > Kogia breviceps. The sequence goes on from NC_081328.1 coordinate 27,511,248, forward strand.
CCATAACGTGACCAGGATAGGTGTAATCATTTTTGCAGAAAAGAAGCCCTGAAAACTGACTTTACATCATGCTCTGTATTGGGTCACTTTAATGGCAATACAAAAAGAAGAAAGGTATGAAAGCTGCAGTTTTAAGGGCAATGTGGCTAAAACTGCAACCATAAAATACAGAAGCTGAGCACATGCAGCTTTGTGAAATATACAGGGAGAACCTTTAAGGCAAAGGAAAGTAAAATCAGAATCCAAAACATATTAAGATGAATCTATTGTATTTTAATGCAAGTTGTTTAGAAAAAGACAAGCTGAAAAGTTGAATAACGAATGACTTTTTGCTTGATGTAATATTATGATGAGTTTTTATCTGATGAAATGCTGAGAGGAAAAATGCCTCTAGTTTAATGGGAATTTATAAAAATACTTCATGCAACCAGATATGCAGTGTTAGGCAAGATACTGTGCCTCCAAGTCTCATTTTCCCTAACAATAAAATGAATGCTAAATATTCCACAAACACCTTTTATGTTTTGGAGCACGAAGATTTTATGATAATGGGTAACATTCCCAAAAGGTTACCTGCACAAAATCAAAGAGTCAACATGAAATGCTGAGAATGTTCACATCTGGAGATCACAAATTATGCCCTTTGTTTTCCCACTGGAATCTAGAATGTCAGGACCAATTCCTTCATGCTCTTACAATATGTCTCCAGTACCTCTTTCACAGCCCAGCCCACTTAGCTAAGCAATCAAACTTATAGTGGTGAATAAGAAAAATTAAATACCTTGCTTCTACCCATTTTGGAATTGGGCTTTGGTGCAATTTATGTGTTCACATAACCTATTTTTGCAAACAGCACAACCAAGAAACCATAATCTGAGGTGGAATAGAGAACCTAGGAGCCAAGGAGCTGAGAGACTGGAGAGGATGCTGACTTGAGGCTTCACAGATCTCCTTTTGCACTTGGGTGGGCAAACCACTTATCCTGACTAAGCCTCAGGATTCTCATCTGCAAAATGAGCATGCCTTCCTCCAGAGACCTGCTGTAAGGCTTAAGTGAAATATAATGTATATGAAGAGCCTGACACCTAGCAGGACCTTAATAAATGGTAAGTACTGTGATCGTCTGCTTCCATGGATAATTTCCCATCAAGAGAGAATATACTGATGAACTGATATAAGTATTCTTTTCAGAAATGCTGGAAAATAAAAAAGAGTGCTATGGTAGTTTTATTTCTAATAGTAAATTTCTAAACCAAGCACAGTAAACAAGGCTTTGGAGCCATCCAGAACTGAAAACCATGCCAAGGTATGGACACCTTAGGGGATGAGCTTACTTTCTAAGTTTCTGAAGGAATAAACACATTTTACACTTATTCTGAAGCCCTCATAGCTCAACACCTAGGGGGTGCTCCAATTAATAAACTGATTCCTAGGAACCTGTTCAATCACTTTCCTCTTGACAATAACAGTATCTTACTGAGACTTATCATAATTGACTAATTCAAGAAAACACCAGCCTCTGGCTACGAGTTATAAAGCCTGGTAACAAAATGCTTTTAAAAATAAGACAAAACTACTGGCTTCTTGACAAAACTGCACCACCAACTGATGGTAGGAAATCACAGGCTAGTCAGATCCCGTCAAAGACCTAACCAAGGCTTACAAGTCCATGGAGAACCCAAATGACAGATAACATAAAGGACATTTATAATTGACTTTGACAGGCTCTCATCACTTCACAGTAATAAAATGAAAATGTAATATATGAGGATTCATTTTTAAATAGTTTATTGGTAAACATATAACTGCCTTTGACAGACACTGGATGATTCTTTCTGTGACTAATCTCTCTCATAATTAAGTCTGGCTTAAGTTAATATTCAAGTCTGTTCTGAAGCCTTAAAGACACCACTACAATGCCGTGAGTAGTGTGAGGTGAGGTGAGGTGACTGGGCCATTGACTATACAACTTGGGGAAATCTGCATGAAGCTATCAAGAGTCAAAGACCAATTCAAAGAAAATCCAAGAAGTAGGTACCTTAATGAACTCTGCCCTTAACAATGACCCCAACCTGTGACTCTCATCCTTGCTTTGGCACAGGTTTTAGATTCGCTTGTTCTCATGCACTGGTGTGGAAATTAGGAGGCGGAGGATGTACAGTCACCTGAGGTGGAACAGGGAACAGGCAGCTAGCTGGGAGTAACGCCTAAGATATCAGACTACGGGAAGGACAGAAAGAGTGGGAACTCAGAGATGGAGGGCTAAAAGAGACGACACTCTGGAATAAGTCAAATTCCCCAGGGAAGAGTCCTGGTTCATCCCCAGAAGGAAGGAACCATGATGGAGGAGGATATGGAGCTAAGGATAAGAAGCAACCATGGAAATGTCACGTACGCTGGCTACAACACAGAAAGAGACAAACGCACCATATAGAATAAACAACTGTAAGAAGGTGAAATACCGCACGCTGAAATATAAAAGTGGCATAAATTCATCTTCTGCCCTTAGGTTACTCAGTCAATTCTCCTAACCTTCAGCAGCCCTGAGATATCCTAGATCCACTTCATTTTAGGGCACAGCTACGTATCTTTCTACCCCAATTCTATAGTACATTCCTTGAGTCCTTCCTAGATGCTAGGAGAGAGCGATGGGGGCTGAAGGACACTCAATCATTAACCACTCAACACCTGGTACATTGATGCAGTAGGTCTTCTAACCACATAGAAAGGAGGTGAAAACACAAATGAAACACAGCAGGCTTTTCTTTCAAGGGGCTTGATTTGTTCTGAGAAGCAAGGTGGTATGGGACAAGGACATGGAATTTAGAATCTGAGAACTGGACTGAAATCTTGCCTATGCTACTTAAATCTTGGAGGGGAAAAAAAATATCACTTAACCTCACTAAGTTTCAGTTTCTTCATTTCTGAAGTGGAGTCCATAATACAACTTCTTCAAAGCGTTGTTGAGAGCATCAACCAGGTACCAGGCAAAGGTTTATTTCCACCACCAACCCATTGTTCTGACATTTCTACTGAAGTGCCTTACTCCTCTCTCTCCAGTTGCCTGCATTCCGTGACCTCCCTGAGGAGGCTGCTATGGTAAAGGACAGGGGAGAGGTCAAAAAAGGTGAAAGAGGAAAATCCCTCTAAAACTATATTCAGACCCCAACTTGAAGGGTTTCTTCAGTGATAGTATCATTAAGACTTCAATTCATTTTTTCTAATTCAGTTACTCTCCAAGTAAGAAAGATGTGATAAATTCTTTTCCCCCGAAGCTAGAAAAGGGGGGCTGTGCTCACCTCTGTTCCATAGCCCTCTAGATAAACACGTCCAAGTTCCCTAAGAGCAGTGTGATGCTGGCAGAATAGTGCCACAACCACTTGTGACTTGGGGCTGGGCTGAGGTCAGCAAAGGCACACAGAAGAAACCAGAAAGCCACATAGCTCACTCTCAGGCAGCAGGCAGGTTTGCAAAACATACTGAAGTAAAACGGGCAACTCACCAAGCAACTGAAGAGGTCACACGGCCAAGGTTGGGGGAAAATGGGAACATGTCAAATAAATGTCCACGTGCAAATCAAGCGATAAGGTGCACAGGAGAATTGTTTAAATCAACAAAGAACATTCTCCAAATTATACCAAACAGCAGAACTTGGCTGAACCCTCAAGAGCCTCCAGCATCTCAGAATTCCACAGAGGTGTTCAAATGAGGTAGAAAGATGACGGGGAGGCATTTCTCAAGCTTCAATTCTCCCCATGTGTAACACATACACAAACTTCCTGAGCAACTCAGTACCTACAGGTTTTTCATTACCAGTTCCCATCTCCTAACCAGGAGAATGTGCTTTTCCAGAAACACTCACTTTCCACCGAATTAAATGCTATTACAATCAACGAAACTCCCTTGATTCTGCAATTCTCAATAAATGAATAGTTTTAATTCATACTGTAAATAACTTTTTGCTAACCTATTAATTATCTCAGAATATTTGTATCTTTTATACCCAAAATTAGAAATGTGATTATAGCTTGGAAAATCCTAGTCTTAATTTAACATTAAATACTTACTGACAAGGTAAGTTGTATTTCTTTATGATTGTAGTTTTTGGAAATCCTTTTCTTCAAAGCTTTTACTGCATCTTTTGGCCTGTGGCAATAAACACAGTAAAATTATCAACGTAGCCATTGCTGAAAGCAAGTAGTCTCTGAAAAGCAGCATGCAGTGTGGAAAGAGGAACGGCTAAGGAGGTAACCAAGGTATTGGTTCTGCTGTGTGATGCTGGGCAGATGACCTAACTTTTTTACAGCCGTTTCCTCATACATCTAGGCAGACAATACCACCTACCTCCTTGTCAGAATCAAATAAAATATGCAGATGATGATCATTACCTAGAAAGCACTACATGTGAAATGCACTCACACCCACAGCCCATATAAATGCATAGAACCAGTTTACAGGAAATGTAATTTCCAAAAATGTTACCTATTTTTATTAGTATTTCCTAAGCATCCTATAGGCAATGGGATGTAGGAGGAGTCAGGACTAACCAGGTCAGGTTCTGATATGCTACAATTTTATGTTATAAAAGGAGGAACTATGTGTAAGTAGACAGTCCAAACTTACTCTGAGATGGTCAGTTATAGATAAGTAATGGGGATGTAACGTACAACATGATGACTATAGTTAGTACTGCTGTATGGTATATTTGACAGTTGTTAAGAGAATAGATCCTGAAAGTTCTCATCACAAGGAAAAAACATTTTTTGTAATGTATGAGGTGATGGATGTTAACGAAACTTGTTGTGGAAATTGTTTTGCAGTATATGTAACTCAAGCCATTATGCTGTACACTTTAAACTTATACAGTGCTATATGCCAATTATACCTCAAAACTTTAAAAAGATACAAACCTTTTTTGCATATTACCTTCCAATCTTGTTTGTTATGCTTGCATGGGTAGAATTTCTATTATATGATAATATAATTACATAATATTACATATACTTAGAATTGTAACTATTATAAAATATAATATTATATATATTTCTAAAAATCATATATAAAATCTAAGATTAAATCCTTAGAAAAGTTGAAAAGAATAAAGACACTGTTTTAAAAGAAAAAATTTTTACATTGCGTTTCCCATTTTGCATTATCAATGAAGAAATTAGTATTATCAGTGAAGAAAAGGTTTAGAGGAAACACATATGGTAAACAAGATTACAGGGAAAACACCATAAATATTTTAAAGTACTAACCATAAGCACTTTCCATTGATATAGTCAATAATTAAGTGTAATGTTTTCTTCATCAACAAAAACTAAGACAGTCTCTTTGCTGTTCATTATTAGTTTAAATGCACAGGAAAATCAAGAGAATTGTATCCCTTATAACAACTTGTAGTTCAGACTAAATCACAAAATAGTTGGCCTTCTTAACGATTTTATTTTTTAAATTTCAATTCTCTAAAGTTTAAGAAGTGTAACAAAAGATACCACACTGCTTAAGAACTCAGCATAAACATGGGTGAGTTGGCATTCGGAAGAAAAAAAAAATTGTCTTGTGACAGGCAGAGGAAAACAACTGCAAGATTATTTCCTGGTTGATAATGACAACTGCCCAGAGACAGGTCACCACCAGGAGTCCACTAGCTTCTTGATAATATTTTTCAGTTACAGTAACATAAAATATTGCCAATCAGAGAAAGAAGAATTCCTAACAAAGGAAACAATATCTCCCTCTCTCCTTAAAGAACAAGGAATGTGAGCCTCACGGAGACAAAATTTGAAACTATTAAGGAAAAGGCAAAGAGGAGAAAAATTATAATGGATTCTCAGATATTCCACATGCTGAAACAAGCAGCTGTCCTAATATTTCAACCTGACATGTCTTCAAACGGCAGCGTGTGCTTAAAGGGTGATGGAAACACTATTTCAACAAGAAAACCAGTTTGCAAGAGAAAATGTGCTGTAGTTCTGACACTTTTTATGAGAGACAAATACATGAACCATAAACTGAACTCACCCATCGTGGGCAGTGTTAATTATGTCACAGATGTGCATGAACTGGCCCCAATCTTCAGTCTGAACTCCAGCAAATGTAGCCTTTTCTGCAAAGAAAAAGGTGTTGTGTTGATTCTGAGCTACAACAGAATAAAACAGGCCTGGTCCTCCTGAAGCAATCTGCCTGGAGTTTACTAGCAAGTACCATTAAGTTTATATCACCAAAGAGCAGAGAGACTTTTTTTCTGAGCAATTCCCAGTAATTCAAGAATCAGTCAAAACCCAGGTGCTTCTGTTGCAACAGTAATGAGTGACCTATTAATAAAGGCTGCAGGGCCAGGACAGCCCAGCTAAATCTCCATCTGCCTGCTTGTCTTTCAGAGAAGGACAGTCACCTACAAGATGAAGTGCACAGTGCTAAGTATTTTATCTTATGCAATTTCATTTAACCCACTGTTAGAGTTGATGAAACAGAAATTCAAGGAGGTTAAGAAAGTCACCCAAGGCTACACAGGTCAGTACACGGTAGAACTAGCATTCAAATCTAGGTTGTTTGATGTTTGATGCCAGTTTTTGTTTGCTTTTTAAAAGTCACTTATTCTCCTTTGGGGGGTGGTGTTGAGAAAAAGAGAGATCTACTAAAACTGTCTATGTACTTCCTAGCACCTGTACTAACCAGAGCTGCACCAGGCAGACTTGAAGGCTCCTGTACCTGTAACCCCATCATTAAACAGTCAGATAGCTTTTCCCTCTTCTGACATCCTCCTTAAGAATACAAAATGTCACCTGGGAAGGATAATAGAACACTCAACCTGAATGAGCTTAACATCTCTACTATAAGAAAGGAGAATATCCCTCAGCATGAAAACATGAGGTTCTAGGGGAACAGAGCAAAAATTAAAAGGATAATGAAGAGGATAAAGGTTTGGTTAGGGGAACCCCAAAGCTTAGATTGCTTCTCATCTAGGAGAAACACTATTTGAATTTGGCATTCAACTGGACAAGGCTTACCAATCTTGTGCTCAGTTACAAGGTTCTTTCTGCCAGATTTCTTGCTCCCCATTCTGTCCTCCTCCTTCTTACCTTCCCATCTTCCTAGAAAACTCCTATTCACCCTTCAAAAGCCATGGCAGAGTTAAGTTCTCCCTTTTCATGAGTTTTGGGTGTTTTACACTTCTCTTCTATTGCAAAGGTACTGCACTATTGTCAGTACGAAATTGTGTGCGTCTTCCCTATAAGATTATGCATTCCGTGATGGCTGAGACCACGTCTTACCTTTGCCTGGTCCAGGTCCAGGGATATAGCTGGCAGTCAGTGAATGTTCACAGCATTAAAGAATAAATCAGCCTATGAAGATGCAGCCTGAATCCACTTCTGTTCAGGGTTCATTTTAATAACCAACAGGGATACGGCCAGCAACCATTTAGAAAGCATCTCCTCCTCAACGATAGTTACACTCACCATCTTATAAAGATATGGGAACTAAGCTTCAGGTTGAGTAGTGTTTTGGTTTTTGTTCTTTAATTTATTCATTCTTTATTTTTGGCCGCGCAGCATGTGGGGTCTTAGTTCCCCGACCAGGGATAGAACCAGCGTCCCCTGCATTGGAAGGGCAACGTCTTAACCACTGGACCACCAGGAAAGTCCCTGGGTAATGTGTTCTTGTCATACAGCAGTTAACTGAGCTGCAGGCAAAACTGTTCAAATCTGAGCCGCCTTATTATAACTACCAGGTTTTCATGATTTCCTCATCCCACTAAGCTCCCCGAAGTGATCACGCTTTGCTTGGCATCTATATGCACTGGTGCCACACCCGGTTCCCAAGGGAGGTATCGGAAACCAGGGAGAAGGGAGCCGGTGTTGTTAAACAGTCCAGGCACTGGCTCCGGCTTCCGCGTACGTGGCTCAGAGCACAGCCACGGGAGAGGAAAGGAGTCAGGCAGACACCTGTGTAGCCCCTAGTGGCCTAGAAAGGCCTCTTGTGTCCCCAGAGCGCGCCTGGCTCCCCCTTCCTTCGCTCCAGTGCTAGGCATGTTCGTTCTCTTTGTTCACCCCGAAAAAGTAACTCACGTTTTAAGGGCCTGGAGTCAGAACTAGTTTGGAGACCTGCCTGTCACATCGAGGTCACTGCACTTAACCTCCTGGAACCTTTTTCTCTTTGCAAAACGGGCAGGACAACACTTGGCCCTCGGGTGAGCTCACTTTCTGAAGAGCTCCCCCTGGCCCAGAAGTTGACACGCCCCCGTAGAGGCCCAGCCACGCCACACCTGGATCCCCTCGGTCCACCTGTCCGCTTCCACCCCACCCCCACACCAGAAGGTACCGGAAGACGGGAGGTGAGGAGCTGGGGTTCGAGAGAGGTCGGCGGGGACAGGTGCCGCTCGGGACCAGCGGAGCGCGGGGCCTGGGAAAGTTGCGGGGGAGGGGGGAGGAGTTCCTCGAACTCGGACCCACGCGATCCTCTGCGGCCGGGAACAGAGTCAACGCGTAGCGTCCCGGCCCCAAGCCGGAGGGGGTCCCCCTTTTACCTATCAGCTGGCCCACGGAGGTCGCGTATGGGTCCCGGTGACTCTTCCCGAACGCCATGGTAGCGCAGGGAGCCGGCCCGGGCCTCTGTCGCCGCAGCTCACGACTCCACCCGCAAGGCCCTGGCTCCGCCCCACGGGCCGCACTTCCCCCGGCCGCTGCGGGGCGCCGGGCTCCGGGCTGGGTCCTGGGGGGGGGCGGAGGCGGGAGCGCCGCAGGGGGCCGGCACACGCGCACCTGCCACGAGCCGCGGGCCGGGCCGGGCGGCCCTGGGGGCACCGCAGGGGACGAGTGACCCGGGGGCGGATCCTGCCGCTCACGGGGCGAGGTGCAGTTCTTCTTTGCGCCTCCTGCTCCCCTTTGTAGAGAAGGAAATATGGAGTTAACACACGTCTCAGGTTACTGTGAGCATTAACCACATAACCCGCTTAGGTCAGCGTTTGGCACCCACAAAATAAATGTTTAACCAGTGAGTGAATCGCGTAACTAGAAATATTTACCGCACCCCGATATATTTACCCGCCCCAGAGATCCGGGAGGGAAGGTGTGTCCCTGGACAGGAGGAGGGACTGGCTTCAATCGAGAGGCCTCACAAGAGCGGGAGTCCTTTGTCTCGCCCCAATTTCCTGAGGGACCACGCGGCGCCGCTCAGCGAGTTCTCGGTTCCTCCCGGGAACTATATTCCAGCGAAGGTGAGAAGAAGAGAGGCGGTTTCCTTGTGCTCCGGCAGGGAGTGTTTGGCCTTAGGACTGCTTTGGAATGTAAATCGGAGCTGGAGCATTTCAACCTCTTTCCAGTTGCCCTTTCAGAAGCAGAATTTATTTCCTTTTCTTGTGCATTCGATTAACATCTGATTAGCGATGGTAACAATCTTCCACGGTGCCGGAGCCTGCTGGGGAGTGGTGTGTCTCCAAGGTGATGGCAGTTAGCATAAGATGGGCTCCCTGTGCCTCCAGATCTTGCTTCCTGTGGTCAAGTGGGGCCCAGTTCTACAAGCCCTTCCTGGACCCTGGAAATGGTGACAAGAGATCAAAGGGGTATCGGTCTGGCTTATGTCCTTAGTCATATATTTAAAAATAGAAATCAAAACCAATTCCAATGTGCGCCAAGGGGTTAACTTTTTTTTTTTTGCTCTAATTCTGTTATTTCTAATTTTTCTTGACCCATGTGAGCTAATACCTGGGATTCTAAAATCTAGAATGAATCATTTTTGTTGTAAATGCCTCCTACCTGTAACTAATATTCTCCACCTGCTTATCCAGGGTGAGTGACTACTAACTATGGTGCTTCTTATCAACTACCTTAGTCATCGCTACAGCTTCTGCCCACACTGTTGAAAACCTCTTGTGACATCACCAACCTAATCTCTTTCATATTATAGACTCTACAAAATATTCCACTCTCTGAACCCTACAAGCTTAAAGAGAAAATTTCAGCTTAGGCTGCTGTTGGTGTCAGTGGCCTTCCATCAGGGAATGAGAACTGGGAAGGAATCAACATACATATTTTTAACATAATTCTGCTACTTATATGGGAGAAGTTTTGTTTTTTATTTCCTTGTGCTACAGGATTGAGGCACTGAGAACATGGCACCAGGGAGCATGTTCAGGACATTATGTCTGGGTAAATAGAACCAGGTTGATGGGTACTACCTGAAGCTCTTTTCTCCCCGTTTGCCTACGGGGGTGTTGTGGTGGTTGCAGCCTTCTTTCTATGTTCTGCCACTTTCTCCATGATCCTCCAAGTCCCCAGGGGGGAAAATCAACCCAGTCCATGTTAGTATGGTCTGAGAGTAGGATAGAATTCACAGCTAAGTTAAGGTCAGAGAAGAAGCAGAATCCCAGAAAGAAACAAGGGTAAAATTTCTGGATACCAGGAGCAAAATCTCACTAAAATTTCAATTCTAAAAACACTTACTGGGCTTCCCTGGTGGCGCAGTGACTGAGAGTCCGCCTGCCGATGCAGGGTACACGGGTTCGTGCCCTGGTCCGGGAAGATCCCACATGCCGCGGAGCGGCTGGGCCCGTGAGCCATGGCCGCTGAGCCTGCGCGTCCGGAGCCTGTGCTCTGCAACGGGAGAGGCCTGCGTACCACAAAAAAAAAAAAAACCCACCTACTAAGCGTTTATTTACACATAAGTCATAATGCTAGGTAGAAGCGAAGAAAATAACCTTTATTTATTTATTTGGCCACACTGTGTGGCCAGTGGGATGTTAGTTCCCCAACCAGGGATTGAACCCGGGCCACTGCAGTTAAAGTGCTAAGTCCTAACCACTGGACCAGCAGGGAATTCCTGCAAACAACCTTTACAGTACTTTAAATACACTTAAGTGCCTGCAAGTGGAACTCTATCTGAATGCAGTCTTCCTAAGCCTGGAGACAGGTAACATACACTTCATTTTTACAAATATGTAATCTGAGATTTAAAAAAATAAAGCTAATAAATAGCTTGACTAGAGTTTGAATCATGGCTGCCTGATTCTAGAGCCTGTATTTTTTCCACTAGATGAATCTGCTCATTGAGCATGTTTCTCCTCATTTTTCTTTTAAAGATCTGTGTGGTTCAAAGTATATCACGACCCCTATTCCTATCTTGAAGAAGATATACGTATACTTTGCTGGCACAGGGTCCTGCTGTTCTTTCTGTACCTGTTCAAGAATGCTAATATTTTCTTTACTAGAACTATATGCTAGGTGTGCTGTAAATACATTACATGCATTCTCTCATTTACTCCCATAATAACTGAAACCAGTACTCTTATTACTCTGTTTTACAGATTAGAAAAACCAAAGTAAGTCATTTTTCATGCAGTCATAGTGAAGGACTGTATGATTCCAGAAGCTGTGACTTTAACCTATGTACTCTCATGAGTAGAGCCTAGATGGGAGGTGGTACCCTTTACTTTTTGAAAAGTGGGTTCTAGGGGATGGTACCTGGAGAATGAGGTGACCGAACGTGGCAAACACACATATCTGGAAACAAAGTTGACCCATCATCAGGCTTTATGCAGTTAAGAGTCTTTTTCACCCTCTCATTTGATTCTGTTCTTTCCACTAAATTTTTTAGGTTGTCAGATCTGGACATACCCTTATAAGTCTCATGTCTACTGCATCATCTTACAGATGAAAAGATGGACAGCCAGCTAAGGGAAGTGACCGCCCCAAGGCCACTCGGCTTCAGCTAAGAGAATGCAACACAGTAGCTTATTGCCTGAGTCCCAAACTTTTCCCACTACAGGCACCTTTTCTCTATTTTAATATTTAAATGTTCTCCCCCAATCCTCCCCAAAGTATTGGGTTGGCTGAAAAGTTTTTTCGTACAGGTTTTTCCAAAAGATGTTATGGAATGAACTTTTTGGGCAACCCAGTATTTTCTCTAGCCCTCTCTTTATCCTTCTCTTTTTCTAATGGGTCCAGTTCCAGACACCTCCCACTCTCTCTTCCCTAGCTTTTCCACTGTGGAAACTAATTTCTGTAGCCACTTGAGCATCAAATCCAAGCCATTTCTCAGCCTCATCCTCTTTGCCTTCTCTGTGCTATGTGATGCCGTCCCATTAGCCATCCATTTCCCCCCCTCACCTTTCAGGGCACTTCCCTGTCCTATACAGTACTCCTTTCTCTGGCTGCTACTTCTCATGATCTTCATCTGGCTCCATCTTCCTCCTTGCCTGCTAAAACTGTTAGCCTCCCCAGAGTTCTATAGTCTCTCTTTTCCTCTTTCTCCATTTCCCTCAGGGTGCCTTCTCCTTGTCCCTTCTCTATGAAACAGTTTCTGACCACTCCCAAGAGAACTGAGTCCTCCTTTCCTGTCCTACATACAGATTTCTGTCTTAGAGCTCACAACACTATGTACTGCTTGTTTGTTTAGAAATATGTTCCCCCCGTGGGATGAATTGGGAGACTGGGATTAACATATATACACTAATATGTATAAGATAGAACTAATAAGAACCTGCTGTATAAAAAATAAAATAAAATTTTTTAAAAAATGGTATTTAACAAGAGCCTAACCTAAATAAATAAATAAATAAATAAATAAATAAATAATAAATAAATAAAAGAGACCCCAGAGAGCTCCCTGCTCCTTTCACCATGTGAGGACACAGCAAAGAGATGGCAATTTATGAACCAGGCAGTGGCCTCTCACCAGACACTGAATTTGTCAGTGCCTTAATCTTGGACTTCTCATCCTTTAGAACTGTGAGAAATAAAATTCTCTTGTTTATAAGCCAAAAAAAAAAAAAAAGAAATATGTTCCCCCCTCCTAGACATAAGCCCCTCAAGGGAATAGAATCCTGTTTGTTGGGCTTGGTATCCAGGCACTTAACAGGCCTTAGGAAAGTTTATTGAATGCATGAATGGCTCTCCAAAATCTTGAGCTCTATCCTTCCTGAGATCCAGTCCTTAATTCCTCCCTGGATGCCTTGTTGGAACTCTGACCTTGACAGAACTAGAATTATACTCATCCCCTTCCTCTACTGTCTCAGTATGCTACCTGACTTCTTTGTTTTGATGAAGGCAGTAATTGATGTGTTGGAATCACCTGAGCTACTGTAAAGAGTACTGATGCCTGGGTCCCACCCTCAGAGATTCCGATTTAACGAACCTGGAATGTATCAAGGGCATCAAGATTTTTTAAAGTCCCCAGGTTGGCTAATGGTATCATACTTTCCCAAATAAAAATTCTTGAAATTATCCTCAATTCTTCTCTTTCAATTAGTTTCAGATTCCTTTGTGTTCTTTATCTGTGTCCTTGCCTTTTTTCCTCTATGAATACTGCTCAATCCAGCAGTTCTTAAATGTCATAAGACTTAATACTCTTTAAGGATGAAATTGGACTGAAGCTTGGGTTCTCTCAAACATAGCAAGACCCTGTGCATCTAAAGATGTATTCGTATTAATTATCTTTAAAAGTAACCTTTTACACAATAATTCTTGCCCATTGTTTTTGAAAACTATATGTACAAAGATGAATGTTGACTTTATTTCCACAGTTATTTTTTAGTATCTAAATCTTGGCAACTTCTTATTCTGGAAATTAACTTCAAAGCTCAGTCTTTTCTCTCTTCCTGCTCTTGGGCTTTTGGCTGGACTTAGAGACCCAAGATGAGAGAGGCACAAAGAGAGTGATGGGAGCTAACACTGGTTGACGTCCTACTGTGCCAGCCACTCTAAAAAGTGCTTTGGTATCTCCAATAATAATAATAATGATTTTATAAACTAAGAATCGTTATTCCCATTTTACTGAATGACTTGCCTAAAGTCATTCAGAATTGGGAGATGAATTTGGGTTTGTCTCATTCCAAAGCTTAGGAATGAGACAAACTGCACCCAGAGCCAAGTTCCTATCATTGATCTTGTGGAGTACCTGTGAAACCAAGCAAGATCCTGCAGGGCCTTCCCAGACACAAAAACCTTTTCATGTCCCCCATTCTTGTTTTTAGAAAAGGTTTTAGTCTCCTAGGCCTTCCCCATGTTCCAAAGAGCAGGGACAAGAAGTTAACAATTAGAGGAGTGAGGGAATGCAGAATCAAAGAAGAAACAAGTCACTCAAGACAGGTAATGATAGCCGAAACAACAGTTCAGCAATAAAACATAGTCCTAGTTCCTCCTCAAAGAACATACATAACAATTTGACCTGTATCTTTGAGTTGTTCCACAGAAACGCAGACACCCACTCAGATGGAAGATAGTGATTACATGCTGACCACAAACATGTAGACCCCAGGCTGGTTGGAACCAGAAGGAGGATGATTACAATTCCTGAAACATCACCCTGTTACCTCACCACCAACCAATCAGAAGAAAGTTCACGAGCTAATCATGCACCCTGCAATGCTCACCTCAAAAGTTGTCTTTAAAAGACGTTCCCTGAAAGCCATTGAGGAGTTTGGGTCTTTTGAGCACTAGCTGCCCTTTCTCCTTGTTTAGTGCCCTGCAATAAACACTGTACTTTGCTTCTCTGCAACCCGGTGTCAGTAGATGGGTTTTGCTTGTGTATCCAGTGAGTGGACCCAAGTTTGGCTTGGTAACACCTGCAGCATCTAATCAAGCACTCCTCATCTGGCAGTGCTAAGTAAAAGTTTGTTGGTTGATTTTAAACATTCACCCTTCCACCAATATTGAACTTTAAACCACACAAATGCTTTCATTAGCTTCCCTCATCATACTTATAATTAAGGAGTGCCACTGAGATGTGGGACTAAAGGGCACTTTTTGGCTAAATTTGTCATCTCAAAGATTCCAATGAAGTTTTAAACCAAAATTTTATCTGAAAAATAAACCAAGGGAACAGATACTTTCATAACCCAAGGCAACCGATATTTTCATAACCCAGGGCAACTTGCTTTTGGTGGGTTTCATGACCTCACCAGTTCACACTTAACTTATTTGAGGTTTGTAATTTAATTCCTATGTGTTCCTTTGGAAATCTTGCTCAGATATGCAAGTCAGATCACCTGGTTTCAAGTCCTAGATCTCAGATGATAAAAATAACTTCATAAGGTTATTTTGAAGAATGAGATGATGTATATATGTTTAGCACATAGAATGATGCTCAGACTATAATAAAACTCAGTAAATATTAACTAGTTTATTAACCTACTAGGTGTCCTAAAATGTCCACTATTAGAAAATAGCTTCTGAGGTTTGGCAAGGTCTCCCTAAATGCCACTATTTAAATATGCAAGAGTCACCTATTTGGGAAAAGAATGTTCTACTAGCATTATACCAGTCACATGTTTAGTTTCTATTAGCATGTTGTGAATCATGTATGATTTGTTGATCAGTTTACTTGAAAAAATGTCTTGTGGGAATGGGGCTCAAAAAGCCCAAGAGATTCAGCACTGGAATTTCAGACTGGAGTGGGGGAAGGGCAGGCCTAGAGGGATGCTCCTAGGATGTTTGTTCTCCAGGAGAGCCTTGAAAGAAGAGGTGGACAGCAAAGGAAACAGGGACATTAATTTAGATGTTAAACTTGGTTCAAATGGCTTGGCTCACAGCCATTCACTGACTGTGACCTTTGACCGGCAAATCATTCTTTTAGAACCTGTTTCCTTATCTATAAAAGTGGAGCCAATTCCACATTTCTCAGTGTGTCTCAAGATTAAATGACACAACATTTGAACACTTTTGACAAATGCCTTGGCATATCACTGGTGCTCAAAATTGTTAAAGCCCAAAGCCTAAAGTAGACTCCTGTTTCCTACTTTCTATCACGTCATTTTGGTTATGCCCTTTATAATGCTGATTATAATCTGAAATTGTTTTTTATGATTATTTTTCACTTGTTGCCTGTTTGTAAAAGTTAATATTGCCCCCCTCAAACTGCAAAACATACTCTCTTGTTATTCTACATTGCACTGCAGGGAAGGCCCACCATGTAGTTTCCCATAGTCTCTGAAAGCACACCTACCCAAAGAGATGCATTTTTGCTCCCCCCATGTTATCAACTCTGGCTTGGCTGCTCTTTGCTGGAAAGGCAATACTCAAGAGACAAGTGCTGGTAGGAACAGAAAGCTTGCTTTATTCAAGAGACCGGCAACCTGGGGAGATGGTGGACTCCTGTCCAAAAACCCAACTCCTTAGATTCTGCTTGACTGTGAAAGTTTGTTTTTTTTTTTTCAGTACGCAGGCCTCTCACTGTTGTGGCCTCTTACATTGTGGAATATTACGTGCTAGATATTGTTCTAGAACAGAGATTGGCAAGCTATAGGTCACAGGCTAAGTCCTGCCCTATGCCTATTTTTTTTTTTTTTTTTTTTTGGTATGCGGACCTCTCACTGTTGTGGCCTCTCCCGTTGCGGAGCACAGGCTCCAGACGCGCAGGCTCAGCGGCCATGGCTCACAGGCCCAGCCACTCCGCGGCATGTGGGATCTTCCCAGACCGGGGCACGAACCCGTGTCCCCTGCATCGGCAGGCGGACTCCCAACCACTGCGCCACCAGGGAAGCCCTTGACTGTGAAAGTTTTTAAAGGGAGAATTATTTGGGGAGGGCATCAGAGTCTTTGTTATCTTCCACTGTGTGCAGATTTTCTTCTTATTGGTTGGTGGTGAGGTAACAGGGTGGTGGTGCTCCAGGAATCTGGTGCTCAGCCTGAAGTTACCCTCCTCCACCTGGGTGGGGGCCTTAATTCCTGTAGAAGAACTCAAAGATATTGTTATGTGTATTCCCTGAGGAGGAACCAGGACCCTGCTCTGAAGCTGCACTATTGTTTCTTGACTGCCCCTCCTTTGTTTCTGCATTCTTTCCCTTCCCTGATAAGCAACTGTTTGAATCTGCCCTTTGAAACTCAGGGAAGGTCAAGGAGGCTGAATGAAGCCAAATTCCTACAAACAAGAAACACGGGAGGGCCCTCACAGGGTCCTGCTCCATTTCACCCACATCCTTGCCTCGCATTTGTCCTTCAACACACTTCAGTCCAGCTGTAAGGTCCCTTTTAAAAGATGTGGTCTTGGGACTTCCCTGGTGGTCCAGTGGTTAAGAATCCACCTTACAATGCAGGGGATATAGGTTAGATCCCTAGTCGGGGAACTAAGATCCCACATGCTATGGGGCAACTAAGCCCATGCACTCTAGAGCCTGCACCACAACTAGAGAGAAGCCTGTGCACCACAAAGAAAGATCCCACGTGCCGCACCAAAGATCCTGTGTGTCACAACTAAGATCCAATGCAGCCAAATAAATAAATAAATAAATATTTAAAAATAAATAAATACAAAATGATATGGTTTTGCCAATACTAAGAACAGTCCTCTCAACTCATCTTACTTTTCCTCCTAATGCCAGTGTCACAGTTGACCTCTGCCTGCTTATTGAACACATTTCTTCCTTTACCTCTTGTGATGGGATGGTATACTCTCCCTTGCTCCTGCATTTCCCTACAGTGCTAATCTAAACCTCTCTCTGCCCTGGCCTCTCTTTATCCTATTACTTTGTTTTATTGTCTTCATAGCACTTACCACTATTTGAAATGGTCTCATGCCTTTATTGTTTGAATGTTTATAGTTATGTCCCCCTCATGTGGCTCATGAGGGCAGAGAAAGCTCTGTTTGTTCATCGACACATTACTCAGTGACAGTGGCATTGCTAGTACATTCCATGGTTCATTGAATCTAAGACTCTGTTGTGAGATGCACTATTATTTTAGGGACTATTAATTAGATGAAAAGTTTCCAATTAAACTATGTGCTTCCTGATCACTTAGAATTTTTATTTTATATTTGTTTAAATAACCCTTTGGGATACAATAGTCCTAGGTTGTTTTGCATATATGACTCCTGTTTATATATAAGCAGAAAAATGAAAGCAAAAAAAAATTAACAAAATTTTTTCCCCATATATAATCCAACTTTCCTGACTCACTCTTGACTCAGAGATGTCAGTGTGTCAGTGTGTTTTTCCACACCGTGTCATCCTTCGTGTCATCAAGAGCATTGGTGTTTCAACATTCCTTAAACTGCTCCCCTATTTCCTCCCAATATTTTGTCCTATTGACACCCATTTTGCAAGTTTTGGTGGTGGTGCTTCCTTAGTCTTACCAGAAAGTATCAATGAAAGGTTTATCAGGCAACAAGCAAGCTTGGTTTTCCCTCCCCAAATGATCCTTAAATAGACTTGGGACATGCCCAGGCAGTGACAACCCTATCCACGTCTCTACTGCCACCTGGTGACAAGTTATAACACACCACAGTTTGTCAAATGCATCAGAAATGATAAAATATGGGGGAAAAAAAAGTATTTTAGAATTGTTGAAATTCTCTAGTAAGTACTTTATAGATATTTACTCAATGAATGAGTATATGAATGGAACCCATGTTGCTGCTGTGTAAAGCAACTAAAGTCTAAAATAAATCACCTATTAAAGAAATCCCATGTTTTTAAGGATTACTTCATCAGCCTTTAAATTCTGAAACCAGTTATGAATTCTTGATGATGATTATAATTCAATCTAGAGCAGGCTTTTCAATGGAGAATGTACTTTTTTGCTTACAATTGTACTTATTTATCTTATTTTAGAAGCTGACTTATGTGCTTTTAAAAAGTCATAAGCATTACTCACAGTTTCAATAGGGTGCCCTAGATTTCTGTGTTTGGAGAATAGAAAACATTTTATTTTATATAGCTGATTTTTTTTTAACCATGAGAGGGCAGCCTTGTTTAACTTATCAAGTTCTCCCAAAGGCTTCGCTGGGTAAACATATTCTGGCCGAATGATTCCTGGGAGCAGGAGGAGTGTTCTGGGAAGAGCAGGCAGCTGTGTTTTCCAGGGTGCTTTGCTGCTAAAGGCTCGCTGCTCTGCAGGGAGTTACATGGATGCTGCTCGCTGCTTTTCCTTCCTGGGGTCTCACATAGGCAGTAAAACCTGATATCCTTTAGTTAGCAGACAGGCGGGGGACTTAGGGGAGGTGGTTGTTTGGGGATTGACATGTATCAGGAATTAGGTGGCTGCAGAAAGGGATGGTTTAGGGGCTTCCCTGGCGCAGTGGTTGAGAATCCGCCTGCCAATGCAGGGGACATGTGTTCGAGCCCTGGTCTGGGAGGATCCCGCATGCCGCGGAGTAACTGGGCCCGTGAGCCACAACTACTGAGCCTGCGCGTCTGGAGCCTGTGCTCTGCAACAAGAGAAGCCGCGATAGTGAGAGGCCCGCGCACCGCGATGAAGAGCGGCCCCCGCTTGCCACAACTAGAGAAAACCCTCGCACAGAAACGAAGACCCAACACAGCCATAAATAAATAAATAAATAAATAAATAAATAAATAAAAAGGGATGGTTTAATAAAAGCCATGTCTGGGATTTGAACCTCTGGATGGCAAATATATACCTACAGTTGTGCAAACTTTGAAATACAGTAGAGGCTACCTGGAGAGGTTACACCATTAAGAAAGATGTGAGGTTGAAGGTAGGTCTAGCAAATGAAGTATGTCATGATCAATTGGCATAGATGGTCAGGGAGAGGAGAGGATAAAGCCTTATATTTTACATCCTTTAGATCATTTCTTCATTCATTATTGAATTTTATCATACGGAGGTACAGTATGAACTTCCAAGCTATTGAGAGAGACTGTCTGGTAAAAGATTGTGATTCAGTCTAAGAGTGGAAATAACTTTGCATGGAAGGTTGGCTGCTGAAATAGATTAAAGGTCTGGGCACCATAGGGTTAGAGCCAGGTCTGTTAGTATAGGCTTGAGCACAAATACTGCCATGACCAGGAGGGGAAGAAAGCACTAGCTAAGTATGGATTTCACAAACTCCGCACCTGATTCCTTTATAGGGAGAACTTTTAAGTGCTTTTTCATCTCTGTAGGGGGGATAGCACTTACAAAGTTGTGCCCAGATTCCTTTCCAGTTAAAGATCTTTCTCTGTCAGCTTTGCTAACTGAGCCATGAGAACATATGGCAACATTCACTTGTTTATTCTACAAACACATATTAGGGTCCCCAAATGTTCCAGTCACTGTGTTAGGAATCAGTGGTATATGAAGGAGATAAAATCCAACCTCTACATGCCAAGTGCTCACAATCAAATAAGGAAGAACTCATAACTTAGTGGGCAGAGTTAATTTTGTTGTACAAATGGACAGAAAATTCACTTTTCATTAAGTTCTTGAGTCTAGTGATCACATTTTTTCCTCATTGGCTTCTTAACATAAAAGAATCAAATGAGCTCCAAAATGGTAGAAATTATAGTATTTCATATTAGCCTTAACCCCATGTTATAAGGTGAATGTCCTACCACGTTCCTTACAAAAACATAACAAAACGACATCAAATTGCATTCCAGAGTTAAACAGAAACACTTTTCAGATCATGTACTAGTTTGATATTTCTATATCAGGGGTTCTCAACATGACTGAAAATCCATTCCAATTCACAGAGAAAAAAGAGTCATTGAAGAGATAGTATGGGATCGATATCACTTTCAAGTGAATTAATTTATATTTTACCCACAGCAAAATCATCTATGTAATTTGAATGTATGTATATTTATTCGGTCTGCAACGTGCATACAGATCCAAGTACTTCTCAAGACAACTCTGCAGCTTTCTCCTGAGGCTTTTAGCCTCAGAATACCTGCTCCACTCCTGAGCCTTTCCTAAGAAAACCCACTTATAGCTCCTTTTCAGAGTACTTCCTTGCTTGGCTGTGTTCTAAATCACGGATCAGCAGACACTTTCCTAAAAGGCCAGATAGTAAATATTTCAGGCTTTGTGGGCAACTACTCAACTGCCTGCCCTTGGAGTGAACAGCAGCCACAGACAATACCTAAATGAATCAAAGTACAAAAACAGCTGGCAGGCCAGATTTGGGCTGTGGCCCATACATTGAGTATCCTTGTTCTAAATCATTTGACTCCCCCATTTTAGCTGACTGGACCAGGAGAGCGACCTGAAGTAAGAATAGCAAAGCTATGAGCCAGTCTGCACGTGGTTGGCATCCTTAGAAGTGACCTGGTATGAGACTTTGTATCATTTAGTGTCTCTTGTTAGGTAGATGAATAGATCGAGAGATGGGTAGGTAGATAGATAGATAGGGCAATCATTAGTAGGATCAGATACACCAGGAGCCAAGAGTAGTCAGAAGCTATCAGTAAACTAAGGCCAATAGACAGAATAATGATATCCAAATAGAGAGTGGGGTAGTGTTAATAATATCAACAGTAGAGAATCTGAGAGGATTACCATTGATGAGGGTTGTCAGACTTTTAATGCTGATGAGTCTTATGAATTATATGTCCTGAAAAAAAACTCACAGTTTTTAAACTATATTCCAGCTTCAGTCTAGCCATTCCTGGGTTCCTGGGAGATTTCTATTGTTCTTAATTCCACATGTAACCTCACAGCTGATTTCCCGTTGCTAGAGGTAACCGTAAAGAATGCCTATTTCTCATAGTTCTGTAGAGCCTAACACTCTCCTCTGCCAGTAGCTTGGGAGCCAGAGTTGTACATGAAATATTCATCATCGAATATTGTCCATGTTTGGAGATTTTCTTAATCATTCGTCTTAGACTTTGTGTCTAGTCTTTGATGGATTGCATGTGCCTAGGTAAAGCTTCCCTTGAAAAGGCACAGACATTTTCTCTGGGGCATTTGACGAGGAGCAAGCATGATTGTGTATCCCCTCCAGACCCTTCGGGGCTGCTCAGTGAGGCATTCAGGCTCCATATGGTGAAAATTGTTCTATGACAAGTCTAGTTTATTCCAGTTGTTGCTTCTATTGAGGATCTTGGGGAAACCTTTTCATATTTCTCACCTGAATGCAGCGAAGGATTTTGGGCTACTTGGGAACAGGTTTAAAGGAAGGTTACATTATTAATCAATATGCTTTTATATCCAGTTATTCCTGGCCAGAGATGAGTCCTTCACATCACTCTTAAGAGTCCCTGGAATTTAATTCAACCTTTGTCATTTCTGACAGTGTTTTATGGTCCCCTTCTCTGACTGCCAATCTTAAAAATAACAGATTTTGGAAGAAATTTTTGTCCTTTTCTTCCACAATATGGGAAAGGAGGTGCAATTTTGCAGCTATTCAGGGTAGAAAGGTATTTTATTTTTGAAGGGCTGAATTCTTGGATTTGTTAATATATCTCTTTTCACAGCTATGCTGAAGGATATTTTATTTCTCTGATTCATTCTTACTATTAAAAAATATTTAGCCAATCACCAAACATTGCATAAAACATGGCACCCTGCTTTTGGAAACTATTTCTTACAGATCTAGAAGTATACTGAAGTAATTAATGTGAATCTTTTAGCATCCCCTCTTGAGAGCAGGTGAAAACAGACATCATTACTATCATCATTCTGTTAGGGACTAAACTGAATTAATAACATACCTAAGATTTGAAAACTGGCCATGTGCTAGACACCAAGGAACAGAGTAATGGTAACTTGCCCAAGGACTCACAGTAAGTAGCAGATACCTTTGATTCCAGCGTATGTAACCACTGTACTGTCCTGCTTCCACAGCCTTATGCCCATGAGTGCAGACTCCAGAAGACTTAAAAGAACTCTCCATGCACAGGGTGTTGGAGACCTGAAGAAGAAAACCCAGGTGTAAGCAACAAGATATTTGATCCCTCTAAATTTCTGTTTTTTTCTGTAAGCAGGAGAAATAGACTTTTCTGGATTACATTTTAAGTAGCAAGTCAGACAGTCAATGCAATGTATTGATGCTGCCATGTGGAGTCTTCCATTAGGCACCTTCACAACGAGGTTACAGGTCAGAAAAAGGCAGTTTAGGGACCAGAGATGGACAGAGGCCTGGGGAGATGGACAGAGGCCTGCGGTACACCCTTGCTTTATATGAAGCTTGTCTTTTCTTTATAGAAAGCTGTGTTCCATGCTGCTCTCATAGCTGTTTCCTATCCTAATTAATTTTTGAGCTCTCTGTTGGATTTTAATTGTTACAGACCTAATAATTCATGGGAAGAGTTGACAGATGTTGTAGGTTGGTCATAGCATTTGAATAGGAAGGTGATGGGTGGAAAGTCCTGAAAACTCTTCAGTAATTGACTCGCAGACAAATTGCTACTTGGAAGTAGGAAGCACAACCAGGAAGATCTTTAGTTACCTGGAGCAGCATTTTTAGAGGGAAAGAAACTGAGGTTGAAAACACAGATCCCAGTTTGGACTCGTGCTTTCCATTGCAGTGGGGAGGGTGAGTTGGGGGTGCTATAAAGAGAAGGAATAGGTTTGATTTGGGGCTGGGGCACCCAGAAAGACTTTAGCAGAGTCCCTTTGGAAGATATAAACACAATGGAGACAAAAGAGAATAAACAGACACCTTATTTTTAGCAGGGTTTGTTCTACAACCTCAATACAAAACTCTACAGAGTGCTAAACTATAGAAAGTTCCCTTTTTGTCTCTAGTTAAGAGCCTAGAATCAAAGCTTGGAAAATGGCCAAATTGTTTTCCCCTAAGTCCACTTCCAATTTCAGAACTTTGTCCCATTGTCGAGAGAAAAAGCCATGCCAAGAGAGCCAGAGTGCAAAAAAGCCCCCTTGCCCCACTGCAAAAATATCCCTGCTCCTGGCTTTGCCCTGGCCCAGCCCTAGTAAAAGGGGACATCAGAAGTGACAAGCTGGTCAGCCTCTTTCCATTTGGAAGCAGCCCTCACTGTTCCTGGTACCTGAGGGAGATCTACAGAAAGTAGAGAAAGACCACAGTAATAAGGTGACCTTTTAACATTTTAAAAAACTCTACCCATAAAAGCACAGCCCTCAGTCTAAGGATGTCATCCTCATCAACGCTCCTGCCCCCTGAAGACTGAAGTGTCTTCCCCCTCACCGGCCTCATACTTGGAAAGTTGTAAAATGAGGGTGGGGGACAAGCAAGGAGCCTTGAGTTGCCTGTAGAGGTCAATACCTGTCTCTGTAGGGAAATCAAATCATCCAATTGCCATGTCCTTAAGGCAGGATTTCTGTCAACCAAAGCATCCTCTTAGGAATGAATTGGAATTACATAGAAAGGGATTAAGAGAATTCAAGAAGAACTTCTGATTAGTAGAGTGGTGATAAACACCACTTTGGAATAAATAAAGATAACTAAAAATCTCTTTAACTCCTAAAAGGTAAAAATAAACAAATGCATTAAGTAGTTTTTCTAACATGCCCCTTACCTTTCCAACATAATTCTTACCAATCTTGTAAGATCCCACCCCCAATGTATTTCTAGCATATATCTGCATATTCATTATTATACCTATTCATGGGCAGAGAATGTAGTTTATTCTG
Source organism: Kogia breviceps (assembly GCF_026419965.1). Taxonomy (NCBI): domain Eukaryota; kingdom Metazoa; phylum Chordata; class Mammalia; order Artiodactyla; family Physeteridae; genus Kogia; species Kogia breviceps. The sequence goes on from NC_081328.1 coordinate 27,535,514, forward strand.
CTATTAATTATTAGTTGCATTACTTAAATGTGGTGTTGTTTAAAAAAACTTAACCAAAATGACTGTTTCAATGGTATCAAACATTATTTTTCCTGAAAATGTTCAATAATGAGGCTGTTTCTATAGGCAAAGTATGTAATTATAAACCCAAATATCACTGAGCAGATCCACATTTAATTGTCTCAAGTAAAATGGCTTCTTTCCCGTTAACCACCAGTATCCTCATTAGCAGAGCATTTCTTATACCCTCTCTTTATGACTTGTTATATCCATTGTTATTGCAAAATAAAGCTCAGAGTCTCTCATACAAAGTAGCTGCAATAGGTCAGCAAAAGCAGTTTTATCATATCAGGTGGGTGACAGATTTTCTTCCTTCCTACTGGCATTGTGAGCTCATGGTCAACCCTTTATAACTGATACTTGTCCTTGCAATGCAAATAGTGTTCCCCACGTTTTCAATCTAATAGCCAAGTCGTGTTATGAAAACACAAATTAAAAGACAATTCCTGTATCAGTTGTGCTTTCCACAACTGGCTGCACATTAAAATCAACTGGGCGTCTTTTATACAGTGCAGATTCTTACCTGCATATCAGATCAACAGAATCAGAATCTTGAGGGAATGGGGTCTCAGAATCTACATTTTCTAAAAGCTTCCCCCAGGATTCAGAGGTACAGCTGAATTTGGAAACCACTGTATGTGAATACTTAATTCTTATAGCCTCTCAAAGTTTAGAAATCCTTCAAATGAAAAAATATTCTTTTTTCTGCCCAGTTAAGATTATTGCAGGTAATAGCTGCCTAATTAATAACTATGGAAGGAACATAATCTACTACTTCATATTCATAAAATGATCATACAAGGATTAAATATTTCCCAATTAGCACTGAAATAAAGATGACCAAAGAAGGTTGGTCAAAGGTTTGATGACATGATGGATGTGAAAGTATCACAACAAAGGTTGGCATATAATAGCTTAATAGATGCTCAATAATATATTTCTTCCTTTTAGATTTTTAACCCTTCTATTTTCCATAAATGCAGAGTACAAAAATATAAAGATATTTAAAAAGTCAAACATTATATCATTAGTTATAATTCTCTGGAATGTAATTGGAGCTAAATATAAAATTTCTACTTTTACTGCTTCACTGACCATTTCCTTAGTCTCTAGTCTCTAGCAAACTAACCTCTCTATATTAGAAGTTAGTTCTTTCCTTTTTTTTTTTTTGTGGCTGCAGATCATGCTGGATTCAGGATCTTAGTCCCCCACCCGACCAGGCTTTGAACCCATGCCCCCTGCAGTGGAAGCTCTGAATCTTAATCACTGGACCACCAGGGAAGTTCAAGAAATTAGTTATTTTCTATCCTTCAATAAGACAGTCCCAATCCTCTGTTTTTCTTGATGATTAGCAACAGTTCAGACAAAAATCAATCCCTTTTTTCTCTTTGATCCCAAAGCACTTTGTACCTCTGCTGTAGAGTTATCACACATTGGCTTTTATTTTAATTACCTAACTGTGCATTCATTTTTCTATTTTGATTACTCTTCGTAAATGAATGGGTATCAGATTTTAGGTATAAACAACAATAGCAGCAAAACTGGTTCTTGTCCTCAGATGCTTATTTTTAGAATAGTTTGTGATGAGAAATGGGAGAAAGAAGCATTGGCTAGGGATTGAAGAGAACTTGGTCCTAATGTTGACTGTCACCAATCGATGTATGATTTGAGACAAGCCACTGGACTTCCCTGGACCTTGATATTCCCACCATACAATGAAGGGTTTGGCCTAAACTCTTCTCTAAAATACCTTACGGCTCAATAAGTCAATAATCCTAATTGAGGAGACAGGGTATGCACACATAAACAGACATAAGAATGCTTACAAAGTAATTTAGCAGTAAGTACACACAACTGCAGGCAGTGTATATTAAGCATTTAGGTGGGTCAGCTGAGAGAGTGACCCCACTTGGGTAGGCCTACTCAAGAGAGATATTGACATCTTGACTGAAGAGTCCTATGCCACTAAACTGTTTACAATAAAACATTAAAAAAGAAACGTTCATCACACGAGGCTGGAACTACATGCATTGAAGTCTCCACATCAGATAAACAGATCAAGCAAAATTCTGCTTGGTGTCTACTAGTGCCAGGCACTTTCATACTCATTATTTCACTTAATTTCAGATTAGTTCAGTAACTTGCTAGAGGTCACCCTTGCTAGGTCACCTAGCAAATGGCAGAATGGAGATCCAAATGTAAATCTTCTGATTCCAAGTCCAGTGTTGTGCTGCTGTATCACTATTGCCTACCTTCCACTTGACCTCATCCATTGCATGCAAAAACCATGTTTGACTCTAGACCTCAGAGAAGCCAGTCAACTGGCTAATATCTGTCTCCCCTAACCTTTGGCTTGCATAATGCTTTTACATTTTTTAAAATTAAGTAACACTTCTTGTAATTGCCTTGCCATTGTTTTTTCTGTTGATGACATTCCAGGAGCTGGCAGCTGCTGTTTCTACTGATTCCTGTGTATCAAATGGGACAAATAACCTCAATGCATATCTGACTTCCTTGAGCCTGTCCTTCAGTTCCCACCATATCCAGCTGATTCTTCCAACAGTGATTCCTTTACTGTGAAGCATTCTTCTCTATTTTGTGGTGGGGGAGAAAACATTATCATTAAGTTTCTTTGTAATGCTTTTCTCCTGTCCATCTTGTTAGTCTTTACCATACACCCACTCTGGCTTAGGCCACTGGAGTATTTCCTTGAGTTGCTACTAATAGATTAATGCACGGTGCTTTATTAAGATGTATGGATGTGTCACCCTAGTGCCATGCTAAGCATCAGCTGCTCTGAAGGGCAGCTACAGTTCTTCCCTTGAGCTCTCTGCAAAAAAATTAAATAATCAGGCCATTCCACCAATGCCTGGAGCAGCTTCCTGTGTTTCTTCCTCCTGAATCCTCTATGGAAAATATTCCATACAATGAGATGGAAATAAACTAAGAGAGAAGTATATCTATCACGTGCAAGGCCAAATACCCTGTTTCAGAAAGCTCAGAAACAATAATGTAAAGTTACACTCTTTCTCAGTCAGAGGCAATTGCTGGTTTCAGATTGCACACAGCGATCTGGAATCACCTCGCGGATGGCAGCCTTCATGAGCCTGCGTTTGCAGCAAGTATTCACCAAGTTCACCCTTGAAAGCGTGATTCTTCTTTCAATACTGCTCATTAGAGAGTGTGCTACAGACCAGAGGGAACATGTCATGCACTCAGGTTGAAATAATCCTTAAAAATTACATAAAGGGTGCTCCTACTAATTACTATATTTTGTTCATTGTGAGAAAGTAGAAATGTAACCAGTGGAATCCATTTGGTTCAGTTATCTATATTTTATAATCCTTAGGAGAAGTATATAATTTGGGGATTTTTGAAGCTGACAAATCGTTAGCTAAGAATGATTAACTCCTAAGTGTGTAATAGAAAATCCTACATTCAGTTTAATATACATTCTTTTATAGACAAGGAATTTTTGAGGTTCAGTAGCTCATGGTTGATTACTTTTTAAAACAGAAAAATGTTTATTAGTAAATTCAGGTAGTGATTTTGTTTTTACTGTTGAATAAATCATAGTTTATGATTTCCTACATGTGGCAATTCTATTTGGGATCCAGATTGTGTAAAATAATTTTCTGCTACTAAACTTTAAAGGCAAATGTAATAAGTATTCCATATATATTCTTTTATTAAAGTCAGGTTTAGGTATAACTTATATACAGTAAAATTTATCCTGTTTTGGTATACAGTTCTATGAATTTTGACAGATACATTTTATATATATATATATATATATATATATATATATATATATATATATATATATATATAGTTATGTAACCACCATCACAATCAAGATATACAATATTTCCATCACCTGAAAAACATCCTTCTAGCTGCTTGGTAGTCAATATCTCCGCATGAAGCTTTGGTAACTACTCATGTGTTTCTTTCACTATGGTTTTGCCTTTTCCAAAATGCCATGTACATGGAATCCACAGCTTGTACCTTTTCATCTGGTGTCTTTCACTTTTTTGCGGTACGTGGGCCTCTCCCGTTGCGGAGCACAGGCTCTGGACGTGCAGGCCCAGTGGCCATGGCCCATAGGCCCAGCTGCTCCACGGCACGTGGGATTCTCCCAGACTGGGGCATGAACTCGTGTCCCCTGCATTAGCAGGCGGACTCTCAACCACTGGGCCACCAGGGAAGCCCAACATAAAGCTTTTGAGCTTCCTCCTTATTGTTGCATGTATCAATAGTTGTTCCTTTTTATTGCTAAATACTGTTCCATTGTATGGATATACCACACATTGTTGACTCATTCACAAAGTAATGGACATTCCCTCAATTCCTCCTGCCTCCGGTTTTTGGCTATTACAAATAAAACTGCTATAAACGTTCATGAACAAGCCTTTGTGTGAACATATATTTTTATGTCTCTCAGGTAATTACCTAGTAGTGGAATGGGTGGGTTGTGTGGTAAGTGTATATTTAGCTTTTTAAGAAATCACCAAACTGTTTTCCATGGTGGTGGACCATTTTACATTCTCATTAACAGTATGTGAGAGTTGCATTTGCTCCACATCCTCACCAACAAGTGCTATGCTCAGATTTTTTAATTTAGTCATTCTAACAGGTGTGAAGTAATATCTCATTGTGGTTTTAATTTGGATTTTCCTAACAACTAACGAAGTTATTAGTTATTAGTAGGTACTCAACAAATCAAGATATTGATCATCTTCCCATATACTTATTTGCCATCTGTATATCTTCTTTGATGAAGTGTCTATTCAAATCTTTTCCATTTTTAATTGTGTTGTTTTTTATTATTGAGTTGTAAGGGTCCTTTTTGAAAATAAATACTTATTTTTTTAAGTTAATTAATTTATTTATTTTTGGCCACGTTGGGTCTTCATTGCTGCACTGTGGGCTTTCTCTAGTTGCGGTGAGCAGGGGCTACTCTTTGTTGCGGTGCGTGGGCTTCTCATTGTGGTGGCTTCCCTTGTTGCGGAGCATGGGCCCTAGGTGCTTCAGTAGCTGTGGCTCATGGGCTTTAGTAGTTGTGGCTCGCGGGCTCTAGAGCACAGGCTCAGTAGTTGTGGCGCACGGGCTTAGTTGCTCCGTGGCGTGTGGGATCTTCCCGGACCAGGGCTCGAACCATGTCCCCTGCATTGGCAGGCGGATTCTTAACTACTGCACTACCAGGGAAGTCCCAAGAGTTCTTCATATATTCTGGATATCAGTCTATTATCTGATATGCGTTTTACAAATATTTTCTCCCATTTTGTAGGTTTTCTTTTCAGTTTCTTAGCAGTGTTCTCAAAGAGAAGTTTTTAATTTTGATGAAATCAGATTTTCTAAATCAATTTTAAAAAATACTTTATGCTTTTTGTGCCTATCTAAGAAATCTTTACCTCACCTTCTTTGATAAGGACAACAATTCTCTACAAAACCTGGAGATAAATTCTCCATGGCTTCAAAACTTTCCTAAAATTTATGTCTGTGTAAATGTCTTCAAAATAACTCTTTTACACAGAATAAATCTTTCTAGCTACATTATTTTAGTTCACAGTGCTTTTCCTAATGAGAATTTCTCCATGTTGGTAGAGTCACCTTCAGGTTTTTTTCCTTTTTTATTTTTTCATCTTTTTTGGCCACGCTGCTCGGCATGTGTGAGGGATCGACCTACCTCCACCTCCACCCCCACCCCCCCACGGTGGAAGCGCAAAGTCTTAACCACTGGACCGCCAAGGAAGTCCCACATCTGTAGTTATTTTTATGCATGTGATTCATCATTAGGTACTAAGGTATCTCATAGTTCTTTTGTTTGCCTAATACCATGAGCATATTATCGGTTGCAAGAAGTTATTTGATATTCTTTGACCTATATTTCTTTTTTATTACTCAACTATAAGTACGTTAGCTTGTAGTTTAATGACATGATGAAAAATCACAGCCATTTTCTTTTTAAATTTTGAATAAAGGCAGAATCAGCTCACAATGGAGAATGCTGTGTATATGTCCTCAAGTGCTGATTTAGTTAAGTAAAAGGGTGAAATTTCACTGTTAGTAATATTGTGTCATTGAATATATTCTTGCTTTTCTGCTTCAGTTTTGCAAGGAGGCTTTTCCTACAGCTTCATTTTTGACAAGTTATATTTCATAAAATATTTCATAATTATATAGAGCTCTGCACAGAAACAAAGCACAAATAACAGAATTAGAAACTTATCTCACTGGGTGTAACACATATGCTCACCTCAGTCCTTAATCTTATTGTTGATTATGCCAGTTAAGAAGATCATAGTTGTTTGACAAAAAAATATTTATTTTGATTTCTTCTCTACACAGGCAGTTACTTCCTCAGTTGTATCATTGTACAGTGCTTGGACCTCTATGTTATACTTCATTGTGCCTGTGTCTATTTCTTATGCTAGATATAAGTCCCTTGAGGACAAGAACTATGCTTTATTCACTTTCATATCCCCAGAACCTAGCAGAGTACCTTCACTACAGGCACATCAATATTAAATTTATGTCTGAATTAGTGTAAACAAACAAAATTCTAATTTTCTATATTCATTTTTCTGGAAATAGAATGCAGTGGCTCTTGGAGATCAAAAGCTAGGCTTTGGAGTCAAATGGACTTGTGTTCAACTCTGTCACATCCTGACTATGCCACCCTGGAAAGATACTTCACCTCCTGTACATCGGTTTTCTCATTTATAAAATGGAGATAATATTCAGCTTCAGGCTGTTTTAAGTGTTAAATGAAATGAGGTCATACAAAGTGCATAGCATAGGTTATTCAATACCTGACAGCTGCTAATAGTGGTAGCATCAAAGTGTATTTCTATGCCTGTGTTCACATGATCACAGTATTCTGTCTCATAGAAGTTTAAGATATTGAGTTTTACAGGCTACCATGAAATTGTAACTTTTTTTGGAGTAAATTTAGCTTTTTGTAGTCTCTGAACCATTCAGAATTTCCCCCTCTTGTCTGAAATTCCACTTTGAGTGTCTCAGACCCTATGGCATCTATTGATGTTTGCTTAGTTTGAATTTTCTTAATGGTATGTTATAGCTGAGTCTCATGTCAACTAAGGATTGTGACTTCCCAAGTGAAAAACTCACACAGTGGGTACCTATCTTTTTTTTATTCTACTTATGAATATAAGGCTCTCATCTGGTTTCTGCTTTACTCAGAGAGGGTAGACTCACTACCAAGTACTGAAAAGAGGTCATAATCATCTAAAATGTTCTTATAATTTAAAAATATTTTAAAGTTATCTGCCTACACCTGCATGCATTTAGGATGCTCTAACTGATTGCATATGATACCTTTCATTCATTCACTCACTCATCTATTTTTCTGTTTAAACATTTCTTAGGTACCTACTACATACTAGGTACTGAACCCAATCTTGGGAATTCTTAGTGGTATACAAAAGTGCTTCTTACAAGTGTCTTATATCATAAAAGTCTAGATTAAGTTCACCTAGAAAATCTGTATTTTCTGAAAAATAGTAACATCTGATTGCATTTTTACATGTAAATAACTGAAAGAGCATAGTGTATATTTCAAAAGTTAAAAAAATTAATCTCCGGAGAGAGATGGATTTAAACTGGCTTCACAGGCACACAGTAGTTAAGTTCAGCCAGCCTTCAAGATTACCCCCGACACCTTCCAATTTCACATCCCCTAACCCCCCATGGATATTAAGACATTGTGTCTGGGCCATCAATTTTCAGATTTCTTGTGAACTGAAGAATTCAACATAGCAGAGACAGTCTTCCCTAGAACAGTCTGTTTTTATAATTTCTCTAGTGGGTGTTCATGCCAACTCTTAGTTTGGCTCAATAGAGCTAAATATATATCTTGTTGCATCTGATAATTTAACACAAGAAAACCATGATTCCTGGAATCATTTGTGTTTTGTTTTCCACGAGCTTCTGTTGTTACCATCAGATGTCCTCTACACAGAACAGCCAGGTTATCTTGGCCTCAAGTGATACAATTTTGCCCCTATTTCCCTTCATTTTTACTCTGTGACCCTTTTCTCTGCCTCCCACCTCCTTGAATACTCCCACACACACTTACAAAACACAAACATCTGGGTCTTCAAATTTCCAATTTTTCTGAAGTCTTAGGCTAATGTTTCCATTAGTTTGGCTTTGCTCCGTTGCAGCAGGATCATTGATTTGCTTGTATCCAGATCTATACATTATGTATTAGTGGACGAGAAATCACACACACATGGCAGGACTTGGCAGGAGGCATCAACACAGACTAGCTCTAGCTGATCAATTAATAACCACAAGCCAACTCTGCTCTCTGCTCAATGAGTCTCAAGAGGGAAATCACAGGAATCTTTTCTATTTTTCAGAATGGCTTTCCCTTTCTTGTACTTTTAATAAAAAACATGTATTCACTGGGCATCCTAGGGTAAAGTTTAGTCCTAAGCAGTAACAGTCATCATAGCATTAAACATTAAAGAGGAGAAATGCGATGGGGCTGTCAGAGTTCAGGGAATAATGGAGGGAGAACTAAGCTGGTATTAAAGCACCAGTTAAGCACTTCTTGAGCAAAATGTGGAGTTCAGGGAAAGCCAGAAAGAGCTAGATGGCTGGCAGGTTGGTCCTGAGAAGAAAAGTATTGGTGCACCCACTGCATCAACCAACAGAGCCTGCGAAGGAGGAGTCGCGAGTATTTTCTGGCAGAGAGAAAATGTTTTCTCAGTGATGGCCTGGAGGCCAGCAGTGGAAATTTCCACTCAAACCTGAATATCTGAAAAGGGTCCTTGCTCTACTTCTCTGCCACTTAACACATGGAATCTGCATGGGTGTTCAACAAGGCTGATCTGTGGCCTCTTTTGGAACCAAAGAAAAAGTGATGAAGGTTTTTGAACTCACCATCATTAGAATGTCCCCTTAGAACTGGAATGTTTACTTAGCCCGTAGCTTTACTGCTCTTTCAGGACACTGTGACCTCCTGCTTGGGTGTTAACCCCACCCCAGTAGTGGGGTGGGAAGGATGGAGCTGAGGGCCAGCAAGTGAAAGGAAATCAGAGGAGTCAGAGGCTGATCGGTATGGTAAAGTTTCCAACTAGGGTTGGTGGAGTGGATATATTTTATAGCAACTGCCAGGTACACTGAGACTAAGAGAATTTATGGGGTGGAGATTAACATTCTAGATAAGGGAATTTAGAAAGGTCCCTGGACCAATCAAGGGAGACAAGTTATAGGGATCAACTTAAAGGGAGCACGAAGCAGCCTGGGAAAGCAAATGAATTGGCAATCCAGAGCAAATTGTCAGGTACCATCTTCTAACTTGCTGCCCTTGCACGGAATATTTAAAGGTCAACTGGCAGATGCCTTACTTCTACTCTTGACTTTGGCCTCATTGACCCCTCTTATGTCTTTAATTCCCTAGTGTCTGACCTTGTGGGGGTCTGGGCTATGTGGTAGTAAGTACTTAGGCTTAAGCACTGTACATACGGAGTTCAAATCCCACCTCTGACACTTAACAAGCTGTGTTACCTCAGTCAAGTTCATTCACCCCTTGGAGCCTCAACCTTTTTGTCTATGAAGTAGAGAAAATAATTGCTATCTTGCGAAGTGTTGTGAGAATTAAATGGTATGAGGCATGTAAAACCCCTATTATGAGGTCTGACATGGTAAGTAATATGCTATAATTATTAATATGGCTTCTTACCAAGAATCTGACAGCTTCTGACCTAGGTTTATATCTTGCAAGAGCCCATTAATTTGTTGGCTTCTTTTTAGGAAGGGTCATCCCTGGCCGGTACCAGTTCCCTGGATATTCCTAGCCTAGCATCTTGGCATTCTGCAAGCCGGGAATTATTTGCCATTTCATGGGTTCCACCATGGAGTGTCCTTTAGTGGTCTTAGTCATCCCAACTTTTGGTCTGTCCCTGCGATATTGTGATTTACAATAAGGAATACATATTTGCTTTTCATCCCTGTTGCTGGCACAGAGCTCCTAAAAATCTTGAAATTTCATTAAGTGATGAGAGCCATAAAGGTGTCTTCTGTTATGTTAATGATTAGGTGACTTTGGGACTCCACCTAAGCAAGGGGACTGGTTGCCAGGAAACCCAACCAAGTGATTAGAGTGTTGGAATTTTCAGTCTCCCTCACCTCCACACACCTCTGGGGGAGGGGACAGGAGCTGGAGGTCAAATCAATTGCCAATGACCAGTGATTTAATCAGTTGTGCCTTGTAATAAAGCTTCCATAAAAACTCAAAAGGACAGAGTTCAGAAAGCTTCCAGGTTGGTGAACACGTGGAGATGCAGGGAAAGTGGCAGGCCTAGAGAGGGCATGGAAGCTCGGCGCCCTTTCCCCATACATCTCTTCCATCTGGCTGTTCTTTTTTTTTTTTTTTTTTTTCCAGTACGCGGGCCTCTCACTGTTGTGTCCCCTCCCGTTGCGGAGCACAGGCTCCGGACGCGCAGGCTCAGCGGCCGTGGCTCACGGGCCCAGCCGCTCCGCGGCATGTGGGATCCTCCCGGACCGGGGCATGAACCCGTGTCCCCTGCATCGGCAGGTGGACTCTCAACCACTGTGCCACCAGGGAAGCCCCTGGCTGTTCTTGAGTTATATTCTTTTATAGTAGACCAGTGATCTAGTAAGTAAAATGCTTCTATGAGTCCTGTAAGCCTTTCTAGTAAATTAATCAAATTCAAGGAAAGGGTTTTGGAACCTCTGTCTGTAGCTGGTTGATCAGAAACACAGGTGTAAACCTGAAGTTGGCGGGGGAAGCAGTCTTGTAGGACTGAGCCCTTAACCTGTGGGATCTGACGCTTTCTCCAGGTAGATGGTATCCGAATTGAGTTGAATTGTAGGACACCAAGGTGGTGTCAGAGCATTGCTTTGTTGGTGCAGAGAAACCCCCCTACCCCCTCCATAGTGGAACTGGGTACAGAATTCTTAGTCCCTTAGCCTTTTATTAATCTTAGTAAAAGATCAAAACTTCCTTCAGGATACCACCTAAGCAGATTCCTAATATTTCTTCTCCACTATTCAATGACTCCTCTACAGTTCAGGAACATGTTAGGCCTTGCAGTTGGTCTTCTCTATCCCTGGGTTCCATATTCATTAATTCAACCATACATGGATCAAAAATATTTGGGAAAAAAGTTCCAGAAAGTTCCAAAAAGTAAAACTTGAATTTTCTGCACACCAGCAACTATTTATATAGCATTTACATTTATTAGATGTTAAAAGTAATCTAGAGATGATTTAAGGTGTACGGGAAGATGTGCATAGGTTATATGCAAATACTATGCCATTTTATGTAAGGGACTTGAGAATTCACAGAATTTGGTATCCTCGATGGGTCCTGGAACCAATCCCCTATGGATATCAGGGTTTGACTGTGTTCATATGGTGCTGGGTGACCAAGAGTTAGCTTAAGAGCTAGTGAAAACATTCTGACATTACCTATTTTTAAACCTCAGCTGTTAAGTCCCAATACATATATATATATATATATATATTTTTTTTTTTTTTCCTGGGCATTAAGCATTTGGCTAAGTGTTTCAACATCAACTAAGATATAGGATAATGCACTTTGAATTCAGTATAAACAGCATATTTAAATAGCCAAGCACCATTTAATATTCCCAGGCATAGGTCATAGGAAATGATGTTTCTGTTTGTTTTTTTTTTTCCTTTAGTAGTCTCCCTACATGAGAGAAACCAGGATCTGTAAACACAAATACTAAGGAACTCAATTTAAAACAAATAGTTGGTTGCAACAACTCTGTTCTGGGAGGAATACCTGACCTTTACTGCCATACAGTTTGCTTTGCCTGAGAAGCTGATCATCTTCTTGGGTACATCTCCTTTTTTGAAAGCATCTTCTTTACCCACAGGGCTGTCAACTCCTTCCTTGTTCCTCCTGCCCTTGTTTTTCTTTCATGGCAAACTGAAAATATCCTACTTTAAGCACATGTTTCTAGTGTCATTCCAGCTCAGTTTGGTGGAGGCCAGATATGCTCTGAGAATGATGACCACGGGACAAGCTTGAGCCTACCCTTTGACAAGGAACGCCACTCACTGGGCTTCTAGATTTTTTGGCCATGGTAGAGAGATCAGAGGCAACATTGCCACATTGCCCTCATCATTATAACTCTAATTTTTCCATTTTGTAAAATGCGAGAACCTACACTTGTTCCAATATTATCATCCCTTTGAAATGAGATGTGTAAAAGTGAGAGAGAATTAAGATGAGATAAAAAATATCAAAGATTTGGTAATATAATAATGTAAGGACAGCCATATAAGGTATATGCCTTTTAAATTGTTTCTTTCAATAATTCCTTTTTGTTTACAAACCAGGGGAGTGTTGCCATGATTATAGGTATAGTCAGTACATTGAAGTGATATGAGCTAGAGAGAAAGACCTTTTGGAAAAGCAGTTTTTAGGGCCTGGAACACAGGACTAGATAATGGCCAATGATTCTATTAGATTGGGTCCATGTGTAGACACCCATGGCTATCAGGTGACAGACAGTGGTAATGGTACCAGATGCCTTCTACTCTATCACTCTTTGATTCTATTTTTGTTTAACTTGAGAGTTTAGTTATAGGTGTTTGGGTTTAAACACTTTCCTCTTAAGAAAACAGGCCAGATCCCTTATGAAAAATATTTGGCTAGGAGCAAATATGGAAGTTGTATAGACAAAGTCATTCTTTATAGAATGGGTGGGATGAAGGCGCAAACTGGTCCTGTGTTGATCACCCATGCCAGGCATTTTCCATTTAGTATCTCATCTGCTACTCAAGCAAACTTGGAAACATTTAGGCATTTTATCAATAATAAAACAGACTCTCAGAGAGGTTAACTGACTTTGCTTAAGATCCCCTTGTGAGTAATTGGCAAAGATAAGATTTGAACCATCTCTGTCTACCGAGAGCACATACTCTGTTGAAATCTACTGTATGTGGTAGATGCTGCAACAGAGGAGGAAATAAACGGAAATGGATGGCAAGACCTGGAGATGTGAATGCCAACGTGGGCATCTGGGAAAACTTCCTGGAAGAAAGACAGTTATAGTAAAGGTTTGAAGGATGGATGGGACTTTGAGTGAAAGAGATGAGGGCCAGGGAGAAGTGGGAGAGAAGTAGGTCGTCGGCTTCAAAGTGAGTGAATAAATGATGTGGAGGAAAATGGGTTGTTCTAAAATGACAGAAAATTCAGTGTGACTCAAATATAGGCTGTGGGAGATCAAAAAGAGTGTGCAATGAATGATAAGACTAAAAATGTGGGTGGAGACTTTAATAACCCAGCCAGTGTGTGATTACCTTCCAAGTGGCTTACACTGTAAGTGATGTAAGCTCAGAGGAGGAAAAGGCAATGTGAGCATTTGCTCCTGGAGTCATTTTTGTAGTGGAAATTCTATGCTGACAGTGCCTCTCCCTGGCTCTGTCTTCCTGAGTGATCTTTGAAAACACAGACCTTGGATCTGTGTGTAGCAGAGAGCTTAGCAAGTCACCTAGTGGATCAAGGAAAAGTTCTGTCATTCCTCAAACCCAGGGTTATCTGTTCCGTCAGCCAGCATAGCTGCCAGAGACCTTGGAGAAGTCTGAAAGGGCTTACCCATTCATGGGCTTATCAGGCAGAGCCGCTTAGAGTCTGTTTGTGAGAAAGATAAGATAGCAGGTCTCCAAAGAGAAGGAGGAAAATGACAGAGCAAAGAAAAAATATGTGTATATGTATACATGTGTACATGTACTTATGTGTATATGTACGTGTATACATATATGTATATATGTATCTGTCTTCCTATTATCTATCTATCTATCTATCATCTATCTATCTATCTCTCTAATCTTGTCTTCTTGGCTGGGCCTTCTCATTTAGCTATGTGTCTCTTTTAAGGAAAGGGATTCTTCACTAAAAGAAAATTGAGATTGGATTCAGGTGGGGAATTTCCTGACTCAACCAGGGCTGTTTTCAAAAACAGTATATGTAGTCTCACATGAATTTTCATGGTAAAGTCTGAGCATGTAAGCAGATGTCTGTGTCAGGGAGTTTCAAGAAAAGTCAAGTAAGCAGGCAGCCAGTTTGGTAGACAGGTATGGTAGACAGAAGGAGTGAAGGGGTCACAGCACATGGCACACACAGACAGGTTATTATTTTATTATCTGGTGAGAATTTTGCAGGTTCTAATTCAAGATATCTATGTGCCTGTGTGGCAGTGGGATAGAGTAGAAAGTAGATGGACTTAGTAGTCAGACTTAGGTTAAAATTAATTCATTTATTTAGCACATATTTATTAAGCGTTTATTATTTGCTAAACCCCATGTTAGAAGCTGAGGATAGATTAGAACACAAGAGAAAAAATGTATCTCCTGCATGGAGCTTGTGTTATGCCCCATGTAAGAAGCTGAGGATAGATTAGAACACAAGAGAAAAAATGTATCTCCTGCATGGAGCTTGTGTTACCAAGTCCAATCTTGCACTGCTCACTGCATGACAGGCCGATAAATCAAGAGACGAGTTGCTGGGGCAGGAGTAGCGACTTTATTTGGAAAGCCAGCAGACTGAGAAGGTGGTGGACTACTGTCCCAAAGAACCACCTTACCCAAGTCAGAATTCAGGCTTCTTTTATACTAAAAAGGGGAGAGGGTGTGGTTGTTTGGTGTGAACTTCTTGGTGTTGGAATCCTTTGTTCTTGTAGCAGCTGTCCACATAGGTCAGGTCACAATGTTCCTATGAACTTCCAACAAGACAAATGCCATTCTCTGTTCTGCAACTTTTTTTCTCTGTATGAATGGAAAAGTATTAGACCCTTAAAAGTCAGAGCCTTGAGAATGGGCTATCCTGTATATTTCGGGCTATAGGCAACATTCTCAACTCAAAGCAAAAGCAGTAGAATACAAAGGTTAAAGTAAAAGAAGCATCCAATATGGAGTCAGATTTGTTCTTCCCTATTATGCTGGCATTCCCTTCTGATCTATAGGTTCCCTGTCATCTACTCAACATCATTCACAGAAAACCTTCTCCCAAGAGTAGTTGATTGTAAGAGTTGGCATAGTATGGCCTGCAGTCCAAATCTGGCCTGACAACCATTTTTGTACTGCTCAGGAGTTAAGAATTTCCTATTTGTAAATGGTTGGGGAAAAATCAAAAGAAGAAAAGTATTTGTGTGTTGTGAAAATTATATGAAATTCAATTTTCATTGTCTGTGAATAAAGTTTTATTGGAATACAGCCTTTCCCATTTGCTTACATCTGTGGCTACTGTCACCCTCCAATGGCAGAGTTGAGTAGCTGTGTCAGAGACCATAAGGCCCACAAAGTCTGAAATACTGACCATCTGGCCTTTTGCAGAACCCTGATCTAAAGTCTCTGCACTTCCTCATAACACATTCTCCTCCCAGTTCACTCTCCTCAGGCTCTTGTGTCCATCCATCCCATGTGACTGTTCTTGTCAAGGAAAACAATATTTTCCATGTTGCCAGGTCCAGGGATTTCCTGTTACTTATCTTTCAACAGCATTGTACACAGGTGGCAGCTCTCTTCTTGTAATACCTTTTCCTCCTGGCTTCCATGACCTGTATTCTCATTTCTTTTTACCTACTGCTCACTGTGCCAACCCCCTGTTTTCAGTAAAGCTGAAGGTCTAGAAATGGTCATTGTACTTATATAGCCTGTACTTGCCTCCCTTAAGACATTCTAATGTTATAAACCTCCTCATGGAATTATGCCTCCATCTGCCCACAGCCACCTTTGGGTTTGTTCCCCACAAGCTGTGGCATCACCTTGCTGTCAGTTACATGGAAAGAGAAACTGTGGTGCATTTTAGGGTCACTGGGTCCTGTGGTTGGTGACCACACCCAGATCTCTGTTCCCTGTTCCTCTCAGGGCTATATGGTCTAGAGGAGAGATGTAGAGCAGAAAGTCCAGTAGGCGTCCTGCTACAACACAATTTTCCATAATGTGAATTATCCAATATGTGATTGGTGAGGGAATGTCATCACAGGAGGAGGACACTATATTAGGTCACATGTGATTTCAGGCAAACTGAACAAGGATAGTAGAAGAATTATAACCCTCAGCAGGAAAGAAAAAGACATTCAGTCGTCTGAGGCAAAGACAGAAGCTTTTTCAGCCCCATGTCAAGAAAATGAAACATGAGCATTTGTACAGGGGCATCCCTCCCCAGAGCGGGGCTCGCTCAGCCTTGAGCAGATTGTACTTCCCTCTTTTTAGTTTCACCTGCATTGTCTCACGCCTACAAGTAACATTTTTACTTTTGGGGTGGAAGATATTTTAGTATCCCCCAGAGCATTCTCCATCCCTGCTGACCTGGGGGTTTGGGTTCTCCAAGTTATCTCCTGAGGTTCCAATTATTGTTATCAATAGTGCTCAGGCTACAGTTACATAAGTCTTGAAGAGTTCGCTCTAAAACCACAGGCAGATGCCATATTGATGAATGAATCTACCTCTCGAAATGGTTAGGGAGTTCTAGAATCTCTGAACCTGATGACCTTGGGTTGATGAATAGGAGTGCTTTTACTGCAGAGCTGAGAAGACCCCAGGTCCCTGTGTCCCACCACTGCCCTATGAGGTCCAGGGCAAAGAGCTGACTTCTAACACCAGGTGCCCCTTGGATTCTTCCAGGTGAGCAGCAGCCTCCTCTGCTTGCCTGCAGATTGTTCCTGATTACGTTCTCAAGCCAGAGCCCTCAGGATTAGCCAGGGGCTTTGTCCTTTATTCGGTTGCCTTCACTGGGAACAACCAGGTCATTCTGAGCTTTATTGTTTTCTTGTTTGGTTATTTCATTTAGGAGGATTTCCTGGAGTTAATACCTCCTTCATATCCTTCTGTCATTTGGGGGAGTGGGTCTCCTTTCTTCCTGCACTGCACCTGTGAGGCACAGATGCTGTCACAGCATCACCAAATACGGTTGCACCAGGTCTTAGCTGCGGCATGCAGGATCTTTAGTTTTGGCACGCAAACTCTTAGTTGTGGCATGTGGGATCTAGTACCCTGACCAGGGATTGAACCTGGGCCCCCTGCATTGGGAGCACAGAGTCTTAGACACTGGACCACCAGGGAAGTCCCTTTAATTCCTTTTCTATTATGTGGGGAACTGAAGATTCTCTGTGAAATCATGTTACTCTGAAAACATGTCCAGTGGACTTCGGTCACTCACAGCACATGTGGTAATAAAGTGGTGCAGTGTGGGGAGGATTAATAATCGAGGCTTGAGGGAGAAAGGCAAGAAGACAGTGGCATCATCTCAAAGCCCTGAGACTTATTTCAAGTTATGATTTCAAGTGAGCTGCTTAACTCTGAGGTTTATTCTAGAAGAATCCTTAAAGGATCATGTAAAATTTTTAATGTGTTTAAAAGCATATGTTGAGTTCTCCCCAGTTTCATTAATTGCTGGGGTTACTACAAAGTAGAATCATAATCCTTTTCTTAAATGACAGAGCATGCTTCAACCAAAGTATGTTCCTTATATACTCTCATATTAAGGAATATTGTTTTTAAAAACAATAAACCAGAAATATTTTCAAGGATGCTTTTGACATAATTCTTTTCGAATATCATGGGGTTTCCAAATGAGACCAGTTTATGATAATACTATCATCCTCAGTTACCCAAACTCTCACTTATTCTTTTTTGAAATAGATATTAATTAGTAATTCCTCGTATTTGGAGGGACACTATTATTCCAAACGGGGCTGCCTGGAATGCTTAAATGACAATCGTACTGATACGGTATCAACAAACAAAGATGATAGGGATTTGTCTCAATTAGGAAGAAACACAGACACCATGCTGTGTCATTATCAGCCGTGTTCTCAAGTCGGGAGTATGTGGTTCCTGGGTTCTGTCTTTCCCTTCCTCCTGATAACTTCCTCAACACTTTCAAGACCCCAAAATCCATCTCTGGCTCCCATTACCTCAAGAACAGTTAAAACGTTTTAATACGGCATCAAGATACCAGGCCTTCCATGACCTGCCTCCCCTACAGCCTCTTCTCCAGCTCCCACTTCTCCAGCTCCCAAATGTCCAGCCTCCCATACATTTTATGCACAAGCCATACAGGACTCTTGTGATTCAGTAAACAAGCTGTGCTATTTTTATGTCTGTGCTTTTGGGCATGTCTCTTGCTTTTTCCTAAATGCCCTTTAACTCCTTGCCTGTCTGGATAATTCCTTCTCAATGCTTAAACTTCAGTTCACTTGTCACCTTCTCAGTGAAACCTTTTCCAACCATCCCTCTCCATTCTCTGCCTCCTGCCATGAAGCTATTATTTCCTTCTTTGCATAACCCCAAGACCTTTTAAACATGACATAGCAATTAGCGAGTAATTGCGAGGTAAGCAATATGCTTACCTTTCTTCTTTACTGACTGTATGTTTCTTGAGAGCAGCATTGTATTTTACTAAATTTGGTCTTCTTAGTGCCTAGAATAATATCCAACATGCAGTTGGCATTCCGAAAATAGAAACTATTATTAAGGAATTAGAATAATTTTATCAAACAATACATATTTACTGAAATGTTCTATTTTCTGCACTGTGCTGGTGTTATTAGGGATATAAAAGAGGCAATTATTTCTCTACTCTGGGGGACTTTATGATTTAACCTGAAAGACAAGGCAGGCAGACTTGAAACAATTAGACATTGTTTGCCAAAGAGTGTGCTGCAGAACACTAATTGTGGGAGAGCTGCATCAGAAAGGGTTCTGTGGTCAATTAAATTTGAAATGTTACAGATTATATCATCCTTCAGAGATTTCAAAGTACTTATGTACCCTAAAGGCTCTGAGAAATCTGATAAAGAAGCCTGTGTAAATATCAAATCTCATGTGATCAGGAGCCTTTTCTGTGTGGGTAACACCTATTAACATCCTGTGCTTCCTAGGAATACACTGATTTAAAGAATAGAAGTAAGTGTTAAACTGCATTAAACTACAATTATGTACAAAATAGTGCAAAGAAAGGGACATGTGGGTTTGAATACGTAGGGAAAGATCCTAGTATGAGACTAACTTTGGGGAATTGAATTAAGGAATATTTTATAATCTAAATCCTTTATGTTGCTTTTATTTTTCTGTTCCACATGGTGAAAATAGTTACCCTCACCATTATCTGGGCAAAGTTAGATGGCTTCTCCTGCTGGTAGTTGTGGAGACCCATCACACAGTGTACCAGGTCCTCTGTCTCCATCATTTCATTACAACTCTGGGAGTTGATCATTATAATCTTTATTTCACAAATTGGAAACCTTTGGGTAGAAAGTCAATGTGACCCTCCCATAGTCACAAAGCTAGTAAGTAGAAGAGCCAGGACTCAAAATCAGGTTTGATACCAAAACTCATACAGTTAATCATTAGTTATGTATCGTGCCGCATCCCCCAAAAGATTGGGACCTTCCCAGGGAAGGAGCAACATGAAAACGTTTAGAGGCCACCGATTTTCCATCTTTTCCCTAAGTGAGTTTGATGGTTAGTTTTATGTGTCAACTTGGCTGGGCTACGGTGCCTAGGTATTTGGTCTTGCTTCTGTGAGGTGCTTTTAGATGAGATTAACATTTAAATTGGTGAACTTTTTTTTTTTGCGGTACTGCGGGCCTCTCACTGTTGTGGCCTCTCCCTTTGTGGAGCACAGGCTCCGGACGCGCAGGCTCAGCGGCCATGGCTCACGGGCCCAGCTGCTCCGCAGCATGTGGGATCTTCCCCGAACGGGGCACGAACCCTTGTCCCCTGCATTGGCAGGTGAACTCTCAACCACTGTGCCACCAGGGAAGCCCTAAATTGGTGAACTTTGAGTAAAGCAGATTGCCCTCTATAATGTGTGTGGATCTCATCTAATCAGTTGAAGGCTTGAATAGAACAGAAAACTGAGCTTCCCCAAGCAATAAGAAATTCTGCCAGCAGATGGCCTTTGGTCTTAAACCACAATATCAGTTCTTCCTGGGGCTCCAGTTTGCCAATCCACCTTGCGGATTTTGGACTTGCTGCTTCCATAACTGCATGAACCAATTCCTTAAAATAAATCACACACACATATACACATTCACGTACACACACACTCACACGCACAACTTATTGGTCCTGTTTCTCTACAGAAACATAATACAGTAAGTCCCCTACATAAGAAACTTCAAGTTGTGAACTTTCAAAGATTCGAACATGCATGCCAGCCCCTGTATGCCAAATGTTGTACTGTACTACTGTACTGTAAGATTTATTTTTGTATTCATTTTTTATGTATGTATTGTTTGTGTGAAAAGTGTTTTAAACCTATTACAGTACAGTACTATATAGCCGATTGTGTTAGTTGGGTACCTAGGCTAACTTTGTTGGACTTATGAACAAGTTGGACTTACAAATGTGCTCTCAGAATGGAACTTGTTCATATGTAAGGGACTGACTATACAGAGAGGAAGGGAAGCTATATAAACGTCCTTTTGAGTTGCAGGTTCACCCACGGAAATACTAACCCAAAGGAGAGGACAGGCACTGTTTCCGTAAGTGGATAAGTCTGCAGCAAATGTAGCTCCAGAGGCCATGATTCACCTTCCTATGCACTGGGCCATCCTGTGGACAATACAGCATTCAGAGCATACCTATTGCTCTGCACAGAGCGCTCCAGGTCTTGAACTTCAAATGGAGTCATCTGCCTTCCTTGAAAGTCTGCTTTCTTTTATGAAAGGCACATTTCCACAGAATTTCTTGATTCACTTGTGGTGAAATGCCAAGAATGTTAGGAACATCATTCACCGTTTGTTCTGAGCCAAAGCTTGATGGTTGGTGTGGGTTCTCATTTTGGCTCTGCCACTTCTAACCATGTGACTCTGGGCAAGTTTGGATACCCTTTGTTTTTGTTTCTGGATCTACTCCATAGGGTTCTGTGAAGATTATTTGAAACAATACATATAAGGTACCCTAAAATTAATACAAGGTAATCATCCAAATGCTAGTGATTATAATAGTTATTAGATCTTAACAAGAATTGGTTTTCCAGCCATGCTAGGTAGTCTATTCAAAGCTCTTTGGTTTACTGACCCCACACCCTCATTAATATAATTTTCTATTCAAGCATGACTCTGTAGTAATCCATACATCTGCAACTACACTCAATACACTTTAGTTGCTGGACATACCCAAGTATGTATAGTCTGCTCCGGCTCTCAGGAAACTTGGAGTCTTTACTAAACCAGTAAGGACCAACTCCTAAGACTCCTTAGTTTCTAAGGAGTTTGGTGCTGCATTTCTAAGGCTACTAAAGCCTCTTACTTTCATAAAGATCTACATTACTGCTCAAGCCCAGAGTTGAGGCATTTACCTTGATTCCTCCCATTTCTTTACCCCTTATATCTAATCCAGTAGCAAAATCTCATCACTCTCATCTCATTGCTTGTTTATGTGTTCTGAATCTATCTCCTTCACATCGCTACTGCTCACACTTGTGGAATTCAAGCTGCGATACAAATTGTATGTTTCCTTTTGCCCAACTTGACTGAAAAGGGAACATCTAAAACAAAGAATCGTTCACTGAAAGAAAATGCTGTGGAAATTTTGTTTATACAGATGCGGTGCTGTTTATGAAAGACAACTTTGATCTGATAAGAAACTGAAACTAAACAGAAGTTTGGACTATCCAATTATTCAAGCCGAAGGTGGTTTCCAATAAGACTAAATTTAACTGTTTTTCTCCCTGTCCCAAATGTTAGATTTCCTCTTTTGAGATTTTCTTTCATCTCCTATAAATCAAGTTTTATTGTCAAATTCTTTTTATCTGAGTTTGCCTTTTAAGTACTTGCATTGTAACTTTTGTTCTCTTCTTGAAAAAAGCAGGTAGAATCATGAAACCCTGAAAAGGTGTTGATTCCTAAAATGTATGTTGCTTTTGTTTATGTTACAAATGACATCATCGATATACTTTCCCTCCACTTTTTGCTTCCTTTTTTTTTTCTCCCAAACATATATGTTATGTCCAAAATTTTCTGAGTGGGGAGAAAGTAGTTCAACCTCTGTTTTTTCCAGCATCCATTAGTTTTAGAATAAAGAATTGACTATGATGTTTGTGATTCAAAACCAATGTGGTTTATTTTTCCCACACACCCTAGTCTATGTGCCTGCCATTAGTCACCTAGATTACACTATTGCCACCTAACCAGTGTATTTGCCTCATTTGTGTTCCACCATTACCCAGTTTTCACCCAATTTGATATGAAAATACCAGAGTGGTATTTTTCTTTTTTTGGCCGTACCTCTCAGTTTGTGGGATCTTAGTTCCCTGATGAAGGATTGAACCCAGGCCACGACAGTAAAACCACCGAGTCCTAACCACTGGACCACCAGGGAATTCCCAGAGTGGTATTTTTAAAACTTAGATAATGCCAACTCCAGGTGAAAACTCTTGAGTCTTCCTACCAGGTCCAGTGGGTTCTGGCTCCTCCTATCCCTCTGACTCAGTCATGAGACTCTAGCCACACTGACCTCTTAATTCTTGGACTATCCCAAGCTGGTATGTACCTTGGGATTTTGAACCCTAGTTTGTTTATACCTATTTCCTTCCCATCATTCATGTCTCATCTCATATGTCACCTCTTCAGAGAGGACTTCCCTGACCACCTACCCAAATTGTGTCCACCCCAGTGCTCCCTATCACCTCACCCAGTTTTGTTTCCATCATGACATTTACCTCATTCTGAAATCAGTGAGTTTATTTATTTGATTTTATGGTATGTTCTTTCTGGTTTCTCAGTATGATTATAAACTTCTGAGGGCAATGATCTTGTTTGTCTGGTTTGCTACTGTATCCTAAACACCTAGAATAGTCCCTGGAACATAGTAGTTGTTCAATAAATATTTGTTCAGTGAATAACTAGTTTCCTAGCCATGTTTTCTAATTATATTTGGGTCATGGACACATGTGTGCCTCTTGATTGGTGGTTTGATACTAATTATAGGTTCATCTGAATATATCAAAACAAATAATAACAAATATTGTTTGGGTACCCTTATTTTCATGTAGTAGGTTGAATTAACCTTAAGTCTGGGCAGTCATAATATATTAGGATGTGTATTGATGAGTAAGTCTAGCAGCATCATTTCTTGGACATCAGGGGAAATGCAGGAATGATAGCAGGGACCAGCAGAGATGACATTGACTAAAGCCTATAAATGTGTAGGCATCTGAAAATCAGGGAAGAGTATTTACTACCCCCGCAGCCCTCACCCCTTTCACCACTCACATCTAAAGTATTCCTTAAATGTTCTTCAGGACAATCTATCCTTCAGAGCATGGACCTTTCCAGCCTAGGAGAACAAAGGAAATAAGTGACAGATTTTGTCTAGTGGCTCTCCCCAATGTAGCTGGAATTTAATTTCAATAAGGCAGATGACTTCTTAGGGAGGGTGAGCTGAGCTATTAATTCATGGGAAGGAAGAGAGGAGGTTAAATGTGGGGCTGTCAATCTGAGCAATGCCCTTGCAAGACAGATGATACCATCTTGCCTTTTCAATAGCCTTCCTGGCATTTAATTTGCATGAGTTGTGAGATAACGCTCAGCTCTGTCTCATTTGCAAATCTGGAAACATAGGGGACAGACACTGAGGCCTCCAACAGTAAATCCAGAAAGTGTAGCAAGGTTAACTCTTCTCATTTAGAGACAGGAATGTTGTGCTGGTCACTTCCTGGATGAAAAAGAAGGACCTGCAAAATTTATGGGGATATCTACTTAAGTAAATACTATTAGAGCCCCTGAAACAAAAGAGTCAAGTGAAGAAATTTACTGCCTCTAAATTGAGGGTGTCTGCAGAATATCACCCTCTAATGAATGAATAAAATTCTTTTCAAGAAAAAGAGCAATCAGCAGGGTGGACAGTCATGGCTTCAAGATATTTTTGGAATAGTTACCAAAAAGGTATTTGGATTTTTGCTTTGCATTTCCTGTTCCTCATTTGAACTGCTAGATCTATGGCCTTCATTGCCTCAAGTTATAGAGAATGAAAAAGAAAGCCAAGAAAAACTGGAATTTTTTACAAAAGAACAGTAAAAT
Organism: Kogia breviceps; assembly: GCF_026419965.1. Lineage (NCBI taxonomy): Eukaryota > Metazoa > Chordata > Mammalia > Artiodactyla > Physeteridae > Kogia > Kogia breviceps. Next base: position 27,559,636 of record NC_081328.1, read on the forward strand.
TGGAAGTATATAAGATGAGTCAGAGCCAGGAAACAGGGCCCAAGACCAGATGGGGACTTGATAGGTTGGGAGCTGTCAACAAGTTTGAGGAGGACCATGCAACATGGGCTTAGATATTATAGGTCTCTTAAAAAGCACCTTGACTTACCCCCTCAAGATACTTTAGGCTGGGGAGAGTACTAAAAAGTAGCAGTTGGGCTTCCCTGGTGGCACAGTGGTTGAGAGTCCGCCTGCCGGTGCAGGGGACACGGGTTCGTGCCCCGGTCCGGGAAGGCCCCACATGCCGTGGAGCCCACGCATCCGGAGCCTGTGCTCCACAACGGAGGAGGCCACAACAGTGACAAGCCTGCGTACCGCAAAAGAAGAAGAAAAAGTAGCAGGTGTGTCTGAAGACTCTGCATGATATTTCAAGAATAGAATCTTGGAGAGAGATGGCAAGATCATCCTTAAGGGAAAAAGCTGAAGCCTGTTCAGATACTTATACCCACATATTGCAAGGGTGAAACATATCTCTAAAATGTTTTAGCCAATCCACATATCTTAAGTGCTTTAGATTTTCCCAAAGAGAGTTCCATATCTAGCATTCATTATGTTATTTAACATGCTACACGTTTCAGCAATAAAAACCCATTTCTGCTACTTCCTGTGCCAATTAGCCAAACTTCAAGTGTTGATTAAAATATGAATATAGAAGTGCTTGTGGTTATTTCCTGTGGACTGAGGCTCTTCTGATATAATGCCAGCTGACCACCCTAATTGATATACAAGTTTTTCTGTGCTTTCTTTTTATCACGGCAGGGATGTATTAGCAGAGAGCATAGGGGAAAAATGTGCCTCTTCATGGCTTTTGAGTTTCTTAAGTTTAGGTTCTATGAGTCATATTCAGATTGTTAGGGAAAAAGCATGACAAGTATCATCCTTTTCCTCAGTATAGAAAAATTTCTCCAGGTCTGGGGGAGGAGGACAAAGGGAGAGAGGGGAAGTGATGAGAGGAAACACTTGTTAGGGCTGAAGTCAAGGGAGCCCCCTGAAGGGATTGTTGGGGAGTCAGTGTCCTCATACTTCACAGATTGTACTTGAGCAAGTAGTGTTTGCCCCCAGTGACCAGAGCCCATCCGTGGCGTGGAGGATCATCCAGTCTCCCTGCTAGTGACCAGGGTGCATCACCTGTGTCTAGGGTCTCTGTTAGATTTACTTCATGTCTAGCGATATCTCCTTACTTCATTAACACAAGGTCTAGTGACCACCCAGCAGAAAGATTCTTTTTGTGCTTGAAGACTGCTCTGTCCCTGTCCAACATATCTGATGTGAACAGCCTACCATCTTGTAAGGTCCCAAATCATTTGTAAGCCCCAGAGGAAAGCAGGATATGGCCCCAGATGATGAAGGCAGAGCCCTGTATCCATCATGGCAGTAATGGTGAGAAAGGGAGTGTTCCCACCTGAGCTTGTGTGGGATGAATTGGAAACAGCTAGAGATCTTCTCTGAAGCAAGAAAGTGATAAACTATCCCCACTCTGACCTAGACTGGCATGTTTAATTCTCTGAATTGGACAAATAAGAATTTAATTACTTGCTAGAAATGCACCTCAAATAGCTCAGGCTGTGACCTGTGGAAAATATGCTGTGGACCACATAGCTACTTTTGTTTGACTAAGCTTCTCTTTGCAGGGCCATATGATCAGTCTTGAGTTGATCTTGCCTCACTTTTCCTTCACTGTTGGTCCCTACATTTTGGCTTGATCCTTGCTGGCAATTTGTGTGAACTAATTAATTATGACATACACAAAGCTCTAACTTTTCAAGAAGTTTCACCTTTTTTCCTCAGATAAAGTTTACTTTAGTCTTTACATTTAGTGAAAATAAATATCCCAGCTTTAACTGCATATAAGGAGAAAGCTTACCTTAGGAAAATATAGTTTTCTTAAGCCTTCATCTCTGGAGAGAAGAAGTAGTTTGGAATAGAATCCAAAGGAAAAGGATGAAGAAAGAGCTAATTGCTCAGGCTTGGGCATTAAAAGACTATGTAGGTAACTCAACAACAGCAAAAAAACAAAGAACTTGATAAAAATATGTGCAAAGGACTTGAATAGATATTTCTCTAAAGAAGATGTACAAGTGGCCAGTAAGCACATGAAAAGATGCTCAACATTGCTAATCATCAGGGAAATGCAAATCAATGAGATACCACTTCACACCCATTAGGATGGCTACTCTCAAAACACCAGAAAAAAACAAGTGTTGCCGAGGACGTGGAGAAATTGGAACGCTTATCCACGGTTGGTAAGAATGTAAAATGGTGCAGCCACTGTGGAAACAGTATGGCAGTTCCTTAAAAAATTCAAAATAAAATTACCATATGATCCAGCAACTCCACCTCTGAGGGTTTACCCAAAATAATTGAAAGCAGAGTCTTGAAGACACATTTGTACACCTATGTTCATAGCAGCATTTTTCACAATAGCCAAAGGGTGGAAGAAACCCAAGTGTCCATTGATGGATGTATGGTGAAAAAGAATGTGGTATATACATACAGTGAATATTATTTGGACTTAAAAAGGAAGGACATTCTGACACATGCTGCAACATGAATGAACTTTGAGGATGCTATGCTAAGTAAAATAAGTCAATCGTAAAAAGACAAGTGCTATATGATCCACTTATATGAGGTGCCTAGACTAGTCGAATTCATAGAGACAGCATGTAGAATGGTGGTTGCCAGGAGGTGGAGATAGGGAGCATGGAGAGCTATTATTTAATGAATATAGCATTTTAGTTTTGCAAGATAAAAAGAATTCTAGAGATGGATGGTGGTGATAGTTGCACAACAATGTGAATGTACTTAACACTACTGAACTGTATACTTAAAAATGGTGAAGGTGAGAAATTTTATGTTATGTGTATTTTACCACAATTAAAAAAACAAGACCATGTGAAGAATAGGCCACAGAATTTTGCATGTTTTCTAGTCCAGCTCATTGGGATAATAGAGCAGAAAGGTGTTTGAGGCTGCAATCCAAGTCAAGAATAAAAGGTGTGAATTTTTATGAAGGGTTCTTTGATCACATATTTCACAGGAACTAGTAAGGAGAGAAGAGGCTATGTGATAACAAAATTACCTTTGAAATCTCAGTCACTCATTCAGAGAAAAAGTTTATCAATTAATTTATTTACCAAGTGATTTACCAATTAGTTAATTTACTAATTAATTACCAATTACCCATTGAACCTATTAGTTATCAATTACTAATAGGTACCAATTATTTATCAATTTGTACCAATTAATTTTCCAATTACAATTAATTACAAAAATGGCCAATTAATGAATTTACCAATGAATTTACTAATTATGCTAGCTGTTCATCATGGGAGCATAGAGGGCCTCTACTCCATCCACATAGTCACTCAGGGATCCAGGCTGATGGAGGCTGCATCCTCTTCTGATGTTCCTTTCTCATCATGGCTTCCAGGGTTGCTGAAGCAGGGGAAGAGAGTGCAAGGAGATCGCATGGAATGGTTTTAAGTGTCATGCTTAGAGGGATATACATTTCTTCTTCTAAATTTCATTGGTCAGAATCCACAGATATAGTACCACCTTAACTGCAGGTTGGGCAAGGAGTGAATTCTTCCTGCATGTCCAGGAAGAGGAAAATGAAATGGAGATTGGTAAATGTATGGCATTGTTTCTGCTACAGGGAACTTTCCTAAATATCAGAAATTAATAAATGGATCTAACCATGAGTTTCACACTCATAAAAAACCAAACCAATAGTGAAGCTATAATTTTCATTCCACTTTTATTATTTTTATATTTACTTCCAGTATCTATTAATCCTATACTTCCTCTTTCCAAAACTGACTTGAGAGGGCCTCCAATAAGACAGGAGTAGAGGAATACAGAATCAATAATGGAGAAGGTACAAAAATATTAGTTTTGAACTTCCTGGAAGTCTTGGTAGAAAACGTCAATGACATCATTTTCTAAAAAAAGTTTCTTTTTATTAGGGAATCTAATACTTTCCTTGCACTGATTTTGCTTTTGATATGTTTTATATAGAAAGCATTACACAATGTACTATTTTCAATAGAAATTTGGAAAAGATGACAAATTTTTGGTCCTTTCAATAAGAAGACATAATATAAAACTGGGTTGTAAAGTTATTTTTAACAGGAACTAATAGAATAATCCTTGCACATATCTCTTCTGGCTACTTGATTTGATTCAGCGATAAAGCTTAGAGGATTGGGGGAAATGAATATTTAACAAGTCTCTTAGCCTCTCTCTGTAGAATATCAGTTGTCTCGGGGAGAGTTTGTAGATTAGATGGATAGAATATATTATGAAGATCAGTGTCTCCTTTCTTAAGTACAAATATTCTGTGTTATTGATTGAAAGAGATCCATATACTTTAGAAGAAAATGCACAAGGGGAAGAGTTAACATTTTGATAGGAAAACTAAGGAACCTGACTTGAATTTTTACTCTGAGTATAAATTTTAAAGTCGAGGGTTTAGAACTCAGCTTTTTAAAAATTTTAAAATACTGGTTAAGTTCTGCATTGACAGTGCCTGGAGCCCATTCCTGTGTGATCTATTTTTTACAGGGGTGATTTAACAAAGGCTTGGAAGAATCATTTGGAGTCCCTGACCTATTTTGAGATGACTGACACATACACTGTTTCCATCTGTGTGATCAAAGGCTTCTGCAGCCTACTTCTGATGTGTTAAGCCAACTGGTTATGTCTTCCTAGCTGCCCAAATGTAAAAGCACACCACAGATCCTTGAATAGTCTTTTTAGTTAGGACTTTGGATCTTCCTTGCTTGTTCTTGGTGTAATCTTTGATCTAATCCCCTTCTGACCTTACACTTTTGACTCCTTCCCTCAAATCTTCCATTTCTGGCATTGTGGATTCCTCCCCTCATTTTTTTAACTGCTTCTTTGGCATCTTACTTTCAGCTATCATCAATATATTTTGACTTGTGTGTATATTCCTGTTTCTTTTCATACTGATGTAGATTGGTTGCTACCCTCTAGTTTAAGGGTTTTGGAAACTCCTAGCACTGAGTCTTTGCTTATCATGTGGATCAGCCTTACCTCCTAAGGAGAGTGTTTGAACAAAGTTGTAGATAAATCAATTCTTACTTCTAAAAAGTTTTTAATTCTTATCAACATTCTCCATCAGGTAAAATTCGAGGGTACAAATACTCCATGGTGTACCAGTTGAATCTATAACCTGATAAGCCTTTATGAAGGCAATGAGTAGAGAGCTGCTCTTGTAAAAAGTATGGTTTACTGTACATCCATTCCCTAGGGACATATACCTGAGCCATTAATTAGATAAATTGTTTTGCAAGGATTTGAAAATGCTTTCTTTAGGAATATTCTTTCATTTAAAGTGGTTGATCAGATACTCAATAATGAGTGGACTTAACATTTTACAAATAGGTAGAGGTTGAATTCTACATACATGCCTTATACAGATTTTAAGTTTAGGGCATTTAGAGTTTAAAATATTTGTGATTTTTTTTTCAACCAGAAAATCACTAAGAGCTCTATGCTTCTGTGTTTATAAGCAGATTCTACAATATCTGGTATTTTGATCTACGTAGACAAGATTATATTAATGCACACCTTAACTTGGATCAGAAAATTAACCAGATAACTTCTATGCATCTACATTGTTTTGATGTCTCTCTGAGTAGCTTTCACCATCTGCGACTGGCTGAAATAGCTCCGGGTGGCTGGAAGGAAAGAACCATCCTATCTACTACTGGGCTGATCCTTCTGCTTCAATAACCATGTCTTCTCCTTTTCTATTAGGTACTATGGGCACAGCTCTAGGGTTATTACTTACCTGGAGGAAAAAGAGATTGGGAAGAAATGAAGAATCATCCCTTGTTCTTCAGAACAGGGCCCCACTCACAGAATGCTCATGAGTGGCCAGTGCCAAATGCTTCAGATTAGACCTGTGGGACCCTTGAGTGTAAGCCCTGCTGGCCACCAGAGCCAGGTAATCTAGAGGTGGGCCCCTAGTGGCAGCCACAAAAATCAGGGTATCAGAGGAGGGTACAAGCTCCTTTCTGGAGACATATTGAGTTGGATGAGGCAGAGGGAGAGTGGGAAGATGGTGCTGCCAGCCCCTTGCCAGGAAAGTATTTCAACAAATAAACCTCCTTTCACAGGAAGTCTGGGCACTTTTCATCCAGGTGCCTCTGCACAGGGCCCTGGGATGGGTGAGTCTGAGTACAGGAGCTTTTGGAGCTGTTTCTCAGTTCACTAGAGTCTTGTGGGTCTCATGGATACCAGCCTTGCTGACTTTCAAAGCTAGATGTTTTGAAGGCTTATCTTTCAGGTGTGAGTCTTAAAAGTTGGGGTGCCCAATGTGAGGTTCAAATCCTTTGTTTCTCAGACAGAGGGTTCCCTCCACTTGTGAGTCATCTGCTGGGGGTAGGGTTTATGACAACATTATGTCTCGGCCTCTCCTACCCGCTTGATTGTGGGTTTTTCTTCATTTGCCTGATGTGTAGTCATCGGTCAGCTAGTTTGGGGTGTTCTTCAGAGGAAATTGTTCCACACGTAACTGTAGATTCTGTGTATCCATGGGGGGAGGTAAGTTCAGGAACTTCCTACATCACCATCTTGAACGTGATGTAGTTCTTTAACTGAGGTGAGAAACGTGTCCTGAATACTGTGTGTTCCCAGATAAGCAATGGAAAGCTGACATTAACACAGTCCCACAAAGTTCACAAAGATTAATATGCTGCTGAATTATTTAAAAGGATCGACAGTTCTTTATCTTATCCATATATATATTGCTTGGTGATCCAGCAGACTTGGTGCAGTTATGACGAGAAGATATTTTAAAGATAAGGTTACTCAGAATGTCCTTCTTAGTTAAAAATCAGCTCAGTGCTAGATAAAAATGTGTACTCTGTGGGACAAAAATTGACCTCATGAATATATTCCACTCCTCTTCAATAATCTCTCAAAATAACTTTGTTTGAACTGCACCCCCTTCAGGAAGTGCTACTGCTTGTCAATGGATTAGTCACCAGGGATGGAAAGGTAGGAGTCAAAAGAACAAGATGTGGTCAGAAATACTCAGAATAAACAAATGAATGGGACTGGATTGGCTCCATGGTCCTGGGTTAAGCTGCAGCTTTACTGTATTGTTTTCTCCTCTAAAAGGGGTGCCCATGAAACCCTGGGGTTGTGTGATGCAAATTAAACTGTTTGTTCTCAGCCTCTTAGAGGTAACCCATATAGGCAAAGCCTAGCTAATTTATTGTTTCAGGATCCAATCTTAGTGCTACCTTTTGTCATGGCTAGGCCCTAGTGTTGATTCTGAAACCTTGGTTGGTAGTAAATACCTGAAATGGTGGTAGAGAAAATCAACATGCTTCCCTTCTGGGGTAATTTAGGTTAGACTTTGCATCTGGATCACAGGAAATTAGCCATAAGATATTGTGAGTGGATTTAGTACTTGGCAAAGGCAAACACTTAAGAATCCTGGCTGGGGAGAGGCTGTGAGGAGTCTTCACTGGGTCTGTTGGAGGGTCCAGCTTTGACTTGCCATATGCTGCTTTTTAGCTGCAAGGCCTACTGGGAGCAGAGCTGGGTTGTCTCAAAAAATGCTGTGAGTCTGTAGAGTCTATGAAGAAAGTCATTCCAGAAAGAAGGAAGAGCATAATTAGAACCACAAGCATGAAAGCCTTTCTTTTTGAGGAGAGGGGGAGGGACATCCAAAAATAAGCAGGATTCAGATTGCAATGAACCTGTTTTTCATACTCAAGGAGGAATTTGAACTTTATTCTATGGATGTGTTGTAAAAACAGACGCAACCTGATTAGATTTGAGATAAGGATACATTTGACAGCAGTCCTGAGAGTCCTTGCCACTTCTCCTGGAGGGGAGGGGACTTTGGGGGATAGTAGAGTAGATTTGCCAAGGCATAGACACTGGTGATCCAACAAGTCCCCCACTAAGATCAGGAGATTTAAAAAATATTTTTTAGATTATTTTTTGAAATAACTATAGATTTACAGGAAATTGTAAAATAAATACAAAGATGTTAGTTCTTCTCAGTAGTAACATTTTACCAACTATATAGTACAATTATCAAACCCATGAAATTGACATTGGTACAATCTACAGAGCTTATTCAGAGTTTACCAAAACACATGCACATTTGTGTGTGTGTGTAGTTCTATGCAATTTTATCACATGTAGATTCTGTTACCGTTACCTCAACCAAGATACAAAACTGCTCCATCACCTAAAAAATTCCTCATAATACCCCTTTATAGTCACATCCATTGCTATCCTGCATCTCTGCTACTCCCCACCCTCCATTACTAACCCTTGGAAAACACTAATCTGTTTTCCATTTCTGTCATTTTGTCATTTTGAGAATGTTACAGAAACGGAATCATACAGTTTCAAAATTGTTTTGAAACAATTTTGAAATTGTTTGCTCTCCCCCACTCAACATAATGCCCTTGAAATTTATCCAAATTGTCTTCTGTATCAATAATCAGAGGATTTTAAAAGGCCACAAAAGTTTATTTTGTTCCTACAGTGTCTTAGTGGGTAAAAATTTAAATATTTAAATAGAGGTCTTAAAATAGAGGGCAAAGAAAGTAAATGATGGCTACGTGCTAAAGGAATTTTGCATTCGGTTCTGAAGGATAATTATTACACGTGACATGTCTGAAGGGACTGAGTGACTTTTTCTCAGCCATGATAGTCATAGGTAGAGCTGCCATTGTTTGTTTTCCCCTGTGATTTGTGGTTTTCCTGGTCATCTGTCCATATGCAAAATGGAAGCTGAAGTAACATACCTTTATTTTCTTCGGTGCAGTGTTTCGGGAATCATGAAAAATCATAAAAATCAGACAACCTGGCTTTGTGTCTAGGCTCTGCCTTACACCAAGTCTCAAACTCACTAGGTCTCATATTTTTCCTCTGTAATTTAAGGAATTTAAAATCTGCCTTCTCTACTCACAGTCATTAGTAGGATTAAATGAGATTATGTATTTTCAAGAAATATTTAAACTATCAGAGATTATTTGAATGGAAGGATGGTTTTTAATATTGACATGTCCTAATGAAGGGATTAAAAATTACTGTTCTATTCTAAAGCCACAGGTTTAAAACATGAGAGTCAATTTGGTGTAAGAATTTTTAAGATTGTGAAAAGTACCTAATGAAATGGCTGGTGTACAACAGGTACAGGGTAATGACATGCATCCTCAAATCATACCCAGTTTAAAATTAAAAAGTATCTACTGTCCTAGGGTGGAGAGGGCAAGTTATGCCTTATAACTGAGTCTCTTGCTCTTATTTGTTAATTGAAGGGTGGTTGAGATCAAGAATTGAAAACTGGTGGCCCAAAGGCTGACTCTTCTCTATGAATGTGCCTTGTTTAATCAACAAATCTTTGTCTTTCTGTATCCCCCATCCCCCCACCCCCTCATCCCTGCTCCCATCACTTGTTTTTAGTACTTTGAACTTGAATGTCTTTAGGAGAGCAAGAATCTTGTTCCACAGCTCACATCATTCCCATACCAGATTGCTTCACACATTTACTTTACACACCTTGACACTGAAAGCATTTGAACTTGACACAGTTGAAATAGACCACCAATCCCAAAGTGTGATGTTTGTATCTATGGAATGTTAATAAATAGTTAAAATAAAATTCATAGCAAAGTACATTTGGAAAATGCAACCAAACAAATTAAACAGATGTCTTTACTATTGAACTTCACAAGTACCAATGAAGAGAGAAGTATAGAGTTCAGCATTTCCTAAATATATTTGATAATAGAATTCGTATCTTAGAGCATCTCTCAGGATTAGCAAGCCATGCAACAATCAACTTTGGAAAATTTCAGATGATCTAAGGTTGTGCCAAATGATAAACTACTCGCAAATGACTGGGTTTAGGAATTTGAAATAAGTATTTATCTGAAATGTGTGCAGAAGATACAAAGGAAACACACAAACATATGGACATACCAAATAGAAATTATACTGAATAGAATTGTCATCAAAGATCATAGTTTCAAAACTTACACATTTATGCAGCATCAATTAAGAAAAAACACCTGAGCCTTTTAAAGACAGTACTCTTTCCAACTTATTGATTTAATTATATATTGAGAGCTGGAAGTTTAATATGACATTTCTTGAAATATAGCTCATTCTGAGCTAAAAGGAGGTATCAAGATATTCCATTGTTTTGATGTTTTCCCTTTTGAATATTGTGGGGGAGATTTTTATTCTCACTTTATGAATTTAGAATGGTCCTGATAATTTGTGTTCCAATTCAGTACAATTTTTTTTTTTTTTTTTTTTTTTTGTGGTACGCGGGCCTCTCACTGTTGTGGCCTCTCCCGTTGCGGAGTACAGGCTTAGGATGCACAGGCTCAGTGGCCGTGGCTCACGGGCCCAGCTGCTCCGCGGCATGTGGGATCTTCCCGGACCGGGGCACGAACCCGTGTCCCCTGCATTGGCAGGCGGATTCTCAACCACCGCCACCAGGAAAGCCCCAATTCGGTAAAATTTTAAGTGCATTAGATGAAGTTAAAGAAAATTAGGGAATTCTGTGGTAAATCAGAGTACCCTTTAATAGTGAGAATATCTTATTTAGATTTATTCATTAGTTTATTTTTTCCATTTTAATTTTGATTAGTGCAATATTTATAACAGATTCATCTACTGAAGACTATTTAACTGGTTTTCTTTCAGATAAAACTCAGTGAATACTTGTTGCTGTGATTCAGATATTCTGGAAGTAAAATCTATTATCATCTGGTATGATAAGAATATGTGGCCATCTGATTGATCACTCATTTCCAGTAAAATTAATTTAACTCCCAGATCATTTAACATGATTCTTTTGTTGTTGTTGGTGGTGGTTTCTTTAGCACTTCAGGTCTACCAGTGCCTCAGGGTCATAACCGTGGACATCAATTATCACTGTACAGACAACTGTATGTGATTCAAAAGGTAGATCTTTGTGGTAATTAAGACACCAAATGAACCTGTATTGCACTTGTTTACCCAATATTGGCCAGGTGAGTTCACTAGATGATACATAATTGGCAACTAAAGGAAGATTTGAGCTTTAATCTTTTGACTCTTTTGCTATCCTTTGTCTCCATCTTCTATCTCTTTTTCTTTCCTTCCTTCTTTCTTTTTTCTCTTAGTTTTCCATTCTTTTTTCTATCTTTCTTTTTTCTTTCCTTTCTCATCATTATTCTTTCTTAAGAATATATATTTATACATAGTAACTCCAGTATTGCTGAGATATTACTATTTTACCCTCAGAGAATAGGGAACCTATTTTAGTTAGAGCTTATTAAATAATTTAATTTTTAAAATCTTAAGATTCAACAGAGCCTTAGAAATCATTTGGTATAATCTGGCAGTCATCTTAGCAGGCAGCCTTCCTACACAATTCCCAGAAAATGCAAGCCTCTGCTTAAATACTTTCATGGACAATCCTGTAACACTTTTTAAAAAAATATTTAATCTTTTTTTTTCCAATAGAGTTTATTTATTTATTGGCTGCATTGGGTCTTTTGCCACGGGCTCTCTCCAGCTGCGATGAGTGGGGGCCACTCTTCACGGCGACATGAGGGCCCCTCACTGCGGTGGCCTCCCCCTCTGCAGAGCACAGGCTCCAGGCGTGCAAGATTCTGTAGCTGTGGCACACAGGTTTCAGCAGTTGTGGTACATGGGCCCAGTTGATCCACGGCATGTGGGATTCTCCCAGACCAGGGCTCAAACCCGTGTCCCCTGCATTGGCAGGCAGACTCCCAACCACTGCACCACCAGTGAAGCCCCTATCCTGTAACACATTTCAACATCACAAACTTCTGACTTTTGCCTTGTCAGGGTCTGTGATGGTTTTACAGAGCATCAGTGAGACAGTGCCTATTTTTCTCGTCCTGGAGGCCAGAGATTTTGTGGTAAAGCTGCTTAAGATGATGAGGAATAGCAAGAACCAGAGAAATGGATCAAAACCATGGTTCTGAAAGACCCTGAGGGCTGGCTTATGGAAACCCCAGAAATCAATCGTTCTAAAGGGTAAAAGAAGAGCTGACAATGGGACATAGGTTAAGGAACTGAATCTGAGAAAAAATGGAATGTAAGAGAAATGTAACCAGAAATGAAGCAAGAGGGGTTCCTTGATGATTGCTTTAAGTGCCGTTGAAGTACCTGGAGCTTGTCACCTTCCACAGTCAGGAGTTGTGCATGGCTAAAGTGGGCAGGGGTGGAAGTGAATCACTTGTTATTTTTCCCTGTTGGTTTTCTTCACATTTCCAGAAAGAGCAGAATGGTCTACTACTTCTACCACATGGGACAGTGGACTTCTGCAATGAATTGTTCTCTGAGACTAGACCAACTTTCCACATATTTATATTATATCATTTTCCTCTTAAAATTTCCTCACCAAATCCCATAGACTGAGAATGTGTGAACCTGGTGAATGTGGAGATGGGGTGAGTCTAGCTTGAAGGATCAGGGAGTTAAAATGGACCCAGAGACAACATCTAGGAATGAAACTCAGAGACCCAACAAAACCTCAGTCTGAAGGGGCTTGGTAGAGGCATAAATCAGGTACATATTAAAGAGGCAAATTCTGAAAAAATAAATGCAGAACAGGCAGTTTTGTCTTGGGATATAAATGATAGATTCCAAAGGGAAGAGACCCTGAGATATAATTCCGAGAATATTTTAGAGGTCTTGTGGTGGTTGAAGAGGAGCAATTGGTGGGCTTACACTACAACTTCTTTGCATACAACTTTTTCCTAACTCTGTCTACCCTATGCCCTGCCAAAGATAAGACTTGGCTGGAACTGCCCTGGATAAACCTGGTAGAAGACCCTATAATCTCAGCAGAAAGGAGAAACATGGGAAATAGATTCCTGAAATCAAACTTCTGGGTATAAAAGTTTTATTACTTAATGTTAAAACTTATTAAAGTTTACATACCTAAGAAACAAAAGCAAAAAAGGTAACTCATAATGGACGTGGGTGTTGGTACCCAATTTAGGCTCAAGGCAGTTTTATTTTATTTCAGTGACAAAAGATGCATGATAAGGATTTGAATTAAAAAGTGCTCTGTATTTTGGAAAATTTTGATGTTGACATTACATATGAAACACAATTTTAATTAGCTGTGATAGAAAATTTAGATATTTCACTGGTCTTTAGTGTAATTTGGGTTGGCAAAAGCAGATCTAGAGTGTTTCAATGAAAAAAATGCAGGTGGAAACTGATTTATTCCAGGAAAGGATAAATCTTTTTAACTGATTTAACCTGGGAAAGTCATTAGATTCTGCTTTTGAGATGCCCCATGATTTGGAGTATGTGGAGCTAAACTTTAATCCTCTGTTCCAAGATAATAGTTGTTCATTCTGGAAGTCTGGTGTGGAATTACCATCTAGGATGCAGTTCCCTAAAGAGCAATTCTGCCAAAATGGGACTAATAAATCATTAGGAAAAATATGTATCTATAGAATGAGAAAACTCATAAGTTTTCTCAATAGCCTTGAGACAAAATTTTAACACCTCTTGGGGACCGGTTAACTGCCTACTTTGTGCTTGGCACTCTTCTATATCAGGGATCAGCAAACTTTTTCTGTGAAGGACAGACAGCAAATGTTTCAGGCTTTGTGGGCAATCTGGTCTCTGTTGCAAACACTCCACTCTGTCCCTGTAGCACAAAAGCAGCCATAGACAACCTGTAGAAATGCAGGTGTCTCTGTTCTAATAAAACTTTATTTACAAAACAGGCAGTTGGCTAGATTTGGCTGTAGGGTGTAGTTTGCCAAACCCTGTTCTAGGTACTGGGTCCTAGATCAAAACTGGGTATTGATCAAAACAAATGAGGTTCTTATATGGAGCTTGCATTCTGGCACTAGGGTAGGGGTAGGGGAGCAGACAATAAAGAGAGAAACCAATAAGCAAGAAAAATATGACATTGTGGTAAGTGCTGTGCAGAGAACTAAAGCAGGATGCTGTGAGATGACTGCTTTAGTGTGGTTGGGATGAAAGGCCATTCTGAAGAAGTGGCACTCAGGTTAAACTAAGTGACACTGCAAAGGGAACCGCTGGTGAAGATTTACTAAGTTGGGATGAGCTTGGTATGTTCCAGGAACCAAGAGGTCAGTGGGAGCACAGTGAGTGAGAGAGAGAGGGAGGGAGGGAGAGAGAGAATTATTTCTTATGGAAATAACTCCAAAGAAAAATATATGCACAGTGGTTTTCAGCTTGGATTTTTTTCAATAGTGCAAAATTAGAAACACTATCAATTCCTTCATGGGAAGGAATGTATCTTATTTATTCAACAACACAGAACTGGTACATAGTAGACTATCTGTTAATGTGGTCTAAACAATCTAGATTTCTGGCAAAAGGAAAATGACTGATTTGGTTACAGCTGACTCTTGAACAATACATGGGTTAGGGGATCCAACCTTCTGCACAGTTGAAAATCTGCATGTAACTTAGAGTTGGCTCCCTCTGGACTGAGGTTCCTCTGTATCCCTGATGCTGAGTCCAAGAATTGAACCAACTGCAGATTGTGTAGTATTATAGTATTTACTATTGAAAACAATTCACATGTAAGTGGACCCACACAGTTCAAACCCATGTTGTTCAACTTCTGTTGAGTGCTTATCCAGGAGTAGCATTGCAGGATCATAGGGTATATGTATGTTTAGCTTTGGTAGATACTATCAAACATTTTCCAAAGTTGTCCCAATTTAGGTGCCTACCAGTAAGGTAAGAAAGTTCCATTGTTCCATATCCTTGCCAATATTTTAGCATTGTTGATCTTTCATTTTAGTCAACTTAGTGGGTATGTGGTAGTTTATTTTTGTTTAATTTTGTATTTTTTGATAATTAATTAAGGTGAGTATTTTTTCATGTATTAGTTGGCTATTTTGATATCTGATTTTGTGAAATATTATTCAAGTCTTTTTTGCATTTTAAAATTGAGGATGTCTGTCTTTTTCTTATTGATTTTTCAAGAGTTCTTTGGTATTCTCTTACACAAACACCTCTATCATGTGATTCTCTTTCATACTATGTATATTTAAAATATCACCTGATGCTCTTTTATACTACAGGGACTTTTATGCATCCAAGTCAATATTCCATATTCAATCTTCTTTGGCTAACACTTGCTAATCCTGCTCCATACATGCCACATACTGCCCCATGGTGAAATGTTCCCTTATCTCTTTTTTTTTTTTTTTTTTAACTTTTTTTTTTTATATTGGAGTAAAACCAATTAACAATCTTGTGATAGTTTCAGGTGCACAGCCATACATATGCATGTTTCCATTCTCCCCTCAAACACCTTATCTTTTATTGTCAAGTACCTCAGCTTCTTCAAAATTCAGATGAAAACTTACCTCTTGGATGTCTTTGTGTATAAGCATCCATAATCTATAGTCACCTTAATACTGATTTTCTTCTGTAAAGAAGGCTTATATGTTGCTTGTATTGGTCCTAAGTTTGTGTGTATATGTGTGTGTTTGTGCCTTAGCACATAGTTGATGCCCAATAAATGTGAATTTTGTTGTCTAAACTACAAATAGTTGTAAATAAATATTTATATTATCATATATTAATAATTATATAACTTAGATGTAACAAATTCTAAATAAATATTTATTTTCTTCTTTGAATAATTTCAGGAATAACTTCACTTGATTTCCTCATTTCTTTTTTAATCTCATCTGCAACTTCAGCCTTCTCAGCACCTGAAAATTTAAAATGGGAAATTAAGTTGAGGAATTAAGAAGTCAGAGTTTATTGTTGAATAGAATGAAATAACCTCCCAAGAGTTTTATTTTTTTAATATTTAATTTTGTAAACATTTTATAATTTTTTTTAGGGGGGTATGAGGGCCTCTCACTGTTGTGGCCTCTCCAGTTGTGGAGCACAGGCTCTGGACGCACAGGCTTAGCGGCCATGGCTCACAGGCCCAGCCGCTCTGTTGCATGTGGGATCCGCCCAGACCGGGGCACAAACCCGTGTCTGCTGCATCGTCAGGCGGACTTTCAACCAGTGCGCCACCAGGGAAGCCCTATAATTTTTTAAATAAAACAAAAATGCATAATAATTATAGGGTGACTATTTTGTAATCATAACCCAACACAAGAAATAAGCCATTTCTTGAGTTGGCAAGGAGGAAATAAAAAAATACCTAGAGACAAATGAAAATGAAAGCACAATGATCCAAAACCTATGGGATGCAGCAAAATCAATTCTAAGATTGAAGTTAATAGCAATACAGTGTTACCTCAGGAAATAAGAAAAATCTCAAGTAAACAACCTAACCTTACATCTAAAGCAACTAGAAAAATATGAACAAACAAAACCTAAAGTTAGTAGAATGAAAGAAATCATAAAGATCAGAGCAGAATAAATGAAATAGAGACAAAGGAAACAATGACAAGATCAATGAAATTAAAACGTGGTTCTTTGAAAAAATAAACAAAATGGATAAACCTTTAGCTAGACTCATCAAGAAAAAAAAGGAGAGGACTCAAATCAATAAAATTAGAAATGAAAAAGGAGAACTTACAACTGACGCCACAGAAATACAAAGGATCATAAGAGACTACTACACGCAACTGTATGCCAATAAAATGGACAACCTGGAAGAAATGGACAAATGCTTAGAAAGGTACAATCCCCCAAGACTGAACCAGGAAGAAATAGAAAGTATGAACAGACCAATCACAAACACTGAAATTGAAACTGTGATTTAAAAACTCCCAACAAACAAAAGTCCAGGACCTGATGGCTTCACAGGCAAATTCTATCAATATCAAACACTTAGAGAAGAGCTAACACCTATCGTTCTGAAACTGTTCTGAAAAATTGCAGAGGAAGGAAAACTCCCAAACTCATTCTATGAGGCCACGATCACCCTCATACCAAAACCAAAGATACCACAAAAAAAGAAAATTGTAGGCTAATATCCCTGATGAACGTACACCCCAAAATCATCAGCAAAATACTAGCAAACAGAATCCAACAACACATTCAAAGGATCATACACCATGATCAACTGGAATTTATCCCAGGGATGCAAGGATTCTTCAATATATGCAAATTAATCAATGTGATACACCATATTAACAAACTGAAGAGTAAAAACCATATGATCATCTCAATAGAAGCAGAAAAAGCTTTTGACAAAATTCAACACCCATTTATGATAAAAACTCTCCAGAAAGTGGGCATAGAGGGCACCTACCTCAACATAATAAAGGCCATATATGACAAACCCACAGCAAACATCATTCTCAATGGTGAAAACTTAAAGCATTTCTTCTAAGATCAGGAACAAGACAAAGATGTCCACTCTCACCACTCTTTGATTCAACATAGTTTTGGAAGTCCTAGTCATGGCAATCAGAGAAGAAAAAGAAATAAAAGAAATACAAATTGGAAAAGAAGAATTAAAACTGTCACTGTTTGCAGATGACATGATACTATACATAGAGAATCCTAAAGATGCTACCAGAAAACTACTAGAGCTAATCAATGAATTTGGTAAAGTTTGCAGGACACAAAATTAATGCAGAGAAATCTCTTGCATTCCTATACACTAATGATGAAAAATCTGAAAGAGAAATTAAGGAAACACTCCCATTTACCATTGCAACAAAAAGAATAAAATACCTAGGAATAAACCTACCTAGGGAGACAAAAGACCAGTATACAGAAAACTATAGGACACTGATGAGAGAGATCAAAGATGATACAAACAGATGGAGAGATATATCATGTTCTTGGATAGGAAGAATAAATACTGTGACTATACTACCCAAGGCAATCCACAGATTCAAAGCAATCCCTATCAAAGTACCAATGGCATTTTTCACAGAACTAGAACAAAAAATCTTAAAATTTGTGTGGAAACACAAATGACCCTGAATAGCCAAAGAAATCTTGAGAAAGGAAAACAGAGCTGGAGGAATCAGGCTCCCTGTCTTCAGAATATATCACAAAACTATAGTCATCAAAACAGTATGGTTCTTGCACAAAAATAGAAATATAGATCAATGGAACAGGATAAGAAGCCCATAAATAAACCCATCACCTGTGGTCAGTTAATCTACAATAAAGGAGGCAAGACTATACAATGGAGGAAGGACAGTCTCTTCAATAAATAGTGCTGTGAAAACTGGACAGCTACATGTAAAAAAATGAAATTAGAACATTTTTTCACACCATACACTAAAATAAGCTCAAAATGGATTAAAGACTTAAATGTGAGACTGGGCAGTATAAAACTCTTAGAGGAAAACATAGGTATTACACTTTCTGACATAAATCACAGCAATATCTTTTTTGATCCATCTCCCAGAATAATGGAAATAAAAACAAAAATAAACAAATGGGACCTAATTAAACTCAAAAGCTTTTGCACAACAAAGGAAACCATAAACAAAACGAAAAGACAACCACCATATTGGGAGAAAAATATTTGCAAATTATGTGACTGATAAGATATTAGTCTCCAAAATTTACAAACAGCTCATGTGGCTTAACATCACCAAAACAAACAATCCAGTAAAAAAATGGGCAGAAGACCTGAATACACATTTCTCCAAAGAAGAAATACAGATGGGGACTTCCATGGCAGTCCAGCGGTTAAGACTTTGCCTTCCAATGCAGGGACTGCAGGTTTGATCCCTGATGGGGAGCAAGGATCCCACATACCTCATGGTGCTCCCCCCCACCCCCCAAAAAACCCAAAACATGAGACAGAAGCAATATTGGAGCAAATTCCATAAAGACTTTAAAAAAATGGTCCATGCCCCCCCCCCAAAAAAAACACTTTAGAAACCTTTAAAAAAGAAAAAAGGGGATAGGGAGGGTGGGAGAGAGGGTGAAGCAAGAGGGAAGAGATATGGGAACATATGTATATGTATAACTGATTCACTTTGTTGTAAAGGAGAAACTAACACACTATTGTAAAACAGTTATACTCCAATAAAGATGTTAAAAAAAAAAAAGAAAAAAAGAAGACATACAGATGGCCAAGAGGCACATGAAAAGATGTTCAACATTGCTAATTATTAGAGAAATGCACATCAAAACTACAATGAGATATTACCTCACACCAGTGAAAATGGCTTTTATCAAAAAATCCACAAACAATAAACACTGGAGAAGGTATGGAGAGAAGGAAACCCCCCTACACTGTTGGTGAGAAAGTAAACTGGTATAGCCACTATGGAGAACAGTATGGAGGTTCCTTAAAAACTAAAAATAGAGCTATCATATGATCCTGCAATCCCACTCCTGGGCATATATCCATAGAGATACATGGTCTGAAAGGATACATGCACCCCAATGTTCATTGCAGCACTGTTTACAATAGCTAAGACATGGAAGCAACCTAAATGTTCATCAATAAAGGAATGGATAAAGAAGATGTGGTACATATATACAATGGAATATTATTCAGCCATAAAAATAATGAAATAATGCTACCTGCAGCAACATGGATGGACCTAGAGATTGTCATAGTGAGTGAAGTTAAGTCAGAGAAAGACAAATATATGATATTGCTTGTATGTGGAATCTAAAAAAATGATACAAATGAACTTATTTACAAGAGAGAAACAGGCTCACAGACTTAGGGAACAAACTTATGGTTACATGGGGAAGGGTAGGGGTAAGGGATAGTTAGGGAGTTTGGGATTGACATGTATACATTGTTGTATTTAAAATGGATAACCAACAAAGACCTACTGTATAGCACTGGGAACTCTGCTCAGTATTATGTAACAACCTAAATGGGAAAAGAATTTGAAAAATAATAGATAAATGTATATGTATAACTGAATCTCTTTGCTGTACACCTGAAACTATAACAACTTTGTTAATCAACTATACTGCAATATAAAATAAAAGTTGAAAAAAATCCAAAAAACAAAGCTAGCCACCCCACTGGCTGGCCAGGAACCAAAAACAAACAAAAAAACCCCCAAAACTAAAAAACAAACAAACAAACTGAAGCCCTGAGAGTTTAAACCCTGCCTCCACTACTGAACTGCTGTTGATTTTTAGCCCAGGTTCAATTTCACTACCTGGAAAATACATTAACACAGACCCACAAAGTTGTAACAGAAAATAAATGAAGTATCAAATATAAAGTGTCTAGTGCAGTGCTTTGCACATGATAGGTTCTTAAATGTTATTTCTCTTTCTGTTGAAAAAGGGAAGTATTAACCTGTCTTAATGCTCACCCTCTATCTCCTGAAGTATATAAGACTTTAAGATGTGTCTATTTCTAACCTGCCAAAATTTGTGGCTTTCATTTCTTCTGAGAAAAGTAATTTACAATTTTGTGGAATGAATATTAATTCATAATTCCTACAGGATAACCAGTTTCTAGTGGACTGAGGAAGGACTCTCTCAAGGGAGGAAAAGATTAAACAGTACAGAACAAAGCATGGTGTTTGTGTTAGTCCTTTTGTGTGAACATGTGTGCCAGCATGGACCTACCTTTGCTTCCACAGTGCAGGAAAATTCCAACTTCACCAGATTATAGTGTGTGCATATGTATGTATGTTTATAACACAGTTTTCTGTGCTTATCACATTGGAGTATGTGTGCCTGGAATAAATGACACAAAGAGCTAAAGGATAAACATTGCCAATAACCAGCAAGCTTGGAGAAATTTCCTGAAACAGGTAATTTTTCATTTCTTGGAAATTTTTGTTTGTAAATTAAAATAATCAGTGATAAGTTATTAGCAGCATGCAAGTTTTGCATGGATTTTTTACAAACTGTTTTAGGGAAACTCTGTACCTGTAGTGGGCTACTTTGGGCTGTTCCCTAACTCCTCTGGGGGAACATATGAACTTTTGCATTAGAGAGATAAGAAAAGGTTGAAAATTAACATTATCTATGGAGTCTTCTTACATGCTCTTAGATCATCTACCATTCTCCTTTTGTGGCTTTATTTCCTAAAACCCTGACAAAACAATACCTTCTTTTCTTCTTTGGCACAGACAAAGCTGGGGCTGGGGCGAGGGGTGAGGAGGAGGGCTCTGGTAGGGCTTGTTATCTCCCTTGCATGTTTGTGGCAAATTCTACCCTAATTTCTAAGTCAATCTACAAAAGCAGAAGTAATTATAAACCCTCCAACAAAATCCTCACACATTCTTAAAAGCAAAGTCACAGGAAATCAGTGGAGCTACATTCATATTTTAATGAATTTTCTTTTCTCTGCCTAATTCATATACAGATATTTTATACTTCATATTCTAGTTTGAAACCATCTATCATCATTGTTAAGAGTTTAAATTCTGTATCCCACATTCTACAAGGTAAGATACTGTATTTCACACTTGTGAAATGAGGGGTTTGGTCTGATTCTGTGATCCCTGTATTTTCTTCCACTTATCAAATTCCAGGATCCCACTCTGATAGTGTTTAGTGTGACAAGGGAAAACTGAGTTTAACATAAAGTTGGTTTGCTACAAAGTCTCAGGTAATTAAGAAATCTTAATTAACTTGGACGGCCTTTTTAGCTAGCTAGGTTTTCCCTTAATTATGGTAATAAGAACAAAGTCAATGAACTTACTACCTTTCCATTAAGTGCCTCTAAATGTTTTAGTCAGAAGAACAATGATTCTTGGACGATTATATATATCTCTGCATGATGAATCTTATCATTTGATTAGCTCACATAAGGTTTGAGTTCAAGGTGAAAACTAGGTATGGAAACATTAACATGGCTTTAATTCATTTATGTCATGAAAGCCTTTACAAAATACACTTGTTGACTTTCTCATAATGATTTAGGTACTCAGTGTTTTGGCATTTTTCCTTTTAACACTTGTTAGAGGTCAAGTGTCAATTGTATATTTTTCACTTTCTTATGTGTTCAAGCATATGTAAGGTGTTTTTTTAAAAAAAATACATGCAAAATTTACTATTCAGTGTATATAGTTCTGTGCCCTTGTGACATGTGAATAAAGTTGTGTATCCAACACCATGGTCATGATACTGAACATTTCCATTACACAAAAATTCTCTTGTACTTCTTTGTAATCAACTCTTTCCCCCAACTCTACCCTCTGGAAATCATGAGTCTGTTTTCTGTGCCTATAGTTTTGCCTGATCAGACTGTCATGATAAAATACAATGTATAGTCTTTTGAGACTTTGTCTTTGGCCCAACAAAATGCATTTGAGATTCATTCATCTCTGTGTGAATCAGTAGGTCACTCTTTTTCATTGCTGAATAGTGTTCCACTGTGTGACTGCTTTGCAGTTTGTTTATCCTTTTTCAAGTTGAAAGACACTTCATTTATTACTGGTTTTTGGCAATTATGAATAAAGCTGCTCTAAACATTTGCATACATTTTGTGTGCGTGGACAAAAGTTTTCATATTTCTTGGGCAAATACCTAGGAATGAGATTGCAGAGTAGTATGGTAAGCATGTGTTTAATTATAATAAACCATCAAACTATTTTCCAAGTTGGTTGCACCATTTTGCATTTCTACCAGTAATGTATGAGAATTCTTGATACTCCACATCCTCACCAGCATTTTGTTTTGTCAGTTTTTTATATTTTAGCCATTCTAATAGATGTATAATTGTCTTTCATTATATTTTTAATGATGCTGATCATCTTTTTACATGCTTATTTGCCATCCATACATTTTCTTTGGTAAAGTGTCTGTTCAGATCTTAGGCACAACAATGTACATTGTTTTCTTGTTATTGAATTTTGAGAGTTCTTCATGGATTCTGTTTACAAGTTCTTTGTCAGATACGTGACTTGTAAATATTTTCTCCTAATCTGTGGCTGATATTTTTATTTAATAGTGTCCTTCCTAAGGCAAAGTTCTTACATTTTGATGAAGTCCAATTTATCACGATTTTCCACATATGGATTACACTTTTGATGTCATATTTAAGAATTCTTTACACAATCTAAGGCCACAAAGATCTCCTATGTTTTCTTCTAAACTTTTTATAGTTTTACATTTTACATTTAGATCTATTTTCTGTTAATTTTTCAATAAAAAGTAAAATATACGTTGTGATTCATTTTTATTTCTTCATGTAGATATCCAATTGTTCCAGCATCATGACTAAAAAAACTCTCTTTTCTCCATTAAATTGCCTTTGCAATTTTGTCAAAAATCAGTTGTTCATATATAAGTAGGCCATTTATGAACTCCCTATTCTGTCCTATTGATCTAAGTGGCTATCCATTCACTATACTCTTATTAATGTAGCTTTACATTGTCTTGAAATTAGGTAATTTGAGGCTTCTTCATTCTTTTTTTAAATTTATTTGGTTATTTTAGTACCTTTGCCTTCCCATAAATTTTAGAATATTCTTGTCAAAAGTGTTGTGAGGTTTAGAGTGGTATTGTGTTGGCTCTACAGATGAGATTGGAGAGAACTGACAGCAATATTGACTCTTCCAATTCATTGATATAGCATATTTCTTCATATCTTTTTTGCTTTTTCTTTCATCAGTGTTTTGTACTTTTTATCATATTGTCCTGCATGCATTTTGTTAGGTTGATACCTATGTATTTAATTTTTTTGGTGTTATTGTAAATGGTACTATTTCAAGTTTTGAATTCTAATTATTCATTGCTAATGTGTAGAAATACTATTTATTTTTGTATATTGAGCTTGAATTCTGACACCTTGTTAAACTCACTTAATATTTCTAGAAACTCATTTATAGATTCATTTAGATTTTCTATGTAGACAATCATGTCATCTGGGAACAGAGGAAATTTGATTTCTTTTTTCTAATCTGTATGTCTTTTTAAAATTCCTCCCCCAGAGCACTGGTTGGGTGTTTCAGAATACTATTGAATAGGAATGGTGAAAGCATGCCTTATTCTCAATTTTAGGATGAAAGCATTTAGTCTTTCACCATTAAATATGATATTATCTGTGGTGTTTTTTGTAAATGACTTTTATCAGGTTAAGGAAGTTCCTGTACATTCATAGTTGCTGAGAGGTTCTTTTCTTTTTAAAATTATTTATGGAGATGACTTTTCTCAATTGCCTTTATGCATCTATTGAAGTGATCATGTGTTTTTTTCTTCTTTAGTCGGCTAAAATGATTAATTATATCAATTAACTTTTGAATGTTGAAACAACCTTACATTTCTGGGATAAACCCAAATTGATCATGATCCATTGCATATACTCTTTGATTTGATTTGCTAATATTTTAACTCTATTTTCATAGATTTTTGAATTTATATTTATGCACTGTATTTTTTATGTTGGTAATGTCTTTGGGTTTGGTATCAAGGTAATGCTGGTCACAGAAAATGATTTTGGACATCTCTCCTCTTTTATTTTATGGAAGTAATTGTGAAGAATTCATATACTCTCTTCCTTAAATCTCTTGTGGAATTGGCCAGGGAAATCACCTAGAACTGGAGTATTTTTGTTAGAAGATTTTAAACCAGAAGTTCAATTTATAGGACCATTCCAGTTATCTAATTTTCTTGAATGAGTTTTGGTAATTTGTTTGGTAGTTTGGAATGAGTTTTCCAAGGAATTTGGACCATTTCATTTATGTTGTTGGGGTTATGGGCTTACTGCTGTTTGTAGCACATCCTTATTATTATTTTAATATCTGTGCTGTCTGTAGTGATGTTCTGCTTTCATTCCTGATACTGGAAAAATGCATCTTCACCCTTTTTTTTCTTAGTCAGTCTTTCTTTAATAATTATACATTTTATTAATCTCTCAAAGAACCAGCTTTTGGTCTCATTGAATTTTCTTCATTATTTTTTATATTTTAGTTTCATTTATTTGTGCTTTTAGGAAAACTTAAGAGTCTATTGTGTTTATCCAGATACATGCCTTGCTGTTGTTTTTCCTTTATTCTTGAAGTTCCAAGTTTCCCTCTGGTTTCATTTCCCTTCCACCTGAAGAACTTCTTATTGCATTTACTTTAGAACTGATTTGCTGATGAAAAATGTCTCTTCACCTGAAACTTCATACATTTTCCTCCATTTGAAAGTGACTCTTTTTTGTCTTCATTTTTGAGGGGTATTTTTACTGGATATAGAATTCTCAGATGACAGTTCTTTTTTTCAACACTCTAAAGATGGTCTTCCACTTTCTTGTGGCTTTAGAAATTTCTGAAGAGAAATTCGTAATTCATTTGAATCACTTTTCTCCTTTTATGAGAGATGTCAATTTTCTCTAATTGTATTCAAGATTTTTTATTAAGTGTGAGACACTCAGGGTGCAGAATTTTAGGAGCTGCTCACTCTGGTGTGGTGAATGTACTGAGCTGGCACTTGCACAACCCTGAGAACTAGTGCCCTCCTCAATTTTGCTCCCTAGATGCCTACATTGCCTCACCCTCGTCACAGCCCTGTTTTACTCCCCAGCTCCTCAGGGCCTCCTCTCTTAGTTTCCTTGGCCAGCACGATGAGTGCTAGCCTCTTGCACTGTCTTATAGTTCCACACAACTAGGGCTGCCTGTGGTGTGATGAGCCAAGAGGACAGAGAGGAAAACTTAACAGGGACATCCCTGTATACTCTTTGGACCACAAACATCCTTTTCCCCATTTTCTCTGGCCAGAGAGATGGGTTTTCCTCTCAGGGGTGCTGGTGCCCACACAACCATCCATGCTGTGATGACAATGCAGCTCTGTGACTTGGGCTGCCCTCCAGGCATGTCCAGGAGAGAAAAATGAAAGAGATAGAGATAAATAGATAGATAGAGAGAGAGAGAGAGAGAGAGAGAGAGAGAGAGAGAGAGAGAGAGAGAGAGAACCCTCTACTTTGCCGGAGTGCCTTTTCTCAGTCCTCTAGCCAGAAAAAAAGGATGTTTCTTTCAGAGGTTTTGTTGTGCATTTCCACACCTCACTGCCCTGGGGGTCAAAGAAGGAAAAAAAGGAACAAAACAAGGAACTCAACACACTCTGGTTGCTCTTTAAGTTTCCTAATAGTGTTTATTTTTCAAAATTCTCAGGTTCTTACTTTTTGTATTCTGTGCAGTGTTTAGTTGTAAGCAGTGGGAGAGAAGCTGTGTGGTAAGTTTATTCCATCTTGGCACACACTCGTACTCCTAAGGTAATTTTAAAGGTGGAAAACATATATAAAGATGAGTAAATTCCTGACAGACTAAGGAAGTGATGGCCATATTTTTCGAATCATTTTTCAGTGTACATAGATTGACACTTTAAAATATATCTATGGAGGCAAATTACTCAAAACTGGGTTTGTTATGGAAAATGTAGGAGGTGTGTTTAGCAGGTCTTTTTGATCTTAGACTGGGATGGGTGTCTCTTCTTTACATTGTCAAAATACTGTGACACTGCTTTCTTAGTTTTTTTCTACACTGAATTGCAATAATCCATTTCCTTATCTTTCTCTTACATTAAACAATTCAGTTCTTGAGAAAAGGAGCTATGTCTTATTCTCCTGGACATTCTCAGCATCTAGTAATAATGCCTGGTAATTGATAGTCATTGAATAAATATTTGTGAATAAATGGATAAACCAAGCTATGGAAGGCTCATTCACAGCTTTTCCACATATAGATACTTACATATAAAGGATTCTTCACCCAGACATGTATTATTTACCCAGATGCTGTGAAGTCAACCTGTCCTTTGAGCTAACTCTGATACTTTCCCACACATTTATTTTTTTTTTCAGATTCTCAGGGACTTATGTTCTCATGGTCAATTTTTACTTTGATATTTCAATCCAATTACAACTTACCTCCTTTGACACTGCTTTGGATGCACGGTGAATCAAACATGGGATTTAGCTTTTTTCTTTGTTTATTCCCCACGTCCTTTATGCAAGGTGTGTGTGTGCGCGCTTGTGAGTGCGATCTTCAAGAAAGCACATGATGATGAAGATTATCACCTTGTAGACAAAAAAACTGAATAGTAGATGCTTTTGAGAGTCTGTCCACCACATTGCTACACAATTTTCTTTCCCCTCTCTAGTTTCAGTTTCCCTCACATCATTATACAGAACGATTTATCTTTTCATCCTTCTACAGAGTTTGGGTCTACTTTTGCATATCCAAAGACCCATTACTGGGCTCTGCTAAAATAAAGGGTAATCTAAACTCTTTAGTCCAACAGAAGGACTGGCAGAGGCTTTAAAGCTTCAGTTTTCTTTTGCCTTTCTCTCAAGGAGCATATAGACATTTATTTTTCAATAGGTATGATTTAAGCCATACTCTCTACCCTGCTTCCTTACTTCCTCAACAAACAGAAGAAGTTAAAGTCAGCTTTGAGTTTCAAACGACAATTAAACTATACTGCTACACAATCTGATACACATACATGTTCATTTCCCAAAGACCCATAAAAGGCATACCTCACTAAGAAGAGCAACCCTACCTGTTTACAAAAGAGCATGAGATTTGGAATTGGAAGATCTGTGCTTGAATCCTGGCAATACAGCTTCCCACCTTATTTGAGATAAGCCTTTGTCACAAACTGTGGAGGGCTCATTTATATCTTTTCTACATAAAGATGCTTATACATAAATCTGCATATTTTTGTCATCTATTTATTATCTCTTTGAGCTTCAGTTTTATCACCTGTAAAATGAGAATAATTATATCTTTGGATGCAAAATTGCTGTAGGAATTAAATGAAATAATATATATATCAAGGCATTTTGTAAAAATATTATTTGTCCTATAAATAATAGTTATTAAATATTAACTATTTAATATTAACTATTAAATAGTTATTATTGTCATTATTATGTATCTGAATTTTAGTGGTGATTATCTCAAGAGGAGTTGTTATTTACTTTTCAACATTGAAGCCAAAGGCTGTCACTCCCAATAAATTCTGAAGCAACTACTTTATGATGGAAGCACCTGGAGGTCAAGTGGTGCCTGAGGCGACTTCTCCATACACAGAGGGTGCCCTGTAATGTGAGGGCACTTCTTTCTATTGTATCACCATACCTCACTTTCTCTCCTTTCTGGACTCCAACATAGGGGAAGATTTCCATGTGGTAATGGAGAGGATTAGAGGTGGGGAGGAGAAGACAAAAAAATAAGTATACAGGACCCTGTAAGTTACTGGCCTCTAGTCATATCCAGGAAATTTTATCTGGGCTGGTAAAGATTCTGTCATCCTTGTAGAACAAATAAGTCTAATGCAAATATGTTTAGTAGCTTCCCTCATGTCTGTTTGCTCATTAGCTCGATGACCGAATCACCTTTGATGACAATTCTTGGTTGTTTTCAACTGTAGCTAAATTTGATCAAGTAATCTAGATATTACAGTTCAAAATTTATCTCCAGGAATGTTTGGACTGCAGGCAAATTGTGAAATAGCCTCTTGTTGGGGAACTGTAGCTATACCCTATGAACCATAGAACTTATATTAGCCACATCAAATCTCCTATGAGAACAGCACTGGGCCTTTCGGAATTTCTTTGGTTTGTACATGAATTTGATTAAATGAAAAGGAAAAATGTTCTGGAAAATTACTTGTAGTGATGAGCTTCTAAGAAGCATATAACTGTGACCAGATGCCTTGGCATTATCGTTAAATAAATCCTTTGGAAGTTTAATGGTCATCTTTCAAATCCACTTACTGTGATAAATGTTCACACTAACTAAGGTCATTGGATTTGAAAGGCTAGCTTGCATCACTCCTCACTTACTAAACCAATTTTTTGAAAAATTGAAAGACAATTTTACAACAAAATAAAAGAAAGCTTAAACAATGAAATATAAGTCATTTACTATATATTATCCTAATCCAGTAATTGATTTCCTAGTTTTCAAATGCTCTTTCAATTCCATATGCATTTGTTATTTTGTAGTTTCTGTCTTGGTAGTCAGATTTATAATCTGTTTTTACTTAGCATTATGATACCATTAACACTTTCTATCATGCCCACTAGTGTTCACATTGTCTATTTTAATAGCTGCTTGATAAGAGTATAATATTACATTATTTCATTAACTTAATGTGCCATCATTTACATGGACATTTAAATAGTTTTCAAGTATTTGCTGCTATAGCTATTAGGGCACTATCTTCATGGATTTAGCTTTTCATTGTTATTTTGTTCTATTATTTCTTTAGGATCCATTTTCTAGTAGATTGAAATAATTATTGTACTATCTTACAATGCCACAAGCACATAGGATTATACCAAGGTCAATACAATATTGCCATTTTTCAGAATGAATATTTTAAACTTTGAATAGTTCAAATAATTTAATAGGTAAAAATTGTTATCTCAAGATTGACTTTACATTTTTATTAATAGTGAAGTTGAACATTTTCCATATATTTATTCATTAGAGTTTCCTTTTGTGTGACTGAATTGTTGCTATCCCTTGTCCACTTTCTCTATTGGTGGCTTGAGCTATTTTCTTGTAATATATATTTACAACTTGCTGCAAATAGTTTCATAACTTTGGTTTTCCTCTTTATTTTTTTATGCAAATGACTTAATTTTAGATGGTCAAGCAAGTCTTCAATTCTCTTTATGATTTCTTGTATTGCTTTAAATAGAGGAAATAATCATTTCTCCAAAGATCTGGTAAATAATATTTTGATTTTTTCTATTTTCCTACACTAAAAATTTTTAATTTAACTCTTAATCCTTGAGTTTATTTTGAAGAGTTGGTAGTCATTTATATACATCGAATTGGCAGCTTTAATAAAATAATATGCTATCATATTTCTATGTGCAAGCATGGAGAAAGAGATAAAGTTGCTAAGCAAACATGAAGAAAAAAAAAATTTCCAAGGGCAGAGAGTTATTATAAACTGACAAATGTATAACTATTTCTTTTTTTCTTTTTAGAAATTTTAAAAGAATTTTTATTGGAGTATAGTTGCTTTACAATGTTGTGTTAGTTTCTGCTGTACAGCAAAGTGAATCAGTTGTATACATATATATATATATATATATATATATATATATATATATCTCCCCTTTTTTTAGATTTCCTTCCCATTTACGTTACCACAGAGCATTGAGTAGAGTTCCCTGTGCTATACAGTAGGTTCTCATTAGCTATATATTTTATAAATAGTAGTATATATATGTCAATCCCAATCTCCCAATTTATCCTACCCTCCCCTTCTCCCCCTTGGTATTCATAAGTTTGTTCTCTACATCTGTGTCTCTATTTCTTTTTTTTTTTAACATCTTTATTGGAGTATAATTGCTTTACAATGGTGTGTTAGTTTCTGCTTTACAACAAAGTGAATCAGTTATACATATACATATGTTCCCATATCTCTTCCCTCTTGTGTCTCCCTCCCTCCCGCCCTCCCTATCCCACCCCTCTATGTGGTCACAAACCACCTAGCTGATCTTGTGTCTCTATTTCTGCTTTGCATGGATAAAAAAGTTGTTGTACATATATACAATGGAAAATTACTCAGCCATAAAAAGGAATGAAATAGTGCCATTTGCAGAGATATGGATAGACCTAGAGAGTGTCATACAGAGTGAAGTAAGTCAGAAAGAGACATATAAATATAGTACAGTATCGCTTATTTGTGGAATCTAGAAAAATGGTACAGATGAACTTATTTGTAACTATTTCTTATTTCTTTACATGACCATATTGAGAAACTGATGAACACTTGAAAAAATTATATCCTATAAAATATTTCTCTTTTTTCTATTTTCTGGAAGATTTTATGTTATGTTGAAATTATATGTATCTTGGAAGTTTGGTGGAAATATTCTGCAGTATTACCTGAGTGTGGATTTTTGTGTGAAAATTTCAAAATAGTTATGAAACTTCCTACTTCTTCCTGACTATTTTGATGTTATTATTATTTTTTGCTAGTGCATTTTCATTTCATCTAAGTTTTCAAAATGTTTGGCATACAGTTGTTCATAGTGCTTTCTTAGCATTTAAAATATCTCTTATGTAACTATAGTTATTCCTCTTTTAAAAAAATTGTCTTTAATTTTAATTTTTTTTTTTTTTTTGGTGGTATGTGGGCCTCTCACTGTTGTGGCCTCTCCCGTTGCAGAGCACAGGCTCCGGACGCACAGCCTCAGTGGCCGTGGCTCATGGGTCCAGCCGCTCCGTGGCATGTGGGATCTTCCCAGACCGGGGCACGAACCCGTGTCCCCTGCATCAGCAGGTGGATTCTCAACCACTGCGCCACCAGGGAAGCCCCTATTCCTCTTTTTGATCACATTTTAATTTGTTTCTTCCCTCTGTCTCTTTTCTGAATTAATTTTCCAGAGAATTATTGAGCTTATCTCTTTAAAGAGTTGAACTTGTCTTTGGTGATGGTCTCTAATGACTTTGTTTTCTATTTTGTTTATTTTCTGCTTTTAACTTGATTACTTTTTTCCAATTTTATTATGCTTCACCCGTTAATTTTAGCTTTTTAATTTTCTAATATAAGCTTATTTTAAAGCTAAAATTTCCCTCTAAAAACCACTTTTATTCCACAGATTTTGATATTCCACAGATTTTGATATACAATATTTTCTTCTAAGTATTTTAACATTTCTATTATGATTTCCTTTTCAACTTTTCAGTTATTTAAAAGAGATATTTACAAATTTCCAAATGTATGGAAATTCTTAATTTTTCTTTTATTATTGATTTTGAATTTAATTGCATTGTGGTAGAAAAACATAAACTGTATGATATCAGTTCTTTGAAGTCCTTTGAGACTTGACTTATGGTCAGTTTTTGTATATGTCCCTTGTATGCATGGAAAGAATGTACATTTTTTAATTGACAGGTGCTGATTTATATATGTTCATTAATCAGTCATGTTATTTATGTTGTTCAAATCTTCAGTATCTATTTTTATGTGCTTGGCATATTGGTAGTATGGGAGGTGGGTTGAAATATTCCATGATAAGGGTGGTTTATAATTTTTTGTAATCTTTTGTTTTTGCTGGTATATTTTTTATTAGGATGATACATCTTTAGAACTGTTATATTTTCTAGGTGAGTCGACATTTTATCAATATGAGTGGTAATCACTGATAGAGGTTTTCTCTTAAAGTTTATTTTGTGTTATATTAATATCTCTATGCAAACTTATTTTTAAGGTGTTTTCCTTTTTCTCTCCTATTTTATTTTATGCCCTTCTTTGACTTAAAACAATTCAATCTAACAATCTGTCTTATAACTGACAAATTTAGTCCATTTAATCCATTGTAATTATTGATATATTAAGACTTCTTTATATCTTATTTTGTGTTTATTATTTTCCCATTTTCCTATGCTTTTTTTTTCTGATGAACAGAACACATGATTTCAATATCCTTTCTAGCTCTAACATTCTATGATATTGTAAAGTAGGTAAAACTAAATGAAAACCAGTGTGGTTCAAGCTGTATATTTAGTAGCCACCAGTGTGAGGGAGAGAAGTCAGGAATTACTGCACTTGAAATCTTTCTTGAAGGATAGACTCTATCTGAATAAGCAGAAAGACAAAGATTAACAGTAGGAAACAAGATGAAGGATATACATTGCAAGAGAAGTTTACAACATTGGAAGTAGATAATAAACTGGAGGTCAGGGAAGAGAGATGTTAGGTCATGTCTACCAGAAGAAAAAGACTTGCAACAGAAAAGAAAGGTGAAAGGGGAGAGGAAGACTGGGTGGAAAGCTGATTATAACAAGAAGCACAAGAAATATTACAAACATATCTTGTAGATGTTTACTCCAGAGATTGGAGAAGCAGCTTCATATCTTGCAGTGAGCTGTCCATAGTCTCAGAGTGGTCATGTGAAAGAATCTTTCCTGTCTTTTTGATACAGGAGAAGCAGTTTGGAAGTTAATTGTTTCTGGTAGTCTTGGGTGCAGGGAAACCACAGGTGTTTTTTTTTTTTTTTTTTGTTTTTTTTGTGGTACACGGGCCTCTCACTGTTGTGGCCTCTCCCGTTGTGGAGCACAGGCTCTGGATGCACAGGCTCAGCGGCCATGGCTCACGGGCCCAGCCGCTCCGCGGCATGTGGGATCTTCCCGGACCGGGGCAAGAACCCGTATCCCCTGCATCGGCAGGCGGATTCTCAACCACTGCGCCACCAGGGAAGCCCTCAGGTGTTATTTTTTGACCATTGAAATCCTGTTTCCATAAGAATGGTGACACATATCATTGGAAGTGACATCCAAGTTGTCACAACATGCCAAGGTCCCCAAATGCTGTCAATCTGTGGACTTCTCCTTTGGGAGAGATGACCTTTTCTGAAATGTTTATTAGAAAGCTCAGAAAGTAAACTTGACTTCCTAGCACCATTTATAGTTTTTGTAAGTGTAAGGGCAAAGGCTATCTTACACAGTGTTGTAGAAAATGTTTGTAATTTTGGAGGAAGGGAATAGAAAATACTAGTAAATAAATCTCATTGTAAGAGAGCAAGATTTGTGTGCCCTCATTTACATTCCAGTCTAGGAAATGGTCTTTCATTGGATGATAAGAAAAAGGCAGAAGCTTGTTCATGACCCTTCTATTAAAACCAAATTTATGAGTAAAAAATAAATAATTATTGAAAATTTTCAGGAATTATGAGGGAAGAATTGAGGCGTGTGTTCTGCAGGTTTCGCTCTTGCTATCTCTAAAAAATCTGCACTGCCCAATTGCTACTCTTATCCCAGGGAGCTGAATGATGATGATAAGATATCTCTCCCACATGAGCAATCTGAACAGTGTAACAAAATGTCACTTTGCTGAAGATTAGATGTCAGCAGGAGGTCAAAAAAGCAAATGCATGAGTCAGTTCCTCAAAAACTCCCCTACTTCTTGTACCAGCTAAAGGAAACTTGCTATTAGGGCTGAAATTTGTGTAACCTTCTTCAGACTGCATTTGGTGTTTTGTCATTAGTTTTTTCAAAAGGTCACAGTAAGGAAAGCTGAACAATTTTGTGATGCTCAGCTGTCAAAACTATTTTCCATAAAGTCCCAATTATTAAGAGCATTCTACTGGCACAGAGGTAGACAGAATGATCAATGAACAGGCTAGATGACCCAGACCCTCAAATATGTAAACACTTAATATACAGTTAAATCCTCATTTCACATCATGTATCTAAAAAAGTGTTAGATCTTAATATAATGAACTACACAAGCATTGTAAGAAACTGTCAGTGATTACTTCCCTGATCTCTGAACTGGAAAAAAATTTGTAGGGTGAATGCAGGCAGTATAGAATACTTTGATTAAGAGCATGGCTGTGGAGTCAGCAACCTGTGATTTAATTCTAGCTAGCAATTTACTAGCTTTTTCACTTAGGCAAATTGCCTAATCTTTCCAAATTCACAGTTCTGCAATCTGTAAAATGGGAGTGACAGTAGAAACTATCTTGGGCAAATTACATTTCCTCATCTAAAATAGTAGTAAAATAATAAAGATTGTCATAGTATATAGTAACTGGAATAATAATAAAATCTAGTTTGTTTTTGCCAGGACAAAATGAAATAGTAAGGAAAGCTATAGCATAATAATTGTCTCATAATCACATCCTTTGTCATCTAGTATCATTGTTAATTTATACATTGGAACAAAGAAGGGAAAGATATGGCTATGTAAAATAGCAACAATTTAATAAAAGAAACTTAAAGGGAAACAGCAAGCAAAAATATTTTAAAAAATCTGTCTAATATATAAACTTCCTTTGGATCCAATTTTTTTGGTATAATTTCTAGTGGGTCTATTGGCAATAAATTTTCATGGCTTCCTTTTTTTTTTCTGAAAGCACCTTTATTTTTCTCATTTTTGAGGGTTATTTTCACTGGATATAGAACTCCATGTTGACAATTCTATTCTTTCAGATCTTATGTATATCATTCTATTATTTTCTGGCCTAAATTGCTTTTGATATGAAGTCAACTGTCATTTTTTCATTATTCCCCTGCAAGTAATGATTTTTTTCTCCTGGGGTTATTTTTAAGATCTTTATTTTTGTTTTCCAGAAGTTAAACTCTGATGAACATATGTGTGATTTTCTTTATATTTATCCTGATTGGAGTTCAATGATATTTTTGGATTTGCTAATATATTTTTGATCAATTTTAGAAAAAAGTTGGCCAAATTTTTTTCTATGCCATTCTCTCTCTTTCCTTCCAAGACTTCAATTACATGAATATTAGAGTACTTGATATTGATTCAGTTATAACTGAAGTTTTGTTAGCTTTTTTCCCCCCAGTTTTTTTTTTTTTTTCCTCTTTATACTTCAGTTTGGATGATTTTCATTGACTTGCCTTCAAGTTCACTGGTCTATTTTTTTTGTGTGTGTAATTTGCTATCAATCTCATCCAATGATTGTTTTCAAAAAATTTTTTTGATTTCAGATATTGTATTATTTAGTTCTTAGATTTACAGTTGCCCCTTGAACAACATGTATTTGAACTGTGCAGGTCCACTTATACACAGATTTTTTCAATAAATATGTATTAAAGTACTACATGACACACAGCTGGTTGAATCCAGAGATGCAGAACTGTGGATATGGTGGGCCGACTATAAAACTATATGAGGATTTTCAACTGTGCGGGGTCAGTGCCCCAACCCCTGTGTTGTTCAAGGATCAATTGTATTTTTTATTATAATGCTGAAATCTCTTATTAAATTCTCAATATATACCCTTATATCTATATTTTTTATATAACTGTGTATTATTGTTATCAATATCTTAATTATTTTAAAATCCTATCTGAAAATAGCAAATCTGGATTGTTCTGAGTCTGTTTTTCTTGAATGACGTTTCTCTTGACTGTTAGTTACATGTTCCTGTCTTTTCCCTGTGGTCCCCCCTCCTCCCCAGGCTAGTAAATTTTCATTGACTACTGGATATTTTGAATGACACTTTATAGAGACTGGGTTCTGTTATCTTCCACTAGAGGATGTTTAGTTTTGTTTTAGAAGGCAGTTAAATTACTGACTGCTCATCCTGAACCTGTGATGGCTTAGTTCTATAATCTGCAAGACCAGATCCCCTTTCTTACTATAATTCCTAGGGCAAATTCTTTAGTTGTGAAATGTTTCCTTTACTCCTTAAGTGGTTTTTCTGTGTTTCCATGAAAAGTTTGAGGCATTTTCCAAGTTCCTCCAATTTTGAGGTCTAGAATTACACATTTTCCCCTTATTCATCTCTTTTAGGTTTCCAGCTACTGTTTTCACTGTGGTATCCTTGGCATGTCTCTCATGTATGTGCAATTTGGAGATTAGACAAGCATTTGAGGGAAAGCTCACATGCAAAGTTGGGTCCTTATGGATTTCTTTCTTATCTGCAATTTCCCCCTTTAATTTCCAACCACTCTTGCAGTTCCAAACTCCTTTTCCTGATTCCTTAGGTCAAAACCAAACCAAAACAAAACAATCTGTGCCTTGCTTTGCAAGTTGTAGCCACTCCATGCTATGGAGTGCCCTCAAGGAACAAATTATATAAACATATGTGATTTTCAGGAGTCAAATACCTTCCATCTTCTGTTTGATTTTGGTGCTTTCCTGTGCCTTCAAGCAGTCATTTAAAGAAATTTTTTCCAGAGTTTGTAATTGTTATTTGCAAGAGGGTTAGTCTGATATAGAAGTTCTTCCATTATTTACTGGAATCCTGCTTATAAATCATTACATATGTCCAAAATATTCAGAGGTGGAAGCATTTAGATAAAAAAACAAAAAGTTCACTTGTAAAGAGTGCAGGAGAGTCAGACTTCAGGAGGACTGGCTCATGAAATACAGAACACAAAAAGTATTTTAGGGAATCAAAGTGCAAAACTGCATGGCTACCAAGTTTATTTTGGCCTTCTCATAGTGAAAGATGACAACTCTGTCACAATTATAAATTTCAGAAAGTTTATGACACGTCCTCAGACAGCAGCATAGCTAAAACCTAAGAAAATAATTTTGTTAGAGTCCAGATTGACAAGAAATATTCAAGTTTTATTATTTTAGAGACCAGAATCATTCAGAGTAACTTTTGCTTGTTTTTTTGTTTGTTGTTTGCTTTTTATCTTAGAGTGAAAAGTGTGGATTATTCTTATTTTCTTTTTTGAATGGTATTTGGTTATTGAGACACAGAGATTCTTTTTTAACATCTTTATTGGAGTATGATTGCTGTACAATGGTGTGTTTCTGCTTTACAACAAAGTGAATCAGTTATACATATACATATGTTCCGATATCTCTCCCCTCTTGCATCTCCCTCCCTCCCACCCTCCCTATCCCACCCCTCTAGGTGGTCACAAACCACCAGGCTGATCTCCCTGTGACATGCTGCTGCTTCCCACTAGCTATGCACACTACATTTGGTAGTGTATATATATCCATGCCACTCTCTCACTTAGTCACAGCTTACCCTTCCCCCTCCCCATATCCTCAAGTCCATGCTCTAGTAGGTCTGTGTTTTATTCCCAACCTACCCCTAGCCTCTTCATGACATTTTCTTTTTTCTTAGATTCCATATATATGTGTTAGCATATGTTATTTGTTTTTCTCCTTCTGATTTATTTCACACTGTATGACAGACTCCAGGTCCATCCACCTCACTACAAATAACTCAATTTCATTTCTTTTTATGGCTGAGTAATATTCCATTGTATTTATGTGCCACATCTTCTTTATCCATTCATCTGTCGATGGACACTTAGGTTGCTTCCATGTCCTGGCTATCGTAAATAGAGCTGCAATGAACATTTTGGTACATGACTCTTTTTGAATTCTGGTTTTCTCAGGGTATATGCCCAGTAGTGGGATTGCTGGGTCATATGGTAGTTCTATTTGTAGTTTTTTAAGGAACCTCCATACTGTTCTCCATAGTGGCTGTATCATTTGTTCAGTTGTTCACCATTGAGGATGATGTTGGTTGTGGGTTTATCATATATGGCCTTTATTATGTTCAGGAAATTTCCCTCTATGTCTACTGTCTGCATGGTTTTTATCATAAATGGGTGTTGAATTTTGTCAAAGGCTTTCTCTGCATCTATTGAGATGATCATATGGTTTTTCTCCTTCAGTTTGTCAATATGGTGTATGACATTGATTGATTTGCGTATATTGAAGAATCCTTGCATTCCTGGAATAAACCCCACTTGATCATGGTGTATGATCCTTTTAATGTGCTGCTGTTGGATTCTGTTTGCTAGTATGTTGTTGAGGATTTTTGCAACTATGTTCATTAGTGATATTGGCCTGTAGTTTTCTTTCTTTGTGATTTCTTTGTCTGGTTTTGGTATCAGGGTGATGGTGGCCTCATAGAATGAGTTTGGGAGTGTTCCTCCCTCTGCTATCTTTTGGAAGAGTTTGAGAAGGATAGGTGTTAGCTCTTCTCTAAATGTTTGATAGAATTCACCTGTGAAGCCATCTGGTCCTGGGCTTTTGTTTGTTGGAAGATTTTAAATCACAGTTTCAATTTCAGTCCTTGTGATTGGTCTGTTCATATTTTCTATTTCTTCTTGGTTCAGTCTAGGCAGCTTGTGCATTTCGAAGAATTTGTCCATTTCTTCCAGGTTGTCCATTTTATTGGCATAGAGTTGCTTGTAGTAATCTCTAATAATCTTTTGTATTTCTGCAGTGTCAGTTGTTACATCTCCTTTTTCATTTCTAATTCTATTGATTTGAGTCTTCTCCCTTTTATTCTTGATGAGTCTGGCTAATGGTTTATCAATTTTGTTTATCTTCTCAAAGAACCAGCTTTTAGTTTTATTGATCTTTGCTATTGTTTTCTTCATTTCTTTTTCATTTATATCTGATCTGATCTTTATGATTTCTTTCCTTCTGCTAAATTTGGGGTTTTTTGTTCTCCTTTCTCTAATTGCTTTAGGTGCCAAGTTAGGTTGTTTATTCGAGATGCTTCCTGTTTCTTAAGGTATGATTGTATTGCCATAAACTTCCCTCTTAGAACTTCTTTTGCTGCATCCCATAGGTTTGGGGTCATCGTGTCTGCATTGTCATTTGTTTCTAGGTATTATTTGATTTCCTCTTTGATTTCTTCAGTGATCACTTGGTTATTAAGTAGTGTATTGTTTAGCCTCCATGTGTTTGTATTTTTTACAGATCTTTTCCTCTAATTGATATCTAATCTCATAGCATTGTGGTCGGAAAAGATACTTGATATGATTTCAATTTTCTTAAATTTACCAAGGCTAGATTTGTGACTGAAGATATGAGCTATCCTGCAGAATGTTCCATGAGCACTTGAGAAAAATGTGTATTCTGTTGTTTTTGGATGGAATGTCCTATGAATACCAATTAAGTCCATCTTGTTTAATGTATCATTTAAAGCTTGTGTTTATTTATTTTCATTTTGGATGATCTGTCCATTGGTGAAAGTGGGGTGTTAAAGTCCCCTACTATGATTGTGTTACTGTCAATTTCCCCTTTTATGGCTGTTAGTATCTGCCTTATGTATTGAGGTGCTCCTATGTTGGGTGCATAAATATTTACAATTGTTATATCTTCTTCTTGGATCGATCCCTTGATCATTATGTAGTGTCCTTTTTTGTCTCTTGTAATAGCCTTTATTTTAATGTCTGTTTTGTCTGATATAAGAATTGCTACTCAAGCTTTCCTCTGATTTCCATTTGCATGGAATATCTTTTTCCATCCCCTCACTTTCAGTCTGTATGTGTCCCTAGGTAGGAAGTGGGTCTCTTGTAGACAGCATATATACATGTCTTGTTTTTGTATCCATTCAGCCAGTCTGTGTCTCTTGGTGAGCATTTAATCCATTTACATTTAAGGTAATTATTGATATGTATGTTCCTATTACAATTTACTTAAATATTTTGGGTATGTTCTTGTAGATCTTTTCTTTCTCTTGTGTTTCTGGCCTAGAGAAGTTCCTTTAGCATTTGTTGTAAAGCTGGTTTGGTGGTGCTGAACTCTCTCAGCTTTTGCTTGTCTGTAAAGGTTTTAATTTCTCCATCAAATCTGAATGAGATCCTTGCTAGGTAGAGTAATCTTGGTTGTAGGTTTTTCTCCTTCATCACTTTAAACATGTCCTGCCACTCCCTTCTGGCTTGCAGAGTTTATGCTGAAAGATCAGTTCTTAACCTTATGGGGATTCCCTTGTGTGTTATTTGTTGTTTTTCCCTTGCTGCTTTTAATATGTTTTCTTTGTATTTAATTTTTGATAACTTGATTAATATGTGTCTTGGCATGTTTCTCCTTGGATTTGTCATGTATGGGACTCTCTGTGCTTCCTAGACTTGATTAACTATTTCCTCTCCCATATTAGGGAAGTTTTCAACTATAATCTCTTCAAGTATTTTCTCAGTCACTTTCTTTTTCTCCTTCTTCTGGGACCCTATAATTCAAATGTTGGTGCGTTTAATGTGGTCGCAGAGATCTCTGAGACTGTCCTCAGTTCCTTTCATTCTTTTTTTAAATTCTGCTCTGCGGTAGTTATTTCCACTATTTTATCTTCCAGGTCACTTATCCGTTCTTCTGCCTCAGTTATTCAGCTATTGATCCCTTCTAGAGTATTTTAAATTTCATTTATTGTGTTTTTCATCGTTGTTTGTTTCCTCTTTAGTTCTTTTAGGTCCTTGTTAAATGTTTCTTGCATTTTCTCTATTCTATTTCCAAGATTTTGGATCATGTTTACTATAATTATTCTGAATTCTTTTTCAGGTAGACTGCCTATTTCCTCTTCATTTGTTAGGGCTGGTCTGTTTTTACCTTGCTCCTTCATCTGCTGTGTGTTTTTCTGTCTTCTCATTTTTCTTATCTTACTTTGTTTGCAGTCTCCTTTTTGCAGGTTGCAGGTTCGAAGTTCCTGTTGTTTTTGGTGTCTGTCCCCAGGGGCTAAAGTTGGTTCAGTAGGTTGTGTTGGTTTCCTGGTTGGGGGGACTGGTGCCTGTGTTCTGGTGGATGAGGCTGGATCTTGTCTTTCTGGTGGGCAGATCCACGTCTGGTGGTGTGTTTTGGGGTGTCTGTAGCCTTATTATGATTTTAGGCAGCCTCTCTTCTAATGGACAGGGCTGTGTTCCTGTCTTGCTAGTTGTTTGGCATAGGGTGTCCAGCACTGTAGCTTGTTGGTCGTTGCGTGAAGCTGGGTCTTGGTGTTGAGATGGAGATCTCTGGGAGATTGTCACCATTTGATATTACGTGGAGCTGGGAGGTCTCTTGTGGACCAGTGTCCTGAAGTTGGTTCTCCCACCTCAGAGGCACAGACCTGATGCCTGCCTGGAGCACCAAGAGCCTTTAATCCACACGTCTCAGAATAAAAGAGAGAAAAAGTAGAAAAGAAAGAAAGAAAGAAAGAAAGAAAGAAAGAAAGAAAGAAAGAAAGAAAGAAAGAAAGGGGATAAAATAAAATAGGATAAAATAAAATACTTTAAAAATAATTATTAAGAAGAAAAATTAAAACAAAACAAAACAAAAGAAAACGGGACGGTCAAAACCCTAGGACCAATGGTGAAAGCTAAGCTATACAGACAAAATATCACACAGAGGCATACACATTCACACTCACAAAAAGAGAAACCGTGGAAAAAAGTAATACATCTTGTTCCCAAAGTCCACCCCCTCAAATTGGGATGATTTGTTGTCTATTCAGGTATTCCACAGATGCAAGGTACATCAAGTTGATTGTGGACATTTAATCCACTGCTTCTGAGGCTGCTGGGAGAGATTTCCCTTTCTCTTCTTTGTTCTCACAGCTCCTGGGGTTCCACTTTGGATTTGGCTCCACCTCTGCATGTAGGTCGCCTGAGGGCGTCTGCTCTTTGCTCAGACAGGACGGTGTTAAAGGAGCAGCTGATTCATGGGCTCTGGCTCACTCAGGCCGGGAGTGGGGGGGGGAGGGGCATGGAGTGTGGCGCGAGTGTGCGGTGGCAGAGGCCGGCGTTACGTTGCACCAATCTGAGGTGTGCCTTGCGTTCTCCCGGGGAAGTTCTCCCTGGATCACGGGATCCTGGCAGTGGTGGGCTGCACAGGCTCCTGGGAGGGCTGGTGTGGACAGTGACCTGTGCTTGCACATAGGCTTCTTGGTGGCGGCAGCAGCAACCTTAGCGTCTCATGCCCATTTCTGGGGTCCGCGCTGATAGCTGCGGCTCGTGTCCGGCTCTGGAGCTCCTTTAAGCGGTGCTCTTAATCCCCTCTCCTTGCACACCAGGAAACAAAGGGGCAATAAAAAGTGTCTTGCCTCTTAGGCAGTTCCAGACTTTTTCCCAGATTCCCTCCTGGCTAGCCATGGTGCACTAGCCCCCTTCAGGCTGTGTTCACACAGCCAATCCCAGTCTTCTCCTTGGGATCTGGCCTCCGAAGGCCGAGCCTCAGCTCCCAGTCCCTGCGCGTCCCAGCGGGTGAACAGACAAGCCTCTCGGGCTGGTGAGTGCTGGTTGACACCTTCCTCTGCGGGAGTCTCTCCACTTTGCCCTCCACACCCTGTTACTGGCTCTGAAGCCTCCCCCTCCACCATCTGCAGTCTCTGCCCGCGAAGGGGCTTCTAGTGTGTGGAAACCTTTCCTGCTTCACGGCTCCCTCCCACTGGTGCAGGTCCCGTTCCTATTCTTTTGTCTTTGTTTATTCTTTTTTCTTTTCCCCTACCCAGGTACATGGGGACTTTCTTGCCTTTTGGGAGGTCTGAGGTCTTCTGCCAGTGTTCAGTGGGTGTTCTATAGGAGCAGTTCCACATGTAGATGTATTTCTGATGTATCTGTGGGGAGGAAGATGGTCTCCGCGTCTTACTCTTCCACCGTCTTCTGTCCGCTCCTCAAGACATAGAGATTTGATCTTTGAGAGACAGAGATTTTATGAGTCTGTCCTATTTCTTATCATTATGCCATATGTAACATTCTTTTTAGGAAGTTGAAAATATGCCTCAAGTTCCTTAAAGCTGTTCATATTCTTTTGTCAATAATTCTAATATACAAGACGCTTACACAAATTGATGAGAAAAACATTAAAATTTGAATGGAAGAATAGGCATACATGAATCAGACAATTAACAGAGGAAATAAAAATTAAAAACATGGGAAAATGTTCCAAATCATCAAACATCAAACAAATTCGAAGTAAAAAAATAACATCCAATTGTCCTGGTGTTACAGTAATGAAGAATATAATACTTAATGTTCACAAGGATACCATTAAATGGATAGTCTCATGTACTACTGGTAGAAGTATAACTTGACAAAACTTTTTTGAAAGCCATTTGTTTATATGTTTGAAGGCCTTAAATATTCATAAATTTTGACCCAGTTATTCTTTTTCCAAAGTGCTATTTTAAGAAAATAATCAAAATTCAGAGAAGATATATAT
The DNA here is from genome assembly GCF_026419965.1 of Kogia breviceps. Classification (NCBI taxonomy): domain Eukaryota; kingdom Metazoa; phylum Chordata; class Mammalia; order Artiodactyla; family Physeteridae; genus Kogia; species Kogia breviceps. The sequence goes on from NC_081328.1 coordinate 27,602,899, forward strand.
TTATATGGAAGTTAATTAAGAAATTTTTATTCAATGTTAGTTAATTATATATATGGTAAAATGTTTAGAGATGAGGCTTATTGTTATCTACAGATAACTCCAAAATGCATGAAAATTTATTGATGGGTGTATAGAGGAAGAATAAATGAATGGATATATTCTAAGCTAAATATAGTCAAACATTAATTAGTTAATGTTTAATTAATAGTAAACCTAGGTGGTTGGTATATTGTTGTTCACAGAATAATTCTTTCAACTTTTCTATATATTGAAAGTTTTTAAGTTAAAATGTTGGGATAGGGGAGCGAGAAGATGGCGGAAGAGTAAGACACGGGGATCACCTTCCTCCTCACAGATACATCAGAAATACATCTACACGTGGAACTTCTCCTACAGAACACCCACCGAACGCTGGCAGAAGACCTCAGACCTCCCCAAAGGCAAGAAACTCCCCCACATAACTGGGTAGGGCAAAAGAAAAAAGAAAAAGCAGAGGCAAAAGAATAGGGACGGGACCTGCACCAGTGGGAGGGAGCCGTGAAGGAGGAAAGGTTCCCACACAGTAGAAGCCCCTTCGCGGGCGGAGACTGCGGGTGGCGGAAGGGGGAAGCTTCTGAGCCGCGGAGGAGAGTGCAGCAACAGGGTGCGGAGGGCAAAGGGGTGAGATTCCGCAGACCAGCACTCACCAGCCCAAGAGGCTTATCTGCTCACCCGCCAGGGCGGGCGGGGCTGGGAACTGAGCCTCGGGCGGATCCCAGGGAAAGGTCTAGAGTTGGCAGAGTGAAAACAGCCTGAAGGGGTTAGTGCACCACGGCTGGCCGGCAGGGAGTTCGGGAGAAGTCTGGAGCTACAGAAGAGGCAAGAGACCTTTTCTTCCCTCTTTGCCTCCTGGTGCGTGAGGAGAGGGGTTTAAGCGCGCCGCGGCGCTTAAAGGAGCTCCAGAAACAGGTGCGGAGCTACCGAAGAGACAAGAGACTTTTTCTTGCCTCTTCACTTCCTGGGGCACGAGGAGAGGGGATTAAGGGCACCACGTAAAGGAGCTCCAGAAACGGGCACAAGCCGCGGCTGTTGGCACGGACAACAGAGACGGGTGTGGGACGCTAGGGTTGCTACTGCCGCCACCAAGAGGTCTGTGTGCGAGCACAGGTCACTCTCCACACTGCCCCTCCCGGGAGCCGGGATCCAGGGACAGCTTATCCGGGAAAACGCACGATGCGCCTCGGGCCTGTGCAGCATCACGCCGGCCTCTGACGTCGCAGGCTTGCCCCGCATCCGTGCCCCTCCCTGCCCCTGGCCTGAGTGAGCCAGAGCCCCCGAATCAGCTGCTCCTTTAACTCCGTCCTGTCTGAGCGAAGGGCAGAGGCCCTCGGACGACCTATGTGCAGAGGTGGGGTCAAGTCCAAAGCTGAACCCCAGGAGCTGTGTGAACAAAGAGGGGGGAGGGCTCTCCCAGCAGCCTCAGAAGCAGTGGATTAAAGCTCCACAGTCAAGTTGAAGTGCCCTGCAGCTGTGGAAAAACTGAATAGACAGCGAAATATCCCAAGTTGAGGAGGTGGACTTTGGGAGCAAGATATACTATTATTTTCCCCTTTTTTCTTTTTCTGAGTGTGTATGTGTGTGCTGCTGTGTGAGATTTTGTCTGTATAGCTTTGCTTTCACCATTTGTCCTTGGGTTAGACCGACTCGTTTTTTGGGGTTTTTTTTGTTGTTGTTGTTTGTTTTTTTCTTTAATAGAAATTTTTCTTCTTAATAATTATTTTTTATTTTAATAACTATATTTTATCCTACTTTATTTTGTCTTCTCCCTTTCTTTCTTCCTTTCTTCCCTCCTTTCTTTCCTACTTCCCTCCTTCCTTCCTTCCTCCCTTCCTTCCTTTCTTCCTTCCTTCCTTTCTTCCTTCCTCCCTTCCTTTCTTCCTCCCCCTTCCTTTCTTCCTTCCTTCCTTCCCTCCCTTCTTCCTTCCTTCCTTTCTATTTTTTTCTCCCTTTTATTTAGAGCCGTGTGGATTAAAGGCTCTTGGCACTCCAGCCAGGTGTCAAGGCTGTGTCTCTGAGGTGGGAGAACCAACCTCAGGACACTGCTACACAAGAGACCTCCCAGCTCCACGTAGTATCAAATGGTGAAAATCTCCCAGAGACCTCCATCTCAACACGAAGACCCAGCTTCACTCAAGGACCAGCAATGAACAGTGCTGGACACCCTATGCCCAACAAAGAGCAAGACAGGTCTACAGCCCCATCCATTAGCAGAGAGGCTGCCTAAAATCATAATAAGGCCACCAACATCCCCAAACAAACAACCAGACATGGACCTGCCCACCAGAAAGACAAGATCCAGCCTCATCCACCAGAACAGAGGCACTAGTCCCCCCAACCAGGAAACCTCCTCAACCCACTGAACCAACCTCAGCCACTGGGGACAGCCACCAAAAACAGAGGGAACTACGAACCTGCAGCCTGCAAAAAGGAGATCCCAAACACAGTAAGATAAGCAAAATGAGAAGACAGAAAAACACACAGCAGATGAAGGAACAAGATAAAAACACACCAGACCTAACAAATGAAGAGGAAATAGTCAGTCTACCCGAAAAAGAATTCAGAATAATGATAGTAAAGATGATTCAAAATCTTGGAAATAGAATAGACAAATTGCAAGAAACAGTTAACAAGGACCTAGAAGAAATAAAGAGGAAGCAAGCAACGATAAGCAACACAATAAATGAAATGAAAAATACTCTAGATGGGATCGGATCAATAGCAGAATAACTGAGGCAGAAGGACGGATAAGTGACCTGGAAGATAAAATAGTGGAAATAACTACTGCAGAGCAGAAGAAAGAAAAAAGAATGAAAAGAACTGAGGACAGTCTTAGAGACCTCTGGGACAACATTAAACACACCAACATTCGAATTATAGGGGTCCCAGAAGAAGAAGAGAAAAAGAAAGGGACTGAGAAAATATTTGAAGAGATTATAGTTGAAAACTTCCCTAATATAGGAAAGGAAAGAGTCAATCAAATCCAGGAAGCACAGAGAGTCCCATACAGGATAAACCCAAGGATAAACGTGCCAAGGCACATAATAATCAAACTGTCAAAAATTAAATACAAAGAAAACATATTAAAAGCAGCAAGGGAAAAACAACAAATAACACACAAGGGAATCCCCATAAGGTTAAGAGCTGATCTTTCAGCATAAACTCTGCAAGCCAGAAGGGAGTGGCAGGACATATTTAAAGTGATGAAGGAAAAAAACCTACAACCAAGATTACTCTATCCAGCAAGGATCTCATTCAGATTTGATGGAGAACTTAAAACCTTTACAGACAAGCAAAAGCTGAGAGAGTTCAGCACCACCAAACCAGCTTTACAACAAATGCTAAAGGAACTTCTCTAAGCAAGAAACACAAGAGAAAGAAAAGACCTAGAAGAACAACCTGAAACAATTAAGTATATGGTAATAGGAACATACATATCAATAATTTCCTTAAATGTAAATGGATTAAATGCTCCCACCAAAAGACACAGACTGGCTGAATGGATACAAAAACAGGACCCATATATATGCTGTCTACAAGAGACCCACTTCCTACCTAGGGACACATACAGACTGAAAGTGATGGGACGGAAAAAGATATTCCATGCAAATGGAAATCAGAAGAAAGCTTGAGTAGCAATTCTCATATCAGACAAAATAGACTTTAAAATAAAAACTATTACAAGAGACAAAGAAGAACACTACATAATGATTAAGGGATCGATCCATGAAGAAGATATAAAAATTGTAAATATTTATGCACCCAACATAGGAGCACCTCAATACATAAGGCAGATACTAACAGCCATAAAAGGGGAAATTGACAGTAACACAATCATAGTAGGGGACTTTAACACCCCACTTTCACCAATGGACAGATCATCCAAAATGAAAGTAAATAAACACAAGCTTTAAATGATACATTAAACAAGATGGACTTAATTGGTATTCATAGGACATTCCATCCAAAAACAACAGAATACACATTTTTCTCAAGTGCTCATGGAACATTCTGCAGGATAGATCATATCTTCGGTCACAAATCTAGCCTTGGTAAATTTAAGAAAATTGAAATCATATCAAGTATCTTTTCCGACCACAATGCTATGAGATTAGATATCAATTAGAGGAAAAGATCTGTAAAAAATACAAATACATGGAGGCTAAACAATACACTATTTAATAACCAAGTGATCACTGAAGAAATCAAAGAGGAAATCAAATAATACCTAGAAACAAATGACAATGCAGACACGATGACCCCAAACCTATGGGATGCAGCAAAAGAAGTTCTAAGAGGGAAGTTTATGGCAATACAATCATACCTTAAGAAACAGGAAGCATCTCGAATAAACAACCTAACTTGGCACCTAAAGCAATTAGAGAAAGGAGAACAAAAAACCCCAAATTTAGCAGAAGGAAAGAAATCATAAAGATCAGATCAGATATAAATGAAAAAGAAATGAAGAAAACAATAGCAAAGATCAATAAAACTAAAAGCTGGTTCTTTGAGAAGATAAACAAAATTGATAAACCATTAGCCAGACTCATCAAGAATAAAAGGGAGAAGACTCAAATCAATAGAATTAGAAGTGAAAAAGGAGATGTAACAACTGACACTGCAGAAATACAAAACATTTTTAGAAATTACTACAAGCAACTCTATGCCAATAAAATGGACAACCTGGAAGAAATGGACAAATTCTTAGAAATGCACAAGCTGCTAGACTGAACCAGGAAGAAATAGAAAATATGAACAGACCAATCACAAGCACTGAAATTGAAACTGTGATTAAAAATCTTCCAACAAACAAAAGCCCAGGACCAGATGGCTTCACAGGTGAATTCTATCAAACATTTAGAGAAGAGCTAACACCTATCCTTCTCAAACTCTTCCAAAAGATAGCAGAGGGAGGAACACTTCCAAACTCATTCTATGAGGCCACCATCACCCTGATACCAAAACCAGGCAAAGAGGTCACAAAGAAAGAAAACTACAGGCCAATATCACTGATGAACATAGTTGCAAAAATCCTTAACAAAATACTAGCAAGCAGAATCCAACAGCAGCACATTAAAAGGATCATATACCATGATCAAGTGGGGTTTATTCCAGGAATGCAAGGATTCTTCAGTATACTCAAATCAATCAACGTGATACACCATAACAACAAACTGAAGGAGAAAAACCATATGATCATCTCAATAGATTCAGAGAAAGCTTTTCACAAAATTCAACATCCATTTATGATAAAAACCTTGCAGAAAGTAGGCATACAGGGAACTTTCCTCAACATAATAAAGGCCATATATGATAAACCCACAGCCAGCATTGTTCTCAATGGTGAAAAACTGAAACCATTTCCTCTAAGATCAGGAACAAGACAAGGTTGCCCACTCTCACCACTCTTATTCAACCTAGTTTTGGAAGTTCTAGCCACAGCAATCAGAGAAAATAAAGAAATAAAAGGAATCCAAATAGGAAAAGAAAAAGTAAAGCTGTCACTGTTTGCAGATGACATGATACTATACATAGAGAATACTAAGGATGCTACCAGAAAACTACTAGAACTAATCATTGAATTTGGTAAAGTAGCAGGATAGAAAATTAATGCACAGAAATCTCTGGTATTCTTATACACTAATGATGAAAAATCTGAGAGTAAAATTAAGAAAACACTCCCATTTACCATTGCAAGAAAAAGAATAAAATATCTAGGAATAAACCTACCTAAGGAGACAAAAGACTTGTATGCAGAAAACTATAAGACACTGATGAAAGAAATTAAAGATGATACAAGTAGGTGGAGAGATATACCATGTTCTTGGACTGGAAGAATTAACATTGTGAAAATGACTCTATTACCCAAAGCAATCTACAGATTCAATGCAATCCCTATCAAATTACCACTGGCATTTTTTACAGAACTAGAACAAAAAATTTCACAATTTGTATGGAAACAAAAAACCCCGAATAGCCAAAGCAATCTTTAGAACGAATAATGGAGCTGGAGGAATCAGGCTCCCTGACTTCAGACTATACTACCAGGCCGCAGTAATCAAGACAGTATGGTACTGGCACAAAAACAGAAATATACATCAATGGAACAGGATAGAAAGCCCAGAGATAAACCCACACACATATGGTCACCTTATCTTTGATAAAGGAGGGAAGGATATACAGTGGAGAAAAGACAGCCTCTTCAGTAAGTGGTGCTGGGAAAACTGGACAGCTACATGTAAAAGTATGCAATTAGAACACTCCCTAACACCACACACAAAAATAAACTCAAAATGGGTTAAAGACCTAAATGTAAGGCCAGACACTATCAAACTCTTAGAGGAAAACATAGGCAGAACACTCTATGACATCAATCACAGCAAGATCCTTTTTGACCCATCTCCTAGAGAAATAGAAATAAAAACAAAAATAAACAAATGGAATCTAATGAAACTTAAAAGCTTTTGCACAGCAAAGGATACCATAAACAAGACCAAAAGACACCCCTCAGAATGGGAGAATATATTTGCAAATGAAGCAACTGACAAATGATTAATATCCAAACTTTATAAGCAACTCATACAGCTCAATAACAAAAAAACAACACAATCCAAAAATGGCCAGAAGAACTAAATAGACATTTCTCCAAAGAAGATATACAGATTGCCAACAAACACATGAACGAATGCTCAACATCATTAATCATTAGAGAAATGCAAATCAAAACTACAATGAGATATCATCTCACACTGGTCAGATTGGCCATCATCAAAAACTCTAGAAACAATAAATGCTGGAGAGGGTGTGGAGAAAAGGGAACCCTCTTGCACTGCTGGTGGGAATGTAAATTGATACAGCCACTATGGAGAACTGTATGGAGGTTCCTTAAAAAACTACAAATATAACTACCATATGACCCCACAATCCCACTACTAGGCATATACCCTGAGAAAACCATAATTCAAAAAGAGTCATGTACCAAAATGTTCATTGCAGCTCTATTTACGATAGCCAGGACAGGGAAGCAACCTAAATGTCCATCAACAGATGAATGGATAAAGAAGATGTGGCACATATATACAATGGAATATTACTCAGCCATAAAAAGAAATGAAACTGAGTTATTTGTAATGAGGTGGATAGACCTGGAGTCTGTTATACAGAGTGAAGTAAGTCAGAAGGAGAAAATCAAATACCGTATGCTAACACATATATATGGACTCTAAGGAAAAAAAATGTCATGAAGAGATTAGTGGTAGGATGGGAATAAAACACACACCTACTAGAGCATGGACTTGAGGATATGGGGAGAGGGAAGGGTAAGCTGTGACGATGTGAGAGAGTGGCAGGGACATAGACACACTACCAAATGTAAATTAGATAGCTAGTGGGAAGCTGCCACATAGCACAGGGAGTTCACCTCTGTGCTTTGTGACCACCTAGAGGGGTGAGATAGGGAGGGTGGGAAGGAGGGTGATGCAAGAGGGAAGAGATATGGGAACATATGTATATGTATAACTGATTTACTTTGTTGTAAAGGAGAAACTAACACACTATTGTAAAACAGTTATACTCCAATAAAGATATTAAAAAAAAAAATGTTGGGATAGGGCTTCCCTGGTGGCACAGTGGTTAAGAATCTGCCTGCCAATGCAGGCGACACAGGTTGGACCCCTGGTCCGGGAAGATCCCACATGCTGCAGAGCAGCTAAGCCTGTGAGCCACAACTACTGAGCCTGCGCTCTGGAGCTCACAAGCCACAACTACACTACTGAGCCCGCGTGCCACAGCTACTGAAGCCCACACGCCTAGAGCCCATGCTCCACAACAAGAGAAGCCACCACAATGAGAAGCCTGCACACCAGAATGAAGAGTAGCCCCCGCTCGCCGCAACTAGAGAAAGCCTGCGTGCAGCAAGAAAGACCCAACGCAGCCAAAAATAAATAAATAAATTTATTTTAAAAACAATGTTGGGATAAAAAAAGAATAATTAATAACCACAAATATTTGAAAATAGTCCAATGTATAATTAATTATAGTGCATACAAATGATATATTAATGAAATAGTTATTCAAATAATGTTTTAAATGAGTTTTTTTTTTTTTGGTACGCGGGCCTCGCACTGTTGTGGCCTCTCCCGTTGCGGAGCACAGGCTCCAGACGCGCAGGCTCAGCGGCCATGGCTCACGGGCCCAGCCGCTCCGTGGCATGTGGGATCCTCCCGGACCGGGGCACGATCTCGCGTCCCCCGCATCGGCAGGCGGACTCTCAACCACTGCGCCACCAGGGAAGCCCCCCTTAAATGAGTTTTTAACAAAGCTTGTTTAATGAGTTTAATATTAGGAGGGAAGTAGAGGATTCAGTGTACCCTTAATTTAAGAAAAACTGTATGTATATATTATTTTAAAAAGCTAGCTAGAGTGAAAGGTATTGACATTTTAATGTTTTTAAAAAGTTCTGGATGCTAGTGTTATGGATGCCTACTTTCTTTGTGCCTTTTTCCATATTCCAGATGCTCTGTAGATCACATATATTTGTTTTTTATTGTTGGTGTAATGTATTACTACAAAGGTAGTGGCCTAAAACAACATACATTTGTTATGTTTCAGTTATCTTACAGTTGTAGACTGTAGACTCTGAGTCTGGTGTGGGTCACTATGGGCTAAAATTACTGGTCTGTTTCCCTTTCTGGAGACTCAAGGGGAGAATTTATTTTCCTGTCTTTTCCAGCTTCTAGAGGCCACCCCCTAAAACTTGGCATGTGCCTCCTTCCTCCACCTTCAAAGTCAGCAAAGTTGCACCCCTCTGACTCTTCTCCCCTAGTCACATCCTTAGGTGTCATTATTCTGCCTACCACAGCATGTATTACTCCTGTAAGCAAAAAAATACGTACTTAAAGTTAAAAAACACCTTAAATTATTTCTAAAGTAGTTCATTTACAGGACTCAGTCTTAAGAAATAACAAATATAATCCATGGTTTATGTAGAAAATTATTCATTGCATTTTTAATAATAATGGTGAAAAATTACAAATAATTACAATTCCCCAAAACAGATGACAATAAAATAGTTTCATAGACTACTATACCTCTAGTTGTTATTCTATGCAGTCATTAAAAATGTTTATGACTATTTCTATCTGCTTGGGAAATTCTCAGTTAAAATGTTGTATATAAAAAGTAGAATAAAAAATCTATGTACAGTTTGATTTCTACAGTGGAAATGTATATTATATATTGGATGGATGGATGTGTAATCTCACTCTCTCATATGTATATGTATGACAGAGATGGAAGGCAGCACAATACAGCAAAATGTTAACAGTGGTGTCTTTCTCAGTGGTGGGATTGCAGGTGATCAAGACTATCTCCCTCTTAGTTGTGTATTAGAAAATGAATTATTTTAAAAACATATACTTGAGTGTGTGTGTGCTTATACATGCAAGTACAGTTGACCCTTGAATATCATAGGTTTGAACTCTGCAGGTCCACTTCTATGGGGATTTTTTTTCAGTAGTAAATATTACAGTACTAGGCGATCCTCAGTTGGTTGAATCCAAGGATGCAAAGGGCCGACTATAAGTTATATGTGAATTTTCGACTGCATGGAGAATTAGCACCCTAACCCTTACATTGTTCAAGGGTAAACTGTATGTATATATGTGTACACACACACACACACACACACACACATATACCAAATAATATATCAAGTAATTAAGGTGGGATTCTCACTGTTCATTTTCTAATGAGGTATTTTGCTTCCCAATAGAGATAGTACTTCTTATTTTCTACTTAAGAATGCTGGGGGCTTCCCTGGTGGTGCAGTGGTTGAGAGTCCGCCTGCTGATGCAGGGGACACGGGTTCGTGCCCCGGTCCGGGAGGATCCCACGTGCCACGGAGCGGCTGGGCCCGTGAGCCATGGCCGCTGAGCCTGCGCGTCCGGAGCCTGTGCTCCGCAACGGGAGAGGCCACAACGGTGAGAGGCCCGCGTACCGCAAAAAAAAAAAAAAAAAAAAAAAAAAAAAAAAGACAAAAGAATGCTGTGATTTGTTTATCCATTTACTTTATATTTATAGAGCTGCCGTGATGAAAACTACATTGTGAGGGTCCGATAGAGCTGTTAGATTTGTCTTTATCAATTTATGTCTTTGATGAGCAAAGAAAATTCTATTCCTGTTTCTTCTCTCTGTTTTCTTTTTTATTCTAAAAGTAAATTTCAAAACATTGATATGTTTCTAAACAGAATGTAACTTTCACACTTCTCAAAATAGCTTTCTACTAGCACTTGAAATTCGGGTGTTTATTGGAATTTTCATAGGATCATCCCCTTAACAACTTCGGCAAGAACACTATATTTTTCAAATAGTTTCTAATGCAAACCATAATAGCAAGAGGATATTTCAGAATTCATTCTAAAAGAGCTCTATCCCCATTAGAATGAAACACTGTATAACATTTAAAGACAATGTTTAAAAAAGATTGAATTTATTTTTTGAAGACAGTATAAAAAGAAAGAAGACAAACACAGAACCTCAGGTGCTTATAATCAAGATAATAAAACAACCCTGATACACATAAAATATTTAGATACTATGATAATATCTTATTAATATACATATTATTAACTATGACTGGCTCATCTCTGGGTGATGTAGCTTCATCTCACTAAGGCTGAAAGAGAAGATGAGGCTGTGGGTGGGGAAGAGGAGCCCTTTTAATTTATCACAGCTCAATGGATTATTTTAATCCCTTAATGAGGCGTGGGAGTCCCTGAGTTCACATTGACTTCTTTCCCATATGTCTCCTCTGCTTTTCCCTATGTACATTTTAAATTGTTCTACTTTTCTATTGAAAGTATAAAACTCCAAGTGGCCAGTTAACAAGATTCCAACAATTTTTAGAGGAGCAGTTGAGAAGTAGGTTTTGGCATCTGAGAGATCTTTATTCAGATCCAAGCTCTGCTGTTCTGTGCACGCACTTCAAACTTAAATTTCTTCGTCAGTAACAATAGGAATAAAATAACAAAATAATTTAGTATTTTCTTGTGAAATAACAAGTAATAGTTATTTTTACTTGTAAAAGTAAATAAATTAATGAAAGTCTTGGAGTCCATTTACCTATTAGGTTCTGAGCTTTTTCTGAGAAACCAACCTTATGTGGTATGCAAATTTATTTCTTGGGAAGGATAGATATGGGAAGTGAAGTTGTCCATAAAAAAGGATATATATGTGTCCACAGAATTAAGGGTACTGTTGATTAGCTGCAAGGATACTCAACAATTTCCAACTACCTGTCCATGTACTCCATGTTCATAGGGCAAGGGTCACACCTTGTCTGTTTTACTGTTTTCTGTCTCCCTCTCCTCTCTAAGTCTATCACACCTAATTCCTATGTGTAGATTTAGGTTTACTCCATCCAATACCAGAAGAAATTTGATCTGAGGCAGAAGGAATCAACCAGTTCTCATGTCACAGTCTCAGCATAATTTCTTCTAATTATTGATACACAGGCCTGGGATTGTGTTTTTATCTTTCTTTCTTTTTTTAAAAAAATCATTTTCCTGTAAGCCGTCTATGACAAGGGGCTAATTTTTTTTTTTTGAAGGTTAAGCTTTTATTTTTTTATTATTTTTTAACATCTTTATTTGAGTATAACTGTTTTACAATAGTGTGTTAGTTTCTCCTTTACAACAAAGTGAATCAGTTATACATGGGGCTAATTTTTGAGCTTACTGGTCCTCCTGTAAACCAGAGTCCTTCTTCTGAAACTTTATCCAATGGCTGTAGCTCTTCTATTCTTAGATGGAACATCCTAATTCTACTTACTTGCTTGGACTTGAGAGTATTGTCTGCCTTGGATCCTTTCCTGCTTTGTGCTGTTCACTTGTGGGCAAGCTCGTGCATGATACTAACTTTTCACCTGAATTGATCTAGTAGAGTTTACTAAAGAATGTTTGTTAGCCAGACCAAACCTCCTGTGCTATTTTATTCTGAGTTGTTTGAACAAATATTTATTGAACTTTCTCTATATGCCAGGATCCCAGAATATGGAGTTGACTACTACTGAGAAATGCTGATGTATAGCACTGACTACTCACAGCAAGAATAAAACAACTACTTGTTAAAACTTGAATGGGGGAAGGGAGTCTCTAAGGGGAGGAGTGTGTTTGTGTGTGTGTGTGTGCAGGTACTATGTATCATGACAAAACAATGGGAGCCTCGCTGAAATATTTGGCATTGGCTGATGGCCAACATCTCATTTGCTTTCCCCATGAAACCAGAGGACCTTCATTCCTAGGCTGCCAGAGTGACACTTTCTGAGGTCAGCTTATGAGCCCAGTGTTGGGAAATGGCATTTAGCATAGCTGGCATGTTCCTGAGGTAACAGTTACCTACTGAGAGCAGTGGTGGAGGCAAATTGCTTCTCATTTTTATGCGACGCTGACTCGTCAACCCAGTGGATGCATTTCTTTATCTGGGACTTTGCTGAGGATTAGTCTGGACAGTGTATTGAGGCAAATCTGCCTATCAAAGCAATACTAGAGGGCTTTATTTATTTATTAAATCTTTTTCTCTTCTATCATAAAGAAAATTAAAAGCAGGAGAAAAAGAACAATTAAAAATATTGGTAAAAGTTAGAAAAAAAAGAGAAAATGTAAGCTGTCAGAGCAGTCCATTTTGTAGGTATCTAGAACAATTGCAGCGGTCACTCCTTTGCCCTGGGAAGGGATTCATGTGTTATAGAGTGATGAGCTTCCCTATTCTCTTTCCTTCCATTTCCCTCTGGTTATGGCTGCAAAGGAAGAATATTTTTGTGATCCATTCCACCATTTTAAGGTATCAAGATTTCTGAATTCTATACCTATTTGGCCCCATTCCCTTAAGGATTGTGTCACATAAGCACCAGGACCTGAACCCTTACAGCACCCTCCTTAATCATTAATCCAAGAATCCAGGAAAAACTGTATTCCTATCCACTCATGTACCGGAAGAGGAGGTTCTGGAAACAACTTCAAAAAAGTTTTGATAACACTCTAAATAATAGTGGTTTTCAACTTTTTCTCAGCTCTGGAGTCCTTTGTTAAAATTAAAGTTTTCAAAAATGTGGTGGAAAAGGATGGAGACTTAATTCCTCATTTACTACACTCTAGTCTGGGCCCTTCAAGTAGCTCCTTGAACCAGTGCCTTAAAGCCGTCTAAATATGTTAAATGTAACTCATGCTTATTATGGAAAATTTGGAACTTTCAGAAAAGGAAATCACATCACACAATAACTACCTTTAAACATATCATGTATGTGTGCCTGCTTATGTGTGTTTGCTTTAAAAGTTTTGAAAACACATAATTTTATATCCCATATTTTATTTGGAATTTTAATATGAATAATATCTATTCTTCAAAAATACTTTATTTAATGCTATATAATGTGGCTCTGCCCTCTCCCTACTGTTGTATATATAGGTTTTTTCCCCAAATTTTGTCTATTATGACTAGTATTATGACAGATGTCTTTTTGTATATGTCCCAAGGATAGATCACAGAAGTGAAAAAATCTGTGGTCTCAGTAAAAACTTTTTATGAGAAAGAAAGAGTAAACCAAGCCTCATGTATGTCTGTATGTCCAGTGTTCTGGAGGGAGCCTCAGCCTCCCCTCTGACTGGATATAGGCTTGACTGTTAAACCCAAAGGGTTTAACAGAAGCAGAAGTGAGCTGGTTGAGTAAGAAGGAAGGAAGTGCCTCTGCTTCTCTGTATGCTTCTCAGCCCTTTCCTTGCTTTTCAACAGAGAGGGTAATTAGTAAACCTGAGCGCTCAGAGCAGGGGTTAGCAAACTTTTTTTTGTAAATGCCAAAGATAAATATTTCAGGCTTTGAAGACCAGATGATATTTTTAGCCACTATTCAACTCTGCTGTCATAGAGTCAAAGTAGACATAGATAAGATGTAAGAAAATGGTCACGTGTTCATTTAAAACTGTGTTTGCATAAAACTTTATTTACAAAGACAGACAAATAGAAGGTGGGTTGGATTTGGCCTGAAGTCTAGTTTGCTGACCCATGACTTCAAGCCCGAGGTACTGATTGGAGGTTCACTAGTGGGAGGTCCACTGTAAATATGAGTACAGGTTACTCAATCTGGTTACCACTTCTCCAGGCCTTGTAACTAGTAAACTGAGAAGGGCCAGCTAACAGGGTTGGCCGTCTTCCTTTTTCTTTTTCCCCCTGAACACTGGTCATTGTGCTGGGTCCTGGGGTGGTAAAAGTTGGAACCAGGCTTGCATGTGAGAAGCAGGTGACCCTGCATAGGGCTTAAAACTAAGCTGTGTGTTATAACCCAATATTATCAGTACTTTTCTTTAAGGAGTATTTGGCAAAGCTCAGCTAAAAATAAAGAGAGATTCTATAAATCATGTGCTATAATTTCTTCTGTGTTAAGCTCCTTTGGAAATCTTGCTTGGTAAGAGGGTAATAGGGCATGTTTGCAAATTCTTGGGTGCTCTGGTTAGATACCACCAAAAATTCACCCCATGATTTTCATGGAAGCAATACCTTTTCTGCATGCACTGTTAACAGGACATTTCAGCACAACGGGCTATGTTTTCTTCCCTGGCTAAAACTAAAAAATGTCACTCGAGTGTCCATCTGCATGTGCCTGTTGTTCAGAGAACAACATTTAGAGATGGCAGGAGGCCAGATGGACTAATCTGATTGCACGTGGAGCAGGGGCTTCTGGCCTGTCCCATGGGATCTTCTGTGAGGAAACTCTAATGAAAAATAGATTAGATTTTTACCAAGTGGAGCGTCGGGTGTCAAATGCCTAAATTGTACCACTTCCCATCCTCATTACAATTACTGTCATAAGAATTGATTCACATTGTGCTGTTTTCTTTTTTTGTCCTTATTGCAATTTTACCAGAAAAAAATAAGATCCGGGAGTGCATTATCTGCATGGCCCTGGGAAGCACCGGTCCTTGTAATTATGAGGTTTATTTTCTTGCTCAGGCAACCTGTACATGGAGGTGTTTTACGAAAACTCATGTTCTCAGCTGGGAAAAGCATGCCATAGGATGTGGAAGAGGGAGAACTTGTTCGAAGGAGAGAAAGTAGAGTCAGCAGCAGAAACTGAGGCATAATTTAAACATACAAAATGGTAGAGGTAGTATGCTGGAGAAGCATTTTAAAAGGAAGCAAGGATAACAACTAATAATAATAACAAAGGGAGCAAAAAGCAAAATGGCAAAAGGATTCTGTAGTTATTTTTTTAAGATCAAGGTATTTGAATAATGCTACCTCCAAGGGAATAATTTCAAAAAAGATGAATATTGAGAGGGATGTGGAGATTTTCTAGTCCATTCTCTGCATTGTGCAGAAAGGGACAGGGTTAAAAAGCTCAGTATGATCAAAATGTGGACCTGACCCCAGATCTCTGACTCTTGAACTCTTGTCTTCCTTTCGTCTATAATGTTCTGTCTTGATGAGCAAATGGTTTTGGGCTCACTTCTCATTCAGATCTGAGCTTTGCATTGCTTTTCCTTGAGTGGAGATGGGTCAGTATTTTATTAGGTATTCTAAAGAGTACTAGTCTTAAGAGATGAGCCATAGAGGAAAAGAGTTTCTTGGTTAAATATATTTGGGAGATAGTTGGGAGAGGCTGCTCCCTACATCGTTCACTTGGATGGAAAGACTCACATTAAAGAGTCTGCTTAACTTTATTTAACCCAGAGTGTCTGGAAAGTATTTAGCTCTGGAGCCCATTTTTGGTGTGTGTGTGCTAATAAGACATTACAGAACACAATTTGGGAAACTGATTTGGATGGGACTGTTCACATGCTCTTGCTTCATGAGGGGCTTGGCCTCATTAAGAGTGCTAGTAGTAGCACTGATTTAAATTGCTGTTCCAGAAAGAAGAGTGAACTAATAATATTTATTGGGATTCCATGATGTGACTTGCAATGCTCTTTATTTTATAATCATTGTTTCCTTTTTGTCCTCTCATAACTCCATACAGTAGATTTTATATTCTTTACTTTACACAAGGAGCTTGAGATTCTAAGAGACAAAGTGGGGTTTCCAAGGTACCTCATAAATTAGTTGTACAAAAGAGATAACTAACCCAAGTTATTTTTCTCCAAAGATCAGTCTCCTTGAAATAGACTGTAGAAGGCAAAGGCAGGTAATCATTTCCTGGTAGAGTGAGAAACATCCTAGATTTTCAGTGCTAAAACCAAGAGAATCGCAGGGAAACTGAGGGTGAAATGTTGGTCACTCTATGTTTCTTCCTCTTACCCCCAGAATAAATATAGATGAGCCATCCCGAAACTCCTTTCTGCTGAGGCTGCATACGGCCTCAGCATCTTTCTTGACGCTGTGCTCCAGGCAGCCACTACCAGTCAACTGAAACAGGGTGTGTGGGGGTGGGTGGAGGAGGGCTGAGGAGAAGTTATTTTTCATCTCCACCCTATATTACTTTGGCTCATATGAAACCTTTTGCCTCTCAGAAGCCTGAGTGCTAGGGAAGGGCAGCTGCTCTGGTTCTGTATTTCAGACTCTAAGTTTTATCCACCACAGAATGAGTTAACATTTAGTGATTTTTACTTCCCTTCAGGCTGGTATCTTTCATTTGTGACCCAAATCCATGCTTCTCAGTTCCCTAACCCATTAAATCTGGACTAGTCTTGTTCTTGTATTTTGTTTTAGTCTCAGCTCTTGGTCACCAGAAGGTGCCTTAAGCAAGTGATCTACTCACTTAATAACAAAGAGCATGATTCCACCAATTTGAAATCAGAGTCAATTTATTGAAGCTTTATTTTGTGGGTATGGAGTAGAAATATGTTTCTTCTCTCCTTAATCAACCTGAAATCTTAATTAGTTATATCATAGATCAAAATAAATATTAAAATGTGTATGACAAACTAAATAACGAAGTCCTTCAAATTCTAAGTTATATGTTACCTAAGAGAACATTTTCTCATATCCAAAGCTAAAACCAACCCTAATCCTCCAGTCCTATACAGTTTTTTAAAATAAATTTATTTATTCATTTGTGTTTTTTGTTTGCTTGTTTGTTGTTTTGGCTGTGTTTGATCTTCGTTGCTGTGCATGGGCTTTCTCTAGTTGAGGCAAGCAGTGGCTACTCTTCATGTGGTGCATGGGCTTCTCATTGTTGTGGCTTCTCTTGTTGTGGAGCACGGGCTCTAGAGTGCAGGCTCAGTAGTTGTGGCACATGGGCTTAGTTGCTCTGTGGCATGTGGGATCTTCCCGGGTCAGGGATTGAACCCATGTTCCCTGCATTGGCAGGCAGATTCTGAACCACTGTGCCACCAGGGAAGTCCCCCCTACACAGTTTTTAAGTAAGCTTCTAAAATAGAGCATACATGACAAAAAGAAACAAATCATAAATGTACAGCTTGATGCATTTCACAAAGGGAACACTTTCTGGGTAATTATTACCCAGATTAAGAAATAGAATATTATCAGTAGCCTGGAAGTCCTCCTTTTGCTCTAGGCCTCTGCCCTCCTCCCCAAATCAGCCACTCTCCTGATTTGAATCACTGTGGAATAGGTTTATTTGTTTCTGAGCTTTATATAAAGGGAGTCTTTTGTGTCTGGCTTCTTTCATTTACTATTATGCTTTGCCACAGGCATTCAGGTTGTTGTGTGTAGCAATATTTCATTCTTCCTCATTACTGTATAGTATCTATTTTTAGGTCACAGTGTATTTATGCATTCTACTGTTGAGGGGCATTTGTTTAAATTCCAGTTTTGGCTAGTATAAACAGTGTCGCAATGAACATTCTCTGACATGCTTTTTTTTTTTTTTTTTTTTTTTTTTTTTTTTTTTTTTTTTTTTGCGGTACGCGGGCCTCTCACTGTCGTGGCCTCTCCCGTTGCGGAGCACAGGCTCCGGACGCGCAGGCTCAGCGGCCATGGCTCACGGGCCCAGCCGCTCCGCGGCATGTGGGATCTTCCCGGACCGGGGCACGAACCCGTGTTCCCTGCATGAGCAGGCGGACTCTCAACCACTGCGCCACCAGGGAAGCCCTCTCACATGCCTTTTTGATGTACACATATAGCATTTCTATTGGGTGTGTACTTAGGGGTAGAATTGCTGAGTTATGGTGGGTTCAGTTTTAGTAGATAACATCAAACAATTTTCCAAAGCAGCTGTGTTCATTTACACTCCTAGCAGCAATTATATGAGAGTCCCAAGCACTCCACAGCTTCCTCAACAGCTAGGATTTATTACAGTAAATGAAGTATTTTTCTTCAGTCTTAGGAAAATCTTTGTGGACGTTGATCCCCTCATTGATGCCCCTTGCTTATCTCCTTTTATCTCTTTTTCAGAAAATTCTCTACTGCTTGAAATCTCCCCTTTCTCATTCTGCATTTTCTTTCCTACTCTTTGTTAGAAACATTCTATCTGCCTTTGCAAAGAGGGCAAATGTAATGGTAAGAAGAAAACTGAATCACTGGAATTTTAGGCATCAGTATTGTGTATATATATATATTTTAAAGATTTTAGTTTTTAGAGCAGTTTTAGGTTCACAGCAAAATTGAGAGGAAGGTAAGAGAGATCCCATATACTCCCTGCTCCCACTCATGCATAGCCTCCCCGTTAGCAACATCCTCCACCAGAGCACTATATGTGTTACAATTGATGAAACTACATCATTATCATCCATAGTTTACATTAGGGTTCACACTTGGCATTGAACTTTCTGTGGGTCTGGGCAAATGTGTAATAATATGTGTCCACCATTATGGTATTATAGACAGTAATTTCACTGCCCTGAAAATCCACTGTGTTCCATCTGTTCATCCCTTCCTCTCCCCAACCCCTGGCAACCACTGATTTTTTTATTCTTTTCACAGTTTTTGCCTTTTCCAGAATATTTTATATATATATATATATATATATATATATATATATATATATATATATAGAGAGAGAGAGAGAGAGAGAGAGAGAGAGAGAGAGAGAGAGAGAGAGAGAGTCATATGATACGTAGCCTTTTCAGATTGGCTTCTTTCACTTAGTAACATGCATTTAAGATCCCTCCATGTCTTTTCATGGCTTGTTAACCCCATTTCCTTTCAGTGCTGAATAATATCCCATTGTCTGGATGTACCACAGTTTATCCATTCACCTACTGAAGGACATCTTGATGGCCTCCAAGCTTCGGCAATTATGAATAAAGTTTCTGTGAACATTTGGGTACAGGTTTTTTGTGTGAACTTAAGTTTTCAGCTCTTTGAATACCAAGGAGCACAATTGCTAGATCCTATGCTAAGAGTACCTGCAAGACTTTTGATTGTCCTATCCATGGCCTGTTCCACTCACTTCCTGATCCCCCATCTTTATACCAGGTATTTCCACACAAATATTCTTCAGATCCTTTAAACTCAACAAATCTAACATTGAAATCATTATCAGCCCAGCCCTACTCCTGTCAAACTAGCTCAGCCTCTGGATTCTTTCTTTTGTTTTTAATAACCTCCATTCTCCTGTGGCTACCAGGCTTAGCAATGCCTAGTCATCTTCCTACCTCTCCCTTTCCCTCCATACACCATCAGTAACCAAGTTCTCCAACTTCTTTTATTCCAAGTTCTCCTTTTCCACTGCCACTATCCTACTTCTGTACCTCATTTTTGCTTAAGCTATTACAATATCCTCTCCCTTGTTTCTAAGCTTCCAATTATTCCATTAATCTAATCCATTTTGTAAATTCCTATTTGCTAAATAATTCTTCATAAGTAATACTTTGATTGTATTGAAAAATTATCAGTTGTTTCCTAGTCCCTGGTGATTAAATTCAAAACTCACTCACATCTTGTCAGTCAAGACCCTCTATGTTCTGGCTTCTACCTTCCTCTCTTGACTGATTTTTCTCTCTCCCCTGATATACTTTGTGACTTCCTGCCTTTGTGCTTAGTTCAACTTGTTCTATTTTAGAATGTTCCCCACACCTACATTTATCTCTTAATTGTTCCTCAAAACCAGATGAATAGCTATGACTTTCCTAATTGTGTACTGATCATTCCATGTATAAATTGTCTCACTCTCCAACTAAATTACAATCTCCCTAATTGGAGCTCTCTCAAATTTGACTAATTATAAGAATCATCTGAGCTTTGTAAAGATATACAGATTCTTAGGTATACGGCAAGCCTGCTGAATCCTAATCTCTATGGAACATCAGGTAGGTGTGTGAAACATCATCTAATCATATAGAAGACACTGGTGTTCCTTTTCACATGTTGTCTATGGTGCCTTAATTTTTTTTTGCGTATAATACGATATTTTCTACTAGGTTACAAGCCTGGTTAAGGCTCAGGACAGATTATTATTTCTGTATGCCTTGCATTTCTCAGCACAGTTATTTGCACACACTAGGTGCTTAATGAGTATAGACTGAATAAGTAAATAATATAGTTCCCAGGGTACTACAATGATTATTAAAAAAAAAAATTCATCAGAAGCATTGCAGCCAAACCCTATCTGTTCTTGGCCTTTTGCCATCTTTTTCTAAAATGTCTTTTACCACACTCTGATCTCTTCTTTTGGCTGACAGGACCTATATTTCCAGGATCGGTCTTAGGTTCAAACATCTTCCAGAAAACTGGGAAAACAATTAATCCTGTGTCACAATATCTCTTATGTCTGGGAAATCCTATGCCTGAATCAATGCAGGTACACTTTTTTTTTTTTTTTTTTTTTGCGGTACGCGGGCCTCTCACTGTCGTGACCTCTCCCGTTGCGAAGCACAGGCTCCGGACGCGCAGGCTCAGCGGCCATGGCTCACGGGCCCAGCCGCTCCGCGGCATGTGGGATCTTCCCGGACTGGGGCACGAACCCATGTCCCCTTCATCGGCAGGTGGGCTCTCAACCACTGCGCCACCAGGGAAGCCCAGGTACACTACTTTTGATGGGGAAAGGAGAATATTATCCACTCTAACAGAACTATGAACCCAGAGTATGCTATGAAAATCATGAGTATAAAATTATCTTCCCCATATGTGTGAAGACAGAAAGATGTCGAAATGCCCTGGGTAGTTTGTTCTTACAATTGCTCATGGTGATTTATTCAACTTCAAATTCCTTCTAAGTTTTTCTGAAGAATGATAAGGCCAAATTACCTGCTGGTGCCTAATCTTTCAGTACGATTACTTAAGAGAACACTTTGGGGCAGTTTTGTGCTTTGATGATTTTATGGTGCATTCACGATTTAACAATGGTGAGATGATTGTCATTTATGGGACCCATCCTCACTGCACAAGTGTTTCTGATTAGGATAAGACCGAAATTGTTGCTGATTAGAGTAACACACTGCGGTTGGCTGTTAGTGCCCCATATCTCCTTAGAAAAAGGTGGCACCTGTAAAAATCAATAATGCATGAGTTGAGAAAGCTCTGAGATGGCATTTCTATTAAGTCCCGAAGGAAAGACAGAATCACTTTCTCAGCCTCCAAGTTTCTCATTTTATTCACATCGAAGGGTTTATATGGAACACCTGTGTTCTGCTTTGTACTCTGCCAGCTGTTGTGGGTTAGACAGGAGAAATATGTCATTATTCCTACCCTCAAGTAGTTTATGATTTTATTAGGTGAGACAAGACATTTAAACATATGCAATTAAAAGGCAATACAAGGCAGTATGTGGACCGGTTGCAAAGCATGTTATGTAAGGAGAGAATGGGATCAGATTTATATGACAGAGAAGGAAATGGGCCATCCTTAAGGAGAGCTGGATTTAAGAATGGTCCTGATTTCATGTGAGAGTAAAATGAAATAAGTAAGGAAGGAACAAAACCACTGATAGAGCTGAATATCTTTCATCTTTTAGGCAGGGGGTTGAGCACTGAGTAGGAAATCTAAGAATTTTTAAGTGGACAACTTGGGTAATTCTTAATGTCTTGCATTCATTACCCTTGAAAGTGCCAGAACATAAACAACCTTTTTCTAATGGGGGTGTCTCATTTTGCATTTTAAAGTGATTTTATTTACAACTGGTCTAATCATTATCTTCATCAGTGGCAGCTTTTGAGCCATTCATTTGCAGTCTTTGCATTCTGGTATTTTCCTGCTATTTCTCTTTGTGAGTGTACTTCTCTCTCTGCAGTGATCTATGGTGTTCAGGAAACGATTTTTAAACTGACAGCCTGAAAGATACCAGCACTGAGAGAGTTTATTAAACCCACAGCCAATGAACTTGGTTCAGCCAATGCCTTTAAAAGAATGAGTGTCTGAGAAACTGCAGGGCACTATATCGTTTTAGCACTGAAAAATGAGACAGAGATTTTGAACAGTGTGAAATGCACATTTTGTTCTGTAGTCGAAAATGTGTGTGAGAGAGGAAAGAGATTTTGCCAGCGGAAGAATGAAGAAAGTATGAACAGGGACAAATTTATGTAAGTGGCAGTTTTCCAGGGTCTCTTGGGAGTCTGTTCTCTCAAGGGTCAGGGCAAGGAAGCAGGATTCTTCTGGATAGAAACCAGAAATTCTACAAAGGCGATCTTTGCTGCTTCTTTCTTTTCTTGTTTTAAGGGGAAAAAATGAAGCTTTAAATGAAGCAGAAAATGCCATGGATTATTTAGACACTCACTTACTTTTCTGTAGGCATGGATTGCATCAGATGGTCCTGGAGACTTTGTCCAGTCCCTGATTTTGAGAGTCTTTGTCTCCTGAGAAAGCAGTCTGTGTTTAACTTAGACATAAAATATAGACTCTGTTGAACATTCTAGAACATTGGCCAATCAGCTCAAATAACAATGCAGTGAATTGTGTTAAATGTACAT
The DNA here is from genome assembly GCF_026419965.1 of Kogia breviceps. Classification (NCBI taxonomy): domain Eukaryota; kingdom Metazoa; phylum Chordata; class Mammalia; order Artiodactyla; family Physeteridae; genus Kogia; species Kogia breviceps. The sequence continues at coordinate 27,625,731 of NC_081328.1, forward strand.
TCACCAGTATGTTACCTGGATTACAGCTCCCAATTTCTGCTTTCATCTGTCTGTTCAGTCTCAATTATTAAGCACCTATACATGACAGGAGACCAGGATACAATGAGAGAGAGGCGCCTGACCTTAGGGAGCTTTGAGTCCAATAGGAAAATTACCAAATGTAATTTGTGGTGGAAACACGGACTTGGAGGTCAGAACATGATTCCAGAACTGAGCTGAGTTTTGATGCCTTTTAAGAGTTAGCTAGGTAAAATGTGGAAAGGCCAATAGATTATGTATCACAGAGCTTTAATTAGAGAGTTAAATTCATATGATATTAGAATATTTTGTTAATTGCACTCGACTGTAATTGCTATACAAAAGTTACCTACATGTTGGGCTTCCCTGGTGGCGCAGTGGTTGAGAGTCCGCCTGCCGATGCAGGGGATGCGGGTTCGTGCCCTGGTCGGGGAAGATCCCACGTGCCGCGGAGCGGCTGGGCCCGTGAGCCATGGCCGCTGAGCCTGCGCGTCCGGAGCCTGTGCTCCGCGACGGGAGAGGCCACAACAGTGAGAGGCCCGCGTACCGTAAAAAAAAAGCAAAAGTTACCTACATGTATATAATAATAATTATAAAAAACAGAAAGAAGAAAATGCCCAAAGGAAAAATGATTCAGTTAGCCACGTATAATTTGATTATGTCACATATATTCAAAACAACAATTTTATCTGTAATAAGCTAAACTCTGACTGAAAGGATACTGTATTACATTGTCCTGGCCACTTACAAGAGACTCAGAAAGACTGAATACTAGCTCTACTGATACATATGTTCTCAAATGTTTAGTTGTTTCCTCTGGTTGCCTTTTGGGGTGAGGAGTGGAGCTGCTTGAATTAGTAAGTTTTAGTGGTTATCTGAAACAGCCGTATGAAGAGAAATTATATATTTTGTGGGCTTTTAACACGTGTTCTGGTGGCTTCAAATGCATATCATATTTCTTAATGTGTGACTTTGGTCACAACACTTATTGTACCCTCTCCGTCAATTAAACTGGGGAAAATAACATCGTTTCTTCTTTATAGGGTTGGAGCGAGGATCAAAGCCATGTGTGTAAACGTCCTTCATAGACTAAAAACTTGCCACATTCTGTTTTGGGGTCAGAAATATCAAGTTAAGCCCTCTCTGGAAAATTCCGACCTTTCAAACTATTCCACACTGCTCTTGATTTTCAGTTTTCCATCTTCTTACTTTATATATAAAATTAATAATTCTAGAATTCACTATATATGTATACAAACATGGAAGAGAGCTGGATTTTAGTTAGACATTCTCAGAATGTTTTTTTTTTTTTCTTTTTCCATCTTCTTATCAAGCCACCTTTCATATAAAATTAAATGACCACTTAAGATTAACTGTTCAGGTCTAGCAGGCCACCTTCTCTTCTGAGAATTCTCCTATATAAATTGCTGCTCTGAGATCTCTCTCGCTGTCATGTCATTAATTGCAGAGCTAATTTGTTTGCTCCCTTGCTCAGGTTTATTATCATTGAAGACTCTCTTTGAATTGTTGGAGAGTCTGGGGGCTGAATTGCTATGGGGGAAATGTTGTAAGTGTGAAACCTGCATGAGCTTAGAGTCATTCAAACTCAGATCTGACAATACATCAGGAAAATATAAGGTGCAATTCTAGTTCAATGTCCTTCATGGGAATCACGATGTTTTTAAGCATGGAAGGGATCTTAGGGAGAATTTACTTCAGCCATATCTCTTCTTCCTGTTCTGGAAATGATGCTGAAATGAATGAAGTGCTTTGGCCCAGATTGCGCCTCAAGCACCAGAACTCGTGTCTCTCAGCTTAGAGCTCTTCCCATGACATGCTTCTCCTTCCCCTTTTTGGTATTGTAAATTTCAGGGCCCAGGTGCTTCATAGTCAGATGCAGGATTTGTCAGGTCTACATAATGAGAGTGTTGCTTTTGGTTCATATTATTCAATTTAGGGTTTCATCCTAATAGGCAAGAAAATGGATTTTAATTTAATCTTTCAGTATCATAACCTTAAAAAATTGTTTAGATGAAAACATTTAGCTCTTTATGTGGGTATGGTAGGCTCTATTGACATAAGTTAATGTAGCTTATAAATTAAGTACACATATGTGGTGTAGGATTTAGAAAACCTGGATTCTGTTTCTCCTCTCTCTACCATTTGGCTGTGAGACTATCAGCATTTCAATGTTTCAGAATCTTAATTTACTTTTCTGCAAAATGAGAAGACAACTGTCTACTACATAAGATTGCCATCTGGTTTAAAATAATTTGTGAATGTGAAAGCTCATGTTGTCTGTAAGATATAATGCAAATACATTAATATTATTACTTAACCGTGTGCTCCAGAGCCCTTCAGCTTTGCTGCCTCCTATATGCGGTTGAATCAAGTCACATACAATCCCAGCACTAGGTAGCTCCATAGGAAGTATCAAGGGTCTTCCTTAAAGGTTTTTAATTCTGATCATCGATTATCTTCCTTGTTGAATTTTAGTCATATCTGAATTCTAATCATTCAGAGCTTTGACTCTAGAAATGAACAATGTCAGGGAAAAGTCATTTATGTTAAAAAAAAAATCACAAATTAGGAGAGATAACAAGGAAACTGAGGCGATTAAATGGTAGAAGGCTTAGTATTCTGAGCCTTAAAAGAAACTATAGTTTATTTTGAATGTTTTTGTGTGTGTGTGGTACGCGGGCCTCTTACCGTTGTGGCCTCTCCCGTTGCGGAGCACAGGCTCCGGACGCGCAGGCTCAGCGGCCACAGCTCACGGGCCCAGCCGCTCCGCGGCACGTGGGATCTTCCGGGACCGGGGCACGAACCCGCGTCCCCTGCATCGGCAGGCGGACTTTCAACCACTGCGCCACCAGGGAAGCCCTTGAATGTTCATTTTGAAGCAGAATTTTTGTGAATTTCCCCCATGTTCCATGTCCATGCTAATGTTAACAGATGTCCCACCTTCCAAAACAGAGAGGCAAGCTTGGCAACTCTTCTCAGCAACAAATTTAATTATGACTGCAAATATGATAATGGAGCAACCTTTCCAAGTTTTAATTGGATCTGCACTTGGCAGAAGCAACCTTCGTTTTTCCACCACATGGGTAACAGTGGTGCAAGGTGCTGTCTTGTGCCCTTGCTGTGAATTAGTCAACTCTTGATTATCTGCAGGGGAACCAGCCATGTAGTGGATCAGTCATGGCTCTTTTATAACCCCATCCAGTTCTCCCTGAACCTAATAGGTAGCTGGGCTGCCTCACCACATTGTCACTTGGTTTAGTCTTGAGAACTGTAAACTTATTTTAATATTTATTTGGCAGAAAAACACATATTAATTCTATGTCAGCTTATTCATCACTCGTTGCCATCAGATTCCATTCTAAATGTAATATTCCCATGATCTTAGATGTGTACTGTGTTTTATGATTTGCAGAATATAGTACAAATTGTGTCATCCAGACACCAGTCCTATGGCTAGGAAAGGTAAACATTGCAGGGGAAGAAACTGAGTTTCAGAAAGGTTGAGTGACACCTCCAGGGTCATCTTATAAGTAAGAAGTGTGACTTCAGTCTTATGTCTCTAAAGTTAGGGCTCTTGCTTCTGTATGACACTTTCCCCCAAAGGACAAGAGGGTTATTTAGATGATCTACTATTTGGAACTATGTATACTATAGCTTCCCTTTATTAGTGCAGGTAATAGAGAGTTTGAGCTTGAATAAAGATAGGGAAAGATGGATATGTAGGTAAAGAAGCAGGAAATCTTGATATGGTTATGATATCCATTATCTTTCTAAACATTCCTCTCTGTCCCCCTTAGAACTATTGTCCTCTTGTAGTTCAGGCAGGTCTATGGAGGTTCTTGGACACGAGGTACAAATGGAAAAGAAATAAGATTTTTAGTATAAACAGTGCCCGAGGGCGTTGAAATGGTTATCATGGACATGTAAAATTTTAATCCAACAACATATATATTGAGTAACGATTAGGTCCTTGCCAGGTACTTGATTAGGCTTCGGGGATAAAAAGATAACTAAAATATATTGTCTTTAAGACACTTATTGGCTAGAGGGAAAGGAAGACATAAATGATTTTGATACCTAGTGAACATAAAGTTAAAAGGAAGTTTGAAGTGCTGTGGGAGCCCAGAGGGTGGAAAAACTAATTCAGTGTGCTGGTGAATTTCAAGCCTTCCTGGCTTAATTTGCACATATGGGAGAGCTGAGACCTACCTTTAATAATCATGAAATTTAAAAAAATCTCTTGAGTCAAATGAAGCTTAATTCCAAATTAAGACTGAGTGTATAGAAATACTTAACCTTGTAACGTTAAGGATAAATCTTTCATGATCAACTCTTTAGAGCCATATCTGGAAGGAGTCTTTTCGCTCATAGCGTGTATAGTCAGCATAAAAGCATGATGCAGAACAAAGCAGAGAAAGCGCTCTCAGTAGCAAAGCAGCATAGATCATTGTGTGGGAGGTGGGGTGCAAACCCAAATAACTGAAGGCCCTCCATTTAAAAATTTTGCTTTGGTCACAGCAACCGTCCTGGATGATTTCAAGGCATGTTGAAATAGCTATGTTCCAAGGCATCACATGGTTCCAGGGAGGGCTCTCAACCATGTGGTCCAGGCTGAGCTGCAGGGGTGGGAGGAATGAAGCCACTTTACAAAATGCTATGTGCTGTCTAGGTGCAGGGCAAGGAGGTGGTCTCTCCAATTTGTCAAAAACTCATTTTCAAGCCGCTTGGTCTCCTAGCAGCAGAATGGTTTCTGGAGCCTGCTTTCTCTTTCTTGGGCCAAAATAGCAGTATTTAGCCAGATGCAAAAGATGAAAAATAATGACATTAAAAAAGATTGGAGTGCTTAAAAATATGGACTTAAGTAAGCATTTCTGTCATTTGGGGTGGAGGGATTCTGATTTGGAGGTACACGTAAGATACAACTTCTATCTTTTCACTGCCTCTGGAACCATGGTCCTAATAGGCCACTCCTTGGCCTTTCTCTTGGTCAAGTGGGTAGATAACATGGAAATGATCCTCTATTTTTATTTTTTTTGTTAAATATTACTTAGTTAAAACATTCCTCCTCTGGTACAAAAAAGAAGTGCTGTACGTGTGTGTGTGTGTGTGTGTGTGTGTGTGTGTGTGTGTGTGTGTGTGTGTGTGTTTGTGCCTGTACAGAATGCAGCAGAAATAGTGGATGTTGCAGTAATTCAGTTTATTTTTTAATTTAACATTTTTTTTTAGTAATTCAGTTTAGGGTAATATTCTTTCCCCATAAGTAGCCATTAGGGTGGTATGGGTACAATGTGAAGTAATTTGGCAGGATGATATTCTGAAAAAGGACTGGATCTTAAGACAGAGAAGTGAATTTGAATCCCACTCCTGTTGCTTACTAGGTGGTGAAATGTCCTGCTCCTGCTGAGGTGATTTTCTCCCCTGTTCCCATTTTACAGGATAGTCTCTTTCAAAGCTTCCCCTGGTTACCTCTGGGAGTCCTCAGGTTTGGGGCACTTGCACACATGTGCTCAGGGACAAGTTTGACCATGTTCTTTGGCTCTGCTTTCTTGTCGAGGCTCCTGATGTGGCTCTGCAGCTGCCCCACCCCCACCCTCATCACAGTATGGCTTCAGCAGGTTAGCTGTCATCCAGGGTGGGAGGGACTCAAGGTACCCTGGGTTTGTGGCCTTGGAACATGGGTTTGGGGATGGGCTTGGTGTGATGAAAATGGCTCTCACTCTGATTCTGTCTCACTTCATAAAATGTCCTGAGGAAGCACAACTTTTCCCCAGAATCTCACATATCCTTTATCAGACCTTATCTTGTAGCTTCTGGCCTTAGTTTCTCTCTCTACAGGACTTTGAAACCAGTCCTTCCCACCAGCAGGGAGACAGATGCCAAGCAATTCCCTCCCAAATCTAATTCTCCCCTCTATCTTTGACTCAAGCCTCCCTGTATTAAATTCTTCCCCCGCACTTCAACCCTGCACCATAAAGTCATACGAATAAATACCCAACGGTGTCACCAGCCTGCCAGATCCACAAACAGCTCAGCTCTGAATCTCAGGTTTCAATCTTTGCAACCCAAAGAAACGGCAAAGAAAACGGTCAAGCTCTGTTGGTAACTGGAAGGTTTCATGACTTAGTAGTATGTTAACAGTAATAATTCAGGAAAGTAGTAATTCTGATACTTATCAGATCCATTTCAATGACAGATGAATGTAATGTACTTGGTCAGTGCAAACTGAGTTTTTATAAGTATATACTGCATTCATCTTTCTATAAGAATAGAACAACAAAATTATAATTTGGCAAATAATAATGCTTGGAAATATACAGTACCTTTTAAAACACTTCCAGAACCATCTTGCTTTTAAAAACTGTTTTCTAAATGTTTATTTGAAATACACCTTGATTCAGGCATATCACTTACCATATCTTTATTGTACTGTACAATAAAGTGACAATAAAAATAATAAGTATAATAGATAACTTTTATTAGATATTTACTGAGATCAGGCACAGTTCTAAACATTTTGCATATATGAATACATTTCATCCTCTTTACAACCCTATGAGATGGCTATTGTTATTATTAAACTTTTACAGATGAGGAAACTGAGGATCAGAGAGGTTAAGTAGTTTGTCAAAGACAGCCAGCCAGTGAATGGTGAAGCTGAGATTTTTTTTTTAAACCTTGGCAGTTTATTAAGTTTCTTCATCTTTCTTCTTTACTCCTTTCTCCTTTTATTCTCTTTTATAAACTATTGCACTGCTTAGTAGGTATTTGTTTAGTTTCTTTCTTTCCCCACTAGATGCTCCCTGATAGAAAGGACTATAACTTAATGAAGCTCAGTGTTACACCTGGCACTTGGTCAGGACTAAAATGTCTGCTGAACATAGAAAGGATTCATCAGTGAACCTCAGGACTATTTATCTATTTCTGTTTTTGTGTATGGAACAGGTTGTTAGAGAGAAATAACAAAGAACACATGGGCCATAGTCTCAGATTTTTCCCAACCAATTTGAGGAGAAAATCTCTTCCCAGATGAAGAGTGATGTGACAATCTGAAAGATGACACAAATACAAGACAATAAGCTGGTACAGCTAATGTGTGAGAAAGTCCCAAATGAATGACAAGTAAGGAAGGGGGAGCAGGCCTGAGATCTACCACGTTGCTCAAAAACGTAGAGTGAGTTAGTGTTCAATCAAGGACTAACACTGGAGTCTTTCATCTGCCAGGTTATCAGGTGACTAGCTGTTAGATAAAACAGTTAGATCAATGTGGGTCAGTTAGATCTGGGTAGATTAGAGCCCAAAACCTACAAGAGGATAAGAGGATAGAAAAGAACTAAAGTTATTGATTTCCAAATGCTTGAATGATCCAAATAGCAAATTCACTTGATTTATAAAACTCTTGGGTCTGTAGCTTGTTAGTTCACTAAATTATTCACTCATTCATTCATTCACTCACTCACGCACTCTCACTCACTCACCCATCACATTTATAATTAGTGCTTACTATGTTTTAGTCATGGATGTCTCTGGGTTTGAAAGAGAAAAGTAGAAAGCCCTAAGTTTCAGAATAACTTTTCTGGTTAGGCAACCATTTCTTGGCAGCGACGTGACATTGTGGGAGGCGTTTAAGAAACCGCTGCTGATTTTGGACGTGAATCAGGTGGAATCAGGCACCTGACTAGTTTTATCAATTCAACTAGCATATTTTGAGTACCCACTATATTTAAGCATTGTGAGAATAAAGTGACAAAACGTTCCTGCACTTAAGTGGCTTGCAGTGTATTTAATTAGGTTTTATAGAGGGTCTATAAACCAGAAGCTGTGGGAGTACGTAGATGAGGAGGATCTTTTCATGTAATATAAGCTGAAGAATTGCGTAAGTTCATTAAAGCCTTGGCTGAGTGTCTGTATCTAGTGCTCACAACTATCCATGTTCTGCTCTCCCTCCTGGGTACCAAAGCGTACCATTTCCAGATCCTTTCTGTAATCAGCTACGACAATGTGATTGGGTGCCGTACACCAGAATGTGAGTAGAAGTGTTGTACATCTGCCCCATCTGCCCATAAAATTCTCTCCTGCACTGTGCCTACTCTATTTCTTCATCGGCTGGTGGAAAGGAGAGGTCTCTATGAACCTAAAGTTGGGGGGAGTCATGAGATGAAAGAAGCTTGGATGAAAAATCACCTGCTGTTGCGTGATAGAGTGTGACATGAGTGAGACATTGCGATAAGCCATGATAAGCCAGTGTGATTTGGGGGCTGTTGCTTGCAGCAGTTAGACTACCTTAATTATCCGGCATCAGTGCTTGATTTACACAGCGCCAAATCCTAAAGGCCAGGTCACTAAGTCCAGGCATAGGAGGGGCAAAAGTAAAACTTGTAATCATGAACTGTGTTCAAATTTACAAAGCACTTTCATGTACAGTAGTTAGTTTTGTCATCGGGTCATATAATAACCAAAGAAAACAGGGCAAGTAGTATCATGTCTGTTTTTCCAATAGGGAAACTAGGCTGTTTGTGTTAGTTAGGCTATTTGGAAATATAGGACTAACAAAATAAACTTTAGTTCAGTTAGGAAAATGCTGCTCTTTAGGACTATCTATGAACTAGGATTTTTTTCCTAACACAGAGTTTTACTCAAAATTTTTTCACAGCCTCTGCCTCCCTGCTTTAACCAGATACATGTGCATGGGGTGAAGGGAGAAGAACATGAGAGAGGTGGGATCATCGCCCTATGGGGGACCCCATTGACTGTCCTGGGACTGCTGTGAACTCCAGGAGCACAATTCCCATGGTAGCCTCCATAGCATGGCAGAACTGGCCCTTTTCCCTGCCTGGATCACTATAATTATTTGAGGGCATCTGGATTCTTTAATATAGCTTCTGACAGAATACCCTTTCTCTTTTCACTCCTCATCTAGTACAGGCAATTCTATCCTCCCCAGAGCATCAAACCTTCCTGCAGCCTTTGGCATACCTTTTCTTATTTTAGACTTTGTCGATGTAATTGTGCATTTTATTCTTTCTTATAAAAGGAGAATTTTCTCATGCAACATTTTTACATAGCCTACAGGGACCCTGTACTGGCAATAACTCACTTCAATTCCTCCCAGCTAGGGGATTTTTCTAATTCAATTTAGCTTCATTATTTTATGCAACTAATACGCCTAGCATTTTACTAGGGATGGGGCATATAAAGAGACTAGGGTATGATTCCCACTGTTAAGTGGATATTTTTCACAGGAATAGTTTTTAAAAATATTTAAACCAATCAGTATTAATATTCATTTGGAATGACCTTATTAATATATGTTATACACCTTCAATAGACACCTGATTATACTGCATTGTTCTTGTGAGAATAGAACACATGACAGCAAAGGAGCTCTGAGGATGAAAGAGCAGATTCTACTCAGGCTTGTCTATGTCTACAAGACTAGATAAGCCTACTGTTGTGGGTCAGGTACTGTATTAGTCTAGACTCTTTGGGTAGCAAGTTATAGAAAATGCAATTCAAATTGGTTTGAGCCAAAGTGAATTTATTGGCTCCTATGTCTGAAACATCTAGGCCATAAATCTGTGTATTAGTGGGATTAGAAACAAATCTTCCAGCTTCAGAGGTTGGAATTAGAACAAGTTCTTTTTCTTCTAGATATGTGGGCCTTTACACACACAGAAATAGAATCACTTAATGTAAATAAAACAAAAGCAAGCTTTAGGGCAACTACCTATCTTTCTTAGATACAGCAGGAAACAAAATAAAGCATTCCAGCAAGAGGACATTTAAAAGTTAACAGATTCTTGTCAACATGGCTAAGTAGATGATATAGATGTCCTGATAGCCTATGGTCCTCAATATTCAAAATAGTTGGGTCATAAGATGAGCAAACACTTGTCTAGTCAGTGACTTCCAGCAGGTATAGTAGTAGAAGGACAGGCTGGTGTGTGTCCTCCTACCTTGGGTTCCCTGAAGAGATGGACCCTCTTTTTTATAGCCTCATCTGTGTATGAGTTAGGTAACTCAAGCACACCAGGTTTTGCCAAGGCATTTAGGCAATGGGGCTGAATGCAAAAAAAATTATAAATCTTTAAAATATATAATTAAAAACCACCCACACACTATCATTTTAAATGTAGCAGTTGTACCTGAATTCAAATTGCCGTGGTATTGTCAAGTTATTGTCAAATTGGACTAGCCACCTTTGTATCAGTGGCTAAAATCTTTTAATGATGCTATTGACTATCTAGATATCAAAGAAAGAAATTCTTTTTACAAAGAATTTAAAGGGCTTCAATGTCTTGTACTAAGATAATACTCAGGCCTGGCTGGATCCAAGTTCTCAAACAAAGGGTCATTCTCCTCATTTCTCAGCTATCCTTTCCTCTGTGTTGATTCCTTCTCAGGCAGATTCTCTGTTTAATGTGCAGACTGCTGCTCCAGTGTTTCATTTCATCCCCTCATTAACCAATAGAAAGAGAGAGGTTTTCTTCCCCAAAATTGAAACAAAAGTCCTAGAGTTGAGTTACTGAATCCACTTAGGTCATGAGCCTATCCTAAAATAATCTCTTCCAATGAGTCTCTAGGTTTTGATGATTCAGTTGGCCAGCCTGGGTCACATGCCTCCCAAGCCACATTGACTGGGATAACCAGGAGTTGTTGAATCAACCGCTGAGCATTACGTTATAGGCGTCCCAGCTCAGAATCATGGGAGGGCCCTGCTCCTACTTTAGACCAGTTCCTCACTTCAGGAATTTTTAGTTGTACCATTCTCCTTCCTAATACCTATTTCTTTTTGACTCAAAATTCTTCTGATTACAAGAAACAGAAAGCAAATTACGGCTACTAAGGCCACACACAAAAAACAAAAAACCCACAGACAATTATTGGAAGGATCCTTGGATATCTCACAGTATCAGGAAGAGTTAAGTATGCTGATGTAGGAGCAAGAAAGAAACAGTCCTTATTTCTCAGATACAGGAGTTTATGGTATTTTCTCTAGAACAATGGTATCAGTGTTACTCCACTCCAAAGACTTTCAATTTTTGTCTCTCAATTAAAAATGTCCAAATTCTCAGAAGAGAGCATTTGATTAGCCCATCTTGTGTCAAATGTAAACCTCTGGATTATTCAGCCATTGCTGGGAGACTGAGCCATGTAATACAACATGAAAAAAAATACTATTACCTCCTTTTAAAGGTGAGAAAATTAGGTTCATGGAAATGATATTTTCCAATGTTGCATAGCTAATAATAGCAGAGCCAGTATTTTCATTTAGTTCTGATTAAAATCTTTAAAAATTCTGTATATAGTACCATGCCTGTTAAACTAAGTGTAATAGGATTCTAAGCATATAATTTTTAAATGTGATGATTCTGATTTTACATTTGTGTGCCCTCTTTGTGCTTTGTTAATTCTTTAGTTTTAATCAGGCCACACTTAAATATTCCAGTCTTTCCCAATGAGGCAATGTCCCTAGGGAGTGCATATGGCCAGCATCAGGATTAAAAGTAGGATGTGTTCATCAAAGGCAAAACCCCCTTGGACAACTGTCCTTCCTCTTTCAGTGATTCCTTCTCAGAGCTCTTCCCTTTTTACTTGTAGAATTTTGAGTTTAGTTTTTTTTTTTTTTAAGAAATAATTCTTTTATCATACCACCTTACCCCCCATGAACATCCATGATTTGAAAATTCCAAACTCTAACAGTTTCTGCTCACAATATGTGGAAGGAAGAGTCAGAAGCATATTTCACAGTAAGCACAAAATGTGGCAAAACTAGACAGAAAAATACCCAGTGATGGCACAATTCTATTAAGAACAATGGGACTCTTTCCTTTACCAGGCAGCAAAACTTATTTTAGAAGCATACCTATATATCTATAAAACAAATTTAATTCTGTACAATGTGGTTTTGTGTGTTTATTTTTTAAGATGTGATTCTAAGGTTAACTTCTAACCCTCTTCACTAAAGAAATAAAGTGCTTATGGTGACCCTATTTGGCTTCTCTTCTTTCACTATTATTTTTCATGGATGGGTTTCTCCTGATTTCAGGCAGCTCTTATCCCATACAGTTCATGCTGGGTTAGTCACTTCTTACTATTAGAGAATATTACAGTACATAAGATTCAGGGTCTCTCAGATGACAGTTGTCCACATTTCACTATTAAGGCACAAAGTCCTTGTCTTTGTCTACACATTCTGGAAGCTTCCCACTGCCACTGTACAATGTTTCAGTTTTCTGCTTGCTCTCTTTGATTTGTAGGACTGGATAAAACCATTTCCAAGTGTGAGATAGCTTGAGGAGAGCTCCATTTCTATAGAAATAAATCAACTCTGGCATAGCATCATCTAATATTCCCTTTTTCATTAAACTCTTTGATCCCCTTCTTTTCCCTCTGTCTCCTCTCTCCTCCTCCCCTGGCTATATGGATAAGTGGAACATTGTTGCTCTAAGCATTTCAGGCCAACATCAGTGTAGACTACAAAAGCACATGTGGACATGATTTGTAGACAGTACTGTGGAAGGCAAGAAACTTACCGGAAGATGTTGAGGATAATACATACCTCTGATGTCTAATCCTATTCAGGCAATCTGGCTCAAAGGAGAGTAGGGTCGTGTTCATGAGATAACTTTCCTTTTCTGTACTGGGAAAGTCATCAGGCCAAAAATAACTGATTAGCATCTTACAGTCTACAAAGCATTTCTAAATGCATTAGCTCCTTTAATCCTCGCAACTCTGAGGTAAGTGTTATTATGATCCCCCTTTTCAGACAAGGCTCAGATTCAAAACTCAGAGTCAGAGTTGTATCTGAATCAAGATCTTTTAGCTCTGAATCTCCTCTCTTTCCCTGATGCTTCATAGCTGTACCAGAAAAGAGTGTAGTTTTTGTGCCTTTTTAACACAGAAACATACCCTGCATTGCCTTTTGTGTGAGTATGATGAGGTACAGGTCTGTTAAATGATTCACTTAAAGAGGGACCCAACAGGCAAGAAGGGATCTACTTATAGGGCAAATGCAAGGAAATTTGCTTTAGATAAAGGATCAAGAACAAGCTGTATATGAAGATCAAATAATCAGGAATGGGGCAAAGAGGGGCTATTTTTTTCTGAAATCTAGGAATCCACGCAACTTGTACTTTCTTTAACAGAGGCAAATAAACTACATTCTTCTGCATGAGAATATTCTGTTTATTCAAAATTATGAAAATCAGTATTTTAAAAAGAATTGAAATATTACGTCTATTGAAAAAACTCTTGAAATTCTCTAGAATAAGTCAGCTAACAGAGGTTATGACTAACAAAGGCAAAACAGAAAAGAGGAGGATTTTTCTTGCCAAGAGAAACTGCTGTGGCAGCCAGAGAAGTCCCTTCACATGCACTGTGAAAGGCAGCCCAGTCTGTGCTTGTATTAGGTGATAAAGCAGGAGGCTTGCTAAGGCCTTTTCTCCCTTTAAGGTTTTTGATTCTGTGGAGGTGAAATAAATTGCAGACATTTAAAGACAAGCCTAAAATATAGAAAGCAGCCAAGGCTCCCTTTCTCAGTGTGACAATGTTGCTGACACACAGCTGGAGATTGATTTATCTTCACATTTAAGGAAAACCTTTAAGAAACTACAACACATATGGACATTAGGTAGTTCCTTTCCCCTGCATAAAACAAAGCAATAAATGGTGTGTGAATTTTGAAGACATAAATTCTCCAGTAAAAACACTAAAACATGTGAACTAAAATATCTGAGAATTATTAGTGAGTCCCTCATTTCAAATATACAAGGTGACTCATAGGAGAGGATTGAGAAAATTTAGTTGAAATCTTTTAGTCTCTTATTTCAATGCTAGTCTTACATCACCCTTTCCGTGCCTCACATTTATAAAATGCGTTATGATTTTCCTTTAGAAGACTAAGGTGGGTTGGATTTATCGTCAGTCTACCCCCTCTGCATGTCTATGATACCCAGTTTTTATTGTTGAAAATTAAACTAGGATGATTTAAAGCTGACCAGATCAGAAGCAGACCTTTAATCTTTTTTGTTTTTATTTTTTTAAATTTATTTTTGGCTGCGTTGGGTCTTCGTTGCTGCGCACGGACTTTCTCTAGTTGTGGCAAGTGGGGGCTACTCTTCATTGCCATGCGTGTGCTTCTCATTAAGGTGGCTTCTCTTGTTGCAGAGCATGGGCTCTAGGCACGTGGGCTTCAATAGTTGTGGCACGTGGTCTCAGTAATTGTGGCTTGCGACTCTAGAGCACAGGTTCAGTAGTTGTGGTGCATGGGTTTAGTTGCTCCATGGCATGTGGGATCTTCCCAAGCCAGGACTCGAACCCGTGTCCCCTGCATTGGCAGGCAGATTCTTAACCACTGTGGCACCACAGAAGCCCCAGACCCTTAATCTTTAAATCTTTGAATTTTATGGGAGTCAAGAAGACCAAGTCAAGAGAAAGGTCCAGGAATATGTCAAAGTTTTATATGGCATCTGTCAACAATGCATCTATGGTAACCCAATTACCTCCAATTCACACATGTCTTATTCTTTGGACATTTCAGTTTGATGCCCTTAGAAGTCTAAGTAGCCAGCTTGGCATCAACATCTAGACCAGGGGTTAGTAAACTAAAATCCCTGGCCAAAATCAGCCCACTTCCTGCTTTTATGAATAAAGTTTTATTAGAACACAGCCAAGTCCATTTGTGTTGTCTATGGCTGCTCTCACACCACAATGGCAGAGTTGACTAGCTGTGATAGTTTGAGCCTAAAAAACCTAAAATATTTACTAAATGGAGCTGAACATAAGTAGTTTGCTGACCCCAGTCTAGTCCCATTCAGGTAAGTGTCATAGGTCTGCAAAAGGGATTTTTTTCCTTCCTGATTCTTTGATTTATAGAAAACTTAAGTTTTTTCAATTAAGTATCTATTATTTGAAAATTCATCAAACCTGGCTGTAGACCAGATTCCATTCTTTACATTCAAATGACCATTAGACCTGGCAGACATTTCTCAGTCTGTGGTTCTCTATTTTACCATTTAAAAATACTTTCAATAGAGAGTATATTTAATGGAAAGATTAAAAAGCCATTTCTTGTCTACTTAGCTAGCTTACAAATCTCCATACTCCCTGAAAATATCCGCAGAAATCTCCAAGTGATTTTTTCAGTGACTTGAAACCAACATGTCCACTGCTCTCTGCCCCATCCCCATCCCCACTCTAACCACGTCTTCAATGGTCAGAGTGCATGGTCCTAACAGAAATACACAGGAGACACATAGGGTCCTTTTACATAAAACAGCTTTAATTTTCACAGTTTTCCTTGTTGCAGGAATTGAGATTCCCATAAGGAAATAACACTTTCTTTAGTGGGTTTGAGTTGGATCCTGAAATTATAAAGTTTCCTCCAAACAGTCTGCTCATAAATCCTTTTAAGCATGTAGCCCTTAGCACAAGTTCCTACTAAATTAAATATCAAGCAGTGCTAAGAAAGAACTGGTAGGTACATTTGATTATTTTATAAGGTTGGGAGAGAGAAAGTGGCACAGGAGTTTGAAACTATGATTGGTGCTTTTCCCTTGTCACTTTTCTCATTTTCTGAAGAATTGTAAGAAGTTCCAAGCTCGTACTCTCCTGGCCATGCGTGTTCAGTCTTGTCCTCAGCTCTGATACCAAGTGCCCAAAGTGCTTACCCAGAGGACATAGGGAATTCAGGGTACTTTTCCTTTGTATTATTGAGATTCTTCCTTTAAACAAAGAATATGCATCTTTGGGGCACTCCACCACATCATCTGAGGCAATAAAACAATTCACTAGTGACTCAGCAACTTTTAATTTTCTCTCCCATATAACTCAAGTCTCAATAATTCTGCAAGCCAGAAGTGAAATTCTCCAAATTTCCCCTCCTCCTAATATTAAAGAGGAAGATAAAAATCATATTATCAAAAGAGAACTAGAAGCATAAGTACATCCCACAACACGAGGCACTTAGGTTATTTGGACAATATGCAATCATTGAGTTCTAATCCTTGGACTGCCTTTAATTAGTCATACAACCTGAGGGAGTCCTTTCATATCACTGGGTTCGTAAATGTAAAAAAAGAGAGATTAGGACATGATTTTTTTTTTTTTTTTTTTTTGCGGTATGCGGGCCTCTCACTGCCGTGGCCTCTCCCGTCGCGGAGCACAGGCTCCGGACGCGCAGGCCCAGCGGCCATGGCTCACGGGCCCAGCCGCTCCGCGGCATGCGGGATCCTCCCGGACCAGGGCACGAACCCGTGTCTCCTACATCGGCAGGCGGACTCTCAACCACTGCGCCACCAGGGAAGCCCAGGACATGATTTTTAAAGTTCTTCTGGCTTATATATTCAGATTAGACTCAAATTCTGAACTGTGAGGGCTGTCGATCTCAAACAGTTTTTTAGCGAATGGCAGTCTTGGAAAATTTACTGTTCTATGTCATCCTCTCTCTGACCCTAAATAAACCTTTTTAGAACTTGCAGTGAAAAAGTACAAATCCTTGAATACCCTTGGTAAGATAAATGGTCCTTCTGTTTGGAAGATTGTGCTTCTTGGCCAAATGTGCATCTCTGGCAAGGGCCCAAGTAGAATGATGGGAAAAAGAGGAAGTAGCTGCCTTTCCCACCAGATCAGCTGAAACCACTGTGACCTTTAGAGATGTGTTACAGATGGCCTCCACATACCAAAGGGAATTGCAGCATTTTACATATTGTCTTATCTAGAGCCAAGGGAATAGAGAATAAGCTATGCAACTTCCTTCCTAGGCCTATAATTTTGTGATTTTCTTAACTGTACAATTAAAATCTTGATAAGCACACATTTTTATTGAGATGAATCTTGCCTTAAGAGCTGCAGGTGGGACATATTTATTAGGGGCCTCTATATTAAGGATTACATGTAATCCTCCCTTAGTTTTTACAGAAAAAAATGTCGACAGTAACACTGTAATATTTGACCTTAA
Source organism: Kogia breviceps (assembly GCF_026419965.1). Classification (NCBI taxonomy): domain Eukaryota; kingdom Metazoa; phylum Chordata; class Mammalia; order Artiodactyla; family Physeteridae; genus Kogia; species Kogia breviceps. The sequence goes on from NC_081328.1 coordinate 27,642,727, forward strand.
TAACTGCACCTGGAGTCATTCACCAAGAATACCAGAGGAATTTTGCCAACAAATTTAGCTCTGAACATTAAAAGTAAATCACATTCATCTGCACTTTTTAGGAGGTTCTAAAGCAGCTAAGTTAGCCTTGATGAATTAGTTCTTTCTCTGAAACAGGGAATCACATAACTTATTATTAGCACATTTTATGGAAATGACACTAATCCAAATTGTTAGCAATTTAAGATGCATATTTCAAAAGTGCATGATTTAATTCAGTGGAATGAATGAAATTAAGAGTAAATTTCCTCCCACTTCCTGTCATGAAATACACAGAGATGTTATAATACATGGGAAGCAGATTTGGTAATACAGCATGCTTGGGGACTTAAATCAAAAGATGTCTTTTTACCCTGGCATTCCACTCAGCGGTCTTGTGTAGAAGTAGACTGCTGTCTGCCCCTGGAGACCAGTGATTCTTCTGCACTCTTTCTTTCTAAGTCTACAAGCACTTAGAATGCATCATCCTTGAGACCTTTCAGAAAAGAAATGTCTGTTGAGGAACAGGAAGAAAAAGAAAGAAAATCCACATTGTCTAAGCCCTAGAAAAAATGCACAAACACCTTTCTTCTTACACCTTGAACCCCGATATATGAGTAATGGATTTAAGATCAGTCTTTTAGGAGGTCAGAATAAGACCTTTAACCCAACTGCCTCACCTACGAGAAAGTTGTCCATCTTCATTGCCCTGCCCTAGGTAAGACGCTTAATATTTTCACCTGGAAAAGTACTGCAATAGCACTGTAACTGATTTCTTTTCAGCCAGTTTTGCCTCTGGCCCACATGCTTTCCACATTGTTAACAGTCATCTTGTTGAAATAGAATTTAGATCCAATCACTCCCATGCTTAAAAATCCGTCAGTGTCTCCCATGACCCATAACCATCATGATGAAATCCAGATTAGTCAGTACTGGAGCCAGGCTCCTTCTGCAGGATCTGGGCTCGATCTGTACCCCCAGATGGATGCTCTGCTCCAGTCTACTCAACCTAAGTGCAATCTTCCAAATGGTTCTGGGTTTTCATGCCCTTGATTTTTTTGTACATGCCGTTCACTTCTCATTTAAGCTGAAACTGGAAGAATGAGAAATGACAGCCAAATTTGTTGGGCACTTAATTATGAGCCAGATAGAATTCTGAGGGTTTTCATTTATTAATGCATTCAGTACAGTCAGCAACAGCACGAGTAGGTACCCTTATTATCCTCACTTTATAAAGGAGGGTCCTGAAGCACTTGCCTGAGTTTACACAGGGAGGAAGAGTCAGATCTGGGAATCCACACCACATGCTCATGACAGCAGTGCTCTGCTGCTTCTAGGTCTCAGGAAGCATTCACTCATCCTTCACCGTGCAGATCAGAGGTGATTCTCTGGGAAACTCCCATGATGCCCCTTATCTGAAGACAGTGTTGTATATCTGTGCTTTGTATCCTGTCCCCCTGTTGTAACTTATCACACAACTTGCTAAGTTCCGGGAGAGACAGGCATCTTGACGGTGTCTCCTGCCTTTTTATGCTTAGTACTTCATAAATATTTGTGGAATGGAGAAAAACTCATTGTTTCCTACCATAAACTATTGCCTTTTGTTTCAAGATTTTCTATATTTCTAGTGAATAAGTTAGCCCCTAGCAGACAGGAGGTATTCAGTAAATGTTGGGTGATGAAAGAGCAAATGAGTTTATGGGTTATTTCTTGGTGCCCATAGGAAGTGGGAGATCAGCTTCTATAATGGCAGTTCCCTTTGTTTTCTTTATCACTTTTTTGCCACTCCCTTAATTATAAATACCCCTACTCCACACATCTATGAGCTGTAAAGAAAATATTCTCTTGTGCAGAAACTAGAAACTTCTCTTGTGTTACCTTTGACTTATAGGGTATACGTATATTTTTAATTTTAACACAAAAATAAAAAATTACAACAGAATGTTTTCAAGACTGCTATTTGCTATAGCAATAAAAGTGAAGGGAACCCCTACTATATGCCAGGTCTTAGTGTAAACATTTTATATGATTTTATTTAATCATCATAGCATTTTTTAGGATAAACATTATTACTCCCATTTTGCAAATGAGAAAACTGAGGTGGAGAGTGATTAACTATCTTACCAGAAGTGACACGAAGAGTAATCTGCAGAGTATAAACCCAAACACAGATCTGCCTGACTCCAAAGTATCTCTCTGATTTAAAGTCTATTCAGTGGCCTGGTATCCGAGGCCAGGGGGTGCCTATGTAACTGGCTACCCTTTGGGATTACAAATTCAAGTAAATTCACCTATGTGACAAACCTATCCACTTCATTCTGCAGTGGCAGGCTCTGTATTGAGTTTGCAGTGTAGTAGGAAGAAGGCATCATTTCCTAGTGATAAAGAGAACAATTCTGGTGCTAGATTGCTGGTTTGAATCCCTGCTCCCTTGTTGTGTCTTTGGGAAAGTGGTTGAACTTCTCTGTACCCAGTTTTTCCACTTGAAAAACAGGTAATAACAATAAATGAAACAGTTTACAATAATAAAACCTACCTTCTGGGGTTGTTGGACTCTGGCTCCTGATCTCTGATTTAAGTTACAGCTTCCCTGTCAGCATTCCAGTGCTGGATAAACTGGCATCTCCATGCCTCCTTAGTTTAGTGCTCTGTTGTCTGCTTTTTTCTGACTCTAATATGCCGTTCCTCATTCCAGGCTCTGCCGCAGGAGGGAGGCATGTGGTCATGAATGCAAACAATCCTTTTGCTAATGTATTTTCCCCAAGAAATGATGAAAATTTCTTGCTTCAGCTCTAACAGTCTTGCAGTTTATGTATACACTTTGCTATGTTAATTGTAGTCAATTACTTAAGGTTAGCAACTGAAATTCCCAGTAGTAGTAAAGAAGCTAGCCATTTGTAAGTCATCTGTAGTAATTTTTAGTAACCGATCATTAGACACTCATTAGCTCATTTGCTTAGTGTTGTTTTTACTTAGTAAGACAGTTAATGAGCTAATTACAAGGAAAAGAATGGTGATTAAATGACAATTAAAGGGTATTATATGTAAGTAAACTACATTGTTTTAAATAACAACGTTTAAAACTAAAACAATGGGCTAAATGATTTAAGGTAATGTGATAAGAATTGTTCTATCCTTTATTACAGATTTTCATGGTGCATTTATCTTGCTTGGTGTGCAAAAGACTAAGCAAATCTCAGGTGATCAGAGTTTTTCAACCTCGGCTCTATTGACATTTTGAGCCAGATAATTCTTTGTTGTGGAGACTGTCTTATGCATCATTGGATGTTTAGCAGCATCCTATTCCTCTACCCACTAGGTGCCAGTAGTACTCTCCCATTTGTGGCAACAAAAATGTCTCCAGTCATTGCCAAATGTCCCCTGGGGGGCGAAAACGCCCTACTTGAGAAGCATTGGGTTATATTAAATATCTCTTCCTATATTTTTTTTCTTTTCCTCAAAGGTATTTTATTTTCACTGCTTACCTGAAGCTGATTTTTTAATGCTCACTGTAACATCTGTGTACTCCACTAAGAATTAACTGATAAAGGGGCAAGAGCACTGAATTTGGTACCTGAAGCCTGACTCTTAGTAAGTGTTCTCCTTACACAGTGAGTAATGAAGCATTTTTGAATATTAGTTTCCTCATCTCTATAAGAAGGATAAGAGAATCATTTTTAGTTTTCAAATAGGGTTGTAAGAGTTTGAAGCCAAAAAATGCTTTGCAATTTGACATTTAACCTTTGGTCCTAAGGATCATCTAGAACCTTCCCTGACCCATTGTCTATTTTTTTCTTTTATTGAAACATACTTATTGAGTGCTTTCTATATGCCAGGCACTGGGGATACAGAAGTGAACAAAACAGACAAATGTATGTTGTGTTAGAGTGAGAGATAGCACGAAGACAAATAAGCAGAGATTCGGGATGGAGAATTCAGTTTTTAGTAGCGTGGTCTGAGAAGTTCCAACTTAGAAGGAGCCAAGACTTGAGGGAGAAGGGGAAGTGAATCATGTGGATATCTGAGGGAAGAGTATTCAAGACAGAGGGAACAGCCAGTACAAAACCTGTTTCTTTTTTTCTTATACAAAATTTGAAAAGTTTATGAAACTGAATAGACATCGTTACTGATCTTGTTGTTTATGAAATTAAAATTGGGCATTTTGTTACAAGCATCTCAGAATTTTTCCTTTTAAAAGTTATTAATGTACATTTTTAGGATACTTAAAATATGCATAATTATACCTTTTTATTTTAATATTGGGATAATTTGAAGAAATAAGTAATATCTTTGTATATGCCAACTAAGGATAGTGAAAGTAAAATTTTATTGAGAGTCAGTTAAAAAATAGACAAACACAGTTGTGTTACTGTCTTCTAGTAACATTAATTAGTTGCTCTTGTCAATTTGAGTCTATTGACAAGAAGTCGGCATGACATTAAGAAGTCATACGATGACCTATACAATTTGAAATCCTCAGGATACCTATAAAAGCACCTCTCATTTTAATTAGAAAACCTAATAAAGTAGATAAATATTGGTTTTAGAATCTTAACCGCACAATACAAATCAGTCATAACTGTAATAAAGACCATGTGGTCTCGCTGCTAGATTTTCATATTCTTTGCAGGCCACAAAGTTCAAGGGCAGATCATAGATCTTCATTTCGTATTTGGAAGCATAGAGGTTGATTTTTTTAAGTGATATTTCCATCAGTTAACGCTATGGTTAATTGTATGTTGGGCTGACAAACTCAGTCATTATCGGGGTCTCATAGACCATCTATTCTGGAACTCTACCAGTCTACCAGTCTTTATATCAGTGTTTCTTGGATCATTTAGAATGTATTATTCTCTAGTAATTCTTCAGGAAAGGCACAAAGAAACTATATAGTCCTCAAATCCTTGCATGCTCATAATAGTTTATATGTGGGCTTTATACTTAAAAGTCAGTTTCCTGGTGTGTAGAATTCTTGGCTCAGATTTTCTTTCCCTTAGTAACTTAACATGTTATTCCATTGTTGTCTGGAATAACGCACTGGTGTAAAAATATGATGACGCTTTTATTTTCCTTATAAGTGAATTGGTTGGTTTCCATGAATGTCTAAAGGATTTTTTTTTTTTTTTTTTTCCTCAACAGTCCTGTAGCTTTACTAGAATAGATCTCAGTTTGGGTCCTTCTGGGTTGATTTTCCCAGATAGATTGTGTACCCATACAGAATATAATGTCAACTCTTTTTTTTTTTTTACTTTTAGTTAAAACTTATAGGAAAGTTTCATTCAGGTAAAGTTTGTGTATTTGTTCTGCTCCATTGCTTTGGTTTACTTCCTCAGAGATTCTATTAGAAGTTTTGTGTCAGATTGTATTTTTCCAAAGATGGCCACACTCACCTACTTATTCCACTCACATGCTCTTTTCCCATTATGGCTGATACGTTTCTCACCAAGAGGTGAGTCTCTGTTCCTTCTTCTTGAATCTGGATCATGCCTTGGAACTACCTCGACCAACAGATGATGAAAGAAGTGATACTATATAACTTCTGAGTCTAGGTCATGTGAATAATGCAGCCTCCTCCTGGCAGTTTCTTGGGATACTTGCCCTTGGGAACCTGCCCTCATGCTGTGAGGAGCCCAGGCCACCTGGAGAGGCCACATTCCAGTGTTCCAGCTGTTACCAACCAGGGTTCTTGGCCTCCTTAATCAATAGAAATTGATCAGAGGCCAGACAAGAAATTCGGGCAAGGCGTTATTGGGGCCCCTGCTGCAGCAGCGGGGAGCAAGAACGAACAACAGGTTTCCTTGCTGGCTCGCTCCCTGAGTGGGGGCAAGCTTGTTCCTTATATGGGGTGAGGGTAGGGGTATGTCCAGGTGTCGGGCCTGAGGGGTGGCTTAGGTGTTTTGTCCACCCCTTAGGTGGTGTTGTGTGCAGAGGGAATGCACAGTAGCCTGATTTTGCTCCAGGCTCTTCCAAAGTGGCAGTTTGGTTTTTGGTCTCTTTGTATCTTTGGGGTCCAGAATTTGCCCCAACTGCACATGCGTGCAGTTATTTTTAGTCCCATATAGTTTCTTCCTATTTTCTTGCTCGAGGAGAGGTGTGTCCATCTGCAAGCATTGCAGCACTGCAGCAAAGGGTCCCAGGTCCCAGCCTGTCTCACAGCCCTAGCCAGGCTCTCAGAAAAGAACCAACAATGACTGCCAGGCATATGAGAGAACAAGGGTTTAGATGATTCCAGCCCCCAGGTCTTCCAGCTGAAGCCCCAGACATCATGCAGTAGGAATAATCTCTCCCACTTATGTTCTGTCTGATGTTCAGAAACCAAGAGAGATAATATATGGTTGTAGGTTTGGGGAATATTTGATACATAGCAACAGAAAACTAACCCAGGTGTGTTGGTTCTTCATTTAAAAAAAAATTTCTATATCTGCTACTTGTTTTCTTTTTCAACTTCCATGGTCTTTTCTGTTTATTCACTTCTGTGTTCCTTCTAGGTTAGTCATTTAGTCTTCATTTCTGAAATGAGTTTTAGCAATGTATTTAAAAATTTTCTTGAGCTCTGTTCTCCTATTTCACTTATTTTTATGTTGTACTCTGGGTCTTATATCAAATACATGTGCTTTTTAGCTTATTGGAGGAAGTAGGTCACCGTTTTGATTCGTTTTGTGGACCTGTCTTTCTGGTGTATTTTCATTATTTGTAGTGGTATTAGTTTGTCCCTCTTCTCTATTTTGCTTACGAGAACTTTGTAGGTCGTATTACCTCCATCCTTTTTGGTGGCTCACTTTTATGTGAAACTAGTTTTCCTGAATATTTAGGAGAAAGGGTTGGGTTGAAGTGGTCATTCTGGTTTCCTGTCTCTTGAGCTCCTTCTTTTATTCTTTTTCTTGAAGTTGTTCTGAGAGCTGCCCCTCAGGGATGCCCCCTCCCCACCTCTATTGGTGTCTCTTTTTCCCTGTGTGCCCGCCGTCCCTGCCCTGTCCAGTGGGGATTCTCCTTCCAGCAGCATTTCCTCCATGAGGGCCTTTGTCCTGGAAGGGGAGTTTATTAGTTTTGAGAGTTCTTAGGGGCATATTTTTCAGCACTTGCAGATCTCTCCACAGATTCCTTGTGCTTGGATGGCTACAAGGAGGTGTTCAAACTCCTCCCAGGGTTTGCTGCTGTCCTCATTTGGCTTGCGATGTGTGCTGTCCAGTGTGTCCCTGTTAACAATTTCGGGGTCCCCTGTTCTCAGGTGTGTGTGATGCCCTTTGGCTTCATTCCACATAGATACTGATATCACAAGGGCCTTTGGGCTCTAAGTGGTCATTCCCCACCTGTTTATATTCTGGGGTTCATAGGAATACCTTTGTTACCCGGTGTTGTTGTGGGTGTTGTCTGTGTGAGTTTTGTTTTGCTATTTTAGTTGCTTTATATGTTTTAATGGGGGAATGCAGGGAGAATCATCACCATTGCTATGGTTCCAGTATTCCATCTATGTATTTTAATCTCACTCTCTTGTATGTGTTTCTGAGGCCACCTCAGAGACACTTGTCTACAAAGGGAGGATATAAATGAATTTAGAGAAGAGTCTGTGGCATGCCACCTCTGCCTTCCTAACCGTCAGCCTCCAGGAAGGTGGCAGGCAGCGGAGCCATAATCTTCCTAAATGGTGCCCATTAGAATGCCCTCTACATGCAGAGTTTCTTTCCTTGACACAATTTCTTACAGACAAAGCACTCTTTGTCGACATTTCCTTTCAAGACTTCAGAAACTTGAAAACTATTTGCAATGTGGGGGGATGAGGTGGGAGGTGAAGTGAAGGAAAGGAAACTGGTGGGGATCATGTCAGAACTGGGTTCTTGAGTCCCATTGTTTTCACAAGAGAACATACTGATAAGTTTCTTCTCTATGAGGACTTTTGCCCAACAGTTTAGCCCTTACCAGCTGGAAATAGCAGATAAATAGAATAACTCCCATCGAGAACTGGTGGGGGGGAAAAAACCCTGGAGAAAATGAGTGGTAGATGTAATATCATGAGCCCTTGCCCTTAAGCCCGTATCTTAGAGATTCTCCAAAGGCTGGTGGAGTTATCAGAGTTCTCAATTCAAAAATCTGCCCGAGTTTCCTGATCTTCCCAAGCACATACTGAGCAGTCAGCTGAAACCCAGCTGCTTTTGACTTCACCTTACTTTTAAGGTGTTAAGGGAGATTAGACTTGAATTACATTTGGGAAAAAAATCTCTACTTTACTACTATGAAGCAAATAAATCTTTAATGGTATTAGAACGGCACTATAAGGTTTATTTCGGCCTTTTTTCCCCCCCACCAAATCTTACTTTCTAAACAACATATTGCTGACTTAAGTGTAAACCAATCAGTAGCATATGGCTTAATCTTCTCTCAAATCCCCTTTGGGCTCAAGGAATTAATTGACAAACTTAGCAGCAAAAGCTTCCCTGTAGTATTTGGAACCCCAAACTCAGGCAGCATGCCTGGAATCACTTAGAGACTCCAATTTCAGTTAATGCCCTTTTCTCTATTAAAAAGTCTTGGAGGGCTAATGGAAATGCAGCCTTCATAGCTGACTACCTCAAGCTGCTGTGTCACGCTTTCCCCTCTGCCTTTCTTTCTCTAAGATCTTATTAGGAAACAAGCATCTGTTAAGTTCAAACCAAAGGGCCTGTTGCTCTTGTGCAGTGAGGCAGTCAAGCAGGGGCAAATGCAGAAGCTGGGAAAGCTGAGCTGTGCTGTTTCTCTCCTGTCTACTGTTTCAGAAGTCTCCTGAATTCTAAACATCCCACAGAGAACTCAGAATGAGATAAAAGTTTCTCACTACAGGCAAATGTGTTTTTTTGTGCGATACGCGGGCCTCTCACTGTTGTGGCCTCTCCTGTTGCGGAGCACAGGCTCCGGACGCGCAGGCTCAGTGGCCATGGCTCACGGGCCCAGCCGCTCCGCGGCATGTGGGATCTTCCCGGACCGGGGCACGAACCCGTGTGCCCTGCATCGGCAGGCGGATTCTCAACCACTGCGCCACCAGGGAAGCCCCAGGCAAATGTTAATTCAGATTCTTCTGTGTTTGCCCTGGCTTAAATAGGAAAGTCAGCTGGTATGCAGGAAAGACTATGGGCTTTGGAGTATTGAAAGACTGGAGTTCCAATCTCCTCTCTGCCTCTCACTGGTTACCTGGCTGGTTACAAAAGCTGAGCTGAAATGGCAGGTGCCTGACGGGGGCTGTTGGGAACCCCAATCAGCTCCTGCCTGAGGTCTGGCTGGGGATGAGCTCTAAGGCTGGGACAGTTTGGGCTAAGAAGGCAAAATCAATTAAGACCACACACATTAGATTCTGACCCATGTTAGAGTTGCTTCAGACACGGGGAATGTGTATAGTAATTAAGAACAATAGAAATCAGTCTATCAGGGACCCAAAGGCAATCTGCATTCGACTGTTTGGTAACCTCACTCCCACCACTTAAGACACAAATAATTACCCTCAGGCCTCTAAAATAATTCATTTTGCTCTTGCCTAACGGGGTACACTCTCCCTGTTAGCAGGAGAAAGGGGAGGAGCCGTTGTCTATGCTGTGCATGTGGGGACTCAGAGACATGCTGGACCAGTCTTTTTGGCTATGGGTCTTAACCTCATAGTATCCATTTCTTCATCTGTAACATGGGTATGGTAACATGTACCTCATAGTATTGCAGTGAGAAGTCACTAAAATACTGTCTATAATATACTCAATGCAGTGAATGCCACATCATAGGGGCTCATTGCTAGATCTCTTACAATTTGCCATCTCCTAGTTTATGAAGTGCTGTACATCAATGGCAAGGATTACCATATCCTGAAGGTGATAGGACAGGTGATTGTGAAGTTCATGGGATTCTGCTTGTGTGTAATTTGATTGAAAGTTTTAGGAGTTGGAATGAATCTTGGAAAGGTTATTCCCAAAGGCCCTTTAAAAGACATAGCTATCAAAAGCAAGGTGCCCCTGAAACCTCAAGCAGCTGTTTTGTGACACTGTTACATGTGGAAATGGAACATCCCTTTCCCAAATAACCACAAAATTCAATCAGTGTTGGGCTTCCCTGGTGGCGCAGTGGTTGGGAGTCCACCTGCCAATGCAGGGGACACGGGTTCGTGCCCCGGTCCGGGAAGATCCCACATGCCGCGGAGCGGCTGGGCCCGTGAGCCGTGGCCGCTGAGCCTGTGCGTGCGGAGCCTGTGCTCCGCAACGAGAGAGGCCACAGCAGTGAGAGGCCCGCGTACCACAAAAAAAAAAAAAAAAAAAAAAAAATTCAGTTACTGTAATTACAGAAATCACAGCTGACTCATATTTTTCTTCTGCTTTTTTATGTTACCTTATTATCTCTGTCACTAGTTGCTTTTTATTACCCTCATAATATTTTGAGACATCAAAGTTCAAATAACTTTTTTTTAATTTTGGGGAAAAAAATGAAATAGAAAAGAACATGGAGAATAATATTACTAACGCCTCTGTACCCACCACAGAAAATGAATAAATGTGAAATTGATAAATTTCTTTTTACTTCTGATCTTTCTTTTAAGTTGAAGTCTTTATCTCACTAATCCTGTTCTCCTTACTCAGAGTCAGTCCTTAATATACCTTTTGTGTGAATCCTCCTATTCCATGTTTTTGAAAATTTTTTACTGTATACAAAAGCTTAAAACCTATGTGTATTTTGTATTTTAAAAAAATTATGTGAATGTTTCGAAACTCCCTATTTCATTCAATGACATTTTAGAGAGTGAGACATGTTGATTCACACATGCAGATCTATTAATTCACAGTAACCACTGAATTATATTTTATCGTGTGATTGTGACAGGAGACTGTTTATCTCTTATTGATGTATAGTGAGTATTTCTTAACTTTTTGCTATTTATTTCTGAAAATGCTTTAGTAGTTTGACAACATGTAAATTTACAAAGCTGCAATATAAATAAAGCATGTTTTGTTTTTGTAACATAACCAGGAACAAACCATCACTTTCAGGACAGAATTCTGTAAGATGCAGCTTTGCCCACTTGGAGCACCAGAATCTTGACTGTAATGAAATTGGTTCAATATGTTTGTTTTATATCCGTGGTTCTCAAATTTTAGTTTTTGTTAGAATCACCCAATTTGTGTCTTTAAACAAACTCTCTAGCTTTTCCTTCGTTTATATTTCAGGAAACCCTGTCTTTAAAGACACGAGTTTGGTGTCTAGCATATAGAAATAAAATTGAGTTTAAAAAATTGTGCTTTTATCCTGAAATTTTGCCAACCTCAGTAGTTCTGGTAGCTTGTTTGCAGACTCTGTATGACTTTCTACATATCACGGCATCTGCAAATAAAGACAATTCTAATTCTTCCATTACAATCTAGGTGCCTTTATTTTTTATCTTGATTTATTGCACCAAAGACAAAATGAGTAAAGGGAGTGAGTAAAGATACCATTTCCCATATTCCTGGTCTCAGGCAGAAAACACTCCATATTTCAACACTAAGTATGATGATAGCTGTAGGTTTTTCATAGATGACCTTTATCAGGTTGGAGGATGTATCATTTATTCCTAGTTTGCTGAGAGTTTTCATTAGGAATGGATATTGGATTTTGTCAAATGTTTTTCTGCTTCTCTTCATATGATCATGGTCTTTGTTTTTAACTTGTTAACATTGTTAATGACATTGATTTATCTTTAAATATTAAACCAATCATATTTATGGGATAAACTCACTTGGTCATCATGCATTTTTTTTTTTTTTTTTTTTTTTTTTTGTGGTACGCGGGCCTCTCACTGCTGTGGCCTCTCCCGTTGCAGAGCACAGGCTCCGGACGCACAGGCTCAGCGGCCATGGCTCACGGGCCCAGCCACTCCGTGGCATGTGGGATCTTCCCGGACCGGGGCACGAACCTGTGTCCCCTGCATCAGCAGGTGGACTCTCAACAACTGCGCCACCAGGGAAGCCCTACTCACTAATTTTGATATTTTGTTTTTATTTAATTCCAAATACTTTCTAATTTCTCTTTTGATTTCTTCTTTTGGATTTATTTTGGAATGCAGTTACATTACATAGAAACTATTTGATATTTTCTAGCCTTGCTTTAAAGTTTTTAAGGTGGAATTGGAGCAGCCTTTAGTCTACAGCTTAGCTTTCTCCATCTTTCACAGTGGAGAAAGATACCCTTCTGAATACCCAAATGTCTGATGCATTACAAGGTTCTTCCACTATGCCTGGTGGGAACACAAACTATTCTTGGTCCCATGTGAGCTCTGGAGACTGTTCCCTCTAGTCCTTTTGAATTGTTCTTTCCCTGACTTTTGGGTAGTGTTCTTAGTTGCGTACACTAAGTTCTCAGCTGGAGCCTGGAGGGGAACTCTCCACAGACCTCCAGAGCTTTCTGTCTGTGCAGCTCTTCTCTCTTCTCTGGCACTTTGCTCTGAGAACTCTTGCCACCTTGACTTGTCTGGACTCCCCCATTCAGCTTCTTGACTCATTGCTCTGGAAACTCTGCAGATGGTAAGCTGGAGCAATTGTAGGGCTTCCCTTATTTGTTTCTCTTCTCTCAGGAATCATTACCCCGTGCTATCTAACATACAATGTCTGAAAATCTTTGTTACACATATTTCACCCAGTTTTTAGATTATTTCAAGCAGGAGTCAATCTAGTGCTTCTTACTTCATCTTGCTATGCAGTAATTTTTTTAAAAAGTGAATATGACCCTAGATTTCCTTGCTGTACATACAGTATGCTGAGCAACAGAGGTACAGAGTCTCATACTACTTGGAACTGGTTAGACAACACCCAAAATATTATGTTTAATATCCATTTGAAGAAATTCATGAGTGACCTAGACTGTAGCCCAAAGACTGTGGTTAGAATGCAAATGTGTTTAGAGTGGGGGATGATGACTGTCTTCAGGAATCTGTTCTCCATGTAGCAGTCAGAAGTGATTCTTTTAAATCAGAAGTCCAATTATATTTCTAACTTTCTTAAGACCCTCCCATGATTTTTCATTATATGAGAATAAAATCTAAACTCCACACAAAAGCCTATAAGGCCCTACATGATCTGGCAAGAGCTGCTTTTCTGATTTTCTCTCCTAACAGTGTATCCTACTCCCTTTCTTGTTGTTCTTCAAAAATATTAGGCTGGCTGCTACCTTAGGGCCTTAATTCTTGCTGTCCCCTCCACCTGGACCATCTTTCTCCATATGTCTTCAAGGTCAGCATTTTAAAAAATCATTCATATTAGTATTCATATGTTACTTCTTCAGAGAAGCCCTCTCTACTCTATTTAAATAGCCAATCCCCACCCTACATTATGTTTTTCAGAGCACTCACCACTGTTTTTCTCTGATTGTATTTTGTATTTATTTGTTTACTTATTTGTCACTATCTTTTCCCCCAGCATGTAAGCTTCATGAGGGAAGGGACTTTATTTGTCCTGTTTGCCATTACATGCCCAGTCTCTAGAATGGTATCTGGCATAGTGTAGACATGCAATGAATTCTCATTTAACATGTGAAGAAATGAAGACTAGATTTTTATGTGTGCTCCAGATTTAATTATATGCTCCAGAATATAATTATATTCTTCTAATTATACCAGAGATAGAAGAGAGAATGATCATTATTGAGCACCCATTAAACACAAGTCACTTTCCATATATCATCTCACTGAATAGGGACAAAATAAAAATCAGTTTATAGACCTCAGATAAGGTTCAGAAGAGCTACTTTTTTTGTCTAGTTAATAGAGGAGCAGGGTTATAAATCTCAGTCTGATTTTCTCCAAATGCCATCATCTTTCTATCATATTCCAGTACAGATCCTCAGCTTGGTCAATAGAACACTAGTGAGTTCATTAACTTCATCTAAAGAACCGGTCATGTAGGTCACATGGCATACTATGGGAATGAAACAAGAGATGTTTTTGCTTTGTGGTGGTTAACTCAGTGCAGGTGAAATAACTGAGACCCACATGAGTAAAATATGTGCATATCCCCCCTCATTGTTTCTTGTCCCTCTTGTTTCTCTTTTTTTTCATTCTTTATACTCTCAAGACAGATTTAAAATCCCATCTTGAATTCCAAGAGACTGTCTAGGGAGAAATCGGTACAGCTAGTAGGAGATATTTGTTGTTGATGTTTAAGACTTTTTTTTTCCTGGAGGGCTCTCTAGTGAGGTAGAAAAGCCTTCTAAGAAGAATTACTCCTCAAAGTCTTCAGCTAAAACATTTGTAAAAATTGACAAGCACTGAATTTATCACTGGGGACAGCTGCAGCCCAGTGGGTTCTCTTCAGGGTCATGGCTCTTAAGGGCAGAGCAAGTAACATGGCTACATTAGCACAACTTCTCATGTCCTGGATACACAGTTGCAGGAATGCTGTGGATTGATCTTAGAGTCAGTGTGGCACCTCCGAATGGGCTGAGTGACCATCCCAGGAGCATTTGAGCAGAGAAATAATGAGGAAGAATGTTGCATAAATATATTGGGCTGGGTAGTGGATATTTTATGCTTGTTCAGAAACTCGGTATCGATTACCCCATCCACCACCTGTTGCTTTGTAATAGCATTGCAAGTAACATTGGAGCAATAATTTCTCTGTGATTGTGTGTCATCCTGGTAGCACTGTACATCTGTATGGTCTCCTCTCCCCTATCCAAGGAGTGGGCATATGTTCTAATGTTGACTAATCAAGTCAACATTAGATAGTGATATTAGTCAACATTGACTAATGTCAGTCAATTAGTGATATTAGTCAAGATTGACTAATATCACTATCTTGTGATATTGGAGGTGTTGTAAAACATGTAAAAATACTTAGAGCTTCTTTATTCTAGTGTGAGCACTTTGATCAATGTCCTACTGAGAATTCCTTCTCAGCGTCTACTTCTCCAGCTTTTCCATGGACTATGTCGCTATTCAAGATCTTCCCAGTAAATGATCATGTTCTCTTTAAGCTTGTCAGAGTTCATTTCTTATAATTTATGAAAATAAATAAAGAAAACCTCTTATAAAATAGAGTCAGGAAGCCCCGAAGGGGGAGCTCTTACACACTCATTGCAGGAAGAAGGAAGATAAGAATTATTTTGACAAGTGAGGACATGAATCACATGGGAATTTTATTTCCTGCTTTTAAGAAGAAGAAGGAAGAGCTCTCCTGCCCCAGCAACAAAGCTTTAACTCCCAAGTGCAGCCAATGAGAAAACGTCAAAATCTCAAACTCTTGCTCTTCTCCAAGGAAATTTTGTTCAAAACAACCCTCTCCAGTTTCCTCCTAAAACCTAACAAAAGCTGACCTTCCCTTTGTCTCTTTGGACTTGCCTATGTTTCACCATAGCTTGCTTGTCCTTAACTGCAATTCTCTGCTTTTCCCAAATAAATCCATTTTGCTGGTAAAATAACTACTGTTTTATTTTTAAGGCCGACAAATCAAAGCAGCTGTCTGCAGTGGGTCTGTGAATATGTTTTGGATGTTGAAGGCATTTGCCTAATTATGGCACCCTGATTTTGACAGAGAAATGAATGGGACAGTGAAATAAGTTATTGTGGGTTAGCAAGGAGTCTCCTTATATGGTAGTTGGTAGACCCTTGAGTGATGCCTTGACCTTTCACTAAGCTAATGACTCTGGGTTATTGAAACTTTGTGTGTTTCTAGATCACAAAGCTTTGGGGTTTCCCTGAGGAAAAAGAAAGTATTGTCAAGGTGTCTCCACTTTCTTGCATTTTAATTTCATGTATCCTTTTACACTGATCATTTGCTGATTTGGTAGCAAACTGACGTAGTAGCAACCGTGAACTAGATCTAAGTTATCATTCTCATACTCTTTGGAATTGAAATAGCCCTTTGTTTGTAGTTTTTTAAGGAATCTCCATACTGTTCTCCACAGTGGCTGTATCAATCTACATTCCCACCAACAGTGCAAGAGTGTTCCCTTTTCTCCACACCCTCTCCAGCATTTATTGTTTCTAGATTTTTTGATGATGGCCATCTACCATACGACCCAGCAATCCCACTACTGGGCATATACCCTGAGAAAACCATAATTCAAAAAGAGTCATGTGCCAAAATGTTCATTGCAGTTCTATTTACAATAGCCAGGAAATGGAAGCAACCTAAGTGTCCATCAACAGATGAATGGATAAAGAAGATGTGACACATATATACAATGGAATATTACTCAGCCATAAAGAGAAATGAAACTGAGTTATTTGTAGTGAGGTGCATGGACCTGGAGTCTGTCATACAGAGTGAAGTAAGTCAGAAAGAGAAAAACAAATACCGTATACTAACACATATAAATGGAATCTAAGAAAAAAAAATGTCATGAAGAGCCTAGGGGTAGGACGGGAATAAAACACAGACCTACTAGAGCATGGCCTTGAGGATATGGCGAGGGGAAAGGGTAAGCTGTGATGAAGTGAGACAGTGACATGGTCATATATACACTACCAAATGTAAAATAGATAGCTAGTGGGAAGCAGCCACCTAGCACAGGGAGATCAGCTAGGTGGTTTGTGACCACTTAGAGGGGTGGGATAGGGAGGGTAGGAGGGAGGGAGACACAAGAGGGAAGAGATATGGGAACATATGTATATGTATAACTGATTCACTTTGTTGTAAAGCAGAAACTAACACACCATTGTAAAGCAATTATACTCCAATAAAGATGTTAAAAAAAATAAAAGAAATAGCCCTTTGTTATGTGACCTGGTTCAGCTTGTTTTCTCCTTGGTAATCAGCTTAAGACAAGCCCTTGAGAATGGAACTTTCATATTAAGAATGTGATTTATGCTATTTCTTCTTCAGCAAGAACACAAGGCACAGGAATCTACCTCAAATTCGAGGAAAGTTACAGACTTCGGGCAATACTTCCTTTACAGAAGTCATTTAGGGACATTCATATTTCCAGCAAACCAGAAGTAATTTAAAAGCTCAGTACCCTGGGTTGTTTCTTATCAAGTCTGGTCTAGGTGTCCCATTCCTTATAAGAACTGAACAGAAAAAGAAAAAAAAAAAAACTTAGTATTTTACCTTAATTCTGGGATACCTATTGCTTGAAACTAGATTTATATTTCAAGGTAAAATGGCTCTAGAAGGCAATGGAATCTAAGAAATGCAAATCAGAACCAAAGGAACACGACTTGTAATTGCATTTCTGAAAGACTTCAGTGTAGTGTATAGGATCTAGACTCAAAGATCTGGTAAGAGTGGGAACAAAAATGAATCAGGTTAGGTAGAGAGACACATTTGAGACATCATCAAGTGAAAAATATTACTAAATCTTTTCAGGTAACTGGTAGTAAGCAGTGGAGATTGCAATTATTACAAATATTTTTTCTTCCATCCATGCCCGTTGTTTATTGGCCCATGCTAATGCTATATAATAATATATTCAAAGACTCATAGAATGAAGAACACTCATTCTTGAATGGGGTATGTGCTGTACTGATACTCAGTCAAGAGACATGGTGAGTGAATTTTCTTTATTTCTACTCACTGTCCCTTTGAAGAGTGATTAAATCCTCTTCTCAGATTTACAGCTCAAGGAAAGTTTGAGGTGCACAGCTTCCAGCCCAGCTTCCAGTTTCTATCAGAGATTTATCTGGTTTGGTCTTGCTATACTGAATTGAGATCTGATCTTACTCCCCAGTGGTTGTTCATGATACTCTGAACTACAAGAGAACATATAAGCAACATCAGCAATAACACAAATGAATCCAGAGAAAAACAAAAAGTTTTCTACTCTGGCTTCAGCCTGCAGTTTTATGAGTGTTTTGTCTATTCCTTGCTGCCTCTGCTAATGGTTTGGTTGTGGGAATGTAAGGTAAACTGGAAGGTCACTGCCTTTCAACCATCAAATTATTTTTCTCTTTCTTCCTCCACTTTCCCCAAAGGATATCAGCCCCAATTTGGACATGTAAAGCTGTCTTCTTCAAATATCAGTACCTGGTCAGGAGCAAGGTAGGTGTTCAGTTTCTGGCTGGCAGCAACCGCAGGTGTCTGAGTAGAGGGAGTAGAGTGGGGTATAAAGAACAATGTGTTTTCTTGCTTTGTTTGAACAGGATTTCATTTGAGGAATCAAAGTATGAGTAAACCATCAGCCTTATTTTTTTTAGGTTTTCAAGATAGTTGTACGGTTTTAATGTTTCCTATGTGTCACAAGTGAATATCTATTCATTAAACAGAAAGTTAGGAAAGTCTATTTCAGAGTCCATTAGCCAGGGAAAATCTAAAAGTGTTGGTCAGATTGAAGCAATGGGTATGACCGTGCTTTGGATATTAAAAAGAGCAGCCCTATGAAAGCCCCTGGTTCCTCATTTCATCTTTATCCAAAAATACGCACATTTGGGCATGCCTATTATCTTCTGATTTCCAAAATTGGAATTCAGGAAGGGATCTCTTGATTTTAAATATTAATACATGTATATGCAGTGATTTATTCCTGAGCACATGAGAATTTTTATAGTCTTTTATCCATAAGTGGATTAGCTACATTTTAAAATCACACATTGATAACACTCTTCTCCTCAGAAAGCTTTGAGATGCTGTAGCTTTTCTCATGAGTCAGTGTATACCCAGTGTGTCATATGTACATTCATGTCTGCAAATATAATTAAGGAAATTCTGCTCCTTAAAAATACTATATCCCAAAACCTTATAAGAATATTTTTGATTATTCCCTCCTTTGCATTAGAGTCTCCACTATACCCCTTTTCAGGGTGAGGGTTAGCTACCTTTACAGGAAGCTTAATCCTTCTATTCTTTAGGCAAATGCAGTCTAAAGGATTTAAATCACCTCAAAGGACCATGTGGTAACTCTTGGGAAATGCTAATCCCTGAGTTTATGAACTGGCTTTTTGATAGTTACGTGAACCAACCCAGCACATTTATTTCTTTTCTTTTCCCAGAACTATTTTAAATATAAAATCGAAGTGGTTCTTCGGTGGGGGCATGGATAGAAAAAATTTAAGCTCTTTTTCGTGTTGATTACTTTCTTTTCAGAATGACAGCATCATAGGTTCCAGCTTGACACCAGACACAATAAGCAAACTATAAAGTGCTCCCATTCCCAGCTGCATTTCTTTAGCAGCCCTTCAGACAGCCTTTCTGCTGTTTAAAGGTGTTGGAGATTTTCTGTTGTATTGGCAACTCTGAGGCCTGGTGAGGGTGGAAGGGTAGAAAAAGCTAGTAAAAGGGAAGAGCTTTGTTTACCTGCACCAAACGAATTCTCCAAGGTTTAGTTTACTCACTGCACTTCAGAAAATGCAGTAAGAGAGAAAGAACTCCAAATCCCTTGATTGCCCACCTGTTTCACCTAAAAATCAGGCTATCCTCCCCTGGCCACTATAATATTTCACCTTGCCTTCTGACTTTAGCACTTCCATTCACATAAAGTAGTCAAGAACAGTATTTATAACAGAAAAGCTTAATAAAACCAAAAGAGGCAGAAAATGGGTCACTGATGGACAGTTACTATTTGTTCATGGATTTTTGTTGTTGTTATTGTTGTTGGTTTTGTTTGTTTTTAGTTAGAGGGTAAAATTCAAGTCTTAGGAAGTATGTTGTGAAATCTGCTACAGTGGGACCATTAGGCTCCTCCCCACAGACATGCTGCCTGAATGACTCACCCACATTTCCTAGATGGAAAACATGGAAAAAAATTATTGAACTTGGAATTAATCATTTCTTTAGTTACCCATTTTCTTTCTCCCTCTTTAGTCTTTTTTTTTTTTTTTTTTTGTGGTACACAGGCCTCTCACTGTTGTGGCCTCTCCCTTTGCACAGCGCAGGCTCCGGATGCACAGGCTCAGTGGCCATGGCTCACGGGCCCAGCCGCTCCGCGGCATGTGGGATCTTCCCAGACCGGGGCACGAACCCGTGTCTCCTGCATCGGCAGGCGGATTCTCAACCACTGCGCCACCAGGGAAGCCCTTTCTCCCTCTTTAGAATCAACATAAGAAGGATAAGCAGGGTGGCTTTGTGGGCAACATATGTAGTCACAAGGTCCCCATGTCCAGAAGGGCCTCTTGATTTGTTTAATGGTCTTCTGCCCCTTTCTGAAAATTCTTAACATTTGTTATAAATTATGTAATTGGTCCTGAGGCTAAATTAGAGGTAATGCTTATTTTGATGGTGAACTAAGAATAATAACAGAAGCACCAGACTGGAAGGTCTCACCTAGGAGGTATCACTAATTAGCAGTCTAACCACTGGCAGTTAACCATTTAATCTATCTGGTGAATTTTGTTAGTGAGTGGGCCTAGACCGGTAGTTTAAGGTACATGGTATATTCGCCTTGAGGTATCATGATTTTTGCTGCAGGGTAATGGTGGGGAGTGAGTGAACTGGCCTCTGGGTCCCTGTTCCTTCTTCAATGTGAAGAGTGGGTCTTTAATCTCTTCCATGTTCCAAAGATCTCTTCAGGGTCAAGATTCTATGAATAGTGTTCTCAGAGATCAGGACTTATGATTGGGGATGAGGTAAAAACAGAGAAGCACAGAGGCCAATGATTTTCCAGGATGAAAGATTTGGATTGGGAGGGGCCAGATGCCAAGAAAATTATGATGGCAAATTAAACTCCTCTTTATTTGCCAACTGAAATACTATCTTCACAAGGAATTCTTCCTTGACTCACCTAGTTTCTTGTGACACTTCTTGCTTCTGAACTCCCATAGGCCTTAAGATCTTATCACTCATTTGACACAAACTTATGCTGCTTTAAATAATATTTTGGAATAAAAATGCTAATATTAGCATTGCAATACCATATATATATTTTTAAAAATAAATTTATTTATTTAGTTAATTTTTGGCTGTGTTGGGTCTTCGTTTCTGTGCAAGGGCTTTCTCTAGTTGCAGTGAGAGGGGGCCACTCTTCATCACGGTGCACTGGCCTTTCACTGTCGTGGCCTCTCTAGTTGCAGAGCACAGGCTGCAGACGCACAGGCTCAGTAGTTGTGACTCACGGGCCCAGTTGCTCCGCAGCATGTGGGATCTTCCCAGACCAGGGCTCGAACCCGTGTCCCCTGCACTGGCAGGCAGAGTCTCAACCACTGCACCACCAGGGAAACCCGCAGTACCACATTTTTTGTTTCTGGTAGAAAAAAAGTTTCATTTGTGTGGCCTGCCTCTCCAGCCAATTATAACTTAGCACATGGTAATCTATCAAAAATAGTTCAGAATGCATTTATGGAATGGATAAATAGATTATAAGCTTCTTGAAGACAGACAAAATTAATTTGGAGTTCATGTTTTTCTCTCAAGACCTAGCAGAAGATTATGTGCATTCCACTGATACTGGTTATGAAGTGATTTAACAGTTGCCTCCCTGGAATGTTGCCTGGGGAAAGTTTTATGAAGGTACACAGAAAGTATCAGTATACTATAAAATAACAAGTCTATATTCATTTTAATTTCCTGGAGGAAACTGATTTTTCTTACAAAATATCTCAAATAAATAAACAAATAAATAAGAAATATAAAAGAGAAGAAAAGATAAAAAAGCATTTCCTTCCATTTCCTAGCACAGTGACCTAAGTGTACAGAAAACCCTAATCCTTCAGAGGGAAGTTATCCAGATGGAAATTATCCTCTAAAACAGTCCCACCTTCAGCGCTCAGGTTGAGGAGACACAGAGCAGCAGCATCATAAAACCATAGCCAGGATTTTGCAGATCATACTGGAAGAAAAGAAAATCTCCCTTAGCCACGGCTCACGGGCCCAGCCGCTCCGCAGCATGTGGGATCTTCCCGGACCGGGGCGTGAACCCGTGTCTCTTGCATTGGCAGGCGGATTCTCAACCACTGCGCTACTAGGGAAGCCCATTAAAGACCATATTTTGACCGAACATATAAACCAAGAATTAAAGCTTAACACCCATATATACACTACCAAACAGAAAATAGCTAGCTAGTGGGAAGCAGCCTCATAGCACAGGGAGATCAGCTTGGTGATTTGTGACCACCTTCAGGGGTGGGAGAGGGAGGGTAGAAGGGAGGGGATATGGGGATATATGTATACATATAGCTGATTCACTTTGTTATACAGCAGAAACTAACACACCATTGTAAGGCAATTATACTACAATAAAGATATTAAAAAAAAAAAGTGCCAACAGAATGAGTCAACCCACCATACATTCCATAAAATCTTCCCTAGGACCAAGAAAAATTTGACCAGAGCTAAGCAATTAGACACCACGCTAATTAAGAATTAACAGTTCCAGAATTAACAGTTCCAGTTCAAGATGGCCATAAAGGAGGAGCCTACACCCACCTCCTCCCACAGACATCCTGAATCTAGAGCTACGTATGGAAAAATGTCCTTTGGAAAAACAAAACAAACTAGCTGAGCAACTCCTACACATTGGGTGAACAAGAAAAAAACCACATCCAAGAAGATAGGAGAGACAAACACAGTATTGCCAGAAGGCTCACACCTGGTGCGCGGCGACCCACAGTCGGGAGGGAAATCAAATTCCTGAGCTTCTCTGTAAGGAGTGAAGGGATTTCACCCCCACATCTGGAACCCTAGCTTTTAAGACTTGCACCTGGGAAACGAGCCCCCAAAACATCTAGCTTTGAAGCCAAAAAGACTGTAGCAAACTGAGAAACAGTCCATAAAGGACTTGCGTGGACTCAGCCACCCTCGATCCCAGCACAGAGGCAGCTGACTGAAAAACACCCAGTCTCTGTGGAAGAGGCTTATCTTAAAGCATTGGCCTGAGAGGCAGACGTCTAATTTAACACACATCCAGGGACCTACTGAAATATTCTCCAAAGACAGAGGCTGATGGGTGCCATCTTTGTGTTCTCCCTATATCTATGAGGTTTTTTTTTTTTTTAATTAATTTTTTTTGTTGTTGGACAAAAATCTTTTATTTTAACTAGAGATCAAATAAGTATTACCTTAATAAAGACAGACAGGTAGCCAAGTTGTAAAAACAAAACAAAATGAAAAAAGTTTAGTATAAATAAATGTCTATTTTTCTTTGAGAATTTATCTTAGTAATAATTACTGAATGCATTAGTCACGGTGAAAATTATATTCTATTTTACATATACTTCTCTACTGGTACAGAAAAATGAAACTGGCTATGGTCACCACATGATACTGCTTTTGCTAGTCCCAAATTAGACGAGCCACTGGTTTTGTTATTGGCAGAAAATGTCCCATCATAATTATGAAACTCCTGCTGAAAAAAAGAAACAATAGTGTTTGTAAAGCCACTGCAAAATAGAAATACTAAATAGAAAAAAAAATCTTATAATTTGGTATCATCTGTTAATGATTTTCTTTTCAATTTCCACAAGAAAAGAAATAAATTGATGCTAATTGTTTGAAGAGGTTGAGAGAGGTGTTAATGTCCAGTGTCAGTTAATTGTCTCTTGGTAAGAAAATCACACACAAAATACTTTAGATAAGGAAGAAAACCTCATTGTAAAATTGTGTTGGATGAGAGGACAATTGTTCTATCAGGTTTCAGAGTTTTTGGCCTATGGAGATAGGATTCACTATTGCTATATTAGATGAACTTCTTTTAATAGACATCAGTAAGTTAACTTAATCAGTATGCATCTTATAGCAAGTGACATACTTTCCTTGCTATAGTATTTCGGGCATGGCTCTAGAGACCCCATTTATCTTTTTTTTTTAACATCTTTATTGGAGTATAATTGCTTTACAATGGTGTGTTAGTTTCTGCTTTAAAACAAAGTGAATCAGCTGTACATATACATATATCCCCATAGTTCTTCCTTCTTGCATCTCCCTCCCAGCCTCCCTATCTGACCCTTCTAGGTGGTCACAAAGCACCAAGCTGATCTCCTTGTGCTATGCGGATGCTTCCCACTAGCTAGTGATTTAAATTTGGTAGTGTATATATTTCCATGCCACTCTCTCACTTCGTCCCAGCTTACCCTTCCCCCTCCCCGTGTCCTCAAGTACATTCTCTACATCTGCGTTTTTATTCCTCTCCTGACCTAGGTTCTTCAGAGCCAGTTTTTTTTTTTTTTTTTTTTTTAGATTCCATATATATGTGTTAGCATACAGTATTTGTTTTTCTCTTTCTGACTTACTTCACACTGTATGACAGACTCTAGGTACATTAACCTCACTACAAATAACTCAGTTTTGTTTCTTTTTATGGCTGAGTAATATTCCATTGTATATATGTGCCACATCTTCTTTATCCATTCATTTGTCAATGGACACTTAGGTTGCTTCCATGTCCTGGCTTTTGTAAATAGAGCTGCAATGAACATTGTGGTACATGACTTTTTTGATTTATGGTTTTCTCAGGGTATATGCCCATTAGTGGGATTGCTCAGTCATATGGTAGGTTTATTTTTAGTTTTTTAAGGAACCTCCATACTGTTCTTGATAGTGGCTGTATCAATTTACATTCCCACCAAGAGTGCAAGAGGGTTCTCTTTTCTCCACACCCTTTCCAGCATTTATTGTTTGTAGAGTTTCTGATGATGGCCATTCTGACTGGTATGAGGTGATACCTCGTTGTAGTTTTGATTTGCATTTCTCTAATGATTAGTGATGTTGGGCATTCTTTCATGTGTTTGTTGGCCATTTGTATATCTTCTTTGGAGAAATTTCTATTTAGGGCTTCTGCCCATTTTTGGACTGGGTTGTTTGTTTTTTTGATATTGAGCTGCATGAGCTGCTTATAAATTTTGGACATTAATCCTTTGTCAGTTGCTTCATTTGCAAACATTTTCTCCCACTGTGAGGGTTGTCTTTTTGTCTGGTTTATGGTTTCCTTGGCTGTCAAAAGCTTTTAAGTTTCATTAGGTCCCATTTGTTTATTTTTGCTTTTATGTCCATTTCTCTAGGAGATGGGTCAAAAAGGATCTTGCTGTGATTTATGTCATAGAGGGTTCTGCCTATGTTTTCCTCTAAGAGTTTTATACTGTCTGGACTTACGTTTCTATGTCTTTAATCTATTTTGAGTGTATTTTTGGGTATGGTGTTAGGGAGTGTTCTACTTTCATTCTTTTACATGTAGCTGTCCAGTTTTACAAGCACCACTTATTGAAGAGGCTGTCTTTTCTCTATTGTATATTCTTGCTCCTTTATCAAAAATCAGGTGAGCATAGGTGTGTGGGTTTATCTCTGGGCTTTCTTTCCTGTTCCATTGATCTATATTTCTGTTTTTGTGTCAGTACCACACTCTTTTGATTACTGTAGCTTTTAGTATAGTCTGAAGTCCAGGAGCCTGATTCCTCCCACTCCGTTTTTCTTCCTCAAAATTGCGTTGGCTAATCAGGGTCTTTTGTGTTTTCATAAAAATTGTGAAAAAATTTTTTTCTAGTTCTGTTCCAGTCGAGGAACATGGTATATCTCTCCATCTGTTTGTGTCTTCTTTAATTTCTTTCATCAGTGTCTTATAGTTTTCTGCATACAGGTCTTTTGTCTCCTTAGGTAGGTTTAATCCTAGGTATGTTTTTCTTTTTGTTGCAATGGTAAATGGGATTGTTTTCTTAATTTCACTTTCAGATTTTTCATCATTAGTGTATAGGAATGCAAGAGATTTCTGTGCATTAATTTTGTATCTTGCTACTTTACCAAATTCATTGATTAGCTCTAGTAGTTTTCTGGTAGCATCTTTAGGTTTCTCTATGTATAGTATCATGTCACCTGCAAACAGTGTTCCGATTTGGATTCCTTTTATTTCTTTTTCTTCTCTGATTGCTGTGGCTAAAACTTCCAAAACTATGTTGAATAATAGTGGTGAGAGTGGGCAACCTTGTCTTCTTCTTGATCTTAGAGGAAACAGTTACAGTTTTTCACCATTGAGAATGCTGTTGGCTGTGGGTTTGTCATATATGGCCTTTATGATGTCGAGGTAAGTTCCTTCAATGCCTACTTTCTGGAAGGTTTATATCATAAATGGGTGTTGAATTTTTTCAATACTTTTTCTGCATCTATTGAGATGATCATATGGGTTTTCTCCTTCAATTGGTTAATATGTTTTATCTCACTGATTGACTTGCATATATTGAAGAATCCTTGCATTCCTGGGGTAATCCCCACTTGATCATGGTGTATGATCCTTTTAATGTGCTGTTGGATTCTGTTTGCTAGCATTTTGTTGAGGATTTTTACATCTATGTTCATCAGTGATATTGGCCTGTAGTTTTGTTTATTTGTGACGTCTTTGGTTTTGGTATCAGGGTGATGATGCCCTCATAGAATGAGTTTGAGAGTGTTCCTCCCTCTGCTATATTTTGGAAGAGTTTGAGAAGGATAGGTGTTAGCTCTTCTCTAAATGTTTGGTAGAATTCACCTGTGAAGCCATCTGGTCCTGGGCTTTTTATTGTTGGAAGATTTTTATTCACAGTTTTGTGCTTGGTCTGTTTATATTTTCTATTTCTTCCTGGTTCAGTCTCGGAAGGTTGTGCTTTTCTAAGAATTTGTCCATTTCTTCCAGGTTGTCCATTTTATTGGCATATATTTGCTTGTAGTAATCTCTTATGATCCTTTCTATTTTGCAGTGTCAGTTTTTACTGCTCCTTTTTCATTTCTAATTCTATTGATTTGAGTCTTCTCCCTTTTTTTTTAATGAGTCTGGTTAATGGTTTATCAATTTTGTTTATCTTCTCAAACAACCACATTTTAGTTTTATTGATCTTTGCTATTGTTTCCTTCCTTTGTTTTCATTTGTTTCTGATCTGATCTTTATGATTTCTTTCCTTCTGCTAATTTTGGGGTTTTTTGTTCTTCTTTCTTTATTTCCTTTAGGTGTAAGGTTAGGTTGTTTATTTGAGATGCTTTTTGTTTCTTGAGGTAGGTTTGTATTGCTCTAAACTTCCCTCTTAGAACTGCTTTTGCTGCAACCAATAGGTTTTGGGTCATTGTGTCTGCATTGTCATGTGTTTCTAGGTAATTTTTGATTTCCTCTTTGATTTCTTCAGTGATCTCTTGGTGATATAGTAATGTACTGTTTAGCCTTCATGTATTTGTATTTTTTAAAGATTTTTTTCCTGTAATTGATATCTAGTCTCATAGTGTAGTGGTCGGAAAAGATACTTGATATGATTTCAATTTTCTTAAATTTACCAAGGATTTATTTGTGACCCAAGATATGATCTATCCTGGAAAATGTTCCATGAGCACTTGAGAAGAAAGTGTATTCTGTTGTTTTTGGATGGAACGTCTTATAAATATCAATTAAGTCCATGTTGTTTAATGTATCATTTAAAGCTTGTGTTTCCTTATTTATTTTCATTTTGGATGATATGTCCATTGGTGAAAGTGAGATGTTAAAGTCCCCTACTATGATTGTGTTACTGTCAATTTCCCCTTTATGGCTGTTAGCATTTGCCTTATATATTGAGGTGCTCCTATGTTGGGTGCATAAATATTTACAATTTTTATATCTTCTTATTGGATTGATCCCTTGATCATTATGTAGTGTCCTTCTTTTTCTCTTGTAATAGTCTTTATTTTAAAGTCTATTTTGTCTGATATGAGAATTGCTACTCCAGCTTTCTCCTGATTTCCATTTGCATGGAATATCTTTTTCCATCCCCTCACTTTCAGTCTGTACGTGTCCCTATGTCTGAAGTGGGTCTCTTGTAGACAGCATATATATGGGTCTTGTTTTTGTATCCATTCAGGCAGTCTATGTCTTTTGGTTGGAGCATTTGATCAATTTATATTTAAGGTAGTTATTGGTATGTATGTTCCTATTACCGTTTTCTTAACTGTTATGGGTTTGGTATTGTTGGTCTTTTCTTTTTCTTGTATTTCCTGCCTAGAGAAGTTCCTTTAGCATTTGCTGTAAAGCTGGTTTGGTGGTGCTGAATTCTCTTAGCTTTTGCTTGTCCGTAAAGTTTTTAATTTCTCTGTTGAATCTGAATGAGATCCTTGCTGGGTAGAGTAATCATGGTTGTAGGTTTTCCCCTTTCATCCCTTTAAATATGTTCTGCCACTCCCTTCTGGTTGCAGAGTTTCTGCTGAAAGATCAGCTGTTAACCTTATGAGGATTCCCTTGTATGTTATTTGTTGTTTTTCCCTTGCTGCTTTCAATATTTTTTCTCTGTATTTAATTTTTGATAGTTTGATTAATATGTGTCTTGGTGTGTTTCTCCTTGGATTTATGCTGTATGGGACTCCCTGTGCTTCCTCAACTTGATTGACAATTTTATTTCCCATATTAGGGAAGTTTTGATGTATAATCCCTTCAAATATTCTCTCAGTCCCTTTCTTTTTCTCTTCCTCTTCTGGGACCTCTATAATTCAAATGTTGGTGCATTTAAATGTTTTCCCAGAGGTCTCTGAGACTGTCCTCAATCCTTTTCATTCTTTATTTCTTTATTCTGCTCTGTGGTAGTTATTTCCACTATTTTATCTTCCAGGTCATTTATCCGTTCTTCTGCCTCAGTTATTCTGCTATTGATTCCTTCTAGAGAAGTTTTAATTTCACTTAGTGTGTTTTTCATCATTGTTTGTTTGCCCTTTAGTTCTTCTAGGTCCTTGTTAATGTTTCTTGTATTTTCTCCAGTCTATTTCCAAGATTTTTGCTCATCTTTACTGTGATTACTCTGAATTCTTTTTCAAGTAGACTGCCTATTTCTTCTTCATTTATTTGGTCTTGTGGGTTTTTACCTTGTTCCTTCATCTGCTGTGTGTTTCTCTGTCTTCTCATTTTGCTTATCTTATTGTGTTTGTGGTCTCCTTTTTGCAGCCTGCAGGTTCGTAGTTTCCGTTGTTTTTGGTGTCTGCCCCCAGTGGCTAAGGTTGGTTCAGTAGGTTGTGTAGGCGTCCTGGTGGAGGGACTGGTGTTTGTGTTCCGGTGGATGAGGCTGTATCTTGTCTTTCTGGTGGGCAGGACCACATCCGGCAGTGTGTTTTGGGGTGTCTGTGACCTTATGATTTTAGGCAGCCTCTCTGCTAATGGGTGGGTTTGTGTTCCTGTCTTGCTAGTTGTTTGGCATAGGGTGTCCAGTACTGTAGCTTGCTGGTCATTGAGTGGAGCTGGGTCTTAGTGTTGAGGTGGAGATCTCTCGGCGAGCTTTCACTGTTTGATATTACATGGAGCCGGGAGGCCTCTGGTGGACCAGTGTCTTGAACTTGGCTCTCCCACCTCAGAGGCACAGGCCTGACACCCAGCCAGAGCACAAAGACCCTGTCAGCCACTTGGCTCACAAGAAAAGTGTGAAAAAAAGAAAGAAAGAAGAGAGCAACCAAACCAAAAAACACATCCACCAATGATAACAAGCACTGAAAGCTATACTAAAAAAAAAAAAAAAAAAGGACAGAGAGGACCCTAGGACAAATGGTAAAATCAAAGTTATACAGAAAAAATCACACAAAGGATCATACACATACACAGTCACAAAAAGAGAAAAAGGAAATAAATATATATATCTATATTTTTTAATAAAAGGAAGAGAGCAACCAAATCAATAAACAAATCTACTAGTGCAGATAAACTCTAAATACTAAACTAAGATAAACACAAGAGCAGAAAGAAATTAGATGCAGAAAGCAAACCGCAAGTCTACAGTTGTTCCCAAAGTCCACCACCTCAATTTTGTGATGATTTGTTGTCTATTCAGGTATTCCAGAGATGCAGGGTACATCAAGTTGATTGTGGAGATTTCATCCACTGCTCCTGAGGCTGCTGGGAGAGATTTCCCCTTCTCTTCTTTGTCCGCACAGCTCCTGGGTTTCAGCTTTGGATATGGACCCTCCTCTTCGTGTAGGTCACCTGATGGTGTCTGTTCTTTGCTCAGAGAGGATGGGGTTAAAGTAGCAGCTGATTAGGGGGCTGTGGTTCACTCGGGCTGGGGGGAGGGAGGGGTACAGAATGTGGATGATCCTGTGGCAGCAGAGGCCAACATGACATTGCAACAGCTTGAGGCATGCCGTGTGTTCTCCCAGGGAAGGTGTCCCTGGATCACGGGACCCTGGCAGTGACAGGCTGTACAGGCTCCCAAGAGGGGAGGTGTGGATAGTGGCCTGTGTTTGCCCACAGGCTTCTTGGTGGAGGCAGCAGCAGCCTTAGAGTTTTGTGCCCATCTCTGGTGTCCATGCTGATAGCCACAGCTCGCTTCTGACTCTGGACCTCGTTTAGGAGGTGCTCTGAATCCCCTCTCCTCATGCACCCTGAAACAATGGTCTCTTGCCTCTTAGGCAGGTCCAGACTTTTTTCCGGATTCTCTTTCCACTAGCTGTGGCACACTAGCCCCCTTCAGGTTGTGTTCATGCATCCAACCCCAGTCCTCTCCCTGGGATCTGAACTCCAAAGCCCGAGCATCAGCTCCCAGCCCCCACCCACCCCAGCGAGTGAGCAGACAAGCCTCTCAGACTGATGAATGCTGGTTGGCACTGGTCCTCTGTGCGGGAATCTCTCCACTTTGCCCTCTGCATCCCTATTGCTTCACTCTCCTCTGTGGCTCTGAAGCTTCCCCCCCGCCACTCCCCGTCTCCACCAGTGAAGGGGCTTCCGAGTGTGTGGAAACTTTTCCTCCTTCACAGCTCCCTCCCAGAGGTGCAGGTCCTATCCCTATTCTTTTGTCTCCATTTTTAATTTTTCCTTTTGCCCTACCCAGGTATGTGAGGAGATTCTTGCCTTTTGGGAAGTTTGAGGGCTTGTGCCAACATTCAGTAAGTGTTCTGTAGGAGTTGTTCCACATGTTGATGTATTTCTGATGTACGTGTGGGGAGAAAGGTGATCTCCACGTCTTACTCCTCCACCATCTTGAAGGTTTCCCCTTTTTAAATTTTAGATTCCACATATAAATGAGATCACACAGTATTTGTCTTTCTCTATGTGACTTGTTTTACTCAGCTTGATGCCTTCAAGTTTCACCCATATTGTCACAGTGGCAGAATTTTCTTCTTTCTGTGGCTGAATAATATTCCATTTTATATATATACCACATTTTCTTTATCCATTCATCCATCCATGGGCACTAAGGTTGTTTCCATGTCTCAATTATTGCAAATAATACTGCAAGGAAAATGCAGGTTCAGATATCTCTTTGAGATAGTTATTTCATTTCCTTCAGTTATATACCCAAAAGTAGAATTGCTGGATCATACAGTAATTCTATTTTTAATATTTTGAGGAACCTCCAAATTGTTTTCCATAGTGGCTGTACCAAGGTACATTCCCACCAACAGTGCACAAGGGTTCCCTTTTCTCTACATCTTTTCCAGCATTTATCTCTTTCCTTTTGGATAATAACCATTCTAACAGATATGAGGTGATATCTCACTGGGGTTTTCATTTCTGTTTCCCTGATGATTAGTGTAGTTGTGTACCTTTTGGCCATTTGCATATCCTCTTTGGAGAAATGTCTATTCAAGTCCTTTGTCCATTTTAAAATCAGATTTTTTTTTTTTTTTGCTATCAAGTTGTCTGAGTTGTTTATATATTTTGGATATTAACCCATTATGAGATATATGATTTGCAAATATTTTCTCCCACTTCTCTCAGTTTTGTGGAAGAGTTTGAGAGGATCATCTCTGGTTGTACAAGGTCAGAGGTTTTTTCCTTGGCAGGGCTGCAAACTGGGCTCCACAATCACTTCTGGTCAAATAGGGTCTCAGGCTGTGCTCCCAGACTGCATATGGTGCTGCTGGCTGAGCTCTGTGTTTAGGTGAGGCTGTAGGTAGTGCTTCATGATTGGAAGGGCCTTAGGCTGCACTCTGTGAGCAGGTAGGCTCCTGGCTGTGCCTGGCTGTTAGGTGAGGTCACTGGCCAGGCTCTTTGGTTGGGCAGGGTCACTGGCTGAGCTCCCTGCCTGGGAAAGGCACAGACTGTTTTTAATAGTCTGGTGGGGCTGTAGGCTGGGCTTTGTGGCTTGGGTGGTACTGAGGCTTTGCAGGGTCACTGTTCAGGCTCCCTGGCTGTGCCAGGCCAGTGGCTATGCTCAACATTTGGGAAGGGCTGTGGGTTTGACATCCTGCCCAAGTGGGGCTGTAGGACAGGATCTGTGGCTGCCCATGTGTGACAGGAGGCTATGCTCAAACACTGAACAGAGCTGCAATTTTGATTCCTTGCTTAGGTTCTGTGTGTTTTGGCAATATTGAATTGACATGCATACTCTAAAAAATCTCATTATGGTCAACACAGGCTCAGACAATGTTCCACAACTATTTCAGTTAAAATCTAGCTAAAATACGAACTTATTTTAATAATTGAAATACTTGGTCAAGATCCACACAGCAATCCACACAAGATCTGGAATTTGAACCTCTTCTTTGTCTGATTTTAAACCCTGTTTTATTCCCAGATGTTGAGATATAGTAGTGCATGGAGCATTAATGTGTTTTGTTTGGGTTTCACAGTGTTTTATTAAAAATGTTTTAAATTATATATACATAGGATATATGTGTGTGTGTGTATATATATATATATATATATATATATATACACATATCCTTTACATAAATATACGGATTTTCAGATTTTGGAAGATGAAAAATAAAATGTCTGAGATGAAATACACACTGGGTGGGTTTAAGGGATGATTAGATGGAGCAGCAAGATAGATTAATGAACTTGAAAACATATCCAGAATAGAACACAACAGAGAAAAAAGACTAAATAAAAAATAGAGTGTCAGTGAGCTAAGAGATAATGTCAAATGGCCACATAATTATGAAACTGGAGTCCTTGGGGAGACACGCTGGCCATTAACACTATAGCACTATAGCATGTAGCAAGGAACTGTGGCGGGGTGAGGCCACTCCGTCTGGTTAGGTGCGGTACAACAGAGGGCCCAGATTTGGATCCATCCTTTAGCAAGGAGGCTTCAGTGGCCATGCCAAGGTTGCAGGTGCTACTTCCATGATACTAGGCATGAAGGGAAGCTACATGTGGAGGGTCACAGGCTCAGGGCCTTTAAGGGCCTCTGTTTCAAAGAGAGCCCAGTATGTAGTCAGCAATTACCACTTAATGGCATATAGTATGGGACCGAGGAGGGCAGCTTCTTATCTGAGAATCCCATGGTCAGTTTATAGCCATCATAGGTGGTCCAGAGACTCTGGGACACAGAAAGGAGTTTGCTAAAGTCTGTAGAATGAAGGAGTTTCTGGAGAGCCCTAAGGAGAGTACCTACTGTTTTGTAATTTGGATAGATTCTACAGACTTTCTTTGGAGGGAGCCCCATTCAAAGTGGGAAGATTTGCAAATAATGGCATTAATGGGCTTAAGCAAAAATTTGTATATGCTTCTAGAGCCCTCCAAAGCCTGAAAGATGTTGGGCTTGTTTTATAGCTGTAGATGCTGAAAGAGTCAATAGCTGTTTCCTGACAGTGTCAGGGATGGAGTGGCCTTTGGTTTACCAAATAATTTTAAGGAATTTAATTGAGGATTTGAATCATGTTTGGGGCAATGGCTCATCCCCATTTTTTGAGCTCTTTTACGAGTATTTATATGTACTAGCAAGTATATTAAATGAGTCATCTTGAAAGAGAATATCATCAATGTAATATCATATATGTGCCCCAGGAGAAAGCTGAATGCAGTTAAGATGTTGCCTGTAAAGGTTATGTGTGATTAAAAGCTGTTGAGCTACCCAATGGCTAGCTGGGTATAGGTCTATTATGTCACTTCAGAAATGATGGCAAACTGCAGTTGAGAGACTGTTGAAAAAGGCACTGAACGGAACATAGCCAAATCGATAGTGGTGAATATCTACCAGTTCCTGATTAGATAGAGTCAGTTATTTCAATAATATGCCTTAATGGTGGGAACATGGCATTAAATTTGAGGTAATCTACTGCGAAGCACCATTCACTCCTACCAAGTTTAAGAATAGACCAAACTGAGATGTTAAATTGAGAAGCAATGGGAATAATCATCCCTTATGAAATAGATACCACTCTTTGAAAGCCCTGTTTTAATTTTCTCTAGGCCATATTAATTGCACAATCCCTACTGGGCTTACTTGTTTTCATTTACGTTAGCTGGCTGGATCCTGTAGGCGTTTATATACTACACTGCTGGAAGCCGGCCATCTGTATGAGTTAAAGCTCCCCCCCACCCCAAACATACTAGCCTTCCTAAAGGAACCTCCATGTCACCTGTTTTTTTCAGATTCTCCATAGCAAGCGGGATTCTTCTAGACACATGGCTGGCATGCAACCGATATGTTGAGTTTGAAACATACAGTTCCCTAACATCCTTCTGTGAAGTAAGCCAGTTTGGGAGACACTGTAATATAAAGGTCGTAAAGGTTAGTTTCTGAACAGGGTTTGGTTTTTGGCTTTTCCGCTTATTAACATTGCAAAAAGAGCAAGTCAGTTCCCTCCCTAAGCTTCTTATTTATAAAATAGAGGTGTAATAACATGTATTCTAAAGTTACCACGTGTATTCAATGAAATCTAGTTTATTGACTACAAAGTGGTTAATCAATGTGTAGCCTCCAGGGCATCCCCCTTTCTACACTATTTCAAAGGAATGTTCTCATCTTAGGCATTGTTGTAACCAATTAATTACATTTTGATTGCTTGTGGAATGCCCAGAAGGGTCTTCTCTTTCGGCTGACTCTGTCAGAGCTGTTTATAACTTAGTCCGGCTTTACTTATACTGTGTTTAGCTACCTTGATCAGTTATTTCTAGAATTTCCTCTGATTTTCAAGTGGATAATTTGAAGTAGAAATCTGAACTTGCTTCTACCTTAGGAAATTCATCTCCTGTGACAGTGCATGTGGCAGATGGCATCCTCTGATCCTTCTGCTATAGTCTGAAGGGTGAAGGTGGTTTGCAGTTTTTTCTTTCTTGATGATACTATTTCTTGTGAATGAAGAACATGAAAATAGAATTCACTGCCTACTCTACTTCTGTTTAGAAAACTGTCCTTCAGCTTTGCTCATCTGCATCTGTCCTTTAAACCTTTCCACAGCCCACTTCTCTTCCTCCCTTAAGGCAGCTGTGCTCCTGTTTTCCATCTGACATCTCCCACACACCTTATATAATACTGGAAAAGAAGGGACCTTACACATCACTGAGTCTAATTTTTTGAATTATTATTTTTCAGGTGAAATTTGCTCAATTTACCTTAGCCATAAGTGAAAAGAGGATTAGAACTTCATAAGCCAGCATTAAAGCAGGCATATATATCTAAATATTAGTCACTTAAATACAAATAATAGATGCAAACTATTATATATGGAATGGATAAACAACAAGGTCCTACTGTATAGTACAGAGAACTATATTCAATATCCTGTGAGAAACCATAATGGAAGAGAAGAAGAAAATAAATACAAATAATACATGCCTGATGTAATCATTTAAACATATGAAAGTATTTAGATTAAAATTAATAGTGTATTTTTCCTCAAGCTCCAATTCTGCCCTCTTCAATGTATCCACTGTTAAACATAAAATTCTTATCATTCTATAGATTGTTATTTGTTTATGCACGATTATATCAATTATATACATATACAATTTTATTATAAAGCCAGCATCACAGTATGTGTTATTCTGGAATTTTTTTCACTTCACTCTATTTCATAAATACTTTTTCAACTCAGCACTCAAAAATATAACTCAGTTTTTAAAATGAATGCATTATATCCCATATTAAGGATGTACATCATTTACTCAACCATTCTCATATTGAAAGATACTCCAATTTTCCCAGGTTTGTTGCTAATAAAATAATGCTTTTATATACATTCATATGTCTATATTTTATTTTTATTTTTAAAATAAATTCCTGGAGGTAGGATTGCTTGGTTAAAGGATGCCTGCATTATAAATTTTAATCCATATTGCCAGAAGGCAATTCAAAAATGGTTGCAAGTTAAGCCTTTCAACAACGCATGAGTAGACTTCTTTACTTACTTCCTTGCTTCATGAAATGTTGTTAAACTTTTCCAGTTGGTAGGAAAACTTTTACCTTTTAAAAATTTGTATTTATTTTGTGTTTTGTCAACTATTCTGTTTGAGAGTATTTTCATATTGGCCTTTTGCATGTCATTTTTTGTGATTGTTTCTTCAGATACTTTTGCTCATTTTTATTGGTTTATTTATCTTTTCTTAATCAGTTTGAAGGAGCTCTTTGTAAATTAATGATAATTATTCTTTGTCTTCATACATATTGCAAATATATTTTGGAAAATATATTTTCCCAGGTTTATCTTTTATTCTTTGGTTTTGTATATAGTATCTTTTGCCATAAAAGCTTTTTTAAGTTTTACTAAATTAAATCATTTCTAAAACGCTCTTGGTTTTCTGCTTTCCTCTAGAAAACTTTCACAAGGAGTAGGTATTTTAAATATAAATGCATACAAGTTCTCATATTTTTTTTCATTTTTAAGAACCCATTCAGACTTAAAAGCCTTAGGCTAGATTTTCATTGCACATGAAGAATTTTCTTACAGTGCATTTAAATTTTTCTGGAAGCTTGTCCTCATGAATCACATCTTTAAATTGACTGTATCATTATGAATTTATTGCCTCTTAGCCTGAAATATACTCTTCTTCACTGTGCTTTGGATACTGGATCTGGGCCCTGTAGACATTTCTTCTTTCCAGTTGGCACAATGTTTGTCTTTGATAATAAAGTGTGCTGGAGTGATTCTGCAAGGCCAGAGCAGGAAGAAGGGATTTCTTTTCCTTCTTCCAGTCTGCTGTGATGGCCACATGTTGGTTTGTGTATGTGTATGTGTGTGTGTGTGTGTGTGTGAAGGTAATAGCGAGAAACATGCTCACCCCTGCAGCCCTCGTGGTTTGTTTGCAGCCTTCAGTCTTCAGCAAATATGTCCTCCATTCAGCAGCTGTCTGTCTACCCCTGTAGTCTAGCTGTAGTGGCTGACCTTTGGCAAGCTGATTTTCCACTATTGGCTGTGTGTTCCTGTAGCTGCCAGACCTTTCCTTAGAGATCTGAATCTCAGCTTGTGGGAAGGGCTGCTATAAGTTTCTAAATTCCTTTCTTGTTTGTTCTCCCTTAGTTCTAGGAATAGTGCTGCTTCCTGCCATTGCTGCTTCAATTGCTACTACGTCTTAGAATCCTCTCTTACTGCTTTTAGTATTAACCATTCTTTATTCATTAATAATTCTTTATATTAAATTTTCTTTGTTAAATTACTGGTATGGTGTTTGTCTCCTGACTTGGCCCTATTTGAAATGTAAGCATAATTTTAAGGTTTCTGGGAGAAAACGTCTTCTGTGCATCAATAAGGATTGGTTATGTAGATTTACCTTAAAAGATGAAGTTACAAATGTTGACCACAGTGACAAATGAAGACAATATGATAGGTAGATAAAACTCCCAAATATTGAACCTGTAGTAATTTCCCAAACTGTAGTAGTTTGTGTTTTGCCTTATAATGTTTGCAATAACTATGGATCACCTGTGCTTTTATTTATTAATATTTTTCCTTCAACAAAACCGTATTTAATTGTCTATTTTCAATACAGTCTTAGATTTACAGAAAAATTAAGCAGATGGTGCAGATCAACCCATTTTATTTTATTTTATTTTATTTATTTATTTTTTGTTGTACACGGGCCTCTCACTGTTGTGGCCTCTCCCTTTGCGGAGCGCAGGCTCGGGACGCACAGGCTCAGCGGCCACGGCTCACGGGCCCAGCCGCTCCGCGGCATGTGGGATCTTCCCAGACCGGGGCACGAACCCGTGTCCCCTACATCGGCAGGCGGACTCTCAACCATTGC
Organism: Kogia breviceps; assembly: GCF_026419965.1. Taxonomy (NCBI): domain Eukaryota; kingdom Metazoa; phylum Chordata; class Mammalia; order Artiodactyla; family Physeteridae; genus Kogia; species Kogia breviceps. Next base: position 27,680,398 of record NC_081328.1, read on the forward strand.
GCCACCAGGGAAGCCCCAAGAGAAAAATTCTTTTTTTTTTTTTTTTTTTTTTTCCGTATGCGGGCCTCTCACTGCTGTGGCCTCTCCCATTGCGGAGCACAGGCTCAGGACGCGCAGGCTCAGCAGCCATGGCTCACGGGACCAGCTGCTCCACGGCACGTGGGATCTTCCCAGACCAGGGCATGAACCCGCGTCCCCTGCATCGGCAGGCGGATTCTCAACCACTGCGCCACCAGGGAAGCTCAACCCATTTTAACTTAAATAACTTGTTTAAAAATTAACTTTATAAAATGGTAGGTAGTAATAATATATATTTGCCATAAAGTGTCAACTGAAAAAAAAAGTATTTAATTATTAAAATAGTGTTCACATATGAACTAAAATCTTATCTTGTAACATTGTATGTTCTATGTTTGAGAAAGAGTAGACCAGAATATCTCTGAGGCAAGTCTCTGTCTCTAAACTATGGGCACACTATGTTCATGCACTTTTTGTTTGTTTCAGGAGAGTGTGAAGAGCAATTGTTCCAAATACTATCTTTTATAAACAACAAAAATACCTATCCATATATACCTATATATCTATCTACATTTGCATTTGTGTATGTATCCACAAATCTTTCTGAATATATGGCTAATATCTATGTCTGAAATATCTTAATTTATATACCATCATTTCCTTTTTCTTTGGAATTTGTTCACTTACTTGATGTACTGGCATAAATCAGACCCATCATTATCCCTCAGCTGTTCTTGACATTTTAATTTAAATCATAACCTTGAAAGGGCAAAAGCAAATTGCTTTCTCTATGATCTGTAACCCTATAGCAATCAAATACTGCTATTCATGATTCATCAGCCATCAGGAAATGTTTTCAAGGAAGATGATAAGGAAGAAATTTCAAGGATTTTCTATTGTTTATTGAGTTCAAACAAAGCACGTGGGGTTGCTGTTGCCACAGTAACAGATCTGTCTGCATTAGTTCATAGCTCTGTCTTTATTAATAAGAAACTGGGTTCTTTGTGTGTGTGTGTGTGTGTGTGTGTATGCGTGAATGTTTGTGTACTTCTATTCTACTCCACGTTAGATTTGTGACCTTTATTGTAATGGCATATGCACATACAGATCCATTTAAGGACTAAACAGTCTTTTTTTAGACTCCTTCTGAGGCATAGACTGTTCCTTCTTTTTACTAATAGGTATAATATTGCAATGAACATACATGTTCATGTCTCCTTGAACATGGAAAAAAATCTTTAGAGAGCTTAAAGTGAAGTTTCTGAGTTAGGGTTTGTATTATATTATAAATGTACAAGCAATATACGTTTCTATTTTCCCACATTGTTTCCAAAGTTAATTTCATGAATCTTATTAACTTCATTCAGTTAAATGAATGTGTGAAATTGTATCACATTTTAAATCTACATTTTCTCAGGACTTCCTTGGTGGCACAGTGGTTAAGACTCCATACTCCCAATGCAGGGGGCCCAGGTTCAATCCCTGGTCAGGGAACTAGATCCTACATGCATGCTGCAACTAAGAGTTCTCATGTCACAACTAAGGAGTCTCTGAGCTGCAACTTAGGATCACATGTGCTGCAACTAAGGACCCTGCCGGCCACAACTAAGGAGCATGCCTGCTGCAGCTAAGACCTGGTGTAACCAAATAAATAAAAATAAATAAATCTACATTTCTTATTTGGTAGTGAAATATAATATTTTTTTCATATATTTATTGTCCATTTGTGCTTTTTTGTTTGTAAACTGCTATTACAATATCGTTTGCTCATTTTTATGATCTCATGTCAGCCTGAGGTATGTCTTTTCTATCTATTTATGGCAGTTCTATTTTTCCTACAAGGAAGTTCATCAGTAAGCCTACACTGGGTTCTGCTGTATTAACAACCTTCAAATCTCAATGGCTTCATGCAACAAAGATTTATCTTTTTCACAGGAAGTCTACTGTGTGTTCAGATGTCTCTTCAGGAAAGCTGTCCTCCATGTAAACACTCAGCAATCTAGACAGCTCTGACTTTTCAGCACAAATTCTCCTCCACAACTCCTGTGCAGGGAAAGAGAGCTGAAAGGTTTCACACTGGCAATTAAGTCCTTATGTCTAGAAATGACACAGCTCATTGGCCAGAACCAGTCACATGGCTTAGCTTAATTGCAAGGGGCAGGGAAGTGTAATCCTCCTATATGCCTAAAAGGAGAAAAGGGCCACTTAACAATGATCACTAGACATTGTTATCACAGGAAGATTTAAAATATTGTGGACATTTATTCTTCCTGATGAACTTTAAAATTATTTTAAGTTCTCTCCCCAAATAGCATTGGAATTTTAATTAATATTGCCATACTGTTTCAGAGTAATTGGTGACAAAGAGGGAGGAGGAGACTGACATCTTCCACTGTTAAGCCTTTCTATTCATAAGCATCTTCGTGTCTCCAAACATTTAAACTTCATTTATATCTTACAGGGAAGATTTACAGCTTTAGCCATATTTAGTGTCTCTAGTCTTTAGTTAATTTCTAGGCACTTTATATTCTATGTTGCAATTATAAACAAGATTTTTTTTTCTAATTGGTTGTTTCTCATTTAGTAAAGGACATTTAGGTATATTTATTTTGTATATTACAACCTCAAGAACACTCCTTTTAGTTTGAATAGGTTTTAATGGATTCTTTTAGATTTTTCCAGGTAATAATATTGAATATAATATATTCAATAATAATATTGAAACAATACTTTTACTTTTACCCAGTTCTTTCTCACGTTTATATATTTTCCTATAAATAAATATTATTTTTCTGTTTACTAACAATAGTTTAAAATAGTAGTAATAATCACATGCAACATTACCTTGCTACTATAAAGAGAATGACTTTAGAATTTTACAATTAAGAATGACATTTATTACCAGTTTGAGCAAGTCTCACTCTTTACATGATTAAGATACTAACTAAGATGATTAGGAGTGGATATTAAGTTTTATCAATTATCTTTTCAGTATCAAGATAATCACATGATTTATCTATTTTGACCTACTGATATGATGAATTATATTTAAAATTTTTCCTATTAAGCTCCTTTGCATTGTATAACAAAGCCAACTGGTCATATTATATTATACTTTTAATTATGTTTATGGACTCATTTTACCATTATTTAGAATTTTCCTGTGTTTTTAAATAATAATTGGCCTAAACTTTAGTTCTCTTTGTGCTATGTTATATCTTGCTGGCAAGATTATTCTAGCTTTGTATAATGAATTGCAGAGATACATCTTTTTTATTTGCACTACAATAGTTTAAGTGGCATCTGGATTTTCTGATAATTAAAAATTTGCAAGCAATCACTTATAACAATCTTTGGCACTGGAATTCATTTTTTACTATATTTCTCAATTCCTTCTTCATTCATTTTTTTATTAAGTTTTCTTATCCTTCTTGGGACAATTTTCATCATTTTTGTTTTCTTAGAAAATGCCCATTTTATCATAATTTTCAAATACATAAGCACAGAATTGTTGACTATATTCAACTATTTAAAATATACCTCTGCATTGATGGTTACGTTCCTTTCTATACTTTTGGGGGTTTATATTCTCTTTATATCATAACTTTATTATTTCTTTCTTCCTGCCACTCTTAGTCTAATTTGATGTTAGTTTTTATAAATTACTGTGCTGAATGCTTAATTTATTTTAATCTCATTTAACTATAACACCAATTATAGTGTAAAATTTCATCACAATAAATTAGTCCATACCTCATAAGTTCTGACATAAACTATTCCCTTTCCTATTGTTATATATATTGTCCTATAAAATCAGCTTTAATTTCTTCTCTTGCCCAATTGTTATCTTAAAAAGTCTTTTCTATTTTTATTTTATTTTATTTTGTGGTACGCGGGCCTCTCACTGTTGTTGCCTCTGCCATTGCGGAGCACAGACTCCAGATGCGCGGGCTCAGCGGCCATGGCTCACGGGCCCAGCCGCTCCGCGGCATGTGGGATCTTCCCAGACCGGGGCACGAACCTGTGTCTCCTGCATTGGCAGGTGGATTCTCAACCACTGCGCCACCAGGGAAGCCCTCTATTTTTAAATAGTTGATTTTTTGGTTGGCAATTTTGGTTTTATTTCAAGTTTATTGCATTATTAATAAAGTCTTTATGTCTTTTTTTTTTTTTTACTTTGAAATATTTTGAAGTTTCTCTAGCTTGTTCTAGTATGTGCTGATTTTAATGTGTTCTAGGGAAATTTGAAGTATGCGTTGTTCCTAGGGTACAGAGATTGCTATACATCCTTCTAATTTGTGTCCCTATTCCCATTGTTGACCCCATTCAACCCATGCTCCATGCTGCTGTTGGGGAGGATTAAGGAGGAGTGTTGAGCTATAATTAGGCACAGGGATAAGGATCAAACGTCTGTGGTTAACTGAAACATCAGAATTGCCTCAACATATCTCTTTTTATTTCTTTGTACATGCCTTAGCGTTCTGCATTTTTCATTGTATCCTGAATTCCCTTCATCATAGAATGTTTTACATATTAAAAAATAGTGGGTACTAGTTAAAGAGTTGGAGGCATGTTCCTTACTCTTCTTATATTTGTTAGGTTTGTTTTATTTGTTGAAATGTGCATTGAGACATTGGGGCAAACCTTTATACTTCTGAACTGTTTTCCTGATGTCACTGAAATAAGTGCATTTTCATCAAAATCGGGCTGTTCTTAGTTTTGATTGGCCAAGGATATCACTTTCCTGAAGGCAAACACTTGAGAATTAGGAGACTGGTACATAATTAACCATCAACAAATATTTTTTGAGTAAATAAGTTTGGGGGTGTATATTTTTAATAAATAAAATTAAAATTTAAAGTTCAAGTGAAAGGCTCTTCACTGTAAGGCTCATAAATGGTAAGACTTGGATTTGAGCCTAGGTCTTCTGACATTGGGTCAGATTTTCCCAGTGAAGTGTTTCTTAAAATTTTGCAAATTTCTTTTGCAGCCCAGACAAGAACAAGCGTAAAGGTAAAATTCTGCAAAATCTGCTTTTTTGGGGGTTTTGCCAGTTTTGTCAGCAGAATCTTGTCCTTTGGGGTCTACCTCACATACATTAAGTTTTTGTAAAACAATTATACACACACACACACGTGCATACCTATATGAAATCTAAACAGTAATTAACTCAGTATTTTAAAACACAACAAAGGATTAACCAAGAATTACTGAATTGGATGAGAAATATATGCAGTTTACTAGTGAGTTAATCTATGCACGTTTATATAAGAAACAACCAAAAAATGATGTAAAGTTTGGTTCAAGGATGAACTTTTATTCTGTTCTTACAGAAGAATTGGTTAAATCAAAAGTAGGAAACAGCAAAAGGCAATGCCTCTCTTGGTTTTATTTGGATAGCTTTAAAAAATTATTCTCATTCTATATTTTCCATTGATTCTTTTCTGCATTCTGTGCTATGTATATCCTATACCAACTTTTTTTACAACTTCTTTTTTAAAGGGTTCTTAGTCCTAAAACTAGAGCATTTTCAATATTTTTTCTCAGTCTGTAATTGCTGAAAGTTCAGACTTTAGAGAGTCATCACTGATTGTACCCCTGGATCTTCCCACCTCTATTCCTGTTTTTTTCATGGCTCACGGGCCCAGCCGCTCCACAGCATGTGGGATCTTCCCGGACCGGGGCACGAACCACCCACGTCCCCTGCATCGGCAGGCGGACTCTCAACCACTGCGCCACCAGGGAAGCCCCTCTATTCCTGTTTATAAAGAAGTTGAGGAGATTTTCTCTCCTCTCAAATTCACAGCGCGCGCGCGCGCACACACACACACACACACACACACACACACACACACATTTCTAGAAGCTCTGTGTGGAGAAGCAGAATGTCTGTTTATTCACTGCTGCATATTTCTGCAGGCTCAACACAATGCCTGACATGGAGCCAGTGCTCAACATCTGCCCGAGGTCTCTCTGGTCTATGCTCTCTGTTTCTCTGTCTGAATCTTCTCCTTCTGATCTGGGCTAAAGCAGGAGGTGGGGATGAAAGTAAAGAGTGTTCAGGTTGGATACATCTTGAAAACAGCTTCCTGCTAGAACTCATTGACTCTCTCTTATTTCCGTTGTATACTATTCAAAATCTCACATGTCCGCAACTGCACAGGACTCATGTTTCCTGTATGAGAGCCAATGCTTCCACGTGGTCACATTGTTTTAGTCTAATTTCTGATACGAAAATATAAAACAATATCACAGTTTGTTTTGAAAAATGGGAACTATCATATAAAATCCCATCACTCTATCACAATGTCCACTTTTGAGTATTCTCTTTGTTTTCCACATGTATCTCAGTCTTTCCAAAGTAGCTGTCATCCTGCACGTATTACTTTGTATACTCATTTAACACAACATTGCAACATTTATTCTTTTTTTTAAATTGGAGTATAATTGCTTTACAATATTCTGTTAGTTTCTGCCACACAGCCAAGTAAATCAGCCCTATAACTACACGCATCCCCTCCCTCTTGGACCTCCTTTTCCCTCCCCATCCCACACAACTAGGCCATTACAGAGCACCAAGCTGAGCTCCCTGTGCCATACAGCATGTTCCCACTAGCTATCTATCTTAAACATGGTAGTGTATTTATGTCAAAACTAATCTCCCAGTTCATCCCACCCTCCCCTTCCCCCCTGTGTCCACATGTTGGTTCTCCATGTCTGCCTTTCTATTCCTGCCCTGCAAACAGGTTCATCTGTACCATTTTTCTAGATTCTACATATATGTTTTAAGATACTATATTTGTTTTTCTCTTTCTGACTTACTCCACTCTGTATGACAGTCTCTAGGTCCATCCACATCTCTACAAATGAACCAATTTCATTTCTTTTTATGGCTGAGTAATATTCCATTGTATATATGTACCACATCTTCTTTATCCATTCATCTGTCGATGGACATTTAGGTTGATTCCATGTCCTGGCTATTGTAAATAGTGCTTCAATGAACATTAGGGTACATGTGTCTTTTTGAATTATGGTTTTCTCAGGGTATATGCACAGTAGTGGAATTGCTGGTCATATGGTAGTACTATTTTTAGTTTTTTAAGGAACCTCCATATTGTTCTCCACAGTGGCTGTATTAATTGTGCATTCCCACCAACAGTTCAAGAGGGTTCCCTTTTCTCCACACCTCTCCAGCATGTATTATTTGTAGATTTTCTGAGGATGGCCATTCTGACCGCTGTGAGGTGATACCTCATTGTAGTTTTGATTTGCATTTCTCTAATAATTAGTGCTGCTGAGCATCTTTTCATGTGCCTCTTGGCCATCTGTATGTCTTCTGTGCTGAAATGTCTATTTAGGTCTTCTGCCCATTTTTGGATTGGGTTTTTTTTTGATATTGAGCTGCATGAGCTGTTTGTATATTTTGGAGATTAATCCTTTGTCTGTTGCTTTGTTTGCAAATGTTTTCTCCCATTCCGTGGGTTGTCTTTTCATCTTGTTTATGGTATCCTTTGCTGTGCAAAGATTTTAAATTTAATTAGGCCCCATTCACTTATTTTTGTTTTTATTTTCATGTTTTCCTCTAAGACTTTTATAGTGTCTGGTCCTACATTTAGGTCTTTTATTTATTTATTTATTTAAAAATATTTTATTTATTTATTTTTGGCTGTGTTAGGTCTTCCTTGCTGTGGCTTTCTCTAGTTGTGGCAAACAGGGGCTACTCTTCACTGTGGTGCGTGGGCTTCTCATTGTGGTGGCTTGCTGTGGAGCACGGGCTCTAGGTGTGTGGGCTTCAGTAGTTGTGGCTCGCAGGTTCAGTAGCTGTGGCTTGTGGGCTCTAGAGCGCAGGCTCAGTAGTTGTGGTGAACAGGCTTAGTTGCTCCACAGCATGTGGAATCTTCCCAGACTAGAGCTCGAACCCATATCCCCTGCACTGGCAGGTGGATTCTTAACCACTGCACCACTAGGGAAGCACTACATTTAGGTCTTTAATCCATTTTGAGTTTATTTTTGTGTATGGTGTTAGGTAATGTTCTAATTTCATTATTTTACATATACACCATGATTAAAGTGGGATTTATCCCAGAGATGCAAGGATTCTTCAATATACACAAAACAATCAATGTAATACACCATATTAACAAATTAAAGAGTAAAAACCATATGATCATCTCAATAAATGCAGAGAAAGCTTTTGACAAAATTCAAAACCCATTCATGATAAAAACTCTCCAGAAAGTGGGCATAGAGGGAAACTACCTCAACATAAGAAAGGCCATATATGACAAACCCACAGCAAACATCATTCTCAAGTAAAAACTGAAAGCATTTCCTTTAAGATCAGGTACAAGACAAGGATGTCCACTCTTGCCACTATTATTCAACATAGTATTGGAAGTCCTAGCGACAGCAATCAGAGAAGAAAAAGAAATAAAAAGAATACAAATTGGCAAAAAATAAGTAAAACTGTCACTGTTTGCCAATGACATGATGCTCTACATAGAATATCGTAAAGGTGCCACCAGAAAACTACTAGAACTAATCAATGAATTTGGTAAGGTTGCAGGATACAAAATTAATGCATAGAAATCTCTTGCATTCCTATACACTAACTAATGAAAGATCAGTAAGAGAAATTAAGGAAACAATCCCATTTACCATTGCAATAAAAAGAATAAAATACCTAGGAATAAACCTACCTAAGGAGGCAGAAATCTGTACTCAGAAAACTATAAAACACTGATGAAAGAAATCAAAGATGACACAAATCGAGGGAGAGAGAAACCATGCTCTTGGATTGGAAGAATCAATATTGTGAAAATGACAATACTACCCAAAGTAATCTAAAGGTTCAATGCAATCCCTATCAAGGTACCAATGGCATTTTTCATGGATTTAGAATGGAAAATTATACAATTTGTATGGAAACAAAAAAGACCCCGAATAGCCAAAGCAATCTTGAAAAAGAAAAATGGAGCTGGAGGAATCAGGCTCCCTGACTTCAGACTACACTGCAAAGCTACAGTAATCAAGACAGTATGGTACTGGCACAAAAACAGAAATATAGATCAGTGGAACAGGATAGAAAGCCTAGAGATAAACCCACACACCTATGGTCACCTAATCTATGACAAAAGAGACAAGAACAAACAATGGAGACAAGACAGCGTCTTCAGTAAGTGGTGCTGGGAAAATTAATGACATTTATTCTTGCATGTACATGGCAGTTATAATTTTTTACCTTTAAGAATTTATAGTGTTACATCAAAATCAACATGGCTTTGAACCTTGAAAGAAATGGAGAGGATATTTTCCTAACAAGTAAAATATTCAGTATCCATATTGGGACAATATCACAAATTTAGTGCATGACTTAACTAGTTCTCCAACCCATGTTTTCTGACACCAAATCTAGAACTTACTCCATTATACCACTTAATAGCTTCTCTGGATAAGAGGCTTCAAAACACCTGCCTTCCAAACACCACTATATTTGTTTGCCCCTTTAGTTTGTAAGAGTTGTAGCACTTTATCTGCACAGAGTGAGGATATAGAAATGTCTCTGTTCTAGTTGTTCTGATAATGGCTCCTGAATTTCCTTCAGGAGTGCCTGCTTTGCTTTCTACCTTTCACCTTTAGTCTCCCTACATAAGTTGGATTGGTTAACCACCATCCAAAGTGGGTCATTTTTCTCAGGTGGTCATAGTTGGGAAATTCTCCCTAACCCAATCACTTGTGCCAAAGGCATCAATACTCTTTTAGCTTGAAGCACATGATTAGACTGCTTGCTAAGAAACTAATACTTTTTGAGTATTACTTTCTTAGCAAGATTTTTTGAGGCTTCTCATCCATTGCATCCCACCTCCTACATACTGGGTCATACAACTTCATGTTGATTATACAGCTCTGAGGATGCTCTGTCCTAGCACTGTAAAATGTTCTTGTGTAGCCACTTGAAGTCACATCCAGTTATTCCATCCAGAGGCAATGCTGTAGTCTTCTTTAAAAAAACTGTTTTTGTCCCAAAGTTCACAATATCTCCTGGTTCTCTCATAATTCCATCTTAATAGTCCACTCTTCTGTATAAAGTGGCACACAATCACTAACACTTTCTGATTGTGGAGCAAAATTGCAATATTAGTAAGCTAAGCAAAAAAATGCAAGTAGAATTCCTCTGTAGAATAAAGGTCTACTAAAGATGACAAAAGAAAGCAGAGTATATCTCAAATTTAAATACTCTGACTGTGAGCAAGAAAAGGAAATTTAAAACATAGCTTTTATTTGTGTAAGGGATTAGAGTAAGAATAGTTCCTGGAACAGAGCAGATGCTCAATATATGTGCTGAACAAATGAATGAGTAAACAGCTGGTACATACAGCTTCCCTCCTTGTTCATTGATTCACAGATGCCTTTAGCCATCAGTCCTAAAAAATGGGTTATTTTCCTACTGAATGATCCTAACCTTTTCTGAGAGATCTAAGCCCTAATTAGTCTTCTATTTATCTTTGCTGTTCGTTACAGTTTATAGAAAGTTTCCTGGGCTTCCAGCTCCATGGACCATCAAAATCCTATCTCCCCTTTAGAATTAAGGTCGTTTCCATTGCATTGAAACCTTTATATTGTCACTTTCTGGATACCTTGTTAGGATGTCTTTTCTGGGCACTAAAACCTCTAAAGAAGCAAGGCCTAGAGGAATGGGTTTGGGGAGCAAAATATATTAAAATGAGTCAGTAAATACACTTCTAATTAGATACACCTCCACATTCATCAGCAGCTTGCTGACCTCTCCCTCACTTCCTATGCAGCTCCCATTTGGAGTTTCTACCAGAGTGTTCTCTGTGGCTAGGTGACATCATTCTTGTTCTTTGACTTACAGGCCAAGTAGGTGAGGCTAAGATGAGGCTAAGATCATACATGGCTTAGTTAACAGCACTTAGATGTGTCATTATATCCCTACCCCTTGCCATATTATGTCACTAATTGCAGGAAAGGAGTAGAGTAGGACAGAAAATACTTATTTAATAATAACATTTGAAAACATATGACTTGATGCTCCAGTAGGTCATTCTTCATATAAAAAAGGGAATCTAAAGATAATGATGACTTCTTCATTGTTTACTATTATATGCTTATCTTTACATAAATTCTGTTTTCAACACAGTTTTGCTTCTTTCTTTCTTTCCCCTTTCTCCCTTCCTTCCTTCCTTCTTTCCTTCCTTCCTTCCTTCCTTCCTTCCATCCTTCCTTCCTTCCTTCTTACTATGTATGTGTCCTAATTTCTCTTTGCAGGGGTTGTAATTCCTGTTCCTCCTGCCATCACCCCTCTCACCTGTCTATGGTAAATACTCAATAATTATGTGCTTCTGTCAATGCTTTCAGGCTGATCTATCTCATTCTCCAAGTGGAGCTATGTCATCTCCCAATAAATAGATGGGATGGAATAATTAAAAGTCAGACTCGGGCTGTTAGAGAACTGTGTACCTAGACTGCATTATTTTGACTCTTTATAAACTGTCTTTACTGAGCTAGGTTTGGAATGACACCAAGGTTAGTATTGAGGGGTATTATACAGAAAACAGCTGTGTGAATCTTGCAGCTGCATGTCTTGTAGGCATGGTATTGAGGCTTTACAGTCTGTTGTATTATATAGCTTCTTCTATGTAAGGATGCAGAAGAAATTCCGTTCAGGTCTGAAGTCCAGAAAGGCTGGACTTCCCCTCAACAATATTGTAAATCTAGTAATTAATCTTAATATTTTCACTATTTTTTGTCCAGGGAAATCAGATATAAATATGCACCTCCTTTTGTGAAAATGTATCACCTGTTATAAATCTTGTATCAGTCTTATCTTTGACTTATTTTTTGACTTCATTACCTTTTCACAGCAATTAGCTCACTTATTTCAAGATTTTATATCATTCAATTGTTCACTTTTCTGTAAGCTGCCTCAAATCCTTCCCCATTTTTTTGAATGAGTCAGATAAGCATCTATAATAAAGTTTTTATAAATGCCCATAAATAAATTTTAATATTCAGTAGTTGGTTCAATTAGTTTGAAAAACTTTATAAGAATAAAATTGGGGGCTTTCCTGGTGGTGCAGTGGTTGAGAGTCTGCCTGCCGATGCAGGGGACACGGGTTCGTGCCCCGGTCTGGGAAGATCTCACATGCCGCGGAGCAGCTGGGCCCGTGAGCCATGGCCGCTGGGCCTCGCATCCGGAGCCTGTGCTCCTCAATGGGAGAGGCCACAACAGTGAGAGGCCCGCATACCCCGCCCCTCAAAAAAAAAAGAATAAAATTGAATTTAAAACTGATTATAAAACACTTTTGATGTTAAACTCTTAAAAAGCATGAAATTATATTGTTTTAAATTCATATCCTGTTAATCCAAACATATATATTTTCTACCATTAATTGCTTCTGAATTAATTTTTCCAAGCCATGTATTTTTAAATTATTTTAACTTTTTATCATTGGAGTATTATTATTGCATTTTCAAATTACTTATGGAGATTCATTCTGGAAATATGCAGATGAGATTTTATGTTTCTTGTTCAGACTTTTGATTTTTATATTTAGGAATTTTCACATCTATATCATCTGTACCTTGAGACGGAAACCTCTTCAAGGTCAGGGCCCAAAATGACTCTATTCTTTATTATTAGTCACTAATAAACTGCCTTCACTACTTACTACCTCTGACACCTTGAACAAATGGCATCTCAGCTCTGTCCCTTAGTTTCCTCATTGATAAAACGTGGATAATTGTAATAACCATTCCATAAGGTTGTTGTGGTTGATTTAAAGGATTAATCACATCAGGAATTTGTAACTAGCGCTTTGGGTATATTAGTAATGGCAAAGGAGCTGCTTAGCTGACAACTCCCCAAATCTCTGTTGTTTTAAAGCATAGAAGTTTATTTTTCACTCCCTAAATGAGAGAGGTTACTCCACACAGTAATTCAGGGGCCGAGGCTGATGGAGTTTCTGCCATCATCAACATGTAACTTTTAAGTTTTTACTGGGTGATCTATTATCTATCTGCCCTATCTATCTATCTGTCTATCTATCTATCATCGATTTCAGGTGGCAGTGGTGGGATATATGCCTGGAGCGGAGAAGGGTTAATGGAGAATATCAGAAAAACATCACTTCTGCCCACATTCCATATGGTCTTCCTTATATTTGACTGTGACTGGGAAATGTAGTACCTATGTGGGCAGCTTCTTCCCAGCAGAAATTCTTCCCTTCAGAAGAGGAGCATGAATCTTTGATAGACAGCTTGATATCACTACCTCACAGATACATGGGAAATAATTGGTACATGTTGGGTATTGTTTATATATCTTTATATACCACTCAACACAATGTATCATACTTACAATTTCCTTGTTAGACTCTTCAATGAGGCAGGAGTCCTTTGAAGTCACACAGGGACGATAGCTTGCACAGAGTCCCTGATTGTTAGCAGAATTGAAGAACAATATAAGTTCTTAACAAATGCTTGGTGAATGGATGTCTGTGGATGGCACTCACTTAAGAAATAAATAAATATCTGATCTGTTGTTGAATATACAATCATAACCACCATTAGTATTAACTGAAAATTACAAATAGCTCCTCTACATTGGAAGTTTAAAGTTCCAAAAAAGTGAACTAGTCTCATTGCTTGGCCTCACTGAGTATCAACAATCTGAAGAAAAATAAGCCATCTGGGTGTGGATGGATTTGAAGAATAATAGATGCTGTCATGGCAGTTAATGACAACACGGTCACCCCTTTGAAATATTGTATAATGGTTGACACTGACTTCCCATTTCTCCACACCTTTTTTGGGAAATACTCAATAAACCTAGATGTGTAGTACAATTTATCAATGATTTTGTAATCTAAAAATTAGTATCTAGAGTTATGAGAATCTGCTTAGATTGACTAAGCTTTCCTGCACTGCTCCGGTTTTGTTAACGCCTGCTTTTCCAATTAGATGACATTTAATCTAATGGGGAATGGGCTGTTGAACACAGTATCACATTCCCTCACAATTTGGTCCTCATTACTTCTATTAAAATCACAAAAGAAGACTCCAGTAAGAGGTGAGTAACTTGTAATCTAACCTTTGCATTCTCAGAGCCTTATATCCATGTCTCTCATGACGTGCAATACTTTCTCTCCTCTAAGAAGGTGATATCTCAGAATGCTAGAGCTACAGAGGTAAAAATTGGCATGGATGGTTGTGTCACTATTCCTCTGGAACTTTCACATATCCTCCCCCTTTTTCTGGTTCTTCTGAGATCAGGACAAAAGGAGGGTTCTAGATGGTAGGAGAAAAGTTTTTTTTTTTAGTTGTTTGTATTTCTCTTGTGGTTGTACATGCACTGTCTCATGGCAGGCATCCAGATATTGGCTCTTCTGTGGGTGTATCAATGAGTTCTCCAAAGGGCCCTATGGGCACATCTCTCATGAACAGGCCCCATATGATGCACCCTCTGGCTGGACCTGCTGATACCCCCCAAAAGCTTTTGCCTGTAGCAGAAATCCCTATAGCTTCTTACCACTTGCTTGTCCTTTGCCAGCAGGGCATCCTCTTTGGTAGAAGCCCAACAAGACAATTCAAACATGATTACTTGGCCCCTAGGACATACATCCTTATCCTGCCAAATCATGGAAGAGCAGTCTCTCCAAATTCTAACAGCCCTCTTTTAAATGTGTAGACAAAGGCTGATCCAGCCAGCCTCTCACCTTCAGATTTCCCCAGTGACTACTGTTTGTGTTCATTTGTGCCTGCAAACTCCTGGGAATACATAGCAGACTCTTAAAATATCTCTCCCCATAGCTTCACTTTGGCTCCATAGAGACTTTGGACAGGCCTATGAATTTTTCTTTCTCAAAACGCATTAAACTAGTATTAACCTCCCTTCTTTTCTGATATCAACTTAATCTTTAAGCTTTCTTTCTCTTGGCATGATAGAGGGGAGACAGCACCCTTCCAAATCTTTTCCTATGGGGGTAGGAAGAGAAAGAAAAAGAATTCTTCACTTGTATGAAAATTCTTCGACCAATTCTATTCAATAACCATTTGAATTTCTAGTCTTATAAGACAGAAGCATAAGATGATGGACAGTTTCATAGTTACTGATTTGATGTGTTTATGTTTTAGCACAGCATGGATTCGTCTTATATACAATAATTATCTGATAAAAATTTGTACAATTACCACAGATCAAGCCATTTCAGGGTCTTTAATTATTTTAAATTCCAAAATCCCATACCAAATTCAGCTTTTCAGTTCCCCTGACTCTCCACTGTATTCCTATTTTTGTATGTTTTTATGTTTTGCTGTATGCTTGGACCATTTTTCTTTTCTTACAAACCATGTCTTATAAGTCTGTGTTTGGATTTAATTTTCTTTGCATAACTCAAGGGATATATATCATGAAAATCTGTTGTTTTGCCACTAAGTGGTTTTGATTCTAAAAATAAATATGGTAACTTGTATGAGTATGTGTATATTGGCTAGATTTTTCTGTGTTTATAAGTTAGGTATGTTGTCTTCTGAGGTTGAATGGCAACTATTACCACTTGTCTCTCCTGAATCAGTCAATTCATCATTAATTTCCTAGTCCATTGTGTCATTCATGGTACTGCTTGGATATTTAGCCCTGCAGGGAGAAAAAAATAATCTAGGAATATGTTTTATTGTTTTCTGTGTTAGAGTTTCAGCCAAAATCCTGAGATAATAGCAAATGTTCCATTTAATATACTGTTACTCTAATAGGAAATTTTAATGGCATATTTTCTTTCTTGTAAAGTATGAAAAAAAATCTTAACTAGCCTACTTGAGACTTTTGACACATATTATCACTCACATGGCAGTTAGTTGATAACCATAAAGCTGAGTGTGATGCAGTTGCTGGGAGGTGGGGCTAAGTGGTCCTTTTCCCCACACCAGACTGACAGCATACACTTTCCAGCCTTCTCCTCAGCAAAACTGCAAATAGCCACACATCTTGAACCTTCAGAGTGACTTACAAATATTTAAAAACCTCCCATTATTAAATAGTCAGATGCTGAGGGTCTGCTAAGTGGAAGTAATAGGTTGTTTCAAGGATTAAAGGCAATTAATTATTTTTCTGACCCTGACACCCTAAATATCTCCCCTGCTTGACTGAAACCTTTCTGAGGACTAAGGCTCACTTATTTATCTCTGTCCTCTTCCACCATCCCAGTGGGGTTGAACATATGATCTTTAAAGTGTTGCCAACTTGATTTTTGCTCTGGAACTTAGTGGGATCCGGAATCAGCCTATGATTCAGGAAACTAGCCAGTGGTTTGATTCCTTTGTCAGGGTTTTCTCCCCTTTATAGAGAAATTCCTCAAAACCAGATGTCTATATTTGCTGTTTCCATTTCCTCTACTCTCAGTCTCTTTTTTTTTTTTTTTTTTTTTTGTTTGTTTTTGGTTTTTTTTTTTTTTTTTGCGGTATGCGGGCCTCTCACTGTTGTGGCCTCTCCCGTTGCGGAGCACAGGCTCCGGACGCGCAGGCCTAGCGGCCATGGCTCACGGGCTTAGTTGCTCCGCGGCATGTGGGATCTTCCCGGACCAGGGCACGAACCCGTGTCTCCTGCATCGGCAGGCAGATTCTCAACCACTGCGCCACCAGGGAAGCCCTCAGTCTCTTTTGAACCCATATTAATTGGTGTTTTGTTCCCTCTTCCTCTGAAAGAGCAATTCTATAGTCCTTGATGATCACCATGGTACCTAATCCAGTAGGTGATTATTATTCCCATTATATTAGGTCTATCAACAATGTTAGGAAGAGTTGATCATTCTCTTCTTCTTGAAACACTTTCTTCACTTTGCTTCCAGGAAGTACCCTGGCTGTGTTTTCCTTCGATTTTGCTTGTTACCCTTCCTCAATCTCCTCTGTTTGTTCTTCCTCATCTCCCTGAAGCCCATTCTTCAAACCTCTTCTCCTCTGGTTCTATACTCACTCCCTAAGCTCTCTCTCCCAGTTTCAGGGTTTTAAAACCCATGTGAACTCTGAAAACTCCTAAATTTATATGTACAACCCACATGCCTCTCCCAAAATCATTCTCATACATCCAACTGCCTACTCAACACATCCCCCTTGATGTAGTTGTCATCTCAGACTTAATATGGCTAAAACATAACTCTTGATTTCTAAGCTCCCAATCTGCTCCTCCCACAGGGTTATCTTAGTGACTGGCAGCTCCATCCCAGTCACCCGAGCCAAGAATCTTGGATTCAACTCGGGTTTCCTCTTTCTCTTGTAAAATTCTTTCAGTGGTACCTTCAAAACCTATCCTGAATCCAATCATTTCTCAAGACCTTCTTTACTACCTATTTTATCTAAAACAATATTGTCATTCACTTGGATTATTATAACCTCTTAATTTCCCCTGTCCACCCCGACACTTGGCAAAAGTAGGCATTCCAGTAATATGAATGAACTAAATTCATATTAAATTTGAATTCAGATTTTTGCTAAGGGAATGAATGAATGGTTGTTTATTGTTACTGGGTGGTTGTTTGGAGGTCATGTCCCATGGGCTTGCCCTCAGGATTTGAGATCGCTTTGAGACTCCCTCACCAATCAACACATATGTGTGCATGTCTGTGTACACAGTTCTCACTTCTCTTATCTCTTAATAGGCTTTAAAGACTGCCTTTTAACTCTTGGTAAGGTTATTCCAGTAAGGCAGTGAATGCCCCTTTAGGTAGAGGAAGATGAGCTCCACCTTAGAGCAAATTATGGGGCTAAGCTGGCAAGACATTCCAAAGGGTAGAAGTGAGAGCTTTTTTTATTTGAGACTAAGATTCTTTCATAATAGATGATGGAGTAGGAAATTAACAATGAGTGGAATCTGGCAAAACTGCCTATCTAGGTGGGATCTTAAATCAGAAATAATTGGCCTCTGACTTCCCACTGACAGGAACAACTTCAAGACCAATGACCACTGGTAGACATTTTCTTCCTAAAAAGAGCCCAAATCAGCACTTATGCTGGCTTGGTTTGATTCTCACTCACTTTGACCCACTCCATTATTTATTGCCGCAGGTCTGAGGATTGAATATTATCTCAGCCCTGATTTTCTCATTGCCCTACTTTTAGGCTTCATGCTATGTGGACTTGATCTGCCTTTGGCTATTAGGTTCATCAGAAATGTTCAGTTTTCAATAATAACTTCTAGTTCTTTGTGCCAGGTGCCCTAGGGCCTTTGGATCCACAGCCAAATCACAAAAATGAATAAAAACAACATTTCTACGTTCACTAATAGGAGTGCAAACTTCTCATCACATTTTCAGCAGAATTGTCCTTTCATCAAAATCTCTTATTTGGGGTGATTGGGTCTAAGATTTAATCAAAGAACATTTGGCTCAGACAAAAAGGTGTGGAATTGTTAACACTTCACTTCAACCCTGCTTTGAGTGTTCAGATAATAATAATAATTATAGCTACAGTTAATACTGCTTACCTTGTGCTAGGCAATGTGTTGTATTTTTTACCTTTAACTCTACTGACAGCCTTATGAAATATGTACTATTTTAAATCTCTTTTCTATATATGAAGATATGAGGTTTAGAAAGGTTAAGTGACTTGCCAAAAGTCACAGAAGAGAAAAATTGCAAAATGGATACTCACAAATGTACTCCTAATGCCAAAGCCTATTATTTTAAAAAAACCTTCACACTACTATCTCCCTTAGAACAAGGGGTAGTGACTCTGAGGCAAGGCATGTTGCTTTCTCCTCTTTCTGTAAGAGAAAAGGCCCAACACATGAGTCCTCTCCAATTATTTTCACTTCTGTCCTGAAAGAATAAGGTAACAGAGTCATTTAGATGCACCTTTGGTGCCCAAGTTGAGACAAATGATTTCCTAATGTTCCCTACTTGATAGAAGCTTAGGGAAGCTACTCACTCAATTATGTCATTGAACAAACCATGAGATCAGGATATTTTCTGTCCTGGCAGATTCTGAAAAAAATGGAGCCAGAAACCTTTTGGAGGAAAAAAGCCACATTTGAGAAGCATTCTCTGGCATTTTCCTGTCCCAAGGCATCCACTTTCTGTGACTTATTAAAAGTAGCTTTGACTCAAATGCTAGTGTTTAAATTAGATTTTTAGTATATCAATTTCACTACTTTTTAGAAAAGGGCTGTAATTCTACCCCTGGGTCTTTTTAGCTACATTAATAAGGCCCAAACCTATATAAACAACTTTTGATTGTCTGAAAGTGAAAATACTTCATGAATAAGACTGACAAAAACAAGGAAACCCAAACTCATTTAAACGAATAATTGGATCATTCCTACTTTTGGCAATTCCTTATATATTTCCCAATAAATTAACATGATTACACTTGAGACCAGAGAACATCAGTTTTCACTTTAAATTAAAGAGAAAGTGCTTTGATTGATCATTTATCTGACCAGCAAGAGGTCTCCAGAGACTCCAGAAACTCGTTAATATATTGAGCTTTGAAGTTTTTGATTTGGTAGAATATCTATGTTGAGTCAGTATTAAGTGGTATAATGCTCAAATTCCTTCTCAGCTAGTTAGCTCCATGGGTTAGAAAATGCTGCTAGCAAAGCCATTTATTCTTTGTAGAGTAGAGAAAGTTGCTGTCCTGAACTATTGGTTGGATTCTTAACTCCAGCTTGTAAATATTTGCCGTGTTTCACAAGGCAGGAACCAGGGACAATAGAACCATGGCATTCATTAGGACCTTTTGTACTTTGCTAAGCTTGATCTCATCACTAAAGGAAAACAAACAGTGGTGCTTTCCTTCTACCCCCAAGAATCTCTTCTTGCTTGGTCAAATCCACACCACTTTTTAAAAGATAAAGCAGAAGGCTCTTTGGGTTATACCTAAGGGCATCAACATTGGGAATGGCCTAGCCAGGGCAAATTACTTTATATCAAGGACCATTTTGTCAATTACTTGATTATATAGGAGAGACTCCTGTGACATCTGAGCAAGCATGGTTAGAGGAAAGAATAGTTGAACTCTTGGCTTCCACCATCCTGTGATTGTTTACTCAACATCTCCACTCAATAAATTCAGACGAGTCTCATATTTAACATATAAAAATAGAACTCTGGTTTTCCCTTTGTGGAGGGTTGAATTGTGCCCTTCCCAAAAGATATTTCTACCTGGAATCTGTGAATATCACTTTATTTGGAAAAGGAACTTTGCAGATGTAATTAGGTTAAGGATCTTGAGATGAGATATTCTGGATTATCCAGGTAGGTCCTAAATCTAATGACAAGTGTTCTTATAAGAGACAGAAGAGAAGATACACAGACGAGGAGAAGGTCATGTGAAGACAGAGGCAGAGATTGTGATCATATAGCTCTAAGCCAAGAAATGCCACCAGAAGCTGAAAAGGCAAGGGAAGATGCTCCCCTAGAACTTTTGGAGGGAGTACGATCCTGCTGACACTTTGATTTTGGACTTCTGTGCTCTAGAACTATGAGAGGGACTAATTTCTGTTGTTTTAAACCCTCAAGTATGTGGCACTTTGTTACAGTCGCCCCAGGAAACTACCTCCCTCTTCAAATCTGCTTCAGCCCCAGACTTCAGATGATAGTAGCTCTGGTCTTCCAGCTCAGGCCAAAGACCTGGCTGTTGGAGAGGTCATCCTTGACTCCTTTCCTCTCATCTAATCCATCAGCAAATCCTGTTCCTCTTCAAAATATTCCAAGAAGTCAATTATTTCTCATTATTTCCATTGCTACAGTCATCATCTCTTGCCTACTGTATTACAAAAGTCTACTAACTCATCTCCCTGCTTTGATCATGTCCTACTACACTTCAATTTCAACAGAACAGCAGGAGGGAGACTTTAAAAACCAAATCAGATCATGACATTTCTCCATTTAAATAATGTCAGTGGTTTCCTATTTTACTGAGTAAAACCCAAAGTTCTTAAAATGCCTCTAAAGCCCCAAGTCAACTGCTCCTTACCCTTAACTCGCTGTAAGAACTGCCCAAAACACCTTTGCAAAATGTGAAACTCCTCCCCTTAAACATGCCCCATTTTCCTTACCCTGATTAATCTCTCCCATGACACTTAACTTTCTAACTATGTGATTAATTTTTTAGTTAAGCATATTGACAGTCTTCTCCCATTAGAATGTAAACACCATGAGGGCGGGGTTGTTTCTTTGGTTTTTTGTTTTTCCTATTTTTACCACTGCTGTATCCTAAGCTCCTAGAATAGTAGGCAGCAAATTCTTTCTACAAAGGGCCAGGGAGAAAATATTTTATGCTATGTGGTCCATATGGTCTTTGTTGCTGCTATTTAATTTTACCATTGTATCAATAGTATGAAAGCAGCCATAAGACTGGGTGTGGCTATGGTCCGATAAAATTTTATTTGCAAAAAAAGGCATGGGGGGATTCCCTGGTGGCGCAGTGGTTGAGAATCCGCCTGCCGATGCAGGGGACACGGGTTCGTTCCCCGGTCCGGGAAGATCCCACATGCCGCGGAGCGGCTGGGCCCGTGAGCCATGGCCACTGAGCCTTCACGTCCGGAGCCTGTGCTCCGCAACAGGAGAGGCCACAACAGTGAGAGGCCCACGTACCAAAAAAAAAAAAAAAAAAAAAAAAAAAAAAAAAAAATAGGCATAGGGCAGGACTTAGCCTGTGACCTATAGCTCACCAATCTCTGTTCTAGAACAATATCTAGGATGTAATATTTGTTGAGTGAGTAAACACATGAAATTCACAAAAGTGGGAAGATTATTAATCTTCTGGGAGCCTCATTTTATTTAGCTATCAAATCAGGATACGAATGTAATTCTCCTAGGGGTGTTTTAAGGTTTAAATGAGAAAAGTTATGTGAGAAAACCTGGATGAGTGTCACATGCATGAAATTCATAACAGGGCTTTCTCCCTCTGCCATGTAGAGAGTAGGAAAATATAAAATGGGTTATCGAAAAGCATTGTCTTAGTCCACTTGCCTTAAACAGTAAACAGTTATTTCTCCCAGTTCTGAAGGCTGGAAGTCTGAGATCAGGGTGCCAGCCTGGTCGTGTTCTTGGTTTGGGACCTCTTACTGGTTTACAGACCACCATCTTCTCATTGTATACGCATAGGGCAGAGAGCAGAGAGTAAGGAAGCTCTCTCACTCTCTTATAAGGATGCTAATCCCTTCATGAGGGTTCCATCCTCATGAAGCAAGCAAGGCCCCACCTCTTAATTCCATCATGTTGGAGTTTCAATATATGAATTTTAGGGGACCACAAACATTTAGTTTATAGGAAGCACCTTGTATTTGTACATTATTTTAAATTCTAGGCATTTCACATGTTTTACTTCAGTGGATCCTCACAGAAACCCTCTGATGGAGTTGGAACCCTCATACTCATAGAGCTTATGTGATTTCAAAATCCCTCAGTTGGGGGCAGGGCAGTATGAGAATCTTAGCTTGGGATCCTGATCTCTGATCATGTGCTATTCCCATCATGATGGCCTCAATCATTTAAAAGTTATTCTTCTTGAAAATAGTGCAGTTCTTCTAAAATATCGAGTAGTTCAGTTTTGTTCCAGTACCACAGTCTTCCCATCCCATGCCTCAGATCTGAGTTATATAGAACAAAGACTTAGAGGATTTTCTCTATGTGGTGCCTGCAACACATCTAGTTGTACTATTTGCTAAATAGTTGCCACAGTGGGCTATATTTCTAAGATTTTTTCCCCCTCACTGTTGATTCAGAGCAATGAGAAATAGAGGGGAATATTCATCACAGGCAAAGCACCTCATAAGATGCAGAGGGGGCACTGAGATATGGTAGGAGTGAAAATTTTGATTACACACAGAGCTCTGGCCAGAGGGAGTTGGAGGAAGTTTCTGCTGGTAATCCCCTTCTCCCACTTTTACTTGGCTGCACAGCACATTTGGATACCAGGCATCAAGAATGTTCTTCTGACTCACTGCGGGGATTTCTGGGAAGTCAACTTGTCAATATGGGGCAAGAAAACTCATCATGAGGCCTGATGGCAAGGAACCAGGAAGACTGCCCCAAAGAATGTATCTGTGGCTGTGCTTCCCTCATCCTTTGTTTGCATCCCATTTCCACAAAGAGAAAGCAAACACATCACTTTGCTTCTTAGTCTTTTTACCCCTCTGGACAACTGTCAAAAAAACCCTAACCAATAAGACCTGTGTGTTTCTATTTTGCAAGTATTATGACTTAAGTATTATTTCTTAATATCATTTCTCTCAACCCCTTTCTTGCTTTGTTCCTTTTTCAACCAAAAGAAATGCTAATTTCATTTGTTTTTGTAACCATAGTGGAGAGGTCCTTCACGATTCATGGATCATTGCTCCAACTCAGCCTCGTTAATTTTCTGTGTCACATAAGTCTTGAGGTCCATTAATCTCAGGATTATTGAAAAGAGGATGCAGTCGCTTTTTAACATATTAATGCTGTTTAAATGGGCCTTTGTATACGAATTTGGATTTAGTCAACGTAGTTAGGGTTGGGAAGAAAAAGATGAAAGGGATATTGTGACTAAAAAGACAGTGTTAGCCAGGAACTACATTGGTAATAAGATCATTTGAACATATTTTGATAATATGCAGGGGCCAAAAATATTTGAAAAGTGGGATGAAGAGAAAGGATAATATTGGAAATGGCAGGGGAATGATTTTCTACTGTATCTCAGCTCTGCTAACAAGGCAACCAGGGAAGAGAAGGGTTGAATAAACACAAAATTTTTGTTGCTGCACAAAATAGGATCAAAGAAAAGGGAAGAATAATCGGAGGTAATGATGATAAATTGCTTTTTAGTTCAGAGATAATTGACCCTCACTGAAGACATAATTATGGTACCTTGAGGAGATTAAAAGAAAGACAAAGGCAAAGGCATGGAGTGACAACAAACATGATTCAAGATCCTATAATTACGATGTTTTTATAACCACAATATTTTGATAGTAGCCTTTCAACCTACAAAATGCAGGAACAGCAGAAAACCAAGCAGATTCCATTTCAGTTGTCAGATATGTTTTCTTTTTTAAAATTTCTTCTCCTTTTCAGTTTCTTCTAACAGCTGCCGGTACTTGAATGGTATCTGCTAGTAGTAAAGATGTGGAAAAGTGGAGAGAAATGATGGTGTATTTAGATGAGAAGGGTGAGTCTGCAATGAGAATTCTCCACTCCTGCCTTTTCATTCAGCTCAAGCTAGGGTATTTTGGGCTCAGTCTGAAATTCTAGTAGCTCTCAGCTGGGCTTTCTATTAGATGTGAATTTCCCAAAGTATGACTTAGGCACATAAGATGATTTTAGGTCATGTGTGAACAATTTTTTTCATTGTTGCATCAGTTATGGATTTGAATGAGCATTTAAAAAGTTATTTATCCCTTAAATCTGTGTTACCATGGTTGTTATTTGCTTAGGATGAGGCCAAGTAAACATAGCAAGTCAATTTAAAGGATAATACAATTAAATAATTGTATTAATGGTGCATGACTTTGGTACAAATCATGATAGAGGCGATCATAAATTACTGACATTTGCAAAATGCTGGTTAGTTCCTCCCTTTCCTTCATCCCACGGAGCTGTCCCATCACTGCCCCATGGTGATACAGTGAAAGAGAGGTGGGATAGCAGTTCTGAAATACCATCAGAATGGAAATTGTAGTGTTATATACTGACCACATTGGTGTTAGTCAAGACAATCTGTAATCTCCAAAAATCTGGACTTGAATTATGTAACGAGTCAACTACTCACTGTTGGCAGGTTAGCTATTAATCTAGAGAGTATGCACAGAGAAATCCATAGGTGCCACCAAAGCTGCATGGTGTAGCAGGGATACATGTGTTTTCTGTCTCAATGTGTGTGTGTACGTGTGTGGTGCAAGGTTGACTGCATGCAGAATGTGCCTCGATGTGGAACAGATGGTGTGCTTTCCAGACCCAAGCAGACTATTCAATCAAAATGGTACCTGTCAAGAATAACATACAGGGCTTCCCTGGTGGTGCAGTGGTTGAGAATCTGCCTGCTGATGCAGGGGACATGGGTTCATGCTCCGGTCTGGGAAGATCCCACATACCGCGGAGCGGCTGGGCCCGTGAGCCATGGCCGCTGAGCCTGCGCGTCCGGAGCCTGCGCTCCGCAACGGGAGAGGCCACAACAGTGAGAGGCCCGCGTGCCACACACACACAAAAAGAATAACATACAGAACCCATTATAAGAAATTCAGTTTTTCCCAACTCAATTCTCTCCTTACCTAGCTTCTCCTATTACACAAATGAAGACACACACCTTTTCTTTGATCCAGGGCTCAATCCATCATTTTTGGAAGTGCAATTCACTGCTTGCTTAGTTTTTTAGGAGACTAGTATTCACCACTCATTGTACTTTCTAATTGAACTTCTAAAAATCTTTTCAATTACACAAAAACTAGAACTGACATCCAAACTACTTGCTCAGAAGGAAGTGAGTCCATTTTTCTAAGTACACAAGATGAGCCAAGTGGGTTGCAAAGTCTAGAACAAAAATTGTCTCCAGGTTGGGAAAAATAAGCATAAGAAATACAAGGAAAATTGGTTATGAACTCTTCTTAGATGGAAATATATTACCAGGTAGACCTCAGAAATGCTATTTAAAATTTTTTCAAGATTAGGTACACAATCCTCACATACCATTCTCTTTATGGCAAAGGTTCTGTTTTGAAAGTTGCCATCTACTACTCTCTCTCATTTGGAGCATCCTCCAGGACTTGGTGCTCAGCTCACCAAGTCTACCCTTTGCTCATGTCTCCGATTGTTCCCTAAAACTCTTGCAGGACATTTTCCTCATCCAATTCCTACATAGTCACCTTTGGTAGGGGGCGTTATTCAGCCTACAACATGTGATTTTCAACTCATTTGCCTTTCAGAACTCATGTCAGAGAAATGTTTAAGGTTGGACAAAGGAAAAAGTCACTGGAAGTTTATATTTAACTTCAGTTAACCATTTTATTTAATGTCCTTGCAAATTACATAAATTCTGAAATATCTGTCATGTGTAGCACACCTATCTGTCTATCTATCTATATACCTATCTACCTATATTTGTAGTGTGTGGTATACTGGGGACCTGTTTCTTCACTGCAGTTGTCAGTCATACCCATATTCAGTTATCATCAATTAACAACATTTGGAGTGTCTAACTTGACCTTGAGCATCTTCCTCTCTGTTCTCAGCTTCCATTTCAGGTTTGTGTAAAGGGCTCCCTTCCTCTCTATATCTTTGTCTCATAGAATTTCTCCAGATTCTTACCCTTGAACTCTCTTGCTATTTGCTTGACCAGTGTTATCAGTCTTTTGCTTCAGATTCATTTCCTCCATCTTTTTTGACTTGATGCTTCATTAAAAAGATTATTTCTCCCTTACTCAGAATACAATCTTGACTCATCCAGTTTGTTCCCATAAGAGTTTTTTTTTCTTCCATATAGTAATATCATTAGATGGGAAGGTGAATTTTGTCTAACAATAAACCTTTCCCTACAAGTCTACAACATTTTAACTTATTAACTACTCTGAACATGGCCCCACACAGAAACAGATACAACAGATCTCTGCCATACCCAGCAGTTTAGTTTACAGCCAACACCTGGCATTTGTATTGACATTTTCAACCCACACCTCTCTGGCCAGACTGGATTGTGATACTGTTTAGTTTTAGCCTAGAAATGGCATCTCAACACAGTGCTTGAGACAACCATCACTAATCATCAAAGGGAAACTTATATGCATCCTTGGAATAAATCCATGGAAGGAAACTTGGTAGAATCATATGGGCGTTTGTAGAAGGAAATAATATATCAGGTAATAATTTCACTTGCCCCCTTACTTCACAGGGCATTTTTAGTAGTTTTAATAAGTATTATTTTTCAAGTACTTTGTAACCCAGGTACAAGTGCCTAGGTACATTAGTCTGTTTGAGGTCTGTAGGGAAAAAGTCAATATTAAACCTTCTAAGCTTGACAGCTCCATTTCAGACATGACCAATTTACCACACTTCAGCTTTAAGCAACCTGGGTCAGGATGAAGGCTGTATTCTGCTCCTGTTTGACACCTTCTGAGCATCCATTGTCAGCTTTAACAAGCTGTGTATTGACATTATTCAATATAACTTATCTGCCAAGATGCATTCTAGCCATTAAACAAGGGTATACTTTTAAACTGGCAATGGGAATGACTAGTATAATGCTTACAGTGTCAAAACTTGAGCACACAGTGTCATTCATTGGCTATATAGGTGTAGGGAAGATGCAAGATGCAACTTTTTAGTTTCCAGGAATTTTACAAGGAAAAGGTAAGGACCTCCAAATCTTTTAATCAGTTCTTTCTTTCAAAAGCAGTTACTTGCAAAACAAACTATCTATCTATCCATCTTTTATTTATACTTATATACTTGTGTATATGAATGTGTGTATATGTAGATATACTGTGTGTGTATATATATACATATATTTCTGCTATTCATTCTATTTCTGCACCTCCTCTTGTATTCAGTAGTGAGGGTTAGTTTCATATTCTTTTTGAGTCATGGGTTATTCATGGAATCGCTGCTCCTTAAGGTCGTGTGTTCTATATCTCACTCTGCTGAACACCACTTGTATCTCCCACATACACCCCCTTCCATAGTATGCTTGGGCACCAGAAAATCACACTAGCCTTTACTCCCCATTTTTCTTGTTGTCCAAAACATCACTATACAAGCCTTCATGGGTATAACCAATTTTTTTAAAAGATTGGAGTCTAAAGGAAATTACAATATAATAAAGGAAGAGCAGCCAGTGGGGAACACAACTATTCCCATAGTGGAAAACATCCCAGAATTTCAACTTTGGAGGGATAATGGTTGATTTTGAGTGTGGGGGGTATCTTTGGAATATTTTCTGTTCCTTAATCTGTATCACTGTTCTCATATGCATCTCTTTCTGGGACCACCACCTTCTTCTACTTGCCATGCTTCAGGCTACGCATGCTATTCCCTACCCATATGGAGGACATATGACAACGTTTTAATTATTTAAGTAATATTTAGAATAATGGTTCTGAGGTCTCCAGCACAACAGAACCTATGGCCCCTTTCTCTTCGACCCCACTGAATAATGTGTTAAAGAGTAATGGGGTCTGGAGGACTTTATTACTCAAAACACACACAAAAGCACAGGACGGTGTAAGGCAATTCCCTTTGAGTATTTTCCACCAGTGGGAGTTGCAGATTCATTTCTTCATTATTTTGGTTGTCCAGTAGCTAACTATAAAATCAAACAAAGAGAAATACTTACCTTTCAAAAAGAAACAACTCTTAGGATAAGTATAGTCTAAAGCAGAGGTAACAAACTCAGTTGCTTAGATGGCCAGGTAAGGAAATTGATTGATTGGATAGGGTAGGGGTTGTGTCAAACTGAAGACTATGTATTTCTTTCAAAGGTGTATTTCATAGATATCAGGGCCTCAGAAGTTGCTCAGTTCCAGGGAGTAACACATTTGTATCATATAAGTACAACTCCATTGTATTAATTTTACTTAGGTTACAAACTAAGTGGTGCTCTTTGAATTTGTAAGACAACATGGACCTGTGACATTGTATTTGATTTTTAGTATGTGGAAATTCAAGCTTAGAGTTGTCTGGACTTTCTTCCTGAGAAAACACAATTCTTTGTGTGAAATCTCCAATTTAATTTTTTTGCAAGTAATTCAAATAAAAAACAACTCTGTGTAATCCAACAAAATATCTGCAGGCCAAATTTGTACTATAAGCAAAGCTACTGCAGTCCATCTAAATACTTAAGGCAAGAGAAACATTTTCCTAACTTCCCTAATAAGTTGAGAGATTGT
The DNA here is from genome assembly GCF_026419965.1 of Kogia breviceps. Classification (NCBI taxonomy): domain Eukaryota; kingdom Metazoa; phylum Chordata; class Mammalia; order Artiodactyla; family Physeteridae; genus Kogia; species Kogia breviceps. The sequence goes on from NC_081328.1 coordinate 27,709,286, forward strand.
TTTTCTTACAGTGGGGATAGTACTTCACATTTTAATCAGAATGACTGTACCCCATGTTTTGCCTGAGGCAGTCCTGGTTTATGGCAATAATCATGGTATCCAGTTTCATTTAGCATTTGTCCTAGATTTTTCATTTTTTTGAGCATAATGTCATTATAGATAACTGCATTAAGATAAGCAGTGTGCCTTTGGTTGATTTCATTTCTACTTCCAGTTTCTTCCATCTTGAGTGTCAGATGCATGTGCAGTGAAAAGATTTCTTACTTTAACACGTAGTTAAATATGAAAAATGGGCTAGTGATGACCTATTTCTCTTTTCTGACTCTTTCCAAATGTAAGGTAGCTAACACCCTAAATTCTTCCTTTGAATGATAGCATTAAGATGTTTGCTGGTGAACTCAAGTGCACTCTAGAGAAACTAGGGACAGCTAACACTTACTTTTAGGCAGAAAAGGGAGAATTGTTTATTGCTGCTGTTTCTGCTGGCCAGTTGTTGAATTGCTGTGGGCCTGCCTTGAGATGCTAGACACACAAAGCACCAATCACAGACAGTGGGAAACTAGTAAAATTATAGGTGAGATATATGTGAAACATATTTGAGAAATATTTATTAGAATACTGTTTCTACAGTGATTTTTGTCATTTATTCTATGGTTACTCTATCTACAATGATTTATTTATTTTACTGTTTCATTATGCATTTTTAAATTTTGTAAAAAATTATTGCTGCAATGAGCTAAAGCAGAAAAGTATATATTTAATAAGAGATTAAAAATGAATTTTTGCTTCTTAAGAATATTTTAATGAATGTGAAGCTTTCATAAAATTTTATTGACAATTATTATTCACTAAGGAGGTTGTCATGATACTGATGACTGGATAAAAACCAGGAGTCAAAAATATACTAAATAAATAAAATATTACAAAAGAATCATCATCTACTTTGAAAGTTAGTAGTTACTTTAAGAATACTATCTCATTGGCAATGACTAAAAACATACAGCTACAGAAAGTGCACTTACATTTCATCTTGTGAAGAATGACTTTTCATTTAGATCAAATGATGGCTTCAAATTAATTTCTTCTATTGTAGATTCCAACTTTCCTTGTGAGCATAATAAAAGTAGAGTAATTGTTGCTAATATGGTAATTTCATTAGCAGAACTTTGTAAAGATTTAAATGATACCAGTTTTTTTTCCCTCAGTGTAAACAAATAATTCAAGTAGAAAATAAATTTAGATAAATTCAACAATAGTGAATTTTTAAGTCCCAGTTAATGGAATCAAAATCATTCTGTCGAAATTACAACATCTGACAGTATTGTGAATACTATTATAAATTTAGTTAAATATGTCAACATTTAATATAAAATATTTATTATGTGGAGAAAAGATGAATACAGGTTTTAGTGGAGTATGGTGGTAAAAATAATGTTCTTATTAAAATAAGAGGCCATGGAGCAGAAATGTACTTGATGTTGGCTGTGGTACACACATTATTTATAATTGCATCTAAACCAAACATACTATTTTACTGATCAAAATGGAACCTGTAGAGATCAAAATAGCAAATGTCATATATATCCACTTAGAATAAATAAACTACAACTTTGTTTTTGGTAATGAAGATGGTATTAAATTTAAAAAAAAATACTTCACCATGGCAGTACATGCTTACTGCTCTTAGTTATCCAGCATCAGTCAGAAATGTTAGATTTGTGATGAGAAACTTTAGAAAATAAACTAAATGTTTTATGATGCTTTTTTTAAAGTAACTCCTTTAATTTTGATAGCATTTTGTTCAAAATTAATTGGAAATCTTTAATCAAAATATTTAACACATGAATGCCAGAAAACTGCAGCTTTCGAAGTATTTAGCCAGCTTGCAAACAGGAAGACAGTGAATTTGGTCTCTCAAAAAGGAAAGGAGAAACTGAACAAATAAAACAATAAAAACCTAGATTGTAACTTTGCTATTCAAACTGTGGTCCTAGGCAGCATTGGCATCACCTGGAACTTGTTAGAAATGCAGACTCTCACCCACCCCAGAATTACTGAATCAGAATTTTTGTTTTAACATGATTCATGGGGCTTTTGTATTTACATTATAATTTGATAAGCACTGGTGTAAAAGGTTTCATTTAGAAATTTGGTAATTACACTTCGGAATACCTTGTCAAATAAGAAGAATACTTTGATGATACATTTTTATTAATTGGAAAAATTATTATTCTCTGCTAGGATGACATGAAATTGAAAAGGCCTATGAAGATGGCATAATTTGGCAAAATATACAAAATAATCATAGAGAAAAAATCATAAATAGAGATTTGATGATTTTTATTAAAGAAAATATCTAAATGGAAGCAAAAGTAACAGTATCCATAAAAATATTTGTTCTGAAATATTTACACATTAAAAAAACAAAGAATTAGGATTGAGAAAAACATCCATTTATGAGAAATTTCTCTGAGCTTGTCAGATACCTCATTGTCTCTGGGAATGATTTTCTCAATTAAAGACATTTTGGTTTACAGAGAAAGGTCAACTGGAGGTGTCAACAATTTTAAATCTATTACATATAAAATGCAATGTTGAGGGTTATGTGTGAAATTTAATTTTTAAAATTAAAAAATAACATTTTGAAAAAAGCAACTTTAAGAAGAATACTAGTGATAAGAGATTAGAGGTAGATATGGCTAAGAAAGTAAAGTAAATTAATCCATACCAAAATAAGTATTCTACTTATGTTATTTATACTTTTTTGCTATAACATCAGTAATCAAATAGTAAAGTTTCATAATAATCAGTATAATACTGTTTTATTTGCTAATTCAGAGAAAGAATTATATTTTGAAAATAATTTTTAATTCAATTATTTTAAGGTCCAGCAAAATATATGATAGTCAATAAATTATTTCAAAAATTATATAATTTTAAATTATCCCTCAAAATTGTTTGGACAGTATATCATAATGCAGAACTGTGTTAGTTTCTTTCCATTTGTTTCTTTCACCTTACCCTTTCCAAATTATTCCTCTGTTGACCTGTTTAAAGAAAAAAAAGGTAGCTTTAAATTACCTATTTTCTTAAGTGTGAAAAATCTGGTTAAAGCCTTGAAATTGTCACTTTTAAGGGCTTAATTAAATTAAATTCTCAGACAAGAACAATAACCCTCTTCAGTTTTGAGGGATGAGAAACAGAGTAAAGATTGGTAGTTTCAGAACTGCAGTTACATCTAAATTCATTTAAAATGATTTTAGTAACTATGCATTTATATTGACATTATGTCTAATATGGCTACTATACCACATTATTATGTAGTACCTACTATCACTACTGTCACCATCCAGGTCCAAATCACCATCTATTACAGGGATTATTGAGGTAGCCTTCAAATAATACATCTCCTCTTGCCCTATTACAGTTAAATGTTAATATAACAGCCACACTTTTTAAAGTCTACTTTATAACACTTTTCTGTTCAAACTTCTGGTGGCTTCCAAATTCACTCACAGTAAAAGCCAAAGTTCTTACAAAGTCCTATAAGCCCCCTCATGTTTGCTTTCATCTGAATTGTACATACCACAGTGAATGTAATAATGTGATGACTTACATTTTATTTGGTCTTATTTCAGAGATCCTTGATTAGGATTTCTCTACGTAAGGACATCGTCTTTGCCACAACTACCGTTGTTGCTCCACATCTCACGCTCTGCTATCTTTTCTCTCTCCCACCATGAGACTCATTACAATCAGTCTCTAATTCTACCTGCTCCTCTTTTAGAGAAAGTTCCATTTAGCCAGCTAGCCTTCCCCTAGAGTTCTGGAAAATACATTTTTTTCTTTCCTATTTTACTGCATGAGATTATTAGCCAGTGATCTATTTCTCTGGTAGATTAATTTTTGACAAGCATTTGTTCCCAGTTAGACTTCATCTTTCTAATTTAAGACTTATCTTTCTGGCTACCAATCAATGGCTATTAGAGCAATACGGATCTGCTTGAATATGAGAATGAGCAAAATGCACTAAGGCAGTAGTTTTGCTGAGTCTCAGAAATCATCCAATATCCATTCAAAGTCCACAATGTCTTTTGTTCTGACCTTCTCAATTAACTCTGTTGTGAATCATCCATGTGTATATTTGGGAATTGATTCTGCTACAAAGATAGTTTTCCAAGAACGATCTAGCTTGTGGCAGTCTCTCTATATTTTGATCTCTAAAAGAAACTATTTTCTGTACCAGGCATTTGGACAATAGAATATACACTGCATTTTCTAATATAAAATTGTTTCACTCATTTAATAGTGCATTCCAACTAGGTGTTGAGCACAGTTAAGTTTCAGAGCTATTTTCAGGGTACCATTAGTCAAATGGCAAATTTGTGCCAATTAAAAAAAAAAAAAGCAGCCTTTCTCTTAGAAGTCATAGTTCTGTGTCAGGTTGCATAGTTTGATGAGCAGAGCATGGGTTATTTCAAACTTTCTCTTACTTCCTTGGCTGGGCATCTTTGGGCAGTGAAAAACTTGCACCACAGTGTGTGACAGTTCTAGAGATGAAAGGCATTTCCTTTGTCCTTGAGGAATTTCAGTACTGTTGGAAATTTCTGGAGGAGCTGGACTCTTGTTTGATCTTTTTTATTCCCACTTATACCTAGAAGAAAGACCTGAATACATAGTAAGCTCCTGATAAATACTTATAGGGATGAAATATCTAACTTACCAGAAATAATGGGATGGTATAGTCTAAAAATCAGCATGTGTGTTTTCACCAGCTTTTTTTCTAGCTGTTGTGAAACTTTTAATTTTGACTGAAAGGGGAATATAAAAAAATTAGAAAGAGAATGAGAGAGAGGGAGAAAGAGGAAGATGAAACAAGTATACTTACTTGATGAATTGAATTGCAAATGGGTTTTGGTTGTCAATATTAAAATAATATATAATTTCATTTGGAGAACACAGTAACTCTTTGATTGCTTTCAGAGATATAAATCCCTGTGCATATAATAATGAAATACATTCTTTGAAATATGGGTGATGATAAAGATTCTTTGATTTCAGACATCTATTCAGCCTCTTTTCACATCTCTCTGCAGAGCAGCGATTATTCTTGTTAGCAGAGATGTCAGAGGATCTATTTGAATTTTACGGATACCTTTTTAACACTCTACTCAACCAACCCTGGACAGATCCTTGTCTATCAATTATACAAAAAGAGATGTCACTTGAAGTAAAACTAATATCTCAGAACAGAGACAAACCACTTCCAGTTCTTGACATCTTCTCTCCTTTAGTGAGACTTAAGAACAATTCTCTTGAGTAGCTTTATCACTTGTTTATCATCCTTATATTTGCAATTGAAACACACTGGTGTGCAGAATGTCCATGACTTCCCGGTGAACGTAGTACCTGTTCATACCGCTTTTCTCTAGGGGGCTTGTTGCAGCCTTGAGAATGCTCCTTGCACACTATCAATTATGCAAGGTGTAATTGAACCGGAGCCCCAGCTGCTGTGTTCTGAAATCTACTGCCACATTTTTACCTAGTCCATGCTTCCCATGGCTGCTTCCAGCCAATGACTGAGCTTGGCCGGGATACACGGGCAGACCCATTCCTGGGAGATTTGGGACTGCTCTGATGGATACTTTGGCTCAAGCACTCTCTCAAGACCTTGTCAAACCTTCTTCTGAGAACATGGTGGTCTAGAACACGTCTATCAAACATTGGGGTCAGACTGGCATCATGGTCTGATGGCTCGCCTAGCATTTCCCATATCATTTTTCTATTTTTTTCTCATACAGGTGTTTCCCTAATAACTCCTTGTAAATTTAATCCCATCTTGGCACCCAGTTCTTGGATAGCCTGGAATAACACAGAACCTGACTCTTAGCAGCATATGCCCAGAATTCTACTTGGAAAAAAGGCATAGAGTCAACTGCCTTTGTTCTACCTCAGGTAGAATGTTGGTAACTCATTGAATGATAATCCCCATTTTCATAGTTTAATCTCATTTCTTAATCTGTTGCTTTTTACCCATTTAAACTAACCCCTGAGTCACAGCTGTACTCTAGAAAACCACATCTGTTCATACCTGTCTGTTGGGTCATTTGGTCACTGACTCTGTATGTGAGGCCCTAAATTCAAGTCCATGTGGTTGAACTTCCTAACTGCAGTCTGTCACTTGACCTTAATCTTGTCTATATCCTTGACTGGGATGAAACTGTAGGTTTGCCTCAGGGCCCACAGAATTTCTGCTCAAAGGTAAATTTGTTAAAGGAGGAAACTAAAACTTCTATAATATTTTTAAATGGAAACCTTTACTAAAATCTTTATATACCACTTTATTCTTATGTTCCAGGCACTCTGCTAATTAATATGCATGCATTATCTCTACTAATCCATATCAACCCCTTTAGGCTGGCATGATTACTGCTCCATTTTACAGATAATCAGCCTACCAGAGGTCTCACACTAATGAGTGGTGGATCCAGGGAGTGTGACCACAGAATTTTGCTCTTGATTTTACTGTCTAGATGCCATTTCTTCACTATTAAAAGCTGTGTGACCTTGACTAATTCACTTAGTTGTGGTAAGCCTATTACACATATGTAAGAGGAAGATAATAATACTACTGACCCTTTATTGAGTTTCTCATGTTTTTGTCATTTTAGGTAATGTATTATCTTAGTCCTCATTACAACCCTAGAAGGTAGGCATTGTTCTTGTACCTATTGCTGTGTAACAAAACATTGCAAAACTTAGTGGTATAAAACAATAATATTTTATTATTTCTCATGATTCTGGGCATGTACATTCTGGGTGGTTCTTTTCCTGGCCTCACTGGAAATAATTCACATGGTTGCTGTCATCTAATAGCTCTGGGACTGGAGTTTCCAAGAGGGCCTCAGTCACATATCTGGCATTTGAAGGGACAGAGGCTTTTCAGTTCTTCTACCTGTAGCCTTTGAACCTTCACTAAGCTAGACTGACCTTCACAGCATCATGGCCTAAGGATTCCAAGGAAGTGAAATTGAAAAGTATAAAATAACTTAAAGCTTAGGTATCACACTTGTAAATATTGCTTTTACTGGTCAGGGTAAGTCACAAGGCCAGTCCTGATGAGAAGAGCAGCAATGCCACATTCCAAAGTGGACATTATTACATTCATTGGGAGTCATTGTTACTATAAACCTCATTTTAAAGGTGACAAAACTAAATAGAAAAGTCAGAATTAAAATCCAGATCTGTATTCTCACCTCTTTGGTTTTCTTCCCTCTCTGCCATGCTAGGGAAGCAGTCTGCAAACTCAACCGTGTCATTCAAAGTCCTCTCAGCTTTAGGTATTGAGTTTTTATTCTAGCACATATTTATTAAGTGTAAGACACTGTTTCAGGGCATGGAGTTATAACCCAATGATAAAGTAGGATTGGAACTTGAACATGGATCCTCTGAATACCAATTCATTACTCTTTTTACCATATCAAAGGATGATAAATGCATGGAACTTATGCTGCCACTACCATTCTCCCATGTCCCTGGTACCACTAATTGATCAAAGTAAACACTCGAGATGAAAGACTTTTAATATATAAAATGGGGAAATAGTAGTCTCAAATAGTGCTGGGGAAACTGGATATTCATATGCAAAAGAATTTCGCAGCACTCTTATCTCAGACCTCTCACCCAAAATAACAGGAAATAGATTAAGGACTTAAATCTAAGACCTGAAACCATAAAGCTCCTGGGAGAAAGCATAGGGATTATGCTCCTTGTTTTCAGTCTTGGAAATGATTTTTTGGATTTGACACCAAAAACAAAGGCAACAAGAACAAAAATAAACAACTGGGACTACATCAAATTAAAAAACTTCTGCACAGCAAAGGCAACCAGCAATAAAATGAAAAGAAGACCTATGGAATGAAAGAAAATATTTGCAAGCCATATATCTGTTAAGTGATTAACAATCAAAATATATAAAGAAGTCACACAACTCAATAGAAAAAAGAAAATCTGATTAAAAAGTAGAGGAATGGAACAGACGTTTTTCCAAAGAAGACATATGAATGGTCATCAGGCACATGAAAAGGTTCTCAACAGCACTAATCATCAAGGAAATGCAAATCAAAGTCATAATAAGATATTACCTCATACCTGTCAGAATGGCTATCATCCTTCACAATACATGAAAATCAAACCATCATGCTGTACACCTTAAACTTATACAGTGATATATGTCAATAATTAATAAAACTGGAAAAATAACATTATATAAAAAGGAATGACTATCCTCAGAAAGAAAAGAGATAACAAGTGTTGGCAAGGCTGTGGAGAAAAGGGAAACCAGGTGCATTGATGATGAAAATGTAAATTGGTGCAACCACTGTGGAAAACATCATGGAGGTTTCTCAAAAATTGAAAATAGAACTGCTGTATTATCCAGCAATCCTACTTCCATGTATGTATCCAAAAGAAATGAAAACACTATCTCAGAGAGATATCTGCACTCCCAAGTGCATTGCAGCATATTCACAAGAGCCAAGATATAGAATCAATCTAAGTGTTCATCAATGGATGAATGGATAAAGAAGTTGTGGTATATTACATACAATGGAATATTATTCAGCCACGAGAAAGAATAAAATCCTGCCATTTGTAACAACATGGATGGGCCTTGAAGGCACTATGTTGAGTGAGATAAACCAGACACAGAAAGACAAATACTGTGTGGTATCACTTATATATGTAATCTATTTTTAAAAGCCAAACTCATAGATACAGAGAGTAAAAAAGTAGTTTGCTAGGGAATGAAGGATAGGGGAAATAGAGATTGGTAAAAGGATACAAACGTTCAGCTATAAAATGAGTAAGACCTGAGGGTCTAAGGTACAGTGTGGTGACTATAGTTGATAACACTGTATTATATAATTGAAACTTGCTAAGAGACTAGAAATTAAATGTTTTTCCCTCCCTCCCTATCTATATATCTATGTATCTATCTATCTAAATATGTGAGGTGAGGGATGTGTTAATTAATTAGATGGGAGGAATCATTTCACAATGTATACTTATATCAAACCATCACAATGTACACTATAAATATCTAACAATTTTATTTGTCAGTTATACCTCAACAAAGCTGGAAAAAAAATGGGTCCTACTTGAAATTTATCTATCTTTTCAGATAACAGACAGATATACAGTAAAATCATTGGTCATTTTCTTCTTAAAGGATGGAACTGCCCAACTCAGGTTCCTAAAATATCTAAGACAGGGTACTTCACAGTCAAAAGAGCATTTTTTCTTTTTTTCCCTTTTTAAATTAGGTATTTCCTTTCCTGGTGAACTGGGCATGGAAATATTCGGGGCCTCTTTACCACTATTCCACAAATCCTTTTCTGATTGTTCCTTCTTTTCCTTAGCTCCTGCCTCCCTTTTTTCATCATTTCCTCTCTTTCTCTCTCTTTTCTTCTTCCATCTTTCTCTGTCTCTGCCAAAGGCATAATTAGCACATCTTGCATTTAGAAATGAAATCCTGCAGAGTGCACTATTATACTACGAATAATGACTACACCCTAATTGCAGTAAAATTGCCATTTGGAATAAGAAGTTTAATGCTCTGCACATCTGCAATGAATAAATCAAAAGAAACCATTGTTGATTTTGTTTCATGATTCCTGCAACAAATACCAATTTTGCTCAAAGCAGTTGCTTAATTGTTTCCTTTTCAGCAGTACCTCACTGCCATAATGAATGCAAGCATTAGAATGATGGCCACTGTTTTTCACCATGCAAATGGAGACATTTCTCTGAGTTCCAGAGATCTGCTTGTATACAGTCGCTGCTGACTTCAAACAATTTAAGAATGCTGAAATCATAAAGGCGTCTGAAAGAAAATTAAAATTCTCATTGGTCAGAAAGTTTATCTGGACAAAATGGACCTCATATGTGAGTATCTATATGATAAACTGGATGTAACTAATCAGGCAATCTAAATGTAGTCACAAATCTATTTTAATCTATGATTTTTTTGTCTGAATGAATGTGAAAATTTACTTCCCTTACTATTGTTCTGAAATTGTAGAAATTGAAGTGAATTTTGAGGATCATTTTGTCTAGTTTTCTGTTTCTAGAACTTCATTCAAAAAACTTTTATTAAGCTTCTATCATATATCAGACCCTGGTGGTTACAGGGACATTTCAGGAGGAATAGAATACAGTATCCATTATTACTAGCTATACCACATAAGTCAGGAGGGTATTTCTACTTATAGGCATCTTTAGGAATAAAAATTCCATGAACTCTTCACGTTATTCAAATGATCAAAGCAAGCAGTTCTAATTCACTTATATTTCTATGCAACTCGAATTATTAATAGGGGATTAGAGGGGAAAAGAAACCCTTAGCTCTCAGCTTATACACAAATAAATTAATTGTTATTTTCCTTTGCAACCAAGGAAAATAGCCTATTGAACTAGTGAAAAGAATTAAAATGCATTTGTTTCACAATTGCTTGGCATGAAATCTATTTGGCATAAATTCAATTAGTCATTTATTTGAGGGAAATTCATTTCCATCTGTGGCCATGTCAGCTGAATCAGCTACTGGGAGTCCACTTACTGTGATGCTCCATCTATAATTATTTTTGTTTTTTCAACTCAGGTGGGTTTTAACATACTCCAGTTAGTTGCTATATAGTTTTACGGTTATTTGTTTGCTTTCCCCCAAAGATCTTAGTGTTTTGTACTCTCTAAAATAAATGACGCGTATACTTTTACCTAATCTAAAATCACACACACATGAATCTATCACAGTGGTTTAAGCAATGAATTCAATGTGTATCACAAAGTGACGCATAAGTAAAAATGAAAAAAGTGGAACCTAGGCTTTCCTGGTGGCACAGTGGTGGAGAGTCCGCCTGCCAATGCAGGGGACACGGGTTCGTGCCCCAGTCCGGGAAGATTCCACATGCCGCGGAGCGGCTGGGCCCGTGAGCCATGGCTGCTGAGCCTGCGCATCTGGAGCCTGTGCTCCGCAATGGGAGAGGTCACAACAGTGAGAGGCCCACGTACAGCAAAAAAAAAAAAGTGGAACCTAATTGTCTAGTTTACGGAATAGTCAGGGAATGCTGCCCACTGGTTCTTTCTGTGGCAGACGTGCCGGCAGCAAGAATGGAACTGCCATTTAATTTGCTTTTTTTTTTAAACATCTTTATTGGAGTATAATTGCCTTACAATGGTGTGTTAGTTTCTGCTTTATAACAAAGTGAAACAGTTATACATATACAAGTGTCCCTATATCTCTTTCTTCTTGGGTCTCCCTCCCTCCCACCCTCCCTATGCCCCACCTCTAGGGGGTCACAAAGCACCAAGCTGATCTCCCTGTGCTATGCGGCTGCTGCCCACTAGCTATCTATTTTACATTTGGTAGTGTATATATGTCCATGCCACTCTCTCACTTTGTCCCAGCTTACCCTTCCCCCTCCCCATATCCTCAAGTCCATTCTCTAGGAGGTCTGTGTCTTTGTTCCCATTTGCCCCTAGGTTATTCATGACCATTTTTTTTTTTTTTTTTAGATTCCATATATATGTGTTACCGTACGGTATTTGTTTTCCTCTTTCTGACTTACTTCACACTGTATGACAGACTCTAGGTACATTAACCTCACTACGAATAACTCAGTTTTGTTTCTTTTTATGGCTGAGTAATATTCCATTGTATATATGTGCCGCATCTTCTTTATCCATTCATTTGTCAATGGACACTTAGGTTGCTTCCATGTCCTGGCTATCGTAAATAGAGCTGCAATGAACATTTTGGTACATGACTATTTTTGAATTATGGTTTTCTCAGGGTATATACCCAGTAGTGGGATTGCTGGGTCATATGGTAGTTCTATTTTTAGTTTTTTAAGGAACCTCCATACTGTTCTCCATAGTGGCTGTATCAACTTACATTCCCACCAACAGTGCAAGAGAGTTCCCTTTTTCCCACACCCTCTCCAGCAATTATTGTTTGTAGATTTTTTGATGATGGCCATTCTGACTGTTGTAAGATGATATCTCATTGTAATTTTGATTTGCATTTCTCTAATGATTAATGATGTTGAGCATTCTTTCATGTATTTGTTGGCAATCTGTATATCTTCTTTGGAGAAATGTCTATTTAGGGCTTCTGCCCATTTTTGCATTGGGTTGTTTGTTTTTTTGATATTGAGCTGCATGAGCTGCTTGTAAATTTTGGAGAGTAATCCTTTGTCAGTTACTTCATTTGCAAATATTTTCTCCCATTCTGAGGGTGGTTTTCTTGTCTTGTTTATGGTTTCCTTTGCTGTGCAAAAGGTTTGAAGTTTCATTAGATCCCATTTGTTTATTTTTGGTTTTATTTCCATTTCTCTAGGAGGTGGGTCAAAAAGGATCTTGCTGTGATTTATGTCATAGAGTGTTCTGCCTATGTTTTCCTCTAAGAGTTTGATAATGTCTGGCTTTACATTTAGGTCTTTAATCCATTTTGAGTTTATTTTTGTGTATGGTGTTAAGAAGTGTTCTAATTTCATTCTTTTAAATATAGCTGTCCAGTTTTCCCAGCACCACTTATTGAAGAGGCTGTCTTTTTTCCCTTGTATATTCTTGCCTCCTTTATGAAATATAAGGTGACCATATGTGCATGGGTTTATCTCTAGGCTTTCTATCTTGTTCCATTGATCTATATTTTCATTTTTGTATCAGTACCATACTGTCTTGATTACTGTCGCTTTGTAGTATAGTCTGAAGTCAGGGAGCCTGATTCCTCCAGCTCCACTTTTCTTTCTCAGATTGCTCTATTTGAGGTCTTTTGTGTTTCCATACGAATTGTGAAATTTTTTGTTCTAATTCTGTGAAAAATGCCATTGCTCATTTGATATCTTTTTCCATCCCCTCACTTTCAGTCTGTATGTGTCCCTAGGTCTGATGTGGGTCTCTTGTAGGCAGCATATATACGGGTCTTGTTTTTGTATCCATTCAGCCAGTCTATGTCTTTGTTTTGAGCATTTAATCCATTTACCTTTAAGGTAATTATTGATATGTATGTTCCTATTACCATTTTCTTAATTGTTTTGGGTTTGTTATTGTAAGTTTTTTCCTTCTCTTGTTTTTCCTTTAGCTTTTGTTGTAAGCTGGTTTGGTGTGGCTGAATTCTCTCAGCTTTTGCTTATCTGTAAAGCTTTTAATTTCTCCATCAAATCTGAATGAGATCCTTGCTGGGTAGAGTAATCTTGGTTTTAGGTTTTTCTCCTTTACCACTTTAAATATGTCCTGCCACTCCCTTCTGGCTTGCAGAGTTTCTGCTGAAAGATCAGCTGTTATCCTTATGGGGATTCCCTTGTGTGTTATTTGTTGTTTTTCCTTTACTGCTTTTACTATTTTTTCGTTGTATTTAATTTTTGATAGTTTGATTAATATGTGTCTTGGTGTGTTTCTCCTTGGATTTATCCTTTATGGGACTCTCTGTGCTTCATGGACTTGATTAACTATTTCCTTTCCCATATTAGAGAAGTTATGAACTATAATCTCTTCAAATATTTTCTCAGTCCCTTTCTTTTTCTCTTCTTCTTCTGGGACCCCTATAATTCAAATGTTCATGTATTTAATGTTGTCCCAGAGGTCTCTGAGACTGACCTCAATTCTTTTCATTCTTTTTTCTTTATTCTGCTCTGTAGTAGTTATTTCCACTATTTTATCTTCCAGGTCACTTATCCCTTCTTTGCCTCAGTTATTCTGCTACTGATCCCTTCTAGAGAATTTTTAATTTCATTTATTTTGTTGTTCATCACTGTTTGTTTGCTCTTTAGTTCTTTTAGGTCCTTATTAAACGTTTCTTGTATTTTCTCCATTCTATTTCCAAGATTTTGGATCATCTTTACTATCATTTTTCTGAATTCTTTTTCAGGTAGACTGCCTATTTCCTCTTCATTTGTTAAGCTTGGTGGTTTTTTGCCTTGCTCCTTCATGTGCTGTGTGATTCTCTGTCTTCTCATTTTGCTTATCTTATTGTGTTTGGGGTCTCCTTTTCGCAGGCTGCAGTTTCGTAGTTCCCGTTGTTTTTGGTGTCTGTCCCCAGGGGCTAAAGTTGGTTCAGTAGGTTGTGTAGACTTCCTGGTGGAGGGGACTAGTGCCTGTGTTCTGGTGGATGAGGCTGGATCTTGTCTTTCTGGTGGGCAGGTCCATGTCTGGTGGTGTGTTTTGGGGTGTCTGTGGCCTTATTATGGGTTTAGGCAGCCTCTGTGCTAATGGGTGTGTTTGTCTTCATGTCTTGCTAATTGTTTGTCATAGGATGTCCAGCACTGTAGCTTGCTGGTCATTGAGTGGAGCTGGGTCTTGGCATTGAGATGGAGATCTCTGGGAGATTTTCACCATTTGATATTACATGGAGCTGGGAGGTTTCTTGTGGACCAATGTCCTGAAGTTGGTTCTCCCACCTCAGAGGCACAGCCTTGACACCTGGCTGGAGCACCAAGATCCTATCATACACACGGCTCTGAATAAAATGGAGAAAAAAGAAAGAAAGAAAGAAAGAAAGAAAGAAAGAAAGAAAGAAAGAAAGAAGCAGATAAAATAAAATAAAGTAAAATAAAATAGTTATTAAAATAAAAAATAATTATTAAAAATTATTTTTAAGTAATAAAAAAAGAAGAGAGCAACCAAACTATAAAACAAATCCACCAATGATAACAAGTGCTAAAAACTATACTTAAAAAAAAAAAAAATAAGGATAGAACCCTAGGACAAATGGTAAAAGCAAAGCTATACAGACAAAATCACACACAGAAGCATACACATACACACTCACATTAAGAGAAAAAGGGAAAAAATATATATATATCATTGCTCCCAAAGTCCACTTCCTCAATTTGGGATGATTCGTTGTCTGTTCAGTTATTCCACAGATGCAGAGTACATCAAGTTGATTGTGGAGATTTTATCCACTGCTCCTGAGACTGCTGGGAGAGATTTCCCTTTCTCCCTGTGTCTGCATGTAGGTCACCTGAGGGCATCTGTTCTTCACTCAGACAGGACGGGGTTAAAGGAGCAGCTGATTTGGGGGACTCTGGATCACTCTTGCTGGGGGAAGGAGGGGTACAGAGTGTGGGGCAAGCCTGCAGCGGCAGAAGCTGGCATGATGTTGCACCAACGTGAGGCGCGCTGTGTGTTCTCCTGGGGAAGTTGTCCCTGGATCACGGGACCCTGGCACTGGCGGGCTGCACAGCCTCCCAGGAGGGGAAGTGTGGAGAGTGACCTGTGCTCACACACGGGCTTCTTGGTGGCTGCAGCAGTGGCCTTAGTGTCTCATGCCTGTCTCGGGGGTTCGTGTTGATAGCCACGGCTTGTGCCCATCTCTGAAACTCCTTTAAGCAGTGGTCTTAAGCCCCTCTCCTCACGTATCAGGAAACAAAGAGGCAAGAAAAAGTCTCTTGCCTCTTCGGCAGTTCCAGACCTTTTCCCGGACTCCCTCCGGTCTAGCCGGGGTGCACTAGCCCCCTTCAGGCTGTGTTCACGCCGCCAACTGCAGTCCTCTCCCTGGGATCCAACCTCCGAAGGTCAAGCCTCAGCTCTCAGCCCCCTCCCGCCCCAGCAGGTGAGCACACAAGCCTCTCGGGCTGGTGAGTGCTGGTCGGCACTGATCCTCTGTGCAGGAATCTCTCCGCTTTGCCCTCCTCACCCCTGTTGCTGCGCTCTCCTCTGTGGCTCCGAAGCTTCCCCCTCCGCCCCCGCGCAGTCTCCGCCCGCGAAGGGCCTTCCTAGTGTGTGGAAACCTTTCCTCCTTCACAGCTCTCTCTCCCACTGGTGCAGGTCCTATCCCCATTCTTTTGTCTCTATTTTTTCTTTTTTCTTTCACCCCACCCAGGTACGTGGGGAGTTTCTTGCCTTTTGGGAGGTCTGAAGTCTTCTGCCAGCGTTCAGTAGGTGTTGTGTAGGAGTTGTTCTGCATGTAGATGTATTTCTGATGTATTTGTGGGGAGGAAGGTGATCTCCACGTCTTACTCTTCCACCATCTTGAAGCTCCCCAGTCTAATTTACACTTTATAAATTTCAAAGTAACTAAAAAGATACCTCAAAGAAGTGTGTCTCTGTGAAGTCTTCAGCCAGTATAATGCACAAAGACAAACACAGTGTCACAAAAGTTCTCATGTACTCTAAATTGAAGCATAGAATCAGACAAACAGGAAGGTGAGTCAAAATTATCTCTGTCTTACACGGGTAATACAAGCCACTCAAATCCCTATAGTTCTGTCTTTTTGAAGGTATTTGAGACCACAAGAGAGTCTGCCCAACCCCTTTTTCCTTTCCACTTACCCATCACACATGGGCTCCATTATTCAGCATGTTTGCCTTCTTAAAGACTGATCAGATTACCAATGCACAGGCTTTCTCTGTTATCACTGGTGCCACCTCCATTGATACATATGATCATATTAATGTTCCCTTCATTGTTGGTCAAAGGAACAAATTCATCCGCCATCGAGAGGTGGTGATGTAAAAAGAAATTCAAATAAATATAAATGTGCAATCTGATATACATGACTCAATCCACTTAGAAAGTGTATCTTTATGTTTTTGAGAAGTGGTAAATGTTTATTTTTTCTTCTTCTTTTTCTCCTGCAACATCTGTTGGCTTACACTTGGCATCCTTTGTAATGCACCTGTGTAGGAAATGAAAATTTCAATAGAGAAAGGAGAAAGGTGGGCAGGAATAAGGAAGAAATGGGAAAGACATTTTAAATGTTATCAGTTTATGAATGTCAGCATTTCATCTTCTTATACAAAAAAGTAAATGCATGTGTGAGTGTGTCTGTGTATATTGTCTTCGATTCACTTGCTCTTCTAATTAGGTAAACACAAGATTATTTTTAAATTGTGTGTCACAGCCAAAAGCACAATTGATGTCTAAAGTACAGGCTTAATTCTGTATGACTCCCCTTTTCCTTCTTGCTCTCTGAAGCAAACACCCATTCTTCTGGAAGAATAGCTCCTCAAGGAGTAGATTTCGTCCCTCTCTTCTATGTCCTTTGAGTACTTTGAATCCTCTCAAATTGCTGCCTTTTTTAGGGCTTTGTATGAGGATCAAGGATTCTTAGTGAGTCCTCTAGGGATATGTACATACAAACCAGATAAGTGCCCTTTCCAGGTCACCTCTTGGCCATTAAGTTGGTCTGATTGCTTTTGGTGCTGTATGTTGGGAGTTCTTGAATAGTTTGGCAACAAATTAAGGATGCGGAAGAGTTGTTGGTGGCAGGGGAAGAGGTGGGTACTACTCTTGACTCCTGCCTTAAAAAAAAACCTCCTGGTCCCCACAGGGAATGGTTGGTTGTAAACCTTGGCACCCTTAAGTTTTTTCTTTTATATAGGGGTAGGCAACATCTGTGCTTTATGTTTTTTTTGTTTTGTTTTGTTTTTTTTTTCCGGTATGCGGGCCTCTCACTGTTGTGGCCTCTTCCGTTGTGGAGCACAGGCTCTGGACGCACAGGCTCAGCGACCATGGCTCACGGGTCTAGACGCTCCACAGCATGTGGGATCCTCCCGGACCGGGGCACGAACCCACATCCCCTGCATCGGCAGGCAGACTCTCAACCACTGCGCCGCCAGGGAAGCCCGACATCTGTGCTTTAAGCACTTTATAGAATAACTATAAAATAAAGGAGAGTCTAAAATTAATAAAATACATAATGTGAAGTCATAGCAGGCATATTAGAATGTGCCACCTTAATCCTCACAATGTCCCTATAACCTCATTTTACAGATGGGGAAGCTGAGGCACAAAAAGTTTAAGTACCTAACCCAAGTTCACACAGTAAGTTGCAGAGTTGGGATTTGATCTAAGAGTCAAATATTCACTACCCAAGAGTGAATCTTATAAGCCTGAAGCCAAAAAAGCAGTAAAAATAAACTGCTATAAATACATAAATATTTAAAACCTGTATTCATCAAAAATTATAAACAAAATTGGAAATCAACAAACTGGAGAAAAATGACATTGCACTGTATGGCAATATGTTTTGTAAAGGAGTAAAGTGCATTTTAATATTTGATTTGTACTGAAAAAGAGGAAGCTAAATTCTATTTCTTTTGTATATTTAGAAAATAAAAGAATCAACTTCTAATGATTAGAGTTAATATCATTTTAAAGGAATTAAATTTTGGTGGTTCTAGAGATTATGTAGGGAGACCTATAAGAATATATAAAATACAGAAAGCTAGCATATTAGAATAAGGAGAGACTAAGGATATTAAATGAAGCCAGAAATTAAACAAAAAATGCAGACCGTAGACTATTTTATCCTTGTAAATGGGCTATGAACGGCCTTCTCAAAATATTTATATCATTACAGCACTGACTTTCAAAAAGCTTGTTCCCACACAGTCCCTATATATAGCTGATAGCATCTCAACAGAACACAATTCCATAAATGCACATCTACATTGTATAGGCATGAGTATGAAAATTCTTTTAGGTACAAGGTAAATGTACAAAATCAGTAATAATTATAAACAACTCAACCATTTACTGAATGTAATGGATGAAAAAAATCCTTATTTCACAATTGCAACGAAGAAGATAAAAACCCAGCAATAATTTTAACTTAGACTACATGACATCTATATCAAGGAAATCTATAAACACTACTGAGAGACGTTAAATAAAGAGTAAACTCTAACCAACATTGTAAATTAACTATGATTCAATAAAAAAGGGTTATAAAATAAATAAATACTAAGAAAAAAAGACTAAACTATGGAAAGTCAATCTAAATTAATAGATGGAAAGTTCCAATATGATAAAATAACATGTCAATAAATGTATTTGTTAAAATATAGTTCTCATTAAGGTGTGTGTATATATATACATACACCTTAATTCAATATTTTATCATATATACATAAGATTTTGGTAATTTTTCTAAGTGATTCTAAAGTTAAATTGAAGAATACATATATATCACTATCTGGGAGAAAATTTTATCAACCTTAAGCCAATAAAGCAGTAAAAAATCAATTAATAAAAATACATAATTTTTAAAAACATATATACATAAAACATTTATAAACAAAATAGGAATATCAACAAACTGGAGAAAATATACCAAAAATATAATTGTGATAAATTGTAAAAATAGGCATTGAAGAAAAGGGAAGCTGGATCCACCAGTTCCAGTGCCTCATTGATTGAGGGTTGCCCTTGGGAAGGTTGAATCCATGGCACTTTGGGGTGACCGCAAGCTCCCATGAACCTGGAGAGAGTCTTCAAGCAGAAAAACAGAGATGCTGATGATGGAGATGGAAAGCTCTCAGCGTGTCGCAGGTGAACTCAGGGAAGGTGGAGGCAATATGGGGCAGGGGAAATTGAGCAGTATCTCTACAAAGGAGAAGTGTCTTGATTATAGAATTTAATGAAAAATGCTGGAGAAAAACTGTATGTATGGAGAACAATGACCATTATGTAAGAAAAGTGCATAGGTTAAAGACTGGAAGGAAGCATGGCATAACATTAAAAGTGAATGTCTTGGATTCTAGACCTATCACCAAATTTCAATTATAATTGTAGTAGCAATAATATAGAAATAAAGAGCTGTCATAATTATTGTTGTTAATTTTGTTTCGTTTAGAGCAGGTGTTGGCAAACTACAACTCAGTTTCTATTTTTGCAAAAAGAGTTTTATTGGATGCATAGCCACACCCATTCATTTACATATTTTCTAAGGCTGATTTTGCTACAACTAAAGAGTTGAGTCATTGCCACAAAAACTGAAAACCTAATATATTTATTTTCTGAATTTTTACAGAAAAGTTTTGCTGATCCCTAGTTTAGAACAGTATACTGAACTAATAAGATAATTTGAGCACAATTTGAGTATTTAGGGGGAAAGAAAATGGACAGGGCAGTAAAGTACTGTATTTATGTAATGCACATTGTGACATAAATTTAAGAAGCGCAAAGGTAGGGACATAAACTACTCATAATATCCTCTCAGGTAATAATCAAATTCAACTTTTCTATCCTATATTTTGGCTGTTAATCTTTTATAGCACAGACTGGGAAAATTTGAGAATGTCAACCATTCCACTTGAAAGAGTTCAATCAGTGCTTGAGTTTCAAATCAATACCATCTTGAAATTATGTGAAGATAATGAAGTGGCCCACTAGCAAATTGCCTTTAAAATTGGGTTTGAAAAGCTTCAATTAAATGGCTTCATTAAGAAAAGTGAGACCCTAAATGTCCAATAAAAGGGAGCCGGACTCGTTTGAGAAATGGGTAATTCCAGGACTGAGGCAGAAAAAATACAAGGTGAACCTAGGAATGTTTTAGTGCCTAAAAGTAAGAAAGTGTTCAAAAACTATTGTGAACATGTCAAGTGGATACAAGAGCTAAACTGATGAGTCTGGCTAATTTGAGCATAAAAAATAATGATGGTAATGGAGTATAATACAAGTAAAAAAATACATGAACTTATAACAATACCAAAAAATGGGAGAGGGGGATGGATGCTTTTCTTCATTGAAGAATGCCAGCTAATACACGTGGAAGAAATGATAGAGTTAGAATATAACCATTTAGATACCACCAATATAATAATTCAGGCAAGGATAATCAAGGATGCTAAAATTACTTGGTGAAATAGGGAGCAGCATATTTCATGGTCTCAAAATACCACCCTAGTAATTACTTGTTAAATGATAGAAGTACTTTCATAATGAAAAGATTGGGCACTAATCTGACCTGAATCAAATATTTAAACTTGGGCCCCCATTAACAGAACAAATGTGACTCAAGAATTTATACAACATCACCTATGCAGTATTCTTTTTTTTTTTTTTTTTTTTTTTTTCTTTTGTGGTATGCGGGCCTCACTGTTGTGGCCTCTCCCATTGCGGAGCACAGGCTCCGGACGCGCAGGCTCATCGGCCATGGCTCGCGGGCCCAGCGGCTCCGCGGCATGTGGGATCTTCCCAGACCGGGGCACGAACCCGTGTCCCCTGCATCGGCAGGCGGATTCTCAACCACTGCGCCACCAGGGAAGCCCACCTATGCAGTATTCTTATCAAAAATGTTTACTCTGAATTTAATCACGAAGAATCAGGCAAATCCAGAATATGGGACATTGTACTAGTCAACTGACCTAAATTATTAGGAGATTATTCTAGGTTGAAGGAGATTATTTTGGTTTAATAGGAACCAAATGCAATACATGTATTCTGGATTCTGGACAGGGGGAAAAACAGATATAAAGGACATATGGGAAAATTTGAAGATGAATTTTATATTAGACAACATTATTAAATCCATGTTAAATTTCTTGACATTGTAATAACATTGTGGTTATATAGGATGATGTTCTTGTTCATAGGAGATAGATGCTGAGGTATTTAGGGGTGAAGTGTCATGGTATCTGCTATGTACTGCTACTGCACATAGTTCAGAAACGAGAGGGGAGTGAGAAAATGTAGCAAAAACGCTAACTAATATTTATTCAAAATTATTTAAATTACTTTTTATTTTTAAATTGCATTTGTTTTGTTTTGTAATAACATTATTGCAAACATTTATCATACAATTACTATGTCTAAAGACCTTTGCTAAGTATTAGATCACTAAGAGGCATAAACCATAGAATCCAGTTCTCAAGAAGGCATCTATTTACATGGCAAACATTTCCCAATTACTATATGTTAGATGCTAAATAGATAACTCCAGAAATAGGTACTGGAAGAGTTCAGAGGAGAAAGCTTGAGCTGAACTAATTTGATACGCTACAAGTAGTAAGTGAGTCCTGAAGGAATTACCACCATTTACTATGCTGAAAACTCCAACTAAAAACTTATACTCACCTTTCATGGTAAAATCTCTGAAATCCAAATTCTGATGAGCTCACCCTTACAAAATTCCAAATGTATTGTTTTATTCCTAAAATCTTCTTTCATACTTTCTCTGATCAAATATAGAAAGAATAAAAGTAAAGAGTGAGTCTTCTAATCCATTGGTGTCTGGATAACCCTCACAAATGGATTTATTTGTAAATAAATAATAAATCTGGTAAGAGATATGCAGCGGGTTTTTCTGACACTTTGTTGGATCTTAGCAACATTTCCTCCCGTCTGCGCTTTCACTTTATCACGAGAGACTAGAAGCCCACAAACTGCATTTCTCTGATTCCCTTGTCAGCTGGCTTCTAATTAAGTTCTTCCAATAGCAGACACTGAAGGCATATTGGAGGGCTGGAGAGAAGAAGTCAGTCTCCCTGGTTGATTCCTCAGACAACAGAAGTCCAGGCCCTTGAGGTCCTGCTCAGGTAGAGTTCCACATGGTGCAGTGGCAGCAAAGACACAGCAGCCTCCACCACACGGGGCTACCTGCTCTGGTTCTGGTAGGGGTGGCATGGCAGCTGTAAACACCAGTGCCTCAGTAGCATAGCCCTGTGGCCTTGGGATCTGACAGTGTCTGTGATGATAATAGCTGGGTATGCCTTTGGCCTTACAGCAGCATCAACAGAAGAGCAGTGTCTTAGCTTTCTGCCAAGTAGCAGAAATGGGGTTCCAATAATGGCAGTGGATGCTCCGGCAACCTCAGTGACACAGCAGGGGCTTTGGGTACCACAATTTACCCTTTTGCTCCTTCAGTCCTATTAGAAAATAGAGGCTTCCTATCATTACCAATATCTGAACGAACTAAACTTTTATTTTTCTCCTCTAGTCAGTCCAACACTTTGGAAATGCTGTATTAAATTCTCCCTACTTGGGATTCCCAGAGCCATTCCTGCTTCGTTTTTGTTTTGGACTGAACAGTGACTGACCCATCAGTGACTTTAAGGATTTGTGTATAATTGGGCTTCAGGACTTGGGGTCCTGGGAGCAGCAGATTTTAGGTTTAATCTAATACATTTTTCTTTATGACTGCCTCTTAAGTGTATTTAAGAAACTGAAATTTGATTCACTCATTTAGATGGTTTCCTGATGCATTTTCTGCTGATGGCAGCAACAGCATGAGGTATCAGGAAAGCTTTGAAGCATGTGGGAGAGCAGAAGTGGTGGTGGTTGGTTTTGCTGGATGATACCTGTATAACTTTGGGAATTACTCCTGACAACATGTATTTAGCACCTCCAAAGTGCCAATACTGAACTACATGACATCACATGTGTTACCTCATTTGTCCTCCCCCGCCCCATGCCAAAAAACCCCTCAAATCCCTAGTCTAATGAGTATTATCATTTCCTCCTTAGGAGAAAGATATTTTGGCCACCTGCATTAGAATACCTTGGGGTGCCTATTAACAATCAGGTTCCAGGAACTTACCCTACACTTACTAATCAAGAATCTCTGTGGGTGGCATCTGGGTGTCCTAGGTGATTCTTATGCATCCCCCAAATTTGAGAAGCACTATCAGAGAGAAGTAACTTGCTCAAGGTCAGAGTATTAGAGATAACATTTGAACTTGTTGGTCTGACTTGAAATCCACGTTTCTCCCACTCACCCCACTTACATAGTCCCATCATCTAAGGGAAGGAATTGTTGAGCAAAGATGAGAGGCCACATGCTCTCAACTATTATATTAGTGTTCTACATTTGATGAATATTTTGAGTTTCCAAGGTATTTTCATCCAGCTTTCCCATTTAACAAAGCATAATATGGTTTGATTAAACAAAGGCTTTTTCTTCAAACTTATTCTGAGTACTGTTTCATATTTCTCTTCTCTTGGCAAGTGATGAAACAACTCAAATTATCTATCATTAAATATATTATGAGAATATAACCCATGTCAATTTACTACACTTACTGGTTCTGAAATGGAGGGCAATTTACCTCTGTCTTCTTTATTTCTCCAACAACCTGCTTGTTATTTGTTGCTTTGACTTTGCTTCTAGTATCTCATCTAACTTAACAATCTTGATTCATTTCAATTCAGCAGGCATTTATTGACAGCCGATGTTTTTCACACTGTCTTAAGCCCTGTGGGAGATAAAGACTCTGCCCCCAATGGAGCATGTTCTCCAAAAGCTCCTCTTGGCGTGGCCATATCCATGCTATGCTGCTTTTGGAGTGAGATCAATAAAAATCACCCATTCATCTTTAAAATTATCCAAATTGACAGCATATGGCTCAGCTATGTCTCAATTAAGAGCTCATTGAGGGCTTCCCTGGTGGCGCAGTGGTTAAATATCCACCTGCCAATGCAGGGACTACAGGTTCGATCCCTGGTCCGGGAAGATCCCACATGCCACGGAGCAACTAAGCCCGTTCGGCACAACTACTGAGCCTGTGCTCTAGAGCCCGCGAGCCACAACTACTGAAGCCTGCGCACTTAGAGCCTGTGTTCTGCAACAAGAGGAGCCGCCACAATGAGTAAGCCCATGCACCGCAACGAAGAGTAGCCACCGCTCGCAGCAACTAAAGAAAGCCCACGTGCAACGAAGCAGCCAAAAAAAAAAAGGTCATAAAATATGCTAGTCAAGGAAGTTGAAGTTTTCAATGTTAAATGTAATTGATGTTGAAAAACAAATTCTTTCTTTTTTTTTTTTTTGCAGTACGCGGGCCTCTCACTGTTGTGGCCTCTAGCGTTGCAGAGCATAGGCTCCGGACGCGCAGGCTTAGCGGCCACGGCTCAGGGGCCTAGCCGCTCCGCGGCACGTGGGATCCTCTCAGACCGGGACACAAACCCGTGTCCCCTGCATTGGCAGGCGGACTCTCAACCACTGCGCCACCAGGGAAGCCCAACAAATTCCTTCTTAAGACATGTTTCCCAGGAGTGGGACCACAGCTGATTCACTTGGCTTTCCAGTGTGTTAAGGTAAGCAGTCTTTTCAGAATCAGAAATTCCCATTTTAAAGGAAGGTCTCATTTTGAAGGGAGAGATTTCCACAGTACCTTACCTTCTAGAGCTGTTGGGATGATTAAAAGAGGTTTTGCATTAAAAATGCTCAGGATAGTTTCCACCTAAAAGTAAGAGCTCAGTAAGTGTGAGTGAGTTACTTTAAAATTGAAGGCTGTGCTTGATAGGAAGCATTTTTAAAATGCAGGAACAAACTTATAAAATATTTAGTACACATTTCAACACACATTTATGGAATGTGCTTATGGGAGAGAATAAAAATAAGACCTGGTTTTAACTTACTATCAAGTTGCTTACCATCTAGATTTATACAAATATATACATAAATATTACCTAAAGCATTATTTTTAATGATTTTTAATGATCGTAAATGAGGACATGTCTAAATAGTGATGATGATGATGATGATAAATAAAACAAGGACAATATATATATATATATATTTTTTTTTTTTTATACTAAGTATTTTATTGTATGCCACCACCAGTGTATATAAAATAATTACCCTTGTGAAACAGAAATTCATGAATATTCAGAGAGGTAGACTGACAAAAGTAGAAGTTTGTATAGTATGGCACATGTTATAGAGACAGGCTTTTGTACAAGGCTTCAGATTTAGCTTTCCTTTGAATAGTCACCGGTTTATGAAAAGTGGTTAAAAAACCTTGCAAAAATTCATTTTACTACAAAAAGGAACAGACTTTCTGAGGTCTGAAGGGATTTGTACTTGAAGATACTCCAGTCAGCAGGGGGTCATGTTGAGCATTCTGCAGACAGAATTGTTTCAAATCTGCAGCTGCCTGGGAAACCTTCACGCGGTTGAGCCCGGCCTCCAGCCGGAGTTGTTGAACCACTTTCTTCATAGCGGCGACGCTGGAGGAACCAGACATGGCGCACGCGAGAGCTGGGCAGATGGGCAATCCGTCAGGACAATATATTTTTATATGACTTTATAGCTTAATGTGCTTTCACATTTTCTCACTTAATCCTCACAATAATTGTGTGAGACAAATATTCTTTTTTTTTTTGGATGTTGGGGGTAGGAGTTTTTATTAATTAATTAATTAATTTTTGCTGTGTTGGGTCTTCGTTTCTGTGCGAGGGCTTTCTCTAGTTGTGGCAAGCAGGGGCCACTCTTCATCGCGGTGCGCGGGGCCTCTCACTATCGCGGCCTCTCTTGTAGCAGAGCACAGGCTCCAGACGCGCAGGCTCAGTAGTTGTGGCTCACGGGCCTACTTGCTCCACTGCATGTGGGATCATCCCAGACCAGGGCTCGAACCCGTGTTGCCTGCATTAGCAGGGAGATTCTCAACCACTGCGCCACCAGGGAAGCCCGAGACAAATATTCTTTAATTGAGATAACTGAGCATTGATGAATTGATTTGTCTGTGGTTCAGAGCTTTGAGGGGACAGAGCTAGGACAAAAATCCAGTTTATTCCAAGGTTAAATCTGGACAGACGATATGAGAGAGAGGTATGAACTGTCCCTTGTATTTTACGGGACAGTTCTAAGAAAAAAATGGAGTCCATTTGTTCAGATTAAAGTTAGCCTTTTTAATTTGCCAAAGGATGTACATACAAAGAAATGATCTTGTTCTCTGGGCTTTTTATATCATCCAACAAATCATCCTACACTGCCTGTTAATAAACCAACATAAAATTCCTAACTCATATTCAAGGGTGATTGATGGTTGTGTGATATTATGAAAACAATAAGTTAATATCATTAATTAATCGATAATATCTCAACTGAGTCTACTAATTGGAAAATGAGCTTGGAAATGTTGGTCAAAAATAAATTACACCAATACAGTCATACAGTTTTGGACCTAGTTAAAAGAATTAAACATTTAAATCATTATATTTCTAATTAAGCATCATCCTAGGACACCCTTAGAGAAAACACTGAAAGGAAGGAAACACTGTTTGACTTTCAAGCCAATAGGATTTAAACTATGGCTAGGAAAGAGGGAGGGAGGGAGGGAAAGGGAGGAGAGAGAGAGAGAGAGAGAGAGAGAGAGAGAGAGAGGAAGAGATAGAGGTAGATTGAGGAGGGGATGGAAGGAGAGGGAGAGAAGGAAAGAGAGAGAAAATGTTTAGCTTTTAAATTCATATTCCATGATGCCTATGATATAAATGTTTAAGACTGAGTTTCTGGAGAAAACATACAACTAAATAATAGTACCATGGCTTTTACTTTAAACTAGTAGAGAACTTCTGTAAAAATATTACAGAGAATAGATGGCATTTTTAATTCTCCCCTATGTTTAGCCTACCTGAAACAATAAAAGAATAAACAGTTAACTTCCCTTCACAATAAAATTAAGAAATAATTATAAATTCACCAACTATGAAGACAATTTGCCAATAATGGACACAGGAGCTAAAAACGGATATATGATTCAAATGTAAGTTAAAACCCATGTGATCCAGCCTTCGAGCAGTATCTCAGTCTAGCAGCCAGAAACAATGGAAAATTAATTCATTACTAAACTATTTTCTTTCAGAAAAGTCTAGCTCTTCCATTTGTAATCTGAATTTCTTTAATCCCTTCTAAACTCTTAGAAGACTTCAGTTCTACAGTTGACCCCTCTCTTTCCTGCATCCCCATCTCTAATGATATAAATCTAGTAAGCATATGAACAAGTTAGTGCTAGCTCCAGACGCGCAGACTCAGCGGCCATGGCTCATGGGCCCAGCTGCTCCGCAGCATGTGGGATCTTCCCGGACCGGGGCATGAACCCATGTCCCCTGCATCGGCAGGCGGGCTCTCAACCACTGCGCCACCAGGGAAGCCCAATGTGCTAACATCTTAATATGCTTTTGATCCCACAACCCTCTACAACTGTGCCTCATTTCTTCACCTTTCTCCTAGAAACATTATTTTCTTAGTTGTCCCCACACCCCAGCTTTACTGAGATATAATTGGCATATGACATTGTGTAAGTTTAAGGTGTACAAGGTGATAATTTGATACACACATATTGTGAAATGTTTACACCAATAAGGTCAGTTAACACATTCTTCCTTTCACATAGTTACCATTTTGTTATTGTTGCTATGGTGAGAATATTAAAGCTCTACTTTCAAAGCAACTTTCAAGTAAATAATATGTATTGTTAACTATAGTCACCATGCTGTACAGTATTGGTAACTATAGCCACCATGCTGCACCTGGAAGTTAATCATCTTATAATTGAAAATGTTTACCCTTTGACTAATATTTGCCCATTCCCTCCAATCCTCATCCCCTAGCAACCGCAGTTCTACAATCTGCTTCTATGAGTTCAACATTTTTAGATAAGTGCGATCATACAGTGTTTGTCTTTGTGTGACTTGTTTCACTTGGCATAATGTGCTCAAATTCCATCCATATTGTCACAAATGGCAGGATTTCCTTCCTTTTTATGGCTGAATAATATTTCATTGTATATATATTACTGTTACTGAAATGCAAGTCCACGTGCCCAATGCACAGTGAGGCCAAACAATACCAAAATGTCAGAGTTTGGAACAGAGAAAAGTTTATTGCAGGGCCATGCAAGGAGATGGGTGCCTCATGCCTTAAAAACCCCAAACTCCCTGAAAGCTTTCAGCAAAGCCCTTTTATAGGAAAAGTGAGGGAGGGGAGTGGTTGGTTGTTGCAGACTTCTTGATGTCAGATCCTTTGTTCTTGAGGTCAGGTCATGGTCAGGTAATGATGTTCCTGTAAATCTTCACCAAGCAAATGTTATTCTCTGTTCTGACAAGAAAGGGCAAGGTCCCAAGGCACAACTTTCACCCTCCGAAGTCCAGGTCCTGGCTGAAGAGGCAGATCTCAGCTGGTGGCTCCCTCAGGGCCAGGTCCCCAGACCCTGCCCAACCACCATCACTGAGGGAGCCAGGAGCCCAGGACCCAACCAGCCCACAGGCTCCCCAGGCCACCCAAATGGCGAGGGCCAGGTCCCACAGACTGCATCCTATGCAAACTGCCACTGTCATTAGGTTGCAGAGGCAGGGAGGGGGGAGAGGTTCACTGCCCCCTCAAGGCCTGGGCCCGGCCAGTGGGCGGCCTTGGCGAGGGCTCTGGAGCCCTGCAGAACACAGCCCCCAGCCTGTTCCCTGGGCCCCACTAGCTCACCCACTAGCCCGAGGCCAGGTGAGCTGGAGGGGTCCAGGGAGAAGGCCAGGATCTGTCTCTTACCTCACTCTCTGCCTGACAACCACCACTCCACTGACCGTTGGCCGAACAGCCCCACAATCTTTGCTCACTGACAGTTGCTTGCTTGGGGGAGGGGCCCACTTCAGCACCGACCAATGGCTGAGCAACCATTAGTGGTCTTGTGGTAACCATTGCCTGGTAACCGGGTGCGGGGTATCGGCGCAGAGCAACAGCTGCCTGCTAAGGGCTGCACATGGCTGTGCTCTATTATATTACCACATCTTCTTTATTCATTCACCCATCAACAGGCACTTAGGTTGTTTCCATTCCTTGGCTATTATGAATAAAGCTGCAATGAACCTGGGGGTGCAGATATCTCTTTGAGATAGTGATTTCACTTCCTTGGAATATATACCCAGACATGGGATTGCTGGATCATATGGTAGTTTTATTTTCAATTTTTGAGGAACCTCCATATTGCTTTCCATAGTGGCTGCACCAAGTTACATTCCCACCAATGGTGCACCATAGTCTAGTCAGCACTTTTTTATCTCGTGTGCTTTTGATGATAGCCATTCTAACAGGTGTTAAGTGATTATCTCATTATGGCTTTGATTTGCATTTCCCTGAGGATTAGCGATGTTGAGCACCTGTCCATTGGCTTTCTGGTGTCCACCAGAAAGTTTAATTGAATTAATTATTGATTGTTTCTGGATGCTGGACTGAGATGCTACTTCAAGGCTGGGCCACGTGGACTTGAGCTTCACCATCTGGCCTCTGCCCCCTCTCCCACTCACCTTGTGCTACTCTGCCCTCACCCCTTTGTCCATCGGCCACACTGAGACATTCCTCATACCAGTTCACTACTCAGATGAGGCAAGTTATTTCCTGTTTTAGGGTTCATGTCCTCTGACAGGAACACCCCTTACCCAGCTTTACAAAAGGAAGCTTTCTTTAATCCTTCAGGCTGCAGTTCAAATGTTACTTTTTCCAAGAGTACTTCATTGACCCCCTCAACTGCCCTCCATCTCATCACTTCCATCTTACCATCTTGTTTCTTTCTGTTTTAGAATCTACCACAAGCTGAAGCTAATGCTGTTTGTTTGTATGTTTGTTTATTTATTAACTATCTTCACCAATTAGAATGTGAGCTTGAGGAAGGAAACTTGATGAATCTGTTTACTGCCCTACCCTGCAGTGTCTAATATATAGAAGATATGTATAGAAGATAATAGATATTTGACAAACAAATAAATGGAAGAAAAACACATCCTTTGTGACACTTTGTAAAATCACCTTTGCTGGTTTCTCTCCTCCCATTTTCTTCCTTCTGTTACCACATTTTCAGCCTGGCGGATTTCTTCTATTCTCTTGTTGCTCATTATGGACATGTAGAAATTGGTCTAGCAAAAGTCAGACTCTACTCAAAGTGCAGGAAATCGGGAGTTGGGGTGGACCTGTGTTTGGAAGGGAGCTTGAACATGTTAATCAATTGACCCCCTTGATAGACTCATATTTTTTTAAACCTAAACAATGGTAAAAAATTCCTAAACACAGTGAGCTTGTCCTAAAAGCTCTAAAGAAAGAGTCTCTTACTAGGAATGAGGATGGTCAGAGTGTGAGTCGGCCTAAGGAGAAGCAGGAAACACATCCTTAGGATCCCAATTTCATACTATTAGAAATACATGCCATCTTCCTTTTTCTTGAGATAGCCTCTGATCCAAGACACATGAACTGGGGTGAGGCAGAGTAGAAGAGAGGGAGAAGAAGCAATCAGCTTTTAATTATAAGTTCCCTTCAGATTCAGCTGAACAGATAAATAATACTAAACTACAAAGAGGGCCTGGGAGCTTTGAATAATCTTCTTAACTCTAAAAGTGGGAATTCTGAAAACTGAGGAATGATATTTCCCTAACAAAGAGGACACTGTTCTAAGCTCATCCCTGACCCCAACTGCTATTTTTAGCAAATCACAGGACCAGAGAGAAATGCCTACATTCAGGGATAAATAATAATCTACACATAAAATGGGAATATATCTCATTACTATAAACAGTAATGGGAAGGACTGACGAAAGCCAAGAGAAGAGAGAAAGAAATGAGGTAAAAAGATTTGATAGGAGGGAATTCATCATTATCTTTAGATGATGTAGTGGGATGAATAATGACAACACTCTGTGTTACTTTACTTGGCAAAAGGGACTTTGCAGACATGATTAAGTTAAGGATTATGAGATGCAGAGATTATATTAGATTACCCAGGTGGGCCTGAGTAATCACAAGGGTCCTTAAAAGAGGGATGCAATACAGGTAAGGAAAACATGTAAAGATGGAAGTAGAGGTCGGAGAGGAAGAAAGATGCTATACTGTCGGCTTTGAAGATGGAGGAAAGGGCCACGAGCACCGAATGTAGGTGGCCTCTAGAAGCTGGAAAAGGCAAGGAAACAAATCCTTCCCTAGAGCCCTCAAAAGAAATGCAGCCCTGTGGGCTTCTGTGCTCCAGAACTGCTAAAATTTGTGTTGCTTTAAGCCACTAAGTTTATAGTAATTGGTTATAGGGGCAATAGGAAACTAATACAGATGATGTGTTTATATACCTGGAAAGCCCAAGATGATTAATTTTCAGACTCTTTTAGAGATGAAAAAGTTCATTAAAATATTTCTACTTATAAATCAATGTGCACAAATCAATAGCTTTTCTATATACCAACAGTAGCCACTTAGAAAATATGATGAAAGAACAGATCTGATTTACTACATCCACAGGGGGGAAAAAAAAACTTCCTTGAAATAAACAGTCTAGAAATGGGGTACCTCAGTGGTTCTTAATCTTGGCTGCATATTATTATAATAATCTGGGAGAATTAAAAAATCCTGATGTTCAGACTGTACCCCAGACAAAGTAAATCAGAATTTCCAGGGGAGAGCCTTGACATTGATATGTTCTTAAAAGCTCCCCAGAGATTTCAATGTGCAGCCAGATTTAAGAACCATTGGTAAACTCTATTTGGGGTTGGGCGTAGGGGTTGCATGGAGTTATAGTCAATTAGGGTAGAATAGTCAAGCCCACACTTGAGGATTGATCATCTGGACTGAGATGCTGATCATAGCAATAAAAGGAGATGAATTCAATAGGTGCTTTGCAGGCAACACTGAAAGGACTTGGCAACAAATTCAATGTGGAAAATGAAGAAGAAGGCTAATTCAATGATTATCCAAAGGCTTCACAATGGGAAGAATTTTATGTCACTAATTCAAACAACTATGTAGGGGGATAGATGTCCAGATTGAAGGAAGAAAACATGCTGACATGTGGAAACTGAAACCATGGTGAGGAAAACACGTGCATTCTTTAAGCAACTGACAATAGGCATTCGAGATCTCAGGAAAATTGGCAAACCTAGAGATAAAAATTGGGGCATCACTATGCTACACAGAAGTGCTATAACTAAAAGAAAATATGATTTTGGAAAGAGGTGTTTTTCAGGTTCAAAAATCAAAAATTAAAATAAATTTAAAAAAGGAAAGGAGGCTAGGGAAAGTCCTTTGCATCCACCACTAGCAAAGCTACAAGTTAAGTGACGTTAAGAATAGATGAGAATGTGAAATCTATCTACTGAAATTACAAAGCATATATGGAAATATTGATGATTTTAGCCAGTCGAATCTAAGTTAAGAGAAATGGATGCTTCTTCCTAATTGACCAATTAAATTCAATAAATATGTATTGAACATGAAACACAGTACTTAGTGCTATGGAAAATATTGAATTTTGAAAGCATCACTCACGATGCCATAAAGCGCTTATATTTTGGAATGCGATATTTCAGTTGCTTTGATGGATATTTTGGTGGCTTTGTAGGTCACTAGTCACTTTGAATAAATGTCAGTGGGAAAGTGCTGGCATGTGCCAAAAGCCCAAATGTAATCAAAATTCTGTCTCATCTGTTGCAACCTAAAACTACCTCAAGACATGCAATATTTATTTTCTTTGAAATAACAACTTTTTGACCATAGTTTAAAAATGCACTTTTAGTATTTCTGAAGATGTTTTCTGTGGGCATGTCTAACAAATTTACACTCTTGGCAGATAAAATTAGGGCTAGAAAGATTAGATGACTTGGCTAGGATCAAGTAGCATTTGGGAAGAGAAAGATCAGATTCCCAGACCTTTTAACTGGCCTAAAATGATTCTTATATTTTGGTAATACATAAAGAAATACATAACATTCAGAGACCCCATCCCAATTTATAATGGTCCAATCCCAGTAAAAGTTTATTTTTTCTCATGAGAAAGCCAAAGGTAGGTATGCTTGGTCAGTAGGAGTGTGACCTCCCTGTTGATGACTCAGGGACCCAGGCTCCTTCCAAATTGTGACTTCCCCCATTCTGCAGGTCCTATGGTCATGCTATCTTCTGTATTCAGTTGATGGAAGGGGAAGCAGAGTGGTAAGCAGGCACACCCATTTCCAGAAAGCCTTGCCGGGAAAGTGATATCAATCACTTCTTACCACATTCCTTTGATGATAATTATTTACATGGACACAACTTGATGCAAGGTGGGCTTTGTGAGAGAATGGATTTTAAGAATAAAGGGCAGTCTCTCCCATACGTTACAAATGAGACTTTAAAAATCAATAATTTAATTCAACATTTTTATAGTAATTCTGAGTCGACACATCTAGAAGCTAGTTGCTAAGGGAGATCACTGCATGATCACTAAGGCCCTCTGGTTGTTTGGTTTCATTTTACAAATATAATGAAACCTGATTTTTTTTTAGTGGCACTTCTAGCCTAGTATCTAATTTATTGATATGCACAATTACTCACTGTCTGTTTGAATACAGTATACAAACATAGTAACATAAATTCTGCAAGTGTCATATCACTACTGTAATTACTTGTCATGTTCTCACCTTTTCCTTGGCCTGTCAATGCTTTAATCATGCAAGAGAGATATTTGTGTTGAACTTTTGTGTAAGCAGTTTCATTAACAGTAATAAAATACATCTCTCATCCGATTTGTTTTGGATAGGGAAGGACCAGCATGGATTTTCTATAGCTGGTAAAGTGCAGGTCTGAAGGACAAGTGGCAGAGACTGGCACTGAGGCTGTTGAAAAAGCGTCTGTGTATCTGTGCTGTCATTGGCCCGGGGTGCTTGGCTCTGCAGTTCTGCATTGTGACACAGTAGATGCCAATTTTAATAAGGAAAAGAAAGACAAGTAGTGCTAATATGCAAATATCTGAAGCATTCTAGTGGAGCTGAGCTGATTAAATTGCTTATTATACCGAAGACTCAAACAGAAGGAAGAGAGAAGCAAGAAATTTTCCCCAAAGCATATCTGATCATAGACTTACAGCCTCCAGGTAGAATATATATCCTGAGTACTTTTTCCAAGCAGGAGTGGGTTTTACCCGTGGGTTTTATCCTTGCATGTCGGCAACTGCTGAGTGAGGGGCGATGCTCATGGTTGCTCCCCACGGGTGGAGGAAAAATATTCATTATGATTCCCCTTTTCACTGCATCTATGCTGATGTATTTAATTTAGCAGAATGAAATGAGTTGAAAGGAAAATCGAAATTGTGATAAAAATATTTTGGTACTACATGACAGCCTTTATTTTCAGAGAATTGTAGTCTCTCAGGAGCTCTGAACTTGATTTCCTCTCTCAGTCAGAGAATGTGACTGTGAGGGCTGGAAAGGAAATATTTTGAGCATATCCTTTGGCCTACTAGATTCCTTGTCCATAAAATGCAAATAATAGTGTCGAGAAAGTTCATGGAGGAGAGTTATAATAGAGAAGAGGATGAGCAATATTGAATTTCCAGGGCTTCCCTAGTGGCGCAGTGGTTGAGAATCCGCCTGCCGATGCAGGGGACACGGGTTCGTGCCCCGGTCCGGGAAGATCCCACGTGCCGCGGAGCGGCTGGGCCCGTGAGCCATGGCCGCTGAGCCTGCGCATCCGGAGCCTGTGCTCCGCAACGGGAGAGGCAACAACAGTGAGGCCCGCGTAACGCAAAAAAAAAAAAAAAAAATATATATATATATATATATATATATATATATATTGAATTTCCAATTTTAAGGTAGAACCTGTGGCCAGCTATAATCTGATTTTTCTTATTTTTCCAGGGGTTTAAAAAAAATTTCTCCTTAACATTCTGCATTTCATTGTGCTTTAGAGCGTATGCCAGTCATCAATTTGTTGCCCCTCCGTTCCAAATCCACCTTTCTTTGTCTTTAGTAATACCTGGCAACCCTGGGCTGGTATATTGTATACATTCCTCCCTTGCCAGCTGGAACAAAGCTAGCCCTTGTCAGTAGAGGGCGCTGGAGGAACGCTGCAAGATGAAGGGTGTGTTCATTGATTCTGGTGCTTTTCTTACCTCCTATGGCAGTGGGCAGCTTGTCAGTGAATCTCAGCACAGCCACCACCCTGAAGAGCTTCTCAGGAAGTCCCGCTGGTACTTACGCAGGCACTTCCTACTTGCTAACATTGACCGGTATCACCTCGGCAAACATGTTCCCACTCCAAGGAACCACAGTCACACTGCTCCAAGGAGATCTGGCTCTTAGCCTTGGGGGAGTTAGGACCTTTCCAGTGTTCCTTCCTCGAGTGCTCTCTCAGCCTAAGGTAGTGGCTGTTTCTTAGGTTTGCCGTTCATGTATTCTTTAGCATTTACTTTCCCCCTATTAATAGTTAACCCCCTTTCACGTGATCAAAGTTCTTGTTATTAGTTTTTTTTTTCTGTGCAAATCACTCATGTAACTTTTGTCTTCTGACAGACCCTGACAGATACAGAGTGCTTGTAGAATTTTCTTTTTTGACTAGGGTTGTCTGAGCAGGAACTTTAGGATGTGCTTAGGATACTGAGAAAAGCACATGTAGTTGGTTCTAAATTCTATCCTTGTCACCAAGATGCCTTGGTACCTGGATCTAGTGGCAGGACCGTTTGATGTTGATGAATGGGTCTTATGCATTATTAAATATTAAGAACCTATCAGGAGGAGGTTGAGAAGAAAAACTCCACTGGATAAGATGGCAGGGGAAAGTTTTATTTCCAGGCTTGCACTTCTCAACTCTCTTGTCAAATGTCCCTGCTGCTCTATGTCGTGTGGTGCATAGCAACAGGCAGAAAGTGAAATGGGGATAGAGAAAGATGTTGCAATGAATATATTTTGTTCCTTCTTTTTGAGTTGAGCCTGTTCATCCCATCATCTCCTTCCATTGAACTGGTGAACACTCCAAAGAATCTGAAATACAGAGTGTTCCCTGTCGTCACTGTTTATCCTGATGACAGCCGGATGACCCAAGTCATGTAATTTGTCCTCAAGAGTGAACTTTACAACAAAGATAGTGCGGTATCTGGAATGTATAGTGGAGTGATTTTTGTAAATGACATGACATAGTGCCATTCTATCTTTTCAGGGTATTGCAAACAGAAAAAGTCAGATGCCAAAGAATGGATTTACTAAGAAGTATAGATCACCTTTGTGAGGAAAGCATAAAATCATTATCTATTTCTGTATAAAAAGTATCCCAAATCTTAGCAGCTTAAATCTGTAACAATAATTAATTACCTAACAGTTTCTGAGGGCCAGGAATTTTGGAGAAGCTCAGCTGGATGTTTCTGGCTTGGGGTTTCGTATGAGGTTACATTTAAGATGTTGGCTGGGGTCATAGTTATTTAAAGGCTTCACTGGGGTTAAAAGATCTGATTCCAAGATGGCTTATTGCATGGCTGGCAAGTTGGTGTAGGTTGTTGACAGGAGGCCACAGTTCCTCATTAACTGGACCTCTCCGTAGGCTACTGTAGTGTCCTCACAACGTGATGACTGGCTTCCCTCAGAATGAGTAATCCAAGAGAGAACAAGGATAAAGCCTTTGAAGCCACTTACTGTCACCTCTGCTGTATTCTGGGGTCACTCAGAACAACCCTGATAAAATGTGGGAGAGGGCTGTACCAAGGCATTAATTCCAGGAGGTGCAGATCATTGGTGACATATCTTAGAGGGTGGTTACCACTGGTATTTAAAGAAGAGATGAAGACATTAAGAAATTTACAATGTTCTGGATGGGGAGACCAATACTCTTCAAAATGTCAATTCTCCTTATAGTCATATATTAATTTAATGCTATTCCATTCAAATTGTTTCTTTGTGGTCAAAGATTTTGACAAATTGGATATACTAGTTCATCTGGAAAAGTAAATGCATTAGACATACAGTTTTAAAATTCTGTAAAAAGGATAATTAGGTGGGCATTTGCTCTATTAAGTTTTTAAAAAGGTACAGTAATTAAAACATTGTATGGATCAAGACATGCTGGACCAGGAATAATTTAATAACCTGGTTAAAACTGTAAAAAGGGGTCTAACTCTGTTTCTGATGTTTGCAGACAGTTTGAAGCCCCACCAATCTCTTCTCCCCTTCTGCCTTACATCTGGGCAAACTGATAAGAGAGCCCAGGTGTTCCCTTCTTTGGCATCAGCATGAAGTTGAAAGATTCTGCCTGTCCATGGGAAACCCTCACCCTGGCCCCATCCCTAACCACCATAAAAACCATCATTATATACTGAATTGCATCCCCTCTACCAAATTTGTGTATTAATATCCTAAACCCTACTACCTCAGAATGTGAACTTGCTTGGAGATATGGTTTTTTTTTTACAGAGGTAATCAAGTTAAAATAAGGTTATTAGAGTGGGCTTTAATCCACCATAACTGGTGTCCCTATAAGAAGGAGAATTTTAGACTCAGACAGACAGAGAGAATGCCATGTGAAGATGAATATGGCCATCCACAAGCCCAGGAGAGAGGCCTGGAACAGATCCTGCCCTCAAGGCCCTCAGAAGGAAACCCACCCTGCCGACATCTTGATCTCAGACTTCTAGCCTCCAGAACTATGACAGAATACATTTCTGTGGTTTAAGCCAGAGGTCCCCAACCTTTTTGGCACCAGGGACCGGTTTCGTGGAAGACAATTTTTCCACGGACCAGGGAGTGTGGGGGGATGGTTTCGGGATGATTCAAGCACATTACATTTATTGTGCACTTTATTTCTATTATTATTACATTGTAATATATAATGAAATAATTATATAACTCACCATATTGCTGACAGGAGGTGGAGCTCAGGCGGTAATGCGAGTGATGGGAAGCAGCTGTAAATACAGATGAGGCTTCACTCACACGCCTGCCGCTCACCTTCTGCTGTGTGGCCTGGTTCCTAACAGGCCACGGACCAGCAGCAGTCCGTTGCCTAGGGGTTGGGGACCCCTGGTTTAAGCCACCCAGTGTGTGGTGCTTTGTTACAGCGCATGTAGCAAACTAATACAGACTTACTGCCAGCACCATTTCCCTGTTCCTGAGGCCGTCGTTGGACCTGCTTTGGACCCTCCTGTGCTCTCTCCAGAAAGCTTCATTGTGTAAATAGTAAATCTTTTCCTGTCCTCTTGCAGAGTGTGCGTGTGTGTGTGTGTGTGTGTGTGTGTGTGTGTGTGTTATCATCAGTCTCAGCTTATGAATCACGTTTTGGATGTATGTTGCAGGGGAGTGTCTTCCCACTTCTGAAATGTCCACAGCAGGAGTCCAATTAAAGGCTCACATGTTTGCAGAGGCAGCATAATAGAGTGGTTTAGAACTTGCCCTGGAGCCAGATGCCTAGGTTCAAATCCAGTTCTACCAGTTACTAACTCCATGACTTTGGATAATTCAGTAATCCTGATAGGCTGCAGTTTTCTGGTCTTTATAATGGGAATAATAATAGTAATAGTTCATAGGTTTGCTTGGGAATAAAGTAGTTTAACTTTAAGTGTTAAAAAAGTACCTGGCATATAGTTAGCATTTAATTGAATTTGTTAAATAATATATACACTACCAAATGTAAAATAGCTAGCTAGTGGGAAGCAGCTGCATTGCACAGGGAGATCAGCTCAGTGCTTTGTGACCACCTAGAGGGGTGGGATACAGAGGGTGGGAGGGAGACACGAGAGGGAGGGGATATGGGGATATATGTATACATATAGCTGATTCACTTTGTTATACAGCAGAAACTAACACACCATTGTAAAGCAATTATACTCCAATAAAGATGTTAAAAGAAAAAAAAGTTAGCATTTAATTGAATTTGTTAAATAAATCTATGAAAATTTAATGAATGATAAATGAAACATTTCGAATCAGTAGATAAAAAAGGATTATTTAATGTTTTTTTTAACAAATTTCACATTGTATATACTTCCTTATACAAAAAAAGTTCCAGATGGATTCAATGTGTAATATTAAAAATAAAACCATAAAAGTAATAGAAGAGAGCCGGTAAATATTTTTATTCATATAGTTCCATTCTTTCATAAATAATACATGTGCATGTGTAAGAAATATGTATGAAACTAAATGTATGGAAGTAAAGCAATAGATATGTATTGTTTTATATAGTCAGGGGATGTGGTAAACTGGCTAGATGCTCTCAAGTCCTGTTTCCTTTTCTTGGAAATGCAGAGAGTCTAAATTTCTCAGTCTCCTTTATATCTGACTGGGATCTTGTGACTATGTTCTGGCCAATGGGATCTGTGGAAAAGGGATATAGA
The DNA here is from genome assembly GCF_026419965.1 of Kogia breviceps. Taxonomy (NCBI): domain Eukaryota; kingdom Metazoa; phylum Chordata; class Mammalia; order Artiodactyla; family Physeteridae; genus Kogia; species Kogia breviceps. The sequence goes on from NC_081328.1 coordinate 27,748,880, forward strand.
CTATTTGAAAGCCTGACAACAAATGTTTGTGCAGTCTCCCATAGTCTTTCATTGTCCTGTTTATCTGCCTACAAGCAAAGGACACTGACAAGGCAAAAACTACAAAATGAGTAACCATTTCAAGCAGAGCCACTCAGAACTGTATTGTTCTGTGACGTGAATGAGAAATAAACTTTCATGGTGGTAAGCCACTGATATTTTGGGGTTGTTTGGAACAGCAAGTAGCATTACATAGCCTAACTAATTTGCGGGGGCGGGGGCGGGGGTCCATTCAAATGGAAAAATGTTGCCTTATAGAACCAATCTTTGTTAAAGCAAAACAGAGTAAAATAATAGAAATTAATTGCAGAAACACTACTGCAAGGTTAAAGATAACTATGTTGTTGAAGCTGACCTTGGCTAGTAGGGAATGCAAACATACAATAATTAAAATGGAATGTTTATGACCTAATGTCATAAACACTGAATGTCTAAATGTCTGAGTTCATTATTGGCAAGTTTGTTTGGGGACAGCAGTATAGGGAACTCCAGCTTGTGTGAAAATTAAGCATATGAAGGTCAAGGGCATCTATAATTTTAGTTGGGGAAGACCCCAATCAGAAGCCATCAAAGAATAGACTGCAAGATTTTACCATACGATATTTTTAAAGCCTGCATGGCAAAATCATCATAGCAAGATTAAAAAATAACTGACAAACTGGGAAAATAATTACATAGTATATAACTAGGCATTTTAGTAGATAAAAATGCTTATAAATAGCTAAGAAAAAATTAATACCTTAATGGAAAATTTGATAAAAAAAACAAGAAAAAGTATTTCACATACACCTACATAGAAAAATGCTATTGACCAAGAAACATGGGCTAAAATGTTTACTCTCATTTAGTATCAAAGAAATATAAATTTAAATAATACACTGAAGATTAAAAATGAATAAAGCTCAGTGTTGACATGGATGTTGGGAAGTAAGCACTCCATACATATATATTTGGAGGTCTGGTTGTAACTATCCAATAATTTTGGAGGGCAGTTTGTGCATATCCTTTCATCTGTCACTTTTACTTCTACCATTTACACATTTATTTTAAAGAACCCAGTAATTATGTGTAGAATTGTTTACAATAGTGAAAACTAGAAACAAATCAGGTGATTAAATAAGTTATGGGGGATTCTTACGAGAGACTATCATTCAAATGTCAAACAAAATGAGGTAGGTATTTGTGACTTGATGTAGAAATGTTCCCATAATACATTGTTCACAGATTGGGGAGGGGCACAAGCAGGCTACAAAACATTTTGGAAATAAATATATATATATGATGTACATATATTTCACCTCCCTTTCTTTCTAGAGTTGCTTTCCTCTAATGTTTTGGGAGTGTCATTCTTATCTTTCATTCCTTCCTGAGGTATCAGGATACAACAGTGCTTCTCCACTGTTACTTGGCTCATACCTTCTTTCCAATCTGTTTTGAAGTATCGTCCCCACTTGCGGATCACAATGTTTCTCCAGTATGATATTGTTGCTATCACATGCTGGCCTCAACATAGGGACAGTGTTAGTAAAGAACTGAATGTTCCACACTAAGAACAATTCTGTTGAAAGAAACTCAAAGAAGAAAATGACAGCATTTAAGTCAGGGTAGAGAAAGAAGGTAGTACACACTTGTCATTATGTGTGTTGAACAGAACAAGGAAAGGGGCATTGGCTTCTTGACAAACTGGCCTGAAACATCCTTCCTACAGGAGAGTGAAGAGAGAGGTGGAATATTTTCCAGGGGAGGGCTCAGTCCTTTACCTGAGGTCTCTCCAGCCTCCCTGGCTGGTTTGGTTCCAACATCTCCTCCCCTCTGCTAAAACCTACTTTGACTCTTGGCAAGAATGTCATTAGTGGAGAGGAGACAAACATGGTCTGACAGATTTTAGAGTTAATGGTACTGTTAAAATGGCTGTCAAAGTAAATCCTGCCAGAATTCATGGCACTCATGAAATAAAGAGAGTAATTTGTTCAAAATCTTATTATCCCAGGAGCATGTATATTAGGAAAAGGAAGATGAGGTGCTGCTTAATGTTCCTTGTAACTGAGTACATCTCTTCCCCTAATTCTAACTCATGGCCTTAGGGAGTTGACTTTCAACTGAAATGGACAGCAGGGTGTTCTTTATGGGGAAAAATAAATAATAAAAAAATATATATTTTTGTATCCTCAGTTTTTCCTTATGGGAAGCCACACACATATGTTCGGAGAACACCACGATGCTCTTGTAGAACTGAGTCAACTCCTAGTCTTGGCTCTGTATTAGACTAGGTGTGACTCGATGGTTAGTGATGTACTGCCTAGTGAGGGTACATTGATGGAAAGAGAAATCACACAATAGAGGATGCTGTTGGGTGATGCTTTTCAATCACTGGAGCTGTTGTATGATAAATATTGTATTCAACAGTATGTATTATTCATGCTTTCTGCAAAAATGTCTGCAAACTAATCTCTGACAAGCACAGATGACAGGAAATACTTAATGCAGGGCATTGACAGCTTGTTGACATGCTGAAATTCAGTGTAGGCAGAAGCTCCCTTACAGACAGAGAGATGAAGTGCTTCACAAATGGGATAATAATAGTCCTCAGTGCCCAGTGCATTTTTATTTATCCAAGAAACTGAAATGCTTCCCAAATGTTGTCCTATTCCTCAGTGTTTAAATCAGAACAGAGGGAGTTTAAATGCTTTTCTACCATCTTCCAGCAAATCTAATGTAGGTGACAGTCCTGACATTATATGCACAAACTCTCCAGTAGGCACCTGGAAATTTCTGTGCCCCCCTAACCTACATCAGAGGAGCAATGGGGCTACTTAAGTGTTGATTATAAATGTCAAGATGTTTGTAGGCGTGGATTTGAAATGGTCTAGGTGACATAGAATATTTGTAGAAGTCATGCCCTGAGCAGCAAAAGTGAAAATGAAAATCTGTTTTCCTGAGAATTAGGAGAGATGGGGAGGGTGTCAGGGAAGGGTGAGGCTTGTCATCAGACCAGATCTTTGAGACCTAAAATTGTATCAGCTCTGAATTCACACCCAAAGGGGAGCTGAGAACTGAACAGTAAGGATTCAAGTACTTATACACTCTAGGGCTCTGAAAACTATTGAAAAAAATCAGAAGACAAATATCATTGATTCAGAGGGCTGGAAAAACCCTGGGGATTGTCTCCCTTAAGCCACTGCCCCCTTTTCCTTTTACAAATGAAGAAATGGAAATTTCATAAGCCATAGTGATAAAGCGACTTACCTAAAATCATCCTATGGGTTAGCACGGAACCAGGAAACAACCAATCCAGTTCTGTCTTTCTGCTTCTTGGACATTTATGGGAGTTAAGGAGACTAGATTGTTTTTAAACCAACTCTTCCTTGGAAATATAGAGAGGAGGTATCAAAGTTATCATTTCTTCGAATATTCTTTCAGACCTACTCTCTATCTCTTCTCCTTCTGGAATTCCAATGACAAGAATACTGGATTTTTCATCATTGTCCCACAGGTTTCCAAAGGTTCTACTCATTTTTTTTCCTGTCTCTTTTCTCTGTTCTGATTGGGTATGCTCTTTTATCTGTCCTCAGTTCACTGGTTCTATCCTTGGTCATCTCCACCCTATTATTCAGTTCATTCAATGAGTTTTTAAAATTTTATGTTATCATATTTTCCACTTCTATAATTTCCATTAGATTCTTCTTTATAACTACTATTTATTAAAATGGAGCTTTGCTATTTTTAGCTTGCTTCAGAGAATTTATAATTAACTGTTTAAGTGTTTTTACGATGGCTGCTTTAAAATTCGGACCACATAATTCCAACATCTGATTTGTCTCAGCCGATTCATCAGTCGATTGTCTTTTCTCCTCCAAGTTGTGATTTTCCTAGTTCTTGGTATGATGAGTTTTTATCTACTATAGTCTGGACATTTTGCCTATAACCTCAGGACACTCTGGGTCCTATTTAAATCTTTTATTTAACAGAAAGTCACACCATTTAAGGTTTAAGCATGCAACTCCTGGCCTACTTTTATGGGCTGTGTCTCCACTGAGAGTTTCCTAGTCAGAGTTTTTGCCGTGTCATTTTGTCCTGTTTAGTGTATCTGGTGCCCCTGGGGCTCCATTGTTCCCTGCTGGTGCTGCCTGAGGGGACAGTAGGGACTTCTCCAGGCTGTGCCCCTTAGGTGTCTCTCAGTTGAAAAGGGAGTCTCAGGACCACGGATAAAGGGGCTTCCTGGGCTCGACCACTTATGGTGGTGAGAAAGGGGGATCCCCTTGCTAATGACTGGCTGCTGCTTCTTAGCTGGGCTCCCTAATGAGAAGTGGTGCCCAACTCTTCTGGTGCATGCAGGGGACTCCCGTTTGATCCTAGAAGAGGAACGAGCCTGCCTGGACTGTCTTCTGTTGCCCCTCTCCCCCTTCACTGGATGTCATCAGTTTGTCCCCTGTGTGGGTGCTTCCTCTCTTTACTGGGGTCCCCAAATCCTGGACCACTGTTGCTGCATCCCCCATGTGGCTCCCCTCCTTTTCCTCACTTTGGTTTCAACATCCATACCAGGGTCTACTTTATTCTGCTTCCAATATGATGCCTACCTGTTGAATTCTACCTTAATAGCATTTTTTTTTTTTTTTTTTTTGGATCTCAAGGTCTTTACTCTGAGTGAAAAAAGGGAACTCTTAAAGGTTACATACTATATAATTCTATCTATATAACATTTTTGAAATGAGATAATTATATAGATGGAAAACATATTACTGGTCGCCATGGTTTAGGGATGATGCATAAAGAGGGTGGATGTGTCTATAGATAGGTAGCATAAGAGAGAAATTTGTGAGGATAGAACAGTTCTGAATCTTGATTTTGGTGGTGATTACAGAAATCTACATGTGTGATAAAACGACATAGAACTATACACACAAACATTGTACAAATGTCCTTTTCCTTTTTTTAAAAATATATATATATTTATTGGAGTGTAATTGATTTACAATGCTGTGTTAGTTTCTGCTATTTGACTGAATTGTTTTGGAAGGAAAAGAATGGGAAGGGAAAGAAAAAGAGGAGGATCCTTAAGTTCAATCTTAATGAAAATCCCAATTATTTTCAAGTTCTGTTTCATTTAAAAATGTTACTAGGAGCCAAATATAAAAGAAATTTGTTATTTAAATTTTGAAAATTCCAGTTTAATGCAGGAAAAGTTAATCCTCTTTCCAGCATCTTAGGTCCTTAAGAGAATTAAGGTTTGTTTCTCCTCATTTTCTACTTCTTATAGGAAATTTGGACAAAGACGTTTCAGGTTGGTTTCTTCTGAGTCCTACTACTCGACAAGTTACAAAGTAAAAAAGTTCTGTCATAAAATCAAGGTCCAATGACAAATCAAGTAATTTTCAAAGAACGAAAACATAAGTAAATGCATATTTAGTCTGTATCTGAGAATAAATGGATATTCCAAATTTCTGATATCTATTCAGGAGTACTGAGTTTGTCGATCACACCCTACCAAGCTTAATACTACCCTTAGTAGGATATAAAAGAGTCTCATTACTTTCCTCTCCATTAGAAAATACTGTCTGGCTTCTCTGCCTGACTTCTATAAACTGCCTAATCCCAAGAAGGGTATTATAATTTAATTGACTCTCTACCTTTACCTTAAGAAGTCATCAGGGTTAATCTCATCATGATGTGTGTGCCCATCCATAATTACCAGGCCAACAATAATACTCTCAATATAATGGAAAGTGAAATACATATAATTTATATATATTATATATTTATGACTTATAAATACATATCTTATATGTATACATTTAAAATTTATAGATATTTATAGACATTTCAGTTTCTCTTATATTGAGCGTGCTCATTTAAAAGAAGAGTGTATCCAGTCTCCAGGAGGTTGATTGTGATTCCATCTGTGTAACTGCTAAATTTGAGGATACAGAGTAATACTGACTTCATATGAATAAGAATTAGTACAGACTTCTCTGATTCCACTGGGCAACATCTGCCCACATATACACATGTAAACACATGGCTCACATGCTACTCTACTTGTTAGAAAGGCAGCGTGGTGGCATGCAGGAGAAGCTGGAGGTGACAAAGGAGTGATTACCTGGAGGAGTATTGATTTTTTCAAGACTGGCCTTGGTTGTCTCTGATGAATTCCAGGTTGCTCAACAAAGTAAAAGAATAGCTTTAGAGCAGCTATAACTGAATACAAAATAGAGTTGAAGGTGAATCATTTATATGTTTGTTCAAAAGACTCTCCCTTTCTGAAGTGAGCCTGTGTGGATTTGTATGGCACAGGTGAGAACTACACACCCGTTTGTTTTATGGCTAGCCACTCACCACTCCTCCAGTACCCTTCACATATTGGATTTCTCTTGAGGACCCAGCCCAGAAGCACTATTATTCCTTGAGGAAAGACACAAAGGAATGTAAATGCAAAGTTTCATGGTATTAATAATACCATCTGACTGCTTGCAAGGAAGCAGCTGTCATGCTGGTCAAAATATTACACAATATGTTCAGAATTAAAATTTGGAATTAATTTTAATAAATGAATTAATGTTTTAAAAGCTATTCAAAAGGTCTAGAATGAGAATATATAAAAGCACTTATTATTGCACGATACATAATTAGGTAATAATGCAAATCCTGAAATGTCTTAGTTATAGCAGTGCTCTATAAACTTTGTGTTGTTACCCCCAAAAGACCCATTAAAATGAATAAAGGTTTGTCTTTTTTGACTCTGTTGGTACTATTGAATTCAGAGTAAAATTAAAGTGTATTGGAATGGGGAAAGAGAAACAGGAACCCGAAAAACCCTTAAATACAACAGTCCTAAGGGGATTTGGGTAGAAGTACCTAGAACAGTGCTGGCTTTTGATAAGTATTTGATGAATAAATGGATGGAATATGAAGAAAATTAAAGCAGTACATTCTACTGTGGTGAATCTAAACAACATATGGAAAACAATCAATATAAGCGGCATATTTTCCCTTACTTAAATCATGCTTAATCTTATCTAACGTGGAATCATTTAAGTATCATTTTAATAGTTTATATTTGGGTTTGTTTAAATTTAATGAAATTCATTTTATTAAACTTTCCAGCGCCTCAATATATTTTGTCTACCAAGTGAATGAGGTGAGAACACAGAAACTCACATTGATCCTGTACCTTTCCAGTATAAAATTATCATATTTTAAATAAAGATTTGTGTAAAAGATACTAACCATAATTCAATGTGATTGTTGCTGGTGGAGATGTGCCTGTGTGGGATATAGATATGAGTTAGCTTAGCTCCTTCCTTCAATGATCTCACACTCTGGTTTCAGAAACAAACAAAAAATTTGTTACTGTAATATAGAGTTGAACACACATTTTGGAGAGGTAAAAGCTACATGCTATAGGGAGAATAAAGAGAAAGGGATCAAGTCCAGTTTCATAGATCAGGATGTATGTCAAGGTGATGGTGCTAAAGGATGCATAGGATTTTGATGGATAAAGAGAGCAATGAGAAACAGGGAATTTTCATCTGGAACAGACATATCATTTAGAGATAAAAAAACAAAGGGCCTGTTAAGGAAACCCAGAGAATATTCTTCCAGTTTGGATGGGACACAAGATACATGCAAAGAAGTAAGTTCAAAATGTAGCTTGAAGTCACACTGTGGAAACCTTAACAGTCAAATTAGAATTCAACTTGATAGAGTAGGCAAAAAATAAGGACATTCATCTGTTATGGACACTTAGGTTGCCTGCATATCTTGGCTATTGTAAGAATGCTGCAGTGAACATTGGATGCATGTAACTTTTTGAATTAATGTTTTCATTTTCTTCAGTTATATACCCAGGAGTGGAATTGCTGGATTATGTGGTAGTTCTATCTTTTATTCTTTGAGAAACCTCCATACTGTTTTCCACAGTGGCTGCACCAATTTATATTCCCACCAACATTGTACATGAGTTCCCTTTTCTCCACATCCTTGCCAACATTTGTTATTTGTGCTCTTTTTGATGACAGAAGATGTGGCATATATACACAATGGAATACTACTCAGCCATAAAAAAGAATGAAATATTGCCATTTGCAACACCATGGATGGACCTAGATAATATCATACTAAGAGAAGTAAGTCAGACAGAGAAAGATGAATACTATATGACATCACTTATATGTGGAATCTAAAAAATAATACAAATGAATCTATATACAAAATAGAAACACACCAACAGATATAGAAAACAAACTTATAGTTACAAAGGAGAAAGGGGGGGAAGGATAAATTAGGAGTATGGGATTAATAGATACAAACTACTATACATAAAATAGATAAGCAACAGGAATTTACTGTCTAACAAAGGAAACAATATTCAATATATTGTAATAACATATAATGGAAAATAATCTGAAGTATATATATATATATAAAACTGAATCACTTTGCTGTTCACCTAAAACTAACAGAATATTGTAAATCAACTATACTTCAATTAAAAAAAAAATAATCCCCAAGACTGACTGTCAAGGAAAAAACTCTACTCTAGAGTGCAAAGTAGAGGAAACATATCTTAGAATAAAGGGAAAAATAATCTGTGGAAAAGACATAATTTGGAATATCTGAGTTTAAAATTTGGTCTTGTCTTTCTTTGATTTATTTTATCATTGGAGGAATTCTTTAGGCATCAGGTTGATCATTTTTAAAGTAATAATTACCTTCTTATAATGCTTATTATTCTACAATGCCAAGACTTTTATTTTACAGTCAATTAAAAATGTTCATAAAGAAAATACTGGAAGACTTCTCAAAACCATTGCTGAAAATATGCTCCACAGTATTGCCCAAACTTCTTGTGTGGGAAGCCATGGATGAAATGATTCTCAGCATACAGTGCTAGCTTGTCTCTCACTCCTCTGATGACTGGCTAGAACTCCTTCCACATTCAAGCAGAACCCAGTATACTCCCTGTTGTTGAAATTTTCTCTGGACTCATTTTTAGTGCTTTTACTAGCATTCTAAAGTCACACCATTATTAAACTTAAATTATCCCCCTGTACTTAAAAATAAAATGACATAGCATGGCTGAATGGATTTAAAAAAACCAAGATTCATATTGATGCTGACTACAAGAAACTTACTTCAGATTCAAAGACATACACAGACTAAAAGTGAGGGGTTGCAAAAAGATATTCAATGAAAATGGAAACAAGCAAATAAAAAGCTGGGGTAGATTTCCTTAAATCAGAAAAAAAGATATTAAAACAAAGACTGAAACAATAGACAAAGAAGGACACTACATAATGATAATGTGTTCAATCCAACAAGAAGATATAACATTTGTAAATATATATGCACCCAATACAGGAGCACTTAAATATGTAAAGCAACTATTAGCAAACATACAGGGAGAACTTGACAGTAACACAACAATAGTAGGAAACTTTACACTCTACTTCAATGGACACATTATTCAGAGAGAAAATCAATAACAAAACACTGGCCTTAAATGACACATTAGATCAGATGAACTTAGTAGATATACATAGAATATTCCACCCTAAAACAACAGAGTACACATTCATTTCAAGTGCACATGGAATATTCTCTAGGATAGATCACGTTAGGCCAAAAAACAAGTCTCAATTAATATAAGAAGACTGAAATATCAAGCATCTTTTCTGACCACAAATGTCTGAAACTAGAGATCAGTTATAAGAAGAAAACTTGAAAAAAATCATGTAGAGATTAAATGGCATGCTACTAAACAACTAATGGATCAATGAAGAAATTTAAAAGAAACCTTTAGACAAAGAAAAATGGAAACAGCTTTCCAAAATCTATGGAAAAAGCAGTTCTAAGAGGGAAGTTTATAAGACACAGGCTTACCTCAGGGAACAAGAAAAATCTCAATCTAACCTTATACCTAAAGGAACTAGAAAAAGAAAAAATAAACAAAACACAAAGTTAGTGGAAAGAAGGGAATAATAAAGATTACAGCAGAGATAAATGAAATAGGGACCAAAGAAAACAGTACAAAAGATTAATGAAACTAAGAGCTGGGTTCTTTGAAAAGATAATAAAATTGATAAATCTTCAACCAGACTCTTCAGAAAAAAAAAAGAGACCTCCCCCAAAATCAGAAATAATAAAGGAGAATTTACAACTAACACCACAGAAATAAAAAGGACCATAAAAATTACTATGAACAATTATATACTGCTTGGACAACCTAGAAGAAATGGACAAATTCCTATAAATGTAAAATCACCCAAGACTGAATCAGGAAGAGATTGAAAATATGAGCAGATCAATTACTAGTAATGAAATTGTATCAGTAAGAAAAAAACTTCCAACAAACAAAAGTCCAGGACCAGATGGTTTCACACGTGAATTCTATCACATATTTAAGAAAGAGATAACACCTGTCCTTCTCAAACTACTTCAAAAATTGAAGAGGAAGGTATTGCTTCCAAACTCATTCTACAAGTCCAGCAATACCTTAATATAACATACTCCACAATCAAGTGGGGTTTATTCCAGGGTTGCAAGGATGGTTCAATCAATAAATGTGATATAATATACTAACAAAAGAAAGGATAAAAATCACATAAAAATCTCAATATATGCAGACAAAGCTTTTGAAAAATTCAGTACTCATTTGTGATTAAAAACTCTCAACAAAGTGAGTATAGAGGGACCATATCTAAACATAATAAAGGTCATATATGATAGGCCTATAGCTAACATCATATTCAACAGTGAAAAAGTGAACATTTCCTCTAAGATCAGGAAGAAGACAAGGATGACCACTCTTGCCACTTTTATTCAGCACAGTATTGGAAATCCTAGCCAATCAGACAATAAAAAAATAAAAGGAATCCAAATTGGAAAGGAAGCAGTAAAATTCTCACTGTTGCAGATGATGTGATACTATATATAGAAAATCCTATAGACAACACAAAAAACTGTTAGAACAAGTAGCTTTAATATAATAAATAACAATAATAATAATAAATACATTCAGTAAATTTGCAGGATACAAAGTTGATATACAAAAATCTGTTTTATACACTAATAATGAACTATCAGGAAGAGAAATTAAAAAGAAAATAATTCTATTTAAAACTGTACCAAAAAGAATAAAATTTCTAGAAATATATTTAACCAAGGAGATGAAGAACCTGTACTCTAAAAACTATAACATATTGATGAAAGAAGTTGAAGATGACACAAATAATGGAAAGATATACCATGCTCATAAATTGGAATAATTAATATTTTTAAAATGTCCATACTACAGAAGGGGATCTACAGATTCAATGCAATCCCAATCAAAATATCAATAACATTTTTCACAGAACTAGAAAAAATAATCCTAAAATTTGTATGAAACCAAAGAAGCCCCCAAAGAGCCAAAGCCAATTTCATGTTGAATATAATACAAATTATATTCATTAATTTAAAAAATATATTCATTTAACTCAGAGGAAAAATAGAAGATGACTTTGGTGTGCACTTTTTGAGGATAAGCCTTATTTCAATACTTGAAATAAGAAAAGAGTGTTAGGCTCTGAGTGAGCAATAGTAAAATTTGACATAAATTTCATCTAAACCAAGAAGGGATGCTTTACAAAGGATTCTTAGTGGCTGATAGTTCTAATATCTTGGTGAGATAATAACATTTTTTTGTTGCTTGACTTGTATGCTTGCTTTAGGCTGTAAGGAATGTAAAACAATCTCTAAGTTATGACTTTAAGCAGATTTCTCTAAATGTTGTTTATGGTGCAATTTCTTAGTAGTTTTCTCAAAGTAAGGTCCATGGGTTGATGAATGAACATCCCTAGGAAGAGTGGATTTCTGCTTCCAGTAGCAAAATACCTTTGCTCCCTTGGCAACATGAGGCAAAAACAGATAATATAAGGATCATGCTTTAAAAAAAAAAAAATCAGGTTACAAAGCAGAGAAGGATGCCTTGATGAACTGAATTCTTGAGAGGGGTTCCTTACAGATGAGCAGAAAGTTTCATACCTGAGGGAAAGTGTCTGGTTTAGATATGTCCAAGTGGAGCAATTGATCTGACTTACATGAGATTTTTCAGAGATGAGGAGACACCAGCTGAGTATTTAAATGAGAGTATTGTGCAATAAATTGAAATCTATACATATTTAGACTCAGTCTGAAAATCTCATTGCTACACCCTCTTCCCACTAAAAATTTTATGTATAGAGAATATATAGACAAGGGGTTAGAAGGCAGATTTGTGTGTGTGTGTGTGTGTGTGTGTGTGTGTGCAGACTTGCACATTTTCACAGTATTTAGATTCTATAGCTCTTGTGCATTTGAATCAAATGATGAATCAAAACTATCTGAAAATGTGACCAAGTACCTCTCCCATTTTAAACACTGTCAAAATCAAAGGGATTGATCCCTGATCTTCCTAGCTGTTGCAGGAAGTTGTCAGTGGGGCTAATGGGGTAAAGTTAATGTATTTAAAACTGCAGCTCAGCCCCAACTAAACTCAACTCTTGAAGTAATGTGAATGCCCAGCCATCCAGCATATCCTTCAGACATTCATTTTCTGAAAACAAAACAAAATGATATGATATTTCAATCCCCATTCTTCTTCTATATACAATGTTCAGAATACAGTTAAAAATTACTAGATATGTGAAGAAGTAAGCCTGGGCCTGGACCCCACCTAGATCAGCTAAATCAGACCCTGTGGGATAACTAGTTGGAAGAGAATGCTTAAATGGAGGAGGTTTCATGTAACTTAAAAGAAGGAACATAATAGGTGTGAAAGAACAAACATTGCTTTCTGTCATGAATGCTGGGGAGGTGAAATGATTTAAGAAAGGAAGTGAGAAGCATCATATGTTGCATAAGAGAAGGTATAAACCAGATGAAATCGTATTGGTTTCTTTATTCCTTAAAAATAGTCTCCTCTTTTGTCCACCAGAAGTAGAATTTATTAAAACTCACAACTCCATCCATGGAAGTTCAAATTTGCTGTTACGAGTTTTGCAAGAATAACTTTATATTTCAAAGGTTGCTTTTCTTAAAAGCTTTATGCTTGTAAGACAAGCAATTTCTAATCTAAAAAGAGAAAGCACAAATTATATCTTGCAGCTAATTGTACTTTATCAAGCTATTAATTTTAATCAGAAAGCCAATATGGTAGGCTACAAGGAATGGAGAATTAACCAGATGCTCATTGATAAATTAGAAGAGAAAATTCTATGTGAAAAAGCAATGAATGCTTTCTCTGTTATCCTATTTAAACAGATGTTCTGCCTAATCTGCATTCACTTTACTTACTATCTTATCTTTGACCCTTTCTTTGAAGGTATTCATGGAAGAGAATGTCAGTGTTTACCTACCTGCTGTGCTTCCATCTGTCTAAGCAGTGCATGGGTACACACAAATTACATTTTCTTTGAATGACTTTGAATGACAGAACGTAACCAAGACTTCATAGACATAGAATGGTCAAATATTATCTCTTTAGTCCCAGGATAAACTATAACATCATCTTACTTCTGAATAGTTTATGCTAGGAACAGGTGCTTTCAAACACTTCAAACTAGAAATCCTGATTTCCAGATTCCTCAGAGGCCTCTCAAAACAAATTTTTCATGGCCTGCACATTTGGCCATTTTGTTATTAATTTTCTCTGCCTGGACAGGTGGGCTAAGGTAGGAAGAGCAATAGTAATTATTTGTGATATGTATTGATTATCTTAACTGCCCAGTCAAATAAGCTCTCATGTTTGCAGTCTCAGGTGTTCATTGATGGTCTGGGGTTAAAAGCTCAATCTGAAAAGTGCTTGGGCTATTTGGGATTTGTTTCATTGTTCAAATGGCTTGATACTTTTCCAAGTGTACGGGGACGTGAAGCAGATAAAGGTATCTCTGATAAGATGTCTTTCCATATATCTTAAATCAAAATGTATTTCTTGCCCATAAGGGGTTTTAGATATCAGTTTCTTAGTTGGAATAGGGGAGGAGACATTGCAGCTATAAATTGTTGAAACAGAGACCTTAAAAAGTCAAGGATTCTGTTAAAGGTGATATCTTGGTATTCTGGACAAGAACATATATTAACATTATGAAAATATTTCCAAGATGGTCTAATGATATAGCTCATGGCATAAATAAATTTAAGTTCTTAACATATACCTTATCTCTGACAACTATATTGGGGATAGAGACTTTCTCCATCAGAAAAAGCCAAAATAAACTTGGGCTGGTGTTTATTGATACCATTTTTACATAATTTGGGCATAATCTTCTTGAAGTCTGATTTACTTTATAAAAGTGATACAATGAAATAAATCCCTGACATCTTCCCATCCTAATGCATCTGTCTCTGAAAAAACTAGCATTTATAGCAGTGAATAAGAAATTATATCACAACTCAATGTCTTAAAACAACAAACATCTCACATATTCTGAGGAAGCTGGGAACATCTTAGATTTCAATGGTTCATAGTCTCTCGTAACTTTCACTCAAGATGTTGGCTGGAACTTCTGTCATCTGAAGGCATGGCTGGAGCTGAAAGGTAACTTCTAAGAGGGAAATTTTAGAACTGAAAAATATAATACATGAAATAAAAAACTCACTGGATGGACCCTATAGCAGACTGGAGAAGACAGAGATTGATAGAATCTGTCTAAAAAAATGACCCAATTATATGACATCTTAAAGAAACTGACTTATAATAATGTAGGTAGGTTGAACATAAAAGAATGGAAAAAGATACACAATGCAAACACTAATTAGAAGTAACCTGGAATAGCTATACTAATATACTTTTTCTCCCACAAAGTAGATTTCAGAGCAGAGAAAATTACTGGGACAAAGAGGGACATCAAATAATGATAAAAGGTCAATTTACAAGAGGATATAACAATCCTAAATATATGAGTACTAAACAACAGGGCCTCAAAATTCACGAAACAAATGATAGAACAAAGGAAAAATAGACAAATCTACAATTGTTGTTGGGGACTTCAACATCCCTGTGTCAATAACTGGTAGAATTATTAGTAAATCGGTAAAGATACAGAAGAACTAAACACCAAAAACTATAGGATGTAACTAACATTTATGGTACATACCATCCAACATCAGCATACACATTTTTCTCAAGTGCCTATGGAACATTTACCAAGACAGATCACTTCCTGAGCTATCAAAAAAAAAAAAAAAAAAACCTTAAATTTAAAAAGTGAAATAATTAAAAAATGTTCTCTTACAATAATGGACTCAAACTAGAAATCTATACCAGAAAGATAAAAGAAAAATCCTAAAAGCCCTAAATATTTGTAAATTAAAAGGCATACTTCTAAATGTTCTATAGGTCAAACAAGATGTCTCAAGGGAAATCAATTCAATAGGTCTGGAGTAGATTCAACAATGAACATTTCTTATAAGTTTCTGGTTGACACTTATGCTGCTGGTCTATTGTAGATGTAGGGGTGGAGCAGTGGGGGGGCCACATTTTGAAAACTGCTGAGGTAGAGCATTAGAAATGCAGAGTTCCTATTCCAGAGGTATTTATATTGTGCATACAGACAACTATGCCAGGTCATGCACTCCTCTTTATGGAATTATATATAAGAACTTATGATCATGTGTTTCCTACTTGTAAATTTTTCTCTAATAAAGCTTAATTTACATTTACACACCCATGACACTAGTGAGAAACATGCCCCTTTGCCTGGCATCCTAGTTACTTAACATGTTTTTTACCTGTTCAGCCCCTGAAGACCTGCTTGTTACTCCTGTTTAGACAGTGTAATTGAATGATGGCACATAGAATGTATAGTGTAATATTAGCCCTTACTTGATATGTTTGAATTGAGAAAACCAGCAAACATATAATTTGTTCCTACCTCATCACCATATTCACAATTAAGCTAACTTCTACTTTAATTTATGGTGGTGCCTGGTTTGGGTGGTTCAAATAGCTAGATGGGTAACTGAGAGTGATGGAGTATTGATTGCACAATCACCATGCAGTTGAGCCTTTTCTTAAGAAAAAGGAAAAGAAGAAAACAAGAAAAAAAAAGGAAGAAAGCAAAGAAAAAAATAACCAAAAATCCTCTTGTTAAAATTATAAGCAAATATGCAGCTATTCATGAGTGTCTTATACACCTTTAACATTTAACAAAAGGCTCTGTGTAAGACAGGTACCAATCTACAAATGGCACAGATCAATTCAATAAATGGTTATTATGTCCCTATGTGTGTCAGACATTACATTTAAAATGTATAGGGAGTTGAGAAAGATGGCGGAAGAGTAAGATGTGGAGCCCACCTTCCTCCCCACAAATACATCAGAAATACATCTACACGTGGAACTGCTCCTATGGAACACCCACTGAACACTGGCAGAAGACCTCAGACCTCCCAAAAGGCAAGAAACTCCCCACGTACCTGGGTAGGGCAAAAGAAAAGAGAAAAAACAGAGACAAAAGAATAGGGACAGGACCTGCACCAGTGGGAGGAAGCTGTGAAGGAGGAAAGGTTTCCACACACTAGGAAGCCCCTTCACAGGCGGAGACTGCAGGTGATGGAGGGGGGAAGCTCCGGAGCCGTGGAAGAGAGTGCAGCCACAGGGGTGCGGAGGGCAAAGTGGAGAGATTCCCGCACAGAGGATCAGTGCCGACCAGCACTCACCAGCCCGAGAGGCTTGTCTGTTCACCCGCTGGGGCAGGCAGGGGCTGGGAGCTGAGGCTCGGGCTTCAGAGGTCAAATCCCAGGGAGAGGACTGGGGTTGGCAGCGTGAACACAACCTGAAGGTGTTAGTGTGCCAGAGCTAGCCAGGAGGGAGTCCGGGAAAAAGTCTGGACCTGCTGAAGAGACAAGAGACTTTTTCTTGCCTCTTTGTTTCCTGGTGTGTTTGGAGAGGGGATTAAGAGCACTGCTTAAAGGAGCTCCAGAGATGGGCACAAGCTGTGGCTCACAGCACGGACCCCAGAGACGGGTATGAGATGCTAAGGCTGCTGCTGCAGCCACCAGGAAGACTGTGTGCAAGCACAGGTCACTATCCAAACCTCCCCTCCTGGGAGCCTGTGCAGCCCACCACTGCCGGGGTCTCGTGATCCAGCGACAACTTCCCCAGGAGAATGCATGGTGAACCTCAGGCAGGTGCAACGTCACTCCAGCCTCTTCCACTGCAGGCTGGCCCCGCACCCATACCCCTCCCTCCCTGTTGCCTGAGTGAGCCAGAGCCCCCGAATCAGCTGCTCCTTTAACCCTGTGTTGTCTGAGCGAAGAACAGACGCCCTTAGGAGACCTACACACAGAGGCGGAACCAAATCCAAAGCTGAAACCCGGGAGCTATGTGAACAAAGAAGAGAAAAGGATTTCTCCCAGCAGCCTCAGAAGCAGTGTATTAAAGCTCCACAATCAACTTGATGTACCTTGCATCTGTGGAATACCTGAATAGACAACGAATCATCCCAAATTGAGGAGATGGACTTCAGGAGTAAGATATATTATTTTTTCCCCTTTTCTTCTTTTTGTGAGTGTGTATGTGTATGCTTCTGTGTGAGATTTTCTCTGTAAAGCTTTCCTTTCACCATTTGTCCTAGGGTTCTTCCATCCTTTTTTTTGGTTTGTTTGTTTAACTTAAAAAAATTTTTTTTTCTTAATAATTACTTTTTATTTAATAACATTATTTTATTTTATCTTCTCTTTCTTTCTTTCTTTCTTTCTTTCTTTCTTTCTTTCTTTCTTTCTTTCTTTCTTTCTTTCTTTCTTTCTTCTTTCTTTCTTTCTTTCTTTCTTTCTTTCTTTCTTTCTTTCTTTCTTTCTTTCTTTCTTTCTACTTTTCTCCCTTTTATTCTGAGTCATGTGGATGAAAGGCTCTTGGATCAGGGCTGTCCCTCTGAGGTGGGAGAGCCAACTTCAGGACACTGGTCCACAAGAGACCTCCCAGCTCCACATAATATCAAATGGCAAAAATCTCCCAGAGATCTCCATCTCAACACCAACACCCAGCTTCACTCAATGACCAGCAAGCTACAGTGCTGAACACCCTATGCCAAACAACTAGCAAGACAGGAACACAGCCCCACCCATTAGCAGAGAGGCTGCCTAAAATCATAATAAGGCAACATACACCCCAAAACACACCAACAGGCATGGACATGCCCACCAGAAAGACAAGATCCAACCTCATCCACCAGAACACAGGCACTAGTCCCCTCCACCAGGAAGCCTACAAAACCCACTGAACCAACTTTAGGCACTGGGGACAGACACCAAAAACAACGGGAACTATGAACCTGCAACCTGCAAAAAGGAGACCCCAAACACAGTAAGATAAAAAAATGAGAAGACAGAAAAACACACAGCAGATGAAGGAGCAAGGTAAAAACCCACCAGACGTAACAAATGAAGAGGAAATAGGCAGTCTACCTGAAAAAGAATTCAGAATAATGATATTAAATATGATCCAAAATCTTGAAACTAGAATAGAGAAAATGCAAGAAACATTTAAGAAGGACCTAGAAGAACTAAAGAGGAATGAAACAACGATGAACAACACAATAAATGAAATTTAAAATGCTCTAGAAGGGATCAATAACAGAATAACTGAGGCAGAATAACGGATAAGTGACCTGGAAGATAAAATAGTGGAAATAACTACTGCAGAGCAGAATAAAGAAAAAAGAATGAAAAGAACTGAGGACAGTCTCAGAGACCACTGGGACAACATTAAATACACCAAGATTCGAATTATAGGAGTCCCAGAAGAAAAAGAGAAAAAAAAAAAAGGGACTGAGAAAATATTTGAAGAGATTATAGTTAAAAAAATCCCTAATATGGGAAAGGAAATAGTTAATCAAGTCCAGGAAGCATAGAGAGTCCCATACATGACAAATCCAAGGAGAAACATGCCAAGACACATATTAATCAAACTATCAAAAATTAAATACAGAGGGCTTCCCTGGTGGCGCAGCGGTTGAGAATCCGCCTGCCGATGCAGGAGACACGGGTTCGTGCCCTGGTCCGGGAAGATCCCACATGCCGCGGAGCGACTGAGCCCGTGAGCCATGGCCGCTGGGCCTGTGCGTCCGGAGCCTGTGCTCCGCAATGGGAGAGGCCACGACAGTGAGAGGCCCGCATACGGAAAAAAAAAAAAAAAAAAAAAAATTAAATACAGAAAAGAAATTAAATTAAATACAAAGAAAACATATTAAAAACAGTAAGGGGAAAACAACAAATAACACACAAGGGAATCCCCATAAGGTTAACAGCTGATCTTTCAGCAGAAACTCTGCAAGCCAGAAGGGAGTGGCAGGACATATTTAAAGTGATAAAGGAGAAAAACCTACAACCAACATTACTCTACCAGCAAGGATCTCATTCAGATTTGATGGAGAAATTAAAACCTTTACAGACAAGCAAAAGCTGAGAGTTCAGCACCACCAAACCAGCTTTACAACAAATGCTAAAGGAACTTCTCTAGGCAAGAAACACAAAAGAAGGAAAAGACCTACAATAACAAACGCAAAACAATTAAGAAAATGGGAATAGAAACATATATTTAAATGTAAATGGATTAAATGCTCCCACCAAAAGAAACAGACTGGCTGAATGGGTACATAAACAAGACCCATATATATGCTGTATACAAGAGACCCATTTCAGACCAAGGGACACATACAGACTATAAGTGAGGGCATGGAAAAAGATATTCCATGCAAATGGAAATCAGAAGAAAGCTGGAGTAGCAATTCTCATATCAGACAAAATAGACTTTAAAATGAAGAATATTACAAGAGATAAAGAAGGACACTACCTAATGATCAAGGGATCCATCCATGAAGAGGATATAACAATTGTAAATATTTATGCACCCAACATAGGAGCATCTCAATACATAATGCAAATACTAACAACCATTAAAGGGGAAATCGACCATAACACATTCATAGTAGGGGACTTTAACACCCTGCTTTCACCAATGGACAGATCATCCAAAACGAAAATAAATAAGGAGACACAAGTTTTAAATGATACGTTAAACAAGATGGACTTAATTGATATTTATAGGACATTCCATTCAAAAACAAAAAAATACATTTTTTTTCTCAATTGCTCATGGAACATTTTCCAGGATAGATCATATCTTGGGTCACAAATAAATCCTTGGTAAATTTAAGAAAATTGAAATCATATCAAGTATCTTTTCCAACCACCACACTATGAGACTAGATATCAATTACAGGAAAAGATCTATAAAAAAATACAAACACATGGAGGTGAAATAATACACTACTTAATAACGAAGTGATCACTGAAGAAATAAAAAAAATACCTACAAGCAAATGTTAATGGAGACAAGACAACACAAAACCTATGGCATGCAGCAAAAGAGGTTCTAAGAGGGAAGTTTACAGCAATACAATCCTACCCTAAGAAACAGGAAACATCTAAAATAAACAGTCTAACCTTGCACCTAAAGCAATTAGAGAAAGAATAAAAAACCCTCAAAGTTAGCAGAAGGAAATAAATCACAAAGATCAGATCAGAAACAAATGAAAAACAAATGAAGGAAATGATAGCAAAGATCAATAAAACTAAAAGCTGGTTCTTTGAGAAGATAAACAAAATTGATAAACCATTAGCCAGACTCATCAAGAAAAAAAGGGAGAAGACTCAAATCAATAGAATTAGAAATGAAAGAGGAGAAGTAACAACTGAAACTGCAGAAATACAAAGGATCATAAGAGATTACTACAAGCAACTCTATGCCAATAAAATGGACAACCTGGAAGAAATGGACAAATTCTTAGAAATGCACAACCTGCCTAGACTGAATCAGGAAGAAATTGAAAATATGAACAGACCAACCACAAGCACTGAAATTGAAACTGTGATTAAAAATCTTCCAACAAACAAAAGCCCAGGACAAAGTGTCTTCACAGGCAAATTCTATCAAACATTTAGAGAAGAGCTAACACCTATCCTTTTCAAACTCTTCCAAAATATAGCAGAGGAAGGAACACTCCCAAACTCATTCTAAGAAGCCACCATCACCCTGATACCAAAACCAGACAAAGAGGTCACAACGAAATAAAACTACAGCCAATATCACTGATAAACATAGATGCAAAAATCCTCAACAAAATACTAGCAAACAGAATCCAACAGCACATTAAAAGGATCATACACCATGATCAAGTGGGGCTTATCCCAGGAATGCAAGGATTCTTCAGTATATGCAAATCAATCAATGTCATACACCATATTAACAAACTGAAGGAGAAAAACCATATGAACATCTTAACAGATGCAGAGTAAGCTTTTGACAAAATTCAACATCAATTTATGATAAAAACCCTGCAGAAAGTGGGCATAGAGGGAACTTTCCTGAACATATTAAAGGCCATATATGATAAACCCACAACCAACATCATCCTCAATGGTGAAAAACTGAAACCATTTCCACTAAGATCAGGAACAAGACAAGGTTGCCCATTCTCACCACTATTATTCAACATAGTTTTGGAAGTTTTAGCCACAGCAATCAGAGAAGAAAAAGAAATAAAAGGAATCCATATTAGAAAAGAAGAAGTAAAGCTGTCACCGTTTGCAGATGACATGATACTATACATAGAGAATCCTAAAGATGTTACCAGAAAACTACTAGAGTTAATCAATGAATTTGGTAAAGTAGCAGGATACAAAATCAATGCACAGAAATCTCTGGCATTCTTAAACACTAATGATGAAAAATCTGAGAGTGAAATTAAGAAAATACTCCCATCTACCATTGCAACAAAAAGAATAAAATATCTAGAACTAAATGTACCTAAGGAGACAAAAGACATGTATGCATAAAATTATAAGACACTGATGAAAGAAAGTAAAGAAGATACAAATAGATGGAAAGATATACCACGTTCTTGGATTGGAAGAATCAACATAGTGAAAATGACTATACTACCCAAAGCAATCTACAGATTCAGTGCAATCCCTATCAAACTACCACTGCCATTTTTCACAGAACTAGAACAAAAAATTTCACAATTTGTATGGAAACACATAAGACCCCAAATCGCCAAAGCAATCTTGGGAATGAAAAATGGAGCTGGAGGTATCAGGCTCCCTGACTTCAGACCATGCTACAAAGCTACAGTAATCAAGACAGTATGGTACTGGCACAACAACAGACATATAGATCAATGGAACAGGATAGAAAGCCCAGAGATAAACCCAGGCACCTATGGTCACCTTATCTTTGATAAAGGAGGCAGGAATATACAGTGGAGTAAAGACAGCCTCTTCAATAAGTGGTCCTGGGAAAACTGGACAGGTAGATGTAAAAGTATGAGATTAGAACACTCCCTAACACCATACACAAATATAAACTCAAAATGGATTAAAGACCTAAATGTAAGGCCAGACACTTTCAAACTCTTAGAGGAAAACATAGGCAGAACACTCTATGACATAAATCACAGAAGGATCCTTTTTGACCCATCTCCTAGAGGAATGGAAATAAAAACAAAAATAAACAAATGAGACCTAATGAAACTTAAAAGCTTTTGCACAGCAAAGGAAACCATAAATAAGATGAGAAGGCCACCCTCAGAATGGGAGATATTTGTTAATGAAGCAACTGACAAAGGATTAATCTCCAAAATTTACAAGCAGCTCATGCAGCTCAATATCAAAAAAACAAACAACCCAGTCCAAAAATGGGCAGAAGACCTAAATAGACATTTCTACAAAGAAGATATACAGATTGCCAACAAACACATGAAAGAATGCTCAACATCATTAATCATTAGAGAAATGCAAATCAAAACTACAATGGGATATCATCTCATACCAGTCAGAATAACCATCATGAAAAAATCTAGAAACAGTAAATGCTGGAGAGGGTGTTGAGAAAAGTGAACACTTGCACTTATGGTGGGAAAGTAAATTGATACAGCCACTATGGAGAACAGTATGGAGGTTCCTTAAAAAACTACAAATAGAACTATCATATGACCCAGCAATCCCACTACCTGGCATATACCCTGAGGAAACCATAATTCAAAAAGTGTCATGTACCAAAGTGTTCATTGCAGCTCTGTTTACAATAGCCAGGACATGGAAGCAATCTAAGTGTCCATCAACAAATGAATGGATAAAGAAGATATGACACATATATACAATGGAATGTTACTTGGTCATAAAAAGAAATGAAATTGAGTTATTTGTAGTGAGGTGGATGGACCTAGAATCTGTCATACAGAGTGAAGTATGTCAGAAAGAGAAAATTAAATACTGTATGCTAACACATATATATGGAATCTAAGAAAAAAAAAAAAAGGTCATGAAGTACCTAGGGGTAAGATGGGAATAAAGACACAGACCTACTAGAGCATGGACTTGAGGATGTGGGGAGGGAGAAGGGTAAGTTGTGATAAAGTGAGAGAGTGCCATGGACATATATACACTACCAAATGTAAAATAGATAGCTAGTGGGAAGCAGCTGCCTAGCACAGGGAGATCAGCTAGGTGGTTTGTGACCACCTAGAGGGGTGGGATAGGGAGGGTGGGAGGGAGGGAGATGCAAGAGGGAAGAGATATGGGAACATATATATATGTATAACTGATTCACTTTGTTTTAAAGCAGAAACTAACACACCATTGTAAAGCAATTATACTCCAATAAAGATGTTAAAAATATGTATATTATGATCTATGATAGCCATACTATATTCCCTAATTTTATATTGCTTTTATTTCAAATATTTTGATCCATGGAAAAATAATAAAAATTAACAGTGGTTTAAGTTCTTTTTATCAATGTTAACAAATCACTAGTTATAACCAATAGAAGAGCAAGAATTAAAAAAGTAAAAACCAAATGAATTTGAAATTGAGAGGAGAAAATTTTTATCCAAACCTTGCTTTCTTGTATCACATTTAAATAGAAACCTTAAACTCTTCTTTTCTGTTGAGGTTTTAGGGCCTCCTAACTTCTTGCCTATGACTAGCCAATGAGAGCAGAAAAATAGAGGCTTCAGTCTGTAAGTCAGAAACATGTAAATTCCTGCTTGCACCTATGGTTTTTTAAGAACAAATGTAGCTACAGCTATGTTCAGGAGTAGAACCAGTGATGATGACTGCCAAAATAGGATTCTGAGAATGTCTTTTTGAAAGTCTTGTCAATTAATTTTAATGACAATAAGTATAGAAATTAACTGACTTCATTAAGTGACTCCCTTTGCTTAATGAATAACTTAATCAGTGTTGCCCAACTGTTAGGTTTACTCTTTTTTTTTTTTTTTTTGCGGTACGCGGGCCTCTCACCGCTGTGGCCTCTCCCATTGCGGAGCACAGGCTCCGGACGCGCAGGCTTAGCGGCCACGGCTCACGGGCCCAGCCGCTCCGCAGCACGTGGGATCTTCCCGGACCGGGGCACGAACCCGCGTCCCCTGCATCGGCAGGCGGACTCTCAACCACTGCGCCACCAGGGAAGCCCAGGTTTACTCTTTAAGAAACACATATGTAATACACATACATGTAGTCCATTTAAGTACACATTAAGATAATTTTCAATTTCATGGCAGAGAATACCGTTTTCCACTTCTTAGACATAAGTTTTAGTTTCATTTTTTTTCTGGCATTATTGGAATAAGACTGAATGAATGCATCTGTTTTTCCTTTAGCTAACAATCATTAAGCACCCACACTGTTTAGGCACTGGATCTTAATTACCCTGCAGCCCTTTTTCCATATAAACCGTGCAAGTTACATCATCCAATAGGATGATGTAAGGCTACATCATCTTTCTCATCACATTAGCACCTACTAGATGGATTTTCCAAGAGCGCATTGGAGCCTGTAACTCAGTGACCAGGATAAGATTAAGTGTTAAAATTTTCTTGATGGCTAGAAGGGAAGGTGGTTGCGACTACTATTTTAAAGTCTGAGGAAGTTTTTCTTTATCACTAAAGAAAGAGGCTTAAATTTGTTTAAATAAACTTTTTAAAAATTTTAGGATAGTTTTAGAGTTACAGAAAAAATTATGATGATAGTACAGAGAGTTCCCATATACCCTATACCCAGTTCCCTTATTATTAATAGTTACATTTGTAGTTTGTTACAATTTGTTACAATTAATGAACAAATATTGATACATTATCATTATCGAAAGTCCATATTTTATTGACTCCTCGGCTTTTACCTAATTTCCTTATAATGTTCCAGGATCTCATCTAGGAAACCATATTATAATTAATTGTCATGTCTCCTCAGGTTCTTCTTGGCTGTTGCAGTTTCTCACGTTTTCCTTGTTTTTGCTAACCTTGATGGTTTTCAGAAGAAGTGAACAGATATTTCGTAGAATAGCCCTCAGTTGAGATTTGTCTGATGTTTTTCTCATGATTAGACTGGAGTTACAGGTATTGGGAAGGAATAATCACAGGGGCAAAATGCCATTCTCACCACATGATATTAATGGGACATACTATCAACATGATTTATCACTGTTGGTATTATCCTGGTCAAACTTTGCAATGTTTAACAATTTTGTCCATTTTAAAGTTATTCTCCACCCCACCCCCCTTTTTCTATACTGTACTCTTAGGAAGCCAGTCACTATGCACAACCCACACTTAAGGAGTGGAAAGTTATGTTCCATCATTTAAAGAATGAGTATCTATTTAAATTATGTGAAATTTCTCTGCATGGGATATTTGTCTATTCCCCCCCCCATTTATTTATTTATCCAATCATTTATTTACATCAGTATGGACTAATGGGTACTTATTTTATTCTTTGTGTTATAATCCTATACTACTTTAATTGTCTTGCTTTAGAGATTGAGAGCTCTTTCATTTGGCTCTTTGACATAACATAATTCCTGTCTGTGTGTGTGTGTGTGTGTGTGTGTGTGTGTGTGCACGTGTATTTAATTCGACTTTCTTACTTTTTCTTACTTTTCTTATTTTCTGCCCCAATCTTAGAATCAGCCACTTCTCCAAAGAGTCTTGGTTACTTTTTTAGAGCATGGCATTGGACATCAAGATCTTGATTCCAGGTATGCTTGTTACTGCTAAAGAGTCATTGTTTCTAGACTCAGCTGACAGAAAAAGGAAATATATATATATGTTTGTGTACTAACTGGTATATATGCATGTATTTGTAGATATCTCTATATGTAACCATCTATATCTATGTTAACTAAACATGAGCTCATATTGATGTCTCAATCTCTGTCCATTAACACATGGATTATTCTTGTCTTTTCCCCTTGCTATTCTGTAATCCCTAACTCCAACACTGATAATCTGAATCTTTTCATCTGCTAACCATTTACTTGTTTAATTCTAGTGTACACATATAGCGGTTTCAGAATTGTTAACCCATACCTCTGGGAACCAACTTTATCAATTAGAATATAGTGCTCACTACAACTCCTTTTTAAATCTAGTCTTACAGACTACATTATTTTCCTGCCTGATTGATCTGTCAATTACTGATTGACACAGGACTGTTGATGTCTCCAACTATAATAGTGTGTTTTTCCATTTCTCCTTCAGTTCTATTAGTTTTTCCTCACATATTTTGAGATTCTATTGTTAGGAGGATGACTGTTTAGGACTGTTATGTCTGCTTATAAAATTGACCCCTTTATAATATGTAATACTCCTCTTTATCCCTAATACACTCCCTTGTGCTAAAGTCTGCTTTGTCTGAGATCACCAATCTTTTAATTAGTGTTTGCATGGTGTAGCTTTCTCTAACCTTTTTACATTTAATGTACTTGAGTCACTGTATTAAAATGGGTTTGGTATAGACAATATACAGTTGATGTTTGTTTTAAAATTCAGTCTGACAATCTCTGATCTGGTGATTTTAAACCATTTACATTTAAAGATGTTCCAGAAATTGATATAAATATATTAATATCCATCATATATTTAACTGTTTTGTGGTTAACTTAAATGCATATATAACTGCATTTATTGTTTGTTTCTTTTTATTTCTGTTTTTCCTCGAGTCAAAAACCACCAAAACCCACCTGGATAAGATTGAGAAATTAGATTAATTTC
This sequence comes from Kogia breviceps, assembly GCF_026419965.1. Taxonomy (NCBI): domain Eukaryota; kingdom Metazoa; phylum Chordata; class Mammalia; order Artiodactyla; family Physeteridae; genus Kogia; species Kogia breviceps. The sequence goes on from NC_081328.1 coordinate 27,775,990, forward strand.
TTTGGCTCAGGTGAGTTTGTGTTGTTTTCATCTCTTGATGAAAAAGTGTCATTCAGTCATAATTTCTCTTTCATTTATGATGTGCAGAGGAGAGGAGCAATATAGTGTTATTTGAAAGTGGACTTAGGTTAGGTAAAAATGTATATTGTTAACTTTAGAGCAATCACTAAAAATTTTTAAACGAAGTATAATTGACACACTGAGAGGAGATAAAATGAAATAGTATAAAATGTTCAATTAAAACCAGAGAAGTTGTGTTGTTTTCATGGTGGTCACATCCTCATCCGTATTAAAATGCAGTTGAATTAATTTACATATTTGATGGTTGGAAAACTCAGATCCCCAAAGAACGCAAAGTGATTTCTCAGCTACAATCTTTAGTCCACCCAAAGGGAAGTCCTTCAGGATCATTCACTTTTAGTAGGCAAACATTTTTATTTGCTCCCAGGTGAGTGGCCCTGAGGCTGTGTAGCTCCTCTATCAAGAACAGGCAGAACAGAAACTAGAAAGGGTAGATTAAAAACAAAGGGAAAAGTTAATAGAGGTTACCAATATAATTGATAAAAATTAGATTGAAGTGGTTTCAGGATTTCCATTATGCCAAAAAGATAGAAAATTTCAGCTATTATTTTATTTCCTGCTGTAATCTGAAATAAAAAGGTTAAAAGTGACCTTCACTAAATTAGGATAGTTTTGTTTTGCCACTGGGAATACTAAAAAAAAATTAACATGTTTTGATTTCATGTTGTTTGAAATATGCCAGGCAAAGAAAATTAGGTAAACCATACAAGCTGAGATATTTGTAGATTGTTTTATAGGCTAACATTTGCCAACTGTCTATGGTGTAGAAAGCATGAGATGGGTGTGTCGATTTCCCACAGGGTCTGTTTTATTAGAAGCCATTGCTCTACATACGCAGAATGTCTGTGCTTGAACTCCGTGGCCTTTTCATGTCCAATGACATGATACTGGCTCATTCTTAAGAGTGGTTCATGGTGATGCAGCCAGAGACCTGAAGTTCTATCCCTGGAACATTGTGCTTGCTCCTCTACTTCTCAGGCAGCATCCACTGGTGTATTTCATGAATGGCAACATTAGCATTCCTCTCACCCTGCTCTGGTGTCTTGTTGAAACTTTTCAGAGACTTGTTTCCAGTAGCAATTTAGAATTTTCCCTATTACACTGATTAATTTATTTCATCTAGAACTTTGAAAATGGATAAATCAAACCTGTGAGCTTTGAGCCCCACTTTGTATAAGAAAGAACCTATTTTTTAAAAATATTGCATATGTTTTTATGTCTGACTTCACATATTTTCTAATCAAGAAAGATCACTCAAAGATTTATATGGAATATGAAAGAGCCCCATTACATCACACCAACTAACAATATTTACAAAATTCTTTCTGAATATTTTGGCAAAAATTTTTATTACAAGGGAGAAAATTTACCTACATATCTCCCTAAGCTAAGTGTTCTCTCTCTCTCTCTAGCTCTTCCTCCCATCCTTTCTTCTCTCCCTGTCACTCTCCTTTCTATGCTCTTCAACATTATTCTATTGTTTATAAGAGCTAAGCATCTTCGTTGTCTTGATTTTTTTTCCTAGATCTCATTTATGTATCATTTAAGCAGCAGTTATATAGGTTATATGGTTATATGTTGTCAATATGGAGCTTAGTTAAGATGGTGATTCCAGGTCTTATTTTCTTGAATTCTGTTTACCAGATGCACTTGTTATATTCTCTCTACCCAGCATTCTTTGAACACTATTACTATATTTGGGGTATTTCCAACCAAATTCAATCTTTCAGGTTTCATTAAGTTCCTTTGTATCTAGTTCTGAGGCATATGTCCTAGACTTCACCTGCTGATGCCTGCCTGCTATGGATTGAATTGTGTCCCCTTCAAATCCACATGTGGAAGCCCTAATCCACAATGTGGGTGTATTTGGAGATAGAGTCTTTAAAAAGTAATTAAAGTTAAGTGAGGTCATGAGGGTGGGGCCCTAATCCTATAGGACTGGTGGCCTATCAGTTTTCTCATCTCTTTTTTTATTGATTAGTGTGTCATTTTGATATATTAACAAAACTTGTCTTTTGTCTGTAATACATGTTTCAAACTTTTTTTTCAAGTTTATTGTTTGCCTTTTAATTCTTTAGTGTTTATTCAGAAATTTTCTCTTTTTATAGCATAAACATTCAACCGTTTCCTTTAATGTGTTAATATTTCTTTGCATACTCTGAAAAACTTCATTCGTGAAGATTTTAAAATTACTTTTTAAAATTTTTTATGGAACTTTAAAATTATTATTTTTATATTTAAATTGTGATTCATAATGGATTCAGGAAAAAAATAGATTCAGGATTTTACTTTTACTAATGATTGAATAATTGTCCCATGTACTGAATAATCTGTTTTTCTCCTACCAATGTAAAATGACACATCTATCACACTCAGTTTCCTTAAGTTTTTATGCCCATTTTGGACATCCATTCCACTATGTTGATCCATATGTTTAATCCTGTTCCTGTAGCTTCTCTGAGTGTTTCTCTTACTTTTTAACTCTAAGGGCACCAGACTTTTCCTTAGAACAATGTTTCCATGAAGCACTCTGAAGTGCTCTTCTCTCCCATGCTCCTTATGGCACAGAGCTAGGGGGTAGGATGGTTTCATGTTCCTCATTACTGCTCCAGACTATTCTCCATTTTTTTCCTCTCTAAAGATACCCAAATTTAAGTCTGAAGTCTTCAAACTGATCTTTGAGTCACTCTCATTCAATCTTTGAAGATCTTAATTCTCGCTCCCTGTTGGTTTTATTATAATGTTGGTGACTTCCATATCTATGTAGATGATTTCTGTGCCTGAACTTTCTCATCTCTAGTAAGCTTATCCCACTAATTCCTACAATCATGTACTGGCCCTCTTCGTTTCCACAATAGCAACATTCCTTAATTCTCACTTCTCAGTTTCTGGATTCCCTTCCTCCAGTGATCTTCTTTTGCAGGTACATAAGTCAGTATTTCCACAGCCATGTGCTAGCCTTGTTAATACCAGTATTACTGACCTCTTCATTATCTCAATTTAAACATTCCACTCTTCAACTAACACCTGCTATTTTTCTAGCTCACTCCCTCTAGTCCCCCATCTCTAACATTCCTTCACACACTTGTGCTTAAAACCCATCAGTCATACCACCTTTGTACTGTTTCTCACCCTACTCCATACTGCATCTTCTTACCCAAATATTGGAATCTCTCCCTTGCATGCATTCTCTCTCTTTATCATACTGACTTGCTAAACTGATTAACTCCAACTCTCCATGGATTCTGCCCCTGCACAGGATTGAACCCAGCTGGAGAAAGCACCTAGCCATTCTAACCATTAAAAGATCTCCTTTTTAAATTCATGATTGTGGTTTCATGTAGGCTTTTAATACTGCCTAGCAGACAGACTATATTTCCTTGGTCTATTCAGTCTCTCACTCCCCTAGATGACAATTTCATTCATTCTTTTCTCTCCTCAAATCCCCCACAAGACCTTTTCCTACATCCTCACTCTCAGCTAAGAACCTTGTTTCATATTTCACTGAGAAAACAGAAGCAGCCAAAAAGAAATTCCCAAGCTTCCACCATCTCCTCAGTTGAGCTGCCTGCACCAATTCCTTTGCTTTCTCTTCTGGTTCTATGGCTTTCCATCTATGTTCCTAATCAGAGCCAAGTCCTCAACTTGTGTGCACCCTTTGTTCATTCCTTCCTAGTGTCCCTCATTAGTTTCAGTTAATCACCTCAGTCTCTAAGTATTTTAGTGCCCATGGCTATAACTTTTGGATCTCTTTTCTCTTTTTCTATCCACAGTCACCATTTGGTAATCTCACCTGATTTCTTGGCTTTTAATATTATCTACTTTTGCATGACTCCCAAATTGACTCCAACCCAGAACTTTCTTCCAGACGTCAGATTTGTATATACAACTGTCTCTATGAGGATAGATGTTATAGATTGATACATCCTCTGAAATTCATGTATTGAAGCCCTAATCCATTTGTTACCTATTCAAATGGCTGAGGCATGTCTGTAGAATTCTAGGAATTTCATGAATCACCATTTGAAAGTCATAACTGTAATCAGTAAAGGATTTTTGACTAGGTAAGGAAGACAGCTTAGTCTCCTAGAACTTTCAAAACTTACCAATACCAAAATGCTTATATTTTAAAAATAGACTTAGTTTTCATTATTTAGTGACTTTGAATGCCATTTCTTGCTGAGACGAGTACTAGAGTTTGGCAAATTATTTTGCATGGACTTTCTCAATTCACTTTCCTAGGATTCTGGGAGAGTTAGAAACTATTGAAGGATATTAAGCCTTTAAGTTAAGTCCAAGATATGGCCAGTGACAAAAACTTTATATACAACCTATTTTTTTTAAAGAATGTCTAATTCTATTCCACTCTATTTATATCCAAAATAGAGAAAGCTTCAGGGAAAAGTGTCAAACCACAATATAAAGCCAACTCAAGTAGTTACAAAGAAGAGGGTTTTCTGCATGTGTTGAAAGTTATTTTGACATTTCTATAAATAAGCTCATCTCACATTTCTGTGCACTTCCTTCACTTAATAAGAATTTTAAAAGTCTATTAGCAGAGTTTGCTCTTTTATACATTATCTAAATTTCAGTTAACTTATTTTTTTACTTTTAGATGAAAACTGGGTGGAAATATTGCTACTGAATTTCTACACTCATTAAAATAGTTTAAAGTGTAACTCTATCTCTCTGAAAAAGCAACTTGTCACTAAGGTGTCTATTTGAAAATACGTTTGATTAATTCTATACAGCTGCCCAATATCAATTGTCAAGGGTGCAGACTGAAATCTGCAATAAAACTGAAATCATGTAAACCAAAACATATTTGTTCTGTTTGAAATTATTAGAATTTCATGATTAGACAACATGACAGAATTATCTGGTAATGTTCCAGGAGTCTGATTGTCTCATAGAAAATAAGGAGCTAAGGAAAGAGAAACTTACAATCATAGGTGTTTCTAATGTCTGCAGTAATTTTCTAATTTAGAGTAGAGGAGATTATTTTCATGGTGTAAGCAAATGGGTTCTGTGTGTGTTGGGGTAAATAATCCCTTCATCAATTTTAAAATAAAAAGAGGAACAATACAGCAAAAAGATAAATGAAAGAAATGTGTGCACCATCTATCTAATCACCTCAGTTACTTCATATTTTTCTCCTGTAGTTAATGAGTATTTATTAAGTACCCACCACATCTCAGGAAGTATGACAGGTGCTGGGAACATGGCAAAAATCCAGGACAGGATTTCCCTCTGCATTCATGAAGCCTAAAGGGTGAGAAAAACACGAAGTGAACAATTACAAGTATGACGAATGACATCTGGGAGGTGTGTGCACAAAGATCTAATTTGGCCTATGAAGACTTCCTTGAAAATTGAATTTTACTGAAGCTTGAAAAAATGAAGTGCAGGAGTCTGAGGAGAAAGGAAGAGACTATTCCAGCATTTTACCTGCAACAGGAGAGAACTTTTCTTATTCCAGATACATAGAAAGTTCCAACGTAACCGCATAAAATAAAGGGAATAAGAGTGTATGAGGTGAGCCTAGAGGAACTACCGGGAATCAGAGACTCATGTTATTTGATCCAAATCAATAGAATAATTCTAAGTGGAGATGGGTAAGCATGACAAGATTTTCATTTTAAAAGATCCCTTTAACTGTTTGAGAAAAGAATAATGATTCCCAAAAGAGAATGGCAGTAGAGAAAGAGAGAGGTGGTTGAGTTTTGAGCTTTTAGGAATACGCCTCCATGAGATTTAGTAATGATTAAGCAGAGGTGAGAAGTGGAGGAGAAGAGGACAGGTGTGAATCTTAGGTTTCTGGTGTGGGCACATAGGTAGGCCAATTAATGGGATGAGGAAGACAGAGGAAGAACAGATTTGGGGGCTGAGAAACAAAGAATTCACATGCGTGGTTCTAAAGCTCAAATGACAATTTGAATCTGGAGATTTACATTTGGAGACCATAAGTGTTTAGATGGCATGGAAAATAGTGATAGTGGACAAGATTGCCTGGGGAAGAGAAAAATGAAATGAGGAAGTGTGTGGGGTTTTTCAAAAGTATGGTGGGGATAAGTAGTATTAAAGCCTGAGGTAGGAAACAGGTGTGGGAAAGGGGAGCTTTATGTAGAGGAGACTGAGACTAGGAATTGAGAAATATTGGTAGAGGAAACTACATAGAGGGGTTTATTTTTGTGCTTTTCTCAGGAAAATGATGACTGTAATACCTAGCTTTTTTTTTTCATATTCTCCTCTGACATTATAAATTCATGTTTACTGTCAAGTAGCTGAAATAACCTCTAAAGTTAGATGTACCTGTCTTTCTTTGCATGGTAGTGTGGAGAACTGAGGGTCATGATGACAGAGACAAGTATGAACTGCCCCAAATGCACAACAGTTGACATTAAAAAGATAAAAGTCACACGTGCGCAAAGATAATCAGGGAGTGCAATGTTAGGATCAGACAAGAGTGAATGCAAGGTAGACCTTTAAAGGAGACAAACTGGGGCACTTTCTGATGAACAAGATGTAATACACAAAGAACATATAAGTCTTTGTATAGCTACTAAAATACCATCACAATACATAAGAAAAAAACAAAAACAAGCAAAAGCAAAAATAAGACAAGAGACTAACATAACACATCTCTTAGCCAGCTATGGATAAAATAGACAGACAAAAAAATGAATATGACTAAGGAGGATAAATAAGAGGATAAATATGTCAATGATATAAATCTATATTCCAGACTCTATGATGCTAACACAGAATGTCCCTTCAAATTAATCAACCCAGAGTGTTCATACACATGCACACACACAGACATGCACACTCATACATACATATTATTTTGCTTTTTGGGGAGATATACATGTATATTTCTCTTTATATATGTTTATACATATGTAAATCATTGTTCTGTTTAGTTTATACAAACACATCTCTATCCTAAAAAGCATAACTTCCAAAAGTTATTGATATGATCATAAGCTATATGATAAAGGTTATATTCTCTAAGCTGAGTACATTGAAACTAGAAATTACTAATAAAATAGAAAAGTAACACAAAAACAACTACTTAGAAATATAAGGCACACAAAATAACTTGTTAAAATGTGAATTAAAGTAGTCTAAAAACTAAAAATAATAAAAACATAAATCACAATATAAATAATATTGTTGAAAATTGTACTCAGAAAAACTCATTTCTTAGACACTTGTGTTATTAAATAATATAATACAAAAAGAATTAATTATTAACTGAACCTAAGTTGGAAGAAAGATTTTTAAAAACCTAAGGAAAATTAAATGAGGAAATAAAGATAAAAGAAGAGGTTAGTGAGATAGAAAACAGAAAATAAATAGAACAAAGAATAAATAGAACAAACAAAATCTAAAAACTGGTTCTTTGCAGGGCATGACAAACTACTTTGTGACCTACTGTAAACTGACCTATGAAAATTTAGTTCTTTTTAATACACAAAGGTAGCTTCCAAAATAGTAAAATATTGTAGATAAAAGTAGCTTCTAAAACCTCATTACCAGTTATTGATGACAAGTCTCAGACTAAAATTTGTCATGAATATCAACATTTATTTATTTTTTAAATTTTACATGTGAAACAGAACATTTCAAACATTTTGCACTATAAATGATTTCATGTGCACTTGCTTTTATTGGGTGAAGTGCTCTATATATGTCTTTTATATCTAGTTGATTTATAGTGCTGTTCACATCCTCTATTTTCCTATTTAACTTTAGTATAGATATTCTATCAATTATTTAAGAAATCTCCAACTATTAATGTGAAGCTGTCTATTTCCCCCTTCAGTTCTATGTTTTTTGCTTCATACATTTTGGAGACCTGTTGTTTGGTCCTTATGTTTGGATTATTATACCTTCTTGATTAATTGACCTTTTTATCAATATATGGTATGCTTCTTTGTCTCTTGTAAGAGTTTTTTACTTGAAGTCTATTTTGTCTGATATTAGTATAGCAACCCCAGCTCTCTTTTGCTTGTATTTGCATGAAGTATCAATTTCTATCCTTTCAATTTTAACCTGTTTGTGTCATTGGATCTAAAATGAGTCTCTTATAGACAAAATACAGTTTTTAAAATCCAGTCTGCCAACCTCTGACTTTTGATTGGAGAATTTAATCCATTTACATTTAAAGCAATTGCTGACAGGAAGGTCTTACTTCTGCCATTTTGATATTCATTTTCAGTATGTCACACTTTTTTTGTCCTTCATTTTCTTCATTACTGCTTTCTTTTATGCCTTCTTTTAGGTGATTCTTTGTAGTGTACCACTTTGATTCACCCTCAATTCCTTTTGTGTATATATTTTTAGATATTTTCTTAGTGTTTTCCATGGGAATTACAGTTACTATACTAAATTTATAACAATTTATTTTTAATTTATATTATCTTTGCTTCAATAGTATACAAAACTCTTCTACAATACAGCTCTATCCCCCTTTATACTGTTATTGTCACAAATATATCTTTATACATTTTGTATTCATTAACATAGACTTACAATAATTGTTCCATACATTTGTCTTTTAAATAACGTAGGAAATAAGAGGAGAAATTGCAAATCAAAAGTATAATAATACAATTTTTATATTTACTTATAGAGTTACCTTTACTGGAGTTCTCTATTTCTTCATATGGCTTTGAATTACTGTGTATTTGAACCTGAATTATGTCCTTTAGCATTTCTTGTAGGCCAGGGCCAGTCAGCTTTTGATGAACTCCCTCAGCTTTTGTTTATGCAGAGATTATTGATTTCTCCTTCATTCTTCATGTATAATTTTGTTGAGTATGGAATTCTTGGTAGACAGTTTTTTGTTTTTTGCTTTTTCCTTGTAGCACTTAAGAAAACATCATCCCACTCTCTTCTGGCCTATTCAAGTCTTTTGCTGTTTAAAAAATTAGATTGTTTGATTTTTGTTGTTTAGCTGTAGGAGTTCTTTACATATCTGGATATTAACCCCTCTTCAGATATATGACATGCAAATATTTCCTCCCATTTCATAGGTTTTCTTTTCTCTCTGTTGTGTCCTTTGCTGCACAGAACTTTTAAAGTTTTTTTTAGTCCAATTTATCTATTTTTCTCTTGTTACCTGTGCTTTGGATATTATATTCAGAAATCATTGCTAAATCCAATGTAATAAGCTTTCTTTTTATGTTTTTTCCTAAGAATTTTAGTTTTAGTTCTTATATTTAGGTCTTTTATCCATTTTGAGTTAATTTTTGTATATGGTGTAAGGTAAAGATCCAACTACATTCTTTTCCTTGTAGATATCCAGTTTTCCCAGCATCATTTGTTGAAAAGACAGTCCTATTCCCTTTGAATGATCTTGGTACCCATTTAAAAAAGCATTTGACTATATAAGAGGTATACTTCTGGGTTCTTTATTCCTTGATCTATATGTCTGTCTTTATGTCAATTTCAAACCTGCTTGGATTTCTGTAGTTTTGAAGTAAGTTTTGAAATCAGGAAGTGTGAAAACTCCAACTTTGCTCTTCTTTTTCAAGATTGTTTGGGCTGTTATGGATTCCATATGGATTTGAAAATGGATTTTCCTATTCCTGCAAAAAAAAAAAATCACCTTTGAGATTTTGATAGAGATTGCATTGAACCTATAGATTGCTTTGGGTAGTATTGACATCTTAATAATATTGTCTTCCAATCCATGAACATGGGGTGTATTTTCATTTACTTGGGGCTTATTTATCTTTTTAGGCAACATTTTGCAATTTTCAGTGTACAAGTTTTTGCATCCTTGGTTTAGCTTATTCCTAAGTATTTTATTCTTTTTGATGCTATTGTTAAGATTTGGTTTCTTTATGTCCTTTTTGGATTCGTCATTGTTAGTGTTTAAAAATGAAACTGATGTTGGCCATCTTTGAAGATCTCTCAGGGAGGGCAATATTTTAAATATGTTGTAGCTAATCTATATGCATTGAGTGTAACCCATCTCTCCAGGAAAAGTCCATTATAACATTTATTGTAAAGATAAATAACTCACTAATTTTATTGGTGAAAATTCATTTCTGATATTAACTATGCTAATTTACAAAGCTTCTGGTGTAACTGGTATATCAATAGCTGAAGAACTTATAGTAATCACATTTGAAACATAGACTTCCAAAATAGTATGCTAGCTGGGTCATGAATTTATAATTAGGTCTATGGATTTTTTCACCTTAAGTGTAACTTAGACTAATACATACATAGTATCATACTGTCTATGTTGATGTATATTGAAAGTAAATTGCCAATTCTAATTAATAAAAAAATGAGAGTATGCAGAAACACACAGAATTAGAACTGAAAAGTGAACCATTCACAGATACAGAGAACATTTTTTAAAATGTGAGAGAACACTTTTTATCACATTATGCAAATGAATTTAAAACTTGGGAAAAAATACTATTTTTAAAGGAAAATATATATCATCAAAACTGTCTTTAAGTAGTAAGAGAAAATAGGAAAATAGCCATGGAAATACCTGAAAAAGTTATTGGAGAACTATCTTCTAAAAAGAAAAGAAAAGAAAAAAATGAACAACTAGCCTTATATATTTCATTGGTTAATTCTCTAGAGAATTCATTAATCTGATGTGACTTGTGAGGTTCAGGGGCATGAAGAAATAAGACAGACATCAAAATTATTTTTATTTTTGGAAGACAGTCAATTTAATACAGGATGCATAAAAAGAAAAATACATATAGAATTTAATTTATTAATCTTGATGAAAATATTCTAAATTAATAAATAAGTTCATAGAGTCTAGCTGTAAATTAAAAGAATACTGTGGCATGACAAAACAAGGTTCATTATAAAAATATAAAGATGGTGAAAATAACAATCTATTCATTAAAAGCATAACAGAAATAAAACCTTGTGATCATTTCAAAAAGTGTCAGTCTCATGTTTAATATGAAATACTAGAAACATTTCTATTAAATTTACAAACAAGACAAAGAGCCCACAGTCACTTTTAACACTGAGTAGAAAAAACTAGCTTATTTCCATTAGACAAGAACACAAAATAAGAGATATGAATAGCAGCAAAGAGTGAGTAAAACCTTTACTTTTAGCTGACAAAACCAAAGAGAAATGATTACAAACTATTTTGAAACAATAAGTATACTGATGAGTTTGAAAGTAATATATAAAAATATTACTTTCCTATAAACAAATGTAGTTTATACCTGGAGAAGTGAGTCTTCAACCTTTTAGTGGATGAAACTGCTTCTGCTTCTTGGATTGGGAAGGTGGAAGTTTGAAATATACCTTTTTATCTCTTCTGAAAACACTTTAGAGGATCCCTTTGGTTACCCTAATTAAGGTAAGCACCCCTAACTGTTGAGAAAGGCTGTAGCAGGACTCCATATGGCCTGGCAAAAGGCCTCCCTAAACACTCCTCCATACTGAGTGCTGGTTCATGGGAATAAGCTGGGTACATTTTCATAGTAGTCATGTAACCTGTTGGGAGGAACCCAACTATATTGAGACCCCAGTTTTTTTTTCATTTGAAGCACAGTGTCATTAGAACTTACTAATGGAGTCAGAGTGTTGTGAATTCTGACTGGAAGTGACAGCTTAGCCTAATGTGGGTATAACTTTTGAGAAAAGCATCTAGACCAGAGTCAGGGTGTAACATCCAGGTCTAGAGTAGAGGCTCATAAGGAAAGGCTGGTTCTAACACAGCAAGGGGCTGAGACTAAAATCCCTAAACTGACCCAGACATCAGACCACAGTAGCCCTGATTTGGGAATAACTGAGATTGTGAATGCAAATGTAAATGTGTAGCTCAATCTTGGAATCACCTAGTAGATACACATCTACTAACATTTCTAATAGATACACATCTACTAGCATTTCTAGTAGATACACATCAATAGGGCCAGCTTTAAACAAAAGGGCACTTTGAAGAGGAAGGAGCAATGGCAGTCGGGGGCTAATTGTACTCTCTAGTTTCCCTCCACTTGGCATCTGAAGGGAAAACAGATGTCTAAGTAAACCACCTGTATTCCTAGATATTTCAATGGAGAGACTTCAAGAGGGAGAGAAGGATATTTCCTGCCAAAATGGGCAATGACAGAAATATACTGGAAAAATAACAACAGGGAATAACATTTTTAAGGTTATTGTCTTGCTGGATACGTAAACAATACCCAGTGAATCATGGCACATTTATTCAGTGGGATATATATTAAAAAGATGAGGTAAAAAGGATAAGGCAGTTTTTTACATACAAATTTGGAAGGGAATTAGAAGTATGTATCAAGGAAAGAAACACATCTATAAGAGGATTCCATTTGAGGAAAGTCTGATCTTATCCCCTGCATGAACATATACACATACATATGAATACACACACATTTGCTTATTGATACATGAATATGTTCATTCTCAAAACTATTTACTATGATTTCCTCTAAAGAATGGAAATTGAGTAGCAAATAGGAATTTTATTTTTTATTCTCTATATTTCTAAGCTCTTCACATTTCTGTATAATAATGTGTTCGTTTTATGATAAAACCAATGGATAATTTTTAAATATATTTTTTAAAAATCTGAGAGTGGTAATGCTCAACTAGTACAAAAACTTAGTAATGGAAAGGATTCAGTATATTTAACGGAATGGAAGTCTTATTAAAAATTATTTCCTCTTAGTAGGGAAATGTACTCAGTTTAACAATTCTAACAATGTCTATAATAATTTAGTAAGCATTTATTAATTTAATTTTAAAAATAAAGAATTTACAAATCCAAAAATTTTGAATTGCTCATATGTCTAATATTGTTCAGAGGGAAAAACAACTTCATGGGATTTTAGAAAGGAAGGTTGACAGTTGCTTCAAAGATCGTTTCAGTTTATGGAAGAGCACATCAAAGTGAATTTGATAGATTTTCTTATTGCTTAAGGCAGCCAACAAATAGATGCTTGAGAGGATAGACTTTTGAGGAAAAGGATGCATGATAGAAAATGAGTAATGATAGTAAATTAATAGTGGTATAAATTCTTATAAATCCTATGAAATCAGTACAGCAAAAGTCTTATCTAAATAGCTGAGGTAGCTTGAGGTTTAAATAACATTATAAATTGCTAGATTGACCAAAATTCTATGACAATGAAAGAATTTTAAATAAAATTGTGTTTAATTGATTTCCTTTGAGTCAAAAGTTACAGTCATATTTCCCACTAAGAATCAATCTTTGGAGGAAGACAGCTTTTACTCAAGACCTTTGGAGAAAATAGATGGTGGTATGAGATTCTGATACAGTAGATTCTCATTATCATGGTAGTTATATTCTATAAAGTTGCCATGAGCACTAGATTAATTAATACTGAACCACTTCTCCCATATTGAAATATAGGGTTATGTTCTTTCAAGTCTTTGGTCCCATTTTTTTGTGAATTGATCAATACATAACTTGGTTTTGTGTGTGTGTCTGTGTCAAGACACCTTACTTAATATATATTATGGATTCACAAACATTAAACTTCCAGTCAACAGCATCGTGACTCATGTCTTATCTAATGTGTATATTTTCTCCATAGGGCACATCAAAGCCTTCTTGGATTTAGAAACACTATGCAGCACTTTGGCACTGTGCTTTGGGACCATTTTAAACAGTAAAATCACCAATAAAAAGCACAAAAATGCAAAAAAAAAAAAAAAAACAAAAAACCCAAAACCCCAAAACATGCCACTGAATAGAAAACAGAAAGGATACTTGCTAACACTATGAGATCTGAAACAAGAAGGTAGAGTTTTACCATGTTCAGCCTCAGTTTGGAATGAGCATGTTGGAAGACTTAAATTTTCTGCTGTGCTGGGAATATCCAAAAGTGACCACAAAAGCACCATAGATATTGATTCGGAAGTTATAAATAATTGTTAGTTAGTGGACAAATTTGCAAAAATCAAATCAGCAGATAATTAGGATGGACTGTATCTTCCAACCAAGATCCATGGTTAAAATCCAGATAACAACTTGAAGTCCAAGTTGTCATGCTTTAACCTGTTAGCTTTAGGTATGTATTTTCCTATTATCTTTCATCTTTCTTTGGAATCAAATTAACTTTCATTTTATTATCCATAAAGCCCCTTTTCTTTGTATGGATTTTTGTCTCCTTAGTCATTTCAGCTATAAGTAAAACACCTGGCTAGATTTTAATTATGTGTTGATAAAAGACTGAAATTAACCAACATTTGGGTTTGTATACATTTTCCTTTGGGACCCTTATAGCTTCTTTCCCTTTGTGCCACTTGGTATGGATCTTGGTTTCCTAAATAACTTGACTTGACAATTAAGAGCCTTTTTAGATTGCATATACTACAATGGGTCAGACAGCAAGAAATATAAAATTTAGAAATCTAAAATTTTCATACCTGGTTAGAGAGGTTCCTATCTCTACCATGAACAGGGTCCTGCTGTGGGAGGTCACTTTTGTAACTGAACCTTCACAGACACAGAACTTGAAAAAGGACTAGGGAATAGAAGGTGCCTATTTGGAGGCTGCTAACTTCCACAGACCTCACAAGTCAGATACACTGGTTAAATTCAACTTAAAGCTCTTTTGATTTAGACTTACCTAATGCTCTCTTTATTATAAATTTCATTCAAAACTATTTGATAGCCATATATATATATATATATATATATATATATATATATATATATATATATATGGAAAATACATCATTAGTTGACTTTAGATGACTGTCATTCAATTGTGGTACAAAAGTCAACTGGTTATATTACCTGCAAACTAGAAACGGATTTGTCAATTTATTGGATGGAATACCTGCCTTTAGGAGAGTCCCTGATATCACTTGGGTTACTTTTAAATCCATGTTTGCCTTTGCTGAAGAAGAGATAATTAGATTCTTAATTCAAAACAGAAAACAAACAAACCAACCTGAGCCTTGATTTGAAGACTGAAACTCCAGCCTCTTAAGGGGAATTCTGGATCACTTTCTTTTATCCTCAAGCTTCTTTATTTCATGCTTTATAAATAGCCCAGAGAGTAGGGGACTCCAATGGGTTATGATTCAAAGAATGTGTGAGGAACAAGACAATACCACCAAGACTATAGAACTCGTCACTAGAGAGGGTCATGAAATTGATCAGGTGTCAGTTTAGAACAGAAGCTCTTTGGATATCATTTATCCTCTCACTAGGGAACATAGGCTATTTTAAAGGAAGAATGTTATGCTTATACCTCTCCAGGATCTTTAATATTATAAAAATTACCCAAGAAGCAAATAGTAAAGAAATTATAAAATATAGCTAATAACCCCATTTCTGGTCTGGATTTTTTCAGATTAGGGCTTGGATATTTCCTCTTGACTTACTTAGAACATTCATGGCTCTTGGTTGAGAATTACACTGCATACAAACTCTGATCATAATCCTTCTCTTAGTATTCATTTGCTATGTTCAGCTCTCTGATCTCCATGGTCTTAAATGCTAATGCATAGCTGTTGTCCCCTAGCCACTGTCCCACCAAATGATCCAACAAAGGAGTACAAGAAAACCTGATACTTTTAATTTTTATTTATTTATTTATTTATTTATTTATTTATTTATTTATTTATTTTGCGGTACGCAGGCCTCTCACTCTTGTGGCCTCTCCCATTGCGGAGCACAGGCTCCGGACGCACAGGCTTAGCGGCCATGTCTCACTGGCCTAGCTGCTCTGCGACATGTGGGATCCTCCCGGACTGGGGCACGAACCTGTGTCCCCTGTGTTGGCAGGCGGACTCTCAAACACTGTGCCACCAGGGAAGCCCAAATCTGATACATTTTAGAAGTTAAAATGGCCATCCACTAAAACTTCATGTGCAGTCACGACAACTCACACAGTGGTGAAATTAGGATTGCCTTTGTTCCCATATTTAATGGTATATCCATCAGGGTAGCCTGAAGAGTAACCACAAGGGGGGTCTGAGAACTGAAACCATTTACAATGGCAGAGCTAATTTACTATCCCAGGAAATTCCTTCCCAGGAAGACAAAGTTGAACATAGCTTTTTGTTGTTTCAAGAGCTTACTGCAAATCCATTTGTCCAAATAATAGACTAATCAACCAGCTCTCATCAGCATAAATACACCCTCTTCAGTACAACAGATAGTTCAACCAGGCTTGTCAAACCCAAGGCCTATCCTGTGTCCACCTGTCCTGTACTATGTCACAGATTTGCTCTATCTCTATCATTCCCCACACTGAAAGACACACCTTAAAACAGACTGTCCCCCACCAGGACTTCTCTGGTGGTCCAGTGGTTAAGACTCTGCCCTTCCACTGCAGAGGGCGTGGGTTCGATCCCTGGTCCCTGGCTGGGGAACAAAGATCCCACATGCTACATGGCCCAAAATCAAAACAAAACCAAAGCCAAATAAACAAACAAGAAAACAGACTCCTTCTCAAATCTTATAAATGCCTTGCCTCCCCCCCCCACCCCCCCTGGCTAAGACAGGACTAAGACTCTGTTCTTGCTTCCTTTAGTGAAGGTAAGCAAAAATTCTAGTTCTGCTTAATCATCAGAGTTTACTTTGTTGGTATTTTTGGAGTGTTGGCAGCTTGCAAATGAGAAACTGAGACACACGGAGAAACTTCCTTACCAAATACTACATAGCTTGTAAGGGTTACTTCAGAGGCTGTAAAAAGGTAGATGCAGGCAGTAGATTAATTTTGTTTGGTTTCATTCATTTAAAAAGTTGGATTTAGTAGCTAATACTTAGAAACTTGAAGATTTCATATAAAATCGGAGTTTCTGACTTTTTTCAAATATTGAATTTGGTAAGCTGTGCCTGCTTTTTTTCTGCATGATAATAATTATTAGGTCCTTCAGATGTAATGCACCCTTGTTGGTTCACCACAGTCCCTGCCATTTGCTATTGCTTATTTCTGCCCAATTCGTTTACTTCAGTGGTCAAATAGTAAATGTTTTTTTGTTTCAAGGACCATATGGTCACTGTCTTACTTTCTCAACTCTGTTGTTGTAGCAGGAAAATAGCAAAAGACAATGCATAGATGAATGAGTGTGGCTGTGTTCCAATAAAACTTTATTTATTAAAACCGTCCTGAAGGCATCATTGTGACCTCTGGGTTGTGTAATATGCCTAGCCACAGTTGGCATTTGAATTTGGAACTACTGTTATGAAGGAACCTGGTCTGGCTTCGAGGAAGTGCCCATGGATTCCGAGGAAAAAGAAGCTGCAAGGTAAAACTAAAAATGTATCAGAAAGGTTACAAAAACAAATTTACAAATTTGTTACAAAACAAATTTATTATTGGACTTCCCTCTCTTAAAAAATAACCCAAGAAAGGAAATCTATTGTCCTGATGGCTGGAGAGAAAAGTGAGTACAAGAGGTCAAAGTGGGTGAGCCTGGATTTATGTGTTGCTGACATGGAAAACCAGCAGTTTAAGGAATATTCAAGTTGCATTTCTAAGTGTTGTATACATATGCATAGCTGGTTGCTTCTAAATATGCATGAGAAAATATAGAATTGTTTAAAATTAATGTTAAATTTGGATGTAGCTAGAAAAATAGACTTGCTTTAGATAGCAAACTTTCTTGGCACATATAAATTATGTTTAGATTTGTGAAACTTCAGTTTTTGATGACTTCTTTTTTTTTTTTTGCAACAACTCTTCTAGCAACAAATTTAGGACCCAGAGCAATATGAAGTATTATCTGAAAATACCATATCTTGAAACTTTGTTTAAATATCGAACTTATTGCAATCATCATAACCAAAAAAAAAAATCGATTGCTACTCTGATCCTGTAAAACATTATAAAATTCTGTGAAATTTGCCTAAATAAAATAGAAATCTAGATAGTGAACATCAAGATATAAATTTTTAAAAATTTGTTAATTAACACTTCACTAATTCACTCTTTAAAATTCTGAGAACAGCTGGGATGAAATCATATTTGGCTATGTATGAAAATGACTTGGCAGGAAATGCTTGTGTATTTACAAGTCTATGTACAATCCTCTTTAATTGCATTGGCAATTTTGTCAGTCTTCTTAAATAAGAGTCACTTTTTTTGCTATTTCAATTTCTTCACCAATTTCCCTTGCAGGCTCTTGAAAAGTAGTTTCTATTGCCATCATTCTATTGAAACTCTTCTCAAGAATGCCATTTTCTAAATTTCTTATTTACACATTTGTTAACCTTTTTTTCATTTTTAATTTTCCAAGACCACTCTGCTGCATACTTGAAGTTTTTACCACCTTAACCTTTTACAACCAGAATGTTGCTGTTATTCTTTTATCATTTCAATGTTTCCTTCTGTTGACTCTATTGCTCCTCCTATAACCTAGCGAGTGAAGTATTCTTCTAGTGTCTCTCTTTGGCTGCTGGTCTTGGTTCTTTCTTATTCTTGTCCTTGGAAATATCAAAGACTTCAAACCCTCTACGCCGACAGTACTAAACTCTTTCATAGACTACATTCCTTTACTCTTGCTTCCTGGAAATTTCCATTATTGTTGCTATGGAGGACATTTTCGTTAAAGTCCCTCCAATGTGTCTGATACCAGCCATATGACATTTTCCTTCTTTCTTTATGAGAATGGCAGATATTGAAATTATCCACTGTTCCTAAACAAGATAGTAAAAAAAAAATGATATAGCCCTTTTTAATGCATGATGTTTTTCCTGTTTCCGCTACAGAAGGTAAATATAATTTATAGGTTACCTGTTTGAAATTATTTTGTATAGAGGCCTTACTCTTCATGCATTTGTTTATCTAGGGTCTAATAGGACTAGGCTTTATCTAAAGATGCATTTTTTTTTTAACCCCTGAAAAGATTATAAAGATTTTTTTCACAGTCTTTGGGGCTGATGACCTAGAAATTCCTGCAGAGCATCAGATGCTGACTGCAGGAGTGTTCCTTTGTTAATCTGCTCATTTGGGACTCAGGTAGTTAAGAACTGTAGATGATTTCAACTTCAGTCAGAGGGTCATGTGAAATACAGCTTTTACATCGTATTTAATAGAGAATGATATAGTGGTTTTTTAACCTTGCATTTAATAAGGAATAAAAAGACATGTCAATTTAAAAGATTAAAATCTGAAAATGTTACTGAGTCCAAGCTTGTACTCCTTACCACAATAAATGGAGAGAGAAGTTGCTGGGGCAAGAAATAGTGACTTTATTCAGAAAGCCAGCAGACCTAGAAGTTGGTGTCTTAAAGAACCATCTTACCTCAGTTGGAATTCAGGCTTCTTTTACACTTAAAGGGGTGGGTGTCTGTCTGGTTGTTGCAGACTTCTTGATTCTTCCAAGACCCCAGAGGGGATGTGATGATCCTTTGTTCTTGCAACTTTCCATGTAGGTCTGGTCACTATGTTCCTGTAAACCTTTAACAAGACAAATGTTATTTTCTGTTCTGCAGCTTTTCATCTCTATGTGAATGAAAAAGTGTTATGGCTTTAAAGGTCAAGCCTGGGAGGCAGAGCCTTGAGAAAAAGCTACTATGTATATTTCGGGCTATAGGCAACATTCCTTTACAAAGTTTCAGAGCCAGCATGACTAAGCACAGGCAACAGAGCGCAAAGGGAGAGATCCAATATGGAGTTGGGTTTGTTCTTCTTGTTACATTACTATGAGACATAAACCTTATCTCCTCCCTGTAATTAGGTCAATTACTCCTACTAACATACTAAGTCCAATATTTTACTGCTAATATACTGAGCCCCTAATGACCAGATGGCAGGTATAATGTTAGGTCTAGTGAAATCCTTACTTTGGTCCTAGTAGAATGTTACTCCAGGAACCATGGCTGCTAATGAACCTATAGTAGAGATGACAAATTTAAGTTTATTTAAAAATCAAAATGGAGTAACAATGGTTCAGGCATCCAAAATGGAGCCAGGTGGCCATTGTAGATAGGGTTTCAGACATGTTCCTACATTACTGAGAACTTGAAATTTCTTGGAACTGTGTCAAACTCAAGGACACCACCAGCACTTTTTCCAAACAGTATCTGCTAGCTGCAATCTTGTAGTTTCAAAGTCCCCCCACCTTTGCAACTATGTATTATTTCTGACCCCAACCAAACCTTGCTTAACAAGCACCCTTACTTCTTGCCAGCTCCAATCCTAATTCTCGACAATTTATGTAACCTTGTGGGGTTTTGCCTTATAAAGCTCCCTCATTTTGCAGTCCAGTGGAACACAACTCAAATGTTTTTTTTTGGATTCATGCTTTCCATGCTGTAATCCTAACAACCCCCAAATACACACTTTTTTTTTTTTTAATTGCCTCAACCAGGTCTCTGTTCTTGGAATTCTTGGTTAACAGATGCATTGCCAATATAACAGTCTCATCATATCTAAAAGCCAACTCACCCATTGTTTTCCAAAATCCTATCTCTGTATCACCTCCCCATAACTATAACACCACTATTCTTTTTTTACAAACAAAGAAGAGAATAATAGTTAACAATGAGCACTTAATAAATGCTTGCTCTTTTCTGGGCACTGTTCTAAGTACTTAATTCTGACCATAACCCTTTGAGGTGGGGACTATTTTTATTCCTACTTAACAAATGACACATAAGTTGAAGTGATATGCCCCAAATAAAATGGGTATTAAGTGATGGAGCTGAGCTATGAACCCAGCCAGGCTTACTCCAGACCCATGCATTATTAACCATTATTAACCATTATTAACCCATGCACTATTAACCATTCTATTATATAAACTCTCAAAACTTGAGATTACCTTGGAAGACCACTTAGTGAGTTGGAAATGTCATGTGAATACTATCTGGATCAATTTGAGTTAAACTCTATCTCCATCATTTTTGTGCTGTGTGACTTCAGGAAATCTATCTAACCTTCCTAAACTTCAGGTTCGTTATCTGTTAACTGCATCTAATTATTCCAGCTTTATGGGTATCTTTAAAATCAGAATTAAATGAGGTAATATTTTTAAAGTACTTTAAACAAGGGTCTTGGAACATCAACCACTTAATTAGTTGCCAAGTTCTGTTGAATATTTAAGTCTTTAAATTCTCTTTCATATTCACTTATTCCTTTCAACCACTACCCTCATCACAAATGAAATAAAGACAATCTTTAACTGTTCTTCATTCTGGACAATACAATATTCTGGCATTCAATTTTTCTCATCATCTGGTCCTCAATTATTGCACCACTGTAGAGTTCCCCAAGTGAACCCACTATTCCATTTGGACTGGTCTTTCCACCACTGTGTAAGTGTGCTTTTGTTATTTCCACCTCAAAGCCTAGTTCACATTGTGACCCCTGTTGCCTGCATCCTGGAAACTGTAGTGTATACAAGACATTAGGGAGAAAGAAGAGTGTTTTTCTCCTAATTTCTAGTTATAAACCTTTTTGTTGGGGACTTGGTAGTTCTTACTATGGTTTCAGATATTAGAAGAAAAGCCACTGAGAAACTAAATCAACCAAGGTGTTAATTAGGTTTTAATATCTAGTAAACAAGTTGGTTCTTTTTCTCACATCAGAATCTACAGATCTTCTTCAGCTTAAAGCCATTTTAAGACACAAAGCTGTAATGGAAGGGAAGAGAATGGCAGAGTAGAATACCAGACAGTATTCTTTCACACCTCAGTCTTTATTTTAAGGTAAACACACAGAAAAATAATGGCTTGGATTATGCAAGGAAATAAAATAATGCAACCGTATATAAAAATATATTCCCACAATTCAAATTTTCACAAGTTGCGATTAGCCTTCCTCCCAATTAAAAAAAATGCTCCTGATTTGTTGTGGTATGAATGGTAAGTGGGTGGAGGGAGCTGATAGCCATGTCCTGACAGAGGGGGCATAAAGCAGTGGTTCATGGAAATATTGATCTGTTCAAAATATTAAGGCAAACTCAGACATTAAGACAAAACAATGTAAAACAAATAAGCACACAAACAAAAAAATACAGCTGGGTCTGTGTAGGTGTAGCTTGCTTCAGAAATATTCACAAGTTGAGCAAATTTGGGAATAACTAAATTTTAATCAATCTCATCACCATATTTTGAGCTTTCTTTTTTTAAATTAATTTTTATTGGCATATATATTGACATATATATAGTAGTGTGTATATGTCAATACCAATCTCCCATTTATCCCTCCCTCCTCTCCCCCTTGGTAACCATAAGTTTGTTTTCTACATCTGTGAATCTATTTTGGTTTTGAAAAACTTAAGATATCAAGACATTTGGATGTAATCTTTTTAAAGACCAGTCTTTTCATAAAGCAATGTTGTTGTGCAGAATTTTCTATGCACAAGTGTAGGTTTCTAGTTATTGGCTCTGCTCCAAGAAAGTTACTGTAGTTCAAGAATCTGTCACTTTTTTCAGAGTGATGTCAAATTGGAAGCTTGGCAACTTCAAAAAGAAAAGGTACTTGAACCTGGGCAGGGTTCTCCCCACTTGTGGGGAGAGGCTATAAGCAACCAATGTATTCATAGTGGAAACATCACCTTTCAGTGACCCAGGGTGATGCAAACATTATTGCTCAGGCTTTTTTTTCCCTCTCCAAGTTCTTTCTTCACCGTATTACAAAGCAGAATAACATTACCTATAACATCAGATTGCCAGGAATGATAGAATCTAGCAAATGGAGAACTGAGTGTTTGGTAATTATGTTAACTTCAAAGTCAAAAAGTTATAGCAAATGAGTATGATATGAAGTCACCTAACCAGTCCCACATTAAAGCTGGAATTAAAATTGATGTTTCTGAAAGCACAAGTACTGAGAGTATGGATTACAGAAAATGATTTCTGAGATGAAGTTTTTATGTTTAAAGAATATGACTGCTACTAAGGACCATGTAAATACATTTTTAAAGTCGGGTGGTTAATTTAGTATAGATATGGCTGCTGTGAGACTCTTTGAACTATTCACATCTGAGAAGCAGAAGAGATTTTAAATCAGTGGACACAAGTCCAAGTCCTGTTCCCAAGACCTCTTAGCTGCAGGGATATTGGACAAGTTATTATGCTTCTTTAAGCCTCAGGTTTCCGAGGGAGTAATAATATTGCCTGCTTTACAGGGTTACGGGGAATGTTTAAATTGTAAAATATGTAAAAAGGGGTTTTGTAAACTCTAAGTCATATTATTAGATTTTTCATGAATAAAATAGTTTAGGACTTATTTTAGGTACATCATCACCAAGTAGCAGTAAATGTCTTGATTGCATTTGTAATCTCTTGCCTAGAGAAGATTCTCTTACTTGCTCCCTTGCTTCTAGTTTGCCCCTTTCCAGTTCATACCTTACTCTGCTCTCAGGGCTGTCTCTCTTTCCCATCCCCTATTCTGCTTCCTCCTTCTCATCCTAACTTCCCTGCCTGTGCCATCTCCTTCTCCCTCTTCTTCCCTTTCTTCTCTTTCTCTGTCTACTATGAATACATAGACAGTTAAAGAGAATAATATAATGAAGACTTGTGTTTCCCTACTTAGTTTAATCAAGTCTTAACATTTTATATTTTCTCCAGAATTTTAATGAAATTAAACATTTCAGTTGAATCCTTCTGTATACTTCACTGGATCCCACTTTCCTCAGAGGTAACTATTACCATGTCCTAGTTAAGAGCAGCGTTAAAATTCATTTTATTTTATTATTTTTTATTTTTATTTATTTTATTGTTTACTAGTTATATAACAAGGACAAATTATTAATCTCTATGTGCCTCAGTTTTCTTATCTATAAACTTGGAATAATAATGGTATATATCTTATAAGGTTGTTTTGGTGATTAAATGATGGAATTAAATATGTGTAAATCATTTGCAGCAACACATGACACTAATTCCACTCTCAAATAAATATTATAAACTAACACACCAATGTAAAGCAATTATAATCCAATAAAGATGTTAAAAAAGGGACTTCTCTGGTGGTGCAGTGGTTAAGAATCTGCCTGCCAATTCAGGGGACACGGGTTTGAGCCCTGGACTGGGAAGATCCCACATGCCATGGTGCAACTAAGCCTGTGTGCAGCAACTAAGCCCGTGCACCACAACTACTGAGTCTGAGTGCCACAACTACTGATCCCACATGCCTAGAGCTGGTGCTCCACAACGAGAAACCACCACAATGAGAAGCCTATGCACCACAATGAAAAGTAGCCTCTGCTTGCCGCAACTAGAGAAAACCTGTGTGCAACAATGAAGACTCAATGCAGTCATAAATAAATAAATAAATTAATTAATTTTTTAAAAAAGATTTTAAAAAAATGTTATAATTAGTTACTGGTAGCTGATGAGGTAGAAGTATCATGAATTTTGGTATTTATCATTCCCATGCATGCTTTTGCATATTATTCCATATTTAGTAGAAATGTTCATGTTTTAAAACTGTATATAATTGGTATCACATATACGTATCATCTTACAATGTACTTATTTTGTTTAACCGTAGGTTTTTGCGATTTTTTTCATGTTGTTAAGTACATTTTCAGTTCATTTGTTTTAATTGCTTTATACTGCTTTAAAGATTACATAAATTGAACCACAATTCATTTATTCTTCTGTAAACAGATATTTGAGATGTTTTTAATATTTTTGCTGATGCAAATCAGATTACAAAAGAATAGCATTTGTTGTGAAGCATTTATTCCATGTATTAACATTGTCTTAAGGGCTACACTCACAGGTGGAGATGCTGGGTAAGAGAACATACACCTTTTCTGCTCCATGAGTATGACCAAGTTGTCCTTGGTGGTGGTTGTACCAACATTTACTCTCTCCAGTAATATGTGAGAATTCCTGTTTTTTCAAAAATAGGAGGAATTGTTATACTTTTAAAATTTTATCCATTAGAATGGATATTAAGTGTACTTCATTGTGGATTTAATTTGCATTTGCCAAATTACCACTGAAGATGAGAGTATTTTTAAATGTTTATTGCCCACTTTGGGTTCCTTTTCTGTGAAATGCCTACCCAAATCTTTTGTCCATTTGCCTTTTGGGTTGTCTTCTTACTGATTTGTAGTTCTTCATAATTCTGGATACCAGTCCTTTGTCAGTTACATGTATCTCAAATGTATCTCTCACAGACACTGCCTTGTCTTTTAGATTTATTTTCAGGGCTTTTGTTTGAACAGAGGTTTGACATTTTACTGTAGTCAAATTTATCAGTCTTTTTCCTTTCCATTTCTTAAAAAAGTATACACTTCCCTAAGGTCCTAAATGTATTCTTCTATATATTCTTTGGACATTTAAAGATTTTGCTTTTCATAATTTGGTCTTTAATATACCTGAAATTTATTTTTGTCTAAATATTAATGGGAATCCAATTTCCTTCTTTTTCCTACTTGATTAACCAGTTGTTCAAACACCATCTATTAAAAAATTCACACTTTCTTCCCCAATACTCTAAAACATAATTATGATAATGACAATGCTGTAAAATATATATTTGAAATATATTTATAATATATGCACACACAGGTGTATATCACATATACATAACTATATATACACATAATATATACACATATATATGCAAATATATATTTATATGTTTGTAGATATATATATGAAACCTAACCATACATACGTAAAACCTACATACTTAAAACCTAACCTACATACTTAAAACCTTTCACTGTCTCCCTTCTTGTTTAAAAGATGAAATTAAAATTTCTCAACAGTGGAGATAAGTTTCTCCATGATTGTTTCCTTCTTTCCTATACTTCTTAATCTCTTGTCATTGATATCTATGCTTTACACTTCAGCTATAAAGAATAATCTGTAGGTTTTGAACTTGTGTTACTGTTTTACAGCTTCAAACTTATTTGCATGACATTCCCATACCTGGAGTTCCTGATCCTTCAAGATACACTTGGCATATGCCTTTCTAGTCTTTGATATTCAGTTTGAGTCCTTTTACTCTGTGAAGCCTACTCAAGCAGCCTTAATTATTTCCCCCTTTTCACTTAGCACATTTTCAATGCAATTATTTTTGAACTTGCCACACACATATATACACATCCTATTCAGTGCGAGGGTTTGTCTTGAGGCAGGAGTTCCTGGAACCCATGTACATGTTTCCATAAAAGACTGTATGCACAACAAGTATTATAATTATATTTGTCAATCCTCCTACTACACTGGGAGCACTTTTATTTTTGAATCAGCACAGTGCTTGATACCTGATAAGTTCTCATTAATATTTGTTGAATGAATGAATAAATGCATTTTTATAGGCTGTGCATTAAAAACATGAAATGTCCTTAGGATGCTGTTTCTAGTTAGCCACTTTATAGGAGAATAGAAATTTCATATTTGACTTTAAAACTATAGGATTTATGCCTTAGACTAGATTTTCTTGAGAAATAACATCAGATCCAAATTGGAATTTAAGCTCTGAGATCTGGTGATCTTATGAAGTATCAGGTGAGGCAAATTAATGATTAAGCCTTTCACAGTCAAACAGAAGTGAAGCTTCACAACATGAGCAGATTTCCTAATAAATCTGACAGCTATCCCTAATATTCAGATCCAGTTTATGTGTATAATCAAAGAGCTCCCAGCATTAATGGGCTTTGCCACAAACTTTCTAGCTTATCATCTGCTACAATGATTTTGTCAGTTTTTGGTTTTTTGTTCGTTTGGGTTTGTTATTTTGAGCAAGACAGAGCCAGGAGAGACAACTGGAAATCCAGGAAAATATAATCTGGTGGCACTGTATGAAAAATCGTAAATAGTATCTATATAGCACTGAAGGAATTTCTCATCTCTGATCTTCAGCTGCCTCATCAAATGAAATGAAGAGCCTGGGTTGTCAGTCTCTAGCATTCTCTATTTTAAAATATTCTATAATTTCAGGATGGAAAGTAATATGTTGAGTCAGTTTCCTGACCCTGGAATGTTTATGCATAGTTTGAATGACCAGGTCAAGATGTTCAACTGTGGATTCAAACATGTGGTGGGGATTCAGGCTTAAGTGATTTGTTAAATCTCTTCTCTCATTTGAAAGAGGGACAGAGAGCTGGAGTAGTGGGGGATAAGCAAACAGCAACTACTTTGCTCTTCAGAGTACCCACTGGGAGTATCAACAGAACTCCCATCAGTTATTTAGCACTTTAGGCTACCCCAAAAGTAGAAGTTGGTGATGCTATTTAATTACTATCATAAAAATCAATTATAAAGAAGCGTTTTTTTGATAACAGTAGGCTTGATCTTTCAAACATAAAATAAGCATCATATACTTGAGATTAAATTTAGAAGCCTGGGCTAAAAAGGCAAATTAAGTACAAAGAACTAAGTAGATTTTCTATACTGATATTTGTGGCGGGAAAAAGGACCAAGTATATATCAAAGAAGTGATTGACTTCTAATGCACTACAGTCTGGACAGTATTTACCTTTATACAGGATAAAGGGGGACATGTTGATGGGGAAAATATTTTCATCCCTATAATTGAATTTATTATCATTTGAAAAGATGCATGTACCTTAACACTTAGCTTGTTCTGTTGGATAACAAAAAATGCTGTCTTAGGTAGGACCCCCCCTGGAAATGACTCCTGAGATAAGAATTCCTGTACAAGGGAATTATTGGGAGAGTGCTCACAGGAGAAGGGGAGTAAGGGAAGAGCAGGGCAAGAAGAACTAAGGAAGAGGTGGTGTCAGCTGTAGACTAGCTTCCATCTGATCCCTTGGGGAAAGTCTGGAGCACAGATTGCACCCCAGAGTATGCCCAATCTTGAGGCAAGGGGAATATGCTTTTCCTAACTTCAGTCAGTTATTGGCCAAGATCTGGGAGTATACACAGAATGCATCAAGGAGGCAGTTGCCCTTTAAACAAATTATCTAATTCTCTAGAGAAAAGGGGAGCCGTAAATTGTCATCAGCCAGCACTTTCAGCAGACAGGGGTTTGGTGGCGTCTCAACAGCATCCTCTTCTCTGACAAATCTTTCCCAGATGACGATCACTGCTTTTTTGTGTTCCAGACCTACTCTTTATGTAATTTAGTCTAGTTCTTGTCATAAAATTTTGTTATCTGTTTAGTTATGCCTCTGCCATCAACTGTGAGAGTCTTACATGAGGAAATGTGCTTTCAATCTCATGCCCCAGAATTCAACACAAGTGCTATTTTGAGGGGAATATAAAATTATTTTCTTTCTAATTGTGTCTCCTAGGAATTCCAAAACCCTAGGTATTAGTTTCCACCCCCAATTTTAAGTCACTAAAAATGGGTGTCCTGTGAACTCTCTGAACTCGTTTGAATAGATGATTATAATGTTTCACATTTTATTTTTTTAACTCTTGGCTACGGTTCATTGTATTAAAAATATGTTAATTGTTTCCCATGGCAACCATTAAGAAAAATATACATGGGATTTGTTTTTTTGTTTTTTTTTTTTTTACATCCCATCTGTTATTGAGCACTTGGTAAAATGGCAGGATTCCAGTAGGGTTGTCATAGTCCTCTAGGTTTTCATGTGATCTATGTCACCCAACACTCCTTGGCCTACTTTTTCACCATATGGAATTCATGCCACATTCTTCTGGTATTAGTGGAACGTGTGATTGAGATATATTTGCCCTGTTGCCAATATTCTAATGTGAACTCTACCTGAATTCAGGCAGGAGCTGGTCTTTTCTGCCTCGTAAACCACCCATATCAAAACTGAACCAACTAATTAGGGCCATAATTTATGTATGGCCAACTAAAGAGTTTTTAATGGCTCATAACATATTTGTCGGCTCTAAGAACAATTCAGTGAAAACCAGATGGCCCATAGTATTCTCCTTTTGTTGGTACAACCTATTTGTTTTCTACAGCTCACAGTCAAGATTAGCTCCTCTTGGTACTATAATATTTTTTAAATTGTAATTTTCTTTCATTGTCAACATTACAACCTGAACCATAAAGTAGGAGCCAAGTAGTTAAGATAAAGTGACAACCCTTTTGTCAATACGTCACTACAGGGAATTTTTGAAAGAAAAGTGATCGACAAGTTCCCTTTCCAATGATTTATTTTGGTTGTGGTAATGTAGGGAAAAAATCTTTAACCTGATAAAAATGGTCAAAGAATATGAGTGTTCAACGTACAGAAGAAGAACTATAACTCACTAATATGTGTATAAAAGAGTCAACTTTTCCAATATTCAAAGATATTTTATTCATGAAAATTGAGAGCATGCACTAAACGCTATTTTGCAATATTTTTTCACAGTCACTAACAATCTATCACCAAAAAGGGTACACTTGTTCTCTATCAATTAACAGCACCACATTTGTTGTCACTTTATTATTTGTGTTCATTAAAATGAAATATTTGATGCAGGAAGTGCCCATCATTATTTGGTATTAATAATAGCTATTATTTCTTGAAAACTTCCTACATGATAGACATTATACTTTGTGCTTATACAAACATTATTTTACATAATCCCTATAACAATTTTATTGTTTTACATATAAGAAAAATAAGACGTATTTATTTAAGCTTAATAAGGCTTATGAAGAAAAAGACAGTTATTCTGAGATTTTTTTCGAAAATGATATCGTTGAAAATGGTGAAGCTCGGATTTTTAACTCTGTTATGTCTGTCTTCAAAGCACCTACATTAAGTCCGCTACATATGAACTTTCAAACTGTGAACTTTCAAAGATGCAAAAGTGCATTCACATGTCCAGTCACATAAGTTAGTTCACATGTCTGGCGTACGTTGTCATGTGCGTGCATCCTCTACAAGTGGTCGTGCTTTTGTGTATTTTACTGTACAGTACTGTTGCTGTGCAACATGAGGAGCTTACTAATGAAGACCTGATGGAATTGGAGGCCCAGAGAAAGGACAAAGAGAGACAAGAGGAAGAAGTAGCTAAAAAACCAGAGATGCACGACACAGGAAATGGCAAGGGGATTTTCTTTATTTGAGGAGGCAATGTTAGTTTTTGAGGCATTGGACCCAAACATAGAACAGTACACAAAGGTTGAAGCAGCCATTCAGAATGCAATCCAGGGCTACCGTGTCATCTATGATGAGAAAAAATACAGCTACTACCCAGACATCACTGGATTGTTTTTTCAAGAGGACAGATAGAATTGAATCCAGCAAGAAACCAGAACCTGTGCCAACAGTGTCAGCCATGAGTGACATTGCAGCTTGCCCTCCATCTCCTATTGCTGACGATCCTTCAGCTCTACCGTCTCCCACCTCCTCTCCCTCCTCCAGTCAGTACTCTTCTTGCCTGTTCACTGTATGCCAGCTGTTCTACTGTACTACTGTACTTTTCAAGGTACTGTACAGTAAGATTAAAAATGTTTTCTTTATTTTTTGTTTTGTTTTTTAATGTATTATTTGTGTGAAAAGTATTATAAACCTATTACAGCACAGTACTATATAGCCAACTGGGTATTTAGCTGGGTATCTAGGCTAACTTTGTTGGATTTACGAACAAATTGGACTTACAAACGCACTCTCAGAATGGAACTTATCCATTGTGGGGGACTTACTGTACACTTTACAAGAAACTAAGCTCCCTCCTTAATTTGAGGTGAGATTGCTTTTTGTTGAGTACATTTTTTGACTCTATATAAGGATATTGCTCTAAATTCATTCAGTTTGCTGAAACAAGTGACCTATTGTCTCTACTAGAAATAAAGGGAGAGATTGAGAAAGAGGAGAGCAGTGGCCAAAGACAGAGAGGTGAGGTTCTGCATGAGAGAAAATTTGTCCTTGACTACTGTACCTGAGTTGGGCCATGGTGTTCTCCTGTTGAACATAAATAATTTCACAGGACCCAGTATCAGAAAAGGTCACTCTGACCATCCTGGAACAAGTTAAAACAGTACCACTCTGTCATCTGAGTCACAGACAAAAACAACACTGTCCAAACTACAGCAATGATCAAACATCTCCCTGTTCAGCTAATATGAGTAACTGCTGCTTCTTTATCTATGGTTGCACTCTGCTCCATCCCCCTTACCTTTTAGATAAAAGTTGGTAAAATATTGTGGTGGTTAATTTTAAGTGTCAACTTGACTGGTTACAGAGGCTCAGATTAAACATTATTTCTGGATGTTTCTGTGAGGATATCTATGGATGAGATTAGCATTTGAATTGGTGGACACTGTAAAGCAGATTGCCCTCCCCAATATGGATCTGCACCATTCAATCTGTTTCTCTGGAGAAGCTTGACTAATACAGATAACCAATCAGATTTTTTTTTCCACTTTCTGACAGCTCCCAATACACAGCAAAACTATACCGTCTTAATCCCCCCCTTCCCAAACCACCTAACACATGCACAAATCTACAACAAGCCCCTTCTAGTACTCTCTTTCTGAGACACCTTACAGTTTCCATGCTGTGTTCTCTTTCTTGCTGCAATGAGCCAAAAAATACAACTTTCCTTGACTACAGGTGTGTTGTTATTTGTCCTTAGTGGGAAGGCATTGAAAAGCTCCTTCTCTAATGAAGCTCTTGGATTTAAGTATGGCTTTGATAAAGCTGCCCTCTTTGATTAGCTCTCAAGGAAAGACTTCTGGTTTGACCAGAGGTTAGCAAACTTTTTCTATAAGAGGTTAGTTTTTATTTTCATCTTTTCCCACCATACAGCCTCTGTTGCAACTACTCATCTTTGCCCTTATATCACAAAAGTAGCATAGACAATATGTAAACAAATGAGTGTGATAGGGATAGAATAGGATAATTAAATAATCAGTTTAGAAATCCCACTAAGGGATTAAAAACAGAAAGGGAATTATAAGGGAGTTTGGGAGACTGTTGTAAGCTAATGACTGCTCAAGAAAAGAGTCTAGTAACCAAGCGACAATCTATACTACCTCGAAGGAAGACCAGGCGCATCCAAGTGCCAGACACACTCAAGCCACAAACCCAGATAGTTAAAACACAAGACAATAACTATGGGGTCTGCATCTTGTTACATGAATTCAGAGAGTTAATAGTCCTTGAAGAGTATCATTTCTGCATGTAACCAAGACAGAAATATAGATGAAAGGGAAAAAAAGCTAGGTGAAAGGTGACATTATACTGTAACCTGAGATAAATTACTATACTTTAGTATACATTACCACCCTTTTGCTAATATACAGATGATTTAAACAATACCATGACAGTCCTGGTTAAACCATATAGGGCCAAAGGAGGAACTAATGATGTAAGCCTTGACATCTGCCCATGAATGAGGAAGAAAGTGGTCTTCTCCCCTCCCCACTTTTTCTTTGATTATAAAAGCATGGCCCTCTCTGTTCTTGGGGCTGTTGCACTCCCTTGCCAGCCCACTCATATAGCTCACAAGCATCCTATGTTAATAAACCCACTCTTTGCCTGCTGATTTGCCTCACGCTGAATTCTTTCTGTGACAAGACAAAAGAACCTGAGTTTCAGTAAGTCCTGACACCAGGTGAGCAGTTTTAATCAAAAAACAGTGGGTTTGAGTCCCCTCCTAGTCAGGGATCATGGGTTCATGTTCCAATCTGAGGTGTGAGTCCCACTGAGAAGGAGTGCTATTTCACGTGAGGCTGAATTTGGTCTGCCCAATGGCTGTGTTTAGATCCCTGGGTTTGACTGGCTTGACTGGGGTAACTGTTAGACTCACATTGACACATTTTCCCTCAAGAACTACTTTCAATTGTCTTTATTTTCTTAATTAGAACCTGATTATTCTGTATAAACTTCTCTCCTTATGATTGTTATATAAAATGTCCTTTCATATAGGTAGAATTCTAAATTATATAACATCTATAGAATTAGTTTTGCACATTTGAGTGGTTCCACAGTGTTCCCTGCAAAATGAATCAATTTAGTCATTTGATTAAAAAATATTTTTAAGCCACAACTCTGCCCTGGATACTCTTTTAGGCACAGAAGGTAGGAAGATAATCATCTCCTTTAGGAACTCAGAGTATAGCTAGAAATTCAACCACACAGACAATTAATTATGAAGAATACATTTTAAAAGGTTAAAAGTTTGAACCAAATGCTAACAGAAACCCAGAGAGGGAATGAACAATTAGCCTAAGAGTGAAGAAGGAAATTAGGAATTTACAGGTTTTGAAACCAGAAAGATCTGGGTTCTGGCCAAACACTGACTCAGCTACTGATTTGCTGTGAATTTGGACAACTTATTTAATCTCTTTTCTTCCTCTGTTTAAGGATGTTAGTACCCATTTTAGAAGATTGTTATGAGAATTGGAGATATTTAACATAAGGGCACCTATGCAACACTCAGCAAGGAGTTATAGTAGGCATTATTCCTATTCACCGATATTCAGTTGTCTTCTACCTTAGATACATTGAATTGTTTTTCTCCATTCCTTTAAAGTTAAGCCTAGCTATGTGGCTCTCTATAGCCAGTGGAATATTGCGGGCATGTGATACTTATCACTTCTGAGTGGAAGTTTAAAATTTTCTGTACTCTTCTTCTTAGTGATAATGATGAAAGCTGTGTTGAAATGGAAGTGCTATAAAATCAAAGTAACCTGGAATGTTAAGCCAATACTTAGCGAGAAACCCATACCTGTGGTGGGTTTTATGACAGTGAAAAAATGAACTTTTTTGGTTACGTTTTTAGGGTCATTGTTGGCTGCAGCATATTCTAACCATTTTGATTAATACAATAGTAGATACTTAAAAAATTGTACTTATTATTATTAGGCAGAGATGCAGGAGAGGAGGGACATTGGAAGAAATGAGGAGTTGGATTCACACAACAATTGAATCAAATTAAAGGGAGAAGATTATAGAAATATTTTTGTTCCTTAACTCCTTCTCCATAGAAGAATTAGGAAAAAAATGTAAGGAAGTATTAACTTTCATGATATATATTTCAAGTGACTTGGAAATTTAAAGAAGTGCTATATGCTTGAATATTTGAGAAGGTAATACTTGAAAGGTCACAGAGAATATTTAGAGTAGCACTTTCTAATGTAACATAAGCCAAAAATGTGGTCATTTATATAACTTAAAATTTTCCAATAGCCACAAAGAGTAAAAAGAGACAGAATAAATTAATTTAATGATGTATTTTATTTAACTTTATCTAAAACATTATAACTTTAACATGCGATCAACATAAAATATCAACAATATATCTTCCAATCATATTTTCATATTAAGTCTTTGAAATCTTATGTATACTGTGCACTTCATGGCAGATATCAATTTGGACTACTCACCTTTCAAGTGCTCCATAGCCAAATGTCACTAGTGACTATCATATTGGATGGTGCAGATTTAGAGACTGGGTAAGGAGAGATGTAGGGAGCAGAGGAAAGATGTAGAAATAAACACAGTCTACAAATACACTTGTACATTCTAGTGAGTGAATGGGGAAAGTTCTCTTACTTTTCTGGGCCTTAGTTTCCTCTCCTATAAAATGGGGAGGATACTTAATGAGGTATTTTAAGGATCACACAATATTGTGCATATAAAAATACCTTGTAAGGCACACCAACACAACATTGTAAATCAACTATACTCGAATAAAATTAATTAATAAAAATATAACAATTAACATTTAAAAATCTGTATTTTCCAAAATAAAATAAAAAAGAATAGAATCTTAAAAAAATGTGTTCTCAATAAATGGTATAGACATTCATTCATTTATTAGACAAGTGTTTATTTAAGGTCTATTGCTGTGTTGGTCACAGTTGAGGGGATCATGGAGTGAGTGCCCTGACTTCAGTCAGCTCTCTGTATCAAACATTTACAAAATGAAATTGAATAGGTAGAGAAGATATGGGACAATTCAGTGAAATAATAAAGGGGGATATATAGTGTGGGGAAATGGGTTCATGGCACCTGGTTTCAAGATCCATCTTTGCCAATGACTGGCTATGAGACATTCAGCAGGTCCCTTACAGTTTATGCATTTGCTTACTACTCTGTAAAACTGGACATAACAAATAGTAATTTTACAGGATTGTTCTAGTGTCTAAATGAAGATATATGTGGGAAAGTAATTTATCATCTGTGAAGAGTTACAGAATATTGAGAAAGTATTAAGAGCTTTCATGGAGGGATTTTAAGTTTGTCAGTATTATCATTTATCCACAATACAAGCAAACAAAAAATGTGAGTGTTCCTGAGTTGAGGGGTTTCTTCTGTCCTATGACTTGTCACATGCACTTTTTCTTTTTCTTTTACATCTTTATTGGAGTACAATTGCTTTACAATGTGGTGTTAGTTTCTGCTGTATAACAAAGTGAATCAGCTATATGTATATCCCCATATCCCCTCTTCTTTCACCTCCCTCGAACCCTCCCTATCCTACCCCTCTAGGAGGTCACAAAGAACCGAGCTGATCTCCCTGTGCTGTGCAGCTTCTTCCCACTAGCTTTCTATTTACATTTGGTAGCATATATGTGTCAATGCTACTCTCTCACTTCATCCCAGCTTACCCTTCCCCCACAATCCATGTCTTCAAGTCCATTCTCTACATCTGCATCTTTATTCCTGTCCTGTCCCTAGGTTCATCAGAATCTTTTTTTTTTTTTTTTTTTTTTTTTTAGATTCCATATTGATGTGTTAGCATACGGTATTGGTTTTCTCTTTCTGACTTACTTAACTCTGTATGACAGACACTAGGTCCAACCACCTCACTACAAACAACTCGATTTTGCTTCATTCTATGGTTGAGTAATATTCCACTGTATATATGTGTCACATCTTCTTTATCCTTTCATCTGTGGGTGGACACTTAGGTTGCTTCCATGTCCTGGCTATTATAAATAATGCTGCAATGAACATTGGGATATGTCTCTTTTTGAACTATGGTTTTCTCAGGGTATATGCCCGGTAGTGGGATTGCTGGGTCATATGGTAGTTCTACTTTTAGATTTTTAAAGAACTTCCATACTGTTCTCCATAGTGGCTGTATCAATTTACATTCCTACCAACAATGCAAGAGGGTTCCCATTTCTCCACACCCTCTCCAGCATTTATTGTTTATAGATTTTTTTGATGATGGCCATTCTGACCAGTGTGAGGGGATACCTCATTGTGGTTTTGATTTGCATTTCTCTAATGATTAGTGATGTTTAACAACCTTTCATGTGTTTGTTGGCAATCTGTATATCTTCTTTGGAGAAAAGTCTGTTTAGGTCTTCCACCCATTTTTGGATTGGGTTGTTTGTTTTTTTGATATTGAGCTGCATGAACTGCCTGTATATTTTGGAGATTAATCCTTTGTCAGTTGCTTCACTTGCAAATACTTTCTCTCATTATGAGGGTTGTCTTTTTGTCTTGTTTATGGTTTCCTTTGCTGTGCAAAAGCTTTTAAGTTTCACTAGGTCCCATTTGTTTATTTTTGTTTTTATTTCCATTAATCTAGGATGTGGGTCAAAAAGGAACTTGCTATGATTTATGTCATAGAGTGTTCTGCCTATGTTTTCCTCTAAGAGTTTGATAGTGCCTGGTCTTACATATAGGTCTTTAATCCATTTTGAGTTTATTTTTGTGTATGGTGTTAGGAAGTGTGCTAATTTCATTCTTTTACATGTAGCTGTCCAGTTTTCCCAGCACCACTTATTGAAGAGGCTGTCTTTTCTCCATTTTAAAACCTTGCCTCCTTTGTCAAAGATGTAGTGACCATATGTGCGTGGGTTTATCTCTGGGCCTTCTATCCTATTCCATTGATCTATATTTCTGTTTTTGTGCCAGTACCATAATGTCTTGATTACTGTAGCTTTGTAGTATAGTCTGAAGTCAGGGAGCCTCATCCCTCCAGCTCCGTTTTTCTTTCTCAAGTTTGCTTTGGGTATTCAAGGTCTTTTGTGTTTCCATACAAATTGTAAAATTTTTTTGTTCTAGTTTTGTGAAAAATGTCATTGGTAGTTTGATAGGAATTGCATGGAATCAGTAGATTGCTTTGAGTAGTATAGTCATTTTCACAATGTTGATTCTTCCAATCCAAGAACACAGTATATGTCTCCATCTGTTTGTATCATCTTTAATTTCTTTCATCAGTCTCTTATAGTTTTCTGCATACAGGTCTTTTTTCTCCTTGGGTAGGTTTAGCCCTAGGTATTTTATTCTTTTTGTTGCAATGGTAAATGGGAGTGTTTCCTTAATTTCTCTTTCAGATTTTTCATTGTTAGTGTATAGGAATGCAAGAGATTTCTGTGCATTAATTTTGTATCCTGCTACCTTACCAAATTCACTGATTAGCTCTAGTAGTTTTCTGGTAGCATCTTTAGGATTCTCTATGTATAGTATCATGTCACCTGCAAACAGTGACAGTTTTACTTCTTCTTTTCTGATTTGATTTCTTTTATTTCCTTTTCTTCTCTGACTGCCGTGGCTAAAACTTCCAAAGCTATGTTGAATAATGGTGAGAGTGGGTACCCTTGTCTTGTTCCTGATCTTAGAGGAAATGGTTTCAGTTTTTCACGATTGAGAACGATGTTGGCTGCAGATTTGTCATATACGGTCTTTATTATGTTGAGGTAGGTTCCCTCTATGCTCATTTTCTGGACAGTTTTTATCATAAATGGGTGTTGAATTTTGTTCAAACCTTTTTCTGCATCTATTAAGATTATCAGGTAGTTTTTATCCTTCAGGTTTTTTTAATATGGTGTATCATATTGACTGATTTGTCTTTACTGAAGAATCCTTGCATTCCTGGCATAAACCCCATTTGATCATGGTGTATAATCCTTTTAATGTGCTGTTGGATTCTGTTTGCTAGTATTTTGTTGAGCATTTTTGCATCTCTGTTCATCAGTGATATTGGCCTGTAGTTCTCTTTTTTTTTGTGATATGTTTGTCTGGTTTTGGTATCAGGATGATGATACCTTGAACAATAAGTTTGGGAGTGTTCCTCCCTCTGCTATATTTTGGAAGAGTTTGAGAAGGATCAATGTTAGCTCTTCTCTAAATATTTGATAGAATTCACCTGTGAAGCCATTTGGCCCTGGGCTTTTGTTTGTTGGAAGATTTTTAATCACAGTTTCAATTTCAGTGCTTGTCATTTGTCTGTTCATATTTTCTATTTCTTCCTGGTTCAGTCTTGGAAGGTTGCACTTTTCAAAGAATTTGTCCTCTTCCAGTTTGTCCATGTTATTAGCATAGAGTTGCTTGTAGTAGTGTCTCATGATCCTTTCTGTTTCTGCAGTGTCAGTTGTTACTTATTTTTCATTTCTAATTCTGTGGATTTAGGTCTTCTCCTTTTTTTCTGGATGAGTCTGGCTAATGGTTTATCAATTTTATTTATCTTCTCAAAGCACCAGCTTTTAGTTTTATTGATCTTTGCTGTTGTTTTCTTCATTTCTTTTTCATTTATTTCTGATCTGATCTTTATGATTTCTTTCTTTCTGTTAACTATGGGGTTTTTGTTGTTGCTGTTGTTCTTTCTCTAATTGCTTTATGTGTAAGGTTACATTGTTTATTTGAGATATTTCTTATTTCTTGAGGTAGGATTGTATTGCTATAAACTTCCCTCTTAGAATTGCTTTTGCTGCATCCCATAGGTTTTTGGTTGTCCTGGTTTCATTGTCATTTGTTTCTAGGTATGTTTTGATTTCCTCTTTGATTTCTTCAGTGATCTCTTGGTTATTTACTAGTGTATTTGTTTAGCCTCCATGTGTTTGTATTTTTTACAGAATTTTTCCTGTAATTGATATCTAGTCTCAGAGCATTGTGGTTGGAAAAGATACTTGATACAATTTCCATTTTGTTAAATTTGCTGAG
Source organism: Kogia breviceps (assembly GCF_026419965.1). Lineage (NCBI taxonomy): Eukaryota > Metazoa > Chordata > Mammalia > Artiodactyla > Physeteridae > Kogia > Kogia breviceps. The sequence continues at coordinate 27,814,777 of NC_081328.1, forward strand.
GCTTTATTTCTGACCCAAGCTATGATCTATCCTGGAGAATGTTCGATGTGCAGTTGCAAAGAAAGTGTACTCTGTTGTTTTTGGTTGGCATATCCCATTAATATCAATTAAGTCCATCTGATCTAGTGTGTCATTTAAAGCTTGTGTTTCCTTATTTATTTTAATTTTGGATGATCTGTCCATTGGTGAAAGTGGGATGTTAAATTCCCCTACTATTGATTGTGTTACTGTCAATTTCCCCTTTTATGGCTGTTAGCATTTGCCTTATGTATTGAGGTGCTCTGGTGTTGGATGCATACATATTTACAATTGTTATATCTTCTTCTTGGATTGATCCCTTGATCATTATGTAGTGTCCTTTATCTCTTGTAATAGTCTATTTAAAAATCTATTCTGTTTGATATGTGTATTGTTACTGTAACTTTCTTTTGATTTCCATTTGCATAGAATATCTTTTTCTATTCCCTGACTTTCAGTCTGTATGTGTCTCTAGGTCTGAAGTGGGTCTCTTGTAGACAGCATATATAGAGGTCTTGTTCTTGTATTCATTCAGCCAGTCTATGTCTTTTGGTTGTAGTGTTTAATCCATTCCCATTTAAGGTAATTATCAATATGTATGTTTCTATTACCATTTAAAAAAATTGTTTGGGGTTTGTTTTTTACATCTTTTCCTTCTCTTTTGTTTTCCACTTAGAGAAGTTCCTTTAGCATGTCTTGTATAGCTGGTTTGGTGGTGATGAATTCTCTTAAATTTTGCTTGTCTGTAAAGATTTTAATTTCTCCATTGAATCTGAATGATGTACTTGCTGGGTAGAGTAACCTTGGTTGTAGGTTTTTCCCTTTCATCACTTTAAATATGTCCTGCCACTCCCTTCTGGCTTGCAGAGTTTCTGCTGAAAGATCAGCTGTTCACCTTATGAGGATTCCCTTGTATGTTATTTGTTGCTTTTTCCTTGCTTCTTTTAATATTTTTTCTTTGTATTTAATTTTCAATAGTTTGATTAATACATGTCTTGGCATGTTTCTCCTTGAGTTTATTCTGCTTGTGACTCTCTGCACTTCCTGCACTTGAATGACTATTTCCTTTCCCATGTTAGGGAAGGTTTTTTTTGTTTTTTTTTGGTTTTTTTGTGGTATGCGGACCTCTAACGGTTGTGGCCTCTCCTGTTGTGGAGCACAGGCTCCAGACGTGCAGGCTCAGTGGCCATGGCTCACGGGCCCAGCCGCCCTGTGGCATGTGGGATCTTCCCAGTCCGGGGCACGAACCCGTGTCCCCTGCATCAGCAGGCGGATTCTCAACCACCGCGCCACCAGGGAAGCCCCTAGGGAAGTTTTTAACTATAATCTCTTCAAATATTTTCTTAGTCCCTTTCTTTTTCTCTTCTTTTTCTGGGACCCCTATAATTCAAATGTTGTTGCGTTTAATGTTGTCCCAGATGTCTCTGAGACTGTCCTCAATTCTTTTCATTCTTTTTTCTTTATTCTTCCCTTTGGCAGTTATTTCCACTATTCTATCTTGCAGGTTGCTTATCCATTTTTCTGCCTCACTTATTCTACTATTGATTCCTTCTAGAGTATATTTAATTTCATTTATTGTGTTGTTCATCATGGTTTGTTTGCTCTTTAGTTCTTCTAGGACCTTCTTAAATGTTACTCGTATTTTCTCCATTCTGTTTCTGAGATTTTGCATCATCTTTACAATCATTATCTGAATTCTTTTTCAGGTAGACTGCCTATTTCCTCTTCATTTGTTTGCTCCTTCATCTGCTGCATATTTCTTTGTCTTCTCATTTTGTTTAACTTACTGTGTTTGTGGTCTCCTTTTCGCAGGCTGCAGGTTTGTAGTTCCTGGTTTTTTGCTGTCTGCCCCCAGGGGGTGATGTTGGTTCAGTGGCTTGTGTAGGCTTCCTTGTGGTGGGAACTGGTGCCCGTGTTCTTGTGGGTGGGTCTGGAGCTTGTACTTCTGGTGGGCAGGGCTGTATTCGGTGGTGTGTTTTGGGGTGTCTGTGAACTTAGTATGAGTTTAGGCAGTCTGTTTGCTAATTGGTGGGGCTGTGTTCCTGTCTTGCTCTTTGTTTGGCATGGGCTGTGCAGCACTTTTGCTTGCTGATCTTAGTGGAGCTGGGTCTTAAGGTTGAGATGGAGATCTCTGGGAGAGCTCTCACCAATTAATATTGCATGTGGCCAGGAGGTTTCTGGTGCTCCAATGTCCTGGACTCGGCTCTCCCACCATGGAGGCTCAGGCCAAACCCCCAGCTGGAGCACCAATACCCTTCCAGCTACACAGCATGGAGGAAAAGGAAAAAAAAAAAAAAGGAGCAGACAGAACCCCAAAACAAATGGTAACAGCAAAACTAAGCAGACAAAATCACACCAAGAAACATACACACACACTCTCAACTAAAAAAAGAAACAAAAAATGAACAGGCAGAACCTTAAGACAAATGATAAAAGCAAATCTAAACAGACAAATTCACACAAAGAAACATACACACACATACTGACAAAAAGAGAATTAAAGAAAAGGAAGATAGTAACCAAACCAATAAACAAACCTATTAGTGAATACAAGCACTAAAAACTATACTAAGATAAACATAAATCCGAAAACAAATCAAACACAGAAAGCAATCCCCAAGTCTACATTTGCTCCCAAAGTCCACCACCTCAATTTTGGGAACATTCATTTTCAATTCAGGTATTCCACCAATGTAGTGTTTTATCAAGTCGATTGTGATGATTTAATCTGCTGCTCCTGAGGTTGCAAGGAGAAATTTCCCTTTCTCTTTGTTCGCACAGCTTCTGGGGTTGAGCTTTGGTTTTGGCCCAGCCTCTGTGGGTAGGCTGCCCTCAGGTGTCTTTTCCCCACCCAGACAGGAGCAGGTTAAAGCAGTGGCTGATTAAGGTACTCTTGCTCACTCAGGCCAGGGAGAGGGAGGGGTATGGTAGTCATAATTGGAATGCAGGGTGAGCCTGCAGTGGCAGAGGCCAGCATGACAGTGCAACAGCCTGAGGCACGCTGTGTTCTCCCAGGGAAGTTGGTTCTGGATCACGGGACCCTGGCAGCGGCATGCTGCACAGGTGCTCTGGGCAGTGTGGGTAGTGACCTGCGTTTGCACACAGGATTCTTGGTGGAAGCGGAGGCAGTGTTAGTGGTCCATGCCTGCCTCTGGGGTCTGAGTTGATAGCCACAGCTCATGCCTGTCTCTGGAGCTTGCTTAGGAAGTGCTCTGCCTACTGTGGGCACACGGGAAAGGAATCCCCTCTTCTTGCACACCCCGAAACAATGGTCTCTTGCCTCTTAGGCAGGTCCAGACTTTTTCCCGGACTCCTTCCTGGCTAGCTGTGGCTCACTAGCCCCTCAGACTATCTTCACACAGCCAACCCCAGTCCTCTCCCTGGGGTCTGACCTCCGAATCCTGAGCTTCAGCTCCCAGTCCTCACCCACCCCAGCAGGGGAGCAGACAAACATCTCAGTATGGTGAGTGTTGGTCTGCACCAATCCTCTGTGTGGGAATCTGTCCGCTTTGCACTCTGCACTCCTGTTTGCTGCTCTCTCCTCTGTGGCTCTGAAGCTTCCCTCTGCCTGTCCCTGCCAATGAAGGGGCTTCTAGTGTGTGGAAACCTTTCCTCCTTCACAGCTCCCTCCCAGAGGTGCAGGTCCCATCTCTATTCTTTTGTCTCTGTTTTTTTCTTTTGACCTACCCAGGTACATGGGAATTTTCTTGACTTTTGGGAAGTCTGAGGTCTTCTGCCAGCATTCAGTAGGTGTTCTGTAAGAGGTGTTCCACATGTAGGTGAGTTTTTTATGTATTTGTGGGGAGGAGGGTGATCTCCATGTCTTACTCCTCCATCATCTTGAAGGTCTCCCCTCGGATCACTCCACATGTGATTCTTCTGAGGCTTATTTTCTCTGGGCAAGTACAAAGTTGATTGGGAAAATAAGTTAAAAAACAAATAAATAATAACATTTGGATTCAACTTACAATGTTTTCTGGGCTCTGGGGAGGAAATTGGTTATGTAAAAGGAATTATTTTATTAGATTCTCTTTGCAAGGCTGAGTCAATTTTTTTGTCCCTTCTAGAATAACTACACACTTCTCCTTTGAAGACTCACATTCTGTAACTGAAATGAAGTTCACCAAGGCTCCCTTCCCTTCCTCTCCCTGCAGTGCACCTGTAGTCACTGTCAGCCCAAGTCAGAACCACCACCTCAGCCAAAACTCCCTTAGAGAAATTTTGCTGATAAACTTTAAAAGTTGTCCTCAATCCTCAATTTTCTATTTCCCTTTATCAGTAGTAATAAGTAAGGTTGATGACTCTGATGACAATCCAAAAGCTCTGGAGAAAAACAAAAAAAGCATATTTTTCAGGCTAGGTAACTTCCTTCATCCTTCATCCTGAAAGCAAGCCTTTTCCTTTCTTCTCTAATTAAACAGTTAAGATAGCAGTGATTATTCAACCAAAAGACACAAAGACCTGTCAAACTCTCCCACCCTCCCTTCCCTTCCAGGCAGATTGTTGTGATTTGTGAGAAACGTGTCAGGAGCAGATGTTTGCTGGCCTTGGAGGTGGAGGTCGTTCTTCCAAAGTCTCTTTAGGGAGTCCTATTTCTTCAGCACCTCCACTTGTTCAGCAATGCATTTGGGTCAAGATTTGAGCTGGTGTAATTGCTGAATCCAAAAGAGGGTTACATTATTAAAACTGCCAACAAGGAGGGCAGGTGTTCTGTATTATTTTTATACTAATGGAAGAAATGTTAAATGGAAGTTTACCTCTTTTCTCTGGCTGCTAACAGGGGTCCAAAACTTGGGATAAAGGTGCATCGGGTACCAAACATTCTAAGGAGAGAGGTGAGAAGGAGTCACAAGAACTGGGGCCACACATGCCCCTCAGGCTTTGTTAAGAACCAGATGAAATTGCTCTCCTTGTTTCCTGCCCTCAGGTCACATAAGAAGGAAGAGAAGAGCAGGAATGAGAAGTGTGTGTGTGAATAAGGAATCTCATGGATGGTGTATACATCCTGCTTTTAGGAGAAACTTAAAAGAGAGTCATTTATAGAGACTGGGGGACACCTATAAGAAGGAGGGAAAACTGGCATCACATTGTCTAGAGGAACACAGTGTTGACAATGGATTTGCATTTTTGCCCATATCTGCCCATTTGTAGAATGGAAGATGAGAATTAGAATGAGGAGAGGGAGAATGGAGGGACAGTGGAGGAGCATCCTCTATGCCTACTGTTTTGATGGCAAGGTTGCATGCAGGCCTTTCCTACCTAGAGCATTAGACTAGGTGGTCTATAATTCAGTGTGTTGAATTTTCTTTGTCTTTACTTGTGGATCTCTTAGTTCCATTAAAACAGAAACAATGTGGCCATGTTGTCTTCCAATTTCACTCCTCACAAAAAAAGAGAAATAGAGAAGAGGAAGAAATCACCCCACACCATGAGGACTCTTAAAGCAAAGCATGCCAAATTTAAGAAGGGTTTGCTAATCACCATGCTTGCCACTTTCTCATCAAAAGCATATTCTTGACCTTGCCCTTCTTAGAATGGAGAAAAATCCCTAAAGTAATTCAGGGCTGTGTCACTTCAGGCTTGCCATAGAACTAATACTGAGTCTGGGATCAGAATCCTGAAGTGCTCCACATCACTGGCATTAAAAGCTTCAAGAAGTCAAATTCTGGGACCCTCTTGTTCTTCCCAGTCCTAAGCATGCACCTCTTCTCATCATTCGGTTGGATAATGATCCCCTTCCAGCAGGTGTAAATGAGTTTTCACACTCCAACCTGGCTTTTGTCGAAGCTTTAATGTAAGTAGTTAATGAGTGCTCTGAGTTTTCTCCTGTGAAAGAAGGGTATGTCTAACTAGTGATATAATGACAAATGCACGTTAATGTTATTCTGTTCAGTGGCACTGAGAATTTAAGAAAGATGAATCCCTCAAACAAAGGCAGACTAAAAACATATTAAGCAGAGCTGTGCTGACAGCCTAATTCCATTACTTCTACACGATCTTGAATCCACTCAAGCATAGCAAAGATATCTCAGAGGTGAGGGAGAAGGAAGCAATATCCTCATTAAAAATGGGAGCAGAGACTAGAGGCAGGCCCGGCATGGTAAATTGGCCTGACTGGTGAGGAGAGGCCAAGGAGGCAAAAATTGATCAAACCAAACATTGTGATTTCAGTGTTTGGGCACGGAAATACTCAGAGATTTGACATCCTGCCAAATAGGACTGCAAATGAATAATCTTCTCCAGGACTCTTGATGTTCCTGCTGTTTACCTCTCCCAGAACAATAGGTTTTTATTTTGATGATCAACTCCCAGAGCTTTGGAAAGTGCTAAGCCCAACAAAACAGTTTTATTCTCTTTGCAGTTAGCACGTAATAGTCGTGTTTCAAATGTGATGCTGTGAATTTTAAATAACACAGGTAATACTTTAGGAAAGAAATATTTTGTAAAAAACTGTTACAATTTTCCCTGTGATCCTTATAAATTACTTGAAGCACAAGTTGTTCACTTCATTCAGTAATGAGTGACAGGGATTGGGTGCTATAGTATTTCTCTTTTCGTGTTAGGAAGTAAAGTTCCCCAACTCACTTAGAGTTTTCCTGGTATTTTTTTAAAACATCTCTAGCGTTGGTTTTCTGTATCTTCCAGATAGGATTATACTTTGTTCATCTATGTAGCCCTGGCAGCTTGTGCTGGCTGGCACAGAGTAGTTACTCATTGATGTTTGTTAAATAAATAGATGAATAAATGAGTGAATGAATGAAGTAATTGGTTAATCCAAAAGTCAAAGAAGAGACTTTTATGAAAGTATACATATATACTTTATTTTATTTTAACCAAAGAATATAAATTCCTATTTATTTGCCAGTCCTTTGATATAAGGTCAAGGGCTTTCTTTGGGTATCATTACACCCAACGAAGTCCCTTGTTTGTTTGGTTTTTTTTGCATAAAACACACCAGTAGTTCATCTTTAAAAATTTCAAATTTTGTTATCTCTGAAGGGAATAAGAACTTAAGGGCAAATATCAAGCAATTTGAGTATAGATTTTTTTTTTAGATTTTCATGATTTCTCCCCAAATGTTTTACATTTTCCCTCATACACCTAATTCAACAATTCAACAACATTTTTAAAGCTATTGTATTAGTTTTTGAAGAATCTTTTGCTTTTCTAATAAAAAACCCAATAATAACAATAACAAAAAACCAAGACAAGACAATCTAATTAGTATTACCCTTACCCCTTTTTTTCTCCTTTTTTCCTTCCATGATAAGGAGGACATGGGCATGATAGCTGGAGTTTCAGCAACCATTTTGTGACACAAAGGAGAGGCCAGTGCAATCCCATGTTCTTGGCTGTGGGGTCTTGAGTTACTGAACTGTAACTGCCTACCTCTGACTTCTCATAAAGTGAGGAAAACAATTCCCTGGTGCTTTCTGATTCTTACTGCCAAATATATTCATAATTGATCTAATGGTTTCAGAAATGCATGGACACACTAGAGGACTGCCTGCTAGCTATGAGTATTCAGTTGTCACAAGCATCAGTCAGTGGGTATTACAGAGGGATTGGAATGAGAGTTTACAGGTATGTTGGTTAAGTGGAAGTCACTTAGGGAACAGTCTAGTGTTCACTGAATGTACTATTGCAAAACAGTGTAAAGCACAGTTGCCTTTCATGTCAAGATTTTATGTCTATGTCTGGAAAATGTCATTTTTAATCAGGTTAAATTCCAATATTTAAAACAGTGTAGTATGTGTGCTTTGGTTAAATAGAGCCTTTGATGAGACTTCTAGATGTCCTAAATGGTAGAGAGGTCTACCTCCTGGCTCTTCATTCAATGTCCTGGAAGTGCTGAAACTGGATGTTGTCTCTAAAATACCTTATGCTGGTTCATAATTATATCCCTTCAGATGTATTGTCCCCTCTACCCACAATGCCCCTCTTCCCTTGACAATGTGGAAATTGCCTATTTAACACTTCAAACACTTTTCAGGTATACCTCCTCTGTGAAGCCCTTCCTTATCCCAAGATCCAGGACATCCTCGGCCCTCCTCCCCACAGAGTGAATCAGTTAATCATTGCTGAGCTACCTTCTGACCTTGGATATACTTTTACCATTATCCTTGCACAAACCTCTTCACATGCCTGCTTCTACTTCTGAAGAGTTGGGATCATGTTTGGTGCATTCATATTTGTAACTCCAGCATCTAACACAGTTCCTGATATATAGTGGTCCCTCAATACATTTTTAAACTAAATTAACCGTCCCTTCTTTCCTTTCCTCCCTCCCTCCTTCCCTCCTTTACTGCTTCCCTCCTTCCTTCCCTCCCTCCCTCCCTTATCCCCTCCCTCCTTTTTCCTTCCTTCCTTCCTTCCTTCCCTCCCTCTCTCCTTCCTCCCTTCCTTCCTTCCTTCTTCTCTCTTTTACTTTTTTAATAGCAAGGAAGTACAGTATACCAGGACTTGTTCTGAAGTCCGTCTGTTTGGTTTGAACCTGGCTGGGCCACTCACAAATTTAGTGAGCTTGGAAAAATTACTTGAGATTTATAACCTTAGTTTTCTCACTTGCATAATGAGGACTAAAGTAATCTGCTCCATAGAGTTTTTAGGAGGTTATAAATGTAATTCATGTTTATATGTATCTGTGTAGTATAATGACAGTCACACAGTATGTTAATGATTATTCATGTGTTGTCTTCCTTTAAAGTACTCAGTTTCACTTACCTTTCTTCCCTAGGACCTCTCTCACATTTTTTTGTGGTCCCTAAGGGAGTTTTAAGGAAACCTACACTCTGTGAATCTCAGTGTTTACCCAAAATCACAAAGCAAGTGACTGTAAAAATAGTACTAGCAATTAGTGAACACTTTTATGGGTCAGGGGTCTTGCTAAGAGGTTTATGTGGATTATTTTATTTAATTCTCATTTAAAGACAGAGAGAATGAGCTCAGAGTAATTTAACAATTTGATCAGTGTTAGTTACAGGGTACTGGGTGATATAGCTGGGATGAGAATCCAAGACTCAGTTGAGTGCTCTTCCTTGGGACCATCATACTGTCCCTTCATTTCCATTCATATCCCATTCTCCTAGTTCAGAACTATGTCATTCTTTATAGCTCCTAGTTCAGCATGAGACACATCAAAGATGCTAAATAAATACATGTTAATTGACTGATCAACTAATTCCTCCCCATTACTTAAAGGCCTTTATTGATACCTCTTTTAAAACTATGTTTCTCATAGAAACTATGAAATTTGTGGCATATTTAGAAACAACATAAATTCAGTTAAATTGGACATTAGATAGAATTGAATATGGCATTTAAAATGATGTAAACAAAAGCCCTATTCCAACATGCAAAACTATTATTTAAAGTATTTTCAATGACAATAAACCTCCAAGATTTAAAACTGTACATGTAAAATAATCTGAACTAACTTAAATTACACTGCCATGCTAAAAGTTATTGATTCTGGATGGTGGTATTAGAGTGATTAACTTTTTTTTTCTTGTTTTATATGTATATACATTGGTTATAATTTTATAACTAGTAGAAAAACGTTTTAAAGAAGTATGCAGGAAGGCAATAGTTAATATGAAATTCTAATGATGTCTAAAAAATTAAAATGGGATGACAGTCTTTTATCAATGCTTAATTGCCTAAGAAAAGGCTGATTAATTTTATTGATCTCTAGCTAATTCAGAAAGTTTTAAAACCCTTTAAGGCTTTTTTAGTAGCATAACAACTGTAGCTTTTTAGGACACCGAACATTAGGCCGCATGGAAATGCATGATCCTCAACTATGGTTTCTGACTATACATGATTAAAGTCTTAATTTATACTCACAACTGATTTCTCTAACAAGTTTTTCAAAGAGTTACTCATCATTTTGTAGAGGAAAGATTACAGTTCTTGTTAACTGAAGAATAAACTAATTTGGGGACTCTTTCAGGAAGTTGCTTGTATTTATGTAATTTTTAAGCCTGTAGGTTGGAAGACTTACATAAAAGTGTTATGCCCACTTAACAGATATAGGTCCTACTCATCTTTTCAGGGGAATTTAAGCAACCTATATCAAAGAAGTATTCCCGTCTTAATGAATTTCCTCATATGAATCTTTAAGAATTGTTATAGCATATCAGAAAGAGCTTGGGTTTCAGAGTTAGAGCAAAGTTATCATACTATATGCTTCATGCAACCCAGTAATTAAATATACCTACAGCAACAAACAAGTAAACAAATATACACAATGGTACACATTGCTTGTATTATTATTACCAAGATGTGGACATCTTCTTTACCTTGAATTCTAAAAATAATAATCTATTCTACTTGAATTGAGATTTCAGATGACTGCAGGAATCATAACTGTGCTGATACAGAAATTAACCCTTTAAAATTTAAAGAATGATATTTCCAAGTGTTAAAAACCTTCTTGCCTTACTGAATTAAGAACATTGAATATAATTTATCCTTTCTTGATGATGCTCTGTCTAGGATTTCCAATACTATGATGAATAAGAGTGGTGAGAGTGGGCATCCTTGTCCTGTTCCTAAAAGAGGGATAGCTTTCAGTTTTTCATCATTGAGTATCATGTTAGCTGTGGGTTTGTCATATATGCCCTTTATTGTGTTGGGGTGTGTTCCATCTATACACATTTTATTGGGAGTTTTAATTATAAATGGATGTTGAATCTTAACTGCTTTTTCTGCATCTATTGAGATGATCATATACTTTTTTTCTTTATTTTGTTAATGTGCTGTATTACATTGATTTATTTGTAGATGTTGAATCATCCTTGCATCCCTGGAATAAATCCCATTTTATTATGGCATATGATCCTTTTAATGTATTGTTGTGTTTTTGGCTTGCTAATATTTTGTTAAGTATTGTTGCATCAGTGTTCATCAGACTTATTGGCCTATAATTTTTGTTTGTGTGTTGTCTTTGTCTGGTTTTCGTATCAGAGTAACGATGGCCTCATAAAATGAATTAGGAAGTGTTCCCTCCCTTCAATTTTTGGAAGAGTTTGAGAAGGGTATATTAAATCTTCTTCATTGTTTGGTAGAAGCCATCTGGTTCTGGATTTTTGTTTCTTGGGAGGTTTTTGATTGCCCTTTCAATCCCTTTATTAGTGGCTGGTCTATTCATATTTTCTGTTTCTTCTTTACTCAGCCTTGGGAGGTTATATGTTTCTAGGAATTTGCTGATATATAGCTGTCATAATATTCTTTTATAATCCTCTGTATTTCTGTGTATTTGTTTCTCCTTTTTCATTTCTGACTTTATCAGAGTCTTCTCTCTTTTTTCTTAGTGAGTCTAGCTAAAGGTTTTTCAATTTTGTTTATCTTTTCAAAGAATCAGCTCTTAATTTCCTTGATCTTTCTATTGTATTTTTAGTTTCTATTTCACTTATTTCTGCTACGATCTTTATTATTTCCTTCCTTCAACTGACTTTGAGCTTTTCTTGTTCTTCTTTTTCCAGTTCTGTTAGGTATAAAGTTAAATGGTTTATTAGAGACTTTTTTTTTTGAGGTAGACCTGTTTTGCTATAAAATTCCCTCTAAATATTACTTTTGTTGTAGCCCATAAATTTTAGTTTGTTGTATTTTCATTTTCAATGTCTTCAGGTATTTTTAAATTCCTCCCTTGATTTCTTTGTTGACCCAATAGCTATTCAGTAGCATACTGTTCAATCTCCACATATTGGTGATTTTTCCAGCTTTCTTCTTGTAGTTGACTTCTAGTTGTACACCACTGTGATCAGAAAAGATGCTTGAAATAATTTCTCTCCTCTTAAATTTGTTGAGGCTTGTTTTGTAGCCTGGTATGAGGTCTATCCTAGAGAATGTTACATGCATGCTTGGAAAGAATGTGTATTCTGATGCATTGGGAAGAAATGTTCTATATAAATCGATTAAGTCCATCTGCTCTAATGTTCACGTATGGCCACTATTTCCTTATTGATTTTCTCTCTGGATAATCTGTCCATTGATGTAAGTGAAGTGTTAAACATTATTAACTATTAACATGTTGCTGTCAATTTCTCCCTTTAGTTCTGTTAGTAATTGCTTTAGATGTTTTTTTCCTCCTATGTTAGGTGCATATATATTAATAACTATTATGTCTTATTGATGAATTGTCCCCTTTATTATTATGGAATGTCCATCTTTGTGTCTTGTCACCTTTTTTGGCTTGAAGTCTATTTTGTCTGATATGACATGTGTTTTTTTGGAGGGCTGTCATTTGCTTGGAGTAATCATTCTCCATCCCTTTACTTTGAGGTCATGTTTGTCTTTAGAGCTGAGATGAGTCTTCTGGAGGGAATATATAGGTGGGTCTTGATTTTTAATCCATTCAGTGACTCTGACTTCTGAGTGGTGAATTCGATCCATTTACAGTTAGAGTGATTATTAACAGATAAGGATGTAGTATTGCCATTTTATCTTTTGTTTTCTGGTTGCTCTATATCTCCATTATTTCTTTTTCGCCCCCCTGTGCTATAAAGTAGGCCCTCACCAACTATCTACTTACTACAAAGTAGTGTATATATGTCAATCCCAATCTCCAAATCCATCCCATCCCTTTCCTTCCTTGGTGTCCATACATTTGTGCTCTACATCTCTGTCTCTATTTCTGCTTTGCAAACAGGTTCATCTCTGCCATTTTTCTAAATTTCACATATATGTGTTAAAATACATGTTTGTTTTTCTCTTTCTGACTTACTTTACTCTGTATGATAGTCTCTAGGTCCATCCACGTCTCTGCAAATGGCATGATTTTGTTCCTTTTTATGGCTGAGTAATATTCCATTGTATATATGTACAACATCTTCTCTATTTATTCCTGTTGATGGACATTTAGGTTGCTTCCATGTCCTGGCTATTATAAATAGTGCTGCAATGAACATTGGGTGCATGTATATTTTGGAATTATAGCTTTCTCCAGGTATATGCCCAGGAGTGTGATTATTGGGTCATACGATAGTTCTATTTTTAGTTTTTTAAGGAAACTCCATACTGTTCCCCATCGTGTCTGCATCAATTTACATTCCCACCAACAGTGTAAGAGAGTTCCCTTTTTCTCCACACCCTCTCCAGCATTTATTGTTTGTAGATTTTTTGATGATGGCCATTCTGACTGGTATGTGGTGGTACCTCATCGTAGTTTTGATTTGCATTTCTCTGATAATTAGTGATGTTGAGCATCTTTTCATGTGCCTCTTGGCAATTTGTATGTCTTCTTTGGAGAAAAGTCGATTTAGGACTTCTGTCCATTTTTTGATTGGGTTGTTTATTTTTTTAATATTGAGCTGCATGAGCTGTTTGTATATTTTGGAGATTAATCCTTTGTTAGTTGCTTCATTTGCAAATATTTCCATTATTTATTTTCCTTGAATTTCTGTCTGCTATTTTGGTTCAGTGGTTTTCTATGATGTTTTTCTGATTCCTCTTTTCTTTGTTTCATGTCTTTTCTCTAGTTTATGTTTTGTGGTTACCATGGCATTTGTATAAGATGAATCACAGATAAAATTGTCCTTTTTTTGCTGATATCATCTTAGCTTTATTTGCTTATACAGGGTCTGTCCTTTTCCTCTTCTCCTTTTATATTTTTCTTGTCCTTATAAAAAATTATATCTTTTTATGTTGTGAGTTTGTTATCAAATTGAAGTAGCCATAGTTATTTTTTCATACTTTCCCACCCTTTCACCATTATGCTATAATAAAGTGTTTTAAAATCTATTCTGATAGAGTTGCAATTCTCTGATTCTGTCTGTCTATTTATCATGTTACTCAAAGTTTTGTGTATTTTTGAATTTTGGTTCTAGTGGAAGAGATCCTTTCAACATTTCTTGTAAGGCAGATCTAGTGATGATTAACTCCCTCAACTTTTGTTTGTCTAGGAAAGTATTTCCCCTTTGTATCTGAATGATAGAGTATCCTTTAGTGACAGTTTTTATGTTTCAGTATTTTGAGTGAGAATGTCATTCTAATCTCTCCTGTCCTATAGAGTTTCTGTTGAGAAATCTTCTCATAGCCTAATGGGGGTTCTTTGTAGGTTCCTTTTGCCCTTGCTGCTTTTAAGCTTCTTTTGTTTTCATTGACTTTTGACAGGTTTAGTATAATGTGTCTTAGAGAAGGTCTTTTTCATTGTGGTAATTCGGTGTTCTCTCAACTTTATGGACTTGTATATCCAGTTCCTTCCCAGGTTAGGGAAGTTTTAAGCTATTGTTTCTTTAAATAAACTCTCTGCTCCCTTCTCCTTCTCTGTTCCTTCTGGTATAGACATTACCTTAATGTTGCCTTTCCTAAAAGACTCAGATAGCTCTCATAGAATTTTCTCATTTTTAAAATATCTTATTTCTCTTTCCTCTTCTACTTGTATCATTTCTAGATTTCTATCTTCAAGCTTGTTAATTCTCTCTTCCATATGATCTGCTCTATTTCCAGTGTTTTCTAATGCATTCATCATCTTGTTTTTCAGCTCCAGAATTTATGTTAATTTCTTTTTTAGAGTTTAAGTCTCTTTGGTAAATTGTTTCTTCTGTTCATTCATTTTATTCCTGAACTCGTGAACTGTCTTTCTGAGTTTTCTTGTAGCTCATTGAATTTCTTCATGACAGTTATTTTTAATTCTCTATTTGTTAGATCACAACATTCTATGACTTTAAGTTTCGTTTCTGAAGAATTCTCATTTCTTTTTGTGATACAGTTTTACTGTGGTTCTTCATGGTGTTTGATGGCACCATGACTGTCACATGTGAAGTAAATGTTGTCCTTTCTTCTTTAGATAAAGCTTTGTTGTTTTTTTTCTTCCACTTGATTCTAATGTTTCATGTTAGAAATTAAGGTCTTCTTTTATTTTCCAGTAGGTGGAGTTTTAGTGCAAGTTTCTAGTGTCTCTTTCCTAAACTGCCTCTGGCTATGTTTGGGAGTTGGCACTTTCCTCTGTCAGAGTGTTGCTCGGTACCCTTGATATTGATGCTGTGCTTCCAGGGTTGTTGGTGTCTTGCTACAGCAGGTGTCACTGGTTTTGCTGACTGGAGCACCAGGATGGTGGGTGCCTCTGCAATGTCCAGGATGTCCTGAGTCACAGGCTCTGTCACTGTAGGGGGAGTGAGGGAGGGAAGCCAGGGTGCTGGGCTCCTGTGCCATGTCTGGTGTTGTTGGGTCCATGAGCTCCATCACTGCAGGGAGGGGGTGGGGGTCCAGAGTCTTGGGTGCCTCCACAGCTGGAGAGATAGGGTCACAAGCCCACTGCCTCTGCTGCCCAGTTATCTGTGACCATGGGTGCTTCTGTAGTTGGGAGTAGAGAGTCATGTGTGTTGCCTCCCCTGCTTCTACTGGGTTCTCTGGAGCTGTGGGCTCAGCCATTGTGGCAAGGGAATTGGGCTTGCAGGCACTGCCTCCACTGTCCCCCGTGGTTCTGACTCCTCTGTGTGTTTCAGCCCACATAACTTTAGATGTACAGGTATGGAGAATACTCAGCCATCATGGTGTGTGGGGCAGAAGCACCTTTGTTGAGTCGTAGATGTTTTACTGGTTGTATGTTAAAAGGGGAGAGACAAAGGGAGCATCTCCCTCCAGTATGATGTTGCTGTCACATCCTGATTTACATTTATTTAAATAGAAAATATAAATGGTATCTATATCAATATAGATAAGTAAATAATATATATTCAATTTTATATATAATTTATAGATAAATTTATTATAATATATTTATTTATATATACATAAAAGAGTAATTTTATAAAGTGCCAATCAATACATGCATGGCATATACTAAAAAATAGGAATTACATGTCAGTTTGTTATACTTTTATTTCAATTTCTTATATGGTTTTGTAAGTATAGCTATGTGGTGGGCCATATATATACTAATATTTCTTGTTATGGAATAATCCAACATATTTGAAAGCCACTGCTCTTATACCACAGTGACTTGAGCAACAGAAGGGTCTATATAATCAGCTGAAAAGGCCAATAAAAGAACAACCACTCTTTCTATTTTGCACACACACAGAGTGATAATTCCTCAATGCCAGGTTATAATCACTCTTTGACAGGTTCATAATTGTTGCCTTGTCTTTTCAGATTTGTAGTCAGGCAGCAATCTTTGTTTAAAAGAACATCTCCCATTTCTTATAATTATTTGCAAGGCTGGGGATTCTGGTCTTGGCTTCCAAGATGTTCATAGCACTGCCATCAGTTTAGAAGTTGTCGTCCTATCTTTCAAATCTTTATTCTGCTTACTCAACTTAGAGCAGCCCTCTTCAGGAATAATGTGAAGATCCTACTGCCCTCGCCTATTCTACCATCCTTAATCTAACAGAGCAATTAAGAGAACAAACCTATAGACACAAGTGAATTTCATACTGTAATTTCTAAAAAAATATATGGTTTATTTTAACTATATTATGTAGAAGGAATTTATATTCATTTAACTTAATGCATAGGCAATTATGCTGTCCTCTAAGAGTAAATCTGTAATTATTCTTATATAATTTCTTTTCTAGATAAGCTTTGTAAGTTTTTGAAATTGAGAAAATGACATTTAAACTAATAAAATTGAAAATCTTGGCAAAAAAAGGATTTTTTAAAAAATAAAACTACTAAAATAATAAAGACAAAAAATGACTATATATGAAAAGTAGGATATGTGTTTTCTGTAAAAGACAGTATGAGTAATGGAGATGCATTTTTGTTGTCATTGTTGTTGAGGAAAAAAAAATGTTGCTCTAAACTAAAACGATTGCCAGAATAAGAGGGAAAAAGAAAAGATAGGACAATGAAAATAGTAAGTTATAGAATATTTATGAGAAAGGAATCTTTAAAGAGGAATTTTCATATATGTTCAATCTTGAGGAAGAAAAACGGAGCTGGAGGAATCATACTCCTTGACTTCAGACTATATTACAAAGCTACAGTAATCAAGACAGTATGGTACTTGCACAAAAACAGAAATATAGATTAATGGAATAGGATAGAAAGCCCAGAGATAAACCCACACACCTATGTTCACCTAATCTATGACAAAGGAGGCAAGAATATACAATGGAGAAAAGACAGCCTCTTCAATAAGAAATGCTGGGAAAACTGGACAGCTACATGTAAAAGAATAATATTAGAACACCTCCACAAAAATAAACTTAAAATGGATTAAAGACCTAAATGTAGGCACAGACACTATAAAAGTCTTAGAGGAAAACATAGGCAGAACATACTTTGACATAAATCACAGCAAAATCTTTTTTGACCCACCTCCTAGAGTAATGAAAATAAAAACAAAAATAAACAAATTGGGATCTAACTAAACTTAAAATCTTTTGCACAGTAAAGGAAACCATAAACGAGATGAAAGGACAACCCTCAGAATGGGAGAAAATATTTGCAAATGAAGCAACTGATAAAGGATTAATCTCCAAAATATACAAATAGCTCATGCAGCTCAATATCAAAGAAACTAACAGCCCAATCAAAAAATGGGCTGAAGACCTAAACAGATATTTCTGCAAAGAAGACATACTGATGGCCAAGAGGCACATGAAAATATTCTCAACATCACTAATTATTAGAGAAATGCAAATCAAACTACAATGAGGTGTCACCTCACACCAATCAGAATGGCCATGGTCAAAAAAATCTACAAACCATAAATGCTGGAGAGGAAATGGGGAAAAGGGAACCCTCTTACACTGTTGATGGGAATGTAAATTGATACAACAGAAACTAACACACCATTGTAAAGCAATTATACTCCAAAAAAGATGTTAAAAAAAAGGAAAAAAAAACTCAAAACGACACATGCACCCCAAAGTTCATTGCAGCATTATTTACAATAGCCAGGACTTGGAAGCAACCTAAATGTCCATCAACAGAGAAATGGATAAAGAAGAATTGGTACATATATACAATGGAATATTACTCAGCCATAAAAAGGAATGAAATTGGGTGATTTGTAGAGAGAAGAATGGACCTAGAGACTGTCATACAGAGTGAAGTAAGTCAGAAATATGAAAACAAATATTGTATATTAATGTGTATATGTGGAACCTAGAAAAATGATATAGATGATCTTATTTGCAAAGCAGAAGTAGAGACACAGATGTAGAGAACAAACGTATGTATATCAAGGGGGAAGAGGGCTGGGATGTATTGGGAGATTAGGATTGACCTATATAAACTATTGATACTATGTATAAAATAGATAACTGATAATAACCTACTGTATAGCACAGGGCACTCTACTCAGTGCTTTGTGGTGACCTAAATGGGAAGGAAATTTTAAAAAGAGGGCATATATTTATACTTATAGCAGATTCACTTTGCTGTACAGTAGAAATCAGCACAACATTGTAAAGCAACTATACTCAAATAAAAATTAGTAAAAAAAACCCCATAATTGGAAATTGTTGATGTTAAAAAATAAAATAACCAGACCTTTAGCTAGCCAAGATGAGTTTACTTGGGAATAGCAGAGGAATTGCAATTCAGGACAAGCCAACTATGATGAACCATAGGCAAGTTCAAGGAGAACAAGGGAAAGTCAGCTTTTATTATATTTTAGAAGGAAACTGGGGAGGGCTGTGGCAGTTTCTTATTGGCTGCAATTATAGGAAGCTTGTTGTTGCTGTCAGAAGGTACTATTTATTCACCTGCATCCTGAAATATGCAGTGAATAATACGTATGTTAGAGCCTTGTCTTCATGGTTTCCTCACTCCATTTTGATTTACGTTTCCTTTGTGCATTTTCACAAGATTATAATTTCAATAAATTAAGTACAGACATACCTCAAAAAAAATCATAACAGTGAACTGGGTAAACTTTTTAAAAAACTTTAATGGAAAACTCATTAATTCATAAAGTTGCTAACACAAGATTCAAATTGAGAAGAATTAATTACAGGAGACTAAGGATGGTTATAATTTTTATGATTTCTTATGCAGGTTCTCTAATGTTTTACTTTTCCAGATTTAAGGAAACTTTTCTTAAACATCTATGACTTACAGCAATTTGATAAAATATACATTTTTAAATAAAGATGAAACATTTATCTATCTGTTTTCCCTACCTGATCCCTCCGAAAATTGGGAACTCATTAAATATTCTTATTTTTTGACAATATATGTATTTGCATAAGTTCAATAAGAATCTGTTCTCATTGTAACAGAAAACAATTGAAAATTTTGGTTATATTACCAAGGCTTGATTGAATTATTATATTCAAGAGAGGTGGACATAGACTCAGATATAACGAGACAGCTTTAAGAAACTGAAAAACTTGGTCAAGATTCCAGCAAAGCAATCTTAAAAATAGAGCTAACCATCAATAACCATTCTTGCTGCATCTGCATTTATCTAAATAATCAGGCCTAGTTTAATACAGACAAATTAACTTTGCTGTGATTATCTTTGATAAAAAAGGAGAATAATTATGAAGAGAGAAATTATGTTTGCACCTTTACAGTTATTAGATTCTTGTCCTGTTGATTGTCTTTAAGGTGTATTATACACATGTAAACTGGAATGGGTCCTAAACTCTTCTAGTTTCTCCAAATATCTGACTAAAAATCTCTAAACTAATATTTCCAATTTTCTCCCATCCGTCTGATTTGAAATCATTAAGAACAAAGACTGTCCTTATATCTCCTTGGAAGGGACCATACCAGGTTCTCCTCACTACCCAGATGGCAGCCAAACTTCAGAGACTCCAGCCTTAAGTACACATCTCACAGGTAAAGAAGAGTCCATCTGACACATGTTTCTATACAAGCAATGGAAATCTCTGAATCAAACTGACTAGGAATTGAAGCAGATGACAGTTGAGGGAGACAGCTTTCTCAAGATGATCGGACCAGAACTGTATATCCTTTTCCTGCTGATAATTTTTACCTTATCCTCTTCCTCTTTTTCTTGGAAAGACAATGCTCTTATCCACATTTTTCAATCTATTGCAAAAGGGGAAATCTTACCTAATTTTGGGGTTTGCCACCAGAAATTGTGATCTGTTCATGACAGTGGTGACTCTTTAGTCCATACTGCAACAATTTTTTTCACTTGTCCCAAGTGCTGCTGCTAATTACACCTGGTGTCTCCTTGACATCAGCTACAGAGTAAGACTTTTGAAGCCTGTCATTGGTCCACTCTATTAAGCCTCCATGGCCTCTTAGAACTTCCAGGAGGCATACATGACTCCAAGTTTGCCTCCATAGGGAAAGTCCTCCTTCTTTGGGTTGGAATAAGTGCCAATTAATGCTTGATCAGGAATCTCTCCCTAACATTAGGAGAGCTGGCTGATTCCACAGCCAAGGCAATAGCAACCCAATGATGATCATTGGCTAAAGTAATTTTGGGCAATCACATGACCCTCACTTACCTACTTGCTGAACAAAGAGGCATTTATGAAATAGCAAACAACACCTGTTGCACAAGGATAAGTGTCTCTGAAGAGATTAAAAAATTACACAAAATCAGTAAACAATCCCACTGGTTACAAATTTCACCCAATGACCTCTGGTCTTTTCACCTATTTAGCTGGTCACCCTCAGGTTTGGGCTCCTATTTTAGAACCATCATACAAACTGAACTTGTCATATTACTTTTAACTCTGCTTTGCATATCACTTTTGAGTTTTGTACCTGTTGCCTGTCAAATCTTTACAAAAAGGATGAACCCAATAGGGTGAGGCTGGCTCAGCACTTTGAGATGATCTTCAGTGCTTATGACCTTGACAAGATATAGACTTTAGATGAGAAATTCCTGAACATTATCCCTCCCACTCTTTCTTGTTACTCAAATGAGGCCTCAATGGTTTCCAGTCTGCACTTTCCCTCTGACATGGGACATGACAACTAGGAAAGGTCCTTCCTCACATTGAGGGACAAAACCACTACATACAGAAGATCCAACTCTTGATCAGTGATGCTTTCAAGGAAAGATCCTGATCAAAAGAGAGGAATGTGAAAATAAAGGAAACCTCATTTAAAATGGAGGCTGGAAGGCCTGAAGGTGGAACTCTCATGCACATACCAGTCATTGCAGCCTGGATAAACAGCAGGAAAAAGGAATATAAGAATTGTTTTGACTAAGGAGGATATATTTCACCTGAGAATTTTACCTGCTTCTTTTAAGAAAGACGAGGAAGATCCCTCCTACCCCAGCAGCAACACTCTAATCACTGCTTGCAACGAGTGAGAAACCACGACATTTCCTGCTCTTCTCCAATAAATTTTTGTTTAAAACAGCCCTTGCCAATTTTCTCCTGAGACCTAGTAAAAGCTGATCTTCCCTTTGTCTCTTTGGACTTGCCTATGTTTCACTATAGCTTGAATGTCCTGAATTGCAATTCTATGCTATTCCCAAATAAAACTGTTTTGAAGATCAATAAGCTTTAGAATATTTATCGTAGTTTGTGTGTGCATACATGTATGTGTGTATGTGTACATATACACATATGCCTAATATTGGGTTCCTGGTCATGTTCCAGTTAGATGAGTTTGATCAATAATGTGAACTTCCAATAAGTGATACATTACTAAATATATATTTTCATGACAACACATGTTTTCATGAAAATAATATATTGAGGTCATTTAAAATATTTTACAGGTGATTTTGAAAGTAGTAAACTGTATTTAGAATATAGTATTCAATATTTGGAGACTGGTGCAAGATACCATATATTCTATGGTATTTTGTTATGGCAACCAAGCTAGGACATCTCCCTTTTTAGATGGCCAGCTACTTGAGGGCAGTAATTGGATCTTATTCCTTCCTGCATCTCTAGCATGGTGATGCAGAATCCTGGATGCACATCACAGAGTATTTTTAATATATCAGCATCTTGGTCGCATTCCAGATAATTGAATCTGATTCTCTAAGGTGAGGGCCCAGGCACCTTCTACTTAAAAATACTACCCAATTTGTTCTTATGTGTAGACAAAGATGAGAAAGACTGTTCTAGCAACTAGTAGAGTGCCATCACATCGTAGGCACTTGATACATGCTTTGGGATTAAATTACTGCTCAAAACAGTAACTAGAAAGCAAAATGCTTAATTTTTCAGTCTTAAATGCTTTTCAGTTTGGGAGCAAATGGCAAAAATATTTTCTTTTTTTTTTACATGTATTTTATGTGGTATTTTACAGAGAATAATGGAGAAAACTTTAATAGGAAATAATAATTAGAATGCACCATTTTTCAAATCCAAATGTACTGCATTCTTTCCCTCAGACTTAGTTATTTCATTGTTTTTATACATAATGCAAGAATTACTGCCATATTAAATAATAATTTAAGGTTAGGCTTTTTGAGAAACAAGTCAGCCACTGAAATAATTATAAACCTTGATAGGTAGTGAATGGATTACCTGACACTCCAAAACACTTTCAGAGGAGACTGTCTGGGAAGTGGGAAAGATCACTTTGAATATGTTCTCTGACAAGTTGTCTCTGAGCTGAAATAGGACAACTTACTGCTTACATGCAAAGCAACTTAGGAAGGAAACAGAACAAGGGCATAATCTTCCATAAAGAAAGAAGACAATTTATTTCTTGAAAAATAAGCAGAGGGATAAACTACCAGACTACTGCCAGAGCATTTTGCAATTCAGAGGATGGCTGTAGTTGGTTTATAATGAGTTTTTCAGGGAAGCAGTGTAGAGCTACTCTCTGGAACTTTGCAATATTAGTCTAGCCCTCAACCAGCTTTAAAAATGATAAATCGTTGTCCCTGAAATAGCATCTTTTATGTTTAATTTATTTTCTTTAGCTTGAACAAAGCCTCCCTATTTATTTTCTGTGGCCCCGGGGGTTAACAATTCATCTTCTTCAGCCTCAAGAATGTCGTCTTCATTTATTTTCCACAGTTCAAGGAGGAAACTTTTTAGATTCAGATCAAATTGTACCACTGACCAAATAAGGTAAGGGACAGAGGAAATATGGAAGTTTATTCCTCTGTCCTTGTTATGCATTTTTCTACATCTGATGGCACACATTAGGTTTAATTGTGTGTAGTGATGTAGGCAGCTTCAGTTACAGATTTCTGTGACGATGTAATAAATTGCCATTTGTTCTGAAGACTCCGTGCTAGATCTGGCTGGCACCGTCTCATGAAAGTTGATTTGTGAACCTCTTCCCAACACCATGATCAGTGATATCTTGTTGGTAGCTTGAAATTGTCTGCAGTGGTAGCATTTACATCAAGGAATCGGCAAATCTCACAAATCAGGTCTTTTGTTTCTTTAGAAAGCTAGTATTAAACATGTTTCAACACATTACTCTCTCTAAGTGTGTATATCTGTGTGTGTATCAAGTATAATTGAACAACTTTATTCTGTTTCTATATGTAGCAGAGATTAAAGTCATAGCTTCAGAGATACTTTGTTTTTTTATTCAGTTAATTATCCAGAAGTATTAACGTGAAACTAATTCAGTCATGAAGTGCCTGTACTTTACTGCTCCCTCAGGTCTTTAACCGGTCAACTTTATGTTTGTTTTTAGTTGCTACGACTTAAGGAACTTTTGAATATTAGGCATTCACAATTTATTATTCTATTCTTATTTGTTTAGCACAGTGTCTCCAAACATCCATTCAATACAGAATCCCCAAATCAATCTATTTTCCTATCATTCTATCTCCCCATCTTCTCTCCATCCTAACTACCGCTCCAACTTCCACTGCAACCTCAGACAGGAAGATAAGAACTAAGACTGACAAACAATATTCTTATTTATGGCTAAAACAAAATAGTTTAAAGCATATTCCCTAGGGAAAACAAAAATAAATACAGAATGTCCAATCATTAATATTTGCCTTGCAGATATATCTAGAATAACTTATATTTCATTTCCAACTAGCATATTCAGAGGAGAGAGATCAAGTTTGGTAAACCACTTATAACCATGCCACAGAAGAGAAAGTTGAATAAAAGGACATACTAATTCAGATGATGTAGTAGATACCAATTCAATGTCCTTCCAGCCACAATATGCTAGATATGGGACACTCATCCAAAAATTGTATAGTCTATGCTCAAAAACAGGGACAATAGTTTGGGATTTTACCTACCTTTTCTAAGCAGAGATTTTGACATTACTTAATTCTTGCTAAAATATTAGCAAAGAAAAAACTACTTAAAAATAAAATCATCTTAAATGATTAAAGTTAAATTGAGTGGGAGTGGATTCTGGTATACAAAGTAAATATGACCCAATGTTGATAAGAGTTTAGGTGAATAGGCACCTTCATTTATGGCTGGTGGAAGATGAAACTGAGGGATACTTTGGCCAAACACCCTAAAATCTGAAATGTCAGCATACTTTTGGACATTATTCTATGGATTTTATGCTGTATGTGTGGGGGGGAGCTGAAATGCATGAAGATTTAGATATAGTTGTGTTGATCAAAGCATTTTTCATCAAAGGTTAGAATAATATAGGTGTTCAGAAATAGATAACCATGTAAATAGTGGTATAGTTATTGTCAAAATGCTAACTATTTGAGCTTGAGTAACTTAAATCCCTCTGAACCTATCTTCCATTTGTAAAATGAGTAAAATACTAGTAGTTGACACTTATATAGTGCTGATTGTATGCAGCCACTGTTCTAAGTATTTTACATATTTTAGCTCATTTACTACTTACAAACTCTGAAGTGGGTACTTTTATTATCTAAAGTGCCTAGAGAATGAGTGACTGCCTACAATTACACAGCTAGTAAGTGGCATAACCAGGCTTCTAACCCAAATTACTGGCTTTGCCTCTTCTCTGTGTTGCATAACTTTCCCTATGTACCTCACAGAACTGGAAGGAGTGTGGAGACAGGAATATAGACTGCCAAACATTTGGAAAATGCTCAATAATACTTTCCATTAAAAAAATAGAACTCATATAAGCTAGTTGAACTTGGTCAAGTCTAAAGAGACAGATCAGAGGTAATGCAACTGTAAAGGGGATTTGATTAAATTGGAAAATTCTTCCAGGAAATGTATAAACAGGTAGGCAAATGGTCCCAGCAAAGCACTCCTGGACAGATTTGGAATTGTCTTACAGTTGCTGTAAAGACTTGTAATATAGAACTTTTGAGAACTAGAAAGCAAGAACCGAAATTACTAGAGTATCAGAAGGAGGAAACAATTGTAAGAAATACCAAAGGTAGTTAAAAAGTGCTGCACAGCTGAGGCAGAAGGGATTGAATTTGGAGCAACTACCGTTGTCTATGAAAAGTGAAACAGCAGTCAGGAGGCTGCCCACTGGGCAGGGAAGACAGGACACTGATAATTCATTCATGGCACAAGAAGTTCCAGGGCAGAATTGGGAAATCTGGTATCAAAGACTGATTTCTCTGGATCTCAACACCACTACACTTGTTGGTAGTGTAGATATTCAGGAAGTGCCCATAAAAAGAGGGAAAAAACCAAGCCAATTACATTGTCAAGGCTTTTTTTTTTCTTTCTTTCTTTCTTTTTTTTTTTGCCGTGCTGCGCAGCTTGTGGGATCTTAGTTCCCCAACCCGGGTCCACAGCAGTAGAAGCCTGCATTCTAACCACTGGACGGTCAGGGAATTCCCTGCCAAGCCATTGTTGATTGAGATTTTACTAATTTGAATTCTGAAGTCTTAGTAATTAATACTTGACGAACACTAAATTGGTCAACTTCTTGTATCTAATAGGAACTTTTCAAATTACTTATGTGTTAATGTTTCTTGGGTCCTGGATAGGTCTTACTCAACTTAATTTTTATTTAAGTTGAAAAATTTTGGTGTGTACCCACACAAAAACACTTACACATACACATAGATTTTTCTGTGGGATAATTAAGCCCTGTAAGATATAAGCCTGTTTTTCACAAGCCTTAAATAACAGCATGTTGTTTCCTCTTTCAAACTATATGTTCTTTAGTAATATTCATCCAGTTCCACCATTAACCTAGTTTTATTCATGCCAAAATGTACTACGTATTCTATTTTGTATACATATTTTTTGTTTTGCTATATTTTAAATGTAATTACCTCTTGAATGCATGCTTGTTAATAAAGAAAATCAAAATACACAGACGTTTTTCAGGTTTTATACCTGAAGATCCCTCTTCAGTGTGACCCATGTACTTAGTACTCAAAAGTAAGTTCT
Organism: Kogia breviceps; assembly: GCF_026419965.1. Classification (NCBI taxonomy): domain Eukaryota; kingdom Metazoa; phylum Chordata; class Mammalia; order Artiodactyla; family Physeteridae; genus Kogia; species Kogia breviceps. The sequence continues at coordinate 27,840,927 of NC_081328.1, forward strand.
GACTCTTACACATATTCTCTGGGACAACAAATTTACATACTCATTTTAATATTTATATTTTAAAATATTTACTTAATAATATATTTTCTACTAAAAATAATATAGGCACTTTTTTCTCAATAGGAAATTTCAAGTCAACAAGGCTTAACTGTGTTATCTGATAGGTCATTAGCAACTTGCCAGTAACTCCCAAATATATTTGTTTGCTTCTAACTTCAATCACAAAAAAATCAGTATTTTTATTTTTTAAACTTACTTTATGTCATTCTATTCTTTCAGGTGTCATGTTCTTTATATAAACATGTGGTAATATATCCTAGATGCTCTGAGTCAGATCTGGGCACCATGTGCTATGACTATTTACCTAAACAATTCACTTTTTGTGTTTTTTGAACTATATCAACAAGTCAACTTAGAAACATTTCAATAAAAGTACATATGGATGGCAGAGTTTCAGCATCTATTTTTTTTTCTCCAGGACAAGTTCTATTCATAAATTTACCTTAAATTTATCATTTTATTTCTGGCCTCACTTCTCCTAAAGAGGAAAAACATGCTTTTTTTGGCATTCTCTTCTCTCATTTTTTTTCCACCATCACTCACTTTTGCCTCTCATCCACACAGCACGATCACTACCACCGTTTTTTATTATTAACTTACCTCACTTAGCCCAAAGGTGTTTGCATTTAATAACTGTTAATTTCCTGTTTTTCAAATCCCTTGTAATTAGTTTTTTATGTGTATGTGCTAGCTTGCTTCAACAGGTCCTCTAGCTTAGGAGACTGTCATTGCTTTGGGATCTATGCTGGGTTGCAAGATAACCCTAAGTGCTCACCCAACCTTCAGTTGCCAAATGCCTTATCTTGATGGCATGGTTTGTGTTTTGTATGCCACTTCCAACATATGGTTGTTAGATGCCTGGGACTTTTTAATTTCATGTCAAGTGGATTGTTCAAATGTTCTCAGGAGTAGGAATATAGCTTTTATTGGGCTCTATATTACTTCAAGCCTAACGTAGAATTTTCTACTCCAGAAAACTTTGCTATATTCTTGAGGCATAGAAAATAATGCAATTGTAATGTTTTCTATTGTTATATGATTTTATCAGTTCCTACATGCAATTCTGTCAGATACACTATTAGGTATATTCTATTTAAAATTGTAGAATCTTTCTAGTGAATTTTTCATTACCAATTTGTAAAGACCATCATTAGCTCTATTAATAATTTTTTTCTTTTTTTTCCTTTTTTTTTTTTTTACTTTTTGACTCCTTTCATCCATTTTTCCCAACCCCCACCCTCAATTCTGGCAACCACCAATCTGTCCTCTGTATCTATGAGCTTGTTTTTGTTTGTTTGTTTGTACATTTTGTTTTGTTTTGTTTATTAATTCTACATATAAGAGAGATCATACAGTATTTATGTTCCTCTGTCTGACTTATTTCATTTAGCATCATGGCCTTGAGGTCCATCCATGTTGTTGCAAATGGCAAGATTTCCTTCTTTTTTAATGGATAAACAATATTCCAATATATTTAATATAAATTTCTTTATTCATTCATACATTGATGGACACATGCTGTTTCCATATCTCTGCTATTGTAAATAGTGTTCTAATAAATGGGGGGTTGCATATCTCTTTTTGAATTACTGTTTTCTTATTTTTTTCTTTTTAGATAAGTATCCAGAAGTGGAATTGCTGGATCATATGGTAGTTCTATTTTTAATTTTTTGAGGAACTTCCCTACTGTTTTTCATACTGGCTACACCAATTTTCATTCCCACCAATAGTATTCTCCACATCCTCTCCAACACTTATTTCTTGCTTTTTGATAATAACCATAATAACAGGTGTGAAGTGATATTTCATTGTGATTTTGATTTGCATTTCCATGTTGATTAATGTTGAGCATCTTTTCATGTACTTGTTCACCAACTGTGTGTCTTCTTTGGAAAAATGTCTTTCAGATTTTCTGTCCAATTTTTAATTTGATTGTTCTTTTGCTGTTGAATTATTAAAAATTAAATTAAAAATTATTTAATTTCTTCAGATATTTTACATTAGTCCCTTATCAGATTATGATTAGTAAATATTTTTTCCCACTCAGTATGTTGCCTTTTCACCTTGTTGATGGTTTCCATTGCTGTGCAGAAGTTTTTATTTTAATGTAGTTCTAGTTGTTTATTTTTGCCTAGTTACTTTTGCTGTCCTATTTAAAAAGCACCACCAAGACTTATGTCAAGGAGCTTACCACCTGTGTTTTCTTCTAGGAATTTTATGGTTTCAGGTCTTATGTTCAAGTCCTCAATACTTTTTGAGTTAATTTTTGTGTGTGGTGTAGGATAGTGGTCCAGTTTCATTGTTTTGCATATGACTGTCCGTTTTTCCCAGAATGATTTATTGAAGAGACTGTCCTTTCCCCATTGTATGTTTTGGCTTTTTTGTTTTAAATTAATTCACCATATATACATAGGTTTATTTCTGGGCTTTATATTCTCTTTCATTGATCTATGTGTCTGTTTTTATGCCAATATTATACAGTGTTAATTATAATAGCTTTGTAATATACTTTGAAATCAGGGCACATAATGCCTCCAGCTTTGTTATTCTTTCTCAAGAGTGCTTTGGCTATTCGGGGTCTTTTGTGGTTACATACAAATTTTAGGATTAATTGTTCTAGTTCTGTGAAAAATGCCATTAGAATTTTTGTAGGGATTGCATTGTATCTATAGATTACTTTGGGTAGGATAGACATTTTTTTTTTAAATTTTATTTAATTTATTTTTTTTATACAGCAGGTTCTTATAGGTTCTTATTAGTCATCAATTTTATACACATCAGTGTATACATGTCAATCCCAATTGCCCAATTCATCACACCACCACCCCCACCTCCCTGCCATTTTCCCCCCTTTATGCCCGTACGTTTGTTCTCTACATCTGTCTCTCAATTTCTGCCCTGCAAACCGGTTCACCTGTACCATTTTTCTAGGTACCAAATATATGCATTAATATACAATATTTGTTTTTCTCTTTCTGACTTACTTCACTCTGTATGACAGGCTCTAGATCAATCCACATCTCAACAAATGACCCAATTTCATTCCTTTTTATGGCTGAGTAATATTCCATTGTATATATGTACAACGTCTTCTTTATCCATTTGTCTGTTGATGGGCATTTAGGATGCTTCCATAATGTGGCTATTGTAAATAGTACTGTAACGAACATTGGGGTGCATGTGTCTTTTTGAATTACAGTTTTCTCTGGGTATATGCCCAGTAGTGGGATTGCTGGATCATATGGTAATACTATTATTGTTTTTGTTTTTTTTTTTTTTTTTTGGCAGCATGCAGGCCTCTCACTGTTGTCACCTCTCTTGTTGCCGAACACAGGCTCCAGACGCACAGGCTCAGTGGTCATGGCTAACGGACCAAGCTGCTCCATGGCATGTGGGATATTCCTGGGCTGGGGCACGAACCCATGTCCCCTGCATCGGCAGATGGACTCTCAACCACTGCGCCACCAGGGGAGCCCTATTATTAGTTTTTTAAGGAACCTCCATACTGTTCTCCATAGTGGCTATATCAATTTACATTCCCACCAACAGTGCAAGAGGGTTCCCTTTTCTCCACACCCTCTCCAGCATTTGTTGTTTGTAGATTTTCTGATGATACCCATTCTTACTGGTGTGAGGTGATACCTCACTGTAGTTTTGATTTGCATTTCCCTAATAATTAATGATGTTGAGCAGCTTTTCATGTACTTCTTGGCCATCTCTATGTCTTCTTTGGAGAAATGTCTATTTAGGTCTTCTGCCAATTTTTGGATTGGGTCATTTTTTTTTTCAATATTGAGCTGCATGAGCTGTTTATATATTTTAGAGATTAATCTTTTGTCTGTTGATTCGTTTGCAAACAGTTTTCCCATTCTGAAGGTTGTCTTTTCCTCTTGTTTATGGTTTCCTTTGCTGTGCAAAAGCTTTGAAGTTTCAATAGGTCTCATCTGTTTATTTTTGTTTTTATTTCCATTTCTCTAGGAGGTAGATCAAATAGGATCTTGCTGCGATTTATGTCAAAGAGTGTTCTTCCTATGTTTTCCTCTAAGAGTTTTGTAGTGTCCGGTCTTACATTTAGGTTTCTAATCCATTGTGAGTTTATTTTTGTGTATGGTGTTAGGGAGTGTTCTAATTTCATTCTTTTACATGTAGCTGTCCAGTTTTCCTAGCACCAGTTATTGAAGAGACTGTCTTTTCTCCATTGTATATGCTTGCCTCCTTTGCATAGATTAGTTGACCATAGGTGCATGAGTTTATCTCTGGGTTTTCTATCCTGTTCCATTTATCTATGTTTCTGTTTCTGTGCCAGTAACATATTGTCTTGATTACTGTAGCTTTATAGTATAGTCTGAAGTCAGAGAGTCTGATTCCTCCAGCACCGTTTTTTTTCCCTCAGGACTGCTTTGGTTATTTGGGGTCTTTTGTGTCTCCATAGAAATTTAAGATTTTTTGTTCTAGTTCTGTAAAAAATGCCATTGGCCATTTGATAGGTATTGCATTGAATTGGTAGATTGCTCTGGGTAGTATAGTCATTTTCACAATGTTGATTCTTCCAACCCAAGAACATGGTATATCTCTCCATCTGTTGGTATCATCTTTAATTTCTTTCATCAGGGTCTTATAGTTTTCTGCATACAGGTCTTTTTTCTCCCTAGGTAGGTTTATACCTAGGTATTTTATTCTCTTTGTTGCAATGGTAAATGAGAGTGTTTTCTTAATTTCTCTTTCAGATTTTTCATCATTACTGTATAAGAATGCAAGAGATTTCTGTGCATTAATTTTGTATCCTGCTACTTTACCAGATTCATTCATTAGCTCTAGTAGTTTTCTGGTGGCCTCTTTAGGATTCCCTCTATATAGTTTCATGTCATTGGTAAAGAGTGAAAGTTTTACTTCCTCTTTTCCTATTTGTATTCCTTTTATTTCTTTTCTTTCTCTGATTGCTGTGGCTAAGACTTCCAAAACTATGTTGAATAATAATGGCAAGAGTGGGCAACCTTGTCTTATTCCTGTTCTAACAGGAAATGCTTTCAGTTTTTCACCATTGAGAATGATGTTTGCTGTGGGTTTGTCATATATGGCCTTTATTATGTTGAGGTAGGTTCCCTTTATGCCCACTTTCTGGAGAGTTTTTATCATAAATTGGTGTTGAATTTTGTCAAAAGCTTTTTCTGCATCTATTGAGATGATCATATGGTTTTTCTTCCTCTATTTGTTAATATGGTGTATCACATTGATTGATTTGCATATATTGAAGAATCCTTGCATCCCTGAGATAAATCCCACTTGATCATGGTGTATGATCCTTTTTATGTGTTGTGGGATTGAGTTTGCTAGTATTTTGTTGAGGATTTTTGCATCTATATTCATCCGTGATATTGGTCTGTAATTTTCTTTTTTTGTAGTATCTTTGTCTGGTTTTCATATCAAGGTGATGGTGGCCTCATAGAGTTAGTATGGGAGTGTTCCTTCCTCTTCATTTTTTTGGAAGAGTTTCAGAAGGATGGGTGTTAGCTCTTCTCTAAATGTTTGATAGAATTCACCTGTGAAGCCATGTGGTCCTGGACTTTCGTTTGTTGGAAGATTTTTAATCACAATTTCAATTTCATTACTTGTGATTGGTCTGTTCATATTTTCTATTTCTTCCTGGTTCAACCCTGCAGGTTGTGCATTTCTAAGAATTTGTCCATTTCTTCCAGGATGTCCATGTTTTTGGCATAGTGTTGCTTGTAATAGTCTCTTAGGATGCTTTGTATTTTTGTGGTGTCTGTTGTAACTTCTTTTTCATTTCTAATTTTATTGATTTGGGTCCTCTCCCTCTTTTTCTTGATGAGTCTGGCTAATGATTTATGAATTTTGTTTATCTTCTCAAAGAACCAGCTTTTAGTTTTATTGATCTTTGTTATTATTTTCTTTGTTTCTATTTCATTTATTTCTGCTCTGATGTTTATGATTTCTTTCTTTCTCCTAACTTTGGGCTTTGTTTGCTCTTCTTTCTCCAGTTCCTTTAGGTGTAAGGTTAGATTGTTTATTTGAGATTTTTCTTGTTTCTTCCGGTACACTTGTATAGCTGTAAACTTCCCTCTTAGAAATGTTTTGCTGCATCTCATAGATTTTGGATCATTGTGTTTTCATTGTCATTTGTTTCTGGGTATTTTTTGATTTCCTCTTTGATTTCTTCAGTGATCTCTTGGTTATTTAGTAACATATTGTTTATCCTCCGTGTTTTTGTTTGTTCAATGTTTTTTTCCCTGTAATTCATTTCTAATCTCATAGTGTTGTGGTCAGAAAAGATGCTTGATATGATTTCAATTTTCTTAAATTTACTGAAGCTTGATTTGTGACTGAAGATGTCATCTATCTGGGAGAATTTTCCATGCTCACTTGAGCAGAAAGTGTAATCTGCTCTTTTGGGATGGAATGTGCTATAAATATCTATTAAATCTATCTGGTCTATTGTGTCATTTAAAGCTTCTGTTTCCTTATTTTTCATTTTGGATGATCTGTCCATCGGTATAAATAAGGTGTTAAAATACCCCACTATTATTTTGTTACTGTTGATTTCCTCTTTTATAGCTGTTAACAGTTGCCTTAGGTATTGAGGTGCTCCTATGTTGGGTGCACATATATTTATAATTGTTATGTCTTCTTGGATTGATCCCTTGATCATTATGTAGTGTTGTTCCTTGTCTCTTGTAACATTTTTTATTTTAAAGTCTATCTTATCTGATATGAGTGTTGCTACCCCAGCTTTCTTTTGATTTCAATTTGCATGGAGTATCTTTTGCCATCCCCTCACTTTCAGTCTGTATGTGTCCCTAGGTCTGAAGTGGGTCTCTTGTAGACAGCATATATATGGGTCTTGTTTTTGTATCCATTCAGCAAGTCTGTGACTTTTGGTTGGAACATTTAATCCATTCCCGTTTAAGGTAATTATTCATATGTATGTTCCTATGACCATTTTCTTAATTGTTTTGGGTTTGTTTTTGTAGGTCCTTTTCTTCTCTTGTGTTTCCCACTTAGAGAAGTTCCCTTAGCATTTGTTGTAGAGCTGGTTTGGTGGTGCTGAATTCTCTTAGCTTTTGCTTGTCTGCAAAGATTTTGATTTCTCCATCAAATCTGAATGAGATCCTTGGCAGGTAGAGTAATCTTGGTTGTAGGTCCTTCCCTTTCATCACTTTAAGTATATCATGCCACCCTTTTGGCTTGTAGTTTCTGCTGAGAAATCAGCTGTTAACCTTATGGGAGTTCCCTTGTATGTTATTTGTCATTTTTCCCTTGCTGCTTTCAATAATTTTTCTTTGTCTTTAAGTATTGCCATTCTGATTACTATGTGTCTTGGTGTGTTTCTCCTTGGGTTTATCTTGTATGGGATTCTGAGCCTCCTGGACTTGTGTGGCTATTTCCTTTCCCATGTTAGGGAAGTTTTCATCTATAATCTCTTCAAATATTTTCTCTGGTCCTTTCTCTCTCTCTTCTCCTTCTGGGACCCCTATAATGTGAATGTTGTTGCATTTAATGTTGTCCCAGAGGTCTCTTAGGCTTTCTTCATGTCTTTTCATTCTTTTTTCTTTATTCTGTTCCACAGTAGTGAATTCCACTATTCTGTCTTCCAGGTCACTCATCCGTTCTTCAACCTCAGTTATTCTGCTATTGATTCCTTCTAGTGTAGTTTTCATTTCAATTATTGTATTTTCATCTCTGTTTGTTTGTTCTTTAATTCTTCTAGTCTTTGTTAAACATTTCTTGCATCTTCTCGTTCTTTGCCTCCATTCTTTTTCTGAGGTCCTGGATCATCTTCACTATCATTATTCTGAATTCTTTTTCTGGAAGGTTGCCTATCTCCACTTCATTTAGTTGTTTTTCTGGGGTTTTATCTTGTTCCTTCATCTGGTATGTAGCCCTCTGCCTTTTCATCTTGTCTCTCTTTCTGTGAATGTGGTTTTTGTTCCAGAGGCTGCAGGATTGTAGTTCTTCTTGCTTCTGCTGTCTGCCCTCTGGTGGATGAGGCTATCTAAGAGGCTTATGCAAATTTCCTGTGAGACAGACTAGTATTGGGTAGAGCTGACTGTTGCTCTGATGGGTGGAACTCAGTAAAACTTTAATTCACTTGACTGCTGATGGGTGGGGCTGGGTTCCCTCCGTGTTGGTTGTTTGGCCTGTAGCAACTCAACACTGGAGCCTACCTGGGCTCTTTGGTGGGGCCAATGGTGGATTCTGGGAGGTCTCACACCACGGAGTACTTCCCAGAACTTCTGCTTCCAGTGTCCTCATCCCCACAGTGAGGCACAGCCAACCCCTCCCTCTGCAGGAGATCCTCCAATACCAGCACGTAGGTCTGGTTTAGTCTACCCTGGGGTTGCTGCTCCTTCTCCTGGGTCCTGATGTGCACAGTACTTTGTGTATGCCCTCCAGGAGTGGAATCTCTGCTTCCCTCAGTTCTGTTGAAGTCCTGAAATCAAATCCCAGTAGCCTTCAAAGTCTGATTCTCTAGGAATTCTTACTCCTGTTGCCAGACCCTCAGTTCGGGAAGCCTGACCTGGGCCTCAGAACCTTCACTCCAGTGGGTGGAATTCTGGGGTATAAGTGTTCTCCAGTCTGTGAGTCACCCACCCAGCAGTTATGGGATTTGATTTTACTGTAATTGTGCTCCTTCTACTGTCTCACTGTGGCTTCTCCCTTGTCTTTGGATGTGGGGTATCATTTTGGTGAGCTCCAATGTCTTCCTGTCAATGATTGTCCATCAGCTATCTGTGATTCTGGTGTTCTCGTAAGAGGCAGTGAGAGCACGTTCTTCTACTCTGCCATCTTGGTTCCAATCAGTATAGACATTTTAACAATATTAATTTTACAATCCATGAGGATGGAATGTCTTTCATTTATTTGTGTATTCTTCAATTTCTTTCATTAATGTCCTACAGTTTTCAATATACAGGTCTTCATTATACAGTGTTTCAGCAGGCTCCTAGATATGTGTGTTAAATTAGATGCCTGTTCCTCAGGCAGGTGCTTTAATGTAAGCAGGTGATCCTCCTTCACTTTAAGTCTGGGAATGATTGAATGCTTCTGAGCTGGACCACAGGCCAGGTGAATGTGTGTGCACGAGTGCTTTAAGAGCCATTTCTTAGATCACTATAGTGTTGTGATTCTCAGGACACAGGCCCTGCTGTTTTACAAAATTAGATGTTTTGGGGGCTCATCTCTCAGGTGCAGGTATTAAAAGCTGAGGTGCCAAATGTGGGATTTGAACATTTACTCCCCTGGTAAAAGCTGTCAGTTCTGAATTTTCCCCTGATCACTGTGCTGGGGTTACTGTGCTGAGGAGGTAGGGTGGGGTTTATGGCAATATTGTGTTACAGCTTCTCCTACCAGCTTCTATGTGGTTTTCTTCTGTCTGATGTGCAGTCATCACTCATCCAGGCTTTAGATTTCTTTTAAGAGGAAATTATTCCATATGTAGCTGCTGATTCAGTGTGTCCATTGGAGGAGGTGAGTTCAGTATCTTCTTACATCACCATCTTGAAATGGAATAGATTATTCCATCCAAAAGCAACAGTACACACATTTTTCTCAAGTGCACATTGAAAATTTTCCAGGATAGATTATATATTAGGCCACAAAACAAGTCTTAATAAACCTAAATAGAGAAACAGACAGCAATACAATAATAGTATGGGAAATTTAACACCTCACTTACATCAATGGATAGATCATCCAGACAGAAAATCAATAAGGAAACATTGACCTTAAATGACACATTTGACCAGATGGACTTAACAGATAAATATATGCACTTTTTAAACAGTACAAAATGATTCATTATGAAAAGCAAACAATGGCATCAAGTTAAAGATGATAATTTGAATGCATGCCTTTATCTGCTATCTCCTGAAATTCCACCAAAATGGTAGGTTATAAAAAATGTCAATGACAAGCTTGAGGAATTACACAGAAAACAATACCAACAAACTTCTGGAAGCAGGACAGTAGGAGGACAAGTTGTAACTGAATTAGCCAACTTTAGACAACTGAAATCTAAGATGACATTATTATAAGCTCACTAATAAATTAATTTGCTTTGCAAAACTTCATAATTGAAATCAGGCACCTCTAAAAAATAATGGTGAAGATAAGGAGTTTAAAAAGTTCTAATTGAGAGGTTCTTTAAAGCTTACTTAATTGCAAGATTCTCTCCCCATTATTGGCTCTCACCCAGGCTGGCAAAGAACTGGATGTTTATCCTCTGTAAAACTTCAGAGATTCTAGGGACCACAAGAATCTGTGCACAATCAAGGGTAGGGATAATGTACTAAAATACAAGGACACTAAAAGCCAAAATTACATCTGTAGCAAGGAGAATGGAAGTCTCCCTTGAGGAATATCACCATCCTCAGAGAAAAGAAAAAAAATCACCTTATAGTGAAACCCATAATAAGCAACTCCCAATCATATCCTCAATCTTCCAAAGATCATTTTATTGCCAAATTATTTAATATGAGCTGATAGCCAAAGATCATTTTGTCAGAAATTTGAAAAAAGTCTTTAACCTGAAAGACAGAAACCAATATAAACAAAAACAACAATGAAACTGGAGAAATCAGAGATTATGTAGGGAGTTTAAAAACTAGAATTTGAATGATTTTTGAAAATCATTAATATCTTCAGAAAAATAAAAGATAATTTTCCTTTCATGAAACAAGAAAAACATGCTATAAAAAGTATCTTTCAGAGGACAAGTAAATTTAAAATATGACAGTAAAAATTAAAACATCAATAGAAATCTTGGATGATAAAGTTAAGGATCTCTTCCAGAAAGTAAGATAAAAAGACAAAAAGATGTAAAATAGGAAAGGAAATATAAAGCAAAGGAATAGTCTGAATCCACATCCATGTAAGAGAATTAAAAAGAGACAAAACAATAAAAATGGAATGGAAGAAATTATAAATAAATAATTAAAAAATAAATTCTTGAATTTGAAGAATATGTCTCTTTATGAAAAGTTTTAAAATGACTGAACAAAGGATGAGAAAGGATCTTTCCAAGGCACATCATCTTGAAATTTCAAAAGATTAGGGACAAAAAACAAAAACAAAAGGAAAGCTTTCAGAAAGAAAGGCAAAACATAGTGAAGCAATAGCAATGAGCAAGAAGAGGAATAAAAATTGAGTTGAAATTCTCAATAGCAAAGTCTCCGTTATACTCTCAGGAAATTATTTCCAATCTGGACATCCATAAACAACCAAATCATCAATCAAAACCTGAGAGTAGAACTTCTGCTCGCAGTAATGAGAGAGTAGGTTATATCAGGCCAATCCTCCTACTAAGAACAAGCAAAAAAACTGGCTAAGATACATTTTCAAAATCTGTGTGAAGGCATTAGAAAGCTATCAGGGTGGGAAGGACCTGAAAATTCAATATCCTGGTGGAAAAGGAAGTCCAAAGAGGGATGCCTGACATCTGACTCTGTTTTCTACTGACACATTTCCTAAATCTAAAGCAGTGCCCTGAGAGGCTGGAACACTGACTCCATCATCCAAAGTGCCTAAAGTGAACTGTGAATTATTTAATTCACTCAACTATAAAATTAGATATGCACAGCCACAATCCATTATTAAATGCAAATGGTAAATGGTCCTGAACAGGTCTGGGTAAAAAGTAACAGGGTATGTTGAGGAGTAAAAGGGGTAGACAGATGGATGTCTTCTACTTGCCCCTCCAGATCCTCTTTCCACCATTTTCAACTTTTAAAATCTGGAATGGTCTGGCTCTCAGTTGGGTTTAGCCGACAGGAGGCACCAACAGCAGATCAGAGGAGGGATGAGGACTGATGTTTGGTTGTTCCTCTGGCTCTCTCCTTGTTGGCCTGCTGGTTGACAATATTTCTCTTCTGTAGGGCACCCTGCCTGCCTGAAGGTCCTCTCTTGTAGCTTCCAGACTCCTTTCTCTTTGATCTTCAGATTTAGGATGGTAAAAGATCTCACTGTTTCTAGCAAAATGGTGCTTCTCTATTTTTACTAATTTCCCTTAATTCAGCTCATACCCTTGAAAATATTTCCTTTATTAAAATTTCTTCAATTACCTCATTTCACAGTGCCATCTGTTTCCTGTCAAGTACCTCTTGATATAATTTCTAATTTAAAATACAAACTTTATCATAGTATTTAATTTTTATATATATGATTCTCTTTCTGTACTCTGTTCTCTACATTGATGTGCTTAAATGTTCTTGCACCAACAACACACTGTTTTAATTAATCGTGTATTATAGTATAGTTTTATCTCTGATAGGGCAAGCAGTTCTTGCATGTTTTGGTTTCTGTATGCCCTTGCACTCTTAAAAATTATTGAGGAGTCCAAAGAGCTTTTGTTTTTTATTTTATTATTTTTTTTAACATCTTTATTGGAGTATAATTGTTTTACAATAGTGTGTTAGTTTTTCCTTTACAACAAACTGAATCAGTTATACATATACATATGTTCCCATATCTCTTCCCTCTTGCATCACCCTCTCTCCCACTCTCCCTATCCCACCCCTCTAGGTGGTCAGCTTTTGTTTTTTAGAGACAAAGTACCAAATTTTCCCATACTAGAATTAAAATGAAGATATTTAAAAGTATTTTATAATTCATATAATAATAATAAATATATCACATGTTAACATAATATATTTTATGGAAAAATATTTATATTTTCCCCCAAAATTAATAAGAAGTACTTTATTGTTTGAAATTGCTTCAAATATTTTTAATATCTGGCTTAATAGAAAAGATTTGTATTAGCACATCTGCATTTACACTGAATTTGTTGTAGCATGTTGTTTTCCTTGAACTATATGAAGCAAATTTCACCTCACACATATTGGTAGTTGGAAAAGGAAGGAATATTTTAATAGCCTTTTCAAACAATTGTGGATATTTTTCTTTGATCATATATACAAGTTTGACAAACTAGTTTCTTAGAGATTATGTTTAATGTGGAATATGAAACCACATCAATGAACTTCTTAAATTTAAAATTCATTGGTCTATCTCTCACTTGAAATGGATCTTGGTCTCAAATATGATTTTGTAATATCATGTATTGGTCATTTGGAAAGTATTGATTTGTTAAAGTATACAGATCTTCCAAATGTTGAGATAATTTATTAGACAATGTCAAAGAGAATCACATTAATCAATATCACTAAGGATGTCATCAGAAAAGTCTCAACTATTGGGAAGCTCTCAAGGTAATGGTGGCAGATACAAGTTCCTCAAAATTTTTAATTTTCACTTGAAAATGCAAATTTTATCATTAACAACAAAGAATGACAACTGTTTTTCTTGAAGTGACAGGCTCAATTTATTTATTTTTGAGAAAATGTCTGCCAAATATTTCAAGTTTGAATAGTCAGAGTTTGTGTGTTTATCACTCTTTGAAGTAAAAATAGTGGCTAGTTCAGTCCACAATTCAAACAATTTCACAAATCCTGTTTCTCAAGAGTATTATTGTACTTCAATATACAATAGAGGTGCTTTAGTTGTACTTTCTATTTTTTCATACAGAATATTAAAAATGTATATTCTCAAAGGTCAAGGTTTAATAACACTAAGAACATATACTTATTCACCAAGGACATTCTAAGTAAAACTGTCTCTTTTTTTTTTCCACTGTGTATGTGTGGCAGTGAAAACATAACTTCTTGTACACTTTTGTCTCCCTGTCTTGATTCGTGCAAAGGTGTCAGCAGTTTACCCACCACTGCTTCCATACCATCAGTATAAATAGCAACACAAAAAATAGCAAATTACATCTTAGTATTGTTATGAAAAGAGTTTTGCCTTTGTGGACCCCTAAAAAATACCTTAGGGAACCTCAGAGTCTATGGATCATAATTTGAGAAAAACTTTAATGGGATAGCTATTCTGTGCTATGCTAGAGGTAATATATAGCATAATGTTAGAATCTGGGGATCTTAAAGTGAGGTTGTTTTGGAACCAAATTCTGACTTGACCACTTATTTTGGACCTCTGACCACTCCCACTCTATGAGTTACAATAATTCTGACTCCCTGGAATGCATGAAAGCAGATGCTCAGTAAATTTGGATTAATGAATAAAAAGGGGTAAAAAGATGATATGTCTATATATTTAATTATAGAGCAACAGGGTCCAGTTATCTCAAAGTGAAGAAAAGTATACTTCCTTATATGAAGGTTTTTTAGTCCTCCTCTCAACCTCAAGATATAATCATTTCTAGTATTTTCAAAGTATTTTGAATATGTTCCTATTTAAATAATTTTGTTTTGTTTTGTTTTGATTCATAATGTTTCTCTCTCCCACTTAAGTTTAGCTCCTTGAAACCAGGAAAGGTATTATTATTATTTGGTTTGTTTATTTGCTTTGTTTTGCTTTTTGTTTGTTTTATTTATTCTATTTCCAAACACAGCCTGAGCTCTGACAAAGGGTGAACATTCAGTAAATGGTGATTAAAATAATGATTGAATGGCAAAATCAGAGTTGACCCTGAAATCTTCTTTTTTTTTTTTTTTTTATTCATTTTGCACACATTCTTTTTAGAATTAGGTTAGGAAGGAGATATGGTAGATTTCTTTGTTTCTTAAAGACAAATTTAATTTTGTGGTGGAATTATATACAGTGACATCTGTTCCCCTGAGTGCAGAACACCAACAGTACATACTTAGGTATCTGAAAGAAAGTTATTTTTTGTTATTAGTTTCCTTTATCACATTTTTAGACTTTTGCCAAAAAGTAATTAGACAACAGAGGATAGAGCCATGGCATCTTCCGGGAGAAAGATGATCAAATATCCAGTGAGGAAATGTAATCATTTCTTCTGGCTCTTATTTTCCATAAGAATAAAAAAGTTATTTTTTTTCAAACAACATATAAGACGATTAAAGAGAAGAATCTGAAATTCTACTCTAAGATCAAAGAATAAGAAATGTTCTATGTACTATTCTGATTCATCCTTTAGGGTCAGTTGGGCCACAATAAGAACAATAACAGTGATCTAGAAAGAGAAAATGTAGATCTTTAAGGCCCACATGGAAGTGTTTCTACAGGAAGTTATGCTCAGTGGAGGTGGATGTGGAGACCCCCATTCTCATTACTATTGCAGTAAAAGAGCACAGGGTGACTATGCTGTAGGGCTTTTATTCTGCTTTCTCTTTTCTTTTCTTTTAGGAATAAAATATTTATAATCTTCAAGGGCAGGCTCATATCTAAATAAATAAGAAGGTAAATAAATAAATGCCTTTTTCTTGTAGCACATGATGAGTCCAACTGGGAGATGCCTCTCTTAAGTCAGCTGCCCTGTTCTTTGGGTGGTCTGATGCTGCAGAATATAATACATACCACTGCTACTCTAGCTTTTATCATTTTTGTGATCTTTTCAGGTAACGTCAGTGTCTATCGATATTCATTCTTCCAGTTTAGAAAAAGTAGTTTAAAAACTCTAGTGATTTAAAGGACATAGTTTTTCTTTTCTTTTCTATTTTTTTTCTTTTTTTGCATGGCCCATGTCACTGAATTTATAGGATTCAAATCGACATATAATGACTTCTCCAGTCTGTGTCCTCTACATGTTCTTGAAATCTCATTCAATCAGGAAGCAGTTTCATATTTCAATCACACAAAACATTTTTTTTTCTTTTTTAAATGAGGGTAAGCTCTGAATTCTGGATGAAGGGTTAAAACATGAAGTGTAAGCATGAGTTAAACTTTTCAAATGTCAGAAATGGAGGAACTTTAGAGATTGTTCAGTTCAGTAACCAATTTGAAGATGAGAAAACTTTCTTTGAGAGGTGAACAATAACCTACCATTATGGTCTATGTACTGGGAGCTAAAGATTGTGTTAAACACGGTGCATGTATTATTTCCTCTGATTCTAACACCTTTGTTACCGGAAGGGGGACCCCCTCCCAGGGCTGGAGAGTGGGCTTTTGTCTAACACTCAGAAATGAAGTGTCTGAGACACATGCACTGACAAAGCAAAAGACTTTATTGGGAAGGGGCACACAGGCAGAGAGCAGCAGTGTAAGGGAACCCAGGAGAACTGCTCTGCCATGTGACTCACAGCCTCAGGTTTTATGGTGATGGGGTTAATTTCTAGGTTGTCTCTGGCCAGTCATCTTGCTTGTGCCCATATTTGGTCTGACCTAGGGTCCTTCTTGGTGGAGCATGCATCTCTCAGCCAAGATGGATTCTAGCATGAGCGTTTCTGGGAGGTTGGCAGGACATATTATGGGCTTGCATCTCCTGCCTCCTTTTGACCCCTCCCAAATTCTCCCAGTTAGTTTTCGGCAGCAGCACCATGTTCTTATGGGGACCTTCTGTTGTGAGACAACTGATGCAAGTGGTTATTGCTGTTCCTGGCCAAAGTGGGTGGTTTCAGTCAATGGTTCCCTAATACCTTTACAGACAGGTAAACCATCTCTAGCCTATAGAAGTGGAATCTAAGGCTCAAAGAGGCTAAATAATTCACCTATGTGTCATATCTAGTAAGAAAGAGTCAGGGTGAGGATTTGAATCCAAGTTTTTCTGCTTGACATTTTAACTCAAGTCAGAGCTGCAAGGGCTTGTGCTGAGAAACTTCAGAAGGAGAAGGTCATAGCTCAGTGGAAATAGTGTCTTTAAAGTTATCACTTAGTTTCTGGGAATTGGTAGATTTACGATGTCAGCTAGTGAGGTGATAATTGAATTTTTAGCTCAACTCAGAATGACTTGGAGAATGTGATTTATTTTTCAGTACCTACGGGAATTTTAAGGTTCTATATTGAGCAGCAGCCCTAGCAGTTCTCTCTAACATGATATAAACTGTATAGGTTGGGGGAATGTTGCTAAGGCATTTCCCATCCTACAGTAATATCAGTGACATGTATTCCTCAGATTCATAGCCTCTATCATGATTTGCTGTGTGATTTGGGTATATAATTTCAGCTTAATATCACTTTTCTCATCAGTAATTTGGTGACAATAAGAACTGCTTAACAACTTAATGACATTGTTGTGAAGATTTAGCAGAATAATGTATATAAAAGAAAATTTAAAATGTGGTACAAATTTAAATATCATTGTTGTAAAAGTCACCAGGTGTTTGTTAAGCAGGTTTGACTAATGAAGTCAGCTCATGCAGAAACCTATAGTAGGTGCTGTAGATTAGCACACTAACCTCTTAATGTGGGTAGGAATCACGTGGGGAGCCTGTTAAAGTGTAGATTCAGATTAATTAGGTCTGAGTGGGGCTTAAAAGTTCCCATCTCTACAAAGCTCCTGGAGTATGCCAGTGTTACTGGTCCACAGATACATTTTAATAGCCAGGGTCTAGATTACAAAATTTCAGTATTAATGTACCTTATGGATTTGAAAATTTTGGCTGAAGTAACAGATATTTTAAAATAAAATTCTAAAAATGTTGGGGTAATGAAAACTGAAACTGAAATTATTTAGAAAAAAGGATAATTTTATTTAACTCCCTCATTTTTGTAAAAGAGGAAAATAGATGGGGAGACACACACACACACACACACAAAGATAGAGTTCCTTTCTGAATGCCTTCCCCATCCCTTACCCACCATCTAGCTGTTGAAAGAGGCCAGGTCACCTGGCCTGAGGATGGTGCTCTCTCCACTGGGCTAGACTTCTACAACTGAACATCCTTCACACACTGCATCTAATTATCATGGACCCCATGCATTTCTCAACTTTATGCAAAACTGTAAGGCAGTAGTGGGGGTGACCCTTCTCAGTCTGTAAGGGCTCTAGGAAGTGTACCATCTATCTTTAGATAGAAACTGCAAGCCCCAGCTCCTAATTTTCAGTCTAGACTTCATGCAGCATCACTAACAAAGCTCTTTCTTTCAGTAGATTACATTCCAGTTCAGGGTGACAAGTTCTGGCAGTAAGATAAGACAAGCTGCTTCTTTCAGATGATTCTTCAAATTATACCTCTATCTACACACAATTCTGAAATATTCTAAAATATAGAAAAGCTAAAAAGATGATATAACAAATATCTGTATTTCCATTTTCTCAAATTACCAACTGTTAACATTGTGCCACCTATGCTTTTTTTTTATTTCATTCTTCTTTATTGGCTATGTGATCTATGTTAGATACTGTTCTGGGTACCTGGGATAACGCTGTGAAAAAGATGAACAAGGTCTCTGCTCATGAACTTGCTCATGAGGGAAGGAAAATGGAAATATAAACATTAAAAACAAAGGGAAAATATCAGAGTGTTATGTGCTATGCAGAGAATTCAAGCAGTGACATGACAGGGAGAGGCTGGGTGATTATTAAATATTGGGTGGTCAAGGATGGCCACATTGCAGAGCTAATATTTAAACTAAGGTTTAAATGGAAGTTCAAGCACGTGTAGATATGGCAAAAGAAGCATTCTGAGCAAAGGGGACCCCTCTGACAAAGGCTTTAGAGGGAAGCAAGCCTGCTTTTAAAAATAGAGAAAGAATGCTGGAATGTAGAAGATAATGCAGAATGGTAGAGAAAAGGTCAAAGAACTGGGTAGGGGTCAGTTACTTTATGGTGAAG
The DNA here is from genome assembly GCF_026419965.1 of Kogia breviceps. NCBI lineage: Eukaryota > Metazoa > Chordata > Mammalia > Artiodactyla > Physeteridae > Kogia > Kogia breviceps. The sequence goes on from NC_081328.1 coordinate 27,859,537, forward strand.
AGCTTGGTTTTTACTTTATATGAAATCAGAGGCCATTGGGGGCTTTTAAGTAAGGGGTTAACATCATTTGATTTATCATTTATCACTGAGAACATGATTACTCAGCTTGCTTTGTGTGTAGAATGAATAATTAGAAGCTGGAAGAGATAAGTTAGGGGTCTATGGAACAATTCAGGCAAGAGATGACAGTAATTCACAGAAAAGGGCACAGATAGGAAATATGTTTGCATGTAGAGTGCATGGAACTTGTTTATGGATTAGATGTTAGGAATGAGGGAAGGCAACATGTGAATGATTTTTCCTTTTATTGGGAGAGAAAATACTGGGCAAGCAGCAGGTCTGGAGGAGGAAATCAAGAGTTTGTTTTTGGCCATGTTAATTTTGCAATACCTATTGGATGGATCAACCTGTACCCTGGAGTTCTGGAAAGAGATCAAGGCTGGAGATCTGAGAGTCTTTAGTGTTTATATAATATTTAAAACCCTGGAATAGGCAGCTGTCTCCTGGAGAGAACATGTTGACAGAGAAGTGGGTCCTGGGCACACTAACATTTTGGAAGCCAGACAGAGGAAGAGGAGTGGACAAAGAAACTGAATGGTTGTGGCCAACAAATTGGAAAGGAGTGTGCATTACTCAGGGGTTTGCAGAAAAACAGAAGAGTTTATATATTAGTGTGTGTGTGTGTGTGTGTGTGTGTGTGTGTGTGTGAGAGAGAGAGAGAGAGAGAGAGAGAGAGAGAGAGAGAGAGAGAGAATGAATGTGGATTTGTGGAGGCTGGCAAGTCCAAAGCCAGCAGGTTGAAGACCCAAGGAAAGCGTTGATATTCCCGCTTGAATCTGAAGGCAGTCTTTTGGCAGAATTTCTTCCTCCGTAGGGGAACTGCAGTCTTTTTTCTCAAGGCCTTCAACTAATTGGATGAGACCCACCTGCATTATGGAGGGCGACGTGCTTTACTCAAAATGTACTGATTTATATATTAATCTCAAATCTACTGATTTATATATTAATTTCATCTAAAAATACCTTTGCAGCAACATGTAGACTTGTCTTACCAAATAAATATCAGGGCACTATGGCCTAGCCAAATTGACATGTAAAATTAACCATCACAGGATGTTACCATGGAAACCCAGAAAAGAATATGTTTAAAGAAGGAGAGGGTGGCCAAATATGTTGACTACTGCCAATAAATTAAGTAGGATAAAAGATCTCACTTTTAGGATTCGATGTCTAGGAAGTTATTACTGTCCTAGACAAGAACAGTATCTAAGTGATAGGTACAGAAGCCCAATTGCAGTATGCTGAGAAGAAATAATATGGCTACAAATTTTTTTTCTTTCTGTTCTCAATCTTTGAGAAATAATGAAAGATAAAGCCACTTTTTAACACATCCCATTCCCCTCTCTCCTCTCCATTTACAGAACACCTTGACTAAAGTTATAAAGTTGGAATCCTGGAGATTATTTAGGTAGACTCCAAATCTCTTTTTCTAATGACAGAGCAAATGAAAATAAGCCATAACTGTCTCAGCTATTTTAAATCTTGGCATCCTATGTATATTTTTTTTTCTGTAAACAGACAACTTCTTTTTAGAATGAATTCAGGGAGAAATAAAACATAGTGAAACTACAATTTATTATAGATCAAGTGAAATATTATATAATTTATACTAAAAAGTTCATATAATGGAATTAATGAATAAAAGTTAAATACCTTTTAAAATCAAGTCACAGTCTTCCCACAAAACTCATACAAAAACCCTATTTTCACCATTGCATATCACCTACTAGATTTTGTACACACTCATGCTTTAAAAAGAAAATCATTGTTCTTAGGCCAAGGTATGGGCCCAGACACTAACTCTTTGTATGACCTTAGCAAATAAGTCCCCATCTTTAGAGTTTGTTTTTTTACCCATAAAATAAATGATGAGGTTCAAGTAACTGATCCCTAATGTTTCTGCAACTGTGACAAACTATGCTTCTATGCAGCTACAGCGCTAGGATTTTTAAAAAGGGAGACAGGTATAAGATTGAATAAGATCAAATTTTCTTTGTTTAAGTGTGACACATACAATAAATAATATCACAAGAAAGTTCTGCTGCTTTGTCATCAAAGGCATTAAATAATAAAACATATCAGATTAAAATAATAAATCATGAGTTCCTAGAAAATATACTTGAGTAGAACTCTACCAATTTATTGAGCATAAAAATCAGCTGGAGAGCTTGTTTAAAATGAAGATTTTTGAGTTTCTTCCTCAAGGATTCTACTAGATTATTCTATGGCCAGGCTAAAGTTTAAGTACCTACATTTTTTTTTTTTTTTTTTTTTTTTTTTTTTTTTTTTTTTTTTTTTTTGCGGTATGCGGGCCTCTCACTGTTGTGGCCTCTCCCGTTGCGGAGCACAGGCTCCGGACGCACAGGCTCAGCGGCCATGGCTCACGGGCTTAGTCGCTCCGCGGCATGTGGGATCCTCCCGGACCAGGGCACGAACCCGTGTCTCCTGCATCGGCAGGCGGACTCCCAACCACTGCGCCACCAGGGAAGCCCAGTACCTACATTTTTAATGTTTCAGGTTCCAATTGGTTTTTATGTGAATGAGTCTAAAGACAACATTTGAGAAACAATGAGTTAGAAAAAAAATGAAACTAAGGTTAAAAAATTCATGTCCTTCTCATGTGGGGAAGATAATGAGTTATAGGAAGAATTCCTCATTTGAGTAAGTTGAAATGCAGAGCAATATTTTTTTTTTCTTTTCCAATCATATTCTGTTTAGGTAAAAACTATTTGGTTCCCTAAGAAACTGTAAATGTATGGCATTTGTTTGGGTGGGTTAACATGCTACATCAAATGATCTACGATATGGGCAAGCAACTAGGGCAAAGGATACACAAAATTCCAATTGTAAAGAACCCTTTATTAGTATGGACAAGATATGATACCTATCTTTAGAGACTTTCTCAGGATTAATGTCAATGAGTGAATATCTTCTTGTCCCAATTGGTGGGAGTTTAGTCTAGTCTCTGTCCCTAGTTATTCTACTTTGGACAAGTTAATTATCATCTCTGGATTCAGTTATTTTAGTTGTGTTATGATGACCAAGATGGTTTCCTAATTTTATTTCTGTTTGAAAGACAGTTATCTTCTAATACTAACATGCAGATATTAACCAACTCCCAATAGGTTTTGAAGTATAATAAAGCTATTTGCAATAAAACAATGGCAAAACTTATGGCCCTGGTCAATATTACATACCACACATGCTCCTTAAAAAGTTTTTTGAAATGTATCATATATGCAGAAGTATACATAAAACACATATGCTCAGTGTAAGACCTTAGAAGAACTCCATGTGTCCAGAAAAAAACACCCTTCCTACGCCTAAAGGTAAGCACTATCCTGGCTTCTACTATAATCATTTTCCTGTTTTTCTTCATAGTTTTTAATCATTTACACATACTTATCTAAAAAATATTGTTTAGTTTGTCAGTTATCAAGCTATATAAATGGAATAGTTATATATTCTTTTGATTCTTTTTTCTTTCACTCAATATTTTTTGTGAGGCATATTAATATTGCTATGTGAGCTGCTTTCACAAAATGTCTTTGTTATGTAATATCCCACTGTATGAAAACATCATTATTTATCTATTCTACTGCTGATGAACATTATGAACAGTAATGCTACTAATATTCTTTTATATATATCCTCATGTGAGACTTTTATTGGAACATATTTCTAAAGAGTAGAAATGTGTAATTATAAGGTATTCACATCTTTAACTTTATTAAATAATTCCAAATAGTTCCAAAGTGATTGTGCTAATTTACAATGCCTTAGCACTATCTCCTTCAACATTTAATTTTGTCAGATTTTTAGCTTCTTTTTGCCAATCTGATGAGTTTGTACTGATATAATTTATTTTGTAATTATTGGTCTGATTGTTAATGCAGATGAGTACTGTTTTATATATTTATACTACTTGGCAGTACATCAGCATGTTTTTCCCCTAATGTTAGTTTATCAGTAGTTTTTCATATATACTGGATACCTGTGGCTTGTCTTCTCTTTATGGTATCCTGACTAAAAGTTCTTTTTTATTTTTTTAACATCTTTATTGGAGTATAATTGCTTTACAATGTTGGTTTAGTTTCTGCTGGATAACAAAGTGAATCATCAATATGTATACATATATCCCCATATCCCCTCCCTCTCGAGCCTCTCTCCCACCCTTCCTACCCCACCACTTTAGGTGGTCAAAAAGCACACAGCAGATCACCCTTTGCTATGCAGATGCTTCCCACTAGCTATCTATTTTACATTTGGTAGTGTATATATGTTAATGCTACTCTCTTACTTTGTCCCAGCTTCCTCTTCCCCCACTCCATGTCCTCAAGTCCGTTCTTTACATCTGCATCTTTATTACTGTCCTGCCACTAGGCTTATCAGAACCATTTTGCTTTAGATTCCATGTATATGCATTAGCATACAGTATTTGTTTTTCTCTTTCTGACTTACTTCACTCTGTACGACAGACACTAGGTCCATCTACCTCACTACAAATAACTGAATTTCGTCTCTTTTTATGGCTGAGAAATATTCCATTGTATACATGGCCACATCTTCTTTAACCATTCATCTGTTGATGGACATTTAGCTTGCTTTCATGTCCTGGCTACGTAAATAGTGCTGCAATGAACATTGGGGTACATGTCTTTTTTGTTTTGTTTTGTTTTGTGGTACGCGGGCCTCTCACTGTCGCGGCCTCTCCCGTTGCGGAGCACAGGCTCCGGAGGCGCAGGCTCAGCGGCCATGGCTCACGGGCCCAGCCGCTCCGTGGCATGTGGGATCTTCCCAGACCGGGGCACAAACCCGTGTCCCCTGCATCGGCAGGCGGACTCTCAACCATTGTGCCACCAGGGAAGCCCGACATGTCTCTTTTTGAATTATGGTTTTCTCAGGGTATATGCCCAGTAGTGGGATTGCTGGGCCGTATGGTAGTTCTATTTGTAGTTTTAAGGAACCTCCATACTGCTCTCCATAGTGGATGTATCAATTTACATTCCCAACAGCAGTGCATGAGGGTTCCCTTTTCTCCACACCCTCTTCAGCATTTTTTGTTCTTAGATATTTAGATGAAGGCCATTCTGACCGATGTGAGGTGATACCTCACTGGGGTTTCAATTTTCATTTTTCTAATAATTAATGATGTTGAGCATCCTTTCATGTGTTTTTTGGCAATCTGTAAATGTTCTTTGGAGAAAGGTCTATTTAGGTCTTCTGCCCATTTTTGGATTGGGTTGTTTGTTTTTTAGATATTGAGCTGCATGAGCTGCTTGTAAATTTTTGAGATTACTCCTTTGTCAGTTGCTTCATTTGCAAATGTTTTCTCCTATTCTGAGACCTGTCTTTTCATCTTGTTTATGGTTTCCTTTACTGTGTAAAAGCTTTTAAGTTTCATTTGGTCTCATTTCTTTATTTTTGTTTTCATTTCCATTAATCTAGGAGATGGGTCAAAAAGGATCTTGCTGTGATTTATGTCATAGAGTGTTTTCCTCTAACAGTTTTATAGTCTCTGACATTACATTTAGGTTTTTAATCCATTTTGAGTTTATTTGTGTGTATCATGTTAGGAAATCTTCTAATTTCATTAGTTTACATGTAGCTGTCCAATTTTCCCAGCACCACTTATTGAAGATGATATCTTTTTTCCATTGTATGTTCTGTCCTCCTTTGTCAAAGATGTAGTGACCATACGTGTGTGGGTTTATCTCTGTGCTTTCTATCCTGTTCCATTGATCTATATTTCTGTTTTTGTGCCAGTACCATGCTGTCTTGATTACTGTAGGTTTGTAGTATAGTATGAAGTCAGGGAGCCTGATGCCTCCAGCTCCGTTTTTCTTTCTCAAGATTGCTTTGGCTATTCAGGGTCTTTTGTGTTTCTATATAAACTGTAAAATTTTTTGTTCTAGTTCTGTGAAAAATGATACTGGTAGTTTGATAGAGATTGCATTAAATCTGTAGATTGCTTTGGGTAGTATAGTCATTTTCACAATGTTGATTCTTCCAATCCAAGAACATTGTATATCTCTCCATCTGTTTGTTATCATTTTAATTACTTTCATCAGTGTCATAGTTTTCTGCATACAGGTCTTTTGTCTCCTTAGGTAGGTTATTCTTAGGTATTTTACTCCTTTTGTTGCAATGGTAAATGGGAGAGTTTCCTTAATTTCTCTTTTGGAATTTTTGTTGTTAGTGTATAGGAATGCAAGAGATTTCTGTGCATTAATTTTGTATCCTGCTACTTTACCAAATCATTGATGAGCTCTAGTAGTTTTCTGGTAGCATCTTTAAGGTTCTCTCTATATAGTATCATGTCATCTTCAGACAGTGACAGTTTTACTTCTCCTTTTCTGATTTGGATTATATTTATCTCTTTTTCTTCTCTGATGGCTGTGGTGAAAACTTCCAAAATTATGTTGAATAATAGTGGTGAGAGTGGGAACCCTTGTCTTGTTCCTGATCTTAGAGGAAATGGTTTCCATTTTTGACCATTGAGAATTACATTGGCTGTGGGTTTGTCACATATGGCCTTTATTATGTTGAGGTAGGTTCCCTCTATGCCCGCTTTCTGGAGAGTTTTATCATAAATGGGTGTTGAATTCTGTCCGAAGTTTTTCTGCATTTTTTGAGATTATCATATGGTTTTTATTCTTCATTTTGTTAATATGGTGTATCACATTGATTGCTTTGCATATATTGAAGAATCCTTGCATTCCTGGGATAAACCCCACTTGATCATGATGTAGGATCCTTTTCATGTGCTTTTGGGTTCTGCTTGTTAGTATTTTGTTGAGGATTGTTACATCTATGTTCATCAGTGATATTGGCCTATAGTTTTCTTTTTCTGTGACATCTTTGGTTTTGGTATCAGGGTAATGGTGGCCTTGTCGAATGAGTTTGGGAGTGTTCCTCCTTCTGCTATATTTTGGAACAGTTTGAGAAGGATTGGTGTTAACTCTTCTCTAAATCTTTGATAGAATTCACCTGTGAAGGCATCTGATCCTGGGTATTTGTTTGTTGGTAGATTATTTATTTTTTTTTTTAGTTCCAATCAAATTTTATTAATCTGCACTAAAATTCAAATTGTATATAATTTTCATGGTTCACACAATAGGATGTATCTTTTTATTTTTTTGGAATATTATTTTATTTTTGTATACAGCAGGTTCTTATTGGTTATCCATTTTATATATATTAGTGTATATATGTCAATCCCAATCTCCCAATTCATCACAACATAACCCCACACCCCTGCTTCTTTCCCCCCTTGGTGTCCATACATTTGTACTCTACATCTGTGTCCCAATATCTGCTGCGCAAACCGGTTCATCTGTACCATTTTTCTAGGTTCCAAATATATGCGTTAATATATGAAATTTGTTTTTCTCTTTCTGACTTACTTCACTCTTTATGACAGTCTCTAGATTCATCCATGTCTCTACAGATAACCCAATTTCATTCCTTCTTATGGCTGAATAATATTCCATTGTACATATGTACAACATCTTTATCCATTCATCTGTCGATGGGCATTTAGGTTGCTTCCATGACCTGACTATTGTAAATTGTGCTGCAATGAACATTGGAGTGCATGTGTCTTTTTGAATTATGGTTTTCTCTGGGTATATACTCAGTAGTGGGATTGCTGGGTCACATGATAATTCTATTTTTAGTTTTTAAAGCAAGCTCCATACTGTTCTCCATAGTGGCTGTATCAATTTACATTCTGACCCACAGTGCAAGAGGGTTAGCTTTCCTCTACAACCTCCCCAGCATTTTTTATTTGTAGATTTTCTGATGTCACACATTCTAACTGGTGTGAGGTGATACCTCATTGTAGTTTTGATTTTCATTTCTATAATAATTAGTGATGTTGAGCAACTTTTCATGTGCTTCTTGGCGATCTGTATGACTTCTTTAGTCAAATGTCTATTTAGGTCTTCTGCCCATTTTTGGATTGGGTTGTTTGTTTTTTGATATTGAGCTGCATGTGCTATTTATATATTTTGGAGATTAATCCTTTGTCTGTTGATTCATTTGCAAATATTTTCTCCCATTCTGAGGGTTGTCTTTTCATCTTGTTTGTAGTTTCCTTTGCTATGCAAAAGTTTTTAAGTTTCATTAATTCCCATTTGATTATTTTTGTTTTTATTTCCATTACTCTAGGAAGTGGAACAAAAAAGATCTTGCTATGATTTATGTCAAAGAGTGTTCTTCCTATGTTTTCCTCTAAGAGTTTTATAGTATCTGTTCTTACGTTTACGTCTCTAATCCATTTTGAGTTTATTTTTGTGTATGGTGTTAGGAAGTGTTCTAATCTCATTCTTTTACATGTAGCTGTCAGGTTTTCCTAGCACCATTTATTTGAGAGACTGTCTTTTCTCCATTGTATATCCTTGCCTCCTTTTTCATAGATTAGTTGACCATAGTTGTGTTGATTTATCTCTGGGCTGTCTATCCTGTTCCATTGATCCATATCTCTGTTTTTGTACCAGTACCACATTGTCTTGATTACTGTCTGAAGTCAGGGAGTCTGAATCCTCCAGCTCCATTTTTCTTTCTCAAGATTGCTTTGGTGATTTGGGGTCTTTTGTGTTTCCATACAAATTGTGAAAGTTTTTTTCTAGTTCTGTGAAAAATGCCAGTGGTAGTTTCATAGGGATTGCACTGAATCTGTAGATTACTTTGGGTAGTATGGTCATTTTCACAATGTTGATTCTTCCAATCCAAGAACATGGTATATCTCTCCATCTGTTTGTATCATCTTTAATTTCTTTCATCAGCGTCTTATAGTTTTTTGCCTACAGGTCTTTTGTCTCCCTAAGTAGGTTTATTCCCAGGTATTTCATTCTTTTTGTTGCAGTGGTAAATGGGAGTGTTTCCTTTATTTCTCTATCAGATTTTTTGTCATTGGTGTATAGGAATGCAAGAGATTTCTGTGCATTAATTTTGTATCCTGCAACTTTACCAAATTCATTGATTAGTTCTAGTAGTTTTCTGGTAGCATCTTTAGGATTCTCTATGTATAGTATCATGTCATCTGCAAAAGTGACAGTTTTACATCTTCTTTTCCTATTTGTATTCTTATTATTTCTTTTTCTTCTCTGCTTACCGTAGCTAGGACTTCCAATACTGTGCTGAATAATAGTGGTGAGAGTGGACATCCTTGTCTTGTTCCTGATCTTAGAGGAAATGCTTTCCATTTTTCACCATTGAGAATGATATTTGTTGTGGATTTGTTGTATATCACCTTTATTATGTTGAGGTAGGTTCCCTCTATGCCTACTTTCTGGAGAGTTTTTATCCTAAATGGGTGTTGAATTTTGCCAACGGTTTTTTCTGGATCTATTGAGATGATCATATGGTTTTTCTTCTTCAAATTGTTAATATGGTGTATCACATTGATTTATTTTGTATTTTAAAGAGTCCTTGCATCCGTGGGATAAATCCCACTTAATCATGGTGTATGATCCTTTTAATGTGTTGTTCGATTCTGCTTGCTAGTATTTTGTTGAGGATTTTTGCATCTATATTCATCAGTGATATTCATCTGTAATTTTCTGTTTTTGTAGTGTCTTTGTCTGGTTTTCATATCAGAGTGAATGTGGCCTCATAGAATGAGTTTGGGAGTGTTCATTCCTCTGCAAGTTTTTGGAAGAGTTTGAGAAGGCTGGGTGTTAGATCTTCTCTAAATTTTTGATAGAATTCGCCTGTGAAGCCATCTGTTCCTGGACTTTTGTTTGTTGGAAGATTTTTAATCACATTTTCAATTTCATTACTTGAGATTGGTCTGTTCATATTTTCTATTTCTTCCTGGTTCAGTCTTGGAAGTTAATACCTTTCTAAGAATTTGCCCATTTCTTCCAGGTTGTCCATTTTATTAGCATAGTGTTGCTTGTAGCAGTCTCTTATAATACTTTGCATTTCTGAGGTGTCTGTTGTAACTTCTCCTTTTCCATTTCTAATTTTATTGATTTGAGTCCTCTCCCTCTTTTTCTTGATGAGTCTGGCTAATGGTTTATCAATTTTGTTTATCTTCTCAGAGAACCAGCTTTTAGATTTATTGATCCTTGTTATTGTTTTCTTTGTTTCTACCTCATTTATTTCTGCTCTGATCTTTATGATTTCTTTCCTTCTAATAACTTTGTGTTTTGTTTTTTCTTCTTTCTCTAGTTCCTTTAGGTGTAAGGTTAGATTGTTTATTTAAGATTTTTCTTGTTTCTTGAGGTAGAATTTTATTGCTCTAAACTTCCCTGTTAGAACTACTTTTGATCCATCCCATAGGTTTTGGGTTGTTTTGATTTCACTGTCATTTTTTTCTAGGTTTTTTAAATTTCTCTTTGATTTCTTCAGTGATCTCTTGGTTATTTAGTAACGTGTTGTTTAGCCTCCATGAATTTGTATTTTTTACAGATTTTTTCGTGTAATTGATATCTAGTCTCATAGCATTGTGGTTGGAAAAGATCCTTGATATGATTTCTATTTTCTCAAATTTGCCAACGCTTGAATTGTGACGCAAGATATGATCTATCCTGGAGAATGTTTCATGTGCACTTGAGAGGAAATTCTATTCTGGCGCTTTCAGATGAAATGTCCTAGAAATATCAATTAAGTCCATCTGGCCTAATGTGTCACTTAAAGCTTGTGTTTCCTTATTTATTTATTTATTCCTTATTTATTTATTCCTTATTTATTTTCACTTATGATCTGTCCATTGGTGTAATAGGGTGTTAAAATCCCCTACTATTATTTTGTTACTGTCAATTTCCCATTTTATGGCTGTTAGCATTTGCCTTATGTCTTGAGGTGCTACTCTGTTGTATGCATACATATGTACAATTGTCATATCTTCATCTTAGATTGATCCCTTGATCATTATGTAGTGTCCTTCTTTGTCTCTGGTAATAGTCTTTTTTAAAAATTATATTTTGTCTGATATGAGTATTGCTGCTCCAGGTTTATTTTGATTTCCATTTGCATGGAATATCTTTTTCCATCCCCTCACTTTCAGTCTGTATGTGTCCCTAGGTATGAAATGGGTCTCTTGTAGACAGCAAATACATGGGTCATGTTTTTGTATCCATTCAGCCAGTCTATGTCTTTTGGTGAGACCTTTTAATCTATTTACATTAAAGGTAATTATCTTTATGTATCTTCCCATTAACATTGTTAAGATTGTTTTGTGTTTGTTTTTGTATGTCTTTTCCTTCTCCTGTGTTTCCTGCCTAGAGAAATTCCTTTATCATTTGTTGTAAAGCTGGTTTTGTGGTGTTCAATTCTCTTAATTTTGCTTGTCTGTCAAGATTTTAATTTCTTCTTCAAATCTGAATGAGATCCTTGCTGGGTAAAGTAATCTTGGTTGTAGGGTCTTCCTTTTCATCACTTTAAATATGTCATGCCACTCTCTTCTGACTTGCAGTGTTTCTCCTGAAAGTTGAGCTGTTATCCTTATGGGGATTCCCTTGTATGTTATTTGTTGGTTTTCCCTTGCTGCTTAAAACTTTATTTTCGCATTTAATTTTCATTAATTTGATTAATATGTGTCTTGGCCTGTTTCTCCTTGGGTTTATCCTGTATGGGACTCTGCGTTTCCTGGACTTGAGTGAGTATTTCCTTTCCCATGTTAAGGAAGTTTTTGACTAAAATCTCTTCAAATATTTTCTCAGACCATTTCTTTTTCTCTTCTTCTTCTGGGGTCCCTATAATTAGAATGTTGGTGTGTTTAATGTTGTCCCAGAGTTCTCTGAAACTGTCTTCAAATCTCTTCCTTTTTTTTTTTTTTTTTTCTTTATTCTGCTCTGCAGCAGTTATTTCCACTATTCTATCTTTCAGGTCACTTATCCGTTCTTCTGCCTCACTTATTCTACTATTGATTCCTTCTAGAGTATTTTAAATTTCATTTATTGTGTTGTTCATAATTTGTTTGGTCTTTCATTCTTCAAGGTCCTTGTTATCCTTTTCTTGTATTTTCTCCATTCTATTTTCTAAATTTTGGATCATCTTTACTATCATTACTCTGAACTGTTTTTCAGGTAGACTGCATGTTTCCTCTTCTTTGTTTGGTCTAGTGGGTTTTTGCCTTGCTCCTTCATCTGCTGAATATTTCTCTGTCTTCCCATTTTTTTGTAACTTACTGTGTTTATGGTCTCGTTTTCAGAGACTGCAGGTTCTTAGTTCCCCTTATTTTTGGTGTGTGCCTCCAGTGAGTGAGGTTGGTTTGGTGGCTTTTGTAGACTTCCTTGTTGGGGCTGGGCTGGTGCCTGTGTACTGGTGCATGGGGCTGCATCGTATCCCTCTGCTGCACAGGGCTGTGTCCAGTAGTGTGTTTGGGGGGTGTCTATGAACTTAGCATGAATTTAGGCAGCCTGTCTCCTAATGGGTGTGGTTGTGTTCCTGTCTTGCTAGTTGTTTGGCATGGGGCGTCCAGCACTGTAACTTGCTGGACGTTGGGTGGAGCTGGGGTCTTAGTGTTGAGAGAGAGATCTCTGGGAGCATTCATGCCGATTATTAATACATGGGGCTGGGAAGTCTCTTTTTGTCCAATGTCTTGGACTCAGCTCTCCTACACTGGAGGCTCAGGCCCAACACCTGGCCAGAGTTCCAATACACTGCCAGCCGCCTGACACAGAAGAAAAGGAAGGAAAAAATAAAAGAACAGACAGAGCCCTAAAATAAATGGTAAAAGCAAGACTAAACAGACAAAATCACAGAAAGAAACATACACACACACACTCACAAAAAGAAAAAAAAGAAAATGAACAGACAGAATCCCAAGACAAATTGTAAAACAAAACTAAACAGACAAAATCACACAAGGAAACATACACACACACATACTCACAGAAAGAGAGAGAAAAAAGGAAGAGACAAACCAAACCAATAAACAAACCTACAAATGAAGACAAACACTAAAATCTAAACTAAGATAAACATAAAAACAAATTCAAGGCAGAAAGGAAACCCCAAGTCTACAGTTGCCCCCAAAGTCCACCCCCTCAATTTTGGGAATACTTGTCTATTCGGGTATTCCACAGATGCAGGGTTTACCAAGCCAATTTCAGGATTTAATCCACTGCTCCTGAGGCTGCACACTGAGATTTCGCTTTCTCTTCCTTGCCTACACAGCTCCTGGGGTTCTGCATTGTTTTTGGCCTCATATCTGTGTAGGCTGCCCTCAGATGTCTGTTTACCACCCAGACAGGAAGGGGTTTAAGTAGCTGGTGATTAGGGCTCTTTTGCTCACTCAGGCAAGGGAGAGGGGGATACGGCAGTCACGGTTGGGATGTGTGGGCAGTGTGTGTGACGGCAGAGGTCGGTGCAAAGTTATAACAGCCTGAGGTGCGCCATATGTTCTCCCGGGGAATTTCACCCTTTATCATGGGACCCTGGCAGTGGTGTGCTGCACAGGCTCCTGGTAGAGTGGGGATAGTGACCTGCACTCGCACACAGGACCCTTAGTGGCAGCGGCAGCAGCAGTAGTGGTCTGTGCACACCTCTGAGGTCCAAGATGATAGCTGTAGCTCTCACCCGCCTCTGGGCCTCACTTAGGTGGTGCTCTGCCATCTGTGGGCACATGGAGCAGGAAGCCCCCCTCATCATGCATCCCAAAATAATGGTCTCTTGCCTGTCCAGCAGGTCTAGACTTTTTCCCAGACTGCCTCCCATCTAGGTGTGGTACACTAACCCCCTTCAGGCTGCCTTCATGCAGCCAATCCCAGTCCTCTCCCTGGGTTCTGACCTCTGATGCCTGAGCCTCAGCTACCAGCCCCCACCTGCCCCAGTGGGTGAGCAGACAAGCCTCTTGGACTGGTGAGTGCTGGTTGGCACCAATCTGCTGTGTGTAAATCTCTCCACTTTGCCCTCTGCACCCCTGTTGCTGCACTCTCCTCCATGGCTCTGAAGCTTCCCCCTCCCACCCACCTCCCATCCCCACCAGTGAAGGGGCTTCCTAGTGTGTGGAAACTTTTCCTCTTTCACAGGTCCCTCCCAGAGGTGCAGGTCTCATCCTTATTCCTTTTTTTTTTTTTTTTTTTTCTTTGCCCTACCTAGGTCTGTGGGGATTTTCTTGCCATTTTAGAAGTCTGAGGTCTTCTGCCAATGTTCAGTAGGTGTTCTGTAGGAGTTGTTCCACATGTAGATGTATTTTTGATGTATTTGTGGGGAGGGAGGTGATCTCCACGTTTTACTCCACTGCCATCTTGAAGGTCTGCCTGACTAGATGTTCTTAATTTAAGGGGAACAAATTTATCATCTCTCCCTTTATGATTACTGGGTTTTTTTTTTTTTTTTGTCCTTTCCTACTCTGAGGTCATAAAAATATTTTCTAAAACTCTAAAAATTTACCTTTCCTTTATTAATTTATTTTTATATATGAGATAGAAGTTGAATTTTTTTTAAATTTTTTAAAATTAAGCTAAAATTTATTTACAGTAAAACAAAAATACTACTTTTACAATTCAATACATTTTGAGAAATGTAACCAACACACCAAACAAGATGTTATAACATTTCCCTTATCCTGGAAATGTTCTTCTTGTCCCCTCTAGGAAACCACCATCCCCACAGGCTTCTTTTACTCAATATATTTTAACATACCCTTGCCTCACCTCTTCATTCCTTCATTCCTGTAGATCAGAGTTTCTGTCTAGTATCATTTCTACTCAGCCTCAGGACTTTCTTTTAGCATTTCTTATACTATAGGCTAACTGCAATAAATTCTCACAGCTTTATTTCATTAAAATGTCTGTATTTTGCCCTCATTTTTGAAGGTCATTTTTCCTGGATATAGAATTCTGGGTTGGCAGTTGTTTTCATTAAATATTTTTGCTGATGATGTTGAATTTTACCTAGTCCTGTACTCCTGGAAAACAGTGGTTAAAGGAATCTCCTGAACACAGTGTTCTGTGTTCAGGAAGATGGCTTACTACACAGAACACTCTTTCTCATATGACCTAGGTAAGACTCATGAATATCCCCCTTTTACCTATGATAATGGCAGTCATGGATCCTCCAAATTCCTGCTTTCTGCTTCATGAATTATTAACTAAACTGTATGTCCCCACTGACCAAGCATAACAAAATGCTTGTTAACTAAACTTGGGTAAGATTCTCTCATTCCTCCACATCCCTGTACCAGCATATAGTCTTTTCTTAAGAGCTTGGGAAACAGGCTGGCCTCAGGGTAAATCATTATCTGATCATACCACTTTTCCATACCAAGTCCCTACACCCTGTTCTTTCTAGCCTGTTTACTCCTCTCTATAAAAGAAAAATCCTTTTTACCTGACCATTGGGATGCTTGCAGATCTTATGGTCAAGGTATTCTTTCTATTACTATAGTCTCTCCTCCTCTCCTTGCGATAATCATTTAGAATAAAGTGTCTTCCTACTAAGTCCATATTTGTTTTTTATTTGACACTGTGTAACAAACAACCATGAAACTTAAGGTTTTTTAAAAGGAAAGCATTTTATTATATTTTATGATTTTGTGGGTTGACTAGAATCATCTTTGTGCTTCTTCTGCTTCATGTGAAGTCAGACAGAGATACACTAGTCTGGGTGCACAAATGGGTTGAAAAATCCAAGATAACTCACTTTCATGGCTGGCTGTTGTTGTTGGCTTTGTGCTGGGAGCTCAGCTGGGGCTGCTGACTGGAGTGTTTACACATGACCTCCATTTCTGCTTGGGCTTTTCACTGCATGGCAGCTGGGTTCTGAAGGGGAGCAAATGTTCCAGGAGGAGGAGGCACAACTTGCCAATCCTCTTAAAGGCTAGACCCAGAACTGGCACAGTGTCACGTCAGGCATATTGTATTGGCTAAGCAGGCACAGAGCCAGCACATCTTCAAGGGTAATTGAAATAAACTCCATCTCTCCTTGAAGGGAGTGATAAATATATGGCCATCTTCCATCCAACATTCTTTCAACTACTTTAAAATATATTTTCATTGTTTTCTGACCTCCATTGTTTATTATGAGAAACTAGACATCACGATTATCATTGTTCCTCTCTATGTATTTGTTTGCCTCCCCCCACGTTGTTTCTTTCAAGACTTTATCGTTCATTTTCAGCAATCTGACTATAACGTGCCTGGATGTGGTTTTCTTTATATTTATCCTGCTTGGGCTTCACTGAGCTTCTTGGATTGTAGGTTCCTGTTTTTCACCAATTTGGAAAGGTTTTTCAGTCATTATTTATATTTTTTTCTCCTTTTTTTCTCCTGTACCCACATACTACTTGATCTGATGGAGAAGAGAAAGCCTCAGGCCTTGTTCATGGATTTAGGAGCATGGTAGTTGGTGTGGGTTGAAAATGGACTGCACTGCAGTGTTAAAAGGTGATAATTAGGGAGGGGAATCTTCCCAGTGGGCAGAGCTTCAAGAAATGGACTTAATCATCAATTAATTTAGAGAAAAGTGGACTGAAGAAAGTATATGCACGGACTCCTTGGCAATGGTAAATGGCTTGATTGGTTAGGCAGGGGCTTAGAAGAACATGATTAGAAATTCAGAGATGGAGAAGTCTGGGGAAGAAGCATGTGTATAAGCCTATGGAAATGGGCCCAACCTGAATCTGTTTGTCTCATGTAAATATCTATTAGAGAAGATGCACTTTGGGCATGGCATTGAACAATCAGCTGCATATTAGTCATTCAGTGATTGCACAGTGAGTCCATGAATGAAGTAGCTATGTTTTCTAGGCTATAGTTTATTCATGGGCTAAACAGCTTGGGTTCTGTCTCAGAGACTGATCGAGCTGATTGAGTACTGATTAAGACTGATCGAGCTCATAGTATCATACCATCCTTTGAAGAGACATCAAACAGCCATTTGGTTTCAATCTGATTGCAATGAAACACTTCCAAACTGGAGGTGACAGCAATTTATCTTTACCAAAATTGATGCATAGTATGGGGATAAGTTATTTATTCCTATCTGCAATGCTTTAACCTACTATTTGAGGACTCAGACAATGTCTGTTTTACTGACATAGGATCTCACATAATACCTCTATGGGCAATTGACCTGCTTAATAAAAAAGAAGAGATAGTAGTAGGCATATGGCCATGTTATCCACTAGTCCTGCCATATACTTTAGCACGCTGAAGCTTCCAAGCCTGATAGAAAATTGGAAAGAACTCTTAAATGCACACTTACATGCTTAAATGCAACACCTTGTGGGGCTGGAGTGCTGTTCTCTAAGTTGTGGTATTTCAGTCAACAGCCATTGTGTGCTGTTGTGCTCTGAGAGGTAGAGAATTCAAGGGTTGGTAGTAGGAGTGGTCCCTCTCATTACCACTTTCAGGGACCTTTTGAGAACAAACTGTGCACCCTTTCTTCACTGGTGTTAACCAAGAATGCTAAGAACAGAGACCTGGTTGAGGCAGACAATGTGTTTACTTGATGCTTGTTAGGATTGCAGCCCAGGAGACACAGACCCAAGAAGCACTTGAATTGTGCTCTGCTGGACTAAAAAATTGGGGAGGTTTGTAAAGGCAAAAACCCGCAAAAATTAGGTTTGTCAAGAATTAGGATTGGAGCTGTCAAGAAGTAAGGGTGCTTGTTAAGAAAGGATCAGTTGGAGTTGGAAATAATTACATAGTTGAAAAGGTTGGGGACAAGGACTTGGAGACTGCAAGGTTGCAGCTAGCAGCTGTTAGCAGATATTGTTTTTAAAAAGCCCTGGTGGTGTCCTTGAGTTTGATACAGTTCAGAGAAATTTCAAGTTCTCAGTAATTTCGGAATGTGTCTGAAACCATATCCACAATGGCCACTCAGCTTCATTTTGGATGCCTGAACCACAGTTACTCTATTTTGATTTTTAAATGATCTTAAATATGTCATCACTACTATAGGTTCATTAGTGGCCATAGTTCCTGGATGACCATTCTACTAGGACCACAGTAAGAATTTCACTAGACCTAACACTATAGCTGCCATCTGGTCATTTGGGGTTCTTTAGTCCAGAATATTACCAGTAACATATTGGAGTTACTATATTAATAAGAGTAAATGACCTAATTCTAGGGCAGAGATAAGGTTGAGACCTCATAGTAATGTAAAAAGAAGACAAAATCTGACTCCATATTGGATCTACTCCTTTAGCTCTAACCTTTGTGCTCTGTTGTCTGTGCTTAGTCATGCTGGCTCTGCACCTTTGTAAAGGAATGTTGCCTATAGCCTGAAATATACATAGTAGCCCTTTCTCAAGGCTCTGCCTCCCAGGCTTGACCTTTAAAGTCATAACACTTTTTCATTCACATAGAGAAAACAAAGTTGCATTACAGAAAATAATGTTTGTCTTGGAAGTTTACAGGAACATAGTGACCAGACCTTTGTGGATAGTTGCAAGAACAAAGGACTATCACATCCCTTCTGGGGTCTCTGACCAGCATCAAGAAGTCTGCAACAACCTGTCACACCCTCTTCCCCTTTTAGTGTAAAAGAAGCCTGAATTCTAACTCAGGTAAGATTGTTCTTTGGGACACTAGTTCACCATCTTCTTGGTCTGCTGACTTTCTGAATAAAGTTGCTATTCTTTGCCCCAACACCTTGTCTCTCAACTTATTGGCCTGTTGTGCAGTGAGCAGTACAAACTGGGATTCAGTAACAGTAACGGTCTTGCTGAACACAAGTTCATGTGCCCAGTGTACAGTTGAGGCCAAACAAATTAAAAAGTTGGAGTTTGGAGCAGAGAAATGTTTGTTAGTCTGTGCAGCACCAACCTGGAAGATAGGAGACCTAGGCTTATCTCAAATACATCTTGCTGGCTATACTGGGGTGCAAGGTTTTTAAAGGCAGAAAGGGTAAAGGGGAGGGGTTCTTTGTGATTTTCGTTTCCTGATAAGACCTCAGTTGCAGATTCCCTGGATACATCTTGTGAGACAATGTGTCATTGGTGATTGTAATTGATCTTGTTCCTGCAAAGCAAACTAGTAAATCATGGTCTGGTGATCGCTTAACTTCTTTCTAGGAGATGCAAAAACAGTGGTTGAGGCATTTTATTATTTACTTAGAGGCTTCAGATGGTTCAGGATTTTCAGTTCTTAATTGACCCTCCTGATGTCATCAATGTTAAGTCTGCTTGGGGCCAGTTGTTTGAAGCCACAGGACATTATCTCAATAGTTTAGGGTCATAAATCAAGGCATTAATTTAAGTTAACAATCATGGGAAAGATTATGTTGGGCTTGCTTTTCCTTTGCTTCTATGTTCCCTCACTTTACTCTTTAGTAACTGCTTTAATCTGTTCTTTAGAACTCAGGGAAGATCTAGGGTCCTTTTCTACAAACAAGAAATGAGGAACACAGAAAGGCTTTTGTACCCAGGAAGGCAACGCAGAGTCCCGCTTGATTTCAACCGCAGAGAGGAGTATGACTGGAACTTAGGAGATTTACTTGCCTGTCTCTTGATGCTTCAATGCATATTGATATCCAGGAACAGGAAATTGAAGTAAACATAGCTTAACAAATGCACAGTAACCAGCGACTTGAACATATCAGGACCAAAATATCTGTGTTATCCCTTTGAGCAAGTAACCAAGACTAGCACATGAGCCAGCCAAGGGTGTGGGAAACATATAATGGGCAGGAGAGAAGAGAGGCAATAAATATCAGTGCTGCCTCAAGACCTTCTACAACAATGGGAACTGTAGCTCATTCATTCTCCTTTCATAAGCCTTCATTTTTAGAAATCATAACCAGGTCATGGGACAGAGTGAACTTCACATGAGGCATGTGTGGATCTGAGCAGTGCAAGGCATTGTCTGGAGCTAAAGTTCTGCTCTGCTCATGTCCCACCAGCCCTGACCATATCAGTGTACACTAATCCAACATCCAAATGCCACCACCTGCATGTCTTCTCCAGAGGGCTTTCTCTGCCCACCAGATTCTGCTTTATCAATGCACACAGCAGGCCAGAACAGCATGGGATTAATGTCCTCTGGAAGCATCTGTTAGCCAGTAACTGGCAGGAGTTGCTACATAAATATTCCACTTTCTTCATCACTTGGGTGGAGGTGTATGTTTTATACCATATCATAAATTTCACTGGTTCGATTAAGCTCCAGTAACCAATAGTGGTTAATTCTTTGAAAAATGTCTCTTTATTTCTTGCTTCCCTCTGCCCTTTTATCCCTCCACTCTGCCAGTGTTTTCTGAGACCATCTCCCAAATAAACTGCTTTCACACTCAATACCTCAGAGTCTGCTTCTGGAGGAAATCCAAACAAAGTTGACTTCTGAGTCTACCATTTTGTGGTGCTTCGGGATTCTATGGATTTCTTGAGAAAAAAAACTGTGTTAGGTTCAGTTCTGTCTCTTCTCATTTGAGGGGACCTTGGCTCCACAAATCTATTTTGTGTCTTCAACCCAGTGAGACTCCCAAAACACTCTGCTGGTTTTTCTGCCTAAAGCTACACACTCTCCACCCCAATTCTTTGCTTCCCTCTTCCCATCTACATCAGCAAATGGCTCCAGTAGAACAGTAGCTGCCAACTATTATCTATTTTCTCTGCAATTTCTTACTCCCTGGAATCTTATCGCCTCTCATCCTAGTAATATCAGCAACTCTCCAGTGCCTTTATACAGATGTTCAAATTTTATCTGGTTGTATCTATTCATTCCTAATTGGATCATTGTTTTATCATAAGCTACTTCAACATAGTTGGAAGCCTATTCATCAAATAATTATATTTTTTAATTCTAGAAATTCTACTTGATTCTTTTTTGAATCTGTTTGGTAATCATTTGTAGTTTGCTGTTTCCTGCAATTTTTTCAAATTTGTTTTAAATTTGCTTTGATCATATAAAACATGGCTATTTCGTAATGTTTATCTGTGAATTCTAGGATCTAAATTCTTGGTACACATGTTTCAGGATTTTGTATTGGTGCTTGCACATGGTGTTTTGTTTCCTTGTGTGTTCAGTGATTTTCTTTAACCTGAAGGGCTCATTTTCCTTGGAAAATAATCTATTTACCTGAGAAATTTTTGAAATCTGTTTAAGGTACATTCTTCCGGAAAGGATTTACTTGTTTTTAGCCAAGTACTTGGAACATTACTAATCTGGGCAGCTGGTGCTCATGGCTTAAAGTTTTGTGGACCACATGAGTAAAGTGAATTTGAATGGAAATCTGCATTAAGGCTGACTTCTGCTTATAATTTCCTAAGGATAATGCCCTCTGCTTGTTGGCAAGGCACTTTCCCCTGGGTTCACAGAGGGAGTAGAACTCTGGAGTCTCATTTTCATAGGGGAAGTTTCTCCTTTTGGACTTGAATTTTGTCTTTTGCTCTCCACCCTTCTCTTAACCTTGAAAGTTACAATCATGTTCCTCACATTTGACAAATATCTTTAGGGTAAACGTGACATATAGGCTCTCTTACTTTTTACTTTCATATATATTTTGGTGTGATAAATTACTTATTTATTAGTAGTTCCTATGTGGTTTTAAGAATATTTTCTAAAAATATAATTTATTCAACATTTTAAATTGCTTTCTTTTAGAATGTAGGATCAGATGTCTAATACCTAATACCCTAATAAACATAGACTCATTTTTTAAAGAAGTTTTTGAAATGTGTATTATAATCTCCACTTGGTGAATCCTGATAAAAAGAAAAAAACAAAATTTAGGTCAGTAATTGGACTGAGACAAATTCTCACTATAATATTTACTACTTTATTTAAATTCATCTAGCTAGTTATCCATTCTATGGCCTCACTCATCCATTCTATGGCCTCATCTCAAAACATTTTCACTGAAACATATTCTAAGAAGATGAGAGAATTAGAACACTATTGTTTTAGTCAGATATTATTCACCTAAATTGACTTGGGTTTCAAGCTTTTATCCACCTGTTTGGGCAAATAGCATCAAGTCTTTTGAACACAAATTTCTTCCTGAAAATGAAGATATTATCTTCCTGAAAATGCAAGAATATCTTGCAGAACTATTTTGAAGAATAAATGGAAAAACTCAGTAATTTATAAATATTTATTGGGCAATGACAACATATTAGGTCCTGTGATTGTTACTGAGTCCAAGTTTGTACTGTTCACCACAATAAATCAAGAGGAAAGGTGTTAGGTCAAGGAATAAAAAAACCATCTTACCTGAGTTAGAATTTAGGCTTCTTTTATACTAAAAGGGGAAGAGGGTGTGGTTGATTGTTTCAGACTTCTTGGTGCCAGCCAGACCCCAGAGGGAATGTGATAATTCTTTGTTCTTGCAACTATCCACATAGGTCTGGTCACTATGTTCCTGTAAACCTCCAAGACAAACATTATTTTTTGTTCTGCAATTTTTTTTTCTCTATGTGAATGAAAAAGTGTTATGGCTTTAAAGGTCAAACCTGGGAGGCAGAACCTTGAGAATAGGCTACTATGTGTATTTCAAGCTATAGGCAGCATTCTTTGACAAAGGTGCAGAGCCAGCATGACTAAGCACAGACAACAGAGCACAAAGGTTAGAGCTAAAGGAGGAGATCCAATAAGGATTCAGGTTTTTTCTCTGTTACATGGTGGTTAATTTAACTGAAATATTAGTTCTTCTTGGGCCCCAAGCCTGCCAGTGTTTGGCTTTCCTGGCTCTTAGTCCTTCAGACTCAGACTGAAACTAAACCTTTGGCTCTCCTGGGTCTCCAGCTCACTCTGAAGATCATGGGATTTACCCATCTCCATAATCACATGAGCCAATTCCTTAATATAAGTAAGTCTCTTTCAATATAGTAGACATCCTACTGGTTCTGTTTCTCTGGAGAACTTTGACTAACACAGGGCCTAAGCTAAGCACCAAAGATATCCAGATACCTAAGACAGCATCTGCAGTTGATTAGCCTGTCATTTGTGGGCTTATGAGAAAGTATTTGCCACTGAGTAGATGCTCATAAATAGTTTTATTTTCCTTAAGCGTGTTAATTAAGTATGGATATAGAGGGACATTAAAATATTTAAAGTGCAGAAAGAATTATCCTCTTATATATATATATATATATATATATATTTTTTTTTTTTTTTTTTTTTTTTTTTTTTTTTCATTACACAGGCCTCTCACTGTTGTGGCCTCTCCCGTTGCGGAGCACAGGCTCCGGACGCGCAGACTCAGCGGCCATGGCTCACGGGCCCAGCTGCTCCACGGCATGTGGGATCCTCCCGGACCGGGGCACGAACACCTGTCCCGTGCATCGGCAGGTGGACACTCAACCACTGCGCCACCAGGGAAACCCCTACAATATATATATTTTTAACACCTAAATGTTAGAGGAAACGAGGGATGATCATCAGAGAATTGCAAAATAATGTGGCCTCACAGGCCAAATACCAATGGGTTGATGAAAATGAAATAGAAAAACGTTGATTTCGAAACAGACAAATAATGTTTAGCTAAAGAAAGTGAGAAGGGGAAATCACAATTTACTAAATGCAACAGTAACAGCAGAAAAAAAATCCTCTATCCCTGAACTCCATTTACTCATTTACTAGACTGTTGCAAAAACCAGTCTGTATCCTTGAATCCTGTTACTCTGAATAATATTATTCATTAGAAAATGTTATCTGAGAAGACTGAGGATCCTAAATATCCTGATCTGTTATTTTGAAAGAGAGTGAAAGAGATTTACTTCCCAGACCCCTGTTTGTGAGCTTCCCTAAAAGCTACTGTAGAAATGTAGTGTTTTCAATTGTTATTAATTCTCATACATTTTATGTATATTTTCCAACTGAATGGCCTTCACTTCTATTGTCTGTTCTATCTTCTTTGTCCTGATGAGAAATTATTTTAAGGACATTTTACTCTCTTCTATAAAAACAATTAGGGAAAAATTATCTCCAAATAGTAACAAACACTAAATTTGTTTCATTAAATCCAGCATTTAGTAGCATCTCCCGGCTGACATCCTATGTAATGAAAGAAAGTAAATTCCATAGTAAAGAGAAACAGCTGCTTCTTCCGACATTATGAGTCTTGTAAATCCCTTCTTGTGAACAAAATGTAATCATTCCCTTTATTTCCAAAGGTAGGGGAGATTAGCTCCAAATAATGACAGTCAGAAACAAAGGTGACTAACAATCTCATTCAAACAGCAGGAATATATAGATGACCCATGGCTTCTGATTTCTCAGTTCTCCTTTGGAAGAGAATTATAGGAAGCTGGTTACAATAAGAATAATATTCTTTCAAATGAGGATCTCAGATTTTGAAAAGTTCTTTCTTGGGATGTCAGCACTGAAGAATAGGTTCAAATTGTCAAAGCGTATTTGCAATTGATAATTCAAATAAGTTTTAACAGTAGGGAAATCAGTTTGTGTCAAAGCAACTTAAGCCATTAGTGACTACCATTTTCTCCATCTGTCAAACAAATAGCATTGAACCTCTTTTGAACAACTGTTCAAACTAGCATGAGCTCACAGGCCTGAGGTCTAAATATGTAATTTGGCTGGCCCTAATAGTAACTGGGCTTTACCAAGTGAGTGTTCTTGAAAATGCATTTTGTCATTTGTTTCTAACTATTCTTGACCATTTATGCCATTTTTTCTACTTTTGCAACTTGTGATGATATCCTTACTCTTTAATTTATGCATTTTCTTCTTTATTATCAGTTTTAACTCAGATCTTAAGCCCACTTTTACAATCCCTACTCATAATGGCTTAGATAAAATAGTGTGTTAGATTTTTTTAATATTAGTTTTTCTATAATAAAGACAAATTCAAGTTGCCTGCAGCAAAAGCTGGCATATTGGCCTCTTGGGAATGTTTGCTCAAGGTTCACACTCTCTATTCTCAAATTTTATACAGAAAACCAAAGGAGAACCATCTCAAGGGCAAAAATCAGAAACAAAGCCTGTGGCATGAGACCCAAGCCACCACTTACTGCCTCCTGTTGGACCCCACTCTATCTCTCGGGTGAGGAGATCTCTCTCTTCATGCACGGACAATATATGAAGACCATGAATCTGAAAAGATAAATAAGAGACCTTGAGGTGAAGACAGGAAAAGAGAGGCAAGTTGGGGAGAGAAGAAATAGGGGAGAGTTCTAAGAAAATTGGAAGATGCAAAACTTTTATATCTCCCATCAACCCATTAATCAAATTTTTACCCTCTAGATCCCTGAGAAGTGTCTCAAGTACTCCAGGACTTACAGTGAAGTTAGAACTATAACATACAATGTTTGGGCTCCAGGGACATGGGGAAATTCTATAGAAATTGTGGCAGATATTCCTAGTAATCACAGTGTTGTAATGGTTGCTAAACAAATCAATGAATTTGTACTAGTAGTAGAACATTTAAGCAAAATAAATCAATATACTCATGCTGGTTATTGGAAACTTAAGTTGAAAGAATAAATCTTTAAATGGATACACTGATGACTTCCAAATGTTGATTTCTAGCATAGATTTTTCCACTCTTAAAAATAGCACCAGGAAGAGTTAAACAGGCAAGAAAACTTTACTCAAGACTATTGCAATAGGACCTCTGTGTTTGCTAATTTGTGCTTGTCAAAGTTAGGTTCCTTCCCTCCCACGGAAACTGGGAGATGGGGTGCTATCTTTCTTGATGATTACATTTCAGAAGGATGGCTCCCGGGAGAGACATTCATGGGTTGTAAAACTGGCAAGAGGCTGGGAGAAGATTTACATCTCAAAGCTGCAGAAAGAATTTACAATTGCAAGTTTTCTAAAGTAAATGCTCTAAGAAAAGGAAGCTTATAATCAGGAGGAAACCTGTCTAAGGATTAGTCAAGCTGAGGGGAATGTTAGAGTCACGTTGATTACCCCTGAATTGTATTTTCTACAACATTACCATTGGGTATCTAACTGGCATCTAAAACTTAACATGTCCAAACTGATCTCCAGTTATTTATTCCTCCACAGAACCGTTCCTTCCACAGTCTCCCATCCTCAGAAATGATCCATCATCCTGGTCTCCACTTAAAAAGTGTCCAGAATCTGACAATTCCTTACCATCTCCACTATGGATGCTACATATGGATTATTAAAATAGGTCAGAAGTGGTCTCCCTGCTTCTGATCTTGGCCCCTTTTCATTTATTTTAAACCCAGAAGTCAGAATGATCCTTTGAGAGTATAAGTCTAATTATGTTACTCTGCCCAAAACCTTCCAATGGCTTCCATCCCATTGAGGATATAATATAAAATTCTTACAATGGCCCCCAAGACCCTCCTTCTCTCACCTCACATTCTCTCTCTCAGCTCTCCTCTTAACAGCTCTCTCCCCTGCTCTTCTCCAGTCACACTGACCTCCTTGCTTTTCCGGGAACACACCAGGACCTAGTCACTTGCTATTGCCTCTGAGTAGATCACTGTCCCAGGATATCCTGATGGTTTTCTTCCTCACCAATTTTAGGTCTCGACTCAAATGTGCCTTTTTCAGTGAAGATTTCCATACCACACTATCTAAAGGACACTCTCTCTCCCCTTCCCTCCTTTATTTTTCTCTCTAGCACTGTTGGTTAGCTGACTATACTACAAACCAGAGGGCTGATGCTGCTGCATCATTTTACATAAGGGACTTCAGCATCCATGGATTTGGGTATCCTCAGTAGTTCCTGGAAACAATCCCCTGTGGATACCAAGAGATGATGTGTATGTTACATTTGTCCTGTTTATTATCTGTCTCCCTCATCTAGACCCTAATACACCCCCTGTTGACTGCTGTGTTCCCACTGCCTAACATAATGCCTGACATATGTCAGATGATCTATAAATAGTTGTTGAGCATTGAATGAATTACTGTCTCTAACACACACACACACGCACACACACACACACACACAAAGAGAAAACTCAGATCCAATATACCAGTTCAGCATCATTTGTACCCCTTCTAAATTCTTCCCTGTATCCCTTCCCAGTAGAATCTAGGTTAGAGTCTTCCAATAAGAGGCAGTTAAGAGCAAAAGAGAAGAGAGCAAAAGAGAACTTTTGGAGAGTAAAATAGTAGGCATTATCTTCCTCTACCTGCAGTGGACCAACAGGTGGGACAGAGCAGATGCGAGGTTTGTAGTCCATCCTGGGCATTCTCCTGTGACTCACGTGCCTTAGAATCAAGGTAGCAGCCTCTCTACCTCCTGAAAGCACATGGCTGTTTTCTTTGACATGCAGTATTTTGATAAGCCCCAATCTTCTTTATTAAATCCCTTCCTGTTTAATTTTTTTACCTGACCAAACTCTGAATAATACACCAAACTTACAAGTATGAATGCATCAATAGGAATACATAGAAAAATACACAATTAAAAAAATCTTCAGCTACAGCCATGATTCTCAGTCCCCAGGCTAAACTTCATTTCTGATCTTTAGTTCTATCATTTAATTGCCCTCCAGAAAGACTGCACCAATTATATTGGAATCAGCAATATAAGAAGAATGCTGGAAACTACTAATTTGGATGCTCTCACTCTC
Organism: Kogia breviceps; assembly: GCF_026419965.1. Classification (NCBI taxonomy): domain Eukaryota; kingdom Metazoa; phylum Chordata; class Mammalia; order Artiodactyla; family Physeteridae; genus Kogia; species Kogia breviceps. The sequence continues at coordinate 27,887,018 of NC_081328.1, forward strand.
TTTTATCTTTATCAGTTTGATAAGCCAAAAATAGTATATCTTTTAAAAAATCTTGTCATTTAATTTGTGGTGCATTTTTAATCAGAGGTTTATATTTTTATGACATTCATATGTGTTTTTTTGTTAATGGTTTGCCTTTAGAAAGGTATTTTCTCCCCAGGCTTATGTAGGTTTTTGTCACTATACTTTCTTCTGTCATTTTCTCCCTTATTTCAAATATTATTTCATTATTTTTCTCTAAATATATGGATTTTTTTTTTTTTTTTTTTTTTTTTCCGGTACGCGGGCCTCTCACTGTTGTGGCCTCTCCCGTTGCGGAGCACAGGCTCCGGAAGCACAGGCTCAGCGGCCAGAGCTCACGGGCCCAGCCGCTCCGCGGCATGTGGGATCTTCCCGGACCAGGGCACGAACCCGTGTCCCCTGCATCGGCAGGCGGATTCTCAACCACTGCGCCACCAGGGAAGCCCTATATGGATATTTTTTATTCTACTTCTGATCCTTCAGTTCAAGTCCACTGAACTGAGTATATATTCTGTTGCTAATTACTCTGTTTCAATTACTCTTGCATTAGAGTTTATACTATTTCATAAGGATTTATTTCAACCTTCACAAGTGAAAAATTGACTTTTCTGTAAGAACACTGGAGAACAACTGTACCCCTCCTGCCTATTCTCCTATTGGCACACCTGTGTTCTGGTCAGGCCCCTTCTTCCATTTCACACGTTGGGCTTTTCTAATAAGGTACTGATCTTGATTGGCAATGGGTGTGGGCTCCTATTTGATGCATTGTCATGGATTTAAGCATAGTTATTAGCTCTGTATGTCTTGGGTAGATAAAGAAAAACCTCTCAATCCCATAGCCATTGCCAAAAAGCAGGAGGATTTGTAGCAGTAGAATTGCATGACTGGTTTTTCAATTGCATTAGTTTCTCCTGCTTTAAATCTGTTTCAGAGGTACAAGAAAACCTTACCAAAATTTATGTCTTACATGTTTATTAGTTTGCTAGAGCTGCCATAACAGCTCTATAGCCACAGACTGGGTAGTTTAAATAACAGAAATTTGTTTTCTCACAGTTCTGGAGGCTAGAAGTCTAAGATCAAGGTTTTGTTTGGCAGATTTGGTTATTCCTGAGGCTTCTTTTCTTGGCTTATAGATGGCCACCTTCTTGCTTTGTCCTTACATGACCTTTTCTCTGTACATGCATCCCCCATATCTCCATCACTTCTTATAATGATACTAGCTTTATTGGATTATGGCCCACCTATATGACCCTGTTTAACCTTATTTATCCCTATGAAAACCCTGTCTCCAAATACAGTGACATTCTACAGCTTTGGAGGTTTATAAGTTCAACATATGAATTTTGGAGGACACAATTCAGTCTATAACACCACGGCCAGTGGAAATATCATAATGCTCTATTTAAAGGAGCCAATATGTGTAAGGTGTTCAGAACAGTTCTCAGAACATAATTAGGGCTCAGTCATTACTGGTGGTGAGAGTCACTATTACTCTTCATGTTGTGGCAATGATTATTTTTTATTAATTATTACTAGTATTTAGCAAACTAAGTCCATACAAATATCAACCTAAGGTAAAACTCTTTTTTACAACCACATGTTGTTAGCTTCCAAGCAATAGCTGTCTTATTTGAGGTGTTATTTAATATTACAAAACCCAAGCCAGTGGAAGGATTTGGACAGAGTAGAAGAGTTAGTTTGGAAAAAAGTGAAGGCTTTGGAATAAGAAGACCCATGTTCAAACTCCAACTCTGCAAAGCATTGGCAGAGTCACTTGAAGCAAATCCTTTAACTTCCCTACCTCTCATTCTCTACATCTAAAAAACAAAATAACTAGTTTGTATTTGTATTACAAACATCAAGGAAGATAACATATTTGGAATTTTGGAAGGACAATAATTTTATGTTTCAACTTGCCTGGGTTAAGGAGTGCCTGCATAGCTGGTAAAGCATTATTTCTGGGTGTGTCTGTGAGGGTGTTTTAGGGAGAGATTAGTATTTGAATCAGTAGACTTAGTAAAGAAGATCACCCTCACCAATAGGGGTGGGCATCACCTAATCTGTTAGGGTCTGAATAGAACAAAAAGGTGGAGGAAAGGTGAACTTGCTCTTTGCTTGAGCTGGGACATCCATTTTCACCTGGCCTCAGACATCAGTGCTCTTGGTTTAGAGGAACTAATACCATTGGCTCCCTTGGTTCTCACACCTTAGGGTTGGACTGGAACTACACCACTGGATTTCCTGGGCCTCCAGCTTGTTGACGGCAGATTATGGGACTTCTCAGCCTCCATAATTGTATAAACCAATCCCTCATAATAAATCTCTTTCTGTTTATCTCTATATATCCTATTGATTCTGTTTCTCTGGAGAACCCTGACTAGCAAAACAGCTTTGTCCTGAACCATAATTCTAACCATTGTTCAGTGCTAAAAGCAATTCAGATGGCAGATGAACACCCATTTTACCAAAAATAGAAAAAAACTACAATTGTGGAAAAAATTGGCATCACCGTCTTGACTCTTTTAGACATTGTAATTAGGAAGCAAGAGACTTTTCACTTATATTGTATGGTTATAGACACCTTTCCCTGAAGGGAAAATACTTTAATCATAAGGAAGGTAAACATGAAAAAGTGAAACAAACTCCATAAATGCTTAGAGCTGGGAGGGATGATAGAGATTGTCTAATTCTACTATCTTATTTTTGCAGATGAAGACAGTGAGACCACAAAAAAGGAACACATTTGTCCAAGGTCATGCAGTGAATTTGTGGCACAATTGAGTCTGAAGTCCATTTTTCCTGGCTTTAAATTTACTGCTCTTTCTATAGAGTCACACTGTTTCTCTCTACCTTTCACCAGCCTGAATATAATGGCCAAGAAGATACTTCTGTTAGGATAATGTGCTTTATCTGTATTCTGAATTTGTAGTCCGGTTTCACTGATTTGTCACGGTAGCATTTGGGTACCTTTCCTATAAGAGTGAAGTATAGATGACCTTTAGGCATTTGGTAGCATGGATTCACTTCCTCGACATGACAGCTCATCTGATGCTGGATCTAAGGGAAAAGGAAGCAGGGCCACAAGGAAGGGTTTTAAAGCCTTGAGACAAAGATTGATCATGACTTGCATGGACTGTTATATTCATAAGAGTGGGGATGGATGTCTGAATATATAGGAGGTCTTCATTTCTAGGTAGCTGGGACTCAATACAGGGACTCTTGATTCAAACAAGGAGTTAGGAAAAGAGGTGGCAGGGTCTCAGATAGAAGCTTCGAGAAGTTTTAAATTTGACGTGAGCCCACATCCAGTGGTTTTTTTTTATAGGTATCCCTGGTCTCCTTGTTAAAATGGAGAGACAGCTAAATAGCTTTTTGCTTGAGAATTACTGTGAAGGTTCTTTTGATGTTTCTAGGCACTTGCTATCCAGAGTTATAGACACTGTGAATATTTTATAAGATAGCCACAGATATTAATAGCATTTGGGAGGCTTTCATAATATGCACTTTTAGCAAAAAGTATTATTTTCCATCTCGCACTCTTGTTTGCAGATTTTCTTATTTTTTATGTTTACTGAAAACAGAAAAAAATGAATGGCATCCAACAGAAACTGTCTTACCTATGGAGCACTAAGACTTTTGTACTTATTTTCTCTTCCCCTTAAGCATACACCTTTGAAGTACAAAAGGCCAGAAAACCTAAAGAACAAAGGAATGATGTCAGCAACTAAGGATAGATAATGTCCTGTTAGAACCAACCCGTGGCTCCTGATGCTTAATTAAGTTGGCAAACATTAAACGGAAAGTTCTGTAACTTTAATGGGCATTAGAATTGCCTGGGACTTTATAAAATGCTGATTTCAAGGTTCCTTCTCAAGAGGGCCTGGATAGCATTCCTTGGATTGAGCTCAGAAATCTGCATTTTGTTTCATTTCATTTTTTCTACTTAAAACTTTTAAAATTACATCTATTATGAATATAAAGAAAAGTATAAACAAGTACCAAGAGTACCAGAATTATTTTTTTAACATTTTAATTTTTATTTATTTATTTAATTTTTGGTTGTGTTGGGTCTTTGTTGCTGCATGCGGGCTTTCTCAAGCTGTGGTGAGCGGGGTCTGCTCTTCCTTGCAGTGCATGGGCTTCTCATTGCTGTGGCTTCTCTTGTTGTGGAGCACAGGTTCTAGGCATGCAGGCTTCAATAGTTGCAGCACATGGGCTCAGTAGTTGTGACGCACGGTCTTAGTTGCTCCGGGGCATGTGGGATCTTCCCAGACCAGGGATCGAACCCGTGTCCCCTGCATTGGCAGGTGGGTTCTTAACCACTGCACTAGCAGGGAAGTCCTTAACATTTTTATTGAAGTATAGTTGATTTACAATGTTGTGTAGTTTCAGGTGTACAGCAAGAGTGATTCAGTTATACATTTATATATATAAGCATATAAATATATATTCTTTTTCAGATTCTTTTCCATTATAGGTTATTACAAGATACTGAGTATAGTTCCCTGTGCTATACAGTAGGTCCTTGTTGGTAGAAATCTGCATTTTAAGTAATTGTTTAAAGTGATCCTGATGGTGGTGGTCTAAATAATACTCCTGGTAACAGTTGGATGTCTCTAATTCTTTCACTCCAGCAAGAAATCTCAGACTCATAAATCATAGAATTTCAAAAATAGAATGTACCTTATGAATTATCTCACTAGTCCAACTGTCATCTCTTTTTAAGTTCTGTCCAGAACATCCCCGTTGGAAATTCTTTGTTTTACAAAGTTTCTTTTTGTACTGAATCAAAGTCTTTCTCCATGAGCCTTATAGTCACTGTCCTTCTACTTTTAAGACTGTGTGTAAAATGTTCAGTTCCTTTTTCATGTATGAGAAGATAATCTTCCATACCCCTTTGACACTTTCATTCCCTGTGCAAAACATTCCAAGTTGTAAAGCATTCAGAATTTTTATCATATTATCACATTTCGAGACATGAAAAATAGTTTAGCAGGTATTTCTTCTGGCTGCTCCAAGCCTGCATGTCCATTTGGGATGCAAGATAATTTTTTTAAATGAACTAGTTATTCAATTGCTGTGCCTGTACTAGTTGAATTGCCTCTAACTGCCTTAGTCCAAGCCCTTCCTTATAGGTCAAGTTGGGCTGTGCAATTATGAGATACATTTCACCAATTTCCATTTCACCCTTTTTCCCAAAGATGTATTCTCCAAGTGTTGATGAGATACTCCTGATGTGTCTGGCTATAATGAGTCAAGCACTGTGTTTGGTGTTACTGTTGCAGTGTCAGTTGCAGTGATAGACAATTAGGATATCTCACTCCCTAATTCCCCTGTGGAGTGGCCTTCTTAACTGATTCCCTCTGCATTTCTTATAAGTTAGAGGGAGGGGTAAAAAGGACATGGAGCACCTTTATTTGCACTATTTCTTATAAGAAGTTATTTCCGTTGCTTTTATTCCAGAGAACTAAGTCCTTCAGGTTTTAAAAAACTTAGGTCATAGTTGTTATGAGATTCTTTCCAAAAGGACTGGGATATGATAAGCAGGACCAGAGGCATAGATAGAAGACAGATGGAGGAGAGAAATGGGAGGATATTTCAGATAAAGCATATAATGAAAACAATCAGGAAGCCAGCCTACGTGATTGTGTGACGGGAAGTGTACGCACGTGTGTGTATGTGGTGGAGGAGGGTCATGATTCAAGGACCTCAACCTAGAATACTACGTTCACTTTAGGGGACAACAGAAGGTAAATAGCACACACAGTAGAGATAGGGAACTCTTCTCAAATGTCTGGCAAAAATGATTAAACTTTATGCTGAGGAAATATGGACTTAATATGCTGATGCCCCATCTAACATCCTGAGAATGAGCTCATCACATGACTGCCAACAGTTTAGGAAAACCCAACTAGAAGTTAATGTGGCATAAGTTTAGTTACTTAGTCTGGTATTATCCTCTGTTGAAGGAAAGTTTGGGGTCAGCTTCTCTGATAGAGAGAACATTGACAAGAGGACAAATATGACTGGTGTCTCATCTTAATTAGGACATTCTAATTTGGAAGATAAGCTCAGGGGAAAATAGCATCTGAGACACTGACATTTATATTAGCAGAGCCATATATAAAAATACAACAAAAATTGGGATATGTACAACAATTATGGTAAAACTAAACCCAGATTAGATATCTGTTATTCAGTCTTAACTGGCAGCATAAGTTCCTATGACTTGCATATAAGTGAGCATGTGTGCTAAAAAACTGTAATATATGTGTATATTGCTTTAAATAGATTTGCTCCTAGAAAGCAGTAGTATGTCTTTATAGATTGATGTCATATTTAAATAATATTTAAATCAATAAGGGAACTTTAATAATATTCTGTGAGCCAGCAAGTTTAGTGGTACAAGTAAAAAAAAAAAAAGAAAAGGCTATCAGAAACTGCATTAATTCAAATAGAGTTTCCAGATTAGGAGAGGTGATAGTTCAATGGACTTTGCACTAATATGATCACACACATTGTACTGTGTTAAATTCTAATCACAGCCTTTTAAAAAGGAAATAGACAAGAATGAGTTCTTATGTAAGAAAATTATTATGTGTTAAGAAAGGCCTGAATGCGACCTCATACATAAAGGATAATTATTTTAAAGTTTAAATAGCTGTAACATGAAAGGGAGACTTCATTTTCAGGTTTTCCTGCAGCTAGACTTAAGGCTAAATTGTGAAAGTTAGGAAGGGAGTTTCTAGCTCAATATAGGAAGAGTATTATAAAAATCAAAACTTTCTAATACAGAGTAGTCTAATATAATGTCTGGATGATTATACACCTATGATATTACAGAAAGCCTTCCTATGCAAAATTTCATGGGAGATAGAATTAGAAGCCCTCAATGTCCTTTTTTATTATACATTTTGTTATACATTCTCTTATATATTCTATTACACATATTATTCTTGAATATTTATAACAGTAGCTTGAATCTTTTAATAAAAATATAAAATTCATGGGAGCAAAACAAATAAAATATTTGTTTTTACTCCTACTTAAAGTTGTATGTAACTATAATATTTACTTATATTGGTATCAAAAATTAATAGAGTTCAACATCTGAGCAAAGTTATTATGAAAACAATATAATACTATGTTATAAAATCCTGAAGCCTGTGCAACAAAAACCACATTCACAGAAAGATAGACAAGATGAAAAGGCAGAGGGCTATGTACCAGATAAACGAACAAGATAAAACCCCAGAAACACAACCAAATGAAGTGGAGATAGGAAAATTTCCAGAAAAAGAATTCAGAATAATGATGGTGAAGATGATCCAGGACCTCGGAAGAAGAATGGAGGCAAAGAACGAAAACATGCAAGAAATATTTAACAAAGATCTAGAAGAATTAAAGAATAAACAAACAGAGATGAACAACACAATAACTGAAATGGAAAATACACTAGAAGGAATCAATAGCAGATTAACTGAAGCAGAAGAACGGATAAGAGACCTGGAAGACAGAATGGTGGAATTCATGGCCAAGGAACAAAATAAAGAAAAAAGAATTAAAAGACATGAAGACAGCCTAAGAGACCTTGGGAACAACATTAAACAAAACAACATCCACATTATAGGGGTCCCAGAAGGAGAAGAGAAAGAACCTGAGAAAATACTTGAAGAGATGATAGTCAAAACTTCACTAACATGGGAAAGGAAAAAGCCATGCAAGTCCAGGAAGTGCAGAGAGCCCCATACAGGATAATCCCAAGGAGAAACATGCTGAGACACATAGCAATCAAATTGGCAAAAATTAAAACAAAGAAAAATTATTGAAAGCAGCAAGGGAAAAATGACAAATAACATACAAGGGAATTCCCTTAACATTAACAGCTGATTTCTCAGCAGAAACTCTACAAGCCAGAAGGGAGTGGCCTGATATACTTAAAGTGATGAAAGGGAAGAACTTACAATCAAGATTACTCTGCACAGCAAGGATCTCATTCAGAATCCATGGAAAAATCAAAAGCTTTACAGACAAGCAAAAGCAAAGAGAATTCAGCACCACCAAACCAGCTTTACAACAAATGCTAAAGGAACTTCTCTAAGTGGGAAACACAAGAGAAGAAAAGGACCTACAAAAACAAACCAAAAACAATTAAGAAAATTGTAATAGGAGCATACATATTGATAATTACCTTAAATGTGAATGGATTAAATGCTCCAATCAAAAGACACAGGTTTGATGAATGGATACAAAAACAAGACCCATATATGCTGTCTACAAGAGAACCATTTCAGACCTAGGGACACATTCAGACTGAAAGTGAGGGCATGGAAAAAGATATTCCATGCAAATGGAAATCAAAAGAAAGCTGGAGCAGCACTAATCATATCAGATAAAATAGAGATTAAAATAAAGAATGTTACAAGAGACAAGGAAGTTCACTACATAAATGATCAATGGATCAATCCAAGAAGAAGATATAACAGGTGTAAATACAGATGCAGCCAACATAGGAGCACCTCAGTACATAAGGCAAATGCTAACAGCTATAAAAGAGGAAATTGACAGTAACACAATAATAGTGGGGGACTTTAACACCTCAATTAAACCAGTGGACAGATCAACAAAACAGAAAATTTTCTTTTTTATTTTTTTTTTGTGGTACACAGGCCTCTCACTGTTGTGGCCTCTCCCTTTGCGGAGCCCAGGCTCCAGACGCGCAGGCTCAGTGGCCATGGTTCACAGGCCCAGCTGCTCTGCGGCAAGTGGGATCTTCCTGGACCGGGGCATGAACCCATGTCCCCTGCATTGGCAGGTGGATTCTCAACCACTGTGCCACCAGGGAAGCCCCCCAAACAGAAAATTAATAAGGAAACACAAACTTTAAATGCGACAATAGGGCAGATAGATTTAATTGATATTTATAGGACATTCCACCCAAAAACAGCAGATTACACTTTCTTCTAAAGTGCGCACAGAACATTCTCCAGGATAGATCACATCTTGGGTCACAAATTAAGCCTCAGTAAATTTAAAAATATTGAAATCCTATAAAGCATCTTTTCTGACCACAACACTATGAGCATAGAAATGAATTACAGGGAAAAAATGGTATAAAACACAAACACAGGGAGGCTAAACAATATGATACTAAATAACAAAGAAATCACTGAAGAAATCAAAGAGGAAATCAAAAAATACCTAGAAAGAAATGATAGTGAAACATGATGATCCAAAACCTATGAGATGCAGCAAAAGCAGTTCTAAGAGGGAAGTTTATAGCTATAGAAGCCTACCTCAAGAAACAAGAAAAATCTCAAACAATCTAAACTTACACCTAAAAGAACTAGAGAAAGGAGAACAAGCAAAACCCATATAAGTAGAAAGAAAGAAATCTTAAAGATTAGAGCAGGAATAAATGAAATAGAAACCAAGAAAACAATAGCAAAGATCAATAAAACTAAAAGCTAGTTCTTTGAGAAGATAAACAAATTTCATAAATCATTAGCCAGACTCATCAAGAAAAAGAGGGAGAGGACCCAAATCAATAAAGTTAGAAATGAAAAAGGAGAAGTTACAATAGACACTGCAGAAATATAAAGCATCCTAAGAGACTACTACAAGCAACTCTATGCCAATAAAATGGACAACCTGGAAGAAATGGACAAATTCTTAGAAAGGCACAACCTTCCAAAACTGAACCAGGAAGAAATAGAAAGTATGAACAGACAAACCACAAGTAATGAAATTGAAAATGTGATTAAAAATCTTCCAACAAACAAAAGTCCAGGACCAGATGGCTTCACAGGTGAATTCTGTCAGACATTTAGAGAAGAGCTAACAACCAGCCTTCTCAAACTCTTCCAAAAAATTGCAGAGTAAGGAACACTCCCAAACTCATTCTATGAGGCCACCATCAGCCTGATATGAAAAACAGACAAAGATACAACAGAAAAGAATATTACAGACTAATATCACTGATGAATATAGATGCAAAAATCCTTAACAAAATACTAGCAAACACTTTAAAAAGATCATACACCATGATCAAGTGGGATTTATCCCAGGGATGCAAGGATCCTTCAACATACGCAAATCACTCAATGTGATATACCATATTAACGAAATGAAGAAGGAAAACCATATGATCATCTCAACAGATGCAGAAAAAGCTTTTGACAAAATTCAACACCCATTTAGGATAAAAACGTTCCAGAAAGTAGGCATAGAGGGAACCTACCTCAACATAATGAAGGCTATATATGACAAACCCACAGCAAACATCATTCTCAATGGTGAAAAACTGAAAGCATTTCCTCTAAAATCAGGAAGAAAGCAAGGATGTCCACTCTCACCACTCATATTCAACATAGATTTGGAAGTCCAAGCCATGGCAATCAGAGAAGAAAAAGAAATAAAAGGAATCCAAATTGGAAAAGAAGTAAAGCTGTCACTATGCAGATGACATGATACTATATAGAGAGAATCCTAAAGATACTACCAGAAAACTACTAGAGCTAATGAATGAATTTGGTAAAGTTGCAGGATACAAAATTAATGCACAGAAACTTCTTGCATTCCTGTACACTAATGATGAAAAATCTGAAAGAGAAATTAAGGAAACACTACCATTTACCATTGCAACAAAAAGAATAAAATACCTAGACAATGATGAAAGAAATTAAAGATGATACCGACAGATGGAGAGATATACCATGTTCTTGGATTGGAAGAATCAACATTGTGAAAATGACTATACTACCCAAAGCAGTCTACAGATTCAATGCAATCCCTATCAAATTACCAATGGCATTTTTTACAGAACTAGAACAAAAAAAATCTTAAAATTTGTATGGAGACATAAAAGACCCCGAATAGTCAAAGCAGTCTTGAGGGAAAAAAAAACAGAGCTGGAGGAATCAGACTCCCTGACTTCAGACTATACTACAAAGCTACAATAATGAAGACAATATGGTACTGGCACAAAAACAGAAATATAGATCAATGGAATAGGATAGAAAGCCAGAGATTAACCCACATACCTATGGTCAACTAATCAATGCAAAGGAGGCAAGGATATATAATGGAGAAAAGACAGTTTCTTCAACAAGTTGTGCTGGGAAAGTTGTAAAGGAATGAAATTAGAACACTCCCTAACACCATACACCAAAATAAACTCAAAATGGATTAGAGACCAAAATGTAAACTGGACACTATAAAACTCTTAGAGGAAAACATAGGAAGAACACTCTGACATAAATCACACAAGATGTTTTTTGATCCACCTCCTAGAGTAATGGAAATAAAACCAAAAATAAACAAATGGGATGTAATGAAACTTAAAAGCTTTTGCACAGCAAAGGAAGCTACAAACAGTAGGAGAAGTTAACCCTCAGAATGGGAGAAAATATTTGCAAATGAATCAACAGATCAAGGATTAATCTCCAAAATATATGAACAGCTCATGCAGCTCAATTTTTAAAAAAACAACAACCCAATGCAAAAATGGGCAGAAGACCTAAATAGACTTTTCTCCAAAGAAAACATACAGATGGCCAAGAAACACATGAAAAGCTGCTCAACATCACCTATTATTAGAGAAATGCAAATCAAAACTACAATGAGGTATCACCTCACACCAGTTAGAATGGACATCATCAGAAAATCTACAAACAACAAATGCTGGAGAAGGTGTGGAGAAAAGGGAACCTCTTGTACTGTTGGTGGGGATGTAAATTGATACAGCCAGTATGGAGAACAGTATGGAGGTTCCTTAAAAAACTAAAAATAGAATTACCATATGACTCAACAATCCCACTACTGCCCATATACCCAGAGAAAACCATAATTCAAAAAGACACATGCATCCCAATGTTCATTGCAGCACTATTTACAATAGCCAGGTCATGGAAGCAACCTACATGCCCAATGACAGATGAATGGATAAAGATGTTGTACATATATACAATGGAGTATTACTCAGCCATAAAAAGGAACGAAATTGGGTCATTTGTGGAGATGTGGATGAATCTAGAGACTGTCATACAGAGTGAAGTAAGTCAGAAAGAGAAAAACAAATATCACATATTAACGCATATATGTGGGACCTAGAAAAATGGTACAGATGAACTGGTTTGCAGGGAAGAAATTGAGACACAGATGTAGAGAACAAATGTATGTGGCCTGGGGGGTGGAATGGTGTGATGAATTGGGAGATTGGGATTGACATGTATACACTGATGTGTATAAAATGGATGACTAATAAGAACCTGCTGTATAAAAAAAATAAATAAAAAATTTAAAAATCCTATGTTATAAGATCAAAGTTACATGGGTGGTATTTATGTACTTATTTGTATGATTCAGCAGCAATGTCTTTTCTGAGATTCAAACAAACACAAAAATCCAAAGAGTTGAAGATTCAAAACAAACCTTAAATCTTCAAAATATAGAATAGATTTTTTAGTACAATTAGTCATAGGAGTTACAAGACAATTTTAGTTGGCTGAGCAAAAGCCAGATAAAATCTCCTTCCCCCTTTTCCCAGTGTCTATTCATATCAGTTAATAATGTGTGAACTTTGAGGCTATGGCGAGATTCAGGAGAACAGCATAATGTTTGTCCTCCAACCAGCTACATGGACTGCATATAAAAAAATAATAGTTAAATACATGGGTTCTGGAGACAGAATGTGTGACTCAAAATCCTAGTTTTATTTCTTCAAAGCTAAGTGAACTTGGGAAAATAATTCAAGCATTTATTATCTCAGTCTTCTCATTTATAAAATATAAAAAGAAAAGAAAATCTATCTTAAAGTATTGTTCAATATAATTACAGTAATAGCTAATATTTATTAAGTGATGACCATGTATCAGGCACAATTCTGTGTACATTGAGTGTATTAACTCATTTAATCCTCATAACACTATAAAGTTGATCATTTTTTTTTCATTTTTCTAGATGGGAAACTGAAGCACAAAGAGTTTCAGCACCTTACTCAAAGTAATGGCATTAACCCAAGCAATCTGGCTTAAGCGATCAAGTCCTGAAGTATTATTCTCTAACTATATCAAATAGATCCTAGAGCAAAGTAAAGAATTTGATGAATTATAGTTATTATTATTATTAGAATGAAGACATGTTTTATATTCCTCAGATACTGAACTCTATTAATATTTGATTGCCATATTTTAGAAATAAAGATGAGATCTGGTTAAAGAGATCATGCTGGAATCTGGCAAAACAGATTTAATGAGATGCATTGTGAGATTCCAGACACAAATGGAGCTACTTTAGATTCTAAGTAAAGAACTAGAAAAGGTCATCTCTCTGTCTCTGTTCAGAACTTGTTTAGGGACAACACAGCAGCCAGTGCCAATGGTGAGACTTCACCAAAAGACTTTGCAGTCAGTGAACACACACAGTGGGGAAGAGGGTGAAAATTGCAGGCAAAGGTGGTCAATACATTGGTTTTTAGGCAGTTTAAGGTACCCCTTTTATGACTTCTTATAATAGCCAAAGGATAAATTGAGGTGAATCAGTTTTCACCAGATATGCCAGGGGCATCTGAAGTTACCATAATTTGATTATTAAAAATAAATGTGGGGGGCTTCCCTGGTGGCGCAGTCGTTGGGGGTCCGCCTGCTGATGCAGGGGGCGCGGGTTCATGTCCTGGTCCGGGAGGATCCCACGTGCCGCGGAGCGGCTGGGCCCATTAGCCATGGCCGCTGAGCCTGCGCCTCCAGAGCCTGTGCTCCGCGGCGGGAGAGGCCGCGGCGGTGAGAGGCCCACGTACCGAAAAAAAAAAAAAAATGTGGGTTCCATTTCTAGTGATAACTCAGAAAGATCCTGTTGTACTGACTCACCCTGATATAACAAATATGAAATCTAAAAATATGTGTATTGTAGGTGTGGTTAATACCTATAATACATATGAGTGAGTTTCCCACTTTAACTGTTTCCTGCCTGAGGAGAGGCCCTAATTTGCACATGTGGGGTAGTAAAACTTAGAAAGAAAATCTGCCATCATTTTGATTTGAAGAAACAGAAGACAGATGAAGGCAACCACAGTTATAGGAAAACATAGTGGGGATCCGGGGGAGACACCTGTGGAGGGAAAGTCCAATAATTAGTGTATAACCTCTTCTCAAATATCTGGGTGACACCTGAACCACACCTGTGTGTGGTCAACTTCAAGTAGCATAGCAAAGCTAAAAAGACAAAATTAAGATCAGAACTGCTGCCCAAGAGACAGAGTGTGAACTTCGAATTTAACCAAAACAACCTGATAAGACAATCAAATCAACAATGTATGGGGCAATGTAAGAGAATCCAGAGTCTCCACAACATTAAATGTGTAAGTCTAGGATACAATCCAGAATTACTCAACATAAGAAACATGAAGATGTGAATCATTCTTTTAGTAGAAAAGATCAGTAAGAAAAAACTGCCTCTGAAATAAGCCAGGTGTTGGAATTATCAGACAAAGATTTTAAAGCAAATGTTATAAATGCTCAATGATATGAGAAACTATTCTTGTAATAAATGAAAACAATAGAATATTTCAGTTGAGAAATGGAAAATAATAAAAATGGAGGTTTTAGAAGTGGGAAATACAATATCTGAAAGAAAAAATACTTCCTGGATGAGCAAAATCTAGATGACAAAGAAAAATGTCAGTAAATTTGATGATAGAACAAGAAAGAGTATTTAATCTGGAGATGGAGAGAAAAAAAGATTAAAAAATAAACAGAGACTCAAAGACATAAAATTTGTTTTAACATGTAAAATTTGAGCTCATGGAGGAAGATAGAAAAATATTTGAAGACATGATGTCCCCCAAATTCCCAAACTTGACAAAAAGATACATTTACAGATTCAAAAAACTAAAAACCTCCAAGCAAGATAAATACAAACAAAACTATGTCTAGGCACATTATAATCAAACTTCTGAAAAGCAAAGATAAAGAGAAAATCTTTCTATGGATAGAAGGAAAAAGACACATTATATACAGGGGAACAAAACATTGTGCTGAGCAAGGGAAGCCAGATGCAAACGAGTATGTGCTGTGTGATTTTATGTAAAACTCAAGAAGGAATGAAACTGATCAGTAGTGACAGAAAGCACATCAGTGGTTACCTGGGATTGAGGGTGGGGATGATCTCAAAGGGACATGAGGAACCTTTCTGAGTTACTGGGCATTTTTAATATCTCGATTGTAGTGGTGTTTATGTGATTGCACATATTTATCAAAATTGGTTGAATTGTACACTTAAAATGGGTGCATTTTATTTTCATAATATATAACTCAATAAAGTCAATTTAAATAAATGAAAGCAGTGTTTGTAAAACATCTCCCTAAAATGTAGCTGCATATCGACAATCTTAAGGTCCAATCTATGCTATTGCCTAATAGGTGTGGCTAATAAGTGTTAGCCATCTACATATTAGCCAACATAGATTTGAGAATACATCAAATGAAATGACAAGGGGTGCACAAAACAACTTCAGAAACCACAAGTTTAGCAGGGCAGCAAATTTTCTGATTTGGTTTCTATCAGGTTGTTCAGATATTTAGAATTTTTGTTTCTTTTCAACCATCCAAAGTTGTTTATTATTACTATCAATTAAAGCTTCCAGAAATCATGCAGTTTTTTTTTAACATCTTCATTGGAGTATAATTGCTTTACAATGGTGTGTTAGTTTCTGCTTTATAACAAAGTGAATCCGCTATACATATATTCCCATATATCCTCCCTCTTGTGTCTGCTTCCCACCCTCCCTATCCCATCCCTCTAGGTGGTCACAAAGCACTGAGTTGATCTCCCTGTGCTATGCGGCTGCTTCCCACTAGCTATCTATTTTACATTCTGTAGTATATATAAGTCCATGTCATTCTCTCACTTTGTCCCAGCTTACTCTTCCCCCTACCTGTGTCCTCAAGTCTATTCTCTACGTTTGAATCTTTATTCCTGTCCTGACCATAAGTCCCTCAGAACCTTTCTTTTTTTTTTTTTAGATTCCATAAATATGTATTAGCATATGGTATTTATTTTTCTCTTTCTGACTTACTTCACTCTATATGACAGTCTCTAGGTCCATCCACCTCACTACGAATAACTCAATTTTGTTACTTTTTATGGCTGAGTAATATTCCATTGTATATATGTGCCACATCTTCTTTATCCATTTATCAGCTGATGCATACTTAGGCTGCTTCCATGTCCTGACTATTGTAAATAGTGCTGCAATGCACATGGTGGTACATGTCTCTTTGAATTATGGTTTTCTCAGGGTATATGTCCAGTAGTGGGATTACTGGTCATGGTTTTCTCAGGGTATATGCCCAGTAGTGGGATTACTGGGTCATATGGTAGTTCTATTTTTAGTTTTTTAAGGAACCGCCATACAGTTCTCCGTAGTGACTGTATCAATTTACATTCCTACCAAGAGTGCAAGAGGGTTCCCTTTTCTCCACACTCCAGCATTTACTGTTTGTAGATTTTTTTGAAGATGACCATTCCAACCAGTGTGAGGTGATGCCTCACTGTAGTTTTGATTTGCATTTCTCTAATGATTAGTGATGCTGAGCATCCTTTCATGTGTTTGTTGGTAATCTGTATATCTTCTTTGGAGAAATGTCTATTTAGGTCTTCTACCCATTTTTGGATTGGGCTGTTTGGTTTTTTTTTTTTTTTTTTTTTTGATATGGAGCTGCATGGACTGCTTGTAAATTTTGGAGATTAATCCTTTGTCATTTGCTTCATTTGCAAATATTTTCTCCCATTCTGAGGGTTGTCTTTTCATCTTGTTTATGGTTTCCTTTGTTGTGCAAAAGGTTTTAAGTTTCATTAGGTCCCATTCATTTATTTTTGTTTTTATTTCAATTAATCTAGGAGTTGGGTCAAAAAGGATCTTGCTGTGATTTATGTCAAAGGGTGTTCTGCCTATGTTTTCCTCTAAGAGTTTTATAGTGTCTGGCTTTACATTTAGGTCTATAATGAATTTTGAGTTTATTTTTGTGTATGGTGTTAGGGAGTGTTCTAATTTCACTCTTTTACATGAAGCTGTCCAGTTTTCCCAGCACCACTTATTGAAGAGGCTCTCATTTCTCCACTGTATATTCTTACCTCCTTTTCAAAAATGTGACCATATGTGCATGGGATTATCTCTGGGCTTTCTATCCTTTTCCATTGATCTGTATTTCTGTTTTTGTGCCAGTACCACACTGTCTTGATTACTGTAGCTTTGTAGTATGGTCTGAAGTCAGGGAGCCTGATTCCTCCAGCTCCATTTTTCTTTCTCAAGATTGCTTTGGCAATTTGAGGTCTTTTTTGTTTCCATACAAATTGTGAAAGTTTTTTTCTAGTTCTGTGAAAAATGCCAATGGTAGTTTGATAGGGATTGCATTGAAACTGTAGATTGCTTTGGGTGGTATAGTCATTTTCACAATGTTGATTCTTCCAATCCAAGAACATGGTATATCTCTCCATCTGTCTGTATCATCTTTAATTTCTTTCATCAGTGTCTTATAGTTTTCTGCATACAGGTCTTTTGTCTCCTTAGGTGGGTTTCTTCCTATGTATTTTATTCCTTTGGTTGCAATGGTAAATGGTAGTGTTTCCTTAATTTCTCTTTCAGATTTTTCATCATTAGTGTATAGAATGCAAGAGATTTCTGTGCATTAATTTTGTATCATGCTACTTTACCAAATTCATTCATTAGCTCTAGTAGTTTTCTGGTAGTATCTTTAGGATTCTCTATGTATAGTATCATGTCATCTGCATAGTGACAGCTTTACTTCTTTTCCAATTTGGATTCCTTTTATTTCTTTTTCTTCTCTGATTACTGTGGCTAAAACTTCCAAAACTATGTTGAATAATACTGGTGAGAATGGACAACCTTGTCTTCTTCCTGATCTTAGAGGAAATGGTTTCATTTTTTTCACCATTGAGAACAATGTTGGCTGTGGGTTTGTCATATATGGCCTTGATTATTTTGAGCTAAGCTCCCTCTATGCCTACTTTCTGGAGGGTTTTATCATAAATGGGTGTTGAATTTTGTCAAAAGCTTTTCTGCAGTTATTGACATGATCATATGGTTTTTCTCCTTCAGTTTGTTAATATGGTTTATTACATTGATTGGTTTGCATTTATTGAACAATCTTTGCATTCCTGAGATAAACCCCAAATGATCATGGTGTATGATCCTTTTAATGTGCTGTTGGTTTCTGTTTGCTAGTATTTTGCTGAGAATTTTTGTATCTATGTTCATCAGTGATATCGACCTATAGTTGTCTTTCTTTGTGACATCTTTATCTGGTTTTGGTATCAAGGTGATGGTGGCCTCATAGAATGAATTTGGGAGTGCTCCACTCTCTGCTATATTTTGGAAGAGTCTGGGAAGGATAGGTGATAGCTCTTCTCTAAATGTTTGATAGAATTCACCTGTGAAGCCGTCTGGTCCTGGACTTTTGTGTGTTGGAAAATTTTTAATCTGTCTCAATTTCAGTGCTTGTGATTCATCTGTTTATACTTTCTATTTCTTCCTGGTTCAGTCTCGGAAGGTTGTGCTTTTCTAAGAATTTGTCCATTTCTTCCAGGTTGTCCATTTTATCGACTTATAGTTGCTTGTAGTAATCTCTCATGATCCTTTGTATTTCGGCAGTGTCAGTTGTTACATCTCCTTTTTCATTTCTAATTCTATTGATATCAGTCTTCTCCCTTTTATTTCTGATATGATATTTATGATTTCTTACTTTCTCCTAACTTTGGGGTTTTTTTTGTTGTTGTTCTCTTTCTCTAATTGCTTCAGATGTAAGATTAGGTTGTTTATTTGAGTTGTTTCTTTTTTCTTGAGGTAGGATTGTATTGCTATAAACTTCCCTCTTAGAACTGCTTTTGCTGCATACCATAGGTTTTGGGTCATTGTGTTTTCATTGACAGTTGTTTCTAGGTATGTTTTGATTTCCTCTTTGATTTCTTCAGTGATCTCTTAGTTATTAAGTTATTGGTTATTAAGTAGTTTAGCCTCCATGTGTTTGTATTTTTTACATATTTTTTTCCTGTAATTGATATCTAGTCTCATAGCATTGTGGTCAGTAAAGATCCTTCATATGAATTCCAGTTTCTTTAATTTACCAACGCTTGATTTGTGATACAAGATATGATCTATCCTGGAGAATGTTTCATGAGCACTTGAGAAGAGATTGTATTGTGCTGTTTTTGGATGGAATGTCCTACAAATATCAATTAAGTCCACCTTGTTTAATGTATCATTTAAAGCTTGTGTTTCCTTATTTATTTTCATTTTGGATGATCTGTCCATTGGTGAAAGTGGAGTGTTAAAGTCCCCTACTATGATTGTGTTACTGTTGGTTTCCCCTTTTATGACTCTTAGCATATGCCTTATGTATTGGGGTTCTCCTATGTTGGCTGCATGTATATTTACACTTGTTATATCTTCTTCTTGGATTGATCCATTGATCATTATGTAGTGTCCTTCCTTGTCTCTTGTAATAGTCTTTATTTTAAAGTTTATTTTATCTGATATGAGTATTGCTACTCCAGCTTTCTTTTGATTTCCATTTGCATGGAATATCTTTTTCCATCCCCTCACTTTCAGTCTGTATGTGTCCCTAGGTCTGAAGTGGGTCTCTTGTAGACAGCATATATACGGGTCTTGTTTTTGTATCCATTCAGCCAGTCTATGTCTTTTGGTGTGAGCATTTAATCTATTTACATTTAAGGTAATTATCAATATGTATTTTCCTCTGACCATTTTCTTAATTGTTTTGGGTTTGTTATTGTAGGTCTTTTCCTTCTCTTGTGTTTCCTGCCCACAGAAGTTCATTTAGCATTTGTTGTAAGGCTGGTTTGGAGGTGCTGAACTCTCTTAGCTTTGTTTGTCTGTAAAGCTTTTAATTTCTCTGTAGAATCTGAATGAGATTCTTGCTGTGTAGAGTAATCTTGATTGTAGGTTTTTCCCTTTCATCACTTGAAATATGTCTTGTCACTCCCTCTGGCTTGCAGAGTTTCTGCTGAAAGATCAGTTGGTAACCTTATGGGGATTCCCTTTTGTGTTATTTGTTGTTTTTCCTTTGCTGCTTTTAATATTTTTCTTTGTATTTAATTTTTGATAGTTTGATTAATATGTGTCATGGCATGTTTCTCCTTTGATTTATCCTGTATAGGACTCTCTGTGCTTCCTGGACTTGATTGATTATTTAGGGAACCTTTCAACTATAATCTCTTCAAATATTTTCTCAGACCCTTTCTTTTTCCCTTCTTTTTCCAGGACCCCTATATTTCGAATGTTGGTGCAATTAATGTTGTCCCAGAGGTCTCTAAAACTGTCCTCAATTCTTTTCAATTCTTTTTTCTTTATTCAGCTCTGCAGTAGTTATTTGCACTATTTTATCTTCCAGGTCACTTACCCATTCTTCTGCCTCAGTTATTCTACTATTGATTCCTTCTGGAGAAATTTAAATTGCATTTATTGTGTTGTTCATCATTGTTTGTTTGTTCTTTACTTCTTCTAGGTGTTTGTTAAATGTTTCTTGTATTTTCTCCATACTATTTCCAATATTTTTGATCATCTTTACTATCATTACTGTTAATCCTTTTTCATGTAAACTGCCTATTTCCTCTTCATTTGTTTGGTCTGGTGGGTTTTTACCTTGCTCTTTCATCTGCTGTGTGTTTCTCTGTCTTCTCATTTTGCTTAACTTACTGTGTTTGGGGTCTCCTTTTCACAGGCTGCTGGTATGTAGTTCCTCATATTTTTGATGTCTGTCCTCAGTCACTAAGGTTGGTTCAGTGGGTTGTGTAGGCTTCCTTGTGGAGGGGACTAGTGCTTGTGTTCTGATGGATGAGGCTGGATCTTGTCTTTCTGGTGGGTCTGTCTGCATCCTGTGGTGTTTTTTGGGGTGTCTGTAACCTTATTATGATTTTAGGCAACCTCTCTGCTAATGAGTGTGGTTCTGTTCCTGTCTTGCTAGTTGTTTGGCATAGGGTGTTCAGCACTGTAGCTTACTGGTTGTTGAGTGCAGCTGGGTCTTAGTGTTGAGATGGAGATTTCTGGGAGAGCTTTCACCACTTGCTATTACATGGAGCTGGGAGGTCTCTGGTGGACCAATGTCCTGGACTTGGCTCTCCCATCTTAGAGCCACAACTATTTTCCTCCTTCACAGCTTCCTCCCCAAGGTGCAGGTCCCATCCCCATTCTTTTGTCTCTGTTTTTTCTTTTTTCTTTTGCCCTACTCAGGTACATGGAGTTTTTTTGCCTTTTGGGAAGTCTGAGGTCTTCTGCCAGCATTCAGTAGGTGTTCTGTAGGAGTTGTTCCACACGTAGATGCATTTCTGATGTATCTGTGGGGAGGAAGTTGATCTCCACATCTTACTCCTCTGTCATCTTGAAGGTCTCCCCAGTCATGCAGTATTGAGTTACAAGTCTTTTTGAAATCTAATTCCTATGCCAGTATCCTACCAAAAATACAAAATTCTGAGATTTTACATGACAAAATACCCAGGATAATATTTACATTGTAGAGAAATACTTATTCTTAGTATCTCCTGGCAAAATAAGCCATAAAGCATTTAGATGCTGTGGTGAGCAAGAGAGCATCTTCGACCTCAAGAAACAGATGGTTTTATAGAGAGAATAAAGGAAGTAGCATAGTATCAAGTAGGGTTTGATAAATACCACAGAGATGGTTCTATATCATTCAATATACTTCCCAATGCTTACTTAGGTGTCTGAGTACATAATATGATACCAGTGACCAGGACTTATTTCTAACATAGTCATCTCTGTTTCTTACAGGTATTGTCATCCCTCCAGTATCTCTTAACTCTTCTGGTTTTCATGGTGCTGTTTTGTCTAAAACATATACAAAAGAAAAAAGAAAACAAAAGACAGTTTTCCCATTAAAGTTTTGAGTAAAGGAAAGACAAGTGCTTTGAATTGGTAGCTCTTTAACAGGGACATGATCTAGTTGAAATTAGCAACTCATCTAGAAATGCTTTATTGCTATTGCTGCTATTTGTTCAAGTTCCTTTGAGCCAGCTTATATACATTATCCCTTAATATGTTCTGGACAGTTTGGTTTGGTGAGGATGCTCACTTTCCCCAAGGAGCTAATGAAATTTCAGTGTTTGCCTATTCCCTTTACCTCATGACAAAAATCAATGCCTGAAATACAATAGGCACATTGCAATGATCTGTGCTTTTGGTGCCTTCACAGAGCTGAAAATTATAGCTTGAAAAGCAATCTTTCCTTTTCTCCTCTGAAAAATTTAGATTCACACATCTGCTGCATTCTTGACCCTGAGCTTTCTATCTTCTTACCAGACAAAATGTTTTCTCCTTTTTTGTGTGTGTGGAAAGTGCTGACATTTTCTGGAAGTTAGTCTCAAGGGGTTGCTACTTATCACGCACCTGTAGCTAGATTTGAAATTTCTGTAGTATGCCATATCGAAGAACTGTGCAAACTGAAAATTATGGAGTAGCTTCTGACTTTTTAGCAGTAAATTTTATTTGCTAGGGTGAAAACTCCAGAGCAGTACTGTTCATTAGGCCAACAAAACCAAAGGATTCGTTTCTTTTATTGGAGTTGGTGGAATTAGAATATTTGCTGAGGAAGAATGGAAAATAAGATTGGGAGAAAGAGGATAGAATTTGGGCCTTATCTCTTTAATTTCTTTAAAATTGGAGTTTTAAACTTGAGGTTCATGTAGGCTTACTGAGGATCTGAGATCAAGGATAGGGTTTCAGAAGTGTTTAAATCTATGTACAGGTTATGAACTTATATGAATTTGGGAAGAGGTTGATTCCATCAAATTTCAAACAGTGATTGCCTCAAGGCATTTGATTATCATATGATTTTGTTTAAAAATATAGCAGTAACTGTGTGGTCTTGAGAAATCCACTTACCTGAGATTCAGTTTTAACAAACACACAATAGGAATAACAGAAATATCTCACAAAGTTCTGAAAAAATGCTTATAATGAATGAGATCACCACTGATATAAGTGATTATTGTTTATTTTCATTTTGTATAGGATAGTCCTAAAGACAACTAATAATTACTAGCCTGGTGAAGGGAAGTTTAAAAAGGAACCTGATATTTGTTTTCCAATATATTAAGAACTATATGGATGAAAGATGAGGCTTATTTTGAATACCCCCAAGAAGGAGAAATTGAACTAATGCATAAAATTGTATCAAGATACCTTTATAAAGAACATCCTAGCATGCCAGTGTCCAAACATGGAATAGTTTGTTTCTGTTAAAAATGGATTTCCTGTCACTGGAGGTGCAAAACAACTTTGAGTAACTCAAAAGGTTGAAAAACTTGCTCAAGTTCATGTACTTAATAAAGCCAGAGTTAGGATTAAAATTTTAGTGTGATCTGAAAGCCCTGGCCAAACTTACCAGGTTTGGTGATTCTCTCCTGACACACTTCCTGGCACTCCATTAAAGGAGCACATGTTTGCCTGCAGGTGGCACTGTTGAACAATTTGTTAAATGACTTAATTGCTAAATTAAATAAGTATGTGTATTCTCTCAGCATCATTAAATTTATCTTAGATTCTAAAAACCCTAATGTACTTTACTTGAACCTGTTCAGGATAATGCATAATATTCCTTAAAGGCAAGCACAAACAATTGTTCTAATTCTCACCATGGTTGCTAACTTATTTGGCCGATTCAACACCGTGTTTTAAACAAATAGAAGTACAAAAGACCCACCTCCAATGCTCTCATTAGCTGAAGAGATGCTACAGGTACTTCTTGATGAAAGACATTGTTCCTTCCTCACATTCTTCTGTTTCTTCCTGCGGTGTTTGAGAACAGACAGCAGGGTATCTAATCAACTGCTGCTTTGACTGAATTACCCTTATGTCCTGGTTCCCTGCTTATCAGCCAGCTGGAGGGAACTCATTTGTTGTCATGTGGAGGTGGGTGGATTGCTTTCTTCAGTTTCTCAAGGAATCATTCACATTTGTGATGTTAAGCAATTATAGCATCTAATTCGACTCTATGTAACAAACCTCCTGTTTCACCTCAGCAAAGGCTCATTATGTCTTGTAAGTGTGCTACATGTTGAATTTGCACCTTTGGTAATTAGTATGACTGCTCTGCCAGCCCTCCTTCCTGCTTTTGCCAACATTTTCAGTGTTAGCAAACAAGCATCAATCACCAACCTGATGAGTAAAATTAAGGCTTCTCTGTGCAACTCGGTGCGCAGACTGGACTGAAATTCCAGATTGAAGAATTCATCTTTGCCAATATTGCAACAATATATAATAAAAGTAACAATGCTCCATATAACAGTAATCATGGCTAACTTTTATTGAGGACTACTATGTGCCAGACACTGTGCTAAATGCCTTCCATGGATTATTTCACATAATCTTAGCAAGAAGCCTAAGAGATCGGTGTTGTGTTTGCCACTTTACAAATAAATATTGAGGCACAGAGGAGATAAATAACATGCCCCAAGCCATAGAGCTATAAAGTGTTGGAGCTAGAATAAGATAAGCAACATCTTCCAGTTCAACATGGGAAAGTTAATTCTGAAACCGAGTCCCCCTAAAACTGATTTCCTCTGCTGAGTTTATGATTAACCTCTCTATTCAAAACATTATTTCCTTTCTTGTCCAATACCTGTTCCCCTCAAGATTGAGGAGTATTAAATAAAAAGGGGGACTGAAACCGAGCAGAACCCTGTGGGGCCTTACCAGGCACAAAAGCTTTTCCGTGTCCCTCATTTCTTGTTTGTAGGAAAGAGGTTTCAGTGTCCTAGACCTTCCCTGGGTTGCCAAGGGCAGATTCAATTACTAATTAGGGGAGTGAGGGAACACAGAAACAAAGGAAAGGCAGTCAGAAAACAATAGTGCTGGGCTTCCCTGGTGGCTCAGTGGTTGAGAGTCCGCCTGCCGATGCAGGGGACACGGTGTTCGTGCCCCGGTCTGGGAGGATCCCACGTGCTGCGGAGCAGCTGGGTCCGTGAGCCGTGTTCGCTGAGCCTACGCGTCCGGAGCCTGTGCTCCGCAACGGGAGAGGCCACAACAATGAGAGGCCCGCGTTCCATAAATAAATAAATAAATAAATAAAACAAAAAACCCCAATAGTGCTGTGATGGGGCAGGGTCCTAGTTCCTTTTCGAGGAATATACATAACAATCTGATACATATCTTTGAGTCCTTCTACAGGAACTGAGGCCCCCACCCAGGTGGAGGATGGTAAGTAACTTCAGGCTGAGGACAAGCATGTGGACCCCAAACTGATTGGAACCAGAGGCGAATGATTGAGATTCCTGGAACACCCCCTGTTAACCTCCCCACCAACCAATCAGAGGAAGGTCACACACCCTGAAGACCTTCCACAAATTTTGCCTCTAAAACTATTCCCCCAAAACCATCAGAGAGTTCAGAGTCTTTGAGCATTAGCTGCCCCAGACTCCTTGTCTGGTGCCTTAGAGTAAATGCTGCACTTTCTTTTACCATAAGCTGGTGTCAGTAGATTGACTTACTGCACAGGTGTGAGCAGACCCAAGTTTGGCTTGGTAACAATTCTAACCCTTTGGAATAACAGTTCAGATTCTCTGATCCAAGGCTGGACAAGTAAGTTACTTCTGAATCGGACATTATTAACTCAGAAAAAGCCTGTGGTGATTACAATTATTAGATAAGCCTAAACAAGTTGGAAAGCACTGGTATCAAAAGTCAAGAAGACATGGAACATTTCCCAAAGTCTTGAAGACATTCTGAAAGGGGTTCAGATGAATATGGAAGCATAGGAGAGTTAGATAAAGGGAATAGAGACTTCCTTTGTTAACAGTTGCTGTCATTTGAATTGATCTCCATGCTGGGATGGATTCCCCTGAAGGGTGTGTGTGTTATTGTTGCCATTGTTGTTACGGGGTGGGATAGTGTAAAACTTAAGGGGAGTAAGTGAGTGTTTACTAATCATTGACAAACAAGCTTTGCCACTGAACAAGCCTCTGATATGCAGCTCTGCTTTCAGTGACTGGGTTTCTTTTTGTTCTTGGGACCACGTGCTGCTGATATCCTTTTTCTTGCCTCTTAGTGTTTGTCGTTTCTTTTTCGTGCCAAATTTGCTATCTCAAGCCATTTTCACTGGTTGTTGGAAAAATAACAATGATTAGATAAATTTTGCTAAAGCTAACTTTATTAAATTTAAAATATGGACATTCAGAGGGAGGCGAGAAGATGGCGGAAGAGTATGATGCAGGGATCACCTTCCTCCTCACAGAGACATCAGAAATTCATCTATACGTGGAACTTCTCCTATAGAACACCCACCGAAAGCTGGCAGAAGACCTCAGACCTCCCAAAAGGCAAGAAACTCCCCACGTACCTGGGTAGGGCCAAAGAAAAAAGAATAAACAGAGACAAAGAATAGGGACGGGACTTGCACCAGTGGTGGGAGCCGTGAAGGAGGAAAAGGTCCCACACACTGGAAGCCCCTTCGTGGGCGGAGACTGCGGGTGGTGGAGGGGGAAGCTTCAGAGCCACGGAGGACAGCTCGGCCACAGGGTGCGGAGGGCAAAGCGGAGAGATTCCCGCAGAGGATCGGTGCCGACCAGCACTCACCAGCCCGAGAGGCTTGTTTGCTCAACCGCCGGGACGGGTGGGGGTGTGGGGGCTGGGAGCTGAGCCTCTGGCTTCAGTCGGATCCCAGGGAAAGGTCTGGCGTTGGCAGAGTGAAAACAGCCTGAAGGGGTTAGTGCACCACGGCTAGCCGGGAGGGAGTCTGGTTAAAGTCTGGAGCTGCCGAAAAGACAAGAAACTTTTTCTTGCCTCTTTGCTTCCTCGGGCGCGAGGAGAGGGGATTAAGGGCACTGCATAAAGGAGCTCCAGAAACGGGCGCGAGCCGTGGCTGTCGGCACAGACAACAGAGACGGGTGTGGGACACTAGGGTTGCTGCTGCCGCCACCAAGAGGCCTGTGTGCGAGCACAGGTCACTCTCCACACCGCCCCTCCCGGGAGCCCGTGCAGCCTGCCACTGCTGGGGTCCCGGGATCCAGGGACAGCTTCCCCGGGAGAACGCGCGGCACGCCTTGGGCCAGTGCAGTGTTATGCTGGCCTCTGCTGCCGCAGGCTCGCCCCACATCCATGCCCTTCCCTCCCCCTGGCCTGTGCCAGAGCCCCCGAATCAGCTGCTCCTTTAACCCCATCCTGTCTGAGCGAAGGGCAGATGCCCTCGGACGACCTACATGCAGAAGCGGGGCCAAGTCCAAAGCTGAACCCCAGGAGCTGTGCGAACAAAGAGGAGAGGGGGAGTTCTCTCCCAGCAGCCTCAGAAGCAGTGGATTAAAGCTCCACAATCAACTTGAAGTGCCCTGCATCTGTGGAAAACCTGAATAGACAGCAAAATATCCCAAGTTGAGGAGGTGCACTTTGGGAGCAAGATATATTATTATTTTCCCCTTTTTTCTTTTTGTGAGTGTGTATGTGTGTGCTGCTGTGTGAGATTTTGTCTATATAGCTTTGCTTTCACCATTTGTCCTAGGGTTAGACCGACTCTTTTTTTTTTTTTTTTAATAGAAATTTTTCTTCTTAATAATTATTTTATTTTAATAACTATAATTTATCCTACTTTATTGTCTTCTCCCTTCCTTTCTTCCTTCTTTTCTTCCCACCTTCCCTCCTTCATTCCTCCCTTCTTTCCTCCCTTCCTTCCTCTCCTTCCTTCCTTCCTTTCTTGCTTTCTTCCTTCATTTCTTCTTCCTTCCTTTCTTTCTTCCTTCCTCCCTTCCTTCCTTCCTTCCTTCCCTCCTTCCCTCCCTCCCTCCCTCCCTCCTTCCTTCCTTCCCTCCTTCCCTCTCTCCCTCCCTCCCTCCTTCCTTCCTTACTTCCTTTTCTTTCCTTTCTATTTTTTCTCCCTTTTACTTTGAGCTGTGTGGATTAAAGGCTCTTGGTGCTCCAGCCAGGCATCAGGGCTGTGTCTCTGAGGTGGGAGAACCAACCTCAGGACACTGGTCCACAGGAGACCTCCTAGCTCCACGCAATATCAAATGGCGAAAATCTCCCAGAGATCTCCATCTCAACACCAAGACCCAGCTTCATTCAAGGACCAGCAATGAACAGTGCTGGACATTCTATCCC
Organism: Kogia breviceps; assembly: GCF_026419965.1. NCBI lineage: Eukaryota > Metazoa > Chordata > Mammalia > Artiodactyla > Physeteridae > Kogia > Kogia breviceps. The sequence continues at coordinate 27,915,177 of NC_081328.1, forward strand.
CAACAAAGAGCAACACAGGTCTACAGCCCCATCCATTAGCAGAGAGGCTGCCTAAAATCATAATAGGGCTACCAACATCCCCAAACACACCACCAGACATGGACCTGCCCACCAGAAAGACAAGATCCAGCCTCATCCACCAGAACAGAGGCACTAGTCACCCCAACCAGGAAACCTCCTCAACCCACTGAACCAACCATAGCCACTGGGGACAGCCACCAAAAACAACGGGAACTACAAACCTGCAGCCTGCAAAAAGGAGACCCCAAACACAGCAAGATAAGCAAAGTGAGAAGACAGAAAAACACACAGCAGATGAAGGAGCAAGATAAAAACACACCAGACCTAACAAATGAAGAGGAAATAGGCAATCTACCTGAAAAAGAATTCAGAATAATGATAGTAAAGATGATTCAAGATCTTGGAAATAGAATAGACAAATTGCAAGAAACAGTTAACAAGGACCTAGAAGAAATAAAGAGGAAGCAAGTAACGATGAGCAACAGAATAAATGAAATGAAAAATACTCTAGATGGGATCAATAGCAAAATAACTGAGGCAGAAGAATGGATAAGTGACCTGGAAGATAAAATAGTGGAAATAACTACTGCAGAGCAGAAAAAAAAAAAAAAAAAAAAAAAAGAATGAAAAGAACTGAGGACAGTCTCAGAGACCTCTGGGACAAAATTAAACGCACCAACATTCGAATCATAGGGGTCCCAGAAGAAGAAGAGAAAAAGAAAGGGACTGAGAAAATATTTGAAGAGATTATAGTTGAAAACTTCCCTGATATAGGAAAGGAAATAGTCAACCAAGTCCAGGAAGCACAGAGAGTCCCATACAGGATAAACCCAAGGATAAACACGCCGAGACACATAATAATCAAACTGTCAAAAATTAAATACAAAGAAAACATATTAAAAGCAGCAAAGGAAAAACAACAAATAACACACAAGGGAATCCCCATAAGGTTAACATCTGATCTTTCAGCAGAAACTCTACAAGCCAGAAGGGAGTGGTAAGACATATTTAAAGTGATGAAGGAAAAATACCTACAACCAAGATTACTCTACACAGCAAGGATCTCATTCAGATTTGATGGAGAAATTAAAACCTTTACAGACAAGCAAAAGCTGAGAGAGTTCAGCACCACCAAACCAGCTCTACAACAAATGCTAAAGGAACTTCTCTAGGCAAGAAACACAAGAGAAGGGAAAGACCTACAAGAACAACCTGAAACAATTAAGTAAATGGTAATAGGAACACACATATTGATAATTACCTTAAATGTAAATGGATTAAATGCTCCCACCAAAAGACACAGACTGGCTGAATGGATACAAAAACAAGACCCATATATATGCTGTCTACAAGAGACCCACTTCAGACCTAGGGACACATACAGACTGAAAGTGAGGGGATGGAAAAAGATATTTCATGCAAATGGCAATCAGAAGAAAGCTGGAGTAGCAATTCTCATATCAGACAAAATAGACTTTAAAATAAAGAACATTACAAGAGACCAAGAAGGACACTACCTAATGATCAAGGGATCGATCCATGAAGAAGATATAACAATTGTAAATATTTATGCACCCAACATAGGAGCATCTCAATACATAATGCAAATACTAACAGCCATTAAAGGGGAAATCGACCATAATGCATTCATAGTAGGGGACTTTTACATCCCAGTTTCACCAATGGACAGATCATCCAAAATGAAGATAAATAAGGAAACACAAGCTTTAAATGATACATTACACAAGATGGACGTAATTGATATTTATAGGACATTCCATCCAAAAACAACAGAATACACATTTTTCTCAAGTGCTCATGGAACATTCTCCAGGATAGATCATATCTTGGGTCACAAATCTAGCCTTGGCAAATTTAAGAAAATTGAAATCATATCAAGTATCTTTTCTGACCACAACGCTATGAGAATAGATATCAATTACTAGAAAAGATCTGTAGAAAATACAAATACATGGAGGCTAAACAATATACTACTTAATCACGAAGTGATCACTGAAGAAATCAAAGAGGAAATCAAAAAATACTTAGAAACAAACGACAATGGAGACATGACAGCCCAAAACCTATGGGATACAGCAAAAGCAGTTCTAAGAGGGAAGTTTATAGCAATACAATCATACCTTAAGAAACAGGAAACATCTCGAATAAACAAACTAACTTTGCACTTAAAGCAATTAGAGAAAGAAGAAGAAACCCCCCCCCCCAAATTTAGCAGAAGGAAAGAAATCATAAAGATCAGATAAGAAATAAATGAAAAAGAAATGAAGGAAATAATAGCAAAGATCAATAAAACTAAAAGCTGGTTCTTTGAGAAGATAAATGAAATTGATAAACCATTAGTCAGACTCATCAAGAATAAAAGGGAGAAGACTCAAATCAATAGAATTAGAAATGAAAAAGGAGATGTAACAACTGACACTGCAGAAATACAAAAGATTATTAGAGATTACTACAAGCAACTGTATGCCAATAAAATGGACAACCTGGAAGAAATGGACAAATTCTTAGGAATGCACAAGTTGCCTAGACTGAACCAGGAAGAAATAGAAAATATGAACAGACCAATCACAAGCACTGAAATTGAAACTGTGATTAAAAATCTTCCAACAAACAAAAGCCCAGGACCAGATGGCTTCACAGGCGAATTACATCAAACATTTAGAGAAGAGCTAACACCTATTCCTCTCAAACTCTTCCAAAAGATAGCAGAGGGAGGAACACTCCCAAACTCATTCTATGAGGCCACCATCACCCTGATACCAAAACCAGACAAAGAGGTCACAAAGAAAGAAAACTACAGGCCAATATCACTGATGAACATAGATGCAAAAATCCTCAACAAAATACTAGCAAACAGAATCCAACAGCACATTAAAAGGATCATACACCATGATCAAGTGGGGTTTATCCCAGGAATGCAAGGATTCTTCAATATATGCAAATCAATCAACGTGATACACCATATCAACAAACTGAAGGAGAAAAACCATATGATCATCTCAATAGATGCAGAGAAAGCTTTTGACAAAATTCAACACTCATTTATGATAAAAACCCTGCATAAAGTAGGCATAGAGGGAACTTTCCTCAACATAATAAAAGCCATATATGACAAACCCACAGCCAGCATTGTTCTCAGTGGTGAAAAACTGAAACCATTTCCACTAAGATCAGGAACAAGACAAGGTTGCCCACTCTCACCACTCTTATTCAACCTAGTTTTGGAAGTTCTAGCCACAGCAATCAGAGAAAATAAAGAAATAAAAGGAATCCAAATAGGAAAAGAAGAAGTAAAGCTGTCACTGTTTGCAGATGACATGATACTATACATAGAGAATACTAAGGATGCTACCAAAAAACTACTAGAACTAATCAATGAATTTGGTAAAGTAACAGGATACAAAATTAATGCCCAGAAATCTCTGGCATTCTTATACAGTAATGATGAAAAATCTGAGAATGAAATTAAGAAAACACTCCCATTTACCATTGCAACAAAAAGAATAAAATATCTAGGAATAAACCTACCTAAGGAGACAAAAGACTTGTATGCAGAAAACTATAAGACACTGATGAAAAAAATTAAAGATGATACAAATAGGTGGAGAAATATACCATGTTCTTGGACTGGAAGAATCAACATAGTGAAAATGACTCTATTACCCAAAGCAATCTACAGATTCAATGCAATCCCTATCAAATTACCACTGGCATATTTTACAGAACTAGAACAAAGAATTTCACAATTTGTATGGAAACACAAAAGACCCTGAATAGCCAAAGCATTCTTGAGAATGAAAAATGGAGCTGGAGGAATCAGGCTCCCTGACTTCAGACTATACTACCAGGCCGCAGTAATCAAGACAGTATGGTACTGACACAAAAACAGAAATATAGATCAATGGAACAGGATAGAAAGCCCAGAGATAAACCCACATACATATGGTCACCTTATCTTTGATAAAGGAGGGAAGGAAACACAGTGGAGAAAAGACAGCCTCTTCAATAAGTGGTGCTGGGAAAACTGGACAGCTACCTGTAGAAGTATGAAATTAGAACACTCCCTAACACCACACACAAAAATAAACTCAAAATGGGTTAAAGACCTAAATGTAAGGCCAGACACTATCAAACTCTTAGAGGAAAACATAGGCAGAACACTCTATGACATAAATCACAGCAAGATCCTTTTTGACCCATCTCCTAGAGAAATGGAAATAAAAACAAAAATAAACAAATGGGACCTAATGAAACTTAAAAGCTTTTGCACAGCAAAGGTTACCATAAACAAGACCAAAAGACAATCTTCAGAATGGGAAAAAATAGTTGCAAATGAAGCAACTGACAAAGGATTAATCTTCAAAATTTATAAGCAACTCATGCAGCTCAATAAGAAAAAAACAAACAACCCAATCCAAAAATGGGCAGAAGAACTAAATAGACATTTCTCCAAAGAAGATATACAGATTGCCAAGAAACACATGAAAGAATTCCCAACATCATTACTCATTAGAGAAATGCAAATCAAAACTACAATCAGATATCATCTCACACCGGTCAGATTGGCCATCATCAAAAACTCTAGAAACAATAAATGCTGGAGAGGGTGTGGAGAAAAGGGAACACTCTTGCACTGCTGGTGGGAATGTAAATTGATACAGCCACTATGGAGAACAGTATGGAGGTTCCTTAAAAAACTACAAATAGAATTACCATATGACCCAGCAATCCCACTACTTGTTATATAACCTGAGAAAACCATAATTCAAAAATGGTCATGTACCAAAATGTTTATTGCAGCTCTATTTACGATAGCCAGGACATGGAAGCAACCTAAGTGTCCATCAACAGATGAATGGATAAAGAAGATGTGACACATATATACAATGGAATATTACTCAGCCATAAAAAGAAATGAAACTGAGTTATTTGTAATGAGGTGGATAGACCTGGAGTCTGTCATACAGAGTGAAGTAAGTCAGAAGGAGAAAAACAAATAACGTATGCTAACACATATATATGGAATTTAAGAAAAAAAATGTCATGAAGAGACTAAGGGTAGCTCGGGAATAAAACACAGACCTAGTAGAGCATGGACTTGAGGATATGGGGAGGGGGAAGGGTAAACTGTGACGAAGTGAGAGAGTGGCATAGACTTATATACACTACCAAACGTAGGGTGGATAGTTAGTGGGAAGCAGCCGCATAGCACAGGGAGATCAGCTCCTTGCTTTGTGAACACCTAGGGGAGTGGGATAAGGATGGTGGGAGGAAGGGAGACACCAGAGGGAAGAGATATGGGAACATATATGTATAACTAATTCACTTTGTTGTAAAGGAGAAACTAACACACTATTGTAACACAGTTATACTCCAATAAAGATGTTAAAATTTTTTTTAATAAATTAATTAAAAGAAAAAAAGATGGACATTCATTTTGAGACTATGCTCTCTTACTTTTTATTTCCCTGATGCTAATTTATTACTTTCCTACTGACCCACTTGGTGAATGTTTTAAGTTTTAGATTCCCAAAACCATTGTCCTCATGCTTTTTTTAATTAAGAAATATATTTTCTTGTTACTGAAGCACTCTAATGTCAATGACAACTATAGTTACTGCTATTTTCTACGCAATAATTAAAATAGGCTGCTGAAATCTAGTACCTCACACGACAATATTTAGAGTGATAAAACACTATAGTTGGACCACTGGGAGTAAAAACCTCCAACCCTAAACATGCTATCTCTGGAAACTTGAGCAATGTACTTAATCTCTCTAAACCTCAACTTTAACATCTGTAAAATGGGAATGCTAGTACCTATGTCATAAGGTTTTCATGAAGATTAAATCAGACAATCCATAATTCATTTTGCACAACCCAGGATCATAGTAAGCAGTCTTAATTGGAAACACTGGTATTATTTTAAGGTAAGTCATGTTGAAGTCCTCGGACCCCAATGAGTTAAAATTTTGAATAGAATGATCACAGATTATGCATGCACATTAAAAAATCATTATGGTATGTATTAATAAAGAAACAAAATTGTTCTTGAATTCAACTTATTAGGGCCTCTGTGACAATATGGAATGCAAAATTATCAGCAAGTTCTGGAATCCATACTCCATGTTGTGATACTTCCTAAGCTAACTTTAAAGCAAAACATTAAGACAAAAACATGTTCTCTGCGTAAATAATTTTTAAAAATCATTCGACAAATGTGAACAAGTTTCTTTGTTGGAACTACTTAGGGTCTTTAAAATGCAAATGTGCATTGTGAATAGCCAAGAAGGAGTGTTGTATTTGCAACATCACACATGGGTTTTTGACCAGACCATTGTGTTTTCAAAGCAGCCATGGAAAATAGTTTGGGAGTGCAGATTGAGTCCCATAAGTCATACCTGGTGTGTCTATTTCCAGGTTGGACCCATCTTAGCCAGGGCTGGTCTATAACACTTAAATCTTTTGTTCTGGGTTATTTCCCCAGACATGAATATATAGACTACATTAAGATCTCAGAATTATTTATTTCAATTCAGAAACTGAATGTTAGAAAGGCTAATTCTTTGATGCTTTATGGGTCAGTAGATAATATTACAGGCTGGTGAATGCACCTATGTTTTGGTGGAAAAGAAATCTTAGAGTGATCCTTATTTGGAAGGCATAGTACTAGATTATAGGCCATCAGAGTTGAAGGATACCATTCCCTGTACTTCTTCTCCCTTCTAATTAAAATTTTATTAAAAATGTCTATCTGCCTTTAGGCTGCCTCATTTATCTCCAAAACCAATTCAATCCAGAAGGCCAGGTAGCAGTATCTCTTGACTCAATAACTTGTCTTCTTGTTTGACCACCATTTGCCTGGTTATCTTAGGAGGCTGGGCTTCCAATGCTCTGGGGAAAGTCCTATCTTGAACTCAACTTTACAACGTAGATGGTGCTATCCTGCTTTGCTCTGTGCCAAAGAACCAGAGGTTAGGTAATAACAACCTTAACACAAATATACTTAAAGCCTCCAACTGAGAATCTATTATTTGCCAAAAAACATGAAAATTTGCATATCATCACCAGTAATCAGAGAAATGAAAATCAAAACATCAATTTGGCAAAAATTTAAAAGATTGATTGTATCCAGTGCTGATCAATTTGTGGTGAGAGGGGCATCCTTATATATTGTGATAGGAATGTAAATTGCTGCAAAAGTGATCCAGGGTCTGTATTTTATATGTGTATATCTTTTGACTAATGATTCAAGAAGCTTCAGTACATAAGAAAATTTGTAGTAGGATATTTTTGGCTGTGTTGTTTTTATTGCCTGGAGAGTTCTTGCCCCAGATAGATGCATCTCTTGCTCACTCACTCTTTTCCTTCAGTTCTTGGCTCACACACCTTCTGCAACCACTTATGTGAAAGGGCAAGCCTCTCCCATACTCCTTTTCTCTGGAGTCCCCTACAACACTCAATACCATGTGACAGGCTGTTATTTTATTTCTTTATGTGTTTATTGTCTTTATCCCACATTAGAATGCAAATTCCATGAAAGCAAGGATTTTGTCTGTTTTGTTCACCTGAATGTCTAAAGCAGATATCTATAGACAGTCATAATAAATATATGATGAGTGAATGAATATATAAATTTAAAAGAATGAGTTATATTTGTAGGTAATTACCCACAGGGAAGAATAGGATATCCTGTTGACAGAAAGCAAGTTTTATAGAAAAGTTTTATAGGATGACCCAATTTTCATAAAAACATGAAATATATATGTGTGTATATATACTTTTTCTATCTATCATCTATCTATATTTCTAAGAGCACAGAAATATCAATAGGTACAGAGGATATATACCAAATTGCAAATTAACATAAGTTGCTCTAGGATATTGGAGGTAGACTGGAGGGTTAAATTAAAATTTGTTAATTTTTTTATACTTTCATATTGTTTTCCTTGTGACTACAAACATTGTATTACTTTTCTAATAAAAAAAGAATACCTAATAAAATAAATTCAATCACAAACACACAAAATGACTCTGGGCTGTTTCTTTAACTGTAATATAGCAGATAATATTATTATATTCTTGCACAGTTGGGCTGCTTTGCATCTCCATGATACCAATGTCTGCAGGTTTGTAACAAATAGTAATTAGCTTCATTGTAGTTTACTAGAGTCTTAGGTTCCCATGAATGTGTAATTGTTGGCTAAGGCTTAGCCAAGAGGGCTACCTTGAACTTTAGCTCAATTGTCTGAGGCTTTGATAGAAGAAGACAATAGTCATGCAAAGGAATTTTTCTACCTCTCAAAAACAGTTTTGTACTTGAGGCAAGACAGAAATAAGAGTCAGTCTGGAGTGTAAGCATATTTGGGGATACATTGTCTGTAGACAATTAAAGTCAATAATAAACAACTGAGTTCATCTACTTTTTATTATCACCAGGTGCTAGCAATTCTAAATAATACCTGTGTTAAAATTATCCTCTGAAAATTTTCAGCCTAATTTTAAAATAATTGCTGCAGTTACTGATAAGCCAAGATGGACTCTACCATCCTTGATATATCATTACTCATATAATTTCTGGTTTTAATAATGAAAGGTAATATCTTAGTTTTATTAAGCATCTATCATATATTTAGTGCACTGCTAGGGAATAGAGATAGAAAGATGAATAATATATAGCTCCCACACTCATGAAGCTCATAATCTAGAGAGCAAACAGATGTAGATGTAACTAGATAAAATATGGAACATGTATTTTAATGAAGCAATCTCTAAAGTTCTAGGAGGATACAGAAGAAAACAGAAGAGGAAGTGATTCGTTCTGCCTGGGAAATTCGCTCAGTAACTTGTTCACACATGTTTACTGAATGAGTTGTCTACACTGGGCCAGGCACAGGGGACAGGACACAAGATTCCTGTGTCACTGGAGCTTATTTTCAGGTAGGACAGTGCAGGTCCCAGCGCAAGTAAGCAAGGTAAATTTAGGCAGAGAAAGGTGCTTGAGGGTGCCTCCTGAGGAGGTACCTTTTGGCTGAGACTGAATGATGGCATGGAGACAGCAGTACAAAGATCAGGAGGAGTAAGTGCTATGAAAGTCAGAGATGGTACAGGCCAGACCACACAGAATGGAGGTTCACAAACCTGGCTGCACTGAGAATCACCTGGTGAGTTGTATGTCCTACATAGTAATCTGGTGTGGGGTCCAGGCTTTGTTACCTTGTAAAAGCTCTACAAGAGAGTCTCATGTACAGCCAGGGCCGAGACTCTACAGAGTATGATAAGAGAAGTATGATGAAGACCATGGGAGGGTTTTAAGAAAAGAGATTGTCATCTTCTAATTTATATTTTAAAAAATACTGTGTGCAAATGATATGGCCAATAAAGGGTTAATATCCAACAACTATAAACAGCTCATACAACTCAACATGAAGAACAAACAACTCGATTAAAAAATGAGCAGAACCGAATAGACATTTTTCCAAAGGTGAAATGTAGATGGACAACAGGAATATGAAAAGATGCTCAACATCGCTAATCATCAGGGAAACGTAAGTCAAAACAACAAGGAGATAACACCTCACATCTGTCAGAATGGCTACCATCAAAAAGAAAACAAACAACAAAGGTTGGCAAGGACGTGGAGAAAAGAGAACACTTGTACACTGTTGGTGGGAATGTAAATTGGTGCAGCCACTGTGGAAAGCAGTATGGAGGTTTCTCAAAAAACTAAAAATAGAACTACCATATGATCCAGCAGTTCCACTCCTGGATATATATCTGAAAAAAACCCAATAATTCAAAAAGATACATGTACCCCAATGTTCACAGCAGCATTATTTACAGTTGCCAGTATATGGGGGCAACCTACAGGTCCATCAACAGATGAATGGATAAAAAAAGATGTGGTATATGTACATAGAGGAATACTACTCAGCCATAAAAAGGAATACAATTTTGCTATTAGTGGCAACATAGATGGATTTAGAGGCTATTATGCTTAGAGAAATAAATCAAACAGAGAAGGACAAATACTGTATGATATCACTTATATGTGGACTCTAAAATATACAACAAACTAATGAACAAAACAAAAAAGAAGCAGACTCACAGATATAGAGAACAAACTAGTGGTTACCAGTGGGGAGAGGGAAGAGGGGAGGGGCAATATAGGGGTAGGGGAAAAAAGATGTTATTATGGGATTATATGAAATTATGAGTGTGAAATTTTTGAAAATTGTAAAGCACTATAGAATTTAAAGAGTCCTTCATTCAATTAAAAAAATTTAAAATATCATTTTGATTGCTACATGCAAGAGTGATCACATGGAAGGCAAGCATTAAAGCAGGGAAACAAATTAGAAGGTTCTTACAGCCATCCAGTGGAGAGATATTGATGGCTTGGACCAAGGTGGAGACGATGGAGGCTGTGAGAGAAATGTAATCAGAAAAGCCTTCATGGTTTTCTGAGGGGTCTTGAAGAAAGAGAAATAAGATTTTTACTTTTGATGGAAGAGTGGGAACAAAGGCCCAGAAAAGGAATGAAAAGTGACATGGATTTGTCATGGGAAGGAGTCATGGACTCTGGGTGACACAGGTGTAGACAGATGTGAGAAATAGCATATAGGAGCTGCTAAGTATATAAACCTCTTACAAGTTACTCAATTACAGAAAAGTTAAGGTTTTGCCTTGGGTAAATTGTTAAGTGCAACAGTAATCTTTGATTCTTCCTGGTCTTCCCCTTGGGGGGATCTCTAACCTCTTTCAGAATCCCTCTCTCATTGTCCATGTTAAGAGGCTACCCACCCTGGAGTGCTATTTTCTTTGGTAGGCTTGCAGTTTTTTGAAAATTTTTCCTGTAGAGGTTGCAGTGATTTTAATGACTCCTCCTGTTTTCTGCCTGCAGTATCCATTGCTGTAGAGTGGCAGTGATGAAACACACAGTGAGTTCTGGAGCCTTTGAAGTGGGCTTTCACCTAAGTCTCAGTGTGCTAATATAGCACTGATGCCATTTGTTATAAGACATTCCCGGGGTCCTGGTGCTGAGGTTCTCAATTCTCAAGTCAAGAGCCCGATTAAATGTCTTTCTTGGACTCTCCTGCACTGTGACAACTCTATTATCATGGAGACTGTACTATGTTGGCACCAAATCTTGATCCCACGTTATGAGATCTCTCTGCCTTTCATCAGTGGGGCAATGGTGGGACTTCACAAGGTAGAGCCATGAAAACAGCTAGTGTGCTGTAATACAGGCAGAAATTGTCTAATTTTAAGATTTCTGAGTTAAGACATATACTTCCCCAAATGAGTGAGAGCTGACATGTCTGTTTTTTCCTAGCTTAGCAACCCATTGTTGTCAGGCTAACCTCTTTTTTCCTCAGATAATGTGCTATCTGTGCCTATCTCTATGGGGAAGCTAGTGATTAACCAAGAATATAGGCTGTGGAGTCAGACATACTTGTCTTCCAGTCATGGTTTTACCACTTACTTAACCAGTCTGACTTGATGTCCTCATCTGGAACCTTGCCACTCAATGGGATATCCTTGACCAACAGCATCAGGGTCACCTGGAAACAGCAAGAAACGTAGAATCCCAAGTCCCAGCCCAGACCTACAGAATCAGAATCTTCATTTTTAAACAAGATCCTCAAGTGATTGCATGCACATTAGGGTTTGAGAAGCAAGGATACAGAAAAATCCTTGCTGTGTATTAAACATTACCTGTGGGTAAATATATCTATTTCTGAAAAATGTCAACAGAGGAAAACTTGGTAGTTACAATTTTCAGTATAGAGGGAGTTTTTAAGGAGATTATTTGTGAAAGATAGAAACAATGGAGGGAAAAGGATAAATCACTTTATATTTGGGAAGGCAGACAGGCTTTTAGTTACCTCCTCAAATTATGATATCCCAGTGGCCACTCAATTTATCTATGACCTGAATTAGCATTCAAAAACATAGTGAAGGCAAAATTCTACTGTGAAGCCTCAAATCACATTTTTGAGGCTTTTCACTTTATTTAGAATTGCCACCACCCACCTCATCTTGGAATATTTACTATTCTTGATAGAACTCATAGGAAAAAGAGCTTTATAACTAGTGCTGAATATATACACAAATATAACAAGCTTAGACATTTCATAAACTGCCAACTTTTATTGGCTTTATAACTGTATCTATTTTTACCTAGTTGGGAGAAGGAACAAGTAAGAAACAATACTGAACTTTTTAGAGTCATTCTTAATCATAACCACACTTGCCCTATCATCATCTTTTGTCTCTTACTTATAGGTATTTTATTAATCTTTTAACTATTGCTGTTTCATTCCCAGCACAGCTTAGACCACTGAAGAAAATGCTTTTCTATTTCTTCAACCCACCACTATTAATATTTTTCTCTCTTTAATTTTTAACATAAACACCACATGTTTCACCCTTCTCTTGCTCCTTGCTGCCCTCACCACCTAGAAAGTAGCCTGTGAATGTTTTGGCACATATTTTGGATATAACTCTCCATAATGGTAATTCATGCATGACTCTCAGTTACTATGTGTTATGTTGTATTTCCCATTGGCAGGTGGTAGACAGTAAAAGTTCTTGCTCTTCCGTGTTAGGAAAAATTGATTATGATAAAAATGACTATAATCTTCTTCATTAGCCAGAGCTATCAGTCGGTATAAAGCAGCCAGTGTCAAGCATCAAGATAGTAGACTGTTTTGCTGAAAGTTTTACTTTCATTTTAGGTTCGAAGGATTTGTTAACAAAAAGACACCACTTGTCACATAAATAAACAGTTTTAGCTCAATTTTAATAGGAAATCATCAAAAAGAAAGAAATATAAAAGAGAGAGAGAGAGAGAGAAATAAAACATTTACATCATCAAATTGGGCCTACACCTACATCCAGACTCGAACAGTGCTGGGAAGTCCGGGAAACAGCAATCTGGAGTTCCAGTTGGGAAAGGTCTCAGGCAGTGTGTCCACTCCATGGGTGAGACTTCAGATTGTACTCTAGGAGAGTCCGCTTCTAATCCCAGGCTGCAAACTGATATCATCAGTTTGCGTGCAAATATGCAGCTCTGGTTTTCTTCAACCATGCTGTTTGTTTTACCTTGTGAGTCACAAGATTTTCCAGACCCTGGGTAACTGGCCAGGTTCTCAGGGCTCAAGAAATTCCACGATCCACTCACTTTCTTTATCTTAAGAGCCTCCAGACTTCCTGATGGCAGCTTATGAGCAGGCATGTAGTCCAGACAAGGTCACAAATTGGCCAGAGGTCTAGTATTGCCTCTGAAGCCTGAAAAAGACTATTTCCATTTCAGTTTTCCTAGATAGACTCAGTGATTCAGATCCATCATCCAATTAACATTCAACTATTTTATCATACTATGTAAAGAGCTTGCATGAGAAGGAGGAAAAAGTAGAAGTCAAAAATATACAGCTCAGGATAATCTTGGTTATTCTGTGGTAACAAGCAACTCCCAAATCACAGTGACTTAACCTCCCAAAATGTCATAAGAATTTAAATTACATGTCCAGTGTGAGTTGATATTGGTGCCCTTCTCATTATCGATACTCAGGGATGAGACTAAGAAGGGTCCATGTGACACATGCTTCCTCCATAACCATGGAAGATAGCAAGGAATGGTGGCTCTCAAAATTTCTTCCCAGAAGTGATATGTCATTTTCACCCATGTGGCATTGGCCAAAGCATGTCACACAGTCTATCTTCAAATGGGGTGGGGAAGTGCAAGCCTACTGTGTCCAGAAATACTTGAGGACCAGCACTGATGACTATCTGAGACTGTTACATGCACAGATATTGTGGGTTTGAGCTTTCCTACTTTACCACACACTAGTTTTATAACCTTGGTAAAACTTGACTTTCTCAACAGTAAAATAGATATAATACCACCTACGCTACTTACCTCATTGGGTTATTTTGAGGGCCAAATTCCCTAATGTGTGTAAAAGCACTCAGAATGTGTGAAGGATACTCACCAGAAAAATTTTTAGTTCCTGATACATGACTTTATTTCCATTTGTGCTCTATTATGTTGGTTAAGCAATGGATGATTTGTTCTTAATATATCTGAATGTTCTTATATAATCCTAATATGAGATAATTAAAATATAAATAAGATTATTTATATATTATAAAAAGGCAGACATAAAATCTGAAAATGCAATTAGTTTTGTTCTCTATATCAGTGTAAGAATGTGGAATAGTATTTTGTTTCTCAGAAAGCCAATTTCACCACTGCTACCATTCCTGTGACTCTACATACCCCCAAAGATTTGTCCTGTAAATCAATAGTTTAGTCTGGAGGGAGGCCTCCAGGGGCACAAAGTCCCCAGGATCATGATTGCATAACCACAAAACTGCTTTCTACAAAGAAGGGATTTGAAAGGCTATGTAGAGAAGGGAAAAGGAAAAGAGGAGAAATTGAATAAATGTCTGGCTGCCAGAGAGAAACTTTGAGGATGAGCAAGTGTATTTAGTCAGAAATTTTAAGTTTTTTGGTGGATCTTATTATTTGAATCTTCTTTCATGTCTCTATACACATTTTACAGAATAGCTATAACACCCACTAAAGTTTTGTGGAAGTGAACCTTTGTTTTGTTAACTTTTTTTTTCTTTTGAGAGGATGGTTTATTAAATGCTGAGTATGGGTTCAAGGTGGATGCTGGTTGAGAACCCAGTCTTATTTTTGAGAAATCCACTAAAATGAGTGATACCAAGAATGGTGAGAATGGGAAAAGCAGTCTTTCAGGCAAGACTCAAAACCAGGTAGCCAATTATTTGTGTCTTCCAAAATAGAATTTAGAAGTTTATACATTCTATAGTCCCTCTACTTATTTATCATTTGATTATATAAATAACATTTTTGATGACTCACCCACATTAGGAAGTATACTTAGCTATTCAGTTTCCCAGGGCCAGAGCAGCGATCATTACCAGGCCAGAGGACTGGTAACAAGTTCAAGATGGAAAGTGAATACACAACAGATCCTCTAAACTAGAGGCATTGGAGGAGAAAACAAGGGACAAGCATAGAAACGAAGCAGATTGGAACAGGTTAAATGGGAGGTAATCTAAGTTTATGCTAAAAACTGGACTTAGTATATCTACACTGGCCAGCTTAGCCCTCTACAAGTTGCTAGAACAGAACAGACACTAGATATAAATTGGTCCTTTGGATTTCTCTCACCATTAACTTTTCAACAGGATTTAATTCACAAAGCATCTGGGTTTGTGCAATTGCTTACCTAATAGTGCGCATTACATGGTTGGTTGGTAACCAGGACAGACGTAAACTAGGGAAATATAGAGTGTTCTTCAAAATATCTCAAGTGGTGGAGTAGAAAAATATGGTTTAGTAAAATGTTCAGTAAAATAGCAATTTCATGGCTTAAAGTCCCAGTCCTGTTACTTCTAAACTGTGTGACCCAAGCCAAGTCACTTCACCTCTCTGAGCGGCAGTTTTCCCATAAGTAAACTGGATAATAACAATAAACTCACTGCCTACATCACATGGTTATTAGACAATGTACCAATTAATCATTTAAGTTCTTTTTTTTCACATCTTTATTGGAGTATAATTGCTTTACAATGATGTGTTAGTTTCTGCTTTATAACAAAGTGAATCAGCTATACATATACATATATACTCATATCTCCTCCCTCTTGTGTCTCCCTCCCACCCTCCCTATCCCACCCCTCTGTGTGTTCAAAAAGCACTGATCTGATCTCCCTGTGCTATGCGACTGCTTCCCACTAGCTATCTATTTTACATTTGGTAGTATATATAAGTCCATGCCACTCTCTCACTTTGTCCCAGCTTACCCTTCCCCATCTCCATGTCCTCAAGTCCATTCTCTATGTCTGTGTCTTTATTCCTGTCCTACCCCTAGGTTCTTCAGAACCTTTTTTTTTTTTTTTTTTTTTTTAGATTCTATATATATGTGTTAGCATATAGTATTTGTTTTTCTCTTTCTGACTCACTTCACTCTGTATGACAGACTCTAGTTCCATCCACCTCACTATGCAAATACCATACTCTCCTACATTCATGCCTCTTCATGGGTGTTTCCTTTGCACAGGCTTCACCCCCAAACTGCTGCATATGCTAACCCCTGAAGGCTCTTCATGCCTAAACTCCAGTGGCCTTCTCTGGCCAATGCCTTCAGCCCCAGTTTGGTAAGATGCTCTTCCTCTATCCATTATAGTGTAAATTATACTGTATCATCATTTCCTAATGTCCTTTTCATGATGGCAAGTCAGTCTCAATTTATTAAAGAATAAGCTCTATTCTGTATTGTGTTTTTCAAAAGAACACTTGATGACTATTATTGCTTAAAAATCAACATGAAGACAAAGAGACAAAGACAAAAATGGCTAATTATTACCATTTTGACACTAGTTTATGCCTTCTTAACATCAACCAAATGCTTACTAACTCAGTCAAGGTCAAGCTAGAACCCGCTCCCTTACATCAAACATAAACATAAGAAAAAGCAAGGACACATAAACTGTGGATCTGTACTTGATTATAAACTTGTCACCTAGACAATTGAAACTATGCTTATACTTAATACTTTAAAATATAATCATCAAAGTAAATATACACTCAACTCTCATAGAGATTTTCCTAATCCATAGAATATGTCTTTGGACACCCAAGGGCAACCCAAGGGACACCCAGTTGCAGAAAAATTGTCCTGGAGATTGGATGGAACAGAGTGTTACTGAGCTGAACTCAGGTCTGCTTGCCTGACATGCAGCAAAGTTAATCTGTTGACAGTGTTACCAAACTCAGGTTCAACTGCTCACCACTTGAAAGCCAATACTGGAGATATGAGTGTTGGCTGGAAAGAAAAGTTTGCTTTATTCAGGAGGTTGGGAAGCTGGGGAGAAGGCAGACTCATGTCTAAAAACCAATTCTGAAGATTCTGCTCAACCATGAAAGTTTTTAAAGGGAGAATTATTTGTGGAGGCCGTGAGAGTTTATCTTCCACTGTGTGAAAATTTTCTTCTAATTGATTGGTGGTGAGGTAATACAATGATGTTTTGGAAATCTTAACTATTAACCTTCTGTTTCTAACCAGTCTGGAGTCTATATGCTTGTGGTCAGCATGTAGTCACCATCCTCTACTGGGTAGGGGGTCTTAGTTTCTGCAGAACTCAAAGATATGCATCAGATTGTTATCTATATTCCTCAGAAGGAACTAGAAGTCCTGTGAGTCTCTTGTTCTAATTATTAACTGCTTGTGTCTGCTCATTGGAACTCAGGAAAGACCACACAAGAAGCAGGGAACATGGAGGGGCTTGTACTAGAATGCCCCACAGGTCCCTTTCAGTTTCAATCCTCCCCCACTTTTTTTTTTTTGATAGTCCTCAATCTTGAGGGGAACAGGGGTAAGACAAGAAAGTGAATAAAGTTTTGGATAGAGAGGTTAATCATAAACTTGGCACAGAAACTCAGTTTTAGGGGGACTTGGTTTCCAGAGTACAAATGGTGAGAACAGAGAGCTAAATAACTCACCTGCAATATAATATTTTAACAGAATTCTGAACTAAAGTTATGAAGAGATAATGGTTGGCAGATAATTTGCAGACAAACTCAAAATATACTGGACATATAAAGAGATTTATTCTGGAATGCAAGTAGAAGCCAACCAGACAATCAAGACAGATGTAATTAACACAAACTAAAGAAGACACAGAGAAGGAAAAGTAATTTCTTGGGCAAAGGATTATTGCTTGAAATTTCTTTACTGCTAGGCAACGCTGGACACTGATTTGATTTTTATTGCAATGCAGTGATATCAAAGTCACATATCATTATGTTTCCTCAGAGGACATTAAAAGGAAAAGTCTCTCTCATTCTGTTATTTAAACACTGATCTTTAGCCTGGGTCAAAAGATTTCTTAACCCAATAACTGGCTTTTCTAAAGCATCCAGACTGGTGTTGACTAAGAATGCTGCCTGGCACCTCCGGGGCTTGAAGTTCTCAGAAAGTCCACTGAATAAAACATAATTCTCAAATTGTAGGTTTTGCATTTTTTTTTTTCATTTGACAGTGGTCTCTCTAGGAAGTGCATCTGGAGGGACATAAGAGGGTGAGTATGGTTTGACAACACTAACCTTTGTGATTTCCTTAACAATGGAACACTTAGAGTTTCAAGAAATTCACAGAAGTGAATTCAGAGAAAGAACAATGGTTATCCCTGGGAGGGATATGTGAGGTGCACCCAAGCATGGGCACATTTGATGAATCCCTCTCATCCTTTCCTTTTTCACTTCTGTTTGATTATTTTTAAATATAACACAGATGCAGTACTTTGTAATTAAAGCAAAAACATGAAGGATCACCAAAGTAATTGTAAAATCCCTTGATATCCTTCCTCTATTTTCTTCTGGAATAGTAGTAGTTATTACAATGGAAGAAATGACATTGCTTAATACCTTGTTGAGCAAGAAGACACCTTATTTGTAAAGGACTATATTTCCATAACTTCAAAATCAGCTACTTCTTGACCACTGGGGAAGATCACTTTTAATACTTTTCCCAAGAGGGCTTCTCATTAAAATGACTCTGTGTTAGGAGCTAATTTTGCTCCTTAATTACTTCATGGGCAGAAATTGCTTCCTAAGCTTTACTTGGAACTGAGTTTTTCCCCCTTAACTTAATTTCCCTTCATTCACCAGGTTCAATTGCCTGTGATAAATACAAAGAATAAAAACTCAGTCTGTCATCTGAAGTTCTCCAGCAACAAAAATTGTATTTCTCAATTATATCTGTGATGAACCACCTTTTCTATTCTATGTAAAGATGTGCAGCCCATCTTGAAACTGCAGGCCTTTTATTTTCACTCAGCCTGAACATTGTTAGGCCTATTTTAATTCAAGCACTGTTAGTGTCTCAGATTTCAGTAATGAAGTGAGCAAAATAATCTATGAGAGGTGAAATAGAAATGTGTTCAGGCTGACCTGAACCTATCACATCTGATCATCATAAATAGCTTGAAACTGTACCGTGTCTTTTCCAGTTCCTACCTCAGAGAAATTTATGTTGAATTAGAAGCTCAATTTTGCTACCTACCATTAAGAAAAGTCAGATGGAGCTCAGATAAAGTAACTTAACTTGGCAGGAGTTCCACAAATGCCACTTGCCTCCGTCTTTGGTGAGGAATAGATACTGCCTTTCAGAGTAGGCTTGAGTATGGATTCTTCATTCAAGCAGATCTCCACAGCTCCTCTTGGCCTTTATTTTTGACATAGGTCTAGCCAGATGAAAAACTTGATTCTAACAATTTATTTTTAGAGAAAAAGGAAGACTTATTTAGAGGGAGAGAGAGAGCTAAGGGACATAGCAAATTGGGGATTTCTTTAGAAACTTTCCTTTTGATGAGTAGTAGTCTTTTCTTTATCAAATGCCTAATATACATTAATGCTAATGAAATGAGAAGTTTATTTACATAAAAACTTTATTAAATCCAAAATTTAAATACAAATCAGTACACCTACCACATAAAAATACCACTTAATCTAAATGTATATTTACATACAAAACATTATCTTTTGTAACTAGTATGTTGATGATGATTGAATTATGAATGTTATCTTTCCAATACATAGCTTGCCTTTGAAACTCATTAAATTCATTCCCTTAACTTGATATGTAACATTGCTATGAAGTACTTAATTATAAAAGATACAATTTTGTTTTTATAAACAAAATAATAAATTCTTTGGGAAAATATATATGGCTTATACATATCTGAAAAATACTTGACTTCTTTAGTAATCAGACATAAAAATTAAATCTACTGTAGACATTCTCCACTTAATTGACTCACCAGATTAAGCCTCTCCATTTCTATTGTAAAACACAATTAATTAATTATTGTGTTTAATTTAATTGATTAATTAATGGGAAGGACAACTGAACACCATAGCAAGTGACAATGCACTTCTGCTCTTAGCAGTTGAGCCCCATACTTACTGTGAATCAGTTGTGGTTGTTCTCAAACCATTTAAAAATAGCAATACTTGTCATCACAATCACATAATTTAGTTATGTTAATTAACTATATACAACTAAAGAAGAAAGTGTTACTTCTATGTTGAGTGTGTTAGAAAGTCTCACTAAAAATGAGTTAGGGGGCTTCCCTGGTGGCGCAGTGGTTGAGAATCCGCCTGCCGATGCAGGGGACACGGGTTCATGTCCCGGTCCGGGAAGATCCCACATGCCCCGGAGCGGCTGGGCCCGTGAGCCATGGCCGCTGAGCCTGCGCATCCAGAGCCTGTGCTCCGCAGCAGGAGAGGCCACAACAGTGAGAGGCCCGCATACCACCAAAAAACAAAACAAAAAAACAAAACAAAACAAAAATTAGTTAGGAAAAAAATTGCTGGTATTGAATTAGATATATATATTTATACAGATGAGAAAACTGTAAGAAAAATGAAATCAGTAAGAATCTAGGACTGTGCATTTGGAGAACTTTAGATTTTCTTTCCACTTTATAATAGAAAATGTAAATCATAGAAGACCAATTAAAGGAGTGATTTATGCAAGAAAATACAATCATGTACCTGAAAAAGGAAAAAAAAATGGTTCCAATCCTAAAAGAAGTCAAAATTATGCCATCTAGCATTTCCAATAACATACTTCGGCAATTTATGTTCAGCCAGTTTGAAGCAGCCCTTTGCTGGTGATGTCTGTACTAATTTGCAGTATATCTGAATAACTGGTCCATCTTTGATGTTAGCTTTTCATCTAACATACTGATTGTATGTTTGGCAACTACTCACCCACACCTCTTCCCCTCCGTAGAAGAGTTTATTTCCCCACCCCACTGACTTGGGCTTGCCCATGTGACTTATTTCAGCTACTAGAAAGGGATGGAAGTGACAATGTGTCAATTCTTAGCTATGGCTTTATGAGGTTTGGCCAATTTCTGGGAGTCCTCTGGAGCCTCTGACGTCCACCATAAGAAGATCATGCTCCAAACTGAAACTCTTCCTTTAGCCTGAGTCTCAAAATGGAGGAAACCTGAATCTGACCAGCAGCATGGAATCAGGTGATTAGCCCAGCTAAGCTGGGTCAAGTTGAAGCTGAGTTGCAGCTAACCCATGAACTGTGATGTGGGAGACTTAACCAGGTGTTGTTGAAGGCACTGAGTTTTGTTTTGTTTTTTTTCCCACATGATTGTTGGGGCGAAAGAAGACTAATCCAGCTTTTAACCAATTTTATGACTAGTCTTACTATTTAAATAGACATTCCTTTTTAATACTTTGTCTATAACATGTACGTAGTATCTCTTTTTCCCCACTGAAGATGACCCTTGCTCATAAATAAATATTTGAACTGGTATTATTTGGAACTACTTATTTCACAGCAAGTCCAAAACAATACTGTGAAATGTGTTTGTAATTTACTTGGGAAGTTTGCCTTAACAGACATATGCCCAACATAGAAATGGCTTTGGCTGTACAACAAAATTTGAAGAATCAATGCATCTTAATATACTTTAAGTAAATTTAAATGTTTGAGACTCTTGTATTATATATATATGATTTCTTGTTTTATCTCAACCTTTTATGTTAACCTACACTACTAGATACAGTAGCATTTTATGAGTATATTATTATAGGCAAAGAACACATACCTGGCATTAGAGAGAGTGTGAGGAAATGGGCAGTCTCTATATACTCTAGTAGCTGAAGTATGTACTTTTTGGACATGGTAAGCAAAGTGCCTCTGGTCACACCATAAGGTATGTGGAAGGAGTCATTCTGTCCTTATTGTGTGCTATACCCAGAAGAGGACTCGGCACATATTTGGCAATTGGCAAATATTTAATGAATGGAAAGATGTATATGCCTAAATCCTGGCATGGATACAACCCTCTGAGACTGGTTTTATTGACTTTCTGCTCCTCCCTCTTGCTTGCTTTCTCATGGGAGTATAATTGCGCCCATTAATATACTACAGGCAGAAAAATGTGTCAGGAATAATAAAATGAAGAGAGTTGGTGACTCACTGATTGACTAGTCTTTTTATGGACTATTGATTGAATATCTAATAATATGCATAAAAATTGGAAATGTGAATGCAATTTGCAATGGTACCATCAGAATATTTCCAAAGACATTGTCTCTTCTCTAGTGTGTCTGTTTCTATCAGATGAGTTGTAGGGAGGGAGGCTTACAAGGATATTCATTGTAGGCTTGATTATAGTAGTGAATAATTATAAACAACATAACATGTCTGATTATAGAGAATTGGTTAAATCTATCATGGTGTATACATGCAATGAAATACAGCATGTCTTCATTTAGTAGGAACTCAGTAAATATTGTTGACTCACTGACTGCACCCTGTAAAAACAAGGATGTAAATATATATTTTATTGACAATGAAAAAAGACCACAATATATTAAGACTAACAGGTTACAAAGTGGCCTGTATAATGTAGTTCTAATTCTGGGGAGGTGGGAGGGAACACCATACATATCTATTTGTCATCTCTCTCACTCTCTCTACATCTTCCTATCTATCTATCTATCTATCTATCTATCTATCTATCTATCTATCTACATAGAAATGTTAAAGGATTCTTACCTGAGTATTAAAAGTTGTTATCTCAAAGGGTAAAAATTTGTGTTATTTTTCTCTTCTTAGCTTAATGTTTTTATCTTCTGATTTATTTTATAATTATAAAAGGTGAAAGACAATACCATTTTGAAAAAAATAATTATGTATGTAAAGTATTTGGGGATGGACTTTGGTAAAAAACCAAATCAGCTGTTCAGTAGGTAAAGGATATTCACTATCTCAATTACCATGTGTTTGGTTTATCATGGAATTTATGGGTGAATTGACAAGTGTTGTAATTGGATGAGGGGTTGGAAAACTTAGGTTTTTCTACCAGATCCACATTCTACCTTCACACATAGTCGATCACTTATTCTATAGAACAAGGCAGAAGGTACTTTTGGACCTTTTTCCTTAGACCATTAATCAGAAAATAAATACCAGAAAGAGACAGGCAAAGCACTGTTTAAAACTAAATTAGTTCTTCATTCTTCAAATACTTTCCCAAGAAATCTCAATGTCTGGAGAATACACAGATATGTGGTATATGGGACATACTTATAATAAAATATTATTTGCTGTTTATCTGAAATTTAAATGTAACTAGGTGCCCTATATTTTATCTTTGATCAATCTAGCAACGTATTGACAACCCATCTGTTTGGCCTTTCTCATTGAATAAGAAATAAGCAAACCTGCCTTCAAGGTTATAGTGCCAGATGTAGTATATCTCTCTTTTACTTTCCCTCTCAGCTCCTGGCCCCTGACTCTGCATTGGCTCATCCAGTCCTAGCCCTGACAGCTGTAGTGACTATGTTTTCCTATAATGCAGAGATAAGGCCCTATGAACCCATCCTCATTCTATACCTGATAGAGAAGAATAAATACTAGTACATTTGTTACATAGAGAAACAACAAAAATGCCCTAGTTTTTTCTTTCCCTCTCTTCCCCTACCAGCCAAGAAAGCATTAATGATATGGTTCTAATAATCTCCTTTATTATCTCCTAGTATGAAAGGATGCTTATTGTTGCAGATACGTTACCTGTGCCAAAATAGTACTGCATAACCAACCATCTAAAAAGATAATCACTTAGAGGGGGCAGTTTGAGATGGTAGCCTAAGATCCTGAACTCTCATCCTCCCATGGACACAACAAATGTGTAGTTACATATGGGTCAGTTCCCTCTGAAAATGACCTGAAAACTAGCTGAAGAGCTCCTCCACAACAAAGGATAGAAGAAATACATCAAGATGAGTAGAAGAGACAGTGACACAGTCCTACCAAGAACCTCATACCCACAATTAGGAGGTATTTCACAAATATGAAACTTCTCCCTGAGGACTGCTGGGGGGGTATGTGTGTGTGCCCAACATCAGGCACAGATATTTATGATACTAGCATAAAATGAACACAGAGATCAATGGAGCAGAATAGAGAGCCCAGAAATAAACCCACACATATATGGTCAATTAATCTATGACAAAGGAGGCAAGAGTATACAATGGGGAAAGAAGTTTTTTCAATAAATGGTATTGGGAAAACTGGAAAGCCACATGCAAAAGAATAAAATGGGACCACTCTCTTATACCATGTACAAAAATTAACTCAAAGTGAATGTAAGACCAGAAACAATAAAACTCCTAGAAGACAACATAAGCAGAAAGCTCCAGAATGTAATGACTTAAACAATAAGATTAATTTAGCTTGCAAGTTTGCAGGTGAATGGTTTTTTTTGGTATAAACTTCAGTTTATTTTATTTTTTAACATCTTTCTTAGAGTATAATTGCTTTACAATGGTGTGTTAGTTTCTGCTTTATAACAAAGTGAATCAGCTATACATATACATATATCCCCATAGCTCCTCCTTCTTGCATCTCCCTCCAACCCTCCAGATCCCACCCCTCTAGGTGTTCACAAAGCACGGAGCTGATCTCCCTGTGCTATGCAGCTGCTTCCCACTAGCTATCTATTTTACATTTGGTAGTGTATATATGTCCATGCCACTCTCTCACTTAGTCCCATCTTACCCATTCCCCTCCCCATGTCCGCAAAGCAATTCTCTACATCTGCGTCTTATTCCGGTCCTCCCCTAGGTTCTTCAGCCCTTTTTTTTTTTTTTAGATTCCATATATATGTATTAGCATATGGTATTTGTTTTTCTCTTTCTGACTTACTTCACTCAGTATGATGGACTCTAGGTCCATCCACCTCAATACAAATAACTCAATTTCATTTCTTTTTATGGCTGAGTAATATTCCATTGTATATATGTGCCACATCTTCTTTATCCATTCATCTGTCAATGGACACTTAGGTTGCTTCCATGTCCTGGCTATTGTAAAGAGAGCTGCAGTGAACATTGTGGTACATGACTCGCTTTGAATTATGGTTTTCTCAGGATATATGCTCAGTAGTGGGATTGCTGGGTAGTATGGTAGTTCTATTTTTAGTTTTTGAAGGAATCTCCATACTGTTCTCCACAGTGGCTATATCAATTTACATACCCACAAACAGTGCAAGAGGCTTCCCTTTTCTAGACATTCTATCCAGCATTCATTGTTTGTAGACTTTTTGATGATGGCCATTCTGACTGGTATGGTGATACCTCATTGTAGTTTTGAGTTGCATTTCTCTAATGATTAGTGATGTTGAGTGTCTTTTCATGTGTTTGTTGGCAATCTGTATATTTTCTTTGGAGAAATGGCTATTTAGGTCTTCCACCTATTTTTGGATTGAGTTGTTTGATTTTTGATATTGGGCTGCAAGAGATGCTTATAAATTTTGGAGATTAATCCTTTGTCAGTTGCTCCATTTGCAAATACTTTCTCTGATTCTGAGGGTTCTTTTTCATTTTTTTTTTATGGTTTCCTTTACCGTGCAAAAGATTTTAACTTTCATTAGGTCCCATTTGTATATTTTTGTTTTTATTTTCATTTATCTAAGAGGTGGGTCAAAAAGGATCTTGCTGTGATTTATATCATAGGGTGTTCTGCCTATGTTTTCCTCTAAGAGTTTTATAGTATCTGGCCTTATAATTAGGTTTTTAATCCATTTTGAGTTTATTTTTGTGTATGGCATTAGGAAGTGTTCTAATTTCATTCTTTTACATGTAGCTGTCCAGTTTTCCCAGCACCACTTATTGAAGAGGCTATCTTTTCTCCACTGTATATTCTTGCCTCCTTTATCAAAGATAAGGTGACCAGAGGTATGTGGGTTTATCTCTGGGCTTTCTATCCTGTTCCATTGATCTATATTTCTTTTTTTGTGCCAGTACCATATTGTCTTGATTACTGTAGGTTTGTAGTATTGTCTGAAGTCAAGGAGCCTGATTCTTTCAGCTCCATTTTTCTTTCTCAAAATTGTTTTTGCTATTCAGGGTCTTTTGTGTTTCCATACTAATTGTGAAATTTTTTCTTCTAGTTCTGTGAAAAATGCCATTGGTAATTTGATAGCAATTGCATTGAATCTGTAGAATGCTTTGGGTGATATAGTCATTTACATAATGTTGATTCTTCCAATCCAAGAACATGGTATATGTCTCCATCTGTTTGTATCATCTTTAATTTCTTTCCTCAGTGTCAAAGTTTTCTGCATACAGGTCTTTAGTCTCCTTAGGTAGGTTTATTCCTAGATATTTTACTCTTTTTGTTTCAATGGTAAATGGGAGTATTTCCTTAATTTCTCTTTCAGATCTTTCATCATTACTGTATAGGAATACAAGAGATTTCTGTGCATTAATTTTTTATCCTGCTACTGTATCAGATTCATTGATTAGCTCTAGTAGTTTTCTGGTAGAATGTTTAGGATTCTCTATGTATAGTATTGTGTCATCTGCATACAGTGACAGTTTTCCTTCTTTTCTAATTTGGGTTCCTCTTATTACTTTTTTTTCTCTGATTGTTGTGGCTAAAACTTCCAAAACTATGTTGAATAATAGTGGTGAGAATGGACAACCTTGTCTTGTTCCTGATTTTAGAGGAAGTGTTTTCAGTTTTTCACCATTGAGAATGATGTTGGCTGTGGGTTTGTCATATATGGCCTTGATTATGTTGAGGTAAGTTCCCTCTATGCCTACTTTCTGGAAGGTTTTATCTTAAATGAGTGTTGAATTTTTTCAAAAGCTCTTTCTTCATCTATTGAGATGATCATATGCC
Source organism: Kogia breviceps (assembly GCF_026419965.1). Lineage (NCBI taxonomy): Eukaryota > Metazoa > Chordata > Mammalia > Artiodactyla > Physeteridae > Kogia > Kogia breviceps. The sequence goes on from NC_081328.1 coordinate 27,941,978, forward strand.
TTTTCTCCTTCAATTTGTTAATATGGTGTATCACATTGATTGATTTGCATATATTGAAGAATCCTTGCATTCCTGGGATAAACCCTACTTTATCATCGTGTATGATCCTTTTAATGTGCTGTTGGATTCTGTTTGCTAGTATTTTGTTGAGGATTTTTGTATCTATGTTCATCAATGATATTGGCCTGTAGTTTTCTCTCTTTATGACATCTTTGTCTGGTTTTGGTGTCAGCGTGATGGTAGCCACATAGAATGAGTTTGGGAGTGTTCCTCCCTCTAATATATTTTGGAAGAGTTTGAGAGGGATAGGTGTTACTGTTCTCTAAATCTTTGTTAGAATTCACCTGTGAAGTCATCTGGTCCTGGGATTTTATTTGTCGGAAGATTTTTAATCACAGTCTCAATTTCAGTGCTTGTGATTCATCTGTTTATATTTTCTATTTCTTCCTGGTTCAGTCACAGAAGCTTGTGCTTTTCTAATAATTTTTCCATTTCTTCCAGGTTGTCCACTTTATTGGCTTATAGTTACTTGTAGTAATCTCTCATGAATCTTTGTATTTTTGCAGTCTCAGTTGTTACTTCTCCTTTGTCATTTCTAATTCTATTGATATGAGTCTCAAATAAAATATATAAAAAATTTAAATGTAATAAGAAAAAAAAGAAGAGAGTTACCAAACCAAAAATAAATCCACCAATGATAGCAAGCGCTAAAAACTATATATTAAAAAAAAAACCCAAAAATGGACAGACAGAAAAATAGGACAAATAGTAAAAGCAAAGCAATACAGACAAAATCACACAAAGAAGCATACACATACACACTCTCAAAAAGAGAAAAAGGAAATATATATATATACATAAAGAAAAAGGAAGAGAGGAAGAAAATCAATAAACAAATCTACCTATGATAATAAATTCTAAATACTAAACTAAGATAAATATGAAACTAGAAACAGATTAGATGCAGAAAGCAAACCCCAAGTCTACAGTTGCTCCCAAAGTCCACCACCTCAATTTTGGGATGATTCATTGTCTATTCAGGTATTCCAGAGATGCAGGGTACATCAAGTTAATTGTGGAGATTTAATCTGCTGCTCCTGAGGCTGTTGGGAGAAATATCCTGTTCTTTTCTTTGTTCACACAGCTCTTTGGGTTCAGCTTTGGAATTGGCTCCGCCTTTGTGTGTAGGTCCCCTGAGTGTATGCAGGTGAGTTTTTAAGGCTGAGCTTGCCTGGGCAGTTCTTCTGTTTTCAGCTGGGATCACTGACATGTCTGTAACATGACTGACTGGGGCAACAGAGGTCACTGGGTCCTGCATTCTTCATCTTCCAGCAGGCCAACTTGGGCAGAGACAAAGATGTAAGAGCATAAGTGGAAATATGTGAGCCCTTTTTTAAAGTCTTAGTTTGTGTATCATTTGATAACATCTTTTTATCCATACTAGTCATATGTCCAACTAAAATCAAGGGAAACATAATCCATCCTTTGGTGGGAGTATGTGTATATTCACATGACAAAGGGCATGGGTATGTGAAAGATTGAAGGTGTCATTAAAACAATTGATATATCACAAAATTCATGTGATAATAATTAAAATAAATAATTATGATTAGCCTTTACTAAATACTTGAACAGTTCTTTGGCACAGTATAAAATTAGTGAGGTCTCTCTACTAATGCTGAATAAATCTGCTGGCTCAACATGAGATTCTCATAACTGTTATATTCTAGGAATAACATCTTCTTAGGCATCCTGGAGCCACCTGTGAAAAGAATAGGCCAGCACCTCCCTAAGGAAGGTCTAGAAATAGTTCTGCTTAAAACTGAGCACCGTTTGCATTTTAAACTCATAAACTGATTTTCAGTCTGACCAGTCAACTATGACACTGTTCCTTATTGAGCCCATCAAAATTATAAATCTATTTAACCTTTTTTCTCTAAACTTCTATTAAATATACAATATGCACTGCACAGATAATGTAACACAGAATGAAATGGAAAATAAGGTCTTCATCCATCCCTAATCTAATTGTAGCAACTTGCTGATAACTAATGAAAAGACCAGAAGGTAATCATTTCCTCTTTTGAATGAAGAAGAGTTTTGCAGCTTGACTGTAACTGTGAATTTTAAGCTCCATTTGCTGAAACTAACATGAAAACACTATATTTTATTCTTTTGGAATCATCATGCAAAATTGTTTGGAGACTACTGCAGAATTTTATATTAATTTTCACCTTCTCATATCATTATGTCCCATTATACTTTAAAATGAAATAAATATCTTGGATTTTATAAAACTAAGGCAGAATAAAATTGAATTATAAAGGATTTTCCCTGATGTTACTGGCAATTAACATTTAAATGAAGATTTAAACCATCTATAGCATAAAATAGAGGAAAACTATTAAATTTAATTAAATATATTTTTCACAATGATTAAAATAGAAACTAAAATTGATTGGTGACTAATTTCATTCTTAAAGATCAAAAGGAAATTTTAATATTTTAATTATTTTTCTGTGTATACATGGCATTTACTCAAATAACTAGAATCACAAATCAAAGAGGGTTTACCCTATTTTCTGAATTTATGTGTATGGTCTTCAAGAAATGTATTACTAAACATATATAATGTGGGGATTGTTAACATAGTCAATGGAATTGCAATGTTGTTACTGAAAACACATACTTTTGAAAATTTACCTTGTATTCTGTGAACTGCCTCTGTAGACCAACTAAACATGTAGAATAATCAGAATAGGTTTTTTTTCTCCCAGTTTCAGCATATCGATTATACTGTAAATAAATACCCCTCATAAAGAAAGCCAGTTGTGATAGAGTAAAAAGAGTATTAGACTCAGCATCATGTGTCCTGGCTTTGAGTCTCCAACAGTTATTATCTAAATGACCTTGGGCAAATTTCACCAAAGCTTTACGTTTGTCTGCTAAGTTTCAGTTGTGATAAACCAATGGCACACTTCAAAAACACAACTTACTGAACAGCTGAAAGAAGAAGTACTCAGAAAGAAAATAAAAGATGAGGTTGCTATCTACTTTTTCTGTAGTCAATTGACCTTTTCTGGAGTTAGGCATAAAGAAGGTTAATAATTCCTCTGTTGTTCAATAATATGGATAAGCAACAAATATTATGGACTTTATGAAAATGCTTTTGTGAAACCATGGCTCTAAATATAATGACACTATTCATCAAAGCTATTTCTAAAATGTAGATGAGAGTTTTTTTCTAAAACAACTCATAAGCTCATTAAAACACCCTGATAATTATATAATTATCATTGTTATTAGTGTTTCTAAACTTTTAGAGGGTGTGGACATTTTAAGACTTTGCCAAAGCTTTGGGTTTCTCATACAAAACAAAGTATCCATACATAAAGATTTAGAAATTTTGCACACAGTTTCATCAGGATTTATTAGACTGTCTGAAGCTACAAAGACTTCTGATTTTAAAGTCAGATATTGACTCATCCTTAAATTTCAAGCGATTTGTTGGTTTAACCTTAGGAGTAATTTGGATTTTAACTTTTCCTCATTAATGTTATGGTGGGGTTGAAAACCAACTGAAAACTTATTCAAGAACAGTATTAAAGGTTCATATTTATATAAGATGGATATACAAAATATGTCCTTTTAAATTAAGAAAAAATTTCTTAGTCTAGTAGAAACAAGACAAGAATGGGTTCAATGTCAAAGAAAAGTAAAATTGCACAATGAATGGTTGTCCAAACAGGACTAGTGGTCTATATAAGGAAAAAACCACTTCCTTTGCCTCTTCCTGAGGTAGTTACAGTTAGATATTTGACAGCCTTTTTCCTTGTCGGCAGAGTCCATTTAGCATTATGGAGGCTAAAAATGCTGGATGCTTGTTGTTCTAATCTTCCTTGCAGCCGAGGCACAGGCAAGTGATACAATGATGGCCAGTGAGACAGGAAAGCAGTTTACTGCAGACTTGCAGGAAATATTTATTTCTTCTTGAATAAACAATGTTCATGGAAAAGAAACCACTGCCCCTTCCTTCCTACTTTTGGATATTGTCCTATGAAGGTGTTATTGAGCTACTGTAGCCATCTTGTGACCATGAGTTTAAGGCCAGAGAAGCTGACATAGAGTCCTGACAACTGCTGAGTCACTTAACCAACCCTGATCTGCATATCTACAGACTCATTGTTATTAGGGAAATAATCCATATTGTTTATATACCCACTTTTAGTCAGATATACTGTTACCTGAGTCCAAAAGTACTCTAATGAACTTCCTGTCTCCCAAAGTTTTCTCACTGCTGTACACATGAGAGGCAAGTTACATTTTTATGTTTTGGGAGACAGTGAAAAACAATGATATTTTTAAAATCACAAATACCATGGTGGGGGTTCTTATCTTGAATTTAAGTAGTGCAAGAGATAGTCTGTGTTGAGATGCCATTGTGTTGATTCCAAATGAAAACTCTTTTTAAGATCAGTTAAGAAAACAGGCCAGAGAGACACACCCACAGAGAATACCACAACACCACAGATAATAAAAGCTAAAATAGCAGGTCAGAGTAGGTAAAATATGCTATGATCTGAATGAATTCTGAAGTCTTGATTTTTATGTGTCCCCTCAGTGCATGTTTGTGTGAGTGTGCTGGGTTTCTTTCAAAGCTTTATATAGAAGAGGACGACTATCCTGACAGGAATTTGGCTAAAAAACTCTCCAAAAATGAAAAACAAAACCAAAGAAATCAGGCATGCTATTGCCTATTGCTTAGGAGGAGGTAAAGACAGGCTATATTTTGTTTTCCATTTCATATATCTTTTAGAACTTACTGCAGTGATTCCACAAAGCCAGGAGGCTTTAAAAAGTTAATGAGAAATATATAAGAAAAAACCTGATGTGTGTTATTCTGGAATACCCTGTAATGTCCAGGTTTTGTTACACAAGAAAACAAGGTTATTTTAATGGCTTCCATTTTTATTGCACTATATTTGCAGGGAGCACCCTAAACCTTCTAAGTTAATAAATAAACAATACTGTGACCTTTATTTGGTTGGCAAATAACACTGTTTCAGCATTGGGATTTTCAAAGATTGTTCTTCTCTAGTTTTGACCTCGAAGACTTTGTATTCATTGTTGCAAATTATAATGCTAATTAAATTAAACCCTGGCATTGGTTTTGGTCTTCTGATGCCATGGTACACTTGATCACAAAGGACTGGGTAATTAGTTTTACCCTTTAATCATGACTTCTTTTGTGTTAGAGCCTTAAAGTGAGTTTAAATGTATATTCCATTTTAACTTAATGTGAATACATTTTTCTCTTTAACTTATTTTTTAAAAGTCCCTGGAAGGTAGAGACTCTATTATATTATTCAGTTTCTTCCAGAACACAATTACTTAATATATGTCCCATGGAAAACAACTTCCTTTGGATGTCAATAGGTATAAAATGAAAAAAAAGTTATCTTCTAAATAAGGTAGGAAAATCTTAGCTTAGAAAAAGGAAAACAAGTCTTTCGTGTATAACATTCAAAACATTTAAAATCCTAGCACATCCCATGTCCCCAAGCTGGGGACATGTATCTGGGAAATCCCAAACATATTTGAACATAAACTTTTCATTTTTCTTGGTGGGGGGCGTGTTTTAAAATGATAAAATACCTCTAAAAAGAAACACACATTGAGAAATTTTATTCTACGTTACATAGTCTAGTATTATGAACGTGGTTTATGTCATATCCAGACATAGAGATTCTTTTATTGGTTTTAACAAAATTCTTTCATGAGGGATGATACTTACTTATTTTTTCAATCTGGGAAAAATAATTTTAGCATTATAGTTAAGTAAGTTATCTTTATATAAACAGGTACAGGTTTCGCCAGCTATCTGAAAGTAGAGCGTTCCTATGAAGACTTTTGTAAGCCAAAATGGCATAAAACAAAGAAGCAATTACCTTAGGACACATCTTGCTAATGAATACACAAAATAAATGGAGATAAAGCATAGATGCTCACACACAGTTCAAAGCCGTGGTGGCTTGAAGCTGAGATGCTGTGTGTGGTTCCTGGGGAAAAAGCTTGGCTGTGCCACTCTCGCTGCTCCGGGTACAGCTGCCTCTATAATGGCTCCCTGCAAAACAAACACTGGACACTATTTTCACTTTTTGGCTTTTTTTGTAAAAGTGAAAGTCCTCTTTGGAATTCTTTTGGTTAGTGAAAACAGGTACTAATGTGGGTCTCTTGTAAAAGCAAAGAGGTATAAACAGAAATTTTGAAAAGTGGAGGATACCTGTATCTTGATTTAAGTGTTTCAAGAAATATTTAAATTTGTGGTTTTATAAAAGAAAGAAACAAAGTGTTTGGAAATAGCTGAATCCACATTTAATAATGCATTATTTAAAGCTTATATAATGTGTTTATACACAAGGATTTATGGCAGATAGTCTGTAAATATTGGGACATCTACTTCCAGTACAGCCACTAGTTTATACCATCCAAACTTCTTCCAAGCAAGGTGGTTGAGAGGCCAAATCACTGAATAGAACCGTTAGCAACTTTGTAGTGCTTGGGAGGTAAAATATTGGGGTTAAGGACCAGCCAAGGTGTATGGGGACTAAAATGCCCATCTTTCAGCTGGGACCTCTGAAGGGCTATACCACTGAGTAATAGCAATCTAGAATAGACCAGCCCTCATAAAGACTCCACTGTGAATCAGTTCAATCTCTGAATGACTTAAAAGTGATCTTTCTCTCACCTAACTGCCTGCCAGAGGCAGAGTAAATCCTTTCTGGAGAAAGGTAACATCATCCAGTGCTTCAGATTACCTCTACAATGTCAGGTATTCAACCAAAAAATAACAAGGCATATGGAGAAAGAGGAGGAAGGTCTGAAATAACATGATAGAAATATACCCACAGAAGAGCCAGAGTTATCAGACATGGCCTTGGGAAAACTGAACAACCTGTTCAAGAGAACTAGAATATATAAGAAGAGTCAAGTAGAAATTCTAGAAAAATTTCAAGAGAAAATGTTTAACTCATTTATTAATTGAATAATATTTATTAGTCACCTAATATAAGTGAAAAAGGACAAAGAGAAGAAAAGAGAAAAAAAGAGAAAGAAACTCTGCTCTTATAGCACTTATATTCTGGTATATAAGAGAAAATAAGCAATAAATATAAGTGAATAAATACTATATTCGAATATTATAAGTACAATAGAGAAAATAAATAGATATGACATTTCAGGTAGGGAAGATATGTATGGAGTGAGTGAGTACAATTTAAATACAGTTGATAGGCAGGCTTCATTTAGAAGGTGACATTGTAATAAAGCCTTGAGGGAGATTAAACAAGGTTGATATCTTTGGGGAAAACATTCCAGGCAGAGGGAAGAGCCAGTTGTAAGGTCCTAAACAAGGAAATTTACAAGTAAATTCAAGGAACAGCAGGGATGTTAGTATAGATAGAGGGGAGCAAGCTAGAGGGAGAGCACTGGGGGTAGGGGGTAGGGAGGAGGGGTTAAATAGTATTGAACCTTATTGACCAAAAGGACTTTGACTTTTACTCTGAAGGATAGGGGAAGTCATCAGAAAGTTCTGAGCAGAAAGGGCTATAATCCAATATACCTTTTTAAAGGATTCTTCTACAACAACAAGAAAAAAAACTGTAAAGGGCAGTAGTGGAAACAGTGAGAGCAGTTAGGAATGATTGCAGAAAACCAGGAGAGACATTAATACAGTTAAGACAGAGCTGAAATCGAATATATAGGGAGAAGTGTTTGAATTCTGCACATATTTTGAATGTGGAGCCAATACCAATTCCATATAGATTGAATATTGGATATGGAAAGTAATTATTAATAGAATCCTCTTTTACTTTCAAAAAGGTTTTGTTTGGACAATAAATTTTATGATCTCCTTAGTTAAATCATGATAAAACACTCTAGGTCATGGTGCATTATTATTTAAGCACACTGCTTGAGTCTAAGTTATAATAACTTATATAAGATCTTATCATCAACATTCATAAGAGTGCTTTGTCTTTCTTAATGCTTTGGAAAAGTTTAAACACAATAAAAATGCTTTGGAAAAGTTTAAACATCTTTATATTTGATAAAGATGTTTAAAAATTAAGTCTTGAATCTGTCTTGGTCTGATAGTCTTTAAAGAAGTAGCTGTCCTTGTTTTGGGGCAGTGGTCATCTTTCTTAATTTTTTGTCTCATTTTAGTAATTTGGAAAGGACATAGTCTGTCCTAAGTTCCAGTTAGGATTTACCTTTCTAATTTTCACTAATATACTCACACTTATATTTCTCAAGTTATCAACTCAGAAATGAAACTTTCTGTTGAAATTATACCACTTAAACTATCAGGCGCAACAGCTTGCAGTTACCCATGGACTTTGTTGGAGTTACTAGTTACTTTTTTTTTTTTTTTTGTCACAGCCCATTATAAAGGGATTTTCTTTTCAATCATTTTACAGTTTTATATAAAAATACATAATAGTTTTATAACTATACATATTTATTTAATCTGTTATTTATGTTTATTGGATTAAGTGCTTACCTTTGGTGATATATTTAGTTAATCAGCAAACATTTATTGATGTCTTGTCATTTGCTAGGCATTGTGCTTAACAGTGAGGATATGCAGTGGACTGAATGTGTGTCCCCTTCAAATTCATATGTTGAAGTCCTAACCTCCAAACTGCTAGTATTAGGAGTTGGAGCCTTTGGAAGGTATTTAGGGCATGGAAGTGGAGCCCTCATGAATGGGAATTAGTACCCCCAGAGGATTCTCTTACCCTCTTTCTGCCATGTGAGGATAAAACAAGAATTCTGCAACCCAGAAGAGGACCCTCACCAGAACTTCACCATACTGGCACCCTGATCTCGGAATTCCAGCTCCAGAATGGTGAGATATAAATTTCTGTTGTTTACAAGCCACCAAGTCTATGGTACTTTGTTAAAGCTGTCCAAAGATGGGATACAATGAAGAACATGAAGGTATATGGTCTCAGCCCTCACCATGAGAGACAATAATAAAGAAGTACATGCATATATCAATAAAGTAACCATACTCCATGGAAATAAAACAAGATTCTTTGTGGAAAATAAGGGAAATGAGACTATTTTAGATAAAATGGTTAGAGAAGAATTTTAGAGACGTGCTGCTGAAGTTAAAGGATGAGTAAAAGCCCACCACTTCCTGGAAATAGCATTTCAGAAAGAGAATAGCATGGTTGTGTCCCCGAGAGTGCAAAGAATTTAGCATGTTTAAGAAGCTGAAAAATGACCAGTGTGACTGCAGGAGATGGAGGGACCTCAAATGAAGCTGAGGCTGGACATGTTTCCCTCACGTTAAGTTTCTGTTTTTTCTTGAATTCCAGAAAATGTTCAGCTATTATCTTGTCATTTATTGTATCTTGCCCCTTCTCTCCATTATCTATCTCCTTCAAGAATTCTAATCAGACTTTTATCAGAATTTCACACTAAGTAGTATAAATAGCATAAATAGCAAGTAGTATAAATTCAGACTGCACAATGAGGCATGATGCACTGCATTCTTAGAGTTTCCAAGGACAATTGATTGTGATTCCTAAGTCCCCTTTCAACAGTCAGGACAGATAGGAGCTGTTTTCTGTGTAAAACAGGACCATAATGTGATACCCTCTTTTCTAGTGGTATTTGTTAAAACTGTAAATATTAGATATCTAACAATTAATGTCAAGAACTGCTAAGAATATAATATTTTCACCCTATTTGCAAGGTAGTAAACTTGCCATAGTCTTGTGGATGTTAACAGAAGACATGAGATATCTTGGTCAGAGACAAGGAGATTATTACACAGCAGAGAAGACAGCATGAGCTTCATGTTTGTATCATTCCTCCTGGTCCCCCAAGTCCCATGGAGTACATGTAGCATGCAGAAAATTTTGTTTCACAGATGAAGAACCTAAACTTCAGTAACTTGAATCTTTTATAATGGATAGTAAGCAGACCTGCTTCATGATTTTTCTAGAAGGAGAAATTAGTATATTGAACAATAAGCAAACATGTCCCCTCTTCCAGGGAGAGATAGCATCTCTAATTTACAAGGCTATTTTATACACACATCCTTTGAAAGATATTTTAGAGAAAAGGGCATTAATGCCCCCACTCATTAGACACATAGAAATTTAGAGACTTGGAGAGAATTATCTCTCAACAATTAATCTCTACCAGAGACTTTGCTTTCCTATAAGCGAGTGTGTAAATACTGTTTTTCTGTTTTGCATATAACTTCTGGAGTGGCTGTGCACTGCTGAAAACTCTATTTATGCTTTTTTAGTATGCTTTTGGCGTCTACACTAGCATTCTCTATGGACTGTTATTTCGTGCCTAATATCCTGTGAATTACTATGGAATTGAGCTTTAGTAAATATTTACTTAATAAATCAATTTCTATCTGTTCTTAACAAACTTATGATCAAGCCTGCTTACAGGATATTGTGCATGCTTATTTCAAAAGACCACTATGATGAAAATAAGAGTATTAATAAACATTTGGCTGCTAACTGAATTTTGAAAAACTAACATTTATTAGATAGTGAACTATTCCAATAAATATTCCAAGAGAAATTCCTTCAAATTAATAAAATTTTTATTTTATTTTAGTGGATAGCCAAATAGAGACTAGTTTCATACAGTGGATTAGTTTATCTCTTTTAAAAGATGTCATATTTGAAGCTAAACAAAACAAACAAAAAAGGACTTATAGGATTTAATTTTCATCTCAAGTGGGATACTAAATGGATTTCCTATAGTCATGAAGGTTCTTTTTCCATTGAAATGATTGGCTCTGGGAATATAATCACATAGAAGTAGAGTTTAGAGATATGGACTACCCAGTGGAGTCTAAGAATTCTCTCCTTGAAGAATAAGGACACAGAAGTTCTGTTTTTCCCCCCAAAAATTCAATGGATGGTGTAGAAATACAGCACTGTCATAAACCATAGAAGTAACTCACATTTAGTCTTTTATCAGCCATCTAGATTGGCAAGTCTTAGAGAGCATGGATGCTCAATTTTACAGGTCTATAAAAATAAAATAGTTGATAGACCGTGGTATGCTTTGAAAGTCATTAAATAATAGAAAATGATAAATTTAAGCTAAAGTTACATTATACTTTTATCCTTTTTTGATATTTTTTTTTCATGGTAAGGAAAATGGTAATGGTGGTCTATTTTCAAAACACACATTAAAAGGGTGGGAGTGGGAAAGTGAGAAATGTATCAGAAGCTCTTGAAGGCTTTTGGACAAGTGATTGATAGATTTGTTTTTAAAAGACCACCTTGGTTTCAGTGTGGTAAATATACCGTAAGGGATGGGACAGCAGCAGAAATGAGAGAGAATCCTCTGGAAGAAGTTTCCATTAACTGAGGCAGGGAAGGGATTGAATTGAAAACTTGAGGGGTCCCAGAAGAGGAAGGCAGGAGGAGACTTCCACTTGTGCCTTCTGTGGACTCTTCCCTGAGAGATGCAGGACAAGGCTTGACTTAAGTCTCTCTTGATCCAGAACTTCCAGATGGTTCAGGCATAAATTCATCTGTGACCATTCAAAATCAGGCAGCACAGCAGCATAATATTCTTCACCACATTAAGAATGAATAAACAAACACAAATCAATAGGAGACAATGAAAATACTCTCTTCAGAAGAGAATATATTTGTAAATTAGAAAACAATTTGATACCTTCTGTTATCAACAAAGTACCAGAAACATGGAATGAGAGGTGCAATGGGAGGAGAATTTCCTATAGTCATGTGGACAGGTGATTTCTTTAATAAGTAGGTGTTTGTTACTTTTGTTTGTGTGTTTTGTTTTTAGATTGAGGAAGGCTGTATAATTTAGGCACTTGAAAATTGAGGACTGACCATTTAACATGAGGTACTGGAGTCAGAAAGACCAGAATACATGTCCCCCCATCACCTTCATTTACTACCTATGTGATTTTGGACAAGTCACATGACTTCTTTTTTCTTTACTCACTCAACTATAAAATAAGAATTATAGTAACCACCATGCAAGTACATGGAATTTTGTAAAGATCAGTGGGATCATATGACTGAAAACTTTCTCTATTGTAAAAAAAAAACAAATGCTGCTGGTCAATATTTCCACCTCCATCATTATAATTAATTCTAGGATTAGAATAATATCTCAATATTGACCAGCAGCGATTATTACCAAGAGTAGGATGTCTTGTATGTGCCGATCAGTTCTAAAATAGAGTGGAAAGAAAGTTCTCTGTGAGTCCTCTTGACTTTTCTATCTAAAGATGATTTAGTAGAGAATGAAAAACTTCCATTCAGACGACCATCTTCATATTAAAGGAAATTTTTCTAAAAGTTTGAAACTTCAGGAGCCATTATCATTATTTTGTGTTGTACGAAGCAGTGAGCCTCCAATTCACCACTTACTCAGTTTAGAGTTTCCTTCTATACCATTAAATGCTGAAGTCAATAAACAGGTTTTTTTTTTTTTTTTTTTTTATTGTGGGATCAGAATTTCAGTTAGTGGAGAAAAAGATAACATACCTCATAAAAGATGATGAAGTTGGAGGAAATTGGAGGAAAGCAAAATCATCTGTAATTTTTTAGATGTTATTAGATGTTTAATTAGTATGAAAATTAAAAATTCAAAACTACAATGAGATATCACCTCACACTAGTTAGAATGGTCATTATCAAAAATTCTACAAACAATAAACGCTGGAGAGGGTGTGGAGAAAAGAAACTCCTGCACTGCTGGTGGGAATGTAAATTGGTACAGCCACTATGGGAAACAGTATGGAAGTTCCTTAAAAAACTAAAAATAGAGCTAATATATGATCAGCAATCCCATTCCTGGACAATATCTGGAGAAAAATCATAATTCAAAAAGATACATGCACCCCAATGTTCATTGCAGTACCATATACATAGCCAGGACATGGAAACAACCTAAATGTCCATTGACAACGAATGGTTTAAAAAGATGTGGTGGGCTTCCCTGGTGGCACAGTGGTTGAGAATCTGCCTGCCGATGCAGGGGACACAGGTTCGTGCCCTGGTCCAGGAAGATCCCACATGCCGTGGAGCGGCTGGGCCCATGAGCCATGGCCACTGAGCCTGTGCGTTCGGAGCCTGTGCTCTGCAACAGGAGAGGCCACAATAGTGAGAGGCCCGTGTACCAAAAAAAAAAAAAAAAAAAAAGATGTAGTACATATATACAATGGAATATTACTCAGTCATATAAAAGAACAAAATAATGCCATTTGCAATGGTGTGGATGGATCTAAAGATTGTCATACTGAGTAAGTAAGTCAGAGAAAGACAAACATCATATGATATCACTTATATGTGAAATCTATAAAAAATGAACTTATTTACAAAACAGAACTAGAGTCACAGATGTAGAAAACCAATTTATAGTTACCAAGGGGAAAAGTGGGGGAGTGACAAATTGGGAGATTGGCATCGACATATACATACTACTATATATGAAATAGATAACTAATAAGAACCTATTGTATAGCACAGGGAACTCTACTCAATACTCTGTAATGACCTCTATGGGAAAAGAATCTAAAAACAAATGGATATACATATATGTATAACTGATTTGTTTTGCTGTACAGCAGAAACTAACACAACATTGTAAATCAACTATACTCTAATAAAAATTAATTTTTAAAAAAGTAACATTGATGCAAATTATCTGGATGAACCAGCCAAGGTAATCAAAAACACTTTACATTTGTGTTTCTTCTGGAATGGATTTGATAAAGTATATTTTTAGAAAAGTACTTTGCAAATAAGAGAACTTAGATGAAAATCATTTATACATTCCAAAAACAATACTGAGTGAATACTGGGTGTTGGACACCATGCTAGGAAAGTAATAGTCACCAAAAAAAACACAAGTGAGGATTCTTTCTGAGAGGGTGTAGTCTGGTAGAGAGGTTGATATATGTACATGAAAGAACAACATATAAGACATTGATGGTTGCCCTAAGTGAGGTACTGATTTGAGTTATGCAGTAAGGTCCCATTGAATTATGGCTAATTACAGATATTAGTACACACAGTGGGTCAAATACTATTCCTTGAAGTATGCTGTCTTCATAATTAACATGAAATTAATAAAATGTATTAGTCCTTTTTCCTAATACCTGCAGTTTATTATTATATTACAGATGACTCAGTAATGCTTGTTTGAGGACCTCAACATTGGTATTTTAACCTATGTCATTTTCCCTATTACTATAGATTAGTGAAGACTCATTAGGACACACATACAATAAAAGAGTGATGAAAAGAACCAAAAATAAATAGATACCATGTGAAAAATGGATAATAATTTGAATAAAATATGGTTTTTTGAATGAAAACATCTAAAAAATTACAGATGTTTTTGCTTTCCTCCAATTTCCTCCAACTTCATCATCTTTTATGAAGTATGTTATCTTTTTCTCCACTAACTGAAATTCTGATCCCACAAAAAAAAAAAAAAAAAAAAAAAAAAAACCTGTTTATTGACTTCAGCATTTAATGGTATAGAAGGAAACTCTAAACTGAGTAAGTGGTGAATTGGAGGCTCTTGGAGGCTGCTTCTTACAACACAAAATAATGATAATGGCTCCTGAAGTTTCAAACTTTTAGAAAAATTTCCTTTAATATGAAGATGGTCGTCTGAATGGAAGTTTTTCATTCTCTACTAAATCATCTTTAGATAGAAAAGTCAAGAGGACTCACAGAGAACTTTCTTTCTACTCTATTTTAGAACTGATAGGCACATACAAGACATCCTACTCTTGGCAGAAATCTCATTTATCAAGGCATCTACTACAAGGAAACAGAATATCAATTATTTCTTTCAGATCCTTCTCTTTCCTCGGATAAGAAGGCATCCCAGGTACACGGAATTATGCTTTTTCTAGGGGCTTGGCCTTTTGTTCATCAGTTCCAGGTTCTCAGATCATCGTAATTAAAGTTAAGCATAAACAAATTCAGAACAACAATATCATGAGGAGAGGACTATTCTTATTTGACTATTGCTAGTCACAAGTTGGCTTTGCTCACCAATCACCAGAGCTCTTGAATAGCTCAAAATGGAACAAAACCTATTTCTCACAGAGGGAAATTTTGCATGACTGTCTTTTTATTCTGACTATGGAACATAACTCAGTTTTTGTTTCTTAACCATTAAATTTTTCAAGCTTTAGAAATTGGAATTTCACATTGCCTGAGAATACACAATTTTGATAATGTGCAGAGAGTTGCTGTTGTCTGTCTTTTTCATTTTTTGTAATTTCTAATTTTGTTCCCTCACTTTCCAAGCACAGCTGATTTAAGATTTGGGTTTGTCTGTCTAATGGGCCAATACATCTAGTTTGCACTGAAGCTAGATTTGAAAGTTAATATGAAGATGGCATGGAATAGTAGGTTTATCCAAATAAGAACCTTCTTAGAGGGCAAGCATAAGTGTAAATTAATGTATAGAATTACTACTAGTTGTTTTTAACCAGAAAAAGGAAAAGAAATAACATTTTAAATGCATCATAAGAACTTTTGATTACATTGAATACTTTCCTAAGATAGAGGGCAAAATTCGCATATTTATTTCACTTAAATTTTCAGGACTTATGATTTCAAGATGATTAAGTAAAGAAAAACATTTTTACTATTTCTACAAACTTCTCTCAAAAATTACCCAAATCCAACAGAGAATGATAAACAAGAACAGCCTAATCTTCAGTGAAACTGAGGTAAGTGGTAGATAGGCCCCTGGGCTGGGCAGCTGGAGTTTGTCAAGCTGAGCAAATTGGAGCTTGTCTCTCCTTGACATTTCAAAGAAAAGTTAATGGCAGGAGCAGAGAGGAACTAAGCTCTGCTGGAGTAAAAAGATAAGATGACCACATCTATCATTCTTGAGGTCAAGGAGACCTCCCTCACTGCACATGCACAGAAGATTCTCGGGTTTAAAAATGGAGGGGGCATTATCCCATAATATGTGCTGTTAACCTCCCAGAGACCCTCATGCTGGGATCCATCTTGGCTAAAAGAGGCATGTGCATATTGGGAAGGGCCCTGGGTCCAATCAGATATGGGAAAGAAACAAGATGATTGGCCACAGGAAAAAACGACCCAGAAAAACTGCTCTTATACAAATGATTTAACCACCTCTCTAGCACACTCCTCATTAGCACTCTTCATTAACACTCTTCTCCGGGTGTGTATTTCTGCTTTGCTTCTGTTTAAAATAAACTGCTTCTCTGTGTGCTCTCCCACAGGTGCTGTGCTTCTAATAATAAACTCTGTACATGTTTTACAGCTTCAGTCTTTTTGTAAAGAATTGTTTTTTCAAAGAAGATAAGAGCCAGGGCTCTGCTTCTAGCCACTCACCACTGGTGGATTAGTGGTTAGGATTCCAGGTTTTCACCCAGGTGGCCAAGGTTCGATTCCCAAGCAGGGAACTGAGATCTTGCTTCAAGCTTCTTTTCACTGCTGTCACCCTGAGATCAAAACTTGGAGATATTGGTAAATCTGAAAGACAGTGTATGAAGATGGAAAGTACTTAGAGGAATGATAAATGATTTAAGAGGGAAAAAAGGTTAAAATATAATGCTTATAATGATGAGAAATTCACATTGTAGCATCCGAGGACAAACTTAGGAATTGAAGGTACCTTGTAATTGAAGACTTGGGTATAGATGGGGTGGGGGTTAAAAACAGGAAGACTGCAGATAAAGTTCCCTTGTGGGATCCAGGCTGCCAAGTGACTTTTCTTTCCTCACCAGAGGTTTTTCAGAGGGAGGTCAGACCCAGCAGAAGGTGATTTCGTGTCACTGTACTTAAACAAAAGAATGAGGTGAAAATCTGTATTCTGAGAGCTGATACACACAGCATCAATTTTATGGAAGCAGGCTGATTTTCTCCAAATAGTTTGATAGGTTAATATAGTGAGAAGCCCATCTTAACGTGCGTTCTCCTTTAGGAAGTTGCTTCCATGGTCTAGAAGAAATACTCAGGATTCTTCGGTCCAGGTGACACAGCAGTTGTTATGGTAACTACTCTGCATTGAATGACAGGCAGTAAGTACACAGATCTAGCTTTGGGCAGATCCACCTGTTTTCTTTTCCCCCAAACAAATGGTCAACTTTCTTAAGTAAAAAAATACATATTTTTTCACTAGAAAAATGCAAATTACACAAATAAAATCCACTTTCAGTTCGAAAATTTTCAGCAGGCTGAGTCTAGAAGCCTTCCAGAAGGGAATATTTAGTGAAACTTGGTTTGAATACAAATACAATGTTCATAACCTATCAAACTCAATTTTTATCAATATTCACCAATGTCCAATGTCCTCATCTACTCTGCAAATATTTACTGAGAACCTACTCTGTATCAGGCATGACATATGCACATTCAGAGAAAATTGAGGCCAGGGGAAAGAAATAGAATTCCTTTTTGCAATATTTAGACTATAGCTACAAATGTCAGATAAATCTGCTTAATATTGTCTTAATCAGTTCATCATTAAAAATTTCATACTGATACTACATTAATGATGAGAGCTTTTTATTAATTTATTTGAAATGCTTTATCTGTTTAATGAGATTTCAAGCAATCATACCAGACAGATGATATTTTTTCAGTTCATTATTACTTTATTAAAGAAACACAATCTTTGCTCTTTTGTGTAAACTGTGTTTCCACAATTTTAGGATAAGAAAAATGGATTATGGGCCAGACGGAAGAGTTCTTCTTAATGGAATCCACAAGATGCTTCACTGGAGATACCTTCATGGTGTGATGAGTCCTTAAGCACTTTCTTCAGTTTCATCTCTGACCTTTTCAGTTTGTGATAAATTCTGATGGTTTATATTTTTTTATAAGGTAACATTTCCATCCTGAGAAAAATAAAGAAGGAAGATAATTGATTCGAAAAGTACATCTTTCATCAAACCTGGAAATGCGTTGTTGCAAGGATAACTCAGAAAAACTGACGTACTACAGGAAAGAGGTTATATCACAGCTTCCAAACACAAAACAAATGTCAAAACATGCTGAGCCAAAATGTTAAATTGTCAAAAGAATGGTTTTGCTCTATGTATTTGAACCACGGGTAAAGCAGACACATTGACAACTACTGGTAGATAACATTATCTTAAACTATTAATTATAAGCTACAAAAGACATAAGAGTTTTAGCAGTTGATGGATAGGAAATTTATTATAATTTTGTAGGGGCACTGAAGGATATTTTCTGTAGGTGAATCAGAGTATTTTCAGACCCCAGTTTACTCTAAAAATGCCTAACACATGACACAATAAATCATGCTCAATTATTTCTCTTTCCTCTCACCCCCCACACATAGGAATAAGCATTGTTAACATTCAGTGGAAACTGAGCTTGCCTGAACCCAAAGAGTACTTGAATCCTTTTCTAAGTCAGTGGTTATCTTAAAGTGTGGTCCTTGGACCATTAGCAGTAATATCATCTGGTAACTTGTCAGAAGTTCCCAGAATAGATTAAGAAAACATTTCTTAATGTAAAGAGAATAAATCAGATATGAAAACACTGCAAGCTTTGAAAAATTAAAACAAAATTTCCATACAAATTACCATAAACAATGTGAAAATATGTCAATGACTAGAAAAAATACTTGTATATGGAGAATATACTAATAATTCCTAAAACTTATTAAGAAAAACACAATAGAAAACTGGGCAAAAGATATGAAGAGAAAATGTGATTTCCTATCCTCCTCCATGAAAAAGAAAATCTCAAAGAAAATATTCACGTCTGATTCTCATGATACTGATAAAATCAAATGCTTAGCTACATAAATTCTTGGTAAGAATATGGCATAACAAGAACTCTTTTTTTTTTTTTTTTTTTGCGGTAAGCGGGCCTCTCCCATTGCGGAGTGCAGGCTCCGGACGCGCAGGCTCAGTGGCCATGGCTCACTGGCCCAGCCGCTCCGCGGCATGTGGAATCTTCCTCGACCGGGGCACGAACCCGCGTCCCCTGCATTGGCAGGTGGACTCTCAACCACTGCGCCACCAGGGAAGCCCAGCAAAAACTCTTTATACATTCTAGTTGGGATAAACATTGTTATAGTCACTTTGGAGAACAATTTAGCAATATTTAATACATTTTTCAAAATGTACATGCATTCAACAACCTACAATGGATCACCACACGGAAGTAGAAATGGGTGAATGAGACCCATGTGTATTAAGAAGGACAACTCTCACAAACATTAAATGAAAAGAAAGCTATATTTTGTTTAAGAACACATAATTATGTGGAGAAAATATAAGGAAATATGTGGGAATAAAACAATCTAATGGGGAGAGGATGTAGTCACCTTTGAAAACCCCTGTGTCATTATCAGACCCTCTGCCTCCAATCTCACTTCTCTCCAAACAATTCCAAACACCAGAGCCAGACCAATCTTCCTGAAACTGTTCTTTCCTCCTTAAAAACCTTCCACATTTTCCCTCTGACTCAAAACAATGCAGAAACCACTGCACTGTAAAGTTATTGGGGGCAGAGACAATCAAATTCTCTCTGCGTTCCCAGCCCCCAAAACAGTTGCATAGATGCAGCAAATGCATTATGATTAAAAAGCCCTGAAATGATTGGGTTTTGCTCAAATTATTCATTTTTTGAGTTTTTTCAACAGTAAATCTAACTTGAATTTTTTTTGCAAATAACGTCAAATGCTTTGGAGGAAAATTAAAGTTATATCTTAAATTTAGCAAGATTAGATACAGAACATGAAGTAAGGCTAAAAGTATAATTTAAAAATCCATAACTTATATGAGTATGTGGTTTAACATAATGTGTTCTGCCAATAATGTACTAATAAGCTAGTCAGAATTGCCACAGGGAAATAAATAAAATGAAATAATATTTGAATAGCTACAGCAGACAAGATACATTAATTATAACATCAATTTAAAATGTTCTCTCCTGGAAAGAACACTTGATGAACTTGGGATAAAAGTATTTTTCTCTTCCAACAACATAAAGTAGCTTATATCCCATTAATGGATTACCAACTTTTGAGTGAGTTTTTTCCAGAATGAGACAGACTTGTGGAGAAGTGACCTTTGTCTTCCAGATGTGTGGGGATTCCAAGAGCAAAGCCAGAGACATCTTGGGTCTGCTCCCTTCAAATGATCTGGCCCTTCAGAATCATGTTACCTGGCAGTGATATATTCATTTGACTATAAGATGCATACAAAATGCAGAGGAGATA
Organism: Kogia breviceps; assembly: GCF_026419965.1. Taxonomy (NCBI): domain Eukaryota; kingdom Metazoa; phylum Chordata; class Mammalia; order Artiodactyla; family Physeteridae; genus Kogia; species Kogia breviceps. The sequence goes on from NC_081328.1 coordinate 27,962,267, forward strand.
TTTCCTGGTTGCTAGAATGGCATAGTAGTGTAGGTGGTAAGAATCACAGGTGTGCAAGACACAAAACTTTAAAAAATTTTCATTAACTCAACTTCTTTTTTGACTAAAAGTCTCTATTAAGCTAGAACTTCAGAAAGTTGTCTCTGAGGATGTCAGTTTTTTCTGGGGTTTCTTCCTCCACCTTATAATCATGCCAGAGTTCTAACATTTTAACCATTTGTCACAGGAGGACGGGGAGAGAAATACACAAAATAGCTCTTAATATACCAGTTATGGCTGAGATATCCAGTCATCTTTACCTACTCTCTTTCAGCTCCCAGGAGCTTCTTCTCTCTGTGCTAAACTGGAGGTACAGGAATCATTGTCATATTGCCTATTGTTTGGTCAAGCTGGATACATAAAGCAGACATACCTCTCTTGAGTCAGAAAATATCGTGGCAGCAAAACTTCCAGGAAAGGAAGAAGGTCTTCTCAGTCCCCTGGATCCACAGACTTCTCTTTCTGTCTTGTCGAAACACTGCAGATCCTCATTCTATTTAGCCACTCTCCCTATTGCCTGAATAGCCTTGTTACCTCCTCCTGAGCATTTCTCACATTCTCCTACAAGCTCAGGCATAGGGACATTATCCTAATGACTCACAGGCTTTTTCTCCTTTCTTCTCTGCACATCACTCCCCTGAGGTAATGAACCTAGAGCATTCTATCTTGAATAAGAGAAAGGAAATGTGGCAAGAAAAAGGAGAGAAATATAGAAAATAATAGGTTAAAATAGTATCCTTTAAAAATACAGCATGAGACACATGAATTTGCTCACCAGTTCCAGTGATGTAGACAACTTGCCATACAGAAGTAATTCTAAAAAATTATTGCACATTAGAATCACCCAGGGAGCTTTGGGGAAAAAAATGCTATTGCCAGACCCAGATTAATTAAGTCAATATATCTGGCAAATGGAGACCAGAAAATAAGAATATTAAAAGGTTCTGGGTGATTCTAACATGCAGACAGATTTGAGAACTATGGCCTTTGAACTGTGCTACTCAAAATTGGTCCCCAGAGTAGCATCTCAACATCACCTAGGAGCTTTTCAGTAATGCAGAATCTGAGGCCCACCTCAGACCTACTGAATCAGAATCTCTGTGCTTTAACAAATTCTCCAGGTGATTCTTATGCACATTCAAAATGAGAATCTTTTCATATTATTTGTATTTTTAGGTTTATTTTTTATTTTTTAAAAATTTACTTTATATTAGAGTACAGTTGATTAACAATATTGTGTTATTTTCAGGTGTACAGGAAAGTGATACAGAATATTGAGCAGTGTTCTCTGTGCTATATAGTAGGTCTTTGTTGGTTATCTATTTTAAATATGACAGTGTGTAAGTGTTAATCCCAAACTCCCAATCTATTTCTCCCCCTATCTTCTCCCCTGGTAACCATAGTTTGTTCTCTAACTCTGTGAGTCTGTTTCTGTTTTGTAAATAAGTTCATTTGTACCATCTCTTTAGATTCCTCATATAAGTGATATCATATGATATTTATTTTTCTCTGACCTACTTTATTCAGTATGATAATCTCCAGGTTGAGCCATGTTGCTGCAAATGGCATTATTTTCTTCTTTTTAATGGCTGAGTAATATTCCATCGTATATATGTACCACATCTTGTTTATGCATTCCTCTGTTGATGGACATTTAGGTTGCTTCCATGTCTTGGCTACTGTAAATAGTGCTGTAATGAACATTGGGGTGCATGTATGGTTTTCTCCGGATATATATCCAAGAGTGGGATTTCTGGATCATATGGTAGCTCTGTTTTTAGTTTTTTTTATGGAACCTCCAGAGTGTTCTCCATAGTGGCTGTACCAATTTACATTCCCACCAACAGTGTAGGAGGGTTCCCTTTTACCCACACCCTCTCCAGCATGTATCATTTGTAGACTTTTTGATGAAGGCCATTCTGACTGATGTGAGGTGATATCTCATTGTAGTTTTGATTTGCATTTTTCTAATAATTAGGGATGTTGAGCATCTTTCTATGTGCCTATTGGCCATCTGTACTTCTTCCTTGGAGAAATGTCTATTTAGGTCTTCTACTTATTTTCCAATTAGGTTGTTTTTAATACTGGGTGGCATGAGCTGTTTGTAAATTTTGGAGATAAACCCTTTGTTGGTCTCATCATTTATAAATATTTTCTTCCATTATGTGGGTTGTCTTTTTGTTTTGTTTATGGTTTACTTTGCTGTGCAAAAGATTTGAGTTTAATTAGATCCCATTTGTTTATTTTTTTTTTATTTCCATTATTCTGGGAGATGGATCGAAAAATGATATTGCTGCGATTATGTCAAAGAGTGTTCTGCCTAGGTTTTTCTATAAGAGTTTTAGAGTGTCCGGACATACATTTAGGTCTTGAATCCATTTTGAGTTTATTTTTGTGTATGGTGTTAGGAAGTGTTCTAATTTCATTCTTTTACATGTAGCTGTAGAGTTTTCCCAGGACCATTTATTGAAGACACTGTCTTTTCTCCACTATATATTCTTGCCTCCTTTTCATAGATTATGTGACTATAGGTGTGTGGGTTTATTTTGGGGCTTTGTATACTGTTTCATTGATCTCTATTTCTGTTTTTACACCAGTATCATACTGTTTTTATGACTGTAGCTTTGTAGTATAGTCTGAAGTCAGGGAGCCTCTAGCTCCATTTTTCTTGCTCAAGATTGTTTTAGCTATTTGGGATCTTTTGTGTCTCCATACAAATTTTAAGATTTTTTGTTCTAGTTCTGTGAAAAATGTCATTGGTACTTTTATAGAGATTGCATTGAATCTGTAGATTGCCTTGGGCAGTATAGTCATTTTGACAATATTGATTTTTCAAATCCAAGATCATGGTGTATCTTTCCATCTATTTGTGTTATCTCTGATATCTTTCATCAATGTCTTATAGTTTTCAGTGTACAGGTCTTTTGCCTCCTTAGGTTGGTTTATTTCTAGGTACTTTATTCTTTCTGATGCAATGGTAAATGGGATAATTTCTTTAATTTCTCTTTCTTATCTTTTGTTCTTATTACATAGAAATGCAATAGTTTTCTGTGTATTAATTTTGTATCCTGCAACTTTACCTAATTCATTGATTAGCTCTAATAGTTTTCTGGTAGCATCTTTATGATTTTCTGTGTATAGTGTCATGTCATATGTGAACAGTGCCAGTTTTACTTCTTCTTTTCCAATTTGGATTCCTTTTATTTCTTTTCCTTCTCTGATTGCTGTGGGTAGGACTCCCAAATCTATGTGGAATAGGCAAGTGTGGACATCCTTGTCTTGTTCCTGATCTTAGAGAAAATGCTTTCAGCTTTTCACCATTGATTATGTTGTTAGCTGTAGTTTTGTCATATAGGGACTATTATGTTGAAGTAAGTTCCCTCTATGCTCACTTTCTGGAGCGTTTTTATCATAAATGGGTTTTGAATTTTCTCAAAAGCTTTTTCTGCATCTATTGAGATGATCATATGGTTTTTATACTTCAATTTGTTGATGTGGTATACCTCATTGATTGATTTGGGGATATTGAAAAGTCCTTGCATCCTTGGGATAAATCCCACTTGATCATGGTGTATGATCTTTTTAATGTATTTTTAAATTCTGTTTGCTAGTATTTTGTTGAGGATTTTTGTGTCCATGTTCATCAATGATATTTGCCTGTAAGTTTTTTTGTGTGTATGGTATCTTTGTCTGGTTTTGGTATCAGGGTGATTGTAGCCTCATAGAATGAGCTTGGGAGTGTTCTCTCCTCTGTAATTTTTTGGAAGAGATTTGAAAGGATAGGTGTTAACTCTTTTCTAAATGTTTGATAGAATTTGCCTTTGAAGCCATCTGGTCCTGGAATTTTGTTAGTTGGGATTTTTTAAATCACAGTTTTAATTTCAGTACTTGTGATTGGTCTGTTCATATTTTCTATTTCTTCCTGATTCAGTCTAGGGAGATGGTACCTTTCTAAGAATTCATCCATTACTTCTAGGTTGTCCATTTTGTTTGTATATGGTTGCTTGTAGTAGTCTCTTATGATCCTTTGTATTTCTGTGTTGTCCATTATAACTTCTTTTTAATTTCTAATTTTATTGAGTTGGGCCCTTGCCCTTTTTCTCTTGATGAATCTGGCTAAAGCTTTTTCAATTTTGTTTATCTTCTCAAAGAAACAGTCTTTAGTTTCATTGATCTTCACTAGTGTTTTCTTTGTTTCTATTTCATTTATTTCTGCTCTGATTTTTATAATTTTTTCCTTCTACTAACTTTGGGGTTTGTTTGTTCTTCTTTCTCTAGTTACTTTATGTATAAGTTTAGGTTGTTTTTGTGATTTTTCTTGTATCCTGAGGTAAGATTGTATGGCTATAAGCTTCCCTGTTAAAACTGCTTTTGCTGTGTCCCATAGGTTTTGATCGTCGTGCTTTCATTTTCATTTGTCTCTAGGTATTATTTTGATTTCCTTTTTGATTTCTTCAGTGATCCACTCATTGTTTAATAGCATATTGCTTAGCACCTATGTATTTATAGTTTTTACAGTTTATTTTTCTTGTAGTTGATTTCTAATCTCATAGTGTTATGGTCAAAAAAGATGTTTGATATGATTTCAATTTTCTTAAATTTATGGAGGCTCTCTTTGTGGTCTAACATGTAATCAGTCCTGGAGAATGTTCCATGTGCACTTGAGAAGAAAGTGTATTCTGCTGCTTTCAGATAGAATGGTCTATAAATAACAATTAAGTCCATCTGGTCTAATGTATCATTTAAGGCCTGTGTTTCCTTATTGATTTTCTGTCTGGATGATCTGTCCATTGATGAAAGTGGAGTGTTAAAGTTCCCTACTATTATTGTATTACTGTCAAGTTCTCCTTTTATGGTTGATAGTATTTGCCTTATATATACAGTTGTTCTAATGTCAGGTACATATATGTTAACAATTGTTATATCGTTTTCATTGATTGATCTCTTGATCATTATGTAGTGTCCTTTTTTTCTCTTGTAACAATCTTTAAAGTCTATTTTGTCTGATATCTGTATTACTACTCTAGCTTTCTTTTGATTTCCCCTTCTATGAAATACATTTTATCCATCCCTTCACTGTCAGTCTGTATGTGTCCTTAGATCTGAAGTGGGTCTCTTGTAGACAGCATATGTATGGGTCCTGTTTTTGTATCCATTCAGCCAGTCTATGTCTTTTGGTTGGAGAACTTAATCCTTCTATGGTTAAGGTAATTATCAGTATGTATGTTCTTAATGCCATTTTGTTAACTGTTTTGGATTTGCTTTTGAAGGTGTTTTTTCTTCCCTTCCTCTTTTGCTCTCTTCTCTTGTGATTTGATGATGACTAACTTTAGTGTTGTGTTGGAATTCCTTTTTCTTTTTTTGTGTGTGTATCTATTGTAGATTATTGGTTTACAGTTACCATGAGGTTTGATATAGCAGCCTATATATGAACTAGATTGTTTTAAGTTGCTGGTCTTTTAATTTCAAATGCTTTTCCAATATCCTGCATTGGTGCTCTCCTCACAATAGCTGGTTTTGATATCATATTTGTGTGTGGATGATTTCCTACCTTTATTGTATGCTTGCCTTTACCAGAGGGCTTTTCCATTTGTAATTTTCTTGTTTTTGTTGTGGCCTTTTCTTTTCCACCTAGAGAAGTTGCTTTAGCATTTGTTACAAACCTGGTGTGGTAGTTCTGAATTTGCTTAGCTTTTGCTTGTCTGATTTCTCCACTTAATCTTGATGAGAGCCTTGCTGGATAGAGTATTCTTTGTTGTAGGTTCTTCTCTTTCATCACTTTAAATATATTGTGCCACTCCCTTCTGGCCTACAGAGTTTCTGCTGAGAAATCAGCTGATAACCTTCTGGGAGTTCCCTTGTATGCTATTTGTTACTTTTCCCTTGCTGTTTTTAATATTTTTCTTTGTCTTTAATTTTTGTCAATTTGATTACTATGTGTCTCAGTGTGTTCCTCCTTGGATTTATCCTGCTTGGGACTCTCTTCACTTACTGGACTTGGGTGACTGTTTCCTTTCCCATGTTAGGGAAGTTTTCAGGTATTATCTCTTCAAATATTTTCTCAGGTCCTTTCTCTCTCTCTTCTCCTTCTGGGACCCCTATAATGTAAATGTTGGTATTTAATGTTGTCTCAGAGGTCTCATAGACTGTCCTCATTTCTTTTCATTCTCTTTTCCTTTATTCTGTTTCATGGCAGTTATTTCCACCTTTCTATCTTCCAGCTCACTTATTCATTCTTCTGCCTCAGTTATTCTGCTCTTGATTCCTTCTAGTATATTTTTCATTTCAGTTATTAGATTGTTAATCTCTGTTTGCTTGTCCTTTAGTTCTTCTAGGTCTTTGTTAAACATTTCTTTTATCTTCTCAATCTGTGCCTCCATTCCTTTTCTGAGATCTTGTATCATCTTTACTATCATTATTCTGTATTCTTTTTTAGGTAGATTGCCTTTCTCCACTTCACTTAGTTGTTTTTCTTGGGTTTTACCTTATTCCTTCATCTGAAATATATTCCTCTGCCATCTCATTTTGTCTAACTTTCTGTGCTTGTGTTTTCCATTCTGCAGGCTGCAAGATTTCAGTTCTTGCTTCTGCTGTCTGCCCCCTGGTGGATGACGTTGTCTAAGAGGCTTTATTTTTATTTTATTTTTTTTTGCAGTACACGGGCCTCTCACTGATGTGGCCTCTCCTGTTGTGGAGCACAGGCTCTGGATTCACAGGCTCAGCAGCCATGGCTCACAGGCCTAGCCACTCCGCGACATGTGAGATCTTCCTGGACTGGGGCATGAACACATGTCCCCTGCATTTGCAGGTAGGCTCTCAACCACTGCACCACCAGGGAAGCCCTGTCTAAGAGGCTTTTGCAGGCTTCCTCGTGGGATGGAATTGTTCCTGCACCCCAGTCAGTGGACCTGTTTCTTGTCCCTCTCGTGGGCAAGGCTGAACCAAGGGGCATGTTTACAGGGCTCTGGGCTCAGTAAGACTTTATGCAGCCTGTCTGCTGATGGTTGGTGCTGTGTTCCTGCCCTGCTGGTTGTTTGCCCTAAGGTGTCCCAGCACTGGAGCCCACAAGCTGTTGGGTGGGACCTGGTCTTGGTAAGAAAATTGCAGCCTCCTTGAGGGCTAACACCAATGAGTACTCCCCAGAACTGCTTCCCCCATGGTCTTTGTCCCTGCAGTGAGGCACAGCTCCCACCTGCTTCCCCAGGAGAGTCTCCAATACTAGCAGCTAAATCTGGCTCAGTCTCTTATGAGGTCACTGCTATTTTCATTACATCTTGGTGCACATGAGACCTTGTTTTGCCTTCCAAGGCGGAGTTTCTGTTTCCTTGAGTCCTATCGAATTCCTGTGATCAAACCCCACTGGCCTTCAAAGCCAGATTCTCTGGGGGCTCCTCCTCCTGCTGCCAGACCCCCAGTCTGGGGAGCCTGTGTGGGGCTCAGAACTTTCACTGCTGTGGGAGAAATTCTGGGGTATAATTATTTTCCAGTTTGTGGGTTGCCCACTGGCAGGTATGGGATTTGATTTTATCATGATTGTGCCCCTCCTACCATATTGTTGTGGCTTCTTCTTTGTCTTTGCATATAGGGTATCTTTTTTGGTAGGTTCCAGCATTTTTTTTTGTCAATGGTAGTTCAGCAGTTATTTGTAAGATTGGTGTTTCCATAAGAAGAGATGAGCTCACGTCCTACTCTGCCATCTGGTCTCCATCTCAAAATTGAGAATCTTGATCACTAAGGAAGTTAACAGAGGTCAGATGTACAGCTATTACTTCCCTTGCGATTGATTTAGAGACCTGCATAAGGGTGTGATCAAAATGATAAGGAATGTGATTGACATAATCTTGTGTGGTTAGAGATTTTTTTTTTTTGCGGTATGCGGGCCTCTCACTGTTGTGGTCTCTCTTGTTGCGGAGCACAGGCTCTGGATGCACAGGCTCTGGACATGCAGGCTCAGTGGCCATGGCTCACGGGGCCAGCCGCTCTGCGGCATGTGGGATCTTCCCGGACCAGGGCATGAAACCGTGTCCCCTGCATCGGCAGGTGGACTCTCAACCACTGTGTCACAAGGGAAGCCCAAGTTAGAGATATTTAGTAGCACAAAAGTGTTCCAGAGTTAGGTAAACTTTATACTTTCTTGGATGCCTCATTCTTCCTCACAGATTTTTCATACTGTGAACCTAATGTTCTTCCATTATCTAGGTATGAATTCCTAGCAATAGGCAGTGTTGGCAACTGCAACAACTAGTGTGGAGATAAGATAGTTCCAATATCCCAGCTGTCACTTAACAATTATGCATTTTGTCTCATTATAATGTCTCCTTACATTTCCCCTTACATTTCCTAGTGCTCTACAGTATAAGTTGCTCTGTATACATGACCTCATCTAAGCCTCAATACCTCACTTAATAGATACTGGAACTGAGGCTATGAGAATCTAGTGACCCAACTTCTCTAAGACCTAGTAGTTGGTAAGACTCAACTTCTGAATCTAATTATAGACTTTTATCCCCTTCAACATGCAAAAGTATTTTTGAGTTCAGCTAATTTCAGTTGATTCCTCTTGTTCCATTTTTATGAAATGAAAAAATCTTAAGTAAGGCATTCTTAGGCTGTATTGATCATACAAAATATAGATATTTAGTGGAGTCCCACCTGATGAAGCCAGTGAAAACAAATAAGCTTTCATTACATGAAGAGTTCTGAACAAGGCAGCTTTGTTTTGTTTTGCTTTTAAAATGGTGAGAAGTTTGAGGGGGAAAGGGTTTGCCAGGAAAAGAAGAGGGAACAGCATAAAATAGGCAAAATAGGTAAAACTAGGCAAAATAATTTTGAGATGAATAATTTTTAAAATTGAGATTGAGACTTGTATACAAACATATGGGAAGAAGACCTGAGAATATTTCAAACCAAATATTAAACAGTGTCAATTAATACTATAGAACAGTGCCACTAATGTGTAATTAACAATAGGACAAAACAAAGAGTTTTCCCCAAAGTAGTATACACTCCCATGAAAGCTACCTTTTCCAGGTAAAAAATCTCTATACATACCTGAGAGTAGAAAAAAGAAAGAAAACTACATTTTCGGGTTGGGAAGTCATTAAGATACCACTTGCTAAACTACTTCATATGAATTATTAACCTTAGGTCACAGCTTTGAGCTTTTTCCACACAGAATATTGCATGTTAGATCTTTTCTTCAGGTCATTCATTTCAATTATATATTTGTTTTCTTTTTAAATTCACTGCCTTTGGCAACTTTATATATTACTTGATTATTAAACTAGCATAGAGCATACAGAAGAAAGATATTGTATTCTCTATCATTTGTTAATTTCTACTGTGCAGCTTGGGTAATTTAAATCCTTCTAGCCTGAGGAATCTTCTTGGTTCTGTGTTACACAGGTGCTTTCATAAAAATATAAAACCTTCCAGGTTTTCAGAAAGCAGGTGCGTCAGAAGATAATATGCTGCCCAAAAGTACCTTAAATCACCCATCAGCTTAACCTTTTAAAATGTATTATACATTCACACATAAGGATATTTTATGATCTAAGACAGCAACTTTAATATTTAAAATGTTACCTTTACTCTGGGAAGTCTAATCTAGTGTGGTGTGTTAGTTCTTATTGCAGTGTTTCAAATTGTGTGTGAGTGGGAGACTAAATTTTCAGTTTGATTTATTATCTTGTGAGTCAAATACTTTTAATTGCTCTCCTATAAGATAAAGGTTTATTCATTTCATCTTCACAAATAATTCATGAGGACTCATGAATATGCATATCCTGTCTTATGTAACATAACATTATTAATCAGTTTTTTCCTTAGATGAGAGTAATGGATTAAATAAAATGTGATTTAGAGTGAAAAATGGATTATAAACAAAATGATTTACAGAAAATAACTGTCATCTTTCTTGATTGTTTTAGAAAACACATTCTGATTGTCAAAAGATATGGTTAGTTCTCTAACCTTAGGCATACTATATTATTATCCATCATTTTTCCCAACAGTACTTGTTGATTTGTGTACATGATAAGACTAAAGATATAAAATGATCAAATATATGAGTCTAGAAGAAAATGAACACATTTATTAAGTACAATATTATATATAAATAATATATAATATAAATATATAAAATATATTTATATATATTATATATAATATATATTATATTATATATGATATAATATATAATATATATAATATATATACTATTATATAATATATATAAATATATATATTATATTATATTTATATATAATATATAAATATATAAATAATAATATTATTTATTAAATATAATATTATTTAAACATATTTGTTTCATCTAAAATATACTACTATCCTCCAAGTCATCTATATTTACTATAATATTAACATGTATTTGTATTTCTAAAATGCATATTTGGAACTCAAAATTCACTTTTGAGTGAATTAAGTCATACTGACACTTTTAATTATAACATAAAACTCTTGCTTAAAGTTAAAATTTGAATAGTTTTTAGTGGAAAAATTTATTTTGGTGTTCTCTTATGCCCTCACTGACTGTTCAGAGGTAAGGAGTAGTAGAAAATTATTTTAGTTATTTTGCTTACTATTAGTTCTAGATACACCAACTTAAATGCACATAATAACATATAAACAGATTTGTTCAACAGGGCTATTATTATACTTCAGTAATTAGTAGAGTATAAAAATATTTCAATCTAATTTTCTCAGATGATAATTATATGAAGTTTATTTTATCTACGTTGGTGACCTTAATTTATTACCTTCTTTGAAGAACACTGCATTAATATCTTCTGTTCTGTCATAGGATAATGTAGTTGTGTTATTTATAGAAAATCCATTACCAGTTTACTTCTTAAGAAGTTAGTCTGTGTTACTAATTGGCCAAATTGGAATTATGCAACTCAAAGGAGCTATCTTACGTCTGTTTGTTCCTGAAATTAGAGATATTTACCGAATAACATCAGCCATTTGGCCCTTCTCCTAATTTTTACCAGGCAAAGGAAGTTGTCCAGTATATAACCCCTCCACATGCAATGGTTAATAAGAAGTTCCTAGCAGAATTACTGCCTGAGAACTTTAAAGGGCTAAACTCTCAGGATTCTTCAAAGTGTAAGATAAATAGGAACATAGAATTTTGTTTACATAACTAGTAAAATAAGGACTCTGTAGCTAAATACATATGCACAACTTTCTTTTACTTTTTCCCTTCCCTTCTCCCTTCCTTTCAATCTTTCTTCTGTAAATTTCTCAAAAAACCATCAAAGGATTATACATTAAAAAACTGTTGCTTAATAAAGGTCTTTAGGATTTTTTTTAAAGCATGGATTTTCTTTTTTTTTTCTGAACTTCCCTGGAATCTTTCTATGTTCTAGGATACGAGTAATGATTAAGCCAGTAGGTATTATTTTCAGGAAACCTTGAATACTAATGGCCTGTTAGAGGATTTTAAAAATCTGTGATGAGTTTACATTCAATATGTACTAGAGTCCTGGGTATTTATGTAAGAGTAAAAACAACCTTTGACAAATGTATTTAAAATACAAAAAGAAGGCACACAGAAATTTAGAATAACAAGTATTAAGGAGTCAGTTTATGGAAAAAAATAGCAAAGTCATCATTAAACTGAGGAATGCACAAAATGCAGAAATAAATTCCTATATTCAAAGAGAATAACCATATTATTAAATAAATATCATATTAGAATTTTAGAACTGAAAGGGAGCTTAAAGATTATCTGACCTTTAATGCTGGTCCTTGGAACACAAATTCTGTAGGGTTCGCTATTCAATTTGAAAAATATTGTCTTAAGAAAAAACTAAAAAAATCGTTTTTGTTTTGTTTCATTTTGTTTTGTTTAAGCTGTGTGACCCCTTAGCATCTGTAAGTTTCTCACAAGCATTGTGAATTAGCAGAGTAAATACTTCATTAGTTGAAGATGGATAAATCTTTTATGAAATATCTTATAGGTCCTGTTAAATTTTCCTCCCACAGAACACTAGTTTGCTTGTTAATTAAGTCTAAAATCTCCTTGTACTTTTTTCTTTTTCATTTTTTTCTTTTTTGAGATTTTGTCATTTTCAGTTTGAATCTCCAAAACTTTCTAGATAACATGGTCAATGTGCAGAGATAATAAATAACATCTAATGGCTTCTCAGTTGACCATACTTTAGACAAGTTTCCTCCAGATCATAGGCCTCTGACATCCCTCTTAGTATATTTACTTTAGAAAACTTGCAGTTGTAATATCTTTCTCTGCCCCTTTAAGATGTAAATATTCTCTTGCCAGTTTTACAACACAGAAATGTCTTTATCAGGGACCTCAGAGCCTTCTCCTTGAAATTTAAACATTAAGAAAAATACAGAGTGAAGTCAGAAGGAGAAAAACAAATACCATATGCTAACACATAAATATGGAATTTAAGAAAAAAACTGTCATGAAGAGACTAGGGGTAGGACAGGAATAAAACACAGACGTAGTAGAGCATGGACTTGAGAATATGGGGAGGGGGAAGGGTAAACTGTGACGAAGTGAGAGAGTGGCATGGACTTATATACACTACCAAATGTAGGGTGGATAGCTAGTGGGAAGCAGCCACATAGCACAGAGAGATCAGCTCTGTGCTTTGTGAACACCTAGAGGAGTGGGATAGGGAGGGTGGGAGGAAGGGAGACGCCAGAGGGAAGAGATATGGGAACATATGTATATGTATAACTGATTCACTTTGTTGTAAAGCAGAAACTAACACACCATTGTAAAGCAATTATACTCCCATAAAGATGTTAAAAAAAAAAAAGAAAGAAAGATAGCAATCCTATCTTCCAGACTTTGAAGAGGGCAGGAACCTACATTTGACACGAGTCAAAGAGCAAACACAGATGCCCTAACCACATGGACCAACCTCCTCCATACTGTTCTCCCTTACTCTTCCCACTGGCTCACCACCGTGGTTAAAACTCTTCCACTTTTCGTTTCAATGGATTTGAGTTAAATTTCTCTCCCCTATTGCAATAGTCTTGCCATTCACTGCAATAGCATTAAATAAAAGTCTTCCTTGCCTATTTAATTTGTCCAATGCAATCTCCTTTGACAGTCCTCGAGGATCACACAAAAACATGCACAGCCATGACTAGACATTAAGATTCCTGAATACCAATTGCATGCTTTTCTTCTTAAATGGGTTAATATGAATGGTGTATCAGTTTGCTAAGAAAGAAACATTAAAAATTACAGTGGTTTCTCATATGTTTGGTTCAAAAACTTTTGCTCTATTCATTAATTTCCTGTGAAGATGGAGAGATGGAGAGGAGGAGAGGTGTACACTAGCAGAATACAATACCTGAATGTTTTATTCGCATAATTATATTCATTAGAACTGTTTTAAGACTCAGCCTTAGAATGTTTCTCTCATGCCTTTTGTAGTAAAGAAAGGTTTGTTTCATTTTGTTTCCTAGTATATGGTCTGTTGAGAAACAGAAACAGTTTTAAAGTAATTGTCCAATTAAAATCAGAAACAGACCCTGAAGGCACACGGCCATACATTTGATTTCAATAAATGTTCTTCTCTAGTTTAACAAGCAACTTCATGTTTTCTGCAGCTGTTTTCTTTTTATGACCTAATTGGACTATCTACTCAAATTCATTCTCCCTAAATCAGAGTTTTATTATAAGCCCTGTTTGGAGCATTATAGAAATTTTCATTCAAATACATAAACTTCTTGACTGTATTATTTTATAACTTCTGCAAACAAGAAAACTAAGTGATTACTAGGTGATTATGATAAGTCATAGAATATCTTGGAGATACCTAAAATTAATACATTTCATTGTTTTACTTTTATTATTATGCCTTTACAAAACTATGTTGATATTCTGCCCTTGATTTTTAAAAATAAATTTAATAAATTTTTAAATTGGCCATTCATAGAGGAAAAATGAGAAGTTGGATTTCTCTCTTTTATAACATACTAAAATCCCAATTGCTAAGTATGTATTATGTGAAATTTTATTATCCTGTTATATTTACTGAACTATGGTTTAGTTGATACTTTACAGGTTGGAGCACTGAAGAATTCATAATCAGTGAGATGGGATACAACATTTTTTCCCCTCATTTTCTAAATGAAGAAAATAAGTCTTCATAGAGTTGAATTTCCTAGGATTACTCAGGCAGTGCCATCATCCCAATGTAATCCTCCAACTCTGCATTCTTTCCATATTTGATTATTTCCTTATGAAGTTCTATGACAATTTATTACTGCAGTTCCATAAATTATTGAAAATTGCTAAGCATCTTCTTCAAATTTTAAGCCTGGGAAAAATTACAGAATGGCTTACCCCACTTTCATCATTTTGTCTGGTATAAACATATTTATTTATTTATCTATTCATTTAATAAACCATTTCTATCACTTAACTTTTTTTAATGTAAGTGGAATAGTAATGTAATGCATGGGAGAAAAATAAAATGGAAATAGAAAATGTGTGTGTGTGATTGGGGGAAGAGGAATAAGTTTATATCTTCTAAGGATTTTATGTTCCAGAATAACTAGATTAAAAACCGAAGCCATCAAAGAAAATGGGAGGGCCTTCTATTCCTGGGTAATAGATATTGGAAATGCTTTCACATTGTAACAAAAGAGAAAACTGGACACGAGGCAGAACAGGACTGTAATTCCTGACAGAAAGGAAACAAGTGACGAAATCTGTAAGATCAGCCCAGCATTCCTAAAACAGGCACACCATGGAGATAGTGTAGGTTTAGTACCAGACAATCTCAATAAACCAAATGTCACAATAAAGCAATTTTTTTAACTTCCCAGTGCATAGAAAAGTTATGTTCACACTACATAAGTAGAAACTATATGTTTATTAAGTGTGCAATAGTGCTATGTCTAAATATATCTATATTTCTTAATTAAAAGGTACTTTATTGCTAAAAAAATTCTAACCATCATCTGAGCCTTCAGTGAGTCATCATATTTTTGCTCATGGAAGGTTTTGCCTCAGTGTTGATGGTTGCTGACTGATCTCGGCGGTGGCTGCTGAAGGTTGGGATGGCCGTGGCACTTTCTTAAAATAAGACAACGCTGAAGTTTGCTGCATTGATTGACTCTTCCTTTCACAAACAAGTTCTCTGTAGCATGCAATGCAGTTTGATAGCATTCTACCCACAGTAGAACTTCTTTCAAATTTGGAGTCAATTTTTTTAAACGCTGCTGCTGCTTTGTCAACTAAGTTTATGTAATATTCTAAATCCTTTTTTGTTATTTCAACAATTTTCAAGAATTTTTCCTAGAGTAGATCCCACCTCAAGAAACCACTTTCTTTGTTCATCTGTAAGAAGCAACTCCTCCTTCTTTAAAGTTTTATCATGAGATTGCTGAACTTCATGCATTCACATCTTCAGGCTCCACTTCTAATTCTAGTTCTCTTGCTGTTTTTACCACATCTGCAGTTACACTCTCAATGAAGTCTTGAAACCCTCAAACTTAAACATGTGGGTTGGAATCAATTTCCCCAAAATGTCTGTTAATATTTTGACTTCTTCCCATGAATCACAGATGTTTTTAATGGAATCTAGAATGGTGAATTCTGTCCAGAAAGCTTTCAATTTACTTTTCCAGATCTCTCAGAGGAATCACTGTCTGTGACAACGATAGTCTTAAGAAAAGTTTTTCTTAAATCATAAGAATTGAAAGTCAAAATGACTCCTTGATCCATGAGCTACAGAATGGATGTTGTGTTAGCAGGCATGAAAATAACATTAGTCTCGTTGTACATCTCCATCAGAGCTCTTGGGTAACCAGGTACCTTGTCAATGAGCAGTAATATTTTGAGAGGAATCTTTCTTTTTTTTCCCTCTGAGCCGTAGGTCTCAACAATTGGCTTAAAATGTTCAGTAAATCATTTGTAAACAGATGTGTTATTATCCAGCCTTTGTTTTTCCATTTATAGACCACAGGCAGAGCAGATTTTGCATAATTCTTTAGGGCCCTAGGATTTTCAGAATGGTAAATCAGAATTGGCTTCAACTTAAAGTCACCAGCTGCATCAGCCCCTAACAAGAGAGTCAGCCTCTTCTTTGTAGCTGTGAAGCCAGGCCTTGACTTCTTCTCTCTAGCTATGAATGTCCTAGATGACATCTTCTTCCAATAGAATGCTGTTTCATCTTCATTGAAAATCTATTGTTTAGTGTAGCTGCCTTCATTAATTATCTTAGCTAGGTCTTCTGGATAACTTGTTGGAGCTTCTGCATCAACACTGGCTGCTTCACCTTACACTTTTATGATATTGAGAGGATTCTCTTTCCTTAAACCTCATGAACCAAGCTTTGATTGGCTTCAAACTTTTCTTTTGTAGCTTCCTCCCCTCTCTCAGTCTTCAGAGAATTGAAGAGAATTAGGGCCTTTCTCTGGATTAGGCTTTGGCTTAAAAGGGATGTTGTCACTGGTTTTATTTTCTGTCCAGAGAACTCAAACTTTCTCCATTATCAGCAATAAGGTTGTTTTGCTTTCTTATCCTTCCTGTGTTTACTAGAGTAGCACTATCAATTTCTTTCAAGAACTTTTCCTTTTCATTCACAACTTGGCTAACTGGTGCAAGAGGCTTAGTTTTCAGCCTATCTGGGCTTTTGACATGTCTTCCTCACTAAACAAAATGCTTTTTTGATTTAAAGTGAGATATGTGTGACTCTCACTTGAACACTCAGAGGCCCTTGTGAGGTTATTAATCGGCCAAGTTTCATTATTATGTCTCATAAAATAGGGAGGGAGAGAGGAATGGCTGGTCAATGGAGCAGTCAGAACACACATAATATTTATTGATTAAGTTCACTTTCTCATAAATTGTGGTGCCCTAAAATAATTACGATAGTAACATCAAAGTTCACTGTTCACAGATCACCATAATAAATATAATAATAATGAGAGTTTGAAATATTGTGAGACTTACCAAAATGTGACACAGTGAAATAAAGTGAGAAAATGCTTTTGGAAAAGTGGCACTGATGGACTTTCTTGATGCAAAGTTGCCACAAACATTCAATTTGTAAAAAATGCAATAGCTGCAAAGTGCAGTAAAGTGAAGTGCAACAAAATGAGGTGTGCCTATAGAAACACTTTCTAGATTGAAGCACTAGGAAGGGGAATACCAGTGCAACATTACGGTTCTACTGAGTCGAGGACACAAATGTCAGAGTTCAGGGAGTCTGCTGTGGCTGTAACCTGGAGGGAAGAGTAACACAGTAGGCAACTGAACAGAGAAACAGCACCTGTCTTTGGCTGAATACTAAGCTGAATATGAATAGAGTAAGACTCTGGGAGTCCACACGAGGTCAGACAAAGCAAAAGTGCTGGGAAAGAATAACTTCTGGTAGATTATAAACTGAAAAGTTCCCAGAGATTATACAGGGCTGGGAGATAGTGAAGTACTCACCAGTCAGAAAGACTTTATCAAACAGTTAGGGAATTTAGTAGATTAGATATTGCAGAGCAGAATATCAATAGAAATCCAAACTGAAGAACAGAGAACAAAAAATTTAAAATAAATAAACAGAGTTTCAGTGACTTGGGATTTTAGCAACTGGTTTAACATATGTATAATTAGAACTACATAAGGAGGCAAACTATGGCACAAAATATGTTTGAATGTATAATGACTAAAATTTTTCTTAATTTGACAAAAGGTATAAACCCACAGATCCAATAAACTCAACCAAACCCAAGACGGAAAATAAAATGAAAACAATACCAATATACAATCTAATCAACTTGCTAACAACCAATGACAGAAGTAAAATCTTATAAGTGATTGGAAATGCTGATCACATTACAATGATCAGAATTATCACTGAGTATCTAAAAAAAGACAGTGAATTGACATCTTTAAGTGCCAAAAAAAAAAGCCCAGAATTCTATATTTAATTAAAGCAAAATACATTGTCAGAAAAATATAAGTTGAGATAATTCTTTTGCAGAAGACCTACATATATTAATCACATTTCTTTTTAAAAATTTTATTGGAGTATAGTTGATTTAAAACGTTGTGTTAGTTTCAGGTGTATAGAAAAGTGATTCAGCTATATACACATATTCATACTTTTTCAGATTCTTTTCTCACATAGGTTATGAGTATATTGAGTAGAGTTCCCTGTGTTATACAGTAGGTCCTTGTTGGTTATCTATCTTATATATAGTAGTGTGTGTATGTTAATCCCAAGCTCTTGATTTATCCTTCCCCACCATGTTTCCCCTTTGGTAACCATAAGTTTGTTTTCCATATATGTAAGTCTGTTTCTGTTTTGTAAATAAGTTCATTTGTATCATTTTTTACAATTAGATTTCACATATGAGTGATAGCATATATTTGTCTTTCTCTTGTCTGACTCACTTCACTTAGTATGATAATCTCTAGGTCCATCCATGTTGCTGCAAATGGCATTATTTCATGCTTTTTTATTGTTGAGTAATATTCCATTTTATATACATACCAAATCTCTTTATCCACTCATCTATAGATGGACATTTAGGTTGCTTCCATGTCTTGGCTATTGTAAACAGTGCTGGAATGAATATTGGGGTGCAGGCATGTTTTTGAATTAGTTTTCTCTGGATATATGCACAGGACTGGGATTGCTGGATCATGTGGTAGTTCTATTTTTAGTTTTTAAAATAACTTCCATACTATTCCCATAGTGGTTGTACCAACTTACATTCCCATCAACAGTGTAAGAGGGTTCCCTTTTCTCCACACCTTCACAAGCATTTATTGTTTGCAGACTTTTTGATGATGGCCATTTTGATTGGTGTGAGGTGATACCTTATTATAGTTTTGATTTGCATTTCTCTGATAATTAGTGATGTGGAGCATCTTTCCATGTGTTTTTTTGTCCATCTGTATGTCTTCTTTGGAGAAAAGTCTATTTAGATCTTCTGCCCATTTTTTGATTAGGTTGTTTGTTTTTTTGATATAGGGCTGCATGAGCTGTTTGTATATCTTGGAGATAAATCCCTGCATGGTTGCTTCATTTGCAAATATTTTCTCCCATTCTGTGGGTTGTTTTTTCATTTTATTTATGGTTTCCTTTGCTGTGTAGAAGCTTTTGAGTTTAATTAGGTCCCATTTGTTTATTTTTGCTTTTTTATTTTTATTACTCTAGGAGGTGGATCTAAGAAGATATTGTTGCTATTTATGTCAAAAGGAGGTCTGCCTATGTTTTCCTCTAAGAGTTTTATAGTGTCTGCCCTACATTTAGGTCTTAAGTCCATTATGAGTTTATTTTTGTGTATGGTGTTAGGAAATGTTCTAATTTCATTTAAAAAATTTTTACTTGTAGCTGTCCAGTTTTTCCAGCAACACTCATTGAAGAGACTGTTTTTTCTCCATTGTATATTCTTGTCTCCTTTGTCATATATTAACTGACCATAAGTGTATGAGTTTATTTCTGGGCTTTCTATCTTGTTTCATTGATATATATTTCTGTCCTTGCACCAGTACCATACTGTTTCGAAAATTGAAACAGTGATTTAAAAGCTTCCAACTAACAAAAGTCCAGGACAAGATGGCTTCACAGGTGAATTCTAGCAAACATTTAGAGAAAAGTTAACACCTATACTTCTGAATCTCTTCCAAAAGTTTGCAGAGGAAGGAACACTCCCAAGCTCATTCTATGAGGCCACAATCATCCTGATACCAAAACCAGACAGATACCACACACATACACAAAAAAATACAGGTCAATATCATCAATGAACATAGACCCCAAAATCCTCAACAAAATATTAGCAAATAGAATCCAACAATACATTAAAAGAATCATACACCATGATCAAGTGGGATTTATCCCAGGGATGCAAGGATTCTTCAATATACACAAATCAATCAGTGTGATACATCACATTAACAAACTGAAGAATTAAAATGATATGATCATCTCAGTAGATATAGAAAAAGCTTTTGAGGAAATTCAACACCCATTTATGATAAAAGCTCTCCAGAAAGTGGGAATAGAGGGAACTTACCTCAACATAATAAAGACCATATATGACAAACCCACAGCTAATATCATTCTCAATGGTGAAATGCTGAAGTATTCTCTCTAAGATTAGGAACAAG
Organism: Kogia breviceps; assembly: GCF_026419965.1. NCBI lineage: Eukaryota > Metazoa > Chordata > Mammalia > Artiodactyla > Physeteridae > Kogia > Kogia breviceps. Next base: position 27,982,437 of record NC_081328.1, read on the forward strand.
ACAAAGATGCACTGCAACCCCTTTTATTCAACATAGTTTTGGAAGTCCTAGCCACGGCAATCAGAGAAGAAAAGAAATAAAAGGAATCCAAATTGGAAAAGAAGTAAAACTGTCACTGTTTGCAGATGACATGATACTACACATATAAAACCTTAAAGGTGCTACCAGAAAATTACTACAGCTCATCAATGAATTCTGTAAGGTTGCAGGATACAAAGTCTCTTGCATCTCTTTACACTAACAATGAAATATCAGAAATAGAAATTAGGGAAAGAATCCCATTTACCATCACATTGAAAAGAATAAAATACCCAGGAATAAACCTACCTAAGGAGAAAGAAGACCTGTATTCTGAAAACCATAAGATGGGAGAAATCAAAGATGACACAGCAGATGATCTTGACTGGAATGATCTTGGACTGGAATAATCAATATTGTCAAAATGACAATACTACCCAAGGCAATCTACAGATTCAATGTAATCCCTATCAAATTACCAATGTCATTTTCACAGAACTAGAACAAAAAATTTAAAAAATTGTATGGAAACACAAAAGGCCATGGATAGCCAAAGCAATCCTGAGAAGGAAACAAGGAGCTGGAGGATTCCTGACTTCAGACTCTACTACAAAGCTACAGTCATCAAAACAATATGGTACTGGTGCAATGATAGACATATTAATCACATTTCTTACTTACTGTGTTTTATGATGCTTTGATATCTTGAGCCTTGCAAACCAAGGGAGAGATCACCCCTCCCAGGGATTAGTTAATTCCTAGAGATAGAAAATAACTCTCCTGTAGCACACCTCTGATGTGCAAACCCTCCTATGTTCACCTTGTTTTTATCTGGCACAAGCAGTCCAGGACACTATCCCCCTGTCCTAGGTCCATGTACTGAGAAACTAGTGACCATTCCTGCAGCCCAGACCACACCAAAACTTTCCAAAGTATCCAATGCTAAACCTGCTCAGCTTTGTACTCTGTCTCACTCATTTCTTCCTGCAAAACTACAAAAAAGGCTTTTGCCCACACTTTCCCCTCACTCATTCCACCTTCTGACTGACCCTGGTGCTATATGTTCCTGTATGGCATCGGGCCCCTTCCTCTTAGGAACTGAGTAACAAACTCCCTTTATAGTGGCAGTCATCTCCTGCTCTGTTGTCCTCACCACAACCTAAATAAAAATGAAATCCTGGGTATGTTTTAAAGTACTATAAGAAAGTCTAAGGTAATCTCATAAAGTATGAAAAAAATGTTTCCAGGTGAGCACTCAGATCTATAAAAAGAAATTAAAAATATACCAAAAATGGTATGTGTGAGTATATATAAAATAAGCTTTATGTTTTAAATTTTATTTTAAAGATATTTGACTCTTTAAACATAAATAATAACAATGTATTCTGTGGTTTATAGCATATGTGGAAGTAAAAGTTTGATGGATATAGCATAAAAGGAGGGTGATATGAAAGTATCTTACATTATACATGAAGTAGTATAATATTCATTTAAAAGTAGATTATGATGAGTTAGGGATGTATATTGTAAATCTGAGATCCAGCACTAAATAAAATTAAAATGAAGATGCACATCTAATAAGCCATTGGAGAAGATAAGATGGAATCTTTAAAACATATTCAATTAATAGATAAAAAGGAGGGAAATGAGAAACAAGAGGATAAAAAATGAAATTATCAAAAATAAATAGCGTAATGTTGGAACTAAACCACACAAAAATTTATTTTAAATGTTAAAGATTTAAGTCCTATTAATAGGCAGGAATTATTAGACTGGGTATAAATACCAAATCTCAACTTATTTCATTTAATAAGCTCTAAACAAAAAGATAAAGGTAGGTTAAAAATGAAAAAGATCATTCAAAAACTAATATAAGAAAGACAGTACTACTATTTTAATAACAAATAAAATATAATTCAGGACAAGGAATATTTCTAGGGGTAATGTGAGATACTTTTTAATAATAAAAAATTCAATGTATCAAGAGGATGTGACAACCCTAAATGTATACACACTTAAAAACAGAGTTTCAAATATGTCAAGAACTTTCAGAAAAGAAAAAAAAAAATCAGAAATAGATGCAAGATTTCAATACAGTTCTCTCCTTAATATAAAGAACAAGTGGAAAATTAATGCATATATAGAAGATTTCAATAACACACTCATTTATAGAACACTACAGACAATAACAACAGAATACCCATTCATTTCAAATGTACACAAAACATTCACTAAGATCACATTTAGAGATTTAAAAACAAATCACAATGTATTTAATAAGATTGAAAATGTAAGAATTATGCTCTCTTACCAAATGGAATTGAATTAGTAATCAATAACAAAAATAGATCTTAAAAAACCCAAATATTTGGAATTTAAGGTCAAAGAAGGCACCATAAAAACATTAGAAAATTGTTTGAACTAAATTATAATGATATAACATATCAAAATTATGGAATGCTGCTTAAGTAGTGCCAAGAGGGAAATTTATAATTTTAAGTCTTATACTAGAAAAGAAAAAAGGCAAAAAATTGTAATGATATGGGTATACTTCTGCTTCTGGGAAGATAGAGTAGACCTACTTTTTCCTATTCTTCCTACTAGTAATACCTAAGATCCCTGGACATTATATATAAAATAATAATAAGAATAATCTATTAGGTGGGGAGAAGGCAGATCAGGTACGGAATTTGGGACCCAAATAACAACTCGGTGTAGTTCTCTGGGTTTCTTTTTGCCTTATATATCTCAGAGTTGATGCTGAAGAAGACAGCAAATCAAGGTATCAAAGAGCACAGAAGGAAAAATCTGCAGGATGAGATTGCTCTCTCTAGCCAAAGGACCAGAAAATAGCAACTTAAAAAAACAGAAATCTTTAGACAATAACCACTCTACTCAAGCCAAATATCATAGGAAAAAAATCTGTGGTCAAATACCCATCCATGCCAGCTAAGGCAGAATGGGTAGCCAGATAAACTTCTGCCCATGCAAGACTGTATGGAGGTACCTACCCCAACACACCTGTAGGGGTTGTGTCAGAAAGGGCCAAGGAGGAAGCTGGGGTTTTCATTCCCTACTGACCTTTAAAGAGGCTCCCTGATTACAGTGTCAATGAAGACCAGGTGAGGAGCCTGAACATGCACCCACACTCAGCAGTAACAAGGTGTCTCTCTAGCTTCCTTCTGGGGTGATATTGGAGGAGGCTACTTGGAGGGAGAGTCAGGACTTTACAATTGTCTGGTTGGAATAAGACCTCCTCCATAAGAGTTTCAGTGGAGACAACATGAAAAGCCAAGACTCTCATCCCCACCAGGCAGTAACAAGTAGTGGCCAAGCCTCAGGTGTCAATAGCAGCCAAACAGTAAACCTGAACTTCTATCTCTACCAGGTAGTAACAAAGTGGTGCCCCTTTTCCCCTACTGGAATGGTGTCAGAGAGAGTTAAAGCACGTATAAATAAGATCCAGAATCCAACACAATACAAATATGACCATTTTAATGAAATCATTTCTCAAACCAAGAATCAGAAAGATCTCAAATTGACAGTCTTTGGATGACAATACCAGGATTACAGAGATATTGAAATTATCTGATAAATATCTTAAGGAAGCAATCATGAAAATGTTACAATAAGCAAATGTTTTTGAGATAATCAAAAAAAAATGGAATGTCTTAGGAAAAAAAAAGATGATATAAAGAAAAACCAAATTGAAATTTTAGAATTGAAAAATACAATAATACAAATAAAAAGCTCAGTGGATAAGCTCCACAGCAGAATAGGGAGACAAAGGGAAGAGTCAGTGAACAGGAAGATAAAACAATAGAAATCCCTATATGAACAGTAGAAAAATATAAACTGAAAATGAATGGAACCTTAGGGGCCTGAGAGACTATAACAATATATGTAACATTTATGTCATCAGTTCAGGAAAAAGACGGCAGGCTTTTAAATGTATTCTTTTTTTTTAAAGATCTTTGTTGAAGTATAACTGTTTTACAATGTTGTGTTAGTTTCTGCTTTACAACAAAGTGAATCAGTTATACATATACATATGTTCCCATGTCTCTTCCCTCTTGCATCTCCCTCCCTCCCACCCTCCCTATCCCAACCCTCTAGGTGGTCACAAAGCACAGAGCTGACCTCCCTTTGCTATGACGCTGCTTCCCACTATCTATTTTACATTTGGTAGTGCATATATGTCCATGCCACACTCTCACTTCATCACAGCTTACCCTTACCCCTCCCCATATCCTCAAGTCCATGCTCTAGTAGGTATGCATTTTATTCCCGTCCTACCACTAATCTGTTCATGACATTTTCTTTTTCTTAAATTCCATATATATGTGTTAAGCATACGTTTTTCTCCTTCTGACTTACTTCACTCTGTATGACACACTCTAAGTCCATCCACCTCACTACAAATAACTCAGTTTCATTGCTTTTTTATGGCTGAGTAACATTCCATTGTATATATGTGCCACATCTTCTTTATCCATTCATCTGTTGATGGACACTTAGGTTGCTTCCATGTCCTGGCTATTGTAAATAGAGCTGCAATGTACATTTTGGTACATGACTCTTTTTTTTTTTTTTTTTTAACATCTTTATTGGAGTATAATTGTTTTACAATAGTGTGTTAGTTTTTCCTTTACAACAAACTGAATCAGTTATACATATACATATGTTCCCATATCTCTTTCCTCTTGCATCACCCTCTCTCCCACCCTCCCTATCCCACCCCTCTAGGTGGTCACAAAGTACAGAGGTGATCTCCCTGTGCTATGCAGCAGCTTCCCACTAGCTATCTAATTTACATTTGATAGTGTGTATATGTCCCTGCCACTCTCTCACTTCGTCTCAGCCCACCCTTCCCCCTCCCCATATCCTCAAGTCCATGCTCGAGTAAGTCTGTGTTTTATTCCCATCCTACCACTAATCTCTTCATGACATTTTTTTCCCTTAGAGTCCATATATATGTGTTAGCATACGGTATTTGTTTTTCTCCTTCTGACTTACTTCACTCTGTATGACAGACTCCAGGTCCATCCACCTCATTATAAATAACTCAGTTTCATTTCTTTTTATGGCTGAGTAATATTCCATTGTATATATGTGCCACATCTTCTTTATCCATTCATCTGTTGATGGACACTTAGGTTGCTTCCATGTCCTGGCTATTGTAAATAGAGCTGCAATGTACATTTTGGTACATGACTCTTTTTGAATTATGGTTTTCTCAGGGTATATGCCCAGTAGTGGGATTACGGAGTCATATGGTAGTTCTATTGTAGTTTTTTAAGGAACCTCCATATTGTTCTCCATAGCGGTTGTATCAATTTACATTCCCACCAGCAGTGCAAGAGGGTTCCCTTTTGTCCACACCCTCTCCAGCATTTATTGTTTCCAGATTTTTTGATGATGTCCATTCTGACCGGTGTGAGATGATATCTCATTGTAGTTTTGATTTGCATTTCTCTAATGATTAATGATGTTGAGCATTCTTTCATGTGTTTCTTGGCAATCTGTATATCTTCTTTGGAGAAATGTCTATTTAGTTCTTCAGCCCATTTTTGGATTGGGTTGTTTGTTTTTTTCTTATTGAGCTGCATGAGTGGCTTATAAATTTTGGAGATTAATCCTTTGTCAGTTTCTTCATTTGCAAATATTTTCTCCCATTCTGAGGGTTGTCTTTTGGTCTTGTTTATGGTATCCTTTGCTGTGCAAAAGCTTTTAAATTTCATTAGGTCCCATTTGTTTATTTTTGTTTTTATTTCAATTAATCTAGGAGTTGGGTCAAAAAGGATCTTGCTGTGATATATGTCATAGAGTGTTCTGCCTATGTTTTCCTCTAGGAGTTTGATAGTGTCTAGCCTTATATGTAGGTCTTCAACCCATTTTGAGTTTATTTCTGTGTATGGTGTTAGGCAGTGTTCTAATTTCATACTTTTACAGGTACCTGTCCAGTTTTCCCAGCACCACTTATTGAAGAGGCTGTCTTTTCTCCACTGTATATCCTTCCCTCCTTTAACAAAGATAAGGTGACCATATGTGTGTGGGTTTATCTCTGGGCTTTCTATCCTGTTCCATTGAGCTATATTTCTGTTTTTGTGCCAGTACCATACTGTCTTGATTACTGTAGCATTGTAGTATAGTCTGAAGTCAGGGAGCCTGATTCCTCCAGCTCCATTTTTCATTCTCAAGATTTCTTTGGCTATTAGGGGTCTTTTGTGTTTCCATACAAACTCTGAAATTTTTTGTTCTAGTTCTGTAAAAAATGCCAGTGGTAGTTTGATAGGGATTGCATTGAATCTGTAGATTGCTTTGGTTAATAGAGTCATTTTCACAATGTTGATTCTTCCAATCCTAGAACATGGTATATTTCTCTACCTATTTGTATCAACTTAATTTCTTTCATCAGTGTCTTATAGTTTTCTGCATACAAGTCTTTTGTCTCCTTAGGTAGGTTTATTCCTAGATATTTTATTCCTTTTGTTGCAATGGTAAAAGGGAGTGTTTTCTTAATTTCACTCTCAGATATTTCATCATTAGTGTATAAGAATGCCAGAGATTTCTGGGCATTAATTTTGTATCATGTTACTTTACCAAATTCATTGATTAGCTCTAGTAATGTTCTGGTAGCATCTTTAGCATTCTCTACGTATAATATCAGGTCATCTGCAAGCATTGACAGCTTTACTTCTTCTTTTCTAATTGGATTCCTGATTGCTGTAGCTAAAACTTCAAAAACTATGTTGAATAACAGTGGTGAGAGTGGGCAACCTTGTCTTGTTCCTGATCTTCGTGGAAATTGTTTCAGTTTTTCACCATTGAGGATGATGTTAGCTGTGGGTTTGTCATATATTGTCTTTATTATGTTGAGGAAAGTTCCTTCTATGCCTACTTTCTGCAGTGTTTTTATCATAAATTGGTGTTGAATTTTCTCAAAAGATTTCTCTGCATCTATTGAGATGATCATATGGTTTTTCTTCTTCAGTTTGTTGATATGGTGTATCACGTTGATTGATTTGCATATATTGAAGAATACTTGCATTCCTGGGATAAAGCCCACTTGATCATGGTGTATGATCCTTTTAATGTGTTGTTGGATTCTGTTTGCTAGTGTTTCATTGAGGATTTTTGCATCTATGTTCGTCAGTGATATTGGCCTATAGTTTTCTTTCTTTGTGATGTCTTTGTCTGGTTTTGGTATCAGTGTTATAGTGGATTCACAGAATGAGTTTGGGAGTGTTCCTCCCTCTGCTATCTTTTGGAAGAGTTTGAGAAGGATAGGTGTTAGCTCTTCTCTAAATGTTTGATAGAATTCGCCTCTGAAGCCATCTGGTTCTGGACTTTTGTTTGTTGGAAGACTTTTAATCACAGTTTCAATTTCAGTGCTTGTGATTGGTCTGTTCATATTTTCTATTCCTTCCTGGTTCAGACTCGGCATGTTGTGCATGTCTAAGAATTTGTCCATTTCTTCAAGGTTGTCCATTTTATTGGCATAGAGTTGCTTGTAGTAATCTCTAATAATCTTTTGTGTTACTGCAGTGTCCGTTGTTATATCTCCTTTTTAATTTCTAATTCTATTGATTTGAGTCTTCTCCCTTTTTTTCATGAGGAGTCTGGCTAATGTATTATCAATTTTATTTATCTTCTCAAAGAACCAGCTTTTAGTTTTATCAATCTTTGCTATCATTTCCTTCATTTCTTTTTCATTTATTTCTGATCTGATCTTTATGATTCCTTTCATTCTGCTACATTTGGGGGTTTTTTGTTCTTCTTTCTCTAATTTCTTTAGGTGCAAAGTTAGGTTGTTTATTCGAGATGTTTCCTGTTTCTTAAGGTAGGATTGTATTGCTATAAACTTCCCTCTTAAAACTGCTGTTGCTGTGTCCTATAGGTTTTGGGCCATCATGTCTCCATTGTCATTTGTTTCTAAGTATTTTTTGATTTCCTCTTTGGTTTCTTCAGTGATCACTTCGTGATTAAGTAGTGTATTGTTTAGCCTCCATGTGTTTGTATTTTTTACAGATCTTTTCCTGTAATTGATATCTATTCTCATAGCGTAGTGGCCAGAAAAGATACTTGATTACGATTTCAATTTTCTTAAATTTACCAAGGTTAGATTTGTGACCCAATGTATGATCTATCCTGGAGAATGTTCCATGAGCACTTGAGAAAAATGTGTATTCTGTTGTTTTTGGATGGAATGTCCTATAAATATCAAGTAAATCCATCTTGTATAATGTATCATTTAAAGCTTGTGTTTCCTTATTTATTTTCATTTTGGATGATCTGTCCATTGGTGAAACTGGGGTATTAAGGTCACCTACTATGATTGTGTTAATGTCGATTTCCCCTTTTAAGGCTGTTACTATTTGCCTTATGTATTGAGGTGCCCCTATGTTGGGTGCATAAATATTTACAATTGTTATATCTTCTTCATGGATCGATCCCTTGATCATTAGGTAGTGTCCTTCATTGTCTCTTGTAATAGTCTTTATTTTAAAGTCTATTATGTGTGATATGAGAATTGCTACTCCAGCTTTCTTCTGATTTCCATTTGCATGGAATATCTTTTTCCATTCCCTCACTTTCAGTCTGTATGTGTGCCTAGGTCTGAAGTGGGTCTCGTGTAGACAGCATATATATCGGTGTTGTTTTTGTATCCATTCAGGCAGTCTGTGTCTTTTGGTGGGAGCGTTTAATCTATTCACATTTAAAGTAATTATCGATATGTATGTTCCTATTACCATTTACTTAATTTTTTAGGCTTTGTTCTTGTAGGTCTTTTCCTTCTCTTATCTTTCTTGCTTAGAGAAGTTCCTTTAGCATTTGTTGTAAAGCTGGTTTGGTGGTGCTGAACTCTCTCAGCTTTTGCTTGTCTGTGAAGGTTTTAATTTCTCCATCAAATCTGAATGAGATCCTTGCTGGGTAGAGTAATCTTGGTTGTAGGTTTTTTTCCTTCATCACTTTAAATACGTCCTGCCACTCTCTTCTGGCTTGTAGAGTTTCTGCTGAAAGATCAGATGTTAGCCTTATGGGGATTCCCTTGTGTGTTATTTGTTGTTTTTCCCTTGCTGCTTTTAATATGTTTTCTTTGTATTTAATTTTTGACAGTTTGATTATTATGTGTCTTGGCGTGTTTCTCCTTGGATTTATCCTGTATGGGACTCTCTTTTCTCGTCGACTTGATGGACTATTTCCTTTCCTATATTAGGGAAGTTTTCAACTATAATGTCTTCGAATATTTTCTCAGTCCCTTTCTTTTTCTCTTCTTCTTCTGGGACCCTTATAATTCGAATGTTGGTGTGTTTAATGTTGTCCCAGAGGTCTCTGAGACTGTCCTCAGTTCTTTTCATTCTTTTTTCTTTCTTCTGCTCTGCAGTAGTTATTTCCACTATTTTATCTTCCAGGTCACTTATCCATTCTTCTGCCTCAGTTATTCTGCTATTGATCTCATCTAGAGCAGTTTTAATTTCATTTATTGTGTTGCTCATCATTCCTTGCTTCCTCTTTATTTCTTCTTGGTCCTTGTTACATGTGTCTTGTAATTTCTGTATTCTATTTCCAAGATTTTGTATCATCTTTACTATCATAGTTTTGAATTCTTTTTCAGGTAGACTGCCTATTTCCTATTCATTTGTTAGGTTTGGTGGGTTTTTACTTTGGTCTTTCATCTGCTGTGTGTTTTTCTTTCTTTTCATTTTGCTTACTGTGTTTGGGGTCTCCTTTTTGCAGGCTGCAGTTTCGTATTTCCCATTGTTTTTGGTGTCTGTCCCCAGTGGCTAAGGTTGGTTCAGTGGGTTGAGTAGGTTTCCTGGTTAGGGGGACTAGTTCCTATGTCCTGGTGGATGAGGCTGGATCTTGTCTTTCTGGTGGACAGGTTCACTTCTGGTGGTGTGTTTTGGGATGTCGGTAGCCTTATTATGATTTTATGCAGTCTCTCTGCTAATGGATGGGGCTGTAGTCCTGTCTTGTTATTTGTTGTGCATAGAGTGTCCAGCACTGTAGGTTGCTGGTCGTTGAGTGAAGCTGGGTCTTGGTGTTGAGATGGAGATCTCTGGGAGATTTTCACCATTTGATATTGTGTGGAGCTGGGAGGTCTCTTGTGGACCAGTGTCCTGAGGTTAGTCTCCCACCTCAGAGACACAGCCCTGACACCTGGCTGGAGCACCAAGAGCCTTTAATCCACAAAGCTCAAGATAAAAGGGAGAAAAAATAGAAAGGAAAGAAAGAAAGGAAGGAAGGAAGAAATTAATGAAGAAAGAAAGCAAGAAAGGAAGGATGGAAGTAAGGAAGGAAGAGAGGAAGAAAGGGAAGAAGGAAGGGAGGAAGAAAGGAAGGAAGAAAGAAAGAAGAAAGGAAGAAAGAAAGGAAGAAGACAAAATAGAGTAGCATAAAATATAGTTATTAAAATAAAAAATAATTATTAAGAAGAACAATTTTATTTTAAAAAAAACCAATGGGTTGGTGAGAACCCTAGGACAAATGGTGAAAGCAAAGCTATACAGACAAAATCACACATAGCAGCACACACATACCCATTCACAAAAAGAAAAAAAAGGGGGAAATAATAATATATCTTGTTCCCAAAGTCCACCTCCTCAACTTGGGATATTTCGCTGTCTATTCAGGTTTTCCACAGATGCAGGGCACTTCAGGCTGATTGTGGAGCTTTAATCCACTGTTTCTGAGGCTGTTGGGAGAGATCTCCCTCTCTTCTTTTTGTTCGCACAGCTCCTGGGTTTCAGCTTTTGACTTGGCCCTGCCTCTGCACGTTGGTTGTCTGAGGGTGTCTGCTCTTTGTTCAGACAGGACAGGGTTTAAGGAGCAGCTGATTTGGGGGCTCTGGCACAGTCCAGGGGGAGGGATGGGTAGGGATGCGGGGTGAGCCTGCGGCGGTAGAGGCTGGCGTGATGCTGCACCAGCCCTTGGCATGGCACGTTGCGCATTTCCCCAGGGAAGCTGTCCCTGGATCCTGGGACCCTGGCAGTGGCGGGCTGCACAGGCTCCCGGGAGGGGTGGTGTGGAGAGTGACCTATGCTTGCACACAGGTCTCTTGGTGGTGGCTGCAGCAACCCTAGAGTCCCACACCCATCTCTGGTGTCCGCACCGACAGCCACGCGCGAGCCACGGCTCGCACTCTTTTGTGGAGCTCCTTTATGTGGTGCACTTAAATCCCTCTCCTGGTGCACCAGGAAACAAAGAGGTAAGAAAAAGTCTCTTGTCTTTTTGGTAGCTCTGCGCCTGTCTGTGGAGCTCCTTTAAGCAGTGCACTTAAACCCCTCTCCTCGTGCATCAGGAAGCAGAGAGTGAAGAAGAGGTCTCTAGCCTCTTTGGCAGCTCCAGACTTCCCCCAGACTCCCTCCCGGCTAGCCATGGTACACTAACCCCTTCAGGCTGTTTTCACTCTGCCAACCCCAGACCTCTCCCTGGGATCCAACCGAAGCCCAAGGCTCAGCTCCCAGCCCCCGCCCGCCTCACCAGGTGAGCAGACAAGCCTCTCAGGCTGGTGAGTGCCGGTCAGTACCGATCCTCTGCGGGAATCTCTTCTCTTTGCCCTCCGCACCCTGTTACTGCACTCTCCTCCGTGACTCTGAAGCTACCCCTGCCACCAACCGCAGTCTCCACTGTGAAGGGGCTTCTAGTCTGTGGGAACATTTCCTCCTTCACAGCTCCCTCCCACTGGTGCAGGTCCCGTCCCTATTCTTTTGTCTCTGTTTATTCTTTTTTCTTTTGCCCTACCCAGGTACGTGGGGAGTTTCTTGCCTTTTGGGAGGTCTGAGGTCTTCTGCCAGCATTCAGTGGGTTTTCTATAGGAGCAGTTCCACTTGTAGATGTATTTCTGATGTATCTGTGAGGAGGAAGGTGATCTCTGTGTCTTACTCTTCTGCCATCTTCTCTCTTCTTAAAAGTATTCTAAAAAATAATAATTGCTGAAAATGTCTCCAATTTGGAGAAACACATAAACTTAAGGATTCAAAAACTGAGAACATCTTAAATAGGATCAGCAGAGAAATCCATGCCAATAGACAACATAATTACACTTCTGAAAACTAGAGAGAAAAGAAAAATCTTGAAATCACCCAGAGAAAAATCTTGCCCATAGGAGAAAATAATTCAAATGACAGTGGGTTTTTCATCATAAACCATGGAAGCCAGAAGGAAATGACACAATATTTTTCAAGTGATAAAAGAAAATAATTCTCAATCTAGAGTTTATACAAAGCGAAAATATCCTGCAGGAATGAAAGAGAAATTATAACATCTTTAAATGAAAGTAACCTAAGAGAATTTGTTATCAGCAGACCTACCCTAAAAGAACACATAAGGGAAGATCTCTAAACAGAAAAGAAGTGATAAAAGAAGGACCATCAAAACATCAGGAAGGAAGAAAGAAGATAGTAAGCAAAAACATAGGTAAATAAAATAGAATTTCCTCCTCTTCTTGAGTTTTTCTAAACTGTGTTTGATGGTTGAAGCAAAATTACAACACTGTCTTCTTGCTTCTTAATATATGTAGAATAAATATTTAAAACAAATATATTATAAATGAAAAGTGAAAGGGACATAAATAGTTAATATTTCTGCATTCCACTCAAGGTAATAAAAAGATCATAGCATACTCTGATAATTTATGTATCAATAACATAATACTTAGGGAAACCACTAAAAAGCTATACAAATATATATACATTAAAAATAGTATAGAAGGGGCTTCCCTGGTGGTGCAGTGGTTAAGAATCCACCTGCTGAGACAGGGGACACTGGTTCATGCCCCAGTCCAGGAAGATCCCACATGCCATAGAGCAGATGGCCCCGTGAGCCATGGCCGCTAAGCCTGCACGTCCAGAGCCTGTGCTCCGCAATGGGAGAGGCCACAGCAGTAAGGGGCCCACGTACTGCAAAAAAAAAAAAAAAAAAAAAAAAGTATAGAAAAATTAAAATGGAATTTTAAAAAATGTTCAAGTAACACATAGAAAAGTAGGGATAAAAACAGAAATGAAAAGCAGTGAATAAGCTGGAAATTAAAATAAATTGGCAGAATTCAGCCTTATTATACTAATAATTAAATTAAGTTAAATATTAATGATCTAAATAGAGATAGAGTGAATTTTTTAAATTACACAACTATATGCTATCTATAAGAAATTTGCCTCAAATGAAAAGATATAGGCAGATTGAAAGTAAAAGGATAAAAAAATGTATATCTGTAAGTATTAATCAAAGGAAAGTAGGATTGGCTATATTACAATCAGATAAAGTAGACTTTAGAGCATAGAAAATTGTGATAGACAGAAAGGAACATTATATAATAATGGACTTGTCAACCACCAAAATGACATAGTGATTCTTTATGTTCATGCACCAAACTACAGAGTTGCAAAATAAGTGAAGCAAAAAGTAATACAAATGAAAGGAGAAATAGACAAATTCACAATTTTATCTGAGCACTTCAGCAACACTCAACATTTGACAGAACAACTACACAGAAAATCATTGAAAATGTAGAAGGACTCAACACCATCACCAGTAGGATATAATCAATATTTATAAAACATTCCACCCAGTAATAGTAAAATACACATTCTTTCCAAGTTCCCACAGAACGAATATGTCAAAATCAACCATATCCGGGGCCATAAAACTTTTAAGAAGACTTAAAAGAATTGAAATTGTATGAAGTATATTCTTTAAACACAATGGAATCAAATTAGAAATCAATGAAAGAAAGATAACAGAAAAATCTGCTAACACTTGCAATAAATATCACACCTCTATTCCATGAGTTTATGACAATGTTTCAAGGGAAATTAAAATATACTTTGAACTAAATGAAAATGAAAATAAAGCATATTGAAATTGTGGGGCACAGTTAAAACTTTCCTGAGCACTAAATGCATGCATTAGAAAAAAGAAAATGCTCAAATCAATAATCTGAGCTCAAGGATCTAGAAAAAGGCCCTAAAAATGGACCTAGAGAAAGAAGAGCAAAGTAAAGCTAAAGCAAGCAGAAGGAAGGATATGTTAAAATAAGAGCAGGGAACAATGAAATTGAAAACAAAAAATAGAGAAAATAGATAAAACAAAGAGCTGGTTCTTTGAAAAGTTCAAAACAATTGACAAACCTTTAGAAGGACTGACAAAAGGGAAAAAAATGAAGTCACAAATTCCAGTATCAGGAATGAAATATGAGATAACACTAAAGGCTCTGCATATATCAAAAGAACAACAAAGGAATATTATAAACAACTCTACACATCTACACATAGAGATTTGACAATTTAGATTAGACTAATTCCTCAAAATTCACAAACTATTACAATTCACCCAATATGTAATAGAATGTTTAAACAGCCCTTATGACTATTAGGAAAATTGAATTCCTTATTTAAAAACTCACACAAAAAGAAAATGATGAACCCAGATAGTTTCACTGAATTTTATGAAATGTTGAAGAATTAACATTGGTTCTACCCAATCTTTTCCAGAAAATAGAAGAGGGAACAATATTTAATTTATTTTGTGAGGTTAGTGTTACCATGATTCCAAATTTAGACCAAAAAATACAAAGAAAGAATATTAAAACAAATATCCCTCATGACCACAGATGCATGTCCATAACAAAATATTAGCAAATAGAATTCAGTAACATATAAAAAGAATTATACATTATGATCAAATGAGATTTATTCCAGGCACATAAATTTGGCTCAGTATTTAAAAAATCAATCAATGTAATTTACCATTATAAAAGAGACTATAGAAGAAAAATCATGTGGTTATAGCAATTGATGTAGAAAGAGTGCTTGACAAAACTGAAGACATTTATGATTACATTTCTTGAAAAAATAGAAATGGAAACTTCCTCAGTTTGATAAAGAACATCTAAAATATTTACAATTAATATATTTAATTGTGAACACTCAATGAATTTTTCCAAAGATTGTGGAGAAGGCAAGGATGTTCACTCTCACCACTCTTATTCAGCATAGTGCTGGAAGTTCTAACCAGTGCAATAAAGTAAGAAATAGAAAGAAAGTCAAACTGATAGGAAAAGAAGAAACAAAACAATCCTTATTTACAGATAATCATTGTCTATGTAGAAACTCTAAGGAATCAACTACAGCAACTAAAAAAACCCACCAAGAATTAATAAATGAATTCAGCAAGGTGGCAGGATACAAGATAAATCTACAAAAATCAACTATATTTCTATAAACTAGCAATAAACAGTATACTATAGATTTTAAAATACAGTATTGCTTACAACTGCAAAAAAGAGAAATATTTATGTGTTTATCTAACAAAAGCATATTATAAGCTTTATGCTGAAAACTCTATGTTGTTCATAAAAGAAATCAAAGAAGCTCTCAATAATAGAGGAGACATACCAGGTTTAAGGATTGTAAGATTCAACATAGTAAAAGTGTTAATTCTCCTCAAATTTATATACAGCTTTAATGCAATATCTATCAAAATCCTAGAAAGTATTTTTGTAGATATCAACAAAGTATGTGCAAGATCTGTACACTAAAAACCACAAAACACTGATGAGAAGAAATAAAGAAATCTTAAATAAATGGAGAGACATGCCATAGTCATGGATTGGAAGGCTTAATCATTTGTAGATACCATTCTTCCCAAGTTGATCTATAGATTCAGTACAACCCTCTTTTGCAGTTCTATCCCTGGGGTGATCAGAGCATTAATGGTGATAGTGGGTATCAATATCTTATTTCTGATCTTTTAAGAAATATTTATATTTCACCATAAAATATGATGTTTGCTGTAGATTTTAGTAAATACATTTATCATGTTAAAGACTTCTCTTTTTATTCCAAGTTTAAGAGTTCTTATAATAAATGAAATGTTTAATTTTATTAAATGATTTCTATTTCATTGTGTAATCAAATGCTATTTCTTCATTAATCAGTCAATGTGGCTAATTATATTAATGGATTTTCTTATCTTAAACCATTTTTATATTCCTGAGTATTACAGGTTGAGTTCTCATGGGAGGAGACTTTTAGAAATAGTGTTTAAGATATTTATTAGGGAGTAGCCTTGAGAGTAACACCCATGGAAGTGATGGAGAAGCATCAGTATTGGTGAAGGGATAACTCAAGTTTTCATGTAAATCTCATAGTTTTGGCTGTCCATGAGATATAGGCCATTCCTTTAAAGGCATGCCCTTATAAGATGTCTCTCTGAAGTGGGGTCAGTTCCTGAAGGGGATGCCAGAAGAAGGATGTCTACTGACAATACTCCAAACAGCTGGAGAGCAACACGTTTTTTCTTGAAAGGCAATGTGGGTTTCATACTTCTAGGTTCACCATGCTGAAGTACATCTGGTCATGACGAGTTGTTTTTTTGTTTTTTAATACATGGCTGGATTAATTTACTAATATTTTATTTGGGATTTTTGCTTATGTAGTCATGAGTGAACTTGTTCATTAATTTTCATTTCTTATACTATACTTGTCTGTTTTTAGTAATTGAGGTTATACTATCCTTATTAAATAAGTTACAGAGTATTTCAGTTTTAAAAATATATTTTCTGAGATAATTTGTATAAGAGAGATCTGTTCCTTAACCGTATGCTAGAGCTTACTGATCAATATGTGGCAGAGACTGCCAGTTGCACTCCAATTTTCTCCTTTTTTAAAGGAACCTAACTCCTGACAATGACTAACTCCAGCTAAATGCCTTCATTTCAGTGTCCCTTACTTCTACAGTGGCAGTTATCACTCAGTTATGGCCAAAGATTGAGTGGAAGTGTTATGTGGAATTCTGTGGAAGTTTTCTTATGAAAACAAGGCTTTGTGTGCCTTCTTTTCTCCTGCTGCCTGGAATGTAGATATATTGCAGGCAGAAGCATGGTATGGCAAATCAGCAAGATAGAAAGAGACTAGATTTTTACATGAGAGAACAGGCCAATGTGAGCTTAAGACCACTGTAGTTGAGTATTCTAGCTGATGTCAATGTTGGCTTATATTTACCTTTGTATTCAACTAACTGTTTGCTCTACCTGTTTGTCTCCCAGATATTGTTTTGGAGTCCATTTCTTCAATCTTGAAACTGATCCTTTTTACATTACTTTAATGAGAGTTTATTGTTAGTATAGTCTCAGTATTTGTTTAAAAACATGAAGATATCTTTCTCTCTTTTTTTTTTTTTTTGAGAGTGTTATTAGCTAGGCATACATTTCTAGGTTGGTAGCTATGTTTCTCTCAGCACTTTAGGGATGTTATTCCATTCTCTTTGCTCTTTGGATGCCTTCGTTGCCTTTATGAGTCTTCTATCTACCCTTTTGTAGAGAAAATGTGCTTTTCTGCAGTTGCATTAAGAACTGCACTTTGTTCTTGGTATTCTGTGGCTTTATATGATGTGCCTAGGTGTAGATTTATTTTTATGTGGCTTGTTTGGTATTTATTGCATTTTCTGAGAGTTCACATTTTCATTAATTTCTGAAAATTCTTAGCCATTGTTTCTTCAAATCCTGCCTCTCCCATTCTCTCTTGTCTCTCTTCTGGAAGTTAAAATATAGGTTCATGTGAGACTTCCTCACTCAGTCTTCCATGTCTTTTAATCTCTCATATGTGAAAGATGATACCTCTTGTGTCTCTTGACAGCTTTTGAGTAATATCTTTATATCTTTCTCCTAGTTTCCTGCTTATCTCTTCAATTCTGTTATTCAATTCATCCTGTGTATGTGTGCATGAGCCTGCATGCATGCTTGCATGTGTGTGTTTTTTAATTTTAACAATACTAGTTTTCATTTGAGGAAGTTCTATTTTGGTTCCCTTTCATATCTGCCTGGTCATTTTCTTTAATCTTGTGTTCTTCACTCATTATTTTAACTCATTTATTTCTATAAATTTTAAAATATGCTTAATATTCTATCTTTTTAATCCTACTGTCTGTACTTCCTTGGGGTCCTGTTCTGTCTTGTTTCTGCAAACTTTCTTTCTGTGACTTGTTTCCTGTATACAGAGTTATTTATTTATTGTGATATCACATTTGTCTGGTCTTCATGTTAGGAATCTTAATGAACTTGGATCCAATGCATACTAATGCAGAGATGATTTGCATTTACTTCACTAATAGCTCTGAGTTGCTATGAATATGAAGGCACCTAACTAATTTATCAGGTTAAAGTTTCTTGAACCATGCAGGTACTATAAATGCAAACCCCAAATGCACATGACAGCAGGATTATAATTGTGTGTTCTTAAAAAAAAAAAAAAAATCTCTACTCACTCCCCCAACCCAAATTTCTCTTGTACCTTCCTTTTCCTTGTAGACAGATTTTTTCCTAGTCTGTCCTTTCATTTAGGATGTATAAAACTTAAGTTTGTCCTTTGTAGGAACAACTGCAAGTTTATGGGTACTAGCTGCAACTTCTCACTTTAATGAGAGCCTTGTTTCCTATCCCAACAGGAGGTTATGAAAAACTGAGGCTTTCGAGAATCAACAGATATCCCTAAGGCAGACTGTGGCTCTGCTGATGCTACTTATACTCCACATGAACTTTCCTTAATTTTGCATAAGTGTAGCTTTGCATTTGAATGGAGGTTTCCAGAATTTCTGGGTATTTGTACAGTTTTCTAGAACATAAAATTTTTCTAGAATATAAAATTGTCTAAATTTCCAGAAATAATCCACTTTGACTTATACTACAGTCTCTATGTCCCATATTGCCCTACATATTCTACCATTTCACTTATCATATTTCATTCTTTTTATTTATTTATTTTTTGTGTTATAATTTCTGTGTTATTTTCTCCCCTGTTACACTGTGAACTAATTCAAGGAGTGAAATTTGAAATCTGTTTCCATATCCCTCAGTTTATTGATAATTTCAGTGACGAAGATAGGAAATCTATGCAAACACATTTTTCCTACAAGCCCTAAATAAGGGATGGCCAAGGGATCCCTAGTGAAGGGATGGCTAAGGATTGGCATGAGTACAGATCCACACTGACCCTGTTGCCTCTCTTCATCTGTCCAGTTCCTGTAATAATGTGCATGTCAGCTCTAGAAACATTGCTGTGTTCAATGAGATTAAGCACACAGCAGAATGAGGAAAGGGTAGCAGATGGTATGTATTTCCTGGGTAAAGTTTATTTCTGCCTGACTTGTTTAGCTCTTTCCTTGTCCTGTTCCCTCCATCAATTTTGTTCATGTACTCTCTGTAAGCCTGGTGGCAAGAGTTGTGAAAATATATGAAAACCAACCTTCTGCATCCAACTGAATAATGAAACAATATCTGCTCTGGCAGGACAACTAGAGTTTGTAAGGGCCTTAAAAAAAGCCATGCCTGGAAATTGTCAGTGAGTATATTAGCAGACATAAGTTAAATCCCTGGGAAGTGTTGTGTACTCTTTGGTGTCTAACAAAACCTTTATATTCCTATTTTTAAAAATTATATAAAATTTTAGTTTTTGAAAACTAAGTTGGATTAACAGCTTTACTCCATTTAGGAATTGATATCATGTGACTGCCACTGACTAGCAAGAGACATAATTTGATTGAATTGAAAAGGAATTAACATTTTTGAATACTTAGTGTGTGCCCATATTCTCCTAAGCATTTTAAATACTTTAGCTTAATATCTTCACAACTTTGTCAGTTGCTATGTATTATTATCCTATTACAAGTTGGGGAAAGTGAAAATCTGATATATTAAGAAAATTTCTAGGATCACACACCTTACATATGAGATGTTTTATTCCAAAATTGATACTTGTATTACCCTATTATGCAGATTTCTATCTGTGGTTTATGAAATCTCTTCGTATGAACTGAGACAATTCTTTCTGGATCTTCCTAATCAGTCACGTACAGCCACGTGGAAAATCACAGCCGATAAAATCTGTCTTTTTTTTTTTTTTTTTGCTTCCCTCCACTGTCCATTCTTTCCTTCTTCCCTCAGGCCTCCCTACCTGCACGCTTAGTAAACTCATAATAACAACTTAATAATTATCCTTAAAAATTTTGGCTATAGTCCTATGATAACATGTAAATGTAAATTATTCACACACAGACATGGAGGTTATTCTTTTCTTTCAATATGAGACTGTACGTAAAAGTTCTGAACTCTGCTTTTTAATCACTCAAGAATAACTCATGGAAAGTCCTTCAAGACAAAAATTACAATCCTGATTTATGTCTTTTTATTGCTGCATAGTATTTCATTTCTCACTCTGACCAGTACTCTAATAAAGTATATGTGTATTTATATTTGAATGCTTGTGTTTTTATTTTTGTAGATATAATCCTTGAAGGAGGATTGATAGCTCAAGTGGTATATTGATTTTTAATTTTAATAGATGTTGCCTGATTGCTTTCCAGAAAAGCTGTAATCAATTCCAGTTTTGTTTCTTCCTGTGAGGGCATCTTTACAAACATCCCTTCCAACAATGTGCTATTGCTCTTTGTTAAGGCATGGCTATTTAATGGTGGTAAAGTGATATCTCAGTTTTATTTAATTTGCATTTCCCCAACCATCAGTGAGTTTGAATATATATTTCTTGACCTTGCAATTTGCTTTTGAGGAATTTGTTTTCTCATATTTCTTGCACATATTTTGGGGGTTATTTGCTTTTTTCTTGTCAATATTTAAGCACTTTGCATTTTGTTGAAAAATTATGAATGTCAAAAATTTGTATGTCAAGAACATGTACATAGAGGTAACTCAGTCTATGCAGCATGAATCTTTGTAGAAGAAGTTTTATGAAGAACAAGAAGAAATAACATTAAGCTTTTAAACAAGTTATAGGACTGAATGCTTCATAATTAATTAAATGTTACATTGACCTAACTGGTCATGGACTTTGTGCTCAGACTCTAACGACAGCATACATTCACACTGTTCTGTGGTTGTTGTTTAGGACTTGTTAGTTAAGTGTATATTAAGTATGGATTATGGGAAATTATTTTACTTTTGCAAAATTCTTTCTCAAGTTAATGATAGCAAATCTTTTTCTGTTGAACATTTTTACAATTTTCTTTTCAATCCACTGTTTATCTATTGCCTTGGCTTTTAGCACCTTTGGCCATACAAATGTTTAAACTATTTTATAGGCAGGAATGGCTATCTTTTATTGGTACATTCTGCTTTCCTATCTTGGTTAAGGAGGTATTCTTCTCCTCACCACCAAAGTATTGGACATGCCTCACAAATATTTCTTTAACATTTAAACCTTTCTTTCATGTGTAATTTTATTTTGCATATGGTATAATATTAGGGCACAATTTTACTTTTTTTTGAATAGCCAGTGTGACACAATCTTATAAATAATTTATTTTTTTCATTTTACTGAAATATCAGTATCAGTATATAAGAAATTCTCATGTGTACTCAGGACCATTTCTTTCTTCTACATCCTATTTCACTCATCCATGCATCTACTTTTATGCCAATGACATACTGATCTAATTTATAGGAATTTTTTTTCTTCTTTGACAGGCAATAGTTTCTGTTTTTAAAAAAATATTGAGGTACAATTGACATTAATATTATATTGATTCAACATTTGTATATATTGTGAAAGGATCACCATGATAACTCTAGTTAACATCCATCACCACACACAGTTACTTTTTTTTTTTCTTGTGATGAGAACTTTTAAGATCTACTCTGCTGTCAACTTTCAAATTTTTGACATATCTTGACATCTGTTAAGGCAACTCCCTCTGCATTATTTTCACTGTCTTTCTTTTTCTTAATCTTGGATAGATTGTTTTTTTCCATATGAACTTTAGGATCTATTAATGAAATTCAACTTAAACATCTGTTAACATTCCAATTGGAATTGCATTAAACTGCTGTTAATTTAGGGAGAATAGGTTTGTGATAGCAAATTCTCTCTTAAAGAACATGGTATGTGTTTCCATTTGTTCAGATATAATTTTATCTTTTACAATAGATTTTATTGTTTTTCTCATATAATTCATGTTTCTATCTTGTTTTATTTCTAAATATTTTAAAGTTTTCAGTGTAGTGAATGAAGTTTATTCCCCTTTCCATTTTCAGATTTATATTTATTTTAGTTCTGACACACATGTTTCTATGATGACTTTACAGATATAATACATTTTTTCCTCTGTGAAATATATGAAAGGATGAAAGTGGAAACCAAAGTGTACTTTTGCCTTTAAAAACTAGATACAGTAATATTAAGAGTGTATTTTTATTTTCTCACTAAAAGGCAAACCCTACAATTTTAACTTATGTAAGTGTGACAACTTTTATGATGTCTTTCCTCCAAACTTTTGTTTCTTGTATGTTCACACACACATGCAGAAATACTCATAAACACAC
Source organism: Kogia breviceps (assembly GCF_026419965.1). Lineage (NCBI taxonomy): Eukaryota > Metazoa > Chordata > Mammalia > Artiodactyla > Physeteridae > Kogia > Kogia breviceps. The sequence goes on from NC_081328.1 coordinate 28,004,788, forward strand.
CTCTATTTTAACTATAGCCATTTATCAAGATTTCAAAATGGTAGCCTAGTTTGAAATTTTCAATAATATACAGAACATTGTAAATAAAATCCTCTACCATGCATCTCTGCACATTTTTCCAAGTATTTCTCTTGGATAATTTCAAAAAGTAGAATTCCTGGGTTAAAAAGAATGCAATGATATTAATAGCTAAGTTTATTGCATGATTCCTGTGTGTAAGGGAGAGATTCCAAGTGCTCCTGCAAATCTGCTTCTCCTTTCCATACTAAGTCGAAAGATGATGATATTTCCCAGACCCCTTGCTTGTACATGGAGTCATGGCCAATGGGTTGTGAGCAAATGGTTTGTGTCATTCTGGTCAGTGAATATCTTTCTGATCCTCCATGTCACAAAGACACTGGAGGGAAAGTGTGGAGATAGTGAAGCCAGGAGATGCTGGACTCTCACCATTTGGCAGGAGAGCCAAACCTTGGAGAAATTCTGGACTACAGGAGATTTTCCAGTGAAGGTAGACATAACTTGCCTATATTTACACAATTTGTAAGCTGACATGCCATGATTCAAACCCAAACAGTCTTGCTCCAGAGCCCATTCTGTGAATACTTACGTTATTCAGTCTCATGTTATGTTTTGTGATTAATGTTTAGAATATCCTTTAGAAGTATTATCCCAAACTATAGCCTCACCACTACTTCCTGAGAGTGTCCAGTTCTCTACTCAAACTCTGATAATAGGTATTATTATTAAGTTTAAGAGTCTAAGAGATAAGATGTCTAGGGGATTTCCTGAATGGTGATCTTGGTATCCTTCCACTGAATGTGAACCAAGATTAAGATTTGATATAGAAGGGATTCAAAGAGAATTACCAAGCTCATATCAATCTACAGGACCTACATGCATTTTTCAGTTCTAGAGTGTCCATTTGACTGATAATCACAGATCCCAGTTCTTTGGTAAAGTTCCTTAGCATGACATTTATGTTTCTGAATATATAAATCACATTTATTTTAATATCTGTTTCTGAAAACTCTGATTTCTGTATTATCCATAAATCTGCTTCTATTTTCTCTTGTCCTTTCTCATAATATGCTTGAATTTATTTTGATTGAATGAACATTTTGTGTACACAATGTATTAAGAACTCTGGATTAGCTGTTAGTTTCTGCCAGGAAATTAAAGAAAAGGCAAATAACAAGATTCTAAATTAAAATCCTAGTCGCTTTTCCTTGACAAATCATAAGCTCCAATTTTTCTCTCTTTAGCATCATGAGACTGCCAAAAGTTCATTTAGGTCTTCACTCTCTTCACTGCCATATTTTCCTTGGCTTCTCTCTGCCCTCATTGATTACCTATGAATCATTAATACTTTGACAAGAAAATCAGTTCAGACAGCCTGGCTCACTTCTCTACACTTTTCTTCTCCATGGAATGTTGGCTCTTAAGTTTCTGTTATTATTAGCCCTGAAATCCAGTTTTTATCTAGGTCCCATGGAATTGCCAAAAGTTCTGCACATAATCTCAATCTCTTCAAATTCTCTTTCTGATTGACTTTCCAGTCTCCGTCAAATCAGGAATTGGTGAATGTTTTAAGGGAAAAGGCCATAGAATGTCAGGTTACTGCAATGAGTTTCCCACTTATCCATGATTTTGCTCCCTTAAATCCTGGCTATCTTGCTATCTCCTTGAAGTCATCAAAAGATTTTCTTGGTGTTTTTTTTTGTTTTTTTTTGTTTTTCTTTTCTTTTTTGGTTTTGGTTTGTTTGTTTTGTGAATCCAGATGGTCTAGTTGTTCTTTGTGGAAGATTTGGTCTGCTACAAGCTATTTTACCACTATCAGAAATGAAACTCCTTCCTATTCATTGACCTTTAAAACAAAATTTCCAACTAATCTTGTGAACCAGGTTTCTGAGTTTAGAAAGGATTGCTTGGAGTATTGCTAATTTCCTTTTTTTAATCAAGGGTCAGATTTGGAGACCTGGTTCAAAATTGTTAGAGGTCAGGTCCAGACAGGAGGAGGAAGAAGAAATTCAGGCCCTTTTCTGGCTATAAGGTGTGGGAAAGGAAAGATAGAGCTGGAGACAGGGAAGCAGGGGAACCCACAGAAATTTCTTCCAGTTTCTCCTCTCTTATCTTATCTCCTCTCTTATCTGACAGCAAGGAACTCTTGCCCACTCCCCATTTAGGACTGAAGTAGAAGTGTACCTTGCAATGGCGTTGTCACTGTAAAGTTAACTTGAAAATATAATGTTTCCAGAAAAGGAGGAATCCTGAGGTGCTTGTTTCCCTGGCAGTGCCTTACTTCCCTAAATCCTATACAGGACTCCAAAATAGCCAAGGAGCTTGCCAGAAGAGTACAGTATTCATGGCAAAGAATACTGTGTAGTGAAAGCTGAAGAACAGATTTCTCTAGGCAGAAACAATTGGAAGTCAAAGTAGGACCTCATATAGATCCATAGTATCCAAAGTGCCAGGGTCAGGAGAGGTTAGCCAGGAATGCACGGCAAAAATGGTTTGATGCATCAGAGAATAGATAAAAAATAGACTTTATCTCACAAAGGTATTGGGACAAGCAGAAATCATGTAGGTAAGGGACAGTGCCTCAGAGACTAGAGGATATCAAACTCAAACACTGGCCTAAACCAGAAAGTCCCTCCCTCCAATGATGCAAAAAGGGTCAACCAGGATTCTACAACATATATAAATAGATGACTCTTTTGGGAGAGAAACAAAGAGAGGGGGGATTCCTAAGAGATAAAACATTGTCATCCAAAGAAGAGCTTAAATTTTGCCTAAAGCAATTGTTTCAATTATCAGTTCAGGTTATGTTTTAAATCATATTGGACATTTAATTAAAAGTCATATCTACTGACTAGTGGATGGGCATGCAAGAGGAAAATGAGAAGAGCTTCAAATTCCCTGGACATTGGGTAGATAGTTCCCCAGAATGATTGCATGAATGAATGAACCAATGAATGAAACTAAATATTCTCATTAAATCAAAGAATACAGAGCTAAGACTAAGGCAGAGAGAAACAGAATGCAGAAAAGTCTTTTTAAGCTTTGTATGGCCTTTCTGCATTTTTTTTCAGGATCAAGCTGGTCTTTTAAATTTTCTCTTTTCATGCAGTTGAGTCTTAGACTTCTCTACTCTCCCTTTAGCTTCATATTCTATGTAACCTGGAACTCTATACGTGTAATTAGCTAATAGTAGGGCACAATGCTTATTGCATGTGACAAACAATGAGGTTCCTGATTTGGGGGCAGCTTCTTTATGATCAACTTCATTCGGTTTTTGCAGAAAATGTTACCTGAGGTTCTTATTAATAAGTAGCTTCCTATGAGATCTCTCAGGTGTATATTTAGAAATCACTATGTACTACTTAAAATGATGTCATTGATAGATATTTTGAAATGTTACACTGCCCCCCATTCTTAAATAAAGTCATTTATCTACAGGAGGCAAACACTGAAGTAATTAAAACAGAAATCTCCTCCAACTCCCAATGAAATGCTTATAATAATGCTTCTAATTATTGGCAGGAGATCACAATTTTCTGCCTTGTGCTTCATGAGTGGGCTGACTGGTCACCAAAAAATGCGGCAACAACTGATTCCGCTTGACTCAGAAAGCCACAGCTGCAAGAACCAGTACAAGACAAGGCAGAAACAAAGTAGGTCAGAACTTCTTTGAAGACCTGTGCATTCTGCAGCATGCCTAACCATATCTCTCACAGGTGTCTGTACCTCTGTAGGAGGAAATCTTCTGCTGGGCTCAGCATATTGATTAATAAATGCAATTTGAAGCTGTTTTCCTTAGAACAGTTTTGAAGGTGTTTTTTCCTTCCCCCCACAAATACCATATATATTTTAAGGTATCACATAATTAGATCTCTGTATTAATCGTTTTGGGCTTGGGGAGTTTGATATTTTTCTTTTGACTTTAAAAAATCAACTACAAAGGCAGGGAATATGAAAAAGAGAATGCAATCGCAAAGCCCCTCACCAACATCAGTCCATTAGGACCATATAGTCACGCAGCCTAAGAAAAAATGTCCTTTAAGCAAAAGGACCAGAATACCTAATGAAGCTGATAGAAAATCAGTGCTGTAAATTATATCATAGCGAACAGTTACTGTGAGAAAGCAAAGTAATTCCAGAAAAATGCAAATGAATATATAATTATAACAATACAACTGTTTCAGCAATTGCATGGTTTTTTTCAATGTGACGCTGACACGGGACAGCAAATGTACATGTGGCAGAAATTCCAACAAAGTAATGCAAGCGCCCAGGTCAGTCACCTTTTGTTCTGTAGCTCAGTTGTCAGCATTTTCTCATTTTTGTGAGATTTGATCGGAGAATTCTGCACTTACCTTGTAATGTCTGGGATGCTGAAATAAGCACTTGGTTAAGTTACTCTAAGGTACTCACTCACATTGAAAGCTATAGTGAACAATGAAAAATCCTTCTCTTCCTTTTTTCCTTCCTTCCTTTGGTTTCCTTCGTTTCCTTCTTTCTTCTATACTTTGAATAGATAAAGCATTTAATGCTCAAACATTCAAGACGTGGTCATGTCATGGAACATGGTGGAATAGGAAGTTCTAGGATTTGGTTTCCCCTCTAAAACAATTATTGAGTTTGCAAAAACTGTCAGAATCAATTATTTCAGAGTTGAGTCAGATTCTTGCAGCAGTCAGGGTAGTGCCTGGTGAAGAAAGAGGCTGGTAAATTTTGGCAAATTTTGGTATTTTATATAGTGATTATAAAGGTAGTGACTATAGCAGGTAGCTCTGAGGATGGTGCTACACAACTCTGGAGTTGCTTGCTGGTGCCAGAGTGGGTGATAGTGCCCTTGTCCTTCCAAAATTAAGGTTTTGATCAGCCTGACAGATTGCTGAGGGGCTAGCACAGGACGTGATGATTGTTTGAATTCTCACAGACAGAAGCAGCTTCCCAACACATATCTCTAAGTACCCTCAGTTGAGGGTACTTAGAGATATAAAATCTTTTTTTATTACTTTATTATTGGCATTTAAGGAAGTTTCTGTCAGTTCACTGGCTGACTGTGTAGATAACAGAACAGAGACTTCAATGGTCACACATGGCAAGGAATATAGTCTCTGCAAAAATAGTTTGGAAGAAATCAATAAACAAAGGGATGGCTGAGGTCTTCATTAAGCAACAACAACAATTACTGGAGAGGGAGAAGAATTTGATTTACAGGTTTACCACATTATAATATTTAAAATGTCCAGTTCTCAACAAAAAATTACAAAGTATACAAAGCAACAGGAAAGCATGGCTCATTCACAGACAAATAAGAAAGAAATTGACAAAAACCATCAATGAAGAAGCCCAGATATTGGATTTAATAGACAAAGACTTTAAATTAGCTGTCTTAAATATGCTCAAAGAGCTGAAGAAAACCATGACTAAAGAACTAAAAGAAATCAGGAAAATGGTGTATGAATAAGTAGGGAATATCAGTAAAGTGATAGAAACTAAATAGAAATTCTGGAGCTGAAAAGTACAATACCTGAAATAAAAATCCAGTAGGGGGTGTAATAGCTGAATCAAACTGGAGCAAGAATGAATCAGCATTGTGATGAATAGAAAGAGAAAATAATGAAGAAAGGAAAACAGAACCTAAGGGACTTATAGGGCACTATAAAGCTGACCAGCATATATGTTATTGGAGCCCCAGAAAAAAAAGAGAAAATCAAAGAAATGATGGCTAAAACCATCTCAAATTTGATGAAAAACATGCATCTACACATTCAAATATCTCAACAAACTCCAAGCAGAATAAACTTGAAAAAGAGATCTATACTGAGACATGTTATAATCAAACTATAAAAAGATAGAGAATCTTGAAAGCAACAAGAACAAAGTGACTTTTTACATGCATAGGATCCTAAAAAAGATAACAGCCTCTTATTATCAATAACCATAGCAACAAAAACTAAGGAAGTTCACTGCTTGTAGACTTTGTCCTGTAAGTGTTAAAGGAAAAGAAAAGAAAATGCTAAAAGGAGTTCTTCAGTAGATGGTAACTTGAAGCCATAGACAGAAATAAGGATCATTAGTAAAGATAACTACACAGATAAATGTAAAGTCCCATATTACTGTATTTTGGTATGGAACTCCTCTTTTGTTTCCTATATGATTTAAAAGACAAATGCATAAAACAATATTTATAAATCTTTGTTACTAGGCACACAATGTATAAAGATATAATTTGTGACAGTAACTCCATAAAAGAGAATGAAGTTAAATAGGTGCAGGATTAATTGTATGCTATTGAAGCTAAATTGTTATCAATTCAAACTGGATAGCTATAAATTGAAGATTTTAAATGTAATCTCTTTGGTAACCATTAAGAAACTAATTAAAAATATACAAAAAGGGAAATGAAAAGGGAATCAAAATGGTAACTAGAAAAAAAATCAAACATAAAAGAAGGCAGTACTGGAGGAATTGAGGAACCCCAAAATACATATATATATATATATATATATATATATATATATATATATATATATATATACACACACACACACACATATATATATTATATATATAAAAGATATATATATGTATACATATATGTATATATATTTAAAAGTACAATGGCAAAAACATGTCTTTTATTCTCCATAATCACTTTAAATGTAAAGGGATTAAGTTTACCAATTAAAGGCAAAGATTAGTAAAATGAATTAAAAAATAAAAAAAAAATATGATCCAACTATATGCTGCTTACAAGAACCTCCCTTTAGATCCAAAGACACAAACCAGTTGAAAATGGAAGGATGGGAAAAGATAACCTATGCATGTAGTAAACAGAAGAAAGCCTCGTCTGACTCAAAGGTCATCCTTCCTGACTTGCTCCTTTTTCCAAGGAATGAGGTATCACATATCTTGAATTCCCTCTTTGGTTACTTTCTCCTATCTCTGCCCTGTTGTTTACACTGGGAGAGCATTTTGTCCACCTCCCTAGGATACTACTCCCAGGCCCTGTCCACCACTCTAATAGTCAGAGGCTTCTGTGCTCTATGAGTCTTGGGGAATGTATACCTATCACTTGTTTTCATAGAACAGCATCAGGGTTCAAGAGTGATAACAGAAGGTAAAATTGTCAGTCTTGTTTACAAGAAAAACTTGTGGCTTGAGATGACATTGTGAATTTGTTCTCTACAAAAGTCACAACAAATATGTGAATATATATATATGTATGTATGTATTCCTAAATTTATTGAAAGTTGTGTGATAGGTGTAAACAAATGTGGTAAGAAACCTAATAGGCTTGTTGATCAAATAAATAAAATAAGTGATATAAGTATTAGAGTTCAGGTCTGTCCTTTATAGTTACAAATAACCATTATTTGATGTGAGTTGAACCAATCACTGATGAATAGAAATTAAACAATTATTAATCAATTGATTAGTTTAAAGGAATGGAATACTTGGGAATATATATATATATGTATATATATATTATAATCACAGAGTTTCAAGTTCATATATATATACATATATGTATGTATATATATATATATATATATGAACTTGAAACTCTGTGATTATAAAGGTAAATGGCATGAGGGTTGGCCATGGGTCTGAGCATCCCACTTTTCAGGGCATATTTAGTAAGGGACCCCTTAGACATCTCACTGAAGATCTTGTCCTTAATGAATTGTGCTTATATGAAGCTCCAAATCATTTATTTTCCACTTAATAGTACTCAAGAATTAGCTAAGTGTTTGTGAAGATATAGATCCTTGGTTTTTAGATATATTGCATTAGTGTGGCTAGAGTGACACTTATCAATCATTATCTCAAACACCCACTGCTGGTGGCAGTGGTCTGGAGTCACACTTTAGCAAGTACTGTCTCAACCTATTGGAGTTTAACAGCCTCTGATTAGTTAGGAAGGTCTAAATATGAAATAATTGATTTTCACTAGGGCAGTGCAAGCTGCGGCCATAGAAGAAAATAAAACAGTGAGGGCTTTGGTGCCTTTGAAACTTCAAATGCCCTAAAGCAATAAGGGGAAGCCCTGAAACTTTTGACCTTAAAGTCCTAAGAGCAGAGTTGGTTACAAAAGAACATTACAAAAGATGTCAGTTCTAAAAACACATTGATTAGCACTTGGCAGATAATAAATATTAATTTCCTTCCTTTCTGCTTAGAAATCATTAATAGTTCTTTATTTCTGAACAAACTCACTTCAAACTATCAAGTGATAAATTTCAGACCTCTTACCTTGATCACTTCAGATCATAAATATCTCTGCTTGAGGGTGTTATTTTTTTGAAATATTTATTCTGTCCCTCTGGAAAATGCTCTTTCTCCTGACATGGGATGCTTGTTATGAAAATGAAAGATGTTTGAACTGAGAGATGACCGGAAACAATTGTACAATGGGTAAAAGATCTTTTTTTAACCATATAAATTTGACTAAAAACATACTTTTCAAAGTATATTTGAGATATTACACTGATTGCTCCCATGAAGCTGATGGGTATAATGAAGCTAGTAAATTTCCTTTACATTTGTGTTGGTCTGACAGACCCTCGTCTTTTTTATGTTACCCAGAGATCCCAGGGTGATTACAGCTCCTAAGTGAGGTATCTTGGTGGTAGTAAAATCTATTTGGTAAATAATGACAAGAAGATGATAAAAAAGGATAAGAATTAGTGATAACTCATATCTCAAGTGCTCTCTTCTGCTGAATTTACATCTGGTTTGTTAGTCAATGTTTTCAATTTTCATAGAAAGAGTTTTTATTCTAGAAATTCTTTATCTCATATAATCTCTTATGTGGCTGTTCAAAGCACCCTTGGAGCTTTATTTAAAAAGATACATACACTAATCTTACCAGCAATTGAGGATGGGGATGAAAAAATGAAATAGTCCTAGGTCAATGCCATCAAGAAGCTGACACCTGTCTAAAAGACAAAGCTACATAAAATATCAGACAGCATAAAAATGTTGGCATGAACAAAGTGCTGTAAGGATACAGAAAAGAGAACAAGTGACTTTGGGGATATCAGTGAAGGACTTAGTGTGAAGGTAATATCCAACTTGAACTTAAAGGGTGAGAAATATTTCACCAGGCAGAGATAGGAATAGGAGAATGGATTCTTAGAATAGAACAGATTAAACTCTTGGGAATGATCCTGCTTTCCACCAGTAATTTATTGTGCTACCATGTGAAATGTGAAAAAGTAACCATTTGGGGCTATTTTTTTTTTTTTTTTTTTTTTTTTTACTTTATAAGGACAACTTTGTACACCCAAGACCTTCAATAGGATCTGAAATTTTATTTAGAGAAGATTCTCAAGTATCCTTATGCTGAACACCTACATGGTAGATTCTGTGAAGCACATTTTCATTTTCAAGTTGCAATTACTTGTTCAGTACCTGGTCCACAAATGCCAATTATTCAACCAACATATACTTTGAAGCTATCTGCAACCTGCACACACTCAGTATATGTTAGGACAGCAATTCTGAATTGGGAGATGAAGTAAAAAGGGCACAGCAGAACATTAGGGGCAGGTGCGGCTTGAAAGAGAATATTTAATATTTTAACATAATTTTATGTCTGAAAAATGAAAAAGAAATTTCTTGCTTGTATAATGCAAATTACAAAGAGCATATCTCTCTTTGAGTTATAATAGCTGGCAGTAATACTTATGAGTTATCGTAGCTGGCAGTCATACTTAGAAGATAGAGTAAGAAAGAATTCAGAGTAAGCAGTGTAGGATACATGTTAGTTACCTGAAATGTTTTCCAATGTGTTCAATATAATTTATACTGTCATTTCTATTGCATATCTTGCATATGTAAATACATTCTTTCTGAAACCATACAATTATTTTATTTAAAAATAAGTTTCATGTGTTGGCTATGAGTTAGGTGGAGTAAGCACAGTCCATTCTATCTCTGCCAATGAATACAGATATAAAACCAGGACAAAAGGCATGGAGAGGCTATTTGATGACTTTGAGAAGTAAACAGTAGCAGATGGGTTGGGGAGGAATACCAGAATTCAAAGTACTGCCAAACTGCAGGTAAATTTAATGCTTTTTTCTTCAGGTCTCCCACTGCTTGTTCACAGGCAGAGTTGCAGTTGCAGATGTGTGTGGAAGATTATGGTAAATACTGGCTGGAGGACTGAAAAGGATTCCGTGGGTAAGTGGGAAGTACTGGGATATCACAGAGAGGAAGAAACTTGGGGAGGTGATTTCATAAAACTGTTTATGAACTCTTGGGCACAGCTGAAGCTGTCATGCCTGGGTCTAATTCTAATAAGCCTACCAAAGACACTGAGGACCTAAATAAAAGATAGAGCACCATCCAGGTCCCAGACTGAACATTCATGGCACAGATCATTCCTTCTGTACTCATGGGAGTACCTTCTTTTGAAGAGATTTTGGCCTTACCTGTTGGAGCATTACTATAACATGTATCCAAGTCTTCGTCAGATAATTCCAACATCCTTAACATCTTGGCTTTGGTGTCTATTAATTATTACCTTTTCTCATGTGAGTTTAGACTTCTATGGTTCTTCATTTGTCAAGCAATTTTCCATTGTATCCCAGAGATTTTGATTATGTTATGAGATTTTGGGTTTTGTATAAATCTTATGAAAAATATTGATATTTTTGTTTTAGCAAGCAACTGTTGTGGTTAATTTCAGTTTAGGTTGCAAATTTTGACCCATTTTCTGCTGTGGTTCTAGTATCAGTTCAGTTTTCAAAAGAATGAAAGAAAGCAAGTTTCAGTAAAGAGAAGAAATGAAGAAGCAATAGGAAATTTCAGAAATGAAAAAAGTAATTATCCCTCCACCCAAAAAAAGAAATTCACTGGATATACTCCAGAGCAGAATGGAGATGAGAGAAGATAGTCACTGAGCTTGAAGCTACATCAATAGAAATTATTCTATGTGAATAATAGAGATATAAATAATTTAAAAAATATGGACAGGTCATCCAGATGCTTGTGGGACAATTTTTAAAAATTCTAGGGCTTCCCTGGTGGCGCAGTGGTTGAGAATCCGCCTGCCGATGCAGGGGATACGGGTTCATGCCCCGGTCCGGGAAGATCCCACATGCCGCGGAGCGGCTGGGCCCGTGAGCCATGGCCGCTGGGCCTGCGCGTCCGGAGCCTGTGCCCCGCAACGGGAGAGACCACAACAGTGAGAGGCCCGCGTACCACAAAAAAAAAAAAAAAAAAAAATTCTAAGATTTTAGTCAGTTTCAGAAGAGGAGAAAGAGTGAAGAGTGTGGTGCTGAAAATATATTTGAAGAAATATGGCTCAAAACTACCCAAATCTGGCAAAGACCTATAAATTTGAGAAGCTCAGTGAAGCCCAACCAGGTGGAGGAGAAAAGAAATAAATGCATGCTCAGGCAATCAAGCTGCTAAAAACTAAAAACAAACAAACTAAAACAGAATAAAATCTAGAAAGCAATGCTATTACTTATAGGGAAGCAATGATGCGAATGAGTTCAGTTTGCAAATCAGAGACCATAGAGACAAGAAGGAAGTTCCACACATTAAAGTGCTGTAACAGAGGAAGAATAGAACTAACACCATGTTGGAACTGCCTCCCTCATTCTTTATATTATGTACTTTATTACTCTAGCCCTGAACATAAAGAGTTAAATAGTAGAGAAATGCTGCTTGTGCCCAAATAGCTCATTAAGTTCCCTGAAGTCAGTTCCCTGAAGAAAGTGCCCATCCCATGGTCTCGAGCTAGTTATGGTTACTACTTGTTATAGACAAGTTTGATTTCAGCCCAGAAACCTTACTAATAAGCAGAGCTAAGAATGGCAGAGTAAAAATAACTGCTAACAATTTGAATTTTTTGCAGATTTGCGATCCAGCCTACACGAGCAAGAAGAAGAATGAGGAAATGTTATGCTTCCCTTGAAGGCCTGGTGGCTCCAAGAAGTCTGCACTGAGCTTTACCATTTAATCTTGAACCTCCCACTTCCCCTTTCCCTTAACATAAAAGAAAGCTGAATTTTATTCTGAGTTAAGATTTTTTTAGGACACTAGTCTGCCATCTTCTCAGTTTCCTGGCTTTCGGAATAAAGTCGATATTCCTTGCCCCAACACCTTGTCTCTCCACTCATCCACCTGTTGTGTGGCAAGCAGTATGAGCTTGGACTCAATAAAAGTGATGGGAGAAAAAAATTATTAACTCAGAAGGCTATGTTCAGTGAAACTATCCTTCATGCATGCAAGTGAAATAATGACATTCTCCAATGAAGAAAATTCAGAGAAACTGTTGCCAGCATCAGTGCCTCTTGGGCATCAGCATGGGTTCCTGTTCCAGAGCACCAGAATTGGACATGCACAGAGACATGAGCCCTGAAATGTTTAAACACCTTTGCATAATACCACTGGATCATGGACTCCAAGTGCATGGAGACACCTTTGAAGTGCCATTTGCACAAGCCCAAGCAGATTTACAGGGGGGAGTTTCCATCTCTTACCAGGGAATTGTTTGCTGTCATCGATAGTGCCAGTGCCCGAGGTCCTGCTTGTGACAGCTGGCCAGACTGGCTATAGCTTCTGACTGGTGGTAGCTGGAATGTCATTGTGCTGGGTAAAGAGCTCCCTTTGGTGTCAAGCAGGTGTGGTGTAGAAAATGGGGCAGAAGAGACTGGGTCCAGTTGCTGAGAGGACATAAATGCTGTGGTTGCTTTGTGGCTTCTGTTACTCAGCATAAAACAATAGCCTTGTCAGACTGAAGATACATGTACAGAAAAAGTGCAGCTGTAAGCATGCACTCCAGCCTCAAAGCCTCAGCTTCAACCGGTGTTAAGCTTGCTCAGGCTCCAGTGCTGGCTGGCTTTGCTGCTGGAGGAAGTCTGGCTTGCAGGGCAGCTCTCAGACCTGCCACGACCAGTGATCTGAAAGAGCCATCCCTGCCTGCCCACCTGCCTTGAGGCAATCACCACTTTTGTGACAGTGTTGTGCTATGACATTTATTTCCCCTTCTTTTTTATTTTCCAAGATTACAGGAGAAAAGTGGGCTACAACTATTTAAAGAGGTAAAGTGTGAGTCAATTCTCATTTGATTTGTAAAGGAAACTACAGAAGGACAACTAACTCAGATCCTAAAATGTAATGCACATAACCACCCACCTTGACGGCTCAGCTTCTTTTCACTAAAGTGACTCAGAGCTTCCTCCAAGCCTAGGACTTCTACCTATTCTAACTGCTCTTAATCGCTGCTCTTAATCTCTGAGAAGCTTTTCTTGCTGTATTTCCTCTCTGCAAGTGCTACCCAAGCCTCTTCCAGGAGGACCAAATGGAATCAGTCACATCGTTCCTTATCTTCCATTTCTTTTCAACCACAAGGCCACTGACTTGTTCTACATTGTGTAAAAAACTCAAAATTTGAACAGCTCATGAGGGCAGGCCAGCACAGATCAGCTGCTTGTTGGGGTCTAGTGGAAGGGGTGGCTCTGGGTCCCCTAGTGGGGGGCGGATCTCACCCTCTGCCAGGCCCACCTGCCTCACCACCTCTATGTACTGACTTACAAAACACACCAGTAACCCATAGACCTTAACCGCATTATAGGGGCATCAATTAGGCGAAGAAATGTTCACTGCAAACCAGATATTTGACTTGCTCTCTGAAGATCTGAATGCACTCATAAAGTATTTTGTCTTGTACTGAGATTCTTCAGTTGTCAACAGGAGACAGCCTGGCTGCTGGATATAAAAGTTGAAAACCTTTTCCCTTTTGTTTCTTAAAACCAGGAAGTGCTAAGTTGAAGACTTAATTATGAAAAAAGTATAACTTTCAGCAAAGCTTGGTATAGTTTTCTGTTGAAAACTTCAAAATTGAGTTTTGAATACATTATATCTGAAACACAAGCATTATTTTTCTTTATGATTTACCTTGAACATACAGAGACAGAATCCAGCAAATTGTCTCTTAAAATGCCTCATCATTTTCTTGTCTTAATGAAGCTTACAAAGACAAGGCTCTTAAAAGCTATTTCAAAGAGAATATCCAAATCCAATCTCTGCAGGATGAATTCAGGCAATATTTTCCTGATGTTGTTCCTGAAAATGCCATTTAGAAGTTTATGAGGAAAACTTTTCTTATTAATGTTGAGTCATTGTCAGATTTTAAGAGGGATTTTAGAATTCAAATTTGATATAACTGTCAAAAAGAATATATGGCACGTCACTTTGGAGATTTTGGGGGCAAAATATCTCTCTGTAACAAGAGAAGAGCATTTGAATGCCATCTATTTTCATCAGTATACATTTGCAAAGTTTTTTTTTTTTTTCTTTTTTTCTGTACTTCTGTCTCTGAAAGCAAAGTAGTACAGTGGGCTCAGGGGTGGCCATTAGCATCATTACCAAATACTTCTGGTTCCCTGTTTTTCAACACCTGATAGGATTACAATTCCTGACTCACTTTAGCTTGCGTGGGGCTGTGTGAATAGTTTTGGTTAGTAAGTTATGAGTGGGAAGGAGACATGCTACTTCCAGCTTAACATTTAATGCCAAAGTGAGACACTCCAGAACTCTTTCCCATGGCCTCAGTCACCTGCCATTTACATTTCCTAGGGCTGCCATAACAAATTACTACAGAATAGGTGGCTCAAAACAACAGGCATTTATTATCTCACAGTTTAGGAGGCCAGAAATACAAAGTCAAGGAGTCAGCAGGGTTCATTCCTTCTAATGGAGAAACCATTCCAACTATGCTTATTGCTTAGCTCCTGGTGGTTGTTGGCAATCTTGGCAATTTTTGCTCATAGACGCATCACTCCAAGCTCTGCCTCCATCATCACATCACCATCTCTGTGTCTATGTGTTCTCTCCTCTTCTTATAAGGGCACCAGGAATTGAATTTAGGGCCCAGACTAAATACAGGATGATTTTATCTCAGTATTCTTAACTAGTTTCATCTGCAAAGGACCTATTTCCAAATATGGTCACATTCTGAGGTTCCAGGTGGACATGAATTTTGGAGAACATGATTCAACCCGCTACACCAGCCATGGTCCAGAAACTTGATGTTCCATAAGTCTGGGATCCAGAGTGAAGATCACATGGAACAGAGCCTCAGCCAACTTACAGTGTGCTGAGAGGATAAGTGAGAAAGAAATCTGTACCACTGGAAGCTCCTGAGATTTCAGGGATGTTTGTTACCAAGCATCCTTGGACAGACACAGGATTGGTGTTTAAAGTGAATCTTTTAAGTGTTCAGTCTTCCATCCTTCCTGGTGTGAAAAAGTCTGTTTTAAGCAAATGGACTCAGTGGTCACATTAACATCAAATGATTAAGATACAAATACATATTTTTGTAATAATATGTATATACACACACACACACACACATATATATATATACATTTTTCTTCTAAAATTCCTCTTGCTTTGATATTTTTGTCACAATGTTTATTTTGACATTCAAGTAATTCAGGTAAATGAATTTGTTATTCAAAGGTCAATCTGTCATTTTAAATAAAATGTCAGTCAAAATCCAAGTAGTTTTTTAAATATAAAAACATGACACACAGTTCATTATACAAAAAGTAGAAGAGCCATGATGGTACGGGTACCTCATATTAGCCTGTAGTTTTCTGTGTTCTCTTTTTAGGATTTTGCTTTTGCTTTCCTCACTGAATAAATTAGATAACTTTTTTTCCAGTGCCTTGAAATAGTTTCAACATCACAGGAAATGCGTTTTTTTAAAGTTTGGTGGAAATATTCTGTACCATATCTGCATATGGTCTTTATCATAGGTGGTGTTATTCCGCACATTTCTTAATTCATATTGCTCTATTGATCTATTTAGATTTTACTTTCTTAAGCCAATTTTGGTAATATAGCATTTTCCTTGGAAATAGAGCATTTTCAGTAAGATTTTAACATGACCATGAATTTTTATATAATATGTATATATTTTAATATGTTATAGAATTATGATCAATATAAATAAGGTATTTTCCTTATTTTCTTTTTTCTTGAATTTTTGAATTTTATTTAATTTATTTATTTATACAGCAGGTTCTTACTAGTTATCCATTTTATACACAATAGTGTATATATGTCAATCCCAATCTCCCAATTCCTCACACAACCAACACCCCCACTGCTTTCCCGTTTTGGTGTTCATACGTTTGTTCTCTACACCTGTGTCTCTATTTCTGCCCTGAAAACTGGTTCATCTGTACCATTTTTCTAGGTTCCACACATATGCATTAATATACCATATTTGTTTTTCTCTTTCTGACTTATTTCACTCTGTATGACAGTCTCTAATCCATCCACATCTCTGCAAACAACCCAATCTGATTCCTTTTTATGCCTGAGTAATATTCCATTGTATATATGTACCACATTTTCTTTATCCATTCGTCTGTCAATGGGCATTTTGGTTGCTTCCATTACCTAGCTATTGTAAATAGTGCTGCAATGAATATTAGGGTGCATGTGTCTATTTGAATTACAGTTTTCTCTGGGTATATGCCTAGTAGTGGGATTGCTGGGTCATATGGTAATTCTATTTTTAGTTTTTTAAGGAACCTCCATACTGTTCTCCATAGTGGATGTATCAATTTAAATTCTCAACAACAGTGCAAGAGGGTTCCCTTTTCCCCACACCTTCTCCAGCTTTTATTGTTTTTCTGATCATGCCCATTCTAACTGGTGTGAGGTGATACCTCATTGTAGTTTTGATTTGCATTTCTCTAATAATTAGTGATGTTGAGCATCTTTTCATGTGCTTCTTGGCCATCTGTATGTCTTCTTTGAAGAAATGTCTATTTAGGTCTTTTGCCCATTTTTGCATTGGTTTATATATATATATTTTTTTAATATGGATTTGCATGAGCTGTTTATATGTTTTGGAGATTAATCCTTTGTCTATTGATTCATATGCAAATATTTTCTCCCATTCTGAGGGCTGTCATTTTGTATTGTTTGTAGTTTCCTTTGCTGTGCAAAAGCTTTAAGTTTCATTAGGTCCCATTTATTTATTTTTCTTTTTATTTCCATTACTCTGGGAGATGGATCATAAAAGATCTTGCTGTGATTTATGTCAGAGTGTTCTTCCTATATTTTCTTCTAAGAGTTTTATAGTATCCAGTGTTACATTTAAGTCTCAAATCTACTTGAGTTTGTTTTTGTGTATGGTGTTAGGTAGTATTCTAATTTCATTCTTTTACATGTAGCTGTCCTGTTTTCCCAGCACCACTTATTGAAGAGACTGTTTTTCTACATTGTATATCCTTGCCTCCTTTGTCAGAGATTAGTTGATCATAGGTGCGTGGGTTTAATTCTGGGCTTTCTATCCTGTTCCATTGATCTATATTTCTCTTTTTGTGCCAGTACCATATTGTCTTCATTACTGTAGATTTGTAGTATAGCCTGAAGTAAGGGGATTCTGATTCCTCTAGCTCTGTTCTTTCCCTCAAGACTGTTTTGGCTATTCGGGGTCTTTTGTGTCTCCATACAAATTATAAGATTTTTTGTTCTAGGTCTGTAAAAAATGCCATTGGTAATTTGATAGGGATTGCACTGAATCTGTAAATTGCTTTTGGTAGTATAGTCATTTTCAGAAAATTGATTCTTCTAATCCAAGAATATGGTATATCTCTCCCTTTGTTTGTATCATCTTTAGTTTCTTTCATCAGTGTCTTATAGTTTCCTGCATACAGGTCTTTTGTCTCCCTAGGTACGTTTATTCCTAGGTATTTTATTCTTTTTGTTGCAATGGTAACTGGGAGTGTTTCCTTAATTTGTCTTTCAGATTTTTCATCATTAGTGTATAGGAATGCAAGAGATTTCTGTGCATTAATTTTGTATCCTGCAACTTTACCAAATACATTGCTTAGCTTTAGCAGTTTTCTGATGGAATCTTTAGGATTCACTATGTATAGTATCATGTCATCTGCAAACAGTGAGAGTTTTACTTCTTCTTTTCCAATTTGTATTACTTTTATTTCTTTAACTTCTCTGATTGCTGTGGCCAGGACTTCCAAAACTATGTTGAATAAGAGTGGTGAGAGTGGACATCCTTGTCTTGTTCCTGATCTTAGAGTAAATGCTTTCAGTTTTTCACCATTGAGAATGATATTTGCTGTGGGTTTGTCATATATGGCCATTGTTATGTTGAGGTAGGTTCCCTCTATGCCCACTTTCTGGAGAGTTTTTATCATAAATGGGTGTTGAATTTTGTCAAAAGATTTTTCTGCCTCTATTAAGATGATCATATGGTTTTTATTCTTCAGTTTGTTAATATGGAGTATCATATTGTTTAATTTGCATATATTGAAGAATCCTTGCCTCCCTGGGAGAAATCTCACTTTATCATGGTGTATGATCCTTTTAATGTGTTGTTGGATTCTGTAGCATTTTGTTGAGGATTTTTGCATCTGTATTCACCAGTGATATTGGTCTGTAATTTTTTTTTTTCTTGTAGTATCTTTGTCTGGTTTTGGTATCAGAGTGATGGTGGTCTCATAGAATGAGTTTGGGAGTGTTCCTTCCTCTGCAATTTTTTGGAAGGGTTTGAGAAGGATGGGTGTTAACGCTTCTCTAAAGATTTGATAGAATTCACCTGTGAAGCCATCTAGTCCTGGACTTTTGTTTGTTGGAAGATTTTTTTTTTTTTTTTGGCAGTACGCTGGCCTCTCACTGTCCCAGCCTCTCCTATTGTGGAGCACAGTCTCTGGACGTGCAGACTTAGTGGCCATGACTCATGGCGCAGCCGGTCCGCAGCATGAGGGATCTTCCCAGATCAAGGCACGAACCCGCGTCCCGTGCATCGGCAGGTGGACTCCCAACCACTGTGCCACCAGGGAAGCCCTGTTGGAAGATTTTTAATCACAGTTTCAATTTCATTACTTGTGACTGGTCTGATCATAATTTCTATTTCTTCCTGGTTCAGTTTTGGAAGGTTATACTTTTCTAAGAATTTGTCCATTTTATTGGTATAGAGTTTCTTGTAGTAGTCTCTTGTGATGCTTTGTATTTCTGTGTTGTTGGTTGTAACTTCTCCTTTTTCATTTCTAATTTTATTGATTTGAGTCCTCTCCCTCTTTTTCTTGATGAGTCTGTCTAATGGTTTATCAATTTTGTTTATCATCTCTAAGAACCAGCTTTTAGTTTTATTGGTCTTTGTTGTTGTTTTCTTTGTTTCTATTGCATTTATTTCTGCTCTGTTCTTTATGATTTCTTTCCTTCTATTAACTTTATGTTCTGTTTGTTCTTCTTTATCTAGTACCTTTAGGTGTAAGGTTAGATTGTTTATTTGAGATTTTTCTTGTTTCTTGAGGTAGGATTGTATTGCTATAAACTTCCCTCTTAGAACTGCTTTTGTTGCAGCCCATAGCTTTTGGATCATCGTGTTTTCATTGTAATTTGTCTCTAGGTATTGTTTGATTTCCTCTTTGATTTCTTCAGTGATCTCTTGGTTATTAAGTAATGTATTGGTTAGCCCATTTGTTTCTGTTTTTTAGGTTATTTTCCCTGTAATTGACTTCTCATCTCATAACATTGCAGTCAGAAAAGATGCTTGATATGATTTCAATTTTCTTAAATTTACTGAGACTTGATTTGTGACCCAAGATGTGATCTATCCTGGAGAATGTTCCATATGCACTTGAGAAGAAAGTGTAATCTGCTGTTTTTGGATGGAATGTCAGAAAAATATCAATTAAATCTAGCTGGTCTATTGTGTCATTTAAAGCTTGTGTTTCCTTATTAATTTTCTGTCCATTGGTGTGAGATGTTAAAGTCCCCCACTATTATTGTGTTACTGTTGATTTCCTCTTTATAGCTGTTAGTAGTTGTTTTATGTATTGAGGTGCTCCTGTGTTGAGTGCATATACATTTATAATTGTCATATCTTCTTCTTGGATTGATCCCTTGATGATTATGTAGTGTCCTTCCTTGTCCTTGTAACATTCTTTATTTTAAAGTCTATTTTATCTGAAATGAGTATTGCTACTCCAGCTTTCTTTTGATTTCCATTTGCATGTAATATTTTTTTCCATCCCCTCACTTTTAGTCTGTATGTGTCCCTAAGTCTGAAGTAGGTCACTTTTAGACAACATATATATGGGTCCTGTTTTTGTATGCATTCAGAGAGCCTGTGTCTTCTGGTTGGAACATTTAATTCATTCACATTTAAGGTAATTATTGATATTTATGTTCCTATTACCATTTTCTTAATTGTTATGGGTTTGTTTTTGTAGGTCCTTTTCTTTTCTTTTGTTTCCCACTTAGAGAAGTTCCTTTAGCATTTGTTGTAGAGCTGGTTTGGTGGAGCTGAATTCTCTTAACTTTTGCTTGTCTGTAAAGCTTTTGATTTCTTTGTTGAATCTGAATGAAATCCTTGCCAGGTAGAGTAATCTTGGTTGTAGGCTCTTCCCTTTCATCACTTTAAATATATCATGTCACTCCCTTCTGGCTTGTAGAGTTTCTGCTGAGAAATGAGCTGTTAATCTTATGGGAGTTCCCTTGTATGTTATTCGTCATTTTTCCCTTGTTGCTTTCAATAATTTTTCTTTGTTGTTATTGTTTGTCATTTTGAGTACTATGTGTGTAGGTCTGTTTCTCCTTGGGTTTATCATGCCTGGTACTCTCTGTGCTTCCTGGACTTGGGTGGCTATTTCGTTTCCTATGTTAGGGAAGTTTTTGAGTATAATCTCTTTAAATATTTTCTTGTGTCCTTTTGCTCTCTCTTCTCCTTCTTGGACCCCTATAATATGAATGTTGTTGCATTTAATATTGCCCCGGAGTCTCTTATGCTGTCTTCATTTCTTTTCATTCCTTATTCTGTTCCTTGGCAGTGAATTCGACCATTCTGTCTTCCAGGTCACTTATCCGGTCTTCTGCCTCAGTTATTCTGCTACTGATTCCTTCTAGTGTATTTTTCATTTCAGTTATATTGTTCATCTCTGTGTGTTTGTTATTTAATTCTTCTAAGTGTTTGTTGTTTAATTCTTCTAGGTCTTTGTTAAACATTTCTTGCATCTTCTCAATCTTTGCCTCCATTCTTTTTCTGAGGACCTGGATCATCTTCACTATCATTATTCTGAATTCTTTTTCTGGAAGGTTGCCTATCTCTACTTCATTTAATTTTTTTTTCTGGGTTTTTTTCTTGTTCCTTCATCTGGTACATAGCCCTCTGCCTTTTCATCTTGTCTATCTTTTTGTGAATGTGTTTTTTTCCCCCCACAGGCTATAGGATTTTAGCTCGTCTTGATTCTGCTGTCTGCCCTCTGGTGGATGAGGCTATTTAAGAGACTTGTGCAAGTTTCCTGATGGGAGGCACTGGTGGTGGGTAGGGGTGGGTATTGCTCTGTTGGGCAGAGCTCAGTAAAACTTTAATCTGCTTGTCTGCTGATGGGTGGGACTGGGTTCCCTCCCCGTTGGTTGTTTGGCCTGAGGTGACCCAACCCTGGAGCCTACCCGGTTATTTGGTGGGGCTAATGGCAGACTCTGGGAGGGCTCATGCCAAGGAATACATCCCAGAATTTCTGCTCCAGTGTCCTTGTCCTCATGGTGAGACACAGACACTCCCTTCCTCTGCAGGAGACCCTCCAACACTAGCAGGTAGGTCTGGTTCAGTCTCCTACAGGGTCACTGCTCCTTGCTCTGGGTCCCGATGCACACGCTACTTTGTGTGTGCCTTCCAAGAGTTAATCTCTATTTCCCCCAGTCCTGTTGAAGTCTTGCAATCAAGTCAAACTAGCCTTCAAAGTCTGGTTCTCCAGGAATTCCTCCTCCCATTGCCAGACCCCCAGGTTGGGAAGCCTGATGTGGGCCTCAGAACCTTTACTCCAATGGGTGCACTTCTGTGGTATAAGTGTTCTCCAGTTTGTGAGTCACCCACCCAGCAGTTATGGGATTTGATTTTATTGTGATTGTGTCCCTCCGACCATCTCATTGTGACTTCTCCTTTGTCTTTGGATGTGGGGTATATTTTTTGGTGAGTTTCAGTGTCTTTCTCTCTTTTTTTTTTTTTTTTTTTTTTTTTTTGTGTGTGTGGTATGTGGGCCTCTAACTGTTGTGGCCTCTCCTGTTGTGGAGCACAGGCTCTGGACGCACAGGCTCAGTGGCCATGGCTCACGGGCCCAGCTGCTCTGAGGCATGTGGGATCTTCCCAGACTGGGGCATGAACCTGCGTCCCCTGCATCAGCAGGCAGACTCTCAACCACTGCGCCACCAGAGAAGCCCTGGTGTCTTTCTCTTGATGATTGTGCAGCAATTAGTTGTGAGTCTGGTGCTCTCACAAGAGTGAGTGAGCTCACATCTTGCTACTCTGCAATCTTGAACCCATTTTCCTTATATTTTTTATATCCCATTTCTTACTTTGAATGATACAAATTCTTATTTTTAATTATTTCTTAGTTTTTATTTTAACAATGGTTTCTTTTCTAACCTCCTCTACTCTTTTCTTTCTTTCTTCATATAGAGATATGTGTATGTAAAGGTATGTCTGTGTATACAAATATATGTTGTAGAGACAGCAATGTGGCAGCTCATCACTCTGACTTTGATTGTGTTGAGATCTTCTCCTGGGGTCCCTTTAATACACATTTAGTTTTCTATTTGCATCCAATGATTTGGAGGTTGGAAAACTTTCCTTTCATGTCTGTTCTATTTCTACCAAAATTTTATAGTTTTCTGACATTTTCTTCTTCCTGATGCCGATAAAACTTACTCATTAGAAGGAGCCATGGGCAAAAGGGACAAGAGAGTTAAACACATAGGCTGAGCTCACTATTCTAAATCAGAACACTCCTTCCTTGATTTTGAATAATTTGTTATTTCTCATGATTCCAGCCAAGTGCCTGGTACATAGTAAACTGTTAAGAAATAAGTATTGATTGATTTTCAGTAGGTTGAAATAATCACTTTCTGCAAGAGAGTGAATCTATTAGAATTTAGAAATAGAAACTGAAGTTTAAAGATTATTCTACTTTATAGTTTATTATTATTTCTCATTTAGCAAACATATATGAGGTGCACCTCATTTCAGTCAATATATGGAGCACAGAATAATACAATGGCATGATTCCTGCCATTGAGGTTCTTATAGGCTTCTAAGTCTCCACTTTGTTTTCAGTGCCTAATGCCATCCTTCTTAATATAGTAAATACTATTGTACATCCTTATACTTTAGAGTGATAAAACCCTTGATACTTTCCAAGGTACTTTATCAGATTATGGTATCTCATTTGGTCCACACAACAACCTTCACACGTTAGTTTGGTTTTACTGGTTATGAAAAGCAGGCTCTGGGAGTTAAAAAAATATTGTCAAAGTTTATACAGACTGCAAAATGTGGTGATAAGGAATCTAAATTCAAGGTAGTCACATGTTATCATCTCTCTCTTTAATCAAGATTAAAAGCACCAAAGATATTATTAACCTGGGAAAGTTACTGAGCCTTCGGAGCTTTGAATAGAGTGCATTGTACTGGGCAGCTACATTGAGACCCCAAACTCACAAGAAGAGCCCTGAATGAACACCAACATCAATTATATGTGGGGAGGTGTGTTACGTTTATCAATTGCTTAGATCCTCAAGTGACATAAATCCTATGGAGGAAGGAGGATGAAACTCTGGCAGAACAGTAAGGGACGCTGTGATGCTGAAAGAAAAATCAGTACGCCCAATGGCTGTTATCACAGATAAATCAGAAGGGGAATTAGAACAGTGAAAGTGACAAAATATGGGAATAAAAGGTATAAAAACTGGAATAAAAGTGAAATTCAGTGACCCATTCAGCTCTTTGGGGATTCCTGAATGATTGGCATTTAGTAGCTATCCAGATGGATGGGAAAGGTGTTAACCTGTCACCAGGCTTTTGGCATCCTATAGACAGTGGGTTACATGCCATTTTGTGGAAAAGTTAAATTAAAGCTAAATCAGAGATATAGGAGAAGATGGCGGAAGAGTAAGACGCGGGGATCACCTTCCTCCTCACAGATACATCAGAAATACATCTACACATGGAACTTCTCCTATAGAACACCCACCGAACGCTGGCAGAAGACCTCAGACCTCCCAAAAGGCAAGAAACTCCCCACGTACCTGGGTAGGGCAAAAGAAAAAAAGAATAAACAGAGACAAAAGAATAGGGATGGGACCTGCACCAGTGGGAGGGAGCCGTAAAGGAGGAAAGGTTCCCACACACTAGAAGCCCCTTCGCGGGCGGAGACTGCGGGTGGCGGAGGGGGAAGCTTCAGAGCTGCGGAGGAGAGCGCAGCCACAGGGTGCGGAGGGCAAAGCGGAGAGATTCCCGCACGGAGGATCGGTGCCGATTAGCACTCACCAGCCCGAGAGGCTTGTCTGCTCACCCGCCGCGGCGGGCGGGGCTGGGAACTGAGCCTCGGGCGGATCCCAGGGAAAGGTCTGGAGTTGGCAGAGTGAAAACAGCCTGAAGGGGTTAGCGCACCACGGCTGGCCGGGAGGGAGTTCGGGAGAAGTCTGGAGCTGCCGAAGAGGCATGAGACCTTTTCCTCCCTCTTTGCCTCCTGCTGCGCGAGGAGAGGGGTTTAAGCGCACCGCTTAAAGGAGCTCCAGAAATGGGCGCGGAGCTGCCGAAGAGACAAGAGACTTTTTCTTGCCTCTTCGCTTCCTGGGGCGCGAGGAAAGAGAATTAAGGGCACCACATAAAGGAGCTCCAGAAACGGGCGCAAGCTGTGGCTGTCGGCATGGACAGCAGAGATGGGTGTGGGACGCTAGGGTTGCTACTGCCGCCACCAAGAGGCCTGTGTGCGAGCACAGGTCACTCTCCATACCGCCTCTCCCGGGAGCCTGTGCAGCCCACCAGTGCCGGGGTCCCGGGATCCTGGGACTGCTTCCCCGGGAAAAGGCGCGGCGCACCTCGGGCCGGAGCAGCGTCATGCCGGCCTCTGCCGCCGCAGACTCGCCCCACATCCGTGCCCCCCGCCCCCCCGCCTGAGTGAGCCAGAGACCACAAATCAGCTGCTCCGTTAACGCTGCTCCTTTGACCCCGCCCTCTCTGAGCGAAGGGCAGACGCCCTCGGACGACCTGCGCGCAGAGGCGGGGCCAGGTCCAGAGCTGAGCCCCAGGAGCTGTGCGAACAAAGAGAGGTCCCTCCCAGCAGCCTCAGAAACAGCGGGTTAAAGCTCCACAGTCAGCTTGAAGTGCCCTGCATCTGAAGAAAACCTGACTAGACAGTGAAATATCCCAGGTTGAGGAAGTGGACTTTGGGTGCAAGATATACTATTATTTTCCCCTTTTTTCTTTTTGTGAGTGTGTATGTGGGTGCTGCTGTGTGAGATTTTGTCTGTGTCGCTTTGTTTTCACCATTTGTCCTGGGGTTAGACCGACCTTTTTTTTTTTTTTTTTTTTTTTTGGTCTTTTTTTTTTTTTTTTCCTTTAATAGAAATTTTTCTTCTTAATAATTATTTTGTTATTTTAATAACTGTATTTTACCCTACTTTATTTTGTCTTCTCCCCTTTCTTTCTTCCTTTCTTCCCTCCTTTCTTTCCTATTTCCCTCCTTCCTTCCTTCCTCCCTTCCTTCCTTTATTCCCTCCTTCCTTCCTCCCTTCCTTTCTTCCTCCCTCCCTTCCTTTCTCCCTTCCTCCTTTCTTCCTTCCTTTCTTGACTTTCTATTTTTTTCTCCCTTTTGTTTTGAGCCGTGTGGATTAAAGTCTCTTGGCACTCCAGCCAGGTGTCAAGGCTGTGTCTCTGAGGTGGGAGAACTAACCTCAGGACACTGGTCCACAAGAGACCTCTCAGCTCCACGTAATATCAAATGGCGAAAATCTCCCAGAGAGCTCCATCTCAACACCAAGACCCAGATTCACTCAAGGACCAGCAACGAACAGTGATGGACACCCTATACCCAACAAAGAGCGAGACAGGTCTACAGCCCCATCCATTAGCAGAGAGGCTGCCTAGAATCACAATAAGGCTACCGACATCCCCATACACGCCCCCAGATGTGGACCTGCCCACCAGGGAGACAGGATCCAGCCTCATCCACCAGAACAGGGGCACTGGTCCCCCCAACCAGGAAACCTGCTCAACCCACTGAACCAACCTCAGCCACTAGGGACAGCCACCAAAAATAGTTAGAAATACGAACCTGCAGCCTGCAAAAGGGAGACCCCAAACACAGTAAGATAAGCAAAATGAGAAGACAGAAAAACACACAGCAGATGAAGGAACAAGATAAAAACACACCAGACCTAACAAATGAAGAGGTAATAGCCAATCTACCTGAAAGAGAATTTAGAATAATGATGGTGAAGATGATGCAAAATCTTGGAAATAGAATAGACAAATTGCAAGAAACAGTTAACAAGGACCTAGAAGAAATAAAGAGGAAGCAAGTAACGATGAGCAACACAATAAATGAAATGAAAAATACTCTAGACGGGGTCAGTAGCAGAATAACTGAGGCAGAAGGACGGATAAGTGACCTGGAAGATAAAATAGTGGAAATAACTACTGCAGAGCAGAAGAAAGAAAAAAGAATGAAAAGAACTGAGGACAGTCTCAGACACCTCTGGGATAACATTAAACGCACCAACATTCGAATCATAGGGGTCCCAGAAGAAGAAGAGAAAAAGAAAGGGACTGAGAAAATATTTGAAGAGATTATAGTTGAAAACTTCCCTAATATAGGAAAGGAAATAGTCAACCAAGTCCAGGAAGCACAGAGAGTCCCATACAGGATAAACCCAAGGATAAACACGCCGAGACACATAATAATCAAACTGTCAAAAATTAAATACAAAGAAAACATATTAAAAGCAGCAAGGGAAAAACAACAAATAACACACAAGGGAATCCCCATAAGGCTAACATCTGATCTTTCAGCAGAAACTCTACAAGCCAGAATGGAGTGGCAGGACATATTTAAAGTGATGAAGGAAAAAACCTACAACCAAGATTACTCTACCCAGCAAGGATCTCATTCAGATTTGATGGAGAAATTAAAACCTTCACAGACAAGCAAAAGCTGAGAGAGTTCAGCACCACCAAACCAGCTTTACAACAAATGCTAAAGGAACTTCTCTAGGCAAGAAACACAAGAGAAGGAAAAGACCTACAAGAACAACCCGAAACAATTAAGTAAATGGTAATAGGAATGCACATATCAATAATTACCTTAAATGTAAATGGATTAAATGCTCCCACCAAAAGACACAGACTGGCTGAATGGATACAAAAACAGAACCTATATATATGCTGTCTACAAGAGACCCACTTCAGACCTAGGGACACTTACAGATTGAAAATGAGGGCATGGAAAAAGATATTCCATGGCAATGGAAATCAGAAGAAAGCTGGAGTAGCAATTCTCATATCAGACACAATAGACTTTAAAATAAAAACTATTACAAGAGACAAAGAAGGACACTACATAATGATCAAGGGATCGATCCATGAAGAAGATATAACAATTGTAAATATTTATGCACCCAACATAGGCGCACCACAATACATAAGGCAAATACTAACAGCCATAAAAGGGGAAATCGACAGTAACACAATCATAGTAGGGGACTTTAACACCCCACTGTCACCAATGGACAGATCATCCAAAATGAAAATAAATAAGGAAACATAAGCTTTAAATGATACATTATACAAGATGGATTTACTTGGTATTTATAGGACATTCCATCCAAAAACAACAGAATACACATTTTTCTCAAGTGCCCATGGAATGTTCTCCAGGATAGATCATATCTTGGGTCACAAATCTAGCCTTGGCAAATTTAAGAAAATTGAAATCGTATCAAGTATCTTTTCTGACCACAACGCTATGAGACTAGATATCAATTACAGGAAAAGATCTGTAAAAAATACAAACACATGGAGGCTAAAAAATACACTACTTAATCACGAAGTGATCACTGAAGAAATCAAAGAGGAAATCAGAAAGTACTTAGAAACAAATGACAATGGAGACACGACGACCCAAAACCTATGGGGTACAGCAAAAGCAGTTCTAAGAGGGAAGTTTATAGCAATACAATCATACCTTAAGAAACAGGAAGCATCTCGAATAAACAACTTAACTTTGCACCTAAAGCAATTAGAGAAGGAAGAACAAAAAAACCCCAAATTTTGCAGAAGGAAAGAAATCATAAAGATCAGATCAGAAATAAATGAAAAAGAAATGAAGGAAATGATAGCAAAGATCAATAAAAGTAAAAGCTGGTTCTTTGAGAAGATAAATAAAATTGATAAACCATTAGCCAGACTCATCAAGAAAAAAAGGGAGAAGACTAAAATCAATAGAATTAGAAATGAAAAAGGAGATGTAACAACTGATACTGCAGAAATACAAAAGATTATTGGAGATTACTACAAGCAATTCTATGCCAATAAAATGGACAACCTGGAAGAAATGGACAAATTCTTAGAAATGCACAACCTGCCAAGACTGAACCAGGAAGAAATAGAAAATATGAACAGACCAATCACAAGAACTGAAATTGAAACTGTGATTAAAAATCTTCCAACAAACAAAAGCCCAGGACCAGATGGCTTCACAGGCGAACTACATCAAACATTTAGAGAAGAGCTAACACCTATCCCTCTCAAACTCTTCCAAAAGACAGCAGAGGGAGGAACACTCGCAAACTCATTCTATGAGGCCACCATCACCCTGATACCGAAACCAGACAAAGAGGTCACAAAGAAAGAAAACTACAGGCCAATATCACTGATGAACATAGATGCAAAAATCCTCAACAAAATACTACCAAACAGAATCCAACAGCACATTAAAAGGATCATACACCATGATCAAGTGGGGTTTATTCCAGGAATGCAAGGATTCTTCAATATACGCAGATCAATCAACGTGATACACCATATCAGCAAACTGAAGGAGAAAAACCATATGATCATCTCAATAGATGCAGAGAAAGCTTTTGACAAAATTCAACACCCATTTATGATAAAAACCCTGCAGAAAGTAGGCATACAGGGAACTTTCCTCAATATAATAAAGACAATATATGACAAACCCACAGCCAGCATTTTTCTCACTGGTGAAAAACTGAAACCATTTCCACTAAGATCAGGAACAAGACAAGGTTGCCCACTCTCACCACTCTTATTCAACCTAGTTTTGGAAGATCTAGCCACAGCAATTAGAGAAAATAAAGAAATAAAAGGAATCCAAATAGGAAAAGAAGAAGTAAAGCTGTCACTGTTTGCAGATGACATGATACTATACATAGAGAATACTAAGGATGCTACCAGAAAACTATTAGAACTAATCAATGAATTTGGTAAAGTAGCAGGATACAAAATTAATGCCCAGAAATCTCTGGCATTCTTATACACTAATGATGAAAAATCTGAGAGTGAAATTAAGAAAACACTCCCATTTACCATTGCAACAAAAAGAATAAAATATCTAGGAATAAACCTACCTAAGGAGACAAAAGACTTGTATGCAGAAAACTATAAGACACTGATGAAAGAAATTAAAGATGATACAAATAGGTGGAGAAATATACCATGTTCATGGATTGGAAGAATCAACATAGTGAAAATGACTCTATTACCCAAAGCAATCTACAGATTCAATGCAATCCCTATTAAATTACCACTGGCATTTTTTACAGAACTAGAACAAAGAATTTCACAATTTGTATGGAAACACAAAAGGCCCCGAATAGCCAAAGCAATCTTGAGAACGAAAAATGGAGCTGGAGGAATCAGGCTCTCTGACTTCAGACTATACTACCAGGCCGCAGTAATCAAGACAGTATGGTACTGGCACAAAAACAGAAATATAGATCAATGGAACAGGATAGAAAGCCCAGAGATAAACCCACACACATATGGTCACCTTATCTTTGATAAAGGAGGGAAGGAAACACAGTGGAGAAAAGACAGCCTCTTCAATAAGTGGTGCTGGGAAAACTGGACAGCTACCTGTAGAAGTATGAAATTAGAACACTCCCTAACACCATACACAAAAATAAACTCAAAATGGGTTAAAGACCTAAATGTAAGGCCAGACACTATCAAACTCTTAGAGGAAAACATAGGCAGAACACTCTATGACATCAATCACAGCAAGATCCTTTTTGACCCATCTCCTAGAGAAATGGAAATAAAAACCAAAATAAACAAATGGGATCTAATGAAACTTAAAAGCTTTTGCACAGCAAAGGCTACCATAAACAAGACCAAAAGACAACGCTCAGAATGGGAGAAAATATTTGCAAATGAAGCAACTGACAAAGGATTAATCTCCAAAATTTATAAGCAACTCATGCAGCTCAATAACAAAAAAACAAACAACCCCATCCAAAAATGGGCAGAAGAACTAAATAGACATTTCTCCAAAGAAGATATACATTTAGCCAACAAACATATGAAAGAATGCTCAACATCATTAATCATTAGAGAAATGCAAATCAAAACTACAATGAGATATCATCTCACACCGGCCAGATTGGCCATCATCAAAAACTCTAGAAACAATAAATGCTGGAGAGGGTGTGGAGAAAAGGGAACACTCTTGCACTGCTGGTGGGAATGTAAAATGATACAGCCACTATGGAGAACAGTATGGAGGTTCCTTAAAAAACTACAAATAGAACTACCATATGACTCCGTAATCCCACTACTGGGCATATACCCTGAGAAAACCATAATTTAAAAAGAGTCATGTACCAAAATGTTCATTGCAGCTCTATTTACAATAGCCAGGACATGGAAGCAACCTAAGTGTCCATCAACAGATGAATGGATAAGGAAGATGTGGCACATATATACAATGGAATATTACTCAGCCATAAAAAGAAATGAAACTGAGTTATTTGTAGTGAGGTGGGTAGACCTGGAGTCTGTCATACAGAGTGAAGTAACTCAGAAGGAGAAAAACAAATACTGTATGCCAACACATATATATGGAATCTAAAAAAAAAAAAAAAAAAGTCATGAAGAGATTAGTGGTAGGATGGGAATAAAACACAGACCTACTAGAGCATGGACTTGAGGATATGGGGAGGAGGAAGGGTAAGCTGTGACGATGTGAGAGAGTGGCAGGGACATATACACACTACCAAATGTAAATTAGATAGCTAGTGGGAAGCTGCAGCATAGCACAGGGAGTGCACCTCTGTGCTTTGTGACCACCTAGAGGGGTGGGATAGGGAGGGTGGGAGGGAGGGTGACTAAAGAGGGAAGAGTTATGGGAACATATGTATATGTATAACTGATTCAATTTATTGTAGAGGAGAAACTAACACACTATTGTAAAACAGTTATACTCAAATAAAGATGTTAAAAAAAAAAGAAAGCTAAATCATTCCTAACTGCCAGCATAATCAAGTAATATTTGCCACTAGGCATAAAAAGAAGTGCAGTCCTTGAGGATTTTTCAGTTACTGTGGGTTTTTAAAAAAAGCAAAATGAGTTTCTGAGAAGATGCTAAATTTATTTGTAACTCTGTAAAAACTCATCACCCTTTACAGAAGGATGATGAAAAGATTAATTTTGGGATACTGGACAAGTTGGAACACTTGGGCTTTACACAACATGGGACCTTCTTTTGATTCCGGAGGGTTAACTTATAATCCATCTGAAGAAGCTTGAAGCCTAATTCAAAAAAAAAAAAAAAAAAAAAGAATTACAAATGTGGAATATAGAGGACTAGGGAATGTTCTAATGGTCACCTATTTTGCCACATGGGAAATAGGGAATCATGTAGTCTTATTGTGCAAAGCATAGGTTTTACATAGAACCCACATGAACAAAATGAAAGCGGAGAAAGAGCCACTTGTTCCTCATCACTTTTTTTTTTTCTCATCACTTCTTAACAAGTGATTTTCGAATCTCCACTCTAAGGCTTTGTCATAATGAATAATAAAGAGATTAAAAATAAATCAATATCTTTTCTGACTCTACTCAGTGATTGACATGTCTAGATTCCACACATGCACCTGTTTTTTCAAAGTGCCAAAAATAAAAATGAGAGCTAACACTATTAATCAAGTATTACATGCCAGGTACAGTTCTAAGCAATTTACACAGATTATCTCAGTTAATCATTTCCCCCAAATCTACTATACAACCTTTCTGGTCCAGCTAGATTCTGTATCTTTCATGCTTCTTGCTGTGCACAATCAGTATAAACAAATGGCTGAACAAATACTCCCCAGTGCCTCTTTTTTTCTCAGATACTTTCACATAAGCTATTTTGTTTAGTATTCACAATAATCCTCTGTAGAATGTGCTATTATTCCCACTTTTGCAGATGAGGAAACGGGCTCAGAGAGCTGGAGTAAATTGCCTATGGCTTCACAGCACAGAACTGATGAAGACAGTATTTGAACCTGAGCAGTCTGTCTCCAGAACCGCTACCCTTAAGACTATACTAAATTGCTTATATGCTGCCAAGCGGGATTATTGCCAATATTCATTCTCAAAATTATCCACTACAAGATCAAAGTGAGACAAGCAGAATACTTGGCATAATAACTCCATTGAGCTCAGGATCAGTCACAAAAATCATTAGAACAGCAGCCTCTGTGCTCACACCTCATCTGCGTAACTGCACCTGAGGTTCCAAATGTCTACTATCTAGTAGAAGTGATATTTCATAGGATAGTGTGTATTTAGCTGAGCTTTTAAAGAAACTTCAGCTGGTTTATTTAAAGGAACAAACAGCATTGCATCTTTAAACAGAGAATATTAACACATTTCACCAGCATGACTATAACTGCTACTCTATTGTATGATCAAAATACTTCTAAAAAGTGTTATTATTAGTCGGCTATCTCAAAAGTGACAGAAAGACCTGGCAACAAAAGTGAGAGTATAAATAAAAATTTTCATTCTTAACAAATCATCTGGGCAAATCCTCTCTAGAGGAGAAAGGGCCAAAAAACTTGTGATGATTCCTTTTCATTCCACCTCATTATGTGGTCTTAGTGCAACACTCAATGAGGATCAAAGACTAATTTCACTGTTCAGAACCTTGGAAACAACACTACCCAAAATATGTATGTGCTGCTGAACAGTATTATAGGGAAGCACCTCACTTTACCCAACATTACTTTATGGGGAGACAACATAAAACCCAAACTAGTGTATTTTAAATTACTTTCATATGTACTGATTTGGGGAGTATTTTTTAATATAAAGAACTTATATATATTTTCTTTTAATGTTTTTCTTTTTATTGAGACATAACATACACAGTAAATGTGCAATCTGAAGTGAACAGGTTGATGATATTTTAAATTTGTATACATTCACGAGACTGCTCAGGTCAAGATGTGCAACATTTTCAGCACACCAGAAGGTTTTCTCATGCCAGTCCCCCTCATTACCAATCAACCTCCCCCAGCAGTAACCACTGTTCTGACATCCATCACCCAAAGTTAATTTTGCCTCTTATTGAACTTCATATAGTTTGAATCACACATTTTCACTTTCATGTCTGGCTTCTTTCACTCAACATCAAGCTTCTGAGATTCATGGTTTTCATGTATCAGTAGTTCTTTTCTTGTGTTGTGTGGTACATCATTGCACAAAGAAGCCAAAATGTATTTGTCCATTTTCCTATTGATAGACATTTGGTTTGTTTTTAGTTTTGCCTGCGATTAATAAGGTCATTATGTATAATCTTGTGCATGTCTTTTGGTGGGCATATGCACTCATCTCTTTTCTGTTGGGTACATATGTAGCAGCAGAGCTGATATGTCTTAGGGCAGCTGTGTTTAGCTTTAGCAGTAGATACTGTTGAATCATTTTCTTAAGTAGCTTAACCAGTTCATACTCCCATCAACAACGTATGAGAATTTTGATTGTTTCATATCTCTGCAAAACTTTTTATTGTCATTCTTTAAATTTTAGTCATTTTGCCGGCTTTGTAGAGGCATAGAATTATGGTTTTAAAATACATTTCCATGATGACTAATGATGTTGCACAGCTTTTCATGTGCTTATGGATTATTTAAATGGATTAAGACAAAATTTGTCAAACTGGGTTTTAAACAGATTCATCTATATTCTGTTTACAAGAAACAGACTTGCAATAAAAATGCAAATAGGTTAAAGATAAAAGGACAGAAAAGATATACCAAGAAAACACTAAGCACAAGAATGCTGGTGTGGCTACAAGACTATCAGACAAACTAGATTGCTATTTCATAATATAAATAAACAAACAAACAAACAAATAAATATGTTTTTTCAAGGGAATATATAACAATCTTAAATTTGTATATATCTATTAGCTTAGCTTCAGATATGTAAAGAAAATCTGACAGAACCAAGAGAAGATATAGGCAAATCCACATTGCCTGAAATTCTAATACTTCCCTCTCAGTAACTTATAGAACAAGCAGATCAATCAGCATAAAGAAGCTTTGAACAATGTCATGAAACAATCTGAACTTATTGTCATTTATAGGATAACACAATCAAAATGGAAAAAAAATTTTCAAGTGCTAATGGTACAGCTACTAAAAAGTATCATATGTTGATGGTTTTAAAACTGTTTCATAAAATTAAGGAACTTTCAGCTAAAAAAAATTCTCAAACTCTTAATAGTTGAAAGGTTATTACATATTTTTCCAAACATTTTTCTTTACACATATATATAAAATATGAATGAATATATGTGTGTGTTAATTCATATATAAACACGTATATACTCAACATGTACTTAAAAGTATGGTATTTATACAAATATATATTTGTAGTATTGTGAATATTCATCTATATTACTAAATACAGATCGTCTTTTTGAATTGCCTTTCCATATCCCTTGTCTATGTTTCTAGAATTGTTTTATTTTGTTGTTAATCTATAGAAATTCTTTATTCACTATGGATATCTATCTATTTTTTGTCTATATTGACAGTTTTGTCACCAATGTGACAAATTGTGTATCTTTTATATTTCTTCATAGTATTTTTTCTATACAGTTTCTAATTTTTACATAATGAAATTTGTTCTCTTTTAGAGTTTCAGATTTTTTTGCTTTGCTTAAAGGACTCCACTCACCAATATTATGCAAGTAGCTTTTTTTTTTTTTAACATCTTTATTGGAGTATAATTGCTTTACCACAGTGTTAGTTTCAGCTGTATAACAAAGTGAATCAGCTATACATATACATATATCTCCATATCCCCTCCTACCCTCCCTATCCCACCCCTCTAGGTGGTCACAAAGCACTGAGCTGATCTCCCTGTGCTATGCAGCTACTTCCCACTAGCTATCTATTTTACATTTGGTAGTATATATAAGTCCATGCCACTCTCTCACTTCTTCCCAGCTACCCCTTCCCCTTCCCCATGTCCTCAAGTCCATTGTCTGTCTGCATCTTTATTCCTGTTCTGTCCCTGCGTTCTTCAGAACCATTTTTTGTTTTTAATTTCCATATATATGTGTTAGCATATCGTATTTGTTTTTCTCTTTCTGACTTACTTCACTCAGTATGACAGACTCTAGGTCCATCCACCTCACTACAAATAACTCAATTTCATTTCTTTTTATGGCTGAGTAATATTCCATTGTAAATATGTGTCACATCTTCTTTATCCTTTCATCTGTTGATGGACACTTAGGTTGCTTCCATGTCCTGGCTATTGTAAACAGAGCTGCAGTGAATATTGTGGTGCATGACTCTTTTTGAATTATGGTTTTCTCAGGGTATATGCCCAGTAGTGGGATTGCTGGGTCGAATGATAGTTATATTTTTAGTTTTTAAAGAAACCTCCATACAGTTTCCATAGTGGCTGTATTAATTTACATTCCCACCAGCAGTGCAAGAGGGTAAATCTAAATAGATTTTTTATTTGCTTCTCAAAATTCGTCTGTCTCAGGCAAGATACATCAGGTGATGCTGTAGTGAAAAACAACACATACATCTCAACAGAGTGATACCACAAAAGGTTTTGCTCATCTTACATGTCAGGGCAGGTCAGGAAGGGATCTCTGTCTACTATAAGATGATGAAGGTTTCAGTTCCACAAATACTATCTTCCTTATTTTGATTTCCATATGGCTTATTCTCACAATAGTTTAAATTACAATGTGTTCCTTTCTCATTCTACATTCACAGTCCAATCTATCCTCCTTACCTTGTGAATGTTTTTTTTTAAATTTTATGAATAAAACTTATTAACATAACATGCAATTTATGTATGTATGTATGTATGTATCTATCTATTTATTTATTTATATTGCCTGTGTCCCCTCTTTTACTACCACAAACACTAGACTGTCAGGTCTGTAAGAGCAGAGACTATTTTGTTTAGGAGGTGTGTGTGTGTGTTTTCAACTGATGCATCCTGAGTACCTAGACCAGGGCCTGAAACATAGAAAGTGACCAATAAGTGTTTCTAGAATTAAACATTTAATGAAATCTTATAAATCATTAATAAAAATGGACAGGCTAATAGAAAAACTGGTAAAAATTTGAACAGGAAATTCACAAAAAAGGAAACCCAAATGACTAATAAACCAAAAAAGACACTTTGCCTCATTTTTAATCAAATAAATTCAAACTAAAAGCATGATGAGGTAATTATATATATATATATATATATATATATATATATATATATATATATATATATATATATATATATAAGATTAGAATTTGCAACTTTGACCATCTAGGTAAAATGGCAAGAATACAAAGCAACGCAGTCTTTTATACACTTCTAGGGGGAGTATAAATTGGTACAAATACTTTGGCGTGCCCTAGGAAAGTGGAATACATGAACATATTACTTCTAGGTGTACAGCAAAGGGGAATGTTTTACACATGTGCATCATGTATTATTATAAAAATATTCATAACAGCACTATTCATAAAACAAATTTAAAAGATGGAGGCAATCCAAATGCTTTTCAACAGTAATTGGCTAAAAAATAGTGACAAATGTATAAGTGGATTATTATCTAGCAGGGAAAAGGAATGAATCACAACTACACACAGATATCAGTGACATTGAAACATAAATATGTTGTTGTGTCAAAGAAGCAAGTCACAGAAGAATCATGTACAATATCCATTTACATTGAGCTCAAGAAGAGGCAAAACAAAGTAATATATTGTTATAGTTGTGATCATAGGTAGTAAACTATTTTCTAAAAGGTAAGGAATAATTGATAGTCATCAAATTAATTTAGTGGTTACTTTTAGTGTGGAAGAAAATGATATTTAAGAAAATGTGGAGAGGAATTCTAAAGTACTAGCAATGTTCTGTTCTTAACTGGGGTGCTGAATACATAAGTATTCACTTGTAATTATTCTTAAACTGCTCTTGTGTATTTTATACGTTCTTTTTCTATAAAACAAGTTTATTCTCATTACCTTCCCAGCACTTTGTTGTTATTACTCCATTTTTCTCCTAGTGCCCTCATATTGCCAGATGGTTTGGGTGCCAAAGTCAGAGTAGCAGTTCTGGAGTCCTTTAATTAATTACTTGCTGAATTCCCCCTTCTGGCTCTTGCTATCTTCTGTTATCTTTTATCTTTTGTTATTCCAGGATTTTATGGGTCAAACTTTACTTTTTCATTGGCCACATCTCAAGCATGCATAGGTCTCAGTTTCTTTATTACATCTACTTTAATTTTCCAAAAATTCCTTATTATTTTGGCATGTGGACAGAAGTCTCCTCAGTTTCCTAGTACTGCTATGAATTTATAACCCCCATTATCTTTTTTGGATTTTGAGGAAGAAGGGAGGTAATGATTATTCTCAGACATCTTAATTTAGAAGCCTCCTATTGTCTTGGAGGAAAATTTTAAGCACCTTAGAATATCTTTAGTTTCATTCTAAGATAATCTTTAAAAAGCAATGATTCTGAATTTTAGCTTTACATTTTGCCACCAACACAAATAATCCATTGAGGAGTCTGGTTAGCAGTTAATGACATTTTAATGTGCTGTGAAAATTTTAACTCTGATTACACATTGTAATTACCTAGAAAAGTTTAAAAAATATTAGTGGCCAGGGTCCAAATTACATATTAGTGGCCAGGGTCCAGACAAATTAAGTCACAATTTCTATAGGTAGAGTCCTAGAATATCTATTTATTTTTTAAAAATGAAACAAAACAAAACTTTGCAGTTTATTTAATGTGCACTGGGAATGAAAACCACTAATCTAGTTGGTGAGATAAAATTTATACAAAAAGATAATTATAAGATAAAATATCATTTGATCAGTATTTAGGGTCCTCACTACATAAACCAGTAGGATTGGATATTAATACTTATGCCAAAGACAGGCATTCCAACACTTCTGTAATGACTCAGTAACCCCTGTTCCCATCCTATATACCCAGGGGAGAAAAAGTATCTTTTGTTTCCATTCATTTGGACATCTAAGATTTCTCTGTTCTCATGGGGCATTGATTATTTGAAAGGAATCTCTGCTATGTAGCTTACTATTGAATGAGATCTTTTTCTCATACTTTTACCCCAAGATTCATTTTCTGGAGATTAGGTTTACTCTTATTTGGACAAAATTCTTATAATTATCTTGGCTCTGGCTTACGCACTTAAATGTTTCCATTCTAGAATTTCCAAATTGTGTTTATGCTCCTATAATCCAGTTGGAATGGGCCTTCCCTTCAAACTCTAACTCTGGGATAAAAACAGACTAAATAATTCTTACAGACTACTGATGGTCATTTCAGCTTTACACCAACTCCTTCTATTCCTTTTTTTGTCCTCTTTTGCTTCCAGCCTCTAACATAAGCCCTTCCAGAGGAGCAGCTGTGATTTGCCTCATTAAAATGTAGTCAGCCTTTAAATTCAGCTCATAACTCACCTCCTTCAGCCCTTACCTGATGCTTTGGGCTTGGATTCCTAAAACCATGCTTAGTGACACCCCTGCCCTTTGACCTATCATTCACCTTGATTTTTCTCATTTGATTCTCTGCACAGAAGAGTAATTACTTCTCAGTCTCATCCCTTAAACCTTTTCTATATGTTTTAGGATCTCTATAACCAACTTTGGCCCTCTAGGATCCAATCCGTTATACTGGCTGGCACTAGCAATGCCCTAACAAGACCACCTCTGATTCATCTCAAGGTGGGTAGTCTTCTCCTGTTCTCTGAGAAGGGAGACTTGCTGCTTAGAAGCCCCAGGAATTTCTTGCCCAAGTCTAGATGTGCCCCCTTTCACCATCCATTTCCACATTATTCTCCATTCTTAAAGAATGGATACCTTTCATACACTTCTGCTTATCATATTTATCTCTGTTTTATGAGCATCTCACATGTTAAATGTTTAGTAAACATTTGTCAAGCACACTACTGAATGAATGAATGAATGATTTAGGGTAAGTGTCAACTCATGTTTGCCTCCATATCCTACTCAATTTATATATCCTGTTCTTCTCCAGAGGTCAACTGTCAGGGTCAAGTGACATATTTTCTCTGAAAAGCCTCCTCCAACACTCAGAATGAACAGTACTTTGTTTACTTGTGCTTCTTATTAGAGTAGTTGCATCAATATCAGCAATGACTCAGCAGAAATCATACCTTCTTTGTCTTTATACTTCCTGGTTCTTGGTAAAAATACCTTGTATGCTTTTTGAATATAATTGATGTATATAAATGTGAATTTAAGGGTTAAATTATTTCTAAAATTCTTTCCTGCTTTATTTCTCATTGATTCAATAAACATTAATTAAATACCTCGATGTCCTATCAAAAATATGCTTGACACCAGAAGTACCAAGATAAAAATGTCATGATCCTTTCTCTGGAGGAAATTCACAATAGAGTAGTAAAAACAGAAAAGAAAATACTTGAGCCCCAATGTCCCAGGCCTTACCTGTCTGTAACTACATAATAAGATCACAATTCTTTTTCATACTCAAATCTCTGTCTCTATTTCTCTCTCTCTGTCTCTGTCTCTCCTTTTAGATGCAGCCATCCCCTGCTAACGATAGCTACTATCCCACCCACCTTTCTCTACTGTAAAAGAGGAAGCACTACTCAATTATGGGGGAAATGTTCTCCTCTGCATCAGTTTTCCCACAAATGACCACAGGACTTCTCTAATTTTCTACATGTCACTGAGACCAGGCAATAACATTAATAACATTTTACCGAATAATCAGATATAATGGAAGGACAGTACAACACATAGAATAACCACTATACAAGTGCAGAACCATCCTAGAATCCTTTCTAGGCTGCTTTGTGATGTCTTTCTGATGTGTTTCTGTAAGGCTTAACCCTGTAAATTGATATGCTCTAGAACTCTCTTTGGCCAAGAATTTAGGTCATATTGACCTCACATCTAAGGCTTATTTACTTACAGCTTCATTTCTTGACACAAGACTCACTTTTTATGAAGATAATATCTTCATTCATTTGACAGATACATATATAGTGCCTACTTCTAATATGTACCAGATGCTAAATTAAACAGATGTCAGAGGTTCTCAAATAAGTTCTAGCAAAGTGGAACAACAAAGGTAAAGCCCTTATTCACTGTTAGCCAGAAGGTTAGAATGAAAGGGAGAACATCACTCTCTTTTTGTACCTACAGAGGATACAGCCACTTATGTTAGTTATGAAGAAAAAAATGGGCAAGAGACAGGAAAGTGAGGTGGGAATAAGGCTGAAATTAGTTAACAGTTCTCAGAAGTAGATGACCTAAGAGTGAAAAAGTCTGGGAAAATATACTCTATGGGATCTATTTCAACAAGGAGAAATGAAAGTTTAAGTAAGTCCAGAGAAATCTATTCTAAGGTTTTTAGGTCTGGTGCTCATGTGTGTATGGACACACACAGACACACAACACAGTCCACTTTAGTCTTGGGGTTTGCACCCCTGGTATAGAATTGCAAAAAAGATCTTAACACCTTACACAAACTAATTCTGTGTTCTCATGAGCTTGCATCCTATTGGTGATTAACAGTGGAAGTTTCAGTGCTCAGCAAGGACGGCAACATTGTGGTCTCAGCCTGTGATCCTGAAAAGAAAATTTCTAAATACTGTCACCTGGTACACTTCTCAAAGTCTGTATTATCCTGGTCACTTCAGTATGTAAAGGAAGGAACAACACTATCACAGAGGCTTTTCAAAGGGCGATTGAAATTCAGACAAGGGATCTAAATCTGACTGGAGAGGTCAAGAAAGAATGTAGAGGAATTGTAATAGCTGACTTTGGTATTGAAAAATTGAGAAGACATTTTATGGGCAGGGAAGGGGAGAACGTCTATTTAGGAAGAGAAAATGACATTATCAGACCTTTGTTTTAGAAAGAAAATGTGAGGAGTTATTTAGAAAAGGAAGTGACGGGATGTGGGAAGATAAATAAGACAGCTACTGGGCCAGTCCAAGGAACAAGAGACAGGAGGGTTGAAGGAAAGCATTAGCAATGGTGATAGAGAGAATCAAACAGATTTAAATGACATTTCAGAGATAGACTTGACAGGTTCTAGCTTAAGAGGGTTTTTTTGTTTGTTTTTGTGGTACGCGGGCCTCTCACTGTTGTGGCCTCTCCTGTTGCGGAGCACAGGCTCCGGACACGCAGGCTCAGCGGCCATGGCTCACGGGCTCAGCCGCTCCGCGGCACGTGGGATCTTTCCGGACAGGGGCATGAACCCGTGTCCCCTGCATCGGCAGGCGGACTCGCAACCACTGCGCCACCAGGGAAGCCCGAGAGGGGGTTTTTAAAAGAGAAAAGAAGCAAAGATGGATCGGAGATGCACGTGGGGATAAAAACTGAGAAGAAAAGCAGATTTAGATGTGTCAGAAGAAAGTAGTTCTGTTTTAAACGCCAAGGTACTGGTGCGATCCCCAAATAAGAGATGCAGTGGGCTATACAGCTGAGATCATGGAAGAAAAATCAAGCTTAGAGATAAATATATAGGAGTCACTGACATAGAGGTAGTTGATGCCACATCAGAAGATGTTATTGTGTAAAGATAACTTATTGACTGAAAGGATGATGAGTACGTTGCAACTAAAAAAGAAAATTGAAGTGCATAAATAACAAAAAGCAATGACAATAGAGAAGAGGTCCTTTGAAACAAGATTTGTCACATGGTTCTTTCATCTCTGTGGGTTAATTTATAGAAGGGAATTTGAAGATTGCATCAAAATGCATTTGTTACTTTTGACTCTTGCAGGAGGTTGGATCAGGCCCTCTGCAACTTCTAATGTAAGACTTATCTGTGCTTGTCAATTAGCAAGAGCCCCTCACCAAACTTGGAGCTTAATAGCCCTGCATTGATGTTATCCATCTGCCTGATGATGCTGTCTTGTTTTTAAGAGGTAACTTTAATATACTCATGATTGACAGTTAACAACTGACCTGAATGTCACACCATTATTTAACACATTTTATAGAAAAAAATCTTCAAAAAATGTGGAAAGATGTAGTGGGGTCTATTAATATAAGATGAATGAGAGTGTGTTATTGAAGTCTATGACAATCAACACATCCTCATTTCATGGCAAATCACTAGTTCCTATCAGAGAAAAATCACACATGCTATTCAATTAATACAGAATGAAAGGAAAGCTGTAAAAATGAAGTTATGCATTGATAGAGGATTCCAAAGTCCATATGAAATTTATAAACTAGCACATCTTTATGACTACCTATAATACTCTTTTTAAAACAGTTTTCCTTATTCAGTATTTAAATATTTCTAGAGAAGTAACATGGTGTAATAAAAATAGCAAATGAATAAATAAGCTATAGTGTTTGACTCAGAAGATCTGGGATCGAATGCAAATTTAAGGGCTTTGATGTTGGTAACTGCTTCCTAACCAGAGTGTCACAAATGCCTCACAGGTGTACTACCACATTTTGATCCATATTAAAATTAATTTTCCCCAGTGATCTACACATGCTGACATTGTGATCTTTCAAATGAAATGCTGAGCTGAGTGGGTTTGCAATGCTTATGCAGACAGGGTCTCACTTCTAGGAGATAAGAGAATATTCAACCAACATTGAAAAAGTTTGTGAATTATCTCACTGCAGCCAGATTGTGATTTAGGTTTGTATTCAACCTGTTTCTCATGTTTAGGATGCCTCTTTCTGTGGTGTGATGGATAAATACTGAATATGTCATCAGATTTGGGTTTTTAGTCTGTTGTCATTTATGCATTACATAATAAAAAATCTTGGGGAATAATTTAACTGTTCTCTCCCCACTTTTTCTATGTACAATATAGAGAGTGATATAGATATTCTATATTATAGAGTGATATAGATTAAATGAAATCATCCTGGTGAAAATTTGCAATAAGAAATCATTCTGAAATGGAAAAGAGTTTTATTAGCACGTTATTGTCATAGATCCACATTCCAGAAACATCCGTAACTTCCTCATGGTGATCCACGTAATAATAATAGCAACAATGTTTAACACAAACATGGTAGCTACTCTATATTTGGCATTACTGTAAGTGATTTCTATATATTAACTAATTTCATCCTTACAACAACCCTATGATCTGAGTCCTATTGTTTTCCCCATTTTACAGATTAATCATGGTAGAACAGGATTTGAACATCAAAAATCTGCTGCCAAAAGTTGTACACTTGACCCTGCTGCCTACTGTAAATCTATATATGAGCAGCTGTATGAATTTCTATAGATAACGTGTGAACTCTA
Organism: Kogia breviceps; assembly: GCF_026419965.1. Classification (NCBI taxonomy): domain Eukaryota; kingdom Metazoa; phylum Chordata; class Mammalia; order Artiodactyla; family Physeteridae; genus Kogia; species Kogia breviceps. The sequence goes on from NC_081328.1 coordinate 28,048,439, forward strand.
TACTTGGTATATGCATCACTCTGACATTAGCAATAAGGTTTAGGGTTTGCTGGTTTAAAAAGCAATGCATTTCAAAGGCCTAAATTGCTTTTGAGTGTAATTTCAGGTGAAGTGAAGTTAATTTTGACCTGGTCTAGAATGCATGCAACTTCAATGCAAACTGGAAAAAATAAAAGGTTGTTAACTATTATTTAAATTCATGTTGCTTCATTTTGTTGTAAATAATTTTAAAGAAGATGGCAAAAGCAAATATAACTGCCGCAACTGTTTCATTAAGAGATGAGGTTAGTAACATACTGACACAAAATGGAGAAAACGACTAATATGCATTGAATGAACACAAACTGCCAGACTCTATGATTGGTTCCTTATACATATTGTACAGTTTAGACCTCAACAAGAAAGTGAAGTATTTCACAGATCAAGAAAATGGGAAGTAGAGATTAAGTTCGGAAGGGTGACAATTTGTTTATTACTGAAGGAAGATGGAAATACCTTAAAAGACAAAAAAGACCCCCTGTCTAGTCCACATTCACCTATTTAGTCTTCCTTCAACAAATATTTACCAAAGTCTTTCAGAATCTTATACTAAACTATGTCCCCTGACGATAGCTCTAATGACAGTACGCACAGTTTTGCTTTTCAGTAGCTTGTGGACAAATGGAACAAACAGAGAAATAAGAAGGTCACACTTTCCTGCCAGGGATAAACCAGTGTGCTAGAGAATGTGTAGGAGGGAGGATTTATCCTGCCTTGGGCAAAGAGGAAATTTGTAGAAGATATAATGCCAGATTTGGAGAGAAAGGCATTGGCCAGCATGAGATCAAAGGTGACTGCCATTTTCTTTTTTTTTTTTTTTTCTGATGAGAATTTATTTTGACTTTGCTGAATCCTTATGACTATTGGCAGAGAGGAGATGGAGGTGAAGGGTTTTGAGTAAATCACTACATACCTTTGAGAAACTGTGATTTATAAGTTGTTTCCAAGATTCGGTGCTGAAAATTTCTTTGGAGCTGTGTCTTTTTATTGTTCTCATCTCTCTCTCTCTCTCTCTGGACACACATTGTCTTACTCCTCCCCACCCCTCTTGAACATCCGTTTCTTGTTCATCATGAGCTGATTGGGTTCCAGCTGTGTTTTCTATTGTGGATGATGTATTCCCAATTAGCTAGTCCCCTGCTGGCAATAATAATTCAGGCTGTTCTTTTAAATCCACTAAACTCTGCTCAAGATATTAAGTTGCTCATTTTTAAAATTAAAACTCTGGCACTTTTATGTGATATCTTTCTCCACTGAATTTATTTAGACAATATAATTCTCCAAGTTTTCCCTAGAGACCTTTTGACCCACTTTGAAGATAGCTCAACATGCTTGAGCCAAATTCACTTATTTAATTTCAATAATTTCTTTGGTAATATGTAGAAAGGGAGGCAACTACCATTTATTGAATGGCTTGTCTGTACCAGTTCACTTTACCTATATTTTTCATTGACTCTGTGAGGTAGAGAATTTGATCAGATTATAAGCTATTTGTCCAAGTCCACCCTTCTAAGAGTATAGAAACTGGGTCTGAGAGCCACATCTGTCTGTTAAAAACCATTGCTCACTCCTTTGATCAATAAATTCATCATCCAGCCAGACCCCTGCTTTTGTAAATAAAATTTTATTAGGACTCAGCCACGACCATTTATTTATGGCTGTTTTGAGGCTACAATGGCAGAATTGAGCAACTGTGACAGAGACTATATGGTTTGCCAAGCCAAAAATATTCATTATTTGGCCCTTCACATAAAAGATTTGTCAATCTCTGAATATACAAAGCTAACTTAATAACTTCTAATAATTAATGATAATTTTTTTACTTACAAAGTCTTCTTGATTTTACTATCATTCCTGAGCTATTAGAGCTAAGAATTTCATGACTCATTCAAGGCATTAGGATAGTGTGTTTTTAAAAACACACAGAAAAGAACTGATTGTATTAGAGTTCCAAGAAATTTTGTTAAATTAGATTATTGTCTTAGATTTTGATTGGTGATTGTTGTCTCTTACATAAAGCTTTGGGTTTATTTATCATCACTCTCATATGTACATAGGTTCATACAAACAGTCTAACTCATTGTCTATTCATTTTGGAGTGTATGAAAAACCAAAGTACACTGAAGTTTTTCTATTTGCCTCTGTGGAACCACTTTCCATCCTTCTTCATCCTGCCCTTGCCCCAGGAGGCTGAGCCATGTGCACTTGAACTTCATCAACAACCTCCCTTGCTTTCTGACTTTCAGGTAGGGTTTGGCACAGGATGACCTGACAGCAGATTAGAAGGAGGAAGGGGAGAGAGGCTGGGGATTTTATCATCCCAGTTCCTTCCCAGCAGGCTTATCATGGGTTGGCTGGGTCACTTAACAAAAGGTCTCACCTCTAGAGACAGCCCTCTGCACAAACCCCCTCTGTGGGTGCTGGAGCCCACACAATCTCTTCACCTCTTCTGTCCTAAGAGTATAGGGAACTGAGTTGCTACTGAACCAGATACTGCACCATCCCTTGAAGTTCCCCTACACTTTCCCTACACCTTTTAAAATTGTCTTTTTATTAAATTTTCCTTGAATTCTCCTGATTTGAATGTGCCATCTGCTTCCTGCTGGGACTCAGATCACAAACAACAGTTCACAGCAGTAAACCAAAGCTGAACTCAATGTAAACAGCTACATAGTTTGCTTGTATGCTTGTTTTTCCTGCTTTCCCTTTAAACATGGTGTAACTTGAGAAAATCAGATGTGGATAAAATGAATATAGAAGCCTGGAAGAAAATTTAAGTGGACTTGGAACCTAAGAAAGTAAATTTCTTGGCTTCTATTTCTTGCCACTATGATTTAATGGTAAGAATATTCACATTCTCTGGGACAATAATTTCTATGACTGGAAGGATAACTCAAAGTACAAAATGCACTGGGATGATAATGATTCATTCATTCATTCAGTAAATATTTATTATGCATTTACTTTGGGCAAGAATAATAATTTAGACTAACAATAAATCTGGTGACTGAATTACTGGTTTTATTAAAATATTTCTATAATTTCTTACCTATAGTATAAACCCCTTTAAAAGGAATCCTTAAAAGGGAAATACTTGAGGCTCTGTTGTTATGAAGAAATCAACAATTGTCCTTCTCAGCTGTCTTTTCAAATAGTTATATACATGAGGTCATCTTAAGAAAATACATTCTTCTATATTAAGATGAAACCCAGAATTTCTAGGGTATAATTTAAAAAAGAAAAATGTTCTGGTAACAGTAGTAATCAAAGTGAGAGAATCACAAAAAATGTGAAAAGCAGGGCGACAGAGTAAGGGCCTTTCCCTCTCAAGGGATAGTCCTTCCACAGAGAAACTGAACTTCTTGGGTTTATCTCATTGAAGAGTACCTCACAGATAGTAAAGGCCTTTTTATAATGAGGAGAATAAGTCTAATAAAACCTAATAAATAGAAGGAATCTCAAGATATTGTTACCTACCAATATTTCACAGAGACCCTACCTAAAAATCAAATTTATTCCTGCCACCTTGTTATTCAGTGAATGTGCATTAGCAATGGCTCTTAAGTGCTATAGTGAAATAATGACCAAACATGGACCCTGGAGCAAGGCGAACAGGCTTCACAACCTGGCTCTACTACCTTCTTACAATGTGAATTTAGGGAAATTACTAACTGTAGTAGATTGGGAGATGTTCCATCCAGATCCGCCTTTGAGGAAGGACTAGATGCCCAACTGCAGAAGGTGTGGTTTAAAGACAGCCTTTAGTTCTCAGCTCCATCAGGGTCAGCTGCAAGCTGTGGGGTCCATTTTGCCTTTCCTGGGTCAGTCTGTACTTGGTGACTGGGCAGGGAAGGGTTATAAAGGGCTGGCCATTCTTGCCCAACGTGGGACACTCTGATGGGCATTATTAGATTTAGGATTCCCTGCCAAGCTGGTGAAGGCTTTGTCAAGCCTGCCTCATAAGTCAACTTATTTTTCTGTTCAATCCTGCTACTTCCCTATTCCCTTCACTGGTGTTGATCTCTAATAAAGTTTTTGACACTCTAAACTCTGTCTCATGCTCTGCTTCTGGAGAACCTGATCTATGACTGTACTGGAAGTGGTCTGAGAAAGCAAGCTGGATGATAATGGGGTTTTGGAGCCCGATTGCTCACACCTGGCTAACAATGAGGGCCTCCCCCACCAACCACCGCCAACCACCACCAATCAACGACAGAGAACAGGGGGCTCTGTCTCAAGGCAGTGGTCAATTAAAATATTCAGCAGTGGCAAAATAGGAGGGAATATAATGGATGGAAATGCACTAGCAGATTAACATAAGAGACAATTGAGATATATGGAGAAAATGATTGATATAAGGATAATAGTATCAGAGAGTTATTGCTAAGCAGCATTGATGCACTTCTGCAGTAGTTCTCAAACTCTAGTATGCGTCAGAACCACTAAGAGAGCTTGTTGAAACAAACTGCTTTCTACCAACACTAGAGTTTGTGATTTGGTCAGTCTGGGGTGGAGCCCAAGAAATTGCATTTCTGACAAGTTCCCAGGTGATGCTAATTCTGCTGATCCACAAACACTCTTTAAGAACCTCTGCCCACAAGAAGATAATAAAGAGCTAAGGACAAGTTACAGGCAATTGAAAGCCAAAAATGAAAGCCAGAGGACCTCTTTGCTTCTAAACAAAGTAGTTCTCACTTCCTCCAGGCGGACAACCTAATAGTCAGAATAGCTGAATTTCAAAGATGGTTAAACATTCAACAAAGGCAGGTCATTATGCCAAGATCAGGTCCCTTGTTAGGAAAATCTGAAATCCTTACGCTGGGAGCATCTGATGGGTGCCTTGAAGACTTTGCCTCTCTGAACTCCTCTGAACCTTCTGAGTCTGTAGTTGTACCCCATCCCTTCCCTTTAAGAGTTAGCACTTCCCACCCCACCCTCACTCCTGCGGTAATACAGAAGCAGAAGCCTCTTCCACAGGCAACGTGTGGCTCCCTCAGCATCCATCTACATGTCTATAGCACACTCTTCCAGTTTATCAGAATCTAGCCCTAGTCGATGTCTTTGAGATATTTTGAAATTCGGCAAATTGTAACTGATGAGATACAAACTCTGTCTAGTAGAGATTTAATTGACTTTCTCTTCTTCTCCATCAAAATAAACCCCCACAATTTTGGTACCTACCTGATAAATCCTGTTACCTTGATCAAATTGTCAATTCTTTCCAAATTTTCAATTATTCCAGTTTTATTGAATATCTGGATACAATTTCTCTGAACTCATTTTTCCAATTATTCACCTTCCTGCCTAACTTGGCATCAACAAAAACTATAACCCAACAGCCCAGAACCCTAGGGACTCTGGGTTGCCTTGCAGCTGGTCCCTTTCCCCAGAATCTAAAGAAGCCTATGAGCTAAAGCCCCAAGACTTGATGTAAACTTTGAAGGACTCACCCTCCCAGCTGACCATGCATGGACCGAATTCTCCCTGGGCAATCCATTCTTCATCACTAATGGAGTCAGGCAAACTGTTCAGGTCATGCCTTACCTTATAGGAGAGGTAACCAAGGCTATGGACTACATCACCCAGAGCATCAACATCCTAGCTTGAGAGCTTCAAGAAACTCAATAAGTGGTATTGCATGACCAGTTTTCCTCCACAGACTTCCTGGAATCCACTAGACTGGTTATTCTCAGGGTTCAATTCCTGGTACTTTATTTGAATACAACCTTTTATATGAATATTTTTCTTTATTATTTTAGGCGTCTGTTTTTTTTTTTTTTAATTAAAAAAAATTTTTTTTTAGGCGTCTGTTTTTTTAAGATGCATGATATCCAGGACTCTAAAACAACTGATCTTTGTCATTACCTAGTTCCACTGGGTTTGCAGAGACATGATCAGCAAGAGTCCTTGAGAGACCATTTCTTAGATTCTGCTTCACCTCATTCAAGGTTTATTATTGCCTCACAGTTGTTCAGCTATGAATGATATTCATTCATTTCGAACTGACAATGTTAAAATTTACCTTGGTCCCATGATCACAGAAAACAACAACAGTTAAGAAATATCCCTAATGTTTTGTTTTCCAAAATCCTCCTACCCTTTTGTGTTTTGAGAGATGGCTAATCTCAAAAGGAACACCCTGCTCTCCCATATTCTGAGATGACCCACCTTTACCCTTCCTCAGTGATGATCTTGTTTTATAAAACCAAGTTTTCTCCCTCTTATTTGAGACATTTCTCATTAATGAATGTTCTCCCTATTAGGATAGCCTTAACAAAATTATTTCCTTAATTGTCCATTGCATTTTATCTTTGCACCTGCTTTTTCTTTCCTCTACCTTTCACATTTTGTCCCCCAAACCCTATTTCAGTGTCTGCCCTTGATGAAGCCATGCTATGACACTAATTTCTGTGTTTCAATTCCCTCACCTATAAATAGGGATAATAGTAGTACCTGTCCTTACTCACTGATTTTTTTGTGTGAGAATTTCTGCTATGGAATGATCTTTTCCACCAATATTAATGTGTTGAAGCCCTAACCCTCAATGTGACTGTGTTTGGAGCTAGAGAGTTTAGGGCACTATTAAGGTTAAATTAGGTCATAAGTGTGGGGCTCTAGTCTGTTAGGATTGGTGGCCTTCAGGCACAGACAAAGAGGTCATGTGAGCACACAGCAAGATTGTGGCCACCTACAAGCCAAGAAAAGAGGCTTCAGAATGAAACCAATTTTTCAGCACCTTGATCTTAGACTTTTCAGCCTCCAGGACTGTGAGAAATACATTTCTATTGTTTAAGCCACCTAGTCTATGGGATTTTGTTTTGGCAGTCTGAACAGACTAGTAAAATCTCTTAATTTAATACATATAAAGTACTTAAAATTATGTCTAGCACATAATAAGTACTAAATAAATGCTAGCTACTAGCATCATTGAAAAATATGTAATGGGAGAAGGTATAAAAGTCACTTAGAAACTATGCAAAATCTCTCTACACCCCTCTGCTTCTACACACCACTAATTAATCACATGGACCATGTCCCTTACCTTAGAGCAAAAACACAGGTAAAACACCTTTGGCCAACTAGAAGTAGTACAGGCTTACTAACAGGGCATGCAGCCCTCTCCATGATATAGCTGCTGCCTGCTTTCCCACCTTCATCCTCCCCTTGTCCCTACCACAATCTGCCCTCTCATAATTACAAAGGATTTTCAGTTTTTTACACACATGTCAGGATATTGGTTCATGTCTTCATGATGCTAGAAATGATGCTCTGTCTATTTTTAGGGGTTCACTAAATCCTACTTTCTTTCAGATTCACTTTATTAAATCTTTTGCACTCTGCTCCTGCCCAGACAGAAGCACATACACTCAAACACACTGGGCAAAATACTGAAGTACTTCTTTTTTGTGTTTCTACAGCACCCTAGGTATATTTCCAACATTGAATTTACCATATTGTAAATGGTATTGAAATTTCTCATTTATGTGTATTTCTTCCTCACCATACCATTAGTTTCTAGAGAGCAGGAAATATTTTGCATTTGTGGTGCTTTGTATACTGATGATACCCAATAAATATATTTTGAATTATGAATTATTGCACTTAAGTGTAGGGTGGTCTATGCACTTTTAAATAGCTAAATATTTCACAGATCTTGTATATTTTTTTAATTCCAAAACTACTGGTGGTGAGATCAAGAACATCCACAGGTGCGTACATACACATTGCAGACATGCACACACACACACACACACACATTTTATATTATTTATTTTCAAAAATATTTCTTGCATTTTTGTTAAAAATCCAGGCATGGAGATGCTATAACTCTACATGTTCTTTTTAGTAATACATAGTCTCTCAAAATTAAACATTTTAGCACTTTAAACAGAGGATTCTAAATGTTGAAGGAATAATGTGTAGAAGGTTTAATTTTATTAATTACATACATGAAAATGTACCAATGGGCTGTGGGAGGAGAAAACAAAGATACCTTTCTTTACCTTATGAAGTAGAATTTCAGAGGGCAAATATTACTGAAAGAATTTTAAGGCTAAAATGTTGATATTATCCTAAGAGGAGCCACAATTAAAGCATATGTCACAATTTTATCTCTTAACCCTCCTTTAAAATAAATAAAATTCTCATAGCAAACAGCATCAATTTCCTTATTTAATGTTTCCTGACTGAGGTTTTTTTTTTGGTACTCGGGCCTCTCACTGCTGTGGCCTCTCCCGTTGCGGAGCACGGGCTCCGGATGCGCAGGCTCAGCGGCCATGGCTCACGGACCCAGCCGCTCCGCGGCACGTGGGATCTTCCCGGACCGGGGCACGAACCCGCATCCCCTGCATCGGCAAGCAGACTCTCAACCACTGCGCCACCAGGGAAGTCCCCCTGACTGAGTTTTTAATCTGTGACAGGTAATACACGAAGGGGTGGGTTATAGCTATAAATCATGTAGGAGTTTAGAGTCCAGTGGAGAAGACAGGCAGGTAAACATTAATTAGAGTTCAGGGAGACAAGTGCTAAGAGATAAAGTATGGGATGCTACCAGTGCATATGCTAAGATTACTTCCCCTCATGGTGGGGACCAGCAATGGAAAAGGATGGGTGGAGAGAATGCTGTTTCCAGAGTGTTCCTCCTTTGCCTCAGCTGTCTCTTGCCCTTGCTGTTAGGCTACCTTCTTTTAGATCCTAATTTACTTTCTCTTCATATATTCATATTCTAAACCTTCAATGAGTTCACAAAATTCCCAAGGTCATGAGGCAAATTTCCCCTTCAATTCCTGGCAGTCCTAAAGTCTCTGCACAGAGTGGGTGCTCAATATATGCCACCAACCAACACTAACCAGTAATCACCTCTTGCCCACATTTTCCCAGAATCTTGCCACACAACTAACTAGGTGGCTCACCACTGGCTTACACTCAGAGCTGCCTTGGAGGGCATAGGGGGAACCATTCCAGAGCTTCTCAGCAGTACCATCATTGTTAATAAGATTTACAGAGGTAATCTGCCTGGCATAGTAGAGAAACCCTGCCATTAAAATAGAAAGGGCAACACCTTCAGAACAGAACAAAGTCAACTGTTTTACCTTCTAAGACATGAACATGATAATGTCCCTGTTCCTTTAAGGTGCCTGGATTGCTAATAAATATGTAGGTGCTATTCAGAGAGACACAGATGGACAGACTATTAGGATGAAATGTTTATATTCTCTTGATTGAGAGTGAAATAGGCTTTCTCCCTTCATCCATTTTTTTTCAGAACTATATTCTTATAACTATATCCAAGGGCCAGGTCTCTGGAAGTTCAGTAAAGCATAGAAGCAAAAAAGTCAAGAGATCTAAGTAATAGTGAGTAGTTTCCAAGAGGCCTGAAATTAGGACACCTGAAAAAGAGTAATGAAGTACTGCTGGAAATGAAAGTAGTGGTAAGAACTGAGGAACCTGCATACTTTGCCAAAGAATTTTGATTTTCCTGTAGGTCCTGTGTTTTCTGGAAGATTTTAAGCAAGGGAGAGTCCTGGATGGAGATGTGCTCCTGGAAGGTTAAACTAGAGTGAACGTGTTGGAATGATTCTAGATCCTCATTATTATTATTATTATTATTATTATTTCTTAATATGAATTTTCTCTGAAAAATCACTTATCCTATAAATTCTAACTATAATCAGATTATATTAATCTCCTCCTCAGAGTTCATTGCTGTATCTGAGATGTGTGGTGACTTATGGTAGAAGGGGATTCTGGTTAACATCAGCAGTAGCAATGTATCAAAAGAAAAGCTGAAGTATCAGGACCCAGAGAGAGCATGAGTCAGAGCAGTGATAGAGATCCGAGAATCAGGACTTATCTAGAACTCTACGTTTGAATTACTCAGCTCCAATCATAATCAGTCCCTGTAAGGCTCTGCCCAAAATGTACATTTCTAGCCGAGGGCACCTGGTTTTAATTTGAGTTGCATGACTACTACTGGGGTTAGCAGATGGGTTCTCATGACTAAAAATCTAACAGAATGCCATGGCATAGGGAACAAATGTTGCACAAACAAAACTCATGAAAAACAATGAAAACTACAGAGCAAAACAAATGCCAGATCCACTACAAGAACATCCCAACATGACAAAGTTCACAGTCTTGAGCAGGACAATCATGGCTCTCCATGAGAAGTCCCTATCCTACCTTTCAAATCTTATTTTTTAGTCTTAGTATATCCATCCTTACATAAAATAATTCAAACCCCTCAGATTACTTACTGCTTAAACTTGCCACGTGTTTTCACAAAAATACTTGTATTTGATTGTAATACTCTCTCAATCTTTATTGTCCACCTTTCCATTCTCTAAAATCAAAATCTTACTCATCCTTACCAGCTTAATTTAAATATTATTTCCACAATCAGCTGTACTCAAATGACACTTTACTTGTATCTCTACTATGTCACTTATTTTCTTTTGCCTTATGATAATTTATTAATAATATTATTATTATAAGCAACTAACAACTGTAGAGAAGCTTACAATTTGAAAGGATTATTACATACATTATTTCGTTTGACCCTTGTAGTGCTCTGTTTGATCATACTCTATCTTTTATAGATTAAGAAATGTTAGCTAGAAAGACAGCCTAACTCATTCATCTAGTAACTAGCAAGGTTTTACCTAAATCCAAACTCTTGTAGTTCATGCATCCTTAGGTTATTTGAATTTATGCTGCCTCAAGATTTCAAGTTCCAAAAGCAGAGGCTGTTGTCTCTGTCTGTCTGCCATGGTGACCACTAAAGGTTGGCAATAGCAGGTGATCTTATTGATGTGTGCTGAATAAAAGAATAAAATGTTAAGATTTATTATCAAATTTTAAGTAATTCTGGATTCAGAAAAAAAGAGATCAATTAAGGCTAGATAGTGAAATGAGCCTTCCTCTTACAAGTAAGATTTGAGTCAAACCTCTAAAATTATTATTTGGAAAGACAGGGAAATGGTAATGAGAATCCATGATAGCAGAAGTCTGTGGACTGAGCCCTTTTCATTATCTGGAATGGTACATTTTCTTTGATGTTTAGCTTACAAAGACAAAATCCTTTCCAATGGGATGCTGAGCTGTTTATGGGATGAGAGGAATACGAGGCAAGGATATCCCAAACACTGATTTATTATCCACTCCCCTATCCTCCTTATCAGGTTGATTCATCAGGCAGCTGTCAGATCTAGCTCTGTGATCTGTGACAGACTTTAAGCTTCAGGCTTCCTCAGGCAAATTAAATTTGACATTCAATTTAAAATCTGGGATATAGTTTGACCAACTCTAACTGTAAGGGTGAATATAGCAAAAGGCATTCTGTTTAACCTGGGGTTTCCTACAGATTCCTGGGTCTTATCCACAATAATAGAGCATTTAATTTATATTTCACAGAATCATACACTTTTAGAACAGAAGTCTTACAAATGCTTGAGGGAAAAGTGTATCTTGCAATTCTTGTAACACTCATAGTGACCAACGTCTTACCTTACTGTAGGGGATCTTGTGTATAACAGCTAGAGACCAGGATTTTGACCTGACATAGAGATTTATTTCATCTGTAACTCTGCTCCTGATGTCCTGGGTGAAACTTAAATTAACCTATTTAAGTTTCAGGTTCCCTCTCTCTAAAATGAGACTAATATCTACCTCATAAAGATTCGCCAAACTAGCATATATTTTATGCTATGCACACAGTAAGCCCTTAAAACATGTTGGGTCCACTTCATTTATACATAGGTGCTCAATAAATATTTAGTAAATTGGGTTAAAATGATTTGTCCAATGGCATAGAAATGTAATCCTGTACTAATCTGTGATTTGCTTCCTCCTGGAAGTGGATATTGAGGTGGAGTGTAAGAACTTCGTTGAGCAGAGAAATCCTTATGATCATAAAGCAGATCTGAAACCAGTGAAAGGAAAGGAGAAGAGAAATGAGATTGGGCAGGGAGAGGCTCAGCTTCGAGCAGATCTGACAGTGTCAGCCAACCCACAGGACAAAGATGGTGTGTAAGAGGATTCCAGGTTTGAAGGAATGATGCTCAATTATTGGCAGAGTGTTGCCTGGGAAGAGTGTGGGCTTGGCTCAAAAAGTGAGGCAGCTCTAGAAAGTGCTAAGAGCCGAAGGCTACCAGCTAACTACTTCCTTGCAGCTGAATGACAAGTTCTTTCTTGAAGGGAGATCTGAATGACACAACCCAACGCTGCCACAAGTAGTAGCCTAGTGTTCAATTAGATCTAAGAGCAGTTATAACCTTTAAAGGTTCATATAATTCAAAGCTAAAAAAGACTTGATAACTAAAAGATAAAATTTTTAAAAATGGAATGAAAACTTTGATGTATATGTTCAAACTGTGTCCAGAAGAGTATGGGACTGAAGAAGCAAAAACCCCTATATTTCAAGACTCAAACAGATCAGAAAAACCAGTAAAAAAAATCTTGGATGAATATTAATGTATAGACAGAGAAAAAATGAGAACATAGGAGACAAAAAGAAAAAAGTTAACTCAATTATTTCCTTCTAATGGTGATGTAATATAAAGGAGACAGCATGATCTAGGGAGTCAAATAAATTGTGAGTTCATTCCCAGTTCTGGTAATTGCTAGGTGTTCAACCTTAGGCAAGTTATTCAATAACTCTGAGCAAGTTTAGTTATACAACCCATTCAGCCAGTCATACATCAAATATTTAATGAATGTCTACTATATTTGACATTATAGACTCTAGAGTCTTCTATGTTAAATAAAGCAGGTATGATTCCTCATAGTAAACACATAATCACACAAAGAAAATTCTGAGTGTAAATTTTGATAATTATAAAGAAATAAAACGAATAACACAGGAGGTTATGCGAGAATCGAATTGAGAGGGGGCACTAGGACTGGGAGGTGAGGAAAGATTTTATTTGTGGGAATGGTAATTAAATTGAACTTGGAGGGTGAAAATGCTTAAGTCAGATTAAAAATGTGCAGAATCTACTTTTCCAGAAAGAGGCAAAAGTATGTTTAAGCAGAAGGAGAAAGCCATGTTTCAGGAATTGAAAGCAGACAAGTATGACCAGGAGTAGAGAGACATGAGATGGGGCATAGGCATGAGGGAGAGAAAATGGTAGTGCTCCTATCTGACTGCTTGTATTGTCTCTGTGAAGGTCAAGGTAAGTTCATCAGTAGAGAGAGTTTTATAGTGACTAGAAATAAAATTAGTAACAACAGGAAAATAAGCTTACTGAGAAACATAGTAAGATTGCTGATAGGTGTTTTGTGGCCATTAGAATTGACAATTACAAGTTTATACTGATACCAAGCTGCCCAGTTGTGTGATTTTCTTCCCCAACATTGAGCTGCTTATTTGAAGTAGAAAGAAGTCCAGCAGTTAAGTAATGAACAATTAAGTAAGAACTTAAACCTATGTACTGTTCTTTTTCTATGTTGATCAACTCCGGTATAAAGAGTACTTTCCTGATTCTGTGTTAAAAAATACTAGCACCAAACAAACAAAAAACCCCAAAACAAAACTAACTCAGCTCCACGTTTCAAGAAATATTTGCTCTTGGAAGATATAACTGTGAAACAACCAAAATAGCTTATTTATCAAGACTAGCAGCCTGCTTATCAATAATTACTTCAAGATTCTCATATCATTGTGTCAAATAATCCAAAACTAGCATGTCATAAATTCTTCCTTTCCCAATTATTTCCCCATATTTTAACCCTTGCCTTAAAATAACCTACTACAAGCATACAACCCCATAAATATTTTTCCTGACTTCTCTCTTTTGAGTTATTACTTAAACCTTGTCAAGGTGGTATTCTTCTTACTTCAGTAACCTAAATAAGCTTAGTTTTGCTCACCAACAGGTGTTTCTTGTGGCCTTTTTAAGGAGTCAGCAGCCAACACAAGATTAGGAGTTTTTCAAAGAGAGGTGATACATGTAAAAGAATTGAGGATACTTGCAAAAGAGTGATGTTGTGATGGACCACTGAGTTTAAAATGGAAGAGAAAGAAAATGAAGACAGTAGTGAACTAAATGCAGGGTTTCTCGACTGGAACTACTGACATTGAGACTGCATAATTCTTTGTCATGGGAGCTGTTCTCTATAGTATCATTAGCAGCTGCCTGGCCTCTCCATCCACTAGATAGCAATGTTACATCACCAGTGGTGAAAACCAAAGTGTCTCCAAACATTGCCATGTCTCTTGCGGGCAAAATTGCCTCCAGCTGGGGATCACTGAGCTAGAAAGAAAATGGAGGAATCAATTTATTGATTACTTACATGATGCCAAAGAACAATTTTGGTGGGAATACTTGGGTAAATAAGTGGGGAAAATAGGTGAGTGTGATGGGGGAGGAAAATGTTTGAATTAGTTATTTCCAAGAAAGTGCAGTTTCAGGCTCTGTTATCTTTCAGGATGTGACCAAGGGGATTGTGTGAGTAATATGCAGCAGAGTAGGAGAACACTATATATGAAGAGTGCGGGAAGGTTAAATATGGGAATGTATATAAAGTAATCATTCAGAGGTTGTCACAAGTGAATAGTCAAAAACTCTGGTTTTCATCCCTATTGACTTTTCACAAGAGTGGCTAAAATGTAGAAAAGAAGCTGAAATTTTATATGTAAACATGTCCCTGATTGAGTAAAAAACAAGGGAAGTGATATAGATAAAATGAGTCTCCAGTTAATAACAGGTTTATTTTAAAAAGCTTCTATCTTCTTATCTAGGACTCATCTCTGATTTCAGTCCTTCTTTTCTTCAATCCCAGACCTAGAGTTCTAGACCATATTATGCTGACTAGGTCACCAGGGCATTTTGGCTTATAGAAGCATTTTTGAATAAATCCCCACTATTATTTTAAAGCCACAATTTCAATTACAAAGGCAGATTTGAATAGAGGCAATCTGGGATTAGACCACAGTGATTGAAAGCAAAGCTTTTAACCCTCTACACCTACCCTAGTGGCTAGCTTCTTTATTGGAAGGGATTAAGCAAGGCAGTCTCTTTCACTAGACTCACTGTTGGCTGTCGTTTTGCAGCTAAAGTGGAATCTCAGTGAGGAGTGTGCATTGTGACCCAAATAGATATTTTTCCTTAATTATAGGGGATATTTTTCCTGAGCTTGACCCTCAATAATGCCAGTAGAATTATACCATTTCAGTTGTGACATCACAGAGGTAGGCAACTATTTTCTCCAAAAATATTTGCTTATATTTCAGAGAAAAAAATGTTAAAGAAACTTTAATGGCATGTTTCCTTTTACAGAACCAAGAGGAAAAAATATCTTGGAAAAAGACTTTCTTCCCTGGTCTTGGTCTGTCTATCACAACTACCTGAAACTCTCCCTCTTTTTCTAAAATGAACATTCTCTTTTTCCTCAAAGACTACATACTTTAAAAGGTTGTTTTTTTTTTTTTTTTTCCAAGAAAAGGAGGCTAAGAACTTGAAAACAGACCCAATTTACTAGGCATCAGTAAAATATATTTAGAACCTCAACTTCAGGCCTAGAAGTTTGTTGAAAATAGATTCTTCACAAGTTCTTACCTGAAATGGATTTCTTGATTAAAACCATAGCTTTCTCAGGATTTAAAGTAAAGACAATAGAAGAAAATAGACTCTTTCCCCATGCTTGAATCCCCACTTAAAATATCCTAACTTAAAATTTCATCATCTACTCATTTATTGCTTTGGGTTTTATAGAGAAAATCAAAGGAAACAAATAATAGAAATATAAGGAGCATCACGTTTCATTCATGCAATAAAACAAATCACAGACCGCAGGCTTGAGTGTGTAAGAAATGTGACTTCTCTTATTTTTCCTATTTCAAGCCACTATTTATCCAAGTACTAGAAACTTAATCTCAATCAATTTAGAGTCACCTCAATCATTTCAGGGCTCTGATTCTTCTCTTTGAAGTTGTGTTCAGGGTCTTATGGGACTTATGGAGCACCAAAGTATGAATATTGCCACTCGTCCTTTGTCACTACCATCTGCACTGGCATTTGTGAAGATGCCTTTGTTCCCACTTGGCCTTCAGTCATCACATGTTGGCCACGATCGTGCTCACTTCATATATTACTGCCAGGTATCTACAGGTCAGAATCTCTCAGCTAGTCTTGTATTCGGTTACATTTTTGGATGCAACCAAAAAATTGGAAACTCTAGAGTTACTCAGGTCAATCTCCCTAAAAATCCACTGCAGGCATATTTAGTCTATGCCTTTGGCTATATATCAAAATAAGTCTAAAGAGGCTTTCCATATTTTTAGGTCCTCCCTGGGAGGTGAGACTAAAGTTGACTCTGTTCTTTGATTCCGCAAACTTACTCATGTTTTCTACTATGTATGCCCCTTGCCTCTCTTCCAATAGGTGGCTTTTGAAGGAAGTCTGTGGTCATGATTTTATTGCCAGAGCTGCTCCAGGTCTTTGCTCAAAACTCTCCAACTCCCACCTTTAGCAGGAGTTAACATAAATTTTTAAGTTAAAGGGTCCAGAGATATGAAAGGAAGCTACAAACAAACAAACAAAAACCCTGATGGAACAAACTGGGACCAAGACGGCAACATAGCTCACCTCCAACAAACGCTGAGTTTCATTATATGCTGATTTTACTACATATCAGCATATAAAATGACACCTACCAGTGGCCATGATCAGACATTAAGAACCAAAAATAAATGAAAAGGGGAGAAATAGTGAGGCTCGGGAGAAGATGGCAGAAATGCGCAGATCACCTTCCTCCCCACAAATACATCAGAAATACATCTATACATGGAACTGCTTCTATAGAAGACCCAGTGAACGCTGGCAGAAGACCTCAGACCTTCCAAAAGGCAAGAAACTCCCCATGTACCTGGGTAGGGCAAAAGAAAAAGGAAAAAACAGAGACAAAAGAATAGGGATGGGACCTGCACCAGTGGGAGGGAGCTGTGAAGGAGGAAAGGTTTCCACACGCTAGAAGCCCCTTCACGGGCGGGAGGAGACTGAGGCTGGCGGAGGGGGGAAGCCTTGGAGCCACAGAGGAGAGCGCAGCAACAGGGGTGCGGAGGGCAAAGCGGAGAGATTCCCGCACAGAGGATCGGTGCCGACCAGCGCTCACCAGCCCGAGAGGCTTGTGTGCTTACCCGCCGAGGCGGGTGGGGCCTGGGAGCTGAGGTTCGGGCTTCGGTCGGAAGCCGGGAGAGGGTTGGCTGCGTGAACACAGCCTGAAGGGGTTAGTGAACCACGGCTAGCAGGGAGGGAGACCGGGAGAAGTCTGGAGCTGCCGAAGAGGCAAGAGACCTTTTCTTCCCTCTTTGCTTCCTGGGGCGCGAGGAGAGGGGTTTAAGTGCGCCGCTTAAAGGAGCTCCAGAAACGGGTGCAAGCCGCGGCTATCAGCGCGGACACCAGAGACGGGCATGAGACGTTAAGACTGGTGCTGCCACCTGCAAGAAGCCTGTGTGCGAGCACAGGTCACTCTCCACACCTCCCCTCCCGGGAGCCTGTGCAGCCCGCCACTGCCAGGGTCCTGGGATCCAGGGACAGCTTCCCCGGGAGAACGCATGGCTTGGCTCGGGCTGGTTCAGCGTCACGCCGGCCTCTACCGCCGCCGGCTCGCCCTGCATCCGTACCCTGCCCTCCCCCAGGCCTGAGCCAGAGCCCCCGAATCAGCTGCTCCTTTAACTCAGTCCTGTCTGAGCGAAGAGCATATGCCTTTGGGCGACCTACGTGCTGAGGCGGGGCCAAGTCCAAAGCTGAACCCCAGGAGCTGTGCGAACAAAGAGGAGAGAGGCAGGTCTCTCCCAGCAGCCGCAGAAGCAGCGGATTAAAGCTCCACAATCAACTTGAAGTGCCCTGCCTCTGTGGAATACCTGAATAGACAGCAACTCCTACCAAGTTGAAGAGGTGGACTTTAGGAGGAAGATATATTATTTTTTCCCCCTTTTTCTCTATTTGTGAGTACGTATATATGTACTTCGTGTGAGATTTTGTATGAATAGCTTTCCTTTCACCATTTGTCCTAGGGTTCTGACCGTCCAGTTTTGATTTTTTTTTTGTTTTTCATGTTTTTAAAAAAATTTTTCTTCTTAATAATTATTTTTTATTTTAATAACTTTATTTTAGTTTATCCTACTTTATTTTATCCTCTTTCTTTCTTCCTTTTTCCCTTCCTTCCTTCCTTCCTTCCTTCCCTCCTTCCTTCCTTCTTTCATTCCTTCATTCCTTCCTTCCTTCCTTCCATCCTTCCTTTCTTTCTTTACTTTTTAATTTTTTCTCACTTTTATTCTGAGCCGTGTGGATGAAAGGCTCTTGGCACTCCAACCAGGCTTCAGGGCTGTATCTCTGAGGTGGGAGAACCAACTTCAGTACACTAGTCCACAAGAGACCTCCCAGCTCCACATAATATCAAACGGCAAAAATCTCCCAGAGATCTCCATCTCAACACCAAGACCCAGCTTCACTCAACGATCAGCAAGCTACAGTGCTGGACACCCTATGCTCAACAACTAGCAAGACAGGACCACAGCCCCATCTGTTATCAGAGAGGCTGCCTAAAATCATAATAAGGCTACAGACACCCCAGAACACAAAACCAGACATGGACCTGGCCACCAGAAAGACAAGAGCCAGCCTCTTCCACCAGAACACAGGCACTAGTCCCCTCAACCAGGAAACCTATTCAATCCACTGAACCAACCTTAGCCACTGGGGACAGACACCAAAAACAACGGGAATTACGAACCTGCAGCCTGCAAAAAGGAGACCCCAAACACAGTAAGATAAGCAAAATGAAAAGACAGAAAAACACAGCAGATGAAGGGCAAGGTAAAAACTCACCAGACCTAACAAATGAAGAGGAAATAGGCAGTCTACCTGAAAAAGAATTCAGAATAACAATAGTAAGGATGATCCAAAATCTTGGAAATAGGATAGACAAAAATGCAATAAACATTTAACAATGACCTAGAAGAATGAAAGAGGAAGCCAGCAATGATGAACAACACAATAAATGAAATTAAAAATACTCTAGATGGGATAAATAGCAGAACAACTGAGGCAGAAGAACGGATAAGTGACCTGGAAGATAAAATAGTGGAAATAAGTACTGCAGAGCAGAATAAAGAAAAAAGAATGAAAAGAACTGAGGACAGTCTCAGACACCTCTGGGATAACATTAAATGCATCAACATGCAAATTATAGGGGTCCCAGAAGAAGAGAAAAAGAAATGGACTGAGAAAATATTTGAAGACATTATAGTTGAAAACTTCCCTAATGTGGGAAAGGAAATAGTTAATCAAGTCCAGGAAGCACAGAGAGTTCCATACAGGATAAATGCAAGCAGAAATATGCCAAGACACATATTAATCAAGCAGTCAAAAATTAAATACAAAGAAAACATATTAAAAGCAACAAGGGAAAAACAACAAATAACACACAAGGGAATCCCCATAAGGTTAACGGCTGATCTTTCAGCAGAAACTCTGCAAGTCAGAAGGGAATAGCAGGACATATCTAAAGTGATGAAGGAGTAAAACCTACAACCAAGATTACTCTACCCAGCAAGGATCTCATTCAGATTTGATGGAGAAATTAAAACCTTTACAGACAAGCAAAAGCTGAGAGAGTTCAGCACCACCAAACCAGCTCTACAACAAATGCTAAAGGAACTTCTCTAGGCAAGAAAGGCAAGAGAAGGAAAAGACCGACAAGAACAAACTCGAAACAATTAAGTAAATGGTAATAGGAACATACATACTGATAATTACCTTATATGTAAATGGCTTAAATGCTCCCACCAAAGGACACAGACTGGCTGAACAGATACAAAAACAAGACCCATATATATGCTGTCTACAAGAGATCCAGTTCAGACCTAGAAACACATACAGACTGAAAGTGAGGGGATGGAAAAAGATATTCCATGCAACTGGAAATCAGAAGAAAGCTAAAGTAGCAATTCTCATTTCAGACAAAATAGACTTTAAAATAAAGACTATTACAAGAGACAAAGAAGGATGCTACATAATGATCAAGGGATCGATCCATGAAGAGGATATAACAATTGTAAATATTTATGCACCTAACATAGGAGCACCTCAATACATAAAGCAAATACTAACAGCCATAAAAGGGGAAATCGACAGTAACACAATCATAGTAAGGGACTTTAACACCCCACTTTCACCAATGGACAGATCATCCAAAATGAAAATAAGTAAGGAAACACAAGTTTAAATGATACATTAAACAAGATGGACTTAATTGACACTTATAGGACATTCCATCCAAAAACAACAGAATACACATTTTTCTCAAGTGCTCTTGAAACATTCTCCAGGATAGATCATATCTTGGGTCACAAATCTAGCTTTGGTAAATCTAAGAAAATTGAAATTGTATCAAGTATCTTTTCCAACAACAATGCTCTGAGACTAGACATCTATTACAGGAAAAGATCTGTAAAAAATACAAACATATGGAGGCTAAACAATACACTACTTAATATCGAAGTCATCACTGAAGAAATAAAATAGAAAATCAAAAAATACTTAGAAACAAATGACAATGGAGACATGATGACACCAAACCTATGGGATGCAGCAAAAGCAGTTCTAAGAGGGAAGTTTATAACAATATTATCCTACCTTAAGAAACAGGAAACATCTCGAATTAAAAACCTAACATTGCACCTAAAGCAATTAGAGAAAAAAGAACAAAAAACCCCCAAAGTTAGCAGAAGGAAAGAAGTCATAAAGATCAAGTCAGAAATAAATTTAAAAGACATGAAGGAAATGATAGCAATGACCAATAAAACTAAAAGCTGGTTCTTTGAGAAGATAAACAAAATTGGTAAACCATTAGCCAGACTTATCAAGAAAAAAAGGACAAAGACTCAAATCAATAGAATAAAAAATGAAATAGGAAAAGTAACAATGGACATTGCAGAAACACAGAAAATTATTAGAGATTACTACAAGCAACTGTATGCCACTAAAATGGACAACCTGGAAGAAATGGACAAATTCTTAGAAATGCACAACCTGCCGAGACTGAACCAAGAAGAAATAGAAAATATGAACAGACCAAACACAAGTAATGAAATTGAAAATGTGATTAAAAATCTTCCAACAAACAAAAGCCAAAGACCAGATGGTTTCACAGGCGAATTCTATCAAACATTTAGAGAAGAGCTAACACCTATCCTTCTCAAACTCTTCCAAAAGATAGCAGAGGGAGGAACACTCCCAAACTCATTCTATGAGGCCAACATCATCCTGATACCAAAACAAGGCAAAGAAGTTACAAAGAAAGAAAACTACTGACCAATATCACTGATGAATGTAGATGCAAAAATCCTCAACAAAATACTAGCAAACAGAATCCAACAGCACATTAAAAGGATCATACACCATGATCAAGTGGGGTTTATTCCAGGAATGCAAGGATTCTTCAATATAGGCCAATTAACGTGATACACTGTATCAACAAACTGAAGGAGAAAAACCATATGATCATCTCAAGAGATGTAGAGAAAGTTTTGACAAAATTCAACACTCATTTATGATAAAAACCCTGCAGAAAGTAGGCATAGAGGGAACTTTCCTCAACATAATAAAGGCCATATATGACAAACCCACAGCCAACATTGTCCTCAATGGTGAAAAACTGAAACCATTTCCACTAAGATCAGGAACAAGACAAGTCTGCCCACTCTCATCACTCTTATTCAACATAGTTTTGGAAGTTCTACCACAGAAATCAGAGAAGAAAAAGAAATAAAAGGAATCCAAATCAGAAAAGAAGAAGTAAAGCTGTCACTGTTTGCAGATGATATGATAATATACATAGAGAATCCTAAAGAGGCTACCAGAAAACTACTAGAGCTAATCAATGAATTTGGTAAAGTAGCAGGATACAAAATTAATGCACAGAAATCTCTGGCATTCTTATACAGTCATGTTGAAAAATCTGAGAAAGAAATTAAGAAAACGCTCCCATTTACCATTGCAACAAAAAGAGTACAATATCTAGGAATAAACCTACCTAAGGACACAAAAGACCTGTATATAGAAAATTATAAGACACTGATGGAAGAAATTAAAGCTGATACAAATAGAAGGAGAGATATACCATGTTCTTAGATTGGAAGAATCAACATTATGAAAATAACTCTACTACCCAAAGCAATCTACAGATTCAATGCAATCCCTATCAAACTACCACTGGCATTTTTTAAAGAACTAGGACAAAAAATTTCACAATTTGTATGGAAACACAAAAGACCCCGAATAGCCAAAGCAATCTTGAGAATGAAAAATGGAACTGGAGGAATCAGACTCCCTGACTTCAGACTATACTACAAAGCTACAGTAATCAAGCCAGTATGGTACTGGCACAAAAACAGAAATATAGATCAATGGAACAGGATAGAAAGCCCAGAGATAAACCCACACACATATGGTCACCTTATCTTTGATAAAGGAGGCAAAAATATACAGTGGAGAAAAGACAGCCTCTTCAATGAGTGGTGCTAGGAAAACTGGACAGGTACATGTAAAAGTATGAAATTAGAACACTGCCTAACACCATACACAAAAATAATCTCAAAATGGGTTAAAGACCTACATGTAAGGCCAGACACTATCAAACTCTTAGAGGAAAACATAGGCAGAACACTCTATGACATAAATCACAGCAAGATCCTTTTTGACCCATCTCCTAGAGAAATGGAAATAAAACCAAAAATAAATAAATGGGATCTAATGAAACTTTAAAGCTTTTCCACAGCAAAGAATACCATAAACAAGACCAAAAGACAACACTCAGAATGGGAGAAAATAGTTGTAAATGAAGCAACTGACAAAAGATTAATCTCCAAAATTTATAAGCAACTCATGCAGCTCCATCAAACAAACAAACAAACAAACAACCCAATCCAAAAATTGGCAGAAGACATAAATAGACATTTCTCCAAAGAAGATATATGCATTGCCAACAAACACATGAAAGAATGCTCAACATCATTACTCATTTGAGAAATGCAAATCAAAACTACAATGAGATATCATCTCACACCGGTCAGAATGGCCATGATCAAAAACTCTAGAAACAATAAATGCTGGAGAGGGTGTGGAGAAAAGGGAACACTCTTGCACTGTTGGTTGGAATGTAAATTGATACAGCCACTATGGAGAACAGTATGGAGGTTCCTTAAAAAACTACAAATAGGGCTTCCCTGGTGGCGCAGTGGTTGAGAATCTGCCTGCCGATGCAGGAGACACGGGTTCGTGCCCTGGTCCGGGAAGATCCCACATGCCGTGGAGCAACTAAGCCCGTGAGCCATGGCCGCTGAGCCTGTGCGTCCGGAGCCTGTGCTCCGCAACGGGAGAGGCCACAACAGTGAGAGGCCTGCATACCGCAAAAAAAAAAAAAAAAAAAAAAAAAAAACTACAAATAGAACTACCATATGACCCCACAATCCCACTACTGGGCATATACCCTGAGAAAACCATAATTCAAAAAGAGTCATGTACCACAATGTTCACTGGAGCTCTATTTACAATAGCCAGGACTTGGAAGCAACCTAAGTGTCCATCAACAGATGAATGGATAAAGAAGATGTGGCACATGTATACAATGGAATATTACTCAGCCATAAAAAGAAATGAAACTGAGTTCTTTGTAGTGAGGTGGATGGACCTGGAGTCTGTCATACAGAGTGAAGTAAGTCAGTATGAGAAAAACAAATACCATATGCTAACACATATATATGGAATCTAAGAAAAGAAAATGTCATGAAGAGACTAGGAGTAGGATGGAATAAAACACAGACCCACTAGAGCATGGGGAGGGGGAATGGTAAGCTGTGACAAAGAGAGAGAGTGGCATGGACATATATACACTACCAAACGTAAAATAGATAGCTAGTGGGAAGTAGACGCATAGCACAAGGATATCAGCTAGGTGGTATGTGACCACTAAGAGGGTTAGGATAGGGAGGGTGGGAGGGAGGGAGACACAAGAGGGAAGAGATATGGGAACATATGTATATGTATATAACTGATTTACTGTGTTGTAAAGCAGAAACTAACACACCATTGTAAAGCATTTATACTCTAATAAAGATGTTAAAAAAAAAATAAAGGAGGGTGGCACCCACTTCCTAGAAAAGCCCTTCCTGGTAGAGCAATGCTTATGCCTCCCCATCATCAACTTCACTCTCTCTCCCTTTGTCTTTACTCTTTAAATTTACATCCCTCTCATCACATGGGTGAGAGGTTGATCTGTGAACTCAATTCCTGCTTCTCCGTTCTTTGGGCACTGATCAAAATTTGTGCTGTGTCAATCTCAACTTTGGTTTTATTATTTTGTTGCTCTAGCCCATACAGAAAAAAGAGCCCTTCCCCACTGAGGCAGAGAGCCTGGGTCTGGCTAGGGCCTGAACAGGGTTCATATGACTTAATTCAGTAACACTATGACCAGATTTATTTTTTTAACTTATTATTTTGAAATAATTATAGACAAGAAATGAAATGGAAAAGCTGTTTTTCCCACTTGCCACTGAGTTGATTCTTCAGATGAGACCATAGCCCCAGCCAACCGCTTTGTTAGGGGACAGTTGGCCATGCATGATGATAACCACTTGCATGAGTTGTCTCACAACAGGATGTCCCAATAAGGAGCATGGTGCTACCACCAAAAACTAACCAGGAGAATTTGGAAGGGGCTAAAAGGAGGGAGGAGGTGTCAGCCCACAATATTGTTCTGCCAACATCTCAGAATCCTTCACGTTGGAAGCCAACTTGGCTGAGAGATGTGCATGCCACCAGGAAGGACCCTGAGTCAGACCAAGTATGGGCACAAGCAAGATGATTGGCCAGAGAAAACCTGGAAAGTAACCCCATCACCATAAAACCTGAGGCTGTGAGTCACATGGCAGAGCAGTTATCCTGAGTTCCCTTACCCTACTGTTCTCTGACTGGGCACCCCTTCCCAATAAAGTCTTTTGCTTTGTCAGTACATGTGTATCCTCAGACAATTCATTTCCTAGTTTTAGACAAGTACCCATTCTTGGGCCCTGGAAGGGGTCTGTCCCCCTTTCTGCAACAGCTTGCCTGAAATCTCTTGAGAGACCTTGAGCCAAAAACATATGTCTAAGCCCCACCAGATTCTTGACACATAAAAATTGTGAGATAGGGCTTCCCTGGTGGTATAGTTGTTGAGAGCCCGCCTGCCAATGCAGGGGACATGGGTTCATGCCCTGGACTGGGAAGATCCCATGTGCCGTGGAGTGGCTGGACCCGTGAGCCATGGCTGCTGGGCCTGCACATCTGGAGCCTGTGCTCTGCAACAGGAGAGGCCACAACAGTGAGAGGCCCATGTACTACAAAAAAAAAAAAAAAAAAAAGTGAGATAATAAATATTTGCTAATTTAAATTGCAAATTTGAGGAGTAAATTATCTTTCTCCTTTACTCCTGAGATACCTTGTTCTCTATCTCTATAAAGTATTTAACAGAAATCTGTTGGGCTGACCATAGTGCATGCATTGTTCTAAGTACTTCTGAAACAGGAGGGAAAGGGGCAGGGCACAACCTTTAAAAGAATGACATAGCCATAGGACATGGTGAAAACTGGTTATTACCAACTAGGTCCAAGATGGCAGAAGATTCAACTTCTAGTAGACCGTGAGCCTCATTATACATTCATTGTAATACATTAACTAAATGGCAAATTCATCAGCACCATGACAGTTCTGAGGCCAACCATAAAATGTCAAAAAGTGGGTGGTGGCCCAATTCCTGGAAATCTCTGCCCTTTCCCTGAAATAATTGGAATAATCCTCCCACTCATTAGCCTATGAAATCACCCAACCCATAAAAACAAACCACACCATATTTCAGGGCCTCTAGCCTTCTGAGATAGCCCACACACTGTCAGTGGAATTTGTTTCTCTCTAAATAAATCCACTTCTTACCTATCACTTTGTCTCTCACTAAATTCTTTCTTCAATGAGATATCAAGATCTTGAGCTTCATTAAGTCTTGAGATCAGGTGTGTGATCTCAATTAAAAGACCATGGCTTCAAGTCCCAATCTGAGTTACACAGTTTCCTTTTAATATGTTAATTTATTTAATCCTTTCGCAACAATTCCAAGAGGTGGTGTAGTTTTTCCTGTGGCTGCCCTAAGTACCACATTTGGGTGACAAAACAAACTGAAATGTATTCTCTCATAGTTTTGGAGGCTAGAAGTCTGAAAACAAATTGTTGGCATGGCCATATTCTCTCTAAGATTCTAGGTAGAATTCTTCTTTACCTCTTCCTAGCTTTTAGTGGTGGCCAGCAACCCTTGGCTTTCCTTGGCTTGCAGCTGCATCAGTCCATGTCTTCCCATGTTGTTCTCCTGCATGACTTTACATTATCCTTCCTCAGTATGGGCCTATCTCTGTGTCTAAATTAATCTTTTTTATAAGGACCAGTCATATTGGATTAGGACCCATACTGATGACCTCATTTTAACTTGATTATCAGTGAAAGACCATATTTCCAAATAAGGTCACATTCTGAGGTACTGGGGATTAGGACTTTAACATACCTTTTTTGAAGGACACAGTTCAATCCATAACAGGTATTATTAGTAGTATTTCTATTTTAAACAAAGAGTTAAAGTATTTGCCAACATTTGCACATGAAAATGAGCAGGACACTGTGAGACCCTCCTGGGTACAAGTACCTTTCTTTGTCCCCAGTTTCTTATTTGAAGAACAAAGACTTTAGCCTCCTAGACCTTCCTGAATACCAAAGAACATATTCAAACCATTTCTAAGTTGGGAAGTAAAAAATTTCAGAAACAAAGGAGAAAAAATTAAGAAATTATAGTGCAGTGGTTAAAGCAGGATCCTAGCTCCTCCTGAAGGAATATACATAACAATATCTTTGGAGGATCTTCAAGGTGGTGGAGGAGTAAGACGTGGAGACCGCCTTCCTCCACACAAATACATCAAAATACATCTACATGTGGAACAACTCATAGAACACATACTGAATACTGGAATAAGACCTCAGACTTCCCAAAAGGCAAGTAACTCTCCACACACCTGGGGAGGACAAAAGAAAAAAGAAAAACCAGAGAGAAAAGGATAGGGACAGGACCTGCACCTCTGGGAGGGAGCTGTGAAGAAGGAAAAGTTTCCACAAACTAGGAAGTCCCTTCACTGGTGGAGATGGGGGGTGGGTGGTGGGGGGAACTTGGAGCCATGGAGGAGAGTGCAGCAACAGGGGTGCAGAGGGCAAAGTGGAGAGATTCCCACACAGAGGATTGGTGCCGACCAGCACTCACCAGCCTGAGAGGCTTGTCTGCTCACCCGCTGGGGCAGTTGAGGGCTGGGAGCTGAGGCTCTGGCTTCTGAGGTCAGATCCCAGGGAGAGGACTGGGATTGGCTATGTGAAGACAGCCTGAAGGAGGTTAGTGAACCACAGCTAGCTGGGAGGGAGACCAGGAAAAATCTGGACATGCCTAAGAGGCAAGAGATCATTGTTTCAGGATGTGTGAGGAAAAGACATTGAGAGCACTGCCTAAATGAGCTTCAGAGATGTGTGTGAGTAGTGGCTATCAGAAGAGACACCAGAGATGGGCATGAAATGCTAACTCTGCTGCTGTAGCCATCAATAATCCTGTGTGCAAACACAGGTCACTATCCACACCTCCCTTCCTGGAAGGCTGTGCAGCCTGCAACTGCCAGGGTCCTGTGATCCAGGGACAACTTCCCCAGGAGAACACACAGCACACCTCAGTCTGTTGCAATGTCATGCCAGCCTCTGCTGTTGCAGGCTTGTCCCCAGAATTCTGTACCTCTCCCTCCCCCCAGCCTGAGAGAGCCAGAGACCCCTAATCAGTTGCTCCTTTAACCCCCTCCTGTCTGAGCGAAGAGCAGATGCCAGAGGGCAACCTACATGAAGAGGCAAGGCCAAATCCAAAGCTGAACCCCAGGAGCTTTGTGAACAAAGAAGAAAAAGGGAAATTTTTCTGTGAAGCCTCAGGAGCGGCAGATTAAATCTCTACAATCAACTTGATGTAGCCTGCCAATGTGGAATACCCGAAGAGACAACAAATCATCCCAAAATTGAGGCAGTGGGCTTTAGGAGCAACTGTAGACTTGGGGTTTGCTGTATACAACTGACTCATTTCTGATTTATGTTTATCTTAGTATAGTTTTTAACACTTGTTATCATTGGTGGATTTGTTTATTGGTTTGGTTGCTCTCTCTTTTTTAAATTAATTTTTAAATTTTAGTAACATTAACAAATGTTTTAATTTTAATAACTTTTAAATTTTATCTTATTTTTTATTTTATTTTATTATTTTATTTTTCTCCCTTTTCTTCTGAGCCATGTGGATGACAGGGTCAAGGTTCTTGGGCCGGGTGTCAGGCCTGAGCCTCAGAGGAAGGAGAGCCGAGTTCAGAACATTGCACCACCAGAGAACTCCCAGCCCCATGTAATATGAATCAGCAAGAGCTCTCCCAGAGATCCCTGTCTCAACGCTAAGACGCAGCTCCACTCAGCGGCCAGCAAGCTCCAGTACTGGATGCACCATGCCAAACAACTAGCGAGACATGAACACAGCCCCACCCATTAGCAGAGAGGCTTCCTAAAATCATGATAAGGTCAAAGATATCCCAAAACACACCACTGGACTCTGTGCTGTCCACCAGAAAGAAAAGATCCAGCCTCATCCACTAGAACACAGGCACCAGAGCCCTCCACCAGGAAGCCTACACAACCCAGTGAACCAACTTTACCCATTGGGGGCAGACACCAAAAACAATGGGAACTAGGAGCATGCAGGCTGCAAAAAGGAGACCCCCAAACACAGTAAGATAAGCAAAATGAGAAGACAGAGAAATAAGCAGCAGATGAAGGAACAAGGTAAAAACCAACCAGACAAAACAACTGAAGACGAAATAGGCAGTCTATCTGAAAGATAATTAAGAGTAATGTTAGTAAAGATGATCCAAAATCTTGCAAATAGAATGGAGAAAATACAAGAAACATTCAACAAGGACCTAGAAGAACTGAAGATAAAAAAAAAAAAAAAATGATGAACAACACAGTAAATGAAATTAAATATTCTCTAGAAGGAACCAATAGCAGAATAACTGAGGCAGAAGAATGGATAAATGATCTGGAAGATAAAATAGGGGAAATAACTACCACAGAGCAGAATAAAGAAAAAGGAATGAAAAGAATTGAGGACAGTCTCAGAGACCTCTGGGAAAACCTTAAATGCACCAACATTCTAATTATAGGGGTCCCAGAGAAGAAGAGAAAAAGAAAGGTACTGAGAAAATATTTAAAGAGATTATAGTCAAAAACTTCCCTAATGTGGGAAAGGAAATAGTCAATCAGGCCCTGGAAGTGCAGACAGTCCCATACAGGATAAATCCAAGGAGAAACAGGCCAAGACACATATTAATCAAACTATCAAAAATTAAATACAAAGAAAAAATATTAAAGCAACAAGAGAGAAACTACAAATAACATACAGGGAATCCCCAGGTTAATAGCTGACTTTTCAGGAGAAACTCTGCAAGACAGAAGGGAGTGGCAGGACATACTTAAAGTGATGAAAGGGTGAAACCTAAAACCAAGATTACTCTACCCAGCAAGGATCTCATTTAGATTTGACAGAGAAATTAAAACATTTACAGACAAGCAAAAGTTAATAGAATTCAGCACTACCAAACCTGCTTTACAGCAAATGCTAAAGGAACTTCTCTAGGCAGGAAAGCCAAGAGAAGGGAAAGACCTACAATAACAAACCCAAAACAATTAAGAAAATGGTAATAGGAACATATATATCGATAATTGCCTTAAATGTAAATGGATTAAATACTCCAACCAAAAGACATATAGACAGGCTGAATGGATAAAAAAACAAGACCCATATATAGGCTGTCTACAAGAGACCCCCTTCAGACCTAGGGACACATACAGACTGAAAGAGAGGAGATGCAAAAAAATATTCCATGCAAATGGAAATCAAAAGAAAACTGGAGTAACAATTCTCATAACAAAAAAATAGACTAAAATAAAGACGATTACAAGAGACAAAGAAGGACACAACATAGTGATCAAGGGATCAATCCAAGATGATATAACAATTGTAAATATTTATGCACCCAATACAAGAGCACCTCAATGCATAAGACAAATGGTAACAGCCATAAAAGGGGAAATCAACATTAACACAATAACAGTAGGGGACTTTAACACCCCGCATTCACCAATGGACAGATCAACCAAAATGAAAATAAATAAGGAAACACAAGTTTTAAATGACACATTAAACAAGATAGACTTAATTGATATTTATAGGACATCCGTCCGAAAGAACAGAATACACTTTCTTCTCAAGTGCTCATCGAACATTCTCCAGAATAGATTATGTCTTGGGTCACAAATAATGCCTTGGTAAATCTAAGAAAACTGAAATCATATCAAGTATTTTTCTGGCCACAATTCTATGAAGCTAGATATCAATTACAGGAAAAAAATGTAAACAATACAAACACATGGAGGCTAAACAATAAGCTACTAAATAACCAAGAGATTATTGAAGAAATCAAAGGGGAAATCAGAAAATACCTTGAAACAAATGACAATGAAAACACGATGGCTCAAAACCTATGGGATGCAGCAAAAGCAGCTCTAAGAGGGAGTTTATAGCAACACAATCCTACCTCAAGAAAAAAGAAAAATCTCAAATAAACAACATAACCTTACACCTAAAGCAATTAGAGAAAAAAGAACAAAAAACCCCGAAAGTTAGCAGACGGAAAGAAATCATAAAGATCAGCTCAGAAATAATTGAAAAAGAAATAAAGGAAACGATAGCAAAGATCAACAAAACTAAAAGCTAGTTCTTTAAGATCAACAAAATTGATAAACCATTAGCCAGACTCATCAAGAAAAAAAGGGAGAAGATTCAAATCAACAGAATTAGAAATGAAAAAGGAGAAGTAACAACTGATACTGCAGAAATACAAAGGCTCAAGAGAGATTACTACAAGCAGCACTATGCCAGTAAAATGGACAGCCTGGAAGAAATGGACAAATTCTTAGAAAAGCACAACCTTCCAAGACTGAACCAGGAAGGAATAGAAAATAAGAACAGACCAATCACAAGCACTGTAATTGAGACTGTGATTAAAAATCTTCCAACAAACAAAAGCCCAGGACCAGATGAATTCACAGACAAATTCTACCAAACATTTAGAGAAGAACTAACACCTATCCTTCTCATACTCTTGCAAAATATAGCAGGAGGAGGAGGAACACTCCTACACTCATTCTACGAGGCCACCATCACCCTGATACCAAAACCAGACAACGATGTCACAAAAAAAGAAAACTACAGGCCAATATCACTTATGAACATAGATGAGAAAATCTTCAACAAAATACTAGCAAATGGAATGCAGCAGCACATTAAAAGGATCATACACCATGATCATGTAGGTTTTGTCCCAGGAATGCAAGGATTCTTCAATATAGGCAAATCAATAAATGTGATACATCTTATTAACAGATTGAATGATAAAAACCATATGATAATCTCAATAAATGCAGAAAAAGCTTTTTACAAAATTCAACACCTATTTGTGATAAAAACCCTCCAGAAACTAGGCATAGAGAGAACTTACCTCAACATAATAAAGGCAATATATGACAAACCTACAGCAAACATCATTCTCAATGGTGAAAAACTGAAACCATTTCCACTAAGATCAGGATCAAGACAAGGTTGCCCACTCTCACCCCTATTATTCAACATAGTTTTGGAAGTTTTAGTCACAGCAATCAGAGAAGAAAAAGAAATAAAAGGAATCCAAATCAGAAAAGCAGAAGTAAAATTGTCACTGTTTGCAGATGACATGATATTATACATAGAGAATCCTAAAGATGCTACCAGAAAACTACTAGAGCTACTCAGTGAATGTGGTAATGTAGCAGGATACAAATTAATACACTGAAATCTCTTGCATTCCTATACAATAAGGATTAAAAATCTGAAAGAGAACTTAAGGAAACATTCCTACTTACCATTGCAACAAAAATAATAAAATATCTAGGAATAAGCCTACCTAAGGAGACAAAAGACTTGTATGCAGAAAACTATAAGAAATTGATGAAAGAAATTAAACATGATACAAGCAGATGGAGATATATACCACGTTCTTGGATTGGAATAATCAACATTGTGAAAATAACTATACTCACCAAAGCAATCTACAGATTCAATGCAATCCCTATCAAACTACCAATGGCATCTTTCACAGAACTGGAACAAAATATTTCACATTTTGTATGGAAACACAAAAGACCCCGAATAGCCAAAGCAGTCTTGAGAAAGAAAAATGGAGTTGGAAGAATCAGGCTCCCTGACTTTAGACTACACTACAAAGCTACAATAATCAAGGCAGTATGGCACTGGCACAAAAACAGAAATATAGATCAATGGAACAGGATAGAAAGCACAGAGATAAACCCACACAATTATGTTCACCTTATCTTTGATAAAGGAGGCAAGAATATCAATAGAGAAAAGACAGTCTCTTCAATAAGTGGTGCTAGGAAAACTGGTCAGCTACATGTAAAAGTATGAAATTAGAAAACTCCCTAACACCATACAGAAAAATAAA
The DNA here is from genome assembly GCF_026419965.1 of Kogia breviceps. NCBI lineage: Eukaryota > Metazoa > Chordata > Mammalia > Artiodactyla > Physeteridae > Kogia > Kogia breviceps. Next base: position 28,081,176 of record NC_081328.1, read on the forward strand.
CTCAAAATGGATTAAAGACCTAAATGTAAAGCCACACACTAAAACTCTTAGAGGAAAACATAGGAAGAACACTCTATGACATAAATCACAGCAAGATCCTTTTTGACCCAGCTCCTAGAGAAATGGAAATAAAAACAAAAATAAACAAATGGGACCTAATGAAGCTTAAAAGCTTTTGCACAGCAAAGGAAACCATAAACAAGACTAAAAGACAACCCTTAGAATGGGAGAAAATATTTGCAAATGAAACAACTGACAAAGGGTTAATCTCCAAAATATACAGGCAGCTCATGAAGCTCAATATCCAAAAAGCAAAAAACCTAATCCAATAATGGGCAGAAGATCTAAATTGTCTTTTCTCCAGAGAAGATATACAGATTGCCAGCAAACATATGAAAAGATGCTCAACATCTCTAATCATTAGAGAAATGCAGATCAAAACTACAATGAGGTATCACCTCACACCTGTCAGAGTAACCATCATCAAAAAATCTACAAACAGTAAATTCTGGTAAGGAAATGGAGAAAAGGGTACCCTCTTGTACTGTTGGTGGGAATGTGAATTGATACAGCCACTATGGAGAACAGTATGGAAGTTCCTTATAAAACTAAAAATAGAACTACCATATGAGCCAGCAATCCCACTAGTGGACATATACCCTGAGAAAACCATAATTCAAAATGAGTCATGTACCAAAATGTTCATTGCAGCTCTATTTACAATAGCCAGGACATGGAACAACCTAAGTGTCCATCAACAGATAAATAGGGAAAGAAGATGTGGCACATATATACAATGTAATATTACTCAGCCATAAAAAAAATGAAATTGAGTTATTTGTAGTGAGGTGGGTGGACCTAGAGTCTGTCATACAGAGTGACTTAAGTCAGAAAGAGAAAAACAAATACTGTATGTTAACACATATATATGGAATCTAAAAAAAAAAAAAAAAAAAAAAGGTTCTGAAGAGCCTAGGGGCAGGACAGGAATGAGACTCAGATTTAGAGAATGGAGTTGAGGACATGGGGATGGGGAAGGGTAAGCTGGAAAGAAGTGAGAGAGTAGCACAGACATATATACAGTACCATATGTAAAATAGATAGCTAGTGGCAAGCAGTCACAAAGCACAGGGAGATCAGCTCGGTTCTTTGTGACCACCTAGAGGGATGGGATAGGGAGTGTGGGAGGGAGACACAAAAGGGAAAGGATATGGGGATATATGAACACAACAATGTAAAGCAATTATGCTCCAATAAAGATGTTAAAGAAAAAAAAAAACAACAACAACAATATCTTTGAGTTCTTCTGCAGGAACTAAGTCTCCCCCTGAGGTGGAGGATGGTAACTTCGGGATGATTATAGGATTCCTGGAGCACTGCCCTGTTACCTCACTACCAACGAATCAGACATGACATGTAGCCCTTACCCCAAAATTTGCCTCTAAAAACTTCTCTGTGAAAACCATCAGGGAATATGGGACTTTTGAACTGGAGCCACCTGTTCTCCTTGCTTGGCCCTGAAATAAACTTTTCTGTGCTCCAAACTCCAACTTTTCAGTTTGTTTGTGCTCACTGTGCATCAGGCACACGAACTTGTGTTCAGTAACAAACAGATAGTAAGCATTAGACGATTTGAATCCAGGCAATCTGACTCCAAAATTTGTGTTGACAAACACTTCCTTACATCAAGTATAATATTTATTTATATATGTATATATATTTTTATCTTTTTAAAGGAGCAGCTCATTAACAACTAGCATACTACCTGGTATGTGCTCAAGAAATATTTGTTGAATTTAACTTCAGTGATCTTTCAGATGGATTTTAAATCACAGTTGCTCTTTGTCAGATGGCCAAGGTAGAGTGAAGTGTCCTTATTCAAATTCTGGAATTGGAAGAGAATCCTAGAGCTGAAAAATTACACATGTTGTAATAAATATACCTTCAATTTGTTATGAAGAGTATTTTACTTTTCCTAAAGTACTTTTGGTCAACTCCTAATACATAATAAGTTCCCTTTGAGACTGACAGACAAACAAATATAAATAAGAAATTAATCTAAAGGGGTCAAAACAAAACAACAAGGACATTTTGAAACCTACAGTGCCTAGGATAGTTTTCTTCTGAGCCTCAGCATGACAAAGGGTTCTACTGCATCAGGGCACCATGTATGTAATCACTGATGAGAGTTAAAGTTTTACAGGTTTGCCCAAGTGATGAGAGCAGTACATGAAAGGTAAGTCAATTCATGTTTTCCTGAAATAGTATTATTGTTTCTCAGTTGTAGGTGTATTAGCAAGTTCCCTTTAGAGTGTAGGTTATTAAACAATTAAATAAATGTTGCTCATCTGTACACCAGCAATTTAAATGACTTACAGTACAGTTAATCGGTCATGCTTAACCAGTGTGTCAATGGTTACCCACTTAGCTTAGGGGCACAGGCGTTTTATTTGTGCTGGGAATTGCAGAAATGAAGTTGGGTGAAATAATTTCACCATGGAACAAAGACAGCCAGAGATTAAGGCAATTTGTCTTGTTTAATTTGAAGAATATGTAGGGTATTTTATTTGTTCATTTGTTTATTTGTTTCTGTAACATTTACCACAACCTAGACCATAGATTAAAATTGTGCATGGCAAACATCTGGCCATTTTTCCCCAGAGTGTTGTCAGGTTTTCTCAGCATCCCATTTGACTCTTGTCTGTAAAAACACTGTACATTTACATTATACCTTTACCTGATGATATCAAGGCAGTGAAGATAATAATTACTAGGTAAACCTGGGAATAGAAATTCTTATGCACATCTGTAATACTAAAAATATTATTTATTAATGTTGGCTTATTATCTGAAATTCCATTTTCATTACACTAATAACTTAAGGGATTTACTGACAGTAACAATATCTTGCAGCCTTTTTCTTCTCAAAGGTGCCAAAATATTGGTGCTTAGGTACACTGATGGTATGCTAGAAGACAGCACACTCTTTCTGCTTCACTACAAGGATTCAAGGGAAGATAAGTTGGGAGCTCTTTCCATATGACAAAACTGTTTACTCAAAACAACCATTGCCCTTCATCAAAGACTTTATTATCAAGAGGCTGATGTTAAAAAAAAAAAAAAGTTATTTCAAAGGAAAAGAAGAGAGGAGGTATAGAGTTCGAGAAAACAGAAGGGAAGTAAAGTGAGTGGCAGAGCATGAATCTGTTTTGATAAAAGTAATATATGTATATTAAAACTAATTTTAAATGTATGTGTAGGAAACTTAAAATATGTTTGATTTAGGCCAAAGTTAAGAGCTATTTCTCTCTCACGTAAAAGTTTGGAGCTATTCAGTCTAGTGGTCATCTGCCAGCTCTGTTCTACTTTGTTCTCAAAAGCCCTAGCTACTTCCTGGTTCTACTTTCTCTAGTCTGTGGCTTTCATTCTTATGTTCCAAGTCAGCATTCAGGTTTCTCCTTCAGGGAACAAGGAAGAGGAGTATGTGTAGTAAAAAGGGGCATAAAGGACACACTGGATGTCTCTTACGATGGTTTCTCAAAGTTACCACACATTTCTGGGCATATCTTCTTGACCAGAGTCTAGCAACAAGACCACATATCAGAGCAAGGGAAACTGAAAAGTGTTGTCTCTTTTGGATGGCCAAGTACTCTACTAAATATCAAAAAAATCTATGTCCATGGAAATAGTATTTTAAAAATATAATAGGGTAAAATTTTTGTATACTCCATGACTCTCATTCCACTCCACAAGGGTTAATTCCTTTTGACCATTTCTGTTGGGCTCTTCTAGAAGTTATTTGCATAACTGTAAACTATTTGTGAATTCCTTTATTTCTTTATTTATCAGTCATAAACTCTTCCCAGAGGAGGAAGGATTATTGTAAATTCTGTTTGTTTGGGTTAATTTGATTTCAAAAGTAGAGAGAGAGAAGGCAAGTAGTCTGAGTATCTACCTAAATGATAAAATGAGGAGAGCCATTCCCTGAAAACCAATCCTCTCAATAAGAACTCTGAGTTCAGGAGGTCCCCAACTCCACCCTCAGGTTCAGTAATTTACTAGAAGGACCCCAAATTCAGCAAAGCTGTTATACTCACAGTTATAGTTTATTATAGTGAAAGTATACAGATTGAAATCAGCAATGAGAAAAGGCATTTAGTGCAGAGTGCATGAGAGACCAGGTGTGAAGCCTACTGGAATCACGTGGACAACACTTATTTCTCCCAGTAACAACGTGTGACAATATGTATGGAATGAACCCAGGAAGCTCATATGAGCCTTGAGGATTTTTATTGGGATTTGGACACATAGAAAAGATTGACCTTCCATGTGGCTGACCTTAGCATCCAGCTCCCCCAGAGCTCAAGTTGATACTATGTGGCCCAAGGCCCTCACCATAAATCATATTATTAGTATAAACTATTATAGAGTAGCCCATAGTCCCCAGGTAAACAAATATACTCTTTTCAGCAGGATATTTCAGGGCTTAGAGGTTATCGCTCAGCAACTAAGGGCAAAGGGTCAAACTTTTCTTTGGGCAAGGTTAATCCTTTACTGCACAGAGCTTTAATGCTCCTAGACAGATTACTCAGCTTCTCTAAAGAGCAGCTCTTTAGTTCATCCTGGGGACAAACATATACCCATACATGCAAGAAGGAGTATAACTATATAGGCTCTGCCCTCCATGTTGTTATGACTTTCCTTTTCTTTCTGCTACAAGCCTGGAGGTCCCCTGCAGGCTCCACCTGCATCATTCCTTTAGTATACTGTGCACTGATTCTATTTTTGTTTAGTTTGTTTATCAGTATGATGTCATGCACCTTCCATATTTAGGAAGTACATCAACTTACCTGATACTCTAATGATCTTTCTTGCCTCATCTTCACTTTTATGAATGTATTCCCTTTTGGAATTTACAATGATTTTAATAGAGTTTAGGAAGAATTTTATATAAATATACTCAGAGCTCAGCTCACTGTGCCAAACTGGGAGCTCAAACATGAATTTTTGCATACATGCTAACTTTGGAACAGTTTTTTAAAAATAACTTGTTCCAAAACACTTTACTTCTTGAAACTTCATTTCTGCCTTGTGCGTGTGTGTGTGTGTTTGTGTGTGTGTATGTGTGTTGGGAGAGGAGGTGGGGGGCTGCCATGTAAGTGAAAGCCTGTGTAAGCAGCACCCTATGAGGCCTTACTGAAACAGACTTTCCCCCACCCCCCAACCCATCCTCTGCCTGCCTCTTGTTTGTAGAAAAGCTTTAGTCCCCCAGGCCTCTCTTGAGTCACAAAAACCTGGGTCAAGAATTAATGATTAAAAGAATGTGAACATGTAGTAAAAATAGCAGTTGGGCCAGGAGAACTGGTAACAGTTTGAATAATAGATCAGCCATATGGCAGTCACAGAATCTTTGGTTCCTCTCTGAAGGACATAGATAACAGTGTCTGATGCACATTTCTGAGTTGTTCTGCAGATACTAAACCCCCCCACCAAATGGAAGAAGTTAACTACATGATGACCATGAGCATGTAGCCCCCAGACTTGTTGGAACCAGAGGCTGATGATTGAGATTCCTGGAGCACCCCATTGTTACCTCACCACCAACCAATTAGAAGAAAGTGACACACCCTGTAGCACTCCCTTCAAATTTGCCTTTAAAAACTCTTCAATGAAATCCATCAGAGTTTGGGTCTTTTGAGCACAAGCTCAAAAGCCCATTTTCCTTGCTTGGCCATTATGATAAACATTTCTCTGCTCCAAAGTCTGACGTTTCAGTTTGTTTGGCCTCACTGTGCATTGGGCAAGTGAACTTGGGTTCAATAACACCTATGTGAAGTCATGTCATGGAATCCTGCTAAGATCTTCCAGGTTCTGGTAAATCATCATGGTAGATATAAGATTCTTTAGCAGATTAAATATGGCCACAAATTATTTGACACTCCTCTCATTGAGAGAGAAGTCTATGTCCTCTTCCCTTGAAGCTTGGCATATTTTGACCAATAAAATATGGTGGAATTGTTGCCATGCTAATTTCCTAGTCCAGGCCTTAACATACTGGCAGTTTCCCCATGCTGTGTTTTGGAAATGTTCGGTCTTATAGAAGCAAGCCATTGCATAAGATTACTACCCTAAGAATATGATGCTGTGTTGAAGCCCAAGCCAGCCAAGGCTGCATGGAAAAAAAAAAAAAAAAAAGAAGAAAGAGAGAGAAGTTCATCCAATTCCAGCTGTTCCAACTTTCCTAGTTAATGTATAAGGCATGTGAGTGAAGAAGCCACCTGAGACATTCCATCCCCAGAAAATGCAATATGGAGAAGAACCAAAGAAACTAGCTGACAGCCAGAACTGAAGCTCGAGAAACATGACCCTAATTCAACTCTCTCAGCAACCAACCTTCAGCCATTTAAGTCATGTCAGCTGAGGTCCTAGTTATCTTGGAGCAGAGGCAAGCTATCTTCTCTATGCTCTTCTCAAATTCCTGACCCACACAATGTGAGCATGATAAAATATTTGTCTTTTTACTCCAAACAGATTTGAGGTGGTTTGTTATGCACCAATAGATAACTACAACAGGTTCTGTAAGCCAGGGGTTTTTTGTTGTTGTTGTTTTTTTGCGGTACATGACCTCTCACTGTTGTGGCCTCTCCCGTTGAGGAGCACAGGCTTCGGGCGCGCAGGCTCAGCAGCCATGGCTCACGGGCCCAGCCGCTCCGCGGCATGTGGGATCTTCCCAGGCCGGGGCACGAACCCGTGTCCCCTGCATCGGCAGGCGGACTCTCAACAACTGCGCCACCAGGGAAGCCCTAGGGTTTTTCTTTATTGACTAATCTATTAGTGATATAAAGCTAACTATTTCCATTGCTCCCCACCTCCTCCCCTTTCTGAAGAGTACTGGAGGTCAGAGCTAAGGAAGGCATTTTCCAAATATAAGACTTTATTCCTTTACATTCACTGAAGCTTATTATCTTTGCAGTCCAATAGATAGTTCATGTTATAAGATTTATATTTAGTTTATCAATCAATGGATTAGGATATTACTTCATTTATAACACGTTAAATGATACATAAATGTAATACAATACAAATGAAACATGATAAACTGTAGAACCGTATATACAAATTTGATTCAATATGTTCCCAGTTTCTTTTGCCTTCTGTCCGTGTGATTGCCTTTGCATAATCCATGTCTCTAATTATCCTTTCTCCTGCTTGCATATAAATAGCTAATTAGGTAGTGTTCTTGTCAGCTATGAAGTATATAGTATCCAAAGACATACTCCTTTAGAAATTTAATTTGGGAGAACAGATTGTGCTAACCAATTGAAACACAAGATTCAAGTCTGGTGAATCATTTGATGATTTAATTTGAAGTCAGAAATGTCACATATGAATCAAAATATTGGTCCAAGAAATGTACTTATTTTGAAAAAGTCTACTTTGTGCTTAAGATTTTCCATTTCTTCTTCTTGCTTTATATGAATTCAATGTGTGGTAACATAAGCAATGATATTAAAGTTAAATTTCTTTTCCTTAAAAGAATGGAATTTAAGAAAACTATCAAGTGGAGGAAAAAGGGGAGAACTAAATCTTATTCCTCAGGTGTAAGGATCATCAGGCTTTTTATTTGTCGGTAGTATCGTAAGCACTTATAATATGTGGAGCTTTCACTGAATTCCGTTTTTTATAGACACGACTCCATCCAAGAATTAGTAATTTTAAGAAATAACTGTCAAATATGCTGTACCTAGTGCTAGGGGTAGAAGAGAATGCCAGGTTATTAGTAAACTCTGTCAGAAACACTGTGATGGGAAATCTCCAAGATCTCTAAAAATAAGAATACATACTGTCTTTCCTTGTGGAAAAGACTGGCGTGAGATTCTTCAATAAAAGTGCATAGCTTGGAAGCCAGCTGTATCTTGTTCATGTGCAGGGGTACTAGTTGTATTCTTGGCTGAAAATATCAGAAGCTTAATTTGGTTTATTTAGGCAGAAGAGGGGTTTATAAGAAGGGTTTGTGGGAAGTACTCATATTGGAAGTTTTGTGCATGCAGCTTAAGTAGGAACCAGGAGAGGTCAAGCACAGCCAAGCTCCAAGTCTGCTCAGGAAGCTGATCCAGGAACTGTCACCAATGGTCATGCATTTCCCAGTATCAAAATTGACTGCCCTGAACACTCATTGCCATACTCTTGACTTTGTGGATTAATTCCACTTGACCTTGAGCCTTTGCATCACTACTCCACTCTTCAAAGTCTCTGGTGAGAGTGTCTGAAAGGCTGTACATATCATTTGATCAAATTCTAGATACCAGGCAAGGAGGGAATCTGCTTCTCTTCAGATTTCTTAGTGGGGATGCAAGAAATTCCCCAGCTATTAGAAGTCCTCAACTCCATAAACAGAGCTCAAGCAGGGGTCCTGGGCACTCAGCTTTAATGAGCCCTATATAGTACTTGGTCAAAAGTGAGCCCCCAAATTGAAACCTCAACCCCCCATCACTTCTACCCTTATTGTCTAAGATCAAGAGTAACACTTGGCTTCCCCTAGGATAACTCCATTCCATCATCTTGGTTGGGAAGGGGGTGCACCAAGCTCCAAGTACATTTTGTTCATCTCTGACAGGCACTGGGACCAACAGCCCACTCTCTCAGACACTCAGCCCAATATTGGCAGGGATCATGAGAGAGCCCCACAACCTCCATTCCCATCTCCGTACAGTTTTACCCTCATTAACACCAGCTTCCTTGAGAATACCAGAAATTGTGTAATTTTGTTCTTTCTCCTTTATTGCCATTTTATATTATCACAGCCTCAGACACCTTATCTCCTATGCTTTGAACTATATATGATCTGTACATTTCCTTGTCATCCCTCTTCCACTCATCCTCAACTCCTCAGCTTCTCCACTGAGACCAATGGAATTCACTATTTATCACCAGTGAACTCTTCTACGTCTTCAATCTCTTCCTTGATTGGTCCCTGTCTCTTCTTGTGCCATCATAAACCTGGAACTTTCCTGGGGTATTGCTTTCCCTGCAGCGTTCTTAAGTGGTAGTTGTTTATTTCCATCTATTTTATTTCTATCCCCTTTACCACTGAGCCTAGAGGTCTGTCATTCCAGACCTCTCTTCCTCTTTTTTCCTTACAAACCTTCAACCTAAAATCTCAAGGCTTTCAGATTATGTTACCCATTATTCCTCATTATTGGTATAATTTACCTACCTCCTCTCCTTGACCTATCATAATTCTTATTGATTTCAACATGTACATAGGTAACATTTGCAATGTTAATACTTCTCAGTTACTTGATCTCCTATTTTCTAATTATCTTGTCCACCATTCTACCTGTCACACCCAGATCTTATCATTACTCCAAATTTCAACTGATCTATAAGTTCAATTTTGTACACAACCTCACTTTTCAACTCACTTTTCTATTTTTGTAAAGTTTATTCTTTAATTTTTTTTTATATTGGGGTATAGTTGATTTACAATGTTTTGTTAGTTTCAGGTGTACAGCAAAGTGATTCGGTTATACATATACGTATATCCATTCTTTTCAGATTTTTTTCCCATGTATGCTGTTACAGAATATTAAGTAGAGTTCCCTGTGCTATACAGCAGGTCTTCACTGATTATCTATTTTATATATATTAACATGTATATCCTTCTATTACTCCAATTTCAACAATCCCTTTACTCAAGTGAGACCTCCAATCTATTTGTCTTGATACCTTTTCTGTTCTCCAGTGTATTTCTTGATGTCCTTTCTTCTCTCCTTATCCAACTTCAATTCTGTGGCCAATTATTTTATTCACTTGTTTAAATGTATAATTTACTCCATTGCCCTTATTCTCAATTTTACAATTCACTTGACAAAATCACAACTCAAGTAAATCCAGCTCTCTGCCAACTCTGCACCTCTAGCAATGCAAATAAGTATGGCTTCTTAAAAGTACTAAAACATGCTGATGGATCTCATTTTAAATTTATGACCACAGTGCCAGGTGTGCTCTTAATGTTGCTGCACAATCATAAAATATCTCCCTGGTCCATTCACTTTGCATTGCTTTAGAAGCTTATTCACATCTTGGTTTTCCTCCTCAAACCACCAACACCTACTCCACCAGCCGTATTCTCTAGCACTTGTTTATTCTTAGACTGAAGTTGTTATTTTTAAGAGTTAATATAGCAATAGGTCATGCTAATTAAAAAAAAAAATTTCTACTTCATTATTTCTGGCATATACCTATATACAAGTTTATTTTGCTTATTCTTTTTTAACTCAACTACTTTACTACATTGTCTATATCTCTAATAGCTATTTTGTGGACTATTTGGAAATTTATAGAAAAACAAAAGTATCACATACAAATGTGAGTTAAATTCTTTTCTTTTCAATATTATAAATCCTATTTATTTTTTAGTGGTTTGGTTGCAATGTTCCAAAAGTTTTTGCTATTTGTTGTAAGTTAAGTTCTGGTTAGTTAAGGAATTTTCTATCTATTCTTAGGTTGATAACTTTTTTTAATAGAAAAAAAAATCATATCTAAGAGCACACATTTAAAAAGCTGACTGGAAGTTTAATGCACATGACAGGGATTTTTCTGCTTGTGGGCTCAGCTTTAGAATGTTGAGACTGGAAGTTGTCCATTTTCTACAGAATCACCAAATGCCTTTATGCTAAGATGTTTTTTCCTAAGGCTGTTCAAATGGGGAAGGGGAAATCAATAATTGATCTGCATCTGTGATGTAAATGCCCAGTGCTGGCATTTTGTATGTGATAGAGAAGTTGAAATCTAACTGCATATTATATATACTTATGCTTAATCTCCAATTTTCTAGTTTTCTTAGAGTCCTGAGGTTTTGCTAATAAATTTCCCTCAGAATAAACCTCTGATTTTGTACCTAAAGAGAGAGCCAGGGTAATAGCTGGCTGGAGTGAGAAGGTTAGACTGTTTTATATTGACTTTTAAATGAGCCCCTATGATTTCAGCCTGTCACCACTTTTTGGCCTTCTTCTATACAGAATTTCTGAATTCTGAAATATGGAATTTTTTCAAGGCACTACTGTAAGTTCTTTCTTTGTATATCCTCCACAGCATGTACTCTAGTCTGTGAATTCCTCTACCACTGTAAATATTTCTATTCCTTTATTTGCTTTTAGCCTTTAAAATTTGTGTTAAATTCTCCAATATGTAGATGCACCTATTTCCATTCTCTTTTCCTTGTGTACTGATGATGCCTTTTATTTTTATTTATGACAATCTTAGTGAGTCCTCTGGAGAAATGAGAGACACAGCATGTTTTGTCAGTCTGCCATTTTAAACTGAAGTTTTTTTCCATTTTATAAATTTCATAACTGAACTATCTATATAGTTTAGAGTTAATTATGTATTATGTATTTTACTATTAATATGTTCTTTTGTTCTCTTCTTTCTTGGACTCAGTCTTTTTTTTTTTTTTTTCTGGAGCACATACTTTAATAATTAATCAAGGAGAAGGAATTAATTTTAATTCTTTAAATTTTAATTTATTTCTTTTCTTGAACTTCTCAAAATGTATTTCTTTTGCTTTTACATTTGAATATAATTTGGATAAGTTCAAAATTTTTGAACTTATTTTTCTTAAATACATTGTAGGCATCTTGGAATGTTTTCTAGAATACTGGAAATTTTTATTTTTCTCTCATTATTTTTCTGTTAGCTTATGGAATTTTCTATTTGTTGTTGAGAAGTAACAAATGTCACCACAATGTTACTAAGTGTCTTCTTCAATAATAATTTAAGATTTCACTGACTATATATGAGAACTCAAAACTTTCTTCAGATTAGGGATTTTAAAAAATTATATTTCCTTATTCTTTCTTTGACTCTTTCTTATCCATTAATCTCTTACATCTATTCTCTACATCTCTTAACTTTCAAAAAATATATATACTATTTCCTTCTTACTTTTCTTTTGTCTTGTGTTTTGAGAAAATTCCTATCTTGACTTTTAGGTCATTAATTTGATTTTTCACCAGGAGCCATTCTACTATATGACCTTCAAATAAGTTCCCAGCTGCCTCTCTGCCTCCCCAGCAAACTTATGACTTATCAGTTGCATCATAAAAAATTTCTCAAAAACTTAGTGGCTTAAGAAAGTAAACTATCATATAGTTTCTGAGTGTCTGGAGTCCAGCTAAGGATTAACTGTATTCCTCTACTTCAAGGCTTCTCACAAGATTCCAATCAAGATTTTGTCCAGGGATGAAGTCTCATCTGAAGACTTGATTGAGGGAATATCTACATTCAAGTTCACTCATGTGATTGTTGGCAATATGCAATTTTTCAGGGCTGTTGGACAAAGGGACTCAGTTTCTTACTAATCATTGCCTGCAGGACTCCCTCAGTTCATTGTTATGGGGGCTTCTTATGCCGGCTCACAATGTGACAGCTGACTTCCATATGAGTGAGCAAGCATGAGAACAAAAGGATAGAAAGATGGAAGCCATAGTCTCATTGCAACTTAATCTTTGAAGTGCTATCCATCAATTTTGCCATATTCTATGTGTTAGAAGAAAATCACTAGCTCCAACCCATATACAAAGATTAAGAATTAAGACATGAATACCAGAAGGTAGGGCTTGCTGGTGGCCATCTTGAAGGTTACCTACCAAGCACCCTCTACCATTACATTGATTTTAATAGATAAAAAATTCTCATTGCTTTTTAAATAGTGATGAGTTAATTTTTAATAAATGTTAAATCCTTCTGAATGTTTTGGAGGATGCTAATTATAATTAATTCATCTCTTCTGATTTCTTGCAACAACTGTTTTGTTCAGTGGTTAGTTCTTCTGGTTGTTTTGTCTGTGGATGATTATTGTATACTTTCACACATTTATAATTAAAAGGCTACCTTGATCAGTATTCAATGTACTCAACATGAGAAAAATCTGTATTCTGCTGGTAGTGAATACAGATTCCAATTTTAAGATTCTGTCTTGTGTGGTCATGCAGAGAGGGGCTGAGTGAAGACAGAGCTTGGTTGGTCCACATAACATTTGTCTCCTGAGCACAGTAGAAAAGTTATTTGAGAAGCTCCTCTTTTTCTGCCTAGAACCAAGGCTCATGCTGGTTTTTTTGTGCTTCTAAATAGAGAAACCTATTTGAGATTTAACTTGAGGGCAGCTACTCTGAGAGGAGCCTCATGCAGCTATTTCTGTGGTCTTTAATTACACCAAACCTGCTCCATGGCTCACTGAATTTTTCAACCCTGCAGGCTTTGATTTGAGGTTAGGTCATGGCTTTTCCAGGAAAAACTTCTTTATGAGGTTCTGTGTCTCTTTCCTGTAGAGATTCTCAGAGTGCTCTCTCTGTTGGGTTTACTGATAAATCTCAATATATCTCCTTTTATTATCCAGTCTTTTAAAATCTTGGTCTTTTAATAAGACACTTTCTAGATTTCTAGTGACCAGATGGTGTTAATAGTCCCCTCAGCTTGACTAAGCTTTAGACAGGCTTCTTACTGACTCTAGGTCCTGAATCTACCTTTTCTTAGAGCTATTAATTGCCATGCTCCCCAAACTGCACACACACATGATATTTGTGTGTATGATAAGCATCACTGAAGGCTTCTGGCAATAGAAGGCTTTTACATTAAAGCAAAACAAATTTTAAAATTTATTGTCAAATATTTACTTCCATAAAATTCTTTAGATTCCTGACCAGCTAGAATTTTTCATAAAATATTTTAATCTGCTGACTTTAACTCTCTGTCATTTTGCTGCACCCCACTTTGTCTCTCAATACCTTTCTTACAATTTTTGTTTTTCTGAGTTTGCATTACTTCTTGTCACCATCATCGTCAACCTCATTTCCAGAGAAATTTAGCTCTCAATTCATTGTATAGTTCCATAATAAATTTTGTATCCCCAAGACCCTATGTTCTCTGAACAGAAGAGTTCCAGCTTGAAGGCTTATCCTTTACTTAGGACAGAAGAACTAATCAGGGCTTTGAAATTCTTGTCTCCCATTCTACTTTTGAAAATAAGCAGCTATGGTTAGTTTGTATTATAAATGTTATTTCATTATACTACATTTAAATTGTCTAAATATTTTTATAAAATCATTTTTTAAATGCCTGAGACTATAACTAAAGAGCAGAGAATATTTCAGCCTTAGTTTTCCTGCAAATTACTCTGCTATTGAAAATGCTATGTTGTGATAGAGTTGATAGAATAGTATACTAAACTCCTTTTTATCTCTTATGGATTTTCTTTGCTTTTATTTTTATATGGATAAGTCCAAGATGTTTGGGCAAGCTATTTTCGTAAACTTTTCAAACAGAAAAATATATTAAATACATTTAGAAATTAATTTGTTTCTATTATGTCTTAAAATAAATGGAGAAGAAACAAGGAGTCCAAGCTGATGGTGTAGGAAGACCTTGAACTCACCTCCTCTCACAGACACAGCATATTTACAGCTACATGTAGAACAGTTTTTCCTCTGAAAAGGACCTGAGAACTAGATAAACAGCACCTCCACAACAAAAGGCAAAATAGGCACATGGAGAAGGGTAGGAGAGGCAGAGACACGGCCTCACCTAGAACCCCACCCCAGATGTGATGACCCCACAATCAGGAGGGATCCCCAAAATACAAAACTCTAACTCAAGGAGTGAAGGGATTGTGCCCCACATCAGGCGCCCTGACCCTGGGAGCTGGCACTGGAAAGATGAGTCCCCAAAACATCTGGTTTGGAAAATTAATGGGGATTAACACCAGGAAAAACATAGAACTACAAGGAATGGTTACCCTACTCTTTTTTTTTTTTTTTTCTTTACGGTACACGGGCCTCTCACTGTTGTGGTGGAGCACAGGCTCCAGACGCACAGACTCAGCAGCCATGACTCACAGGCCTAACCACTCCGCGGCATGTGGGATCTTCCTGGACCGGGTCATGAACCTATGTCCCCTGCATCGGCAGGCGAACTCTCAAGCACTGTGCCACCAGGGAAGCTCAGTGATCCTACTCTTAAAAAGCTCCTGCACAAACTCTCTGGCTCTGAGAACCAGCACAAAATCAACAGATTAAAAAGTGCAGAGACTGATTTTAAAGCAGATCTAGGAAAGGCAGGAACCTGCAAGGACTTGCTGGTGATGGAGTCTATAGGTACCATTTTTGGTTTCCTCTCTCTAACCTGCTACTCTGGAGGATGTGCTCCACCCACCCATGTTATAGCAAGGCTGGGCAAACACTCTGTGTTCCACCACCACCCCCAAGCACCCAAGTCACAATTTAGCCAGACAAGCCATCCACCCTCTGCAGGGACCAAGCTGCAACCAGAATGGGTGAGAGTCCCAAGCCCCATCTTCCTTGTGATGTTGCCAAGTGACAACTGGTCTCAGTGAGCACCGTGAACCCCACCCTCCCTGTGAAGCAGCCAAGCTGCAACCATACTGGACAGATGAGTCCCCTGAGCCCCACCTTTCCAGCACAAAAGCTAGGCCACAACTGGGCTAGGTAAGAGCCCTTAGTCCTACCCTCCCCATGCAGCAGCCAAGCCACAATCAGCCCTGAGTTCCTCCCACTTGCCACAGTGCTTGAGTCACAACTGGGAGAGGCAAGCAACTCAAAGTTGCCCTTTCCACATAGTGGCCAAGCCACAGTGGGGTGGGCAAACACCCTGAGCCCTGCCCTCCCTGGGCAACAGCCATGGCCCTATTATAGCTGGTGAGCTCATGCAGCCCACACAAAAGATGCCCAAAGAGTGCCTGGTTCTGGTGGCCAGGGGAGACTGCACTTTTGGGCTACACAGAACAGCTCCTACACAAGACCACTCTTTCAAGGCTGAGGGAGGTAGTTGATTAGCCTAACACATATAGACAAACAAAAAGAAAATGAGGAGATGAGGAATTCTGTTCCAAACCAAAGAACAAGGGAAATCCCTAGAAAAAGATCTTAATGAAACAGAGATGAAAAACCTACTTGAAAAAGAGTTCATAATACTGGTCATAAAAAATCTCACTGATCTTGGAAGAATGTATGAACATGGAACTTCAAGAAGGAGATAGAAAATATAAGAAGTACCAAACAAAAGTTATAACTGGACTAAAAAATACACTAGAGGGATTCAACAGCAGAGTGGATGAGGTAGAAGAAAAATCAGTGAGCTGGAAAACACAGCAATGGAACTCACCCAGACAGAGCAACAAAGTGAATAAAGAATTAAAAGAAGTAAAAATATCCTTACAGAGTTGTAGCACAACATCAAGCAACATATTTTTCACATTAAAGGGGTTCCAAAGGGGAAGAGAGAGATAAAGGGCCAGAAAAATCATTTGAAAAAGTAATGGCTGAAAACTTCCATACTATGAGGAAGGAAACAGACATCCAGGTTTAGGAAGCCCAGAGAGTTTCAAATAAGATGAACTAGAGGCAAAATACTTGTATTCAATACTTTGAAAACTATAAGACATTGATGAAAGAAACTAAAGACAACACAAACAAATACAAGATATACTGTGCTCATGGATTGAAAGAATTAATTTTGTTAAAATGTGCATACTATACAAAGCAATTTACAGATTCAAATGCAATTCCTATCAAAATACCATGGAATTTTCTCTAGAACGAGATCAAGTAATCCTAAAATTTGTATGGAACCACAGAAACACCTCAAATAGCCAAAGCTATCTTGAGAAAGAAGAAAAAAGCTGGAGGTATCACACTCCCTGATTTCAAACTACTACAAAATTACAGTAATCAAAAAATATAGTGGCACAAAAACAGACACATAAATCAATGGAATAGAATAGAGAGCCCAGAAATAAATTCACACTCATATGGTCAATTAATCTATGACAAAGGAGGCAAGGATATGCAATGGAAGAGACAGTCTCTTCAATAAGTGGTGTTGGGGGAACTGGACAGCTACATTCAAAAGAATGAAACTGGACAACTTTCTTACACCATATACACAAATAAACTGAAAACTGATTAAAGACTTAAATATAAGACCTGAAACTATAATACTCCTAAAAGAAAATATAGGTTGTGACATCTTTGACATCAGTTTTAGCAATATTTTTGGGGATATATATCCTCAGGCAAGAAAAACAAAAGCAAAAACAAAAAAACAAAAAAAACAAATGGGACTATATCAAACTAAAAAGCTGCACAGCAAAATAAACTATCAACAAAACAAAAAGACAACCTACTGAATGGGAGAAGATATTTGCAAATGATATATATGATAAGGGGTTGTTATCCAAAATACATAAAACGAACTACCATACAATCCAGCAATTCCACTTCTGGGTACTTATCCGAAGAAAACAAAAATAAGAATTCAAAAAAATATATGTACCCCCTATGTTCATTGTAGCATTATTTACAGTAGACAAGATATGGAAGCAACCTAAGTGTCCATTGAAAGATGACTAGATAAAGAAGATGTTATTTATGTATGCTTATTTTATATATATATATATATATATAATGGAATATTACTCAGCCATAAAAAAGAATGAAATCTTGACATTTGCAACAGTGTGAATGGACTTAGAGAGTATTATGCTAAGTAAAATAAATCAGACAGAGGACAAATAACTTATGATCTCACATGTGGTGTTTAAAAAACAAATAAGATAAACAGAAACAACTCATAGATACAGAGAAGAAACTGGTGGTCGCCAGAGGAGAGGGGTTGAGGGGGATGACAAAATAGGTGGTGGTGATTAAGAGGTATGAACTTCCAGTTATAAAATAAAGAAGTCCTGGGGTTGTAAGGTACAGCATAAGAAATATAGTCAATAATACTGTAGTATCTTTGTATGGTGACAGATGGTAACTAGATTTATTGTGGTGATCACTTTGTAATGTAAAAAATGTCAAATCACTATGTTATACAACTGAATCTAACATAATATTGTATGTCAATTATAACTCAATAAAAATAATAAACCAATACCTAAATATATTTTTAAAAATTCTATATCTTTTGAAAAGTAAAAGATTGAAAATAAATTAATTATACATTTATTTGAGGAGCTCAGGAAGGAAAAAACAATACAACAAAAGAAACCTAAGGAAAAAGAAAAAAATAAAGATTAAAAACTGAAAGTTATAAAATTAAAAACAGAAAAAGAATCAAAGATATTGTACTTAAGGAAATTGAAGTAAGTAGAGAAAACCTGATACTAGTGAAAGAGAAAAAAGAAAAAGGATGAATTAGTAAGTAAACTCATAAGCGAGTTCTCTGGGAAAAGATACAATTGATAAAAGATCATTATTTTAATCAAAAAAAGGAGAAAACAGAAACGTAATGAGAAATAGGAATGCGAATTTAATTATAGATTATAAGATGTTATTTTGCTCAAATATACACAAGTATATTGAAAACCTGCATGAAATAGGTAATTTTGTAGAAAAATATAAATTATTTCATACTTCAGGGATGAGGAGGACCTTTCTCAGCAAGAAATAAACCTCAAAAGCTGAAAGGAAAATATTGATATGCTTGTCTACTTTATAAGCTTTTGACAGTAAGATAGAGAAATTCAAAAGACTAATGACCAACTGGAGAAGAAATACTTGCAACCAATATATATATATATATATATATATATATATATATATATATATATATATAAAACTTCACTGGGGAAAAAATACTTGCAACCTAAGGAAACAATTTTCTTTAATACATGAAAAATTCATTCAATCAATGAGAAAAAGAACATCAACCCTATAGAAAAATGGACAAAGAACACAAACTGGTAGTATACAAAAGATAAATGGCAGGTAAAAATAAAATCAATCTCACTATGAATTAAATGCAATCCATTTTTCATCTATAAGATTGATAAAACAATTACTTGACAAATCACAATATGGAGAGTTTGGGAAACAGAAACTTTAGTGAAATGTATATAAGACTGTAAATTCTCAACTGTCATTGCAATTTGCAATATTTGTCAAAATTGAGAAGACATGTCCTTTGACCCAACCAACTCCAATAACTAAATAATTATCTTCAGAAATATTGACACATTTGAGGAAAGCCATGTATACAACGTAGTTCATGGCAGCATAATAACAGAATACTGATAGCAGCTTAAATGTCTATCATTGTAGAACTGATTAAATACAGAATGCTATCTTTATAGAGTGGAATATTTTATGGTAATGGGAAATAGTGTACTAATATGAAATCATATTTAGGATATATTATCAAATACAACTTACTGTTTATCTAATTCTCCCATACTTGGGGAAAATCTGTCTACAAAAACATATGCTTGTATAAATGAAATATTTCTGGAAAGATACAGAAGAGATTGACGATACCAGTTACATCTAGAAAGGGAGTTTGAGGGAGTTTTAATGGTGGCAGTAAGATTAAATTTTCCCTATAGTCCTTTTGTTTTAGTTGGCTCTTTTCTATTTGTGTGTGTGTGTGTATATATATATACATATATATGTATGTATATACCTACAGACACATATACACCTATGTATATATATATATTTAAAATAAAGATTAATTAATAAGACAAAGCCAAAATGAAAAAAATAGTAGAAAATACATGGAACATGTTTTACATCATATTCTTGTGCAGTGTTTAACACTATGGATTCCATATTTCCTAAAAAAATTAGCTAAGAACTTGTTTTTAGCCCCCATTTCTGTATTTATCAACTTTATTCAGTAGAAATCCAATTAAATTCCTCTTAATCTAACTCAGGGAATCAAATATCTTAAATGTTTTAAAAGAGAAATCCTGTCATTTGTCATTTAGTTTTATCAGTTAGGATTTATCTTATCTTAGTAATTCATTTTTCTTGGCAATGTGCTAAGGCTAGTATGTCATATTTTAAGTCAGATTTAATTTATGTGGTTATGTTTATTAATTCAAATGAAATTTTAGGTCTGTTAGAATCCGAAATATATAAAACTTGTGAAAATATTTTAGTTCACATGAAACATTCTAATGAGGGATATTTGGGGCTTGAATACTGGACTTCACCAACTTGAGTACAAATGGGGTTATATTCCTGTCCTAGATATGTTAATGATTTCATCATATATGAGTTCTAAGTACACTGTGAATTGGCCTTAAGAAAAATTGTGAATTATCGAGTTTGTCTTCATCACATTGTTCATTTGAGTTTCACTTTCACATTCATATATTTAGTGAATCTTACCTAACTATCCTAGATATTCTCCCAATTTCTACCCTTCTAACAAGTCAAACTACTGGAAAAATAGCTCACTGTAATAATAAAATCTAACATTTATTGAGCACTTTAATATATGCCAAAGGCTGAACTAGGCACATTTCTTACATTATCTTGTTTAACCACAGCAACTTTTTTTTTTCTTTTCTATTATCTTTTGTTAATTGACTTTTTAAAAAAACATCTTTATTGGAGTATAATTGCTTTACAATGGTGTATTAGTTTCTGCTTTATAACAAAGTGAATCAGTTATACATATACATATGTTCCCATATCTCTTCCTTCTTGTATCTCCCTGCCTCCCACCCTCCCTATCCCACCCCTCTAGGTGGTCACAAAGCACCGAGCTGATCTCCCTGTGCTCTGTGGCTGCTTCCCACTAGCTATCTATTTTACGTTTGGTAGTGTATATATGACTAGGCCACTCTCTGACTTTGTCACAGCTTACCCTTCCCCCTCCGCATATCCTCAAGTCCATTCTCTAGTAGGTCTGTGTCTTTATTCCCATCTTGCCCCTAGGTTCTTCATGACCTTTTTTATTTTTTCTTAGATTCCATATATATGTGTTAGCATATGGTATTTGTTTTTCTCTTTCTGACTTACTTCACTCTATATGATGGACTCCAGGTCCATCCGCCTCCCTACAAATAACTCAGTTTTGTTTCTTTTGAAGGCTGAGTAATATTCCATTGTACATATGTGCCAAATCTTCTTTATCCATTCATCTGTTGATGGACGCTTAGGTTGCTTCCATGTCCTGGCTATTGTAAATAGAGCTGCAATGAACATTTTGGTACATGACTCTTTCTGAATTATGGTTTTCTCAGGATATATGTCTAGTAGTAGGGTTGCTGGGTTGTATGGTACTCCTATTTTTAGTTTTTTAAGGAACCTCCATACTGTTCTCCATAGTGGCTGTATCAATTTACATTCCCACCAAAAGTGCAAGAGGTTTTCCTTTTCTCCACACCCTCTCCAGCATTTATTGTTTGTAGATTTTTTGATGATGGTCATTTTGACCAGTGTGAGATGATAGCTCACTGTAGTTTTGATTTGCATTTCTCTAATGAATAATGATGTTGAGCATCCTTTCATGTGTTTGTTGGCAATCTGTATATCTTCTTTGGAGAAATGTCTATTTAGGTCTTCTGCTCATTTTTAGATTAGGTTGTTTGTTTTTTTGATATTGAGCTGCATGATCTGCTTGTAAATTTTTGAGATTAATCCTTTGTCAGTTCATATGCAAATATTTTCTCCCATTTGAGGGTTGTTTTTTCATCTTGTTTATGGTTTCCTTTGCACAGCAACTATTTCACCCTGAGGGGAGTGTAAATTGGTTAGTTCATTTTTGCAGTATATATTAAAAATAAAAATGTCTTTTCCTTATGTTCCACCAACCTCTTTTCTTTGCTTTTACTTTAGAATAACACTTTTATGCCTGCATATTGAGACATGTGAATATGGAAATATTATAGAATAGTTCAAAAGAATAATATTACTTTACATGTACTAATCTGTATATAACTCCAGAAAATATGCTGAATGGAAAAACAAGTTAAAGAACATTATGTAGAGTATAATATTATCTGTATATAAGAAAGAAATATGTGAGACTAAACTATCTACAAAATTGGTTATAACTGTACAGTAGAAGTACTGGAATAAAATACCAAAAGAAATCAATAAAAGTAACTACCACTGAGATCAAACTAGGGCTTGGGGTAGTGGTCAAAGAAAATTTGTATCTGCAATGTTTAAAAGTTTGCAAAAGTAACATTTTTGCAAATTTTATTGAAGTTTTTCAAATTTTAAGAAGATATTTTTTGAGAGTTGTTTTTCACATAAAAAGAAAGACTATTTTTATTTTTGAAAACTATTGTTAAAGACACATAATTTCCCCCTTTTGTCTTGGTTGCTTGGGACCTTCAGAGTAAATTTAGTGTACAATTAGATTTCATTTGCAGGAGGAAGTGGCATAGTCTAGACAGCAAGGAGCAACTCTATATACCAGGTTCTTTTCCTCTCTAAGGTTATTTAATCTAAATAGCAAACCTGCCAACAAAATGTGATTATTACTAATTTTATAGATAAATAAACTAAGAATTAGAAAGGTTATACAGTTTGCCCAAGATCCCATTTCTTGTTAGTGCTAGTATATAAGAGTAAAACATTGTTGTGGAATAAAACTTCTAGCATATTGTACAGGCTTATGCTGTCAACAGAAAACTCTAGATTTCAGGAAATAAGGCTAATTTGTTGCTAATCTCTTTTTCTCAAATATTCTTGCTGTCCCTTGTCCATCGTCCTAAGTGATTACTCTTTTACTTTAATCCTTTGATTAAAAGCACATATTTTGGAAAAGGTATCCTTTTAAAGACAGCATTTTTATGTTGTGAACAGATCTAAGGTGATCTCCAGTGACCCTTGCCTCCTAGTGTCCATGCCTTTGTGTAATTCCCTTCCATTGACTTATGACTTTCTTCTGACCAACAGAATATGGCAAGGATAAAAGAAAACTGTCATGATCACAATACCTTACCTGAGGCTCCATCTTGCTGGCTGATATGCTATAGAGACTTTCTTTTCTGGCAGCCATGTTGGAGAATTCTACACAACAAGAAACAGAAAGTGGCCTAGGAGCTTGGGGAAACTTCCCAGCAACAGCCAACAAAAAACTGAAGCTCTTCATCCTATTGCTACAAGGAAATGAATTCTATCAACTTGAGTGAGCTTAGAAGCAAAGTATTTCCCCAACAAGAATGAAGCCTGGCCAACACATTGTTTGCAGCCTTGTGAAGCAGAGGACCTAATGGAGGACCTAATGGAGCCTGATGCAGAGGACTTAATGGAGCCTGATGCCCAGAAACTGTGAAGTAATAAATGTGTATTGTTTCCAGCTGCTAGGTTTGTGGTAATTTGTTACACAGCAGTTGATAACTAATATAAACAATCAGGAATAAATTACCATGAAGGAGTTTAAAATCTCCTGTGAATTTGGCTTAGTGATATTAAAGGACAGGAGAAAATGGTATCTAGGAGTGTGGACAGAGCTGCCCCTAAGAGAGAGAGGGTAATAATATGTGTGGAAAGAAGAGATTGGCTAAAAGTTTCTGATGATGATCCATGCTGGCTGCATGATTTTGTCCAAGACCATGTAGAGAATATTTATTGATTGGATATTCCAATTCTATTTTTTAAATATGAATAAAAGGCTCCACAAACTGTTTTTTCTAGGCAAGCATTAAACCCCTAGATTAGTTCAAGCCAAATGAGTCAAGATGGACAGCTAAAGGTTATTAGAAGCATTTGCTTTTCACCCTCTTGTTAAGATACTACAAATCTGATGTGAGTTACAATCACTAAGGGATACCATGGCCTATTGGTCAAAACTTTAGTTATTTTCTGGTATCACACTGACCCTGACCATTCTGTCCCTTCTAAGCTGATGTCTCTGCTCTGAGATAATTAGCTGTCACTGTGGATTTTCAGAACTGCTTCATCGACTCTCTTTCTCAGTGATGACAGGGAAATTATAGTTCTCCTAAGCATTCCTCTCTATCATCCCACAGTGTACTGCTACTGGTGAATTTTTCCATATCCTATTAAATGTCAGGTAATCAACAATCTCATCCTACCAAGCATCGTGAGGTTTAAACTTTCAGGTTTTATGGTTCTAGTTCTCTGCATAATTCCTTCAATTTTTAAGTAACACAAAAGTAATTATTCTTGCATCTGGTGCAAGAAATATTTGTGTCATTTGAATTTAGTAAATACATGAAGTGCAGATTGAATAATTCTTTCCTATATGAGTCTGTATCTACTAGCTTAAAGGAGTGTCAGGAAGAAAGAACAGGGAATTTGGAGTATGACAGACCAGGAATTGAATATTTGTTCTGCCACTTGTTTTCTGGCTATGATCTCCTTAGACCTCAGTTTTCTCATGAATGATGATAATATCTACCTCATACATTGTTAGTGAGAATCACATAAGGCATAAATATTAATAATGTAGGTGACTAATTGTAGTTCAAATGAGGCCTTAGAGTAAAATAGAATGCGATTGAACAGAACTGAATGTCAGAAGACTTTGAAATCTCTGTCCTTTCCCTTCCTCTATAAATCCTGAATTGGAATTCTCCTAAAGAGTTAATCTTACTCAAAACATAATAACCATTATCCCCTTCAGGCTTCTATTTAAAATCCTATGTGATGCAGAGTAACTTCCTCCACATATTACATTTTTCTTTATCTCAAAGAGGCATCTGATAGAAAACAGAAGGATCTTTTATTTAACAAATAAAAATGTGCAACTTTACATTTTTTATGTGTATGTACTTGATGTTGGGAGAACTCAAGGACTTGAAACATTATGATTATGGGGAGTGAGGAATCTGGAATAGTTTGGGATTATAGCTTAGCTGAAGTTGTTTTAAATCATAAAATGGAATATTAAAAAAGGAGAGAGAGAGGGAATAAGGAAGGAAGGAAAGAAGGAAGGAAGGAAGGTAGAAAGGAAAGAAAGAAAGAAGAAAGAAAAGAATAAAACCTTGGAAGGCAAATGTGACAAACACTCCTTTCTCTTTGGATGAAGGCTGTAGTTCCACATAGAATGTGGAATGCTGTCTAGTGACTGGGTGGTGGGAGCGTGCATGGAATTAAAGGAGATAGTGGATCAAACGTGCAAGGGCTGATTCATAAAATCTCTGTTGGTTATCCTCCCTTGGGCCCCAGATCTATTCTCTGCCCTTCCTGCTCTTTTTGTGCACTGATGTCAACTGAGGTTGAAGTTTCTATGCTGCATGACCTGGGTTCCCCAATGCAATGCTTAATACATGCTGGTCCCTTTCTTCTCCTCTCCCTGGTCTAGTTTTTCCACTGTCAAGAAGTAGTACATTTTTTCCAGTAAGTCAATAATCTCCTGTGAAAGGAGTCTTAGCTTAACAATGAGAAACCAAAATGTGTCCATGACTCACTTATTCACTAGCTTCCACATCTGTGGTGTCACACACACATTTCAGGTTGGAACATTTATTTTTGTGTATTAATAAATAGCCTGTCATTTGAGCTTTAATGGGTTCTGCTGTGTTTAATGAATGGAGGATCCAATCAGCCTCTCTCTAGAAAAAAGTTAGCAGGATGTAACTTACCATATCTGGAGCCATATAGCAGCACAAAACATTCATAAAACCTTGTCATGCTGTGAAGTGCTTTGATACCACGTGAAGCTACATTCCAGTTGTTTTAATTTTTAAAATCTTTCAGGTATATCATATTAATTCCTCTTCAGGTGAGAGATGATACTTTAATACAAACATACAGAGAGCCAGACAAACAGACTCATGCATACACATTCAGGAAAATACAAATGTAATCAAATAAAGCCTGGAAGGAACTGTTACAGTGTATCTTGGTGTCTGAGACATAATGTTAATTGTGTTGAGTGAGACCTGGGCAAAAAGAAAGACAAAGATGTCATGCTCTATAACACTGAACATTTGAAATAACATTTTGTGTCTGATATGGGCCAGGAAGTTTCAAATATGTGTGATTTCATTCTCCTGGAAACCCTCAAAAATAAGTATTATTTTGTGCTTTTACAGAGAAGGGGACGAAATTCAGGGAAGCTAAATGATTTGGCCAACACCACACAGTGAACATATCACAGAGCTCATATCTGAATTCAAGTCCTCTGACTTGGTGCCCATTTCTTTTAATACAACACTCATCTATCTGCTTCCAGAGCTTTTAATAACCACCCATCTACATCCTTAGGACTCAAAGTAGGTTTGGGGTTCATTCATTATCCTTCTTGCTCTGATAGTGATGTCTTTGGAAGGCAGTAATTACATTACCTTCACTCATCGAGTCCTCATAACTCCTGTAATCAAGGAGAAGGTAGATGAAAATATAATGAGAATGAAGAGGTTGATTTTAAAACTGCCTAATGGGGAAGACAGGAAATAAATTTGTCTTCAAAAAAATGACAGGTTTACCCCCAAATATGATAGAAAGAACCAGAAGATCTAGACTCAACTTGTCACTCCTTGTGGGCCACCGTGATGCTCCCCAGAACATATACATGCAGAAAATATGACTGTAGTGAAAATTCAGCTGCAAAATAAACAGAATCTATGAAAGTAAAAATATATAAATTTAATTTAATGACTGAAAATGGCTTCTATAATTGAGATTTGGTGGCAACCTGCTTTTCTGTTGGGGATTAATCAGCCATGGAATGTTGAAAAAGGAGAGTCAGAGGGTATAATAGATCCCTGTGAACCTACTCAAGTTCCTTCAACTCTACCTACCTCTTGGACCACGTAGACCCTATCAGGGACTGACCACATCCACTTGTCTAGGTAGTACTGGGCCCTCTTGTGTACCTCGGCTGCACAGCTGTGATGACCTCCCTCAGGTCAAGGTTTCTGACCCCTCCCACAAGTTCTACGTTTTGATGAAGCACTCACTGCAAGATGTGGGATCTGGCATCCCAAATGGCCTCCAAAATGGCCAGATGGTAGAACTCAGTAAAGCAGGGGATTCTTTGTGGGGAGAACTTTGACTAAAGAGAAATAGACAGTGGGAAGAAACCAGGAAGACATATTCTCTCTTATTTCTCCTTCTCATGACATCTCCAAGACATGGTTACTACAAATACATGCTCCAGGACATACACTGTCCTGCCATCAGATGGGTTCCCAAACCCTGATCCTCTTACTGCTGTTCCCTCTCAGCCCATCTAACTATTGGAGGACTGTTCCTGTGGCCATGATGACATGCACCCCAGGACAGATGCTACCCTCCTGTGATCAGGCTCCACACACCTGTCTTCTTCTGCATGCCTGCCTGGCAGCCTCAGTTTGTTTCTACCTTGGAGAGGTGTTTTCTGATGACTGTGGACCAAGTCTGGCTTGTGGAAGCCAGTGAACTTCTACATCATCCAGTGGGTTACAACCACATCTTTTCCTGAATCCCAGGTTTGGAAGGGGGTCTCCCCGCCAAGTGGCCCCTTTTTTGGGTACTCTCCTTCAGCCATAGGGTTTTCTTAATAGTTATCTCTATCTTTATAGTTACCCCTTTGGTATAGTTACAGATTCTCTATATTAAATTTTTTTCTGTTCAAATTACTGTATAATTTCTATCTCCTGATTGAACCTTGGTTCACCAGGTAAAAGGTGACCAAAGACCATGACCCAACATCATCATGAGACAAGGGGAATATAAATCTATTTGAACTTCCCTCTTTCAGTCTAAGTCTAAATACTCTCCTCTGTAGAATGGGAATAATAATGTACCTAATAATGTACCCAATAATGTACCTAATGTAAGAATTAAGGGAGATGATATACACATAAGTTCTACAAATTTCAAAGTACTCTATTATATTCTGGGGAAAGCTCGATCTTTTAATGGAAATGAGACTCTTAACTCTTTACTCAGTTAACTCTTGCTTATCCTTCATGTCTCTTGTATATTTCACCATTCAGGAAACCTTTCTTTAGTCATCAGAATTGGGTTAGGTGCCCCAAGGGCTTATCCTTATCACACCGCTAAGGACTTCTCTCTATTATAGTACTCAGTCTTCTGCATTGTAATTGCCTGTTTGATAAATTTTATATAGAGGTCAGGACATCTGTTCACTGTAGAGTCTCTAGCTTTTAATGTCTAATAGAGAAAAAGCATCTTATAAATATTTGTTGAGTGAATAAAATACATCTGACTGGGCAAATCAGTATGTCACTGGGGGAAAAAAAAGCTAGTTTAGAAGAATTAATGTAATTTTTCTAAGAGAAAAAACATTAAATGTTATTTTAAGCACTGAGGATATTGTAAATGGTGGCATCAAAGTGCATGATCTTTTGGCTAATTGTGGAATAGTCCATTGTGCCCAGAGCTTACTGCACCTGGGAGGAGGTAGGAATGTTGGTGGGAAGTGATGTAAGAAAAATAAACTGAGGTCAGGCTAAATGTTGATCTACTCAGCCTGGACTTAATCATCAGGCCTTGAAGAACAATCAAAGACTTAAACCTAGGCATGAGATGAGAAAAAAGGGGAATATGATCCACTTGGTAACTCTTGCAGTGCATAACAATTTTCTATGGAATAGGGAAAGAAAAGGGCTTTAAATGGAAAATGATTGATCTTCTTTTTTTGGCATATAATCCAAAGGGTTGCCATCCTTTTCTATGTACTAAATCAAGACACCATAAAAAATAGTGACATCCTTCAAGACCTCAGGGACAGCCAAAAGAGAATAAAGTCATGACATGAATGAGCTGCACCTCAGTGCTAGAATCCTGGGATGAAATAGTCATAATTATATCAGACTCACCCTGGAAATGCCTATGCATTTGGGTCTTGAGCAGTATTCAAACAATACCATATGAGTGGTGTCATATGGAGCTGCAAAATCTAGTATCCCTGGGCCTCACAGAAACAGGATTTTAGGATTTTATTCATTTTCTTTAGAATGTTTCACTATAATATAAACATTAACCAGATCTAGTCTTTTTCTGTTGTTGCTTGCCAGATACCATGAAAATGTATGGTATTTTGGCAACTGCTGAGCTCTGAGGCAAACTGATGACAAACTTGCACATGAGAGAGTCATTTGGAAATTTTAATAGAGTCAAATTATCTCTCTTTAAGGCACTAATCTGCAATTTTTAAAATGAACTATTTTGAGATGCCCTATTTATGAGACCGGCAAAGTAAGTGTCTAAAAATTCCTACAGATTTCAATTTATTGAAATGTAATTTTGAGGGAGCCCATTTCATGGTCTGTTTGTATCACAGGAACAATCTAACAAGATGGAAAGTGAACAGAATTGCTATGTTACATCTTGCTTTGTACCCTAAAATGTGACATTTAAAGCTCAAGAATTTGTAATTAATGTTAAATTCTGACATTGAGAAGAGGACATCTGTGCTTTATAAGAATTTTGGGGTTTTTTTGTTTGTTTGTTTATTTGTTTGTTTTGTTTTTTGTGTGTGTGGTGCACAAGGAAAAAGCAGATCTTTGAACTTGTAATAAAGTTGATGTTATTACAGCAATAAATAGACAACAGGGTATGAATTACTAGTTCATTAATGCAGGCTTCCTGAATAAAGTCAATTTGATTCTACCATTATGACTTATCACATGCCTGAGGCACACATTAAAGAATCCAAATCACACATGCCTAGACTTGTTTTATTGTTTAAATATTTATAACTATTATTGCTTGATGTAACAAAGCACTCAATAAAATTTAATAGAAATTTACTATTTTCATGATATAAAGTTTTCCTTCTTAAACTTAATCTGGGCAGTTACCTACTCTCTGCCACTCACCAAATTATAATCTCACAAACAAACTACACTAGATAAGAAAAATGATGATACAGCTTTTCATATGTATACACACAGAGTTTCAAAGCAATTTACAAACATTGATTACGTTTCAATGCATTCCCCTATGTTACATAGCTGCTAATTTTTTTCATCTGTAAAGTAAGATGTAAGGAACTTGTTTAAACACATTTTTTTTTATTCCCAATTTTGCCCTTGGCTACTTAGGGTCTGTAATCCTGTGGAGTTAAAAGGAGTTAAGAAGATCATGTTTACTAAGAGAGCGAAAATGTCTGGATACAATTATACAACTAGGATAGAGTGAATTTTTGAAAAAAAAAAATGAAATGCTCTAATTCCAAGTCCTAGGGTAATCTTTTTCAAAATATCATGCTTTTAAAAAGTCTACCTAACTTTACACTTGCTATTTTTTCTTTCTTCTTCTCCCTCACTCCAATCCTCTATTAACTCAGTCTTTTTAGACTCAGTAAAAAATTACTACAGAGTGAAATTTTCTCTCACTTCTGTCCCCTTAAGCAGATTAATAATTGTTTTTTTCCTACACCAACAATACCTGTATAACTTAGTTTATAACACTTACCTTAATGTATTGCATCTATGTTATATCAATGAATGTCCAGTCAGGAAAACAGAAATAGAGAGTGACTTAAATAAGGAATTGGAATTGGAAGAGCAAAAGGGATAAAAGGATTTCTCCAGAGATGGGAACTTTGCCACAGTTCCTACTGTAGCCCATAAACCTGCCCTGGCTGCTGGATTGAAGGAATCCTCACTGTCATTTCTACTACTACAGTTTGAGTCACTGTTGTTGATGCTACAGGGAGCATCACTGAGTAGGAGCTGTCCCTGCTGATGTTTGTATCACCAATGACACTGGAGTCACTAATGATGCTGGAGCCCTTGGTTACCTGAAATCTCTTCCTGCTGCTGCTGCAGGAACCAGAAGCAGAGAACATATATTCTCTCTTTTTCCAAACTACTAAAATCCCACCAGTGCCTCTTATTGGCGTATCTCAACAAGAGCACATTAGCCAAAGGGACTTAGAGTTGTAGTTTTCATGCTTTCAGCTCAGCAATAGAATGGTGAATATAGAAGAAGTTCAAGTGTAACAGCCAACAGACAAATCACGGACATTTGTTTGCATTTGGACACAGGATGCTTCTTGCTGCTTCTTGCTAATACAATTTAAGAGGGCAAGTCAAGAGAAGAACTATAACAATAATTTAGCAAGAGATTTTTGTGACTTGAACGTAGTGGAGATGGTGATGCCAAGGGTGTCAGCCATGAGTGAAATTGCAGCTTGCCCTCCCTCTCCTGTTTCTGACAATCCTTCAGCTCTACCATCTCCCACCTCCTCTCCCTCCTCCAGTCAGTAACTCTTTTTGCGTGTTCACTCAATGCCAGCCCCTGTATGCCAGCTGTTGTACTGTACTACTGTACTTTTCAAGGTACTGTACTGTAAGATTAAAATTGCTTACTTTTTGTGTTTGTTTTTTATGTATTATATGTGTGAAAAGTATTATAAACCTATTACAGTACAGTACCATATAGCCAACTTTGTTAGTTGAGTACCTAGGCTAACTTTGTTGGACTTACAAACAAATTGGACTTATGAACGTGCTCTCGGAATGGAGCTTGTTTGTATGTAGGGGACTTACTGTATCTGTAGCTGAAGAAAGTTTAGGGAGTATATATTTTCTTTCTAATTATTATTACCTACTGTACCCAGGACCCAAGACAGAGAATAATGGTGCGTTTTACTTAAGGCAGTGTAGGTGACTAGGAAATGGAGATCCTAGAACCAGGGCAACATATTGCTTTTAAAACATAAAAAGAGAAACTTCCCACTTAATTAAATCATGGGAAGTTTACTTGTTTTACAAGCATCTTGAATGATTACAATGCACATACCAGCTCTTCTGTTTAAACATAGCTTAGTCAGCCTGTGATTGGTATCGCAGAAACTCAGGTAGGTATCTTGTACTGGCAGAATGTCAAGCAAGTTTGACAGCCAACTGCTATTTCCAAGGGAACTTCTTCACCTACCTCCTACAGCAGGATTATAAAAAGTTTGACTTTAAACTTAAATTGAGTATAGTCACTTCTACTCTCTGATGTAGTTATCTAGTGTGAGATTGCACCTCATCTTTGCAACCTCCCACATAGAGTAACTTAGGTGGGAGGAAGGAAGGATTGATGAATTTTTCAAAGCCTTTGACAGCTCCCCAGACCTACCAGAAAGGAAATCTGGATATATGGCTTTTATTTTTGCAGAGTATATTATAGAATATTTGGATATGCAAAGGTATGTAGAATAATGGATGGAAAGCAAAATTATTCTGCAGATTTGTAGTGAAAATTGTGTTATGAGGATGGACAGTGAGAATATGACCAATTAAATGGCCAATGAGAAATTCCATACTGTGGGATGATTAAAGAACTATTTTTAATAGCTATTGCTAATATTTTAAGCAATACACCTTTCTGTGATGTAAACCCTTCCAATCACACAAAACCTTCAGTAAACTTTGCTACTCATAAGTGTTTTACTTAAGAGTATTTTTGGAAAGTTAAAGAAAAAAAGGTTGAGTGTTCCATCTGGGTTGGTACAGAACAGACAGAAGAGAATGGCTGCTGGAGGTGATAGCTGAGTGAAATAATCATCAGAGAGAGTGGAAAATCAGACCATGAAAACTAAGCCCTTGGTAATTTACAGAAATGTTGCTGGCCAGAACAACAATATCTTGATTAAAGTACAAAGAACAGGGTGATAAGAGTTGACATCTTTTATTCCAAGATTCTTCCTCGAAAGGGATAAGGAGCAGTTAGTTAATTAACTGAATGAGTTATTCTTTTAAGTCTTTCCCTGCAGGGGGTATATGTTTCCTCAATTGAATAATCATGAAATTGGAGCTTGTTAAGTTATATATAAGAATTTATGTAAGTCAAGTCCTATGACTTACAATTTAAGCTATTTTGATACAAGTGCTTCCCCTGAGAAAATAAATAACATAGTTAAATCAATAATTTTCATTTTAGTTATGAAAGTTTTTTTTTTTTTTTTTTTAATTCTGAGGCATTACATAAATGTAAAGGTTACTATGGCTTTACTGGTTAATCATCTGCTCCCATCTCACAGAATCCATCCTTTGAATAATGTTGGGAAGGAAAATACAACAGAACAAAATGGTTATCTTAGTCCAATCGGGCTGTGATAAGAAAAATACCATAGACTGGATGGCTTAAACAACAAACATTTATTTCTCACATTCTGGAGGCTAGGAAGTCCATCAAAGTGCCAGCAGATTCAGTGTCTGGTGAGAATGGCTTTATGGCTCGTAAATGGCCATCTTCTTGCTGTATCCTCACATGGAGGAAGGGGCAGGGAGCTCTCTATGGTCTCTTTTATAAGGGCATTAATCGCATTAATGAAGGCTCCACCTTCATGACATAATAACCTACCAGAGACCACATATCCTAATACCACTACACTGGAAGTTAGGTTTCAACATGTGAATTTTGGAGAGAAACAAACCTTCAGCTTATAGCAATTTCTGACACCCTAGCTGGATACATGTCTAACTGCCAGAGCTCATACAGCAGAAGTGTGATTATTTTGAGATTCTTTCAATTAGCGTCAAGAGGCTTGGCCAAGGACTCAAAAGACCCATTCTGACTACTAACTTAGTCATTAAACTCTGAGACCTTAAGCAAGTTTTTCTTAAACTTTCTAAGGTTTGGTTATCTGATCCATAGAAGAAGTTAGAAAATATCTGCACTGCTGACTCACAAGTTTATAGTGACTTTAAAAGTTAGAATATGAACTTGAAAGCACTTTGTAAACTAGAGAGTACTACATAAATGTAAGAAATTATTATAATATTTCTGTGTTAATTACTGACTTATTTCCCACTAACTATTGCTTACTCTATTGAATGGTGATATAGAAATACTGCTAAATATGTAGACGGCTTAGAACAACATGGGTATATCTGTTTGTAAATGAGATTAATAGCATTCCTTGATTTCATAATGCTAATAAGTATAGCCCTTGACAGTTGTGGTTTTCCTCTTGGCTTCTTTATACGGCTTGACTGACTCTTTTATGAAGATTTATGTCTGTGTGAACAAGCTTCCTGCGCCACAATCATAGTTCCCATAAATCCCCAGTGTATTCACTGTGACAGTAGCCACGACTCCTGCGTCCTTACGAGACAATAGAGGGATGTATTAGATGCCATGTTTCCTGTGGTTGGTGAAGATTTCAGAGTTTGGCTGTGTTTTCAGGGAAGGCAGAGTTTTTGGCGAAAAACTGAATGCACTAAATTAAAGTCAATCCCAGTGCACATGCTGATAAAAGCCAAATGGTCCTTCATGATGATTCCTTGCACAGTTGGGACCTGAAAAATTCAGAGGGATGTCTGCTGCTTCCTCTCCTTCCCTATGACTTAGAATCCTGGATTCCAAATTAAAGAATAAAAGTCATTCAGCTTTTGCTGTAAGAACAAGGTTTGGACCCAACAGCAAGCATTGCACCAAGAAAACCATTTCAGTGTGTGGTGATATAAAGGGTAAATCAATTAAATTCTCAAACTTGGGCCTATACTTCGGAAAAAACCACAAATGGGCCCTTTGAATTTTATGCTTGACAGGTTAACACAGGGAGTAACTGTAACATCATATTCCTTAAAAATAACTCTTAATTTTTTAGGGAATACATTCCAAAGTCTTTGACAGTGTAGGCTCAGCCAACCTTTCCAGTTTAATTTTAAGCCAACCACTTCACATAACCTGTAAATTGGAAATGTCTAATTACATTATACTTTATAAAACCTATCATTCTATTTCTTGCCTCCATTCCTTTTTCCACATGCTATTCCATCTATCTGAAATACATTTCCTTCTTGTCTTCTTTGAAAATTCTTATTCATCTTTTAATATTCAGATTAAATATTTATCAAGCAGTTTTGCTACACACACACACACACACACACACACACACACACACACACACACACACACCAAATTCAAGGGTTTCCAATGACAAGCATTTGTTCTCATGTTCACATGTCTATAGTTCAAGTGATCCAGACTGGACTTAGTTTAGCATCTCTGCTTCAGGCTGTCTGCCAGCTGGACTTGGTTCTGGACTGCCAATTTGCTCTGAAACACCAGATGAAGTGACAGCATCTCTCCAGGGTATATTCTTCTGGAGTGCAATGGCAAGCTCAAATCTGCCGGCAAGTTTTACACTTCTGCTAGTCTTATATCCACTAACGTTCCGTTGCCTGAAGTAAATAACATGGCCAATTTCAACTTTAAGGAGTAGTGAGCACACTCCACCCATCATGAGGTATTCAAAGTGTAGATATATTATTTTATCATAGTGAAGTCTGAATGGGTACAATTATTCAATTTAGCATAAATGTGAAGCTCTTCTTAGGCAGACTCAGAAATCTCCTCTTCAGTGTTCTCTAAATACATTTTATAACTGGTCACACTGAATTGTTCTTATTTAATAACATTTGTTTCTTCCAAATATGTGGGAAAATGTAAAGAGTTTTTGAATTTTTTTTTAGCATATAACACTGTATTTTGTTACAATAGAAGATCAATAAATGTTTGTTGGAATAGATGAATGAATGATCTGTATCACAAGCTGTCATATGAATCCTGTCTATAGAATCTTTCTATTGGTTTCAAACAGATTTCATGCTTTCTAGGAAATACAGGAGAAACCAAGTGTGAAAATTTCGTATTATACTAGCTTTCTCTTTATTAAGATGTCTCCAACCTCACAAGAAACAATTAAGTCCATCCACAGAGGCTAGGATCATTTCAAATGTGACTATGTGACATCATTTTTCAAACTCACACTTCAGTATTTTAACTGAGCCATAAGTTATTTTATTGCTTTAGTCCACTACGTATGTGGTTCTGGCAGTAAGTGTAATAGTTTGCAAGATTAATATTTACCCATACACTTCACGTCTGAGCTCATAAAATATAATATTCACTGGCTGGTTTTAAGCCAATGAGAAATGCTAGCATGAAATGAGAATCTTCTTTCTATGGCAATTTAAAGCAAATTAACAGTGACAGTGATGCCATTTTGGTTGGCAAAACACTTTTTCATCCTTTTCGTCAATGGTTTTCTAAAATTTTCAGGTTTAAACTGACTTTGAGTCTTTTATAGGGGGAAGGAGGTGAATAAATACATTTTTCATCCATATGTTTTCAACTTCAGTGGAAGTATAAAAGAAACACTTGTATTCAAAAGCCCACCTTTTACAAAACTACCAATGAAAAATTACAGCTAGAAGTATTTACCTTCAGTAAAGCAAGGAAACCAATTTACAATGGAAACCTGCTCCTAATCCCTTTCAAGGAAGAATCTTGGAATAAAAGATTCTAATTCATGGTTTTCTAATAAGATTAGAAGAAAATAAAAATCTAAACAGCTGCCATATTAATTAATCCTATTTGGGGAAGAACATGTCTGATATAATTTTAAAGTACCAAGTGATCCTAATTCAGGTTTTTCTTAAAAGAACAGGGGTTTACTTTCTGAATAAGATATTTTTATTTCCCCCTTATACTCCCCTCTTTAACTTTACTCACTCTTCCCCATGCATCCTGTAACCTATATATACTGCATTCTCACCCAACCAAACCAAAACTATACCAAGTTATTTGCTGATCTAGAAACATGTCTCCATACTTTTACAAATGAGGTGGGTTTTTTGTTTGTTTTTGCTTTGCCTGAAAACCTATTCCCACTCCTGCACTAATGCCTCCAACCACAATTCCAACTTCTCTGAGTAGATTAAGGAACTCTACTTTCTGCTCCCATTGGCCTGTATCTATTGTACTTTCAGCACAGCACTTATGGCAATTATGGGACCCCATCTGCATGCCTGTCACCCTATGCCTTGCCCAATGTCTATCATATACAAGCACTGAATAAAATTTTTGAATAAATAAAGATTAGAAAGACAAAATGTGTTATTCCTAGGATGAATTTCATACTCTTTTAGGGTTGCAATGGCCTAAAAAGAAAAGCCTGTGATGTCAGCCAACTGTTTTTTCTCCGAATTCTCTCCCAGTGCTCTTCAGAATGGTGAATTTTCTCTTCCTATTTACCAACTTTAAAAATAAGATCTGTGTGGAAGCCTTTGCTTGTCTTAGTTAAACATGGTGAGGGTCTCAGTAATTAGTACTTGTAAAACACTGCAAGGTTCTCAGATGAATTAAAGTGTGAAATCTTATTACAAGCAGTATATTGCTGGAGTAACAAACAGGCATGGCACATTATGCCATTTCCTAGTCTCTATTACTTTTAAGGAACAACGCAATTCATAATGATCCACAAGTATTGACTTGCTTGCCTTCTGTAATCTTTACTCACAAGATTAGCTCTCCTCCCTGCACTTGGTTGGCTGGTGGGGCTGTAGGAAAGTTTCTTCTTCCAAATGAAATTATATTTGGCAGCCTCAGTTATTCATGTCTGCAGAAAAAGCTTTCTGCACAAACACAAAGAAATTATTGTGCCCTGAAGAGACAAAATAGTTTAAAATGATACAGAATCTCTCTAATTACCATCAGTGAGTACTTGTGGGTTCACAACAGCAATAGTTATTTTAGGCTACCTCCTCACCTCCAGAGTGAGGAGGTCTAGTAATTTTTGCTTCCAGTAAGCAATTTGCTATATTAAAACTACACACCATCCAAACACTCTGTAAGACAGCAACAGAAAAATTAGCTCTGTACTGAGCTTTGCTGTTAGATTGGGCTGGGAGGTAGGTGGATACAGGAATGTGGAGCAAATCAACTTGACTTTGCACACCAACCAACACAAATGCTGAAGCTTTAGCTATATAAAGATTTAATTTGTATCTCATGCTGTGGAAGTAAAAAGAAAAAAAAATCTCTAAAACTCAGCAATAATGGGTAAATTAATTTAGTAATTACTATCAAGCACATCAAGCTTGTAATGATTAATAGTCATAAAGACTTGTGTTTCCCACTGTACAAGTAACCACCTATGTCAACAAATTTGGTAACAGCTATATTATCAAAGAGTGAAGTTTCTTGGATTTCATCTGCTTTTTTTTGACTCCCAGTAGTCATAATTAATATAATAAAATCCCCATTATAAAATCATTAGTGTAAATGTGAATAAGGTCTTGCATTGTTAATGCCTCCACCAGGTCCTTAATCACTTGAAGTGTCATGCTGCATTAATTACAACATCGATTACATAATGATAAAAACATGCAATGCAAGAAATATTAAAGTGGTCTTTTCACATTGTTATCTAGAGCAGAAGGGCTTTAAAATTAATTTCTTTTTGGAGCTCTGAACATTTTAGAGGCTAAAGACCTCATTAATTTACCAGCAAAAGCCTTGGGTTCCCAAAAGACCTTTGGCCTTTTCTCATTTTCCTAGCTGTATCCCTCAGACCTTTTCCATTCCTTCTTCTTTCCTTTTTAGAAGTTTTTCTCACTGAGTGATAAATGTTTGGAGGGAAATTTCTACAGCATTTTAATAATTATAACATAGCTTAATCTTGAAGATATATTCCAAATGCCTTACTTTTTAATATTCTTTAATTGAGGGAGTAGATGAAAGTGTGTTTTCAGACATGACAGTGACTGAAGAAGTTGCAAAAATGTGATGGCGCAACACATATGCTGAACTAAAAGAAATGACTTATAATTATAAAACATATTAGAATTTACCCAGCACTGCCTCTTCATTATCTTATTAACCACCAGTTAGGTAAATCAAAACACTGAACATTTAAGTGTTTAACTAGCTTTTCTTAAATTCATTGAAAAGTCATTCACTTTGTTAGGGAAATTCCAAAGATTCTGATCCATAGACATGCAATTAGTTGTATCTGGTGGAATGCAATTTTACTTTACTTCTTTTTGTAAATTGCCAATTTACTTCTATTTGTAAATTCATTTCAGCATTCCTCATATGCCTATTATGTGTGGTACTTTCAATTCTCCTTTGAACCTATTCTAACATCTGACTGGTTCCATCATTAATTAATGAGTCAAATGAAATGCTTGATACTATTATTTTATGTATGAATGAGAGTAATGATTATATCTTTAAAAAGTAATCCTTTAACATCATATTCAGACTGGAGAGCACACTTATGAAATTCAAAGGAAGATTTAAATCCTTAACTTAAACTCTCCTCTGGTCCCATATTCCTTTGTTTTTCACCAGTGTTGCTGTAGAAAGCCAACAGTGAATTTCATCCTCCATCACCCCCCTTTGTATTTCCATGTCTATAAAACTCTCTAGATACCAGATAACCTAAAGAAATGTTTAGAATATCATGGCGGGGCTGCTGTCAGGAATTTAGAGATTTGCTGTCAGAGATTTAAAGATTGTATCTCACCAAAAAGCTCATCACTTGCCTTCCTACATCTTTAGTAATCAGAGTTGTGTTTGTGCTTTGTCAGGGCTCAATGACTTCGACAGCAGTGATAACAGAATGCCAGAAGGTAGATTCAAATGACATTCTGCTTGGCACTTCTTTTTATTTCCTTGGTTTCATAAAATTTACGCCTATCATTTGACCTGGTATTATCTAAAATTCTTGTAGCTCTTCTGTGGAAAGCACAAAGGCAAAAAGAGGATAGATACAAACTTGCTTTCTTCAAAAATGGGAAGAAGCCACTTTCAAGAGATTTTCAAGGGAAAGCAAAAATGATAGAATTGGAGCCCTCATCTTCCTTTCAGGAGATATC
The DNA here is from genome assembly GCF_026419965.1 of Kogia breviceps. NCBI lineage: Eukaryota > Metazoa > Chordata > Mammalia > Artiodactyla > Physeteridae > Kogia > Kogia breviceps. The sequence continues at coordinate 28,120,525 of NC_081328.1, forward strand.
ACTAGATTAGACTATTGTACATAGATGTGTCCATCCTTTGCAGGCCTTTATAAGGAATGGACAACCATTGCATGGCTTAGGTAAATTGTTTCTTACATAAACGTAAAGCTTCACTGAGATATTGATATACTATAGGTCCTATACTAGGAACAAAGGTGCACATCTCAATCTAGCAGATAAGAACCATGTCAGAGACATCATTCCAGGTATCCTTTTCACAAAGATGGGATTTCCTCAGACTGGAAATCAGAACTGAAAGTGCTGGATGAGTAAGAGAGATCTCTTACCCAGTTTTTTGTTTTTTGACTGAGAAAGTGTCAGGATGTTTAAGTTGTGTCATCCTATAGGTGAGTTACTGCCCAACTTATAACATTGAAAACTAGACAAAAGAGTAACACTCTTTCCTGGAAACCAGCTAGCTAATACAAAAGAATCCTATAATTTGTAAACCAAGTGGTTTAGAGCCCTTGGAGTCATTGAGTTTATTTAACTTTTGCTATCCCTTGGTGTTTAGATGTCTTTTAGAAACCTCCAGTCTGTATTAACTGTAATAAGAGGAATCAAGAACAGAGATCTGGTTCAGGTTCAATCAAAGTATTAAAGGGACTGAAGTAAACCCTGGGGCCAATATACAATGTCAGCAATTGAAACAGAAAAAAAAATCTCATGGGAAAGGGAAAGTCAGGATCATAGAGTGAATATCTATTTGACAGCCATTTCTTCCTACAAAAATTTTCTCCTACTTGTTAGAATGTTGAATTCATTGAGTTAAGGAGGTCCTTCTTAACTATAACATCTCTATAAGAACAAAATAGGGGGGACAGATGGACAGAGAAATGTATAGTGAGTTTTTATGATAAAAAATTTTTTAAAGAGAGAATGAAAAAATTTTAAGTACATTTCATCAATCTTGAGCATTTTCCCTTTTCAACATACATGCAATTCATGTAGGCATGAATCAGAACAAATAAATTGGCCATGGTGCTCTTCCTGGTCAGGAAATGTTAGTGTTACAAGACACGAGGTTCCATGGGGGCTCTGGACTGTTGGGTGAAGAAGGGTCTACAAAGACGTAATTACCTTCTTAAGAGCATTTTCCTCTTAAGGAAGAAAGGATGGAAGGAAGGGCAGAGGGAAGGAATGGAAGAGAGAAAATATTACTTAGAGGAGAAAGTTGCTATATAAAGTGGAAGTTACTTCCATTTTTTTAGTTATTCAGCTGTAAGATTCTACGATGAAGAGCAGTTTTCCCAGTAATCTGGGAAAACGAATATGCCTGAGGGGCAGAGTTCACTGTGGGTGTTAAAACATTTTGCAGATGAAGCATTTCATTAAGTCCTCAAAAAGCAGTTAGAAAGATACTCCAATTTTTCAGTACCAAAAGCAAGATGAAGGAAATTCAGAAGTATGGAATGTGGTGACCCAGAAATTTCCAGCTTTTATATATCTTCTACAAGTTGTTTATTTCCCATACTTTTCAAATGTTGCATTTACTCTAAGCTAAAAGACTTGAACAAAACATTCCTATATCATGTATCAAATATTTTTATAGTTTGGGAGAAGTCACAAATGAAGGCAATATTTTAAGAGGTATGGTACCATGAAAATTCTTAAAAGGATGCATGACCCTCAACACCCACTGTCTTTGGTTTGAAGTGATTATATGCTTATCTGTGTGCCCTACTACATTATGAATGCTTTGAGAAAACAGACCAAATTTTATTCTAGCACCTTTTGACAAATTGGTGACAATATTGTTAACAGTATTGTGCATGAAAATTTCTTAGCAAGTTTTTATTAGAATAAAAAATATATAACATATTTTGCATCAACTTTATTGTAGTATAAATATATACAATATACCCATTTTAAGTGTACAGTTTGATGGGTTCAACAAATGGATATACCCCATAGCTACTTCAACAATCACAATGTAGAACATTTCCTTTACAGCAGAACGTTTTCTTATGCCCCTTCTCAGTCAATCACCTCACTCGCATCCTGTTGAATTTCTATCACCTTAGAAGTGATTTGACTTTCCAGAGTTGTTTATAAGTAGAAACATGAAGTTCATAATCCTTTGTGTCTAACTCTTTATGTCTAATGTAATGTTTTTAATAGTCAGCTCTGTTATTGTTATTTTTTATCGATAATTTGTTTCCTTGTATTTCTCAGAAGTACCCCTTTGTATAAATATACCATAATTTGCTTACTCATTCATCTGTAACAGAAATTTGGCTTGTTTTAGTTTTTATTTAGTGAAAATAATGTTCTTATCAACATTCAAGTACAAGTCTTTTATATGGAACGATACTTCATTTCTGTTGGTGCTTGTTTAAGAATGAAATGGCAGCATAGTACTTGTATGTTTAACTTTTTACTAACCTGCCAAAGTATTTTGAAAAGAAGTTGTAGTGCTTTGCTTTATATATTTTGAAGTTCTGTTATTGGGTACATGCATCCAGGATTGTTATCTTGATGAATTGACCCTCTATCATTATGAAATGTTCTTTATTCCTGTTGTGGTCTTAAATATTATTCACAACCTAAAAGTTGAGAGTTATGTTTTATTCAATGGGAATTTTTAGGACTTCAAGTCTGGGAGACAGCATCTCAAGTAATCCTGAGAGAACTGCTCCAAGGCAGCAAGTGGTGGGGGGAAGCCAGGTTATACAGACATTTTGTAACAAAGGGCAGGCAGTTGGGAACATTAAAAGATTACTGTTAATTAAAGAAAACGACATATCCCAAGTTAAGGAGTTTAGTGCTTTTCTATATTTGGGGAGGTGCAAGAGTCTAGGCTCACTGAAACCATTCCTTTGATATGCACCTCAGCTATTTGGGGCCAGTATCCTGTATTTTCACATCCTGAGTTTCCTCGGGGCTCACCATAGGGAGTGGTTGCTGTCTGATAGTGGCTAGATGGCAGGTATTATTTCCTTCCTGAGTTCCCTCAGGGCTCACCAGCTCACCGTGGAGGGTTGCAAGCACGCTGATGATTGTGACATTCTTTGTTTACTTATATGGCTGGAAATATTCCATTTCTCAGATCCTCCTCTTGGTCCGGAATTCAACCAATATTTGGGAGACATTTCCTGACTAATTTTTTGTTTTTTGTTCCATGGCACCGGGAGGCTCATCACAGATCAGGCAGAAATTCTTGTTGACATGCCATTCTGGGTGCTAAATTTTGGATAAGACCCTGTTGGTAATTAAAGATTCTCTGGATCCTTTGTCTTACTAGCCTACGAAGATCCAGGAAATGTTTTCCCCTGTTGCCTCTTCCCTTACCTAGAATCACACTATTACAATTATTCTATGAGAATCATAAATGTGATCTATTTTTCAAGATGTTTAGCCATCATCAGTTTTGTTGGTGACCTGGTTACTCACTGGGTACTGCAAGAGGCAACAGTCTTATAAAATAGACAGGATATAAGTAATGCAGCTAGTAACATTGACAAAGTCATAGTGTAGCAGGGAGACACAAATCATAAACAGTTTGGAAACAAAGAACAAATTAAAACAGTGATTAGTATAACAGTTATAATCCAGTTGTAATAAACCATCAAGTCCACAGGAGAGCCAGCTGGATAAACCAAATTCTGACAGGATCAGGTAGAGGGAAAAGATAAATGTCTCATCTTTGTTTACAAAGACATACTTTATCAACTTGTTGTAGGTCGTAGCGTAAGACAAAATGTTTTTCTGAAAAACAAAGATTAAAATTAGTATATTTTCCAAAGTCATAAAGTTATAAATCATATTCATCAGTTCATTCAGTCCCATGTAATTAATTCCTGTTGATCTGGATGAAGTGATCAGGTTTTCCATTAGAGTTTTGTCATTAGTGCCCAGTTCAGTGGTATTATCTAAAGGCCATCAGAAACTTATATTTGTTTTTTATGAGTCTTCTTGAAAATCTTCATTTTGTAAAAGCATCAAGACAAAACTTAAAATATCATGGTTAAAGATGTGAGTACAGCACAATTAGCAGGAAACTTGGAGATTTCTGTGACATACAACATCTTAAGATACTAACTAGAATTATGACTGATGCCATTATATCAAAACATATCAGGGCTTCCCTGGTGGCGCAGTGGTTGAGAGTCCGCCTGCCAATGCAGGGGACAAGGGTTCGTGCCCTGGTCCGGGAAGATCCCACATGTCGTGGAGCGGCTGGGCCCGTGAGCCATGGCCACTGAGTCTGCGTGTCCGGAGCCTGCACTCCACAACGGGAGAGGCCACAACAGTGAGAGGCCCGCATGCCGGAAAAAAAAAAAAAAAAAAGAAAAAAGAAAAAAATACATATCAGATGTTAAGGATTCCACAGAAATTTTGGAATATCTATATTAATGACAGTTATCCTTACACTATAACCTAAGGTTCATCTCCAATCACTTGACAATGTTTCTGAAGTAATTAAACATACCAAATACACTTAGTTGGTTTAATATTTATCTCATTTGAATATTTATGCTCCTTTGAAGCATCCCAGAGTCAGCTGGAGGCTAAAAGAGCTTTAGTTAGATTTTAATATTTGGGTAGTTTGTTAAAAATGTCAAAGAGGTTTTAAAACAAAACAGGATCATAGGTCACTGTGAAACAATACTTATTCATTTAAACAAAGTTACAAAATTATTAAAAGAAAACAACAAACATGGATCACTTAAGGGCACAGAAACACACAATCTGTTTCACATATCTGTATGGTGCCTATTTCTCATGTGGAATTGTGTGGAAGCAAAAAGTACAGGGTAAATGTAACCGCTCAACAATGTCATCAGGGAATAAAGTCCTACGTGTTTTCTGACATCACAATTATAACTTTCAGGATAGAGGCAGGAACACAGGGCCACTAGATATATTATAAGAAGATGTTCACTACAGAAATTAGACCCAACACAAATATGGTAAAAACTGGAGAAAAGAGAGAATGTCAGAGATGGTCATTAACCAATAAAGTATATAATTAATGGTGTGGGTGTACATGTGGAAGGTAGTAGAAAGATCCAAATTGTAGACTGGAACATAATGATAATTAGAAACAAAACTATCTAACATGCCAATAGTTACATATTTTAAAATACACTTCAGGGGGACTTCCCTGGACAGAAACCATTTTAAAAAACACTGTCATCAGACAAGGCCACTGGTGTGATGGAGTAAGGCACAAGCAAGAGCACCCTGTGATCATGTCATCACACAGGAGCAAAAGAGAATTATGTAATCACAAAAATGATGAAATATTCTCCTAGTCTAGCTAACAAAACTGACTTATTTCCTTACAAGTTAATTTTAGCTCCACGCTCTTCTTTTTGCCATTCAAATAAACCAACCAGTTCTGAGACATACTTTCTTTGCCTTCAATAAAATGTAATTTCATTCCTCATAGCTTCTTTTCTGAAAACACACATTCTACTTTCCTACTGTACACTGAAATGTTTCCCTATTATTCCTATTAGTTTTAATTACATGTTTAAATTAGAACCCTCAACTCTTAAAAACCTAAGTTTCTAGTGAGAACTAAGAAGTAAGCAATTATGAATTGTCTTTTACATTAGCATTCTGTAGATTGGCAAACATAAATACAAGTGATAATTTCTAAAAACATTTGTTTTCTTATAGAGAACATCTCAGGGTGGCACCAAACATTTTCATTAATAGTCTTAAATACCTTTAGTTTTTTTATTTAGTAATTGATGTCTCAGTATCTTAATTTTTGGGAAATCATCTAGCTATTCAATAAACTTCCATCACTTAAATTAATACAACTCTAGAACTTTGAGTTACCAAATATCTGTAAAGATCATTTCTAAAATATAATTATTTTTAAAGAGTTTACCCGAAAGTTCTTATCTCATTTACATTTGAAGTCTCATCATATCAAGTTATTTTCCTTGCAACAGATATAATAAGGTCTTATTTGACTTCTATTAAACCTAGGTACAATACAGTATTATACTTGATGATGACTGTAATGACATGTCTATATTAATTAGATCAACAAACTTTAATACCAGGTATCAACATAATATTGAATATTTCCCAGTTCACATGAACCTGAAAGTCAATTTGGTCAATTTTTTTAATATTTAATTTTTAAGCACTTCCTTTTAAATTGAATAGAAGTCTTTATAAATTCAATTTTGATAATACTTTTCAAAGTTAAAGATATCTCATCGTGGGCTTCCCTGGTGGCACAGTGGTTGAGAGTCCGTCTGCCGATGCAGGGGACACGGGTTCATGCCCCGGTCCGGGGGTATCCCACATGCCTCGGAGCGGCTGGGCCCATGAGTCATGGCCGCTGAGCCTGCGCGTCCAGAGCCTGTGCTCTGCAATGGGAGAGGCCACAACAGTGAGAGGCCCGCATACTGCAAAAAAAAAAAAAAAAAAAGATATTTCTTCGTATAATGTGTACACAGACATAAAAACAGGCAAAACGAGATCTCGTTGTTCTGTTTAAAACTAAACTTACTAGTTTACAAAGAACAGTGGAATACATTAAAGTTGCTTGCTCATGTGACTAAGGTTTTACTATTTGTAAATAAGGGAGCATTTCTAGTGGTTTGAATTTTAAAACTGCCACTTTTTTTCCCCTTGATTTCAGGTCTTGACTGATTGAGCTAGTTAGGCTCAGTCTCAGGTCCTTGTGGCCTGTATTTACATTTCTGGTTTATAGAGATTTGCAAGAGAAAGACAGTTGCTTTTAGTTCCCTAAAGAACAGGTCTGTCATCTAAAAGATACTAAAAGATTTTATCAGTGACAAGATTTCTTACTAAACTAAACTTTATTTTATGAGTTCTATGCTCTAGAACTCTAGAGTTTAATTTATTATGCCTTCAAAGGTTTGTATAAGGCTTCAGCAAAGACCTTTTTTCTGAGTTCACAAGTTAAGCGGTGATCAAAATCATTATTTTTATTTTTTATTAGCCCTTGGATGTTTATTCCCAGTTTTTACTTATTTGTATGGCTCAGATAACCCTATTGGTTTCTTTTAGTATGCTTAATATTTCCTGAGGGGCAATCTATATGCCTTGTCTTATAATACCACACAAGGGAAGCATTCCCCAGTGAAACATGCCTATCCCACAATATAATTAAACAAAAGAGATGTAACCGCCTTATATAAAGCCCATTTAAATATACAGATTTTATATACATTCAACTCAATTTCATCAACTTTATACCCTTAACTTTAGTTTTCGTTAGGATTCAATCAACAACCTTTGATCTTACAGGAGGAGTTCTAGTTTTTTTTTTTCTTTCTGTTCCCTGTCCATTTTATCTTTTTTTTTTTTTTTTTTTTTTGTGGTATGCGGGCCTCACTGTTGTGGCCTCTCCCGTTGTGGAGCACAGGCTCCGGACGCTCAGGCTCAGCGGCCATGGCTCACGGGCCCAGCCGCTCCGCGGCATGTGGGATCTTCCCAGACCGGGGCACGAACCCGTGTCCCCTGCATCGGCAGGCGGATTCTCAACGACTGCGCCACCAGGGAAGCCCCATTTTATCTATTTTTATATAAAAGGCCCTGGGATCCCCAGAGGGGGCTTCAGCTGAGGAGCTCAGGGCTTTTGGCCTAACTGTTGCCCCAAATAATTGCTGGTCATGTACTGATCTCAGTGTAAATTTTTTTTTTTCTAGCCCCTTAAATGTATATTTTAAAACTGGGGTAAATAGAACGGACTTGTTTGGCTTTTAATGATGGGGACCAGTAGGGGGTCCCTTTTGTCCCATGTAACCTTAGGTAGTGTAGTAATATCAAAACCTTGTGTTTTAATCACATAAATGTCCATTTCATTTATCCCATTTTAAATAACCATCTAAAGGTTTCTTTATTCATTTGAGATAATTCCTTTTAAGATTTCTACCTTGTTGGAAATAGTATCTAGATTTTCCTTACAGGATTTTTCCAGTTAACCACAAATGAAGCTTCTCAAAACAGGTTTTCTTGTTTTAAACTAAAGAAGTTCTTAGGTTAACCATTAGATATATCTATTATTTTTTTCACCTTTAGTTTGCTTTCTGTCTTATAGGTAGCAATAAAACAGCTGTTTATAATGAGAATGATCTAGATTCACCAATTTGTTAGTTTCTCCAATTTAAAATGATCCATCATTTGGCCATTAATAAAATATATATTAATAGTGATTCAAACCAGTAAGACACAAGAGGCTTTCCCATAAGAGAGTGGAGGATGTCACGTAAGTAAAATCCAGAGAGTTTACTCTCAAAAATAGTATGACAGGTCAAGTTTTCAAAACACATACACACACATTCACACAGAACATCCTATGATGATCAGGTAGAACATTTATATCTCAAAGACACAGAAAAGTACAAGCTCCCCCTAGAAGGACTTTGTTTAAAGTCAGAATTCTGAAAGGATTTTTTTTACCAAGCCGGCTTTTTAACCTTAATGTAACTTAACTTTGTATGCAATAAAAGAGTCCTCATTTTTAGGGTGAAATTTCCTTTAATTTCCAATTAGGTAAATAAATGTGAGTTTTGGACGTACATTAACCTGGGTGGGGTATTAATTGGAGGCTAGTAATCTGTCGTTCCTTTTTCTTTTATTTTGAAACCCTTATTTTCCATTCTGAAGTTGCTTTGTCAAAATAAAATTGCTAGCGATGAGCGTGTGGTGGGCTAGAGTGCTGCTTGAGAGCTTAACTCCTCTAGGTTTGGCCCCAGAGTTCCTTCAGCTCCCTCTTACATGTCTGGGGTTCTCCCAGTAATGTAGGGCCTTAACTATACTTACACCCCTACTTCCCTATCGATACTTTTGAGCTTTAAGCTTTTTCGGCTGGCAATAAGATACTGGAATGTCCCCCCTGGGCAGAAACCGTTCCGAGCAAACAAGTATGGCGGGGGATGAAACCTCGAGCAAACCAGTATGGCGGGTGATAAGAATGATTAAGCCAGAGTTTAAAGGTCGCCCTAGCCAACCATAACTCATGTGACTCAACCCCCCACCACAAAAACACGAAAATGTAAAGTAGGCATCCGACAGCTAACCAATCAAGGAACTAGAGCCAAGACCCCACTCCGGTAAATGTAAAGTAGGCATCCAACAGCTAACCAATCAAGGAACTAGAGCCAAGACCCCACTCCGGTAAATGTAAAGTAGGCATCCGACAGCTAACCAATCAAGGAACTAGAGCCAAGTCCCCACTCCGGTCCAGGAACAAACAAACCAATGAGAAAAAAACCCTTGATATATCCACACTTTACATAATGAGAAATGAAAACTATAAAATGTATGTGATTCCGCTTGGGGGGGTTCCTCTTCGGCCTCCTGCGTGAGGACCAAGGAACCCCGGTGCACCGGCTCCTAATAAACCTCTTGCGTGTTGCAGCGACTCTCGACTCTTGGCGGTTCTTGGGCGAGCTGGGATTCTTCGGAGACCGTTTAGGTCTAACAGATTGGGGGCTCGTCCGGGATCCCCACTCGCCCCGGGTCGCAGGAACCTCGGGAGTTGGAGGTATCAGGTAGGCCTAATTGTCTGTCTGTTCGTCTTCTGTCCTCTGTAAGCCGCCATCAGAAAGAAGCCGTGCGAACCGGCTCGCTGTGAAATCTGTATTGGACTCCTGGCTAGGCAGACGTGCCAATAGCTGGTGTCCACGGACCCTGGGGGACGCCCTGGTGGTCCATCTGGAAGGAGAGACAAATTTTGTCTCCCCTTCACCGGTCCTGGCAGGATATACAAACCGCCATCTGAATCTGAGTTGGTTGCAGTTTTAAAACGAGCTCGCGGCGGCAATATTAAGGTGTGTCTTCTGAAATTTTATTGTTCTCCTGTGCTCTATCTTTCTCCTGACGGACGATAATGGGACAAACTATGACGACGCCTCTCTCTCTCACTCTAAGTCACTGGACCGAAGTTAAGTCTAGGGCCCACAACCTTTCGGTAGAAGTAAGGAAAGGGAGATGGCAAACGCTGTGTACCTCTGAGTGGCCTACATTTCAGACAGGGTGGCCACCCGAGGGATCCTTTATGTTAGATCAGATCAGGCTAGTCAAGTCTAGGGTCTTTAACACAGGACCCCACGGACACCCAGACCAGACACCATATATCCTGGTCTGGGAAGATCTAGTTCTCTCCCCGCCTCCGTGGGTCCGGCCCTTTGTTCCCTCAACAGGCATGTCTGCATGCGCACCAGCACGGTCGGAAGTACTGGCCCTGAAAAAGGCCCCGGACGCCGAGAAGTCATCTGAAGCCCCGGACTCACGGAAGGCGATATATCCAGACTTGCAGTCCGATCTGCTTCTCCTCGATCCCCCACCACCACCTTACCCTCCAGCCCTAGACCCCATACCGCCTCCCGATTCCCCAGCTCCACAACCCTCCGCACCATTAGGGCCACCTGTTGTGGCAGAGGGGGGGGGGGGTCCCTCGGCGGGCACCAGAAGCCGGAGGGCTATTTCCCCAGATTCTACCGCTCTACCCCTTAGAGAATATGGCCCCCCCGATAACCACGGGAATAGGCCCCTCCAATACTGGCCCTTTTCCTCTGCAGATCTTTATAACTGGAAGATGCATAACCCTACTTTCTCTGAAAATCCACAGGCTCTCACTGCTTTAATAGAGTCTCTTGTCTTCTCCCACCAACCCACCTGGGACGATTGTCAACAGCTCCTCCAGACTCTCCTCACAACTGAGGAAAGGCAACGGGTTCTCTTGGAGGCTAGAAAGAATGTGTTAGGCGCCAATGGGCAACCTACCCAGTTGCCTAACGAGATTGATGCCGGTTTTCCACTCATCAGGCCAATTTGGGACTTCAATACCCCAGAAGGTAAGGAGCACCTGAAGATGTATCGCCAGGCTCTGGTGGCGGGTCTCCATGGAGCGGCCAGGCGCCCCACGAATTTGGCCAAGGTAAGAGAGGTAACTCAGGGGCCCCAGGAGTCACCAACCGTGTTCCTAGAACGCTTAATGGAGGCTTTTAGACGGTTCACTCCTTATGATCCAACTTCTGAGGAACATAAGGCCACCATAGCAATGGCCTTTATTGACCAGGCAGCCCCTGACATTAGAAATAAGTTACAAAGGCTGGATGGCCTACAAGGTTTCTCAATTCAGGACTTAGTAAAAGAGGCAGATAAAGTATATAATAAGAGGGAAACAGAAGAGGAAAGGGAAGAGAGGAAGCAGAAGGAGCAAGAGGCCCGTGAATTAAGGCGGGACAAGCGGCAAGAGAGGAATTTGAATAAGATACTGGCCACTGTAGTCAGAGGAGGAAATATTAGAGACAGGAATAGACAGGAAGGGCGGACAGGAAGGCGACCAATAGACAAGGATCAATGTGCTTACTGTAAAGAAAAAGGTCACTGGGTAAGAGAATGCCCTAAAAAGAAGAATGGGGGAAAACCAACCAGAGACAAAATTTTACCCCTGGAAGAAGAAGATTAGGGAAGTCAGGGCTCGGACCCTCTCCCCGAGCCCAGGGTAACTCTTAAAGTGGAGGGGGAACCCGTCCAGTTCTTGGTAGACACCGGCGCTCAGCACTCAGTCCTCCTCCACCCAAAAGGCCCCCTCTCAACTAAAAGGTCATGGGTCCAGGGGGCTACAGGAAATAAGCAGTACTCATGGACCACACGAAGGACAGTAGACCTTGGGATGGGACAAGTAACCCACTCATTCTTGGTCATACCTGAGTGCCCATACCCTCTGCTAGGCAGAGACATACTCTCTAAGGTGGGGGCCCAGATCCACTTCCAACCCGAAGGACCCACCATAACTGACCACAAAGGGAGATTACTCCAAATTTTGACTATGAAGTTGGAAGATGAACATAGGTTATATGAAGTGCCCTCGCCTCCACAAGTTGATATGCAAGATTGGGTGACCAGGTTTCCACAGGCTTGGGCAGAAACTGCCGGTATGGGAATGGCAAAATATCGCCCCCCCGTGGTGGTAGAACTCAAAGCAACCGCCACCCCGGTGACAGTCCGCCAGTACCCTATGAGCAAGGAAGCCCGGGATGGCATTCGTCCTCACATACAAAGGTTGCTGGAATTAGGGATCCTGGTAAGGTGCCAATCTGCATGGAATACCCCTCTTTTACCAGTTAAAAAGCCAGGAACTAATGATTACCGGCCGGTACAAGACCTACGTGAGGTGAATAAGCAAGTAGTGGACCTCCACCCCACGGTGCCCAACCCCTACAATCTCTTAAGTACTCTTCCACCTCAGCACACTTGGTACACTGTTTTGGATCTTAAAGATGCTTTCTTCTGCCTGAGACTCTCCTCTCTCAGCCAGCCTTACTTTGCATTCGAATGGAAGGATCCAGCGTCGGGGATGTCAGGCCAGCTGACCTGGACTCGCCTACCCCAAGGATTCAAGAACTCCCCCACCATTTTCGACGAGGCCCTACACCAGGATTTGGCATCCTATAGAGAGTCCAACCCACAGGTAACTCTCCTTCAATATGTTGATGATCTTCTTTTAGCGGCAGAGACCCAAGAAGACTGCGTCAGGGGGACTGAAAGGCTATTAACGGAACTTGAGACACTGGGATATCGGGCTTCAGCAAAGAAAGCACAAATATGTCAACGACAGGTCAGTTACCTGGGGTACTTGCTAAAAGAAGGACAGAGATGGCTCTCGGAAAGTAGGAAAAACACCGTTGCCCACATACCGACCCCCAAGAGTCCTAAACAGGTTAGGGCATTTTTGGGGACGGCCGGATTCTGTAGGCTATGGATTCCGGGGTTTGCTGAATTAGCAGCCCCTTTGTATCCCCTGACCAAGAACGGCATCCCTTCCGCTTGGGGTGATAAAGAACAACGGGCTTTTGACCAAATTAAACGAGCCCTACTATCAGCCCCGGCTTTGGGGCTACCAGATGTAACTAAGCCTTTCCATCTGTACATGGCCGAGAATAAAGGTATCGCAAAGGGAGTACTAACTCAGAAACTGGGCCCCTGGAATCGCCCGGTTGCGTACCTATCAAAGAAATTGGATCCTGTGGCAACAGGATGGCCCGCCTGCTTAAAAATAATCGCCGCCGTGGCCGCTTTGGTCAAAGATGCTGACAAATTGACTTTGGGACAGAACTTAACGATAACAGCCCCCCATGCATTAGAAAGTGTGATTCGTCAGCCACCCGACAGGTGGCTAACAAATGCCAGAATGACTCATTACCAAACCCTGCTGTTAAATTCAGACCGTATTAAGTTTACATCAGCCACAGGACTTAACCCGGCCACCTTGCTGCCTGACCCCGACCTAGAAGGCACCACCATCATCCATGATTGTCAGGAAGTATTGGCTGCAGCACACGGTAGCAGGCCAGACTTGATGGATCAGCCTCTCCCCGATGCCAACTTTACCTGGTTTACTGATGGAAGCAGTTTCCTAGAAGAAGGTAAGCGTCGGGCGGGAGCAGCTGTGGTAGATGGGAAAGAGGTCATCTGGGCAGCCGCATTACCGCAAGGGACATCGGCCCAACGGGCTGAACTAATTGCCATGACCAGGGCATTGGAACTAGCAGAAAACAAAAAGGTAAACATCTATACGGACAGTAGGTACGCATTTGCTACCGCCCACGTCCACGGGGCCATCTACCAACAAAGAGGGCTGCTCACCTCAGCGGGCAAAGAAATTAAAAACAAGGAAGAAATAGTGGCCCTGCTGGCTGCCCTCATGCTCCCCACTAAAGTCAGCATCATTCATTGCCCCGGGCACCAGAAGGACAATACCCCGGTGACACGGGGCAACAACATGGCAGATAGGGTGGCACGAGAAGTGGCGCTAGGGGAAATTATACTAGAACTATCGGACAAGAGTCCTGGGGAACCAAATGACAGGGGAATAACCACCCCAGCCATAACCAAAGAAACATTGTCTCCTCAACAAGCAAAACCCATGCTACAACAGATTCATAGATGGACACACTTGGGAACCAAAAAAATGGTATCCCTACTACACAAGGCAGGTTATGATACTCCTGGACTAACCAAATTAGCTGAACAGATTGCCCGGGAGTGCATTCCATGCCAACAGGTAAACTCCCATAAAGGAAAGCTTGAGAGCGGGAAAAGGCTCAGAGGAGACCGCCCAGGAGCCTATTGGGAGGTCGACTTCACTGAAATACGCCCTGGAAGGTATGGTAACAGGTATCTCCTAGTTTTCATAGATACCTTCTCAGGATGGATAGAAGCTTTCCCAACGAAAAAGGAGACAGCTACTGTGGTGACCAAGAAGATCTTAGAAGAAATTTTCCCCCGGTTCGGGGCACCAAAGATAATAGGATCCGATAATGGTCCCGCCTTCGTCGCCCAGGTAAGTCAGGGTGTGGCCAAATACCTGGGGACTGATTGGAAATTACATTGTGCCTATAGACCCCAGAGTTCAGGACAGGTAGAAAGAATGAATAGAACTCTAAAAGAGACCCTAACTAAATTGTCCATAGAGACTGGCGGTACAGATTGGACGGTGCTCCTTCCCTTAGCCCTGTTTCGGGCTAGAAATACCCCCTCCCGCTATCATCTCACTCCATTTGAAATTCTATACGGGGCCCCACCTCCCCTTCTCACGCTCGGGGAAGGAATAAGTCCTGACTGCCAGAATAACACTGACTTATATGCTAGACTATTGGGACTCCAGTTGGTCCAAAAGGAGGTGTGGTCCCAGCTGGCAGAGGCTTACCGACCCGGAACACCAGCAGAGGCTCATCCTTTCCAAGTCGGAGATTCCGTGTACGTCCGTCGACACCGAACCCAGACACTAGAGCCTCGGTGGAAAGGACCATACATCGTCCTGCTCACCACCCCCACGGCTATAAAGGTAGACGGCATCGCTGCTTGGATTCACGCCTCACACGTAAAAGCTGCGCCAGCGTCTGCATCATCATCGGAATGGCGGGCCCAAAAGACCAGCAACCCGCTCAAGCTCAAGCCCCTGCGCTCACCAGACTCATAACTCTGACTTTGTTACCCCTACTGGCTGTGAGTAACTTTAGTCCTCACCTGCCCCAGCGTTTAACCTGGCAGGTAATTTCCCAAACTGGAGATGTAATATGGTCTGTTAGCCATACCGCTGCCCCTTGGACCTGGTGGCCAGACCTCTTCCCCGATGTTTGTAAGTTGGCCCTGGGAGCCCCCCCTAACTGGGATGTAGGGGGATATCACGATCAACAAACTGCCCCGAATCAGCGGCCGGGGACAGCGCCCAGGGACTGGGGATTAGTCCCTGGGGGGGGAGGTTGTTCGACCAAGAATCAGAGAATCATGCTCAGGGCCCTCTCCTTTTATGTATGCCCTGGATTCCATCGTCACCGGTCTTTGAATTATCGGTGCGGGGGAAGAGAACATTTCTATTGCAAGAGCTGGGGATGTGAAACCACTGGGGACACCTACTGGAAACCCACCTCTAGCTGGGATTTTATCAAGGTAATGGCCAACTACACTCATCACGACAATGTGCCCGAATGTTCAACGTGGTGCCATCCCCTTAAAATTTCTTTTAGTGAACCTGGGAAGAAAAACAAAAATTGGATAGGTGGCCATTCATGGGGTATAAGGTTTTACAAAGCAGAATATGATGATGGGCTCCTAATGACCATCAAATTAAAGATCGAGACCCCTACTCCCGTCCCTATGGGCCCCAATCCTGAGATTGGGCACCCTCTGCTACCCTTGGCCCCACCCACAATACTACCAGGGATAAGAAACCAGACTTCTGGACTAAAAGAAATAACAATCAAACCCAGAGCCCCCCGAGACCGAATGCTCTCATTGGTCCAGGCGGCTTTTGGGGTCCTAAATGCCACAAATCCAGAGGCTACCAAATCATGTTGGCTTTGCTATGCTGCTCCTCCCCCTTATTATGATGCTATAGGATATAGTTCTAATTTTAGTAATGTCAACTCTTCAGATCAATGTCGATGGAAACAAGAAGGAAATAGTAAATTGACCTTGTCTTCAGTATCAGGAAACGGTACATGTGTAGGAACGCCCCCCCCGTCCCATCGACATCTCTGTACCAATTCAAGCCTCCCACAGGGCTCAGGATATCTCCTCCCTCCTCAGGATGGATGGTGGGCAAGTAACACGGGATTGACCCCTTGCATTTCTCTAGAGGTCCTCAATGCTTCGGCCGACTTCTGTGTGTTAGTCCAGCTGGTCCCCAGACTCATCTATCATTCAGATTCATCTTTTCTAGACGAATATGAAGGCAAAAGGAGACTTAAGAGAGAGCCCATAACCCTCACCCTGGCTGTACTCCTAGGACTAGGAACGGCAGTCGGGGTAGGAACAGGTGCAACAGCCCTCATCCAACAACCTCACTACTATGCTAACTTAAGACAGGCTGTAGATGTCGATCTCCGGGCGTTAGAAAGTTCCATAACTCAGTTAAAAGAATCACTCACCTCACTCTCAGAGGTAGTAATGCAGAACAGGAGGGGACTAGACCTGCTGTTCCTTAAGGAAGGTGGACTATGTGCCGCACTAAAAGAAGAGTGCTGTTTTTATATTGATCATTCTGGGGCTATCACCGAAACTATGGACAGGCTTAGGGAGCGCCTGGACAAAAGGCAACAAGAAAGGGAAAATCAAAAAGGATGGTTCCAATCATGGTTTGACAAATCACCCTGGCTTACTACTTTAATTTCCACCTTGTTAGGACCCCTCATTATTTTGTTGCTGCTCTTAACTTTTGGACCATGCATTTTAAATCGCTTGATAGCCTTTATCAGGCAACGTGTCAGCGCAGTACAAGTGTTAATGCTAAGACAACAATATCAAAGCTTGCAGAGAGAAGCTGAAATTCCATGATTGAAATTAATTGCAAAAAGAAAAGGGGGGAATGTAGGGCCTTAACTATACTTACACCCCTACTTCCCTATCGATACTTTTGAGCTTTAAGCTTTTTCGGCTGGCAATAAGATACTGGAATGTCCCCCCTGGGCAGAAACCGTTCCGAGCAAACAAGTATGGCGGGGGATGAAACCTCGAGCAAACCAGTATGGCGGGTGATAAGAATGATTAAGCCAGAGTTTAAAGGTCGCCCTAGCCAACCATAACTCATGTGACTCAACCCCCCACCACAAAAACACGAAAATGTAAAGTAGGCATCCAACAGCTAACCAATCAAGGAACTAGAGCCAAGACCCCACTCCGGTAAATGTAAAGTAGGCATCCGACAGCTAACCAATCAAGGAACTAGAGCCAAGTCCCCACTCCGGTCCAGGAACAAACAAACCAATGAGAAAAAAACCCTTGATATATCCACACTTTGCATAATGAAAAATGAAAACTATAAAATGTATGTGATTCCGCTTGGGGGGGTTCCTCTTCAGCCTCCTGCGTGAGGACCAAGGAACCCCGGTGCACCGGCTCCTAATAAACCTCTTGCGTGTTGCAGCGACTTTCGACTCTTGGCGGTTCTTGGGCGAGCTGGGATTCTTCGGAGACCGTTTAGGTCTAACAGTTCCTTTTTCTTTTATTTTGAAACCCTTATTTTCCGTTCTGAAGTTGCTTTGTCAAAATAAAATTGCTAGTGATGAGCGTGTGGTGGGCTAGAGTGCTGCTTGAGAGCTTAACTCCTCTAGGTTTGGCCCCAGAGTTCCTTCAGCTCCCTCTTACATGTCTGGGGTTCTCCCAGTGGCGGTGGCGTGTAAGACTACCACGGCTGCTCAGAACTCAGGACGGCCAGTTCTTATTCACATCCCCAGCTGGTTGAGCAGGTGGTTAATTAAATTAGTGGGTTCCCCTATAGGGTCAGCTGGACGTCATGAGATCTCGCCTCCACCACTCCTGCACGTTTCTCAGTCACCTAAGAAAGCCGTTGCCGGCCAAGAGGAGAGTCCCTTCTTCGGAGCTCAGCAGCTCTCATAAGATTTCAGTTTTTATTTTTACAAACTCTATTAATTCAAGGAAAAACGACAGTGCGGTCTTCCCCCTAATAACTCAGTCCTACCTGACTCAGTGTTTAACTGAGCAGTCTTCCCAGTCTCTAGACTGAGGATAACCACTCAGTATCCAAACTGATTCTTCCCATTGTGTTTTACAGAGGATAACCCGCTTGAGCAAAATCTGCCCTTCCTTCGACTGAAGATAACACAGGTACCTCTTTTTGAAATAACCTATTCCCCCACCGAATAAAACTTAAGATCATCAAACCAATTATGGGAGATCCTAGAACCAGGAGAGACTCGCCCAAATTCATCTGTGGACTCCCCGAGGAGGTGGCTGGGCACAAGAGGCCTCTGCTGGCATCAAGGCTCCAGATCCTCGTAGAGTTCAGGAGAAAGAGAGGAATCTGCTCTGGTCACTTCATGGTCACAATAACTGTGGACTTAAAAATTATTCACAACCTAAAAGTTGAGAGTTATGTTTTTATTCGATGGGAATTTTTAGGACTTCAAACCCAGGAGACAGCATCTCAAGTGACCCTGAGAGAACTGCTCCAAGAAGGCAAGGGGTGGGGAGCCAGGTTATACAGACATTTTGTAACAAAGGGCAGGCAGTTGGGAACATCAAAAGGTTATTGTTAATTAAAGAAAACCAGATATCTCAAGTTAAGGAATTTAGCGCTCTTGTATGTATGGGAAGATGCAAGAGTCTGGGCTCACTGAAATCATTCCTTTGATATGCACCTCAGCTATCTGGGGCCAGTATCCTGTATTTTCACATCCTGAGTTTCCTCAGGGCTCACCATAGGGAGTGGTTTCAGTCCAATGGCTGCTAGTTGACAGGTATTATTTCCCTCCTGAGTTCCCTCAGGGTTCACCAGCTCACCGTGGAGGGTTGCAAGCACCACTGATGACTGTGACATCCTTTGTTTACTGATATGGCAGGAAATATTCCATTACTCGCTGGTAATAATTCACTTTAAATTCTTTCAATTTATTGATCTACTTTTCTGCAGTCTACTATTAATTTCACTAAGTGGAATTTTAATTTCAGGTATTTGGTTCTTTTTTATATTTTACTTCTCTTCTTATTGAGTTTATGTGCTCCTTAGATCTTTAGGCACACTGAACCTATTTACAATAGTTGATTTTAAGTCATATCTAAATTCTATCATTTCTTTAATTTTGAGTTTTGTTTCCATTGGCTGATTTTTTCCCCAGGTGATGTTATATTTTCCTATTTCTTGACACATCTAGAAATTTTTACTGGATTCTAGACTTTATGAATATTGCACTGCTTTGTGTCTGGATTTTGTTGTCTTCCTCTTAAATATGCTATGCTTTGTTTTGACAGACAGTTAAATTACTTGCAGATTAGCTTGATCTATTCAAGGCTCATTTTAAGCTTTATCAGAGGAAGTCTACACTAGTTTTTATTCTAGAGATAAGTTAGCTCTACTACTATGGCATGACTAGTCTGGGGTATCACTTGAATATTCCAGGTGTTGAAAGAGAATGCGTCCTTCTGGCTGTTCAGAGCTAAATCGTCTTCATGTCCTGTGTTAGCTTTGGAAATTGTTCAGGTTATAATATGCCAGTTGGACTTTGCCCAGATTCAAGGAATTTCATGTTATGCATATACATATGTCATTTTATATTTTTTTCTTTCTGTTTTTTTTGAACATCTTTATTGTAGTATAATTGCTTTACATTGTTGTGTTAGTTGCTGCTGTATAATAAAGTGAATCAGCTGTACGTATACATATATCCCCATATCCCCTCCCTCTTGCATCTTCCTCCCACCCTCCCTATACCACCCGTCTAGGGGGTCACAAAGCACTGAGCTGATCTCCCTGTGCTATGCGGCTGCTGCCCACTAGCTATCTATTTTACATTTGGTAGTGTATATATGTCCATGCCAGTCTCTCACTGCATATGAAGTTTTCAGGAAAAATTCAAGGAAACCCCTGTGGAGATTTTTGGAGCTTTAACAACGATTTTATAATCTTAAATTTAATGTTATATTTTTCCCTGTGTGCCTCCCCCCTCTCCAGAATCCTGCCTAGCAAATTCCCGCTGCCTTGCCATATAATCTCTTGTCTCCTCAAGAGAGCAAGCCCAATGTGCCTGCTTGGACCCTACTCTTCACACTGCAGTCTGGAATGTGCCTCCGGGTAGAAAGCCAGAGCAGTGGGCTTACTTTTTCACTTGTTTTCCATATATGAATGATCACAGTCGTAAACTACCTGTTGTCTAATCTCTGAAAACATTTGTTTTATATTTTTTCCAGCTCTTTGTTTACAGTGGGATGATAACTATTCTTCTTATTCAATCATGAATGGGATACATTTTATGAATAATAATAGGAAAATATGAAGATGATTTGAACATATTGATAAAGATTATAATTTGGTGGTGGTCCTAGTATTTTAACTTTCCTATTCCAAATATGGCTGGAAATGATATAAAAATAGAAATTTAGGGCTTCCCTGGTGGCACAGTGGTTGAGAGTCTGCCTGCTGATGCAGGGGACGTGGGTTTGTGCCCCGGTCCGGGATGATCCCACATGCCACGGAGCGGCTGGGCCCGTGAGCCATGGCCGCTGAGCCTGCACATCCGCAGCCTGTGCTCCGCAACGGGAGAGACCACAACAGTGAGAGGCCCGCATACCGCAAAACAAAAAACAAAAAAAAAGAAATTTAGGAGACGGCAGCATATCTGTTTTTTATCCAGCAGAATTTTAGTTTACATAGTTTCTAGATTGAGAGTAGGGTTAGTAGAGGGGATGGGGGCAATAATACCTTAATTTTTGCATATTAGATACAATTAAGGCACCAGGGAAGAGTGGTAAGAGCAGCTTTTGGTGTCAGATAGTGACTTAGACCCCAGCTTAGGTGTTTATTAGCCGTGAAATTTCATTCAATTTCTCTAAGTCTCAGTTTAATTGTATATAATATTGATACAAAAATACTTTTATATAGTTGTTATAAGATCTACTTGAGAATTTATATAAATGACCTCCAAGAGTTCCTGGAAGTGTTGTAAAAATGCTATTCCTTCTATTGGTCTGACTGAAGAGATATATTAAAGTTGTATTAAACTTTGCAGAGACAATTTCTTTCAAAGCAGAGAAAAATGAAATTTAAGAAAAAGAAACATGTTTCTATACAGTGTTTCAGAGAATCATGGACTGTCAGAGTTAAAACAGTTCCTGGAAATAATCTCCAGAGATTTTATGCTTATCTTTTTCCCAATAAATTCCTTTTAAAAAACTAAATCTTACTTGGAGGTTATTCTCCATTTGAATTCCCCTCTCCATCCTCTACCCTGCTCTGCCCCCAGAGGGCTGAACCCTGTGGGAAGTAACCCTCGGTTTCCTTGCTCTCTGCTTCTGCTTGTATTTGGACAATGGGAGGAACCACCAAACACCTGGAGGACAAGGAGGAGAAGGAGACATCAGTGTGTTTTCTGCGTTTCTGCTCTGGCTCCCTTGCTGCTTTGACCTTGCATTTCCTCAGTGCTGGTGTACCTCTACAGCAATCTCTTTTTTTATGTTTTTGCGGAACGCGGGCCTCTCACTGTTGTGGCCTCTCCTGTTGCAGAGCGCAGGCTCCGGACGCGCAGGCTCAGCGGCCATGGCTCACGGGCCCAGCCGCTCCACGGCATGTGGGATCTTCCCGGACCGGGGCCCGAACCCGCGTCCCCTGCATCGGCAGGTGGACTCTCAACCACTGTGCCACCAGGGAAACCCTACGGCAACCTCTTGGTAGTTTCTCCTGCACTGCTTCAGCTCTTTTAGACCCGTAAAAATAAAGTTGTTTCTTCCTTTTGTGTCTTTAGGCCTAGAAGTGGCAAAGATTCCTTCTTGCAGTTGCTTATCCCTGAGTGCTCATTTTAGTCCTTCAATCTTGCCCATGATTCTCTCAAAAGTACCTTCATGAAATTCTCTTCCCTATAACCATTTTGAGTAGAATTTCAATACCAGTTACACCCTGACTATACTCATTTCCTTTGGCCATTGAAACAGATTACCACAAACTGGGTGTTTTAAGCAACAGAAATGTATTCTCTTATAGTTCTGGAGTCGGGAAGTCTGAAATCCAGGTGTTGACAGGACCATGATTTATCTGAAGGCTCTAGGGGACAATCTTCCCTTGCGTCTTCATACTTCTGTTGGTTCCAGGAGTTCCTTGGCTTGTAGCTACCTTTTTCCAGTCTCTGCCTTTGTCTTCACATGGCATCTTCCTCAGTCTTCTGTCTCTTTAAGGAAACTGGCTACTGGATTTTGAGTCTACCAGTGTAATCCAGGAAGATCTCATCTCAAGGTCTTTAACTATATAGCCACCGTTCAACCCACTACACTCACTTATACAAGCTACTAATACTTAAAGCAGAAAATAGCTAACCTGCTCTAATTGAAAGGAGGGTAACTGGACCATACCCTTCCCCACACCTATGTTATATATAAGGAAACAGAAGCCCAGTGATCAGAAGTTATTTACCTAGTATCACAAACCTAGTTAGTAGGACTTCTAGGCAGTGGTTTTCTTCATGAAACCTTCACATTCCTGGTATTTGGGTAGCTGAGAGGCTAATCATGTGGTCAATATCACTTACTATGCTAGTAAGAAAATCAGGCATTTGTGGCAAGGTTAGTTCTTGCCTTCCTGGAATTTTCTGTTTAGCAGGGGAGAATATTATCATTAATGCCTCTTAACCTAATGGGTTTTTTTAAAGCTATGACTAAAGAAATATGGAAGATTATCTTGAGCTGAATTACTATCAAATAAAGACAGTTAAACACATTACTTTTCCCCCTCAGAGTTCTGTAAATTAAAATAAATTGAAATTAAGAATATCAAAACAACTTCTAAATGTGTTTTGTCAACAGGCATCAGGGCTTCCAAAGTTATATGAAAGAAGTGCCCTCTCCTTGTTTGACTGAGTGATTCTTAACATATGGTGTTTGCTATTTCCAGTGGGATTTCCAAAACTTAAAATCAGAGAAAGCAGCAGTTTTTAAGACTGTCAAGCTGGCTCAGGTATGAAAATGAATTGTTTCCACATCTGGAATAATGTATAAGAAATAGGGAGGTGGAAAATTCTTATTAGTCTCCCCTTAGTTTGCCTCCCCGCAGTGTCACTTGTTTATCTACCCCAGAATGTTTGAATCAACTTTCTGGATCATGGTCTAGTAATCTAGGCAAAAACAAATATGCTTGTTTACCCAAAGGAATTGTCAAATAGCTTGGACTGCACTCCTAGGACTTCATAGCCTCCTCATATGTTTCAAAGTCTGCCAGGCTAGTGTCTCTTGATCTTCAGTGCCCTGCTGGTTTTTTGGTTTTTTTTGACGTGCTTTGGCTCAATAACATATTCTATCAGACAGTGCAGATGAAAACTCCTTAGTTAAACTATTCAGGAGAGAAGAGAGAATTAAGCCCACAATAGCATTTTCCAAGCAGACTAGAAAACGCTAAGAAAAAAATTTTGTTGTGTTTTTGCTCCTGGTAATTTTATTTGGAGTTTATAGGGAAAAAAACAACACTTAATTGAATCTGCAGGCCATTGTTTTATTTAAGCACTTCACCGTAATCCATTCATTTCACAAAGGATTATTGAGAGTCTGTTATATATAAAATCACCTTCTAGTCTCTGGGTTTCCAGTGGTAATCTAAAGAGAGCTCTTGCTGTCATGGACATTACTTTCTAGAAGTAATAAAAAGAAAATAAGGCATAAATAATTAAGCAAGAAAGAAGAAATGAACAGGTAATGTTATAAAACAAAATACGTTAGCAGGTTAATTGTGCCTGGGTGGCATGAGTCAGGAATATACTAAGTGGTTCCTTAAAAAGAGGGATTTGAGGTCTTTTGGGTCAGGATCCCAATGTAACATGCTGTTTCTGTTTCACCTGGTATAACCTGATGACCCAAATCCTAGTCTTCCCCCAATGACAGTAGGAAGAAATCAATTGCTTGGGGATCCAATAGACTGTTGGAACAAAAGATTACATAGCACTCATTATATTCTATGAATGGTGAGATTGGTTTTCTCTTTATTCTATATTTTATCCTTTTCTTTCTCACTAGGTTTTAGGAGTAGAGGAGGCAGAATTAAAGTTTTTCTCATCTCACCCATAGGTTGTGCGTGTATTTCTTTCCTCTGAGCAGATAGTCTTTAAAGTGCTTGCTACATGCTTACTTACCTCTTCTCTTAGGCAGATTTCTTTTATTGCAATTTAAATATAAAAAAATTGTTCTTTAATAGGACTAATATGACCATGCATCCTAAGAAGGATCACCTAAACAATTAGAACAATTGAGCTGATGCAATCAGCCCAGTCCTATAAATGTGCATCTCCACATTGATAAATGCTCTCTATTTAATTAAAATATATTGATCATGGTACATATATCTTTATCAGAATTACCATGCACGGTCTTTTGAGGAATTATTGTTTATTGGTTTGAGAAACTAATAGGCAGCTTTAAAAGAATGTGTAGGCTTTCAAATTTATTTTCTGTCTTCTAAGTAGTTACATATTGCTCTTAGTTAAAATATGCTCTTTTGCCTGCTTAAAGCTTTCCTTAAATGATATGTAGTTTGTAATAAACACTAATTAGTTCATGTGACCATTCAGCAAACTGCTTGGGAAGACTCCAATGATTTTCTGTACAAATATCACCTCTTTAATGGAATGTCTGATGTGAAGTGATTACAGATTTATAAAGGATGTAGACTTAAACCAAAGTTATTAAGTCTCTTGTGATCAATTCACCTAATGTCATGGAGAAAACAATTTAAGGAGATGTTTTAAATTAATATGTTAACATAGATCACACTTACTGGAATTTGCAATTGTACTTGGGGGTATAGTTCATTCATTAAATAGAAACT
Organism: Kogia breviceps; assembly: GCF_026419965.1. Lineage (NCBI taxonomy): Eukaryota > Metazoa > Chordata > Mammalia > Artiodactyla > Physeteridae > Kogia > Kogia breviceps. The sequence continues at coordinate 28,145,288 of NC_081328.1, forward strand.
TGCTAACAAGAAGGAAATTATAATTCACATTTAGAAATAATTCTGAATAAAAATGCACTACAAACATATTTTTTGAACACTTTAGTATTTAGCTTGAATTTTCAAATCTCAAATGAAACAACTATCTAGTGCAATATCTAAGCTATATAGAGTAAATATTTTAGGGCATATTATACATGTGTAGTGGAGCTGTAAAAAACTCAAACCCTAAACCATGACCAATTCTTAGTGTCTACTCCAAAGCACCATCTAAGAAACATCCCAGTTTTAAAATGCACCTTCTTTAATAAGTATACATTGTAACTGTGATAAAGACTATGGACAACAACCTTGAGATGCTGTTAGAACAGATAAGAGGGAGCTCTGACACACCTTGGAGGGTCAAGGAAAATGTCTTTAGAAAGTGACACTTGATTTGAGAGATGAAGAATCTAAATACCCCAGCCAAGTAACTCTCCACCTTAGTCTTACGTAGAAGTTACTCTTTACTGACTACCTAAAACCCATTTAGAATCCCTTTTCCCTTGCTGAAGGTGGGCCATGCAGCTCAGGTCTGGCCTAAGTGAAAAGAACAGAAATCTGGGAAGATTTGCTTTCTCAATCAAAAGAGGAAAATGCAGTTGGAGAGGTTTCCTTCCTTCTAGTTTTCTACTTTTAATATGGCAGCAGGTTAGCTATATTGGTGTCCTAAAGCAACACGTAGGAAGTTATAGCCAAGGAAATCACAGAGATGTTAGCTAGAAGATTGTCAAGCCACAGAAACAACAGCAGGAACTGCTGGAGTCTATGAGATAGTGGGAATTAATGTTCTCTTGGGGCTTCCTAGAAACTTAGTTTGTGGAGAAGAGCAGATATGCGTTTTAGCCTCACAACATCTGAGATTTTCCTCAGGGCAGCTGAATCTTTTAAAGAGTTTGACACATGCTTATTTACCATTTTTCCCAGGTTGATTTTTTTTTTTCCCCATTGCAATCTTCCATTGTAAAGCAAGGAAAGTTGATGAGGCTGTTTAGTTTGTCAAAAATCAATCTAAAAAGTAGGAATTGAAAACACATCTGCTGAAAATGCACATAGAACAAATTTAATTAAAGTAAATCATTGTGTGATGAATCCTTTACATTTTGAGGGAGGAAGATTCTAATACTGACCTTGGCTATATCTCAATATGATTTACTCACAGATTTAACTTCTGAGGCTTTATTATAAAGAAAAGTCAAATCAATCATTTTATACTTTTACACTTTAAAATTTTACAGTGTCTGTTTTTCTTCTGCAAGCATTTATTTCTTGATATGTAACACATAAGGCATTATTGATAAATGAATAATTAAAATTAAATATTCCACCCTCAAAAGCTCACCATAAGTAGAAAAAAATAAACTAAAAAAACCCCTGATTATATTTTCAATAATAAAATTTTAAAGGATGTAAATATAATATGTATAATCTTCTTTTCAGGACAATCTCCTTTGGAGGTGGGCAGGGTGATATGCTGGAGGATCTTGAAAGCCATCTTGAAGGAGGTGCTACCTGAGCAAAGTTTTGAAAGGTGGATAAATATTTTCCAGACAGCAGAAGTTGAAAGAAAGGCATTGAATAGGCATATACAACAATGTGGAGGAACTAAATTGTAACACCAGTTTTGGAAACCATAAGCAGTTCAGACCTGAGAAACCAAGATGAATTAGAGGAGAAAGTGACAGCAAATGAGGTTGAAGAAGCAGACAGAGCCTCAAGAACAAATAGGCAAGTCTGTACTGATCTTTCTGTACTTACAGTGGATAGTCCAATGAAGTCAGCTCTGTTAAGCTCAGGCTCAGAGTGAGATGCTAACTCCAGGTAAACTGCATTGGGGAGTACTCAGGTACAAGCCCTTGATCATTTAAACCCCAAATGAGCTTATAGGATATGTGTGTGTGTGATTTTTATTTCATTCAAGAATGAATCTTAAAAATCTTTTATTGTTATAAATTTGCATCCAAATCAACGTTCGTCAACATGTAGAGTTGTCCCTCGGTATCCTGGTGGGATTCTTCCAGGACCGCCCCTCCGATACCAAAATCCGAGGATGCTCAAACCCCTTATATGAAATGGTGTAGTACAGTTGGCTGTCTGTATCCAGCAGCTGGTTGAATCTGTGGAGGTGGAACCCATGGATACAAAGGGCTGACTGTATAACAACTGTGGGGTTTTCCATTGTAATGGATGCCCCACAGTTTATTTAATCCCCCACTGTTGGCCAGGTTATTAAAATTTGCACAATGAAGTGATATGGGCTTTCCAATTTACATACATTTTTCAGGGTACAGTTTTAGAAGTGAATTGCTATCATAGAAATTCAAGATTTTTATAATACTGAAAAATTCCCACCCATTTATATTATATATAACTTATATGCCTGCCAGCAAATATACCTAATAGGATTTATGGAATTTTTTTCTTTCCAAAGTGAATCATTGAGTGATATATGTGTTTGTGCATGTGTATACATATATATATAGCCATGTGACATTAATATCAAATTAACAAATTAATTTTAAAAGGTGGCAGTCAAATGTATTGATGAGAAACATTTCAAATTTTACATTTCAATTATTTTATCTTGAATAGTGAATACTTGCCCATGGCACAACACTCAAAAGTGACAAGAAGTGTGTAAAATTATGCATGTCTCTTTTACTCTTGTCGCCTCTCTCATACCCTTCCTAAGGGGCAGCAGTGTTATTACACCTTGCTCATTGCTCAGAAATAATCTTTATAAGAAAAGCAGATATATAGGGCTTCCCTGGTGGCACAGTGGTTGAGAGTCTGCTTGCCGATGCAGGGGACATGGGTTAATGCCCCGGTCTGGGAAGATCCCACATGCCATGGAGAGGCTGGGCCCGTGAGCCATGGCTGCTGAGCCTGCACGTCCGGAGCCTGTGCTCTGCAACGGGAGAAGCCACAAGAGTGAGAAGCCCGCGTACCACACACACACAAAAATAAATTAATTAACACCACGAAAAGCAGATATATATAGCCCACCCTTTTAAGCCCAAATTATAGTAGCATATTATAAACATTGTTTGGTATTTTGCTTTATTCTATTAAAACATGTCTTGTGGGTTTTTTATAGCAATATGCAAGCTCTTCCTCATTTTTTGAAAACAGTATTATACTGAACAGCATTTAAGATATTTAGAGTATTTTGCTATACAGAAAAAGTGTTGCAATTAATAACTCTGTATATGTATCATTCGATATATGTGCTAGTATATTAAGATCCCAAGAAATAGAATTTCTATGTCAAAAGGTGTGTGCCAAATTGCCATTCACAAGAGCTGTAGTAAATTATAACACCTAACCCTACAGTGTAAGAAATGCCTATTTCCCATCTCTCCCATCTTTTCAAAAAAAATTTTTGCCACTCTAAAAGGTGAAAAAGGTGTCTTTTGACTTGCATTATTGAGTGAAACTGAGCATCTTTTCATGTATTTCAAAACAATTTATATTTTCTCTTAACTTTCTGTTTAGAACCTTTGTCTACTTATGTATTGGACTATTGGTGTTTTCTTACTGACTTATAAGAGCAATCTTTGTATAGTAAGGAAATCAATTTTTTGTGATATAAATTCCAAATATTTTTTCTCAGCTTGTAATTTGCCTTGGTACTATTTTAATGTTCTTTTCCATGTCAAATTTTATTTTTATGTAGGTAGATCAACAACATCAGAAACACCTATAAATTCTTACCTTCTCCTTTCACCATGGATAGGATATGAAAAAATAAGCATGACTTAAAAATGCAAGAAATTTGAATTTGAGATAAAGAAGTTTTAAAGTAAATGGTTATCATTTGAACTGATTTTTCAGGTTAGTGAGTATCCTTCTCTGGAGATATTTTAGATTATGATTAAAGAATGGTCTTAGTCTTTGAGTATATCAAGGCTGAAATCAGCTAGATTACATGATGTTTTGTGATAAGATGCGGTTCTATGGGTGGAATGGTACTCAAAAAGTATTGAATAATATGGCACCCTCCCAAAGTTCCACAGAGATCATTTGGTTTATTTTCCCAAATATCCCAATTGGGAAATGGGGAATAAGAGATGAAGCAACTTGTCAAGCTTCTCACAGTGAATAACTGGCAGCACTGGGGCCAGTTCTCCAAGACTTGGCCACACTACCAATCTCATCAGTAATATCTTTTCTCTCTTCTCCATAAAGAGTACCATCTCTTAAGCTGAAATCAGCAGTAAACTAAACAATAACAAACTAAACAAAATCACATCTGCTGAAACCCAACTAGACTGGAAACTCACTCTGTTAAAGTTTCATGTGATTTGTCCTTTCACAACATTTAAATCAACAAAAGAAATACCTATATACAATGAACTTGAAAAGTGTGCTTTTGAGGAAAAGGTCTCCAAGCAACATATTGTGATTTCACAGCATTTATCTGTCCTTTTTGGCTAATTAGCTGGCTTAGATAAGAAAGCACTTCTAATAAAAATGTGTGAATAGAAAATAAAACAACAACAACAAAAAGTTAAAACACTTCAAGGCTTCATTTACTTCTGGAATATGAATCAAATCAATATCTTAAAAACTACTTGGGTTGAAATTCCTGAGATGAACACATGTGTACTTATATAAGCTTGTACATATCTTTAAAAATACCCATTAAAGGTCCTCCCCTTGCCCTCAGTGTTAGGGCCTCTGAGGTGCCCACCAGTGGCTGGAGCAGATCTGGGCTGCAGCTGGGGATTCATGATCCAATTCCTGGGTTCCAAGGGGCTGCTAAGCTGGGGCCAAGGTGGGCAGCAGCCCTTGGAGACCATGGCACAGAGGTGTTTCTGCCAGTTAGCATGGTTGGAGGGAAAACTGAGAATTGAGAAGAAGAACAGAGATTTCATATGAGAATTCAGAGAAAACAATGATTTAAAATGTTGTGGAGACAGAGTATTTTTGGCATCAGGAGAGGAAAGGTGTTTCAGTCTGGTGAGCCAAAAAAACTGGGCATAGAAAAACACCAGCACTAGCGGAGGCTGTAAATGTTGGAGTTTACAAGAAGACACCAAGAGAGGAACAATGAAGGGCATTAAAATTCAGTTGCATGTAAGAGGGCAGACAGCAGAAGGAAGAAGAACTACAATACTGCAGCCTGTGGAACAAAAACCACATTCACAAAAATACAGACCAGGCAAAAATACAGAGGGCTATGACCAGATGAAGGAAAAAGATAAAACCCCAGAAAAACAACTAAATGAACTGGAGATAGGAAACTTTCCAGAAAAAGAATTCAGAATAATGATGGTGAAGATGATCCAGGACCTCAGAAAAAGAATGGAGGCAAAGATCAAGAAGATGCAAGAAATGTTTAACAAAGATCTAGAAGAATTAAAGAACAAACAAACAGAGATGAACAATACAATAACTGAAATGAGAAATACACTAGAAGGAATCAATAGCAGAATAACTGAGGCAGAAGAATGGATAAGTGACCTGGAAAACAGAATGGTGGAATTCACTGCTGCAGAACAGAATAAAAAAAAACAGAATGAAAAGAAATGAAGACAGCCTAAGAGACCTCTGGGACAACATTAAACACAACAACATTCACATTATAAGGGTCCCAGAGGGAGAAGAGAGAGAGAAAGGACCAGAGAAAATATTTGAAGAGATTATAGTTGAAAACTTCCCAAACATGGGAAAGGAAATAGCCACCGAAGTCCAGGAAGTGCAGAGTCCCATACAGGATAAACCCAAGGAGAAACACACCGAGACACACAGTAATCAAGTTGGCAAAAATTAAAGACAAAGAAAAATTATTGAAAGCAGGAAGGGAAAAATGACAAATAGCATACAAGGGAACTCTCATAAGGTTAACAGCTGATTTCTCAGCAGAAACTACAAGCCAGAAGGGAGTGGCATGATATAATTAAAGTGATGAAAGGGAAGAAACTACAAACAAGATTACTCTACCCAGCAAGGATCTCATTCAGATTCAATGGAGAAATCAAAAGCTTTACAGAAAAGCAAAAGCTAAAAGAATTCAGCACCACGAAACCAGCTCTACAACAAATGCTAAAGGAACTTCTCTACGTGGGGAACACAAGAGAAGGAAAGAACCTATAAAAACAAACCCAAAACAATTAAGAAAATGGTAAGAGGAAATGCTCCAACCGAAAGACACAGGTTTGCTGAATGGATACAAAAGCAAGACCAATATATATGCTGTCTACAAGAGACCCACTTCAGACCTACGGACACATTCAGACTGAAAGTGAGGGGATGGAAAAAGATATTCCATGCAAATGGAAATCAAAAGAAAGCTGGAGTAACAATACTCATATCAGATAAAATAGTCTTTAAAAAAAGAATGTTACAAGAGACAAGGAAGGACACTACATAATGATCAAGGGATCAATCCAAGAAGAAGATATAACAATTACAAATATATATGCACCCAATATAGGAGCACCTCAATACATAAGGCAACTGCTAACAGCTCTAAAAGAGGAAATAGACAGTAACACAATAATAGTGGGGGACATTAACACCTCACTTACACCAATGGACAGATCATCCAAACTGAAAATAAATAAGGAAACAGAAGCTTTAAATGACACAATAGACCAGATAGATTGAATTGATATTTATAAGACATTCCATCCAAAAACAGCAGATTACACTTTCTTCTCAAGTGCACACAGAACATTCTCCAGGATAGATCACCTCTTGGGTCACAAATCAAGCCTCAGTAAATTTAAGAAAATTGAAATCATATCAAGCATCTTTTCTGACCACAACGCTATGAGATTAGAAATGAATTACAGGGGAAAAAAAACTGAGAAAGACACAAACACATGGAGGCTAAACAATACGTTACTAAATAACCAAGAGATCACTGAAGAAATCAAAGAGGAAATCAAAAAATACCTAGAGACAAATGATAATGAAAACACGATGATCCAAAAACCTATGGGTTGCAGCAAAAGCAGTTCTAAGAGGGAAGTTTATAGCTATAGAAGCCTACCTCAAGAAACAAGAAAAGTCTCATATAAACAATCGAACCTTACATCTAAAGGAACTAGAGAAAGAAGAACAAACAAAACCCAATGTTAGCAGAAGGAAAGAAATCATAAAGATCAGAGCAGAAATAAATGAAATAGAAACAAAGGAAACAATAACACTGATCAATAAAAGTAAAAGCTGGTTCTTTTAGAAGATAAAAAAATTCATAAACTATTAGCCAGACTCATCAAGAAACAGAGGGAGAGGACTCAAATCAATAAAATTAGAAATGAAAGAGGAGAAGTTACAACCAACACCACAGAAAAACAAAGCATCCTAAGAGACTACTAAAAGCAACTCTATGCCAATAAAGTAGACAACCTGGAAGAAACTGACAAATTCTTAGAAAGGTATAACCTTCCAAGATTAAACCAGGAAGAAATAGAAAATATTAACAGACCAATCACAAGTCATGAAATTGAAACTGTGATTAAAGATCTTCCAACAGACAAAAGTTCAGGACCAGATGGCTTCACAGGTGAATTCTATCAAACATTTATAGAACAGCTTATACCCACCCCTCTCAAAATCTTCCAGAAACTTGCAGAGGAAGGAACACTCCCAAACTCATTCTATGAGGCCACCATCACACTGATACCAAAACCAGACAAAGATACTACAAAAAAAGAAAATTACAGACAAATATCACTGATGAATAAAGATTCAAAAGTCCTCAACAAGATACTAGCAAATAGAATCCAACAACACATTAAAAGCATCATACACCATGATCAAGTGGGATTTCTCCCAGGGATGCATGGATTCTTCAATATATGCAAAACAATCAATGTGATACACCATATTAACAAATTGAAGAAGAAAAACCATATGATCATCTCAATAAATGCAGAAAAACCTTTTGACAAAATTCAACACCGATTTGTGATAAAAACTCTCCAGAAAGTGGGCATAGAGGGAATCTACCTCAACATAATAAAAGCCATATATGAGAAACTCACAGCAAACATCATTCTCAATGGTGAAAAACTGAAAGCATTTACTCTAATATCAGGAACAAATCAAGAATGGCCACTGTCAACACTATTATTCAATATAATTTTGGAAGTCCTAGTCATGGCAATCAGAGAAGAAGAAATAAAAGGGATACAAATTGGAAAAGAAGTAAAACTCTCACTGTTTGCAGATGACAAGGTAATATCCATAGAGAATCCTAAAGTTTCCACCAGAAAACTGCTAGAGCTAATGAATGAATTTGGTAAAGTTGCAGGATACAAAATTAATGCACAGAAATCTCTTGCATTCCTATATACTAACGATGAAATATCTGAAATAGAAATTAAGGAAACACTCCCATTTACCATTGCAACAAAAAGAATAAAATACCTAGGAATAAACCTACCAAGAAAACTATAAGACACTGATGAAATAAATTAAAGAGGATACCAACAGATGGAGAGATATACCATGTTCTTGGATTCGAAGAATCAATGTTGTGAAAATGACTATACTACCCAAAGCAATTTACAGATTCAATGCAATCCCTATCAAATTACCAATGGCATTTTTTACAGAACTAGAACAAAAAAAATCTTAAAATTTGTATGGAGACACAAAAGACCCTGAATAGCCAAAGCAGTCTTTAGGGAAAAAAAATGGAGCTGGAGGAATCAGGCTCCCTGACTTCAGACTACACTACAAAGCTACAGTAATCAAGACAATATGGTACTGGCACAAAAACAGAAATATAGATCAATGGAACAGGATAGAAAGCCCAGAGATCAACCCATGCACGTATAGTCAACTAATCTATGATAAAGGAGGCAAGGATGTGCAATGGAGAAAAGGCAGTCTCTTTAGTAAGTGGTGCTGGGAAAACTGGACAGCCACATGTAAAAGAATGAAATTAGAACACTTCCTAACCCCATACACAAAAATAAACTTTAAATGAATTAGAGACCTAAATGTAAGACTGGACACCATAAAACTTTTAGAGGAAAACATAGGAAGAACATTCTTTGACATAAATCACAGCAAATCTTTTTTGATCCACCTTCTAGAGTAATGGAAATAAAAACAAAATAAACAAATGGGACCTAATGAATCTTCAAAGCTTTTGCACAGCAGCAAAGGAAACCATAAACAAGATGAAAAAACAACCCTCAGAATGGGAGAAAATATTTGCAAATGCATCAACATACAAAGGATTAATCTCAAAAAATATATAAACAGCTCATGCAGCTCAATATTAAAAAAAAAATCAAAAAATGAGCAGAAGGCCTAAATAGACATTTCTCCAAAGAAGACATATGGATGTCCAAGAAGCACATGAAAAGCTGCTCAACATCACTAATTATTAGGGAAATGCAAATCAAAACTACAATGAGGTATCTCCTCACACCAGTTAGAATGAGCATCATCAGAAAATCTACAAACAACAAATGCTGGAGAGGGCATGATTAAGAAGATGTACATATATACAATGGAATATTACTCAGCCATAAAAAGGAACGAAATTGGGTCATTTGTAGAGACATGGATGAATCTAGAGACTGTCAAACAGAGTGAAGTAAGTCAGAAAGAGAAAAACAAATATCACATATTAACACATATATGTGGAACCTAGAAAAATGGTACAGATGAACCAGTTTGCAGGGCAGAAATTGAGACACAGATGTAAAGAACAAATGTATGGACACCAAGGGGGGAAAGTGGCGTGAGGTGTGGGGTGGTGTGATGAATTGGGAGATTGGGATTAATATGTACACACTGATGTGTATAAAATGGATGACTAATAAGAAACTGTTGTATAAAAAAATAAAATACAGTAAAATAAAATAAAATGTTGTGGAGAAAAAAGATACCCATTAAAGATTACATACTTGATATTAACTAGAATAATGTCACTAACACTACTTTAGGACAAGAGCTACTCTTATGCTGTACACATTCATACTCTAACATTTATTCTAAAGTCAGAAATGTATTAGAAATGACTGGTGGGGAAGAGCCTCACAATTAATTTTATAAGTCTTAGGCATACCAGGAATCTTACAACAAACATTAAAGAAAACCTTCATTTTTTTTATACAGAATTTGTTTAATCACTGAGAATAATCAAGAATGCCCATAAAATTTTAGCCCTTGGTCAAGGCGGCTAGTTTCTTGAAAAATATTAAGTAAAAATATGGAAATAGATAAATATGATGATTCAGTGGAAAGAAGGAGGAATGGGAGACATTGAACAGAATGAAGCCATGACAGATGGTTTAGTAAGAGATGTTCTGGTTAAAAAAAAAAATGGAACAAGTATAATTGGAAGTTGACTGGTGGAGAATGGGTAGTACATAGGAGTTTTTTAAAAATGGATAAATATTTTAAAGCCCAAGCCAAAAGAGACTTTAGTACCATGGCCATACATGCCAGTAAAAGTTAGAGTAACAGAGGGCACGTCAAGTGTTGGGATACATGTGCATGTGAACATATGGATGAGAGGAAGGGGGCTTACAGAGCTTTGTAGTCTACTCTTCTTACTTCATGACAGACACAACCAATTTAGTTTTCCAAATGCAAGTTCTGTTATTTGCTGCCTACAATGCATCTTTTGTATTCTGCTATTGCATTTTTATTTTCTTACAATTATTTTTTATCTAATGTAGTCTCTTGGCTTATCTGACTATACACTTCATAAACATTTCTCTTCATATTTGATGAAGCCACTTTGTTTAAGAAAAAAGTTTTAATATTGAAATTATATTAAGGGATATTATCTTCCTCTCATTCTTAAGAATGATGAGGGATTTTTCTTTTTCTATTTCTATTTCACAAGCTTAATGCTGAATGTTTGCTTATTCATCATCCGATAAGAAGTGATCCTTTTAGATTCAATGGCCAACATTTGAAAGAGTACAGGGATTAACTTCCTAAGTAATCAAGGGAATGTAAATTAAAGCCACAGCAAAGTATCATTACATGCCATCAAAGTAACAATTTAAAAACCTGACAATGTCAAGTATTGATGAGAATATGGAATAATGGGAACTCTTTAATACTGTTAATGGCAGTACAAATAGGTATAGTTGCCTCTGCAAATAGGTATTTTCTGACAATGCTGACTATATGATCAAGAACCCAGTACTTACATTCTTTTTTAAAAAATTAATTTATTTAATTTGTTTATTTTGGGCTGTACTGGGTCTTCATTGCTGTTTGTAGGCTCTCTCTAGTTGCAGCAAGCTGGGGCCACTCTTTGCTGTGGCACACGGGCTTCTCATTGCGGTGGCCTCTCCTGTTGCAGAGCACGGGCTATAGGCATGTGGGCCTCTGCAGTTGTGGCATGTGGGCTCAGTAATTGTGGGTCACTGGCTCCAGAGCACAGGCTCAGCAGCTGTGGCGCACGGGCCCAGCTGCTCCACGGCATGTGTGATCTTCCTGGACCAGGGCTCAAACCCATATCCCCTGCATTGGCAGGCAGGCTCTCAACCACTGCACCACCAGGGAAGCCCTACATTCTTAAATATAGAGAAATTTATGTACCAGGTTATGCATCGGGTTGTGATTGAAAGAATATTTATGGCTGTATTCATAATTGTCCCAGATTTGAAACAACTCAAATGTCCTTTAACAGGAGAATAGATAAATACATAAAAGTATATCCCAACCATAGAATATTTTACATCAGTGACATGAGCAAACTACACTCATGATCAACAATATTAATAAATCACACAAATAATGTTGAATAAAAGAAACAAGAGGGCTTCCCTGGTGGCACAGTGGTTGAGAGTCTGCCTGCCAATGCAGGGGACACGGGTTTGTGCCCCGGTCCAGGAAGATCCCACATGCCACAGAGTGGCTGGGCCTGTGAGCCATGGCCACTGAGCCTGCGCGTCCAGAGCTTGTGCTCTGCAACGGGAGAGGCCACAACAGAGAGAGACCCGCATACCACAAAAAACAAACAAACAAAAAGAAGAAAGAGAAAAAAGCATGGCATACACTATGACTTCATTAATATAAAAAACAGGAAAATGAACTTTTCAGTGATGATAAGTGATAAATTGGTGATAAATCTTTGAAAAAGTTTTTAAAAAGACACATTATAATTTTGTGAGAATTGTTATTTCTGTAGGGATGAGGAGTGGGAAGCTTGAAGAATTTTGGAGAACTAGCAATGTTCTATTTCTTTATATAAGCTATAGGAAACATCAGTGCTTACATTTTTCATTAAACTGATATTATGTCTTATGAACTCTTTAATATATAAAGAGTGTATATTGAAAGACAGATACAGCTAAATACCTATTAGAATGGCCAAAATCTGAAACACTGGCAAAACCAAATGCTGGTAAGGAAAACAGGAACTCTCATACTTACCTGGTGGGAATGCAAAATGACACAGTCACTTAGGAAGATGATTTGGTGGTTTCTTACAAAACTAAACATACTTTTACCATATGATCAAGCAATCATGCTCCCCAAGGAGTTTTAAAACTATGCCCCCACAAAATCCTGCATATGAATATTTGTAGAAGCTTTATTCATAATTTCCAGATATTGGAAGCAACCAAGATATCCTTCAGTAGGTAGATAGATAAATAAGCTGTGGTACGTCCACACAATGGAGTATTATTCGGTGCTAAAAAAGAAATGAGCTACCAAACCATGAAAAGACATGGAGGAAACTTAAATACATATGATTAAGAGAAAGAAGCCAATCTGAAAAGGATACATACTGTATGAGTCTAACTATATGACAGTCTGGAAAAGGAAAACTATAGAGAGAATAAAAAGATCAGTGGTTGGGCTTCCCTGGTGGCACAGTGGTTGAGAATCCGCCTGCCGATGCAGAGGACACGGGTTCGTGCCCTGGTCCGGGAAGATCCCACATGCCATGGAGCGGCTAAGCCCGTGAGCCATGGCCGCTGAGCCTGCGCGTCCGGAGCCTGTGCTCCACAAAGGGAGAGGCCACAGCAGTGAGAGGCCCACGTACCATCAAAAAAAAAAAAAAAAAAAAAAGATCAGTGGTTGCCTAAGGTGAGGGTGAGCAGAGATGAGTAGGCAGAGGACAGAGAATGATGTTTAGGGCAGTGAAAATACTCTGTATGATATTTTAATGATAGATATATGACATTTTGTTTTTGTCCAAACCCATAGAATGTACAACACCAAGAAAGAACTCTAAGGTAAATAATTGACTTTGAGTAATTATGATGTGTCAATGTAGATTCATCCTTGGTAAAAACAATACACCATTCTGGTGAGTGATGTTAATAATGGGGGAGCTATACATGTGTGGGGACAGGAGGTATATAAGAAATTTCTGTACCTTCCTCTCAATTTTTTTTTTTTGTAAACCTAAAACTGCTCTAAAAGGATACAACGTTTAAAAAATTAAATTAAATTAAAAGTGCATATTTTTATTTGGTCCCATTCATTGTCAACTTAGATGAGCTTGAACAGATAAATCAAAAAATAAAGAGCAATGAGCAATGCAATAAATGGTAATTATTTGTTGATACATTCAGCAGACACTGACTAGCATTCAGTTTGATTCATGTATTCAACCCAGTGCCTAGCCTGGGCCTTGGAATGACCAATATTCAAAAATATGTGGTAAAAGTATGTGTGAATGAATAAGTGAATTATGGCAGAATTCTCTATGGTCAGCTACTATGAAACTTAGAAAGTCTGTGTGTGTGTGTGTGTGTGTGTGTGTGTGTGTGTGTGTGTGTGTGTGTGTGTGTGTATGAAAGATAAAGGAAAGGCTTGTTACTTCCGTATTGATAACATGATCTAATTTATGGTATAATAATAGCCTACAAAATAAGTCACTGTAAAGTGTCAGCAAGCCTGATGTAACATGGAAAGACAGTGTTTTACATGCATCAATAAACAAGTTCCATTACATACATGTAGAAGTAGGATAGATGGAGATGTCAGGTAAATGGACACACCCAGAAATAAACTGAAAATGAAAGCATAAAGCTACTTGTGGATAAGGAGAATCTTGGGAGTCAGATGCAAAACTGGGAAGTAAAGATGTGCAAAGCAAAAGGGAGCTTATGCTTGGCTGGACAAGTTTAGAATCATTTTCTGCTAAGAAGCTTACAAATCCCAAGTGGATAGCTTTGGACTCATGTAGATGAGAGTTTAATAAAGACTTCCTTCTGAGGAGAGGCAGAGTTTAGTGGTAATTGTTCTAATTTCACTGGCTTCTGGACAACATGTCCCATATTAATTGGTTCTATTTGTAAATAATATGTCTGTATTGTTATTCTAAGTACTTGGGAACATTCTGGAATGATATTCAAAATATTAATTACATTTCTCTTATCCTTTCCTGAACATATTCCTCTTCTTTCTTCCTGAACAACTGCACCCTGAATTCAGTGGGTGGAGCTGAGCAAAGTAGACAGAACTTAAGGTGGGGAGGAGCACAATGGTTTGGAACAGTGGGCAGGGGGGAGCCATACTGGAGGGTTGCTTGGCAAGGAAGTCAGAGCTCTAGTAGGAGATTATCCCCTCAGGGAAGCAATTTGGTGTTGGGGGTCAGAGTGCAAATAGGGTGAGGAAGGCAGTTCTGCAGATGAGAGTCTGAGCTTGGTGTCAGACCCCAAGCAAGGCGGGGAGAGGGTCCATGTAGAATGGTGGCCAATCATGTTACATCAGAGACATGCAGCTTAAGGAGGGTATCTGAATCAAGTCATAAGAAAACAGACAGCTTAAATTGAGGGACATACTACAAAATAACTGGCCTATCTATTTAAGAATGTCAAAGACATGAAAGTCAAGGAAAGACTGAGGAACTGCTCCAAACAGAAGGGTACTAAAGTGACATGACAACAAAATGGAACATATAATTTTGAATAGTATCCTATTATTGTAAAGCACATTATTGGGACATTCGGTGAAACTTGGAGTCTGAGGATGAGATGATAATTTATCAATGTTAATTTCCTGCTTTTGATGATTTTGTGTGGTTGTGTTGGTTGCCTTTATTTATAAGAAATATACACTATAGTGTTGGGGCTGATGAGGCATCAGGTCAGTATATGTGCTGCTGATGAAAGTCAAGCTAAGTTCGATAACTACACAGCTAGTGGATGAGGTGGGATTTGAACCTTCAGCTGTTGAATTCTTTTCATTTGATATCTCCCTTGCTTCTCTTTGCTGGGTACTTTGTAGTCACTCTGCATCTCAATTTTTCCAACTCGGAGGTTCACCATAGAGAAAAGCTGAAGATAAAACATGAGATTACTGTAGGGACATTTACAAAATGGCACTCCTCATTTGGTATAACCAGGCTCAGCACAAATTGTGACCACCTAAGAGAGATCTCCTCTGGTGTCTGTTGGATATAAACTCCATGATAGCTGACACTGTCTGTTCAGTTATATCTTCCACAGCCAGCACGGTGCCTTGCAGAGAGGAGATTCTTAGTTAAACTTGTTGGATAAAGATAAAAGAAAGTGAGTACAGTTTATTCCAAGAGCTATCCCATAATTCTCCAGGCATTTCCATTTTGAAGGCGTCCGATATCAAATAATCATTTACCAGCAGTCTTTCGGGAATGCTTGAAATTTCGTGCACCTTCCCTTTCAGAAACCCTGGATTAGCCTGCCATTGACCCTATCATTTCAGAGTCTCGAATTGGGGAAATTGTCTTCCTCTGGCTCTTCCTCAAACTGGTGTAAGAATAAAGCTAAATATGTTATCACATACATTTCTGGTAATAGCAGCAACTCTCTTTGGTCCTGGCTGACCTACATTATGCCTCAACACAGTGATAGGAAGGGTAGAGGTGGAAGTGAGACAGAGAGAGCAGTACAGCTATTAACACTCCTTTCTACAAGGTTAACTGTGTTCTCATTTGCAGACTGAAGAAAAGAGACAAAAAAGAGAGTCTCTTATTTAGCTGGATTCACAAAGAAGTTGAATTACTGGATTTTGTGAGAGCATAATTGTTGCCATGGCAACAGAACTCTGTCTACGTTTGTGATTTCACTATTGCATCAAAGATTCACATATGGTTTTTATTTTTTGGAAGGTGACAGATTCTTATTCTAATATCCAAGTTGGAATTAAATAAAAGGAAAAATTCAAAAGTTAGTGATGAGGTAACAGATGTTTTAAACTCAATGTTCTCTCTTGTTAGCGCCAGTGAGAATTTGCTGTCTTTTAAGTTTTAATTTTGAAGCTTTCCTTTTCTCACATTCTGATGTGGTAAATGGCTGCATGCTATTTCTGTCAGACTGACATGATCAGTCAGCCTTCAGATCACAAACATGTTTGCAAACCATCTGTTACATTTACTAACAGAGTGAAACAAAAGATCTGGCACTTGACAGTGTTTCACATATTAACTTTGAAGCCTAATTAATGTGTTTAAATCTGCTGGTATGCTACACTCAACTATCTACATCCCAGACACTTGCACAGACCTCTACCTAAAGCCCAGTTATTATTTGCCTAAATGCTATCATTATAAAGCAGAAGGCAATCTGCAAGCAGCCCATTGCCTTTAATATAGAACCGTGTATTACTCTTAGAAAGGGAAGTGGATTTGTAAATATTTTATTATATTCTTCTTGAACATAAACGTGCAAGTATTCAAATCCACTCCTTTTGCTTGTACACTTGAACTGTGCTATTTGCCAGAGATCCATAAAGTGATGTCAGATGAATAGAATTAGGAGATTGGAGGGTAAATAGCATTTAGCAATAATTTGGGGGTAGATGATACATTGTGTTTAGCTAATGGGTTCTCTAGAGTAAGGCAGGAAATATTGTTCTGGTTGAAAAGAGATGAGCAACTGGGCAAAGCTTTTCATCATTTTAGGACTGTTGTTTTGCCAGAGAGTCCAACTGAGTAAAGTGTAGGATAAATATATTGTCAGCATGGGGTGGCCATGAGTTATGATGGTACCAAACCCATACATTTGTATAATGTGCCACTATTTACAAAGTATTCCATTTACATTATTAGGCATATTCTTTTCACAGACCCTGTGGAGGGTAGAACAGTCACTTTCTACTTTCTAAAGATGAGGAAGTAGACTCAGAATCAAATGGTAAGTGTCACTTGAAATCCCAAAGTTAATAAGAGGGAGAGCTGGAAGTACGGTGACCAACCATTCTCATTTTCCTGGGCAGACAAGTCTTCTGATATATGGGGCTTCCGTTTTAACATTGGGACCAAGGGGTTTCCTGGGTCATGAGACTTTCAGTGTTAAAACTAGAAAAGTCCGGGACAAACCAGGACAAATTGGTCACTGCAGCTGGAGGAACATGAATCAAAGAATTCTGAGCACAATCCTCTTTTCTTTCTTTATACTTCAGAGTTTCACTGGTACTTTTCAATGGTTCAATTTACTCAATCTACATCTGATCTCTCAGACTGCAAAACTAAAGTTTCTTGCCATGGGTTTCACTGGTTTACTTGTTTTAGACTATGCACAACAAACCAGGATTCATATCCAGGCTTTTGAATTGCATTCTTCCTTCACAAGAAACCTCAGGAGATGCGCAGGAAAACATTGCACCTTAGAAGTAAAATTCTTAATTTAATCAAAGAAAAGAAGTAATTTGTAATACACAGCTTTCATTTAGAAACAAACCGCATTATCTACACATTGTTCTGTCTCAATGAAATATTTGTGTTGTCACAAGGCTATTGCATATCAATAGTTTACACCATGAGCTGCAAATTAACTCCAGTGGGAGCCCTGATGTATAGATTCTCATTTTTCACTGCCAAGTATAATGTTAAAGTCAAAAGCTCTGCATCTAAACCACCACTTTCCATTAGAATGCTATCCTAGCACTAGGTGACATAATCAGAAGCCTTGAAAAATCTGAAGGTCTGGCGTAGCATACAAATAGGACAAAGAAAACTATATATCACATGACACAAGACTTTGGACTCCGCTAGTGCTACTAGAAGGCATCCTCTGATGAAAAAGAATGGAAAGGGAAGAGCTTTGCCAAACTCACTTAATTTGCAGCCTTTGGTTTCTCTGATTCTGTCAATTATATCAGCAATTTTTGACATGTTCCATTCAGAAGATATTGTTTCTAAATGGTAAACACATGATTTTAAAAAATTTAACAAAAAGTCCAAGTAGTAAACACTGAATATATAGAAGCATAGAGGCAAGAATGATTTGATGTCTCCTCAATAAAGAAATAAAGATTTTTATTGCATTCTGTTTTTTAAGAAAGATATGCAGGTGTAAATCTAACAAGACATATATAAAAATTGTATGCTAAAATGAGTGATGATAAAAATTTTTTAAAGATCTAAATAAATGGAGAGACAAACCATTTTCATGGAATAAAAGCTTTAACACAGTAAAGATATCAATTCTCTCCAACTTGATATACAGGTCCAGTGCAATTACTATCGAAATCCCAGCAAGAAATTTTATAGATATAGACAAGATTATTATAAAATGTATATGGAAATACAAAGGAACAAGAATGGCTAAAATAATTTTGAAAAAGAATAAAGTGGTAGAAATCATTCTACTAGACTTTATGACTTACCATGTAGCTACGCTTATCAAGACATATTGGTGGAGGGATAGACACATAGATAAATGGAATAGAGTAAAGAACCCAGAAATAGATCTACACAAATATGTCCTACTGATTTTTGACATAGGGACAAAAGTAATTTAATGGAAGAAAGATAGCTTTTACAGCAAATGGTGCTATAGCAACTGGACATCTATAAGCAAAACAAAACAAACAAGCAAAGATTTACTTTTACAAGTGTAAAAGTAAATCTAGAAAACTTCTAGAAAAAAAGTAAGAGAAATCTTTGAGTATGTATGGCTAGGTAAAAAGTTTTTAAACTCAACAACAAAAACTCAATCTATAAAAAAAATGATAAATTGACCTTTGTAAAAATAAAATAAAACAAAAACTTTTGCTCTGAGAATGACCGAGTTAAAAGGATGAAAGACAAGGTACAGACTGGGAGAAAATATCTGCAAACCACATATTCAACAAAGGACTAGTATCTGGAATATATAAAGAACTCACAAAATTCAACAGGAAAAAAAATCAAGCAATCAATTACAAATTGGCAGAAGATTTGAGGAAATTTTTCAACGAAGAAGATGTACAGATGTCAAATAAACTAATGAAAAGATATTCAACATCATTAGTCATTAGGGAAATGCAAGTGAAAACCACAATGAGATATAACTATACCCCATCAAAATGGTTAAAATAATAATGACAATACTAAATGCTATCAAGAATGCAGAGAAATTGGATGTCTCATACGTTGCTAGAGGGAATGTAAAATGGTACAGTCACTCTGGAAAACAGTCTGACAGTTTCTTAACAAGATAAATATGCAACTACCTTGGGGCCCAACAATTATACTCCTTTGTATTATCCCAGAGAAATAAAAACTTATCTTCCCACAAAACCTGTACACAAATGTTTATATCAGTTTTATTTCTAACAAACAGCCAGAACCAGAAACAATCCAGATGTCCTTTAATAGGTGAATGGTTAAACAATCCATACCATGGAATACTATTCAGCAATAAAACTATTGGTACATGCAACAACTTATATGAATCTTCAGAGAACTATGCACATGAATAAGTCAATCCCCAACGGTCATGTAACATTATTTCATTTATATAACATTCCTGAAATGACAAAATTATAAAATTAGAGAAATATTAGTGTTTTCAAGCAGTCAAGTAGACAGTAGGGGAATGGCTATAAAAGGGAAACATGAGTGATCCTTGTGGTAATGGAAATGTTCTGTATCTTGACTATATCAATGTTAATATTCTGGCTGTGATACTCTACTATAGTTTTATAAGATGTTACCATTGGGGGAAACTGGGTGAAGCATACATAGAATTTTTCTGTATTTTTTCTTATAACTATGTGTGAATTTATTATTTTGTCAAAATGAAAAAAGGAATTGCAGAAAGAAATCCAGCTATAATCTTATAGGATAGCATAACCAAGGTGATTGATGCTTCAGGTGATTTTAGGCATCCAGAATATCCCAGGTAGGTGTCTGGCCTTCTATGTGAGATTTTGCTTACTTCCAGATGACAATGATGGAAGAGAATCAGTGTTAACTGGGAAACCGAGATGTTTAATTTTACATGTTAACTTGATTGGGCAATGATGCCCAGTCATTATTCAGACACCAGTCTAGATTTTGCTGTGAGGTATTTTTTAGATGTGACTAACATTTAAATTAGTAGACTTTGAGTAAAGCAGATTACCTTCTGTAATGTGGGTGGGCCTCATCCAATCAGTTGATGACCTTATGAGAACAGTTAGAAAACCCCAAAGAAGGACTTTTACTTCCAGATCACTTTCAGCCTCAAGATGGCAGCATCAACTCTTCCCTGGGTTTCCAATATGCTGGCCTGTCCTGTAGATTTTGTATTCACTAATCCCCAAAATCACATGAAGCAATTTCTTAAAATAAATCTCCTCTCTCTCTCTCTCTCACTCATTCCTATGGTTCCATTTCTCTGGAGAACCCTAATTAATACAGAAGCAGCCTAAGGGAAACTTTTATTAAAAAAATATCTTGAACCCCCTCAAATACCTATCTGGTCACAATGTCTGTTGTTTCTCTAAGGCTTCCCTTCCCTAGTGCAAATTTTCACTTGCAAGTAACTTCATGTGGGTCAGGGAGCAGTCCTCTATAAGGGATTTGATCATCTACAGCCAACACTTCTATTCTATAATGGAGATATGGAGAAGGCTAGTTAGTCTAAAGACCTTAATCTTTTTGTCAGTTTTGCGAAACAGCTTTCTGAGTTCAGTGAAGTTTCTTTATGGAAAGAGTAAATCCTCTAAATAATCAAAGTTTCAGGAGGAATTATTTTGACAGTATCTAAGGCAGAGAGGTAGAATGGGGAAGATCTACTGCAAACCAGCAGAGACAGAAAAAAACCCACCAGTCATGTGTTTCTTTTAAGACATGCACATGCACACCTTTGTGAGCTTGTGTGCACACACACCTATACATGTACACAGTTGTGGAAATCCAGGAAGATATGCTATACAATTAGCTATAGCCAAGGAAGATCTATTGTTAAAATGAAGGACACTTCTATCTGATGGAAAGAAAAACAGGACAATATATACAAACTAAAACCAAGAGCTCCAGTAAGTGTGTATCATTTAAATGCTGAGGATCTCTCCTCTCTAGTACATGACAGTAAAGGTTATGTTTTTATCTATATAAACAAAATGTTGCTAAGAAACATCTTGTTTCCAGAACATCTTGCCAGTTGGTTCTAAAAATAAAAAGGCAGCTTTGGAAGAGTGGGTAAGAGAACAAAAAGTAATGTGAATTTTATAAATGCACATTAGAGAACTTATGCATCCATATGAATATTGTCCTTCGAGATGGCTGTTTTGTGTATAAGGATGAGGAGTAGAAGAATAAATGATTGTACAGAATATGTTTTGGCTCCTCTTTGGGAATCATGGCTTCAGGCAGTTTTCAAACCATGCAAGAATGGTGGTCACATAATTTATTGTGTGATGTATACGAAAAGCACAGTTTTGGAAATTGTTTAACCTCCATTGATCTTCATTTTCTCATCTGTAAAATGGATCTAATATCGAACCTTAAGGTGATATTGTGATAGTCGTGGATGATAATAGTAACTACCATTTTTGAGGGCTTACTTCAGGCACTAGTCTCAGTACCTTATTAAACCTCATAAGCAACCCCATGAAGTAGGTGTTATTAACTATCTGCACTTAACAACCTAGGAAATTGAAGCTTTGTGAGGGTAATTTATCCAAAGTCACAATTTAGTAATTGGCAGAGACAAGAGTTAGTTCCAGTTTTCTCTGACTCCCATCCTAAGTCCATATTCTTAACCACTATATTATAATACTTATCAACAATTAAATTGACCAAAAGAGGTCTGTTATGCTATATACATATAGTACATGTTGAAAATTGATACATACCATGCCATCCATCTCTGTCCTCTTTTAGAAGTTCAAGGATGGTTGACTTGATTTATGAATGGTCCCTTTCAAATGTAAAAATGACTGGAAGACATTAGGTAAATTTCTTTGTGATTGATTCTGAAAACAAAATACTCAGGCCATTAAGGCAATTCAAACAGCACACAATTAAACATAGGCAGGTGAGTCTACTTGGCTTTCCAGTTACATGCTGTTGTAAACAAAGATGGAAAGATCCTCCTTGTTTCAGGTCCTCTCAAAGGAGTTTGACAAGTATAATAATTCTCTACTCTGAGAGGGTCAGTTTATCCACTGGAACATGTAATTGGTTCCCTTCATGTTTTGGACTGGTGCCTGGCATTATGCATTTGTTACGTTGGTTAGCTAGAGGTGATTCCTTTGTGTATCTCTGAATATTGAGAAGGAAGATACTAAAGTCACATCTTTCAGAAAGTGAAGTCACTTCATCTATGATAGGAGATGGTGGTGGGTGGTGGGTCATATTTATATCTTAGAATCTGGATTGATTGCACTATTATTCAAAGACATTGCAAGAGGAAATTCTGGGATAGCTGATGTGATTTGCATACAAAATAAGGAGTACTTCCCAAGGAACTGATGCCTCATCACTTGGAAAAGACATCAGGCTAGAATAAGACCCTATTCACCTTACAGGAAAGGCTGATAGTCAACAGGTAACCTAGATATGGCTACACCAGTTATTTTTTATTTCTGTGGCCAACAACCCCCTGTTAATCAGTACCTATGCCTTACCAGTTGTTAAATGTTTTGAATATGAGTGAATACTGATGGTGCTCCTGGAGCCAAAGACAGAATTAAACCCAGATGAGAGTAGACTACTGGCTATGAAGAGGTTGTTGAGATATAAAATATGAGGATTCCCAAGAAGATAATAATTACATCTGAACTTTTATTTTATTTCTATTCTGCTAAAGGAGATACAGTCCCTACTTAGATCAGGAAAACAACTCCCAAAGTCCCCTTGTTCTTACAGTATGGAGAGAAAACTCTTGCTATTTATGGTCAAATGAAAAAAGACACAGTTCAAGAAGCAGTCACCGGCACCAGCATAGCAGACAACTAGCAGAGTGGGAGCCCTGCTAGAGGAGGGAGGGAAGCAACACACACTGTATGAGACACAGGGAAAACAGAAGAATCGCACAGCTGTGAGGCCTGCAGTAGGTGATTCCTGTAATTTTTCTCCAAACAGAATCAGAAAGTAATTGTGAGGAGTTTATTCTCAGGTCATTTGGGGACTTTAGAAGGTATATGTTGCAGAATAGCTAATATTTACAGCTCTTTTATTGCAATAAAACTTATTTTTAAACCAATATGGTTTAAATTGGGGCTGCTGTAATCAGCAAAGTAGGCTGTCTATGAGGGTGATTTTCTGGGTATTCAAAGCCATTAAAACATGCCATCTCATAAAGTAACCTGGGCAATGGTCATGTATTCTGCCCAAATCCTGCACTGTAAAGCCCGTCCAGCTCACTTAAAAACCCTGTGTTACATGGCCAGGATAAACCAATAGTGATATATCAGCCTTTCTCTTGGCATCATCCTAGAAATTACATAATTCCTCTCAACTCTTCTCCCTCTTTTCTAGTTCTTCTCTTTTCATTTCCACTGATACCCTTCATGTTTATATGCTGATCATTGTATTATTTTATAACAGAAACCTAAGATTCTGTATGGAATAACATGAATCACTTACTAGATCTGGAGTACCTACTAAATACCTCAAACTGTTCTAAATGTGGTGGAACTATGAAATAAAAACAAAAACAGAAACAAGACAGCCTTTAACAGTGGTGTCTAACATAAGCAGTCTAGAGTAATGGAAGAGTGGGGGCTTTGGTATCAATTAGACAGTCAGCTAGACCTCATGCTGTTACATTTGTAACTTTGTAAAGAAGATTACAATGTTGTGAAGATGAAATGAAACCATGCCTGTCCCTGAAGCTCAGGGAACAGGATCTGGCACATAGTAAGTGGTCAACAAATGAGACCTATTTAAAGATGATCAAATCTTACTTATTGAAAAAATCATGAAACACTTATTCTAATTTAGGTCTTCAAAGACTATCACTGAACATTTAACATGTCACTTATGGATTAATTTCCTCTTCTGTAAAAATTTGGTACAATTAGCCAGTTGAAACTGGGGTTTATGAGTCTAGTAACTATGACTATGAAATACTCCCTCTGTGAAATACAGAATTAATATCAGAGGGAACTTGGAACAATAGAGAATTCCGAGATGACTGACAAAACCTAGAGATGAGACCAACAAGAGTTGTGGAGATATTTTGAAGCCCAATAATATAAAGAATTAGTGCAAATGTGCTTGTGATTAAAAGGCTGAACCAAGAGACAATGAAGAGTAAACGATTGCACTCAAGAACATTTTCCTACTTTCCAGACTCTGCTTTCTACTTGTAAACTTTGATTCAGATGTCATGATTTTTAGTGGTCCAAACTCCTTAATATTATGTAATCACAGCAAAAGCAAACAAACAAAATCTATAGAGAAAGGGTAATTTCTTCAAGAGGCTCCCATTACTTACTTAAACCTTACAAGCCAAAAAAAGGCCTCTATTCATTCATTCATTCAACAAATATGTATTGATTAATTACTGTGAGCCAGGCACAGTTCCAGGTGTAGAGAATATTGTAATGAACCAGGTAACCATTTATTCTGATACATAAATCTTAGTCCAGTTTGGGTTACAGAGGAGATCACAAACAACTAAATCCAATGTAATAAGTACTGTGAAAGGAGAAATCAAGCATGGCATGAGGGATGCAGGAAAATCACATCATCTAGATCAGCAGTCCTCAGACAGGAGTGATTCTGCCTTCCTAGGGATTTTAGCAATATATGTGGACATATTTTGTTGCCATAGTTGGGGGAAGAGATGTTACTGGCATCTAGTGGGTAGAGGCCAGAGATGTTGCTAAACAGCCTCCAGTATACAGACATCTCCCCACATCAGATGATTATTCATCCTAAAATGTTAATAGTACCAAGATGGAGAAATTCTGATCTAGATGTAAAGGGTTAGGAAGACTTCCTAAAGGACGTGATGTTTGATCTGAGAGTTGAAAGTTGAGTAGGTGTTAACAATCCATTGAATTTAGCAAGAAGGAGATTTTTATTGCTAGTGACCTTTGTAGGGAACAGTTGGATATAGTTTGAGGAGTGAGTGGGAAGTGAGAATATGGAGAGCCAGAAACAATTCTTTTAGAAAGCTTAGCTGGGAAGGAAACAGTGCAGAAACTGAAGTAGGGTGGGATGCTGATGGATAATTAAATTTTGTCTAATTTGGTTTAAAGATGGACAAGATTTGAACATATGTATTGCTTATGAGAAAGAACAAGAGGAGGAGGAGATATTAAAAATTCAGGGGGTAGAGGGAAAATTGAGTGAGGCCTCCATATAGTGTACAATTACATTTATATGAAATGTTCCCAGACAGACAAATCTATCGACAGGGAAAATAGATTATTGATTGTCTATGGTTGGGAGGTGGAGGTGAATGGGTCAGGGTAATGGGGAATGACTTCTAGTGGGTAAGGTTATTTTGGAAAGGGGTGAAATTTTTCTCCTATTGATTGTGGTGACAGTTGCACAACTGTGTAAATATACTAAAAATCACCAAATGGTACACTTTGATTAAGTTGGTATGTGGAATGTGAATTATGTTTTAATAAAGCTGTTATTTCAAAAATAGAGCGAGAAGGTAGGGTTGGGAAAATATGATTCATTGGGGGGGTGGGGATGATTTTTAGGTAGGAGAAGGGACAGCCTTCGTACCTGATGTGTCCGGGTGAAAACTAAGCCTTAAGGTGGCAGGAAGTTGAAGGAGCTCAATGCCTCTTTGGGTGTGTGTGAAGCAAATGTGTAGAATAGATGATCAGCTGGGAGTGAGTGAGGAGCTGGTGAGATGGGAGAGTTGAGAAGAGTGCACAGTTGCTGCCACGAAGAACAGAGAATTATGAGTAAGAAGTCAAAGGTCTTGTCAGGGAGTACCAGGAGACTAACTGAGTTTGGAGATCGTGACTCTATAGTGGCTCCGCTCTGCAGGTTGTGTTATTTCCACCAGCCATCTTGCATATGTGGTAGTCAGAGGACAGGCAATGGCTATAAATGATTCAGACTCCAGGTCTCGTCAGGACAGCACCATGAAAAGACAGTGGGAATGGTCTGCTGAGGATAATGAGAAGAATGGGGCTGAAGCATAGACCACAAATCTTAGCTGGGAAGAAAGAATGATGGGACAGTGCTGAATTTCATTTGTACAGTAGGCCAATATTTTATGGCATATTGTGTACTACTGTGGCAACTAAAGTCATAACAGTTCAGGTTTACATGGTGCATTACAATTTGTAGAGCATGTTTGCATGTTTTATTTTGTCTTTCCCTAATGGTGATGTCTGTTATGTTTTATGTCTGTCATTATTTATGCATGTAGCTAAAACCATGGGTTAAATCACCTACCTTCACTAATTAAGGTTATTTTTAGACTTGCATGTCCTACAAATTGCACAGAGTCTAAACAGTAAGATGTTTGCCCAAGTTATTTTCCAGGAATTTGGGGTCAGCTGTGTCCAGTTTAAGCTGAGTTCCTTAAGACTGGATAGGACCACTGACCCTTCAACTGTGCATGCACAAGTGTCCACTCAGTGACCTTTTGACATCAGAGGGTTGAAAATTCCACCCTTAGAACATGCAGAGGCCTGTAGCCTAGATACATCTTCACAGAACCAGGATTACTGCACCTTTACCCAATCACATTTCTCCACACTCCCCATGCCTAGAGTGCCCTGCTTCTTTGTTCATTATCCCATAAGTACCCTGTGCCCCTTGCATTTGGAGAGGAGAACTTGAGATTTGTTCTCCCATCTCCTCACTTGGCTGCCTTAAGAATAAACTTTGTTTTTGCTGAAAACTTCGTTGTTTCAGCCCTTTGGTTTGCTGTGCATCAGGCAAAATGAACGTGGTTTAGTAACACAACCATTATGAAATACGGAAAAGGAGTCTATCCTTTTGCCCCTGTGTATCCACTCTCCTAACACATACAGAGTCATGTCCACTGTAGGCACTTCATAAATGAAATACAACAGTTTTGCTAAGTGTATTTGACTTAAGCTCAGAATATGGTATCAAAACCATCTACATTCTAGTACCAGTTATAGCTCTTCAAATTGTGTAGATTAGGGCAAATTATCTAATCATACCCGATCTTGATTTATTATTTACAAGGTATGTCACTTATCCTAACTTCTATTTATTTGTAAGTCTTTCCCAGTAGGATTGCTATTCAGAAGCGAAGGTTGCTCTTCTATCCTCCTGTTAGCTGATGCCTTACCATGTTGTCTAGCCCATCAGCTTCAAGCACAGTATTTGATCTCTTTGTGTTTTTTCTAAAAGCAAAGAATATTTATTCCAATCCCCTTTACTTAAACAAAAGGAGATGCATTATTTTTTAACTAAAAGGAATCTCTATAGCATTGATACACATTAAGTGAACAAGTCCCAGCTGAGCACTTCTTAAATCACCAGTCTTCCCCTAAAGACCTTATTTTCTCTGCAGTAAATGATGCACAGCTGTCAATGGCCCAGAATCAGTCCTCCAGCATGAAGCCAAGAAAAGGAAGTCAGAAGCTTGCACTCTGTTGATAAGGTGATATATTAGGCTGTACACCCTGGTCCTGATTTCTCTGACCTGTTTCTTTGTAGCAGTTTTACAGTGTGGATAGAAATGGAATGTGCTCCAGGGTCTTCGCCGGTGAGTCCAGTCTTGTAATATCATTGCCCTTTTGATCAAGGCAGAGAAAGATAAGGGTGGTAAGCTCAGCTCTGAGCATGGCTTTGGAAAGCAAGGCCAGAAAGGAGTTAGCTGCTGCCTGGGGAAGGATACTGGTCAGCATTCTAAGCAGGTGGCTTTGTCTTTAACAGGGAGCCAAAAGGGCATGTCGCAACCAAAGTGCAGAGTGAAGAAAAATATATCATCACTTGTTGTCTTTACTAAAGCTGCTTTCCAAATTCTTTGCACTAAAAACTAGGTTATAAAAACCCTCATTCTAAAAACCCACTTTTGTAGCTATAGGATAGATACATCTTCTTAGGTATTTAAAATAACAAATGACAACACTTTGTGTCCGCATGTGGGTTTATGTGTGCATTAGAAGGTTGAGAGTTCTCCTAGAATAAAGTATGTGAAAACAGTTTGTAAAAGACAAAGCACTATAAACTTGTAATGGATTATTATTTCTTTAATTGAATTGAATCTTCCAAACATCCACTTCACTTTCTCTATGTCATCCTCCCCATCCCAGTGCTTAACTAATTGTCATAATCTTCCCTAATGTGTTAACTAATAATAGCTAGAGGTATTATCTTTCCCTGGGGTGTCTGGATATATATTCTCATATTTATTTAATTATAATTATTATTCTTTTAAAATAATGAAAGTAATACATACTCATTATAAAAATTGGAAAATATATAAAATAATGAAGAAAATAAAATTATCTGTCATTCCTCCACATTGAGATAATCATTTTTATGTCATTTTTTTCAATCCTGTTACTATAGACACTAGGGTATAAAACATTTATATTTTACACTTTGTGATCTTTCTGTGTATTGTTATGAATATTGCTTTTTCATTTTAAAATATATGAAGAGATTTTTATCTCATGATTAAATGTTCTTCAAAAATTACTTTAAAGCCTTCATAAGAGTTCATCATATGAACATAAATTATTTTAAAGCTAATTCTCACAACAATGGATATTTTTATTGTTCCAAATTTTATTATTTTTTTAAAGTTAACATTTTGACACAAATTTTTTGATTTGTTTTCTTAAATTTCTACTTATCTTTTTAGGATCATGCCTCCAAATGTTATTACAAGTTAATGGGGTGTCGAATGTGTGCATATTTAGTAGACCACTCTTTAAGGTACAAATATTAATCTGGAATGTAAATTTTAGACATTTTTTCAAGAGCAGTGATGAGAAGGACGTGTAGTAATGAATGTTTCCTATACTGATCTAGTATAGAAAGCATAATATGCATCCTTGACATCTCTAAGTTTATCTGATTTAACTGAAAGTTTTATATGTGTTCTTCAATGACCTGTACATTTGACATCTAATCCCTCCACAACTGGGAGCATCTGAACTTGTATTATTTACTATTTTGTAGCTTGCACTATATGCTCTCAGACTTATGGCTCCTAAAGGAGATAGAATGTGTTACTTGTCTATGGTAATTGCCTCTGGGTAGGTTTAGAAGCTACATATCAAGAGTAAATATTATTTTCAAAGCATCTTTATGTGTATTATATCTAAATTTTGATCTTATGCTGATGATTTTCAATTGTCCAAGATCAAAGAGCTGTATCCCCTCCTCTCCCCATGCATTCCTTACTGCTCATCTCTCCCCAACACAGATTATTTTATATAACATAAATATAAGTAAATAAAATGTGGGAAAATGATAATACTGGCATTCTTAATCTGTTTTTATTTTAAGATGACTCTATGTAGGTAATATTGTTAGGGTCTGGTGTCTAAAGCTTGCTGGCCCTTGACCAAACACTATATCTAACATTTTGGTTGACATTTTTTCCTTTTCCTAGGCTGGTTCTGCTACTGAACTCAGCAGGTTAATCATGCTTTACCTATCCATGCATAGGTAAAATATGATTAAAGTCATTGGTGGAGTAGGGGTACACATACCTCAGACATGACAGTAGTGATGTTCTCTCCATGAGATATGTTGCAGCTAAACAAAAATTTTGATATTGTTTCTATATTGTCTCAAATAGAACCCTGATTTATGTTTCACAGTGTGGTTAGCTAATTATATATACTTTTGACAATTCCATCTTACTTTAGTCAGTTATAATGCCTTTTCCTTAATGAGCCATTGGATTGTTCCATAAGGATGTTAACTGTAGGAAAGTAAGAAAACCAAGGGCCCAAGAAGACAGCATCTCACTCAACTTTTATGGGTGCAGAACATCTTCTATTGTGTTTACCTGGGCATTTGAATTCTGATGTTTGCTGGTCTCTCCAAATCTGATTCTATGTTCCAAGGTATACATTCCTACTCTGGGTTTGATAATTCAATAGCTGCTGGTCCTTGTCCTGTCTCAGTCCTTGGAATATTGCAGGATTACAAAGACCAGTCGTGCTGATCCTGAGAAGTCATGTCCAATATTAGAGTTTTAGCCCAGGTTAGTAACAGAAGGACTTTAGAGAATCACTAAAGTCCTGTCCACGACATGAATCAACGTTGGAGTTAGGCCATATCAGACACAGAATCAAAGGGCAAGATATGGCAAATCTGAGCAAGACTGTGTGTGACGATGAGTATCCATGGGTAAAACTAAAGTCCTAACCTGCAGGGGTTGACCAAAAAGTAAATATGCTGAATTGAAGATCCTAGAGACAGATTTAAACCATGGTTCTTGGATTCTTCCTTGTTGAGGCGGAACCTATGAATTTTGAAGTCTCATGCTCTGTCCAAGTCCTCAGCTGGCCTTGAAGGCACACTATTTTGAAAACAATGCCTGTCAGTCTTAAGCCTAGTATTTCCACTTTGAGTAAATAGCAGAATCAAAGCAGCAGATGGAATGCTATGGTGACTTCCCTCTTCCAAATTGGTCTGGTTAAAGCTTGGCCTCCAAAGCTTTATCTAAGTTTGAAAAAACAAACAAACAAACAAAACTAAAAGGTTATAGAAATACATGAAGACAACCCAAATGAGGAGAAGTTATTTGAAGTTTGCTATAGCTAGCAAATCAACTACCAACACCTGTGTTTAGAAGAGTCAAAGACAGGCAAGGGAGTGGGAAAGGTTTATAGTGAAAAAAAAAGAGAATACTTCAGGTATGCTTTAACTGGAGGTTACTGGCATGGGAAAGCTGAAGTCATGCTAAATAGATGCTAACAGGGCAACCTATATGATTGTCTTGTAGAGCATATATAGCTTTCTTTGTTTGTCCTGAGTTGGAAGCATGAGCAAAAACTAGGGAAGCTGACAGTCATTTGCCAAGTCTTGGCTGTTTTGGACCAATCGCAACAGAGGTGGTGCTTTGGATTCCTGAGCTGATTGCTGCAGAGGTTGTGGGTCAGAGTTTTATTGTCATATATGGTCTGGTCATTGTCCATTTGTATATTCAGTCTCTCAAAGTATATATATTTTAAATTCTTGTCAGGCAATTTTTTGTATCCATATCTTAACATGAATTAATTTCAGTTACTCTAGTTCAATGTTAAGGACAATATCTGCTTTCAGATATTTATTCAGATTAGAGTTTATAATCTAGCAAGGGAATAAATTAGCACTATTGGTAAGTTCCACAGGAAAAAAATACTCTAAGAATCCAAGTATGAGCTATTATGCTTAGTTTTGTTGAGTGGATAAATTTTAAAAGGGCTTCAGTTAGAATTTGAGCTGAGCCTTTGTGAAGGTGAGAACAGCTCTTTATAGTGGGGGAAGAGAGTTGGGGAGATGGCCTTAGGGTTGAGAACAGTTAAGTAGAGAAGAGCCCAAAGATAAATTAACTGACTTCACTAGTTTGTATTGATTTGAGCACTTCCTTGTTCTGAATCCTGTTATTGATTCTTAACTCCTATACTGCAAGTTCTTGTTCTGGATTCCATTTCCCCCTGATGTTGTTCAGCTCTGATCCCAGTCACCACTTGCCAGTTTTTCTATGAAAGTATGCTAAATGGTAAAGTTTAAATATACCTAATATTGTTTAGGTATATTCTTACCAAACTTCCTAAAAAGAACCTAAAGAAGTCTTCAAAGCATTCAATTAGTTCAAGGGTCAGCATAAATCTTCTGTAAAGGTCCAGATAGCAAGTATTTTTGGCTTTGTAGGCCACACAGTTCCTGTTACAACTACTGAACTTTGCCATTATACCACAACAGCACCAACAAATGGCTGTGGACAGATTTGGCACCACCTGTGACTGAATTTAGCCTGAGGCCTGGGCTGTAGCTTGCTGATCCCTGTATTAGTGGATGGAAATTTTCCAAGAGAAAAGCTTTGTTAATGCAGAAGTGGAAATTGAGAGAATGCTTTGGAGGCATTCCAGAAAGATTCCAAATATTATGTACCGATTGCCCTTAATGGAACCTTATCTCAACTTCCTTTTACTAACACAATACACAGTTCCTAACACAATACTCTTAAGAAATTAAGAGTATTCTTCTCTTATGAAAGATACACTTAATTCAATTACATGTAACGAATGTTTACTGGGCCCCTACTGCTGTTGTGGGTATGAAGAACAGACATAGCCCTTCCTTTAAGGATCTTACAGATTAATAGTGGAATAAGACAAGCACCAGGATTGAAGTACAAACAAAATTTATAGACATTTACAGTAAGGAGATACTAGGCAAATGTGCCACACCATTCTTTTCCTTCTTGAGATGGAATTTGAAGATAAGATAGTATTAATGAGTGAAAACATGTGAACATTAAAGGTTTAAACAAGAAGGTCAGGACATTTGGAGGGAAATAGTATATGATCTGCCTAAAATTCCTCTCAGGCCTCTTAATTTTTCATGTCCCAAACCTTCCTCTTAATTTTTTGCTGTGCTTGGTTTTTCCTCTTTTACCAATATACTTAATTTTGCTTAGGTATAGTCTCACTAAGCTGTTCCCAGAATGAACCTGAACAAAAGACGTTTCACCATCTTATCAGTTGTTCAAACTAGAAGCCTAATATGTCTCTCCTCTTCAGTGCATCAATTTGTTTTCTCTAAAATCCAAGAAACGTATGTTTAATCTCTGTTTTTCTCCATCTGTACGCCATCAGGTCCCAGGCACAGTTATCTCATGCTTGGACTCCTGAAAAAATCATCTAATGATTCTTAATACTTCCAGTCTTGCTCAGTTCTGACATCTTCCTCACATAGCAGTCAGAATATTTTTTAAATCATAAAGTGGAGTATTTTAAGGCCCTACTTGAAGTTCTTTATGAGATTCCAGTTATGTCCAGGCACAGAGGCAAACGTTTAGTTCTTAAAATCTGCATCAGTCTTCCCTGCTTGAGGGTCTTCCTTTTCTTTGGATCTCTTTTATTCTCACTCTTTGCATGGTTGATTCTTTTGCATCTTTCAGGCCTCAACTTAATTTTTGACTCCTCAGAGACTCCTTCTTTGCTTACTTTGTCACTAAACTCTGTTTGTTCATGGATTTCCTAATAGAGTATATTGCTCAACTCTTTATTAGCCTGAGAGTTTCTGAAGGCAGATAAAGGCTGTTTGGCTCATTGTGGATATCCAAAACTGAATACAGTGCCTGGAACTTAGTAGGTATTTATTTAAACTGTAATTCCATAACTATTTCTTGAGAATATATAAGACTACAAATGCAGTTTAAGGTTGTGAGTTATTGAGGAGAGATAGGTGTAAGTTTGGTAGTCACTTCCATAGAGATGATTGATAGTTGAGACTATGAAAGTGAAAAAAATAATTGAAGGAGATGAGAAAAAGTTGAGAAACATTTAGGGTGCTTTGGGTGACTTTGAGCAAGTTACTTAACCACTTTGTCTTTCTGTTTCTTTGCCTCTAATGTAGGTATAATGTTATATCCCCTGCAGGCTTGAATTGAAGGTACTTTCATGGGACTTGACATAGTAGGGCTTCATTGTACGTCATGTCTCATTCCCTTCTCATTATAAATTACCCTACTCCATGAAATGTAAATAAAACTAAACATAAGATTGCATTTATATCATTTAAGGAAAAGAAAATCTTCTCCAGCAAATACTTATTCAGCTAGCACTAATTTATCATCTACTATGAATATCAGGTTTTGTGCCAACTTCTGAGAATATTTAAGAAGTAAAAAGGAGTTTACCATTTGGAGAAGCTTACAAACTTTGGGGAGAAATAAAAGACACTTATAATATGACAAGCACAAGGACAAGGGAGCAATATGAACACATAGAAAAGTGTTCTGCTCTTTTTAAGAATTTGGATAAACTTCTGGATTCTGTGTGGTCTTGTCAGGAACTTGAATCTTTCCTTAGGCATTCACTAAGATGTGGCAGGGTACAATTTACTTAACTTCTCTGAACTTCACTTACTCACCTGTAGAGTGAAGATAATAAGAATCACATCTTTCATGTTTGTTAGGTATCAAATAGGTTAAGGCAAATGACTTGGTATTAGAATATACCAAGGCTTTAGCCAAGGATTTACCAATGTAAGTCAAAGGAAGTTCTATAGAATAAAGCAACTGCATTTGGCACAGGAATTATCAAACACCACCAACCCAACAGAGGATTTATAGAATTATCCTTGCTTACCCATATTGCTTAAGGCTCCTACCGTCATGAAAGTGCTTGTATTTATATAAAATCATAGCCTTGATTAACTGGAATCCTCAATTAAATGGAATTTTCAGGCAGGTTATTCTTTAGAGAATGAAGATAGTGATAAAAAACAAGCTGATAATAGGGTATCAGCAAGGAAAATAACTCCAGTCTGTCTTGGTTGAAAATAGTTCAAATTCAGAACAATCTTTCATATCTTGTTTTTACTGTTTCCATGCTATACACACAGAGCATATTAAAATGGTGACCCTTAGGCAACCTAAAAGCATCATCAAAGAACATGTCTTTCATGTTCACTCTATACACAGTACAGCAAAGGCAGGAAAATGGATAGCTATGTTTAGCACAGACTTTTGAACAACACAGTCAGGGGGAAAATACTATGCTAATCATCTTTCAGCTAAATTCTTTGATTTATCAGCACCCAGAATTGTAGGTAATAAGTTTTAACAGAGATTGATTTCAGACATCTTAGAAGAGGAGAAAAATAATCTGCATCACTTGATCCCAAATTAGATCTACTGTTTTTCCTTTAATGCTAGTAGGTTTTTTTTAAAAAAAAATACATCTTCATATTAATGAAAATATTATCATTTAAATAAGTTGCCATTTAAGTATGATACTTGGGTAAAACAATTATTAAGCTGAACATCCTTGACAAATTAAAGAGAAATAATCTTGAAACAATAGATAACCTAAGTTTAACAATTTCACTGGTGTCTTTGGAACTTCTCCATTAACTATTTTATTTTCACATTTCAATCACATATTAATGTTCAATGAATATTTCCTTTCCTTCCTTTCCTGAAGACTTCTGCCTTCTTTTGTAATAATGCTGTCTTTGTTATTTCCAAGTTTAGCTGGAAAGTTTTTGTGAAAGATATGTATATTTAGTGTAAAGGAATCTGAATTTGACAAATTCATTGAATTAATATTAAGTGAATTTATATATTTTTTGCAACCATGGCAGCAAAACCCAGCTAGTTATTCCAGTAGGTGGCTCCCTAGTACTGCCTACTGATTTATGACTTTGTGTTTAAATGACTGTCAATATAAGTGATAAAAATTCAAATGGAGAATTTTAAATGTGCTTGAGTTCCCCTGCCCCTCAGATCTTAATGAACTGCAGCCCAAATGCCAGTTTGCCACCTGGTTTCACTGTTGATACAGTCTCTTCATTTAAGAAGCTAATGACACAAAGAAGTCTGCTAACAATGCAACAAAATTACAATTAAATAACTACCTTTGTGATTGTCTGGGGGTACTTAATTGACATTACATGTTGTATAAATAGGGAAAATAAATGGCCTGGGGATTTTTTTCCTCCTGCTTTCTTATTCAAGGATCAAAGATATTTTCAATAATTTGCATTGTTATGAATCGTTAAGAGGAAAACAGAAATGAGAGAAACAGGATTGGAGATTGCACGTTTTTCTTTATCTGTTACTTCTGATGAGTAATTTTCTCTGGCCTGAAATCTGTTAATAAAGAAATTTGAAGTAATAGAATGTACTTGTACTTTGGTAATTTCCTCATTGTTTCAAGGGAGACAACATGGTAGGGTGGAAAGAGTCGGAGAGACAAAGATAAGGATTTCATTTCAAGTCCAGCAATTATTAACTGTATGACCAGAGAAACATACTAAACTTGCAAAGTGGAGTTTACAAATATCAGTCTGGAGGATTGTTGAAAAGATCAGAGACCATTTCTGTAAAATATTTGGGATAGGCTAGATGTTCAACAAATTATAGTTATTATTCTCAGAGCAAACTTATTTAATCCTCACTATAACCCCATTTTCCTGAAATTTATTATTTCAGCTAGCTTTGAAATGTGTAGAGAGAGGCATTATTAATTCCATTTGCTGATGAGAAAAAATTAGTTTAAGAGACTCACTTCTTCTCTTTTTTTTTTTCTTAGTCATCAATTTAATACACATCAGTGAATACATGTCAATCCCAATCATCCAATTAATCACACCCCCACTCCCACCCCCCAACCACTTTCCCCCCTTGGTGTCCATACATTTGTTCTCTATGTCTGTGTCTCAATTTCTGCCCTGCAAACTGGTTCATCTGCACCATTTTTCTAGGTTCCAAATATATGCATTAATATACAATATTTGTTTTTCTCTCTCTGACTTACTTCACTTTGTATGACAGTCTCTAGATCCATCCAGGTCTCAATAAATGATCCAAATTTGTTCCTTTTTATGGCTGAGTAATATTCCATTGTATATATGTACAACATCTGCTGATTGGCATTTAGGTTGCTTCCATGACATGGATATTGTACATAGTGCTGCAATGAACATTGGGGTGCATGTGTCTTTTTGAATTATGGTTTTCTCTGGGTATATGTCCAGTAGTGGGATTGCTGGGTCACATGATAATTCTATTTTTAGTTTTTAAGAAACCTCCATACTGTTCTCGATAGTGGCTGTATCAATTTACACTCCCACCAACACTGCAAGAGGGTTCCCTTTTCTTGAAATTCTCTCCAGCATTTATTGTTTGTAGATATTTGGTGATGGCCATTCTGACTGGTGTCAGGTGATACTTCATTGTAGTTTTGATTTGCATGCCTCTAATGATTAGTGAGTTTGAACATCCATTCATGTGTTTGCTGGGAATCTGTATATCTGCTTTGGAGAAATGTCTGTTTAGGCCTTCGGCCCATTTTTGGACTAGGTTGTTTTTTTTTTTTTATATTGAGCTACATGAGTTGCTTGTTAATTTTGAAGATTAATTCTTTGTCAGTTGCTTCACTTGCAAATATTTTCTCCCATTCTGAGGGTTGTCTTTTAGTCTTGTTTATTATTTCCTATGCTGTGCAAAAGCTTTTCAGTTTCATTAGGTCCCATTTGTGTACTTTTGTTTTTATTTCCATTTCTTTAGGAGGTGGGTCAAAAAGGATCTTGCTGTGATTTATGTCATAGAGTGTTCTGCCTATGTTTTCCTCCAAGAGTTTGATAGTGTCTGGTCTTACATGTAGGTCTTTAACCCATTTTGAGTTTATTTTTATGTATGTGGTGTTAGGGAGTGTTCTAATTTCATACTTTTACATGTAGCTGTCCAGTTGTCCCAGCACCACTTATTGAAGAGGCTGTCTTTTCTCCATTGTATATTCTTGCCTCCTTTATCAAAAATAAGGTGACCATATGTACATGGGTTTATCTCTGGACTTTCTATTCTGTTCCAATAATCTATATTTCTGTTTTTGTGCCAGCACCATAATGTCTTGATTACTGTAGCTTTGTAGTATAGTCTGAAGTCAGGGTGGATGATTCCTCCAGATCTGTTTTTCTTTCTCAAGTTTCCTTTGGCTATTTGGAGTCTTTTGTGTTTCCATACAAATTGTGAAATTTTTTGTTCTAAAAAATGTCACTGGTAGTTTGATAGGGATTGCACTGAATTTGTAGATTGCTTTGGGTAGTATAGTCATTTTCACAATATTCTTTCCTCCAATCCAAGAACTTGGTATATCTCTCCCATTTTTTTTTTTTTTTTTTTTTTTTTTTTTGTGGTACATGGGCCTCTCACTGCTGTGACCTCTCCCGTTTCAGAGCACAGGGTCTGGACGCGCAGGCCCAACGGCCATGGCCCATGGGCCCAGCCACTCTGCAGTATGTGGGATACTCCCAGACCAGGGCACAAACTCATGTCCCCTGCATCGGCAGGCGGGCTCTCAACCACTGCGCCACCAGTGAAGCTCCGTATATCTCCTTTTGTTTGTATCATTTTTAATTTCTTTCATCAGTGTATTATAGTTTTCTGCATACAGGTCTTTCATCTGCTTAGGTAAGTTTATCCCTAGGTATTTTATTCTTTCTGTTGCAGTGGTAAATGGGAGTGTTTCCTTAAATTATCTTTCAGATTTTTTTGTCATTAGTGTATAGGAATGCAAGAGATTTCAGTGCATTAATCTTGTATCCTGCTACCTTACCAAATTCATTGATTAGCTCTAGAAGTTTTCTGGTAGCATTGTTAGGATTCTCTATGTATAGTATCATGTCATCTGCAAGCAGTGACAGCTTTAATTCTTCTTTTCCAATTTGGATTCATTTTATTTCTTTTTCTTCTCTGATTGCTGTAGCTAAAACTTCCAATCCCATGTTGAATAATAGTGGTGAGAGTGGGCAACCTTGTCTTTTTCCTGATCTTACAGGAAATGGTTTCAGTTTTTCACCATTGACAATGATGTTGGCTGTTGTTTTGTCATATATGGCCTTTATTATGTTGAGGTAGGTTCCCTCTATGCCTACTTTCTGGAGAGTTTTAATCATAAATAGGTGTTGAATTTTGTTGAAAGCTTTTTCTGCATCTATTGAGATGATCATATGGTATTTATCCCTCAATTTGTTAATATGGTGTATCACATTGATTTGCGTATATTGAAGAATCCTTGCATTCCTGGCATAAACCCCATTTGATCATGGTGTATGATCCTTTTAATGTGCTGTTGGATTCTTTTGTGTGTGCGTGTGTGGTATGCGGGCCTCTCACTGCTGTGACCTCTCCTGTTGCGGAGCACAGGCCCCAGACACGCAGGCCCAGAGGCCATGACTCATGGGCCCTGCTGTTACGCGGTATGCAGGATCCTCCCGGACCAGGGCACGAGCCCGTGTTCCCTGCATCGGCAGGCGGACTCCCAACCACTACGCCACCAGGGAAGCCCCGTGTGCTGTTGGATTCTGTTTGTTAGTATTTTGTTGAGGATTTTTGCATCTATGTTCATCAGTGATATTGGCCTGTAGTTTTCTTTTGTTGTGACGTCTTTGTCTGGTTTTGGTATAAGTGTGATGGTGTCCTCATAGAATGGGTTTGGGAGTGTTCCTCCCTCTGCTATATTTTAGAAGTGTTTGAGAAGGATAGGTGTTAGCTCTTCTTTTAATATTTGGTAGAATTCACCTGTGAAGTCATCTGGTCCTGGACTTATGTTTCTTGGATGATTTTTAATCAGTTTCATCTTCTGTGCTTGTGATTGGTCTGTTTGTATTTCTTCCTGGTTTAGTCTTGGAAGGTTGTGCTTTTCTAAGAATTTGTACATTTCTTCCAGGTTGCCCGTTTTATTGGTATAGAATTCCTTGTAGTAATCTCTCATGATTCTTTGTATTTGTACAGTTTCAGGTGTTACTTCTTTTTCGTTTCTAATTCTGTTGATTTGAGTCTTCTCCCGTTTCTTCTTATGTCCTAATGGTTTATCAATTTTTCTTGTCTTCTCAAAGAACCAGCTTTTAATTTTATTGATCTTTGCTACTGTTTCCCTCATTTCTTTTTTATTTATTTCTGATCTGATTTTATGATTTCTTTCCTTCTGCTAACTTTGTTTTATTTCTTTTTCACTTTTTCTCTAATTACTTTATTTGTAAGGTTAGGTTGTTTATTTGAGATTTTTCTTGTTTCTTGAGGTAGGATTGTGTTGCTATAAACTTCCCTCTTAGAACTGCTTTTGCTGCATCCCATAGGTATTGAGTCATTGTGTTTTAATTATCATTTCTTTCTTGGATGTTTTTGATTTTCTCTCTGATTTATTCAGTGATCTCTGGGTTATTTTAGTAGCATATTGCTTAGCCTCCATGTGTTTGTATTCTCTACTTTTTTTTTCCTGTAATTGATATCTAGTCTCACAACACTGTGGTCAAAAAAGATACTTGATATGATTTTAATTTTTCTTAAATTTACCAAGGCTTGTTTTGTGACCCAAGGTATGATCTATTGTGGAGAATGTTCCATGAGCACTTGAGAAAAAATCGTATTCTGTTGTTTTTGGATGGAATGTCCTGTAAATAACAATGAAGTACACCTTGTTTAATGTGTCACTTAAAGCTTGTGTTTCCTTACTTATTTTCATGTAGGATGATCTGTCCATTGGTGAAAGTAAGGTGTTAACGTCCCCTACTATTATTGTGTTACTGTTGATTTCCCTTTTTATGGCTGTTAACATTTGCCTTATGCATTGAGGTGCTCCTATATTGGGTGCATAAATATTTACAACAGTTATATCTTCTTCTTGGGTTGATCCTTTGATCGTTATGTAGAGTCCTTCTTTGTGTCTTGTAATAGTATTTATTTTAAAGTCTATTTTGTCTGGTATGAGAATTGTCCAACTTTCTTTTGATTTCCATTTGCATGGAATATGATTTTCCATCCCCTCACTTTCAGTCTGTATGTGTCCCTTGGTATGAAGTGGGCCTCTTGTGGACAACATATATATGGGTCTTGTTTTTGTATCCATTCAGCCAGTCTATGTTTTTTGGTTGGAGTATTTAATCCATTCCCATTTAAGGTAATTATCGATATGTATTTTCCTATTACCATTTTCTTAATTGTTTTGGGTTTGTTTATGTAGGTCTTTTCCTTCTCTTGTGTTTCCTAGAGAAGTTTTTTTAGCATTTGTTGTAGAGCTTGTTTGGTGGTGCTGAATTCTCTTAACTTTAGCTTGTCTGTAAAGGTTTTAATTTCTCCATTGAATCTGAATGAGATCCTTGCTGGGTAGAGTAATCTTGGTTGTAGGATGTTCCCTTTAATCACTTTAAATATGTCCTGCTACTCCCTTCTGCCCTGAAGCATTTCTGCTGAAAAATCAGCTAAAAACCTTATGGGGATTCCCTTGTATGTTAGTTGTTGCTTTTCCTTTATGCTTTTAATATTTTTTCTTTGCATTTAATTTTTGATAGTTTGATTGATTTGTGTCTTGGCCTGTTTCTCCTTAGATTTATCCTGTATGAGACTCTGCACTTCCAGGGCTTGATTAACTATTTCCTTTCCCACATTAGGGAATTTTTCAACTATAATCTCTTCAAGTATTTTCTCAGACCCTTTATTTTCCTCTTCTTCTGGGACCCTTATAATTTGAATGTTGGTTCATTTAATGCTGTCCCAGAGGTCTCTGAGAGTGTCCTTATTTCTTTTCATTCTTTTATCTTTATTCTGCTCTGTGGTCGTTATTTCCACTATTTTATCTTCCAGGTCACTTATCCGTTCTTCTGCCTCAGTTATTCTGCAACTGATCCTTCTAGTGAATTTTTAATTTCTTTTATTGTGTTGTTCATCATTGTTTGCTCTTTGGTTCTTCTAGGTCCTTGTTAAACATTTCTTTTATTTTCTGCATTTTATTTCCAAGATTTTGGATCATCTTTACCATTACTTTGAATTATTTTTCAGGTAGACTGCCTATTTCCTCTTCATTTTTTTTGGTCTGGTTGGTTTTTCCTTTGCTACTCTTCTGCTGCATATTTCTCTATCTTCTCACTTTGTTTAACTTACTCTGTTTGTGGTCTCCTTTTTGCAGGTTGCGTTTTCGTAGTTCACATTGTTTTTGATGTCTGCCCCCAGTGGGTGAGGTTGGTTCAGTCTTTTGTGTAGGCTTCCTGGTGGAGGGGACAGGTGCCTGTGTTCTGGTAGATGAAGCTGGATCTTTTC
Organism: Kogia breviceps; assembly: GCF_026419965.1. Classification (NCBI taxonomy): domain Eukaryota; kingdom Metazoa; phylum Chordata; class Mammalia; order Artiodactyla; family Physeteridae; genus Kogia; species Kogia breviceps. The sequence goes on from NC_081328.1 coordinate 28,187,107, forward strand.
TTTCTGGTGGGCAGTACAGAGTCCAGTGGTGTGTTTTGGGGTGTCTGTGACCTTATCATGATTTTAGGAAGCCTCTCTGCTAATGGGTGGGATTGTGTTCATGTCTTGCTTGTTGTTTGGCATGGTGTATCCAGTACTGGAGCTTGCTGGCTGCTGAGTGGAGCTGGGTCTTAGTGTTGAGAAAGAGATCTCTGGGAGAGCTCTTGCTGATTCATATTATATGGGGCCAGAAGGTCTCTGGTGGTCCAATGTCTTGAACTCGACTCTCCCACCTCAGAGGCTCAGGCCTGACACCAGGACAGAACACCAAGACCTTGTCAGCTACTTGGCTCAGAAGAAAGGGAGAGAAGAAGAAAAAAAAAAAAATTTAACCTAAAAATATAATAATAATTTTAAAAAAGAAAAAAAGAAAAGAGCAACCAAACCAATAAGGAAATCCACCACTGGTAACAAGCACTAAAAACTAAACTAAGATAAACATAAATATCAGTTGAAGGCAGTAAACCCCAAGTCTACAGTTGCTCCTGAAGTCACCAGCCTCTATTTTGGGAACACTTGTTTTCTATTCAGGTATTCCACAGTTGAGGGTACCTGAAGTTGATTGTGGGGATTTTATTTGTTGCTCCTGAGGCTGCATGGAAAAATTTCCCTTCCTCTTTGTTCACACAGCTCCTGGGTTTCAGCTTTTGTTTTGGCCCTACCTCTGCCTATTCGTCACCCTAAGGCATCTGTTCACTACCCTGACAGGAGGGGGGTTAAAGCAGTGGCTGTTTAGGGGGCTCTGGCTCACTCAGACCAGGGGGAGGGAGGGGTACAGTAGTCATAATTGGAATGTGGGGCAAGCCTGTGGCAGCAGAGGCCAGCATGAGGTTGCAACAGCCTGAGGCACACTGTGCTTTCTCCCAGGGAAGTTGTGTCTGGATCACAGGACCCTGGCTGTGGCAGCTGCCCAGGCTCTTGGGGAGGGTTGTGTGTGTTTGTGTGTGTGTGTGGATAGTGACCTGTACTTGCACACAGGATTTTTGGTAGCAGCAGCAGCAGCCTTAGCATTTCATGCCCATTTCTGGGGTCCAAGCTGATAGCTGTGGCTCATGCCCATCTCTGGACCTTGCTTAGGCAGTCCTCTGCCTACTGTAGGAACATGGGAAAGGAATTCCCTCTCCTTGTGCACCCCAAAACAATGGTATCTTGTCACTTAGGCAGGTCCAGGCTTTTTCCCCAGACTCCCTCCCTGCTAATTGTGTTGCACTAGCCACCTTCAGGCTGTGTTCACACAGCCAACCCCAGTCCTCTCCCTGGGATTTGACCTCCAAAGCCCGAGCCTCAGCTCCCAGCCCCCACCTGCCCTGGTGTGTGAGCAGACCAGCCTCTCAGGCTGGTGAGTGCTGGTTTGCACTGATCTTCTGTACAGGAATCTCTCCATTTTGCCCTCTGTGCCCCTGTTGCTGCGCTCTCCTCCATGGCTCCGAAGCTTCACCCCTGCCCACCCCCCATCTCTGCCAGTGAAGTGGCTTCCTAGTGTGTGGAAACGTTTCCTCCTTCACAGCTCCCTCCCAGTGGTGCAGGTCCCATCCCTATTCTTTTGTCTCTGTTTTTTTTTTCTTTTGCCTTACCCAGGTACGTGGGGAGTTTCTTGCCTTTTGTGAAGTCTGAAGTCTGAGATCTTCTGCCAGCATTCAGTAGGTGTTCTGTAGGAGCTATTCCACATGTAGATGTATTTTTGATGTATTTGTGGGGAGGAAGGTGATCTCCATGTCCCACTTCCCCGCCATCTTGATGGTCCCCCAAAGTTTTTTTATTCTTTTCCTCTTCAACATTTTCATTTTTACAATATTTTAAATAATTTTTTTAAAGTTTATAGTTAGAAAATTAAAGCAAATGGGACTTGGGGGTTCAGAGAGCATTTCTTTTTACTTAAAAAAAATATTACTATGGAAAATGTCAAACATACAAAAAAATTGAGGGAAGAGTAAAATGAACCCACACGTACACTTCATATAGCTTCAATGCCTTGCAGCATTTTATCCATTTTCTTTCTTTCTTGATGATGATTTAATTGGGTTTTATATATATTTCTTATGTGATAGAGTATTTGAATTTGCAAGTCAGCATATGATCAATGATCATAACAAAAATAGACAATTAAGTCTCCTGTTTAAGACTGTTATCAATGAAAAAGAGTTGCCTGCCATATCAGTAAACAAAGGATGTTGCAGCCATCAAGCCATCACACTATAGCTGCCTGGACATTGAGCTGTGAGGGAACTCAGAGTAGAAATAAAATGTCCTGCCATCTAGCAGTCAACCACTGCAGGCACCCCCAGCAGTGTACCCTGAGGAGACTCAGGATGAGAAAGCACAGGATGCTGGCTCCAGGTAGCTGAGGTGCATATAAAAGGAATGATTTCAGTGACCCCAGACTCTTGCTTCTTCCCATACATAGAAAAGCACTACATTCCTTAACTTGAGATATCTGCTTTTTTTAACAGTAATCTTTTGATGTTCCAACTACCTGGTCTTGTTGCAAAATTCCCTATATATCCTGGCTCCTCCCTTTGCCCTTCAGAGTAGTACCTTAGAACGATCTGAGATGCTGTGTCCTGGGCTTAAGGCTTCAGTTTTGTCTGCCAAATAAAACATAATTCTCAACTTTTAGGTTGTGCATTTTTTTTCAGTTGACACAATGCATATTAAATCCTTTGGATTCACTGAGAACATTTTCCATGGTATCTTGTCTTCAGTCTTAGCATCTCATGTGGAAGAGAATCAGGCACTGTATTTTCCATGACAATGATCAAGCTGTGTCTTGTCCAACTAATCCTAATGTGTGCTTTCTTTTTAAATGTCACAGGCTTCTTTAGAACAAGTTTTCTTTTAAATAGAAGGATTGTACTGTTAATTTAGAGTAATACTGCCTGTTTTCAGAAGGTAGCATACTTTCCCAGGAAACATCCCAGAGACAGTCTATACTCGATAAAGGTTGCTTCTTATTCATTGAGTTAATGCTATGTGTACTATATGTGAATAATTTATATTTTTGCTGCTCTTAAGAGCAACAAGTTCCCTTTATAAATGAATACTCTTTATGGAAACATTTAATTTTTCTTCTACCTGGTATATTAAGGGGAAAAAGGAGTTGTTACCTCTTTGTATTACTAGCTGTGATAAATATCTTCCTTACGTACATTGAGACAGAGTAGTATAATGAGTTAAGTTTGGTTTTAGAGTTAGAAGACCTAGATTTATATCTAAGCTCTGATACTTATTTACTACTTTGGTTAAGATCTTCCATCTTCTATGTCTAATTATGATTCTCTGTATATGAGAATATACCCATTACCTTATGTAACTCACAGCTTGCCTACAAAGGGAAAAAAAAATATTTATTTATTTATTTATTTATTTATTTATTTATTTATTGAAGGGAGTTTGAGAATGGGGAATAAGGAAGTAACAAAAGAGCTGTACCTACTGTTTATGAATAAACATGACTTAACTCAGGACCTAAAAGCAGGAAGCAGGTCAACCTGCAGACAGCAAAGCAAAGAGACATCAAAATCATACAGTAAGTCCCCTACATATGAATAAGAGTGAGTTTGTGAGTCCAATTTGTTCATAAGTCCAACAAAGTTAGCCTAGGTACCCAGCTAACTTAATTGGCTATATAGTACTCTATTGTAATAGGTTTATAATTATTTTCACACAAATAATACATAAAAAACAAACACAAAAAATAAAGAAAACATTTTTAACCTTATAGTACAGTATCTTGAAAAGTAAGTAGTACAGTGCAGCAGCTGGCATACAGGGGCTGGCATCAAGTGAACAGGCAAGAAGAGTTACTGACTGGAGGAGAGAGAGGAGGTTGGAGATGATAGAGCTGAAGGATCATCAGCAATAGGAGATGGAGGGCAAGCTGCAATTTCACTCACACCTGACACTGATAGAACAAGTTCTGGTTCCTTGCTGGATTCAATTCTATCTACCCTCTTGCAAAAACTATCCAGCGATGTCTGGGTAGTAGCTCTTTTTTTCTCATCATAGATGACATGGTTGTACTGGATTGCATTCTGAAAGGCTGCTGCAACCTTTGTGGATCATTCTACGTTTGGGTCCTGTGCCTCCTCAAATAAAGACAATCCCCTTGCCATTTCCTGCATTGTGAATCTCTTCTGTTCTTCAGTTACTTCTTCCTCTGGTCTCTCTTGGTCCTTTCTCTGGGTCACCAATTCCATTAGTTCTTCATTAGTAAGCTCTTCTTATTGTGTAGCAAGGAGTTCAGTGAAGTCATCCTCTTGCATATCTAGCTCCAGCTTCTCACTGAGGTTAATTACGTTGTTGAAGATCTCTTTGGACTCCTCATACACCTTCTCAAATCCACGAAAATGGTGGACAAACTGTGGGCAAATGTTCTTCCAAACCCCACTCATGGTGATGGCTGTAACCTCACACAAAGCAAAGTCGATGTTTTTTATGGCTTGTAGATGTTATAGTCCTTCCAAAATTGTTGCAATTTTGTTCCTTATTCATCACTCACCTTTACTGCCTGACAAAGTGTGACATTAATAATATTTCTTGAAAGGCACTACGACTCCCTTGTCCATAAGTTGAATGAGTGACATAGTATTCAGTGACAGATGAACTACTTTGACACTGAAATGAAAGTCGTCCATGAATGGGGCATGGTTCAGAGCATTGTTGAGCAGCAAAAGAATGTTGAATGGGATGTCCCTTGTCAAGTAATATTCCTCTACCTCCAGGATAAGGTGGCAGAAAAACCAGTCCTGGAAAATGGTCTGTGTAACCCAGGCTTTGGGGTTACTCTTCCACACAACAGTAAGAGAGCCTTCGGCTATGTTTTTAAGGGCTCTTGGGTTCTCTGAATGATAAACTAAGAGAGGTTTCAGCTTCATATCACCAGAAGCATTGCCACCAAACAGCAGAGTTAGCCTATCCTTCGCTGCTTTATAGTCTGACATCAACTTTTCCTCCTTACTAATGTAACTTTGGTCTGGCATCCTCTTCTAGAATAGTCCTATCTCATCCACATTAAAAACCTGCTCAGGTAAATACATGCTTTCATCAATAATTTCTTGAAGTGTTTCAGGAAATTCCCAGACAGCTACCGTATCTGCACTCACTGTCTCGCCACTTACTTTTATGTTGTGAAAGTTGGCTCTAGCCTTGAACTGATGAAACCAGCCATGGCTGGCATTAAAAGATGTGCCCACTGATTCTTTGCTATGTTTCTTCTTCAAGTCTTCATAAAGACTTTTAGCTTTCTCTTGATTCAGCATTATTAAGCTGAACAGACTCAATGTTGTTGTTGATCTTGCATCCACACATCTTCCCCATCACTTTTCCAGCTTCTAAGATATTACTGTCAGCATCATCAGCACAGCAGACTTCACATGTTCCATGATCTTGTCCTTGTTTTTAGAATCATGGTTGAACAGTCCATGTTATATGAACAAGCAATGTCTACCATATTTTTGCCTCACTCCACTCTCAGTTATTTTCACTTTTGTTTCTATTGTTATTGCTTGGTGCTTCTTAGTACCAGCTACATCACTGCTGCTTTTACTTTTGCTTCTGGACATCCTAGGTTTGAAATAAAGATACTGTATTACTGTACTCTATACACTGCTGTACTGTAAAGTACACAAAAGCATAACCACTTGTAGAGGATGCACACTCGTGACAATGTACACCAGACATATGAACTAACTTATGTGATTAGACATGCAAAAGCACATTCACATCTTTGAAAGTTCACAGCTTGAAAGTTTGTAGGTAGGGGACTTACTGTATTCAGGAAGGGAACTGGAATCAGGATTTGGAAACTTAACCCAAGATGTAGGTTTGAGCAGCTTGGGTATTGGTTTGGTTGCAGTGTTAATTATGTAATTCCTCCCTAACATCTTTCTTCTCCCTGGAGGTTATTTTGGGATTGAAACTCACATAGTCTTTTTTTTTTTTTTTTTTCAGAGTTTTGAGGATAATGTTCAATCTTTGACACAATGTAGAGTGCTAAATGACTGCTAATGATTTTTTTTTTACTCAATATTTGTAATTGTCTGTATATTCTGATGAATAGAATTACTAAGATGAGTAAAATGCACTTTCAGTGAATGCAGGAATCACATCTTTATATTGTAGGGGAAGAAAAAATAATTTTCCCTTTACCCTTCTAGATTCTTGGCTGAAACTCCACTGTAAAAACAACAAAAAACACATTAGTAAGAGACAAATAGAAGTTTAATAACATTTATACCTCCTTTTTACATGGGAGATACTGAAATGGCCCAAGCCATCACCTAAAAACAATCTTAAGCTAAAGACAAAAGAAAGATGTCAGGGGTGAGGAGAGTCAGTTATGGGAGATTATCAGGCAAAGTGCAGTAATCAGGGCAAGGTTGGTATTGTAGATTTAGGTCTTTGCTTCTCAAATGATAAGAGTTTCTAGAGTTTAGTCATCCTCCTCTTCCTGGTACAGAAAGGAAGACACCCTCACAAAAGGAAATTTTTCTTATAAATGTCTCTTAAAAAAGGGTAATTTCTACTCAGTTTTTAGAACTTTTCCTGTGTCTGTACTTTCTTAAAAATAATCAGACTAAAATAATGCTTTTACCAAAAAGGCATATTTGGGGCAAATTCTGCTCCCCTTAATGTTCTTTTGAATCTCAATTATTTTTCTACCTCACAACATTTTTCACTTTCCTTCTGTGACGTCAGTACAAAAGAGTAAGTATCAAAATATCATTTATTGGGGGGCTTACTGAGGCTGTGCCCTCTACCAGGTTATTTATATATATTTTCTAAACTTGTAGGTGAAGAAAAGGATTCCTTGAGAATATTCTTTGATTATGAACCATTTCTGTGATACCTGGTAAGAGTGGGAACCTCATTTCAGGTCCAAATCTCTCTGGCTCCAAATTCCAAGTGTAAGCTAAGCAGGCAGGACCCTATGGGGTCTTCCTGGGACATATCCCTCTCCCATATCCTCTGTTTTAGCTCCTCTCTGAAGTACCTAGATATCAGTATCTGATGCAAATTTCCTGAGTTGTACAGATGCTAAAATCCCCACCAAAAGGAAGAAATTAACATTAGACATTAACTACTTGATGACCATGAGCACATAGCCCCATAAGGATTGATGATGTCTACCCCTGTGATACTTCCCTGTTACCTCACCATCAACCAATCAATTGTGCATGAGCTGATCACATACCCTGAGAACCCCACTCCCTAACCTGGACTTTAAAAATACGTTGCTGAAACCCACTGGGGAGTTCTGGGTTTTTGAGCATGAGCCACCCATTTTCCTTATAATAAATGCTACACTCTCCTTCACTACAACCCGGTGTCAGTAGATTGAGCATGGGTGAACGGACCCAAGTTTGTTTCTGTAACACATATGCCTTCTTCTGCAAAGCTTGCAAAGCTTATAGGATAAAGAAAGCAAGATTATGAACATTAATGAAATAGTGTCAGACAATCAGATTGAAAATTGAATGTCTAAAGCTCTAAGAATTTGTTTGAATACATTCTGGGAATTTTCCAAGTAAGCTTGCTTTACTAAAAGATAACCTGTGTAAGTAAAATGGCCATTCGTGTAAAAGTAGTTGCAGCTCTCTAGTAGCTGGGATCTTTTACCTAAGCTGGTCAGAGTATTTGGCATATATTTTTCCATTGATGTCTCAAAAGAAGTAATGATTATCACCACCTTATTTTAAAAATTTAATGTTAAGCCACCACAAGGTGAAGTCCTTAGCACTATTTTTATCAGGGGGACACCTGGAATTGAATAACTCCTGGCAAATTGTTCACAAGAAACTGAACAAATCAGATCACTTGATCCTAAGCATCTCAGTTGCTCAGTAAGTACCAATTACAGTTATCTGATACAGTTTGCATCACATCAGACACAAGAAGGCTCACTCTCAGATGTCACATCTTGTGTGAAGAAAAAGAATAAAGCAGGAAAGAAGTGGCTCATGTCAGCTATGCACTTCTATATAAAGGAAGTTGTAGTTCTTTGAAAAACTTAACCATTGGTCTGAGTTCAGAACCCAAAGCAGTATGTTTTTTCTTTTCTGACACTAAGCTTTCTTTTTTTAATCACCAGAGCTAATTCTAGAGCATCCAAGAGAATGATTAAATAAGAAGAGACAAAAATGTAAAATAAAATTAAATCCAAAATATTATGCATCTTCTGCTTAGATGAACTTTCCACACTTTTATTACACAAATACCTTTGCATTCCCTATTTCTGATCTTATTTACAACATGTTCTCTGGCTTTAAATGCTTTATATTGAAGTTCTGTTTCAGGGTACAACTGTATTCTGGGGAAAGGTATTAAAGTCACTCAATGGTAACGTATCTAAATGCCTTCTTGAATATATATACAGTTGCTATTATAGAACCAGGGAAATATTGTTCCCTTTTCTAGAAGATTTTCAATGTCTGTGCTCTGCAGGTCAACGTATACATAGGACACCTATTATAAATAGTTTTCAACTTAAAATACTGTGCAAAGCAATCAATTAATTGACTTTATCAGTGTGTTAAGGGTTCAAAAATCATTACTGCAGTGCAACTGAGACTGGAGGGAAAGGGGCAGGACACAAACACTAGATAATGAAGAAAGTGTGCAGCTGTTGCGATGTGATAAAGAGCCAGGCTGGAACCAGCTAAAACCAATGTGGCTTTGAGACTAGTCTGGTCATTGACCTTTAGTTAATTATACCTTCATTGTAATACTAAAAATCACTTCCCCTCATGCCATGACAGTTCAAAAATGGACCATAAAAGGCCAAAATGTGGGCAGTGGTCCAATTCCTGAGAAATCCCACTTGACCCCTGAAGAAGCCTATAAAATTACTTAACCAATAAATACCTAGGACCTCATGCCCTGGGGCCGCTCTCACTTTCTGAGATGGTCCACATTCTGCCTATGGAATATGTATCTCTCTAAATAAATTGTGCTTTTCCTTTACTCTGGCTCGCTCTTGAATTCTTTCCTCAAAGCCAAGAACCCTCACTTGGAGGTCTGTCTTAAGGACTCCTGCAGGTCCCAGGATGTGACATTTCCCTCTACTGCAATGTAATAATAAGGACATAGGTTTGAGTGTCAAACAGATTAGTGGCAAATTTAGTAGCTGAGTAATTTGATGCCAGTGACTTAATCTCTCTGAGTTTTCTCATGCAAAGTATTGACATAATAATAACAATTTCAATAGATGTAGTTAGAATTAAATGATAATTTATGAAAAGTACGCTGATTATGACAAACACACAGTGAACACTTAATGATGTTTCATGTCTTTGCTATTCTTGGCTAATATAGGCCACCTGCCTTTGAGACTTTCATATATCATCTGGGGAAACAGATATATAACCACAGATAATTAGTATACAATGTGATAATTATATATGCCATCTGCCATGGAGAAGGTAAAACGATGGATATGTTTCTTTTTTCAGCTTTATTGAGGTATAATTGACAACATTGTAAGATATTTAAAATGTACAACATGATGATTTGATAGACATATACATTGTGAAAGGATTTCCCCCCACTGAGTTAAATAACACATGGATTACCTCACATATATACCTTTTATTTGATGAGAACATTTAAGTTATACTCTTTTAGTAAATTTCAATTATACAACACAGTGTTATCAACTATAGTCGATACGTCCAACATTAGATCCTCAGACCTTATTCATCTTATAACTGAAAGTTTGTACTCTTACTACCTCTCCCTATTTCTCCCACCAACACCCACCCCTGTCTGCTCCAGGCCCTGGCAACCACTTTTCAATTCTCTGTTCCTATGAGCTTGATTTTTTTTTTTAAAGATTCCACATATAAATTATACTATACAGTATTTGTCCTTCCTCTGTCTGACTTACTTCACCTGCCCTTCAGGTTTATTCATGTTGTGGTAAATGGAAGGATTTTCCTCTGTTTTAAGGCTGAATAATGTGTACGTGTGTGAGTGTATACATAGACTGATAAATGAATAAAGAAAATGTGATATATATATATATGTACACATGTATATATATATATATATATATATATATATATATATATATATCACATTTTCTTTTTCCATTTATTCATTTATGGACACTTAGATTGTTTCCATACCTTGGTTATTGTGAAGCTACAATGAACATGGGAATACAAAAATCCTTTGGATATATACCCAGAAGTGAAATTGCTAGATCATATGGTAGTTCTATTTTTAATTTTTGAGGAACCACCATATTATTTTCCATAGTGGCTTTACCAGTTTACAGTCCTACCAACAGTGTACAGTGTTCCCTTTTCTTCACATCCTCACCAGCATTTGTTATCTCCTGACTTTTTGGTAATAGACATCCTAGTAGGTGTGAAGTATAATTCATTGCTGTTTTGATTTGCATTTCCCTCATGATTAGTGATATTGAGAACTTTTCCATGTACCTTTTGGCCATTTACATGTCTTCTCTGAAAAAAAATGTCACTTCACGTCTTTTGCCCAATTTTTATTTGTTTTTTTACTCTTGTGTTGTATGTGTTTCTTGTATGTTTTAGATACCCTTATTAGATATATGGTTTTCAGATATTTTTCTGCTATTCCATATGTTGCTTTTAATTTTTTTGATGGTTTCTTTTGCTGTGCAGAAGCTTTTTTGTTTGTTGTAGTCCCACTTGTTTATTTTTGCTTTTGTGCCTTGCTTATGATGTTAAATCCCCAAAGTCATTGCCAAGGCCAATGTCAAAGAATTTACCCCTATGTTTTCTTCTAGGGGTTTTATGGTTTCAGATCTTTTTGGGTTTTTTTGTAGTACACAGGCCTCTCACTGTTGTGGCCTCTCCTGTTGCGGAGCACAGGCTCCGGACGCGTAGGCCCAGTGGCCATGGCTCACGGGCCCAGCCACTCCACGGCACGTGGGATCCTCCCGGACCAGGGCATGAACCCGTGAGCCCTGCATCAGCAGGCGGACTCTCAACCACTGAGTCACCAGGGAAACCCAGTTTCAGATTTTATGTTCAAATTTTTAACTCATTTTGAACTGACTTTTGTGTATGGTGCAAGATAGGGGTCTAGTTTTATTCTTTTACATATGACTGTCCTGTTTTCCCAACACTGTTTATTGAAGAGACTCTCGTTTATTTAAGGGCTCTCTATTCTGCTCCTTTGATCTGTGTGTCTGTTTTAATGCCAATAACATACTGCTTTGATTACTACAGCTATAACTCAGGCTTTGTTCTTCTTTCTCAAGATTGTTTTGGCTAATTGGGGTGTTTTGTTGTTCCACACAAATTTCAGGATTGTGTTTTCTATTTCTGTGGAAAATGCCATTATAGTTTTCATAGGGATATCATTGAATTTATAGATCCATTTTGGTTGTATGGGTGTTATAATAATATTCTTCTAATTCATGAATACAAAATATCTTTTCATTTAATTGTGTCATTTTCTATTTCTTTCATCATAGTCTTATAGTTTTCAGTGTACAGATATTTTATCTCTTTAGTTAAATTTATTCCCAAGTATTTTATTCTTTTTGATGCTATTTTAAATTGAATTGTCTTAATTTCTTTCTGATAGTTCATTGTTAGTATAAAAACACAACTGATTTTTGCATATTGATTTTGTAATATGCAAATATACTTCATTTGTTTATTCTAACAGTTTTTTGGGTGGATTCTTTAGGGTTTTCTACCTATAGGATTATGTCATCTGTAAACAGAGATAATTTTATGTCTTCCTTTCCAATCTGTATGCCTTTCTTTTTGATTTCTTTCTTTTACTTGCCCGATTGCTCTAGTGAGGACTTCCAGTATTATGTTGAATAAAAGTGGTGTGATGGGCATCCTTGTCCTGTTGTTTATCTTAGAGAAAACTTTTTACTATTGAGTTTAATGTTAGCTGTGGGCTTGTCATTTATCACCTTTATTATATTGAGGTATGTTCCCTCTATAACCAGTTTAATGAGAGTTTTCATCATGAATGGATGTTGAATTTTGTCAAATACTTTCTCTATATCTATTGAAATTATTATATGACTTTTTCCCTTGTTTTGTTAATGTGGTGTATCAAATTTATTGATTTGCCAATGCTGAACCATCTTTGCATCCCTGGAATAAATTCCACTTGATCATGGTGTATGATCCTTTTAATGTAGCATTGAATTCAATTCATTAATTTTGTTGAGGATTTTTACATCTCTGTTCATCAAGGTTAGTGGCAGGTGAAATGTCCACCAGCTTTCCCAGTCTTGGGAGGATCACAGCCAGCCACACAGATGAGTGCTAAATTTGAATCCAGACCCTCAGGCAGCAGTTGTAGAGTATGTAGTCAGAACCCTTTCAGGGAAATAATGGCAGATGGGCGTTTCTGCCTGCTCCCTCTGTGCTGAGCATTGGGGAGATATCACCATGAGTGCTTATACTCTTAAACAACTGCTTCTTTGTTCGCAGCTGCCCTTTAGGTTTCATAATTGCAAGTCCTATAGGCTATCAGAGCAAGACTATCTGTGGGCCCAGCCCTTTAGCAGCCACAAAAGCTGGGGCACCAGAAGTGTGCACAAATTCTTATCAGGGAGATACCAGCAACTTGATTTTTATTGTTGGAGTGGGTCAGATGGAGAGAGTAGAGAAATGTCTGCCAGCTTCCCCAGTCCCTAGGAAATATTGAAGCCAGCACCTAGATGATATTAAATTAGAAACTGGACCTTCAGGCAGCAGGTGTAAAGTATGGAGATGGATCCCTTTCAGGGAGACACTGGGAGGTGCTATTTCTGCCTGCTCTTTCTGTGCTGAGCCCTGGGAATAGCCTTGGAGAGTGCTCTATGCCAGCGCTCCTTAGAATGTGCTCCTTTGTTTTCTACAGTCATATGGAACTTGTGGACACAAGCCCTACTGACTTTCAGAGGGTGTTTGGGGGGCCCATGCCTCAGGTGGGAGCTATAAAAATTGTGGTGCAGGTGTGCAGTCCAAACACTTCCAGCTCAGGGAAGGTGGGAGTTGGAGATTCCTTTCTGATTATATGGCACTGTGCTGGGGATGGGGTTTGAGGCTAGAGTGTGTCTTAGTCTTTCCTACCTATTTTGATGTGGGTATTTTCTCATTTACCTGATGTGTAGCAGTTGCTCAGTTAGTTTATGGATTTCTTTCTGAGAGACTTGCTGCATAGGTAGCTGTACATCTGGTGTATCTGTGGAGGAAGTGATTTCAGGAACCACCTATGTTACCCTCTTGGTCAACTCTAGATCTCTTCCTTCTTGAAATATAACATTAAGATGGAGACATTTGTGCAACTTCTTGAAGTTTCAGAAGTATTTTAGGAGAGTAATGCCAAACAAATATTTCAAGTAGAAGGTATGGAACACGATCTGCTATTTTGAGCTGTCATTGCACTTTCTACATAAATCTCTTATAGCGGTTGTCCATAATATATGGCATGTTTCTTAAAATACATCTGTTTTATATCTGTTGGTCTTAAGGTAAAGATTCTGGCTTATCCATTTTTATATTTCCAGAACCTAGCATAGCATATTTCACATAGAATATATTGTCAAATATTTTGCTGTGGAGATAATTATCCCCAAATCATGAAGGTCTGAAGATACAGGTTGTGTTCAAGAAACACTGATGGTGCCGTTGACCAAGTGGTTGAGGCAAGAGGCCAAACTGAGACATGTCATCAATTCTATGCTAGAAATAGAAAATAGATCTTGTAGGCATTCACTGGCCATTGGCAATTTTTATCCTGGTGGGACAAAAAGCTTTTTTAAACAAAGAAAGTAGACAACACAATCCTTCATTTTATTAAATTGCTACTTTATTGAACTTAGGGATATATTGATCATTATACAAAACTTTTCATTGATACTTTAGTTTTTCATATATCAGTGTTAAAATGCCCCAATCTTGTTTAGTTCATTTAATTTGTATCAAGTCTAGGGTGGCTGTCTTGGACTAATTTCTACACAGGACAAGTATAACTGATGAAGAAGCACAGATATAAACTGGAGTCGAATTAGGAGGCAAGGAATGAAGGGAAAAAATGCACCTTTGAGACATCATCCCAAGTGGACTTTTTTTTTTTTTAACATCTTAATTGGAGTATAATTGCTTTACAATTGTGTGTTAGTTTCTGCTTTATAACAAAGTGAATCAGTTATACATATACATATGTTCTCATATCTCTTCCCTATTCTGTCTCCCTCCCTCGTACCCTCCCTATCCCACCCCATTAGGTGGTCACAAACAACTGAGCTGATCTCCCTGTGCTATACAGCTGCTTCCCACTAGCTATCCATTTTATGTTTGGTAGTGTATATATGTCCATGCCACTCTCTCACTTTGTCACAGCTTACCCTTCACTCTACCCATATCCTCAAGTCCATGCTCTAGTAGGTCTGCATCTTTATTCCCGTCTTACCCTAGTTTCCTCATGACCATTTTATTTCTTAGATTCCATATATATATGTGTTAGCATACGGTATTTGTTTTTCTCTTTCTGACTTACTTCACTCTGTATGACAGACTCTAGGTCCATCCACCTCACTACAAATAATTCAATTTTGTTTCTTTTTATGGTTGAGTAATATTCCATTGTATATATGTGCCACATCTTCTTTATCCATTAATCCAATGATGGACAATTAGGTTGCTTCCATGTCCTGCCTATTGTAAATAAAACTGCAATGAACATTTTGGAACAAGACTCTTTTTGAATTATGGTTTTCTCAGGGTATGTGCCCAGTAGTGAGATTGCTGGGTTGTATGGTAGTTCTATTTTTAGTTTTTTAAGGAACCTCCATACTGCTCTCTATGGCTGTATCAATTTACATTCCCACCAACAGTGCAGTAGTGTTCCCTTTTCTCCACAACCTCTCCAGCATTTATTGTTTCTAGATTTTTTGATGATGGTCATTCTGACTGGTGTGAGATGATATGTCATTGTAGTTTTGATTTGCATTTCTCTAATGATTAATGATGTTGAGCATTCTTTCATGTGTTTGTTGGCAATCTGTATACCTTCTTTGGAGAAATGTCTATTTAGGTCTTGTGCCCATTTTTGGAATGGGTTGTTTCTTTTTTTGTTATTGAGCTGCATGAGCTGCTTGTAAATAATGGAGATTAATCCTTTGTCAGTTGCTTCATTTGCAAATATATTCTCCCATTCTAAGGGTTGTCTTTTGGTCTTGTTCATGGATTCCTTTGCTGTGCAAAAGCTTTTATATTTCATTAGGTCTCATTTGTTTATTTTTGTTTTTATTTCCATTTCTCTAGGAGGTGGGTCAAAAAGGATCTTGCTTTGATTTATATCATAGAGTGTTCTGCCTATGTTTTCCTCTATGAGTTTGATAGTGTCTGGCCTTATATTTAGGTCTTTAATCCATTTTGAGTTTATTTTTGTTTATGGTGCTAGGGAGTGTTCTAATTTCATACTTTTACATGTACCTGTCCAGTTTTCCCAGCACCACTTCTTGAAGAGTCTCTCATTTCTCCACTGTATATTCTTGCCTCCTTTATCAAAGGTAAGGTGACCATATGTGTGTGGGTTTATCTCTGGGCTTTCTATCCTGTTCCATTGATCTATATTTCTGTTTTTGTGCCAGTACCATACTGGCTTGATTACTGTAGCCTTGTAGTACAGTCTGAAGTCAGGGAGCCTGATTCCTCCAGCTCCATTTTTCGTTCTCAAGATTGCTTTGGCTATTTGGGGTCTTTTGTGTTTCCATACAAATTGTGAAATTTTTTGTTCTACTGTTGTGAAAACTGCCAGTGGTAGTTTGATAGAGATTACATTGAATCTGTAGATTGCTTTGGGTAGTAGTGTCATTTTCACAATGTTGATTGTTCCAATCCAAGAACATGGTATATCTCTGCATCTATTTGTATCATCTCTAATTTCTTTCATCAGTGTCTTATAATTTTCTGCATACAGGTCTTTTGTCTCCTTATGTAGGTTTATTCCTAGATATTTTATTCTTTTTGTTGCAATGGTAAATGGGAGTTTTCTTAATTTCACTTTCAGATTTTTTATCATTAGTGTATAGGAATGCCAGAGATTTCTGTGCCTTAATTTTGTATCTGCTACTTTATGAAATGCATTGATTAGCTCTAGTAGTTTTCTGTAGCATCATTAGATTTCTCTATGTAGAGTACCATGTCGTCTGCAAACAATGACAGCATTACTGCTTCTTTTCCAATTTGGATTCCTTTTACTTCATTTTCTTCTCTGATTGCTGTGGCTAAAATTTCCAAAATTATGTGGAATAGTGGTGAGAGTGGGTAACATTCTCCTGAACTTAGGGAAAATGGTTTCAGTTTTTCACCACTGAGGATGATGTTGGGTGTGGATTTGTCACATATGGATTTTATTATGTTGAGGGAATTTCCTTCTATGCCTACTTTTTGCAGAGTTGTTATCATAAATGGGTATTGAATTTTGTCAAAAGCTTTCTCTGCATCTATTTAGATGATCATATGTTTTTTCTTCAATTTGTTAATATGGTGTATCACATTGATTGATTTGCATATAATGAACAATCCTTGCATTCCTGTAGTAAACCCCACTTGATCATACTGTGTGAACCTTTTAATGTGCCATTGGATTCTTTTTGCTAGTATTTTGTTGAGGATTTTTGCATCTATGTTCATCAGTGATATTGACCTGTAGTTTTCTTTCTTTGTGACCTCTTTGTCTTGTTTTGGTACAAGGGTGATGGTGGCCTCATAGAATGAGTTTGAGAGTGTTCCTCCATCTGCTATATTTTGGAAGAGTTTGAGAAGGATATGTGTTAGCTCTTCTCTAAATGTTTGATAGAATACGCCTGTGAAGCAATGTGGTTTTGGGCTTTTGTTTTTTGGAAGATTTTTAATCAGTTTCAATTTCAGTGCTTATGATTGGTCTGTTCATATTTTCTATTTCTTCCTGCTTCAGTCTCGGCAGGTTGTGCATCTCTAAGAATTTGTCCATTTGTTCCATGTTGTCCATTTTCTTGGTATAGAGTTGCTTGTAGTAATCTCTCATGATCCTTTGTATTTCTGCAGTGTCAGTTTTTACTTCTCCCTTTTCATTTCTAATTCTGTTGATTTGAGTCTTCTCCCTTTTTCTCCTGATGAGTCTGGCTAATGGTTTATCAATTTTGTTTATCTTCTCAAAGAACCAGCTTTTGGCTTTATTGATCTTTGCTATCATTTCCTTCGTTTCTTTTTCATTTATTTCTGATCTGATCGTTATGATTACTTTCCTTCTGCTAACTTTTGGATTTTGTTGTTTTCTTTCTCTAATTGCTTTAGGTGCAAGGTTAGGTTGTTTAATTGAGATGTTTCCTGTTTCTTAAGGTAGGATTTTATTGCTATAATCTTCTCTCTTAGAACTGCTTTTGCTGCATCCCATAGGTTTTGGGTCATTGTGTCTCCATTCTCATTTGTTTCTAGGTATTTTTTCATTTCCACTTTGATTTCTTCTGTGATCACTTCATTATTAAGTAGTGTATTCTTTAGTCTCCATAAGTTTGTATTTTTTACAGATCTTTTCCTATAATTGATATCTAGTCTCATAGTGTTGTGTTCAGAAAAGATACTTGATACAATTTCAGTTTTCTTACCCAGACTTGATTGGTGACCCAAGATATTATCTATCCTGGAGAATATTCCATAAGCACTTGAGAAAAATGTGTATTCTCTTTTTTTTTTGGATGGAACGTCCTATAAATATCAATTAAGTCCATCTTGTTTAATTGTATCATTTAAGGCTTGTGTTTCCTTATTTATTTTCATTTTGGATGATCTGTCCATTGGTGAAAGTGGGGTGTTATGGTCCCCTACTATGATTGTGTTACTGTCGATTTCCACTTTTATGGCTGTTAGTGTTAGCCTTATGTATTGAGGTGCTCCTATGTTGGGTGCATTAATATTTAGTATTGTTATATCTTCTTCTTGGATCAATCCCTTGATTATTATGTAGTGTTCTTCTTTGTCTCTTGTAATAGTCTTTATTTTAAAGTCTATTATGTCTGATATGAGAATTGCTACTCCAGCTTTCTTCTGATTTCCATTTGCATGGAATATCTTTCTCTATCCCTTCACTTTCAGTCTGTATGTGTCCCTAGGTCTGACATGGGTCTCTTGTAGACAGCATATATATGGATCTTGTTTTTGTATCCATTCAGCCAGTCTGCGTCTTAAGCTGGGAGAATTTAATCCATTTACATTTAAGGTAATTATCGATATGTATGTTCCTATTACCATTTACTTAATTGTTTCGAGTTTTTTTCCTGTAGGTCTTTTCCTTCTCTTGTGTTTCTTGCCTAGAGAAGTTCCTTTAGCATTTGTTGTAATGCTGGTTTAGTGGTGCTGAACTCTCTCAGCTTTTGCTTGTCTGTAAAGGTTTTAAGTTCTCCATCAAATCTGAATGAGATTTTTGCTGGGTAGAGTAATCTTGGTTTTAGGTTTTTCTCCTTCATCACTTTAAATATGTCCTGCCACTCCCTCCTGGCTTGCAGAGTTTCTGCTGAAAGATCAGCTGTTAACTTTATTGGGATTCCCTTGTGTCTTATTTGTTGTTTTTCCATTGCTACTTTTAATATGTTTTCTTTGTATTTAATATTTGATAGTTTGATTAATATGTGTCTTGGTGTGTTTCTCCTTGGATTTATCCTGTATGGGACTCTCTATGCTTCCTGGAGTTGATTAACTAATTCCTTTCCCATATTAGGGAAATTTTCAACTATAATCTCTTCAAATATTTTCTCAGTCACTTTCTTTTTTTCTTCTTCTTTTTGGACCCCTATAATTAGAATGTTGGTGCATTTAATGTTGTCCCAGGGGTCTCTGAGACTGTCCTCAGTTCTTTTTATTCTGTTTTCTTCATTCTGCTCTGCAGTAGTTATTTCCACTATTTTATCTTCCAGGTCACTTATCCGTCCTTCTGCTTCAGTTATTCTGCTATTGGTCCCTTCTAGAGTATTTTTAATTGCATTTATTGTGTTGTTCATCATTGCCCATTTCCTCTTTAGTTGTTCTAGGTCCTTGTTAAATGTTTCTTGCATTTTCTCTATTCTATTTCCCAGATTTTTGATCATCTTTACTATCATTATTCTGAATTCTTTTTCAGGGAGACTGCCTATTTCCTCTTCATTTGTTAGTTCTGGTGGGTTTTTACCATGCTCCTTCATCTGCTGTGTGTTTTTCTATCTTCTCATTTTGCTTATCCTACTGTGTCTGGGGTCTCCTTTTTGCAGGCTGCAGGTTCGTAGTTCCCGTTGTTTTTGGTGGCTGTCCCCAGTGGCTAAAGTTGGTTCAATGGGTTGACTAGGTTTCCTGGTTGAGGGGACTAGTGCCTGTGTTCTGGTGGATGAGGCTCGATCTTGTCTTTCTGGTGGGCAGGTCCACGTCTGGTGGTGTGTTTTGGGGTGTCTGTAGCCTTATTATGATTTTAGGCAGCCTGTCTGCTAATGGGTGGGGTTGTGTTCCTGTCTTGCTAGTTGTTTGACATAGGGTGCCCAGCACTGTAGCTTGCTAATCATTGAGTGAAGCTGGGTTGGTGTTGAGTTGGAGTTCTGTGGGAGATTTTCACCATTTGATATTTCATGGAGCTGGGAGGTCTCTTGTGGACCTGTGTCCTGAAGTTGGCTTTCCCACCTCAGAGACACAGCGCTGACTCCTGGCTGGATCACCAAGAGCCTTTCATCCACTCGGCTCAGAGTAGAAAGGAGAAAAAATAGAAAGAAAGAAAAGAAAGAAAGAAAGAAAGAAGGAATGAAAGAAAGAAAGAAAGAAAGAAAGAAAGAAAGAAAGAAAGAAAGAAAGAAAGAAAGAAAGAAAGAAAGAAAGGAAGGAAGGAAGGAAGGAAGGAAGGAAGGAAGGAAGGAAGAGGATGAAATAAAATAAGATAAAGTAAAGTTATTAAAATAAAAAACAATTAGTAAGAAAAAAACGTTTTTTAAAATTATAAAACAAAACAAAACAAAAAACAGATGGACAGAACCCTAGGACAAATAGTGAAAGCAAAGCTATACAGACAGAGTCTCACACAGAAGCATACACATACACACTCACAAAAAGAGTAAACGTGGAAAAAATAATATATCTTGCTCCCTAAGTCCACCTCCTCAAGTTGGGATGATATGCTGTCTATTCAGGTGTTCCACAGATGCTAGGAACATCAAGTTGATTGTGGAATTATAATCTGCTGCTCCTGAGGCTGCTGGGAGGGATTTCCCTTTCTCTTCTTTGATCTCAGAGCTCCCATGGTTCAGCTTTGGTTTTGGCCCCACCTCTGTGTGTAGGTCGCGTGAGGCCATCTGGTCTTCTGTCAGACAGGACAGGGTTAATGGAGCAACTTATTCGGGAGCTCTGGCTCAATCAGGCCAGGAGGAGGGAGGAGTATGGATGTGGGGCGAACCTGGCCGGCAGAGGCTGGCATGACGTTGCAGCAGCCTGAGGCGTGCCCTACATTCTCCTGGGGAAGTTGTCCCTGGCTCATGGGACCCTGGCAGTGGCAGGCTCCACAGGCTTCCGGGGGGCGGGGGTAGGTGTGGATAATGACATGTGCTTGCACACAGGATTCTTGGTGGCAGCAGAAGCAACCTTAGCATCTCATGCCCATCTCTGGGGTCCGTGCTGAAAGCCGCAGCTCACGCACATCTCTGGAGCTCCCTTAAGCAGAGCTCTTAATCCCCTCTCCTCACGCACCAGGAAACAAATAGGGAAGAATAATTCTCTTTCCTCTTCCGCAGGTCCAGACTGTTTCCCAGACTCCCTCCCAGCTCGCTGTGGTGCACTAACCCCCTTCAGGCTGTGTTCACGCAGCTAACCCCAGTCCTCTCCCTGGGATCTGACCAAAACCTGAGCCTCAGCTCCCAGCCCCCACCCTCCCCGGTGGGTGAGCAGACAAGCCTCTCAGGCTAGTGACTGCTGGTTGGCACTGATCCTTTGTGCGGGAATCTCTCCACTTTGCCCTCTGCACCCCTGTTGCTGCGGTCTCCTCTGTGGCTCCAAAGCTTCCCCCCTCCGCCACCCACAGTCTCCGCCTGTAAAGGGGCTTCCAATGTGTGGAAACCTTTTCTCCACAGCTCCCTCCCACTGGTGCAGGTCCCGTCCCTATTCTTTGTCTCTGTTTTTTCTTTTTTCTTTTGCCCTACCCAGGTATGTGGGGAGTTTCCTGACTTTAGGGAGGTCTGAGGTCTTCTGCCAGCATTCAGTGGATGTACTATAGGAGCAGTTCCACGTGTAGATGTATTTCTAATGTATCTGTGGGGAGGAAGGTGATCTCTGCATCTTACTCTTCCAGTCATCTTCCTTAACTCCCCCAGGTGGACTTTAATCATACACTTTGGGGCTTCCCTGGTAGCGCAGTGGTTGGGAGTCTGCCTGCTGATGCAGGGGACGCGGGTTCATGCCCCAGTCTGGGAAGATCCCACATGCTGCGGAGCGGCTGGGCCTGTGAGCCATGGCCGCTGAGCCTGCGCGTCCGGAGCCTGTGCTCCACAATGGGAGAGGCCACAACAGTGAGAGGCCCACGTACCACAAAAAAAACACAAAAAACCAAAAAAACAAACATACACTTTGTACATATTAAGGCACATTGGTGATAATTTTCCTCCTGCATTCTAAATCCATCAGGTATTCTCAGGGTACATGTATCTAAGAAATCTGGAACATATCTCTGAAAAATCTATCATATTCCTTCTGGGCCCAGAATAGAATTTTAGCAACACATCTGGACGTCTTTTAATTTCTTAAAGAGCAAAAAGTTGGTAGAATTCCCCTAATCTGGAAGATATTATTTTTTGTACTATTTGTGATATAAATTACTATTTGTAATTTTATTTTTATACTATTTTATAATATAAGAATTATTATAATTTTGGTAGTACAGACACATTGCAGCTATTTAGTACTTCTGACATTTTAAGACAGCTATGCATGAACAATGAATTGGACAGTTTTATAGGTATTATGATCTGATTAAATAAATTAAAAAATTTTTTTTTTCTTTTTGTGGTATGCAGGCCTCTCACTGTTGCAGCCTCTCCCATTGCAGATCGCAGGCTCTGGATGAACAGGCTCAGTAGCCATGGCTCATGGGCCCAACCTCTCCGCGGCATGTGGGATCTTCCCAGACTGGGGCACGAACCTGTGTCCCCTGCATTGGCAGGTGGACTCTCAAACCACTGTACCACTAGGGAAGCCCAATAAAATTATTTTTAAGGCAAGACAAGAAAATTCTTAAATTATCTGTCCATTCGAGATACTACCCCCTCCCATTTAGTGTACACTGTATATCTGTATTATACATTATCTAGATCCCCATGGAAGATACGGGTATGCCTACTTACAAAAACAAACAAACAAAAAACAAAGAAAAAAGAAAGAAAAGAAAAGAAAAAGGCAATTTCCTCTTGACACCAGCAAGGTAACTCCTCCTTAGTAGATAACATTTGTTTCTTAATCTTGTAAGTGATCATCATGACCCACTACATGCCTTGTTGGATTATAAACTGTCAGTATGTTACTTTGATGTACAAACTGTCTACTGAAGAAAAACACACAACCTAAAAATACGAGTTAAGTTTTACTTGGGGATCTTACTGAGGACTATATCCCAGGAGACAACCTCTCAGGTCACTCTCAAGAACTGCTCCAAAGAGGTAAGGGAGAAGCCAGGATATATAGGAATATTTTTGCTGCAAAAAATATGTAGTAGAACATCAAACAATTATGGTTAATCACACAAAAAACAGACAGTCAAGTTAATTATTTTAGCATTTTTCTATACCTGGGAAGATACAAGGATCTGGGTTCCTTGAAGTTATTCCTTAGATATGCATCTTAACTATTAAAAACCAGTGTTCAAAGTAGAGAATTCTTCCTGTTTTTATCCATCTTGAATTCCCCTCAGGGTGCACTGTCAGTGGGCAACTGCTGTGGCTGATGGCTTAATCCTTATAGAAATGGGGTGCCAGGCAACATTCTTTGTTTGCTGGAATGTCAGGCAACTTTCCTAGTCCACAAACCCTTTGTCTCAAAAACTTATATGACTGTGCTTTGACCTCTAACAGGCAGAACAGTCCTCAGAGCTTTGTGAAAGACTATCTCCCAGGTTATATTCCTTAGGTTGGCTGGAATAAAATTTTCCATTTCTTTCTTGGATTGACTATTGATTATTTTTTCATTGACAGGTCTATAATTAGAAAATGTCACATATGAAAATGAGTATGGTTATTTATTTTCTATCGGGTTCCTGGATCAAGTCTAAGATGGGAGAGATTGGGGCTTTCCCCACACAAACAGTAAACAATCCCCCAGACACCAGCTACGTATTCTATAATTCAGGTCAATTCTGAAACTATTTACCTGGAGATAGCATCATATACACCACTCCCCACCACACTTCAGGTATCACCTTACTTGGGCTTTTGACCAACTGGCTATGAATCAGAGGTTCATTGGGTTTGATTAATTTGCTAGAGCAGCTCATATAGCTCACAGAAAGAGTTTACTTACTAGATTATGGATTTATTACAAAGGGTATAACTCAGGAACAGCCAGTTGAAAGAGATATAGGGAAAGATATAGGGAAAGAACACAGAATTTCCATGCTCTCTGCAGGTGTGCCAATCCCCCTGAACCTCCATGTGTTGTTCACCCATCCAGAAGCTCTCTGAACCCCATTATTTTGTGTTTTGATGGAAGCTTCCTTACATAGTCATGGTTGATTTAATCATTGGTCATTGGTGATTGATTCAACCCCTAGTCCCTCTCCCATCTCCGGAGGTTGAGGGAGTGAAACTGAAAGTTTAAACCCATCAATCACTTGGTTGGCTCCACTTGCAAAGAGACCCCATCCTTAGGTGGAGTCCAAAAGTTACTCATTGACATAACCAAAGACACCATTATGGATCTCATCACTTAGGAAATTCTAAGGGTTTTAAGAACTCTGTGCCAAAAACAGTGATGAAGACCAAATATATATTTTTTATTATAAATCACAAAATCACATATTTATAACCAGATCATTTAGAGAGAACAGCTCAGTTTCATTCCAAAAAGTTGGGTGTCAACACATTCTGAAAAGGGTTATTAGTAATGCTATGGAAGTTTTTTTCTATGTCTATTCACTTGCAGATCTTAAAAGAATGAAACTGTTAAGAGTATGAGAACTGGGAGTCTTGAAAGACAATGAAAGAGTAGAAGAAGGTGTTACTTGAATACATATATTTTTGTTTTAAGATCTAAAGTCCTAAGAGTTTGGGTTTTAAATAGTTGTTCCAATTTGAGAATGGTAAAGTGGACAAAATATACATATTTGCAGGTGTAGAAATATATAATTACATAATAATATTCCTGGAGACATATTTGAGACCAAATTCAAATTTCTTACGAATACAGGTTTTGCATTGAGAGTCTTTATAACATTTGGAGATCCAGCTGACTGTGATGGAGGAAATCACCTCCATCACCTCATGGGGCAGTTTATTTTATCTAGGGGAAAGTCTAGTGATGAAGAAATTAATTTAACAGTCTGGAGGGGTACACATCAAACCCATGATAGTGGTTATTTTTGGCAAGGGGTAAGGTAGGGGCAGAAATTGAATATATTACATCAAAGGAACTCTTGTTTTACCTGTAATGCTTAATCTTTTAAATTTACTGGTTTTATGTGTTTATTATCTAATTGAAATAGATTTTAAATATATTATTTCTTTGGTTAATCAAAATTATTCTCCATTTATTTCCTATGGTTTACATCTTTAAGGAACGCTAAGAATATACCTATCTAAAAATGATAGCTTTTAAAATAGATGAAAGCAATTATATCTCCCCTAGATAATCCTTCCAGGAAAAATATTTTCATTTAACCATTTTTCACATTCACTGAAACAAATATTTGTTGAATAGGAATAAGACATTGTCTTGGGGAGATGGACATAGTAACATAAAGGAACAAATACATATTATTTATATGTAATAAATATTCCAAAATCTGTTACAGAAATCTGTCAAAAGACCAAGTCCAAAGACCAAGGCAATCACCTGCCTGGGAGAATCAGAAAAGGCTTCAGCAAGAAGATGACATTTACAAAAGTTGGCAAAGTTAGACAAGAGCTGTTAAAATAAGGGAGAAATATAACACATTCAAAAGAAGTTTCTAAGACAGAATCGACAGAATTTTGTGTTGATTAAACAAAGATGACTGAAAAGAAGAGAAAGGTGTTAGTAGTGAGTGATACCAAGATTAGTATCTTATGTGGAGCAGCTTGGACAGAAATTTTTAATTAATTGCACTTTGAATGGGAAGAACATTTGCATGGTACAAATCCAAAAGTTTTAAAAGGGAGCACAATAAAAATCTCCCTTGGTTCTCATTTTCATAGGCAAGGGGAATGTTTTTACATTTACTTTTAAAATCTTTTTTGAGGTAAATTGATATAGAAGCTTAGAATACATTACACCGCCGGACAAGTTTGACATATACATGTACCTATAAAATCATCACCACAGTCAAGATAAACATAAAATCACCCCCAACACTTTCCTTGGACCACTTCATATTCTCTCCTTACTCCCCTTCCTTGAACACTTCTGGGCTCCAGCAAACCTTATTCTGCTTTCTGTAACTATGGATTGGCATTTATTCTAAATAACTTTGTAAAAATGGGATCATATACAATGTGTTCTTTTTTATCTGGCTTCTTTCACTAAGCATAATAGTTTTAAGATTTATCTATATTGTTGTATGCAACCATTCTTCATACATTCTTATTGCTGAATGGTATTTTGTTATATGAATACACCACAATTTATCTATTAACCTTTTTAAAGATATTGTATTGTTTATAAATTTGGACATTATAAATATAGATTCCATAAACATCCCTGTACATGTTTTTATATGGACATTTGCCTTCATTTCTCATGAGTAAATACCTAAGAGTAGAATGGCTGAGTCTGATGGTAGGTGTATGTATAATTTTTTAAGAAAGTGTCAAACTGTTTTTCAAACAGGTTTATCACATTACATCCCTATCAGCAGTGTATGGAGTTTCAGTTGTCTTCACATCTTTGCCAACAGTTGATATGGTCAATCTTTCAAATTTTAGCCGGTTTAGTAGTTATTTTGTGATACCTCATTGCAGTTTGAATTTGCATTTTCCTGATGACTAACGATATTGAGTAACTCTCCATTTACTTATGTGCTAATTGTACATCTTTCTTAGTGAAATTTCTCTTTATGTCTTGTGCCCATTTGCTATTGAGTTGTGTACATTTATTATTGAGTTTTGAGAGTCTTCTTTCCATTAAAAAATATTCTGAATATAAAGCCTTGATCAAATATGTAATTTTAAAATATTTTCTCCAAGTCTATGGCTTGTCTTTTAATTCCCTTAAGTGTCTTTTGAAGAAGAGAGATTCTCAATTTTGATGAAGTGTTATTTATTAATTTCAATTAGATCTTGCTTTTGGTGTCATATATATCATTGACTAAATTTTCTCCTGTTTGCTTTTGGAAGATTTAGTTTTTATTCTTGAAATTAGGTTTACTATATACCATAAGATAATTTTTGTAAATCATGAAAAGAATGGATTGAAATTCACTTCTTATTTTTATTATGGACTTCTAAATAATTATAACAATATTTATAGAAAAGACTATTCTTTCTCTACTGAATGGCCTTTGCAACTTTGTCAAAAAACAATTGACCTCATTTGTTTGGGACTATTTATGGATTATTCATGCTGTTTCCTGGATTCATTTGTCTCTCTTGATGTCAATACTGCACAGCCTTATCTACTTAAGCTTTAAAATAACTCTTGAAATCAGGTAATATAAGCCTTCCATTTTTTTTCTTTGACAAATTTGTTTTGCCTACTGTAGGTCCTTTGCATTTCTAGATGCATTTTGGGATTAGCTCTCCATTTTTTTTTTACACAAAAATATATCTGCTTTGATCAGAATGGCATTGGAGCTGTAGATCAATTTGAGAAAAAAGACATCTTAAAAACACTGAATTTCTCAAAAGATGAACGAATTGCCTCTCTCCACTCTCCATTTATTTACATGTCTTTCAGTTTCTTTCTGTGGTATTTTGTAGTTTTCAGTGTACAGGTCTTGCATATCTTTTGTCAGATTTATCACTAAGTATTACATATTATTTTAATATTTTACCACTTCTAGTTATTATTAGTGGATGGGTTGGTCTGTATTATCCTCTACTGCCAGAAGAAGTCCTATGGTCACTTATTTTTCCTCATATTACTTAACCTCTCAGCAATACCTTACTTAGCTGATCACTTCTTTATTCTTGAAACCATCTCTTGTCTTGGCCTCTGTAGTACCATATTCTCCTGATTTTTTTCTCGTATTCCTCTTTCTCAAACTGCTTTACTGGTCCTTACTTCTCTGTTTGACCTCAAAATATTAAAATGTCACAGGGCTTAACCCTCTTTCTTCCATTTTTCTACTTCTACAGTTTCTCATTATGTATTCTTCAATGGCATTGTCCCATCTATTTGCTGACATCTACAGAATCTGTATCGTTAGATCTTACCTCTCCAATGAGCTTAATTTGTACTGAGCACATTAATATTGAATGATCTATTTTAAAACTACATTTGAATACCCAAATGATTTCTTAAATTTAACATATGCCTACCCTATATTTCCCCGATTTAAGTAAATTCTACCACAATTTACCTCGTTCTTTAATCCCTATAACCAAGGGTCACTCTTGAGTCTTCTCTGCATCCTCATGTTTAATTTCTCACTCACTCTGTTTGGTTCACCCTCAGATTATATTCTAAATCCATTCAATCATTTTCATTTCCATTGACACCATTCTGGTCTAAGTCACAATTATTTCACCAGGATTACTCTTAATAAATTTCTTTGTGTCAACTGTTGGCCTCTCACTGTCATTTTCTCTGCAGAGAAACTGGGATGATCTGTCAAATGGATCCAATATAATCATATTACTTTCCTACTCAAGATGCTCTAGGAATTTCCCATTTCACTTGGGATAAAATCAGATTTCTTTTTTATGACCTGTAAAATTCTTAAATGATCTTACTCTGCACAGTCATTGTTATTGTTTTATTCTACCACTTGTCACTTGCTTGACTTGGTCAAGCTCATCCTCCCCCACCTAAGGTGTTCACATATGATGTTTTCTCTGCCTTAAAACTTTAACTCCTGATTTTCCTATATCTGGATCCTTCATTTTAGTATTCTGAGCTCAAATACCATAACCTCAGTGGGCATTCATGACCTAGCCTAAATTAGTCCTCAACACCACTTCTAGTCAAAATATTTTGAATCTTATTTCTATCTGCAATTATCTTGTTTATTTATTAATCTTATGCTACAACCTATTAAAATATAAGCTCTAGAAGAAAAGAGTCTTTATTTTTCTGATTCACTATTATATTTGCAGTACCCAGAATAGGATATGGTGATAAATATTTATTAAATGAGTGAATGAAAATAAAAATTGTGAATAAATCAATCCTCTGGATATTTTTTTCATAGGACCTGCTATGAAACCAGATTTTGCATAATGGACTGTGTAAGATTTCTTAGATTATTTTTATATATCTTTATTCATTATCTTGTTGATTTAGATTGGAGGGACTTTAGCTGTTTGAGAACATCACTCTAACAAATCTTTGCAACTTTAGATATCTAACTGATATTAAAAATTACTATCTGATTTGAAAATCATTTTTCTCATCCAGTCAGTTATTAAGTGGTACCAAATAGAGTCAGAAAACTACAGTGCCATAATTGAAGCTTTATTCAGCATGATCTATAGCCATTAATCAATACTTAAGTAATCCTCTAAAGAGTACTGTTACTGGGGGACTTCCCTGGTGGTCCAGTGGTTAAGAATCCACCTTCTAATACAGAGGACACAGGTTCAATTCCTGGTCATGGAACTAAGATCCCACGTGCTGTGGGGGTACTAAGGCCATGCACTGCAACTACTGAGCCCACACACTCTGGAGCCGGAGTGCCACAACTAGAGTGAAGCTCAAATGCTACAACAAAGAGCCTGCCCACCACAATGAAAGATCCCACGTGCCACAGCTGGGACCTAATGCAGCCAAAATAAATAAATAAATAAATTTAAAAAGAGTGAGACATCTCACGTGCTGCAACTGGGACTCAACACACCCAAAATTAATTAATTAATTAATTTTAAAAAGTGCTATTAAAGTTAATATTTATCATTTTATTTCCAAGAGTATTATGTGATACTTTTCTTTGTTGAAATTAATACATCATCTTGGCAGTGATTTGCTGATCAGTAACATTAAAAATTTATCAGAGAAAGAACATTATGTAACTTTTTCCCCCCTACTGGAAAATAATTTTCTTGAGATTCTACCAGCTGTGCAAACTGTTCTGACATTAGGTCCCTTCTTCCTTTGCAATTCTGCCCTTCTTAAGGTGTCCCATGAATACTTTTTCTTCTCCACAGTCTGGAAGCAACCATGGCCAAATTTGGAGGTGACATCAATAAACTTGAGGTCAGTTTTCTTCAGGGCCCGTGATTTGGTCTGCACCAGCAAGGACTCACTCAGGGTGAGCACTTGCTTCTTGGTTCCTACCACGCAGCGTTTGAGCATGACAAAGCCATTGGTCACTTCACCATAGTGGACAAAGCCACACAGAGGCTTGATACTCTTGTCAGACAGATCCTAATCAGTAGAGACATTTTTCTTGATCAGTTTGCGGTCCTTGATGAGGTAGCCCTGGCCAATCTTGTAGGTCTTCTTGTTGATCTCGATGCGGTGATGGTAACCTTTCTGCCTAGCCTGAGCCACAGAGAAGGCCATCTGGGCAGGATGCCATGCCCCAATACAGGTAACTTTATGCAGCCCTCAGTGGATCTTATGGGGCAGCTTCTTGGTGTGCCAATGGCTGGTGATCCCTATGTAGCCTTTGCCCTTGGTCACCCCAATGACAGCAATCATCTCATCCTGCCCAAACACTTGAATCATAGGGACCTGCCACTATAGCCTCTCACCAGCCCAGTCCTGTTTTTCGGCCACAGTGCCTCTGTTCACCTGGATTTCCATGAGGTGGACATTCTTCTGGTGTATAGGAAGCAGGTGCTTCTGGGTGTGGGCAATGACACAGATGACCTGGTAGTACTTCTTCATGCTGGTGAAGTCCCTCTCCAGCTGCTTCTTGCCTTTATGTCCTGACACTTCTTGCAGTATTTGGTAAAGGCCTTCGTCTTACATTTATGCCAGTTTTTATAGAAGTGCCTTTTGCATTCATTGTTAAAATGCTCAGCAAAGATGGTCTTAAAGGTCTGGAGGCCTCGAGGTGTTTCCACATAACCCACAATGCCCAGAGTCACCACGGGCAGAGGCTCCACAATGGTCACAGACTTCACAACTTCCTTCTTGTTTACCTTGCACCCTGGCCTATCGACCTCCCTCACCATGTAGGTCATGCCAGTCTTGTAGCTGAGGAAGGCTGTGAGGTGTACAGGCTTGGAAAACTCATCCTTGGGGAAGCTCTTCACCTTCCTGCAGTGCCAGCTGCTGTGTGCTTCTGAGGCAAAGCCCAGGGACCCATGCCTGGGAGCAGAGAACTTCCAGGGAGACATCTTGCCATAGGATGCTGCCGGTAGAACAACATTATGTTACTTTGGATTAATTTCCTCCCAGGGAACTCATGTTGATTCTCAATTATCCTCACTTTTTATCCTACTTGGTCATTGCCCATTACTTTAACAATCAGTTCTCAAATTTATCAAAAATAACACATAACTTTCCAGAATATGTCATTTTGGAAATGGAATTGTGTATCTGTCTTTGGTCATAATATCATTCGCATTTCCTTTGTTTTCCAAGAATAATGATAGTGGCCATGAAATTGTACCTTGAAATTCACTATTCTGAAAAGCAATTAGTCAAGACTGGAACGAATGGATTAATTTAAAGCCAACAAGTGGTTTCTTATGAGTTCTCAACTTACTTTGAGCTAGAATCCCCTCTTTTTGATGTTTACTTTTTCATTCCTGTTAAAAAAGCTAGGCTGTAGCATGCCATAAATCTTCAAAGTGAAAATACTTCCATGGATGCTATACAAATCTTACTTTGAACTTTGCTTTAAATTAGATTTCAGGTTTCATTGAAAGCAGAGAATTTGAGGAAATGGGATGCATTAAAGACAGTATATTTCATATGTGAATTATCTGCAACTTTAAACATCACAGGGCAACTATGAAAGATGTTGAGAGCAGTGAAACAGGATAAGCTGTTTGTTTTGATAAGTAGTTGTGAAATCAGAGAAGAGGCACTAAGAACATAGAAATAGAAAATAATGTTAAGGGATTAACGCCGATTCATTGATCAGGGGATATACTGACTAAGTTGGCAAGAATAATTAAGAACGAATTATCTAAATAAAATTTTTTCAAGTTAAGAATTTTCTTTGAACTTTGGAAAATATTCACATAAACAAGCGTTTTAAACTATTTATGGGAAATATGTGTTGATAAAGAAATAAAATACATATGAACAAATCAGTTAACAGTGAATATAAGCCTCAACTCCAAACAAAGTCCAGTGACTGTAGATAACACCAGACTATGATTGACTAATACTCAAAGAACAATTAAAAAATGTTTTCCTTTAAATAAGTAATTTTATGCTTTTTAATCTTTTGACTATTCATTTCCTAGAAATATCTAATGTCCTGAAATATTTTCTTTGGTTATGAAACATTTTGTTAGACACTAATCTTCATGATAATTCCTTCTTTCTTCAGTTATGAGACAAGATTCATTCATTAAGAATAAAGTGTACACTAAAATTAACATGTATAAAAATGAACCCTGGAAAGGTAGACTCAAACATGGTAAATATATGCAAGATTTTCTAATAAAAATTCCTAAGAAATGTTTTTGTTTGTTAGAATTTATTATGGATTACGTTTTGAGAAGTTTTCCCCCTACATCTGCTTTTCAGTTCATACATGAGAAATTTATGCAAAGTCTAAGAATTACTATATTATTTATTTATAAAACTTTTCATGCTTATCTCTAAGTGAATTTGGTAAAGCTCAAGATATACATAAAATAAATGTGATAAACAAATAATAGATTGTAAAAAATGTGGAGAGAGGCAGGTCAATATGCTAAAAACTGTAGATGAAGATTCAAATAAGATTTTTTGTCTCCTGCAAGTATTACAGAACATCTGTCCAACCAAGTCAGTTCTCACACAATGATAAAATATCAAAATTTTAAAACTCCCGATGTCTAGCGTAAGACTGGGCTTATGTCAACCAAATAAGATAAACTGTTATAAGTACTTCCTGCAAAAATCCCTATTGTAAATGTGGAGTGGATATTTTGTTTAGAATAATTTACACTGATTGCATATACAAATTAAATTTATGAGATAATTACTTTTTTTACTTTTGCCAAGGTTGAAAGAGTCTTAATTTTCCTATCCTTATTATTAAGCCTTGCTGAGAAGGCTCACTCTCTACCTTCTGACCGTTGAGTTGTCACTTAATGGAAAGGTTGACAAGGCTAAATCTCTTAAACAGGAAGAGGAGTAGAAAAACATAACTCCATGAATTCAATATTGAGAATGCAATCTGGAGCTTGAGAGAATAATTTGGCAAGGCTTTTAGAAGGAATATCCTGTTAACATTTGAAAAAAATAAAATAAATAAATAAAAACAAATGTGGTCCTGAATTTTAAAATTCTATTTGTATCAGAGATTCAGAGAATGACATACAAACTAGAATGAAAGCTTGCCCTATGGCTGTCAGCATTCTAATGGCTTTCTGAGCTGCCACATTGTGACATATATTCATCATGGAGTGAACAGTAAATGCTATCAATAGGGAAAGATAAGAAAAATCAGAAGACACAAGAAAATTGGCTGGTTCTGCATGTTCATAACTTTCATTTTTATAGCATTTATTTACAAAATGTTTCTACATAAAGATTTTCAGTGTTCTTCAGCTTGCAAGAAGCCTCATACAGCATCTTCTGCACTTAACCACAACTGTGATCAGCCTCTCTAAAGAGCCACAGCTCTGAGAAGTCATTAAAAAGTCATTTTCTTTTGGTAAGAATTTTTTTCACGTTCTACTTTCCATTCTTTATTTTGAATCATTTGTCCATAAATTATACCATGTGTCAATGGGAAGACATTATGAGATTTTTAGTTAAGGGGGCACAGGATCTAGTTCAGAGTGCCTTCAAGCTGCTGGATATTATTAAGGTACTGAGGTGTGGTAGGAAGAATTCTAAAAATGATCTGGAAGATTCCCTGAACAGTGTCTGGCACATGGTAAGTGGAATGAATGGATGAACAAGAATTTGTATTCTTGCTTTAATCTGGTGTTCTGATTTTCATCCTTGGCTTTGTATTATGATTATCGCTCTCTTCTTAGGCCTTTGGAATGATCCTTTTGGATCAAGATATTACCTCAACTTCTGCCAAAAACTTCTTTTCTCTGTTACTTTCTACTTATAAGCATAAAGTTCTCTGCAGACAATCCCAACACAGCATTTCCTGTATCATCACCCAATACAGACACAGACCATTGCTTCCATTTCTTTGGTAATCTCTCAGTACAATTGGTTCAGTAAAGACAAGAAAAGATGAAGAACCAAGCTGGAGAAATAGCAAGAACAGAAGTCTACTGCCTCTAGAGAGGCTCTATAGGAAATTACAGTTCAGGACAGGAGGACTGGAAGGTTAAACCACAAGAAACTGGCAATTTTGAGGTAGGAGATAGATGGGCCCTTGTGCTGGACAGCTGGTGTTTGTCAAGTGGAGTAAAATTTAAGCTTTGTTCTCACCTGGACACTCCAAGGACAAAGCTAGTGGCAGAAGCTGAGCTCTGCTGAAGTAAAGAGATAAGATGACCACTCCTGAGGTCAAGGGAAACTTCTCTGCCTGCACATATACAGGAAGGCTCCTTGGGGGTCAAAAAGGGAGGGGGGCACCACCCCATAGTAAGTGTGGATATATACCCACAGGCCTCTGAAGTGGGATCCATCTTAGTGAAAAGTTGTGCATACGTGTTGGGGAGGGTCCTGGGACCAGTCAGGTGTGGAAAAAGAAACAAGATAATTGGCCAAAGATAAACAAAGACCCGGAAGGACTGTCCTATATAAGTGTTTTAAATCACCTCCTTACTGCCCTCCTCATTCAGGATGCCCGCACTACTCTTCCAGTGTGTATTTCTGCCTAGCTTCTGACTTAAAAAAATAAACTTTTTCTCTGTGTGGTCTCCCATACTTTGTGCTGTGTCTCTAATAATAAACTTTGTACCTGTTTTTACAGTTTTAACCTCCTTGAAACATTCTTGCTTTCAAATGGTGGAAACAGCCAGGGCCATTTTGTTTCTAGCCTCTAGCCCCTAGTGGTCTAGCAGCTAGGATTCCTGGTTTTCATCCAGGTTACCCCGGTTCAATTCCTGGGCAGGGAACTAAGATCTCTCTTCAGGACCACTCACTGCTGTCTCTCCGAGATTAATTTGAGTAGATCTAAGGAGATACAAGGCCATAGACAGAAGAAGATTGTTTTTAGCAAGAAATGGATTATAAGTGGGAGAAAATGTGGTTGACATTAAAATTAGTCAGAATGTGAGAATGTACAGAATGAGGAATGTAAGCAAATAAAGATCCACATAGTGTCCTTTATCTGAGCACACTCTGCCTGCAGACTCCTGTACCCCAATTCATAATTGAAATATCATCAATGTAGAAAGCACTTTATAAAATTTAACGTTTCTATTTCCAGGTGAAATTTGAAGTCTTCGTTGGAGTAAATTAACTTCAATTTAACTTTGTACAGATTTTATTTTTATTTTCCTTAAAGGCAATAAAAATGGCACAACCTTACTTCTTCTTAGAAGAATATACTGCTTACATGTGTTAGACGATCTTAAAGAATTCTCCTGTCATTTAGGGATGTTTTAAGTTAAAAAAGGTAAAGCTACCTATGGGGGGTTTATTAATTCTGATAAATAAGATCTTCTCTAAGACAATTTTCAATTTCTCCAAGATCTATTGAAGAGTCTATGAAGAAACATTACTGTAATACCTGAAATAGCTCCCATCTCTCCATTTTAAGAAGCTTCTCTAATGCTCTCAAATATGACATGAAAAAAAAAAATTACCTAGAATGCCCTTTTCTCATTTTCACTTCATTCTTTCTTTCTGGGTAAAAATTCTCTTTCTGCTGAAAGCATCACCTGCTTAATTCCATTAAATTTGAATTTTTATTTTTCCTTTCTTTAGTTTTTATGTCATTGCTTGGTGCTATATTAATTAATATTTATTACAGAGTGTGCTGTAAATGTAAAATATGTAATTGGTAATGTAAATGAAGTTATCATAGTTTTATTTTGTGCTATCTATGGAATTGCATGCTACAGTGGAAAGAGAGCTTTTGATTTTATATTCAAAATTATCTAGAATTGACTTAACTTCTCTGAGCCCTTGTATTCACATTTGCTTGAAGGTCAAGTAATGCATGGGCTTTTAAGTGTCAAGATGGCTTATTAAGTTCCCAGCTCTAATCCTTACTAGCTGTGTCACTTTGACCAATTAATCTAATCTTTTGGGATCTCAATTTTTCATCTGTAAATTGGGGATTATAATAATGTTATCCTTATAGGAATTTTTGTGAGGCTTAAGTGAGATATTTCATGCTGAAAGTGTGACACGTTTCTAGCTTTTATTAAGATTGATGTTATTATCTATAAAGTGGGGAATTCTAGTAACTGTCTTAATAAGCTGGTATAAGGAGTCAGTATGGCAGAATATCTAAACAACAAAGTTTGGATGATATTAGCATCTGAATGCTCCTTTAAAAACTGATCCTTCCCTCCTAATCCCCAATGCATGCAAATACATATTTGTTGTTTTTAAAATACAACAGGACAAAATTGATCCAGCAGTGCATTTTACCTCCTTAGTGGAATTCTACTACGGAGTAGCACATGGACATAGCAGTAGCCTTCGTTGACTTGTCCTCATAATAAAAACATAAATCTGTTATTTTTAGTGCACACTTGCTGAAAACTATGGCAGGAAGTTCTATTTCTATAGTCATTGTCCATTATTATGTTTTCTTTAACTCACATAAAACAGTATTACTCAAGGCATAGAAATGTATCCAATAGTTGCACTCACACCACCTTTATGATTTCCACCCTAAATCTCCTAAACTTGTGCAGGTATTTGTTCAGAAGGAATGCTGGAGGCAGGTGCTATAAGCAGTCCACTCCTGGGAACTTGTTCCCTTAGTGGCAGGGAAGTCCTTATGTAGTCTCATCAATGGAGGCTTTAGGAAGATGTATGGCCAGACCTCTTATTGCCTTAGGAGCTAAAGATTTCACTTTTGGAGATGTGATCACAACCAACCCCTTCTGATTAGTTTGAAGAGATTGCACCATTTTTCCTGAGGCTAGTGAAAGGGGAAGACTCAGAGCCTCTATTTTGTGTGCCCATCTTTGCAGTGTGTAGCAGGGGGAACAAATAACATTTACCCAACTTAATTGCTCACTGTTATAATTCAAGTACTATACTCTGAACATTTATCATTTCAAAATCAATTGAAAATGAATATTATCATGTCTCTCCTAAAACTTTAAAGCCAATTAAAACTGCTGCATTCCAATATTTGAACAATGCCAGAAGTACAAAATTCAGCTAGTCCTTTAACAAAAGGTGTAAAAATAAGGGTTATAAATCTGCTAATTGACCTTAAAACTGCTGCTTAGGAGAGCATTACAAATTTCCTCTCAAGAGCATATCAGATCATCAAGAAGAGCCTATGGTCAAACAACTCATGTGATACCACAAGCTAAAATTTATTGACTTTCCCAAGATATGCCCTACTTGTTACACACACATGCATATATAATTAAGTAGCATGTGTGAAATAATAGGCCATGAGACCTTAATCTTTTACTTTCTCTAAATGTCACCAGAGTTCTGGCTAATAGGCTTGGATCAGTTGATAATTACAACAGAAGGAGAATGTTATTAATTAAACAGGCACCATAGCATAATCATTAATAATTGGTTAACTCTGTGGGTTTTAGTGTCAGACAAATCAGTGATTGGGATCCTCTTTAATAATAGTGTCACCTTCTGTAAATTACTTAACATCTCTGAGCTTTAAATTTTTTCACCTATAAACTAAGAATAATACCTTTGTGTGGGGTTATTATAAAGTTTAAATAATATTACATAGTAAAAGATCAGTGTATTCATTGTTATTTTTATTTATCATAGTGGAATTTTGAGCCATGCAAATTCTGTTCCACTAAAATTACACTAAGAAACTAAGCATTGTAAAGTATTGTTTACAAAAGTAAAATAGGTCTGGATTCCCTGATTTCCAGTAATATTGAAAATTTGAATTTCTCAGCAGAAAAGGGAAATGTATATTTGATGAAAGAAATTAGGTTCTGAAACTGATTTAGAAATATCAGTATGGATATATATTCTGGATATATTTTATGCTTATGTAGAAAAACATATTTCTTCACTCTGTACACTGAAAAGGTCAATTATCAACTCAGTAGAAATGAGCTACCTTAGTACACATGCTGTGGTCTCTAAATATCATTTCCCACTAAAAAGGAACTAAGGCTCATTAGAAGTCTGGCACACAAAATGTGCAAAAAAAACCCCTGGATTATTTTGTAATGACCATAATGCAAGGAGACTATCACAGACACTATGAATGTATTTAAAAGATTTTAAGAGAACTAGGGAAGCTTCCACTGGTCAAGAATGGGACAAATTGCACATTAATAAGCATAGTAAACCTAAAGGATAAAAGACATCAAATATATTAAAACCCATGAGATCATAATGATATTAAAAAGAGAAGTGAAATTGGTTAAGAGTGATATCACTTATTTTAAAATTGCCAAATAAAGTTAAAGTATCAAGCTCTTTTCCTGACTTTTTATATGTACTCTTCCACTGGAAACCAAATGGTAAATGAGATTTTTCTCTTTATAGAAGTATTCTAGCTAATAAAGGAAGAAGAGATGATGGTACTAGAATATCACCATCTCACAGCCCTAATGGATTAAGACATCTATTAACAATGGCTGCTGCTACAACAAAAAAGAGAAACAATCAGATGTGTATACCTTCTGATGAAGGGACACAGAACTGTCTATGCAATACCCTTGCCAAAAATAATTCCTTGAACAATTAAAACTTGGATTTGATGAAACCCTGGATCCAATTTACAGGGAATACAGAGACTCTGGTAGAACACCACCTCGGTGCCATAAGGAAGTATCAAACAAGACTCAGAATATGGGACACTTAAGGTGAGCAACCTGGTTTCTTTAACAAATAAATGACAAAGTTAGAGAGATAAAGGGATGAAGAGAGAAGAGAGGAAGAGAGGACATCTATAGATTAAAGAGACGTAAGATCTTTATCAACCAATAAAAATGAACAGACCTTATTTGGATTCTGATTTTAAACAACAAATGATGAAAAAAAAAAAAGAATGTCATTTATGTGGCAATTGGCAATTTGAACACTGGGCAGCCATTGGGCAGAGATGTGTTAAGAGATGTGTTAATATTTTTATATGTGATAATGTATTATGGTGGTTCTATTAAAAATAGTAATTTTTTTTGAAATTCCTGTGACATATTTTCAGATAAAGTGATAAAAAACATAGTCTTCCTATAGAGACTTATTTGGCATGTGTTTTTCAGGCACTTTTTTCACTTAAGTTTATTTTTTAAATAATAAAAATATTTGCTAAGCTTTTTTAAAATGTGGAACTAGCCTTCAGATCATGTAGCTATAATTGAAACAAGTCAACTTTTCTGCCTTAAGCCTTTCCTCAACTAGACTATCAGCTCCCCAAGGACAAGGACGGTGGCTCAGTAACTCTCTACCCTGAGTGCCTAGAATAATGCTGGTTATAGTTGGTGCTGAAGAAATATTTATTTGAACTGCTATTGAACTCAACTATATATTAATCATATTACCACAGACAATAAAGATTCTTCCATATGAGTGAAGCACACACTGGTTTTTCCCATTCAGTTGGTCACAGGACAAGAGGCTTTACAAAAGCATTGAGGGTCATCATCCACTGGACTCTGAGTACTCCTCTATAAACAGGATTTCTGTGGAATACTTTCCTTTTGCAATAGTCACAAAACAGCAAGCTTCGACCCCCACTACTCACTTATCCACAGAGACCAGTTGCCTTATTTAGATTGAATAAGGTATAGCTTGATCAGATATGTGAGTTTTAAGACAATAAAGAAGCAATACATTCCATTTCTCTAAACTTTTCTGTCTGATTTTGGTAACATTGAAGAAAGAAGGTATCTGAAACTATCATCCTAAGATTCTCTGAGCTCCAAGGAAGATGTAGCCCTTTTCCAGATTTAAGAACACATTCGTACATTGCTTGACTGGGCTACAAAGTTTGAACATCATAGAAGTAGGAATGCCCTCATTTGTTACATGCTTGGGAAATAAATTGTGACATTTTCCATTCTAGATGGTACAAACTTTGAAAACAATTGGTTGGTTTCTTTTTCAAAAGTCAATTATTTCTTTGTTTTTTTAACTTGAGGAGTACTCATGTAGAAAATAAAGCCAAACATAAGTTTTACTATAAGAAAATTTATTTCAATTGTGTGGCTGGATTAAACTTAATTTCATGTTGTGTATTTTTCAGGACAAGAAAAGGAAACTGGAAAGAAGATTCACTTAATACTTTCTATATGCTGGGCCCTTTGCATGTTATTATCATTTAATCCTCAGAGCAACCAGGAGTAGAGGACATTTTATACATTTTACAGTGGAGGAAGTAATAGCATCAGGAGGGTGTATCAGTGAGGTGAATAGACTTTTAAACTTACCTCAAGAGTTATGGAGTAGATTCATCCTGATTTGTCTGATTCCAGTACCTATATATGCTCCATTCAATTATAGTAAACAACATTTCTTGGAATAGGGAGGTAGGTGACTATTTTCATTGTGGCAGCCAAAATGATCCAATAACTGTCTTTCATGTCATATTAGATATCTATGCATGATACAGAACCTAGGAAAACTTGGGTTGTGTTTCAAAGGAAATCTCTCCAGAGAGAAGTTGAAGGTGACTCTATAGTCAGGTAATTTATAGCCATGGTGGACCAGTATATCATCTTTTCTGAAGTATTTTTTAAAATCACAAATACAAACAAAATTAGGAAAATGTATATAAGGCCCTTTATGAATATAAGAAAGTGGGCATACTGATCTCTTAAGGTCAACTGCATCATAAATGAATTGAAAGTATGATCTTACAGAGAAGCCTATATTTAAAAGCTATATTTTATAATAAATACCTAACCTATTCACAAGATAGCCAACCTTATCATTTGAACACAGTTCTCTAGCCAAACATTGCATCATTTATTAATTATACTAACTTTTACTTTGTCTTGCTTGCAAAGAATTTGGAATGCATTTATTAAATTCTGCAGTACTCTCTCCATGGCAGATAAAAGTTTGTAGTGTTATCTTCCTGAGGCAATGTTGATTGTTATAAAGATGTCTCTATATTAAATTCCTTTTATATAAGTTAGCTCTATGGTATATCTAAAGGTTTTATCTACACTTATTTTTGTTCTTTTTCCATTTCTCTATGGCACCATTAGGAAATGCAATATGATTACAGTATGTTCCTAATTTCGGTGTTTCTACACAAAGAAATACCCTAGTTTCCTTTTAACGCACACTTAACGTAACATTGTTATTTGCTGAATGTCTCAGCTTGAGCAAAAAAGTATAGTTCATAGTGCAATAAGAGCAATATTCTTAATCTGAATCAGAGGTCCCTGGGGTGGTGTGTTACTGTTGTCATTTCTGGATACAACTTTAAAAGCTATGTTTTTTTTTTTTTTTCTCAAGCATTATTCTTTTTGGTATATGTTAAAAGATCTGATTTTCCTGAAGAGAACAATCTCACATCATTGTTCAAATAAGATAATGCATGCTGTGAAAAGTTTCATAATAAATAATTTGTAATTTCAAGTGGCTGTTCCACCTTTAGAAAAACTTCTATACCTCAATCTGTGGATTGAGACTTGGCTCAGGTAGAATTGTAGGAAATGCCATACCGAGTTGTCAAAGGAAACAAGGTCTAAAAACTGGAGAAAGTCAGTCAATCCTAAAGATGACTTACTTAAATCTTAAGAAGTAATGGTTAATTGAAAAGGATTAATTGCTTAATAGTATGGACTTGTTTGAATTCAATTTAAAAATTTGACCTTTCTGGGCTTCCCTGGTGGCGCAGTGGTTGAGAGTCCGCCTGCCGATGCAGGGGTCACGGGTTCGTGCCCTGGTCCGGGAGGATCCCACATGCCGCGGAGCGACTGGGCCCATGGGCCGTGGCCGCTGGGCCTGCGCGTCCGGAGCCTGTGCTCCGCAACGGGAGAGGCCACAGCAGTGAGAGGCCCGCGTACCGCAAAAAAAAAAAAAAAAAAAAAAAAAAAAAAAAAAAATTGACTTTTCTATATAAATTGGTATTTTCTTTTAAAAGCAAAAATCTTTCTTCACAAAGCTGATATATACTAGTATCATACCATAATCACCTCAAGGTCAGTGCCACAATGTCTACATTTGAGGGACACGAACTTCTATAGAGATTTTTCTGTAGTAATTGTGACAACTTGACTCACTGGGGAGATTTGGCTGTTATACCCATATCTGCGTTTTGGTGCTCCAGCGAAGTTTGGTATTAAAAGCATCCTAGAATTCCTTGTGCTACTACATTTAACTTATACAGCAAAGCACAGGTTTTGTATTTTAAATAGCTTGCACCAAAA
The DNA here is from genome assembly GCF_026419965.1 of Kogia breviceps. Lineage (NCBI taxonomy): Eukaryota > Metazoa > Chordata > Mammalia > Artiodactyla > Physeteridae > Kogia > Kogia breviceps. The sequence goes on from NC_081328.1 coordinate 28,229,006, forward strand.
TTCCTCTTGAGGAGAGGATTGTCTTTGGCTATGAACATAACATGGCTAGGCTTTGAAATTGTGAGCACAAAAGTACTAAAGCATGATCTAAAGAAAGACAGCACTAAAAGAGGTAATTGAACACTCTGCATAAGAGGTTAACAGAAATATTGGGCTCGGTAGAGCAACAATAGAGCAGAGCAGAGAAGATGGAAAGTGAGGTGGTGAGAGTGGGAGGGAGGAAATAAACTGCATGACAGATAGAGCTTATAGAGAAACACAGCTAAGGGAGAAGCCCTATGCAGGGAGTATGCAGATACTTTGGGGGCAGGAATGTCTTCTTTTCTGGGTGGCAATTTAATCTTTCTCCACTGACCAAAATTTTTAGTAAAATTTGCTACAGAGGACCATTTTTGAATCGGGAGTATGTTAAGGCGATACCATCAGGGAAATTGCCAGTAGGCTGATTCAGAGATGAGAGGAGTGATTCATACACAAAAAGAAATTCATTTATTCCTGCAGCAAATATTTATTTATTTGTCAAGCACTTTTCTAAGTTCTGGAGACATAGTAGTGGATAAAATCAATGAAAATCTCTGCCCTTCAGAGGAGCTTATATTCTAGTGGAAAGACAAAAAATAAACATGTTGATCAATAAGTAAGTTATCTTATTAACTTAATCAGTAACTTATCTGTTAATGCTATGAATAGAAATAAAATAGCATGGATAATTGGAGATGGAAAAGAGAGGAGGATACATTTTTGAATTGTGTAATCAGATGAGGCATCTCAGAGAAGGTGAAGTTTGAGAGAAGATTTTAAGGAGAATGAGAATGAGCCACCCTACTTCAGGTGAGGAGAACAACTGCGGTCCCTTCGACAGGATGTGTTTCCGGGCAGCAAAAGCCCAGCGTGGTTGCAGTGGAAGGAGTGAGATGAAGTAGAGCAATAATGGGGCCAGATTGTACACTAGGGTTTCTAGGCTCTTGGAAGAACTTGGGTTTTTATTCTGAATGAAATGGGATGCTAGCAAAGGATTTTGAGTAGAAAACTACCTTTTTTAAGTTGTCCCACCGTCCTTGGATATTCTGCTCTTTTTTTTTTTTGTCTTTGCTTTTTGTTTTTTTGGGATTCTATTGATACAGGCTGTAGCTCAGAGATTCTTTCCTCAGCCATATCCAGTGTACTAATGAACCCACCCAAAGTATCCTTAATTTCTTTTTTTTATTGGAGTATAATTGCTTTATAATATTGTGTTAGCTTCTGCTGTACATCGAAGTGAATCAGCTATATGTATACATATATCTGCTCCTTCTTGGACCTCCCTCCCACCCCACCCCCCCCATCCCACCCATCCATGTCAACACAGAGCACCGAGCTGATCTCCTAGCTCTACATAGCAGGTTGTTACTAGCTATCTATTTTACACATAGTAGTGTATATTTGTCAATCCTAATCTCTCAGTTCATCCCACCCTCCCCCCACTGTGTCCACCCATCCATTCTCTACATCTGTGTCTCTATTCCTTCCCTACAAATAGGTTCATTTGTACCATTTTTCTAGATTCCACATATATGCATTAATATACGATATTTGTTTTTCTCCATTTCTGTTACAATGTCTTTTTTTAATCTCTAGCATTTCTTTTTGATTCTTTCTTAGGATTTCCATCTCTCTGCTTATATGGCCCTTCTGTTCCTGCATGCAGTCTACTTTATCCATTAGAGCCCTTACTATATTAATCATAGTTGTTTTAAATTCCCTGCCTGATAATTCCATGTCTGGTTATGATGTTTTCTCTGTCTGTTCAAATTGTGTTTTTTGCCTTTTGATATGCCTGGTAATTTTTTCTTGATGGTCAGACATGATGTACTGGCCCAAATTAATTGCTGTAATAGGCCTTCAATAATGTTGTGGTGAGGGGTAGGGGGAGGGGAAGCCTTCTATAGTCCTATGGTTAGTTCTCAGTCTTTTAGTGACCCTATGCCTTTGGAATGTGAACTTCACAATGTTTCTAGGTTTTTTCTCCCCCTCTTAGGTGAGACAGAATGGCTAGAGTGGGCTGGAGTTGGGTATTTTCCTTCTCCTACATGAAAGCCTAGAATCAGCTGCAGCTGAGTATTTCCCTTGCCCCCTGTTAGGTTCTGCTAATACACCAACAGATTAGTATAGTTACAACGATAGTATGGGCTAACTAGTTCCCCTGAGGTCGGACCTTGTTAAGAAGAGTGTTCTGTCATATTTTTAAATGGTTACTTTTCTTCTCTCCCTATTGGAAGCACAAGGGGATTTTTCTCTGATGTTTCTGTGGCACCTGGTCAAGCTCCTGGAGGTAAACCTCACAGTCTTGTGGGGTTCCCCTCATGATTGGGTCCCTCTGGGGTTTTAACTCTCAGACTTGTCCACACTGAGCCTCCAGAAAATTGTGAATTACAGTTCAGGTTTTTCTACTCAAGAACTGGTTCACAAGGTGGTCTCTGCTGGCACGTCTGTGTTCCTGTAAGCTAGAACTGTCTGTATTTGCCCCATATAAATTTTAGAATGTTTTTCTATTTCTGTGAAAAGTGCTATTGACATTTTGAAAGAGATTACATCGCATCTGTAGATTGATTTGGGTAGAATGGACATTTTAACAGTGTTAATTTTTCCAATCTATAAACACGGGGTATCTTTTCATTTATTTGTGTCTTCTTCAATTTCTTTCATCAGTTTTATTGTTTTGGGGTACAGATCTGTCATTTTTTTGGTTTATTCACAAGTATTTTATTCTTTTTGCTTTTATAATAAATGGTATTGTTTGCAACAATTATGATATTTGTCTTAAATATATTTTGAAGTGAGATCATATATGTATTCTGAATAGATTGGATAAAGAGTTTGAGAAAGAGAAGACTCAACATCACCCTAAGATTTATATTCTGAAAAAGTTGACAGTTTGAATTATCACTAGGTGAGATGTGGAAGAATGAGGCTAAAGCTGGAGGTTTGAGGGAGAAGTTTATGAATAGAGTCTTGGCTATGTTAATTTTAATATAACTATTAGGTATTCAAGTGGAGATGCAAGTAAGCATTGGATAAAAGTCTGGAGTTCAGGGAGAGGAATGAGATAGAGATATAAATTTGGGGACATGAGTGTGCATACTGTATTTAAAGCTTTGAGACTGTATAAGATCCCAAGGGAGTGTAAATAGAGAAAGAGGAAATCCAGGGTAACTCAAGGTTAAGAGATTAATAATTTTGTAAAATCAGAAAGAATGAGAAGTGGTCACAACAATTTAAAATCCTGGGAAAGAATAGCTTGATAAGAATATTGGAATTCAAGAAAAAGAGAATGGGAGGTTTGAGCCAAATCTCATAGACATGGTGACCTTATTTGATTTCTTGGCCCTATGAGAATACTGTGTGAATTTTTTGCTAGAGTTTCTTTCTACACTAATCATTTGAATTTAACACCGGTGGGATGAATACAAGTTTTTTTTTGCATTAGTAATCCTGCCTAAAATGCAGGGTTGTATGAATTTTTGAGAGACAGCAGTGGTAAAATCCCCAAATGCCAATTTCTTAGAATTTTGGACATGTTTCTTGTTTTATCAGAATAGGCAAAGATGTAAGTTACTCAGAAATCCAGAGAACATAACTTGTTCTTGATATGGGTTAGGGATAGATAATTCCATCAATTTGTTACTATATCAGTTTCAGAGTCAAATGGCAAGGAATTGGTGGGGGGAGGGGACATCCAGACATGTTGTTTCGTATAATAAATGAGCCCTACTATGTCTCACAGTTCTATAGAGTGATGAGGTGCCCCTGATTATATTAAAGTTTGTTGTCATTATTTTAGCATTAGCTCAAAATTTTATAATTTATGATTCTTAGGAGGAAAAGGAATAACTGTGCTTTATACAGCTTGTGTGGATTTATCAATAATCCAACTATCATTCAACTCTGGCAATTAAGAATTTTAAACAAAAGTTTTGTTTTATTTATTTTAATTCATCTGCAGGACCTTATTATTCTTTAGTGTGAAAAAGATTGAATAATATATTTTTGGAATAAGGCAAGTTTCTGGACTAAATATACACTATGAAAAAAAAGTTTTAGTGTTTGGGTATCAATATTCTTCTGTTAGGCAGAGGAATATGTTAAAACTATCCTGGGGTGGTCATAACTGAATTGAATAAAATCAGCACTTTTTGTTCATCACACACTCTCAACTTAAATTCCTTAAATATTCCCCTAATTTCCCAAGGGAACCTATGGACAGGACCAATATTAGTTTCCAATATTATGAAGCTAAAAATAAACACTTTTTACTGTTTTATATTTCCTTAGTGTGTTACAGCTATTTGATTTTTTAAAATACACTATCTTGTGTAGATTTTAGCTTGAAATTGTTTTCTACTAATGTGTTTTGACATACATTCATACATACATATTTTCTCTGATTGCTTAAATTTGTTCAAGGAGCATGTCAGGCAGATTGGGAAGATGGAAATCTCATTGAAATATTCACCCAGCTTTATCTTATCCAAATCTTCCCTTTGCAGATTACTGGAATGATTCCATCAGATATGGATCAGAGGAATGAACTTGGGCTCTGAAGAATAAAATATCCTCCTAACGATACTGAAATTGGGACAAATCAAGAGAGACAACTACAAGCCAGTGTTTTTAGAGAGAAATTAATGTCATTTACAGGGCAGTTTGAAGACTGTAAAAGGTTATGTCAATCTTTTAAAACTCTATTTCCAGGTGTCTGGCACCTACTATATGGTCAGTAAGTATTTGCTAATAAATGAGTGGATAAAAGAATGGAAGAATAAATATAATGACACTACATCTAAAGAACAGTAAATGAAACCTCTATAGAAGTTGGAGACAAGAGCCAGAACTAAACATAAAATCAAATCAGAAAATGTATTGGGGAGTGCCATGAAAACCGCAAGGATAACCATGGTTTGTTTTACTGGTGCATATATATTATATCAGACATGCTTAAAGGAAGAAGGCCAATATAATTAAACTATGTTACTTGTTTTCTATACTTTTTCCCCTTGTGATGCTAAGTCATTTCAATACAGAGATAATTTGAAATAAGTTTTTGGTATGCTTATGATACTATCAGATACAATAGCATTATTAGTACTGAAAACAAAATACTAAAGTATAAATGCTGCTGTGAATTCAAAAATATACTCCTTTAAATAATTAAAACTTGTGCATGTATTTTTAGTTTTTATTATGAAATAATTTCAGACTTACAGAAAAGTTTCAAAATTAGTACAAAGAATTCTCATGTACACTTCACCCAGATTACCTAAATATTTTACCATAATTTATTTCTCTTTATCTCAGATATACTGCTCCCTTAGCTCTAAGTACTCCAGTATATTTAACCTAACCACAGCACAATTGTCAAAATCAGGAAATTAACAAAGACATAATGCTGTTATTGCAGGCCTTATTTAAATTTCACCAATTGTTATTAGTATCCTTAAGAACAAAATATATTTTTTTCTGGCCTAGAACCTAATCCAGGTCATACTTGGCATTTATTTGTCATGTGTCTATAGTCTCCTTTAACTGAATAGCTCAATACTTACCTTTGTCTTTCATGACCTTGTTATTATTGAAGATAATATTTATTGTTTGGTAGAATGTTCCTCAATTTGGGTTAGCTAATGTTTTCTCATGATTAGATTTAGGTTATACATTTTTGGCAGAACACCAAAGAACAGATACTTCTTGCTATTTCATATCAAATAGAGGAGACACAGGATGTCCTCTTGTCCAATACTATGTGTAAAAGTGACTTGGATTGGTCCATTACTTTGCATCCTTTAAGGTGGTCATGTTATGTATGTGAAATACAGTTAGGTTCATTTGTTTCTGCTGTATTTCATTTGAGGTACAACACCTCCATTCTTTTCCTTATTTTTAGAATACAATACATTTGAAAACTATACAAAAGTCAGAACTACACAAGAATCTACAAGTCAAGGAAATGATGCAAAGACTCTGCTAATGAGTCATGGGCCAGGGCTCTATTCATCAGCTGACTTGATATGCACACATTTCTGTTATAACCATAGGAGAATCAGCTTGCACCTATATCCAACAACACTGAAAAGATCTGGTTTCCCCCTTCTCCAGGGCTTGGCTACCTGACTTAAAGTCATAGGTCCTTTGGGGGAAATTACTACTGCATGCTCTTTCCATGGTTTTGTAGAGTCTTTTCTCACTGGGATGCAGCCATGTTTTCAAGCAGTTTGCCCTGAGTCTGAGGACTGCTCAGGGCTGGAAATTGGGCAGGGGACTGTGGCTTTCTATTGGGCTGCTGACCTCAGCTTTCTGCACAACTATTATTGATTTCTTTGTATACTATATATTAAAAAATTGCCCTTGTTGGCTATTTATCTATCATGTCCCTAAGAACACCATGTTCTATTAACCATCTTCATACATCTCTGTAGGTTAGGCCTTCCAGCTGCCATAATGATCTTCACCATTATAATTATACCCACTTTGATTCTAATGGTTAAGTGTTGTCACCTGGCCTCTCTTTTCTTCGCACTTTGTCATACCCACTGTTATTAGAGGGTGCTGTTTGTGGTAGTATCTCCTGCTGTCAGTACTGCTTACATAGCCCAGCCACCCCAGGCCTCTAAATGATTCTGGCACCTCTCTCCTCAGAACATTCCTTATCACCTTTGTAAATAGAATGGAATGTACTCTGAACCCTAATGAGAAATGTAGTTAGCTAATGCTTTTTGGTTTTGTTTTTTTTTGGGTCCTATACACTAGACTTATTTTAAAAGGCTCACTTTCTGAGCCTTTTGAACTTTTTCTTTTTCTTCATGGTCTGCTATTGGTAGTTCTGGCATCTGTACTTCTACTTGTTCCAAGCTTCCAAAAGCCATTCCAGCAGCATATTAAAATCTCCTCCTGGGGCTCTTGCCAGGATGTGAAGTTCTCTGTCACAATATAGGCCTACCTCAGAGATATTGCCAGTTTTGTTCCAGAACACCACAATAAAGCAAAAATTGCAGCAAAGTGAGTCATATGAATTTTTTTATTTTTCAGGCATATAAAAGTTATGTTTATACTACGTTGTTGTCTATTAAGTGCAATAGCATTATGTCTAAAAAAAACAATTTACATACCTTTGTTAAAAAATATTTTTGCTAAAAGATGCTAACAATCATTTGATAATGCAGGGTTGCCACAAACCTTCAATTTGTGAAAAATACAATATCTGCAAAGTGCAATAAAATAAAGTACAATAAAAAGAGCTACAACTGTCCCATATTACCAAACTCTTCCTTATCCTGTTATATGTTTTAATCTCCATTATCCAGCACTCTCAGAATCCATTCCTAGATAGAATATCTTGGTTCTTCCCAGTATATTAGCCAGGTCCTGAAGCTCATGTGCTTATATTCACTCTTACCCCTTAGCAGACCCAACTAATGCTGAGATTTGATAACATCCTGAGGAGGGCAAGCATTATGCTATAAGGCACCTGTCTAATCTAAGGCTTCTGTATAATCATTTAGCAAGAGGCAAGGGCTTTATTTTCCAACAAAAGGCAGTGGGAGACAGGATCAAGATGGCAGAATAGGAAGACACTGAGCTTACTTCTTCCCACAAACACATTAAACTTACAACTACATATAGAGCAAATCTTGATGGAAATGACCAAAAGACTCACAGAACTGCTTTTCTACAACCAAGGATACATCATCCAGACAGTAAAATCAAGATATAGAAAATACAGAAGACACAATAAGTAAACATTGGCCTTAAATGGCACATTATAGCACATGGTCCTAATAGATATCTGTAGAACATTCTGTTCAAAAACAGCAGAATACATATTATTTTCTAGTGCAAGTGAAACTTTCTCCAGGATAGAGCACATCCAAGGTCACAAAACAAGCCTCAATAATTTTAAGAAGATTGACATTATATTAAGCTTCTTTTCCAACCATAATGCTATGAAATAGAAAGCAATCACAGGAAATAAAATGGAAAAAACACAAACAAGTGGAGACTAAACAACATGCTACTAAAAATCAACTGGTCAACAAAGAAATCCAAAAAATGCCTTGAAATGAATGAAAATAGAAATACAACTTTGCAAAATCTACAGGACATAGCAAAGGCTGTTTTAAGAGGGAAGTTTATAATGATACAGGCCTACCTCAAAAGCAAGAAAAATCTCAGATAAACAATATAACATTCCACCTAAAGGAACTAGAAAAAGAAGAACAAAGCTCCCAGTCAGCAGAAGGAAGGAAATAGTAAAGACAAGAGTGGAAATAAATAAAATACAGACACCAATAAAATGAACAGCTTAGAAAAAATGGACAAATTCCTAGAAATGTGTAATCTCCAAAATCTGAACCAAAAAGGAATATAACAGACCAATTACTAGTAATGAAATTGAATCAGTAATTTAAAAACAAAACAAAACAAAAACAACTCCCAACAAACAAAATTTCAGGCTTCACAGGGTAATTCTACCAAAACTTTTAAAGAAGGGTTAATACTTATCTTTCTCAAACTACTCTGAAAATTGAAGAGAAAGGGACACTTCCAAACTCATTCTATGAGGTCAGCATTATCCTGATGTCAAAACCAAAGATCCTACAAAAAAGAAACTTACAGGCCAATATTTCTGATGAACATAAATGCAAAACTCCTCAACAAAATATTAGCAAAACTAATTCAATCTCATATAAAAAGATGATATATCATGATCAAGTGGGATTTATTCCAGTGATGCAAGCATGTCAATGTCTGCAAATCAATGTGATACACCACTTTATGAAAACAAAGTGTAAAAGTCACCTGATCATTTCAATAGATGCAGAAAAAGCATTTGACAAAATTTAAATCCATCCATGGTAAAAACTCTCAACAAAGTTGGTATAGAGGGAACATACAACACAGTAAATGCCATTTATGACAAACCCACAGCTAACGTTATACTCAGTGATAAAAAACTTAATTCTTTTCCTCTAAGATGAGGAGCAAAACAAGGATGCCCACTCACCACTTCTATTTAACATAGTATTGGAAGTCCTAGCCACAGCAACCAGATGATAAAAAGCAATAAAATTCATCCAAATTGGAAGAGAAAAAATAAAACTGTCACTATTTGCAGATGACATAATAACATATACTGAAAACCCTAAAGACACTACAAAAAAACAGATAGAACTAATAAATAAATTTGGTTAAGTTACAAGATATAAAATTAATATACAGAAATCAGTTGCATTTCTATACACTAATAATGAACTACCTGAAAGAGAAATCAAAAAAACAATCCCATTTAAAATCAAACCAAAAAGAATAAAATGTCTTGGAATACATTTAACCAAGGAGGTAGAAGATCTGTACTCTGAAAACAATAAAACATCAATGAAGGAAACTGAATATGATACAAATAGATGAAAAGATATCATATGTTTATGGATTAGAAGAATCAATATTGTTAAAATGTCCATACCACCCAAAGCAATCTACAGATTCATTGCAATCCCTATCAATATACAGCATTTTTTACAGAACTAGAACAAATAATACTAAAATTTGCCTGGAAACAAAAAAGACTCTGGATAGCCAAAGTAATCTTGAGGAAAAAAAGGAACAAAGCTGGAGGTATCACACTCTCTGACTTCAGACTATATTACAAAGCTACAGTATGGCACTGGCACACGTAACAGATATTTTCAGTGCAATAGAAAAGAGATCCCAGAGATAAACCCACACACATATGGTCAATTAATCTATGATAAAGAAGGCAAGAATATATGATGGGGAAAAGACAGTTTCCTCAATAAGTCGTGTTGGGAAAATTGGACAGCTACATGCAAAAGAATGAAACTAGAATGTTTTCACATACCATAAAAAAATGAACACAAAATGGATTAAAGTCTTTAAATGTAAGACCTGAAACCATGAAACTCTTAGAAGATATAGGCAGTGTGCTCTTTGGTAGTCTTAACAATACTTTTTTGAATCTGTCTCTTCAGGCAAGGGAAACAAGAGTAAAAATAAACAAATGGAACCTAATCAAACTAAAAAGCTTTTGTACAGAAAAGAAACCAAATAAGTGATGCTGGGAAAACTGGACAGGTACATGTAAAAGTATGAAATTAGAACACTCCCTAACACCATACACAACAATAAACTCAAAATGGTTTAAAGACCTACATGTAAGGCCAGACACTATCAAATTTTTAGAGGAAAACATAGGCAGAACACTCTATGACATAATTCACAGCAAGATCCTTTTTGACCCACCTCCTAGAGAAATATAAATAAAAACCAAAATAAACAAATGGGACCTAATGAAACTTAAAAGCTTTTGCACAGCAAAGGATACCATAAATAAGACCAAAAGACAACCCTTAGAATGGGAGAAAATAGTTGCAAATGAAGCAACTGACAAAGGATTAATCTCCAAAATTTATAAGCAACACATGCAGCTCAATAATGAAAAAACAAACAACCCAATCCAAAAATGGGCAGAAGACCTAAATAGACATTTCTCCAAAGAAGATATACAGATTGCCAACAAACACATGAAAGAATGCTCAACATCATTAATCATTAGAGAAATGCAAATCAAAACTACAGTGAGATATCATCTCACACCAGTCAGAATTGCCATCTTCAAAAAAATCTAGAAACAATAAATGCTGGAGAGGTTGTGGAGAATAGGGAACACTCTTGCACTGTTGGTGGGAATGTAAATTGATACAGCCACAATGGAGAACAGTATGGAGGTTTCTTAAAAAACTACAAATAGAACTACCATACGACCCCACAATCCCACTACTGGGCATATACCCTGAGAAAACCATAATTCAGAAGAGTCATGTACCAAAATGTTCATTGCAGCTCTATTTACAATAGCCAGGACATGGAAGCAACCTAAGTGTCCATCAACAGATGAATGGATAAAGAAGATGTGGCACATATATACAATGGAATATTACTCAGCCATAAAATGAAATGAAACTGAGTTATTTGTAATGAGGTGGATAGACCTGGAGTCTGTCATACAGAGTGAAGTAAGTCAGAAGGAGAAAAATAAATATCATATGCTAACACATATATATGGAATGTAAGAAAAAAAATGTCATGAAGAGATTAGTGGTAGGACGGGAATAAAACACAGACCTACTAGAGCATGGACTTGAGGATATGGGGAGGGGGAAAGGTAAGCTGTGATGAAGTAAGAGAGTGACATGGACATATATACACTACCAAATGTAAAATAGATAGCTAGTGGGAAGCATCCGCATAGCACAGGAAGATCAGCTCTGTGCTTTGTGACCACCTAGAGGGGTGGGGTAGGGAGGGTGGGAGGGAGGGAGTTTCAAGAGGGAAGAGATATGGGAACATATGTATATGTATAACTGATTCACTTTGTTGTAAAGCAGAAACTAACACACCATTGTAAAACAGTTATACTCCAATAAAGATGTTAATAATAAAAAAAAAAAGAAAAGGCAACCTGCTAAATAGAGAAGATACTTGCCAGTGATATATCTCATAAGGGCTTAATATCCAAAATATATAAAAACTCATACAACTTAACATAAAAAAAATCCAAATAAAATATGGGCAGTGGACTTGAATAAGCATTTTTCCAAAGAAGACATATGATGGCCAACAGACACATGAAATGGTGCTCAACATCACTAATCAACAGAGAAATGCAAATGAAAGCTACAATGAGATATCACCTCATACCTATTAGAATATCTATTACCAAAAAGACGAGAAATAGTAAGTGTTGCTGAGATGTGGAGAAAAAGGAACCCTACTACACTGTTGCTGGGAATGTGAATTGGTTCAACCACTATGGAACACAGTATGGAGTTTCCTCAAAAAATTGAAAATAGAACTAACATAAGATTCAGCAATTCCACTCCTGAGTATTTATCTGAAGACAATTTGAAAAGATATATGCACCCTGATATTCATAGCAGCACTATTTACATTAGCCAATACATAGAAGCGATCTAAGTCCATCAACAGATGAATCTATAGAGAAGATGTGGTGTGCGTGTGTGTACACATATATATAGAGAGAATATGTAGTACATATGTGTAAATCTATTGCAATATTACTCTGCCATAAAAAGGAATGAAATCGTGCCATTGATGACAACATTAATGGACGTGGAGGGTATTACACTTAGTGAAATAAGTCACATGGAGAAAGACAAATACCCTATGTTTTACACTTATATGTGGAATCTAAAATACAAACAAACAAACAAAAACTGAATAAGTATAACAAAACAGAAACAGACTCAGAGATACAGAGAACAAACAAGTGGTTACCAGAGGGGAGAAGGGTTGAGGGAGGGGTGAAATAGGTGAAAGGGATTTAGAGGTACAAACTACCAGTTACAAAATAAATGTTACAAGGATATAATGTACAGCACAAGGAATGTAGTCAATAATATAACTTCATATGGTATATAATATATAAAATTTTTGAATAACTATATTGTATACCTGAAACTGTAAGTAAGTCAACTACACTTCAATTAAAATAAAAACATATGGTACAACTGAAGAAAAGGGAGCAGGGGGTGAGGAGTGGCTCAATTCTGCAGACACAGCAGTATCAAATTTGATACTGGGATTCAAATTTAAGTGTATCTACCCACCCTGTTTCAATACCCTATCCAGGACCTGACTTTAGCATAAGATGCTTACTGAGGCTGAAAGTTTAGCCTTCTCTTAGGTTCTGTCACTCTTATAATGACGTCCTGTGCCTAATCTTTAGCCCTGATAGTCCACCAACTACAAGAGATGCGGATCTCTATAATGAAGCCAAAGAGGCCCTTCTGAACTTCACAGTGTGCTTTGTATTGGTGATTACTAGATTTGAGCTTGTCATTTGCACTTTAAATAAATCAATAATACTTAGCAGCACACATCCGGTACCATAGTCCTTATATTCTTTTCTCTATACTCCTCAGATGCAAGAGACACTCCCTGGATAGTACATTCCCTCCACCTTTTCCAGTCTCTTTTCACCAGAGATGAAATTTTAAAAATTGCACAACTACAGAATGCCACAGCCCATCAATACCTCACCCATCACCGGTGATGGGGTTCTTATTACAAGAGATCCAAACTCATCTTTAGGATCTACTCTTTAAGATTTGTCCTGGTACTAATGGCATTGGGTCAAATTCCTTAGCCACACCTGAGACAGGGATTCTTGGGCAATCAATTTATTGAGAGAGTGGTCTTAAGAGAAAGGTGAATGTGCAAAGAATAAAAGAACAAGGAAGATAAAAGCTAAGCAACTGTGTGGCTTCAGCTGGAGAGAATCTTCAATCTGATCTTACAGGGAGCTCTGGAGTACTAATTACCCCACAGAGTTGATTCCACCTGAGGGAAGGAGGGGGCACGTTTTTAATTCCACTTAAGTCAGTGATTGCCTTTTAGCCGCGCCTGGGGGCACAGGCATAATTTCCTTGGTAAGGTTACTCCCATTTTGTCAAGGCCAATTCTGCAGACAAGGGGTGGCTGTTAGCAACCAATATAACAACTGGGGGATGGAGCCACTATTTCAGTAAAGAGGATCCAGGAGGCATGCCTATAGATTCCACCACTTAGAGGGACACATCCAATACATGGTAAGCAGGAGAAAGACAAATGGGGAACACATGGCTTAATATTACTTTCACCATTCCATCTTTTGCCAGTGTCTCCCATTAGCTCAATGCAGCTGGATGTAGAGAGAGAGCATGCCTGTTGATACCTTCTGTAAAGGGCAGTGGGCCATGGCACAGAGCATGGAGGTAGAGCAGAGGAAAGCGATTCTGGAGGGGAAAATGAAAAATGTCTACTACTCAACATTTTAATCAATAACAGCTTGAATATATGTTTTATCCTAGTAATCACATATATGAAAATTAAAAACAAAACTTAGCTGTCTTTATTCAGCCTTCAAACTGTCAACAGTATTAGGATGTGTTTGAGAATTCTTATACATTGTTGATGGGAGGGAAAATTAAAAAAAAAAATTCCTGGATGAAAATTTGGGAATCCATTTCAAATGTTTTAAAATTACATATATCATTTAACTTAGAAATTATACAAACAAAAATTTATCATATGAAAAGGTTATGGAATTTCAGAAATATTTATAGAAATCCAGTCTAAGAAAAATGTCATAGAATTTGACAAAAATTTAAGAGGAGTCATATTATTGTTTATAGTAGAAAAATATTTCACAGTAGAAAAATACTTCACAGTAGTAGTAAAGTATTAATTTTTAAACATTTTTGAATAAGATTTTTAAGAAGCTAATGTTACACTTACTTTTACAAATGGGGAAGGTAAATTGAATTTCAGTGTGCAAACTTAAATTCAAATATTAGGAGGAAAAAAGATAAATAACCCTGACAGAAAATAAATCAAAACACAATTTTTGAGGCAACCCGTGCTAAAAATTTGAACTTTTGATCAATTCTCTCTCACAACATAAGACTCAAAAATAAGCCCCAATCTATAGGAGGCTTCACATATAGGAGTATCTTCATCAAGATAAGAGCAAAAAGTACTAATTTCAGAAGCCTGCAAAATGCCTTTAGCTCTTTCAGGTTTTCAAGACATCACAAGAGCAGTGACATTTATATGTTACCCAGGGCTATTTTCCCAGCTTTGCTCAGAAAGCAGTTACACTTCTGTTCTGTGTCCCCTGACCTCCTTGACTCTGCTATTTCTCTAGTGGAGCCTGCTTGACAACAATCATATGATCTTTAATCAGAACTGTTTTTTACCAGTGATATCCCAACAATTTGACATGAAAACTTAAGATCCACCTGGTCTCCATTTATCCAATTCCACGTATATTTAATAAATATCATCTATGTTCATGTCACTGTCAAAATATTATGAAAATTTGGAAATGACAAAAGAGATTATTGGGTGTTCTTTCAATGCAGTGCTGAATTTGTCCTTTTGATTGACTTTCTATTGACTAGCATATTTTATAACTCTGGAGGGGCACAGATTAACTTGTACATTTATGCAGGGTAGAGATGCAAATAATTTTTTCCACTAGAAAAGGTACCACAAGTTATAGTTTAGTAACATATTGTACATTAATCAGTTTTGTATCTCATCTAGCAATCTTATCCTAACATTCCTTTATTAAAATTTCTATAAGTAGCTCTTTAAATTCTCAACTGAACCAGTTTTAACATTGCTTCATTAACGAGTTAAATGATATCTTTGCCGTGTTCATTTTACATTTTTATGAGAGATATGTTATTACCTTTAGAAAGTTATACATTAGCAATGCTTTCCTAGGTTCTATGTATCCAACCCCTTATTGAAACTGAGAACAAATTAGAAGCTCTGAGTGAAAATGAAGAACAACCCATCATCAAGTTGAAGATGATGATGGTGGTGGTGATGGTATTTGCATATAAGAAGAAAAAAGAGAGAAACCAAAATGATAATTGATACAGGTTTAAATAAAATATTACAGATTGGAAAAAGTAGTGCATTTCTCTCATTACCATTTTTAATGGTTATTATTTTTATATTGCATATATGAATAGTTTTTTCAGTTATTATTGAACTTTTAAAAATTCTACCTTATGTTTATTCTTACAAATTTTCCTGTTGCTGTTTTCCTGAAAATCTTTAAAAGGATGTGGGAAGAGTAATTACATCTGCATATGGATGAGCAAACGAATGCAATGATATAAGGTGTTTCTCCCACCCACACAAAGGAAAATGCTATAAAAGGATAATATTCTTTTTAAGTCAACACAATTCATGGTGACAAAAAAAGTTTTCACAATGAAATTTCTCGATGGAAAGTTATTAAATTACTAGCTAATTTTTAAAGCAACAAAGTTAAAACTCTAACCATTGAAATCAATTCTGTGTAATAAGTGCTTACATAGCTCTCTATCTAATGTAAGATAACGAAATTATGCACCCAAAACTGATGATGCCTGAATCTCCATCAGAGGTAACAGAGTGAATTTAATGCAAAAGATTTTACTATGTTGTCAACCTGTCCTTTCTGTCAAGTGTATAATACTAAAGATTTTTCCATAGAGTGATTATATCTGTGTTTCAAATTTAGGTTTGTTTCTGGATAGTTAACTATCACAATTGCTTTTAATTTAATGACCTGCCAATGGCTGGATACTACGTTTGTTCTTCTCCTTGAGGAGTAGGGTACATCTATATATATTGACTCTTTTTTTTTATTTTAATAATTCTTTCAGCACAAGAAGATACCTGCAAACGTTTGCCTGAAGATGTGCTCATTTAGACTATTTTCAAAATTCTTATTTGGCAAAGGTTTTTGATTTTTTGCAATTTATTCACCTCTTTCTCTTCGACAACTCTTTAAGTAACAACTTTTACATTTAAAACATCTCAAATGTGATATGATCAACCAGGATATTTTGACATAAACATTTAATAATTTTCTTCTGTGTATCTAGTTTAGGCTTCAGAGGCTAACAATTCAGTTTTAAGACTAATCTCACAGATTATAATATTATGCTTTTAAGAGAATACTGCCCTATTTTGTGAGATCTTTTCCCCTTAGCTTCCATTTCAGACATTTGGTGAAAGTAGATGTTGACTGACTGACAAGTACAATTGTGAAAAGAAAAATGTCATTGATGAAGGCATGATGTCTTCTACAAAACAGAGAGTGAATAAGAGACATTTGGGAGACAACTGTTATCAGACGCTTTTCTGGAAGTTTTTCAGTTACAAGAAAAGCTGTCTGGGTAAAAAGGGATTGTCTAGTTTTTCACATTTAAACTTTCCATTTAGAACAAACCTGAGAAAATGTTTGCTATTTTCAAAGCACCTGGAATTGGCTCATCCTGTCCTCTGGTCATGTTAAATAATTAACCTTGATAAGATAGAAAAGAATGATAAGTTATTGGAATCCTGTGTCTTTTAAAAAAATTTTTTTTGGGCAGTCACACTCCAAATTGTACTCTTTGAAGATATGCCATCACTCATGCTTTTATGGAAGTTGAAAATATTCCAATGCTTTGTGACAATTCTAATATAATCTTATACTTAAAAATCAAAATTTCAAGATTAAACATAAAGAGCCCAACTTATGCGATGTTTGGATACCAAGTAAAACATCTCAAATAATACTTTTTTTCAGGCAGTCATTCCTTTGAACCAAAATCTATTTCCATATTAATTCTATTCTGCCTTTTCCATATCCATTCACAACTGTACTTGAGTTGTGAATCACAGTGTTTTCTAGGTTCATAGCACCTTTTAAAGTAAGTTACACCACATATATATTTACTAAGGAGGTTATATAGATGATTTCATCTTTTATTAATTATTTATTCATTTATTTATTGAAGTATAGTGGATGTACAAAATCGTATAAGTCTACAGTATAGTGATTCACAATTTAAAGGTTATAATCCATTTATACTTATAAAATATTGGCTATATTTTGAACTTTTAAGTGTTTGCATACTTGATCACTAGGCAACCAACTCAAAGGCTAAACTGTCAGTTTTGGCATAATCTTGTGCCAAAAGATGAGTTAAGTCAATGGCATTCTTACTCTGGGATACTTCAATTGTGAATTATAAGATAGGTGGAGGGGCTTCCCTGGTGGCGCAGTAGTTGAGAATCCGCCTGCCGATGCAGGGGACACGGGTTTGTGCCCCGGTCCGGGAGGATCCCACATGCCGCCGAGCGGCTGGGCCCGTGAGCCATGGCCGCTGAGCCTGAGCGTCGGGAGCCTGTGCTCCGCAACGGGAGAGGCCACAGCAGTGAGAGGCCCACGTACCGCAAAAAAAAAAAAAAAAAAAAAAAAAAAAAGATAGGTGGAATAAAATGGTAGTGGAATAAAAATGAAAATGCTCTACCTACAGAGCAAGGGTGAAACAGAGTGGATGTCAAAATGAGTTTAAATAAGGAAAAGGAAGATAATCTGAGTAAGCAGAAACTTGAGGATGGAGAACCACAGTACAGAATAGAGGACAACAGAGCTAGTTGATGGTGAAATAAGTATCAAGAAGAAGCTGAAAGGGAACAAAAAACGGTAGAGGGAATAGTGATAGTAACTGTAGTAAAGCATAGATTTAAGGACAATGCAAACATGTTCCAGTTTCTGGACTTCTCTTCTTGGATGATTTCCTGTCTACGATATTGATAGTTATAATAGCCACCATTCCTATTTTACTCTAGTTTGTTTGAGAAAGGCTCTGTTGTTTTTAATAACAAAGACCTAACTAAAACAACATGAATGCTATTATAATGCTGGACTCTAGTTTTCATGTCCCCATGGACATTCTCTATCCCATACTAAATATTTCATGACACTTTAATCCTTAAACACAGTTGGATATTCACTGAAATGGTCCCTCATGGGTACTGTTTGAGAATACCAATGTTAGCATTGTAACAAACTCATTAAAACATGGCACTTCATGTGACATACCACAGACATTTCTGCTCCTTAATGACTAAATTCTTACATGCAATTATAATACAAAAATAAAAGACATTCTGAAAAATGAAAGAAAAATACAATTATTTTGAAGGTATGGTATATGGAGTGAGGTGACCTGCTAACGAGACAAAGAAAATCCATTTGTAAAATTCATCAATTATCAGGTGTCTTTATTTTTAGCCAAGGTGGAGTAATGAAGACCCAATTTATACACCCACCTCAAGCAATCAAAACATTGGACAAGATATGTAAAACAATGGTTTTCTGACATGGGACATTAGACAACATAGGACAGTGATAGCTGATGGAGGGGAAATGAATGAGATTAATAATATGATTGTTCCTGATTACAAGGAGGGGGAATGTGAGCAGAATATAAGGTCTCCTTGAGTTGAGGAGGCAGAGCTTTTGGAGTTCAGATAGTTCAAGGTAGTTCAAGGTCACAGAATACTGATTTGAAGAGAAGAGAGCTGCACAAAGAACTTCAGAGATCCACGTAATGTCCCATTAGAGTCCTCATTGAGTGTTGCTCTGTGCTGATGTATGATGGAACGGTCCAAGACTCTGAGGAGAGAACCATCCACAAGAAGAGGGAACAACTCTCTGAGCTCACAGAGTACCAGTGTTCCCATCAGCCAGAGTTGAAATCTCATTAATCCAATTTCTCTGATGTCACCAGAAAAGCTTAAAAGCAAACTTTGGAATAATCGAATTGATTCCATGTGACTTAACCATGTCTCAAATAAAGCTAAGGATATTTATAGGACTATGAAATAATGAGCACACAAAAAGGTGAAAATCACAATGTTTTTGTCATCCAGTCACAAATGTCCAGGCACAAAAATAAGCAGGAAAATATGACACATAATGAGAAAATTTAATCAGTATAAAACATGCAGAAAAGACACAGATGATAGAATTAGTAGATAAAGACATTTAAATAGTTATTATAATTTTAGATATCAAAAAGGTAAAAGAAAGATTGAACTTGTTAGAGACATAGAAGATTAAGAAAACCTTACTAATACTTCTAGAATGAAAACTACAATGGTTGAAGTAAAAAGTGCCTTGGAAGGTATTAATTAATGCCTTAGAAGGTATTAATTTTAAACATGTAGATGAAAGCTTAATGGACTTGAAGAAAAATCGGTAAAGACTATCGAAAATGAAAAACATAAATAAATTTTTAAAAACTAAAATATGAACACTCCACTTAACAAAAACATAATATACATTATTTTCAGGGGCATATGGAACGTTTACCAAAATAAATCATATTCAGACACATAAAATGAGTCTCATTCAGTTTAAAAGGATTTAAAGCATACAAAGCATGCTCAATGACCAAAAAAACAACGAACACATATTTAGAAAATGCTTAAATGTTTGGAAACTAAATAGCACATGTCTAAATAACCCATGAGTCAAAGAGAAATCAAAGGGTAAGTACAGAGTATTTTGAAATGATTGAAAATGAAAACAAGACATCAAATTTTGTGAGATGAAGATAAAGTAATATCTACAAAGAAATTTACAGACTAAATGCCTCTACTAAAAAAAGGAAGATTTTAAGTGACCTGAACTTCATCTTAAGAAACCAGAAAACGTAGGAAAAACTGAACTTAAATTAAGTAGTAGAAAGTAAATTTGGACAGAAATTAATGCAGCCAAAAATGAAAAACAATAGAGAAAAAAATAATGAAATTTAAAAAGGGTATCTTTGAAAGGGTCAATAACATTTATAAATCCTAGTCAGACAGACTGGGAAAAAATGAGAGAAAACACAAGTTACTAAATATTAGGAATGAGAAGTGTGCTATCACTGTAGATTCTGTACATATTAGAAGAATTCTAGGGAAATATTATAAACAACTATACGTCAATAAACTTGACAACTTAGATGAATGGGAAAATTCATTGAAAGATACAAATAACCTGGAGGACATTATACGAAGTGAAATAAGCCAGATAAAGAAAAATATTGTATAGTATCACTTATATGTGGAAACTTTAAAAAAAAAAGGGTGGAGAGAAAAAAAAAGTAAGGTTGAATTCAGAAACAAAGTAGAATGGAGGTTGCCAGGGGCTGAGGCATGGGGGAAATGAGGAGATGGTCAAAGAGTATAAGATGAATAATTTCTGAAGATCTACTGTGCACCATGGCCACCATAGTTAATAATACTATACTGGAAATTTGCTAAGAGAGTAAATCTTAAGCATTCTGATCAAAAAGAAAAAAAAAAACAACTATGTTTCACGATGGATGTGCTAATTAATTTGATTGTAGGAATCATTTCACAGTGTATATGTATATCAGATCAGTACCTTGTATGTTTAAAATGCATTATAATTTTGTCAATTGCACCTTAATAAAAGCTGACAGAAAAAATAATAGATAGCTTGAATATACATGTTTGAAATTGAATTTGTACTTAAAAACCTTCACAGCAGGAGTATTCCAGACCCAGAGGCATCACTAGTGAATTCTTGATCGGTTTCAGGGAGGTAGACATATGTCAAAATTTCTCATATTGTACGCACTAAATTTGTGCAGTTTTTGTATGCCAATTATAATTCAATAAAGTTGTAGAAAAGAATCAACCATTTCTAAAAACAGAAAATTAAAGATTATACTCAGGTTCAGGTAATTATTTTTACTTTTGGTAATTATGAGAATAGCTTTTCCTTCGTAGGTTTCTCAATATACCTTTTCCCCTAGGTTATGCATTCTTACATTTTTGCAATGTATTTAAATCTTCAAAACCACCACATTTTCTGTAGTAGGCACTCAATAAATATTTGTTGAATGAATGGATGATTGAATGAATGAATATTAAACTGGAGAAAAAAGTATACAATATGTATCTTTATTTCAAATATTGCCCTTTTTTCTTCAGTATTCTCTCACTTCAGATTTTAGAATTTTACTCTGTAACATTTTTTCTTATTTGTCAAGTCTGGACATATCTCCATGGCTTACCCTTAAAATGTTCTATTCCATTGGTTTCAGGTTACAAGACGATCTTGCATAGGTTTATGTCTCAGCTGCTGTAGAAAAGCAAATGCCCACTTGGATTTTTCATGATAAATAAGTTATGTCTCATTCTCATGTAAACCCTAGAGAACGAAAGGAATTTTAAAAACAATTTTTTCTTGCTTTCTGACTTACTTCTCTTGTGGCTTTGACATAGGGAGCATGACTTTTAGAAGTTTCAGTCTGCCTGAAAATGGTATGAGTAGTATTTGAGAAAAATGTGAAATATATTTAAGTGACAATGGAATAGTAAGAAATTTTCAGAGATAGTACTTTCACAGAAAGGCTGTAGTGGATATTTCATTTGAACAAGCAACTACATGTGCAGGAAACTGTACGTAACAAAAGATCTTTTCATTGGCCTTGAAGACTAGCGATCCATTGGGGTTCAATGAATGATAAAATGAGGTTGCATGGCAGAATGGAATCAACCCAGGTTTTGAGGTTAGAAGACCTGGGTTTGAGTCACAGCTCGAGGATCCAAACATATATATATTAGGATCGATGTGCTTTACACTAAAAGTGATAGGCATCCCCATTGAACTGTGGCACTGTTGCAAGGGATGTCATCTTTCCTTTCCACGGAGGGGGAAGTGAAACACCAGTAGGGAGCCAGCACAGGAGAATGGAAGTTAAATTGATCTCAGAAGCCTCAGTCTGTGAATAAGCCTTGGACATTTACAGTGTACCTACCCCCAGCCCATTTCTGTAGGTCAGAGCAGAGGCAGTGAAGCAGCTTCATGCTCTTGATTGTTTGTGTTGTTTAAGGTGTGGGGGGGTGGTGAAAAGAGCAGAAGAGAGGAAGACTAAGTCTAGCTAATAATTTTATTACCTAAGGAAATAAGATTAATAAGTCATGCTGTTATGGCTGAATTTTGGATTCATTGTATATTTTAAGCTGAAACATATTCATTATAGATTCTAAACTTGAAATTATGTTTCACTGATTTCATCTCATCCACAAGGTTAAATAACCACAAACAGAGCAAATCTCTTTAACACATACCTTCTATGTTTACTTGCCTCCCTGAGAAAACAGCAAGTTCTATGAGGCCAGTAAACCTGTCCTGCTGACATTTTAACATCAATTCTTGTCAGGGTACCTCAGAGTAGAAACTCAGTAACTGTGTTGCATTAACAAATAAATGGTTAAAATGAAGAGTGAATGGAGTAATATAATGTTAAAAGAACTTCACAAATCTCATTGTTCCACACCGTTATTAAAGGTACTAAATGGTTGGAGAATAAAACCAAAACACTTTACAAATGAGATAGTTCAGCTGTTCTTGAAGATGTAGAAGGAATTTGGATAGGAATAAAAGGAGAGGAAAGGTGACAAATTCTGACCACGAGAACAGAAAAGGCACCATGAGGAGGTGTGAAAGCTGTAATGAGTCCTGAGGGTCCTAATATATCAAAATATTTGTTCCCAGAAACATCAAATTCCATAATTGATCCTTAGTCTCTTAATGTTTCTAACTTGGATTCATTGCTGAAATTGAGAGGGAAAATTTTGCTTTCAGATTACATTTTTTTTCAGAGTAAATGCTATATATGGTCAGAAAGACAAATTATTTTAAAAGCCTTATAAAGAATTAAAACATTTTCCTGCACCATCCCACAAGCCCACTCCCCAAAACGGACTGTGAGTTTAATTTTGCATTTCTTCTTGTATCTATCCTATTTTCTTATAAGTAATGTGCTTATACTATAACTTCTTGATTTGCCATTTTTAGATAATATCCATTTGGTATTATCCAGAATGTACACTCTATTTGTGAAAACGTGTATAAACATTTAGCTCCTTTACCCACCTCTAACCTGAATTTCCCCTTTCTGTTTTTCCAATGTAGTTGCCTTTCAATATTTTGTTGTATAAAAATCAGTTTCTGGGCTTCCCTGGTGGTGCAGTCGTTGAGAATCTGCCTGCCAATGCAGGGGACATGGGTTTGAGCCCTGGTCTGGGAAGATCCCACATGCCGCGGAGCAACTAGGCCCATGAGCCACAAGTACTGAGCCTACGCGTCTGGAGCCTGTGCCCCGCAATAAGAGAGGCCACGATAGTGAGAGGCCCACGCTCTGCGATGAAGAGTGGCCCCCACTTGCCACAACTGGAGAAAGCTCTTGCAAGGAATGAAGACCCAACACAGCCAAAAAATTTAAAAAAATAATAATAATTAAAAATCAGTTTCTATATTATTATGACTGTTATTTTTCTGTTAAGCCGAAATGTATGCTATAAACACATTTCCTTTCATTTCCTTAAAATTCCTGCAACACAGTGATAGCCCCTCATTTTGAGTGGGTTTTGTTGTATATTTTAGGAAAAATCTGTTAATGTTTCTGAACTCAAACATACTTAGAGATTGATGAATTGAGATTCTTACTAGCTTCACTCTTTTCTGTGTTTTTGATTTTTCTTTTTTCTTTTATCTTTTTATTGAAGTATAGTTGACTTACAATATTATTTTAATTTCAGGTATACAACATAATGTTTCAGTATTTTTACAAATTGTATTCCATTAAAAGTTATTACAAGATAATGGCTATATTTCCCTGTGCTATATAATATATCATTGTTGCTTATCTGTTTTATACATAGGAATTTGTGTCTCTTAATCCCATACCCCTAATTAGCTCCTCCCCACTTTCCTCTCCCATTTAGTAACCACTAATTTGTTTTCTATATCTGTGAGTCTGTTTCTGCTTTACATATACATTCATTTTATTATTTTTTAGATTCCAAATATAAGTGATATCACACACTATTTTGATTTTTCTTAATATGATGCTAAGTAAGGAAATATACAATGTAACCTTCTAAAAGTCAATAAGTGTTGATGCTCATGAATTGGCCTTTCTTGTGCGGCTTTCTGATAAGTATCATTGCAGCCATGATTAACATAGCTAGAAATGTTACAAACAGCTGTGCAACTATTACAACCACTGATTAAAGTGTAGCTCCAGATGTTCCGCACTCAGAACTACAGCTCTACAAGGTGGCTGGTGCATGGAGTTAGTTACATCAAAGCTGTCAGTTTTAACATATGAGTGCTTATACTAGGCAAAAATTAGCTCTCACATACTTACAATGTTGAGATCCAAGATAATTGCAATCATAGCTCACATAGCCCAGAAAAGTGGCAAAGGGGATTTTTTAAATGGATCCACCCTTTACTGAGGCTTTTAAGGATTTTCAATAAGGATGTGGAAGCAGTCTTTCAAGTCACCTGATGTGTTTCCTGAACATTGCACCCTCCTTTCTGGTCAATTACTGTCATGATTTCAGAAAATAAGCAAACTACTTATCAGGAAAAATTTGTCAGCATTCTGTTTTTATCTAAAAGAATATTCACTTACAGAATTTGAGAGGATATATACAATATTCTCACATAGACCCTCCTCTAAAGTCAGGTGAGTATGGGTTTGTTGGCCAGAAATTTATACGGCCTAAGAAGAGAACAATGTTAATTGGCAAACTTTTACCCAATATTTATGCAAACATCAGTGGATACACATTCTGATACCAATAGGTCCCAGAGACCAGACTCAAATTCAGAAAATTAATAAAGAGAACAAGAGAAGAAGATATGTTCTTGCTGGCATTGTAAGTGCACTGAGAGTTCTCTGGATAATACTATAAACTATGATTCCTATTGTGAACAGGGGTCTGAGTATATATGGCATTGGTAAAAATCATTATTTTTCTGGATTCAGATTACACAGTCACTGAGAATTAATATTTGCTGTTCAAGAGCTATTTTTATGTTTTATGTTTAATTAAATATTTACCCATTGGAAAAGCAGGAAGAATCCTCATTTTTCACTTCAAAGGTGGCAGAGCTTTGCTTGCTAACATCCACCCTGGACTGTTCTGCTGAAGCCTTGGATTCCCCACCCTCTCCTACCACCTTCCACGGTATAAGTACTGGTCAATAACTTAGACTTGCTTTATACTGAAGTTCATCCATGCTCTGAGGTGGGGCTGGGTGTTAGAGATATTGTAGGTGAGGAAGTAACTAAAGTAGAGCAGAGATTTATTCTGTGTTAGTTTGAAAAGGAGAAATGTGTTTCCCTTCCAGAGATAAGTAAAATAAGGCTAAGAATTGGGATTTGTTTATAAAAGGACTTACAAAAGTTAGTGTTTCATTTTTTCTTATAACTCTGAGGAGGACATATTAAACGGTTTTAAATATGTCTTTTGTTACTACTTCATAGAGAAATCTGACATCCTGACATATCCTTTGTGCTGTGGGGAAAAAAAAAATCTGAGCTATAAAAAAGAGAGATGACTGCCCTCATACACCATAGTCTCTGTCCCACTGATGCCCATATGGAGTAAACTATACCCTATAAAGGGGGCAGATTTATAACAGATCTAGGCAGTGACCAGCAGTAACTTGAGAAATGACTCTCAGTGGAGCTGAGTCAATAGGGAGGTACAATTTGCTGCAATGTTTTCTGTATCCAATGAAACCAGAAACAATCCCACTTCTCCTTCTGTACTGTGGACCAACGCCATCCCTGGAATACAAATACAGCCCGTGGTGAAGGCTGTGAGGTGTTAGAAAAGTGGGTGTTTCCAGAAAGTAGAGTGCCAGTTTCTGGAAAGGGGAAGCTTGAAATTTTCTATTTTTTCTATTTCTATTATTTTAGTAGTTGCTTAACTTAAAATGTCTAAGTTTGATCAAGTTCTCCTCCTCCCCAAGATGGAATTCTTTATCTCACAGGTCTGTGTATGATGACTTGGGGGAAGAAGGAGGATCCTGGAATGGATTAATATAATTTTTGATGGCTTATTTTTTTGCTGTAATATGATATGATATAGAAAATGAAGTAATATGTATGCTCTTAAGGTTCAAATAATCAGTCATAGAATAAGAAACCTGCACACTCATGCTAAAGACTTACTACTGCTCCTGCTTTCTCAATGGCTGCAATCATATTTGTTTCACAAGTCACTTTCAGTAAGAACTCACACAATTTCTGATCATTTTCTCCACCCTGAGTGTTCCAAAATCACTTTGTATTAGTTCTCTGTTGCCACTGTAAAAAAATATGACCACAGACTTAGAGGTTTAGAGAACACAAATTTATGATCTTACAATTTCTGTAGGTTAAATATCTGATCTAGGTCTCACTGAACTAAAATTAAGCTGTTGACAACTCTGTTCCTTTCTGAAGTCTCTAAGGGATAAATCTTTTTCTTTGCCCTTTCCAGCTTCTACAAAGCCCACATTCCTTGGCTTGAGATCCCCTTCCTTATCTTCAAAGCCTGCAATGGCTAGTTGAGTCCTTTTTATATCATATAACTCCAACAATCTCTCCTGCCTTCCTTTATCATTGAGGACCTTTGTGATTACATTGAGCCCACCCAGGTAATCCAGGACAATCTACCTATTTAAAATTCAGCAGATTATCAACCTCAATTACATCTCCAAATTTCTTTTTTCTTTTTTTTTTTTTTTTTTTTTTTGCGGTGTAATCTAACATATCCACTGGTTTGGGGCATTAGGATATGGATATCACTAAGTGTTCACTATTCTGTCTGCCACATACTCTATCATCCCTACCTCTTTCCTAGGCCCCAGATGCACATATTCACTGCTTAAAGGATAACTTAACCAAGATGTCTCACCAACTCCTTGAACTCAACTCATGTTCTTTCCCATGAAGAACTTTTTTTCATAGAGATTTTATTTGTTGATGATTTTTCTCTTACTCACTTGGGCTTAAGGTTTCAGAATCATGGTAGAGTATTTTTTTTTCTCCATTTTCCACCAAAATCAAGTGTGAAATCAATTTTGTCTACTTCTATAGT
The DNA here is from genome assembly GCF_026419965.1 of Kogia breviceps. Lineage (NCBI taxonomy): Eukaryota > Metazoa > Chordata > Mammalia > Artiodactyla > Physeteridae > Kogia > Kogia breviceps. The sequence goes on from NC_081328.1 coordinate 28,256,363, forward strand.
GTTTCTGAAATCTGAAAATTATTTCAAATCCAATTGTCAGAACTAGAATTTGAATCCTCATTATATCTTAACCTACTTTAATAAACTCTTAACTGATTTCCCAGTCTTTACCCCTGCTCTCCGCATTCCAGTTTATCCTATATCTGCTTCTAGATTAAGTCAGTCTCTCATACTCCTTCTTAGAAGTCTTTAGCCGCATCCCTTCCATATGATAGTCACATCTTTCCACAATATGGTCACAACCTATACTCTACACATTTGCACTCTCAATTAATCCTCAAAACAACAGTGTAAATTGGGACTTTGCAAAACTAGTTGAAGACCAGAGAGATTAAGTATCTTGATCAAGGTCATCCAGTACATCAGTAGCAGAATTGAGACTTGGATCTCTTGATCCCAAGTTCATTGCTGTTTTCATAACTACCTTGGTAACTTTATTTCCTGCTACTCCCCTAACATGCGGACCATGATGGACTTTCATTTTTCCCCAACCTTTTCCAAGTTCTCAGTGTTTTGTTGTTGCCTAAGATATCTATTCTTTCTAGATTCCTTTATCTTCAAACCATCCCTACCTACTAATATTAAATCCATCCTTAAGGCCCATTTTATAAATTGTGACCTCCATGAAGCCTTTGCCATTGTTCCTTACTTTGATCTTTCTTGCCATATTGTTTTGTCAAAACTTATTGAGACTTGTATTAAAGTTATTTGGCCCCTTGACTTAAAGCACAGTCTCCTTCTCGGCATGTATTCTAAAAGTTAGTACATGTGTTACCAAGTCCAAACTTGTACTGCTTGCCTCATGCAAGCCAACAAATCAAGAGATGCAGTGTTGGAGTAAAGAATAGCTACTTTATTCATAAAGCCAGCAGAAAGAGAAGTTGGTGAACTAGTGTTCCAAAGAACCATCTTAATGGAGTTTGAATTCAAGCTTCTTTTGTACCAAAAGGGGAGAGGGTGTGGTTGGTTGTTGCAGACTTCTTGGTGCTGCCAAGACCCCAGAGGGGATGTGATAATCCTTGTTCTTGCAGCTGTCCATTTAGGTCTGGTCACTATATTCCTGTAAAGTTTTACCAAGACAAGTGTTGTTTTCTCTTCTGCAACTTTTTATCTTTATGTGAATGAAAAGTGTTATGGTTTTAAAAGTTAAGATTTGGAGTCAGAGGCTTGAGAAAAGTCTATTAAGAATATTTTAGGCTATAGGGAACTTTCTTGTACTGTTTGACTAGGCAAAGGTGCAGAGTTAGCATGACTAAGCACAGGCAAAAGAGCACAAGGGATAGAGCTACTCAGGTTTGTTCTGCTCTATTAAACATGGACTTTGGAGCCAAACTTTCTGGATTTAAATCCTGACTTTGCTCTTATTGATTGTGCGACCTTCATAAAATTAATCAGTATTTCTGTGCCTCATCGGTAAAATGGGATTGGTTAATAGACTGTTACAAGGGTCAAGTGAATTGACATTCCTAAGGCACTTGGAACTATCTGTCTCAAAGTAAGTACTCAATAATTTTAGCATAAGATTGTGATTATTACCTTCTTAGTTTTTGCATTACGCCCTTCCCTAGCACACAGAACAGTTTCTTCCATATGGCAACTAAAAGGTAAAAATACATGTTTATGTTCTCATTCCATATGAAGCCTGAATGTGATTTTTAAAACCTATTTCAATATAATTTGAAAGTAGGTGGGGGTATTTGTCCAAGCAGAAAACATATAAATTAAAATTGTATAATTAGATCCTTTATATTGATTTTTTACAACTATGCTACTATTGTATTCCAATATTCTTGACTCAATCTTTGTCTGCTTTCCAGATCAGTTCCCTTTCTACTGTTACACGACTATAACTCTATCAGAGTTTTATGATGTTAATGGAGATACAAGAGCACCTATCATTTTTGCATATGATACTGAGGTAGGAAGAGTTACCAATATGATAGAAAAATCAATCAAGGTTTAAACTTATCATCAAATAAGAATGTGGGTCAGGGGCTTCCCTGGTGGTGCAGTGGTTGAGAGTCTACGTGCCGATGCAGTGGATACAGGTTCGTGCCCCAGTCCAGGAGGATCCCACATGCCGCAGAGCGGCTGGGCCTGTGAGCCATGGCCGCTGAGCCTGCACGTCCGGAGCCTGTGCTCTGCAACGGGAGAGGCCACAGCAGTGAGAGGCCCGCGTACAGAAGAAAAAAAAAAAAAAGAATACAGGTCAGACTCAAATAAGATTTTTTATGAAGTAGTTCAAAACCATACAATTTTTATTCCAAGATATTTTATTCAATTTTTATTCCAAATTATATACACACAGGATGGGAGGCCTTGGCTCAGCAGAAGGTCATGTAAAAATGATTAAATTAGAATGACTACTGAGGCAGGCACTTTTGGTTAACAATGCCAACACCCATTCCCAATCAGTTCTCCTTGGCCATGCTTTGTTAACCACCCTTTCTGCTATTGGTAGACATTTGACAGATTTCTGGCTTGTAAAATGTGAGTTGATATCTGCTAGGGCAGGAGGTTTCTCAGAAAGCTTTTATTTTATTGAATCAATAGGACAACTGTTGATTGTGGAATCTATTTCTCTTTCATGCCTCAATGTTTATGATGCCTAAAATTGTGGCACTAACATTGTGAGCATGAGAAAAAAAGCTAAGAGAATCAGAGATGTGAAGCTGATATTTTAGAGATAGGGAGTCAATTCTAGGAGATGTCTATTTTCAGAGTGCTTGCTATATAAGAGAAGAAAAATCTCTCTTTTTAAAGTCACACTTATTTGGATTCTTCAGTTACTTGCTGCTTAAAATATCCCTAATCAACACTACTTTTAAACTCAGAACTAATAGTTATCAGCTGCTGAAAATCAAACATGACATTAGGTTGTGCTGTTGGAAGTAGAATGTACAGACCTTTGAAATTAATACTATAACAATCACAACTTCCTACCATCTGCAACATTTAAAAAATGAAATATCAGTTTCTACATCAAAAGAGGTAAGAGTAGGAAGTCAAGGACTTGTGTTTGAACTTAGAATTGAAGTTAGAATATTTCCTTCTCTTGCTTAATTTTCAGAGTGAGATTTTCATCAAATAACTTTTTTAAACAATTAGATGTTATGTGGTTACATTTTGTCACACACCAAAATAAGAGAGTCAATTTATATTTTTAAATTCTTCTAAGACTTGCATGTCCAAGGGAACATGTTTATACTAAAACATGCTGTAAGAGTGTCATGTTTGAAGTCATATAGGATAGACTTAAAAATTGATGTCAGTTCGGTCGGATCCCAGGGCAGCCTGAAGGGGTTAGTGCACCACGGCTAGCCGGGAGGGAGTCCAGGAGAAGTCTGGAGCTGCCAAAGAGGCAAGAGACTTTTTCTTCCCTCTTTGCTTCCTGGTGCATGAGGAGAGGGGATTAAGAGCACCGCTAAAAGGAGCTCCAGAAACTGGCGCGAGCTGCGTCTATCAGTGCGGACACCAGAGACGGGCATGAGACAATAAGGCTGCTGCTGTAGCCACCAAGAAGCCTGTGTGTGAGCACAGGTCACTCTCCACACCTTCCCTCCTGGGAGCCTGTGCAGCCCGTCACTGCCAGGGTCCCGGGATCCAGGGACAACTTCCCCGGGAGAACGCACAGTGTGCCTCAGGCTAGTGCAACGTCAAGCCGGCCTCTGCCGCCACAGGCTAGCCCCCCATCCGTACCCCTTCCTCCCCCCGGCCTAAGTGAGTCAAAGCCTCCGAATCAGCTGCCCCTCTAACCCTGTCCTGTCTGAGAGAAGAGCAGACGACCTCAGGTGACCTACACACAGAGGCGGGGCCAAATCCAAAGCTGCACCCCTGGAGTTGTGCGAACAGAGAAGAGAAAGGGAAATCTCTCCCAGCAGCCTCAGAAGCAGGAGATTAAAGCTCCACAATCAACTTGATGTACCCTGCATCTGTGGAATACCTGAATAGAAAATGAATCATCCCAAATTGAGAAGGTGGACTTTAGGAGCAAGATATACGATTTTTTTCCTCCTTTTTATCTTTTTGTGAGTGTGTATGTGTATGCTTCTGTGTGAGATTTTGTCTGTATAGCTTTGCTTTCACTGTTTGTACTAGGGATCTGACAGTCCCGGTCTTTTTGTTTGTTTGTTTCTTTGTTTGTTTACTTTAAAAATTTTTCTTCTTAATAATTATTTTTTATTTTAATAAATTTATTTTACTTTATGCTACTTTATTTTATTCTTTCTTTCTTCTTTCTTTCTTTCTTTCTTTCTTTCTTTCTTTCTTTCTTTCTTTCTTTCTTTCTTTCTTTCTTTCTTTCTCTTTTTTCTCTCTATTATTCTGAGCCGTGTGGATTAAAGGCTCTTGGTGCTCCACCCAGGCATCAGGACTGTGCCTCTCAGGTGCAAGAACCAACTTAAGGACACTGGTCCACAAGAGATCTCCCAGCTCCACGTAATATAAAATGGCGAAAATCTCCCAGAGATATCCATCTCAACACCAAGACCCAGCTTCACTCAATGAAAAGCAGGCTACAGTGCTGGACACCCTATGCCAAACAACTAGCAAGACAGGAACACAGTCCCATCCATTAGCAGAGAGGCTGCCTAAAATCATAATAAGGCTATAGACACCCCAAAACACATCACCAGATGAGGACCTGCCCACCAGAGAGACAAGATCCAGCCTCATCCACCAGAACACAGGCACTAGTCCCTTCAACCAGGAAACCTACTGAACACACTAAACTGACCTTAGCCACTGGGGAAAGACACCAAAAACAATGGGGACTATGAACCTGCAGCTTGCAAAAAGGAGACCCCCAAACAAAATAAGTTAAGCAAAATGAAAACACAGAAGAACACACAGCAGATGAAGGACAAGGTATAAACCAACCAGACCTAACAAATGAAGAGGAAATAGGCAGTCTATTCTGAAAAAGAATTCAGAATAATGATAGTAAATATGATCCAAAATCTTGGAAATAGACAAAATGCAAGAAACATTTAACAAGGACCTAGAAGAACTAAAGAGGAAGCAAGCAACAATGAACAACACAATAAATGAAATTAAGAGTACTCTAGATGGGATCAGTAGCAGAATAACTGAGGCAGAAGAATGGATAAGTGACCTGGAAGATAAAATAGTGGAAATAACTACTGCAGAACAGAGTAAAGAAAAAAGAATGAACAGAACTGAGGAGAGTCTCAGAGACCTCTGGGACAACATTAAACGCACCAACATTTGAATTATAGGGGTCCCAGAAGAAGAAAAGATAAAGAAAGAGACTGAGAAAATATTTGAAGAGATTATAGTTGAAAACTTTCCTAATATGGGAAAGGAAATAGTTAATCAAGTTCAGGAAGCACAGAGAGCCCCATACAGGATAAATCCAAGGAGAAACACGCCAACACACATATAAATCAAACTAACAAAAAGTAAATACAAAGAAAAAATATTAAAAGCAGCAAGGGAAAAACAACAAATAACACACAAGGGAATCACCCTAAGGTTAAGAGCTGATCTTTCAGCAAAAACTTTGCAAGCCAGCAGGTAGTGACAGGACATATTTAAAGTGGTGAAGGAGAAAAACCTACAACCAAGATTACTCTACCCAGCAAGGATCTCATTCAGATTTGATGGAGAAATTAAAACACTTAGAGACAAGCAAAAGCTGAGAGAGTACAGCACCACAAAACAAGCTTTACAACAAATGCTAAAGGAACTTCTCTAAGCAAGAAACACAAGATAAGGGAAAGACCTACAAGAACAAACCTGAAACAATTAAGTAAATGGTAATAGTAAATTACATATCCATTATTACCTTAAATGTAAATGGATTAAATGTTCCCACCAAAAGACACAGACTGGCTGAATGGATACAAAAACAAGACCCATATATATGCTGTCTACAAGAGACCCACTTCAGACCTAGGGACACATACAGACTGAAAGTGAGGAGATGCAAAAAGATATTCAATGCAAATGGAGATCAGAAGAAAGCTGGAGTCGCAATTCTCATATCAGAGAAAATGGACTTTAAAATAAAGACTATTACAAGAAACAAAGAAGGACACTACATAATGATCAAGGGATCAATCCAAGAAGAAGATATAACAATTGTAAATATTTATGCACCCAGTATAGGAGCACCACAATACATAAGGCAAATACTAACAGCCATAAAAGTGGAAATCGACAGTAACACAATCATAGTAGGGGACTTTAACACCCCACTTTCACCAATGGGCAGATCATCCAAAATGAAAATAAATAAGGAAACACAAGTTTTAAATGACACATTAAACAAAATAGACTTAATTGATATTTATAGGACATTCCATCCAAAAAAAAGAAAATATATATTTTTCTCAAGTGCTCATGGAACATTCTCCAGGATAGATCATATCATGGGTCACCAATCTAGCCTTGGTAAATTTAAGAAAAGTGAAATCGTATCAAGTATTTTTTCTGAGCACAATGCTATGAGACTAGATATCAATTACAGGAAGAGATCTATAAAAAATACAAACACATGGAGACTAAACAATACACTACTTAATAATGAAGTGATCACTGAAGAAATCAAAGAGGAAATAAAAAAATACCTAGAAGCAAATGACAATGTAGACACAATGACCCAAAACCTATGGGATGCAGCAAAAACAATTCTAAGAGGGAAGTTTATAGCAATACAATCCTATCTTAAGAAACAGGAAACATCTCAAATGAACAACCTCACCTTGCACCTAAAGCAATTAGAGAAAGGACAAAAAAAAAAAAAAAAAAAAAACAAATTTAGCAGAAGGAAAGAAATCAGAAAGATCAGATGAGAAATAAATGAAAATAAATGAAGGAAATGGTAGCAAAGATCAATAAAACTAAAAGCTGGTTCTTTGAGAAGATAAACAAAATCGATAAACCATTAGCTAGACTCTTCAAGAAAAAAAGGGAGAAGATTCAAATCAATAGAATTAGAAATGAAAAAGGAGAAGTGACAACTGACACTGCAGAAATACAAAAGATCATGAGAGATTAGTACAAGCAACTATATGCGAATAAAATGGACAACTGGGAAGAAATGGACAAATTCTTAGAATTGCACAACCCTTACGAGACTGAACCAGGAAGAAATAGAAAATAAGAACAGACCAATCACAAGCACTGAAATTGAAGCTGTGATGAAAAATCTTCCAACAAAGGAAAGCCCAGGACCAGATGGCTTCACAGGCGAATTCTATCAAAAATGTAGAGAACAGCTAACACCTATCTTTCTCAAACTCTTCCAAAATATAGCCAAGGGAGGAACACTCCCAAACTCATTCTATGAGGCCACCATCACCGTGATACCAAAACCAGACAAAGATGTCACAAAGAAAGAAAACCACAGGCCAATATCACTGATGAACATAGATGCAAAAATCCTCAACAAAATACTAGCAAACAGAATCCAACAGCAGCACATTAAAAGGATCATATACCATGATCAAGTGGGGTTTATTCCAGGAATGCAAGAATTCTTCAGTATACTCAAATCAATCAACGTGATACACCATATCAACAAACTGAAGGAGAAAAACCAAATGATTATCTCAAGAGATGCAGAGAAAGCTTTTGACAAAATTCAAGGCCCGTTTATGATAAAAACCATGCAGAAAGTAGGCATAGAGGGAATTTTCCTCAGCATAATAAAGGCCATATATGACAAACCCACAGCCAACATCATCCTCAATGGTGAAAAACTGAAAATATTTCTAGTAAGGTCAGGAACAAGACAAGGTTGCCCACTCTCACCACTCTTATTCAACATAGTTTTGGAAGTTCTAACCACAACAATCAGAGAAGAAAAAGAAATAAAAGGAATCCAATTAGAAAAGAAGAAGTAAAGCTGTTACTGTTTGCAGATGACATGATACCATACATAGAGAATAGTAAAGATGCTACCAGAAAACTACAAGAGCGAATCAATGAATTTGGTAAGGTCGCAGGATACAAAATTAATGCACAGAAATCTCTGGCATTCTTATACACTAATGATGAAAAACCTGAGAGTGAATTTAAGAAACACTCCCATTTACCACTGCAACAAAAAGACTAAAATATCTAGGAATAAACCTACCTAAGGAGACAAAAGACATGTATGCAGAAAATTACAAGACACTGATGAAAGAAATTAAAGATGATACAAACAGATGGAGTGATATACCATCTTCTTGGATTGGAAGAATCAACATTGTGAAAATGACTTTACTACCCAAAGCAATCTACAGATTCAATACAATCACTATCAAACAACCACTGGCATTTTTTACAGAACTAGAACAAAAAATCTTAAATTTTTTATGGAGACAAAAAGTAACCCGAATAGCCAAAGCAATCTTGAGAATGAAAAATGCAGCTGGAGGAATCAGGCTCCCTGACTTCAGACTATACTACAAAGCTACAGTAATCAAGACAGTATGGTACTGGCACAAAAACAGAAATATAGATCAATGGAACAGGATAGAAATCCCAGAGATAAACCCACACACAAATGGTCACCTTATCTTCTATAAAGGAGGCAAGAATATACAGTGGAGAAAAGACAGCCTCTTCAATAAGTGGTGCTGGGAAAACTGGACAGGTACATGTAAAATTATGAAATTGGAACACTCTCTAACACCATACACAAAAATAAAGTCAAAATGGGTTAAATACCTAAATGTAATGCCAGTCATTATCAAATTCTTAGAGGAAAACATAGGCAGAACACTCTATGACATGAATCACAGCAAGATCCTTTTTGACCTACCTGCTAGAGAAAGGGAAATAAAAACAAAAATAAGCAAATGGGACCTAATGAAACTTAAAAGCTTTTGCACAGCAAAGGATACCATAAATAAGACCTAAAGACATCCCTCAGAATGGGAGAAAATATTTGCAAATGAAGCAACAGACAAAGGATTAATATCCAAAATTTATAAGCAACTCATGCAGCTCAATAACAAAAAAACAAACAACCCAATCCAAAAATGGGCAGAAGAACTAAATAGACATTTCTCCAAAGAAGATATACATATTGCCAACAAACACATGAAAGAATGCTCAACATCATTAATCATTAGAGAAATGCAAATCAAAACTACAATGAGATATCATCTCACACCTGTCAGAATGGCCATCATCAAAAAATCTAGAAACAATAAATGCTGGACAGGGTGTGGAGAAAAGGGAACACTCTTGCACTGCTGGTGGGAATGTAAATTGATACAACCACTATGGAGAACAGTATGGAGGTTCCTTAAAAAACTACAAATAGGACTACCATACAACCCAACAATCCCACTACTGGGCACATACCCTGAGAAAACCATAATTCAAAAAGAGTCATGTACCAAAATGTTCATTGTAGCTCTATTTACAATAGCCAGGATATGGTAGCAACCTAAGTGTCCTTCAACAGATGAATGGATAAAGAAGATGTGGCACATATATAAATGGAATATTACTCAGCCATAAAAAGAAATGAAACAGTGTTACTTGTAGTGAGGTGGATAGACCTGGAGTCTGTCATACAGAGTGAAGTAGGTCAGAAGGAGAAAAATAAATGCCATATGCTAACACATATTCATGGAATCTAAGAAAGAAAAATGTCATGAAGAGACGAGTGTTAGGATGGGAATAAAACACAGACCTACTAGAGCATGGACTTGAGGATATGGGGAGGGAGAAGGGTAAGCTGTGATGAAGTGAGAGAGTGGCATGGTTATATTTACACTACCAAGAGTAAGGTGGATAGCTTGTGGGGAACAACCGCATGGCACAGGGAGATCAGCTAGGTGGTTTGTGACCACCTAGAGGGATGGGATAGGGAGTGTGGGAGGGAGGGAGTTGCAAGAGGGAAGAGATATGGGAACATATGTATATGTATAATTGATTCACTTTGTTGTAAAGCAGAAACTAACACAGCATTGTAAAGCAATTATACTCCAATAAAGATGTTAAAAATAAATAAATAAATAAACAAATGGGACCTAATGAAACTTAAAAGCTTTTGCACAGCAAAGGATACCATAAAGAAGACCAAAAAACGACCCTCAGAATGGGAGAGAATAGTTGCAAATGAAGCAACTGACAAAGGATTAATCTCCATAATTTATAAGCAACTCATGCAGCTCAATAACAAAAAAGCAAACAACCCAATTCAAAAATGGGCAGAAGACCTAAATAGACATTTCTCCAAAGAAGATATACAGATTGCCAACAAACACATGAAAGAATGCTCAACATCATTAATCATTAGAGAAATGCAAATCAAAACTACAATGAGATATCATCTCACACTGGCCAGATTGGCCATCATCAAAACATCTAGAAACAATAAATGCTGGAGAGGGTGTGGAGAAAAGGGAACACTCTTGTACTGCTGGTGGGAATGTAAATTGATACAGCCAGTATGGAGAACAGTATGGAGGTTCCTTAAAAATCTACAAATAGGACTACCATATGACCCAGCAATCCCACTTCTGGGCATATACCCTGAGAAAACCATAATTCAAAAAGAGTCATGTACCAAAATGTTCATTGCAGCTCTATTTACAATAGCCAGGATATGGAAGCAACCCAAGTATTCATCAACAGATGAATGGATAAAGAAGGTGTGGCACATATATACAATGGAATATTACTCAGCCATAAAAAGAAACAAAACTGAGTTATTTGTAATCAGGTGGATGGACCTGGAGTCTGTCATACAGAGTGAAGTAAGTCAGAAGGAGAAAAACAAATACCGCATGCTAACACATATATATGGAAAATAAGAAAAAAAAATGTCATGAAGAGCCTAGGGGTAGGATGGGAATAAAACACAGATCTACTAGAGTATGGCCTTGAGGATATGGGGAGGGGGAAGGATAAGTTTGACAAAGTGCGAGAGTGGCATGGACATATATACTCTACCAAACATAGGGTGGATAGCTAGTGGGTAGTGGGCGCATGGCACAGGGAAATCAGCTAGGTGGTTTCTGACCACCTAGTGAGGTGGGATAGAGAAGGTGGGAGGAAGGGAGATGCAAGAGGGAAGAGATATGGGAACATATGTATATGTATAACTGATTCACTTTGTTGTAAAGCAGAAACTTGTAAAGAAATTATACTCCATTAAAGATGTAAAAAAAAAATTGATGTCACCATTTTCAAACTATGTGACAGTGTAATTTATGTATTTTCTATGAAACTCAGTTTTCTCATCTATGAAATGGGAATACTAATAGTAGTAAACTCACAGCATGGATGTGGAGAGTAACTGAAATATGACAGTAGAATACTTAGCACAGTAAAATCTTATTAGGTGTTGGTTAATAAGATTATTAACATTCTCATGTTTTGGACAAATGTTTCATACCTCTTCCTCTCTCCTTATATCCCTACACATCTTCTGTACTCTCAGCTAAAGACCTTGCTTCTTACTTCACTGAGAACATAGAACTGATTTGAATAGAATTTTATTAACTTCTATTAGCACATCTATCCGCCCTCCAGCATCTGTTTTTACATACTCTGTCTTCTTGACTGTTAACATAAATGAACTCTCCATGCTCTTGTTTAAAGCTACCCCACTTTTTATATTTGATGTCATTGCTTTTTGCATCTTCCAGAACATTGTACCAGAAATGTTCCCTTCTCTCCTATTTTCTCCAATTTTCACTCTCTATGGGGTCATTTCCAAAAATATATACACATGATAATTTTCTACATCTTAAAACTTTTTGTGATGCCTATTCCAGTGCCAGATATCATTCTGATTCCTTACTTCTCTTGGCAGCTATGGTCCTTGTCTTTAAATCCTCTTCTCCCTTCTCTCTGAATGCATTCCCATCAGGTATTTATCCCCCTCCACAAAAACCAATCTGGTGATGGTCACCAATGACTTTCATATTGCCACATCCAATGATCAATTATCAGTCATCATTCTACTTGATGTATTAGCAAGATTTGAACCAAATGCCCACCACATTCTCCTTGAGATATTTTCTTCATTTAGCTTTCAGACCATCATGCTCTCTAGATTTTTACTCCTCACTATCTCTCTTCTTCTTTTTCTAGTTAGGAATCATCTACCTAGAAAGAATCTTGAAGTAAGAATCACCATAGACATAGTAGTTTATTATTTAATTTCATATTTTTGCCAATGAAAAATATATAAGCACTTATGTTTAAATCAAAACTTGACGCTTAGTAGATGTGTAATTTCTCAGGAAGTCACTTCAATATATTCTGTAAAATTGGAATAATGAGGACAGATTTGAGAGTCAAATGAGGTAATGTATGTGAAAATATCCTATATATCATAGACAGTCTATTGTTTGTATTTTTTTTTTTTTTACATGTCATCACAGTACAAGGCAATGGTCATGAGTCCTAGTTTGGTAAGTTCTACTAGAGTTCAGAGGAAGGAGCTCAGGGAAATAGTATTTGGGCTAAGACTTGGAGGATAGGTAGAGTTTTGATTGTGAAGAATAAAGGGGAGAATTTCCCACATAAAGAGAACAAATGGCAGAGTGGAAAAATAATAGATTTTGTATTCAGATATATATGTCTTGAGTCTAGACTTTGCCACTTAGTGGCTATGTGACTTCAGACAAATTTTTTAATCTTGTAGTACCTCAGTTTTCTCATCTGTGAAATAGTTGAGTAGGGAATTTTCAGTACTGTAGTGAGATGCTCTTTTTTAACATCTGAAGTAGTATTGACCCTCAGAGGAATGTTGGAAGAGTCAGCAAGATGTAAAGGATAAGGGTCCTGGCTTTGAGTTAGACTTGGAATCACATACTAGTTGTATCTCTATAGGCTTTTTATAAATTATTCAATCTATATCTGTTTCCACATGGATAAGTATCTCATTTCACTAAGGGTTAAATTAACGATATTATGTGTGAAATACCAAGTATGGTGATAGGCACACAAAAATAACTACAACTTCAAAATATTATCTAATTATTACCCTCAAGGTATAAAAGTGAGAAACAAGCAAACAAACAAGATGGCATTAATGTTCTTTAGGGTATAGACAATGGACTTGACACTTTTGGTAATAGGGTCCATGAAATGTTTGGGGTAGAGGATGGAAGTGATGACTTTTCCTGCTAATAAATGGAAGCTGTGAAGCAAAAAAGATAACTTATTTCCATCTGGGATACATAAATCTGGAAACAACACATAATGGTTCAGCTTTGAAACTTTTGACACAAAAGCCATTCATTCAGATTGGAAATATCTGATTATTTCACCCAGAACTCACTGATACAACTATGTCATTCCAAATTAGTTATCTTTGGATAACTAACATATCATCACCAGATGATATGACTAGGCCCAATTAGTACAAGTGCCAAACATTTGGAACATATTAAAAATGACATTTCCACTTATTTTATAGCATAAATATTTGTCTTCTGGCATTTCTCAACTGTGAGCATTCAAAGGAAGTCTTTGAAACAGCATTTTACGATGGAAGGTTAATGATAAAGAGCAAATTAAACACAGGTTACATGATGTTAAAACCTTGTTTTAACAATTACATTTTTTTTTTTTTTTTCGGTACACGGGCCTCTCACCATTGTGGTCTCTCCCTTTGCAAAGCACAGGCTCTAGACGTGCAGGCTCAGTGGTCATGGCTCACAGGCCCAGCCATTCTGCAGCATGTGGGATCTTCCCGGACCGGAGCACAAACCCGTGCCCCCTGCATCGGCAGCCGGACTCTCAACCACTGTGCCACCAGGGAAGCCCAACAATTACTTTTTGATGTCTCAAACAGTGACTTGTACCTTACTGGAAATTCATTTCCAAATACCAGTCTTTCTACCTGAAAGGCAGAAAGCAAGGAATTAAAGTCTACAATATCTAGACCAATCTTTAAAGGAATGTAATTACTGCTCTCATTATGAGAGAACTAGAAATTGGAGTTGACAGTGCTTGACAGGATGTGATGGAGAGAAGAGACCAAGATAACATACGGGATTTTAACTCAGATACAAAATATATGACCATATTATACAAATCAGGGGGGCAACTTTTAAGTGGGATATTATATAAATTGCCCTCCCTTGCTTACTGCAAAATGAATGGTGGCCCCTGGAGTTCTCCACTGGACATGTTACGTAATGTTGAGCTAAGGAATATATGACCAGCTCAGGGAAGCAGAAGATGAGTTAAATTTTATATGTGCCAAATCTAAGATTCCTGTGGAGATTTTAGGAGCTGAATCGATCTGATACTCAGGAGACATGTTTCAGCTGAAGACCAAGATTCATCAATAATCATCAAGTGTATTAAAATAATAGGGGTAATGAGATCAGGGAGACTTATAAGAGATTTTGGAGAACCTGACATTTAAGACTTTTAAAATAAAATTTTAAAAAGGAAACATACAAAGTATAGTAAGGAGAAATACCCAAAGGGTAGAAGAAAACCCAGAGTGTGACTTCACAGAAATAAAAAGAATAGATTGCTATAGGAGGTAGAAATGATCAGCAATGTCAAATACTGCCTAAAGTCAGGAAAGGTAAAGACATAAATACCTGTTGGATTGAGTAAATGTCTTAGCAAGAACATTTCACCAAATGTTTGACACAGCTGCCAGATTGCTGAGTGCTGAGATGGAGATAAGAAAGTAAATGCAACTTGTATTAACAGTCTTTTCAGGAAGTTTGGCTTAATTAATAATAACAAGGATTATTATATCAATACTTATTAAGCACTATATCTTTGAGGCATTTACAAATGCTTCACATATATTAGCATTTCTTCTATCCTATGAGGTAGGTATTACAGAGGAAGAAACCACAGTCAGGGTAAATGAATTGCTCAATATTACATTAATTGTAACTAACTAAAAAGTGGCAGATCTGGGATGTACACTGAGATTGTCTGCCTCTATATTCTCTCTATGAGCTAGAGGAAAGAAATAGTATAGTGTTAGAGGGAACTGAGTTCAAGAGAGACTTATGGGAACAGAGACTTGAATATATTTAGATGTTAACATAAAGAAGTCACTAGAGGGAGAATATTTGAAGAGACAGAGATATCAAGAATGCATATCACGGGTAGGATGAGAAAACTTGGATAGAAGGGACGTATTCCACTGTCACAGGAGAGATGGGCAGGATGACTGCTAATATTGGCAGTTTGGTAGGAGGAATTGAAAGATTCATTAGTTGATGACTGCCATTCAGAGAAGGACATTGACTGAGAATGAGAGAGTGAGTCAGGTATAAGAATAAATATATTTGATATAGTTTCTGTGTTAAATGGGAAAGGAACATAACAAAAGAAATACAAGAGTGTTGTGACAAATTGAAGCCTCATGGGAAGTAGTGAATCATAAACAAATTTCAGTGTTACTAATCTGAGTAAGGTGCTATTTTTGTTCAATGTTTAGCAGCCTACAACAGAGAAGGTGAGTAGATGGAAACTGAGTATCATGTTTTGTTTTGTTTTGTTTTGTTTTGGTAGGGCAGGGTGCAAGGAATCAAGTAAATGTGGTTGCTGAGGGTCTTGACAAGAATGTTGTTGAAATGGAATTGGATGCACAGCAAAAGAAATCAAGTCAGAAGGAAATGGTAGGGAGACAGTGGATATAAATATGTATACATTAGATGTCCTAAGGAAGTCAAATGATTGAAGATCTGGGGGTAGCTTAGTAAAAGAACAGAAGGCTGTCTTTGAAGACGTAGATTTCTGAATTTATTTTTTAAGAGGTAAAATATATTTCAAGTGATGACAAAATCCAGAGAGTAACTATAAAAATGAGTCACAGACCTGAAGGAGAATAAAAAGCTTTTGAAGAAAAATAAATTAAAGAACTGAGGATCAAGATGTTTTATGTCACTAGATGGACGCTGATGTCTCTTGAGATATTGGTAACACAGGAGGTAAATAAGATGTCTATAAACTAGGGGCTAAATCTTTCAATAAGTAAACATTAAACACCAGGAAATTGTCTATTGACTGTGATTGGGAGGTGTTATGTATAACAAAATGACTCAAACATAAAAGGAACAAGGGATTTTATACTTTACAAAGGTCCTGAGATAAGTAGGGTGAAAGAGCAGCTTTAGGACTTCTCTAAGCCATGACCAAGCTCCTGGTTCCAGATTAGTTCTTCCACCATAAACAACAAAAAAATCTGGGCAAAGTATATGAAGCAACTGCTTTCAGACATTGAGTAATAGACAGCATAGGCCTGTGATTCCAGAAGCAAGGAAAACACATGGGGTTAGGGCTACAGTTGCATTGATTTTCTGCCTGGAGGAACTTCTGGACCTCAGTGCAGTGAAGTGGAGCCTATGTTAAACAGAACATTTTACTGAGCTAAGAAGACAGAGGTCAGATTTTGGAGTTACTGAGAAGATTGTATGTCTAGCTTTTGGGCAGACTAACAGAAAGGAGGAAGCTGCACAGGGAAGGGGATCCAGAAATCTGCAAAGGAATTGTCTTGATTCTTCCATGAAGTATTAAGCAGTTAATGTTCAGGATGATTCTCTGTCTATAGACTTTGCAAATAATAGATAATGGGGAGCTGTGAGATGAACTAAGATTGTAAGTTGAACCGAGGGTCCAGCTAAGACATTGGAATTCTAACAAACCTGAAAAATAAGACCAAAAAATGAAGCTGATGTGCTAATAAAGTAGTTTTCTAACAAATCAAAATTTAAATCTTTAAAACAAGGCAACAAAATCTATATTATCAACAATGTAGCATATACAATGTGTATCATATGATCAAATGTTACTAGACATGTGAAAAAGCAGGGAAATATGACTCAAAACTAGGATAAAAAAATCTAAAGAGGGCTTCCCTGGTGGCGCAGTGGTTGAGAGTCTGCCTGCCGATGCAGGGGTCATGGGTTCGTGCCCTGGTCCGGGAAGATCCCACATGCCGCGGAGCAACTAAGCCCGTGAGCCATGGCCGCTGGGCCTGCGCGTCCGGAGCCTGTGCTCCGCAACGGGAGAGGCCACAGCAGTGAGAGGCCCGCATACAGAAAAAAAAAAAAAAAAAAAAAAAAAAATCTATAGAAACATATAGCAAGATGACAGAGATCTTGCAATTATGACAAAGACTTTAGAATGATTATAATTATGTTCTAAAATTTTATAGAAATATGAGAACATGGGACTTCCCTGGTGGTCCAGTGGCTAAGACTCCACACTCCCAATGCAGGAGTCCCAGGATCAATCCCCAGTCAGGGAACTAGATCCCACATGCAACAACTTAGAGTTCACATGCCACAACTAAGACCCAGTGTAGCCAAATAAATAAATAAATATTAAAAAAAGAAATATATAAACATAGTAAGTAGATAGGAGGATATATATATATATATATATATATATATATATATATATATATATATATAGTATAATTGGGGTTACAGAATAAAAGAAGAGAGATATTGGAACAGAAAAATATTTGAAGAAAAATGGCAGAAAAGTTTCCGAATATTATGAAAAATGTCAATTCTCAAAAACATGAAGCACAGCAACATCAATCAGGATAAAAACAAAGAAAACCACACTTATGGTAGTTATTTTGCTGAGAACTAAAAACAAAGAGAAAAATTTGAAATCAATGAGGAAAAAAAGATACATTATTATGATTCCAGTGGGGAGTGATAACAATGGCCACTGGTTTCTCATCAGAATACAAGCCATAAGTCAATGGATCTTTTTTACTTTTTTAATGCTGAAAGAAAAAAAAATTCTCAAACTAGAATTCTATATACAGAATTGTTCTTTTAAAAATAAAGGTGAAATAAATTTATTTTCAGATGAAAGCTATGAGAATTAATAACCAGAATACCTGAACCATAAGAATAGCTAAAGGGGGTCCTTTATATTGGTGAAACATGATTTGCACAAAGGAGAAGAGAGGCAGGATCGGTGAATATGTGGTAGATTAAAAAAGGCATATTATTTTGTTTTTAAAATTATTTAAATAAGGGATAATTATTTTTATTGGGTATACTTGCTTTACAATGTTGTGTAAGTTTCTGCTCTACAGCAAAGTGAATCATACATGTATGATATACATACATGTATATCATGTTTGTATGTCATACATGTACCCCCTCTTTTTTGGGATTTCCTTCCCATTTAGGTCACCACAGAGAATTGAGTGGAGTTCCTGGTACTATACAGCAGGTTCTCATTAGTTATCTATTTTATACATATTGGTGTATATATTTATTTTATACATATTAGTGTATATATGTCAGTCCAAATCTCCCAGTTCATCCCACCACTTCTTTTTCCACTTGATGTCCATACATTTGTTTTCTACATCTCTGTCTCTATTTCTGCCTTGCAAACAGGTTCACCTGCACAATTTTTCTAGATTCCACATATATGCATTAATATACAATATTTGTTTTTCTACTTTGACTTACTTCACTCTGTATGACAGTGTCTATATATATCAACGTCTCTACAAATGACCCAATTGCATTCTTTTTTTATGGCTGAGTAAGCTTACATTGTATATATGTACCACATCTTCTTTATCCATTCACTTATCATTGGACATTTAGATTGCTTCCATGACCTGGCTATTGTAAATAGTGCTGCAATGAACATTGAAGTGTATGTGTATTTTGAATTACAGTTTTCTCTGGGTATATGCCCAGTAGTGGGATTGCTGGGTCGTATGGTAGTTCTCTTTTTACTTTTTTAAGGATCCTCCATACTGTTCTCCATAGTGGCTGTATCAATTTACATTCCCACCAACAGTGCAAGAGGGTTCCCTTTACTCCACACCCTCTCCAGTATTTATTGTTTGTTGATGATGGCCATTCTGACCAGTGATACCTCATTGTAATTTTGGTTTGCATTTCCTTAATAATTAGTGATGTTGAACATCTTTACATGTGCCTCTTGGCCATCTGCATGTCTTCTTTGGAGAAATGTCTATTTAGGACTTCTGCCCATTTTTGGATTGGGTTGTTATTTTGATATTGAGCTGTGTGAGCTATTTGTATATGTTGGAGATTAATCCTTTGTATGTTGCTTCATTTGCAAACATTTCTCCCATTCTGAATGTTGTCTTTTCATCATGTTTATGGTTCCCTTTGCTGTGCAAAAGCTTTGAAGTTTCATTAGGTCCCATTTGTGTATTTTCGTTTTTATTTTCATTACTCTAGGAGGTGGGTCAAAAAGATCTTGCTGTGATTTATGTCAGAGAGTGTTCTGCCTAGGTTTTCATCTAAGAGTTTTATAGTGTCTGGTCTTACATTTAGGTCTTTAATCCATTTTGAGTTTATTTTTCTGTATGGTGTTAAGGAGTGGTCTACTTTCATTCTTTTACATGTAGCTGTCCAGTTTTCCCAGCACCACTTATGGAAGAACTGTCTTTTCTCCATTGTATATTCTTGCCTCCTTTTCCATAGATTAGTTGACCATAGGTGTGTGGTTTTAATTTCTGGGCTTTCTATCCTGTTCCACTGATTTATATTTCTGTTTTTGTGCCAGTACCATACTCTCTTGATTACTGTAGCTTTGTAGTATAGTCTGAGACAGGGAGCCTGATTCTTCCAGTTTTGTTTTACTTTTTTTTTTTTTTTCTCAAGATTGCTTTGGCTCTTTGAAGTCTTTTGTCTTTCCATAGACATTTTAAGATTTTTGTTCTAGCTCTGTGAAAAATGCCATTGGTACTTTGATAGGGATTGCACTGAATCTGTAGTTTGCTTTGGGTAGTATATTCATTTTGACCATATTGATTCTTCCAATGCAAGAACACGGTATATCTCCCATCTGTTTGTGTCAGCTTTGATTTCTTTCATCCAATAGTTTTCTGATTACAGGTCTTTTACCTCCTTAGATAGTTTTATTCCTAGATGTTTTATTCTTTTTCTTGCAATGGTGAATGGGATTGTTTCTTAAATTTCTTTTCTGATCTTTCATTGTTAGTGTATAGGAATGCACGAGATTTCTGTGCATTGATTTTGTGTCCTGCAACTTTAGCAAATTCATTGACTAGCTCTAGTAGTTTTCTGGTGGCATCTTTATGATTTTCTAAGTATAGTATCATGTCATCTGCAAACAGTGACAGCTTTACTTCTTCTTTTCCACTTTGGATTACTTTGATTTCTTTTTCCTCATTGATTTCCATGGCTAGGACTTCCCATACTATGTTGAATAACAGTGGTGAGAGTGGACATCCATGTCTCATTCCTGATCTTAGAGGAAATGCTTTCAGTTTTTCACCATTGAGAATGATGTTTGCTGCGGGTTTGTCATATATGGCTTTTATTATGTTGAGGTTGGTTCCCCCTATGCCCACTTTCTGGAGAGTTTTTATCATAAATGGGTGTTGAGATTTTTTGGAAAACTTTTTCTGCATCTATTGAGATGATCATATGGTTTTATTCTTCAATTTGGTAATATAATGTATCACTTTGATTGATTTGTGTATATTGAAGACTCCTTGCATCCCTGGGATAAATCTCTCTTGATCATTATGTACGATCATTTTAATGTGTTGCTGGATTCTGTTTGCTAGTATTTTGTTGAGGATTTTTGCATGTATGTTCATCAGTGATATTGGTCTATAATTTTCTTTTTTGTGATAACTTTGTCTGGTTTTGGTATCAGGGTGATGGCGGCCTTGTTGAATGAGTTTGGGAGTGTTCCTTCCTCTGTAATTTTTTGGAAGAGTATGAGAAAGATGAGTGTTAAGTTGTCTCTAAATTTTGATAGAATTTGTCTGTGAAGCCATCTGGTGGTGTACTTTTGTTTGTTAGAAGATTTTTAATCACAGTTTCATTACTTGTGATTAACCTGTTTACAGTCTCTATTTCTTCCTGGTTCAGTCTTGGAAGGTTATACCTTTCTAATAATTTGTCCATTTCTTGCACGTTGTCCATTTTACTGGCATAAAGTTGCTTGCAGTAGTCTCATATGATCCTTTGTATTTCTGTGATATCTGTTGTAACTTCTACTTTTTCATTTCTAATTTTATTTATTTGAGTCCTCTCCCTCTTTTTCTTGATGAGTCTGGCTAAAGTTTTATCAATTTTGTTTATCTTCTCAAAGAACCATCTTTCATTTTATTGATTTTTGCTATTGCTTTCTTTATTTCTGTTTCTACTCTGATTTTTATGTTTTCTTTCATTTCATTAACTTTGGGTTTTTGGTTGTTGTTCTTCTTCTTTCTCTAGTTGCTTTAGGTGTAAGGTAGTGTTTGTTTATATGAGACTTTTCTTGTTTCTTGAATTAGGATTTTATTGTTATAAACTTCCCTCTTAGAATTTCTTTTGCTGCATCCCATAGGTTTTTGGGTCATCGTGTTTTTGTTGTCATTTGTCTCTAGGTATTTTTTATGCCCCCCTTGATTTTTTCAGTGATCTCTTGGTTATTTAGTAGCATATTGTTTAGTCTCCATGTGTTTGTTTTCTACAGATTTTTTCCAATAATTGATTTCTAATCTCATAGCAGTGTGGTCAGAAATGATGCTTGACATGATTTCAATTTTCTTAAATTTACTGAGGCTTGATTTGTGACCTAAGATATGATCTATCCTGGAGAATATTCCTTGTGCACCTGAAAAGAAATTGTATTCTGCTGTTTTCAGATTGCATATCCTATAATTATCAGTTAAACCTCTCTGGTCTATTATGTCATTTAAAGTTTGCCTTTCCTTATTAATGGTCTTTCTGGATGTTCTATCCATTGTAGTAAGTGAAGTGTTAAATTTCTCTACTATTGTGTTACTGTTCATTTCCCCCTTTGTGTCTGTTAGCATTTGCCATATGTATTGTGGTGTTCCTATGTTGGGTACATATATATTTATAATTATTACATCTTCTTCTTGGATTTATCCCATGATCATTATGTAGTGTCCTTCCTTGTCTCTTGTAACAGTCTTTATTTTATACTCTATTTTGTCTGATATAAGTATTGCTACTCCAGCTTTCTTTTGATTTCTATTTTCATGGAATAACTTTTTCCATCCCCTCACTTTCAGTCTGTATGTGTCCCTAGCTCCACAGTGGGTCTCTTGTAGACAGCATATATATGGGTCTTGTTTTTGTATCCATTCAGACAGTCTGTGTCTTTTGGTTGGAGCATTTAATCCATTCACATTTAAGGTCATTATCAATATATATGTTCCTATTACCATTTTCTTAATTGTTTTGGGTTTGTTTTTGTAGGTCTTTTTCTGCTCTTGTTTTTCCCACTTACAGAAATTCCTTTAACGTTTGTTGTAAAGTTGGTTTGGTGGTGCTGAATTCTCTTGGCTTTTGCTTGTCTGTAAAACTTTTGATTTCTCCCACAAATCTGAGATCCTTGCTGGATAGAGTAGTCTTTGTTGTAGGTTTTTCCCTTCATCACTTAAAATGTATCCTGACACTCCCTTCTGGCCTGCAGGGTTTCTGCTGAAAAAGTTAGCTGATAACCTTATAGGGATTCCCTTGTATGTTATTTGTTGCTTTTCCCTTTCTGTTTTAATTATTTTATTTATGTTTAATTTGTTTTTTTTCTGTGATTAATATGTGTCTCAGCTTGTTTCTCCTTGTTTTTATACTGAATGAGATTCTCTCTGTTTCCCAGACTTGGGTTTCTATTTCTTTTTCCATGTTAGGGAAGTTTTCGGCTATAATGTCTTCAAATATTGTCTCAGACCTTTTCTTTTTCTCTTCCTCCGGGACCCCTGTGATTCAAATACTGGTGCATTCAATGTTGTCCCAGATGTCCCTGAGACTATCCTCAATTCTTTTCATTCTTTTTTCTTTATTCTGCTCTGTGGCAGTTATTTCCAACATTCTATCTTCCTGCTCAATTACCCATTCTTCTGCCTCACTTATTCTGCTATTGATTGCTTCTAAAGTATTTTAAATTTCAGTATTTTTGATGTTCATCACTGCTTGTTCTTTAGTTCTTTTAGGTCCTTGTTAAAAGTTTCTAGTATTTTCTCCATTCTTTTTCCAAGTTTTGCATTACCTTGTGTTTTTACCTTGTTCCTTCATCTGCTACATATTTCTCTGTTTTCTCATTTTGTTTAACTTACTCTTTTTAAGGTCTCCTTTCCACAGGCTGCAGAGTCATAGTTCCTCTTGCTTCTGGTGTCTGCCTCTAGTGGGTGACATTGGCCTAGTGGCCTGTGTAGGCTTCCTGGTGAGGAGGGGTTGATACCTGTGTTCTGGTGGGTGAGCTGGATCTTGTCCCTCTGATGGGCAAGGCCCCATCAGGTGGTGTGTTTTGGAGTGTCTGTAAGCTTAGTATGACTTTAGGCAGCCTGTCTGTTAATGGGTAGGGCTGTGTTCATGTCTTGCTAGTTGTTTAACTCTAGGCGTCCAGCACTGGAACTTGCTTGTCATTAGGTGGAACCAGGTCTTACTGTTGTGATGGAGACCTCTGGGAGAGCTCTTGCCCATTAATATTCCCTGGGCTGTGAGTTCTCTGGTGGTCCAGCATCCTGGACTTGGCTCTCCCACCTCAAACACTCAAGCCTGGTCCCTGGCCAGAGAACGAAGACCCTGAAAGCTGCATGGCATGGAAGAAAAAAAAGAGAAAGAAAAGAAAATGAACAGATAAACAAAACAAGGCAAATGGTAAAAGTGAAACCGAGCAGACAAAAACACAAAGAAACAGACACACACACAAAATAGAGGAAAAAAAAAAAAAAGAAAATAGCAACCAAACAAATAAATGAACCCCAAAATTAAAACAAACAATAAAAACTAAACTAACAAAAACAGAAAACAAATCAAAAAGAAAAGCAAACCAGTTACATGGAGATTTTCTTGCCTTTTTGGAAGTCTGAGGTCTTCTGCCAGTGTTCAGTAGATGTTCTGTGGGAGTTGTTCCATATATAGATGTATTTTTGATGTATTTGTGGGGAGAAGGTGAGCTCCACATCTTACTCCTCTGCCATCTTGAAGGTTCCCCAGGGATACTTATTTAAAGTGAAAATAATAATGTATTGTTGGATTTTAAACATATGTATAAGGTAAATATATTTCAAAGTAGCAAAAAAGATGGTGTGAAGATATTAAATTTAATTACACTGTTGTAATAGTCACAAGTTGTTAGTGAAATGGTATTAATTTGTAGTAGACAGTGATAATTTAAAGTAACATATTTTCATCTCTAGAGCAAACAGGAAAAAAAACATAAATCAGGGAGATAAAATAGAACATGAAATAAAAGCACACTGTCAAAGACAAAGCAGGAAAGGAGGAAACATGGAACAAAGAACAGAAATAGTTCAAATAGTAAACAATTAGCAAGACAGTAGTCTTATAGTCAACCACAAACTAGTTATATTACTTTAACATAGATAAAATTGTCTAATTAAAAGGCAGAGATTACCAGATTTTTTAACAAAGCAAGACCGAACTAATTATATGCTGTTTCCAAAAGATAGTCATTATATGTAACATCACAGATATCTTTAAAAGATAGGAAAACATTATCATGAAAACACTAATTATAAAAAGAATGTCTTTATTAATATCTGAGAAAATAGATGTTAAACATGAAGTATTTCCAGAAGTAAACATAAGCATTTCATAATGCTGAAATAGTCAATTCATCATGGAGATAAAATAATCCTAAATGTGTATATGTCTAAAAATATACCTTCAATATGCATGAAGTAAAAACTGACAGGAATAAAGGGAGAAATAAACACATAGTTGGAAATATTAACAATTTTCCCAATAAATGATAAAACAGATAGACAAAAAAACCCAATAGGGATATGGAATATTCAAACATTTTCAACCAAATTAACCAATTTGACATTTATAGAATATAATATCAACAGCTACAGAATACCAGAGTACATGGTACATGCGGTAAAATAAGACCATATGCTGAACCAGAAAAGGCAGCTTTGACTTGAAAAGTTTCAATATAAGTGACAACATTTGAGGAGAACCAAGTTTC
Source organism: Kogia breviceps (assembly GCF_026419965.1). Taxonomy (NCBI): domain Eukaryota; kingdom Metazoa; phylum Chordata; class Mammalia; order Artiodactyla; family Physeteridae; genus Kogia; species Kogia breviceps. Next base: position 28,281,269 of record NC_081328.1, read on the forward strand.
ACATAAAGCAGTGTGAATGAGCTTATATTCTGGGAATAGATTGTTTTTATTATGCTTTTGTGCTGTCATAATAGGGTTCCAGATATCATAGATGTATTAACATGAAGCAGAAGAGTAGGAGACTGGGTCTAGGAAGGAAACCTCAAAATAATAAGGTAACAGAGGGTATACATTATAATAAAATATCGGATGAGAAACCATGTTAAGCAGTGACCAAGGATAGCTGGGATGTATAGTATGGTAAAATGTAAGATGCAGCAGGCATTTCAAGCAAGGCTGATTAACTCTTGCTTTGTGACTTTAAAATCCAGACTCAAAAACATCAGGTGACCACTGACCCCAACAATGCTGCCATATGATCTCATCTTCCTGGTCCTGAAGCATTTGCAGCATTCTCTGATTTTCATCAGACCTATGGCTACTCCTAGGTTTATCTCTCAACTTAAACTTTCTTTCTGACACCTGGATCTTTGTTCTGATGTCCATTTGTTTTCAAAATTATTCTACACATCAGACTTTTCTGAATATGTTAGATAAAATGTTGCTTGTCTTCAGTACTATGTCCAGCATTAACCCAGTCCTATGAGATTAGCCCACATTCAAGTGATAAAGAATGGCTCTCCCCTCCCCCTACAAAAAACTGTATAATTACTGGGAGTGGTGACTACTTGGGTCAGAATATTTCATTACTTCCTACACACTGGGGCTGAGGAGTAATGTGCATCATTCAGTAATAGAAAAAATGATAAATACCTTCCAATTCAAGAAAGTACCCTTAGCATACAAGTTTAATCTATCTTCGTATTATCCTTAGGAAGAAAATGTCAAAATTGAAATGTCAGACAAAAGATATGTGGGAAAGAATAATTTCATAACAGTGCTGAAACACAGGGAAGAGAAGAGCAGCCAGGAAATTTTGAAATATATCTGAAAAATAGAGAGCAGCTTTGACCTGATTAAAATACTAATAATGATAATATATTTTAATATTAATAGAAGCAACACATATAATACATACTATATGTCAAGTAATGTTCTAAATCCTTGTTATACATTAAGATTAAATAAGTTACAACTTTATGAAGTAGTTAAAATTTTCTCATTTTAAAGTTGAGGAAATGAGGGCACAGAGAGATTAAACTACTTTAAAAACAGTAATAATAGAGATCGAGGAGAAGGTTCAGTGATATTTGATTTTTTTCCTTTCCTTATCACTGACATTTAATCTGTCAGGAAGTCCCATTTGTTGTATTCTAAAATATATCTAAATGTGTTCTATTTCTTGCCCTCTGCAATGTCACTCTTCTGACTTGTATTGCTTGAACAAGCTAATGGAAAAGCATACTACCTCATCCCTCTGCTTCATTCTTATTTCCCTAAAACTCAACCTCCATAAAATAGCTGGAGATACATTTTTAAAACATAAGTCAGGTTGTAACATACTCCCTTTCCCATTAAAAATCCTTTGATAGCTTCCTCTTGCACTTAGAATAAAATCAGCTCATTATCATAGCTTGATTGACTTGATCTCTGTAGACCTTTGCCATCTTACCTAATGCTCTTTTTCTTCTTTTCCCTTATTCTTTTATTTCATAAGCCTTCTACACTTTTAAGAACATGCCAAGTGTTTGTGACTTTGTAGGGACTTTGCATCTGCTGTACCCTAGGTATTGGAAAGGTCCTCTCCTCAATTATTTGCATAACTGATTCCACTTTATTTTTCAGATCTTATTCCAAAAGTTACCCCCTCTTCTGACAACCTTATCTAGTGTAAGTCCTCCTGATATCTTTACCACAACCTCTGATTGCTCACATAATTTTAAAAATCTGTTAATATTTTTGTTGTTTACTTGTTTCTTATTTGTTTCCCCTATGATAATTTAATCTCTCAGTGGACAAGGACTTGATCTCATTCTGTCTCTCCAGCCCTTTGCACAGTGTTGGGCTTTAGTGAATATACAATGAATTAAATGGAAAAATACTTTGGGAGAGGGGAGAAATACTCTTCTCGGAAGGATTCTAGAGAAATTAACACATTAAAAAGGGCCATCTCTCATACTGTGGTGGGGAGCTTTGTAATTAGAAGTAGTTCTCGTAAAGCAACATTCATTAACAGGTAATATAAGATGTTTTGCAAAGTAATTCAGTACTAGGAGGATGGAAATTTTCTCTTATCATAAAAAGGCCAAGGAAATTAGTACACAGGAAAAAGGATCAAAGTGACTTTAATTAGAGGAGTAGAAATTTTTGATGTAGAGAAGATGTGAATTATCTGAAGGGTATTTAGCTTCTTTTTGGCACAATGCCTGCTTTTAGAAACTCTCAGGGAAAGTGGCCACAGAGCTGTGTGAAAGTTTTCTCCCAAGGTCCCTAAGGAATGAGCTTCCTCCATTTCTGCACTCTAGTGTGTGTGAGGGGATAGCTGTGTGAGTCACAAACAGGAAGAGTGCATTCACTATTTTCCTTTACAACAAACGCCCTCCTCCATCTAGAACAGCAGAACTAGGTGAGAGTAAGTCATCGGTATTCATGATATTCAGGGAACTGCTTTGTTTGTGGAGTCTTCAAGAATCAACAAGAGATTAGATGAGGAGTAAAAGAAAACCAGAAAGCAAAGAGAAGGGAGGAGCTGGAAGAACTGAGGTAGGGATGAACAGTAAGGAAATGAGTGTCCTCATGAGGTGTCCTCATAGGTTAGAGGAATTTCCAAGAGGGACATCACTTTCTTTAACCCTGGCTTTAGGTACAGAACCTTGTGCTATCTAAGACACAGAGTAGGCAGACAGGTCACAGGAACTGGTTCCTTCTTGTTCCAACTCCCACACATTCCTTGTACTTTAGACTATGTATCAAGGTCTCCAGAGATGAGCTAATTAAACTTTTATAGTCATCCAGAGAGGTTTCAATCTGGAGAAAGGTAGCCCAGACAGAGACAGAATAGTTAAGGATTTGCTCCTGAGCATTGACGGAACCTCATCATGGACAACTGACCTCAGACAATACTCAGCTTTAAAAACAAGATGATCTGCCTTTTGCGCCCATGCACTTTCTTCTTCTTAAAGCTATTAGTGAAAACTGTGAGGCAGGTAGGGAGACAAAACACTTCCATAGTTCAAGGACCACCTGCTACATAGCCAGTGAACCATGCCCCACCTGTTCCTGAATACACAGAATGTGGAGTCCACTCAGGACTAAGACAATGAGAGTTTCCTAAATAAATAAATACCTCTCTGGAGGGGTCCATAGCATTAGGTTTAAAGACTAAACAAAATCAAAGCAGAGCAAATACCAAAATACATACCAGAATTTGACAAAGTTAACTCTGCTGAGAAGTTAAATACCTTAAGCATTTTATCCCCAGAACAGAATGTCCCTAAACTGATGATAAAATTGAACCCTACGTTGCCTATATACTCTCCACCAATGCAGCTTAAAAGGAGAGCTGCCTGCCTGAATATGTCTGGGTCATTTACAAAGAGTTCACAGCCCTCCAATTTTGGGAGGTTTGCTGTGGAAACCAGTGTTAGAACTGTCAAGGCACCACAGACCTATAATAATCAACCTGGCACTTCATTTATAAATACAATCAGAGAAGTTCAGGATCACCATATAATTTAGAGAAAACAACTTGAATGAACAAAAGAAGAGGAAAGAAATATTAAAGAATATCTCTTAGCATCGCCTTTAAAAGTAAATATCTTAGTTATATATCATCTTTAATATTTTTTAGTAGACAAGATGATTAATTTAGAACTGGACACATGATTCAAGCCAGGTCAGCGGAAAAAACCATCCTTGAGATTTTTTCTGGAAATATTGGGGGAAAAGGGTTACTTATGCATTAACAAGTTGTAAGGGTATGCTGGGGAACATATTTTCCAGGATTTGAAAAAAATAAAGATAAGAAAACTATCCCAAGAGTGAGGACAAAGCAGAAGAAATTGAAGTCTAGCAATGGGGAGAGGGAGTGGGAGAATCTTGATGACATGGTTTGAAATGCTGAATATAATTGTTCTGAGTAATAGATCCCCTGTGACTTTTCCCACTTTTGTTGGGGGTGGCAATGGGGCTTGGAAACTAGTTTCAATCAGTTTTCTGCTATTTGTAACAAAAACAGACTTTAGTGTACAAATATCCCTTAACTGCAGACACTGTTCCCAACCACCCTTGAAAATCAACAGTCCTTACTCCTGTTTCTCTCTACACACCTTAATCTGTTATAGTTTTTTTGTAGAAGGGATCTCCACTGGACGTATTCTGATTGTTATTGACTGTCCACTCACTAGAATGTGAGCTCCATAAGGTAGGTGATCATATCTGGTCAGTCCCTGCTGTGTCCCTGATGTCTATAGCAGTGTTTAGTTCATGCAGGAATATGATGAATACCTATTGAATGAACTATATATTGGACTCACACAACTGTCTTATTGTGTAAGAATCACAGTACAGATTTTACAGGACAGGAAACTGAGATTTTAGAAAAGTTTCCATAATGTGTGTGAGGTTATACATTAGCACATTGTACATTCAGAATTAGAATCTGGATTTATGGGTGCCAAGTATAACATATTTCCATTACTCCATACCCATACAAAATGGACAAAATAGATTTGAGTTGAGATAAAATTATGAATTAAAAAAATTAAAAATGAGTTTCTTGAGTGAAAAGATTCCTGATATTCAAAAGGCTTCACACAATTTAGCTTTAGATTTAATTACATTTTAGCTGAAGATAAAAATTACTTCTTAGGGCTTCCCTGGTGGCACAGTGGTTGGGAGTCCACCTGCCGATGCAGGGGACACGGGTTCATGCCCCAGTCTGGGAGGATCCCACATGCTGAGGAGCGTCTGGGCCCGTGAGCCATGGCCACTGAGCCTGTGCGTCCAGAGCCTGTGCTCCGCAACGGGAGAGGCCAAAACAGTGAGTGGCCCGCGTACCAGAAAAAAAAAAAAAAAAAAAAAAAAAAGAATTACTTCTTAATGAATGAAGACCCAGCTCAACTCTTTCCATGTTGCACCACAACCTATAGTGGTGCCCTTACTTCTATAGTCCTTACCACTCCTCCCAAATCAAAAAGAAAGAGATTAATTTAAATTGCTCTTATTAGTGATGGATGAGTGCAGACTAAAGTTATGTGGCTTATCAATCAGTACTAAAAACTGAAAATGAAGTATGAAATGAAAAATAGGAGGAGACAGAAGAAAACCTGTATTACAAGTTTAAGCCAGACTGCTGTGTTATTCTTGAGCCTGTGACACCACGCCCCATTTTTAGGAGACCCATAAGCTGTGCTTGTCCCTCCAAATTGCATGTTTAAATAAACAAAAATATTTATATTTTGAAAATACGGACTTATTTTCTCATTTCTTCCTGAACTCTGTCAGAATTTTAAATTTTACTTTAACATACTTCCTCCCACCTCAAATATTAACTACCATCACTGTTTTTGTTGTCAAAACCAAAAAGAAAAAAATTGAATGTGCATGTTTTAATCTTATTATCTAAATTTTGCCTGCTTGCTATTTCCGTAAGTAATAACATCTATTAAGCATATAATATAGCACGTATAACTTTAAAAAGGTTTGAAAACCACTGATCTGGTCCTATTTCCTCAATGTAAGCATGAAGACAGTGAGGGTCAGAGAAACTGCCACTTGTTCCAAGTCACACACCTGGTTTGTGAAGGGTAGATCTTCACATGGGCTCTCCTGCCTCTTGTGTAGTTGCATTCTTACTCAGTCATGCTATAGTCTTTCCTCTTACTTTGTGAGGTTGAAAGAAAAAAACGAGTCATGACCACTTGGTAAGGTTCAGAGAAATGAATACCCATTCATGTTCTCAAGTATATCTCTTATTGTTGACCTGAAAAGTAATTGCTTGAACTGAGAAATAAATTATCAAGCAGGCACAACCTGAAGGCTCAGGGCCTTCATAGTCTCCAAGTACTAGAGTCACCTTGTCTTTTAAGATTTAAGTAGAAGTGTTTTGAACCTGAATATCACCTAAGGTAGAACCTTGACATTACTCCAAATAACTCCAGGGACAAATGGAGGACTTCTCACCTCAAAAACTTACATTCTGATTATTTTGTTTGCTGATTCTGCTAAATTGTTGTTTTCCCTCAAGTCTCTCCTCTCAGTGGATCTCCATTCTCTGTCTCAGCATGAACCTCACCTGAACCCACTCTAGCAATAAAGTGCCTTAGCCTCCCGCAGGTTTCAGAGCATCTCTCTTCCTTTGTCCTCCTCTCTTTCTCGTCCTAGCAGCTGTTCCAAGCCTCCCCAATCATTTGCAAAACTTAACCCACCATAGATCATCAATCCATTTTCCTGAACATTGTGCTATCAACCTTATATTAATATATTATTTTCATAGCAGACAGTTTTCCACAGTCAATTTAACAGTTATTTTTTTTTTCCTTTCCTACATTAATATAGTAGTTCTTCAAGACTCCATTTCCTCTGTCTGCTTTCTGCCCCCATCTTTCTATTTTGAGCCCTTTACACTTGAAAGTGCTTTCTTCCCATGGGATATTTATTTTGCAATATGGATTAAGGGTTTAAATTTAAAAGGATAAAACTAGATGAGTACAGGTAGATGGGATGGTGGTGGGGCTGTTTAAAGGTTTGGGTTCTTCTAAGATCCTGAGCTCATAATAGATACATAAAATGACAATATGTATAGTTTTACAATATATGATTCCTAAATGGCAATTTCCCAATCGTAGTGATCTGTGCACTTTATGAGGAAGGACTCCAATAGAAGTTAAATCATGTCCGTGGTCAGGTTAATAAAAACAGTAAATTGAATTTTTTCTTGGAATTGAATCTTCTCTGAAAAGTAAATTTGCTTTTAAAGTTGTAAAGAAACTGGAAAATTCAAGCAAATTTTTTAAGCTCTAATGATTTTCAAGATTTATCCCATTTTAATCTAACGTGTCTTCCTTAACTGTTTCCTTTGGCCATGCTGAATTCAGCTTTTAATTCAACTATGCCATTGCTGTGACTGTACACAGACCTTTTAACCTATTATGATCACAATTTCCTCATCTGTAAAACTAAAGGGTTGAATGAAATTACCTCTATGGTCTTTTCTAACTATAGAAAGTTTATAATTATATAATAATGTATCTATTTTTTCTCTGTTTTGGATGGGATTTATTCTGTTAATAATAATAGTCTTAACGTTTTATTCTTGAAAGTCCATTGGAAATATTTCACAAGTTTAGCACTTTGAGTTTACAAAAATCTGCAGACACTATTTAATATTTGTAGTAACTATAAAGAAGAAAGTAATACTGTAAAGTTTCAAATAGAAATTTGTTTCTGAAATTTTGGTACACTTGCAAGAGCTTACACAACTAGCTAGTAAGTGGCAATGCTGAAACTCAAAGTCTCGTCTGCTGATGTATCCAGTACCCGTTCTAAAACCTCATGCTTCACTCTCCAACCTAAGTAGATTACCATAAAACATGTACTGTAATATGCCATTGTCACAATCCAGTGAGGAAGAGAGTCAAACAAACAAATCACTGCAACGTACTTTGGTGGATACTATCACAGGCATATGCTGCAGGTGCTATGGGGATAAAGAGGAGAGAGGTTATTTTGGAAATTGACAAAGGCATCAGGGAGACAAAGATGTCTGAATAAGAAATCAAGATAGGGAAGGGCATGCTAGGCCCAGCAAAGGGCCTGCTAGGTCCAGAGATCAGCAGAAACCAGAGGAATAAGAGCTACATCCTTGGAAGGCAGGTGTTTTACCATGTCTGGAGGGCAGAGGTACATGTGGCACAGTGGTTTGATACATAAATTGGGAGAGATCTTTTGGAATTTGATGATAAAAGTCCATTGATGTCATGCTAATAATTTAAACTTCACTGAATACATTCTGAAAGCTTTCAGCATAATGGTGACAATGACAAGGTTACACTCCAGAAAGATCACCTTCCATGGTGAGCAATCACTCCATGGTAGAGCTTGTATTGGGTCAAACACTTGGACACAGGGATACTAGTTAGACAATCATCATAGTAACTTAGAACCAGATAATATGCCACACAAATATCTGCATGCAAATATTTATAGAAGCTTTACTTATAGTCTCCAAACACTAGAAGCAGCCAAAATATCCCTCAATAGGTGAGTGAATAGACAGATTAAAGTATGTACTTTACAGACTAAAGTATGTACTAAAGTACATCCATGCAATGGAACATTATTCAGAAATGAAAAGAAATGAGTTATTAAGCCACAAAAGAAATGGAGGAATGTGTATTGCTAAGTGAAAGAAGCCAGTATAATTCCAACTATATGACATTTGGGAAAAGAGAAAACTATAGAAACAATAGGATCAGTAGTTGCTGGGGTTAGGGGAGAAAGAGGATGAATAGATGGAGCACAGGAGATTTTAGGAAAATGAAACTATTTTTTTATAATACTGTAATAGTATACACATGAAAATATCCATTTGTCAAAAACCATAGACTGTACAACAGAAAGAGTAAGCTTTAATTGTTTAAAGTAAATGATCTTTTTATTGTGTGTCCATGAAAACAAGGTCAGGTTGCCTTTGCTTAATCCCCCCATGGAGGTGACAGTGAAGGGGAGGCATGCAGTGACAACAACAACAGAGTTCTTCTCTCCAGAAGAAAAGTCTTGCCCTCATAGGCCTTAAGGGTTAGAGGCAAACAGGGCCAGGAGGCTCCAGAGGAAGGCCTTCGCAGACCCAACAGGACTTTACTTAATAATAAGATATCAATATTTGTTAATTAATTGTAACAAATAAGCCACATTAATGCAAGATGTTAATAACACGGGAAACTTTGTGGGGAAGGGGGAGATGTGAGAACTCTGTGTGCTATCTGCTTAAATATATGTATATATACATGGGCCAAATATAGGGGAATAGTAATATAAGGAAGAACTGGATTTCAGTAGACAGAGAAAGAGGATTATTGAGGTAAAAGGAGGATAATCAGTTTATTATTCATACCATCAATTATAACTGTGCAAGAAAATAAATGAAAATCATAGACAAATCAGTATTGAACTGAGCTGAGGCACAGTGAAAATCTATTTCTTAGTTATACTTTCCTATGATAATTTATCCTAATTGGATATAATATCTGTTGCTATTTCTGTTAAGAATCCATGATATAGTAATTTGTAGATTATAATATAATGTCTTATCCTATTGTTTTATGAAGAAATGGTCATATGTATAGAGAAAGTATTATCCTTGGAACAATATCTACAGTATACTTGCTTTGGAATAATCTCAATTACATGTTAGAAAGTCAGAGGTACAGGGCCCATTATAGACTTTTGATATTAATTTTCAATGTTGAGATTAAAAATATACATTTAAGCCTATATGAAAGATCTTTCCTATGCACATTATGTTCATTATTCACTGAAAGTGTTTTAGGAACAGTATATATACCTGTGAACAAGATGGCAAAAACTTTCTGCTTTTATGGTGCATATTATATGAGTAAGATGAATAATAAATGCACAGATAAACATATAAGGTAATTTTAGACAATGGAAAGCACTGGTGATGGTGTGTAGGGAGGTTACTTTGGGCAAGGTGATTAGGGGCAAACCTCTCTTAGGAGGAGCTAAATGGCCATCAAAAATTAATAAGTAGATATCTACACATAGGTGGATGGATGTTATATACAGAAAGTGTTCTAGGCAGAAGGCACAGCAAGAATAAAGTTTCCCAGACAGGAAAACCCTTTCACAGTCCAGGTGCCAAAGGAAGTCAGGGTATTTAGAGCATAAAAAATGAGAGAGAGTCAAAGAGGTAGACTGATCTGGTTATTTATGGCTCCAAAAAAAAGAATCCTAAAGCAAATAGTATAAAACAATAAGCATTTTATTATCCTCATAGATTGGTAGGTCAATGTTTTGTCCAGGGGATAGCAGAGATGGCTAATTTCTGCTCCACCATGTCTGGGGATTCATTTTAGAATCATCTGGATGCTTCTTTACTCCCAAGCCTGGAACTTGGACTGGGAAGAATTAGACCTTGCTGGGACTATTGATTAAAGCATATGCATATGTCCTCTCATTGTGGCTTGGGCATCCCACAGTGTGGAGGCTGATTTCTAAGGATGGTCCCAAAAGGGAAAATCCAGAGAGTAAGCATTTCAAAAGATATAAGCAGAAGTGGTATGGTCTTTGATAACCCAGCCTTTAAGGTCAGGTAGCATCATTTCAGTATTCTGTTATTTGAAGAAGTCATTCAAATCAAGGGAAGGGGATATTGACCCTTCCACTCATTGGGAGAAGTATCAAATAATGTGGAGCCATTTTTAAAAACTTATACAAAACCAGGAGCCAGAAAATAAAGGGCCTTTTAGACCACTATAAAATGTTGGGTTTTAATATAATCTAATCACCTTATATAATTAATGAAGTGATCAAAGATTAATTAACCTAATTAGTCAAAATTATAATCAAATCTATAAATATAATTTTGCCAACAAACATCAGTTAAAGGAGAGGAAGCTCACATTATTTCTTAATGTTTTTTTCAAAGAGCATTCCATAATAGATTTTTAACTTGTTTTATCACAGAATTTTAAATGATAGAAAGGACCTTAATATCATCTAGTAAAGTTAGATGAGAAAAACGTGATAAAGAGAGGTGACTGAATTGCTAAAGGCTACATAGCCAATCATTGGAAGATTCTGGTCTAGGGTTACCTAGAATGAGACATTTGAGTAGGGAGCGGTAGAACAGCACTTAGATATTATGCTCTAATACTGTAATAATGCAATTTCCCCCTACTGTTTTCCCAGTTATAAAGAATTTTCTTGTGTGTTATTTGATTGTGTTCTTATTACTCTATAAAATAGTAAAGATTGGTATTAACGTCTCCACTTTATAGATTAGGCAATGAAGGCTTAGAGAGGTCACAGAGCTAATTATATAGAAGAGGATGGATCACGCATGTAGGCCACCTGCTCTTCAGGATTTCTTACTCAAATGGAGAGAAAGGTGATATATTTATGAAAATAAAGGAAAGTAGTTATAAAGTCTCTACTCAGTACCTAACATTCTGATGTTAAAGCAAAGCAAGTTTCCAAGGATTCAAATGTTTCCAAGCATACATATACTTGATATTTTATATACTAAGCATGGAGAAAATTGGCTACTTTCTCCCTTTCAATCAGAATTTCTGGCATCTTATTAACACATTTATGTCAATATGCAACAAAAAGTTAGAAACATTGATATCCACATGGGGGAAAGTTCATATTCTTTGCAGAGGATTACTACTTGACCTTTTGTTTTACTTCAAACACTCTGCATCTGCTTTGGTGAATACACAGCATCTGCTCTGTCCTAGATTCTCAACAGATGTCATAAATGAGTGAAGCAAAGATTTTGCAAAGAAGAAAATGGCACATCCATTATGAATGTTTGTTGAAAGTGTCTTAATGGCTATTCCTTATCTGTCACATTTGGCCAACTCCCATGTTTTACCAATGTTTATTCTCAACTCTTTTAAGCCACATAATCTATTAAACTGATTGTCTTGGGCTCCTTAGTTGAAAAATTAAAATATTAGAAGAAATGGTAAATTATTTTGAGGTAAATGAAACGCTAATGAATATCTCATTTTGCATATTTTTATAAATAAAATCATGAAAAATAATATACAATATTTTATGGAAGAATAATTTGACATACATTTAAAAGACTCAAGGAAAACTACTGATAAAGCATAAAATAAAGAGCTCTAGTCCTCAAGGGGTTTGCTTCTAGTTAGGGAAAAAAAGATAAACTTTAAAGAAGTGGTTTAATAAGATCCTAGTGAGTTTAAGATTAAGAGCAACAGGATGTGCTGCAGTGAATAGGTACTGTCTGAATTGAGGAAAATCAGTAGCAGACAACGTTCTTGAAAACAATTTGGATATAAGAGATTTGGGCTGGAGCCACAGTCATTTTCATTCAGAGTAATAAGAAACACATGAACAAAAAGTAGAGCTTATGCTAAGCATTGAAGGATGAGCAAATCTCACTTGCAGAGAGAATTTAAAGGAAAGTCTATGTAACTCTCTGTCTAAAGCTTTAATACTAGGGAGTGGTGGAGAACAAGGTTAAGTGACACAGACTGGGGAAGAACATTTTGTCAATATTAATGGTTTAAGCTTCTTCCTAAATTAGTGGGGAGTTGAAAAGTTTTATCAATCAAACACTGTCCTAACAGCAAAGTTACTTCCTCTTTTAACAAAGTATAATAGAGAATATTTTGCAGTTCCACCCATCTATTGAAAAATATGATTCTCTACATTTTGAATAGGGGCTTGTCCATAGGGCTTGCTTTAGCCAATGGGGAGTTAGTAAATTTCATATAAGCAGAGGCTTAAATAGTTCTTGCAAACTTGGCCTCACTCTCTCTTGCTGTTGGGAATCTGTAGGCTGCCATATGAACAAGCCTAAGCTAGCCTATTAGAAGATCAGAGACCAGTCATTTTAGATGCTCTAGCAAACCTAGTTGAAGGTCCTGACATGTGCATAAGGCCACCCCAGAGTGCCTAGCCCCAGACAACCTGACTGTTGGCAGCAGTTGAGACAAGCTGCTGAAGACCAGAAGAACCACCTAGTTGACCAATAGAATTGTGAGCAAATAAATGGTTGTTGTTTCAAGTCCCTAAATCTTGAGGTGGTATGTTGCATAGCAAAAGCTTACTTACACACAATTAATCATGGAAATGGTAAACATGTTAAACTTTACCTAGACACTGGTGAAGTATATAATTTAAAGGACTGTCAGCAAGATTTTTGACCAGACACCCTCCATTCTTAGACTAGGTAAAGCACCAGTCTTCTGTACTCTTATTGCTCTTATCATACTGTGTTGTTATTTCCTTTCATTGGTCTTCCCCCACTATAAACTCTGAGGGGCAGAGATCAGTTATATCTTGATTCCTGCTGTATCCCATTATTTTTCACAATACCTGCCAATAGCAGATATTCAATAAATGTTTGATGGATTAAAATGACTTAGATAATGGCCATAATCTAAGAAGATAGCAAAAGACGTACATGATTTCTGCAGATATCTTAAAATTAGGCCAGAATCCTAACTATATAGATGACTGCCACAGGACGAACAAGTAGGACTTGTATCCCACCACTGTATAATAATCTGACACCTGTCATTGTCTTGCCAGCAGCAATCTTGACTTCTTAACTGAGGTGAATCCAGGACTCTATTTTGTTTAAGCCATCTTAAGCTTGATCTGATAACTCTCTTTCAGGTTTGACCCACCTAGACACTAATAGCTGTCAATGAGCTCATGGAAAAAAACTGGATATTAATTTTTGTGCAATGTAATTGCATTAAAATGAATATTAGTATCCTTAACTATTTTCTCAATTTTTATCTTTGCTCCATAACCAGCTTTTATTATTTCCAAAACACCTTGTGAATGACATGTTGAGCTTAATTTTTTATCAATTATAATTAACATCTTTTCAACATAAAAAGAAAACATCTCATTCCATTCAATAGCAACATAATACCAAAAAGAAGTCTACCCAATTTAATTTTACTAAAATCTAATTTCTACTACTTTGCTTTTTTCAGTGATGGATTCATTTTTGACTTTCATTTATGTAACCTCCTAAGGAAAAGTCAGTTAAATAGACTTAAAACTATGTTTCTACTTGGATAACTTGAAGAAAATATTATTCAAACCCACATTTTTTTTTCTTTTAGTTTAAAGAAAAAATCTTTAGTCAGTCAATGATAATAAACATGAAATTGGAAAACACATTTCCTCAATTCTATAGCCTGGAATTTCATTTGTTTTCTGTGATTTCAGGTTTCTTATTACTTTGAACTGATTTCAAATGTGTCCCAGATGTAATTGCCCTGCTTTGGCTCCTACCAGATGAAGCTGAACTTTAGCAGTTTTTGAAAACAACTCTGCATCATCATCTTTTCTGCTCAGGGGCAGACCATTCCCTGAAGACAGTGTGGATGCCTCCTTCTCATTTGTATGCACAGCTTTTATAGGGAAGCAGCAATATAGGATCTTATCTGAATACCATACATTTTTTTCTTTTTTTTTTATAGCCATAGTACATTTGATTTACAGCTACTTGAGCAAACTGTCATACTCATTATCATTGTAAGCTAAGACACTTATATCCTTCTGATTTTCATATGCCCTGTACTATTGTCACTTTTAAGAGACTCTAGTGATATATCATTGACAAAATCAGGACTGCATTAAATTTTTCAGTCTGTAATTATTCCACACTGGATATAAAAGATGTTACGTCTCAATGCTGGCAAGGTACTCAGACTATACTGATAAAATCCTCAAAGATTAATTTAGACAAGAGTTAGGCAACTGTTATTCTAACAAATTTAATGACAAATGCACACTGCCTAAAATATTTCACGTAGTAATGCTAGGAGTAAAACTATATCTGGAATACCTGCCTACACAAACATTGATCTAAGAGTTAGAGAAATATCTGTATTGACAAGACAAATGGCTTCATTAATTAGATCGCATGTTTACATTTCATTAACTGAAATTGTCAAAGTTAAACAACTAGGAAACCCAGAGATGAATTCATTCATGTACCAAATGATCTATGGAATCTTAGGAAAAGCTGATTTACTATTTTAAATTATCTCACCTTGCCTACTCAATTTATAAGCAAAATCACAAATCCACTGAATAGATGGATTGATTCAGAGAGCTAAGTCTTTTATCATGTGTTCAGACAAAAGAACATCCATTCTTCAATAAGTTCTAGGGGACTATTGTACAGCATAGTGACTGTACTTAACAATACTGTATTGTATACTTGAAAGTTGCTATGACAATAGAACTTTAATTTTCTCATCATGACAATAACAACAACAAAATGGTAATTATATGAGGTAAAGGATATGTTAACTAACATTATTGTGGTAAACATTTCACAACATATACATGAACCAAACCATCACATTATATACCTTAAACGTCAATAATGTTATACGTCAATTATATCTCAATAAAGGTGGAAAAAAAGAGCATCCCTTCCATCCAGTCTGTGTGTTTCTGAATTTAGAATATTTCTAGTAGTTAAATGGGTAAATACTCCAATATTAGTATTGTAATTTCATTATTTAAAAAAAATTATTGATTTATGATTGATATATAATGAATTAGTTTCAGGTGAAAACATAATGAGCCAATATTTATATATATTGCAAAATGATCAACACAGTAAGTCTAGTTAACATCCACCACCACACATAGTTATAATTACTTTTTTTGTGATGATAATTTTTAAGACCTACTCTCAACATTAATTTGGCAACATTTTATCAGGTTCTCACTGTGTTATTACATGGCACTATAGTTTACAGTGAATATTAAGTGGAGAGCTGATGGCAGGTGCTCTTGTTTTGGGAGCTGACTACAGAATTCTTTTGTAGGATAGAAATATTCAGGTGTACAGGTTTGTGGGGCTATTTGGTTATAATGTGGAGCACCCTGGGATATCCATAATGGTTTTGCATTTGGCATACTGGTATGGAGATCTACGTAAAGACATGCACACTTGGGAGGATGCGTGGCAGAGAAAAGGGTGGTGCAAGGAGAACCTGGTGCTATGAGGATCCATAGGAGTCCAGGCCAGCAGCATTTAGAAGAAAATTCTGCCAATAGTATTTGTCTGAGGAAAATTTTCCAAGACTACAATGTCTATTTGATTTAACCTTGAGTTATGTCATATCATGCTTCAGCGAAATTACCCCTTCTCCACCTCAGTGCTGTTTACTTCAAATTTTATTTAAACATTGTGCACACCTAAATGGCTGTGAGTGCTGTTGGGATTGGGGAGGGAGGGATAAAGGAAGATGGTCTGGGGACCACCTGTCAAATCAAGAGAGACAGGAAAAAGGAGCATCTGGAAATGTTTCTTTTAAAAATATTTTTCTTAAGTCTGAAAAAAAGCAAACTTTCAGAAATGTGGTATATACAAGGAAAACTATTTCTGGAACATTTGTGCATAAGTTGCAATATTATTTGATTGCACTGGAATATTTAGTGCATATTTTCTATAAACAGAGGCATTCTCTCAAATTACCGAATACAAACTTCAAAGTCAGGACATTAACATTGATGTACTGTCACCACATACTCTCTAGACCTCATTCAAGTTTTGCCAGTTTTCACAACAATGTCCTTTATAGCACAAAGATCTAGTTAAACATAAAATGTTGCATTTAGTTGCCATTTGTTTTAATCTTCAATCTGGGACAGTTTTTCAGTATTCTCTTGACTTTTTTATTAATCCCTGAAACTTTTGAAAACAGAAGCTATTTTGTAGAATATGCCTCAGTTTGGTTTGTCTGATATTGTTTCACAATTATATTTAGACTATACAACTCTGGCAGAAATAGCACTATAGTGATGTTGTGTTTGCTTTTTTAGTCCCTATCATGTGTCACACAATTTGTGTGTCGCACAATTTGTGAAATTAACTTTGATTATTAATCTAAGATAGAGTCAGCCCATCTTATCTACATAAAGCTACTCATTTTCTGTTTGAAATTATAAGCATTTTGTGTGAAATAAATTGAAAATATGTAAACATCTTGTTTCTCACCAAAATTTTAATATATTAATATGCTATGTCTGTATGGAGTCATGGATTCCTATTTTATTCAATGGATTATAATTGTTATTTACATTGATGCCAAAATGTCTTAGATTTGTCTAGCAGGAGCCCCTTCATCTTGGTTCCTGTGTCTTTAGGCATGCTCACAACAATATTTGAGAACCTTATTTTCTGGCACAATAAGATGTTTTGGGATCATGTTCTATTTTATTTATCTTAGACCTGGAATCAGCCATTTCTACAAAAGCCTTGCTTCCTTTTAGGTAGATCATGATATTTAGAAAATATCTGGTGCTAGATGTGCTTTTTGATATTGGGATATCACTGCATGTGGTTCCTGTGAGTGTACAGAGCCAGGGTGTCTATGTATATACATACACACTCACCTATCTATCTACCTATCTATCTACTCTCTCTCTCTCTCTCTCTCTCTCTCTCTCTACACACACACACACACACACACACACACACACACACACACACACACACACACAGATATTTCCAATTTAAATCCAACACCACATTTCTTGTGGTACGTTCTAGTTTTCCCCTTTCTATATTTGTAACTTCCTCCAACAGTGAGAAAGTTGACTCCTATTATCCCTAATTTACTTACCTATTTGCACACTCTACCAGTACATAATCAATCTCCTATTGCTAATTCCAAATCCCCACCCTCATGTGGACACACCCTTCACCCTACTCTGAGCTACTATGGCTCCATCTCACCTTCCCATGAGCTCTTTTCTAATGGATTTAAGACAACTGTTCCAGAAGGAAAGGGAAGGGAAAGAAGAGAAAGTTTAAGAGAAAAAAATTAAATAATAAGGTCAAAATTAACTGAATGGTAAATCATCATGAGAGGGGATGAGGTAAGCAGAAGCTTTTTGGCAGTTTCTCACAAGATATGAGGTAGGAAGAAATCCAAAAAAACAGTAAGTAAGATGTGAATTAAAATTAGAGCCAAAACATTTTCTATAAGGAGGCATTCTCTGAAGCAATGGAACAATTAGATATTATCCCCGAGATACCTCTATATACAAATACGAATGAGACAAAGGTTATTTTGAGCACATTTCATTTATTTATTCACGCACTCACTTAATGATTCATATATTCATTCAAGTATTTGAGTGCTTATGATTTGTCAGATATATCAAAAGACATGAGGAATACAAAGATAGTGATTGGTTTTCTGGCCTTTCTTCCCCTTCTAATTATTTTCCCTTCAGCCTATTCCCATCTCAATAACTTATTGTTGATGTATCTCACTGGTCAAAAAGAACAAGGTTTAATAAATTGCTCATATCTTGGTGAACAATATATTAGTGATTTACCTATCCCAGATGTGTTTGAATTTTATAATATGACAGCAGGAGGAGGATGCAGAGAAATTGTGAAATATCAGCCACCATAGCATCACTGTTATTATTGAAAATATTTAACAATTAGTACTACAGAGGACCAATAAAAGCAGATGGCAGTTATCAACAACTGGTACATCCAGAGAGCATACTGACTAAGTATTAAATCTGAATTTGCAGTAATTGAGAAAGGAAAGCAAAAATTTAGAATACAGTATAGATTGGAGACTGAAGTCTGAATCTGTGAATACATGACTACAGAAAACACTGTTTGGGTTTGGAAAAAGCCAAAGAGTTTAGAACAAGAGTTCTAAGACACAACAGGTAGATGAATTAAGGAGGTCTAGTGGTGGAAGTGTTTGTCCAGTTGAGGAGATAAGATTAAGGACTCAGATAGTAAAATTTCCACCTGTGTAGTGACAGAATAAAAAACAGATATTGAAGTTTGGAGTCAAGGAGAAGTTTTTCTTTCCTTCTTTTAAACTTTATTGAGTTATACTTAATATAAAAAATTTCACATATTCAATGTATACATTTTGATGAGTTTGGATGCATGCATTACCCGTGAGTCCTTCACCATAATCAAGGTAATAAACATATCCATATCCATCACCTCCAAAAGATTCTTTTGTCCCCTCATCTTTTTTTCTTTGTTTGGTGAATAGAACACTTTACATGAGATCTACTCTCTTAACAATTTTTCAGGTACACAAGACTGTTAACTACAGGCACTACGTTGTATAGCAGATCTCTAGAGCTTATTTATCTTGTATAACTGTAACTTTATACAATTAATCAACATAGACGGACTTGGGGACAGTCACAGAAGGACAAATATTATTTTATATACCTTACTTATATGAGTATATAAAATAGTCAAACTCATAGAACTATCGATATTTCTATGAGTGGTGGTTGCCAGGAGATGAAGGAAGGAGGATGAGGAACGGGGAATTTTTGTCCAAAGGGAGAATATTTTCTACATATAATTTCCAATTGTGTTAATAAATTACTTACTATTAATTAAATCTCTTCCTAAAACTCCTATTGAGTTTTTCTAGCAGGGAAAATAATATCCATTGCCCTGAATTCTATGATTTCCACGTGCTGTAGGTGGTGTCAGTGCTGAGATGCATGATAACTTTCCAAAGAGTTTCTAGGGTCTTGTGGGCAGATGCTTATCTACCTTATATAAAACAAAATGTTGAATTCATCTATTCATTCAACAGAGATTTTTGAGTGTATATTCTGTGCTAGGCTAAGTGGTATATGCATAGACTTCAGGGAAGATAGTGACCAGATCTGTTTGAATCTTGAATCCTCTCTGTTTCAACTCCCACCAGCCTTCCACACCTAGAAAGAGGCTGCTGAGATTGGCAGGCAGCTGGCTGAGAGAGGAGTTCCTCTGGGAGAGCTTGGGTGGGGAGTAGTACTGGTTTGCCTAAAACTATTCTGATTTAACACTGTAAGTTCCACGTCTCAGGAAATTTCTCAGCAGTCCCAGGCAAACCAAGACAGTTGTCCACTGCAGTGGAGAGCACTGGGTAACCCTTTTCCCCCTGTGGGCCAGGTTGGAGCCTGGAAGGTGGTGTAAAGTGTCTCCTGGATGAAGCT
The DNA here is from genome assembly GCF_026419965.1 of Kogia breviceps. Lineage (NCBI taxonomy): Eukaryota > Metazoa > Chordata > Mammalia > Artiodactyla > Physeteridae > Kogia > Kogia breviceps. Next base: position 28,300,901 of record NC_081328.1, read on the forward strand.
CTGCATATGTACATGGAGAAGAGCCTAGCCTGCGGAGATCAGTGTACTTCCATAGGTAAGGCTGACATAGTTCACTTTATAAAGATTAAAAAACTTTGCATGCCCAAAATATTATACAAAAGTTCACAGACAAATATTAGTCTTGAGAAAGCTACATTTCCAATTAGGTTCCAAAGGGTTATATGCTCAGTTCTGGTAATACAATATTTACCATGTAGGTAGCTTCCAGACCAGTCAGAGAGAATGAAATAGTCATGTAATATTAATTACATGAGTTCAAAACTCTGAGAAGTCATATGAATGGAACATCTGGGGAGCTATGTGACTAGATGGTTCAGTCTGGGATGTTAGGTAGGGCTTCTCTGAAGAGGTAACTTATGAGTTGATCTCAAGGATAAATCAGAAGGACTCTGGTGAAAATTTCTGGAGTGGGGTGGGGAAAAGCAAGAAGAAAAGAAGTCCAGGGTGATGAAAAAACATAATCTGAGGCCCACAGAATCCTACATTTTTAATAATAAAATACATAAAAGAATACAATTTGGTGATTTTATGAATGTATAAATATTTTTAAATCATCAAAAATGAATTTTAAATACATGCAGTTTATTGTAGATCAATTATACCTAAATGAAGTTATAAAAACCATCATTTGGATTGGATCATAGGTTATCAGGGAGAATGGCTTGCAATAAAGCTTTGGGTTTAAACCAAAAACACTGAGGAACCACCAGACACTTTTAAGTAGAGGGAAGATCTAACTAAATTTGTGAACATATAGTACATATGTTATATTTTCACTCATGCAAATTATCTGCCACAGACTATTCTAAGCACTAAATTAATTCCTTTAGTTCCTTACAACACTAGGAAGTTCTATACCTACATTTTCATTTAGAGAAACTGAGACAAAGAGAGGTTATGGAGCTTATTAAGGGTCATTCTGATTTCAGAGCCCATATGTTCAACCATTGTGCCCCCACTTTTTCAACCCTATATTAGCTGCTGAGGGCAGAATAAAATTCCCATGTACAAAGCATACAACTTTACAAGATGCTTTTACAACATGATCTCATTTAATGCTTCTGATGACATAATAAGGTGGGAACTTTTTGTACTCCTTTTACAGTTATACCAATTAAGGAGCAGAAATATTTAGAAGTATTCCTGGCAGTTACATGACTTGAATCTTGGTCTTGTGACTTTAAATATACTACTCTCTTTGCAACCCATGCTTGCAAATGTCAAAGAAAAATTGCACTGACTGGAGCAAATAGGCAAAGAAAATTTTATTCAAGACTATTGAAATAGGAGAGAAAGACTAAACTCAGCTCCACTGAAACAAAAGGCAGGAGAGGTTTTTAAGCACTGGGGTAAGCTAGTGGAAGAGTACGATAGGGAATTGAGGGAGGGTGGTCAATATAATTAGACCATTTGGGTTTGCTAAATGGCACTTAATAGAAGTTAGGCTCCTTCCCTCCCACAGAGACTAGGAGATAGGGGCACTGTCTTTCTTGATGATTCAAAAAAATGACTCCCAGGTCCTTGAGAAAGACATTGTTGGTTTGTAAAACTGGCAAGTGACTGGGAGAAAATCTATATTTCAAGGGGAGCAGAAATGCTCTAAGAAGAGGGAGTTTAGAGGCCTATAATTAGGAAGAAACCTATTTAAAGTTTAGTCAAACTGAAGGGAGCATTAAGTCCATCTTGTTCACTAAGTTTATTGCCTATACTGTAGTTAAGGATATTCACATTCAATGATGCTAAATAGCAGTCAGAGAGGTTTATAAGACATCACCCACATAAGTACACACTCTAGGAGTCTCTTCCTTTTCTTTCTAGATCCTGCTTAATTATCTTTCTCCAGGAAACCTTCCCAGTCTCACATTGTAAAGTGCACTTGTAGTAGCCTCATTCCTTTCAAAATATCACATATGCAATTAGTTGTTTTATGACTGCCATCCTGTTAGGCTGTCACCTCTCACATGTGTGCCTGGGAAGATCTGGTCCACTGCTTAGAACTATGTCTGACACTTAGTAACTGAGCCGTTCATGTTTCCTTAATGAACAGATGAGCAATTGAGTCAAGGAGGGATAAACGTGAGAAAAAGCAGAGAAGAAATTAAGGATATATTGTAGTAGACTTTCAGCTAAACTATTAAGGATTTCTTTCAGTCCAAATTTAATTCTTTCTATAAACCTGTGCACTTGGTATATGTCATCATTAGCAGACTGGGGATTCCAATGAGGTAAGAACTACCCTTTTCCCATCAGATATTATGCCTTCTTATCAGACTCTGGGTAAGCAATCTATAAACATGGACAAATTTTAAGTTATATCACTGAATGGATTTTTAATGACGAATGATATAGCTCTTTGTATTATTTATAGGGTTGCCTTTCCATCCCTTTTGAGAAACTTAGTTCTTCATGAAAATATTTTCCAGTGAGTAGGTAAAATATACCAGAATCTTGTGTTGGGGTCATTTTCTAAAGAACACTTCTGGAAAGCAAAACTGTAGAGGGCTGAAATGAAAACATCACATCCCTATTGAGTGTCTTATAGGTTAATCCAATGAAGAGGCTATCAGTGACAACCCAAGTCATAAAAATCCAGGCTTCTGAATCACAATAACAAATACTTATTTACTCTATAGGATATTCCAAGCAGTATATCATTGATGAAAGAATTCATAGAGTAACAAGTTTGGAGTAACAAGCCCTTTCTCATTAAAAAAGCCCAACTTTCCAAATGTTCCACTGAGTCTGGAGGGCATTTAAGAACTTCTTCAAACATTTCTAGTGTGTGACTGGCACAGGGAGTGGTGCCTCAGGTCAAGGAGCTCAGAACTGTGAGCACTTCACTTTTTCCATTCTCCTCCCTTTCCCCACCCACAACACTCAGCAGTTCACAGAGTCAGCTGAACAATTCAATACCTCTTCACAGACACAGAACTTTCTCAGTGCTTGAACATGATATGAGGTGTAATAAGATAAAAACAGCAAATTAGGGAAAACTATGACAAAACCACCACCTCACAATTGACATCTGACACTTTAATTGTTGTCAGGTATCAGCTGTGGAAAGGGAGTTTTATATATCAGTTTTTAAAATAGCAGTAGTAGAGGTACTTCTTTTTAGTTCAGAAAAGACCCTTTTCATAAAATGACCTCATTTCTTCTTCCCATTATCCTCCCATTAAATAAAACTACTATTGCAATTTATCAAGAATGATCAAGTAACCATCATTAAGAAACCTAAGGGACACTTCCATGCCCTTTAGTTTCAATCTAGATATTGAAATCAAATTGACTAGACACAGATTTAAATTGAGATAACTGGAAGCAATATATTTTAGAGTATTATATTTTTGTAAGTATTAATGAGGGTGTTCAGTTGGAGATTTGAGGTTTCTAATAATAGAATACCTAACTGATGTTGGCTTTAAAACTATGAATACTTATATCATGTAACAATCATTCTGGTAGTATATGACTGCAGAGTTCATGGATTTTGTAGTGTAATGGTATGGAGGATATTGGTCAGTTTCTGTGCCAGTGCCTTGGTTTTCCCTTCATGATCTCACCATGACAGTTATAGCATCAACTATTGTTGATTCTATATGACAAGAGCAAGAACGGTTGTTGTGCCATCTTACCCAATTATATTTACCAGGGAAGAAAAATACTTATTCTATAGAAATCTCAAGATTTTTGCCCTCCCTTAATTCACCAGGTCTCTTATAGTGCACACCCATGGATAACACATTCACTGGAGAAAAAAGACCATGACTGGCTTACTTACCCATCATCACTCACTTGCAGGGGCTGTGGAGAGACTACCTTCCTTGATCATATTGGGAAAAATGTGGTTGTATTATGAAGAAAGAAAGGATAAAAGGTATTAACTATTAAATAGGTAAGAAAAACAGGTGCTTCTTGGAGTATCAAATAAGATGATATATGAAGATATGTATTAAAATATCAGTCTACTTACAAATCCATAGTCATATTATTAATAACCTGAACCAGCTAACAGATAACCAGAATCAGTAGTGTTTTACTAGGCATGTGCATACAAATAACAAAATTATATGAAACTATAATATCCAGATCTCACGAGGTATGAAAAACTTCCCCATGTGATTTTGATGTGTATCCTTTCTTAAGAAATACTGATTTAGATGATAGTGATAGAGAAAGAGATAGACAAGGCATGGGTTCTGGCTAAATATAGCAGATTATACAGCAGATTAAACATGCATCTTTCTCTGTTCTCTTTTGAAGCCCCAAATAAAATGAAGATATATAAACAGACAAATAAAAAAGATAAGTATTTAGTAGATGAGAGATATCTACAACATTTGGTACAATGGAAAGCAGATGGGGGAAAAAAGAACAGGAAGTGTGGTAAACAATTGCTTACAGCTCATCTATGAAATGTCACAAAGATACAAGGACATTTACAAAACAGAAGCATGAAAAGCCTGAAGAATTAGAAATATCATGCAGCACTGAAGTTAGGGGTGATGAAAAACGGGTCCAAAAGTTAGATGCACGTTTTTATAAAGAAAAATTAAACCCTCAAATCTTGTCCCACTGAAGCCAGTGGGTTGACATTCTGTCAACCTGACAGAAGAATGGATGATCATTCTCTGGTTAACCAAAGAGGCTCTGGGAACACCAGGCAAAGTGTAACTAATGAAGCAATACAGTATTAGAAACAAGCAGATTAACTGAAACTCTAAAGAAGGAATAGTGATATGCCAAGTTTTCCTTATCCTGTCAGCCACCAAAATGCTGGTCTCCATGTTACTGCCTTCCACCACTACCCCACCTCATACAAGAGACTGGAGAGTTGTTCTCTGGGAAAACAGGCCAGCCTAAGAAAGTGTAAAGAGATATGGACAACACAGGTTCAACACTCATTCACTCATTGGTGCAGTCTTCCTGTTGACCAAGTTCACTCCAAAACACATAAAGCTCCATAGCAGCTTTTCTGTGTCTCATTCCTAAGTCTCATCCTTAGTCATGAGCAGGAGCCAATGATCACAAGCCATTTAAATAAAGATTTTTATGAGCAAAAGATCAAAGCAAAGAAACATACAACTAAACAAAAGTTGAAATCAGAGAAAACAAGGTCAATGCATGGAGCAGAGCCAAATTAAAAAAAAAAAAAAAAGGCTATGAAGAAATAAGAAAGAAACACTGTAGTCATGAAACATGGATAAAGTGTCATATTTTAAATTAGCTATTAGAAAACAAACAAAAAAGTTCTTAGAAATTATATACTAATATATGTATTAACCCAAGTAAAGAAATATAATAGTAGAAAGGTGAAAGATAAAGTTGAGACAGTATCATAGAAAGTAAAAAAATACATAGATAGAAAATAGGAAAAAATAATCAGAGGTTCCCCAAAGAGGTCCATATATAACTGAAAGAAATTTCAAAAAGATGGAAGAGCAAAAGAAGAATGCCCAAAATATATTATAAGAAAATTGCACTGTCCTGAAAGAGAATCATTCCTAAATTGAAAGTTTCCACAAAACGTTTAGCACATGGAATGAAAAGAGATCCACATAAATTTACATGATAGTAAACGCAAAACACCAAAACACTGAAAGCTTCTTGAGAGAACACAATTACTGCCACAACAAAAAGAACAAAAAAACATGTAAAAGATCTCAAAACAGATTGTATCAGGTTTCTCAATTACACATTGGAAACTAGAATGGAACACTGTATTTAGAAACTGATCAAAGATAATATCCAACCTATACTTTTATAAGTCATCAACCACATGTGATGAAAAGATGAAGATGTAGACAGCTAAATCTCAAAGGTACTTCTCATGTGTCCTTTATCTGAAAGCTTTTGGAAGAATTTCCTCTATAAAAATGAAGGAATGGATTAACAGAGAAGACATAGGTTCCAGAAAACAGGGAAACCAAAAAAGTAGAATGATTCCACAATAATTGTGAAAATAATATCGAGAATTACAGCTACATAGTAGGCCTAGAGAGAAACCACATCAGACTGGAACAGAATGACACAGATCTAAGAGAGTACTCTCAAGGAAAAGATGTATTTTGTAAATTACCTGATATATCTGATTATATTTAAAGGTAGTATTTTACAATTCAATTGGATATCTTGGGTAAAGAATTAGTGATAGGTACAATGTAAAGTTAATGAAATGGGGGAAAAAAGATGATAATATATTTAAAAATCAATACTGATACGTTTGTATGGAACATGGAAGAAATTATTTAAATTGAAGGCAGCTCTTTTGCCTCTTTTCTGTTTACTTATTTCTGTCCCCATCTAATCTTAAACACCTAATTATAGGAATGAGATCACTAAGCAATTGAAATTAACTACTGACTTATGCCTTCTTGAATGAACACCATGCCTTGGCTAACTTGTCAATTCTTTTCCTAAATAAAAAGAAGAAAGAATAATTAGCTCTCTACTCCCAACAGCCACCTAAGGAATCCTGCAGGCAGATCATGCGGGCAAGATAACATCTGAAGGGAGAGTCAGCCAGTTTGCACATAATGCAGAATAATGTAGAATCCAACCTCCTGCCTGAATGATTCACTGAAATCCTTTCCCCCCATTTCTCCCTCTAAGAATTGTCATGCCTGAGCAGAATCTTTGGAGTTGCTCTCTGAACACGAGTCCACCTTCTCCCCAGCTTTTCTGATTAAAGCACCTTTCCTTTCTACTGGCACTTGCCTCTTGAATTATTGGCTTTTGAGTGACCAGCAGCCAAACTTGAGTTTGGTAATGATATGGAAAAGGAAAAATAAAAGCAGTGATTTCATTTTATGTTCCCTTTATGTATAGCTGATGAATGGCAGATGTGATTTATGAACTATCTCTCTCTCTTACCCTAGTCATACTTTATTCTTTGCTCAATTTTCTAAAACATTTTTTAGTAATTTTGGCTTTCCCATAAACTTAGATATTTACATTTCAGAAGGATAATGACAGGTTTTAAAGTAAAACAATTTGATACCAATCCTTTGTATATTTGTGTATGTATATATGTCACTTATTCTGTGGAAAAGAGAAGAGTCAAATGTAACTGTTCTGATAAGTTTGACTTATTAATGCATTTTCTAGCCATTTCAGTGGGTGTCTGCTTAGTTTATAGGCCATAAATTCAGCTTTCTTATCAAGACAAAAATGGGATATTCACAGCCCAGCACTAAAACTGAGTTGCTTCTTAAAAAGAGAATCACATTTCTGATTTTGTACTTTCCTTTCTGAAAGGACTTATATTGTTTCCACACAAAGTATTAATTCAATAAGTATCTAAAATTGAAAGTAATGAATTAGTATTAAGCAAAAATATATAGGCAAATATGTACATAGAATGATTAAAGTGGTTAGCTCTGGACTGCTTTTTTTTCTACATAAGAGTTGTGAATGATATGTTTTCTTTAAGTAAGTGTTGTATACATAAATTAAATTTAATAAATTTACAGATACAAAATAAAATTAAAAATAGAAAATTATATAGGCAATTTCAAGGTGAAAAGCAAAAAAAATATAATACTACCATACAGAGACAACATCTTGAAGCACTTTAACATTTTACATTTGTATATTTTTTTTACTAAAATAAGATCATACTGTAGGGCCTTAACTATACTTACACCCCTACTTCCCTATCGATACTTTTGAGCTTTAAGCTTTTTCGGCTGGCAATAAGATACTGGAATGTCCCCCCCCGGGCAGAAACCGTTCCGAGCAAACAGGTATGGCGGGGGATGAAACCTCGAGCAAACCAGTATGGCGGGTGATAAGAATGATTAAGCCAGAGTTTAAAGGTCGCCCTAGCCAACCATAACTCATGTGACTCAACCCCCCACCACAAAAACACGAAAATGTAAAGTAGGCATCCGACAGCCAACCAATCAAGGAAGTAGAGCCAAGTCCCCACTCCGGTCCAGGAACAAACAAACCAATGAGAAAAAAACCCTTGATATATCCACACTTTGCATAATGAAAAATGAAAGCTATAAAATGTATGTGATTCCTCTTGGGGGGGTTCCTCTTCGGCCTCCTGCGTGAGGACCAAGGAACCCCGGTGCACCGGCTCCTAATAAACCTCTTGCGTGTTGCAGCGACTCTCGACTCTTGGCGGTTCTTGGGCGAGCTGGGATCCCTCGGAGACCGTTCAGGTCTAACAATACTACATATTTGATTCTAGTGTTTCAGTTTTTATATTTTGAACATTTTCCTTGGCATTATTTATAAAATATATGATAACTCATGGAAATTAACATCTTCCTGCCTTACATAAGAGGGTTCATTTCTTCTGTGTATTCATTCATTTAACAAATTGTCTGATCTCTTACAAAATGCAAAGCACTGTGCTTTGCTCTGGGGATAGAGCCAAAACCAAGAAAGCTGTGGTCTGAGTTCTCAGAATTCTTACAATCTACTGAAGAAAATAAATTATATAAGTCATTATCCAAGTATTATTGGTGTTTGTATTTATTCAAAACAAGTATATAATGTTAATTATATTATAGATCATTTATTAATAAATAAATTAATTAAAATCTAACCTGGTTTGAGAGATCAGAGATCTCCTAAAGGAATTCATTATAAGGGGGATGAAGTCAAGATGGGAGAGTAGGAGGACATGGAATTTGCATTTACTCACAAGTACAACAAGAATGCATTGGATAAATTCTTGTAGAACATGTACTGGGTACTAGTGGGTGACTTTGGATACCTAAGTGGGTGGGAGGAATCCCCAAGTGACCAGGCCAGGGGTCAGGCCTGAGATCCTGTGGTGGGAATGCCAAGTACAAGCTGTTGGACTAATTGAGAACTTTAGGCCCCAGGGAATATTAATCAGTGTGAGGTCTCCTGGTGGTCCTCATCTCAGCAACAGGACCTAGCTCCACCCAACTGTCTGCAAACTCCAGTGCTGGATGCCTCAGGCCCGACAACCAGCAAGTTAGGAATATAGCCCCACCCATCAAAAAAATGAGATAAAAAAATTATGTTATAGATGGAAGAGAAAAGTAAAAACCTACAAGACCAAATAAATGAAGAGGAAATAGACAACCAATCTGAAAAATAATTCAAAGTAATGATAGTAAAGAAGATACAAAATCTCAGCAATAAAATGGAGGCTCAGATCAAGATTATACAAGAAATGTTTAACAAGGACCTAGAAGAACTAAAGAACACACAAACAGAGATGAACAACACAATAACTGAAATGAAATATACTCTAGAAGGAATCAAGAGCAGAGTAACTGAGGCAGAAGAATGAATAAGTGAGTTGAAAGATTGGTGGAAATAACTGTGGAGGAGCAGAATAAAGAAAAAAAAAGAATGTAAAGAAATGAAGACAGTATCAGAGACCTCTGGAACAACATTAAATACACCAACATTAGAATTATAGGGGTCCCAGAAGAAGAAAAGAAAGAGACAATGTCTGAGAAAATATTTGAAGAAATGGTAGTTGAAAACTTCCCTAACATGAGAAAGGAAATAACCACCCAAGTTGAGGAAGCAAAGAGTCCCACCCAGGATAAACCTAAGGAGAAACATACTGAGACACATAATAATCAAACAAAAATTAAATTCAAAGAAAAAATATTAAGAGAAGCATGGGAAAAGCAACAAATAACATACAAGGGAATTCCCATAAGGTTATCAGCTGATTTTTCAGCAGAAACTCTGCAGGCCAGAAGGGAGTGGCAGGATATATTTAAAGTGATGAAAGGGAAAAACCTACAACAAAAATTACTCTACCCAGTGAGGATCTCATTCAGATTTGACAGAGAAATCAAAAGGTTTACAGACAAGCAAAAGCTAAGAGAATTCAGCACCACGTAACCAGCTCTACAACAAATACTAAAAGAACTTCTCTAGGCAGCAAACACAAGAGAAGAAAAGAACCTACGAAAACAAACTCAAATAATTAAGAAAATGGAAATAGGAACATATGTATTGATAATTACCTTAAATGTATTATAAATGGGTTAAATGTTTCAACCAAAACACATAGATTGTCTGAATGGATACAAAAACAAGACCCATATGTATGCTGTCTACAAGAGACCCATTTCAGACCTAAGGATACATACAGGTTGAAAGTGTGCAGATGGAAAAAGATATTCCATGCAAATGGAAATCAAAAGAAAGCTGGAGTAACAATACTTACATCAGATAAAATAGGCTTGAAAATAAGAACTGTTACAAGAGAAGAGGAAAGACACAAAATAATGATCAAGGGATCAATCCAAGAAGAAGATATAACCATTTAAAATATGTATGCTCCATGGCTTCCCTGGTGGCTCAGTGGTTGAGAATCTACCTGCCGATGCAGGGGACACGGGTTCGTACCCTGATCTGGGAAGATCCCACATGCCGCAGAGCAGCTGGGCCCGTGAGCCATGGCCGCTGAGCCTGCACGTCCGGAGCCTGTGCTCCGCAATGGGAGAGGCCAGAACAGTGAAAGGCCCATGTACCACAAAAAAAAAATAAAATAAAATAAAATAAAATAAAATAAAATAAAATAAAATAAAATAAAATAAAATAAAATAAAATATGTATGCTCCCAAATAGGAACACCTCAATACATAAGGCAAATGATAACAGCCATAAAAGTGGAAATTGACAGTAATACAATAATAGTGGGTGACTTTAACATCCCACTTACAACAATGCACAGATTATCTAGACAGAAAATAAAAAAGGAAACACAAGCTTTAAATGACACAATAGACCAGATAGACTTAATTGATATTTATAGTACATTTCATCCGAAAATGACAGAATATACTTTCTTCTTAAGTGCACATGGAATGTTCTCCAGGATACATCACATCTTGGGTCACAAATCAAGTTTTGGCAAATTTAAGAAAATTGAAATCATATCAAACATCTTTTCCAACAACAACACTATGAGATTTGAAATCAATTACAGGAAAAAAAAAACTGTAAAAAACAAAAACAAATAGAGGCTAAATAATATGCTACTAAATAACCAAGAGATCACTGATGAAATCAAAGAGGAAATCAAAAGATACATAGAAACAAATGACAATGAAATTACGATGACCCAAAACCTATTGGATGCAGCAAAAGCAGTTCTAAGAGGGAAGGTTATAGCAATACAATCCTACCACAAGAAACAAGAAAAATCTCAAATAAACAACCATTACCTTACACCTAAAATAACTAGAGAAAGAAGAAGAGCAACAACAAAAAAACAAAAGTTAGTAGAAGGAAAGAAAACATAAAAATCAGAGAAGAAATAAATGAAATGGAAACAAAAAAAGCAATAGCAAAAATCAATAAAATGAAACATGGTTCTTTGAGAAGATAAACAAAATTGATAAACCTTAGGCAGACTCAACAAGAAAAAGAGGAAGAGGACTCAAATCAATAAAATTAGAAATGAAAAAGGAGAAGTTACAACAGACACTGGAGAAATACAAAGGAACATAAGAGACTACAACAAGCAACTCTATGCTAATAAAATGGACAACATGCAAGTAATGGACAAATTCTTAGAAAGGTATAAACTTCCCAGAGTGAACCAGGAAGAAATAGAAAATATAAACAGGTCAATCATAAGTAATGAAATTGAAACTGTAATTAGAAATCTTCCCCCAAAAAGTCCACCACCAGATGGCTTCACAGACGAATTCTATCAAACTTTTAGAGAGGAGCTAACACCCATCCTTCTCAAACTTTTCCAAAAAATTGCAGAGGAAGGAATACTCCCAAGCTCACTCTACAAGGCCACCATCAGCCTGATACCAAAACCAGACAAAGAATTCACAAAAAAGAAAATTATAGACCAATATTACTGATGAACATAGAAGCAAAAATCCTCAACAAAATACTAGCAAACAGAAACCAACAACACATTAAAAGGATCATACACCAGGATCAATTGGGATTTTTTCCAGGGATGCAAATATTCTTCAACGTATGCAAATCATTCAATGTGATACACCATATTACCAAATTGAAGAAGAAAAACCTATATGATCATTTCAATAGATGCAGAAAAAGCTTTCAACAAAATTCAACACCCATTTATGATAAAAACTCTCCAGAAAGTGGGTATAGAGGGAACTTACCTCAACATAATAAAGGCCATATATGACAAACCCACAGTAGACATCATTCTCAATGCTGAAAATCTGAAAGCATTTCCTCTAAGATCAGAAAAAGACAAGGATGTCCACTCTCACCACTGTTATTCAACATAGTTTTGGAAGTCCTAGCCATGGCAATCAGACAAGAAAAAGAAATAAAAGTAATCCAAATTAGAAAAGAAGAAGTAAAACTGTCACTGTTTACAGATGGCATCATACTATACTTAGAAAACCCTAAAGATGCCACCAGAAAACTACTAGAGTTAATCAATGAATTTGCTAAAGTTTCAGGATACAAAATTAATGCACAGAAATCTCTTGCATTCCTATACAGTAACAATGAATGATCATTGTTATGAAAGATCAGAATGAAAGAATGAAAGATCAGAAAGAGAAATTTAAGAAACAATCTCATTCACCATTGCCACAAAACAAATAAAATAACTAGGAATAAACCTACCTAAGGAAGTGAAAGACCTGTACTCAGAAAACTCTAAGACACTGATGAAAGAAATCAAAGATGACACAGCTTGAGAGACATACAATGTTCTTGCTTTGGAAGAATCAATACTGTGAAAATGACTATACTACCCAAAGCAATCTACAGATTAAATGCAATCCCTATCAAAGTACCAATGGCGTTTCTCACAGAACTAGAACAAAAGTCTTAAAATTTTTATGGAAACATGAAAGACCCCAAATAACCAAAGTAATCTTGAGAAAGAAAAACAGAGCTGGAGGAATCAGTCTCCCTGACTCAGACTATATTACAAAGCTACGGTAATCAAGAAAGTATGGTACTGACATAAAAACAGAAATATAGATCAATGGAACAGGATAGAAAGCCCAGAGATAAATGCATACGCTTATGATCAACTAATCTATGGAAAAGGAGGCAAGAATATACAATGGAGTAAAGATAGTCTCTTCCATAAGTGGTGCTGGGAAAACTGGACAGCTACTTGTAAAGAATGAAATTAGAACACTCCTTAACACCATACACAAAAATAAACTCAAAATGGATTAAAGACCTAAATGTAAGACTAGACACTATGAAAGTCATAGAGGAAGACATAGGAAGAACACTTTTTGACATAAGTCACAGCAAGGTCTTTTTTGACCCACCTACTAGAATATGAAAATAAAAACAAAATCAAACAAATCTGACCTAATTAAACTTAAAAGCTTTTGCATAGCAATGGAAATTATAAATAAGATGAAAAGAGAACCCTCAGAATGGGAGAAAATATTTGCAAATGAAGCAATGGACAAGGGATTAATCTCCACAATATACAAACTGCTCATGCAGCTCAATATCCAAAAAACCAAACAACCCAATCCAAAAATGGGCAGAAGACCTAAATAGACATTTCTCCAAAGAAGACATATAGATTGCCAAGAGGCACATGAAAAGATGCTCAGCATCACTAATTATTGGAGAAATGCAAGTCAAAACTACAGTGAGGTATCACCTCACTACAGTCAGAATGACCATCATCAAAAATCTGCCAACAACAAATGCTGGAGAGGGTGTGGATAAAAGGGAACCCTCTTGCACTGTTGGTGGAAATGTAAATTGGTACAGTCACTATGGAAAACAGTATGGAGGGTCCTTAAAAAACTAAAACTAAAACTACCATATGACCCAGCAATCCCACTACTGGGCATATACCCTGAGAAAACCATATTTCAAAAAGACACATGTACCCCAATGTTCATTGCAGTACTATTTTCAATAGCCAGGACATGGAAGCAACCTAAAGGTCCATCGACAGATGAATGGATAAAGAAGATGTGGTACATATACACAATGAAATATTACTCAGCCATTACAAGGAACAAAATTGTGCCATTTGCAGAGATGTGGATGGACCTAGAGACTGTCATACAGAGTGAAGTAAGTCAGAAAGAGAAAAACAAATATCATATATTTAATGCATATATGTGGAATCTAGAAAAATGGTATAGATGAACCTATTTGCAAAGCAGAAATAGAGACACAGATGTAGAGAACAAACGTATGTACACCAAGGGGGGAAAAGGGGGTGGGTTGAATTGGGAGATTGGTATTGACATGTATGCACTGCTATGTATGGAATAGATATCTAGTGAAAGCCTGTTGTATAGTGTGGGGAAATCAACTCAGTGTTCTGTGGTGACCTAGATGAGAGGGTAATCTAGAAGGTAGGGGATATGTGTATACATATGTCTGATTCACTTTGCTGTACAGAAGAAACTAGCACAACATTGTGAAGCAGCTATACCCCAATTTTAAAAATAAAAAAATAAATTCATTTTATTTGAGACTTGAAAGAGGAGTCTGGACACAAGAAACAGCATGGTTTATTGTTTATGATCCAAATATTTAAAGCAAAATAATTATTTGAAGTGATTCTAAAAAAGTCACAAATCATGTATGCATGATCTGAATTATGCATGAGAGTTGCCCTTGCAATTTAACTGATACCTCATCTTCTCCTATAGCCTTGTCTCAAGATGCTGGCTGGTTAATTAATAATCTGGGTTATTATAGAGCTAAGTAAATTTATAAATAATTAATTATAGATCCAATTAAACTTATAAATACATTTTAATTTACATTGCTAGACATAGGTTAGGTAATATGGGGGATTAAGAGTTAAATATCATGTTTCCTGACTTTAAGGAGCTTGAAATCATGCTTTCTAACCAAAAGAGATGTAATCCTAGAGAGTCACCCCAGAGTTTAAATCAGACATAACAATCTGTGAATTTTTATTTTACTCTTGTTGTTATTCTATTGATTATCTGAAAAGAGACAGCATATCTTACCATAGTGAGAACATTTTGTCACGATCATGTTTCTCTCACTACATTTCTCACACATTCAGATGAATTTATACTCAGTTTTAAAGAATAATTAATAACTGAGATCTATAAATGATATTCAGGTACATACTTGTCATGATCAAGTGAACTAGTCCACTTCAACAGAAGACAAAATAAAGAAACTAATTTTGCTTATTGCAGTTTCAGTGCTAAATATTATAAAAGAAGTATAAAATATTAATTCAATTGATTTGCTATGTGGATTTTTAAAAATGTTTTCATAAATAAGCAACTTTAATTAGCATTCTGCTTTTACCAGTAAACTTAGATTTTAAACATGTTTAATTTCACTTAGTTCAGGCTGATAGCTGGCCCAATTATTTTACAAAGATTCATTGTGTAGGCTGTAAAGAGCAAATCATTATTTGACGTCTTGAAGAGGAATGCATGCAAGCTTCTTGAACGTAGGGCCAAGTCTTCCACCTTCTTTTTATTCCTCTGAGTAACTTGGATAGTGAAATGGTTAAATATAAAACCTCAGACAATGAAATCCTGGTGGAATATTTAACAGTGGGCCCATAATGTAAATATATTTCCTGGTTTATCTCTTCTTTCTCCTTTTCTTTTTTTTCCCTCCTCTTCACTCTCCTCCTTCTCTTTTTTGCTTCCTCTTCTTCTTCCAATACTTATTGTAATAGTAGCAATTTTAGAAGATATGTTGATGTAGTATTTAGCCTAAAAATATGTCCCTTTCCTCCTAAAAGTCATGCCGGACTCAGTCATCACAGGAACAGGAGGCAGAGGTGAGAGGAACAGAGAAGGGAAACCATTCTTGAGCATTAAGAGGTAATCAGAGCAGGCAATTTTGTATTGCACACTTTAAAGAAAATGAGCCAAAACTGCTTTTAGCAATATGGTATGTGTAGATAAAACTATAGGACAAAGTAGATGTAGCAGATATAGATCTGAAGGTTACACAAACTCAGGTTTTCAGTAAAATAATTTTTATTATTTTTTCTAAGATATATTTTGTACATGGTGATACTTGTACCGCCAGTTCAAAAAAACTGATTAAAAATGACTTAAATGATGATGAACTTACTATTTCCCACTTCAAGAAGCCTAGAGACATGTGGTCCCAGAGTTGATGAATTCAGAAGCAGAATGATGCTCTCATGCTCTTTCCTTATTTTTCCATCATGTTTAGAGTTGGCATTTGTCCTTAGGCTTTCTAAGCAGAAAACCCTCTAACATTTCAAGTAGAGAAAGAGTAGTTTCTTTTTACATGTCATTTCTCAGCAGAGAGGTGAACTGTCCCCAGACTTTAGAGACAGTTGTGTACATTACCTATCATTTATGTATAAGTATAATCTTGAGGAAGGAAGCTCCAATGGTGCTTACTTTGTGCCCTTACACTTCCCTTGCCTCTTGTTTAATTTATGACCCTTTTGAGGAAGAGGAACATCATACCCGCTCTACACTGGAGGATCAGTGTTCTGTGTCTTCCCTCAACCAATTAAATCCTGCATGGTTAAATACTGACTCATCACATACTCAGTAGTAAATCAGAGTAATGTTCATATACTGCATTTCTGTAATTATAATAATTACAATAGGTCAAATTTCCAGAAGAGTACAAATATAATGATTATTATAGAGATAAGTAAGGTTCTTCCTATATATTATCCTGTTCTGATATATGACATCAAGTTGAGAATAAAGAAAACATGAGTTAATCAAATAAGGGTTAATAATGATTTGTTTGATATTTAGAAAGATAAGCTCAATAACTTGCTTTAATGAATTTATGTGGAAAACCAAAAAAGAACTTGGTAGAACCAACTTCTGAAAGGATTTTAAAATGACTTCAGTTATTCTTTTTTCCATTATTACTGGTTTTGTTTTCCAACCATAAACAGATTAAAATGTTGTCTATAGTTTTGATGACTTTATAAATTGTAAAGTACTATAGAAGTATATCATTATTACTATATTAATCTACTTATAAAATTGCTCTTTTTGTAAATCTTCCCCTTCCTTTAGCATGAAATGATGTTCTACTTCCCTTCGTCTCAATAAGATTTAAACATTTTATTATACATTACATTGCCCCTTTC
This sequence comes from Kogia breviceps, assembly GCF_026419965.1. Classification (NCBI taxonomy): domain Eukaryota; kingdom Metazoa; phylum Chordata; class Mammalia; order Artiodactyla; family Physeteridae; genus Kogia; species Kogia breviceps. Next base: position 28,317,972 of record NC_081328.1, read on the forward strand.
ATATTTTTAAAGCCCTAATGACTGAGTTTCTGTCCACCATATAACTGGAGAGAAATTGAGGCATAAAGGAAATTATCTGACAGTGTTCCATTTCTTAACATGCTTTTAACTCTGCTAGGCTACAAATACAAATTGCATTTCTGATGTGAATTTAGAAACCTATTGCTTCTCAAGTCTAAGGAAAGTGGTGGGTGCTCAGTAAATATTTGTTGAAAGAATGAGAATCAAAAATCTCATAAGCAAATAGAGTATATTGTATAAGTGTGGAAGCTAGGTATGAAGAGGGGCAGTATACATGGGGAATAAAGGGCATGAGAGGTGGAAGATATGGCTGTGTACCAATGCTGGTTATTCTCTTTACTATTTGTATGACACTAGGAAAGTTAATTACCTATTTGAACTTCCATTTTTTTAGCTTAAAACAACAACCATTTTATTATAATTTCTCACATATTTCTGGGTCAAGAATTTAGACATAACAGCAAGGGGAGACTTGTCTCTGCTCTAGGATGTCTGGAGACAGAGCTGGGGGCTGAAACAGCTGGATGGTATCTCTCTCTCTCCTGTCTCATGCCTCGAGCATGGCAGTCTCAGGGGAATTGCACTTCTCGCTTGGTGGCTCAAGACTAAAATAAGTGTTCCAAGAGGCTCCAGGCTGCAAGGTTTTCTATGACCTAACCTCAGAAATCCTGGAACATCCTTTCTATCACATCCTATTGGCCAAACAAGTCTTTGAAATCAGCCCAGATCCACTGGTTGCATAATTAGATTCCACTTTTCAGTGGAAAGACTATCAAATAATTTTTGGCTGTCTTGAATTCATCACAAAAATGTACTATCATATTCATATATATTAAGTTAATAGTCTATTTGACAACTGAAAATTTCTGAAGAAGTTAGTAAATTTAGTAAAAAAAAAAGTTAAGCAACTCAATTTCTGCTTTGTTTTTATATTCAAAATGTCTTGGTATTTTTAATTTATAGTCTACATCAAGGGACTAGAGGAAACATATAGACATCGTCAGATGAGTTAAAATAAACTCCATCTACAGTTTGATCTTTGTTAATGAAGTGAGGCTAATGTAGCCTTTGTTCTAATGATGTTTTCAGAAAAGAATTCTTTTAGAACTGTCCAGCCATTTACTATTTCACAAAATTTCTCCACATTTAAGATATACCAAGTATGCAGTTGTGATAGATCTACATGTGTAAAAGTTAAATCTGAATAATCTCTTAAGTGAATGAGATTGTGAAATTGTCCGCTCACCTGAATTTATGTGATACTAGGAGAAGAGCTAATGCTAACTCTAATATTTTTTGTATTCCTGTGAGTATTTTCTGCAGGCTTAGAGTTCTAAATTCCATCTTCTTAATCCAAACAAAGAAAAATTTTGGTTTTTATTTGGTCCTAACTCTTTCATCTAACCAGTCTTTGTAAAATGTCAATTCTGGCATGTCATCTGTATTGTGTATTTTTTTTAAGACTATATTTTTCAGAGAAGTTTTAGGTTTACAGCAAAAGTGAGAAGAAGGTACAGATATTTCTCATATATGCTTTGCCCCCACACATGCACAGCCTTTCCCATTATAAACATCACTCACCAGCGTGGTACATTTGCTACAACTGATGAGCCTACATTGACACCTCACATCACTTAAAGTCCATAGTTTACCTAAGGGTTCATTCCTGGCATTGCACATTCTATGCACTTGGACAAATGCATAATGACAGACGTCCATCATTGTGGTATCATATAGAGTATTTTCAGAGATACTAAAAATCCTCTGATCTCTACCTAACGACCCCTTGCCACTCTCTAGCTTCCATTTTTAACAAAACCTATAAAATGAGTATAATTACAACTGCCTTGCAGGTTTTTCCATGAGGATTAGCTATAAGTTGTAAGACACACTATAGGCTTTTAACAATGGAGTTATTATTATTCAATAAGCAAGCTTGATCACTTTTCTATTATTCCAACTTAGAGCATTTAATTTCATTCACCAAATGGAGATCAGAGAAAGACAGAGTTGAGCATTAGAATTAAAGATTGGTAAAGTCAGCAAGCATCTGAGAGATCACCCCATCTGTCCAATCTGAGCCTATTTAAGCAGATAAAGAAACTGAAACCCAAACTTTTAAAAAATGTCTTTCTCTAGATATACATAGAAAAAAATTACTTACAAATTTCATTTCATGCAAGGGACACATTGTAATAAAATAGCATTATAATATTAATAACATTTTAATTTATTAAAATAATAATTATATGTTTATCATCATAAAGATGATCAGTGAGAAACAGGAACAGAACTTAGTCCTTGAATCTTTCATTTCAGATTTCTTTGCACATGAATAAAACTTCTTAAATAGGCATAATGACTTAACATTCCCAAAACATGAACTCCAAATTAATGAAGATAGTATTTACCTACCCTCTCATATAGAGCTCTTTGTGAATTTAAATACATGAAAAATAAATCTGGTTCAAATTATTTAAATTTCATACCTACCTAAAGAATATACTATATATTCTCCTAGGAATGTGTTCTACAGAAAGGGAAACTAGTGTCATCCCCATGATTTTAGCAAATTTAGGAAGAAAATACTTGCTCCAAATTTTTATGACATATACTTGTATCATAAATGCATTTGGTAGGTTTGCATTTTTGTTTCTCTAGAATAAAACTCTGCTGGAGTAAAGTAGAAATCATTAGACCAAGCAGCTTGTTTCCATAGTCTTTCATTTGAATTTAGTGTTCCTGTAAATCTGCATTCTAATTCAAGAATCATTGTGCGGGGCTTAGAATAAGTCATGAATATATCTGAGGAGTACAGTTTTTCACAATAATTTCCTCAGGTAACTGATAGACTTATTTCCATCCTAGATGTACCTTAGGTGCAGTCAAAGTATTGAGTCTGAAAGGGGGGGAAATTTACACCATTTTATTCTTGTCAACTGATAGAAAATTTTCTCTAGAAAGTCATCTGCTAATATGCTTAGCACTATCTAAATATCCAGAACAGCAGAGAAGACCCCTGCCAAATGTAGCTTGCTTGCCTTTGATGTATCCCAGCTTTTTTTTTTTTTTTTTCAAATAAACCTGCTAATAGAAAAGTAGAATAAATAAAAATGAGGGCCATGTAGTTATGTCAACTACAAATTGGCACTTGCCATCTACCTCTATAAGGATTAAATTATGAGCTACTGCCGCTGCTGACCTTCAATATCTCCTGAAAGGAGTTCAGGGTGGAGATCAGGTGAGGCACTCTGTGCTCTGGGAAAACCTCGCAGAACATGTCTTCAGATAGTCGGATATTTTCAGGAGAAGATTTTATGAGCTCAATTCTTGCATCTCCTTGTAGCTAGAAAAATACTAAAATCCTTCATGGTGACATCTGCTCCTCATGACTAGCAATAACCTTCAGGAGACTAGCAGCAAACTTCTGCAAAAACTATGTGCTTGATTGCATGTACATCCCCTTCACCCAAATCACATATATACTGATCTTCCCCTCTACCTCTTTGAAGTAGTTTCTCAGAGCTATCTAAAATCCTGTCTCCTGGGCTATAGTCTTCATTTTGCCCCCAGTAAAACTTAACTCACAACTCTCACATTGTGCATTTTTTTTCAGTCAACAGTTGATTTGTACATAAATTCTCATAATCTATGGAAATTAGAGTTCCATAAAGGTGAATAGCTCTACTATACAAATACATATGTAAGAATGACTCTAATTAGAAAATAACCAAAAAAGAAGTCAGAAAAGATATATTTTTCTTTTATTTTATATGTGTGTTTATGGGAGAGATCAATACTAAAAAATATGGATAATAGTATTTTAAGAAATATATGAAGCATTAACAAAATAATATTATACTTTTCCATAGATGCATACAAATGTAATAAATAGGATCCATAGTAAATTTATGATATTGGTTTCCTCAAGAGAAAAAAGGGCCTGGAAAAGTGAGAAAAGAGAATTTCAACTTAATTGTATTTTATATTTTATTTTATGTGAAAATATATGAAGCAAATATATTTTGTTAGTTTCTAGAAAAACTGATAAAGATTATCTAATTATTTTTGTGGTCTTTTTCATTTTGAGGGAAGATTTAAAGTTTCATGCCTTTCTTTTTTCTTTAGCAAGAAATTTTTCCATAGCTTTCTTTTTTGAATTTTATTTCTTGAAACTGACCAACCAACTAGAGAAAAGAAATTTATTTGCTGTCTATCTATCTATCTATCTATATCATCATTTATTTTTATCTATCTATTCACTTATTCATTTAATGCATTCTTACATGTATGCTTTTATTCTTTTAAATCTCATCTGTCTTTCTTTTATTGGGGCATAGAACAGCTCTTCATTCACTTATAAAGCAGAACTAATTGAATTTTCTTGAGGGAGAAAAAAGCCCAAAAGGATTTTGGAATATGTATCACTTTCACTTCACCCATGTCTAGTGGATGAGCTGAAGGAATAAGACCTAATTCAATAGTTCCTATTGTCACTAGAGGCACTGCTGAAAATTAGTTCCTATTGAGTTATTTATATCAAGAATAAGTAAATGTGAACACCCCCCCACACACACACACATACACAAAATTGCTTATCCAGATAAAATTGAGAAGTTAAAGAGATCAGTTAGATCCCAAGAAGGCCTCCTACTCCTAATAATCTACTTGGCTGAAATATTTATATCTGAAGTATCCCTTCATTTAATTAACAAGCTGCTTTTAACAAGTGAACATGATTAACTGACTTAATACAACTCAAGTCATCCATGTACATGGTAGTGTGAATTGTATAATTTAGATCACATTTTCTTAATCCAATAGATGAGATTAGCCACACTGTGGAGGTGGGCATTGCGGGGGTGCAGAGGGAGACAGGAAGAATGAGAAAGAAAGTAACTCTGTTCAAATGTTTACATCCTGTCCATATTTTATAAATCTCCCACCTCACCCCAACACTTTAAAATCTGATAAGAAACAATGATCTTGAAGGGTAATTTGGAGAGAATATTTGAAATCTGGTCTGCCATCCCAAACGCAGGATAGTCAATGAAAGTATAAGACAATAGTTCTCAAAATGTGGTCTCTGGACCAGCAACATTGGCATCACTGGAAACCTGTTAGAAATGCAGGCTCTTGATCCAGAGTCCCTGGGATAAGCCCAGCAATTTTTGTTTTAACAAGGTGATGCACATCTTAAGGCCAAATTTGAAAACCACTTGTATGGTGTACTCTGCTGTGGGTGGGAAGACCTGAGTGCATAGTGGACCATAAATAATAAAAGGAGCTCAGTACTGAGATTAGAAGAGAGAGGACATATTGAAATTTGAGGCAAGGCATAAGGCAGGTGGGTGCACATGTATTTTGTTTTTAACTTCAAGACCTAGTAACTGGATCAAAATAACCAATCCTTGTATATATCCTAGATCTGCTGCTTCTGTTGCATTATCAAGCCATTTATCCCATGTTTTTCATTTTCATAATATAATAATTATATATTTTGGTTAGAGACTAAAGATTAAATCATAATTTTTAAGTTCTTGGATTATTTTAAGGATTTTTTATTTGAGATGAATGTGAAATGCCAGTGCTTTCTTTTGAGGGTTTTTTCTTCTTTTTTCTAGCCCAAGACGTACATATTAATGAATTTTTACTGATGCATCCCAAATTTTGAGTGACTAGGGATGTGTATCTGTGAATACTGAGCTAGAAGTGCAATTTGACACTATGAAGCAAAGTGAGGAAAATGGTCACAGGTTGAACACAGTAATCTGAACTCATTAGCACTATGCTCTATTTGATAAGGACAACTAGAAAGACTGATGGAAACATAGGTGATAAGTAGATTGTTATATTTTGGGAAAGTGCTTATAGTAGCAATTGGAATCCTGCCAGACTTATTTCTTTAGCTACCTATCCGATGCAACCACATGGATTTTTATCAACTGGACACCCACACTTTCTTGTCGGTACTAAATACAAAACACAAAAACAAACATGCAGAAAATAAGTAAGAGGAGAATTTAAAAATGAATTTTCCTGTGATAAATTTTCGGGGACAAAGTATTTTGTGTTTTTTAAAAGATGTGAAGATTCATCTTCAAATTTTCTGAACAAGTCCACAGCAAACAGAAGAAGCCTGTCAAATGTTGAACACAACCCATGTCCCTATGCATATAGGCTGCTGATGCTAATGGGGGAATTATATTTAATGTATATGCAAAGTTTTTGAGATTTTTCTTAGGATCAGAAGTCCTACTGTGAGTTCTTGGGACCAGGAGAGCTGTGATAATTAGCAGGCTAGATGATTGGAAATGCAAAAAGGTTAATTTATGAAGGTAAAATGTTTCCCATGTTAATTGTAATGCTATTTTAGACTTGAGGCGGATTTACTTTTGGTAAGTAAGTATTTTATTTTCATTTACTTTTGACTACTAATGAACCTTAAAAGGTAAATTGTTAACATGTCTGTTATAGGACCATTTAAGTTTTCTTTCAAATTAAAAGGAGTCATTCCATTACACTAAGAAATGAAACAAAGAATGTGTTATGACCAAGAGGAAGTGCATATGGCAATACTATCTATTAGGTAAACATAATGCATAAGGCAAATAGGCCTATTTGATGTGCTGAAATACAATTGTTGTAGTTAGTTTATATTATAATAACCCAAAATGTGATTTTTAGCATTTAAGAATATTAGTGTTCATGAAAGAATCTGTAGCTTTTTTCCCCCAAGGGTAAAGATAAGGAAGAAACAGGATGAGTCTAGTGAATCATAAGAATGGTCAATGAAAAATCATGAAGAAAATCATGTATTCGATGAATGACAGAACAAAGAAGGTTGAATCCAAGTTTCAGTAATGACTTTCAATATTTGTTGCTACTAATATTCCCTGTATCATCTTCAATTTGGTTTTGAAATTGGTAATGTTATGGAAGTATATTTGTTCTCTGATAGATATTTTTTAATCTACTTACAACATCAACCCAACTATTTCACAGGTCTCCAGGAATTTTCAGATTCATTGGTCCAGGTACAGTATGAAAAAGTAATATATTTCCTCTTAAGATTCATTTTCCCATTCTCATCAAAGTCAGATCACAAAAATAAACAAACAATTAATTAATTAATTAAAAGGTGGAGGAGAAAAGACTTGAATATTTAAAGTTTCTATAAAACTGGTTCAAAAACTGAGTAGAACTTGCAGACAATTCCAACTTCTTGTTATGTAGTTTATCTATCCCCAGGGCAATTTTTTTTGAGACAAAGAATTCTTTTCCTGCCCTGGCTCTTACAGTATGTTTTAGCCAAGTATATTTCTTGTTACCAATATTCAAGTATAAACTGGCAGACAAAATGTCAAATACTTGATGAAAATGTCATCATTTATTAGAATTTGCTGGGTTGATCACATGCAAATTTCATTCTGGTGTCATTGAAAACCATTTATGTATCTGCTAGAATCCTGTTTTTAAGTGAAAGGAAACTGAGTTCTCAGTGGAACTTGACTATAGTTTTAATCTACTTCCTTGGGCCTTGCATGTTTGAGATAGAGGTATTTGAAATAGCTTTAGACCTCCAAAAACAGCAGCTCTCCAGACAAAATACTGAATTCTAGACTTGACACTATTAAAATATTTAGCTAAATTGTCAAAAATTCTTTGACAAAAGTCAGCACAATAAAAATACAGTTGAAAATCCCCCTAAATGAGAAGTGAAAGGGTAGCATTAATACACTACAGTAACATTTCCTTATCAATTATGTTCTGGGTGATTTATTTGAACAACAAAGCCAAAAAGTCCTTTCTTGGCTTAGAGACAGTAAAATATCAGGCTCAGAGAAGAAATAGTTAAGTTAGAACAGCTTCCTCCAAAGAGCGATTTGTATCTGTCTGGAAACAAAGGATTTGCAATAGTGAAATGTTTGGCCTCAAGGTGGAAGAAGTGGAGAATGAAACAGAAGTTTTAGAAATACCCACAGGACCTTTAAGTCTGACTGCTCTGTCAATGGTGTAATATTTGTTATAAAATTCTGTGAAGTGGTGATGGCTAGTTTGTGTTTTAGAGGTCATGGGCAGCAATACACATGAGTACAGAAAAAGTTTTCCAAATAAATGCGTGCTTCCTTCAGTATTAGTTTGCTCAAGGGAAACCGAGGCTGCTCACCAGATACATCTATTGCTTCCCAGTCCTAGCTACCACATCAGTCTCTTATCAGCTGCAGCTAACTTTAACCCAGAACTTGCCTGCATATTTCAGTTATACATTATTGTCCTCTTTGGAACAGGCATTTCCTGTTTTATTGTCCTGGCAAATAGTTCTACTTTTGTCATATGAATTGAGTTGTACATTTTTCTTCTTTGTCTTTCTTCTCTCATCTCCATCCTGACTGTTAGGCTCAAGGCTGGTCTCCCTGGTAGGTGACACAAAGCATGAAGGAGGTGCCTTTAATGTCAATGATACAAACAAATTGAGGAGACTGATGGATAAGGAAAGCTTCAAGGAAGTGGATATCATCACCTAATAGAATTTCTCCAGCCCCCCAGGTTGTTAAGGTGACTGCAGCTATGTGTGGAAATAAAAATGAGATGCTGGAGAGGTGAGGGTTTCAGTCTTTCTACTAGTTTTCTCTGGTGACAGCATTTCTGTTGGGGGCAGGGTCATTCTAAGGAAGCATTTAGGACAACAAGGTAGTTTGCATAATGATATACTAAATAGAAAATAAATGTCAGTGTACTGTTTTTTTTTGAAGCTCAAATCTAACTACAGTGCTTCATTTGTTATAAAACAAAAATTAAGTATATTGTATAATTATTCTGAATGCTAATTATATTTTTCAAAGTATCCAGAGGCTCTAAATACTGATTTTTTAGCAAGAATAACTTCAAATTCCTGCTATTCTGCTTGTTCAGTTTACTTTGAATTAAATCTGTCCAATTAGATGACTGGGCCTAATAGCACACCAAAATAATAAGCAGGGGAAGAATAAAGGGATAGACCACTTCAACTATAAATGAAAAAGGTCAAACCAAACAAAATAAAAATGAACACGTAAATACAGAGGGCAGAGTAGAGGTTTCCAGAGGGGAAGAGGCAGGGAGAGGGTGAAATGGATAAAAGGAATCAACTGTATGGTGATTAATAGAAACTAAATTTTGGTGGTGAGCATGCTGTAGGGTATACAGAGGTAGAAATATAATGTGAAATATACATGTGAAACTTATATAATGTTATAAACCAGTGTTATTTCAATCAAAAAAAAATAAATCTAAAATAAAAAAAGAAAGAAAGAAAATGGCCTTGAGATTTCTTTCCCCTCTGTGGAAGCTGGTGTCCATTGCTTACATCTGCCCAAACCTTGCTATCTTTTAAAGAAACTGTAAGCATTTGTAACATGGTTGACTGCATGGGTAGGAGGACTGTAACTTTGGCTTCCTATTTACATCACTCTACAATCAAGTTTTCAAGAAGGAAGCTCTTCCATGTGACTTTAGAGAAACCTCCCAGGATATTTAAAAACACAAAATCAATAAATGCCTTGGTAATGTCCATGAGTGTGTAGTGAGTGTGTTTGATAAGAAAGAGAAATACAACATCACATATAATTTAAGGATGACTGGTAATCAATCAGTCCCAACAAACAGGACAATACAAAAAAGCAAGGACATCTCTAATGCAATGTATATCTTAGGAAGGAAAGAAGTATACTTTTATAGTGTGGAGTAAAAAACTAAGAGATTTTCTAATGTCATCCTCACAATAGCCACAATTTTTTCAAAAGTCTAGATGTCTTGCTAACCTTGATGCAGTTCAGTTCAGTTCAACACATACTTACTAAAAATCAACTAATGGATTAGGTACTAGGAGAGGTACTAGTTATACAAACATGAAAAAATGTATGATTTCTGCCCTGAAGAAGTTTAAAGTGGGTATATGATACATAACACCCAGCAAATAAATTAATTAATGTTGGATTTCAGGGAGATATAGAAGCAAGGAAGAGGCACTCAACATGAATGGTTATTCTAGGAAGTTTTATTTACTTCATCACCCAATACAGTGTTCAGTGTCCATTCAGGCTTCCAAGGGGCCAGTGGTCAAAGAAAGCTGTTGTGGCTGGTGTCCAGCATTGCAGACCAAAAACCATGACATCCTCTTCACTGTGTGGGGTGTGAGGTCACTGCCGCAAGGTGAATATGCAATGTGCTCAAATGGAAGCAACCATCATTGACATAATTTCTTTCTCTAGTAAATTATCCAAGTGTAGTTCGTGGGTTGAATGGTGGCCTCTAAAAAAGAGATATTCATGTCCTAATTCCCAGAACCTGTGAAGCTTATATGGCAAAAGAGTAAATGGCAAAATATGTCTTTGAGATAAGGATTTTGAGAGAAGCAGCTTAATTATCTTAAATGCAGTAGTATGTATCTTTATAAGACAGGCAGAAGTCATATTGAGAGAGAAGAGGAGGCAAGATGCACACTGAGGCAGAAGTTGGAGTGACGCAGTCATAAGCTCAGAGACACCTGAGCCACCAGAACCTAGGAAGAGACAATGAGCAGATTTTCTCTAGGAGGGAGCATGGCCCTGCCGATACTGTGATTTTGGGATTTGATTTTCAGAACTGTGGGAGAATAAACTTCTGTTGTTTAGCCTACCAGTTTACAATTGTTACAGAAACCCTAGGAAAACAATACACCAACCAAGGGTGGATCAACCATTAACAGAAGGAAAAGTTATCAAAGAGAATGGAAGTGTGAGCTCCTTCTCCTGGCTTAGTCAGATGTCATTCCTTAATTGTAGGGGAAGTGTGAGACACTCTCTATTTTAGTGTACCTCAAGGTTTGTGGCAGGAGGAGGAGAATGAAGGTTTTTTTTTATTAGACTTTGGGGGTCAGTTTTTACTTGTGACTCCATGACAGTGGCTAAATGTGTTTGAGCCCTATCTTTAAAGTCTGCTGGTTCTACACATTGAACTTGTGTCCTAACTCATATTTTCTGCCTGTTTCTATCCACATTCTCTAGTCATATCACCATCTCTCACAGTCTGAACTGGAAGAGACTGATGTAATTCATGGTGAGATTTTTATCCCTCTTACCAGAATCCTTATAAATTACATATTTCTTTTCCAACCAAGTGTTGGATTGCAATGCAGCAAAACCTTATAGTTTTCATTAAAACTAGATTAATTAAAGTGAAAATATTAACTGTGCTATGTGAATGTCAAACATTAATGAATTTGTTTTATATTTGAATTTAATTCATGCTAACAAATAATTCCAGAACACATTTTTCATTTGAAGAAATAGACTCCTTGATTGGCTTGGAAGAGAACAAAATTTCCTTCCTCCCTGACCCAAGCCAAGCTTAATCTCTGGCACTGGGACCTCAAGTAGGAAGGGAGCAGGCATGAGAATTAGGTTTTATTTATATTCATTTGTGTACTTTTTGTTAAAACCCTCAAAGGAAAGTTATGATACAACCACCACTGTTCATTAACAACTTTGTGACAGATCAGAGACTTCTTCTGTAGAATTCAAGTTTCCATTCTCATATAATTCTAATCAAACTTTTCCTTCACGCATTCATTCAGCCATCAATATTTATGAAGCCCATACTTAAAGATGCAAATTATATTAATTAAGCTTAGAGAGTTCACTGTTTAAGAGTGGGCTAAAGTTATAGACAATTTTAATACTTGGCAAAAAACCCCACAAAACTGTAGGAATATTCTCAGGAAACAGTAATATATAGAAAAAAGGAGTTCCTGTGTTTGACTGGTAAATTAAGGAGATATTTTATGGGCTGGAGATGGCAGTTACAGTTTATTATGAAAATAAAGGAAGAATAAAAGACTTCCAGTTAGACAAGTGGGATTGTGCATTCAAGATGGAGGGATGAGGTTTCCAAAGCACAGTCATAGAAGTAAGAATAACTCATTTTATAAATGTCACTAATTCAGTATGGCTGGAGCTAGGTGTATGTAAGAGATGGTGACAGGAAGTGAGCTAACCTTATTGTTGGTGGTGGAGCCAGAGGCTGAATGCAAGAAGCTGTCATCATGAGCATATTTGATTTTTGAAAGTTTGTTCTGCAGCAGTATTGGGTAATCCTATATTTATATGTGATAATTAATATTTTAATGTCTGCTTTGCTCAGTAGATTATAAATCCTTACCCCCTTTTTTTTTTTCTTTTGTCTCTGCAACCTAGCATGGTATCTGGTATGTAGCAGGGATACAAGAATTTGCTGACTTCTTAACAAAAATAAGGGGAACAGTTTGGAAGAGAAGGGGAAAAGAAGATGAGAGAAGGAATTGATTAAAACAGTTTTTACCTGACTGATATCAAAGGATGACATTGATGTGTTAGCCTAAAGAGAGGGTAATTCTCCAGATTTCTGGCATATAAAACTTTATTCATATATGACTACCTGTAAGGCTCATTTTTCCCTTAAAATTTTAATGTTCTTCATGTTTATGGTTTACCTCATTGCCCACTCAGTCTGTAAGCTCCTCATGGAGCTTATTATTATGTTGGCTCTCTAATGCAGCAAACACAACAGGCACACCTACTTCATTTTACGTTCACAAACTAATGAATCAGTGAATGAGTTAACTCCAACCACTGGCGTATGACTGAATGTGGAGAGAGGGGTACCTACAACATGGTTGAATTTCAAAATTTCAACTTCAAATTTAAGGGCTAATACATGATACTGAATAGTAAAAGGAATTTGGACTAGCTTTTATTTTCCTTCTACTAAAGAGGATTGATTTATTTATATACTTTTTCCATCATATACCTTAAGTGGGAAGTTTGAGAATTAAAGTTAAAAAGGGGTGCTTAGGAGTGGAAGACATATGGTGAGTTTTCCAGTATCACAGATTTTATTTTTACAGCCTAAAGTGTGAGGCTTCTCCAAACTCAGTTTCCATTAAAAAACAGAAGGAGCAGATGTTTATCTAAAGTTGGTCATATGACCAAATGTGATTCACTTGCACAAATTTACATTTGTCACACTCACAGTAGACATCTGAGGTCTGCCGCTATGTTCCCACATGAAACAGCCTAATTCTGATGAGTATTTCAATGAATTCTCTTACTGAAAGACTCCAAGGTCAGAGTTCCAGTCTTCATGCTGTATAGGTTCAAACCTTATAAAATTAGTAGGGAATTGTTAGGGATGGAAGTGCCGTGTGGGACTTTATGTAGTTCCTGTTGCCAGGGCTCTCTTTGTTTTCATTGAGACTCTTTTTGAAAAAGTCAGCTCTTTCAATGGCTCTCTTTGTTTCCATTCAAAGCTGCAGCTTTATTTGAAGGCTGGGTCTCTGGTACATTGGAAGCAGTTACAATACCAGATAGAAAAGAAGGAAACTAGATTTTGAGAAAACACTTTTTAAACAAAACCAAAGCTATTACTTCAGTGGACCTTCTTCTTTTTTTAAAAAAAAATTCTTCACAGAGGAAACTTAGATTCCTTTTTACTCCAAATATATTTATAAAATAAAGACTAGAAATTTTTGTGAAATTTATACACACATTTTTTTCTCCCATTACTGAACAGTATTGTAAATTTATGATGACAATTTCAGGGAAGATTTTGAACCCTTTCTGAAACCTCAAGATATTGCTTATAAGTCTCAAAAATGTTGGGGTTTTGAAATTTAAAGGAAGATGAAGTTTATATAAAGATCAATTGACTGCCTATGGGGGATGGGACAACATAAGTGGAGAGATGTTTTAGTCTAGAAGACAGCTAGTTGAAAATTGGATCAGGACTGCTTAGGGATGAAGGATATCTGTAGCCCCATCTGTCAACTACTTCCTGTGAACCCCTGTAAATGAGATTCAGTTTTTGTGACTGTGGTTTTCTCTTTTTAAACATTATTTTGGATGAGACCATGTTCTTTGGGCCATTAAGAGGAACACACACACACACACACATTCACACACACACACACGGTTAAATTTGAGAAATGGCAACTGAAGTGTTCTATGATGTTTACGATGTGTCGGATACTGTGTGTTTCGATATATATTAAGTCATTTAAATTCTCACAAGAATAGTATTTGAAGTAGGCATTATTACAATCTTTATTAAGGAAGCACACACTGAGAGGTTAAGAAACCATCTCAAGTTCAAAAAACTACTAAGAAGCAAAGCTGGTCTTCCCCCATGCAATTTAGTTCTGTAGTCCATGGTCTTTTAAACTATCATGTGTATTTCCTTTCAAAGTTAAATAGATTTCCTCATTACAAGATTTCTCATTCCTTTGATATGTCTACTATTTTATAAATCTTCAATATGCAGACAAATATTATGCATAGTTTCTCAAATATATTAACCACTGGATATTTTTTCCACAGAGCATTATAAGGGACAGTGGAAGATACTCTGAGAAATGCTGGGCTGGACAATCCATGTTGCTTACATTTCTAACATAAGATGATTCTGAGAATAAGCAGAGAATTTCATATTTTGCAGTGCTCTAAATTGTTTGTCTCTAAAATTAGCATTTTACTAAGAATTTTCTAAATATTAAATTAAGAATTTGAAATTTTATGAATGATTTGTAGTCACCTTGCTCCCGTATTTATTAATTTTATTTATTTTCTATAATTTTTTTCAGACCATGTTATTTAGAACTTTTCTATTAATCCAAAAATTCCAAGTGAATTCAACTATGAATCAATAAAAACAATAAAGATCAATTGTCTTTTTCTATAAAAACATATTCTTTAGACAAATATAACTATATTTATATTATCCATTCTTTCCTATTTACTGCAGAACTTGTGGACCAGGTAACTAAGAATGAGCATTGATAACTTAGATTGAATGAATCTGGGGAGAATGTATGAGATAAATTAATAAGATTATTTTTAAAGAAATCCTTTAGTAGAAAATGCCCCTACTCTTGAGATACTGTTCTTGATCTCTAGGACTGCTGCTGACCATAAATGTCTTGCTGTGTATGTGAGTGAACTACATATATGTACTCAAGCTATTGCCTCAGTCAAGTTTCTGTTACTCATAAAAGAGCCTGCCTGAGATTTCAGGTAATAAAAGGTTAAATAATGATATAGGCTGACATATCTTAGGTATCTAAGGTATTATAATAAACATTTTTATACACTTAGATTGGAGACTGGATATATGTGTCCCTAGACTAGTAATCCCAATAACTATTGATCTTAACTTTAAGCCAAATACAATACTGTTTTTTTTTTTTTTTTGCGGTACACGGGCCTCTCACTGCCGCGTCCTCTCCCTCCGTGGAGCGCAGGCTCCGGACACACAGGCCCAGCGGCCATGGCCCACGGGCCCAGCCGCTCCGCGGCATGCGGGATCCTCCCAGACCGGGGCACGAACCCGTGCCCCGCATCGGCAGGAGGACTCCCAACCACTGCGCCACCAGGGAAGCCCTACAATACTGTTTTATAGTTGACTCTCTTATTCAATGTCTCTTTCTGTCTTTCTGAGTCTTAGTTAGACTGTAAGCACTTCTATTTCTCAATTGTCACCACCATATGGAGCTTAGTACATTCTCTATATTAGACATTACTCGGAAATATCCGTGGATCAAGTTCATCTTCATTACAGTAGTCCTCTTACCTAGACATTTGTAAAATTGCTGACTTAAAGAAGACATACATGCCTAGACTATGAAGTATAACTTGTCTGTGGATAATGCCAACATGCACAGGACTGTACTAGAATCTTGCTAAAATTAGAGCTATCTCTCAGACCTAGGCTAAGCTTTCACCTGATTGAGACAAAAGTTTCTAGAGTTGCAGAATATCAAGACTGGGACCAGCCGAAAGTTTTATTTCTTTATTTTTTTTAACATTTCAACTTATTTCACATATAATAAAAGTTATCTTTAGATATTACTTCCACTGTTCCAATTCTCCATGGATTTCTTTGAAATATCTGAATGGTTTTGAACCTCAAATCTGTAAGTACCATTTTGTGATGCTGTATGAACACAGAGATTCTGTTCTCAGAGCAGGGTCCAGCTCTATATGGGTAAATAAGCTACTGGTACAGGATTTGGGGTGAGAATTAAATGGTGTGACCCATTTATTACTTGCTCAGAACAGAAGCTGTGACACAAATGTGGCATGAAAACATAGCCCTCCTAATTAAATTGCAATAAGTTCAATGCAACTACAATGTAATGACATTCAGCTACAAGTTATCAATTTAATTTAGAAATTTAGAACTTTACCGAGTAATTTTCTTTCTATTCTCAAAATATAAACTTGGAAAGCAAGGTAGTATAAACTCCAAACAAAGAGGTTTTGGGCTAGAAAATTTTCATTTTCTCTTCCTGTAAAGTGGTTTTTTTCTAAGGATGTACAAATCTTGTTATATTTTATTAACTCTTGAGAAGGAAATATAATTTCATTATGCTATGGTAGTGTCTCATAACACTGGTTGGTTTGAATATTAAAATTTTGGACAAAGATAAATGCTACAAACCGTAAGAGAGACCTGACCTAATCAAAATAGAACACCCATATTTGAAATTCTTAATTATTTGTCTGGATAATAATGGTAATCAATCTTGGGCTTAATTTCTGGTACATGTAAGAAAAGAGAAAATTAAACTCTAAAGGATTTGGAAAAACATGAAAAACAACCTTTCTGCTGTACGATATCACTAATATTTGCCAAATATTTCTTAAAAATTCAACGACAACAAGGAAGCATTAGCTCACCAAATATTCTTGTGTGATCACTACTTATCACAGAATGTGGAAGATAAGGGGAAGAAGACTGGATTTAGAGCAGCTGAATAGATTGCTATAAATACACATGGCAAATGCACAAGATTTGATTGTCATTGTGAAAATGCTTTGCAGGTAACATTTCTTGGTCTGAAATTATTATCTTTGCCTTATAGTATGGCTTTACACAAGTTAAATTTGCCATAACTGATTTGTGGACATTTTCACTTAGTAACTCATTAAACTCATCATCACTGTAACGCAGTCAACTTTTAAGTGAAACATAATATCAGGTTTCTAGTTCAGTTTCAATTGATTTCATAGCAAAGATACTTGGACCTTGATGTGATCAATTGACATCTTTCAATCATTTATTTTTCTTTCTTTGATTCATATTACAATCATATCCAAGGCATGCCTGTCTGATAGAACTAGACATTGAATCTGAATGTTGTACTTTATTTAAAAAAATAAAAATAAAAATTACATAAAATAAAACTTCTCCTGGAAACTGGCTTAAACCATAAGCATGACTTCAGGTCAGTTTCTAACTATACAGTTATCAAAACCTTACAGCTCTGGCATAAGTGGATTTTTGTTAATAAAAGTAGAATAAATTACTATGTGTGCAATGTAACATCACTTACTGAATTTTTAAAAACTCATAACATTGCTCAAAAATTCAAAAACAATAGTTTGAATTAAAGAATTAGTTCTTGTGAAATATAGTATTCACAGTTTTTAAAAATTATTTTCTTTAGAGGTGAACAATAAAAACATCAGAAATACCAAATGAGCATATTGCTTTTGATTTATGCCTAAATTAAAAGCAGCCAAATAAATGAGTTCAAAATTGGTAAGAAAATTGCTTTAACATGACAGTGGAATAATTCTGAAGGAAAGAGAAAATAATGGTCACTTTTGCGTAATGGATGATAGTGTGAACTATCTCTTCTGCTGACCTCTGAAATTAAGAAAGTAGCATTCCATCACAATGGTTGTTGAGAAACATCAGCTCTTCCCATTTTAAACAACTGTCTTGCAGGAGAAATGGACTGTGATTCAGCAACAGTGATGAATCAAAAGATGCTTTGTGATAATTCCTTTAAGTTTCTAAGCCTGACATATGACTCCAGGTAAATTAGTTTGTCACGTTTAAGTGATATGTATTAGTTAATTTTGCCTTTTATATTATGAGTCTGAATCTGTAGATTTAACTCTCTAATAAGGTCAGTTTTTATTTTCTTTTTTATATTTCAAATATCAACTTGGTTTTGGTGCTATTTTCTTCATAAAATACACTAATTGTCCATGTGCTGTCTCTCCATTTTATTTCTTTTAAAACTTTTGTCTCATGATCTTCATCTCTTTGTTTATTTCCCTCCCTTCCTACACTCTTGATATGTTTCCCAAGTGTTAATCATCTTCATCTTTTATTTGATTTTCTTCAGATTCAGCTTAAAACTTCATGCTTTAAAGTGTCATTTTGAATTCTAATATGGCACGTTTTGTTCATTTTCTCACTTTTCAAAAAGTTTTTATTCTGTCAACCTTCTTTATCTCTCTATTATATGGGCATCCCATGTTTCCTGCTTATATTAGAGAATCCATGCTGTTTTTGCTTTGTTTAATTGCATGCTTTCTCAAAAGTGTAGAGTCTTTTGTGGTATGCAGAATTTAGAAATATACTTTTTAAACTTCTTAAAAATTCTTGTGTGTTTATTTCCTTCTTCTTCAATTCTACTGACCTTTTTGGTAGGACCAATTATTTGCTTAATATTTACTTAAATTTTTATTCTTTACTGACAAGAGGCCTTTCCTGGCCCAACTTTTCTTTAATTTGGAGAGAGGGCTTGTAGATATGTGAAGTGTTTATGAAACATGGTTATTGTTCTAAGTCAGAGCTATACAACATGCACATGACTAGCTGGAGGAAAGAGGTAGGCATTGGATATGGCCATCCTGGATTGGCTTCAGTGGAGACAACAGGCTGGACTAGGAAGAACCAGCATGAGACAGACAGAGACTTACTGAGACACTGTGCAAAGAGTCATGTTTACTCACTTTTATAGAGAACTTGATTGAAGAATGAAGACAAGCCTCATAGGACACAAACTTCTTCTTTTTTTGTTTGTCCAGCTCTCATTTTGTTACTGTTCTTGCTGCTAGGACTTTTTAAAATAACCTTTTTCCAAATGTGAAAAAAAATGTATGCACAGAAAAGTTTTACTCCCTACTCATCACTTGTACCCTGATCCCATGCCCCATTTCTTCTTTCCTACCTATCGCTAATGCTAAATAGTCTCAGTTTCTGGTTAGTCCATCCTGTATTTATTTTTTCAAAAGTAAGAAGTTATGTGGGTTTCTTTTTATGTCCTCCCTTTTCTTATATGAAAATAACATGTTATAATCCTTTTTTGTGCTTTGCTTTTTTATTTAACAGTATGTCCTATAAATTACTCCAATCATAGAGATTTTTCTCATTTTTTACAGCTGTATAGTTGTCACTGTGTGGATGTATTATACTTTATTCAAATATATATATGCACATACATCCAGATTATTTCCAGTATTTTACATCTGCAGGCATTTTTGCAATAAATAACCTAGAGCATATGTATTCTTATAATATTGTAGGTGTAGTTTCATGATAGATTCCCAGAAGTGAGACTGCTGAATCAAAACATTGGGATATATGTAGTCTTGTTAGGCATTGACAAGTTTTATACCAAAAGCATTGTACAATTCCCACTTGAGGGTGTATGTTTTCCAACATTCTCACCAACAGAATGTACTGTCATATATTTTTTTAAAGTTTTGCTAGTCTTATAGGTAAGAAACGGTGTGTGTTATTTTAATTTGAATTTTTTAAATATATGAGTGAGTTTGCACATATTTTCATATGTCTAAGGGCCATTCTTATGTTTCTCATGTAAATTGTCTATCAGTGACTTTACCTTATTTTTCTTCAGGTTCTTAAACCTGTGTCTCAATTCTTAAGAATTTTTGATTAAAAATAAAATGGGTATATTCTCTCTGGCTCTGACAATATTATTCTCTCACTTTAGATGGAGGATTTGATGTTCTAATCAGTGAGTAACCAAGAAGAGAGAGGGTTGGAGCAAGGAGGAGGAGCCTTGGTCCAAGAGGATACCTACCCCTCAGAATGGTGTCCTTTATAGTACAGCTGATCCTTTGTGTTTGATAAGACTTCCATGCCAGAGGCCAATTTTTATTATTTAACTGTCAATTTAACTAGCCACCACTCAAGATGATGTGCCTTTGTTTACTTTCCTGATAAGTGCCTTTGTCTTCTTTGCCAAGAAGAACATTGGGGAGAGAAGCCATCATGTTAGGGAAGTCTCAGAACACCACAAAATTCATGATTTTTCCCCATTTCTCTTTTCAAAATGAAAGTATCTTTGACATATATTTTAATTCCAAAAGAAATACTAATGATTAAATGATTTCAGATTAAACATCTATATCTACTTTCCTTCCCTACAAAATTATATTATGAAAAAGAAATTTAAAAGGATAAATAGTAATAGCAATAGAAAATAAGAAAAAGACATGATCAATGGTTCATATATTTTGAAAATTCCTGAAAGATAAAAAGCAAATGAGAACGGAATGATAGATAAGTAAGGGTAGAGGAAATCCAAACTCAAACATACATAGGAAAGAGGAATTACCCCTCACAAAGGATTAAAAAATTACCCAAAGTAGAAGGTGGTTTTGGGGCAATTGTCATAGCAACTAATTAAAGGAAAGCATTCTGAATATCTGGGTCACATGGGCTGCTCTCCCATCAATATCATCACTATGAAGTAAAGAGTTGCACTTTGTAAACACATTGATTGCACTTACTATGAATATGGGCTGGAAACAGAGGCCAAAGAAAGTCTTAAGAAACATCATAACAACTATGGAGAAAGAAGGCAGGAAAAGAAACCAACTTCAGGCTTTATTAAAGGTAAAGACTTATTGCCATTTTGTTTCTTGTTTTCTGGGGGTTTTGTAGATCCTTTGTTCCTTTCTCCTCTCTTCTGTCTTCTTTTGTGATTTGATGATCTTCAGTAGTGGTATGCTTTGATTACTTTATCTTCTGTGTATATAAGTTTTTTCATTGTGCTTACCATGAGGCTTACATGAAATATCTTATAACAGTCTATTTTAAGCTGGTAACAACGTAACTTTGTTTTCACATAAAAGCTCTACACTTTTATTCTCCCTAACATTTATGTTTTTGATATCACAATTTACATCCTTTTACATTGTGTATCCAAGAACAAATTATTGTTGCTATAATTATTTTATTTTTTTGTCCTTTAACCTTTATACTACAATTATAAGTTACTTACACACCACTATTATAGTATTAGTGTCTTCTGAATGTGACTAAATATTTACCTTACCAGTGTGTTTTTTACTTTCATATGATTTCGTATTACTAAATGTCTTTACATCTTTCTTCAATTTTGAAGGATAGCATTATTATTTAAAGTATTCTTGGTTGACACCTTTTTTTTTTTTTTTCTTTCAGCACTTTGAATATATCATCTCACTCTCTCCTGGTCTGCAAAGTTTCTGCTGAGAAATCTACTGGTAGCCTTACAGGGGAGTGTCCCTTAAATATGATGAGTTTCTTTTCCCTTCCTGCTTTCAAGATTCTCTCTTTGTCTTTGATTTTTGACAGTTATAGCAAATATGTCTCAGCGAAGTCTTCTTTGGATTGAAACTTATTGGGATATTTTGAGCTTCATGTACCTGGATGTTTACATCTTTCCCCAGATTAGGAAAGTTTTCAGCCAGTATTGTTTTAAATAAACTTTCTGCCCCTTTCTCTCTTCTCTTTCTGGGATTCATATAATGCAAATATTGTTTCACTTGATGGAGTCCTTTAAGCCCAATGAAGGCTTTCTTCATTTCTTTTTACTCTTTTTTTCCTTTTGACTGGATAATTTCAAGTGACTTATCATTGAGTTCACTGATTCTTTCTTCTGTTTGAGTCTGCTGTTGAAGTACTCCACTACATTTTTTTAGTTCAGTCACTGTATTCTTCAGCTCCAAAATTGTTTGGTTCTTTTTTATGTTTTCTATTTATTTGTTGAACTTCTTATTTTGTTCTTGTATTGTTTTAGATTATTTATCTGTGTTCTCTTGTAGCTCTCTGAGCTTACTTTGACCAATTATTTTGAATTATTTGTCAGGCAGTTCAAGGATCTCCATTTCTTTGGGGTAAGTTCCTTGAAGTTTACTGCATTCCTTTGGTGTTGTCATGTTTCCCTGATTCTTTGTAAGCCCTGTTGCCTTGTGTAGTTTTCTCACATTTGAAGAAGCAGTCATCTCTTCTAGATTTTATGGACTTTGATAAGGAAAGATATTTACTTGTGAGTGGGAGAATGCTGGAGTGTACTGTTATTCTGGGGTTAGTCATGTGGTACGCCATATATAGGGGCAAATGTTGACTCTGGATCTGAGGGGTCATGGTGTTTTGTTGGTTCAGGCCACTGGGGTTCATGACATCAGTAACTGCATGATCCTGTGATGAGAGTTGCAGCAGGTCCATGACGGTTGCAAGAGCTATTGAAGCCCAGGTGGCAGTGGTGGACAAAACTGGTGGTGTGCATACACTTCACTGTGGGGGCTGGCTGTAGCTGCCCATATGGTGGCAGGGGATGGCTGCATGCACATATGCAGTAGTGAGTTCCAGGACCAACTGTGGTGGAGGTCAGGGCTAACTGTATGTGCATGGGCAGCTATGATGACCCAAGCCATTGGTGTGCACTTGTGCAGCAGCAGAGGCTAGCTGCATGCATGAATGGTGGTGTATGCCTATGAAAGTTCTTGGAACTAGCTCCTGGCACACGATTAGCTATGGGTTCTTTGGCTGTCAGCATGCACTCATACGGAAACAAGGGCTAGTCATGAGTGTGTGTGGCAGTGGAGGCTGGTGATAGGAGTTCGTGTTGGCAATATGTAGGTGTACTACTGCAAGGATAGCTGTAGGCATGCCTGACAGTAAAGGCCAATGAGAGGAGTTGGGGCTGGCTCTGGGTTCTTTTACAGCTTTTGGGGCATGGGCTGTTAGTATGCACTTGTGTGGCTGCAAGACTGGATGCAGGTATGTGCATGGCAGTGGGGGTTGACCGCAGACACTTGGATTAGCATTGTACACTTGTGTAGCCACAGAGGCCAGGGCTGTCTGCTGAAATGGATACCAGGGCCCAGGGCATCCATAGCACTGCCGGCTAGAATAGCTCTGGCAGGTGGGGTGGGGAAAGACTCAAACATCTGGAGTCTGTGAACACAAAAACTTGTGGGGTCCTCAGTGGTGAAATCTTTAGGAAGTCTGCAGCAGCTGTGCTGGCCATTGGTTTCCTCAGTGGCAAAAGCTGCTGCGGTCCTCTGCAAAGCAGTATACTGGGTTCTACAACAGGATCCTCAGTGATGTAAGCTGTGGGAGTCCACAGTATTGACAAAGGTTGTTGAGATCCTCAACAGCAAAGGCTGTTGTGGTCCTCTGCAGAATAGGTCATTGGGAATCATGGTCACTGTACCACATGCCTGATACTGGTAACTCCTGCCTTTCTTCCTTGTCCCCATCAGTCTCTAGATGTCTCAGCTGGTCTTTGGGTGTGGTGAACTGAGTCAGGTTATTTGTGCAGTGCCCCAGAAAGCTGAAGAAACTGGTCACTCACCCCATTCTCCTTTTCCCAGTGAGGGGAATTTCCATCTTGCCCTGAGCAGTGGCTGCCTGAGGATGGCATGATGCTAAAGAATTTTTTCTTCCCACTCTTTTTGTGTGGTAAGTCACAAGTTTTTTGTTTGTTTTTGTTTTTCCCTTTTGGCTCCACTGTGCTGCTGAACCTTCTTAAGTGGACTCCTGAGTTAGCCCAGAATTATTTTTGTTCATGGATAGATGTTTAATTGTTTTTCTTCTTGGGGGATAGAGGCTGGGATCACTTACTCCACAATTTTGGTGATGTCACTTTTAAGTTGCATTCTAAGTAAAATGAAAGCTAGGAGATAGTGGGGATATAACTTTTAAGGTTATGAGAAAAATAATTTGTACTTAGAATTATATAAGCACCTAAACTAGATCTCAAGTGGAAGAGAAAAAGAAAAAAATCCAAACAAACACAAATAAACAACAAGAAAAACCCTAGACATAAGAATAACCCAGAAAGTTGACCTTTATCGAACATTTTTGAAGAAAATGACTGAATGAGGTTTTCTAAAAATAAACAAAAAAATAAATAAATAAATAAAATTTTTGATTTGCAAAATTGATGCCAGAACTACTAAGTTTTTTCTTTGTAGATATTTTTTTGCTTTTCTTCTAAAAACTATTAAAATTTTTCTTTATTCTTCAAATTCAGGAATGTTACCCAGAAAACTTGTCCAGAATTTGGTATATCTTTTATAAAACTGTAGATTCTTATGCTTCCTCAACTTAAAGAGGTCTCTGTCTTACATTTGTTTAATAATACTCTTTTGCCCATCTATTCCTTTTTCTTCTTCTGTGCTACTTTTTTTTTTTTTTTTTTTTTTTTTTGGTTAATTAGGTTTTCTTCAAATGCATCCAAGTATCTGACTCTTTTTCCTTATTATTTCTATTACTTTGCATTTATGCTATCTTTGAGATATTTCTTCTATTTTGTCTTCTAGGCTGCTAACTCAGGTTTTAGTAGTGAATATTCTCTCCTTTATATCATCAATTGTATTTTTAAATTATAAATATATAACAATGTATTTCTGGAAATCAACTCTATGCTCTGATTAACTTTCTCTTGTCTTTTCTTTTGTGTTTGTTCCAGTTGCTCTCTGCTCTCTCTATGAGCTCTATCTTTCTATGTATTGATTCTATTTGAATTTCCTCCCTCCAATGGCTGAGCCCATTCATAAGTCTTGGCTCACTGGGGTTTACTTATCAGAAAACTCTGACAGTAGTCTTGCAATTAATGGAGGATGTAGAATTCACTATTACTGTGTGGTAAATGGTCAGTTGCCAGGTCAGTTACTCCTTGACTCTTTGGTCTCACTACATTCTCTGTGGTTGATTAAATTCTTGTTGACAATTCTTTCCCCTTTCCTGTATTAGAATACATCACTCTCCTTTGCCTTTGCCTTTACATTGCCCCTAAATATTTATTAGTGGAGAAAACTCTTTTAAAAAGAAATTTAAATAAGATTTCTCAATTACAAAAGAGGGAAAGAAGAAGTAGCTTGTGGTGGTCACTACTCCAGAACATATATTCCACTGGACTTGGGTAGTGTTGTGAACAACGGGGCTAGAAGTTTTTGGATGATGGACCACTGCTAATAACCTTTCCTGTCTCTGTAGTGTGCTGTTTGGTGAGCCAAAGTAGTTGTCCCAGATCCTGTCGCCTGGGCTGGAAAATTTGTGTGCTAACTTTGTGTGCTATCATTGTTTTCACCCATCAGCAGGTTTGGTCATTTATTTCCCAGAGCAGTACTATCCAATAGAGACAGATGTTAGAAATATTCTTTGGCACTAATCGATGTGTTAGACACCAACGACATGTATACTTGAAATGTAACTAGTGTGACTGAGGAACAGAACCTTTAATATTTTAAATTTTAATAAATTTAAATTTAATAGCCACAAATGATTAGTAGATATCATATTAGTATTTACCCCCAAAGCATGTTCTATGGATCTATTTGCCCTATTCCTTTGATGAGCATAGAGAAGTCTGGGTATTGCCTTGGCCTGGGGGAGAACAGTCATATGCATACCTTGACATGTTTGAGGTTTTCTAGGAATCCAACCCTCTCAAACCCAACTTAAATGTGAGATGATTTCATGGTGTGAGTTTCGGCTGACAGATCACAAATTACAAAATATTTCTTAGCCATAATTTTTTATCTTCACTCTATTTATCTCATTCACTCTTTGAAATAGTAACAGGCCCCGGGAAATTGCCTGCGTCCTTATGGCCCTTGCTAAAGATGTTTTATCTTCGCCTCAGCCTCTGCTTCTGCCTTGAGTAGGATACTGATGCAGAACTAAACTGTTCTCTGCCCCTAGTCTGCATCCAGTTCTATCAGTGCAGTTTACAGTGAGAAATTATTACGTCTGCCTGGCAGGAGATGCTTGGTAGATGTCTGCTGAGATCAGGCTTTTCCAAATCATCTGGCTCTTTTGGTATCTGCATTTCTGAATATCAAATCTATTTAGAATGTAGAAGAGGATTTGGCACATGTAATTTAATAGGCACAGAGTTCTTTGATGTTAGTTGGTCTGGCAACTATAGTCTGAAAAGTGAGCAAAATTGTTCTCCTGATCTTTTCTGTCTGTCTTCAGCAGTGCTAGTTTGTCTTTCCCATACTAAAGGACACAAGAAAGCACCAACAGACTCCAACATCTGACATTTTTCTACCAAATACTTTGAGGCTTCAGCTACAATGAACCCAATGTCTGAATCCTTGTAATAATTGATTATAGTCTCAGTAATGATTTTGCCATTGCATATCATAGATTCCCCAGGATGGATGTATCACTTGCAATATTTCTTTTTGCAGATATCCATTTTTATATTAGGTTGGATTTTTTGTGGTTGAGATGAATAAGAGATTATCATTGACTTAGCAAAAAATTGAGGTCTATTTTTTTCATATAAACAAAGCTCATGAAAGGTGGGGGTCCTTGAACTATAGACTGAATGCTGTCAAGACTCCATCTTCATTCTTCATCCTGCTTCTCCTGCCTTGTCAGCCTCATTCTCTCAAGTCAGTTTTATTAATGAGCCTGTCAGTTCACACTTTCCAACTCTGTTGTTATGGGAAAAATATTTAAAAATTTATTCTAATTTAAAAATTTCTGAGAAAATACTCCACTTGAATCATATCCTCCCATTATCATTCCCTTCCTCTCTCCTAATACAACCAAACATCCTGTGACCTCAGAAAGTGTTGCAACTCTTACTAAAACTGCTTATTTTTAGTTGGAGAAGAGATGCAATTTCCCCAAATGAAGGATTCAATTTCTAGAAAGGAGAGAGGTTTACATACAAAATTTATTGAGAAATAAGAAGACTGAATCTAGACTATTTGCTATACTAGAGCTCAATCAGATGTCCCAGGACTCTGCAAAAAAAAGGGGGAGGCTTCTATTTAGATCAGACATCTAAAACTTTTTGTGACTTTATCCTTTCCCTTACTTGAAAACCTAAAGAATGGAATGAATTTAGGATATAAATATAAATCCATTTAGGATATAAATCTAGTGTAATCTGTCTCAGCCACCTAAAAACATGCCTTCTCAGGCATTTTTGGAAGCAATGGGGGAATTTTTGCCCTTTGTTCAGTCATCATGAAGTTTCTAGAAAATCCTTTTATTTAAAACAAATGTGTAGAGAATTATTGAACTTGATCTCTTACACGTCCTTTGTTTTGTCTTGTTTTGTTTTTTTCCACTCCTGTTTTGTTCCTGCTTTTACATTTGCAAACTGAATCCTATCCGCAGTAGCCACTTGGAGACTTAGTCTTTGCAATTACCCCTGTTCTCTCCATCATTATTATTTTTTCCTCTTGCATCAGCTAATTTCTATGAGCATTAAAGACGTTGCAGTGTCTACCATTTTACCATGTTCTCTCCTCTTCTTGAGAGAACATGCCTCAAAAACTACACCCTCTGAGTCTATTCCTAATGATCATTTTAATCCACTTCAATCAGGTTTTGTTCCCATCATTCCACTAACTGTCAAGGTCATTGTGCCCTACAGCTTGTCAAATCTACTGTTCAATTCTCAGTTCTCATAATACTTGAAGGTCCATGAGCATTTTATGTGGTCAATCACTTTATCCTTTTGGAAACATTTTTGTTCATTTGACTTCTGGAACACCAGGTTTATATGGTGTTTCTCTTTCTCCACTGTCTTCTCCTTTTAAGTATCTTTGCTGACTCTAAGTCTACCTTGTCTTCAAGATTTCAAAGCATGGAGAGAACTGAATGCTTTACTTTTCTCTTCCTGGTCTATATTCTCTTTGCTACATGATATCATCTACTTCCATGGTTTAAACAAATGAGTAAACATATATCAGTATATTGACAACTTCCAAATTTATATTCCCTATAGATTTATCCAGCTTCGTATTTCACATCACCTCACAGATATCCATTAGGCATGTTGAATTAACATATCCAAAAACAAAACCTCCCAGTATGCTTTTCCTTATTCTTCCCCATTTCACTAAATGATATCATCATTCTCAGTTGTTCAGACTAAAAATCTAGGAAGCATTTTATGTCATTTCTGTCCTCATACCCATGTCCAATCCAACAGCATTAGGATATTTTTAGATTATTTTCTTAATTTAACCAATTTTCACCCATTTCCCAGCTAACACACTAAGCTAAGCCTCTCTTGCTATTCACCTGAACTAATATACTAAGCATCTAACCAATCTCTTTGCTTTTACACCTGATCTCTTAAACAGTCTTGATCCAAAAGTCCTATTGATCTTTTAATTTATAAATAAGATCATTCTACTCTCCTGTTCAAAACACTCTAATGGCTTGATATTACACATAAATAAACTCCTACTCTCTTACTATCACCTCTGATGTTTGAATGATCTGGCTCCTGACCGCCTCTCTGGCCTCTCCTTTTAACCTCTATCAAGTCCCCACTGCTCACACCTCTCTAGTCCCATAGTCCCTGTTCTGCCCCTAACTTTCATAACTCCTTTCCCCAGGAACAAGGTCCTCTTTCTTTGTTTGAAACACTATTCCTGAGATGATTCTTTTTCAGGACTTGCTTCCTTCATTAAGGTCTCTATTCAAATGTTATGTCTCCAGAGGTTTCACCTGACCACCAACTCCCAATCCATTCATTTACCAAAGAATTTTCTGGTCTATGGGACACAAATTGTACAGTTGACAAGTATAGATCCCCTTACCTCTCACAATGAGCAGGCAATGCATGCAGAGACTATGTCTTCTGTCCCCAAGCCGCCACCAGTTTCTTCTGACTAAGAACAGCCTTAGCTCACTTAAGTCAATGTGCTGTTAATTATTGTTATTATTTATTATTTGACATCACATGAATGAG
Source organism: Kogia breviceps (assembly GCF_026419965.1). Classification (NCBI taxonomy): domain Eukaryota; kingdom Metazoa; phylum Chordata; class Mammalia; order Artiodactyla; family Physeteridae; genus Kogia; species Kogia breviceps. Next base: position 28,346,815 of record NC_081328.1, read on the forward strand.
TTTGGAAAGCACACTGATTTAGCCTGCCTTATTTCTTTCTTATTGCACTCATTACTGTAAATGACTCAGCCAAATGAAATTATATCAATCAGCCAAATGAAATTATATTATGTGTTTACATGTTTACTTGACTATTGTCTGCTTTCTCCAGTGTCATTTGTACTCTAAAATAACAGGGACCTTGTCTGCTTTGTATATCTCTGCAGTTCAAATGAGAATTTCTTTTTTGTTTTTACTTGGTTTTATTGTACAGTAAAATTCAATATCTTTGGTGTACAATTCTATGAGTTTTGATAAATACATAAAGTCATTTAACAAACATTACAATCAACCTTAGATGAGGTTGTGGTCATATCCTCTCTCCAACTCAAGCCTCTGGCAACAACTAATCCTTTATCTGTTCCAATAATTCTGCCTTCTCCAGAAGGTCATATAAATGGAATCTTAGTGATTTGCAAATATCTTCCTTCCACTCTGTGGCTTGTCTTCATTCTCTTAATAATATCTTTTGAAGAGGTCAAAATGTTTTGATGAAGTCCAATTTATAATTTATTTACTTTATGAGTTGCACTTTTGGTGTTGTATCCAATGTATCTAACCCAAGGTCACAACATTTTCTCCTAAATTTTCATCTGGAAGTTTTACATGGTTTACATTACTCAGGTTATCTATTTCTTTTTGAGTGAGATTTGGCAGTTTGTATCTTTCAAGGAATTTTTTCATTTTATCCATATTGGTAGATTTTTAACATGCAGATACTCATAATATTCCATTTTCTTATAATGTCTGTAGTATCTGCAATGATGTTCATTTTTTTATCTGATGTTTGTTATGTTTGTTTGCTTTGTTTATTCCGGATCAGAATGGTTAGACTTTTTAAAAAATTTTATTGATCTTTTCAAAGGTACAGCTTTTGATTTTATTTTTTTCTATTTTCTGAAAATGTATTTTTTGTTCCTTTGTGTGTGTATATTTCTTTGTTTTTTGCTTTTTACTGGCTGCCTTTCACAGGCTGTTATTGGGAGAGGGGGCTTTTGGTTCAGTCTAGTCAGAAGAGCTAGGTTTGGGTTTTATTGTTACTATTGGTTATCTCCAGTATGGCACCCATTTCAAATTTCTCTATCCTTACCTTGTGTTTAAAGTGTGGGATGGTTTGTCAGAAGAATTTTCTCAATGGTTTTGTTCCACCCTCAGCTTTAAGCCTTCCCTGTGTGCCTGTGCTTCTGAGAGTGCCTCTCTCCTTTGTCTCACCCTTCACATCATTACAGTTCTGTTACTTGTTACAGAACTTGTAATACTTGTTACGTATTTGATAGTCTGGTGTGGGGTGGACAACAGACATGTGTTACAGTCGTTCTGGCTCAGTTTTGTCTTAGCACCTGTATTCCTGGTTCTCAATGATCTTTCTCCTTCCCTTAGTGGTAAGAGACTTCTAACTGTCTATGCCCAGAACTAGTTTCCTCCAAAACGAAGGGGAAAGATGATTTCCTCCTCCTCCCTCTCGTTCCTTTACTTTTCCCTACTGCAATGGGTCTGTGCATTGGGAATGACAAAATTGGCTGTCTCACCTATTTGCTCAAGTTTTTTGTTTGTTTGTTTTTTTCCTCCTTAGGGGACAAAAGTTTATGTGGGATTATATGTTTCTTTCAGGCCTGAACCACAGAAGGAGGATTTCTCTGGTCTTCTCCCCTGTCCCCGCTCTTTCTCCTGAACAATTCATGAAGATCTATGGAGAAGAATCTCCTAGTGGTTGTGTATTCCCCTTGCCTTTGAATCTTCCAGGCTCTATATCTTCATACCAGCCCACACTTGGCCTTTAGCAATTCATTAAAAATTGTAACTGAATTGTTCTCACCAGTTATATGCTGGCCTCAACTTTCCCCCATGCTTTTCTAAAGGTAAGCCAGTAGTTTCGTCCATCTCTTCATAGAGGTGCTTATAGATCTTTACATTTCAGGCAAGTTGTCTGTCCTGCAACCCTAACTCCTGGACAGGTTCAAGAAAATTTACGAGCTTTAGATTATTTTGCTTTTGGAATTTAGTTAGGCAAGAGCACTTTTCAACTTTCTACATCCTGGGTGGAATCTTTCAATGAAGGTATTTCTTTTTTTTTTTTCTTTTTTTGCGGTACGTGGGCCTCTCACTGTTGTGGCCTCTCCCGTTGCAGAGCACAGGCTCCGGATGTGCAGGCTCAGTGGCCATGGCTCACGGGCCCAGCCGCTCCGCGGCATGTGGGATCGTCCCGGACCGGAGCATCGGCAGGCAGACTCTCAACCACTGCACCACCAGGGAAACCCTGAAGGTATTTCTTGAATGAATGAATTAAGTTTAATCTAGCTACTGTTATATTTTTTTCTGGCCAAACACCCTTTCTCCTATTTGGGATACTGTTGCAGTTATTTATCCATACTAGGTCCTCAAGATTTAGGGGAAAATGAGCATTTGAAAATCTATAAACAGAGATTTCTATATTTTGTAATGATGCAGAAATGATTCTAGACTAGCCCTATTGGGGTTTCCTATTCTTTCTGTAAAAAATTACCACAAACTTAGGTGTCAATGTAAATTTATTATCTTTTCATTTTGGGGTCAGAAGTCCAAAATGGGTCAGTAAGTCTGCATTCTTTCTGAAAGCTCTATAGGAGAATCTGTTCCCTTGCCTTTTCCAGTTTCTAGTAGCAGCCCATACTCCTTGGCTCAGGGTCCTGCACCACTCCAGCCTCTGCTTCCTTTGTCACATTTCTGTGTCTCGTACTCTCGCACTCTGACCTTCCTTTTTTTCCTCTCATAAAGACCCGGACATTATATTGTGCCCACCAAGATAATGCAGGATATTCTCCCTATCATCTCCAGATAAATAATTTATTCACATCTGCAAATTCCCTTTTGTCATGTGAAGTAATATATTCAAGGTTCCCAGGATTAGTTCACAGACATATTTGGGGAAACATTATTCAGCTTATCACACCATAAATGTCTATGGAAGTTTATAAAGTATATGATCCAACTGTCAACTACAAATTGGCACTTTCCATACGCACTTGCCCTCTGCCTCTACAAGAATTAAATCAGGTGCCATTGCAGCTACTGACATTCTACATCCCCTGAAAGGAATTGAGGGTGGAGATCAGGAACTGAGGCACTCTGTGCTCTGAGAACAACTGGCAGAACTGTTCTTCAGATTGTACGATATTTTCAGGAGCTGATTTTATGAGCCCAGTTCTTGCATCTCTTCATATCTAGAAAAGCACTAAATTCCTTCATGGTGACGTCTGCTCCTTGTGACTTGCAGTAACCCTCATGAGATCTTCTGCAAAAATATGTGCTTGATTGCATGTACTCCCCCTTCGCCAAAATCACATATATATTGACCTTCCCCGCCTACCTCTTTGGAGCAGTATCTCAGAGCTATTTGAAATGCTGTCTCCTGGGTGTAGTCCTCATTTTGCTCCAAATAAAACTTAACTTGTAACTCTCACGTTGTTCATTTTTTAAATTGAAACAAACATATGCAGATACTATGCAAGAGGCAAGGCAGGACTAGACCTCTGACTTAGGTCTCATAGATGTACATTCTGCACAGAGGCAGAAGGAGGGAGAACCCAAGCAGATCTGAACTGAAAGAAGAGAGAAACGGATTTAGGGAGGCTGAGGTCTTCTTCTTCCTTGTTTCTTGTCCATCTTCTTTCTTTCATCTGTTAATTTCCCTTTGCCTAATTGTATGCATTTCTATCTCAATCTGTATCCAGTTACCTAACATTCTTTCTCATTATAGGCCTTATATTGCACCAAAGTATGTATTTCAGGGCTTGTCTCATTTATAACTGAAGGATGTACTACATGTTCTAAATATTCAAAGTAAGCACAGTGAAGATGTTACTTCTATAGGTTTAAAAGTTAATCTAAATGAATCTACTTTTTAACTTTGTTGAAGCCCTCAATTGATATTCCTCTCCTTAGGTCTATGGTCCTTGATAGGAGAAAAAAAGAAATTGACCTGGTTAAAAAAGGTTTTAAATATACACGTGAGACTAATCTGGTTTTAACAAGTGGTTACTTTTTGCCAGATTTAATAAAATCAATTTCATCAGCTCAGGTTGTGTTTAATGTACTGTATGTAAAATCACATATAAATACAGACTAGCATCAATATCAAATGTAAATTTAAGAATATAAAACCCCTTAACTAAATTTATTCTGTCAGGAATTAAAATATACAAACAATTCTTTCAGGATTTGCTCAACTGCATAAATTATGCTACTTCTTTGTAATATGCCTGTAATGATTTTGATTTTTGTAGCACTATTTCTGGGTTCCCATAAAAAGGACTAACTTTGAATTATCCTTCTCTTAGCAAATTTTCTAAGCCAGTTAGAAATCATTCACAGACCCTATAGCAGTCATTTGCTTTTCACCAATGGAGATTTCATTAACATACTCAATTTCCTATGAATCTTTTTTTTTCCCCATGAAAATACTTAGCATTCCTTTAATACCTGCAGTAATGGTTAAATGTGCAGGCTCTGGAGCCAAACTGTCTGAGTTTTAAACCTCATTCCAAACCTTCCTAGTTTTGTAATCTTGGCCATGTTATTTAAACTCATTCTTCATCTATTTCTTAACTATTTACCTGTTTATGAGGTGGCTGTAGGGATTAAATGACTAACTCTTGTAAACAACTTAGAACCATATCTCATACATAATAAAAAGTCAACAAATGTTAGATATCCTTATTGCTACTCCTGTGACCATTACTGATATCACTGTGACCACAAATTCTCCTTTGCTTCAAGATTTCTAATCACTACACTTCTATCCAGTATTGTTTATTTCCACTTGAAAAAGAGGCAACTAAGTATCAAAGATGTTAAATAACTTTATTGAACTGCAAGTACACTGTCAGGTTGAAATTTGAATACAGCTCTATCCACATTTTTCTACCAAGATTTGCTATCCCTTCGATATTAATGAAAAGATAGATGTACTTGAAAGGTTAAATATCTCCTTCATTCCCAGGAAGTGTAAAGAAAGATTTGAAAAGGGGCCTCTACTGCTCAAAAGGTAAAGGTAGGTCTTCGAACATAGGAGGACAACCTGACAGCAGATTCTTCCCTAAACTTGGACACTCTTAGCGGAGGTAACGAAAAGTGGAGACAGTGCAGAGCAGCTGTTTTGACAGCCTGGTGAGAGAATCTGGTGCCATATGCCAAGACTTGGGGTGCAAGCACAGCCTCTTTGGTTGCCTGTATTCATATCCATCTGTTGTTGGTGGCATTTTGCCAAATCCTAATGAAGGAACCAACCAAAGAGCATTTTCTGAAAAAGAAGCTTTTTAATTTTTCCCCTCAGAATGTGACCATCTGCCTGGAGCCTCGAAGCACCCTGATTATATACAGCCTGCTTACAAAGTCACATGGAACTTTTATTTCACAGAAATGTCTGATTGATGAGTATTTCTGGAAGATACATAGCTTCAATTAATTTTCAGATGTTTCAAAATATTTGTTAAAATAGAGCCAGGGTCATCACATAGTTATGAGTGGTAGAGTTGGGACTGGAACGCAGGCTTTTATGATCTTTAGGAGTACACTGATTCCCTTAGCTACAATGGCTCTCCACAGCTGCATCCACAAGGAACTATAATCTATATTTTTCCAGAGCCATGTTTCTTACTTTTTCTGCTATAGCTTTCCTCACAAGCTCAATTTCCCATAAGACTTGCCAGTATTTATAGCTATTTTAGAAGATAAATGTACTGAATAAAAGTTGGTCCTGACTCTAATAGCTTTTTTCAAAATAAACAGGAGTGAAAACCCTCACTGCCTAGATACCGTAAGACATCCTTCGAAGTTTATGGATTGTTTTCAACTTTGAGACTGTGTGTTTTTATATAAACATGTTGGTAAGTAAGATGGACGGGTGTGTGTTATGTGTGTACAAGGTAAATATTTTTCAATGAGAATCAATGAAATAAATCCGTATAATCTGGTATCCTAATTGGGTTCATAAGCCAAAACAATGGTGAAAAACTGGCCTGAGACATACTTTGTCTGGCTTGAATAATTCAAAAGTCTCTGTAAGAAGGTAAGGCAGACAATGCTGAAACTATAGAACTGTCACTGTCCGATATATCCAATACAAGTGGAATATTGAAATTTAAATTAACTGAAATTAAAAACAATTTTAAAACTCATTTCCTCATCTACACTATCCATATTTCAAACACTTAATAGTCACATATAGGACAGTGTAGGTACAGACTATTTTCTACATTGCAGAAAATTATATTGGACAGTACTTCTGTAGGTTGTCAGATTGTTTAGATTTTATGCAGTAAATATATTAGCTTCTTGGTGGCTATTGAGGGGTAATATTGGAGCAGTGAATCATTCTCAGACAGTACAAAAATGAAGAGGCTACTTAAAGATTATTCTGCCTTAGCAGTTTTCAAGGGCAATTCTGTTCCATCCTTACCGCTCCAAGTTAAAAAAAAAAAAAAAAGACTACAGGGATATTAAAGACTGCTTTCCTCTTTCCCTATTAGCTAAATAAAATAAAAATGATTAAAATATGTTATATGGGATTCCCTGGTGGCGCAGTGATTGAGAATCTGCCTGCTAATGCCAGGGGACACAGGTTCGAGCCCTGGTCTGGTAGGATCCCACATGCCGTGGAGCAACTAGGCCCGTGAGCCACAACTACTGAGTCTGCGCATCTGGAGCCTGTGCTCCACAACAGGAGAGGCCGCGATAGTGAGAGGCCCGCACACCGCGATGACGAGTGACCCCCCTTTGCCACAACTAGAGAAAGCCCTCGCACAGAAATGAAGACCCAACACAGCCAAAAATAAATAAATAAGTAAGTAAGTAAATAAATAAATAAAAAGCAGTAGATCTTTTAAAAAAAAATGTTATATGACAACATAGACTGATTTATCTGTTTCCTAAAGACAAACGTTTATTTATCATGTCCTTTAGATGAGACCAACAAAGCAATGGAATCCAATGGTATCTTAGTTCTATCTCCTATAACAAATCACAATAGACTGGGTGACCTAAACAACATTAATTTGTTTCTCATAGTTCTGGAGGCTGGGAAGTCTAAGATCAAAGTGCCAGCAGATCCAGTGTCTGTTTAAGGGTCCACGTCCTGGTTGCAGAAGTCCAGTTTCTCCTTGTATCCTCACATGGTGGAGAGCAGACAGAGAAGCCGAGCTTTGTTGTATCTCTTCATATAGGGGCACTAACACAATAAGAGCCCTCATGATTGTCTGGAATACTTCTGAAATCATTTCAGATGACTTTCTATTTGCTCACTTTGCCTCCCTGCCCCTAAGATTTTTTAATATCTGGATCCCACATGTCAGTTCCTATAATCTGTCCAGGTCCTTTGCATTGTCAAGGGAATTTGTGTTTTACCAGTTGAACTTGACAATTTTTATGCAACTTGATCCTAAATTGAACTTCATAATCAAGAAGAGGTATGCTACCATAAACCCACTTAGACCCAATAGGTGATATGTCCCAGTCTTGTCCACCCTTTCTTAAGCCCCCCACTTGACACGGAAGATGAATGGGACACATAATTCAATCTCTGCAACTATGGAAATAGAAGACAAAGGACTTGATTTGGGGAGAAAATTGAATGTCAGCAAAGGAAACAAACTTAGAGATTATAGATTTAACCTGTAATCGTTGACTGCAATGAACTTGAGTGAAAGGACATGCTGTCAGCAGTCATAAAATGGAGCTAAAAAATATTTCTCTAAAGTCCTTTGCCTGTGGCTTACCTGGGGCAGCTCTTTTTCCTTCACTTGTCTAGTTATGCCACTTTTAAATTAGACAATTAGCCACTGGGCCTCATTAGACAATAAGCAATGGAAGGAGATGCCCAAGACATTTCCCCTGACTAGGAAACATACATTAATGTCATGACTATGCAAAACCAAGCAGGAAAGGGTGTCTGATGCACAGTAAGTTTTTAGGTTGATATTCCCAACAATGATTTCTCTCAACTTTATTTCAGAGATTGGTTGAGCAATATAAATTTTCCTGGGAGCACTGAATCTAATAAAGAAGCTGGAATTCAAAATAGCCTTGGTCCCATAGTGAGAGCAATGAGGGCATCAAATGAAATGACTTCTTTATCTATTACCATTAGGTGAAGTTTCCCACATCTAAATGAGCATCACTGAAAAGCGCAAGGAAGACATGTGGTCCTGCTAGATTGTTGAAGACTATTGCTCAATAGACCTTTTGAGTCCCTCCCATGTGCTGCACACTTTTCTAGGGTACCTGTGCTTAAAGGGCTTTTGGTGTGTGCACCATTACAGCCCTCAAAGATTTTTAATGGTTAAAAGACAAACAAACAGCAAAGTATTGACTGTGATGCTGTAAGTTGAAAAGTAAATTTTTCTACAAATATTATCTTCTGGGAATAGGTAATAAAAAAATGAGAGATTAGTCTTCCTAGTGAATCTCCTTATGATATTTACTTGTGTGACTTTCATTTATTTTGACACAGGAAAATATCATTGCTAAACACAGCCAATATGGTAATAGAAAGACTTACAAAAAACTAAATAATTTAATAGATTGAGTAACAGAAAGGACTGCTCAGATGAGTTAGATAGGTGGTAGCTTTAAATACAAACTTCCTAAATATATATTCAGTGTGCATTCATTGTTCATCACCATATGAAAAGTCTGGGACATGGAGTAGCTTGACATTTTGTACATCTTGCAAATATTTTGCTCCTTTGAATAAAAGCTTGCTGTTCTCCTGGTTTTGAGCCTATTCTAACTTCAGCAGGAATGATTAGCAATCAATGAAACAATATCTGTTTATGAAAGTGATGTTGGAGAGCTATGTGAATAACTCACAGGCTAGGCAGCTCCAGAGTCACAATCAGTTGCAAGGGTGATTTACTATTTCTGTAAAATGCTCTAACTGCATTAATCTTTGCTTGAAACTGAATCACTGCAGAAAGTGACACAAGATATAAGTAGCTTCAGTCAGACACCAGAGTAGAATACTGTCAGACAACTTTGAGAGGTTATGATGAATCATCTTGCTACTTATTTTGAGCAGCCCCACAAATACGACAAGAAGGTAAGAGGAAATTCAGTTCCTTGGTGGCAGGTCTTGGACTCATTTAGACCTTTTGTGTTTGTTTTGTTTTGTTTGTTTTGTTTTTTGCTTGTACCTATAACATTGTCATCCTTAAAATAAGACAGGTCAAGAGAGAGAAGGAAATAGGAGCGACTGATGTCATCTAAGGGCTCTGCTAAGGCCACTGCATTGCACAGCTCAGGGGGCAACACTCCTCCTGGGTTGGGGAGTTTTACAATAGGTTGTCCCTACTGATGTGGCATTCTGACACTCTACCACACCATGTCCTTGAACTTACCTTTTTATCTTGTCCTGCAGACCCACTTGTTTCTCTCAAATCTGTCCTAACTTTTCATATTTCTCTACTTTTCATTGATAAGTGTGTAGGTGTATTTGTTCACATGCACTTGCATGTAAGAGGTGGGGAAGGTATCCTTAACACTCTCTGCTTACATTTCCACTCTAATGGATGGAAAATTACAGAAAAAACACTTCTGACATATCTTCATCTCTTACTCCTCTGTCTTGCAAGTGGTTGGAATGGATTATATAACTTAACACAGAATAAATTATGGAATAGACTATATTGGAAAAGGATCTCTTGTAAGCCAGGGACAGAGTTGTAGAAATTCTCACTCTCCCCATTATCCCAATAAGGGGCATACCAACCCAGGTATCAACTAAACCCAGAACGGGTTCTGTTCCAGTGGAACAATACCCCCAACCCCATGAATGCCTCTTTAGGATAAGCAAGATAATGTGGCCTTGTCAGTGGAGAAACCCACAGATTACTTGTCACTATGAATTCTGGATTTATCCTGCTTGCTGTTTACAATATTGTCTGGAAGAGCCAGCTACCCTGCACCTGGAACTTGAGGCCTGTGGAATGATGCAGTCTTTTAGGTCATGAAAAGGCTGGTCCTGGTTCCATGGGAATTTAAACGTGAAGGTTTCTCCTTTAGCTGGGAGAAGGGCTGGCTCCCAAATTCTAGCAAGCTTGTTGTCCAAACAACATAAGGTTATATTTGGACAATTCTACTTCTTAAATAATTCTTTCTGGGGGAAAAGGTAATGTTTATCTAATTGGTGAATTTGGGAAATAGGAGCAGGGACTTATGGCTCCGTATGTTCTGTTTTTTGTTTTACTACAGACTCAGTCTCTCCTTGGATATAGGGATTCTCTCCTCATACATGAACTTTATTTTTCAGGTGAGACTGTGCTTTCTAGAAGTTTTTAATTATCTATTCCTGCCTAATAACTTACTCCCAAACTTAGTGACTTAACATTTACTATCTCACAATTTCATGGATCAGCAATCCAGATTTGGCTTACCCTCTGCTTCACTATCTCTTAAGGGTCGAAATCAAGGTACTGTCCAGGGCTGCAGTCATCTCAAGGCTAATTGGGGAAGGATCCACTTCCCAGCTTACTCATGGCATTATTGGCTGCTGGTCAGAAGCTACTCTCAGGTCCTTTCTACATGTGTCTCGCCACAGGGCAGCTCTCAACAAGGCAGCTTGTTTCATCAGAGCAAGCAAGCAGAGTAGAGCCAGGAAGAGACAGATTAGAGGAAGAGCAGATGCAAGTCAGAGCTTCATTATAACTCAGTCTAAAAAGTGATATCTTATTCTTGCTGTACTCTACCTATTAGAGGCAAGCCACTTGTCCAGGCCATGTTCAAGGAGAGGGGATCACACAAAGGCATGAAAATCAGAAATATAAAGTAGACAATCTGATATTATTAATTATAGTCAATATGATGTAGCTTAGATTCTCACAATATACTTATCTTGTAGATGGAAGTTTGTATTCTTCGACCAATATTTTCCCCACCCCACCCCCCAGCCCCTGGCAATTACCATTCTACTTTCTATTTCTGTGAGTTCAGATTTTTTTAGGTTCTACATATAATCAAGATCACACAGTTTTTGTCGTTCTCTGTCAGACTTATCTTACTACCAAAGTCCACGTCTTTCAGGGTAACTTCATTCCCTTATGATAAAGTGGTTGTATGTGCCATCCTCTCCTCCTTCCATCCACATGGTGAAGTCTTGTAGTCTAAAAGGGTGCTCCAGCATTTGTGGGATGAGCAGTGATGCTTGTCACCTCAATTGCACCAATTTTGGAGGTAGATGGAGATAAGGATGGGCTCTAATTAATGTGCAAGATCTTTTTTATGTAGCATACAGACCAAGAAAATAGTGTTCATTAAGTTAAACCTACTAAGATCCTAAGAGTTCAGTGGGACATCACTACTGTATTGTGGTGTCTTTGATTTCTTTTCTGCTCAAAATTGGAACCAATTAAAATAATAACAAACTTCATTAGCTTTTTAATATTTGTATTTCTTATTTCCATGAATGTGTGTCTTGATTTAGCCTTTGGATTTAGCAGTCCCATTCTGATGAATGAAGTGTGTGTGTCTAAAAAACACTTCAGGGCTTCCCTGGTGTTGCAGTGGTTGGGAGTCTGCCTGCCGATGCAGGGGCATGGGTTCGTGCCCCAGTCCGGGAAGATCCCACATGCCGCAGAGCGGCTGGGCCCGTGAGCCATGGCTGCTGAGCCTGTGCATACAGAGCCTGTGCTCCACAACGGGAGAGGCCACAACAGTGAGAGGCCCGCATACCACCAAAAACCAGAAAGACAAACAAACAAAATACACTGCAAATTTCTTCTACCATATTAGCAAACAAAATATTTAAAATAAATAAGCTAAGTATTCAATAAAATAGGAAAATAGAGAATATCAAAGAGACTAGAAGGAAGATACTCTTCATAAAGGGGAAAAACATGATATTGTATGCAAAAAGATGAAAATAAAGTTAAAAACAAAATGAAATGCTGGCCTAGCAATAAGACTATAAAACTTATATGAATTTAAATCCAAAATTCTAGACACCTAGATTAAATGATAAATAATTGAATGAAATAACACAAGATGTATGATTAAACAAATAACTAGAAAACAAAATTGAAAAGTTTTAGTTCTAAACATCACCCTGAAAACAGTGTTATTAGTACTTCTCCATCAAGCCTACAAGGAATTGTTGATTTTTATGATGACAGAATTCCAGAGCATAGGAAAAGAATTACCATTTCCAAAATTATTTACTGTAGTTTACATTGCATGCATTTCAAAATCAAACATAAATAAAATACATACAAAAGAAGACCAGAGGAAGGAAGTTTCCAGATTGACATAAGCACAAGTTATGAATAGTAGCTTGTTACTATCATGCTGTTCCTAACTGACAGTGGCTAGAAAAGAATGAGAAGACTCTTTGGACTCTGGCTAAAGAGAAGACTTTTTATTCAAATTTTGACTGTGATATTGAAAAAAAATGTGCTATGTAATTATATAGATAAACACATTAGTTTGGCAGCTAGTTTATTTTATAAAAGAAAATATGTCTATTTAATTCAGTCCTGTCCATTCCCCCACATGAAAAAGAAAAGTTGTTATTCATCCACAGTGCATCTTAAAATAGAAGTTATCTTAGAATCTAAGAAAAATGGCAGCATAAGTGGTAGAGTCAAAGAGAAAGTTCAAAAGAAGCAGCCTTGGAGAACTAATTAAAATCATACAAACATAAGTGAAGTAAAACTTCAAGTAGGAATGTTTGCTTGAAGGAAGGCTTGAAGGATTCATTAAAATCTCACAAACTGGGTTAAACATCACTTCAATTAGGCATGAATGATGTAGAGCACATGGCTGCAGAAGGCTAAGGTTTTACCTAAGGGGTACTGACAGAAAAGAACCAGAAGGAACATTCACATGAGAAACAGAGATCAATTTGAGGAAGGGTAATTATTTCATGTAAAAGATTGGGTTTTAGTCATTCCTATTAGTTAAATGAAGAAAGATATATCAAGATGGATTTGTTCATTACTTGTAATGTACAGGGAAAGATACAAGATTGGGAATGAGGAGATACTATGACTATCATTAAGGTTAGTGTGACAATTAGATATGAGTCTCTATCTTCTGAAAGAATTGTTATGAGAAATATGTTTCAGCCATGGTACACCTCTCCTGAACACAAGAAACTAAGAAAACAAATTTCAGCGAGTGTGATGGTTAATTTATATGTAAACTTGGCTGGGCCATGAGGTACCCAGATATTGGTCAGACATTATTGTGGGTGTTTTCAGATGGGATTAACATTTAAATCTGTGTATGTTGAGTAAAGCAGATGCTCTCCAGGATGTGAGTGGGTCTCATCCAATCAGTTGAAGGCCTGAGTAGAACAAAAGGATTGACTTCCCCTGAGGAAGAGACTCCAGCAGACTTCCTTCAGACTTCATTTATAACATCTGCTCTTCCTGATTGTACAACAGACAACCTTCAGAAACAAACTGGAACTGTGACTTTTCTGTGTCTTCAGCCTGGTGGTCCACTCTGTGGATTTTGGACTTAACCAGCCTCCATAATCACGTGAACCAATTCCTTATAATAAATATCTTTGTACACAAACATACACACCCTACAGTTTCTGTTTTTCTGGAGAACACTGACTAATACATGAGATAGATAAGCAAAAAATTACTTATGATGTTAGAAGCTTTGATATAGCCAGTGAGATTATAGGAATGAAGCTTTATTTATTGGTTTATTTATTTGTTTGTTTGTTTACTTTTCTTGTTCATACATGTTAAAATGCAAGTCTAGAAATGGAAAGTAGCAGTAAAAATTATCACATTTTTTCTACTCAATATAATTTTGAGATTTTTAAAACACAAACACAGCAATATAAATTGTTTATACATCATATCTATATTTTAAATGTCAAAAAACAAGCGTGAGAATTATATCCACCAACATCAGGACATTCGCCCTGGAAAGGGAGGGAAGGAGGAAAGGAGGAATGAAGGTTTTAATCATATTTATAATGTTTCATTTATTTTAAAGTAAGGAGATGTGAAAAGCAAAGAGCACAAACGATTAAAATCTCTTTAATCTCAGAAGGAGATGCATGAATGATTGTACTTTGTGGTTGATTATAATTAAAATGAAAATTAAGTAAAATTAATGAGAATGCAACCAGAGTGGAAAATATATTTGAATTTTTGTTTTTCTTCTGAGGAACAGCTACAAAGAGAGGTATCCACTGACCAGCTATGAAGTACTTTAAGTTGTGCTAAGTGTTAGAGATACAACCAACTGGCAAGAGCAGTCTCTTATACTCAGAGGCCCAGTCTAGACAGTGAGACAGAGACACATAGTAAAAGAGATATTCATAAACCAGAGGCATCAGACAACTGAGGAAATAATTTTGCCTGAGAGTAAGGGCAGGGAGGGCCTCATAGAAGTAATATCTGAGCATGAGTTTTAAAAATGAATGAGAATTTCCTGTAGTCAAGGCTTAGAAGAGGGTTCCTGAACATGAGTGAGTTAAGGGAAAGAAATTACAATTTCACCATAGAATAAAATACAGATTGCATTATAATAGTAACCAAAGTTAATTTCTGAAGAGTTCAAAATTTGGCGGAGGTAGAACCAGTGCTAACCGAATTAAAACCAGAAAAAAAAAAAAAAAAGAAAACACCAAATGGATGTCTAATAGGAGAGAAGGATGTCTAATAGGAGAAGCCATCACAGGATTGGGCTGTTAATTTATGATGTGAAGAGAAATTTAAGTATAAGTAAAGACAAAGACTGAAACAAAATAATAACTATAAATAACAAAGTCATTAATGGAGAAACGGAGAAACAAACCTTACAAAAGAAATTAAAACAACAGTAGAGAATATCAAAAAATAAATAAGGGAAAAAACAACTTTCAAGGGAAAACCAGAGTAATGAGGGGAAAAGTGAAAGGTCAAGCAGAAATGAATTCACTACCAAATCAACTGTTGAATATTATGAGGATTATTATGCAAATTGTGCTAGATCCACTTCCTGTACTGTTATGAAGCCATTATAAAAAGGGCTAGGAAATCCTTGCTCTATAACATAAATATTTATGGTATATCAGGAGACACAATTCCTCCAGAATTCCCTTCCTTGTATGCTTCCGTTTAGGGTAGATCATAGGCAGGGGAGATTCTTGCCTGAGATTTGGAAGGTAGAAGCAGAGCGGCAGCTGTATTGTAACAGTGCATTGTGACAGTAGTTCACACCTTTTGTCAATTACCTACTGGCTCAACTCATTGACACAGAGCAGCAGAAGGGCCTGCAACTGCCCCCCTTCCTCAGGATCCTCCTCCGGCTTCTCTGACTCCTGAGCGTGTGCCTGTCCCTCCATGGTGAAGACCTAACCACACATGGTCTGGATACACATGCCAACAAGGTCAAGGGCAACGAGAACTGACACAAGTCTCAGTCCATCTTTGTGGGCCACAGCTCATGCTGTAGGTTCTATATCATTCTTTCTTTTTTTAAATAAACTTTTAATTTTAGAATGATTTCAGATTTTCAAAATTATTGTGAAGTTAGGATTTCGGTATACCACACACCCAATTTTCCCAATTATTATCTTACATTAGATCGTATATTTGTCACAGTTAATAAACCAATATTGATACATTATATTAACTGAAATGCATACTTTATTCAGATTTCTTCACTTTTTTTACCTAGTGTTCTCTTTTTGCTTCCTGTTTGCAACCAGAATACCACAATTACACTTAGTAGTGATAACTCCTTAGGCTCCTCTTGGTTATAACAGTTCTTCAAATTATCCTTGTTTTTGGTAACTTTAACAGTTTTGAGGATTATTGGTCAGGAATTTTGTAGAAAGTCCTGCTATTTGAATTTTCTGATTTTTCTTTCTCATAATTATTCTAGAGTAATGGGATCTGGGGAAGAAGAACACAGAAGTAAAGTAGCATTCTCATCACATGATTTCAAGCGTACAGACTTATCAATTGTTGTTAGCTTTTATCTCCTGGCTTGTAGTATTTGTCGAGGTTGTCCACTGTAAAGTTACTCTTTTTCCTTCTCCCTTCTACACTGTGTTCTTTGAAAGAAGGCCACTAGTCTCAGCTCAGACTTAGGAGTGCTAGTTAGGCTCTACCTCTTTAAATGCGGAAGAGCAACATCTATTATTTAATATCCTTCTACATGAGAGATTTGTCTATTCTCTCCCATTTGTTTTTTGTTCAATAATTTATTTGTATTAGTACGGACTCATAAATATTTATTTTACTTTGGGGGTTATAATTCAATACCACTTTATTTTGTTGCCCAAAGTGTTCCAGTGTTCTCTATCAGGAGCTCTTTCAGTGGCTCCTATATCTCTTAAAACATATCCCCAACCGAGTGATTTTTGGGGAGAACTTTCTTTCTTTTTTTTTTTTTTAAGTTACTCTTTTTTTTTTTCTTTCTATAAGGTACTTTTAAAAAATTTATTTATTATTTTTGCTGTGTTGGGTCTTTGTTTCTGTGTGAGGGCTTTCTTTAATTGTGGCAAGTGGGGGCCACTCTTCATCACGGTGCACGGGCCTCTCACTATCGCGGCCTCTCTTATTGCAGAGCACAGGCTCCAGACGCGCAGGCTCAGTACTTGTGGCTCACGGGCATAGTTTCTCCACGGCATGTGGGATCCTCCCAGACCAGGGCTCGAACCCGTGTCCCCTGCATTAGCAGGCAGACTCTCAACCATTGCACCACCAGGGAAGCCCTGGGGAGAACTTTCTTATTTTTTGGAGTTAAAAGATACTTCAGGCTTGTATTGTATATTTTCTGCCCCGGTCCTAGAATAAGCCATTTTTCCAAGGAGCTCTCGTTACTTTTATTAGAGAATGGTACTAGAAACCAAGATCTGGTCCCTAGGTGCCCTCCTCGCTACTGAGGTGTTTTTGCTTCTTGGTCCTCACAACTGATTGGGCCAGAAGATATTTGTGTATATACTAACCAGTGTGTAAAGGCATATCTATAAATATTTCTATATGTAACCATCGGTATCTATATTAAGCTAAACATGAGTTCATATTGCTGTCACCAATGATCAGCTTGCTCTTGCTCTCACCCACCTTTCTTTCCTGACTGCCTGCCCTATGCACTTCAAGATCCAGCATCAGATGGGCAGATAACAGCATTACAGATACTATTAAACCAGCTTTCTTAATTGTGCAAGGTCAAATACCTGTAACAAAAATAAATTCATCTATCTAGCTATATCCATATCTATCTTTCTGTATATATGCAGTTGACCCTTAAACAATGTGGGGGTTAGGAGAACCAACCATCTGTGCAGTAGAAAATCTGCAGAGTCAACCAAACTTTTAATACATATTTATTGAAAACACTCCACATATAAATGGACCTGTACTGTTCAAGGGTCAATTGTATATCTATGTAGAGAGAGAATATATAGTCAATGTTCTTCAGCCAAAGACCACAGGAATACCTAATTTGAAGAAGTGTTTATTACTCATTGATTGAAGTGAGAGAGACTATATACCATGGAGAATGTGGGGTATTTCAGTAAGAGGATATCAGAAATATCTATTGCAGGATTGGGGTTTTGGTTGAGTAAATTTGGGGAGGGTCTAAAGAAGCAGAGATTCAAAATAAATCAGCTGTTATTGGAAGGCAGAAGCAATTTTGGGGTGTATATGAAAGGAGGGATTAAGCTCTCCTTGGTAAAGAAGTAGTCACTCATTTAATGAGAGGGGAATGTTTGATATTTTGTGTTACACAGTGACCTTGTTTGAAGTAGGTGTTCTGTGAGATTATGTCCAACACAACAATATGATTTAATTATAACCATCAGATCAGTTTGTAATAACATCGAGGTTTAGCTATGAATTTCAGATCAGTTCCAAAAAATCAGGTTGCTTTAAAAGATTCTATTTGTCCTCTATCTATGCCTATCTATCTATATAGCTAGCTAGCTAGCTAGATATCATGTTTATGCTTCTTGAATTGAAACTTGACTGCTATAATGTGAAAAGGAAAATCCCTGGACTCCTAGGCATTATACTCTTCAGCTTCCCTGAGCTCCCTGCATTTCCCTGATGAAGGACAAAACTAAACACAGACTACATGCAGAAAAATCTTGTGAGGGCAACAACTTAGAGCAGGAGGTTTGGTAACCCAGCTCTAAAGTGTATCAACCAGTGGCCAGGATTGGAATGGAGGCCCAGAAATCTCTCCTTGGCAAGTACATTGTGACACAACATTAGCATGGCATGTTCTGCCAAAGAACCAATCTAAGAAAACATTTGTTCTCTTGTTTATTGGGATGGAGGGACAACTAAAAGCA
The DNA here is from genome assembly GCF_026419965.1 of Kogia breviceps. Taxonomy (NCBI): domain Eukaryota; kingdom Metazoa; phylum Chordata; class Mammalia; order Artiodactyla; family Physeteridae; genus Kogia; species Kogia breviceps. Next base: position 28,365,137 of record NC_081328.1, read on the forward strand.
TTCATTCTTGCAGCTCTGAAAGCTTTGGTCTTGAGACACCTGCTAGGTATCATCTGACAGCTTTTGCCCATGCAAAGAAGAAGTTTGAGTGTTTTTAATTAGTGTGGAACTATGTAGCAAATCAGGTTTTCTGGGTGACATAACGTCATTTAGCAGAGAGAGGGCTGGGCTGGGAATTGCGAGAGGTAAAGATTAACTTTTACTCTCCCCAGCACTGTGTGAAAGATTATTTGAGCTCTCTGCACTTCTGTTGCCCTCAGCTCTAATGTGAAGAGGCTTGGCTCATTTCTCACTTAGGTCTCTCTGACTCTGATTTTCTTGGTGCTTTTCATATTGCCACAACTTATCAACTATAAAAAGAAAATATGTATTCTAGATTTCATCTTATCTGTGGAGAAAGAAGCAGAATTTTAAGGTTAAAAACAAAAATATCAATATCATGGTCATTCTGAGATATATGATAGGAAACTTAAAATTCTCATATTCTTAAAAAAGAATATTTGGGATTCCTAGCTACATGTCTATTATATAAAACATTTTCAAGATGATTTTTATCCTTATAGGAAATATGAAAAGGGGGTAGGAAGTAGGAGAAGAGGATTGTTTATCCTTATGTTTTGTTTACTACTAATATATGCATTCTGTTGAAAAATTAGAATATACTCATAAATTGAAAATACACTTTTTATCAGTCTGTAACACTATCACCTGTTTAATGTATATTCATACATACACACACACAAATACACATAGACATTTACACGTTCAAATATATACTTTTTACTAAATATATACTACATAAACATTATGATTTTCTACTTTTCCCCCAAGATTTATTATAGCTCTCTCTCCACATCAACAAATATAGAATTGCATCATATTTTTAATGTCTGCTTAACATTCAATCACATAGATGTGTGTGGTAACAGGTTCATAGCTAATCTTCACTTGTTACTATCTTTGATATCTTGGACAAATTTATTAACCTCCCTAAGTTTCAGTTATTTCATCTGCTAAAATAGGAATACTTCTTTCATTAAGAACTGTTGTAAAGATTAAATGAGTTCTTGTCAAATATGTGTAGTACTTCCCAAACTGGTGTTTAGGAAAATTATAGGGGAAAACTCTTAAGGATCTTAATGAGTATAGTAAGGCAAAATGAAAAAAAAAAGTCTATCCATGTGCAAATATATTTAACCATACTTTAACTGTGTATATTTCACTGTAGGATTCCTCAGAACTTTTATTATGTCAGCATGCTTTAGTAATGAGTGCTTCCAAGCTTACTTATCAGGGAATTCTTTTTATAAAACACCATTTTTGATATATAATTCACATTCCAAACAATTAACTGACTTACCTTCACTGGTTTTTAGCATATTCACAGATGTGCACCCATCACCACAACTGATGTTAGAACATTTTCATTATCCCAAGAAGAAACCCCACAACAATGAGCTACCAGCCCCCCCCCCACCCCTGCCAATGTCCCCATCTCCCCTGGCAATCACTAATCTACTTTCTATCTTTCTAGATTTGCTTCTTCTGGACCTCTCATATAACTAGAATCATACAATATGTGGACCAGAGAATCTTTTGGACATTGAGAACAAATTAAAGCCTTTCAAAATAGTGATGGACAGGACACAGTTTCATAAACCCTACCTTAGGATCTCTAACATCTGATGTGTAGTCAGCATTTAATAAATACTACTTTCTAGCATATGTTAGACACTTAAATTGTTAGGTAATTGTCAACAGTAGATACATAAAATTATTTTTGCCTCTGAAAAATATGAAAGAAAGCTCTTTGTAGGAGAGGAGAGATGAGAGGAAAGAGGGATCTAATTAACCTTTGTTGAGAACTTACTTGGCAAGTGCTAAGAAGATGGGAAAGGAGCATCTGAACTGGTGCCTTAGGAGCCACACAGCACCTTAACCTTTCATTAGGAAGAGCTCTTCTGAGTGAAACATTAATGCTTCTTATGACCTGGCCATCCTGTCATACTTAAAGTTTTGATAGGCATAGTAATATGCAATATAGGAAATGGATAAGAGGAATCTTTGTGGATAGGGCACAGTTTGAACCAGCAAGCACATTACCCAGAAATGGACAAACAATATCCATTCCATTGACTGTGAAGGGCTATCTTCCGAAAAGACAGTAAAACAGTGAGAAATAATGGCAGTTTATGATTCTTTATTTCTCTCTGCTTGCCTAGTGTTCGGATATATCACTAGACTGAGAAATGCCAAAAAGAAAAGTGTGGACAATTTGGTAATAAAACAAATAGATGTGTAATCAATTAAGTAGAAGAATAAAGAGATTAAATTGTTGTTATGCCATAATTTGGTGGTCATTGAGCTAAATTATTGTGTGCATTCCCTAATTTGGGAATTAAACAATTTATTGTACTCTACAAATTATTATCTAATACCCATTACACTATGGCAGGCAATGTTCTAGGCATTCGGAATGTATAAGTGAAGGAAAGAGATACAGATCTCTACTTTCAAAGAGATTATATTCCAGCAAAGTCATCTTGGATTTCCTCTTTCCTCACTCCACATTCAAACTTTTAGATATAGCTTGTATTCATTATCAAGAGGTTCAAGACAAATCAGGGCTTCTTCACCCCATTTATGCTTGACAGTCACATCTGAGGCTTTAATAAGTATATACACCAGGCCCTCTCTCTGGTGATTCTGACTGAGTAGGTGTGGCTGGTGTGGGCTTAAACATTTTCATGTTTTTAAAGTTCCCCCAGAACTTCTGAAGTGCAGCTGGGGTGAGGCCAGTGTCATAAACATCCGTCACTGGCTCACCAGTGGAATCGTAAAGTAACAGGGCTGTCATATTTTTCTTCTATTCCTCCCTAATGCCATGAACATGGTCTTTCAAATGCAACTTGGCTATTCTCCATATCAACATGTATTCAACAAACATTTATTAAGTATATACAATGTGTTGCATACTCTGTTGGTAATTACATGCTGCTTTAAGTGTGGTGTGCAAACATATTTTAAACTAGCTGACTCAGATTTTGATTTAATGATTACTAGAAATTATTGAAAAAATTCTGTCTGCTTTACCAATGTAATAAGTAATGCAGGCTTTTTTAATGAAAGATACATATCATCTTTATTCTTCACCAAGGTTCCTAAAGTTCTAATAAGAATGGAGTCATTACATCAAACTAACACACCATATCTTCCCTGCCTATAGATAGACAATTGTGCTGGACATCCTTTTGGGTTCCTTCCAATCCACCATTTTCACTCTGTTCTGTGCCCTGGGAAGCTGACCTCTGTGGACTATATGGGCTACCCTGACCTCTGGCATTTGATTGAATGTCCATTTGAGAAGTAAGGAAATAAAGCAAGGGAGTGCAAGATAGCCCTGGCCACTCTCTCTGGACTCATTCAAGTTGACAGTTTCCTTTAAATGAAGGGGCTCTTATCAAGCAACTCTGTAGACAGCCATTTCTGAATCTGGGTTCCTATAACCACTCATTCCCTTTCCTGTCTGGGCCTAGGGTTAGTAACGCTTCCTCCTGATTTTAAAAACTCCTGGAACTTCATTAATCCTTTGTAAATAGTCAGTTTATCAACCTTTCCTCAAATTACCTAATTTAAGTGTGCCATCTATTTTATGACAGTGCTGTGACTGATATGGCAATTCACATGGCTCTAGAATCCATCAATTTTCATGGAGCACAAAAAAGCAGACCAGAGATGAAAACTCTGGAATAGACAGAACTGTCTTTGATTCTCAGTCTGGCACCCTCTAGATGTGACCTCTGCCAAATTATTTAATGCTTGGAAGCATAAATTGCTTTATAAAACTGAGATAATGATGGACTCTAACCCACAGGTTTGTTTTGGCTATTAAAAGTGATAACAGGGTAGAGGGGATTATAGATGAAGAGATCAGATATATGTTGATAATTGTTTATGCTGGGTGATAGATATATAAGGAATCATTACAACCATTCTCTCTACTTTTGTTTAGTTTTTGAATTGTTCATATATTTTAAAAGGAGGCAGTATATTCTTTTTACAAAAATATTTTTGGGACACTCTAAGAGCTGAGGTTGACCAAGTATAGAAAAGTCATCATTACAAAACTTTGTGTAACCAGAAGATGTCCATCAAAGGAGAGATGGCTTATCAGCTTGAGCATGCATATTAGAGAGTGTAACATCGTATTAGGCTTCTGGATGCTATTTGGCAGCAATAAGATGAATAAGCCCATGGTAAGTTTTGATCACCATATAGTGTAACTCACCATTAAATAGCATGAACAATGCTATTCATACTGTTCACAGAGACTCTGTGGGGGTTATATTGTACTTAGCGACTGTTTCTCTTCCATCATATAAAATTGTCATGAATTGTCTTCAATGTTCCATGTCTTGCAAGTTTTGCTAGTGTAAATCATTTTACAGTACTTGATCAACTTCAGAATTTTGGAAAAACTGAATCTAAGCCTTATCAACAGTGAGCATGACGTTGGGAAAGGAGGATTCATTTGCCCATGTGGCCATCCAATCTTCCCCTATTGATTTCCTTGGTCTTTCACAGTGCTATTCTTTTTCCATTAGGAACTTCCCATTTTATAAACCATTCAAGAAAGTCTCAGAGAATTTAAGTGACACATCAAAAGCCTTCAGCTGGCAAGTAGGGAAGCAAAAAATGCTTGTCTACCTTAGATTTTAGTGGATACTATTCTTAGAAATAAAACCAGTCATCTGACTTGATTGAGAGAGTAGAAGTTCAGATGTTTCACTTTTGGAGTCACTAAATCTGCCACCTGCAGGTGATCAGTTTAATAATAATAAGTGGGTCCAAGATTAGAAACTTTAATAGTCTCACTGTATTATCAAAATGTTGAGAGAATGGGAAATTCAAATGGCCTGGAATGGATAGTTTCAGTGATGGATAATAGGGAAAGTTCAGCTTTCCTCTTGTCAAGTAAAATATGGGTCTCAATATTGTCATTTTTACAGCACACTATAATACAAAAAATTAAGCAGAGAATTGCTCATGAGTTGCAAATGATGGCTTCTTATTTACACTCAACTTGTTCGACCATGTAGTGATAATTTTAGAATGAAGTCCCTCATATTGTCATTAATGTCACTATAATTATGTCATTACTGATACTATTACCATAACATAATTTTATTAGTTTTTCCTTCAGGTCCAATGATGTTCCAGCGTCACAGAGCATAACAGCTTAGTATAACGACTTTGAAACATAATTTTTGTTAATATCCTTCATTAAAACATCAATAATGTGCTGACTACAATGACCTCATTTATTTCATGAGAATTTAAAATCCACACCTGTATATTAATTTAGGTTTGTGTTCCTTTGAAATGAATTGATAATACTTAAAAAATGAAAGTCTAAATTCTAGTACACTCAATGATAGAAAATAGAAATCACTCTATCTTCTCCAACCCCCATCACTCTCAGTTCACGACGTAACACTGAGAAAGGGGTTAACAAGCAACGATAATTGAAAGAATGCTGAGTGACAAGGATGAAGACCAAGACACATCGTGTTATGCCATTTCTTGGTTGTATGACTGCAGGCTCATCCAGGGCAACCAGCTGTCAAAAGTCTCAGTTTCGTGGCCTGGATCACATTCTGAAGGCTGAATTCTGAAAACATATCTGTATTACTCATTTTAAAAATTTGATTCTGAGTACCTGTCTGTGATATGGGCTCTCTTCAGTTAATTCCATTTCCTACCACTGCTTTTTCTCTGACCCTTGAAAGCATTTAAGGTTTGTGAGCCCTGAGTCTTTTGCAGCCATGGAAAGTTAGGAATTTTGGTTCCTGCTAGGACAACATATATTTTTCAGCCTTTCTATATTTAAGCTTTAAATGTCTAAACACTCTGTTTTCCTCTGTTAGCTTTATTGTAGATTTTTTCTCAGAAGACCTGCACTCTCTTTATCGTAATATTTACCTCTTTTATTCTCATGATGCATTGTAACTACCTCTGCTTATGTAATAAATATTGACATAACATATGCTTTTAGATTGTTAATATATTTTAGGGCTTATGATCTTCAAATTGACTCACTTCCACATCTTCCACAGCTGTCTTTGTTAAGTAGATATTACTTCATCACAGACACATCTTTAGAACTTCCTACAACAGGCAGATACTATTGCAAAAATGTTTCATTTTGTTGATTTTGGTCTCTTGCTTCAGCTTACTCACAATCATCTCCAGGAACTATTGTTCACAGCAGCTCATGTGTCACACATGTGTTACCTCTCCACTGAGCTCCCAAACACACAAATATTAATTATTTAGAGGCTTCATTTCCACAACAATTCTGAGTACTCATTCCATATTTTATGAGAACTATAGCCTAAATTAGTAGTGGCGGAAGTTATACAGTACTTTTGCCTATGTTACCTTTTCTACCCTTCTCTCTAATGCCAAATCCTTGTTTTCTGATGCTTAAATAATAATCCCATTACAAACTCTTTCTTAGCTCTGTCTTTTAGAAAACTGTGTGTATTTAAAAGTTCTCTTTCATATAGAATATCTGAAACATGCAGACAATTTAAAAGATAACTGTAAAGCATAAAGACTAATTAGAAATCATTCAAGTATCTAACACCTATCTTAAGAGCTAGGATATGCCCATTGCATATAAACTCTCTGTGCACCTCATTCTACCTTCTTAATAGAGATCATCAATGGCCTGGTCTTTTTGAGAACGAGTTTTATCTTGTATGTATATAACCTTAAAAATATCTTGATTTTGCCTCTTTTAAAATTTTATGTAACTGAATCACTTTGGGTTATTTTGTGATCTGCTTTTTTCATTTAATATTGTTTGTGAAATTCACTGATGATAAGGCATTAGACATGGTGTATTTATTTTAATCCTATATAGTATCCCATTTCATGAATGTATCACACTTTTTGTATTTATCAAGTCTATTATTGATGTATACTTATGTTGTCCAATTTTGGCTTATTACAAACAATACTTCTATCAACATACTTGTATGTCTCACCCAATAAAGGTTTTCAAGAATATCTCTCAGGGATATCCTAGAAGAGTGATTGTTGCATCCTAAGGCATGTGTCCCCTCAATTTTTCTAGATTATGGAAAATTGATTCTACATCTATGTAGAATCAATTCTACATAGAACTGCATTTCTCTGAGTATTAATGAGGCAGCATATTTAAAAGACGTTTTAGTCATCTAGCCGGGAAATCTCCTGTTCCTTGGAACTTTGGTGACACATGTTCTACAATGTGCTGTTTTACTGTTTTCTTTTTCTGTCTTGTAATATACTTATTTGCTGAATGATATGATTCCTGAGAGAAAAATGCAGGCTTTGCTCTCTTTGTATCCTCTGCAGTTTCTAACACTCCCCAGTGGTGGGCTGTTACCTGCTGAATGAATCAATGGATGTCTGAAGGTATGGATTGCAGAGCAGACAAGGGATGGGGCTAACAATACAGGTTTTAACATCAGAGAGATTAGGGATACTAGCTCTTCCACTTACTAGCTGTCTGATCTGGGAAAAGTTATTCCATCTGAACAAAGACAGTTTACCCTTCTGCAAATTCTAGATAACCGTAATGACATCCTTATAAGACTGTTGAAAAAATTAAACAAGATAGTTTATGTAAATCATAATAGTACTTGCTCAATCTCTGGTAGCTGCTATTATTATTATTATTATTATTCAGATCTTGTTATAAAGCTGTAGCTTAGAAACATGAAATGTTTGATGTGTCTATTCTTTCAGTGTTGGAGGTCAGTCAAGGTATCTTCTTTCTCTGACAGCCTTACATGAAGTGGGAACAGATAGCAGAACATGTGTGGAAACGGAATGGAGGAAAGAATTTAGATCAGTCTTCTTTTCCATTATTCAAAAGTATATGGGGAAGGGGTTGGCAGGGATATAAAAGGACAGGAAAATGGACTGGGGAAGAAGAACTATGCTAGACTTTTATCATCCTTTTCCTGCTAACACACCTGAGAGGAGGTGAGATGCCATCATTTCAACCTACAAAGGCAGAGGATGAAAATCTCCCAAACCACTTCATAAAAAGTAGCCAACTGTCACCTTTTAGAACCTAGTTGGGAGAGAAATATCAAAAATGTTTGAGGGGACCTCAGAACACTTTGAAGTCAGAGAATATGTTGAAGACAATGAATCAAACACTCAAATGAATATGCAAAAAATAATTGGGTAGAGCAATAGCAGTGACGGGAATAGATCTGCATAATTCTAACAGTGTTTTAGGGAGAAATGTAAACTAAAGCCTCTAGTGCCTTGTTAAGCCAGAGTCAGTAAAACGTAAGCCTTAGTAAATGAGCTATGTGTTTGCCAGTGATGGAATCATTGCAAACACTCAGAAAGAGGTTAACATTTAGGAATCTGGATTTTTATGTAAACGTATATGCTTTAAAATATTCCACAGCAGTATTTGCAAAATGTTTTCAAAGTAGTTGCATTGAAAACACTGGTATCATATAATTTACATGTACTTTTCCATAAAAATCTCTTGATGCGCAAATGTAAATAGCAAATTAGAAGCAGAGGTTTACCCCAACAACATTTCAAGACATATGTAAAAATAAGCAGAATTTGTGGAGGTAGATTACCTCTCAGTTTAAAATGCTTCAAGGGTTCTCTTGTAACTTGCAGAATAAACTCCAAATGCTTTAACATTAGCATAAACTCCTTCCAAGACACACTCTCATTCTTCAACTAAGTTCCCAGTCATTCTGCATGGACTTCACATATTATGCTTTAGTAACAACAATCTGATTGCAGTTTTGCCTACTTTATAGTTTATGCAATTCCCTCAATTGAAATAATCCATTCCAACTTTATTTGGCTAATTCTTCCTTAATTTTCATAAATATACATTTTTAATGTGTATTTCTGTGAAACTTACTGAAAGCATCCAAAATTAGCTAACGATGCCCTGTACTCCATAATACCTAAAGTGGACTCTTATCTTTCTACTTAACTGTGTTGCATTTATAGTAACTGTTTATGTGTATGGCTCTTCCTCGAGTTTCTTTGCTCACCAAGACCAATCAGTCTATCTATTCATCTGTGTAACCTGTGAGCCTGATGCATAGTAGGCACATTATAAATTATATACTTGTACTGAGTCTTCACAAGTCATTCCTAACTCAAATGTGTGAAATTATTTCTTCACTGTTATCAGTACAGAATGGCTACACTCAAAATTGGGCATTTTCATATTGAGAACCTTCAGGGGTGAGGCATTAATGGATTTGAGAATAGAACTTGTGAGAAGGGCAAGCTGAGCAGGACCCTGAAGAGACCCCACTGCCAAAGCAAAACTGCTCACTCAGCTATATTGTTCAAGGAAGGACTCACTGCCACAGACTCGAGCTTGTGCAGAGGTTAGGATGATTAATATGGGGATCCAGGAATCTTCCCTGAACACCCGTATTCCTAGTGGAGGCATGGGGTTCTTTTCTAAGATCTGCCAGATGGAAAAGGGGAGGAAGCAGAATTATGATGAATATATGTTCTACCTCTGCTGAAATTGCCTGAGGCCAGCATTTGGTTGGGAGCACAGTCTGTGAAAGGGTGTGGTCAGGAAACTGTAGGTTCTTTTATGAGCATCATAAGCGTGCAAGGGCAAGAGAAATCAGGTCAAGAACAATGAAGGTTAATCTACTCTGCAAGTTGAGAAAATTTAAGCCCATACTCTAATACTTCCAAAGCCACTCAGCTTACTAGCTTTCCATTTTCCAAAACACACTAACTACAATTACCTAATTTGAGCCCAACAATCCTGTAAATTAGATTTAGAGAATTTTGAGTTAGATACAACCTCAGAGTTCAGTGCTTTAAAATATATTTGGCTGTAAAATAATCTCACACAAAGATCCAATATGAAAACATAAGATGCTGTGGGTGAAGCGAGGAAGATGGCTCAGGACCTTGTTGAATGCTAACTACACTTCCCCCCAGCCCCCAGCCCCTGAGCCTACTTTGCACTTGAGGGCTCTGATTCAGAGTTGAGATTGAGAACCACTGATCCAGTAACATAATCCCAATTTTTAAGATGAAGATATTGAAGACCCAGAGGTGAAGTGATCCATCCAGGGTCCCACAGAGAATATACAGCCAAGCAAGCAATCTTTTTGAACTGAATTGACTATGGAAATAGAGGCATCATATTATCAATGCCATTTGTCAGTGAAAACCCTAAACCTTGGGGCAACTATATGACTGTCTAAGGTCACAGGCTAATAAGTTCTTGGATGAGAATCAAGTCATCTGAAGTTACATGTAATAGACCTATAAGACAATCAATATTTATGAATTTATAATGGCAATTATATTACACTGCAGTTCATAACCAATTAATCAGAATCAGCTGGAAGTTTTGTTTTCCACATGTGCATGTTAAGGTCCAGTCATACTTCCACAAAGGCAAACTTATCAGTGCTGGAATTTGAGTATGTGTGAGTTGAAAAGCTCCCTGAGCTATTCAGATACAACTTCATGGTAAGAAGACTCAGTACACAGAGATTTAGTGTCTGTTTCATAAAGAAAGCTTGGCTTTCAGAGAAGACGTTAGAAGGTAGTATGGACCAACACTTACAGAGCATTTTGCAGGTATGTGCCGTCTCTGTGTTGACTACCTTGGGCATAGAAGTGGAGAGCTGAGGACCACACACCATATTTTTATCCTATCTCCCTCTTACCTTCAGCTGATTAGCAATGTTATAAAGTCTGCAATCAATATCTGGTCATCTGCATCAGTAGGCAACAAAATACTCATATTCTGAATGGAATCAATCATAATAAATTTGAAAATATTCCCATTCTCAAAGAAAAGGGATCTCCTTTGCAATAAGGTCTCCAATATTGAAGTCCTTATTTTACAGAATTTTTCACAGAAATTGTCAGTCTATTAAATGTTAATTTATACTAAATTCATATTAACTATTGATATAAAATTTAATATTACACATATAAAATTATAAATTAATTACATAAAGTTAAACTATTATAGAACAAGTGGATGTTACTTTGACCACCAACCTCAATCCCACTCTCTTTCCCAGAGATAACCACTGTTATCAGTGAGGTACATTATCCTTACAGATTTTTCTATGCATTATGAAAACTCAATGCTGATGATAAACTGTGAAACATAGATGGCTCCTTGTTAGGAACTGTTGCCAATCGAGAATACTCATTTATCACAAGCTCCTCATTAATTGATTTATGCTAAAATTCCCTCTCAGATTTTGGGAAACACTCAAAAACATGCAAGAACAAAGTGGCAAGGCTGGGACTCAGTTATAGACTTTGTAACCTTTGCCTGAGAGTTGGAGGAATCAGAAGCCTCCCTGACAGACCCCAGGATAATTTGGCTCTCTTCAGAAGCAGATGGCTCATTGGCCTGAGGCTGACTGTGGAGAGGAAAGGCAGAGAGAGGTAACAAGCTGGCTTGTTCCCATTTAAGAATTAGAGGAAAAACTTGGTCTTTATCTTGCAGGGTTTCCAGCCCACAGGTAAAAAATTTGAAGGATGGCAAAAATAGAAATTCAAAAGGATTTCTCTTTCAAATGTTGATAATGCTACTAGAGCCCCACTTTTCTGAATTTTTCTAAAATGAAGGATATCAATATGTATTGTTAGTTAATACTTATGATGAGGTACAAAGAATAAAACCTTTCTTTGTGAAGCAGAGAAACATTTATGATAACACTTGTCCCTGCTCTCTGAACCATCAGTATAGGAAACTAGAATTTAAAAAATCAGTACATTCTATACCGTTTTGGATTATTTTTTTGGTCATGCATAATTCACATAGTTCAGCTCATATTTAATCCTCCATCCTACTCAAACCTATTTTTCAGTGATTGCCTGGATGTCAATGGTGATTTTGTACATTTTACAGTCACTTGCATAAAGTGGTAAATGGAAAAAAATTCTATTTTCTATTTTCTGGCAGGTTTTATTTTTTCGCTTCATTTGCAAAAATGTCCAAATCCAAAACTCACACTTTAGAGGTGCAATTTTTGGTTCTAGCTGTATTTTTAAGAATTTACAGATGGAGTTAGTTGCTCATTCTATCCTTTCATTTTCTCTAAAGCAATATACTTTCTGAAGTGTGAATGAGAAAGATTGGAGATACCTGGTGAAAGAAATAAATTCAGTCAAAATTTGTCCTCTTGAGTGTAAATTATATATTGTTATTCTGGTATTCTACTAACATTAACACAACCAGTGAACAATTCTAAATGTATATGTTCCTCTGCCCTTTCATCTTAAAACCTTCTGAGGGAAGAAACTGCTATTTGATGGTCTACAGACTTGCAGGTCTCTACAAATCAAATTGCTCATCAAATTGACCAATGGAGCTTTTTAAAATATATTGATGCCAGGACCCATCTACAAGTTCCTGACTTGGGTATCTCATGTTTAAAATTGTGTCCAATGATTATAATACATAAAATATCATTCGTTTGTATAACAAGGGCAAGTAAAAGTATTAACTACACTGAGCCCTTTGTAGGAGAAACATTATTTGATGGAACACTTCAATAATAAACCACATAATCCATTAAACTGAGATTCTTTGCACTTATTTTTAAGGTTGTAGGCTAGAATATGTACAACTCAAGGTCCCCTCCAAATATAACATTTGTGATTTTTCCCTGTCAAATGTCAGCATTTGTGCCAATCAGCTGCAATATTGATTGAGAAATACAGGAACCTAGACTTGTGGATTAAGTATTCTCTTTAACTGAAATGCTTTCAAGTTGTTTGGGATATATGAGAGACATTGAATGAATCACTAAGAATATTCAAAATGGAAAATAAATCTTTCTTCTCTCCAACTAGAATAATGCCTCTGGAAATATATTAATGCATCAAGTTGCATAAACTTGATGACAAAGTTATTATCATTATTTTCTTACTTATCTCCTGACTCTTCCTTTATGAATATATTATACTTACAGGAATTCTATTTAATAGTAACCTAGCAACAACATGCCTGAAGGAGGTTGTTATTTCACTGAAGATAGGAAGCTTTGTAATGGAGAGACAGTGTAAGACTCACATTCTCTATGCACTAGAAGATCTCATGGAAAAATCTTATCATCCCCCTTCCTCAAAAAGTAGTTAGGCTAGCTATGGAAAAGATCTCAGTTCCCTCCATTTTACTATTTTGTTAATAATTTTGAAACATATGTGATAAATATTCCAATTTTAAAAATTTAAGAAAACAACAATGAGCAGCTGTTGTAGATTTTATTTTTATTTGTGAAAAAACAGATGCAAAAACCTAGTATGTGGATTTTGGTTACTTTCTGGGGTCAGCCTCTCCCTGACTCAAACTCTGATTGACATGACTACTGAAAAGTTCACAATTCTTGAGATTTTGACTTTCTATGGTAAATAATTGAACAGCATGGCTGAGTGAGTGAAAATATTGTTATTGTCTTCCATTCCTGAGACAATTTGCTAAGACAAGAGGTTGAATAATTCCTGCATTTTTCATTAGTTGGAACATTTTATTGATCTTTATGATAAAATGTGCAATAAGAATGTAAAGTGTTATTGAAATAATACATCATTTTTTTCTTTTGTGACTTTATTTTTAAGCTTGATACACCAGGGCTGCTTTATTTTCTCACAAGATAAACATAACTTGATAGCACCTTTAATATACAGTACCCCAAGCAGAAAATCATCTCCAGAGAAACTTTGTTATTAACATACATATGGGATATGCAAATGCAAAAAAAATTATTTACACAAAATTTTCTTTAAGGATGTAAAGAACCTATTTTCTACTAAGTCTTTAACACAGTCCTGAGATGTGGGGGAGAGTCAGTATGGTTACATGTTTTATTTGTTCATTCAAAAGGTCCTTATTGGGAGACCTTCAAGATGACAGAGGAGTAAGATGTGGAGATCACCTTCCTCCCCACAAATACATCAGAAATACATCTACATGTGGAACATCTCCTACAGAACACCTACGGAATGCTGGCAGAAGACCTCAGACTTCCCAAAAGGCAAGAAACTCCCCATTGACTTGAGTAGGGCAAAAGAAAAAAGGAAAAAATGGGAAAAAAGAATAGGGATGGGACCTGCACCTCTGGGAGAGAGCTGTGAAGGAGGAAAACTTTCCACACACCAGGAAGCCCCTTCACTCGTGGAGATGGGTGTGGTGGTGGTGGGGAAGCTTCTGAGCCATGGTGGAGAGCACAGCAATAGGGGTGCAGAGGGCAAAGCAGAGAGATCCCCTCACAGAGGATCAGTGCTGACCAGCACTCACCATCCTGAGAGGCTTGTCTGCTCACCCGCCGGGATGGGTGGGGGCTGGGAGCTGAGGCTTGGGCTTCAGAGGTCAGATCCCAGGGAGAGGACTGGGGTTGGCTGCATGAACACAGCCTGAAGGGGGCTAGTGTGCCACAGCTAGTTGGGAGGGAGTCTGGGAAAATGTCTGGAACTGCCTAAGAGGCAAGAGACCATTGTTTCAGGGAGCACAAGGAGAGGGGATTTAGAGCACCGCCTAAATGAGCTCCAGAGAAGGGCATGAGCCATGGCTATCAGTGCAGACACCAGAGGCAGACATGAAATGCTAAGGCTGCTGCTGCAGTCACCAAGAAGCCTCTGTGCAAGCACAGGTCACTATCTACTCTTCTCCTCCTAGGAACCTGTGCAAACTGTCACTGCCAGGGTCCTGTGATCCAGGGACAGCTTCCCTGGGAGAACACACTGCATGCCTCAGGCTGTTGCAACATCATGCTGGCCTCTGCTGCTGCAGGCTTCTGCAGCATTCTGTACCCCTCACTCTCCCCAGCCTGAGAGAGCCAGAGCCACCGAATCAGCTGCTCCTTTAACCCCATCCTATCAGGGTGGGGAACAGACACCCTCAGGCAACCTACATGCAGAGGCAGTGTGAAATCCAAAGCTGAACCCCAGGAGCTGAGTGAACAAAGAGAGAAAAGGAATTTCTCGCAGCAGCCTCAGTAGCAGTGGATTAAATCTCCACAATCAACTTGATGTACCCTGCATCTCTGGAATAGCTGAATAGACAACAAATCATCCCCAAATTGATGCAATGGACTTTCTGAACAACTGTAGATTTGGGGTTTGCTTTCTGCATCTAATTTGTTTCCCATTTCATGTTTATCATAGTTTAGTATTTAGAGTTTATTATCATTGGTAGATTTGTTTATTGATTGGGTTGCTCTCTTCCTTTTATATATATAGAGAGATGTATATATACATATATTTCCTTTTCTCTTTTTGAAAGTGTGTATGTGTATGCTTCTTTGTGTGACTTTGTCTGTATAGCTTTGCTTTTACCATTTGTCCTATGGATCTGTCTCTCCTTTTTTTTTTTTTTTTGTAGTACAGATTTTAGTGCTTGTTATCATTGGTAGATTTCTTTTTTGGTTTGGTGGCTCTCTTCCTTCTTTCTTTTTTTAAATTACTTTAAAATTTTTTACTTTTAATAGTTATTTTTTATTTTAAAAATATTTATTTATTTATTTATTTACTTCCTTCTTTTTTTTTCTCACATTTCTTCTGAGCCTTGTGGCTGACAGAGCCTTGGTGCTCTGGCCGGGTGTCAGGCCTGTGCTTTTGAGGTGGGAAAGCCAAGTTCAGGACATTGGTCCAACAGAGACCTCTAAGCTCTATGTAATATCAAATGGCAAAAGCTGTCTCAGAGATTTCCATCTCAATGCTAAGAACCAGCTCTACTTAATGACAGCAAGCTACAGTGCTAGACACCCTATGCCAAACAACAAGCAAAACAGGAACACAATCCCACCCATTAGCAGAGAGGATGCCTAAAATCATAATAAGGTTACAGGCACCCCAAAACACTACCACATGCGGTCCTGCCCACCAGAAACAAAAGATCCAGCCTCATCCACCAGAACACAGGCACTTGTCCACTCCAACAGGAAGCCTACACAACCCACTGAACCAACCATACCCAATGGGGGCAGTCACCAAAAACAAAGGGAACAATTAACATGCTGTCTGTGTAAAGGAGACCCCAAACACAGTAAGTTAAGCAAAATGAGAAGAAACACACAGCAGATGAAGGAGCAAGGTAAAAACCAACCTGACCTAATAAATGAATAGGAAATAGTCTACCTGAAAAAGAATTCAGAGCAATGATAGTAAAGCTGTTTCAAAATCATGGAAATAGAATGGAGAAAATACAAGAAATGTTTAACAAGGACCAGAAGAACTAAAGAGCAAACAAACAATGATGAACAACACAACAAATGAAATTAAAAATTCTCTGGAAGGAATCAATAGCAGAATAACTGAGGCAGAAGAATGGATAAGTAACCTGGAAAATAAAATAGTGAAAATAACTGCCAAAGAGCATAATAAAGAAAAAAGAATGTAAAGAATTGAGAACAGTCTCAGAGACTTCTGGGACAACATTAAATGCACCAACATTCGAATTATAGGGGCCCAGAGAAGAAGAGGAAAACAAAGGGACTAAGAAAATATAGGAAGAGATTATAGTTGAAAACTTGCCTAATATGGTAAAGAAAAATAGTCAATAAACTCCAGGAAGCACACAGAGTCCCATATAGGATAATGCAAGGAGCAACACACCAAGACACATATTAATCAAACTATCAAAAATTAAATACAAGGAAAAAAATATTAAAAGCAGCAAGGGAAAAACAGCAAATAACATACAAGGGAATCCCCATATGGTTAACACCTGATCTTTCAGTAGAAACTCTGTAAGCCAGAAGGGAGTGGCAGGACATATTTTAAGTGATGAAAGGGAAAAAACTACAACCAAGTATCTCATGCAGATTTGATGGAAAATGAAAACCTTTACAGACAAGAGAAAGCTAAGAGAATTCAGCACCACTAAACCAGCTTTACAACAAATGTCAAAGGAACTTCTCTAGACAGGAAACACAAGAGAATGGAAAGACCTACAATAACAAACTGAAAACAATTAAGAAAATGGTAATAGAACATACATATTGCTAATTACCTTCAATGTAAATGGATTAAATGTTCCAACCAAAAGACATAGACTGGCTGAATGGATAAAAAAACAATACTTATATATATGCTGTCTACAAGAGACCCACTTCAGACATAGGCACAAATACAGACTGAAGTGAGGGGGTGGAAAAAAAGATATTTAATGCAAATGGAAACCAAAATAAAGTTGGAGTAGCAATTCTCATATCAGACAAAATAGACTTTAAAATAAAGACTACTATAAGAGACAAAGAAGGACACTACATAATGATCAAGGGATCAATCCAAGAAGAAGATATAACTATTGTAAATCTTTATGCACCCAACATAGGAGCACCTCAATACATAAGCCAAAAGTTAACAGCCATAAAAGGGGAAATCAACAGTAACACAATCATAGTAGGGGACTTTAAAACCTACATTCAACAATGGACAGATCATCCAAAATGAAAATAAATAAGGAAACACAAGCTTTAAATGATACATTAAACAAGATGGACTGAACTGTTATTTATAGGACATTCCATCCAAAAACAACAGAATATACTTTCTTTTCAACTGCTCATGGAACAATCTCCAGGGTAGATCATATCTTGGGTCACAAATCAAGACTCCATAAACTTAAGAAAATTGAAATTGTATCGAATATCTTTTCTGACCACAACAGTATGAGACTAGATATCAATTACAGGAAAAAATCTGTAAAAAATACAAACACATGGAGGTTACACAATACACTACTAAATAACCAAGAGATCAGTGAAGAAATCAAAAGGGAAATGAAAAAATACCTAGAAACAAATAACAATGGGAACACAATGACCCAAAACCTATGGGGTGTAGCAAAAGCAGTTCAAAGAGGGAAGTTTATAGAAATACAATCATACCTCACGAAACAAGGAACATCACACACACAAAAAACCTAACCTTACACCTAAAGCAATTAGAGGCAGAAGAACAAAGAAACCCTAAAGTCAGCAGAAGGAAAGTAATCATAAAGATCAGATCAGAAATAAGTGAAAAAGAAATGAAAGAAACAATAGCAAAGATCAATAAACCTAAAAGCTGGTTCTTTGAGAAGATAAACAAAAATGATAAAACATTAGCCAGACTCATCAAAAAAAAAAAAAAAAAAAAGGGAGAAGATCCAAATCAACATAATTATAAATGAAAATGGAGAGGTAACAACTGATGCTGCAGAAATACAAAGGATCATGGGATTACTACAAGCAACTGTATGACAATAAAATGGACAACCTGGATTAAATGGACAAATTCTTACAAATGCACAACCTTCTGAGACTAAACGAGGAAGAAACAGAAAATATGAACAGACCAATCACAAGCACTGAAATTGAAACTGTGATTAAAAATCTTCCAACAAACAGAAGCCAAGGACCAGATGGCTTCACAGGAGAATGCTAACAAACATTTAGAGAAGACCTAACACCTATCCTTCTCAAACTCTTCCAAATTATAGCAGAGGGAGAAACATTCACAAACTCATTCTATGAGGCCACCATGACCCTGATACCAAAACCAGACAAAGATACTATAAAAAAGAAAATTCCAGACCAATATCACTGATGAATGTAGATGTGAAAATCCTCAACAAAATTCTAGCAAACAACTTCCAACAAGCACATGAAAAGGATCACACACCCTTGTCAATTGGGGTTTATCCCAGGAATGCAAGGATTCTTCAATATATGCAAATCAAACAATTTAATAAACCATATTAACAAATTGAAGGATAAAAACCATATGATCTTCTCAATACTTGCAGAAAGAGCTTTCAACAAAATTCAACACCCATTTATGATAAAAACCCTCCAGAAAGGAGGCATAGAGGGAACTTACCTCAACATAATAAAGGTCATATATGACAAACCTATAGCCAGCATTTTTATCAATGGTGAAAAAATGAAAACATTTCCTCTAAGATCAGGAGCAAGACAAGGTTTTCCACTCTCACAACTATTATTCAACATAGTTTTGGAAGTTTTAGCCATAGCAATCAGAGAAGAAAAAAGTAAATAAAGGAATCCAAATGGGAAAAGAAGAAGTAAAGCTGTCACTGTTTGCAGATGAAATGATACTATACATAGAGAATCTTAAAGATGTTACCAGAAAACTACTAGAGCTAATCAATGAAATGGGTAAAGTAGCAGGATAAAAAATTAAGGCACAGAAATCTCTTGCATTGCTATACACTAATGATGAAAAATCTGAAAGAGAAATTAAGGAAATACTCTCATTTACCATTGCAACAAAAAGAATAAAATACCTAGGAATAAACCTACCTAAGGAGACAAAAGACCTGTATGCAGAAAATTATTAGACACTGATGAAATAAATTAAAGATGATACAAATAGATGGAGAGATATACCATGTTCTTGGATTGGAAGAATGAACATTGTGAAAATGACTCTACTACCCAAAGCAATCTACAGATTCAGTGAAATCCTTATCAAGCTATCACTGTTATTTTTTACAGAACTAGAACAAAAAATTTCACAATTAGTATGGAAACACAAAAGACCCCAAATAGCCAAAGCAATCTTGAGAATGAAAAATTGAGCTGGAGGAATCAGGTACTGTGACTTCAGATTATACTACAAAGCTACAGTAATCAAGACAGTATGGTACTGGCACAAAAACAGAAATATAGATCAATGGAAAAGGATAGAAAGCCCAGAGATAAACTCACACACATATAGTCAACTTATCTTTGATAAAGGAGGCAAGAATACACAGTGGAGAAAAGATATCCTCTTCAATAGGTGGTACTGGGAAAACTGGACAGCTACATTTAAAAGTATGAAATTAGAACACTCCTTAACACCATAAACAAAAATGAACTCAAAATGGGTTAATGACCTACATGTAAGGCCAGACACTATAAAACTCTTAGAGGAAAACATAGACAGAACACTCTATGACATAAATCACAGCAAGATCTTTTTAGACCCATCTCCTAGAGAAATGGAAATAAAAACTTAAATAAACAAATGGGATCTAATGAAACTTAAAAGCTTTTGCACAGCAAAGGATACCATAAACAAGACCAAAAGACAACCCCCAGAATGGGAGAAAATATTTGCAAATGAAGCAACTGACAAAGGATTAATCTCCAAAATTTATAAGCAACTCATGCAGCTCAATAACAAAAAAACAAACAACCCAATCCAAAAATGGGCAGAAGAACTAAATAGACATTTATCCAAAGAAGATATACAGATTGCCAACAAACACATGAAAGAGTGCTCAACATCATTAATCATTAGAGAAATGCAAATCAAAACTACAATGAGATATCATCTCAAACAAGTCAGATTGGCCATCATCAAAACCTCTAGAAACAATAAATGCTGGAGAGGGTGTGGAGAAAAGGGAACACTCTTGCACTGCTGATCGGAATGTAAATTGATACAGCCACTATGGAGAACAGTATGGAGGTTCCTTAAAAAACTACAAATAGAACTATCATACAACACAGCAATCCCACTACTGGGCCAATACCCTGAGAAAACCATAATTCAAAATGACTCATGTACCAAAATGTTTATTGCAGCTCTATTTACGATAGCCAGGACATGGAAGCAACCTAAGTGTCCATCAACAGATGAATGAATAAAGAAGATGTGACACATATATACAATGGAATATTACTCAGCCATAAAAAGAAATGAAACTGAGTTATTTGTAATGAGGTGGATATACCTGGAGTCTGTCATATAGAGTGAAGTAAGTCAGAAGGACAAAAACAAATACCATATGCTAACACATATATATGGAATCTAAGAAAAAAAATGTCATGAAGAGATTAGTGGTAAGACGGGAATAAAACACAGACCTACTAGAGCATGGACTTGAGGATATGGGGAGGGGGAAGGTTGGGCTGTGATGAAGTGAGAGAGAGAGTGGCAGGGACATATAGACACTACCAAATGTAAATTAGATAGCTAGTGGGAAGCTGCCGCATAGCACAGGGAGTTCACCTCTGTGCTTTGTGACCACCTAGAGGGGTGGGATAGCGAGGGTTGGAGGGAGGGTGACACAAGAGGGAAGAGATATGGAAACATATGTATATGTATAATTGATTCACTTTGTTGTAAAGGATAAACTAACACACTATTGTAAAACAGTTATACTCATAAAGATGTTAAAAAAAAAGATTAAAAATAAAAAAAAATAAATCACACAAAGTCGATTGTATTTCTACACACTAATGCACAAATAGAAAGCAAATTTTAAAAGAAAAAATAAAACCAATTACAACTCCAGAAAATGAAATATGTACATATATCACAAAACACATGCAGAATTTGTATGCTATGAACTAAATATTCCTGATGTAAGAAATCAAAAAGAACTCAATAGATACACTTACAATATTTATGGATTTGAATGTTCAACATAGTAAGCATGTCAGTTCTCTTCAAATTGGTCCATACATTTAACACAATACTAATCAAAACTTCAGGAGATGATTTCGTAGATATTCACCAGGTGATTGTAAAATTTATATGAAAAGGCAAAAAAACTGCAACAGCTACAATAATTTAGGAATAGAAGAAGTACGTGGAAGGAATCATATTACCAATTTTAAGACTTAATATAAAGGGCTACAATAATCAAAATATTGTGGTATTGCCAAAGGAATAAAGACTTAGATGAATGGAAGAGAATATTCTAGAAATAGACCCAAACAAATATGAACAATTTATTTTTGACAAATTTGCAAAAACAAATCAGTAAAGAAAGGTTAGTTTTTTTTTTTAACAAAAGGTGTTGGACTAACTGATCATACATATGTAAAAAAATAAACCTCAAATTAAACATCACACCCATACAAATATTAACTCAAAATTGATTATAAATATAAAACATAAGAGTATAAAACACCTAGAAAGATATTTAGGAGAAAAATCTTTGAGACTTAGTCTGAGACAAAAAATTCTTAGATAACCAAAAGTATAGTCCATAAAAAATGATAAATTGGATTTAATCAAAATCAAATATTTTTCTTCACAGAAAACACATCTAAAGAATGAAGACAAGTGACCAAATCAGAGAAAATATTTACAATATTTACACATATCCAGCAAAAGACTTGTATGTAAAATATATAAAGACAAATAAAGCTCAACAATAAGAAAATAACCAACCATATGGAAAACCAGGTGAAGGATTTTAGCCAAAACTTCACTACAGAGAATATAAGAATAGTAAATACAAACATGAAAAGATATTCAGCATTATTCATCTTACAAAAATACAAATTACAGCCAGGGTGAGAAACCATTGTATTTCCTACTGGAATGACTAAAATTTTAAAAATACTGACAATAATTTCTAGTGATATGTGGAATAACTGGATCTCTCACATATGGCTAGTGAGAGTTCAACATTTCACAGCCACTCTGGAAGATAATTAGATGGTTTCTTATAAGTTTAAACATACACCATTTATATAATCTAGCAATCCTACTCTTAGGCATTTACCTTAGAGAAATGAACATTTACACTCACAATAAAAAACTGCATATTAATGTTTACAGCAGCTTTATTCATATTGCCAAAACTGGAAACAACTCAATGTCCTTCAATGAGAGAATGAGTAAATATATTGTGATAAATTGATAAAATGGAATACTATTTTATGAAAAAGAATGAGCAATAAAAAGAAATGAACTTTTTAAAATCATTTTCCTTCTCCCATTTATTTATTTATTTAAATTTTATTGGATTATAGTTAATTTACAATGTTTTCTTAGTGTCAGGTGTACAGCAAAGTAATTCAGTTATACATATATTCAATGAATGAACTATTGATACATGCAAGTGGACAAAACTTAAAGATATTAGTATGAATGAAAGAAGTCAGTCTTAAAAAGCTAAATGGGATGTGCTTCCATTTATGTAATATTCCCAAACATACAAATCTCTAGTGAGGGAGAACATCATTGTTCTAGGGGTTGGGTTTGCGGGAAGAGTATGACCATAAAGAGATAGCCCAAGAGAGTTTTTGGAGTGATGGAACAGCTTTCTGCCTTATTATGGGCATAGTTACATGTATCTATACATGTGTTAAAATTAATAAAACTGTACATCAAAAGAGAAAGTGAATTGTATGTGATATTAAAAAAATAAAATTTAAAAGCATCGAGGTCATCTAATTTCATAGTAGTATTTCTAAAATGTCTCTCTACTGGTGTTTCACAAATATATGCCAACACCCTACGAATATAAAAGCAAAACAAAATAAAATAGAACACAATAACAATGAAAAGCAAAAGAGCAACAAAACATTTATAAATGAACTGCACTGAAACAAATAACGTATTGTTGGAATTCTGTAATTATGACACACAATACCAAGCTTCTCTTAGGTTTATTGTTAAGAAACTTGGCTCTGTGTAACCACTTGACCTTCTTTTCTTTAATGTTGATATTTTGATTAATAAGCTTTTACTCTAGGGAGGTATTCACCAGTTACTTCTGAAACCTTTCTTTGAGTTTTATAGACTACTCATATGCATAGTAACACTTGAATTTTAATGTACTCTCTAAAGATTATCCAAAAACACTTAATGAATACTCTGGTTCATGTAATAAGATGTTGCTATTCATGCCTTGGGGTTCCAGAGCACATACATATTGAATAGGAATTAATATTTATGGTTATTCCCATAATTATTCTAAAACATGAGGAATCCATGAAGATATTATCTTATTATTGACCTAACAAGATCCAACCCCAAATGTATTTATTTCACAAATTTAAGACCAATGGCTTCATTAACAAGGAAGGTACAATTTACAAACACTTCACATGTTTGACACAACTAAGACTAAACACTCTACTTACAATCATTTGAATCTTTGAAATCATGCATAGATTTTAGCCTCAAGATTTATCTCTTTTGCTTCTCTGGCTGGAAATTTACTGGATTGTCCTTTCTTGAGGTGTTCATTTAAAAGACCTACCTGAACCTTTCAGAGAAAACTTGGTTGTTTAATATTTAAAAGCCAAAATCATTATATTTTTACTGTAAGTACAGTTTTTGAGAAGCTGTTTTGCAGATTTCATCAAAAGTGGTTTGTTCCTCATTTCTTTTAACTGAACAAAGAAATATTGCTCTAAATAATTCATGTCTTTTATAAATATCTTATTTTAAAATAAAAGCACCTATTATGTACCAGGTTCTGAGAAATGCGCTGATAATATAATGGTGTTATAGACTGAATTATACCCCTCCCCCAAAGAAGTCCTAAAGTCCAGGACTGCAGAAAGTGAGTGCAGTTTGGAGACAGGGTCTTTAAAGAGGTAATTAAGTTAAAATGAAATTTTTAGGATTGGTCCTAATCCAATATGACTGATCTCCTTATAGAAAGAGGAGATTAAGACACAAACACACACAGAGAGAAGACCATGCACAGCTACAGGGAGAACACAGTTATCTACAAGCCAAGCAGAGCTCTTGGAAGAAACCTGTCCTTCGGGCACCTTGATTTCAATTCCCAGCCTCCGTAATTGTTGTTTCAGCCACTCAATCTGTGGTACTTTTTTATGGCAGCCCTAGGAAACTAATACAAAATGGCAAAGAAAATAGATACAATATGTGCCCTACAAATAAATCAAGTAAGGGGGCAGAAACAAAGACACTACATAGGCAAAAATTAATACAGATTCTTCTAGGCAAAAATTAATACAGATTCTTCTATCTAAGAAAATTATGGATGCTACAAATGAGTAAAACAGGGATACTCTATTTTTTGGAACATGGAGATGATATTTTAAAGTGAGTCATTCAGCTAAATAAAAGGAAAATTATTTCAGCCAGTGAAAACTATATGAGCAATACGACTGTAACTGGAATTCTCTGAATGATTGGGAGAGCAGTGGGTGGTGGTCAGAGAGGCAGGAAGGGTGGAGCAAGCAGAGCGTCATAAGATTCCCTTTAGAATCTTCAGCTTTTTCTTTTTTTTTTTTTTTTTTTTTTTTTTTTTTTTTTTTTTTACATTTAATCTCACCCTTATCTTTTGACAGCTTCTGGAACACAACCTCTGGTCTTTCTCCTCTGGATTTACTATTTAAGACTGCTGCTTAGTGGTACCCTGTTTTTGTGTTCTAAATGTTGTCTGGATCTACATTTTATTAAGCTCTAGAAAAGAGTAAAATATTAAAGCAAGTATTTCAAATCATTTTTGACCTCAATATTCTGTGACTCTATGAATTTTGTCTATTAATTATTATATATTGCTTAGAACTTTGGATACACATTCAGCAGCAAGACAGGTTAAAAAATATATTTGCTATAAGACTTAAGCTATGGCTCTTTACAAAAGAGGCTTTGAAGTGTGCTTTTATTAGTATGTATTGTATGTATGTATTTATGAATTTACTTATTTATTTATTTATATCTGATCATTCACTTACCAATTGTTTATTTTTTTACTTTTTTAAAAAACTTCTTTATTAGAGTATAATTGCTTTAAAATGGTGTGTCACTTTCTGCTTTATAACAAAGTGAATCAGTTATAATACACATATGTCCCCATATCTCTTTCCTCTTGCATCTCCCTCCCTCCCTTCCACCCTCCCTATCCCACCCCTCTAGGTGGTCAGAAAGCAAAGACCTGATCGATCTGTGTTTTGTGGCTGCTTCCCCGTAGCTATCAATTTTATGTTTGGTAGTGTATATATGTACATGCCACTCTCTCACTTTGTCCCAGCTTACCCTTCCACCTCTCCATATCCTCAAGTCCATTTGCTAGTAGGTCTGCATCTTTATTCCCATCTTGTGCCTAGGTTCTTCTGACCATTTTCTTTTTTTGTTTTTGTTTTTCTGGATTCCATATATATGTGTTAGCATAAGGTATTTGTTTTTCTCTTTCTGACTTACTTCACTTTGTATGACAGTCTCTAGGTCTATCCACCTCACTACAAATAACTCAGTTCCATTTCTTTTTATGGCTGAGTAATATTCCATTGTATATATGTGCCACATCTTCTTTATCCATTCATCTGTTGATGGACACTTAGGTTGCTTCCATGTCCTGGCTATCGTAAATAGAGCTGCAATGAACATTTTGGTACATGACTCTTTTTGAATTATGGTTTTCTCAGGATATATGCCCAGTAGTGGGATTGCTGGGTCGTATGGTAGTTCTATTTTTAGTTTTTTAAGGAAACTCCACCATACTGTTCTCCATAATGGCTGTATCAATTTACATTCCCACCAGCAGTGCAAGAGGGTTCCCTTTTCTCCACACCCTCTCCAGCATTTATTGTTTCTAGAGGTTTTGATGATGGCCAATCTGACTTGTGTGAGATGATATCTCATTGTAGTTTTGATTTGCATTTCTCTAATGATTAATGATGTTGAGCATTCTTTCATGTGTTTGTTGGCAATCTGTATATCTTCTTTGGATAAATGTCTATTTAGTTCTTCTGCCCATTTTTTGGATTAGGTTGTTTGTTTTTTTGATATTGAGCCACATGTGTTGCTTGTATGTTTTGGAGATTAATTCTTTCTCACTTGCTTCATTTGCAATTATTTTCGCCCATTCTGAGGGTGGTCTTTTCATCTTGTTTATGGTTTCCTTTGCTGTGCAAAAGCTTTCAAGTTTCATTAGGTCCCATTTGTTTACTTTTGTTTTTATTTCCATTAGTCTGGGAGGTGGGTCAAAAGGATCTTGTTGTGATTTACATCTTAGAGTGCTCTGCCTATGTTTTCCTCTAAGAGTTTGATGGTGTCTGGACTTACATTTAGGTCTTTAATCTATTTTGAGTTTATTTTTGTGTATGGTGTTAGAGAGTGTTCTAATTTCATTCTTTTACATGTAGCTGTCCAGTTTTCATAGCACCACTTATTGAAGAGGCTGTCTTTTCTGCACTGTATATTCTTGCCTCCTTTATCAAAGATAAGGTGACCATATGGGCGTGGGTTTATCTCTGGACCTTCTGTCCTGTTCCATTGATCTATATTTCTGTTTTTGTGCCATACTGTCTTGATTACTGTAGCTTTGTAGTACAGTCTGAAGTCAGGGAGCCTGATTCCTCCAGCTCCATGTTTTTTTATCCTCAAGATTTCATTGGCTATTTGGGGTCTATTGTGTTTAATACAAAATGTGAAATTTTCTGTTCTAGTTCTGTGAAAAATGCCACTGGTAGTTTGATAGGGATTGCATTGAATCTGATTGCTTTGGGGAGTAAAGTCATTTTCACAATGTTGGTTCTTCCAGTCCAAGAGCATGGTATATCTCTCCATCTGTTTGTATCATCTTTAATTTCATTCATCAGTCTCATAATTTTCTGCATGCAGGTCTTTTGTTTCCTTAGGTAAGTTTATTCCTAGATATTTTCTTTCAGTTGCAATGGTAAATGGGAGTGTTTTCTTAATTTCACTTTCAGATTTTTCATAATTAGTGTATAGGAAAGCAAGAGATTTCTGCGCATTAATTGTGTATCCTGCTACTTTACCAAATTCATTGATTAGCTCTAGTAGTTTTCTGGTCGCATCCTTAGGACTCTCTATGTACGTTATCATGTCATCTGCAAAGAGTGACAGCTTTACTTCTTCTTTTCCAAATTGGATTCTTTTTATTTCTGATTGCTGTGGCTAAAACTTTCAAAATTATGTTGAATAATAGTGGTACGAGTGGGCAACCTTGTCTTTTTTCTGATCTTAGTGGAAATGGTTTCAGTTTTTCACCATTGAGGATGATGTTGGTTGTGGGATGGTCATATATGGCCTTTATTATGTTGAGGTAACTTTCCTCTGTGCCTACTTTTGGGAGACCTTTTATGATAAATGGGTGTTGAATTTTGTTGAAAGCTTTCTCTGTATCTATTGAGATGATCATATGTTTTTTCCCCTTCAGTTTGTTAATATGGTGCATAACGTTGATTGATTTCCATATATTGAAGAATCCTTGCATTCCTGGGATAAACCCCCTTGATCATAGTGTATGATCCTTTAAATGTGCTGTTGGATTCTGTTCGCTAGTATTTTGTTGATAATTTTTGCATCTATGTTCATCAGTGATATTGGCCTGTAGTTTTCTTTCTTTGTGACATCTTTGTTTGGTTTTGATATCAGAGTGATTGTGGCCTCGTAGAATGAGTTTGGGAGTGTTCTTCCCTCTGCTATATATTGGAAGAGTTTGAGAAAGATAGGTGTTAGCTCTTCTCTAAATGTTTGATAGAAGTCACCTGTGAAGCCATTTGGTCCTGGATTTTTTTTTATTAAAAGATTTTAAATCACAGTTTCAATTTCAGTGCTTGTGATTGGTCTGTTCATATTTTCTATTTCTTTCTGGTTCAGTCTCCGAAGGTTATGCATTTGTAAGATGTTGTCCATTTCATCCAGGTTGTCCATTTTATTGTCATATAGTTGCTTGTAGTAATCTCTCATGATCCTTTGTATTTCTGCAGCATCAGTTGTTACTTCTCCTTTTTCATTTCTAATTCTATTGATTTGAGTCTTCTCCCTTTTTTTCTTGATAAGTGTGGCTAATGGTTTATCAATTTTGTTTATCTTCTAAAAGGACCAGATTTTAGTTTTATTGATCTTTGCTATCATTTCCTTCATTTCTTTTCCATTTATTTCTGATCTAATCTTTAACATTTCTTTCCTTCTGCTAACTTTGGGAGGTTTTTATTCTTCTTTCTCTAATTGCTTTAGGTGTAAGTTAGGTTGTTTATTTGACATGTTACTTGTTGCTTAAGGTAGGATTGTATTGCTATAAACTTTCCTCTTAGAACTGCTTTTGCTGTATCCCATAGGTTTTGGGTCATTCTTTTCATTGTCATTTGTTTCTAGGTATTTTTTGATTTCCTCTTTGATTTCTTCAGTTATTTCTTGGTTATTCCATAGTCTGTTTTTTAGCCTCCATGTGTTTGTATTTCTTACTGATTCTTTACTGTAATTGATATCTAGTCTCATAGCATTGTGGTCGGAAAAGATACTTGATATGATTTCAGTTTTCTTAAATATACCAAGGCTTGATTTGTGACCCAAGATATGATCTATCCTGGAGAATGTTCCATGAGCACTTGAGAAAAATGTGTATTCTGTTGTTTTTGGATGGAATGTCCTATAAATATCAGTTAAGTACATCTTATTTTATGTATCATTTAAAGCTTGTGTTTCCTTATTTATTTTCATTTTGAATGACCTGTCCATTGATGAAAGTGGGATGTTAAAGTCCCCTACTACGATTGTGTTACTGTAGATTTCTCCTTTTATGGCTGTTAGTATTTGCCTTATGTATTGAGGTGTTCCTATGTTGGGTGCATAAATATTTACAGTTTTTATATCTTCTCCTTGGATTTAATCCCTTGATCATTATGTAGTGTCCTTCTTTGCCTCTTGTAATAGTCTTTGTTTTAAAGTCTATTTTGTCTGATATGAGAATTGCTACTCCAGGTTTCTTTTGATTTCCATTTGCATAGAATATCTTTTCCATCCCCTCACTTTCAGTCTATATATGTCCCTAGGTCTGAAGTGGGTCTCTTGTAGACAGCATATATACGGATCTTGTTTCTGTATCCAATCAGCCAGTCTATGTCTTTTGGTTGGAGCATTTATTCCATTTACGTTTAAGGTAATTATCTATATGTATGTTCCTAGTATCATTTTCTTAATTGTTTTGGGTTTGTAATTGTAGGTCTTTTCATTCTCTTGTGTTTCCTGCCTTAAGAAGTTCCTTTAGCATTTGTTGTAAAGCTTGTTTGGTGGTGCTGAATTCTCTTAGCTTTTGCTTGTCTGTAAAGCTTTTACTTTCTCTGTCAAATCTAAATGAGATCCTTGCTGGTTAGGGTAATCTTGCTTGTAGGTTTTTCTCCTTCATCACTTTAAATATGTCCTGCCTCTACCTTCTCGCTTGCAGAGTTTGTGCTGAAAGTTCAGCTGTTAACCTTATGGGGATTCCCTTATGTGTTATTTATTGTTTTTCCCTTGCTGCTTTTAATACTTTATCTTTGTATTTAGTTTTTGATAGTGTGATTAGAATGTGTCTTGTCATGTTTCTCCTTGGATTTATCCTGTATGGGACCATCTGTGCTTCCTGGGCTTGATTAACTATTTTCCTTCCCATATTATGGTAGTTTTCAACTATAATCTCTTCAAATATTTTCTAGTCCCTTTCTTTTTCTCTTCTTCTTCTGGAACCCCTATCATTCAAATGTTGGTGCATTTAATGTTGTCCCAGATGTCTCTGAGATGCTCTCAATTCTTTTCATTATTTTTTTTGTTTGTTTTATTGCTCTGCAGTAGTTTGTTGCACTATTTTATCCTTTATTTATGTCACTTATCCGTTCTTCTGCCTCTGTTATTTTGCTATAAATCCCTTCTAGAGAATTTTAAATTTCATTTGTTGTTTTGTTCATCTCTGTTTTTTTGCTCTGTAGTTCTTCTAGTTCCTTGTTAAACCTTTCTTGTACTTTATCCATTCTATTTCCAAGATTATGGATCATCTTTACTATCATTATTCTGAATTCTTTCTCAGGAAGACTGTCTATTTCCTCTTCATTTGTTAGGTCTGGTGGATTTTTGCCTTTCTCCTTCATCTGCTGTAGTTTTCTCTGTCTTCTCATTTTGCATAACTTACTGTGTTTGGTGTCTCCTTTTCACATGCTTTAGGTTTGTAATTCCTGCTGTTTTTGGTTTCTCTCCCAAGTGGCTAAGTTTGGTTCAGTGGGCTGTGTAGGCTTCCTGGTGGAGGGAACTAGTGCCTGTGTTCTGGTTGATGAGCCTGGATCTTGTCTCTCTGGTGGGCAGGTCCATTTCTGGTGGTGTGTTTTGGGGTGTCTGTGGCCTTATTATGATTTTAGGCAGCCTCTGTGCTAATGGATGGGCTTGTGTTCCTTTCTTGCTAGTTTTGGCATAGGGTGTCCAGCACTGTAGCTTGCTGGTCTTTGAGTGAAGCTTGGTCTTGGTGTTGAGATGGAAATCTCTGGGAGATTTTCACTGTTTGATATATATGTGGAGCTGGGAGGTCTCTTGTGGACCAGTGTCCTGAACTTGGCTCTCCCACCTCAGTGGTACAGCCCTGACACCTGACTGGATCACCAAAGCCTGTCCTCCACATGGCTCACATTCACTTCACTCAAAGGGCATCTTCTCAGTAGTTAGGAATCACTCTGGAAAAAAACTTTTACAAGAGAATTTTTCTTAACCTTCCTGGATTTCTTTCCAAAGAATCCAGTTTTCCCCTTGGAGGGTTCCCAATTTTTTATTGACCATGAACTATAAGCTAACTTTCTCCTAGAGGCTAAGTGGTATGTTAATACTATCCCTCTTTCTAGGTTTTCAGCATCCAGAGAGGGAGACAGGCATTAAGAAGCCCCATAAATAAATACACAATTACAAATTGTGATGCATGCTTCGAATGAAACTACCTGGGTACATAAATTAAAAAGTAATTAATGAGAGGACAGTCTATTAATGTGGAACATTTTCATTCCTAAAAGATGGGAAGGAATCAGCTATAGGAAGTGGGGACAAAAACATTCTGGGTATAGGTAATTGCAAATTCAGAGACTTTGAAGTGGGAATGACATGTATTCTAGGAACTAGAAAACAGCCAGGATGGGGGGAGTATAATGTGGCACCAGATGAAGTTACAAAGGTAAGTATGAAACAGATAATGTCTTTGTAGTATATGGTCAGGCATTTGGATTTTATTTAAAGTTAAGTGGAAAGCCAGTGAATGCTAGCAGCATGGTTAGTGAGTTAAATCAAAAGTTACAGCAGAAAAGGGATAAAAATTGTCAGTAGTCTAGATTTCAGATTCTTTTTTTGTCCTTAATAAGACGTTTAAGATGTGTATTTCCCTTTATTTTCTGTATTTTAACTGTAAGTGCATGATTAATTTGATTCTCTCTCCAGGCTAAATTTTATTTAAGCTACTATGTTTGTTTCATTCAGTTTAATATAAGCGATTTTAGAGCAATATTGTATTACATGGGAAAAGAGAACATATTTTCCTTCATTGAAATACCTTTAATAAAAGAATAGAGTAAAAATTTGGAGAAGGATTGTATGTGTGCATTATTATCTAAAAAAATAGAGTGACTGATCTTCATCATACCAAATCTGATTCAAAAAGCCTAAACTCAAACTTTGCTATAGGATAAGTTTCAATAAAACTCAACTCTATTTTGGTTTCTTTACCTATAAGTAAAGAAGAATTCCTTTAACAAGTCTAATTAAACTGAAGAACAACAAATCCATTGTGCTGTGGATTTCTTTTGATGTTTCAACAGTGGTATAATTAAAGTAGGATTTCTATAGGCAGCACACAGAAGAAAGAGGAACAAATCAGCTGATATGAAAGGGAGTACCTTAAAAAAACAGTAAAAAGTATTAAGATTAAAATTATTTAAGAAGCACAAACCAGTACTGCATATAGAGAATGTTGATTTCTTTGAGCTCTTGAAATTACCTTTCAAAGACCAGGGGAAGACCTTAATAAAAGGAAAAATATAGGATGAAGAATAGGAATAGTTTTTTGATAGTACCAGGTAAACAAAATAAAACAAAACACTGGAAACACTTGCAGTTAAAACAATGAAAGTTCTTATCATTTGAGATATTAAAAATAGAGTGAAACAGAACCACATGCCATAAGATGTTCTATAGTTTGAGAACCATTCTTTCCCCCAATGAAATCACAGTTATATAATCATTTTTCCATTATAAGTGGAGATATTAAATAATATCCTGTGCCTACTACTTTTTTAGTACTTTTTAATCTTTTCCCCTTGTTTTGGAAGATCTGTTTATGTATGAAGGATTTTTAACTCTATTGTCTGTGGCAATGATTTTTAAACATTTATATTGATTAATTTTTAATTTTTCTTTCACTGTTCTTTTACATGGAGAAGTGTTTAATGTTTACATATTAAGATTTATCATTATTTTTCTTTTGACTTCTTTCCTTTTTTTTACCCCCCCTTTGGACAGCTTACTAGAATCTAAAATCTACTAAATATCCACAAATTTATCTCCTAGGTCTTCTTACAGTTTTGATTTTTTTTTTTTTGGCAGTATGCGGGCCTCTCACTGTTGTGGCCTCTCCCGTTGCAGAGCACAGGCTCCGGATGTGCAGGCTCAGTGGTCATGGCTCACGGGCCCAGCCGCTCTGCAGCATGTGGGATCTTCCCGGACTGGGGCACGAACCCATGCCCCTGCATCGGCAGGTGGACTCTCAACCACTGCACCACCAGGGAAGCCCCAGTTTTGATTTTTTTAAACAGTTAATACTTCTTCTTTATGAATGTATTCATTACACAATTATTAAGTAAATACACTTT
This sequence comes from Kogia breviceps, assembly GCF_026419965.1. Lineage (NCBI taxonomy): Eukaryota > Metazoa > Chordata > Mammalia > Artiodactyla > Physeteridae > Kogia > Kogia breviceps. Next base: position 28,398,523 of record NC_081328.1, read on the forward strand.
TATTGAAAATGGTTCAAGAAATACCTAAATCTTGGGCTTCCCTGGTGGCACAGTGGTTGAGAATCCACCTGCCGATGCAGGGGACACGGATTCGTGCCCCAGTCCGGGAAGATCCCACATGCCATGGAGTGGCTGGGCTCGTGAGCCATGGCTGCTGAGCCTGCACGTCTGGAGCCTGTGCTCTGCAACGGGAGAGGCCACACAGTGAGAGGCCCGCCTAGCAGAAAAAAAAAAAAAAAAAATTGTAGTTTTGCCTTGTTTCCTCCCCATTTTCTTTCCTCTTACAAAGTCATAAAGTTAACATGTGGTGTATATCATAAGTGTTTTTCTAAGTATCTGTAAATATACATGTTCACACATATATACCCAAATACATATTTATGTATATTACATTATATTAATATTTTCTTTCTTGCTTTTTTATTTAATAACACTCTCAGGTATATTTCTTTATCAAGAAATAATTTTCATTATTTTTAACAGCTGCATAGCATTCTATAATATAGAAGTAATATAAACTAACTTTTTCCACATTAAAGGATATTTATATTGTTTGCATTTAGTTTTGTTAAAATTTTTGGTAATGAACATTGTTTTATAAACATCTTTGTAAATATATGTAAAACTTCTGCAAGTCTTTAATTAAGACTATTAGACAATTGGAATTGCTGTGTCAAATGGCCATGCTTTAAATTTTGATATATACTGCATGCCTTCCTCAGGAAGGATTTAACACATTTCAGTTCCATGGTCACTACCCCTAGCTACTTTGTACTTTGTCAAACAAAATGATTTCCAACTTGATGAGTAAGAAATGATATCTCCTTGCTTAATGAATTTGAATTGTTCTGATTGCTAATGAATTATAACACCTTTTGCATTATTTGTGTCAATTCCTTTTATGTAATCACTTGTGCATGTGTATCAGTTATCTACTGTAAAAATTGTGCTGCATAGCAAACAACCACAAACCCAGTGGCTTAAAAGAATAATCATTTATTTAGCTTATAGTTCTGGGCTGGCTGGTGATATTTCTAATCTAGGTTTACTACGGCATCTGCATTTGTGAGGAGGCATTGCTGACCTTGCCTGGGCTGTCTCGAGTGTTGGATGGTTGGTTGACTGTCACCTGCTCAGGGATGCCACTGGCTGTGATAATGAGGTTAACTCAGTTCTGCTCCTTATGCCTCATCCTCCAGAAGGCTTCTCTGGGCATTTTTTTCATGGAGAAAGCAGAAAAACAAGAGAGGGAATAGGAGCTTTTATGCACTTTTCAAAGCTCTAGTTATGTTATGTTTGCCAACATACTACTGACCAAAGCAGGTTACATGGTCGGACCCAGAAACAAGAGCAGGAGGCCAGGACAGTGGAGACTCTGCCCAGAATGGGAGAACACTGCAAAATTACATAACAAAGGACATGTATACTGTATATTGGAGAAAAAGGAAAATTAAGGCTGTTTTTGCAACCCATAAACCATACCTTGTTTCTAATGGTATGTATGATGTTTTCTTGTTGATTTTAAGGATTTCTCTGTTTTTGCATCCAGAATACAACAACATCTGCAAGTCAATAAGAAAAGGCAAGCTCCATCCTTCTAACAAAATTTTTAAAAGATGGTAAACATCCTGAACAGAGTTCACCAAAGAAGATATCCAAATGGTCAATAAGTATATGAAAAAGTGCCCAGTGTTATTATATATTTGGGACATGCAAATGAAAACCAAGTATGATATTATTATGAAACCACCAGGATGTTGCCCAGGGTGTAAGGCAAAAGGATTTTCATCAACTGTTGCTATAAAATGGCAAACCACTTTGGAAAACTGTTTAGTAGTTTTTTATACAATTAAATGGACACCTCTCCTGTAAACCCAAAATTCCACCTCTAGGCATATATCCAAGATACAGTAGTGAGTTACAAGCATCAATATCTATCATAATAGTAATGAAAGCTGAGATCTTTAAAATATATATTATTTTAAAAATAATGATAAACCCATCGCATGTAAACACAAATATCACCATTTTTAATGAAAACTAAATATATTTTAAAAATAAAAAAATAATTAACAAGAAAATTGAGTTTGTTTCCCTCTTTTCACATTTAAATATTGGCTATAGTCTTAAGATAGATATATTTCCTTTGTTATGAAGATATCTTTGTTTTTCTCATTCTAAGAGTTATTATCAGAAGCATTTTACATTAGTTTTACCTAATACTATTACAGCCTTTGCAAGATAAAATTTACCATCTATATATTGATATAATGTACTATTTTCAAATTTTAAATTACACTTACATTCTTGGAATTAACCTCATTTGGTCATACTGTTTTATTTTATATCTGGGTCTATTTTGCTTTTTTGATTTTTTTGAAATTTGGATGCAAACATTTTTGCATCTGTATTTGTAAATTATATGGATTTATAATTTTCTTTATTTTGTACTGCCTTTGTAATTTTTTTGTTAATGTTGAGGCTATGTGCTCTCAGTAAGATGAATTAGAAAGATTTTCATTTTTAAATATTCTGGAACAGTTTAAGTAGCTTGGGAATTTTCTGTCCCTTAAAAATTTGAAAGAAAGTATGTATACAATAGCTTCTGCCTGGTGCCCTTATTAACAGTATTATTCTTTTCTAATTTGATTTAATGACAATTGGTTATTTTTTATTTCCTAGATTTTTTGATTTTTATATTCAGAAAATGTAGTCAATGTTATAACTCTTCTTCTATGTATTAATTATTTGTAAATGTTGTTTATATTTAGCTTTGACATATACAAATTTATTTTTGTCTTTTGAAGGCAAATGTGGATTAAGTGTTAACTTGTTACTTATACCACATTCCAACAGGATGACCTAATTTTTCTTCTCTTGTGTTCTCAAGATAGAGCTGAATCTCATCTAATTTATGATAAACACTTTTTTTTTGCCGAAAATGTCACCAGGTTTTTATTTAATAGATTTTTACTGTACACATTTTTACTTTTCTCTCTTCTTTTTTTTGAAAGCATATATCTTTGTTTTAGTTACCAAGATAGGTCTTCCATTCCATTTTTTTGTTTTCCTTATTAAAAATAGTTTATAACACTCAAACAACAGTATTGCAGTATAATATTTGGAGTATTTTACATATTAAAATTGCTTTGAAGCATGTGTGCTTTATGTAGTCTTAATATTAGGAATCTTATCATTTTTACTTTACTGCTGAAGTAAACACACAATGTATATTGAATGAGGCAGGTATCTAACTAAATTACCCTTCAGGGTGTAGCTGGAGACTCTGTCTTCAATGACTCAGAATGATCTCAGGTGGCCTCGACCTGCAGTAGCTTGAAGCAGGGTTTCAATTCCTGGCCAGTGACTGAGGTCTGGTTGTAGCCATGAGAGCACCAAATCCTAGCCACTAGATCAGTGGTCAGTGACAAGGCCCTGACCCTATGGCTTTGCAGAAAATAATTCCCACAAAGACAGAAAGTAGTGAAACAAGTAAAGTATTAGGGAAATAAAAAAGAAGTATAATATGTGTGGATAGTCAAATGGGTGGGCTCAGAGCGAGAGTTGTGCTTTCGTGGCAGTTTGAGTCACTTTTACGGGCCATTTCTTCCGTGTTCCCTTTGACCAATCATTTTAATTTGCCTGGTTCATAGTCCACATTTGGCGTATCTCAGGATTTTCCCATGTGTGTGTGCATATCTCTTAGCCAAGATGGATTCCACCAAAGAGGCCTATGGGTAGGTTTGGCCACTAGCATCACTCCCCTTTTGACCTCCAAGGAGCCTTTTTGTGCATGTGTAGTCGGGGAGGTCTCCTGACTTCAAGAATGAGGAATATGTGGTCTCATCTTCTATCTGGGCAGGGACCAGTCTCCTCTCTCAATTGTCCTGTTATTCCAGTCTCAGAATATTGGTCCACAAGGAACAAACTCAAACCGTTTGCCCTGAGGTCCCATCTGTCTCCTGCCTCAAGTCCACTGCTACATAAAGTAATGTAATCATACACCAATAAGATGACAGAATAACAGATGGAAAATCTATTAGTGAGAGCATCAGAGATTAAAATACTAGTGCCAGTGGTGTGGTGTTGCTAATCCTGCATTCTGATCAATGCTAAGGAAAATAGAATTTCAAAGTTTTGTCTCAGCCAGAGCACTGGGGTTAAGACAAGTAGGATATTAATATTTAAAAGTGGAAGAAAATTGAAACATATTCCAGAAACTTAACAGCAGCTGAACATTTGTTGGTGCCATTACTGAAATGAAATAACTCTGAGTATGAGGTGCTGCCCACCCATAAGAAAGCGAGGATAGGCAGAATTTTTAGCAAAGTATAGCAGAGATGCTTAGAGAGAAACTTAAAGAGAAACAGCTCAGACAGAGCTTGAGGGCCATCTAATTCCCATCCTTTTCTAGCTGGGTGGTTCTTGGCATTATCAAACCATTTAAATTAAGAAGCTAGGAGGTTAGAATTTTGACCCACACAATTCACTTAAAAAGGCATCAAGTAGCCCTGGTTTGATGTATAGTTTTATGACATGGTTCTTACAGAAATTTTAGGATTTGGTGTACAGCATTAAAACTACTCTTACAAGCAAGGTTAACTTAACATTTTTCTTAAAACTGTAATTTTTTTTGTTTGCTTTAATGAAATTTTACTGACTGTTTAAAATATATTTTAGTAATCTGATTACTATGCTTTTCACTGCAAATGAGAAAATTCAGTCATAGGTAAATCAAGAGAGAATTTTACTGGTGAAGCTAAACTCATTCTAAAGAGGATTCTGGATTCTTACTGTGTTAATAAAATGTTTAGGGAATGAACTTCTTTTCCCTCATATAAAAAATATGAAATTTACTATTATGCTATTGGAAGAGGAAATGTTGAATAAATTTGTGTTTGTTTGAATGAATGAATAAACAAGTGACTTGCTAAGTGAAGTGTATGGTTTGTGTGGCCTGAAAAAGCCGTGAGAGCTGAGATTGGGGCTGATTCTGATTTGAAAAACTTTTCATTTCTTATATCTCAAAGAGAAGCCAAGCCTCAATAACCTGATGCTGCTGAGTTTAGGGAATGTTCAAAGACAGAAATTTTGCAGTTTTGTCCATAGACATCTTTTCTGGAAGATCTACTCTTGGCATAATATGTGGGCTTCAGTGAAACAAATTTGGAAACTGTCTAGAGTACTCACAACAATAAAATCTTTTGCAAAAAAATCTTCAGCATTCAGGATTTGATAATGGAAATGTGAAAATCCCCTTCTCTGGGTCTGTGCCTTTTTATATGAGTAACTACCATCTTATTTGGTATGTAAATATTTTCCCATAGCCCCAGAGAATCCCATCGACAAATTTATTAAACTTGTCTTATCCAGGAAGTAAATGTCTCTGTAAATCTTCACCATCTGTTGTACCATATAATTGCAAATGTGTAGCAAACATAATTCATGGTTTTATCATAATAAATTTAGATATGTTGCTTAAATGTACTTGACTATTGTATATTCAAAGCAATATGGAATTTTCAGCCTTTCCTTCCCTCCTAGGAACTGTTTTGAAGCTGTCCTTTCCTGTATGGCAAAGGGCTTTTCTTGAAAAAGACACTCTCTTCTCTAGACCTGCTAGACTACCTGGTCCAAGTGTAACAGACAGTAAATGAGATGTCATTAGGTTGAACTGAGCTTCCTCCTAAGAAACATGAATAATTGAAATCCTTCACATACATATTTATTTCTTCCTCTCTGCTTGTCAGTCACTCATCAGGGGCCACTACTGGAAATATACCTGACTAAGACTCAAATGTGTTATTTGACTTTCACCTTGTCACCTTTATTTCAAACGTAAGAGGATTTTACACTGCCTATTTTTTTAAAATTACATACAGTTTCTTATTATAAGAAAATCACCTTTGAGTTAGTTGTCAAAATATTTCCACAATGCTATTATTAAATCACAAGCTTATATTTTCTACATTTCTGAAGTTGACTCTGTACTTGATTTGATATGTGTGTCATTTAATAGGTAGATTATAATTTTAAAAATAAAGAGTTATTTCCATGAAGTGAACTGTTCATTGAGAAATAAGAAGACAAATGGTCTAAACCTTGAAATGAAAATCTATCCATAACAATGTTGAACTGGCAAGCCCTTTTGGAATCCAACATCAAATTCTTGAGCCAGATTCTGCCATTCTCTTAGGCTTTAAGCAGTTTGCTTGAGAGGACTACAAATTAGGTCATCTGATGTCATGGGGTGTTTCATTGGGGGATTACAATCATCAGGTTTCTAGCTCTCTGGGTTCTACTCAAACCTTTTATGCCAACACTGCAGAAGTAATGGCACTCTATCAGATTACTATTCTCTTTATTCCCTAGAATAGGGACTACGAGAGGTGGGATTGTGCCTTTTCTTTCTGAATTCTCTGGGGCTAGCATAAGAAAAACATGCAGGTGGAAGAACAGCAAAAGCTTATTCAATTACTGAATTAGGTTAGTAAACCACAATGAATGTATGTTGAATGAATGAATAAATAGAAAATGTATCTGATGAGAAAAGAAAGGATAACTTTTCCAATTGAGTTTTTTTTTTTTTTTAGATTGATAAAAACTAAGGCAATATCAGCTCATCTAGTCAGACTGTATAAAAATGCACCTGTAGAAAAACAGGTAGAAATGGTAGAAAGAGAACACCTTAAAGGACTGGTGGGTTTCTTGTGAATATCTTCACATAGGAGGAGGTTCCAATGGTGTCCTCTGTGTCTTAAATCATAATCCAAACAGTAAAGGCTGTTTGGAGGTATTTGTGATTCTGTGGCATGTTGCTTAGACACTTGGCTCCCCAATGAATGAAGCAACCAGATTTAACTGAATTTTTCTTCAACTTTGAAAACATTCCATTTGAAAACACTCCAGATCAGTTGATTCACCTAGATATTTTCAGGTAAGTGTATATGTGGAACATGCAGTATATTTCAATGTATCAGATTTTTAAAAGATATTTTAGTAGCGAGAGAAGATGAGTATAAAAGCTTCAAACAAATAGCTCAGCATCCAAATGTTTGTGTACCTTATTACAGTTTTGGTGTATGAGTACAGAATCTAGTTATACCTAGAAAATTATTTTTCTAATTCTTCTACTAAGTTATTTTGTTTAACTGTGTATGCTAATAATATTTGATATTCAAACATTCAAGGAGAGTTATTAGAAAAAGCAGAATAAAGTGAAGAAGATTGCTCACTCTCCTGAGTTTCAAAGAATCAGCACCCACACGTTATCTAACCTGGAGCCTTTGCCTCCAGATGCCTCAGCCATGCACCAAATGTCCAGTTCTCAATAAAACGGAGTGCTCCTTGGCCATCTCTGTTCACAGATGAACACTTGGTCCTTCTTTATATGTCCCTACATTGTTCTGTATTGCGTCTGGTTATCCTACATTTCCTCTACTTTAGAAGCTATTTACTAAGGAGATAAAAGGGGATGGAGGTTGTTTCTCCTCTTGTTTTTGACCTTGGATATGATGACTGCAATCAGAGTGATCTTTCTGAAATGCAATTCCGCTAATGTCATTCAAGTCCTTCTCCAGTGTCCCATAAAGAGTTCTGTTCAAAAACCTGAGTGTCCTCTCAGAACTCCTATAGGCTTCTAGGGAATTAGGTTCTGGATTTAGGATTTGACTTATTCCCTTATCTTCAAACTATGTGAGTTTAATTTTCTTCTTTGTGAATGTGTCATAAACAAAAATAATAATTTAAACACTAAGTTTTAGAACAAGGCATTTTAAATATTACATTTAAGTTAAAAGTTATTTATTGCAAGAATATGATATGATGCATAGATTCAGTCACAGCTGGGTAGATTTTCTAACATTCCTCTTTCCAGACAGGAAGCCCCCTTCAGTCCTTGCTATACATTTGTCATTGATAATATCCACTTATTTTCTGATAATAGGTAAAACCGTAGCCAAAATCAATACTTTTCTGCTTGACCTGAAAGCACAGTAAGGGTAAAGAAATGTGAAAAAGGAGGAGTAAGACAATTGTCTGTAGTTTATTGTCTGAGTTTATCACAAAAACTATTTAAAACTCAAGATAACTTAAAATTTTATCAAAAGTTTCCATTATTATTTAGGCATAGCCAGAGTAATATCATGAAAACAAAAGTCTCAGTGCCTCATCTCAGCTGCTGTCATCTTCAGGTACCCATAAAGGTGGGCTTAAAATAACCAACAGAGAATGAAGAGTAGATAGAAACTAGCATTTATTGAGAATCTTCTTTGTAGAAAGACAATTTTTTAATTATAACAGACGAAGGGTTTTTTTTTTATCAGTTTATCACTGAGGAAGGATTGAAAAGATATCTTACATATAGGTAGCTGCATACGTTTACATGAATATCAATTTTGGAGTAAGTTGTACTTTATTTTCATCTCAATAGTGAGCTCAACAATTCTTATCTAATTTTTTCATTGTTTGCATAAAGTTTTGAATTAAATCAAAGAAAAAATATCATTTTAAATCTAAATTGGATATACTTATTTCACTAGTATAGTTAAAATTTTAGAAACAAGAGTAGGACAATCCAGTAAAAAAATACTATATAGTAAACATATATATAGAATATTTATTTATTTATGCATATATGTACACATACACAGTAAAGTTATATGCAGATTTTGACCACAGAGAGGGTTGATACCTCTAACCCCCCACATTGTTCAAAGGTCAACCATATATATAGATATATAATTTGCTTTAATAAGATAGATTTATATTTATGTCAACTAACCAATGTTTTGTAAACTAGAGTCTGTAATCTGGTAGTAGGTCATGAAATTAATGAGATAACACCAATGCTCTTTTAATTGAAAAATAATGTAGTAGAAATATAAGAGTGCAGCACACATAGAAATGTAAGTATTGCTTCTTGAAGCTTTTGTTTCACATAGAAACATGTTTCATACAGTAAAGTACATACATATATGCATAAACACACATAGATATGTTTATGAATATAGATAAAAATGTGTTTCTTATTGTAAGTGGCACTTAAACATTTTGGGAAAACTGGGCTATATAATACAAGGATGCATAAACTGGTTAAAGACCCAAAGTATCTCTTCTACTAAAATAACAGGAAAAAAAGGAAAGAGATTATAAGTGACACAATCTTTCTCTGAGATAAAGATTTAAAGCTCTTTTGGTGTGGATTATTTCCCTCAGTTATTACTTTTTTTTTTTTATCATCTAACATTGTTTTATTTAATACAGTCCCCCTCGGCTTAATGACATCCCCAGACACATCCCTCCACCTTACCGCCATTCCTAAAGCTTGCAGAAGAGCTACTACATCGTTCAACACCTGGTCAACAGTCACATTCTCCATTCCCTCCTTATTTCTTGTTGGCAGTTTGACAGAGTGTTTAGGGGCAGTTGGAGGAACCACTAGTGTTTAAGCCCCTACTTCACTCAAAGCCTCGACTCTTGAGTTTTATTCCTTTCAGGACCTTAGGAAGTTCACAGTCAATACTCTACCTTCGAACTCAGTCACTAAAATGATCTCAAGGCTAAGGGTTAGATACTAGATTCACTTCATAGGTTAGCTTGCCATGCCTGATTTAAGAAAGTTTTCTCTGCAAACAGTTGTAGCTCATTCTTTTCAGAGACAATTCCTGATTGTTCCCAGTACCTAAACTTATTAAAATCAAAATATCTCAGAACCTTCCCAGCAATTGGTAAATCCACACTGGAGGAGGATTGGTAGAGACATGTTAAATGCACTTGACAGAAATGCCCATTTATTTCACTCACTATTGAATGGGTATTTACTATGCACCTAGTATAAGTCTAGGACTGTCTCAGCACTGGAGATACAGCAAGAAAACTATCGCTGCTTCCTGGAACTTGTTGAGAAAAATAGGAATCAAGGCTCAAAGGTTTTCAAATGGAGCCTCAGTTGGGTCAAATCAAAAGAAGTTAAGGAAATCTAAGTGAAAGTCTTCAATTATATTTAGAATAATTTGCTGAACCCCAGGTGTAGAAATTTCACTGATTGTAAGAAAGTTTCAGTAAAACCCAACCTTTTATTTATTGATATATTTTCACAAGGAAAAAAATTTGTAATTTATTTTACTTTTTTAAACATCTTTATTGGAGTATAATTGCTTTAGAGTGTTGTGTTAGTTCCTGCTGTATAACAAAGTGAATCAGCTATATGTATAAATATATCACCATACCCCCTTCCTCTTGAGTCTCCCTCCCACATTCCCTATCCCATCCCTCTAAGTGGTCACAAAGCACTGAGCTGATCTCCCTGTGCTATGAAACTTCTTCCCACTAGAAATCTATTTTACATTTGGTAGTGTATATATGTCAATGCTACTCTCTCACTTCATCTCAGCTAACCCTTCCCCATCTCCGTGTGCTCAAGTCCATTCTCTACATCTGCATCTTTATTCCTATCCTGCCCCTACTTTCAGCAGAACCTTTTTTTTTCTTTTCAGATTCCATATATATATGTGCTAACATATGGTATTTGTTTTTCTCTTTCTGATTTACTTCACTCTGCATGACACACTCTAGGTCCATCCACTTCACTACAAATAACTCAATTTCATCTCTTTTTACAGTGAGTAATATTCCATTGTATATATGTTCCACATCTTTATTCATTCATCTGTCGATAGACACTTAGGTTGCTCCCATGCCCTGGCTATTGTAAATAGTATTGCAATGAACATTGGGGTACATGACACTTTTTGAATTATGGTTTTCTCAGGGTATATAACCAGTAGTGGTATTGCTGGGTCATAAGGTAGCTCTATTTTCAGTTTTTTAAGGAACCTCCATACTATTCTCCATAGTGGCTGTATCAATTTACATTCCCACCAACAGTGCAAGAAGGTTCCCTTTTCACCAGCATTTATTGTTTGTAGATTTTCTGATGATGGCCATTCTAAACAGTGTGAGATGATACTTCATTATATTTTTTATTTGCATTTCACTAATGATTAGTGATACTGAGCATCATTTCATGTGTTTGTTGGCAATCTGTATATCTTTGGAGAAATATCTATTTACGCTTTCTCCCCATTTTTGGATTAGGTTGTTTGTTTTCTTGATATTGAGCTGCATAAGCTACTTGTATATTTTGGAGATTAATCCTTTGTCAGTTGCTTTGTTTGCAAATACTTTCTCCCATTCTGAGGGTTGTCTTTTCTTCTTGTTTATGGTTTCCTTTGCTGTGCAAAAGCTCTTAAGATTCATTAGGTCTCATCTGTTTATTTTTGTTTTTATCTCCATTTCTCTAAGATGTGGGTCAAAAAGGATTTTGCTGTGATTTATGTCCAAGAGTGTTCCTCCTATGTTTTCCTCTAAGAGTTTTATAGTGTCTGGCCTTACATTTAGGTCTTTAACACATTTTGAGTTTATTTTTTTATGGTGTTAGGAAGTGATCTAATTTCAATCTTTTATCTGTAGCTGTCCAGTTTTCCCAGCACCACTTATAGAAGAGGCTATCTTTTCTCCATTACATAATCTTGCCTCCTTTATCAAAGATAAGGTGACCATATGTGCATGGGTTTATCTTTGGGCTTTCTATCCTGTTCTGTTGATCTATATTTCTCTTTTTGTGCCACCATCATACTGTCTTGATTACTGTAGACTTGTAGTATAGTCTGCAGTCAGGAAGCCTGATTCCTCCAGCCCCATTTTACTTTCTCAAGGTTGCTTTGGCTATTCGGGGTCTTTGGTATTTACATACAAATTGTGAATTTTTTTGTTCTAATTCTGTGAAAAATGCCATTGGTAGTTTGAAAAAGATTGCATTGAACCTGTAAATTGCTTTGGGTAGTATAGTCATTTTCACAATGTTGATTCTTCCAGTCCAAGAACATGGTATATCTCTCCATCTGTTGGTATAATCTTTAATTTCTTTCATCAGTGTCTTATAGTTTTCTGCATACAGGTCTTTTGTCTCCCTAAGTAGGTTTTTTCCTAGGTATTTTATTCTTTTTGTTGCAGTAGTAAATGGGAGTATTTCCTTAATTTCTATTTCAGATTTTTCATCATTAGTGTATACAAATGTAAGAGATTTTTGTGTTTCTGTGCATTGATTTTGTATCCTGCTACTTTACCAAATTCATTGATTAGCTCTAGTAGTTTTCTGGTAGCATCCTTAAGATTCTCTATGTATAGTATCATGTCATCTGCAAACAGTGACAGTTTTACTTCTTCTTTTATGATTTAGATTTCTTTTATTTCTTTTTCTTCTCTGATTGCTGTGGCTAAAACTTCCAAAACTATCTTGAATAATAGCAGTGAGAGTGGGCAACTCTGTCTTGTTCCTGATCTAAGAGGAAATGTTTTCAGTTTTTCACCATTGAGAATGATGTTGGTTGTAGGTTTGTCATATAGGTCTTTATTATGTTGAGGTAGGTTCCCTCTATGCCTACTTTCTGGAGAGTTTTTATCATAAATCGGTGTTGAATTTTGTTAAAAGCTTTTTCTGCATCTATTGGGAATATCATATGGTATTTATCCTTCAATTTGTCAATATGGTGTATCACATTGTTTTGTGTATATTGAAGAATCCTTGCATTCCTGATATAAACCCCACTTGATTTATATATGATCCTTTTAATGTGCTTTTGGATTCTGTTTGCTAGTATTTTGTTGAGGACTTTTGCATCTATGCTCATCAGTGATATTGGCCTGTAGTTTTCCATTTTGGGACATCTTTGTCTGGTTTTCGTATCAGTCTGATGGTGACCTTGTAGAATGAGTTTGGGAATTTTCCTCCCTCTGCTAGATTTTGGAAGAGTTTGAGAAGGAAAGGTGTTAGTTCTTCTCAAAATATTTGATAGAATTCGCCTGTGAAACCATCTGGTCCTGGGCTTTTGTCTGTTGGAAGATTTTTAATCATAGTTTCAACTTCAGTGCTTGTGATTCATCTGTTTATATTTTCTATTTCTTCCTAGTTCAGTCTTGGAAGGTTGTGCTTTTCTAAGAATTTGTCATTTCTTCCAAGTTGTCCATTTTATTGGCATATAGTTGCTTGTAGTAATGTCTCATGACTCTTTGTATTTGTGCAGTGACAGTTGTTACTTTTTTTTTCCTTTCTAAGTCTGTTGATTTGAGTGTTCTCCCTTTTTTTCTTGATGAGCCTGGATAATGGTTTATCAATTTTGTTTATCTTCTCAAAGAACCAGCCTTTAGTTTTATTGACCTTTGCTATCATTTCCTTCATTTCTTTTTCATTTATTTCTGATCTTATCTTTATGATTTCTTTCCTTCCACTAATTTTGGGGTTTTTTGTTCTTCTTTCTCTAATTGCTTTAGGTGCAAGTGTAGGTTGTTTATTTGAGATTTTTCTTGTTTCTTGAGGTACAATTGTATTGCTGTAAAGTTCCCTCTTAGGACTGCTTTTCCTTCATCCCATAGGTCTTGGGTCATCATGTTTTCATTTTCATTTGTTTTTAGGTATTTTTAAATTTCCTCTTTGATTTCTTCAGTGATCTCTTGGTTATTTAGTAAATATATTGTTTATTCTCCATGTGTTTGTATTTTTTACAGGTTTTTTTCCTGTTATTGATATCTAGTCTCATAGCATTGTAGTTGGAAAAGACAGTTGATACAATTTCAATTTTCTTAAATTTCCTGAGGCTTTCTTTGTGATGCAAGATATGATCTATTCTGGAGAATGTTCCATGAGCACTTGAGAAGAAAATGTATTCTGTTATTTTTGGATGGAATGTCCAATAAATATCAATTAAGTCAAATAAATAAAATAAAATCTTAAAAATTGTTAGAATACAATAAATTTTTTTAAAAAATTAAAAGTAATAATAAAAACAAAAAAAAGAGAGCAATCAAACCAATAAACAAACCCACCAATGATAACAAGCACTAAAAACTGTACTAAGATAAACATAAAAAATCAGAAAAAAATCAGTCATGGACAGCAAACCCCAAGTCTACAGGTGCTCCCAAAATCCACCACCTCAATTTTGGGATGATTCATTGTCTCTTCAGCATCTTCACAGATGCTGGGTACATCAAGTTGATTGTGGGGATTTAATTCACTGCTCCTAAGCCTGCACAGAGATATTTCTTTTTCTTTTCTTTGTTCACACAGCCCCTGAACTTCAGCTTTGGTTTTGGCCCCACTTCTGCATGTAGGTCACCCTCAGGCATCTGTTCCCCACCCAGACACGAGGGGATTAAAGCAGTCGAAGCAGTCGTTGATTAGGAGGTTCTGACTCACTCAGGCTGGGGGGAGGGAAGGGTACAGTAGTTATAATTGGAATGTAGGGTGACCCTGCAGCAGCAGAGGTCAGCATGATGTTGCAACAGCCTGAGGCATGCCTTGTGTTTTCCTGGGGAAGTGGTCCCTGGATCACAGGACCCTGGCAGAGGCGGGCTGCACAGACTCCCTGGATGGCAAGTGTGGATAGTGACCTGTTCTTGCACACAGGCTTCTTGGTGGCTGCAGCAGCAGCATTAGCATTTCATGCCTGTCTCTGGTATCCAAGCTGATAGCCATGGCTCACACCCATCTTTGGAGCTCATTTAAGTGGTTCTCTGCCTTCTGTTGGCATATGAGGAAGGAATCCCCTCTCCTCACACACCCCAAAACAATGGCTTCTTTCCTGTTAGACAGGTCCAGACTTTTTCCCAGACTCCCCCCAGCTAGCTGTGGTGAACTAACCCCCTTCACACTGTTCACTTAGCCAACCCCAATCCTCTCCCTGGGGTCTGACCTCTAAAGAGCAAGACTAGGCTACCAGCCCCCACCTGCCCAGGGGTGTGAGCAGACAAACCTGTCAGGCTGGTGAGTGCTGGTCAGCACTGCTCCTCTGTGTGGGAATCTCTCCACTTTGCCCTCTGCACACCTTTTGCTGCACTCTCCTCCATGGCTCTGAAGCTTTCCCCCCTCCAACCCCATCTACTCCAGTGAAGGGGTTTCTTAGTGTGTGGAAAGTTTTCCTCCTTCACAGTTCCCTCCCAGAGTTGCAGGTCCCATCCCTATTCTTTTGCCTCTGTTTTTTCCTTTTTTCTTTTGCCCCTCCCAGTATGTGGGGAGTTTCTTGCTTTTGGGCAAGTCTGAGGTCTTCTGCCAGCATTCTGCAGGTGTTCTGTAGGAGTTGTTCCACATGTAGATGTATTTTTGATGTATTTGTGGGGAGGAAGGTGATCTCCACATCTTACTCCTCTGCCATCTTGAAGGTCCCCCCACCCAGTTATTAATTTTTAGGAAATATATCTATAATCATAATGGGTATTAATTAAAAACCAAATTCAGAGTTTGTGATAAAGGTTTGTTTCTCTAGTGAAAGTGCAGTACTGATTACAACAAATTCACATCCTGACCCAACATGGATGATTTTGTTTGGTTTTACTCACCAACACAGATCAGTTTTAGTCCCACGCAACCATCTCTTAAACTATATCCACCAAGAAGAGTCAGGTGATAGTCTTAAAACAATCAGAATATTTCTATCTAGAGATATTTCCATTTCTATCTAAAGATAGAGATAGATACTAAGGAAAATGCAGCCAGTGACAAAAGCAGAGGGATATATAAAAGCAAGAAGGTTACAGGAAGATAAAAATGAAGAGCAAGAGCAAAACCATTTTCCAGTGGTTGAAATCATCCTCCCCACACCTTTCCAAGTCACAGAAGCAGCTTTAGACCCTAATTCATCTTATCAGGGTAAAGTTGAATAAGGGAAAACGTGAAGCATTAGGATTAAACATAAAACCCATCAACACTGCACTTTCAATTTCAGAGTTAGGTTTTCTCCCAGGTAGAATCCTGTCCGCAGACTCCTCCTAATTCCAGTCTCATTGAAGAAAAACCTTCCTGAGTACAGTGTACCTCCAGAGGAACTTAAGCATTTCACTCCAGTCCTCAACACAGTTAAAATTCCAAACACAGTCACAATGGCTAAAAAATATCTTTGTCTTACGATTCTTGTGCTCTTTTACACTTAAAAAAAATGAGCTAGAAGGAGAATCAGCCTTATCTTCCTATTTTTTTGACCCTTAAGCACATTCACACTTAAAAATTTAATTAGGAGAAGCACCGCCTATGATCTTACCCTAATTTAGAAGTGTTCCTGTGCCATAATATTTTCATTGCTCAAGTTTTGTGAATTGATTACTTCTCTGTGGTTAGTTTACTTTCTCTGAGCTTTCTATTGGCTTTTACTCCTTTTCAGCTGAATAATTTCAAAGAGCAATTATCTTTCATGTGCAGGAAACTAAATACTTGTATGATTTTTGAACTCTAAAATATTTCCTGAACAACTTCCAAGTACTTGTACAGATGAAATACATACATATATATATGTATATATATATATGTATATATATATATATATATGTATATATATATATATATATACATATATATATATACATATATATATGTATGTATTGGGGAGAAAAGTTTTTTATCTTTTTTAAGCTTTGTTTCTGTTTTACTTCTTACAGAGACTTTTCTGGCAAGGACTGTTCTGAAGGACCTTGAAGATCACTTAGAGACCAATGTCTGCTAGGAAATTAAGGGGGAGTAATTCACAAAGAGTTTGGGTTGTTTTTATTTTGAAATTAAAAAAAAAAAATTTCAAACATTAAGAAAAGTATAAAAATAAAATAATAGACAACTATGAACTGCCAAGAAATAAAACAGATTATAACCATATTAACTTCAGACCTCTCATCCTTTTTGTATTTTTCTTTCTTAATAATACATGAGTCCCTCTCCAGCATCCCCATAATATTCATTCTCACCTCCCTTCCTCCCCATGAGTAAACTCATCATAAGGTTGGTGTGCTTCTTTCCAGGGTTTTTTTCTTTCTCTTTTATTAAATAGTTACACAATTTCCCTGGCCTCAGAGTCCTCTATAAAAATGAGTATAATAATATATCTACCTCATTGGACTATTTTGAGGATTAAATAAGTTAGTACATGTAAAATGCTTGTAACAAAGCTTGACACATTATATGGTCAAGAAATTTATTTAGCTAGTAGGTTGTTAGCTAGCTACCAAAACAATATATATTATTCTTTAAATCATTTTAAATTAGATTAGGCTGAACACTATGAAACTGATGATAGTTGACCTTATTTGATCTATAGAAAACCAATTTTAGCTAATTCAACCTGCTATATAATGGTTTCATTTGTATGTACATATAACTTTTCAAATCCAAAATTATTTTTAAGATTATTCTTAGATCTGCATTATTAATATTTACTGCTTTTCAGAATTATATTTTGCCATCATATAGCAATTTATTTAGGCTTTTTCTACTGAGGTTCACTATGTTACTTCTACATTTTCACCATTAAAAACAGAGTAGCAATGAACATGAATGCATATGCTTTCTTGTGCATGGATTAGCTCATATAAAGTAAAACCTAAAAGTAAAATTCTTAAGTTAAATGATATGCAGGTCTTTGACTTCACTAGGAATGGCCAAATTATCTACTAAAGTGGTTAAACCAATATATATTATTTTTTTAAAATATATTTTTAACATCTTTATTAGAGTATAATTGCTTTACAATGATGTGCTAGTTTCTGCTTTATAACAAATGATTCATCTATACATATACATATATCCCCATATCTCCTCCCTCTTGCTTCTCCCACCCACCCTCCCTATCCAATATATATTCTTACTAGTAATTTATTCATAGCTTCATATCCTCAAATACAAGGAAGCTTATTTTTTTGGCAAACAAAATAGCTCTGAATTAGAACTCACTTTTGTATTAATTTACATTTTCCCAATTCCTAATGAAGTATATTTTTATAAATTTATTTTCCATTTGGGTTTTCTCCTCTGTGAATATGCTATTGTACTACAACCCACTTATTTTATCAGTTTACTTACTTTTTACCACTAATCTGTGGAAGGATTTTTATATATTCTGTATATTAATTCATTTTTAGTCATATGCATTGCAACTAACTTTACTAGACTAAGACTTGTCTTTACACTATGTTTATGATGTATTTTTATTAACACAAAAACTTCTCTTTTTACATATACATATACATATATCTATTCTTTTTCAGATTCTTTTCCCATATAGGTTATTTCAGATTATTGAGTAGAGTTTCCTGTGCTATACAATAGGTCCTGTTAATTATCTATTTTATATATAGTAGTGTATATATGTTCATCCCAACCTCCTAATTTAATCCTCCCCCTGACCTTTCCCCTTTGGTAACCATTAGTTTGTTTTTTAAGTCTGTGAGTCTGTTTCTGTTTTGAAAGTAAATTCATTTGTATCATTTCTTTAGATTCCATATATAAGTGATATCACATGATATTTGTCTTTCTCTGTCTGACTTACTTCACTTAGTATGATAATCTCCAGGTCCATCCATGTTGCTGCAAATGACATTATTTCTTTCTTTTTTATGACTGAGTAATACTCCAATGTATATATATACCATATCTTCTTTATCCATTCATCTGTCGATGGACATTTAGGTTGCTTCCATGTCTTGGCTATTGTAAATAGTGCTGCAATGAACTTTGGAGTGCATGTATCTTTTAAAATTATGGTTTTTCTCTGATATATGTCCAACAGTGGGATTGCTAGATCATATGGTAGCTCTATTTTTAGTTTTTTAAGGAAACTCCATACTGTTCTTCATATAAACAATCAAATGGATTGGTCTTTTCCTTGGTGATCTGTTCTTACTGTGCCTTGTTTAAGAAACCCTGCCTTACAGGAGCTCATGAACACATTCTCCTGTGTTGTATGCTAAAAGTTTTAAGTGTTTGCTTGTTGATTTTGACTTTCAAATCAAATAAAGCCATGGTTAGACTTCTTGGTTAAGCAAAGCTAACTTTATTATTCCTATTGTAATAAGGGAAAAAGGCATTTCAGCAGAGTCCTAAAGGTGTCTCTGAAAGAGATACTCAAGGGACAATGTTCCAGAAGAGAAGTGTAACCTCTGTGAAGAATAAAATTAAAATGTTAGAAATGAACACAATACAGAATACCTGAGATCTGGGCCCAAGATCTGAAAAAAGTGAATTTGTCCAAAAAAATGGAATTGATTGACATTGGGCAAATTTGTTAAGGCAATGACATGCATTCTGAGTACTCTTCATTGTTGCTTTATATAAGTATAAATTTCTGTCTGAGATTATATTCCTTCTCCTTGAAGAGCTATCTCTAATATTTCTTAGAGAATAGACGAGTTGGCAATGAGTCCCCTCATTGTTTGTTTATCTGAGAAACACTATATTGCCCCTTCATTTAAAAAAAAAAAAGACTTCAGCTTTCCTCCACTGTTGAGCCCTGATGGTGTGGTGGTAAGTAGAAAAAAATAAAAAATAAAAAATTTTAAAAAAGACTTTTTACTGGATATGGAAGTCTTGGCTGACAAATTTTTCTACAGGCACTTTAAAATTTGTGGTCCTTGTCTTTTAGCTTCTGAAGAGAAGTTTGACATAATTCTTATCTCTGTTCATCTGCAAGTTGTCTTTTTTCATCTGACTTTCTTCAAGAATTTGTATTTTGTTTAACAGTTTGAATATGATAATATGATACATCTATGTATGTTGGCTTTTCTCTTTTTTTTTTTTTTGAGGAAATTGGGTTTGTTGTCTGTCATTAATTTTGGAAAAAAATTCAAACTATTATTTCTTCAAATTTTATTCTGTCTTATCCCTCTTCTTCAGGAATTATAATTATGTGCATGGCAGAGAGTTTGATATTGTCCAACATTCATGGATACTTTGTACGCTTTTTATTCTTCTTCTACTCTTTTTTTCTCTTTTTGGTGAAGCTTGGATAATTTCTATTTACCTATCTTTAAATTCCCTAATTCTTTCCCTGGCTGTATTGAGTCTACTGATAAGATTATTTCAGAAATATTTATACTATCTTATTTTATTTAATTCTGGTGTTTTCCTTTTATTTTTTATAGTTTCAATCTCTGCTGAAGTGATCCATCTCATCTAGCATGTTTCCCAACTTTGTTATTAGAACTTTTAATATTTTAATCATAATAATTTTAAAATAGTAGTTTCAACATCTGTCATATGTGGATATGGTTTTAACAATTCTTTTGTCTCTTGGTTGTGTTTTTTTCTTGCTTTTCTTATTGAAAACCAGTCATATTATGTAGGAAAGTAGAGACTGAGATAAATATGTTTTACTCCTGAAAATAAACACACCTTTCTTTTTGCTAGTCCTTTGTGTGTGATTTTAGCTAATCTACTTAGGAGTTGAGTTGGGTTTGAATGGTTTCTATAATTACTTTCAGTTTACCACTGCTTTAAAATCTCTGGGGGTACTTTTTTTTAGCATGGGGGCTGGTTTGTCAGAGGGTTATTTTCAGTGGCTGCTCCATCCTCAGATGTAGGTCTCCCCTTTAACACATATTCAGAGAGGGTATATTTTTTGCAGTTAGCTTGTTATTTGATACTTGTTAGTCTTGGGTTGGGAATGGGAGATTTTTTTATGTATCTGTTAAGCTTTAGTCTTAGACAATTATCATATCCTAAGTTTCAGGGGTGTGGCATTCTCAGTATTCCTGCCCCTTTTCTGATATATCTCTGAATGAGTACTTATCCATGCCTCTCTGCAAGGGTAGGGAACATTTTCTCCCCCTTGTTCTCTTCTCCTGGGTGCAACAGGTCTTCACCAGTACCCTAATTAGCACCATGTTCGTTGCATTTCTTCTTCCTTCACAAATTAAAGCTTTGTTTCATAGGGGATTTAGAGAAGAAGGATCCCAGCAGAAGAAATTCATGCCTTCTTGCAGTGGCTGTTTTTATTCACTTCCCTAAAGTATGTAACATTAAGAAGATTTTTGTGGGGCTTTTCTAATTATTTTAATGAGTTGGATTAATGGAGAAAAGCCTGCAAGAGACTGTGGACTCCTCCCATGTTTGCCATTCCTAGAGGCATCACCCATCCTTGCTATTGTGCACGCAGACTCTGATAATATATCAAACTCCCTTACTAGACATTCTTACAGTTGTTTCTGCATCCCACCCAATTAAGCCAGAACTTATGTCTTCTCTCCTTCAGGTGCTCGTCTCTTCTTCACTTTTAGTCCAGTTCATTGTCCTACTATCTCACTCTGAGGAGTTCAGAAAAAGCATGAGCTTGTCATTTGTACATTTTTGGGTTTTTTTTTTTTTTTTTTATGTTTAAGAACAACAGTCTTTCCAGATCCATAGATCCCTTATTGAGAACTCAATAAAGTTAATTTTAGATCACAAACTCTGTGCTCATGTTTATGTTCCCAAAGAAGAAGTTTTGTTCCTGAAGACTTGCTTAAACCAAAGAAATTTGTCAATTTCAGAAAAAGTTGGAAACTCATTACCTACAGTAGCTCATGAGACCAAGGAATTTTAATTTTCTCTTAGTAACTGATGTATGAAACTTTTACATGACTTTTAAACTGTCAAGAGTAAGTTGACTCCTGTTCACGTTTAGTTAGTGCACATTTATTGATTAAATTATAATTTATTTTAGAGTATATTTATATCCTTTTTGAAATAAAATGGTATGTAAATAAAAGGAATTCATCTTTGAGTTCAAGTCGTTCTTACTATGTGGCCAAAGGTGATCCACATGTTGAATAACAATAGAATCAAAAAGATATGTGAGGTTGTGAAGTCCCTGGTAAAGAACTTGTGAAAAGTAAGAAGGTGGGTTAGTAAATCCTGAAGCATAAATGCCCAGGTATACTCTTGACCTTGCAAGGAGAAGGCCAAGAGGTTTGGATTATCTTGATCCAAAGGGACAATAAAGAAAGCAGAATACCAATCTATGACCATAAAAAGAGCTCCTGTAACAACAAATATAAAGCTGTCTTTGTTTTTGACTCCACAGGGAAGTTGGGAATAATTATTTTGTCTGTGGCCTTATGAGCCTGAAACAATTCTAACACTTGTTTCAGAAACCCAACAATTCTGTTGGGTTTCTTGACTTGAAGGATAAAAATATTACGATAACTGCTTTGGGTATAATGTATCATTTCTTTTCTAGGTTTTCATCTATTGATTTGGTCTTTTTTTAGTTCTAGTTTTAGAGACTGTTTTAAACACTTTGATAGAGGTTTGAATGGGTCTATCTGAACTTTCATGGGTTCAAACTCAATAATTCTGCTAATATCAGTGGATATTTTAATGCAGAGAGATTCTAGTTCTTCGTGAAAATCTTCAATTTTAGTTGGATTTAGACTCAAGTAAGTCAATGTTCAAATTATCTATGACCATATTATGAATAAGAAAGTCCCAAAAAATTTAAAGTAAAGGGCTATCAGGAGAACATTGACTCTGGCAATTTGAATGGTATACCCCTCTCTATGAATTTAGCAGCTGTGCTGTCACAAAGGAGGAAATGTCAGTTAAACATAGGAAAGTGAGTATCTGAGGGTCGACACACTTACCCCGTGAGCAGTTTGTTGGCTTTAAAGCAGAGGTTGTATAACAATGCAAAACTTTATGCTTAGTTATTTTATTATGTGTCAATCAAAAATATACAAAGTTGTCCTTAAATATTTCAATAAATTTCTTCTTGTAAGTTTAAAAGTAAAACAGAAATTTGAACATTTGACTCTTCCTTATGTTACCTTTATTGATTGCCTACTTTATTTTGTTTTCTTTTACTTTCTTAGTTAACATTGGACAATTATAATTTTTCCCAATGTCATTTTTGTTTATGGTATATGCATTGGTGTCCTAAGAAGAGTTTTCTTCTTATGATCCTTAAAATGACAGATTGGAACATTTATTTGTTTTATTTGTAAGGACGTTGGTTTATTCTAGGTATTATTCTATTTTTGTTCTACAACCTCATAAAAATATTCAATGGGCAGAATATTTTACAAAGGGACTATTTTCCATTTGAGTTTCTCTTGCATACTAAATCTTGTGTTTTTGGTTATGACTTTTCACAAAAAAAAGAAAAGTGAGGAGAAAGCTATGTTCACATTTGCTTCAGGATAAATTCCTGAGTATTATCTGAAGTTGTTTATGAGCTTATCCTTAATGGCTCCAGTGGATTTATCCTTTTCTTGCTTGCAGGATTTGATTAGAGTCAATTTATTTTCATCAGAAAGATTTTGGAGATAGTCATCAAAATCCTTTTTCGACATATAAAGCTTTTCTAAGTCCCTCTGGTTTTCTGTGAAATTTGACAACTCTTTAGTGTTCAGAGTTTTTCTAACTCTGCCTTTTCCATCCCAATTTATGTATATGCTATTCTTTCCATTATGAACTAATTGATACTGCTCTGGGAGGCCTGTCATAAATGAATAAGTGAAAAGTGTTTGTCTTAATCTTTACAGAAAATTTTAGAAAACATGAGTCACCTAGTAGGAGATAGGAAAGGAGGAATAAGAGAACCAAAAATTGATGGAACATATAGAAAACAAATCACAAGACAGGAGACTTAAACACATCAATGTTTACAGTAAATGTAAATAGATTAAACTCTAATTAAAAAGCAGTACTCAGGGCTTCCCTGGTGGCGCAGTGGTTGAGAATCTGCCTGCCGATGCAGGAGACACGGGTTCGTGCCCTGGTCCGGGAAGATCCCACATGCCGCGGAGCAACTAAGCCCGTGAGCCATGGCTGCTGAGCCTGCGCATCCGGACCCTGTGCTCCGCAACGGGAGAGGCCACAACAGTGAGAGGCTCGCATACCGCAAAAAAAAAAAAATAAATAAAAAATAAATAAATAAAAATAAAAAAATAAAATAAAATAAAAATAAATAAAAAGCAGTACTGACAGTCTTGATAAAAATTCAAGACCAAGCTGTGTGATGTTTATAAGAAATATACACTTTGAATATAAAGATACAGAAATTTGAAGGTAAATAATTGGAAAATGATATTCCATGAAAATACTGAGGATATGTAAGCTGGTATACAAAGTAGATTTCACTACAATACATATTGTCTGAGATAAAGGTAATATTTTATAATAAAAAAGAGTCAATTCATAAAGAAGACAATTTCTAAAATTTGTTTTGTCCTTCAATTTGGCCTGTATTATTTCTATTCTCTTATTATTTCCTTGAACATTTAATCAACATATACACATTTAAGAACAGTTGTCTCTTTCATAGTTCTATTCTTTATGCACTTGGGACTGTAATTCATTCTTCTACATTTCTACTTTATTACATTTTAAATGTTTTTCATGCCTGCTGATTTCTCATTTCTGATTGATACTATTCTTAATTTCTCAGGGATGTTTTTGTCATCCAGCTTTACTTAGATTTGTATTTGTACTGGCTCATTAGGACTCTCATTTCAACTTCAGCATCCTACCTCTTAAGAATCCAAATCCTTATTTTCCTCTTTCCTGTGGCCATGGAAGGCAAAGACCATAGCTTACCCATTTTGATAACCAGTTCCTGCTAGGTTCCTCTACAGTCCCCCTCCCAGCAAGTTCACTCTGAATAAGATGAACCAAGTAGAAAAATACATAAAAAGTGACAATATAAAAGGACTTCAGGGTTTCCTTGGTGGCGCAGTGGTTGGGAGTCTGCCTGCCGATGCAGGGGACACGTGTTCGTGCCCCGGTCCGGGAGGATCCCGCATGCCGTGGAGCGGCTGGGCCTGTGAGCCGTGGCCGCTGAGCCTGCGCGTCCGGAGCCTGTGCTCCGCAACAGAAGAGGCCACAACAGTGAGAGGCCCGCGTACCACACACACACACAAAAAAATGGACTTCAGGGTAAAACTTGTGGCATCCCAAATTTAAAGTGAGGAAGATGAGAATGAACAAAGGAGAGAGGAATAAACTAGAGAGTGTCATCTTCTCCTAAGACTATTTCTTTCATTTTTTTGCCCTCAATCTCATGGTTTTCTACCTTTTCCAGAAAGTCACAGTATCGGTTATCATTTCTTGTGTTGGCCACCTCTTCTTCTATAATTTAGTGTTTTTCCTCAATATATAAATAAGCTTAAGTTCCCCCGAACATTTAGTATACTTACCATTCACAGAACTAGAGAAGTAACAATGGAACACAGATCTGAAGATAAGATGGAATGAAATGGAGGAAGGGCAGAGACTGTAGGAGGCATCATCTCAGACCTTGTCTACAGGTCTTGCAGTGGGAGCGGATATCGCTCATTTTTAAAAAACTGAAAGCAGAGCAGCATGGCTGGAATGGTGAGGTCAAGGGAACAGATGCATTCTATGAAATTAGAGAAATATACACGTGATGGATCATCAAGGCCTTGTTGGTCATACTATGGATTTTGCTGTTTATTCTAACAGCAAAAGAAAATCATGGAAGCATTTTAAGGAGATTGGCATGTTTCCTAGTAGAATTACAAAATCATGTTTGAAATGGGAGATTCCAAAGCAGATCCCCTCATTGTATATTCTCTGTATAGGTCCTTGAACTTCTAAAATTAGTTTCTTGGGACTACCCTGGTGGTCCAGTGGTTAAGACTCCACACTCCCAATGCAGGCATTCGGGGTTTGATCCCTGGTAGAGGAACTAGATCCCGCATGCTGCAACTAAGAGCCAGCATGCCACAAATAAAAGAGCCTGCATGCCAAACGAAGATCCCACATGCTGCAACTAAAACCTGACGAAGCCAAATAAATAAATAAAAATAAATATTAAAATATAATAAATAAAATAAAACAAATTTGGTTTCCTTTTGCTGCTATCATAACCTTTTGTGGCTTAAAACAACACATAGTTAAGTCTAAAATGGGTTTTACTGCATTGAAGTCAAAATATCATCAGGGCTGCACTCTCTCTGAAGGTTCTTGGGAAGAATTTGTTTCCTTGCCTTTTCCAGCCTCTGCAGTTGCCTGCACTCCTTAGCTTATGGCCCCTTCCTCCATCTTCAAAGCCAGCAGCATCTTCAAATCTCTCTTTGATTCTCACCCTCTGCTTTCATTATCCCATCTCCTTCTCTGACTCTGACCCTCCTGCCTCCCTCTTTTAAGGACCCTTGTGATCACATTGTGTTCGTATGGATACCATCCCATGATTCTTAATTATATCTGCTAAGTCATATAAGGTAATGTGTTCATAGGTTCTAGGCATTAGTATGTGAACATCTTTTGAAGGGTAGGGGCATTTTCCTGTCTACTACATCTTTCTTCACAGGTTTTATCACATTTTGTAGTTATAGGTTTTTGTGATTATTTAACATTTGTCTCTTCCTCTACACTATAAACTACAGAGGCTGTGTTTTTTTACAATCATATCCCTAGCACTTACTAGCAGAGTGTCTGGTTCTAAATAGCTGTTCAGTAAACACAGGTTGAATAAATAAATTAATAGTGTATTAAGGTAAGATTAGTTTACCCTGGAAGCAATGGGTACTTTTATTCAAATACAGTAAGTCCCCTACATACAAACAAGTTCCATTCTGAGAGTGTGCTCATAAGTCCAATTTGTTCATAAGTCCAACAAAGTTAGCTTAGGTACACAACTAACACAATTGGCTATATAGTAGTGTACTGTACTAGGTTTATAATACTTTTCACACAAATAATACATAAAAGGCAAACAAACACAAGAAATAAAGAAAATATTTTTAATCTTACAGTACAGTAAAGTACATAAAAGTACAACCACTTGCAGAGGATACACGCACGTGACAGTGTACACCAGACACATGAACTGATTTACACAATTGGACATGCTAACGCGTGTTTGCATCTTTGAAAGTTTGCAAGTTGAAGGTTCATATGTAGGAGACTTAACTGTATTTTTATACTTCCCTATGGAGTGTTATTTACTCACATAAACATATTTGTAGTTGACCTTACTTATTTTAGTCTTATGTTTACCTACAGTCTAAATTCAACTGATTACATGTAACAGTATTGATTACCTATTTTGAGACTTTGGGCTTCTGGCTCTATTCATGAGAAATAGAACTAATTGTCTAACTTTAATTCATGCAATATTACGTATTATAAAGTGGCATTGACTGAAACTATTATTCTGTCTCTGTAGCTAAACCAAGGGTTCCATGGTCTGTAAATTATATAGTACAATTATAGGCATTGCATAAATTGCTAGCTTGACAATTTCTAACACAAAGTATATTTTTCAGATGCCATATACAGTATCTGATTCAGAATCACAACATTAAGTCTAATATTTGTTGATTTGGTTTAAAACATCATGCCAACCTGAACATTTCTAGAATGTAACCTATATTTCCAACCTTTATGAAAAACTCTACTGTATACTCCATCACACAAGTAAGAAATATGAAGCATCATCACTATTTTTCCTTTTCTTCTCACCTCCATATATTATCAATCACCCAGTTCTTTTAAATATCTCTCACACCATTTCAGTCTTTATATCCCTCTGGTTTGTAATCTAATTCTCTCATATCAGAGTGTTGCAATCTTCTATGAAATGGCTTCCTGAATCTTTGAGATGCAACACTATATAACCTTTCTTTGTATAATGTAGCTTGATTTTTTTTCCTTTTTATGAAAGGAAAAAGGAAGCAAGAGGACATTTATTATTTTTAATTAGAAACATTTTACAAAACAAGAAAACCTTTGAGGCCAAATAGAAATGGATCCCAGTTTGCAGTGGTCTCAGCCCACTTCTAGGTTCCTAAAGAGCATATCCCAGTCTTGTTACTTTATAGTAGGAAACACCAAGCTTTGATATATATGTAAGATGATGTGCTTATTACTTGTGAACTAAGTATTTGAAACAGGATATTAAGACCTTCACATTTCCACAAACTTATGTTTTCCCTATCTTTCTCCATAGCACTTTCTGAGTGGTATTTATAAAGTATAAATCTGATTTTATACAATATTTTAATAAAACTCTTCAAGAGATTTGTAAGTAATTCAAACTCTCTGGTTGCTGTTTACTTTTCTGAGAAGATATAAGTATCTAAATCTCCCAAATCTTTTCTTTCTTTTCCCTTCTTATATCACCACATAAAAGTTCCTCGACTTAGAATTCCATTTATTTTATTGTCTATAATGAATGTGTATTTCTCCTTAAAATTCTAGCTCAGTTTTGGCTCCTCCTCTAAAACTCTTCCCAGACTGACACTTTGCAGACAGGCCTAAGGAATATTGGTCATGATTTCCTTTCTGCCAACATTGTATCTTATAACACAGATCACACTGTATAGTATCTTTGTGTTGGTTTTCCTAATAGACTCTGATGCACTTGGTTATTGAAGCCACACATATATGTTCTTGTGTCCCAGTTTCTAGCCCAGTGTTTTGCACACAGAGAGTGCCTATTAAAGATCTCCTGAACAAATGAACTCTCACTTGGGTCTAGGCTGACTGTGGTACCTTCTAAAGGGATACCTTCAGTAGAGCATTGAAGTATTACAAGTCTAAGTGAGAGGACTTTTTGAGGACCAGGATATTTCCTGATAGTTTTGAAAATCAATAATATATAGCAGTAATTATTTCAGTCAACGGTCTTTATTTAGATAATAACCTAAAATATTTTTAAAAGCTTATATTTTACAGGTTGAGTAAGGTCAGCATACAGGAATGTTTCATTGAGATGGAGATATTTTTCTCCCCAGAGGGAATAAAGTTCTGATAAGTGGACTTCACCATGGATGAATATGAAAAAGACCTGTTTCTCTAAAACCAAGATCCTCTAAATGTGGGTCTTTTATTTCAAGGTAGTGTGGGTCCACTGTAGCCCCACATCTGATTGTAAAGTGATTACTTGATGCTTATGACACACCCTCCACATCAGAGTGGTGAGCATCTCTGCCCTGTTCCCTTTGTCTGCAGAGTCATGTAATGCACAAAATTCTCCAAGCATGTTCATTTTCCCATGGAGGAATCAATTATCTTCTTGTTTTGGTGCAGGTGGATTCACTAGAGCTTTTTGCCTGGAATCAAATTGAGTGTTAGACCCTAGTTGGCACAAATAATAACATGAGTGTTTTTTATTTTATTCATATAGGTGCTGTTTCTCACACTAAAGGTCTTACTCATTCAAAAACAAAGCAATACAATTAATAGTCAAATTTGAAAAGCTTTTCACAGAAACATCTCAAATATTTAAAAGAATTAGAGAAACTTGACAGTTTTCTGTTACTGAAATTAATTTTTTTTTCTTGGTATTCAGGCCTAACAATAAGAAACTGTATGTATATATATTGCTTTAATGTAGATGGCAAATATGTTATAAGAGAAATGAGCTTAAACTTAGAATTAGAAGTCTCAAGTTTGAATCCAAAGCCTTCTATCAACTGGTTGTGTAATTTGCTTATGTGTATGTTGCTTATGCACTGATTTTCAGTTCTCTTATCTGTAAACTGGTTGATAATGATGGAATTGTTATAAAATTATATGTATGTAAAAGCACTATTTTAAATTTGATGTCTTATAAAACTATTAGTTACTACTGTATCATTAGTAGAATATTCATAAAATGTTAAAAATTCAAAATTATTATAGATCAGAGCTGAGGTACAGCATGTATTATTGTTTGCTAAAGCCCATTCTAAGTACTGAGTATGAAGGCCATGCAGATTGTTAAATACTTTTAATATCAGCCACCTTATAGGGTTTTCCTTCAAGTTATACTTACAAATGTTCATTTAGAGGTAATTGAGAGTGGCTTTTCTTCCATATAAAGCCACTATAGTGGCTTGGAAGCCACAGATTACTATAAATTAAATGAGCTGCATTCAGAGATTCTTAAAACCTATGCTGGTAGTAGTCAGAATTCCACTGGATTTATGGTAAACTATAAGAGTAAATGAGGTACATGGGACTTCTTACAATCTGGAAAGAGATATACAGTTATGTGTGTGTGTATTTGGTGAATGAAAATTCCTGTATAAAAATCATGTTTACATTAACGTATAACATTAGCTATAATAGATCTTTATTTTAGATTGATCTTTAACTAGCAGTAATTCTGTTTTCAGTCAGTTATACCCAAAGAAGTATCTTCAAATAGCTGTTCCAGTTGGTTAACCCTGTCAATACAAAACGTACCAGAGCCAAGATTTCACTGAGATTTCTCTGCAATGTTTACAGGTCATACGATTGAAATACAAGATGAAAGAAATACTGAGAAAGAATGCCCTCCACGACTTAAGGAAAGAAAGATTTCAAGCCTCTGGTTTTGAAATGTCAGTACAGATGTAGCTTGAGTGTGTGGAGGACATAAAGACTTACCTGCATAAAGCTTTGCTCAATTGCCCAAGTGATATATTTCAACAATTTAAAATTATTTTAAAATATTTTAAATTTCATAAATGGTTACAAACATGCTGGAATAAGCTAGACTTTTTTTTTCTCTGTGTGATTTGTAAATTTTCCTTGATCCTGAATAATGTTATGGATTTAGTAAAAACTTCTAATCTGGTCTATAGAAGTTAAATAGAAAATAAGTTTTATTTTGGGGTCACAAGCCTAGAAAAAGTTCAAGACATGACAGAACTGTTAGTAGGAATAGGGACTGAAGAAAACATATTCTCACTGAAATCACATCTAGGTAAAGAAATTAGAGAAATGTTATATGGGATTTGATGGCAAAATATAGTTATTTACCATATGCTGAACATTAGAATACATGGTATACATGTGTTATTTTATACAGCTGTCACTATAGCCCTGTGAATTAGTATAATTAGCTTCATTTTATAATTGAGAAAAGATTAAAAATATAAGTAATTTTTCTAAAAATCTTATAGACATTAAGTGGCAGTACAACTTCTTGATATCCATTATCTCTCTTTTCCCAGAATTTTTTATCCTTGCTTTCAGTAATGTGGCCCATTATCATTAATGATATCTTTCAAATACTCACAACTCTGTTGATTTTTCCTTCCATGCCACTGCAACTTGATGAACCCAATGGCTTAATTTATTTAATCCTGAATTTAAAAAGCTGAACTTCTGAACTAAACAGGGAAATTTTAAATCACTGTAAACATTTTCTTGAATCCCTGATGCTATCAGTTCTGAGACTTTCCATTATTTTATGTACTGCTAAGATAGAAAAAAAAAAAAGGTTCAATTAAACACTGACACACTTTTAATTTCCTCTTGCTGTATAACAAATTCTCACAAATGTAGGGGCTTAAAACAGCAAAAAATTATTATCTCACAGAATCCATGAGTCAGGAGTCTGGCTACAGGTTAGCAAAATCGTCTGCTCACGTCAGGATCTCACCAGGTTGAAAGAAAGGGATCCAGGTGCAACTTCTGGTACCTGCTATGGCCACTTTCACAAAACTGGAGTTTGCTTCTGCTGCCATTTCCTCCTATACTTCACTGTTCCTTTTGCTCTTTGTGTCACTAGCTCCTGATTCAAGATACAAAATAAATGCATCTGATTGTTGACTTTAATTTGTGTATCTCTGCCTTTGCTGCAAAAGAGGTTGGAAAAGCTGGCTTATGGGCTGAGCTATTTGCTATACACAAGAGTCCCTCCAGCTTGTTTAAACAAAGAGGAATTAAACAATATTAAGTTACTCTCAGAAATCTTAGGAGGGCCAGAAGAACCAGATGTGGGTGCTATATGGTCAGAAAATAAAATCAATGAATTATTTCTGGTGAGATATTTCTGCTGAAACACACTGTTACAGAATAATGCTGTGTAACACTTCTCTCCATTAGTACTGGAAACCAGATGCACCACCTAAGTCTACATATAATGCCTCTGCCATCAGGCTTATGAAAGTATCTGATCACTACACACCTGGCCTTCACTTCATGTGCATCCAAGCCTTCTATGAAGCTGTAAGGCTGGTAGAACCTAGGTTATGTGCCTGCTCAATAGTTGCAAGGAAATATGGGGGAATGTGTTTTTTAGTTTCCTAGGTTCTAAAATAAAGGAAGACGATATATAAGCCCATCAGAATGGATGTGGAGTGAACCAACCTACTGCATCCATCCTATACATAGATGACATTTTCTGGTCGGTAATGAAAGGTGGGCTCTGCTTCTCACTGAGACATGTGTTTTCTGAACATAAAAATAGGATTCAAATGCTGGACAGATACACAATGATTAGAGTTGACCAGTGTGAGGTTAGTGAAGCACTCATCTTAGGTGCAAAATTTTAGGGAGTACCAAACAACTCAGTGATCAAGAGCAATAATATTTTAATGTCATATTTTAGGGAAAAAAGCAAAATGAATGCCAAAAAAGTCATAATGAACTAAAGCTCAAAATTTTAAATAAAAGATCAATATCCATGATATATTAGCCCTATTGGAGGCTGAGACAAAAGGAAAGTCAGTAATACGGATCCTGCCTTAAAACTTGGGCATGAGGCAAGTGTCTTGCTGGCCTTGTTCACTATATTTGTTTTTAAATGGCTGCCAGCCGCACTCTGCTTACATATCCCCAACTTAGCCACTTCAGTGAAAAAGAGCTTTTCTTTTCTAGCATATATCCTTGAAATCCACAGAATATGCTGATTGAGTCACTGCCTCTATGTGAGCCAAGCACTCTGACTAAAGAGATGGGGATACTCTGAGTAAACATCTTTGGGCACCAAGACTAAGAATCTCCTCCAGGATGTGTGGACGGGGAGAATAAATTTCCCAAAGGAACTGCGAGAATAGAAATGCAAAAGCATAGTGAGCAAGAAGTAACATGACTGGCTAATGTGTCCAGATTTCTATAAATCCTCTCTCCTGACCTTTTCCCTTCCATTCCTTCCTCCTATGCTCTAATCACTATGTAGTATCCAGGTCAGTATTTAAAATGCAAACCTGATCATATTTTTCAGCTGGAAACCCCTCAATAACTTCTCAGTGCACCTAGAATATACCAAATCTTTGCATGTTTTACTAAACTCTGCATTACCTTGCTTCAGTCTGACTCCAGTTTTATTTTATCCCACACTTCTCCTTACTTACTATGCTCCAACCCTAGTGCCTTTACAATGTTCTAGTACACAGACTTCTCTCACATTTCAGGGAGTTCACACATGCTTCTCACCTGGATAACTATGTATTCTTCACAACTAAGTTTAAATGTCACCTCCTCAGTTGTCATGCTGATTTACAATTCTGTTATTTCTCTCTCATAGCACCTTGCATAACACTTACCGCATTTCATAATTAGATAAGTGACTTTGGGACTATTTCATATACATTTCCTCTACATCTCCCCCTGTTAGACTGTGAAAGCAATAAAGGCAGACACATAACTATTTTATTCAATTCTCTTTCCTCAGTTCCCAGGTGTGTACAGTGTCTGATACATAGTTAGTAATTAGTATACTTTTGGTGAATTAAGAGACTTGATTAAACATAAAACTGCCTTCTTTCCTGCTTACTTACAAGGTTAATTTTCTATTTTTTCTTTTATAGGCCAACAACATTCTTCCAATAAATTATCTTTTTAAATTAGTTAGAGTTGGTTTTTACTGCTTGTAACCAAAGAAGCAACCTTAAATGTTACAATCCCTAGCAAGAAACAGATATTTAGGAGCACCTTGGAGGCAGGAGAGAGCCATTTGTCCTTCTCGGCATTCTTTTTGGTTCCTCAGTCTGCTTTCACTTGATTTGCCAATCGTTTTCTGGAATATCTCCACCTGCTGCCTTACACAAAAGCCCAAATGAATTCTGAAGGAGACAAGAGGAATTTCACATCCTCAGCCCTCTGATCCCCGACTCTCAAACCCAAATGGACTAAAGGCAACTTTCAAAATGTGCCACACGATCTCAGTCCTGTAGGCACCAGCACATTTCACTCCTTCTGTTTGGAAAAACCTTCCACTGCTACAGACCTCACCCACTTCTCT
The DNA here is from genome assembly GCF_026419965.1 of Kogia breviceps. Taxonomy (NCBI): domain Eukaryota; kingdom Metazoa; phylum Chordata; class Mammalia; order Artiodactyla; family Physeteridae; genus Kogia; species Kogia breviceps. Next base: position 28,432,278 of record NC_081328.1, read on the forward strand.
CCTTCCATTGGTTCACCTTTCTATCATCTCTTGAATCTCAAATAAGGCATCACCTCCTCCAAGAAGAGGTGTCTGCTTCGAAGATTGTGTTAGGTGTCCTTCTACATGTTCCAGTGGTCCCTTGTACTTACCTTAACTGCAGTACTTCCAAACTGTGAAATTGCCTTCTCCTCCTACTGTCTTCTGTGGATACTACACTGTACATTTTATATTTCATCATAGCCTAGTACATTATAAACATTCAGTAAATATCTATAGCATACACAAAGTAGAAAAAAAATCAAAATTCCTCATTGCCTACAAACCTACTTGAACTCTCATTTTCTGCAACACAAACATGCACACATACACACCACTCACACCCTGCACAACTTAAACATGTCAATATTGGCCTGGACTATGCTTTTCTTCGCCTTGCCCTCTGCTTCTCCATGGTCAGCTGCTGGTGGAGAGATAATTTCTCATATATATCTACCAATCAAATAGGTGGGTATTCTCAGAGATTCCAACTCCTGCCTAATACACATGACTTAGCTGCCATAGTGATGTGGTAAAGACCTATATAACATGGTTGAGAATGAGTATGGGGTGAAATGAACTTAAAGTTCAGAAGAGAAATTTGGGTGAGAGTGTCAGATGAATTGAGGAGGAAAATAATTTAATGTTGAAAGGTCCATGAAAGGAGGAGTTGCAGGGTACATTGGTATTATTATGTGTGTACCAACCTAATAAAAAGGGTAATAAATGTCCATATTTCAAACTTTCACCCAGAACACCTTTGTATTCTTGCAGGATCTTCATTAAGAAATTTCTCTGTATTACAAAAGTGCTTCCCAATGTATCCACTTTAGCTCAAGGTCTCTCTGAAAGTAATTGAAGATTTGTTAGGATGCCATTTTAGTAGCATGTCACTTGCCCTGTATTTCTTAGTCCTGGATTGTAATAACTTTCTCATAAAATGTATTTCTCAAACTTTAGTATTAATTCAGGATTATTTCATTTATTTTTTTATTAAAACAATGTAATTAAAGGACCTATTGGAAATGTCACTTTTATTAGTGAAACTATTAAATATTAATTTTTGAAAAACGCTTTTGCTGATATATTGATCTAAAATGGGCCTAGCTCTAACTTATCTAATAATTCAGAAAATCTCATTCTTTTCTTTTTCAAGAAATGGAAAATAAGAATATTGAATGAAAAATATCTGCCTAATCCTTCCTGTCATCAAAATATGATAACAAGGTATTTATTTATTTATTTTTGCAGTATGCGGGCCTCTAACTGTTGTGGTCTCTCCCGTTGCAGAGTACAGGCTCCAGACGCACAGGCACAGTGGCATGGCTCATGGGCCTAGCCACTCCGTGGCATGTTGGATCTTCCTGGACCATGGCACGAACCTGTGTCCCCTGCATCAGCAGGCAGACTTTCAACCACTGTGCCAACAGGGAAGAACCAACAAGGTGTATATTTAATAGGAGTCCTGAGAATTATTTTAATTTTGTTTCATTTGAATTTTAGTCACGAAAAACATTATTTTTGAATATTTCATTCCCTTAACTTGCTTATGCTAAATGAAGGTGTGGGCTAAGTTAAAAAATTACACTGAGATCCATGGTCTACATTTCTTTTTTTAATCTTTATTGGAGTATAATTGCTTTACAATGGTGTGTTAGTTTCTGCTTTACAGCAAAATGAATCAATTATACATGTACATATGTACATGTTCATCGTTTCCTTCTTGCGTCTCACTCCCTATGGCCCTCCCTATCCCACACCTATAGATGGTCAAAAACCACCTAGCTGATCTTCCTGTGCCATGCGGCTGCTTCCCACTAGCTATCCACCCTACATTTAGTAGTGTATATATGTCCATGCTGCTCTCTCACTTCGTCACAGCTTATCCTTCCCCATCCCCACATCCTCAAGTCCATGATCTAGTAGGTCTGTGTTTTATTCCCATCCTACCCCTGGCTCTTCATGACATTTTTTTTTTCTTAGATTCCATATATATGTGTGTTAGCATACGGTATCTGTTTTGCTCCTTTTGACTTACTTTGCACTGTATGACAGACTCCAGGTCCATCCACCTCACTACAAATAATTCAATTTTGTCTCTTTTTATGGCTGAGTAATATTCCATTGTATATATGTGCAACATCTTCTTTATCCATTCATCCAATGATGGACACTTAGGTTGCTTCCATTTCCTGGCTATAGTAAATAGAGCTGCAATGAACATTTTGGTACATGACTCTTTTTGAATTATGGTTTTCTCAGGGTATATGCCCAGTAGTGGGATTGATGGGTCATATGGTAGTTCTATTTGTAGTTTTTTAAGGAACCTCCATACTGTTCTCCATAGTGACTGTATCAAGTTACATTCCCACCAGCAGTGCAAGAGTGTTCCCTTTTCTCCACAACCTCTCCAGCATTTATTATTTCTAGATTTTTTGATGATGACCATTCTGACCAGTATGAGATGATATCTCATTGTAGTTTTGATTTGCATTTCTCTAATGATTAATGATGTTGAGCATTCTTTCATGTGTTTGTTGGCAATCTGTATATCTTCGTTGGAGAAATGTGTGTTTAGATCTTCTGCCCATTTTTGGATTGGGTTGTTTGTTTTTTGTTACTGAGCAGCATGAGCTGCTTGTAAAATTTGGAGAGATTAATCCTTTGTCAGGTGCTTCATTTGCAAATATTTTCTCCCATTCTGAGTGTTGTCTTTTGGTCTTCTTTATGGTATCCTTTGCTGTGCAAATGCTTTTAAGTTTCATTAGGTCCCATTTGTTTATTTTTGTTTTTATTTCCATTTCTCTAGGAGGTGGGTCAAAAATGATCTTGCTTTGATTTATGTCATAGAGTGTTCTGCCTATGTTTTCCTCTAAGAGTTTGATAGTGTCTGGTCTTACATGTAGGTCTTTAACTCATTTTGAGTTTATTGTTGTCTTTGGTGTTAGGGAGTGTTCCAATTTCATACTTTTACATGTACCTGTCCAGTTTTCCCAGCACCTCTTATTGAAGAGGCCGTCTTTTCTCCACTGTATATTCTTGTCTCCTTTATCAAAGATAAGGTGACCATATGTGGGTGGGTTTATCTCTGGGTTTTCTATCCTGTTCCATTGATCTATATTTCTGGTTTTGTGCCAGTATCATACTGGCTTGATTACTGTAGCTTTGTAGTATAGTCTGAAGACAGGGAGTCTGATTCCGCCAGCTCCATTTTTCATTCTCAAGATTGCTTTGGCTATTCGAGGTCTTTTGTGTTTCCATACAAATTTTGAAAATTTTTGTTTTAGTTCTGTAAAAAAATGCCAGTGGTTGTTTGATAGGGATTGCATTGAATCTCTAGATTGCTTTGGTTAGTAGAGTCATTTTCACAATGTTGATCTTCCAATCCAAGAACATGGTATATCTCTCCATCTATTTGGGTCATCTTTAATTACTTTCATCAGTGTCTTATAATTTTCTGCACAAAAGTCTTTTATCTCCTTAGGTACGTTTATTCCTAGATATTTTAGTCTTTTTGTTGCGATGGTAAATGAGTGTTTTCTTAATTTCATTCTCAGATTTTTAATCATTAGTTCATAAGAATGCCAGAGATTACTGTGCCTTAATTTTGTAATCTGCTACTTTACCAAATTCACTGATTAGCTCTAGTAGTTTTCTGGTAACATCTTTAGGATTCTCTATGTATAGTATCATGTCATCTGCAAACAGTACAGCTTTACTTCTTCTTTTCTGATTTGGATTCCTTTTATTTCTTTTTCTTCTATGATTGCTGTGACTAGAACTTCCAAAACTATGTTGAATAAGAGTGGTGAGAGTGGGCAAGCTTGTCTTGTTCCTGATCTTAGTGGAAATGGTTTCAGTTTTTCACCATTGAGGACAATGCTGGCTGTGGGTTTTTCATATATGGCCTTTATTATGCTGAGGAAAGTGTCTTCTATGCCTACTTTCTGCAGGGTTTTTAGCACAAATTGGTGTTGAATTTTGTTGAAAGCTTTCTCTGCATCTATTGAGATGAATATATGGTTTTTCTCCTTCAGGATGTTGATATGGTATATCATATTGAGAGATTTGTGTATATTGAAGAATCCTTGCCTTCCTGGAATAAACCCCTCTCGATCATGGTGTATGATCCTTTTAATGTGCTGTTGGATTCTGTTTGCTAGTATTTTGTTGTAGCATTTTGTTGAGGATTTTTGCATCTACGTTCATCAGTGATATTGGCCTGTAGTTTTCTCTCTTTGTGACGTCTTTGTCTGGTTTTGGTATCAGGGTGATGGTGTCTTCATAGAATGAGTTTGGGAGAATTCATCCCTCTGCTATCTTTTGGAAGAATTTGAGAAGGATAGGTGTTAACTGTTCTCTAAATGTTTGATAGAATTCGCCTGTGAAACCATCTGGTCCTGAACTTTTGTTTGTTGGAAGATTTTTAATCACAGTTTCAATTTCAGTGCTTGTGATTGGTCTGTTCATATTTTCTATTTCTTCCTGGTTCAGTCTCAGCAGGTTGTGCATTTCTAAGAATTTGTCCATTTCTTCCAGGTTGTCCATTTTATTGGCATAGAGTTCCTTGTAGTAATCTCTAATAATCATTTGTATTTCTGCAGTGTGCATTGTTACATCACATTTTTCAGTTCTAATTCTAATGATTTGAGTCTTCCTTCTTTTCTTGATGAGTTGGTTAATGGTTTATCAATTTTGTTTATCTTCTCAAAGACCCAGCTTTTAGTTTTATTGATCTTTGCTATTGTTTCCTTCATTTATTTTTCATTTATTTCTGATCCGATCTTTATGATTTCTTTCCTTCTGCTAAAGTTGCATGTTTTTTTTGTTTGTTTGTTCGTCTTTGTCTAATTGCTATAGGTGCGATGTTAGGCTGTTTATTCAAGATGTTTCCTGTTCCTGAAAGTAGGATTGTATTGCTAGAAGCTTCCCTCGTAGAACTGCTTTTGCTGTATCCCATAGGTTTTGGGTTGTCGTGTCTCCATTGTCATTTGTTTCTAGGTATTTTTTGATGTCCTCTTTGATTTCTTCAGTGATCACTTCATCATTAAGTAGTGTATTGTTTAGCCTCCATGTGTTTTATTTTTTACAGATCTTTTCCTGTAATTAATATCTAGTCTCATAACATTGTGGTCAGAAAAGATACCTGATACAATTTCAATTTTCTTAAATTTACCAAGGCTTGAATTATGACCCAGGATATGATCTATCCCAGAGAATGTTCCAGGAGCACTTGAGAAAAATGTGTATTCTGTTGTTTTTTAATGGAATGTCCTATAAATATCAATTAAGTCCATCTAGTTTAATGTATTATTTAAAACTTGTGTTTCCTTGTTTATTTACATTTTGGATGATCTGTCCATTGGTGAAAGTGTGGTGTTAAAGTCCCCAACTATGATTGTGTTACTGTCGATTTCTCCTTTTATGGCTGTTAGTATTTTCCTTATGTATTGGTGTGCTCCTATGTTGGGTGCATAAATATTTACAATTGTTATATCTTCTTCATGTATCAATCCCTCGATCATTATGTAGTGTCCTTCTTTGCCTCTTGCAATAGTCTTTATTTTAAAGTCTATTGTGTCTATATGAGAATTGCTACTCCAGCTTTCTTCTGATTTCCATTTGCATGGAATATCTTTATCCATCCCCTCACTTTCAGTCTGTATGTGTTCCTAGGTCTGAAGTGGGTCTCTTGTAGACAGCATATATATGGGTCTTGTTTTTGTATCCATTCAGCCAGTCTGTGTCTTTTGGTGAGAGCATTTACTCCATTTACATTTAAGGTAATTATCGATATGTATGTTCCTATTACCATTTACTTAATTGTTTCATGTTTGATCTTGTAGGTCTTTTCCTTCTCTTGTGTTTCTTTCTTAGAAAAGTTCCTTTAGCATTTGTTGTAAAGCTGGTTTAGTGGTGCTGAACTCTCTCAGCTTTTGCTTGTCTGTAAATGTTTTAATTTCTCCATCAAATCTGAATGAGATCCTTGCTGGGTGAAGTAATCTTTGTTGTAGGATTTCCTCCTTTATCACTTTAAATATGTCCTGCTTTTCCCTTATGGCTTACAGAGTTTCTGCTGAAAGATCAACGGTTAACCTTATGGGGATTCCCTTGTGTGTTATTTGTTGTTTTTCCTGGCTGCTTTTAATATGTTTTCTTTGTATTTAATTTTTGATAGTTTGATTAATATGTGTCTTGGCGTGTTTATCCTTGGGTTTATCCTGTATGGGACTCTCTATGCTTCCTGGACTTGATTGACTATTTCCTTTCCCATATTAGGGAAGTTTTCAACTATAATCTCTTTAAATATTTTCTCAGTCCCTTTCTTTTTCTCTTTTTCTTCTGGGAACCCTATAATTCGAATGTTGGTGCATTTAATGTTGTCCCAGCAGTCTCTGAGACTGTCCTCAGTTATTTTCATTCTTTTTTCTTTATTCTGCTCTGCAATAGTTATTTCCACTATTTTATCTTCCAGATCACTTATCCGTTCTTCTATCTCAGTTATTCTGCTATTGATCCCATCTAGAGTATTTTTAATTTCATTTATTGTGTTCTTCATTATTGTTTGTTTCCTCTTTAGTTCTTCTAGGTCCTCGTTAAATGTTTCTTGCATTTTGTCTATTCTATTTCCAGATTTTCGGTCATCTTTACTGTCATTATTCTGAATTCTTTTCAGGTAGACTTCCTATTTCCTCTTCATTTGTTAGGTCTGGTGGGTTTTTACCTTGCTCCTTCATCTGCTGTGTGTTTTTCTATCTTCTCATTTTGCTTATCCTACTGTGTTTGGGGTCTCCTTTTTGCCGGCTGCAGGTTCGTAGTTCATGTTGTTTTTGGTGCTTGTCCCCAGGGGCTAATGTTCATTCAATGGGTTGAGTAGGTTTCCTGGTTTAGGTGACTAGTGCCTGTGTTCTGGTGGATGAGGCTGGCTCTTGTCTTTCTGGTGGGCAGGTCCACATCTGGTGGTTTGTTGGTGGGGTGTCTGTAGCCTTATTATGATTTTAAGCAACCTCTCTGCAAATGGATTGGGCTGTGATCCTTTCTTTCTAGTTGTTGGGCATAGGGTGTCCAGAACTGTAGCTTGCTGGTCATTGAGTGAAGCTGGGTCTTGGTGTTGAAATGGAGATCTCTGTGAGATTTTCGCCATTTGATATTACGTGGAGCTGGGAGGTCTCTTGTGGACCAGTGTCCTGAAGTTGGTTCTCCCACGTCAGAGACACAGCCTTGATGCCTGGCTGAAGCACCAAGAGCCTTTAATCCACATGGCTCAAAAGAAAAGGGAGAAAAAATAGAAAGGAAAGAAAGAAAAGAAGGAAGAAAGGAAAGAAGGAAGGAAGAAAAGAAGGAAGGAAGGAAGGAAGGAAGAAGGAAGGCAGGAAAGAAGGAAGGAAGGAAAAAAGGATGGGAGAAAGGAAGGAAGGAAAAAAGGAAGAAGAAAGGAAGGAAGGAATGAAGGAAGAAGGAAAGGAAGAAAGAAAGAAAGAAGATAAAATAAAGTAGGATAAAATAACATTATTAAAATAAAAAATAATTATTAAGAAGAAAAATTTTAAAAAGTGAAAAAAGGGACGGTCAGAACCCTAGGACAATTGGGTGAAAGCAAAGCTATACAGACAAAATCTCACACAGAAGCATACACATGCACACTCAAAAAAAAAGAGGAAAAGGGGAAAAAATAATATATCTTGCTTCTAAAGTCCATCTCCTCAATTTGGGATGATTCGTTGTCTGTTCAGGTATTCCACAGATGTGGGGTACATCAAGTTGATTGTGGAGCTTTAATCCGCTGCTCCTGAGGCTGCTGGGAGAGATTTCCCTTTCTCTTCTTGGTTTGCATAGCTCCTGGGGTTCAGTTTTGGACTTGGCCCCACCTCTGCATGTAGGTCGCCAGAGGGCGTCTGCTCTTTGTTCAGACAGGACGGGGTTAAAGGAGCAGCTGATTCAGGGGTTCTGGCTCACTCAGGCCGGGGATAGGCAGGCGCACAGCGTGCGGAGCGAGCCTGCATCAGCAGAATCCAGTGTGACATTCACCAGCGTGAGGCATGCCGTGAGTTCTCCCGGGGAAGTTGTCCCTTGATCAAGGGACCCTGGCAGTGGAGGGCTGCACTGGCTCCTGGGAGGAGAGGTGTGGAAAGTGAGTTGTGCTCGCACAGAGGCTTCTTGGTGGCGGCAGCAGCAGCCTTAGCGTCTCATGCCTGTCTCTGGGGTCCGTGAGGTTAGCCGCGGCTCACGCCTGTCTCTTGAGCTCCTTTAAGCAGTGCTCTTAATCCCCTCTCCTCCTGCCCCAGGAAACAAAGAGTCAAGAAAAAGTCTCTTGTCTCTTCGGCAGCTCCGCGCCCGTCCCTGGAGCTCCTTTAAGAGGTACGCTTAATCCCCTCTCCTCGCGCACCAGGAAGCAAGGAGAGAAGAAAAAGTCTTTTCCTTCTTCAGCAGCTCCAGACGTCTCCGGGACTCCCTTCCGGCTAACCGTGGTGCACTAACCCCTTCAGGCTGTGTTCACACAGCCAACCTCTAGTCCTCTCCCAGCTTCCGACTGAAGCCCGACGGTCTACATTTTAGACAAAGGAAAGCATTTCCAACTTTCCTCTTGATCAAAGGAGGCTGCCGTGAAGTACTTTGAATCTCCTCACTTTCTAAACCCTCTATTTTATCCTTGGGACCAGTTACATATTTTGCAGTGTTGAAATCTTTTTAAAAGAGTAAAATATGTCAGATCTGCAGTAATGTAGAAATACCTTAAAATATATATATTCTCAGTGAAATACACAACGGAATTTCCATATTTTCAAAGCCGTTTCCACTCTATTTCATGTTGGTAAAAAGAGTAAGGGTATATAGTATCCTATCTTGTACCATTTATCTTACAAATAGGTCTGAGTGAATAGTATGGTATTAGTGTTATATACTAACAGATATCAGAGCTGGCCAGCTACTTAAATAGCTTCCAGCTAATTATCATTTTAGGGCATTTCTCTTTGCTTTCCCAGAATATATAGCTTTTTTACTGAAAGTGTAATAAGTAAGATAAAAACAATGAGAATGATCACGTATGTATTCTTTTCAAGTATTATGACTTCTAAAGAGTTGATATAGGCTTTCAGATTATTGCAAATTTCCTCCCTTTCCCTTACTTTTGAGCAAGGAATATCAACCTTAAATACAGGGAGATCCAATATGTCAAAAAGCCTCATAATGTTTTCACTGTTTTCTATGTCTATGGCCTAATTCCTAGGCCAGTGTTTTTCAACTCAATCAACCACTTTACAACAGCATCACATTTACAAAAGTCAATGAGTTTGGGATAGAAGAGTAATAAGACAGATGCTTCATAATGTTTCATCATGGTGAGTTCTATAAGATATTATAAGGAATGAATTCCTGATAAAGTGACACTGCAATTATGACAAGAGAAACTTCTTTGAGGGATTGCCGGGAAGGAATATAATTTACATTCAAATTTACCACAGCACAACTTCTGGCAGAACGATATTCCATGTGCTTGCTTTGGAAACTAGTAGAGCTATATTGCCCACTGAATCATCTGGAACTTGGTAATTTTGAGTTTCTTTGTTTTTAATGAAAATGGATTTGGGTATCATATTTGTTGAATATTTGTAAGCAGGATGGTGACTTTGTGAAGAGATTAGCTGAGATAATTATATGTGTCTGTGTGTGTGTGTGTGTGTGTGTGTGTGTGTGTGTGTGTGTGATGACAAGACTAAACTAAAACTTTGGAAATAGTTTTGAGACAATAGATATCATAATTAAATCTTGAGAATGCACACTATCTCAGGCTCTATTCTAAGTGCCTTACAAACATATGACTCCATGGGGTAGACAGCATAATCATACTTATTTCACAGGAGAAGAAATGGAGGACTTGGGGGACTAAACTCCAGGCCCAATGTCATCTGATTAGTTGTAAATCCAGGCTGAACTGATACAGTCTGATTTTAGTGCTGAGGCTCTTAAGCTCTATGTTAGAATATTAAGCTGTGCATTGTGCTGTGTTTTATAGTGGAAATATTGCAGACTAGAAATTCAGTTTAAAGAGTTAGAATGCAGAAACAAGAGCAACAATTTTTTAAAAAGAATCTCCAGGTTAGGAATTACTACCAGGATGAAAGTGTTTATTCATTCCAGTAGTAATTCCTAATCTTTTCCTTTCCTACTTCATTTGCTTATAATATAAACATGCTGATGCCTGCTCTGGCATGTGCCAGGAAGTGAGAAAAGGATCTTCCATTGAGAGAGTCATGGACCTTAGTTATCACCCACTAAGACAATATGTAGTATTGGGTGAGATAATTTTCCAAAAGCAAACCAAGGTATTAGAGAGGAGACATGCATGTTAGTTGGTTAAAAACCAACAAATGGGGCTTCCCTGGTGGCGCAGTGGTTGGGGGTCCGCCTGCCAATGCAGGGGACGCGGGTTCGTGCCCTGGTCCGGGAGGATCCCGCATGCCGCGGAGCGACTGGGCCCGTGGGCCATGGCCGCTGGGCCTGCTCGTCCGGAGCCTGTGCTCCACAACGGGAGAGGCCACAGCAGTGAGAGGCCCACGTACAGCAAAATAAAATAAAATAAAATAAAAATAATAATAATAAAAAATAAAAAACCAACAAATGTTTAGTATGCTGGTCATCTTTCTACTGCCTATAAGCTCTGCATCAGCTGTCTAAATGTCTAAAATTAAAATCTCCTACTACCAAGATAGTTCACTCTCTTAAATTCCTATCAAAGTGTATTACTCTTTTGAAACATTAACTGACTGAGCAAAATGTAGTTTACCAAGTAACTAACATGCCATAAGGTTTACAGGCAAAGAAGCAAGGAAATCTATAGTCTACATCAGCAAGTATTTGGTCTCAAAATCTCCCACATTTCTCCACAATATTCTGCCTTTTTCTATGATCTTTTAGTTCTCTGGCTAAAGTATCAATAGGTTTTAATATCCCATTACTACTATTTCAGCTTACCACTGTTTAGCAATAACTGATCTAATAAGAAGTGCCAGCCTCCAGGTTGTTCATAAGCAGTAGCAGTAGAAGCAGCTTGTGAGAGACAAAGAGGGACACAGTGAAATAACACCAAGAAAAGGATCAAATGAAACATTCAAACTGCACAGTGCACTACTGAAATAAAAATTCTAAATTGTTTAATTAATGGCAGATACAAAAATACCAATTCATACACAATGCATGCACCACCTATATTTATAACCAGCCTATGCATACATAAGTTATTATTAATTGTCTACATATTTATTTTCAAGCACATCCATCTCTTTGTTAATCCTTCTGAATTGCTGTATAATGACAGCATAAATATTAGAAGTGTGCATTTTACTTCATTATAATTTGCAATGTCAAATGAAAAGAGCTTGGATAAGAAGAAGACAGTGATGATCAGCAGATGCAACTGGTGCTATTTCTAATAACACCTCAAATCTTTAAAAAGAATATGGCAGGCCCAAGTCTAGCTCAAACAACAGAAATATAAGGAGAGAAATAAAAATGTATGTCATTTTGGAAAGATAAAGAAATAGTTGAAGGATGGCTAGAAAAAAAATGAGGATATAGATATGTAGTTGGATATCTAGAACACTATAGTGGAAAAGAAAAGGAGTGCTTGGCAAAATAAATTCAACCATGGCAGTCTCATAAAAATAAGCCACAAAAACATGGACATCTGTGATAGATTTGCAAGGAATAACAGTGTATCTAGCATCTCTGCTTCAATTCCCATTATATATTTTTAGGACCCTGGGCCTGAAAATTTCATGCATCTTAACTTTGCAATGCTTGTTTTTTGAGAATTCCCTCTAAATACATGAGAAAGAATGTACTCACTTTCCAGGTAATTGTTTTGTTATAGGTTTTCTTTTGGGTGGTTTGCTTTCTATTTGAGAACTTCAATAGGAAGTACAACACATTTATTGAATGACAGTAATGCTTTCTTCTTCATGAACAAAGATGAAATATTCCCCCTTGGCCAGTCTGTGTCTCATCAGTTGAGAAGGAGAACAGGAATACAGAGTCAAGTTTTAAAAGTTATGGCAAAATCACTCTTGCAGAAAGTAGTGAGTCCAGGTTAGTCATAAGTCAAATTTAAAGGTTATAAAGTTTTTGTTGATAGGTGGAGGGAGAAGAGATAGGTTTATGAATAGAGACCAAAGTCCAGGCTGTCAAAGTGAATTAGAAAAAAAGCAATAATACAAGTTCAGGAAGGTAAACAGAGTTAAAAGCCTAGGATACCCAAAATGTTAGAGACATGAAAGTTGGTGCTTTGCATGTAAATACATCTATTTCACACTTCAGGTATTTGTGAAACCAGTCACAGATGAGCTAGTAAACATTTCCACACTTCTCTATAGCACAAAGATGGGAAAGGGATGACAAATGTGTATTTACAGACAAGGACATACAGAAAGACCAGTCGCTACTAAGAGATTTTGATTATGCAGTAGTAGTGTCTAAACCAAGCTTGTAAACAAAGGTTGAAGACAAAATGACTATAGAATCCATGTAGGTAACAAATGCATGAAGCCAGATGGAGCACACATGCCCTTTCTTAAAGGGGATAGCTCTGAACAAGTTTCTGCTTATTACTGCCAAAAGGAAGGTGGGTCTAGTTTCTCATGCCCTTTGCTTGTTCAAGCAAATCCAAAACTTTGTAGTTTTATTATAAAATTATCCACATTTATGTCAGGTAATAATTCAATTTGTCTACGTAATAAGGTAGTTTAAATATTACTTGCAGTTGGTGTGGAAATATCCATTGTTCAGATAATATATAGTCCAGATGAACAATAAAAACATCAATAACATGTCCAATGATTAGTCTGAACAACACAGAACTTTGTCAAAGTTATCACTGAATCTTAAAAGGCCACACCAGAGGTTGATGGTTATGGACATCAATAAACATGATTCAGAGAAAATAAAAATAAAATAATGCTTAAAATGATTAAAAGAGGCCAAAGGTGGGCTTCCCTGGTGGAGCAGTGTTTGAGAGTCCGCCTGCTGATGCAGGGGACATGGGTTTATGCCCCAGTCTGGGAAGATCCCACATGCCGCGGAGTGGCTAGGCCCGTGAGCCATGGCCACTGAGCCTGCGCATCCGGAGCCTGCACTCCACAACGGGAGAGGCCACAACAGTGAGAGGTCTGCGTACTGCAAAAAGAAAAAGAAAAAAAAAAAAGAGGCAAAAGGTTAGTAAAACTGACATCAAATAAAGTCAACTGCAATTCAAATAATCAAAGTATAATTAGTATCTAACAGTATACCATCAATAATTGTATTGAGCCCTTCTCAAAATTTTGACAGAAACACAACTGTTACAGGAATGTTTAACATACCACTACTGTTCCATGATGAGTAAAGAGAATAAAAAATTTTGAAACACTGTAAAGGATTTGAATCATATAATTAATAGAGGTGAAATAAAAGATAGATATTAAAAATTATCTCTAAAAGAAATATTTACCTTTCTATTAACTTTTTTATTATTGACAAAAATTTGCCCTACAATATCATGTTAGTTTCAGGTGTACTACATAATAATTTGACATTTGCACACACTATTAAATGATCATCACAATAAGTCTAACAACCCTCTCTCCCCATGCAAAGTTATTACAATATTATTGACCATATACCTTATTGTAAGTCATCTCTGTGACTTATTTATTATATAACTTAAAGTTTACATCTCTTAATCCTGTATATCTTTCAAATACCTCTTCCAACCATCTTCCTTCTGGCATCTACCCATTTGTTCTCTGTATCTATGAATCTGTTTTCATTTTGTTTTGTTTGTTTCTTTCTTATTTTTAGATTCCACATATAGGTGAAATGTTGCAGTATTTGTCTTCTCTGTCTGACTTATTTTACTTAGCATAATACCTTCTAGATCCATCTATGTTTTTGCAAATGTCAAGATTTCATTTTTCTTTTCTGGCTGAAAAATATTCCAGTGTGTGTGTGTGTGTGTGTGTGTGTGTGTGTGTTTGTGTGTGTGTGTGTGTATACCACATCTCCTTTATCCATTCATCTATCAATAGGCACTTAGGTTGCTTCCATATCTTGTCTATTGTGAATAATGCTGCAATGAACATAGAGAAGCATATATCTTTGGGGATTAGGGGTGTGTGTGTGTGTGTTTGTGTGTGTGTGTGTGTATACCACATCTCCTTTATCCATTCATCTATCAATAGGCACTTAGGTTGCTTCCATATCTTGTCTATTGTGAATAATGCTGCAATGAACATAGAGAAGCATATATCTTTGGGGATTAGGGTTCTTGTTTTCTTTAGATAAATACCCAGAAGTAAAATTGCTGGATCATATGGCAGTTCTATTTTTAATTTTTTGAGGAACTGCCATACTGTTTTCCAAAGTGGCTGCACCAATTTACAATCCCAACAATGATGAACAAGGATTCCCTTTTCTCTACATCTTCACCAATGCTTTTTATTGGTTGTTTTTTTGGTGATACCCATTCTGACAGGTGTGAGTTGCTGTCTCATTGTGGTTTTGATTTGCAATTCCCTGATGATTAGTGATGTTGTACATCTTTTCATGTCTCTATTAGCCATCTGTATGTCTTCTTTGGAAAATGTGTATTCAGGTGTTCTGCCCATTTGTTAATTAGGTTGTTTGCTTTTTTGATGCTGAGTTGTATGTGTTCTTTGAAATTTTTTTTTTTTTTTTTTTCTGGTACGGGGATTTCTCACTGTTGTAGCCTCTCCCCATTGCAGAGCACAGGCTCAGGACGTGCAGGCTCAGTGGCCATAGCTCACGGGTTCAGCTGCTCCGCAGCACATGGGATCTTTCTGGACCGGGGCACAAACCCGTGTCCCTTGCATCAGCAGGCAGACTCTCAACCACTGCGCCACAAGGGAAGCCCTCTTTGGATATTTTGAATATTAACCCCTTATCAGATACATCATTTGCAAATATCTTCTACCATTCTCTAGGCTGCCTTTTTGTTTAACTGATAGTTTCCTTTGCTGTATGAAAGATTTTAATTTGTTATAGAACCTTTTGTATATTTTTGCTTTTGTTGCCCTTGCCTGAAGAGACAGATCCAAAAAATGTCCTAGAACTGAGGTCAAAAAGCATGCTGCCTATGTTATTTCTAGGAGTTTTATGGTTTCAGGTCTTACATTTAAGTCTTTATTCCATTTTGAGTTTATTTTTATATATGGTATGAGAAAGTAGCCTAGTTTTATTCTTTTGTGTGTAGCTGTCCAATTTTTCCAATACCATTTATTGAAGAGACTGTTTCTTCCCCATTATATTCTTGCCTTCTTTATCACAGATTAACTGACCATATAGGTGTGGGTTTATTTCTGGGTTCTCTATTCTGTTCCATTTATCTGTGTGTCTGCTTTTGTGCCAGTACCATAAATTTTGGTGACTGTAGATTTACAGTGTACTTTGAAATGAAGAATACCTCTGGCTGATACCTCCAGTGTTTCAGTGGTGCTGAATTCTTTTCACTTTTGCTTATTTGTAAAACTCTTTATCTCTCCTTCAAATCTGAATGGTAGCCTTGCCAGGTAGAGTATTCTTGAGTGTAGATTTTTCCCTTTTATCACTTTGAATATATCATGACACTCCACTCTGGCCCTCAAAGTTTCTGCTGAAAAGTCAGCTGGTTGTCTTGTGGGAGTTCTTTGCACATATTTAGTTGCTTTTCTCTTGCTGCTTTTAAAATTCTCTCACAATCTTTAATTTTTGTCATTTAATTATAATGAGTCTTGTTGTGGACTTCTTTGGGTTCATCTTGGTTGGGAGTCTGTGTTTCATGGATCTGGATGTCTGTTTCCTTCCCCTGGTTAAGAAAGTTTTCAGCTATTATTTTTCCAAATAAATTCTCTGCCCCTTTCTCTTCTGTTTCTGGGACCCCTATAATGCAAGTGTTAGTACACTTGATGTTGTCTAAGAGGACTCATGAACTATGCTCATTTTTTAAAATTATTTTTTTTCTTTTTTTGGCTCAGCTTGTGGGATATCCACAACCCTATCTTCCAATTCACTGAATGTGCAGTTTTCTGTATCTGCTGTATCTAATCTACTGTTGATTCTTTCTAGTGTATTTTTGTATTTCAGTTATTGTATTCTTCAGCTCTGTTTGGTTCTTCTTTATATTTTCTAACTCTTTGTTCAACTTCTCACTGTTTTCATCCATTTTATGTTAATCAAGCATCTTTGTGGTTATTACCATAAAGTCTTTGTCAGGTAGATTGCTTATCTCCACTCCTTTTAATTCTTTTTCTGAAGTTTTGCCTTATTCCTCTGTTTCCTCATTTTGCCTAATTCTCTGTGTTTATTTCTATGTATTAGATAGTTCATTTAAGTTTCCTGATCTTGAAGAGGTAGCATTATGTAGGAGACATACTCTGGGGCCTGGTAACACACTCCCCTCTGGTCTCCAGAGTTATACAGTGTCAGCCTGCTGGTGGGTGGGGCCAGGTCCCACCAATGTGGCTGTGTGGCCCACGTTGTCCTGTGACTGGTGCCAGCCCACTGGTGGTGAGTAAGCTCCTGTCACTAATTGGAGGGAGGCAGGACTCCAAAATGGTGCTTGCTAGCATCAGTGTCTTCATAGTAGAATGAGCTACCCCAAATGGCTGCAGCCAGCATTCATAGTTGCCTCCAGCCTCTCTGAGAGGTTCTCCAAGATTAGCATGTGGGTCTGACCCCAACGTCTTTCAAATTACTTCCTCTGCACTGAGATTTGGAGCTTGTGAAATTTTGCCTATGCCCTTGAAGAATAGAGTATTGGTTTTCCACAGCCCTCTAGCACTATCAAATTGCAAGCCTCACTGGTCTTCAAAGCTAGATGTCCTGGGGGCTTGTCTTCCTAATGAAGGACTTCCAGGCTTGAACCCCTTGTTGTTTGGAAAGAACCTCTGAAATTGTGATTATCCTTCCTTTGGTGAGTTTCCTACCTGACATTGTGGATCTTGATGATACTTGTCTCCATCCTTCCTACCCATCTTATGGTTCCTTCTTTACATCTTCAGTTGTGACAAGTCTTTCCTGCTAGTCTTCATGTCATTCTCATACATAGTTGCTCCGTAAACAGCTGTAATTTTGGTGTGCCTGTGGGAGGAGGTAAAATCTGCCATCATGGCCACACCTCCTATTAAATTTTATATACTAACTATAAAATCCATTATGTACTTTTCTAAAAAGAAAAAAGAAAACTTAGCTCCATAAAAGGAAAACATTACCTGGTTCACATTCTCTGATCAGAATATCATTAAAAAGGGAATTGAAAATATCTTATGAAACAAATAGATTAAAACAGAATCATCAGTTGAACAGATGAAAAATACTCTTCTAAATAACTACTAATCCCAAATAAAAGTACAATTTCAGTATATTTAGAATATATTAAACATGGGAATTTTGCTTGCCAAAGTATGGATCCCTTAAAGCTCTCCTCAGATGTAAAGCTATATTCTTAATATTTTTCATTATAACATAAATGAAAATTCAATTCAGAGGTTAGGGGACAAAACAGCAACTCTAGTGTAACCAAGAGGAAAGAATTAAGCAAAAATATTATTCAATAAAAATATTTAAAATAAAAATTTTCAAAAGTAGAATAAAAAATATGCTTCTTTAAAAACAAAACAGAATGATGTTAGCAAATCTAATAAAAAATGTAGAAAGTGAAAATAAGAGAAATAAGAAAACTAATGAAAATGTAAAAAGAGTAAATATAGATATGTATATAAATATACACACATCAAATATTCTATAATTAGCTTATATTGATTTTATGATTAGACACATAAATATTATTTTTCAAAAGGAGAACACAGCCACTTAATTTTACAAATATGAAATTAAAATTTTCCTTGGGTTCTTTATACTTCAATAAAGATTAAAAAAATATGAGAAAATATGAAATCATTAAGGACCTTCAGCAGAGCAGTTTTAGAGGAATGGGATGGGTGACTAAGGTTGGAAGCCATACTTTGGTTGAAGTATGAGTGGGTGATGAGAAAATGAAGACAGTACATAGAAACTTAATACTTTGACTGTAAAGTCCAGTGTATTACTAAAAAATTACACATATATAATTGAGGAAAAATACATTGATTTAATATGGAAGAGGCCATTGTTTTCTTTGCTTAAAATTTATAGATGGAGGGAAATGGTTGAAGTTAAAGAAATTGTGTAATTGATAGAAAAGTTCTTGGAGGAGGCTGGGTAGGATAATATTCATGGCAGAGATGAGAAACAGTTTTAGCAAGATGGCTGACTATTTCATGGAATTAGGAAGTTTTGATAAAAATAATCAATAAGTGATCAATGATAAGATTTTATGTGATCCAAACTGAGGACCATAGCCTGGAAGCTAGCTTCCCAGATTATTCTGAGAAACTGCTTGGGAGAAGCACAGTTTTCAGTACAGTTTTATATCTTGTCAGAACAAAGAACATTAAACAGGGATACATTTCTTCAAGGTTTCAAAAGAAAAACAAAAAAACCTGACCAGCATGTATACAGTGAGTCAGTATGGCCTTGGCCCTTCGGAAAGGAGTCTTAGTCATCAAAGGAGGACCAGCACTGGCATCCCAGGAAGGGAGATATTTAATCTTTATTTTCAGCATGGATATGGTTTATTTCTGGTCAATGTGTCCTTTTCTTTAATAATTAAAGAAAATATACAACATATGATAGGCCACAACCAAGCTGTTTTAGTTAGCATAAAATTCAAGTTTACTCATGTATAAGCCAGAATGACTTCCCCACACTTCGAAATGTGAAAATTTCTTTTATCAGAGGCAAGGAGAGATGGAAATGCCATTGAGTTAAAGTTGAGGTGGGGGAGAAGGAAGTAAAGTAAGTTGAGGAAGCACATCACTTTTCTTAGTTATATAGGCAGTTAAGAGAAAGGACTGGATGTGGGATGATAGTGGGAATGATGATGATAATAGGGCAAGAAATTGGAACAGAGTTGTGACAAGTTAAAATACTGAAGTGGCATATGCCCTGTGATCTAGACTGCATAGAAAATGGACTATGGGTTTGGGGAAGTATAAAAATCATAGGTTTTATATTAAATCTGAGAATTAAAACAAAAACACACTCAGAAAAAAAAAAGAAAATATTCTTTCCCATATATAGCATCATAGATCTTCAAACGGACATAAACTTTGGCATGAACTAATCACAATCTCTTTGATGACCTTTCAGCATGGCTCCAATGAAGCAGAATGCCAATAAGCAAAAACGTGCCTTTCCATTTCAGCCACTCATGTTCCAAAGTATCTCTTCCCAGCTTTAGGAAAAGTAAACATCTAGATTTCAAGAACCCTTGCTATAATAAAATTTAAACTTACAAAACATATGAATCAGAAGACTATTACCCAAATCCATATCACAAAAAATCCCAGCAAAAATAAAAAAAACAACCACACAATATTTTCTTATTAAACTCAATCTTCCTAATAGAATGTCATACTAATGAGTATCTTTGAGGGTTTTTTTTTCTAAACAATAAAAATTTATTAAATGAACAAATTTGTAACAAATGGAAAAAAATTTTTCACAATCTGACAAACCAACACAAAGAGCAAGGTTATTATCTAAAGTACAAATATATAAAACAACACAAGTATTGAGAGAAAATCAGCTTTCAGCCAAGAGAGCACTTGTTGGCAAGACTCGCTGAAGAAGTCTCCCCGGGGATTAGTTCCATCCAGGCTGAGTCCCAGAGCAGGTCCTGGAGATAACAGCTGTCACCTGCCAGGACCACTCCCCACCCCTCAGGAAGCACGGATCTTCATTTCTGTAGACAATAAAGCCCCAGAACAATGGATACTTCCAAAGTTGAAAAAGTCACTCATGCGTTAGTTGTGGGACTGGCTTAGCAGAATTTTATAGTTCGTTTCAACCTGTGAGGTGTGATTTCTTTGGTTCTCAACTCCATGCCTGTGTCAAACTTTCAAGACAGAAAGGACACTGTGCAGGAAAACTAGTTTTTTTTATTTACAGCATCTAGCGGAGTGCTCTGTAGACAGTCGGCACCTGTTATAATATTTCCTGATCAATCAGCTTTGAATAGATACTGCTGCTTACTCAACTATTTTCCTTCTAATTTTATTGAGCTATAATCGATATACAGTACTGTCTAAGTTTAAGGTGTACAGCATGATTTGACTTACATAATCATGAAACGATTATCACAATAAGTTTATTGAACATCCCTCATCTCATATAGATAAAAAATAAAGAAATAGAAAAAAAATTTTTGTGTGTGATGACAACTCTTAGGATTTACTCTCTCTTTTGTTTTTAAACATCTTTGCTGGAGTATAATTGCTTTACAATGGTGTGTTAGTTTCTGCTTTATAACAAAGTGAATCAGTTATACATCTAAATATGTTCCCATATCTCTTCCCTCTTGAGTCTCCCTCCCTCAAACCCTCCCTATCCCACCCCTCTATGTGATCACAAAGCACTGAGCTGATCTCCCTGTGCTATGCGGCTGCTACCCCCTAGCTATCTATTTTATGTTTGGTAGTGTATATATGTCCATGCCACTCTCTCATTTTGTCACAGCTTACCCTTCCCCCTGTCCATATCCTCAAGTCAATTCTCTAGTAGGTCTGTGTCTTTATTCCCGTCTTATTCCTAGGTTCTTCATGACCTTTTTTTTTTTTTTCTTAGATGCCATATATGTGTGTTAGCATACGGTATTTGTTTTTCTCTTTCTGACTTACTTCACTCTGTATGACAGACTCTAGTTCCATTAACCTCACTACAAAAAACTCAATTTCATTTCTTTTTATGGCTGAGTAATATTCCATTGTATATATGTACCACATCTTCTTTATCCATTCATCCAATGATGGACACTTAGGTTGTTTCCATCTCCTGGCTATTGTAAATGGAGTTGCAATGAACATTTTCATACATGACTCTTTTTGAATTATGGTTTTCTCAGGGTATATGCCCAGTAGTGGGATTGCAGGGTCGTATGGTAGTTCTATTTGTAGTTTTTTAAGGATCCTCCATACTGTTCTCCATAGTGGCTGTATCAATTTACATTCCCACCAGCAGTGCAACAGTGTTCCCTTTTCTTCACACCCTCTCCAGAATTTATTGTTTCTAGATTCTTTGATGATGGTCATTGTGTCCAGTGTGAGATGATATCTCATTGTAGTTTTGATTTGCATTTCTCTAATGAAAATGATGTTGAGCATTCTTTCATGTGTTTGTTGGCAATCTGTATATCTTCATTGGAGAAATGTGTGTTTAGGTCTTCTGCCCATTTTTGGATTGGGTTGTTTGTTTTTTTGTTACTGAGCGGCATGAGCTGCTTGTAAAATTTGGAGAGATTAATCCTTTGTCAGGTGCTTCATTTGCAAATATTTTCTCCCATTCTGAGGGTGGTCTTTGGTCTGGTTTATGGTTTCCTTTGCTGTGCAAAAGCTTTTAAGTTTCATTAAGTCCCATTTGTTTATTTTTGTTTTTATTTACAATTCTCTAAGAGGTGGGTTAAAAAGGATCTTGCTGTGATTTATGTGATAGAGTGTTCTGCCTATGTTATCTTCTAAGAGTTTGATACTGTGTGGCCTTAGAGTTAGGTTTTTAATCCATTTTGAGTTTATTATTGTGTATGGTGTTAGGGAGTGTTCTAATTTCATACTTTTATATGTACCTGTCAAGTTTTCCCAACACCAATTATTCAAGAGTCTGCCTTTTCTCCAATGTATATTCTTGCCTCCTTTATCAAAGATAAGGTGACCATATGTGTGTGGGTTTACCTCTGGGATTTCTATCCTTTTCCATTGATCTATATTTCTGTTTTTGTGCCAGTACCATACTGTCTTGATTACTGTAGCTTTGTAGTATAATCTGAAGTCACAGTACCTGATTCCTCCAGCTCAATTTTTCGTTCTCAAGATTGCTTTGGCTATTTGGGGTCTTTTGTGTTTCCATACTAATTGTGAAATTTTTTGTTCTAGTTCTGTAAAAAATAACAGTGATAGCTTGATAAGGATTTCACTGAATCTGTAGATTGCTTTGAGTAGTAGAGTCATTTTCACAATGTTCATTCTTCCAATCCAAGAACATGGTATATCTCTCCATCTATTTGTATCATCTTTAATTTATTTCATCAGTGTCTAATAATTTTCTGCATACAGGTCTTTTGTCTCCTTAGGTAGGTTTATTCCTAGATATTTTACTTTTTGCTGCAATCATAAATGGGAGTGTTTTTGTAATTTCACTTTCAGATTTTTAATCACTAGTGTATAGGATTGACAGAGATTTCTGTGCATTAATTTTGTATCCTGCTACTTTACCCATTTCATTGATTAGCTCTAGTAGTTTTCTGGTAGCATCTTTAGTATTCTCTATGTATAGTATCATGTCATCTGCAAACAGTGACAGCTTTAATTCTTCTTTTCCTATTGGGATTCATTTTATTTCTTTTTCTTCTCTGATTGCTGTGGCTAAAACTTCCAAAACTATGTTGAATAAGAGTGGTGAGAGTGGGCCACCTAGTCTTCTTCCTGATCCTAGTGGAAATGGTTTCAATTTTTCACCATTGAGTATGATGTTGGTTGTGGGTTCGTCATATATGGCCTTTATTAAGTTGAGGAAAGTTTCCTCCATGCCTACTTTCTGCACAGTTTTTATCATAAATGGATGTTGAATTTTGTCAAAAGCTTTCTCTGCATCTATTGAGATGATCATATGGTTTTTCTCCTTCAATTTGTTTTTATGGTGTAACACATTGATTGATTTGTGTATATTGAAGAATCCTTGCATTCCTGGGATAAACCTTACTTGATCATTGTGCATGATCCTTTTAATGTACTTTTGGATACTGTTTGCTAGTATTTTGTTGAGGATTTTTGTATCTATGTTCATCAGGGATATTGGCCTGTAGTTTTCTTTCTTTGTGACATCTTTATCTATTTTTGGTATCAGGGTGATGGTGGACTCACAGAATGAATTTGGGAGTGTTCCTCCCTCTGCTATATTTTAGAAGAATTTGAGAAGGATGGGTGTTAGCTCTTCTCTAAATGTTTGATAGAATTTGCCTGTGAAGCCATCTAGTCCTGGGCTTTTGTTTGTTGGAAGATTTTTAATCCCAGTTTCAATTTCAGTGCCTGTGATTGGTCTGTTCATATTTTCTATTTCTTCCTGGTTCAGTCTTGGCAGGTTGTGCATTTCTAAGAATTTGTCTCTCTCTTCCAGGTTGTCCATTTTATTGTCATAGAGTTGCTTGTATTAATCTTTCATAATGTTTTGTATTTCTGCATGTCAGTTGTTGCTTCTTCTTTTTCATTTCTAATTCTATTGATTTGAGTCTTCTCCCGTTTTTTCTTGAGTCTGGCTAATGGTTTATCAATTTTGTTTATCTTCTCAAAGAACCCACTTTTAGTTTTATTGATCTTTGCTATCATTTCCTTCATTTCTTTTTAATTTATTTCTTACAGGTTCTTTACGATTTCTTTCTTTCTGCTGAATTTGGGGTTTTTTTTGTTCTTCTTTCTCTAATTGCTTTAGGTGCAATATTAGGTTGTTTATTTGAGATGTTTCCTGTTTCTTAAGGTAGGATTGTATTGCTATAAACTTCCATCTTAGAATTGCTTTTGCTGCATACCATAGGTTTTGAGTTGTCATATCTCCATTGTCATTTTTTTCTATGTATTTTCTGATTTCATCTTTGATTTCTTCAGTGATCACTTCGTTATTGAGTAGTGTATGCTTTAGCCTCCATGGGTTTGTATTTTTTATAGATCTTTTCCTGTAATTGATATCTAGTCTCATAACGTTTTTGTTGGAAAAGTTACTTTATACAATTTCAATGTTCTTAAATTAACCAAGGCTTGATTTGTGAACCAAGATATGATCTATCCTGGAGAATGTTCCATGAGCACTTGAGAAAAATGTGTATTCTGTTGTTTTGGAGTGAAATGTCCTATAAATAATCAAGTAAATCCATCTGGTGTAATGTATCATTTAAAGCTTGTGTTTTCTTATTTATTTTCATTTTGGATGATCTGTCCATTGGTGACAGTGGGGTGTTAAAGTCCCCTACTATGATTGTGTTACTGTCGATTTCCCCTTTTATGGCTGTTAGTATTTGCCTTATGTATTGGTGTGCTCCTATGTTGGGTGCATAAATATTTACAATTGTTTTATGTTCTTCATGGATCGATCCCTTGATCATTATGTAGTTTCCTTCTTTGTCTCTTGTAATAGTCTTTATTTTAAAGTCTATTTTGTCTGATATGAGAATTGCTACTCCAGCTTTCTTCTGATTTCCATTTGCATGGAATATCTTCTTCCATTCCCTCACTTTCAGTCTGTATGTGCCCCTAGGTCTGAAGTGGGTCTCTTGTAGACAGCATATATACGGCTCTTGTTTTTGTATCCATTCAGCCAGTCTGTGTCTTTTGGTGGGAACATTTAATCCACTTACATTTAAGGTAATTATCGATATGTATGTTCCTATTACCATTTTCTTAATTTTTTTTTTTTTTTGGTTTGTTATTGTAAGTCTTTTCCTTCTCTTGTGTTTCTTGCCTAGAGAAGTTCCTTTAGCATTTGTTGTAAAACTTGTTTGGTGGTGCTGAACTCTCTGCTTTTGCTTGTCTGTAAAGGTTTTAATTTCTGCATCAAATCTGAATGAGATCCTTGCTGGGTAGAATACTCTTGGTTGTAGGTTTTTTCCTTCATCATTTTAAATATGTCTGGCTATGCCATTCTGGTTGCAAAGTTTCTGCTGAAAGATCAGCTGTTAACCTTATGGGTATTCCCTTGGGTGTTATTTGTTGCTTTTCCCTTGCTGCTTTTAATATGTTTTCTTTGTATTTATTTTTTGACCATTTGATTAATATGTGTCTTGTCATGTTTCTCCTTGGATTTATTCTGTATGGGACTCTCTGTGCTTCCTGGACTTGATTAACTATTTCCTTTCCCATATTACAGAAGTTTTCAACTATAATCTTTTCATATATTTTCTCAGTACCTTTCTTTTTCTCTGCTGGGACCCCCATAATTCAAATGGTGGTGCGTTTAATGTCCCAGAGGTCTCTGAGACTTTCCTCAGTTCTTTTCATTCTTTTTTCTTTATTCTTCTCTGCAGTAGTTATTTCCACTATTTTATATTCCAGGTCACTTAACCATTCTTCTGCCTCAATTATTCTGCTATTGATCCCTTCTAGATTACTTTTAATTTCATTTATTGTGTTGTTCATCATTGCTTGTCTCCTCTTTAGTTCTTCTAGGTCCTTGTTAAATGTTTTTTGCACTTTCTCTATTTTATTTCCAAGATTTTGGATCATCTTTACTATCATTATTCTGAATTCTTTTTCAGGTAGACTGCCTATTTCCTCTTCATTGTTAGGTCTGGTCTGTTTTTACCTTGCTCCTTCATCTGTTGTGTGTTTTTCTGTCTTCTCATTTTGCTTATCCTGCTGTGTTTGGGGTATCCTTTTTGCAGGTTGCAGGTTTGTAGTTCCCGTTGTTTTTGGTGTCTTTCCCCAGCGGCTAAATTTGGTTCAGTGCATTGCATAGGCTTCCTGGTGGAGAGGAATAGTGCCTGTGTTCTGGTGGATGAGGCTGGATCTTGTCTTTCTGGTGGGCAGGTGCACGTCTGGTGTTGTGTTTTGTGATGTCTGTGGCCTTATTATAATTTTAGGCAGCCTCTCTGCTAATGGGTGGGGTTGTGTTCCTGTCTTGCTAGTTGTTTGGCAGTGTCCAGCACTGTAGCTTGCTGGTCATTGAGTGAAGCTGGGTCTTGGTGATGAGATGGAGATCTTTGGGAGATATTTGCTGTTTGATATTATGTGGAGCTAGGACGTGTCTTGTGGACCAGTGTCCTGAACTGGGCTCTCCCATCTCAGAGACACAGCACTGACTCCTGGCTGGAGCACCAAGAGCCTTTAATCCACACAGCTCAGAATAAAAGGGAGAAAAAGTAGAAAGAGAGAAAGAAAGAAACAAAGAAAGAAAGATAAAATAAAATAAGGTAAAATAAGATAAAGTTATTAAAATAAAAAATAATTATTAAGAAAGAAAAATGTTTTTAAATTAAAAAAAAAAAAAAAAAACGGGCAGACAGAACCCTAGAACAAATTGTGAAAGCAAAGCTATACAGACAAAATTTCACATAGAACATACACATACACACTCACAAAATGGAAAAGGAGAAAAATAATATTTGTTGCTCTTAAAGTCCACCTCCTCAATTTGGGATGATTCGTTGTCTATTCAGGTATTCCACAAATGCAGGGTACCTCAAGTTGATTGTGGAGATTTAATCTGCTGCTCCTGAGGCTGCTGGGAGAAATTTCCCTTTCTCGTCTTTGTTCGCACAGCTCCCGGGGTTCAGCTTTGGATTTGGCCCCGCCTCTGGGTGTAGGTCACCAGAGGGAGTCTGTTCTTCTCTCAGACAGGACAGGGTTAAAGGAACAGCTGATTCAGGAGCTCTGGCTCACTCAGGCCTGGGGGAGGAGGGACATGGAGTGCGGGAAGATCCTGCGGCAGCAGAGGCTGGCATGACGTTGCACCTGCCTGGGGTGTGCCGTGCATTGTCCCAGGGAAGTTGTCCCTGGATCTCAGGACCCTGGCAGTGGTGGGCTGCATAGGATCCTGGGAGGGGAGGCGTGGAGAGTGACCTGTGCTTGCACACAGGCTTCTTGGTTGTGGCAGCAGCAACCTTAGCGTCTCATGCCCGTCTCTGGGGTCTGCGCTGATAGCCGAGGCTTGTGCCTGTCTCTGGAGCTCGTTTAAGCAGCGCTCTTAATCCCCTCTCCTCACACAACAGGAAACAAAGAGGGAAGAAAAAGTCTCTTGCCTCTTAGGGAGCTCCAGACTTTTTCCTGGACTGCCTCCCAACAAGCCATGGTGCACTAACCCCTTCAGGCTGTGTTTAAGCAGCCAACTCCAGTCCTATCCCTGGGATCCGAACTCCCAGTCCCCACCCGTCCCAGCTGGTGACCAGACAAGCCTCTCGGGCTGGTGAGTGCTGGTTGGCACCGATCCTCTGTGTGGAAGTCTCTCTGCTTTGCTCTCCCACCCAGTTACTGTGCTCTCTTCCGTGGCTCTGAGGCTTCCCCCTCTGTCACCCGCAGCCTCCGCCCGCCCTCAAATGGGTTTCCTAGTGTGTGGAAATCTTTCCTCCTTCACAGCTCCCTCACACTGGTGCAGGTCCCGTCCCTATTCTTTTGTCTCTGTTTATTCTTTTTTCTTTTGCCCTACCCAGGTACATGGGGAGTTTCTTGCCTTTCGGGAAGTCTGAGGTCTTCTGCCAGCATTCAGTGGTGTTCTGTAGGAGTTGTTCCACATGTAGATGTATTTCTGATATATCTGTGGGGAAGAAGGTGATCTCCACGTCTTACTGTTCACCATCTTCCTGCTCTCCCCCTTCGAGGGTTTTTTGTTCATTTGTTTATTTTTATAGAAATGGTTCTGTGTTCTGTGATAAAAGTGCATAAAAATATGGCAAAATCTGGATTCTTTAAAGTTCCAAAACAGTTTAGAATTATAAAATTTCACTGGTTTAATGATTTTGCCTATTCACTTAGCTTATGTTTCTCTGTTTCTCTCTGAGTGTATGAGGGTCTCAATTTCCAGCTATTGGAGGAAATTATGTGCTATTTTTATTTTCAGTACTAGCAGCTGTAAAATGATCTGAACCACAGGAATTTACAAACTGTAAACTATGTAGCAACATGCAGTTGTAAAAAATCCATAACTTAAAGGGCTAACAAGCTACAGTTTGTATACCAGCTCAATCAGTTACCTAGTAAATTCAGCCATGCCCTTCAACTAGTTAAATCTTAGTTTCTTTACCTGTAAAATGGAGACAATAGTATTTCTTACCTAAGGTGCTATGAATTGTTATGAGAAACAAGATACATAAGATTATTTTTTGAAACTCAAAAGCCATTGATAAATACAGTGTTACTGCATTTCATAGCTGTATTCCATGGGCTGGGGCAGTTTGCAAAATCACAAATCAATAATTATAAAATCAGGAAGGAATTGTTGGCAGGCAAGATCATCTAATACAGCCACCTGAAAATATAATGGATTCTTTATTTTTTTAATTTTTGTTTTTGTTTTTTTCAGCCTTGACTGCCACTGGACAAAAAAGGATCACCTTTATACTTAGTTAATTGAATAGTCTGGCACAGGCTGGCACCCATGTCAGCTTCTTCCTGCAGGGGCTAAAGTGACAAAGAATTCTGTCAAAGGCAGAGCTTAATAATAAAAACCTGAGTCATTTAGATTTTTATTTACCTTAAACCTTCAGGCCAAACCAAAATTCTCACTTCCTGTCAACAGTGTCAGTTATACAGAGGAAAATATTCTAACTACAGTTGTTATTGTTCACACTATTTCATTATTTTAAAGAGTCATTCTGGCAGGGATTCAGACGAAAGATAGGAGAAATTATGTCTAAAATGATAATCATAAATAAAACATGAAATCTACAAAATAGGGTGTTTGATGCATATCTGATCTGAATACTGCATCAACATTAAGCAATACAGTTGGATCACAAAGCAAGCAAATGCTTCACAGAAGGTCTAGTCAATGCATGAAATGGAGAAAGGTAAATTGGAGACAGATTACTATTGTTCCCACTTGCAAGTTTTTCACTTACACAATTTCTACAATGAGAAATTTTTCACAATCTTATTTTACATGGTCCAAAAAAACAAATTTTAGAACTTATCTTCAACAGTGCTGGTAGTATAAGCGCTGTTAGATTTATATATTTAAAGCAGGTATTTATATTTTTATTTAGTGTGTTGCAGTTTAGGTTAAAATATATTAAATATTAAAATATAAAACTACACACTTGTACATAAAGAGAAACCACTGCCAAGACTATGTGGATGATTTTCATCATTTGTGTGTGTATGTTTATTTCTGGATATGTTTTCTTTTTATTTCTTTCAATATGTATGTGAGATATCTATATATACATATATGTATATATATAAAGAGAGACTGACATCTATATTGACGTATTTATGTTGACATACATATATATATATATCCTATTTAGCATGGTTTGTAAAGATTATTTTTAATGGCTGCTTAATTCATTGTGTAGATCTACCAAATTTTAATCAATTGTCTCCTTCTGTAAGGCATTCTTTTATGTATTATTTTTAAAGAGTTGCAAAATTATCCTTTTACATGGGAACAGACTTTTACTTCCTTAGATAAAGTTCCTAGAAATATATATATTGAGATGAACTCTTTTAAGGCTCTTGATACAATTTATTTTGGTTAAGAAAGTAGGGTCAGCTAAATCAATTAGGCAGGAAGGACATTATCAATACTGGGAGAGACATCTGATCCTGTAAGGAAGAAACAGAGAGGATTTTTAAATGCTTCCCTTCTCCTTGAGATAGAGAATCCTGAAAATGCTACAGTCCAGAAAGTCTGTTTTCTAAAGAAGTTCTATGGACATGTTCCTAACTGACACTTTAAAGCAATAGAAAATTTATGTTTATCATCTTGATATATAAATGAACATAACAGTATGAAAATTTTTCAGAACAAAGTTTAGAGAGTCCAAAGTTATAGATTCTGAATATATAGTGTATTAATCATGATCATGACAGGAAACATATCATGCACTCAGAAGAAATGATCAAAAAAGACTTCAGTGAAGTAACTATTTCCAGAGGTTGGGCAGAGGTAAGGGAATCAACAAGAGCTGAGAAAGCTCTCAGGCACTAACTAGAATGAGACACATTATAACTCAGGATGCGAAGATTCATGGAGAAAAACTCATGTTGCCTGAACCCAACTCAGAGCTACAACTGCGGAAGAGAAGGTAAGGATTGTCTCAGGATACAGCTACTGTCAAAACCACAGGCCAAAAGAGTGGGATTGAGAAGAAGATATGGGAGTATACCTTAATGTCTTTCTCTTGCTCTCTTATTTCCTGCTGGTCTTTTCTATTGGTGGAATCTATCCAGAAGCTGGAGTGCAATTGATACTATCTGTAGTGTTGAGCTGTCTTGAGCATGGACCGGGGCAAAGAAGAGTCAAAAAATGATGGGTGATGGTGGTGTATGTAAGGGGACAGGGGTAGGTGTTAATGAAAATAACAGCACATGTGGAAAAGTAAGAAGGTAATTTATATCAGTGCTTCTTAAACTTTAATGTGAATACAAATCATCTGAGAATTTTGTTAATGTGCAGATTCTGATTCAGTAAATCTACAGTAGGCCTGAGATTCTGTATGTTGAATAATTTTCCAGGTTGCTAGTCCTTGGACTGCACTTTGAGAAGTAAAGACTCATAACATTATCAACATCTTTTTTTCTTAAACATTTAAATTGTAGATTTCAGAAATTTTCTGAGCAATTACTAAAAATCAGACATTGTACAATGTCCATTTGCATAAAGCATCACATTTGATCTATGTAAAAATCCCATGAAATAGGGAGATCCTGTCACAGATGTAGGGTCTCTTTTATAGGGGCTACATTCCTTTGGGGTGATGGGGCCATGCAGATAATATACAGCCCAGTCCTTGTCCAGGTTCTCAGGAGATATGCTTGATGGAATCCTTGACAGCAAGGCTTGAAGAAACACATTCTCAGATCAAAGGAGTACATCTAGAATAAGGTTTGTAAGAGCCACAGACATATACACAACTTTCTCTCATCATCATTAATACTCCACATTTAAAGACAATAAGCAGTGATTTCACTAGGTGATATGGGAGAATCCAAGCTTCTAAAGAGGTCTCCATTTGGTTCTTAGAAATTTCTAGTAGATTTACCTAAGTTCATATTTCTACACCAGTGGAATTCTTTTCTCTGTCAATAGATAAAAGAATATAAAAAGCATGTACATAGTTAATATTATTGTATCAATGTTAATTTATTGGTTTTGACAAATGTGTGTGGTCATATAAGATGTTAATATTAAGAGAATTAGTGAATGAAATATGGGAACACTATACTATCTTTGTACCTTTGTTGTTTCAAGGTAAAAGTTTTAAAATTATATACACACACCCACACCTCAGAGATATTGAGGGTTCATTTCCAGACCACCACAGTAAAGAGAATATTGCAACAAAACAAGCCACACAAATTTTTTCATTTCCCAGTGCATATAAAAGTTATGTTCACACTATAATGTTGTCTATTAAATGTACAATAGCATTATGTTTGTAAAAACAATTTACATACCTTAATTTAAATAATTTATTGTTAAAAATGCTAACCATCATCAATAACTTCAGTGACATTAATTCCATTGTACACTTCCATCAGTTTATAAAATAAGATAACAATGAAATTTGCCACATTGATTGATTCTTCCTTTCATGAATGATTTCTCTGTAGCATGTGATACTGTTTGATAGCATTTTACCCATAATAGAACTTCTTTCAAAACTGGAGTCAATGTTCTCAAACCCTGCCCCACTGACTTGTCAACTAAGTTTACATAATATTATAAGCCCATTGTTGTTATTTCAACAATAACATCTTTGCAGTATTCCAGGAGTAGATTCCATCTCAAGAAACCATTTTCTTTCCTCATCCTTAAGAAGTAATGTCGAGTTCATTAAAGTTTTATCTGAGATTGTAGCAGTTCACTCACATCTTCAGGCTCCAACCTCCACTGAAGTCTTGAACCCCTCAAACTCATCCATGAGGGTTGGAATCAACTTCTTCCAAACTCCTGTTAATGTTGATATTTTGACCTCTTACTATGAATCATGAATGGCCTTCATTGCATCTAGAATGGTGAATTCTTTCCAGAAGGTTTTCATTTTACTTTGTATACATCCATTAGAAGAATTACTATCTATGGCACTATTCCCTTACAGAATTTTTTAAGTAATAAGACTTGAAATTTGAAATTACTCCCTGATCCAAGAGCTGCAGAATGGATGTTGTGTTAGCAGGCATGAAAGCATGAATCTTTTGTACTCCTCCATCAGAACTCTTGGGGGTGACTAGGCACATTGTCAATGAGCAGTAATATTTTGAGGGAAGTCTTTTTTTCTGAACAGTAGGTATCAACAGTGGGCTTAAAATATTCAGTAAACCATGTTGTAATCAGATATACTGATATTCAAGCTTTGTTGTTCCATTTATAGACCACAGGCAGAGCAAATTTTCATAATACTTAAGAACCCTAAGATTTTCAAAACAGTAAATAAATGTTGACTTCAAATTCAAGTCACCAGCTGTGTTAGCCCCTAACAAGAGAGTCAGCCTTTCAATCTTCGAAGCCAGGCATTGACTTCTCTTCTTTAGCTATGAAAGTCTTAGTGGCATCATCTTCCAATAGAAGGCTATTTTGTCTATGTGGAAAATCTGTTGTTTAGTGTAGCTACCGCCACTAATTATCTTAGCTAGATCTTCTGGATAACTGTGGTAGCTTCTACATCAGCTGCTTCTACTTTTGTGTTATAGAAATGGCTTTTTTTCTTAAACCTAATGAACCAACCACTGCTCACTTCAAACTTCTGCAGCTTTCTCACCTCTCCCAGCCTTCATAAAATTGAAGAGAGTTAGGATCTTGCTATGATTTAGGCTTTGGCTTAAGGGAATGTCATGGCTAGTTCGATCTTCTATCCAGACTACTAAAACTTTCTTCATATCAGCAATAAGCCTGTTTTCACCTTCTTATCATTCATGTGTTCACTGGAGTAGCACTTTTAATTTCCTCCAACTTTTCATTTGCATTCACAACTTGTTTAACTGTCTGGCACAAGAGGTCTAGTTTTTGTCCTGTCTTGGCTTTCAGCATTCCTTCTTCACTAAATTTAATTATTTCTAGCTATAGGCTTAAAGTGAGAGATATATTACTCTTCCTATCATTTGAATACTTAGAGGCCCTTGTAGAATTATTAATTGGCCTTATTTCAATATTATTGTGTCTCAGGGAATAGGAAGGCCAGAGGAGAGGGAGAGAGATGGGGAAAGGGGGGTGGGTGGAGCAGTCAGAACACACAACATTTATCGATTAAGTTCACTGTCATATCTGGGTGCAGCTTATGGTCCTCCCAAAACAATTACAGTAGTAACACCAAAGATCACTGATCACAGCTTATCATAACAAGTATAATAATAATGTAAAAGCATGAAATATGGTGAGAATTACCAAAATGTGGCACAGAGACCTGAAGTGAACAAATACTGTTGGAAAAATTGTGACAAAAGATTTGCTTGACACTGGGTTACCTCAAACCTTCAATGTATAAAATATGCAATATCTGAAAGCACAATAAAGAGTAGTGCAATAGAATGAGGTGAGCCTGTAGATAGTATATGTCAGCCAAGGGAAAAAGAAGAATGAAACACTCTATGACAAAAAAAAAAATGTAATTTATTCTTCTGTCTACTTATAAATAAATGCAGCTTAAAAGAGGATTATAAAAGGTTTGAAAAATAAAAATTATGTGCCCAAAAGAAGGCACTAATGTGTAGATTCTGGAATCAGATTGCTTGAGTTCAAATGTCTGCTATCCAATGACATGTAGACCTTGGGAAATTTATTTAGTCACTCTGTGTCTCAGTTTCCTCACTTATAAATTGGCAATAATATTAGTACAAACTTCTTAAGCACTATTGTGATCTATAATAATAAATATGTATTTGGTCTTTGTCCCCATTTCCTGACAAACAGATCCTAAAATGATTGGCATCTCTGAGATGCTGTTTCTTTCTGTGAGCTGATGAGATGACTGGTGACTTGGGGCTCCTGGATCACCTCATGATTAAGTCTGGTAGCTAGGAAAATCAGTCATGTGATTAGAGGGTTGGAAGTTTCAGTCCAACTCCCGACCTCTGGTGAGGGAAGAGTAGAGGAGCTGAATGTGGATGTTGAGTTAATTACTAATGGCCAAAGACTTAATCACATGCCTACACAATAAAGCCTCCATAAAAATCTGAAAGCTATGAGGTTTGGAGATCATCCAGGATGCTAAGCATTGGAGGTGTTGGGAGGGTGACATGGCTAGAGAAGGCACAGAAGCTCTGCACCCCTCCTTTCTTACCTTACCCTGTGCATCTTTTCCATCTGGCTGTTCCTGAATTGCATCCTTTGTAATAAATTGGTAATCTAGTTAATGAACCGTTTTCCTGAGTTCTGTAAGCCTTTCTAGAAAGTGATTAAACTCCAGGAGGGAGTCATGGGAACCTCCCATCTATAGACGGTCAGTCAGAAAAACAAGTGACATTCTGGACTTGTGATTGGTATCTGAAGTGGGGAAAGTCTTGTGAGTCTGAGACCTTAACCATGGGATCTGACACGAACTCCAGGTAAATAGTTTCAGAATAGAGTTAAATTAGAGGACACTCAACTGGTATCAGAGAATTGCTTAGTGTGGGGAGAAAAACCCCACACATTTGGTGACTGGAAATAAAGTATGAGTGTTGTGTGTGGAGAGGGAAAACAGGAGTTTTCCCTTTACAGCTGTCATGAGACTAAGAATAGTCATGTATTTAAAGCATACCATAGTGCTGATAATAATGAATGCAATAAACCTACTATTTTTATTATTGATAATGTTATTTTTATTATCCTGTGTTTTTCACTGGATCCCTACATCTTAATTAGAGGAGCTTATATATTTCTCCTGATCTGGCTAAAAACAATATTAAAGTTTGGCATTATTATCAGAATTTGACAAATGGGGCAACTCAAATTGAGAGTTTACATTTGCTGCCCACAATAATTAACCTAAGTCAGAATAGTGGGGACAAGACCCCAAACCAATTGTTCTAAGTTTCAGTACTCTTCCTATAGTCATGCTCTCTTTTCTAGTAAATTCTTGTCCTTCGTGAATTGTAGGGAAAAAATCTTATTCCACATAAAAATATTACCCAATACTTCTTGGACGTCCCCATCACTTCCAGAGACGTATTTCTGGAGGCTCACTGATTCTCTGGCTGCCTACTCAAGACTACATAGAACGTAGTTTCACATACTCTCTGCAGAGCCTTAGGCAGAGAAAACAGATTACTTCTGAGCTAAAGGGCTCTTGAGTATTAGGGGAGGGGACTGTCTCTCCTGTCCACCATTCTATTAATAAAGTGCACAGGGCATAACACCTAGGCAAATTAGCCATGCTGTAAGACCTGCACCTCACTTTGCTTAATCATCAGACTATAGTACCCAGGGTGGGTGAAAAGAGGACCTTGATACTTAGCAATCTTGTTATCCAATGCCAATCCAAGGCTAACACGAAAATTCCCCACAGCTGTTCAGATGGCTGGTGGTTCGTTTGCTGGCAGCAATTCTTGCCACCAAGTGAAGAGCTGAGCTCTAGAGAGTGTTGACAAAATACTGTTTATAGATCCTTAGTTAGAGTGAGGGAAGATTCCCAACAATTCCTTCCACTTGTCTCCCAGATGATCTATTTATTGTCCTTCATCTGAGTCTCCCCTCCCACCCCTGATGCCAAGCTTTTATCACTGTCACTTGTAAGCCTTTGTTTATCCTCGTGGAGAGCAGTGCATTGATACTTCTTCAATTTATGATGTGTGATATGATACTTGTTGGTTATGAGAAATGGGCCATTGCCTGGTAACCAAGATGTCTGTTACCAGGAAAAGAAAAACTTATTAAGCAAGGCACCCGTTTTTTACAGTATTACAAACAAATAGGCTACTTTTTTTTTTAGATGTTTCAGCTAATGGAGCCCCTTGGAACTAGACTCATATCTTCTGACAAGACCAAAGCAATGAAACTGAAGATAGGAAATAAGAATATAATTAACTTTCCAATGAATATAGTTTTCTTTTATTGATGCTGTGGTGCTGGGAAAGAGGAAAAGAAGACATCTCATGTACTCAAGTCCCTATGTCTGATTTCATCACTCTAATTGATACAGTCATGGTCCATTAAAACACTTGATGTCAGCCACATAGTCAATACAGAGCTCAGAAAATTTGTAAAGCCCCAATTTTGCACCAGTTTAATCCTTAAGGTAGTACAGTGATTTTACACAGTTTCAATAACTATTCCACATAATCAAGAACCTGTCTAGTGAGAAGTTCTAATAATTGTCTAGGGTTTACAGCTCCCTCTTTTTTTATACCTTAATTTCCTATTTGTTACATTAAGTAAATGCCAGATTTTATTGTGATTGTGCCCCTCCTACCATCTCATTGTGGCTTCTCCTTTCTCTTTGGATGTAAGGTATCTTTTTTAGTGAGTTCCACTGTCTTCCTGTCAATGATTGTTCAGCAGCAAGTTGTGATTCCAGTGGTCTCACAAGAGGGAGTGAGGGCACATCCTTCTATTCCATCATCTTGAAACAATCTTGACCAATGAGTGAGCAGAAGTGTCAGTTCTGGATGGAGCCTTTAAGGGTCAACACCTCCCTCACCATGTTCTCCTTTCCATCTGCCAAAACTACTGGCAATGTTCCAGAAAGAGGTTGCTCTGACACCTTGGGTCCCAGAGAGAAGATGATATGGAAAAGAACCAAGGTCAACCTGCGAGTGTTGGGCATAACCTCTGGGTGGGTGACTCACAAACTGGAGAACAATTATACCACAGAAATCCACCACTGGAGTGAAGGTTCTGAGCCCCACATCAGGCTTACCAACCTGGGCATCTGGCAATAGAAGGATGAATTCCCAGAGAATCAGACTTCGAAGTCTAGCAGGATTTGATTACAGGACTTTGACAGAACTGGGGGAAACAGACTCCACTCTTGGAGGGTACACACAAAGTAGTGTGTGCATCAGGACCCATGGAGAAGGAGCAGCGACCCCAACGAGACTGAACCAGACATAGCTGTTAGTGTTGGAGGTTATCCTGCAGAGGCAGGGGATGGCTGTGGCTCACTGTGGGGACAAGGACACTGGCAGCAGAAGTTCTGGGAAGTACTTCTTGGCATGAGCCCTACCAGAGTCCACCATTAGCCACAACAAAGAGCCTGTAGCCTCCAATGTTGGGTTGCTTCAGGCCAAACAACCAACAAGGAGGGAACTCAGCCTCACGCATCAGCTGACAAACAGTTTAAAGTTTTACTGGGCTTTGCCCACTAGAGCAACACCCAGCTGCACCTACCACTACTCTTGCCCATCAGGAAACTTGCACAAGCCTCTTAGATAGCCTCATCCACCAGAGGGCAGACAGCACAAGCAAGAAGAGCTACAATCCTGCAGCTTGTGGAACGAAAACCACATTCACAGAAAGGTAAACAAAATGAAAAGGCATAGGGCTATGTACCAGATGAAGGAACAAGATAAAAGCCCAGAAAAACAACTAAATGAAGTGGAGACAGGCAACCTTCCAGAAAAAGAATTCAGAATAATGATAGTGAAGATGATCCAGGACTCAGAAAAAGAATGGGGGCAAAGATTGAGGAGATGCAAGAAATGTTTAACAAAAGCCTAGAAGACTTAAAGAACAAACAAACAGCAATGAACAATACAATAACTGAAATGAAAACTACACTAGAAGGAATCAATAGCAGAATAACTGAAGCAGAACAATGGATAAGTTACCTGGAAGACAGATGGTGGAATTCACTGCTGTGGAACACAATAAAGAAAAAAAGAATGAAAAAAAATGAAGACAGCATAAGAGACCTCTGGGACAACATTAAATGCAACAACATTCACATTATATGGGTCCCAGAAGGAGAAGAGAGTGAGAAAGGACCTGAGAAAATATTTGAAGAGATTATAGTCAAAAACTTCCCTAACATGGGAAAGGAAATAGTCACCCAAATCCAGGGAATGCAGAGAGTCCCAGGCAGGATAAACCCAGGAGATACACACTGAGACACATAGTAATCAAACTGACAAAAATTAAAGACAAAGAAAAATTATTAAAAGAAACAAGGGAATACTGACAAATAACATACAAGGGAATCCCCATAAGGTTAAGAGCTGATTTCTCAGCAGAAACTCTACAAGCCAGAAGGGAGTGACATGATATACATAAAGTGATGAAAGGGAAGAACCTACAACCAATATTACTCTACCCGGCAAGGGTCTCATTCAGATTCGATGGATAAATCAAAAGCTTTACAGACACACAAAAGCTAAGAGAATTCAGCACCACCAAACCAGCTCTACAACAAATGCTAAAGGAACTTCTCTAAGTGGGAAACACAGAGAAGAAAAGGACCTACAAAAACGAACCCCAAACAATTAATAAAATTGTAATAGGAACATACATATCAATAATTACCTTAAATGTTAATGGATTAAGTGCTCCAACCAAAAGACATAGGCTTGCTGATTGGATACAAAAACAAGACCTATATGCATGCTGTGTACAAGAGATCCCCTTCAGACCTAGGGACACATGCAGACTGAAAATGAGGGGATGGAAATGGATATTCCATGCAAATAGAAATCAACAGAAAGCTAGAGTAGCAATACTCATATCAGATAAAATAGACTTTAAAATAAAGAATATTACAAGAGACAAAGAAGGACACTACATAATGATCGAGGGATCAATCCAAGAAGAAGACATAAGAATTATAAATATATGTACCCAACATAGGAGCACCTCAATACATAAGGCAACTGCTAACAGCTATAAAAGAGGAAACTGACAGTAACACAATAATAGTGGGGGACATTAACACCTCACTTACACCAATGGACAGATCATCCAGACAGAAAATTAATAAGGAGACACAAGCTTTAAATGACACAATAGACCAGGTAGATTTAATTGATATTTATAGGACATTCCATCTGAAAGCAGTGGATTACACTTTCTTCTCAAATGCACACAGAACATTCTCCAGGATAGATCACATCTTGGGTCACAAGTCAAGCCTTGGTAAATTCAAGAAAATTGAAATCATATCAAGCATCATCTTTTCCGATCACAACGCTATGACATTAGAGATAAATTTCAGGGAAAAAAAATGTAAAAAAACACAAACACATGGAGGTAAAGGCCAGAAACACTAAAGGTACTAAAAATAAAAGAAATAAGAAATTCGCTGTAGATGTGTGTATGTGCGTGGGGAGGTACCTAAGTGTATACATATATTCATGCAATTTTGTATCCATATAGCTATTCTTTAGTTTATTTGGCATATTTAATGACGGCATGATATGTATGGTAAGTGTAAAAAATGTGAGGATAAACAAGATAGAGGCCCTGCCCACACAGAATTTAAACATCTAGAGAATGGCAGGAAAAGTAAAGAGACAGTTATTACACAGTATAATGAATACTGAAGTATATATTGATAATAAATAGAGACTGCTATGAAAACACATGGATCAGATTTCAGGCTTGAATGGTCAAGAAATCTTAGTTGAAAGCCATTTGATTATTTGGCCATTTAACTTGAGACCTAAAGATGAGGAAGGGAGTCATTAGGGGAAAAGAGGAGTGATGGGTGAGATTTCCAGGGAGAGAGAGAGAAATATAAAATTTTCCTAGTCCGCACTGAGAAATCTTTTAACAGTACTAAATTTATTTTGTGCTTTTCTTCTCAATATTTATCACCTGAACATACACAATGGAGAGAACTTTGCTCTTGTTATATGCTTTGCTGAGATGTTTTCCTGTATTCTCTGTCTGATCCTTTTATCATTGTCCAAGTATTTTGTGCTACAGCAAGCTTTCTCTGGCCCTGCCCCTTCTTGGTGCTCCAGTATAATCTGAGCTGTACTGTGACTGTTTCCCTATGAATCTGTCAACTTTTGAGGGCAGGGATATGCTAACTTTAGAGCACAGTTCTTGAAAAAACAACACTGATCTGAATGGCAGCTTGTCAAATCCTAAACCTGACTAACGTTATCATTCAAGATTTTTCCAGCTGTGTTATGGGAGCCAAAAAAAAAAAAAACACACACAAACAAAACAAAACAACTGACTTCTCCCATCAGGACATCCACAGAAGCAGTCTTCCAGAGGAACTCTGCACTCAAATGTAGTGCTTTCTGGATCGAGACCAATGGTTAGTCAGTCTGTTACCAGACTTGCTTAGACCAATGCTTCTTTCCTGAGGAATGACTTCACTGAACAATTGTAAGAAGACAGTTCATTTCTGGGCTCAAGCAAACCTTTTAACGATATCAACAAGAATGGAAAAGGAAAACTGAAAAATGACTCCTGAAGAAACTTTGACTTATGATCACATTGAGAAGGAGCAATTTTAAACTAATGTCTGAAGTTGGTGAAACTGAAGTTCCAAGATGTAAAATAAGTTACAGCTAATTTAGAGTTCAGGCTATTACGGATGAAGAGCTGTCTGACTCCAAAGCTTGATCTTCTTTGACCAGAAAAAACTTCCTCCCAAATCAATTAGCTTAGCCACCTGCTAGCTAAGGAACTGCTTCAGCATTACAGCCTGATGCGCCCAGCTTGAGGTGTTGACAGGCAGCAGAACACGGAGTCTCCTGACTGAAGTCCTAATCTGTGGGAACTATGTGTGTACAGACATGCATGTATGTATATGTGGATGGATTTAAGGGATCCCATGAGAGCTTTGGGGTGTTTCATTCTTTTTGTTTCTCCTGCAAGTTTTATAAATAACTTTAAAGATAATAAGTAGCAATATTTTCTTTCTTTATGAGGCTCTCAAGTATGTGTGTCACGGCCTGGCTCAAATATGTTTAATCTGTATTTGCTGAATAAGTAATAGTCTTATGCTTCCTCCTTACTAAATCTTCCCTTTAATCTCTTTAGAAAAAGGGTACAGGTTTAGGAGGACATATAACCAAACTATTATTTATAATATTCCCTTCAAGATAATTGGAAGAAATCTCTAGGAACAAAATTTAGTAATTTGAGTAAAACTAATATTGGCATTAATAAATTAATAAGTTAAGAAGACTGAATGGTAATATTTACCCAAAGACTATGGTATTATACTAACTCATGTTGAATGTTTCTCTTTTACATGCTACTTAGAAGTTATCAGGGAAAAGCAAATGCCAATATTTAAGGACCAAAATCAAGAATTGTCATCTGTAAGGGACCAGAAACAATTGTTGAGTAATTAAATATTGGACAACTCATATATTTTCCCCATGGTTATCCTGGGCTATCAGAAGGCACAATAACTCATTAATTAAATGTTAGCATTTTCATGGTAAATTAATAAATGGATTAAACTGTTAAAATAGTGAATATGTGTTTTGTAAGCTTTTAACCAGTAAGTCTTTAAGTCTGTACTGAGAGTTAGTATAATTATTAAAGAAATAACCTTGTCATATCTATATGTGTCATATCTATATGTGTGAGTATGTATGTTATAATTTTTGTATATAGAGAAGTAAGTAAACTAATTTTTCTAATTTCATTTAGGAAAACACGGAAGATCTTAAAAAATTTGAGAATGGCTTCAAACAAAATGGTTACATTTTAAAATGGCACTCAACAAAAGAGAAATCATGTATTTGAAAAACTCATGTAGTTTACATGATGTTACTTCTACTATACTATGACATCATAGTATCTGCAGTGCCCATTGAATAATTAAGTATTCTATTTGTCTTTTAACCAAAATATCCGAGGGTTTTTTACTTTTGTAGTATTTCTTCAACCATCAATTCCTTTGCAGCTGTTGGTCTCTCCAACTTCATCCATTCTGTTACCTAACTTTCTCATTTGCTTAAATGAAGAACTGAGTGTGTTTCCATAGAAGTTCTGCAGAGCAGAGTTCATGGATTTGATGACTTTGCTCCTCAGAATCCGTTCCTGTTCACCTCCTTCTTAGTTTACAGCCATGCTATTAAATATTTGCATAGGTTGAGTTCAGATGTATACATAAATTCTCAATATGAATGTAAAAAAAGTCTTTAATCCTTATCTTTAAATCCTCACAAAAATCTGGATCACTCTGCACTAAAAAATTTCCTCCATGGTGAGGGAGGATCAGTACAGGACAAGGTTTTCCAGTCTTGGCACTATTGACATTTGGAGGCTTTTTCCATTTGTTGTAGGGTGCTGTGCTGAGCATTGTAGAATGTTTTGCAGAATCCCTTGCTCCTACCCACTAGATTCCAGTAGCAATCCCTGCCCAGTTGTGGCAAATAAAATTTTTTTCAAACATTGCTGAATATGCCTTGGCAGGGGGCAGCAAAATCACCCTCTGCCCAACAGAATCACTGAAAATTCTGGAATAAACAAATATTTTATGATTAGTTATTTGCTTGAGCCTTGTACTGTTAAAAGTGAGCTACCTTCACTTTTATGAATCAAACATCAGAGCATGCAAATCATGGTTGTAAACTATTATTGATTATCCAGAACTCTCTTTATGTTTAAAGTTGCTGTTTTCATTAATTTCTGCCCAGCTCTTGACATTTGACTTTGTTTCCTATTTTCAATCCTAATCGAATGTTTGTCAAGTTTCTCTAACAATATGTATAGATTTATGGCATTGATGACGTGAATTGATGGCCTCCTTAAATCCACACTCTTTGCAATGCAAGTTTACAGCTCCCCCTAACAAAGTGTAGAGTCTATTTTCTCTTCCCTTGAATCTGGATTGGACTTGTGACTTGTTTGGGCTACAGAACATGGCAGAATTGATAGTGTCAATTTTGAGTCTAGGCCTCAAGGTGTCTTGTGTTGTTTCCTCTCCATCTGTTTCCATTTGAACCCCAATCCTGACATCTAAACATATCTGAACTTAAATGCTGAAAGGATGTGAGAGACCACATGTAGGAGGGACAAGCCATCCAAGCAGAGGACATCTGATACCATACAGCCTTCAGCCAACTGCCTGCTGACAGAAAAGTCACAAGACAGTTCTGAGATCATTCAAGTCCAGATCGGCAGAACCACCCAGCCAACCCTCAGAACTCTGGAGGTAAATAAGTGTTGATCATTTTAAGCCACTAAGTTTTGGTGCTGCTTGTTGTGCAGAATTACTGTCAGTTGATTTATCTACTTTTCTTGATTTCTCATATTTCTAAAACTTTGGACCAGACTTATTCCTTTTGCTCTTTCTGCTCCAGCCACTCCAAATAGGATTAATTACTGATTTTGCTTTTGTCCCTGGGTCTCAAACTCTAGGCAATCCCACTCGGTGAGAACCCTCATAGATCTTTTTCCAAGCCCTGAAAGGGACAGTATGGTTCAGTGATGGACTTTATTTTTTATATTCTTCAAAACTGCCTATCTTAGTTTGAATAATTATTGTTTGATTAATTTCATCATTTGAAAAGGACTTTATAATATCTAGTAATAATACTTATATAGACATGTCAGATTTCAAAGAAATAAATTGGACAACCATTAAATTAATAATTGAGACTTGCCCAGACTTTCCATGAGGATTTAAAACTTGAAATCTCTTCATTTTAATGCACAGAAACCACCTGGGTATTCATGTATTCC
Source organism: Kogia breviceps (assembly GCF_026419965.1). NCBI lineage: Eukaryota > Metazoa > Chordata > Mammalia > Artiodactyla > Physeteridae > Kogia > Kogia breviceps. Next base: position 28,475,628 of record NC_081328.1, read on the forward strand.
AATTCATTTTGGCCTTGCTCTAGCTTTGTATACTGTAAATCCAATGTTTAAATATGCTGGGCTTACTGGTATCTTCAAAAATGTAACATGCCTGATTAATTTTCCTAAGTACCTTAGTGTTATTTACCTCCTTAAAAGTGGGATAGTTTGTGTAATTTGGCTGATAAATAGCCCACAGATGTACAGCGTATAAGCAAGACAGTAACATAAAATTTGTATGGAGTATCCTATGGGACTAGGTTCAGAAACTAATGGCAAATGATCTATTTTGGGATTTATGAGTCTATTGAATGTCCATTTTATTCATTATTTATATCTATTAGGCTATTTAAATACTATTTAATATTTGATTGACTATCATTGGAAGAAATTTACTCACTTTTAAACTTTTGGACATTTACCTAATTAAAACATTAATATATCAAAGAAGATGAGAAATGGGAAACACTTGTGACCTTAGGATTGAGACATGTGCATGTACAATTAAATAATTATCAGAGGTTATTGTCAGAGCACCATAAACAAAACTTTATTTGGTGGAAAACATAAATGGTAACAATTAGAAGAGTTTTTAATGATGTAATTAAAGAATCAACCAGTTGTTCAGATATTAATTTCAACAGTGGGTTTAATGATACTTCTATTATATCATCATCTACTCAAAGACAGGAGATAGGCTTTCTAGTTCTATTCCTGACACTTACTCATTGTATAAACTAGAGCTGTACACTTAAGGTCTCTGAGTTCCATGTACCCTCTGTGACTTCTCTATGTTCTAAAATTTGATCATCTATGTCTTCAATAGTCTATACTGTATAGTGATGGGAAAATTAATGAAAGCCTAAAATGCAGTTCTAAGATTATTTTAGAAAATAAGCATGTGACAATATATCTGATCTGAGTAATAATCACAAACTAGCAAACTGTGGCTGACAGCCTGAACTTCTGTTAATAACAAACTGCGAGGTGACATGATATAATTATTTTATTTAGTGGAAACATTTAGTCTATACATACATTTATATTTATATAGGAGAAGTACAGTAATTTCAAAATAAAGTCAATTTGTGGTAAGTGGTGTCATCTCACACTATTTTCATGTTTATTAAGAAATCATATACATTTCACGTTCTGTAAAGCTATGGAAGAACATATTGTACCATGCTTAACTCCTCATCAGGAAAATTCTGTGCCTCCAATAGATATTTGCAATTTACTTGACATAGTCTTGTTTGTTGTACCTCTTTGTGGACTGGTCACTTCTATTTTGTGGTGTCTTCTGCAATCCCAGCAACAACATCTTTCCTTATGTAACACCCTGTCTCAACTGTTTCAATTCCTTTTGGGAGGGATAGGAATCTTTATTGTAGTATAAGTCTAAGGCAACACAGACGGTGCATTTCATTCTAAGTAATTGTTTACTCATACCACCTGTAAGTTGATGACCCAGAAACCTATGTGTCTAGATCAAGTCATCTTCCAATTTCCAGATTTTTATATTTACTTTCTTATTGGTCATTCCACCTGGAAATCTGATGGACAGTTCACATTCAATCCAGCCACGTTTAAATTTGCCCAAACATCCCTTTCTCCATTGTTCTTAATATATTTTTGACATCTCACTACCAGACACCAAAGCCAGAAACCCTGGAAGTAATGGATGCATTATTCTCTCTCATGTCCCTTTGCTGGCCCTTTCCCAAACCTTATCAATCTACTTTTTCATTTAAAAAAATCTAGCCCATTTATTTTTCACCCCCATTGCCATTGCCTTCTAAAAGGCTTTAAGCATCGTTGCTTTGATAGCATCACCATGCAGCCTTCTGACCCATTCTAGACCATCTACTCTATTCCCTCCAGTGACTTTTATAAACCTTGAATTTAATCATGGAATTTTCTTGCTTAAACACTTCTCATTTAGTAAAGTAGGATGGCAAATGCTTACATAGGTCAACCAGGTAACTAATTTAATGAAGAAAAACAGCAAGCCAACTCTGGCCACCTGGAAAGCAGGGTTCCACCTAAAGAAGACAATAATTACTCAGCTCCAGCAATTGTAGTAGTATAGAAATGTGAGCCCAATATTGCCAGATGGTCTGATATTTCAATAAAAGCCAAACATTTCTGTGAAGTCTCTCAATTCTTAAATGATTGTAGTGATTTAATTTTAATATGTCTGGCCTAAAGAATGAAGTTAAAACTCTCTAGCATGTGAAAAAAGACCTTTATGATTTGGTAGTACTCTTCAAATTTCCTTTTTCAAGGTCGTTCTCACAATTTATTCTTCAGTTAATCAGTACCATTTGCTGATGCCACATAGTTCCAGGCAATTTTGTGTTTCCTTGAGAATCCGCACTCCTTCCAGCTGTCTGCTATCTGTGTATTCTTTATACTCAGACGGGACCACTTCTCTTCACCCCCTTTGAATACTTACTACTCCCTAAAGTTTGCTATCTCTGTATCTTTTATCATAACACTTGCAATCCTATAATTGCAATTATATGTTTACATTTCTTTCTCCCCATGGCACTGTGAACTCCTTGGAGAGAGAAACTGGGTCTTACTCTTCTTGTATCTCCAGCTTTAACATAATTCCTGACACATTAGAGGTACCCAATGGATGTTGAGTAAATGAACTGTCACAATGAATAACGTGACTCTTTTCTAGGCCCTATTTAGAAAATATGTTTTTTAGGGAAGAATCCAAAGAGAAAATTGTATCTCAAATGTTTTTGTATTAATCAGAGTCCTACTGGGAAACAAAAGCCACACTGATTATTTGAGTGGGAATAAAATTGTTAAACAGGTATTGAAAAAGATAAAAAGAAAACTGTAAGGGATCACAGTAGCAGTGTTCCCAGGAATCAGCTACAACTCCTAAGGCTACAGAAGCAAAGGAAAGAGGCTGAAATTGTTAAAACCTAGCAGCATGGAGGAGGAGGGTTCCCATGGAGTGAAACTCAGACCTTTGGCAGAGCTGGTGCTAGAGCCTCCGAGCTGGATGAGGGTCCCCTGTGCTTGGGGTCCAGACCTCTGAGAGGGAGGGTCCCAGACTGGAGCTGGTGCATGTGAGTGGGTCACAATGAGGCCTGGTTCTGTGAGATTTAGAAACATTGTAACATGGATTCAACTGTTGCTTCTGCAAAGGACTGTTACTGGGGAGTAAAGAAGAGAAGATGAGGTGATGCTGCCAAGAAGGGGAGGAAAACAGGAAGGAGAGGTCCGTTTTGCCTCCTCCAGCTTTTAGAGTCTTCCTCCAGTACTTCTTTTTGAAAGAATCAAACATGGGATCAGCTGGCAAAGGAGAAATAAGGTTGCAGAGTCCCAGCCCCAATATCAAAATGCTGAGTATATAGGGGTGAGTTTAAAGCTGAGAGAAGATATCTGGCATAAAGTCTGGAAAAACTGAGGAAAAACTGAGATGAAGAAAGTAAGCAATTTACATTGAGTAACAGACAAGCAAAGACACAGCTAAAGATTGACTTTCTGCTTTACTCATTTTATTGCATTTAATTCTCACAAATTCCCCTATAATAAATATTATTACTTTATGGGTGAAGAAGCTGAGGATGAAAGATGTTTCCCCAGCATCATTATGTTAATAGGTGATGGGAGTCTAAATTTGAACTGAGACCTCTCATTCCAAAATTCACACTTTTGATGCTGAAAGTGGGTCTTTAGGAGCAAGATGTAGGCTTCCTGCTGAAGGATTAGGACTGTGTTTTATCCCACAGGTCTTAGAGAAGTCAGAGTGTAGTATGGAAGAACAAGTCTGACTCTGTACGGGACGTTTCTTTTACTTCAACCTTTGTATTCTGTTGCTTTTGCTACAAGTTAAGAATATTGCCTATAGCCTGAAATATAAAGGATAACCCATTCTCCAGGCTCTCACCTTTAAGAGTATAACACTTTTCCTTTCATACAGAGATAAAAAGTTGCAAAACAGAGAATAACATTTGTCTTTTTGAAAGTTTACAGGAACAATTGTGACCCAAACTATGTGGACAGCTGCAGGAAAAAAGGATTCCAAGAACAAGGGCACCAAGAAGTCTGCAGCAAGAAACCACTCCCTCTCCCCTTTTAGTATAAAAGAATCCTCAATTCTAACTTGGGTAAGTTGGTTCTTTGGAGCACTAGTCCACCGTCTCCTCAGTCTGCTGGCTTTCTGAATAAAATCATTATTCCTTGCCCCAACAATAAATCTCTTGATTTATTGGCCTGTCATATGGCAAGCAGTAAGAGTTTGGAGTCAGTAGCAAAAGTGAGTGGGGGCAGGTTGCTTCCACCAGTTACTAATCTGAAAGAATTACACTAGCACCAAAATGCAATTGAGATTATACATCAGCACCATTGCACCTTGGGAGAAGTAGAATTTGCACTTTGATATATTTTCTCTGAACAGTTCTAATAAGCTCTGTGATCTGTTTATTTAATATCTAAGTACTATGGACAAGATCATTAGCACCTACTCTATTCTCTTAGTGTTCTACATGTGCTATTAATATAACTCTTATCTCAGTATAAAATTTCTACCTTTACAGGCTTCTCTCTGTAGTTTTGACTATGAGTTAATCTACTAGGGCAGAAATTGTTCTTCATTCCCTTCTATTTCTAGTGCCTAACTCAATTCCTTACACAAAGGAAATCAATTACTGTTTGTTGAGCAAGTGGGCAAAATCACTATAATGTTGACATACAATCTACTAGAAAACATTTATGAAAAGATTTGTGAACTTCAGATAGCTATTATAGTGGAGGTGAGCAGACTAAAGTGTAATCAGACCTATTGCTTGTTTTTGTAAATAGTTTTATTAGAACACAAGCTAACCTGCTCATTCATTTACATATTGGCTATAGCTATTTTGCATTACAATAGCAGCATTGAGTAGTAGCTAAAGAGAAAATATGGATCACAAAGCTGGAAATGTTTGCTACATGACTCTTCATAGAAATGGTTTGTCCACCATTGTATTAGGTGTTAATTGTTTAGGAGCAATACATTTGGTAGTTTTATTTTTGGATGCCGGAAAAGGGGAAAACTGAGACTAAAGATATTCTACAATAGTCCAAGCAAAAAGTAATGATAACTTACTTCCCTCAGAGCTGAGTTAAAGGAAATGCATTTTTATTCATTTAACAAATATTTACTCAGTACCTACAATGTTTTGATTACTATTCCAGGTATTCAACAAGTTTATTCACTAAATGTTTATTGACCTACTATGTTCAAGCCCCATTTCAGTTCTTTTAGGCTTAAGTTCACCAAAATTAGGTGACAGATTGGATATAGAGGTTGCCAACCTTAAAAATAAAATTATTTTACCAGCAAACATGGGTTTATTTGATAATGGCCAAGAATTACAATTCAGGACAAGCAAGCCAGGGCAAAAACCATAGGGCAAGTCCAACAAACAAAAGAGAGGAATGTTATTTTATAGAGAAAAAGGAGGAAGATGGAATAGATTGTTTTGAATGAAAGTTCACTGAAGAAAAGTGAGAGTCCAGGGTGATGACGATTCCTCACTGAGTTGTTGGGGTATTCAATTTCTTGTAGGAGATGCAATGTGCATCTTTTCCTGGTGGGTCATGTGATTGATGATTCTTCTGTTGGAGTTTGGAATAAACAATGTTTCCTATAATTGACCTCCAGTGATAATGCCTGAGAGCTCCCCTTTCTGGCCTGACTCCATTTTAGTGAGGTTTCTCTTTATTGATTTTCACAGGATTAAAGGGCTGAAGAGTCTTATATATTACTATCATAGCATGTAACATGTTAAGCTATATTATATCACATGACTGTCTCCCTCTATTTCATTATAAGATTCCTGAGGGCAGTTCACCTGCAGATTTGTCTTTATAACTCCAAACTTGGGACAATACCTGGCAAAAAAACCAAAAAACAAAAAACTTATTGAAATGAAGTAAATACTTGGGAAACTAGAGCTAAAATTCAGCTTACAAAGGAAGATTATGAGGCTGGAATATGTTGTTTGAGGAAGTACTGTAATAAATCCAAGACAATATGCACTCTGTACAAGTGAAGACAGAGAAGATAAAGTAAAAACTCAAATAACAAGAGGCAGAGCCCATATTTTTTGATTCCTGGATCAGTACTCAGTCCTTACCATGCATTAAGCCAGTGAGCAGCAGTCAGCACAAATGCTTACTTCTAAATGGATGGGAAGCTGATCTAAATTATCATTAGCATAAAAGGTACAATCATTAAAGTTGCATTATTTAGAGAACATGGGAATTATGAGGTATTAGGACTACAACTTCCCTAATATTGCCTCTGTCCTTACAATCCAGTCCACTGGCCTTAGTGATTCATTGCCAACATGCTGAAAATCTTTCCATTACCTTTGATAATGAAAGGAAACACAGCTGTCATTGAGAGCCACTCTTGAGAAACATTATTATTTGCAGATCGTGTGCATGTCCACACTGAAATCAACATAACAACACACAACTTGTTGAAACCAAGATATTATTTTTTCAGTCCAGTCAAGTTTTGGTGAATATCAATAGGGTAATGGCTATGCAGTTTTTTACCAATTATTATACATTTCTTCTGTTGGAATTCACACAATTTTTCTTAATTAATCCTGACCTTTCATCCTGCATTTTATAAGCTTCTTAAGAAGTTAGAAATAAATAATTCAGTCCACATATTTTCTGAAAAGAGACAAGCTGTTTTACTCTATCCTCAGAGTATAAATTAGATAGCTATTCTGATTAAGCTCATGAAAAATTGTATAAACAAATATAAAAATCATACATCTTCTGCATGAAGCACATAGATTGAGGGTTTCTGCTGCTGAAGGGGGCCAAGCAGATTTACAGAAATTTGGAGAAAGACAGTGTTATGGGAAGTATTTTCTTGTTTTGTGTGTTGAGGAGGGCATCTAGTTTTTAGGGTTGGTAAACTTTAATGTTCATAGTCAGTGTTTGAAATTTAAATCACATTCTTTCATATTTCCATGATGTTATTCTCCATAAAAGAAATATAAAAGGCACATGTCACTAAATTCTTTGCAATTTTTCACTATATTACAAAAATGCATATCTTCTTCTCCATTATGATTGCACGACCTCTTAACAATATTCAATTTTTTGAGTAGTGTTAAACATAAAGATCTTTTCATATCACTCTCATACATTAAGAAATTCAGAGTTCCTACTACCACTGAATGATTTTATCATACCTCACCTTTTCAGTCTTATCCCATATTATCTCCCTTTGTAAATTCTCTTCAAGGGAATATGTAAATTCCTGTTGTTTACCAAGATATTACTTTTCCTAAGGTTAGTCCCTCTGACAAAAATCTCTTCCATCATGTTGTCCTTTCTCTCCATTCCCATCCCTCCTCATACTTCTCTCTGACTGGTGAAAAATTATCCTTTATTCAGGGGTTAGGTCTTCAAGAAAGCCTTATATAATTCCTTCAGTCAGATAAGTTCCCTTCTACTCCTGTACATAGATTTCTCATGGAATTTAACTTACACTACACAGACTTATAAATTTTTATATGTATACAACCTATCCAACATTTACCTAAAAAAGTATTTACTTAAAAGCACTATTGAAGACAGGAGGATGTTTCCCTACTTTTAAGCAAAGTACCTGTCACATTAGATGAGTTTAATAAAATTAGTTCAGTGAGTAAGAGAATCTCTACCTATGTTAAACAAAAGTTTGCTAAAAAGCAGTAAGAATTTTATATATCTAAGAATCAGTTCTTTAACATTCTAGATATATATTGGTCAAGAAAACCCCTTTAAATAATATTTTTAAGTGAAGATAATATACTTTTTTAAAAAAATTTAATTTATTTAATACAGCAGGTTCTTATTAGTTATCCATTTTATACATATTAGTGTATATATGTCAATCCCAATCTCTCGATTCATCACACCTCCACCCCCACCCACCGCCACTTTTCCCCCTTGGTATCCATACATTTGTTCTCTACATCTGTGTCTCTATTTCTGCCCTGCAAACCAGTTCATCTGTACCATTTTTCTAGGTTCCACATATATGTGTTAATATATGATATTTGTTTTTCTCTTTCTTACTTCACTCTTTCTAACAGTCTCTGGGTCTATCCACATCTCTACAAATGACCCAATTTCATTCCTTTTTATGGCAGAGTAATATTCAATTGTATATATGTACCACATCTTCTTTATCCACTTGTCTGTCAATGGGCATTTAGGTTGCTTCCATTACTTGTCGATTGTGAATAGTGCTGCAGGGAACATTGGGGTGCATGAGTCTTTTTGAATTGTGGTTTTCTCTGGGTATATGCCCAATAGTGGGATTGCTGGATCATATAGTAATTCTATTATTAGCTGTTTAAGGAACCTCCATACTGTTCTCCATAGTGGCTGTATCATTTTACATTCCCACCAACAGTGCAAGAGGGTTCCCTTTTCTCCACACCCTCTCCAGCATTTGTTGTTGCTAGATTTTCTGATGATGCCCATTCTAACTGGTGTGAGGTGATAGTTCATTGCAGTTTTGATTTGTATTGAGCAGCTTTTAATGTGCTTCTTGGCCATCTGTATGTCTTCTTTGGAGAAATGTCTATTTAGGTCTTCTGCCCATTTTTGGGTTGGGTTGTTTTTTTTTTAATATTGAGCTGCATGAGCTGTTTATATATTTTGGAGATTAATTCTTTGTCCTTCCATTCATTTGCAAATATTTTCTTCCATTCTGAGGGTTGTCTTTTCATCTTATTTATGGTTTCCTTTGTTGTGAAAAAGCTTTTAAGTTTCATTAGGTCCCATTGGTTTATTTTTATTTCTCTAAGAGGTAGGTCAAAAGGATTTTCTTGTGATTTATGTCAAAGAGTGTTCTTCCTATGTTTTCCTCTAAGGGCTTTATAGTGTCCAGTCTTACATTTAGGTCTCTAATGCATTTTGAGTTTATCTTTGTGTATGGTGTTAAGGTGTGTTCTAATTTCATTCTTTTACAGGTAGCTATCAGGTTTTCCCAGCACCACTTATTGAAGAGGCTGTCTTTTCTCCATTGTATATCCTTGCCTCCTTTGTCATAGATTAGTTGACCATAGGTGGTTGGGTTTATCTCTGGGCTTTCTATACTGTTCCATTGATCTATATTCCTTTTTTGTGCCAGTACCATACTGTCTTGATTACTGTAGCTTTGTAGTATAGTCTGAATTCAGGGAATCAGATTCCTCCAGCTCCGTTTTTTCCTTCAAGATTCCTTTGGCTATTACAGGTCTTATGGGTCTCCATACAAATTTTAAGATTTTTTTGTTCTACTTGTGGAAAAAATGCGATTGTTAATTTGATAGGGATTGCATTTAATCTGTAGATTGCTTTGGGTAGTTTAGTCATTTTCAAAATATTGATTCTTCCAATCCAAGAACATGGTATATCTCCCCCTCTGTTGGTATCATCTTTAATTTCTTTCATCACTGTCTTATAGTTTTCTGCATACAGGTCTTTTGTCTCCCTAGGTAGGTTTATTCCTTCGTATTTTATTCTTTTTGTTGCAATGGTAAATGGGAGTGTTTCCTTCATTTCCCTTTCAGATTTTTCATCATTGGTGCATAGGAATGCAAGAGATTTCTGTGCATTAATTTTGTATCCTGCAAATTTACCAAATTCATTGATTAGCTCTAGTAGTTTTCTGATGGCATTTTTAGGATTCTCTATCTATAGTATCATGTCATTGGCAAAGAGTGAAAGTTTTACTTCTTCTTTTCCAATTTGTATTCCTTTTATTTCTTTTTCTTCTCTGATTGCTGTGACTAGGACTTCCAAAACTGTGTTGAATAATAGTGGCAAGATTGGACATCCTTGTCTTGTTCCTGATCTTAAAGGAAATGCTTTCAATTTTTCAACATTGAGAATGATGTTTGCTGTGGCTTTGTCATATATGATCTTTATTATATTGAGGTAGGTTCCCTCTATGCCCACTTTCTGGAGAGTGTTTATCATAAATGGGTGGTGAATTTTGTCAAAAGTTTTTTCTGCATCTATGGAGATGATCATATGGATTCTATTCTTCAGTTTGTTAATATGGTGTATCACATTGATTGATTTGCATACATTGAGGAATACTTGCATACCTGGATAAATCCCACTTTATAATGGTGTATGATCCTTTTAATGTGTTGTTGCATTCTGTTTGCTAGTATTTTGTTGAGGATTTTTGCATTTACATTCATCAGTGATATTATTATGTAATTTTCTTTTTCTGTAGTAAGTTTGCCTGGTTTTGGTATCAGGATGATGGTCACCTCACAGAATGTGTTTGGGAGTGTTCCTGCTTCTGTAAATTTTTGGAAGACTTTGAGAAGTACGGTTGTTAGCTTTTCTCTAAATGTTTTCTAGAATTCACCTGTGAAGCCGTCTGGTCTTGGACTTTTGTTTGTTGGAATATTTTGAATTGCAGTTTCAATTTCATTACTTGTGATTGGTCTGTTCATATTTTCTATTACTTCCTGGTTCAGTCTTGGAAGGTTATATCTTTCTAAGAATTTGTCCATTTCTTCCAGGTATTCGATTTTATTGGCATACACTTGCTTGTAGTAGTCTCTTACGATGTTTTGTATTTCTGTGGTGTCTGTTGTAACTTCTCCTTTTTAATTTCTAATTTTATTCATTTGAGTCCTCTCCCTCTATTCTTGATGAGTCTGGCTAATGGTTTATCAATTTTGTTGATCTTCTCAAATAAACAGCTTTTAGTTTTATTGATACATGCTAATGTTTTCTTTGTTTCTATTTCACTTATTTCTGCTCTGATCTTTATGATTTCTTTCCTTCTACTAACTTTGGGTTTTGTTTATTCTTCTGTCTCTAGTTACTTTACTTGTAAGGTTATTGTTTATTTGAGATTTTTCTTGTTTCTTGAGGTAGGCTTGTATAGCTATAAACTTCCCTTTAGAACTGCTTTTGCTACAACCCATAGGTTTTGTTTTGTTTTGTTTTAAACATCTTTATTGGAGTATAACTGTTTTACAATAGTGTGTTAGTTTTTCCTTTACAACAAAGTGAATCAGTTATACATATACATTTGTTCCCATATCTCTTCCCTCTTGCATCACCCTCTCTCCCACCCTATCTATCCCACCCCTCTAGGTGGTCACAAAGCACAGAGGTGAACTCCCTGTGCTATGCGGCAGCTTCCCACTAGCTATCTAATTTACATTTGATAGTGTATATATGTCCCTGCCACTCTCTCACTTCATCACAGCTTAACCTTCCCCCTCCCCATATCCTCAAGTCCATGCTCGAGTAAGTCTGTGTTTTATTCCCGTCCTACCACTAATCTCTTCATGACATTTTTTTTCCCCTTAGAGTCCATATATATGTGTTAGCATACGGTATTTGTTTTTCTCCTTCTGACTTACTTCACTCTGTATGACAGACTCCATGTCAATCCACCTCATTATAAATAACTCAGTTTCATTTTATGGCTGAGTAATATTCCATTGTATATATGTGCCACATCTTCTTTATCCATTCATTTGTTGATGGACACTTAGGTTGCTTCCATGTCCTGGCTATTGTAAATAGACCTGCAATGAACATTTTGGTACATGACACTTTTTGAATTATGGTTTTCTTAGGGTATATGCCCAGTAGTGGGATTGCTGGGGTGTATGGTAGTTCTATTTGTAGTTTTTTAAGGAACCTCCATACTGTTCTCCATAGTGGCTGTATCAATTTACATTCCCACCAGCAGTGCAAGAGGGTTCCCTTTTCTCCACACCCTCTCCAACATTTATTGTTTCTAGAGTTTTTGATGATGGCCAATCTGACTGGTGTGAGATGATATCTCATTGTAGTTTTGATTTGCATTTCTCTAGTGATTAATGATGTTGAGCATTCTTTCATGTGTTTGTTGGCTATCTGTATATCTTCTTTGGAGAAATGTCTATTTAGTTCTTCTGCCCATTTTTGGATTGGGTTGTTTGTTTTTTTGTTATTGAGCTGCCTGTGTTGCTTATAAATTTTGGATATTAATCCTTTGTCAGTTGCTTCATTTGAAAATATTTTCTCCCATTCTAAGGGTTGTCTTTTGGTCTTGTTTATGGTATCCTTTGCTGTGCAAATGCTTTTAAGTTTCATTAGGTCCCATTTGTTTATTTTTGTTTTTATTGCCATTTCTCTAGGAGATGGCTCTAAAAGGATCTTGCTATGATTTATGTCATAGAGTGTTCTGCCTATGTTTTCCTCTAAGAATTTGATAATGTCTGGCCTTACATGTAGGTCGTTAACCCATTTTGAGTTTATTTTTGTGTGTGGTGTTAGGGAGTGTTCTAATTTCATACTTTTACATGTAGCTGTCCAGTTTTCCCAGCACCACTTATTGAAGAGGCTGTCTTTTCTCCACTGTATATCCTTCCCTCCTTTATCAAAGGTAAAGTGACCATATGTGTGTGGGTTTATCTCTGGGCTTTCTATCCTGTTCCATTGATCTATATTTCTGTTTTTGCACCAGTACCATAGTGTCTTGATTACTGTAGCCTTGTAGTAGAGTCTGAAGTCAGGGAGCCTGATTCCTCCAGCTCCATTTTTCGTTCTCAAGATTGTTTTGGCTATTCGGGGTCTTTTGTGTTTCCATACAAATTGTGAAATTTATTGTTCTAGTTCTGTAAAAAATGCCAGTGGTAATTTGATAGAGATAGCATTGAATCTGTAGATTGCTTTGGGTAGTAGAGTCATTTTCACAATGTTGATTCTTCCAATCCAAGAACATGGTATATTTCTCCACCTATTTGTATCATCTTTAATTTCTTTCATCAGTGTCTTATAGTTTTCTGCATACAAGTCTTTTTTCTCCTTAGGTAGATTTATTCCTAGATATTTTCTTCTTTTTGTTGCAATGGTAAATGGGAGTGTTTCCTTGATTTCTCTTTCAGATTTTTCATCATTAGTGTATAAGAATGCCAGAGATTTCTGTGCATTAATTTTGTATCCTGCAACTTTACCAGATTCATTGATTAGCTCTAGTAGTTTTCTGGTAGCATCCTTAGGATTCTCTATGTATAGTATCATGTCATCTGCAAACAGTGACAGCTTTACTTCTTATTTTCCTATTTGGATTCCTTTTATTTCTTTTTCTTCTCTGATTGCTGTGGCTAGAACTTCCAAAACTATGTTGAATAAGAGTGGTGAGAGTGGGCAACCTTGTCTTATTCCTGATCTTAGTGGAAATGGTTTCAGTTTTTCACCATTGAGAACAATGCTGGCTGTGGGTTTGTCATATATGGCTTTTATTATGTTGAGGAAAGTTCCCTCTATGCCTACTTTATGCAGGGTTTTTATCATAAATGAGTGTTGAATTTTGTCAAAAGCTTTCTCTGCATCTATTGAGGTGATCATATGGTTTTTCTCCTTCAGTTTGTTGATATGGTGTATCGTGTTGATTGATTTGCGTATATTGAAGAATCCTTGCATTCCTGGAATAAACCCCACTTGATCATGGTGTATGATCCCTTTAATGTGCTGTTGGATTCTGTTTGCTAGTATTTTGTTGAGGATTTTTGCATCTATATTCATCCGTGATATTGGCCTGTAGTTTTCTTTCTTTGTGACATCTTTGTCTGGTTTTGGTATCAGGGTGATGGTGGCCTCATAGAATGAGTTTGGGAGTGTTCCTCCCTCTGCTCTCTTTTGGAAGAGTTTGAGAAGGATAGATGTTAGCTCTTCTCTAAATGTTTGATAGAATTCACCTGTGAAGCCATCTGGTCCTGGGCTTTTGTTTGTTGGAAGATTTTTATTCACAGTTTCAAGTTAAGTGCTTGTGATTGGTCTGTTCATATTTTCTATTTCTTCCTGGTTCTGTCTCAGCAGCTTGTGCATTTGTAAGAATTTGTCCATTTCTTCCAGGTTGCCCATTTTATTGGCATACAGTTGCTTATAGTAATCTCTAATAATCTTTTGTATTTCTGCAGAGTCAGTTGTTACATCTCCTTTTTCATTTCTAATTCTATTGATTTGAGTCTTCTCCCTTTTATTCTTGATGAGTCTGGCTAATGGTTTATCAATTTTATTTATCTTCTCAAAGAACCACCTTTTGGTTTTATTGATCTTTGCTATTGTTTCCTTCATTTCTTTTTCATTTATTTCTGATCTGATCTTTATGATTTCTTTCCTTCTGCTAAATTTGGAGGTTTTTTGTTCTTCTTTCTCTAATTGCTTTAGGTGCAAAGTTAGGTTGTTTATTCGAGATGTTTCCTGTTTCTTAAGGTATGATTGTATTGCTATATACTTTCCTCTTAGAACTGCTTTTGCTGTATCCCATAGGTTTTGGGTCGTCATGTCTCCATTGTCATTTGTTTCTCAGTATTTTTTGATTTCCTCTTTAATTTCTTCAGTGATCACTTCATGATTAAGTCATGTATTGTTTAGCCTCCATGTGTTTGTATTTTTTACAGATCTTTTCCTGTAATTGATATCTAGTCTCATATCGTTGTGGTCGGAAAAGATACTTGATACGATTTCAATTTTCTTAAATTTGCCAAGGCTAGATTTGTGACCCAATATATGATCAATCCTGGAGAATGTTCCATGAGCCCTTGAGAAAAATGTGTATTCTGTTGTTTTTGGATGGAATGTCCTATAAATATTAATTAAGTCCATCTTGTGTAATGTATCATTTAAAGCTTGTGTTTTCTTATTTATTTTCATTTTGGATGATCTGTCCATTGGTGAAAGTGGGGTGTTAAAGTCACCTGCTATGATTGTGTTACTGTCGATTTCCCCTTTTAAGGCTGTTAGCATTTGCCTTATGTATTGAAGTGCGCCTATGTTGGGTGCATAAATATTTACAATTGTTATATGTTCTTCATGGATCGATCCCTTGATCATTATGTAGTGTCCTTCTTTGTCTCTTGTAATAGTTTTTATTTTAAAGTCTATTGTGTCTGATATGAGAATTGCTACTCCAGCTTTCTTCTGATTTCCATTTGCATGGAATATCTTTTTCCATCCCCTTACTTTCAGTCTGTATGTGTCCCTAGGTTTGAAGTGGGTCTCTTGTAGACAGCATATATATGGGTCTTTTACCCACAGGTTTTGGATCATCGTGTTTCCGTTGTCATTTGTCTCTAGGTATTTTTTTGATTTACTCTTTGATTACTTCAGTGATCTCTTGGTTATTTAGTAACGTATTGTTTAGGTTCCATGTGTTTGTGTTTTTTACATGTTTTTCCCTGTAATTGATTTCTAATCTCATAACTCTGTAGTCAGAATATATGTTTGATATGATTTCAATTTTCTTAAATTTACTGAGGCTTGATTGTAACCCAAAATGTGATATATCCTGTAGAAGGTTCCATGTGCAGTTGAGAAGAAAGTGTAATCTGCTGGTTTTGCATGCAATGTCCTATAAATATCAATTAAATCTCTCTGGTCTGTTGTGTCATTTAAAGCTTCTGTTTCATTATTAGTTTTCTGTTTGGATGATCTATCCATTGGTGTAAGTGAGGTGTTAAAGTCCCTCACTATTATTGTGTTTCTGTCGACTTCCTCTTTTATAGCTGTTAGCAGTTGCCTTATGTATTGAGGTACTCCTATGTTGGGAGCATATATATTTGTACCTTTTATATCTTCTTCTTAGATTGATCTCTTGGTCATTATGTAGTATCCTTCCTTGTCTCTTGTAACATTCTTTATTTTAAAGTCTATTTTATCTGATATGACTATTGCTACTCCAGCTTTCTTTTGATTTCCTTTTGCATGGAATATCTTTTTCCATCCCGTCATTTTCAGTCTGTATGTGTACCTAGGTCTGAAGTAGGTCTCTGTAGACAGCATATATGTGGGTCTTGTTTTTGTATCCATTCAGTGAGCCTGTGTCTTTTGGTTGGAACATTTAATCCATTAACATTTAAGGTAATTATTGATATGTATGTTCCTATTACCAGTTTCTTAGTTGTTATAGGTTTGTTTTTGTAGGTCCTATTCTTCTCTTGTGCTTCCCACTTAGAGAAGTTCCTTTAGCATTTGTTGTAGACCTGGTTTGGTGGTGCTGAATTCTCTTAGCTTTTGCTTGTCTGTAAAGCGTTTTATATCTCCATTAAATCTAAATGAGATACTGGCCGGGTAGAGTAATCTTGGTTGTAGGTTCTTCCTTTTCATCACTTTAAGTGTATCATGCCACTCCCTTCTGCGTAAAGTTCAGAGTTTCTGCTGAGAAATTGGCTGTTAACCTTATGGGAGTTCTTGTTTATGTTATTTGTCATTTTTCCCTTGCAGTTTTCAATAATTTTTCTTTGTTTTTAATTTTTGTCAGTTTGATTACTATGTGTCTTGGCATGTTTCTTCTTGGTTTTATCCTGCCTGGGACTCTGCGCTCCCTGGATTTGTGTGGCTATTTCCTTTCCCATGTTAGGGAAGTTTTTGTCTGTAATCTCTTCAAATATTTTCTCATGTTCTTTCTCTCTCTCTTCTGCTTTTGGGACCCTTATAATGCAAATGTTGTGGCATTTAATGTCCCAGAGGTCTCTTAGGCTGTCATCATTTCTTTCCATTCTTTTCTCTTTATTCTGTTCCACAGCAGTGAATTCCACCATTCTGTTTTCCAGGTCACTTATATGTTTTTCTGCTTCCGTTATTCTGCAATTAATTCCTTCTAGTGTAGTTTTTATTTCAGTTATTTTATTGTTCATCACTGTTTGTTTGTTCTTTAATTCTTCTAGGCCTTTGTTAAACATTTCTTTTGTCTCCTGGATATTTGCCTCCATTCTTTTTCCGAGGTCCTGGATCATCTTCACTATCATTATTCTGAATTCTTTTTCTGGAAGGTTGCCTGTCTCCACTTCATTTAGTTGTTTTTCTGGGCTTTTATCTTGTTCCTTCATCTGGTACATAGCCCTGTGCCTTTTCATTTTGTTTATCTCTCTGTGAATGTGATTTTCTTTCCACAGGCTGCAAGATTTAGACCTTCTTGCTTCTGTTGTCTGCCCTCTAGTGGATGAGGCTATCTAATAGGCTTGTGCAAGTTTCCTGATGAGCAAGAGTAGTGGTGGGTGCAGCTGGGTGTTTCTCTAGTGGGCAAAGCCCAGTAAAATTTTAAACCACTTGTCAGATGATGGGTGGGGCTGAGTTCCCCCCTTGTTGGTTGTTTGGCCTGAGGCAACCCAACATTGGCGACTACAGACTCTTTATTGGGGCTAATGGCAGACTCCAGGAGGTCTCATGCCAAGGAGTGCTTCCCAGAACTTCTGCTGCCAGTGTCCTTGTCCCCACAGTGAGCCACAGCCACCCCCTGCCTCTGCAGGAGACCCTCCAACAGTAGCAGGTAAGTCAGGTTTGGTCACTTACAGGGTCACTGCTCCGTCCCCTGTGTCCCAATGGTCACACTACTTTGTGTGTGCCCTCCAAGAGTGAAGTCTCTTTTTCCCCCAGTCCTGTTGAAGTGCTGCAATCAAACCCTGCTAGACTTCAAAGTCTGATTCTCCTGGAATTCCTCCTCCCGTTGTTGGCCCCCATGTTGGTAAGCCTGATGTGGGGCTCAGAACCTTCACTCCAGTGGGTTCACTTCTGTGGTATAATTGTTTTTCAGTTTGTGAGTAGCCCACCCAGTGGTTATAGGATTTGATTTTATTGCGATTGCACCCTCTCCCACCATCTCATTATGGCTTTTCCCTTGTCTTTGGATATGAGGTATCTTTTTTGATGAATTCCTGTGTCTTCCTGTCGATGATTGTTCAGCAGTTAGTTGTGATTCTGGTGCTCTCACAAGAGGGAGTGAGAGCATGTCCTTCTACTCCTCCATCTTGAACCAATCTGAGTAGCTTCTTGATAATACACTTCTGATGAATTAAAACAATATGGTTATTCTTGTAATCTTATGTAAGATTACTTATGCAATCTTTAGTGAAATAATATAAAATGTTATGAGGTAAAGATTATTAAAATAATTAAATTCATTTTGGTGATGAGAGTTATTAAATGACTTGCCCAATACTTCATGTGTTAGGGGTTGAGTAAGGAGAATAATCTTGACTTTTTAGCTTCTCATATAATTTGTAAGAACCATCAGCCAACAATCTTGTCAAAGAAATTTATTTTGTTTGCTAACTCTCAGGAGGGATGAGAAGAAAATTGGAAAATATATATACTGAATATATGGAGAATATTTGCTCAGGTACTAAAATTGATTTTCCAATATCAAATTCTTTACTTTTTGTATTTTCCCAGTAAACTCATAATATGAAGATTCTAGCCTCATTTCAAATGGCTACACAGTTTATTTAATACATTAGTGTTTTCTATGTTCTATGATTATTGAGCTTTATTAGCTCAACAATTAGTTTAGATAATCCCCCCATCCCTTAGCTATTATTACTTTTCTTATAATTTTGTTTGGTTCAACAATGTTTGTTTTTGTTATCAAGATGATTTGAGAATACATTTATTTCTCTCCCTCTGTCATTTAGTAAGAGTGAAGAAGCTAGTTTATTTCTTTTTCAATATTTTCTTGTACTTTTATTGACTTTTATTGGAAACAGTTCTATCAATATTTTAAAAGCAGAGTCCTGCTTCAAATTTTCCAGACAGTATCAATGTGTTATTATATTTTAGAATGATATGTTTTGTTATTTGCTCAAAATTATTTGATAGAAAAAGTCTTAAAATAGACATTTATTTATTATTTACCTTAAAAGACAATGTATCAGAGCCTGTGATCTGCAAATTGTTTGACAAATCTGAGTTCCAGTTTAATTTCTAGTCTTGTGTTCATACATAAATTGGTGATGTCATCATCACTGGCTAATATCTTCAAAATTTTAAAAGCAAAGACATGTGTTTTTAAAGTCCACCTATACCATAAGTCATAATAGTTTCAACTAAATAGGATATTTGGTTATCTCTGGATTGAAGAAAGTAGCACATGTCAGAACTCGGAAAGAAAGTGTTTGAATAAAAGAAAGACTTTGGCCTAATTTATCTGGACCTTTATTACATCTAATGTGTAATAACCATGGTCACAAAGAGTGTTTTAGTCTACTGCTTTTTCAACCTGAGGTGACCAAAAGAACACCTTATGGATAATAAATTATTATTTTGCCCTTTGTTTAGGACTGGCCAACTTTGGCTGATACTGAGTTCAAAATTGTACTCTCTCCTGGGTACTATGTTAGCTTTCATTCGGAAAAAAAGTGAATTCTATATCATCTGCTTCATTCAACACTTTTTTTGTTAGTTTAATCATCTGGCTTCTGTCTTCATGATGACTTTAGAATGTTGGCTCTCAAGAGAAAAGTACTGCTCCTTAGGGAACAATTTGGACATCTCTGGAAGACTCTGAGTTGTCACAATTATTGGAAAACTTCACTAACACTTAGTAGGAAGGGACCAGGGTTGCTAGATCCCCTTCAATGTAAGAGACAGTGAACATAATGTAGAATGTTCTGTATGACTTTCAGATGTTCTAATGGCCAACCATGTAGTTTACAAATGTAGTAACAGCTATCTTAGCCCAGAACCTAACTCATTTTTACATATAAATCCAGATATTTTTGCTAGTTTTTTAATATCTATTTCATTTTTCAGATACTTAACAAGTATGAAAATCAAGGGAAGAATATGCTTTATTTATATTTTTGGAAATTTATACCAATAATTATTTGATATTTTGGAAAATATTTTACTGAGAACAATGCATTGAAATTCAGGTCACATGTGCCCAGAAGATTATTGGTTTTTATTTGTAGCTGACATATGAATGGCCACTTTTTATATATGGTGGAAACATTAACTAGTTAATTAAATCTTCTAGTATAGTCATTTCAAAGCACTTAGACATAAAAATACATATTATTAGAATGCATAGGGCTTCCCTGGTGGCGCTGTGGTTGAGCGTCCGCCTGCCGATGCAGGGGACACGGGTTCATGCCCTGGTCCGGGAAGATCCCACATGCCGCGGAGCGGCTGGGCCTGTGAGCCATGGCCGCTGAGCCTGCACTTCCAGAGCCTGTGCGCCACAATGGGAGAGGCCCCAACAGTGAGAGGCCAGCGTACCACACACACACACACACACAAAAAAAATAGAATGCATAAGTGATCTGGAAGATAGAATAAAGGAAATCACCCAATTAGAACAATAGACACAAAGACAAATAAAATAAAAAACTAGTGCATCATATGAGATTTCTGGGATAATATCAAATATGCCAACATTTGCATTATAGGTGTTCCAGAATGAGAAGAGAGAGAGAGAAGGGTATCAAAAATGTATTTGAAAAAATTATGGCTAAAAACTTACCAACCCTAAAGAAGAAAACAAATACACAGGTAGAGGAAGCACGGAGGATCCCAAACTAGATGAATACAAAAAGACCCGCACCAAGACATATCATAATTAAAAAGCCAGAAGTAAATGTTATAAAGAGAATTCTAAAGGCAGCAAGAGAAAAACAAACAGTCATATACAAAGGAATCCTCATAAGGCTGTCAGCTGATTTCTCTGCAGAAACTTTACAGGTCAGAAGAGAGTGGCATAATATATTCAAAGTGCTAAAAGTGAAAACCCTGCAACCTAGTATTCTCTATCCAGCAAGATTATCATTTAGAATAGAAGGAGAGATACAGAACTTCTCAGACAAGAATAAACTAAAAGAATTCAGCAACACAAAACCCACCATAAAGGAAATGTTGAAAGGTCATCTTTAAATGGAAAAGAAGTAAAAAATCTATAGGAAAAATCCCAGTAGGAGAGGCAAATAAATAGTAAGGACTGAAGATCACTTAAATAAACCAGTGACGTAGATTAAAAGACAAAAAAAATGTTAAAACAACTATAACTACAATAAACAATAAAGGGAATAGGCATGAAGATATAAAATATGACATGGTAAATACAAAATGTGGGGAAGAGGAGTAAAAATGTAGATCTTTTGGAATATGTTTGAATGTAAATGACTAATAGTTTAAATCAGGTAGATAAAATTATGGGTCAACATATATGAACCCCACTGTGACCATAAATCAAAAACCTACAGTAGATAGACAAAAAAAAAAAAAAAGAAAGAAAGGAACGCAAGCATACTACAAAAGAAAATCATCAACCCACAATGAAAGAAACAAAAAATGAAATGAACAGTGAAGAACTACAAAAACAACTGGAAAACAAGTAATAAAGTGACAACACATACATATCTATCAATAATTACTTTAAACATCAGTGGACTAAATGCTCTGATCAAAAGACTTAGGGTAGCTAATTGGATTAAAAAAAAAAAAAAGACCTTTCAGCATGGTGTCTACAAGAGACTCCCTAAGAGCTAAAGACACACACAGACTGAAAGTGAGAGGATGGGGGAAAAGATGTTTCATGCAAATGGAAAAGAAAAGAAAGTGAGAGTAGCAATACTTATATCAGATAAAACAGACTTTGAAACAAAGGCCAAAACAAAAGACAAAGAAGAGTAATAGGGCTTCCCTGGTGGCGCAGTGGTTGAGAATCCACCTGCCGATGCAGGAGACATGGGTTCGTGCCCTGGTCCGGGAAGATCCCACATGCCATGGAGGAACTAAGCCCGTGAGCCATGGCCGCTGAGCCTGCGCGTCCGGAGCCTGTGCTCCGCAACGGGAGAGGCCACAACAGTGAGAGGCCCGCATACCGCAAAAAAAAAAAAAAAAAAAAAAAAAAAAAAGAAGAGTAATATATAATGATAAAGGGATCAATACAAGAAGAGGATATTACACTCCTTAACATATACAGGATCACAAAAATATATAAAGCAAATACTAACAGACATAAAGGGAGATATCAACAATAATACAATAGTAGTAGGAAAGTTTAATACCACACTGATTGCAATGGACAGATCAACAAGATAGAAAATCAATAAGGCAACTGTGGTCTTAAATGACAACATACCACTTGGACATAATTGATATCTACAGGGCTTTACATCCAAATCCAGCAGAATACACATTCTTTTCCAGTGCACATGAAACGTCCTCCAAGATAGATCACGTACAAGGTCACAAAACAAGCCTCAACAAATTTAAGAGAATAGAAATTATATCAAGCGTTTTTCTGAAAACAATGGCATGAAACTAGAAATCAACATCAAAAAAAAAAAAAACTGTGAAAAGAGAAAATATGTGGAGACTAAACAATATGCTATTAAAAAAACAATGGCTCAACAATGAAATCAAAGAGGAAATCAGAAAATACATTGAGGCAAATGAAAATGGAAACACGTTTCCAAAATGTATGAGAACCAGCCAATGAAGTTCTAAGAGAGAAGTTCATAGTAATACAGGCCTTCCTCAAGAAACAAGAAAAATCTCAAATAAACAACCTAACCTACCACCTAAAATGATTAGAAAAAGAAGAACAAATAAAACCAGAAGTCAGCAGAGGAAAGGAAATAATAAACATCAGAGAGGAATAAATAAAATAAAGATTTAAAAAACGACAGAAAATATCAATGAAACCAAGAGCTGTTTTCTAAGAAGAGAAGGGACTCAAATAAGAAAAATAAGAAGTGAAAGAGGAGAAATATAACTGATACTATAGAGATACAAAAAATCATAAGGGAATACCATGAGCAGTTACATGATAACAAATTGGACAACCTAGAAGAAATAGATGAATTTCTAGAAACATACAGTCTGCCAAGACTGATTCAACAAGGTACAGACAATTTGAAGAGATTGTCACTAGAAATGAAATTGAATTCATAATGCAAAAACTCCCAGCAAACAAAAGCCAAGGACCAGATGTTTTCACAGAGGAATTCTACCAAACATAAAAAGAAAAACAAATACCTATCTTTCTCAAACTATTCCAAAGAAATTAAAGTGGAGAGAGTACATCCAAATTTATGCTACAGTCCATCATTATCCTGATATCAAAACCAGACAAGGGCACTACAAAAAATAAAATTATAGGCCAATATCTTTGATAAATATAGATGCAAAAATCCTCAACAAAATATTAGCAAACTGAAATTAACAGTACATAAAAAGGATCATGCACCATGATAAAGTTGGGTTTATTCCAGGGTCACAAGGATGGTTCAACATTCACAAATTAATCATTATGATACATCACATTAACAAAAGTAAGTATAAAAACCACATGATCATTTCAGTAGATGTAGAAACAGCATTTGAAAAATTTCAACTTCCATTCATGATAAAAAATACCATCATAGTGGCTATAGAGTGAACATATCTCAACATAATAAAGTCCATTTATGACAAATCCACAGCCAACCTAATATTCATTGATAAAAAGCTGAAACTCTTCCTGCTAAATTCAGGAACAATACAGTGATGGTCACCCTTCCTACTTCTATTTAACATAGTATTAGAAGTTCTGGCCACAGCAATCAGATAAGGAAAATAAATAAAGTTATTCAAATTGGAAGGGAAGAGGTAAAACCGTCACTATTTGCAGATGACATAACACAATATATAGAGAATTCTAAAGTCTCCACCCAGAAACAATTAGAACTAATAGATGAATTCAACAAGGTTGCCAAAAATAATATTAATATACAGAATCTGTTGCACTTATGTACACTAATAATGAAATATGAGAATCAGAAAGTAAAAAAATAATTCCATTTAAAATTGCATCAAAAAATAAAATATCTACTGATAAATTTAATTAAGGAGGTGAAAAACCTATACTCTGAAAACTAAAATATTGATGAAGGAAATTGAAGATGATACAAAGAAATGGAAAAATATCCAATGCTTTTTGATTGAAAGAATTAATATTATTAAAATGGACATACTACCTAAAGCAATCTACAGACAGTGTAATCCCTATCAAAATATCCATGACATTTTTCACAGAACTAGAACCAATAATTCTAAAATTTCTATGGAAACACAAAAGACCCTGAATTACCAAATCAATCTTGAGAAAAAAAATGAATAAAGCTGGAAGTATAACCCTCCCAGACTTCAGACTAATGTTACAAAGCTACAGTAATCAAAACAGCATGCTATTGGCACAAAAACAGACAAATAGATCAATGGAACAGAGTAAAGAGCCCAGAAATAAACCCACATACCTATTGTCAATTAATCTATGACAAAAGAGGCAAGGCTATACAATGGAGAAAAACAGTCTCTCAACAAGTGGTGCTGGGAAAACTGGACAACCACAGGTAAAACAATGAGATTAGAACATTTCCCCACACCATATACAAAAATAAACTCAAAATGGTCTAAAGACCTAAGTGTAAGACCTGAAACCACAAAACTCCTAGAAAAGAACTTAGGCAGAAAACTCCTTTACATAAATCTTAGCAATATTTTCTTGGATCAGTCTCCTTAGGCAAAATATATAGAAGCAGAAATAAACAAATGGCACGTAATTAAACTTAAAAGCTTTTGCACAACAAAGGAAAGCATTGAGAAGATGAAAAGACAACATATGGAATGGAAGAAAATAATTGCAAATGATGAGACCAATGAAGAGTTAATATCCAAAATATACAAACATCTCATACAACTCAATATCAAAAAACAAACAATCTAATAAAAAATGAGCAAAGATCTGAATAGACATTCCTCCCAAGAAGACATCCAAATGGCTAATAGGTACATGAAAAGATGGTCAACATTGTTAATTATTAGAGAAATGCAAATCAAAACAACAATGAGATATCACCTCACACCTGTCAGAATAGCTATCATCAAAAAGTCTACAAATGACAAATGTTGGAGAGGATGTGGAGAAAAGGGAACCCTGGTATATGGTTGGTGGGATGTTAATTGTTACAGTCACTGTGGAAAACAGTATGGAGATTCCTCAAAAAACTAAAAAATAAGACTACCATATGATGCAACAATTCCACTCCTGGGTATGCATCTGGAAAAATGAAAACACTAATTTGAAAAGATATATGCACCTCAATGTTCATAGCAGCACTATTTACAATAGCTGAGACATATAAGTAACCCAAAGTGCCTATCAACAGATACTTGGCTTAAGAAGATATATATATATATATATATATATATATATATATATATATATATATATATATATATATATATAAATATATATAAAATAAATACATATTATTTAACTATAAGTTAATATATATATAATTGTGTGTATATATACACACAATGGAATATTACTCAACCATAAAAAATAATGAAATACTGCCATTTGCAGCAATGTGAATGGACTCAGAGAATATTATGCTTAGTGAAATAAGTCCAACAAAGACAAATATTGTATGATATCACTTACCTAAAAAATCATACAAATGAATGTATATGCAAAACAGAAACAGAGCCATAGATATAGAAAACAAACTTGTGGTTACCAAAAGAGAGAGGGAAAAGGGGGAGGGACAAGTTAGGGGTATGGAATTAACAGATATGCTATTATATATAAAATAGATCAGCAACAAAGATATACTGTACAGCACTGGGAATTATATCCATTATCTTGTAATAGTTTATAATGGAGTATAATCTGCAAAAGTACTAAATCACTATGCCATACGCCTGAAACTAACAAAATATTGTAAATTAACTCTAATTCAATAAAAAAGAAATACATATTACTTAACTGTAAGTTAGTTTTCTCTTGTCTCTCCTGTATGTTGAAGTTAAGGCTTTATACTGATTATGTTATAACTTACATGTGTTGCTGTATGATAGTACCCTAAGAATTTTATTCCAGGATAATAGAGGTAGTGTTAGAACTATTGTTAATGGGAACTTTGGGTGTCATGAGGTTACAAGTTACTGCTTTCGTCAGAGTGGACTCACTTTGACAGAATTTAGAACAACATTAAAGAAGTTTGAAACCTTCCACTCTTATTTTTAGTACATGCTAACATTCAAAAGGCAAAAAAAAAGAAAAAAAAATACCTCATTTGCTTTAAATGAAACTATTTCTTGTGATTGAATTGAACAACATTTACAGTTCATGGAAACATTAGTTTAATTTAGAGATCCTAAACTCAAGACCCACAAATTAAATGCTATTATTTTAAAGTTTGGTTTGGTCAGTATTATAGTTCAAAATTGTTTTAACTTGAATGGCTAGATGAGTACATACTTTAAGCTGTTCCAATCCTTCTGGCATATACCAAAGAAATAAAATGGCACCTCAAGTGTAACAGGAGTATGTAATTTGTCACTTGTACAAAATTGGCTCCACTGGAAAAAAAATGGGGATGGCTGAAGGGTTGGTCAGTTACCAGAATTTAGAGATTAGGAGATTGTATGTAAAACATCCTGATTTCTGACTAAGCATGAAAACTGGAAGATCTAGCAACACTGGATTTTTACTCCCCTGCAGCAATAATAATCTGGGTCTGAGAAGTGGTGTCCTCCTTTACACAGGCAGCAACTTTCCAGAGAGGTTCAGTTCTTTACTGGCTTTCTCATCTGGTCTGATTCACTGATTTATATTATCTGCCAGAAACCTATGTTTATGACCTCTGGTTTAACTGGATATAAAACTACATACATGAAGAAAAATAAAATATTCAAAATAATCAGAAATGTGTAGCATGCTATAAAATATCAGGTCTTTTTTATTATAAGGTTATATGCTAATTATGAAAATAAATAACACTATCATGTAACATGATGAAAGGTGGGGATGAGGGGAACAGCAAGAGAAAAATAGGATTTACAGCCAGGGTCTTGCATCATTGGTTTTACACTTTTACCTGTGGATGTCTGTATGTAAATCATATTTCCTTTATGAATTTCTATTTTCTAATCTTTTAGCATGACAGTAAAACCTGACTGTGGTGTACAATGTTTGTGGCTCTATTTTTTAATACTGTTTTGAAGGCCCCCTCCCCACTCCCAGCTTCTGTGTACTTTTGCTTATAGCAGTGAGCAAAAGACTGCCCTTGGGCTACTGAAATCTATCTTGCCCACAAATGATGAGGAGACAGTTACCTGGAAAATTACATTCCCCTTGAAGATGCCTAGTTATTGTCAGAAGCAGTGGGCATAAGGTAGTTCATATCCTTTAACTCAAGTTACTAGAATTCTGAGGCATAACTTATACTCTAAAATGCCTGTGCAGGTGACATTAAAGCTACCCTATAATTTTTTTTTTCCAGATATTGCAACATTGCTCAGCTTCTTTCACTTCCTTGGGAAGTTTTACTTACTGTGTATTTTGTGTACAAAATCTCATCTCAGGATCTGACTCTGGGGAAGTCTGACTAAAAAAATTACTAATGAACCTCATAGTACTAGTGTAAGATATAATGTGATACATGAAATGGAATGTTACAAAAATATTATAAAAGGCTTTTCTTTAAAATTCTGGTTGAATTTTCAAGGCAAAATCACAATCTTTTCCCATGCCCAAAACACACTGAAAGAATTAATTTAATAGAAAATATTATGAGAACAATCTATCCATATCTTTTACATAATGAGAAAGTCAAAACCTCAGTAGAAGTCAAGAAATGATGTTTACAAAAGCCTCTTATAGCCTCATCCACCAGTGGGCAGACAACAGAAGTAAGAAGAACTACAATCCTGCAGCCTGTGGAACAAAAACCACATTCACAGAAAGATAGACAAGATGAAAAGGCAGAGGGCTATGTACCAGATGAAGGAACAATATAAAACCACAGAAAGGCAACTAAATGAAGTGGAGAAAGGCAACCTTCCAGTAAAAGAATTCAGAATAATGATAGTGAAGATGATCCAGGACCTCAGAAAAAGAATGGAGGCAAAGATTGAGGAGATGCAAGAAATGTTTAACAAAGACCTAGAAGAATTAAAGAACAAACAAATGGAGATGAACAATAAAATAACTGAAATGAAAACTACATTAGAAGGGATCAATAGCAAAATAATAGAGGCAGAAGAATGGAGAAGTGACCTGGGAGACAGAATAGTGGAATTCACTGCTGCGGAACAGAAAAAAGAAAAAAGAATGAAAAGAAATGAAGACAGCCTAAGAGACCTCTGGGACAACATTAAATGGCACAACATTCACATTATAGGGGTCCCAGAAGGAGGAGAGAGAAAGGACTAGAGAAATTATTTGAAGAATTTATAGTTGAAAACTTCCCTACATGGGAAAGGAAATAGCTACCCAAATCCAGGAAGTGCAGAGAGTCCCATACAGGATAAACCCAAGGAGAAACACACTGAGACACATAGTAATCAAATTGGCAAAAAATTAAGACAAAGAAATATTATTGAAAGCAGCAAAGGAAAAATGACAAATAACATACAAGGGAACTCCCATAAGTTTAACAACTGATTTCTCAGCAGAAACTCTACAAACCAGAAGGGAGTGGCATGATATACTTAAAGTGATGAAAGAGAAGAACCTACAACCAAGATTACTCTACCCGGCAAGGATCTCATTCAGATTTGATGGAGAAATCAAAAGCTTTGCAGACAAGCAAAAGCTAAGAGAATTCAGCACCACCAAACCAGCTCTACAACAAATACTAAAGGAACTTCTCTAAGTGGGAAAAACAAGAGAAGGAAAGGACCTACAAAAACAAACCCAAAACAATTAAGAAAATGGTAATAGGAACATACATAATGATAATTACCTTAATCATCAATGGATTAAATGCTCCAACAAAAAGACACAGGCTGGCTGAATGGATACAAAAACAAGACCCATATATATGCTGTCTACAAGAAACCTACTTCAGACCTAGGGACACATACAGACTGAAAGAGAGGGGATAGAAAAAGATACTTCATGCAAATGGAAATCAATAGAAAGCTGGAATAGTAATACTCATATAATAAAATAGACTTTAAAATAAAGAATGTCACAAGAGGCAAGGAAGGACACTACATAATGATCAAGGGATCAATCCAAGAAGAAGTTATAACAATTATAAACATATATGCACTCAACATAGGAACACTTCAATACATAAGGCAACTGCTAACAGCTATAAGAGGAAATTGACAGTAACACAATAATAGTGAGGGACTTTTACACCTCACTTACACCAATGGACAGATCATCCAAAATGAAAATAAATAAGGAAACAGAAGCTTTAAATGACACAATAGACCATATAGATTTAATTGATATTTATAGGACATTCCATCAAAAAACAACAGATTACACTTCTCAACTGTGCATGGAACATTTTCCAGGATAGATCACAACTTGGGTCACAAATTAAGCCTCAATAAATTATAGAAAATTGAAATTATATCAAGCATCTTTTCCGACCACAATGCTATGAGATTATAAATGAATCACATCGAAAAAAACGTAAAAAACACAAACACATGGAGGCTAAACAATACATTACTAAATAACCAAGAAAACAAGGAAGAAATCAAACAGGAAATCAAACAATACCTAGAGACAAATGACAATGAAAACACAATGATCCATAACCTATGCGATGAAGCAAAAGCAGTTCTAAGAGGGAAGTTTAGAGCTATACAAGCCTACCTCAAGAATCAAGAAAAATCTCAAATAAACAATCTAACCTTACACCTAAAGGAACTACAGAAAGAAGAACAAACAAAACCCAAAGTTAGCAGAAGGAAAGAAATCATAAAGATCAGGTCAGAAATAAATGAAATAGAAACAAAGAAAACAATAGCAAAGATCAATAAAACTAAAAGGTGGTTCTTGGAGAAGATCAACAAAATTGATAAACCATTAGCCAGACTCATCAAGAAAAGGAGGGAGAGGACTCAAATCAATAAAATTAGCAATGAAAAAGGAGAAGTTACAACAGACACCACAGAAATACAAAGCATCCTAAGAGACTACTACAAGCAACTCTATGCCAACAAAATGGACAACCTGGAAGAAATGCACAAATTTTTAGAAAGGTATAACCTTCCAAGACTGAACCAGGAAGAAATAGAAAATATGAACAGACCAATCACAAGTAATGAAATTGAAACTGTGATTAAAAATCTTCCAGCAAACTAAAGTCCAGAACCAGATGGCTTCACAGGTGAATTCTATCAAACATTTAGAGAAGAGCTAACACCCATCCTTCTCAAACTCTTCCACAAAATTGCAGAGGAAGGAACACACCCAAATTCATTCAATGAGGCCACCATCACCTTGTTCCCCAAAACAGACAAAAATACTCCAAAAAAAGAATTTATAGACCAATATCACTGATGAATATAGATGCAAAAATCCTAAAGAAAATACAACCAACACATTCAAAGGATCATACAACATGATCAAGTGGGATTTGTCCCAGGGATGCAAGGATTCTTCAATATATGCAAATCAATCAATGTGATACACCATATTAACAAATTGAAGGAGAAAAACCATATGATCATCTCAATAGATGCAGAAAAAGCTTTTGAGAAAATTCAACACCAATTTATGATAAATACTCTCCAGAAAGTAAGTATAGAGGGAAGCTACCTCAACACAATAAAGACCATATATGGCAAAACCACAGCAAACATCATTCTCAATGGTGAAAAACTGAAAGCATTTCCACTAAGATCAGGAACAAGACAAGGATGTCCACTCTCACCACAATTATTCAACACAGGTTTGGAAGTCCTACCCATGGCAAACAGAGAAGAAAGAGAAATAAAAGGAATAAATATTGGAAAAGAATTAAAATTGTCACTGTTTTCATATGACATGATACTATACATAGAGAATCCTAAAAATGCCACCAGAAAACAACTAGAGCTGATCAATGAATTTGGTAAAGTTGCAGGATACAAAATTAATGCACAGAAATCTCTTGCATTCCTATACACCAATGATGAAAAATCTGAAAGAGAAATCAAGGAAACACTCCCATTTACCATTGCAACTAAAAGAATAAAATACAAAGGAATAAACCTACCTAGGGATACAAAAGACCTGTATGCAGAAAACTATAAGACACTGATGAAAGAAATTAAAGATGATACAAATAGATGGAGAGATATACCATGTTCTTGGATTAGAAGAATCAATATTGTGAAAATGACTATACTACCCAAAGCAATCTACAGATTTAATGCAATCCCTATCAAATTATCCATGGCATTTTTTTACAGAACTAGAACAAAAAATCTTAAAATTTATATGGAAACACAAAAGACCCCATATAACCAAAGCAGTCTTGAGGGAAAATAATGGAGCTGGAGGAATCAGACTCCCTTACTTCAGACACTACTACAAAGCTACAGTAATCAAGACAATATGGTACTGGCACAAAAACAGAGACATAGATCAATCAAACAAGATAGAAATCCCAGAGGTAAGCCCATGCACTGATGGTCAACTAAACTCTGACAAAGGAGTCAAGGATATACAATGGAGAAAAGACAGTCTCTTCAATAAGTGGTGCTGGGAAAACTGGACAGCTACATGTAAAAGAGTGAAATTAGAACACTCCCTAACACCATGCACAAAAATAAACTCAAAATGGATTAGAGACCTAAATGTAAGACCAGATACTATTAAACTCTTAGAGAAAAATATAGGAAGAACCCTGTTTGACATAAATCACCACAAGATCATTTTTTTTTTTACCACAAATCTTTTTTGATCCAGCTCCTAGAGTAATGGAAATAAAAACAAAAATAAACAATTGGGATCTAATGAAACGTCAAAGCTTTTGCACAAAGGAAACCATAAATAAGATGAAAAGAGAACCCTCAGAATGGGAGAAAGTATTTGCAAACAAATCAATGGACAAAGGATTAATCTCCAAAACATATAAACAGATCATGTAGCTCAATATTAAGAAATAAACTACCCAATCCAAAAATGAGCAGAAGACCTGAATAGACATTTATCCAAAGAAGACATACAGATGGCCAGGAAGCACATGAAAAGCTGCTCAATATCACTATTTATTAGAGAAATGCAAATCAAATCTACAATGAGGTATCACCTCCACCAGTTAGAATGGACATCATCAGAAAATATACAATCAAGAAATGCTGGAGACGGTGTGGAGAAAAGGGAACCCTCTTGCACTGTTGGTCAGAATGTAAATTGATACAGCCACTATGGAAAACTGTATGGAGGTTCCTTAAAAAAGTAAAAATAGAAGTACCATATGACTCAGCAATCTCACTACTGGGCATATACTCAGAGAAAACCATAATTCAAAAAGACACATGCACTGCAATGTTCATTGCAGCACTATTTACAATAGCCAGGTTTTGGAAGCAACCTAAATGCCCATCGAAAGATGAATGGGTAAAAAAGATGTGGTATATATATATATATATATTTATATTTTTTTATATATTTTTATATATATATATATATATATCAATGGAATATTACTGAGCCATAAAAAGGAATGAAATTGGGGCATTAGTTGAGACATGGATGGATCTAGAGACTGTCATACAGAGTGAAGTAAGTCAGAAAGAGAAAAAGAAATATCATATATTAACGCATGTATGTGGAACCTAGATAAATGGTACAGATGAATTGGTTTGAAGGGCAGAAATTGAGACACGGATGTAGAGAACAGATGTATGGACACCAAGGGGGGAAAGACGTGGGGGGATGGGGATGGTGGTGTGATGAATTGGGTGATTGGGATTGACATGTATACACTGATTGCATAAAATTGATTACTAATAGGAACTTACTGTATAAAAAAGTAAATAAAATAAATTCCCCCCCCCAAAAAATCAGTTCAAGATTTGTCTCCCTAGTTTTCTGGAGTCGAAGTTAAGATATATCTCCTTGACGTCCTGCTTTTTTTTGTGCAAATTCTTTCATACCTTAAGCACTTAAAAAAAACCAAAAAGTGATGTTTTGATGACAGCTACATTGCTTCTGTAACCAGTTTTATTTGACCCTGTGACAATGATAAAGAATAACATGGCATTATACTTTGTTATTTATTTATTTATTCATCTATTTATTTGTTTGTTTATTTATTTTGGGTTGCATTGGGTCTTAGTTGCTGCACATGGGATCTTTCATTGTGATGTGCAGGCTCTTGGTTGCAGTGTGTGGGCTTCTCTCCAGTTGTGGTGTGTGGGCTCAGTAGCTGTGGCATGTGCGCTTAAATGCCCCATGGCATGTGTGATCTTAGTTCCCAGACCAGGGATTTAACCCATGTCCCTTGCATTGGAAGACGGGTTCTTAACCACTGGACCACCAGGGAAGTCTGTATGCTTTTCTTTTTGCTCTAATTTTTAACTCAAATTTTGGATTCTTTCTTGGAATAAAACAGGATCTTCACTGTTTACAAGCTTATTTCTGAGTTGCAAAAATTCTCTCTTCATATTTTTCCTTGTTTTACCAAGTTTTTCTCTGTAGTCTCCTATCCAATCTTGGCTGCCCAATCAGACAAACAGGAAGTGTGAGGACATTTTCTTTTTGCATCAGTAGTGGAAACCTTAGCAGTAGACAGTAACTGCACCAGGTCTGCCAAATAGATGCATTCTATAATTTTGATCATGTATTCTATGTACCCAATATTGTCTTCCTATGAAAATCTTGCTATTGCTTTATGACGTTCATTGTGTTTCATTACAATATTTAACTATCTTCAAAGTTAGAATCTCCTTTCATTGACAAAATCTGAGAACAAAATTTTCAGTTCTCCATTAGGTGTGAATTTAAGTTGGCTAAAAAGAGACACATTAAGCCTAAACTAAACATTTTGCAACTGCTCTGTTAATTTGATTATTATGATGGTCAATCATACAGTGAATGGTAATTTTTTTAATTGGGGTATAGTTGCTTTACAATGTTGTGTTAGTTTCTGCTGTACAGTGAAGTGAATCAGCTATATGTATGAATATATCCCCCTTTTATGGATTTCCTTCCCATTTAGGTCACCACAGAGCACTGAGTAGAGTTCCCTGTACTATAGAGTAGGTTCTCATTAGCTATCTGTTTTATACATAGCAGTGTATATATGTCGATCCCAATCTCCCAATTCATCCCATCCCCCCTTACCCACTTGGTGTCCATACGTTTGTTCTCTATATCTGTGTCTCTCTTTCAGCTTTGCAAATAGGTTCATCTGTACCATTTTCTAGATTCCACATATATGTGTTAATATATAATATTTGTTTTTCTCTTTCTGACTTACTTCACTCTGTATGACAGTCTCTAGGTCCATCCACATCTCTGCAAATGGCACAATTTTGTTCCTTTTTATGGCTGAGTAATATTCCATTGTATATATGTACCACATCTTCTTTATCCATTCCTCTGTTGATGGATATTTAGGTTGCTTCTATGTCCTGGCTATTGTAAATAGTGCTGCAATGAACATTGGGGTGCATGTATATTTTAGAATCATGGCTTCCTCAGGGTATATACCCAGTAGTGGGATTATTGGGTCATATGGTAGTTTTATTTTTAGTTTTTTAAGGAAGCTACATACTGTTCTCCATAGTGGCTGTACCAATTTACATTCCCACCAACAGTGTAAAAGGGTTACCTTTTCTGCACACCCTCTCCAGTATTTATTGTTTGTAGATTTTTTTGATGGTTGTCATTCTGACCAGTGTGAGGTAATATCTCATTGTAGTTTTGATTTGCATTTCTCTAATAATTAGTGATGTTGAGCATCTTTTCATGTGCCTCTTGACCATCTGTATGTCTTCTTTGGAGAAATATCTGTTTGGGTCTGCCCATTATCTGATTGGGTTGATATTGAGCTGCATGAGCTGTTTGTATATTTTGGAGATTAATCCCTTGTCAGTTGCTTCATTTGCAAATATTTTCTATCATTCTGAGGGTTGTCTGTGAATGGTACATTTTTAAAATAGGGGACAAGGAGATATTTGGAGATAGCAGGATGCGAAGCCAGAAACTACATATACCCTGTGCTTCAGATAGATCTGTGCTGCCCAACTTCTGACCTCAAATTCTCTTTACCCACGTGGGCATGTCAATGGGGACTTGCCTACTTGGCTGTTGAGTCTCCCTCTCTTCTGTTTTATAGGATTTATAATATTTCCCTGGTCAAATGCCTCAGCAGAGGGTGAGGAGATATCATGAGACTGTGAGATGTTTCCTCTACATGATCTCAGAGCAGGAAATAGTAACCTTGGCATATACTTTCATATTTGCATGTGAGCAAAAAGAAACAACTACACTCAACTGAGTGCTGTAATGTTATACAAACTCAAAATATTTATAGAAAAAATGAATGTATAGATTTCTATTTTAATTTAAAGAGAAAGCTTTAAGAGAGTAAGGAGACTAAATAAAAGCTTGTTTTATTGTTATTCTCTAATATTACACTTTGTGAGTCTCACATTTTCAAAGGATGCTTTTTCCCCAAGATGGTTATCAGTTTGATGATTTTTATTATTTTACAAATTTATTAAAAGCACAATAGTTGATGGTAGAAGAAAATACTGCTTTCAAGGGCCAGGACTCCAGGTAACATTGGGCAGCATCAGATTTTTCCTTCTCCATTAGCAATCCCTAGGGCTTCAGGCGAACAGAGCATCTCACAATCTATAGTGATTCACTGCTCAGAAGCTCTTTGAAGTCATATTAGGATTTTGGTTTCTAGTGCTTTGGAACATTATCTGTTACATTGTACACTGGAAAATGCTTATAGTGTCATGTTCAGATTCCTTTAAAGGGCCATATTTTGGGGTTTCCTTCTTTTGTTATAGGTTGATGATAACTGAGCTTATTATTAATGTTGTATTAACACATGATCAAAGGTGTAATCATTTTCATTGAATTGGCCAATTATTTTTTTAAATATATCTAATAAATGTTACTTCACAAAATTAAACTCTTTTCTTCCCTAAATCATCTCAATTTTTATGACTCCCTTTAGAAAGAGAATTGTTTAGATAGATACTCACTTTTAAAAATTTTGCTTAATCAAATGGTGGTGAATGACATCTTAGAGACAAGTAAGAGATAGAAGGAAACTGATCACCTTCAGGTAAAGCCCCATACTTTTATAGAGAATAAACTTTAGCTAAGATAGTAAACAACCTTTCTAAATACATAGATTTATTTGACAACAGAAGAAACATGAGAACAGAAACATGCCCTGAATTCAGAATTCAGCTTGGGCTTTCACAGATTTTAATAGTGTGTATTTGAGTGATTTGTGGGGAGAAAAACACATCTATTGTACAATGCAGGCAACTTTAAGAATTATATTCCATATTTTTATTGTCTTATTTATCTCTTCCTGTTTTTAGCAACTAGACCTGGACCTTTTGAATAATGATTAAATGTTGGAACTCCTAAATAATCAGCTGGATTTGATTTTAAATTAAAACTAAATTTCTAGATACCATCATTTTAAAACAGTAAATTTAAGAAAGTTATTATTTTGTAGCTAATCATGTAAAAAAGATAACTGTAGTTATCTTTGCTTCTGATTTTTAAATTCCATTTTATATAACATTGAACAATAGATGTCACTGTTTGGCCAATAAAAATAACTATAGAATCATTTAATTTGATTATTTTTCTTCATAAACAATCCTTGTGCTGAACAGATAAGTTACAGGGTTCTGGTAGAAAAGTCTCAAACAGTGGCAGCGTCTTTTAAATATTAATATCTGGTTGTGTTTTCTCTAAAAAACACCTTAATACATTAAATCCATTACTTTCTGAATCATTTTACATATAGCTAATTTAAAACTGCTCATTTTATGCCTTTATATTAATGTTTTGACAATTATGTGTCATTACAAGGAGAGTTAAAATAAGGTTATTTGAGGAGTATGGGCTCAGGTCAAGAAAGAAACCTCCCAGAGTATGATTAATTGTATTTTAAGTCTATGTAATGTCTAATAAGCTAACTTGATTGACAGGGAATCTATACAAAATGGAAATTAGGGATAGAGAAGCCAAGAAAGAAGAGATATTGAAAGTAATGCAATAGGATCCAATTGTAAGGGATGGAGAAGTGATGGACTCTGATCCAAATTTCATGGATGGAGTCAAGGCCATATTCAAATTTATATCAATTTTGTGTAAAGCAGAAGTTTTCAAGAAGCTAAGGTGAAGTTTCTAAGCAGCTGGCAACAAGAAGATGACTTGGAAGAAACAGTAGGGAGTCTGGAGATTGTTTATTGATAGTGTTTTGTGTTGTTTTTTTACACCTGAGGCATATTATAGAAAAAAAGTTAGTTTAAGGTACAAGAAAACTGTTAAAATTTAACATATGTTTCCTTAAGTTTTCCAGAGATTATAACATATTCTTCCAAAGTCCTAGGAAGTGTGTGCCTGATGCCAAAAAAAAAAAAAAGAATTCAGAAAGTTTGGTGAATGAGCAACAACCAGGCCCTAAATCTAACAAGCTGTATATTCTAATTGCATTTGTAAAGTGGTTTAGGATTTATGAAGCACTTTCACACTTTCACACTAATTATCCAGGCTGTTCTCTGACTCCTCAACCCATTGCAAAATGACTTCTGGAACAACCATTTCACTCAAGCTGATCTCTCAAATGTTATTAATGACCCACAAATTGTCAAAAACCACCAACTTGCTCTTAAGTCCTTATTCTATTCAATCACTGCTTTTCCCTTTTTCCTTTTTTTTAATACGGTAAAGTACTCTCTCTCCTTTAATTTCTCTCTTCCCATGCTTTCTGTACAACGTTTTCCCCCTGGTTTTTCCTCTAACTTTCTGACCTCTTCTTATTTTTCTTCTCTGACAATTTTCCACTATCCTGTCCTTTCAATATTTGTGTTCTCAGATTTCTGCCTCTGACCCTTTTCTCTCTGAATGCTTTTCTGAATGGTTATATTGGTGGAGAACATTTGAGCTACCTTCTGTACAATTGTTATTCAACAAATAGTAATTTCCCCTATGTACTGGGTGCTGTTTCAGGTGCTGGGGACACAGGAATCACTGGAAGTGTTATTGTCTCTTCCCTCAGTCCTTTAGTCCTTTAGTTCATTAGTTAGGGAAAGGGCATGTGTGAGAATATACTGAGTAATTAACTGATGTATCTACAACTTCTTCTTCAAAGCCCTCATCCTTCAAATACATTTTCTTGTGCTCTCAGTCCCTACCCTAGCAGTTAGAAAATTATGGGATCACACATTTGAGGAGAGGGTTATTAACATAGAAATTCAGGGGAAAAGAAATGGGTCAAAATACTATTTTCAAGTATTAAATAAACTTTTGGAACTGGCAATAAAAGACATAGTCTTTCAAGAAAAGGATTTTAGAAGTACAAGAGGGCAAGTTTTTGGTTTTCTAAAGCATAAAGTAAATTCTGTAACAACAGAGTTTTTCCTGCCCACCTGCCCAAATAAGATCCCAAGGGCTATTGAATAGGAGGAAACAACAGAGATACAGGCATGATCTGTGTCCTCTTCCTTTTGAGTCATTTCCTAAATGGCAGTGGTAAAACCCTGCAATGATTTAAGCACACAAGGAGGGAGGTAACCTATGTTCAGACTGCTGGTTGGATTCCTAGATTCTGACAACTCCTTTACAAGTATAGAGAGAGCAGCATGTGGCCAAGTAATGGCTGAATCCAAACCTACAGAGCCTCAGGACAGGTCTCTGGTAGGTGGCAGGTAAGAGTCAAGTATTTTCCTGTAGGGCTGAGGGTAGCAGAGATGTGACAGTGATGCCAAAGGACCTGGGGGAGCCCTGTAGCTAAGACAAATGAATAGCATTAGCAGGTGTGCCATGGAGTTTCTTTCTAGATGTCAGGTTGGAAAGCTGAGGCCAGGTGGGTGCCAGAGTGAAGAGATGACCCCTTCCCTAGAACAACTGTTTGCCAGCCCAAGCACATGATGAAAACCAGGCATTCACCTGTGACGACTGCTCACACAAAAATTTTACTTTCTGCCATTGGACAGAGTGATTTCTCAAAATAGATTTTTTTAAACAAACATAGCTGTACTTTCCTCCTATTCTAGCTAGGTGAAATTGATGGAAAAATAGAAATATCTGCACGTGAATATTGAGTACATACAAAGCATCAGGGATCCTGGGGGATGTTAATGATATAAACTAAATAAGAAATTGTCCCTGCCCTCAAGGAGCCTACATTTTATTGAAAAAGACAATGTTGAGCCGGCTTCTGGCTGATTTTCTTTTTATTACACTGAAGTATTCATCATATTTACTGCTTTGAATGTCCCATCCTTTCATTTTAGGTCTACCAGGTTTCTCTTTTCTCATTCGAGACTTAGGGATGAATCATTTTGTGAAGTTTTCCCTGCCCTTTTGGCTAAATTAACTATCAACTACTATATTCCCATAGCACTTTTTATATAGGGTAGCACATTTTAAAATATATTTATCAGTTGTACAAGGCTTTGTCTCCTCATTTAAATGATAAGCTCCTTAAAGGCAGGAACAGTTATATACCCATTGTTCTGTCTTTAGCATCTAGTACATAGATTATCAGTAAAATCTTATTTTATTGAAAAATTTTATGCTGATTCTCCAAAATCACTCTGCCTGATCAATGTTGTATTTTTTAGACTTTTGTTTTTTTAACAGATTTGAAAATAATGAAGGATGCAGACAGTCAAATTACTTGTTTGAAGTCACATAGCTATAAGGTGGCAAATCTTTGAACAAACAAGAATTATCTGACTCTAAATCTGCATTGTTACTCACTTAGCTCACTTGGTTCCAATCTTGGCATTTAGAACTGTGTCCAGATAGTTGTATAAGATTAACAATTTAGATTTGCTCATGTGGCCCAAAGCAGTCTTCTCTTTCTTGTCCTCACGAACCTCATGACAAACCTAAACCTCAACATGCTATATTAACTGGTTCCATGTTGTAACTTTTGTTTTCAATTAATTATTTCAGGGTAAAACCCTCTGTACTTGTTGCTTTGATGTCTTTTCCCATTTTCCTACCCTGATTATTTCATTCATTTCCTCTGTTGCCATTTAAGCCCTCATATTCTAGTTCTGACATGTTCAGTATCACCTCAAACACACAGGTAAAGAAGGCTGCCTGGGTCTGTCCAATTTTTATATTCAATTATTGATTTGGTTCAATATCTTCTATAAGCCACTGCCTTATTTTTAATTTCTGAGATTACTTTTTTTAAGATTAGAAAGGAAATGCCATAAATATGGAAAAAATATTTCAGAAAAAAAGACATGTTAAGATTTTCTATCAGCAGTTGCTCTTTTGGAGAATAGAAAGAATTGCACAAAATATTCATAAATGACAGGTTTGCTCTGAGGATAATATTCTACACTTTGAATAAGAATTTTACATTTTTTTTTTAGTAACAACACATGCTAGAAACTGTGTTTCTTCTATTAGAATGATATTTTAAATCAGTAATCAAATTGAAAAGGAAAAATCATTCATTCATTCATTTAACCAGCACATAAATATTTATCTAGGAGTCTCATACTATTTTATTATGTAAATTGTTAAAAATAACTTTACTGGGGGCTTCCCCGCTAGTGCAGTGGTTGAGAATCTGCCTGCTAATGCAGGGGACATGGGTTCGAGCCCTGGTCTGGGAGGATCCCACATGCCGCAGAGCAAATAGGCCCATGTGCCACAACTACTGAGCCTGCGCATGTGGAGCCTGTGTTCCGCAACAAGAGAGGCAGTGATAATGAGAAGCCCACGCACCATGATGAAGAGTGGCCCCTGCTTGCCACAGCTAAAGAGAGCCCTCGCACAGAACCGTAGACCCAACACAGCCAAATAAATAAATAAATAAATGAATGAAAAATTTTAAAAAAAACTTTACTGAGAAAATCAATAGAATAATAGTGTAAAACTTTACTATCACAGATTAATTGTGCAAAGGAGAATTTGAAATTATGTATTTAATTATTATGTATTTTAAAAACAGTTTTATTAAGTGCAAGCTCATGCAGCAATTCAAAATAAGTTTGTCCACTACAAGAATGGACAAACAAGAAAAGCTACTTTAATTACTAGATAAGCATAGCTTGTAATTAGCATGTCAACATTTTTGTGTGCAAATGAATGTTTCCAAAGAACTGAAAGTATTTACTTTTCTCACTTTAGAAGCTCTGACATTTTCTGAACAATCTTATTAAAGCATTAATTTACAATCCTCCTTTTTAACTTCAGGGCATCTGTGTGAACTGTTAGCAATTCTCTTTTAGTGGACCCCAATTAATTTACTTTCTGAGTTTTTTCATTTATATGAGATCTTCTTTTCTAATGTTCATATTAAATTTTATGCTATGTGTTTTGAGATCATTTCAAGTACCATGTATATTCTCAGAAAAAAATTAATATCAGTGGAAATATAATGGTGCACTTGTTAAGGAAGAATGTCAACTCAACAGAAATAATTATGGTAAGACTAGTTAGCAAGCAAGTGTTTTGTTTTTTTACTAAAAGAGAGATTTTAAATTGTGTTCTGCAGATGTAAAAATCCATGGGAAAAATATATAACTATACTTGTAAGACTGTGTGTATATATGTATGTACATGTACACAAAGGTAAGTAAGTTTGTTTATACAGCCTTTCCAATGGAAGAGTTAAGAAAATCTACCTGTGAATTGCTCTCAGAACTTACCATTTGTGCCCAATTTCCAAATCTGTAACAGATAAGCAAAAATTAGATAAAAAGCCACTAATAACCTATATATGTATATATATATATATACACTTGTGTGTGTATATATATATGTGTATATATATATATGTGGCAAATGATATATTCAATATTATCCTGTAGTCTTTGTATCCACTTTCCAGCAATGGGTACTGTTAATTAACTATGTTGATATGCTGCTCTTCCTTACTTACTTGCAAAGCTTAACATAGAATAAAAGTCTCCTTAATTTGGTTGAGATTGATTAGAATTTATTATAAGAAATGTCATTGATATGTAGTTTTTCTAAAAAGTCATGTATAAAATGCATAAATCATTGTTTATGTTATTTATATTAACAAATCATCAAAATAGAGTAGCAAGCTATCTTATTAAGGGCACAACAAAGTTAAATAAAACACCTAAATACAACAGTTTACGGAAGGGTCAAAAAACAAAAGGAAGTCAGAACATAAAGTGTCAGAGAGCTATAGAGATAGAATGCATTGCCTAGGGCTGGGGTGTGGGGAGATTAAGGGATGATGCCTAGGGGGTGCAGGCTTTCTTTTGGGGTAATGAAATGTTTTAAAATTAATTGTAGTGACGGATGCACACCTCTGAATATACTAAAAACCAAAGCTATTTTTTTTAAGTTCTTAAAGAAAACAACTACATTTAGATGGTCATTACATTCACGCACTTCTGTTGGGGCACTTACTTATTTCTGAGAGTGAAAAGTAAGCCCAAACAAAGCAGTAGTCAAGTAAATATTGGTGCAGGTTCATAAGAACATAGGCTCATAGGAGCCTAAGATTGATGTTCAGGCCTACTAAAGCCAACAGGGCTCATTTTGGAGAAAGGGGAGCCATAGAGAAGTGAGACATACATTCTGTGTGCAGATTCTTCCTCAGATATTTGCTAATTCTAAAGTTGTGCATGCATAGAAGAATATTCAAAAGGGAAAAAAGCATAAAGCAGTATAAAAGAGATTTAAAAACTTAGCAGATAATTTAGCAAGCTCATAGTTACAAGAAGACAAGTTTTCATAAAGGTGGAGAATTTCAGTTAAGGAGTCAGACGTATTATATTCTAAAATTAAGGATAAACCAGAAATATGGATCAACGTGATATGAACTTACTTTATGAGTCTTCAGAAAGAAAAAGAACTCCTCTTTGAAGGATCATAACATCATCTAGAATTTCCACATTACTTCATAAATAATGTCAAGTATTCAATCAAAACTTACCAGACATACTGCCAAAAAGCACCAAATAAATGAAATCAACAAGAGAAAAAGATAATTAAAAGGCCACAAGTAAGCCAGATGTCATCAAAGATCAGAGATATATTTTTCAAAGAGTCAAATGGAAATCCTAGAAATGAGAATAAAAGCTGAAATTTAAAATTCAATGCATATGTTTAATAGTTGAGAAATAGAGGATTAGTGAAATGAAGGTCATTAGATAGTGTTCAGATTGAATGAATAGAAACTAGATAAATAGTATGAGATATGTAAAACACAGTGAAAACTACTAACATATTTGTAATGAAAGCCCAAAGAGAAGAGATAGAAAGATACAAAAGTAGTATTTGCGGGGGAAAAGGTTGATAATTTTCTAAAACTGACCCCCAAAAATGACAAATTAAAAAGTTCTACAAAACATAAGAAAGATAAATAAAAAAGAAAACCACATCTTGTCACATCATAGAAAAAACAAAGCTGGTAATCAAAGACAAGCAGGAAAACTTAAGAGTTCCTTCAAAGGAGAGTTAATTTTTACTAGAAATTGCAGAATGAGTAAAACAAAACAAAACAAAATGACATCTTTTAAGTGCAAAAAAATTAAAAATTGAATAATAGCCAACCAAAACTTCTACAAACAACAAAAAATACATTTCAAAACTGAAGGTGAAATAATGACTAAATATTTAGTCTGAGAGTAAAGATCACCAACAGACCTACTCTTATGTTCATATATTTGAATTATTCTAGAAGAAAAATGATCTCAAGTGGATGCATGGCAAAGGACTGAAGAATTAAGAACAGCAGAAAAAATAAACAAATGAATAATTTAAATGAATGATCACTGTTTATATTCATTTATTAAAAGCATAGAAATATATGTACAATTAAATGACAAAAAGTAAAGCTGAGAAAAAATGAGTTAAAGCATTTTAAAATAGTTCAATTTCTAGAAGAAAATATTTTAAAACACAATGTAATAAGAAGGATGTATGCTATAATTTCCAAGATGACCATAAGTGAAGAGCTCAGAATATATGTCACAAACAATTAGAGGGAAAATAATTTTAAAATATAATAAAAATAACTTGATTAATCCAAAGGAAAGAAAAGAAGTGGGAAAAATAATTAAATACAGAGTGGATATAGAGGAAACAAATAATACTCTCATATCCATAAACTTAAAGATATCAGAAGTTACATTAAATGTGAATGGAGGAGATATTCTAATTAAAAGACAAAGATTACAATCTAGATTAAAATAAAACAAACTGAATTAGAGCCAACTATATATTGCTTATAAAAAATGAACATTAACTGGGCTTCCCTGGTGGCGCAGTGGTTGAGAATCCGCCTGCAGATGCAGGAGACACGGGTTCGTGCCCTGGTCCGGGAAGATCCCACATGCCGTGGAGCAACTAAGCCCGTGAGCCATGGCCGCTAGGCCTGCGCGTCCGGAGCCTGTGCTCCGCAACGGGAGAGGCCACAACAGTGAGAGGCCTGCATACCGCAAAAAAAAAAAAAAGAACATTAACTATAAAGAAGAGAAAGATTCAAAAGAAAAGAATGGTAAAATATAGACCATGGAAATGCAAACTTAAGAAAAACTATTATGCCTATATTAATATTAGAAAGTACAGAATTTCAGGCAGAGGAAATTACAAGGGACAAAGAAGGAATTCAACAGGAATATATAATAACCTTAAACTTATATGTACTAATAACATAGCCTCAAAATATATAAACTGAAGGCTGTCATAACTAAAAGGAGAAATAGATAAATCTACAATCAAAGTTTAAAATTGTGATATCTTTCTTGGTAATAAAGCTCACTAAAAGTTACAGAAGATTTGAAC
Source organism: Kogia breviceps (assembly GCF_026419965.1). NCBI lineage: Eukaryota > Metazoa > Chordata > Mammalia > Artiodactyla > Physeteridae > Kogia > Kogia breviceps. The sequence goes on from NC_081328.1 coordinate 28,520,152, forward strand.
AACATGATTTACAAACTTGACCTAAAACTAATAGGGATATAGCAATCCCTATAACTATAACACACTGGTAAAAATAAAAATAACAAAAAAAGAACATTTTGACTATTTGAGTATTTAATTTTCTGATTAATAAAGTATAGCATTATAATATAGATGAATTAGTTTTTAGAAGAAAATTTATAATTCTAAATTCTTGAGCTCAAAAAATTGAAAATAAAAGTGGAAGTTAAACAAAATTTTTAAAATGGAATTAATAAAAAAAGCAAATATACAATAGAGAAAGCAAATATACAATAGAGAAAATAAAATTGTTTCTTTGAAAAGACCATATAATTTATATACATATCATAAGTCCAATTAAGGGGAAAAAAAGAAAAGACAAAACTTAGTATCAGGAATGAAAAATTCAAAACCAATAATATGGACATTAAAGATAATGAGTACACTATAGTTCTAACAATAAATTAATACCACTTATTAAAGCTGGTATAAGAAAAAGCACTAAATCTAAATCTGAATAATCTTACTTACACTAAATATGTTGAATCTGTAAAATCTTCCCATAAAGAGAACTCAGAGTGAGATAGGAGTCATTGGGTGAGCAAGATGTTGCTCCCAATAAACAATTATTTGATAGCCATCGACAGACAAAAACGCCTTTGTGGGAGATTTGTAAAACTCCAGTAAAGCCCAAGACTAAGGACAGTCACTTTGAGAAGGCAGGACAATGACCTGGTGGTGGGTTTGCCCAAAACGGTCCCTGCTGCAGTATGAAAGAAGTCCTATGTTCCTATGTATTTAGTTCCACTTGACCCTGGTCCTGCAACTAGCCCCATCTGCTGCTGACCCTGGAGGCATGCAGGTGAGCAGGCCCCAGCTCCAACCAGAGCCGAGACAATAATCTTTAGGAGATAACAGAGAATACCTTTATGATTTGGAGTAGATAGAAATTTATTAAATAGGGTCTAATCATTAAATTAAAAATTGATAGGTTGAACTTCATTAAATCTATAAGCATTCCAGACTGGAAGAAGATATCTGCAATACACATATCTAAAGAAGAATTCAAGACAATACATATATTGCACGATAAAGAATGGCTGAATTACCAGTAAGCATATGTAAAGATGTTAGCATTAGTCATTAGGAGAAAGAAAACAACAATAAATGAAAACCATAATGAGGTACCTTTGCATACACATCAGAAAGTGTAAAATTAAAGTTTAAAAAATAACAATACTAAGTGTAGGCAAACATATGGAGGACCCATAAAATGCTGGTGGTTGTATAAAATTGGAACAAATCCTTTGGAAAACTCTTTGGCATGACCTATCATGCTGAATATACACATATTATGGATCCAAGAATTCCATTCCTAGGCCTATTTAACATATAAATGTGCACTAAAGGACACATGTAAGAATGTTCACAGCATCATTAGTAACTGTTTAAAACAGAAATAACAATTTTCTTCAAGAGTAAATATTATAAATTATGAGCTATTTATGCAGTGGAACATTATAAAGTAATGTAAAAAAAAACAGGTCACATAGAATTTTGATTAAAAGAAAAAAAAACAGACATGCAAGAGTACATAGTATATGATCCCATTCATATGAAAAAATGAACACTTTTTCCCTAAAGAGGCAAACTTATCTATGATGATTTTGATCAGAATAGTCCTTACCTTTGATGCAGGGAATGAGTGAAATGAGGCAGGAATGAGGCTTCTGGAGCAATGGTTATGTTCTGTATCTGGATAAGTGTGGTCATTATATAGGAGTATTCACTTTGAAAATATTCATGGAACTGTATAGTTAAGATTTGTGCACTTCACTGTATGTTACACTCTTTAAAAATAAAATACAAAAAACATTGATATTATTGGTATTAGAATGTTGAAACTCCTAGTAGGCTACCCAAACTTTTGTGTGTGGCAGGAGTGGTGGAGGGCAGGGGAGATGTGAGAGTAGTAATAGAACAACAAGGGCAATGACAATAATACAAATAATAAATGAGCACTAGTCTTTGGCATAAAATATGGGAGAACAGGAAGAAAATAAAGCCACCCTCCAATCTTTTGAAGTAGGTGATATAATTACCCTGTTTCATATAGAAGGAAACAGCTCAGTGGAGCTGTTACTTGCCTAAAATTACAGATGTCTATATAATAGAACTGGGACTGGATTCATAAGACCAGTCTTTTTTTTTTTTTTTTTTTTTTTTTTTTTAATTTTTTTTAACATCTTTATTGGAGTATAATTGTTTTACAATAGTGTGTTAGTTTTCCCTCTACAACAAACTAAATCAGTTATACATACACACATGCTCCCACATCTCCTCCCTCTTGCATCACCCCCCCCCCATCCCACCCCCCCAGGCGGTCACAAAGCACAGAGGTGATCTCCCTGTGCCATGCAGCAGCTTCCCACCAGCTATCTAATTTACATTTGATAGTGTATATATGTCCCTGCCACTCCCCCACTTCGTCACATCCCACCCCTCCCCCTCCCCATATCCTCAAGTCCATGCTCGAGTAAGTCTGTGTTTTATTCCCGTCCTACCACTAACCTCTTCATGACATTTTTTTCCCTTAGAGTCCATATATATGTGTTAGCATACGGTATTTGTTTTTCTCCTTCTGACTTACTTCACTCTGTATGACAGACTCCAGGTCCATCCACCTCATTATAAATAACTCAGTTTCATTTCTTTTTATGGCTGAGTAATATTCCATTGTATATATGTGCCACATCTTCTTTATCCATTCATCTGTTGATGGACACTTAGGTTGCTTCCATGTCCTGGCTATTGTAAATAGAGCTGCAATGAACATTTTGGTACATGAGTCTTTCTGAATTATAGTTTTCTCAGGGTATATTCCCAGTAGTGGGATTGCTGGGTCGTATGGTAGTTCTATTTGTAGTTTTTGAAGGAACCTCCATACTGTTCTCCATAGTGGCTGTATCAATTTACATTCCCACCAGCAGTGCAAGAGGGTTCCCTTTTCTCCACACCCTCTCCAGCATTTATTGTTTCTAGAGTTTTTGATGATGGCCAATCTGACCGGTGTGAGATGATATCTCATTGTAGTTTTGATTTGCATTTCTCTAATGATTAATGAGGTTGAGCATTCTTTCATGTGTTTGTTAGCAATCTGTATATCTTCTTTGGAGAAATGTCTATTTAGTTCTTCTGCCCATTTTTGGATTGGGTTGTTTGTTTTTTTGTTATTGAGCTGCATGAGTTGCTTATAAATTTTGGAAATTAATCCTTTGTCAGTTGCTTCATTTGCAAATATTTTCTCCCATTCTGAGGGTTGTCTTTTGGCATAAGACCAGTCTTAAGTTCTTATTCTTAACTGGGATAAGATTCTTAACCCCATACTTTTTCATTGCTTACAAAAATTCTGATTAAAAACATCTGGTTTTGAAGGGAAGACTATCATTTGCTGAAGGAGGACAGAATTCCAAAGTTCTGTTTGGTTTAATAATAATAATATTTAGCTTTACCTGCATAGATAAAACAGCAGAGGGAAAAATATTTAAAGGCCATAATATTGACTAATTACTAAAGACCATATGTTTCCAATGATCCTGATGAAACCAGGATGAAACCTGATGGCTTTTCTGTGGTAGAGTTATGTGTTAGTTTCCCCCTGTACCAATGAAGCTTTTGCAACTTAGGAGGAAAAATTTGAAAAGAATAGGCATGTCTTCCAAAGGTAGTAACAAATTTGGGCACAATATTTTGTGTCTTCAAATTTCCCCAATCCACCATTCACTTTCTTTGCAAATCATTCCACTTTTTTCCTCAAAAAAAGAGTTTGGAACTGCTAGACTTGGAACCAAAAGATCCTTATTTATTTTATTATAGCATTTCATAAATAGGTTTGCTGAAGGTAGATGTGTATTAGACTATTTATTATATTTATATTTGCATATCAGATTAGCTGCTTCTTCTTCTTTTTGCAAAAGAATGGACTTTGTGATCCTTGAATCAGGAAAATATTCTCCTTATACAATTAATCTCAGGCATTGATATTTATCACATTCTCTATGAGGTCTTTATAGCATGTGCCCCACTTCAGGACAGAACTTTTCTACTACTTTGCTGACTTATTCCCTACTCTAATTTCATAATTTATGGGGAAAAGCTTTTTATGTGAATCACACAAGCACAAAATTTGGTAGAATGAGAAGAAAAAAAAGCTTAAAGACACCATAGTTAGCAATGCAATGCTTATGCAACACACACACTTTATCACTCTCAGGAAGCACAGTGCTTTGCAATTTCAACTCAAAGATTAAAAATAAAATCCTTCTCAATTCTAGGCTCTCATACAAAGTCTCTTAAATAAAACCTTTCCTTTCTCCACTCTCACCTCCCCAGTATGTCTAGAGCTTAGAAACCATTTGAATGTACACACAAATGCAGAAGAAAAAGACTCATGGAGTGGGCATCATTAGATTTACTCAATTATGCACCCCTTGGTGTGTTCCAAATCTAGTCCTAAAGGGACTGCAATATTTTTCCTTCTTAGCTGCAAATTTAGGGAATCTGGCTTCATCACAGCTAGGTCCTTCTAAAGCAGGGTTTCTCAACCTCAGTACTATTGATATTTTCAACCAGATAATTAGTTGTTGTAGGAGGCTATTCTGTATATTGTAGGATGTTTAACAGCATCTCTGGCCCTCTACCCACTACATGCCAGTATCACCCCTCCCTGCACACCCAATTCTGACAAATGAAAATGTTTCCAGACATTGCCAAATGTCCCTAGGAGGTAAAATGGTTCCAAGTTGAGAACCACTGTCCTACAGAATAAAAACAAATTACAGAAATACAGAGGAAGAAGACAGTTCTGGAAACCATATTTTAAGAGGTTTTAAGATCCTCTTTCCAGGAGGATCTTTATATCTAGATAACTTAGGCAACTTTCCTTTATAAGAGACTTAGGAACTGCAGCACTGTATCCATCATTTCAGGTCTGATATCTCACCATTGGCTTCACTATGTTTGCTCTTCTTTTGAAGGTCAGCTCGTAATAATTTCAGTTTCCTTTGAATCTCAGTCATAAAACCTATTTTCTGCTCCAAAATGAACAATAACTGGGCAATGCAAAAATCAGCATCACAGTTTACCCCATCAGCTGTCTCCTGGATGTTATTCCCTGGCCGTTGGCTTGATTCCTTCCAGGAGATTGCTGTATCCTCCATTAATGGAGAGGATAGTGCTTTGATTTCTTTAGTCTCTTCCTCCTCCTCACTCTGCATACAAGGCATTTTAATAAATTCGTTCCCTTGAAGGGACATTTCTGAATTTCTAATGTGATTTTCCAACATCCTTGGCACCTCACGTTCAGCGGGATAAAGACAACGATGGTGAGGCCTTAAATCTAGAGTCATTTCTTTTACTCTATTGGCATATCTTAAAGTGTTGAGGGTGTTTTCGCAAGAGGCCATCCCTGGAGAGATAGTAGCAATCATGCAAATGGAGGAGTTCTGGCATATAAAGGAGTCCCGGAGCACCTGTGTGAGCTTGCTGGCTCTGAATAGGGTATGAGACTTGTTCTGACCCAAATCCCGGATGCGTTCTTTGAGTGCGAGGAGACTCTTGTTAATCTCTGCTCCTTCCAGCTCTCTTTTCCGGTTGGCGTTGGCAGTATCCGCTCCCCTTTCATTCCCAGCTAAGTCAACAAGGGAAAACTTACCATGCAGTTTCTCTCGAGGCTTTAAAATGATCTGGAACACTGCGTGGCTCCTGGAAGAGTGGACATTGACTGATGTCTGTCCTGAACTCCGGTAGCTGTTCCCGAGTTCCACAAGGTTGAGCATGTCCTCCACACAGCAGCACACCTCTTGCTCCTGCAGCCCGACCACCTGGATTTGCTGACTGCCATCCTCAAGGACTTGCAGCGTCTTCTTCCAGTTCAACAAGTCATACACCTTTCCCCCATAAATCTCAAAAAGTGTCCCATAGATTTTGAGGTCCAGCTTCTCATAAGCAGAAGTTTTGAGCGGGAGAAATACATCCTGTGCCACCATGGCATAAATGCCTTTAGAACAATCTTGGTCCCTTCCTGAAAAGGCTCCACCCATGGTGTGCGTTTTCCCACTACCCGTCTGCCCATAGGCAAAGCAGGTAGCTATGCCCTTGCGGAAGATGTACGCAACCAGTGGCTGGGCGGTGAACTGGTACACCAACTTGTTGGAGGCGGTGTCGTCGAAGGCGTGGTCGAAGCAGAAGGAATCGTTCTCCAGGTAGCAAGTAAGGTCCACCTTTTGTTTGGACTCGTGCACCATGACCACTTTGTCCGAGGGGATGGTGATGATATCCAGGTCCTTCATGGTGGTCTCCCGCTGGTTGAAAGGCCGCTTCCTCACACAGACGCAGATGCGGTGGTCCTCCAGTGGCTCCGGGCCCGACAACTGGCTGCAGTCCAGGTGCCTGCGACATTCCTGAATCATGCTCTGAATCTCGTAGTTGGGGTTTCCCATGTTGACAGCCAGGGCGCGCTAAGCTCTGATCTCCAGCTACAGCGGTCTGCGCTTCTCTCACTGCTTTTGCAGTTTCTCAATTTCCCGTAGGCAGGGAGACTTTTTCTGCTTCATCAGGCAAAGACTGCTGGGAACTCTTATATCCGGACTGTCCCCCGAGGGCGTTTCATTTTTCTGGGGGATCGTCGCAATGCACCGAGTGGCCGTCCTCTGGTTCCCGATGGCCGAAGAGAGCGCTAGAGACAAGGAGGGCAACGCCCTGGCTGCCGTGGGGTGCTCAGCAGACGCCAGCGCTGGATTCAGCAGGAATATTTTATCTAGATCAATCTTTTTGCCTTTTTTGACTCCTTTTTCGACCCATTCTACCGTGACCCAAGCGTTTTGTTTTGACCTCTGTGACCACCGCGAGGTGGATCCGCCCATCGCTGCTCTGGATCGCCACACAGATGCCCACTTGGATGTTTCCGAAGTGCAGCTTCAAGGGCTTCACGGAAGAGAGGCGCGCGGAGACAGGGAGGCCTAACTGGCTGGCCATGGTGAGTGATGGAGGTGTCAGGTCTCGCCTCCAGGGTCCCTTGGGGTTGGAGTAGAAGGGCCTGAGCCCAGGCCAGACTGAAGCGCCCAGAGCACTGAGTGCACTCGGGGTTTGCACCTACCTTCGTGAGCACTAGGGCTTGGCCTGGGGCCACTCGGTCACAAAGCACTGGGGCAAAGAGGCGGCAGAGCCTAGGGCCTCTGGATGAGAGGTGGTGGGGAAAAATTCACATCGTTTGTGATACTAAGTGCCAGGTGCACAAGCAGCTGGAATAGAGAAATTGCTCTCTGCACTGAGAGCATAGAGATAAGGGTTGGGAATGGGGTGTATGTTCCACGGACATTTGTGCCTACGCTTCAGAAATATCCATTCTCCCCTGCAGTCTTGACCGGCAATCTCAAAGCTAAGTGCTTTAGTTTGAGAACCAGTGAGTGCTACCTTAAACTTCACAATCCTCCGGTGATCAATGGGAACAAGGAAGGTAGAGCTACCTGCAAATTACAGGCTTCAAGGAGAGGATCCCACAAAAATTCCCTCAAACTTTCCATCTTTTTTCCGTCCCTACCCTGCTTCACAACTTAAAGTTATTCCTCTTCAATGGGATTTCTCATTAAGAAATCAAAATGAGTTGACTGTAAGGGGTTCTTGTGGTAATTTGCTGATATGGAACTTCATTTGATGCAGCATTTGGGTTTACAAACATAAGCTTTTACTCACATCCCAAGTGGTTCTGACAGCTATAAAGTGAGTCGTTGTACTCACTGCAGTCACCACTATTTTTGAGATCATTTCAGCAATTACCTTTCCAAACTCCTTTAGTAATTACACTTCTGGCCTCATTATCCATAATTTGGAGAGGAATGACGTTTGTTAGAAAGAGATAATTCATCTTATACCCCCTCCTTACCCTGCAATGTGTGTGTGTGTCCTTAGGAAGTTGGTATGGATGGGCGGAGTGAGAGGGCCTTGGGGAATGGGAGATGGGAAGGCAGCTAAAATGATCAGAGGCAGTATATTCTGGCAAGATTGCAATTTTTTCTGTAGGATGATTTACAAAAGACAACAAAAATTATATCAACTGCCAGAGAGGCCAACATGAGGATTAGGGTGACACTTTAAGTTGAACTTTCTTTTCCCCCGAGTACCACATTTTCTTTTGGGCTATGAGTCTGGGAGTAATTGCAGTGACAGCTCCATAGTAGCATGAAGTATCATGGTGTCCTTACAACCCTCCCTGGGATCAAGTAACATATGGAAATAAGTTCTTAACTATAAACTGACTTTTCAAAAAAATTATTTATTTTTGGCTGCGTTGAGTCTCCGTTAATGCGTGCGGGCTTTTCTCTAGTGTGGTGAGGAGGAGCTACTCTTCATTTTGGTGGGCGGGCGTCTTATTGAGGTGGCTTCTCTTGTTGCAGAGCACAGGCTCTAGGTGTGCGGGCTTCAGTAGCTATGCCAGGCGGGCTCAGTAGTTGTGGCACACGGGCTTAGTTACTCTGCGGCATGTGGGATCTTCCCAGACCAAGGCTCAAACCCATGTTCTCTGCCTTGGCAGGTGGATTCTTAACCACTGCACCACCAGGGAAGTCCCAACTGACTTCTTTTAAATGGAAAGTTTACTTAAAAATTTAGTTAAGCTTACATTTTTAAAAGAAGTTTGGATGGAGTGGTATTGGATAAGTATGTAGTGCTCACTTCAAGGAGATGTTGAATGTCAGTGGAGGGATTGCAGAAAGGGCTTTACCTAGTTGTGTGTTTACGATTATTAATTTCATTTGCCAAATTATCGATATATAAAGTTGTACTATACATCAGTTTTTTCTTAGTTTCAAGGGCATTAGGGAAATGTTTTAATCCCTCTGTTAATTAAGTTAAATTATATTTTTGAAAACATTGTTGCTTTAAGGTGCTTAATAGTTGTTTTTTCCTTTTTAAACCTTTACCTTTGAAAAAGCTAGCCCTCTCTCAAAATTATGCAAACTAGGGCTTTTCCCAGTTAACCATATTTTTACAACTAAGCCAATAACTTTGTAGATGATTAGATCTGTGGTGACAGTGCAAAAATCAGAGACTAAAGTTTATTTTGCTGCCTAGAATACCCATAAAGGTCTTTTAAGATATTTCAGGGCTTTTTCCCACTTTAGTTCTATTTTCTCTTAAATAGTTCCTAATGTGGTCTCATTTGTTTCCAAGTTTAATTTGTTTTATTTGGAGATATGTACATTTAGAGAGAGAGTGGGAAGGACAGAGACAAACCTCTCAGGTGTTTTTCTTTTTTTTTAATTTTTAAATTTAATTTTATTAATTTTTTTATACAGCAGGTTCTTATTAGTTATCCATTTTGTACATTTTACTGTATATATGTCAATCCCAATCTCCCAATTCATCACACCACCACCCCCCCAGCCCCGGCTGCTTTCCTGCCTTGGTATCCATACGTTTGTTCCCTACATCTCTGTCTCAATTTCTTCCCTACATACCAGTTCATCTGTACCATTTTTCTATGTTCCACATATATGTGTTAATATATGATATTTGTTTTTCTCTTTCTGACTTACTTCACTCTATATGACATGCTCTAGGTCTATCCACATCTCTACAAATGACCCAGTTTCATTCCTTTTTATGGATGAGTAATATTCCATTGTATATATGTAAGACATCTTCTTTATCCATTCCTCTGTCAATAGATATTTAGATTGCTTCCATGACATGGCTATTGTAAATAGTGCTGCAATGAACATTGGGGTGCATGTATCTTTTTGAATTATGATTTTCTCTGGGTGTATGCCCAGTAGTGGAATTCCTGGGTCATATGGTAATTCTATTTTTAGTTTTTTAAGGAACCTCCATACTGTTCTCCATAGTGGCTGTATCAATTTACATTCCCACTAACAGTGCAAGAGGGTTCCCTTTCTCCAAACCCTCTCCAGCGTTTGTTGTTTTTGATTTTCTGATGATGCCCATTCTAACTGGTGTGAGGTGATACCTCATTGTAGTTTTGATTTGCATTTCTCTAATAATTAGTGATGTTGAGCATCTTTTCATGTGCTTTTTGGCCATCTGTATGTCTTCTTTGGAGAAATGTCTATTTAGGTCTTCTGCCCATCTCTTGATTTGGTTGTATGATTTTTTAATATTGAGCTGCATGAGCTGTTTATATATTTTGGAGATTAATCCTTTGTACGTTGTTTCATTTGCAAATATTTTCTCCCATTCTGAGGGTTGTCTTTTCATCTTGTTTATGGTTTCCTTTGCTATGCAAAAGCTTTTAAGTTCCATTAGGTCCCATTTGTTTATTTTTCTTTTTATTTCCATTACTCTAAGAGGTGGATCAAAAAAGATCTTGCTGTGACTTATGTCAAACAGTGTTCTTCCTATGTTTTCCTCTAAGAGTTTCATAGTGTCCAGTCTTACATTTAGGTCTCTAATCCATTTGAATTTATTTTTGTGTATGGTGTAAGAGGGTGTTCTAATTTCATTCTTTTACATGTAGCTGTCCAGTTTTTCCAGCACCACTTATTGAAGAGGCTGTCTTTTCTCCATTGCATACCCTTGCCTCCTTTGTCATAGCTTAGTTGACTATAGGTGCGTGGGTTTATCTCTGGGCTTTCTATCCTGTTCCACTGATCTATATCTCTGTTTTTGTGCCAGAACCATATTGTGTTGATTACTGTAGATTTATAGTGTAGTCTGAAGTCGGGGAGTCTGGTTCCTCCGGCTCCGTTTTTTTCCCTCAAGACTGCTTGGGCTATTCGGGGTCTTTTGTGTCTCCATACAAATTTTAAGATTTTTTGTTCTAGTTGTGTAAAAAAATGCCATTGGTAATTTGATAGGGATTGCATTGAATCAGTAGATTGCTTCGGGCAGTGTAGTCATTTTCACAATAATGATTCTTCCAATCCAACAACATGGTATATCTCTCCATCTGTTGGTATCATCCTTAATTTCTTTCATCAGTGTTTTATAGTTTTCTGCATACAGGTCTTTTGTCTCCCTAGGTAGGTTTATTCCTATGTATTTTAGTCTTTTTCTTGCAATGGTAAATAGGAGAGTTTCCTTAATTTCTCTTTCAGATTTTTCATCATTAGTGTATAGGAGTGCAAGAGATTTCTGTGCATTAATATTTTATACTGCAACTTTACCAAAATCATTGATTAGCTCTAGTAGTTTTCTGGTGGCATCTTTATGTTTCTCTATGTATAGTATAATGTCACCTGCAAACAGTGACAATTTTACTTCTTCTTTTCAAATTTGTATTCTTTTATTTCTTTTTCTTCTCTGATTGCTGTGGCTAGGACTTCCAAAACTGTTGAATAATAGTGGTGAGAGTGGACATCCTTATCTTGTTACTGATCTTAGAGGAAATGCTTTCAGTTTTTCACCATTAAGAATGATGTTTGCAGTGGGTTTGTCATATATGGCCCTTATTATGTTGAGGTAGGTTCCCCCTATACCCAGTTTCTGGAGAGTTTTTATCATAAATCGGTGCTGAATTTTGTCAAAAGTTTTTTCTGCATCTATTGAGGTAATAATATGGTTTTTATTCTTCAATTTGTTAATATGGTGTATCACATTGATTGATATGCATATACTGAAGAATCCTTGCATCCCTGGGACAAATTCCACTTGATCATGGTGTATGATCCTTTTAATGTGTTGTTGGATTCTGTTTGCTAGTATTCTTTTGAGGGTTTTTCCATCTATATTCATCAGTGATATTAGTCTCTAATTTTATTTTCTTAAGTATGTTTGTCTTGTTTTGGTATCAGGGTGATGCTGACCTCATAGAATGAGTTTGGGAGTGTTCCTTCCTCTGCAATTTTGTGGAAGAGTTTGAGAAGGATGGGTGTTAGCTTTTCTCTAAATGTTTGATAGAATTCACTTGTGAAGCTATCTGGTCTTGGACTTTTTTTTGTTGGAAGATTTTAAATCACAGTTTCAATTTCATTACTTGTGATTGATCTGTTCATTTTTTCTATTTCTTCCTGGTTCAGTCTTGGAAGATTATACCTTTCTAAAAATTTGTCCATTTCTTCCAGGTTGTCCATTTTATTGGCATAGAGTTGCTTGTAGTAGTCTCTTAGGATGATTTGTATTTCTGCAGTGTCTGTTGTAACTTCTTTTTCATTTCTAATTTTCTTGATTTGTGTCCTCTCCCTCTTTTTCTTGATGAGTCTGGCTAATGGTTTATCAATTTTGTTTATCTCCTCAAAGAACCACCTTTTAGTTTTATTGATCTTTGCTATTGTTTTCTTTGTTTCTATTTCATTTATTTCTGCTCTGATCTTTATTATTTCTTTCCTTCTGCTAACTTTGAGTTTTGTTTGTTCTTCTTTCTCTAGTTCCTTTAGTTGTATGGTTTGATTGTTTATTTGAGATTTTTCTTGATTCTTGAGGTAGGCTTGTATTGCTCTAAACTTCCCTCTTAGAACTGCTTTTGCTGCTTTCCATAGGTTTTGGATCATCGTGTTTTCATTGTCATTTCACTCTAGGTATTTTTTGGTTTCCTCTTTGGTTATTTCAGTGATCTCTTGGTTATTTAGTAATGTATTATTTAACCTCCATGTGTTTGTGTTCTTTACGCATTTATCCCTGTAATTGATTTCTAATCTCATAGTGTTGTGGTCAGAAAAGATGCTTGGTATGATTTCAGTTTTCTTCAATTTACTGAGGCTTGATTAGTGACCAAAGATGTGATCTATCCTGGAGAATGTTCTGTGCACAGTTGAAAGTGTATTCTTCTGCTTTCAGATGGAATGTCCTATAAATATCAATTAAATCTCTCTGGTCTATTGTGACATGTAAAACTTGTGTTTCCTTATTAATTTTCTGTTTCGATGATCTGTCCATTGGAGTAATTGAGGTGTTAAAATCCCCCACTATTATTGTGTTAATGTCGATTTCCTCTTTTTGAGCTGTTAGTAGTTGCCTTATGTATTGAGATATGCTTAATTTGGGTACATATATCTTTATAATTGTTATACCTTCTTCTTGGGTTGATCACTTGATCATTATGTAGTGTCCCTCCTTGTCTCTTGTAACATTCTTTATTTTAGAGACTATTTTATCTGATATGACTATTGCTACTGCAGCTTTCTTTTGATTTCCATTTGCATGGAATATCTTTTTCCATCCCCTCACTTTTAGTCTGTATGTGTCCCTAGGTCTGAAGTAGGTCTTTTGTAGACAGCATATATATGGGTCTTGTTTTGGTATCCATTCAGCAAGCCTGTGTCTTTCGGTTGGAGCATTTAATCCATTCACATTTAAGGTAATTATCAATATGTATATTTCTATTACCATTTTCTTAATTGTTTTGGGTTTGTTTTTTAGGTCCTTTTCTTCTCTTGTGTTTCCCACTTAGAGAAGTTCCTTTAGCATTTGTTGTAGAGCTGGTTTGGTGGTGCTGAATTCTCTTAGGTTTCGCTTGTCTGTGAAGCTTTTGATATCTCCATTACATCTAAATGAAATCCTTGCAACAAAGTAATCTTTGTTGTAGGTTATTCCCTTTCATCACTTTAAGTATATCATGCCACTCCCTTCTGGCTTGTAGAGTTTCTGCTGAGAAATCAGTTAACCTTATGGGAGTTCCCTTGTATGTCATTTGAAATTTTTACCTTGCTGCTTTCAATAATTTTTCTTTGTCTTTTTGCCAGTTTGATTACTATTTGTCCCAGCATGTTTCTCCTTGGGTTTATCCTAACTGGGACTCTGCGCTCCCTCGACTTGGGTGGCTATTTCCTTTCCCATGTTAGGTAAGTTTTCATCTATAATCTCTTCAAATATTTTCTCAGGTCCGTTCTCTCTCTTTTCTCCTTCTGGGACCTCTATAATGAGAATGCTGTTGGGTTTAATGTTATCCCAGAGGCGTCTTAGACTGTCTTCCTTTCTTTTCATTGTTTTCTCTTTATTCTGTTCTGCAGTAGTGAATTCCACCATTCTGTCTTCCAGATCACTTATCCATTCTTCTGCCTCAGTTATTCTGCTAATGATTCCTTCTAGTGTAGTTTTCATTTCAGTTATTGTATTTTTCATCTCTCTTTGTTTGTTCTTTAATTCCTCTAGGTTTTTCTTAAACATTTCTTGCATCTTCTCAATCTTTGTCTCCATTCATTTTCCGAGGTCCTGGATCATCTTCACTATTATTAATCTGAATTCTTTTTCTGGAAGGTTGCCTATCTCCACTTCATTTAGTTGTTTTTCTCGGGTTTTATCTTGTTCCTTCATCTGGTACCCTGCACTCTGACTTTTCATCTTGTCTATCTTTCTGTGAATGTGGATTTTGTTCCACAGGGTGCAGGATTATAATTCTTCTTGCTTCTGCTGTCTGCCCTCTGCTTGATGAGGCTATCTAAGAGGCTTGTGTAAGTTTCCTGATGAGAGGGAGTGGTTGTGGGTAGAGCTGGGTGTTGCTCTGGTGGGCAGAGCTCAGTAAAACTTTAATCTGCTTGACTGCTGATGAGTGTGTCTGGGTTTCCTCCCTGCTGGTTTTTTGGCCTGAGGTGACACAACATTGGAGCCTACCAGGCTCTTTGGTAGGGCTAATGCAGGACTCTGGAAGGACTCACAACAAGGAGTACTTCCTAGGACTTCTGCTGCCAGTGTCTTTGTCCTCATGGTGAGATAGGGTGAACCCCTGCCTCTGCAGGAGACCCTCCAACACTAGCAGGTAGGTCTGGTTCAGTCTCTTATGGGGTCACTGCTTCTTCCCCTGGGTCCTAATGTGCACACTTCTTTGTGTGTGCCCTTCAGGAGTGGAATCTCTGTTTCCCCCAGTCCTGTTGAAGTCCTGCTGTCAAATCCTGCTAGTTTTCAAATTCTGATTCTCTAGGACTTCCTCCTCCCATTGCCAGACCCCCAGGTTGGGAACCCTGACGTGGGGCTCAGAAACTTCACTCCAGTGGGTGGACTTCTGTGGTATAAGTGTTCTCCAGTTTGTGAGTCACCCACCCAGCAGTTATGGGATTTGATTTTATTGTGATTGTGCCCCTCCTACCATCTCACTGTGGCTTCTCCTTTGTCTTTGGATATAGGGTATGGTTTTTGGTGCAATCCAGTGTCTTCCTGTCATTGATTGTTCAGCAGTTAGTTGTGATTCTGGTGTTCTCACAAGAGCAAGCGAGAGCAAGTCCTTCTACTCTGTCATCTAGAACCAATCTGTCTCAGGTGTTTTTAATTGCCTTTAGCAGCTTCAACATCTACCCACTAACAAAAGCCTGAGACTGATCTTTGGCTTCTCTTTCCTCCTCCGCCCAACCTGATTTGGAGTTAGGTAATACCTTTCCAGCCTCTAGAAGTCTTCCGTAACTGTGACGTCTTTTAATCTCCCAACCAGTTATCACCTTGCTTCATTGGGCAACCTCATCCAGTCAGGAACTCAGCTTATTTCTCACATTGCCCCTAGAATTATTTTAATAGATAATTTCTTATTAATTCCCTGCTTATAGATGTTTTAGTAGCTCTCTTCATTGTAATTGATATAGTACAAATTCCACAAGAGGGTACATCATACACTTTGTCATCTTTCCTTACTTTTTCATCCTCAAACTTTACCACTATTCACACGTAGTCTGAAGTTGAGCAGTACTGAAAAACTTGAGGTCCTTCAAACACAGCATTTTCTTTCAGATTACTAACATCTAGCCCAGTGGTTCTCACTATTAAGGTACATGAAACTCACCTATAGAGCTTGTTAGAACACAGATTGCTGGACCCCACCCCAGAGATTCTGATTCAGTGAGTCTGAGTTGTGGCACTGAGAATTTGCATGTCTGACAAGTTCCCAAGTGAAGCTGATGCTACTGGTTCTGGGACACACACATTGAGAATTACGTTTTCAGTGCTCTGACTAGACTAGCCCCTCTCTACCTCCTCATTTCCTTGAACTCTTCAGTACCTATCTCAAATATGACAACCTGAAAAACTTTCTCTGACCCTGTTGATGATAATCAGGCAAAATAACATTAAACTGAGACATCTTCCTAAGAGATCGTATCTATTACTAGTTGGATTTGTTTGATCAGGGGAACCCGAAGGCTTCATTTTCAGTAGTGACTACAGAAAAAATTCCCATAGGTTAACATAACAATAAAGTGTAGAGAGTCATTTGAGTGCTTTTACAGTTTTGATAATCTGGAACTTCAATTGCAGTAATATCTTTTTTTAATATACTAATACAAAATTCAGAATTCAGATACCATGTATATAACCCACTCATTTTATGGAATTTATTCTAATGGAACAGTCCACCTAAGAAAATGCTGTGAATCTTTAGTAATAAGATAAATATAACATTTGTCAGTGTGAACACCTAGATATGAATCATGGTATCGTTGTTGACCATGGCCTCAATGGTCATTTATTTGGTAGATGAGCAAGTTCTTCTACCTTAGAGACAGAAGCCACTATGCCATTTTTTTAACTGAAAATAATCAAGCAATAAGTATATGTGAAATGCTGACCACATTCTGTTTCCTATGCCAAAGGAATCCTATCCTCAAGGAACTTACTACTTTCACGTTTTGTTCTATGTATTTACTAAGAAGCCCATGCCTTAACAAACAACTGATATATCATGACTTCATTTCAAATACCCCTTATTCAAAAGCAGTACATATATAGAAATGTATAGGGTAGTGTGGGAGGAAGCAAGCATGGGAGATGAGTTTAGTATTTTCATTATTAATTACAAGCATATTCCCAGGTTGGGGTCTGCCAGAGTTACTTTACAGCAGGGAATGTGATTTCTAGTTTCATTTTAGATACAAACCTCTCAGGAGAAATGCATCAAATTAGTGCCTTTCTTGCACTGTTTTAATGGACATCTAGCAGCTGTTCTGTTTGTTTGATTACCTTGGGGGTCTGTACTTTTCCAGTAGATGGATGCAATCTGAGTTTGACTTTAGTTCTTCAGAGGAGCTCAGTAGATTTTCCCAAATCTCTTTGAAAAAATGTAATTTGTCATTTCCAATTTAAAATTCTTGTTTTCTTCTTTGAAGAGTGGAGAGATACCTTACTAAGTGTATGCCTCTAGAAAACAAGGGGAAAATTAACTTAAAATGAGAATAGTATTTTACCATTGCAGCTATTATCCCTGCCTTCTGACATTTCAACATTTTTCCCATGCACTACACTTAACCAGAACAGAAAAGTCCACATTTTTCCATCCGTCTCACTGATTTAATACGCAGGAATTGTTTCTATGACAACGGCATCAACTCCAAGCTATCTTTCCCCAACTTATTAAATAGCACTGCTTACCCGGAGATATTTATATGATTCCTACATATCTGTTGATTGTGGAAGTTATTCTATGAAGTTAGCCAAGATGGTAAGACTAACAATTGTCATTGTCTCATTTTAAACCCATTTGTGTTGGTCATCTTGCAGCTTTCAATTTGATTTAGGATGCTGAGGGAGGAGGCTTGGGATTTGCCGATAGTCTGTATATCAGTGCTTGTTTGTAACTCACACTGTAACTACAGAAATCATGTTATTCCTGAGTATAGTAGGTGCCTTTGGAGTTCAGTTACAGCTCTTTAACTTGAAAGCCATGTGCTATATTCCTTGCCTTCAGAGTCTTCTTTAGATTATGCAATTCAGGATATTTAAATTAATTTGCTATGGAACAAAAACATTTTTCCATATGTTTTAAACAAAAAACAAAACAAAAAACATTATAGTTTTGTGAGAAATAATTGTAGGAACTTGGATATTTGTCCTAGAAAAAGTTTGAGAGACAGACTTCTCTATACCTAAAAGGCTACCTATAGAAGAATAATATAATTTGTTCTATTTAATTTAATATGTGTGAATGTTCAATAATTCAAGTGCTAAGCCATCAAGACTCAACTTAGCATCACTTGTCTTGAAAAACATTCCTTGACATCTATTGCTGTCTTTCCTCTAAATCAATCACAGGTAGATTTGTTGCCTTCCTCTCAATTCCCACCTTTATTTCATATTTATTTTGACATTACACTTAACCGTTTTTGATTAAAAGTATCTGCATCTGCCTTTCTAGGTAAATAATTAAGGACCTTGAGAGAAGGGAAGAGTGTACTTTGTGTTTTTATACTCAGTATCTAGAGTATGGATTTTTCAAGTTTCCTGGAATTATAAAAACTAGCACAGGAGATGGATGTTTTAGAGAGACATAAGGTCAAACTAATGAAGGACCTCATTCAATCAGATATGCACTCAACAAACCTTAATGACTGCCTCCTAAATATCAAGGTCTGATCTGAGCTAAGTGCTAGATATGAAATAGTAAAGCAAATAGACCTAGACTCTGCTCTCAGGAAGCTTACAACATTGTTTGTAGAGACATATATATATATATATATATTTTTTTTTTTTTTTTTTTTTTTTTTTTTGGTATGCGGGCCTCTCACTGTTGTGGCCTCTCCCGTTGTGGAGCACAGGCTTCGGACGTGCAGGCTCAGCGGCCACGGCTCACGGGCCCAGCCGCTCCGCGGCATGTGGGATCTTCCCGGACCGGGGCATGAACCCGTGTCCCCTGCATCGGCAGGCGGACTCTCAACCACTGCGCCACCAGGGAAGCCCTGTAGAGACATATATTAACAAACAACTACACACGTGTGTATTATATATATATAAATATATATAAATAATATGGATGACATTCTAATAACTACAGCTATCTAAGGGTCAGGGTCCTATTCTCCTATTCTAAAGTGTATTAAAGCAGAGATAGATGGTAAATGACAACTTATTAGGAAAGAGAGCACAGACCATATTTAAATTACAGATGCAGGTGTTGGGCTAAATTTGTGTTCTCAAACCTGGTTATATATTGAAATCATCTGAGAATCTTATACAAAGTACAGATTGTCTGGCTCCACCCAGACATGCTGAATCAATCTCTAGTGGCCAGAGCCTGGGAATCTATGTTACTAAAAAGCACCCCAGGTGATTCTTCTGTTACTGTGAATCCAGAAAGCACTGGATTGAATACCCTGTAGGTCTCTTTCTATTCAGAGATTTTATGAACTTGTGGTTCTGTGAATAAAAAGATGAATGATCCTTTGATACATCTTTGTCCATTGATATTTCTTTTTTAGTCTTTTGAATGTTTAAAGATACTCCTGCTTCAACAAATGTGACACAATGCAGTTTTACTGGGAAAGCTACTTTTAGGTTTCTGCAAAATGTTTACTGCAAAATGTAATCTTTGGTATTATTCTCTAACAACATGAAGTAAAATTGCATCATATCAAAACCTCATGTCATTAAAGGACTTTTATAAGCTTGAAGGCATACCATTTATATTTGTAACTTCCATAGTGTTTTAGAATAACACCTTGTACATAGTAGATATTTAATAAATGTTTGTTAAATTGAACTCTTGGATAGCATGAGGGAAATATATGATGTTTCAGAGTACTCATGCTTTTTGATTGCTTTTTCCTATTTGCTAAGTGTATAAGGTGAATGTTATACCAAGACTTAAAACCCTTAGGTTTGTGCTATGTTTCAGTATAATCTCTGAAGGTAGTATTATAAGCACTACTTATCATTGTTGGAGCCTAGTATTTGCCTGTCAGAGTAATGTATATTTACCATTTTGCAACAATTTTTTTTACATTCCTACCTGGAAATACAAAGCAAGAAGACTAAAATTCTAAGGAATAGGACATAATGTCAAAATAACCAGTTGATTCTGGGGAAAAAGTATTTCCTTTAAACAACTAGTTGACTTAATAGAGATGACCTGCTGATTAGTTTATATTTCAAGTACATGTGTTAGTGTTGTATAAGCTGCTAAGATTCAGGAATTACTGGGAAACCTCTAGATATAATCATTTGCTATTAGTGAATATATATTTAGTTTGGTGAATAAAGTATATTTCTGGGATAGGAAATTTGGGGTCAAATTTTGTGCTAACATTAGCACTTTGCAATTTCTTGTTAAGTAAATGAATTAATGGATAAATGAAGAAAGAAATGATTGTCAAATCATTTGTCAAATCTCAATATGGATTTTCTAGCCAGAGTGAACTTAAGACAAATGTAATTCAGATCATGTTATAGATATGTTTTAAAAGAAATATTCAATGGCTTTCCATTTCACTGCTTAAAAACTAAACATTTTATTCATGGCATTCAAGGTCCTGCATAATTTGCCCTTCGCCACTCTTACCTCTGTTATCTCATGTCACTCTTTCTCCCTTTTAAAAATAATATTCCAGCCACACCAGTCTTCTCTTAGTGTTTTGATGCACCCAGCTTTTTCCTGACTCAAGAATTTTGCATACGTTGCTTTACTGGAGACTGGCTCCTTCTTAATCTTGTCCTGCACTTAATAGCTGTGTGACTTTGTCTCTTCTTGGGTTTGAATCCTGACTCCACTGCTTCCTTGTTCTATGACTGTGAACAAATTACTCAATCTCTCTATGCCTCAGATTTATTCATCTGTAAAACTACCAGTAGTATCCACCTCAGAGGAGTATATGAGGAATGGATACAAATTAATGAAAAAAGTGCTTAGAATGATGCCTGGCACACACTTAAGAACTTAGCAAAGGTTTCTTTTTATTACTATATTTTGGAATTACTCTATTTACTTGCTTATTTGTTGTTTATTCTCTGTTTCTCCTATTAGACTGTCACTGTGTGAGGGAAGAGCACCAACAAGCCACAGAGCTTTAATATGAAGAACCTTAGAAGTGGAGTAAAGAGATCTAGGTTTGTCAGCTCAGGCATTGATGCTTATTTGATCTTGAGCACGAAACACCACTTTTCTGAAATTCCATTTCTTCATCTGCAGAAAGTAAGAAGGAAGGAAGGAAGGAAGAAGGAAAGAAGGAGGGAAGGAGGGAGAGAGGGAGAGAAGGAAGGAGGGAGGGAAGGAGGGAAGGAGGGAGAGAAGGAGGGAAGGAGAGAGGGAGGGAGGGAAGGAAAGAAAGAAAGAGAGGTTGGACCAAATCTCTCAATTCTTCTCTGACCCTTAAGTAAGAATGTTTCTAATTTGCAAACACTTAAGCCTCATTCCAAAGGAGATTCAAGTAAATTTTGGTTTGTCTGTTTAATAATGAAAATTCTTTGCTGAATTATGATAGAGAAGCAATGACTATAGTTTGTTTGAGAAAGTACGTATGTTTAATGGACACCTCTACAGCTGCCCACTCACACTTAAATGATGCTGGAGAAAGAATTTATGGTAAAATACAGTCCTGTGAAAAACAGATTAAAGAGTTTGGTTTCAACCTGGATTTGGGCTCCTTGGCCTATTTTTGTTTCACCAAGGTGAGTGTCTTGGACTTACCTATAAAGTATTATATTTTTAATCAGAATAAGAAACTTGTATATTGAGTATAGATGTGTGTGTGTGTAATCAAATTATTCTCATAGCCTTCTTTTTTTTTTTTTTTTTTTTGCGGTACGCGGGCCTCTCACTGCTGCGGCCTCTCCCATTGCGGAGCACAGGCTCCGGATGCGCAGGCTCAGCGGCCATGGCTCAGGGGCCCAGCCGCTCCGCAGCATGTGAGATCCTCCCGGACGGGGGCACAAACCTGCGTTCCTTGCATGGGCAGGAGGACTCTCAACCACTGCGCCACCAGGGAAACCCAGCCTTCTTTTTTTTTAACTGTAAGTAGCATGATAACTGGTCCCAACTATTAGAGAAATATAGTAGATGATTAATTAAACATTTCCAGAAAATGCTGATTGAATTTCATTGAAAATTTACCCCTGGGGGAGAGAATAGTTGAAAGTGAAAAATACATTGAATGGCAAGAATTTGTCCTAGAATATTTCTACACTGTAAATTGGACCTTTGAGATGTGCCTTGTTTCTTATTTCATTAGAATATAATATTATATTAAAAAACTATCTCAAATAATATAGTATCTCAAATAGTATATATCTCATAGTATATATCTCATTGACAAATTTTGTCAAACTAATAAAAATTAACCATTATAATGATTTACCAAAGACTGAAAGTATTATATTATCTATGTGATGCTTTAATGAGACACAATCAATTTTTATTAATTTTATATGTAAGAAAGGTGTTAAAATATGTCTCTAGTTTATGGCTAAGTGTTGTAGTGAAAGAAACTTCTGTTATGAAAAGGAATGGAAGAAAATAGAATATAGTATACCCTGACAAGTTTGGAAGATGACAACAGAATGATATTTACTGGGGTTTCATTATTGTTCAAAAGTGTCAGTAACTGGTATTTTTAATTCACAGAAATGAAAGATAAAAATAGGTAGGACTTGTGCTGCCGTCCTTTGGGTCATGTGGTTCTGATATGGGATCTGGCGTGGCAGCCTTCTCTGATCTTCCTCTTCACGCATGGGTCCATGGATTTTAGCCTTCCCTTCCTTGCTTGTAGCTAATGTGTTTTGCCATACACTCTCACAGACACTGTTACTGGAGTCTCTGAGCAAAATTCTGCTAAAGAACACATGCAGCAGTACTGGAAGTGTGTTCTCTAACTGGGGAACTGTTTCACTCACCTGAAAGAAAATTAACCTTTTTGCTGAGTGCAGCCAGCTCTCATTCTGAAGTTGGAAGTGTGACTCCATATGGAGCTAAGGTTACAAGACCTCCTCTGTTCTTGCCTAGATTTTGATCTTCCTCCCTTCTGAATTTGTAAACAAAACCTTCTCTCTGGGCCTGAAAATTCTTATAGTGAGTCTCTGGCCAAAAGAAAATGATTCTTTCAAAGTGTAGAGAAAAATTGGCCAGGTTTAAGTGTGTTTTGGACTAAAAGTGACACCTGTGTGCCAAAATCATAAAGAACATACACATCTCCCCTGCTTGTACTTATTTGCACATAAATTACAGATTCTGTGTGTGTGAATCAGTTGTACAAACAGAAGTAAGGCATAGCTTCTCTGGCACTTTGTGTAAGAGGCTAGTTGCTCACTTTACAGTGGCTAGATTTTATACAGAAGAATTTCCCTTCACATTTTGCAGTTTATCTACAGCTTTTACATATCAAAACACATAATCATTTTGAAGCATTCTGTATCACCACTAATGATAGTTCTTTGTTTCTTACACCAGAAGTTCAAGCTCCTATTTAATGAGGTTCCACAAACTGGTTGATTATATATCAAGGTAAAAAGACAGAATGGTTTCAGTTTTGACACATGATCTTTTCACTAATAAAGAAAAACCCCGAAATAAGACATCTGAAAACAAAGTTTATAAAATTTGTGTTATATTTGTATAGTGCTTTTAACTCACAAAATTCAGTTATATTTATTTGCTCTAGTTTAATAATTTGGATTCGACTAACAATTTTGAGTGTCTACTTTTTAGTAATCATTGAACTAGACTCATGTAATCTTCACTACAATTATGTGAGCCAGGCTATATTATTTCTTGTTCAGTGAAGAGGAAACTGAGGTCCAGAGAAGTTCAATTGTATGATCCAAAGTCACACACAACTAAATCATTGTTAAAAACAATTTTATTCAAAATTTGATACCTGTTTTTTGACATTTTACCTCTATTCTACAACTAGACATAACTCCCTTAGGAATTAATGCCCCTCTTAACTACAGGAAATTATTTAGTAACACTGCAAAAAATAATCACTTCTAGATAGATCTAAGAATTTCTCCAAATGAGCTATTTGAAAAATTTCCAAATTATTTCTAACTGCTGTATATTGAGCAATAAAAGAAATGGTTTTCTTATATTTTTTGCCCTTTGTGTTCATGAACCTGCTCACAAAAATACTCTCAAACATAATGCAAGGTAATAAACTGCATCTTGTAATGGCTACAAAGCCTTGCCTAGGTGGTACTAGAACTGGAAATCCATTACTAGCAACATATCCTTCAAATGCAATTCAAGTTTGACAAACATTAAACAATTTGGCAGGCACTTGCAACCAGTCTTTCCTCTGAGTACTTGTTAGGTGTCTCATCATCATGCTATAATTCTAAAATGCTGAGAAGATTTAATGATTTCTTCAGGTAAATCACAGTGGATTGAAATGCCACACAGGAGTAACCATTGCCCATTTTCTTTTTTTTTTTTTTAAATATGGAATGCTTCATGAATTTGTGTGTCATCCTTGCACAGGGGCCATGAAAAGCTTCTCTGTAGCATTCCAATTTTAGTATATGTGCTGCCGAAGCTAGCACTGCCCATTTTCTTGAAGGGAAGATAATGTGAGCTCTGTATTCACAAGCTGTTTTTTTTTTTTTTTTTTTTTTTTTTTAATGCTGGTTCTGTTGAAATTCCATTTTCTTTATGACTCCTAAAACTATGTTGCTATTTGATTATAATTTCAAATAATATTGGTATTTTTCTCTATAAAACAAGCACATCCTCACTCACTTATGAAAGAAAACATGCTCAGTGGCTCTGTTTCCTTGGGTATGAAACAAAATATTTTGTAGCTACCAAAGGATTTGAGGAGATTTCCTTTGCCAAGAAACATCTCATCTAACTAAGTACCTTGCTCACACAGAGTAGTTTTATGCTCATTAAGAATCATTCTTGGGGAAAATCTAAACACATCTGTTTTTGACGTCTTCTCAGGTCTTCCCTTGCTGTGTCAGAGGGGAAGAAGTTCTTAGAATCTATTGTTTATTTCTTAGAAAAAAAAGGTGTCATAATTGACACATTTTTATCTTTGAAATGCATATTGAGGGACCTTAGTTTTTACCACTGTT
This sequence comes from Kogia breviceps, assembly GCF_026419965.1. NCBI lineage: Eukaryota > Metazoa > Chordata > Mammalia > Artiodactyla > Physeteridae > Kogia > Kogia breviceps. The sequence continues at coordinate 28,544,857 of NC_081328.1, forward strand.
ACCACAGTGAGATGAAAAAAATTTTGACTTGTGTACAGGGCATAAGTAGGGAGACTCAAGCAAAGGACTATATAACACCATCTCAAAAGTATTCACCTCTTAACCACATTTACTTCTGTTTGGTGAGAAGAATTTTTCCCTCCCTCCCAGTCATTGCTCTGTAGTGTTTTCCACGTTCTAGATTTTGCCAATTACTTCCTTGTGATGTTGTTTAATATCTTCTTTTGTCCCTTTATTTACTATAGATTGGTAGTTTGATATAGAGGCTGGATTAGAGTACTTCAGAGGTTGTGTTGCCTACTTTTTATTTGATTACATCAGAACACACATGTCTGGTTGTCTCTCTTTTTTAGTGATGTAGTGGATCCTATTATTGTTCATCAAATAATCTCTCTCCTCATACTTGCTTCTCCCCACCCCTCATAAGAAGAGTGTACCTCTCCACTCCATTTAGCCATTCACATGTGGAATGTGAATGGATACAATGTACTCCATATCATTGCCAAGGCTTCAAAGGTATTTGCAAAGTCTGGCTTAGCCTTCTAGAATTCCTGCCCCCTGCCAAATAGAGCCTGCTTCTTTAATCTCTGATTACAGATTGTGAAGACAAAATAAACCTGAAACCATCATACAGTTTGGAGTTTAAAGCTTAACTTAACATCAGCTGACCCTCAGACCCAATCTTTTAATAACCAAGAAAGAAATGTTTGTTGCTGTATGCTATTGAGTTTTGCGATAATTTTTAAAACATTATTGCAGCAAAAGCTTAATGATATAGACATAATATTGATCAGTGGATAGAATTGTTACCAGATTGCTCTGGCATTTTTAAATTTAATGGCTTTGGCAACCATTGATGATTATTGCTTAGATCCTTTATTTTATTGTGGCTTGCAAAGTAGTGATGTTTATTTCTTGTTTATGTATTACTCCCAGAAGAATTCCTGATGAGGTGTTCTGAGATAGTTTATAAAAGAACATCAGATAATTTTTTTAATTCTTTTACTTTATTTGCTAAGTTTTAAGAATAATGGACTGGTTCCCTAGCATCATCCAAAGGTGACTAATGAGATTTTGTTTTATTTTGTTTTAAGTGTTATGTACGCATGAATTTCATTGCTAAAAATATACTTCAAACACTATTTGATGTATTTCCACAAATTGGTAATATTAATCCATTTGAGGCTCATATTGTCCATTCTTAAGATGTTATTTCTATTAAATCCAATATTGATAAGCCTCTTAAACCATAGAACTGGAACCCTTCACTTTTATTTTTCTAGAGGAGCTACTTTTCCTTTCTCTAAAGCTTAGAAATCACTATTAGCGCTGAGGGAAGCAGGGAAAGTGCTGACAGTAAAGTTCCTTAATGGAATGAGTCAAAGGCAGTGGTTGTGATTGTTAGGGAATCCCCAGAGTGGGGTGCAAGGATATATGAAAGCATATATTTCAGAGACACATCATCTAAGATTTAGGAATCTTAAAACTCATGAATTTCCATTGTTAAAGGATTCCTGACATAAAGATGGCATCCTAGTTAAGTGATCTTCAGTAAATGACAAATAAAGGATTAACTGCCTGGAGCATTAGTCTCACTAATTCAGTATTTATAGCCATTCAAGTTATTAGCTTTTTAATTAATGCTGAAAGATCTTAAAGTACCTAATTGTATTCCATTCTAATTATATTAACAAATTATACTCATGAAAATTAAAATTGTTTTTGTAATATTCTCTTTAAGAATGTGCAAATAGAGTTGATATTTTCTTAATGAATATCTCAACTGTTATTGTGTTTCTAAACAGAATAGAAAAAAATGCAAGTTAATAGTGCTCATTTAAGTGTGTTGCATCCAATTGGGATTATAGAATTTAAACAGGCTTTACACAAGAGTGTTAGAGATTTACCAAATCCATTTATTTAATTCACTGTAATGATAATCTGCTCATTTAATTATTTAACACCTCTTTTTATAAAGAGCTTTGTGAATTCCAGTTTGAATGTGAGCAGATTAGATTGTTACATTTATTTGCTATAAAAACAAAAGCAACTGGAAGAGCTATTCCAGAACCTATAGGATAAATATGATATAAAGGAACGTAAATACAAATTTGAGAAGAGTAGGATTCTATTCCTGACTCCCGGATTGCTCACTTGGGTTCAACTTTAATGAAGTTGGCTGAGGAACCTTACTGAGTGAAGCCTCTAATCCTGAAATCTTTCAGTTCTTTTATTGAAACATAGAGACAGATTCTTGTTTTAAGGTTTTTCTTTGTAGTTTATTTTATATCTTCAGGATAAAAGCTGTTTGTGCTGGTCATAAAGTTTAATGAATATTTGCTATAATAATCCAAATATTGGCTCAACTCCAGTGTGTAAGAACTGGGGGAAGCTTTCTGTTTTGAAATAGTTTGTCAGCCCAAGAGGATTTGCTTTGACATGTGTTTGTCTGGTCTGAAGAGATGTGGCAGGATAATATACAGGTGTTAATTGTGTTGCCCTGCCGCAACAGACTTAAAAACCTTTTCTGCTATCCATCCCCATCTGAGATGATATAAGAAGGCTGCACTTCTCCATGGTGAGCAAAAGTAGCAGTCACATAATTATAGAAGAAGTAATTAATGTTTTAAAATTCAGAATCTTCATTCTCATGAAAGACAGAACCACTTGGGAAGAATCACTGTAGAGGTAGTCATCCCAACATTTCTTCAGCTACGTTCATAATTTCTATGCTGAGAAGCAGGAAATGAGATGGAGACAGAGGTCTTACAATCCTATATGTTCCTTAAAGAGAGCCCAACACCTTGCCTTCCTCACCCAGTAAAGTATATTATTAGTAGTCATAATCATTTTAATTCCTTGTTGCTGCAACACAAATCCCCAAATTAGTGACCTAATACAACCACCAACTTATCATCAATGATAATTTCTCATTATTCTGTACATTGAGTAGGTTTAGCTGGATAGATTTTATGTTCCATATGATATTGATTGGGGCTGAAATTATATGGGAGTTCAAGTGGGCTGAAACATTCAAAATGGTTTATTCACATCACTGATGTACTGATGGACAACCACAAGATGAGGCTGAGCTAGGCTAGGACACAAGGATAGCTAGGTCTCTCTCTCTCTCTCCCCCCAGGTTGTCCCAGGGTCGCTTCCTCTTCATGGTTTCTCATTGTGCTTTTTTCTCCCAGCAAGTTAGCTGGGCTTCTATCATGGCAACTCAAGGCTGCTAAGAGGATGAAAGTAGAGACTTCTAGTCTTTCTTAAAGCTTAGGCCCAGAACTTTCACAAAGACACTTTTGTATCCATGTACAGATTCAACATTGAAAGAGATTTTACAAGGTCAAGGATGTGATGCAATGCATTGGGGTCAACTTTGAAAAGTAGTTACCATGAGAAGGAAGCCACCTTTAAATGTATGGTCTGAAAATAAAAAGGATATTGCAGGCTTTTTCTTGGTTGCCCTTGGAAGTGGCAGTCCCCCCACTGTTTCCAGCCATTTCACAGCCTGAAAATATACAACCCAGATTTATGGGTTTATTGGGCAAATGGACCTGAGATGACAGCCTGAATTTGGTCTCAAAGGGAGTCACTGAACTAGAAGAGGCTTGCAATCTTGGTGAAGAGATGCTGGATGCTGCATCTGACAAATAAGGATTTATACAGAGAAGTTCCTTATGCCTTGGTAGAAAACTCATAAGTTATAAATGTCCATGAAAAACCCTGTGTTCTATCATTTTAGAAGCAGAACTGTTCTTATCACTGGCCATTGATAAAATGATGTTCTATAACTTGATCTATTGGATTGGCCCAAAAGTTCGTTCAGTTTTTTCCATAAGATGGCTCTAGTAGCACTTTTTGTCTTTAACTTCATTTGAAACAGTTTTGTTAGATTGTATTGTGACAGCTGTCATATCAGCATGCATTAGAAAAAAAGAAAACATCAAAACTGGTGAATTTTTGTATAGCCATTTTGATGATGGAAGAAAAAAAAACAACATTTCAGGGATGTTATGCTTTATTTCAAGAATGGTAAAAATGCAACTGAAATGCAAAAAAAAAAAAATTGTGCAGTGTAAGAAAAGGTGCTGTGACTGATCGAATGTGTCAAAAGTGGTTTGCAAAGAGGTTTGCTGGAGATTTGCTGGAGATTTCTCACTGGATGATGCCCCATGGTCAAGGCAAACAGTTGAAGTTGATAGCAATCAAATTAAGACATTAGAGAACATTCAACCTTATACCACATGGGAGATAGCCAACATACTCAAAATATCCAAATCAAGAGTTGAAAATCATTTGCACCAGCTTGGTTATGTTCATTGCTTTGATGTTTGGGTTCCACATAAGTTAAGTGAAAAAAACCTTCTTGACCATATTTCCACATGTGATTCTCTACTAAAACATAACAAAAATGTAACATTTTTAAAGCAAATTGTGACAGGCGATGAAAAGCGGATACTGTACAATAATGTGGAATGGAAGGGATTATGGGGCAAGTGAAATGAACCACCACAAATCATACCAAAGCCAGTCTTCAACCAAAGAAAGTGATGTTGTGTATATGGTGGGATTGGAATGGAGTCCTCTATTATGAGCTCCTTCTGGAAAACCAAACAATGAATTACAACAAGTACTGCTCAACTGAAAGCAGCACTTGACAAAAAGAGTCTGGAATTAGTCAATAGAAAATGCATAATCTTCCATCAGTATAATGCAAGACCTCATATTTCTTTGATGACCAGGCAAAAACTGTTGCAGCTTGGCTGAGTAGTTCTGATTCATCCACGATATTCACCAGTCATTGCACCTTTGGATTTCTATTTATTTTGGTCTTTACAAAATTCTGTTAGTGGAAAAATTTTTTATTCCCTGGAAGACTGTAAAAGGCACCTGGAACAGTTTTTTGCTCAAAAAGGTAAAACGTTTTGGGAAGTTGGATTATGAAATTGCCTGAAAAATAGCAGAAGGTAGTGGAACAAAACAGTGAATACGTTCTTCAATAAAGTTCTTGGTGAAAATGAAAAATGTGTCTTATTTTTACTTAAAAACTGAGGGAACTTTTTGGCCAACTCAAGATAAGGTTAATCACAATTTTTTGATAATGTACTTTTTGTTTCTATTTCAACATGCTGCAAAATGTAATCATTAAGACTGTTTTCTATAAAAATTCATTTATTCATCCAACAAATCCATGGAGAACTTAGGCACTGTTTTAGGAGACACAGCAAATGCAAACTGTTTACTAAAGCTCAGCTTTCATTAGGCTTCTGTTCTGATGCAAGAGATGAGACAGACAATAAAAAATAAAATAAATATATAATGTGTTTGATTTGTGAAAATTAAAGGAGGAAAAATGTTACAGTGTATGTGTGTGAAAGGGTAGCAGTGGGGACAGTAGAGTACACCTTGCTGAGAATATTCAGGTGGTGGGGGAACAAACTGTGTAGATATCCAGGGGAAAGGGCATTGCAGGTAGTGGGAACAACAAGTGCAGAGACCCTAAGGTAGAACACATCCAGCTTGTTTTTGGAATCACAAGACAGCCCTTAAAGCTGGGCTAGGATGAGTAGAGGAGAAAATAGAACAGGATGAGTTAAGAGAAGTGAAGGAGAACTTGGTTGAACAGTAAAGAGTCTGGCAGACTTTCTCAACTCTGCAAGAGAGCTATACCAGATAAAAATGATTTGAGTGATATTTTTGATCAATTATTTCTAGAATGGTACAGAGCTAATATATTCCAGATGCATAAAAATAAGTAAATTTATTATATGCAGTGAGTAACTTATAATAGCTCAATTTGTTCAGGAAATCCCAGTTGAGAAAGGTTGGCTTTCTAGGCCACTACAGGGTCTTGAATTTTACTGTGAGTTATATGGAGAGAGGTGTGATGTTCTCTGATGTACATTTTAAGTTGAGTGTGGGATGTTTGCTAGGGTAGAAAAATTTCCCAAACCTCTAGTCATGTATTTTCATACATCCTATAAAGTGGAAGGACATCAGGTTTGCCCAGCTAAGTCCTCAACATATCTCACAATTATAAAGAAAGTTTCATTGCATGGGAATAAATTCAAAGAAACAAAAATATTTTAAAAAGTATTATAACTAAATACTTATAGGGTATGTTTATAATCTATAATGGGTTTTATATACTTATTTTATTTATTAACTTATGTGGAAATATGTGAGACTAAAGTTATACATTTTAATGGTACTTTAGAATGCCATGAATCTTATTTATGTATTTATTTATCTGAGAGAAAAGACACCTTTGTTCCAGCTCCTGATTCCCATGTTTCCAAGTTTCTGGTTGTTCACCTATATGTTTGTGTGTGTGTGTGTGTGTGTGTGTGTGTGTGTGTGTGTGTTTGTGTATTTTAATCTCTTGGGTATACCAGTATACTTTAGATAACTTTCCGGCTTTGCTTACTCTAGTTTATAGTGGGTTATTTTTACTACCCAAAAAGCATCTTAATGAAGACAAATCTTAGCAACAACTTTCATTCTTTGCCGAGCCACAACTTTACGTGACTTCTACTTGTCTTACTGGACAGATAGAAAGGAGTTAATTGAGTGTGTTGTTGTCTTCAACCCATTCATTCTAAAAGCAAGCTAATCCAATAACAAGCTAATTGATTTTGTTGTGTCATAAGTTGCCATCAATTGCCCTCTTTGCTTTTCAGCTATTTGGAGAGCAATTTTCTTTGAATGGATTTCAAATGTTGTTTGTTGGATTTTTCTCCATCTTAAGTGCTTTCCAAATATTCCAGTGGTGTTCACTTGTCCAGTCATGATAATTTGTCATCGTGAAGAAAGAGGAAATTTTTTGTAGCATATATATTTTAAAGATTCTGCAGTGTACAGATCTGTTCATGTTTGATGTGATGATGGCCTGGCTTATAATAAGCAGCAGAGATATTCTGTTTCTGAGCTTCTTAAAATGCCTATACAGCCTTAAATTTTGGAGTCACTTCACTTTACTAAAGGCTATATTATCAAGTTTTGTTCTGTTTTTAATAAAATTTTAGTGGAAAATAATCCACCTGTTAAAAACTGCACAATCATGAGTGTACAATTTGATCAATATTCACAAAATGAACACTCTTGTGTAGTCAGCACCCAGATCAAGAAAAAGATCATTGTCATTACTTCCCCCTCCAAGTGTAATTACAATCCTGTGTGCTGACACTTTACATTAGTTTTTCCTGCTTTTTAACTTTATATAAAATGCATTTTTCACTCTGCATCGTATAGATATTTTCTTTTGTGCCTGTCTTCTGTCTTTCAATAATAGGTCCACGAGATTCATATCGGTTGTTTTATATAGCCATAATTTGTTTATCCTGACGGCTATACAGTCTTCCATTGTATGAATATACTACCATGTGATTTTGAGTTATGAAATTGTCATCAGACTATGAATCTGAGCAGGACATTGATGTCAATAAGAGGGACAAAAAGATATGACACTTTGTTGCAGTTCAGTTTAACAGGAAAATGGCACCTGAGGTGGTGATTAGTGTATAGGAAGCTTACTGGATTGTGTTCTCTCAAACAACACCTGTGGGAGAGGGGAAGGAAGTAGGATGAGGCCTCAGCCAGCCCCACCTAGGATGATGATCCTTTAGACTAGCCTTAGTATCCATCAAGGGAGCCAGACCTTTGTGTCCCCACATCAACCAGTTATTAAATTTTTGCTGACTAGTCTTTGGACCAAGCAGCCATTGTTAAATGTAGAGTCCTAATCCAAATCTAACACTTCTTTCCATCTTCTCTAAGGACAGGGACTTCACCATGCAAATAAGTATGAAGATATAATAAGATTCAGTAAAGATTAGAGTCCTTCTGACTTGTAAACAAAGAAACAAACAAACTCTAAATTGAGCTAAGAAAAAATCTGTAGAAAGAAATATAGTAAGTTCCCTACATACAAACGAGTTCACTTCCAAGAGTGCATTTGTAAGTCCAATTTGTTTGTACTAGGTACCCAACTAACACAATGGGCTATATTGTACTGTACTGTGATAGGTTTATAATAATTTTCACACAAATAATAAATAAAAAGCAAACAAAAAATGAATTTTTAACATCTTTATTGGAGTATAATTGCTTTACAATGGTGTCTAAGTTTATGCTTTATAACAAAGTGAATCAACTATACATATAAATATATCCCCATGTCTTCTCCCATTTCATCTCCCTCCCACCCTCCCTATCCCACCCCTCTAGGTGGTCACATATCTCCCTGTGTTATGCTGCTGCTTCCCACTAGCTATCTATTTTACATGTGGTAATATAGATAAATCCATGCCACTCTCTCACTTCTACCCAGCTTAGAATTTCCCCACCCAGTGTCCTCAAGTCCATTCTCTACAATGTCTTTATTCCTGCCCTGCTCCTAGGTTCTTCAGAACCATTTCTTAATTTTTTTTTTTTTTAGATTCCATATATATATGTGTTAGCATACAGTATTTGTTTTTCTCTTTCTGACTTACTTCACTCTGTATGACAGACTCTAGGTCCATCCACCTCACTACAAATAACTCAATTTGTTTCCTTTTATGGCTGAGTAATAATCCATTGTATATATGTGCCACATCTTCTTTACCCATTCATCTGTTGATGGACACTTAGGTTGCTGTGGTACATGACTCTTTTTGAATTATGGTTTTCTCAGGATATATGCCCAGCCGTGGGATTGCTGGGTCATATGTTAGTTCTATTTTTAGTTTTTTAAGGAACATCCATACTGTTCTCCATAGTGGCTGTATCAATCTACATTCCCACCAACAGTGCAAGAGTGTTCCCTTTTCTCCACACCCTCTCCAGCATTTATTGTAGATTTTTTGATGATGGCCATTCTGACTTGTGTGAGGTGATACCTCATTATAGTTTTTATTTTCATTTCTCTAATGATTAGTGATGTTGAGCATCCTTTCATGTATTTGTTGGAAATCTATATATCTTCTTTGGAGAAATGTCAGTTTACATCTTCTGCCCATTTTTGGATTCGGTTGTTTGTTTTTTTGATATTGAGCTGCATGAGCTGCTTCTATATTTTGGAGATTAATCCTTTGTCAGTTGCTTCATTTGAAAATATTTTCTCACATTCTGAGGGTTGTCTTTTCATCTTGTTTGGAGTTTCCCTTGCTGTGCAAAAATTTAAGTTTCATTAGGTCTCATTTGTTTATTTTTGTTTTTATTTACATTTCTCTAGGAAGGGGGTCAAAAAGGATCTTGCTGTGATTTATGTCATAGAATGTTCTGCTTATGCTTTCCTCTGAGAGTTTTATAGTGTGTGGCCTTACGTTTACCTCTTTAATCCATTTCGACTTTATCTTTGTGTATGGTGTTAGGGAGTGTTCTAATATCATTCTTTAAAATGTGGCTGTCCTATTTTCCCAGCACCATTTATCGAAGAGGCTGTCATTTCTCCATTGTATATTCTTGCCTCCTTTATCAAAGATAAGGTGACTATCTGTGTGTGGGTTTATCTCTGGGCTTTCAGTCCGGTTCCATTGATCTATATTTCTCTTTTTGTGCCAGTACCATACTGTCTTGATTAATGTAGCTTTGAAGTATAGTCTAATGTCTGGGAGCCTGATTCCTCCTGCTCCATTTTTTCTTTTTCAAGATTGCTTTGGCTGTTTGGGGTCTTTTGTATTTCCATACAAATTATGAAATTTTTTTTTTTTTTAGTTCTGTGAATAAAGGTCATTGGTAGTTTGATAGAGATTTCATTGAATCTGTACATTGCTTTGGGTAGTATAATCATTTTCACAATTTTGATTCTCCCAATCCAAGAACATTGTATATCTATCTCTCCATCTGTTGATATCATATTTAATTTCTTTCACTGGTGTCTTATAGTTTTCTGCATACAGGTCATTTTTCTCCTTAGGTAATTTTATTCCTAGGTATTTTATTCTTTTGGTTACAATGGTAAAAGGTAGTGTTTTCTTAATTTCTCTTTCAGATTTTTCATCATCAGTTTACAGGAATGCAAGAGATTTCTGTGCATTAATTTTGTATCCTGGCACTTTACTAAATTCATTGATTAGCCCTAGTAGCTTTCTGGTAGCATCTTTAGGATGCTCTGTGTATAGTACCATATCATTTGCAAATACTGACAGCTTTACTTCTTTTCCTATTTGGATTCCTTTTATTTCTTTTTCTTCTCTGATGGCTGTGGCAAAAGGTTCCAAAAGTATATTGAACAATAGTGGTGAGAGTGGGCAACTTTGTCTTGCTCCTGATCTTAGTGGAAAAGGTTTCAGTTTTTCACCATTGAGAATGATGTTGGCTATGGTTTGTCATATATAGTCTTTATTATGTTGATGTAAGTTCCTTCTTTGCTTACATTCTGGAGGGTTTTTATCATAAATGGGTGTTGGATTTTGATGAGAGTTTTTTCTGCATCTATTGAGATGATCATATGGTTTTTCTCCTTCAATTTGTTAATATAGTTTATCACAGTGATTGATTTGCATATATTGAAGAATCCTTGCATTACTGGTATAAACCTCAGTTGATCATGGTGTATGAGGCTTTTAATGTGCTGTTGGATTCTTTTGCTAGAATTTTGTTGAGAATATTTGCATCTACGTTCATCAGTGATATTGGCCTGTAGTTTTCTTTCTTTGTGACATCTTTGTCTGTTTTGGTGTCAGGGTTATGGTGGCCTCATAGAATGAGTTTGGGAGTGTTCCTCCCTCTGCTATATTTTGGAAGACTTTGAGAAAGATAGGTGTTAACTATTCTCAAAATGATGGATAGAATTCCCTCGTGAAGCCATCTGGTCCTGGACTTTTGTTTGTTGGAAAACTTTTATGCAGTTTCAATTTCAGTGCTTGTGATTGGTCTGTTCATATTTTCTAATTCTTCCTGGTTCAGTCTCGGAAAGTTGTGCATTTCTAAGAATTTATCCATTTCTCCCAGGTTGTCCATTTTGTTGGCATATTGTTTCTTGTAGTAATATCTCAAGATCTTTTGAATTTCTGCAGTGTCAGTTGTTCCTTCTCTTTTGCTTTTCTAATTCTATTGATTTGAGTCTTCTCTCTTTTTTTCGTGATGGGTGGCTAATGGTGTATCATTTTTTTTAATCTTCTCAATGAACCAGCTTTTAGTTTTATTTATCTTTGCTATTGTTTTCTTCATTTATTTTCATTTATTTCTGCTCTGATTTTTATTATTTCTTTCCTTCTGCTAACTTGGAGGGTTTTTTATTCTTCTTTCTCTAATTGCTTTAGGTGTAAGTTTAGGTTGTTTATTTGAGATGTTTCTTGTTTCTTGAGGTAGGATTGTATTGCTATATACTTCCATCTTAGAACTGCTTTTGCTGAATCCCATAGGTTTTGGGTCATCATGATTTCATTGTCATTTGTTTCTAGGTACTTTTAAATTTTATTTCTGATTTCTTCAGTGATCTCTTGGTTATTAACTAATGTATTGTTTAGCCTCCATGTGTTTGTAATTTTTACAGATTTTTTTCCCTGTAATTGATATCTACTCTCATAGTTTTGTATTTGGAAAAGATACTTGCTATGATTTCAATTTTCTGAAATTTACCAAGGCTTGATATGGGAGCTAAGATATGATCTAGCCTGGAGAATGTTCCATGAGCATTTGAGAAGAAAGTGCATTCTGTTGTTTTTGGATGGAATGTCCTATAAATATCAATTCAGTCCATCTTGTTTAATGTACCATTTAACGCTGTGTTTCCTTATTTATTTTCATTTTAGGTGACCTGCCCATTGGTGAAAGTGGGATATCAAAGTCCCCTCCTATGATTGTGTTACTCTTGATTTCCCCTTTTATGGCTGTTTGCATTTGCCTTGTTTATTGTGGTGCTCCTATGTTGGGTGCATAAATATTTTAAATTGTTATACCTTTTTCTTGGATTGAGCCCTTGATCATTATGTACTGTCCTTCCTTGTCTCTTGTAACATTATTTATTTTAAAGTCTATTTTATCTGATGTGAGAATTGCTACTCCAGCTTTCTTTTGATATCCATTTGCATGTAATATATTTTTCCTTCCCCACACTTGCTGTCTTTATGTGTCCCTAGGTCTATAGTGGGTCACTTGTAGACAGCATACATATGGGTCTTGTTTTTATACCCATTCAGCCACTCTGTGTCTTTTGATTGGATCATTTAATCCATTTACATTTAAGGTAATTATTGATATGTAAGTTCCTATTACCATTTTCTTAATTGTTTGGGTTTATTATTGTACATCTTTTCCTTCTCTTGTCTTTCCTGACTGGGGAAGTTCCTTTAGCATTTGTTGTAGAGCTGGCTTGGTGGTGCTGAATTCTCTTAGCTTTTGCTTGTCTTTAAAGGTTTTATTTTCTCTGTCGTATCTGAATGAGATCCTTGCTGGGTAGAGTAATCTTGATTGTAGGATTTTCCCTTTCATCACTTTAAATATGTCCTTCCACTCCCTTCTGGGTTGAAGAGTTTCTGATGAAAGAACAGCTGTTAGCCTTATGGGGATTCCCTTGTATGTTATTTGTTGATTTTCCTTCCCTGCTTTTGACATTTTTTCTTAGTATTTAATTTTTGATAGTTTGATTACTATGTGACTTGGTGTGCTTCTCCTTGCATTTATCCTGTTTGGGACTCTGAATTTCCAGGACTTGATTGACTACTTCCTTTCCCATATTAGGGAAGTTTTCACCTATAATCTCTTCAAATATTTTCTCAGTCTCTTTCTATTTCCCTTCTTCTTCTGACACCCATATAATTCAAATGTTGGTGCATTTAATGGTGTCACAGAGGTCTCTGAGACTGTCCGCAATTCTTTTCATTCTTTTTTCTTTATTCTGCTCTGCGGTAGTTATTTCCACTATTTTATCTTCTGGGTCACTTATCCTTTCTTCAGCCTTCGTTATTCTAATACTGATTCCTTCTAGAGAATATTTAATTTCATTTATTGATTTGTTCATCTCTGTTTGTTTGCTGTTTAGTTCTTCTAGGTCCTTGTTAAACATTTCTTGTATTTTCTCCATTCTATTTCCAAGATTTGGATCATCTTTACTTTAATAATTCTGAATTATTTTTCAGGTAGACTTCCTATTTCCTCTTCATTTTTTAGGGCAGGTGGGTTTTTACATTGCTCATTCATCTGCTGTGTGTTTCTATGTCTTCTCATTTTTTTTCACTTACTGTATTTGGGATCTCCTTTTCACAGGCTGTGGGTTCATAGTTCCCGTTGTTTTTACTGTCTGTCCCCAGTGACTAAGGTTGGTTCAGTGGGTTGTGCAGACTTCCTGGTGGAGGGGACTAGTGCTTGTGTTGTGGTGGATGTGGCTGGATCTTGTCTTTCTGTTGGGCAGAATGGTGTCCAGTGGTGTGTTTTGGGGTTTCTGTGACCTTATTATGATTTTAGGTAGCCTCTCTGCTAATGGGTGTGGTTGTGTTCCTGTCTTGCTAGTTGTTTTGCATAGGGTGTCCAGCACTGTAGCCTGCTGTTTGGTGAGTGGAGTTGGGTCTTATCATTGAGAAGGAGATTTCTGGGAAAGCTTTCATCATTTGATATTACATGGAACCAGGAGGTATCTGGTGGACCAATGTCCTAAACTTGGCTCTCCCAAATCAGAGGCACAGGCCTGACACCTGGCCAAAGCACCAAGATGCTGTCAGGCACATGGCTCAGAATAAAACAGAGAAAGAAAAGAGAAATAAAGAAAAAAAGAACTAAAATTATTTTTAAAAGAAATAAAAATAATCATTGACCAGTCCCTCGATCAGGAAATTGCAGAAGCCTCTTAGATAGCCTCATCCACCAGAGGGCAGACAGCAGAAGCAAGAAGAACTACATTCCTGCAGCCTGTAGAACAAAACCACATTCACAGAAAGATAGACAAGATGAAAAGGCAGAGGGATATGTACCAGATGTAGGAACAACATAAAACCCCAGAAAAGAAAAACTAAATGAAGTGGAGATAGGCAAGATTCCAGAAAAAGAATTCAGAATAATGATGGTGAAGATGATCCAGCACCTCGGAAAAAGAATGGAGGCAAAGATCGAAGAGATGCAAGACATGTTTAACAAAGACCTAGAATAATTAAAGAACAAAGAGAGATGAACAATATAATAATTGAAATGAAAACTACACAACAAGGAATCAGTAGAAGAATAACTGAGGCAGAAGAATGGATGAGTGACATGGAAGACAGAATGATGGAATTGAATGGTGTGGAACAAAATAAAGAAAAAAAGAATGCAAAGAAATGAAGACAGCCAAAGAGATCACTGGGACAGCATTAAATGCAACAGCATTCACATTATAGGGGTCCCAGAAGGAGAAGAGAGAGAGAGAGAAAGGACCCAAGAAAATATTTGAAGAGATTATAGTGGAAAACTTCCCTGACATGGAAAGGGAATAGTCACCGAAGTCCAGGAAGTGCAGCGAGTCCCATACAGGATAAACCCAAGGAGAAACACGCTGAGAAACATAGTAATCAAATTGACAAAAATTAAAGAAAAAGAAAAATTATTAAAAGCAGCAAGGACAAAATGACACATAATATTCAAGGGAATTCCCATAAGGTTAACAACTGATTTCTCAGCAGAAACTCTACAAGGCAGAAGGGAGTGTCATGATATACTTAAAGTGATGAAAAGGAAGAAACTACAACCAAGATTACTCTACCCTGCAAGGATCTCATTCAGATTCAATGGAGAAATGAAAAGCTTTACAGACAAGCAAAAGCTATGAGAATTCAGCACCATCAAACCAGCTCTACAACCAATGGTAAAGGAACTTCTCTAAGTGGGAAACACAAGAGAAGAAAATGACCTACAAAAACAAACCTAAAACAATAAAGAAAATGGTCATAGGAACATACATACCGATAAATGCCTTAAACGTGAATGGATTAAATGCTCCAACCAAAAGACAAAGGCTTGTTGGATACAAAAACAAGACACAAATATATGCTGTCTACAAGAGACCCACTTCAGACCTAGGGACACATACAGACAGAAAGTAAGGGGATGGAAAAAGATATTCTTTGTAATTGGAAATTAAAAGAAAGCTGGAGTATCAATACTCATTTCAGATAAATAGACTTTAAAATAAAGAATGTTACAAGAGACAAGGAAGGACACTACATAATGATCAAGAGATCAACCCAAGAACAATATATAACAATTATAAATAAATATTCACCCAACATAGGAGCACCTCAATACATAAGGCAACAGCTAACAGCTCTAAAAGAGGAAATCAACAGTAACACAATAATAGTGGGGGACTTTAACACCTCACTTGCACCAATGAACAGATCACCAAAAAGGAAACTAAATAAAGAAGCACAAGCTTTAAATGACACAACAGACCAGATAGATTTAATTGAAATTTATAGGACAATCCATCCAAAAACAGCACATTACATTTTCTTCTCAAATGCACATGGAACATTATCCAGGAGAGATTATATCATAGGTCAGAAATCAAGCCCCTGTAAATTTAATAAAATAGAAATCATATCAAGCATTTTTTTTGACCACAACACTATTAGATTAGAAGTTAATTACAGGGAAAAAATTAAAAAAAAAAAAAGACACATGGAGGCTAATCAATAAGTTACCAAATCTCTAAGAGATCACTGAAGAAATCAAAGAGGAAATCAAAAAATACCAAGAGACAAATGACAATGAAATTGTGATGATACAAAACCTATGGGCTGCAGCAAAAACAGTTCTAAGAGGGAAATTTATAACTATAGAAGCCTACCTCAAGAATCAAGAAAAATCTCAAATAAACAATCTAACCTTACACCTAAAGGAACTACAGAAAGAAGAACAAACAAAACCCAAAGTTAGCAGAAGGAAAGAAATCATAAAGATCAGAGCAGAAATAAATGAAATAGAAACAAAGAAAACAATAGCAAAGATCAATAAAACTAAAAGCTGGTTCTTTGAGAAGATCAACAAAATTGATAAACCGTTAGCCAGACTCATCAAGAAAAAGAGGGAGAGGATTCAAATCAATAAAATTAGAAATGAAAAGGGAGAAGTTACAATAGGCATTGCAGAAATACAAAGCATCCTAGGAGACTACTACAAGCAGCGTGTTGACAATAAAAAGGAAAACATGGAAGAAATGGACAAATTTTTAGAAAGGTATAACCTTCCAAAATTGAACCAGGAAGAAATAGAAAATATGAACAGATGAATCACAAATAATGAAATTGAAACTGTGATTTAAAATCTTCCAACAAACAAAAGCCCAGGAACAGATGGCTTCACAGGTGAATTCTATCAAACATTTAAAGAAGAGCTAACACCCATCCTTCTCAAATTCTTCCATAAAATTGCAGAGGAAGGCACACTCCCAAACTTATTCTATGAGACTAACATCACCGTAATACCAAAAGCAGACAAAGATACTACAAAGAAAGAAAATTACAGACCAATATCACTGATGAATATAGATGAAAAAAACCTCAACAAAATACTAGCAAACAGAATGCAACAACACATTAAAGGATCATACAGCATGATCAAGTGGGATTTATCCCAGCAATGCACAGATTCTTCAATATACACAAATCAATGAATGTGATACACCATGTTAAAAAATTGAAAAATTAAAACCATATTATCATCTCAATAGATGCAGAAAAAGCTTTTGAAAAAATTCAACACCCATTTATGATAAGAACTCTCCAGAAAGTGGGCATAGAGGGAACCTACCTCAAAATAATAAAGGCCATATATGACAAACCCACAGCAAACATCATTCTTAATGGTAAAATACTGAAAGCATTTCCTCTAAGATCAGGAACAAGACAAGGATGTCCACTCTCACCACTAGTATTCAACACAGTTTTGGAAGCTCTAGCCACGGCAATCAGAGAAGGAAAAGAAATTAAAGGAATACAATTTGGAAAAAAAGAAGTAAAACTGTCACTGTTTGCAGATGACATGATACTATATAGAGAGAATCCTAAAGATGCCAACAGAAAACTACTAGACTTAATGAATTTGGTAACATTGAAGGAAACAAAATTAATGCACAGAAATCTCTTGCATTCCTATAAACTAATGATGAAAAATCTGAAAGAGAAATTAAGGAAACACTCCCATTTACCATTGCAACCAAAAGAATAAAATACTTAGGAATAAACCTACCTAAGGAGACAAAATACCTGTATCCAGAAAACTATAAGGCACTGATGAAAGAAATTTAAAATGATACCAATAGATGGAGAGATATACCATGTTCTTGTGTTGGAAGAATCAATATTTTGAAAGTGACTATAATACCCAAAGCAATCTACAGATTCAATTCAATTCAATCCCTATCAAATTACCAATGGCATTTTTTTACACAACTAGAACAAAAAATCTTAAAATTTGTATGGAGACACAAAAGACCCCGAATAGCCCAAGCAGTCTTGAGGGAAAAAAATGGAGCTCGAGGAATCAGACTCTCTGACCTCACACAATACTACATAGCTATAGTAATCAGGACAATATGGTACTGACACAAAAACAGAAACATAGACCAATGGAACAAGATGGAAAGCCCAGAGATAAACCCACACACCTATGATCAACTAATCTATGACAAAGGAGGCAAGGATATACAATGGAGAAAAGACAGTGTCTTCAATAAGTGGTGCCAGGAAAATTTGACAGCTCCATGTAAAAGAATGAAATTAGAACACTCCCTAAAACCATACACAAAAATAAACTCAAAATCGACTTGAGGCCTAAATGTAAGACCAGACACTATAAAACTCTCAGAGGAAAACATAAGAAGAACACTCTTTGACATATATCACAGCAAGATCTTTTTTGACCCACTTCTTAGAGTAATGGAAATAAAAATAAAAATAAACAAATGGGACCTAATGAAACTTAAAAGCTTTTGAACAGCAAAGGAAATGATAAAAAGATGAAAAGACAACCCTCAGAATGGAAGAAAATATTTGCAAACAAATCAACGGACAAAGGATTAATCTCCAAAATACATAAACAGCTCATACAACTCAATATTAAAAAAACAAACAACCCAATCCAAAAATGGGCAGAATACCTAAACAGACATTTCTCTAAAGAAGAAATACAGATGGCCAAGAAGCACATAAAAAGCTGCTCAACATCACTAATTATTAGAGAAATGCAAATCAAAACTACAATGAGGTATCACCTCACACCAGTTAGAATGGGCATTATCAGAAAATCTATAAACAACAAATGCTGGAGAAGGTGTGGAGAATAGGGAACCCTCTTGCACTGTTGGTGGGAATGTAAATTGATACAGCCACTATGGAGAACAGTATGGAAGTTCCTTAGAAAACTAAAAATATGGGCTTCCCTGGTGGCGCAGTGGTTGAGAATCCGCCTGCCGATGCAGGAGACACGGGTTCGTGCCCTGGTCCGGGAAGATCCCACATGCCGCGGAGCAACTAAGCCCGTGAGCCATGGCTGCTAGGCCTGCGCATCCGGAGCCTGTGCTCCGCAACGGGAGAGGCCACAACAGTGAGAGGCCCGCATACCGCAAAAAAAAAAAAAAAAAACTAAAAATATAATTACCATATGATCCAGCAATCCCACTACTTGGCAGATACTGAGAGAAAACCATAATTCAAAAAAGACACTTGCACCCCAATGTTCATTGCAGCAGTATTTACAATAGCCAGGTCATGGAAGCAACCTAAATGATCATTGACAGACAGATGGATAGAGAAGATGAGGTACATATATACAGTGGAATATTACTCAGCCATACAAAGCAACAAAATTGAGTCATTTGTTGAGATGTGGATGGACCTAGAGACTGTCATGCAGAGTGAAGTAAATCAGAAAGAGAAAAAGAAATATAGTATATTAATGCATATATGTGGAATCTATAAAAGTGGTACAGTTGAAACACTTTTCAGGGCAGAAATTGAGACAGAGGTGTAGAGAGCAAACATATGGACACCAAGTGAGGAAAGTGGTGGTGGGTTGGGGGTGGTGGTGTGATGAATTGGGCGATTGGGATTGACATGTATACACTGATGTGTATAAAATTGATGACTAATAAGAACCTGCTGTATAAAAAAATAAAGTAAAATTAAAAAATTTAAAAGTATATTATTAAAATAAAAATAATAAAAAAAGAGAAAACAAAAGAAAGAAAGAAAGAAGAGAGCAACCAAACCAAAAAACAAATACACTGATGATAAGAAATGCTAAAATCTTTGATAAAAATAAACAAAACAGCAGCAAACAAACAAACAAAAAACGGACACACAGAACCCTAGGACAAATGGTAAAAGCAAAGCTATACAGACAAAATCCGACAAAGAAGCCTACACATACACGATCACAAAAAGAGAAAAAGGAAAAATATGTATATATCATTGCTCCCAAAGTCCACCACCTCAATTTTGGGATGATTCGTTTTCTATTTAGGTATTCCAGTGATGCAGCATAAATCAAGTTGATTGTGGAGACTTAATCTGCTGTTCCTGAGGCTGCTGGGAGAGCTTTCCCTTTCTCTTCTTTGTTCACACATCTCCTGGAGTTCAGCTTTGGATTTGGCCCTGTCGCTGCATGTAGGTCACCTGAGGGCGTCTGTTCTTCCCTCACACAGGACAGGGTTAAAGTAGCAGCTGATTAGATGGCTCTGGCTCACTCAGGCTGGGGGAGAGGGCAGGGTCCATAATGTGGCTGAGCCTGTGGCAGCAGAGTCCAGCATGATGTTGCAACAGCCTGAGGCATGCTGTGTGTTCTCCTGGGGAAGATGTCCCTGGATCACAGGACCCTAGCTGTGGTGGGCTGCACAGGGTCCTGGGAAGGGAGGCGTGGATAGTGACCTGTGCTTGCACACAGGTTTATTGGTGGCAGCAACAGCAGCCTTAGCATTTCATGTCCTTCTCTGGAGTCTGCACTGATAGCCGCAGCTCCTGCCTGTCTCTGGAGCTCATTTAGGTGGTGCTCTGAATCCTCTCTCCTCACACACCCCCAAACAGTGGTCTCTTGCCTCTTAGGCAGGTTCAAACTTTTTCCTGGACTCCCTCCCAGCTAGCTGTGGGGCACTAGCCCCCTTCAGGTTGTGTTCATGCTGCCAACCCCAGTCCTCTCCCTGGGATCTGACCTCCGAAGCCCAAGCCTCAGCTCCGAGCTCCCACCTGCCAAGGTGGGTGAACAGACAAACCTTGGGCTGGTGAGTGCTGGTCAGCACTGTTCCTCTGTGCAGGAATCTCTCCGCTTTGCCCTCTGCACACCCATTGCTGCAGTTTCCTCCATGGCTCCAAAGCTTCCCCACTGCCCCCCCCCCACCGTCTCTGCCAGTGAAGGGGCTTTCTAGTGTGTGGAAACTTCCCTTTTCTCAGCACCCCCCTACTGGTGCATGACCTGTCCCTATTCTTTTGTCTCAGTTTTTTTCTTTTTTCTTTTGCCCTACCCAGGTACTTGGGGATTTTCTTGCATTTTTGGAAGTCTGAGGTCTTCTGTCAGTGTCCAGTAGGTATTCTGTAGGAGCAGTTCCACATGTAGATGTATTTCTGATGTATTTGTGGGGAGGAAGGTGATCTTCATGTCTTATTCTTCCACCATCTTGAAGGTCTATCCAAAATAAACATGTTTATCCTTACAGTACAGTACATTGAAAAGCACAGTAGTACAGTACAGTACAACCGCTGGCACACAGGGGCTGGCATCGAGTGAACAGGCAAGAAGAGTACTGACTGGTGGAGGGAGAGGAGGTGAGAGATCATAGAGATGAAGGATCATCAGCAATAGAAGATGGAGGGCAAGCTGCAATTTCACTCATGCCTGATGTTGATGGAAAACATGTTCACATCTTTGAAAGCTCTCAACTTGAAGGTTTGTATGTAAGAGAGTTACTGTACTTAAAATTAAATAACTATTTTATGTTGAATACCATGCTCTCATGTCTGTTAGGGACTTCACAGTCTACCCACTGGGTTTATGACAAAGGAAAAAGAAAGAAATTTAAGCAAATTGCCCTACCTTCAGCACCTCACAGATGATGGTGAGAATAACCATCATCAAAAATCTGCAAATAATAAATGCTGGAGAGGGGGTGAAGAAAATGGAACCCTTTTACACTGTTGGTAGGAATGTAAATTGATACAGCCACTATGGATAACAGTATGGAGTTTCCTTAAAAAACTAAAAACAGAACTACTATATGCCCAGCAATCCCAGTACTGGGCATATATCCTGAGAAAACCATAATTCAAAAGGACACATGTACCCCAGTGTTCATTGAAGCATTATTTACAATACCCAGGACATGGAAACAACCTAAATGTCCAACAACAGATGAATGGATAAAAAAGATGTGGTACATATAAACAATGGAATATTGCTCAGCCATAAAAATAAAATAAATTGGGTCATTTGTAGAGATGTGGATGGACCTAGAGAGTGAATTAAGCTAGAAAGAGAAAAAGAAATATCGTATATTAATGCATATATGTGGAATGTAGCAAAGGGGTACAGTTGAACCTATTTGCAGTGCAAGAATAGAGACACAGATGTAGAGAAAAGACATGTGGACACAATGGGGGAAGGGGAGGGTGGGACAAATTGGGATATTAAGTTTGGCATATATACATTGCCATGTGTAAAATAGATGGCTAGCTGGAACGTGCTATAAAGCACAGGAAGCTCAACTTGGTTCTCTGTGACGACCTAGATGAGTAGGATTGGGGGTTGGGGAGGGAGGTCCCAGAGGGAGGGGATATAGGTATACATATAGCTGATTCACTTCATTGTAGAGCAGAAACTAACACAACATTGTAAAGCAATTATA
The DNA here is from genome assembly GCF_026419965.1 of Kogia breviceps. Taxonomy (NCBI): domain Eukaryota; kingdom Metazoa; phylum Chordata; class Mammalia; order Artiodactyla; family Physeteridae; genus Kogia; species Kogia breviceps. The sequence goes on from NC_081328.1 coordinate 28,566,650, forward strand.
CTCCAATAAAAAAATTAAAAATAAAAAAAGAAAACTATGGAGTTGTAGCATCATCCAAGGTCGCACACTTATGACTTAGGTTTTTTTCAATGTAAAGAACCCTTTTAGCAGCTTGGGGAAGATGGTGGAAGAGTAAGACATGGAGATCACCTTCCTCCCCAGAAATACATCAGAAGTACATCTACACATGGAACTGATCCTATACAACACCCACTGAATGCTGGCAGAAGACCTCAAACCTCCCAAAAGGCACAAAACTTGACACGTACCTGTGTAGGGCAAAATAAAAAACAATAAACAGAGACAAAAAATAGGGATGGGGCCTGCACCAGTGGGAGCGAACTGTGAAGGAGGAAACGTTTCCACACACTAGGAAGCCCCTTCGCAGACAGAGACTGCGGGTGGTGGAGGGTGAAGCTTCAAAGCCGTGGAAGAGAGCACAGTAACAGGGGAGCAGAGGGCAAAGCAGAGAGATTCCCACAGAGAGGATTGGTGCCCACTGGCACTCACCAGCCCGAGAGGCTAGTCTGCTCACCTGCTGGGGTGGGCAGGTGCTGGGAGCTGAGGCCTGGGCTTCAGTCAGAGTGCAGGGAGAGGACGGGGAGTGAACACAGCCTGAAGGGGTTAGTGCACCATGGCTAGCTAGGAGAGAGTCCAGGAAAAAGGTGAACCTGCCAAAGGGGCAAGAGATTTTTCTTCACTCTTTGCTTCCTGGTGTGTAAGGAGAGGGGATTAAGAGTGCTGCTTAAAGGAGATCCAGAGATGGGCGTGAGCAATGGCTAACAGCATGGACCCCAGAGATGGGCATGAGACACTAAGGCTGCTGCTGCTGCCACCAAGAAGCCTGTGTGTGAGCACAGGTCACTATCCACACCTTGCCTCCTGGGAGCCTGTGCAACCCACCACTGCCAGGGTCCCATGATCCAGGGACAACTTCCCCAGGAGAACGCAAGGCATGCCTCAGGCTGGTGAAACATCATGGTGTCCTCTGCCACAGCAGGCTCGGCCTGAACTCTGTGCCCCTCCCTCCCCCCAACCTGAGTGAGCCAGAGCCCCCAAATCAGCTGCTCCTTTAACCCTTTCCTGTCTGAGTGAAGGACAGACGCCCTCAAATGACCTACAGGCAGAGGCGAGGCCAAATCCAAAGCTGAACACTGGGAGGTGTGTGAAAAAAGAAGAGAAAGGGAAACTTCTCCCAGCAGCCTCAGAAGCAGTGCATTAAATCTCCACAATCAACTTGGTGTACCCTACATCTGTGGAATACCTGAATAGACAACTAATCATACCAAATTGAGGATGTGGACTTTGGGAGCAAGATTGATTATTTTTTGCTCTTTTCCTCTTTTTGTGAGTGTGTATGTGTATGCTTCTGTGGGAGATTTTGTCTGTATACCTTTACTTTCACCATTTGTCCTAGGGTTCTATGCGTTCATTTCTTTTCTTTTTTTTTTTACTTAAATTTTTTTTTCTTAATGATTATTTATGTTAATAACTTTCATTTTATCTTATTTTATTTTATACTCTTCCTTTTTTCATTGTACTTTTTCTCCCTTTTATTCTGAGCCATGTGGATGGAAGGCTCTTGGTACTCCAGGCAGGAGTCAGTGCTGTCCCTCTGAGGTGGGAGAGCTAACTTCAGGACACTGGTCCACAAGAGACCTCCCAGCTCCATGTAACATCAAATGGAGAAAATCTCCTAGAGATCACCATCTCAACACCAAGTCCCAGGAACACAAACCCACCCATTATCAGAGAGGCTGCCTAAAATCATAATAAAGCCACAGACACCCCAAAACTCACCAACAGAAGTGGACCTGCACATCAGAAAGACAAGATCCAACATAATGCACCAGAACACAGGCACAAGTCCCCTCTACCAGGAAGCCTACACAATGCACTGAACCAACGTTAGCCACTGGGGACAGACACTGGAAACAACAGGAATTACAAAATATCAGTCTGCAGAAAGGTGACTCCAAACACAGTAAGATAAAGAAAATGAGAAGACAGAAAAACACACAGCAGAGGAAGGAGTAAGGTAAAAACCCACCAGACCTAACAAATGAAGAGAAAATAGGTAATCTACCTGAGAAAGAATTAGAATAATGATAGTAAACATGATCCAAAATTTGGGAATAGAATAGAGGAAATATAAGAAACATTTAACAAGGACCTAGAAGAACAAAAGAGGAAACAAGCAATGATGAAAAACACAATAAATAAAATTAAAATACACTAGAAGGGATCAATAGCAGAATAACTGAGGCAGAAGAACGTATAAGTGACCTGGAAGATAAAATAGTGGAACTAACTACTGCAGAGCAGAATAAAGAAAAAAGAATGAAAAGAACTGAGGACAGTTTCAGAGACCTCTGGGACAACATTAAATGCACCAACATTTGAATTATAGGGGTCCCAGAAGAAGAAGAGAAAAGGAAAGGGACCTAGAAAATATTTGAAGAGATTATAGTTGAAAACTTCCCTAATATGGGAAAGGAAATAGTTAATCAAGTGCAGGAAGCACAGAGAGTCCCGTACAGGATAAATCCAAAGAGAAACATGCCAAGACACATATTAATCAAACTATCAAAAATTAAATACAAAGAAAACATATTAAAAGCAGCAAGGGAAAAAAAAATAACACACAAGGGAATGCCCATAAAGTTAACTGCTGATCTTTCAGCAGAAACTCTGCAATCCAGAAGGGAGTGGCAGGACATATTTAAAGTGACAAAGGAGAAAAACTTACAACCAAGATTCTCTACCCAGCAAGGATCTCATTCAGATTTGAAGGAGAAATTAAAATCTTTACAGACAAGCAAAACCTAAGAGAGTTCAGCACCAACAAACCAGCTTTATAACAAATGCTAAAGGAATTTCTCTAGGCAAGAAACACAAGAGAGGAAAAGACCAATAATAAGAAACCCAAACAATTAAGAAAATGGGAATAGGAGCATACATATCGATAATTAACTTAAATGTAAATGGATTAAATGCTTCAACCAAAAGAAACAGAATAGTAGAATGGATACAAAAACAAGACCCATATATATGCTGTCTACATGAGACCCACTTCAGACCTAGGGACATATACAGGCTGAAAGTGAGGGGATGGAAAAAGATATTCTATGTAAATGGAAATCAAAAGAAAGCTGGAGTAGCAATTCTCATATCAGACAAAATAGACTTTAAAATAAAGACTATTACAAGAGACAAAGAAGGACACTACATAATGATCGAGGGATTGACCATGAAGAAGATATAACAATTGTAAATATTTATGCACCCAACATAGGAGCACCTCAATACATAAGGCAAATACTAACAGCCATAAAAGGGGAAATTGACAGTAACACAATCATAATAGGGGAATTTAACACCCCACTTTCAACAATGGACAGATCATCCAAAATGAAAATAAATAAGGAAACACACGCTTTAAATGATATATTAAACAAGATGCACTTAATTAATATTTATAGAACATTCCATCCAAAAACAACAGAATACACATTTTTCTCAAGTGCTCATGGAACATTCTTCAGGATAGATCATATCTTGGGTCACAAATCTAGCCTTGGCAAATTTAAGAAAATTGAAATCATATCAAGTATCTTTTCTGACCACAACACTATGAGACTAGAGATCAATTACACAAAAAGATCTGTAAAAAATACAAACACATGGAGGCTAAACAATACACTACTTAATAACGAAGTGATCACTGAAGAAATCAAAGAGGAAATCAAAAAATACTTAGAAACAAATGACAATGGAGACATGATGACCGCAAACCTATGGCATACAGCAAAAGCAGTTCTAAGGGGGAAGTTTATAGCAATAAAATCCTACCTTAAGAAACAGGAAACATCTCAAATAAACAACCTAACCTTGCACCTAAAGCAATTAGAGAAAGAAGAACAAAAAACCCCAAATTTAGCAGGAGGAAAGAAATCATAAAAATCAGATCAGAAATAAATGAAAAAGAAAGGATAAAGTGATAGCAAATATCAATAAAACTAAAAGCAGCTACTTTGAGAAAATAAACAAAATTGATGAACCATTAGCCATACTCATCAAGAAAAAAAGGGAGAAGACTCAAATCAATAGAATTAGAAATGAAAAAGGAGAAGTAACAACTGACACTGCAGAAATTCAAAAGATCATGAGGCATTACTACAACCAACACTATGCCAATGAAATGGACAACCTGGAAGAAATGGACAAATTCTTAGAAATGCACAATATGCCAAGACTGAACCAGGAAGGAATTGAAAATATGAACAGACCAATCACAAGCACAGAAATTGAGACTGTGATTAAAAATCTTCCAACAAACAAAAGCCCAGGAGCAGATGGCTTCACAGGCGAATTCTATCAAACATTTAGAGAAGAGCTAACACCTATCCTTCTCAAACTCTTCAAAAAAATATAGTAGAGGGAGGAACACTCCCAAATGTATTCCATGATGCCACCATCACCCTGATACCAAAACCACACAAAGATGTCACAAAGAAAGAGAACTGCAGACCAATATCACTGATGAACATAGATGCAAAAATCCTCAACAAAATACTAGCAAACAGAATCCAATAACACATTAAAAGGGTCGTACACCATGATCAAGTGGGTTTATTCCAGGATTTCAAGGATTCTTCAATATATGCAAATCAATCAACATGATACACCGTATTAACAAATTGAAGGACAAAAACCATATGGTCATCTCAATAGATGCAGAGAAAGATTTCAATTAAATTCCACACCCACTTATGATAAAAACCCTGCAGAAAGTAGACAGAGAGGGAACTTTCCTCAACATAATGAAGGCCATATATGACAAACCCACAATCAACAACATATTCAATGGTGAAAAACTGAAACCATTTCCACTAAGATCAGGAACAAGACAAGGTTGCCCACTCTCACCACTCTTATTCAACATAGTTTTGGAAGTTCTAGCCACAGCAATCAGAGAAAAAAAAGAAATAAAAGGAATCCAAATAGGAAAAGAAGAAGTAAAGCTGTCACTGTTTGCAGATGACATGATACTATACATAGAGAATACTAAGGATGCTACCAGAAAACTACTAGAACTAATCAATGAATCTGGTAAAGTAGCAGGATACAAAATTAATGCACAGAAATCTCTGGCATTCTTATACACTAATGATGAAAAATCTGAGAGTGAAATTAATAAAACACTCCCATTTACCATTTCAACAAAAAGAATAAAATATCTAGGAATAAACCTACCTAAGGAAGCAAAAGACTTGTATGCAGAAAACTATAAGACACTGATGAAAGAAATTAAAGAGGATACAAATAGGTGGAGAGAAATACCATGTTCTTGGATTGGAAGAATCAACATTGTGAAAATGACTCTATTACCTAAAGCAATCTAGAGATTCAATGCAATCCCTATTAAACTACCACTGGCATTTTTCACAGAACTAGAACAGAAAGTTTCACAATTTGTGTGGAGCCACAAAAGACCCCGAATAGCCAAAGCAATCTTGAGAATGAAAAATGGAGCTGGAGGAAACAGGCTCCCTGACTTCAGACTATACTACAAAGCTACAGTAATCAAGACCATATGGTACTGGCACAAAAACAAGAATATAAATCAAAGGAACAGGATAGAATCCCCAGAGATAAACCCATGCACATATGGTCACCTTATCTTTGATAAAGGAGGCAAGAATATACGGTGGAAAAAATACAGCCTCTTAAATAAGTGGTGCTGGGAAAACTGGACAGGTACATGTAAAAGTATGAGATTAGAACACTCCCTAACACCATACACAATAATAAGCTCAAAATGGATTAAAGACCTAAATGAAAGGTCAGAAACTATCAAACTCTTAGAGGAAAACATAGGCAGAACTCTATATGACATAAATCACAGCAAGATCCTTTTTGACCCACATCCTAGAGAAATGGAAATAAAAACAAAAATAAACAAATGGGACCTAATGAAACTTAAAAGCTTTTGCACGGCAAAGGAAACCAGAAACAAGACGGAAAGACAACACACAGAATGGCAGAAAAAATTTGCAAATGAAGCAACTGACAAAGGATTAATCTCCAAAATTTACAAGCAGCTCATGCAGCTCAATAACAAAAAAAAACAACCCAATCCAAAAATGAACAGAAGACCTAAATAGACATTTCTCCAAAGGTAATATAGAGACTGCAAACAAACACATGAAAGAATGCTCAACATCATTAATCATTAGAGAAATGCAAACAAAACTACCTTGAGATATCATCTCACACCAACCAGAATGGCCATCATCAAAACCTCTAGAAACAATAAATGCTGGAGAGGGTGTGGAGAAAAGGGAACACTCTTGCACTGCTGGTGGGAATGTAAATTGATACAGCCACTATGGAGAACAGTATGGAGGTTCATTAAAAAGCTACAAATAGAACTACCATACGACCCAGCACTCCCACTACTGGGCATATACTCTGAGAATACCATAATTCAAAGAGTCATGTACCAAAATGTTCATTGTAGCTCCATTTACAATAGCCAGGAGATGGAAGCAATCTAAGTGTCCATCAATAGATGAATGGATAAAGAAGATGTGGTACATATACACAATGGAATATTACTCAGCCATAAAAAGAAAGGAAATTGAGTTATTTGTAGTGAGGTGGATGGACCTAGAGTCTGTCATACAGAGTGAAGTAAATCAGAAAGAGAAAAACAAATACCATATGCTAACACATATATATATATGGAGTCTAGGGGAAAAAAAGGTCATGAATAACCTAGGGGTAAGATGGAAATAAAGACACAGACCTACTAGAGAATGGACTTGAAGATATGGGGAGGGGGAAGCTGTGACAACTTGAGAGAGTGGCATGGACATATATACACTACCAAAGGTAAAATTGATAGCTAGTGGGAAGCAGCTACATAACACAGGGAGATCAGCTTGGTGCTTTGTGACCACCTAGAGGGGTGGGATAGGGAGAGTGGGAGGGAGGGAGATGCAAGAGGGAATAGATATGGGAACATATGTATATGCATAACTGATTCACTTCATTATAAAGCAGAAACTAACACACCATTGTAAAGAAATTATACTCCAATAAAGATGTTAAAAAAAACAGATGAATGGATAAAGAAAATGTGGAACATATACACAATGGAATATTACTCAGCCATAAAAAGAAACGAAATTGAGTTATTTGTAGTGAGGTAGATCGACCTAGAGTCTGTCATACAGAGTGAAGTAAGTCAGAAAGAGAAAAATAAATACCGTATGCTAACACATATATATGGAATCTAAAAATATAAAGAGAAAGAAAATGGTCAGAAGAACCAGGGGCAAGACAGGAATGAAGGTGCAGACCTACTAGGGAATGGACTTGAGGATATGTGGAGGGGTAAGGGTGAACTGGGACAAAGTGAGAGAGTGGCATGCAGATATATACTCTACCAAACGTAAAATAGATAGCTAGTGGGAAGCAGCCCCATAGCACAGGGAGATCAGCTCGGTGCTTTGTGACCACCTAGAGGGGTGGGATAGGGAAGATGGAGACAGGGAAATGCAAGAAGGAAGAGATATGGGTACATATGGATGTGTATAACTGATTCACTTTGTTATAAAGCAGAAACTGACACACAATTGTAAAGCAATTATACCAAAATTGGGAGGTAACTTTCAGTTTCTTTCTGTCTCTCTGCTTTCTCATCTTTTCCCTTTTTCCTTCATCACTTTGATTATATATATAATATATATATATATATGATGGAAATAACTTCTGAGAGAATAAAACACCAAAGGAGTCAGACAGAGGCTCTGAAACTGGAGGGGAAATTGAGGGTCTATTGTGGTAACGTTTCCTGGGATGGCAGACACGGAGTAGCAGCCAGTGGAGAATTTATTTATAGTTAAAGTGGAGTGAATAAAAGCCCCCTTGTGAAGATGTTTGCTGTGATTTTTTGTTTTAAGCAAGTGAAATAAATAATATACATACCCCAAACAGGAGAGGACTGAACTTGGAAAATATCTTTGATGACCAAAAAAAACAAGAGTTATGAAATTGTGCTGCCTGGCACTTTGCTGTTGGGAGGCTTCTTTGCAGCAGAAAAGTAATTGAATCCCAAGTATTTCTGCTTTGGGGCATCTGCAAGGACCTCATAAATATCAAATTAATTTGCCTGCAGCCATTGCCATATAGTAAATAAAAGTGATGGCACTGATTCTCCACTACTGGATCATCAGAAAAGACAGAAAACTGACCATTACTAAAAAGAGTTTTATTTGCTTTCCTTCTTTAAGGTTTAAGTCCAAGTTCAGTACCTAGCTAGTCTGTACCTGCTAAGTTTTCTCATGCCTGGAAACTGGAGTTGACCTAGCTTACCACACTACTCCCTCCAATGTTTCACTAGCCTATGCTCAGATCCTTTCAGGGCTGGAAATCCACTACAGTTTGGGACAGCTCTGACAGTCAGGGGTTTAGTTTATATTAAGCAGAAGTCTGTTTTCTTGAAAGTAATTAACCTGCTGGTTCTAGTTCTGTCTTCTAGAAAATTTGTAAGAATATTAATTCCATTTCCAAAAACTAGCCTTTAAAATTATCAGGGTCAGTTCTTTAGGCTAAATGGCTAAATAGTCTTCAGTTGCTTTAACCATTTCAAGAATGATAACGACAATGCTATTCTGAAAAGTCATCTGTTAGCATCATTTTAAAATTTTGGCACCAGGTATAAATGCTGTGTCAGAGTTGGTCTAGGCAAATTGTCTACACATTTTTTACATGTATATCGCATAAAATATTATTTTAAATAACTAACCCTTCATGCATTTAAGTTGACGTCTAATTTTATGTTTGCTGTTGTGACTTTATTAAATTAACATTCTTAAGTAGAGCCCCAGGGTGTCTGATGGCAGTCAGGGTTCAGCAAAAAACAACACAGGGAATTGAAATGGAGAAGTTTATTTCTCACAACTCCTGGAGAAAGTACATGACATGTCTGTAGGGGGTCACACAAGAAGGTCAAGGCAGGATGCAGGCAGAAAGAGTGGAAGGACCTGGGGCACATGCCTTAATTAGCATTCCCTGGGCTAACACTGGATTTGTCAATTCACACCAAAAAGAGTGGGATTTTGTTAAGCTCCCTGCACAAAGGGAAAACCCTGGGAAGGAGAGACACTGTTTATCACAGGGGTCATTGGTGAAGTCATATGAGGAACTTACATTCACCTGTGATTGTACAGGGTGTCATCTAAGGCATGTGTTTGCATGAGGGCTAATGTCAGTTTAAGGCCTCCAAAGGCCACTTGGCCAAACAGATTGATGCTGAGTAAGCAATACCATGGAGTAGATTACCTAATTCTCAATAATTACAAATTGTAATGTTTAATTCCCAGCATACTTTTTATATTTGTTAAATACATCTTTCTTAAAACTTTGAACTCTAGACTTCCCTCATTCAGTTTATGGAAATAATTACCATATTAATCCAAAGGGGGAAAAAAGCCAAACCTCATTGGCCAACAATTCAGCCAAATTAGAGTCATTTTCTGACTATGTTCATTTTTTCAAAGCAGATATATGTGTCAATATGCATCTCCTTTTGACAATTACCTTACCACTCAATTTTAACTAGAAGAGAAGTAGGTAGATAAGACATAGATTCTTGCCATATACTTATCACTTGGCTGAAATAAGATACTACCTTTGGAGTATTTCTTACCTGAGCTCATTTTGCTGCATTAGGAATAACTTTCAGAAGTGTGTATTCTTGAATTTTCTCATTGTTTTGGGTCCACAGGTTTTCCCTCCCAGGGCAGTGCCCCACAGTGAATATCAGAATTATCAGAATGTGTGAGAGGAATAGCACTTTTTGTTGAATATCTCCGTGTATGTATGTGTGTGTGTGTGTGTGTGTGTGTGTGTGTGTGTGTGTGTGTGTGTTGGCTGTCTGGAAAAGGAAGGTTCTTCAGAAGATTTCAGGGTATAACCATATTCCATGGCAGTTTTCCATGTGTGCTCTTATTTAGCTGTGATGAGAGGACAAATAAGGAAAAAAAGGAGGAAAGTGTTCTCATATTCCTGCAACCAGGATAGTAGGGAAATGGCTTGTTTGTTCCATCTGTAGGAAACAGTTTGTTCTTTGAATGCTTGGAGGCATAACGAGTCTTCAGTGTTTAACTAACATGGATTTATGTGCCAGGCTCTAAGGAGCCAAATATGAAGGTAACACATTCTTTCTTCTGAAGATGCTCAGAGTCTAGGGGTAAAGAAAGGATTATAAGAAGCAGTTTGTTAGAGTTGGGACTATGAAGAGTGTGGGGAGATCATAGAATCTCGATAGAGATTAGAATAAGACGAGCTTGAGTTCCCCTCTTCTGCTTGTCTGGCCTTAAGCATGTTTCTTTACATTTATAGGCTTCTACTTCTTCATATATAAAATGAGGGTAATAAATATTTTGTAAGTTGCTATGAGGGCTAATTGAACATGTTAAGTCCCTGGAATGAACTATTAATGTGCTTGACTGATAGAGATTACCTAGAGCTATGATCAAGGTATGGGCCACATGCTATGTAGGAAGTTCTTCCCAACAGATTTTGCATGGCTGGTCTCATATAAAGTGACCATCTTTCTGTGACCTGCTGGAGTAAAAGTCATCTGGCTGCCTCAGGGGCTGAGGCGGGGGGGGGGGGTCTGTATCTAGGCACATCTGGGACCAATTTGGGTCAGACCAGTGTCATAGCACTCTGTTTGGGAGGAAAGGTAAGGAATAGTATATGGTAAATCTCTATTTGCCTCACTGACACTCAAAAGCATCCAGTTCCTTATTTTCAGACTCCTTTTTAACTTACACACCCACTAAACCAAGGAAATAGTCCAGAGAAGTGCTACAGCAGCCTTGTCCCTCCCCTCTCCAGTCCAGCTCAGATTCTTCCCAAGACACAACTCAGGGTAGGACCTGGGGGAAAGGATGCCAGGAAATCTGATGCTCTGAGGCATATTGTGTGCTCATCTCCCTCCCTGGGGGTAGGCACCTTTCTAAACTCATTAAATGTGTTTCACAAGGAGGACTGTAGTGGAAGATTTCATTGTTTTTCTTCTCATGACCTCTCCCTGCCCCCACTTCCCCATGTCCATACACAGGTATTTTCCTAAGATTCTCACCACATTTTAAGCTCCTTTCTCTTTTTGAATCTCAGAAAACTATTTGTTCCAGTGACTGTTTAAAAATACAATGTCTCGTAGAATATGTGAAGATAATAACAGTTTAGTTGATTTGGCAGGTGGGATTACAAATGTGTTTTGGGAAGAATGAGAGGTAGTAGAAAAGAGGGGTTCCATTAGTGTTTGCTTTAATAGGAAATTTTTTTTTTCAAAAGGCAGATTCTACTTAACACAGAAGCTTTTGTCCCTTTCTTCTCCAACCTTTAAATCTAAAAGTTCAAACTTTTCAGATTCCTGGAGAGTCAATTGATAGTGATTGATAAGCTAGGTAATCTTTCCATTGGTATTTTAGTTTCATCACTGGATCAGAAACGTGATTAAAAACCATGCCTCTATGAATCTTTCTGCCTTCTTAGGGATTCAAACATAAATAGATCTCCCCTTTTTTTCTTGTATCTGAACATTTAAGACTCAGGTACTTTTTTATATAAGAAATATTTAGAACTAGAATATCTTAGACAAGTTTTAAAAAAACCTGTCTTGACTCTTAAGGAAAACAAGAATGTTAATCGTCTCTCTAGATTTTAAATTCCCAGCTCTAAGATTTAACTAGAATATTTTAGGCTATAGCACCTTTGACTTGCTCTGTAATAAGGCAGAAACAAGGTTTAAGGCCTCATTCCATTCCCAAACTATATAATCTTTCAAATGTGTCCTAGACTTCTTAATATTAAAAGTATAGGAATTGAAACAATCAGCCTTTTCTGGTGAGGTAAGAAGGGGGTAGAGGTCACTTGACTAGGGAAATTTATGAAAATTTACATATTCTTTGACTTTATGAAAAGATAACACTTGAAGGACACTGCCAATGCCAATACATGACATTTAGTTTAAGTAGGGAATTTGCCTCTCTCTGGCTTTAGCTTTGATCTGAGTTGATACTAACTAAAATTCCTCCTATAAGATAAATGTACTCAACTTGGTGATATAAGTGAATCATCCCAGACAAGTTTTGAGTAGGATGCATGGAATCAACCAACAGTGGCATGTTAGAAGGAATAAAAGGCTGGGCTCTGGAATCATTAATGCTAGATATGAGTACAAACCCTACTGGCACTGGACATGATCACTTCGGTAGATTCAGTTTCTTCACCTGTAAAACATTAAGCATTGAAATATCTACTGCTTAGGATAATTAGAAATATTAAATTAAATATATGCCTGGTCTATAACAAACACAGAAAATGTTAACTATTATTAGCCTAGCATTTGAGGAAGTACATAGTACATGAGAAACTCAATGCAACTACAACACAAAGAAAGTTATCTAACATTTATTGAATACTTACTGTGAGCCAGACACTATTCTAAGCATTTTATATGTAATAACTCATTTAATTGATTAAATGAATTAAATAAAAATATATTAATTTATATTAACAAAGTATTCTTCTTACATGTGAACTGTTCTTAAGGTCTCTATGATGCTCCAGGAATCCATGGATGGTTTTCAAGAAAAATATCAACTCCTTGAAATTTATGTAGTTTTTCAACTATTGGTGCCTGTCCTCATTTTCTAGAAAATAAGGAGGTAATACAGTCAGATTTTCCAAGAGGTTTTTCAAATCTCAAAGTGGGTAAGAATCACTGATACATATTATTGCTTTGATGGCCTCTCCCAACTGTGTGGGACAAGATGCATGAAGTTCAGAAAATGGTTAATAACTCTTAAACATTATTAGTTTCCTGGTTTCTGTAACACCACAGAACACAAAAACTCATCTCTGAAGATTTTTCTCTCATTATAAATGGGTTAGTATTCACCTAAGAGTTTTTTTCACATATCTACCTCAATGTCTGTATAAAGTGGGTGCTGTTGGGAAGAAAAGAAAAAGAAATATTTCATTTTCCTTAGCATTTGCACTAAGAATGGAAAGTTGTATGAAAAGTTATGACATGTCAATTCAATGTTTTCCAATCTAGTTCTTCATTTTTGACCCTTTTTACAAGGGCCATTTGGGGGAAGAACCTAGTGGTTGCCCATACTGTTTTTTATCTCACACAGTTCTTGTCACATAGTAGCTGCTCAATTATTATTATTATTATTTTTAAATTTCTTGATCACACAGAGCAGCATGCAGAATCTTACTTCCCTGACCAGGAATTGAACTCCCATCCCCTGCAGTGGAAGCGTGAAGTCTTAACCACTGGACCACCAGGGAAGTCCCCAAGAATTTTTTATTGAAAAAATGAATGACTAAATAAGCCCTTAAATTTTAGTAACCCCATATAAATCTCAATATAGCATATACCATTCCATATGGGGGCAGATCTAGGATTAAACAACTTTCTACTTTGTTGTTAATAAGAACCAATGCCAACTAAAAAGAATTGAAATAGGGTTTTAAAGTTTTTACTTTTTGAGGCCATGTATGACATTGGTCAGATACGTATATATGAATTTCTAAGTGACCTGGTTTTAGCTGTTATTTTCCATCTTCTAAGGAAACCTGCCTTACCATTCATTTCTGATTTTGTTCATTGTAAAAATAATCTATACAGAAATGTAAAAAGTAAAAATCATTTGAAATTCAATTAAGTAGCCTCCATTAACACTTTAAAAATTGAGATATAATTCACATACTATAAAATTAATCCCTTTAAAGTATGTAATTCATTGGTTTTTAGTATATTTATAAGGCTGTACAACAATCACCACTATATAATTCCAGAATATTTTCATCACCCCCACAAAATTCTATACTCATTAATCTTCACCCCTCCCATCTCCTTACCCCCAGACTCTAGCAAACACTAATTTACTTTCTGTCTCTATGGGTTTACCTATTTTAGACACTTCATATAAGGGAGATCATACTATAATGTGGTCTTTGGGTCTGGCTTCTTTCTCTTAACATAATTTTTTCAAGGTTCATCCGTGTAGTAGCACTTCATTAACATTTAAGTGACGTATTTTAAAGGCATCTCTCTGAGCCTAGATGCATCCTCTGTTTTAATTGGCCTTTGCAATAGACAAAACAAAATAGGACATTGTAAGTGTGAATTAATGAAAAGACCATCACTGACTATTCTACCTGACAGTTCAACAGAACAAAGATCGATAGTGTTAAACATACTGAATGGTGTGTATTGTCTGCTTAAGTGAATTTACCAGTCTTTTTGGCTCAGAAACCTAATATGACCTTCTCATGAAAAGTGTACCCATTTCTCAGGCAAAGGCTCAATTGAACTCATAAAAATTATCTATTGAGACATAATGAAAATGTATTCATTTATAATGAGAAAAAACTGTCAAACGGTCAGAATAATTTTGATTTGTATGATTCACACATTTTCTCACTGTGAACACACCTATATGTAAAACTAAATTATGACCAGAATCCTGATTAAAGAGAATCAGAGTAAAAGGAATTAGATACATTGATTGTTTAGTAGCTTAATACAACCATCTCACTAAAAAGATGGTCTTGTAAAATTTGCTAGCTAACTTTTTGTCTTCTCCTGGATGGATTTGGGGTAGACACTGAGATCTTAATTTATCTGTGGATTTCTTTGAGGTAAGCTAGCCTCCTCTTCTGACTGACACATTTGAAGAACAAATGATTAAAGTCATCATACTATTGAGGAGTCTCTGACTTGTGATTCCTTTTGTCTCTTTAAGCTGTTTTTTGCATATCTTTATCTTTGCTCACTGCCCATTTCTTGACAGAGTGCAATCTGAGTTTTAAGTACTTAAGAGGGCATCTCCCTGTCCCTTCAAAGTGTCATGTCTACAACAGATATCTGTCACAGAGGTGAACAACTCAAACCTGTAATTGCAAAGCATTTTTCTTCCAATTATAGCATCTCTGTGGCTGCTGGGGGAAAATATTGTACATGTCTAAGAAGTATTGTAAAAGATCTGAAATAAACATCTCTGGTGGTGCTGGCGTCATTGTTGTAGTTAGACATTCTAAAAAAACTCATTTTGATTCTAAAATGTGTTAAATTACACTAAAGTTATGTCAAAAGTTAGTTGATACAAAGTAGACTTTTTAAATTGAATTTTTTAAAGTAATAAATGATATTTTTTTTTACTAGGGCCATCTTTAACTCCACTAGCTTCCACTAACAATTCTCTGATCTTATGTGATTTGTTAGCTGTCTGCCAGCAAGGATTAGGTCTCAGTCAAATCTATATCTGCAGCACTAAACCCAGTGCCTGAAATACTATACATTCATATATGAATAAATTAAACTATAAACAGTCTTACATGCTTGAGATGTCATCAAGTAAAGGAACCCCATTGATTCTTTTTTTTATGAAGAAATGTTGTTTATCTGTTTATGAATCTAGATTTTTGTAAAGAAACTCTTTTACCCACTCTGATGTAGGAAAGAGTAGTTCCCCAGTACTTAGGTAAAAGAAGAATTAGTATATATTCTACAATAAATTTGCTAATTTTCAAAATAAGAATAAGAAAGAATTTAATGTAGAAGTTATACAAAATAATCATGCTTTGATCTCCAAGAGGACATTTTATGATTTTGCAGTCATTAATATCAGCACCTATTATGATTATATTATGGACACCCCTATTCAATGGTAGTTCTAAAAACTAGAATGCTGATCAAAAGAACATTAAAAGCATAACCAATAAAATAAACAAATGATTCCCCAATGTGGATTACATCAGAATCTCTTAAAGAAAATTTATCTGTCTTGTTCTTCTGAAATGGAATGTTCAGGATGGAGAGCACATTCACTTTTTGAAATGTTCATCAAGTGGACTTATGAAGCATGTCAGTTAACAAATATTTCCAAAAGAAAAGACAGACCCAATTTATAGCATTTATATCTCTCTTATTCAATGATAAATGGTGAATCATTTGATTTTCAGAAGAATACCACAAACTAGTATGATCAAAGATTCATATAGAATGTTTCTGTAACTGTGGGGAGTAATAACAAGTGATGAGGAGGATGGCCTTGTAGGAAAAGAAGAGATTGTCACTTCTATGGAACTAGAAAAATCCAACTGGGGAAAAGAAAACAACCACAAAACAAACATTACTCCCTTCATGCCCACTGAGGGCTGAAATTCATTTTCTAAAGAACATTAAGTTGCATTCTACAATTAGAAATAACCCTTAAATTCCTCTTCAAGCTATGATAGTGTAGGAAAACACATTTACATTTCCTGATCTAACAATTAAAAAACTAGAAAAAATATATGAAATTGTTTTCAGACATTGAGCCACAGGCATTGCAGGATACAGATCCTTGAAAGAAGGGATACAAAGGTGAGCCCTGTTATCATCCCAACTTACTACCTGGAGTTTTCCAAGGCACAGCACAGGGAAGAGGGAAGCTGAATAAAGCCTGGTGGTCTGGCTGAGTTAAGAAAACAGAATTTGGACTTTTGGCAGGCCAAGGCTTCTAGAATTTGTAGACAAAATCACCAGAGAAGAAAGCTCTGGAGAGCTTCACAGAGAGAAATAGAGAGTGCTGGAGATATGCAGAGGTTTGCCCTTGAGTCTCTGAGAACCAATGTGCACATGCAAGTGGAACAACTGCCAGAGCTCACACTGGGCTCAGAAGAGTTCCTAATTTCATCGTCCAGAATAGAAAGAACTCCTTTTACACTGGGCATTCGACTCCTCAGAAGAGTGTTGCTTAGTAAAGGACCAAATTAACCGTGGACTAAAATCTGCTCTGGACCAGTTCTAGCAGAGCTGAAAAACAAGCCTTAACATGATCCAAATGATATGAAACATATGTCCCTCCCACCATAAAACGGCCAATAATATTTTTAAAAATCCAACACCCAAACATGTAAAATTAATAATGTGTGTATCCAATCAAATTTACCAGGCTTTCAGAGAAGCAGAAAATATGATCCATAACCAGAAAAAAAAAGTTAGAAACTGATCCAGAAGGTACAGAGATGATAGAATTAACAGACAAGAGCATTAAAATAGCTGCCATCTCAGGCATCTAATTATACTTGGCCTTAATGAATTGTAGAGATAACAAATCATAGATGAGACCAACTATAGACTTAAGAGAAGTTGCCAGCATCAGCAGGGCAAGCAGTACCAAGGTAGATAAGAGCAATTATTTCTAGACCAGAAGATATAGAAGATATCAAACCTGAGGATTTTGACTCTTCTTTACTACTGTACATTATTCAAGAAAACATATCCTTCTTTCCACTTCCTGGGAATATTTATATTCCAGAGACTGAACACTACCTGAAAGGGACTATTACAATTTGAGGTCTTAATGGAGTGTTTTATTTTTTTAATAGCAATTTATTTCTACTTTTTATTTTATATTGGAGTATAGTTGATTAACAGTGTTGTGACAGTTTCAGGTGTACAGCAAAGTGATTCAGTTATACATATACATGTATCTATTATTTTTCAAATTCTTTTCCCATTTAGGTTGTTGCATAATATTGAACAGAGTTCCCTGTGCTATACAATAGGTCCTTGTTGGTTATATAGCAGTATGTACATGTCAATCCCAAACTCCCTAACTATCCCTTCCCTCCACACTTCCCCTTTGGTTTCTGTTTTGCAAATAAGTTCATTTGTATCATTTCTTTTTAGATTCCTCATATAAGTGGTATCATTTATTTCTTTTCTCTGTTTGACTTATTTCACTCAGTAAGGCAATCTCTAGGTCCATCCATTTTTGCTGCAAATGGCATTATTTAATTGTTTTTAAAGAGTGAGTAATATTCCATTGTATATATGTACCACACCTTCTTTATCCATTCCTCTGCTGATGGACATTTAGGTTGCTTCCATGTCTTGGCTATTGCAAACAGTGCTGCAATTAACATTGTGATACAGGTATCCTTTCAGACAGTGTTTTTCTCCAGATATGTGCCCAGGAGCGGGATTGCAGGATAATATGTTAACTCTATTTTTAGTTTTTTAAGGAACCTCCACACTGTTCTCCAGAGTGGCTGTAGCAATTTACATTCCTACCATCACCATAGGAGGGTTCCCTTCTCTCCACACCCTCTCCAGAGTTTATTGTTTGTGGATATTTTGATGATAGACATTTTGACTGGTGTGAGGTGATATCTCATTGTAGTTTTGATTTGCATTTCTCTAATAATTAGCAATGTTGAGCATCTTTTCCTGTGCCCCTTCGCCATCTGTATATCTTCCTTAGAGAAATGTCTATTTAGGTTTTCTGCCCATTTTTTATTGGATTTTTTTTTTAATGATATTAAGCCACATGAGCTGTTTCTAAATTTTGAGGACTAATCCCTTGTTGGTCACATCATTTGCAAATATTTCTACCATTCTGTGGGTTGACTTTTCATTTTGTTTGTGGTTTCTTTTGCTATGCAAAAGCTTTTGTTTTTAATCAGGTCCCATTTTTAAATTTTTTTTTTTATTACCATTACTCTGGGAGATGGATTGAAAAAGATATTGCTGTGATTTGTGTCTATGTTTTCATCTAAGAGTTTTATAGTGTCTGGTCTCACATTTAGGTCTTTAATCCATTTTGAGCTTATTTTTGTGTATGGTGTTAAAGAATGTTCTAACTTCATTTTTTTGCATGTATCTGTCCAGTTTTCCCAGCACTATTTATTGAATACTGTTTTTCCTCCATTGTATAGTCTTGACCATAGGCACGTGGGTTTATCTCTGGGCTTTCTATCCTTTTCCATTGATGTATATTTTGACTTTTGTGCCAGTACCATACTGTTTTGATGACTATAGTTTTGTCGTATACTGTAGTCTGAAGTCAGGGAGCTTGATTCCTTCAGCTCCGTTTTTTCCTTCTCAAGATTGCTTTGGTTATTTGGGGTCTTTGGTCTCCATGCAAATTAAAAAATTTTTTGTTCTAGTTCTGTGAAAAATGTCATTGGTAATTTGTTAGGGATTTCATTGAATCTGTAGATTGCCTTGGGTAGTATATTCATTTTGACAATATTGATTCTTCCAATCCAAGAACATGTTGTATCTTTCTATCTGTTTGTGTTATCTTTGGTTTCTTTCATCAGCATCTTATAGATTTTGGAATACAGGTCTTTTGTTTTTTAGGTAGGTTTATTCCTAGATATTTTATTCTTTTTGATGTGATAGTAAATGGCACGGTTTCTTGAATTTCTCTTTCTGATCTTTCATTGTTAGTGTAGAGAAATGCAACAGATATATGTGTACAAATTTCATAACCTGTAATATTACCAAGTTCATTGATGATCTCTAGTAGTTTTCTGATAACATCTTTAGGATTTTCTGTGTATAGTATCATGCCATCTGCAAACAGTGATTGTTTAACTTCTTCTTTTCCAATTTTTATTCCTTTTATTTCTTTTTCTTCTCTGATTGCTGTAGCTGGGATTTCCAAAACAATGTTGAATAAAAATGATGAGAGTGGACAATCTTGTCTTGTTCCTGATCTTGGAGGAAATGCTTTTAGATTTTCACCACTGAGTATGATGTTAGCTGTATGTTTGTCATGTATGACTTTTATTATGTTGAGTTATGTTCCCTCCATGCTCACTTTCTGGAGAGTTTTATCATAAATCGTTGCTGAATTTTGTCAAAATCTTTTTCTGCATCTATTGAGATGATCATATAGATTTTATTCTTCAATTCATTGATGTGATATATCACACTGACTGATTTGGGGATAATGAAAAATCCTTGTATCCCTGAGGTAAATCCTACTTGATCATGGTGTATGATTCTTTTAATGTATTGTTGGATTCTGATTGCTAGTATTTTGTTGAGGATTTTTGCATCTATGTTCAGTGCATCTATGTTCATCAGTTTTCTTTCTTTGTGACATCTTTGTCTGGTTTTGGTATCAGGGTGATGGTGGCCTCGTAAAATGAGTTTGGGAGTGTTCCTCCCTCTGCTATATTTTGGAAGACTTTGAGAAGGACAGGTGTTAGCTCTTCTCTAAATGTTTGATAGAATTTGCCCGTGAAGCCATCTGGTCCTGGGCTTTTGTTTGTTGGAAGATTTTTAATCACAGTTTCAATTTCAGTGCTCATGACTGGTCTGTTTATATTTTCTATTTTTTCCTGGTTCAGTCTTGGAAGGTTTTGCTTTTCAAAGAATTTGCCCATTTCTTCCAGGTTGTCCATTTTATTGGCATATAGTTGCTTGTAGTAATCTTTCATGGTCCTTTGTATTTCTGCAGTGTCAGCTGTTACTTCTTTTACATTTCTAATTCTGTTGATTTGCATCTTCTCCCTTTTTTTCTTGATAAGTCTGGCTAAAGTTTTATCAATTTTGTTTACCTTTTCAAAGAACCAGCTCTTAATTTCACTTATCTTTGCTACTGTTTTCTTTGTCTCTATTTCACTTATTTCTGCTCTGATCTTTATAATTTCTTTCCTTCTACTGACTTTGGGTTTTGTTTGTTCTTCTTTCCCTAGTTGCTTTAGGTGTAAGGTTATGTTGTTTATTTGAAAATTTTGTTTCCTGAGGTAAGATTTTATTGCTATAACATTCCCTCTTAGAACAGCTTTTGCTGCATCCCATAGGTGTTGGATCATTGTGCTTTCATTTCATTTGTCTTTAGATTTTTTTTGATTTCCTCTTTGATTTCCTCAGTGATCCATTGATTGTTTAGTAGCATAATATTTAACATCCACATTTGTGTTTTTTATATTTTTTCTTGTAGTTTATTTCTAATCTCATAATGCTGTGGTCATAAAAGTTGCTTGAAATGATTTTAATTTTCTTAAATTCACTGATGCTCACTTTGTGGCTCAGATGCTCACTTTGTGGCCCAGCACATGTTCCATCCTGAAGAATGGCCCATGTGCACATGAGAAGAATGTGTATTCTGCTGCTTTGGGGTGGAATGCTATATAAATATCAATTAAGTCCATCTGGTCAAATGTGGCACTTAAGGCCTGTGTTTCCTTATTGATTTTCTGTCTGGATGATCTGTTCATTGATGAAATTGTGGTGTTAATGTCCCTGACTATTACTGTGTTACTAAGTTTTGTCCTTTATGGTTGTTAATATTTGACTTGTACACTGAGGTGATCCTATGTTGGGTTCATATATATTTACAGTTGTTATATGTTTTTATTCGATTGTTCCTTGACCATCATGTAGTGGCCCTTGTCTCTTATATCAGTCTTTATTTCAAAGTCTATTTTGTCTGATATGAGTATTGCTACTCCAGCTTTCTTTTGATTTCCATTTGCATGGAGCACCTTTATCCATGTCCTCACTTTCAGTCTGTATGTGTCCCTAGGTTTGAAGTGGGTCTCTTGCAGGTAGCATAAATATGGGTCTTGTTTTTGTATCCATTCAGCCAGTCTATGTCTTTTGGTTGGAGCATTTAATCCATTTACATTTAAGGTTATTATTGATATGTATGTTACTATTGCCATTTTCTTGATTGTTTTAGATTTGTTTTCGTAGGTCTTTTTTCTTCCCTTTGTCTTTTGTTCTCTTCTCATGTGGTTTGATGACCATCTTTAGTGTTTTGTTTGGGTTGCTTTTCTTTTTTGTGTGTGTATCTATTGTAGCTTTTGGGTTTGCTGTTCCCATGAGGTTTTGATATAGTAGTGTATATATGTACAAGTTTGTTTTAAGTTGCTGGTCTCTTTCCCACCTAGAGGGGTTCCTTTAGCATTTGTTGCAAAGCTTGTCTGGTGGCGCTGAATTCTCTTAGCTTTTGCTTGTCTGTAAAGCTTTTAGTTTCTCTGTCAAATATAAATGAAAGCCTTGCTGGGTAGAGTATTCTTGGTTGTAGCTTCTTCCCTTTCATCACTTTGAATGTATTATGCCACTCCCTTCTGGCCTGCAGAGTTTCTGCTGAGAAATCAGCTGATAACCTTATGGGAATTCCCTTGTATGTTATTTGTCTTTTTCTCTTATTGCTTTTAATATTTTAGCTTTGTCTTTATTTTTTTCCATTTTCATTACTATGTGTCTCAGCATGTTCCTCCTTGGGTTTATCCTTCCTGGGACTCTGTGCTTCCTGGACTTGGGTTACTCTTTCCCACATTAGAGAAGTTTTCAGCTATTATCTCTTCAAATACTTTCTCATGTCATTTCTCTCTCTCATCTCCTTCTGGAACCCCTATAATGTGAATGTTTGTGTATTTAATGTTGTCCCAGAGGTCTCTGAGACTGTGCTCATTTCTTTTCATTATCCTTTTCTTTATTCTATTCCACAGCAGTGATTTCCACCATTCTGTCTTCCAGGTCACTTATCTGTTCTTCTATCTCAGTTAGTCTGCTATTGATTCCTTCTAGTGTATTTTAAATTTCAGTTATTGTATTGTTCATCTCTGTTTGTATGTTCTTTAGTTCTTCTAGTTCTTTGTTAAACATTTCTTGCATCTTCTTGATCTTTGCCTCCATTCTTTTTCCATGATCCTGGATCATCTTCACTATCACTATTCTGAATTATTTTTCCTGAAGCTTGCCTGTCTCTGCTTCACTTAATTGTTGTTCTGGGGTTTTATCTTGTTCTGTCATCTGGGAAATAATCCTCCACCATTTCTTTTTGTCTAACTTTCTGTAATTGTGTTTTTTGTTCCACAGGCTACAGGATTGTAGGTCTTCTTGTTTCTACCTTCTGTCTCTTGTGGATGAAGCTATATAAGAGACTTGTGCAAGCTTCTTGATGGGAGGGACTGGTGCTGGGTAGAGCTGAGTTTTTTCCCTCTCGTGGTGGGGTTCTGTTTTTTTTTTTTTTTAATTGAAGTATAATCAACATACAACATCATAGTAGCTTCAAATGTACAAAACAGTGATTCGATATTTGCATATATTGCAAAATGATCACCACAATAAGTCTAATTAACGTCCATCACCATACTTATTCACATTTATTTTCTTGTGATGAGAATTCAAAATCTACTCTCATTGATGGAGCTTTAAATAGTTTAGGATACTTATTGCATCCCCTTCCCCTGGGATAATCTTTGCAAGAGTATTTGTGAGAATGGCCAGCTTAGTTGCAGGAGAGAAGTAAAAGAGCTGTACTTTATCATCATTTCCATTCAGAATGATTCTCTGCTTTGATGTTTTGTTGGTGGATCTTCCTTGAATTTTTTTGACTTTATCTCAGTTGTTTATGTTCCCCTCTGATCTACCATTATTAAGTTGAATATTGCTCTTTGTCCACTTTGCTATAACTTAAGTGTCCTATGGTTTGTGGTGTTGTGAAGGGGAAGAAAGAATAGGAGCTAGACCTAATAGTTTTTGAAATATCCTATACCACATTTCACCCCACCTCCTTCCTCAGCAGTGGGTTTATCTTACTCCAGGAGGCAGGGATATTTGTGTTTGCTATAGTTCACCAGTTCAAAGCAGTTTCCTGGAAAATTCTGAGCATTTTTTTTCATACTACTTAGTGGATTCTATAGTTAGTACCTGTTTCCCTTGAAATCAAGGCCTGTAGTATGAATTTTCATGATTTTTGCCTCAAATTTTATTTTCCTATATTTCTTTTGGACTGTGATATTAAGATTAAGAAACTTTTCAGAATCTTCTGTTTCTTTCCTTGGCCACCATTTTTGAATTTATGGCAGAGACTGAGTCCTTTTTCTTGTTTCACAGCCACTAATAAATAACTTTTTGTGTTTCATTATTTTTTATTTACTTTATTAGAGAATTATTAACTTTCATTCTTCTATCTTTAGCTAGAATCTCTATTCTGCTATCTTTGGTTAAATGGAAGGGAACTAGAGTTCTTCAGGTATAACTTTTTTTAATATATTCCAAAAATCATTTCCATAAAAGCTATGATAGATGTTCATCCAACGTCTGCTTTAACACATGAAACACATACATGCTCTTTGCTGTATAAAACAAAACAGAAAATGCTTCTGCAGTAGTTGTGTTCTATGTAAAATTGCCTTGAACACTGAATTACCCAATACTGAATCATTGTTTCTAGGTGAAATATAGGGTTAGGTTTCCACGAGCTTCTGGTCACACTTTTATTGATTGATTAATACATACGTAACCTTATTTTATGTGTGTTTTTGTTTAAAGACACCTTCTTTAATATACATTCTTGATTCATTAACATTGAACTCATGGTCCAAAACACTATTACTCAGGCCTGAACAAAACTCATCTGGCACACATATTTTCTCCTAATAGGAACCAAGAAGACAAATCACAGCCTTCTTAGGCTTAGGAAGCATTTTAAACAGTGAAATCACCAATTAAAAGCAAAAAAAAGAGAGAGGGAAAAAGTTGACACAAAAGAGACTTAATAGGCAAAAAAGGTACTCATTTTATTCTGTGAGGACTGAAGCAAGAAAGCAGAGCTTTGCCTTGTTTATGTCATCTGGGAGGGAACTTGCACCTCAGGTGGCTCAAATTTTCACTATTTTGTGGAATGTGCATGCATGTCTAGGAATGGCTGCAAAAAACAGTTAATATTGATTTTGAGATTACAAATAAATTTTCTCAAGTAAACCTATCTGCAAATACAGAATCTGCAAATCAGCATTGATTGTATTTATATATGCAACTAGATGAATACTGAATGCTAGAATTGAGAACAACTTTAGTTTTTTAAAATATTTATGATTTGATAAATTTTAAAAAGATTGTGCTTACTTATTTAATATATTGATGTTTATTGTTTGTTCTATAATATAATTAATATATAAAATATATCTCTAATTATATAATTTTGACTTTTAATTTTAATACATTGACTAGTTAGTTAAAATAACTTCTTAGAAGATGTATATGAAAATAAATTTAATTTTGTACATTTGTTATATTTGAATAACTTGTTAAATTTTGTACACTTTTAATACAATTCCATTTAACTTTTTTTAATTTCTTATCTAACATTGTGAATAAGTTGAAATCATGTGTAAAATGAAAACACAAAAGAAGCCTTCAAAAAAGAATTTTTAAAGAACAAAAGATAAGTACATTCTTACTGTTGTCATTGTAGGCATATAGAACATATTTGATTTAATATTAGTTTGTTAGCATGTTTTATAACTTTTAAATAGACATAAATATGAAGTCTCCATTTGTACTCTTATTCTGGGCCCCACACAAGTTAGTGGTTGATCTGCAGCTAGGAGAAAGGTGATGGTAATAAAGAGAATAGCAACATCCAGAATATCCTCCAGCAACTATCCTCCCTGTATATTGGAACTACTGTGCCTGACACTTGTGTGGGGGCCATGGGCATAGGGAGGGATGTAAATCAGGAAAACTAACATATATGGAGGAAGGCTTCTAGAAAGAGGGGAGATTTGGAAGAAACAAAGGAAAGGGGCTTGAGAGAAGCTCATATAATTATGCAAATGAGTTATAAATTTAAATGCCTCATTATTGGGATTCAAAAAGAAACACCTAGAGAAATTCTACTCCAATTGTAGGGGCATGTTATTTATGATGCACTGTTTAGAGTAGGAGAGCCATAGCACAGAGCTTGTTTTCATCGAATGCTAATGAGTGATAATTGCTATCATAAGTAATACTACTCTTCATAATGACACAATAGAATTCCTCTTTATCACATCTATTTATGATATCAGTGGACAGAATATAATGGGAAAAAATTTATGGGGAGGCAAGAACACATAAACCTTTCAAGTGAACTGTCACAGTAGTGATAGAAATAAAACCATATGAGGGACTTCCCTGGTGGCACAGTGGTTGAGAATCTGCTTGCAAATGTAGGGAACGCGGGTTCAAGCCCTGGTCTGGGAAGATCCCACATGTCACTGAGCAACTAAGCTTGTGTGCCACACTACTGCATCCCACGTGCCTAGAGCCTGTGCTCCACAACAAAGAGAAGCCACCACATTGAAAAGCCTGCACACTGCAACAAAGACCAAACGTGACCAAAAAATAAATAAATATATTTATTTAAAAAAAAAAAGAAAGAAAACCATATGAATAGCAATGAAGATTTTGCCCACAGATATACCTGAGATTGGCTCCTAAGAATGACATTTATTAGTGAGGAAATTTATTCAACCTTTGTGAGACTTAAGTTTCTTCATTTGTAAAAAATGAGGATAATAGGGGGAGCGAGAAGATGGCGGAAGAGTAAGACGTGGGGATCACCTTCCTCCTCACAGATACATCAGAAATACATCTACACGTGGAACTTCTCCTATAGAACACCCACCAAACGCTGGCAGAAGACCTCAGACCTCCCAAAAGGCAAGAAACTCCCCACGTACCTGTGTAGAGCAAAAGAAAAAAGAATAAACAGAGACAAAAGAATAGGGACGGGACCTGCACCAGTGGGAGGGAGCCGTGAAGCAGGAAAGGTTCCCACACACTAGGAGCCCCTTCGCGGGCAAAGACTGCGGGTGGCAGAAGGGGGGGGAGCTTTGGAGCCGCAGAGGAGAGCGCAGCAACAGGGTGCGGAGGGCAAAGTGGAGAGATTGCCGCAGAAGATCGGTGCCGACCAGCACTCACCAGCCCGAGAGGCTTGTCTGCTCACGCGCCAGGGCGGGCAGGGCTGGAAACTGAGCCTCTGGCTTCAGTTGGATCCCAGGGAAAGGTCTGGAGTTGGCAGAGTGAAAACAGACTGAAGGGGTTAGTGCACCACAGCTAGCCGGGAGGGAGGCCAGTTGAAGTCTGGAGCTGCCAAAGAGGCAAGAGACCTTTTCTTCCCTCTTTGCTTCCTGGTGCGCTAGGAGAGGGGTTTAGGCGCGCCACTTAAAGGAGCTCCAGAAACGGGTGCAGAGCTACCGAAGAGACAAGAGACTTTTTCTTGCCTCTTCGCTTCCTGGGGATCGAGGAGAGGGGATTAAGGGCACCGTGTAAAGGAGCTCCAGAAACGGGCGCAAGCCGCGGCAGTCAGCACGGACAACAGAGACAGGCGTGGGACGCTAGGGTTGCTACTGCCGCCACCAAGAGGCCTGTGTGCGAGCACAGGTCACTCTCCACACTGCCCCTCCCAGGAGCCTGTGCAGCCCGCCACTGCCGGGGTCCCGGGATCCAGGGACAGCTTCCCCGGGAAAATGCACAATACGCCTCGGGCCAGTGCAGCGTCACGCCGGTCTCTGACGTCGCAGGCTCGCCCCGCATCTGTGCCCCTCCCTCCCCCCAGCCTGAGTGAGCCAGAGACCATGAATCAGCTGCTGCTTTAACCCCGTCCTGTCTGAGCGAAGGGCAGATGCCCTCAGACAACCTACGCGCAGAGGTGGGGCCAAGTCCAAAGCTGAACCCCAGGAGCTGTGCGAACAAAGAGAGGGGGAGGTCTCTCCCAGCAGCCTCAGAAGCAGCAGATTAAAGATCCACAGTCAACTTGAAGTGCCCTGCATCTGTGGAAAACCTGACTAGACAGCGAAATATCCCAAGTTGAGGAGGTGGACTTTGGGAGCAAGATGTACTATTATTTTCCCCTTTTTTTCCTTTTGTGAGTGTGTATGTGTGTGCTGCTGTGTGAGATTTTGTCTGTATAGCTCTGTTTTCACCATTTGTCCTAGGGTTAGACCAACCCATTTTTTTGTTGTTTTTTTTTTTTCTGTAATAGAAATTTTTCTTCTTAATAATTATCTTTTATTTTAATAACTATATTTTATCCTACTTCATTTTATCTTCTCCCTTTCTTCCTTTCTTCCCTCCTTTCTTTCCTACTTCCTTCCTTCCTTCCTCCCTTCCTTCCTTTCTTCCTTCCTTCCTTTCTTCCTTTCTCCCTTCCTTTCCTCCTCCCTCCCTTCCTTTCTTCCTTCCTTCCTTCCTTCCCTTCCTCCTTCCTTCCTTCCTTCCTTTCTTTCCTTTCTATTTTTTTCTCCCTTTTATTTAGAGCCATGTGGATTAAAGGCTCTTGGCACTCCAGCCAGGTGTCAAGGCTGTGTCTCTTAGGTGGGGGAACCAACCTCAGGGCACTGGTCCACAAGAGACCTCTCAGCTCCACATAATATCAAATGGCGAAAATCTCCCAGAGATCTCCATCTCAACACCAAGACCCAGCTTCACTCAAGGACAAGCAAGGAACAGTGCTGGACACCCTATGCCCAACAAAGAGCAAGACAGGTCTACAGCCCCATCCATTAGCAGAGAGGCTGCCTAAAATCATAATAAGGCTACCAACATCCCCATACACACCACCAGACATGGACCTGCCCACCAGAAAGACAAGATATAGCCTCATCCATCAGAACAGAGGCACTAGTGCCCCCAACCAGGAAACCTGCTCAACCCACTGAACCACCTCAGCCACTGGGGACATCCACCAAAAACAGAGGGAACTACGAAATTGCAGCCTGCAAAAAGGAGACCCCAAACACAGTAAGATAAGCAAAATGAGAAGACAGAAAAACACACAGCAGATGAAGGACCAAGATAAAAACACACCAGGGCTTCCCTGGTGGCGCAGTGGTTGAGAGTCCGCCTGCCGATGCAGGGGACGCGAGTTCGTGCCCCGGTGCGGGAGGATCCCACATGCCGCGGAGTGGCTGGGCCCATGAGCCGTGGCCGCTGAGCCTGTGCGTCCGGAGCCTGTGCTCCGCAACGGGAGAGGCCACAACAGTGAGAGGCCCACGTACTGCAAAAAAAAAAAAAACCACACCAGACCTAACAAATGAAGAGGTAATAGCCAGTCTACCTGAAAGAGAATTCAGAATAATGATAGTAAAGATGATTCAAAATCTTGGAAATAGAATAGACAAATTGCAAGAAACAGTTAACAAGGACCTAGAAGAAATAAAGAGGAAGCAAGTAATGATGAGCAACACAATAAATGAAATGAAAAATACTCTAGATGGGATCAATAGCAGAATAACTGAGGCAGAAGGACGGATAAGTGACCTGGAAGATAAAATAGTGGAAATAACTACTGCAGAGCAGAAGAAAGAAAAAAGAATGAAAAGAACTGAGGACAGTCTCAGAGACCTCTGGGACAACATTAAATGCACCAACATTCGAATTATAGGGGTCCCAAAAGAAGAGAAAAAGAAAGGGATTGAGAAAATATTTGAGGAGATTATAGTTGAAAACTTCCCTAATATAGGAAAGGAAACAGTCAATCAAGTCCAGGAAACACAGGGAGTCCCATACAGGATAAACCCAAGGATAAACACGCCGAGACACATAATAATCAAACTGTCAAAAACTAAATACAAAGAAAACATATTAAAAGCAGCAAGGGAAAAACAACAAATAACACACAAAGGAATCCCCAAAAGGTTAACAGCTGATCTTTCAGCAGAAACTCTGTAAGTCAGAAGGGAGTAGCAGGACATATCTAAAGTGATGAAGGAGTAAAACCTGCAACCAAGAATACTCTACCCAGCAAGGATCTCATTCAGATTTGATGGAGAAATTAAAACCTTTACAGACAAGCAAAAGCTGAGAGAGTTCAGCACCACCAAACCAGCTTTACAACAAATGCTAAAGGAACTTCTCTAAGCAAGAAACACAAGAGAAGGAAAAGACCTACAAGAACAACCCGAAACAATTAAGTAAATGGTAATAGGAACACACATATCAATAATTACCTTAAATGTAAATGGATTAAATGCTCCCACCAAAAGACACAGACTGGCTGACTGGATACAAAAATAGGACCCATATATATGCTGTCTACATGAGACCCACTTCAGACCTAGGGCCACTTACAGACTGAAAGTGAGGGGATGGAAAAAGATATTCCATGCAAATGGAAATCAGAAGAAAGCTGGAGTAGCAATTCTCATATCAGACAAAATAGACTTTAAAATAAAGACTATTACAAGAGACAAAGAAGGAAACTACATAATGATCAAGGGATCGATCCATGAAGAACATAAAACAATTGTAAATATTTATGCACCCAACATAGGAACACACCAATACATAAGGCAAATACTAACAGCCATAAAAGGGGAAATCGACAGTAACACAATCATAGTAGGGGACTTTAACACCCCACTGTCACCAATGGACAGATCATCCAAAATGAAAATAAATAAGAAAACACAAGCTTTAAATGATACATTACACCAGATGGATTTACTTGATATTTATAGGACATTTCACTCCAAAACAACAGAATACACATTTTTCTCAAGTGCTCATGGAACATTCTCCAGGATAGATCATATCTTGGGTCACAAATCTAGCCTTGGCAAATTTAAGAAAATTGAAATCATATCAAGTATCTTTTCTGACTACAACGCTATGAAACTAGATATCAATTACAGGAAAAGATCTGTAAAAATACAAACACATGGAGGCTAAACAATACACTACTTAATAACGAAGTGATCACTGAAGAAATCAAAGAGGAAATCAAAAAATACTTAGAAACAAATGACAATGGAGACATGATGACCCAAAACCTATGGGATACAGCAAAAGCAGTTTTAAGAGGGAATTTTATAGCAATAGAATCCTACCTTAAGAAACAGGAAACATCTTGAATAAACAACCTAACTTTGCACCTAAAGCAGTTAGAGAAGGAAGAACAAAAAAGCCCCAAATTTAGCAGAAGGAAAGAAATCATAAAGATCAGATCAGAAATAAATGAAAAAGAAATGAAGGAAACAATAGCAAAGATCAATAAAAGTAAAAGCTTGTTCTTTGAGAAGATAAATAAAATTGATAAACCATTATCCAGACTCATCAAGAATACAGGAAGAAGACTCAAGTCAATAGAATTAGAAATGAAAAAGGAGATGTAACAACTGACTCTGCAGAAATACAAAAGATTATTAGAGATTACTACAAGCAACTCTATGCCAATAAAATGGACAACCTGGAAGAAAAGGACAAATTATTAGAAATACACAGCCTGCTGAGACTGAACCAGGAAGAAATAGAAAATATGAACAGACCAATCACAAGCACTTAACTTGAAACTGTGATTCAAAATCTTCCAACAAACAAAAGCCCAGGACCAGATGGCTTCACAGGCGAATTCTATCAAACATTTAGAGAAGAGCTAACACCTATCCTTCTCAAACTCTTCCAAAAGAGAGCAGAGGGAGGAACACTCACAAACTCATTCTATGAGGCCACCATCACCCTGATACCAATACAAGACAAAGACGTCACAAAGAAAGAAAACTACAGGCCAATATCACTGATGAACATAGATGCAAAAATCCTCA
Organism: Kogia breviceps; assembly: GCF_026419965.1. Taxonomy (NCBI): domain Eukaryota; kingdom Metazoa; phylum Chordata; class Mammalia; order Artiodactyla; family Physeteridae; genus Kogia; species Kogia breviceps. The sequence goes on from NC_081328.1 coordinate 28,597,856, forward strand.
ACAAAATATTAGCAAACAGAATCCAACAGCATATTAAAAGGATCATACACCATGATCAAGTGGGGTTTATTCCAGGAATGCAAGGATTCTTCAATATACGCAAATCAATCAACACGATACACCATATCAACAAACTGAAGGAGAAAAACCATATGATCACCTCAATAGATGCAGAGAAAGCTTTTGACAAAATTCAACACTCATTTATGATAAAAACCCTGCATAAAGTAGGCATAGAGGGAACTTTCCTCAACATAATAAAAGCCATATATGACAAACCCACAGCCAGCATTGTTCTCAATGGTGAAAAACTGAAACCATTTCCACTAAGATCAGGAACAAGACAAGGTTGCCCACTCTCACCACTCTTATTCAACATAGTTTTGGAAGTTCTAGCCACAGCAATCACAGAAGAAAAAGAAATAAAAGGAATCCAAATAGGAAAAGAAGAAGTAAAGCTGTCACTGTTTGCAGATGACATGATACTATACATAGATCCTAAGGATGCTACCAGAAAACTACTAGAACTAATCAATGAATCTGGTAAAGTAGCAGGATACAAAATTAATGCACAGAAATCTCTGGCATTCTTATACACTAATGATGAAAAATCTGAGAGTGAAATTAAGAAAACACTCCCATTTACCATTGCAAGAAAAAGAATAAAATATCTAGGAATAAACCCACCTAAGGAGACGAAAGACTTGTATGCAGAAAACTATAAGACACTGATGAAAGAATTTAAAGATGATACAAATAGGTGGAGAGATATACCATGTTCTTGGATTGGAATAATCAACATTGTGAAAATGACTCTATTACCCAAAGCAATCTAGAAATTCAATGCAATCCCTATCAAACAACCACTGGCATTTTGCACAGAACTAGAACAAAAAATTTCACAATTTGTATGGAAACACAAAAGACCCCGAATAGCCAAAGCAATATTGAGAACGAAAAATGGAGCTGGAGTAATCAGGCTCCCTGACTTCAGACGATACTACAAGGCTACAGTAATCAAAACCGTATCGTACTGGCACAAAAACAGAAATATAGATCAATGGAACAGGATAGAAAGCCCAGAGATAAACCCACACACATATGGTCACCTTATCTTTGATAAAGGAGGGAAGGATATACAGTGGAGAAAAGACAGCCTCTTCAATAAGTGGTGCTGGGAAAACTGGACAGCTACTTGTAAAAGTATGAAATTAGAACACTCTCTAACACCACACAGAAAAATAAACTCAAAATGGGTTAAAGACCTAAATGTAAGGCCAGACACTATCAAACTCTTAGAGGAAAACATAGGCAGAACACTCTATGACATAAATCACAGCAAGATCCTTTTAGACCCATCTCCTAGAGAAATGGAAATAAAAACAAAGATAAACAAATGGGACCTAATGAAACTTAAAAGCTTTTGCACAGCAAAGGATACCATAAAGAAGACCAAAAGACAACCCTCAGAATGGGAGAAAATATTTGCAAATGAAGCAACTGACAAAGGATTAATATCCAAAATTTATAAGCTACTCAGGCAGCTCAATAACAGAAAAACAAACAACCCAATCCAAAAATGGGCAGAAGAACTAAATAGACATTTCTCCAAAGAAGATATACAGATTGCCAACAAACACATGAAAGAATGCTCAACATCATTAATCATTAGAGAAATGCAAATCAAAACTACAATGAGATATCATTTCACACCGGTCAGATTGGCCATCCTCAAAAACTCTAGAAACAATAAATGCTGGAGAGAGTGTGGAGAAAAGGGAGCACTCTTGCACTGCTGGTGGGAATGTAAATTGATACAGCCACTATGGAGAACAGTATGGAGGTTCATTAAAAATCTACAAATAGGGCTTCCCTGGTGGCGCAGTGGTTGAGAGTCTGCCTGCCGATGCTGTGGGACGCAGGTTCGTGCCCCGGTCCAGGAAGATCCCACGTGCCGCGGAGCGGCTGGGCCCGTGAGCCACAACTACTGAGCCTGTGCATCGGGAGCCTGTGCTCCACAATGGGAACGGCCACAGCAGTGAGAGGCCCGCGTACCGCAAAAAAAAAAAAAAAAAAAAAAAAAAAATCTACAAATAGAACTACCATATGACCCCGCAATCCCACTACTGGGCCAATACCCTGAGAAAACCATAATTCAAAAAGAGTCATGTACCAAAATGTTTATTGCAGCTCTATTTACGATAGCCAGGACATGGAATCAACCTAAGTGTCCATCAACAGATGAATGGATAAAGAAGATGTGGCACATATATACAATGGAATATTACTCAGCCATAAAGAGAAATTAAACTGAATTATTTGTAATGAGTGGATAGACCTGGAGTCTGTCATACAGAGTGAAGTAAGTCAGAAGGAGAAAAACAAATACCATATGCTAACACATATATATGGAATCTAAGAAAAAAAATGTCATGAAGAGATTAGTGGTAGGATGGGAATAAAACACAGACCTACTAGAACATGGACTTGAGGATATGGGGAGGGGGAAGGGTAAGCGGTGACAATGTAAGAGAGTGGCAGGGACATATAGACACTACCAAATATAAATTAGATAGCTAGTGGGAAGCTGCCGCATAGCACAGGGAGTTCATCTCTGTGCTTTGTGACCACCTAGAGGGGTGGGATAGGGAGGGTGCGAGGGAGGGTGATGCAAGAGGGAAGAGATATGGGAACATATGTATATGTATAACTGATTCACTTCGTTGTAAAGGAGAAACTAACACACTATTGTAAAACAGTTATACTCAAATAAAGATATTTTTTAAAATGAGGATAATAAAAGCTATTTTGGGTGCTATGAGAATGAAATGACGTACATAAAACACTTGTTATAATGTCAAGAACAGATTACCAGTAAATTGAGTTAAATTTTGTGTTATTAATCTGTTTAAATAAAAACCAGACCATGTCACTCCTTTGCTCAAAAGCCTCTAAGGATGCAAGTGCCCCATGTCAATTAAAGGAAAGGCCAAAATTCGTACAATGCTAAGAGATCTCTTACAGTTTGCTCACCCTGATCTCTGCCCCACTCCCTTTTCTTTCTGAAATCATCTCCCATTCACTTCTGTGGTCACACAGGTCTCCTCACTGTTCCTCAGCAAGGCCAGGACAACTGCATTTGCCCTCTCTCTCTTGGATCATGCTTCCCCTGCATGTCCTCTCAATGAGGTCTTCCAAGATCACTTTATTTAAAATTGCAACCCTCCTCCTGAGAAGTGTCTATCCCTTTTGTCTGCTTTATCTTTCTCAGTGCTGTTCATTGTGCCATTTACCATGACACATTTCCTATTACATTCATTTTTTGTCTCTCCTCAATGGAAAATAAGCTCCATGTAGTGGAAGATTTGGGTTTGTTTTTGAAAGCTGTCATATTCATAGTTCCTAGAATGCAGTCTGGCCCATACTTGGCACTCATTAAATATTTATTGGATGAAGATGATATGTTTGATGATAAAGATGAAAACAAATATATGGCCACAGCATCTACCGCATTTTTAGTTGCATCTTTTGGGGGGGGGGTGAAAGGGAGAAACTATTGTTCTTGAATATTTGTTAACGCAAAATGGAAAGCAAAAAGAGGCAGATAGCCTGAACTTCAGCCTCGGTGATACTATTAGGTAATTATGTACCTTGCACATCCATCACCACTTCTGGATTTCGAGTGCCACATTGGTGAGTAAGATTGGAGACCATAAGCCTTAGAGTCCTTTGATTCACCAACATAATGTGAGCCTATTGTTTCACTGTCTTGCCTTTTTATTTCCAAAAATATATATTTTAGTATTCAAATTTTTTAAATAACATTTTTTATACTCATCCTTCTTCTTAAATTCCTCACCTCAATCTTTGTTTTTTTTCTTTTCTTTTATGTTCCTGTGGGAAATTATTTTAGCTTAAATCCTTAGAAATCAGGTGTGTAGAAAACTACTCTCTGTCCCTTCAGTATTCATTCTCTTTTTTCTTTCTACAGTAATAGAATTTTTATCTTGGCACATGGCTGCCCAGGGAAAGAATACATTTCCCCCTGTTCTTTGCTGGTAGCCATGGCCATGGAACTAGGTCTAAATTCTGGGCAGAGGAATGTTAATGAAATCGATATGTGCCACTTCTGGGTCCTGGCCTTAGAAGGGAAGTGCTCATGTAAGTGGGATTATGGATGAGAGCGATTTACTTTGTAAACAGCATTCCATGTTTACAGCAAGTGCAAGGCCCCATTGCAGAAAGGAGTATGGTGAGAATGAGTGATTAAAAGAAGGTTTTTGTGGCTAGACCACTGTGAGCAAGACTGTGGTGGGAGATGAAACTGGAGAAATAAAGACCTATCTTTACAGAGCTATAAATGAGATAGTAAATAAATGTATCTTTGAGTAATTGAAATGTTTTAAGAAAGGATTGTTCTGGTATAAGGGTGAACGTGAGATAATAGAATATAGTTGACCCTTGAACTGCACAGGTTTGAGCTGCATGAGTCCACTTATATGCAGATTTTTTCAATAAGTATATACTATGGTACTATGCGATCCAAGGTTGGTTGAATTTGTGGGTACAGATCATGGATATGGAGGGCCGACTCTAAAGTTACATGGGGACTGTTGGCTGTGTGGAAATTGGTGCTCCTAACCCTGGCATTGTTCAAGGGTTAACTGCATATGTTGGTCTGTGTCCCAGGTTCTTGACAGAGAGCTCCTAAAACTCTTGTAATTTCCTAAGTGGTAAGAACACAAAGAGGATATCTTGTTCCAATGTTTGGTCCTTTGACCTTGTCACTAACACAGGGCTACTTAAACTTTGTACAGTCCTAAGTGATGAAATCAATAGGAGCATCTTTTTTCTATGTGGGCTCCTGGATGCGGGCTGATCACAGAGAAGTTCAAGCCATGATTAGAAGCTTGGGGTTTTCAGCTCCAACCCTCATCCTCAAGAAAGGGGAGAGGGGCTAGAAATAGAGTCAGTTATTGATCATGCTTATGTGATGAAGTTTCTATAAAATCCCAACAGCACAGGGTATGGACAACTTCCAGTCTGGTGAACATATCCACACTAGAAAGTGACACACCCCAACGCTATTGTGACAGAAGATCCTGTGCTTGGGACCCTCCCAGACCTAACCCCATATATTTCTTCACATGGCTGATCACCTCTATCCTTCCTTTATCATATCCTTTGATAAACTGGTAATCATAAGTAAGTGTTTCCCTGAGCTCTGTGAGCTACTCCAGCAAATTAATCAAACCTGAGGAGGGAATCATGGGAACCTCTGATTTTAGCCAAATTGGACAGTTGTGAGTAACCTGGGAACCTACCACTTGCATTTGGCTTCTGAAGTAGGATGGAAGCAATCTTGGGGACTGATCCCTTACCTGTGGAATCTGACACTATCTCCAAGTAAATAGTGTGAGAATTGAGTTAAAATTTAGAACATCCAGTTGGTGTCACAGAACATTGCTTAGTGTAAGGAAAAAAAAACCCCACACATTTGGTGACCAGAAGAAAAGTGTGTGTTTTATATGAATAAGGAAGGAAATACATGTTAGGGAAATTATATTTTTTCTTATATGGGAAGGAAAAACTAAGTTTTTCCTTCACAGGTGAGATAATGGATTTTAGGGGTAAATAGCGTGTTAGGAGACTTATTGAAATAAGAAAACATATGATGGTAACTTGGATTAACATATTCTCAGTGGATATGAAGAAAAGAGGACAGATAAAAGATAATCAGGAAGCAAATTGAGACAACTTGATGAAGGCTTGAGAACTTTGCTTTTGGAGCATCTTACATTATTTACAACATAAATAATAAACCATAATAAACAACACAAGTTGGTGATATATAGAGTCATAAAAATGTGATAGGCATATTCACTGCTTACCATTAATTCTGAATAGGGATAAAGAAAAAATCATAAGAATTATTTGCATTTGAACTGAATTTTGAAGGATGTAGAATTTTGTTACTTGTCAGGACAAGAAAGATACTTGCCCACTAAATGCCCTTCTTTGAGAAATCCATAGTAGCTGCCATATTGCTTTCTTCCTCCCTCGCCTGTAGGTTACCATGGTTAGTATACTATAAACCTCCTATCTTGACAAAAGCTGACTACATCCAAGAGCCTGATGCAAAGACCACCTGTAATGGCTTTCTTCTAGTGTCTGGCCAACAACATATAAATCGATCTGATGCCATGCTCTGTCTAGTTCTGCATGAAAACTGGTTTAACCAATCAAAATATCTCAGTCAATTAGTCACTAGTGGCTGGAACATAGAGGTAGGTTGGAAAATACCTCAACCATTTTAATGGTGGAGTTTCAGGGTAAGGGATGCCTATTATTATTATTAGTGACAGACTAGATAGCCAGGACATGAGAACAAACCTGGGTCCTCCATAACATTTCACCTCTTCATGAAAACTAATTCTGTAGTGCTTCAGAATTTTTCCCACCTCGCTTGATTTCCTGACCTAAGCAGTATATTCCTTGGAGCAAAGTGATTGAGTCAACTCTGAATATCTAGTTTTTCAACATTTTAATAATGTCACTTATTTTCCAGAAAATGCAAGATATTAGAAGCTTTAAAAATGTCAAAAATACTAATTTCGTGCTTTTATTAGACACATTTCAATATTTTAAAATTCAATAATATATAAATGGATTTTAGCATCAGCATTATCATAAAGTTTCAGAAATGTTTTGCACATGTGAGAATGCTGATATTTTATTTTTTTTCCTAAGAATCTCTCGGTTACTTATGTTCAATAGCTTGAACGATGATAGAAGGAATCTGTATCCTCTAATCTTTTCAGTGCTTTGATGTTATACATTTCAGTGAGACTACCTAGCTTTCAAATGTAAATTCAAATATTTTATTAAATATTTTAAGAAGATAACTTTTTAAAAATAAATCTTTGTTCACATATAATTAATCCTCTATGAAGTATAATGTTTTCTTTAAAGATAGTGCTAAATACTTCTAATTTTACCAGAAGTTAGCATTATATATTTTCAGATAGGGGAAAATCTGAAAATTATAGGAGTAAAAAATTTCTAGTTGCTAATAATAACCAAAAGTTATTTTCTATATTAGATTTCTTAATTGACCAGCATTTTCACTAAGATATAGTGAGATAATAATTGATATTCTGTTGATCTTCTGAGGGCTGCAAATTATCGAGGCTTATTGTGAATGAGCACAAGGAGTAAATCTCAGAATCTTACCATGGTCTCACGCAGTCTACATCAATTCAAGATGTTAGGATCTGAGTTTAACAAACTAAGTCCTTTATTTGTCAGTCAATTTTGTTACTAGTGGGTTATTATTTTGTTTGTATTTTATCTATCTAGATTTTCTTCCATTTATAGAAAAATATGTAAAGAATCTCCTTTATTACCAAGTATTTCTGTTAGGAAATTTTTTGAAAATTTCTAATTGATAAGAAGTCCTTTTTTACACATTATTTATATTTCCTCATACGTTTTCTTTAATTTTTTCCCTGTACTAAATTCATCCATGTACATGGCTTAAAAGTTCAGATAGATATTTAAATAATGGCACTTTCCTGCCCAACCCCTTCCAAGCCCCAATTTCTGCCCATCCCCTAGCAGCCACTTTCTTTTTTAAATTATTATTTTGACTATTTAAGTCTATAATTTCTAGATAATATATTCATATTATTACTCCTAGATTTTCTTTTCAATTATAAATAGTATCTCTTGCCAGTCTTCCACAGAAGGAAGGATTTTGCATTCACATACAAACATTACACACTCTTGCCTATATGCAGGCATTTCCTTTCCTTCACTTCCCCAGTATAGTTCTATGACAGTTTATGGTTTAATCAATAGTTCCCTAAGAAGATATTACATACAGTTGTATCACATAGTGTACCAAGATTATATAATTCTTCCAAACAAAAATATTTTTGTTTTTCTTAGAGTTAATAATTACTTTTTTTGTGGCTTAGTTTTCTATGGCCCTATCATTAATTCTTCTCTTAAATTCTTTACCAAAAATGTAAAGTTTATCTCAACATAGTCAAGTACATCAGATATTCTATTACTTTATTTTCCTCTTGGAGATACCAGTCCTGGAGCCCTGCACACCCTTGCTCCAAACTAGGTAGATTAGCTTCTTTGTAGCTATCCTGGGACCTGCTTTCACTTTCTTCATAGAATTGTGTTCACTGTCTTTTATGCAAGCTGCAAACGTTGACCTTACTTCATACTACATACACAAATTAACTTTAAATGGATCATAGACTTACATGTAAGTGTTAAAACTGTAACTTTTCTGGAAGACAACATAAAAAAAGTAATAGTGACTTTGAGTATGGCAAAGCATTTCTTATTTGTAACCTGTTACAAATAAGAAAATAAAATTCATCAAAAATTTTTAAAAAGTTCTTCAAAAGATAGAGTTGAGAGAATTAAAAGGCAAACCACAAACTGGGACAAAGTCTTTGCAAAATATGTATTCCATATGTATTTGCAATATGTATTGCAAAATATGTTTTCCAAAAATATAAGGAATTCTTGCTACTAAGTAATAAGAAGACAAATCAATTAAAAACAGAGGGCACAGAAGATTTGAAGAGACACTTCACCAAAGAAGATACAGAGTTGACAAAAGAAAAATTGTTCGACATCATTAGTCATTAGAAAAATGCAAATTAAAACCACAATAAATGCCACTACTGTGCCAGTTATTATTCATTACCTCTCAGATCCAGATTTATCCTTCAATACCTGCTCTTCAATATTGGGTTGGATTCCTATAGTATTCCTGCTCTTCAATGAGCAGGATGTTAGACTTTTTCAGTAGAGAGATCTAGAGGTAACCACAAGAGAAGGAAGCTTGTTTTGCTGGTTCTAGCTGCTGCACTGTTGTTCAGTGGTGCAATGTGTGGACATTCTGTGGTACTGTGCCCCAGCCCTGTGCCCAGAATTTGTGGTCCCTAAACAGACCTGGAAATGTGTATCAAAGTTAGTTACAAACACAAGGGAGACCAAGATAAATATTGGGGTCTGGACCAAGAGGAGCAAGAACTAGGATAAAAACAAGTACCTTCTACAGGAGTGCAAAATCTCAGAAATTACCAGATGTAAGAGATTTTTGTCCCTAATAGATTCTTGCATGTTTCTGACTGTATGTTAAATGTGCCAAAACCATTTAAAGATCTTGGGTCAAATAAGACAGCTTAAGTAACTCACTTAGATTCCTGAAGCTACTATGTGGTAGAAATTCGATTGGAGCCTGCGTCTAGTAGTCTATGAAATCTGCCAACATCACACAGCATTTGCCAAACAATATTTTACCAGACACATTTTTTACTCAATGACAACAATTATTATATGGCAGAGAAGGAGATATCATGAACAATTAAGTTTAGGAAATGCTGATAAGATAGCTTTCTTTACTGTAGAACTTTTTCAGGAATATACTAGTTTTAAAGAGGACATGTGTGCAACATATATTTCAACTCCTAACTGCTTTCATTAAAGGAGCATCTCGGGACTGGTATTCTGAAGAACATAATATGGAAACATTGTTGCCTCACAACTTGCAACCCACAATGATGTCATAATAATTTAATTCTCCGTTCATGCACTATGTTCTCAAAACAATTTCTATAAGAAAACCACGATTTACTTATTTTGAGTATAGCAGATGTAATTAGTTTTTACTTCTGTGTGGTTTTATAATACTCCAGCCTCCCATAAACAGGCAGGTGAATCAGAGTAATAGTCACTTAAAAAAGAATATCTACACTGCTGATGGTTACTTGAGCATTTGCTAATTACTATCCCTTGTGTAGCTTTCCAGGATAAGATATATACCAAATGCCGTAGATCCTTCTATCATTATTGGTGCTTTATAACTGACAATTTCAGATAATTCTGAGGATTTATAGGTTCCCTCCACTTCCAGTAAACATTTTTTTTTTAAAACAGCTACCTTCTAAAGGTTCTCCACAGTAGTTACTTAAGCTGGCTTTTCTATTTTCCTCTCAGTAATTTCCAAGTAGTTAGAAATGAAATCTTTAACTCATAAAAATCCTTTCAAAAAGTAATAGGTTTCAAGAGAGCTGGTAGCCCAATGAAAGTGTTAAGAAACAGCTCCAGAGAACATAAACTATATCTGATGGAGAAGGTAGTGATAATACTTCAGCAATTTTTAAGCTATTTTTCATTATATAAAAATAATATAAACACATTGGAAGCAATTCAGGAAATAGAGGAAAAACATATAATTTCATTATTTTTAGCCAATAATGATTAGCTTCTTGGAGTAATTCTTTTTTTCCCTGTGCAGTTTTACCCTCGTTCTTGCCTAAGAACAGTATTGCATTCTGCTGTTTCACTTATGAGAACATAAACATTTTTCTGTGATGTTTCATGCTCTTCATAACCAGAACTTTAATGAGTCAAAACTATTTCATTAATTTATTTAATTAGTCCCTTTTGGAAGCATATTCAGATTATTTTCTATTTTTCTCTGTAAATACTTCTGCAATAAACTTATGGGGCATAAAGCTTTCCCCTTCTATTTTGAACTCTTTATGATAGTTTCTCTTAAGTGAAAGTACTGGGTCAATGGACATGAACATTTTTATAGTCTTATGCTTATTATCAAGTTACTTTCTAAGAGATTATGCCAATTTACAGTGCTACTAAGTATGTGTAGAGCTCAGTTATTTAAGGATAATCACTATTAAGGCAACAGTCAAGGATGCTAGTTTATGCATCTTTGTATTTCCACATTTTATTCATATTATGTGTAATACGGTATAGTTAATAGATCTCATAATTTACTTTTTTTCCTTCCAAGTCTGTAAAATAAATACATTTAAGAGGATAGCATTTAATTGCCACCTCTTACACACTCTTCCAAATGTGGGGTAAGTGTATGTTATATAGTATAATAGACATGCTTTGGAGGTACCTGCCCAGCCTTTATTGATTCTCTGAGAGCTGCCACACTCAAGCCTTAGGTAAACAGGTAGGTTCTTCAAGTCATGTTTTGTTACACTAGCTATCTCCTCCCCAGCCAAAGGTAATGGAAGCAGAGATTCCTACCTGACCCAGTCAGATTCCCTCTTTCAAGACCTTGAACTAAGAAACCCAGAAACCTTCAGTCAGTCAGCATTTTCATTGAAGTGACAGTTCATGAAGACTTAAGAAGGAGACTAGTTGTTTGGAGGTCCAAATAGCAGATGAGCAGCAAGAAGAGTTTCTTTAGGAAGAGACAGAGACGCTGGGGAAAGAGACAGAAGATGAAAGTTTGCTTTGGTTTATTTTGGCTTTCTAGTTTCTATTTTCAGTCCCTCGTATGACCAGGCTATTATGCCTATCTAGTGTTCCATGACACAGTCACATAGTAGTTTAATAAAATGTTTTTGGTTAAAAAAGTTTGTTTATTTATTTTGGTTAAACAAGTTTATTACTTGTGACCAAATAAGTGATCCTTGACTCAGGCAGGCAGATAATAAACTCTGAAAGAAAGAGGATTCTTCTGCCAAATCAAGTTGCCTCCCACAGAGTTGAAACAGGAAGGAAAGGGACAGGGCACAGCTGTTAAAAGAATGAAGAGGGGGACACAGCCCTCCAGATCCACTGACTGGAATCAGCTAAAACCAAGACTGCATCGAGATGACCATTATACCTTCATTATAATACTAAAAGTCACTCGCCCTTGTGCCAGTGCGATGACAGTTCCAAGGATGACCATAAAGGACAAAAATGAGTCCTGCCTCAATTCCTGAAAATCCTCCCCTTCCCCCAAATAATAAAATATTCCTCCCACTCACTAGAATATGAAATTACCGAGCTCATAACAACTAACCACCCCCATACCTTGGGGGCATTCTCACTCTTCAAGAAGGCCTGCACTCTGCTTTTGGAAAGTGTATTTGCCTTTCAGTAAACCCATTTTCACTTTAGTTGGCTTGCTTTTGAATTCTTTCTTGAGCTAAGTGAAGGACCCTCACTCGACAGTCAGTCCCTGGGATTCACCCACACCTGGGGTGTGACCATCCTCTAGATCCTCCTTCTCCTGCCACAGAGTCAGTCTCCCATCCACACCCCAGCACTGCAGCCTGCAGCCAATGACTGCCCTGTGTTCCTTTGCCTCTGGGGGACACACATTCTGGGATATAGCTCCCTGTGAGATGGAGCTGAGGATGAAACTTCCTCTGACATTGCACGCTTCCTTGGCTTACTCCCCGTTTGTAACCTGCTTCTCTCCCACCCTTACCATCCTTATCCTTCTTCTAGGAGCATTTACTTTATAAATCACTAGCACTCAAATCCTTGGCTCAAGGTCTGCATCTGGGATAATTCATCCTAAAACAATGGCCTGTCTTGCAAAGGCTAGGGACAGAGTAGATAATTATACACAGTAAAGTGAATGAACTGATAACCATCTTTATGTACCATTTGAAGTTTTCAAGGATGAATTACCTCATTCTAAAGCTCACCTTGGAAGAAAAACAATTAAAGCTTTATTACACCTTTTAATCTGAAAACCAGATTAAATCTGATGTATTAACTGTAAACCAGCTTTCTTACTAATAAGTAAATTCTGTGCTATGTGTTTGCATTGAAACGTGTATCTCCTTTGGGACCAGAATAATGTTTGATAAATGACACACCCTAGGCTCTGGTTTAACCTGTTATACAATAATTGTAATGTTATCCATACTCTGGTTAGAGATAATACAAATAATCAAGTAACAAAGGGCTAGCTAAGTTATTGAACTATATATTAGACTATTCATAGCAAAATATTATATATTGGTGTATACTTTTTAAAGTACTCTCTCTTATGTCATCACAACTCTGTATTGTAAATTACTTTTCAGAAATCATAGATTACTGAATAACTGCCAGAAAGCAGAACCTAAATATTTTGAATTTAAACTCTTGGATCATTTCTCTAAGTAATGATACTAATTAATAAACTTATTCTTTCCTGTTGTACGTGTTGTATCACAAATAATGGGTTCATCAGGGAAGAACATTGTTGAAGGTCTCAAGGTAAGTGGATGATACACAAAAAAGGAGGCATGCCCCTTGCCTTGAGCAACTTAAAGTATAATGAAGATAGAAATTTTATTCATCTTAGTTGTATTTATTTATATGTTCACTTACACCTTAAGGGATCTCAAATCTTCCTTTAGGTAGCTTTTTCTCAAGAAATGAGAATCTGCAGTAGTAAGATTTAGAAGACATATTCCTGTCTTAATACAACTGTTAGGCACTGGCATTTGATTACTCTGGGTTTATACTTGCCTCCTTAGAAAAATAGCCATAGTTATATTCAAGATTTTTATACTGCCTTAATCTTATAAGTAACTATTGTAACATTCCCTCCAGAGTCAGAATAGTGAGTAAACCTAAACTAAATAAGTATTTAACAAAATCTTAAATGTACACTCCATCTAGAAAAAGCTGAGCTTCTAGAGAAGTCTGACTTTCAATAAGTTTTCACACTTTCTAGCTGAGTTTTTACTTTCAAAGCTTTAAAGACCTGTGAATAAATACTGCAGGGTTTCATGAAAATACAACTCTGGTGAAAAGTACCAACCCTCACCCGTATTAAGAGAAGATGACACTTAAAGCCAAGAGCCTATTTCCTCTTCAAATCTCTCTCTGCTTTATTCTTTAACTGCAGTTGCATCCTCTCTCTTAATGCATCTTCCTCCACTTAATCTCTATTCCACCTCTGGGCTATCACTCTGAAATATACAACACCTGGAAAAAAACAGCCTCAAGAAAAGATATGATTCCTCAACATACTTTATGGGTGAATCTACAGTAGGAAGAATAAAAATTTTTTAAAGCCCAAGATTTAATGAAAATGGGAACAAATCATCGTGGAATGCAGTTCCAGTTATGAGCTACAAGCACATTAAGGGACACTGAAATTGACTGTGCTCTATATTCCTAATGTCTTAAGCACACTATGATTTAAAGTGGTCATTAGAGATTATGCAAAATGTGCAAAATTAGGGTACATTGGATTTCCTTTTGGTGGATCTCCTTTTTTTATTTTGCTATCCTCTGCCTTCTTGCCTTAATTTACCTGCCCTGTCAGTTATCTTGAGTTCAGAAATAACAAAGTCAACTTATTTGACCGTATGATGGTCTAGCATAACTCATTAAGAGAAACCACATGGCAGAGTGAAAAGCAAGAGAGTCTTTGGAATTATAAAGAAAGGGGTTCAATATGTGTGGTTGCCAAAAAGGAAGGGGATGGGAGAGGGATGGATTGGAAGTTTGGGATTAGCAGATGCAAACTATTATATATAGAATGGATAAAAAACAAGATCTTACTGTATAGCACAGGGAACTATATTCAATATCCTATAATAAACCATAATGGAAAAGAATATGAAAAAGAATATATGTATATCTGAATTACTTTGCTGTACAGCAAAAATTAATACCTCATTGTAAATCTACTATACTTCAATAAAATAAATTTTAAAAAAGTAAAGAAAGGGTTTTAAATTCTAGCCCTATTACATACTGGTTTTGCTTATACAAGTCATTCAATTCTTTGGTTCCTCAGGTTTTCATAGATAAGTAGAAATAATATCCACTTGTTTGTTACCAGTTATTCTGAGTTGTGAGATAATGCATGCAAATCACGTGAAATGCCTTGCACAGTGCCTGGAATGTGAAGTATGAATGTCCTTTAACATTAAAACATAGTTTTTAATAATCTTTATAATTCAATTACTTATAATTCCAAGTAAAGTATTTGTTTTCAAAAATATATATAATTTACAAAATATGCATTTCATGTAAATTAAGAGAAAAGACTGCATTTTCCTTTGCACATATCTCTTCTCAATTCCTCAGAGTGGCTTAGTCATATTTTAGGTGCCTGATAAATAAGTATTGAACAGATTTTGAATGATGAAAAGCAATCATAAACTGGATATGGTTGGATTTTTTGTATTTTAACATTTAGCTTTGGAAAAATGATACATAAGATTAACAATTTGAGTCATAGCAAAAAAGTATAAAGTAAAAATGTAATCTCATAGTAAAAGAACATTAGTGAAAAAAACTAGTGAGATCTGAGTAAAATGGAGTTTAGTTTTTTTTGTTTGTTTGTTTGTTTGTTTGTTTTTTGTGGTATGCGGGCCTCTCACTGTTGTGGCCTCTCCCGTTGCGGAGCACAGGCTCCGGATGCACAGGCTCAGCGGCCATGGCTAACGGGCCCAGCTGCTCTGCGGTATGTGGGATCTTCCCGGACCGGGGCACGAACCCGTGTTCCCTGCATCAGCAGGCGGATTCTCAACCACTGCGCCACCAAGGAAGCCCAAGTTTAGTTAATAGTAATGTACTGATGTTGGTTTCTTTGTTGTGACAAATGTACCATAGTGATGAAAGATGTTAAAAATAAGGGCTTATCAAAAAACAGAAAGTAAAAAGTGTTGGCAAGGAAGTGGAGAATTAGAATCCTTTGCATTGCTGGTGGGAACATAAAATTGTTCAACCGCTGTGGAAAACAGTTGTGGTAATTCCTCAAAAATTTTAAAATAAAATTACCATATGATCTAACAATTCAACTTCTTGATAAATAAAACCAAAAGAATAGAAAGCGGGAACACTATGAATAGAAAGCAGGAACCCTAAGAGTTATTAGTATGCCCATGTTCATAGCAGCATTATTCATAATAACTAAAACATGGATGCAACCCGTGTCCATCAAAGGAAGAATGGATAAGCAAAATGAGGCATATAAATATAATGGAATATTATTCAGCCTTAAAAAGGAAGGACATTCTGACATATGTTATAATATGTTACAATACTGTATGAGTCTACTTATATGAGATACCTAGAGCAGTGACATTCACAGAGACAGAAAGTAGAATGGTGGTTTCCAGGTACTGGGGAGATGAGGGAATGGGGGTTTCAATTTTACAAGATGAAGAGAGTTATGGAGATGGATGGTAGTGATGGCTGCACAACACATGAGTGCATATAATTCCACTAATCTGTATACTTAAAAATTATTTAAATGGTAATTTTGCATTATGTACAGTTTGCCATAATAAAAAAATATTGGAAAAAAAGGGGAAACTGGATGATGGGTATATGAAAACTGTATTATCTCTGCTACTTTTCCATAAATCTGACACTATTGCAAAATAAAAAGCTGACTGTAAAAAAATAGTCTCCTTCCCAAACAAAACCTTAAATCCTTAGGCCCACTCCACAGAAGCAACTACTGGAAACATTCCCACAAACAACACACACACACATGCACACACACACACACACACATACAGAGTGAAAATTCTCAAGAAAATTCCAGAGTGGGGCTGAGAAACCAGCCCTTCCATACTGCCAAACAGCCACACAATGGTGTTTCCTTCTGTAGACAGTGGTGAAAGAGAGATAGAGTATGATCACTGCTCCTAAGCAAGATATGCCAAACAAGTTTGCTGGACACTTTCTTCTGAGTCATCTGCATAATGACATGAAAACAATTGATTGAAGTGCATCTTCAAACCCTAGGGTTTATTTTTGTTTGTTTGTTTTAAGAATCCTGCTTCCTTGTTCTTTTTTTGATCTTTATGTCTTAGTAAATAGGACCAAACTCACCCTTCTGAAGACAAAATTAAACCCGGGCAAGTTGTAATGGAATTCAGCATAGAGGGGTGTGATTGAATTTTGCCTGAGATCACCTACTTTAATCTGCAGAAAGTCCAGGATATTGACTGGACAACCACCTGCATCACCTATCCACATTGTGCTGGGACCAGACCCAGTCAAGCCCTCTGGTGACTTGATTTAGTTATAAGCTATGGGTACCAGTTCTGTCATGTGTCATCAGGGATGAATACCAAATTAAAAGCCCAAGAACAATGAAATGATTGATCTTCCCATCAATAGGAAGAAGCCAAGAAATAGAGTTGGTAATATCTATTTTTTTGTTCTACACATTTGAGAGAAAATAAAGTTTTCATGAAATCCTTTGAAAGTATTCTATCTCTTTCTGTCCTGAAATTTTCATCTCATTGTGATTTAAGCATCAAAATAAAGTTTACCCCAGAAAGAGGAGCACTCCCCCCAACTTTGACCAACCTAAAACAAACAGAAAAAACCCACACCCACACACATATACATAAGCACACCCACACACCCACACACATTCAATATCACAGACAGATGATTATAAAAATTGTTATTTAACTTAGTTCTCCTTTTCACTAAACACAGTGTTCAGACCACCAGCACAGAAAGACAAATGCTCTTTAACAGATACATCGTGTGCCATTATATGGATGTACCACCATTTATAGAATGTCAGCTCTTTTCATTGATATATCTCCAGAGCCCAAAATAGTGCTTGGCACATAGTAATGCATGAGAAATATGGTTTCAACCATTCCCTACTGGTGAATCTTTACATTGTTTTTTTGTCTTTGGTTATTTAAACAACACTTTGATGAATATCCCTCTATATATCTTTAAATATATGTGTAATTTTTAAAAAATGAACTCCTAGAAGAATTAATGTATGTAAGGAGATGTGCATTTCTGTTTTGATAAGTTTTGATAAATAGATAGTTTAATAACTTAATTGCCTCTGAAAAACTTGATGAATTTTAAGAGTAAGATTTTTAGACCTGGCTCTAAAAACTCCACTAGTAAGTTGAATTTGGAATTGGATAACAGAAAAGGTGGATAACCCCTACACAATTTGTTTGGATTTGAGATCTTTTTGTTCACAGATATGGATGGATTTTTTTTTAAGAACCAGTAGCAGTTCAATCAAATATAAATATTACCTAAGTAAGACCTAACTCTAGGTAACCTGGTAAATGGCTCAACTACCTACTCAAAAATTTTTCCCGCAAGCCACATGATATCATGACTGAATATCATTCAATCTGTTCATGATATTCATCATGATATCATGATAGTAAGCTTTGTTTCCTACCTTAATATAAAGCACCAGATTCATCAGAGGTAGGATGTTTTATTTACTTAGTTTTTTATTTGAGTAAATGTTGTTTAGCCTAATAGCTAAGGTCATGGGATTTGAATAGGTCAAACTTGAGATGGAATCTCATCTTTGTCACATAACTAGCTATATGATCTTGAAATTTACTAATTTCTTTAAGCCTAAATTTCTTCATCTTCAAAATACTTTTTACCTCATAGTTTTAAGGTGAGGAGTAAATGAGACTGTATATATTTTCAGTATCCATAAGGTCTTTTATATACAAGAGTATACTTTTTTGTTTCTCCAACAAAACACCTCAAAGTTTGGGATAACCTTTAGTGTCTTGAGGCTATCATCATAAATATTCAATAAATCTTTTCCACCAACTAAAAAGCTTAAGTTTCCTTGAATTATTCTCTTCTGGACTAAGCAAGTGTTTTTTGTTTGTTTGTTTAGAAAACACAAAGGCAGGAATCACAGAAAGAACCTATCTTCCAGATAGGCCCACCATTTGAACAAAGAAGTTTGAACATTGGTGTTGAATTTTCCTACTGAGATAAAAAAAAAAAATACAAACAGAAAATATAGTTAGAAAATTTGAGGAAATGCTGAGGGTCATTTCACAAGTTAGTACCATGTGTATACGACTCTCTTTGGGATAAGTACAACAAGTGCAAACCCCAAAAGAACAATCTGGGAAAAGTGGAGAGCTTAGTAGCTTAGTAGATAATGAAGGGCTGGAGTATCCTCCCCACTCACCTTGATCTGTTTCAGGCCTAATACCTGTGTGATGCTGAAAAAGAAACTGTGAGGTATACCTCAAAATTAGGACTCTATCTGATATCCAGACCATTCTTCTAGACCAGGACTCTTTCCAACCTGTGCTTAATTTAGAGCCTCAGCCTAGAAGCTCTTTTCTTGGGTTTTGCTTGTTTGTTTGTCTCTTTTTAATATATAGTCCCATAAGAGGCCATCTTCTCTTGCTTGTAATAGAAAATAGATGCCTCTGTCCGACCCTGAGAATTCTCTAAAAGTTAAAAGTCCTCTGAAATATATAGATAAACATTTACTTATACCAGATGTATTTATCCTTTCCTAAGACAGATAACAATACCATATATGTGCAAAACAGTATAGATTTGTCAAAGCATTTTTAATGCTTAAATATCTAATTTCTTCCTTGGTAGTCTTAAGACACTAAAAAGTTAAAGTTATTATTTTTTGTATTTGACAAAAAAAGTAAAACTGAAGATTTTAAAGAATGGATTAACTTGCCCTAATTAATACAGTGCATAATAATAATAATAATAATACTCTTACATTCTGTTTCTTTTTCAAGTGCTTTCATCTATTATTTATTTTATTTTTGTGTTAATCCTTTTTTGGTAGTTACTTATGCAATATAATCTCTATTATATGATTCTGTGTTTAGGTTCTTGACTCATCATTTTTCATCTGTCCTACATCCCCACCACCAGAACTCTCTGCTAATCCATACTGAACTATTGACACAGGTAGAAATATGCAATAATCAGAAGTCTTCATACCTATGCTTTTGCACATGTGTTTTCCTAGCTTGGGGAATCCTTTTGTTTTTTAACATCTTTATTGGAGCATAATTGCTTCACAATTGTATGTTACTTTCTGCTTTACAACAAAGTGATTCAGCTATATATATACATATATCGCCATATCTCCTCCCTCTGGCTTCTCCCTCCTGCCCTCCCTAACCAAACACTCTAGGTGGACACAAAGCACCGAGCTGATCTCCCTGTGCTATGTGATTGCTTCCCACTAGCTATCTATTTTACATTTGATAGTGTATATATGTGCATGCCACTCTCTCACTTCATCCCAGCTTACCCTTCCCACTCCCCATGTCCTCAAATCCATTTTCTACGTCTGAATCTTTATTCCTGGGCTGACCTTAGGTTCTTCAGAAAAAAAAAAAAAAATTCTTTTTGATTCCATATATATCTGTTAGCATACGGTATTTGTTTTTCTGTTTCTGACTTACTTCACTCTGTATGACGGTCTCTAGGTCTATCCACCTCACTACAAATAACTCAATTTCGTTTCTTTTTATAGCTGAGTAATATTCCATTGTATATAAGTACCACATCTTATTTATCCATTCAATTGTCAATGGACACTTAGGTTGCTTCCATGTCCTGGCTATTGTAAACAGAGCTGCAATAAACATTGTGGTACATGACTCTTTTTGAATTATAGTTTTCTCAGGGTATATGCCCAGTAGTGGGATTGATGGGTCGTATGGTAGTTCTATTTTTAGTTTTTTAAGGCATCTCCATTCTGTTCTCCAGAGTGCCTGTATCAATTTACATTCCCACCAACAGTGCAAGAGGGTTCTCTTTCTCCACACCCTATCCAGCATTTATTGTTTATAGATTTTTGATGATGGCCATTCTGATTGGTGTGAGGTGATATCTCATTGTAGATTTGATTTGCATTTCTCTAATGATTAGTGATGTTGAACTTCCTTTCATGAGTTTGTTAGCAATCTGTATATCTTCTTTGGAGAAATGTCTATTTAGGTCTGCAACTATGTTGAATAGTAGTTGTGAGAGTGGACAACCTTGTCTTTTCCTGATATAAGAGGAAGGGTTTCAGTTTTTCACCATTGAGAATGATGTTGTCTGTGAGCTTGTCATATATGGCTTTTATTATGTTGAGGTAGGTTCTCTCATGCCTACTTTCTGGAGAGTTTTTATCATAAGTGGGTGTTGAACTTTGTCAAAAGCTTTTTCTGAATCAATTAAGATGATCATATGGTTTTCTCCTTCAATTTGCTAATATGGTGTATCACACTGTTTGATTTGTGTGTATTGAAGAATCCTTACATTTCTCAAATAAACCCCACTTGATCATGGCGTATGATCCTTTTAATGTGCTGTTAATGATTTTTGCATCTATGTTCATCAGTGATATTCATCTGTAGTTTTCTTTTTTTGTGAAATCTTTGTCTGGTTTTGGTATCAAGGTGATGGTGTCCTCGTAGAATGAATTTGGGAGTGTTCCTCCCTCTGCTATATTTTGGAAGAGTTTGAGAATGAAAGTTGTTAGCTCTTCTCTAAATGTTTGATAGAATTCGCCTGTGAAGCCATCTGGTCCTGGGCTCTTGTTTGTTGGAAGATTTTTTATCACAGTCTAAATTTCAATACTTGTGATTGGTCTGTTTATATTTTCTATTTCTTCCTGGTTCATTATTGGCAGGTTGTGCTTTTCTAAGAATTTATCCATTTCTTCTAAGTTGTCCATTTTATTGGCATAGAGTTGCTTGTAGTAATCTCTCTTGATCCTTTGTATTTCTGCAGTGTCAGTCATTACTTCTCGTTTTGCATTTCTAATTCTGTTGATTTGAGTCTTCTCCCTTTTTTTCTTGATGAGTCTGTGAATGATTTATCAATTTTGTTTATCTTCTCAAAGAACCTGCTTTTAGTTTCATTGATCTTTGCTATTGTTTCCTTCATTGCTTTTTCATTTATTTCTGATCTTATATTTATGATTACTTTCCTTCTGCTAACTTTGGGGTCTTTTGTTCTTCTTTCTCTAATTGCTTTAGGTGTAAGTTTAGGTGTTATGTTAGATTGTTTATTTGAGATTTTTCATGTTTCTGGAGGTAGGATTGTATTGCTATAAACTTCCTTCTTAGAACTGCTTTGGCTGCATCCCATAGGTTTTGGGTTGCAGCATTTTCATTGTCATTTGTTTCTAGGTATTTTTTTATTTCCTCTTTGATTCCATCAGTGATCTCTTGGTTATCTGGTAACGTATTGTTTAGCCTCTGTGAGTTTGTATTTTTACAGTTTTTCTCCTGTAATTGATATCTAGTCTCATAGTGTTGTGGTCAGAAAAGACACTTAATGTGATTTCAATTTTCTTAAATTTACCAAGGCTTGATTTGTGACCCAATATATGATCTATCCTGGAGAATGTTCCATGAACACTTTAGAAGAAAGTGTATTCTGTTTTTGGATGGAATGTCCTACAAAGATCAATTAAATCCATCTTTTTTAATGTGTCATTTAAAGCTTGTGTTTCCTTATTTATTTTCATTTTGGATGATCTGTCCATTGGTGAAAGTGGGGGGTTAAAGACCCCTACTATTATTGTGTTTACTGTTGATTTTGCTT
Organism: Kogia breviceps; assembly: GCF_026419965.1. Lineage (NCBI taxonomy): Eukaryota > Metazoa > Chordata > Mammalia > Artiodactyla > Physeteridae > Kogia > Kogia breviceps. Next base: position 28,619,996 of record NC_081328.1, read on the forward strand.
TTTATGGTTGTTAGTGTTTGCCTTATGTATTGAGGTGCTCCTATGTTGGGTGCATAAATATTTACATTTGTTATACCTTCTTCTTGGACTGGTCCCTTGATCATTATGCAGTGTCCTTCTTTTTCTCATGTAATAGTGTTTATTTTAAAGTCTCTTTTTTTCTGATATGAGAACTGCTACTCCAGCTTTCTTTTGATTTCCATTTGCATGGAATATCTTTTTCCATCCCCTCACTTTCAGTCTGTATGTGTCACTAGGTCTAAGTGGAACTCTTGTAGACAGCATATATACAGGTTTTGTTTTTGTATCCGTTCAGCCAGTGTGAGTCTTTTGGTTGGAGCATTAATCCAATTACTTTTAAGGTGATTATCAATATGTATTTTCCTATTACCATTTTCTTAATTGTTTGGGTTTTGTTTTTTTTTTTTATTATTATTATTTTATTTTTTTATTTTTTTATTTTTTTTTTATTTTTTTTTTTATTTATTATTATTTTTTTTTAACATCTTTATTTGAGTATAACTGTTTTACAATAGTGGGTTAGTTTCTCCTTTACAACAAAGTGAATCAGTTATACATATACATATGTTCCCATAACTCTTCCCTCTTTTGTCACCCTCCCTCCCACCCTCCCTATCCCACCCCTCTAGGTGGTCACTAAGTACAGAGGTGAACTCCCTGTGCTATGCTGTAGCTTCCCACTAGCTATCTAATTTACATTTGGTAGTGTGTATATGTCCCTGCCACTCTCTCACATCGTCACAGCTTACCCTTCCCCCTCCCCATATCCTCAAGTCCATGCTCTAGTAGGTCTGTGTTTTATTCCCTCCTACCACTAATCTCTTCATGACATTTTTTTTTTTTTAAGATTCCATATTTATATGTTAGCATACGGTATTTGTTTTTGTCCTTCTGACTTACTTCACTCTGTATGACAGATTCCAGGTCTATCCACCTCATTACAAATAACTCAGTTTCATTTCTTTTTATGGCTGAGTAATATTCCATTGTATATATGTGCCACATCTTCCTTATCCATTCATCTGTTGATGGACACTTAGGTTGCTTCCATGTCCTGGCTATCGTAAATAGAGCTGCAATAAACATTTTGGTACATGACTCTTTTTGAATTATGGTTTTCTCAGGGTATATGCCCAGTAGTGGGATTGCTGGGTCATATGGTAGTTCTATTTGTAGTTTTTTAAGGAACCTCCATACTGTTCTCCATAGTGGCTGTATCATTTTACATTCCCACCAGCAGTGCAAGAGTGTTCCCTTCTCTCCACACCCTCTCCAGCATTTATTGTTTCTAGAGTTTTTGATGATGGCCAATCTGGCCGGTGTGAGATGGTATCTCATTGTAGTTTTGATTTGCATTTCTCTAATGATTAATGATGTTGAGCATTCTTTCATGTGTTTGTTGGCTATCTGTATATCTTCTTTGGAGAAATGTCTATTTAGTTCTTCTGCCCATTTTTGGATTGGGCTGTTTGTTTTTTTGTTATTGAGCTGCATGAGTTGCTTATAAATTTTGGATATTAATCCTTTGTCAGTTGCTTCATTTGCAAATATTTTCTCCCATTCTGAGGGTTGTCTTTTGGTCTTGTTTATGGTATCCTTTGCTGTGCAAAAGCTTTTAAGTTTCATTAGATCCCATTTGTTTATTTTTGTTTTTATTTCCATTTCTCTAGGAGATGGGTCAAAAAGGATCTTGCTGTGATTGATGTCATAGAGTGTTCTGCCTATGTTTTCCTCTAAGAGTTTGATAGTGTCTGGCCTTACATTGAGGTCTTTAACCCATTTTGAGTTTATTTTTGTGTATGGTGTTAGGGAGTGTTCTAATTTCATACTTCTACAGGTAGCTGTCCAGTTTTCCCAACACCACTTATTGAAGAGGCTGTCTTTTCTCCAATGTATATTCTTGCCTCCTTTATCAAAGATAAGGTGACCATATGTGTGTGGGTTTATCTCTGGGCTTTCTGTCCTGTTCCATTGATCTATATTTCTGTTTTTGTGCCAGTACCATACTGTCTTGATTACTGTGGCCTTGTAGTATAGTCTGAAGTCAGGGAGCCTGATTCCTCCAGCTCCATTTTTCGTTCTCAAGATTGCTTTGGCTATTCGGGGTCTTTTGTGTTTCCATACAAATTGTGAAATTCTTTTCTCTAGTTCTGTAAAAAATGCCAGTGGCAATTTGATAGGGATTGCATTGAATCTGTATATTGCTTTGGGTAATACAGTCATTTTCACTATGTTGATTCTTCCAATCCAAGAACATGGTATATTTCTCCACCTATTTGTATCATCTTTAATTTCTTTCATCAGTGTCTTATAGTTTTCTGCATACAAGTCTTTTGTCTCCTTAGGTAGGTTTATTCCTAGATATTTTATTCTTTTTGTTGCAATGGTAAATGAGAGTGTTTTCTTAATTTCATTCTCAGATTTTTCATCATTAGTGTATAAGAATGCCAGAGATTTCTGTGCATTAACTTTGTATCCTGCTACTTTACCAAATTCATTGATTAGTTCTAGTAGTTTTCTGGTAGCATCCTTAGTATTTTCTATATATAGTATCATGTCATCTGCAAACAGTGACAGCTTTACTTCTTCTTTTCCTATTTGGATTCCTTTTATTTCTTTATTTTCTCTAATTGCTGTGGCTAGAACTTCCAAAACTATGTTGAATAAGAGTGGTGAGAGTGGGCAACCTTGTCTTGTTCCTGATCTTAGTGGAAATGGTTTCAGTTTTTCACCATTGAGAACAATGCTGGCTGTGGGTTTGTCATATATTGCCTTTATTATATTGAGGAAAGTTCCCTCTATGCCTACTTTCTGCAGGGTTTTTATCATAAATGGGTGTTGAATTTTGTCAAAAGCTTTCTCTGCATCTATTGAGATGATCATATGGTTTTTCTCCTTCAGTTTGTTGATATGGTGTATCACGTTGATTGATTTGCGTATATTGAAGAATCCTTGCATTCCTGGAATAAACCCCACTTGATCATGGTGTATGATCCTTTTAATGTGCTGTTGGATTCTGTTTGCTAGTATTTTGTTGAGGATTTTTGCATCTATGTTCATCAGTGATATTGGCCTATAGTTTTCTTTCTTTGTGACGTCTTTGTCTGGTTTTGGTATCAGGGTGATGGTGGCCTCGTAGAATGAGTTTGGGAGTGTTCCTACCTCTGCTATCTTTTGGAAGAGTTTCAGAAGGATAGGTGTTAGCTCTTCTCTAAATGTTTGATAGAATTCGCCTGTGAAGCCATCTGGTCCTGGGCTTTTGTTTGTTGGAAGATTTTTAATCACAGTTTCAATTTCAGTGCTTGTGATTGGTCTGTTCATGTTTTCTATTTCTTCCTGGTTCAGTCTTGGCAGGTTGTGCATTTCTAAGAATTTGTCCATTTCTTCCAGGTTGTCCATTTTATTGCCATAGAGTTGCTTGTAGTAATCTCTAATAATCTTTTGTATTTCTGCAGAGTCAGTTGTTACATCTCCTTTTTCATTTCTAATTCTATTGATTTGAGTCTTCTCCCTTTTTTTCTTGATGAGTCTGGCTAATGGTTTATCAATTTTATTTATCTTCTCAAAGAACCAGCTTTTACTTTTATTGATCTTTGCTATTGTTTCCTTCATTTCTTTTTCATTAATTTCTGATCTGATCTTTATGATTTCTTTCCTTCTGCTAAATTTGGGGTTTTTTTGTTCTTCCTTCTCTAATTGCTTTAGGTGCAAAGTTAAGTTGTTTATTCGAGTTGCTTCCTGTTTCTTAAGGTATGATTGTATTGCTATAAACTTCCCTCTTAGAACTGCTTTTGCTGTATCCCATAGGTTTTGGGTCGTCGTGTCTCCATTGTCATTTGTTTCTAAGTACTTTTTGATTTCCTCTTTGATTTCTTCAGTGATCACTTCGTTATTAAGTAGTGTATTGTTTAGCCTCCATGTGCTTGTATTTTTTACAGATCTTTTCCTGTAATTGATATCTAGTCTCATAGTGTTGTGGTCAGAAAAGATACTTGATACGATTTCAATTTTCTTAAATTTGCCAAGGCTAGATTTGTGACCCAAGATATGATCTATCCTGGAGAATGTTCCATGGGCACTTGAGAAAAATGTGTATTCTGTTGTTTTTGGATGGAATGTCCTATAAATATCAAGTAAATCCATCTTGTATAATGTATCATTTAAAGCTTGTGTTTCTTTATTTATTTTCATTTTGGATGATCTGTCCATTGGTGAAAGTGGGGTGTTAAAGTCCCCTACTATGATTGTGTTACTGTCGATTTCCCCTTTTATGGCTGTTAGTATTTGCCTTATGTATTGAGGTGCGCCTATGTTGGGTGCATAAATATTTACAATTGTTATATCTTCTTCATGGATCGATCCCTTGATCATTATATAGTGTCCTTCTTTGTCTCTTGTAATAGTTTTTATTTTAAAGTCTATTTTGTCTGATATGAGAATTGCTACTCCAGCTTTCTTCTGATTTCCATTTGCATGGAATATCTTTTTCCATCCCCTCACTTTCAGCCTGTAAGTGTCCCTAGGTCTGAAGTGGGTCTCTTGTAGACAGCATATATATGGGTCCTGTTTTTGTATCCATTCAGCCAGTCTGTGTCTTTTGGTGGGAGCATTTAATCCATTTACATTTAAGGTAATTATTGATATGTGCGTTCCTATTACCATTTACTTAATTGTTTCAGGTTGTTCTTGTAGGTCTTTTCCTTCTCTTGTGTTTCTTGCTTAGAGAAGTTCCTTTAGCATTTGTTGTAAAGCTGGTTTGGTGGTGCTGTACTCTCTCAGCTTTTGCTTGTCTGTAAAGGTTTTAATTTCTCCATCAAATCTGAATGAGATCCTTGCTGGGTAGAGTAGTCTTGGTTGTAGGTTTTTTTCCTTCATCACTTTAAATATGTCCTGCCACTCCCTTCTGGCTTGTAGAGTTTCTGCTGAAAGATCAGATGTTAGCCTTATGGGGATTCCCTTGTGTGTTATTTGTTGTTTTTCCCTTGCTGCTTTTAATATGTTTTCTTTGTATTTAATTTTTGACAGTTTAATTATTATGTGTCTCGGCGTGTTTATCCTTGGGTTTATCCTGTATGGGACTCTCTGTGCTTCCTGGACTTGGTTGACTATTTCCTTTCCTATATTAGGGAAGTTTTCAACTATAATCTCTTCAAATATTTTCTCAGTCCCTTTCTTTTTCTCTTCTTCTTCTGGGACCCCTATGATTCGAATGTTGGTGCGTTTAATGTTGTCCCAGAGATCTCTGAGACTGTCCTCAGTTCTTTTCATTCTTTTTTCTTTCTTCTGCTCTGCAGTAGTTATTTCCACTATTTTATCTTCCAGGTCACTTATCCGTCCTTCTGCCTCCGTTATTCTGCTACTGATCCCGTCTAGAGTATTTTTCATTTCATTTATTGTGTTGCTCATCGTTACTTGCTTCCTCTTTATTTCTTCTAGGTCCTTGTTAACTGATTCTTGCAATTTGTCTATTCTATTTCCAAGATTTTGCATCATCTTCACCATCATTATTCTAAATTCTCTTTCAGGTAGATTGGCTATTACCTCTTCATCTGTTAGGTCTGGTGTGTTTTTATCTTGTTCCTTCATCTGCTGTGTGTTTTTCTGTCTTCTCATTTTGTTTATCTTACTATGTTTGGGGTCTCCCTTTTGTAGGCTGCAGGTTCGAATTTCTATCTATTTTTGGTGGCTGTCCCCAGTGGCTGAGGTTGGTTCAGTGGGTTGAGTAGGTTTCCTGGTTGGGGGGACCAGTTCCCCTGTTCTGGTGGATGAGGCTGGATCCCGTCTCCCTGGTGGGTAGGTCCACGTCTGGGGGCGTGTATGGGGATGTCGGTAGCCTTACTGTGATTCTAGGCCGCCTCTCTGCTAATGGATGGGGCTGTAGACCTGTCTTGCTCTTTGTTGGGGATAGGGTGTCCAGCACTGTTTGTTGCTGGTCCTTGAGTGAATCTGGGTCTTGGTGTTGAGATGGAGATCTTTGGGAGATTTTCGCCGTTTGATATTACGTGGAGCTGAGAGGTCTCTTGTGGACCAGTGTCCTGAGGTTAGTTCTCCCACCTCAGAGACACAGCCTTGACACCTGGCTGGAGTGCCAAGAGCCTTTAATCCACACGGCTCAAAACAAAAGGGAGAAAAAAGTAGAAAGTCAAGAAAGGAAGGAAGAAAGGAGGAAGGGAGGGAAGGAAGGAAGAAAGGAAGGGAGGGAGGAGGAAAGGGAGGAAGGAAGGAGGGAATAAAGAAAGGAAGGGAGGGAGGAAGAAAGGAAGGGAGGAAGGAAGGAGGGAATAAAAGGAAGGGAGGGAGGAAGAAAGGAAGGGAGGAAGGAAGGAGGGAATAAAGAAAGGAAGGGAGGGAGGAAGAAAGGAAGGAAGGAGGGAATAAAGAAAGGAAGGGAGGGAGGAAGAAAGGAAGAGAGGGAGGAAGAAAGGAAGGGAGGGAGGAAGAAAGGAAGGGAGGAAGGAAGGAGGGAATAAAGAAAGGAAGGGAGGGAAGAAGGAAGGAGGGAATAAATAAAGGAAGGGAGGGAGGAAGAAAGGAAGGGAGGGAGGAAGGAAGGAGGGAATAAAGGAAGGAAGGGAGGGAGGAAGAAAGGAAGGGAGGAAGGAAGGAGGGAATAAAGGAAGGAAGGGAGGGAGGAAGAAAGGAAGGGAGGAAGGAAGGAGGGAATAAAGAAAGGAAGGGAGGAAGGAAGGAGGGAATAAAGGAAGGAAGGGAGGAAGCAAGGAAGGGAGGAAGGAAGGAAGGAAGGAGGGAAATAGGAAAAGGAGGGAAGAAAGGAAGAAAGAAAGGGGAGAAGACAAAATAAAGTAGGGTAAAATACAGTTATTAAAATAACAAAATAATTATTAAGAAGAAAAATTTCTATTAAAGAAAAAAAAAAAAAGGTCGGTCTAACCCCAGGACAAATGGTGAAAACAAAGCTATACAGACAAAATCTCACACAGCAGCACCCACATACACACTCACAAAAAGAAAAAAGGGGAAAATAATAGTATATCTTGCTCCCAAAGTCCACTTCCTCAACCTGGGATATTTCGCTGTCTATTCAGGTTTTCCACAGATGCAGGGCACTTCAAGCTGACTGTGGAGCTTTAACCTGCTGTTTCTGAGGCTGCTGGGAGGGACCACCCCCTCTCTTTGTTCGCACAGCTCCTGGGGCTCAGCCCTGGACCTGGCCCCGCCTCTGTGCGCAGGTCGTCCGAGGGCGTCTGCCCTTCGCTCAGAGAGGGCGGGGTCAAAGGAGCAGCGTTAACGGAGCAGTTGATTCGGGGGCTCTGGCTCACTCAGGCGGTGGGTGGGGGGGCACGGATGTGGGGCGAGTCCGCGGCGGCAGAGGCCGGCGTGACGCTGCACCGGCCCGAGGCACGCCGCGCGTTTTCCCGGGGAAGCTGTCCCAGGATCCCGGGACCCCGGCGCTGGCGGGCTGCACAGGCTCCCGGGAGGGGCGGTGTGGAGAGTGACCTGCGCTCGCACACAGGCCTCTTGGTGGCGGCAGCAGCAACCGTAGCGCCCCACACCCGCCTCTGTTGTCTGCGCCGACAGCCGCAGCTCGCGCCCGTTTCTGGGGCTCCTTTATGTGGTGCCCTTAATTCCCTTTCCTCGCGCCCCAGGAAGCGAAGAGGCAAGAAAAAGTCTCTTGTCTCTTCGGCAGCTCCGCGCCCGTTTCTGGAGCTCCTTTAAGCGGCGCGCTTAAACCCCTCTCCTCGCGCAGCAGGAGGTAAAGAGGGAAGAAAAGGTCTCTTGCCTCTTCGGCAGCTCCAGACTTCTCCCGAACTCCCTCCCGGCCCGCCGTGGTGCGCTAACCCCTTCAGGCTGTTTTCGCTCTGCCAACTCCAGACCTTTCCCTGGGATCCGCCCGAGGCTCAGTTCCCAGCCCCGCCCGCCGCGGCGGATGAGCAGACAAGCCTCTCGGGCTGGTGAGTGCTGATCGGCACCGATCCTCCGTGCGGGAATCTCTCCGCTTTGCCCTCCGCACCCTGTTGGCTGTGGTCTCCTCCGCGGCTCTGAAGCTTCCCCCTCCGCCACCCGCAGTCTCCGCCCGCGAAGGGGCTTCTAGTGTGCGGGAACCTTTCCTCCCTCTCGGCTCCCTCCCACTGGTGCAGGTCCCGTCCCTATTCTTTTGTCTCTGTTTATTCTTTTTTCTTTTGCCCTAACAAGGTACGTGGGGGGGTTTCTTGCCTGAGGTCTGAGGTCTGAGGTCTTCTGCCAGCGTTCGGTGGGTGTTCTATAGGAGAAGTTCCACGTGTAGATGTATTTCTGATGTATCTGTGAGGAGGAAGAGTGATCCCCGCGTCTTACTCTTCCGCCATCTTCTTGCTCCCCCCAGAAATGATGTTCTTATCCTCAGAGATTTTTGAAGTCTGGCAGTCCTGGGCCCCAGTCCTAGCTGTGTCATGAAGCGTGGCCTTCTTCCTCAACCTCTGTGTGTCTGTCTCCTTGTCTTCTCCGGATTTGAAACTCTTCCCTCCTCGTAGCCTTCAGGTCGGGTTTTGTTTTTGTAGGTCTTTTCCTCTTCTTGGGTTTTCTGCCTAGAGAAGTTCCTTTAGCATTTGGTGTAAAGCTGGTTTGGTGGTGCTGAATTCTCTCACTTTTTGCTTGTCTGTAAGGTTTTTAATATCTCTGTTGAATCTCAATGAGATACTTGCTGGGTAGTGTAATCTTGGTTGTAGGTTTTTCTCTTTCATCACTTTAAATATGTCCTAACACTCCCTTCTGGATTGCAGAGTTTCTGCTGAAAGATCAGATGTTAACCTTATGGGGATTACCTTTTATATTATTTGTTCCTTTTTCCTTGCTGCTTTCAATATTTTTCTTTGTATTTAATTTTTGATAGTTTAATTAATATGTGTCTTGACATGTTTCTCCTCGGATTTATCCTGTATGGGACTCTCTGTGCTTCCTGGACTTGAGTGACTCTTTCCTTTCCCATGTTAGGGAAGTTTTCAACTATAATCTCTTCAAATCTTTTGTCAGACCCTTTCTTTTTCTCTTCTTCTTCTTGGAGCCCTATAATTCAAATGTTCATGCATTTAATATTGTCCCAGAGGTCTCTGAGACTGCCCTCAATTATTTTCATTCTTTTTTCTTTATTCTGCTATGCAATAGTTATTTCCACTATGTTATCTTCCAGGACACTTATCCATCTTCTGCATCAGTTATTCTGCTACTGATTCCTTCTAGAGAATTTTTAAGTTCATTTATTGTGTTGTTCATCATTCTTTATTTGCTCTTTAATTCTTCTAGGTCCTTGTTAAATGTTTCTTTTGTTTTCTCCATTCTATTTTCAAAATTTTAGATCATCTTTACTTTCATTATTCTGAATTATTTTCCAGGTAGACTTCCTATTTCCTTTTCATTTTTTGGTCTGGTGGATTTTTACCTTGCTCCTTCATGTGCTGCCTAGTTCTCTGTCTTCTCATTTTGCTTAGCTTACTGTGTTTGAGGTCTCCTTTTCACAGGTTATACGTTCATATTTCCAGTTGTTTTTTGTGTCTGCCTCACTGGGTAAGGTTTGTTCAGTGCGTTTTATAGGCATCCTTGTGGAGGGGACTGGTGCTTTGTTCTGGTGTATGATGCTGGATCTTGTCTTTCTGGTGGGCAAGACTGTGTCTGGCAGTGTGTTTTGTGGTGTCTGTGAACTTAGTATCCTTTTAGGCAGCTTTTCTGCAAATGGGTGGGGTTGTGTTCCTGTCTTGCTAGTTGTTTGCATGTGGTGTCCAGCACTGGAACTTGCTGTCCATTGTCTGGAGCTGGGTCTTAGTGTTGAGACAGAGATCCTTGGGAGAGTTCTCTCTGATTGATATAAGGTAGGGTTGGGAGGTCTCTCATGGACCAATGTCCTGAACTCAACTTTCCTACCTCTGAGGGTCAGGCCTGACACCAGGCTGGGGCACAATGACCCTGTTAGCCACACGGCTCAGAAGAAAAGGGAGAAAAAAGAAAGAAGGAAAATAAATAAATAACAATCAAATTATTAAAATAAAAATATTTTTATTGTATTAAAATAAAAAAGTAATAATAAAAAAGAAGAGAGCAACCAAACCAATAAACAATCATAACAAGCACTAAAAACTATACTAAGATAAACATAAAAATCAGAAACAAGTCAGTCACAGACAGCAAACCCCAAGTCTACAGTTGCTCCCAAAGTTCACCACCTCAATTTAGGGATGATTCATTGTCTCTTCAGGTATTCCACAGATGCAGGGTACATCAAGTTGATTGTGGGGATTTACTCTACTGCTCCTGAGGCTGCACAGAGAAGTTTCCCTTTCTCTTCTTTGTTCACACAGTTCCTGGGGTTCAGCTTTGGTTTTGGCCCCACCTCTGCATGTAGGTCACCCTCAGGCATCTTTTCCCCACCCAGACAGGAGGGGGTTAAAGTAGCAGCTGATTGGGTGGCTCTGGCACCCTCTTGCCAGGGGAGGGAGGGGTACAATAGTTATAATTGGAATGCAGGGCAAGAGTGTGGCAGTAGAAGCCAGCATGATGTTGCAACAGCCTGAGTCATGCTATGACTGCAGAAGCAACATTAGCATTTCATGCCCATCTCTGGGTTCTGAGCTGATAACCACAGCTTGCATCCCTCTCTGGAGCTCGTTTAGTTGGTACTCTGCCTTCTGTGGGCAGAAAGGGAAGGAATCCTGTCTCCTTGTGCACCCAAAACAATGGTCTCTTACCTCTTATGTAGGCCCAGACATTTTCCCGGACTCCCTCCCAGCTAGCTGTGGCACACTAGCCCCCTTCAGGCTGTATTCACACAGCCAAATCCAGTTCTATCCCTGGGATCTCATCTCCAAAGCCCGAGCCTCAGCTCCCAGCTCCCAGCTGCCCTGGTGGGTGAGTAAAAAAGTGTCTTAGGCTGATGAGTGCTGGTCGGCATCCATCCTCTGTGCGGGAATCTCTCTGCTTTGCCCTCTGAACCCCTGTTGCTGTGCTGTCCTCCGTGACTCCGAACACTCCCCCTTACAAACCCCCTGTCTCTGCCAGTGAAGGGGCATCCTAGTGTGTGGAAACTTTTCCTCCTTCACAACTCCCCCCCCCCCCAGAGGTGCAGGTCCTATCCCTATTATTCTGTGTCTGTTTTTCCTTTTTTCTTTTGCCCTACCCAGGTATGTAGGGAGTTTCTTGCTTTCTTGGAAGTCGGAGGTCTTCTGCCAGCATTCTGTAGGTGTTCTGCAGGAGTTGTTCCACATGTAGATGTATTTTTGATGTATTTGTGGGGAGGAAGGTGATTTCTATGTCTTACACCTCTGCCATCTTGAAGGTCCCCCAATATTTTCTTTTTAATTTATTGTATCCTGTCTCCCTCCTGTTAGAAGGTTTGCTTTATGATAGCATGAACCATGTCTGTCTTGGTCTCATAAATTCTCAGACCTTCCAGTGCTGTCTGACATATTGTAATCTCTCAATATATATTTACTGAATGAATAATTGAATAAATTAATAAATTAATGAATTCTCAGAGCCAAAAGAACTAGGCACTAACTACTAGCTGCTAAATTACTATTACACAGGGAATCTATTTTTTTTCCACTGCTGAGGCAAAACCCAATTTTTGTAATGTATATTATTGGTCTTCTTATGTGTTGTACAGTTTGCATTTTTTAAAATATATCTTTATTGGAGTAAAATTGCTTTACAATGCTGTGTTAGTTTCTGCTGTACAACAAAGTGAATCAGTTACATGTATACATATATCCCCATATCCCCTCCCTCTTGAGCCTCCCTCCCACCTTCTCTATCCCACCCCTCTAGGTAGTCACAAAGCAACAAGCTGATCTCCCTGTGCTATGCAGCAGCTTCCCAGTAGCCATTCATTTTACATTTAGTAGTATATATATGTCAATACTACTCTTTAACTTCATTCCAGCTTCCCCTTCCCACCCTGTGTCCTCAAATCCATTCTCTATGTCTGCATCTTTATTTCTGCCCTGCCCCTAAGTTCATCAGTACCATTTTTTTAGATTTCTTATGTGTGCATTAGCATCCAGTATTTGTTTTTCTCTTTCTGACTTCCATCACTCTGGACAGACTCTATGTCCATCCACCTCAATACAAATAACTCAGTTTCAGTCCTTTTTAAGTTTGTATGTTTTTTAAAATTTTATTTCCAGGCTTTGGAGCAAAACAAAAAAATTATTTTCCTATATAAGGTAGAGATCTGAGCCTACCCACCTAAAGCTCATTTCATTATAGAGTTGATAAATTATGTTGACATTTTCCTGGGGGATCTAAAGAAAATTAACTTAGTTTTATATCACACACAAACACACAATGGACAACACAAAATTTTGTACTTGCATGTTTCATATGAATGAAATCAAATCTCTAATATGATAAAATGGTAACCTGTTATAGATCAAACAAAAACACTTTACCAAATTTAGTTTATCTATATTCTTTTGAACTTAGAGATTTCTTTTTTCTTAAAGTTTTAAGAATAGTTGTATTCTAAGTAATTTTCAAATCTGTTTCTTATTTGGCAAACAAACTGAGGTGTGGTTAGAGATGCTCTTCTGTAAAACAACGAGGAATTTCTATAATTCCATTTATTGGCTTCAAGAATGCAAAAAAAGTCCCTATTATTTCTCTTCCTTCACAGATGCTCTTTTCACAGCACCTCATACCTATCTTCAAGAAATATGTGACTCCAGATACCCATGTGTTATGTGTCCTTAAGCCCCCTTGTAATGGTTGGGGCATGGTAGGTTATACTGCAGAAAGTTCACTACCATGTCAAAGCTTAACATAACAAAATGTGTTCCTTTTCCATACAGAGTTCACTGCATATCAGGGTGAGTGTCCAGGAAAACCTCTGTCCATGTAGCAACTCAACAGTACAGGCTACTTCAAACCTGTGGTTCTACCATCTCATCAATAGTTCTCTTAGGTTGCTCAGACAGGAAAGAGGTCATCACAGAGTTAATCCCTGGCTATTCTGTAACTTGGCTTGGAAGTCACACATACAGTTTCTCCCTACAGCCCACTGACCTTAACCAAGCACATCTCTCTGCCTAGTTGTAAGGAGATCGGGGAAAGTGATCTTGCCCTGTGCCCAAGAAAAGAGGAAAACTAAATAGGGTTCAGAACAAGAATTTCCTACTGCGTCTTCCCAATTCCTCTTCTCTTCCTGCCACTAACCTCTTATACTTGGCTGTTCTGGTTCAGATCTAGGTGGGCCTTAAACTTTCACTCTGCTTCCTCTCTTCCCTGCTCCCAAGACCTGTGTACATACTGGCTACTAGGCTGCAAGACCTACAAGGGCAGGAATATTGTCTGTTCTATTCACCAGTGTGTTCCCAGCACATAACACCATGTCTGAAGTTTGAGTCTCTCAATAAAATTTGCTTAAATTAAGAAATATGCTTTCTTTTATGATATTGTCTAATAATATAACAGCATAAACATCTGTTAAATTGTTCAACACTTCCAACTTCTGCTGAAGCATTCACCTGATGCTCCAGTATAGGAGAAAGAAGCACAAATTGTAATAAAAAGAGCCTATTTTTGTGTGTAGTGTTAAGGAGTGTTCTAATTTCATTCTTTTACATGTAACTGTCCAGATTTCCCAGCACCATTTATTGAAGAGACTGTCTGTTTTCCATTTTATATTCTTGCCTCCTTTGTCATAGCTTTGTAGAGATGTGGATGGACCTAGAGACTGTCATAAAGAGTGAAGTAAGTCAGAAAGAGGAAAAAAAATCATATATTAACATATATCTATGTAGAAAAATGGTACAGATGAACCTATTTGCAGGGCAGGAATAGAGACGCAGACATAGAGAATGAATGAGTGGACACAGGGGAGGGAAGGGGGAGTGGGATGAATTGGGAGATTGGGATTGACATATATACATTACCATGTGTAAAACAGGTAGCTAGTGGGAACCTGCTATATAGCACAGGGAGCTCTGTTTGGTGCCCTGTGGTAACCTACATGGGTGGGATGGTGGGGGGGTTCCAAGAGGGAGGGGATATATGTATACATAAAGCTGATTCACTTCATTGTGCAGCAGAAATTAACACTACATTGTAAAACATCTATACCCCAATTTAAAAAAAAAATAGAAAGAGCCATGATCTAATATTTGCTTCTTACGTGATTTTTCTTTGAGTGAAGGATGGTATACATAGTGGCCTGCATCTATGATGCTACTTATCAAGCTACTTTGCAAGCTCTACTTTTATTATTCCCAAAGGGTCTGAATAGTTTATCTATTTGATGTGCAGAAGCCCCAGTTTTGTCCACCTCAGGAAGGAATTTGTATACTTGAGAAAGAAGTCTAATGCTGTGCATTCCACTCCTGGTTTTGAACTTACCTTCTCCTTGCCTGTTTTCTACCTCCCACCTCTGGCCCCTTTGTCATAGCTTTGTAGAGCATCTCCAGTTACCTCAAGGTGTTTTGAATTTCCAAAACAATTTTCAACATAAAATTAAATTTTAATTCCTTTTAACTAGCCAAAAATAAATAAAACACCAGCAGTGTTGCAAAATTGAACAAGAGGCTATCACACAACTCAAAGGGCAAAGGGGGAAGATTCTAAGTCTTGATGGTATTTCTCCAGTTGATTACACTGTCCCTGTATTTGGAAGGCAGTCTTCTTATTAAGCATCTTGATATTCCTGGGTCACCATTTGTAGACATTCAGAGGCAAAACTTTACATGAAGTTTTTAATAAGAAAGAAAACAGATAGGAAATACAAAGGGAAACATGAAAAATAAATTTTTGTTGAGAATATTCCATTATCTATACAAGATATCTTTTCAAAATTTTCTTACACAGATGTATATATACATATGTGTGTGTGGATATGTGTGTGTAAAACGTCAACAGAAATCTGTCTTCTTAGCTTCAACTTACACTTAAAGAATGTTTAATTTTAAATTCGATTTTAAAAACTTCATATTCTCCATTGTCTTAGCAAGTCTCCCTGACATAACATAAACAAAGTAAGCAGAAAACAATTTAATACAGCCTCCTAATGCAAATTTCATCACTTATTTCCATTTTTGCTTTGGCCTACTTCAACCTCCCTGTGCCTTAATATAAGTATGAAAAGCTATGTCAGAGCAAGCCTTCAGTAACCAGCCATTTATTACCCTTAAGTTAAAGTCACTAAAGTGTCTCTGAAGCAGAAAGTTCACTACACTGGAAAAAAATCAATAAGACTCTCCCACTTTGTATGGAAAACTCATATCCTTTTGCTTCAAGTGAGAACTTCTTAAAGTCTGAGACCCTAGCCTGTCACCCCAACTCTGTAAGGGCTGAATAAATTTACCATCCCCATTACTACATACACTTTTTTTGGAGGAGGGAAAGGGTGAGTGCCCAAGATTGACTGATTCTGAGTTTCTATTCCACTCTTAACTCAAGAATCAATATTTAAATAAAGATGTGGGGTTTTTTTTTTCTTTTTTTTTTCCTTTCTTTTTCCTTTCTCAATTGGAATATTAAATTTCTGAGATGTCAGTAATGCCTTGATGGGCTAAGGACTTGAATCACCTGGAAAGTTTAAATTGTAACTTAGCTCCAGGCTCTCAGTGGGAAAAGTGGCCCAAGATAGTGAGCTATGCTGAGATAGGTGGAAATATTGACCCCAGAGAAGCAGAGAAGTTAGGAAAAGGCTAAAGAATGAGACAAAGGGCTGTAAGAAAGAAGACTGGGAAGGGGCTGATTGTTATCAAATGGGAGTGAAAAAAATGTGAAGGGCCTGATGTTTGTACCTTACTTGCAAACTAAGAAGGAGTAAGCTCTGCTCTGAAGGGAGACATTATCTTGATTACACTGGACAGTATAGAAAATGCTCTCTGCTCCAGAGGGAGACACGATCTCCATCTTCCAAGATATTTTTCTATACAACCGTCCTTGGAAAGAGAGTTCAGAAACAAAGAAGGAGAAGAGCCTCTGCTCCCAAGACTTGATGGAACATGAGAGACCAGTGAAGAATTGTCTCCCAAAGGTGTGTGTGCAGCATCTGAGAGAGATCACACTGGACACAGTCTTATTTCAGCATTTCTCCCATATTTTCATTACATTTTCAGAAATGTAGATGTTTAATATGTCTGCATATGGTAGATGTTTCCATTCTGTGTTAATGATATCATAAGAATATAAGAATATACACTCATGTACACACACTTGTATACACATGCACAGATTTCTTTCTTTATGATATCCCTGCATTCAACTCACTATAGTTCAAAATCAGGATTGATTAAGAAAACTTATCCCCTCTTTCAATAATTGTTAAAGTTCATCACAGGCTCTCCTAGTCCAATTAAAGTACCCTATTCAGTTCCCTCTGATAAAGTGGGTTTTTTTGTTTGTTTGTTTTCCCAAAACCGTTTATTAAGGCATGGTTCACTTAAAAAAGCTGTACATATTTAATGAATATAACTTGATGAATCTAGAGATACATATACATTCATGAAATCATCACCACCATCAGGGCTATAAACATATTTGTCACCTCCTAAAGTTTCCTTTTGGCTCTTTATTTTTATTATAATTATTTGTGTGTGTGTGTGTGTGGTAAAAACACTTAGCATAAGATCTACCCTCTAATGAATCTTAAATATGTAATATATTATTGTTAGTTATAAAGACTATGTTGTGTAGCAGATCTCTGGAATTTACTTATCTTGCATAACTGAAACTCTGAACCCTTTGACCATCACCTCCCCATCCCACCCTGCAATCAGTCCCTGGTAACCACTATTCTAGTCTCTGCTTCTATGAATTTGACTATTTTAGATTCCACACCTAATATCATATAGTATGTGTTTTTCTGTGTCTGACTTATTTAGCTTAGCATAACATCCTCCAGGTTCATCCATTGTTGTCACAAATGGCAGTATTTCCTTATTTTTTAAGGCTGAATAATATTTCACTATATGCATATACAATATTTTCTTTATTCTTTCATCTGTTAATAGACATTTAGATTTTGTTCATATTTTGACTACTGTGAATATTGCTTCGATAAACATGAGAGTGCAGGTATCATTATGAGTTTCTGATTAAAATTCCTTTGGGTGGATACCCAGAAGTGGGATTGCTGGATCTCATGGTAGTTTTATTTTAATTTTTTGAGGAACCACCATACTGTTTCCCATAATGGCTGCACTAAATCACATTCCCATCAGTAATATAAAAGGATTACTTTTTCTCTACATCCTTGTCAACACATTATCTTTTGTTTGTTTGTTCTTTGATTATAACCATCCTAAAAGTTGTGAGGTGATATCTCATTGTGGTTTTGATTTGCACTTCTCTGATTATTAGTGATGTTGAGCAACTTTGCATATTAACTTTTGGTGTCACCAACCTATATATGAATTTATGTAAAGCTAAGGAGACTCTTTTTGGACCAAGGCAAACACAAAGCTAATGTTACATACAGTGTCAGAGATTACAGACTCCAAGTGTCATATTCACAGGTGCCTTCATCTCAACATCATTGGTTTTGTAAGAAGAAAAAATACATGTTAACTGTAGGAAAAATTAGATTAATTGGCATTTGCTGAGAGTGTCATATTCAAATTTAGGAATTTTCTATATAATAGGAAGAGAGCAACATTTGTTTCACCCTTATATGCAGAATATTTTTTTAAATAATAATAATTCACTTTTCTGCCTTTGGTCATAACATTTTATTGGAGCTTCAGATTCTGTCCTTGGTGTTATAACTAGGAAATTGATTCACTTTGTATTAATATCAAGTTAGCTATGCATATTTTAGGACAGGGATCACAGACTATCTATACAATGATCAGGCAGATAAAGTAAATAATAAAGCAGAGTACCTGGCATACAAAGAATACTGTGGTATAAGAAGAGAATAGTGTGTGACAATAAAGATAAGTGATACTCAGCTTCAGTGTGAGATGGTAATAAGGAGTAATGGGGACTGTGGCAAACCAGAGAGTGAATGAAAGTAGGTACTGCTATCAGCTGTGGCAAATCACTGGCCACATTAAATGCTGTCTCTGTATTATAAGATATTCCTTTTATTTTTCAAGATAAGATGCAAATACATGTTTTTGCATGAAATTTCCAATTTTAAACATGTTTTTAAAACATTTTAAACATATTTTTAAAGCAGTATATGGATTAAATTATGTCCATACATTCATCATATTTGGCCCATACCATGAGACATTTCTGTTTAGGAGATTAAGATGAACATGTTTTGTCCCAGAATTTACTTTAATGATGTTTTTAAAATGAAATATATATAGACTACATTTTAAAATTTCAGTTATTCAAGAATAATGGTTAAAATAAGGTTTTACTGACACTTTACATTTATTGTTTTCTAATTTGAAAAGTGTTTTCCTACACCTTAGCTCACTTGTACCTTTGAACATTCAGTAAAATATTCAGAGCATTAAAAGAATACCCCTGTTTGTACATAAGAAATTTGAAGTTCAAAGGAAAGTTGGAGTTCAAACATCGCATAGCTAGGGAAGCAAGGAGAGAGAATAAGAAATGGAGTCTTAAGACTTCTTCTCAAGCATCATTTCTTCTGTTTCACTCTGTCTCATATAGTAGATGTTTCCACCCTCTGTTCACTATTCAAGGGGATATAACATTTAATGAATACCTACTGCACGTTAGACACTGTGCTAGGCATAACAAGTCTATGTGCTAGTTGATATGTTCCCATTTAACATGCAAAGAAACTAAGGCATAGATATAAGAAATTCAACCAAAGCACACATAGAAGAAGTGGCAGAGTCATTCTTGGAACACAGATGTCTGAATTTAGAGTCTCTTCTCTGGCTGGAGAGTTCAGCAAGCTCATAGTAATGGTTGATGGCAGAAACTCCAGAAGAGGGAATGTATACAGGAGTGATGTAACTTACCACCTCCTCCGTCTCTGTTAAGTTTTGGTAAATGGAGCCATGTGCTTGACTAGAGCTGTAAGCTATAACTTGATTATGACAGTCATGGGGCTTTTGATCCCATCCTATGTACTAGGAGCATAAAAGGAGAAGGTGGCAGTCTGAGCTCAGGATTTACATTTGACTCTTTCTAGCCTTCATCTTTTCCCTCTACACCAGAAACAGCAATATTCCCACCCTGTCCACATCCCCAGAGTTAGACAGTCTGCATGTCCCAAACTCCAATGGGGCAGTGTTAGTACTTCCTGATGCTGATCCCTGGCCAAGGATGATTGTCCTGGGGGAGGGAATCTAAAAAAGTGGGCCAACTGGGTTCTTTTTTTGATTGGGAGAAGAAAAGCAAAACAAAACATTACAGAAACAGAGTTGATCAGTGTAGGGTGTGCTTGAGCTAAGAGGTCATGTGGACTCTGGGCTTGAGACCACCAGTTAGATCAGTCTTAATACACCTGTGAAAATGGGAGTGAGAAAGAGTTTGCAAAAGGACAAAAGAGATGGTGAACGTGTTTATATTGTTTACTACTTTCCAGGTGTTGTTCAAATTATTTTACATGTCTACTCCCAACAACAATTTGAGTTTATGAATAAGATAATAAAGGACGAGAGAGGGTAAGTGACTTGCCTGAGATCACACAGCTAGTAAGTAGTAGAGCAAGGGTACAGACACAAAATACGTACACATAATCCCTATGCTCTCTTCTCTGTCTAATCAGACACTCTAGTCCTTTCTAAGTCCTCATCCTCTTTGACCCTTGCATCATCAGGGATGATGACCTCTTCTCCTTTGACTTTCTTAATTATTCATTAACCTGGCTGTCCTCTTGTTTTCCTCCTCCAGCTTCCAAAGACTGTGTGTACCCAAGGTCTTGACTTATTTCTCTTCTCACAGCTCTCTACATTATCTATGTCTACTTTTTCCTAAAGCATTATTACTTTATGAGGTCATAAAGCACTGGCTTCCTGTCCTCTCAAAGTGTTAGTTCTTATCTCTGGATTTGAACATTTTGAGTGTATGGCTCCAATATTTATCCTCTAATTTGGTTATTAATTTCCATGTCTGATCTAAAAATTAATATATAATTATATAGAATATTCATCTTTCTAGCCCCAAATCATCTATCATGTGCTGATTTTCCTGTGTTGTTTGTTTTGATTTTACTGCTAATTATATTACCAACCTCTAGTCACTATTCCTTAAAAAAAACATTTAAAAACTCAGTGGTTCATCCCCTGATCCCCCAGTTTCCTTGTTTGTTTATCTACACTATTTCATTTGTCATGAATTTTTATTCTCAGGTTATCTCCATCTGAAAAACCTTATTCATTCTTCCATTCAAGTGCCATTTTTTCTATGTAAATTTCTCTCTGCAAGAAGGGAGTAAGCTTTTTTCCATTTAAGCACCCACAGTGTCCCTTAGTATGCATTGTCATCATTGTTTTGCTGTATACATTTGTTTGCATATGTGCACTGTGAACTTGGGTAAGTTCCTTGAGGATACGGAATAAGGACTTTGTTAAGGCTGTAGCAACATCCCTCGCTGTGCTTAGCATAATGCCTTACACAAGTTGGTAATTTTTAATATCATCATCTACTTGGCTTAAAACACTCACAACCTTTAGGTAAATAAAGTGAAAAAGAAAACAAAAAGGGGGGAAGGAAGGAAGGAAGGAAGGAAGGAAGGAAGGAAGGAAGGAAGGAAGGAAGGAAGCAGGGGGAAGAAAAGGAAGGAGGGAGGAAAGACAGGAGGGAGGGAAGGAAGAAAGAAAAGAAAAAATTGAAAAAGCAAAAAACTAGCAAAGATTTAATACTCATTGAATTTAACTTGTCTTGGTGAATAAATCCCATGTTTTAAAAAGTGAACATTTATGCACTATGGGATTATGATTTTCCTGCTCAGGACCCAAATGACATATCATAAGCAGTGCACCAATGATCGCATGATCATTGTGAGATCCATGGCTTCCATAAATACTGCTTATGAAACATCCACTGGGCATCACTGTACTTTCAGTATATATCAGGATGAAGTAACACTGTGGGCCCTTCACATGAGAATTGTTAAAGTATATCTGGGAGTGGATTGGACAGTGGTATCTTGACTGAAGCCAAAATGCCCATGAGGAGCCAAAGGAGTCTCATGCACACCTAAGTCACTTGCTTGCAGTCCCATGGTCTGACTGTAAAGATCTGTGGCAGAAGTCAACCAGTGTTAACGATGTATAGAAGCAATCCATAGCAGCTTCTTTTGTAGTGCCACCAGGTGATTTTGCCCCAGAAAATTCATCCACAAATAAACACTTTGGCCTTCACTTGAGGTCTGCAAAAAATACATAGACCAAGTCCTCTCTCAGAGGTGTTTCTCTATAAATAAGAGGTGCCATCAAGGGGTAAGAGAGATTAACATTTCAATCAAATGATCCCAGTTACCTGTTTGTTTAACATAGTAACATTGCCTCAACAACAGCCAATGTGACTCATTGAACGTAGTTCCCTGGTGAAGACTTGCACTGGGCCTGGGCATGCTTGCCTTGTAGGGGGAGGCTTCATTACTTCTCAGATAATCACACTCCACTCCCAAGGCCCCAGGAAGAAATTAGAAGAGAAACCAATTCAGGGAATCTCTGTAAACCCTTTTGGGGGTTGATCATGTCCTGTTCTTCTTAATGTTTAAGTTTCTGTTGCCTGAAAAGACTTAACTATGAGAATTTACTGCTCCTTGGTTAAGAATTTTACAATAGTCTCCAATTCTTTAGCCAAGAGGAACTTCACTGATTAGGTTAGATTTTAGCCTCTGATCATTTATCATTTTCCTTCTTTGCCTTAAGCAATGAGAATGAAAATTACATAAAACTCTCTAGTAATTTTTTCTCTTATATCAAATGACCTGAAAATGGGTTGATTTGTTACCCTCTCTGAAGTGTGAATTGTAATTGATACTCAGTAGAAAGTCTCTAAATTGGGGGTTCCCTAGTGGTGGAATGGTTAAGCATCCACCTGCCAATGTAGGGGACACAGGTTCGAGCCCTGGTCTGGGAAGATCCCACATGCCACAGAGCAACTAAGCCCATGAGCCACAATGGCTGAGCCCACGTGCCACAACTACTGAGGTCCTCATGCCTCATGTAGTTGGAGCCCATGCTTCACAACAAGAGAAGCCACTGCAGTGAAAAGGCCACAAACCACAACAGACTGGCCTTCACTTGTTGCAACTAGAGATAGACTGCATGTAACAATGGAGACCCAACACAGCCAATGATAAATAAACAAATTTATTTTAAAAAAATGTTTCTCCTTTAAGAAAAAAAGAAAGTCTCTAAATTGAGAACATGACTGAATGACATTAACTTCACACAATATGCTATCTCAAATTATTTTAGTATTAGCTGTGGCACCTCAGACGTTGTCAGGGTAAAAATGGTTCAGTATTTTCTCCCCACTTATAAAGCTGGAATTAATGGATGCTGTGTTGGTTTACAAAGAGTCTCTTGCACTCAACTATCCCGAGGGGAAACAGAGAATTTTGAAGACAGGTAATATGAATCTCAAGTGCTGACTATAAACACTTGACTGAAGTATCAAAAAACCTTCATGAAACATATATTTAAAAAAGGAAGCCAGTGGCAAGCAGAACTGATGGGAAGTGGTCTAAAGGATGGAATGAAAGAAAAAGCAAGTATTTATTCATCACTTACAGTATACCAGACACTGTGCTTTGTACTAAACACATTATTGCATTAATCTTCTCAACATTAATATACAATAACTATTGTCACATTCCTCTTCAATAAGGAAATATCAGGTCCAGAAAGGTAAAATAAGTTGCTTAAGATCACACAGTAACTCAGTGTAAGGGCAAGAAAACAGAGTTCTGATGGCCTAGGTTCCAAATACCAAGCAGTTTTATTTTCTCCTTCTCCCTCAGTTATCAATAATTATATATTTTCTTAAGATATTTTTATCTCCATAGTTTTACTTTGAAGAAAAGATAGTAAAACAAAATAATAATGTAGGTAAAATAAAGTTATTGATCTGGCAAGTCACTGTCACAATACTCTTCATCACACCTAATAGCGCCCTCCAACACCAGTTTTATTGACATTTGTTGAAGCAGACTTAGCCATTTTTCTTGTCTCCCTCTTCCCCACCCATCTCTGCCCCAGGATAGATTCCCTCTACTTCCCTTTTACGTTAAAATGTACTTGAGCCTTACAAACAATACATTTTCAATCTAGTCCCTCAATAGAGAAATAATTTGACATAGATTGAAAAATAACACAAGAGAGTTTTGTTTTGTTTTGCTTTTATTACATAAAGTAAAATGAGACTGATGTTTAATAGACTATTTGGGCAAAAATTAGTTTGTCTGATGTTTTTTCACGAGCATGCCTTGACTCTCTTCAATTGCTAACATATCTAGTCACTTTACGGGTTACTTTACATTTATTTTTCACCTGAAACAGGGATAACTTGTGTCCATCTATCACAGCCTTCTATGCCTCCTTGGTCTCAGACACAGGAATTGGCTTGAAAAGCACAGTTCTGAAATAAAGCAGGCCTATCCATAATGCCCATTAATGCAGTGTCCTCAGCCAGACAGCATCATTTATAACCCTGAGAGTGAGGCTGGAACAACTCCATACCTGCAGCTTCAGCTCACCAATTTATGCAGCCAGAGCCAATGACTCAGGCAGTCAGAAATCTCACAAGGAGCAGTAAACACACACTCACACACACAGAAAAAAGAGATGTAGATAGAGATGTTCATATAATGAGAATCAGATCAATGAGGATATAATCAACTTGAGAAATAAAAATCCAGGAAAACAATCAGGTCAGGTCATGATTAGTGTCTGAAGGACAAGAGGGAAACAAAATGTTTCATAAGATTTTGGTGACAAATTCTTTTTTTTTTCTAAATTATTTATTTATTTTGGCTGTGTTGGGTCTTTGTTGCTATGCATGGGCTTTCTCTAGTTGCGGCAATCAGGGGCTACTCTTCATTGCAGTGTGTGGGCTTCTCATTGCAGTGGCTGCTCTTGCTGTGGAGCATGGGCTGTAGGTGTATGGGCTTCAATAGTTGTGGTGTGTGGGCTCAGTAGTTGTGGACTTCCCAGACCAGGGATCGAACCCATGTCCCCTGCATTGGCAGGCAGATTCTTAACCACTGTGCCACCACGGAAGTCTGGTGGAAAATTCTTAAAGAGGCCTTTACTTCCTCATACCATTTGGACACAGCATGTACATTTACACCAAATTCTTACCCAACTAGGGGTTTGTACAAAATGAATCTTTGATAAAATTGGGTCAAATTAATAAAGGGGAGTTATATGGCACTGGGTGTTCATTGGCTAGTTAGCCTTTGAGAGATTTAACACAGAGATGGAGTGTTGAGTGAGAGAAGCCTTAATTTATCCCTTAAGGAAAGTATTTGATGGAAATTAATGGCTATAAATAATTATGCACAATGAACAATTAATAAGGATTTGTTAAGGCATAAAAGTAGGAACAAAACTGTGGAAGTTTTAATTACAACTGACTAGACTTCTGCCACCATCTTCAGAGAAGACTCTTTCTCAACAGACTCTACTGACTCTTGACGTTCTGATTTATTGGTAAAGACTTAAGCCTTCAGATGAAAGGGGTCTGGCAGAAGCTGAGCAAAAGAAAAAGAGACACTCACATCTAAATTTATTCTGGTGAAACATTTGAATTTCAACTATGATGCAAATAAAATCTTTAAAGTTTCCAGTAAGAAAAGATAAAACCTACAGCAAAAACTACTAACTTACAATGGACTGAGACTCAGACCATCTTAGATTTGCAACAGAATGAAGAAAAACAGCAATGCAGTGTCTGCAAAGATAGGAAGAGAAATGAGATTGAAACCTAAATATAATAGCATTCAATTAGGGGGAGGAAATGAATGCCTTTTTCAGATATTTAATGGCCAACAAAATGTATCTGGGGAAAAAATGGAGCATGCACTCCAAAAAAACAAAAAGTAAATTCCAAAAAAAAGAGAAGGAAATGACATATAGGGAATAGTGAGACTCAAATTTAAGAATCATGGAA
Organism: Kogia breviceps; assembly: GCF_026419965.1. Taxonomy (NCBI): domain Eukaryota; kingdom Metazoa; phylum Chordata; class Mammalia; order Artiodactyla; family Physeteridae; genus Kogia; species Kogia breviceps. Next base: position 28,644,998 of record NC_081328.1, read on the forward strand.
GGAAAAGGTGGAGATAGAAAGTGAAAAGGTCTAAGGGTTTTGTTTTGTTTCAGGGTTGAGAGTAGATAGAAAAACATACCAGTTAATAGATGTTTATTAAAAATTTAAGGGAGGAGCTTCAAAGATGGCAGAAGAGTAAGACGTGGAGATCACCTTCCTTCCCACAAATACATCAGAAATACATCTACACATGGAACAACTCCTACAGAACACCCACTGAATGCTGGCAGAAGACCTCAGACCTCCCAAAAGGCAAGAAACACCCCACGTACCTGGGTAGGGCAAAAGAAAAAAGAATAAACAGAGACAAAAGAATAGAGATGGGACCTGCACCAGTGGGAGGGAGCTGTGAAGGAGGAAAGGTTCCCACACACTAGAAGTCCCTTCATGGGCAGAGACTGAGGGTGGCAGACAAGGGGAACTTCGGAGCTGCGGAGGAGAGTGCAGTAACAAGGTGCGGAGGGCAAAGCGGATGGATTCCTGCAGAGGACCGGTACCAACCAGCACTCACCAGCCCGAGAGGCTTGTCTGCTCACCCACTGAGAAGGGCGGGGGCTGGGAACTGAGACTTGGGCTTCTGTCTGAAGCCGGGAGAGGACTGGAGTTGGAGGTGTGAACACAAACTGAAGGGGTTAGTGCACCACGGCTAGCCGGGAGGGAGTCCAGAAGAAGTCTGGAGCTGCCAAAGAGGCAAGAGACCTTTTATTCCCTCTTTGCTTCCTGGTGCACGAGGAGAGGGGTTTAAGCATGATGCTTAAAGGAGCTCCAGAAACGAGTGCAGAGCTACCGAAGAGACAAGAGACTTTTTCTTGCCTCTTTGTTTCCTGGTGTGCGAGGAGAGGGGATTAAATGTGCCAAGTAAAGGAGTTCCAGAAACGGGCGTGAGCCGTGGCTATCAGTGCGGACACCAGAAACAGGCGTGGGATGCTAAGACAGCTGCTGCCACCTCCAAGAAGTCTGTGTGCAAGCACAGGTCACTTTCCACACCTCCCCTCCCAGGAGCCTGTGCAGCCCACCACTGTCGGGCTCCCAGGATCCAGGGACAGCTTCCCTGGGAGAACACATGGCACGCCGCAGGCTAGTGCAGCATCACACCAGCCTCTAACCGCGGGCTTGCCCCTCATCCGTGCCCCTACGTCCTCCCGGCCTTAGCGAGCCAGAATCCCCGAATCAGCTGCTCCTTTAACCCCATCCTGTCTGAGCGAAGAGCAGACGCCCTCCGATGACCTACGCACAGAGGTGGGGCCAAGTCCAAAGCTGAACCCCAGGAGCTGTGTGAACAAAGAAGAGAAAGGGAAATTTCTCCCACCAGCCTCAGGAGCAGCAGATTAAATCTCCACAATCAACTTGTTGTACTCTGCTTCTCTGGAATACCTGAATAGACAGTGAATCATTCCAAGTTGAGGAGGTGGACTTAAGGAGCAAGATATATTATTATTTTCCCCTTTTTCTCTTTTTGTGACTGTGTATGTGTGTGCTGCTGTGAGAGATTTTGTCTGAATAGTTTTGTTTTCACCATTTGTCCTAGGGTTCTGACTGAACTGTTTTTTTGTTTGTTTGTGTTTGTTTTATAAAATGTTTCTTCTTAATAATTATTTTTTATTTTAATAACTTTAATTTATTCTACTTTATTTTATCTTCTTTCTTTCTTTCTTCTTTTCTTTCTTCCTTTCTTCTCTCCTTTCTTCCTGTCTTCCTTCCTTTCTTGCTTCCTTCCTTCCTTCCTTCATTTCTTCCTTCTTTCCTTCCCTTCTTCCTTCCTTCCATCCTTGCTTTCTTTCCTTTCTATTTTTTCTCCCTTTTATTCTGAGCCATGTGGATTAAAGGCTCTTGGTGCCCCAGCTAGACGTCAGGGCTGTGTCTCTGAGGTGGGAGAACCAACTTCAGAACACCAGTCCATAAGAGACCTCCCAGCTCAATGTAACATCAAATGCTGAAAATCTCCCAGACATCTCAATCTCAACACCAAGACCCAGCTTCACTCAACGACCAGCAAGCTACAGTGCTGGACACTCTATGGCCAACAACTAGCAAGAAAGGACTACAGCCCATCCATTAGGAGAGAGGCTGCCGAAAATCATAATAAGGCTACCGACATCCCAAAACACACCACCAGAAGTGAACCTGCCCACCAGAAAGACAAGATCCAGCCTCATCCACCAGAACATAGGCACTAGTCACCACAAACAGGAAACCTAGTCAACCCACTGAACCAACCTTAGCCACTGGGGACAGACACCAAAACAATGGGAACTATGAACCTGCAGCCTGCAAAACAGAGACCCCAAACACAGTAATCAAAATGAAAAGACAGAAAAACACACAGCAAATGAAGGGGCAAGGTAAAAACCCAACAGACCTAACAAATGAAGAGGAAATAGGCAGTCTACCTAAAAAGAATTCAGAATAATGATAGTAAAGATGATCCAAAATCTTGGAAATAGGATAGATAAAATGCAAGAAACATTTAACAAGGACCTAGAAGAATAAAGAGGAAGCAAGCAATGATGAGCAACACAATAAATGAAATTATAAATACTCTAGATGGGATCAATAGCAGAATAACTGAGGCAGAAGAACGGATAAGTGACCTGGTAGATAAAATAGTGGAAATAACTACTGCAGAGCAGAATAAAGAAAAAAGAATGAAAAGAACTGAGGACAGTCTCAGAGACCTCTGGGACAACATTAAATGCACCAACATTCAAATTGTATGGGTCTCAGAAGAAAAAGAGAAAAAGAAAGGGACTGAGAAAATATTTGAAGAGATTATAGTTGAAAACTTCCCTAATATGGGAAAGGAAATAGTCAGCTAAGTCCAGGAAGGACAGAAAGTCCCATACTGGATAAATCCAAGGAAAAACACGCCAACATACATTTTAATTAAACTATCAAAAATTAAATACAAAGAAAACATATTAAAAGCAGCAAGGGAAAAATAACACACAAGGGAATTCCCATAAGGTTAACAGCTGATCTTTCAGCAGACTCTGCAAGCCAGAAGGGAGTGGCAGGACATATTTAAAGTGATGAAGGAGAAAAACCTACAACCAAGATTACTCAACCCAACAAGGATCTCACTCAGATTTGATGGAGAAATTAAAAGCTTTACAGACAAGCAAAAGCTGAGAGAGTTCAGAACCACCAAACCAGCTTTATAACAAATGCTAAAGGAACTTTTGTAGACAAGAAACACAAGAGAAGGAAAAATCCTACAAGAACAAACCCAACCCAATTAAGTAAATGATAATAGGATCATACATATCGATAATTACCTTAAATTTAAAGGGATTAAATGCTCCCACCAAAAGACACAGACTGGCTGAATGGATACAAAAACAAGACCCATATATATGCTGTCTACAAAAGACCCACTTCAGACCTAGGGACACATAAAGACTGAAAGTGAGGGGATGGAAAAAGATATTCCATGCAAATGGAAATCAGAAGAAAGCTGGAGTAGCAATTCTCATATCAGACAAAATAGACTTTAAAATAAAGACTATTACAAGAGACAAAGAAGGAAACTACATAATGATCAAGGGATCGATCCATGAAGAACATAAAAAAATTGTAAATATTTATGCACCCAACATAGGAGCACCTCAATACATAAGGCAAATACTAACAGCCTTAAAAGGGGAAATCGACAGTAACACAATTATAATGGGGGACTTTAACACCCCACTTTCACCAATGGACAGATCATCCAAAATGAAAATAAATAAGGAAACACAAGCTTTAAATGATACATTACACAAGATGGACTTAATTGATATTTATAGGACATTCCATACAAAAAAAACAGAATACACATTTTTCTCAAGTGCTCATGGAACATTCTCCAGGATTGATCATATATTGGGTCACAAATCTAGCCTTGGCAAATTTAAGAAAATTGAAATCGTATCATGTATCTTTTCCGACCACAATGCTATGAGACTAGATATCAATTACAGGAAAAGATCTGTAAAAAATACAAACACATGGAGGCTAAACAATACACTACTTAATAACGAAGTGATCACTGAAGAAATCAAAGAGGAAATCAAAAAATACTTAGAAACAAATGACAATGGAGACACGATGACCCAAAACCTATGGGACACAGCAAAAGCAGTTCTCAGAGGGAAGTTTATAGCAATACAATCCTACCTTAAAAAACAGGAAATGGGGAGTGAGAAGATGGTGGAAGAGTAAGACGCGGGGATCACCTTCCTCCTCACAGATACATCAGAAATACATCTACACGTGGAACTTCTCCTATAGAACACCTACCGAACGCTGGCAGAAGACCTCAGACCTCCCAAATGGCAAGAAACTCCCCACGTACCTGGGAAGGGCAAAAGAAAAAAGAATAAACAGAGACAAAAGAATAGGGACGGGACCTGCACCAGTGGGAGGGAGCCGTGAAGGAGGAAAGGTTCCCACACGCTAGAAGCCCCTTCGTGGGCAGAGACTGTGGGTGGCGGAGGGGGAAGCTTCGGAGCCGTGGAGGAGAGCGCAGCAACAGGGTGCGGAGGGTAAAGCAGAGAGGTTCCTCAGAGGATAGGTGCCTATCAGCACTCACCAACCTGAGAGCCTTGTCTGCTCACCCGCTGGGTCGGGCAAGGCTGGGAACTGAGCCTTGGGCGGATCCCAGGGAAAGGTCTGGAGTTGGCAGAGTGAAAGCAGCCTGACGGGGTTAGTGCACCATAGCTGGCCGGGAGGGAGTCCGGGAGAAGTCTGGAGCTGCCGAAGAGGCAAGAGACCTTTTCTTCCCTCTTTGCCTCCTGCTGCGCGAGGAGAGGGGTTTAAGCGCGCCACTTAAAGGAGCTCCAGAAACGGGCGTGAGCTGCGGCTGTCGGCACAGACAACAGAGACGGGCGTGGGATGCTAGGGTTGCTACTGCCACCACCAAGAGGCCTGTGTGCGAGCACAGGTCACTCTCCACACCGCCCCTCCCGGGAGCCTGTGCAGCCCGCCACCGCCAGGGTCCCGGGATCCAGGGACTGCTTCCCCGGGAAAATGCATGGTGCACCTCGGGCAGGTGCAGCGTCACACTGGCCTCTGCCACCACGGACTCGCCCCACATCCGAGCCCCCACCCCTCTGCCTGAGTGAGCCAGAGACCACGAATCAGCTGCTTGATTAACCCCGCCCTGTCTGAGTGAAGGGCAGACGCCCTTGAATGACCTACATGCAGAGGCGGGGCCAAGTCCAAAGCTGAACGCCAGGAGCTGTGCGAACAAAGAGAGGGGGAGGTCTCTCCCAGCAGCCTCAGAAGCACCAGGTTAAAGCTCCACAGTCAAATTGAAGTGCCCCGCATCTGTGGAAAACCTGAATAGACAGCAAAATATCCCAAGTTGAGGCGGTGGACTTTGGGTGCAAGATATACTATTATTTTCCCCTTTTCTCTTTTTGTGAGTGTGTATGTGAGTGCTGCTGTGTGAGATTTTGTCTGTATAGCTTTATTTTCACCATTTGTCCTAGGGTTAGACCAACCGGTTTTTTTGGTTTTTTTTTTTTAATAGAAATTTTTCTTCTTAATAATTATTTTTTTATTTTAATAACTGTATTTTACCCTACTTTATTTTGTCTTCTCCCCTTTCTTTCTTCCCTGCTTTCTTTCCTGTTGCTCTCCTTCCTTCCTTCCTCCCTTCCTTCCTTTATTCCCTCCTTCCTTCCTCCCTTCCTTTCTTCCTCCCTCCCTTCCTTTCTTCCTTCCTTCACTGCCTTCCTCCTTCCTTCCTTCCTTTCTTGCCTTTCTATTTTTTTCTCCCTTTTATTTTGAGCGGTGTGGATTAAAGGCTCTTGGCACTCAGGCCAGGTGTCAAGGCTGTGTCTCTTAGGTGGGAGAACCAACCTCAGGACACTGGTCCAGAAGAGACCTCTCAGCTCCACGTAATATCAAATGGTGAAAATCTCCCAGAGATCTCCATCTCAACACCAAGACCCAGCTTCACCCAAGGACCCGCAACGAACAGTGCTGGACATCCTATACCCAAAAAAGAGCAAGACAGGTCTACAGCCCCATCCATTAGCAGAGAGGCTGCCTAAAATCATAATAAGGCTACCAACATCCCCATACACACCACCAGACGTGGACCTGCCCACCAGAAAGACAAGATATAGCCTCATCCACCAGAACAGAGGCACTAGTCGCCCCAACCAGGAAACCTGCTCAACCCACTGAACGAACCTCTGCCACTGGGGACAGCCACCAAAAACAGAGGGAATTACGAACCTGCAGCCTGCAAAAAGGAGACCCCAAACACAGTAAGATAAGCAAAATGAGAAGACAGAAAAACACACAGCAGATGAAGGAGCAAGATAAAAATACACCAGACCTAACAAATGAAGAGGTAATAGCCAATCTACCTGAAAGAGAATTCAGAATAATGATAGTAAAGATGATTCAAAATCTTGGAAATAGAATAGACAAATTGCAAGAAACAGTTAACAAGGACCTAGAAGAAATAAAGAGGAAGCAAGCAATGATGAGCAACACAATAAATGAAATGAAAAATACTCTAGATGGGATCAATAGCAGAATCACTGAGGCAGAAAGACAGATAAGTGACCTGGAAGATAAAATAGTGGAAATAACTACTGCAGAGCAGAAGAAAGAAAAAAGAATGAAAAGAACTGAGGACAGTCTCAGAGACCTCTGGGACAACATTAAATGCACCAACATTCGAATCATAGGGGTCCCAGAAGAAGAAGAAAAAAGAAAGGGACTGAGAAAATATTTGAGGAGATTATAGTTGAAAACTTCCCTAATATAGGAAAGGAAATAGTCAATCAAATCCAGGAAGCACAGAGAGTTCCATACAGGATAAACCCAAGGATAAACACGCCAAGACACATAATAATCAAACTGTCAAAAATTAAATACAAAGAAAACATATTAAAAGCAGCAAGGGAAAAACAACAAATAACACACAAAGGAATCCCCAAAAGGTTAACAGCTGATCTGTCAGCAGAAACTCTGTAAGTCAGAAGGGAGTAGCAGGACATATCTAAAGTGATGAAGGAGTAAAACCTACAACCAAGATTACTCTACCCAGCAAGGATCTCATTCAGATTTGATGGAGAAATTAAAACCTTTACAGACAAGCAAAAGCTGAGAGAGTTCAGCACCACCAAACCAGCTTTACAGCAAATGCTAAAGGAACTTCTCTAAGCAAGAAACACAAGAGAAGGAACAGACCTACAAGAACAACCCAAAACAATTAAGTAAATGGTAATAGGAATGCACATATCAATAATTACCTTAAATGTAAATGGATTAAATGCTCCCACCAAAAGACACAGACTGGCTGAATGGATACAAAAACATGACCCATATGTATGCTGTCTACAAGAGACCCACATCAGACCTAGGGACACTTATAGACTGAAAGTGAGGGGATGGAAAAAGATATTCCATGCAAATGGAAATCAGAAGAAAGCTGGAGTAGCAGTTCTCATATCAGACAGAATAGACTTTAAAATAAAAACTATTACAAGAGACAAAGAAGGACACTACATAATGATCAAGGGATCGATCCATGAAGAAGATATAACAATTGTAAATATTTATGCACCCAACATAGGAGCACCTCTATACATAAGTCAAATACTAACAGCCTTAAAAGGAGAAATCTACAGTAACACAATCATAGTAGGGGATTTTAACACCCCACTGTCACAAATGGACAGATCATCCAAAATGAAAATAAATAAGGAAACACAAGCTTTAAATGACACATTATACAAGAAGGATTTACTTGATATTTATAGGACATTCCACCCAAAAACTACAGAATACACATTTTTCTCAAGTGCCCATGGAACATTCTCCAGGATACATCATATCTTGGTTCAGAAATCTAGCCTTGGCAAATTTAAGAAAATTGAAATCGTATCAAGTTTCTTTTCTGACCACAACACTATGAGACTAGATATCAATTACAGGAAAAGATCTGTAAAAAATAAAAACACATGGAGGCTAAACAATACACTACTTAATAACGAAGTGATTACTGAAGAAATCAAAGAGGAAATCAAAAAATACTTAGAAACAAATGACAATGGAGACATGATGACCCAAAACCTATGGGACACAGCAAAAGCAGTTCTCAGAGGGAAGTTTATAGCAATACAATCATACCTTAAGAAACAGGAAGCATCTCGAATGAACAACCTAACTTTGCACCTAAAGCAATTAGAGAACGAAGAAAAAAAAAAAAAAAAAAACCCTATGTTAGCGGAAGGAAAGAAATCATAAAGATCAGACCAGAAATAAATGAAAAAGAAATGAAGTAAACAATAGCAAGGATCAATAAACGTAAAACTGTTTCTTTGAGAACATAAATAAAATTGATATACCATTAGCCAGACTCATCAAGAAAAAAAGGGAGAAGACTCACATCAATAGAATTAGAAATGAAAAAGGAGATGTAACAACTGACTCTGCAGAAATACAAAAGATTATTAGAGATTACTACAAGCAACTCTATGCCAATAAAATGGACAACCTGGAAGAAATGGACAAATTCCTAGAAATGCACCACCTACCAAGACTGAACCAGGAAGAAATGGAAAATATGAACAGACCAATCACAAGCACTGAAATTGAAACTGTGATTCAAAATCTTCCAACAAACAAAAGCCCAGGACCAGATGGCTTCACAGGCGAATTCTATCAAACATTTAGAGCAGAGCTAACACCTATCCTTCTCAAACTCTTCCAAAAGAGAGCAGAGGGAGGAACAATCCCAAACTCATTCTATGAGGCCACCATCACCGTGATACCAATACCAGACAAAGACGTCACAAAGAAAGAAAACCACAGGCCAATATCACTGATGAACATAGATGCAAAAATCCTCAACAAAATACTAGCAAACAGAATCCAACAGCACATTAAAAGGATCATACACCATGATAAAGTGGGGTTTATTCCAGGAATGCAAGGATTCTTTAATATGTGCAAATCAATCAACATGATACACCATATCAACAAACTAAAGGAGAAAAACCATACGATCACCTCAATAAATGCAGAGAAAGCTTTTGACAAAATTCAACACTCATTTATGATAAAAACCCTGCAGAAAGTAGGCATAGAGGGAAATTTCCTCCACATGATAAAGGCCATATATGACAAACCCACAGCAAGCATTGTTCTCAATGGTGAAAAACTGAAATCATTTCCACTAAGATTAGGAACAAGACAAGGTTGCCCACTCTCACCACTCTTATTCAACATAGTTCTGGAAGTTCTAGCCACAGCAATCAGAGAAAAACAAGAAATAAAAGGAATCCAAATAGGAAAAGAAGAAGTAAAGCTGTCACTGTTTGCAGATGACATAATACTATACATAGAGAATACTAAGGATGCTACCAGAAAACTACTAGAATTAATCAATGAATTTGGTAAAGTTGCAGGATACAAAATTAATGCACAGAAATCTCTGGCATTCTTATACACTAATGAAAAATCTGAGAGGGAAATTAAGAAAACACTCCCATTTACCATTGCAACGAAAAGAATAAAGTATCTAGGAATAAACCTACCTAAGGAGACAAAAGACTTGTATGCAGAAAAGTATAAGACACTGCTGAAAGAAATTAAAGATAATAGAAATAGTTGGAGAAAGATACCATGTTCTTGGATTGGAAGAATCAACATTGTGAAAATGACTCTACTACCCAAAGCAATCTACAGATTCAATGCAATCCCTATCAAATTACCACTGGCATTTTTTACAGAACTAGAAAAAAGAATTTCACAATTTGTATGGAAACACAAAAGACCCCGAATAGCCAAAGCAATCTTGAGAATGAAAAATGGAGCTGGAAGAATCAGGCTCCCTGACTTCAGACTATACTACAAGGTTACAGTAAACAAGACAGCATATTACTGGCACAAAAATGGAAATATAGATCAAAGGAACAGGATAGAAAGCCCAGAGATAAACCCACACACATATGGTCACCTTATCTTTGATAAAGGAGGGAAGGATATACAGTGGAGAAAAGACAGCCTCTTCAATAAGTGGTGCTGGGAAAACTGGACAGCTACATGTAAAAGTATGAAATTAGAACACTCCCTAACACCACACACAAAAATAAACTCAAAATGGGTTAAAGACCTAAATGTAAGGCCAGGCACTATCAAACTCTTAGAGGAAAACATAGGCAGAACACTCTATGACATAAATCACAGCAAGATCCTTTTAGACCCATCTCCTAGAGAAATGGAAATAAAAACAAAAATAAACAAATGGGATCTAATGAAACTTAAAAGCTTTTGCACAGCAAAGGATACCATAAAGAAGACCAAAAGACAACCCTCAGAATGGGAGAAAATATTTGCAAATGAAGCAACTGACAAAGGATTAATATCCAAAATTTATAAGCAACTCAGGCAGCTCAATAACAAAAAAACAAACAACCCAATCCAAAAATGTGCAGAAGAACTAAATGAACATTTCTCCAAAGAAGATATACAGATAGCCAACAAACACATGAAAGAATGCTCAACATCATTAATCATTAGAGAAATGCAAATCAAAACTACAATGAGATATCATTTCACACCAGTCAGATAGGTCATCATCAAAAACTCTAGAAACAATAAATGCTGGAGAGAGTGTGGAGAAAAGGGAACACCCTTGCACTGCTGGTGGGAAAGTAAAATGATACAGCCACTATGGAGAACAGTATGGAGGTTCCTTAAAAAACTACAAATAGAAATACCATATGACCCAGCAATCCCACTACTGGGCATATACCCTGAGAAAACCATAATTCAAAAAGAGTCATGTACCAAAATGTTTATTGCAGCTCTATTTACAATAGCCAGGACATGGAAGCAACCTAAGTGTTCATCAACAGATGAATGGATAAAGAAGATGTGGCACATATATACAATGGAATATTACTCAGCCATAAAAAGAAATGAAACTGAGTTATTTGTAATGAGGTGGATAGACCTGGAATCTGTCATACAGAGTGAAGTAAGTGAGACGGATAAAAACAAATACCATATGCTAACACATATATATGGAATCTAAAAAAAAAAAATGTCATGAAGAGATTAGTGGTAGGATGGGAATAAAACACAGACCTACTAGAGCATGGACTTGAGGATGGGGAGGGCGAAGGGTAAGCTGTGATGATGTGAGAGAGTGGCAGGGACATATACACATTACCAAATGTAAATTAGATAGCTAGTGGGAAGCTGCAGCATAGCACAGGGAGTTCACCTCTGTGCTTTATGACCACCTAGAGGGGTGGAATAGGGAGGGTGGGAGGGAGGGTGACACAAGAGGGAAGAGATATGGGAACATATGTATATGTATAACTGATTCACTTTGTTGTAAAGGAGAAACTAACACACTATTGTAAAACAGTTATACTCAAATAAAGATGTTTATAAAAAAAATAAAAAACAAACAAACAAACAAAAAAAAAAACAGGAAAGTCTCAAGAAAACAACCTAACTTTGCACCTAAAGCAATTAGAGAAAGAAGAACAAAAGAAACCCACCAAATTTAGCAGAAGGAAAGAAATCACAAAGATCAGATCAGAAATAAATGAAAAAGAAATGAAGTAAACAATAGCAAGGATCAATAAACGTAAAACTGTTTCTTTGAGAACATAAATAAAACTGATATACCATTAGCCAGACTCATCAAGAAAAAAAGGTGATGACTCACATTTATAGAATTAGAAATGAAAAAGGAGACGTAACAGTGGACACTGCAGAAATACAAAAGATTACTAGAGATTACTACAAGCAACTGTATGCCAATAAAATTGACAACCTGGAAGAAATGGAAAGTTCTTAGAAATGCACAACCTACCAAGACTGAACCAGGAAGAAATAGAAAATATGAACAGACCAATCACAAGCACTGAAATTGAAACTGTGATTCAAAATCTTCCAACAAACAAAAGCCCAGGACCAGATGGTTTCACACGTTAATTCTATCAAACATTTAAAGAAGAGCTAACACCTATCCTTCTCAAACTCTTCCAAAAGATAGCAGAGGGAGGAACACTCCCAAACTCATTCTATGAGGCCACAATCACCCTGATACCAAAACCAGACAGAGACGTCACAAAGAAAGAAACCTACAGGCCAATATCACTGATGAACATAGATGCAAAAATCCTCAACAAAATACTAGCAAACAGAATCCAACAGCACATTAAAAGGATCATACACCATGATCAAGTGGGGTTTATTCCAGGAATGCAAGGATTCTTTAATATATGCAAATCAATCAACATGATACACCATATCAACAAATTGAAGGAGATAAACCATATGATCATCTCAATAGATGCAGAGAAAGCTTTTGACAAAATTCAACACCAATTTATGATAAAAACCCTGCAGAAAGTAGGCATAGAGGGAGCTTTCCTCAACATAATAAAGGCCATATATGACAAACCCACAGCCAGCATTGTTCTCAATGGTGAAAAACTGAAACCATTTCCACTAAGATCAGGAACAAGACAAGGTTGGCCACTCTCACCACTCTTATGCAACATAGTTTTGGACGTTATAGCCATAGCAATCACAGAAGAAAAAGAAATAAAAGGGATCCAAATCGGAAAAGAAGAAGTAAAGCTGTCACTGTTTGCAGATGACATGTCACTATACATAGAGAATCCTAAGAATGCTACCAGAAAACTGTAGAGGTAATCAATGAATTTGGTAAAGTAGCAAGATACAATATTAATGCACAGAAATCTCTGACATTCTTATACACTAGTCACGAAAAATTTGAGAGTGAAATTAATAAAACACTCCCATTTACCATTGCAACAAAAAGAATAAAATATCTAGGAATAAACCTACCTAAGGAGACAAAAGACCTGTATGCAGAAAATTATAGGACACTGATTAAAGAATTAAAGATGATAAAAATAGATGGAGAGATGTACCATGTTCTTGGTTTGGAAGAAACAAAATTTTGAAAATGACTCTACTACCCAAAGCAATCTACAGATTCAATGCAATCCCTATCAAACTACCCCTGGCATTTTTCACAGAACTAGATGAAAAAATTTCACAATATGTATGGAAACACAAAAGACGCTGAATAGCCAAAGCAATCTTGAGAACAAAAAATGGAGCTGGAGGAATCAGGCTGCCTGACTTCAGTGTATACCACAAAGCTACAGTAATCAAGACAATATGGTACTGGCACAAAAACAGACATATAGATCAATGGAACAGGATAGAAAGCCCAGAGATAATCCCACACGCATATGGTGACCTTATCTTTGACAATGGAGGCAAGAATATACAGTGGAGAAAAGAGAGCCTCTTCAATAAGTGGTGCTGGGAAAACTGGACAGGTACATGTTAAAAGTATGAAATTAGAACACTCCCTGACACCATACACAAAAATAAACTCAGAATGGGTTAAAGACCTAAATGTAAGGCCAGACACTATCAAACTCTTAGAGGAAAACATAGGCAGAACACTCTATGACATAAATCACAGCAAGATCCTTTTAGAGCCGTCTCCTAGAGAAATGGAAATAAAAACAAAAATAAACAAATGGGACCTAATGAAAGTTAAAAGCATTTGCACAGCAAAGGATACCATAAACAAGACCAAAAGGCAACTCTCAGAATGGGAGAAAATATTTGCAAATGAAGCAACTGACAAAGGATTAATATCCAAAATTTATAAGCAACTCATGCAGCTCAATAACAAACAAACAAACAACCCAATCTAAAACTGGGCAGAAGAACTAAATGGACATTTCTCCAAAGAAAATATACAGATTGCCAACAAACACATGAAAGAATGCTCAACATCATTAATCATTAGAGAAATGCAAATCAAAACTACAATGAGATATCATTTCACACCAGTCAGATAGGTCATCATCAAAAACTCTAGAAACAATAAATGCTGGAGAGAGTGTGGAGAAAAGGGAACACCCTTGCACTGCTGGTGGGAAAGTAAAATGATACAGCCACTATGGAGAACAGTATGGAGGTTCCTTAAAAAACTACAAATAGAAATACCATATGACCCAGCAATCCCACTACTGGGCATATACCCTGAGAAAACCATAATTCAAAAAGAGTCATGTACCAAAATGTCCATTGCAGCTCCATTTCCAATAGCCAGGACATGGAAGCAACCTAAGTGTCCGTCAACAGAAGAATGGATAAAGAAGATGTGTCACATATATACAATGGAATATTACTCAGCCATAAAAAGAAATGAAACTGAGTTATTTGTAATGAGGTAGATAGACCTGGAGTCTGTCATACAGAGTGAAGTAAGTGAGAAGGAGAAAAACAAATACCATATGCTAACACATATATATGGAATCTAATGAAAAAAATGTCATAAGTGACTAGGGGTAGGATGAGAATAAAACACAGACGTATTAGAGCATGGACTTGACTATATGGGGAGGGAGAAGGGTAAGATGTGATGAAGTGAGAGAGTGGCTTGGACATATATACACTACCAAATGTAAAATAGATAGCTAGTGGGAAGCAGCCGCATAGCACAGCGAAATCAGCTCGGTGGTTTATGACCATCTAGAGGGCGGGGATAGGGAGGATGAAAGAGAAGAGATATGGGAACATATGTATATGTATAACTCAGAAACTAACACACCATTGTAAAACAGTTATACTCCAATAAAGATGTTAAAAACAAATTAAGGGAAACCACTAGAGGAGTTTTGAAGAAAGTGTGATATCCAAACCACTAAGTATAAAAAGGAATTAATTCAAGGTTTTTGATCCAGCAAAACTCTGAAATAGGAAAAAGGAAAGTATTTGTAAAAATGAATGGTAAATAGTAAAAAATAAATTTATTTAGATTAAATTTCCCCATGAAACTCCTCCATGGTTATAAAGAAATTTAGCTACATGCTGTTTTCTCAAGACATGCTACAAATAAAATGATATAAAAATAAATAAATAGATAAATAAATTTTTTAAAAAGATGGGCAAAATCACAACAGGAAAATGCTACCAAAATAAATCAATGGTGTATTAATGAGATAATTTAGAATTATAGAAGGAAGCAATACATAGGATAAGGTAAACTATTTTATGTCAATTAGAGCTAGTATTAGCTAAGCAATTTAATGATAGTTCATTTATCCCTTATGAACAATCCTGTAAAATTGGTATTATTATAATTTCATTTTTGCAGACTCATCTGTGAAAACTGGAGGCTCAGAGCATTTAAGAAATTTATCTATCCAAGATCACAAAACTGCTGAATGGTAGAACCAAAGCTCTGTGACTCCAAAGTTTATACAATTAATCATTGGATTATGTCTTATTTAAAGGGAAAATTTGGAATCCTCTAAAAATATTTTATTGTGAGTCATTGCTCATTCTGGTGGTGTCTAGGCAGGGAAGAGACTGTCACCCATCCTTGCTCCAGGTACCAATAACATCTGAGCATGGAAATTTGATCCGTTGGGGAGCATTGGTCTACCATGTGTTATGTGCCAGGTCCAAGGAAAGGGGCTATTGCCTTCCCAGACACTGCTAGGACATGACACATAATTCTGGCAAGTTGTAGGAGGTTGGAGGAGAACCCAGATGGTGGTGGGCCATGAAAGTGCTGCATACAGAATCATGGAGCTGGCACTGGATGCCTCTGAATTTCTTTACTTACCCTGCTAACATCCCCTTGCTGGAGAGAGTGTGACATTAAATAGCAAATAAAAACTACCATGAAGGAGGGAGAGAAAAGAAAGAGACAGAGAGACTGTGGAAAAAGGAAAATTTTATATATTTAGTTCCTTTCACAGCACTTATTGCCAGGTTTTGAGCAAGGTTCCTCTCACTTTAATTTTGCACACGTCCTCACAAATTATGTAGCTGACTCTACTTCAAACATTTATTATATATGTTAATATATATGTTATTATATTATGGGTGTGTGTTATAGTTTTAAGGATAACAAATGGAAAAGTGCCAAAGATTTTGCAATACTTTCTTTGAGAAAAATGTACATATGAGCAAGGAAAGGAAATGGGAAGTGTAAAGGAACAAGAGAAGTGATGAAATGGAGAGATGTTGGAGCTGAAATCAAGTGACTTCATGACCCACTAGCTTTGAGGAGAGAGTAAAGAATCTGAGAGGGCTCCCAGGTTTCCATCTTTAATAAGCCAGGACAAAAAGAGGAAGAGTGAAGATGGTGATCTTCCTTTTGGGTATGATGGGTTGGAGGTGCCCAAAGGCAATATTGGATTCAATTGATCAGTTGTTTATATCTGGAACTCAGTTGAGAGATTTGGGTTAAAGATGTAGGTTTGGGATTTATCACCATAGAGGAAGTAACTGGAACTATAAGAGGTGATCACTCATATCTAGTTTAAGAGAACAAAATTTGAATATTATAACAATATGAGTTATCTTTATTTTAACTAACATATATGGAGCTATGTGTCAGCAACTATGCTAATTGCATTTCTACATTTAAACTATTTGCCTTACCTCTGTTCCACTGGCCTCTGTTAATATTCTTACCATGATAATAGAACCTGGACATTACTTATTTGCTTTATTGGAAAGCTCTCAAATAAACAATATTAATAATATAGTGACAACTATATTGTTTGGTGTATTGAAAAAATAGCACTCTTTGAATGCAGAAAGTGCATTCCAACTCAAGCTGATGCTGATACCACCAAAGTGATGCATTCCCTGTGTCTGCTTAGACCTGATGAAAAGGCTATGCCAGTTGAAGTTGATAGCTGGAAAAATAATCAGACCCATTTTACCCTGTGTTCTTAACTGAAATCCATATAGACATGAAGCCAAAAGCAGTCATGAAAACATGACACAGAAATAACTAATAGAGGTTTTCTTTCTTTTTTCTTTTTAATATGGCTATCTTCCCTTCCCCAAACTTGACAGTTTATGAGGAAACATGCAACAAACAGGACTGGTTTCTGAGCCATAACAATGAAACACTTTTTGTGAATATAAGCTATTGATCTCTGTGTGTAATAAAAAGATCTCTTGTTAGGAAAAATCTGAGGACATTTTGCAAGGTAAAATAGCAATCCAAACCATGTCTCTCTACATTTATAGGCATGGTACCAAGCCTGTTGGGCACAAATATCACTGTCTTTCTTCTGCAGCCTCACCCAGCTCTTCGTATAATAGCTGAGCATCATGAGAAGCCAGGAGACTTCTACTCCTTGTGGATGAGCCATAAACATGCCAGTCAGGCCTAAGTCAGTGAGCTCTGAATGGTAAAAACCTTACATAACAAATACTTTCTCTGGTTGCTGTAAGGAACGTTCCTAATTATGTGCAGCTTGCACTATAGGGAGGAGAGGAGATTTAATATTTGCTCTCTATAACTAAAGGCAGAGGACTTTAATCAATATGTACTCATCAACTTGGCTCACTGTCTCAGACACCCTAATTACTTCTATGGGAAAAAATCCATCCACATATTCAAATTTTCCACTGGAATCAAACAGCACATGAAAGGGCATGAGATTGGAGAGACCTTCAAGGTGGCAGAGGAGTAAGACGTGGAGATCACCTTTCTCCCCACAAATACATCAGAAATACATCTACATGTGGTACAACTCCTACAGAACACCTACTGAATGCTGGCAGAAGACCTCAGACTTCCCAAAAGGCAAGAAACTCCCCCAAGTGACTTGGTAGGACAAAAGAAAAAGGAAAAAAAAACAGAGACAAAAGAATAGGGATGGGACTTGCACCTCTGGGAGGGAGGTGTGAAGGAAAAGTTTCCACACACTAGGAAGCTCCTTCACTGGCAGAGATGGGGGAGGGTAGCAGAGAGGAAGCTTTGGAGCCATGGAGGAGAGCACAGCAAAAGCAGTGCAGAGTGAAAAGTGGGAAGATTCTCACACAGAGGATCAGTGCTGACCAGCACTCACCAGCCTGAGAGGCTTGTCTGCTCACCCGTCGGGGCTGGTGGGGGCTGGGAGCTGAGGCTCCAGCTCCGGCTTCGGAGGTCAGACCCCAAGGAGAGGACAGGAGTTGGCTGTGTGAACACAGACTGAAGGGGCTAGTGTGCCACAGCTAGCTGGAAGGGAGTCTGGGAAAAAAGTCTGGAACTGCCTAAGAGGCAAGAGAACATTCTTTTGAGGTGCACTAGGAGAGGGGATTCAGAGCACCACCTAAATGAGCTCCAGAGAAGGGTGCGAGCTTTGGCTATCAGTGCAAACACAAGAGACGGACATGAGATGCTAAGGCTGCTGCTGTAGCCACCAAGAAGCCTGTGTGCAAGCACAGGTCACTATCCACCCCTCCCCTCATGGGAGCCTGTGCAGCCTGCCACTGCCAGAGTCCCGTGATCCAGGGACAAATTCCCTGGGAGAACACATGGCATGCCTCAGGGTGTTTGCAATGTCAAGTTGGCCTCTGCTGCTGCAGGATCACCCCACATTCTGTACACCTCCTTCCCCCAAGCCTGAGTGAGCTAGAGCCCCCTAATCAGCTGCTACTATAAACCTGTCCTGTCTGGGCAGGGAACAGATGCACTCAGGTGACCTACTCACAGAAGCAGGGCCAAATCCAAAGCTGAACCCCAGGAGCTGGGTGAACAAAGATGAGAAAGGAAAATTTCTCCCAGCAGCCTCAGGAGCAGTGGATTAAATCTCCACAGTCAACTTGATATACCCTGCATCTGTAGAATACCTGAAAAGACAATGAATCATCCCAAAATTGAGGTGGTGGACTTCGGGAGCAACTGTAGACTTGGGGTTGCTTTTGCATCTAATTTGGTTTTGGTTTTATGTTTATCTTAGTTTAGTATTTAGAGTTTATTATCAGTGGTATATTGGTTTATTGATTTGGCTGCTCTCTTCCTTTTTTATTTATATATAGATATATATATTTATTTCCTTTTTCTCTTTTTCTAAGTGTGCATGTGTATGCGTCTTTGTGTGATTTTGTCTGCATTGCTTTGCTTTTACAATTTGTCCTAGGGTTCTGTCGGTCCGTTTTTTTTTTTTTTTTCAGTATAGTTTCTATCACTTGTTATCATTGGTGGACTTGTTTTTGGTTTGGTTGCTTTCTTCTTTCTTTCTTTCTTTTATTAAAATTACTTTTTAAATTTTTAATTACTTTTTTATTTTTAATAATTTTTTATTTTAATAACTATTTTATTTATTTATTTCTCCTTTTCTTCTGAGCTGTGTGGCTGACAGGGTCTTGGTGTTCTGGCCAGGCATCAGGCCTGTGCCTCTGTGGTGGTACCGCTGAGTCCAGGACATTAGTCCACCAGAGACCTCCCGGCTCCATATAATATCAAATGGTGAAAGCTCTCCCAGAGATCTCCATCTCAATGCTAAGACCCAGCTCTACTCAACAACAAGTAAGCTACAGTGCTGGACATCCTATGCCAAACAACAAGCAAGACAGGAACACAACCCCACCCATTAAAGAGAGGCTGCCTAAAATCATAAGGTCATGGACACCCAAAACACTCCAACAGACGTGTCCTGCCCACCAGAAAGAAAAGATCCAGCCTCATCCACAAGAACACAGACACTACTCCCCTCCACCAGGAGGCCTAAACAACCCACTGAACCAACTTTAGCTACTGGGGATAGACACCAAAAACAACAGGAGCTATGAACCTGCAGACTGCAAAAAGGAGATGCCAAACACTGTAAGTTAAGCAAAATGAGAAGATAGAAAAACACACAGAAGACGAAGGAGCAAGGTAAAGACACATCACACCAAACAAAACATGAGGAAATAGGGAGTCTACCTGAAAAATAATTCAGAGTAATGATAGTAAAGATGATCCAAAATTTGGAAATAGAATGGAGAAAATAAAAGAAACGTTTAAGGAGGACCTAGAAGAACTAAAGAGCAAACAAACAATCATGAACAACACAATAAATTAAATTTAAAATTCTCTAGAAGGAATCAGTAGCAGAATAACTGTGGCAGAAGAACAGATAAGTGACCTGGAAGATAAAATAGTGTAAATAATTACCACAGAGCAAAGAACAAAGAATGAAAAGAATTGAGAACAGTCTCAGATAACTCTGGGAAAACATTAAATGCACCAATATTCAAATTATATGGGTCCCAGAATAAAAAGAGAAAAAGAAAGGGACTGAGAAAATATTTGAAGAGATTATAGTCAAAAACTTCCCTAATATGGGAAAGGAAATAGTCAATCAAGTCCAGGAAGCACAGAGAGTCCCATACAGGATAGATCCAAGGAGAAACATGCCAAGACACATAATAATCAAACTATCAAAATAAAATACAAAGAAAATTATTAAAAACAGCAAGAGAAAAACAACAAATAACATACAGCTGAACTTTCAGCAGAAACTCTGCAAGCCAGAAGGGAGAGGCAGGACATATTTAAAGTGATGAAAGGGAAAAAGCTATAACCAAGATTACTCTACCCAGAAAGGATCTCATTCAGATTCAATGTAGAAATTAAAAACTTTAAGACAAGCACAAGCTAAGAGAATTCAGCACCACCAAACCAGCTTTACAAAAAATGCTAAAGGAACTTCTCTAGACAAGAAACATGAGATAAGGAAAAGACCTACAATAACATACTCAAAATGGTCATAGGAAAATACATATCAATAACTACCTTAAATGTAAATGGATTAAATGATCCAACCAGAAGACATAAACTGGTTGAATGGATACAAAAACAAGACCTACATATATGCTGTCTACAAGAGACCCACTTCAGACCTAGACACACATACAGACTGAAACTGAGGGGATGGAAAAAGATATTCCATGCAAATGGAAATCAAAAGAATGCTGGAGTAACAATTCTCATATCAGACAAAATAGACTTTAAAATAAAGACTATTACAACAGACAAAGAAGGACACAACATGCTGATCAAGAGATCAATCCAAAAGAAGATATAACAATTGTAAATATTTATGCACCCAACATAGGAGCACCTCAATACATAGGCAAATGCTAACAGCCATAAAAGGAGAAATCGACAGTAACACAATCATAGTAGGGGAATTTAACACCCCACTTTCACCAATGGACAGATCATCTAAAATGAAAATAAATAAGGAAACACAAGCTTTAAATGACATATTAAACAAGAGGGACTTAATTGATACTTATAGGACATTCTGTCCCAAAACAACAGAATGCACTTTCTTCTCAGTGCTCATGGAATATTCTCCAAGAAAGACCATATCTTGGGTCACAAATCAAGCCTTGGTAAATTTAAGAAAATTGAAATCATATCAGGTATCTTTTCTGACCACAACACTATGAGACTAGATATCAATTACAGGAAAAAAATCTGTAAAAAATACAAACACATGGAGGTTAAACAATTCACTACTAAATAACCAAGAGATCACTGAAGAAATCAAAGAGGAAATCAAAAAATACTCGAAACAGATGACAATGAAATCATGATGATCCAAAACCTAAGGGGTGCAGCCAAAGCAGTTCTAAGAGGTAAATTTAGAGCAATACAATCCTACCTCAAGAAACAAGAAACATCTCACATAAAGAACCTAACATTACACCTAAAGCAATTAGAGACAGAAGAACAAAAAACCCCAAAGTTAGCTGAAGGACAGAAATCATAAAGGTTAGATCAGAAATAAATGGAAAAGAAATGAAGGAAACAATAGTAAAGATCAATAAAACTAATAGCTGGTCCTGTGAGAAGATAAACACAATTGATAAACGATTAGACAGACTCATCAAAAAAAAAAAAAAAAAAAAGGGAGAAAACTCAGATCCCTAAATTTAGCAATGAAAAAGAAGTAACAACTTACACTGCAGAAATACAAAGGATCATGAGAGATTACTACAAGCAACTCTAAGCCAATAAAATGGGCAATCTGGAATTAATGGGAGGATTCTTAGAAAAGCACAAACTTTCAAGACCGAACCATGAAGTAATAGAAAATATAAACAGACCAATCACAAGCACTGAAATTGAGACTGTGACTAAAAACCTTCCAACAAACAAAAACCCAAGACCATATGGCTTCACAGGCAAATTCTAACAAACATTTAGAGAAGAGCTAACACCTATTCTACTCAAACTCTTCCAAAATATAACAGAGGGAGGAACACTCCCAAACTCATTCTATGAGGCTGCCATCACTTTGTTACCAAAACCAGACAAAGATGTCACAAAAAAAGAAAACTACAGGCCAATATCACTGATGAACACAGATGCAAAATCCTCAACTAAATACTGGCAAACAGAATCCAAGAGCACATTAAAAGTATCATACACCATGATCAAATGGGGTTTATCCCAGGAATACAAGGATTCTTCAATATATGCAAATCAATCAATGTTAACCATATTAACAAATTGAAGGAGAAAACCATACAATCATCTTAATAGATGCAGAAAAAGCTTCTGACAAAATTCAATACCCATTTATGATAAAAACCCTCCAGAAAGTAGGCATAGAGTGAACTTACCTCAACATAATAAAGACCATATATGAAAAACCCACAGCCAACATCATTCTTAATGGTAAAAACTGTAACCGTTCCTCTAAGATGAGGAAAAATATAAGGTTTCCCAGTCTCACCACTATTATTCAACATAGTTTTGGAAGTTTTAACCATAGCACTCAGAGAAGAAAAAGTAATAAAAGGAATCCAAATCAGAAAGAAGAATTAAAGCTGTCACTGTTTACAGATGACATGATACTATAAATTGAGAATCCTAGTGAAGCTACCAGAAAACTACTAGAGCTAATCAGTGAATTTGGTAAAGTAGCAGTATACAAATTAATGCACAGACATCTCTTGCATTCCTATACACTAATGAAGGAAAATCTGAAAGAGAAATTATGAAACACTCCCATTTACCTTTGCAACAAAAAGATTTAAAAAACTAGGAATAAACTTACCTAAAGAGACAAAATACCTGTATGAAGACAACTATAACACACTGAAGAAAGTAATTCAACATGATACAAACAGATGGAGAGATATACCATGTTCTTGGATTGGAAGAATCAACATAGTGAAAATGACTATACTACCCAAAGCAATCTACAGATTCAATACAATCCTTATCAAACTACCAATGGCATTTTTCACAAAACTAGAACAAAAAGTTTCACAATTTGTATGGAAACAGAAAAGACCCCCAATAGCCAAAGAAATCTTGAGAAATAAAAACGGACCTATAGAAATCAGGCTCCTGGACTTCAGACTATACTACAAAGCTACAGTAATCAAGACATCATGGTAGTGGCACAAAAACTGAAACATAAATCAATGGAACAGGATAGAAATCCCAGAGTTAAACCCATGTACATATGGTCACCTTATTTTTGATAAAGGAGGCAAGAATATACAATGGAGAAAAGAAAGCCTCTTCAATAAGTGGTACTCGGATAACTGGACAGCTACATGTAAAAGAATGAAAGTAGAACACTCATTAACATCATACACAAAAATAAACTCAAAATTGATTAAATAACTAACTATACAGCCAGACACTATAAAACTCCTAGAGGAAAACATAGGCTGAACACTTTATGATATAAATCACAGCAAGATCCTTTTTGACCCATCTCCTAGACAAATGGAAATAAAAACAAAAATAAACAAATGGGACTTAATGAAACTTAAAAGCTTTTGCACAGCAAAGGAAACTATAAACAAGATGAAAAGACAGCCCTCAGAATGGGAGAATATATTTGCAAATGAAGCAACTGACAAAGGATTAATCTCCAAAATATACAAGCAACTCATGCAGCTCAATATCAAAAAACAAACAACCCAATCCACAAATGGGTGGAAGACCTAAATATACATTTCTCCAAAGAAGATATACAGATTGCCAACAAACACGTGAAATGGTACTCAACATCACTTATCATTCGAGTAAAGCAAATCAAAACTACAATGAGGTATCACCTCATACCAATCAGAACTGACATCATCAAAAAATGTAGAAACAATAAATGCTGGAGAGGGTGTGGAGAAAAGGGAATCCTCCTGCACTGTTGGTGGGAATGTAAATTGATACAGCCACTATGCAGAACAATATGGAGGTTCCTTAAGAAACTAAAAATAGAACTACCATAAAATCCAGCAATCCCACTACTGAACATGTACCGTGAGAAAACCATAATTCAAAAAGTGTCGTGTACCGCAATGTTCATTGCAGCTCTATTTAAAATAGCCAGGACATGGAATCAACCTAAGTGTCCATCGACAGATGAATGGATAAAGAAGATGTGGCACATATATACAATGGTATATTACTCAGCCATAAAAAGAAATGAAACTGAGTTATTTGTAGTGAGGTGGATGGACCTAGAGTCTGTCATACAGTGTGAAGTAAGTCAGAAAGAGAAAAACAAGTACCATATGCTAACACATATATATGGAATCTAAAAAACAAAGAAAATCATCTGAAGAACCTAGGTGCAGGGCAGGAATAAAGATGCAGATGTAGAGAAAGGACTTGAGGACATGGGGAGGGGAAGTGTAAGCTGGGACAAAGTGAGAGAATGGCATGGACATATATACACTACCAAAGGTAAAACAGATAGCTCGTGGGAAGCAGCCGCAGAGCACAGGGAGATCAGCTTGGTGCTTTGTGACCACCTAGAGGGGTGGGATAAGGGAGGGTGGGAGGGTGATGCAAGAGGGAGGAGATATGGGTATGTATGTATATGTATAGCTGATTCACTTTGTTATAGAGCAGAAACTAACAAACCATTGTATAGAAATTATATTCCAATAAAGATGTTAAAAAAATGGCATGGGATTAAAGGGCAAAAATGTGTAAAGTAGGTGAAATAATATATTGTTTCTTTTTCAGACTGAGTTCACATTTTTTGCTTTCACTTGGTGATTTACTACTTAGAGAGAAGGGATTATCAGAAAAGATTTATTGATTGATTAATCAGGTTATAATAAATTCTATCATATATTCAGCAACTCATCCTTTGTTTCTTTGGTTACTGCCTAGGATAGTTGCTAAATTGGGGAAAAGATGTGCTTTCTCTAATTTCTATGCAGTTTGAGATAGAAATTTGTGACTGATAATTCACTATTGAAGAAGTCCTCTACAACTGAACAATTTGATGTCCTGGAGAATTTTATTTGAATGAATACTATAGGGATTTTGAAATAAGGAAAACCACTAAAGATAATTGGTGAGTGAGAGTTAGCATTAAGAAGCAAGGCTTAGTAGCAGGTACTGCAAACTAATTCCATTTATTTCGAAACCAAGGTCAGGTTTTATGCTTGGAAATTGATTTTAAAGGTGGTTGGGGTATGTGAGAAGAAGCTCCTGCACTTTTATCCTTTCCTTCTCTTGGCTTTTGTAAGAATGCCTGATGGCCACAGGGCAGGCACCTATGTTTTTGTGGCTTGTGATTGTGCACTCTTTATGGCAGTAACAACAATAATGCTAATAAAATAACTAACCATGTACTAAGCACTTAACTTATAATAACCTGTTTAATTTTTTCAACAACATTCTAATGCAGGTACTATTATCATCCCCAGAAAGAATGTAACTTCCTCAACCTTACAAAGCTGTTTAGTAAATATTATCAGCTAGTTTCTGGTATGCTAGTGATTAAAAATAAGATGTCTTGATAAATTAAATAAAAGGTTACATATTGGAAAGACAATTGGGCCCAGGGAGTGGATACGAGTGCTTCTTGGAAGCCTAGAAGCAGAAAACAGAGCAGTAAGCATCTGGTCAGGGTCATTCTAAAAAAAGAAGTTTCCCATTGTCATACATCTGCCCCATAGTTGTACTTGGATAGGGAGAGAAGAGATTTGGAGCCAAACACTCTTGGAGCTGCAACTAGGTGTCTGGATTTACCATCCTGCCAAAAGAGGTAAATACACAAAGAAGAAGACATATTTATGAAAAGATGATGAGGCTGTTTTTAGGAAAAGGAGGAATGAACACTATGTGGCCTCACCAGGTAATGTTTCACACAATGGTGGGCCACGTTTGGTCCCTTTGCTTAAGCACTTCCAGAATTTATATGAACATACCATTTATAGCTCAATAGTAAATGCTACTGTCATTATATCACTAAAAATTATATCATTTGCCGTAAAAAATTTAGAAAGGCTTTCATCTCAGGATAGAAGATTTGAGACTTCCCTGGTGGTGCAGTGGTTAAGAATCTGCCTGCCAATGCAGGGGACATGGGTTTGAGACCTGGTCTGGGAAGATCCCATATGTCACGGAGCAACTAAGCCCGTGTGCCACACCTACTGAGCCTATGCTCTAGAGCCCACGAGCCACAACTACTGAGTCTGTGTGCCATGACTACTGAAGCCCATGCACCTAGAGCCCGTGCTCTGCAACAGGAGAAACCACCACAAAGAGAAGCCTGCACACTGCAACAAAGAGTAGCCCCTACTCAACGCAACTAAAGAGAGCCCACACACAGCAACAAAGACCCAATGCAGCCAAAAATAAATAAATAAATAAATAAAGTAAATTAAAAAAAAGAAGTTGAGGATAGATGATTTATTTTAAGCTTTAGCTCTTTGAAGACATTTACTTCTTTGAAGAATATAAATAAATTTATACTCATTTTTATCATGAGCCATTTACCACTTCATCATAGACCTGGAAGAATCTGAGTGTCTGAACTGGTCCATAGACCAGTCTTTGGAAACCACTCCAGGTTACTCAGACACTGGAGTGCCAATCAATTTTATTTCTCTCTATATATCTGCTCCTGACCTACTTTTTGGAGCATTCTCTTTGCTAAAAAACACACAGTTACACAGAGGCCTATGAAGTATGAAGTGTGTTCTGCTCTCCACTCCTCAAATCCACATTTTTCCAAACTCATTCTATGAAGCTGGCATTACCCTGATACCAAAACAAGACAAAGACAATACAAGAAAACTATAGACCAACATCCCTGATAAAGATTGACACAAAAATTCTCAACCGAATACTATCAAACTAAATTCAAAAATACCTTAAAAAGATTACACACCATGACCAGGTGGGCCTATTCCTGTAATGCAGATGGTTCAACATACAAAAATCAATCAATGTAATACATTGCTCTAACAGATAAAGGGGAAAAAATATCACTCGCACACACCATCATGACAACTGATATAGATCTAAAACCTAAAACTATAAACTCTTAGAAGAAAATATAAGGGGAAAAATCATAACATTGGACTTGTCCATGATTTCTTGGATATGGTACTAAAATCAGAGATAACAAAAGCAAAAATCTACAAATGAGACCACATCAAACTTTAGAGATATTTTTGTGCACCAAAGGACACAATCAATAGAGTAAAAAAGCAACCTATGAAATAAGAGAAAACATTTGTAAATCATATATCTGATAAGGAGTTAATATCCAGAATATATAAATACCCCCTATGACTCAACAACAAAAGTCTAATAACCGAATTAAAATATGGGTAAAGGACATTTGGCTAATAAGCATATGAAAAGATGCTCAACATCACTAATCATCAGAGAAAAGCAAATCAAAACAATAATGATATATCACTTTACACCCATTAGGATGGCTACTGTCAAAGAAACAAACACAAAATAAGTTTTGGTGAAGATGTAGAGAAATTGAAATACACTGTTGATGGAATTGAAAATGGTTCAACTACTTGGAAAACAGTTCTGGGTATATATACAGATAAACTGAAAGCATGGTCTTGAAGAGGTATTTGTACATCCATGTTCATAGCAACCCTAATCACAATAACCAAGAGATGGATACAACGCAAATGTCCATCAGTGAATGAATGGATGAAAAAATGTGTTATATCATAAGAATGTTATTCAATCTTAACAAAAAGAAGGAAATTATGTCACATGCTACACATGGATAAACCTTGAGAACATTATTTTAAGTGAAATAACCCAGTCAAAAAAAGACACATACTGTATGATTCTATTTATTTGAGGTATCTAAAGTAGAATGGTGGTTACTAGAGGCTGGAGGGAGGAAGGAGAAGGGGAATTGTTGTTTAATGGGTATAGAGTTTCAAATCTGCAAGATGAAACAGTTCTAGAGATCTATTTCTCAACAATATGAATATAGTTAACACTATTGAACAGTATACTTAAAAATAGTTAAGATGGTTAAATTTTATGTTATTTGTTTTTTATAATTGGGGAAAAAATTCATTCAGATCTTTCCTTTAGGAAGAAGGCTATATTTCATTATAAATGCCTATATCCTTGATGACTCAGTTAAGATGAAGGTCCAATCCAGGGTATGCCTAAAGTTGAATGATGTACTATTAATATACAGGTAAAGGTGTTTTGCAGTTTCAGGTAAGTGCATTAAAAAATGCCAAGGTGATACAAAACAATATGCTTTATCTGTTACACTCCATTTTTCAATGTTTTCCTCAAAATCACATTAAACATGGTATACTAGACATGACATACTCTAGAGCATTATGTCTTCCCTTTTAATGTTTTCAAAGTTGACTTTAATTACCTCTTCAACGCCCAATGTAGAACTTATTGCTAAAGTAGGAAATCAGGAAAATTATTTTGTTAAAATCTGGGGTTTTTTCATCCATTTTTTTTTTTTTTTATTTGAGCATAGAGGAGTCTCAAACATTCCATAGACTGTAATTTGAGGTCCTGCCAGAAACATTATTCTTCTACCCCAAGCCTTTGATAGTCTGGGCTAATTCTGCCTCTCTTAAGCAGAGCTTCACTCTACAATACTGTGTATATACAGCACTGTAACGCTTCTCCGCCAGCCATTCATTCCCAATTTCAAAGGATACGTAATGTTTAGTAGCCAAATTACATTTCCATTTGTAATTTAAACAGGAACAAACTGGATATTTACTTGATCATTACAAATCAGCAGAGACCGCCAAATAGTGATGGATTTTAAGAAGCATCTTCTTGAATATAAAGAATTTGATTTTTATTAAGATTGAAACATAGGGAAAAGTGAAACCAATATTTGTTATCCTGTCCAGTCAAAGCACAAAACAGCAGTTCTTATAAGAATATGAATTTTTTTTTCTTTTTTTTTTTTTGTGGTATGCGGGCCTCTCACTGTTGTGGCCTCTCCCGTTGCGGGGCACAGGCTCCGGACGCACAGGCTCAGTGGCCATGGCTCATGGACCCAGCCACTCCGCGGCATGTGGGATCTTCCCGGACCGGGGCACGAACCCGTATCCCCTGCATCGGCAGGCGGATTCTCAACCACTGCGCCACCAGAGAAGCCCCAAGAATATGAAATTTTTATATCCCAGCAAGAGACTGAAATAAGAGTAAGACTGTGAAACTAATCATAATGATATATTAATAAATACCAAATTGTCATTAGGAAAGAGATATGGTTCCTTTAGGAGGAGGTTTGTTGCTTATTTGAACAAATAAAACAATACTATGAGTTTAAATATATTTGTTCCTTACATAATAATGTAGGCAGCAGAGCAGGTCCCAGGCAGGAGGCCTTGAAATTTACTAGGTTCTGCTAATGCTCCTTGCCATCCTTCTGTCAAAGGCTTGCACCACACTGACAGGTATTTAAAGTTACTGTCAAATTGCAGCTGTCCTGTTGTTGCACAATCTAAGGTGAGAAAACAAAGATTTTGTGTAATTCTTTGCCCTTAGGCTCTTGCCAACTAGAAAAGAAAACTAATTCAGGGGATACAACCTAGTATCCAGACGTTTATTATGCCTGGAATATTGCTTTCTCTTGGCTTCCAATAACCTCAAGCATTACTTAGCTTGTAAATGGCCATCTTCTTCTTTCCTCTATTTATATCACTTTCCCTTTGTGTGTATCTGTGTCCAAATTTCCCCTTTTTTATAAGGACACTAGCTGTGTTAGATTAGGGCTCATCCTAATGACCTCATTTAACTTGATTATCTCTGTAAAGACTATTTACAATAAGGTCACATACTGAGGTACTGAGGGTTAGAGCTTAAACATATCTATTTTGGAGGGACACAATTCAACCTTAAACTTCAAGTCAATAGAGTTTGAGGAGATAATACACAACTGTTTTAGCAAAGTACATTCTATGTGGTCAGTGTGTAAATTTAGAATTGATATACAATATATACAATCTTAATTCTGATTTTGCATCATGTAAATCATGGATCTGGGCAAACTATGGCCTGCAGGACAAATATGGACTGCAACTTACTTTTGTAAATAAAGTTTAAGTGTAATACAGGCATGCTCATTTGTACATATTTTGTCTATGGCTGCTTTCACCTTGCAATAGTAGAGCTGATTAGTTGTAGCAGAAACTTGATGATCTGTAAAGCATAAAATAGCTGTTCCTTTAAAGAAGTTTGCAGACCCCTGATTCAAATAATAATTCTCTCTTATTGAATGTTTGTTTTGCCATGCACCAGCTCTGTGCTCTATGTTTTACATACCATAAGTCATTTATGGGCTTCCCTGGTGATGCAGTGGTTAAGAATCCTCCTGCCAATACTGGGGACACAGGTTCCAGCTCCAGTCCAGGAAGATCCCACATGCTGTGGAACAACTAAACCCATATACCACAACTACTGAGCTTTCTCTCTATATCCCAGGTGCCACAACTACTGAGCCTGCATGCCACAACTACTGAAGCCTGTGCACCTAGAGCCCATGCTCTGCAGCAAGAGAAGCCACCACAATGAGAGGACCACACACCGCAACAAAGAGCAGCTCCTGCTCACAACTAGAGAAAGCCCACGTGTAGCAACAAGGACACAACACAGCCAAAACTAAATAAATAAATGTATAAAAAAATTTTCAAGTCATTTATCTCTGCTTACTCCCTTTTAAATAAATGAATACCAAGATTAAACAGTTTAAAATTTTTACCCAAGATCATATAGATAGTAAGGAATGGGACTGGAACTTGAATCCTTATGGATTCCAACCACTCACATTTTTTCTATGAAATTATATTTCCACAATAATAAGTTCCTTGTCATTGTGGTACAACAAGAAAGATAGTTGATCTTTATCCTCGGTTCCTGGAACCTTTAGAGCTCCTAAAACCCTTGGAATTCCCTGAGTGATCAGATGATCAAAGTATCTTTTGTTCTAATAAGGTGACTCTTGGTGGGTTCTCAAATAGCTTCAGTCTGAGGGCTGGCCACCAGGAAAAAACAAGCCTTGATTAGAAGCTTGAACTTTCATCCCCAGCCCATAGCCTCTGGGAGGGGAGAGAAACTAGAGATCGAGTTAATCACCAATGATCACAGTCACGTCTACGTAATAAAACCTCCATTAAAGACACTCAAATGACCAGGTTTAACATGCTTATGAATTGGCAAACACATCCACATTCCTGGAGGGTGGCAAACCCCAACTGCAGGAGACAGAGGTTCCTGTGCTCAGGACACTCTCGACCTCTTCCTATAAACGTCTTAACATGGCTGTTCATTTGTATCAACTATAATAAGCTATAACAACTAAGTATAGCATTTTCCTGAGTTCTATGAATCATTCTAGCAAATTATTGAACCTGTGGGTGGTACCTCCAGCTTTGTAACCAAGTAGGACAGAAGTGTGGGTAACCTGAGGACCTGATATTTGCAACTGGTGTCTGAAGTAAGAACAGTTGTTTTGGGACTGGACTCTTAAACCTGTGAGATCTCATGGTAAATCTGTGTAGTTAGCATCAGAATTAAATTGAATTGTATGACACCTTATTGATATTGAATAATTGGAAAATTGGTTGGTGTGAGGGAAAAAACAAACAAACAAACCTCTCTTCATCTGAAATAAAATGTCACACTTAACCTACTTATTTGCCCTTTATACTCTGCAAGTGTTGTAAATATCTTGAGATACACCCAATTGTGTCATTTCCTTTTTTTCCTTTTTATTAGAAACACTGATGAAATGTTCTGAACATTTCACCTCCCAAACATATGAAAATGAAACCTTCTATGTGTGAGTACATGAAACCCAAACATATAGCATAGACCAAAAAACCACAAAAAACAAAAAACATACCTCAGTGGACAGTTATTCTATCAGTAACTTATCTGTCATTCTACTGTAAGGATAATCCATAATGAGAACATAAGTAATATCTTATTCACAAATGCAAACTGTTGTTCTTTAAAATGTTTACTCTTTTATTTAACAAAGATTGAGGGACCATAATATGTTGGATATATTTTCTAGGTCTTGAGTACCCAAATACAAACGCAACTTTGTCCTCCCAGAATTCAGAGTCCATGTGGAGAAATAGAAGTAGAGAAGCATCTCTACATATTAGCCAGTACTTATGTTAATTTGATATTAATTTGGCCCACTTTGTCTATTGGATTCTGAACCTGGATACAAGCTATTAATAGGTGGCTTCCTGGCTAGCCACCAGCTTATTCTTGACTCTCTGATGGCAAAATGTGGCTCCCCATTCTTGCCTTCCTTTTTCCACTAGTATAGTGCTGTATTAGTAAAACTATCAAGACAAGGGAATTCCCTGGCAATCCAGTTGTTAGGACTTTGCGCTTCCACTGCAGGGAACACGTGTTTGATATCTGATTGGGGAACTAAGATCCTGCAATCCATGTGGCATGGCCAAAAAAGAAAAAAAAAAAAATCTATTAAGACAAAATAATGAGATAATAGCTCATATATGAAAATAATATTAATGATGTTATTTGCATCATTTATACATTTATATTCTGTATTTATAATTCTCTTGTTCTTCCTAATGTACGGTAGCAAAATTTGTCACATCAAAATGTCTCTTTGTCATGAAGATTATTTCAAGCTGAAAACAATCAAGGCCTTTAAGATTCAGGAAGAAACTTTGATCTTCCCCTTAACTGCCTGAAGAATTTAGACAGAGGGTTTGTTATGAGAATAGAGCTATCACCAGAGATACCTGCAAGAAACACAGGCTGGATGTAGTGGGGGAAACTCTTAGAGATCAGAGTCTACTCTTCGACCTGGCCGAGCAAACATTTATTTACCAAACATTTGCTTTTCCATCTCCATATGAATTGCCTTCCTCCCCTTTGAAGTCCAAAATCACTACCCTCAACATCCCCTTTTGTCTTTAGCTAAAGATGGTATTTAAGGTGAGGATTTTCAGCCTTTTGGGTGAGTTACTTAGTTTTCCTGGGTCTCTCCCATGTATAAATATTATTAAAGTTTGTTTGATTTTCTCCTGTCAACCTGCCTTATGTCATTTTAATTGCAAGTCAAAAGAACTGAGAGGGAAAAGAGGGGGAATTTCCCCTCCCCCACACTAAGTATATAAACTTTTTAATTTAGTTTTTTCATTTTATTACATTATTATTGTCTTCCAGTAAATGGCACTGTTTTTATTCTCAAAAAACATACTTGAATTTCATAACTTTCAATTTTTATGACACAGACTTAAGGAAGTTATCTCATTAGCTATTTTAATTAAAGCAGAATTAAAAAAACAATGTACCCCTTCCCTCCAAAAAATTGGTACACATTTTTGTTTTTATTACTTATGTCTAGAGATTTAGAATCATATAATAAATTTACCTCACTTATTCATAAAAGTTATTTCCATACATGCCATACATTACAATAACTCAACATAATTACCAAAGGAAGCTATCAACCTTACTACAGAAACTTTTAGAAACCAAATTATAACCAAAGGAAAGTGATTATTGATTATCTTTTCTTACATTATTTGTGGCTCTACTAAGGATTTTCTACAAAATGTGGGTGCTGTGCTTTTGCATAATTTCTCAGAATTCAATTGTATTATAAGATGTTCCTTTTTTGCATGTTTATTCCTTTTATAGGCAAATGTTGAAATGTAGAGTTCAAGAAAGATTTCTAATTTAAACACTCCACAGAGGTACTAAATATCACTGAATATGACATATTTATGTGAATTTCTGTGCTAGAATTTGAGCATAAAGTCAGTATATATTTCAATTATTAGCATCTCTTTATCGGAGTAAAGTGGTGGACCATCCAGCAGAGAGAGACTGACTGCAATTCTGAGACATTTTCTCCATCTTTAAGGCCCAATCTCTCACAATCTACGGTTCTAAAATGACAAAGTTTCCCTGAGGTAATGAAACCAAGTGGGGCCCCATGGGGCTCCCTGTCATGGAGGCCTCTTTGCCCCCCATTTCTTGTAGGCAAGACTCCAGCTTCCATGACTTTCCCTGAGTTCCAAACGGCAGATACAAACAGTTGAAAATCAGGGGAGGAGGAGCCAGGAAACCACCTGAGGCAAGATTAGACCAGAGAAGCTCATCAAGATTAGGAGACTGACCACCTGAGACCCTGCACAGGCCTTAATCTTGTCAGCAACCCCACTCTTCTGAAACTCTGCAGAAGAAAGAAGAATGCAGGACTGATACTGCCTTGATCCTTATTGAATACCCTTGACCACAAGCCCTGACTATAGGACCTCTCCTTACTCCCCAGGGAGGGGGACACAGTTTTTGAGGTGCTAGCCTGGCTGTGTTCCCCTCTTTGCCTGGCAAAGAATAAAGCCATCCTTTCTTTCTCCTCCAAAACTCTGTCTCTGTATCTCATTTCAGCATCAGTGTACAGGGAGCCAAGATTTTGGCAACAGTAATGCCCCTTTCTAAATGTATATAGAGACAACAAGTAAATCCAGCAGAGATATAAGAGGGAAAAATAAACACTATTTCACTTGGTGGATTTAGAGAGGGTAATCAAACCAAACAATTAGAGTTACACTCTGTTGTAATTTAAAATGAACCATGTGTGGAACTGAGGAACTTGAGTATGTATGCCTGAAGATGTCAGAGATTTTATAGAGGACATGACATTTTATCTTTGAAAAATCTCAGCCTTTATTCTGATAAGAATTTTCAATCACTTCTTATATGAATTTTTTAAGTTATTGCATTTTACATTTACTGGAGAACAATGCCAGTGATAGGAAATGAGAGATATCAGGATGGGGTAGGGGACCTGTCAGCAATGAATATTCACCAAATCTCTGCCAGTCCATTGGGAGCTCTGGATCACATATTGCCTGTGTTGACTGAAAAAAATACACAACCTAAAAGTTGAGAATTATGTTTTATTTGGCAGACAAAACTGACCACTTAAGCGTGGGACACAGAATCTCAGAGAGCTCTGAGAGACTGCTCCATAGAGTTAAGGGAAGAGCCAGGATATATAAGAGTTTTTGCAACAAAGACCAGGTAGTCAGAACATCAAAAGATTACTGTTAGTTAAAGAAAACCAGATATCCCAAGTTAAGGAATTTAGCACTTTTTTATATGTGGGAAGATACAAAAGTCTGTGCTCACTGAAATCATTCCTTTTGATCCCAAAAGCTCAGCCTATGTACACCAGTTCCACGTCGAATCTTGGACACAAAGTTTTGGATAAAGTAGAAAAGAATTGCTTTATTGTTTTGCCAGGAAGTCTCCTGCCCTTAAAAACTGTGAGTCCCAAACCAACGGAGTTTGGTGAGGAGATTTTTGTTTTGTTTTGTTTTGTTTTTTACCATTTTATAAATATATATATATATATATATATTTTTTTTTTTTTCCCACATCTTTATATGGTGAGGAGTTTTATGGTAACAGTTCAAGGTTGGGGTTGCTGATAAGATTAGCATGTGTGCAGGGCCTCCACTCCTCTCATATGATCTCAGGTAATCTTGATGAGCTTCTCCAGTTCCTTTAATGTAGCCTCAGGTGGTCTTTCTCTGATATGAGGAATGCTGACCTCTTAAAATAGCTTAAAGTCATTGTTACATGTATCCCTTAGGGTGGAACAAGGACCCTGCTCCAAGGCTGCACTATTGTTTCCTGACCACCTCTCCCTTGTCTTTGCATCCCTTCCCTTCCTGGATTAGCAACTGTTTGAAGTTGACATTTGGAATTCAGGGAAGCTCATGGAGGCTTGTGTCAAGAAACAGGGGACAGAAAGGCTTCTGTGTCCAGAAGCCCCACATGGTTCTGCTCAGTTTCAATTTGATATGTTTTCCTCAGCTATCTGGAGCCAGTATCCTGTCCTTTCCCAAACCTGAGTCCCCCACAGGGTGCACAATTGGGGGTGGCTGCAGTGGTTAAGGGCTTGGCAGTGGACTGCTCATTTGTCTCCATCCTGAGTTCCCTCAGGGCTCATCATCCAGGATGGCTGTAGTGGCTTGATGGCTGCAATGTCCTTTGTTTACTGATATGGCAGGCAACATTTTTCATTCACACCTGGTAGAAGAGTCCTTACACTGGGAGAAAATGTTGAGGCCCTGTGTCACAACTTTGCTCAGTCATTAGTGCCTCCAAAACAGGATGCCCTAGGCTGCCACTTTTACTGAACACAAGTTTGTGTGTCCAAAATATGGTGAGACCAAACAAACTGAAATGCCAGAGTTTGGAGTAGAGAAAATTTTATTGCAAGGCCAAGCAAGGAGAATAGGTGGCTCACACTCAAAAACTCCCTGATGGTTTTTGGGGAAAAGTTTTACTGGCAAAATTTGGGGTGAGGGTAGCAGGGTGTGTGGCTTTCTTCTGATTGGTTGCTAGTGAGGTAACAAGGAAGTGTCCTAGGAATGTTGTCCTAAGCCTGAAGTTAGCATCCTCCATCTGGGTGGGGACCTTAGTTCCTGCAGAAGAGCTCAAAGATATTGTTATATATATTTCTTGAGGAGGAACCGGGACCTTGCCCCAAGGCTGCAGTATTGTTTCTTGACTGCTCCTCCTTTGTTTCTGCATTCCCTCCCTTCCCTGATTAGCAACTGTTTGAACCTACCCTTTGGAACTCAGGGAAGATCAGGAGGCTGAATGAAGCCTATTTCATACAAACAAGAAATGGGAGACACAGGAAGGCTTTTGTGCCCAAGAGGACCCCAAAGCATCCTGCTCGATTTCACCAGTACCTCTCTTAGTCATTGGCCAGAGGCCATCCCTAAAATGTGACCTTATCTTGAAATCTGAGGCCAACAGCTCCCAGCTGGAGGCTGGCAGCTAAACTCCTCTCCCCAGTTCTGGGAAGTGTGTCCTTTCTTGAAGGGGACTCTGAGTATCCTGACTGCATATCTGCCACAACACCTAAAGGAGTAGTTAAATTTGTATAATGCAAAATCCATCAATCATTGCAGTCCATTTGGTTAGGTTAATAATTATTGTATAGTGAAAGGGAGCAAAATTTGCCACCCCAAAATATGTCTCTTTGGCATTAGGATTATCTTGATCTGGTTATTTTTAAGAAAGAAAACAGACACAGGAGATAACCAATAGAATTTACCCTTTTGTAAGAGACATTTACATTTATATGGAAAATCTCCATCTGTGAGGATTTCTTCTTATCTATACCAGGTAGAGGAGGGTGACTAAAACTCTAGAAACTCTTATCAATGGAGAGGGCAATGACCTAAATGTGCATAACAACCATACCCTTATTAACTGTGCTTCCTCTTCAATCATACCCTTATTAACTGTGATAACTTCCCATAACTGGTTCCCCCTGCCCCACCAGCATCTTTTGATTTTGGCTGGAGGTGGTATTTAAAATGTGGTGAGTTAGGCCATTTAAGGAAGTTACTCAGTTTTCCTGGGTATCTTCCATGTATACAAGAGGTATATATAGTATTATAATTCTGTTTGTTTTTCTATTGTTAATCTATATTTTACTACATGGGGTGTCTCAGCCAAAAACCTATATGGGTAAAGGGAAAATTATTTTTCCTTTCTTACAATAGTATAACATAAAACATTATCTACTTGACTATATTTTAACTATTTGGTTAGTGTTGGTTGTTATTGTTTTTTCATTACAAAACTGATTTTACTTTGGATTTGTAAAATCATTTATGAACTCAACTTGGACCCAAATAAAGAAGGTAATGGGTTTAGGACAACCCACTCCAAAATAATGCCATATTGGCATATTGATTATTTTGAATTAAAGTTAAGAAACAGCAAATGCAAGAGGAACACATTTGTTCCCATGAAGGCAGGAAATAAATCTCCCATGTGAAAGGTACTTGCCCTGTACTAACCAGGAGGTAGAGACATCTTCATAACCAGAGATAGAGAATTTAGGGCTGAGAAGGCTGTGTAAACAAACCTTGCTATTTCTACATTAATTTACTATCCTAAGCCAAAACTTCTTTGTCTTGTCAATTGTTCACAAATATTTTGTTCCTTTGTCTAAATGATGTAAAACTGCCTGTGTTAGAGCAGGCAGATAGCTACATATGAGCAGAGAAAGGGGGGCATGGGTCAAATGACAAAAAACCATACATCTTGTAAACAGTGGGGGTCCTTGGGCACATAAACAAAAGCAGGAACCTCAGAATGACAGGAAACCACACATTTTAGGGTGATGAGGGTCCTGGAGGCAGACAAAGGAAGGTGGGAAAAGGGAATCTCTGGCATCAGAATATAACCATTTGCTCATTATGCACTCATTACAATAAAATTAACTTTTCAGATAAGAAGTTCCCATCATGCACCAATGCCATAACACTTTTAATCAAGACTAAATAAGTCCAACAATAAGATATGACAATTATAAATATATATGCACACAACATAGGAGCACCTCAGTACATAAGACAAATGTTAACAGCTATAAAAGAGGAAATAGACAGTAACACAATAATAGTGGGGAACTTTAACACCTCACTTACACCAATGGACAGATCATCCATAAAGAAAATTAATAAGGAAACACAGCTTTAAATGACACAATAAACCAGATACATTGAATTGATATTTATAGGACATTCCATCTGAAAACAGCACATTACACTTTTTCTCAAGTGTACATGGAACATTTCTGAGGATAGATCACAACCCAGGTCACAAATCAAACCTTGATAAATTTAAGAAAATAGAAATCATATCGAGCAACTTTTCCAACCACAACATTATGAGATTAGAAATAAATTACAGGGAAAAAAAAAGTAAAACACACAAACACATGGAGGCTAAACAATACATTACTAAATAACCAAGATATCACTGAATAAATCAAAGAGGAAATCAAAAAATAATTAGAGACAAATGAAAATGAAAACATGACAATCCAAAACCTATGGGATGCAGCCAAAGCAGTTCTAAGAGGGAAGTTTATAGCAATACAATTCTTCCTCAAGAAACAAGAAAAATCTCAAATAAACAATCTAACATAACACCTAAAGAAACTAGAGAAAGAAGAACAAACAAAACCCAAAGTTAGCAGAAGGAAAGAAATCATAAAGATCATGCAGAAATAAATGAAATAGAAACAAAGAAAACGATAGCAAAGGTCAATAAATTAAAAGCTTGTTCTTTGAGAAGATAAACAAAATTGATAGACCTTTAGCCAGACTCATCAAGAAAAAGATGGAAAGTACTTAAATCAATAAAATTAGAAATGAAAAAGGAGAAGTTAAAGTGGACACAGCAGAAATACAAAGCATCATAAGGATCATACACCATGATCAAGTGAGATTTATCCCAGAGAGGTAAGCATTCTTCAATATACACAAATCAATCAGTATGATACACCATATTAACAAATTGAAGAATAAAAGCCATATGATCATCTCAATAGACACAGAAAAAGCTTTCAACATAATTCAACACCAACTTATGATAAAAACTCTCCAGAAAGTGGTCACAGAGAAAACCTACCTCAACATAATAAAGGCCATATATGACAAACCCACAGCAAACATCATTCTCAATGGTGAAAAACTGAAAGCATTTCCTCTAAGATCAGGAATAAGACAAAGATGTCCACTCTGGCCCCTATTATTCAATACAGCTTTTGAAGTCCTAGCCACAGAAATCAGAGAAGGAAAAGAAATAAAAGGCATACAAATTGGAAAAGAAGAAGTAAAACTGTCACTGTTTGCAGATGACATGATACTATACCTAGAAAATCCTTAAGATGCCACCAGAAAACTACTAGAATTAATCAATTAATTTGGTAAAGTTTCAGGATACAAAATTAATGAACAGAAATCTCTTGCATTCCTATGCACTAACAATGAAATATCAGAAAGAGAACTTAAAGAAACAATATCATTCACCATCACAACAAACAGAATAAAATACCTAGGAATAAACCTACCTAAGGAGGTATAAGACCTGTACTCAGAAAGCTATAAGACACTGATGAAAGAAATCAAAGATGACACAAACAGATGGAGAGATATACCATGTTTTTGGATTGGAAGAATCAACATTGTGAAAATGACTATACTACCCAGAGCAATCTGCAGATTCAGTGCAATCCATATCAAATTACCAATGACATTTTTACAGAACTAGAACAAAAAAAACTTAAAA
This sequence comes from Kogia breviceps, assembly GCF_026419965.1. NCBI lineage: Eukaryota > Metazoa > Chordata > Mammalia > Artiodactyla > Physeteridae > Kogia > Kogia breviceps. The sequence continues at coordinate 28,685,217 of NC_081328.1, forward strand.
TTTGTATGGAGACACAAAAGACCCCAAATAGCCAAAGCAATCTTGAAGGAAAGAAGTGGACCTGGAGGAATCAGACTCCCTGTCTTCAGGCTATACCACAAACCTACAGTAATCAAGACAATATTGTAGTGGCACAAAAATAGAGATATAGGTCAATGGAACAGGATAGAAAGCTCAGAGATAAACTCACACACCTCTCATCAACTAATCTTGACAAAGGAGGCAAGGATATACAATGGAGAGTAGATAGTCTCTTCAATAACTTGAGCTGGGAAAACCAGACAGCTACATGTAAAAGAATGAAATTAGAGCACTCCCCAACACCATACACAAAAATAAACTCAAAATGGATTAAAGACCTAAATGTAAGACCTGACACTCTAAAACGCTTAGAGGAAAACACTCTTTTACATAAACCACAGCAAGATCTTTTTTGACCCACCTCCTAGAGTAAAAGAAATAAAAACAAAAATAAACAAATGGGACCTAATGAAACTTAAAAGATTTTGCACAGCAAAGGAAACTATAAAAAAATGAAAAGACAACCCTCAGAATGGGAGAAAAATTTGCAAATGAAGCAACTGATAAAGGATTAATCTCCAAAATTCACAAGCAGCCTATGCAGCTCAGTATCAAAAAAACAAACAACTCAATCCAAAAATGAGCTGAAGACCTAAACAGACATGTCTCCAAAAAACACATACAGATGGCCAAGAGGCACATGAAAAGCTGCTCAACATCACTAAGTATTAGAGAAATGTAAATCAAAACTACAGTGAGGTATCACCTCACACCAGTGAGAATGGGCATCACAAGAAAATCTACAAAGAACAAATGCTGGAGAGGATGTGGAGAAAAGGGAACCCTCTTGCTCTGTTGGTGGGAATGTAAATTGATATAGCCACTATGGAGAACAGTATGGAGGTTCCTTAAAAAAATAAAAATAGAATTACCATATGACCAGCAATCCCACTACTGGGCATATATCCAGAGAAAAAAAACATAATTCAAAAAGACACATGAACCCCAATGTTCATTGCAGCACTATTTACAATAGCCATGTATGGAAGCAACCTAAATGCCCATCGACAGATAAATGGAGAAAGAAGTTGTGGTACATATATGCAATGGAATATTACTCAGCCATAAAAATGAATGAAATTGTGTCATTTGTATAGACGCAGATGGACCTAGAGACTGTCATACAGAATGAAGTAAGTCAGAAAGAGAAAAAGAAATATCGTATATTAACGCACATATGTGGAATCTAGAAAAATGGTACAGATGAACTGGTTTGCAAGGCAGAAATAGAGGCACAGTTGTAGAGAACAAATATATGGACACAAGCTGGGGCAAGTGGGGTGTGGTGGGGGGGTGAATTGGGAGATTGGGATTGACATATATACACTAATATGTACAAAATAGATAACTAATCAGAACCTGCTGTATTAATAAATTAATTAAATAAAATTCAAAAAGAACAAAAAAGAATAAATAAGGGTAAAAATTCCTCCTTCCCTCAGGAAGGTGGAACTGGGATGAAAATCAGGAAATATGACCCATACCCTTCCCTCCTCATTGAATAATCTGCCCATTCATTTTCATGCCTTATATAACCAGCTTGTGAAAGAAGCTCATGGCAGCCACTCACTTGAGTCTGCCCACTCTCCCCTTGAAAGTGTATATAGCTTCATAAATCCTTGCTTTGCTTTCCTTACTTCATTTCTCATGTCTGAATTCTTTCTGTGACAAGACAAGAGCCTACTCTCGGGTAACATCTGCTCTGGTCACTTCTTTGAGCCTCATATTACTATGACCACCTCTAGGTCCAAATTAAATTTGTTTTTCGCCTATTAATCTGTTTCATGTCAACTTAATTATTAGACCAGACAAAGAATCTAGAAGAGGAAAAAGAAAACTTTTTCCTCCCCTACACAGGTGACTTGGTTTCCACTGAAAAATAAAAACATTCTACTGTAGCCTTTGCTATCATAGAGTTATAATATCATTATCAGTAAGCTGTACTTATTTTTAACTTAGTGAAATACTACCATATCCTTCCCTTACCCTTGACTAAATAGAGTTAGATGATACAGATAAGAGCCATATAATGCATGTGGGACATTGGCGATATCTCAGCAACATTAATCCCGAGCTTTCTGCCAACAGAAAAACCTGAGGACACATAAGTAGCCATGAGGGAAACAGATTTATGAGACAGTTGAACTAGAATTCCTTGCATTTAGATCCAGATTAAAGTTACAATCATATCCTTGAGAAAAGGGAGTAGCAATCTTTCCAAAATGCCCTTGCACCTTCTTCCAGAATTTTCCATTGGCCAAGAACTGTTTCAGTGTCAGGCTGGATAAGTCCTAGCTGTGATATGATAGAAAAGCATAAGGCATGGAGTCATAAGACTTGCATTCAAACTCATCTTTGTGGCTAAATAGCTATATGACTGCAAATAAATCAGGTAAAATGTTTGAGCCTCAATTTTCTCATAGATAAAATGTTAACAATATCTCACAGGGTAATTGTGTTAGTCAAAAGACCTAATATATGTGAAAGCGTCTTGGAAATACTCATTCTTGCTTTAAAATATAAGATATTAATGAGAATACTGTGCTGATAGGGATACTAAAACCTTTGCTCCAGTGTCGTTAGGGGGAAAATGATTAGAGATTTACCCTTTACTCCCCTCTATGAAATAGAGTAGAAATATTCACTATCCAAGCTTATTCCCTCCAATAGAGTTGTTCTCTCTGAAATTTGCATTCTTTGAGAGTGCACAAGTCTTTCTTGCTCTGTAAAACTTCTCTGATCATCTAAAGCTCTGTCTCCTTATTAATTTCCTAAATCTTTATGCTAATTCATTACCTTATATTATTAGTTTATTTTTATCAATTGTAACTGAATAACACAGGGGAAAATACAATAGTACTTTACTTGAAATCAGGAGAGAAGGGTTTTTGTCCCATTTCATAATTTTTTATGTTTTATTCTTTGTTATAAAAACAGAATAACTTCTAAGATATCTTTCTGCCAGTAAAAAAAAAAAAAAAGCGTATGTATTATTCTACTGCTTAGTGTTTTCTCCTGGAGAAAAATTCTAAGTGTGTGTGTGTGTGTGTGTGTGTGTGTGTTTCCCCTGAAATGTTCTTGGGGTCATATTTTCAGACTCATATCCTGTTTTTTAACCCCTGCAATCAAGCTAAAAAGTAAAAATAAATCTCTTTATTACCAGAGTGCTCCTGCTTGAGGGTAAATTCTGTGACTCCCCCTTAAGGACTCAAACCATTTCCCCATGCCTTGTGTGAGTCAGCTATTTAATTTTATTATATAGTTAATATTTTATTAAGTTCCACTCAAAATTATTGAAGCATATTGATTATAAAAATTTTAGGGCACTTCATTTTCTCTGACTCACAGAATGTGAACATAATAATCAAAATTGTGAGTCAAAATGAATAGATTATGTAATTCTTATAATGGGTTCCAAGCTACTATAATTTAATTTTTTAATCTAAGTTATAGTAATTAAATATGGGTTGCTAATTTTAACCTGCCTTAGGATTCATCAGGCAACTTAATACACATGCACTCCATCTCAGCAACGTTCACTAGAAAGTCTGACCCATTTAAACTTTTCTGGCTTCATGGGCCAATCCCAAATTTTAGGGAAATCCCACTATACACATTCTCTGTCTTGTTTCACCCTTCGTACAGGTAGAGATTCTGGTTTTGTTATAGCCATTGGAAATTTAAAGTCTCCCCTTAGAGTTGTTCTCTAATTTCTATATGTTTAGAAACATAACACCTATCAATGTTTCCAACCACTTTGCTCTAACTTCATTCTTATGATTTTGCTAGTGAGGCATTTGACTATTAATATCTAACTCCAATAGGAAAATCTACATTCCCTGTACTTCTTATCCTTTTGTCTATGAAATGCTATGTAGGTATTGTCTCCAATATATGTGTAGACATTAATAAGGTTTGTTTATGTTTATGAGCATCATCTTCATTTTATCTTCAGTAATCATTAATTATATACTAATTTCTTCCCATAGTTATGATCCCAAGCCTAAAAGTCAGCCAGCTATTTATTTTCATTAGATGGGTACCTAAATTCATATTTGGTTAAATTAGATCATTCTGCTCTATCATACTTGAACATTTACCTATCCATTAGGCATTTTTCATTCCTTTTTCCTCTTTTTACTTTTTTTCTTTAAATTTCCATCTATACAAATTTATTAATTCATTTGAAAAGCAAAGAGGCATATAATTTCTTGGCATTCAATCTATCCTTAGAGTATTTTGACCTTGAATTCTGCCAAGACTTTCCCATGTGCCTTGGGTCCAGGTGTGGTTGCTAAGATACATGTTATTAATCTTCCAGTAAAAAATATAGGGGTCATGGTGTAAAAAAGTATGTTTACTAAGGAGTCTTGATAATTAACTTTGCTTGGAATTTAGAACACTTCATGTGATTAGAAAATATTTTAACTTTTTCAATTGTTTTCCTTTTTGTTTTTTATATGATAAAAAATAATCCTCAATTCAAGGAGGGAAACCTGCACATTTTTATAAATTGGAGTACACCATTTTAAAAATTATTTTATTCCACAGCTATTTATGTAATATAACATATTCTTTCCAAAAATTGATATGACTTTTAATAAAAATTGAATTACCACAAAGAATACATTTTTAAAACACAAAAGATGAGTAAAAATAAGAACATAGAAATGTTAGGCTAATATAAGCAATGTAATTGGTCATTAACTTTGACCCCCAGCTTCCTGAATCCTGAAACATAAAGGTAAACTTGTTAAATTATATTATTCCAGTGGTTTCATAAAAGAAATCTTACTGTTTATCAAGAAATACATACATTTTCATGAAAATTAATCTCTTAATTTTTGTTTGAGAGGGGAAATATTGAATGTCATAATGAACAATATATCCAATAATTTTCTGGCTAGTATAAGCAGTGGCCCACATTGAATTCTACCTGTCCACAGAGGAGACACTCCTTAAATAGTTGCTGAACTGATTTCAATTCCTAATCTCAATGCCTGCTCGCTCCTGGCTCAGCACAGTAGCTTTGTACTCTCACCAACTATTTTTTGTGTGTTTACAACTGTTTATTAATAGTCTCTAGTCTTACAGCATACTCCAGCCTACTATCACAATGGAGAGAGAACACTTTTGAGTCCAATAAGACCTGGTTTTGAGTCCTAGAACAACCATTTATTATTTCTCTACCTTGGGCAAGTTAGTTATCTTCTTTATTCTTTATTAATCTATAAACAGGCCTAATAATAGTCCCTATCTCATAGAACATGAACATTAAATTTAATTATATAATGTATATGAAATATACAGCACTGTGCCCAACTCAAAATAAACACTAGATAAATGTTAAATCTCAATATTTTAGTTTTTCTAAAATTCAAATATGAACACATTGATCCATTATTTAAATGTCAATAATTTTCAACTGCCCACAGAATGAAATATCAACTCTCAGAATGACACACAGAGTTCTCCATGGGCAAGTTACTACTTACTGCTCAGAGTACCTGCTCCCTGCATTCTCTTCATATTAATCATACAAACATTGTTGTTCATAGTCCCTAATCCCATGCCATTTGGATGTGGCAGATTCAGCCTTAAATATCTGCAGATCTCATTCATCTCTTCCAATCTTTCAACCTGAAGGTGGACAATTCATTTTTCATGAAACACAAGTATGATCACCAGGAGATAGTGTTCCCTAAACATCCAGGCTTAAGAGACTTGTCTTCTTCTCTATCACTCTCTACTTTATATATTTATGTAATCATACTTTTCATACTTAATTAGATTTCTTTATACTATGATCTCAGTTATATCATGTGCCTGCATTGTATAATTTTTAAATTTTTCTAATATATGAACTTTTTTATTTCTGAAAAATATTCATGTACAACTCTCTCTATATACATATTTGCACTATATAAAATATGCACAAAATATACATTAAAAAGAATGAGTAAACATATAAAGAGAAGTGTGAATATTTTCTCAATGTCAAAACCTGTTCTGGAAATCATTGATTTATTTAACTGTAAAGTCCTGGAGAACAGAGACTTTGTTTTTAACCTCAGTACTCTGCACAGTGTTCAGCTTTGTTGTAAATATTGTTTGTAGAGGGACTGAATTAGTGAATAATATTTATTTATATTGATCATGATAAAGAACAAAGTATTTCACTGGGATACATAAAATGACGACTAGTTATTACTTTATGGCTCTCTAAGTTGTTCAAAGGTTAAAGCTCAGAGTATGTAGATAGGTGGATAATTAATAATAAAATGAATAATATGTGATATTTATTGAGGAACTCATAGAATGGTCTCATGGAGTAGATAGGCAGCATATCTTTTAATTCATCTTTTTTGATTAACAACATTTTTTTTCCACAGTGAAATTTTTTATAGAAACAGAAGAAAAGGAATTTAAGTTAAAAAATCCTGGAATGCAGATATTCTCATTTCTTAATTGAAGGGTGATCCAAATACTATATATGCTGGGAATTCCCTGACAGTCCAGTGGTTAGGGCTTCACACTCTCACTGCCAAGGGCCCAGGTTCTATCCCTGGTCAGGGAACTAAGATCCCACAAGAAACTCTGCATGGGCAAAAACAGACAAGAAAACAAACAAAAACCAAAAAAACCCCAAAATACTGTATGTGCAGATTTACAGATAATGACATTAATATTACTACTACTACTAAACCTCTATCACCAAATGTTTACTGATTACTTCCTCTATACCAAACACTGTTCTGAATCATTTTACATCCATTAATTACCATAACCCTGACCCAAATTTATGGGTTAATATTATCTCCTTTTTACAGATAAAAAATCAAAGCATAAAACATCTTATTATATTGTTCAAGATTATAGAGCTAGAAAGTGATGTAGCTAAGATTTGAATCCAGATGTTCTTGGCTATGGCACCTATCCTTTTGATGGTTATTTCATACTGCCTTGAATATGTCTTATTCAAATACTTCTATATTCATTCCTCTGTCAATGGACATTTAAGGGAGGAATGGAAAATGAGAATGTGGAACATATATACAATAGAATATTACTCAGCCACAAAAAGAATGAAATAATGCCATTTGCAGCAACATGGTTGGAACTAGAGATTGTCACACTGAGTGAAATAAGTTGGACAGAGAAAGACATATATCATATGATATCGCTTATATGTGAAATCTTAATAAATTGTGCAAATGAACATATTTACAAAAAGAAATAGAGTCACAGATGCAGAAAACAAACATGGTTACTGGGGTGGGGGAGAGGGATAAGTTGGGAGACTGGAATTGACAAGTACACACTACTATATATAAAATAGATAACTAATAAGGACCTACTGTATAGCACAGGGAATTATTCTGAATACTCTGTAATGACCTATATGGGAAAATAATCTATAAAAGACTAGATATATGTATAACTGATACACTTTGCTGTGCAGCAGAAACTAACACAACATTGTAAATCAATTATACCCTAATAAAATTTTTTTTTAACTTCTAGAATTAATAAATGGTATGGAAAAGCAAAATAAGGGCAATCTGTGGTCAATTATAGAGATCTGAATTTTAAGTGACTGAGTGTATTTGCTGAGTTCCATAATATTGCAGAGCCTTTTATAATTTAAACATAAAATTAGTTTATTGTGTTTTAAAGATTTATATGAGAATATAAAGTGAGTAAAAACTTGTATGCATGTTCAAAGCACCTTTCTTTTTTTACAGTTGACAGCTGATAGAATAGTTGAAATTACTGTTAAAGCCTCTATGTAATGACTTTACCAAATGAGATACCCTTTTGCTGTGATAATTATTATTATGAGACCTTGAAATTTAATTAATTGGTTTTTTTTCCTATTTTATTGGCAGTCAGATAAAGTTCTCTATTACTGTGAATGGTAACACACTATGACATTACATTACAACTGAAAAGTAATTATCTTTATTGGACAGTATATAAAGTGAAAGGTCAATGGTATGTAAACTTTTTTATGGGAATGTAAAGTGTCCCTTTTTATTGCACTATATGTATACAACACCTTTAGCTGAGCTTTGCACTTTAGATAGAATATAAATTAATAAATAATAATTTGTTATTAAAAGTATAAGAAATATAATTGTAAAGATGTTAGATTCCTACCTAAGTTGAAATATATGTTGAATTTTTCTGTTAAATAGTTATGAAATATTCCATACCCTTAAAAATGCAGCAAACTTTACCCATGAGTAGTTTACTTATCTATTGACTCTTACAATTTACAAGACTTGAGCTCAAAACTCATATTGGCTTGGCCTTTCAGGAGACTATGGATCCATTGGCCTGGTAAGCTATGATGTCTCTCATCCAGGTAAAATATAAGTCAGGCTTCTCAATTTTAACAAGTGGTCTGCTGAACTAAGTGAAAACAGAAGCAGATAAGGCTGAAAGTGGAATATAAGCTCTCCTTTTATAAATAACAAAATACAGCTCTGTTGGCATGCTATTTTATAATATGCACCTCAGAACTGCTTTGATTAAGAAAGTTATTCAAGAACTTATAACCTCTTCAGGAATTTCCCTGGCAGTCCAGTGGTAAAGAATCTGCCTTCCAATGCAGGGGACGTGGGTTCAATCCCTGGTAGGGGAAATAAGATCCCACATGCTGAGGGGTAACTAAGCCCAGGACACAACTACTGAGGCTGGGTGCCTCAACTAGAGAGAGAAAACCCACACACCACAAATAGAGAGAAGCCTGTGCGTCGCAATGAATAGCCCGCATGCTGCAACGAAGACCTGACACAGCCAAGAATAAAGTAAATAAATAAACATATAAATAAATAATAAAAAATAAAGTACAACCTCTTCCAACCTCCAATGGATACAAAAACAGTATTCTAGACCTGCACTGTCTGATAAGTATGTCCGGGCACACATGTCTTATGAGCACTGAAAGTGTGGCTCGTCAGAACTGAGATGTGCTCTAAGTATTAAATATGTGTTGGATTTCAAAGATTTAATAATGAAAACAAAGATAAGATTTTTTTCATAATTTTTATATTGATTATATGTAGAAATGATAATAGTTTGAATATATTAGGTTGAATAAACTATATTAACAAATTTAATGTCACCTAATCTTTTAATTTTTAATTCGGCTATTAGGAAATTTAAAATTACACATGTGGTTTCTATTCTATTGTATTGTATTGTATTGTATTGTATTGTATTGTATTGTATTCTATTCTATTCTATTCTATTCTATTCTATTCTATTCTATTGAAATGCTCTGCTCTAGACCTTAGAAGAGTTGCACCTGCAGCCTCTGAGTCTGTAAACAAAATTCTAGGGGTCATAGCCTGTTTCACAGTTTGTCAATACAAGAGCAAGTCAGAGAAGGTATCATGAGAAACAGTGAGACAGATAACATGCCTCTCTTGGGAAAGGATGTTTAACAGAGCAAGGAGAAAAGCAGCAAGTAAACTGCAGGCTCCCCTTGTTTCTTCATGAAAAGCCTCCTTGTCTATTTACCATATGAGAGAGAAGTGTATAAAACACGACATCATACTGGGCTAATGCAACCTTATTCCTATTTTCAGTTAGGTGCTCCCCAAATAGCAAATGTGAAATTTGGTACATCTACCTAGGACCAGGGAGTGGTGTCACACCCAAGGCACTGGTATGTATTACAATAGAACATTTAGTTTTGAATAACATGGAATTTCTTCTATTATTAAATTCCCAGGGAAATATTAAAATGAAAAATAAAATTCCATTATTTTTCATAAATTTGAATCTATAATAACTAAATACAAAATTTTTCTATTCCCAGTTCTTGTTCTGCATTCTGTCATTTGGGTGGCCCTTAGACAGTTCAGACAGCTGATTAGATTTTAAATTTCTTCTGGAGCAAATGTCACCTAGCCAATATTAAATTGGATTTTTTTCCTTCCCTGTACTAGGATTATGCTTCTCTGCTCACAGTCATGTGATTTGCATATGTGTTCTGTAGGCAGATTATACAGCCCAGCTTCATTGACTTAGGGTTTTGTCATAACATGTGATGTGGTCAATTGAATATAAGGAAATAATGATGCTTCCCATTGACAAGTGGAAGTTTAATGGTGATTATATGGTTAAGTTAAACTGTTTTCTTTTCTTGATTGATGGCATGAGAATGGCATGTTCCAGTTAGGAACCAATCAGCTTGGCCTCAGAATGAAAATAAACATTTTGTTTTGAATGGGGCAGAGGCAAGTAGAATCAAAGCTTATGTAACATGAGAGAGGAACATTTATTGCTTTCAACCATTGATTACTTATGTTATTTGTTACCACAGCAATTTTGTCTGAAGCAGCAATTGTAAGCTGGTGTGTTGTTTATGTTATATAATTATGGATTTAATGATAATGAGGCAAAATTTGATTCTAAAACCCAGGGCACAGTACAATGCAAACCAATATACTCTTACCAATCTAAGACCATATCAGAGGTTTGGTGATATGTGAAGAGGAGGAGGTTAAAAAAATAAAAGAGAAATTGTCAGGAAACTCAAAAGTATCTTTGTCTCATCCTCTCAGTTTGCCAATCACCTTATGTCAATTGTTCAGGGTTATTCCATAGGAGGACTGGATATGTGAAATGAAGAGAAGAATCTGTAATATTCCCCTTCTGGTCTTCTTTCCTCCTGGATATTGGTACAGTATTGTTCCCTCTGAGGAAATATGTTGTAGGATAATAAGTATCACTCTATCAATCACCAAAAAGGTTAATTTGACTACATCATGAAAATCAAAGTCAAGATATACACAACTCTTAATTAGATGGTTAGTGTTCATTGAAATATAACATGTCATCCCTGTTATATTTGATTGCCAAGTTTTCCATCATGTTTTCTATATTTTGTTATGGACAAATTTATGTCATGACATTAAAAGAAAGCACAAACTTATAAATAACATTAGTGCTATATGATATCTATTTAGCATTTGATAATTACCAGATTACTTTCAAATACATGATTATGTTTCACACTATATCTGAAAAGTTACAGATGCCAATTATTATCCTATAAATTTTAAGTGTGAGGAAAGGATATTCAGGGAGACTTGAGAATTCAGCCAGGATTATGTAACTAGAAAGTTTCTGAGTTATACATGGATTCCATGGCTTCTATCTTTTATTTGATGCTTTCTATACCATGCTCTTTATAACAAACACTTTGTTGATGTCCCACAAAAATCTTCCCTGCTCCCAACCACTTACATAAACATGTAAAATCTGAGTTAAGTGTATGCTGTTCTAGACTTCTCTTTATCATAACAATCATAGTACTTTTGAGGGTTTTCCCCACTAGTTGGATAAGTAAGCCCTAAATTCCTTGACAATAGGAACTATAACATTAATATTTTTAAAAATTTGTTCCAGCTCCACTTACTTTATTAAGTCCCATACATGCTGCCTTTTAAGTGAGCCCCTAGAAAATTAACATTTTAATAATCTGAGAGCATCTCTCTTCTGTAAAAGTAAGGATAGTTTTAATAATAATAATATATTGATTGAATCAAATAAATAATTATTAACTTATCTCAGGCAAATAGATCCCTTTCAAGAAGAATATGACTGACCTTGCACACCCCATAGCCCCAACTTTAGGTATAGCAACCTGTTTATCATGCTGGCACTCTTACTACCCCCTTTCTAAGATAAACCCAGATGATGTGACTTAGTCATACAGTTGGTCAAGGGAATAGAAATGATACAGATATAGGCTCTAAAACAGTGATTCTTAATATTTGTTACATATTAGAATCACCTGGGGGAATTCTTAAAATAGCAATTCCATAGACATTCTATTTTAATTAGACTGGAGTGGGGCCTGAACATCAGTGTTCAAAAACAAAAATTTCTGAAATCTAATGCATAACCAGGATTTATAATCAGCTTCTTAAAATTATGTTGCACCAGTCCCTAAGAATGATAGGGACAGCGTAAATGGACAAAGTAGGTATTTAAATTGTTGATCCAACTAGGGGATTGTAAGTAAAGAAAAAATATAGGAGACCGCTGTAAGTTAATGATCACTCAAGAAAGTAGGTTTACTTAACCATAAAACCAAGCAGGCTGGCCTAGCAACAAAACCAAGTGACAGAAGCATGAGACATGCCCCAAAACAATAAAACAATAGTGGCATGAGACCCACATCCTGCCCAGTGAGCTCAGTAAGTTAATGATCCCTAGGACATGCTCTCAGCACACATGAAAAACAATAATTTATGAAAAGGTGCTCATTGTACAGAGACCTGAAATAATTTTTACAGTCCTGGCTTGACCTTGTAGGGACAAAAAACCTCCCCTCCACAACCTGGAGGAGGAGCTGATGATGGAAGCATGATGACTACTCAAACAGACAAAGAAGGTATTTTTCCCCTCTCCACTTTTCCTTTGATTATAAAACTGTAGCTCACTAAGTTCTCAGGGCAGCACCCTCTCACCCACACGCTTGTAAGCCTCACAAGCATTCTGTTCTAATAAATCACTTCTTATCTATCACTCTGCCTCTTGATGAATTCTTTCTGTTCTGAGACATAAAGAACTGGCTCCTAGGACCCGCCCCCTGAAGTGACACCTATCAGTTTCAATAAGTCTTACATTTACAGATTTCAGGAAATTCACTGGATGGCAGCATGCAGAACTCTGGCTGCAGTGCTCACTTACATTCAAGAATTGCCTAGGACAGTAGACTAAATAAAGAGGAATGTATTAAATTACTGGACAATATGTCAGATGGAGAGGGGAATCAGACTTTTGTTAAATTTGATTGTTACTTAAAAATTAGTAATACAGCCATTTACCTATCACAAACTCTTCCTGTATTAGTTACTTCTATACAGGTAATTAGAATTCTACTCAGTTACACAGCCTGGCTTGGCCAAGGTACCACAAACTTTCAACTGTAACATGGACTATTGGTTGGGTGATCATGAGGAAGTTGCTGGATGCTGCAGTCACACTCATCTTACCCTGACTCGGAGAGTATTTTAAGCCAAAGAGCTCAAAAGACTCCAAATGAGAGTAGTTATGACATTTAGGCAAGGTGTGCTTATATCCCAATTAATCATAGTCACACAAACAGAACAAGCATAAAAATAAACAAGAAAAGTCATTTCCTTTGACAGCAAAATTTTTACTCTGTAACTTCATCAGGTTGTATCTTCCTTTATGTCTATTTCAAGCAAGTGAACTTCCTATACTAGTAAATGAAAAAAATGCCAATTTTCTTTGTACAGATTTTAATAATTTAAACAGATAATTATAAAAATATCTGACCCATCTTAGTTTTGCATATACCACCTTTTGCAAATATATCATCAGACTAGGAACAAGAGGAATTTGTTAACTTCAGTAATTAAAGACAAGGGAAACAATATCCAGAGCCAATGTTCCCATTTGAAAGACACAAATGGTAATGAAACTGAGCAAGACACTGTGGGGCCCTCCTGGGTACAATTCTTTCCATGTTCCCTCTTTCTTGTTAATAGGAAATAGGCTTCAGTCAGCCTCCTTGACATTCCCTGAGTTCCAAAGGGCAGATTCAAACAGTTGCTAATCAGGGGAGGAAAGGAATCAGAAACAAAGGAGAAGCAGTCAAGAAACGATAGTGCAGGATGGGGTAGCGTCCTGGTTCCTCCTCAGGGAATATGTATAACAACATCGTTGAGTTCTTCTGTAGGAACTAAGCTGTCAGCCAGGTGGAGGATGGTAACTTCAGGCTGAGCACAAGATTCCTGGAACTCTGCCCAACCTGTTACCTCACCAGCAAACAATCATTAAAATTCTGCATACTGTGGAAGATAATGAACACTCTGATCCCCTCCTCGAATGATTCTCCCCTTAAAAACTTTCATGGTAGAGCAGAATCTTCAGAGTTGGTTCTTGGATACAGGTCTGCTTTCTCCCCATGTTGCCAACCTCCTGAATAAAGCAACTTTTCTTTTCCAACCAACACTTGTCTCTCAAATATTGACTATTGAGCAGCAAACAGCCAAATCTGAGTTCTGTAACAGTAAGAATGGGAAAAATTTAATTTACAGAAAAATCAAACATGTAATAAGATTCAGAATGCCCAACTATGAACAATATCAAATAAGAAAGTTTTTTTTTCAGTAAAAAATAAAATGGTTGCAGATAAGTAACACATTGATTGCTGCAAAAAACATTAAAAAAAACAAATCAAGAAATCTTTCTCACATTCAAAAGAAAAGGAAGAGATAAGAGACTAGAAGACAGAGCCAGAAGATGCAGAATTAGAGATGAGAGCAGACTAAAAGTGACACAATAAAGAAAAATAATCAGTGAACAAACTTCGCTATACCTGTGGAGACAAAAGAAAGATTCTAAGATATCCTAATGATTTACATTTTTCTTTGTCATCCTTACAGAATGTGGAGCCTGTTCAGCCTTGAGAGCTAATGTAGTTCTGTCAGATATTGTTCTTCTCTTTTCTGTTCTAATATATTTTTCTCAGATTTATATAATTTTGCCTGAGAAAGGTAGGAAGAGAAAAGTTTCAATGAATAACAGGTACTGATACAGAGCAAGGCCTTATGGGGCTCCTGGGCACAAAATCTTTCTGTGTCCTCTATTTCTTTGATTACAGAAAATAGCCTTTATTCAGCCTGCATGACCTTCCCTGAGTTCTAAGTGGCAGATTCAAGCAGTTGTTAATTAGGGAAAGGGAATGCGAGACAAGGGAGAAACAGTCAAGAGTAAAAAGAGTGCAGCCTTGTAGCAAGGTGCTGGTTCCCCATCAATGCACACAACAATATCTATGAGCTGTTTTGCAGATACAGAAACCCCCTCCAGGTGGGAGAAGTTAATGATTAATGATAGTATGCTGCCCACAAGCATGTAGACCCCAGACCAGTTGGAACCAAGAAGGTTGATGATGTTGACTCCTATTTACCTCACCACCAACCAATCACAAGAATGTCCATGAGTTGATCATGCCCTCTTTGAAACATTACTATTAAACTTCTCACTACCCTCTCCAAGTTGGGACACACGATTTTGAGGGCATTAGCTGGCTGTGGCCCCCTTTGCCTGGCAAAGCAATAAAACTATTCTTTTCTACTTCACCCAAAACTCTGTCTCCAAGGTTTAATTCAGTGTCAGGGTACAGAGGCCAGATTTGGCTTCAGAACTATGGATTAAAAGAGACTAAGTAAACATTGATATATGCAGGTGAAACTTTTTACTTTAAAGCAAAAACAAAAATTCTAAATCTTACATGCACAAACAAACAAAAAGTCTTAAAGAAAAGAGAAAAAAAGTGTTGGCATCAGGTTCTCCATCTTCATAACTCTGAAAGCTAGACTATACAGATACAGGCACCATTTCTGGAGTATTGAGAGGAAAAGCCTATGAATGGAAAAAATCTTTATGCAAGATATATTTTGTAAAAGTGATGGTGATGGTAGAATATTTTTGGAATATTTCCAAATTTTCCCCATAAAAAGGCAGAATACCCAGATATACAGACTCTATTTAAAAAAAAAATATTGACAAGTTTTGTTAGTGAACTAAACTTGGGTGCCCTCACTCATGCTCAGTTAAGCCAATCTACTGATATTAGGTTATGGTGAAGGGAAGTGCAGCATTTATTGCAGGATGTTAAGCAAAGTGTCCAGAACAGTATTAATGCTCAAAAGTCTGAACTCCCTGATGGATTTCAGGGAGGCAGTTTTAAAAGCAAGGGGAGGGATGGGAGTTGCAGGGTATGTGATAAGCTCCTGTACAATTATCTGATGGATTGATGGTGAGGTAGCAGGATGCTGTCACAATGGGTAACATTATCAATCTTCAGGCTCCAGTAAGTCTGGGGGCTATGTGCTCATGGTCATTAAGTAGTTAACTTCTTCCATTTGGTGGAGGTTTTAGTATCTGTAAAACAACTCAGGAATGTGCATCAGATACTGTTATCTAGGTACTTCAGAGAGGCATCAAAAGAGAGGACCTTGGCAGAAGGTTCTGTCCTGGGAAGGTCCCATAAGCCCTGCTCTGTTATAGTTTCCCCCCTCAACCCCAAAGTGTGAGTGAGTGGGAATGAAGCACTGACAGCCACAAGCCCTTTATATTCTCAGGGAATCAATGGGACATCTGAGGGATCGCAGAAGGTGAGAACCCTCAAATAACCAACAGACTTCATGGGAAACACAGCAGGACAATTTGAGAAGAGCATTTAACACTGGGTTGTGTCTTACATACTTTAAAATATGGGTTTATGCAAGTGGTCCAGAGTGAAATATATAAGGTCTGGAGTAACTAGAACACTATGAGCTCTCAAAACTAACCAGAAGGTTCTCTCTTCCACTGGAGTTGGATAAATTAAGGAGAATAGAGAAAACAGTAGAAAAGAAATGAAAAAAAAATGCTGAAAATGCAGAATACTCAGAAAAGAGAAGGGGCACAAAGCCAGGAGATCTGTAAGAAACTGTAAGGTAATATTTCTAAACTCATCACAGAAACAAGAGAAGGACTAGTAGAGCAGAAGAGCTAGAAAATCTCTTCTTACCTCTCAAAGTCTTAGAAAACTAATTTAATGTATACATAAATATATAGACAATAAGACATATAGACAATGAGATCATGTAACAAATATATGCATATAAAATATAAAGTTCTAACCTAATATTTCAAAACAAACAAAAAGTGATCCAAAACATAAAATAATAATGTAAATCAGAATTAGAAAAACTCATAAAGTGATAGAATTCTAGAAAGACAAGAAATAAAAGAAAATTTCATTTCAGAAATAAACACTAAACTAAAAGAAAAACAAGAGTGAATGCCTTAAGATAGAAAGAAAGACTATTTAAACATCAAGAAAAAATAAAATAAAATATTGAAATGAAGTGACAGATAACATAATTAAAGTGAATTGAGCATATATATGTGTCACCAAAGAAGAAAGTGAAATCAATGAAACGACAAATACTATAACATGAACTCAGAAAAATGTCACTAAAATTTTAAAAAGAAAATAAAACCCTCAAAATGACATATTAAAAGGACAGTATCTCTTAGGGAAAATGATGTCAGAATGCTTCTTTTGAAATGAAGCCGTGAAAAAAAATAAACAACAAAAATTTGGACAAAATATCAAAATAGTTGTCATTTAAAGGACAAAGAAAATAAGATGATCAGATTTTTATTGATAATAATATAATGTCAGAGGTAATGAATATTTTTGATATTCAGGGAGAGAAAGTGTGAGTCAAATGTCATATATCTATCTAAATGCATAGGTAAGTTTCACACACAAACTGTCATAAACTTGCAAAATTACTTTAGAAAGTACTCCTGAAATAATAGAGTAAGTACCTTCTAAAATCCATAAAAGCAAAAGGAACAAAAGAAAAAATTGTCAAAGTCAGTTTTTCTGGAAATCTGGAAATTAACCATAGGTTTGCAACAATGTAAGGAGTGTTTATTCAAGAAAACTGGCTGAATCTCATTACGAACAGCAAGCTTTATGAAATCTTAATTGGCTCTATACCCATCATCCTCTCCAAGGCTCTGCAAGTAGCTTTGAAAAACAAAAGCTACACAATAAGTCATGATAGCTGAGAAAATCAGAAGGTCAGCAGCTGCTGGAGAAGACAACACAGGATAGACTTAGAGCTTGCTCTATGTAAACAGCTCTATTCTCAGGGCATTTGTGAAAAACCATTATAAGAATTATTTATAATCACAGCTGCCTGAGGCAGCAATATCATTTGTGGCTAATAAGAGGCTGATCAAAATATTTAAAGGGAAAAACTAGGAAATAAGTTCCTTTAGGAAATTCCAAAAAGCTCTAGAATATTCTCAGTTATCAAGAAGACGAGAAACATGCACAAGGCTGTGTGCATGCCCAGGAAAGGCACAAGAACATTCTGATCTCACTTCTGCCTGACTTTGTAGCTGGTGCAGGCAGGAAGTGAAGATTAAGGCAACATTTTTGGAGATTAGAGAGACATCCTAACACACATGCAGGCCCTTCTGCAAGTACTGGGAGACTTAGTTGGTTCAAGACATTTAAGGGAATCTCTGTCTGGTCCTCAGCTGATCACTAAGCTAGCCATGCAGAGACTTCATGACCATACAAAACATGAATGTAGAATTTACCAAATTAGTGCAGAAAAGACACTTAGACAAACAGCAATAATAACAAAAACAACATCAAACAAATGACAACAAACAGAACAACAACAACAAAACTCAGAAGAGGGGGAAATCTGACTTCCAGATTTGCCACATTATAATATTCAAAATGTCCTGTTTTCAACAACAACAAAAAATTATGTTGAAAAACAATTTTCAACAACAACAAAAAATAATAAACAAGAACATGATACCTACACAGAAAAGAAAAACAAAGAAATGAATAAAAACTGTCCCTGGAGAACCCCAGACATTGGGCTTATTAACCAAAGACTTTAAACCAACTATTTTACATATGCTGAAGGTTTTAAGGAAATCATGTGCAAAGAAACCATAAAAATGACATCTCACCAAATAGAGGATGCCAATAAAGAGATAGGAATTGTGAAAAGGAAAAAATAAGGAATTCTGGAGTTGAAAATTTAACTAGAGAGGCTCAACATCAAATTTGAATGGGAAGAAGGAAGAATCAGTGCACTTGAAAATGGGGCAATTGAGATCATTCAGTTTGAGGTACAGAAAGAAAAAATAGTCAGAAAAAATTAATACAGCCTTAAAGGCCTGTGGGATTCCATCTAGCAAGCCAACACATACATAGTGGGAGTTCCAGAAAGAAAATAGACAGAGAAAAGAACAGGAAGAATATTTGAACAAACAGTGGCCAAAAATCATGAAAACATTCATCTCACATCTGAGAAGCTCAGAAAGCTCTAAGTAGAATAATTTCAAAGAGGTCCACACTGAGACACATCATGGTCAAACTAGCAAAAACCAAAGGTAAGGAATCTTGAAAAAAGCAAGAGAAAATCACTCATCACATACAAGGGAGCTTCAATAGCTGACTAATAACTGCTTGATTATCATAAACCATGAATGCTAGAATACAGTGGGATAACATATATAAAATGATGAAAGAAAAAGGCTGTCAACCAACAATTCTATATCAAGCAAAACTATCCTTCAAAATCAAGGAGAAATTAAGATATTCCTAGATAAAAACCAAGACTATTTGTTTCTAGCAAAATTTCCTTATAAAAACATGAAAGGGAATATTTCAGACTGAAATGAAACAAGTACAGAGCACTAGTAAAATTAACTACATAAATAAATATAAAATACAGTACAGGTGGGTTTTTTTATTTGTAACACTTTTTTTCTACCTAATTTAAATGAGAATAACATAAAGCAATAATTATAAAGCTGTGGGGATAGACTTATAGTATACAAAGATATAATTTGTATAACAATTGTAGCACAAGGGAGGAGGGAGGATGTGATATTATAGAGGAGCAAATATTTTGTATACTTCTGAAATTAAGATGATTTTTACATGAACTAAATTGTAAATTAATATGCTAATTGTAACTCAGGGAAAGTACTAAGGACACAACTCAAAAGCAAAATTTTAAAAAAGCAAAGAAATTAAAACAGTATACTAGAAAAATTTATATATATATAACACAAAAGGAAGAATAGAGGAACAAAAAAGTCATAATACATAAAGAAAACAAATAGCAAACTGAGGGTTACTGGGCTGAATGGAAACCTACCCTAACAACTGAACTGTTAATGGCTTTTAAAACACATGTATGATTTTTATTAAGGTTCTGAAGAAGTAGGAATTTGCATGGCCTTCCCCCCTAAAAACTAGCTTCTTCCCATTAATGTCTGTTGATTATGAACAGGATTTTACCAATTTATTTTCTTATCTTCAAAAAAAAAAAAATCTCTGCTCACTGTTCCTATTAGAATTTCATGATTTGTCAGTATCAATAAAATATTTTCTATGTTTTCAGCATTAAGAAAAGGATGCTCAGACCTCTTTTTATACAACCTGAATGTTTTCCATCTCACTTGTCCTGTATCTTGATAGAATATGAAGAAATATCACTAATTACCTGAAGAAGTTGCTTTTGGGTTTCATGTATGGCTTGATCAAACACCGGCAAACACAACATCTTATGAATTTTATCAAAAAAGTGCACTACTTCATTTTGCACACTATCTATAATGTGCAACTTCAAAACAGAATTCCAGACAAAATCATCTTTAAAATATATCTTTATTTTATAACAAGATTGAAAACTCTGAGAATGCTTGAATGATGATTGGTCAATTTTCTCTAGGAAACTTTGATATAATAGCACATAACCATTTGAATAATACTCAGTTCCTTTAGTTGCATCAGTGGGGAAAAACTTCAGGTTAAAAATATGGTAAAATTATTCTCAGAAAATAAAGTTTACAGTTTAAGTCACAATTAACTAAAGGTAAAATTTTTAGGAATATTCTCAAGAAATATTTTAATGTTGATTTGATCTTCTACTGGAACAAAAAATGAATGGTTATATTACTAGACCAGAAAATATGGAAATATAATTTATATTGTCTACAAATAATTCATATAAAATTAGTAGCAAAACTTAGTTTTTTCTTTTTCTCTCCCCAAACTGATTTATCTCCAGCTACTTTAAGCATGCAGACAATTGTGAAAAAAAAAGAAAGAACAACATTAAAGGAAAGATAATTTGAATAATGACTAATACAATGACAGGCAACTTTCAGCTCAAAAGATACTATTTTTCAACTTGAATTTGGGCTCTTATTATTAAAAAAGAATAAAATTCCTATTATATAAAACATTTCCACCATAATGAAACAAATTGAGAACCTGAAATCTGATATTTGTTGATTCATAATACAGGAAGTTTTAAAACTTTTAAGCTGTTGGACCCAAGTATCAGTTCTTATGAATCTATCCTAAGGAAATTAGATGAACTGCTTAACTTTGCACACAAAGAAAGTATGCCTAAAATAGAAGATTGAGCACAGAAATTATAGGATACTATACATTGAAATATTAATTTGATGAGAAAGAATATTTATTGGGATGAGAAATGTTTATGCTGTACAATTAAGTGAAAAAAGTAGGTTGTAGCACATGTACAATTTGTGTATCATTGTATAAAAATATGCACAATTATACCTAGAAAAATGATAGAAAGGTATAAGCTAAAATGGTAATTATGGTTATTTCTAATAAGGGTAATTACATGCACTTTTGTTTTCCTATTTTGTCAATTTGCCATATTGCTGTAATAAAAATATATTCTTTTTATAATAAAAATAGTATTTACAAAATAACACATGATGGCACTTTCTCTCATCTTTACCTCTGAAAGAAAAAACAAAAAATATCTTAAGAAAAGCTGAGACATTGTAGTGAGTGCTCTGATTTTCAGAAGATTTTCGTTTAAAACATTGGAAATACTGAGTCAAATTATACAACCATATTGTAAGCTATTAATTATATTCCTTCAAAACTTGTAGCTTGAGGTTACATCAATTTTAACTGCTAACTTATTAAAATATATTTTTATTTTAAATATTTTGTGTGGGTTTTTTAAAGATGTTATATATGTTTCAAATATATTTTCAATAGGCAAAGTGCAAGAGAAGAATTAGAAAGAATTAGAGGTTTTGTGGCATTCATTCAGAGAGCATAGCTTGTGTCCTTTGCAACAAAAAGAAGAGAGAAAAATGATGTCTGTTTCCCCCTAGGAAATCCAAAGGGCTAGAAATGAGCTGCCTAGATAGTTTGATAGCTGAGTTAAGGAAAGATGGTGAGCTTTCCAGAATTAATGGGAGCAAAGAATGTTTGAGTGTTTCCTATGATTCAGATACCAGCTACTTACAAACTGTCTTAGGTCTTATCCAAAAAGACCACCTGGAGGGGCAACGTAAAATCAGCAGAGATAAACTGAAGGTAGTTCTGTATTATTTCAAGCCAAGGAAGGAGTAACTTCCAGCCAGAAGTGAGATGCATTCACCCATATCAAAGAAGCTGTAACAGAGATATCCCCAAAGATGGAAAGCGGATCACTGAAGAAACCATGACTGAAGTGATTAGTCACTTTTGAACATATTTTAAGAGGGATATTGCTAATAACCAACAAAGTATCAGTCAAATCTGTCAAGTCTTCTTACCTATTCCTCTTCCTCAAGCTGCAACCCTGGAGCAGTTAGAAACTATTGGTGTGGAGTAGGACCTGTTGGGAAAACAGAGGATTTAAAGGACTGTAAGAGACAAATATAAAGCTGCTTTATGATTACAACACATAGATTGTGCTTCTTCAGGTAAACTATTCATTGGGAAAAGAGTAAGATTGCTAGAAAAATACATGAATCCTTGTAAAATTTAGATTTCATATAAACAATGTATAATTTTTAAGTAGTGTTAAAATGTTGCAGGGACTATTAGTATAGTAAAATATTCACAGTTTAAATTCAAATTTAACTGAGATTTCTGTATTTTCATTTGCTAAATCTGTCATTCTTACATTCTTTGTACTACTTTAATGCTTTTTAGACTGAAGGTCTTTTTTGATATCAGAAGCATTTCCCTTGCTGTTTTTTTTTTTTTTTTAAGGTTATTTTTGTTTGTTTGTTTTGTGGTATGCAGGCCTCTCACTGTTATGGCCTCTCATGTTGAGAAGCACAAGCTCCGGACGCGTAGGATCAGCAGCCATGGCTCACGGGGCTAGCCGCTCTGTGGCATGTGGGATCTTCCCAGACCGGGACATGAACCCATTTCCCCTGCATTGGCAGGCAGACTCTCAACCACTGCACCACCAGGGAAGCAAGTATATGTCTCTGAACCATATGAATCATGGTTTTCTCAGGGTATATGCCCAGTAGTGGGATTGCTGGGTCATTTGGTAGTTCTATTTTTAGATTTTTTTAAGAACCTCCATATTGTTCTCTATAGTGACTGTATTAATTTACATTCTCACCAATAGTGCAAGAGGGTTGCCTTTCCCCACACCCTCTCCAGCATTTATTGTTTCTAGAGTTTTTGATGATGTCAATTCTGACTGGTATGAGGTGATACCTCATTGTAGTTTTGATTTGCTTTACTCTAATGATTAGTGATGTTGAGCATCCTTTCATGTGTTTGTTGGCAATCTGTATATTTTCTTTGGAGAAATGTCTATTTAGTTCTTCTGCCCATTTGTGGATTGGGTTGTTTGTTTTTTTGATATTGAGCTGTATGAGTTGCTTGTATATTTTGGAGATTAATCCTTTGTCAGTTGCTTCATTTGTAAATTTTTCTCCCATTCTGGGGGTTGTCTTTTTGTCTTGTTTATAGTTTCCTTTGCTGTGCAAAAGCTTTTAAGATTCATTAGGTCTCATTTGTTTATTTTTGTTTTTATTTCCATTTCTCTATGAAGTGAGTCAAAAAGGATCTTGCTGTGATTTATGTCATAGAGTGTTCTGCCTATGTTTTCTACTAAGAGTTTTATAGTTTCTGACCTTCATTTGTGTATAGTGTTAAGAAGTGTTCTAATTTCATTCTTTTACATGTAGCTGTCTTGTTTTCCCAGCACCACTTATTGAAAAGGCTGTTTTATCCATTGTATATTCTTGCCTCCAATATCAAAGATAAGGTGACCATGTGTGCATGGGTTTATCCCTGGGCTTTCTATCCTGTTCCAGTGATCTGTATTTCTGTTTTTGTGCCAGTACCATACTGTCTTGATTACTGTAGCTTTGTAGTATTGTGTGAAGTCAGGAAGCCTGGATCTTCCAGCTCTGTTTTTCTTTCTCAAGATTGCTTTTGCTATTCAGGGTCTTTTGTGTTTCCATACAAATTGTAAACTTTTTTGTTCTAGTTGTGTGGAAAATGTCACTGGTAGGTTTTGTTTTGTTTTGTTTTGTTTTTTTCTTTTGTGGTATGCGGGCCTCTCACTGCTGTGGCCTCTCCCGTTGCGGAGCACAGGCTCCGGACGAGCAGGCCCAGCAGCCATGGCTCGTGGGCCCAGCCACTCCGCAACACGTGGGATATTCCCGGACTGGGACACAAACCCGTGTCCCCTGCATCGGCAGGCGGGCTTCCAACCACTGCGCCACCAGGGAAGCCCCACTGGTAGTTTGATAGGGATTACACTGAATCTTTAGATTGCTTTGGATAGA
Source organism: Kogia breviceps (assembly GCF_026419965.1). NCBI lineage: Eukaryota > Metazoa > Chordata > Mammalia > Artiodactyla > Physeteridae > Kogia > Kogia breviceps. Next base: position 28,709,472 of record NC_081328.1, read on the forward strand.
ATAATCATTTTCACAATGTCGATTCTTCTAATCCAAGAACATGGTATATTTCTCCATCTGTTTGTATTATCTTTAATTTCTTTCATCAGTGCCTTATAGTTTAAAACCAAGCAAAGATGTCATGGAAAAGGAAAACTACAGGCCAATATCACTGATGAACATAGATACAAATATGCTCAACAAAATACTAGCAAACAGAATCCAACAGCACATTAAAAGGATCATACAGCAGGATCAATTGGGGTTTATCCCATAATGTAAGGATTCTTCAATATATGCAAATCAGTCAATGTGATGTACTATATTTACAAACTGAATGATTAAAACCATATGATAATATCAATAGATGCACAAAAAGCTTTGGACAAAATTCAACACCATTTATGGTAAAAACTCTCCAGAAAGTAGGCATAGAGGGAAGTTACCTCAACATAATAAAGGTCATATATGACAAACCCACAGCCAACATCATGGTCAAGGATGAAAAACTGAAACAATTTCCCCTAAGATCAGGAAAAACACAAGGTTGCCCACTCTCACCACTATTATTCAACATAGTTTTGGAAGTTTTAGCAATGGCAATCAGAGAAGTAAAAGAAATAAAACAAATCCAAATTGGAAAAGGAGAAGTAAAACTGTCACTGTTTGAAGATGACATGATACTATACATTGAGATCCTAAAGATGCTACCAGAAAACTATTAGTGTTAATCAATGAATGTGGTAAAGTAGCAGGATATAAATTAATGCACAGAAATCTCTTACATTCCTGTACACTATCGACAAAAAATCTGAAAGAGAAATTAAGGAAACACTCCCATTTACCACTGCAACAAAAAGAATAAAATACCTAGGAATAAACCTACTTACAGAGACAAAAGACCTGTATGCAGAATGCTATAAGACACTGATAAAAGAAATTAACCACCTTTAGATTTCTTTTTTTGTGTGAATACAGAGACATTCAATTTGGAATAAAATTTCCTTAATTTGTGGCTTTTCCTTCAGAAACAAATTGTTTGTATTTTATCTAGATATTTAAGAGAAAGCTACAAATTCAAGGATTGTCCATTCAATGAACATAAACCACCTAGAAAGCTCAGATTTAATCTGACAGTTCTTCTCGCATTTACAAAGTTGTTGCACCACAAATGAATATCTTAGTGCTCCACAAAATGAACATTTAAATTAGAAGAATGTGCTTTGACAAAATTCTAAAACTAAGGTCTGTCTTAATTCTCCAGAGTTGAGGTTCTACATGGTCACCTTTTTGTTTCCTTTGAAATTTTGCAGTTGCAGGTCGAAAATATGCCACCACTGTGAACAGCAACTTTGGTCTATGCTCTTAGTTTGACAAATAGGCTTTGCACGGATCTCTGTTTCTGAGAACTGGTGGATAGCTTTCGTAGTTTTCCAGGCCCCTCTGAGAAATGGAGCTCTGTCTGGCTTTTGCCGGCCTTGTCTCTGAATCCCAACTTGATGGATACTGGAGTCCTGATACCTTCTGACAGAATTCACTAATCTTGGTTAACAAATTACCTGCTTAGTTTTTCTACTATCAAACTCCCCAGATTACCTGTCAGAGTGTAAAGCAACATTGGGAAGACAGCTGATTATCTTGGGCCTGTAGTCTCGACTCTTGATGCAAACTGAAGTTGGTAGTGTTGTATTGGCATAACTGATGTCCTGTCAGTAGGTTGTCAGGCTACTATATTTCCCAAGTTAATACAAAAGCTTTCCTGATAGTTTCATACAAATACTATAAAAATATTATTTAACAAACCTCACCACATGATTTATAAAAATATATAGTCAGAGAGGAAAATTACAAATTAAGGGAAGACATAGGTTACAGGGAAGAATGGAAGGTCCTAAAAATTGACAAAGTATCTTAGGATATCAAATTTATTAGTGAGTATCAAAATATGTTTAGTTTATTTTTACATTAGAAATAAGAAAGTCTTTAACTAAAACTTGATTAGGAAATAGTGAATGAGTTGTTGAAGTATGTTAAAGCTCTTCATGTGTTTGAATGAGAAATAGAAATGTTAAATCTTTTAAACACTTCTAGAGGATATATATATATATATATATATATATATATATATATACTAAAATATATACAAAGGGTAGTTTCCAAAGGAGGGAATCTGAATATATTGCTTCTAATATATCATCAAAAAGAAAAAGAATTTTAAAAGTTATATCAGTTCAGCACAGGTAAGAGAAGACTAAAAATAGAGCCAAGAAAAACACGTGTCTCACTTAAACCTGTCCTACTATAATAAAAAAATTTATATAATAATTTAAAAATAGGCATGTTTAATACAAAACCACTCAGAAAGGTTGGAAGTAAAGAGATTGAATACACTGAATTGGTAATCAAAAGTTTTATGACCTGAGACATCCCAGGTCCAGCTGATTTCATGGGCAGTATAAATCAAATGAATTCAAACTTTATAGAACTGATAATTTTTACAAATAAAAGTATTTCAGAGAAATAACCTATCTTATTTTTTTGTATAATAAGTACAACATATACTGTATTAATCATGAGACTTTTGAAGTTTCTCTCATCACTACATGATAAAGTTACTGTCTTCACTCACTGCTGTTCAGCATTGTCCTAGAAGAACAAGAAGAGATAAAGAAGAGAAAGAAGGAAAGATGGGAAGGAAGGAAGGAAGGAAGGAAAGAAGGAAGGAAAGAAGGAAGGAAGGAAGGAAGGAAGGAAGGAAGGAAGGAAGGAAGGAAGGAAGGAAGGAAATGTGAAATGAGAAAAATAAAAAATGAAAAGGCAAGATGAAAAATTTTTATGTATACATAGTATTGTTTTCTATATAGAAAATACAAGACCTTCAATGGTCAGACCATCAGTCAGGTAAAATTAATAGGAATTCAGCAAATTTACTAGGTAGAAAATAAGAATCCTTACATAAACATAGGTAAATAAAAATGAAAGTCCTTATAATATATCAAAAATAAACATTTGGAAAATTAAAAAATCTATTCATATCAGCAATAAAATCTATATGAAAACTAGAAATAAATTTAACAAAATGATATCTAAGGAGTAAAAACATTATCAATATACATAAAAATAGACATAAATCAAAACAGAGCTATACCATATCCATGGTTAGAAGATGCCAAACTATACAAGAAACACCAAAGAAACCTCCAAAATCAAGTGTTAAACTAAAGAAACTGGACATAGGAATAAATAAAAATGAAGGAGAAAGAAGAGACCTAAACACATAAAAGCTGATATTATTCCATTAAGATATAATCCCTCCACATCATAAACAAAAATAAATTATACAATACAATGACCAGTATTTTAGAAAAAAAGTTATCTTTGAAAATTAACTAAAGGAGGGGTAGAAAAATTGAATAGAATATAACTAGAATAACTTGAAAATTTAATGAATGATTTATTCTCTTCAAAAGTCATCAAATAAAGATGATTTCATCAGAAAATTGCAAGAAGTAGATCACTTCTGTCATCAAAATTATTTGGAATCCTGAAAAAGGAAAACTTCTTAACAAATTAGCACAAGTTGAGGGTACATTGATACACAATCCTCACAAGAATAACACAAAAAAGAAAATTACAGGGTTTTCCCTGGTGGTCTGGTGGTAAAGAATGTGCCTTCCAATGCAGGGGACTCGAGTTTGATCCCTGGTCAGGGAACTAAGATCCCACATTCCACAGGGTAACTAAGCCCGAGTGCCACAACTACTGAGCTCATGCACATTACTAGAGAGCCTGAGTGCCATAAACTACAGAGCCCATGTGCTCTGGAAATCGCACCACAACTACAGAGCCCATGCACCATGGAGCCTGCATACCACAACTAGAGAAGAGAAAACCCACACATCACAACTAGAGAGAAGCCCACTTGCTGCAGTGAACAGATAGTGCGCTGCAACAAAATATCCTGCTTGCCTCAACAAAGATCCGGCATGCTGCATCTAAGACCCAATGCAGCCAAACATAAATAAATAATAAATCTTAGGAAAAAAAAAAATACAGACCTGTGTTTTTAGTTTTTCGGTTATTTTCAAACATCTTTATTGGAGTATAATTGCTTTACAAAGCTGTGTTAGTTTCTGCTTTACAACAAAGTGGATCAGTTATACATAAACATAAGTTGCCATATCTCTTCACTCTTACATCTCGCTCCCTCCAACCCTCCCTATCCCACAGCTCTAGATGGTCACAAACCACCTAGCTGAGCTCCCTGTGCTATGCAGCTGCTTCCCACTAGCTATCCACCCGATGTTTGGTAGTGTATATATGTCCATGCCACTCTCTCACTTCATCACAACTTATCCTTCCCCCTCCCCATATCCTCAAGTCCATGCTCTAGTAGGTCTGTTTTATTCCCATCCTACCCCTAATCTCTTCATCACATATTTTTTTATTAGATTCCATATATATGTCTTAGCATACAGTATTTGTTTTTCTCCTTCAGACTTACTTCACTCTGTATGACAGACTCCAGGTCCATCTACCTCACTACAAATAACTCAATTTTGTTTCTTTTTATGGCTGAGTAATATTCCATTGTATATATGTACAACATCTTCTTTATCCATTCATCTGATGATGGACACTTAGTTTGCTTCCATGTCCTGACTATTGTAAATAGAGCTGCAATGAACATTTTGGTACATAACACTTTTTGAATTATGGCTTTCTCAGGGTAAATGCCCAGTAGTGGGAATGCTGGGTCATATGGTAGTTCTATTTGTAGTTTTTTAAGGAACCTCCATACTGTTCTCCATAGTGGCTGTATCAATTTACATTCCAACCAGCAGTGCAAGAGTGTTCCCTTTTGTCCACACCCTCTCCAGCATTTATTGTTTTTGATTTTTGATGATGGCCATACTGACTGATGTGAGAGGATATCTCATTGAAGTTTTGATTTGCATTTCTCTAATGATTAATGATGTTGACCATTCTTTCATGTCTTTGTTGGCAATCTGTGTATCTTCTTTGGAGAAATGTCTGTTTAGGTCTTCTGTCATTTTTGGATTGTGTTGTTTGATTTTGTTATTGAGCTGCATGAGTTGCTTATAAATATTGGAGATTAATCCTTTGTCAGTTGCTTCATTTACAACAGTTTTTTTCCCATTCTGAGGGTTGTCTTTTAGTCGTGTTTATGGTATCCTTTGCTGTGCAAAAGTTTTTAAGTTTCATTAGGTCCCATTTGTTTATTTTTGTTTTTATTTCCATTTCTCTAGGAGATGGGTCAAAAAGGATCAGGCTGTGACTTATGTCAAAGTGTCTTCTTCCTATGGTTTCCTCTAAGAGTTTGATAATGTCTGGCATTACATTTAGGTCTTTAGACAATTTTGAGTTTATTTTTGTGTGTGGTGTCAGGAAGTGTTCTAATTTCATACTTTTACATGTACCTGTCCAGTTTTCCCAGCCCCACTTATTGAAGAGGCTGTCTTCTCTCCACTGTATATCGTTCCCTCCTTTATCAAAGATAAGGTGAACATATGTGTGTGGGTTTATCTCTGGGCTTTCTATCCTGTTCCATTGATCTATATTTCTGTTTTTGTGCCAGAACAATACTGTCTTGATTACTGTAGCTTTGTAGTATAGTCTGAAGACAGGGAGCCTGATTCCTCCAGCTCCATTTTTTGTTCACAAGATTGCTTTGGCTATTCGGGGTCTTTTGTGTTTCCTTACAAATTGTGAAATTTTTTGTTCTAGTTCTGTCAAAAATGCCAGTGGTAGTTTGATTAGGATTGCATTGAATAGGCAGATTGCTTTGTGTAGTAGTCATGTTCACAATGTTGATTCTTCCAATCCGAGAAAATGGTATATCTCTTCATCCATTTGTATCATCTTTAATTTCTTTCATCAGTGTCTTATAATTTTCTGCATACAGGTCTTTTGTCTCCTTAGGCAGGTTTTTTCCTATATATTTTATTCTTTTTCTGCAATGGTAAATGGGAGTGTTTTCTTAATTTCACTCTCAGATTTTCACCATTAGTGTATAAGATGCCAGAGATTTCTGTGCATTAATTTGTATCCTGCTACTTTACCAGATTCATTGATCAGCTCTAGTAGTTTTGGGGTAGCATCTTTAGGATTCTCTATGTATAGTATCATGTCATCTGCAAACAGTGACAGCTTTACTTCTTCTTTTCTGATTTGGATTCCTTTTTCTTCTCTGATTGCTGTGGCTAGAACTTCCAAAACTATGTTGAATAAGAGTGGTGAGAGTGGGCAACCTTGTCTTGTTCCTGATCTTAGTGGAAATGGTTTCAGTTTTTCACCATTGAGTACCATGTTGGCTGTGTGTTTATCATATATGGCCTTTATTATGTTGAGAAAAGTTCCCTCTATGCCTACTTTCTGCAGGGTTTTTATCATAAATGGGTGTTGAATTTTTTCAAATGCTTTCTCTGCATCTATTGAGATGATCATATGGTTTCTCTCCTTCAGTTTGTTGATATGGTGTATCACGTTGATTGAATTGCATATATTGAGGAATCCTTGCATTCCTGGAATAAACTCCACTTGATCATGGTGTATGATACTTCTAATGTGCTGTTGGATTCTGTTTGCTAGTATTTTGTTGAGCATTTTTGCGTCTATGTTCATCAGTGATATTTACCTGTAGTTTTCTTTCCCTGTGACGTCTTGGTCTGGTTTTGGTATCAGGGTGATGGTGGCCTCATAGAATGAGTTTGGGAGTATTCCTCCCTCTGCTATCTTTTGGAAGAATTTGAGAAGGAAAGGTGTTAGCTCTTTTCAAAATGTTTAATAGAATTTGCCTGTGAAGCAATCTGGTCCTGGGCTTTCATTTGTTGGAAGATTTTTATTCACAGTTTCAAGTTCAGTGCTTGTGATTTGTCTGTTCATATTTTCTATTTTTTCCTGGTTCAGTCTCGGCATGTTGTGCATTTCTAAGAATTTGTCCATTTCTTCCAGGTTTTCCATTTTATTGACATAGAGTTGCTTGTAGTAATCTCCCATAATCTTTTGTATTTCTGCAGTATCAGTAGTTTCTTCTCCTTTTACATTTCTAATTCTGTTGATTTGAGTGTTCTCCCCTTTTTTCTTGATGAGTCTGGCTAATGGCTTATCCATTTTGTTTATCTTCTCAAAGAAGAAGCTTTTAGTTTTACTGATCTTTGTTATCATTTCCTTCATTTCTTTTCCATTTATTTCTGATCTGATCTTTATGATTTCTTTCCTTCTGCTAACTTAGGGGTTTTTTTGTTCTTCTTTCTCTAATTGCTTTAGGTGCAAGGTTAGCTTGTTTATGCTAGTTGTTTCCGGTTTCTTAAGGTAAGATTGTATTGTTATAAACTTCCCTCTTAGAACCTCTCTTGCTGCATCCCATAGGTTTTAGGTCAACATGTCTCCATTGTCATTTGTCTCTATGTATTTTTTGATTTCCTCTTTGATTTCTTCAGTGATCACTTCATTATTAAGTAGTGTACTGTTTAGCCTCCATCTGCTTACAGATCTTTTCCTGTAATTGATATCTTGTCTTATAGCATAGTTGTCAGAAAAGATACTTGATATGATTTTTATTTTCTTAAATTTACCAAGGGTAGATTTGTGACCCAAGATATGATCTATCCTGGAGAGTATTCCATGAGCACTTGAGAAAAATGTGTATTCTGTTGTTTTCAGACAGAATGTCCTATAAATATCAGTTAAGTACATCTTGCTTAATGTATCATTTAAAACTTGTGTTTCCTTATTTATTTTCATTTTGGATGATCTGTCCACTGGTGACAGTGGGGTGTTAAAATTCCCGACTATGATTGTGTTACTGTCAATTTCCCCTTTTATTGCTGTTATTATTTGCCTTATGTATTGAGGTGCTGCTATGTTGGGTGCATAAATATTTACAATTGTTATATCTTCTTCGTGGAGCGATCCCTTAATCATTATGTAGTGTCCTTCTTTGTCTCTTGTAATAGTCTTTATTTTAAAGTCTATTTTGTCTGATATGAGAATTGCTACTCCAGCTTTCTTCTGATTTCCATTTACATGGAATATCTTTTTCCATCCCCTCACTTTCAGTCTGTATGTATACCTTGGTCTGAAGTGGGTCTCTTGCAGACAGCATATATATGGGTCTTGTTTTTCTATCTATTCAGCCAGTCTGTGTTTTTGTTGGGAGCATTTAATTCATTTACATTTAAGGTAATTATCAATATGTATACTCCTATTACCATTTACTTAATTGTTTTGGGTTTGTTCTTGTAGGTCTTTTCCTTCTCTTGTGTTTCTTGCCTAGAGAAATTCCTTTAGCATTTGTTTTAAACCTGGTTTCGTGGTACTGAACTCTCTCAGCTTTTACTTATCTGTAAAGGTTTTAATTTCTCCATCAAATCTGAATGAGATCCTTGCTTGGTAGGGTAATATTGGTTGTAGGTTTTTCTCCTTCATCACCTTAAATATGTCCTGCCACTCCCTTCTGGCTTGCAGAGTTTATGCTGAAAGATCAGCTCTTAACCTTATGGGGATTCCCTTGTGTGTTATTTCTTGTTTTTCCCTTGCTGCTTTTAATATGTTTTCTTTGTATTTAATTTTTGACAGTTTGATTAATATGTGTCTTTGCATGTTTCTCTTTGGATTTTTCCCATATGGGACTCTCTGTGCTTCCGGGACTTGATTAATGATTTCCTTTCCCATTTTAGGGAAGTTTTCAACTATAATCTCTTCAAATATTTTCTCAGTCCCTTTCTTTTACTCTTCTTCTTCTGCGACCCCTATAATTCGAATGTTGGGATGTTTAATGTTGTCCCAGAGGTCTGTGAAACTGTCCTAAGCTCTTTTCATCCTTTTCTCTTTATTCTGCTCTGCAGTAGTTATTTCTACTATTTTATCTTCCAGGTCACTTATCCATTCTTCTGCCTCAGTTATTCTGCTATTGATCCCATCTAGATTATTTTAAATTTCTTTTATTGTGTTGTTCATCGTTGCTTGATTCTTCTTTATTTCTTCTAGGTCCTTGTTAAATGTTTCTTTCATTTCGCCTTTTCTATTTCCAAGATTTTAGATCATTTTTACTATCATTATTCTGAATTCTTTTTCAGGTAGACTGGCTATCACCTCTTCATTTGTTAGGTCTGGTTGGTTTTTATCTTGCTTCTTCATCTGCTGTGTGTTTTTCTGTCTTTTTTTTTTTTTTTTTTTTTTGCGGTATGCGGGCCTCTCACTGTTGTGGCCTCTCCCGTTGTGGAGCACAGGCTCCGGACACACAGGCCTAGCGGCCATGGCTCACGGGCTTAGTTTGCTCCGCAGCATGTGGGATCTTCCCGGACCAGGGCACGAACCCGTGTCTCCTGCATCTGTAGGCGGATTCTCAACCACTGCGCCACCAGGGAAGCCCTGTTTTTCTGTCTTTTCATTTTGCTTACCTTACTGTGTTTGGGGTCTCCTTTTTGCAGGCTGCAGGTTTGTACTTCCCATTGTTTTTGGTGTCTGTCCCCAGTGGATAAGGTTGGTTCAGTGGGTTGAGTAGCTTTCCTGGTTGAGGAGACTAGTGCCTGTGTTCTGGTGGATCAGGATAGATCTTGTCTTTATGGTGGGCAGGTCCACTTCTGGTGGTGTGTTTTGGGGTGTTTGTAGGCTTATTATGATTTTAGGTAGCCTCTCTGCTAATGGATGGGGCTGTCTTCCTGTCTTGCTAGTTGTTTGACATAGGGTGTCTAGCACTGTAGCTTGCTGGTCGTTGGGTGAAGCTGGGTCTTGGTGTTGACATGGATATCTCTGGGAGATTTTTGCCATTTGATATTACATGGAGCTGGGAGGTCTCTTGTGGACTAGTGTCCTGAAGTTGGTTCTCCCACCTCAGAGACACAGCCCTGATGCCTGTCTGGAGCACCAAGAGCCTTTAATCCACACAGCTCAGAATAAAAGAGAGAAAATAGAGAGAGAAAGAAAGAAAGAAAGAAAGAAAGAAAGAAAGAAAGAAAGAAAGAAAGAAAGAAAGAAAGAAAGAAAGAAAGAAAGAAAGAAAGAAAGAAAGAAAGAAAGAAAGAAAGAAAGAAGGAAGGAAAGAAAGAAGGAAAGAAGGAAAGAGAGAAAGAGAGAAAGAAGGAAAGAGAGAAAGAGAGAAAGAAAGCATAAAATAAGTAGGATAAAATAAAATAATTAAAATAAAAAATAATTATTAAGAAGAAAAAATTTTAAAAGTAAAAAAAAAAAAAGGGCAGTCAGAACCTAGGACAAATGGTGAAAGCAAAGCTATATAGACAAAATCTCACACAGAATCATATACATACACACTCACAAAAAGAGAAAAAGGGGAAAAAAATACTTTTTCTCCCAAAGTCCACCTCCTCAGTTTGGGATGCTTCATTGTCTATTCAGGTTTTCCACAGATGCAGGGTACATCAAGTTGATTGTGGAGATTTAATCCTCTGCTTCTGAGGCTGCTGGGAGAGATTTCCCTTTCTCTTCTTTGTTCGCACAGCTCTTGGTGTTCAGCTTTGGATTTGGCCCCGCCTCTGTGTTTATGTCACCTGAGGGCGTCTACTCTTCGCTCAGATAGGATGGAGTTAAAGGAGCAGCTGATTCGGGGGCTCAGGCTCACTCAGGCCGGGAGGAAGGAGGGGTATAGATGTGGGGTGGGCCTGCGGCAGCAGAGGCTGGCATGACATTGCACCAGCCTGGGTTGCGCCATGCTTTCTCCCGCGGAAATTGTCCATGGGCACTGGGACCCTGGCAGTGGTGGCCTGCACAGGCTCCCAGGAGGGTAGGTGTGGAGAGTGACCTGTGCTTGCACACAGACTTCTTGGTGGCTGCAGCAGCAGCCTTAGTGTTTCATGCCCGTCTCTGGTGTCCGCGCTGATAGTCGTAGCTCCCGCGAGTTTCTGGAGCTCCTTTAAGCAGCGTGCTTAATTCCCTCTCCTCACGCACCAGGAAACAAAGAGGCAAGAAAAAGTCTGTTGTCTCTTCAGCAACTCTGCTCCTGTCTCTGGAGCTCCTTTAAGTGGCACGCTTAATCCCCTCTCCTCGTGCAACAGGAAGCAAAGAGGGAAGAAAAAGTCTCTTGCCTCTTCATCAGCTCCAGACATTTTCCCAAACTCCCTCCCGACTAGCTGTGGCACACTAACCCCTTCAGGCTGTTTTCACGCAGCCAACCCCAGTCCACTGCCTGCGATCTGACCGAAGCCCGAGCCTCAGCTCCCAGCCCCCCGCCCATCCTGGCGGGTGAGCAGACAAGCCTCTCAGGCTATGAGTGCCAGTCGGCACCGATCCTCCATGTGGGAATCTCTTCGCTTTGCCCTCTGCACCCTGTTGCTGTGCTCTCTTCCGTGGCTCTGAATCTACCCTCTTCCGCCACCCGCAATATCCGCCCGCGAAGGGACTTCTAGTGTGTCGAAACCTTTCCTCCTTCACAGCTCCCTCCCACTGGTGCAGGTCCCGTCCCTATTCTTTTGTCTCTGTTTATTCTTTTTTCTTTTGCTTACCCAGGTATGTTGGGAAGTTTCTTGCTTTTTTGGAAGGTCTGAGGTCTTCTGCCAGCATTCAATGTGTGTTCTATAGGAACAGTTCCACGTGTAGATGTATTTCTGATGTATCTGTGGAGAGGAAGGTAATCTCCATGTCTTACTCTTCTGCCATCTTCTCTGTCTCCCTGTGTTTTTCAATTATACAATCTACTCCCCTCAGACCATCTGAAGGTTTATTTTTAAAATTCTTATTTCTAGACTCTAACTCACTTCTGCAGAATCAGAATCTTTGAGATGAGTGAGAGTGGGTATGTGGGCATGTAAGAGGCTAGGTAAGTTTTGCCCTTAATAGGCTCGCTATGTGATTCTGATGCTTGCAATAAGAATTTTAGAACCATGTTACAAACCAATTTAAGTAATGATTAAAGCAATACATATTCTACAAAATGTAAGAAAGCCAAATACAGAATAGAACCAGTTCTGAAAGAACACATAAAAACATAAACAGTGATTATCTCTGGACAGTACTTTGAGAGATTCCAAAAAAACTCTAAGAAATCATCCATGTTTTGCATGGAGTACAATATTAATATAATTCATAATTTTATTAGCCAGTCATAAGTTAGACCTAGAAAATACATTTTTACAATTTTTTCTTGCATTTCAACAAACTGAAGTCATATAGGGGAGAAAAAATATTGGCATTGTGGACCTCAAAATATGGCACATATGATTTTTTTCATTGCTATTTTGTAGAACTAGAATCAATAATTATTTATGTAAGCTGAATTAAGTCAATTCTGTACCAGGGGAATAACCAAAATGACATTTAAATGCCTCTTCCAGTTCCAATTTTAAAATTTTCCAATTGTTTAAAGTCAAATGAGAAATCTTTATATATTATTGTTCAGATTGAATTTTTTTGTAATGAAGTGAAACATTTTACATTCTCAAATGTTATGAAGTACTGTGAAATAACTATGCTGATCATTTCCCTGATCAATAATTTCAAATTCTGCTTCATGTGTGTCCAATGTAGATTTTTTGTGTGAATATGCCTATTTGATGATTCAGACAATAGCTGAAGCTGTTATAAGAAAAATTGTTAATGTTCTATAAAGTATCTGCAACATGCCATTTTACATCAACTGGGCATAAGTTAGCCAAAATTGTATTCACTTTTCTTATTACGCCATTATTCCTTGTTAACCGAGTAGCATATTTTATTGAAACATTTGTATACCTTGCTAATAGACTTGCATATAAATTTCCCCTTTCTAGCAGATTATAATCACCTGTTGTGATTAATCTAGTTTGTGTATCATCATCTTTACAATAAGAGCTAAAAAAGCTTGTAATTGGGGTGAGGTCCCTGGAGGGTGCAGGATTGGGGGATAAAGGATATGTTTGTTCTAAAATCGCAAAGATGTTTGGAATATTATAAAGGGTAGAAAAAATTATCAGTATCACTTTGACTAGACAAATGGCTTGTTGAGATTACAATTCCTTATAAGAATGATTATGTTGGCAATTGTAAATAAGAAAATAGGACATGAAGTGTTGTGAAGAAAAAAGGATTGGTATTGCCTTAGGAAATAGGAAGAGACATTATTTTAGGAAGAGGCTGTGGTGTAAGAGAGAGAGATGAAAATGACAATGCTAAGTAAGATTGCTCTAAAGGGCATGACTTGGTATTATCTTTATGAGCAGAGACAGGGTTACATAACCCTGTATATTGGTGAAAGATCTGCAGAAAAAGTCTCTAGAGTATACATGGGCTTCCTCCCTATTACACTGGGCTGAATGTGTTTATATGTGTAATTCTCTCCTTTCCTTCTCTCAAATATCCAGCACAGTCTACATCTAAAGTGCCGTGAAGCCACTGAGGAGAGGCAGATATCAACACAGCCAGTGAGGATTGACTAATAATATGCTCATCTAATGAGACGGTAGGTGCCAGTGTATTAGAGTTACATGTATGGCATCATTTAAATTAGTAGATTAGCAGTAGTCAGGAAGGTGTAAATTACTATAAACCAGGCATTTTACATAAATTTTCTCTGATTCTTATAACAATGTTAAAATGTAAGAATTATTTTCCAAATTTATAGACATGATCAGGGAGGCTAAGTAACCTGCTTAAGGTTACACAGACACTAAGTGGTGGGATTCAAATCCGTATCTGTCTTTTATCAACATCTACATGTGTTCCATTTCTCCACACTGGCTCACCACATTAAGTAAATTATTCCACTAATCACATATTTAGTATTTAAGTTTCTTGGTATTTAATAAACTTATCAAGTGCCTGCATATCATTCAATTCTAGTATAACAACTGTCATATATTTCGGTATCTGAAATGAACTGCCACAGAATTAACAGTCATTTAAAGCAATGTATTTCAAAATATATAATAGATTGCTCATAATTCAAAATAATGCTTTCCATTAAAAGACTATTATAGGCAATGAAAATAATCAACATTGGTCTTTTGAAGCTAACATGCATAAATATAAAATAAACATCATAAGACCACTGTCAGATGGAGAATACGATGTTAGGAATATAATTGAAGAACAGAGCAATGTTCAAGCCACAATGATCTTGTAAATCAACCAATTTCATGATTTTCCTAATTTTTTAACCATATGCATATAGTCAATCACACATGTCACAATCCTGATTTTCAAATGTAACCCATTTCTATCTATACTATCAAGCCTAAATCTTGAAAATTAGGATTGGACCTTCATTACTCCTCAATTCACATGTGAGAAAGTAAATACTTTGTTTTTCTCATGTTACTGTATATGTCTAGGCAGTAAACCAGTTGAGCTGGGGGATATGTGTGAAATTGGTTAAGTTATGAAAAGGAATGATACCCCAGATATCTGGTTTCAAGAAAAGTTTTGAATTTGTTTTAATCATCTGTTTTCCAGATTTTTATTAATTTATAAAAATTAAGAAAAAACAAAACAGAAAATAAAAATAATCTATAATCTTATTCCCAATGATAATTTTCCATGTGATGTTTTTCATTTATGCCTCTCAATGCACAATGCTGCTTTTATAGATAATATGCAATAATATTGTTCTAAAATTGTTGTCTCAAAATTACAAAAGATTAAATGATGGAATTGGATCTCAGAGTTGGTGGAGATGGAAATAACTGGATATATGTAGATTTATTGTGGGAGTAGAAAGGCAAGGTTTACTAGTGACTTGGAGGATAAGGGAAAAGAAAATGAATCAAGTATAAACCTCAAGTTTCTGCTTTAACCAAAGTATGTTTATGATACTATCACTTACCAGGAAGGGGAAGTCTGAATTAAGTGGTAGAAAGTAGGTGCTAGAATAGAAATTTATATATCAGATGTAAAAGTTGAAAGGTATAAATTAGGAAATCAGAGTTTAGGGCTCAGAGAAGATAAATAGGTTCAAGATGTAAATTTGGTAGTCGTCTACATTTGGATGGCATGAAATTGTGAAAAATAAATGATATTAACATGGGTAAGAACATAGAGAAAAGAAGAAGTGAAATTGGCAAAAAAAATGAGAAAGATGGGCTGATGAAAAAGAATAAAAATTAGAAGCGAGTATTTTCATTAAAGCAAGGAAAGGAGTGTTTTAAGAAGGAACAAAAGAAGACCAAAGCCTTTGAATACTGTCCATTGCTCATGTGAAGGAGAACAGAGTAGTCCTGATCAGAGTTAACAACACAGCACTTGTAATTAACGTTCCAGTACACACTGTCTCAGTGTGATGGACACTACATTGGCGTGACTGAAGAATGAATGAACAATTTTAATTTTAGCCATACTGTAAACTAGATAACCCCAAAACATTCCTTCTTCTGAGGGCTATGAAGGAAAGCCTTCCACTACAGGTGTGTGTGAGGGCCCTGCTGCATGGGGTGCTGTGGTCCTGGCTTGGGGTGTGTACAGCAGCTTAGTCTCCATGCAGCTCCATCAGCTAAGGACAGTATTGGTGAAGATTGCAGGGATCTTCAGTGGCCAAGGCTGTGGAAAATAACTGTTGTGCTTGTTGGTGGCAAAGGCTGCTGGGGTCCTCCTGATGTTTTTTTCTCCCATGGGAAAATTCATGGCTGAGGGACACCCTCTGTATGCCTGGACTAGTTCACAGACACACTAGTGGTGGTTGTGGCATGAGTGTCTGATGCACAGACATCCATGGAGTGGCCATGGAGTCAGGGTCTAGAGTGAGGATGGATGCCTGTGGAGCAGTTGCAGAGCTCCAGTCTGGATTGCAGGTGTGCATGGAGCTACAGTGTCTCTGGGAGCTAGGGTGTGGCTGCTGTCACTACAGTTGTGGCTCCACTGACCTACAGAGGCACTCGGAAGCTGCTGTGGAGCTTGAGCCTATAGAGCATGTGTGCCCCTCTTAAGATTCTTAAAATCATATCTATAAAATTTCTGATTTTGAGGACTAAGAAGGATATAGACATTAATCTGTCTTCCAAGCTATTTGATTTAGTTTCATATTCATATTCATGAATTATCTGTGATTTTTAAAATTCTTACTGTTCTGGTCTGATTTTGGTTTCAAGTTTACAGTGGCATCGTGTTAGACAATCTTCTCATTTTCTATTACATAGAAGATGTACATATTGAAATGATCTGTCTTTAAATTTCTTAAAAATAGAAACTACTTGTAAAATTCTCAGTGAGATGTTACTTTTGTAAAATTATTTTTGACTTTTTATTACTTCAGACTTTATATTTATTCTGCCTCTACATTTCTTCTTGAGTTAGTTACAGGTAGTAAAATTTTGTAGGAATTCATACACTTTTATCTAATTTTTAGAATTTAAGTGTCAAAGTTGTTCTTTATGGTAACATCTTTCTAATCATTGACATGTTTCTAGTTATGTGCTCTTTCTCATTATTTATGTACTTATACTCTCCCACTTTTATTCTTAATAAATTTTACCACTGTTTCACTTATTTTGTTTGTCTTTCAAATAACCACTTTTAAACTTTGTTCATTCTCTCTATTACATACCCTTTTTGTTTTCTTCAGTTTTGCTCTTAATTTTAATGTCTTTACTTTTGATTTCTGTAGGTTTATTCTGTATTTTGCCTAAAATCTCAGTCCAGACATTTAGCTTATTAGTTTTCTGTGTTCTTTTTAAATATAAACATTTCATGCTATGAATTTCCTTCTAAGCTACACTTCATTACATATCATGATTATTTCATTTACCTAAAAATGATAAGTATTATTTTAAAAATATAGCTTTGCTAGTAAAGAATTCCAGGTTGATAGTGACTTTCACTCGTAACTTTGAAGATTGGATTCTATTGCCTATTTGTTTCTTTTTGCTATTAAGAAGTCAGTTGACAGTGTAATTGTCATTGCTTTGTAGGTGATCTGATTTTTTTTGTTATTTGTCCCTCTTCCTCTCTGGCTTCAAGTTTAGATTTTTCCATTCATCTCTGATGCTTTGCATTTTTAATGGAATATTTTTTGGAATGATTTTTTTCTATGTATTTTGCTTATCTTATATTATCGCCATATATTTTTTTTTTGATAAAGTACTTCACTAGTTTTAAACAAATGAAGTAAAACTCAACATCTCTTTGTATATTCTGAGACTGCATGATGATTAGAACTTTTATTCTGCATCTTTTACATTTATTTTTATATTTTACATCTTCTTGACTAATGCATTCCTAGTAGTAATTCTCTTTAATCTAGTTCACTAATTCTCTTTTTAGCTTAACTTATCTGTTGTTAACCCATCCATTCATTGTTTCATATTAATAATCATATTTTCTTCCAAAAGTTATGTTTGATTATTTTTCAAATATCTCTGTTCATTAATTGTAGACTCTTGCTGCTTCATCACTTTTGGCATTTCTCCTTTCATATTGCAAATAACTCTGAATCCATTTATTTTATATTTTAATCTGAAATCTGTTGTACTTTAAATGAGTTTGTATCCTGAATCTCAGTATACTTACTTTCCTGCTGAATCTCACTCACTCGTTTCCTTGTTTTTTTCCTAATTTTTAAAAAATTGTTAGTGCAAATTTGGTTCATTAAAACACATGGGAATCCCTGCGGCTTAAATGATGTTCTTAACCCTTTGCTTCTTCTAAGATTCATGGTGCTGCTACTAAAATGGGGGCCATTTTAGTGCCCTTTTAGTTTCCCCAGTTTAGTGGAAGAAGTTTTAAGTACAGTTGTCCCACCTTGCCACTGACTTACAGCTCAGTCTTTGAATAACAGTAGGTATTATATAAATATTTTCCCTCAAGATTACCTAGCTGTGTGTTTTTACTACTCCCTGCTCAGATACCATTCCCCAGCCCTTTGTGGAAGGAAGGTTGATACTTTACTTCCTGCAAGTCATAATATGTAATAAAACTAGGCTTCATATAGGGGCTAATTCCACATTTGAAGTGAAAAAGACTTTAAGAGTGCTATATAATCAGAAGTACAAAAACTTTTAAAAAAATTATTCACTTTCTAGAAAATCCATTCTTTTTTATTAATATACCTTAATTAATATGACTATTTAGATTACACCATTCTTTTCCAAATCTTAAATAAATCACAAGATGTCTTAAGTTTTAGATGTAGAATTTGTTTCAAAGATGTTTTAGTTGGTATTTCAGCTATTAGACCATAGAAATCTTTTCTTTTAAACCTCGTTTACTGATACCAAAAGGTTTTTTTAAATCATATTTCAATTAATTAGTTTTATATTGTCTTTGACTAAGGCTAATTGATTTTTATTCTTAAGGCGATATAAATAGTTGTAACTTTTTGTTCTTTACCGTGTTAAAATTATTGAAACAGTAGAAAATTAGACTCTATGGTTGGGTGTTTTGTGTTAAATGGCAATGGAGGACTTAAATTAAATATCATATAAAATATAGACTGTCATTTCTTCAGTTCAGTGACCATGGATTTGCTGGTATAAAATTTCATGGAGATATATATTTTGTAGATTTTATATTTCCTTTTAAAGTCCTCTTGATAAATTTGAAAGTGCGGATTAGCTCCTATAGAGAACAAAATCAATGTAGACAATATATTTATAACATCTGATAATAGACTGATATGCTGGTACTCCATCTTTCTTTTATCTAATTCTACCTTTGAGGAAAATAAATTATCTTGGGTGCTGAAATACTTGATTGTGGCTAAATTTGCTTTTCTGGTCCTGTAAAATATGCAACTCTTATATTGTGCCTATGACTAAGTATTTGTGCACTGAAAATAAAAAGAACATGCCCAAAATACTTGAATTCAGTAAAGTGCACAGATTTTTAGAGATTTTAGGCTCATTAAACTTCCAAAATTCGTGTTTATTTCTTTCTTTTTGAGCACTTTCCCATTGTTAACCCCATCATTTAATACAATTTGAGACTGTAAGAGAAGAATTTGACATCAGGATGACTTCTATTTGTCTCTCACTGATATTAAGATTTTGAGTCATGACATAAAATGTAGCTACTTTTAGAATTTTCCTCTAGATAAAAATACCAAGGAAGAGTGTCTCAGTCACACAGAAACCATATTCATTCATTATTTTATAAAGCAAGCATACCAGCAACTGTTTCTAATGTGACTTCATAGACAGCATTTTGTTTTTCCATATCCAGGATATCATGAAAAGGAAAACAAAATGCCTTAAGTATTTAACACTTAAACAATATTTAATTTGAAAGCTCTAATGTATTTCTAAATTATTATTCATCTTTAGAAAATTAATAAGCAATTTGGAATCATAAGAAACCCTAAAAAATCCATGAAAACTGAGGGAATGAATTTTAAGAGATTATTCAAGACAGTTGATTTATATTTTCAAGATACATAGTTGCTTAAAGCACTTACAAGTTACTAAGTAGAGGTCTTTCCTTAGATATAATAGATTTTCATGTGGAATATTTCTTTGAATACAAATAATTTGTATGCTGAAATTCTAAAAGGCAGTATACACGAAGTGGTCATTTCTTCCATAAATTAGTTTACTCTATTAATTTGCTTAGAATGATTCTTATTCCTAAGATGAGGGTGACAGCATGTGTGTGTATGTGTGTAAGAGCATGTGTGTTTGTGTAAATTTTAGTTCAATTGTGTTCAAACAATTATAGATGCTAGAGTTCGAATCAATATATATGTCATTTTTTAACATGACATATAATAATATTATATATTTTAATAATAACCTACCCCAGAGGCTGTAGATTGACAGGTGGTGTTTCTGAAACTATTACAGTGGTATTTATTATACCAAAGTTAACATAAATGTTGTATTGAATTATATATATTTATTGCCCTTTGAAAATTGAAACCCTGCAAATTCATCACAGAATTTATAGCTAAAAATTAAACTAGCTGACTCTCAGGATTTTTATTAAAAAGTGTATCTTTTAAATTCAACACAAAAATAGAAAATTTTGTTCTGAATGAAAGTCCTTATATTTTGCAACAAAACAAGAAAATAATTATAATTATTTGGCTATTCTTTATTTCCAAAAAATTTTTAGTTTCTTATTAACATAGAGGACTTATGTCTACATAAATACTATGGCAAACATACACTGGCATGTATAGCTATTTCATGTTCTTTTCTCATGGAGTAAAAGGGGGAAAAAAAGAGGAACTTTGTTCTTTAATGTATTTTGTTTCTAGTTTAGTAATTAACAGTGTTTAGAATTTCGGATTTTTGATTTCTCGAGTCTTCCAACTGATTGTAGACTCAAGAATTCTATACATTTTAATTTCTGCTCAGACAGAACTGACATTCAAATTCAGAGGCTCTGAGCTTGTCTCCTATTGTATCTGTGGGCTGGAGAGAGGAAAAAAAGCCCAGAATGAGAATTTGCATTCTTATGCTCTATTACTCTTTATACTGATTCAGATTTTCTGGAAAATTTCCCAACATTTTTAATTAAGACCTCTTATGATTTTTTGCCTTAACTTTCTTAACATAATTTTCTTTTTCTTTAGTTTCTCAGGTCCTTCTAAGTTTATCAAAGTCTTCGTTTTGATGCTACCCACCTTGCTCCTGCATTACATTGTGTCTTTGTGTCTTCTTTCACACTCCCCTTCCTCATTTCTGTATTTTTAAAAGAAAAATACCTTGATTGATTTTGTCTTAGCATAATACCGGGGAACTTAAGGTTATATTCTGGCTTGCTGTGACTTAGGACAACTGGTTTTACATCTAAGAGATTTAACCTCTTTATGAATAAAGTGAAATAATTGGACTAGTTTCTACAGTGTTCCTTAGGTTCTTCAAACAACTTTGATAATTTCCACTTCTTTTTACAAATATGTTTTTTAATAGTTTGCAAAAAAATTAACACATATGTTCAGTTTACATTTTTGCACCTATCAGAGCAATTTCTTTGCAGTATGGTTAATTTAAATAAACATTTTAATGATCAATTTGCTTAAGCCTAGCATAATTATATTTCAAAATAGGTCTTTGTATTTTTACAGCTTGTACTTTAGAGAAGTTTTTCATTGACCTATATATTCTATTATGTTTGATTAACTTGTCTGAGCCATTGCCCAAATATATCTCGCCTTTCTCTCTTCAAGATCTTTTATAAGAGCCACAACATTTAGAGGATTGAGTTCAATACTCACCTCTGAGCTTTTCAATATTTTTTCTTACTCTCATTTCTGGAGAAAGAGTAATAAGAAAGGGTCAGTGAATTGAGAGGAACTTGATTTCTAGGTCTGGGAGTGGAGTATTAGCATGCCTGAGTATCACTCAGGTGAGAAGTAGAGACCAGCTGGCTTCTAAGATCCCTGTTAACATGAAAAGTCTATGATGGCAAAATAAAACTGTTGCCATTTTGAGTGTATAGGCCTTAATCTTACATCAAAAACAGGAAGAACAAACCACTTGTAAATGAATGAATTATCCAAAAAAAGGAAAAGTGAGGTCCTCTATAATCAATATTGTAGAGCTCCTGGGGCCACATTTCTCTTCTAGACCCCATGTCATACTTTCCATTCTAATAGGAGGATAATGACTTGGGCCCTAAGTGTAGCATTAATGAGCAATACTTCTTAACAGTTAGAGAGAGCAGCAAGTGTCAGAGAATAAATGTCTCATTTAGGGATACATTTTTTCAAAAATTATTGAGAGTATGGATTATCTTTGCATGAATCATTACCTAGTCCAGTAGGACAGAGAAATCTGTGTACTACTTACTTCTCTGCTTACAGAGAATCTTACCCTTTTGACCTTGATTCCTCAAGAGAACATATGATTTTCCAGAAGGAGCCAAACATTATTTCTGCTGATCTCAGGATTCCTTTCTCTCTGATCCATTCCCACTAGCTTATACCATCCATCTTCATGCAGAACTGATCTTCTACATTACCTAAATTTAGCTACTCTCTTTCCCTTATCATCTGGCCCAAGAGTTCCAGGTCTAGAGATCATTCACCTGAATAGGCTCACAATGATCCTAAAAAGACCAGAACAAGACCTTCCAAATATTTAACGGTCAATGCTTTGTGGAAAGTCTTTCACATAATGAAATAATACTTTTTCTTTACAAACTCTTTTTTTCTGTCATTATAATTCATACAGTTTCCCCAAAGGTCGTGTGTTAGAAGTTTGCTTAAACAACTATCCTACAACTATGTCACTAATGAGAAGTTTAAAAAAAATCAATTTAACATAAATGATGTGCAATAATTCTACTTCTTATAATGCCAATACCATAATTTGGGGAACATCTGCATTATTAAAAATTTCTTATTTTAGAATATTAGCTTCTTGTATCTGATCTGTCTGATGATGGTTAAATACAGTATAATCATTAGCATTGCACAAAAGCTCTCTAATAACACTTAATATGTTTTCCAAGTAAACTTTAATTACAAATTGTCACAGTGTGTGAGATAGTCTAGTTTTGCCAAAGCAGAGGAGATTTAAAATGTTTAGCATGATGAAAAGGAGGAATCTTTAAAAGCTTGCAAGACAGTAGATAAGCTCAGTTCTATAATAGCTGGTGAGTTCAGCAGTATCTCTTTATATATAGAACTGTTTACAAAAATGTCATCATTTATATATTTTACTAAAATACATTGCAATACATATTTGAAACCTTTACACAGGATTACAATACATCAAGTTTATTTTAAGATTAATCTAGCAAGGAATATTGTCATTGTGAAAGATGTGTGGAACTAAGACCTATTTTAATGTTTTATGAAAACATTATTAAAAAATCCATCATTATTTGCATTCTCCCTCAGGTCTCCAAGCTCAGTTAAAATACATTAAACTTATTTTAAAATCAATACGGAATTTTAAAGTTTTTTTTTTTTTTTTCCTGGCACAAAGCAAGAGTGGGATATGTTTATTTTTATCTCCCTAAACACCAATACCTAATATATCTTTTGGGCCCATGTACTGCCCCCCCAAATATTATTTTATTGAATAAATAAGCATTTCAAAGTTTATGTTTCAATTATTTCCTTGACTTAATAGGAAAATCCTGCTACTTGGATACTACTCAGGTTTATTTGGTAATGTTTTGTATCTCAAGGGTGTATATTTATTTTCATACCTGTTCTAAGGATGCATATGTACCCAAATTTTATCAGTCACTGGAAAAGCACACAACTCACAAAATCTATAGAGACCTAAAAGGACAAATGTTGTATGATTCCACTCCTATGAAGTACCTAAAGTAGTCAAAATCATGGAAACAGAAAGTAGAAATGTAGTTGCCAATGTCTTGGCAGGAGGAGGGGTAAATAGTGTTTAATTAGTATAGAGTTTGAGTTTTGCAATGTGAAAAAGTTCTAGAGTTATGTTGCAAACAATGTAAAATACTTAACACTACTGAACTGTATACTTAAAAATGGTTAAGATGGAAAATTTAACATTGTGTGGGTTTTTTTTTTCCTCAATTAGAAAAGAAAGAAAGAATGGACAGGAGGAAGGGAGAAAGAGAAGGTGGAAAGAAAGGAAGGACAGAAGGAAAGGATAAGGAAAGAAAAAGAAAGAAAGGAAGAAAAAGAAAAGAAAGAAAAAGAATGAAAGAAAGAAAGAAAGAAAGAAAGAAAGAAAGAAAAAAGAAAGAAAGAAAGAAAAAAGAAAGAAAGAAAAAAGAAAGAAAGAAAGAAAAAAGAAAGAAAGAAAGAAAGAAAAAAAGAAAGAAAGAAAGAAAGAAAAAGAAAGGAAGGAAGGAAGTTTCTGCTTGTTGATTCTATTTTCTTCTCATTGTCTTTCTTCTCTTCTACTCTTCATATCAAGTACCACTCCATAGTGTCTGTTTCCTCATTGTTTTGGTGTATCACAATTATTAATAGCCCCAATTCAATTCACTGTCCTCTCTCTGGAATTTTTAGTTCATGTTGTTAATTTCTTAAAATTTTCTGATTTTCCTAATATAATTCCAAGGAGAGAATATGGTTGTCTCAGCTCACTCTTTTTCATTGTTCACATCATACTTAGTTGGCTAGCTTACTGAGTAACTACACTTGGCTCAGGTGGCAAACTCTGATTTAATAAACAGTATTCAGGTGAAATGATTTGAATAATCATTGTAGGGTTGTGCCTTAAGCAGTGAGTAGCAATGTTTCTCTTAGAATATGTTGTAGTTGCAGTGGCCTTATAATTGACAGATTGAGTTTATCTGCTCTTTTCTCTTTGATCCTCTTAGCTTCATTTGTTTTCATCTCATTCCTACAATTTTTTTTTATAACTCAGTGCTTCCCATTATCCATTTTCTTCTCCCTTTCATATATTTTTTACAAATATTCACATAAATATGTAAGTTTAAAGTCAAAAACTGTACACTTTTCACTCTTAGTATTTTTGGTGCCTAACCCAACACAGAAAATGCTTGATAAATATTTGTTGAATATCTGTCCATTGTAAAGTCATTGAATGAAAATATAACTGGTAAGGAGAGCCTATATATGGGAGAACCATGATTTTTCTTTAGTCTCTAACAAGCATTGTGGTGATTTCTGGAATTTTACCAGTTGTATTGGGTCACAATAATTCACAAAACAATTTCATTAGGAAGGGGTCTGTGGGTAACACCTTTGTTTATTTCTCATGCCATAAGTGATAGCTCTGAGTTCAACATCATGAATATATTAATTAGTTTACCATTCAAGTGTGTCTTCTATTTGCCAGTATTGCAGATTTTCTCCAACCATTTAAAAAATAAATTTATATATTTATTTATGTATTTATTTTTGGCTGTGTTGGGTCTTTGTTGCTGCATACGGGCTTTCTCTGTTGCAGTGAGTGGGGGCTACTTTTCATTGCAATTCACGGGCTTCTTATTGCAGTGGCTTCTCTTGTTGTGGAGCATGGGCTCTAGGCATGCAGGACTCAGTAGTTGTGGCACGTGGGCTCAGCAGTTGTGGCTCACGGGCTTAGTTGCTCCATGGCATGTGGGATCCTCCTGGACCAAGGCTCTAACCCATGTCCCCTGCAATGGCAGGCAGATTCTTAACCACTGTGCCACCAGGAAAGACCCTTTCCAACCATTTTTTTTATATCTTCATGGAGAATCATGAAATCCTTCTGACTTTTATCCCCTTGGATTTTATTTTACTCTCTGTGGTAACTAAAAGCCACCTTAGTGGTTTAGTGAAGAGAGTTTGTTCTTTCTTTATTAACATAATAAATATGTCTGCTTGTAGTTTGAAAGTCCACTGTTGCCAGTCCAGAGAAATGAGAACGTTTTTCTTATTTTTATCATAAAACCAGTTACCAGTCAATGACAATCCCTGTTCATCCCCCACAAGCAAAATGCAGCCAATTTTTCCTGAAGCTAAGTCTCACATAAATGTACTTTTAAAAATTCATACAAGAGTTTTCAAAGTTTAATTAATTTAGAGAAAAAACTGTAAGTTTCTAGTCCTCCTTATACCATAATTAGACATGTAACTTTGAACAAGCTATTTCACCACTCTGTTCCCATTTATGCATTTGTAAAATTAACCCCCCAAAGAATTTCGCTGTTGACCTTTCCAACAAGTGAAAATACAAAATTCTCTGGTATTGACAGCCCAACACTACTTTTGATTGCAAATTATAGAATCTTCATCTACTTCATAAAATCATCAATTTTCTGGGCCAAAAGTCTGTGCGAAAAGACTGGACACAATTTTCACTCTAGATCAAAAGAGATTTGCAATTGAGAAGTATCTAACAGGAAATTAAACTAAATTATTTCTCCTCTTGTATTTGTACAACTTAATGGCTATTGTATAAACTTGCCCAAGAGATACCAGTATTCATTGGAATTCAATCTAAAAACCCCTCTACCCAGAGGTGGGAGCTCATTCTGTATTGATACAATTTGTGGTTTGACAGGATGTAGAGTTAGTTTTCTATCCATCCAATGAAGTATCTGTCTTTTTTAGCTCAATATCCCATTAGATATTAACACTGACTTTCACCTGGCAGAGATGAAATTTAACCTGGTTTATTTTTATGTGTTTAACATACTTTCTCTTTCAAGAGAAACTTCTACTTGATCCCCTAGACAAATAATGAAAACAACAAAAAGCATAATATAATATGTACTTTGCTTACTAACAGTTGCTCAAAATTGAGTATATGCAGCACACCCGGATAAGCTAAACGCATTTTCTGACTTCTATGGTGACCTGTCACTCTAAATACTGTATTTCAGTTGCTTTTATCCATAGTATCCTCCACACTTAGTCTCTGTAAATGAGATTCATATTTCAGTGTGGTCTCTGAAGCAATTTACCATGGTTTCGCACAGATCCCCAAGCTCCAAACATTATGAAGATTTTTCTATATACATTATAAACCTCTCTGCAGCATGGCTGTGAATCATTATAATTTTGTTATGTCAAATCTGCAGAAACAATAAAAAAGAAACCAAGAAAAGGCTCATGCTACATTTTAGCAAATTATTTCTGACCGGTTTGACATCTCTGTAAAGTTTTAAGGAATGTGTTCATTCTCTTCTTCTCACACCCTTTTGCCATTGCCCTTTATCTCACATAGTAAGTGAATATAGTGAAAAAGCCACCTGGAACCTCTGCTCTCTTCCTGTGTCTATGTCACCCTTATCAGACTTATATAATGATATTAGGGAGAATTTGGCAAATGAGAGGACCCCACATGATACTACAATCCTAACACAATCATTGTTTTTATTTTTGTATCAGTTGTCTTCTAGACTTTATATGAATAACTATTTTGGCATAGTCAAAAATAGAATATTCATATGCTTACTTTTGGCATCTTTGTTGGACATTACATTGTACGCATGTTTTAAATTGTATTATATTCATACTTATCTTTTACAATAACTTAACTTCTTTGATTATTAATTTAATGCAATTCTATTAAATTGCTTAGGCAAAATATAAGACTTGTTTTATTGATTTTGAAATACATGGCAAATATCTTTCCAAAAATGTCACAAAATTTTTTATTGCCACGTGCTGAGCTACATATGACAATAGAAAGTTCATGTATCCTCACTAGCACTAAGAATTGGATTTTCCATATTTAGTGACAATAAATTATATCTTATTTAAATGCACATTTATTTCATTAAAATGGGGTTAATAGTTTACAGAAATCTTCAAATTTATTATATATTCTAATCATTTTTTCTTTTTTCTTGCTTATTTAAACATTCATTTCTTAATATTATTGTGTAAAACTTTTGTGTATCTTATATATAATCATGTTAAACTTTTGCCACATTTCTTGAAATAAATTTCCTTGACTGTTTGTTTTTGAACAACAAGACAATTATCTTAGAACAATTCTATATTTTAAGTAGTTGATTAGGATTTTCTCTTTTAATCTTTCAGTGCCTCTTAGAAACATAGTTTAATTTTATTTTGTCAACAAATTTTGCTAAATCTAAGATACTGTAAGACAAATCGTTGGTTGGAGGGAACTTGGACTTTCTATAACAAAATATCTTAATATTTAAGAAATATGTTGGAGCTAATAATACAACTGAATCCTTTAATTTTCTCTCTATTTTGAATTACTACCTAATAATGTCTTTTCAGATATTAGTAACTGAGGACATTATTACTTCTTATTGGAATTCAAGAAGCCATTTATATAAACTGATATTTGCATAAGCTTGTGCTAATTAAAATTATTGCTTTAAACCAAAGAATTTCTGCCTAATGAGTGCCACTGTTTGGCAGAACACTAACATTTCTCACTTTGCAGTAGCCCATACAAAAATACCATGCCCATGCAGAAGGTTAAAGGACCCTATCCTGTAGAATTTCACCCCCACTCAAAAGCCAGGCTATGTATCTTAAATATATCCTCTTGCCTATAACATCCATTTCAGAATGAATACACCACCTCCTGTCCCAAATTGTGTGTGATGGAAATTTTTATTTGAGTTTTAAAATAAATAATAAAGAAAGACAATATCATAATAAATTAGAATCTTCACTAGTGAGGTCTTACATCTGTGTGTTGTTCACAAAAACCTCTTTATATGAGTCTGATGGGAATTTCTAGTAAAGAATGATGACTACAAAAAGAATCGATACATGTATATGTATAGCTGAATCACTTTGTTGTATACCTGAAACAAATACAATGTTGTTAATCAACAATGCTCCAATATAAAATAAAAATTTTAAAATAAAGAATGATGACTACAGCATATAGTGAAATAGAGCCGTATGTGTAAAATAATCTTTTAGACTCCTAAGTTAATTCTAAATATACTCTGATTATTGAATATCTTTCTTCATTCAAACTCCTGCTCCCCTTGACCCAGGCTCCAAATTTCTCCTCGATTTCATCTTTAATACCACCCCCATGATTTGGGGGTCCATTTCACTTTTCTCCAGTTAAAGTGGGTTGTGATTAAGTTAAACGAAAATAGAATGATTTTTTGTAAGCAAACCTTACAATATATTTAAACTTAAAATTTCATTTTACTTAAGAGGAAACTGGACCCCAGAATGTAAAATTGTATGTCCAAAATCACCATTGATGACCACCTAAGTTGGGACATAAACCCATAATATTCATATCACAACAACAGTGTTAAGCTAATTCTCTATATCCTCACAGGTATGTCCCTAAGGAAAGATATACCATGCAGGTTTGCTAGGAAATGTTTATAGGGTAACTTATAATTTGAGTAAGAGTTTATACAAGAAATATCAGGGATAGATTTGGCAACGTTTAAGAAAATCTATGTATCACGTATTTCCTGGATAGTAGTGCAAATTTCCTTCATTTTGTTACTGACCAGAGTTCTTGGCCTTCCTGAATTAATAGAAATTGATAAGTGGCCAGACAAGAAATTCAGGCAAGGAACCCCTGCTGCAGCAGGGGGGAGCAAACACAAATAACACGTTCCCTTGCTTGCTCCTCGAGGGGGGCGAGCTGGTTCCTTATATGGGGTGAGGTAGTGGTGTGTCCAGGGTGTGGGCCAGAGGGGTGGCTTAGGTGGTCTGCTCACCTCTTCGGTGGTGTTGGTTTCAGGGGGCACGCACAGTACCCTGCTTTTACTCCCAACACCCTGTTTTTCAGAAGTGGCAGTTGGGTTTTTGGTCTTTTTGTATATAGTTGTCCATAATTTGCCCCAACTGTGCATGCATGCAGTCATTTTTAGTCCCTCACAGTTTCTTTGTATTTTGTTACTCAAGGAGACATTGGTTTATGTGCAAGCACTGCAGCAAATAGTCCCAGGTCCAGGTCCCAGCCTCTCATTTTGATTCACTTAATACCATAAGTCCCCTACATATGAACCTTCAAATTGTAAACTTTCAAAGATGCTAACGTGCATTTTCATGTCCAATAATGTAAGTTATTTCACGTTTCTGGCATGCATTTTATATTGTCATGTGCTTGCATATTCTACAAAGTGGTTTTGCTTTTGTGTACTTCACTGTACAGTACTGTATGGAGTACAGTAGTACAGTATCTTTATTTCAAGCCCAGGATGTCCAGAAGCAAGCATGAAAGCAATGGTGATGTAGCTGGTACTGCTAAGAAACACCAACTGATAATGATGGAAAAAAAAGTGAAAATAATTGAAAGAGTGGAGTAAGGCAAAAAGATGGTAGATTTTACTCATTCTTAAAATATTGAGCTCCTTGCTGTGCAACACGAGGAGCTTACTAATAAAGACTTGATGGAAATGGAGGCCCAGAGAAAGGGTGAAAAGAGACAAGAGGAAGAAGAAGTAACAAGAACAGAAGAGATTCACGATGCAGGAAATGGCAAGGGGATTGTCTTTATTTGAGGAGGCACAAGACCTGAATGTAGAATGGTAAACAAAGGTTGCAACAGCCATTCAGAGTGCAATCCAGTGCTACCGTGTCATCCATGATGAGAAGAAAAGAGCTATTACCCAAGCATCACTGGATCGTTTTTCAAGAGTGTAGATAGAATTGAACCCAGCGAGGAACCAGAACCTGTGACATCAACATCAAGCATGAGTGAAATTGCAGCTTGCCCTCCATCTCCTGTTGCTGATGATCCTTCAGTTCTACCATCTCCCACTTCCTCTCCCTCCTCCAGTCAGTAACTCTTCTTGCCTATTCACTTGATGCCAGCCCTTGTATGCCAGCTGTTGTACTGTACTACTGTACTTTTCAAGGTACTGTACTGTAAGATTAAAAATGTTCTCTTTATTTTTTGTGTTGGTTTTCTATATATTATTTGTGTGAAAAGTATTATAAACCTATTACAGTACAGTACTATATGGTTGATTATGTTAGTTGGGTACCTAGGCTAACTTTGTTGGACTTACAAATTGTACTGACGAACATGCTCTTGGAACAGAACTCGTTCGTATGTAGGTGACTTAATGTATCAATTTGTCAAACAAATTTCTTTTCTGGTTACTCTTCAGAATAGTATTAATTAGTTGCTTGTGGTGACCTGAAAATTTCCCCTTTAACTAACGTCTATATTTCTCCCCACCCACAGACATACACACCCTCCAGTGAATTTTTTATCTCTACTTCTTCCCTTTTCCATGTATTGACTCCTCATCCTCAACTAAACCCACTCTCACCATCACAGAGAATCCCTAGTCTCTGCATTTACCTGGTCTTTATCTCACTTTCTTTCCTAAGAAAGTCTGGATTAGGAAATTCATATTAATTTGTGATCACAATAAATGCATGGATGCCTCTGTGTCTTAGTGTGTGCTGCTATAACAGAATGTCACAGACTGGGCATCTTAAACAACAAGTATTTATTTCTCATAGTTCTAGAGGCTAGAAGTCTGAGATCAGGATGCCAGCATGGTTGGGTTCTAGTGAAAGCCCTCTTCCTGGTTCACAGATGGCCACATTTTTTCTATGCCCTCACATGGCAGAAGAGGGCATCATATTTCTTGTGGCATTTCTTATATAAGGGCACTGATCCCATTCATGACATGATGGTCTAATTAATTTTCAAAGGCTCCATCTCCAAATACCACGACATTGGGATTCTACATATGAATTTCAGGAGGACCCAAACACTCAACAGCACGGTGACTCATCTCGGATAAGTTAGGTCTGACTTGATAATAAGCAAGCAATTAGGAAGTTGTACTAACCTCAAACTCAAAAGGTAAATACAGCTTTATGGTTGTTATTCTTGCTATTTCTTCTATTGCTGAATGAGTTTTAATTTTTTTTTCTACTACTAAATAGCACTGGACAAAAATCAAAGACCTATAACATAAAACAGACAGAAATTTAATCCAGGCCTTGGCACTTTGTAGCTTATGACTTTGAGTAAGTTCATCTCTTTTAGACTCTTTTTGCTTAACTTACAAAGTGGACAAAACTATTGCCTTCATAAAGTTATGAAGATGAAAATTATAGTTTATTCATAATTTCCTAGTGTAAAGTCTGGCATATGAGAGGTGCTCATTAAGGGTTACTTCCCTTTCACTGGAATATGGTTAGATAGATTATAAATACAAAATGTCCAATACCTGAATCTTTCATTGATGTTCTAGAATCATTTGTTTTTATTAAATACATTTATTTGATGTACTATATATGCCAGACACTGTGCAAGATCTTGGGGAATATGTGTATAAAAATAACCAAAAGGAGATATGGTTGATGTTTCCTTGTATCTTACAGTTCAATTCAGACAGATACGAAGTAAACAACCATCTGAGTCTGTTCTGATTAAAACCATCATAATGTCTAACATGAGAACAGAGTAAAGGGACATTTCCATTTGGTTCCTTTTTCTAATTTCTATCATTTTAATGATATTCTTTATCTGATAAGACATTGTCATCATGCTTTTTTTTTTTTTTTACTTCATTAAGCATGGTTTTCTTTAGTTCTTTGGATGTTTACTGACTTGAAGTCTTTGTCTTATTAATCTGATGTCTGGACTCTCTCACAGGCAGTATCTGCCACTTGTTTTGTTTCCCCTGTTGATGGATAACACTTCCCTTTTCTTTGCATTTCTCATGTTTCTGTTGTTGTTGTAAACTTATTATTTCAAGGAGCATATTGTAGCAACTCTGGATACTGATCCTCCCAGACTCTGGTATTTTGTTTTGTTGTTGTTTGCTCATTTACTTGTTTGGTGACATGGCTGGACTATTTCATTGAAATTTATTGTCTGTCTCCTCAATGTTAAGCCTCTGACATCACTCCACAAAGGACACACTCGGGCATGCACGCAGTCACGCTGGGATGGCAGTGGTTTTAGTAGGACTCTCTTTGGTTCTCTTTTTCCCTGATATCTCTATTAAACCAATTTCCTTTTCTGGTATCACCCCGGATTTTAGACTGTATTAATTACCTCGTGAAAGCTCTATTTTTTTTGTTATGAAGTCATTAAATTACTCCAAGTTTGATCCAATAAAACTGTGGTCCATATAGAGAGGTATTTCTTTAGGTAAGTCGTTGCAACTTGTTCTGAATGCAGGAGGGCTATTCTTAGGTGTGTCTTTCCTTTATTTTCTCTGGTAAATTAGTTGATCTTTGGTTTAGCTTGTTGATTTTAATTGCATAGACCAAAATGTCTATTGTTTCTGAATGTACCCTTAAGCTTGAAATACTCCACACTGTTTCAAATAATGCTGGGTCTTTTAGGGAGAGTCTCAAACACTTTTTGATAGTATATTTTCT
The DNA here is from genome assembly GCF_026419965.1 of Kogia breviceps. Classification (NCBI taxonomy): domain Eukaryota; kingdom Metazoa; phylum Chordata; class Mammalia; order Artiodactyla; family Physeteridae; genus Kogia; species Kogia breviceps. The sequence continues at coordinate 28,742,029 of NC_081328.1, forward strand.
CTTATCAAAATCTGTGAACCTCTACTCTATAGCTGAGTATGGGGACTGTGGCCTGCTTCTGTTGGAGTGAGGCCTTTGACTTATTAAGCAGAACACTGGAATGGGACAGTATCTTTTTTTTTTTTTTTGGCTTGCTTCTCCTATAGCGTTGTCTTCTGCCCTATAAATTGGAGACGGGTAGAAGAAGCGAGACCTCAATATCTTGGCCAAGAATTTAACCTCTGTAACTTGGAGCTAGGGGATGGGAGATGAGAAACCCTGGCAGCCTGCCCTTCCAAGTAAGATAGTGTGTTAGCCTATCCCTTGCCTGGGGGCTGAGGAAAAGAGGTACGCTTTTTCTTGATTATACCTGCCTAAATTAGAGCTTCTGTTATGCTGGCCAGTTGGAGAGGGATTAGGAAGGGAGCCAGTGCCACAGACTCACAGTCTTCTGAGATTTAGTAGATTTTCTTGAATACATGTTTCTTCATTTGACTTATGTGCTCAGGAAAATTTCCAGAGACTTAATTTTTTTCCCACCAGTTACAGCTGTTTTCTGGGCAGTGGTCCATGGAGCTCCTCATGCTACCTTTCTGAAAGTTATCTCTTTTCTTCCCCAGCAGTCACCAATATCATGAATTTGTGTGGCCATTAAGTCTCTACAGATATGTATTTTTTTTAGTTGAGTAACAATTTAAGTGTATAAAATTATTTGTGCAACATTTCTTTTGGGGTCACATTGTGGTTTTCAGAGTTATATATAGCTTTAATTAATTTTAACATAGTTCTATTTTGGTTTTCCATTATGTGGATTTCCCACAATCTATTCATCCATTTTTATTTCAAATGTTATTTAATTTTTTTCTGAGCTTTTGCTACTATGAAACAATGCTACTATGAACAATTTTGTATATATATCCCTTTGTGCACCTATGCTAGAATTTCTCTAGAATATATGTCTTAGATAATCTTAGATTATGTCCATCTTTAACTTTACTAGAAATTATCAAAATGCTCTCTAAAATACAATTTATATCCCCATTAGCAGTATGAAAAAGTTCCCGATTCCCTCCATCATCTCTTGTACTCAGTAATCATTAGGTATTGACATTTTTCCCCAATCTGAATGTAATGGTTATTTAAATGTACATCAGATATATATTTTCCTGTTTACTGGACAGATTAAGCCATTTTCATGTGTTTAATGCTTATTCTTATCTCCACTTTCCTTACTTACTTATACCCCTTGCTCAGTTGCCTATATTGCCTATTTGGTTTTATTTTTCTTACAGATTATCAGAACTTCTTAAATTTGGATGCAAGTCTTACATCAGTCAAGTGGATTGCAATAAAATAATCATCATCACCACCACCTGAGTAATATCTTATAAATATGTTTATGATTAACTCACAGAGTGTTAAATTCTGATACAGTCAATGTATTAATATTTAACACATAGATTGGCTCAGTGCCCATGAGGGGTGTAGGAATTTATAATTTTCTACATGGTACTCAGTGAAACCAGCCTGAATAATACTAATTATGTTTTATTTGTTGAGTTTGCTTTCTGGCCTGGTTAATACTTTTAAATGTTTCAAGTGTGTTTGATTAGTATGTGATTCTCTAACTGTTGTGTGGAAGGTGTTATTCATGACAGTTTGATTAAGGTCAGTTAATTCAAATGTTCAAATAATTCATTTCATTAGTAAGCATTCTCTCTCATTTACTAAAAATATTATATATTCAGTTTTATGTTATTACTTTATTTGTATTATGAACAAAAAGGACAGAGTATCACTCATTCCTTTTTACAATGAGTTAAGTCCTAACTCACTGCAGTCTCCTGTTGACGGTACACACCAAGGGGAATTCAGGAGGGAATAAATAAGATAAGGCATTCTGTGCCTTGGATATAAGCACTGAGCTAGATAGTTAAGGTGAATATCTCAAGAATTTCAGTCACCCAAGGTTCTTGCATCTTCCCATACATAGAAAAGCACTAAAATCATTAACTTCGAGATATATGTTCTTTGTGACTGGTAATAATCTTTTACCAAGTTGTGTGTTTGAATACATGTATTTCCTAGCCAAAAAATTCATGTATTTGTACTGGCTCCTTCCCTACCTTTTCGAAGCAGTTCTTCAGAGGTATCTGAGAAACTATTTCCTGGGCTATAGTCCTCTGTAATAAAACTCTGAATAAAACTGAAACTCACTGATCTTAAGTTGTGCATTTTTCCTTCAGTTGACAGTTTTACAGCCTTAGTGATTAATATTGATTCTTCTAATCCATGAATATGGTATATCTTTTCATCTGTTTGTGTTGTCTTCAATTTCTTTCATCAGTGTCTTATAGTTTTCTGAGTACAGGTCTTTTTCCTCCTTACAAAGATTTATTCCTAAGTATTTTATTCTTTTTGATGCAATTGTAAATGGGATTGTTTCCTTAATTTCTCTTTCTGATAGTTTGTTTTTAGTGTATATAAATGTGACAGATTCCTGTATATTAATTTTGAATCCTGAAACTTTACTAAATTCACTAATGAGCTCGTAGTTTATTGCTGGCATCTTTAGGATATTCTATGTATATTATCATGTCATCTGCAAACAGTGACAGTTTTACTTCTTTCTTTCCAATTTGGATCCATTTAAATTTTTTTTTTCTTGTATGACTGCTGTGGCTAGTACTTCCAATATTATGCTTAATAAAAGTGGTGAGAATGGGCATCCTTATCTTATTCATTTAGAGGAAATGTTTTAAGATTTTTACCATTGAGTACACTGATAACTGTTGACTCATCATATTTAGCCTTTACTATGTTGAAGTATGTTTCCCCTACATCCGTTTTTTATCATAAATAGACATTGAATTTTGTCAAAAGCTTTTCCTGCATCTATTTAGATGATCATATGGTTTCTATTTTTCATTTTGTTAATGTGATGTATTACACTTATTGATTTGTGGATTTGAACCATCCTTGTATCCCTGGGATAAAGTCCACTTCATTGTAGTGTATATTCCTTTTAATATATTGTTGAATTCACTTTGCTAATATTTTGTTGAGGATTTTTACATCTATGTTCACCAAAGATAGTGGCCTGTAACTTTCTTTTTTCATATCTTTTTGTCTGATTTTGGTATCAGTGTAATGCTGGTCTCATAGAATGAGCTTGTTATTTCCTCTGCAATTTTTTGGAGTAGTTTGAGAACTACTCTGTGTTAACTCTTCTCTATATATTCAGTAGAATTCACCTGTGAAGCCATCTGGTCCTGGACTTTAGTTTAATTACTGATATAATTTCAACACTGGTAATTGGTATGCTCATATTTTCTATTTTGTCCTGCTTTAGTCTTGAGAGACTGTACATTTCTAGAAAGTTGTCCATTTCTTCTTGATTGTCCATATTATTGACATAGAGTTGTTCATAGTAATCTCTTTATGATCTTTTGTATTTCTGTGGTGGTGTTTGTAACTTCTCTTTTTAAATTTCTAATTTTATTGATTTGGGCCTTCTCTCTTTTTTTCTTGATGTATCTAGCTAGAGGTTTATCAATTTTGTTTATCTTTTCAGAGAACCAGTTCTCAGTTTCATTGATATTTTCTATTGTTATTTTAGTCTCTATTTTATTTATTTCTGCTCTGATCTTTATGATTTCTTTCCTTCTACTAACTTTGAGTTGTGTTTGATCTCCTTTATCCAGTTCATTTAAGAGTACAGTTAGGGTGTTTATTTGAGATTTTTCTTGTTTCCTGTCATATTGCTAAAAGCTGCTTTTGCTATGGCCCATGGATTTTGAATAATTGTGTTTTCATTTTCATTTGTCTCCAGGTATTTTTCTATTTCCTCTTTGATTTCTTCAGTGATCCATTGGTTGGTTAGTAGCATATTGTTAAGCCACCATGATTTTTTATTTTTTGCAGATTTTTTTCTTGTAGTTGGTTTCTAGTAGCTTAGCATTGTGGTTATAAAATATGCTTCATATGATTTTAGTTTTCTTAAATTTACTGTGGCTTGTTTTGCGGCCTAACATTTGATCTATACTGGAAAATGTTCTCTGTGCACTTGAAAAGAATGTATATTCTGCTGCTTTTGGAAGTCCATCCATTTTAAGGTATCATTTAAGGCCAGTGTTTCCTTATTGATTTTCTGTTTGGATGATTTGTCCATTGATGTAAATGGAGTGTTAAAGTCTCCTACTATTATTGTGTTACTGTCAGTTTCTCCTTTTATGTCCATAAATATTATCCTTGTATATTTAGGTGGTGCTAATTTGGGTGCATAAATATTTACAATGGTTTTATCTTCTTCTTGGATTGATCCCTTGATGTCCTTATTTGACTCTTGTAACAGTCTTTATTTTAAAGTCTTTTTCATCTGATAAAAGTATTGCTACTCCAGCTTTCTTTTAATTTCCATTTGCATAGAATAACTTTTTCCATTCCCTCACTTTCAGTGTGTGTTTCTCTAGATCTGAAGTGAGTCTCTTTTAGGCAGCAAATATATGGGTCTTGTTTTTATATCCATTCAGCCACTCTATGTCTTTTGATTGCAGCATTTAGTCCATTTACATTTAAGATAATTATTGATATGTATGGTCTTATTGCCATTTTGTTCATTGTTTTGGGGTTGTTTTGTAGGCTTTTTTTCTTTCTTTCTTTCTTTCTTTTTCTTTCTTCTTCTTTTGTTCTCTTCTCTTGTGATTTGATTACCACCTTTAGTGTTATGTTTTGATTCCTTTTTCTTTTCTTGTGTGTACATCTGTTGTAGATTTTTGGTTTGTGATTACCATGAAATTTTTATATATAAGCAGACAGGTCCTGGGGCCAGTGTTGGTCCACTGGTGGGCAGAGCTGGTTCCTGGCTACTAGTTGCAGGGCCCAGGGGCACAAAAGCTGATGTCATACTGCTGCTGAGTGGGGCCAGCTCCTGACACAGCTGGCTGTGGTGTCCATGATGTCTCAAAGCTTATGTTGGCCTCTTAGTGAGCAGGGCCATGGACCAGCTTGTCCCAGGGTACTGGCCTGCTCATGGGTGGCCTAGGGCTCTAGACTGCAAGGCTGCAGTTGCCCTGTGGTTTGTGTCTGCCCACTGGTGGGTGAGGTTGTGCCTGAGGCTGGAGAAGGCTCACTGGTGAGCAGAGTCAGAGCCCAGCTAGTCCCAGGGCAGATGCTGACCTGCTTGTGCATGGCCTGTGTCCACAGGCTGCAGGGTTACAGTTGTCTTGAAGTTTTTCCTGCCTCATGGTGGGTGAGACTGGCCCTGAAGCTAGAGAAGGCTCACTGGTGGGTAGGCCATGGATTCTAGGGCTGCTGCCAGCCCACTGGTATGTGGAGCTAAGTCCTAAGGTCTCTGGCTGTAGGGCCTTGGGGGTCCTGTGTCTACTGCCTGTGCACAGGTGTGCGGTACCAGGTCTTGGGTGCTCTTGTGATCAGGACTATGTCCAGGAGATACTGTGGACCCAGAGGATCTCAAGGCAGCCTATCTGCAGGTGGGTGGAGCTGTGTCCCTGCCAAGTTAGTTGCTTGGCCTGAGGTGTTTCAGTATTTGTGCCTACAGGTTGTTTGGCAAGGGAAGGGCTGAGTCTAGAGGCTAATAAGCTACCAGGAGGATTCCAAAATGGCACTTGTCAGCACCAGTGTCAATGTGGTAGTATGATCTCCCCAAAATAGCTGTCACTACTGTCTATGTTCCCAGTGTGAGCTACAGTTGCCTCCTGCCTCTCTGGGAGATTTTCAAGATCAGAAGGTGGGTCTGACTCAGGTTCCTTGCAAATTACTGCTTCTGCCCTGGGTCCTGGAACATGTGAAATCTTGTGTGTATCCTTTAAGAGTGGAGTCTCTATTTCCAACAGCCTGCTGGAACCCCTCAAAGTGAGCCCTGATGGCTTTCAAAGTCAAATGTACTGGGGCTTTTCTTCTTGGTGCAGGATACCCAGGTTGGAAACCTAGGTGTGGAGCTCAGACGCCCTTGCTCCTAGGGGAAGACCTCTGCAATTTTAATTAATTTCCCATTTGTGGACTGACAACTCATGGGTATGGGGCTTGACTATATTGTAACTCTGCCCCTCTTACCAGTCTTGTTGTAGTTCCTTTTTTTATATCTTTAGTTGTAGAAGATATTTTCTAGTAGGTTCCTGTCTTTTTCATTGATGATTGTTCTATAAATAGTTGTAATTTTGGCATGCCCATGAAAGAAGGTGATCTCTGGGTCTTTCTATTCTGCCATCTTGGTTGATCAACAATTCATAAGTTTTAAACTGTATGCCTTTGTGAGTATAATGATAAAATCTTATGTTGTCCTGATCCTTCATGCCTGAATCCTCATCCATGGACATTGTCTGCTCCTGACTTCCAACTATGGACAGCATAATGGCTTGATGATCCAGGATCACCTGAAGCAGATGATTTTCCTTCTGACTTATTATCAGAAAGTCAATAGTAGCCTAATGTTATGTCATAATGCTTAAGTCTTTCACATAATTTCATCTCAACATATAGGCATTGGATCATCACACATCATCACAAGAGAAGAAGGGTGAGTACAGTAAAATAAGATGCTTTGAAAGACAGAGAAAGAGACCACATTCACATAACTTTTACTGCAGTATGTTGTTATAATTGTTCTATTTTATTAGTAGCATTTTTCAAATCTCTTACTATGCCTAATTTATAAATTAAACTTTATCATAGGTATGTATATATAGGAAAAAACAAAATAGTATATATAAGGTTTGGTACTACCCATGGTATCAGGATCCACTGGAGATATTAGAACATATCCCCCATGCATAAGGGGAAACTACTATGCCACAAAGATATGCCTACCCTGTAATAGAGACATAATAAATGTTTATTGTAACAATGTATCAATACAGCCTGACACTAGAAAACACAGAGATGAACTCCAGCAAACAATCTCAGAGATTATTAGCTATGAAATATTAGAGCTGAAATGATTTTTAGAGGCCTACACATGAACCTGAAAGTTTAGGCTCATACCCAAGGTCACACATGCAAAGAGTCAGAAAATCCACATATCTTTCATATAAATCCTCTTTGCTGCTCATCCTTCCAAGACTAGGAAATTACTGAATTTTTGCTTGGTACAAATACTATACATCATTTCGTTGGCCGGAAGAGTAGACAAGGACTTAGAAGCTAATTGAACTGCTTCTTTTGTTTTGCAAATATTTTCTTTTATTATGAGGAGAGTAAGTATTTAAAAATTAATACAGGGGAAATGTTAATGCTTGTTATGGTGGTGCACTGAAAAATAAGTGGTAAGTTATGATTCGGTCACTGAAAATGAGGTAGAATAAATTATTTGGAACTTGTGGAAGACAACAATCAAAGTATAGGAAGCTGTGTTAACAAAAGCTGACATAGAGATTTTGGATAGAAGATGAATTTGGACAGGTTTTTTGGATCAGGTAATGGGAAATTTGAGAGGGGCTAAGATACTTGACATATATTCAGATGATAGCTTAATGGAAAAAAATAATTTAAAAAGAAAAAAGGGAGTACCCTTCTTTTACCTTCTTCTCAAGGAGGTTGTGGGGCAGTGAAGCATAGCTGTGGATGTTGTGCAAATAAATGCTCACTTCTGCCACTGGTGGGTGTGGGAATAATTTTTTTTAAAGTTCCCCAGGTGGTTTCTGATAATCTCTTGTCTTTTTCCTCCATAATGAAAAAATCTTCTCTTTCAAATGTGTTTTCCTTAGAGCAAATGACATAACATTTTATGAATTGGGTTTACATTTAGAAAAAATGACCATCATGCTAAAGCTAGGTGATTATTAAATAGGGTAGGATATTATAAATAAAATATTTAAATAACAGATTTACCCAAAGACATACATTAGTTAAATCTTCCTGATTAAAAACAAAAACAAAACAGGATTATTAATCTCAATGTCTAAAATATTTATATATAATTTTAAAAATGCTAAAAATCATTTACCAGTTGCCCACCTATGGGGGAAAATGTTGGCTTCATAACTGCAGTTCTGAGTTGTAATGAAAAATAATTAAAAGTATTGGAGCATGGCAAATGGCATCCATCAGACAAAAATTTCTACTCTTTGTTTTTATTCTTTCCATTGGTCTTGTAGTTTTTAAATTTTTTCTCTAGACATATATGTTGCTAATGATCTTTTGCTTGAATACATAAAGATATTGTTCATAGATATTGTGATTTATTCACATATCTCATGAAAATCTGCAGGTTACAAGGGGTTTTTTCATGAACATCAAAGACTTGCTGCTTGTGAGTTTCTTATATGGATGCTGTATTATGGTATCTTTATGATCTGCTTCAGAGATTATAGGAGGAAATTTGCAGCAATAAAATTTATTCAAAGGAAAGCATAAGTATCTGTTGATCTTCTGGAAATCATCCTAGCCCAGTTACAGCCATGTTTTCCTCTGTTTACACCTCTATTATCTTGCTTCAGAAGGAAACAAGAAAGGAAGGAAAGAAGGGATGAAGGTAGGAAAGAAAAAGAAAGAAAGAAAGAAAGAGAAAGAAAGAAAGACAAAAAGAGGGAGGGAGGGAGGGAAGGAGGGAAAGAGGGATTTTTGGTTATCAATTGCTACATACAAAAAGTCTATACCAAAAGTGATTAGCTTAAAACACAATAATATATTTGCTTATCAATCAACAATGTGAGCAAGACTCAGTCTGGATGGAGTGTCTGTGCTCCATGTGATGTTTACGGGGGACATATGACTTGGGGTATCCAGGAAGGTTTAATTCACCTGTTTTCTGTCTCTGTTGGAGTGGCTGGAATGGTTAGGAGCAGGCTCTTCTCTCTGTCTCTGTCTTTCTCTTCACATCATTAATATTCTCTAAGACTTCTCTTCTAGCACTATAGTTGGACAAGTTTACATGATAGCTCCAAGGCTCAAAAGAGCAAAAGTGGAAGCAGTTGGAGCTCATAAGTATATTATCATTTCTGCCATATTCTATAGCTCAAAGCAAGTAATGTGGCAAGCTCAGGTCAAGGGAGGAATGAATATATTCTATTTCTCGAAAGGAGAAGCAATATGTATATTCACAGATGCAGGTCACCATTAGCACCTCTTTGCACACCATCAACTACAGAAAGAAAAGAGAAATAAAATAAACAAAACAAAGCAAAAACCTTGCAAAAATGATGTTTCTTCTGCAATGATGTCCTACTTCATTCCTCCTCTATCCATTAAGTCATTCAGTACAGGAGTCAAACTACTCCTGCCTCTCCATCTTTCCTTTATACCAAACCTTAATTGTACCTCCCTAATTCTGTATGCATATTCCCCTTCTCTGTCTTCTTCTCTACTCCAAGCATGGTGCAGCCATCATGATTCTTCTGGATTAAAGAACTAGTTTTTATCTGTTCTTCCTCCTCCCTTCATTACACTTTTTACATTATTACAGAATAATCTTTTAAAACACAAAACTTCACAGCACTTCTGTTTTTTAAAGTCCTGAATAACTTCATATTGCATAAAACATGAATTCTAAATTTCCTATCATTTTATATAGGCAATCTTTAGCCTGTCTCTTGACTGCTATCAATTTTTGGTTCTAGTTTTTCCTTACAAATATACAATTCACACTCTTATCATTCTTATCTATTCACTGTTCCCCAAATGCACCATACTCATGTCTGATCTATTTTAACACATATTTCCCTCTCCTTGAAAAGCTATCCCCATTTGTTTATTTGAAAATGCCTCATTCTGTAAGACTCAGCCCAAGGATATCCTGTTCTCTAGAGCTTTAATTGCCATACTCAAGCAGCGTTGGTAAGCTCTGGGTCTTAACTATTTCTGTACCAGATATTTCTAGAACTTAGTCTATTGATTTACACATAGTAACCCTCAGCTAATATTCAACAAATTAATAAATGTGAACAAAGAAAACCAACACTGTATAAAATGAGAGGTGATACATAATATTCTTTCCTGGAAGAACTCATCCTCATTCCAAAGAAACTAAGATCTGAGACAATACTGTTCTACATATGGAGGTTAATGAAACTGGGCAGGAACCATGAGTACAGAGCCCACAATATACTCAGGTAGTGTTTTTATGATACAGAGTCATAAAATGGTGCTATAGTAGAATGCCTTTTACCACACATTCAGAATTCACAAAGACGGCTGCAGAAACTGATCACTGCAGAAGTTAATAACAAATCAAGAATACAGTGTTTAATCATTGTCATGATTCCAACCACTACTGGCAGATTTATAGGACCCTTTACATCTATAAGTTGTTATTGAGGCTAATGATGGGATACTTATTACAATGTTATACCAATTCAAAATGCATACATTTAAAAAAGATGATTATGCTAAGTAGCAATGAAGTATTATATTATAAAAATGTGTTTAATAAAAACAGGAAGTTTTAGATTGGTTCAAGATGGTGGAATAGAAGGAGATGCTCTCACTCCGTCTTATGAGAGCACTGGAATCACAAATAACTGCAGAACATTCATCAACAGGAAGACACTGGAACTCACTAAAAAAGATACCCCACTTCCAAAAACAAAGGAGAAGCCACAATAAGATGGTAGGAGGGGCCCAATCACAATAAAATCAAATCCCATAACTGCTGGGTATGTAACTCACAAACTGGAGAACACTTATACCACATATGTCCACCCAGTGGAGTGAAGGCTCTGAGACCCACGTCAGGCTTCCCAACCGGGAGGCTGGCAATGGGAGGAGGAATTCCAAGAGAATCAGACTTTGAAGGATAGCAGGATTTGATTGCAGGAATTTGACAAGATGGGGAGAAAGAGAGACTCCACTCTTGGAGGGCACACACAAAGTAGTGTGCACATTGGACACAGGGGAAGGAGAAGTGACCCCATAGGAGACTGATCCAGACCAACCTGCTAGTGTAGGAGGGTTTCCTGCAGAGACAGGGGGTGACTGTGTCTCACCATGAGGACAAGGACACTTACAGCAGAAATTCCGGGAAGTACTCCTTGGTGTGAGCCCTCCCAGAGTCTGCCTTTAGCTCCAAGAAAGAGCCCAGGTGGCTTCAGTTTCGGGTCACTTCAGGCCAAACAACCAACATGGAGGGAACCCAGACCTACCCCTCAGCAAACAAGTAGATTAAACTTTTACAGAGCTCTGCCCAACAGAGCAACAGCCAGCTCTACCCACCACCAGTCCCTCCCATCAGGAAACTTCCACAAGCCTCTTAGATAGCCTCATCCACCAGAGGGCAAACAACAGAAGCAAGCAGAACTACAATCCTGCAACCTGTGGAACAAAAACCACATCCACAGAAAGATAGACAAGATGAAAAGGCAGAGGGCTAGGTACCAGATGAAGGAACAAGACAAAACCCCAGAAAAACAACTAAAAGAAGTGGAAACAGGCAACCATCCAGAAAAAGAATTCAGAATAATGATAGTGAAGATGATCCAGGACCTCAGAAAAAGAATGGAGGCAAAGATCGAGGAGATGAAAGAAATGTTTAACAAAGGCCTAGAAAAATTAAAGAACAAACAAACAGAGATGAACAATACAATAACTGAAAAGAAAAATACACTAGAAGGAATCAATAGCAGAATAACTGAAGCAGAACAATGGATAAGTGATCTGGAAGACTGATGGTGGAATTCACTGCCATGGAACAGAATAAAGAAAAAGGATGAAAAAAATGAAGACACCCTAAGAGACCTATGGGAAAACATTAAACATAACAACATTCTCATTATAGGGGTCTCAGAAGGAGAAGAGAGAGAGAAAGATCCCAAGAAAATATTTGAAGAGATTATAGTTGAAAAGTTTCCTAACATAAGAAAGGAAAGAGTCACCCAAGCCCAGGAATCAGAGAGTCCCATATAGGATAAGCCCAAGGAGAAACATGCTGAGACACATAGTAATCAAATTGGCAAAAATTAAAGACAAAGAAAAACTATTGAAAGCAGAAAGAGAAAAATGACAAATAATATACAAGAAAACACCCATAAGGTTAACAACTGATTTCTCAGCAGAAACTCTACAAGCCAGAAGGAGTGGCATGACATATTTAAAGTGATGAAAAGAAAGAACTTACAACCAAGATTACTCTACCAAGCAAGGATCTCATTCAGATTTGATGGAGAAATCATAAGCTTTACAGATAAGCAAAAGCTAAGAGAATTCAGCACCACCAAACCAGCTCTACAACAAATGCTAAAGGAACTTCATTAAGTGGGAAACACAAGAGAAGAAAAGGACCTACAAAAAGAAATCCCAAATAATTAAGAAAATGGTCATAGGAACATACATATCAATAATTACCTTAAATGTGAATGGATTAAATCCTCCAACAAAAGACACAGGCTTGCTGAATGGATACAAAAACAAGATCCACATATATGCTGTCTACAAGAGACCCACTTCAGACCTAGGGACACATACAGACTGAAATTGAGCGGATGGAAAAAGATATTCCATGCAAATGGAAATGAAAAGAAAGTTGGAGTAGCAATATCAGATAAAATAGACTTTAAAATAAAGAATGAGACAAGGAAGGACACTACATAATGATCAAGGGATCAATCCAAGAAGATATAACAATTATAAATATATATGCACCCAACATAGGGGCACCACAATACATAATGCAACTGCTAACAGCTATGAAAGAGGAAATCGACAGTAACACAATAATAGTGGGGGACTAACACCTCACTTACACCAATGGACAAATCATCTAAACAGAAAATTACTAAGGAAACAAAAGCTTTAAATCACACTATAGACCAGACAGATTTAATTAATATTTAAAGAACATTCCATCCAAAACCAGCAGATTACACTTTCTTCTCAAGTGCACACGGAAAATTCTCCAGGATAGATCACATCTTGTGTCACAAATCAAGCCTCAGTAAATTTAACAAAATTGAAATCATATCAAGCATCTCTTCTGACAACAACGCCATGAGATTAGAAATGAATTAAAGGAGAAATAATGTACAAAACACAAACTCATGGAGGCTAAGCAATATGTTAGTAAATAACCAAGAGATCACTGAAGAAAGCAAAGAGGGAATAAAACAATACCTAGAGACAAATGACAATGAAAACACCACAATTCAAAACCTATGGGATGCATCAAAAACAGTTCTAAGAGGGAAGTTTATAGCAATACAAGCCTACATCAAGTAATAAGAAAAATCTCAAATAAACAATCTGACCTTACAACAAAAAGAACTAGAGAAAGAAGAACAAACAAAACACAAAGTTAGTAGAAGGAAAGAAATCATAAAGATCAGAGCAGAAATAAATGAAATAGAAACAAAAAAACAGTAGCAAAGGTCAGTAAAACTAAAAGCTGGTTCCTTGAGAAGGTAAACAAAATTGATAAACTTTTAACTAGACTCATCAAGAAAAAGAGGGAGAGAATGCAAATCAATAAAATTAGAAATGAAAAAGGAGAAGTTACAACAGACACTGCAGAAATACAAAGCATCATAAGAGACTACTACAAGCAACTTTATGCCAATAAAATTGACTACCTGGAAGAAATGGACAAACTCTTAGCAAGGTATAAACTTCCAAGGATGAACCAGGAAGAAATAGAAAATATGAACATACAATTCACAAGTAATGAAACTGAAACTGTGATTAAAAATTTACCAACAAACAAAAGTCCAGGACCAGATGCCTTCACAGGTGAATTCTATCAAACATTTAGAGAAGAGCTAACACCCATCCTTCTCAAACTCTTCCACAAAATTGCAGAGGAAGGAACACTCCATAACTCATTCTATGAGGCCACCATCATCCGGATACCAAAACCCAACAAACATACTACAATAAAAGAAAATTACAGACCTATATCACTGATGAATATAGATGCAAAAACCCTCAACAAAATACAAGCAAACACAATCCAACAACACATTAAAAGGATCATACAACATGATCAAGAGGGATTTATCCCAGGGATGCAAGGATTCTTCAATATATACAAACCAATATACAAATCAATGTGATACACCATATTAACAAATTGAAGAATAAAAACCATATGGTCATCTCAATAGATGCAGAAAAAGCTTTCCACAAAATTCAACACCTATTTATGATAAAAAACTCTCCAGAAAGTGGGCATAGAGAAAACTTACCTCAACATAATAAAGGCCATATATGACAAGCTCACAGCAAACATCATTCTCAATGATGAAAAACTGAAAGCATTTCCTCTAAGACCAGGAATAACAAGGATGTCCACTCTCACCACTATTCTTCAACATAGTTTTGGAACTCCTAGCCACAGCAATAAGAGAAGAAAAAGAAATAAAATAATGCAAATTAGAAAACAAGAAGTAAAACTTTCACTGTTTGCAGATGGCATGATACTATACATAGAGGATCCTAAAGATGCCAACAGAAAATTACTAGAGCTAATCAATGAATTTGGTAACATTTGCAGGAAACAAAATTAATGCACAGAAATCTCTTGCATTCCTATACATTAATGATGAAAAATCAGAAAAAAAATTAAGGAAACACTCCCATTTGCCACTGCAACAAAAAGAATAAAATACCTAGGAATATACCTACCTAGGGAGACAAAAGAACTTATGCACAAAACTATAAGACACTGCTGAAAGAAATTAAAGATGATACAAGCAGATGGAGAGATTTACCATGTTCTTGGATTGGAAGAATCAATATTGTGAAAATGACTCTACTACCCAAAGCAATCTACAGATTCAATGCAATCCCTATCAAATTACCAATGGCATTTTTTACACAACTAGAACAAAAAAATGTCTTAAAATTTGTATGGGGACACAAAAGACCCCAAATAGCCAAAGCAGTCTTGAGGAAAAAAAAAAAAAAAATGGAGCTGGAAGAATCACACTCCCTCTCTTCAGACTACACTACAAAGCTACAGTAATGAAGACAATATGGTACTGGTATAAAAACAGAGACATAGATAATTGGAACAGGATAGAAAGCCCAGAGATAAACCCATGCACCTATGGTCAACTAATCTCTGACAAAGGAAGCAAGGATATACAATAGATCTCTTCAATACTATATGCTGGGAAAACTGGACAGCTACATATAAAAGAATGAAATTAGAACACTCCCTAACACCATACACAAAAATAAGCTCAAAATGGATTAGAGACTTAAATGTAAGAAGGGAAACTCTAAAACTCTTAAAGGAAAACATAGGAAGAACACTCTTTGGCATAAATCACAACAAGATCTTTTTTGATCCACCTCCTAGAGTAATGGAAATGAAAACAAAAATAAACAAATGGGACCTAATGAAACGTCAAAACTTTTGCACAGCAAAGGAAACCATAAACAAGATGAAAAGACAACCCTCAGAATGAGAGAAAATATTTGCAAATTAATCAACAGACAAAGGATTAATTTCCAAAATATTTAAACAGCTCATGCAGCTCAATATTTAAAAAAACAAACAACCCAATCCAAAAATGGGCAGAAGACCTAAACAGACATTTTTCCAAAGAAACATACAGATGACCAAGAAGCACATGAAAAGCTGCTCAACATCAGTAATTGTTAGAGAAATGCAAATCAAAACAATGAGGTATCACCTCACACCAGTTAGAATTGGAATCATCAGAAAATCTACAAACAACAAATGCTGGAGAGGGTGTGGAGAATCGGGAACCCTCTTGCACTGTTGGTGGGAATGTAAATTGATACAGCCACTATGGAGAACAGTATGGAAGTTCCTTAGAAAACTAAAAATAGAATTACCATATGATGCAGCAATCCCACTATTTGGCAGATACCCAGAAAAAAACATAATTCAAAAATTGCACCCCTATGTTCATTGCTACACTATTTACAATAACCAGGTCACAGAAGCAACCTAAATGCCCATCGACAGACAGATGGATAAAGAAGATGTGGTACATATATACAATGGAATGTTATTCAGCCATAAAAAGGAATGAAACTGGGTCATTTGTAGAGATGTGGATTAATCTAGAGACTGTCATACAGAGTAAAGTAAGTCAGAAAGAGACAAAAATATCATATATTAATGCATATATGTGGGACCTAGAAAAATGGTACAGATGGACCAGTTTGCAGGGTAGAAATTGAGACACATATGTAGAGAACAAACGTATGGACACCAATGGGGGGAAGCAGTGAAGGGGTGATGGTGCTGTGATGAACTGAGATATTGAGATTGACATATATACAGAAATTTGTATAAAATGGATAACTAATAAGAACCTGCTGTATAAAAAGTAAATAAAATAAAATAAAATAAAACAAAAACTTTTCCCACATCAAAGCTCATAGACCTCAACAATTCTTTAAATGTTAGTGGAGAATACCAACATACATATTGAAAAGTAAGTTCAAACTACCAAGAAATATGTTGCCATAAATTAGTGGAATCTGCCTTTTCTGGAGGTCACAGTGACTTCATTTCTATCTTAAGATGAAGTTCTTATGCTATCTGGGGTCAGGTGAGTCTAGGCATGTTCTGGATATGAAGAAATCTGGACCCTTGTGGGTCCCGAAAATTTGATGTTTTTTCTGAAATACACAGTCTGTGTAAAACATTCTCTCACAGTGCTCCAGGAACTGCATTGAAGTACACACCTAGAGGATGGATTAATATTGTGGAATGGGAGTGAAGAACTACTTCTTAAGTGACTATAGTCTGCCAAGAACTATGGTTGGCATTTCTTCACACACCATTTTTTAAGAACTTGCAATAACTGCAGAGGTTAGTAATACTAAATCCAGTTTATAGACATGGAAATAGAAGTCCAGAAAAGTTAGAAGAAAAAAAAAAAAGTTCGTGTGCCAGGTCACATGTTATTTATATGCAGACAGGTGGGAATTAAAGCCATCTCTTTATGCTCCTTTTAGTTGGGTCTCATAAGAAATCCATTTAAGATTCAGACATACCACTGCAGCTTTTGTAAACTAATAGCCTGCACTTGGGAAGTTCAGAAAGTGAAAATTGGAAGGTATTTTCTTAATATTCATGTGAAGAAAATATTTCAAAGAGATAATGACCAATTATCATGACAGAAAATTATCAGTTTCACTTGCTTGGTACCAAAAACCTTAATGGACAAAATATTATTCTTTTCTTATGTATGAGTAAAATGAGGCTATGGAGATTAAGTTTTAGATCAACCTGACAGGCAAACAAATAATTTCTCACTTATTCTTTTCTTCTGCTTTGCATCATCTTCATTCCAAGAACTCGGCTGAAACAGGAACCACTATCTGAGGGAAAGGGAATGAAAGAACACTGGGGGGCATAAGTGGTCAAGTAGGGAATTTGCCCCAAAATGACTCATGTGATTCACATTTGATTGACTAAAATCTAATTGGCCAAACCCAGTCTCAGTGGGGAAGGGAAGTATAACCCTCTTTGTTATCCAAAGAGAGAAGTGGAAATGAGTGGACAGTAACATAATCTTCGATAAGTATCTTATCTAATATCACATCAGGTCAATGAGTGAGCTGGATTTAAATGGAGGCAGTTTAACTCTATAGAGTCAATGCATTTTAACATCTATATTTTCTTTCATATAATAATAGCTGGCATCTTATTTGTCAAGCACTTTATTAAACAGTTTGCATGGATTTTCTCACTGAACTTCATATCAATCCAATGAAGATAGATAGCACTTTTAGCATCCTCGTTTTCTCAAATGAAAATTTGTTTTCAAGGTTTGAAGGGAAAAATTATCTTACCCAAGTCACATTGTTTATGCATCTTGTCTCACAGCAGAACCACTTTCTTAATGAATACCAAAGGGAAAAGCATTGGGGTATTAAACATACATCAGATATAGATTAATTCCTGGATCTTACAGTTAAATTTGAACATCTGTTTTAAAAGCAACATGGTGTAATCGTGTGTCAATGCATAAGTATGGCTAACATACTCAGAAAGATAACTAACATAAAGAAATCTTAAGAGAACTCACTGTCTTTAAAATCTGTCTACTTGTGGTTGTGTGTAGCCCCATTGCCTTACCTAAGATCCCACTCTAGGCCCCTGCCCCCAATACATTTTTGTAAGACTAACTCATTCCATAACTCTGATTTATTACCCCAAAACTTGACTACCATGCCCTGGCATTTCTTTCATGTAGTTAAGAATTGACTTTTTATCCTAGGTTTTTTCTGGTTTTGAGCTTGTTCATTTACATCCTGCTAAATTACTTTAATACAAGATACTCAGCCCCAAGAGCCCTTCTTACAGCTTTATCCTTTTCTGAGAGTACCTAGTGCCTACTATAATCATTTTATTTTATAAAAATTATAATAATTTATAAATAATTATGAATAACTATAATAAATTTATAAGTAATTATAAATTATAAATTTATGATTTTGTTTTTAAAGCCACCATTATTAAATATTACATTATATATAATAATACAGTACCATAACAAAAATAGTGAATGATTTTATATTGTTTTATGTGTATCAAGTGTATTATGTGTGTTTAAACACAGCATACAACTCATTTAGTTCTCCCAGTGACCTTGTAAGGTATGTATTATTATAGCCCTCATATCATAGATGAGGAAGTAGAGGCACAGGGTCACAAGGCTGCTAAGTGATGGGGCCTGGAATTAGAAGCAGTCTTTTTGAAGTCTGTAAGCTTAACCTCGATGCCAACCTGCTTGGAAAATTTGGTAAATCCTCTTTAGATCAATTTTCCCACATTATGGAGACAATGAAGAAGAAAATGAAAAAAATCCATATACATTCTGGTGTTATTAACATATTAATTAATTATGTAATATTCAAAAGCATTGCCAAATAAATGGAAAAGTTAGAATAATTAATAAAATATCGTCTATGTAATTTTGCACTATCTTCAAAAATCTCAAGTATAAAAATTGTATTCATTAAAAATACTTATGCTTCGGCTTCCCTGGTGGCACAGTGGTTGAGAGTCCGCCTGCCGATGCAGGGGACATGGGTTCATGCCCCAGTCTGGGAAGATCCCACTTGCTGCGGAGCAGCTAGACCCGTGAGCCATGGCCGCTGAGCCTGCACGTCCGGAGCCTGTGATCCGCAACCGGAGAGGCCACAACCGTGAGAGGCCTGCGTACAGCAAAAAACAAAACAAAACAAAAAAACGTATGCTTTATTATCTATTGTATATTTTAGCAATAGCCAAATTGTGCTAAGCATTACTGATAAATAGAATGAGATGGACAAGAAAGAACCATGTACTCTTGTACTTACATTCTAGTTAGAATGAGAGAAAATAGAAGCAAAAGGGAAATAATTAATCAAACTAAGTAATTACAGATTATTATTATTAGAGAAAAGAACAGGGTTTAAAATTGTATTACCATATTAAATAAATACTTTTTAAAAGACACATATATGCACTGAATGGAAAGCAATTCATAATAAAATATTTAGCCCTAACTTTTGGATTATGGCATTGTGCTGGATTTATTTTTCTTTTAAATTTTCTTTAATGTGGCCAATTAGAAAAAGACAAACACCCCAACTGAAAAAGCAGGCAAAGGAAACAAAAAGCTATTTCCCGAATAATAAGTTTAAATAACCAATTAACAAGAATAAATATTAGTTCAGGGAAAATTCCCTATACAATTTCCTAACACTGTGCAGCATGTATTGTTTTTTGTATTTACAAAACCATTTTTTGTGTCATCTTAATTTTTTTTGCTATCCTAGAGTTGGGTTTCTGGTGAGCAGGAACTATCATCTGTTTCATCCCACATTAAACCTTGAGTTCCTGCAGAGTCACAGGAACATAATATATATTTGTAAATATTTATGGAATAAATCAATAAAACTGTTAACATTTAAATTAAGTAAATGAATTAAAGTTAGTACAAGATATCACTTTTTCTCATCAGTTAGCCAAGAGGAGTTAAAATTGTAATAATCAATATTGGTTTCTCATTGTTTGCATGGAAATAAAGTGATAATATTTCTGCAGATCAATTTGCAAAATATTTCAATAGCCCTCAAAAAAGTTCTCTTCCAACTTCGTACTCTCCTCCATATCAAATCTGGCTGAAGAAAATAATGCAACTTGTGCACAAAGTTCAAATATAAGACTGCTTAATACAGAATGCCTATAATGAATAGAATTCTCTGTTTATGATGAGATTGTATATGACATTTGTTTTTTCCTCATACCTGTTATGGACTGAGGAGTGTCTCTTCGAAATTTATATATTGAATTCCTAACCCCCAGTATACTTCAGAAAGAGACTGTGTTTGGAGACAGGTCCTTTAAAGAGGTAACTAATTCTAAATGAAGTCATAAGAGTGGGATTTCAATCCAATAGGGTTGGTGCCTTTATAAGACCAGGAAGAGACACCAGGGATGGGTGCACAGAGAAAAGGCCATGTGAAGGCACAGCAAGAAGATGGTCATCTGCGAAAGAAGGACTGAGGTCTCAGAGAAACCAAATCTGCCAGAACATTGATTTGTATTTCCAAATTCCAGAGCAGTGAGAAATAAATTTCTATTATTTAAGCCACCCAGTCTGTGGCATTTTGTTATGACAGCCCCACTAAACGGATACAACGGCTTTTCTGAAACTTCCATAATTTATTTATGTTCTTTTTGTTTTGTTTTGTTTTTTTTGTTTTGCGGTATGCGGGCCTCTCACTGTTGTGGCCTCTCCCGTTGCGGAGCACAGGCTCCGGACGCACAGGCCCAGCGGCCATGGCTCACGGGCTCAGTCGCTCCGCGGCATGTGGGATCTTCCCGGACCAGGGCACGAACCCGTGTCTCCTGCATCGGCAGGCGGATTCTCAACCACTGCGCCACCAGGGAAGCCCTTTATTTATGTTCTTTTTAAAGTCAGTGAAATGTTTTAAAAGAGATTTATTTAATATTTTTATGATTTTATTATTTTATCATTGTATGTTTAAGGTCTAGTATAGAAAATAAGATACAAATTAATATCAGGTAGCCAGTATAAGTCCTCTCAGAGAAGTATGGATACATTACTATAGTAATTTTAAACTAGGGATTCGGAGAGGTTAAGTCAAGAAGACTACATAGAGAAGAATTCAAGTGGGATATTGAAGACTGGGTAGAATAAGGACCTGTGACTGATGGGAAGATAGATAAGGAGGTAGTGGAATAATTTTTCAAGTAGCAAGATCAAACGATTATCTGTACTGTGGTCAGAAAACATGGGACCCCGAGTAGAAACACTAAAATTTCAAATGGCTGGAACATAAGATGAGAGAATAGGAACACTGAGATAAACATTTCAGAAAGGAAATTTTGAGGACATATTTTTTACGTGAGCCAAAGTAGCCAAGAACAGCAGAGAGAAATGATGTTTTCATGATCAAATTTGATCTTCAGGTATATAATTTGGTAGAACATTACAACTTTGGAGGTGGGAAGAGAGACTAAGGTTAAAAGACAAGTTGATAGCTAGTAAAATACTTCAGCCCAAATACTAATGAAAAACTCAATTAGTATTGTGTCAGACTCAGAGCTGTTAAGAACTAGAGGGATAGCTTTTACCTATAATTTAATACAGGCAAATAGAGATGACAGAAATCAAAGACGAAGCCAGGATATCCAACCTATGCTTTGGGGAGGTTAGTTCAGATCAGAAAAAGTGTTATTGTTGCTGTTACTTTTATTATTGTTAAAGTTTAGGGAATCTACAAGTTTGGAAATAAAGGTGATATGTAATTTATGTAATATGACTAATACAGAGTTTAAGGCAATGTAAGGATGTTTGGGTAAAATTAACCAGCACACAGAATGTAAGCCTGGAGCTCAGGAACAAGTCAGATTTAAAGAAAACACACAAAAATAGTGAAAGCAATTTGTAAAATATTTAGATCTCTAAATCAAGGAAGGGAAGAACGTATCTTTTACATCCATCTGAAACCTGGTATTGTATGTCCCAGAACATTTATATGGCTTTCATAATGTTAAGAATGGAACAGAATCCCCAAAGGAGAGGTTTCTTCCAGTCCAGATAGAAGAAAATAGGGTTTATAAGTCAAAGCATTTGTTTTAAATTGATTCATATTAAACACACAGAAATGTTTCTGCTTAGCTAAGGATTGAAAGTAAAGACCAACACGAGATAAAAAGACAATAAATTTTAAAAGTAAAATGAACAACTGTAGGTAACTGTGAAATAACCACTTAATTAACTCTCACTTAAATAAATACAAAATGTTTTCACAAATTTAAAATTAAATGCTACAAATAGATTCTCAAGAAAAGATAGATCCCTTTAAAAAATCCCCAGAAAATGTTGGCACTTCTGATTAGTGTGTACTAGTGATAAGCTGATGATCCCACTGAAACATAGAAAGAGTCTGGTTCATTAAAAGAAAAATCATATTGCCATTCATCAAGGAACTGTGGAAGCAATGAATAATAGGTGAATGAAATCTCCAGGAGGAAATATGTGCTGACCATCTTCCAGAGGCTTTTGCCAATATTGGACATGGGCTCAGGGGTGGTCTTGATTAGACAAAGATCCTCTGCTTGGAAGAAAGAGAAACCAATAACACTTTTAGAGGTTGCTGGTGTTAATGCAACTAATTTAAAATGAGGAAACTCAAACATACAGTCTGTTTTCCCTAGAAGATGTTTACTGAACTCTAGATTCCTTTGGGACACTGAAAGCTTCTAAAAATCAGAGTGAATCTCCCTCTGTCTTCCAGTGCTTAGGAAAAAAAAAATTACTTCAAGCACATTGCTGGCCTTCTTCTATGGACAACTGCAAGATCTTGAAGCTGTTTGGAGCAGGAGACTTCATAAATACAGTAAACACATTCAGAAGGCAGAGTGAAGTACCCTACAAACTTTTGGTACTTAATTAATTTAGAACTTTCTCATGAAAATGCTATACCATTTGTCAAAATACTTGCTGAATTCTGAAGTTACATGACAAGAAAATTGAGAATGCTGGATAGGGATTTCTGAAAATAAAAGCTAGACCTCCCACAATCTTTTAGGGCTCAGAAGATAAAGATTGCTTGTGTCTCAATGAGATATCGATATGGGAATCTCTGAGGAAAAAGAACTAGAACTCCCATAATATTTTTAGTGTTAATGAGATAGAGATTGCTGGGCTCTCATCCTAGAAGCAAACCAGGCATAAACTGAGCCTTACTGAAACCTTGTTCCATTTGTGACTCAGATTTGAGTAGTAGAGGAAAAGGGGAAGCCAGCACAGTTTTGGTTTACATACAACATCTATCACACACATAAAAAAATCACTAGACATGTGAAAGACAAGAATATATAACCAATAACTGAGAGGAAAGAAAAGTAGATACAGATCAACAAATGGTACAAACATTGGAGTTAGTAGGCAAAAAATTTAAAATAACTATAATTGTTATGTTAAATTATATAGAGGAAAATTTGAACAAAAGATGAACATATGGAGAATTTCACCAAAGAACTGGAAACTGTAAAACGAGGAATCAAATCAGATTTAAAAGCAAAAATGTCCATGATATCTGATACTAAGAATCCAATGCATGTGTTTAGGAGCAGATTGAACACAGGAAAAAAACAAGAATTGTGAACTCAAAGACATATCATAGAAAAATACCCACAATAAAGAGAGAAAAATAGAATAAATAAAGCAACAGAGAATTAAAGACATGGAATACTCTCAAGTGAGTTGACATCATGCAGTTGAGATTCCAGAAGGAGAGGAAAGACAATGAATGGGCAGAAACAATATTTGAAGAAATAATAATTGAAAGGTTTCCAAAGCTACTAAAAGAGGTTAACCCAACTATCCTAGAAGTTCAGCAAACCCTAAGAAAGCTACACCTAGGTATATAACACTAAAATAGTAAGAACTAGAGACAAATTTTTTAAAATCTTAAAAAACTGCCAGAGAAAATGAGACACCAGACCTTTCTCAAAAGAGAAAGAAAAAGGGAATCTCCCAAAGACAAAGGAATGTCATCTGTATTAGTTTGTTAGGGTCACCATATAATATTACAGGCTAGGTGGCTTAATAGAAATTTATTTTCCCAAAGTTTTGGACTCTAGAAGTACAAGATCAAAGTGTCAGTAAGTTTGGTTTTCTGAGGTCTCTCTCTTTGGCTTTCAGGAAATAAAAAGAAATAAAAATCTAATAGGTCAAGATAAATTGATAAGCCCGATTCTATGGTAATTAGGTTAAATATAAATAAATTAGATACTTCAAATGAAATATTAAGATTACCATAATGTATAGAGTAAAAACTTTATTAGCAGGGATACTCTTAAATATATAGCTAACTAGCTAGCTAACTAGACAGACATACAGCTAAAACCTAAAAATTGAAATTTAAATAATGAAAAAAAACTATGAAAATGCTCCCTGAATGGAAGGTGGTATAACCAAACTAATATTAGACAAAGAAGACTTTAAAGGAAAAGCATTACTAGGATAAAGAAGACTATTTTAGTGATAAAGTCATGAATCTAAATGAATATATAATAAATCTAAATTTTCATACCTCCAAATATAGGTTCAAAAAATAAATCAACTATTGGCATAATGAAAAGGGAAAATATAGCAATCTACTACCATAAAGTGAAATTTTTAACATGGCTTTCTTCATAACTGATGGAATAAACAGATAAAATATCAGTCAAGATGTACAATTCCAGATAGATAATTGTCTCCTATAGATAATTGGGATTTCCACATTTTTCTGCAGGAAATATCATTATCTGTTCACCATTAGAATTGTTTTAACTTTTCACTATTCTTGATATTAATTAAATATTATTACTTTTTTCTTCAAACTAACCTGTTGTGTTTTGGATAACACTTTCCATAGTGGCGTATTTATGCCAATAACACATGCGTGTTTTGTAGGTAGAGTGTGAATCACCCACAGACCAGCTATTAAAAGATAATATATAGTCACTAAAACATTTATTTGTAGAGATATTTCATTACTGAGGGGCTGCCAGGGGATTTATTTTATCTAATATATTGCAATCAAAGTAATGATAACAACTATAAACATAATTACAGATTAAATTAAATTACCTACAGATATTTGCAGTGATGGAGAGTTCTGCTGAAAACACTATAAAGATAATCCAATAAAAACATAGATTTTCAAACTACTGTGCTCTATTTAGTTATGACAGGTTTAATGCTTTTCCTTTGGACTTGAAATTATTGGACAAATGGTTTGGTTTCTACAAAAATTATACAAACATGAAGTGCTTTCTTTACAATCTATGACTTATACATAAGGGTTCAGTATTAACATTTTCTAAAAATTTGTCTGTTAAGAGATTAAAAAGCTATTTCATCAAATGGTTTAATGAAATTAAATGAAAAAATAGGAGTATTCAATTTTTTATTGTATAACAAACCCTTCTTTAGTAATGCATCTATTTTACAAATGAGTTCTGTGACCATTATGTTCCACTATCATTATTGTTGCAATACACTGAGTATCGTCTAAGTTAAGCTATGAATATATTAATGCAGAGTTCTCTCTTGACTCATTTAATAGTATAATTCACATTTTTAGCAAAATCATTTTACTTATTATATATTTCTTATCTTTCTGAATTTAAAAAGTATTTTTCCTCACCTAGGGTGTCCTTGAATTCATTCAAAGGAAAGTAGTTTTCCTTCACAATGAAGTATCATACCTCATCTAATACAATTAGTTCTATGGGTGCTTATTATATGTCAGATATGATCCTAGATACTGAGGAAATAGCATGGAATAAAACAGACAAAATCTAGTGGGAGAAAAATCAGACTATAGAAAATGATTACTATTGCAAAGAATAGCCCCAGAAGCACATTGTTCTGACAAAAGAACAATTGAAAAAGGAATTAAGCAAGAGAGTTACCAGGGGGAGTGGCAAAATCTTTAATTTCACTTGAGAACTCAACCCTACATGGAGAGGCTTGTGAGGCTAGAGGTGCAGAGGCAGTGTGCTTGGTTTTTATTCCATTCAGATTCAAACATCTTCCACAAGTGTTAAAAGCAATGTGGGTGCTTTGCTTAAGGGAAGAAAGAATTGGAAGACTTTCTCAGTACATTCTAACTTAGAAAGGACTAAGTTTCCTGATAGAATGAAGATGTGTGTGTTTGTGTCGGATTACCTGTGAGAGTGTATGTATAAAGCCCCAGGACGTAGGGCAGCCCAGAGTAGAGGTTTTGTTCTGTAAAAGATTATTTTTTAAAAAAATATGTTAACATGTAATTTTAACATTATTTTTAATTAATTTAAAACATTTTTTAGTTTTAATTTCTAACATGCTAAATATCAATAGAAAAAAAATCACGTAAAAGCTCTTTGAGATCCTCAGTAATCTTTAAGGAGATACAGGGATAGAAAACTCACGGGTTTGAGAATCCCATCCTTAAATGTGTCCTTTGTCTGAATCTGGTGATAAGAAGCTACAATAAATGAAATGAGTAAATAATAAGAGGTTATAATCTCTGGGTCATTTTGGAACAAAAGCATCAGGTAGTCATGATAGGCATGTCTAGGCATCGTTAGTCACGATAATCCAAATTGGACAGCAGCAGCAGTGATGTGGGTGAGACCACAGCAAATAGGGATGGGCAGATAGAGTCCAAAAGTAACCTGTTCACAAAACTCCCTTGAGACCTGCCTGTGGACTCACCAGAACCAACATGAATATGAAGACTCCTGTCATGGAGTTACTTCAATAAAGATGGAAGTCTACACAACTAGAATAGTATTGTTATTTTAATCTAACCTACTATAAATTACTTTTTTGTTGCTATTCATTATTATTTCAACTGTACTGATTTTACACAAACACATGTACGCAGAGTGTTGAGGACGTTGTTTAGGATTTCTAAGGTTTCATTTCCTCTTCTGCAAAATGAGAGGAATAATTGTAGCTACTACACAGGAATGTCATAAAAGTTCCTTAAGTTAATGCAAGGAAAGTTGATTATAAAAGAAACTATGTGAAAGTCTTAACTACAATTATAACTAGATGGATTGTGCTCAATTGTTATTTTTTTAAATAAATTTTTACTTTTCTAAAATTTCCATAGAACACATGTTGCATTATTATTATTATTATTATTCAATTTATTTACACTAAAAAATATGGAACAGTTCACCCATTTTTCACCACCCTCATCCCTGACAACCACCAATCAGTTCTCTGTATCTATGAATTTGATTTTTTTGTTTTTGTTTTTGTTTAGATTCCACAATAAGAGGGATCATACAGTATTTGTCTTTCTCTGTCTAATTTATTTCATGATGCTATAATGCCCTTGAGGTCCATCCATGTTGTCATATATGTTAGAATTTCATTCTTTTTTATGGTTCAATAATATTCTATTGCATATATACTCCAATTTGTCAATTCATCCATCAATGGACACAAGTTTTTCATGTTTTGGTTTTTGTAAATAATGCTGCAATGAACATGGGGGTGAAGATATCTTTTTGAGTCATTGTTTTTGTTTTCTTTGGATAAATACCCAGAAGTGGAATTGCTGGATCATTGGATAATTCTATTTTAATTTTCTGATGACCCTCCATACTGTTTTCCATTGTGGGTGCACCAATTTGCATTCTCTCCAACAGTGCACAAAGGTTCCCTTTTCTCTATATCCTTGTCAACACTTGTTATTTCTTGTCTTTTTGATAATAGACACTAAAACAAAATAGGAGTTATTTTTCTAAAATTACATTAACAGCCCAGGTATATTTATTACTTAGCACATGTCAGGCATTATGCTGAGTGCTTTATAGGGATTGCCTCACAATATTAAATAAACTTCAGAGGCAGTTTCTATTATTTTCCCCATGTTTACAGATAATCAGAAAGATTATTATTTTCCAGAGATGCCACAGGTCTGGTTAAGTGTCAGAGCCAGGATTGGAATGTAGGCAGCATAGTTTCAAAATCCACCTTATAATTTACTCCTTCCCTTTCTTTCCCTTCCCTTCTTCTTATTTCTTCCTCTCTCCCTCCCTCTTTCTTTCTTTCTTTCTTTCTTTCTTTCTTTCTTTCTTTCTTTCTTTCTTTCTTTCTTTCTTTCTTTCTTTCTTTCTTTCTTTCTTTCTTTCTTTCTTTCTTTCTTTCTTTCTTTCTTTTCTTTCTCTCTTTCTCTCTTTCCTTCTTTTAAAACACTGCCATAGAGCCATTGAAACAAGCATCACTAGCTAGAGCATAAAAATAATACCTCTGAAAAGTCTTGGTCATTCAGTAAAATTAAGATAACAAGAGGGAGAACCTTATATTTGTAGTTATAAAGTATTTTATATTTCTCCTGGTGAATTCATTAAATGTTGACTCATTATAAAATGCCAAATCTTTTTGCTGTTACAGACTTAATTACTCAGTGAAAATGAGCAAAAAGTGACAACAGTACATCAAGAAACTGTCCAATCATCACATGTTATCTTCCTAAAGAAAACAGAAAGGAATGCTAATATTTCCCCTGGCTTGCATGTGGAGCTTCCTCTGGGGATGTTCCTCTTTTCTGTTAAATATTTGTTATGTAATTATAATCTGCTAAAATAAAAATCATTCAAATAAGCATTGAGGGTGCAAAAGAGCTCATGAAAGGGAAAACTGGAATAAGGTTTGGAATATAAAGAGAGACAGGGCAGCTCCTCTTTGGACTAGATGATGGAGGTGCTTTGGAAACTCACTAGTTATATGCACCTGGACTGATTTTATTGCCAACTGGTAAACGAGCTCAGAAACTACTGGCTGAATACTTGGCTTACTGCCCCTTCTCATCTTTCCCCAACTCTCAGGGCCCAGGACTACTGACCTCCTTTGTCATATTCATGGTAAAGGTCATTTCATGACCTCATGAAAAAATTTGTTTTGGAAGATAATGTGTATTATTAATATGTTCAGGCTGCCATAACAAAATACCACAGAGTCGGTAGCTTAAACAACAGAAACTTATTTTCTCAAAGGTCTGAGGTGAGATTTGGTTTCTCTTGAGGCTCTCTCCTTGGCTTGCATATAGCCACCTTCTTGCTGTGTCCTCCCATTGTCCTTCCTGGTGTCTCTATGTGTGTCCTAATTTCCTCTACTTATAAGGACACTGATGAGATTGGATGAGGTCCCACTCTAAAGGTCTCATTTTAACTTAATTCTGTAAAGGCCCTATCTCCCAAAAAAGTTACATTCTGAGATACTGGGGGTTAGGACTTCAACATATGAATTTTGGGGAGACACAACTCAGCCTGCATATATGCACAGATCACTGACTTTCCATATACATATCACATATTTTGTACACATTACTTATGGTATGGGATAAACATAGATTTTTTTTAAAACTCTTGAAAACTTATCTATATTATTTGTAAAATGTATATCTTTAATATTATTTAAAATGTAAGAACTCATATTACATAAGATCTTTAAAACAAATTCTGTGAGCAGGCAAGAAAACTAAAAGTATCACATTTTAATAATATTGTGTAAGTAATTTGAGACAAAGAGAACTCTTTTTTTTTCATGATTTCAACAACTGAAAGAGAAATTGTAACAATTAAAAAATAAAAATATAGTCCACCTTCAACCCACTTATTCTTTCCTTGCAGGAGGGAACTCTGCAAAGCTACTTCTTGCCAGCTTATGTTCTAATGTAATGTTTTAACATCTGAAATTATGCTGTGCAAGCCTCATGGAAAATGTTCTAGCAAGGAGCAGGTTATAGAAAATTCTCATGTGTTGCATGCAGTCTGACTTTCAAGGTACCAAGGGATGGAGTTTGCCTTGGAAAGAGATTGTACTGTAACCTACCATGCCCCAGAATTATACACTACTTTCCTGCTGTTCAGAATTTTACCCAACTTGAGATGTTGCAGGATGTTCAATGCTGCTGTTTGCTTCAACTGAGTATCAGATGCATCACATAAATAAGTTATAAGTGGGAACCTAGTCCTTGTACTGATTTTCCATTACCTACTATCTGAAGGAAATAATAGAAACACATGCTCCCAAGTCTTTTGTTCAATATATTCACATAGTGAAGTTAAAATGCTTGGTTAGGAAATCAATATTGTTATACTAAGCATCAAGTATAATAAACTAGAAGAAATTGTAAGAGGCTGTGAACTCAAAATCAATGTGTATTCAAACCAGGGAGTAACAAAATAGATAAAACTACAACTTCAAATAGTAACCTAGGGAGAGTTAACCAGCACCTTAACTTTTGCCACTGCAGGGAGAATCAATTAAACATAATAAACAAATAATAAAAGCAAAGCAATATATGAGGTAGCATTAAGATTCATCCGTAGTAACTTTTGCAGTATTGGCAACTATATTAAGAACCTTCTGGACAATGAGTACAATAACATGCACAGAAAATAAATGAGAACCATAGATTTAGAACTCTAGTTGGAAAGAGTAACAGGATTTGAATAAAAGTTGGAAAAATATACTACTGTGTCTTGGAAATACGGCATATACGATTTCTCTCCAAAATTTAAACTTTAAAAGAAACATGCCATGGTTGTAGCATTTATATGCTATTCTGCTTGAGTCGAAGACTAGGCTCAAACCAACAGAATGAATAACATATTTATTGTAGGAATGTGCTGTTTAGAATAGACGTATACCAGGAATGGCAACCATGTGAAACAAGAAGTTACAGAGTTCCTCTAAAAGTTATTGCTAGATAATGATCTATGACTAATTCCTGTCCTATTGGAATAATGGGGTGAGGTGGGTTAGCTTAAGCATGTCCACTTTGAATCAAGTCACCTGTGTTCAAATGATGATTTGACCAGCACTTACTATTCTGTGATATTGGGAAATTAATGTCTTTGGTTTCTAATATCTTTTTTGTCATAACGTTTTTATGAGAATTAAAAGGAATAATCTATGTGGTTAACATAGATTATCACATTGCAAGCCATTACAATTGTTAGTATCATTACTGCAAAGAGCATCTCTAATGAAGAACAGGTGCAAAATTTTACCTTGATTGTCATTTGCTTGGAAACGCTTCATCTAACCATGCTATCTAAAGGAACTCCAACCTTATTATTATCTTCTTTTCCATTACTCAGTTTCTATACAATATTTATAAATAAATTTTTATCTTTATTTGATTTATGGGGAAAAGTTCTTTTCTCTATTTTAGACCAGTCTTTCACTGAAAAATAAGCATGTTAAAGGCAAACATTTTTCCCTTCTCATAACACAAAGTCTGCCACATAATAAGTGATTAATTAATGCTGGTTGAGTGGATGTATGAATGTGAGACATGCTAGTCAATGGACTGTGTGCATTTATGCATATTGAGAGGATCACTCCTAATTTGAAATCTGTGTAAGGGATTGTCTTAGATTGATGTCAGCAAGCTTTCCCCAGGTGACACCCATTCTTATTTCATTGCAATCTGTGATCAAATAAGAGGGCCTGGGATTGTTTTCATTTCAGATTCCTCACAAAGAATAGATAGATACTTAAGGGTTTTTACATGTAATATTTGTATTTCTGATTGTTTTTGAGTAACTCTAAGAGGAAAAATACAGATAATTTGTAATTTTCAATTTGTAATTTTGTTGAATTTGTTAATATGGGTGTCTTGTGCAAAGGATTAACCTAGCTGACCAGCTCTGATTCTTTCTTCCCACAGTCAGTATAACACCTCTGCAGATATGCACATTTTGTTCCTTAGTGAAGAGATTATCTTCAACAAAGATAAAAATCTAATGCGCATAGAAGATAAGATTAAATAGTGGTCCAAACTATGGACCATGAAACAAATCCAGCCTGCCATCTCTTTTTGTATGGCCCACAAGCTAAAAATAGTGTTTAAATTTTAAATGGTTGAAAAAACTATTACAAGACACCTGAAAATTATATGAAATTCAAATTTTATTATCCATAAATAAAGTTTTATTGAAACACAGGCACACTTATTTGTTTATGTCTTGCCTGTGGCTAATTTTGTGCTAAAATGATAGATTTGAATAGTGGCAACACACATCTCATGGTCACAAGGCCTAAAATAATTAACGTGTTTAGTAAATATTTATGGAATATTTGCAGAAGAAGCAAGTTGACCTCGCAGTTAGTGTGTAATAATGTATAGGGAAGACAAATGAGTACTATTGGAAATGAGACTCTAGAGAAGGTTAGGATCACTTTTACAGTAAGTTCCCTACATACAAAGCTTCAAGTTGCGAACTATCAAAGATGCGAGTGTGCGTTCGCCTGTCCAGTCACATAAATTAGTTCACGTGTCTGGAATACATTGTCATGTGCATGCATCCTCTACAAGTGGTTGTGCTTTTGTTTACTTTACTGTGCAGCACTCTGGCTGTGCAACACGAGGAGCTTCCTGATGAATTAGACAAAGAGAGACAAGAGGAAGAAGAAGTAACTGAGTACAGAAGAGATGAACAATGCAGTAAATGACAAGGGGATTTTCTTTTCTTTTTTTTTAATTTTTAAAATTTATTTTTTAGCTGTCATTTTTAAAATATATGTCTTTATTGGAGTAAATTGCTTCACAATGCTGTGTTGGTTTCTGTTGTACAACAAAGGGAATCAGCCAGATGCATACATATATCCCCTCCCTTTTGAGCCTCCCTCCCACCCTCCCTACCCCAGCCCTCTAGGTCATCACAAAGCATCGAGCTCATCTCCCTGTGCTATGCTGCTGCTTCCCACTAGCTATCTGTTTTACGGTTGGTAGTGAATACATGTTGATGCTACTCTCACTTCACCTCAGCTTGCCCCTCCCTCCTTGTGTCCTTAAGTCCATTCTCTGTGTCTACGTCCTTATTCCTGTCATGTTACTAAGTTCATCAGTACCATTTATTTGTTTTTAGATTCCATATATACACATTAACATATGGTATTTGTTTTTCTCTTTCTGACTTACTTCACTCTGTATGATAAACTCTAGGTTCATCCACCTCACTACAAATAACTCAATTTTGTTTCTTTTTATGGCTGAGTAATATTCCATTGTATATATGTACCACAACTTCTTTATCCATTCATCTGTTGATGGACATTTAGGTTACTTCCATGTCCTGGCTATTGTAAACAGTGTTGCAATGAACATTGTGGCACATGCCTCTTTTGGAATTATGGTTTTCTCAGGGCATATGACCAGTAGTGGGATTGCTGTGTCATATGGTAGTTCCATTTTTAGTTTTTTAAGAAACCTCCATACTGTTCTCCATAGTGGTTGTATCAATTTACATTCCCACCAACAGTGCAGGAGGGTTCCCTTTTCACCATACCCTTTCTAACATTTATTGTTTCTAGATGTTTTGATAATGGCCGTTCTGACTGGTGTGAGGTGATACCTCATTGTAGTTTTGATTTGCATTTCTCTAATAATTAGTGATGTTGAGCAGCTTTTCATGTGCCTCTTGGCATTCTGCATGTCTTCTTTGGTGAGATGTCTATTTAAGTCTTCCACCCATTTTTAATTAGGTTGTTTGTTTTTCTGATATTGTGCTCTGTGAGCTGTTTGTATATTTTGGAGATTAATCCCTTGTCCATTGTTTCATTTGAAAAAATTTTCTCCCATTCTGAGGGGTGTCTTGTCACCTTTTTTATGGATTCCATTGCTGTGCAAAAGCTTTTAAGTTTCATTAGGTCCCATTTGTTTATTTTTGCTTTTATTTTCATTACTCTAGGAGGTGGGTCAAAAAAGATATTGCTGTGGTTTATGTCAAAGAGTGTTTTTCCTATGTTTTGCTCTAAGAGATTTATAGTGTCTGGTTTTATATTTAGGTCTTTAATCCATTTGGAATTTATTTTTGTGTATGGTGTTAGGTAGTATTCTAATTTCATTCTTTTACATGTAGCTGTCCAGTTTTCCTAGCACCACTTATTGAACAGACTGTCATTTCTCCATTGTATGTTCTTGTCTCCTTTGTCTTAAATTAGGTGACTATGTGTGTGGATTTATCTCTGGGCTTTCTATCCTGGACCATTGATCTATATTTCTGTTTTTGTGCCAGTACCATACTATCTTGATTACTGTAGTTTTGCAGTATAGTTTGAAGTCAGGGAGGCTGATTTCTCCAGCTCTGTTTTTCTTTCTCAAAATTGCTTTGGGGGCTTCCCTGATGGTGCAGCAGTTGAGAATCTGCCTGCTAATGCAGGGGGTTAGAAATTATAATAGAAATAATGCATGGGTTCAAGCCCTGGTCTGAGAGGATCTCACATGCCGTGGAGCAACTAGGCCTGTGAGCCACAACTACTGAGCCTGTACATATGGAGCCTGTGCCCCACAACAAGAGAGGCCGTGATAGTGAGAGACCCATGCACTACAATGAAGCATGACCCCCACTTGCCACAACTGGAGAAAGTCCTCGCACAGAGATGAAGACCCAACACAGCAAAAATAAATAAGTTAATTAATAAACTCTTACCCCCAACATCTTAAAAAAAATTGCTTTGGCTATTTGGGGTTTTTTGTGTTTCCATACAAATTTTAAAATTTTTTGTTCTAATTCTGTGAAGAATGCCATTGGTGGTTTGATAGGGATTGCACTGAATCTGCAAATGGCTTTGTATAATATAGGTATTTTCACAATATTGATTTTTCCGATTCAAGAACAATGTATATTTCTCCATCTGTTTATGTCATCTTTGATTTCCTTCATCAGTGTTTTATAGTTTTCTGAGAACAAGTCTTTCACCTCCTTAGGTAGATTTATTCCTAGGTATTTTATTCTTTTTGTTGCGATGGTAAATGGGATTGTTTTCTTAATTTCTGTTTCAGATATTTTGTTGTTAGTATATAGGAATGCCAGAGATTTCTGTGCATTAATTTTGTATCCTGCAACTTTACCAAATTCATTGATTAGTTCTAGTAGTTTTCCGGTGGCATCTTTAGGATTTTTTATGTAGAGTATCATGTCATCTGCAAACAATGTTGAATAAGAGTGGACATCCTTGTCTTGTTCCTGATTTTAGTGGAGATGCTTTAAGTTTTTCACCATTTAGTATGATATTTGCTGTGGGATTGTCATATATGGCCTTAATTATGTTGAGGTAGTTTCCCTCTGTGCCCATTTTCTGGAGAGTTTTTTATCATAAATGGGTGTTGCATTTTGTCAAAAGCTTTTCCTGTATCTATTGAGATGATCCTATGGTTTTTATTCTTTAATTAGTTAATACAGTGTATCACATTGATTGATATGCATATACTGCATCCCTGGGATAAATACCACGTGATCATGGTGTATGACCCTTTTAATATATTGTTGGATTCTGTTTGCTAGTATTTTGAGGATGGTTTTTGTGTCTATATTCATCAGTGATATTGGCCTGTAGTTTTCTTTTTATGTGATATCTTTCTCTGGTTTTGGTATCAGGGTGAGGTTGACTTCTTAGACTGAATTTGGGAGTGTTCTTCCCTCTGCAATTTTTTGGAAGAGTTTGAGAAAGATTGGTCTTAACTCTTCCCTAAAGGTTTGATAGAATTTGCCTGTGAAGCCATCTGGTCCTGGACTTTTGTTTGTTGGAGGATTTTTACAGTTTAAATTTCATTACTTGCAATAGTTCTGCTTATATTTTCTAATTCTTTCTGGTTCAGTCTTGGAAAATTGTACCTTGCCAAGAATTTGTCCATTTTATTGACATACAGTTGTTTGTAGTAGTCTCTTATAAGCCTTTGTATTTCTGTGATGTCAATTGTGATTTCTCCTTTTTCATTTCTAATTTTATTGATTTGGGTCCTCTCCCTTTTTTTCTTGTTGAGTTTGGTTAAGTGTTTATCAATTCTGTTTATCTTCTCAAGGACCCAGCTTTTAAGTTTATTGATCTTTGCAATAGTTTTCTTCATTTCTACTTGAATTATTTCTGCTCTGATCTTTATGATTTCTTTCCTTCTATTGACTTTGGGTTTTCTTTGTTCTTCCTTCACTAGTTGCTTTAAGTGTAGGGTTAGAATTTTAATTTGAGATTTTTCTTGTTTCTTTAGATGAGATTGAATTGCTGTAAACTTCCCTCTTAGAACTGCTTTTGCTGCATCCCATAGGTTTTCTGTTGTCATGTTTTCATTGTCATTTGTTTCTATGTATGTTTTTATTTCTTCTTTGATTTCTTCAGTGATCTCTTCATTACATAGTAGTGCACTGTTTAACCTCCATGTATTTGTATTTTTTACAGTTTTTTTCCTATAATTGATTTCCAATCTCATAGTGTTGTGGTCAGAAAAGATGCTGATACAATTTCAATTTTCTTAAATTTTCTGAGGCTTGATTTGTGACCCAAGATATGACATATCCTGGAGAATGTTCTGTGTGTACTTGAGAAGTAAGTGTATTCTGTTGTGTTTGGTTGGAATGTCCTATAAATATCAATAAAATCTATCTGATCTAATGTGTCATTTAAACCTTGTGTTTCCTTATTTATTTTCTGTTTGAATGATCTGTCCATTGCTGTAAGTGGGGTGTTAAAGTCCCCTACTCTTATTGTGTTATTGTCGATTTCCATTTTCATGGTTGTTAGCATTTGCCTTATGTATCGAGGTTCTCCTGTGTTGGGTGTATTTATAATTGTTTAAAGATGTAACATGTATAATTGGTTTGTATTCTCCTTGGATTAATCCCTTGATTATTATGTAGTGTACTTCTTTGTCTCTTGTTACAGTCTTTATTTTAAAGTCTATTTTATCTGATACTAGTATTTCTACTCCAGCTTTCTTTTGATTTCCATTTGCATGAAATATATTTTTCCATCCCTTCACTTTCAGTCTGTATTTGTCCTTAGGTCTGAAGTGGGTCTCTTGTAGACAGCATATTTATGGGTCTTGGTTTTGTATCCATTCAGCCACTCTCTGTCTTTTGTTTGGGGCATTTAATCCATTTAAATGCAAGGTTATTATCAATATGTATATTCTTATTACCATTTTCTTAATTGCTTTGGGTTTGCTTTTGTGGGTCTTTTTCTTCACTTGTGCTTCTCTCCTAGAGAAGTTTCTTTAACATTTGTTGTAAAGCTGGTTTGGTGGTGCTGAATTCTCTTAGCTTTTGCTTGTCTGCAAAGCTTTTGATTTCTCTGTCAAATCTGAATGAGATCCTTGCTGGGTAGAGTAATCTTTGTTGTAGTTTTTTCTCTTTCACTAGTTTAAGTATATCTTGCCACTCTCTTCTGGCTTGCAGAATTTCTGCTGAAAAATCAGCGATAACTTTTTGGTGATTTCTTTGTATGTTATTTTTTGTTTTTCCCTTGTGCTTTTATTATTTTTTCTTTGAATTTAATTTGTGTTAGTTTGATTAATATGTGTCTTGGTGTGTTTCTCCTTGGTTTATACTGTATGGGACTCTCTGTGCTTCCTGGACTTTGGTGACTATTTCTTTTCCCATGTTAGGGAAGTTTTCCACTGTAATAGCTTCAAATATTTTCTTAGACCATTTCTTTTCTCTTCTTCTTCTGGGACTACTCTAATTCCAATGTTTGTGTGTTCACTGTTGTCCCAAAGGTCTCTGAGATTGTTTTCAATTATTTGTTCCTTTTTTTCCTTTATTCTGCTTCTTGGCAGTTATTTCCACCATTCTGTCTTCCAGCTCACATATTCGTTCTTCTGCCTCAGTTATTCTGTTATTGTTTCCTTCTAGTGTATTTTTCATTTCAGTTATTGTGTTGTTCATCTCTGTTTGTTCTTTAGTTCTTCTAGATCTTTGTTAAACATTTCTCAATCTGTTCTGCCATTCTATTTCCGAGATTCTGGATCATCTTTACTATCATAACTCTGAATTATTTTTCAGGTAGATTGCCTATTTCCTCTTCATTTATTTGGTCTTATAGGTTTTTGCCTTGCTCCTTCATCTGTGACATATTTTTTCCCATCTCAGTTTTTTTTTTTGTTTTTGTTTTTGTTTTTGATAGATGGGATCTTGTTCCTGTCTTGCTGATTGTTTGGCCTGAGGCTTCCAACCCTGGAGTCTGTATGCTGTTGAATAGAGCTGGGTCTTAGTGCTGAGATGAGGACCTCTGGGAGACCTCACTCTGATGAATATTCCCTGGGATCTGAGGTTCTCTGATAGTCCAGTCATTCAGACTTGGAGCTCCCTCCACAGGAGCTTTAGCTTGATCCCTGGCTTATGAAGCAAGATCCCACAATCCACATGGGGTGGCAAAAAATGAAAAAAAGAGTTGGAAAAAGCTCTGGAGGGTGGAGCCTAAGCAGGTGAGGGGTTTGGGCAGTGGGCGGGGCCTATGTTTAGCACCCACAAGGCTGGAAAATGCCCTGGCAGGTGTGGCTTCTGGAGCTTAGTAACAACAGAAATGGCTTAGGGGTGTTTCTGGTCTTAGAGTTTGGGGGGCCTACCTGGGGTCCCAGCAGTCTTACCAGACCTGAGTGGGCAGGAAAAACGCCCTTGTCTTCTCCTGCCCCTCTTGCCCTAGAGGGCGCCTCCTGACTGCATCTTTTCATCTCCCCCGGCACCCTTCCTGCATCCTTAGGACCCATGTAACCCAAAGGGGGCCTCTGAGGGCATAGGACCCAGCCCAAGAGCTGGGCACACTTTCCTGTTTAATTGGGCAGGGGAAACACTTGACATTTCCCCCATGATCTGAGCCCCCAAAGGTCCCTCCAGGCATGTGAACCTCTCTCCCACCCAGCCACACCTCAGGGGTTCTGGCCCTGTCCTACCTCCACTTCTCCTCCCCACTTTATCCCCCCACATCCTACCATTTTGCTTGGGGGTTCCTCCCATCTCCATGAGAGTTGAGGTTCCCCACCTGCAGCCAGCAGACACCCTAGCTGTGAGGAGATGCATACTCCACATCTTCCCACACTTCCATCTTGACTCTGCTCCCCAATTTTCTTTATTTGAGGAGGCACTGTTAGTTTTTTAGGCACAGAACCCAAGCATAGAATGGTACAGGAAGGTTGCAGCAGTTTTTCAGAATGCAATCCAGTGCTACTGTGTCATCTATGAAGAGAAAAAAGGAGCTACTACCAAGATATCATTGGATAGTTTCTTCAAGAGGGTAGATAGAATTGAACCCAGCAAGGAACCAGAACCTGTGTCATCAATGTCAGACATGATCTTGCCCTCCATCTCCTACTGCTGATGATCCTTCAGCTCTACCATCTCCCACCTCTTCTCCCTCATCCAGTCAGTAACTCTTCTTGCCTGTTCACTGTATGCCAGCTGTTGTACTGTACTACTGTACTTTTCAAGGTACTGTACTGTAAGATTAAAAATGTTAAAAAAATGTTTTCTTTATTTTTTGTTTGTTTCTTATGTATTATCTGTGTGAAAAGTATAAACCTATTACAGTACAGTACTATATTTCCAGTTGTGTTTGTTGGGTACCTAGGCTAACTCTGTTGGTCTTAAAAACAAATTGGACTTACAAACGTACTCCCAGAATGGAATTCGTTCCTATGTGAGGGACCCACTGTAGTTATTAAATTTGGAACCTTGCAAACATCTCAGGCAGTGTAGGATATGTAGCAATTGTGAAAAGACAGAAAAAAGTGAGAAGAACATTAGTCCATTCATATGTCAAAGATAAAAGAACTAGGGATCATATTGTTCTTCTAAATGACTTTTAAAAATTTTTTTATTTTTATTTTATTTATTTATTTTGTGCTAGGCAGGCCTCTCACTGTTGTGGCCTCTCCCATTGTGGATCACAGGCTCCGGATGCACAGGCTCAGCGGCCATGGCTCACGGGCCCAGCCACTCCGCAGCATGTGGGATCTTCCCTGACCAGGGCATGACCCTGTGTCCCTTGCATTGACAGGCAGATTCTCAACCACTGTGCCACCAGGGAAGCCCCTAAATGACTTTTACATGAGCTTACATCACCACTCCATTGCAGTGATAACATTTATCTACATGAGTTAGAGAGCTGGATTTTTATTTTCTTAGCTTATGTTCATGTTATATGCACCAGATAGTAAACTTATTATTGAAGGATAAGAAAATAGTGTGGCTAAAATTTGAAGAAACTCTCAGGGCATTTTCCTAAAAACCAATGTAGAATTGACTTCACAAAACAGTCTTTTGAGACATTAGGATTTAAAAATTTTTTAATAGATGATGAACACCAAAGCTTGGGAAAAGCAATAAAATTTTGTCAAGACTAAGGGTCTTCACACAAATAAGACAAGACATTGTAGACATTTTGATGGTGAATAATTCTAAATAATTAAGACCCATAATTACCTGGTTCAGATCCAAAATTCTTTAGAGAGCAGAAATTTGTGTTTTTTCCCCCAAATATGATCACTTGTATATTATTTTCCAACATTTGTAAAAATATAAAATAATGGTCCAAGTTCTTAAAAACACTAAGGCTGAAATAACAAGATGATAAAATTGAAAGTTCAACGATTTTCTCCTAAAATAACCCCCTTTAGTACCCTGACTTAAAGGAGTCACGCTTTCTTCCATTACAGCTCTCTCTTTCCCTCCCTCTCTTTTTCTATATGTGCCTGTTATTTTTTCCTCCCTGTATATAGCCAATTATAAACTGAAAAATCCTTTTTGGAATAATCTATGAGATTTATCATGTATCAAATTACAGAATTGCAATAAATGAATTTATAATTATCCAAGAAAACCTCTACTTTATGAAGACTTACAAATCATTGTAGAAATAAGCAGCAATTTAAATATTTGATCAAAACACTCTTTTCTATGAGATGTCAATATATTGATTAGTATCTAATTTGAAAATTATTTGTGGGGTCACAGAAGAGTAATAATGTAAAATAAGGATACAACAATTTTGAATTCAGTGCTTACAATTTTGTAATTAGATATAAATGTTATGGATTAAGGATAAAATAAATCAAAGAAGTGATTTTCTTAATTTCTGAAAGCAAAATAACCTTCTTTACAAATGAAATTTTATGCACAACCTCATATATAATACAAGACAAATAAAGTGAGACTGTTCTGATTAAAATACAATGAGTTTCACAGAGCCTTACACCAGCTGTCAACCCCAGCAAACCTGGAGAACCATAGCATTCTACACTACATAGTGTAAAATCACCAAGCTAATTTACTGTAATCCCATTTTCCAGGTGGAAAATATTATATACAACATTAAACAAAGTCAGCATTTCTCTGGGTGATTCCTTTCATTATCAGTTGCCAAAACTTTGTAACCTTTTTGCTAGAGACCACTCTCACTTCTGTGATAGAAGTTATATACCTCTGGACTCCCTTAGCCTAGAGCAGAGGTGACTTAACATTTTCTATAAAGGGCCATGTAGTAAATATTTTATTCTTTGCAGTTCAGTAAGTATCTATTGAACAAACTCAACTCTGCTGCTGTAGTTCAAAAGCAGCTACAGAGTACATTAAAAAAATAGAGTGCAGCTTTGTTCCAATAATATTCTATCTACAAAAATACTCAGTGAGGAATGACATCAGCAAAGAATGGCAAAGTAGTTAGTTCCAAGGACTTGTCCCTCCATAGAAACACCAAAAAATTTAACAAAAATGTATGGATCTAGTTGTCAGAATGTTGGAAAATATTCAGTGGTTACAGCAACCAGTGGAATGCTGAATCAAAAAATTGCAATTTAAAAATGATAGGAAAATCTTTATGATAGTTTTACTTTCCCATGCCACACCAACCTCCCCGGTTCAGAGACAGCCTACATTCTGAGTGTGGGATTCTGACCCTAGGTTATTGATGGAGCAAAGCAGGCATTATTCTACAAGGATTGTAGTGGTCTATTTTGTCTTATCAGGAGCTACCTGAAGGAATGACAGAGGTGCTGCCTTTATTTCACCTAACTCTGAATTCTTTCAGCACAGAAAAACAACTACAGTCTTTGGAATCATTGTAAAACAAACGAACAACCCACTGCTACATGCAGAAGGTTATAGCTGAGGCAAACAATAAACATGTAGAAGCCTGGGAGGAAAAGCTGATGAAATAGTTTCTTCGGGAAATTAGAGAATTGAAAAATACCTGCTTATATCAGGGAATTTAGAAAGCCACATTCAAGGTCAGAGCCAGACACATGCTCAGAAAATACATGAAAATATACTAAGCCTTTACCCCAGGCTAATTAATGCCTAGGCTTAGAGCAGCAGGAAGTAAAGACATAGGCAAATTTGTAAATGCCTGCCTAAGTAATGCCTCAACACAGGCCAAATCTGCTAAGATTAGGAGAGATTTTTTTCTCTTTTATTTTCTTTATTTCTATTTTTTGGCTTTAGTTGCTCAAGGAAATCTCTGTAAAAACATTAGTTGACCTCAAGGTAAAGCAACAGTGAATTCAGAGACCACACAGAACAAAAAATACAAAGTTTATGAAAATAGTTTAGAAAACTCACTAAACAAACAACCACAACACATAGAAGGCAATAAAAATAAACCCTGAGGAAGGAAAAGAAAATGATATCCAGAGTAACTGAATTATAATATTCAAAATGCCCAAGTTGCAACAAAAACTATGAAACGGGCTTCCCTGGTGGCGCAGTGGTTGAGAATCCGCCTGCCGATGCAGGAGACACGGGTTCGTGCCCTGGTCCGGGAAGATCCCACATGCCGCGGCGCAACTGAGCCCGTGAGCCATGGCCGCTGAGCCTGTGCGTCCGGAGCCTGTGCTCCGCAACGGGAGAGGCCACAACAGTGAGAGGCCCGCATACCGCAAAAAAAAAAAAAAAAAAAAAAAAAAAAAAAAAAAAAAAAAAAAAAAAAAAAACTATGAAATGAAAATAAACAAGAAACTATGGCCTATTCACAGGAGAAATGAACAGAAACTATCCCTGAGGAAACACAGATATTGGACTTATAAGAAAAAGACTTAAAATTAATGGTCTTAAATGCACTCAAAAAGCTAAAGAAAACCATGTACAAATAGCTAAAGAAAATACAGAACAATATATAAACAGATAGAAAATATCAACATAAAGGCAGAAATTACAAGGAGGAACCAAACAGAAATTCTGGAGCCAAAGAGTACAATAAAATAAAAATTCATTAGAGAATTTCAACAGCAGATTTGAGCAGGCAGAAGAAAATACCAACAAACTTGAAGATAGGTCAATTGAATTTATCTAGTCTGAGGAGGAGAGGATCAAAGAATGAAGATAAACAAACAGAGCTAAAATATGTGTGGGACACCATGAATCATACCAACAGAGAATAGTGGGATTTCCAGAAGGAAAAGGCACTGCACACATCAACAA
Source organism: Kogia breviceps (assembly GCF_026419965.1). Taxonomy (NCBI): domain Eukaryota; kingdom Metazoa; phylum Chordata; class Mammalia; order Artiodactyla; family Physeteridae; genus Kogia; species Kogia breviceps. The sequence goes on from NC_081328.1 coordinate 28,785,146, forward strand.
CAGAATACATAATTTTCTCAACTGCACATGGAACATTCTCCAGTATAGTCCATATGTTAAATAAAACATGATTCAACAAATGTTAAAATACTGAAAATTTTAAAGAGAATGCAAAGTTATAGAAATATATGTATGTATTTCTTAAAACAAAAATGAAATGAATGCAGAAAGAAAAGTAAATAATTCATACCACAGATGTCATTGACAACAAATGAATAAATATTTAGTATTTTATACTCCTGCTATTGAGAAATGTTATATTCTTTAAAAGTTTTTATTTGTATTCACAGGTTTTTGTTTTTATTTTTAGCATATTTAATGAAAAAGTAATTATGCAGTGGTTTTATGTTATTTCATATATCCAAGTAGCCATTTATACTTTTGTGAGATTATTTTATCAATTTAAAAAACAATTTTAAAAATTTCGTTTAACAACATATTTGCATATTTGTTTCAGTTATCAATTTCTTATCTTCATGAAACAGAAATTGATATATTAATCAGAAACTGATTTGTCATAAGACACATGCTTGGTCATAAAGTCAAAGACATGATATTCTAGCAACTGAAAGTACTTTTTTTTCTATATTTATTGCTATTTATATTTTTGTAATCCTTGAAGCATTAGAAATACACCCCATGGTTCTCAGGCTATGTTTATACAGAACTCATGTCTTTAACAGTTGAATACATCTTCACAGGATGTATAGCACTCTGGTACAGTCTTGCATGGAACAGTACAGGAACAGAGCAGACTTCAGACTAAGATGGCAAAATGCACTCAGGCTTCCCAGCCCTGCTCCCAAATTCTCATGATTGTGACCAATGAAACATAAATGCAAGAGCAATTTCTTTTTGGTACAAATGGAAACCAAGAAGGGTGTCATCTGCTTGTTAGAATGTTCAGAAATGTCTATGAGATATAATAGCAATAGGTCAGAATTAAAGAGTTGAACTGTTCAGACCCCCAGCTGGATAGTAAGAATGTAGCCTCACCAGCTCCCCATAACTATTCACTGTAAGGTTTTTTCTTATGCCATGATTTTGGTATGAATATGAAGGTCACATCTGTGGAAATACTCTTCAAAGTAGCAGTCAAAAGAACAACAACAGCAACAACAAAAAACCATCAGTGGTGTTCTCTCCTGATTGGAGACTTTAATAATCAGAGGCTGGAAAATTATATCTTCTTTAAGAGTCAGCAGTTGCAAAAAACAGAAGACTCTGGGGCAGTAGTATAAACAAGCAAAGGTAAGTAAATGAGGCTATATACCCAGGAGTCCCAGGATTTCAATAGTTATTCTGTCTGTGGAATCAGTTATATCATAAGTTGCTGAAGAACAAGTGCAATCCAATGAATGTTTATATAAATAAAATAATTAATGAATGTATACAAATGATTGAATAAATTTAATAAATAATATATATAAAATATATAGTGTTTGCTCTTTTGTTTTAATCTCACATTTATGAAAAAAATTTAATCTATTGAAAATGAACCAACACTAGTCCCTGTACTAGGATAATTACAAAGAAGAAAATAAGAGAGCAGGGAGAAAATACAAATTTACTAAATTCAGAATGGTGAAAGATTCAATGAAAAGTCATATTTCTACAATTCTCCTAGAACTCAAGAAAAAAAATTAACAATAAAACAACAAAAAAAGTCAAAAAACCTGAAAGACAGTACGTGACAATCCAATGAAATTACAGAATATTGAAAAAGAATAGAAAAAAATATTCAAAAAGTATTAAGGAAAAATTGGAAAGCTTTGATTCTATAGATAAAACTCTATTTGACTAACAGGTAGAATTAATTTAGGGTTTTGAGATAAAGAAACCTAATATTTTCTTCATAAGAAAAATATTAATCAGGAAGAACAATAAGAAGTTTGGGGAACATAACATTTTAAGCTTTTTCTTCTGTAATATTAAAAAGAAGAGGACAATAGAGAAATCATATAAAGAACTTTGAGGTGAAAACATATTGGGCCTTATACTTAGCCAAGTGAGATCCTCAAAGTGAGGTCTGTGGAGCAGCAGTATGGATATTGCTTGTAAAGCTTGCAGAATCCAGGCCCTGAAACAGACCTACTAAATCAGAATCTGCATTTAACAAGATCCCCAGGTGATTCAGGTGCACATTCAATTTGAGAAGTATAGCACTAGACTATGCTTTCTCTGTGTATGTATATCTGTTTATTGGTTCTATGTTTAGTCAGCTGGTTCAGAATCCATTCTCAAAGGTAAGCAAATTAATTGGAAATCTTTAAAGCAGGAATATTGTTGAAATATACTATTGGAATAATGTCCAATATATGTCATTATTAAAAAGAAAACAAAACAAATTGAAACAAACAAAACCTCAAATGACTGCCAATTCATTCCCTTTATTAAGATCTTTATTTTTTCTTTGAAAATATTTTTCCTGAAAGGAAGCATTTACCTACCTATATTTTAGATTGTATTTAAAAAAACAAGTGGATTTAGGAGTTAGAAGAGCTAGTTTGTAAAACATCAATTCTGTTTTTAGAACCACAAGAAACTATTCCAAGAGAATAAAGATACATGTTTAAAGTACTCTGTGGCATATAATAAGGCTAGCTGAAATTACAGTCCCCTATTTTTCAAGGTGTTCAATATTTTGGTATACAAAGACATGCTATTTTGTTCCTGGTCTCTTATCATAGAAAGATTATGACTTATGTAGAAAAAAAAAAATCTTGTTAGAATATGATTAAGATTTCTATTTTAAGGAAATAAGTTTAAAGATAACCGGAAAAGGATCTTGATACCTCTGAAAATATACCAATACATCAAAATCCATTACTCTCAGAAATGTCATTAATGTTGGCTTTATTTTTAATAGATTTTACAATTTGTTTCTATAAATGTAAGTAAGATTAAATCATGAGTATACAAATGTATATATTCATGTATTGATCTATTCAATCATTCATTGACTCATTCAAAAGTGTTAAATATCCTCATAGTGTAAATTGAAATTCAATTAACCCCTATTCTTCAACAGCTTGTCATATAATTTCATTGAGACTGTAATCAAGGTTGTGCTGCACAAGTTCCTCCAGCAATATCATGAGGCTCTGAATATGACTAACATAGTATATGAATTTAAGTCATGTTATTCAAGTGAAAAGCTCAGTAGATAATTTTACAGTGGTAATATATATATAATATATAATATATATATTATATATAAAACAGCCTCTAATCTAAAAGTGACACAGGAATGGCAAACTCATGTAGTCATTCAAATGGCTCATAATTTCCTCTGTTTGTGTGTTTGTACACATACTATCAATATGTTGACCCCCTTCTTACACCACACTTACCCACTAAGTTCTCTACAACAGAATATAAAACTTTCTCTTATGTAGAGCATACTATAGTCTCATATTTACTCTTAATCACATACCTCTACCTAGCACATTTTGTTTCCTCAGTATATTCTACACAGGATTTTCTATATATATGACCCCAAATTGCAAAATCATTCTGAGTAAAGGCATAACCTGTTTACGTTTTTTTTCCAAATTGTACACTCTGTTTCCTTTTAAGCATATTTAAGCATTTTATTTCTCTAATTAAAAAATTAGATATATTTTGACTTCAAGTAGCTTTCATTCTATTGGGTGAAACCATTAACAAGATAAATTTTTTTAAACCCGTGACTTATTATATGACAATAAATGTTATGATGAAAAATAAAGCAGAGAAAGTGGCAATACGTGTGACAGCCTCAGTAACAGCCACTTGTTTATTTATATATAAGTAATGACCTGGAAGAAGTGAGAACATAGCCATATGGATATCTAATGGAATAGCATCATAGACAGAGAACTGGGAAGTGAAGGGGCCCTAAAGAAGGACCAGGTCTTGCATGTTAGGAGAATAAAAATAAAGGCAGTGTAGATGGACCAGAGTGAGAGAAGAAAGCTACATATATCATTATTTCTCTATCTCTTTGTTCTGTTCTCATCTGTGTTGCATCATCTTCAAGTAGATTTTGCAAGCATAGCCACCACCACCAAAAGGCCTATATCCTATTTGACTAATAATTTAAGTGGAAACAAAATTTCCACTTCCAAATATTTCTAGCATAATTTGATAGAAGGCTTTCATTGGCTCATCTTGGATCATGCATCCACGTTTGAATCAAAAACAGATCAGGGATGCCAGTTCTTTAACTGACCAGGCCCTGGCCCTGTGCCAACCCCTGTGACCAGAGGGTGGTACTCACCTCTACCCAATTATGAAAACCCAGAGTAAAGGTTGGTGGGTCCACAACAGAAAGTCAAATGGCTGTTCCTTAAAGTAAAAGAGAATGCAAATTATTCAGGACCAAATAGCAGATGTAGAACTCGTGCTATTACAGTTTTAATATATTCACTTGACAGTGTGTTCAAATAAAACAGTTGGCCAAAGACATTGAACACACATTGTAATCTTCATTTTACTAATAAGACAAAAAGATAATAAACCAGGAAATGGTTAAGAAAATGCATAACTAAATTATTACTTCATTATACATGTATGTATTCATCTATAGGTCAAAATGACAAAATCAAACATAATTTATTCATTGAGTTAATAGTTTTAATTGTTTTGAGGAAAGATAGACTCTATTTAAAATACGTATGCTATAGTTTTTAAGCTTTAATGTATGCAGATGTGGGCTCCTGGTTGTGAATAGTTCCTAAAATATATTGCATTTGGATTTTTAATCTTCATAAATTATTCTAACACAGGAATTGAATATACAAAGAGTATAAATGAGATACTAAGCACTTCAGGACTGTGAGGAAATGCATTAAATGCTAAAACAGAGCTAGAATTCTGGAGAGGTTTTATCAGAGTCATATTTATTGTGTGGGTTTCAGTTTCATTAGACCTGCCTAAGATATATTAGATTTTCCAGATTTTTAAATGCCAGAGTCACATCTGCAAATTGCAATGGAATACTTGTTAAAATCAAGAAGAATTAAAATTACAATGGCTACAGCAATATGAAATGTATTTCTCATGTCTCTTTTTGTAACATCAAGATATTCTGTCTCTTTATAAATGTCTTATTAGGTAAGAGTTCAGTACTGTACTTATACAGATAATTAGCACAGAATAAGGGGAATATACAAAATAAAGGCAGATTGCACTCATAACCTTCCATCATTCCTTTATGAATATCTATTTAAATGCCATAATGCAGAAATTTAGTTGTGCTCCAAAGATTGAATATACATAAATTTGCATAATAAGTAACAACACCTAGAAATGATTTATTACTGGTAACCAGGTTTATAGATTAGCCAATAATCATATTAATGTAAATTTGTTGAATATCTAATTTCTTCCAGGCATTCTTCTGGGCCCCAGAGATGTAGCAATAAATTAACCAGACAGAAACTTCTGACCTCTTAGAGCTTCCGTTGTACTGGAGTGAGATAGATAGTAAACAAATAAATAAAGCAACTAATATCTCAAATGGGAAAAAAATGAAATAGGAAAGAATTTGAGGAAACACTATATGTTATGTGAAAACAAATACACACAAAAATAAAATATACACTTTTAAAGATTTCAATACATATCATAATACAAGGAGTAATCAAGGTCACCGTGATGTGAAGTAATTTGTGTCTCCTACTAGGGTTACTTCAAAATATAGAAAGATATTCTTTTAAGTCATTAAAGTCTGCTCACACTTTGGGAGGTCTATTTCTAAACATTTTCTATGTCTGTGTTTTTTAAAATACTCTTGTAAAGTGTGTGGTGTTGGATATATTTTTAATCAATATGATCACTCCTGGTTCTTAGCCAGAAAGCTGAACTTGTTTAAATAAATCATTTACTAATACATTTAGATTGTTTTCACATTCTGTGCTTCATTAATCCTGATTTTTCTATATATTTTTTACTTTACTTTTTTCTGCTTTTAAAAATTGAGTGTTTTTAAAATTATTTTTCCCACCAAGGTATGTAAAGAATATACATTTATTTTTCTTCTTTCAGAGTAACTCTTCAAAATCTAACATGCATAATTAAAATTTGTTCATTATCAGCATAATTTAAGGAACTTGAATATTTTATCTCTTTTTAAAAATTTTTTATTCTATATTAGAGCATAGTTGATTAACAATGTGTTAATTTCAAGTGTACAGCAAAGTGATTCAATTATACATATACATGTATTTATTCTTTTTCAAATTCTTTTCTCATTTAGGTTATTACAGAATATTGAAAAGAGTTCCCTCTGCTATGAAGTAGGTTCTTGTTGGTTATCACTTTAAAATATAGGAGTGTGTATGTATCAACTCCAAACTCTCAGTCTCTCCCTCCCCCCAGCCTTTCCCCCGGTAACCATAAGTTCATTCTCTAAGTCTGTGAGTCTCTTTCTGTTTTGTCAATAAGTTCATTTGTATCATTTCTGTTTTTTAGATTCCACATATAAGTTATATCATATGATATTGTCTTTGTTTGGCTTACTTCACTCAGTATGGTAATCTCCAGGTCCATCCATGTTGCTACAAATGGCATTACCTCGTTATTTTTAATGGCTGAGTAATATTCCATTGTATATATGTACCATATCTTCTTTATCCAGTCATCTATTGATTGACATTTAGGTTGCTTCCATGTCTTGGCTATTGTAAATAGTGCTGCAGTGAACATGGGTGTGCATGTATCTTTTCAAGCCAGGTTTTTCTCTGGATATATGCTTAGGAGTGGGATTGCTGGATCATATGGTAGCTCTATTTTTAGTTTTTTAGGGAACCTCAATACTGTTCTGCATAGTGGCTGCACCAATTTACATTCCCACCAACAGTGTAGGAGGGCTCCCTTTTCTCTACATCGTCTCCAGCATTTATTGTTTGTAGATTTTTGATGATGGGCATTCTGTCTGGTGTGAGGTGATACCCTATTGTAGTTTCGATTTTCATTTCTCTATTAATTAGTGATGTTGAGCATCTTTTCATGTGCTTCTTGGCCATCTGTATGTTTTCTTTGGAGAAATGTCTATTTAGGTCTTCTGCCCATTTTTTGATTGGGTTGTTTGATTTTTTGATTTGAGCCACATGAGCTGTTTGTAAATTTTGAAACTTGAAATACTTTATCTTTTATCCCCACTCTCAGTCTTAAATTATTGTTGTCTAGTGTTTTCACTCTACCTTGAGTTCTCCCGCACCAACAGAATATACATTATTATAATATTTATATCATTAGTTTTTCTTTAGATTTATCTATATATTTATCAGTGTATTTCCCAATCATTCATTCTAGTATCTCAGTTCTTTCTATGGTTTCTTTTTTATTTTTCTTCTTTTGTTTTGTTTTCTTCTTTCTTTTCCTCAAAGAATCCCTTTTAAAATTCATTTATGAAAGACTGAGTAGTAAAATTCTAAGTTCATTTTCATATGAAAATATTTTTATTTCAATATCTTTTTTGTATGATGGATCTACTATTTACACAATTATGGTCTAAGAATCATTTTCTCAGTATATTTGGAGGACAGCATTATGTTATCTTCTGGCTTCCAGAAAAATCACTTGATAGTCACATTATCTTCCTTGTATGTAATCTATTATTTTTTTCCTCTAAGGCTTTTGAGATCTAATAATTGTCTTTGTCATTATTCTTAACTATGATATGTCTACATAAGGATTTATTTACCCTAGTTAAATTTCCTGAATTAGAGGATCCATTCCATTCTTTAATTATGGAAAATTCTCAGCCATTATCTCCTAAATTATTGCTTCTTTACAAATTTTTTCTATTCTCTTCTGAAATTTTTAATAGACTTACAATTTGTCATATACCTATTTTCATTGTTGTTTCCTATTTTCTATCTCTGATACACTAGGTGCTAAATCCTTGGTAATATACAATTCTTCTATATCCATCTTTCACTTTAGTTATTCTCTTTCAGCTATACCCAGTCTGCTCTTTGAACCTCCTGATTCTAATAGGTTTCATTTGTAGAATTTCTATTTTTTCTCTTTGCTTATTCTAATCTATCTCTTCCAATTTTATTTTATTTATTTATTTTTATTAATTTATGAGATATACATTTTAAAATAATAACTAGAATTATGACTTATAACATTATACCAGAACATATATGATTTTTAGGAATTTCATGTAATGTCTGAAACATTTATATTAACATATTTCCATACAAATAACCCAAAGAAAGTTTAGTATTAGTTTCTTGTTTGTTTGTTTGTTTTATAAACCAGGTTCTTATTAGTCATCACTTTTATACACATCAGTGTATACATGTCAATCCCAATTGCCAAATTCAGACACCACCATCCCCACCCCTCTGCAGTTTTCCCCCTTGGTGTCCATAAGCTTGTTCCTCCATCTGTTTCTCAACTTCTGCCCTGCAAGCCAGCTCATATATACCATTTTTCTATGTTCCACATACATGCATTAATATACAATATTTGTTTTTCTCTTTCTGACTTACTTCACTCTGTATGACAGTCTCTAGATCCATCCACATCTCAACAAATGACTCAATTTTGTTCCTTTATATGACTGAGTAATATTCCATTGTATATATGTACCCCATCTTCTTTATCTATTCCTCTGTCAATGGACAATTAGGTTGCTTCCATGACCTGGCTATTGCAAATAGTGCTGCAATGAATATTAGGATGCATGTGTCTTTTTGAATTATGGTTTTCTCTGGGTATATTTCCAGTAGTGGGATTGCTGGATCATATAGTAATTCTATTTTTAGTTTTTTAAGGAACTTCCATACTGTTCTCCATAGTGGCTGTATCAATTTATATTCCCACTAACAGTGCAAGAGGATTCCCTTTCTCCACACCCTCTCCAGCATTTGTTGTTTGTAGATTTTCTGATGATGCCCATTCTAACTGGTGTGAGATGATACCTCATTGTAGTTTTGATTTGCATTTCTCTAATAATTGGTGATATTGAGCGGGTTTGCATGTGCTTCTTGGTCATCTGTATGTCTTCTTTGGAGAAATGTCTATTTAGGTCTTCTGCCCATTTTTGGATTGGGTTGTTTGTTTCTTTAATATTGAGCTGCAGGAGGTGTTTTTATATTTTGGAGATTAATTCTTGGTTTGTTGAATTGTTTGCAAATATTTTCTTCCATTCTGAGGGTTGTCTTTTCATCTTGTTTATGGTTTCCTTTGCTGTGCAAAAGCTTTTAAGTTTCATTAGGTCCCATTTGTTTATTTTTGTTTTTATTTCTATTACTCTAGGAGTTGTATCAAAGAAGATCTTACGGTGATTTATGTCAAAGAGTGTTCTTCCTATTTTTGTCCTCTAAGAGTTTTGTAGTGTCTGGTCTTACATTTAGGTCTCAAGTCCATTTTGAGTTTGTTTTTGTGTATGGTGTTAGGGAGTGTTCTAATTTCATTATTTTACATATATCTGTCCAGTTTTCTGAGCACCACTTACTGAAGAGACTGTCTTTTCTCCATTGTATATCTAGCTTCTTTTGTCATAGATTAGTTGACCATAGGTGTGTGGGTTTATTTCTGAGCTTTCTGTCTTGTTCCATTGATCTATGTTTCTGGTTTTGTGCCATTACCATATTGTCTTGATTACTGTAGCTTTGTAATATAGTCTGAAGTCAGGGAGTCTGATTCCTCCAGCTCATGTTTTTTTCCCTCAAGACTGCTTTGGCTATTCGGGGTCTTTTGTGTCTCCACACAAATTTTAAGATTTTTTTGTTCTGGTTGTGTAAAATATGCCATTTGTAATTTAATAGGGACTGCATTGAATCTGTAGATTGCTTTGGGTAGTATAGTCATTTTCACAATATTGATTCTTCCAATCCAAGAACATGGTATATCTCTCCATCTGTTGGTATCATCTTTGATTTCTGTAATCAGTGTCTTATAACTTTCTGCATATCGGTCTTTTGTCTCCCTAGGTAGGTTTATTCCTAGGTATTTTATTCTTTTTGATACAATGGTAATTTGGAGTGTTTCTTTAATTTGTCTTTCAGTTTTTTCATCATTAGTTTATAGGAATGCAAGAGATTTCTGTGCATTAATTTTGTATCCTGCAACTTTACCAAATTCATTGATTAGCTCTAGTGTTTTCTGGTGGCATTTTTAGGATTCTCTATGTATACTATACTGTCATCTGAAAACAGTGACAGATTTACTCCTTCTTTTCCAATTTGTATTCCTTTATTTCTTTTTCTTCTCTGATTGCCATGGCTAGGACTTCCCAAACTATGTTGAGTAATGGTGGTGAGAGTGGACATCCTTGTTTTTTTCCTGATCTTAGAGGAAATGCTTTCAGTTTTTCACCATTGAGAATGATGTTTGCTGTGGGTTTGTCATATATGGCCTTTATTATGTTCAGGTAGGTTCTCTCTATTCCCACTTTCTGGACAGATTTTTTTCATAAATCATTGTTGAATTTTGTCAAAAGCTTTTTCTGTATCTATTGAGATAATCATATGGTTTTTCTTCTTCAAATTGTTAATCTGGTATATCACATTGATTGATTTGCATATATTGAAGAATCCTTGCATCCCTGGGATAAATCCCACTTGATCATGATGTATGATCCTTTTTTTGTTTTTTTCTTCTTGTAGTACGTGGGCCTCTCACTCTTGTGGCCTCTCCCGTTGCGGAGCACAGGCTCTGGACGCACAGGCTCAGTGGCCATGGATCATGGACCAAGCCACTCCACAGCATGTGGGATCTTCCTGGACTGGGGCATGAACCTGTGTCCCCTGCATCGGCAGGTGGACTCTAAACCACTGAGCCACCAGGGAAGCCCCGTATGATCCTTTTAATGTGCTGTTGATTTCTGTTGGCCAGTATTTTGCTGAGGAGTTTTGCATCTATATTCACCAGTAATATTGGTCTGTGATTTTCTTTTTTTCTAGTATCTTTGTCTGGTTTTGGTATCAGGGTGATGGTGGCCTCATAGAATGAGTTTGGGAGTGGACCTTCCTCTGCAATTTTTTGCAAGAGTTTGAGAAAGATAGGTGTTAGCTCTTCTCTACATGTTTGATAGAATTCAGCTGTGAAACTATCTGGTCTTGGACTTTTGTTTGTTGGAAGATTTTTAATCACAGTTTCTCTTTCATTACTTGTGATTGGTCTGTTCATTTTTTCTATTTCTTCCTGCTTCAATCTTGGAAGGTTATACCTTTCTAAGAACTTGTCCATTTTATTGGCATAGAGCTGCTTATAGTAGTCTCTTGGGGGGCTTTGTATTTCTACAGTGTCTGTTGTAACTTCTCTGTTTTCATTTCTAATTTTATTGATTTGAGTCCTCTCTCTCTTTTTCTTGATGAGTCTGGTTAGTGGTTTATCAATTTTGTTTATCTTCTCAATGAACCAGCTTTTAGTTTTATTGATCTTTGTTGTTCTTTGCTATTGATTTTTATGTTTCTATTTCATTTATTTCTCCTCTAATCCTTATGATTTCTTTCCTTCTGCTAACTTTGGGTTTTGTTTGCTCTTATTTCTCTAGTTCGTTTAGGTGTAAGATTAGATTGTTTATTTGAGATTGTTCTTGTTTCCAGAGGTAGGCTTCTGTAACTCTAAACTTACCTCTTAGAACTGCTTTTGCTGCATCCCATAAGTTTTGGATCATTGTGTTTTCATTGTCTTTTGTCTCCAGGTATTTTTTGATTTCCTCTTTGATTTCTTCAGTGATATCTTGGTTATTTAGTAATGTGTTATTTAGCCTCCATGTGTTTGTGTTTTTTATGTTTTTTTCCCTGTAATTCATTTCTAATCTCATAGTGTTGTTGTCAGAGAAGATGCTTGATATGATTTCTAGTTTCTTAAATTTACTGAGGCTTGATTTGTGACCCAAAATGTTATCTATCCTGGAGAATGTTCTGTGCACACTTGAGAAGAAAGTGTAATAGGCTGTTTTTGGATGGAATGTCCTATAAATATCAATTAAATTTATCTGGTCTTTTGTGTCATTTAAAGTTTCTGTTTCCTTATTTATTTTCATTTTGGATGATCTGTCCATTGGTGTAAGTGAGATGTTAAAGTCCCCCACTATTATTGTGCTACTGTCAATTTCCTCTTTTATAGCTGTTAGCAGTTGCCTTATGTATTGAGGTGCGCCTTTGTTGGGTGCATATATATTTATAATTGTTATATCTTCTTCTTGGATTGATCCCTTGATCATTATGTAGTGTCCTTCCTTGTCTCTTGTAACAGCCTTTATTTTAAAGTCTATTTTTTTCTGATATGAGAATAGCTACTCCAGCTTTCTTTTGATCTCCATTTGCATGGAATATATTTTTCGATCCCCTCACTTTCAGTATGTATGTGTCCCTAGGTCTGAAGTGGGTGTCTTATAGACAGCATATATATGGGTCTTGTTTTTGTGTCCATTCAGCAAACCTGTGACTTTTGGTTGGAGCATTTAATCCATTCATGTTTAAGGTAATTATCAATATGTATGCTCCTATGACCATTTTCTTAATTGTTTTGGGTTTGTTCTTGTAAGTCCATTTCTTCTCTTCTGTTTCCCACTTAGAGAAGTTCCTTTAGCATTTGAGGTAGAGCTGGTTTGGTGGTGCTGAATTCTCTTAGCTTTTGCTTGTCTGTAAAGCTTTTGATTTCTCCAACGAATCTGAAGGAGATCTTTGCCAGCTAGAGTAATTTTTGTTGTAGGTTCTTCCCTTTCATCACTTTAATCATTTCATGCCACTCCCTTCTGGCTTGTAGAGTTTCTGTTGAGAAATCAGCTGTTAACCTTATGGGAGTCCGCTTGTATCTTATTTGTCATTTTTCCATTGCTGCTTTCAATAATTTTTCTTTGTGTTTAATTTTTGTCAGTTTGATTACTATGTGTCTCAGCATGTTTCTTCTTGGGTTTATCCTGTATAGGACTTGCTGTGCTTCCTGGACTTGGGTAGCTATTTCCTTTTCCATGTTAGGGAAGTTTTCAACTATAATCTCTTCAAATATTTTCTCTGGTCCTTTCTCTTTCTCTTCTCCTTCTGGGACCCTTATAATGTGAATGTTGTTGCATTTAATGTTGCCCCAGAGATCTCTTAGGCTGTCTTCATTTCTTTTCATTCTTTTTTCTTTATTCTGTTCTGCAGCAGTGAATTCCACCATTCTGTCTTCTAGGTCACTTATCCGTTCTTCTGCATCAGTTATTCTGCTATTGATTCCTTCTAGTATAATTTTCATTTCAGTTACTATATTGTTCATCTCTGTTTCTTTGTTCTTTAGCTCTCCTATGTCTTTGTTAAACATTTCTTTCATATTCTCGATCTTTGCCTCCATTCTTTTTCCAATGTCCTGGATCATCTTCACTATCATTTTTCTGAATTCTTTTTCTGGAAGGTTGGTTATCTCCACTTCATTTAGTTGTTTTTCTGGGGTTTTATCTTGTTCCTTCATCTGGTACATAGCCCTCTGTCTTTTCATCTTTTCTTTCTTTCTGTGAATGTGTTTTTTGTTCTACAGGCTGCAGGATTGTAGTTCTTCTTGTTTCTGCTGTCTATCCTCTGGGGGATGAAGCTATCTAAGAGGCTTGTGGAAGTTTCCTGATGGGAGGGACTGGTGGTGGATAGAGCTGACTCTTGCTCTGGTGGGCAGAGCTCAGTAAAAGTTTAATCTGCTTGACTGTTGCTGGGTGGGGCTGGGTTCTCTCCCTGTTGGTTGTTTGGCCTGAGGCAACACAACACTGGAGCCTATGTGGGCTCTTTGGTGGGGTTAATGACAGACTCTGGGAGGGCTCACACCAAGGAATACATCCCAGAACTTCTGCTGCCAGTGTCCTTGGCCCCCCAGTGAGACACATCCACCCCCCTCCTCTGCAGGAGGCCCTCCAACACTAGCAGGTAGGCCTGGTTCAGTCTCCCATGGGGTCACTGCTCCTTCCCCTGTGTCCTGATGCACACACTTTGTGTGTGCCCTTCAAGGGCGGAGTCTCTGTTTCCCCCAGTCCTGTCAAAGTCCTGCAATCAGTTCCCGCTAGGCTTCAAAGTTTGATTCTCTAGGAATGCCTCCTCCTGTTGCCAGCCCCCAGGTTGGGAAGCCTGATGTGAGGCTCAGAACCTTCACTGCAGTGGGTGGACTTCTGTGGTATAAGTGTTCTCCAGTCTGTGAGTCATCCACTCAGCAGTTATGGGATTTGATTTTACTGGGCTTGTGCCCCTCCTACCAACTCATTGTGGCTTCTCCTTTGTCTTTGCATGTGGGGTAATTTTTTGGTGAATTTCAGTGTCTTCCTGTCGATGATTGTCCAGCAGCTAGTTGTGATTCTGGTGTTCTTGCAAGAGGGAGTGAGAGCATATCCTTCTACTCCACCATCTTGTTTCCTCCCTAGTAGAATACTTTCTAATAGACAAAGAATTTGCCATATCCTTTGTTGCACTAGCTCTACCATTTAATATAGTGTTTTACTTTTATTGAATTTTGGGGCCTTTTTTATGGCTTTAATATTGCAAAAATTTATTGTATCCTTCTATCTAATTCTATTGTTTAATTGTTCTGATGAATCAGTATGTATTTTTTAAATGTTTTATTGTAAACTCACATTTGGAGTGACTTCATTTGTGGGACTATTATTTTGTTTTCATTGAAAATATGTCCTTCTAGAGGATAGTTGTGTTTGCTACTGTAATACTACCACTATTATATGGCTCTTTATTAGAATGGAATTTCCCATATCTTCCAGAAATTGCAAATCAAAACACAAAGTCCAGGTAAGAGGAGGCATGTGAATTCAGATTTCCCAGGGAGATATTTTATTCTGAATGACAGTCTAACTGATAGTCAGGCTTGAGAGAGTCAAATTTCCCTGTGTCTTTCTACTGTCAGATAGATATTTCTAATACATAACTTCACAAAAGCTCATGAGTTCTCTCTTCATAGATGTTGGACCATTCCATGCCTTGTGCAGGTCTACGGATTTATTTCTTGACACTCTTGTAACATCTATAACCAAGTATTTTGTTTGTCAAGATAATAAAATGCTGAATAATATTCCACTGTGTGTGTTTACTAACATTTGTTATCAATTTATCTTTTGATAGAATGGAATATGTCTATTATCTTGATTATGGTGATGTATCTATCATGGGTATTTGCGTATGTCCAAACTCATCAAATTATACACATGAAATATGTAGAATTCTGTGTATATCAATTGTATCTCAATAAAGCTGTGTTTTTGTTGTTGGTTTTTTTGTTTGTTTATTTTTGTTTTTAAGATGGTGAAATGTTCCCAGGCAAGCTAAAGTATCTCCATCAACTTTTCTCTGGATATTTTTTAAAATTTTCTTTTTTCTTCCTTTTTTTCTATTTTTATTTTATCCTTTCTTTCTTTATTTTAGCCTGAGTGTGTAATTAAATGGATATTTGTTATAGTTCAACTGGTTATTCTAGATATTTTGCAACAGGAGGTGTTTCAGGAAGTTTTAAATTCTCCATATTGCCATAATGATAATTTATATTTTCACATAAATTATTTAATATTTTAGGACATTTTAGGGATCAAGTAGATGTTAGGCAATACCAAAAAAAGCACCACTATCTGGGAAGCCTTCGCTTTTTCATTTTATCTTATCTGTAGAATGGAGCTGATGTTGATTCCTATCACTTTTTAATTTAATTTATGTAAGATTGACTTACAATATTATATTAGTTACAGGTGTAAAACATACTGATTCAAGTTTCCAAAAATTGAATTTTTCAATTCAAAAATTCAATTTTTATACATTACAAAGTGATCATCCCAATAAGTCTTATTACCATCTGTCAGCATACAAAGTTATTACAATACTATTGACTATATTCCCTATGCTGTGCATCAGCAGTCCCCGACCTTTATGGCACCAGGGACCAGTTTAATGGAAGACAATTTTTCCACAAATGGAGGGTGGGGCAGGATGGTTCAGACAGTAATGCAAGTGATGGGGAGTGATGGGGAGTGACAGATGAAGCTTCACTTGCTCACCTGCCACTCATCTCCTGCTGTGCAGCCTTGTTCCTAACAAGCAGCAGATAGGTACCAGTCCCCACTCCAGGGGTTGGGGACAATTTCTGTACATTACATATTCTTGACTTATTTATTTTGTAACTGGGAGTTTGTACTGCTTAATCCCCTTCATCTACTTTGCCTATCCTCCCAGAACCCTTCTCTCTGGCAACCACCAGTGTGTTTTCTGTATCTATGAGTTTGTTTTCTGTTTATTTTGTTTTTAATATTCCACACATAACTGAAATAATCCAGTATATGAATTTGTCAGTCTGCCTTAATTCACTTAACATAATATGCTTTAAGGGTAACCTTAAAGGTACCCTTTAAACCACTGTTTCTTGCTGTGTCCCAGTGGGAGTAAGTCTTCACATGAGCCCCTCAGTGATATCCCTCCCTAATGTAGGTCACCAGAGGTGGGTTTCCCACTGATATCATGTTTTTGTCTCTCTTACCTCTCTCCATGTGGTGCCTCTATAGTTTGTTGTGCTGAAGCTGTTTAATCAGCCCTCAGTTCTTCTTCAGGAGGAATTACTTTACATGTAGGTATAAATAGAGTGTGTTTGTAGGAAGAGTTAAGTTCTGGGTCTTCCTACATTTTCATCTTGGACCAGAGCCCTAGCCCTATCATTATTCCTGCCACCATTTCAAGATTAAATGAGGGAATACCTGAAGAGTACTTAGAATTGTGCCATGTATATTATAGATACTGAAATAGTGCTGAGTATTATTATTATTATTAACATTATTATTTAACTGTCTAGTAATTCGGGCAAAGCTTCACTGATTAGGTTTAGCTCTGAAAGAGAAATAAGAGTTAACTTGGTAAATATCAGTTATTATTGCTTTATAAGAACCATGTACCTTCTCCTGACCCCTAATTAAAATAAAATATAGTGGGTTAAAGCAATAATAATTTATTATTTTTTGTGATTCTATGGGTCAAGAATTATAGCTATGGAGATTATTTGTTGTGTATGATATTTACTGGAGACAATCAACTGACAGCATTTTGTTGGCACCTAGATTGGGATAAATGCTCTAAGAAGCCTTCACTCACAAGTTAGGTGCAGTGGTGCTCCATCATGTAACCTCTGTCTATTCGATAAACTAGCCCAAGCTTCTTTATAGCATGGTGGCTATCTTCCTCAGAGAGTGTTCTATGAGGACAAACTCTAATGTGCAAGAACTTATTAGACCTTAGTTTGCTAATGTCTCATTGGTCAAAGCAAACTGCAAGACTCATCAAGAATCAGTGTGGGAAGGGGTTACAAAAAGATGTGAATTTTAGCTCTCTGGTTTATGTGTGACCACCAGGTAAGAATCTGTCACAGTGAAGAAGGTAAAATAATGTTTCATGCACTTAGAACTGTATGTACGAGTGTTCAGAGATAGTAAAGATCAAAGAACATGAAAGAAGGCCAACATTGTTAAAGGTGAAATTCAAGGAGAGTGTGGGTTATAGAGTGGAGCTAGAATACAAGGTAGGATGCACACTTTGCAAGGCTGTTAAGCATATTAAGGAACTTTCTCTTTATGCTAAGAGAAATGGGAAATCATTAATGTGTTTTAAACAGGGAAATGATGATTAAATTATCAATAATAAATATCACTTTTTCTGTGATTTATAAAACATATTGGAGAAAAGTGAAAAGAGATTTTCTGGCTTATAGACTATTTCAGGCAAGAGGCACAGTTACCTTGGTGTAGATAGAAATAGATAAATATAAGATAAATTTTGAAAGTTGGATTGAGAAGCCATAGTAAGAAAAATTAAGATCTTACTAGTTATTTCTAACTTCTGTCTAGAATGACTAGATGGATAATATTGCTCTTCAATGATACAAGAAATATGTGAATAGAGCAAGTTTTGGTGTAAAAATATGAGTTGGATTTTGGACATGCTAATTTTAAGGTGACATTAAGTCATCTGTGTAGAGATATTAGGTAGAAAGTTTGAAATATGAGTTTGAAATAGGTCTCAAAAGAGAAGTCTGGACGATGGATAGAATTTTGTTGCCTTTCATATATAAATATTACCTAAAATACACATAGGTAAAATTAATTTGGAAGAGAATATAAAGAAGAAATATTTCCATGAACTGGGTCTTTCCTGAAACATTGCAACTTTAATTGCTAGGTTGAATTGGTGCAAAACTGTCAGGGAGGGAGGGGTTTGAGTGATAAAGGAAAACCAAGACAGTTTTGTGTTATATTGATAGAAGACAAAGGAAGAGAAAGTTTCATCATTCTTGGTAAGAACATAATTCAGCAAAAAAGTAAGCAAGATGCAGATAGGAAAAAATATACATTTATTTCAATGCCATTGGTGACTTAAACTGAATTTTCTGATGATAGTTGTGTTGGAAAGGATTGAAGTTGGAGAAGTAAAAGATTACTCCTTAAACTCTTTTGAGATATTTAGCTGTGGATGAAAATAAATAAAGCAATATCTGAAAGGTATATGGATTTAAATGAGGATTTTATTTTATTTTTAATAAGAGGTAAATGAGAACATTTAAAAACTAATTGAGTTGAGGGAGTGTGTATAATTACATGAAAGCTCATGTAAGTCTCCTAAAAAAAGTGAGAAAAGTCTGGTACATTGTGAGTGCCAAAAAAGTGTTTTTATCAATAATGCCATCACCATTGTAAGCATCACTTTAAGGAAAAAACTCTGTGAATAGGAGCTTGCTTTTGCAAGATAAAAGAATGAGGATGGGCGCAGGTGTAGGTACTATGCAGATGAAGAGTTCCAATCATATGGTTTCTATTTTCTATGTAAATTTGGATGCAAGTCTATTTACTAATAATTCAGAATAAGAGATGTAAATATTTAGGAAAGCATGAGAACATTGTTATCATGCATTTATTCAGTAAACATTTATTGGACACCTACTATATATCAAACATTAGTCACTGGAGATATCATGATGTGTAAAACCAGATCTCTGGTAAAGTTTGATAAACACACATTAGATCAAATTAATTCTAATTGTGATACATATTCTTGAAGGAAGGACATGCACTGCTATAAGTGTATGTGACAAAAGACATAACACAGTAAGGGAGGCTGGTGAAGGCTCTGTAAGTGTGTAATATTTGAACAGAGATAAAATTAGGAGTTAGCAAGATGAAAAGTTTTATTCAATATCAATCCATTTTTATTTAAACAAATACATATTAAACACCTAATATGTGCCAGATATAATGCTGCACATTGGTGATAGAGGGGATTGGATAAAATATCACACTATTCCAAACTCTCATGGGGATTTTAATATAGTAAGGTGAGCAGAACTTTGAATTTGCTAGTTCCTCTCCTTGGAATGTTTTACTCTCCAGTATGATCATGGCTTGTTCTCTCCCTTTCATCAAGTTTTAACCTAAATGACACCATTTTTTAATAAGCTTTTTCTAAATAGTCTAATACTTCTTATCCTCCATCTTTCCTGTGTTTATTCACATTTACCATTTAATGTATTTTGCGAGTTTGCCTGGTTTATTGTCTGTCTCCCCTTTTAGAATGAAAGACTCCTGAGAATAAGATTTTGTTGTTGTTTTACTCCCATTTAAATTTCTAATTTCTACAAAAATGGTGGACATAGAGTGATAATCAATGAATATTTATTGGGTGAATAAAGTAATTATGAATACACTGAGTGTATTCTAGCAATAAATGGTAGAAGCAATACAAAGAATATCTTCACATGTAATCTTCATTTTATTTATTGTCACCATGATACTGTATTAGAATAGCTCTAACACTCTTAAAAATATTTACTATAGTAAAACTTTGACTTACCTTTCCCTGCCCTTCCTCCTGCCATTTTATGAGCACTTTAAGTTTAAAGGTGGCTATTTAATTAATTGAAAAAGCACGTAATGAACTTTGCATCTGCAGATTATACATCAAGGCTACTAAATCATAGAGTACCATTATTATTCTATCTGCACATCTTCATAAAACACATGGATATTGAAGAGGAAAAGGACAGATAGACTTCTTATCCTAGGAGCTGCCATGTTGATCCCTAGTGAATTACCCACTGTAATCCCTTATAAATGACAGCATATTGCCCAAATACTCTGGCTTCTTAGCAGAAAACCTTCTTAATATTTCATGGTAAAACCTCCTTGCTTTGTTCTATGCCTGCTATATTCTGTGTGCTCTGCAAACTTTAGCATTGTCTTAGGAATACTTCTCTTAGGGTGCTCTAGGACCCAAATTTCCAACTTGTGTGGGGAGGTTCCCCCTGCCCACAACACCCCAAGCTGGATATCCTACAATTGAATTCAATTCTGCCACTGTTTACCGAGGGATAGCCTCAGATCCTACATGTTAATGACTCAATCCTACAAGATTGCCTCCATCCCACATCAGATGTTAACCACAATCCCAGGTTGTCACCTGTGCTTCTGTGCTATACATCAAAGATTTCCACAGCACAGTCCTTGGGCTCAGTTAACTCGCAGAACTCAAGAAACCCATTTACTCACTAGATTACCAGTTTTCTATAAAAGGTTATAACTTAGGAACAGCTAGATGGAAGAGATGAATAGAGCAAGGTATGGGGAAAAGGTGCCAAGCTTTCATGTTGTCTCCAAGCACTCCACTCTTTCCAGATCTCCACTTGTTTACCAGCCTGGAAGCTCTCCAAACCCTGTTTTCTTTGGGTTTTTATGGAGACTTCATTACATAAGTATTGTTGATTAAATCACTGACCACTGATGTTTGAACTCAATCTCTAGTCCCTTTCCCCTCCCTGGAGGTCAAAGGGTGGAACTGAAAATTCCAACCCTCTAATAACACAGTTGGCTCCACTGGCAAACAGCTTCCATCCTCAGGTGAGGACCAAAGACCACCTCATTAACATAATAAAAGACATTTTTTATCATTCTCCAAATTTAGGAAACTCCAAGAATTTGGGGAACTGTGAGTAAGGAACCATGGAGGAAAACCAAATATATATGGGAAATGTATTTTGGTCATTTGAATGACCAAATATGTAGTTTTTATTATAAATCACAATATTGCAGATTCTTTTGTCTACTTCTATAGAATTTATTCTAAAGTTAGAAAGTAAGTAAAAATATAAAGACTACCTTCAATATGCAAAGAACATCAAGGACTCTATTTCCATTATTCCCCAAAACATTTCAGTTACCATAAGATTTAGGTGCAGTATCACATTATTTCCATCTCCTCAGCCTACCCTAGCTCTGGGCAAAATGATCCAATAACCATTTTGTTATTTTTTTCTCTTTAACTTTTATGTCCAACTATATGTATATGTGTTTCAAGTGTATTTTTATAAGTGTACTATGGATGATATTATCTTGTTTAAACACCTTTGGATAATAAAAATAATATATTTTTATACAGCTTATAATATAAAATGTTTGCTTGATTAGCACATGGAAGCAAGTTTATTCCTCATAATTTTCCTCTGGCCTTGGTCCTCAGGAATCCCAGAAGTAAGTTTATCTCAAATACAGTAAGAGTACTACATTTGATATAACTAAAAAATATCCTCCTGTATATTGTTCAAATTCCCTCTTTAACTTTCTGCCTACAAATGTCTTGCCAATTCACATGTATTCTTTTGGCCCATTACATGTATGATATCATTTAACTCTCTGAAGAAGCATTTAAGAAAGCTCTTTTTTACCAATAAGAACATATATGCATAAATATTGATAAACACATATAAGTCAAACTACATGTGCATGTATATGTGCATGTGAGTACATAAGCATGTTAGAGCGCATGCATGTGTATGTAACTGTCAATTATGCCTTTTTGTAAGTTTGCAGAGATGTAAATAAAAATAAATGTATAGGGGATAATTACTTTTCAATTTTTTATGAACTGGCCTATTAGTTTGATAATACATTATTGCGCACCTTCAGTTAAGCTATTGTTCATGATGCTAATGTATAAACATATCTCCTTAAAAAAGTGTCTTAAAATGTGCCATGGTTTTCATTTTTAGATTGTTTCTGTGCTAGCCAGCAAATTCAAGTGGACTTTCTATTCTCCTTTATAGGTGATCTCAGCTTTTTCATTCATAACATCTTTTGCACTCTAATTTTTCATTTCAAAATATTTGTGCCATGAGTAACTTTTGTCCTCTCCATCTTTCTATATATTCTTTTACGTTGTTGTTGTTTTCTTCCTGTATTCATATTATTAGATGCAGTCTCCCACTATCACACTCATTCCACTATCCTGAATATATAAACTTCAATCATTCTCGCATTTTCATTTATTCAAATTACATACCCAAGTGTATTTGATTTGCAGTTCCCCTCTTTTACTCTGAGTTAGAGATTTCTTTAAAATACAGATTTTATGATACATATTCACCTCCTTGTTACATTTTTTAATACATCAAGGCCCTGAGATACAATTAAATAATTTGGGCAGAAGTTGAATCGTCCCCATGTGTAAGTCTTACTTGGAGTTTTGTGAAGAAATTTAAGTCAAGGGACTTCCTAAAAGCATTTCTCTTTGCTTTACTCTCAATGGTAATATGAAGAAAGGAAGAGGAAGAATTAATTACTTGTGTTTGTTGTCCTTTATATTTAATAAAATTCTGTAGGGAGGAAATGACAATGATTAGTAGCATTCCTTTTAGATGACTTTAATAGTAATATGTAAAAATAAGTCAAGATTGTGACTTTTACGAATAATACAAAATTTAATGTTTCATAGGAAGAGGCAAAGTTATGAGATAGTTCTAGGAATAAGCAAAGCTGTGTTTCAATATTGATAGTATTGTGGTGTGAGCTTTTTAAATTAACTCCTCGGCTATCTGTGATTTAATGATTTGTGTGTGTGTGTGTGTTTGTTCTGAGGGAGGTATAATAGTAAAATAAGACCTGGTTTCAAAGTTTACTTTAATTCATCACACTTCAGTTTCAAAATCTGTGCAATAAGCCTGTTTTCTAATGTATTTCTCACTGATCTTTTTTATTAGCAAAACTACTGGTTTGGGACTTCTTTTTGAATATTCTTCAAATCCATAGCTTTAGTTATCCATTCAGTCTGTTACCTACACAATCATCTATTCACTCATCTATTAGATTATCCACAAGGCACAAATACATCAGACAAAGTACTTAGATTAGATTATATCTATATCTGAAATAGGTCTACTCAGAAAGCATATTGTCTCTTTATAGAGCAAGTACAGAAAAAGAAAAAAACAAAAAACAAAAAACTGTCCTTTAAACATTATCTATGTACCAGGTTCTGAACCAGGTATTGCATGTATGTTATCTTATTCAATTCTTGGACAAATCTGTAATTGTTATTATTTCCTTCATTAGAAATGCTAAGGTTGCCAAATGAAAAGAATGTTGGAGATTTATTTAGTTGAATAATAATATGAATATACTTAACACTACTGACTGTACAGTTCAAATATTTTAAAATGGTAAATTTTATGTTATGTGCATTTACCACAATTAGAAATACAAAAAAAAAAAATACTAATTTAACTATTTAAACATTTGTCTCAATAAGTAAAAATTTGGGGATTAAAATTCAGTTTTAGTTTCTCTTTCCACCTTACTTTGCTACTGAATAAAAATAATGCCATAAGAAATACACCAGCAACATGCTTTGGGACTTCAAATAAGAAATGGATAACATGTTTGCACACTTCTACCACAGAACTTACTCTCTTATGTTGAAATCATCTCTGTGTAAGTCTCCTCCACCTTATGATAGGTTTCCCTAAGGAAAGAACCTTGTTTTATTCACCTTTCTATTTCACACGTTGATACTGTACCTGGAACACTGCATGCACTCAATGGTCTAATGATAGCAGGATCTTGGAGCACCTGATATTAGAAATTGACCTTGAAATATGCATAGAACTTAATGAGGTGAGGAAGACTAGGTTAGGAAAGGAAGAAATCTAGTTGAAAGGAAGTACTTTGAGAAAAACAGATATGAATTTGAGGAAGCATGGAACATGTTAAGAGTAAAAATCTGTCTCATTTCTTCAAGTGGGGGGTCTAAATGAGTTCTAAGGAGTAGAGCTGTAAGTCAGAATACAACTGATCTTAAATGTTATGACTCTGAACTAGATCTGCTAAATCTGGCTATTCACTTCCTGGTATAAGAAAATACCCAGAGTAGATTAAATAGAATAACACAGAATAAATTAGTATTAAAAGATGAATAATCTAAGCATTACTCTAATATAAGCATGGAATTCACTCTATCAAAAAGTATTCCAGATAATTTTACAAAAGTGTAATTAATTGTAATGATAAGAAAAGTTCCTCAGAGAGAACACGTTGCTTAAGGATATAGGGTGAGTAAAAGACAGGAGTAGCATGAGCACTGTGGACTGCATTACTTCCAAAACAGTATCTTTTATTAACTAGAGTTGGTCTGTCAACCAGCATTTATCTAAATCCTCAGAATAATGACATATATTATTGTGTGGATTCTGTGGGATCCTCAAGTGTTTTCTGAACCATCAAAGAAATATTAAATTAATTTACATTACTTAAATAAAAATTAGGTTCTATCTTAACCTAATTCTTTAAAAACTGACATTCTACACATAATACCATGGTGAACATATTAACCAAAACAGTTGATTATTCTGAGCTTCTTATTCTTCATAGCTGTTGAATATTAAGGATATTATAATGCTTCTTCTATGTCATTCCTTGAGATATTGGACTTGGGCAACAAATTCAGTCATCTTCCAGCTCTGGGAAGTATTATCATGAACATCTTTCTCTTTCTGGTAAGATTTCTTTCATATGTTCAGATTGAAAATGAATCCCAACTGTATTCATCGATAGCATGTGCATGACTGGAATATATGTCATAATTATTAATTATGTATAGATTGTAGAGGTGGCTATATTCTTATTATTTTACTTCAATGTTTTTGGTTGACAGGAAAAGGTTTAAAACTTTAAAAAAGATATTGTAATCTATTATTAACATGAAACATCAGTGACCATTCTCTTTATGCATTTCTTTTTGTTCATATTTTTAAAAGAATGACATATTCCAGCTGTTGTCATCTCAGAGCTTCAGGGCTTAGAAACTATTGCTTCATTTATATATATATATATATATATATATATATATATATATATATATATGTGTGTGTGTGTGTGTGTGTGTGTGTATATTTACTTACATGTATCAAATATTTTGTTTTTTATCAGATATTTTCTTATATAACTATAGATATTAAACCATTTTTAAAATGATCAGAGTGATTAAGTTTAGACTTTAATCGATGAAAGTAGTAAAATATCTGTGGATATAAGAGGCTTATAAGGAAGTTTGAAAATTCAGGTAGAATTTTAATGAAATATCAAAGGAGCTACAATCACTTAATGAAAACTAGGAGGTCAAAGGAAACATATGAAATAGTTACAAAGTAATTGGTCAGTAGGTTTTACTGCTCAATGAATAGTCCTACATAGTTCAGCCTTCTTTTATTTACACAGCATCAAGAGACTAGTCCCGACCAATGGGCCATGAGCAGAAGTGAATGTGTCATTTATGGGCTGAGTCAAAGAAAATCAGTGTCAGTTTCCTATGTTCTGGGTTCTTCTGGTGAGAATCCCAAAGAAGCTGTTTCAGATGGTGCACAACTGTGACATGGCAGAGCTTGTTTACCTTGGATGACCAAATAACTTTGCGTAGCAGAGCCCTGCACCAACCTGTTGGGACATAGGGTAGCATGGAACAATTTTAATGCATTTAATTACTGAATTTTCAGTTATCTCAGCATAGTCTAACGTAACCCGACAAGAAGAGAAATTTGTTCTGGAAGTAGAATGCTACAGGAATAAAATCTAAAATATACAACGTTGGCCTAGTGAAAAATAACTAACATTGGAGACTGAAAAGATGAAGTTTCATATCATATAGTAGCTAAACATTTGATAAAACTTTTGCTTGCAGTAGTTTGGAAGGCAGATTGTGCTCTTCCTCATGCTATAGCACCAGGGAAGAGGTTAAAAACTAAACCTCAGTAACATGGACTAGTTGCTACTGGAAGGATTCAACAAAGTGTCATATGAAAGAGATGATCTAGGAGAGGGTTGGCGGGGATGCATGTAGAAATGAAAGTCCATAGTCATTCTATCAATTCAAGAGCCTAAAATATTTTTTAAAAGGTTTTGAGGCCTCAAATTATTAAAAATGGGCTAAAAGGCTTTGTTTTAGGAAAAAGATCAGACTTAGAGTATAGCCTTCTCACCTAGTAACTTTTATGTGATGGCTATTACATTGAGACAGCAGCTTAAGGGTGAGAAAACAAATCTTTGAACGGTATCCTAAAAATAACATTGGATATGATTATTGTTATATATAACTAACTGAATAAAATAAATTTGAAGGCCACTAAGCTTTTAAAAGAGTGAACTGATACCTAAAAAGGACATTCTCAAGAAGGAGAGAGGTGATGATTAATATATTTGAAAGGTTTATGTCACTGAAACATTCTTATCATTAGGTTCTTTCCTCTTAATTGTTATATTCAATGGCAGTGAAGTGGACACTTTGAATGCATAATAACAGGTTATCAATATGACGCTGATATTATTACAGCTATCAAAGGTCAAAAGCGTATAGAATGAGGGCTTCACCTAATTAGTCAGGAGTACATGTCATCAATTTGTTACTTGTCATTTAAATCTCAAACCTTTTTTTTTCTTTTTTTGATGACTAATAGTATGGCAGAACAGAAAATGAATGAAAGTGTGCTTATTACTCATGTCTTTTCAAGAATCCTAACAATTGAAGCCATTAAATATTAAGTTTAATCATTTTAACTCATCTTTGAAAACCACCAAGGAAGTAGGATGTGATCAAAAGAACAACTAGAATAAAATTCCTAAGAGGATGACAATCAGGAAGCAAATGCTCAGGCTTAGGCTGAGCTTGATTTATCAACTTATTTTTATTTTCTCTTTGTATAATTATACAAAGTGGGTGAAAAACTGCAAAGGTATTGATAGATTAATGCTTAGTAGACTTTTCTAAATCTTTGTTAAAATGGATATTATCTTAATGATAAAATGAAAAAAATACCCTGATAATTTAAAACATTCAGGAAAAGTGGCAGCTTTTTGATTAATCTTTGCATTATTCCAAAGGGACATGATTTTTCCTCTCTCTATTTCAAATAAAGAACTCCTTAGCACACTGTCTTTTGGTAGTAAACCAAAACCTATCTTGAAGCTACCAGTGACACAGAAATCATGATTTCATATAATCATAATTATATGATTTATATTACTCAAAATATCACTGCCTCAATAAATGTTCTCAACCTAAACTGTCTCTTGCACACTTAGAAACTGCTTCCTAATTCTCAAAGCTGGAATGGGCCTCAATAATCCAATTAGATTGTAAGGCCATCCACTGCTCCATAAGACTGCAATAGAAACAAAGCCCCAGAACATGGAATGCGTTTCCTCATTGAATGAACTCTCCTTGAAACAAGTGAAGCCAGGACTGACACCAACAAATTAAGGATGCTGTCTAGTTTCCCTGAAAGTATTTGAGAAGAAAGATACCTGGGTGGGGAAACAAAAAGACATTCTATGACAGAGTACTCACATCTGAATATCAAAAGAAATCTTGGTTTTTTACCAAGTTGTTGAAATAGGACATGTCAGCTAGTCTGATGTGATCTGGCAAACTATCTTTTCATTCAGCTATGGAATTCCTAATTCTATTTTGACAGCCATCATATTGTAGTAACAATAATAACATTTAAGAATTTTTGAAGTTTTGAAGTTTTCCTATTTGCCTGTAGGAACAGACTTAGCAACTCCATTTTGAAGATGAGGAGACTGAGGCTCACAGAGATTAAGTAATTTTTCCAAGGTCACTTAACCACCAATGGCAAAGATGAGAATTCATCCAAGGTCTCTTTGGCTTAGAGTGTATACTTTTACCTATTAAAATATGGAGGCTTGTCTCCTGAGATCCATGGACTTCAGTGTTAACTTCTAACTTACATGCACAAGGCTTCCCTGATGGTGCGGTGGTTGAGAATCAGCCTGCTGATGCAACGGACACGGGTTCATGCCCTGGTCCAGGAAGATCCCACATGCCGCGTAGTAGCTGGGCCCGTGAGCCATGGCCGCTGAGCCTGCGTGTCCAGATCCTGTGCTCTGCAACGGAAGAGGCCACAACAGTGAGAGGCCCGTGTACCACAAAATAAAATAAAATAAAATAAATTACATGCACAATTTTGTGTACGTGTTTAAATGCACTTTCCACTATAGGAAGGGCATTTACCTTTTACATCAGATTCTCTAAAAGATATATCATTTCAAAAATTTAAATGTTTAAATGTTTGCAAAGAGGGGAATAGTTTCCATCAGTTTGTCCTCTTTATTCATTGTATTATCTGCTACGCCTGTATGTGACTGTACATTCATAGTGAACCACTGCAGAACTCTCATATAGTCAACAGAATTTGTATTATCAGTCACCCCAACTCAGTAATGTTTATTCCAAAAACACTGTACCAGTTTATCCTCTTTTCTTTCCCTCTTTTAACATATTGCTCTCTTAGCTATGAAGAAAAGAAATTCTGAACACTTATGTACCATTATATATTGCAATTTTGAATTCTCTCATCAATTAAAAACTCTCTGTTTCCATTTAAAAATGCAACAGTACATGACTCTTTTTGAATTATGGTTTTCTCAGGGTATATGCCCAGTAGTGGGATTGCTGGGTCGTATGGTAGTTCTATTTTTAGTTTTTTAAGGAACCTCCATACTGTTCTCCATAGTGGCTGTATCAATGACACATATATACAATGGAATATTATTCAGCCATAATAGGAAATGAAATTGAGATATTTGTAGTGAGGTGGATGGACCTAGAGTCTGTCATACAGAGTGAAGTAAGTCAGAAAGAGAAAAACAAATACCATATGCTAACATATATATATGGAATCTAAGAAAGAAAAAAAAAAGGGCATGAAGAACCTAGGTGTAAGATGGGAATAAAGACACAGACCAACTAGAGAATGGACTTGAGTATATGGGGAGGGGGAAGGGTAAGCTGTGATAAAGTGAGAGTGTTATGGACATGTATACACTACCAAACGTAAAATAGATAGCTAGTGGGAAGCAACCACATAGCACAGGGAGATCAGTTCGGTGGTTTGTTACCACCTAGAGGGGTGGGATAGGGAGGGTGGGAGGGAGGGAGATGCAAGAGGGAAGAGATATGGGAACATATGTATATGTATAACTGATTCACTTTGTTATAAAGCAGAAACTAACACACCATTGTAAAGCAATTATATTCCAATAAAGTTGTTAAAAAAATAAATAAATAAAAATTTAAAAAATAGAAATAAAAATGCAACAGTCCTTCTTTTTATAAAAAATTAAGTTTAACTTGAAACATTCATGTAATTTAAATATCAAAATACTATAAAGTCTGTACTTTGAGAAGTTTTGTTCCAACCCTTGTCCCTTTCCTCTGTCCTACCCCTGGCTCCCTATAGGTAACAATTTTACTACTTATATGTGTATATTGTCAGTTTTTCTTTGTGCAAATATGAGGGAAATCAAATATATACTTATATTCCTCCCTTCCTTATACAAAAGTAGAAAATTATGCAATATCATTTAAAACTACTCTCAAAAGTTATTGCTATGTTCACTTTATTTGAATTACTATTTTCCAGTAATCTTGAATTTTCAACCCATATTTTATCTTAATCTTGTTCTGTCTTTAGTAGAGCTTAAAAATTATTTAAGAGATATGAATTTTCTAAACAAACAAAGTTACTTTACACTTAGGTTTTGATTTGCTGGTTATTCCTGTTGACTGATTTTTAAATCTTAAGATGAATGAAAAACTGCAGTCAGTTAAATAGATTAGTAGTGTTCTTTGCAAATTGGTTTAAGGGATGGAGGACACACATTAAAATATTAATAATACTAATACAAAACTTTATTGGGGGAATATATAATGAGGATTTTAATATGTACCTTCCTCTGTATATATGAAAGAAGTAATCATATAATAAACTTTAGAAATTCTCATCTCCTTAAATAAGTTAATTTATATTTAGAATTTGTAAAAGAAAAAATATCACATGCAATATTTACCCCAAATTATTTTAAATTCTGATTAACATTGTTAAGAACCAGTGCTCTTCAAAACACAATTTGGGTAAGAATGTGTAGTTTCAGGAAAACAAGCAGTAAAAGGGATTAATTTGAGACCCTCAATCCTACTCAATATTTCAAGCTTTGTAAAACAATTCCCAGCATCACTCCCTGTTGACAGCTGCTGATGTGGTATCTAAGTAGAAAAAAATCCCGAGAGAATTTCAGTTTATCAATACATTTTCTTGGAAAAAATCCATGCTCTCAATATATCGAATGTATCACATTGATAAGAGATGATTACAAACCTATTAAGTCTATTTTTAATGGATTGCAATTTAGTTTAGGATCTGCATAATCTCCCAGCCTACTTAGGACACTGTTATAGAAAAATGACATCAAGGTAAAAGATAAATCCATCAATTGGCAGTTCACCGTCAAAGATCTTTGATATAAACTCCGCAGCTGAATGTTAGAAGAGTTTTCTTAACACACCTATAATTAAAAATTACTTGGTGATTAACTGAGGCTATTTACTGTACTCTGATTAAGGAAGCCACCTTAAAAGATAAAAATGTCAAATGTACAAATAAGCATCATGGATACTAAAGGAATTTTATTTTTGTGTAGTATGTCAAGGGATTAAATTTTACATATAAAAACACTTTCTCCTAAAAATTCATTTTTAAAAATGTAGTAATCCCTGTTGAGTCTTAGGAAATATGACATTTCCAAGTATAGATTTCAAATGTCACTTTATTTATTTATTTATTTATTTATTTATTTATTTTGCGGTACATGGGCCTCTCACTGTTGTGGCCTCTCCCGTTGCGGAGCACAGGCTCCGGATGAGCAGGCTCAGTGGCCATGGCTCACGGGCCCAGCCACTCCGCAGCATGTGGGATCTTCCCGGACCGGGGCACAAACCCGTGTGCCCTGCATCGGCAGGCGGATTCTCAACCACTGCACCCCCAGGGAAGGCCAAGTCACTCATTTTAAAAAAACAAAAAAACAAAAACAAACAAACAACAACAACAAAAAACAGTCTCTGTAGTCAAATGAGATGCCAAATAAGTAAAATAACGTCAGTGCAAAATCTTAGTTAAGAATAATTCTGTTCTAATAAGTGAAGTGCCATTTTTAACCCTCTCTAGAAATATAACTACATTTAAGCCCTCTTGACCCTATGTAGTATTTTAAGATGAATTTCCCCTCTTTGAGAATGACTCCAAATGCTTTGTTTATGCCATTTGCTGCCAGGAATACAACTTTCTCATCTTATCCCAAACGGTGAGAATTTATTTTGCAAGTTTCCTTCACTGCTACGTACCCAATAAAGCCTATCTTTAAGGTTCTCCAATTAAATGTGATTTATAGTTCTTCTGAACTACCACTGAATTGTGTCTGCTCACATTAGAACTCTTGATATACTCAAATATGTACTTGCCTTTTTTTCTATCTTAGACTCTAAGCTCCTTAAGTACAAGTGCAAGTACAGCTTTGCATTTAGCACAATAACTTACAAGTATTATGAGCTCACAAAATTACTAGTAAATGACTTGATTTGAATATAATTCAACACTGACCAACACTGGGGCTGTAAAGAGAGGGAGAATAGTTTATGTTTGTGCCATTAATGCATACTAGTATAATCTTTAATAAACTAATCTTTTTCCATGACTCTCTTTTGATATTTAATAAATATACATCAATTTAATGTCCATGAAATAAGAGGATTAATAAGTATTTTAATACATTTAAAAACATAAGAATTTCTAAAATGAAACAAAAATAGTTGGTCAGCATACCATATAAAATTTCCTAATGTCACTTGTGCTTTGTGAATTGCACCTAGAGAAAGAATGACCTACTCAATCACCTTTTGTTGTTGAAATGTATTTTGGGTGAAAAAATATAAGGTGATTGACAAGTTGTTGTTGAGTGTACATCATATGCTTGGCATGTTCTGGCTGAAGTAAAGGACAGAATAAGAGCTCACAGCACAGACCGTCATTTATTACAGTGATCATTCATATACTCAGATCTGTAAGAAAAGTGCTCTAGTCCCAAATCTGCGATTGAAGAAAGTTAAAAGAATAGATTTAACAAAGTTTTGTCCCATAGATTTGTGTTAGGTGACATTTTCTGAAGAACAAAATGATTTAAATATACATTCTTACCTGCTAGAATATTCTTCCTTTCCCTAACCTGGAGCTATGTAAACCTTATCTTTCCAAAATCTGTTTTTCTTAATTTCTACTCAGGAACCTCTGATACAGGTTGTGTATATTTTTATTTCTCCCTTTAAAGAGCAGATTTATTTCTATTACAATAACTCTGACTATATGGAGTCATGAAGTGAGAAAACTGACATCAAAATGGGGGAAGAAAATGCTTCTGATAAGCTTTCATTATGTCCCTCATATATCATAACTGGAAAGTTTTGTGGCTATGTATTAATTGCTTTAACCTCATCTTTATGCAGAAATGTTTTTGAAAATGTTAGTGATCTAATAATGAGACACCTGACAGTGGAAATTAATATTCTTTTTATTTGGATTGGAGGCAAAGCTAAAAAAGTAATAGCCTCATTATTTTTGCACTAAGCACCCCCAGATTAAGTGAACCTTTCATCCAGCAGCTGAATCAATGTTTAGTGCAATTGCAGAGTAAGATACATTGTTTGTGTTCCTACAGTTTCAAAAGTGGACATATTTTTCATGCCTGCTTTTTTTTTTTTTTAACATCTTTATTGGAGTATAATTGTTTTACAATAGTGTGTTAGTTTTCCCTCTACAACAAACTAAATCAGTTATACATACACACATGTTCCCACATCTCCTCCCTCTTGCATCACCCTCTCTCCCACCCTCCCTATCCCACCCCCCCAGGCGGTCACACAGCACAGAGGTGATCTCCCTGTGCTATGCAGCAGCTTCCCACCAGCTATCTAATTTACATTTGATAGTATATAGTATATAGTATATATGTCCCTGCCACTCCCCCACTTCGTCACACATGCCTGCTATTTTGATATAAGACAATTCTAATAGTATTTCAACAAAAATATGTTTTGGGGGAATTATTTTTCTAGTTGATAAGATTCTGACAATGATTGATGCTTGATACTTCAAATCCATTCATAAATGCTCGAGCACTTTGATTGCCTTTGGAGTAAAACTAATACTCAAGGAGAAATATTCTTTGAAACATGGCTCGGGCCTATAACAGCAAAATTCAAATCAAAGTAAGCACAGCTTTAAAGTCACAACAATTGAAGTGTGATAATCATATTTTACCTCGTATAAAAATTTTGATTCCACAGAATTTATAGCACAATATTTTTTAATAATTATTATGTTTAATATGATTACATTGATAATTATATTGCATGCCCCTCAGTTCTTCATATGGTGTTGTGAAGTATGACAATTAGATATGAAATTGATATGAAATTTCTCAGAATAAGACATTATTCTACTTCAATGCCATAATCCTTGTTATTTACTTGGATTTATCTTACTTTTCTTGGTTGGTCAGAATTGAGCACCATTATTACTTTAGGTAAAGAACATAACAACAACAAAAGACCCTTGATTCTAATTTTTATAAGTTGAGAAGATGGCTCTATAATAGCAGAGTGGTTTGGGAAGTTCTCTCTTAAGAGGAATACTGGAGCAGTGTTCTGAATATGGGGAGAAAATACGTCAAGTGAATATCTAAGAGACAATAGTCTCAAGAAAGGGAAAGCTAAATTAATGTCTGTGAGGCAGGGAAGAATTTGGGATGTACAAGAGCAGCAAAAATTCCAAAAGGCACAGTGAGCTAGGGGAGAGAGGTTGAAAGTAAGATTGACTGTTATGTAAGGCATTTATATTTTACCATAAATATGATTGGAAACACTTGGAGAATTTGAATGCAAAAGTGACAAGATCTGAGACATGTTTTAAGAAGAATATTCCAGCTACTGGGTAGAGAGTAGAATATAGGGAATGAGGAATAAATGTAAGAAAACCAGTAAACTATCAACTTCAATAACCCAGGTGAGTGATGCTGGTAAATTTTACTACTTGAAGGCCATATAGGTGTCAATAAATGGTCACATCTGGAAAAATTTTAAGCTACACCTAAAAACTTGCTAATAGTTTAAATGTGGGTTCTGGGAGAAGAGAAGGATTTGGCCTGGGCAACTAGATGTGTGGTGGTGATGTTTTCAAAGATTGGGTAGATTGGTGGAGAGCAGTTTAAAGGATGAGAAAGGAAGGTATCAACAGTTTTGTTTTGGACATCCAGGCTAGAGATTCTGATTGGTGATGTACACACCTAAGAATCATCAGTGAATATATGGTGTTTAGAGCCACAGGAATGGATGAAATAATCTAAAGAATAAATTTGGATCAATAAAGAGGGGGTCTGAGGATGAGTTCTAGTGGAAATGCAACATTAAAAGGTCAAGGAAGAAGATACTGAGAAGTAACTTCTGCAGTCAGAGGAAATCCAGGAGATTCTGTTGTCCCAGAAGGTAAGTGATGAAACAATTTCAAGAAAGATCAGATGCTAGTGAGAGGACGTGTATGATGGAAATTATGAAAGGATCATTGAATTTAACATTGTAGAGAGTGCTGCTGATGTTGACAAGGAAAGTTTAAGTGGAGACATATGGGAGACTGCTTGGCTAGCATGGATTCAAGAAGAAAAGTGAGGTAAGGGAATGGAGACAGTCAATCTAGGCAACTCCTTCTGAATTATTCTATTATAAAAAGGAGCAGAGAAGAGGAGCAGTAGTTAGAGGAGGTTAGAAACTACAGAAGATATTTATTTCCTTTAAATTCCATAAAAAAGGAAACATTTAAAATGAAGAAGAAGAGAGATGATTACAATAAAAATGTTTTTGAGTAGGCACAAGGAGAAGGAATTCAATGCACAGAAGAAGGAGTTGGTTTTTGATAGTTGCAGGGACACTTCAGCAATTATAAGACGGAAGGAAGAATATATGAGTGCAGATGAAGTTTGGATGTTGATTTAGAGGGGAAATCATAGGAGATTCTTTTCCTATTGTTTCAATATTTTATTTAAAAAGATTCAAAGCCATCAGCTGATGTTCAGAAAGAAAGAGAGGGTGTTGGAGACTGAAGGGAGAGTTAAAAGTATGAAGTAATAGTCTTACAGAGTGGGAAAGTAATTTCACTAAGATAGTATGATAGGATTGTTAAGCAGTGCTGAGAGTCCACTTGAGAATTGAGGTTATAAATCTAAAATGATATTTATCAGCATGCTGTATATTCTATTCTAGTCATATTTAGATGTTTGGATAGAGATATAGTGTGAATATAGAGAATTATGTGCAATCAGGGTAAAGATTATTTTGCACAAGTACAATGTGAGGATAGAGGGTCAAGGTAGTGAGAATATGTGCAAGGAAGTATTATGGTGATAACATACAGGATGCAAAATACAAGGGAGCTCACATGGTAGATAAGTGGGTTGAAAGTCCTAATGAAGTTGAAGAATTGCAGGTACTGAAGTATAAGAGAAGATGAGCTGGACATATAGAAAGACATATAGAAAGTTGAGGAGCAAGACACTTGAAATTGGCATGATTTATATATTGGAAATTATGCAGTGATCAGTGATGAAAGATTAGTTATAACAGCAGCAAAATGATGATTGGGACTAAGGAGGTTAAGAAAGTGAGAGGACAAAGTGTTAAATATTTAAGTCAAAAATAATAACAGCCGTAGTATCCACACAGGTATAGCAAGGCTCGTACTATAATCTTCAATAAGGGTGACACAAAAGTTAGTATAAATCTGCATTAATGAAGGATGACCGATACTATTAGTGAGGAATACTTGGTGATAGTTGCTTCTAAGAAGTATTTTTGAGGAGGAGGGAGAGAAATAAATAAGGGTCTGGAAGCATAAACTAAGATGAAGAAATATATACATAAACTCTTACTTCTGGGCTCTGAGATATAAGGTCTAAGTTTGGGGGAAATCTGACATGGGGATAGCAATGTTTCCCTACAGAGTCTGTGTCCTTGACTTCCACTGATACCAATGGAAATGCTTTGCCTTGTTGGAAGGTGTGCACTACCTATCTTCCTTTTGCCCCTGTAGATCTATTTTCCATCTTTCTCTACCCTGTTCTTTTCCCTGGGTGGCTGACTTATGTAAACTTCATCCTTTGTCCTCCAGCTTCAGGTTGGGATTTGTCAACAGGAGATTGGAGGGGAAGAGGAGAATGAAGACACAATATTTACTTCCCCTGTTACTCTCCTGTTGGGTTCTGTGTTCACTACTGTATTCCTTAACTAAAAATCCCCTAAAGATCTGTTACGTGGCCTTCTACACAGTTCTTTTACTTTCTATGTTTTGTTAACTGCTCTTTGCTTTTGTTATTTCAAGCCTAGGCATGGTCATTTTACTCTAGTCCTAAGGTATTGTATTCTACCTTGTGGTTTCCCTACACCCTGTCCATAGTTTTGCAAATAACTTTTTTCAAATTGCCAACTTTGAGTAAGCTGCTTCCCACTACAATAATGACAAAATACAGTAAATGGTGTTATTGTTGCCCCCCCAAAATGGATCCTTAAATGGGATTCTGAAATTGCATTGTTCATATAGTTGAGAAATGCACAGTTAACTCTTTTGCTGTGGAGAAATAGGAATAACTCAGAGTATGTTGTAGCATGTAATATGTGCATGCAATATGCAGTGAGGCTAGGTAAAAGACAAAGTGTTTCAAGATCAAGGACTGTGTTGATCCTTTACTACAACCACAACAGTAGTTATAAAGATTGTAGTATCAGCTAGCCTACTATGAAAGGTATACAGTACAACCAACTTTTGACATATTGATAGTTTCTGATTAGATGGTCAACAAGGCATTGAAATAATTACTAGTATACAGTTGTTATAATACAATGATCATTATCTTATCATTGGTTCTGTTATATGTTCATTGCTTTGGGTGGGGTAAAGGTTTTTTGTGTTTAAGTCTCCAAATTTTTATATGTGCTCTGGGACCTCAGTTAACCTTATTAAGTTCTATATTAGAGGTTAAATTAAGGTAAGTTATTACTATGCAAATAAAAGTTACCAAATGTTCCAGAGATAAATCAAGAAAATGTGGCAGTTACCATGTCCTGGGCAATATTAAGAAACCTATGAAGTTACTCTTTTTGGTGGTTATAGCACTGTAGACTTTGCTGAGAAAAACTACCTATCATGTCATGTATAATTTCAACTACTGTCAACAATTTTTCTCTGGTCCCAGAGAATTTAGAAAGTTGTGTGTTATAGTCTGAATACTGGCTTATTCATATACCTTTCTAGGACAAGTTAATTTACTATCTCTGGGTCATGTTTTCCTTGTTTGCAGAATTTGATTATTACACTACTTTCTAGTATTTTTGTGATAAAAAGCATAAGATAATGAATGTGGCCAGCACAGTGCTCAGAACGTAGAAATGTGTGATGGAAGCTCTATCCTAATCCCCAGACCAAAATTCTACCTTGGGAAAATCACTGAAACTTTATCAAGAACACTTAGGATTTCTTTTTTTAAACTTTAAAAAAAAATTTAAACTTTATTTTATATTGGTGTATAGTTGATTAACAATGTTGTGACATTTATGATTTCCGAATAGAAAAATTAAGAACAAGTAGGGTGGTAATGCTCTAATGAGTGTGTGTGTGTGTGTTTGTGTGTGTGCACGTGTGTGTTGTGTGTGTTTGTGTGGTGAAGGATGTGGTGTTACAGCATCTGGCATTCAGGAAATTCTATAGGCTTTACCAAATACTTGCTTGACAGGAGAAAACATTGCTTTAGTCAGAATATTTATTTGAAATTACAAAATTATCATTCAGGCCTTGTTATGGGTTGAATTATGTCCCCTCAAAAAAGGTGTGTTTAAGTTCTAACCCTCATTACTTCAGAAGGAGATCTTATTTAAAAATAGGGTCATTGCAGATGTAATTAGTTAAGATGAGGTCATACTAGAGTAGGGTGAGCCCCTAATCCAGTATGAGTTATGTCTTTAGTAGAAGATAGTCATAGAATACCATGTGGCAATAAATGCAGAAATTGGCAGTGATCCAGCTACAAACCAAAGAATACCAGAGATTTCTGGGAAGCAACCAGAAGCTAGAAAGACGCAAGGAAGAATTTTCCTTACAGGTTACAGAGGGAGCATGGACCTGTTGATACCTTGATTTTGGACTTCTAGCTTCCAAAACTGTGAAAGAATAAATGTCTGTTATCTTTTAAAATGTCTGTTGGCACTTTGTTATGGCAGTCCTAGGAAATAAATACAGACTTAAAAGTTAGATACAAAGAGTTGAAATCAGTGGGGGAATAGCTTTCAGAACTCTGCTTGGCTATGTCGAATCACTCAAAGAGATGTGGTTCCCAATCACCTAAAGGTCACCAGCTCTAGGGTGACAACTGAAAACATGACATATATCCCACAAAGGACAGAGATCACAGCACTTCTCTTACGAAGAGTGTGAGATATTGGGTTTGTCTTGAACATTTTCCCTTTATTTATGTTTTAGTTTTTATCCTATTATTTAACCAAATAGATGATGTTTTCAGACATTTTTCTTTATTACATTTTTAGTCTCTCATTTGTCCAAATAATGATTTAAGCAAATTCAAAATATTTTATTACTATTTTCTCAAAACAAAAAATAGCTAACTGCATCCTGACCCTCCAAATTGAGAACTTTCACAATGGATTAAAAATTAATGGCTCCGGTGATCACCAAAAAAGAGAAATTATTACACTACTACAAATGTTAGACATTATCTTAATGAAGAGATGCTGTTATAACAAACTCTCTTTATTGTTCTTTACAACCAACAGAAAAAAACACACAAAAGAAGGGAAATGTGAATTGTTTTCTTTAAAAAATAGATTGATTTTTAAAGCAAGAACACGTTTATATACATGTATGTTGTTTAGGTTAAAACACATTGAAGAGAAACAATTTGGAGACAAATATTAAAACATCCTCCTAATTAGTTAAAGTCATTTCTTTAAATATCCAGTTATCACTTCTATACCACTTATGCTGATACTAGAGTGATTTTCTGTATGGAAGAATGTCTTCCAGATAAGTATACTTTGGAGAAGGAGTGATAGTGACAAAATTGTTGAGCTATTAAAAGTTTAATATAGTTTCCATAGGAAAGACTTTGTGGAGTACTCCTGGCAAGATCATTTAGGAAAATAATCAAGCCATGTAGACAGGCAGATCAGCCAGGAAGGAAATCAGATATAAAATGAGAACCACAGGAATCAGAATTATTTGAATATGCTTGCTTTATTTACAAAAAGACTGAGCAAAATATCTAATTAAACAAAAAATAAGTTTCCAAAGGAAAGATTAAATATCCACAACATAGAATATGAATAAAGATAACAAATGCCAAACATTCAACTACAACAAACTGTGAAATTAATTTCCCTCTGCCTAATGGAGAACAAACAATGGCTTTCCATGTTTGTAACTTATCAAGTACATTCCTCAGGGAATAATTTATTCTTATTAAAGCTTTGAATTAAAATTTTGTATTAGATTTACTTCACCATAAAAACAAAATTCTAACTTCCATACTTTTATTTCAATAATAATGTGTGATCTTTAAAAAGCAGAAGATAAATTAGACATTAGCAGTATTTTCTAGAGCTGTGCAACACAGAGTAGGGTCTGCAGACAAGGCTGCTGTGCAAGATATTTGTTACCAGAATGTAGTAAGTACAAAGATTACAAATTTTAAAACTTTTCTAGCAGTTGACATTATCATGACATCTAAGCCTGTGGTCAGTGGACTCTTCTCATTGAAAAGAGTCTAGAGAAATTTGGATGTTGTTGAACTTGTAGATGAGTTCCATAGAACAGGAGCTTCATACTAGCCATTCATAGTTGGACCATATATAGATCTATGACAGAAAACAAAACAAAATAAAACAAAACACTCTGTATCACAGATAGTTTGAGAAACACTGGTATAGCAGCAGCAACATGGAGTCTGGAATCAGAAAAGCCTAATTTCAAATTCCACACCATAATTCTTATTTCATGTAATCTTGAGGATGTTGCTTGACTTCAAAAAATGGAGATGGAAGTTTTTAGCCCAGAGGGTAGTGAGAATATTAAATGAAATGCCTTGACAACAAATAACAGAGTGACTCACCAGTGCTTCACAGGTATCCAACTAACTTCACTTCCTGTACTTCCTTTCCCACTAGGCCACCACCACCACCAGCATGGGCAAATCTAGTCTTCTAGGAGAAACAACACACTTTCTAATGCGACCATGAAGTAGCACAGTTAGTAACTTTAAGTTGAAATTCTCTGGATAAAATAGCGAAACCATAATATACTATATGTGTATGTGTATATATAACATTTAATTATCTTTCAATTATAGTCTAATAAATCAACTGCCAAACAGGATTTCCTAAATCCTCCCTAACATGCTTCCATGAATTTGACTTTTCTTTCCAATCAAGCTCTAAATATCAGTAAAGGCGTAATCTTACTCCTTGTGCTCCAGTACATAAGTTACTTCAAATAAAAATCTGGATACAATTCAAACCTACTCAGATTGATTAAAGCATATATATTTTTTCTTTTTTCCAAACATTCCTACATATTTCTGAATAGAGACCTCACTGTTCACATGCTTAGATGTGTATTCTATGCCACTTCTTACTTGTACTGTATAGATACATCACTAAAATGAACAGATAGGGACAATAAAAGATGGTCACAAATTTTATCCATTAAATTTCACCTCAAAAATACAAAATAGAAGAAATGTAAGACAGATGTCCGAAGCTCAATGTGAGGAGGAGAACACAAATAAAACTATGGCTAGTATTTAAAGTTTAGGTCATCACACAATCTGAGAAGCAGCAAGGCAGCCCCCACCATTCAGAGGGCCTATAAAATGTGACTCTCCATCTTGCAATTCCAATCACGTTAAATTTACAAAAACATAACTTAGAAACCTAAAGAAAAAATACAATGGAATAATATGGATGTTAAAACATCTTTTAGGATGAAATTAGGAAGGCTCTAAGGTTACATATTTTTTCCACTGTAGACCACACTCTTTGTCTTGAAAATAAGTATTATAATTGATATGAGCAAAGGGTGTGAATAGGAAGTTCCCAGGAAAAGAAATGCAAATGGTTAAATAAATACATGAGAAGATCAATATTGCTCATAATTAAAGAAATAATAATTAAAATGCTAATGACATTTCTTGTATTTCACATTGGCAAAGATTAAAATGTTTGTTAAAATACAGTATTGATGAGTGTGTAGAGGAGAAAGAAATATTCATTATGATCCAAATTGGTGCCACAATCTAGAAGAAAGAAAAATGGTTTCTATCAAATTTGAAAAGACACATACCCTTTAACAAAGAAACTCTATTGTTAGGAGTTTACTATAAAATCACCTTGCAAAAATTTAGCAAAATATGTAAATGGGGTTGTTAATGTCTTCAGTGCTAATAGTATGAAAAAATGGAATACTCTAAATATCCATCAAGATGAGGCTAGAAGAACAAATTATGGTACATAATAAAAAAATGTTTGAGTAGCAATCACCATCCATCTTATTTCAGTAATATAAGGTGTGTTGTATAAGAGGAGTTGTCAGGAAACAGGTGGCACATTCAAATTAGGATAATTTGAGGACTGTTTGATAATAGATCTTTTTAAAGCAGTGAGCAAGGTACAGGGGCACAAGGAATAGTAATTGCTCTGGGGCTAGTTTCAGTGGAACACTTACAACCCCTAAACTTCCTGAGAGGCAGCAGGAAGGAGCTACCAGAATCTAGAAATAAAGAGACTTATAGAGGTGTCTGCCCTGAGAGAGGACTCGTAGAAGAACAAAGCCTGCTTCAAACAAGTCAAAAGGGAGGGGACTAGATAAATAAGTCTTCACCCCTCATTCTCATCACTACTTCTGACTTCTTTCTGGAGCTTCTGATTGGCCCAACAAATTAGAAGCCAGAGCTAAGGAAGCTTATTGAGAGTAGTCTTTTGGGGTAAAGTAGGGATATGGAGAAACACAAAGAGGATATCCAACATAGTGTGTGTATACACACATGCACACACATACACAAACAAGAGAAAGGGAGATATCTGCCTGTCCTCATTATATTTATCAAAGTATTAACTATGGTTATTAACTATGGTAAAGTGAAATTTGAAATGAATTTTACTTTTGTTATACTTTTCAGAGTAGTTTTTTTTTCTTACCAGATGGATATGATTTTTATATTTAGAAACAATAATAAAGGTATTTTTCTGGTGCAAACAACAACACAAGATTGGTGGTAGTCCAAAAGAAAAAGATAGAGGAAAGAAGACATGATCCAAAATTGGAAACAAGTTCTCCTTAACCCTGCTTAAGCCTACTTGACCATCCAGTAGCTCATGTAGTTACTAGCACTTTGTAGCAAAAGAAACCAAACAAAGCAAAAGCTTAGCGTTAAAGAAGTACATTGTGAAAAACTTTCCCAAATGATGCAGAAGCAGACGGTATGAGAATTAAAGACTCAAAAGCCTATTTCCACATAACTTCAAGTTGTGAGTCAGAATACAGAGTGCACCAGAACTCTATTTTCTCAAAATAGATAGAGATGATTTCACTACCATGATTTTTAGAAAGATCATGGATCCCAGGACAAAAGAGAGTTAGAAATCAGGACAAAGATAGAAAAATTGCATTTGTGTTAGCAATGCTTAATATTAATTGCAACTAAATAAAGCTTAACATGAAATTCTGACTTGTTTTCCAAGAAAATATTTTCATTTGTATATATAGCAATGACAAAGCAGAGATGTGAAGTATTTAAATCTCAGCTCAAATACTTACATGTACCCTTGACCTTGAAAATCCACCACACTACATCTACAGATCAGAATATTCCCCAGCATGAGAGATAGTATGACTCAAGCTCACACAGGTTTCTGATTTTTTTTTCCTATTAGAATAACTCTAAGAATTATTCTAAGAATATCCAAGTGTACCAGCAATTTGGCCATTATACTTATCAGGAGTAGAGGTGACCTGTAGGCGTCCAGCTGTCTTTTCTCATTAATGACTTATTTGTACACACAATATCTCCTCCAAGAGACATCAGACAAATAGTGCCTGCCCTCTGACCAAGCCTCCTCTTGTGTCTTTGTCTGCCACAACTGTTGCTTTGTATTATGTGATATTCTGGGTTGTGGACCATTTAGCTTCAATCTTCTAAAGCATCTTTCAAGAAATACTGGGGCTTTTATATTCCTGGAACTATACTAGACACAGTGTGTAGAGGACAGAGATAGACCAATGAACAATGCAGTTATAAACTCTACCCTCATGGAGCTTTAGGATAGGTGGGTGCGATGTTCAATTTTGTGTGTCAACTTGGCTAACCCATAGTTCTCAGATATTTGGTCAAACAACACTTTGGATATTGGTATGAAGATATTTTTAGATGAGATTAACATTTAAATCAGTCAACTTTGAGTAAAGCAGATTATTCTCCATAGTGTGGGTTGACCTCATCTAATCAGTTGAAGGCCTTTAGAGAAAACAGACGGAGTTGCCCCACGGAAAAGAGTTATTTCTGAAGACTGCCTTTGGACCCCATCTACAGCATGAATTCTTTCCTGGATTTTGGATTTGCCAGCCTTCATAACTGCATAAGCCAGTTCTTTAAAATAAATCTCTCTCTCTCTCTCTCTTTCTCTCTCTCTCTCTCTCTCTCTCTCTCTCTCTCTCTCTCTCTCATATATATATAGATGAGATAAAGAAGAGAGCTCTCACCAGGAACTGAATCAGCTGGCACTTTGATCTTGAACTGTCCAGCCTCCATATTGTTTAAGGCACCCAGTCTATGGTATTCCATTAAGTAGCCCAAACTGATTAAGACACCAAAAATAACAAGATCCTCCTTCATTTTTTCAGTCTTCTGCAGTACCAGAAACAGTTTTCTGAACATTTGGATAAGTAGAGACCACCTTCTTCCAAACAGTTTTGAAAATGAATATGTGCCTACTTTTCTCTCTACATATTATATACTTACATACTTTATGCCACATATTCCATAAGCCAACAAAGACCTCTAATTTTTATCATTTGAAGGACTCCATGACACAAACTACCTGCTTTCTCTGATAATTGATCTGTTTCCACCCTGATACAGGTACTGATTAAAAGTAGATCTCTAGAACTACAGTATGCAGCTCGAACTTTCAGCCCCACATTACTAAACTCTGTGTGCCAGTGGGTTTTATGGTACATAAACTTGGTAAGTCAATATATTTAAAAGATATAGACCTGGCACTTCTACATGGAAGAACTAAAATAATAATGTTAGTTTTAGTATACTCTATAGTTATTGTTGTACCCAAAAGCTTTCTTCCTAACCAATATATGTGGGTCTACTTAGAAATTGCTGGAATCAATACAGTGTGTACAGCGATTATTTAGGAGTCATCCCCTTAACATGCAACTTTTCTGACGACCCTACAAAGTCAGCCTTCACATTGTTGTAATGATTTTGGTCTTAGCTGACTAAGTATTTATTACAATCACTTATCATAGACAATTTTAAGAACAACTTATAATTTTATATTTATCATACTCTTATGGCTGTCAACCATGCCTATAATTGATTCC
The DNA here is from genome assembly GCF_026419965.1 of Kogia breviceps. NCBI lineage: Eukaryota > Metazoa > Chordata > Mammalia > Artiodactyla > Physeteridae > Kogia > Kogia breviceps. The sequence continues at coordinate 28,829,978 of NC_081328.1, forward strand.
CACCTTGTACTAGTTGCTTCATGGATCTTGTTTAGAAAAAATTCATTTAATTATAACTGATATAGCTGATATATGTTTGTCATCAGTTTTGAAGGTTCATTATTACTGTTTTTCTCTATGGTTCTTTTTTTTAAGGATCTTTTTTTTTAACGTCTTTATTGGAGTATAATTGCTTTATAATGGTGTGTTAGTTTCTGCTCTATAACAAAGTGAATCAGCTATACATATACATATGTCCCCATATCTCTTCTCTCTTGCATCTCCCTCCTTCTCACCCTCCTTATCCCACCCCTTTAGGTGGTCACAAAGCAAAGAGCTGATTTACCTATGCTATATGGCTCCTTCCCACTAGCTATCTATTTTAAGTTTAGTAGTGTATATATGTCCATGCCACCCTCTCACCTGGTCCCAGTTTACCCTTCCCCTTCCCATGTCCTCAAGCGCATTCTCTGTAAGTCTGTGTCTTTATTCCCATCTTGCCCCGAGGTTCTTCATGACTTTTTTTTTTTTTTTTTTTTTTTTTTTTTTTAAGATTCTATATATATGTGTTAGCATACAGTATTTGTTTTTCTCTTTCTGACTTACTTCACTCTGTATGACAGATGCCAGGTGCATCCAGCTCACAACAAATAACTCAATTTTGTTTCATTTTATGGTTGAGTAATATTCCATTGTATATATGTGCCACATCTTCTTTATCCATTCATCTGTTGATAGACACTTAGGTTGCTTGCACGTCCTGGCTATTGTATATCGAGATGCAATGAATATTTTGGTACATAACTCTTTTTGAATTATGGTTTTCTCCAGGTATATGTTCAGTAATGGGATTGCTGGGTCATATGGTAGTTCTATTTGTAGTTTTTTAAGGAACCTCCATACTGTTCTCCATAATAGCTGTATCAATTTACATTCCAGCCAACAGTGCAAGAGTTTTCCCTTTTCTCCACATCCTCTCCAGCATTTATTGTTTGTAGATTTTTTGATGATGGCCATTCAGACCAGTGTGAAATGATATCTCATTGTAGTTTTGATTTTCATTTCTCTAATGATTAATGACGTTGAGCATTCTTTGATGTGTTTGTTGGCAATCTGTATATCTTCTTTGGAGAAATGTCTATTTAGGTCTTCTGCCATTTTTGGATTGGGTTGTTTGTTTTTTTGATATTGGGCTGTATGTGCTGCTTGTAAATTTTGGAGATTAATCCTCTGTCAGTTGCTTCACCTGCAAATATTTTCTCCCATTCTGAGGGTTGTCTTTTCATCTTGTTTATGGTTTCCTTTGCTGTGCAAAAGCTTCTAAGTTTCATTAGGTCCCATTTGTTTATTTTTGTTTTTATTTCCATTTCTTTAGGAAGTGGGTCACAAAGGATCTTGCTGTGATTTATGTCATAGAGTGTTCTGCCTATGTTTTCCTCTAAGAGTTTGATAGTGTCTGGCCTTAGATGTAGGTCTTTAATCCATTTTGAGTTTATTTTGTGTATGGTGTTAGGCAGTGTTCTAATTTCATGCTTTTACATGTAGCGGTCCAGTTTTCCCAACACCAGTTTTGAAGAGGCTATCTTTTCTCCATTGCATATTCTTGCCTCCTTTATCAAAGATAAGGTGACCATATGTGTGTGGGTTTATCTCTGGGTTTTCTCTCCTGTTCCGTTGATCTATATTGCTGTTTTTGTGCTAGTACCATATTGTGTTGATTACTGTAGCTTTGTAGTATCGTCTGAAGTCAGGGACACCTGATTCCTTCACCTCCATTTTTCTTTCTCAATATTGCTTTGGCTATTTGGGATCTTTTGTGTTTCCATGCAAATTGTGAATTTTTTTTCTAGTTCTGTAAAGAATGCCAGTGGTACTTTGATAGGGATTGCATTGAATCTGTAGATTGCTTTGGGTAGTAGAGTCATTTTCACAATGTTGATTCTTCCAATACAAGAACATGGTATATCTCTCCATCTATTTGTACCATCTAATTTCATTCATCAGTGTCTTATAATTTTCTGCATACAGGTCTTTTGTCTCCTTAGGTAGGTTTATTCCTAGGTATTTTATTCTTTTTGCTGCAATGGTAAATGGGATTGTTTTCATAATTTCACTTTCATATTTTTCATCTTTAGGGTATAGGATTGCAAGAGATTTCTGTGCATTAATTTTGTATCTAGCTACTTAACAAATTCATTGATTATCTCTTATAGTTTTCTGGTAGCATATTTAGGATTCTCTCTGTATAATATTATGTCATCTGCAAACAGTGACAGCTTTACTTCTTTCCCAATTTAGATTCACTTTATTTCTTTTTCTTCACTCATTTCTGGGGCTAAACTTCCAAAACTATGTTGAATAAGAGTGGTGAGAGTGGGCAACCTTGTCTTGTTCCTGATCTTAGTGTAAATGGTTTCAGTTTTCCACCATTGAGGACGATGTTGGCTGTAGGTTTGTCATATATGGCCTTTATTATGTTGAGGAAAGTTCCCTCTATGCCTACTTTCTGCAGTGTTTTTATCATAAATGCATGTTGAATTTTGTCAAAAGCTTTCTGTGCCTCTACTGAGATGATCATATTGTTTTTCTCCTTCAGTTGTTAATATGGTGTGTCATATTGATTGATTTGCATATATTGAAGACTCCTTGTATTCCTGGGATAAACCCCACTTAATCATGGTGTCTGATCCTTTCAATGTGTTGGATTCTGTTTGGTAGTATTTTGTTGAGGATTTTTGCATCTTTGTTCATCAGTGTTATTGGCCTGTAGTATTCTTTTTTTCTGACATCTTTGTCTGGTTTTGGTATCAGGGTGAGGGTGGCCTCGTAGAATGAGTTTGGAGTGTTCCTCCTTCAGCTGTATTTCGGAAGAGTTTGAGAAGGATATGAGTTAGATCTTCTCTACATGTTTCATAGAATTTGCCTGTGAAGCCATCTGGTCCTGGGCTTTTGTTTCTTGGAAGATTTTTAATCAGTTTCAATTTCAGTGCTTGTTGTGTTCATATTTTCTGTCTTCCTGATTCAGTCTCAGAATGTTGTGCATTTCTAAGAATTTGTCAATTTCTTCCCAGTTGTTCATATTATTGGCATATAGGTGCTTGTAGTAATCTCTCATGATCCTTTGTATTTCTGCAGTTTCCATTGCTACTTCTCCTTTTTTATTGCTAATTCTATTGATTTGAATCTTCATCCTTTTTTTTTTGTAGGGTCTGGCTAACGGTTTATCAATTTTGCTTATCTTCTCAAAGGACCACCTTTTAGTTTTATCTTTGCTATCATTTCCTTCATTTGTTTTTCATTTATATCTAATCTGATCTTTATGATTTCTTTCCTTCTGCTAACTTTGGGTTTTGTTGTTGTTGTTGTTCTTTCTCTAATTGCTTTAGTTGTAAGGATAGGTTGTTTATTTGAGTTGTTTCTTGTTTCTTAAGGTAGGATTCTATTGCTATATACTTCCTTCTTAGAATTGTTTTTGCTGCATCCCATAGGTTTTGGGTCATTGTGTTTTCATTGGCATTTGTTTCTAGGTATTTGTAGATTTCCTCTGTGATTTCTTCAGTGATCTATTGGATATTAAGTAGTGTATTGTTTAACCTCCATGTGTTTGTATTTTTTACAGTTTTTTTCCTGTAATTGATACCTAATGTCATAGCATTGTGGTCAGAAGAGGTACTTGATATGATTTAAATTTACCAAGTTTTGATTTGTGACCCAAGATATGATCTATCCTGAAGAATGTTCCATGAGCACTTGAGAAGCAAATGTATTCTCTTGTTTTTGGATGGAATATACTATATATATCAATTAAGTCCATCTTGTTTAATGTATCATTTAAAGCTTGTGTTTCCTTATTTATTTTCACTTTGGATGATCTGTCCATCAGTGAAAGTGAGGTGTTAAAGTACCCTACTATGACTGTGTTACTGTCAATTTCCTCTTCTATGGCTGTAAGTATTTGCCTTATTTATTGAGGTGCTCCTATGTTGGGTGCATAAATATTTACAATTGTTATATCTTCTTTTGGATTGATCCCTTGATCATCATGTAGTGTCCTTCTTTTGTCTCTTGTAACAGTCTTTGTTTTAAAGTCTATTTTGTCTGATATGAGAATTGCTACTCCAGCTTTCTTTTGACTTCCATTCGCATGGAATATCTTTTTCCATCCCCTCATTTTCAGTCTGTATGGGTCTCTAGGTATGAAGTGGGTCTTTTGTAGACAGCATATATACGGGTCTTGTGTTTCTATCCATTCAGCCATTCTGTGTCTTTTGGTGGGATCATTTAATACATTTACCTTTAAGGTCATTATCGATATGTATTTTCCTGTTATCATTTTCTTAATTGTTTTGGGTTTATTTTTGTAGGTCTTTTTCTTCTCTTTTCTTTCTTCCCTATAGAAGTTCCTTTAGCATTTGTTGTAAACCTGGTTCGGTGGTTCTGAATTGTCTTAGTTTTGCTTGTCTGTAAAGGTTTTAATTTCTCCATCAAATTTGAATGAGATTCTTGCTGGATAGAGTACTCTTGGTTGTAGTTTTCTCCTTCATCACTTTAAACATGCCCTGCCGCTCCCTTCTCGCTTGCAGAGCTTCTGCTGGAAGATCAGCTGTTAACCTTATGGGGATTCTGTTGTGTTATTTGTTGTTTTTGCCTTGCTGCTTTTAATATGTTTTCTTTGTATTTAATTTTTGATAGTTTGATTAATATGTGTCTTGGCATTGTTCTCCTTGGATTTATCCAAGGAGATCTCTGGATAAATGTGTGGGATCTCTGTTCTTCCTGCACTTGATTAATTATTTCCTTTCTCATATTAGGGAAGTTTTCAACTATAATCTCTTCAAATATTTTCTGTCTCTTTCTTTATCTCTTCTTCTTCTGGGACCCCTATAATTCGAATGTTTTGCATTTAATATTGTCCCAGAGGTCTCTCAGACTGTCCTCATTTTTTTTTCTTTATTATGCTCTGAAGGAGTTGTTTCCACTATTTTATCTTCCAGGTCACTTATCCATTCTTCTACCTCAGTTATTCTGCTATTGATACCTTCTAGAGAATTTTTAATTTCACTTAGTGTGTTGTTCATCACTGTTTGTTTTCTCTTTAGTTCTTTTAGGTAATTGTTAAACATTTATTGTATTTTCTCCATTCTCTTTCCAAGATTTTGGATCATCTTTACTGTCATTATTCTGAATTGTGTTTCAGGTAGACTGCCTATTTCCTCTTCATTTTTTAGGTCTGCTGGGTTTTTGCCTTGCTCCTTCATCTGCTGTGTGTTCCTCTGTCTTCTCATTTTTCTTGCTGTGTTTGGGCTCTCCTTTTCACAGGTTGCAGGTTTGTTGTTCCCTTTGTTTTCTGTGTCTGTTCCCAGTGGCTAAGGTTGCTTCAGTGGGTTGTGTATGCTTCCTGCTGGAGGGGACTGGTGCCTGTGTTCTGGTGGATGAGGCTGGATCCTGTCTTTCTGGTGGGCAAGTCCACGTCTGGTGGTGTGTTTTGGGGTGTCTGTGCCCTTATTATGATTTTAGGCAGCCTCTCTTCTAATGGGCAGCAGACAGTCTGCTAAAGGATGGGGTTGTGTTCCTGTGTTGCTAGTTGTTTGGCATAGGGTGTCCACTCTGTAGCTTGCTGGTCGTTGATTGGAGCTGGGTCTTGGTATTGAGATGGAGATCTCTTCGAGATTTTTGCCCTTTGATATTCCATGGAGCTGGAAGGTCTCTTGTGGACCAGACGCACAGCCTTGTTTCCTGGCTGGAACATCAAGAGACTTTCATGCACACAGCTCAGAATAAAAGGGAGAAAAGAAAGAAAGAAAGAAAGAAAGAAAGAAAGAAAGAAAGAAAGAAAGAAAGAAAGAAAGAAAGAAAGAAAGAAAGAAAGAAAGAAAGAAAGAAAGAAAGAAAGAAAGAAAGAAAGAAAGAAAGAAAGAAAGAAAGAAAGAAAGAAAAGAAAGAAAGAAAAAGAAAGAAAGAAGATAAAATTTTAAAAAGTAAAATAAAATAAAGTTAATAAAATAAAAATGAAAGATAGGGCTTCCATGGTGGTGCAGTGGTTGAGAGTCTGCCTGCTGATTCAGGGGACATGGGTTCATGCCCCGATCTGGGAAGATCCCACATGCCGCACAGTTGCTAGGCCCATGAACCATGGCCACTGAGCCTGTGCATCCAGAGCATGTGCTCCGCAATGGGAGAGGCTACAACAGTGAGAGGCCCACATACCACAAACATAAATAAATAAATAGATAAATAAATAAATAAATAAATAAAAGATAATTATTTTTAAAAATTTTAAGTAATAAAAAAAAGAAAGAAGAGAGCCACCAAACCAAAAACAAATCCACGAATGATAACATGTGCTTAAAACTATACTAAAAAAAAAAAAAAGAAAGAAAGAAAAATAAAAGGACAGATAGAACACTAGGACAAATGGTAAAAGCAAAGCTATACAGATAAAATAACACACAGAAGCATACACATACATACTCACAAAAAGAGAAAAGGGGGGAAAAAAAGTATATATCATTGCTCCCAAAGTCCACCTCCTCAATTTGAGATGATTCTTTGTTTATTCAGGTATTCCACAGTTGCAGGGTACATCAAGTTGATTGTGGAGATATAATCTGCTGCTCCTGAGGCTACTGGGAGTAATTTCCCTTTCTCTTCTTTCTTTGCACAGTTCCTGCGGTTCAGCTTTGGATTTGGACCTGTCTCTGCTTGTAGGTTGCCTGAGGGCATCTGTTCTTCACTCACACAGGACTGGGTTAAAGAAGCAGCTGATTTTGGGGCTCTGGCTAATCAGGCTGGGAGGAGGGATGGGTACAGAATGCAGGGCGAGCCTGTGGCAACAGAGGCCAGCTTGACGTTGCACCAGCCTGAGGCATGCAGTGTGTTCTCCAGGGGAAGTTTTCCCTGAATCACGGGACTCTGGCAGTGGTGGGATGCACAGGCTCTTGGGAGGAGAGGTGTGGATAGTGACCTGTGCTTGCACACAGGGTTCTTGGTGGTTGCAGCAGCAGTGTTAGAGTTTCATGCCCATCTCTGGTGTCTGTGCTAATAGCCACAGTTCACGTCCATTTCTGGAGCTCCTTTAAGCCATGCTCTTAATCCCCTCCCCTTGTGCCCCAGGAAATAAAGAGGCAAGAAAAAGTCTCTTGTCTCTTTGGCAGCTCCAGACTTTTTCCCAGACTCTCACCCAGCTACCTGTGGTGCACTAACCCCCTTCAGGCTGTGTTCACACAGCCAATCCCAGTCCTATCCCTGGGGTCTGACCTCCAAAGCCAGAGCCTCAGCTCCTAGACCCCACCCATCCCGGCGTGGGAGCAGACACTCCTCTTGGGCTGTTGAGTGCTGGTCAGCACTGATCCTCTGTGAGAGAATCTCTCCACTTTGCCCTCTGCACCCCTGTTGCTTCACTGTCCTCTGTGGTTCTGAAACTTCCCCCCTCTGCCACCTGCAGTCTCCAGCTATGAAGGGGCTTCCTAGTGTGTGGAATCCTTTCCTCCTTCACAGATCCCTCCACTGGTGCAGGTCCTGTCCCTATTCTTTTGTCTGATTTTTTTTTTCTTTTGCCCTACCCAGTCACGTGGGCAGTTTCCTGCCATTTGGGAAGTCTGAGGTCTTCTGCCAGCATTCAATAGGTGTTCTGTAGGAGTTGTTCCACATGTAGATGTATTTCTGATGTATTTGTGGGGAGGAAGGTGATCTCCATGCCTTACACTTCCGCCATCATGAAGCTCCCCGCTGCCACTATGGGTCTTTTAAATATTTTCAATCTGAGGTTAAGAAATGCTTTCATTCTGGCTTGCCTTCACCACTTTTGTTATCAAAACATTTCTCCAGAGTCAGCATACAGTTTGCATAATCATTCTAGTGAAAAACACATTTCTGGGTAATAAGTGACCCAACATTTAAAACTGAAAGATATCTATGTATAGGAAAAGACATCTAATGCAATTCTTCATATAATCAAAAGGAAACAGTTTTATATTATAGCCTATGTTTCCTCAGGCCTCCCAAGTGTGGAGCTAAAAATGAGGCCATTGGGATATGGATTTTGCCTTTACCTGCCCATACCACCAGCTCCCTACAGTTCTGTCCCTTTTTTATTCAAATTCTGTTGACAGCCCCTTGATGATCATCTTTGCAAGTGCATTTTAAATAGTGTGAACAACCCTCATCTGCCAACAACAGAGAGTTTTTGTAGATGCTGCTAAGCTCTTTTCTACTATTGCCATTTTACCAGGCAATGTAGATCCTTCTAGTAGGTGTTTTAGCTCCCCACTAAGCACCATTGACTTTGCTAGGTCCTGGCAAAATACATTTTCTTTGGGGACTGTGTTATTTTCCTAAGGCTGACATAAACTAAGTGCCTTAAAAAACAAAAATTATTCTCTTCCTGTTCTGTAGGCCAGAAGTCTGAAATGAAGGTATTAGTAGGGTTGTGCTCTCTCTGAATGCCCTAAGGAGAATCCGTCCATGTGTGTCCCTAGCTTTTGGCAGTAGTTGGAAATCTTTGGCACCCCTTCACTTGTAGGTGCATCAGTATAATTTCTGCTTCTATAGTCATGTGGCATTCTCCTTTTGTATACATTTCTGTCCAGATTTACTTCTTGTAAAGATATTAATAATTGGATTAGGGTGCATCCTAATCCAGTATGACCTTATTTTAACTTCATAGCCTTGGAAAAGACTCTATTTCTAAATGAGATTTCATTCATAGTTACCAGGGTTTAGGACTTAAACACACCTTTCTGAACACAGTTCAGCTCAGTACAGAGAACATGAAGCCATTAAACAAATGTTTCTTGAGGGCTTACTATGTGCTTGACACTCTTAGCACTCCTTCCAGATACTGCCACTGCCTCTCCTATTCCCATCTATCATTGCCCACCAAGCACCACAGTCTCTCTGACACCTCCTTGGGGAGTGGTCAGACCACTAATATGTGGATACCTTTCAAATGCCAGGGGTGCACAGAGTCAATGGCAAAAGTACAGATCTATGTCTTTCTCCCTTTTGTAATTGGTTCTATAAAGGAGGTACAGAAGCAGAGCTGTTTGTGCCTAAGAGTCTTAAGGAGTTTTATATAACATGGCGACTTCATTTTTGACCTCTGGTCTTCATTCTACCAAAGCCAAAAATGCAATTAAATGGGTGGGGGCTGGGCCAGTGACAACGTTAAATGAAAGACCAGGGCTATATTCAGGGAAGAAAACAAACAAGCAACAAAAAAGTCATTTTCTGACCCTATGGTTTTGAAACTGGGCCCAAATCCTCTCCCCAGGATCTTTTCTTGAGAAATATTTCTGTGAAGTCTAGGTCTCTCCTTCAAATTGATTTTTACCTGTGTTCCTCCTATACAAAGTTCATACTTACTATTTCTGTCATTAGTAACATTCAGCCTTCTGAACAATCAGCTTCATTTCAAACTATCCACACCATCTCTCCTATTTTAATTGCCAGTAGCATTCACTATTAAAGGAATGCTTAATACCATATTCTGAATATGTAAGCACAGTTTCAGAGACACCTTTATCTTAAAATGTCAGTTTTTTAGAAAAGGATCAAAAATAATGATTGTTCAGAGATTACCATTTGTTAAATTCTATACTGAGTTCTTTATATACATTATCTGATTAGATCCTCACAGATAATGAAATAAGTAGTAATATCATGTCTACTATACAAATTATGAAACTGATGTAACTGCCCTGAAATAAGTAAATTGCTAAGGTTGCATTATTGAAACTAGCACATACTTAGAACCTTTACTTTGTCTGTTGGTTCTTAACAATTTTGTATTCTGCGTTTGCCATTTTTTTTCATGTAGCACAGTACATAGGGCACTTAAAACACATTTATGATAAAAACTCTCAAAGTAGGCATAGAAGGAACCTAACTCAACATAATAAAGGCTATATATGAAAAAAGCACAGCCAACATTGCTCTCAATGGTGAAAAACTGAAAACATTTCCTCTAAGATCAGGAAGAAGACAAAGTTGCCCACTTTTACTACTCTTTTTTTTAACATTTTATTGGAATATAATTGCTTTACAATGGTGTGTTAGTTTCTGCTTTACAACAAAGTGAATCAGTTATACATAAACATATGTTCCCACAACTCCACCCTCTTGCATCTCCCTCCCTCCCTCCCACCCTCCTTATCCCACCCCTCTAGGTGGTCAAAAAGCACCTAGCTGATCTCCCTGTGCCGTTCAACTGCTTCCCACTAGCTATCCACCCTACGTTTGGTAGTGTATATATGTCAATGCCACTCTCTCACTTCATCCCAGCTTACCCTTCCCCCTCCCTATATCCTCAAGTCAATGCTCTAGTAGGTCTGTTTTATTCCTGTCCTACCTCTAGTCTCTTCATGACATTTATTTTTCTTAGATTCCATATATATGTTTTAGCATACGGTATTTGTTTTTCTCCTTCTGACTTACTTCACTCTGTGTGACAGACTCCAGGTCTATCTATCTCACTACAAATAACTCAGTTTCATTTCTTTGTATGGCTGAGAAATATTCCATTGCATTATATGTGCCATATCTTCTTTATCCAGTCATCTGTTGATGGACTCTTAGGTTGCTTCCATGTCCTGGCTATTGTAAATAGAGCTGCAATGAACATTTTGGTACATGACTCTTTTTGAATTATGGTTTTTTCAGGGTATATGTCCAGTAGTGGAATTGCTGGGTCGTATGGTAGTTCTTTTTGTAGTTTTTTAAGGAACCTCCATACTGTTCTCCATAGTGGCTGTATCAATTAACATTCCCAACAGCAGTGCAAGAGTGTTCCCTTTTGTCCACACTCTCTCCAGCATTTATTGTTTCTAGAGTTCTTGATGATGGCCATTCTGACCGGTGTGAGATGATATCTCATTGTAGTTTTGATTTACATTTCTCTAATGATTAATTATGTTGAGCATTCTTTCATGTGTTTGTTAGCAATCTGTATATCTTCTTTGGAGAAATGTCTATTTAGGTCTTCTGCCAATTTTTGGATTGAGGTTTTTGTTTTACTGTTATTGATCTGCATGAGTTGCTTATAAATTTTGGAGATTAATCTTTTGTCAGTTACTTCATTTGCAACTATTTTCTCCCATTCTGAAAGTTGTCTTTTGGTCTTCTTTATGGTACCCTTTGCTGTGCAAAAGATTTTAAGTTTCATTAGGTCTCATTTGTTTATTTTTGTTTTTATTTCCATTTCTCTAGGAGGTGGGTCAAAAAGGATCTTGCTGTGATTTATGTCATAGAGTGTTCTGCCTATGTTTTCCTCTAAGAGTTTGATAGTGTCTGGCCTTACATGTAGGTCGTTAACCCACTTTGAGTTTATTTTTGTGTATGGTGTTAAGGAGTGTTCTAATTTCATACTTTTAAATGTAGCTGTCCAGTTTTCCCAGTACAACCTATTGAAGAGGCTATCTTTTCTCCACTGTATATTCTTGCCTCCTTTATCAAAGATAAGTTGACTATACATGTGAGAGTTTATCTCTGGGCTTTCTATCCTGTTCCATTGATCTATATTTCTGTTTTTGTGCCAGTACCATACTGTCTTGATTACTGTAGCTTTGTAGTATAATCTGAAGTCACAGAGCCTGATTCCTCCAGCTCAATTTTTCGTTCTCAAGATTGCTTTGGCTATTGGGGGTCTTTTGTGTTTCCATACAAATTGTGAAATTTTTTGTTCTAGTTCTGTAAAAAATGACAGTGATAGCTTGATAGGGATTTTACTGAATTTGTAGATTGCTTTGGGTAATAGAGTCATTTTCAAAATGTTGATTTTTCCAATCCAAGAACATCGTATATCTCTCCATCTATTTGTATCATCTTTAATTTCTTTCATCAGTGTCTTATAATTTTCAGCATACAGATCTTTTTTTCTCCTTAGGTAGGTTTATTCCTAGATATTTTATCCTTTTTGTTGCAATGGTAAATGGGAGTGTTTTCTTAATTTCACTCTCAGATTTTTCATCATTAGTGTATAAGAATGCCAGAGATTTCAGTGCATTAATTTTGTATCCTGCTACATTACTAAATTCATTGATTTGCTCTAGTAGTTTTCTGGTCGCATCCTTACGATTGTCTATGTATAGTATCATGTCATCTGCAAACAGTGACAGCTTTACTTCTTCTTTTCCAATATGGAATCCTTTTATTTCTTTTTCTTCTGTGATTGCTGTGGCTAGAACTTCCAAAACTATGTTGAATAAGAGTGGTGAGAGTGGGCAACCTTGTCTTGTTCCTGATGTTAATGGAAATGTTTTCAGTTTTTCACCATTGAGAACGATGCTAGCTGTGGGTTTGTCATATATGGCCTTTATTATGTTGAGGAAAGTTCCCTCTATGGCTACCTTCTGCAAGGTTTTTATCAAAAATGGGTGTTGAATTTTGTCAAAAGCTTTCTCTACATCTACTGAGATGATCATATGGTTTTTCTCCTTCAGTTTGTTGATATGGTGTATCACGTTGATTGATTTGCATATATTGAAGAATCCTTGCATTCCTGGAATAAACCCCACTTGATCATGGTGTATGAACCTTTTAATATGCTGTTGGATTCTGTTTGCTAGTATTTTGTTGAGGATTTTTGCATCTATGTTCATAAGTGATATTGGCCTGTAGTTTTCTTTCTTTGTGATGTCTTTGTCTGGTTTTGGTATCAGCGTGAGGGTGGCCTCATAGAAAGAGTTTGGGAGATTTCCTCCCTCTGCTATCTTTTGGAGGAGTTTGAGAAGGATAGGTTTTAGCTCTTCTCTAAATATTTGATAGAATTCACCTGTGAAGCCATCTGGTCCTGGGCTTTTGTTTGTTGAAAGATTTTTTTATCATAGTTTCCGTTTCAGTGCTTGTGATTGGTCTGTTCATATATTCTATTTCTTCCTGGTTAAGTCTCGGCAGGTTGTGCATTTCTAAGAATTTGTCTGTTTCTTCCAAGTTATCCATTTTATTGGCATACAGTTGCTTGCAGTAATCTCTTATAATCTTTTGTATTTCTGCAGTGTCCATTGTTACGTCTCCTTTTTTATTTCTAATTCTATTGATATGAGGCTTCTCGCTTTTTTACTTGATGAGTCTGGCTAATGGTTTATCAATTTTGTTTATCATCTCAAAGAATCAGCTTTAAGTTTTATTGATCTTTGCTATCGTTTCCTTCTATTCTTTTTCATTTATTTCTGATCTGATTTTTATGATTTCTTTCCTTATGTTAAATTTGGGGGTTTTTGTTCTTCTTTCTCTAATTGCTTTAGGTGCAAGGTTAGGTTGTTTATTTGAGATGTTTCCTGTTTCTTAAGGTAGGATTTTATTGCTATAAACTTCCCCCTTAAAACTGCTTTTGCTGCATGCCAAAGGTTTGGGGTCATCATGTCTCCATTGTCATTTGTTTCTAAGTATTTTTTGATTTCCTCTTTGATTTCTTCAGTGATCACTTTGTTATTAAGTAGTGTATTGTTTAGCCTCCATGTGTTTGTATTTTTTACAGATCTTTTCCTGTAATTGATATCTAGTCTCACAGCGTTGTGGTCAGAAAAGATACTTGATATGATTTCAATTTTCCTAAATTAACCAAGGCTAGATTTGTGACCCAAGTTATGAACTATCCTGGAGAATGACCCATGAGCACTTGAGAAAAATGTGTATTCTGTTATTTTTGGATGAAATGTCCTATAAATATCAATTAAGTCCATCTTGTTTAATGTATCATTTAAAACTTGTTTCCTTATTTATTATCATTTTAGAAGATCTGTCCATTGTTCAAAGTGTGTTGTTAAAGTCCCCTACTATGATTGAGTTGCTGTCAATTTCCCCTTTTAAGGCTTAGTATTTGCCTTATGTATTGAGGTGCTCCTATGTTGAGTGCATAAATATTTACAATTGTTATATTTTCTTCATGGATTGATCCCTAGGTCATTATGTAGTGTCCTCCTTTGTCTCTTGTAATAGTTTTTATATTAAAGTCTATTTTGTCAGATATGAGAAGTGTTACTCCATGTTTCTTCTGATTTCCATTTTCATGGAATATCTTTTTCCATCCCTTCACTTTCAGTCTGTATGTGTCCCTAGGTCTGAAGTGGGTCTCTTGTAGACAGCATATACATGGGTCTTGTTTTTGTATCCATTCAGCCAGTCTGTGTCTTTTGGTGGGAACATTTAATCTATTTATATTTAAGGTAATTATCTATGTGTAAGTTCCTATTACCATTTACTTAATTGTTTCGAGTTTATTCTTGTAGGTTTTTCCTTCTCTTGTGTTTCTTGCTTAGAGAAGTTCTTTTAGTATTTGTTGTAGAGCTGGTTTGGTGGTTCTGAACTCTCTCAGCTTTTGTTTGTCTGTAAAGGTTTTAATTTCTCCATCAAATCTGAATGAGATCCTTGCTTGGTAGAGTAATCTTGGTTGTAGGTTTTTCTTCTTCATCACTTTAAATATGTCCTGCCACTCCCTTCTGGCTTGCATAGTTTCTGCTGAAAGATCAGCTGTTAACCTTATGGGGATTCCCCTGTGTGTTATTTGTGGTTTTTTTTTTTCCTTGCTGCTTTTAATATGTTTTCTATGTATTAAATATTTGATAGTTTGATTATTATGTGTCTTGGCGTGATTCTCCTTGGATTTTTCATGTATGGGACTCTCTGTGCTTCCTGGACTTGATTGACTATTTCCTTTCCCATATTAGGGATGTTTTCAACTATAATCTCTTCAAATATTTTCTCAGTCCCTTTCATTTTCTCTTCTTCTTCTGGGACCCCTACAGTTCAAATGTTGGTGCATTTAATGTTGTCCCAGAGGTCTCTAAGACTGTTCTCAATTCTTTTCATTCTTTTTTCTTTATTCTGCTCTGCAGTAGTTAGTTCCACTATTTTATCTTCCAGGTCACTTATACGTTCTTCTACCTCAGTTATTCTGCTATTGATCCCATCTAGATTATTTTTAATTTCATTTATTGTGTTGCTCATCATTGCTTGCTTCCTCTTTATTTCTTCAAGGTCCTTGTTAAGTGTTTCTTTCATTTTCTCTATTCTATTTCCTAGATTTGGATCATCTTTACTATCATTATTCTGAATTCTTTTTCAGGTAGACTGCCTATTTCCTCTTCATTTGTTAGGTCTGGTGGGTTTTTACCTTGCTCCCTCATCTGCTGTGTTTTTTTCTGTCTTCTCTTTTTTCTTATCTTACTGTGTTTGCAGTCTCTTTTTTGCAGGCTGCTGGTTTGGAGTTCCATTTGTTTTTGGTGTCTGTCCCCAGTGGCTAAGGTTGGTTCAGTGGGTTGAGTAGGTTTCCTGGTTGGAGGGACTAGTGCTTGTGTTCTGGTGGATGAGGCTGGATCTTTTCTTTCTGGTGGGCAGGTTCACATCTGGTGGTGTGTTTTTGGGTGTCAGTAGCCTTATTATGATTTTAGGCAGCCTCTCTGCTAATGGATGGAGCTGTAGTCCAGTCTTGCTAGTTGTTAGGCATATGGTGTCCAGCTCTGTAGCTTGCTGGTCATTGATTGAAGCTGGGTCTTGGTGTTGAGATTGAGATCTCCGGGAGATTTTAGCCATTTGATAATATGTGGAGATGGGAGGTTCTTTGTGGACCAGTGTTCTGAAGTTGGTTCTCCCATCTCAGAGACACAGCCCTGACGCCTGGCTAGAGCACCAAGAGCCTTTAATCCACATGGCTCAGAATAAAAGGGAGAAAAAATAGAAAGGAAAGAAAGAAAGGAAGCAAGGAAGAAATGAGGAAAGGAAGGAAGAGATGAAGGAAGGCGGAAGGAAGAAAAAAAGGAAGGAAGGATGGAAGGAAGGAAGGATGGGAGGAGAAAAGGAAGAGAGGAAGGAAGGGAGACAGAAAGGTAGGAGAAAAGGAAGGAAGGAAGGTAAGATGAAAGCAAGGAAAGAAGGAAGGGAGGAAGAAAGGAAGGAACAAAGGAAAAGAGAAAGGAAAGGAAGAAGGAAAGGTGGAAGAAAGGAACAAAGGAAGGAAGAAAGGAAGGAAGGAAAGAAGGAAGGGAGGAAGAAAGGGAGGAAAAAAGGGAGGAATAAAGGGAGGAAGGAAGGGAGGAAGGAAGGAATCACCACTCTTATTCAACATAGTTTTGGAAGTCTTATCCATGGAAATCAGAGAAGAAAAAGAAATAAAAGGAATCCAAATAGGTAAAGAAGAAGTAAAACTGTCACTGTTTGGAGATGACTTGATACTATACATGGAGAATCCCAAAGATGCTACCACAAAAATACTATAGCTAATCAATGAATTAGGTAAAGTAGAAGGATACAAAATTAATGCCCAGAAATCTCCTGCATTCCTATGTACTAATGACAAAAAATCTGAAAGAAAAATTTAGAAAGCACTCTTATTTACCACTGCAACAAAGAGTAAAATACCTAGGATTAAACTTACCTAAGGAGACAAAACACCTGTATGCAAAAAACTATGACACTGATGAAGGAAATTAAAGATGATACAAACAGATGGAGAGATATACCATGTTTTTGGATTGGAAGAATCAACATTGTGAAAATGACTATACTACCCAAAGCAATGTACAGATTAAATACAATCCCTATCAAACTACCAATGGCATTTTCACAGAACTAGAACAAAAAATTTCACAATTTGTATGGCAACACAAAAGACTCCAAATAGTTAAAGCAATCTTGAGAAAGAAAAACATAGCTGGAGTAATCAGGCTCCCAGACTTCAGACTGTATTACAAAGCTACAGTAATCAAGATATTGTGATACTGGTGCAAAAACAGAAATACAGATCAAAGGAAAAGGATAGAAAACCCAGAGATAAACCCACACACATATGGTCATCTTATCTTTGATAAAGGAGGCAAGAATATAAATGGAGAAAATACAGCCTATTCAATAAGTGATGTTGGGAAAACTGGACAGCTACATGTAAAAGAATGAAATTAGAACACTTCCTAACACCATATAGAAAAACAAACTCAAAATTGATTAAAGACCTAAATGTAAGGTCAGACACAATAAAACTCTTAGAGGAAAACACAAGCAGAACACTCTAAGACATAAATTACACCAAGATCCTTTTTGACCCACCTCCTACAGAAATGAAAATAGAAACAAAAATAAGCAAATGGGACCTAATGAAAGTTAAAAGCTTTTTCAGAGCAAAGGAAACCATAACCAAGATGAAGAGACAACCCTCAGAATGGGAGAAGATATTTGCAAATGAAGCAACTGACAAAGGAATAATCTCCAAAATATACAAGCAGCTCATGCAGCTCAATAACAAAAAAACAAGCAACCCAATCCAAAAATGGGCAGAAGACCTAAACAGCATTTCTCCTAAGAAGATATACATATTGCCAACAAACACATGAAAGGATGTTAATCATTAGAGAAAAGCAAATCAAAACTACAATGAGATATCGCCTTACACCAGTCAGAATGGCAATCATCAAAAAATCTACAAACAAGTCTTCCCTGGTGGCACAGTGGTTGAGAGTCTGCCTGCCGATGCAGGGGACACGGGGTCATGCCCTGGTCTGAGAAGATCCCACATGCCCATGGAGTGGCTAGGTCCTTTAGCCATGAGCACTGAGCCTGCATGTCCGGAGCCTGTGCTCCACAACAGGAGAGGCCACGACAGTGAGAGACCCATGTACCACACACACACACACACACACACAAAAATCTACAAACAATAAATGCTGGAGAGGATGTGGTGAAAAGGGTACCCTCTTGCACTGTTGGTGGGAATGTAAATTGATACGGTCACTATGGAGAACAATATGGAGGTTCCTTAAAAAACTAAAAATAGAACTACGATATGACCAAGGAATCCCACTATTAGGCATATACCCTGAGAAAACAATTCAAAAAGAGACATTAATGTTCAGAATGTTCATTGCAGCACTATTTACAATAGCCTGGACATGAAAGCAACCTAAGTGCCCATCGACAGATGAATGGATAAAGAAAATGTGGTACATATAAACAATGGACTATTACTCAGCCATAAAAAGAAACAAAATTTAGTTATTTGTAGTGAGGTGGATGGACCTAGAGTCTGTCTTACAGAGTGAAGTAAGTCAGAAAGAGAAAAACAAATACCGTATGCTAACACATACATATGGATTCTAAAAATAATGATTCTGATGAACCCAAGAGCAGGACAGGAATAAAGATGCAGACGTAGAGAATGGACTTGAATACACTGGGAGGGTGAAGCATAGGCTGGGATGAAGTGGGAGAGTAGCATTTACATTTATATACTACCATTTGGTAAAATAGATAGCTATTGGGAAACAGCTGTGTAGCACAGGGAGATCAGCTGTGTGCTTTGTGACTACCTAGGGGGTTGGAATAGGGAGGGTGGGAGGAAGGTGCAAGTGGGAAGGGATATGAGGATATATGTATACATACAACTGATTCACTTTGTTATACAGCAGAAAGTAGCAGAACATTGTAAAGCAATTATACTCCAATAAAGATGTTAAAAGAAACAAAACAAAATAAAAAAATAAAATAAATAATCCACTAGTGAGCAGGGTTGGGAGGGTAGGGAAGGAGGGTGTGAGAGGGTAGGAATGAAAGAAGATTGTCCATATGTTGATAACTATTAAAGCTGCTTTATGGGTCCATGGAAGTTCATTGTACTAGTCTCTCTACTTTCTTATGCTTGAAAATTTCCAAAATAAAGTTTTTTTTTAATTGTGAAAAAAGATAATACTCTATAAATATCTTGTGTGGGTTTTATTCTTTTAAATCTGATGAACAATCAGTAAATAAAATATACACTGAATGCCTTAAGAAGCTGTATGTGAAAATAAACCAGACAGGTGGAAGATTGTGCTGGTAAAATGTAGGCACCCCATATTCATGTTTAATGCCAAATTTAAAGGCATATCATTCCAGAATGTGTCACTCTCATAATCAGTGGTTGAATAGTTTTACACATAAATTGCATCTTCCAGTGTAATGTATACACTGTTATCTTAGCAACTAAGCCTCCTCCATCTGGGACTGCATGCAATTTTTTTTAATGTATGCACACATAAATTTCCCAAACACAAATCCAATTTATTGGTATTAGCATGTGGCTTCACCATCTAATATGCTGAAAGAGGCAGTTTATGTTGGAAACTTTGTAAAAACAGAATGTAAATTCAGAGCTAGAAATGTCTCTGTAGGATAATATATTACTTCATTCTGTTCTTATTTTTTCCTCTTTAGTTTTTCTAAATGGGTCAAAAGTGGCTGAAGCATAATACTGGACAGCTTTATTTGCTTGACATAATTACTAATTTGGTAGCAGTCTCTTATTTATGACTGGTGATTTTTTTCTTTCTTCAGTTTTTTTTCCAATTTTTTTTTCCATTTTGAGGTAACCTCATTTATCCCAGGCAGCAGGTAAAAGAAAAGGTGTGAGTCCTCAGTTTCCAAAGTGATGCCCCTCCCCACTATTTTGTTGTAATATAAGGATCCCTGTCGTGGACAAATACATTGTGTGACAATGGTCCCTTTGAACAACTTTTATTATCATTCATCAATTTATCAATAACTTATCCTAGGCATGAGGCACCAATTATGTGTCAGACACTCTGGTAAATATTTAAGTGATTCTCTGATTAGTGGACTTTCCAGGTCAGTATTTCACTCTTACAGTGGAACTGAGCCTTGAACTCAATCAGAATAGAGATATTTCTAAGCTCGAGGTTATCTTTAAGGTAAGAGATATGTAATTACCTCAAGTAACGTGAGTATCTGACAGTGGAGAAGTCATTTCACCCAGCCTTGGAACTCACTTTCTTCATCTATAAAATAATAAGATTAAGACATGATCTCTGAAGCTCCTTTCAGACCTACTGTTCCTTGATCCAATGAATCAGTAGTTCACACGTTTATACTTCCTATGTAAAGTTGATTTTTAAAATGTTTTTTTAAAAGTTATAGTCAAATTATTGATCACTGTTTAAAGATGGCAGAAGAGTAAGACGCGGAGATCTCCTTCCTCCTCACAGAGACATCAGAAATACATCTACACGTGGAACTTCTCCTATAGAACACCCATCGAACACTGGCAGAAGACCTCAGACCTCCAAAAAGGCAAGAAACTCCCCACATATCTGGGTAGGGCAAAAGAAAAAAGAATAAACAGGGACAAAAGAATAGGGATGGGACCTACGCCAGTGGGAGGGAGCCGTGAAGGAGGAAAGACTCCCACACACTAGAGGCCCCTTCGCGGGTGGAGACTGCGGGCGCCGGAGGGGGAAGCTCCAGAGCCGCGGAGGACAGCTCAGCCACAGGTGTGCGGAGGGCAAAGCGGAGAGATTCCCGCAGAGGATCGGTGCCGACCGGCACTCACCAGCCCGAGAGGCTTGTCTGCTCGCCCGCTGGGGGAGGCGGGGCTGGGAGCTGAGGCTCGGGCTTCAGTCGGATCCCAGGGAAAGGTCTGGAGTTGGCAGAGTGAAGACAGCTTGAAGGGGGCTAGTGCGCCACGGCTGGCCGGGAGGGAGTTCGGGAGAAGTCTGGAGCTGCCGAAGAGGCAAGAGACCTTTTCCTCCCTCTTTGCTGCCTGGGCGCGAGGAGAGGGGATTAAGTGCGCCGCTTAAAGGAGCCCCAGAAGCGGGCGCGGAGCTGCCGAAGAGACAAGAGACTTTTTCTTGCCTCTTTGCTTCCTCGGGTGTGAGGTGAGGGGATTAAGAGCACCGCGTAGAGGAAATCCAGAAACGGGCGTGAGCCGCAGCTGTCGGCACGGATAGTAGAGACGGGTGTCGGATGCTAAGGTTGCTGCTGCCGCCACCAAGAGGCCTGTGTGTGAGCACAGGTCACTCTCCACACCGGCCCTCCCGGGAGCCCGTGCAGCCCGCCACTGCCAGGGTCCCGGGATCCGGGGACATCTTCCCCGGGAGAACTCACGGCGTGCCTTGGGCCTGTGCAGTGTCACGTCGGACTCTGCCGCCTCAGACTTGCCCCGCCCCTGTGCCACTCCCTCCCCCCAGCCTGAGTGAGCCGGAGCCCCCGAATCAACTGCTCCTTTAACATCGTCCTGTCTGAGCGAAGGGCAGTCGCCCTCGGACAACCTACACGCAGAGGCGGGACCAAGTCCAAAGCTGAACCCCAGGAGCTGTGCGAAAAGAGAGGAGAGGGGGAGGTCTCTCCCAGCAGCCTCAGAAGCGGCGGACTAAAGCTCCACAATCAACTTTAAGTGCCCTGCATCTATTGAAAACCTGAATAGACAACAAATCATCCCAAGTTGAGGAGGTGGACTTTGGGAGCAAAATATACTATTATTTTCCCCTTTTTTTCTTTTTGTGAGTGTGTATGTGTGTGCTGCTATGTGAGATTTTGTCTGTATACCTTTGCTTTCACCATTTGTCCTAGGGTTAGACCGACCCAATTTTCTGGTTTTTTTTTTAAAGGAAATTTTTCTTCTTAATAATTATTTTTTACTTTAATAAGTATACTTTATACTACTCTGTCTTCTCCCTTTCTTTCTTCCTTTCTTCCTTCCTTTCTTCCCTCCTTCCCTCCTTTCTTCCTTCCTTCCCCCCTTCTTTCCTCCCTTCCTCTCTTCCTTCCTCCCTTTCTTCCTCTGCACCTTCCTTCCTTCCTTTCTTGCTTCCTTCCTTCATTTCTTCCTTCCTTTCTTCCTTCCTTCCCTCCCTCCCTCCTTCCTTCCTTTTCTTTCCTTTCTATTTATTCTACCTTTTATTTTGAGCCGTGTGGATTAAAGGTTCTTGGCGCCCCAGCCAGGCACCAGGGCGGTGTCCCTGAGGTGGGAGAACCAACCTCAAAACACTAGTCCACAAGAGACCTCCCAGCTCCACGTAATATCAGACGGCGAAAATCTCCCAGAGATCTCCATCTCAACACCAAGACCCAGCTTCACTCAAGGACCAGCAAAGAACAGTGCTGGACACCCTATCCCCAACAAAGAGCAAGACAGGTCTACAGCCCCATCCATTAGCAGAGAGGCTGCCTAAAATCATAATAAGGTTACCAACATCCCCAAACACACCACCAGACGAGAACCTGCCCACCAGAAAGACAAGATCCAGCCTCATCCACCAGAATAGAGGCACTAGTCCCCCCAACCAGGGAATCTACTCAACCCACTGAACCAACCTTAGCCACTAGGGACAGCCACCAAAAACAACAGGAACTACGAACCTGCAGCGTGCAAAAAGGAGATGCCAAACACAGTAAGATAAGCGAAATGAGAAGACAGAAAAACACACAACAGATGAACGAGCAAGATAAAAACACACCAGACCTAACAGATGAAGAAGTAATAGCCAATCTACCTGACAGAGAATTTAGAATAATGATGGTGAAGAAGATGCAAAATCTTGGAAATAGAATAGACAATTTGCAAGAAACAGTTAAAAGGGACCTAGAAGAAATAAAGAGGAAGCAAGAAACGATGAGCAACACAATAAATGAAATGAAAAATACTCTAGATGGGATCAATAGCAGAATAACTGAGGCAGTAGGACGGATAAGTGACCTGGAAGATAAAATAGTGGATATAACTACTGCAGAGCAGAAGAAAGAAAAAAGAATGAAAAGAACTGAGGACAGTCTCAGAGACCTCTGGGACAACATTAAACGCACCAACATTCGAATTATAGGGGTCCCAGAAGAAGAAGAGAAAAAGAAAGGGACTGAGAAAATATTTGAAGAGATTATAGTTGAAAACTTCCCTAATATAGGAAAGCAAATAGTCAATCAAGTCCAGGAAGCACAGACTTCCATACAGGATAAACCCAAAGAGAAACACGCCAAGACACATAATAATCAAACTGTCAAAAATTAAATACAAAGAAAACATATTAAAAGCAGCAAGGGAAAAACAACAAATAACACACAAGGGAATCCCCATAAGATTAAAATCTGATCTTTCAGCAGAAACTCTACAAGCCAGAAGGGAGTGGCAGGACATACTTAAAGCGATTAAGGAAAAAAACCTACAACCAAGATTACTCTACCCAGCAAGGATCTCATTCAGATTTGATGGAGAACTCAAAAGCTTTACAGACAAGCAAAAGCTGAGAGAGTTCAGCACCACCAAACCAGCTCTACAACAAATGCTAAAGGAATTTCTCTAGGCAAGAAACACAAGAGAAGGAAAAGACCTACAAGAACAACCCGAAACAATTAAGTAAATGGTAATAGGAACATACATATCAATAATTACCGTAAATGTAAATGGATTAAATGCTCCCACCAAAAGACACACACTGGCTGAATGGATACAAAAACAAGACCCATATATATGCTGTCTACAAGAGACCCACTTCAGACCTAGGGACACATACAGACTGAAAGTAAGGGGATGGAAAAAGATATTCCATGCAAATGGAAATCATAAGAAAGCTGGAGTAGCAATTCTCATATCAGACAAAATAGACTTTAAAATAAAGACTATTACAAGAGACAAAGAAGGACACTACATAATGATCAAGGGATCGATCCATGAAGAAGATATAACAAATGTAAATATTTATTCACCCAACATAGGAGCACCTCAATACATAAGGCAAATACTAACAGCCTTAAAAGGGGAAATCGACAGTAACACAATTATAATGGGGGACTTTAACACCCCACTTTCACCAATGGACAGATGATCCAAAATGAAAATAAATAAGGAAACACAAGCTTTAAATGATACATTACACAAGATGGACTTAATTGATATTTATAGGACATTCCATCCAAAAACAACAGAATACACATTTTTCTCAAGTGCTCATAGAACATTCTCCAGGATTGATCATATATTGGGTCACAAATCTAGCCTTGGCAAATTTAAGAAAATTGAAATCGTATCATGTATCTTTTCCGACCACAATGCTATGAGAATAGATATCAATTACAGGAAAAGATCTGTAAAAACTACAAACACATGGAGGCTAAACAATACACTACTCAATAACGAAGTGATCACTGAAGAAATCAAAGAGGAAATCAAAAAATACTTAGAAACAAATGACAATGGAGACACAATGACCCAAAACCTATGGGATACAGCAAAAGCAGTTCTAAGAGGCAAGTTTATAGCAATACAATCATACCTTAAGAAACAGGAAACATCTCGAATAAACAACCTAACTTTGCACTTAAAGCAATTAGAGAAAGAAGAACAAAAAAACCCCAAATTTAGCAGAAGGAAAGAAATCATAAAGGTCAGATCAGAAATAAATGAAAAAGAAGTGAAGGAAACAATAGCAAAGATCAATAAAACTAAAAGCTGGTTCTTTGAGAAGATAAATAAGATTGATAAACCATTAGCCAGACTCATCAAGAATAAAAGGGAGAAGACTCAAATCAATAGAATTAGAAATGAAAAAGGAGATGTAACAACTGACACTGCAGAAATACAAAAGATTATAAGAGATTACTACAAGCAACTGTATGCCAATAAAATGGAAAACTTGGAAGAAATGGACAAATTCTTAGAAATGCACAACCTGCCGAGACTTAACCAGGAAGAAATAGAAAATATGAACAGACCAATCACAAGCACTGAAATTGAAACTGTGATTAAAAATCCTCCAGCAAACAAAAGCCCAGGACCAGATGGCTTCACAGGCGAATTCTATCAAACATTTAGAGAAGAGCTAACACCTATCCTTCTCAAACTCTTCCAACAGATATCAGAGGGAGGAACACTCCCAAACTCATTCTATGAGGCCAACATCACCCTGATACCAAAACCAGACAAAGACGTCACAAAGAAAGAAAACTACAGGCCAATATCACTGATGAACATAGATGCAAAAATCCTCAACAAAATATTAGCAAACAGAATCCAACAGCACATTAAAAGGATCATACACCATGATCAAGTGCGGTTTATCCCAGGAATGCAAGGATTCTTCAATTTACGCAAATCAATCAACACGATACACCATATCAACAAACTGAAGGAGAAAAACCATATGACCATCTCAATAGATGCAGATAAAGCTTTTGACAAAATTCAACACTCATTTATGATAAAAACCTTGCAGAAAGTAGGCATACAGGGAACTTTCCTCAACATAATAAAGGCTATATATGACGAACCCACAGCTAGCATCGTTCTCAATGGTGAAAAACTGAAACCATTTCCACTAAGATCAGGAACAAGACAAGGTTGCCCACTCTCACCACTCTTATTCAACCTAGTTTTGGAAGTTCTAGCCACAGCAATCAGAGAAGAAAAAGAAATAAAAGGAATCCAAATAGGAAAAGAAGAAGTAAAGCTGTCACTGTTTGCAGATGACATGATACTATACATAGAGAATCCTAAGGATGCTACCAGAAAACTACTAGAGCTAATCAATGAATTTGGTAAAGTTGCAGGATACAAAATTAATGCACAGAAATCTCTGGCACTCTTATACACTAATGATGAAAAATCTGAGAGTGAAATTAAGAAAACACTCCCATTTACCATTGCAACAAAAAGAATAAAATATCTAGGAATAAACCTACCTAAGGAGACAAAAGACTTGTATGCAGAAAACTATAAGACACTGATGAAAGAAATTAAAGATGATAGAAATAGGTGGAGAAAGATACCATGTTCCTGGATTGGAAGAATCAACATTGTGAAAATGACTATACTACCCAAAGCAATCTACCGATTCAATGCAATCCCTATCAAATTACCACTGGCATTTTTTACCGAACTAGAATAAAAAAATTCACAATTTGTATGGAAACACAAAAGACCCCGAATAGCCAAAGCAATCCTGAGAACGAGAAATGGAGCTGGAGGAATTAGGCTCCCTGACTTCAGACGATACTACAAGGCTACAGTAATCAAGACAATATGGTACTGGCACAAAAACAGAAATATAGATCAGTGGAACAGGATAGAGAGCCCAGAGATAAACCCACACACATATGGTCACCTTATCTTTGATAAAGGAGGGAAGGATATACAGTGGAGAAAAGACAGCCTCTTCAATAAGTGGTGCTGGGAAAACTGGACAGCTACATGTAAAAGTACGAAATTAGAACAATCCCTAACACCACACACAAAAATAAACTCAAAATGGGTTAAAAAACTACATGTAAGGCCAGACACTATCAAACTCTTAGAGGAAAACATAGGCAGAACACTATACGACATAAATCACAGCAAGATCCTTTTTGACCCATCTCCCAGAGAAATGGAAATAAAAACACAAATAAACAAATGGGACCTAATGAAACTTAAAAGCTTTTGCACAGCAAAGGATACCATAAACAAGACCAAAAGACAACGCTCAGAATGGGAGAAAATATTTGCAAATGAAGCAACTGACAAAGGATTAATTTCCAAAATTTATGAGCAACTCATGCAGCTCAATTACAAAAAAACAAACAACCCAATCCAAAAATGGGCAGAAGAACTAAATAGACACTTCTCCAAAGAAGATATACAGATTGCTAACAAACACATGAAAGAATGCTCAACCTCATTAATCATTAGAGAAATGCAAATCAAAACTACAATGAGATACCATCTCACACCGGTCAGATTGGCCATCACCCAAAACTCTAGAAACAATAAATGCTGGAGAGGGTGTGGAGAAAAGGGAACCCTCTTGCACTGCTGGTGGGAATGTAAATTGATACAGCCGCTATGGAGAACAGTATGGAGGTTCCTTAAAAAACTACAAATAGAACTACCATAAGATCCAGCAATCCCACTACTGGGCATATACCCTGAGAAAACCATAATTCAGAAAGAGTCATGTACCAAAATGTTCATTGCAGCTCTATTTACAATAGCCAGGACATGGAAGCAACCTAAGTGTCCATCAACAGATGAATGGATAAAGAAGATGTGGCACATATATACAATGGAATATTACTCAGCCATAAAAAGAAATGAAACTGAGTTATTTATAATGAGGTGGATGGACCTGGAGTCTGTCATACAGAGTGAAGTAAGTCAGAAGGAGAAAAACAAATACCGTATGCTAACACATATATATGGACTCTAAGGGAAAAAAATGTCATGAAGAGGTTAGTGGTAGGATGGGAATAAAACACAGACTTACTCAAGCATGGACTTGAGGATATGGGGAGGGGGAATGGTGGGCTGTGACGAAGTGAGAAAGTGGCAGGGACATATATACACTATCAAATGTAAACTAGATAGCTAGTAGGAAGCTGCTGCATAGCACAGGGAGATCACCTCTGTGCTTTGTGACCACCTAGAGGGGTGGGTATGGGAGGGTGGGAGAGAGGGTGATGCAAGAGGGAAGAGATATGGGAACATATGTATATGTATAACTGATTCAGTTTGTTGTAAAGGAAAAACTAACACACTATTGTAAAACAATTATACTCCAATAAAGATGTTAAAAAAATAAAATAAAATAAAATAAAAAATTATTGATCACTGTGGAAATTTTAGACACTACCAATGCTTACAAAAAGGGAAAATAACAGTTACCTTTAATGATATATTCCAGAGATAAGTAATCATCATTCTAGCATTTTTTGTTTGTTCGTTTTTCTCCCATAATCTTACAGGAAGTGATACTTGGTTGGCCAAAAAATCCGTTCAGGTTTTTCCATAAGATGTTATGAAAACCCTAAAGAATTTTTTGGCCAGCCTAATATTTTACAAGATATTTTCATAACAAAATCCTTTTTTTTGTTGTTATATAAGTAGCTGCATCTGGTCCCCAAGGTTTTGTAGTGGTTTTTAAATTGTTTTCTGCATATTTTTAGAAATTCTTTGGCACCTCTCCAGGTTCCGCCATTACGTAGGAAGAGCAGAAGGAAAACACCAGCTGTCAGATCTCATGGTGAATGAGGAATTCCCTCCAGATTCTAGGGAGGTCTAGAATACAGTTATGTAAGCAGTGAACAGAGTACTGAAGGATTATCAGGCTTAATACAATGGCTACTGTCTGGGGATCCTCACAGAAAGACCATCACACAATCCAGAATGAGAAAATAGACAAATAAATTTCTTGGAAAAGAAATTTGCTTATGAGCTCATTTGCACACTTACTGTTTCTGGCTGTCTGGATTAATCAGGAGTCAGGGAAGCACCATTTACACAACAGTGACTTCCAGGAAAATGATTCACAATGAAAATAAATGAAGGTCTGTGTTCAATCCAAGAGAAACATTTGCTCAGCTGGAAGTGAGCCAAGCGGAATATATGCCTGCTCACTTCAGAATTCTGTACTCTAGTCATCTTGTATTTAATTATATGATAACGGTGGAGATGTTAATGCATACCTACCTTGTTACAACTATAGAATTTCATAACATTTCTTGAACTTAGAAAATTCTTCCTACTCCTTTTAAGTATTCTTTTATTTATTTTGTGGAGTGTTACAGTTTTGTATTTTTATTGTTTTTAACCTCCTCTTCCTTCATTACCACCCATAAACTAAATAGAAATGTAAAGTATACAGACAGGCATTCCCTTTTAGTCTGATAAAGGATAGTAGGGAAGACATGTGAGGGATGCAAAGGGATGGAGAGGTCTTTAGTAAATATTCCCCTCACTTTTCTTTCTAGTCAAAGAGAATGCTGACAACTCTTGTTTTGAGCCAGGTATCATGGATTTGGTGTTAGATGTGGATGAGAGTGTTAGTTTTCTTGCTCTCTCTCTTTTATTCTTTTTGGTCTTGACCTAAGAAACTCTAAATCTGTTAGCAGCATCTTCACTCTTCCTGTTGAAGGATCGATAAGAATCAGTCCTCTCAAAAACTTGTCAAAAAAAATACCATAGGTAATCACACATTGTCTGTAATTCCTGATGATCTTCTAGATCATTCACTCTTACATCTGTTGTTGCTTGGCTTCATCCTCCACCACTCCACAGAAGATATTCCCTTGAAAGGTCTAAAAATATTTTCTTAATCCTCAGTCTTCTTGACTTCTTCGTAATATTTGAAACTGGTTAGCAGCTTTGGGATGCTGGTCCTCTCCTAGCCTCCTCATACCTTTCTGGAAGTTCTTTAGTTTCTTGCTTCCACTTCCTGTGACCACATCATTTAACCAACCTTAGTGTCAACCAGGAAGTTGTCAAGAAAATTACTGAAGTTGGTATACCATCTGCTCAAGAACTTCAGAAGGCTAAGTTAATGTTTATATAAGCCAAGTTTTCATCAGTAGTGGATGAACAACTCTGAACTTGTCATCACAACAGGCTATTTACATTTAAGAGTAAAAACCTAATTGTTGTCTACAGTGTTTCCTAAAAGCTTCAGAAAATTAAAAAAATTCTCAAGGCTCTGCCTCTGCACCTGATGTTTCCTCACTATTATTTCCTCATTTAACATCATGATTTCATCTATAAGCTCTCTGGTAATAATTTCAAAGCATCAAACTTTAACCTTAGTTTTTACTTTTTAAATTTAAGGTCCTCCAATACTGTCTGAGGATGTGATGACTACAATAACACAACTGTACACTGATTTATTACCTCCTAAGCTTTTCATAATGAATACATGATATGATGTCTTTGATGCACAGAGAACTGTGCCAGGTACCTGTCATTAGCATATTATTAACATTATTCATGATTAATTAATTCTGGATTAATTATTTTCTAGTCTCCTCATATTCAGCCAGCCATCTTCTTAGCAATAACTGGAAATAACAGTCAGGAACTGCTTTTATTTTACTCCACCTTGAGTGTCCTTATCTTCCAAGAGAGTTCATCACCAAGTGCAGTCTATCTTAGACTCAAAAATAATCTTGGGAGTCTAATTTAAACAAAACAGAGTCTCCGGCCTATAACTCCTCAGCCAGTACCCTCCATTTTCCATTAAGTCCTTATTACTAAATGTCTCACACCAGTTTACTACTCATTTTACTTGTCTTAGCATCTCATAATACATAGAAATTTTATCTCTCAGTAAATAGGGTTCAGTTGAAACTTCTGGCTTATTCATCACTGATCAGAATGGTGTTGGCACTCTTTTTATCTGGTTTTCATGTGTTTGCTAATGCCTATCAGTTTTCCTTGATCTTAGTTTAATTCCTGTTTTTCTTCAGGATGATCTGGTTTATTCACAATTTCTTGCATTCATCTTTTCCATTTTATACAGATAAAAATGCATGAGTATACTTTATAGACATATATATTTAGTAAAATAAATGACATTACCCTGTCATTATTATCCTCATACAACTCACACCTCCTATGTCTCTCTCTCTCTTTTTTTTTTAAGCATCTTTATTGGAGTATAACTGTTTTACAATAGTGTGTTAGTTTTTCCTTTACAACAAACTGAATCAGTTATACATATACATATGTTCCCATATCTCTTCCCCCTTGCATCACCCTCCCTCCCACCCTCCCTATCCCACCCCTCTAGGTGGTCACAAAGCACAGAGGTGATCTCCCTGTGCTATGCGGCAGCCTCCCACTAGCTATCTAATTTACATTTGATAGTGTATATATGTCCCTGCCACTCTCTCACTTCGTCACAGCTTACTCTTCCCCCTCCCCATATCCTCAAGTCCATGCTCTAGTAAGTCTGTGTTTTATTCCCATCCTACCACTAATCTCTTCATGACATTTTTTTTTTTCCTTAGAGTCCATATATATGTGTTAGCATATGGTATTTGTTTTTCTCCTTCTGACTTACTTCACTCTGCATGACAGACTCCAGGTCTATCCAACTCATTACAAAAAACTCAGTTTCATTTCTTTTTATGGCTGAGTAATATTCCATTGTATATATGTGCCACATCTTCTTTATCCATTCATCTGTTGATGGACACTTAGGTTGTTTCCATGTCCTGGCTATTGTAAATAGAGCTGCAATGAACATTTTGGTACATGACTCTTTCTGAATTATGGTTTTCTCAGGGTATATGCTCAGTAGTGGGATTGCAGGGTCGTATGGTAGTTCTATTTGTAGTTTTTTAAGGAACCTCCATACTGTTCTCCATAGTGGCTGCATCAATTTACATTCCCACCAGCAGTGCAAGAGTGTTCCCTTTTCTCCACACCCTCTCCAGCATTTATTGTTTCTAGAGTTTTGGGTGATGGCCAATCTGACCGGTGTGAGATGATATCTCATTGTTGTTTTGATTTGCATTTCTCTAATGATTAATGATGTTGAGCATTCTTTCATGTGTTTGTTGGCAATCTGTATATCTTCTTTGGAGAAATGTCTATTTAGTTCTTCTGCCCATTTTTGGATTAGGTTGTTTGTTTTTTTGTTATTGAGCTGCATGAGTTGCTTATAAATTTTGGATATTAATCCTTTGTCAGTTGCTTCATTCGCAAATATTTTCTCCCATTCTGAGCGTTGTCTTTTGGTCTTGTTTATGGTATCCTTCTTTTAAGTTTCATTAGGTCCCATTTGATTATTTGTGTTTTTATTTCCATTTCTCTGGGAGATGGGTCAAAAAGGATCTTGCTGTGATTTATGTCATAGAGTGTTCTGCCTATGTTTTCCTCTAAGAGTTTGATAGTGTCTGGCCTTACATGTAGTTTTTTAACCCATTTTGAGTTTATTTTTGTGTGTGGTGTTAGGGAGTGTTCTAATTTCATACTTTTACAGGTAGCTGTCCAGTTTTCCCAGCACCACTTATTGAAGAGGCTGTCTTTTCTCCACTGTATATCCTTCCCTCTTTTATCAAAGATTAGGTGACCATATGTGTGTGGGTTTATCTCTGGGCTTTCTATCCTGTTCCATTGAGCTATATTTCTGTTTTTGTGCCAGTACCATACTGTCTTGATTACTGTAGCCTTGTAGTAGAGACTGAAGTCAGGGATCCTGATTCCTCCAGCTCCATTTTGTGTTCTCAAGATTGCTTTGGCTATTCGGGGTCTTTTGTGTTTCCATACAAATTGTGAAATTTTTTGTGCTAGTTCTGTAAAAAAATGCCAGTGGTAATTTGATAGGGATTGCATTGAATCCGTAGATTGCTTTGGGTAGTATAGTCATTTTCACAATGTTGATTCTTCCAATCCAAGAACATGGTATATTTCTCATACCTCCTATGTCTCTTGTTTGACCATTTTCCTCCAAGTTACAATGTTTTAATATTTTCAGAGTCATTGTAGAGTCTAATGCTCCATCACTCCTCAAACTTAGTTGAAGCATCAAATTCTGTTGACTTCCTCACATCATTTTCATTCCCAAAGCCATTTCCAGGACCAGTTCCTCATCACCTCTCTTCTTGATTTGTGGAATAGTGTCTGTAATGTTTCTCACAATCTTCTTTTTTTCAGTCACTTGTAACTCCATGACAGTTACCACTGTACAATATAAAGAACATTTACATTTAGTTGTGTCACAGTTATCTTTTTATTCTATCATGATTGCCTGTAGGATAATCTCAGATTTATCAAGGTTTCCAAAAGCCTCCAAGATCTCTCTGTTTACAATGACAGCCATGTCTATCCTTACATTTTTCTATAGTAAACATTTCATTAATATTCCACACTTTAGATAATTCTGGTCCCTTTAATTAGGATGTTCTTCTCCCAGTTATCTAAGGTTTAACTCACATATGATCCTTCTTCCTTCAGTCTTCCATGATTAACTCTAAGCAAAATTCATATTACCCTCACTTATTTTTTGCTCATTATGGGACACTATAACATATAAGCTTTTATTTTAATATATTTACACTCCTTATTGTAATTTAGCTATTTCATCTCTATTACTCTGTTGTTTAGGAAAACAACACATTGTTTAATGACTGGAGATTGATTTGATTTTTGTTTTAAAATATACTTTCTCACATGGATCTATTCTTTTAAAGTTTTATTGAGATATAACTCATGTATCATGAAATTCATGTATGAGTCAATGTTATTTTTAGTATACTCAGAAAACTGTGCAACTGTTATCACAATCTAAGTGGTAGGAAATGTTAGAACATTTTCATCATTCTAAAAAGAAATTTTATACTCATTAATAGTCAGTCTCCATGCTCCCTGCCCAAAGAATTAGGCAACAATTAATGTACACTCTGTTTTTACAGATTTCCAATTCTAACATTTCATTTGGATGAAATCATGCAATATGCAGTCTTTCACTCAGCATAATTTTTCAAATGTCATTCAGGCTGTAGCATATTTATATTTGATTAATTTTTCTCATGTTGTGTATCCTTTTTTGTAGTATAGATTTACAATATTATATTAGTTTCAGGTGTACAACATAGTGATTAAATATTTTAATAGATTATACCCCATTTAAGGTTGTTAAAAATAATGGTTATATTTCCCTGTGCTGTAAAATATATCTTTGTTGCTTATTTATTTTATACATAGTAGTTTGTGTCTCTTAATCTCATACTCCTATCAACACCTCCCCTTTTCTTCTCCCCACTGGTAATCACTAGTTTGTTTTCTATATCTGCAAGTCAGTTTCTGTTTTGTTATATGCATTCATTTGTTTTACTTTTTAGATTCCACCTATAGTGATAACATAGAGTAATTGTCTTTCTCTGTATGACTTATTTCACTTAGCATAATAGTCTTTAGTTCCTTCCAAATTGTTGCAAATGACAAAATTTAATTCTTTTTTATGGCTGAGTAACAGTCTATATATATATATATATATATATATATATATATATATATATATATATAACATCTTCATTATTCATTCATCTGTTGATGGACACTTAGATTTCTTCCATACATTGGCTATTGTAAATAACACTGCTATGAACAACACTGGGGTGCATGTATCCTTTTGAATTTGTATTTTTGTTTTCTTTGAATACATGATATCTACTAATTCTGCATCTTCCTAAAAATTTCCTTTTGTGTAGTAAATCTAGGCATTTGGTTGGCCAAAAAGTTTCTTTGGTTTTTAAGTAAAAATAAAAGACACATTTTTCATTTTCACCAAGAACTTTATTGAACAACTTATTCACCCTTTTGTTCCACCTTCTGCCATTTTTCAGGCAACTTCATAATTCCATCTTCCCCAAACTTTTTATCTTTTTTATTTCTTTTTTTTTTTTTGCGGTACGCGGGCCTCTCATTGTTGTGGCCTCTCCCGTTGCAGAGCACAGGCTCTGGACGTGCAGGCTCAGCAGCCATGGCTCACGGGCCCAGCTGCTCCGTGGCATGTGGTATCTTCCCATATCAGGACACGAACCTGTGTCCCCTGCATCATCAGGTGAACTCTCAACCACTGCGCCATGAGGGAAGCCCAACTTTTTATCTTTTTGAGCAAAGAACTATTCCAGGTGCCTTTTACAGTCTTCCAGGGAATTGAATTTGTTTCCATTAAGAGAATTTTGTAAAGCCTTAAATAAATGGAAATCAACATTACAATGTCTGGTGAATAGGGTGGATAAATCAGAACTTCCCAGCCAAGCTGTAACAAATTTGCCTGGTCATCAAAGAAACATACGGTCTTGCATTATCCTGATGGAAGATTATATGTGTTCTGTTGACTAATTCCAGATGATTTTCATTTAGTGCTGCCTTCAATTGGTCTAACTGGGAGCAGTACTTTTTGGAATTAATCATTTGGTTTTCCAGAAAGAGCTCATAATAGAGGACTCCTTTCCAATCCCACCATATACACAACATCACCTACTTTGGATGAAGGACAGGTTTTGGTGTGGTTGTTGGTGGTTTATTTCGCTTCCCCCATGATGTCTTCCATTCAACATTATTGTATAGTATCTACTTTTCATCGCCCATCACAATTTGTTTTAAAAATGGAACATTTTCATTATGTTTCAGTAGAGAATCACGTGCAGAAATACGGTCAAGAAGGTTTTTTTTTTTGTTTTTTTTTTTTTTGTTTTTTTTTTGCTTAACTTATGTGGAACCCAAACATCAAAGTGATGAACATAACCAAGATGGTGCAAATGATTTTCAACAACTGATTTGAATATTTTGAATATGTCAGCTATCTGCCACATGATAGAACATTGATTTCTCAATTAGTCTGGATTTGATTGCTATTAACTTCATCTGGTTTACCCAATGATGGAGCTTTGTCCAGGAAGAAATCTACAACACGAAACTTTGTAAACAACTTTTGACATGTTTGATCAGTCACAACAATTCCTCCATACACTGCACAAATCATTTTTTGCATTTCGGTTGCATTTTTACCTTTCTTGAAATAATAAAGCATAATATGCCAGAAATGTTTCTTTTTTCTTCCATCTTCAATATTAAAATGGCTACACAAAAATTCACCAATTTTGATGTTTTTTTAAAATGCATGCTGATATGACAGCTGTCACTATACAATCTAACAAATTGTTTCAAATGAAGTTAAAGACAACCAAGTGCTACTACAGCCATTTTATGAAAATAAAAATGAAACTTTTGGCCAACCCAATACATTTTATGTTCTTTGTTCTTAGGATTATTTATTATTTTCATCAGTGGATCCAGAACCATAAACTCACTTTCTTATTCTCATTTGTAAAATGAGAATATATTGGTGCCAACCTGATAGGGTTATAGTAAAAATTTATTCAGCCAATACATGTAAAATACATTGTGATATACAGTGTTACCCATAAGTTTTGGTTATCACAAAGTATACATGTTGAAATTTAAATATAAAAACTTTGATAATATCAAAGTTACTTTTCTAACTTCCATATTAGACAGGAGTATACCAATTGAAATTTTAAAATAAAATCAGCACTAATTATTTCACATTTCATCAAGATAATTACACCAATATGAGTAAAACTATAACATTTTCCTGACCCCATAATAAAAAAGATTAAAATAATAACAATAATAGTATGCACTGGGAACTTTCTATGCATTTTCTCATTTTTTTCAAAACAAGCCTTAATAAAAATGCTATTGTTATTTCCATTTTGCAGATGAGGAGGATAAATAAATGATGCAAGATTAAACAGCTAGTAAATGTGAGAACAGATAGTTGAATCCTGATCTGTCCAACTCAACAAAGCATTAATTTAACCAATTGTAAATTATGTCCATATAGTGCTCCACTTTGTGTGTGTGTGTGTGTAGTATGCAGGCCTCTCACTGCTGTGGCCTCTCCCACTGCGGAGCACAGGCTCCGGACGCCCAGGCCCAGCAGTCATGGCCCACGGGCCCAGCCGCTCCATGGCATGTGGGATCTTCCCGGACTGGGGCACGAACACATGTCCCCTGCGTCAGCAGGCAGACTCTCAACCACTGCGCCACCAGGGAAGCCCAGTGCTCCACATTTTTTTATGTCTTTTCTCTCACTATTCATGCTTCCCAGGATAATTTTTTCTGATCACCATATATCACCATATATCCAAATAATACTTATTTGAAGGTCGTGGTAAATGAGAGTTGGCATATGAAACCTCTCTTCACACTTTAAAAACATTTTATATGTCAGAAATTTGATACTAGTTTATCTTTACCATTTATAGTATCTATTGATTTTGACCTTAAGTTATAATTATTAACATATTTTCTTTTTTTCCCTACCTATTTCATCTCTAAATTTCTTGAGAAAAAAACTGTGTTTTGTTCAGTTTTGGACTCCTCATAATATTTAGCACACTGTATTGCATACAGTAAGTGTATAAGTATTTGAGATTATGCATTTTTGTTTTTATGTCATCTTTATGATATGTATAATATGTTTCAATTTTCTCTTTAAGTGAGGGAAAAGGGAGAGTGTTAATTTTGAGCAGTTGCTTTCATTATATACCAATATCCATGTAGATTTGCTCGTAGGGCTCATGTGTCTGAAGACAGTTAAACATTAAATAGTTTTTGAACTAATAGTATTTTCTTTTGATCTGTATGACTATCTTAAAGCTGAGTGCTGAGAAATCTCATGAAATGTAGTTTCTGGAAATTGTGGTTCCAGTCAGTTGAGAGTTTACTGTGTGAATGCTACTAGGAAATGAGTTTTAATTCCTGATGGAAACAATACAATTTCTACTTGAGAGTTTCATACGTTTTATATACATATTAAAAGACAATCATTGTTAAATGACCAATTACTTTATCATTGACCTTATTTTCTGGACCAGAAATTCTTAGACCCACAATATTAAGCCACCAAATTGAATCCACAAACTCCAAAATTTCAATGGTCCCCTAAAGATCTTCCCTTCATCCATTGGTTTCTCCCACATCTATCATTTTCAAGGTTTAAATAATCTGTTTACAGTTTTCTTTAGTTATTCAAATGACTAAGTTCCTAGATCTAACAGATCTATAAATAGCACATGCTATATGCCTAAACACATTTTTTGCTGATGGCTGCTACCTTGAAACCTGTTCTCCAAGACTGGTTCCTGAATAGTGGAAACACAACTCTCACAAGTTTTTTATGGAGTTTCCTGTTCAAATTTGCTTAAATTAAAAGTTTTTTGAGCCAAATATTTCTTATAAGGCAATACTTCACTTTTAAATTTAGGGAAAAGTTCTGTGGAATCCTTAACTTACGATGCAACTTAAAGAGTTTAAATAAAACACCAGGAAATCACCTTACTCCACATATGATATTATTTTACATCCCTTTGATTTGTTTATTTGTGCTATCCTTTGAATTCCTTTCATGTTCTATTTTAATATTCTTTCTCCCTCTCTGAAAATGTTAGTCTTGAACCAAACGTCTTGAGTTCAGTGACATACATTGTGACAGAGAAGCATCCATTCTTGTTTAAACAATGAGAATAGTATAAATAGAATCTCCCCCTCCTAGAGCTAACAACATCAATTATTTAATCTCATATAGCATTAACATCACAACATGCTTGCATAAAAAAGCACTAATGGGTTTCATTTGGAAAACACTTTATACATTATAATCTTGTCAGTCAACATGATTAGCATATTTGCAAATTAATCTAGAATCTGAAAATACAAGACAATTAATTAAAGTCCATATTTAGACTGAGGCTAGTTTATAAAACTATCATTCATGTGAAAAAACTTTGACTCTATAGAACCATAAGAAGATAGTTCTGCCAATAGCTTCCAATTGTACCTTATAGTATTATCACTATCTCAGATTTTTGGTGATTTCAAAGATAAGAACTCCAATGCACAAAAACATCAAAGTGCAAGCAAGTCCTTAAAAATGTAGTTTAAAACACAATGTATGCTGTAGTGCACTAATGTTTACAATGCCTCGGTTTTACATCTATCCATAGTAATATATAATTATAATTGGAAAGGTTTCATTTTTAATTGTTACAACTCATCATTGTCATCATCCAAAAGTAAATGAGTGTCTGCTGAGTATTATTTAAAGCCAAAGAAGCTATTTTTTAAAGATTAACTGATTGAAGGGACTTAAATTAATATGAATAACTAAATAGAATTTCATACATATTAAGGCATAACTGCAACTGTAATCACAGATAAAGATGTTACACATTTTTTAAGGAGCTTAGTAAGATATTTGATGAAGTTTTTGAAGAGCTTTGTTTTCTGTGACTTCCTTTATTTTGCAGTTGGGGCTTCCAGGAACAATTATTACTATATATTTTTTACCTTTAATAAGTAATAATTCAGTTATCTTAAGCTTAGAAAATGTTTAGCTGATTTTTTTCTCATATTTAGTATGTGTTCTTTGTAACATTCTTTGCACTCCTTACCAGAATTCAAGGAATCAAAGGGTAACACTTAAGATTTGAAAAATGTCAGCTTGCATATGACTGGCATACTTATGGTTCTGTCTACACTTAGAACCCTGAAGGATTTATATATGACCATAATCTATGCATTGTTTAATACCCAGGTTTAAATATGAGTTTTTTTTTTTTTTTTTTTTTTTTTTTTTTTTTTTTTTTTTTGTGGTACGCGGGCCTCTCAGTGTTGTGGCCTCTCCCATTGCGGAGCACAGGCTCTGGACGCGCAGACTCAGCAGCCATGGCTCACGGGCCCAGCCGCTCCGCAACATGTGGGATCTTCCCGGACCGGGGCACGAACCCGTGTTCCCTGCATCGGCAGGCGGATTCTCAACCACTGCACCACCAGGGAAGCCCTAAATATGAGTTTTAACCCCTGATAATTTTTATAAATTGTAACTTTAAATATAAATATTATTTTATAAATTACATTTGAATTAAGTTTAATTAATTGCATGACCACTAATTATTCTACTCAGGATGTTGATTTACAGCTTTTTAGCTTAACGTTTTACTACAGTGAAAATAAAATTCATGATAAATCAAATTTATATTCTCCATATGCAATTGTTATGAAGGTTAGGATGTTCTATTTTTCTCATTATTATGTGTGCATATGATTTTTCCTTCTTAATATGTTTAGTGGGTTGAATATACACCTTAATGAATCATATTCCTGACTTCAGAAATTACCCTTTAACCAACCACTTTGTTATATTTTCAACTCTTTCACCCAGCCAGACTTGCTCTTACTCTCATCTCTGACCTCCAATCACTTGAACTCTTTTTAGTCTATTATTATGTAAAACTTTTCTGGCTTTATTTCCCTTCTAGGCCATCCTGGACCAATCTCATTGTTAATCATTTCAATGAATTTCTCCCCACTCCTTGACCTATACCTTCTACAGCTAACCCCTCCTTGGCAGTGCTCAACTATTGACCAATCCAACCATTTCTCTTTTTCCAAGGCTGGGAAGTGCTGCCGAAGAACAACTCATAATCTTTGTAATTATATCCATTATACATTATGATTTTTGCTTTGCATAAGCCCTAAGCAACTCAGTAATTTTTTTGAGCTTCCTTTGTTAATCCCCTTCCTTATCCATGTAGTGAACATTCCAAACTGTGAAACGTAACTTCAAATCTCCAACCCTATCTCTACCCCAGTTAATTCTCACTCTTAGCACATTATGCAATCTATTTCATTGACACAATAAAACTCATAGAACTTTCCAGTACTTTGAGTGAAACTCAATATATGAAATTAACACACACACACGGAAGTTAGATGTAATTTCAGGATGGAATATAGGTTTTGACAAAACAACATAACTATAGTACAAAGGTATGAAATAACTCACCAAAGGACTTGAGGAATAAGGCATTGACCTAAGTTACTTTAGAAATGAGTGGAGTCTGAAAGACTAAAGGCAAAAGAAACACTATATTTTACTTGATGAAGTTATTTCCCAAAGGAGTATATGTTATCAGCTTTGATACTACTATATATCTACACTGAAAATGAATAGTTACAAAAATATATGATGGATGGTAGGATCTGTGTTTCTCACTGTTGGAGTTAGAAGTTACAAATTAGAGACAACAGAAAGCTAGATGGATCCAAAATGGTAATGGATTAGAACTGGAGACATCAGTGTGAACTCATATACACAGAAGCAGTAGTAGAAGCATTATAGTTTGAATGAAAACCAGTGTTATTGAATATTGACATTACTGCCTTATTTTCTCACCTTCCATCCCTTCAAAAACCCACCATAATCTGATTTCTAAGAACACTGTACTAATTAATATTTTGCCTCAATGGTCACCAATTATTTACTATTTATCACATGTTATGTCTTATCTTCACTACAAAGTTTACTTCACTTCTCATCTTCATTTAGCAGCATTGTGCATGTGTGTGTGTGTGTGTGTGTGTGTGTGTGTGTGTGTGCGTGCGTTTGTAAATCCTGGTTTATCTTTTCTTAGCAATTTTAATTATTTCTTTTCTGTAAACAAGAATGTTTCTGAAGTTTTCTTCAAGCGAATCTTTTCTCCTTAAAAAATGTCATGGCTTTATCTAAATTCTAAAATCACCTAATATTTTATCATTCCCAAAATAGGTGGGAAAACTTCCTCTGGTGGGAGAGAATTTTCTGATTTCTCAATTTTTAAAGAGACATTTTTCCTTTATTAGCAGATTCTCAAATAAATTAATGAAATCTAAATGTCTTAAGTTATAAAGAAACTCATGCTACTTTATTGTAGTGATTTTTAAATAAGCAGAGTGGGAGGTGACATCATCAAGATAGCAACTTAAATCAATCCCAATTTTAGTCTTTTGCACAAGAAAACCAACTAACAACTATCCATAGAAAAGACAATATTTTGAAAATCCCAGAACTCAGAAGCGAGGCTGAAGCATCTCTTGGAGGACAGAAACTGAGAAGGATCACATTAAAAGAGTTAGAGCAGCAGTTTCATTCTGAACACAATTGCTCTCCCTCCAGGCTAGCATAGCAACACACCCAGAAGAGCAGCAGGGAGACAACTAATGATGTACATCCTGGAAAAAAACCACCTACCAAGACTTTATCATGAAGAAATAGAAAATCCGAATAAAATAATAATGAGTAAAAAGATTGAACCAGTAATCAAAATCTCACAACAAAGAAAATCCAGGGACCAGATGATTTGACTGGTGAATGTTATCAAACATTTAAAGAAGAATTAATGCCAATTCTTCTCAAACTTTTCCAAAAAATAGAAGAGATCACCTCCAAATACCAAAGCCAGAAAAGGGCAGGGCAAGAAGAAAAGTGATAGGCTAATATTCTTGCTAAACACAGGTACAAAACATACCTGAATGATGATATAGAAGCCTACTTCTTTGCCTATGGGCAACAGAATTTGAGTGAGCAAGCAATGCACTTTTTGTCAAGCCACTGAGATTTGCGGGTGTGTTTACTTTAGCACCTAGCATTACTCACCTTTACCTATACAAGTATTTAGCACATCACTGTAGATACTGTTTTTAACTGGTAAGTGTTTAAATACTCCAATCCTTCTTCTACATTGCCACCACAGCTGTATTTCTAAAGCATACACTATTTCCATAAATAATTGATGATTCACCTCAGAATAATTTAATAATACAATAATGTTCAAATTTTATAATATCTATATAAAGTCTATAAAGTGCCCACTTTTTTCTTTTTGTTAATTCTTCCTGCTATTTATGTCAACAACCTCCTCACCTGAAAGAGAGCAAAAAACTCATCATTCTGATTAATTCAAATTTTGAAAATTGTCCATGTTCTCAGGTTTCCATTTCTCTTATTGTTTTCTTTTCCCTCTAGAGTTATCCTAATTGCAAATATCTTCCTGCAGAAACACTGCTCATGTTTTCAACCTCTCACAATTTATCTTGCAGCATTCCATTTTGTACTACTAGATTTTTAAAACGTAGTTCACATTAAAACCACTATAACACAATATTCATAGCTTATATTGCATATATAGCATTTTACTATATAATTGTTGATCATGAATTCATAAATTCTCCCCTGTAAGCTTTTGAACACTATCAAGTACCTTATTGTTAAATTCCTTGTTTCCTAACCCTGTGGGTATCTATAGTAAACATATATTAGTTTATTTTCAATTGGATGGAATTAATTTTCCTTCATTAATTTGAAAATTGTGATTTTAAAGATAAGAATACATTGAATTTTGTCTTTAACAATTGCATTTTAGAGCAAAATATTACCAAAAAATGAGACTGATAAGATTGTTAGGGAAGACTTGAAAAACTTACCCTATTTAGAAACAAACAAAATTAAAGCTATTATTTCTGTATAAATAATGCCCAGTATGATGTAGTGTTATTCACTTATTAAAGCTAAAGAAATTTGAACTGATGATGGTAGTATTAGAATAATCATTTATTGTTTACCTTTTAGTGTGTGTCATAGAACAATGAAAAAACAAACTTCACAAATTTAAAATTGGCTTGCTTCATTATTTCAAATAATGTGGTTATCCTGTACTGTAAGTTTATTTTGGCATTTCAAGTATATCCTAGAAAGAAATGTAATAACATTTCAAAAGCTCCACACAGTTTTAATCAAATTAATCTGGGGAATTTTATAGGTAAGCAAAGCCAAAGATGCAGATAAAACTACATAACTATTTTTCAAAATGCACCAAAGCTTGAAACTTCAAAAGAATACATTTTTAAACATTTCAATAGATAAAGACTTATGTGTTCAGAATATTAAGTACCTTCATTTCAATAAGAAAAACGACTAGAATTTGTTTCTTTTCTCCAATATTTTATTTTCCTTTGATAGTGCTGTTAGTTATTAGTGTCTTTTAAAGCATCAAGAATGTGAAAAAAAATTCAATAAACATGGAATAGAATCCTGTGAGATGGGCAAGGCTAATACATTTCCTATAAGAACCTAATGCAGTATATCAG
Organism: Kogia breviceps; assembly: GCF_026419965.1. NCBI lineage: Eukaryota > Metazoa > Chordata > Mammalia > Artiodactyla > Physeteridae > Kogia > Kogia breviceps. Next base: position 28,872,951 of record NC_081328.1, read on the forward strand.
ATAGGCTTAAATATTGATCTTTATTGTTAAATACCACAGCTAATGGTATGGTAAAATATCTTGTTTTCTATTTATTTATATGATTTCCTTCAGTTCTACAGAAATTCATGAATACCATGAAATATTATTGTACTACAATTTTTCCATTTATGTACTCCCTATGAAAGAAAAAGGCAAACTGACATTTTAATTTATTATTTTTCTATCATATCAAACATTTTTTAATAAATAAAACTAAAATCATAAACATTATAATGAAAACAATAAATTATTTTCCATCTCTTTATGCTGGTTTCCAGTGGAGGAGATGTCATTATAAAGAATAGCCTGAGCATAGATTACTAGAGTTCCTCTGCTAAGCCAGGGTGGGATGTCTGAAGTATGTGCTGTTAACCTATAGCTAAGGAATATAAAAGGGTTTGCCAATATAAAAAGAACAATTCAGAAATAAAATACTTTACTTTTCCACATACTTTCAGGTACTATTTAGATTACAGAAATAAAATAGATAAAAATATGGGGGAGGAGATAGACTGAAGATTTGGAAACCAAAGCAATAAAAATATTGACGACTTCAATACAGCAAAATACTCCAAGATATCAGGGTACACTTTTTGTAGATAAATATAGATAATTTTAAATGAATTGAAAAGCAGCAATCTTTCTTTGTGCTTATTGTTGTTCAAATTGTTACCTTAATAACTGACAACTATTTTTCACTGTGCAAAGCTTAAGAATCTACTGTGATGTATGAATTCATAAATTGTTTCTAATAATTTCTTTTAAAAATTAATTTTCTGTCACTCTTCCAATCCTCTTCTAGACTTCAGGTGCTGTGTAAGATTCAAAATAAGTGTAGTTAATGTGAATTTTCTCCAGAATCCTTCAGGAAAAGAAAATGTCACTTACCTTTACTTTTCTAAAATAAACTTTTTCTGAGTTCCTTCTTTTCAATGTAAACAAGAGTGTCAATCACTCTGTACAAACTTCCCCTCTCCCTAAGTTCACATAAGAAACTTGCAGTTATCTGATTCCAGAAACATGGGAAAATGGTCTGTTCTATATCCACATTGGTCATTGCCTATATAATTGCTAATATCAAGAGATGACTTTCACTTTATCATAGACCACATTTCCAAGTGAGCTCAGAGATCCCTCTCACAGGAGGAACTTTCCACTTTAGATTTAGATTTTATGCTTAGTTACAACCCTCAGTGACATCATTAAGGTCACAGCACTGGTGTCCAGACTTCTCAGGCAGCTTTCAGTCATTGTTTAATCCATTTGTAATATTGTAAGCAATCCACTTATAGTTATCAATTGCAAAAACTCATAAACTACCAGTCTTTTTTGTTTTTTTTTCATCTTCAGGTATTTGCATATGCTCCAATATTGAGTTCTTGAAAAGCCTCCAGATGCTACTTAAGGGTGCTAATGGACTTCAACTCCCATGCATATCTTGGATGGAACATGTGTTCAGGGACCTGATAAATCCCATTTTTAGCCCCTGGAACTCCCAGGTCTTTAGAAAGCAGCTTTAGCAAAGGGAGAAAGGGTTTCAAACCACTGAATCTTCATTGTCTTATTTGTAAGGGTTTGTGTGGCAGTGGAGAAGATCTTACTTGAAATAGAGAAAACAACAGAAATTAAGATTCCAATAATTATTTTGTATCATAAGTATGAAATCTGAAGGATACATTCTGGGACAAGTAAAACAGACTTAATGCAGACAAAACAACTTCTATTGTTCTTTTGTTTTCTTCAATTTTAATGTAATATATTCTGTATTAATGTAAACTTGAGTTAACTACAAATTAATTAGATTGATCTACAGTTATATGTACCCCATTTCTCTGAATTAACATGAACTGTCTTATTAAAGGTAAATGGAAAGTTTACTTTTTTATATAAATTTTTTTTTTATAATTACACTAACAAATGGTGTGATTTTAAAAATTATAGTTGTTGGGCTTCCCTGGTGGTGCAGTGGTTGGGAGTCTGCTGCCAAGGCAGGGGGCGCGGGTTCATGCCCCAGTCTGGGAGGATCCCGCGTGCTGCAGAGCGGCTGGGCCCGTGAGCAGTGGCCGCTGGGCCTGCGCATCCAGAGCCTGTGTTCTGCAATGGGAGGGGCCGCAGCAGTGAGAGGCCTGCATACCGAAAAAATAAATAAATACATAAATAGATAAAAATTATAGTTGTTTACAATAGCATATTAGTTTCAGGTGTACAACACAGTGTTTCAATATTTATAAATTGTACTTATTTAAAGTCATTATAACTTATTGGCTATATTTCTTATGCTGTACAACATACCCTTGCATCTTATTTATTTTACATATCGTACTTTGTATGTACCTCTTAATCCACTATGCCATTTCTCTCCCCACTGGCAACCACAGGTCAATTATCTCTATCTGTGAGTCTGTTTCTGTTTTGTTATATTCATTCATTTGTTTTATTTTTTGAGATTCCACAAATAAATGATAATATACCATATTAGTCTTTCTCTGTCTGACTTATTTCACTAAGCATAATACCTGACAGTTACTGTTGTTGCAAATGGAAAAAATTCATTCTTTTTTATGGCTGAGTAATAATCCAGTGTGTGTGTGTGTGTGTGTGTGTGTGTGTGCATAATCACATCTTCTTTATCCATTCATCTGTTGATGGACACAAGTTGCTTCCATATCTTGCCTATTATAAAAACGCTGTTATAAACAATGGGGTATAGATATCTTTGTGAATTAGTAAATTCTTGTTTTCTTTGAATATATACACAAGAGTGCAATTGCTGGATCATATGATAATTCATTTTTAGTTTTTTGTAGAAACTCTATACTATCAGTATTTTCTACAATGGCTGCACCAGTTTACACTTCCACTAACTGTAATAGTGTTCCCTTTACATTCTCACCAACATTTGTTATTTGTGGTGTTTTGGATGATAGCCACTCTGAAAGATGTGAGGTGATATCTCATTGTGGTTTTTATTTGCATTGCCCTGATGATTAATGATGTTGAACATGTTTTCATTGTGCTTGTTGTCCAGCTGTATGCCTTCTTTGGAAAAATGTCTATTTGTGTCTTCTAACCATTTTTTAGTCAGGTTTAGTTAAGTTTTTTTTTTTTTTTTTTTTTTTTTATACTGAGTTGTATGAGTTGTTTATATTTTTGAATATTAACCCTTTACCAAACATATCATTTGCCATTATTTTCTCCCATTCAATAGGTTCTCTTTTCATTTTGTCAATGAATTCCTCTACTGTAGAAAAGCTTTTTAGTTTGATTAGGTTTCATTTCTTTATCTCTGCTTTTCTTTCCCATGCCTAAGGAGACAGATCCAAAAAAATATTGCCACCAGTTATGTCAAAGAGTGTTATGCCTATGTTTTCTTCTAGGAGTTTCATGGTTTCCATTCTCACATGTATGCCTTTAGTCCTTTTGAGTTTACTTTTGTATATGGTGTGAGAAAATGTTCTAATATCATTTTTTTAATGTAGCTGTCCAGTTTTCCCAGCACCACTTGATGAAGAGTTTGTCTTTCCCCCATTGTATATTTTTGCTTCCTTTATCATAGATTAGTTGACCATATGTGTGTAGGTTTATTTCTGGTCTTTCTATTTTGCTCCATCGATCTACACATCTGTTTCTGTGCCATTATCATTCTGTTTCTATTACTGCAGCTTTGCAGTATAGTCTGAAGTCAGGGAAGGTGATGCTTCCAACTTAGGTCTTTTTTCTCAAGGTTAATTTGCTTTTGTGCTTCCATTTAAATTTTAACATTATTTGTTCTAATTCTGTGAGAAATTTCATGAGTATTTTCATAGGGATTGCATTAAACCAGTAGATTGCTTTGGGTAGTATGGAAATTTTAAAAATATTAATTCTTCCAATTCATAAACATGAGGTAACTTTCCATTTCTTTGTATCGTCTTCAATTTTCTTCATCAAAGTTTTATAGTTTTCACAAAAAAGGTCTTTCAACCCATTGGTCAAGTTTATTTCTAAGTATTTTATTCATTTTGATGTGCTTTTAAACAGGATACTTGCTTTCTTTTTCTGATAGTTTATTATTAGTATATAGAAAAGCAACAGATTTCTGTATATTAATTTTGTATTCTACAACTTTACTGAATTTATTTATTCTTTGTTTGTAAAGTTTTATCAGAGTACAGTTGATTTACAATGTTGTGTTAGTTTCATGTGTACAGCAAAGTGAATCAGTTATACATATACATATATGAACTCTTTTTTTTACATTATTTTCCCATATAGGCCATTACAGAGTATTGAGTAGTGTTCCCTGTGTTAACACAGTACGTTCTTATTAGTCATCTATTTTAGATATAATAGTGTGCATATGTCAATCTCAATTTCCCAATTTATCCCTGCCTCCCTTATTCCCTAGTAGCCATACATTTGTTTTCTACATATGTGTCTCTATTTCTGTTTTGTAGATAAGTTCATTTTTACCTTTTTTTTTAGCTTCCACATATAAGTGATATCGTATGATCTTTGTTCTTCTTTGTCTGACTTACTTCACTCAGTATGACAATCTCTAGGTCAATCCATATTACTTCAAATGACTTTTTTTATGACTGAGTAATATTTCATTTATATGTGTACCACATCTTTTTATCCATTCCAATGTTGATGGACATTTATGTTGCTTCCATGCCCTGGCTACTGTAAATATTGCTGCAATGAACATTGGGGTGCACGTATCATCTTGAATTATATTTTATTTCTCCTTTTTTTTGGGGGGAGTGTATATGCCTAGGAGTGGGATTGCTGGTCATATGTTAGTTCTATTTTTAGTTTTTTAAGGAACCTCCATACTGTTCTTCATACTGGCTATACCAATGTACATTCCCACCAACAGTGTAGGAGGGTTCCCTTTTCTCCACACTCTGTCCAGCATTTATTGTTTGTAAATTTTTTGATGATGGCCATTCTGAATAGTGTGAAGTGATACCTCATTGTAGCTTTGATTTGCAGAAATCACTTGCATTCCTATGCATTAACAACAAAAGATCAGAAAGAGAAACTAAGAAAATAATCCCATTTACCATCATAACAAAAGGAATAAAATACCTACTAATAAACCTACCTAAGGAGGCAAAAGACCTGTACTCAGAAAACTGTAAGATACTGTTGAAATAAACAAAATATGACACAAAGAGATGGAAAGATATACCATGTTTTGGACTGCAAGAATCTATATTGTCAAAATGACCATATATCCCAAAGCAATCCCAATCGATCTGCCAATGGCATTTTCCAGAGAATTAGAACAAACATTTTTACACTTTGTATGGAAACAAACAAACAAAAAAACCCCAAATAACACAAACAACCTTGAGAAAGAAAAATGGATCTGGAAACAAAGAAAATCAGAGTTGGAGGAATCAGGTTCCTGGATTTCAGGCTATACTACAAAGATACAGTAATCAAAACAGTAGGGTACTGGCACAAAAACAGAAATATAGATCAATAAAACAGGATAGAAAGTACAGAGATAAACCCATGCACCTATGGTGACCAACTCTATGACAAAGGAATCAAGAATATAAAATGGAGAAAAGACACTCTCTACAATAAGTGGTGCCAGGAAAACTGTATGGCTGCATGTAAAAGAATGAAATTAGAACACTCACTAACACCATACACAAAATAAACTCAAAATGGATTAAATACCTAAATGTAAGTCAAGACACTATAAAACTCTTAGAGGAAAACATAACAGAACACTCTTTGACATAAATCAAAGCAAGACATTTTTTGATCCAACTCTGAGAGAATTTAAAAGAAAAACAAAAATAAAGAAATGGGATCTAATTAAACTTAAAAGCCTTTGCTGGGCAAAGGAAACCTTAAACAAAACAAAACATAAAGAAATACAATGCTCAGAATGGAAGAAAATATTTTCAATTGAAGCAACTGACAAAGGATTAATCTCCAAAATTTACAAAAACTCATGCAGCTCAATATCAACAAAACAAACAACCCAATCAAAAATGGGCAGAATATCTACATATACATTTTTACAAACAAGACATACAGTGCACATGAAAAAAATGTTCAACATCACTAATTATTAAAGAAATGCAATTCAGATATACAACAAATGGTGTTCTCCAAAGCCCTCTCTATAAAAATATAGGGTGTGAGAGGGCAGACAGAAGAAATAAGAAGAACTACAATCCTGCAGCCTGTTGAACAAAAAACTCATTCAGAGAAATATAGACAAGATGAAAAGGTAGAGAGCTATATACCATATGAAGTAACAAGATAAAACCCCAGGAAAACAACTAAATGAAATGGAGATAGGCAATCTTCCAGAAAAAGAGTTCAAAGTAATGATAATGAAGAAGATCCAGGACATCAGAAAAAGAATGGAGGCAAAGATCAAGAAGATGCAAGAAATGTTTAACAAAGATCTAGAACAATTAAAGAACAAACAAAGAGAGATGAACAATACAATAACTGAAATGAAAAAGACACTAGAAGGAATCAATAACAGAATAACTGAGACAGAAGAATGGATAAGTGACTTGGAAGGCAAAATGGTGGAATTAACAGCTGCGGAACAGAATAAAGAAAAAAAGAATGAAAAGAAATGAAGACAGACTAAAGGACCTCTGGGACAACATTAAATGTAACAACATTCACATTATAGGGGTCCCACAAGAATAAGAGAGAGAGAAAGGACTCGAGAAAATATTTAAAGTGATTATAGTTGAAAATTTCCCTAACATGGGAAAGGAAATAGCCACCCAAGCCCAGGGAAACACAAAGATTCCCATACAGAATAAACCCAAGAAGAAATATACTGAGAGACATAATAATCAAATTGGGAAAAAATAAAGACAAAGAAAACTTATTGAAAGCAGCAAGGGAAAAACAAAAAATAACATACAAGGGAACTTAGGTAAGGTAAACAACTGATTTCTCAGTAGAAACTCTACAAGCCAGAAGGGAGTGGCATGATATACCTAAAGTGATGAAAAGAAGGAAACTACAACCAAGATTACTCTACCCAGCAAGGATCTAATTCAGATTCAATGGAGAAATCAAAAGCTTTACAGACAAGCAAAAGCTAAGAGAATTCAGCACCACCAAACCAGCTCTACAACAAATGCCAAAGGAAGTTCTCTAAGTGGGAAACACAACAGAAGAAAAGTATCTACAAAAACAAACCCCCCAAATTAAGAAAATGGTAATAGGAACATACATATTGATAATTACCTTAAATGTGAATGGATTATATGCTCCAACCAAAAGACACAGGTTTGCTGAATGGATACAAAAACAAGACCCATATATATGCTGTCTACAAGAGACCCATTTCAGACCTAGGGACACATAGAGACTGAAAGTGAGGGGATGGAAAAAGATATTCCATGCAAAATGGAAATCAAAAGAAAGCTTGAGTAGCAATATTCCTATCAGATAAAATAGACTTTAAAGAATGTTACAAGAGACAAGGAAGGACATTACATAAAGATCAAGGGATCAATCCAAGAAGAAGATATAACAATTATAAATATATATGCACCCAACATTGGAGCACCTCAATGCATAAGGCAACTACTAACAGCTGTAAAAGAGGAAATCGACAGTAACACAATAATAGTGGGGGACTTTAACACCTCATTTACACCAATGGACAGATCATCCAAACAGAAAATTACTAAGGAAACACAAGATTTAAATGACAAAGTAGAACAAATAGATTCAATTGATATTTACAGGACATTCCATTCAAAAACAGCAGATTGCACATTCTTCTCAAGTGCACATGGAACATTCTCCAAGATAGATCATATCTTGGGCCACAAATCAAGTCTCAGTAAATTTAAGAAAATTGAAATCATATCAAGCATCTTTTCTGACCACAACACTATGAGATTAGAAATCAAGTACATGGAAAAAAAAACATAAAAAACACAAACACATGGAGGCTAAAATATACTTTACTAAATAACCAAGATATCACTTAAGAAATCAAAGAGGAAATCAAAAAATACTTCAAGACAAATGACAATGAAAACTCGATGATCCAAACCTATGGGATGCCACAAAAGCAGTTGTAAGAGGGAAGTTTATAGTTATACAAACCTAGTTCAAGAAACAAGGAAAATCACAATAAACAATCTAACATGAGACCTAAAGGAACTAGAGAAAGAAGAACAAAATAAAACACAAAGTTAGCAGAGGGAAAGAAGTCATAAAGATGCGAGCAGAAATGAATGAAATAGAAACAAGGAAAATTACAAAGATCAATAAAACTAAAACCTGGTTCTTTGAGAAGATAAACAAAATTGACATATGATTAGCCAGACTCATCAAGAAAAAGAGGGAGATGACTGAAATCAATAAAAATAGAAATGAAAAAGGAGAAGTTACAACAGACACCACAGAAATACAAAGCATCCTAAGAGACTATTACAAGCAACTCTATGCCAATAAAATGGACAACCTGGAAGAAATGGACAAATTCTTAGAAAGGTATAACCTTCCAAGATTGAACCAGGAAGAAATAGAATATATGAACAGACCAATCACAAGTAATGAAATTGAAACTGTGATTAAACAGCTTCCAACAAACAAAAGTCCAGGACTAGATGGCTTCACAGGTGAATTCTATCAAATATTTAGAGAAAATATAACACCCATCTTTCTCAACCTCTTCCAAAACAATTGCAGAGAATGGAAAACTCCCAAACTCATTGTATGAGGCCACCATCACCCTGATACCTAAGTCAGACAAAGATACTACAAAAGAAGAAAATTACAGACCAATATCACTGATGAATATAGATGCAAAAATCCTCAACAAAATACCAGCAAAAAGAATCTAACAACATATTAAAAGGATCATACACCATGATCAAGGGGGATTTATGCCAGAGATGCAAGGATTCTTCAATAAATGAAAATCAATCAATACGATACACCATATTAACAAATTGAAGAATAAAAACCTTATGATAATCTCAGTAGATGCAGCAAAAGCTTTTGACAAAATTCAACACCTATTTATGACAAAAAACTCTACAGAAATTGGACATAGAGGGAACCTACTTCATCATAATAAAGGACATATAAGACAAACCCACAGCAAATATTCTCAATGGTGAAAAATTGAAAGCATTTCCTCTAAGATCAGGAACAAGACAAGGATGTCCACTCTCACCGCTATTATTCAACATACTTTTGGAAGTCCTAGACAAAGCAATCAGAGAAGAAAAAGAAATAAAAGGAATACAAATTGGAAAAGAAGAAGAAAACCTGTCACTCTTTGCAGATGACATGATACTATACATAAAGGAACCTAAAGATGCCACCAGAAAGCTACTAGAGCTAATCAATGAATTTGGCAAAGTAGAAGGATACAAAATTAATGCACATAAATCTCTTGCATTCCTATACACTAATGATGGAAAATCTAAAAAAGAATTTAAGGAAACACTCCCATTTACCATTGCAACAAAAAGAATAAATTACCTAGGAATAATCCTACCTAGGGAGACAAAAACCTGTATGCAGAAAACTATAAGACACTGATGAAAGAAATTAAAGATGACACAAACAGATGGAGAGATATACCATGTTCTTGGATTAGAAGAATCAATATTGTGAAAATGACTATACTACCCAAAGCAATCTACAATTTCAATGCAGTCCCTATCAAATTACCAATGGCAATTTTTACAGAACTAGAACAAAAAATCTTAAAATTTCTGTGGAGATAAAAAAGACCCTGAATAGCTAAAGCAGTCTTGAGGGGAAAAAAATGGAGGTGCAGGAATCAGACTCCTGACTTCAGACTATACTACAAAGGTACAGTAATCAAGACAATATGATACTGGCACAAAAACAGAAATATAGATCAAGGGAACAGTATCGAAAACCCAGAGATAAACTCACGCACCTATGCTCAACTAATCCATGACAAAGGACACAAGGATATATAATGGAGAAAAGACAGTCTCTTTAATAAGTTTTGCTGGGAAAACTGGACAACTATATGTAAAAGAATGAAATTAGAACACTCCCTAAAACCATACACAAAAATAAACTCAAAATGGATTATAGACCTAAATGTAAGACCAGACACTATAAAACTCTTAGAGGCAAACATGGGAAGAACAGTCTTTGATGTAAATCACAAGTTCTTTTTTGATCCACCTCCTAGAGTAATGGAAATAAAAACAAAAATAAACAAATGGGACTAATGAAACTTAAAAGATTTGCACAACAAAAGAAACCATAAACAAGACTAAAAGACACCCCTCAGAATGGGAGAAAACATTTGCAAATGAATCATCGGACCAAGGATTAATCTCCAAAATATATAAACAACTCATGCAGCTCAATATTAAAAAATCATACAACCAAATCAAGAGATGGGCAGAAGACCTAAATAGACATTTCTCCAAAGAAGACATACAAGAAGCAATTGAAAAGCTGCTCAACGTCACTAATTATTAGAAAATTGCAAATCAAAACTACCATGAGCTATCACCTCACAGCAGTTCGAATGGACATCATCAGAAAATCTACAAACAACAAATGCTGGAGAGGGTGTGGAGAAAACAGAACTCTCTTTCACTGTTGGTGGGAATGGAAATTGATACAGCCACTATGGAGAACAGTATGTAAGTTCCTTAAAGAACTAAAAAAAAAATTACCATGTGATGCAGCAATCCCACTACTGGATATATACCCAGAGAAAACCATAATTCAAAAAGACACATGCACCCCAATGTTCAATTCAACACTATTTACAATAGCCAGGTCATGGAAAAAACCTAAATGCCCATTGACAGAGAAATGGATAAAGAAGATGTGGTACATATATATAATGGAATATTACTCAGCCATAAAAAGGAATCAAATTGGGTAATTTGTAGAGACGTGGATGCATCTAGAGACTATCATACAGATTGAAGTAAGTCAGAAAGAGAAAAACAAATATCATATATTAACACATATATGTGGAACCTAGAAAATTGTACAGTTGAACTGGTTTGCAGAGCAGAAAGTGAGACACAGAATTAGAGAATAAACTTATGGACACCAAGGGGGGAAAGCGGTGGAGGGTGGTGGTTGTGGTGTGATGAAGTGGGAGATTGGGATTGAGATGTATACAGTCATGTGTATAAAATGGCTGACTAGTAAGAAAATAAATAAATAAATAAACAAAAAAAGAAATACAATTCATTTATTTATTCTAACATTTTGTTGGTGGTGACTTTAGTATTATCTACACATAATATTATGTCATCTGTAATTGGTGACAGTTTTACTTCTCTTCAAATTTGGATACCTTTTATTTATTTTCCTTGTCTGATTCGTGTGGCTAGGACTTCCAATACTATGTTAAATAGAAGTGGCAAGAGTGTGCATCCTTGTCTTATTCTTGATTATAAAGGAAAATCTTTCAGTACTGAGTATGATGTTAGCTGTGGGTTTGTCATAAATGGCCTTTATTACATTGAGCTATGTTCCCTAAACACCCACTTAGATAAGAGTTTTTATCATTAATAAATGATGGAGGTGAGTACCTATTCTATTATTTCTGCTGTGATCTTTATTATTTCCTTCCTCTGCTGACTTTGGGCTTATTTTGTTCTTACTTTTCTAATTCCTCTAGATGGTAGGTTAGGTTGTTTCTTTGTGATTTTTCTAATTTCTTGCTGTAGGCTTGTATCACTATAAACTTACTTCATAAATAAATTTTGTCATACTTTTTCAGCATTTTTGAGATAATCATGAAATTTGTATCCTTCTTTTTGTTAATATGGTGTATCACATTGGTTGATTTGTGGCTATTGAAACTTCCTTGCATCTCTGGTATAAATCTCACTTGATCATAGTGTATAGTCCTTTTTATGTTATGCTGAATTCATTTTGTTAATATTTCATTTAGGAATTTTGCATCTACATTGGTCATATGTATTGACATATAATTCTTTCCTTTTTGTTTTGGTAGTGTCTTTGGTTTTGATGGTACCTTTGCAGAATTAATTTGGTAGTGTCCTCTCCTCTTCAGTTTTTTGGAATAGTTTGAGGACAGGCATTAGCTCTTCTTTATATGTTTAGTAGAATTCCCTGTGAAGCTGTTTAGTCCTGGACTTTTGTTTCCTAAGAGGTTTTTTCACTCTTTATTAAATTCCACAGCTAGTGATCAGATTATTTGATTTCCTCTTTGATTTCTTTGGTGATCCATTGGTTGTTTAGGAACAAATTGTTTAGCTTCCACGTGTTTGTGTGTTTTACAGCTTTTTTCTTACAGTTGATTTCTAATCTCATAGTGTTTTCATTGGAGAAGGTGCTTGATATGATTTAAGTTTTCTTAAATTTATTGAGGCTTGCTTTTTGGCCCAGCATGTGATCTATCCTGGAGAAAGTTCCACATGCACTTGACAAGAATGTATGTTCTGCTGCTTTCAGATGGAATGCTCTATAAATATCAATTAAGTCCATCTGGTTGAATGTGTCATTTAAAGCCTACATTTCCTTTTCTGTCTGGAAGATCTGTCCATTGGTGTAAGTGGGGTGTTAAAGTCCCTTACTATTATTTTGTTACTATTGATTTCTCCTTTAATGGCTGTTAGCATGTGCCTTATATATATAGGTGTTCCTATGCTGAGTGCATATATATTTACATTTGTTGTATCTTCTTATTGAATTGATCTCTTGATCTTTATGTAGTGTCCTTCCTTGTCTCTTGTAACACTCTTTATTTTAAAATCTATTTTGTCTGATATGAGTATTGCCACTCCAGTTATTTTTTTGTATTTCCATTTGCATGGCATACCTTTTTCCATCCCTTCACTTTCAGTCCTCACTTTCAGTAATGTGTCCCTAGATCTGAAATTGTTCTCTTGTAGACAGAATATATACAGGTCCTGTTTTTGTATCCATTCAGCCAGTCTTTGTCTTTTGGTTGGAGCATTTAATCCATTTACATTTAAGGTAATTATTAATATGTATTTTCTTATTGTCATTTTGTTAATTGTTTAGGATTTGTTTTTGTAGGTCTTTTTCCTTCCCTTCCTATTTTGCTTTCTTATCTTGTGATTTAATGACTATCAGAGTTGTATTTGGATTACTTTTTTTTTTCATGTGTATCTATTGTAGATTTTAGGCTTGCAGTTCCCATGAGGTTTTGATATAGCAAATATATCAATATAGTACATATATACAATATTGTTTTAAATTGCTGCTATCTTCATTTCAAATGCTTTTCCAATATCCTGCATTCATACTCTCCTGTTCTCACAATTGCTAATTTGGTATATTTATGTGTGGATGATTTCCTCCCTTTACTGTACGTTTGCCTTTACTAGTGAGTTTTCCCATTTGAAATTTTCTTGTTTCTAGTTGTGGCCTTTTCTGCTGATTTCATGGTATTGAATTCTCTTAGCTTCTGATTGTCTTTAAAGCTTTTTATTTCTCTGTTGAATCTAAATGAGAGTCTTTTTGGGTAGAGTATTCTTGGTTGTAGGTTTTTCCCTTTCATCACTTTAAATATATTGTGCCACTCCCTTCTGGCCTGCAGAGTTTCTGCTGAAAATTCAGCTGATAACCTTATGGAGATTCCTTTATATATTACTTGTTGCTTTTCCCTTGTTGCATTTAATATTTTCTCTTTGTCTTTAATTTTTGTTAATTTGATTAATATGTGTCTTGACATGTTCCTCCTCAGGTTTATCTTGCATGAGACTCTGCTCTTCCTGGACTTGACTGAGTATTTCTTTTCCTGTATTAGGGGCTCCTATGGAGTTACTGCTTTGCCCTGGGTCCCAGTGCACATGAAACCTTGTGTGCACCTCCCAAGAGTGGAGACAGTGTTTCCCCTAGTCCTGTGCAGCTCCTGCACTTAAACCCCACTGGTCGTCAAAGCCAAATTCTCTGGGAGCTCCTCTTCCTGATGTCAGAGCCCTAGGCTTGGGAGCCTGATGTGGGTCTCAGAACTCTCACTCTTGTGTGAGAACCTCTCCAATATAATTATTTTCCAATTTAATTTCCTGTGTGTAGCCCACCCAGCAGGTATGGATTTGATTGTGCCCCTCCTACTATACTCTTGTGGCTTCTTTGTCTTTGGATGTAGAATATCTTTTCTGGTAGGTTTGTGTCTTTTTTGTCAATGGTTGTTCAGCAGTAGTTTTGATTTTGTTGCTTTTATGAGAGGAGGTGAGCTCAAGTCCTTCTAGTCCTCAATCTTATCTCCTCTTCCACTTGTTGAGGAATTTTCTGATTTCCTCTTTGATTTCTTTATTGACTAATTGGTTTTTTTAGTAGCATATTGTTTATGGTTTTCCCATTTTTCTTCCTGCAGTTAACATGTAGCTTCATATTTTTGTGGTCAGAAAAGATTCTTACTATAATTTACATCCTCTTAAATTTGTTGAGACTTTTTTTGCCACTTAGCAAGTGATCCACCCTAGAGAAAATTTCCTGTGCACTTGAGAGGAACAAGTATTCTGTTTTGGGATGGAATGTACTATATTTATTAAGTCTGACAAGTCTAATTTGTCATTTAATCCCATTGTTTCCTTACTATTTTTGTCTGGGTGATCTGTCTACTGATGTAAGTGGGGCGTCTACTGTTATTTTATTACTGTCAATGTCTGTTAATATTTGCTTTGTAAATTTAGGTGCTCCTATATTTAGGTGCTCCTATATTATGTTAACAAATGTTATATCTCTTCTGGATTGATCCTATTATCATTATATAATACCTTTCTTTGTATTTTGCTATAGACTGTGTTTTAAGTATGAGTATTTTTGTCTGATATGAGTATTTTCATTCCTGTTTTGTTGTTTCCATTTGCATGGAATATCATTTACCTTCCCTCACTTTCAGTTTGTTTGTGTCATTGACTGTAGTGAGTCTTTTGTAGGCAGTATATAGATGGGTCTTGTTTTTGTTTGTTTGTTTGTTTTCCTTTTCCAATCAGCCACACTATGGCTTTTGTCTAGATCATATAGTGAATTGATATTTTAAGTTATTATTAATAAGTATGTACTTATTGCCATTTTATTCTTTCTTTTCTGGTTGTTTTTTAGCTCTTATCTGGTCTT
The DNA here is from genome assembly GCF_026419965.1 of Kogia breviceps. Taxonomy (NCBI): domain Eukaryota; kingdom Metazoa; phylum Chordata; class Mammalia; order Artiodactyla; family Physeteridae; genus Kogia; species Kogia breviceps. Next base: position 28,888,050 of record NC_081328.1, read on the forward strand.
TTCTTCTTTTAGTTTCTTTTCTTGTGGGTTCTTTAGGCATGTATTCATATTTTCTCTAGTTTTTGTGTATCTATTATAGGTTTTTGATATGTGATGACCATGGGGCTCTTATATGTTAATCTATAACTATACCTACTTGTTTTAAACTAATACTCATTTAAGTTCAAACACATTCTAGAAGATCAACATATTTTACTTCCCCACTTTTTGTGTTTTTGATGTCATATTTTACATCTTCATGTCTATCCCTTAAATGTTTACTGTAATTATATTTGATTTTATAATTTTAGTCTTTTAATCTTTGTACTAGCTTATTCAGCATTTACTATATATTTACCTTTATGAATGGGATTTTCCTTTCCTATAAATTATGATTTCTTCATAGCTGTTTCTTTTGCCCTTAAATAAGATGCTTTAACACTTTTTTAAAGGTCAGTTTAGTATTGATGAGCTCTTTTAGTTTCTGCTTGTCTGAGAAGTTATTTCTCCTTCAATTCTGAATGGTAACCTTGCTAGGTAGTGCATCCCATGTTGTAGATTTTTCCCTTTAAGCACTTTAAATATATTATACCACTCTCTTGACTTGGACGTTTCTGCAAAAAAACAGCTGATAAACTTATGGGGGTTTCCTGGTATATAGCTATGTTTTTCTCTTGGTGCCTTTGAAATCATCTCTTTAACTTTTGCCATTTAATTATGATATGTCTTGGTGTAGGTCTCTTTGGTTTCATTTGTTTGGGATTCTCTGTGCTTTCTGTATCTGGAAATCTGTTGAGTTCTTCAGCTTAGGAAGTTTTCAGCCATAATTTCATCAAACATGTTTTCTAATCCTTTCTCTCTCTCTTCTCCTGGTACCCCTATAATGCAAATGTTAGTATGCTTGATGTTGACTCAGAGGTCCCTTAAACTACCCTCATTTTTTAATATATTTTTCTTTTTGCTGTTCTGTTTGGATGATTTCCATCATTCTGTCATCCAAATCACTTACATATTCTTCTGTATCACCCAATCTGCTGTTAAATTCCTTCTAGTGTATTTTTTAGTTTAGTCATTGTATTAGTTCTAATTGTTATTTATATTTTTCAGTTTCTTGTTAAAATTATCACAGTATTCATCTATTGTTTTCTGAAGTACAGAAGTTGGTATTCTTTACTAACTTTTTGAACTCTTTATCTGGTGAATTATTTATACTGTTTCTTTAGGGATATTTTTCAAGATTTTTTCTTGTTCTTTCATTTGCAACATACTTCTCTGTCTTCTCATTTTGTTTAACTTCCTCTGTCTCTATGAAATTAGGTCAAATAGTTTCCTATCTGACTTGAAGGGGTGTCTCTGTTGGGAGTGTTCCTATACAATCTATGTGTCCCCATTGGCTTTTTAAGGAGAACTGGATCTGATGTGAGCACAGGTTACTTTTTCCTCTGGGGTGTGTTGGTAGCTATCAACTTGGTGGAATGTAGGGCTGGATACGGAGAGGCTAGAGCCAGTGTCAGGTGTGAGCTGAGCCTTCTTCTGTATACGGTGGCAGTCATCACCCTATTGGGAGTGGGGTCTGGTCCCAAAGGGTTGATGCAGAATTACTGAGGGTCAAGTCCAAGCCCTTGAATTTTGTGCACTCCCACTGGCAACAGCATCTCTGCCCTAGTGGATAGCAGAGTTGAAGCAAGCAGTGGTGGATTAGGTGTTCAATGCAGGCCAGAATGTGTAATAGGGTGATCTCAGAAAGCCATTCAGAGTCCCTAATCCACCATCTAATCCACCATCTCCATGTGGGTGCCAACACTTCCTTTGCCCTGTTCAGAAACTGCACTGGGTTTGACCCGGCTCTGTCTCCCCAGGTGTGCACCCTCTACTAATAGCAGCACAATTGCTCAAATGGACAATATAATTGGAGCAAGGGGGGCTGGAGCAGGTGTCTGGAGTAAGCTGAGGCACATACTGGGAAGTCATTCAGATCCCCAAGCAGCTTTCAATCTGTTGCCTTTGCATGTGCACTGGTAAGGCTGCCTTCACCTTGTTCAAAGGCAGGGTCAGTCTAAGATGTCTCCATTCTCTCTAAGCATACACACTCTCCTTTGGCCAACAGCAGCCTTCACCCTAGTAGAGAGCTGACTGGAATAAGAAGAGATGGTGAAGGTGCCAGATGCTGGATAGAGTGTGGCTAGGGTGATTGCAGGAAACTAGCCAGAGTTCTGAGAAGTTTTCAATCTGCTTGTTCTGCTTTGTCCTTCGGGAGTAATTAAGCACAAGTCTACATTTTCACTAGCAGAGTGTCCATTTCTTATAGTCATTTGGTAAGTCCCACTGATTGTCAAACTAGCTGAGGGGACTCATTTTTCTGCTGTGGGACCCCACTTCTGGGGTTCCCAATATGTATGTGGCTTGAACCCCTCACTCACCACAGAGGATTCCCAAGCCTGTGATATCTCCCTCTTCTTCTGTGACCCCTGCTAAGGGCACAAGTCCTCACCTGATCAATTCTCCTCCCCTCCTACCTGATTCCCTGTGGATCTTTCTTTACAGACTTTGTTGTAGAAGAGCCTTTCTGCCAGTCTCCAGATTTTTTAGTGAGAGTAGTTCCATATGTAGATGCATTTTTTATGTGTTCATGGGGGAAGTTAAGTTGAGCATCCTCCTACTTTACCATCTTGATCTCCCTCCTTGTCTGAAGTGTTCACTTATTACATTAAACTATTTAACTTAGAGGGTTTTGTTTTGATGCACATCAACAGAGGTGATTATATATTTGTTCTGCACAAGTTTTGTTCAGCTTGCTTTCCTATTGTTATAGCACAGATGTTCTGAACTCACAGTGAAAAAAATCATAGATTACAGGAATGTGTCATTGTTCTCATTCTCCTGCTTTTCTTCCTCCTCTTTCTCCTCTGTTTTCTTCTCTTCATTATATCCTTTCTTTCTTTACCAATGATATTACTGACTACCCACCACAAGTTAGATTCTGAGGATAAAGAGTATATAAAAAGACATGCTAACAAACAATTCACCAATTTAACACAAGTACAAAAATGCAACCAAATATTAAGGAAAGGGCAACTGCAGATAATATGATAAATCCAATTAGAGCAACAATTTTAACCCATTTCTTTTTTTTTTTTTTTTTTTTTTTTTTTTTTTTTGCGGTACACAGGCCTCTCACTGTTGTGGCCTCTCCCGTTGTGGAGCACAGGCTCTGGACGTGCAGGTTCAGCAGCTATGGCTCACGAGCCTAGCCACTCCACAGCACGTGGGATCCTCCCAGACCGAGGCACGAACCCATGTCACCTGCATCAGCAGGCAGACTCTCAACCACTGCGCCACCAGGGAAGCCCTAACCCATTTCTTAGTAAAGGTGTACAAACACCTTAAAAACTTAATTTTACATTAAGGTAAAAACTTTATATGGCATAAAATATAATATAACTTAAAATACCAAGAAGAGTGTGATAGCAGCTTCAGGCTGGCCTTTAAACTTCCAAGCTATCTTGTCAATGTACTTTGACATTAAGAGAATTCTGAGTGGCATTCAATCTCACAAGAGAAATGAAAATAACATTACTGTTTAACAGGCACAAATTATAGAAGCATAGAAAAATGGTATAAAGGAATCATAAATGTAGTTTATATGCAATAAATATATACAATAAAACATTGGAGCATAAAATAAAAGTAAGCTAAATAACATAAGAACACTGGCATTTGATCAGTAATGGCCAAGGGTTGAGATTCAAGTTTGGCAATGTGTTGTTGTTTTTTAAATTAATTAATTAATTAATTTTTATTTTTTTGGCTGTGTTGGGTCTTTGTTTCTTTGCCAGAGCTTTCTCTAGGTGCAGCAAGCGGGGGCCACACTTCATGGTGTGCGGGCCTCTCACTATCACAGCCTCTTTTGTTGTGGAGCACAGTCTCCAGACACACAGGCTCAGTAGTTGTGGCTCACGGGCCTAGTTGCTCCGCAGCATGTGGGATCTTTCCAAACCAGGGCTTGAACCCGAGTTCCCTGCATTGGCAGTCAGATTCTCAACCATGGTGCCACCAGGGAAGCCCTGGTAATCTGTCTTAAATGAATAATTCAAAATAAGGAAAAGGATATTTTAATGCTACATTCCTACCACTGGAGACATCCTGAGCTCAATACCCACTCCATAATAGCAATGAAATCAACTCCAAGGGCATTTTGGGGCCATAATATTAAAAGGAATTGGTGCTAAAGTAGGAAGAGAAATTCATTAAAACTCTGATTTCTTCATTGTGCTTTCTCTATGAAATACTTCATGTTGGTTTCCCTCTCTGGAATATCATGCTCCATTTATTTATTGAAAAAGTCTAAGTCAAATGAACAAAATTAGTTATGTTCTAAACCTTAGGAAGAAACCCTCTTATTTCTCTTACTATGATTTTTTTTCAGTATTGATTTTCTTTGCTTTTGTTCCCTCTGCCCTCCAGTGCGGCTAATTTGGGGTATGGATATTAAAGAAAAATATTCAAGAATATCTAAATATTCAAGATAGATATTTAGATATTGAATATGTAAATACTCAATTTAGATATTCAAGAATATCTAAATCTTCAAATATTGACACATGAACAAATACAGATATTCATGATAAATGTAATCAATAGGTAGGAGTGTTAGAAGTCAGAATTCTCAAAGAGTTAACAAGGTTCCTGAGAAGTATATGTACCTTGAAGCAAACACTCCGACTTCATTAGCCAGATAGCTAAAGCTCCTAAACAATAATTAAAATTGTTTTCATATTGTTATAGTCACAGTGGAAACTAAATGATTCTGTAGAATTTTAGAGCTCCAACCACCTGGATTTGAGACTTCTTCAATAAATGAGCTTAACACATAGGGAGGGAGATTATCTCTCTTATTTCAAAATATATTGTCAGTTGACATGATATTTTACATTTCAAGACTGTGTTTTACTGACTGAAAATTCCTATACAACCCAAGTTAGTCAGAAAACAGAGCTCTAGACCTGCTAGTCCAAAGTCTGCAGTCACATCAGTTTCAATCACTCTGAACTTCTGAAACAGCATACAACAACCTGGTTGATTTGTGGACTTACTTATGTAATGCTTGAGGATTCCCAGAAATATTCAAAGGAGGGAATTGTTCAAATATCTAGAATTTTTCTTGAATATCTGAGTTTTAGATTATTAAATTCTAGTGCACATTCTTAACCCTCTCTATTTCCTCCTCTCTAGCTCTCCTGAGATATTATTAGCAAGTAGTGCTCTGAAGATAGTCTGAAAATGTTCACTACAGTGGTTTAAAATTTTATTGTCTTTTTGGTTATAGTAATTCTGTCAGGTGTGTGAAATGATATCTTATTTTGGTTTTGATTTGAATTTTCCTCGTGATTAGTAATGTTGAGCATCTTTTCATGCACCTATTGGCCATCTGTATGTCTTCTTTAGAAAAATGCCTATTTGTGTCCTCTGTCCATTTTAAATCCAGTTGTTTATTTGTTTTAGATATTGAGTTGTATGAGTTCTTCATATAGTTTGAATATTAACCCTTCATTAGATATATAATTTGCAAATATCTTATCCCATTTAGTAGGTTGCATTTTCATTTTGTTGATCATTTCCTTCACTGCCCCAAAGCTTTTAAGCTTGCTTAGGTCTTATTTGTTTATTTTTGCTTTTTTTCCCCTTTGCCTGAGGAGACATATGAAAAAAATTGTTATGTCAAAGAGTGTACTGCCTATGTTTTCTTCTAGGAGTTTTGTGGTTTCAGGTCTTACATGTAAGTCTTTAATCCATTTTGAGTTTATTTTTGTATATGGCAGGAGAAAATATTCTAGTTTTATTATTTGACACATATCTGTCCAGATTTACCAACACCACTTATTGCAGAGATTTTTCTCCCATTGTATATTAATTGACCATACGTGTATGGGTTTATTTCTGGGCTCTCTATTCTGTTCAATTGATCTATGTGTCTGTTTTTGTGTCAGTACTATATTGTTTTGATTACTAAAGCTTGTAGTATAGTCTGAAGTCAGGGAGCATGATACCTCTAGCTTTGGTCTTTTTACTCAACCGACCTGGAAGGTATTATGCTTAGTGAAATAAGTCAAAGAGAGAAAGACAAATGCTGTATGTTTTCACTTATATGTGGAATCTAAAAAATAAAACAAATAAATTAATATAACAAAACAGAAACAGAGTCACAGATGCAGAGAACAAACTAGTGATTATCAGGGTGGAGAGGATTAGGAGGAGGGGTAAAATAGGTGAATTGAATTAAGAGGTATAAATTACTAGGTATAAAATAAATGTTACAAGGATGTAATGTACAGCACAGGGAATATAACCAATATTTTTTAATGACTTTAAATGGAGGAAAATCTATAAAAAAATATGGAATCACTATGTTATACACCTGAAACTAATATAATATTGTAAGTCAAGTACATTTCAAAAAATTTTTAAAAATTATCATGAGAGAAAAATTATTGTTGATTTATGTTTGTGTAATAATTATAATCACTCTTGATTATAAAAAAAAAATAAGGAATTGATGTTTTAGTAGAAAATGAGCTTACATGTCCAGCAATAGGTGAGTAAAAAATTCACTCAATGAAATATGGTATAGTCATTAAAATGTTGGTTATGAAAACATTAAGATAGAAAATAACATTATATTTAAAAAGCAAAAAGCAAAATTGTAGAACATAGTTTCAATTATGAAGAAAATCATAGAAAATATACTCAATAGAAATATATCAAAATAGTTTAGGGTGGTAGAATAATGTTTGACACACTCAGGACTAGCTTCTCCAGCTATACACCTGCACACTGCCAACTTGACTCCCATCATAGGACTCCACTGCCAGGCTCACACATGTGGCAGGATTGTGGCCACCAGGAGTGCACGTTCACAGCCAGTACCCAAGCAGTTGCTTGTGGGCCTAGATCCAGCCTTGTCTCCTGTCACTGGCCTGCACCACTGGGCTCAACATTAGGTAACCACTCCAGCTATTCACCTACAGGCCCCGTACCTAACTTTCCTCACTGGCCTGCTCTACAATGTGCCCATGGTGAAACCCTCTAACCTCTGAGCACATTTGCCATATATATGAAAAAGAGATAATATTCAAAATATATAAGGAATTCATACAACTTAATAGCAAAAAATGCAAATATCCAGTGAAAAACTTGGTTCAAAAGTATACATGCATCCCAATGTTTATTGCAGCAATGTTTATTAAAATAGCCAAATCATGGAAGCAACTTAAATGTCCATTGATAGATGAATGGATAAAGAAGATGTGGTACATATATACAGTGGAATATTACTAAGCCATTAAAAAGAATGAAATAATGCCAGTTACAGCAATATGAATGGACAAGGAGATTATCATTCTAAATGAAGCATGTCAGACAGAGAAAGACAAATATCATGTGATATTACTTATATGTGGAGTCTAAAAAAATTGTTATAAATAAACTAATCTACAAAACAGAAACAGACTCACAGATGTAGAGAATGAACTTATTGTTACCAGGGGAAGGGGGAGGGGGAGAGATAGACTGGGAGTTTGGGATTAACATGTACACACTGCTATGTTTAAAATAGATAGCCAGGGCTTCCCTGGTGGCACAGTGGTTGAGAGTCCATCTGCTGATGCAGGGGACATGGGTTTGTGCCCCGGTCTGGGAAGATCCCACCTGCCGCAGAGCAGCTGGGCCTGTGAGCCATGGCCACTGAGCCTGTGCGTCCAGAGCCTGCACTCCGCAATGGGAGAGGTCACAACAGTGAGAGGCCCATGTACCACAAAAAAAATAGCCAGTGGGAACTTAATGTATAGCACAAGGAACTCTGTTCAATACTCTGTAATAACCTAAATGGGAAAATAATTTGAAAAAGAATAGAAAATAAATAAATACATAAATAAAATGCAAATAATTTAATTGGGAAGTGAGCAACAGACATGAATGAACATTTTTCCAAAGAAAAACAAATCATCAACAGGTACATGAAAGTTGCTTAACATTACTGCTCATCAGGGAAATGCAATCAGAAACACAATGAGATTTTACCTCACACCTGTTAGAATATTAATTATCAAAAGACAAGAAATAATAAATGCTGGTGAAAATGTAGAGAAAAGAGAACCTGGTATACTGTTGGTGGGAATATATATTAGCATAACTGCTATGGAAAACAGTATGGAGGTTTCTCAAAAAAAATAAAAAAGCAATATCATACAATGTTTGTCCTTCTCTGTCTGACTTAATTAACTCAGTATGACAATTTCTAGGTCCATCAATGTTGCTGCAAATGGTATTGTTTTGTTATTTTTTATGTCTGAGTAATAGTCCATTGTATATATGTACCACATCTTTTTTATCCATTCCTCTGTTGATGGAAATTTAGGTTGCTTCCATGTCCTGGCTATTGTAAATAGTGCTGCAATGAACACTGGGGTGCATGTATCTTTTTGAATTATGATTTTCTCCAGGTATATGCCCAGGAATGGGATTGCTGGCTCATATGGTAGCTCTATTTTTAGTTTTTTAGGAATTTCCATACTGTTCTTCATAGTGACTGTACCAATTTACATTCCCATCAACAATGTAGGAGGGTTCCTTTTTCTCCACACCCTCTCCAGCATTTATTGTTTGTAGAGTTTATGATTGTCAAAAATAGAACTACCATATGATTCAGCAATCTCACTTCTGGTTTTTCATCCCAAGGAAATAAAGTTGGGATATCATAGAGATATCTGCATCCCCATGTTTATTGCAGCATTATTCACAATCTCCAAACTATGGAAACTGTATAAGCGCCAGTCAACAGAAAAATGGATAAAGAAGATGTGTTGTATGAAATATTATTCAGCCATAAAAGAGAAGGAAATCTTCCCATTTGTGACAACATGGATGGACCTTGAGGGCATTATGTTAAGTGAAATAGGTTAGAAAGAGAAAGACAAATACTGTATGATCTCACTTGCTTGTGGAGCTATAAACATCAAAGGCATAGAAACAGAGAGAAAATAGATGATTAATAGGGGCTGAGTGGGGTGAGGTAAATGGATACTTGTTGGTCAAAGTATACAAACTTTCAGTTATAAGATAGATTAGTTCTGGAGGTCTCAGGTACAGCATAGTGACTATAGTTAATACTATATTGTACACTTGAAAGTTGCTATGAGACAATTTTAAATGTTCTCAGTATAGCAACAACAATAAAAATGGTAATTATGTGAGGTGAATGATGTGCTATTTAACCTTATTGTGGTAAAAAATTTTGCTATATATACATGTACCAAATCACCACATTGTACACTTTAAACTAAAATATTGTTATATGTCAGTTATGTGTCAACAAACCTTGGAAAAAAAGAGAGTGTAATTCATGAAAACATTAAAGATTCTTGCCAAAATGGCAATATAGTAATTGTGTTATATATATATTATATAAATTTAATTCTGTTCTACATTACATAATTAATACAAAGAGCCTATAATGGATATTATGCAAAGACATGGGATCATGAAATTTGTAAGGCTGCATATCAAAAAAAATTGTTTAATTTTTCTATAAGTTGGTATAAAATTAAAATAAAATATTTTGCAAATTTACAAACAAGTAGAACTGAAAGTCCTCCTAAAACTGAGTTCACCTACTGAAATTATTATTAATCTCTCTATTCAAAACTTTATTCCCTTTCTTCTCCCCTCTGATCTCAATCCTGTGCTAACTGAACACTAATCAACCAAAGTCAGATGACTAATATTGCTGCTGTTGATGACATTGTTAATGTACTAAAATTTCTGTTGTAGATATTACCATTAATATACAAAACTCAATTTTTTTCCTCCAGGGCAAGAGAAGCTAACACACCCCTGAGCCATGAACCACCTGGCCTGAAAATTATAAACCAGAGACATCTTGACTCCGGCAGCTATGGTTAAGAAATGTCACAAGACAATAATTAATCCAGTTTCTTTGTTCTTCCCCTTAAAAAAAGTCTCTAACTCAAAGACCAAGATGAAGTGGATCTGAGAATTGTTTCCCACTCCATTGCCTGATGTCCTGAAAATAAAACTTTACTTTGCTGCAAACAGCCACTGTCAGAGTTTTGTCTTTCTGAGCCATGGCAACAGCAGCCCTTGGTTAGAGAATGAAAGACTAGACTAGATGCCACCAAGTGGTTCGAACTCTATTAAAAGCCAATACACCGATAAGGAGAAAATTCTTATTTATCAAAGTCTAAGCCTAAAAGGAAGGTTCAGTCTGTTTTCTCAAGGAAATATTCCCTTCATTGTCTCTCTGAGAAATTATGCTACTGTATCTGTATTTTATTATAAGTGACTGATTGAGCAAAGGGGGAAAGAGAAAACATTTTAAGGATATTCTGTATCAGACAGAAATGAAGTTCTATTTTTCTTTAAATTTTGGCAATAGAAGTCAGATTCAAATATCATAAGGCTAAACATTATTTTTTTAAGAATAATTAATTCTGTTCTTTAGAAGGAAGACTGACGCAACAGAAAATCACTAGCTAAAATCTTGGGATACAAATTATTCAAAGCCTTATCACTAATAAAGATAAACATATAGGCAACTTCATTAATATAGGCTTTTAATTAAGTAAGTAAGTAATTACATAATATATAGTGAGCCCAACCAGACTTAACAGTATGGGCTGTGTCAGTGGTTTCAATCATTCTTAGAGATTCTAATTTAATTCATGTGGGGTAGGAACTTAAGGCTTTAAAAAAGTCTCCAGGTAATTTTAATACACAACAAAGTTTGAGAAAATAGGGTTTGAGTAATCAAACTTTAGAAATAAAATAGTTGTGTCTTAAGCCCACACAGCAACATTTCGAGGGTATATTCTATATACATCATATAATTCCAGCAGTGTTCTACAGGACCTATTAGAAACAACCCAATCCAAAAATGGGCAGAAGATCTAAAAAGACATTTCTGCAAAGAAGATATACAGGTTGGCAAGAAATACATGAAAGGATGCTCAACATCACTAATCATTAGAGAAATGCAAATCAGAACTACAATGAGGTATCACCTCACACCACTCAGAATGGCCATCATCAAAAAATCTACAAACAGGGCTTCCCTGGTGGCACAGTGGTTGAGAATCCGCCTGTGGATGCAGGGGACATGGGTTCGTGCCCCGGTCCGGGAAGATCCCACATGCCCTGGAGCGGCTGGGCCCGTGAGCCATGGTCGCTGAGCCTGCGCGTCTGGAGCCTGTGCTCCACAAAGGGAGAGGTCACAGCAGTGAGAGGCCCGCGTTCCACCAAAAAAAAAAAAAAAAAATCTACAAACAATAAATGTTGGAGAGGGTGTGGAGTAAAAGGAACCCTCTTTCTCTGTTGGTGGAAATGTAAATTGATACAGCCACTATGGAGAACAGTATAGAAGTTCCTTTAAAAAACTAAACATAGAACTATCATATGAGCCAGGAATCCCACTACTGGTCATATACCCTGAGAAAACCATAATTCAAAAGAGTCATGTACCACAATGTTCATTGCAGCTCTACTTACAATAGCCAGGACATAGAATCAACCTAAGTGTCCATCAACAGAAGAATGGATAAAGAAGATGTGGCACATATATACAATAGAATATTACTCAGCCATAAAAAGAAACAAAACCGAGTTATTTTTAGTGAGGTGGATGGACCTAGAGTCTGTCATACAGAGTGAAGTAAGTCAGAAAGAGAAAAACAAATACCTTATGCTAACTCATGTATATGGAATCTGAGGGGAAAAAAATGGTTATGAAGGACCTAAGAGCAGGACAGGAATAAAGACGTAGACCTACTAGAGAATGGACTTGAGGACACGGGGAGGGGGAAGGCTAAGCTGGGATAAAGTGAGAGACTGGAATGGACATATATACACTACTAAATGTAAAATGGATAGCTAGTGGGAAGCACAGGGAGATCACAGCACAGGGAGATCAGATTGGTGCTTTGTGATCACCTAGAGGGGTGGGATAGGGAAGGTGGGAGGGAGGGAGATGCAAGAAGGAAGAGATATGAGGATATATGTATATGTATAGCTGATTCACATTGTTTTAAAGCAGAAACTAACACACCATTGTAAAGCAATTAAGCTCCAATAAAGATGTTAAAAAAAAAGAATCTGCTTTATTTTATAATGTATCTTTCATGATTTTTCAAATAATCACACAGGTGAAATAACATTTTTTCAAAGTCATTACAGAGACACTTTATTCTTAAAAGAACCTAGTTAGTAGGCATTATTACGACCATTTCCCAATTAGATAACTTGTCAAAGTTCATCTGATTACTATGAGAATAAGAAGTCTGGTGGTGTAGTCAAGATGTAACAACTTGAAACCAACATTTTTACTAAGAAACTGTCTATACCTTATAATAGAAATCAACCAGTCAAAGCAATATTGGACATCTGCATTTTACTTTCTATACACTCTTCAAACTCAGTGTGTACATATATGAATTCATATCCTAGTCCCACACCCTTGCTTTACTTCCTGAATTCACTCTATACCATATAGACATTGGTTAATGACATTTACCTCTATCAACACATCTAAATTAAAAATCTTAGTATCATCTTCAGTTCCCTATTTTCCTTCACTACCTCTTTCTCAATATCAAATAAAAATCAGAACCTGTCAATCATAGCTAACAAATATATCTGATTGTCAGTGACTCGTAACCATCACTGCCTTTGCTTTCATCCCAGCATTCAAACTTTAAGACCCAAGCTATTTTTCTCCCACTGTTTCAAAATTTATTTTAATTCTTTGCAAGACTCATAGGATTGTACAAACTAGGAGTTAATATACATAATAGGCCTAGAATGAGTTCCTTGTAAGATACTAATAAATTTGAGCTATTATTATTTTCTGCTAAAGAATTTCATGTAAATTCAAGTAGTTGAAGGACGCGTAAAGACGTTAGAAAAGATTTTTTTTTCTTTGCCTGTGAGAGTACATTCTACTAGGAATCTGAACTTTATGTGATATTTTCCTCTTGTCTTGGCTACAGTTATTGGAAGGCTTATTCTAAGAAAAGCAGGGCTGTCATCCCTGGCTCCTTATCAGTACAGCTCTATCACACAGAACCCATGTTCTCATTGTGTCCCCATATGTAAGCCTGGCTCCCTTCCCTGAACCTACTTCTGGTCTTCTCTTTTTCATTCTCTGCCTATATATAGGTCAAGACTTTATTTCCCCTCTTCCCGTACTTCTAGATTGCCTTCTATTTCTGGGGCTATTATCTTATATTTGAAAATTCAGAAGGTATTTCAATAGAACTTGTTTCCCTCTTTTTCCTCCATTCTTACCCTAGATTACTTCACATTACAGTGGGAATTGCAGGGCATTTCTATGCTAATTGATTTTTACATGTGGCTATTAAAGAAATGAGATCATCATTATCTTCATCATCATCATCATCATTATCATCCTCATTAAAGTAATTTAATATGCACTGAGAATTTGCTGAGTGTTAAAAAAGTCCTCAATACTTGATGAGAAACACCTCACTTAATCTTCACAGGAATATTAAAATGCAGGCAAAATTATTGGTTCATGTTATAGTTCAAGACACTGAAACTCAACAAAGTTATTTTCCCTAAAGCCAGAGATCTAAGATGCTAGAATGGATGTGTGCTATCACAGAAGTAGAAAAAAAAGTGAGGATCCACTGGAGGTTGAAGAGGACCATCTATGGAGAGTGGTGGCCACTCAAATGGGTGGGTCTAATACAGAAAATATTTTATTTTACCTTACCTAAATGGAAATAAAATTAAGAGCATGGATGTGACTTTAGGTCTCACTGATGCAGAGGTAAAGTGAATAATGGAAACAAGAGTGTCTGATGCAAGGCTCCAATCACAGACCAGTATTTGTCATTGGCTAAAGATGAATGAACTTTGTGAGCTGGGGAATGAGTAGTGTTTTATGTTGAGCATATTTATCTGGGTAATCTCAGTATTAACTAGTTCTATGATTGATTATGTTTTAGGTACTTTATGGTTTCAGTGTGGAAGTTGACCCTTTAGGCAATGTTTCTGGCTTTGGTGAATGTTATTAGTCCAAACAAATAAATTTTTTAAAACATTTAAATGAGACCTATTTAATAGGAAGTTTGGAAAGTTGTGTGAAATTGGGCAAATGAAAGAAAATGGAAATGCATCCTTTTAAAAGGTATTTGTTAAACATTAAGATTTGGGAATGTAACTGATATGATACAGAACGGAGAATTCTAGTTGAACAAATTTCTGCTGTGGTTACTTATTGTTCTTACCCAAAGTCAGAGGTAACAGGCCAAAATTTTTAAATGATCCTATTTTTTTTCATTTGAACGTGGGCAATTTGTCAAATATTAATGTATAGATGGACAAAGTTCAGCACATAGTCTATTTGCAAATATATTTGTACATATAGTATGTACTTTAACTTTTAATTTCAGATTTTTAAGAAGCTGGGTTAGTAGTTTGGACATGCTCTATTAAAATAAAGAAAAAGTATTTTCATTATTATTTAAAAGTGTTAATTATATATCAACACATAAAAAGAAAAAGTAGGGCTTCCCTGGTGGCGCAGTGGTTGAGAATCCGCCTGCCGATGCAGGAGACACGGGTTCGTGCCCTGGTCCGGGAAGATCCCACATGCCGCGGAGCGACTAAGCCCGTGAGCCATGGCCGCTGAGCCTGCGCGTCCGGAGCCTGTGCTCCGCAACGGGAGAGGCCACAACAGTGAGAGGCCCGCATACTGCAAAAAAAAAAAAAAAAAAAGTAAAGGAAGATATGCTTAATTGTGCCTGATAGATTTTTAAAATTCATTGATGTATAGGAAATTCAAGAATTAATAGTAGAGGGGTGTATTATGATAATCTTCTGTTTCTCTGTTTACATATTTATTGGTGAGGAAGGTTTACAAACTTAGATACATAATATGCCATTTAAGACTTTGGCAGTCAAGTGGTCACATAAAAGTGCATGTTAATTCAGCCATTAAACATATATTAAGTGAAATTTATAAGAATGAAAGTAGCTTTCAGAATTGTTAAACTGTTTTTTTTATTAGAGAGAAAATGTCTTAGTTCTTATTTACCTTTTAAGATGGACTATTGTAAGTCACAGTAATGAAAAGAAATGAGGCTCTATAAAAACCATTAAAGGGGATCAATTCTCTGGCAGAACATCTTGGATATTGGATAGTTCACTATGTCAATAAAAATATAACCACATCTCAAAAGATTTTATTTTGTTATAGTGGCTCACAAATCTATGTGAAAGGCTTACACAGAGTCAGAAACCATGCCTGCTCTGTTTCTGTATTACCAATCTCTGAGCTCTGTAAAACATTTTTTACTCTAATTACTACAAAACAATGGGCAATGTTGGGATTAAGTTTAATTTCTACAAGTTTGCTTTCCTCTGTTATTTTGACCCTGAAATGTCTATTATGCCATGTGGACATAGATTTGGGAGACTAAGGAGTTTACAGTTCCAGGGTACCTAATCTTTAAATTTTCACTCTATTTCTTTACTGTTTTTATTACTGTTGCAAATTCAGGTTCTATGGCAATAACAGATCTCATATTTGCCAAATAAAAGGAGCGTACAAATGGCTGTTTGGTATATCTCAGAGTATTAATAAAATGATGTTTTAAAATGGTTTTATTATCACTTGCCT
Organism: Kogia breviceps; assembly: GCF_026419965.1. NCBI lineage: Eukaryota > Metazoa > Chordata > Mammalia > Artiodactyla > Physeteridae > Kogia > Kogia breviceps. The sequence goes on from NC_081328.1 coordinate 28,903,741, forward strand.
TCAAATTATACCATGCTACAATTATAGGTTAGGGTAAAACATCTTCACAATTCTGTGTGATGAAAAAATTACCATGAATTGATAAATTATATTTTAATTATAATAGTTCCAGTGAATCTTAACCTCAGAAAGATTTGACCATTGCACTCAAAGATCCCTCTCTCTCTCTCTTCTTTTCTTCTTTCTTCTCTCTGTCCCTTTCTCCTTCTTTCCCTTCCTCCTTTCCTTCCTCCCTTTCTTTCTCTTTCATTGTTTGGAAGATAATTTTGCTAGGATCTTGATATTTCAGATTTGGATAAGGGAGAGAACAAGATGTATGAAGAATATTGAATGGGGATAATGTGAGTATAGCCATTTATGACAAGCCAGGACATTAGTTAGATACTTGCTTTTAGCATTAGCTAAATACATACTTTTATTTAATCTTCAAAGCAACTTATATAGTAATACTATTCAGTTTTCCTGATGAGAAAGCTGAGGCTTAAAGAGGTTATGTAATTCACCAAAAGTTGGGACTTCCCTGGTGGCAAAGAATTTGCCTTACAATGCAGAGGACACAGGTTCAATCCCTGGTCAGGGAACTAAGATCCCATATGCCGTGTGGCAACTAAGGCCTTGTGCCACAACTACTGAGCTTGTGCACCTCAACTAGAGCCCACATGCTGGAAACTACAGAGCCCATGTGCTCTGGAAGCCACACGTCACAACTACAGAGGCCACGTGCCCTGGAGCTTGTGTGCCACAACTAGAGAAGAGAAAACCTGCAGGCCACAACTAGAGAGAAGTCCACGCACCACAGCAAAGAGTCTGCATACTGCAACTATGACCCGACACAGCCATAAATAAATAAATAAATATTTTTTAAAAAATTCAACAAAAGTTACACAGTTAAAGTATGTCAGATGAATCAACCAAATTCTAGTATAGGTGATTCTAGATATAAAGTATTAGACCACTGTAGTGTATGTACATTGATAATATTCTTCAGGGACATCTAGAGAGCATTTCTTTTTTGACAGTTTTATGTACTTGATGACTGAATTAAGCAAGGCACACAATAACTACAGAATACAGCTAGATTGAAAGAAAATGAAATATTACATAGAGAAGAAGGGTGAACCAATTTATTATTGTGTGATAACTACCTCCTGTTCCTAGTCTACTTTAAAAAGTGGTTTAAAAATAAAATTAAAGATAATTAATGTAATTGGAGTAATCTATGATAGATATATTCCAGATTTCTGTTCTACTTTAATTACAATTAAATACTGAAAAAATTTACTGATTTTTATTTTTCTCAAATAAGTATGTAAGTGATATCAAGATATCATCCAGATTGATCTGGGTTCACTAATAGGATCTTATTTTTAAAATATTTATTAAAGACATAAAAAACCAAAATGACAACCTACAGAACGGGAGAAAATATTTACAAATAAAGTGACTGACAAGGGATAAATCTCCAAGTATACAAAGAGTTTATGCAGCTCAATATCAAAAAAAACAAATAACCCAATAAAAAAATAGACAGAAAATCTAAATAGACATTTCTCCAAAGAAGACTTACAGATGACCAAAAAACACATGAAAAGATGCTCAACTTCAAATTATCAATGGCATTTTTCACAGAATTAGAACAAAAAATGTTCCAAGTTGTATGGAAACACAGAAGACCCTGAAGAGCCAAAGCAATCTTGAGAAAAAAAAAAAAAAAATGGAGCTGGAATAATCAGGCTCCCTGATTTCAGACTAAACTACAAAGCTACAGTAATCAAGACAGTTTGGTACTGGCACAAAAATAGAAATATAGAGCATTGGAACAGGATGAAAAGCTTAGAGATAAACCCACACACCTATGATCACCTAATCTATGACAAAGGAGGCAAGAATATACAATGGAGGAAACACAGTCTCTTCAAAAAGTGGTGCTTGAAAAACTGGTCAACTACATGTAAAAGAATGAAACTAGAACATTCTTTAACACCATACACAAAGATAAATTCAAAATGGATTAAAGACCTAAATGTAAGGCCAGACAATATAAAACTCTTCAAAGGAAACACAGACAGAATGCTCTTTGACATAAATCACAGTAACATATTTTTTGTCCACCTCTTATAATAATGCAAATAAAAACAAAAATAAACAAATGGGACCTAATGAAACTTAAAATCTTTGCACAACAAAGGAAATCATAAAACAGGTGAAAAGACAACCCTCAGAATGGGAAAAAATATTTGCAAATGAAGCAACTGACAAAGGGTTAATCTCCAAAATACACAAAGAGCACATGCAACTCAATATCAAAAAAATTAACAACCCAATCCAAAAATGGGCAGAAGATCTAAATTGACATTTCTCCAAAGAAGACATACAGATGGCCACCCAACACATGAAAAGATGTTCAGCATCACTAATTATTAGAGAAATGCAAATCAAAACTATAATGAGGTATCATCTCACACCGGTCAGAATGGCCATCATGTAAAAGTCTACAAAGAGTAGACTGGAGAGGGTGTGGAGAAAAGGGAACCCTCCTACACTGTTGATGAGAATGTAAATTTGTACAGCCACTATGGAGAACAATATGGAGATTTCTTTAAAAACTAAAAATCGAGCTACAATATGACCCAGCAATCCCACTCCTGGGCCTTTATCCAGAGAGAAAACCATACTTCAAAAAGACACATGCACCCCAGTGTTCGTTGAAATACAATTTACTATAGCCAAGACATGGAAGCAACCTAAATGTCCACTGAGAGAAGAATGGTTAAAGATGTGGTACATATATGTAATGAAATATTTCTCAGCCATAAGAAAAGAATGAAATAATGCCATTTGCAGCAACATGGATGAACCTAGATATCATCATACTAAGTGAAGTAAGTCAGACAAAGACAAATATCATATGATATCACTTACATGTAGAATCTAAAAAAATGATACAAATGAACTTATTTATAAAACAGAAACAGATTCACAGACATAGAAAACAAACTTATGGTTACCAAAAAGGAAATGTGGGAAGCAGTGATACATTAGGAGTTTGGGATTAACATATCACACTACTATATATAAAATATGTAATCAACAAGGACCTACTGTATAGCACAGGGAACTCTACTCAATATTCTGTAATAACCTAAATGGGAAAATAATCTGAAAAAGAATGGATATATGTATATGTATAACTGAATCACTTTGCTGTAAATCTGAAACTACCATAATATTGTAAATCAACTACTCTCCAGTATAAAATTAAAAATTAAAAAAATTGAGATAGTAGCTGTAATAATTAAATGAATGGATTTAAGTGCTAGAATTATAGTTTTTGCAGATATTTTGCATAATTTTATGTTCTCACATAAAACATTCACCATCTTTCCCAAGAATAATTTGGGAAGTAAATAAGATTTTAATGTAATTCTGAAATATATAATTAAGTTAAATATGAATATATTTTTTGTAGTATTTAGTAGTATTTTGTAGTATTTAATGGAGGAAGCAAATATTATAAGTAACTGAGAATTGCAAATTTGTCTCTTTTCTTTTAATGGACAAAAACCCTATGAAGTTTTTGATGTTTGTTTTATTCTGAGGCCTTAGAAAATTACAATAACAAGTAAGAATGATTTTAGAATTTCAGATACACTCAGATTTGTACATGGTTTCACTATTGATTATTTACTACTTTACTCTGTACTGTAGAGCAGTAAAGGAATCTGTAGATATTAGTGATGCCTGCAAAGTTTGTGTCATATATTGAGGCCTATTCATATCTCCTTGAGCTCAGAAAATAGTTTGTTTTCTGTAAAGAGAGGAAGTAGAGGGACAAAACCTTTAAATAATATTCCAAATGGTGGTGGCTTAATTTTATATTCTCAAAATGATTTCACTGTTGTTTACTGTTTTGATCCTATTTTTGTAATTCTCTGATTAAAATTTTATTCAGCAATATCCTTGTTTGAAATTAAAGTCACTGACCATAGAAACGTCCCTTTGTACCATCACTCACCTCTCCGCTCTACCTAGGAAAAGAGTGATTCACATGTGATGGATTAGGGCTGTTTCTGGGGGAAAACTTTTACTATTCAAAGAGTTGAAGGATTCTCTAAAATAGAAAACCGAATAGTTGTAAATTTCAAATCTCCACAATTCTCCCCTTACCTCATTTGGCAGCTTAGATCCATTTCAATCAAGTTTTAGTAAAATGATCTCACTTAGCTTTTGAAGTAATATAATTTCTCAGGGGCACTAATATTCTGTCAATTTTATAGCTGACTGCATCATTTTTATTCTTCCTAAAAACGACTGGAGAGAGAGAGAGAGAGAAAGTGGAAGGGAAAGGGAAAGGGAAAAGGAAAGGGAAAGATAAAGAGAAAGAGAAAGGGAAAGAGAAAGAGAAAGAATATTTGGTACATTTTAGGCACATCCTTGGGTGAACTCTTACTGGCATTTTCTCTCTTGCCTGCTCTGCAGAGTAAGCAAGTTAATTCCTGCCTTGAAATCATTCTGTGAAAGGCTTACATCTTGACATCTGCTGAGTCATAACATCAAAAAGGCTTTCCCAGGTTGATTGTCAGATAAATCAGTTAGACTCTTCAGTAGTAGTATTGATTCTGCATTAATCGCTCAATTCCCAGTGCAATTTTTCTAAAGTGTATGCACCTCTTATTTCTTCCAGAAGGATGTGCCTTTATAGATATGAATGTAACACTGGTAAAGCTATGTTTTTTACAATATCAAATTAAGCATATAATTTTTGGTTACCATTATTGTTGGTTGGTTTGCTTTGCTTTGGTTGATCCCCAATCTATAGTATGCTAAAAAGTGTATTGTTTGAATTGTAATGTGCCGTACATTATGAATACCGAAAACTCTGAGTTGATTCTCTAAGTTAATTATGTAAATGGTGATGGTAAGATTCTCTTTATCTGCCATGATACTAACACACACGTTTTTTCACAGTCTCTACTATCATAGAGGAGGATAAACCCAGAATTTTGTTGTAAATTCAACATTTATAGAAGTAACAAAGGCAAGCCAATAGAAAATGTTTGCTTTCAACAAGTAAACTACCTCTTAATATATAAGAAATATTAGGTCTATTCTAAAGGCCTAACATTTAATGTTATAGATTTTATGTGACTTCTTTTGGTCAAGGTGGAACACCTGATAAGTTTTACCTTATTTATTTACTCTACTTGTTATTGTGATAACTGAAGAATTTTTGGAAACCAAATGTGAATAGTAGAATATTTAGCTTTTAATCAAGATATAGAAAGTCACAAGAGATTGTATCTTTTTGTCTAACAAAAGAAAACAAGCCAAATAAGCTACAAAAACATAGTTTCTCTAAGCCCATCCAAGAGTTCTACATGCAAAGAAGCCATGAAATGAACTTTAGAAAGTGATAAGTGTTTATAAGAAAGAGAATCTGGACACATCTTTGGCAGAGAGATAAGAGAATGAAGAATTTGCCATTAATGGGAGTACGAAGAAACCAGCTGAAATTTTCATGTACTTTCTAATTATTTTTAACATCTTTATTGCAGTATAATTACTTTACAATGGTGTGTTAGTTTCTGTTGTATAACAAAGTGAATCAGCTATACGTAAAAATATATACCCATATCCCTTCTCTCTTGCATCTCCCTACAGCCCTCCCTAACACACCCCTCTAGGTGGTCACAAAGCACCAACCTGAACTCCCTGTGCCATGCAGCTTCCCAGGAGCTATCTATTTTATATTTGGTAGTGTATATGTGTAAATGCCACTCTCTCACTTCGTCCCACCTTACCGTTCCCCCTCACTGTGTCCTCAAGTCCACTCTACATCTGCATCTTTATGCCTGTCTTGCCCCTAGGTTCTTTAGAATGATTAATTTTTTCTTAGATTCCATATATATGTGTTAGCATACGATATTAGTTTTTCTTTTTCTGACTTACTTCACTCTGTACGACAGACTCAAGGTCCATCCACTTCACTACAAAAAACTCAGTTTTGTTCCTTTTTATGAGTGATATTCCATTGTATATATGTGCCACATCTTTATCCATTCATCTGTCAATGGACACTTAGGTTGCTTCCATGTCCTGGCTATTGTAAATATTGCTGCAATGAACATTGTGGTACATGACTATTTTTAAATTATGGTTTTCTCAGGGTATATTCCCAGTAGTGGGATTGCCAGGCCGTATGGTAGTTCAATTTTTAGGTTTTAAGGAACTGCCGTACTGTTCTCCATAGTGGCTGTATCAATTTACATTCCCACCAACAGTGCAAAAGGGTTCTCTTTTCTCCACACCCTCTCCAGCACTTATTGTTCGTAGATTTTTTGATGATGGCCATTCAGACAAGTGTGAGAGGATACCTCACTGTAGTTTTGATTTGCATTTCTCTAATGATTAGTGACGTTGAGCAACCTTTTATGTGTGTGTTGGAAATCTGTATATCTTCCTTGGAGAAATATCTATTTGGGTCTTCTGCCCATTTTTGGATTGTATTGTTTGTTTTTTTGATATTGAGCTGCATGAGCTGCTTGTATATTTTGAATATTAATCCTTTTTCAGTTGCTTCTTTGTCAAATATTTTCTCCCATTCTGAGGGTTGTCTTTCCATTTTGTTTATGGTTTCCTTTGCAGTGCAAAAACTTTTAAGTTTCATTAGTTCCCATTTGTTTAATTTTGTTTTTATTTCCAATTCTCTAGGAGGTGGATCAAAAAGGATCTTGCTGTGGTTTATGTCAAAGAGTGTTTTTCCTATGTTTTCCTCTAAGAGTTTTATAGTGTCTGGTCTTACATTTTGATTTTTAATTCATTTTGTGTTTACTTTTGTGCATGGTGTTAGGGAGTGTTCTAATTTCATTCTTTTACATGTAGCTGTCTAGTTTTCCCAGCACCACTTATTGAAGAGGCTCTCCTTACTCCATTGTATATTCTTGCCCTCTTTATGAAAGATAAGATGACATACGTGCATGGGTTTAGCCAAGGGCTTTCTATCCTCTTCCATTGATCTATATATCTGTTTTTGTGCCACTTCCATGCTGTCTTGATTACTGTAGCTTTGTAGTATAGTCTGAAGTCAGGGATCCTGATTCCTCCAGCTCCATTTTTTTTTTTCCCTCAAGACTGCTTTGGCTATTCGGGTTCTTTTGTGTTTCCATACAAATTGTGAAATTTTTTGTTCTAGTTCTGTGAAAAATGTCAGTGGTAGTTTGATAGGGATTCATTGAATCTGTAGATTGCTCTGGGCAGTAAAGTAATTTTCACAATGTTGATTCTTCCAATCCAAGAGTATGGTATATTTCTCCACCTATTTGTATCACCTTTAATTTCTTTCATCAGTGTCTTATAGTTTTCAGCTTACAGGTCTTTTATCACCTTAGGTAGGTTTATTCCTAGGTATTTTATTCTTTTTCTTGCAATGGTAATTGGGAGTGTTTCCTTAATTTCTCTTTCAGATTTTTCATCATTAGTGGATAGGAATGCAAGAGATTTCTGTGCATTAATTTTGTATCCTGCTACTTTATGAAATTCATTGATTAGCTCTAGTAGTTTCCTTGTATCATCTTTGGGATTCTCTATGTATAGTATCATATGCAAACAGTGACAGTTTTACTTCTTTTCTGATTTGGATTCCTTTTATTTACTTTTTATTTTTTTAATTTCTTTGAACGTTTTTACTGGAGTATAATTGCTTCACAATGGTGTGTTAGTTTCTGCTTTATAACAAAGTGAATCAGTTATACATATACATGTATCTCCATATCTCTTCCCTCTTGTGTCTCCCTCCCTCCCACCCTCCCTATCCCATCCTTCTAGCTGGTCACAAAGAACTGAACTGATCTCCTTGTGCTATGTGACTGCTTCCCACTAGCTATCTATTTTACATTTGATAGTGTATATATGTCCATATATATACTACCACTATTTCACTTTGTCCCAGCTTACCCTTCCCCCTCCCCATGTCCTCAAGTCCATTCTCTAGTAGGTCTGCATCATTATTCTCATCTTGACCCTAGGTTCTTCATGACCTTTTTTTTTTTTTTTTTTTAGATTCCATAAATATGTGTTACCATACAGTACATTTTTTTTCTCTTTCTGACTTACTTCACTCTGTATGACAGACTCTAAGTCCATCCACCTCACTACAAATAACTCAATTTCATTTCTTTTTATAGCTGAGTTATATTCCATTGTATATATGTGCCACATCTTCTTTATCCATTCATCAGTTGATGGACACTTAGGTTGCTTCCATATTCTGGCTATTGTAAATAGTGCTGCAATGAACATTGTGGTACATGACTCTTTTTGAATTATGGTTTGCTCAGGGTATATGCCCAGTAGTGGGATTGCTGGCTCATATGGTAGTTCTATTTCTAGTTTTTTAAGGAATCTCCATACTGTTCTCCATAGTGGCTGTATCAATTTATATTCCCACCAGCAGTGTATGAGGGTTCCCTTTTCTCTGCACCCTCTCCAGTATTTTTGTTTGTAGAATTTTGGATGATGGTCATTCTTATTGGTGTCAGATGATATCGCATTGTAGTTTTTATTTGTATTTCTCTAATGAATAATGATGTTGAACATCCTTTCATGTGTTTGTTGGCAATCTGTATATCTTCTTTGGAGAAATGCCTAGTTAGGTCTTCTGCCCATTTTTCGATTGGGTTGTTGGATATATTTGATATTGATCTGATGAGCTGCTTGAAAATTTTGGAGATTATTCCTTTGTCAGTTGTTTCAACTGCAAATATTTTCTCCCATTCTGAGTGTTGCCTTTTCATTTTGTTTACGGTTTCCTTTGTTGACGTCCTCTTCAATAAGTGGTGCTGGGAAAACTGGAAAGCCATATGTAAAAGAATGAAATGAGTACACTTCTTAACACCATACACAAAAATAAACTCAAAATGGATTAAAGACCTAACTGGATTCCTTTTATTTCTTTTTCTTCTCTGATTGCTGTGGCTAAAACTTGCAAAACTATGTTGAATAATTGTGGTGAGTGTGTGCAACTTTGTCTTGTTCCTGATTGTAGTGGAAATGGTTTTAGTTTTGCACCATTGAGAACGATGTTGGCCATGGGTTTGTCATATATGGATTTTATTATGTTGAGGTAAGTTCTCTCTGTGCCTACTTTTTGGAGAGTTTTTATCATAAATGGGTGTTGAATTTTGTCAAAAGCTTTTTCTGCATCTATTGAGGTGATCATATGGCTTTTCCCCCTAAATTTGTTAATATGGTGTAACACACTGATTCATTTGTGTAAATTGAAGAATGCTTGCATTCCTGTGAAAAACTCCACTTGATCATGGTGTATGATCCTTTTAATGTACTGTTGGATTCTGTTTGCTATTATTTTTTGAATCTTTGTTCACCAGTGATATTGGCCTGTAGTTTTCTTTCTTTGTGACATCTTTGTCTGGTTTTGGTATCAGGGTAATGGTGGCCCAATAGAATGACTTTGGGATTGTTCTTCTCTCTGCTATATTTTGTAAGAGTTTCAGAGGAATAGAGTTAGCTCTTCTCTAAATGTTTTGACAGAATTCACCTGTCACCATCTGATCCTGGGCTTTTGTTTGTTGGAAGATTTTTAACCACAGTTTCAATTTCAGTGTTTGGGATTCGTCTGTTTATATTATTTCTTCATGCTTCAGTCTCAGAATGTTGTGCTTTTCTTAGAATTTGTCCATTTTTTCAACCTTGTCCATTTTATTGGCATATAATTGCTTGGAGTAATCTCTCATGATCCTTTGAATTTCTGCAGTGTTAGTTGTTACTTCTCCTTTTCCATTTCTAATTCTATTGATTTGAGTCTCCTCCCTTTTTTCTTAATGAGTCTGGCTAATTGTTTATCTTTTTTTTTTTAATCTCCTCAAAGAACCAGCTTTTAGTTTTATTGATCTTTGCTATCAATTTCTTCACTTCTTTTTCATTTATTTCTGATCTGATTTTTATGATTTCTTTCCTTCTGCTAACTTTGAGATCTTTTTGTTCTTCTTTCTCCAACTGCTTTTGTTGTAAAGTTAGGTTGTTTATTTGAGATTTTTATTCTTTCTTGAGGTAGGATTGTATTGCTCTAAACCTCCCTCTTAGAACTGCTTTTGCTACATCTCTTAGGTTTTGGGTCATCGTGTTTTCATTGTCATTTGTTTCTATCTATTTTTTGATTTCCTCTTTGTTTTCTTCAGTGATCTCTTGGTTATTTAGTAGTGTATTGTTTAGCCTCCATGTTTTAGTATATTTTACAGTTTTTTTTTTCCTGTAATTGATATCTAGTGTCATAGCACTGTGGTTGGAAAAGATACTTGCTACAATTTACTTTAATTTACCAAGGCTTGATTTGTGACCCAAGATATGATCTATCTTGGATAATGTTCCATGAGTACTTGAGAATAAAGTATACTATGTTTTTTGTGGGTAGAATGTCATATAAATATCAATTAAGTCCATCTTGTTTAATGTGTCATTTCAAGCTTGTGTTTCCTTATTTATTTTCATTTTGGATGATCTGTACATTGGTGAAAGTGGGGTGTTAAAGTCTCCTTACCATTATTGTATTTCTGTTGATTTCCCCTTTCATGATTGTTAGCATTTGTCTTATGCATTGAGGTGCTCCTATGTTAGGTGCATAAATATTTACAATTGTTTTATCTTCTTCTTGGATTGATCCATTGATCGTTATTTAATGTCCTTATTTGTCTCTTGTAATAGTCTTCATTTTAAAGTCTACTTTGTCTGATAGGAGAATTGCTACTCCAGCTTTCTTTTGATTTTCATTTGCATTGTATATCTTTTTCCATCCCTTCACTTTCAGTCTGTATGTGTCCCTCAGTCTGAAGTGGGTCTCTTATAGACAGCATATATATGGGTCTTGGTTTTGTATCCATTCAGCAATCTGTGTCTTTTGGCTTGGAGCATTTAATCCACTTACATTTAAGGTAATTATCAATATAAGTTCCTATTATGATTTTCTTAAATGTTTTGAGTTTGTTTTTGTACTTCTTTCCTTCTCTTGTGTTTCCTTCCTATAGAAATTCTTTTAGCATTTTTTGTAAAGCTTGTCTGGTGGTGCTACATTCTCTTATCTTTTGCTTGTCTGTAAAGGGTTTTTTTTTGTTTTTTTTTTTTGTGGTATGCAGGTCTCTCACTGTTGTGGCCTCTCCCATTGCGGAGCACAGGCTCTGGATGCACAGGCTCAGTGACCATGGCTCACAGGCCCAACTGCTCTGTGGCATGTGGGATCTTCCCGGACCAGGACATGAACCCGTATCCCCTGCATTGGCAGACGGATTCTCTACCACTGCACCACCAGGGAAACCCTGTAAAGGTTTTAATTTCTCCATCAGCTCTGAATGAGATCCTTGCAAGGTAGAGTAATCTGGGTTATAGGTTTTTCCCTTTCATCACTTTAAATATGTCCTGCCACTCCTTTCTGGCTTGTAGAGTTTCTGCTGAAAGATCAGCTGATAACCTTAAGGGTATTCCCTTATATTATTTGTTGCTTTTCCCTTGCTGCTTTTAGTATTTTTCTTTGTATTTAATTTTTGATAGTTTGATTTATATATGTCTTGATGTGTTTTCCTTGAATTTATCCTTTATGGGACTGTCTGTGCTTCCTGGACTTGATTTACTATTTCCTATCCCATATTAGGGAAGATTTCAACCATAATCTCTTCAAATATTTTCTCAGACCCTTTCTTTTACTCATGTTCTTCTGAGACCCCTGTAATTTGAATGTTTATGTGTTTAATGGTCCTAGAGTTCTCTGAGACTGTCCTCATTTCCTTTCATTCTTTTTTATTTATTCTGCTCTTTGCTAGTTATTTCCACTATTTTATCTTCTAGGTCACTTATCGTTATTCTGCCTCAGTTATTCTACTCTTGATTCCTTAAAAAGAATTTTTAGTTTCATTTATTGTGTTGTTCCTCATTGTTTGTTTGCTCTTTATTTCTTCTAGGTCCTTGTTAAATATTTCTTGCATTTTCTCCATTCTATTTCCAAGAAGGTGGATCATCTGTACTCTTACACTGAATTATTTTTCAGATAGACTGCCTATTTCTTCATTTGTTTGGTCTGGTTGGTTTTTACCTTGCTCCTCCATCTGCTGTGTATTTCTATGTCTACTAATTTTGCCTAATTTACTGTGTTTGGGGTCTCCTCTTTGCAGGCTGCAGGTTTGTAGTTCCTGTTGTTTTTGTTGTCTGCCCCCAGTGGGTGAGGTTTTTTCAATGAGTTGTGTAGGCTTCCTTGTGTAGGGGACTGATGCTTGTGTTCTTGTGAGTGGGGCTTGTTCTTGTCTTTCTGGTTGGCAGGTCTGCTTCTGGTGGTGTGTTTTAGGGTGTTTGTGAACTTACTATGATTTTAGGCTGCCTCTCTGCTAATGGGTGAGGTTGTGTTCCTGTCTTGCTAGTTGTTTGGCATGGGTGTCCAGCACTGGAGTTTGCTGGTTGTTGAGTGGATCTGGGTCTTAGCATTGAGACAGAGATCTCTAGGGGAATTCTCACCAATTTATATTACATTGCACCTGGAAGTCTCTGGTTGTACAATGTCCTGATCTTGGCTCTAGCACCTCAGAGGCATACGCCTGACACCTGGCTGGAGCAGTAAAACCCTGTCAGACACACGGCTCAGAAGAAAAGGGAGGAAAAAGAAAAGAAAGAAAGAAAGAAAGAAAGAAAGAAAGAAAGAAAGAAAGAAAGAAAGAAAGAAAGAAAGGAGAAGAAAAGAAAGTTACTAAAATAAAAAATATTATTAAAGTAAAAAGTAATAAAAAAAGAAGAGAACAACCAAACCAACTAACAAATCCACCAATTATAACAAATGCTAAAAACTATACTAAGGTAAAAATCAGAAACTAGTTAGTCATATACAGCAAACCCCAAGTCTACTGTTGCTCCTAATGTCCACCACCTCAATTTTGGGATGATTCATTGTCTATTCATGTATTCCACAGATGCAGGGTACATCAAGTTGATTATGGAGATTTAATCCACTGCTCCTTAGGCTGCAGGGAGAAATTTCCCTTTTTCCTCTCTGTTAGCACAGCTCCTGGGGTTCATCTTTGGATTTGGCCCCTCCTCCACCTGTAGGTCGCCCTCTGGCATCTGTTCCCTTCCCAGACATGATGGGGTTAAATAGCAGGTTATTAGGGGAACTCTGGCTCACTCAAGCTGGGGAGAGGGAGGGGTACATAATTCAGGGCCAGTCTGTGGCTACAGATGCTGGCATGACGTTTCAAAAGCCTGAGGCATGCCGTGTGTTCTCCTGGGGAATTTGTCCCTGGATCACAGGACCCTGGTAGCCGTGGGTCGCACCGCCTCCGGGGAAGGGAGGTGTGGATAGTGACCTCCTCTTGCACACCGTATTCCTGGTGGTTTCAGCAGCAGACTTAGTGTTTCATGCCTGTGTCTGGAGTCTGTGCTGATAGCTTTGGCTCGCACCCGTCTCTGGAGCTCGTTTAGGTGGTGCTCTGAATCTGCTCTTCTCATGAACCTTGAAACAATGGTCTCTTGCCTCTTAGGCAATTCCAGACTTTTTTCTGGTCTCCCTCCCGGCTAGCTGTGGTGTACTAGCCTCCTCAGGCTGTCTTCATGCAGCCAATCTCAGTCCTCTCCCTGGGGTCTTACCTCCAAATCACGAGACTCAGCTGGCAACCTCCACCCCTCCCACTCCCCACCCACTGGCTGAGTAGACGACGTCTCAGGCTGGTGAGTGCTGGTTGGCACCATGCAAGAATCTATCTGCTTTGCCCTCTGCACCCCTGTTGCTGTGCTCTCCTTTGTGGCTCTGAAGCTTCCCCCCACCCACCCCCAGTTTCCACCAGTGAAGGGACTTCCTAGTGCCTGGAAACTTTTCCTTCTTCACAGTTCCTCCCAAAGGTGCAGGTCCCGTCCCTATTTTTTTTTATCTCTGTTTTTTCTTTTTTCTTTTGCCCTACCCTCTTTTGTAGGGAATTTCTTGCCTTTGGGGAAGTCTGAGGTCTTCTGCCAGTGTTCAGTAGGTGTTCTGTAGGAGTTGTTTCACATGTAGATGTATTTTTGTTGTATTTGTGGGGAGGAATGTGATATCTATGTGTTACACCTTGGCCATTTGGAAGGTCCTCTCTCGTGTACTTTTACAGTACATCTTGGTTTTCATGAAAAATTAAAATTCCAGGGAATCCCAAACATAGAACAAGTCTGCACCATTCATCAACTCTCCCTTGGGTCTTCACAATTTGCTTAGTGACAAATATGGCAAAGGCTGGTGTGCAGAACAGGAGAGTTGAGAAACAGATTTCTACTAATATGTGCATGATTTCCCACAACTATAAATAAGCCACCTCTGAAGATGGGAAACAGCAGGATTTTAGCAGACACAAGGAATTTTTAAAAAATAATAATAAAATGGAATATTACAAATGGATTCAGTAGAGAAGAGAACTAGATAATTTGAATACAGAGCAATAGAAAGTTTAACGTAAGGAGAAAACATGTGTGAACAAATACAACAGTGTCTAAGATCTGTAGGAAATCATATCATCTAACATGTATGTAATGGTATCCTCAGAAGGCAATGAGAGTGAAAATGGAGCAGGGAACATATTTCAAGTGATAATGACTATGAACTTTCCAAATTAATGAAGCAACATCATGGATATATCACCAAATCATTACACTGAACAAAAGAAGCTACACACACAAACACACACAAACACACACACACACACACACACAGATACGACCAGCTGTATTGTTTCATTTCTATAACCTCCAAGAACAGGTGAAACTAATTGATGATGATCAAAGACAGGAAATGGTTGCAATACAATTGACAGAGAAGAGAGAAAGGAGGCACAAGGGAATTTCCTTTGGTGATAAGAACAGCCTCTGTCTTGTTTTTGAATTTCAAGGATATGTAGGACTGATGAACCTTACTGAACTGAACACCAAGGATCTGTGGGAGATCCTCAGTTAAAAGTAAATATGGATAAACAGGAAACCATGAAAATTTTATTTAAAATGGAGTTGGGAAACCCTGAAAGGGGAGCTGCCATGCACATACCTTCCCTTGGAGCTTATATTAATTCCTGGACAGAAAAGTGCTTACATTACTTCCCAAGTAGGAGTAAAGAAGATATTCTCTTTGCTGAGCAATAGCTCAGGAAATGAAATACGATCACCATCCTGAACTCTCACTTTTCTCCAATGCACTTGTGTCCAAAGCAGCCACTTCCAATTTCCTCTTTTTCTCTATAAAGTAATTATCATCTCCTTTTTCTCTGGACTTGCCTATGGTTTGCCATAGTTAGCATGTCTTGGATTACAATTCCTCTGCCATCTGCAAATTAACTCACTTTTGCTGGTAAAATAACTTGCCATTTTATTTTTAAGTTTGACAAAATGTAAACAAACAATTCATAGTACAACCACTCAGGAACTACCATGGGAAACCCCCTTTTTGTACTTTATTTTTTAATGCAGATACATATTACACTAGTAATAATAATATAAATAAAATTTTGTATACTTTGTTAACATGGTTTCATACTAGCATATTTCCATTACTATTCCTAAAGAGACCAATGAAGAGGAGGAAAACTTGCAATATAACTAGGATTCAAATAGGAGAAGACCATATTTTTATGTATTTTAACAGTGGATTTAAGTACATGTTGTTTAGTTTAAAATGTTGCCAAAATTAGATTACAGAAAAGAATGAGGGTAAGAAAAGGAATAAGGGGTTTTTTTTTTTTGGTTTTGTTTGGGAGCCCAAGGAAAGGAATGTAATGAAGCCTCATGAGGGACTTAACCCAGAAACTAGAAAACCTAATCACACACTCTGTACCCTTTATTGTGCTTGGGTCATACTTCCCTTATGTCTCACTGAGAGTTCTCTCAGATGTCCATCTTCTTATTTATTTGTTATGGTGACTGACTTCTTTTCAGGGTTAACACAAGCTCAATTTTAAATATTGTGACTATTTATTTGGTAGCCGTATATAATATAAATTGTCTTTTTCCACAAACTTTGCCCTGTAACATTTTTGTCTATCCATGACCTACCCAGGATCTTAAGGTGGTAAAATATTAAGTTGTTACTAGGAAGAAATGAGCTCAACATAAAAATCAAACTGAATGTAGCTGCAAAACACAGTGTAAGACAAGATGTAGACCCAGAGCCTAATCAAGAGACTTTTCCATCCCCCAAATTTAAAGACTTGAAAATGTTTGCCCACAGAATTTCAGAATGGCTAAGTACCAGGAACTGATATGTGCCTCTTACTCATCCTCTTTTTAAATGAGAATTTTTTATGCTAATTTCTTGGCTTTCCCTGTTCCACTTCTCTATTATGTGTTGGGGGATGGAAGAGAGGTGGGTATCTTGTTTACTTAATTCATAGCTCTCCATATCAAGGATATCCACATTTAGGGTAAATATAAACCATGAATTCTTGGGTTTTGAGCCTGAAAACATTGTTAGATAAGATGAAGCTTTTGCAGCTCTTGAGAAGAAGTGGTTGAGAAGGTTACCAATGATTAGAGGAAACAGTGTGGTAATTGATTCTAGAGGGAAGCCTGTGGTAATTAATTGCTATTTTGGCATGAATTAATTTCCCTTTTGTATCTATACTTTTTGCAATTCTGTATTTTACCATCCATACTCTGACTCTGGGATGGCATTTTTACTTGTTTTGAGAAATGAACATGGCAGAAGTGATTATGTTTGCAAGTTCTGAACCTAAGCCACAGAAGACTTTGCAGGTTCAGCATGATTTCTTATGCTTTGGGGCTTGCTTGCACTTATGCTTCACCTTTGCCATGAGAACACGCCATACTAAGCTGCTGGAAAGATATGAGTCATATAGAAATAAGACAAAGGGAAGAGAAGGAAGGTGATCCAGATAGCCATGCCCCAGAAACAGAGCTACCAACCTGATTCACAGCTGATCAAAAGTTCACAATAGAGTCAAACCAACACAAGAAGCACATGATTTGCTGACCCTAAAGAATCATGTTTAAAAATATGAATATTGTTTGAATATGTTAAGTTTTCAGATTGTTTTTCAGCAATTTCCAATAAAGATATCCCCCAATTCTACCTTATTATAATTTACCTTTCATTGCCAGAAGTTAGCACACTGGCACAATGCAAAAAATAAGAAATAAGCAAGCTCTAATATAATAATATTTAAGTTTAAAATATTTCATTTCCTAGAATTTATGATGGGAGATACTGTTATAATGATTATTTTGTTAAACACAAATTTACACCATAATAAGAGACTTTGGAAGGGGAATAAAAATAATAATACTGTATATTCAAATTAATAGAATATCAATCCTTTCTCATAGATAACTAATAGTTTTGAGTATTTCCATTTTTCAAAAAGTGGGTAAAATAAGTAAAGTAATAACAAAAATAAAACCAAACCCAAGAGCAATGCAATACTGGGGGGAAATAATGAAGATTTTTTTAAAAAAATAAATTAAAACAATAAAGTCTGGACTGAGGGGTCAACAGGGCTCAGAAAATACATAAAGAATTCTAAAACCTGGCACATTGAAAAATAATAGACATGTTTTTAACAAATATAATCTATAGGAAATGGAAAAATACAAACATACTAAAAGAAATGATTAAATTAAATAGATACTGATGAAACTATTAAATAGAATATACAGAGCTCCAGGTATAAATTGACAATAAACTTTTCTCAACCCAGTTCTGAAATCAATAAGAAAGAAAAAAGGAAGAAATAGAAATTCCATCTTTCGTGATAATAGTAAGTACTTAAAAAGAAAATTAACACTAAGCATGAAGTGTAGCAAAGTATAGTAAACAAAGAAAATACAATTTTTAAAAAGCAGGTAGTATTGTGAAGGAACAGCTATCTCCAAAGTAGACAGTACTTAAAGAGGGGCAGAAGCTAGGAGTATTGTTTGAGTCCAGTGTGAGTTGTCCAACTGTGGAGCCTCCCTACCTCCTGTTTGAACCCACAGTGTGTCAAGGAGGCAGCACTGAAGGAGGTGTGGCATAAAGAGGGATACTCACAGGTATGTCATCTGGCCATATGTGTCACATTACATAGGCAATTTGTGAGTGGTAAGTGGCCCTATGAGTATGGTTTTCAGAAAAAAAAAAAATATATATATATATATACACATATAGAGAGAGAATACCCAGTTAAATTTGAATTTCAGATTTAATAAAAAGTAGCAGTGTGTTCCAAATATTGCATGAGACATTCTTACACACACACACACACACACACACACACACACTCACACACACACACAAAGATATTTATTTTTTATCTGAAATTCAGCTTTAAGGGTATTCTGTATTTTTGTTTGCTAAATCTGGAAACCTACTTATAGTTATTCATCTTTGTCAACCAAAACAAAGAGTAACTATCTATTAGATACACTGAAACCCTGACTCGAATAAAGGTTGGTTTGTGAGCCAAGGTATTCCCCTGCCTCCTCCTTTACATAAAGTGTTTACAAAATACCACTTAATTTGGGAAGACTTCCCCATACTTAAAAATAAATAGTAGCAAAATAAACAATCATAAAAACTTAGGCTCTAAAAAGGAAAACTACCATTAGAAAAAGTAAGAAAGAAACAGAGGGAAAAGGGGAAATAAAACATACATAGCAGTATGAATTTGCCAGAAAATTGAAAATCAGGAAATACTTCCCAACTAACTCATTCTGAGGTCATCATCACCGGATGAAAACATATCACAAAAATAAACTACAGACTAAAATCTTTTATAAACATAGGTTCAATATGTCTGAACAAAATTTCAGTTAATTGAATTCAACAGTATGCAAAATGAATGTTACATCATGACTAAATGGTATTCAACTAAGGAGTGTAAAGTTAACATTGAAAAGAAAAAATGTGAAAGAAGATTCTGGGAAGATGGTGGAGTAGGAAACACCAGAAATCTGTTTCCCTACCTAGACAGCATTTGCACTGGAAAAATCCATCTGCTGTAACTATTGTGGAACTCTGGAGTCTATCAAAAGCTTACAACTTCCAAGGGAAGACTTGGAAAGTACAGACATACCTCAGAGATATTGAGTTATCTTTATATTATGCTGTAATCTTTAAATGTGCAATCATATTATGTCTAAAAAAGGTATGTATTTTAATTAAAAAGAATTGCTAAAAGATGCTAACCGTCAGTTGAGCCTTCTGTGAGTTGTAATATTTTTGTTGGTGGAGTATCTTACCTCAGTGTTAATGGCTGCTAACTGATCAGGGTGGTGGTTGCTAAATGTTGGGTTGACAGTGACAATATCTTAGAATAACACAATGAAGTTTATAGCATTAATTGACTTCCTTTCACAAACAATTTTTCTGCATCATACAATGCTGTTAGACAACATTTTATCCACAGTAGAACTCCTTTCAAAATTGAAGTCAATCCTATCAAACCCTGCCATTGCTTTATTAACTAAGTTTATGTAATAGTCTGAATCCTTTGTTGTCATTTCAATCATCTTCACAACATCTTCACTAGGAGTAGATTCTATCTCAGAAACCAATTTATTTGCTTACCCGTAAGAAGTAACTCCTTATCCATTAAAGTTTTATTATGAGATTGGAACAATTCAGTCACATCTTCAGGCTCCATCCTACACTGAAGTCTTGAACCCCTCAAAGTCGTCCTTGAAGGTTGAAATCAACTTCTTCCAAATGCTTGTAAATGTTAACATTTTGACCTCTTCCCATGGATTGTGAATGGTTTTATTGGTATCTAGAATGGTGAATCCTTTCCAAAAGATTTTCAATTTACTTTGCCCAGATCCGGCAGAGGAAACACTGTCCATGGCATCTATAACCTTACAAAATGTGTTTTTTAAAGACTAAGTCTTGAAAGTCAAAATGACTCCTTGATCCATGCACTGCAGAACGGATGCTGTGTTAGCAGGCATGAAAACAACACTAATCTTATTATACATCTCCTTCAGAGCTTTTGGGCAACGAGGTGCATTGTCAATGAGCAGTGATATTTTGAAAAGAATCTTTTATTCTGAGCAGTAGATCTCAACAGTGGGCTTAAAATATTCAGTCAACTTGTTGTCAACAAAGCCTGTCATCCAGGCTTTGTTACTTCATTTATAGAGTACACACAGAGTAGATGTAACATAATTTTTAAAGGTCCTAGGATTTTCAGAATGATAAATGAAAATTAACTTACAGTCACCAGCTACATTAGCCCCTAATAAGATATTTAACCTGTCTTTTGAAGCTTTGAAGCCAAGCATTGACTTCTCTCCTCTAGCTATGAATGTCCTAGATGGCATCTTCTTCCAATATAAGGCTGTTTCATCTACACTGAAAATCCACTGTGTAGTGTAGTTACTTTCATTAATTATCTTAGCTAGGTCTTCTGGATAACTTGCTTCACCTTCTACATCAGTACTTGCTACTTCATTCTTGCACTTTGATGTAATAGAAATGGCTTGTTTCTTTAAACCTAATGAACAAACCTCTGCTAGCTTCATATTTTCTTCTGTAGCTTCATCACCTCTCTGAGCCTTCATAAAATTAGAAAGAGTAGGGCCTTGCTCTGGATTAAGCTTTAGAAATGTTGTGGCTAGTTTGATCATCTATCCAGATCACCAAACTTTTTTCATCTCAGCAATAAGGTTGCTTCACTTTCTTATCATTCATGTGTTCATACATGGCATTTATCAATTAAGTTTGCAGTCTTATATGGTGCAGTTTGTGGTGTTCCAAAACAATTACAATTACAAACATCAAAGATCGCTAATCACAGATTACCATAACAAATATAAAAATAATGAAAAAGTTTGAAATATTTTGAGAATTACCAAAAAAGTGACACAGACATGAAGTGAGCAAATGCTGTTGGAAAAATAGCATTGACATGCTTGATGCTGGCTTGCTTCAAACCTACAGTTTATAAAAAATGCAATATCTGAGAAGTGCAATAAAGTGCAATGCAATAAAATGAGGTATGCCTGTAAATTGTGGTTAATTTCAGTCAATTTCAGCTCTTAGCACAGTAGCAGATTTTAACATCCCTCCCCTCAGCTATTTGGTAAGCAGCTTGCACAAAGTTTGCAGGATCCAGGATGGACAAAAAGGACCCTGTACTACAAATATTGGGAAATCTGTTCTCTGATCCTTGATTGCTACTTCTGATCACAGAGCCATGGCCAAAAGGGTGGACAGATATTGTTGTTGCAGCTCCCCCATTGTTGCAAGCTCCTCCTCAGATGGTTAAAGTGACTTCTAGAGGATTTAAAGGGCCAGAGCCCTTCTCTTCCTGTTTATTTTTCTCTCTTCCCTCTTTTGGAGGTCAGGTATTAAAGATTAGGTCATTCAAAAGCAATTGCATATAAGAGGAAAATTAGAAAGTTACCACACATACCCAAGGGAAAGGTTCAGAAAACACCTGAGAAGACCTTAAATTTACACCACAGACTGATCCTAAGCACAGAGAGAGCCGACAGCAATCAAAAAACAGAAACAATATACAAAACATAAAACAACAAAATCTGGTAAAGGGGAAGAATCTGATTTCCAGAGTTACCACATTATTAGATTTGCACACTTATATTCATAGCAGCATTATTCACAATAGCTAAAATGTAGAAGAAAACTAAGGTTCCATTGATGGATCTATGGATAAGCAAAATGTGTTACATTTATAAAGTGGAATAGTATTCAGTCTTGAAAAGGAAGGGAATTCTGACATAAGTTATGATATGGATAAACCTTGAGACGATTATGTAAATTTAAATATGCCAGTTGCAAAAAGACAAATATTATATGCTTCCACTTACACGAGATACTCAACATGAGTAGTCACAGTCATGGAAACAAAAATAAAATGGTGGTTCATAGTGGCTGGTGGGGAATGGGGAATGATTGTTTAATGGGTACAGTTTTAGTTTCACAAGATGAAAGGAGTTATGGATATGGATGGTGTTTATGGCTGAATAACATTATGAATGTATGTAATACCACTGAGCTGTACACGTAGAAATGGTTAAGATGGCTAGTGTTGTTAGTATTTGACCACAATAATAATATAGGGAAAATCAATAATGCAATTCATCATATTAAAAAACTAAAAAAAAAAAAAGATTATCAGATTATCTCAATTAGCACACAAAAGCAGTCAAAATCCACCATCCAGTTCTGATAAAAGTTTTCTGGAATCTAGGTATAGGGGAGCCTTCTTTAATCTGATTGAAGGTCATCTGTAAAATCTTAGAGGTATCATCTCAATGGTAAAAGTCTGGACCCTTTGCCCATAAGTTCTGGAATAATTCAAGGATATCTCTTCTTACTACTCGTATTCAGTACTGTGCTAAAGGACCCAGTTATGCAATAAGGCAAGAACAGAAATAAAAGCATCAGATTGGGAAAGGAGGAAGTAAAATTGTTTTTAGTTGCAGATTGCATACTAGGCTGTATAAAAACATCTAAATGAATGTACAGATCTGTAACCATTTGTAATCATTATATTATAAATTTAATACTTCAATCATGTTTTAATTGATGAAAACTGTTTAATTCATTCAACAAATGTTTGTTAATCATCTACAATGCATCAGGTACTATTCTAAATGATGTGCCTATTGAAAAATAGTACTGTAGATAAAAACTCCTGCCCTCTTGGAGCTTACATGCTAGTGTGTGTATGAGGGGGCAGATAAAAGGTAAAATAAATACATATTAAAAGTGTAATAGAAGAAGATAAATACTATGGAAAAAAATGAGTAAGGAATAGTGAAGTGTAAGGGTGATCAGAGATACCTTCCTGAAAATACTTGAAGGCAATGAGGGAAGAGATCTGCATCCAGCTGGTGGAGTGTAGACATAGACTCTACTAATTCCTTTCACTTTAAAAACTGCTGGGCCTGGAGAGAGTTGGAGAGAGTTGAAATAATATGTATGTGGAATTTTTTCATTGTCTTTCATCATTTGTTTTTTATTCACCTGAGATTATGGAGATGCTGAATTATGATTAAGGTAAAGAAAAGTGAAGCTCAATTTCCACTGATAACAATGTGGATATTGTCAGAAGTTTATTCAGTCTCCTCATGCTCTCTCAACCTTACCATTCTCAAAAAGAGTCAGGGGACTAGGAAAGCACGTTACCATGTACATTTTTTTGACAACATTGTGATTGAAAAGATAGTTCCTCATCTGTTAACTGTCAAGTTGTGCTTAATGCATAGGCACATCTGTCTCACAAACATCATCAAAATGTGCTCTTGAGCCTCTATCCATACATGGAGCAGCGCAGCAGTGCTCTTGTTAGCTTTGAAGTGACTGTACTGCGATGTCTTAGTGTAAGCCCAGAGGGAACTGGTAGAGAGTTCTTGCTTCCCCAACAGCCCTAGATGGACATTTGAAGCACTAGATTATTTATATGACTGTAGCACAGGATAACAGACTCCTTCAGGAACAAGGAATACATTTTAGGAAAGAAAAACAAAATGTGTCTTTATATCTGTCATGTATAATACAATATAAGCATTTGCTTTATTCCTGCAACTCCCTACATCTAAATTGTATTTTATTACCATTCAGGTAAAATTCAAGTACCTTGTTTTGTAGTTCATAAGATTCTGCAATTTGGAAAAAAAAAAAAAAATGAATAGAATGACCAAACCGCTAATAGTGGATCTTCTTTAGGGTGTGAAAATGGGGTTATTTGCTTTTACTCCTTTCCACATTTCTATGTTGTGCAAATTTTTGATAGCAAGCATATATTCTTTTGTAGTGAGAAAAATCTTTATATTCATATGATATCATATGAATATAAAGATTTCATTTTGTTCAAATTTGCATCAAAATATTATCCAGGAATGGTAATATGAACCGATACTCAAGTGCTTTCTATGTTCAGATACACCAGATATTTGACTCCTCTAATTTCTTTCAATTTTGTATTCTAAATACCTCTTTAACTCTTTCCTCAATTCTTGCTCTCCATCTCTGCCCCCAATGCCTTGCCCTTATTATTTAAATTGCAGACTAGACAAGCAACCTACACATCAAATGGAATTAGTGCAAAAGAAAGAGTTGACAAAACCAAGTCCATAATGAAGTATATCTTACCTGACCCAGATCATAATAATTGATTTATTTTGCCAAAGATAATCAGGGATCTGAAATAGAAACCCAGACAGACGTTTTTTATTGTTTATTGTTTTTTTCCTTCTACTTTTCCTTCCAGATTCCTTTTAATGCCATCTGATGATAAACATCGTACAGATATCAAAGAAAGAATGCCTTGGGGTGGAGCCACACCAATTACACAAGACAAGGCAAGAAAAGGTGGATTTAGAGCTGAAAGAAAATAAATTAGTTACTCTCATGATAAGTATTCACTGTAGATTTCTTTAAAAATATGATTTTATACCTAATTTGAACAAAATTATACAAGCAATTATATTTAAAGCTGCTTAAATCACCAATTCTATATGTGTATATTTAATTTTGAATCAAGTTAGCATTTGTTTTCTTTTTTTTTTTTTTGACATCTTTATTGGAATATAATTGCTTTACAATGGTGTGTTAGTTTCTGCTTTACAACAAAGTGAATCAGTTATACATAAACATATGTTTGCATATCTCTTGCATCTCCCTCCCTCCCATCCTCTTTATCCCACCCCTCTAGGTGGTCACAAACCACCTAGCTGATCTCCCTGTACCATGCGGCTGCTTCCCACTAGCTATCCACCCTACGTTTGGTAGTGTATATAAGTCCATGCCACTCTCTCACTTCGTCAGAGCTTCCCCTTCCCCCCCCCCATATCCTCAAGGCAATGCTCTAGTAGGCCAGACAGATGTTTTTAGTCAGTGTGGGACAAATGAGAAAAATATAATGATGATGACAACAATAAAACACTACCATTTAGTGAGAGAGAGAAAAGGAGGGAGAGAGATTTGGTGGATTTTACCAAATAGAACAATTTATTTTAATCTCAGAAATTTTAATATCAATTACTATTTCAGACATTTATGATAAATATTTTGGGGCATTTCCCTTTGAGACTTTATATGAAAACTTTTTGAAAATTTTAGATTTAGCTGTACTAAATAATATCTTTTTAAATATAAAGCTTTATTTTACTTACTCTATCTCTTTATATTTCCACTGGAATGTAAACACAAAGTCAAGATGGTTGCCAGCATGCTTAGTATGCAAATGTTACTGACAATGACAATCTCAAGTGGGGAAATAACTCTACACTTTTTTTTCTTGTATTTTATAGACAATGTTGTTTAACTGGAAAGTACAAATGTTATAATATTAACAGGAAAAAAACACCAAACTATAAAAATTACTCTTAGTTATACATAAGTTTTAAAATGTTTACAATGATCATCTCCAGTTAAGGAAACACATAATATATTTATCTTTTATATTTTATAACTTCCAAAATGAACATGTATTTTATAGTTAGAAAAATGTTACTAAAATATAGAATGAAAAAATATAACAGATTATTAAGACAATAGATTGTAAAGTTCAAAATAATGGTTGAGTGGCTGAAATAATTCCTCCTGAACTGCAGTGGATGGTTCTAGGGCATGGCCCTGAAGAATCAACAGAATTTAGGAAGAGAGGGAGGAATAAGAGCACTCTTCATAGATTTAACTATATGAGGAAAAACATACACACACACAAAGTGAAAAGCTTTGAGTTGTATTAGCAGAAGCAGCTACGTAATTTTTAAAATGCCCATTCATTTACTTAATAAGAATGTATTGAAGGGCTATGTTGTGCTGGAACCCATAGGTCCTGGAAACAAAAAGTCAGGTCCAATTAGACTTCTGTTCTTTAGAGGCTGTTGATTTAGTAGAACCATGCAGAGTAGTCAATAATTACAGTATGGTAAATATAAAGGTAGACATAGTCATATCACATGGTGGGAAAACAGATAGGTTTCTGACCCAGATTTTGGGATCAAGCACAATATTCTAGTAGAAGTCATGCTCAAGCTGAGATTTGAGGTATTTTCAGGCTAAAGATAGCAACCCTAGACAGAATATCCAGCACATTGGAAAAATATAAACTATGAAAAAAATGCTGGAGAACATATATAGTTTGTTATGGCAAAGTCAGAGGGATGGAAGTTGAGAGGGGAATTATAAACCTAGGGCAAGATCCCGTAGGATATACTGTGCTAGCACCCCTGGAATATTTGTTGGCCTGAAATAATTGTGGATTTAATGAAGCTTGCATAAGCACATGCATCCCTGACTGAGAAGTAAATTTATTTGGTGTAACAAATGAATTTAGACAGTGACAGTTGCTCCTGTTCTTTGTTCCTGGCCTTCCTTACTTCAGGAGTCTAAAACTATACAATGGACAGATAAAAATTTCTTATCCTGAGGGGGTTTATAATTTGGTTTGTGAGAACACAAACAAATATTACCCAGAGACGGGGAGGAGACTAGACAGGAGTTAGAAGTGGTGGCTGTGGTATCGAGGGTCTATAATCTCTAAAGGTATCTAACAATGAAATATCTCCTGGAGACAGTCTTCAGCACTAAAGGTGAATGGATAGTCATTATTATGAGTTTTCACAGTCCGGGAAGGATAAAACTCTCAGGCAATTAGCCTATTTTTAAGAGATGTTAAAGATTCTGGAGATGATAGGAACTGAATGTAAGCCACATAAGGAAGTTCTCCCTTGGTATGTCAACCCCTGTTTTTATTTCATTACCAGTGTGAACATAGCTTTGTATAAAATAGGATATCTCAAGTTCAGTAGGATATATATTCATTGGCTGAGGAGTGGACTATGCTTCTCCAAGATAAAAAAGTAGTGACTGTCAAACAACATTGTGTTAAGTGGTCCAGGTCTATAGATACTTTTACACAGTGGAGTCTGTAGAGGTTGCACTTATGAGTCAGAAGCAGACTCCATGGACAGGAGACTTTGAGAGTCTTCTATTTCAAGCAGCATAATGCATTGGAACAGACCTTAAACAGAATTTTAGAAGAAAGTTGCCTAGAAACTAAAAACTCAAAGTCCAGTGAGAGTTTATAAGCCCCTTGGAAAAGTTAGCTTTATTCTTGGTTGAGAGTATAAATTGGGGGCACCTAAATAAAACCAAAACTGAGAAATATCTCTTTCCCCCACCTCTTGACTATATCCTACCATTGAGTAGATAATACCAGTTAAAGAGGAAAAAAACTAGGACTTTAATTTCTTTATCCATAAAATTAAATTAGAATTAAATAAGGCAAATGAAAACGTTATGAAAACTGTTAAATACTACTAAAAATAAGAGTTTGTGGGGTGGATTAGTACATTTTAAAGTAAACTTTCCATCCTTCTCCCCTGCCTTCATGGAAAGAGTATACTTCCCCATACCTTGACTTGGAGAGGTATTTGATAGGATATTAGTAGAAATGATGAGAACAGAGGGTTGATAAGTTCTTGTATTATTGGGGTGTGCCAAAACCAGTGCACTGAAAGGTAATTTTCAGGAATTTTCAAGCTAGCTGTCAAACACAGACATTATTCAAAAACAGTAAAATTAAAAACAAAGGCAATACATATTCAAAACTCATCACTTCCTAACTTTTACTACACCTTACTATTGTGCATGCTCTCAAGATCATTCATATCTAATGAATCTCTATGGTAGGAATTCTATATAAGGGTGTGCTACTGTACATTTCTTCCCAACTCTTCATTTGAACACACATTTTGCACTATCAAGATAGAAATAGTCTTAAGAGATATGACAAAAATACATATGAATTAAAAGAACTGATTTTGTAGGATGGTGTTTATGGCAGAGAAGAGTAAACATAGAAAAGCCTGTTTGCGAGTTTGGTCCTTGGTTAGTACTTGGGAAACTGGACTACAGAAGAATTTCCACCTTTCCCAGAACTGAGAAGAAAGGTTAATTGTGCCTAACCTGTACAAACAATGTGGTTTACACTGAATATCTGCTTTTGTTCTGGGAGTTTGGAATTTTGGTACATGCTAGGCAGAGGGTGTCTATGCGAATTTCTCCCAATAAAAATCTTGGGCACTGAATTTCAAATAAGCTTCATTGGTAGATAACACTTCACACACATTAGCAATAATGCCAGAGGAGTTAAGCAAGTCCTGCATCTGATTCCAAAGGGAGAATACTCTTGGAAGCTTGGGCCTGGTTGCTATAGACTTTGTGCCATGTACCTTCATTCTTTGATGGATTTACTTTTTGTTCATATGCTGTAATAAACCTTATGCTGATTCTTGTGAGTCTTTCTACCAAATCACTGAAACTGGGTGTGGTCTTGGGCCTCCTAACACAGCATTATATAAATAGAGTTAAAAGAATATATAGGCATAGGGAGAGACCTTCAAGATGGCGGAGGAATAAGAAGTGGAGATCATTTTCCTCCCCACAAATACATCAGAAATAGAGCTACATGTGGAACAACTCATGTGGAACACCTACTGAATGCTGGCAGAAGACCTCAGAGTTCCCAAAAGGCAAGAAACTCCCCATGTACCAGGGTAGGGCAAAAGAAAAAAAAGAGAAACAAAGGAATAGGGACAGAACTTGCACCTCTGGGAGGGAGCTGTGAAGGAGGAAAATTTCCACATACTAGGAAGCCCCTTCACTGGTAGAGGGGGCATGGCCAAGGGAAGCTTCAGAGTCACGGAGGAGAGTGCAGCAACAGGGGTGCAGAGGCCAAAGCAAAGAGATTCCCACACAGAGGATCAGTGCGGACCACCACTCACAAGCCTGAGAGGCTTGTCTGCTCACCCACTGAGGTGGGTGGGGGCAGAGAGCTGAGGCTCCAGCTTTGGCTTTGAAGGTCAGATCCCAGGGAGAGGACAGAGGGTGGTAGCATGAACACAGTCTGAGGGGGCGAGGGTGACACAGCTAGCCAGGAGGGAGTCCAGGAAAATGACTGGAACTGCCTAAGAGGCAAGAGACCATTGTTTCCAGGTGTGTGAGGAGAGGGGATTTGGAGAGCCACCTAAATGAGCTCCAGAGATGGGTGTGAGACATGGCTATCAGTGTGGACACCAGAGGTGGGAATGAGATGCTAAGGCTGCTACTACAACCACCAAGAAGCCTGTGTGCAAACACAGGTCACTCTCCACACCTCCCCTCCTGGGAGCCTGTGCAGCCCACAACTACCAGGGTCCTGTGATCCAGGGACAACTTCCCCAGGAGAACACACGGAAAGCCTCAGGCTTTTGCAACGTCATGCCAGCCTCTGCCACCACAGGCCCACCCCACATTCTGTATACCTCCTTCCCCCCAGCTTGAGTAAGCCAGAGACCCCTAATCAGTTGCTACTTTAACCCCATCATGTCTGGACAGGGAAAAGATGCCAGAGGGTGATCTACAGACAGAGGCAGTGTAAAATCCAAATATGAACCCCAGGAGCTGTGTGAACAAAGAAGAAAAAGGGAAATTTCTCCCTGCCACCTCTGGAGCAGCAGATTAAATCTCCACAATCAACTTGATGTACCCTGCATCTGTGGAATACCTGAGTAGACAATAAATCATCCCAAAATAGAGGGGGTGGACATTGGGAGCAACTGTACACTTGAGGTTTGCTTTCTGAATCTAATTTGTTTCTGGTTTTATGTTCACCTTAGTTTAGTATTTAAAGTTTATTATCATTGGTAGATTTGTTTATTGATTTGGTTTTTCTCTTTCTTTATATTTATATATATATATATATATTTCCATTTTCTCTTTTTGTGAGGGGATGTGTCTGCTTCTTTGAGTGACTGTGTCTGTAGAGCTTTGCTTTTACCATTTGCCCTGGGTTCTCTTTTCTTTTCTTTTTTTTAAACATAGTTTTTAGCACTTGTTATCACTGGTAGATTTGATTTTTTGTTTAGTTGCTCTATTCTTTCTTTTTTTTCCTTCTTTTATTACTTTTTATTTTTTTAAACTTTTAATAATTTTTTAAAATTTTAATTTAATAACTTTCTTTATTCTCCTTTCTTTCTCTTTCTTTCTTTCTTCCTTCCTTCCTTCCTTTCTTCCTTCCTTCCTTCCTTCCTTTCTTTCTTTCTTTCTTTCTTTCTTTCTTTCTTTCTTTCTTTCTTTCTTTCTTTCTTTCTTTCTTTCTTTCCTTCCTTCTTTCTTTCTTTCCCACTTTCTTTTTTTCTCCCTTTTCTTCTGAGCCATGTGGCTAAAAGGGTCTTCGTGCTCCAGCCGGGTGTAATGCCTGTGCCACTGAGGTGGGAGAGCCAAGTTCAGGACATTGGTCCACCAGAGGCTTCCTGACTTCATGTAATATCAAACGGTGAAAGCTCTCCTAGAGATCTCCATCACAACACTAAGACCCAGATCCACTAAATGAATAGCAAGCTACAACACTGAACATCCTATGCCAACAACTAGCAAGGCAGGAACACAACCCAAATGATGAGCGGAGATGCTGCCTAAAATCATAATAAGGTCACAGACACCCAAAAACATACCATGGGATCTGGTCCTGCAAACCAGAAAGACCAACCCTGTCTCATCCACCAGAACACAGGCACCAATCCCCTTCACCAGGAAGCCTACACAACCCACTGAATTAACCTTACCTACTGGGGGAAGACACCAAAAACAATGGGAACTATGAACCTGTAGCCTGCAAAAAGGAGACCCCAAACACAGTAAATGAAGTAAAATGAGAAGACAAAAAAACACATAGCACATGAAGGAGAAAGGTAAAAACCCACCAGAGCAAACAAATGAAGATGAAATAGGCAGTCTACCTGAAAAAGTATTCAGAGTAATGATAATAAAAATGATCCAAAATCTTGGAAATAGAATAGAGAAAATTTTTAAAAGTTTTAAAAAGACCTAGAAAACTAAAGAGCAAACAAACAGTGAATACCACAATAAAAGAAATAAATATTCTCTAGAAGGAATCAATAGTAGAATAACTGAGGCAGAAGAAAGGATAAGTGACCTGGAAGATAAAATAGTGGAAATAACTACTGCAGAGAAGAATTTTTAAAAAAAAGAATGAAAAGAATTAAGGACAGTCTCAGAGACACCTGGGACAACATTAAACACACCAGAACTCGAATTATAGGGGTTCCAGAGGAAGCAGAGAAAAGCAAAGAACTGAGAAAATAGTTGAAGAGGTTATAGTTGAAAACTTCCAAAATTTGGGAAAGGAAATACTCAATCAAGTCCAGGAAGCACAGAGTTCCATTGAGGATAAATCCAAGGAGAAACAGCTCAAGACACATATTAATCAAACTATCAAAAATTAAATACATATAAAAATATTAAAAGCAGTAAGGGAAAAACAACAAATAACATACAAGGGAATCCCTATAAGGTTAACAGCTGATCTTTCAGCACAAATTCTGCAACCAGAAGGGAGTTACAGGACATATTTAAAGTGATGAAATGGAAAAACTAACAACCAAGATTATTCTACACAGCAGGGATTTCATTCAGGTTTGACAGAAAATTTAAAACTTTACAGACAAGTAAAAGCTAAGAGAATTCAGCACTGCCAAACCAGCTTCACAACAAAGGCTAGAGGAACTTCTCTAGGCAGGAAACACAAACAAAGGAAAAGACATAGAAAATCAAACCCAAAATATTTAGAAAATCGTAATAGGAAAATATATATTGATAATCACCTTAGATGTAAACGGATTAAATGCTCCAACCAAAAGACACAGACTGGCTGAATGAATACAAAACCGAGACCCATATAAATGCTGTCTACAAGAGACCCACTTCAGACTTAAGGACACATACAGACTGAAAGTGAAGGGATGGAAAAAGATATTCCATGTTAATGGAAATCAAAAGAAAGCTGGAGTAACAATTCTCATATCAGACAAAATAGACTTTAAAACAAAGACTATTACAAGATACAAGAAGGATACTACATAAGGATCAAGGGATCAATCCAAGAAGAAGATATGACAATTTAAAATATTTATGCACCCAACATAGGAGCACCTCATTACATAAGGCAAATTTTTTTTTTTTTTTTTTTTTTTTTTTTTTTTTTGTGGTATGCGGGCCTCTCACTGTTGTGGCCTCTCCCGTTGCGGAGCACAGGCTCCGGACGCGCAGGCCCAGCGGCCATAGCTCACGGGCTTAGTTGCTCCGCGGCATGTGGGATCTTCCCGGACCAGGGCACGAACCCGTGTCTCCTGCATCGGCAGGCGGATTCTCAACCACTGCGCCACCAGGGAAGCCCCCATAAGGCAAATTTTAACAGCAATAAAAAGGGAAATGGACAGTAACACTATCATAATAGGAGATTTAACACCTCACTTTCAACAATGGACAGATAATATAAAATGAAAATAAATAAGGAAGCACATGTTTTAAATGATACATTAAATAAGATGGACTTAGGTGCTATTTACATGACATTCCATCCAAAAACAACAGAATACACTTTCTTTTCAAGTGCTCATAGAACATTATCCAGGATAGTTCATATCTTGGGTCACAAATCAAGACTTGGTAAATTTAATGTAATTGAAATCATATCAGGTATCTTTTCTGACCACAGTACTATGACTACATAGCAATTACAGGAGAAAACCTATAAAAATACAAACACATGGAGACTAAACAATACACTACTTGATAACCAAGATATTAATGAAGACATCACAGAGGAAATTTTAAAAATACCTAGAAACAAATGACAATGAAAACACGATGTCCCAAAACCTATAGGATGCAGCCAAGGCAGTTCTAAGAGGGAAGTTTTTAGCAATACAATCCTACCTCAAGAAACAAGAAACATCTCAAATAAACAACATAAACTTACATCAAAGCAATTAGAGAAGAAGAACAAAGAAACACCAAAGTTAGCAGAAGGAAAGAAATCATAAAGATCAAATATGAAAAAGAAATGAAGGAAACAATAGCAAAGATAATAAAACTAAAAGTAGTTCTTTGAGAAGATAGACAAAATTGATAAAATATTAGACAGACTCATCAAGAAAAAAAAAGGGAGAAGACTCAAGTCAATATAATTGGAAATGAAAAAGAAGTAACTACTGACACTGCAGAAACACAAAGGACCATGATAGATTACTACAAGCAACTATATGTCAATAAAATTGACAACCTGGAAGAAATTGACAAATTCTTAGAAAATCACAACCTTCTGAGACTGAACCAGGAAGAAATAGAAAATATGGACAGACCAAGCACAAGCACTGAAATTTAAACTGTGATTAAAAATTTTCGAACAAACAAAAGCTCAGGACCAGATGTCTTCACTGGCGAATTCTTTCAAACATTTAGAGAACACCCATCTTTATCAAACTCTTCCAAAATATAGCAGAGGGAGGAAAACTCCCAAACTCATTCTATGAGGCCATTATCACCCTAATACCAAAACCAGATGAAGATGCCACAAATAAAGAATACTACAGGTCAATATCACTGATGAACAAAGATGAAAAAAATCCTCAAAGAAATACTATCAAACAGAATCCAAGAGAACATTGAAAGATCATACAAAATGATCAAGTGGGGTTTATCACAGGAATGCAAGGATTCTTCAATTTATGCAAATCAAAATATGTGATACACCATATTACAAATTGAAGGAGAAAAATCATATGATCATCTCAATGGATGCAGAAGAAGCTTTTGACAAATTTCAACACCAGTTTATGATAAAAACCTTCCAGAAAGTAGGCATACAGGGAACTTACCTCAAAATAATAAAGCCATACATGACAAACCCACAGCAAACATCATTCTCAATGGTGAACAACTGAAACAATTTCCTCTAAGATCAGGAACAAGATAAGTTGGCCCACTCTCACTCTATTATTCAAAAAAATTCTGGAAGTTTTAGCGACAGCAATCAGAGAAGAACGAGAAATAAAAGGAATCCAATTTGGAAAAGAAGAACTAAAGCTCTCACTGTTTTCAGATGACATATTGTACATAGAGAATCTTAAAGATGCTACCAGAAAACTACTAGAGTGAATCAATAAATTTGATAAAGTAGCAGGATACAAAATTAATACACAGAAATCTCTTGCATATTTATATACTAGTGATGAAAAAACTGAAAGAAAAGTTAAGGAGACACTCCCATTTACCACTGCAACAAAAAGAATAAAATAGCTAGGAATAAACCTACCTAAGGAGACAAAAGACCTGTATGCAGAAAATTATAAGACACTGATGAAGGAAATTAAAGATGATACAAAGAGTTGGAGAGGTACACTATGTTCTTGGATTGGAAGAATCAAAATTGTGAAAATGAGTATACTAGCCAAAGCAATCTACAGATTCAATGCAATCCCTATCATACTACCACTGGCATTTTTCACAGAACTAGAACAAAAAATTTCACAATTTGTATGGAAACACAAAAGACCCTGAAAAGCCAAAGCAATCTTGAGAAAGAAAAATGGAGCTAGAGGAATCTGGTTCCCAGAGTTCAGACTATAATACAAAGCTACAGTAATCAAGACAGGATGGTATTGGTGCAAAAACAGAAATATAGATTAATGGAACAGGATAGAAAGCCAAGAGTTAAACCCACACACATATGGTCACCTTATTTTTGATAAAGGAGGCAAAAATATGCAATGGAGAAAAGACAGCCATTTCAAAAAGTGGTGCTGGGGAAACTGGACAGCTACATGTAAAAGAATGAAATTAGAATACTCCCTAGCACCATAGATAAAAATAAACTCAAAATGGATGAAAAACCTAAATGTAAGGCCAGTCACTATAAAACGCATAGAGGAAAACATAGGCAGAACTCTCTATGACATAAATCACAGCAAGATAATTTTTGACCCACCTCATAGAGAAATGGAAATAAAAACAAAAATAAACAAATGGGACCTGATGAAACTTAAAAACTTTTTAACAGCAGAGAAAACCATAAACAAGACCAAAAGACAACCCTCAGAATGGGAGAAAATATTTGCAAATGAAGCAACTGACAAAAGATTAATCTCCAAAATTTACAAGCAGCTCATGCAGCTCAATATCAGAAAAACAAACAATCCAATCCAAAAATGGGCAGAAGACCTAAATTGACATTTCTCCAAAGAAGACATACAGATTGCCAACAAACACATGAAAGAATGCTCAACATCACTAATCATTAGATAAATGCAAATCCAAATTACAGTGCGGTATCACCTCACACCTGTCACAATGGCCATCATCAAAAAACCTACAAACAATAAATGCTGGAGAGGGTGTGGAGAAAAGGGAACCCTCTTGCACTGTTGGTGGGAATGTAAATTGATACAGGCACTATGGAGAGCAGTATGGAAGTTCCTTAAAAAAATAAAAATAGAACTACCATATGACCCAGCAACCCTGCTACTGGGCATATATCCCTGAGGAAACCATAATTCAAAAAGAGTCATGTGCTACAATGTTCACTGCAGCTCTGTTTACGATCATGAGGCCATGGAAGCAACATAAGTGTCCATCAACAGATGAATGGATAAAGAAGATGTGGTACATGTATACAATTGAATATTACTCAGGGATAAAAGAAACGAAACTGAGTTTTTTGTAGTTAGGTGGATGGTCCTAGAGTCTTTCACACAGAGTGAAATAAGCCAGAAAGAGAAAAACAAATGTCATATGCTAACACATATATTTGGAATCTAAAAAAAAAAAAAAGAAAAATGGTTCTGAAGAACCTAGGTGCAGAACAGGAATAAAGATGCAGATGTAGAGAATGGACTTGTGGAGAAGGGGAGGGGGAAGTTTAAGCTGGGACAAATGAGAGAGTGGCATGGACATATATACACTACCAAATGTAAACTTGATAGCTAGACTGAAGCAGCCACATAGCACAGGGAGATCAGCTTGCTGCTTTGTTACCAGCCAGAGAGGTGGGATAGGGAGTGTGGGAAGGATATGCGAGAGAGAGGAGATATGGGGATGTATGTATATATATAGCTGATTCACTTTGTTTTAAAGCAGAAACTAACACACCATTGTAAAACAATTATAGTCCAATAAAGATGTTTTTAAAAAAAGAATATATAGGCATAAAAAGGACTTTGTCTTCCATAAATTCTTACCTTGGATTTTTGGTTCTGTGTTGGAAGATTAGGCCTGCTTAATAGGCTACTTTAAATGTTTAAACTATATAAATTTATCCCTAAACCCTACACTTTAATTTACAGTGTCTGAGTGCTGTATGTGCTAAAGATTTCAGTAAATCTGTTTATGTCTTTGAATGAATTCAAATTTTGTTGTTGGACCATATTTGAGGGTTTTGCTTATATATTAATACATATAAATTGAGCCTCTTTAAGACTTTTTTTTCATTCAGTGATTCAGTAAACGTCTTTTTAAATACATTTACAACATAATGAGCTTATGAGGACCTCCTATAAATATGCTTAAAAACTAAACATAAAAGCAGGGTGAATATAGGAACTGACATGCCTAATTCATTCATGGTAAGGTCTTATGCAAGTTCCATGCTCTAGAGAATTTTTACATAAAGTTTTAATGAAAGTTTTGGAAACTCAAAACTCATTTTATGCTCCTGAGTAACACGGGAATATCACTTTTCCCAAAGGTGGATCTGGACAGCTAAATCACAAGTTGTCAAGGAGATAAGTTCATTCAGATTCTTAAATTAGACTGAATTTCCATCTATATTATAGTTTCAACTATCATCTTTCTTTCTTTTTTTTTTTTTTTTGTGGTACGTGGGCCTCTCACTGTTGTGGCCTCTCCTGTTGCAGAGCACAGGCTCAGGACGCGCAGGCTCAGCGGCCATAGCTCATGGGCCCAGCCGCTCCATGGCATGTGGGATCTTCCCGGACCAGGGCACGAACCCACGTCCCCTGCATCGGCAGGTGGACTTTCAACCACTGCACCACCAGGGAAGCCCTCAACTATAATCTTTTTAATATTGTGGATTTTTAAAAGAATAAGAACAGCATTTCCCAAAGAGGCCCATTGAATATGTTATATTAATATTTTAGTGCCAAGATTATTATTAATAATAATACATTGCAAAGTTTCCAAAACTGGTTGGAATTTGCCTATAACCCATCTAGGCCAAAAGGAATAAAGTGTTCTGTTTGGGCAATTATCCTTTATATGGTACCTTAGAGTTTGTTGTGAGATTTTAGTAAGCATGGACAGGAGTTCATTAGCAACAAGATTAATTAGTGAGAATATTAGGCCTTATCTACAATCCATAATAGAGAGATAGAGCTTTTATTTTTATAGAAGACACAGATTGCATATAGGATTCAATGCACAGCTTTAATATTATATGTATCAAAAATGCACATATATATTTAATACATTTTTTATTCTGGAATAGGTATTTTTTTCATTTTATGCTGATATCTAAATAGACTGAGGTTTGGGGGACAAGGACTTGAAAAAAGTCATAGAAGACCATAAGATTCATGCCCTTGATGAGTTATTATAGGCAAAACTGGCTGACACATACATATATTCAGTGAAAAACAAGAAGGTAAAAAGCAAACCAGGAGGTAAATGTAGAGAGCACAGTTACTTATTTTGGTGACATTTATCCCTTGCTTTTATCCAGGAAATGTATTTTTAAAGTGAAAAGGTTTTTTGATATTGATATTTTTCTTTGATGTGAATCAATCAGCTGAAGATTCATTGATTAAATTCACAATCCTTGAGCCTTTCAGATACATTGTTTGAAAGAGAGAAAATGCCTTCTCAGGCTAGAAAATGAACTTCTTACACAGTGACTGAAGTTATATTTATTATTCAAGAAACCACTGGTGAAGTTAAGTGAAGAAAGTGACCAAATTTTTATGTACAGCATATTCTAGCTATAAACCTGCTTGCATCTGAGGGAAAAGAAGCCCTGTAATTATAAACAATAATTAATTACCTCTGAGGTATGAGAGCTATAGTCTTTCTTTCCTTCTCTCTTTATTTAGGTTTTCTTCTTTTATTTATTTATTTAATATATCTTTATTGGAGTGTAACTGTTTCACAATACTCTGCTAGCCTCTGTTGCACTACAAAGTGAATCAGCCATATGCATACATATATCCCCTCCCTCTTCAGCCTCCCTCCCACCCTCCCTATTCCACCCCTCTAGGTGATCACAAAGCACTGAGCTGATCTCCCTGTGCTATGCTGCTGTTTCCCACTAGCTATCTATTTTACATTTGGTAGTGTATATATGTCAGTGCTACTGTCTAACTTTGTCCCAGCTTACACTTCTCCTCCCTGTGTCCTCAACTCCATTCTCTAGTTCTACTTCTTTATTCCTGCCTTGCCACTAGGTACATCAGTACCTTTATTTTTTTATTCTATATTTATGCATTAGCGTATGGTATTTGTTTTTCTATTTCTGACTCACTTCACTCTGTGTGACAGACTCTATGTACTTTCACCTCACTACAAATAACTCAATTTCATTTCTTTTTATGGCTGAGTAATATTCCATTGTATATATGTGCCACATCTTTATCCATTCATCTGTTGATGGACATTTAGGTTGTTTACATTTCCTGGCTATTCTATATAATTCTGCAATGAACAATGTGGTACATGTCTCTTTTTGAATTATGGTTTTCTCAGGGTATATGCCCAGAAGTGGGATTGCTGGGTAATATGTTAGTTCTATTTTCAGTTTTTTAAGGAACCTCCATACTGTTCCCCATAGTGGTTGTATCAATTTACATTCCCACCAACACTGCAGGAGGGTTCCTTTTTCACCATACCCTTTCAAGCATTATTGTTTCTATATTTTTTTATAATGGCCATTCTGACTGGTTTGAGGTGATACCTCATTGTAGTTTTGATTTGCATTTCTCTAATAATTAGTGATGATGAGCATCTCATCACATGCCTCTTGGCCATCTGTATGTCTTCTTTGGTGAAACGTCTATTTAGGTCATCTGCTGATTTTTTAATTGCATTGTTCATTTTTTTGATATTGAGCTCCATGAGCTGTTTGTATATTTTGGAGGTTAATACTTTGCCTGTTGTTTCATTTGCAAATATTTTCTCCCATTCTGAGGATTGTCTTTTCACCTTGTTTATGGTTTCCTTTACTGTGCAAAAGCTTTTAAGTTTAATTAAGTCCCATTTGTTTCTTTTTCTTTTCTTTTTTTTTTTTTCATTACTCTAGGAGGTGGGTAAAAAAAGAACTTGCTGTGGTTTATGTCAAAGAGTGTTTTCCTCTAAGAGTTTTATAGTGTCTGGCCTTACATTTAGATCTTTAATCCATTTGGACTTTATTTTTATGTATGGTGTTAGGGAGTGTTATAATTTCATTCTTTTACATGTAGATGTCCAGTATTCCCAGCACCACTTATTGAAGAGGCTGTCTTTTCTCCATTGTTTGTTCTTGCCTCCTTTGTCATAAATTATGTCACCATATGTGCATAGGTTTATCTCTGGGATTTCAATCCAGTCCATTGACCTATATTTCTAGTTTTGTGCGAGTACCATACTGTCTTGATTACTGTAGCTTTGTTGTATACTTTGAAGTTGGGGACCCTGATTCCTCCAGCTCTGGTTTTCTTTCCCAAGATTGCTTTTGCTCTTTGGAGGCTTTTGTATTTCTATAAGAATTGTAAAAAAATTTTTCTTCTAATTCTGTGAAGAATGCCATTGGAAATTTGACAAGGATTGCATTGAAACTGTAGATTGCTTTGGGGAGTATAGACATTTCCACAATATTGATTCTTCCAATATAAAAACATGGGATATTTCTCCACCTGTTTATGTCAACTTTGATTTCTTTCATCAGTGTTTTATAGTTTTCTGAGTGCAAATCTTTCACCTCCTTAGGTAGGTTTATTCCTAGGTATTTTATTTTTTTTGTGGTGGTGGTAAGTGGGAGTGTGTCCTTAATTTCTCTTTCTGATTTTTCACTGTTAGTGTATAAGAATGCCGGAGATTTCTGTGCATAAGTTTTGTATCCTGCAAATTTACCAAATTCATTGATTAGTTCTAGAAGTTGTCTGGTGACATCTTTAGGATTCTTTATATATAGTATCATTGCACCTGCAAACAGTGATAGTTTTGCTTCTTCTTTTCCAATTTGTATTCCTTTTATTTCTTTTTATTCTCTGATTTCCGTAGCTAGGATTTCCAATGTTATGGTGTATAACAGTGGCGAGAGTGAACATCCTTGTTTTCTTCCTCATCTTAATGGAAATGCCCTCAGTTTTTCACCATTAAGTGTGTTATTTGCTGTGGATTTGTCATATATAGCCTTTATTATGTTGAATTAGGTTCCCTCTATGCCCATTTTCTGGAGAGGTTTTATCATAAATGGGAGTTAATTTTTTTCAAAGGCTTTTTCTGTATCTATTGAGATTATACTATTATTTTGTTCCTTAATTTGTTAATACAGTGCATCATATTGATTGATTTATGTATATTGAAGAATCCTTGCATTCTTGGTACAAATTCCACTTGATCATGGTGTATGATCCTTTTAGTATGCTGTTGGATTCTGTTTGCTAGTATTTTGTGGAGGATTTTTGCATCTATGTTCATCAGTGATATTGGCCTATAATTTTCTTTTTTTGTGATAACTTCTGGTTTTGGTGTCAAGGTGATGGTGGCTTCTTAGAATGAATTTGAGAGTGTTCTTCCCTCTGCAATTTTTTGGAAGAGTTTGAGAAGTATCAGTGTTAGCTCATCTCTAAAAGTTTGATAGAATTCACCTATGAAGCCATCTGGTCCTGGACTTTGGTTTGTTGGGAGATTTTTAATTACAGTTTCAATTCTGTTACTTGTGATAGGTCTGTTTATATTTTCTAATTCTTCCTGTTCAGTCTTGGAAAATTGTACCTTTCCAAGAATTTGTCTATTTGTTCATGGTTGTTCATTTTATTGGCATATAATTGTTTGTGGTAGTGTCTTATAATCCTTTGTATTTCTGTGGTGTCAGTTGTGATTTCTCCTTTTTCATTTCTAATTTTATGATTTGCATCCTCTCCCTTTTTTCTTGATGAGTCTGGCTAAGGGTTTATCTATTTTCTTTATCTTATCATAGAACCAGCTCTTAGTTTTATTGATCTTTGCTATTGTTATCTTGGTTCCATTTCATTTATTTCTGCTCTGATCTTTATGAATTCTTTCCTTCTACTGACTTTGGGTTTTCTTTGTTCTTCTTTCACTAGTTGCTTTAGGTGTCAGGTTAGATTGTTTATTTGAGATTTTTCTTGTTTCTTGAGGTGAGATTGTATTGCTATAAACTTCCCTCTTAGAACTGTTTTTGCTGCGTCTCATAGGTTTTGGGTCATCGTGTTTTTGTTGTCATTTTTTTCTAGGTAATTTTGATTTCTTCTTTGATTTCTTCAGTCATCTCTTGGTTATTTAGGAGCACACTGTCTAGCCTCCATGTATTTGTGTTTTTTACAGTTGTTTTCTTGTAATTGATTTCCAGTTTCATAGTGTTGTGGTCAGAAAAGATACTTGATATGATTTCAATTTTCTTAAATTTTCCAAGGTTTGATTTATGACCCAAGATGTGATCTATCCTGGAAAATGGTCCATGTGCACTTCAGAAGAAAGTGCATTCTGCCACTTTCGGTAGAATGTTCTATAAATATCAATTAAATCTATTGGTCTATAGTGTCATTTAAAGCTTGTGTTTCCTTATTTATTTTCTGTTTGGGTGAATTGTCCATT
Source organism: Kogia breviceps (assembly GCF_026419965.1). Classification (NCBI taxonomy): domain Eukaryota; kingdom Metazoa; phylum Chordata; class Mammalia; order Artiodactyla; family Physeteridae; genus Kogia; species Kogia breviceps. The sequence goes on from NC_081328.1 coordinate 28,945,373, forward strand.
TGTGTAAATTGCATGTTATAGTCCCCTACTATTTTTGTGTTATTGTCAATTTCCCCTTTCATAGTTGTTAGCATTTGCCTTATGTATTGAGGTTCTCCTATGTTGGGTGCATAAACATTTATAATTGTTATATCTTCTTCTTGGATTGATCCCTTGAGCATTATGTAGTGTCCTTCCTTGTGTCTTGTAATAGTTTTTATTTTAAAGTCTACTCTGTCTCATATGAGAATTGCTATTCCAGCTTTCTTTTGATATCCATTTGCATGGAATATTTTTTCCCATCCCCTCACTTTCAGTCTGTTTGTGTCCCTAGGTCTGAAGAGGGTGTCTTGTAGACAACATATATATGGGTGTTGTCTTTGTATACATTCAGCCAGTCTGTGTCTTTTGGCTCGGACATTTAATCCATTTCTGTTCAAGGTTATTATTGGTATGTATGTTGCTATTACCATTTTCTTAATTGTTTTGGGTTTATTCTTGGGGATCTTTTTCTTCTCTTGTGTTTCCTGCCTAGAGAAATTTCTTTAACATTTGTTGTAAAGCTTGTTTGGTGGTGCTGAATTCTCTTAGCTTTTTCTTGTCTGAAAATCTTTTGATTTCTCCACTGAATCTGAATGAGATCCTTGCTGGTAGAGTAATCTTGGTTTAAGACTGTTCTCTTTCATCAGTTTAAGTATATCCTTCCACTCCCTTCTGGCCTGCAGAGTTTCTGCTGACAAATCAGCTGATAACCTTATGGGATTCTTTTGTATGTTATTTTTTGTTTTTCTTTTTGCTTTTATTATTTTTTCTTTGAATTATTTTTTGTTAGTTTGATTAATATGTGTCTTGGTGTGTTTCTTCTGGGGTTTATCCTGGATTAGACTCTCTGTGCTTCTTGGACTTGGATGAGTATTTCCTTTCCTGTGTTAGGGAAATTTTCCACTACAATCTCTTCAAGTATTTTCTCAGACCCTTTCTATTTCTCTTCTTCTTCTGGGACCCCTATAATTCGAATGTTGATGTGTTTAATGTTGTCCCTGAAGTCACTGAAACTGTCCTCATTTCTTTCATTCTTTTGTCTTTATTCTGCTCTGTGACAGTTATTTCCACCATTCTATCTTCCAGCTCACTTATTCATTTTTCTGCCTCAGTTAATCTGCTATTAATTCCTCATATTGTTTTTTTCATTTCAATTATTGTGTTGTTCATGTCACTGTTTTACTTTAGTACTTTTAGGTCCTTGTTAAACATATCTTGTGTCTTCTTGATCCATGCCTCCATTCTATTTCTGAAGTATTGGATCATCTTTGCTATCATTACTCTGAATTCTTTTTCAGGTAGATTGCCTACTTCCTCTTCATTTATTTGGTCATGTGGGTTTTTACCTTTCTCCTTCTTCTGCAACATGTTTCTCTGCCTTCTCATTTTGTCTATCTTACTCTGTTTATGGTCTTCTTTCTGCAGGCTGTAGGGTTGTAGTTTCTCTTGTTTCTGTTGTCTGCCCCCTGATGGGTGAGATTGGTCCAGGGGCTTGTTTAGGCTTCCTGGTGGGAGGGACTGGTGCTTGCCCTCTGGTGGCTGTAAATGAGTCTTTTCCCTCTGATGAGCAGGGTCACATCAGGTTTGCTGTATCTATGAGCTTATTATGACCTTAAGCAGCCTGTCTGCTAATGGATGGGGCTGTGTTCTTGTCTTGCTTGTTGTTTGGCCTAAAGTTTCCAACACTGGAGACTGCTGGCAGTTGGGTGGAGCTGGGTCTTTGTGTGAGATGATAGCTCTTGGAGAGTGCCCACTGATTAGTATTCCCTGAGCTTGGGAATTCTTAGCTGTCCAGTCTCCTGGACTTGGCCCTCCACCCCAGAGGCCCAGGCCCAACCCCTGGTCTGGGAACCAAGAGCCTGCAAGCCACACAGTGTGGTCAGATAAAAAAGTAATAAAAAAATGAAAAGAAAAGAAATGAATGAGACCCAAAACTATTAGCAAAACCAAAAATAACCAAACAGGGCTTCCCTGGTGGTGCCGTGGTTGAGAGTCCGCCTGCCAATGCAGGGGACATGGGGTTGTGCCCCAGTCCAAGAAGATCCCACATGCCACAGATCTGCTGGGCCCGTGAGCCATGGCCACTGAGCCTGCGCGTCCAGAACCTGTGGTCTGCAATGGGAGAGGCCACAACAATGAGAGGCCCGTGTATCACCAAAAAAACCCCAAAACAAAACAAAAAACAAAAAAACCCCAGCAACAACAACAACCAAAAAAAGAAAGAAGAAAACAGATAAACCAAGCCCAAGACAAATGGTAAAAAACAAAAGCAAACAAACAGAAACAGACAAAATTTAAAAAGCAAAGAAAACAAAAAACAAGAGAACAGAAAACAAACAAAATAACTCAAAAATGAAAACAATCAATAAAGACTAAACTAAGAAAACAAAAAATGAAAAATAAAAGTAGAAAGAAAATTTTAAAAATCAAAGAAAACAAACACATAAAAATGATCCAAAGAAGAACAAAAATAAGAAATAAACACAAAACAACCAAAAAGTAATGTAAAAACCGAACAATAAAAAATAATAAAACAACTTATCTACATGAAACAGAGAATAATAATAAGAAGAATATTTTCCTGGGGCCTCCTTTGTCAGTGTTCTTGCTCCCATAGTGAGCCACAGCAAAGCCTTCCTCCCCAGGAGGCCCTCCTATACATCTAGGTAAGCATCTGGACCTGCTGTGGGTACTTTGGGGCAGCTCAGACATGGCCCAACTACTGCATGTACTTGTGTGCAACGTCCACTGCTGCTAAACCTAGACTGGTCTCAGTTGTGGGAACACTCAAAGTCTTTTAAGATATTCCACAGATGCAGGATTTACCAAGCTGATCATGAGATTTAATCCATAAGCTGTTCAGCTGCACAAAGAGATGTCTATTGTGTTCCTTAGTTACACTGTTCCTGGGGCTCAGCTTTGGTTTTGGCCCACCTCTGTGTGTGCACCACCCTCAGTCATTTTTTTCTCCACCCAGGTGAGAGGGAGTGAAATCAGCATCTGATTGGGGCTCACTTACTCACTCAGGCTGGGGAGGGTATGGCAGCCACGACTGAGGTGTAGATGAAGTGCCTGTGGCAATGGAGACCAGAAGGCAGTTGCAATAGATTGGGGTGCACTCACTCTGGTGGGAGTCCATCTCAGCACCCACAGAGGCAGGGGTTTGTGTGTGGTAATTGTGGCAGCCCTGCCCCTTGTGCACCACTCACTGAACAATGGCACCTTATTTCCTAGGCAGACCACACTTCCTCTAGGGGCATTCCCGGCTGTGGAGTCACTCACTCCTGTTCTCTCTGTTCTATCCATAGAGCTAAAGCAGTCCTCTCCCTGGGTACATTCTCCTAACCCCACACTTTAACACTTAGCCCTCACCAGCACGGTGGATTCCTGTCTCAGGCAGGGGTGCCCAGTGCTAATTTCTGAGGAGACTTTGGGATGGGTGTTGCTAAGGAACATGGAGGCTTAGCACGTGGAGGAGGCCTTGGCTTGAGGGGTGGGAAAGCCTACTCAGATGGGTGCCCCTCCCAGTGCCAGTAGATGGAGAAGCCAGAGAGTGGAGAAGGAGTTTGCAATGGCAGCCCTGCTCCTTATGTTCCACTCAACAATGATGCCTTGCTTCTATAGTGTTTCAGGCTTTTTCTGCAAACTTTCCTGCTTGTGGAGCTCCTTACTTCTGTCCCTTTAGTCTGTCTTTTCACAGCCAACAGCTGTCTCCTCCCTGAGTCCACACTCCAAGCCCCACTTTCCAGCACACTGCGCCCCTCCGCAACAGGAGACACATGACTCAGGCTGGGGTGTACAGGGCTGTGGCATAGACCTGTGTGCAGTTCTTACTTTGTCCTACCTTCCACAGACTGTCTGCTGTGTTCCCCTTTTATCCCCTGAAGGTATCTTTCAGTCCCAGCTCATTTCTCCACCATGAGGGGGTTTTTCTGAGTGCAGGAACCTCTCCTCACCTTCAGTTTCCCACCACAGGTGCTGGTTCTTTTTTTGATCCCTTTTTTTTTTTTTCCTTCTTTCATCCTAGCCAGTTGAGACAGGATTTTTCTTGACCTTTTAGGTGTCCAAAGTCTTTTGCTAGTGATCAGCAGGTGCCCTGTGAGAACTGTTCTATTTGTAGATGTGTTATTCATGTAGCTGTGAGGAGAGAGGAATTCCATACCCTCCTACTCTGCTGTCTTGACTCCTCCCTTGCACACAAATCTCTAGAACAATTCTTTAGCATTAAGCTTACCATTCCTTTGGATCTGGAGTTATTTGGGGGTAAGTACCTATTTCTCCATGAAGTGATATACATCTACATATCAAATGTATCCCTCTATTCTCCCTAGCCAAGCCCATCAAAACGTGTTTTTTTGTTTGTTTGTTTTCTTTTTCACACATATCCTTGGGCTACTTATTTCCTATACTCCAGAATTACCTCTCATTTGGGTTCCATTAAGCCTTTCCTCAGTCCTCAATTTAAACTTGAAAGTTTGCTGCTTCTACACCACTTGTCTTGATCTCCACTAACTAGTACATGACAGGTCCTCACAAAAAGTTTGTTAGAATGAAAGAATAGGTAAAATGAATGAATTAGTATTTCAGATGATCCTTCCAGAATTATATAGACCTTCTATGGATAGTGTTTTTTTCCCACTTGACTAAATGTTTCCTGATCTTCAATCCTTGATTACTCAGAGCATTTGGTGTCTGATGCAGCCCAGGACCAGGTTTCAGGGAGGGCCTAAGCTTATCTCAGATTATATATTTAGTGTAGTAGTTTGCTTTGTTCTGTATTTTTGTGTCTCTCCAAAATTTTATGCTGAAATCCTAACCCACAATGTGATGATATTAGATTATAGGGCATTTGCAGTGGTAATTAGGTTATAAGGGCAGAGTCCTCATAAATGGGATTAGTTCCCTTATAAAAGCAGTCCCAGAGAGATCCCTTGTCCCTTCCACCATATAAGGTTACAGTGAAAAGTTAATCACCAAACTGTCAGCACCATGATCTTGGACTTCTCAGCCTCTAGAATTGTAAGAAATAAGTGTTTGTTGTTTATAAGCCACACAGTTTATTGTATATTTGTTATTGAAGCCCAAATGGATTAAGACATAGCAGTTATTGCTGCTCAAGGAAAATAATCAAAATCAGGTTTTGTGTTTGCACCTCCAAACGAGGGAAGTTCAATCCCTAAAATTCTAAATTACACTTTTTCAAAAATGCTTTTGGATTCTTCACCCCTACTATTAGGTAAAAATCATATACAGCAGTGTAAATCTGAAAGCAGTTTAAATTTTTAAAAGTTATCAAATACAAGACATAAACTATGGCAGATTTTATGGTGAGGGTGCAAACATTAGCTTCTTAACAATCTAAAACTATCACATGTATAGTTTCCTAGGGGGCCTTAGGAATAATGTTTTGGGGTCAGAATATATATCAGCTCTCTAATAAACTCTAAATGTTGAATAAGTAGACCCAAAACCCTATGTGTACTGAGTATATTTCAAGTACTATATTTTATTAACTATTCATTGAAGAATTCATTGAACAATTCAACATATATAATCAAAAAGCAGGAAGTTCCCTTTTAATTCTCTTGTAGATAGTCATAAAGAAAAAAAAGATAATTGTTCTAAAAAACAGAAGCAGACTGTAACTAATTTTCTTTGCTTTATTCTCCTATTGAAATCAAGCCCTATCTTTGCGATTTTAGCAATTTGCAACAACAAAACTTGAGGGCATGTTATTTAGCAAGTGTCCAAGAGGGATGGAAACTGGATGAATGGCAGTTCTTCCCCCAAACTGTGGAAGGTAAGCCTTTCTTCTAGTAAATTTCAGTTTAATTTTTGTTGTTTATAGGCTGATCTAACTAGCAACTGTACTGTTACCTTTTTACAATGAACTCGAGACTATACTCTTGGTCAATCTGAGGTAACATTAGCTACTTGCTCTCCCAAAAGTTCTTGAAATCTTGGCTTGCCTGTCTCAGCCATGGTCAAACTGAACCCAGAATTCATTTGCAAAAGAAGTTTCAAAAGCGATTATGCATTTGTATGGAATACATTTAGCTGTTTTGTTTTTTAAGGACATATCTACCAACAAAAAATGCATAAATAATTCTTAGAATTGCATAAATGCATTGCATTTCCACCCATCTATGAATATATTTTAGTAGGATTCTAGAACAAGACAGGTTATAAAACACTAATATACTACATGTGAAAAAATTAAACATTAAAATTTAAAATATTTATGCTCAATAAAGACAGCTGAAGCACAAGAAAGTCAGGCTGGAGATTTATGGTGAGAGGCATAAAACTGATATATCAGATTTGGTGACAGATTACTTATCATTCCAATTATATAGACATTATTTTGGCAATTTATTCTCATGTGTAACATGCACTGAGCATTTTTTTCTCCTTATTAGTAGTTTTGAAGCAGTGTTATTTGCACAAATAAGGCATATTAAAATAACAGCCCTGAATACTACAAAGCAAACGCATGTTCTATTGGCCAGGGAATCCTGGCTGGGGCCATGTTGACAGTTCAATTATCCAAACAGCCTACAAATGATTTCACTGAAGACAAATAGCTGTGGATTTCCCTCTGTATTGCTCAATAAGATTGAAAAATGTCAGAAAAGCTGCCTTCACTCTAAATAACTGTATGTTTGTGAGTTGTGATAAAGATTGTTTGTATGTGCATGATGTGTATGCATGTGTAGATGTGTGTGTGTGTGGTGTTTAAGTAATTAAGAGAACTCTAGGATTGGGGTATTTTTATTTTTTTTAATTTATTTTTTCTTTTTTTTGTGATATGCGGGCCTCTCACTGCTGTGGCCTCTCCTGTTGCGGAGCACAGGCTCCGGACGCTCAGGCCCAGCGGCCATGGCTCACGGGCCCAGCCACTCCGCGGCACGTGGGATCTTCCCGGACCGGGGCACGAACCCTTGTCCCCTGCATCGGCAGGCGGACTCCCAACCACTGCGCCACCAGGGAAGCCCTGGGGTGTTTTTAAAAGACGAAGTTAGTAAGATCAGGTTACTGAAATTTCAACAACTAAAAAAAAGTTTACCTGTCACTTCTATGACATTACAATGAAAATTATTGTCATTATGAATATCCTGAAGTATTACAATGTTCTGAATAACGTTTGGAATCACAACATAAAAATTGTGTTTAGTGTGTAATGTGAGTTGTGAGTACAGTGATTCTATTTTTTGTTGGTAAACTAGAAATCACCAAATAAAATTTAGGTCAATCACTACCCTTTGTAATTAATTAACAAAATACCTAATTTTACCAATTAGGTAGCTATTTTGCTAAAAATGAAAAGTTCAGCTCCAGAATAAATATGTGATTGAAGGCTTCACTTTGATTTTGTTTGTGCTCCTAATGAGAGTGAGACTTTATCTTAAAAAATAATTATATGGATCAAAACAGAAGAAAACTATTGTGTCTTCCATGTTTTATAAGTATGTGAATGTCCAAATTATATACCTAAGATTTGTGGAGCTTCAGTAAAAGAAAGAAGGCAACATATTATCATAGAAAAAGCATACATTTTAGAGCCAAGTTCACTTAGGTTTCAAACAAGTAGTGCAGTCTTAGACAACTTACTTAACATCACTGAACTTAATTTCATTTGTCTCTGAAGTGGCACTGATAGTATTACTCAGTCCATAAGAATAAATAAAATGACACTCATAAATTACTGGGCACAATGTTAGAACATCATAAGTGCTTTGTTGATGTTAACTATTGTTATTATAATGAACTGGGCAGAGAGACATATGGTCACCTAATTAGGGTCTGAGTGACATGAGCACCATACCTTCTTTCATTAAATCATCCATTCCATTCACTGAACAGGCACTTATTAAACACTGATTGTGTCAGATACCAGCTGATATGTGGATGTGAATAGGTTAAAAAAAGGGTCTAAAAGGATCACAACCTGGTGAGAGCAACATGCAAGCTAATAAATAATTTCAGTTGAGGTAGAGGCATGCACGAGTTGCTAAGAACAGAGGCACGGAATCTAGATTGGCAGGTTCACTAAAGAATGGTGAAGCTAATGGTTGGGTGGAGACTTAGAAATGTATAAGGATTATTTAGACAAAAGTGCTGGGCAATAAGTGAAGAAATGTGTTGAGACATTTGCTAATCCATTTATATTTGTGAAGGAGATTATAAAAATATTCTTCCTAGGGATATACCTGTGGAGACCTAGTCGAGTAAAAGAGTACAAGATTACTATAGACATTTAAAGATGCAGAATTTTAAAATATTAATGATATATGAACAAACATTTTAAAAAATTCTGTTGATATTTTTGGGTCTCTAGACCCCATCTCTAGATGGGGTTCTTTATATATGCTACTTGCCTAATCGAAAACATGTCCATTCAGGAAAGCAAAATATGTTGCATTTTATGATAAAAAACATCAGAATTAAAACAATAGATTGACACCATTTTATCTAAGTAAATGGAAGCCATTTATACCAAATTTATATAGACAAAAAATGTTTCTCAAAGGCTATGTTCTTTTAATCAAAACAAGTCATTTTTCTTTTCCTTTATTGTTTCAATCATGCAGTAATGTGGAGATCAGCATTAATAGTAGTAACAAACAGTTGCATACACATCCATACATATAGCTGCATTAAGTCCAATAAAATAACAATTAGATATACAGTCCTTGACTATAAAACACGAAAGAAATGTATTAATATATAACATGACATTTAAAATTTTTTAAATTTTACATAATTTTTAAAGGTTACTTTCCATTTACAATTATTACAAAACATTGGCTATATCCCCTGTGTTGTACAATACATCCTTGAGCCTATCTTACACCCAATAGTTTGTACCTCTCATTTTTTTGCCCCTATATGCCCCACTAGTAACGACTAGTTTGTTCACTATATCTGTGAGTCTCCTCTTATGTTATATTCACTAGTTTGTTGTATTTTTTATATTCCTCATAAAATTGATATCATACAATATTTATCTTTCTCTGTCTGACTTATTTCACTTAGTATAATGCCCTCTAAGTTCATCCATGTTGCTGCAAATGATAAAATTTCATCCATTTTTATGGCTGAGTATTATTCCATATATATATATGAAAACAAATATATATATAAAAGAAATAAACCAAAACCTAAAATCGAATTTTAATGAAATTTTATGAAATGAGTTTCTAATAAAAATGAATATCAAATGATGCTAGAATGGTATTTTTTCTTATAAGTGTTTTCAACTAGCACTCAATGCTATTTATTTATTTATTTATTTATTTATTTATGGCTGCATCGGGTCTTTGTCACTGCACACGGGCTTTTTCTAGTTGTAGCGAGCAAAGGCTACTCTTCATTGCAGTGCATGGGCTTCTCATTGTGGTGTCTTCTCTTGTTGTGGAGCATGGACTCTATGTGCATGGGCTTCAGTAGTTGTGGTGCATAGGCTCAGTAGTTGTGGCACACAGGCTTATTTGCTCTGTGGCACGTGGGATCTTCCCAGACCAGGGATCAAACTAGTGTCCCCTGCATTGGCAGGCAGATTCTTAACTACTGCACCACAAAGGAAGTCCCTAGAATGGTATTTTGAACTAATGAACACAAACAGTTATGTCTAACTCTTTCCTGTGTAATTTTTTCTGCTTCCTACATACAAATGTTTAAATTTTTATCTATCATTCTGTGAAAGTTCTTGTTACTTCTATAAACCAATATATTGCCATTACTATTAGTCCTGTGGTAGTATAATTAATAAAGCTGCATCCAAACAAAGCAAAATACCAATAGCCATACCTATTACACTTTATTGTGACCTATTACATGAAACCATTGAGACATCTTTGGAGCTTGCTTATTGTGTCTTTGTAATTCACTAATTTAAATAATAATTCCATTTAGCACTACTTGTAGAGATATCAAAGTGATGCTTAATAGGTAGGGAAATCATGAAAAAAACATTAAACTGATGATCCTCGTATATCATCTAGTGCTATCATTACATAGATGAGTTTTCTGTAGTTTCTCCTCACCATTTATTAGTAATTTATGGGCTCATGTTATTAGCTCAAAAGCACATTGAAGACACATCTCATGCTCAATTTTAGTTATCTGAATGTAGTACTTTATAAAAACCGTACTAAGTATCATTTTGAAGAATACATTTAAGCAAAAGCTTATATTTAATTCATTGACATAACTCCTATTTTCACTCATAATGCTTAAATATGACTATTAAAGTACTTTTTATGGTAATAAAAGTCATATTAGAAATATAATTTAATTTCAATGCTATGGAACTATTTGTTTAAATTTCCAAATCATTAAATTTTAGATACTAAATTTTATCCCTTTCTTATGTCCAATATATCCTCTTTTACCCACTATAATTTGATGAGATTAGGAAAACTGCCATAATTTTACAGGGACTCCCTTTTATAATAAGAAAGTTCTGAATGGGAGTAGAGCAGTGCAGACAAAATAGAAGGTTAGAATTGGAAAAGTCCATAATAAGCCTATGTGGAGAAGGCTTTATCTTTATAATAGGGTCATCCTTTTAAGCTTGGGGGAGGAGGATTCCAGAAGGAAACTTTCAGATGGAGGAAAGATTGCATCATGTATCTCTAACTTTGTTTCTGAATGTCACCACCCTTTGTAATTTTCTCCGGTACTTCCAACCCTTAGCACTATATATGCTTCCTAAAATTCTGACATAAGTGTAGGCAAAAATTCTTCCCTTTGATGTCTCTTATCATAGAGCATGATGTATGAATGGAGAATTTTTATAAAGACAAAGATTTAAAAAAATTACAACCATTAAATACAATCTAATTATTCATGATTCAGATGCTAAACACCCCAGTATAGAATAAGAACTCATTACAGAATAAAATTTTCAGACTTCCTCAGTCCTTTGGCAACTTGCAGTTTCTTTTCTAAGGAACATTGGTGTGAAATTCCCTTCTGTCTTTAATGGTAGCATGATGTCATGGAAAGTACACTGCATTTGGAGAATTCAGGTCTAATCCTGTCACATGTTTTAAGGTAACTTTGACAAAGCCTTAACTTCCCCGAATATAATTTTACTCTTGAAAATAGTAAAAGAAATTACTTTTTTCTATAGGATTGTCATAACTTTCAAATGAGATACAGTATTAAAATAAAGTTCAATATACTTTTTAAACTTTTTATTTTATACTGGAATATAGTTGATTAACAATGTTGTGTTAGTTTAAGGAGCAAAAACAATGGCCTACGCTGAAAACACTTTTCCTTAATTTTTTCTCTCCAGTTTTTTATTCCACATGGAAAAATCTACATATTAACACTATATTAGATAAATTTACCTATCAGGATAAAACTTTATTCCTCAGAACCCTCTAGAATTTGTCAATACAGCTTCTGATCTTTATAGCATCTGTATGTCAATTCCAAATCTGTGTAGTTCAATTCCTTTCCAGGACCATGTTGAATGACATTTTTAAGCCATAATTAAAATTAAAGCAGTTATTGTCTCAGTTAATAAATTAGTGCTTCTCTGAAGCCTTTTTTGATGGTATACACAGATGAAGACTGTTCCTCTCAGTCATCTATTTATGCACAGTATACTGTGATTTAGTGTCTAGGACATTATAAAAATTAATTAGATTGTTTTTTCATTAACTATAATTTAGATAATTACACTGTATTTGGAGACATTTTCAATCCTGTGATTATTTAAGTTGACACTCAAATGCTGCAGAAAAGCAGTGCTTTCCTTTTTTATAAATTTATTTTTTATTAAGGTAACATTGGTTTATAACATTATATATGTTTCATGAGTACATTATATTTCTATTTCTGTATACACTACAACATGCTTACCACCAAACATTTAGTTTCCATCCGTCACCATACAGTTGACCTCTTTATCCATTTCACCCTCTACACTGCCCTTTCCCATCCAGTAACCAATACTCTGTTCTCGGTATCTACATGTTTATTTCTGTTTGGTTTGGTTTGATCACTGTGTGTGTGTGTGTGTGTGTGTGTGTGTGTGTGTGTGTGTGTGTGTGTTTAATTTCACATATGAATGAAATAATATGGTAATTGTATTTGTCTTAACCTAAAGGAATATTTTTGGAATTCTCTTATAGCCCCAAAAGAAGCAATATGAAGTTTTATGTAGGTATCTATAAAATATTGCCTTAAATTCCCTAAGCTCTGCTTAACCTCTGTACCCCAGTGGTAGTGTACCTCCATTTAACCACCTATTTTTCTGTTGAAAGAGAACCTTACTTTCCCTGGACAACATTAAATTCAACTGAGCAAAAACATATCATTTTTTAAAAGCCTAACAATTCCATATTAGCTAAAGCTAAATTCCAGATCTGTATAAGGATATTAACCTTCCCTCCTCCTGCTTTGTCCCCAAATATTTGTGCTTGTGCATGCACTTGTTCACCCTAAGAGACCTACACTAATATTGCAGGACATATTGCTTTGTTGATAATGTGATGAATTATGATCAAGAATGCAGAAAACTGAAATCCTTCCCTGCCATTTATAGTGACTTTATTTTTATGTTGGTTGAATTATTAAGAAAGTATATATAATGAAGGGAAGTCATATAGGTAAAAATATAGGTTCATGGAAAACCTAAGCAGCCCTCAGTAACATCTTATGTATAGCTTTTATAAAAATGGGTTTAAAACATTAACCTTGGATTAATGAGCACATTCTATTCCTCTCCTCTCACCTGTTTTGTAAGATTTTTAAAATTTTTTAATTTATTTTTCTTCATGGCAATACACAATACAATGACACTCTGATACATGAAACTCAGAACCCTTTGTTACTTATAGTTCTGAACAAGACAAAGCTGCTAGGCTGGACCACGCAAAGGGATGCAAGAGAGAACAGGAAAACAGCGAACTGGAGCTGTTTCAACAGCTTTTGTATGCAACCTGGATGAGGTTAGCTAGGTTTCATGGACTCTTTCATGGATTGGCTAATTTGAATAATTTTGCAGCCTCCAGGACATAAGGGCTGCCCCTTGCCGTCTGGTACCTGACACTATAGTGATTAGGATGAGTGCATCTAAGCACTGGAATGTGAGGACCCCATAAGGGAGGCAGTTGGGGTGTGAATATAATCAGCTGCCCAAGAAAGGGAACTGAACACACTCTGGCCTAGTCTCAAAACTAGGTTAAGACAGCATTTCAAAAACAAAAACAAAAACCCATGTTTATCATCCGTCATTCCCTCACCCACATGAAATCTTAATCCTCTGACTAACACTGAGAAAGTAAATCAAGGTGGAAAGGGCTCAAGTCAACAAGGTTTTCTGTTGCTCTGGTCAACAGACTCACTCAGGATAACCAAGGATGAGATGAAAAACCAAGAGAGATTGTCCAAGAGAGCAGGGTTCCTTTGAACCCACAGAAATTTAACCCCCTTGCCCACAAGATACATTCAATATCTTAGATCTCAACTAATTTGTTAGCAGCTCGTCCTCTTTTAGGGAGATAAGAAACTAGGAGGGAGTTGTGGAAAAGTAAGCACAGACTTTCTTTTCTTTCAGCCTCTTAAAACAGCAACAGCAAAATCCCCAGACTCTAAAGACATTAAATGAAGATATCTGAGTCAAGAGCACCAAGAAGAATGTTTTTTGACAGAGTTCTCTTTAGCAATCAGTAACTTGTATGGGATTGAGGCTGACACAGAAACAAATCCCAAGGATTATTCTGAAGTCTGTGAACATCTAGACTCTCTAATATGGCTTTAAAAAGGTCTTTCATGACATAGCACTCAATAGCATTCATTTTCCTTGTCCAGAAACTTTCTTCACATCATCTACTCTAAGCTGTGTGAGCTTGCATTTTATTTGCCATCAAGTATGAACAGAAGTTGTAGAATATTATGGTGAATTAAATGACATTGTGGGGTTAAGCACAGAGAATCAGTTTGGCAAGACTGTACGTTGTGAGGTGGTACATGGTAAGATGTTATCAGTGAGGTGAGCTGAGGTCATAGCATAAAGCATACTTATAAGTATCATGCTGAAAAGTTTGGACTTTTTCCTGAGGGCAATGTGAAATCATTGAAAAGTTTTAAATATGGAAGAGATACGATCATATTTGAATTTTAGTAAGACAACTCTGACTATTGTATGGAAGACTGTTAGATAGTGGTAAAATAGAACTTTAAAAGACCAGTTACAATGCTTTTAAGATAATAGATGGAATGGAAAGAAGTAGCCAGACCCAGCAGGCATTAAGAAGGTAGAAACAACTGGAGTGGATGATTCATTAGATGTGGAGAGTTAAAGGCAATCGTGGGTCAACTAGGTTATTGTCTTAAGTAAATATTCAGAAGTAAAGAAAACCTGAGGTACCTTGGAAGGAAATGAAATGAACATTTGCTCTTTCCTGGGTTTGAAATGTCTTTCTTCTTCTTCCTTTTGGATAAATTTCCCCCCACCTTTAACATTCTGATCAAGCATCATTTTTCTTAGGATACCTCCTCTAGATCCTTTGCATGCCAGGTCATTAGGGGTAAGCCCATAATAATATTCAACAAATATATTGTAATAATTGGCTTTTTCACATTTACTCCATATTATATTGTGAGCTGTCTGAAAATAAGGCTTGAGTCTCTCATCTCTGTATCTCTGATTCATCACCTAATACATGATACTGGTTGATTGATAAATATCAGTTAAAAGGTGAAAAGAAGGAAGAGAGAAAGGGTGATTAGTAAATGGGTAATTTTCTCAAGTAAACACCAACAAAATCCCATTGTCTGAACACAACAGATGTTTATTTATTCACTCACTCTGTAGAACAAGGCAGGCTGTGGAGATTTTCTGGGTGATCTCACTTCCTATTGATGAATCAAAGACAAGATTGAATTCATATTGAGGTTCCACCATCTTCTGACTTTAGGAAAATTCAGTCAGCAGATGGAGGAAGAAAGCATGGGAAAAGCATACCAGATACTCCTAATTTGAGTGAGATCGATCACTCTATCACTTGTACTCATTATTTCATTACAAGAATTAGACATAGACCCAATCTTAGAGCAAGGACATGTAGGGAATGTAAAGAAAAAGCAACAACAACAACACACGGATCATGTTCAGCACTAACAGTTTCTAATACAGGAGAAAATTAAAAAGAAAAGAAGAAAGATGAGAGGGAAAGTAAGTGATTGCATACGACTAGAGTGCAGAAAATGAGTCCTGATAATTCCTAGTACTGAATATATCCCAACATTCAAAGAGGACACTTAGTTGCATACTGTGTGATTGATGACTTAATAAGCACTGTGACAAGTGTGCTAAGAACATCCCTATTATACAGATCCAGAATCAGAAACATGCATTGTAAGCTGAGAATATGCAGTTATGAAATAACTTTTTACATCACTATAGTGTAGTATGCCACAATGTGAGTGTATCCATGACTTCATATATATCTTCAAATGTATCTTCAAATATTTCATCTCTTAAACATGCTATTTCATGTATAATAACTTTTGAGTTGTTATACTGCCTAAGTTTCCCTTCTCATTCGGAATATTTTTAGTGACATAATATCAGGTGACTTATTATTCAGAAATGTAACATTGAAGTATGCAGAGCAGAGATTAATGTACATCTGCTTAAAATTCATAACATGATCTTCTTCTTGCCATCACTTAATACAGTATGGTACCTAAAATTTATAGTATGAATATATAATATGAACCTCAGTCTCAGGAGGTATCCTTACTATGCAAAATATTCCACTAGTTACCCAGTTACATTTATGTGTTTCAACAGATTTGTTTTGTACATTTATTTTTAAACAAAAAATTA
The DNA here is from genome assembly GCF_026419965.1 of Kogia breviceps. NCBI lineage: Eukaryota > Metazoa > Chordata > Mammalia > Artiodactyla > Physeteridae > Kogia > Kogia breviceps. The sequence continues at coordinate 28,961,247 of NC_081328.1, forward strand.
GGTTTACTTGCTAGTTTTTATAGAAAAATTAGCATATTCATGACTTTGAAAGTATAATGTTCTTATTATTGAAACTGTGCCTCTAAAACTGCACTTTAGTAAATATGTCTTAATGTGTATTCATTAAACTGTAACAGGCAGTGACACTGCATAATCTGAAACCACCCAAGATGTGAATGGGTGAGTATGTTAAAGAGAAAATGTAAATCTGTAAGCTGAATTAAGCATGTCAAGGTCTTTCTGCTAGATAATTGACATGGTGTAACCCATAAAAAAACATTCTTCTCCTTTTCAATTAATTTTCCTGATCCTCAATGTCTTTGTCTTATTTGCTATAGTGGTTGTTTTGAGGATAAATTAGAAAATATATGTATATAAATGTCCACAAAAGCTATTGCATAGTCGATTGTAATCATTAAAATCAATCCTTACTGCTAAACTCTTCTAAATTGTAACTCCACAAGAAGCAGTTGATAGGATCAAATAAAAAATTAGATCTACTTCTAACATGTCTATTTATATTTTTTCATATTGGTAGAGTAAGGTCAGGATCCTAGGAATTATCACAGAAATAACACATTCTTGTATTCCCAGAACAACGTTTACATTATTGTGATTTAGTCAGATAAAATTTTGTGTAGGGTATTTGCATCTCATGTCTAAGTGAAATTTGTCAATAACATTATTTTCTTTTATTTTTCATATCTACTTTTTCTGTCTGATTACACTAGATGAATCTGTAGTCAGAGACAAATGTTAACATCTTTCTCTCAGAAATTAACATAAATTTTAATAACAAATAATAGTTTCATTTTTTAAACATATATAATCTTATGCACGACAATTAGAGAATACATCTCTATATCTCCATGTATCTATCTATTTATCTATCTATTTATCTATCTATCTATCTATCTATATCTATCTGAGAGATTCCATTCCATTCAAGCACACATTGAAGTTTTATCATAATTAAAAAACTAAATTAAATAAATAATACCTTGGAGAGATAATTAATGTGTCAAAACTGACTCAAGAAGAAAAAGGAAACCAGAATAGGCTTATAATATTTTTTTTAAAGTAGATATATTAATATTTACCACCACTTCCCTCTCCACACATATAAGCATCAGGCACAGACTATTTCACAGAAAATTTTTATGAAAACTTCAAGAATCTGATAATCCTCATCTCATGCAATTGTCTTGAAGGATAGGAATAGAAGAAATAATATTTTATACAAGCTACTTTATACAGACACTTTTATATAAGACACTTTATACTACAAGACATTTTATTCACTTATTTTACAGCTAGTGTAATCTGACATAAAAAGTGGATATGAAAAATAAAATAATATTACTGAAAAATGTCACTTACATTTGAGACACATGAGATGCAAATAACCTACACAAAATTTCATCAAACTAATTAAATCTAATTTTTTTTCTTTTGCATTTAATTTTGAATTTCAGTTGTTAGAAAAGACTAGATCTGAGCTGCTATGTCCTTATGGTGAGTAGTTCATAGTATCATTTTGTCCCTAATAAGGATACTTCATCCTTAATAATAATGCATTTAAGATTCTATTAGTATTGCCTAATGGCCTTCCTTGGTTAGTATTTTCCCATTGTACATTTTATTGTCAAACTTTTTGAGTCATTATATTTCTAAATATGTTAGAACTGATTGTTCTATATGCCATTTGAGACTATTTTTCGATGTGTAATAAATACATATTCATGTATATAGTCATGACTGATGTATTTTGTTTCTGCTATCATGTAACACTGTGATTTTTCATAATTATACATTTTCTTGATTTCTCAGTTTTCCTTTTTTGAACCATCTCCCCTTGCCTTCATAATGAATGAAAAAGAGATCTTCACTTTAATTATGATCTCCTTGTTCCAATTTCTATATTATTATCTGATATTTTGCATCTGTTCTATTTTAATACCAAGTTGGTTATATTTTGTATCTTTCATGTCCAGTGCTTATTTTAAGTTATTAACATATTTGCCAACTTATTTGTATAAGACTACTTGTGAAAAATAATTGCTTTGGCATTTCCTTCTAATCTTCTGTATTCAGAATATTTCTAACCTAAAAAAAATCATTTAGAAGTTCTTTCAGAGATAATCTCTAACTATTAAACTCTCCTTTATTCTGTTCTGCTTTTAGCATACCTAGAATTTTCTACAAAAAATGAAAACACCTCAAAACAAAAAAAAACTTATTTCATGGAAAGGATTCATTATTGCTTTTTTTTTTTTTTTTTTTAGTTATCTGAAGCTCATAACCTCGTGCCTGAACTACTTCAAGAATCTCAGAACTAACCCCCTCCATATTCCTGCCTCCATCCCTCCCAACATTGGTCTATGTCCTCTTACTTTGATACTTCATAGTACACAAATAAAATAGCACACAAATTTTATTATGTAACACACAAATTGTATTACAAAAAAGTTTTTTTAACATCTTTATTGGAGTATAATTGCTTTACAATTGTATGTTAGTTTCTGCTTTATAACAAAGTGAATCAGTTATACATATACATATGTTCCATATCTCTTGCCTCTTGCATCTCCCTCCCTCCCACCCTTCCTATCCCACCCCTCTAGGTGGTCATAAAGCACCGAGCTGATCTCCCAGTGCTATGCGGCTGCTTCCCACTAGTTATCTATTTTACATTTGGTAGTGTATATATGCCCATGTCACTCTCTCACTTTGCCACAGCTTACCCTTCCCCCTCCCCATATCCTCAAGTCCATTCTCTGGTAGGTCTGTGTCTTTATTCCCGTTTTACCCCTAGGTTCATCATGACTTTTTTTTTCTTAGATTCCATATATATGTGTTAGCTTATGGTATTTGTTTTTCTCTTTCTGACTTACTTCACTCTGTATGACAGACTCTAGGTCCATCCACCTCACTACAAATAACTCAATTTCCTTTCATTTTATGGTTGAGTAATATTTCATTATATATATGTGCCACTTCTTCTTTATCCATTCATCTGATGATGGACACTTAGGTTGCTTCCATGTCCTGGCTATTGTAAATAGAGCTGCAACGAATATTTTGGTACAACTCTTTTTGAATTATGGCTTTCTCAGGGTATATGCCCAGTAGTGGGATTGCTGGGTCTTATGGTAGTTCTATTTTTTGTTTTTAAAGAAAACACTACACTGTTCTCCAGAGTGGCTGTACCAATTTACATTCCCACCATCACTGTAGGAGGGTTCCCTTTTCTCCACAACCTCTCCAGCATTTATTGTTTCTAGATTTTTTGATGATGACCATTCTGACCAGTGTGAGATGATATCTCATTGTAGTTTTGATTTGTGTTTCTCTAATGATTAATGATGTTGAACATTCTTTCATGTGTTTGTTGGCAATCTGTATATCTTCTTTGGAGAAATGTCTATTTAGGTCTTCTGCCCATTTTTGGATTGAGTTGTTTATTTTTTTGTTATTGAGCTGCATGATCTGCTTGAAAATTTTGCAGATTAATCTTTATCAGTTTTTTCATTTACAAATATTTTCTCCTATTCTGATGAAAGAAAATAATGGTGATACAAATAGATGGAGAGATATACCATGTTCTTGGATTGGAAGAATCAACATTGTGAAAATAACTCTACTATCAAAAGCAATCTACAGATTCATTGCAATCTCTATCAAACTACCACTGGCATTTTTCACAGAACTAGAACAAAAAAATTCACAATTTGTATGGAAACACAAAAGACCTGGAATAGCCAAAGCAACCTGGAGAATGAAAAATGGAGCTGGAGGAAACAGGCTCCATGACTTCAGACTATACTACAAAGCTACAGTAACCAAGACAGTATGGTACTGGCACAAAAACAGAAATATAGATCAATGGAACAGGATAGAAAACCCAGAGATAAATCCACGCACATATGGTCACCTTATCTTTGATAAAGGAGGCAAGAATATACAGTGGAGAAAAGACAGCCTCTTCAATAAGTGGTGCTGGGACAACTGGATAGGTACATGTAAAAGTATGAGATTAGAACACTCCCTAACACCATACACAAAAATAAGCTCAAAATGCATTAAAGACCTAAATGTAAGGCCAGAAACTATCAAACTCTAAGAGGAAAACATAGGCAGAACACTCTATGACATGAATCACAGCAAGATCTTTTTTGACCCACCTCCTAGAGATATGGAAATAAAAACAAAAATAAACAAGAGGGACCTAATTAAACTTAAAAGCTTTTGCACAGCAGAGGAAACCATAAACAAGACTAAAAGACATAAAGTTTTAATAGTCTCCAACTTTATTTAGTTCAAAACTCACCAAAGAATGCACACAAGGCCAGCTGTAAGCTGGCAAAATTTCTATATATACATTGATCACAACAGTGACTAAAATTCATTTCCTTCCCCTACCTCAGACCATGGCTATTCTTTTTCTATGCATACAGTGACCCTTATCCTTTATTCATGCTCCCAGTCCCCTAAACCAAAGTTATATCTGAAGCCTTCCTTGCCTTACCTCCATAGTTAATCAATATTTATATCTTATAAATTTTATCCCTTAGTCTCTTTACAAACATTCTCCATATTTTCATTCTAACAGCTGTTTCCTATTTTAGTCCCTCATTGGCTTATATCTATGTAATTACAATATCCTCTTTCCTAGACACAATTCAACCCATAACACCTTCTATGTTTTTCCTGTGATGTGATGGATTACTTATTCTGAAAATATGCCATGCACTCTCATACCTTAATTTATTTTCACAGACTAGTCTTTCTATATAAATTTTCCATTTTCCACTTAAGGTGAGATATTAACCTTTAATATTCAACTCAATTATCACTGCCCTCCAACAAAACATTAAAACCTTCTTTCTTTTGTATTTTCATAGAAATTCTTATATGATTCTATATTTATTTAAATCTTTTTATATACACTTGTAACCGCATAAGTGAATGTGAACCCTGTCAGTGTAGTCTGTGTGATATTCATTTCTGCATCCACAAGTCTAACATAGTATTACATAAAATATCAGGTCCTCAGTATATATTTTACCTGGATTAATGAGTAAATGGAATGATAGATGTATGTATGTATGTATGTATGCATGGATGTATGCATGGATGAAGTGCCACTAGTAGGTATGATTTTATCACATGAATATACTGCTTAAAACAGTTAACCCTCAATTTTTTGCATGGTAATGTTCAGGTTCCTTAATGTCACTCCAAAGACATTTCATAATAGGACAGGTTAAACTCCTACACACTCCTAAATTGCCTAGTTGGGCCACGAACATTTTATTACAGCTTGCCCCAGTTACATGATTTTTCAAACCACACTGTGTGTTCTATATTCAGCAGGCACATACACAACCTTAGATATTCCAAAGCACCACTATTTAGTGTCCTCTCCTTTGGTTAGTATACCATTGGTTCCTCTGAACATCTGCTGTTCCATCTTCATATTCATTTTCAAATATAATATTACTCTTTGTTTCAAACACCTTTGCATGTATTCCCTATATTGCACTTTTATTCTACAAAGGTACCCCATCTAATTCTAAACAAAACCATAACTTCACCATAGCTATCTCCTTTCTTGATGCCAGTACAATGTTTCTTTAGCCTTAGGTCTTATGAGTTCTGTTCTACTCACTTCTCTTTTGGAGCTCACTTCTTTATTATGCTGCTAAGTAGTTATTTTCACCTCTTGCAGTAAATACAAAGCCTACTATGGGACAGACACAATAGACATTTGGGCTACATCAGTGAATAAAATAGACAAAGGTCCCTGCACTTGTCTAGTTTATATTCTAACAGGGATAGCCAGGTAATAAAAATAAACAGTAAACACAGTAAATAAATAAATTAGATGGGATCTTAGACAGTGATAAGTGATATAAAAATAAGAAAAAGTAGCTCATGGTAAGGAGGATAGGAATAACTGAAATGTCAATGGTAGTCAGTCATAGCTCATTGAGAAGCTGACATTTGAGCAAAGATGAGAAGGAGGTGAAGGAGAGTCAAATTTGGAGGAAGAGAATAATAGGCAAAGGAGACTGTAAGACTCTACTTTGGGAGAGTGCTTGTTTGAGGAACAGCAAGGAGCTCTGTTGTGGGAAATGAGTGAAAGGTAGGTGGAAAGAAGTGAGAGAGGCAGCCAAAGCTGTAACTTACAGGTCATGTAAGATGTTGAAAATTATATCTATAATGCCATAACTAACTACAAAATCATCAATTTATATTTCCTCACCCTACTTTGTTTTCTGCAGAGTATACATTTCTATTTGTGATTATTCATTTGATTTATTTGTTAAAGGTATATTATTTCTCTCTCATACTGGACTATAAAGTCCTTAGGACCAGGAAATTTACAATGGCTCTAGGGACATATTAGTGACCCAGTTATATTTGTTGAAAAAACATAAATGTTGCATGGTATTTCCTTATATTTTCTAACTGCCATTTACCTCAGTAGTATACTTCAGATCAGTTTTTCCAGCCCTTGATTTTGATGCTCAAAATATATTTGCTGCTTTGAATTACAATAATGGGAAATGAAAGCAGCATAGTAGTCTATTATAGACAAGCTTCAACTCATTCAACCCAAGAGCTTTCGTGGTGTTTATTTATTTATTTTTCTGAAATCTGTATATGTGGATCCACTGCAGCATCTAATTGGTAAGGAGAAGCCCCAGGCTATATTTACAAAACACACAAACAATAAACAAGATGTTCTTTTTTTTTTAAATATGTAAAATTGAAACTAGTGCTCTATTATCCATATCTCCAGAAATTAGAATCCTATTCACTTAGAAATATCTTCTTAATGGAGGGGAAATAAACCCAAAACATAAGAAAGAAAAAAACAACTATCCCCCCTTCAATTAGTATTTCTAGGTTTCTAAATTGATTTTTATATATGAATAAACAGTGAAATAATGTCATATAAAATTTAAAATTGTGTAGAATCATCCACATATTTTTTTCTTATGCAGTAATTTTATTTCTAATTCTAATTCTATAAATTTTAGCTTACATGTGTCTCTTGACCAATAGGTAAGGTAGAAATAGTGCCATTCAGGACATTTGTGTTAATCCCAGAGCCTCAGTAAAGAGAACATTGGAAATGCTGCCACTGATTCAGGATTTCTAAGACAAAAAACCCCAGAAATATAGATCAGTGAAACGGGATAAAAAGCCCAGAAATAAACACATGAGGAGAAAAAACTATACAGTGAGGGGAAGAGAGTCTCTTTAAAAAAATGGTGCTGGGAAAACTGGACAGATACATGTAAAAAATGAAATTAGATCACACTTTAACACCATACAAAAAATAAACTGAAAATGGATTAAAGACCTAAATGTAATACTAGATACTGTAAGACTCTTAGAGGAAAACATAGGCAGAACACTCTCTGACATAAATTGCAGCAATATATTTTTGATACATCTTCCAGATTAATGTAAATAAATAAATGAGACCTAATTAAACTCAAAAGCTTTTGCACAGCAAAGGAAACCATAGACACAACAAAAAGACAATGCACAGAATGGGAGAAAATATTTGCAAATGGTGTGTCAGACAATGGATTAGTCTGCAAAATTTACAAACAGCTCATGTGGCTCAGTATCAGAAAAACTAAAAACCCAATCAAAAAAGGGGCAGAGACCTAAATAGATATTTCTCCAAAGACGACATACGGATGGTTAAAAAGCACATGAAAAGATGCTCAACATAACTAATTATTAGAGAAATGCAAATTAAAACTGCAATGAGGTATCACCTCACACTGGTCAGAATGGTTATCATCAAAAAATCTACCAACAATAAATGCTGGAGAGGGTGTGGAGAAAAGGGAACCCTCCGACACTGTTGGTGGGAATGTAAATTGTGTCAGCCACTGTGGAGAACAGTATGGAGGTTCCTTAAGAAACTAAAAATAGAGCTACCATATGATCCAGCAATCTCGCTCCTGGGCATATATGCAAATAAAAATATGATTAGAATGGATACATGCACCCCAATGTTCATTGCAGTGCTGTTTACAATAGCCAAGACGTGGAAGCAACATAAATGTCAATTGACAGATGAATAGATAAAGAAGATATGGTACATATATACAATGGAATATTACTCAGCTGTTAAATGAATGAAATAATGCCATTTGCAGCAACATGGATAGACCTGTAGATTATCATACTAAGTGAAGTAAGTCAGAGAAAGACAAATATCATACAATATCACTTATTTGTGGAATCTAAAAGAAAAATGATACAAATGAGCTTATTTACAAAATGGAAACATACAGATTTAAGGAACGAACTTATAGTTACTAAGGGGAAGAGGGGGAGGGGGATAGACTGGTAGTTTGGGATTGACATGTATATACTGCTATATTTAAGATAGATAACCAACAAGGACCTACTGTATAGCACAGGGAACTGTTTAATATCCTGTCATAACCTAAATGGGAAAATAATTTGAAAAATAATAGATACATACATATGTATATGAATCACTTTGCTGTACACCCAAAACTAACACAACATTGTTAATCAACTACATTCCAATATAAAAAATTTTTTTTAAATAATAAAGTTATTGGTGTTTTGTAAGCTCTTCTTGCAAACCCACATATGCTTTTTTATCTGGTTCTTTCCCTTAATTTTTGAGATTGGTCTTATTTTCTGTATATTGCTTCTTTGGATTCCTCATTTTGTTCTTCAATAAATCAGACTCCTCCGCTACCCCTGGCATTTATTCTCCTACTATATTGTCTTTGTTGGATGTAATTCCCTTCTTTGAAGGAAATAATTTACTATCGTGGAATATTTTGTGCAAGAAGATTTTGCTCAGTAGAAAATAAAATAAACAAACAAATAATATGACCTTTCTTTTTAAATTCTCATTTAACTATAGTCATTGTTTAAAGCAAAACTTATTTTAAAAGCTTATGTTTTTGTCCCAGCTCATGGGCACATACTAGGTACATATGATAGTATATATATACTGATTAAATAAATAAGTAAATAAACAAATAATATAATGTGGCATATATATGCTGTAATGATATATTATAACACAAAAATTCTCTCTATATATGATATATATAAAGCAAAAATGCTGCCTCAAACCTTTTATTATGAATGGATTACAGTTAACTGATGTCAAAAATCCAGATATTTGGAATTAAGATGTTTGAATAGATTTTTAAAAATAGCTGTTTCATATAAATACAGCAAAAATAATTTGAAAACCAGAAATTAGCTATCTCTTAAAAGGGAAATGAGAAAAAAATTCTGTTCATGACTCTAATTCTAATTTTTGAGTTATATTGTAGGCTGAATTTTTAAATGTAATGCTCAATTTTTTTCTGATATTTACCATTAAAACAATTTAAGTAATTAAAATATTTTCACCACATATAAAATAAATTTAATCTGGTTCCTTACATCTGGAAATAAAAGGAATAATAAATAAAAATATGTTATATAGAAAGTTGAATAATAAATGATAAAAGCTTATAGAGGAATATGACAATAAGCAGCTGTAATTAGAAAATGTTTAGATATATCTCAGGGAATTTGGAATATAGTAGGATAAGCATAGCATTACAAATGTTGAAAGTGACATAAACAAAATTTTAAATTTGGTCATAAGTATGATATAAACTGTAATATGATGTTAGGCCCATTATGATCAACAGATATAAATTAAATCATGATAATGCTTCATAAAATGTACAGATGTAATGTACAACATGATAAATATTATTAACACTTGTATATTATATATGAAAAATTTCCTCATCACAAGGAAAATATATTTTTCTATTTCTTTAATTTTGTGTCTATATGAGATGATGAATGTTCACTAAACTTATTGAAGTAATTATTTCATGAGGTATGCAAGTCAAATCATTATGGTACACACCTTAAACTTATACAGTTCTGTATGTCAATTGTATCTCAATAAAACTAGATGGAAAAAATTAGGGCCAAAGAAGAGGTCCCCCAAATCCTACTTTGGTTCATAGTTTCATGTTTGCTTTTGTTATATCCAATTGATATTGCAATCTTCATGAGAACAGGATCTTGTTTATTATTGATCACTAATAGATGTATATGTCTGATCTAATATAGTATATATAATATATATGCATAACATAATAAATATTGCCACAGTTAGTTGAATTAGCAGAGACCTTCCTGATAAGAAGTTTCCACAATAAGAAAGCCTGAGAAAAGTATTATAGGTAAAATAAACAGAAACTTAAAGGTTCCAAAATAAGAACAATCTTGCAGATTTTGAAAAATGACAACATGGCCATGGTGGCTAAAGCAGAATACAGGTGGAAGAATTGTTTGTAGGTGGGCTCAGAGAGGTTCAGGACACAGATTCTACAGAGCATTGTAGGATATAGTGAGAGACTAGCTTACATTCAAAGAGTAGTGAAACATTACTACCTGGTTTTAGGAAAAGAGGACTATGTGATATAATTTATATGTTTAAAAGTAATCTGGGTTATTCTGCTGGGTAGAAAATAGACTGTTGGAAGCAAATGTGAACAGTTAGGGGGATCCTTGCCTTTGCCCAGTGAAAGATGTTGGCATTTTAGACAGGAGTAGAGATGGGTATATTTAGAGAAACTGCATGCTGTTGAGTAAGTTGGAGGGGGGAAGACAGAGTGAGAAAAATATAATAAAATAATACTAGTCATTTGACTTGAGAAACTGGGTGACTATCTGTGTAATTCTAGCAATGGGGAAGATAAGGTTGATTGATACATGGTTTGGGCTTATATACTAATCATAAATATTATTTTGGGTCTGCTAATTGAAGGTGTCATGTAGAAAGTTGTAATTGAGCATGAGATGAGATAAATGATTAAAAATTACCTTATATCTTTATAAAATATACTTTATATTATTACCCTGATGTTAGATCCAGAGCACTTAAGTAACTTGGTGAAGGTCATGTTTTATTAATTGGTGAAATCACAATTCAAACCTTGGTCTGATTCTCAAGCTAAGGTTGATTTGTTTATGCTGCTCCACATTGCTCGGCCTAAACTGTAAAGAAGCAGCAAACATATATTCAGACCACAGTAATTTAAGGCAGAATGTGATAAAATTTCTATCTGCGAAGGAAGAACATTTTTTTAACTGGGGTAGTGCATGATGCCTTCCTAGGAGAAGTAGTTAGTGAGATGAGGGGGTAGAGTTTCAATAGGTAGACCAGAGGCAAAGATTTTCTGTCTGAACCAGATAAGAAAACCATATATGAGCAAGAGCAAAGGAGTGAAAAGAAGTGTTGATATACATTTGGGAATTTTAACCTTAGCATAGTTTGAAGAGAGGGTTTAGAGTTAGGCAGGGTAAAAGATAATACTGGAATGTTGTTGCTAGATGTTAGATGTCCCAGTAAATAAACTAGGTTTTATTCTGGAAAGAAAAACTTCTGTAAGATTTTGAGTAAGGCTAGATGGCTGATCCTATAAATGTAATGTAAAGTGTATGTTCTTCTCATAGAAAACCATAAGTCTAAGCCAAAAGGAAACAAAATTCAGCTCATATTTTCTCATATGTTAAATATGAGAAATCTGAAATTAAGACGACAGATTACTCACCCCAAACCTTATAGAAGTTAATGGTTAATCTGGAATTAGAACTCAGATGTTTTGATATATCAATGTCCTATTATATTTTATGCTTCGTATGGACAATTTCTTATAATCCCTTATACTGTTATTGTTTACTTTCATAATTCCTCTATCTTCCCCACTGCAAACATAGTGCTGTGTACTGTAAGGACTCAAACTGTATTTGTTCAGGACTCTGTGCTGACGGTATCTCTGACAACATAGTTTTACTTCTGTTGTTACTTTAATTTCTTTGCTTCTCCCCATAAAACTAAAACACCAACCAGGACAGCAAGATAAAAACCCAAGAACAACTACAAAAATACTGAGCATTCCCACAAACTTCAAAATATGAGTGACTGGAAACAAACCACTGAACGCAAAAAGACACCCATGATATCAATGCCTATGCAGCTGGAAATGAAGAGAAGACTTGGGGACCTCTTATAAGATGAACTGTTACACAGAGAAACCTCAAATAGCCTATAAACATTCACTGGAAATTATAACAGTCCAATCAAAGAAATAGTCCGAGACCAATGAGCTCTCAAAACTAACCAACTGAGGCTTCACTGCAGGATAAAACCACATACTGAGGAGACCTCATAGGAAATAGAATCCAAATTGACAAGACAGAGATAATAGGGACAAAACCATTCAGAAATTGGGGTGTGGGAAAGAAAATCAGTACGTATCACAAATTACAAAACTGTCTTTCAAGCACTTCAAAAGACAGTGGAAGAGTAAAGTTAGGAGCTGTGGAGCCACATCTAACTGCAAAGGAGGTTAGAATATGCAGTCTATTAGTTTGCCTGGAAAGAAAATGTAGACACAGATATCAGTACCCACTGGCAACCCTACCACATGTAGAGCCATTACTCTCCTGGGACCTTTGTTCCATGTCCTGATATTCATAGAGGTGGAGTGAACAAAATTAGAATGATCCTTTCATATGTGTGTATGCAGACTGCTGTATTTATATCAAAATATTCTATTCTATTGTAAGCAAATTCACATGTTATTAAATAATCTTCATAAACACTTTGTTTACTGGCCACAACATACTCCCTTTTGTGTTTCCATATTACTATCCTGTCACTTGACACTTAGGCTGTTGTCAAACATTTGCTATTACAAATTATAAGATAAACATGCCTGTGTATAAATATCTGCCCACATTAATAATTATTTTTAAAGATAAGTTTTTGGTGGGGAATTTCTTTTTAAAATTTATGAAGGACTTCTATGGTTCTTGCTATATACTGCCAACTTGCCCTGTATAAATATTGTACCAGTTTGCATTCCCACATGGGTGTATCAGTGTCAGTTACCTTGGACAGCTTTGGACATTGTCACTTTTTTAGAAGCTTTTATAGTTTGTAGGGAGAAAATATCTCAGTATTCATGAAATATATATATATATATATTTATTTTTCCTTAAAGATTATAATAGTACCTGTGGCCATTAAATTGATATTAAGGTAACCAAAAACCAGAATTAAGAGCCCAGAATCAGATAATTCCATTCAAATGTGGGAATCAGGTAAGTCCCTTTTCTTAAAACAAGAAAGTGTGAAAACTATAATTTTATGAATGGCTTCAGAAGGAAATATTGGTTAATATTTGCCACACATCCAATCCATCTTTTCCAAGAATTTGGTAAAGAGCAGCCTGTTTTGTACACCTCTATGAACCCATTCTTACTGTGCCCTTTAATTTCTCCTAAACAGAATAAAGTTAATATATATCTCCATTTACTTGGAGCTCATAGATAACTGAACATCATTCAATAACTTCATGGAGAAAATTCTGAAGATAATCCCTCTGATCTATAACATCAGGTATTATTAATAATTATCTAGTTCTATTAGAAAGGATATCCACTTCTTATCTTAAACACCATACCAGAATATGTAATTTGAATACTATAAATATGTGAAATTTTGAATTATATCCATGCTGTGAAATTCAAGAATATTATTTACCAACAGATTTTCAAATAGCTAATAAAATGACATTTGTTATTATAGCTAATTATGAGTTGATATAAATACATCAAAGATTCATTTGTTAATAGAAATATTGTCACAGAGAATTAAGGAAGATCAATTTCTGATCTTCTCTGTATTAGAATTCTGCATATGTTATATCATAAGATTTAATGTATGACTGTTTTCTTGTCTGTCTTGAAGAAACTTTATTTTCATAAATGTATCTCAATACCTAGCTCATCGCTTGCTATGCCGTGGTTGCTTTATAGCAACTACAAAGCACTGATTATTCAAGAATGTAAAACAACTGCAAAGCATTTAAAAAATTATTATATCATTATCATTATTGTCATCATCACCATCATCACCATTACTATCACTATTATTCTGTGACTTGCCCAAAGTCTATCTGTTTCATGTCTTAAATTTCAAAGTGAGGGGCTTCCCTGGTGGCGCAGTGGTTGAGAATCCGCCTGCCGATGCAGGGGACACGGGTTCGTGCCCCGGTCCAGGAAGATCCCACATGCCGCCGAGCGGCTGGGTCCGTGAGCCATGGCCGCTGGGCCTGCGCGTCCGGAGCCTGTGCTCTGCAATGGGAGAGGCCACAACAGTGAGAGGCCCGCGTATCACAAAAAAAAAAAAAAAAAAAAAAAATTTCAAAGTGATAGAAATCCAAAACTATCAGCTTACCAAGAAAGATTTATCATGTTCACAAGGGGGCATCTCCCCGATTCAAAGCATTCTGAAATGCAAATTAGGATGAGCTGCAAGAACAACACTCAATTACTTTCAGGACATTTTTTTCCTACCTTATTTCTGCTTTTTTATTCCTATGTGATTACCTTCTCTATTTTCCTCAAATTGACTTTCTCTTCCTCTTGAGTCCATGTATCTTCTTCACTCCACTTGACTTTCATCAAGTAGTCAAGACAAAATAGGGCCCCTATAGGATATTATCTTCTTTTATTTTTGTCTCAGTAAGCTCTGAGAAAAAATTCTGATTTGCCCAGCTTGAATCAGGTATCTAATCCTGACCACATTTTCTCTGTTCAGATTCACAATTATGTTATGATGCAGGATACTATCACTGTAACAATTCACAGAAATGAAATTCAAAAATTGACCAATGTGATGAATGATCAATTCAGACAAAATTTATTGTTGAAGGCCATATTCTAAGTCATCAAATTGCCAAATGATTCATTTCTCAAATTTCCCAAATATACTAATTGTTAAAAATGGTTTTCAAAAGTTTTGATGAGTGTGTTAACAGCTATCACAAGAATGTACAATTTTGGACACTGCAGAGGCAAAAACTTTTGAAATATTTATTTAAATATTATGCATATTTAAATACATATAATATACACATTTAAAACCTATATAAATGTTTAAAAATATATACATTATGTATGTACACATACACATATATACATACATATACTTAATTTTTAATAACAATTTAAACTTAACCTAATTAAAGTTATTGTTAAATACTAAAAATAACATTATACCTAATTTGCTTTAATTTTGGAAAGTAAAAAATAACATCCAAAAGCCTCTAAAAGAAATCTGAAGTAACTAAAAGACTCACATCATTTATGAAATGCTGAAATTTTGGTATCTAACAATGAGAAATTGAAAACATTGACTTGTTATCTGTTAGGAGAAAGATTAAGTATCAAAGAGTAAAAGTGTTCAAGAGTGGAAGCAAGACATGGATGCCCTGAAGGAATAAATATAATGGACTCTATGAATAGAAATAAATGAGGAAGTGACAGGAGCAACTGCATCACATAATAAATTGTATGTAATAAATTGTGTCAAATAATTTCCAGATATAACAATTTAAATTTAAATGCTACCTGAAATTGCCAAATGAATTTTGAAACTGTTAAAGATTATAAATCCAAAATGAACAAAATTTTTGTTTTAAATTACATTAACCTGAAAAATTCCTATATAAATTAATGAAACTTTGGCTACAGAATCTGTAATTCACATTTTGAAGTAAATATATACATACATTTGGAAATCTAATATTAGTACTTTGAATTGTAGCATTCATAAAATTGTATTTCAGTAGAGGGATCAAAATGGTATATTCCTGTTAGGCTCCTAAAATGTTCCCATTAAAGCACTTAAATCTTTCTCTTAATTTGTTAAAATCATATCTACCAAATTTCATGAAATTTTAAAATCAGTCATTTAGCAAAGGATTCATCAATAAGTTTGATTTTTGACAGATTTACTTTGTGGCAAGATGAATTTCAGTAATTTGATTTGGTGAATTTATTTTCAGCAAATTGGCTTGATTTCATGGCTGAACGCAGGACAATTAGAATACTCATGGATGTCTCCTACAATGAAGTCCTAGATCATGTCAGTGATAGATTACAAACAGATGACACCCAAGGCATCCCAATTCCTAGTTTAGGAGATATCACTTCTCTTTTTGTGGTAGAAAACCACTCAAGTGCCAGTGACTAAAACTGTCATGCTCCCAGATGGGATTGCTAAAGAGTTGAAATAAACTGAGTATTTAAATCATGGCTTTGGAATATCTTTTTCCCCTTGAATCAATTCAGTTTTTAGCTCCATACCCATTATGGTTTGAGCACCAACTCTCTCAGAAGGTTTGACATCACATAGATGTAACAATAGCTCTTTTTTAGTCCTGTTCTGCTTCTGTAGCTCACTTCAAAAATTGGCAAAGTGTCTACTGTAGGTTTAAGATTAAGGCAGGCACTTAATACAACATAAAAAAATCACAGGTAGTAATGGATATTTTAATGCCATAGACCAAAATCCATTTCCAGTCCCAAGAGATAACCTTAGGAAATGGGAACATTTTGTGTATGTTGATGTGTGTGTGTGTGTGTGTGTGTGTGTGTGTGTGTGCACATATTTGTGAGTCTGTGGCTGTGTATATGTATAACCACATGTGAATGGTTGTATGTGCCTTTATGTCATGGATGTGGTATTTGGGAATTCAAAATAAAAATAAGGAAACCTGAAATTTGAGAAAATATAATTTAAAAAATCTACTGACTCAGCTTATCTAGAAATTAATTTATTAAACTAAATTAGTATTTTAAAGACCTTCTCATAGAACCAGAGTTGCAGTAGTAAATGAAACAGAAATCCTGTCTTAACAAGCTTGTATTAGCATGTAAAAAAATGAGATACAAAAATGAGTAAGTAAAACAAGTAGTATGTCAGTACTGGTGTTAATAGCTTAGAAAAGAGTAATACAGGAAACTGGCTAGGCTGTGCCTTGTTAGGGGTGTGTGTGTGTGTGTGTGTGTGTGTGTGTGTGTGTGCATGTGTGTAATTTTAAGTATGTGATGAATAAGGACCTTACTCAGAAATTAAAACCTGAAAGATATGAGGATCTGAACTATAGAGACATATGGAAGAAAAATACTCCAGGGAAAGGGAAGAGAAATACAAATGACCTCAAATGGGAGCCTGTCTGCTATATTCCAAGAGGAAGGTCACTACAACTGGAGAGAGTGAGAAAGGGTAAAAGTAATATAAGGTGAGGTCAGGAAAGAGACTGGAGGCCAGATTGTGTAAGAGCTTGCTGTCATCATAAGGAAATCATTGTAAGGAATCATGAGGAATTTCAGGCATTGCTGACAATTTCCTCTTCTTCATGTCTGACATTCAATCAGTTGCTAAATTCTATAGATCTACTCCAGAAATATCCTTCTAACTCTTTTGCTTCTTTCACTTTCCATGGTCACTGACCTAGATCAGCTCTCACTGTCTGTATAACAATTATAACAGCCACCAAACTGAAAATTCTGATTTTCTCCATCCTCCACAATGCCACTAGAGAAGTCTTTCTCAATTCCTTTGAAAATGCAAATCTAATCATATAATCATATAAGGCCTAAAACACATTTTCATTGCAACATGATAAAGCCCAAATGCTAGCCCTGGCACTCAAACACTGGAGAATTTTTCTTAACATAATTTTTCTACCTTATCTCTAGGTAATACCCTCTTCCTAAACCTGTAGCAATCCACCCATACCTCATTCAAACTGGATAACAATTTCTTGACAACAACAGGCCTCAGTGACTTTGCTCTCAATAGTATTCTAGTTGGGGGGGAGCTGGGAAGACGGCAGAAGAATAAGACGTGGAGATCACCTTCTTCCCCACAGATACATCAGAAATACATCTACAAGTGGAACAACACCTACAGAACACACACTGAACACTGGCAGAAGATCTTAGACCTCCCAAAAGGAAAGAAATTGCCCAAATACCTGAGTAGGGCAAAAGAAAAAATTGAGAGAAAAGAATAGGGGTGGGACCTACACCAGTGGGAGGGAGCTGTGAAGGAGGAAAGGTTTCCATACACTAGAAGCCCCTTTGTGGGTGGAGACTGCAGGTGGTGGAGGGGGGAAGCTTCAGAGCCACAGAGGAGAGCACAGCAACAGGGGTGCAGAGGACAAAGCAGTGAGATTCCCTCAGAGTATCGGTGCTGACCAACACTCACAAGCCTGAGAGGCTTGTCTGCTCACCCACTGGGATGGGCTGGGGCTGGGAGCTGAGGCTTGGGTTTCAGTCTGATACCAAGGAGAGGACTCGTGGCACAAACAAAGCCTGAAGGGTCTAGTGCACCATGGATAGCTGGGAGGGAGTCTGGGAAAACGTTTGGACCTGCTGAATAGGCAAGAAACTTTTTCTTCCCTCTTTGTTTCCTGGTGCATGAGGAGAGGAGATTAAGAGCACTGCTTAAAGGAACTCCAGAGAGGGGCACGAGCCTCAGCTATCAGCCTGGACCACAGAGATGGGCATGAGATGATGATAAGGCCACTGCTGCTGTCACCAAGAAGCCTGTGTGTGAACACAGGTCACTTTCCACACCTCCCCTCCCAGGAGCCTGTACAGCCCACCACTGCCAGGGTCCCATGATCAAGGGAAAACTTCCCCAGGAGAATGCACAGCACGCCTCAGGATAGAGCAATGTCACACTGGCCTCTGGTGCCACAGGCTCGCCCTGCACTACGTGCCCCTCCCTCCCCATGGCCTGAGTGAGCCAGAGCCCCCGAATAGGCTGCTTCTTTAACCCTGTCCTGTCTGAGTGAAGAACAGACACCCTTTGGTGACCTACATGCAGAGGCGGGGCAAAATCCAAAGCTGAGCCCTGGGCGACCAAAGAAGAGAAAGGGAAATTTCTCCCAGCAGCCTCAGAAGCAGCAGATTAAAGCTCCACAATCAACTTGATGTACGCTGCATTGCTGGAAAACCTGAATACACAAAGAATCATCCCAAAGTGAGGAGGTAGACTTTGAGAGCAAGATATATTATTTTTTCCCCTTTTCCTCTTTTTGTGAGTGTGTATGTGTATGCTTCTGTATGAGATTTCGTCTGCATAGCTTTACTTTCACCATTTGTCCTAGGGTTCTGCCCAAACATTTTTTCATTTTTTGTTTTTTTTTTCTTACTTTAAAGAAATATTTATTTCTTAATAATTATTTTTTATTTTAATAACTTTATTTTATCTTGCTTTATTTTATTCCTTTTCTTTCTTTCTTTCTTTCTTTCTTTCTTTCTTTCTTTCTTTCTTTCTTTCTTTCTTTCTTTCTTTCTTTCTTTCTTTCTTTCTTTCTTTCTTTCTTCCTTTCTTTCTTTTTACTTTTCCTCTGCTTTATTCTGAGCCATGTGGATGAAAGGCTCTTGGTACTGGAGCCAGGAGTAAGTGTTGTGGCTCTGAGGTGGAAGAGCCAACGTCAGGACACTGGTCCACAAGACACTTCCCAGCTCCACATAATATCAAATGGCAAAAATCTCCCAGAGATCTCCATCTCAAAACCAACACCCAGCTTCACTCAACGACCAGCAAGCTAAAGTGCTGGACACCCTGTGCCAAAAAACTAGCAAGACAGGAACAAAACCAAACCCATTAGCAGAGAGGTTACCTAAAATCATAATAAGGCCACAGACACCCCAAAATACACCAACAGATGTGGACCTGCCCACCAGAAAGACAAGATCCAGCCTCATCCACCAGAACACAGGCATAGTTGGCTCAACCAGGAAACCTACTCCACCCACTGAACCAACTTTAGCCACTGGGGACAGACACCAAAAACAATGGGAAATACGAACCTGCAGCCTGCAAAAAAGAGACCCCAAACTCAGTAAGATAAGCAAAATGACAAGACAGAAAACCACACAGGAGATGAAGGAGCAAGATAAAAACCCACCTGACCTAATAAATGAAGAAGAAATAGGCAGTCTACCTGAAAAAGAATTCAGAATGATGATCATAAAGATGATCCAAAATGTTGGAAATACAATAGAGAAAATGTAAGAAACATTTAACAAGAACATAGAAGAACAAAAGAGGAAACAAGCAATGATGAACAACACAATAAATGAAACTAAAAATACTCTAGATGGGATCAATAGCAGAATAACTGAGGCAGAAGAACAGATAAGTGACCTGGAAGATAAAATAGTGGATATAACTATTGCAGAGTAGAATAAAGAAAAAAGAATGAAAATAAGTGAGGACAGTGTCAGAGACCTCTGGGACAACATTAAGTGCACCAACATTCAAATTACAGGGGTCCCAGAAGAAGGAAAGAAAAAGAAAGGGACTAAGAAAATATTTGAAGAGATTATAGTTGAAAACTTCCCTAATATGGGAAAGGAAATAGTTCATCAAGTCCAGGAAGAACAGAGAGTCCCATACAGGAAAAATCCATGGAGAAACACACCAAGACACATATTAATCAAACTGGCAAAAGTTAAATACAAAGAAAACATATTAAAAGCTGCAAGGGAAAAACAACAAATAACACACAAGAGAATCCCCATAAGGTTAACAGCTGATCTTTCAGCAGAAACTCTGCAAGCCAGAGGGAGTGGCAGGACATATTTAAAGTGATGAAGAAGAAAAACCTACAAAGATTACTCTATGCAGCAAGGACCTCACTCAGATTTGATGGAGAAATTATAAGCTTTACAGACAAGCAAAAGCTGAGAGAGTTCAGCACCATCAAACCAGCTTTACAACAAATGCTAAAGGAACTTCTCTAAGCAAGAAACACAAGAGAAGGAAAAGACCTACAAGAACAACCTGAAACAATTAAGTAAATGGTAATAGGAACACACATATCAATAATTACCTTAAATGTAAATGGATTAAATGCTCCCACCAAAAGACACAGACTGGATGAATGGATACAAAAAAAGACCCATATATATGCTGTCTACAAGAGACCCACGTCAGACCTAGAGACACATACAGACTGAAAGTGAGGGGAGAGAAAAAGATATACCATGCAAAAGGAAATCATAAGAAAGCTGGAGTAACAATTCTCATATCAGACAAAATAGACTTTAAAATAAAGACTATTACAAGAGACAAAGAAGGACACTGCATAATGATCAAGGGGTTGCTCCAAGAAGAAGATATAACAATTGTAAATATTTATGCACTCAACATAGGAACACCTCAATACATAAGGCAAATATTAACAGCCGTAAAAGAGGAAATCAACAGTAACACATTCATAGTAGGGGACTTTAACCCCCCTCTTTCACCAATGGACAGATCATCCAAAATGAAAACAAATAAGGAAACACAAGTTTTAAATGATACATTAAACAAGATGGACTTAACTGATATTTATAGGACATTCCATCCAAAAACAAGAAAATACATTTTCTTCTCAAGTGCTCATGGAACATTCTCCAGGATAGATCATATCTTGTGTTCCAAATCAAGTCTTGGTAAATTTAAGAAAATTGAAATTGTATCAAGTATCTTTTCCGACCACAATGCTGTGAGATTAGCTATAAATTAGAGGAAAAGATCTCTAAAAAATACAAACAGATGAAGGCTAAACAATACACTACTTAATAACGAAGTGATCACTGAAGAAATCAAATAGGAAATCAAAGAATACCTAGAAAAAAATGACATTGGAGACATGACGACCCAAATCCTATGGGATGCAGCAAAAGCAGTTCTAAGAGGGAAGTTTATAGGAATAAAATCCTACCTTAAGAAGCAGGAAACATCTCGAATAAAAAACCTAAACTTGCACCTAAAGCAATTAGAGAAAGAAGAACAAAAAAACCCCAAAGTTAGCAGAAAGAAAGAAATCATAAAGATATGATCAAAAATAAATGAAAAAGAAATTAAGGAAATGATAGCAAACATCAATAAAACTAAAAGCTCATTCTTTGAGAAGATAAACAAAATTGACAAACCATTAGCCACACTCATCAAGAAAAAAAGGCAGAAGACTCAAATCAACAGAGTTAAAAATGAAAAAGGAGAAGTAACAATTGACACTGCAGAAACACAAAGGATCATGAGAGATTACTACAAGCAGCTCTATGCCAATAAAATGGAAAACCTGGAAGAAATGGACAAATTCTTAGAAATGTAAAACCCACCAAGACTGAACTAGGAAGAAATAGAAAATATGAACAGACAAATGATAAGCACTAAAATTGAAAATGTGATCAAAAATCTTCCAACAAACAAAAGTCCAGGACCAGATGGCTTCACAGGTGAATTCTCTCAAACATTTAGAGAAGAACTAACACCTATCCTTCCCAAACTCTTTCCAAAATATAGCAGAGGGAGGAACACTCCCAAACTCATTCTACAATGCCACCATAACCCTGATACCAAAACCAAACAAAGATGTCACAAAGAAAGAAAACTACAGGCCAATATCACTGATGAACATAGATGCAAAAATCCTCAACAAAATACTTGCAAACAGAATCCAACAGCATATTAACAGGATCATACAACATGATCAATTGGGGTTTATTCCAGGAATGCAAGGATTATTCAATATATGCAAATCAATCAATGTGATATACCATATTAGCAAACTGAAGGAGAAAAACCATATGATTATCTCAATAGATGCAGAGAAAGTTTTGACAAAATTCAACACCCATTTATCAAATAAAACCCTGCAGAAAGTAGGCATAGAGTGAACTTTCCTCAACATAATAAAGGCCATATATGACAAACCCACAGCCTACATCCTCAATGGTGAAAAACTGAAACAATTCCCTCTAATATCAGGAACAAGACAAGGTTGCCCACTCTCACCACTATTATTCAACATAGTTTTGGAAGTTTTAACCACAGCAATCAGAGAAGAAAAAGAAATAAAAGGAATCCAAATCAGAAAAGAAGAAGTAAAGCTGGCACTGTTTGCAGATGACATGATACTATACATAGAGAATCCTAAGGATGCTACCAGAAAACTACTAGAGCTAATCAATAAATTGGGTACAGTAGCAGGATACAAAATAAATGCACAGAAATCTCTGGCATTCCTATACACTAATGATGAAAAATCTGAAAGTGAAATTATGAAAACACTCCCATTTACCATTGCAACTACAAGAATAAAATATCTAGGAATAAACCTACCTAAGGAGACAAAAGATCTGTTTGCAGAAAATTATTAGACACTAATGAAGGAAAGTAAAGATGATACAAATAGATGGAGATATATACCATGTTCCTGGATTGGAAGAATCAACATTGTGAAAATGACTCTACTACCCCAAGCAACTACAGATTCAATGCAACCCCTCTCAAACAACCAATGACATTTTTCACAGAACTAGAGCAAAAAATTTCACAATTTGTATGGAAATGCAAAAGGCCCCAAATAGCCAAAGCAATCTTGAGAACGAAAAATGGAGCTGGAGGAATCAGGATCCCTGACTTCAGACTCTACTACAAAGCTACAGTAATCAAGACAGCATGGTGCAGGTTAAAAACAGAAATATAGATCAATGGAACAGGATAGAACGCCCAGAGATAAACACATGCACATATGGTCACCCTATCTTTGATAAAGGTGGAAAGAATATACAGTGGAGAAAAGACAGCATCTTCAATAAATGGTGCTTGGAAAACTGGACAGGTATATGTAAAAGTATGAAATTAGAACACTCCCTAACACTATACATAAAATAAACTCAAAATGGATTAAAGACCTAAATGTAAGGCCCGGAAATATCAAAGTCTTAGAAGGAAACATAGGCAGAACACTCTATGACATAAATCACAGAACGATCGTTTTTGACCCACCTCCTAGAGAAATGGAAATAAAACAAAAATAAACAAATGGGACCTAATGAAACTTATAAACTTTTGCACACAATGGATACCATAAACAAGACCAAAAGACAACCCTCAGAATGGGAGAAAATATTTACAAATAAAGCAACTGACAAAGGATTAATCTCCAAAATTTACAAGCAGTCCATGCAGCTCAATATCAAAAAAAAAAAAAAAAAAAAAACAAATCCCAAAATGGGCAGAAGACCTAAATAGACATTTCTCCAAAGAAGATATACAGATTGCCAACAAGCACATGAAAGAATGCTCAACATCATTAATCATTAGAGAATTCAAAACTACAATGAGATATCATCTCACACCAGTCAGATTGGTCATCATCAAAAACTCTAGAAACAATAAATGCTGGAGAGGGTGTGGAGAAAAGGGAACCCTCTTGCACTGCTGGTGGGAATGTAAATTGATACAGCCACTATGGAGAACAGTATGGAGGTTCCTTTAAAAGCTACAAATAGAACTACCATATGACCCTGCAATCCCAGTACTGAGCATATACCTTGAGAAAAACCATAATTCCAAAAGAGTCATGTACCAAAATGTTCATTGCAGTTCTGTTTACAATAGCCAGGACATGGAAGCAACCTAAGTATCCATCATCAGTGAATGAATAAAGAAAATATGGCACATATATACAATGGAATATTACTGAGCCATAAAAAGAAACAAAATTGAGTTATTTGTAGTGAGGTGGATGGATCTAGAGTCTGTCATACAGAGTGAAGTAAGTCAGAAAGAGAAAAACAAATACCGTATGCTAACGCATATATATGTAATCTAAGAAAAAAAAAAGGTCATGAAGAACCTAGGGGTAAGATGGAAATGGAGACGCAGAGCTACTAGAGAATGTACTTGAGGATGTGGGGTGGGGGAAGGGTTGCCTGTGACAAAGTGAGAGAGTGGAATGGACATATATACACTACCAAGCGTAGAATAGATAGCTAGTGGGAAGCAGCCACATAGCACTGGGAGATCAGCTCGGTGCTTTGCGACCATGTAAAGGTGTGGGATAGGGAGGGTGGGAGGGAGGGAGACACAAGAGGGAAGAGATATGGGAACATGTATATATGTATAACTGATTCACTTTGGTATAAAGCAGAAAATAACACACGATTGTAAAGCAATTTTACTCCAATCAAGATGTTAAAAAAATAAAAAAAATAGTATTCTGTACTTTATTGTATCACTTAATATGCGTTAAGGCTTTGATCTATGTGTCCATTCATTGTTCCTATGTGTATTGCAATGTGCTCCCTGCATGTGGTCTTATGGTGCATATTCAAACTTTTAGGCCACTTCTGGGTATTTCTGGCAGGCAAGAGTGGTGAGATAACTTGGATGTTCCTAATAGGAATACCAAGGTGCTTGATGATAAGGAATAATGACTGGGCTGTAGTGGCTGACAGCAAATTCCTGGGTGTAGAACTTGTTTAAAAAATGTGATCCCTAGAGTAGGAATGTCTGATATTGATAAAGTGACTTAAACTTCTATATATAAACTAGAGATGACAATGATGCCACACTCATTGGGTCATTGTCAAAATTATCACAGTGACTATCACATAGCATGTTCTCAGTAAATGATAGCTATAATGAGTATTATAAATCAGGTCACCATTGCACTAGTGGGGAATGAATTCACCCTATTAAGATAGAGTCAGGTATAAGAAAAACAAATGAGGTCTAGTGAAATAACAAGGATTTAATGGAAAGATAAATAATATTTCTGCTACAAGGAGGACTCCTGGAATATATATAGGCACAACATTGGTATAAGAGCAGCCATGAGTTTGTGGATTCTCTGGGCAGTGGCAGGGCTCCTTGGTATCCCAATAATAGGAGGCCATGACACACTGACAAGGGAACCACATTCATCCATGCAAGTGCTCTTTGTGCAATATGCCAGACAGTATTCACTGCTTAGAACCAGAGTTAGAGAAGATAATTTGCAATATATCCGATGAGTTTGGAGCTATGAAATGACACTTGGCATTATTTTAATTCAGTTCTACTCCCAAGTTGGTGCAGTCAAGATAATTACTTGCTATTATATGTATTCCTGGAGCCTATTGCAAGGAATGACATATAATAGGACTCTGTAAATTTTTTTTTTTCATTATGTGGGCCTCTCACTGTTGTGGCCTCTCCCCTTGTGGAGCACAGGCTCCGGACACGCAGGCTCAGTGGCCATGGCTCACAGGCCCAGCCGCTCCACGGCATGTGGGATCTTCCCAGACTCGGGCACGAACCCATGTCCCCTGCATTGGCAGGTGGACTCTCAAACACTGCGCCACCAGGGAAGCCCAGGACTCTATAAATTTTTACTGAATGAATTAATGCTGAATCTTCACTTCCTCCTGGCAATCAATATTTTAATTACATTGGTGGCAGTAATGGTTAATTCATGAAGCACTAATGGGAAACAAGCACATTCCACAGGAAGAAAATATAAAACGAAATGCAGCAAATAGCATTACGGATACCACTAGGTAAAGATATTAGTTTCTCCTTTCCCTGCCTGTAAACTATAATCTCAATCTCATATGAAACAAAACCACAGGCTTCAAACTTTCTGTTGCTTTCATTTCTATTCATTTTACAACAGTTTTTGCAGGCTTTGAGGCTTAACATATTGGTGCCAAATTTGGCTTTCTTTTTTTACCCTCAGCATTATTTTAATCAACCTGTATTTATTGACCATTTACTATATACAAGGTACATTGTTAGGTGTTAAAGTAACCGTGATTAAGGAGGAAGTTTGTGCTCTCAAAATCCTCAAGTTTTGCTGAGGGGAGAGATAAGTAAACAGAAAAATGTTGTCCTACTTTTGAGAGACATAGAGAGTTCTGAAGACACAGATTCCTGGTCTGAATCTTAAAGGAGGAACCAGGCCAAATCTTCTCCATAATTGACTTTTTATAAATCTTTGGTGTCAATACAATTTCTCCTGGCAATTTGGTCAGATAGTATCTTTAACATAAGTTTTATTTATCTTCATGGATATATTACATCTCATAACACCCTCTCCTCCAACCTGCATGAAAATGGTGTGAAGAATAACTATCCATCCAAGTTTAATGGGGCAGTCTATTCTACACTTATTATCCAGTTTAATTATTAATAAAGTCCTCTTCCACTTTCAGAGTGCAAATTTTATGGTCATGCTATTAAAGACTGAACAAGACACTCTTGATAATCCCTTCAGTTTCACTAACCTGAAGCAGGGTTTTTCTTCTCTCTAGGTCCAACTTCCCTCTTACTCCCTGTCCTTAGAGAATCCAGGTGGCCTAACTGCAGGAGTTCCTACCCACCCATTTTCTTAGCATTTTTACTTGAGAAAACTTGTGATTGTAAATTCCTTCTCTGACCCTTTGAGATGTGAACGTTTTTCAAAGTCTCTTGCCAGCTGTACCATGCGTGAATGCTGTTCTCAAGGACATGGGAGACATCCCTTTGAAATATAGCCATCTAGGAAGATCTCGATTTCCATGGGTGGGTAGAAGTCTGAGTTTAGTGGTCACCTTGCTCCAAGTTGTAAAATTACCTCCTGTCATGAAGATACAAGTGTGTTCATTTTTCCTCTAGACAGAGTCAATTAGCAAACACACAAAAAATGGCCTAAGATCTCCCCACCCCCACCCCAGCCCTTAAAATCTTTCCAGTTCTTTCCACTGTAGTTCAGTTCTGGTCTCTCCCTTATTATAATAGTCTTGAATAATGTCTTCCTTGCCTTTTCAACTTGTCCAGTGCAATTATTGTTTCAACATAACTATGTCTATCAGATGTGGAGGCAAAACCAAAGAGAGGTCTCCAGCATCTTCTCTGAGCAATAGACTCATGTATTCAACTTCCCATTGACCACCTCCACTTGGATATCTTAGAGACTTCTCAAACTTAAGATGTCCAAACCTAAATCTCAAAGTTAACCAGTCAGTCCCACTAAAATAACCACCAGCAAGACAAACACAGAAACCTTTCCTTTTGGCAATTTCCTCACTTCAATATATGGGAATTTTACAGTCCTGATTGCTCAGGCAACAATCCTTGAAGTTATCCTTTACTGATGTCTTTTTTCTCTTGTATCTTGTCTATTTGAAAAACCCACAGTGTTTAAATTCAAAATATATTTAATATTCATTTCTTACCACTTAAACATTTACCACCCTAGTTTAAGCCACTCTTTTATTTTGGATTATATATATATTTTTTAAATCCCTAAATTTATCCCTTGCTTCTAACATTGATCCCTTCCCCCTACCTTCCCCAAGAAAGATAATTTTTAACCAAAAATAGAGCTACCCTTTTTAAATGGTCTTCTGTTTAAAACTTATTTCCCTTCCAATATAAAATCAGAATCAAAGCCAGAAACCTTCTAAAGCCTTTGCAGTGAATTGAAATGATACACCTGTGGGGTAAACCAAGTCAAGTGAAAACCTTTGCTGAGATTCCAGAAAGAGTTAAAGATGTGCCTATTTCCCCTAAGGCAGTTTGTAACCATTTTTTTCTTTTAGGGACCTAGAAGATGACCTTTTGTCATACAGTATTTTATGAGCTAGCATTTCAATTTTCAATAAGCTTTTTCACTCCTGTATCTGACAGTTCATTTTCTGCACAGTGATTGCTTTAATCTTCTAAACAGGCCAAATATGGTTTTACACAAAAGATCATGCTATTTTGTGTGTGTGAGAGAAAACATTTCAGCATAGTCCACCTTGTTCACTCCACAAAGCAAATTTAATATTTATATTGTCAACAGACATATTTCTTATGTCTCCACTGAGACTTGTTTTATTAAAATGGAAAGTTTACATCAAAGAATATCTGTTTTTTTCTTCAACAGTATGTCTTGCAAATTTATTACCAAATTTCATTTTGTTTATTTGGTTAAAATGAACAAATATGGTCCATATATTTTTTAACATCTTTATTGAAGCATAATTGCTTTACAATAGTGTGTTAGTTTCTGCTTTATAACAAATTGAATTAGCTATACATATACATATATTCCCTCCCTCTTACACATCCCTTCCACATTCCCTATCCCACCCCTCTAGGTGGACAGAAAGCACTGAGCTGATCTCCCTGTGCTATGTGACTGCTTCCTACCAACTATCTGTTTTACATTTGGTAGTGTATATATGTCAATGCCACTCTCTCACTTCGTCCCATGTTACCTTTCCCCCTCCCTGAGACCTCAAGTCCATTCTATACACCTGTGTCTTTATTCTTGTCCTGCCCCTAGGTTCTTCAGAAGCATTTTTTTTTTCAGATTCCATTTATATGTGTTAGCTTACCATAATTTTTGTTCTCTTTCTGACTTACTTCACTCTGTATGGCAGTCTCTAGGTCTATCCAACTCACTACAAATAACTCAGTTTCATTTCTTTTTATAGTTGAGTAATATTCCATTGTGTATTGGTGCCATATCTTTATCCATTCAACTGCTGATGGACATTTAGGTTGCTTTCATGTCCTGGCTATTGTAAATAGAACTGCAATGAAGATTGTGGTACATAACACTTTCTGAATTATGGTTACTAAGGGTATAGGCCCAGTAGTGGGATGGCTGGGTTGTAAGGAAGTTCTATATTTAATTTTTTAAGGAACCTCCATACTGTTCTCCATAGCAGCTGTATCAATTTACATTCCAACTAACAAGGCAAGAGGGTTCCCTTTTCTCCACACCCTCTCCAACATTTATAGTTTGTAGATTTTTTGTTGATGGCCTTTCTGAGTGGTGTGGGGTGATAGCTCATTGTAGTTTGCATTTGCATTTCTCTAATGATTATTGATGGTCAGCATCCTTTCATGTGTTTGTTTGCAATATGTATATCTTCTTTTGAGAAATGTCTATTTAAGTCTTCTGCCCATTTTTCAATTGGGTTGTTTGATTTTTGGATATTGAGCTGCATGAACTACATATAAATTTTGGAGATTAATCCTTTGTCAGTTGCTTCATTTGCAAATATTTTCTCCCATTCTGAGTGTTGTCTTTTCATCTTCTTTATGTTTTCCTTTGCTGTGCAAAAGCTTTTAAGTTTCATTAGGTCCCATTTGTTTATTTTTGCTTTTATTTCCATTTCTCTGGGGAGTGAGTCAAAAAGGATTTTTCTGTGATTTATGTCATGGAGTGTTCTGTCTATGTTTTCCTTTATGAGTTTTATAATGTCTGGCCTTACATTTAGGTTTTTAATCCATTTTGAGTTTATTTTATGTATTGTGTTAGGGAGTGTTCTAATTTCATACTTTTACATGTACCTGCCCAGTGTTCCCAGCACCACTTATTGAAGAGGCTGTCTTTTCTCAATTGTATATTCTTGCCTCCTTTATTAAAGATAAGGTGACCATATATGCATGGGTATATCTCTGGGCTTTCTATCCTGTTCCATTGATCTATATTTTTGTTTTTGTGCCAGTACCATAGTGTCTTGATTACTGTAGCTTTGTAGTATAGTCTGAAGTCAGGGAGCCTGATTCTTCCAGCTCCAATTTTCGTTCTCAAGATTGCTTTGGCTATTCAGGGTCTTTTATGTTTCCACACAAATTGGAAATTTTTTATTCTACTTCTTTGGAAAATGCCAGTGGTAGTTTGATAGGGATTGTATTGAATGTGTAGATTGCTTTGGGTAGTAGAGTCATTTTCACAATGTTGATTCTTCCAATCCAAGAACATTATATATCTCTCCATCTATTTGTATCATCTTTAATTTCTTTCATCAGTGTCTTCTAATTTTCTGCATAAAGGTTTTTTGTCTCCTTAGGTAGGTTTATTCCTAGATATTTTATTCTTTTGCTTGTAATGGTAAATGGGAGTGTTTCCTTAATTTCACTTTCAGAATTTCCTTCATTAGTGTACAGGAATGCAAGATATTTCTGTGTATTAATTTTGTATCCTGCTACTTTACCAAATTCATTGATTAGCTCTAGTAGTTTTCTGGTAGCGTCTTTAGGACTCTCATAGTAAGAGGTCATCTGCAAACAGTGACAGCTTTACTTCTTCTTTTCTGATTTGGATTCCTTTTATTTCTTTTTCTACTCTGATTGTGGTGGCTAAAACTTCCAAAACTGTCTTGAATAATAGTGGTGAGAGTGGGCAACCTTGTCTTGTTCCTGATCTTAGTGGAAATGTTTCCTGTTTTTCACCATTTAGGATGATGTTGGCTGTGGGTTTGTCATATATGGTCTTTAATATGTTGAGGAAAGTTTCCCTCTATGCCTACTTTCTGCAGGGTCTTTATCATAAATGGGTGTTGAATTTTGTCAAATCTTTCTCTGCAACTATTGAGATGATCATATGGTTTTTCTCCTTCAGTTTGTTTATATGGTATATCATGTTGATTGATTTGCATATATTGAAGAATCCTTGCATTCTTGGGATAAACCCTACTTGATCATACAGTATGATCCTGATAATGTGCTGTTGGATTCTGTTTGCTAGCATTTTGTTGAGGATTTTTGCATCTATGTTCATCAGTGATATTGGCCTGTAGTTTTCTTTCTTTGTGATGTCTTTGCCTGGTTTTGGTGTCAGGGTGATGGTGGCCTCATAGAATGAGTTTTGGAGTGTTCCTCTTGCTGCTATACTTCGGAAGTGTTTCAGAAGGATAGGTGTTAGCTCTTCTCAAAATGTTTAATAGAATTCACCTGTGAAGCCATCTGGTCCTGGGCTTTTGTTTGTTGGAAGATTTTTAATCACAGTTTCAATTATATTACTTGTGATTAGTCTGTTCATATTTTTTATTTATTCCTGGTTCAGTCTTGGAAGGTTGTGCACTACTAAGCATTTGTCCATTTCTTCCAGTTTGTTTATTTTATTGGCATATAGGTGCTTGTATTATAGTCTGAAGTCAGGGAGCCTGATTCTTACAGCTCCGTTTTTCTTTCTCAAAATTGCTTTGGCTTTTGGGGTCTTTTGTGTTTCCCTACAAATGATGATTTTTTTTGTTCTAGTTCTGTGAAAAATACCATTGGTAATTTGATAGGGATTGCATTGAATCCATAGATTGCTTAGGGTAGTAGAGTCATTTTCCCAATGTTGATTCTTCCAATCCAAGAACATGGAATATCTCTCCATCTGTTTGTATCATCTTTAATTTCTTTCATCAGTGTCTTACTGTTTTCTGCATACAGGTCTTTTGTCTTGTTAGGTAAGTTTATTCCTAGGTATTTTATTCTTTTTGTTGCAATGATAAATGGGAGTGTTTCCTTAATTTCTGTTTCAGATTTTTCATCATTAGTGTATAGAAATGCTAGAGATTCCTGTGCATTAATTTTGTATCTTTCTACTTTACCAAATTCATTGATTAGCTCTGCTAGTTTTCTGGTAGCATCTTTAGGATTCTCTATGTATAGTATCATGTGTTCTGCAAAAAGTGGCAACTTTAGTTCTTCTTTTCTGATTTGGATTCCTTTTATTTCTTATCTTCTCTGATGGCTGTGGCTAAAACTGCCAAAAATTTGTTGAATAATACTGATGAGAGTGGGCAAACTTGTCTTGTTCCTGATCTTAGAGGAAATGGTTTTAGTTTTCAACATTGAGAATGATGTTGCCTGTGGCTTTTTCATATATGGCCTTTATTATGTTGAGTTAACTTCCCTCTATGCCTACTTTCTGGAGGGTTTTTTATCCTAAATGGATGTTGAATTTTGCCAAAAGCTTTTTCAGCATCTATTGAGGTGATCATATGGTTTTTCTAATTTATTTGTTAATATGTTATATCACATTGATTTATTTGCACATATTGTAGAATCCTTGCATTCCTGGGATAAACCCCACTTGATCTTGGTGTATGATCCTTTAAATGTGCTGTTGGTTACTGTTTGCTAGTATTTTGTTAAGGATTTTCACATCTATGTTCATCAGTGATATTGGCCTGTAGTAATTTTGTTTGTGTGTGACATATATGTCTTGTTTTGGTATCAGGGTGATGGTGTTATTGTAGAATAAGATTGGGAGTATTCCTCCATTTCCTATATTTTGGAAGATTTTGAGAATGATATGTGTTAGCTCTCTTCTAAATGTTTGATAGAATTGGCCTCTGAAGGCATTTGGTTGTGGGCTTTTGTTTGTTGGAATATTTTAAATCATAGTTTCAATTTCAGTGCATGGTTCAGTCTCAGAGAGTTCTGCATTTCTAAGAATTTGCCCATTTCTTCCAGGTTGTCCATTTCATTGACATAGTAGCTTGTAGTAATCTCTCATGATCCTTTTTATTTCTGTAGTGTCAGTTGTTATTTCTCCTTTTTCATTTCTAATTCTATTGATTTGTGTCTTATGGCTTTTTTTTCCTGATGAGTCTGGCTAATGGTTTATCAATTTTCTTTATCTTCTCAAAGAACCGTCTTTTAGATTTATTGGTTTTGGCTATTGTTTCCTTTATTTCTTTTTCATTTATTTCTGCTCTGATTTTTATTATTTCTTTCCATGTGTTAACTTTAGGGGTTTTTTGTTCTTCTTTCTCTAATTGCTTTAGGTGTAAGATTAGTTTGTTTATTTGTGATGTTTCTTGTTTCTTGAGGTAGGATTGTACTGCTATAAGCTTCCCTCTTAGAACGGCTTTTGCTGCATCCCATAGGTTTTGGGACATTTTGTTTTCATTGTCATTTCTTTCTAGGTATTTTAAAATTTCCTCTTTGATTTCTTCTGTGATCTCTTGGTTATTAAGTAGTGTATTGTTTAGCCTCCATGTGTTTGTATTTTTTACAGATTTTTTTCCTATAATTGATATTTAGACTCATAACATTGTGGTCAGAAAAAATACTTGATATGATTTCGATTTTCTTAAATATACCAAGCCTTGATTTGTTACCCAAGATACGATCTATCCTGAAGAAAGTTCCATGAGCACTTGAGAAGCAAATTTATTCTCTTGTTTTTGGATGGAATATCCTATATATATCAATTAAGTCCATCTTGTTTAATGTATCATTTAAAGCTTGTGTTTCCTTCTTTATTTTCATTTTCGATGATCTGTTCATTGGTGAAAGTGAGGTGGGATAGTCCTCTACTAAGATCGTGTTACTGTTGATTTCCCCTTTTATGGTTGTTAGCATTTGCCTTATGTATTGAGGTGCTCCTATGTTGGGTGCATAAATATTTACAGTTGTTATATCTTCCTCTTGGATTGATCCCTTGATCATTATGTAGTGTCTTTCTTTGTCTCTTGTAATAGTCTTTATTTTAAAGTCTATTTTGTCTGATATGAGAATTGCTACTCCAGCTTTCTTTTGATTTCCGTTTGCATGGAATATCTTTTTCTCTCCCCTCACTTTCAGTCTGTATGTGTCCCTAGGTCTGAAGTGGGTCTCTTGTAGACAGCATATATTCTTGTCTTGTGTTTTCATCCATTCAGCCAGTCTATGTCTTTTGATTGGAGCATTTAATCCATTTACATTTAAGGTAATTATCGATATATATGTTCCTATTACCATTCTCTTAATTGTTTTGGGTTCATTATTGTAGGTCTTCTCCTTCTCTTGTGTTTCCTGTCTAGAGAAATTCCTTTAGCATTTTTTGTAAAGCTGGTTTGGTGGTGCTGACTTCTCTTAGCTTTTGCTTGTCTGTAAAGCTTTTCATTTCCCCATTGAATCTGAATGAGATCCTCTCTGGGTAGAGTAATCTTGGCTGTAGGTTTTACCTTTTAATTACTTTAAATATGTTCTGTCACTCCCTTCTGGCTTGCAGAGTTTTTGCTGAGAAATCAGCTGTTAACCTTTTGGGGATTCCCTTATATGTTCTTTTTTGCTTTTCCCTTTCTGCCTTTAATGGTTTTTCTTTGTATTTTATTTTTGATAGCTTTATTAATATGTGTCTTGGTGTGTTTCTCCTTGGATTTATTCTGTATGAGACTCTCTGTTCTTCCTGGGCTTGATTGATTATTTCCTTTCCCATGTTTGGGAACTTGTCAGCTTTAATCTTTTCAAATATTTTCTCAGACCCTTTCTTTTTTCTCTTCTTCCTGTACCCCAGTACTTCAAATGTTAGTGTGTTTAATATTGTCCCAGACGTCTATGAGTCTGTTCTTAATTCTTTTCATTCTGTTTTCTTTATTCTTCTCTGTGGTAGTTATTTCTACTCTTTTATCTTCCAGGTCACTTATTCATTCTTCTGCCTCATTTATTCTGCTGTTGATTCCTTCTAGCGAATTTTTTATTTCATGCATTGTCTTGTTCATCATTGTTTGTTTGCTCTTTGGTTCTTCTAGGTCCTTGTCAGACAGGTCTTGTATTTTCTCCATTCTATTTCCAAGATTTTGGATCATCTTTATCATCATTGTTCTGAATATTTTTTCAGGTAGACTGCCTACTTACTGTTCATTTGTTTGCTCTGGTGGGATTTTACCTTGCTCCTTCATCTGTGTGTATTTCTCAGTCTTCTCATTTTCCTCCGCTTACTGCCTTTTGGGTCTCCTTTTTGCATGCTGTAGGTTCATAGTTCCCCTTGTTTTTGGCATCTTCCCCCAGTGGGTAAAGTTTGTTCAGTGGGTTGTGTTAGCTTCCTGGTGGAGGGGACTGGTGCCTGTGTTCTGGTGGATGAGGCTGGGTCTTGTCTTTCTGGTGTGCAGAACCGTGTCTGGTTCTGTGGTTTGTGGTGTCTGTGAACTTATTATGATTTTTAGGCAGCCTCTCTGTTAATTGGTAGGGTTGTGTTCCTGTCTTGCTAGTTGTTTGGCATGGGGTGTTCATCATTGTAGCTTGCTGGTCGTTGAGTGAAGCTGGATCTTAGTAATGAGATGGAAATATGTGGGCGATCTTTTGCCATTTGATATTATATGGGGCTGGGGGGGGTCTCTGGTGGTTAAATGTGCTGAACCTGGCTCTCCCACCTAAGAGTCTCAGGCATGACACCCGGCCCAAGCACCAAAACCCTGTCAGCCACACAACTCGGAAGAAAAGGGAGAGAAAAAAAAAAGAAAGATAGAAAACTAAATAATAAAGTTATTAAAATAAACAAATAAAATTATTAAAAATAAACAAGTAAAAAAAAAGAAAGAAAGAAAGAAGAGGGCAACCAAACCAACAAACAAATCCATCAGTGATAACAAGTGCTAAAAACTATACCAAAAAATTAAGAAACAGACAGACAGAACCCTAGGACAAATGCTAAAAAGCAAAGCTATATGGACAAAATCACACAAAGAAGCATACACATGCACACTCCCAAATAGAGAAAAAGAAAAAAAAAATATTTTTTTAAAAAAGGAAGAGAGCAATCAAATCAATAAATCTACTAGTGATAATAAGCTCTAAATACTACATTAAGATTACATAAAACCAGAAACAAATTAGATGTAGAAAGCATACCCCAAGTATACAGTTGCTCAAAGTCTGCAGCTTCAATTTTGGGATGATTCATTGTCTATTCAGGTATTCCACATATGCAGGGTACATCAAGTTGAATGTCAAGATTTAATCCACTGCTCCTGAGGCTACTGGGAGAAATTTCCCTTTCTCTTCTTTGTTTGCAAGGCTCCTGGGGTTCAGCTTTGAATTTGACCCTGCCTCTGTGAGTAGATCACCCTCCGGCATCTGTACCCCACCCAGACAGGACAGGGTTAAAGTAGCAGCTGATTAAGGGGCTCTGGCTTACTCAGGCCAAGGGGAGTGAGGGGTACTAAATGCTAAGTGAACTTGTGGTGACAGGGGCCAGCATGACATTACAAGAGCCTGAGGTGTGCCATGTGTTCTCCTGGGGAAGTTGTCCCTGGATCATGAGAAACTGGTAGTGGCAGCCTGCACAGGCTTCCAGGAGAGGAGGTGTGGATAGTGACCTGTGCTTGCACACAGGTTTCTTAGTGGCTGCAGCAGCAGCCTTAGCATTTCATGTCTGTCTCTGGTGTTTGTGCTGATAGCTGCATCTCTCACACGTCTCTAGAGCTTGTCTAGGCAGTGATCTGAATCCCCTCTCCTTGCACATCCAGAAACAATGGTCTCTTGCCTCTTAGGCAGTTCAAGACCTTTTCCAGGACTTCCTCCTGGCTAGCTGTTGCACAGTAGCCCCCCTCAGGCTGTCTTCATGCAGTCAACCCCAGTCCTCTCCCTGGGATCTGACCCCCAAAGCCCAAACCTCAGCTCCCAGCCCCTACCCACCACAGTGGGTGAGCAGACAAGCCTCTCAGGCTGGTGAGTGCTGGTCAGCACTGATCCTCTGTGCAGGAATCTCTCCACTTTGCCCTCTGCACCCCTGTTGCTGTGCTTTCCTCCATGGCTCCAAAGGTTCCCCCCTACCCACCCTATATCTTCACCAGTGAAGGGGCTTCATAGTGTGTAGAAACTTCTTCCTTCACAGCTCCCTCCCAAAGGTGCAGGTCCCATCCCTATTCTTTTGTCTCTGTTTTCTCTTTTTTCTCTTGCCCTACCCAAGTACGTGCGGAGTTTCTTGCTGTTTGGGAAGTCTGAGGTCTTCTGTCAGCATTCAGTAGGTGTTCTGTAGGAGTGGTTGCACATGTAGATGTATTTTTGATGTATTTGTGGGGAGGAAGGCGATCTCCATGCCTTACTCATCCACCGTCTTGATAATCCCCCCAATATCTCAATTTTAAGTCATTCTCCCAAACTCTCTTTTTCCACTTACCACAGCAGTATCACTTATCTTTATAACAAAGACCTTGAATTTGGAAAGTGCTAGAGCTGGAGCTCTCTGACTAACCATTGTAAATAAGAGATGGCAAGAGCCCTCTAATGCAACTTGACCTTAGGCAAGAAAGGCCAAACAGCAATTACAGGAAAGACAGCAAGCAAATATTGTTCTTTTCTTTGGCTGGTAGATCATGGACTTTTCAAACATACTTTAATATTTGCCAAGAGGATGAGACCCTGGTGTGTTTTAAGTAGTTGGCTCAAGGATTAAATGTATTTTTTAAACACCTATAATTGAAATGAAATGATTTCTTAAGTTTAGCAAACGCTTTTGGAGTAGATTACTAACAGATATTTGTTAACAAATGTAACTGTGCCTGTTATAAACTATTTTTAAATGAAAGAAAAGAGTTAAAATATTCTGAATGAAATTAATAGTGAAAAGCTAATATTTTCAAAGCAGGTTGTTACAGTTTGCTCCTGAACTGTGTCTACCCCTTCTTTTCACAAATGTCCCTATAAGTGTGGTAAAGTGGTGAGATACCAATTCAGGAGCCTCTTTGCAAGAGTGATGAACTTGCTTCCTAGGAGAGAATTGACTATGTAGCAGTATAGGGAGCCAAGAAACACAACCATGCTTATTATAAAATTATCTTGAAACAGTAATTATATGAGGGAAGGACGATTCTGAGAAAAACATGCTGTCTGGCACTCAGATTTACCTCTCAAAAATGTGGACTTATGGTGCTGGAAGTGGAATGATGGAGGTTGCTTCTTGACAACGTTTTTAGGCACATAGTTCAAATAACTAGTACCATGAGGTTAAGATATTCTCTCTCCTGGACATTGACCTCCTTTTCTGCTGTCTGATGTGTGTCAATTCTCTTCAAGGCACAATATTTATTTTAGCATGCAACCTGATTGTTAACCAGGCTTGGTAGAACAGATATGTAAGAAAGACTGCATTAGTATTAATTCCCAAAATGCATGGTGCAGAACCCCACTATCTGAACAAAGGCTATCAACCCCTATTCCCTTCTACCCAGCCATAAGTACCCTTACTTTACTCTAAACAACTTTTTCCAGGAATTCTTGGGGTGGTTTCTCAATTGATCTGGACAATATCCTGTGCTCATTCCTTTTCTCATATGGCCTCACCTGGAAACACAAGTGCCCAAGGAAAGGATTTACAGTTCCAGAGCAATGCTGGATTCCATGCAGAAGTGGATGCATTACCCTTCTCTCTAAGTTTGCCCTATATTCTGTCACCTGGCCTCTGTCACGTTGCACCTCTAATTATACAGACACTTCAGGATAACAGTTTTTGTAACTTCTCGTTCTATATTTCTTACATAAGACTTTAAAGAAGGTTCTCAGGTAAGTTGGACCAAGCAGAAGCCATTACAATGTCTTTATCCAGTAAAATTATTAATATAATAATGATTACAGCAATAGCAAACCACTTACTGAGTATTTACTGAATTCCAGGTATTATTATATGTACCTAACATGTATCAGGCTTTATTACAATACATTCTTCAAACAATGCTCTGGGGTTGGTGGTTTATGTTAATTTCACTGATAAGGATCTTGGGTCTTGGAGAAATTAAGTAAAGTCCATTGAGAGAGCTGTTACTTAAACCCAGCTCTGTCCAATTTCAAATCCATTACACTGTACTATGATTTCCCTACCCACTCCTTCACCAGTTCTCCAAAGGATTGTATACATATTTCTCCTTCTCTATTCTAAATAGAATCCATCACATATAAACAAAAGTAAAATAAAACAAAGAAAGTAAGATCAAAAGATATCCACAGATAGTCAAATTTGAATTTCAGTTTAGGACTCAGGGCATTCTGCTACTTTTAGAAATGGCAGTATCTTCAATAAGTAGACCAAAT
The DNA here is from genome assembly GCF_026419965.1 of Kogia breviceps. NCBI lineage: Eukaryota > Metazoa > Chordata > Mammalia > Artiodactyla > Physeteridae > Kogia > Kogia breviceps. Next base: position 29,000,530 of record NC_081328.1, read on the forward strand.
AGGGTAGTTTGTGAGATTTTATTTCTTTGTTTATGGTGTTGTTAAGACACAACAGACTTAGCAAAGCTTTCTATTTGGATTTATCTCTTTATTCAGTAACTCATTACAAGGCACCTCAACTATGCTTCAAACTGTGCTAGGTGCTGGAAAGTTAACAGTAAAAAAATAAAGATGATTATTCTTTACCTTTATGCAGTTAATAGTGTAGTAGGGGCAACTAGTTTTAAGCAAACATTCACAAATGTTTAATGAAAAAAATGTGTTAAGTGCTAAAAAGCTAAAGTGCTAAAAATACAGCATGACATGAAAGCATTCAAGACATAGATATAATTTTGTCTGGGTTGGACTTTCAGAGGGTGGTTGTCCTTTATAGCTAGCCTTATGATCTTTTGTTTTTTCCCTAGGTTTTCATTTCAGTATAGATGACAAAGGATAATTATTATAATAATTGATATTATGTTCATGACAGCATATGCAAAGCATCTGGCATCATACACTGCACAAAGCATATGCTCAATAAATAATTGTCCCCTTTCTCTCTGTAATATCTGCCATGTATGCACGTTCTGCCTCGTCTTCATAAATCAGCATATTTAGCTCAATTTAAAATAACACAGTTTACTGCAAGGGTCCTGGGATCCAGGGACAACTTCCCAGGGAGAACGCATGGCACACCTCAGGCTGGTGTAATGTCATGCTGACCTCTACCACCACAGGCTCATCCCACATCCATACCCTTACCTCCCCCAAGCCTAGGTGAGCCAGAGCCCCTGAATCAACTTCTTCTTTAACCTCAACCTCTCTGAGCGATGAGCAGATGCCCTCAAGCGACCTCCACACAGAGGCAGGGCCAAATCCAAAGATGAACCCCTGGAGCTGTGCAAAGAAAGAAGAGAAAGGGAAATATGTCCCAGCAGCCTCAAAAGCAGTGGATCAAAGCTCCACAATCAACTTGATGTACCCTGCATCTGTGGAATACCTGAATAGACAATGAATCATCCCAAATTGAGGAGGCGGACTTTGGGAGCAAGATATATTAATTTTCCCCCTTTTTCTCTTTTTGTGAGTGTGTATCTATATGCTTCTGTGTGTGATTTTTGTCTGTATAGCTTTGCTATAACCATTTGTCCTAGGGTTCTGACCATCCTGGGTGTTTTTGTTTTGATTTTTACTTTTTAAAATTTGTCTTCTTAATAACTATTTTTTATTTTAATAACTTTATTTTATTTTATCCTACTTTATTTTAACCTCTTTCTTTCTTTCTTTCCATTTTTTTTCATTTTCATTCTGAGCTGTGTGGATTAAACACTCTTTGTGGTCCAGCCACGCATCAGGGCTGTGCCTCTGAGGAGGGAGAACAAACTTCAGGACACGGGTCCACAAGAGATCTCCCAGCTCCATGTAATATCAAATGACAAAAATCTCCCAGAGATCTCCAACTCAACACCAAGACCCAGCTTCACTCAACAACCAGCAAGCTACAGTGCTGGACACCCTATGCCCAACAACTAGCAAGGCAGGACCACAGCCCCATCCACTAGCAGAGATGCTGCTTAAAATCATAATAAAGCTACATACACACCAAAACACACCACCAGACGTGGACCTGCCACCAGAAAGACAAGATCCAGCCTCCTCCACCAGAACACAGGCACTAGTGCCCTCAACCAGGAAACCTACTCAACCCACTGAATGAACCTTAGCCACTGGGAACAGACATCAAGAGCAACGGTAACTACGAACCTGCAGTTTGTGAAAAGGAGACAACAAACACAGTAAGATAAGCAAAATGAAAAGACAGAAAACACACAGCAGATGAAGGAGCAAGGTAAAAACCCACCAGACATAACAAATGAAGAGGAAATAAGCAGTCTACCTGTAAAAGAATTCAGAATAATGATAGTAAAGATGACACAAAATCTTGGAAATAGAATAGACAAAATGCAAGAAACATTTAACAAGGACCTAGAAGAACAAAAGAGGAAGAAAGCAATGATGAACAAAACAATAAATGATATTAAAAATACTCTAGATGAGATCAATAGCCAAATAACTGAGGCAGAAGAATGGATAAGTGACCTGGAAGATAAAATAGTGAAAATAACTACTGCAGAGCAGAATAAAGAAAAAAGAATGAAAACAACTGAGGACATTCTCGGAGACCTCTGGGACAACATTAAACACACCAACACTCGAACTATAGGGGTCACAGAAGAAGAGAAAAAGAAAGGGACTGAGAAAATATTTGAAAAGATTATAGTTGAAAACTTCCCTAATATGGGAAAGGAAATAGTTAATCAAGTCCAGGAAGCACAGAGAGTCCCATTAAGGATAAATCCAAGGAGAAACACAGCTAGACACATATTAATCAAACTGTCAAAAATTAAATACAAAGAAAACATATTAAAAGCAACAAGCGAAAAACAACAAATAACACACAAGGAAATCCGCATAAGGTTAAGAGCTGATCTTTCAGCAGAAACTCTGCAAGCCAGAAGGGAGTGGCAGGACATATTTAAAGTGATGAAGGAGAAAAAACTACAACAAAGATTACCTTACCAAGCAAGGATCTCATTCAGATTTGATGGAGAAATTAAAATCTTTACAGACAAGCAAAAGCTGAGAGAGTTCAGCGCCACCAAACCAGCTTTACAACAAATGCTAAAGGAACTTCTCTAGGCAAGGAACACAAGAGAAGGAAAATACCTACAAAAAAACCCCCACGAAATAATTAAGTAAATTGTAATAGGAACATACATATCATTAATTACCTTAAATGTGATTGGATTAAATGCTCCTGCCAAAAGACACAGACTGGCTGAATGGATACAAAAACAAAACACATATATATTCAGCTTACAAGAGACCCACCTCAGACCTATGGACACATACAAACTGAAAGTGAGGGGATGGAGAAAGATATTCCATGCAAATGGAAATCAGAAGAAAGCTGGAGTAGCAATTCTCATATCAGAAAAAATAGACTTTAAAATAAAGAATATTACAAGAGACCAAGAAGGACACTACATAATGATCAAGAGATCGATCCATAAAGAATATATAACAATTGTAAATATTTATGCATCCAACATAGGAGTACCTCAATACATAATGCAAATACTAACAGCCATTAAAGGGGAAATTGACAGTAACACATTCACAGTAGGGGACTTTAACACCCTTCTTTCACCAATGGACAGATCATCTAAAATGAAAATAAATAAGGAAACACAAGTTTTAAATGATACATTAAACAAGATGGACTTAACTGATATTTATAGGACACTCCACCCAAAAACAAGAAAATACATTTTCTTCTCGAGTGCTCATGGAGGATTCTCCAGGATAGATCATATCTTGGGTCACAAATAAATCTTTGGTAAATTTAAGAAAATTCAAATCATATCAAATATCTTTTCCTACCACAATGCTATGAGACTAGATATCAATTACAGGAAAAGATCTGTAAAAAATACAAACACATGGAGGCTAAACAATACATTACTTAATAACGAAGTGATCACTGAAGAAATGAAAGAGGAAATCAAAAAATACCTGGAAACAAATGACAATGGAGACACGACGACCCAGAATCTATGGGATGCAGCAAAAGACGTTCTAAGAGAGAAGTTTATGGCAATACAATCCTACCTTAAGAAACAGGAAACATCTCAAATAAAAAACCTAACCTTGCAACTAAAGCAATTAGAGAAAGAAGAAAAAAAAACTAAATTTAACAGAAGGAAAGAAATCAAAAAGATCAGATCAGAAATAAATGAAAAAGAAATGAAGGAAAAGGTAGCAAATATCAATAAAACTAAAAGTAGGTTCTTTGAGAAGATAAATAAAATTGCTAAGCCATTAGCCAGACTCATCAAGAAAAAAAGGGAGAAGACTCAAATCAATAGAATTAGAAATGAAAAAGGAGAAGTAACAACTGACACTGCAGAAATACCAAAGATTATGAGAGATTACTACAAGCAACTTTATGCCAATAAAATAGACAACCTGGAATGGAGAAATTTTTAGAAATGCACAACCTGCCAAGACTGAACAAGGAAGAATTAGAAAATATGAACAGACCAATCACAAGCACTGAAATTGAAACTGTGATTAAAAATCTTCCAACAAACAAAAGCCCAGGACCAGATGGCTTCACAGGTGGATTCTATGAAGCATTTAGAGAAGAGCTAACAGCTATCCTTCTCAAACTCTTACAAAGATAGCAGAGGGAGGAACATTCCTAAACTCATTCTATGAGGCCACCATAACCCTGATACCAAAACCAGACAAAGACATCACAAAGAACAAAAACTACAAGCCAATATCACTGATGAAGATAAATGCAAAAATCCTCAAGAAAATTCTAGCAAACAGAATCCAACAGCACATTAGAAAGATCATACACCATGATCAGTGGTGTTTATTACAGGAATGAAGGGATTCTTCAATATATGCAAATCAATCAATGTGATACACCATATAAACAAACTGAAAGAGAAAAACCATATGATCATCTCAATAGATGCAGAGAAAGCATTTGGAAAAATTCAACACCCATTTATGATAAAAACCCTGCAGAAAGTAGGCATAGAGGGCCTTTCCTCAATATAATAAAGGCCATATATGACAAACCCACAGCCAGCATCATCTTCATTGGTGAAAAACTGAAACCATTTCCACTAAGATCAGGAACAAGACAAGGTTGCCCACTCTCACCACTCTTCTTCAACATAATTTTGGAAGTTCTAGCCACAGCAATCAGAGAAGAAAAAGTAAAAGGAATCCAAATCAGAAAAGAAGAAGTAAAGCTGTCACTGTTTTCAGATGACATGATACTATACATAGAGAATATTAAGGATGCTACCAGAAAACTACTAGAGCTAATCAATGAATTTGGTAAAGTAGCAGGATACAAAATTAATGCACAGAAATCTCTGGCATTCTTATACACTAAAAATGAAAAATCTAAGAGTGAAATTAAGAAAACACCCCTATTTACCTTTGCAACAAAAAGAATAAAATATTTAGGAATAAACTTACCTAAGGAGACAAAAGCCCTGTATGCAGAAAATTATAAGACACTGATGAAAGAAATTAAAGATGATATGAATAGATGAAGAGATATACCATGTTCTTGGATTGGAAGAATCAACATTGTGAAAGTGACTCTACTACCAAAAGCAATCTACACATTCAATACAATCCCTGTCAAACTACCACTGGCATATTTTACAGAACTAGAACAAAAATTTTCACAGTTTGTAAGGAAACACAAAAGACCCTGAATAGCCAAAGCAATTTTGAAAATGAAATATGGATCTGGAGGAATCAGGCTCCCTGACTTCACACTATACTACAAAGCTACAGTAATCAAGAAAGTTTGGTACTGGCACAAAAACAGAAATATAGATCAGTGGAACAGGATAGAAAGCCCAGTGATAAACCCACAGACATAGGGTCACCTTATCTTTGATAAAAGAGGCAAGAATATACAGTGGAGAAAAGACACCCTCTTCAATAAGGGGTGCTGGGAAATCTGGACAGCTACCTGTAAAAGTATGAAATTAGAACACTCCCTAACACCATACACAAAAGGTAAACTCAAAATCAGTTATTAAAGACCTACATATAAAGCCAGACAGTATCAAACTCTTAGAGGAAAACAGTCAGAACACTCTATTACATAAATCACAGCAAGATCCTCTTTGAGCCACCTCCTAGAGAAATGGAAATAAAAACAAAAATAAACAAATGAGACCTAATGAAACTTAAAAGCTTTTGCACAGCAAAGGATACCATAAACAAGACCAAAAGACAACCCTCAGAATGGGAGAAAATAGTTGCAAATGAAGCAACTGACAAAGGATCAAACTCTAAAATTTACAAGCAACCCATGCAGCTCAATAACAAAAAAACAAACAACCCAATCCAAAAATGGGCAGAAGACCTAAATAGACATTTCTCTAAAGAAGATATACAGATCGCCAACAAGCACATGAAAGAATGCTCAACATCATTAATTATTAAAAAATGTAAATCAAAACTACAGTGAGATATCATCTCACACCAGTCAGAATGGCCATGATCAAAAAATCTAGAATCAATAAATGCTGGAGAGGGTGTGGAGAAAAGGGAACACTCTTGCCCTGTTGGTTGGAATTGATACAGCCACTATGGAGAACAGTATGGAGGTTCCTTTAAAAACTACAAATAGAATTGCCTTATGACCCAGGAATCCCACTTCTGGACATAAACCCTGAGAATACCATAATTCCAAAAGAGTCATGTACCAAAATGTTCATTGCAGCTCTATTTACAATAGCCAGGACATGGAAGCAACCTAAGTGTCCATCATCAGATGAATGGATAAAGATGATGTGGCACATATATACAATAGAATATTACTCACCATAAAAAGAAACGAAATTGAGGTATTTGTAGTGAGTTGGATGGACTTAGAGTCTGTCATATGGAGTGAAGTAAGTCAGAAAGAGAAAAACAAATACCATATGCTAACACATATATATGTAATCTAAGAAAAAAAAAAGGTCATGAAGAACCTAGGGGTAAGACAGGAATGGAGATGCAGACCTACTAGAGAATGGACTTGAGGATTTGTGGAGGGGGGAAGGGTTGCCTGTGACAACGTGAGAGAGTGGCATGGACAAATATACACTACCAAACGTAAAATAGATAGCTAGTGGGAAGCAGCCGCATAGCACCGGGAGATCAGCTCGGTGCTTTGTGACCACATAGAGGGTTGGGATAGGGAGCTTGGAAGGGAGGGAGACGCAAGGGGGAAGAGATATGGGAACATATGTATATGTATAACTGATTCACTTTTTTTTAAAGTAGAAACTAACATACCATTGTAAAGTAATTATACTCAATAAAGATGTTAATAAAATAAAATAAAATAAAATATCAGTTTTATCATAGAAATGACTTTATTCCCTTTTGATTAACTCATTAGTTTTTTCTGCCTTTGAATAATTCATTATTTTTCAAAATCCTTAGCCTTTTTGTTGTCTTTTTTTCTTTTTCAGATGAGTATTTGTTGTCATTTATCACTACAGATCCAGATTATTAAAATGTTATCAAATACAAACATTTGTTTTTCAGTTAAAATAAGTGAAATGTTATTAAATAGGAATAGGTATTTTCAAGTGAGTCATATTCATGGACCTCAATTACTTTTTTTTGAAGTATACTTGACCTAAAACTCTATGTTACTTCCTGATTCATAACAGATTCAATATTTCCATACATTACAAAATGATCACCATAAAAGTCCATTTAACCATATGTCACCACAGAAACATTTCATCCCTGTGACTCATTTATTTTGTAATAGGAAGTTTGTGTCTCTTAATTTCCATTACCTATTTCACTCATCCTCTGATCCCCATCCACTCTGGCAACCACCTGTTTGTTCTCTGTATGAGTCTGCTTGTATTTTGTTATGGTTTTTAGATTCCACGTATAAGTGAAACAACATGGTATTTATCTGATATTTCACTTAGCATAATATCCTCTAGGTCCATCCACGTTATGGAACATGGCAAGACTTTATATTTTTTTATGGCTGAGTAATATTCTCTTGCATGTATACATCACATCTTCTTTTTCCATTCATCTATCAATGGACATTAAGTTGATTTTATATCTTGGATATTGTGAATAATGTTGGAATGAACATAGGGGTGCATATATCTTTCTGAATTAATGATTTTATTTTCTTTGGAACAGTACCCAGAAGTGGAATTGCTGAACTGTATTTTTAGTTTTTTGAGGAACCTGCATACTGTTTTGTACAGTGACTGTACCAACTTACATTCCCACTAACAGTGCAGGTGGGTCCCTTTCCTCCATTCTGACAAGTATATGGTTATATCGCATTGCAGTTTTGATCTTTGATGTTGAGCATCTTTCCATGTGCCTGGTGGCCATCTGTATGTCTTCTTTGGAATAATGTCTATTCAGTTCCTCTGTCCATTTTTTAATCTGGTTGACTTTTTTTTTCTTTTTTGATATTCAGCTGCATGAGTTATTTGAAAATTTTGGATATTAACGCCTAATCAGATATATTGTTTACAAATATCTTCTTTCATCCAGTAGGGAGCCTTTTCGTTTTGTTGATAGTTTTCTTTGTTGTGCAGAAGGTTTTTAGTGTGATGAGTCCCATTTGTTTATTTTTGCTTTTTTTTCCCTTTGTCTGAGGGGACACAACCAAAAAAACATTGCTAAGGCTGATGTGAAAGAGAAATTTTCTTACATTTTCTTCTAGGATTTTTATGGTTTCAGGTCTTACATTTAAGTCTTTAATCCATTTTAATTTTATTTCTGTATATGGTGTGAGAAAGTAATCCAGTTTGATTCTTTTGCATGGAGCTGTCCAACTTTTCCAACATCATTTTTGAAGAGGCTCTCTTTGCCCCATTGTATATTCTTCCCCCTTTAAATTGACTATATAAGTGTGGATTCATTTCTGGGCTCTATATTCTGTTCTATGCATCTGCTTTTGTGCCAGTACCATAGAGTTTTAATACTGTAAATTTGTAGTATAGTTTGAAATCAGGGATTTTGATACCTCCAACTTTGTTATTTCTCAAGACTTTTTGGCTATTTGGAATCTATTATGTTTCCACACAGATTTTAGAATTCTTTGTTCTAGTATGCCATTGATATTTTAATAGGGATTTTATTTAATTTGTATATTGCCTTGGGTAGTATGGTCATTTTAACAATATGAATTCTTCCAATCCATAAGCATTTGTTTGTGTCATCTTCAATTTCTTTCATCAATTTCTTATAGTTTTCTGAGTACTGTTCTTTAACCTCCTTAGTTAGATTTACTCCTATGAATTTTGTTTGGATGCAATTGTAAATGGGATTGTTTTCTTAAATTCTCTTTCTGATAGTTTGTTACTAGTGTTTAGAAATTCAACACTTTTCTATATATTGATCTTGCATGCTGCAAACTTACTGAATTCATTTATTAGTTCTAACGAATTTTGGTGTTGTCTTTGGGGTTTTCTATATATATTATGTCATCTGCAAACAATGACAGTTCTATTTCTTCCTTTCCAATTTGGATTCCTTTTATTTCTTATATTATCCCATGCTTTTTAAAAGTATCTTTGTTTTGTTTTGTTTTGTTTTGCTGCATACTATGGTACCTGAATGGATGAAAGACAGGCCATAGGCATGGAAAATTGTCTCTAATATTCACACATATTACCTTTTTCCCCCTTGTATACCAGTTTATCTCTTGCTCTCATTTCTTTTGACTCTTGTGACATTTTGGATATTCCCAAATATTCAACTCTGTTGATTCCACATGATAGTTTCTGATATCTGTCTTGGATGCTCTCACAGCAATTGTTACTGAAAGTGGGGTCTGGCTGCTCACCACTCAAAAGCCAGTAAAGAAGCGAGGTTGGTATAAGGGAAAGTTTGCTTTATTTTGGAGGCTGGCAACCTGCAGGGGAGGGCAGGCTCCTGTCCAAAGGCTGACTCCCCACCACCACCACCCAATGAGTACTAGGCAAGAACTTTTATAGATAGAAGGAGGGATATACATGCAGAAACAGCACAGTCAGCTCTGACAGTCATCTTGAAATTAGCCATGCAGTGGTCTGATCAGCTAATCTTGATTGTTTTAAGTATAGTTAGTCCTTATTTCCAGAGTCGATTTGTTACCATTTCTTTGAAGTCATTTCTCTGAATTGTGGCAGCTTATGTCATGACTACAGTGTGGTCATCCTGTAGTTAACTTCTTCCATCTGGTGGAGGTTTTAGTATCTATAAGACAGCTCACAGGATATGGCTTAGAATATTATCTATAACCCATGAGGAGGAACTAAAAGTCCTTTACTATGCTTAATGACTATATTATTACTTAGTCTTGTAGGAGTGTTTTCCTTTGTTTCTACATTTTCTCACTTTTCTGACTAAACTTATTCTTTTGCTAAATTTTTTTCCACAGACAAAATACAGGCAGAGGACATGGGTAGGAAGGACCATAGGGTCCTGCTCCACTTCATGATGATCAATTTACATAAACATTTCTGGAGTACAACTCTGCACTCTCCATGATATTCATATTTTATATTTTTTCAACTAATTAAGAATAAAAGGGTTGTCAAGTTATCTATTTCAGTTGATAGCAATGTATCTCTACCCAGATGAAACAGTAATCTTAATAAGCAGTTAGTCCATTCCAAAAGGATGAACTAGTTTCCACCTGATTGCTGCATGCAAAGCTGTCAAACTTCTAATGATTACCCCCTTTGAATGTGCATTATAATGGCTACCATCTTTTTAATAAATTATTATTAATATAAATTACAGGGATTTTCCTGGGTTATGTCACTCTACCCAAGTTTTTAACCAAGACAGGAAAAAGTCTCTACAAAATATTTTTGCATCCAATTGATATCTGTTGAAATAAAGAAGAAAATAAGGTGACAAGTTACTGTTTTCAAGTATTTGAAACGCTGTCTTCTGAAAGAGATTAAATGCATTATGTCTATTTTCATGGAAAAGATCTAGGATAAAAAGGAAACAATCTTGACACCAATACATGAAGGGTACAGAAAGGCACATTGTGACACCATATAAAGCTCGCCTTTATGATAGTTAGAACTGTTAAACAAAACTGAGTTAGTGTTTCACACAGTTCTGATCTAACTTCTGAGTTAACCAAATTGACAGCTGTAGAGGATTGTGTACATGGAGAGTTTTCTTTGATGGGTAGTTCAACTGGATTATCTCTACTGTCCCTAGTCCCTCTAAATTCCTGTGGTTAAAAAGCAGTTTTTCTTTTTCCTCAAATTACAAAACATGAGAGAGGGAACGTATATTAGGGTAATAAGGGTAATAATTTTTAACAATACATCAAATATACTTTCATCAATCAAAAAATTTGCCAGAGTTAATTCATGCAAAGAGTAATTAATAAGCATTGCTTCCTCAAAAATTTATGTGTTTTGCTTTTTTTTTATCTCAGTAAAACTTATAACAGAAGTAACTTTGAATTCTAGAGTTATACATGATTTTATGCCATATGTGCAGTAAATACCAAAAGATAAAGAGGAGATGTGTTTTAACATCTCTATCAAACTTACATCAAAAATAAATGAATTGTGTTAGTCTTTCTACAATTCTCCCAACTTACACTTCCCTTTTTTACATATGTAACTTGCATTTATAGTTTTGAAACAATGCAATGATTTTTTTTCTAATTCATTTAATCAACACAGTATTACAGATGAAAGAGATGCAAAAGATCATCTAATTCAAACTCTTCTATTCTCTGAGGAAATATGCTCACAGAAGTGAAGTGACAATGAGAAGGTGGAATAAACATTGCATACATCTTAATTAGAGGTGCTGATTATTAGACTGCATGACCCCCTTTCCTGAGATCTACAGGACCTTGTTAACCAACCTCATTCTACAGTCCTGTGTGGCTTAAATACCTACTTATTTAATTCAGTCAAGCATTAGATGAATTTAGATTGAATCAATATTGATATTGAGGGTTCTGGAATCCTCAGTCCTAATTCATTGTCTCTTAGCAAACCTTTACTGAGTGCTTATTATGCACCAGAATGTATAAAACGTCCTGAAGATATAAAGAACAAACATCTTCATACTCTAGGAAGTCCTATCTAGAGGAGAAGACAAACAGTATAGTGAGTCAAAAAGCAGTAAATGCTATATTACAGTAAAGTGATATGAGCAGATAGAGTGACCTTATAACTGATTCAGGTGCCAGATGAATAGGGGCTTTGTTTTATTTAATGCAATGGTTTAGAAAGGAGGAGAACATGGAACAGAGCTCAGGAGGAGCAGGAAGTTCTCCATTTCAGTTAAAGTATGGCACATGGAGTGTGAACTAGGAAAGGTAGACGGAAGCAAACTTATAAAGCAAATTCTTCACTAGGTAAAGGAGCTTAAATATAATCCTGAAGAGAAATAAATAGCCCAGTGAACTGGAGCAACAAAACACCATAAACCAGGAAATGCCAACAGTCAAAATATAATAATCTCTGGGCAGACATATTAGCTCTGCAATGATTCAAGCATCTACCTCAGAACACCTTTCGAGGAATACTTTGGATTGAACAAATGCAAAGCAAACAGACAATGATGAAAGCTGAGACAAAGACTCTTGGCCAGAAGTAAGTGGTTACCACGGGTGTACTGCATTAGTGGATGGCTTATGATGGACTCAAACATGAGAGTGAATGGGGGAGGTGATAATGGCTAACTCAGAATTGAAGGACATTTGGACCAGTAAGAAATTCTAAAGAGAAATTTTAAAAATACAATGATCCAACAGGGACATGGCTGGAAATTTTGTACAGAGGCCACAGTAGTGTCATTCTTATTCATTCCACAGGGAAACTGCCTTCTAGGGAACTTCAGTCTCAATTTTTCTCTCTCTCTCTCTTCATCACACATGCACGTGCACACACACACACACACACACACACACACACACACACACACACACCAGAGACACTAGAGATATGTTTTGCTGTTACTGCACCCAATCATGTTGTAAAAATAAAACTAATCTCTTACTTTTTGCATGCCAAGTTTTACATTCTTATATAACCTAATCCTCCTCCAAACACTATGATATAGATCCAATAATTGTATCCATTTTAAGGTTGGGAATATGAATCTCAGAGATGTCAAATAACTGGTAAAAAAGTAAAAGATAGACATAGAGTTACCATATGACTGCAGTTCACTCCAAAATGTATATCCAAGAGAAATGAAACATATTTATACAAAGCTTGTAGCAAATGTTCGTAACAATATTATTTATAAAAACCCCAAATGAGAAACAATCTAAACATCCATCAACTGACGAAATGGTAAACAAATTCTGGTATATCCATACAATGGAATATTATTCAGGAATAAAAAGAAGTACTGATACATGCTATAATACAATAAACCTTGAAACCATTAAACTATGTGAAAGAACCTTTTACAAAAAATACATATTTTATGATTCCTTTCATGTAAACTATCAAAAATATTTTTAAAAACCTAAAGACTGAATACAGATTAGTGATTGCATAGCACTGAAGCCTGGAAGTGAGGAAAGAGGAGAAAAAATGTAATGACTACTACAACACTCTTTTCTGGAGTGTTGTAAATGATAAAATTGTATTGTAGTGATGGTTCATAATTTTGTAAATATACTAAAAAAACTAAAAATGTACTAAAAATACTTTAAATGTATATTCAATATTTTAATTTTAGGGTATGTAAAATCTATCTCGATAGAGTTTAAATTGTAGAGCCAGGATTTATACTCAGTCTGACTGTATACCTGAACTTGTAACTAATAAGCTAATCAATCTTCTTCTACTTATATATGGGAATTGTCACCACTGGTTAGCTTCTATGAACTGCAAAAGACAGTTTCCATAGATCCCCTTATCTCTTAAACTCACCTAAATAGTAAAGTCTATGCAATTCAAGCTGTCAAATTAACTTTCTTGTGCTTCAAAATGACAAACCGCATGTCTTCATTTTCTTCATTTGTAGAGAAAATGTTTCTTTTCTAAAGAAAATGTCTTCAATTAAGTTTCTTGATTCTATCCTCTTTCATTTCTTCTCTGGCTTTGCCCCATTTTTGACTCTTCTTCTAAAATTCTGTTTCCCTCTATTGCTTGTTCTCTGGCTATGAACATTCTAAGATAATCCCTATTCTTGGAAAGAAAAACACAAGAAAACCAAGGGAAAAAAATGTTTCTGTGCCTTTCTTTCCATCCTCAACCTATCACCTTAAATCTCATTTTATGGCTGCCAAACTTCTTGTAAGATATTGCTTGATGGCTCCATTTCTCCAAATTCCACATAGGCAAAATCTCATGACATCCCAGAGTGGCTTTCTTCCTTACTGGTTATCTATTCTTTAAATTTGCCTTCTAATTACTTCCTAATGGCCAAATCCAGCAAACTTTCAAAACCCAAAATCTGAGGGCAAAATGGAATCTTAGCATAAGACAGATAAAAGTTTCAGTACTTAAAATGCAAAGGCTCCCACTCTCTGAATCTAAATTTTCCAATTTAAATTAGTACAGCAAAAGGTACTGAAAATACTGTTTTTGTGTCAGAAACATTCATCAACATTAAAGAGTGCTGGACATATATGTAATATAATATGTATATGAGTTAACTCTTCTGGACTTCAAGAAATGAAGAAACAAACTTCAACTAACCTGATCTTTAAGTAATATTGATTGTGCTTTCAATAGAAAATATATAAGGTGAAGGTAAGAATACTGCCTTGAGGAAAAATAAACAATTTGTATATGTTTTGTTTATTTCAGCCTATATTATGGTACACACAAAAGGGTCTTTAAGATGTTAACTTGCAAGATAAATTACATTTATGTTGTATTAATTTTTTCAATTGAAGTATAGTTGATTTACAATGTTGTGTTAGTTTCAGGTGTACAGCAAATTGATTCTGTTATACATACATATATATCTAAGTTTTTCAGATTCTTTTCCCTTATAGGTTATTACAAAATACTGAGTACAGTTCTCTGTGCTATACAGTAGGTCTGTGTTGGTTATCTATTTTATACATAGTAGTCTGTGTATGTTATTCCAAAACTCCTAATTGATCTTCCCTCCCCTTTCCCCTTTGGTAACCATAACTTTGCTTTCTATGTCTGTGGGTTTATTTCTGTTTTGTTCATTTGTATCTTTTTTAAAAAATTCCACATATAGGCAATATCATATGATATTTGACATTGTCTAGCTACTTCATTTAGTATGATAATCTCTAGGTCCATCCATGTTGCTGTAAATGACATTATTTCATTATTTTTTATGGCTGAGTTATTACTCCATTGTATAAATATACCATATCTTCTTTATCCATTCATCTGTTGATGGACTTTTAAATTGCTTTCATGACTTTGCTATTGTAAACAGTGCTGCAATGAATATTGGGGTGCATGATGGAAATGTAAATTGGTGCAGCCACTATGGAGAACAGTATGGAGGTCTTTAAAAAATGAAAAGTAGAGCTACCATATGATCCTGCAATCCCACTTCTGGGCATATATCTGGAGAAAACCATAATTATGTTAATTATTATTTTTTCTTCCTTTTTACAAGCAAGTTCTGCTCACTTTTATTTGAGCAAGGCATGCTTACTGTCCTTTATACCTTATATGCTTACATTAAGTATACTTAAATGGAGAGAAAATTTCAGAGTTCTCACTATATTTTTCTAACAGTGTAAAAGCAAAGCTTTTAAAGCTCACTTATATTTTTAAAAATTACATAGTTATTAGCAAGTGGGAATAATGACTTCTAAAACAATAGTTCAACAGCTATTAATGATATTCTTTTAAAAAATATTTTATATTGAAACATAGTTGATTAACAAGGTTGTATTAGTTTCAGGTGTACAGCAAAGTGATTCAGTTATATATAAACATGTATCTATTCTTAACTAGTACATGTAAAATGTAAATGTCAAACCCCATATCTCCATTTGCATTCTTGGATTGGAGATGTCTTGCTGGAGGTTAGTGGGTGGGGAATGGGCCAAGAGGGGATCACAGTAAATTTAAGCTTCATTGAGCTATGTTTTGGGTATCAACTGGCTATTGGGATAATAATTTTAAAAATAATGAAAGAAATTTGCATTCAATATAATATATTCATTTCAAGTTATGAGTCAGTGGTAGAATTTTGGCCCCCATAATCCTGACCTCCTGGTGTCACTCCTATGGATATATAGCAAAAAAGACTTTGCAGATTGAATTAGATCTACCAATTATTTGACCATAAAAGTGTTAGATTATCCCAGATTATCCAAATGGACCTCATGTAATCACATGAGCATTTTGAAGAATAGGGATTCAATATGCTGTCATTTGATTGAAAATATATTACAATTAGAAGGAACTGAATTCTTCCAACAACCTGAAGGAATAGGGAAGCAGAGTCTTCCCCAAAGCCTCTAGATAAGAGGCCACCCCAGCTGGCATCTTGACTTAGACCTTGTGAGGCCCATCACAGAGGATCCAATTGAGCCAGACTGTGCTGAGACTTCTAAACCATGGAACTGTGAGATAATAAATAGATGTCATTACAAACTGCTAAGTGTGTGGTAATTTGTTAGAGTAGCAATAGAAAAGTAATAGGGAGCCTTACCAATGATTTTATAATAATGTGACAAGCCTCGCTTTATTTGGCATTGGCTATATTTGACACAGAAAATGACAGAACATAAGATTTTTAACTTTGATTTGTACATTAAAACATACATGTACTATCTTATAGAAAGAACTGAAAGACACCATTGCTGTAATAACTACTTTCTGTGTTTTGTATCCTTAGATATGACAGAAATAGTAATATGTCTTTGCTGAATATCTCTTTGTCTTTTTCTCTCTCTCCATATATATACATATACATATATATATATATATATATATATATACACACACACACATATATATATAATAGTGTTATTCATAAAAGATAAAGCCAAACTATGTTTGCTTGGTGTATGCTTTTGAATTCAATATCTCAATATGTAGCCTTTACACTCCTCCTTAGGATGAGCAAACTAAATTTGGTCTTTGATGTGTTGGTTCTGTACCTGTAACCAGTATAAAGCAGCTGATCTGAAAATAATTCTATCCACAAGTGACAAGAAGAGAATATGAATAACTTCAATTTTTTCTCAGTGCAATAGGCCCTGGTTTTAACTGAGAAACATAGTCTTTGTCACTATTTAAAAGATTCTGTGCTGCAGTTGAATCTTAATGGTAATAACACCATTAATACCAATGGTTTAAAGAGCTGCTTAGCCACATTTTAGCTACAGTTTAGTTCTACACTGTTAGAAAATTTTCAAAAGCACAGTCAAAAATATAATTCAACCACAGTCCCTACATCATGAATCTCAGTTACATGTCAGACAGGAAATTACACAACAGTTCTAAAACTTTCATGTAAGTTGTTCCCTATTAATAATTAAGAGTTTCAGGTTACAAAGTACTGACTTGAATGAAGGTAATCAATTCTCTGGAACAACTTGTCCCATTTTCCTCATTCCCAGTGTTACAGCAACCCATAAACTCAACATGGATATTAAGCATAAATGGATCACAGAGCTAAACCTATGAAACATCTCTTAAAAAAATAGATGATCTTTTCACATTGGTTTAAAAAATACTTCTTAGAGATAACACCAAAAATAGTCTCCATAAAAAAATTATAAAGATTTCATTCAAACTGGGTTTTAAGTCACCCTTCAGAAAATGAGAAGATAAACCAAGCTTAAGAGATTTTATTTGCAAATCGTATATCTTATAAATGAGAAGTTTAAAAAACATTTTTAAAAAGAGGTAAAAATCTTAAATAGATATTATACCAAAGAAGATATAAAAATGACTAATAAAAATAGAATATTAGTCATTGTAAAAATGCAAATTAAAACCTCAGTGAGATAGTTCTTCACATCTATTAAGATGGCTATTGTAAAAATATACATTACTGATATAAATGTACAATGGAACATTACTTTAGTAGTGAACTTGACAGTATTTTTTGTTAAATGTAAATTTATCACATGACTCGGAAATTTCACTTTTATATGTCTAACCAAAATAAATAAAGATATATTTTGACACAAAAACTTGTAGGTAAATGTTTATAGAAATATTATTCATACTAGCCCAAAACAGAAACAATTCAAATAGCCATCAGCTTGTGAATGTATAAACAATTATGGTATATCTGTGAAATGAAATACAAATAGACAATAGTAAGAACCAACTATAACTATGCCTGTGACAATATGGATAAATTTCAAAAACATTACTCAGTAAAAGAAACCAAACACAGAAGACTTAATAGTGTAAAATTATATTTATCAGAAATTTCAAAGAAAAGCATTTCTATAAAGACAGAAGGATTGTGGTTCTCTGGGACATAGAATGGGAGGGAGGATTGGCTGAAATTTTGCCCAGGAGATCTTTTGGGCGTGATATAAATATTCTAAAACTGAATTGTGATGGCTGTATAACTCTATACATTTACTAAAAATAATTAAATTTTATACTTTCAATGAGCATATTTTATGATATGATATGTAAAGAATATCTTAATCAGTATTTTTTAAATGGTTGGTATGACTCTATACTGCTTCCTTAATTAGTTATTAGATATGGGCTACTGCAGCAAGATTATTACTTTGCACAAGAAAGATTTGCAGCTGAAATGATTCCTGCATATATTAACATATGAAAACTGTCTTAAGACAGCACTCCAAATAAGTGAGGGCAAAAAATCTTTCATTGAAAAAAGACCTGAGTGGTGCATCATAGTGCCACCACAGAGTTATTAAAATTTCTTAGATAACATTGAGAAAACAGACTTGATTAAGCAGATACTTTTGACTATGTTTTTAGTAGAAAGAGATACATTTGGGCAACTAATGGTAGAGGGCATTGAAGTTACACTTTTACTAATCTGTAGAAATTGAGAGTTATGTATTATTAATAAAAGTGGTATAGTGAAATTAATACATAGAGAATCCTATTTAAAAGTAAAATTCAAAATTATTGAAGTAGAGATAATATTGAGAATCAGATTTTATAACTATTTGTAGAGAATCTTTTAAAACTGAAGGATGAAAATGATATGAGGAGTGATAAAAAATAAATCATATTGGGCTTCCCTGGTGGCGCAGTGGTTGGGAGTCCGCCTGCCGATGCAGGGGACACGGGTTCGTGCCCCGGTCCGGGAGGATCCCGCATGCCGTGGAGCGGCTGGGTCCGTGGGTCATGGCCGCTGGGCCTGCGCGTCCGGAAGCCTGTGCTCAGCAATGGGAGAGGCCACAGCAGTGAGAGGCCCGCGTATCGCAAAAAAAAAAAAAAAAAAAAAAAAAAAATCATATTGACTTCTGGTTGTATATCTCAATGAAAGAGCATAAACTTGCAATGTCTTAGGAGATATTAGCCAAGAGACAGAAATGAAGAAGAACTACAAAATAAGTGCTTACAGAATTAACTTGGAGTTGAGGCTGGTAAGTAGCCATGTTGAGCACTGATGGAAACAGAAATGCAGATGACACACTTGGTGGGTCACCTCAGGTGTGGCACTACCTAGCCAGGGCCCTGTCTTGTCAGCTTGGATCCAAGAACCTTCAAGCACCTCCATGTCCTCCTGTTCCTCCTCTTAGTGCTGGCCCATCACATCCCACTGGTACCTGTGGCTGGGACTTGTGATGTCTCCTGTGTCAGTCCTGCCCTTCAGCCTATATTTACTTCTCACCAGGGAAGATGGGTTCTGCCAAAGGAAGCAAATCCTGAAACATGAATGCCTGCTGGTTAAGAGATGAGCTCAAGATGTTGGAGTAGAAGGACGTTGGCTCACCTTTTCTTATGGAAACACCAAAATCACAACTAACTGCTAAACAACCATGAACAGGAAAACAGTGGAACCTACCAAAAAAGATACCCTACAGCCAAAAACAAAGAGGAATCTACAATGAGATGGTAGGAGGGGCACTATCACAAAGACATCAAATACCATACTTGCCAGGTGGGCCACTCACAGACTGGAGAGCAATTGTACCATGGAGACACTCCCACAAAAGTGAAAGTACTGAGCTCCACATCAGGCTTCACAGTCTGAGGGTCTGGCAAGGGGAGGAGGAAACTTCAGAGAATCTGGCTTTGAAAGCCAATAGGTTTTGATCACACAAAATTCATGGGACTAGAGGAAACAGAGACCCTACTCTTGGAGGGAACATATAAGGTCCTGTGCTCACCAGAACCAAGGGGAAAAAAGCAGTGACCTCATAAGAGGCTGAGCCAGACCTACCTGCTAATATTGAAGAGTCTCTTATGGAGATGGGGAGCAGCTGTGGCACAATGTGGGAACAAAAACACTAGCAACAACTGTTCTGGAGAAAACTCATTGGTGTGAACCCTCCCAGAGTCCACCAGTAGCCCCACCCAAGAGCCTGTAAGCTCCAGTGCTGGGATGCCTCATGCCAAACAACCAACAACGTGGGAACACAGCCTCAGACATCAGCAGACAGGCTGCTTAAAGTTTTCCTGAGCATGGCCTTGCCCATCAGAGGGACAAGACACAGCTCCATATGCCATGGAGTCCCTTCCATCATGAAGCCAGCAGGAGCCTCTTAGACAGCCTCATCCACCAGAGGGCAGATAACAGAAGCAAGAAGAACTACAATACTGCAGCCTGAGGAACAGAAACTGCAATCACAGAAAGTTAGACAAAATAAGTCAACAGAGGAATATGTCCAAGATGAATGAACAATATAAAACTCCAGAAGAACAACTAAGTGAAGTGGAGATAGTCAATCTACCGAAAAAGAATTCAGAATAAAGGTACAGAAGATTATCCAAGGTCTCAGAAAAAGAATGGAGGCAAGGATCAAGAAGATGCAAGAAATGCTTAACAAAGAACTAGAAGAACTAAAGAACAAACAAACAGAAATGAACACTACAATAACTGAAATCAAAAATACACAAGAAGGAATCAATAGCAGAATAAATGAGGCAGAGGAATTGACAAGTGACCTGAGAGACAGAGAGGTAGAAATCGCTGCCATGGAACAGAAAAAAGAAAAAAGAATGAAAAGAAATAAAGACAGTCTAAAAGACCTCTTGGGCAACATTAAACACACCCACATTTGAATTATAGGGGTCCCACAAGGAGAAGAGATAGAGAAAGGACCTGCTAAAATATTTTAAGAGATAATGGCTAAAAGCTTCCTTAACATGGGAAAGGAAGCAGTCACCTATGTCCAGGAAGCACAAAGAGTTCAAGGCAGGATAAATCCAAGGAGGAACACACTGAGACACATAGTAATCAAATTGAAAAAAAAAATAAAATAAAGACAAAGAAAAAATACTAAAAGCAATGAGGGAAACGCAACAAATAAGATACAAGGGAATCCCCATAAGGTTATCACCTGATAACCTCTCAGCAGAAACATGGCAGGCCAGAAGTGAGGGACATAATATTCATAAAGTGATGAAAGGGAAGAACCTACAACCAAGAACACTCTACAAAGCAAGGTTCTAATTCTGATTCAATGGAGAAATCAAAAGCTTTACAGATAAGCAAAAGCTAAGACAACTCATCACCACCAGACCAGC
Source organism: Kogia breviceps (assembly GCF_026419965.1). Classification (NCBI taxonomy): domain Eukaryota; kingdom Metazoa; phylum Chordata; class Mammalia; order Artiodactyla; family Physeteridae; genus Kogia; species Kogia breviceps. Next base: position 29,021,733 of record NC_081328.1, read on the forward strand.
TTTACAACAAATGCTAAAGGAACTTCTTTAAACAGAAAAGAAAAAGTCACAACTAGAAACAGGAAAATTATGAATAAAAAAGTCCACCAGTAAAGGCAAATATGCAGTAAAGATAGGAAATCAGCCACACACACATATGATATCAAAACCAGCAATTGTGAGAAGAGGAGAGCACCAATGCAGGATATTGGAAGTGCATTTGAAATTAAAAAGCAGCAACTTATATCAATCTTGTTTATATACAGACTGCTATATCAAAACCTCATGGTAACTGGAAACAGAAAATCTACAATAGATACACACAGTCACAAAAGTCCAAACAACACTAAAAGTAGTCATCAAATCACCAGGGAAAAGAACAAAAGAGGAAAGGAAGAAAAAAGACCTACAAAAACAAATCCTAAACAATTACCAAAATGGTAATAAGGACATTCATATTGATAATTACCTTAAAAGTAAACATAAAATTATCCAACCAAAAGCCATAGACTGGCTGAATGAATACAAAAACAAAACCTTGTTGTCTACAAGAGACACACTTCTTAACTAAGGGCATACAGACTGAAAGTGAGGGGATGGAAAATGGTATTCCATGCAAATGAAAATCAGAAGAATGCTGAAGTAACAACACTCATAACAAAGAAAAAAGACTTTAAAATATAGACTGTTATAAGAGACAAATACTGACACTACATAATGATCAAAGGAACAGTCTGAGAAGAAGATATAACAACTGTAAATATATATGCAACCCACATAGGAGCACCCCCAATATATAAGGCAAATACAGACAGCCATAAGGGAGAAACTTACAGTAACAAAATAATAGTGGGAGCAATTAATATCCCATTTCCATCAATGGACAGATCTTCCAGACAGAAAATCAATAAGGAAATACAGACCTTAAATGACACGTTAGATCAGAAGGACTTAACTTATATTTAGAGAGCATTCCATCCAAAAGCAGCAGGATACACATTCTTCTCAAGTGCACATGGAACATTCTCCAGGATTGATCACATGCTGGGCCACAAATCAAAACAAGGTAAACTTAAGAAAATTGAAATCATATCAAGCAACTTTTCCGACAACAATGCTATGAGATTAGAAATAAATTACAGGAAAAAAATGTAAAAAACACAAACACAGGGAGGCTAAACAATATGCTACTAAACAACCAATGGATCACTGAAAAAATCAAAGAGAAAATCAAAAAATACCTAGAGACAAATGAAAATGAAAACACAATGATTCAAAACCTATGAGATGCAGCAAAAACAGCTCTAAAAGGCAAGTTTATAGCAATATAATCTTACCTCAGGAAACAAGAAAAATCACAAATAAACAACCAAAGCAATTAGAGAAAGAAGAGCAAACAAAATTCAAAATTAGCAAAAAGAAAGAAACCATAAAGATCAGAGCAGAAATAAATGATATAGAGAGCAAGAAAACAACAGAAAAAATAAATGAAACCAAAAGCTGGTTCTTTGAAATGATAAACAAAGTTGATAAACCTTTAGCAAGACTCATCAAAGTTAAAATGGAAAGGGCTTAAATCAATAAAATTAGAAATTAAAAGGAGAAGTTACAACAGGCACCACAGAAATACAAAAGATAATAAAAGACTACTACAAGCAACAAAATACCAATAAAATGGACAACCTGGAAGAAATGTATAAATTCTTAGAAAGGTACACTCGCACAAGACTGAACCAGGAAGAAATAGAAAATATGAACAATCACAAGTACTGAAATTGAAGGTGTGATTTAAAACTCCCAACAAATAAAAGTCCAGTACCAGATGGCTTCACAGGTGAATTCTATCAAATATTTAGATAAGAGTTAACACCTATCCTGAAATTCATCCAAAAATTGCACAGAAAGGAATACTCCCAAAGTTATTCTATAAACTACCATCACTCTAATACCAAATCCAGAAAATGATGCCACAGAAAAAGAAAACCACAGGCCAATATCACTGATGAACATAGATGCAAAAATCTTCCACAAAATACTAGAAATCAGGATCATACACCATGATCAAGTGGGCTCTATCACAGAGATGCAAGGATTTTTTCAATATCTGCAAATTAAACAGTGTGATACACCACATCAACAAATTGAAGAATCAAAATGGTATAATCATCTCAATAATTGCAGAAAAATTTTTTGAGAAAATTCAACAAGTTATGATAAAAACTTGCCAGAAAATGAGGATAGAGGGGACATACCTCAACATAATAAAGACCATGTATTACAAAACTACAGGTAACATCACACTCAATGGTGAAAAGCTGAAGGGATTTCCTCTAAGATCAGGAACAAGACAAGGATATCTACTTTCACCACTTTTATGCAACATACTTTTGGAAGTCCTAGCTATGGCAGTCAGAGAAGAAAAAGAACTAAAAACAATCCAAATTGGAAAAGAAGAAGTAAAACTGTCACTGTTAGCAGATCACATGATACTATATGTAGAAAATCCTAAAGATGCTACCAGAAAACTACTAGACCTCATCAATGAATTTGGTAATGTTGCAGGATACAAAAATTACACCCAGAATTCTATTCCATTGCTATACACTAACAATGAAAGATAGAAAGAGAAATTAAAGAAACAATCCCATTTACCATCATATCAAAAAGAATAAAATACCTAGGAATAAACCTACCAAACGATACAAAAGACCTATACTTTGAAAAGTATAAGATGCTGATGAAAGAAGTCGAAGATTACACAAACAGATGGAACCATACCACATTCTTGGATTGAATCAATATTGTTAAAATGAAAATACTACCCAACGCAATCTACAGATTCTATGCAATCCCTACCAAATTACTACTGGCATTTTTCCCAGAACTAGATCAAAATATCTTAAAATTTGTATGGAGACATGAAAGACCCTGAAGCCAAAGCAATCTTGAGAAAGAAAAATGGAGCTGGAGGAATCAGGTTCCCTGGCTTCAGACTATACTACATAGCTACAGTCATCAAAACAATATGGTGCTGGCCAAGAAAAATAGATAAATGGAACAGAATAGAAAGACCTGAAATATACCCATGCATCTACGGTCAATCTATGACAAAGAAGCCATGACTAAACAGTGGAGAAAGACAGTCACTTTCATAAATGGTGCTGAGAAAACTGGACAGCTACATGTAAAATTTGAAAGTAGAACCTTCTTTAACACTATACACAAAAATAAACTCAAAATGGATTAAATACCTAAATGTAAGACTGAATACTATTAAACTTTCAGAGGAAAACATAGGCAGAACACTCTTTGAAATAAATCACAACAATATCTTATTTGACCCATCTCCCAGAATAATGGAAATAAAAACAAGAATAAACAAATGGGACCTAATTAAACTCAAAAGCTTTTGCACAGTAAAGGAAACCACAAACAAGACAAAAAGACAACCCACAGGATGGGAGAAAATATTCACAAGTGATGTTACTGAGTTGGAATTAGTCTCCAAAATTCAAAAACAGATCATACAGCTCAATATCCAAAAAACAAACAACCAAATCAAAAACTGGGCAGAGGGCTTCCCTGGTGGCACAGTTGTTGAAAGTATGTCTGCCAATGCAGGGGACGTGAGTTCATGCCCCGGTCTGGGAGGATCCCACATGCCATAGAGTGGCTAGACCCATGAGCCATGGCCACTGGGCCTGTGCATCCGGAGCCTGTGCTCCGCAGCGGGAGAGGCCACAACAGTGAGAGGCCTGCATACCACAAAAAAACAAAAACAAAAACAAAAACAAAAAAACTGGGCAGAATACCTAAATAGACATTTCTCTAAAGAAGACATACAGATTGCCAAGAGGCACAGGAAAAGATGTTCGATATCACTTATTATCAGAGAAATATAAATCAAAACTACAATGAGATATCACCTCACCACAGTCAGAATGGCCATCATCAAAAAACTGAAAACAATAAATGGTGGAGAGGGTGTGGAGAAAAGGGAACCCTCATTCACTAGTTTTTTTTTTTTAATTTTCACAAGAGATAAATAAACTGACACCAAGCATTGTAAATGGATGACCACAACAAAAGCAACAATGATTGCAATTACCAAACACACTCATACTATGTCATAATATTGACATTCAGTCCAGTAATCCTCCACTGTAACAACTCCTTTATTTTGCAGTGAAAATTGATTTGTATATTATTTGCCTCTGAGTCCTTGTGGGATGTTTTTTTTTTTATTCAAACAGAAAGTCATAAAAATTATAATCATCTTCATCAGTTCACTCAGTCCCATGTAATTAATTTCTTTTTCATCTTGATCTTTTGTTAGCACTTTTACGAATTCATCAGTTTTCCATTAGAGTTCTGAAAATGATTTTTCATTCAGTTCAGCAGTATAGTCAGTTACCAGAAGCCTGTACTTGTCAGAGTCTTTTCCATGAATTCCTTGAAGATGAAAACCTTTTACAGGAACATTTTTGAAAAAACATCAGAGTACACCCAGAACTGTCTGTAAATGACAAAAGACTTAAAAATGACCATGGTTAGTGCTTCCCTGGTGGCGCAGTGGTTGAGAATCCGCCTGCCGATGCAGGGGACATGGGTTCGTGCCCTGGTCTGGGAGGATCCCACATGCTGCGGAGCAGCTGGGCCCATGAGCCATGGCCGCTGAGCCTGCACGTCCGGAGCCTGTGCTCCACAATGGGAGAGGCCACAACAGTGAAAGGCCTGTGTACCACAAACAAATAAACAAAAATGACCACAGTTAAAGTTTTGATGAAAGTTCATAATGCAATTGACAAGGAAATTTAGTATTTCTGAGATAAATGCAATTGACAAGGAAATTTAGTATTTCTGAGATATACATTTTAAAGTAATAACTAGAATTAAGACTTATAACATTATACCAAAACATTTAAGATTTTTAGAAATTTCATGTAATGTCTGAAACATTTATATTAACATATTTCTATACAAATAACCCCAAGAAAATTTAGTATTAGTTTTTTGTTTGTTTGTTTGTTTCTTTGTTTATACTGCAGGTTCTTACTAGTCATCAGTTTTATACACATCAATCCCAATCGCCCAATTCAGCACACCACCATCCCCAGCCCACCATGGTTTTCCCCACTTGGTGTCCATACGTTTGTTCTCTACTGTGTCTCAACTTCTGCCCTGCAAACCGGTTCATCTGTACCATTTTTCTAGGCTCCACATACATGCGTTAATATACTATATTTGTTTGTCTCTTTCTGACTTACTTCACTCTGTATGACTGTCTATAGATCCATCGACATCTCAACAAATGACTCAATTTTGTTCCTTTTTATGGCTGAGTAATATTCCATTGTATATATGTACCACAACTTCTTTATCCATTCATCTGTCAATGGGCATTTAGGTTGCTTCCATGACCTGGCTATTGTAAATAGTGCAGCAATGAATATTGGGGTGCATGTCTTTTCCTTCCTTCTTTCTTTCTTTCTTTCTTTCTTTCTTTCTTTCTTTCTTTCTTTCTTTCTTTCTTTCTTTCTTTCTTTCTTTCTTTTTTCTTTCTTTCTTTCTTTCTTTTTTTCTTTCTTTCTTTCTTTTATTTTTTTAGTTGTGTTGAGTCTTTGTTTCTGTGCAAGGGCTTTCTATAGTTGCGGTGAGCGGGGGCCACTCTTCATTGCAGTGCGTGGGGCCTCTCACTATCATGGCCCCTCTTCTGGAGGAGCACAAGCTCCAGAAGCACAGGCTCAGTAGTTGTGGCTCCCAGTCCCAGATGCTCTATGGCATGTGGGATCTTCCCAGACCAGAGCTCAAATCCGTGTCCCCTGCACTGGCAGACATTTTCTCAACTACTGCGCCACCAGAGTAGCCAGCATGTGTCTTTCTGAATTATGGTTTTCTGGGTGTATATGCTCAGTAGTGGGATTGCTGGATCATATGGTAATTCTATTTTTAGTTTTTTAAGGACCTCCATACCGTTCTCCATAGTGGCTGTATCAATTTACATTCCCACCAACAGTGCAAGAGGATTCCCTTTTCTCCACACCCTCTCCAGCATTTGTTGTTTGTAGAGTTTCTGATGATGCCCATTCTAACTGGTGTGAGGTGATACTTCATTGTAGTTTTGATTTGCATTTCTCTAATAATTAGTGATGTTGAGCAGCTTTTCATGTGCTTCTTGGCCATCTCTATGTCTTCTTTGGAGAAATGTCTATTTATGTCTTCTGCCAATTTTTGGATTCGGTGTTGTTTTTTTCTTTAATATTGAGCTGCATCAGCTGTTTTTATACTTTGGAGAAAATTCCTTTGTCCATTGATTTGTTTGCAAATATTTTCTCCCATTTTGAGGGTTGCTTTTCATCTTATTTATGGTTTCTTTTGCTGTGCAAAAGGTTGGAACTTTTATTAAGTCCCATTTGTTTGTTTCTGTTTTTATTTCCATTACTCTAGGAGGTGGATCAAAAAAGACATTGCTGTGATTTATGTCAAAAGTGTTCTTCCTATGTTTTCCTCTAAGAGTTTTAGAGTGTCCAATCTTATATTTACGTCTCAAATCCATATTGAGTTTATTTTTGTGTATGGTGTTAGAGAGTGTTCTAATTTCATTCTTTTACATGTAGCTGTCCAGTTTTCCCAGCACTGCTTATTGAAGAGACTGTCTTTCCTCCATTGTGTATCTTAGCCTCTTTTGTCATAGATTAGTTGACCATAGGTGTGTGGGTTTATGTCTGGGCTTTCTCTCTTCTTCCGTTGATCTGTATTTCTGTTTCGGGCCAGTACCATATTGTCTTGATGACTGTAGTTTTGTAGTCTAGTCTGAAGTCAGGGAGTCTGATTCCTCCCACTTCATTTTATTCCCTCAAGACTGCTTTGGCTATTCGGGGTCTTTTGTGTCTCCATACAAATTTTAAGATGATTCGTTCTAGTTCCATAAAAAATGCCATTGGTAATTTGATAGGGATTGCATTGAATCTGTAGATTGCTTTGGGTAGTATAATCATTTTCCCAATATTGATTCTTCCAATCCAAAACATGATTTATCTCTCCATCTGTTGGTATCATCTTACTTTTTTCATCAGTGTCTTATAGTTTTCCACACACAGTTCTTTTGTCTCCCTAGGTAGTTTATTCCTAGGTATTTTATTCTTTCTGTTGCAATGGTAAATGGGAGTGTTTCCTTAATTTCTCTGTCAGATTTTTCATCATTAATGTATAGGAGTGCAAGAGATTTCTGTGCATTAATTTTGTATGCTGCAACTTTACCAAAATCATTGATTAGCTCTAGTAGTTTTCTGGTGGCATTTTTAGGATTCTCTACTTATACTATACTGTCATCTGAAAACAGTGACAGATTTACTCCTTCTTTTCCAATTTGTATTTCTTTTTCTTCTCTGATTGTCATGGCTAGGACTTCCCAAACTATGTTGAGTAATGGTGTTGAGAGTGGACATCCTTGTCTTGTTCCTGATCTTAGAGGAAATGCTTTCAGTTTTTCACCATTGAGAATGATATTTGCTATGGGTTTGTCATATATGGCCTTTATTATGTTCAGGTAGGTTCCCTCTATTCCCACTTTCTGAAAAGTTTTTTTCATAAATCATTGTTGAATTTTGTCAAAAGCCTCATAGAATGAGTTTGGGAGTGTTCCTTCCTCTGCAATTTTATGCAAGAGTTTGAGAAGGATGGGTGTTAGCTCTTCTCTACTTGTTTGATAGAATTCACCTTTGAAACCATCTGGTCCTGGACTTTAGTTTGTTGGAAGATTTTTAATCACAGTTTCAATTTCATTACTTGTGATTGGTCTGTTCATATTTTCTCTTTCTTCCTGGTTCAGTCTTGGAAGGTTATATCTTTCTAAATATTTGTCCATTTCTTCCATTTTGTCCATTTTATTGACATAGAGTTGCTTGTAGTATTCTCTTAGGATGCTTTGTACTTCTGCAGTATTTGTTGTAACTTATTTTTCATTTCTAATTTTCTTGATTTGAGTCCTCTCCTGCTTTTTCTAGATGAATCTGGCTAATGGTTTATCAATTTTGTTTATCTTCTCAAAGAAACAGCTTTTAGTTTTATTGATCTTTCCTATTGTTTTCTTTGTTTCTCTTTCATTTATTTCTGCTCTGATCTTTATGACTTCTTTCCTTCTGATAACTGTGTTTTGCTTGTTCTTCTTTCTCTAGTTCCTTTCAGTGTAAGGTTAGATTGTTTACTTGAGATTTTTCCTGTTTCTTGAGGTAGGCTTTTATAGCTATAAACTTCCCTCTTAGAACTGCTTTTGCTGCATCCCATAGGTTTTGGATCAATGTGTTTCATTGTCATTTGTCTCTAGGTATGTTTTCATTTCCTCTTTGATTTCTTCAGTGATCTCTTGGTTATTTAGTAATGTAATGTTTAGCCTCCATGTGTATGTGTCTTTCCCTTTTTTTTCACTGTAATTCATCTTTCATCTCATAGTGTTGTGATCAGAAAAGATGCTTGATATGTTTCACTTTTCTTAAATTTTCTGAGGCTTGATTTGTGAACCAACATGTGATCTATCCTGGAGAATATTTCATGTTAACTTGAGAAGAGTGTAGTCTGCTCTTATTGGATGGTATGTCCTATAAATATCAATTAAATCTATTTGGTCTTTTATGTCATTTAAAGCTTCTGTTTCCTTATTTATTTTCATTTTGGATGATGTGTCCATTGGTGTAAGTGAGGTGTTAATGTCCCCCACTATTTCTGTGTTACTGTCAGTTTCCAATTTTATAGCTGTTAGCAGTTGTCTTATGTATTATGGTGCTTCTATGTTGGGTGCACATATATTTATAATTGTTATATCTTCTTCTTGTATTGATCCCTTCATCATTATGTATTGTCCTTCCTTGTCTCTTGTAAACTTCTTTATTTTAAAGTCTATGTTATTTGATATGAGAATTGCTACTCCAGCTTTCTTTTGATTTCCGTTTGCATGGAATATCTTTTTCTCTCCCCTCACTTTCAGTCTGTATGTGTCCCTTGGCCTGAAGTGGGTCTCTTGTAGACAGCATATATATGTGTCTTGTTTTTGTATCCATTCAGCAAGCCTGTGTCTATTGGTTTGAACATTTAATCCATTCATGTTTAAGGTAATTATCAATATGTATGACCATTTCCTTTATTGTTTTGGGATTGTTTTCATAGGTCCTTTTCTTCTCTTGTGTTTCCTACTTAGAGAAGTTCCTTTAACATTTGTTGTAGAGCTGGTTTTGTGGTGCTGAATTCTCTTAGCTTTTGCTTCTCTGGAGAATTTTTCATTTCTCCATCGAATCTGAATGAGATCCTTGCAGGGTAGAGTAATCTTTGTTGTAGGTTCTTCCTTTTCATCATTTTGAGCATATCATGCCACTCCCTTCTGGTTTGTTGAGTTTCTGCTGAGAAATCAGCTGTTAACCTTTTGGGAGTTCCTTTGTATGTTATTTGTCATTTTTCCCTTGCTGCTTTCAATAATTTTTCTTTGTCTTTAATTTTTGCCAGTTTGATTACTATGTGTCTCACTCTGTTTCTCCTTGGGTTTATCCTGTATGGTACTCGTTGCACTTCCTGGGTTTGGGTGGCTATTTCCTTTCCCATGTTAGGGAAATTTTAGACTATCATCACTTCAAATATTTTCTCAGGTCCTTTCTCTCTCTCTTCTCCTTCTGGGGCCTCTATAATGCGAGTGTTGTTGCATTTAATTTTGTCCCAGATGTCTCTTAGGCTGTTTTCATTTCTTTTCATTTTTTTTTCTTTAGTCTATTCCATAGCAGTAAAGTTCACCATTCTGTCTTCCAGGTTACTTATCTGTTCTTCTGCCTCAGTTATTCTGCTATTGAATCCTTCTAGTGTAGTTTTCATTTGTTATTGTATTGTTCATCTCTGTTTGTTTGTTCTTTAATTCTTCTAGGTCTTTGTTAAACGTTTCTTGTTTCTTCTCGATCTTTGCCTCCATTATTTTTCTGAGGTCCTGGATCATCTTCACTATCATTATTCTGAGTTCTTTTTCTGGAAGGTTGCCTATCTACACTTCATTTAGTTGTTTTGCTGGGGTTTTATCTTGTTTTTTCATCTGGTATATAGCCTTCTGTCTTTTCACCTTGTCTATCTTTCTGTGAATGTGTTTTTTGTTCCACAGGCTGCAGGATTGTAGTTCTTCTTGCTTCTTCTGTCTGCTCTCTTCGGGATGAGGCTATCTAAGAGACTTGATGGGAGGGACTGGTGGTGAGTAGAGCTGACTGTTGCTCTGGTGGACAGAGCTCCATAAAACTTTAATCCACTTGGCTGTTGATGGGTGGGACTGGGTTCCCTCCCTGTTGGTCTTTTGGCCTAAGGCAACCCAACACTGGATCCTACCTGGGCTCTTTGTTGGGGATAATGACAGACTCTGGGAGGGCTCACACCAAAGAGTACTTCCCAGAACTTCTGCTGCCAGTGTCCTTGTCCCCACAGTGAAACAGAGCCACCCCCCACCTCTGCAGGACACCCTCCAACACTAGCAGGTAGGTCTGGTTCTGTCTCTCCTGGGGTAACTGCTCCTTCCCCTGGGTCCCAGTGTCCACACTCCTTTGTGTGTGGCCTCCAAGAGTGGAGTCTCTGTTTCCCCCAGTCCTGTTGAAGTCCTGTAATGAATTCCCACTAGGTTTCATAGTCTGATTCTCTAGAAGTTCCTCCTCCCGTTGCCAGACCCCCAGTTTGGGAAGCCTGATGTGGGGCTCAGAACATTCACTCCAGTGGGTGGACTTCTGTGGTATAAGTTTTCTCCAGTCTGTGAGTCACCCACCCAGCAGTTGTGGGATTTGATTTTACTGTGATTGAGCCCCTCCTATCATCTCAATGTGTCTTCTCCTTTGTCTTTGGATGTGGGGTATCTTTTTGGTGAGTTCCATTGTCTTCCTGTAGATGATTGTCCAGCAGCTATTTGTGATTCTGGTGTTCTCACAAGAGGGAGTCCTCATTCACTTTTGAGGGAATGTAAATTTGTACAGCCACTGTGGAGAATAGTATTGATATTCCTAAAACTAATTTACCATATTATCCAGCAATCCTACTCCTGGGTGTATATGCAGAGAAAAGCATGGTTTGAAAGGATACAGCCATCCCAATATTCATTGCAGCACTGTTTACAATAGACAAGACATGGAAGCAACCTAAATGTCTGTCCACAGATTAATGGATTATGAAGATGTTATACGTGTATACAATAGAATGTTACTCAGCCATTGCAAAGAGTGAAATAATGCCATTTGTAGCAACATGGATGAACCAGGAGATTATCCTACCAAGTGAAGTCAGACAGAGAAAGATAAATATCATATGATATTGCTTATATGTAGAATCTTAAAAAAATGATGTATGAGCTTATTTACAAAACAGAAACAGACTCACTGACTTAGAGAATGAATTTATTGTTACCAGAGGGGAAGGTTGGGGAGCAGGGATAGATTGGGATTTTCAGATTGACACATATATATACACACTGCTATATTTAAAATAGATAACCAATAAGGACCTACTATAAAAAATAATAATAAAATTTAAAAAATAAGGACAGTGAAAAGATAAAAAAATAAAAATAATAAATTACATCATTCAGTTCTAAAAGAAGCAGAAATGCAAAATATAGTTTTTCAAAAATGGAGGTATTTTTTAAAAAGAGCAATTTTGAAGTGATAATGAATGGTTCAAGCTATATGTTTAGTGTAATAGTATGGTTCAGGATATAGGAAACCAAGGTTGAGCATTTTCTAGACATTTCTTTTATGAGATCTATGATTTCAGCTAGTCAAAGAGATGGACTCTTAAAGGGACAAATATGGCTAAATGCAAAATTTTGAGTCTAAAATTTCACAAGGTAGGTGAGTCTTTCATGTCTTAGAACAAGGACTCCAGAGTCTTCAGGAACTGCAGAAATTATCTAAAGTGTCTGTTTTAATGAGAGAAAAAGAGGCATATGAAGATTGGGTCATTTGCTCTAGAGCCTGTAGTAAAAAAATTAATAGAATTATAAAGTAAAAATGGTACACATGAATCCCAGAAGGACATTCAGTTAGTTATTACTGAGTATGAAATGACAACAGGACTATAAAATAAGATTTTCCATTTTAAAAATTTGGAGTAAGCATGGAATTTAAGGCTTACACAAGGGTCAGTCAAGTAAATAAGAGAGAGTAGACATTACAATACAAATCCAAAAACAGTCTTGAGGGAAGGCCTGGATGGAAGGAGAATAGAAAAGAAGAAGGTGAGAAGAAGAAAGAAAGAAAGAAAGGAAAGAAAGAAAGAAAGAAAGAAAGAAAGAAAGAAAGAAAGAAAGAAAGAAAGAAAGAAAGAAAGAAAGAAAGAAAGAAAGAAAGAAAGAAAGAAAGAAAGGGAGAGGGCAGGGATAGGGAAGAAGGAAGGAAGGAAACACATTATTTAGATGAGGAAATAGAAATACATGTTAAAAAGAGAAAAATGGAATGGCTTGAAGCCAAGATACAGTGAATTTTGAGAGAGATAGAAAGATAGTACAGGACTATTTCTATTCATTTCAAAGAGAATGACAACTGGGGATAAACATCAGATATGGGAGAAAGGATATCATTAGAAATAATAAAATACATTGAGAGACTATATTATAACAATTAAGGACCTAAGTTCTGGGGTTAACAGATCTAAATTTAAATCTTCTTCTTTATTTAGATGCTGTGAGAACTTGGGCAACTTATGGTCTAAATCTCATTTAAAAACCAAAACTGTCAAATGTAGCTACCTCTTAGACTTGTGGTGAGGGTTAAATAGCTGCAGCACAGAACTAAACAAAAGAAACCTAAAATAGTGTCTGATATTGTTAGTGTTCAATCAATATTCCATTACTACTATTATAGTTTATGTCAGAGGGTTGGTAAAAGAAGACAGAGGTATTACAAATAAATCTTTGTAACCACAGATGATGTCAATAAACATATGATTAGAGGTTTGCTGTTGTATTTTGTTTCCTAAAGAAAATTGATATCACTGAATAAATAATAATAAAGATAAATTTCTATGTGTGATATAATTCCATACGGATGTGACATACTCCAGGTCACATTTTAAAGGAGTCTACCAAAATTATTTCCAATATGGCAATATTTTATTTACCATTTTTCCAATTAGTGAATAATGGCTGATAGTCTATTTTTAGAATAATTGTTATGGCAGTGATTGTCCTGTGATCTCATAATCGTTTTCTAGTGTAATTTGTTATTAATATTTTAGTATGAAATGTGGGATTGAATAAGTGTGAGAAGTGAAAATTCTTTTACCATCTCAATTGCCATAATATATATATATTTTTTGGTGTGGTATGTGGACCTCTCACCATTGTGGCCTCTCCCGTTGTGGAGCACAGGCTCCGGACACGCAAGCTCAGCGGCCATGGCTCATGGGCCCAGCTGCTCCACGACATGTGGTATCTTCCCATACTGGGGCACGAACCGGCTTCCCCTGCATCGGCAGGCAGACTCTCAACCACTGTGTCACCAGGGAAGCCCTCAATTGCCATAATATTGACTGTAGGTTTCTATGACTGGCACGTCTATTAGTTCTTAAACTTTGTGAGCTCTATTGGGGAAGTATCCCTTGATTAGACCTAGGTGAAAGAATAGATATTTCTATGGCTTACTGATCTACTGGTAAGGATGGTATGTCAGAAGATTCAAAGAGCACCATAGTCTGCTCTTACCGAATTGAGTCTATGGGCCCTGCTCTGGCCCTATCCCAGCTGATGGCTCCCTGCCTCAGTGGGGGAGGGTTCTTTTCTGGTTGGTTGGAGTAGGCAAATAAGGAAACTGAAACTGAGATCCACACAGCACAAATTTTATTCAATGGCTAAAGAATGGAGAAGAAGGAACTAATTTCACAGATTAACTTCTCACACACCTGGCAACAGGGATTTAGTTTTAAAAGGTAAAGACAAAGGGAGGAAAAGTGAGGCTGATGATGGAGAGGCATATTCATTAGTCTTCTGGGGAATGGACAGGGCTTTTGTGTGGAAGTGGGGTGCCACTCTCTTTTTATCCTTTTTCGTCCTTAATGTCTGGTCTTGGCTGCCAGCATGTGTGTCATTTAGTATGCTAATGAAGTAAAATCTGTATAATAGACTCAGGGTCTGTTGGAGGTCAGAATTTTTGCCATTTTGGTCCTAGCTGGTTCCATATGGGATTTTTTGTTTTGTTTTGTTTTGTTTGTAGCTTACTTTCTTATCTCTGGACCCTTTAACTTAAAGATTTATGTTAACTCCTGCTAAATGCAGGAGTTGGAGGGTTGTGAGCAAGGATATTCCTGCTAAAGGTGGGGGTTGATGGGTTTTGAGCAAAGACTTGAGGAGCTCTGGTAACATGTCTAGGTTATATTTTATTGACCTTGCTTTTGGATTCATAGAAGAAAAAAATTGAGTAGCAGTAGTCACCATTTATCTTCCACTTGTAAAGATATCTATTTTGTTTCATAATATATATTAATATTTTATAAATTTTAAAGATTCTTTTGATGGTGGGATACAACACACAGACACTTGAACACATGCAAGACAGAAAATTTTGTTACTTAGCGCTCCAAATGAAAGAAGACTGTGATGCAAGGTCACACAGCAGGTTGCATCCCGTGTCAGGGTAGCAGCAAACTGGGGACGTAGAAGGCAGTTTATATATGGTAAAGAGAGTGTGATTAGCTAGGTTCCCAGGTTCCCTTTGGAATGGCTGGATTGAAAAGTTTCATAGGCTCTTGTGTATAGGGGCTGTCCGTAGCCCTCTGGCTTCTGGCCCCAGGGTAATTAAGGTGAGTGCCTAGTGGTCCCAAGGTGTGAGAGCTCAAGAAGGGAAGTTGCCCAAGAAGGGAAAATGTATAGCTTCTAACCAGGGCCTTAACACTGGATCAAAGCAGTATGAAATAATTTTTCTTCTTCTTCTTATCATCATCATTAATAATATTAATACTGTTAATGGTTATCATAATTATTATTAATATATAAAAATATAGTATTTTAAGTATTTACAACAAACTATTAAATTGAAACTACTGTTAACTTTGTATTGTAGCTATAAATAGTGAGGATCAAGGAGGATAAGAAAATTGATAATGTTCTCTACATTTGTAACTGAAAGAGCTTAAAGTTAATTTGTCTGCTATCATATTCAATATATATTCTCAGAGTTCCACTCCAAGATGGAGGCATAGGAGTCTCCTGAACTCACCTCCTTCCAGAGACACACCAAATCTATAGTTACACAGGGTGCAATTGTCTCTGAAGGAAATACAGAAACTAACCTAACAACTCCTACATATCAGATGAATGAGAAACTATCCACATTGAAATGAATAGGACAGGCTGAGACACACTCACATAAACCCCACAACTGGGAGGTTACTCACAACTCCTAGCTTCTCCCTGAGGAGTGAAGGGTTTGGGCCCAACATCTACTGCTCCAACTTTTATGACCTTCATTTGAGGGACTAGCCCCCAAAACACCTAGCTCAGAAAGCCAACCGAGCTTGTAAACATGAGACACACAACACTACAGCAAACAAAGAAACAGTTCTTAAAGATCTTGGGAGGACTCACTGTGGCTATACCTCCAGGGCTTAATACAGAGGGAGGAAAAAAAAAATGCTGTCTCCCAGTCTTTCCCTGAAAGAGGTCTGTTTGCATACTATAAAAGCTGCTGCCTGAGAGCCTCTAATTTAGCTCACATTTAGAGGCTGACTGAGATCCTCCTTTTTGGGACACTAACAGGTCCTCCACACATTCTCAACTGCTGGGAACCACTAAGAACAAAGAAGATGATTTGGACAATCACCAATGTTTAAGACACAACCAAAAGCTCAGGCCAGGCTGAACTGTAAATTTCATCTCTTACATGAGACCACTGCCAAGATTGGAAGAGGTTATTCATTCAATATATATTCCCTTGTGCAGATCTAGATGAGAGCTCTCCTTTGTTCTGAGCTTCTAAATCCTCTTTTGCACTGATGGATTCATTTTATGACCTGCAAATCCTTATAACCAGCACCAACTTAAGGCAGAATAAAATTAAGCAATGGAATCTCCACATTCTACTGTAAGAAACTCACTCAAATCTAACCTAAAATGCACTTTCACTGTATCAATTCACCCAGCTCTGATAACCATCATTAATCCTGGCACCTAGTTCCAGATTTTCCATTCAACTAACCTATTAAATAATGGATAAGTGAATCAAAACAAGAAATACTTGGTGCTATGGAATTATAACAAAGTAGAAGATGCTTATTTACATTTGTGAATGGCCTATGCCATTCCCCAGAATTTTGCTTTGAAGGAGATATAGTAAATTTTAAGTGATTAAAGGATCCTTGACTATGGGAAGAGAATACTCAAAGATATAGAAGGATTAAAGACACTGAAGTGTTTATAGGACAGTTAGTAAATCAACATGGCTAAGGAAGAACATACGTTTACGGCAGGGGCAGGAGAAGAACATTAAAGCATTAGATCATGGAAGAGATGTAAAAAGCTTGTTCTGGTTTTTTGCACATTTTATTGTATGCATCTACTTGAATTTGAAAGCAGCAATATGGTCATATTTGCACATTAGAAATACTACTGTCTGTAATACAAAGGACATGTTGGAGCCAGGAGAGAGTAGAGGAAAGACAAGTTGAGAGACTGTTGTGGTAGTCTAGACAGGAAAAAGTGAAAACATATAGTCAGGTAGAATTGGTGGAAATAAAAAACAGGACAAAGATTGACAGAGGAGGTAAAATCCACTTAAAAAAAAAAAAAGGTAGAATACATCCTAAAGCCCAAAAACAATTTGTTTGTGAAAACTGTATTTTGTATGAGTCCCATGAATGCCAGTAATCAAAAGCAGATCTATCTGCTAGGGACATATGATATCTGAGTTTTCTCTGTTTGTGGAATGTGGTATGGTAGGTATTATAGCAACCAGGATACTAAGAATTAAGTGTTAGAGTGTGCATTGAAGTGTATCCCTCAAGTTTCTATTCTTTGAGAACAACACATCTGTAGTACATCCCAAAGTTAATATTTGGATATAAATTATATTTACACCCAAATCACATTTTAGTGTTGTGCTAACATAAAGGTGAAAGGGTTTTCACTCTTCCTGGAAATGATGCTATATTTCACCTTCACTCTGGAGTTTTAGACAGGAAAATAGAGAGTTAGCAAAGAGAAATTAAATGACTCTGGTGTAATATCTTCTTTTTAGGTTATGTTTTAATCCAAATTTCATTCTATGTGTGAGGATTCTATGAACAACAAAGGCAACAAAATGTAGAGAGAAAGAAAGAGAGAGAGATTCAATACCTTTTCCCTTTAGGAATTCATTTAGTGATAAAATGGCTATCCTGTCAAGAATTATCATCATAAAAAAGATATCAAAAGAATCACTTTCTCTTTTGCCTTTCCAGAAAATTATTTCTGCTTTTCTTTCATGAGGTGCTTCTGTGACTGAGACAAATCTTAACAATGGAAGACTGAATTTCAGTCATTTAATGTTTTAGTACCATGGGATTGTTAACATATTGTGTCAAGCTGTTTAAAGATTTCATTATTTAAATATTTATAATGGGAATTTTTTACATGGAAGAATCTGTACTTTCTAAAACATACAGATTCTAAGTTTGAAACATATAAAACAACACGAGAAAGAGAGACGAGATAGCCACCAGTGTTATCCTGAGGATGATGTCTTCAGGATGGTTGAACTGTGCTACCAAGTGAAGTCTGTCTCACAGTGACTAGGTGACTATGCTAGACTGTTAGTGAAATAACTACTTAATTCACATTCATTGAATTACTCTTTATTACAATGTCACCCTTTATCACTATTAATTATTTCTTAAAATTCTATTTTGTCTGCTATTAATATTGGTTCACCAGTCTTCTTTTGTTTATATTTGGCTATCTTGTCCACATCTCCTATTTTATTTTTAAGGATATTGTAAATTTTTGTTAAAAAAATAACCCTTATAGTAGCATATAGCTGCAGTTTAAAAAATCCAGTTTCAGAGATTGTATTTAAGCAGGCTTATTCTGTTAGCATTTATAGTGTTTAATATATCTAGACAGTTCTTTTTCTAGTTTTTTGCTATGCTTGGGTAAACTTTTAATTATCTCTTTTTTAAAATCTATTTTTCTCCTTTTATGGTGTGTAAACTTGAAATAATTAATACTTTCACTGATTACACTTAAACTTTTAATATATTCAATAAATGCCTGTCTGTACATATTTCTAACAAGCCTAAAATCATTTAATTCTACTATGTTGCTCTTCATTTGTTTTAACATTGCAAATACTTCATCCCATGCTCTTTTTTTAATTGACTTCTGAACGTTTTAGGCACACAATTAGTTATTATTAATTATAGTCATATTAAATTAAATTTACAAACATTTTATTATTTTTCTCACATCTATTTTTTTCTTTCACTAGACTCCTATAGTTTTTACTTTCTTTATGTTAAAGTACATCCTTTTTTAATGAAGAAAGAAAGTCTATGGATGATAAACTCCCATTGGTTTTTATAGGCATGATTTTTTTTTTTTATTACTTCATCCTAACTCTTGAATGTTATTTTAACTGGCTATAGAATTCTAAATTGCCAGCTATTTTCAATCAATACTTTACAGATACCTCTCCATTCTCTTTTGGCTTATATCATTGTTGATGAGAAGCCTGCTAATTCTCATCATTCATAGATATGCAATTTATTTATTTATCCACTAATTTCTAATATTTTGTCTTTAATCTTAATGTTCCATAGTTTAAAACATTATAGTTATAAAGATATTTTAAGGTTTTTTTAGTACTTAGTGTACTGATTTAGTCTGTAGACTATTTCTTATATTCCAGAAAATTATTATCTCTTATAATATTGCTTCTTTGATATTCTTCTTATTTTCTTCTTTCTGAATGCCTATGGAATAAATATTATAGTCTGTTAATCTATTCTCTATAGCTCTGAATAACTTTCATCTTTTAAAAGTATCCTATCTGAGTTCTGAGTTCCTAGTACTGTGTTTCAATCTCAATAAGTTCTAATTGATTCTGCTTATAAACCTGTCTTTTTAAACTTTTTCTGCTTATTTATCAATATTCTTTATTCTTTTTTTATGAGAGATATTCTCATTTATATCTGTAGGAAATTTCAAATTCTTTACTCTAAAGATATATTATTTTTATTGACTGCTCTTTTAGCAAGATTGTTTCTCACTTTTTTCTCTTTTTTCTTTCTTTTTCTTAAATTTAATTTTAATTATTATTATTTTTGCATTTTGATTCTCAGGCTTCTTTTGACTGGAACTCTCCTCCTCTTTCTCTCTCCTTATCTTATGTTCCATTTACTCTCAAATTTCTCTTTCTGTTGCTTGTGTAGTAGTCTTTACACAAGTCCTTCAGGCTTTTATAATAGCACCTGGTCTTGAAAAAAACATGTAGCTTAGTATAGGTTTTAGCTGAAAAGGCTATGAAGAGTTTTGCCTGCTTTCACTTAACTCCTTAGAGATAAACTTCACATAAACCATTATATCAACTAGTGAGTGTCAGTTGCAACATATTTTAGCATTCTTCCACCAGTTGGGAGCATTGGCACACTTCTGATTTGAAGATATGAGTTTTACTTCTGTCTCTCATGTGTGAGAACCAATATTCTAATATTTTTAAAACACTTGCCTTTATCAGGCTGCAAAACCAGTCATGCCAGGACACATGCCTTCCATGGATGGTCAACACCAACCCTGGGAACCCCAGTAAGCACTGGGACACAGCCCCACCTACCAGCATGCCAGCAACAGCTCTGGTACTCCACAGGCTGTGCAGCCAGCCACATTGGGACCAAGATCTTCTCAGCAAAGGAATGGAAGCCATTGTATGAGGCAGGGCTAGTAGCTAACCTGGTCAGGGGCTAGCTCTGCCTACTAGTTCACCCACAGTAGTTGGCTCCACCACAACAGAAGGGTCCATGTAATTCACAAAGGAGACACCCTGGAATATAGAGCTCTGATGTCCAGAGGGGCGTGTGCTACTCGGTCTCATAGGATGTCTCTTATATAAGTCCACTTCTCCAAGGATGGGAAACAACCAAATTATCTAATGTATAGAAATAAACACAAAAAAAATTAGATAAAAAGAGAAGATATAGGAATATGCTCCAAATGAAGAAAAAAGACAAAACCTGAGAAGACTGAGCAGAGTGGAAATAAGAATCTCCCCCCAAAAAGTTCAAAGTAATGATCATAAAGATGCTCAGCCAACTCAGGAGAATGGATGAACACAGGGAGATTAACAGTGTTAGAAAACATAAAGAAGAACCATGTGAAGATGAAGAAAACAATAACTGAAATAAAAATACACTAGAAAAAATCAGATTGGAAGATACAGTGTAACAGACCAATAAACTAAAATATGGAGAAGAAGAAATAGCTCAAGCTGAACAGAAAAAAAAAAAAAAAAGAATTAAAAAAATAATGAGAGTTTAAGAACTTCTATGACAACATCAAGAAAACTAACATTCACTTTAAGGGTCCCAGAAGGAGAAGAAAAAGAGAAAGAGGCAGATAACTTATTTAAAGGAAAAATAGATGAAAACTTCCCTAACCTGTCAAAGGTAATGGACATGCAAGTCCAAGAAGCACAACTACTCCCAAATGAGATTAACTCTAAGAGTTCCACACCCAGACACATTATAATTAAGATGGTAAAAATTAAAGATAGGGAGAGAATATCAACAGCAGCAAGAGAAAAGCAGCTAGTTTTGAACAAAGGAACTCCCATAAGTCTATCAGCTGACTTTCAGCAGAATTATACAGGCCAAAGGGAGCACTATATAGTCAAACTGATGAGAAAAAACCCCTAAAACCCAGAATACTTTACCCAGCAAGACTATCATTCAGATTTAAATGAGAGATAAACTGTTTAATAGACCAGAAAAAGTTAAAAGAATTCAGAACCACTAAACCAGCTGTAAAAGAAATGTTAAAAATACTTCTCTAAGCAGAAAAGACAACTAGAAATATAAAATTATGACAGAAAATATATCATCCATTGAGGCAAATATACATTAAAGGTAGTAGATCAACCATGTAGAAAACTAACAAGAAGGTTAAAGAAAAAGTAGTAAAATTATTTCTATCCACAATAAGTGGTAAAAAGATACACAAAACAAAAAAGATAAAATATGATGTCCAAAATATTAATAGTCTGTGAGGGGGGACTAAAATGCAGAATTGTTTGAATTAAATGCATTTAAATTAAAAAGATAATCAACTTAAAATAATAAATAATATATATAAAGGTTGCTATATCCAAACTTCATGATAACCACAAACCAAAAACTTATAGTAGATACATGCACACAAAAGAGAAAGGAATCCAAACATGATAGATAGCCATCAAATCACAGGGGAAGAGAGCAAAAGAAGAAAGTAAGAAAAAGAACTAAAAAAAACACAAACAAAAAAGAAACCAGAAAACAAGTAAGAAAATGGCAATAAGTACGTTTCTTTTAATGATTATGTTAAATGTAATGGACTAAATGCTCCAGTCAAATGCACACAGTGCTAAACAAAAGTCCAGGGCCAGATATCTTCATAGGTGTACTCTACTAAACATTTTAGAAAGAGTTAACACCTACCCTTCTCAAACTATTTCAAAAAATTTCAGAGGAAAGAACACTTCCAAGCTCATTCTAGGAGTCCAGAATCACCCTAACACCCAAAAACGGAAAGACAACCAAAAAAAAAAGAAAATTACAAAATCACTGATGAACATAGCTGCAAAAATCATAAACAAAATATTAGCAAAGTTAATTAGTCAATATATTAAAAGGGTCATACACTATGATCAAGTGGTATCTATCCCATTGTCTATCCCAAGGATGCAAGAATGATTCAATATCAGCAAATCAATCAATGTAATAGTCCACACTAACAAACTGAAGAATAAAAATCCTATCATGTGTTCATCTCAATAGAAAGTTTTTGAAAAATTTTGATATTCATCTGTGATTTTAAAAAAAACTATCAACAAAGTGAGTATAAAAGAAATATTTTTCAACATTATTAAAGCTATATATGAGAAAGATACAAGCAATGTCATACTCAATGACAAGAAGCTGAAAACATTTTTTTCTTTAAGTTCAGGAACAAGACAAGGATGACTACTCCTTCCACTTTTATTCAACATAATATAGGAAGTCCTTGCTACAGCAATTATCAAGAAAAAGACATAAAGGAAATCTAAATTGGAAAGGAAGAAGTAATACTGCCATTGATTGCAGATGATATAATACAATATATCAAAAAAATTTTAAATGCTATCAACCAAAAAATATTAGAACTAATAAATGAGTTCAATAAAGTTGCAGGATACAAAATTAATACACACAAAAAATGTTGTATTTCTATATACTAGCAACAAACTATCAGAAAGAGAGACTTTTAAAAGAATCCCAATTACAATAATCTCAAAACAAATAAAATACCTAGAATAAATTTAACTAAGGAGGTAAAAGACCTGTACTCAAAAAGCTATAAGATATTGATGAAAGATATTGAAGAAGACACAAACATGTGCAAAGATACACTGTGCTCCCTCAAGCTGGTGAAATGTCACATCAGCTTCTGCTGCTGCATGCTCACCCCGCTCTCCACACCTCGCCACCATGCCCCCTGGCCTGAGTGAGCCACAGCCCCCGAATCAGCTGCTCCTTTAACCTCGTCCTGTCTGAGCGAACAGCAAACACCCTCAGGCAACCTACATGCAGAGGCCAGTCCAAATTGAAAGCTGAGCCCTGGGAGCTGTGTGAACAAGGAAGAGAAAGGGAAATTTCTCCTAGCAACCTCAGGAACAGAGGAGTAAATCTCCACAATCAACTTGTACCAGACATCTGTGGAATACCTGAATAAACAATGAATCATCCCAAATTGAGGAGGTAGACTTGGTAGCAAAGATATATATATATATATATATTTTTTTTTTTTCCCTTTTTCTCTTTGTGTAAGTGTATGGGTATGCTTCTGTGTGTGATTTTGTCTGTATAGGTTTGCTTTTACCATTTGTCTTAGGTTTTTATCTGTCCATTTTTTTGTTTGTTTTTTTACGTTTAAAATTTTTTCTTCATAATTATTTTTATTTTATATTGTTTTATTTTATTTTATCTTCTTTCTTTCTTTCTTTCTTTCTTTCTTTCTTTCTTTCTTTCTTTCTTTCTTTCTTTCTTTCTTTCTTTCTTTCTTTCTTTCTTTCTTTTTCTCCCTTTTATTCTGTGCTGTGTGAATGAAAGTCTCCTGGTGCTCCAGCCAGCCGTCAGGGCTGTGCCTCTGAGGTGGGAGATCCAAATTCAGGACACTGGTCCACAAGAGACCTCCCAGCTCCACGTAAAGTCAAATGGCGAAAATATCTCAGAGATCTCTGTCTCAATGCCAAGACCCAGCTTCACTCAACAACCAGTAAGATACAGTGCTGGGTAACCTATGCCAAACAGTGAGCAAGACAGGAACACAACACCATCCATTAACAGAGAGGCTGACTAAAATCATAAGGCCATGGACAACCCAAAACACACCACCAGACGTGGACCTGACCACCAGAAAGACAAGATCCAGCCTCATCCACCAGACACTAGTCCCCTCCACTAGGAAGCCTACACAACCCACTGAACCAACCATAGCCACTGGGGACAGACACCAAAAACAATGGGAACTATGAACCTGCAGCCTGTGAAAAGGACCCCAAAACACAGTAAGTTAAGCAAAATGAGAAGACAGAAAAACACACAGCAAATGAAGGAGCAAGGCAAAAATGCACCAGACCTAAAAACTGAAGGGGAAATAGGCAGTCTACCTGAAAAGAATTGAGAATAATGATAGTAAAGATGATCCAAAATCTTGGAAACAGAATAGAGAAAACACAAGAAACGTTTAACAAACAACTAGAAAAACTAAAGAGCAAACAAATAGTGATGAACAAAACAATAAATGAAATTAAAAGTTCTCTAGAAGGGATCCAGAGGAGTATAAATGACAGAAGAACGGATAAGTGACCTGGAAGATAAAATAATGGAAATAACTACTTCAGAGCAGAATAAAGAAAAAAGAATGAAAAGAATTGAGGACAGCTTCTGAGACAACAGTAAATGCACCAACATTAAAATTATAGGGGTCCCAGAAGAAGAATAGAAAAAGAAAGGGACTGAGAAAATATTTGAAGAGATTATAGTTGAAAACTTCCCTAATATGGTAAAGGAAATAGTTAATAAAGTCCAGTAAGCACAGAGAGTCCCATACAGGCTAAATCCAAGGAGAAACACGCCAGGACACATATTAATCAAAAAATCAAAAATTAAATACAAAGAAAAAATATAAAAACCAGCAAAGGAAAAACAACAAATAACACACAATGGAATCCCCATAAGGTTAACAGCTGATCTTTCAGCAGAAGCTCTGCAAGCCAGAAGGGAGTGGCAGGACATATTTAAAGTGATGAAGGAGAAAAAAACTTACAACCAAGATTACACTACCAAGAAAGGATCTCATTCAGATTTGATGTAGAAATTAAAAGCCTGACAGACAAGCAAATGCTAAGAGAATTCAGCACCAACAAACCAGCTCTACAACAAATGCTAAAGGAACTTCTCTAGGAAGGAAAGACAAGAGAAGGAAAAGATCTACAAAAACAAACCCAAACCAATTAAGAAAATGCTAATAGGAACATACATATCAATAATTACCTTAAATGTAAGTGGATTAAATGCTCCAACCAAAAGACATAGACTGGCTGAATGGATACAAAAACAAGACCCGTACACATGCTGTCTACCAGAGACCCACTTCAGACCTAGGAACACATACAGACTGAAATAGAGGGGATGGGAAAAGATATTCCATGCAAATGGAAATCAAAAACAACCTTGAGTAGCAATCTCATAGATTTTAAAATAAAGGCTATTACAAGAGACAAAGAAGGACACTACATAATGATCCAGGGATGAATCAAAAAAGAAGATATAACAATTGTAAATATTTATGCACCCAACATAAGAGCACCTCAATACATAAGGCAAGTACTAACAGCTATAAAGGGGGAAATCGACAGTAACACAATCATAGTAGGGGACTTTAACACACCACCTTCTCCAAAGGACAGATCATCTAAAATGAAAATAAATAAGGAAACACAAGCTTTAAATGATACATTAAACAAGATGGGCTTATTGATATTTATAGGACATTCCATTCAAAAATAAGAAAATACACTTTCTTCTCAAATGCTGATGAAACATTCTCCAGGATAGATCATATCATGGGTCATAAATCAAGCATTAGTTTATTTAAGAAAATGGGCATTAT
The DNA here is from genome assembly GCF_026419965.1 of Kogia breviceps. Lineage (NCBI taxonomy): Eukaryota > Metazoa > Chordata > Mammalia > Artiodactyla > Physeteridae > Kogia > Kogia breviceps. Next base: position 29,047,081 of record NC_081328.1, read on the forward strand.
ATCAAGTATCTTTCCTGACAACAACACTATGAGACAAGATATCAATTACAGGAAAAAATATGTAAAAAATATAAACACATGGAGGCAAAACAATACACTACTTAATAACCAGGAGATCACTGAAGAAATCAAAGAGGAATTCAAAAAAAATACCTAGAAACAAATGACAATGAAAACTTGATGACCCAAAACGTATGGGATGCAGCAAAAGCAGTTCTAAGAGAGAAGTTTATAGCAATACAATCCTACCTTAAGAAATAAGAAACATCTTAAATAAACAAACTAACCTTACACCTAAAGCAATTAGAGAAAGAAAAACAAAAAAACCCCAAAGTTAACAGAAGGAAATAAATCATAAAGATCAAATGAGAAATAAATGAAACACAAATGAAGGAAATGATAGCAAAAGTCAATAAAACTAAAAGCAGTTCTTTGAGAAGATAAACAAAATTGATAAACCATTAGGCAGATTCAAGAAGACAAAAAGGGAGAAGATACAAATCAATAGAATTAGAAATGAAAAATGAGAAGTAACAACTGACACTGCAGAAATACAAAGGATCATGAGAGATTACTACAAACAACTATATGTGAAAAGAATGGATAACTTGGAAGTAATGGACAAATTCTTAGAAATGCACAAATTCTGAGACTGAAGCAGGAAGAAATAGAATATATGAACAGACCAATCAAAAACACTGAAATTGAAACTGTGATTTAAAATCTTCCAACGAACAAAAGAGCAGGACGAGATGGCTTCAAAGGAGAATTCTATCAAACATTTAGAGAAGAGCTAACACCTATCCTTCTCAAACTCTTCCAAAATACAGCAGAGGGAGGAACACTCCCAAACTCATTCTACTAGGCCATCATCAGCCTGATACCAAAACCAGACAAAGATGTCACAGAGAAATAAAATTACAGGCCAATATCACTAATGAAAATAGATGCAAAAATCCTCAACAAAATACTAGCAAACAGAATCCAACAGCACATAAAAAGGATCGTATATCATGATCAAGTGGGGTTGATTCCACGAATGCAAGGATTCTTCAATATATGCCAATCAGTCAATGTGATACACCACATTAACAAATTGAAGGAGAAAAATCATATGATCATCTCAATAGATGCAGAGACAGATTTCAACACAATTCACCACAAATTTATGATAAAAATCCTGCAGAAAGTATGCATAGAGGGAACATTACTCAACATATTAAACACCATATATGAGAAACCCACAGCCAACATCGTCTTCAATGGTGAAAAACTGAAACCATTTCCACTAAGATCATGAACAACACAATGTTATCCACTCACACCACTATTATTCAACATAATTTTGGAATTTTTAGCCCCAGGTGTCAGAGAAGAAAAATAAATAAAAGAAATCCAAATTGGAAAAGAAGAAGTAAAGCTGTCACTGTTTGCAGATGGCATGATACTCTACCTAGAGAATCCTCAAGATGCTACCAGAAAACTACTAGAGCTAATCAATGAATCCATTAAAGTAGCAGGATACAAAATTAATGCACAGAAATCGCTTGCATTCTTATACACTAATGATGGAAAATCTGAAAGTGAAATTAAGAAAACACTCTCATTTACCATTTCAAACAAAAGAATAAAATATCTAAGAATAAACCTACCTAAGGCAACAAAAGACCTGTATGCAAAAAATTATTAGACACTGATGAAAGAAATTAAAGTTGAAGCAATTGATGGAAAGATAAACCATGTTCTTGGATTGGAAAAATCAACACTGTGAAAATGACTTCACTACCCAAAGCAATCTATAGATTCAATGCAATCCCTATTAAACTACCACTGGCAATTTTCACAGAACTAGAAAAAAAAATCACAATTTATATGGAAACACAAACAACCCTGAATAGCCAAAGCAATCTCGATAAAGAAAAACGGAGCTGTAAGAATCAGATTCCTTGATTTCAGATTATAATACAAAACTACAGTAAACAAGACAGTATGGTACTGATACAAAAACATTAATATAGATCATTGGAACAGGATAGAGAGCCCAGAGATAAACCCATGCACATATGGTCACCTTATCTTTGACAAAGAAGGCAAGAATACACAATGGAGAAAAGACAGCCTCTTCAATAAGTGGTGCTGGGAAAACTGGACAGTTACATATAAAGGTATGAAATTAAAACACTCCCTAACACCACACACAAAAATAAACTCAAAATTGATTAAAGACCTAAAAGTAAGGCTGGACACTATCAAACTCTTAGAAGAAAACACAGGCAGAACACTCTATGACATAAATCACAGGAAGATCCTTTTTTACCCACCTCCTAGAGAAATGGAATAAAAGTAAAAATAAACATAGGGGGCCTAATGAAACTTAAAAGCTTTTGCACAGCAAAGACAACCATGAACAACATGAAAAGACAACCCTCAGAATGGGAGAAAATAGGTGCAAATGAAACAACTGACAAAGGATTAATTTCCAAAATTTACCAGCAGCTCAATATCAAAAAAAGAAATGACCCAATCCAAAAATGGGCAGAAGACCTAAATAGACATTTGTCCAAGAAGATATACAGATCAGATTGCCAGCAAGCATATGAAAGAATGCTCAACATCATTAATCATTAGAGAATTACAAATGAAAACTACAATGAGATATCATCTCACACTGGTCAGAATGGCCATCATCAAAAAATCTACTAACAATAAATGCTGGAGAGGGTGTGGAGAAATGGGAACCCTTTTGCACTGTTGGTGAAAATGTAAATTGATACTGCCACTATGGAGAACAGTATGGAGGTTCATTAAAAAACTAAAAATAGAACTGCCATATGACCCAGCAATTCCACTACTGGGCATATACCCTGAGAAAACAATAATTCAAAGAGTCATGTACCAAAATATTCATTGCAGCTCTATTTACAGTAGCCAGGACATGGAAGCCACCTAAGTGTTCATCAACAGACAAATGGATAAAGAAGATGTGGCACATATATACAATGAAATATTACCTGGCCATAAAAAGAAGCTTAATTGAGTTATTTGTAGTGAGGTGGATGGACATAGAGTCTGTCATACAGAGTGAAGTAAATCAGAAAGAGAAAAACAAATACTGTATGCTAACACATATGTGGAATTAAAAAAAGTAAAGAGAAGAAAGATAAAATGTTCATGAAGAACCTAGGGGCAAGATGGGAATAATGACACAGACCTACTAGAGCATGGACTTGAGGATATGGGGAGGGAGAAGGGTAAGCTGTAACAAAGTGAAACAGTTGCATGCACATATATACACTACCAAATGTAAAATAGATAGCTAGTGGGAAGCAACCACATAACACAAGGTGTCAGCTCAGTGCTTTGTGACCACTTAGAGGGGTGGGATAGGGAGGGTGGGAGGGAGGGAGACACAAGAAGGAAGAGCTATGGGAAAGTATGTATATGTATAACTGAATCCTTTGTTATAAAGCAGAAACTAGCACACCATTTTAAAGCAATTATACTCCAAAAAAGATGTTAAAAAAAGAAAACAAAATGATACAATGTGCTCATGGGTTGGAAGAATAAGTATTGTAACAATGATCATACTCCCAAAGGTAAAATACACATTAAATGTAATCCTTATGAAAATACATTTGGCCTTTTCAGAGAACTAGAACAAATAATTCTGATATTCACATGGAAATACAGTAGACTTTGAATAGCAAAAACACTTTTGAGAAAGAAGAACAGGCTGGAGGCATCACAGTTTCTGATTTTAAACTATGCTACAAAGCTACAGTAATCAAAACAGTATGGGCAGGCCAATTAGCTACCCACCAGTGGGACACGACCCAGCTCTAGCCACCAGTAGGCAACAAACAGACTCTCCCATCAGAAATGTGCACAAACCTCTTAGACAGCCTCATCCATCAGTGGGCAGACAGCAGAAGAAAAAAAAAAAAAAAAAAAAAAACTATAGTCCTGTACCCTGAGGAACAGAAACTGCAATCACAGAAAATTAGACAAAGAATATGTCCCAGATGAATGGAGAAGATAAAACTTGAGAACAGTTAACTGAAATGGAGAAAGAAAACCTACAAGAAAAACAATTCAGAATAAAAATAGTGAAGATTATCCAAGATATTGGAAAAAGAATGTAGGTAAGGATCAAGAAGATACAAGAAATGTTTAACATAGATCTAGAAGAACTTAAGAACAAACAAAGATGAATAGTGAAACAACTGAAATGATAAATACTCTAGAAGGAATCAACAACTGAATAACTGAAGCATAAGAAAGGCTAAATGAGCTGAAAGACAGAAAGGTAGAAATAACTTCTGAAGAACAGAATAAAGAGAAAAGAATGAAAGAAATAAAGACAGTCTAACAGGCCTCTGGGGCAACAGAGGGATAAGATTTAGAGAAAGGACCTGAGAAATATTTGAAGAGATAATGGCTGAAAACTACCCTAACATGAGAAAGGAAACAGTCACCGAAGTCCAGGAAACATAGAGAGTCCCAGGTAGGATAGATTCAAAGAGGAACATGCTCAGACACATAGTAATCAAATTGACAAAATTTAAAGAGAAAGAAAAAAAATATTAAAAGGAGCAAATGAAAAGCAACACATATCATACAAGGCAACTCCCATAAGGTTAGCAGCTGATTTCTCAGCAGAAACTCTGCAGGCCAGAAGGAGATGGGACAATTTAAAGAGATAAAAGGGAAGAAACCACAACCAAGAATACTGTACCTAGCAAGGCTCTCATTCAGATTTGATAGAGGAATCAAAATTTTTCAAACAAGCAAAAGGTAAAAGAATTCAGCACTACCAGACAAGCTTTGCAACAAATGCTAAATAAACTTCTCTAAGCAGAAAAGAAAAGGCCAGAACCATAAACAGGAAAATTACAAATGGAAAAGCTCACTAGTAAAGGCAAATAAACAGTAAATATAGGAAATCATCCACACACAAATATGGTATCAAAACCAGCAATTGTGAGAAGAGGAGAGCACAGGTGCAGGATTTTGGAAATGCACTTGAAATAAAACACCAGCAACTTATATCAATCTTGTTTATACGCAGACTGCTATATCAAAACCTCATAGTAACTGCAAACTGAAAATCTACAATAGATAAACACACACAAAAGCAAAAAGAATCCAAATACAATGCTAATGGTAGTCATCAAATTACAAGAGAAGAGAACAAAAGAGAAAAGAAAGAAAAAAGACCTACAAAAGCAAATCCCAAACAATTAATAAAATGACAATAAAAACATATATATTAATAATTACCTTAAACATAAATGGATTAAATACTCCAACAAAAATACACAGACTGGTTGAATGGATACAAACAAAAATCCATAAATATTCTGTCTACAAGAGACCCACTTCAGACCTAGGGACACATACAGACTGAAATTGAGGGAAAAGAAAATGATATTCCATGCAAATGGAAATCAAAAGAACACTGGAGTAGCAATATTCATATCAAAAAAATACAATTTAAAATAAAATCTTCTGTAATAGACAAAGACTGACACTACATAATGATCAAGGGAACAATCTGAGCAGAAGATATAACAATTGTAAATATATATGTACCCAACATAGGAGCACCCCAATATATAAGGCAAATACTGACAGCCATAAATGGAGAAATCAACAGTAACAAAATAATAGTGGGAGATTTTAACACAGCAGTTTCATCAATGGGCAGATCATACAGACAGAAGATTGATAAGGAAACACAGGCCTTAAATAACACATAAGAGCAGATCGACTTAACTAATATTTAGAGAACATTCCATCCAAAAGTAGAATACATATTCTTCTCAAGTGCTCATGGAACATTCTCCAGGATTGATCATGTTGGGCCACAAAGTGAAACTGTAACCTTAAGAAAACTGAAATCATATCAAGCATCTTTTCTGACCACAATGCTGATAATCAATTAGAAGGGAAAAAAATGTAAATAGCACTTGGAAGCTAAACCATATACTACTAAACAACCAATGGATCACTGAAGAAATCCAAGAGGAAATAAAATACCTAGAGACAAATGAAAATGAAAGCACAATGATCCAAACACCTATGGAATGCAGCAAAAGCAGTTCTAAGAGGAAAGTTTATAACATTACAGTCTTACCTAGGGAAAAAAGAAAAATCACTTTACACCTAAGCCAACTAGAGAAAAACTGAGCAAAACCCCAAATTAGCAGAAGGAAAGAAATCATAAAGAGCAAAGCAGATATAAATGAAATAGAAACAAGAAACCAATAGAAAAGATCCATGAAACTAAAAGCTGGTTCTTTGAAAAGGTAAACAAAATTGACTAAACTTTAGCCAGTCTAATGAAGAAAAAAAAGAGGGCTGAAATCAGTAAAATTAGAAATGCAAAAGGAGAAGTTACAACAGACACCACAGAAATACAAAGGATCATGAGACTACTACAAGCAATTGTATGCCAACAAAATGGAAAACCTGGAAGAAATGGACAAATTCTTAGAAAGGTACAGCCTCCCAAGACAGAAACAGGACAAAACAGAAAATATGAACAGTCCAATCACAAATACTAAATTTGATTTTAAAACTCCCAACAAACAAAAGTGCAGGACCTGCTGGCTTCACAGGTGAATGTTACCAAGAATTTAGCAAAGGGTTATTACCCATCCTTCTGAAACTCTTCAAAAAATCGCAGGGAAAAAATACTCCCAAATTCATTCTATGAGGCCACCATCACCCTGACACCAAAACCAAAAATATTGCACAGAAAGAAAATAACAGGCCAGTATCACAGATGAACATAGATACAAAACTCCTCAACAAAATACTAGCAAACTGAATCAAACAATACATCAAAAGGTTCATACACAATGATCGTGAGATTTATCCCAGGGATGCAAGGAATTTTCAGTATCCATAAATCAATCCATGTGACAGATCACATCAACAAATTGATGAATATAAACAATATGATCATCTCAATAGATGCAGAAAATCTTTTGACAAAATCCAACAGCAATTTATGATAAAAACTCTCCAGAATGTGGACATAGAGGGAACAAACCTCAACATAATATAGGCCATATATGAGAGACCTATAGGTAACATCATACTCAATGGTGAAATGCTGAAAGCATTTCCTCTAAGACCAGGAACAAGGCAAGATATCCATTTTCACCATTTTTATTCAGCATAGTTTTGGAAATTCTAGCCACAGCAATCAGAGAAGAAAAAGTAATAAAAGGAATCCAAACTGGAAAAGAAATTAAACCGTCACTTTGCAGTTGACATGATATTATACATAGAAAATCCTAAAGTTGCTACCACAAAACTACTAGAGCACATCAATGTATTTCATAATGCTGCAAGATACAAAATCAATACACAGAAATCTGTTGCAATTCTATACACTAATAACAAAAGATGAGAATGATAAGTTAAAGAAAACATCCCATTTACCATCACATCAAAAAGAAAGCTAGGTTTATACCTAGGAATAAAACTACATAAGAAGACAAAAGAGCTGTTCTCCAAAATGTGTAAGACACTGATGAAAGAAATCAAAGATGAGGAGACAGCTTAAAGATGGCGGAAGAGTAAGATGGGGAGATCTCCTTCCTCCTAACAGAGACATCAGAAATACATCTACCTGTGGAACTTCCCCTATAGAACACCCACGGAACACTGGCAGAAGACCTCAGACCTCCCAAAAGGCAAGAAACTCCCCACATACCTGGGTAGGGCAAAAGAAAAAAGAATAAACAGAGACAAAGAATAGGGACAGGTCCTACACCAGTGGGAAGGAGCCGTGAAGGAGGAAAGATTCCCACACACTAGAAGCTGCTTCGTGGGCAGAGACTGCAGGTGGCAGAGGGGGAAACTCCGGAGCCCCGGAAGAGAGCGCAGCCACAGGGTCCGGAGGGCAAAGTGGAGAGATTCCCACAGAGGATCGGTACTGACCAGCACTCACCAGCCTGAGAGGCTTGTATGCTCCCCCACCGGAGCAGGCAGGGGCCAGGAGCTGAGGCTCAGGCTTCAGCCGGGTCCCAGGGAAAGGTCTGCAGTTGGCAGAGTGAAAACAGCCTGAAGGCGTTAGTGCACCACGGCTGTCCGGGAGGGAGTCCGGTTGAAGTCTGGAGCTGCCGAAGATGCAAGAGACCTTTTCCCTCTTTGCTTCATGGGCGAGAGGAGAAGGGATTAAGTGCACCACTTAAAGGAGCCCCAGAAACGGGTGCGGAGCTGCCGAAGAGACAAGAGACTTTTTCTTGCCTCTTTGCTTCCTTGGGCGCGAGGAGAGGGGATTAAGAGCACCACGTAAAGGAGCTCCAAAAACGGGTGTGAACCGTGGCTATCAGCATGGACAGTAGAGACGGGTGGGGATGCTAACGTTGCTGCTGCCGCCACCAAGAGGTCTGTGGGTGACACAGGTCACTCTCCACACCAGCCCTCCCAGGAGCCCGTGCAGCCCGCCACTGCCGGGGTCCTGGGATCCAGGGACAGCTTCCCCAGGAGAACGTGCGGTGCGCCTTGGGCCGGTGCAGCATCACTTCAACCTCTGCTGCCGCGGAATTGCCCTGCACCCATGCCACTCCCTCCCCCCAGCCTGAGTGAGCCAGAGCCCCCGAATCAACTGCTCCTTTAACCCCGTCCTGTCTGAGCGAAGGGCAGACGCCCTCGGACGACCTACCCACACTGGCGGGGCCAAGTCCAAAGCTGAAACCCAAGGAGCTATGTGAACAAAGAGGACAGTGGGAGGTCTCTCCCAGCAGCCTCAGAAGTGGTGTATTAAAGCTCCACAATCAACTTGAAGTGCCCTGCATCTGTGGAAAACCTGAATAGACAACGAATCATCCCAAGTTGAGGAGGTGGACTTTGGGAGCAAGATATACTATTATTTTCCCCTTTTTTCTTTTTGTGTGTATATGTGTGCTGCAGTGTGAGATTTTGTCTGTATAGCTTTGATTTCACCATTTGTCCTAGGGTTAGACTGACCCGTTTTTCTGTTTTTTTTTTTTTTTTAATAGAAATTTTTGTTCTTAATAATATTTTTTATTTTAATAACTATACTTTATCCTACTTTATTTTGTCTTCTCCCTTTCCTTCTTCCTTCCTTTCTTCCCTCCTTCCTTCCTTCCTCCCTTCTTTCCTCTCTTCCTTCCTCCCTTCCTTCCTCTCCTCCTTCCTTCCATCCTTTCTTGTTTTCTTCCTTCCTTCATTTCTTACTTCCTTTCTTCCTTCCTTCCTCCCTTCTGTTCTTCCTTCCTCCCTTCCTTTCTTCCTTCCTCCCTTCCTTTCTTCCTTCCTTCCTTCCCTCCCTCTCTCCTTCCTTCCATCCTTCTTTCCTTCCTTCCTTTTCTTTCCTTTCTATATTTTCTCCCTTTTATTTTGAGCCATGTGGATTAAAGTCTCTTGGCGGCCCAGCCAAGAACAAGGGCTGTGTCTCTGAGGTGTGAGAACCAACCTCAGGACACCGGTCCACAAGAGACCTCCCAGCTCCATGCAATATCAAACGGCGAAAATCTCCCAGAGATCTCCATCTCAACACCAAGACACAGCTTCACTCAAGGACCAGCAATGAACAGTGCTGGACACCCTATGCCCAACAAAGAGCAAGACAGGTCTACAGCCTGATCCATTAGCTGAGAGGCTGCCTAAAACCATAATAAGGCTACCAACATCCCCAGACACACCACCAGACGTGGACCTGCCCACCAGAAAGACAAGATCCAGCCTCATCCACCAGAACAGAGGTACTAGTCCCCCCAACCAGGAAACCTACTCAACCCACTGAACCAACCTTAGCCACTGGGGACAGCCACCAAAAACAACGGGAACTATGAAACAGCAGCCTGCAAAAAGGAGACCCCAAACACTGTAAGATAAGCAAAATGAGAAGACAGAAAAACACACAGCAGATGAAGGAGCAAGATAAAAACACACCAGACCTAACAAATGAAGAGGTAATAGCCAGTCTACCTGAAAAAGAATTCAGAATAATGATAGTAAAGATGATTCAAAATCCTGGAAATAGAATAGACAAATTGCAAGAAAGAGTTAACAAGGACCTAGAAGAAATAAAGAGGAAGCAAGCAATGATGAGCAACACAATAAATGAAATGAAAAATACTCTAGATGAGATCAATAGCCGAATAACTGAGGCAGAAGAATGGATAAGTGACCTGGAAGATAAAATAGTGGAAATAACTACTGCAGAGCAGAAGAAAGAAAAAAGAATGAAAAGAACTGAGGACAGTCTCAGAGACCTCTGGGACAACATGAAACACACCAACATTCGAATTATAGGGGTCCCAGAAGAAGAAGAGAAAAAGGAAAGGACTGAGAAAATATTTGAAGAGATTATAGTTGAAAAGTTCCCTAATATAGGAAAGGAAAGAGTCAATCAAGTCCAGGAAGCACAGAGAGTCCCATACAGGATAAACCCAAGGATAAACATGCCAAGACAAATAATAATCAAACTGTCAAAAATGAAATACAAAGAAAACACATTAAAAGCAGCAAGGGAAAAACAACAAATAACACACAAGGGAATCCCCATAAGATTAACATCTGATCTTTCAGCAGAAACTCTACAAGCCAGAAGGGAGTGGCAGGATATATTTAAAGTGTTGAAGGAAAAAAACCTACAACCAAGATTACTCTACCCAGCAAGGATCTCATTCAGATTTGATGGAGAAATTAAAACCTTTACAGACAAGCAAAAGCTGAGAGAGTTCAGCACCACCAAATCAGCTCTACAACAAATGCTAAAGGAACTTCTCTAGGCAGGAAACACAAGAGAAGGAAAAGACCTACAAGAACAACCCGAAACAATTAAGCAAATGGTAATAAGAACATACATATCGATAATTACCTTAAATGTAAATGGATAAAATGCTACCACCAAAAGACACAGACTGGCTGAAGGGATACAAAAACAAGACCCAGATATATGCTGTCTACAAGAGACACACTTCTGACATAGGGAAACATACAGACTGAAAGTGAGGGGATAGAAAAAGATATTCCATGCAAATGGAAATCAGAAGAAAGCTGGAGTTGCAATTCTCATATCAGACAAAGTAGACTTTAAAATAAAAACTATTACAAGAGACAAAGAAGGACACAACATAATGATCAAGGGATCGATCCATGAAGAAGATATAACAATTGTAAATATTTATGCACCCCACATAGGAGCACCTCAATACATAAGGCAAATACTAACAGCCTTAAAAGGGGAAATCGGGCTTCCCTGGTGGCGCAGTGGTTGAGAATCCGCCTGCCGATGCAGGGGACACGGGTTCGTGCCCCGGTCTGGGAAGATCCCACGTGCCGCGGAGCAGCTGAGCCCGTGAGCCATGGCCACTGAGCCTGCGTGTCCGGAGCCTGTGCTCCGCAATGGGATAGGCCACAGCAGTGAGAGGCCCGCATACCACAAAAAAAAAAAAAAAGGGGGGTAATCGACAGTAACACAATCATAGCAGGGGACTTTAACACCCCACTTTCACCAATGGGCAGATCATGCAAAATGATAATAAATAAGGAAACACAAGCTTTAAATGATACATTACACAAGACGGATTTACTTGATTTTTATAGGACATTCAATCCAAAAACAACAGAATACACATTATTCTCAAGTGCCCATGGAACATTCTCCAGGATAGATCATATCTTGGGTCACAAATCTAGCCTTGGCAAATATAAGAAAATTGAAATTGTATCAAGTATCTTTTCCGACCAGAACGCTATGAGACTAGATATCAATTACAGGAAAAGATCTGTAAAAAATACGAACACATGGAGGCTAAACAATACACTACTTAATAACGAAGTGATCACTGAAGAAATCAAAGAGGAAATCAAAAAATACTTAGAAAAAAATGGCAATGGAGACATGACAACCCAAAACCTATGGGATACAGCAAAAGCAGTTCTAAGAGGGAAGTTTATAGCAATACAATGCTACCTTAAGAAACAGGAAACATCTCGAATAAACAACCTAACTTTGCACTTAAAGCAATTAGAGAAAGAAGAACAAAAAACCTCCAAATTTAGCAGAAGGAAAGAAATCATAAAGATCACATCCGAAATAAATGAAAAAGAAATGAAGGAAACAGCAGCAAAGATCAATAGAAGTAAATGCTGGTTCTTTGAGAAGATAAATAAAATTGATAAACCATTAGCCAGACTCATCAAGAAAAAAAGGGAGAAGACTCAAATCAATAGAATTAGAAATGAAAAAGGAGATGTAACAACTGACACTGCAGAAATACAAAGGATCATGAGAGATCACTACAAGCAACTGTATGCCAATAAAATGGACAACCTGGAAGAAATGGACAAATCTTAGAAATGCAAAAGCTGCCGAGGCTGAACCAGGAAGAAATAGAAAATATGAACAGACCAATCTCAAGCACTGAAATTGAAACTGTGATTAAAAATCTTCCAACAAAGAAAAGCCCAGGACCAGATGGCTTCACAGGCGAAATCTATCAAACATTTATAGAAGAGCTAACACCTATCCTTCTCAAACTCTTCCAACAGATAGCAGAGGGAGGAACATTCCCAAACTCATTCTATGAGGCCACCATCACCCTGATACCAAAACCAGACAAAGACGTCACAAAGAAAGAAAACTACAGGCCAATATCACTGATGAACATAGATGCAAAAATCCTCAACAAAATATTAGCAAACAGAATCCAACAGCACATTAAAAGGATCATGCACCATGATCAAGTGGGGTTTATTCCAGGAGTGCAAGGATTCTTCAATATACGCAAATCAATCAACATGATACACCATATCAACAAACTGAAGGAGAAAAACCAAATGATCATCTCAATAGATGCAGAGAAAGCTTTTGACAAAATTCAACACTCTTTTAGGATAAAAACCCTGCAGAAAGTAGGCATACAGGGAACTTTCCTCAACATAATAAAGGCCATATATGACAAACCCACAGCCAGCATCATTCTCAATGGTGAAAAACTGAAACCATTTCTACTAAGATCAGGAAAAAGACAAGGTTGTCCACTCTCACCACTCTTATTCAACCTAGTTTTGGAAGTTCTAGCCACAGCAATCAGAGAAGAAAAAGAAATAAAAGGAATCCAAATAGGAAAAGAAGAAGTAAAGCTGTCACTCTTTGCAGATGACATGATACTATCCATAGAGAATACTAAGGATGTTACCAGAAAACTACTAGAGCTACTCAATGAATTTGGGAAAGTAGCAGGATCCAAAATTAATGCACAAAAATCTCTGGCATTCTTATACACTAATGATGAAAAATCTAAGAGTGAAATTAAGAAAACACTCCCATTTACCATTGCAACAAAAAGAATATAATATCTAGGAATAAACCTACCTAAGGAGACAAAAGACTTGTATGCAGAAAACTATAAGACACTGATGAAAGAAATTAAACATGATACAAATAGGTGGAGAAATATACGATGTTCTTGGATTGGAAGAATCAACATTGTTAAAATGACTCTATTACCCAAAGCAATCTACAGATTCAATGCAATCCCTATCAAATTACCACTGGCATTTTTCACAGAACTAGAACAAAAAATTTCACAATTTGTATGGAAACACAAAAGACCCTGAATAGCCAAAGCAGTCTTGAGAATGAAAAATTGAGCTGGAGGAATCAGGCTCCCAGACCTCAGACTATACTACAGAGCTACAGTAATCAAGACAGTATGGTACTGATACAAAAACAGAAATATAGATCAATGGGACAGGATAGAAAGCCCAGAGATAATCCCACACACATATGGTCACCTTATCTTTGATAAAGGAGGGAAGGATATACAGTGGAGAGAAGACAGCCTCTTCAATAAGTGGTGCTGGGAAAACTGGAGAGCTACATTTAAAAGTGTGAAATTAGAACACTCCCTAACACTACACACAAAAATAAACTCAAAATGGGTTAAAGACCTAAATGTAAGGCCAGACACTATCAAACTCTTAGAGGAAAACATAGACAGAACTCTCTATGACATAAATCACAGCAAGATCCTTTTTGACCCATCTCCTAGAGAAATGGAAATAAAACCAAAAATAAACAAATGGGACCTAATGAAACTTAAAAGCTTTTTCACAGCAAAGGATACCATAAAGAAGACCAAAAGACAACCCTCAGACTGGGAGAAAATATTTGCAAATGAAGCAACTGACAAAGGATTAATCTCCAAAATTTATAAGCAACACAGGCAGCTCAATAACAAAAAAACAATCAACCCAATCCAAAAATGGGCAGAAGAATTAAACAGACATTTTTCCAAAGAAGATATCCAGATTGCTAACAAACACATGAAAGAATGCTCAACATCATTAGTCATTAGAGAAATGCAAATCAAAGCTACATTGAGATATCATCTCACACCGTTCAGATTGGCCATCATCAAAAACTCTAGAAACAATAAATGCTGGAGAGGGTGTGGAGAAAAAGGTACCCTCTTGCACTGCTGGTTGGAATGTAAATTGATACAGCCACTATGGAGAACAGTATGGAGGTTCCTTAAAAAACTACAAAAAGAACTACCATAAGACCCAGCAATCCCACTACTGGGCATATACCCTGAGAAACCCATAATTCAAAAAGAGTCATGTACCAAAATGTTCATTGCAGCTCTATTTATGATAACCAGGACATGGAAGCAACCTAAGTGTCCATCAACAGATGAATGGATAAAGAAGATGTGGCACATATATACAATGGAATATTACTCAGCCATAAAAAGAAATGAAACTGAGTTATTTGTGGTGAGGTGGTGAGACCTGGAGTCTGTCATACAGAGTGAAGTAAGTCAGAAGGAGAAAAACAAATACTGTATGCTAACACATATATATGGACTCTAAGGAAAAAAAAATGTCACGAAGAGACTAGTGGTCGGACGGGAATAAAACACAGACTTACTAGAGCATGGACTTGAGGATATGGGGAGGGAGAAGGGTAAGGTGTGATGAAGTGAGAGAGTGGCAGGGACATATATACGCTACCAAATGTAAATTAGATAGCTAGTGGGAAGCTGCCGCATAGCACAGGGAGATCACCTCTGTGCTTTGTGACCACCTAGAGGGGTGGGATAGGGAGGGTTGGAGAGAGGGTGATGCAAGAGGGAAGAAATATGGGAACATATGTATATGTATAACTGATTCACTTTGTTGTAAAGGAATAACTAACACACTCTTTTAAAACACTTATACTCCAATAAAGTTGTTTAAAATATTTGAAAAAAAAAAGAAATCAAAGATGACACAGATAGAGAGATATACCATATTCATGGATTAGAAGAATCAATATTATAAAAATGACTACACTACCCAAGGCAATCTACAGATTCAATGCAATCCCTATCAAATTACCAGTGGCATTTTTCACAGAATTAGAACAAAAAATATTAAAATTTGTATGGAGACAAAAAAGACTGCGAGTATCCAAAGCAATCTTGAGAAAGAAAAACAGAGCAGGAGGAAACATGCTGTCTGGCTTCAGACTATACTACAAAATAATATGGTTCTGACACCAAAAACAGAAATATAGATCAATGGAACAGGATAAGATGTCCAGAAATAAACCCATGTAACTATGGTTAATTAATCTATGACAGAGGAGGCAAAACTATAAAATGAATGAAAGACATTCTCTCTAATAAATTGTGCTTGAAAACTGGCAGCTACAATTAAAAAATGAAACTAGAACATTCTTTAACATTATACATAAAAATAATTCTAAAATGGATAAAAGACCTAAATGTAAGACCAGATACTATAAAACTCTTATAGGAAAATATAGGCAGAACACTCTGATATAGATCATAGCAAGATATTTTTTGATCCCCTCCTTGGGTAATGGAAAACAAAAATAAATAAATGGGGCCTGATTAAACTCAAAATCTTTTGCACAGCAAAGGAAACCATAAACAAAATGAAAAGACAACCCACAGAATTGGAGAAAATATAGGCAACTGATGCGACTAATAAGTGATTAGACTCCAAAATTTACAAAGAGCCAAAGCAGCTCAATAAAAAAAAAGAGAAAAATGGGCAGAAGACCTAAAGAGACATCTCTCCAAAGAAGACATACAGATGGTTAAGAGACACATGAAAAGATGTCCAACATCACTAATTATTTGGTAAATGCAAATCAAAACTACTATGAGATATCACCTCACACCAGCCAGAATGGCCAACATCAAAAAATCTGCAAGGGCTTCCCTGGTGGTGCAGTGATTGAGAATCCACCTGCCGATGCAGGGGACACGGGTTTGTGCCCCGGTCTGGGAAGATCCCACATGCCGCAGAGTGGCTGGCCCCGTGAGCCGTGGCCACTGAGCCTGCACGTCCGGAGCCTGTGCTCTGCGGCGGGAGAGGCCACAACAGTGAGAGGCCCGTGTATCACAAAAAAAAAAAAAAAAAAAATCTGTAAACAATAAATACTGAAAAGGGTGTCGGGGAAAGTAAACTCTCCTACACTTTTGAGGGAATGTAAATTGGTACAGCCACTATGGAGAACAGTATGGAGGTTCCTTAAAAAACTAAAAATAAAGCTACCATATGATTCAGCAATCCTATTCTTGGGTGTATATCCAAAGAAAAACATGGTTCAAAAGGATACATACACCCCAATGTTCACTGCAGCACTGTTTACAGTAGCCAAGACATGGAAGCAACTTAAATGTCCACTGACAAAAGAATGGATAAAGAAGATGTGGTACATATATACAATGGAATATTACTCACCCATTAAAAGGAATGAAATAATGTCATTTACAGCAACATGAATGGACCTTCACTTTACTAAGTGAAGTAAAGCAGACAAGGAAAGATAAATATCATATGATATAGCTTATATGTGGAATATAAAAATAAACAATGGTACAGATGAACTTATTTATAAAACAGAAACAGACTCACAGACTTAGAGAACAATCTTATGGTTACCACGGGGAAAGGGTAGAGGGGAGGGATAGACTGGAATTTTGGTATTGGTGTGTACACCCTGCTATATTTAAAATAAAATGCCTTAATATGAAATTTTTAAAAACTGTATGAGTACTAGTACAAAAACAGAAATATTCCTCAATCGAGCAGAATATAGAGCCCAGAATTGAACTCACACTTCTATGGTCAATCAATCTGTGACAAAGGAGGCAAGAATAATCAATGGGGAAAAGACAGCCTCTTCAATAAATTGTGTTGTTAAAACTGAACAGCTACCTGCAAAAGAATCAAATTAGACTACTCTCTCACACCAAATATAACAATAAACTCAAAATGCATTAAAGACTTAAATGTAAAACCTGAAACCATAAAACTCCTAGAAGAAAACATAGGCAGTACTCTCTTTGATATCTGTTTTAGCAATAATTTTTGGATATGTCCCCTCAGGCAAAAGCAATCAAATGGAACTACATTAAACGAAAAAGTTTTTGCACAGCTAAGGAAACTATTAACAAAACTAAAGGAATACCTACATAATGGGTGAAGATATTGGAAACAATATTTCTGAAAAGGTCAATATCCAAAATATAAAAAGAACTCATTCAACTCAAAAGAAAACCTATTAAAAGTGGGCAGAAGGCTGGAAAAACTTTTTTCTGAAGCCATACAAATGGGCAACAGACACATGAAAAGATGCTCAACATTCTTTTTTTTTTTTGTGTGTGTGTGTGTGTGTGGTACACAGGCCTCTCACTGTTGTGGCCTCTCCCATTGCAGAGCGCAGGCTCTGGACGCACAGGCTCAGCAGCCATGGCTCACGGACCCAGCTGCTCTGCGGCATATGGGATCTTCCCGGACCGGGGCACGAACCCATGTTCCCTGCATCGGCAGGCGGATTCTCAACCACTGCACCACCAGGGAAGCCTGATGCTCAACATTCTTAATCATCAGGGAAATGTAAATCAAAACCACAATGAGATACTACCTCACACCTATAAGAATAGTTGTTGTGAAAAAGACAACAAATGATAAATGCTGGAGAGGATGTGGAGAAAAGGGAACACTTATGCACTATTGGTGTGAATGTAAATTGGTGCAACCACTATGGAAAATATTATAAAATTTCCCTAATAAATTAAAAATAAAACTGTTCTATCCAGTAATTTCATTTCTGAATATTTTTCCATAGAAAACAAAAACACAAATTCAAAAAGATATATACACTGCAGTATTCATTGCAGTATTATTTATAATCACCAAGATATGGGAACAACCTAAGTGCCCACTGATAGATAAATGGGTAAGGAATATGTGCTATGTTTATACAACAGATTATTAACCATAAAAAAGAATAAAATCTTACCATTTTCAACAACATGGATGGACCTGGAGGGTATTATGCTAAATGAAATAAGCCAGACAGAGAAAGAGAAATACTGTATGATTTCACTGATATGTGGAATCTGAAAAACACAAGAAATGAATAAATGTAGCAAAACATAATAGACTCATAGATACAGAGAACTAACAGGTGGTTGCCAGAGAGGAGGTGGGTGGGGGGGATGAGAGAAATAGTTGAGGGAAATTAAGAGGTACAAACTTCCAGTTAGTTATAAAATAAATCAGTCACATAGATGTAATGTACAGCATAAGACATATGTCAATAATTTTTTAATAACTTTGCATGGTGACAGATTGTAACTAGACTTATCTTGTTATCATTTTTAATCTATAAAAATATCAAGTCACTATGTTATACACTGAAACTAATATAATGTCAATTACACTTCAATAAAAAAAAAAAATCCTGTCTTTATCTGCCTGCAGTTTTGAGGTTAAACAACCTCTCTTTTTAAAAACACACACCTCCCCATTTCCTCAAATATATATGAGTGGAAATAAACTATTCCTAAACTTGGACAGTTGGTGTTATCCTTTTTGATTTCTAAACATCTAAATTGTGGATCCTGGACTAGGACGTCTGCTCCTGTATCTACAAAAACTCTGTTACTTCCTGTCTCAATAGAAAATCCTAAATTTGGCCTCACACCTGTTTATGCAAGTAAAGGTCTCTTGATCTGTTTTTGGTGTCTTCTGACAATAAAAGAAGGAAATGAGTGATTTAGTTATATCTATATTTTGTATTTGGTAACTCCCAACATAAAAAATATCTCAACATTCACAACACACACACACACACACACACACACACACAAATCTCGCTTCTGACAATGAAAGAAAACAAATGAACAAATAGGGAAATGCAGGATGGCTAAGATGAAACATAGATGGATCATAATAACAATATGCTTTTTTTCTTTGGTTTGTTTTTGTTGTTGATTTTGCTTTTGCTTGATAGCAATGCACACTTCTAAAAGTAACATTTCCTTTAATCAGGCCCAATACCTTGGAAGAGAGCCCATGAGGGCATAGTTGATGATTGAATTCCCACAGCTTTCAAAATACTATTTTCCCTCACTGAGCTGTCAACCCTCAAGGGCAGAAACTGTAGATTGTGAATACATGGCTGTAGTCTAGCAGTACAGCATATTCTTTGGTCTTGAGAAAATTGAAAAAAACTGCCTGTAGTTGCAGTGGTTTCATGTTCAGAAATCAAGAGGAATTTCCAAATGTAAAATTTATCACTGATGGAATCTAAGTAGAGCAACAGAGCTCATATGGAAAATCTATAAACAAACTTCAAGTGACGGTCTTACCCAAGACTGTAGATTTTATATATCTTGGGCTGAGAGGTCCAGAGACATATTTCAATGTTAACAATCTGATACATAAAACCATTCTTGGGCAGCACAGGCTGTCTTCCCCAGGTCTATTTAAATTGCTCTACTCCTAAGGGAGATCAGAAGCCAAAATTTAACGTGTCTGTATGTGTGACTGTGTTCATGCTTTGCTATTTTTAACTTTTTTAAACTTAAACCCAATTTTTTGGTTATTTATCCTGGCTTCTCCAATTTAAAATATATACATAGTTTATTTTTAGAGCAGTTTTAAGTTCACAGCAAAATTAAGCAAAATGTACAGAGAGTTCTCTTATATCCTGACAAACCCATCCACAAAACTCCCTCCTTATTAATATCCCATACCAGAGAGGTACATTTGTTACAATCAATGAACCTACACTGACACATCATTATCAACCAAAGTCTATAATTTGCATTAGGGTTCACTCTTGGTGTTATATATTTATGGATTTGGACAAATATACAATGACATGTATCTACCATTGTAATGTCATACAGAATATTTTCACTGCCTTCTGTGTTCTGACTATTTATCCCTCCCTCCTCCATAGCAACCACTGGAAACTACTGATCTTTTTATTGTCTCCATAGTTTTACCTTTTCCAGGTTGTCATATAGCTGGAATCTTACAGTATATAACTTTTCAATTGGCTTCTCTTAGTAATATGCATTTAAGATTCCTCTATATATTTTCATGGCTTAATAGGGAATTTATTTTTAGCAAAGAATAATATTCCATTGTCTGGATGCACCACAGTCAATCTATCTGTTCTCCTACTAAAGCAATCTACTACGTCTTAGTTGCTTTCAAGGTTTGGCAATTGTAAATGAAGTTGCTATAAATATCCATTTACAGGTGTTTGTGTGGATATAAGTTTTTAATTCATTTGGGCAAATATCAAGGAGCACAATTACTGGATTCTATGGTAGGAGGGTGTTTCCTTTTGTAAGAAACTGCCAATCTGTCTTCCAAAATGGTTCTACCATTTTGCATTCCCACCAGGAATAAATGAGAGTTGCACATTCTCACTATCATTCATTGCTGTCAGTGTTTTGGATTTTGGCCATTCTAATAGGTGCGTAGTGCTGCTCACTATTGTATTAATTTGCATTTCCATAATGACGTGATGTGAGGCACCTTTTCGTATGCTTATTTGTCATCTGTATATCTTCTGTGGTGTGATGTGTACTTAGATCTTTTGTCCATTTTTTAGTCAGCTTGTTTGTTTTCTTACTGTTGAATATTAAGTGTTCTTTGTATCAAATAACAGCCGTTATCTAAGACTTTGGCAAATATATTTTTTCCCAGTCTGTGGCTTATCTTCTCATTCTCTTCACTGTGTCTTCTGCAGAGCAAAAGTGTTTTATTTTAATAAAGTTTGCTTATCAATTATTTCTTTAATGTCTTGTGCTTTGGTACTGAATCTAAAAAGTCACCACCATAGCTAATGTCATACAAATTTCCTCTTGTGTTATCTTCTAGGACGTTTATAGTTTTGTATTTTATATTTATGTTTATGATCCATTTTGAGCAATTTTTGTTAAGAATATAATGTCTGTTCATTTTCTTTTTTCTTTTCTTTTTTTTTTTTTCTGCATAGTGATATCTAGTCATTCCACCCAGCACCATTTGATGAAAAGACTATATTTTTTCCATTGTATGACTTTGCTCCATGGTCAGAGATCAGTTGAGTACATTTTATGGGAGTATATTTCTGAGCTCTCTATTCTGTCCCATTGATCTGTTTGTTTATTCTTTCACCAATATTACACTGTAATATTGATAACTAAAGCTTTATAGTAAGTCTTGAAGGTTCATAGTTCCAGTCTTCCTACTTTGTTCCTCTCCTTCAGTATTATGTTGGCTATTTTCAGTCTTTTGCCTATCATATACACTTTGTAATGAATTAGTCAAAATCCACAAAGTCACTTGTTGAAGATTTGATTGATTTGCATTGAATCTGTAGTTGGATTTTAGAAGAGCTGACATCTAGACAAATTTGAGGTTTTGTATCCATATACATGGAAAAATCTCTTATTTAGGCAGTTATTTGTTTCTTTTTGTCTTATTGTTTTTATAATTGTCTCATATAGATCTTGGTCATATATTTTTAGAGTTATGACTAAGTATCTCATTTTTTAGGAGGCTATCATAAATACTTTTTAAATTTCAAATTCTACTTGTTTATTGCAGGTGTATAAAAAATGATTGACTTTTGTATATTAAACTTGTACTCTGCAATCTTGCTATAACCACTTACTAGTTCCAGGAATCCTTTATTAATTCTTTTGCATTTTCTACATAGCTAATCATGTCATACTTGAACAAATACAGTTTTATTTATTTCACCTAAATCTGTATACTTTTATTTCCTTTTCTTCTCTTATTGCATTAGCTAGAACTTTGAGTAAATTAATGAAGTGATGAGAGGGAATATTCCTGCCTCAATAAAGCTTATTGTTTCTGACTATGAAGTATGATGGTAGCCAAGGGTTTTCCTGTAGGTGTTCTTTATCAAGTTGTGGAAATGCCCTCTATTTCATAGTTTGATTAATGTTTTGTGAGTTTTTTTTTATCACAAAAGTGTGGTGGATTTTGTTAGTTAATTGTTCTGCATCTGTTGTTGGAATTATATGATTTTTATTTCTTAGTCTGATGTGATGGACTCCATTAATTGATATTCTAATGTTGAACTAGCCTTGCATAACATGAATAAATCTTACTTTGTTGTGGTATATAATTTTTTTGAACATTGTTAGATTTGACTTGTTAATATTTTGCTGAGGAGTTTTGCATCTATATTCATGAGATATATTGGTCTATAGTGGGGGTTTTTTGGTGTTTTATTTTTATAATGTCTTTGACTGGTTTTAGTGTTAGGGTAATACTGGCCTCATAGGGTGGTTTAAGAAGTCTCCCCTCTGCTTCAAACTGTGGAAGACATTATAGGGAATTGGTATATTATTTCTTAAAGTGTTTGGTGGAGTTTACCAGTGACCAATCTGGGCCCTACATTTTATGTTATGTTATGTTATGCTATTTTATCCTTTTTATGTCTTAACATGCTGTTAACTATTATTCAGAGCAAAATATGGAATCAGTTCTAGTCTAGATTATTAATTTGTGCTTCATGAACTTGCACAAAATGCATAATTATATGTACCTTAATGTCTTGGATATAAAATTAAGAAATTATACCAGAAAATTTCCAAGAATCCAACAGACTATAATTCTGCAATGCTAAGGCTTTTTTTTTTTTTTTTTTTTTTTTTTTGCAGTATGCGGGCCTCTCACTGTTGTGGCCTCTCCCATTGTGGAGCACAGGCTCCGGATGTGCAGGCTCAGCAGCCATGGCTCATGGACGTAGCCGCTCCGTGGCATGTGAGACCTCCTGGACCAGGGCACAAACCCATGTCCCCTGCAATGGCAGGAAGACTCTCAACCACTGCACCACCAGGGAAGCCCAGCATTTTAAATGTAAAAAAAGAAATACAAAACAATGACTAAAAGCTAAAATTATTAGTCACAACACTGAAATTTCAATGAAGATATATTTCAATGAGGTTATATATATATTTAATTGGAGTATAGTTGCTTTACACTGCTGTGTCATTTCTGCTGTACAGCAAAGTGAATCATATATATATATTCCCCTCTGTTTTGGATTTCCTTCCCATTTAGGTCACCAGAGAGCACCAAATAGAGTTCCCTGTGTTATACAGTATGTTGTCATTAGTTACCTATTTTATGCATAGTAGTGTATATATGTCAATCCCAATCTCCCAATGCATCCCACCACCCCACCTTTCCCCCTTGGTATCCATACGTCTGTTCTCTACATCTGTGACTTGATTTCCACTTTGCAGATAGGATCATCTATACCATTTTTCTAGATTCCACATATATGTGTTAATATATGATATTTGTTTTTCTTTTTCTGACTTACTTCACTCTGTATGATAGTCTCTAGGTCCATCCACATCTCTGTAAATGAAACGATTTTGCTCCTTTTTATGGCTGAGTAATATTCCATTGTATATATGTACTGCATCTTCTTTATCTATTCCTCTGTTCATGGAGATTTAGGTGGCTTCCATGTCCTGGCTATTGTAAATAGTGCTGCAATGAACATTGGGTTGCATGTATTTTTTGCATTATGGTTTTCTCTGGGAATATGTCCAAGAGAGGGTTTGCTGTATCATAGGGTAGTTCTGCTTTTACTGTTTAAAGGAACCTCCATACTGTTCTCCATAGTGACTGTATCAATTTACATTCCTACCAACAGTGCAAGAGGGTTCAATTTTCTCCACACTATCTCCATCATTTATTGTTTGTAGATTTTTAGATGATGGACATTCTAGGTGATACCTCTTGTAATTTTGATTTGCATTTCTCTAATAATTAGTGGCGTTGAGCACCTTTTCATTTGTTTGTTGGCTATCTGTATGTCTTCTTTGTAGAAATGTTGACTTAGGCCTTGCACCCATTTTTGATTGAGTTGTTTGGGGTTTTTTTTGATATGGAGCTGAATGACTCAGCTGTTTGTATATTTTGGAGTTGCATCCTTTGTCTCTTGTTTCATTTGCAAATATTTTCTCCCATTCTGAGAGTAGTCTTTTTGTCTTGTTTATGGTTTCCTTTGCTGTGCAAAAACTTTTATGTTTAATTAGGTCCATTTGTTTATTTTTGTTTTTAATCTTCATTATTCTAGGAGGTGGTTCAAAAAAGGTGTTCAGCCTATGTTTTCCTCTAAGAGTTTTGTTGTGTCTGACATTACATTTGGGACTTTAATCTTTTCTTTTTTTGTAGTAGTATGCGGACCTATCACTGATGTGGCCTCTCCCATTGTGGAGCACAGGCTCCAGACATGCAGGCTCAGCAGCCATGGCTCACAGGCCTAGCCACTCCACGGCATGTGGGATCTTCCTGGACCGGGGCATGAACCCATGTCCCCTGCATTAGCAGGCGGACTCTCAATCACTGTGCCACCAGGGAAGCCCCTTTAATCTATTTTGAGTTTATTTTTGTGTATGTTGTTAGCAAGTGTTCTAATTTCATTCTTTTACATGGAGCTGTCCAGTTTTCCCAGCACCAATTTTTGCAGAGACTGTGTTTTCTCCATTGTATATTCTTGCCTCCTTTTTCATAGGTGTGTGGGTTTATCTCTGGAATTTCTATCCTGTTCCCTTGATGTATATTTCTGTTTTTGCATCAGTACCATATGGTCTTGATTACTGTAGCTTTGTAGTATAGTCTGAAGTCAGGGCGCCTGATTCCTCCAGCTCCATTTTTCTTTCAAAAAATTACTTTGGCTCTTAGGAGTCTTTTGTGTTTCCATACAAATTGTAAAATATTTTGTTCTAGTTGTGGGGAAAATGCCATTGGTAATTTGATAAGGATTGCATTGAATCTGTAGACTGCTTTGGGTAGTATAGTCATTTTCACAATATTGATTATTCCAATCCAATAACATGTTATATCTCTCCATCCATTTGTGTTATCTTCGATTTCTTTCATCAGTATAATATAATTTACTGTGTACCAGTCTTTTGCCTCCTTAGGTAGGTTTCTTTCTAGATATTTTATTCTTTTTGTTGTAAGTGTAAACAGGATTGTTATCTTAATTTTTCTTTCTGAAATGTCATTATTGTTATGTAGGCATGCAAGAGATTTCTGTGTATTAATTTTGTATCTTGCAACTTTACTAAATTCAATGATTAGCTCTAGTAGCTTT
Organism: Kogia breviceps; assembly: GCF_026419965.1. Lineage (NCBI taxonomy): Eukaryota > Metazoa > Chordata > Mammalia > Artiodactyla > Physeteridae > Kogia > Kogia breviceps. The sequence continues at coordinate 29,072,531 of NC_081328.1, forward strand.
CTGGTGACATCTTTAGGAATTTCTATGTATAGTATTATGTCATCTGCAAACAGGGACAGTTTTAGTTCTTCTCTTGCACTTAGGATTCCTTTTATTTCTTTTTCTTCTTTGATTGCCATAGCTGGGACTTCCAAATCTATGTTGAATAATAGTGGTTAGAGAGGACACCCTTGTTTTTTTCCTGAGCTTAGAAGAAATGCTTTCAGTTTTTCACCCTTGAGAATGAGGTTTGCTGTGAGAATATCATATACAGCCTTTATTATGCTGAGTTTATTATGCTATTCCCTCTAAGCCTGCTTTCTGGAAAAGTTTTTATATGAAGTGGTGTTGAATTTTGTCAAAAGTTTTTCTGCATTTATTGAGATGATCATATGGCTTTTATTCTTCAATTTGTTAATATGGTGTATCACATTGATTGATTTGCATATATTGAAAAATCCTTGCATCAGTGAGATAAATCCCACTTGATCATGGTGTATCATCCTTTTAATGTGTTGTTGGATTTGGTTTGCTTGCTTGTATATTGTTGAGGATTTTGCCTATAATTCATCAATGATATTGGCATGTAATTTTCTTTTTTTTGTGATATCTTTGTCTGGTATTGGTATCAGGGTGATGGTGGTCTTATAGAATGAGCTTGGGAGTGTTCCTCCCATGACATTTGTTGGAAGAGTTTGAGAAGGTTAGGTGTTATCTCTTCTCTAAATGTTTGATGGAATTCACCTGTGAAGCCATTTTGTTGTGGACTTTTGTTTGTTGGAACATATTTAATCACAATTTCAATTTCATTACATGTGATTGGTTTGTTCATGTGTTTTATTTCTTCCTGGTTCGGTCTTGGAAGTTTAAACTTTTCTCTGAGTTTGTCCATTTCTTCCAGGTTGTCTATTTTATGAGCATATAGTTGCTTGTAATAGTCAATTATGGTCATTTGTGTTTCTCTGGTGTCAGGTGTAACTTCTCCTTTTTCATTTCTAATTCTGTTGATTTGAGTCCTCTCCTTTTTTTTCTTGATGAGTCTGGCTAAACTTTTACCATTTTTTTTTTTGTCTTCTCAAAGAATCAGCTGTCAGTTTCATTGATTTTTTTGCTATTGTTTTCTTTGTTTCTATTTATTTTATTTCTGCTCTGATCTTTATGATTTCTTTTCTTCTATTAACTTTGGGGTTTTTTGTTCTCTCTTCTCTAGTTGTGTTAGGAGTAAGTTTAGGTTTTTTATTTCAGATTTTTCTTGTTTCTTGAGGTAGGGTTTTATTGCTATAAACTTGCCTCTTAGAACTGTTTTTGCTAAATCCCATAGGTTTTGGGTCATTGTGTTTAAGTTACCATTTGTTTCTAGGTAATTTAAAAAAAAATTCCTCCTTGATTTCTTCAGTGATCTCTTGGTTATTTAGTAGCATATAGTTTAGCCTCCATGTGTTTGTGTTTTTTACAGTTTTTTTCCTTCTGTCATTGATTCTAATCTCAAAGTGTTGTGGTCAGGAAAGATGCTTGATACAATTTCAAATTTCTTCAGTTAACCAAGACTTGATTTGTGACCCAAGATGTGATCTATCCTGGGGAATGTTCTCCTCTGTGCACTTGAGAAGAAAGTGCATTCTGCTGCTTTTGGATGGAATGTCCTACAAATATCAGTTAGTCTATCTACTCTAATGTGTCATTTAAGGATTGTGTTTCCTTATTAATTTTCTCTCTGGAAGATCTAGCCATTAGCATAAATGGAGTGACAAAGTCCCCTAATATTATTATGTTACTGTCGATTTCCCCATTTACGTCTCTTAGCCTTTACCTTATGTATTGTAGTGCTCCTATGTTGGGTGAATAAATGTTTATGATTGCCATGTCTTCTTCTTGAAATGATCCCTTGATCATTATGTAGTGTCCTTCATTGTCTCTTGTAATAGTCTTTATTTTAAAGTCTATTTTGTCTGATATGAAAATTGTCACTCCAGTTTTCTTTTGATATCCACTTGTATGGAATATCTTTTTCCATCCTTTCACTTTCATTCTGTATGTGTCCTTAGGTCTGAAGTGGGTCTCTTATAGACAGCATATATATGGGTCTTGTTTTTGTATCCTTTCAGCCAGTCTATGTCTTTTTTTGGGGCATTTAATCCATTTATATTGAAGGCAATTATCAATATGTATGTTCCCATTATCATTTTCTTAATTGTTTTGGGTTTGTTATTGTAGGTCTTTTCTCATATCTTGTGTTTCCCACCTAGGGATGTTCCTTTAGCATTTGATGTAAACCTGGTTGAATGGTGCTTTATTCTCTTGGCTTTTGCTTGTCTATAAATCTTTTCATTTCTCTGTTGAATTTGAATGAGATTCTTGGTTATTAAAGTAATCTTGGTTGTAGGTTTTTCCCTTTCAACACTTTAAATATATCCTACTACTCCCTGTGGTCTGCAGAGTTTCTGCTGCAAAATCAGATGGTAACCTTATGAGGATTCCCTTGTATGGTATTTGTCGCTTTTCCCTTGCTGCTATTAACATTTTTTCTTTGTATTTAATTTTTGCTGGTTTGATTAATATGTGTCTTGGTGTGTTTCTCTTGGGTTTATCCAGTATGGGACTCTCTGCACTTCCTGGAAGTATGTGATTATTTCCTTTCCCATGTTAGGGAAGTTTTCCACTGTAATCTCCTCAAATATTTTGTCAGACCCTTTCTCTTTCTTTTCTTCTTCTGGGACCAATGTAATTCAAATGTTGATTAGTTTAATGTTGTCCCAGAAGTCCCTGAGACTGTCCTCATTTCTTTTCATTCTTCTCTCTTTATTGGCAGTTATTTCCAATAACTGCCAATAATGGTGGCAATTATTTCCTCCATTCTGTCTTCCAGGTCCGTTATGCGTTTTTCTGCCTCTTTTATTCTCCTATTGATTCCTTCTAGTTTATTATTCATTTTAGTTATTGTGTTGTTCATCACTGATTGTTTGTTCTTTAGTTCTTCTAGGTCCTTGTTAAACATTTCTTTTATCTTCTCAATCTGTACCTTTATTCTATTTCTGATATCTTAGATCATCTTTACTATCATTACTCTGAATTCTTTTTCAGGCAGATTTCTTATTTCTTCTTCATTTATTTGGTTTTGTGGGTTTTTACCTTGCTTATTCATCTGTAACATATTTTTATGTTGTTTCATTTTGTCTAACTTACTGTGTTTATGGTCTCCTTTCCACAGGTTGCAGTGTTGTAATTCCTCTTGCTTCTGTTTTCTGTTCCCTGGTGGGTGAGTTTGTTCCAGGGGCTTGTGTAGCCTTCTTGGTGGGAGGGACTGCTCCCTGCTCTCTGGTGGGTATAGCTGAGTCTTTTCTCTCTGATAAGGTATCTGTGAGCTTAGTACTACTTTAGGCATCCTGTCTGCTCATGGGTGTGGCTGTGTTCCCTTCCTGCTGGTTGTTTGACTTGAGTTGTCAAGCACTGGAGCCTACAAGCAGTTCAGTGGAGCTAGGTCTTAGGGTCCAGATGGATACCTCCAGGAGAGTGCATGCTGATTAATACTCCCTGGACCCAGGAATTTTCTGGAAGTCCAGCATCTTGGACTTGGTGCTCACACTCCAGAGACCTGGGCCCAATCTCTGACCAGGGAACAAAGAGCCTACAAGATGTAAAGCATGATCAGAGAAAAAAGAAAGAAAAGAAAAGAAAAGAAAACAAACAGACAAAATCAAAGACAAATAGCAAAAACAAAAGAAACAGCAACAACCATAACAACACACACTCAAAAAAAAAAGAAGAAAGAAAACAGACAAAACCCATGACAAATGATAAGAACAAAACCAAACAGAAACAAAGAAGCAGACGGAAAAAGAAAAACACAAAGAAAACAAAAAATCAGTGGCCAAAGAAAAGAACTCAAAGATGAAAGCAATCCATTAGACTAAGTTAACAAAACCAAAAAGTGAGAAACAAAAGAAAAACAGAAAGCAAACTAAAAAATAAGGCCAAGGAGACATAAAACAAACACATAAAAATGAAAAAAGAAAAAAAAAACAAGAAAAAAAACACAAAACTACAAAAAATAAAGTAAAAATAGAAAAATAACAAATATTGAAAACAATAAAATAATAAAGAGTAAATAAAATAATAATTAAAAACAACATCACCAACAACTGAACAAAAAGAAACAAACAAAAAATAATAGAATAAAGAATATATAGTTATCTCTTCTTTATGGATAAGACAACTGAAACAATTCTTACCTCACCTATAGATAAGTCCTACTTTAAGGACTTAAAAAAGTGGAAAATTATTTTGGCACATTAAATAAAATTAGCAGCAATTGTTTGCTTTCCAAAAGTTTGTTCAATTATCAACATTTTTTACAACTACTTTTCCAGACACTTGATATAGATGCTGATTTATGAAGAAAATAAAAGTTTTCCCTGTCATAAGGAGACTGATATCTAAGAAATCTGAAGAAAAAGAAATGGCAATATGATGTATGCAATGATGATGAGTTAGGAGTACTAAAGGGGTACAGATAATGAAGCAATGCCTCCACCTCTAGTAGTCTCACACAACTGGCAGCAGAGTTTGAGATCTCCAGTCAAACCGATTCACCTTTGGCATTTATCAGCAAAAATTTTCTATAAATTAAGAACTAATCATAATTTAATACTTGGCAAAAAGTGAGCAATATCTACATAGCCAGAATTAATCAGCATTTTTTAAAAGTTTGGACTCTTGGGCTTCCCTGGTGGCGCAGTGGTTGAGAGTCTGCCTGCTGATGCAAGGGACATGGGTTTATGCCCTGGTCTGGGAAGATCCCACATGCTGCAGAGTGGCTGGACCCGTGAGCCATGGCTGCTGAGCCTGCACATCCAGAGCCTGTGCTCCACAATGGGAGAGGCCACAACAGTGAGAGACCTGCATACCGCAAAAAAAAAAAAGTTTAGACTCTTGGCATCTGCCTCTTTTAAGTGGTAATAATATTTCTGAAACCATCAAAAGTGATTATAAGAATTAAACAAGATGATGTATGAAATGTGCTTAGCAAAGCATTTAGCATATGGTGATATTTATTAAAATAAATGATTGCTCAGAAAAATGAGCATATATGAGTTATAAAACAAAAATTTTATTATTAGAGAAAGAAACAAGAATAAAATCTGTTAGAAGATATAGTCAAGGATATCTACCATAAAGTAGAAATACATAGATAATAACAAAGAAAAATAGGAGATAAAATATATGAAAATTTAAAAAATAGTTAAGAGATCCAACATCCAACTAACAGGGATTAGAGAAAATAGGAGGTAGATATTCTCTAAAAATTAATGTCCCTGGAACTAAAGGGCATGGATCTCTATATTTATGGTTTCATGGACAGCCCAAGTACAATAAATGAAGAAAAATAAAAGGCCCACATTAAAGTATATCATAATGAAATTCTACTACAATTGGGTAAGGTGCTAAAAGATTCCTGAAAAAAGACAAAAAATGGCAAAGTCTTTGGCATTAATGTTATGAACAGAAATACTGGAAATTAAGAGATAATGGAACAATGACTTCAAATTTTGAAGTACTATCATTTTTAAACTATAATTCTTGACCAAACCTATTATCAATAAAGTGTAAGAGGAGGACAAGGACATTTTAAGACATTAATGGTCTCAAAAATGTTGTCTCCCATGTGCCCTTAAGTAGTAGGTGCTATTAAAATGTTAAGAAATAAACTAACAAAGAGGTACATATAGAATCTAGGAAACAGGAGACTTAAAATTGGTACAAAGAGTCCATAGTAGACACTGTGTAGGGTAACCTATAGAACAGTTCTTTAGTTTGGAGAAGAAAGACAGATCACTCCTCCAGGGAGATGCTCAGGAAAGTAGGGAAAAAAAAAAAAAAATATATATATATATATATATGTATGTAAACTTGGACATGAGAAGTTTTCTAATAAATTTGAATATTTGGAGTATATATAATTAAAATAGTATTTGAATATTCTGAAAATAATAAAAGTAGGTTTTTGAAAGATCTGCTTAGGATTTTCAGAAATTAATCTTTATATAGAACAGAAGATTAAAAAATGAAACAAATATAAAATCTAGGAAGGAAAAGAAATATTGTTGTAATATATTTTATTACTTGGTGAAACAGTGAACATTTATGAATAAGAATAATGTTACTATGACTACAAGATGCCAAAATTTCCATGAAATTGATTCATATTTGGAAGGTGCATAGAAGGGAATATGGGGTTTGAGGGATTGGGCTAGTCAGAGAGTTAAATGTTTATCTGCTGTGAATGAAATCTGAAATCCCCTAACACAAACAGCAATATAATCAAATAGTTTTGAAACGTGGAAATGGTTGCTTCTGAAAAGTAGGTCTGGTTGGTGGGATGCAATGGGACGAAGACTGTTCCTTTTTGGTATGAGCCTGTTAACATTATTTGGAGTTTAAATGATGTGTGTGTTTGTATAACTCTAATAAAAATCTAAAATACATTAAAAATGTTAACAAAAGTTGTGACTTCCCAGGGGAATAAATTAATCACCTTTCTCTTTCAAATAACTAAATCAAGTTTACCTTCTGCACTTGCTGAGTAAGTTTAATGCAATTATAAGACTTATATTCCCATTCCCCATACCCAGCACACATACAACAAATATTTTCAACTGTCTTTAGATGCTTAAGATGTCATTAATGTATGGAAAAATATTTTTGTATAATTACAAACAATAGCATTTAATTCAAATGAATTTATAAAATTACTCTCATATATAAATTCATTTCCATGAACAGTAATTATGCATCAAGTTAACCTGCTTAAATTGTTCTATGAAACTCTGTTCAACATTTCTGGAATGTTAACCTGTGATGATAATGTTGGAAAAAGACAACCCAGCATAACTGAAACTTTGACATGCTAGTTGAGCATTAAGCTTTTAGTAAATGATCTCATCCCTACTGAATATCAGAATTATCTGGGCCCAAAGAGAGCGAAAGATTGGTGTAATAGCTCAGCCTTGAAGGCAGAAAAGTATTTGATGCAGTTTCATCTGTATTAAAACATATTTTAGGGAAAATTGATGCCCCCAGAGAAGCTACTCAAGGGACAAAAGTCTGAGTTTCTTGATGAGGTCTGGTGTCAAAAAAATTACCTGAATCAACTAGATCCCTTTAGTGCTGAATAAAAATATGAAGAGAAAGACAAGTAGAAAAATGTGGAGAGGATGAGGAAAAGAGAAAGAGAGAGAGAAATGTTCCATTGCTAGGGAGGCTGAAGAGTTCTGATAAAAAGATGGGTCTGAGTGGCCACAATGGGCCATGTGCAAGCCAAAATTATAAGGCAATAGACTCTCTGAATGAACAGGAGGTATGAGGTAAGAGATGCAGTTTGGAATACTATATATTTGAAGAGAGGGAATATGTTTTGATATAGTCATTGTTGAGAGTGGGCGAGCAAAGTGTCAAGAAATAGAAAAGAAGATTGCACAGAAATGTTGCCTGTCCAGTTGTGTCTGGTGATCACAAATCTGTAGTTAACCTATCCCTAATTTTCTCTGTCAACATGAGGCCTTGGAAAGGTATTTACACTTGTAGGTCTGTTTTTAAAATATAATTTTAAACATTTCTTTATCTATGATGCCAAGGAGATAGATTGTGCCCTGGTTGTTCCATCCAGCATATAATGATAATATTTATCATTAGTAAGTCACTGGATATGAGGGCTGGGAGTGGGAAGTAAAAAGTTTCACAAAGCAAATTCCTGCTCACAAACACTTCAAGTCTTTGTAGACAAACTGTATCCTCACAACAAGAATCAGAGGCTCTGCATTCAAGCATCATATTGACTATAACAGTTTCTTTCCAGTTAGAAGACATGCGAGTATAGTTGATGATATTTTTCTAGTCTTCAAATAAATGTTTCTCAGGGTGTTGGGAGAACTTAATTAATGCCACCTGATATTTTTCTTCTTTTGCTATATGTTTCCTAACAGATTTCCTGCTGCAGCATTTTGATTATTTCTGTTTTGAAGCTTCTTCCTCTAAATTCCTCTTGCGGGTGGGGATCTGCAAGGAGATAAAAGTATGGTTTGTAATCTCATAGAGTGATTCAGGGATTAGAGTCCTGGCACTGATTCCCTTACTTATATCCTGTTTAGCTTGCCATATGAAACTCTGTTTAAACTGTCTGTGGAGTTTCATCTGCAATAGTAGCACAGGAATCAGGAACCATCCATTGGAGCTTTGAAATGTCTCTGTTCTTGTTGCTTTTCCTCTGATTTAAGCATTAAACTCTTAATACAGTGTACTTGACACAGATGAATATCAATGTCACCTAGGGAATTTTAAAAATATAATGTCAAGGCCTTGTACTTGGAGATTTAATTGGTCTTGAATATACCCAAGGTATGCTTTTCTCCCTCATGTTTTCCAGATGGTTCTCATGTGTGATCAGGATTGAGACTCACTGTTCTCAGAATAGAAAATTGCTAGGTTAAGTGAGTAAATTGTAGAACACCTTGGAAAAGAGTGCAGAACACCTTCTCTGATCCAAACAAAATACTTTAAAAAAATTCTCCAATATTTGCTAAATCAAAAATGTCAAGTGATATAGAGTGGGAAGGAGGTATGTTGAAGAAAGAGTGGATTAATAATGTTTGGGATTGGGAGCAGAGTGGGAGGGAGAATGAAGAGTTTGGGTGAAGGTTCTTTAGATTCTGAAATTTGCCTAGTGTATAGAAATTACATGCAAGATTTCTACATGAAGTTCTTCATAAAACAATTTAAGAAAAATTAGGTATATGTAAAGACATTTCTGATATTTTCCAGGTCCCTGTAACATTGCACTTGGTATGAGTATGATTCAGCTAAGGGCCTGTGGGCTAATGCTAATTTTCATTCCTGATCCCTTGATGCTAACAGAGGTCAAAACTTTGGAATGCTTGCTCTATGGTTATGACTAAGCTGAAATACAGATAAGTTTTTTTTTTTTTTTGAATGTAGGACATGTTATTCAAAGTGACGATATCCTGTTCAGAGGTTGATTAGCTGGCTGACTTGATTCTGGACTGGGTCCTTTTCACTACATCTGAGAACTGTCAATGTTCAAAGAAAGCAAATTGTCATTATAGTTCACATTTGTTTCATAATGCAAACCCCTCTGGAATCATCCCATCCCTTGGGCCCCTGGTATTTTTTTGATCCACTATTTTCTTCCTCCAAACCTGTATGATTTCCCCATCGCATTGTTTCTGAGTCTGCTATAACTGAAAATTTCTGATGGCAGAATCACACATGTAGCATCTGGAGACTTAGGCACGGTGTAAAGTTAAAGCAGGGGTTTAGTTTGAGGCATATCCCTTGTGAGCAGTCTAGAATGCCATTCATCTCTACGTCTTGCTTTTTTTAACCCACAGGAAATAAATAAGAGTAATATAGCCAGAGGATAGAGCTCTGAATCTGTAAGAGTGGTTCCCTGATGTGGGAAGTCACCCTTTCTTTTCCCACCTGATACAAATAACCAATTTTAATTTATCTCTGAGGCAGAAATGAGGGTGAATTGACCATTTTTGCTGCTTTGAAAGGAAGAGAGAAGGTTTCCAGAGTGCATTTTCCCATGGATCAGCTTTAAGAGAAAAACCTGCTGATAATATACTTAATTTACACACATTGTAAAGACTACTTCCTCCTGCTGCTAATTAGTGTGTGGTCCATTAATGTTGTGAGTCCAGGAGAAGCCTCACTCCTGGTCAGTCACTTAAAGAAGCAGAGCCTGGGGAAATGCAAATTTCCTCCATCTCTGCAGAGTAATGAAACTGTCGGAAGAGTAATGAACTGAGGACTTGTACATACAGAGTCATTAAAATGAATTTTAATTTAGTTTCAGATTCATAATATCTCTGCTAATTTAACCTTTGTCCAGTTCAATTTTCTGTAAGACTTTGGATGAATTATTTGGTTTTACAGTTAGGTTAATACACAGTGTTTATTTTATTTTTTAATAAAATCTTCTAAAAGTTAGATTGTTTCCTTGAAATATTGAAGGACATATAATCTTCTGTTTGAGGATTGACTCTCTCAGAATGATATGATGTAGTATAGTGAGTTTAATCCTAAAACTTCTCCAAACTAGTTCCTGAGTAGGCAGGGCACTTTAGGATTTTCCTTCCCTAGGTATTTGTCTCCAGTGTTTATCTCTGGCAGTTTTACATTATTTGATGTCTCAAATCGTTTTACTGTCATTATTTGGAGCATGTAGTTATTACCAAACTCCATTGTTCAAATTAATGAAAGTCTGCCTCATGTGGATAAAGTTCTCAAGTTTTAAGCCAAATAAATCTTTGTGTTCCATTAGCCACTAACAATATGTGCAACTTTGGACTAGCTGATTGATAATGAAAATGCTGCATTGTATATCAGAAGTAGAGAATCATCCTATTAAAGGAGATACTTTAATTACAGGATCTAGCACAGAATCAAGCACATGGCACAAACTAAACTGGTAGATTTTGCTATTACCTCTATAACTACTATGAATTAAAGTGCTGGGTGTGGCTGAGTGGAAAAGCATATGAAACAACATTCATAGTTGACAGGTATGATCTAAGTCTTGATCTAGGTGGTAGAAATGCTCTAAAAATTGACCAGCATTATTGATTTAAGTAAAAGTTCATTGAGTGGTGGACTTAAGATTTATGCATCTCACTAATTTTAAAAAAAATGTGTTTTGTGAAAGCAGTTTATTATCACTTAACTGCTCAGACTTCAGAATCTTCCTAAAAATTAATGTGATCATCTTAACAAAACTGATATATTAGTAGAGTATATGAATATGAATCGGTGTAGTTAGAAATAATGCATATGAAATGGATGAATGAATGAGAAAGTAGGTGGTATACATAGTTTGCTTAGATTATAAAAGCTTTTATGATCATAGTTTTTAAAAATAATTTTTATTGGAGTATAGTTGATTTGCAATGTGGTGTTAGTTTCAGGTGCACAGCAAGGTGAATCAGTTATATATACATTGGGATATATATACATATATCCACTCTTTGTTATATTTTGTTACCATATAGGTCTTTACAGAGCATTAAGTGGAGTTCCCTGTGCTATACAGTAGGTTCTTATTAGTTATCTGTTTTATATATCATTCATTTGTACCATTATTTTTAGATTCCACATATAAGTGATATTTTATGATATTTGTCTCTGTCTGACTTATTTCACTCAGTATGACAATCTCTAGCCCCATCCATGTTGCTGCAAATGGCATTATTTTGTGCTTTTTTTATGGCTAATATTCCATCGTATATATGTACTACAACTTCTTTATCCACTCCTCTGTTGATGGGTATTTAGGTTGCTTCCATATCTTGGATATTGTAAACAGTGCTGCAATGAACATTGGGGTGCATGTATTTTTTTGAATTATAGTTTTCTCCAGATATATACTGAGAAATGGGATCACTGGATCATATGGATTTCTATATTTAGTTTATAAAGGAACCTCCATACTGTTCTCCATAATGGTTGTACCAATTTACATTCCCACCAACAGTGTAGGAGAGCTCCCTTTTCTCTACATCATCTCCAGCATTTATTGTTTATATATTTTTGATGATGGCCATTCTGACTGGTGTGAGATGATAACTTATTGTAGTTTTGATTTGTATTTCTCTAATGATTAGTGATGATAAGTCTCTTTTCATGTGCTTTTTGGCCATCTGTCTTCATTGAAGAAATGTCTATTTAGGTCTTCCACCAGTTTTTTTTTATTAGGTTCCCATTCTGTGGGTTGTCTTTTTGTTTTGTTTATGGTTTCCTTTGCTGTGCAGAAGCTTTTAAATCACATTTGTTTGTTTTTGTTTTTATTTTCATTACTCTAGGAGGTGGATCAAAAAGACATTACTGCAGTTTATGTCATAGTGTTCTGCCTATGTTTTCCTCTAAGATTTTTATAGTGTCTGGCCTTACATTTAGGTCTTTAATCCATTTTGAGTTTATTTTTGTGTATGGTGTTCGGAGTGTTCTAATTTCATTCTTTTACATGTAGCTGTCCAGTTTTCCCAGCACCACATGTTGAAAAGACTGTTTTTGCTTGCCTCCTTTGTCATAAATTAATTAACCATAAGTGCATAGGCTTTTTTCTGGACTTTCTATCTTGTTCCATTGATCTATATTTCTGTTGTGGTGCCAGAACCATAATGTTTTGATGACAGTAGATTTGTCTTATAGTCTGAAGTCAGGGAGCCTGATTCCCCCAGGTACATTTATCTTTTTCAAGATTTCTTTCCTATGTGGTGTCCATTGTGTTTCCATATAAATAATAAAATATTTTTGTTCAAATTCTGTGAAAACTGACATTGATAATTGGATAGGTATTGCTTTGAATCTGTAGATTACTTTGGAGAGTACAGTCATTTTCACAATATTGATTCTTCCAATCCATAAACATGGCATATCTCTCAATCTGTTTGTGTCACTTGGATTTCTTTCATCAGCATCTTAGAGTTTTGAGAGTACAGGGCTTTTGCCTCCTTAGGTAGGTTAATTCCTAGGTATTTTATTCTCTTTGATGAAATGGTGAATGGGATTGTTTCCTTAATTTCTCTTTTTGATCTTTGGTTGTTAATGTATAGGAATGCAAGACATTTCCCTGTATAAATTTTGTATCCTGCAACTTTACCAAATTCATTGATGTGCTCTAGTGGTTTTCTGGTAGCATATTTAGAATCTTCTATGTATAGTATCACATATCTGCAAACAGTGATAGTTTAACTTCTTTTCCAATTTGGTTTTAATTTATTTCTTTTTCTCCTCTGATTGCTGTGGCTAGAACTTCCAAAACTGTGCTGAAGAAAAATGGCAAGAATGGATATTTTGTCTTGTTCTCATCTTAGAGGAAACGCTTTCAATTTTTCACAATTAAGAATGATATTAGTTGTGGGTTTATTGTATATGGCCTTTATTATGTTGAGGTAGGTTCCCTCTATACCCACTTTCTGGACAGATTTTTTTTTTTTTTATCATAAATGACTGTTGAATTTTATCAAAAGCTTTTTCTGCACCTATTGAGATGATCATATGATTTTTATCCCTCAATTTGTTGATGTGGTGTATCAGATTGATTGATTTGCATATATTGAAGAATCTTTGTATCCCTGGGGTAACTCCCACTTGATCATGGTGTATGATCCTTTTAATGTGCTGTTGCATTCTGTTTGCTAGTATTTTGTTGAGGATTTTTACATCTATGTTCATCAGTGATATTGGCCTGTAGTTTTCTTTCTTTGTGACATCTTTGTCTGGTTTTGGTATCAGGGTGATGTTGGCCTTGTAGAATGAACTTGGGAGTGTACCTTCCTTTGCAATGTTTTGGAAGAGTTTCAGAAGGGTAGTTGTTAACCCTTCTCTAATTATTTGATAGAATTTGCCTGTGAAGCCATCTGGTCCTGGATTTTTGTTTGTTGGAATTTTTTAAATCACAGGTTCAATTTCAGTACTTGTGATTGGTTTGTTCCCATTTTCTATTTCTTCCTGGTTCAGTCTTGGGAGATTATACCTTTCTAAAGATTTGTCCATTTCTTCCAGGTTGTCCATTTTATTAACATACAGTTGCTTTCAGTAGTCTCTTACGATCCTTTGTATTTCTGTGGTGTCCATTGTAACTTCTTTTTCATTTCTAATTTTATTGATTTGAGTCTCTCCCTTTTTTTTCTGATATGTCTAGCTAAAGGTTATAAAATTTTGTTTATCTTCTCAAAGAACCAGCTTTTAGTTTCATTGATCATTTTTATTGTTTTCTTCATCTGTATTACATTTATTTCCTCCCTAAACTTTATGATTATTCCTTCTACTAACTTTGGGGTTTGTTCTTCTTTCTCTAGTTGCTTTAGGTGAAAGGATAGGTTGTTTGTTTGAGATTTTTCTTGTTTCCTGAGGTCAGCTTGTATTGCTATAACCTTTCCTCTTAGAATTGCTTTTGCTGAATCCCACAGGTTTTGTATTGTCATATTTTTGTTGTCATTTATCTCTAGGTATTTTTTTACTTCCTCTTTGATTTCTTCAGTGATGCATTGGTTGTTTAATAACATATGGCTTAGCCTCCTTGCGTTTGTGTTTTTATATTTTTTCCCTTTACTTTCATTCTTTCTTTTATAAAACTATTCGCAGACTTTCTTTTTATAATTAATTAATTAATTTATTTATTTATTTATTTATATTTGGTTCTGTTGGGTCTTCACTGTTGTGCACGGGCTTTCTCTAGTTGCAGTGAGTGGGGGCTACTCTTCATTGAAGTGTGTGGGTTTCTCATTGAGGTGGCTTCTCTTGTTGCAGAGCACAGGCTCTAGGTGTGTGCGCTTCAGTAGTTGTGTCATGCTAGCTCAGTAGTTGTGGCTTGCAGACTCTAGAGCACAGGTTCAGTAGTTGTGGCACACAGGCTTAGTTGCTCCACCTCATGTCGGATCCTCCAGGACCAGGGATCAAACCCGTGTCCCCTGCATTGGCTGGTGGATTCTTAACCACTGTGCCACCAGGGAAGTCCCCCCTGTACTTTATTTCTAATCTCATAGTGCTGTGGTCAGAAAAGATGCCTGATATGATTTCAATTTTCTTAAATTTACTGAGACTTGATTTGTGACCCAAGATGTGATGTATCCTAGAGAATATTCCATGTGCACTTGAGAAGAAAGTGTATCATGCTGCTTTGGATAGAATGTCCTATAAATATCAATTGAGTCAACCTGGTCTAATGTGTCATTTAAGGCCTGTGTTTCCTTATTGATTTTTTTCTGGATGATCTGTCCATTGGTGTAAGTGGGGTGTTAATGTCTCCCGCTTTTATTGTGTTGTTGTCAACTTCCCCTTTTATGGCTGTTAGCATTTGCCTTATATATTGAAGTTGGGTGCATATATATTTACAATTGTTATATCTTCTTATTGGATTGATCCCTTGATAATTATGTAGTGTCCTTCCTTGTCTCTTATAACAGTCTTCTTTTTTATGTCTATTTTGTCTGATATGAGTATAGTTACTCCAGCTTTCTTTTGATTTCTGTTTGCTTGGAAGATCTTTTTCCATCCCCTCAGTTTCAGTCTGCATGTGTCCCTAGGTCTGAAGTGGGTCTCTTGTAGGCAACATATATACAAGTCTTGTTTTGTATCCATCTATCTATGTCTTTTGGTTGGAATATTTAATTCATTTACATTTAAGGTAATTATTGATATGTATGTTCCTATTGCTGTTTTAATTATTTTGGATTTGTTTTTGTTGGTCTTCTTTCTTCCCTTCTTTGGTTCTATCCTTTTGTGGTTTGATTACTATCTTTAGTGTTGTTTGGGGTTGCTTTTTCTTTTTATGTGTGTACCTATCACAGTTTTGTTGGTTTACACTTCTCATGAGGTTTTGATATAGCAGTCTATATACATACAAAGTTGTCTAAGTCTCACAGTTTCTTTTTTGATGTCATATTTCTGTATGGATGATTTCCTACTGTTACTTTATGTTTGCCTTTACTGATGAGCTTCCCCATTTGTGAGTTTCTTGTTCCTAGCTATGGCTTCTTTTGTTTTTTTTCTACCTTGAATAGTTCTATTAGCATTCATCGTAAGGCTGGTTTGGTGGTGCTGAATTCTCTTAGCTTTTGCTTGTCTGTAAATCTCTTGATTTCTCCATTGAATCTGTATGACAGCCTTGCTGGGTAGAGTATTCTTGGGTGTAGATTTTTCCCTTTCATTACTTTTAATATATCATGCCACTCTCTTCTGGCCTGCAGTGTTTCTGCTGAAAAATCTACTGATATCTTTACAGGGATGTTACTTTTATGTTACTTCTTGCTTTTCCCTTGTTGCTTATCCTGTATGGGACTCTCTGTGCTTCCTGGACTTGGGGGACTGTTTCCTTTCCCTGTTAGGAGAGTTTTCAGCTATAATCTCTTCAAATATTTTCTTAGGCCCTTTCCCTTTCTCTTCTTCTTCTTGGATCCCTATAATGTGAATGCTGTTGTGATTAATGGGAATGTTGTTGTGATTAATATTGTCCTCATCTCTTTTCATTTTTTTTCTTTATTCTGTCTTGTGGCAGTGATTTCCACCACTCTGTTTTCCAGCTCACTTATTCGTTGCTCTGCCTCATTTATTCTTCTAGTGTATTCAGCTAGATTCCTTCTAGTATATTTTTCATTTCATTTATTGTGTTGTTCACCTCTGTTTGTTTGTTCTTAAACCTTCTATCTCTGTGTTAAGCAGTTCTTTTACCTTCTCAGTCTGTGCCTCTATTGTTTCCAAGATTTTCAATCATCTTTACTATCATTACTCTGAATTCTTTTTCAGGTAGATTGCCTATCTCCTCTTCCTTTAGTTGTTCTCATATGTTTTTGTTTTGTTCCTTCATCTGCCACACATTTCCCTCTTATCTCATTTTGTCTTACTTTCTGTGTTTGCGGTCTCCTTTCCATACACTGCAGGACCATAGTTCCTTTTGCTTCTTATCTGCCTCCTGGTGGGTGTGTTTAGTCCAGGGACTTGTGTAGGCATCTTAGTGGAAGGGGATGGTGTCTGCCCTCTGGTGGGTTAATTTGGGTGTTTTCCCTCTGGTGGACAGGGCTGTGTGATGGCGTGTGTTTTGAGGTGGCTGTGAGCTTAGTACTACTTTAGGCAGCCTTTCTTCTGATGGGTGGGTCTGTGTTCCTGTCAAGTTGGTTGTTTGTTCTGAGGATTTCCAATATTTGAACCTACAGGTTGTTGGGTGGAGCCAGGTCTTGGTACCAAAGTAGGGGCCTGTGGGAGAGCTCAGCCCATCAATTTTTCCTAGAACTTCTACTGCCAGTGTCATTGCTCCCTTAGTGAGCTACAGCTGACACTCACCACCCCAAGGGACAATCAAAGATCCCCATGTAAGTCTAGCCCATGTTCCTCTGGAGGTACTGCTTTGTGCTGTGTCCCAGTGCATGTGAGACATTTTGTGCACCCTCTAATAGTGGAGTCTTTGTTTCCTCCAGCCCTGTGGGGCTCTTGAACTCAAGCCCTGCTGACCTTCAAGGCTAAATGTTCTGCTGACCTTCAAGGCTAAAGGCTCTTGATACCAAAACCTCAGACTGTCTTGGAGGGCTATTTTTATGTGGAAACTTTTCTGTGTATCCTGTGTGGATTTAATTTTTTTGTTGTGGGTGCTGTTTATAGTATAGATGTCTGCCACTTTTTCTTCAGTGTATGCTTGCCGTTATCCCTTTGATAAGAGGTGTGACTGATGTTGTGGTGACCATAGCTTGCAGTAGATATTTAGTAGGGTCTCCCCTTTTCTCTGTGGTTGTCACTGCCCTGTCAGGGATAGGGTCTGCTCCCTAGTCATTGGAGAAAGAGCCCCCAGATCTGTTTCTTAGCTGTGTTTCTGATCTGTGGTATTAGGTAGGTGGGATTGGAGCAGTCCTATGGGGGAGACTTCACTGAGTATTCCTCCTCTGGAGCTGTTGACCTGTGGGTGTGGGTGTGCTCTGTTTGGTCACCTTTCACCAGTTGTGTGAGTTTTCATATTACACTGTCGTTGGCTCTGCTCTTGGCCAAAACTTAACTATGGTGATGTTGGCAATTGGCCCTGGTGACTCTCACACATTGTTTTCACCAGACCACCAGCATAGATCCACTGAAGTCATGTCCCAGAATTGCAGTAATCATGGGTCTAGACTGCTGTGGGTGCTATGGAGACAGTGACACAGGTCCTATCCCACTTCCTCTCCTCTTCATTGTCCCTTCTTCTTTCATTAGTCATACACGGGAAACTTTCTTGTCCTTTTAGGTGTCTGAGTTCCTCTGCCAGTGTTTAGCAGGTGCTCTGTGAGAATTGTTCAATTTGTAGAGGTAGCCTTGATGCATTTGTGGGGAGAGGTTTACTCTACATCCTCCTACTCTTTGGCTCTCTTGACTTCTCCCTATATAAACATAGTTTTTTTGGATTATAAAACTACTGTATTTTTATTGTGAAAATTTGAAAAATGAAAATTTAAAATCCCACAACCAAAATAATCAGTCATAGGCAATAACTCACAATGTCATCATTTTGAGAAAATCACAATTAGTATTTTGCTAAAAAAACCTTTTTGCATATATATACATATACACATATATATGTCAAGTATGCTTTAATAATGTGTCTTACTGGTATAATTACTATTTTTATTTAATGATGTATTATATTTCCTGAATTAGGTGCTTTTGTATTATTTCTAATATCTGCAGAAAAGTTCATAGTATAAACATATAATTTATAAATAATATCCTATTCTGGCATTTAGATTAGCTCTCCTTTGGATTTGATTTAATTATAGTTACCTTGCAGTGAACTTTTACAGAAAAACACTGAATATATCTACCTAGAAGTAGGATCGCTGGACTAAAATATATGTATATTTTAAACCTTTTGAAAGCTTTATCCAAATTACCCTTTCAAAAACTTAGTTATTTACATTCCTGCCTCCAATGAATCAGAGGTCATTTCCTCACGTTTGCCAATGACGGATACTAAGAAAACTAAACTCTCCCAAAGCAATAGGCAAAACACATTTTATGCTGTAATATTTTGTTTACTTGTGTAGTTAAATGGTTTTTAATATATTTTACATTACATTATTTCTATACATACTTTTGCTTACTTTCTCTACCACAGGCTTCATGTAATTGCAATTAAGTGTCATTTTACCTGGAGAAGGCATAGTCTAAGTACAGTTCCACCAGGACTTGGTCCAGGGACAACATCTGATTAAAATTCCACATGAGATCACATTCTCATAATTACCCAGCATCACAAGTCAGTAGAGATTAAAGACAGTGGTTTTCTTCTTCAGTGAAATAAAAGGTGTCAAAACTCAACAAAACTGGGGTCTTTTTACTGTAAAATGTAGTGACCTTACTCTGTCTGCTCTGTTGGAGAATAAATGGTGAGACTGAGCCATAGCAGACTACCTCCTTTTCCTTGTTTTTTCTGACCATAATCTTGGAGGTTAGTAGCAATCATTGAGCCAGGGAGAAAACCATAATATACCATGTAGCTGTCCAGTTTTCCCAGCACGATTTATTGAGAGACTGCTTTTTTCTCCATTGTATAATCTTGCTTCCTTTGTTGTACATTAATTGACCATAGGTGTGTGGGTTAATTTCTGGGCTTTCTGTACTGGTCCATTGATCTATATTTCTATTTTTGTGCCAGTACCATACTGTTTTGATGAGTATAGCTTTGAAATATAGCCTGATATTTAGGATCTTTATTCCTCCAGCTCTGTTTTTCTTTTTCAAGATTGATTTGGCTATTTGGGGTTTTTCTTGTGTGTATGTCTCCATACAAATTTTAAGATTTTTTGTTCTAGTTCTGTAAAAAATGTCATTGATAATTTGATAGGGATTGCATTGAATCTGTAGATTGCCTTGGGTAGCATAGTCACTTTGACAATATTGATTCTTCCAATCAAAGAATATGGTATATCTTTCCATCTATCTGTGTCACCTTCCATTTCTTTCAGCAGTGTCTTATTCTTTCTGGAATACAGTTCTTTTCTTTCCTTAGGTAGGTTTATTCCTAGGTATTTATTATTTTTGATGAGATGGTAAATGGGATTGTTTAATTTCTCTTTCTGATCTTTTGTTGTTAGTGTATAGAAATGCAACAGATTTCTGTGTATTAATTTTGTAACCTACAACTTTACCAAATTCATTGATGAGCTCTAGTAGTTTTCTTGTAGCATATTTAGGATTTTCTATGTATAGTACCATGTCACCTGCAAAGAGTGATATTTTAAATTCTTCTTTTCCAATTTGGATTCCTTTTATTTCTTTTTCTTCTATCATTGCTGTAGCTAGGACTTCCAAAAGTATGTTGAATAAAAGTGGCAAGAATGGACATTCTTGTCTTGTTCCTGATCTTAGATGAAATGTTTTCAGCTTTTCATGGTTGAGTATGATGCTAGTTGTACACTTGTCACATATGGCCCTTATTATGTTGAGGTATCTTCCCTCTATACCCACTTTCTGTAGAGTTTTTTTGTTGTTTTTTTTTTATCACAAATTGTTGATGAATTTTGTCAAAAGCTTTTTCTGCACCTATTAAGATGATCATATGGCTTTTATTCTTCAATTTGTTGATGTGGTGTACCACACTGATTGCTTTGCAGATAATGAAAAATCCTCCCTAGGATAAATCCCACTTGATCATGGTGTATGACCCTTTTAATGTATTGTTGAATTGAGATTGCTACTATTTTGTTGAGGATTTTTGTATGTATATTCATCAGTGATATTGGCCTATAATTTTCTTTTTTTGTGGTGTCTTTGTCTGGTTTTGGTATAAAGGGGGTGGCAGTCTCATAGAATGAGTTTGAAAGTTTTCTTTCCTCTGTAAGTTTTTGGAACAGTTTCAAAAGGGTAGGTGTTAGATCTTCTCTAAATGTTTGATAGAATTTGCCTGTGAAGCCAACTGGTCCTGGACTTTTGATCATTGGAAGGTTTTTAATCACAGTTCCAAATTCAGTATTTGTGACTGGTCATTCATATTTTCTATTTCTTCCTGGTTCAGCCTTGGGAAATTTTACCTTTCTAGGAATTTGTCCATTTCTTCCAGGTTGTCCATTTTTTGGCATACAGTTGCTTGTAGTAGTCTCTTATGATCCTTTGTATTTCTGTGATGTCTGTTGTAACTTCTCCTTTTTCATTTCTAATTTTATTGGTTTGAGTCCTCTCCCTTTTTTCCTGATGAGTCTGGCTAATGGTTTATCAATTTTGTTTATCTTCTCAAAGGACCAGCTTTTAGCTTCATTGATCTTTGCTATTGTTTTCTTCATCTCTATTTCATTTATTTCTGCTCTTATCTTCATGATTCCTTTCCTTCTAATTTTAGATTTTGTTTGTTCTTCTTCTAGTTGCTTTAAGTGTAAGGTTAGGTTGTTCATTTGTGATTTTTCTTGTTTCCTGAGGTAAGATTATATGGCTATAAACTTCCCTCTTAGAACTGCTTTTGCTGAATCCCGTAAGTTTTGGATCATTGTGCCTTCATTGTCATTTGTCTCTAGGTATTTTTTTATTTCCTCTTTGATTTCTTCAATGATTCATTGTTTGTTTAGAAGCATATTGCTTTGCCTCCATGTTTTTGTGCTTTTTACAATTTTTTCTTGTAGTTTATTTTTAATCTCATAGTGTTGTGGTCAGAAAAGATGCTTGTTATGATTTCAATTTTATTAAATTTACTGATGCTTGCTTTGTGTCCCAACATGTGGTCAATCCTAGAGAATATCCCATGTGCACATGAGAAGAGTATGTATTCTGCTGCTTTTGGATAGAATGCTCTATAAATATAAGTTAAGTCCATCTGGTCTAAAGTGTTATTTAAGGTCTGTGTTTCCTTATGGATTTTCTGTCTGGGTGACATGTCTATGATGAAAGTGGGATGTTTAATTCCCCCACTATTATTGTGTTACTGTCCACTTCTCCCTTTATGGTTGGTAGTATTTTCCTTATATATTGAGGTGCTCCTATTTTGGGTGCATACATATTTACAATTGTTGTATCTTCTTCCTGTATTGATCTCTTGACTATTTGTGGGGAAACTGGACAGCTACATGCAAAACAAAAAAATGAAATTGGAACATTCTTTAACACCATACACAAAAATAAACTCAAAATGGATTAAAGACATAAATGTGAGACTGGACATTATACAATTCTTATAGGAAAACATAGGCAGAACACTCTGTGACATAAATTATAGCAATATCTTTTTGAGCCATCTCCCAGAATAATGGAAATAAAAACAAATATAAACAAATGGAACCTAATTACACTAAAGTTTTGCACAGGAAAGGAAACCAGAAACAAAATGAAAATACACCCTCAGAATAGGAGAAAATATTTGCAAATGATGTGACTGACAAGGGATTAGTCTCCAAAATTTACAAACAGCTTTTGTGCCTTAATATCATCAAAACAAATGACCCAATTGAAAAATGCACAGAAGTCCTAAATAGACATTTCTCCAAAGAAAACACACAGATGGCCAAGATGTATATTAAACGATCTTCAACTTCACTAATTATTAGAGAAATGCAAATCAAAACTACAATGAAATATCATCTCACACCAGTCATAATGGCTATCATAAAAAATACAGAAACCATAAATCCTGGGGAGAGTGTAGAGAAAAGGGAACCCTCCTATGCTTTTGAGGTAATGTAAATTGGTGCAACCACTATGGAGAACAATATGGATGTTTCTTAAGAAACTAAAAATAGAGCTATCATATGATCCTGCAATCCCACTCCTGGACATGTATACAGAGAAAAACATGGTTTGAAAAGATACATGCAGCCCAACATTCACTGAAGCACTGTTTACAAGACATAGACGGAACCCAAATATCCATCAACAGATCAATGGATAAAAAAGATTTTGTACTTATATACAATGGAATATTACTCAACTATTAAAAAGAATGAAATAATGTCATTTGCAGCAACATGGATGAACCTAGAGGTTCAAAAAGAAAAAAAAATGATACAAATGAATTTATTTACAAAACAGTAATAGACTCACAGACTTAGGGAATTAACTTATGGTTACTGGGGAAAGGGTCAGGAAGACGGAGAGTTCAGGCATTTGGGATTGACATGTACATACTGCTATATGTAAAATGAATAACCAACAAAGACCTAGTGTATAGCACATGAAACTCTGCTCAATAGTATGTAACAACCTAAATGGGAAAATAATTTCAAAAATAATAGATACATGTATATGTATAACTGAATTACTTGCTGTACACCTGAAACTAACACAATATTGTTAATCAACTGTACTCCAATATAAAATGTTAAAAAACATAATACACCAGATTTATTAAAGAACTACCTTAAAAATATGCTGTTTTTGAATTTGTTCATAAGAGTGGGAATAGGGACAAAAAGGGCTACAGCTTGAGTGTGCTGTGCCCCAGGACCCCTTCATTATATATACACTTTGATTACAAAAATTCATGGGTCATTTGAGGTGTAGTGATTTATTGATAAAGAGTTAGTAAAATGGATAAAAATAAGGCAAGCATTCATTTTTTACTGTCCTATCAGCAGGTACATGTGAAGAATCTTTGCAGTGTCCAAGCACCATCTTTACCTGTTTAGTCCAGAAACCATCTCAATTTTTTGTTTATTATGTTTTGCTTCACTTTATGGTCAATGGCACAGTTTCTGGCTAATTTCAGTTCTCCCATCATAAGAAATGTATCATTACTGTTATTGCTCAAAATAATATAGCTCTTGGGAATCTGTTTATATTGAAATGATATAGATCTCCTTGCCTCTTTGGTTCCTAATATCTTTTATTTAATGCTGTTTACATACTCAGGATGCTTCATCATCCATCCTGTCACCAGTGACCATTGACTTCAGATGACTTCCTTAAGGTTGTTACTTTGCTTTGATTACAATCCTCACAATTGCAATTTTACCCAAATTATGCAGGAAAATGTGAACAAGAATTCATTTTCCAGTCATGTTAAATTTACCATTTGGAATTTCATAGCACAGACAAAAAACTGTATCTATTATTGAACTCTTTAAGCAATGGTCACTGCATTCATAGAGTGACCTCTTTCAATTTTGCAACATCTCTACTTATGTGAAGGGCCTGAAGGTAGAGTGAGATAAGTGGTCACATTTGTTCAAGGAATGCCTTTCCCACTAATCATCATGGAATAAGAACAACTCTGGAGATAACAATTTCATCAGTGTCAGACACCAGAAGGTAACAGTCAGAAAATATTTTGTTGCAGAGTAATGGTTTGAAAAACCCCTTGAATAAGATAGACATGGCCACTCCTGGAAGACTGATAGACCCTGGGTGCAGAGCCAGCAGTGGATGTGGAGTGGTAGCCTGGTTTTAGCACTGGAAGCCATATGGGCTAAAGATATTTGTCCCCACTCCTGCTGCTCTTGGGTGCTATAGACCCAGGCAGCATCACGGTGAGAACCAACACATAAGTCCACACATGTTGCCTAAGCCCAAGGGACAGCTGTGGACCAGCCCATTAATAACTCTCAATTTATCCTATGTGCATTGTGAGGGAGACTCACTCAAAATCAACACATAGTAGCTGAATCTCACACAACCCAGCAGAAAAAAACATTACAGTGGCCAATAAGAGTAATCTGATCATTGGTCTGCCCTTGTGGGGTTAGTATAGACATTGATTTTGGGCCTTTCATTTCTGTTTTTGTTTTTGTCTCTGGTTACAAAACTGGTATCTGCACAATATAAAAAAGTTGATAGGTCTTCCCTGGTGGTGCAGTGGTTGAGAGTCCACCTGCTGATGCAGGGGACACAGGTTCATGCCCCAGTCTGGGAAGATCCTACATTCTGCAGAGTGGCTGGGCCTGTGAGCCATGGCCACTGAGCCTGCATATCTAGAGCCTGTGCTCCACAATGGGAGAGGCCACAACAGTGAGAGGTCCATGTACCGTAAGAAAAAAAAAGTTGATAAATTCTAAACAATGTAACAAAAATAAGACAATGATAGTAGCATATTTCAGTGTTAATGTGTATAGTGGGCTTTGAAAAACTAGAGAGATAATGTTGGATTATAAATCAAAGAACAAAATATTTTTATGTGAATCCAAACCAATTTAAACTTAATAAATTAATCACTGATCTTCCTTACAGAACTATTCCAAATAACGCTTGTATACACACCCCACTCTAGGCAGTGTGGTTTAACTCCCTCCACCCTGAGTGTGAGCTGTGTTTAGTCACTCAGTTTAAATGAATAGAGTATGAAAATAGAAAAACGGTAATTTTACAGTGGAGAAACTTGGCAAACACTGACTCAGCCAATTAATATCATACATGGAAATTCAGGTTGTTATCATGTATCCCCCCTATATGATATGATGAGAAGGGCACTTCACCTCCGTGGTGTTCTTTCAAAAAAATCTCTAAATCCAGATGACCCAAATTGGGAAACATTCTAAAAAAGACCTGATGAGTATTCTTCAATTTTTTCAAAAACTTGGGGAAAAAAAAAGAAAAAGAAAACACTGAGAAACCCTCGGAGATTCAAGAAGACTAAGGAAACATAGTGACCAAACGTGATTATCCTACATTAGAACCTGGAACAGAAAAATGACATTACTGGGAAAACTGGTGAAATTTAAATCAAGTTTGTAGTTCTGTTAATAGTATTGTAACACTGTTAACTTCTTCACAATGTCAGTATTAGGGGAAGCGTTCACAGAAACTGTCTACACTATCTTGGCAAACTTTCTGTAAATTTGAAATTATTTCACACTAAAAAGCTTTAAAAAATGCAAGTACATTCCTAGCCAGTTTATTTTTCCTGCAAACACTTTTTCAAACAAATAAATGTTTATAATTTCTATGTGATTTAATATCTATTTTACAACTTACAGTTTCATCACGTGTGTTTCAATGTCATTAAGAATTCACAGAAACTTTTAACAGGAGCATATTATTTTATGAATAATTTACTTAACTATTTGAATATCTTTGAACATATAGATTTTAGTAATTTTTTTATTACAAATAATTTTGTGATTAAAATATCTGTGCAGAAATCTTTATGTTATATTTGGTTTATTTAATTAGAAAGTTATTTCAGTAAGTGAGAATGAAAAGCCAAAATGAATATGAACTAAAAAAAAAAGTTTCTGATATATATTTTCAACTTCCTTTGCTGAAAGTTTAGTGACTCATTTTAAAAGAAGTAAGTGATATATGAAAGACACTAGAATATCATTAACAAAATTATATCAAGAACAAACTAAATGAGACAGTTAAACCTTAAGAAGAAAGAGAGAGAGAGGAAGTTGTATTCTCATAGTAGGAAGTAAAATCTTCCAGCCCCAGCAGATATTATACACATTTGGATCAAGATCAAAGGAAGCAAGAATGTTAAAAAAAAAAATCAAAATTTAAAAAGTGGGGAAAATATACTTATTTTTCTAAATCTACTTTGTGTGTGTGTGTGTGTGTGTGTGTGTGTGTGTGCGCGCAAAGGGATTTACCAACAACCACTCATCTAGTTTCAAGTATTTTGAAAACAGAAGGACTAGCATCTCTGATCCTGGTTCTACCAATTATGAGTTGTAATTCAGGTTGAGTCATTGTATCTGTCTCAGCCTCAGTTTCCTCACATAAAAGGAGGCAATATTAAAGTAGATATTTTTGAAAATCATTCCTTTACATTTCTCCACTAGTAATCACCAGGGATTTATTCATGCTTCTAAGTTTGTAGAGAAATATTAGATTATCTCCCCCTGTCTAATGGAGGGGTAGGTATATGAGATTTCTAATAACTATTTTTCTCATTTGTTTCCCTTTTGAATATGGAGTTTGAGACGCTACATGCCCTGCAGGCTTCTAGTTAATATAAGGGATTGTGGTCATCCTACCTATCTTTCCTGAATATGTTCACCTGAAACATGCTGTCCAATTGTGTACTCCAACAGTGGCTTCTCTACTGGATTGACTACCCATTCCCTAGCTTATCAATCATTATGCTTTGTTGTGATTACTTTATGAGGGCAGAGGTGAAGCAATTATTTTTGAGAGCATGAGACAAGCTGACTTTGGTCATTGTGCTAAGATCTAAGGATATCTCTAATTAGACTCTACTTACTTTAAATTAAACATCTTGTTGGGTCTTAAAATTTAGAAAAATAAAAGCTCAGTTCTCTTATGGTGGACATGAAGTAACATTATTACCTACTATTTGACTTCTATGGACTATTGTCACCATGTACATGTGCCTTTTTTTTGCTCTGCATATCCAACCCCAATCTTCTTTTCAATGTCCTATCTAAACCTTTCTCTTGCCTTGAGTTTTCTTTAATTATTTTTTTCTTACCTCTTCCCCAAATTCACACAAATCTTGACTTCCTTTAATGTTTAATGGTTTTTAAAGTAAAACTTAACTAGATGTTTACCACATGCTTGTTTGTGTGTGTATGGATAGAGAGATGGTTATTTAACAGAGCACAGCTTCCTGAGTTTTGAAGCCCTGGAGTTGAATCTCAGCTTTAACATTTACTAGCTATTTGGCTTTGGGAAAATTATAGAACCGTGCAGCGTTGCATTGCTCCTTCTGTAAAACAGTGGAAATAATTCCTTTGCAGGCTTCTTGTGTGACTTAAGTTGGATATTCATCATGTAAAATGCCTTACTCTAAGTGCTCAGTTTTATTTCTAACTTTCCCTCTCCTGGTTGGTGTTTGTTTTCTTATAAAATAAAGTTTTTGTTAAACAAGAAATATTAGCAACATTGAAAGATTTTGGAAAATTAAATGTCATATATTTAGCATACATCAAACACCTTGTCCAGAGAAAGTCAGGGCTGAGTTTTTAAAATACTGCTAAATAAAATTTGCCATGTTAAATCAGGTTTGCCCTCTTGTCTTGATTATTTACTTTAGTAGCTCTTTCCCCATTCTTATATAACATATTTTAGTTAATTATTTTGTGGTTAATATTTAAACTTAATCACAATGCCTTCAGTTCTGTTAGTAACTAAACTGGTTGTTGATAAGTCATCATTAAATGGCCTAGGAGATCTGTAGAATGTAGAGTGCTCTGTATGTATTAGCTAAGGTCTGAATTGCTGATCTTATAAGAAATGCAGCATGTGTAAAGTGTAATTGCAATCTTGTTTTGATAGCTTCCAATGCTGAGTAATTAAACATTGCTCATCTAGTGTTCTAATGTTAATTACATTCCCATTTGCCAGAGCCTACATGTTCCCCCAAATGCCCAAAGACAGTATCTGGGAAAAACCAGATGAGTTAGAGGCAAGTAGTAGATATCTACATTTATCTACTTTAAGCAATTAATTTTGATGTTACTCATAGGGGTTCATCAGTCTTGAAGTTTGACTCTTGAAGGGTTAGAATCTCCAAGTGGTCAAGAATGTGATAATTGTGGTTTCATCAGAACACTCTGTTCCTTCTAATTTCATCTGTGATGTTTATGTATTACAATGTTGAAGAACACATTTCATTGCTAACAGAAGCAGAGTCCTCTTTTGAAACTGTGTAACAATGGCAAATGGCTAAATCTCCTTTGTTACCTGGCCAGTAAGTTTAGTCATTAAATCGTTTACTCCCTCAGTCACAAAGGGCCGTCCCCCTTTTTGAGGGATTGGAAAACCACAAAAGATTCTGCTCTAGGAAATTATTGTATTTTCTCATGTTTGAGACAGATAATTGAGGTTGCTGATGAAGCCATGTGTTCCTTAGCTTTATCTTATGCTTTTATCAAATTTGGTGTTGTTGCCTGTTCTTTATAACAAAACAACATTAATAGAAAAACAATATTATTGGGGAAAATTGTGGAAAAAATGACAGATAAAGAGATATCTTTCTAAGAAAATATTCTTAGAAAATGTCCCCCCGGAGAAGCTTCAAGATGACAGAAGAGTAAGATGCAGAGATCACCTTCCTTCCCACAAATACACCAGAAATACACCTACATGTGGAACAACTCCTAGAGAACACCTACCGAATGCTGGCAGAAGACCTCAGACCTCCAAAAAGGCAAGAAACAACCCATGTACCTGAGTCGGGTAAAAGAAAAAAGAAAACACAGAGACAAAGAATAGGGATGGGACTTGCACCAGTGGGAGGGAGCTGTGAAGGAGGAAAGGTTTCCACACACTAGGAAGGCCCTTCATCACCTGAGACTGTGGGTGGTGGAGGGGGGAGCTTCAGAGCCACAGAGGAGAGCACAGCAACAAGGGTGTGAGGGCAAAGCAGAGAGATTCCCACACAGAGGATCGGTGCCGACCAGCACACACCAGCCTGAGAGGCTTGTCTGCTCACCCACTGGGATAGGTGGGGGCTGGGAGCTGAGGCTCGGGTTTTGGTCGGATACCAGGGAGAGGACTGGGGTTGGCTATGTGAACATAGCCTGAAGGGGGCTAGTGCACCACAGCTAGCCAGGAGGGAGTCTGGGAAAAAGTCTGGAGCTGCCTAAGAGACAAGAGACTTTTTCTTCCCTCTTTGTTTTCTTGTGCGCCAGGAGAGGGGATTAAGAGTGCCGCTTGGGCTTCCCTGGTGGCGCAGTAGTTGAGAGTCCACCTGCCGATGCAGGGGACACGGGTTCGTGCCCCGGCCGGGGAAGATCCCACATGCCACGGAGTGGCTGGGCCCGTGAGCCATGGCCACTGAGCCTGTGCTCCGCAATGGGAGAGGCCACAACAGTGAGAGGCCCGCATATCGCAAAAAAAAAAAAAAAAAAAGTGCCAAAGGAGCTCCAGAGATGGGAACAAGCCACAGCTATCAGCGTGGACCACAGAGATGAGCATGAGACACTAAGACTGTTGCAGCCACCAAGAAGCCTGTGTGTGAGCACAGGTCACTCTCCATACCTACCCTCCTGGGAGCCTGTGCAGCTTGCCACTGCCAGTGTCCCATGATCCAGGGACAACTTCCCCGGGAGAATGCATAGCATGCTTCAGGCTGGGGCAAAGTCTCCCTGGCCTCTGCCGCCACTGGCTTGCCCCTCATCTGTACCCCTCCC
Organism: Kogia breviceps; assembly: GCF_026419965.1. Lineage (NCBI taxonomy): Eukaryota > Metazoa > Chordata > Mammalia > Artiodactyla > Physeteridae > Kogia > Kogia breviceps. The sequence continues at coordinate 29,102,056 of NC_081328.1, forward strand.
TACTCCCAGCCTAAGTGAAACAGAGCCCCTGGAGCAGCTTCATTAACCCTGTCCTGTCTGAGCAAAGAACAGACCCCCTCAGGCAACCTACACACAGAGACAATTCCAAATCCAAAGCTGAACCACGGTAGCTGTGTGAACAAAGAAGAGAAAGGGAAATCTCACACAACAGCCTCAGGAGCAGCAGATTAAATCACCACAATCAACTTGATGTACTCTGCATCTGTGGAATACTTGAACAGACAACAAATCATCGCAAATTGAGGAGGTGGACTATGGGAGCAATGATATATATATATATATATATATATATTTTTTTTAATCACTTTTTCTCTTTTTGTGAGTGTGTATGTGTATGTTTCTATGTATGATTTTGTCTTTATAGTTTTGCTTTTACCATTTGTCCAAGGGTTCTATCTGTCCATTTTTTCTTTACTTAAACAAATAATTTTTTCTTAAGAATAATTTTTTATTTTAATAACTTTATTTTATTTTACTTAATTTAATTTTATTTTCTTCTTTCTTTCTATCTTTCTTTTTTTTTCTCCCTTTTACTCTGAGTTGTGTGGAGGACAGGCTCTTCATGCTCAAGCCAGGAATCAGGGCTGTGCCACTGAGGTGGGAGAGCCAAGTTCAGGACACTGGTCCACAAGAGACCTCCCAAATGGTGAAAATCTCCCAGAGATCTCAATCTCAATGCCAAGACCCAGCTCCACTCAATGACCAGCAAGATACAGTGCAGGACATCCTATGCCAAACAACTAGAAAGACAGGAACACAACCCCATCCATTAGCAAAGAGGCTGCCTAAAATCAGAATAAGGTCACAGACACCACAAAACACACCACCAGACGTGGACCTGCCCACCAGAGAGACAAGATCCAGCCTCATCCACCAGAACACAGGCAATAGTCTCCTCAACCAGGAAGCCTACACAACCCACTGGGGCAGACACCAAAAACAATGGAAACTACGAACCTGCAGCCTTTGAAAAGGAGACCCCAAACATAGTAACTTAAACAAAATCAGAACACAGAGAATCACACAGCAGATGAAGCAGTAAGGCAAAAACAAGCAGACCTAAGAAATGAAGAGGAAATAAGCAGTCTACCTGAAAAAGATTTCAGAATAATGATAGTAAACATGATCTAAAATCTTGGAAATAGAATGGAGAAAATATAAGAAAGATTTAACAAGTACCTAGAAGAACTAAAGAGCAATCAAGCAGAGATGAACAACACAAAAAATGAATTTAAAAATTCTCCAGAAGGGATCAATAACAGAATAACTGATGCAGAAGAATGGATATGAGATCAGGAAGATAACATAGTGGAAATAACTACTGCAGAGCAGAATAAAGAGAAAAGAATGAAAATAATTGAGGACAGTCTCAGAGACCTCTGGGATAACATGAACATTCGAATTATAGGGATCCCAGAGGAAGAGAAAAAAGAAAGGGACAGAGAAAATATTTGAAGAGATTATAGTTGAAAACTTCCCTAATATAGGAAAGGAAATAGTTCATCAAGTCCAGGAAGCACAGAGAGTCCCATTAAGGATAAATCTAAGGAGAAACACAGCAAGACACATATTAATCAAACTGTCAAAAATTAAATACAAAGAAAACATATTAAAAGCAGCAAGCGAAAAACAACAAATAACACACAAGGGAATCCCCATAAGGTTAACCTCTGATCTTTCAGCAGAAACTCTGCAAGCCAGAACGGAGTGGTGGGACATATTTAAAGTGATGAAGGAGAAAAACCTACAAACAAGATTACTTTAACCAGCAAGGATCTCATTCAGATTTGGTGGAGAAACTAAAAGCTTTACAGGCAAGCAAAAGCTAAGGGAATTCAACACCACCAAACCAGCTTTCCAACAAATGCTAAAGGAACTTCTCTAGGCAGGAAACAAAAGAGAAGGAAAAGACCTAAAATAATAAATACCCCCAAATTAAGAAAATGGTAATAGGAACATACATATTAATAATTACCTTAAATGTAAATGGATTAAATATTCCAACCAAAGACATAGACAGGCTGAATGGATACAAAAACAAGACCCATCTATATGTTGTCTACAAGAGTCCCACTTAAGACCTAGGGACACATACAGACTGAAAGTGAGGGGATGGAAAAAGATATTCCATGCAAATGGAAATCAGAAGAAAGCCTGAGAAGCAATTCTCATATCAGACCAAATAGACTTTAAAACAAAGACTCTTACAAGAGACAAAGAAGGACACTATATAATGATCAAGGGATAAATCCAAGAAGAAGACATAAAAACTAAAAATATTTATGCAACCAATGTAGGAGCACCTCAATACATAAGGCAAATACCAACAGCCATAAAAGGGGAAATCGACAGTAACACAGTCATAGCAGGGGACTTTAACACTCCTCTTTCACCAATGGACAGACCATCCAAAATGAAAATAAATAAGGAAACACAAGCTTTAAATGATACATTAAAAAAGATGGGTTTAATTGATATTTAGAGGACATTCCATCCAAAAACAACAAAATACACTTTCTTCTCAAGTGCTCATGGAACATTCTTCAGGATCAATTATACATTGGGTCACAAATCAAGGCTGGGTAAATTTTTAAAAATTGAAATTATATCAAATATCTTTTCCAACCAGTATGCTATGAGACTAGATATCAATTACACAAAAAGATCTGTAAGAAATAGAAAGACATAGAGGCTAAACAATATGTTACTAAATAACCAAGAGATCACTGAAGAAATCAAAGAGGAAATCAAAAAATACCTAGAAGCAAATGACAATGAAAACACAATGACAAAAAACCTATGGGCTGAAGCAAAAGCAGTTCTAAGAGGGAAGTTTATAGCTATACAAGCATACCTTAAGAAACAAGAAACATCTCAAATAAACAACCTAATCCTGCACCTAAAGCAATTAGACAAGAACAAAAAAACCCCAAAGTTAGCAGAAAGAAAGAAATCATAAAGATCAGATCAGAAAAAAATGAAAAAGAAATGAAGGAAACAGTAGCAAAGATTAATAAAACTAAAAGCTGGTTCCTTGAGAAGATAAACAAAATTGATAAAACATTAGCCAGAATCATCAAGAAAAAAAGGGAGAAGACTCAAATCAATGGAATTAGAAATGAAAAATAAGTAACACCTGACACTGCAGAAATACAAAGGATCATGAGAGATTACTACAAGCAACTACATGCCAATAGAAAGGAAAACCTGGAAGAAATGGAGAAATTCTTAGAAATGCACAACCTTCCAAGACTGAACAGGAAGAAATAGAAAATATGGACAGACCAATTGTAAGCACTGAAATTGAAACTGTGATTAAAAATCTTCCAACAAACAAAAGCCCAGGACCAGATGGCTTCACAGGTGGATTCTATCAAACATTTAGAGGAGAGATAACACCTATCCTTCTGAACCTCTTCCAAAATATAGCAGAGGGAAGAACACTCCCAAACTCATTCTACAAGGTCACCATCACTCTGATACCAAAACCAGAAAAAAAAATGTCACAAAGAAAACTACAGGCCAATATCAATGATGAACATAGATGCAAAAATCCTCAACAAAATACTAGCAGACAGAATCCAACAGCACATTAAAAGGATCATACATTATGATCAAGTGAGGTTTATCCCAGGAATGCAAGAATTCTTCAATATATGCAAATCAATCAACATGATACATCATATTAAAAAACGGAAGGAGAAAAAACATATAATCATCTCAATAGATGCAGAGAAAGCTTTTGAGAAAATTCAACATCCATTTATGATAAAAACCCTTCAGAAAGTAGGTGTAAAGGGAACTTTCCTCAATATAATAAAGACAATATATGACAAACCCACAGCCAGCATCCTCCTCAATGTGAAAAACTGAAACAATTTCCACTAAGATCAGGAACAGGACAAGGCTGGCCACTCTCACCAATATTATTCAAGATAGTTTTGGAAGTTTTAGCAACAGCAATCCAAGAAATAAAATAAATAATAGGAATCCAAATCAGAAAAGAAGACGTAAAGATGTCACTGCTTGCAAATGACATGATACTCTACACGGAGAATCCTAAAGATACTACCAGAAAACTACTAGAGCTAATCAATGAATTTGGTAAAGTAGCAGGATACAAAATTAATGCTCAGAAATCTCTTGCATTCCTATACACTAATGAAGGAAAATCTGAAACTGAAATTAAGAAAACACTCCCATTTACCATTACAACCAAAAGAATAAAATATGTAGGAATAAACCTACTTAAGGAGACAAAAGACCTGTATACAGAAAATTATAAGACACTGATGAAAGAAATTAAAGGTGATACATATAGATGGAGAGATATACCATGTTCTTAGATTGGAAGAATCAATATTGTACAAAAGACTCTACTACCAAAGCAATCTACAGATTCAGTGCAATCCCTATCAAACTACCACTGGCATTTGTCACAGAACTAGAACAAAAAATTTCACAATTTGTATGGAAACACAAAAGACCCCGAATAGCCAAAGCAATCATTTTGTGTGTGTGTATGGTACGTGGGCCTCTCACTGTTGTGGCCTCTCCCGTTGCAGAGCACAGGCTCCAGACTTGCAGGCTCAGCAGCCATGGCTCACGGGCCCAGACGCTCCGTGGCACGTGAGATCTTCCCGGACCGGGGCATGAACTCATGTCCCCCGCATCGGCAGGTGGATTCTCAACCACTGCATCACCAGGGAAGTCCCAAAGCAATCTTGAGAAAGAAAAACTTAGCTGGAGGAATTAGGCTCCCTGACTTCAGACCTTACTACAAAGTTACAGTAATCATGACAGTATGGTCCTGCCACAAAAACAGAAATATAGATCAATGGAAGAGGATAGAAAGCCCAGAGGTAAACCCACACACATATTGTCACCTTATCTTGATAAAGGAGGCAAGAATATACAGTGCAGAAAAGACAGCCTCTTCAATAAATGGTGCTGGGAAAACTGGACAGCTACATGCAAAAGAATGAAATTACAACACTCCCTAACACCATACACAAATATAAATTCAAATGTATTAAAGACCTAAATGTAAGGTCAGACACCATCAAACTCTAAGAGGAAAATTTAGGCAGAACACTCTATGTGTTCTGTGGCCACTCTATGACATAAATCACTGCAAAATCCTTTTTGACCCGTCTCCTAGAGAAATGGAAATAAAAAGAAACAAAAGGGACCTAATGAAATTTAAAAGATTTTGCCCAGCAAAGGAAACCATAAACAAGACGAAAAGACAATCCTCAGTATGGGAGAAAATATTTGCCAATGAAGCAACTGACAAAGGATTAATCTCCAAAACATACAAGCAACTCATTCAGCTCAATATCAATAAAACAAACAACCCAATCCCAAAATGGGCAGAAGACCTAAATAGACATTTCTCCAAAGAAGATATATATTGCCAACAAACACATGAAAGAATGCACAACATCATTAATCATTAGAGAAATGAAAATCAAAACTACAATGAGATATCATCTCACACTGGTCAGAATGGCCATCGTCAAAAAATCTACAAACAATTAATGCTGGAGACGGTGTGGAGAAATGGGAACCCTTTGCACTGTTGGTGGGAATGTAAATTGATACAGCCACTATGGAGAACAGTATGGAGGTTCCTTAAAATCTAAAAATATAATTACCATATGATCCAGCAATCCCACTACTGGGCATATACCCAGAGAAAACCACAATTCAAAAAGACACATGCACCACAATGTTCATTACAGCACTATTTACAATAGTCATGGAAGCAACCTAAATGCCCATCGACAGATGAATGGATAAAGAAGATGTGGTACATATGTACAATGTAATATTACTCAGCCATAAAAATGAACGAAATTTGGTCATTTGCAGAGATGTGGATGGACCTAGCGACTGTCCTACAGAGTGAAGTAAGTCAGAAAGAGGAAAACAAATATCGAATATTAACGCATGTATGTGGAACCTAGAAAAATGTACAGATAAACCAGTTTGCAGGGCAGAAATTGAGACACAGTTGTGGAGAACAAACATATGGACACCAAGGAAGGAAAGTGGCAGGGGGATGGGGGTGGTGGTGTGCGATTCGGATTGACATATATACACTGATGTGTATAAAATTGATGACTAATAAGGACCTTCTGTATTAAAAAAATAAATAAAATTAAATTTGAAAAAAAATAAAAGAATAGAAAAGAATTTTATTTCAGCCAAACTGAGAACTATAGCCTGGGAGTCACAAATTCAAGCAGTTGAATTATGTTCTGTTAGACTACAAAATGAGGGAGGCTTATAAAGGCAAAAGCCACAAAACTACAGAAGTTGTTTGTTAAGAATTATAATTGAAGCTGGCAAGAAGTAAGGTTTCTTGTAAAGCAAGAATTGTTTGGGGTCCAAAATTATTGCTTAGTTATAAGGGGAGAACTTGAGACCATAAAGTTGCAGCTGGCAGATTCTAGCAAATATTATTTTTGAGAATGGCTTGTGCTGTCCTTGAGTCTGATTCAGTTCAGAAAATTAAAATTCTCAGTGACATAGGAACTTGTTTGAAATCACATCCACAATGGCCACCCAGCTCCATTTTGGATGCCTGAACCGCAGTTACTCCATTTTGATATTTAAAATTCATTCTTTTCATTACTGATTAAAGCAGATGTACAATGTATGTTTGATAGGCTGCAAACAAGCTGTTTTCGTTAGCATAAAGTTTAAGTTAAATTATGCATAGGCCAGAATGTCTTCCCCATACCTGAATATGTGTAAATTTCTTCTGTGTTACACGTATGCTATGACTTAGAATTTTTATTACTAGGAATATTGTCAACAGAAAATATATTAATAGTCATGTATAAAAATAATTACAGCAGGGGCTTCCCTGGTGGCACAGTTGTTGAGAGTCCGCCTGCCGATGCAGGGGACGCAGGTTCATGCCCTGGTCTGGGAGGATCCCCCATGCCGCGGAGCGGCTGGGCCCGTGAGCCATGGCCGCTGAGCCTGCGCGTCCGGAGCTGTGCTCCGCAACGGAGAGGTCACAACAGTGAGAGCCCCGTGTACCACAAAATAATAATAATAATAATTACAGCAGGATTATTAAAAATATCTCAAACTGAGAACAATCTAAATTTCCTTCAATATTAGAATGAATAAATAAATGTAGCAACATCATACAATGTAATATCTACATATATCTGAATGAATGAACTACATAAGGATCTGATGATATAGATGAATATAACAAATAATATTGAGTGAAAGTAGCTAGTCACAAAAGAGTTCATATAGAATCGTTTCATCTTTAAATCTATAAAGGTCAGAAACAGCCAGAATTAACCTATTGTGATATAAATCAAAATAATTGTTACATTTGGAGAGGTAGTGATTGGGAAGGGTCATGGACAGAATTTTGGGGATATTAGGATGTTGTTTTTAAATGTAGAAGAAAATACTTTGGGGACGTGTGTATATTTGGAACTGTTATAATAGTCCTGACTAAAAAATTATAAATAAATCAGTGGATTTACTATTTTCTGGACCATTCAATTAACTCTATTCCACCCACAAGTAGCATCCTTAAATGTGACCAGTAATCAATGGAATACATCTGGACGATAAAAAGTCAGAGTGGTGAGTCAGTCTTAAGCTAAAATACATTATTACTATTAGAAAAAACATGAAAAATAAAAAAAAAAAACACAAAAAACCCTGCTGAACATTATCGTGAGTTATATATGGAGAGAATATATGAATGTGCATCATAACATACATACATTGACTATATCAAATATACTTCTCAGACATGTAAATATTTTATTTAAAACAAAAATTTCAGCAAAATTTTATGTAATTACCACATGACAGATATTTTTCTTAATTTTTATTATCTCATTCAATTCTGGGTATAATTATTATCTTGATTTGTCAGACAAGGAAACTGAGGCAAAGACAAGTTAACTAACTTGTTAAAGATCACAGAGCTAGAAAATATTGGAACTCAGAATTTAATTCAGGTAGTCTCACATTCTGTACTAGGTTACTTCCAAATAGAAGAAATGATTTTTAAAAGTTAAAAAAAAATACTCTTGTTTTACTCCATATGTAAATAAACATGAATATACAAAACTGTTTTACTTAAACATTTCTATAATGCAACATTTCAAAAGGTTTCTGAGTACAGTTGTGATTTATTTATGTTAACTAAAAAAAAAAAATCTGTCACTTTTGTAAGTTGTATAAAAGGCATAGAGTTTTTGAATTGGAAATGATCCTAAGAATTAATTTTGTACAAACATTCATTCAAATAAGATTTTATTCTATGACCTCTCTTACATTATTAGTTTCTACTTAAAATTCCAGTGCAAGAAACTGGACCTAGCTCCCACCCCCTCTCCCCCCTCCTGCCACATTCAATGTCTTCTTTTTATTCCAATCATTTCTGGAAATTACCAGGTATTTTATTAAAAGTTTACTGGAAAAACAAATGCATTTTTAGATATGTTTATGAGCACTTTAGCTTATCTCTCCTACTTCTATGTATGTATTTGTCCTTACCCTATAAATGTGGTACACTTCAGTCTTTAAAGCACAAAAAGGGGGTAAAAACAATCCCCTGGCAATAATCCATGAGTCAGGTTATCTAGTCACTTGCCTTTCATCCCTGCTCTTCTCTCTTCTGCTTTATGAGCCACTAATTTGCTGCCTCAGCTCCTAATATCTGCCTCATGCCTCGTCTGGAAAGAGGGTTGAACACTAGAACTCCAATCCATCAGATATTGAGTTAATTACACTACGCTTATGCTGTTTCTAGACTACATTTCCCAGGTTGTATATTATAAAGTGTATAATATGGTTTTCATATGTTTCACCTTGAAGATCAGGCTTTTCTGAAAGTTCTCTGCTCTTCCAGTGACCTTCAAATTCAGAGCAGCTGAGAAGGGTCTTTGATGCAGAACCTGACCTGTGCAGTGCAGTGGGGTGACTGCCTCCCTGCCTCACAGACATAACTGGCATTATGAGGAGTCCTGTTACACTGCTCCCTCATGAAGTGTGCTGTCAGTGTAATCTCCACATTTCATTTGTTTATTTACCTCATTCTATTATCTGCTTTTAAGCCAGACCTACCCCAGCCTCCTCCTAGATGGTTATTTGCTAAGAACCATGCAAAAATATTTTATAATAAATTCTTTCAGATCTTTTCTTGAGTTACACTAGATGATAAATATTGAGATTGTCACCAAATCAAGACAATACCTAACATAACTACTGTTTCAACCTCTTCCAGGAATGGAATCTTAACCAGTCAGTGTGGAATTACCTGGTCAGAACTAATGAGGTAATCTGCCTGATAGACCCCTGTTGTCACCCAAAGGAAGGTGACCTTGCCACAAACAACCCACTCTTTGCTAGTAGTTTTCATCACACCCAGTTCTGCCTATGAAAGTCTTTAATTTTGTACAGCTCTTTGGAGATCCTTTCTATTTGCTAGATGAGATACTGCCCAATTCATGTATTGTTAATACAGCCAATAAGATATTTAAAATTTACTCAGTTAAGTTTTGTTTTTTTTAACACCATTTATTGTCAGTATACATTTCTTGAAAGCCAATTATGTATCAGAGATTGTGTTATTTGCTAGGAACATAAAGAAACAGAAGTCCCACATCCCAAAGAAATTCACAAACGGATGGGATATAAATAAATGACTGAAATATTATGATAAGTAACAAAGAGTATCAAGGAGACAGTACCGGAGAGCAGAGATTGATCATGTTTTTTCTGTTTCCAACAACATAGTGCCTGACACAGAGAAAATACTAAATGCATGTTTTATGAATGAACATCTACTGTTCTTAATGATAAATAATGTCATGTGACTAGGGTATTTCCTTCTTCAGTATCAACTTTAAGTCCCTCACATTTTTGAGCAATGACATGCAAACATTCCTACAAGCTCTGGTGAGGAATGTAGCAACCCTTTGCCAAAACCTGCTGATAAAATATCATAAACTATGGGACTGTAAACCAAATTCAGTTTTTCAACACCATCTGTGTGCTCAGGGTATCTACATTCGATTTCCTCCTATCTTTTCCAAAACACAACGTTTAATTGGAAAAAGACATAAAATACCACCTGTGCTCTGAGACCTTTACATTTCTATCTCAAATTTCAAAATGATAAAGGATACATTCCAGGAAGTTCTTTTACTTTTTTTCCCCTAGAATTATTTCTTCACACTTTGTATTAGTCAAGACTTTTAAGTACAAACAACATACATCAACTTTGGCTGATTTAATAATAAAATTAATCTATTAAAAGTATAGTGGGTACATTACCAAATTGAGAGGAAAGCTTCAGAACTAAGCTTTGAAAATGGACAGAGCAATGAAGGCCTGTCAGAACCACAGCCAAAATCATGTCACAAAAGCAGTAGAGTGATGGCAGAGTTACCACCCCTATCAAGTGGTAGAGAATAATTCTTGCATCAACCACTTCCATTGGACAATTGACTCTGTTGTCATGTTCTACCACTGCTGCCCCTCCAAGCTCAATATGTTGCTGCTTCATCCACCACTAAAATCCTTACTAGGATAGACACTTTTGACTGTCCAAACATGGGTTACATGCTTATATCCTAGTGGCAAGGGGCTGAAATTAATACAGGCTTTTCCTCTCACAAAAGCTTATAAGTAGAAGGAGTCTTCAAACATGGAGAAGGATTCAACTGCTGGATGTTCCAAGGTGGAGGAAGCAGAAGAAAAATGCCTACCACCCATTTATAGTAAGTAAAATACACAATAGAGAAAAAAAAATATTATAATTCTTGGCAAGTAATCCCAGAACAAAACATGAAACAGAACATTCCAGAACAAAAGCATACTCCCTGGTTAACCTAGGTGTCAATATAACCAATACTGTATATAACTCTTGCTACAAAGGGCATTACTACACATCACTAAATGTATTTTCATACAATAAATACATTTCCATAAACCTCATAATCCTTACAGATTTTCCATAGAAAATCTTTGGGAAGAGATACATATTTATGTTACAAGTAACTATTCCATTTTCACTGTAGAAAATAGAGAAAGCACACTTTTGCTGGTAGGGAAGGAAATGTTGCACCCAAACAACCATGGATACCAGTCAATGGTTTTCCTTCTGGATACATATGTCCATGTATGTATTGTGCCTCTATATTCATAATACAATGTGTGTGTGCATCTGTGTTTAGGTATATGGCTTATATCATTATACAATATATGCTTTAATCCTGATTTTCTAAATTAGCAACTTATTAACTGAGAAAACATTTTCAATGTTAAATTTCTGTGTTACTTCTATACGAATAGATTATCTTTTTTTGTTCTCTGTCATTTTTTTAAAAAAATGTCTACTCTTGAAATATTTTAATTTGCCTCTGCCTCCTCAAGAAAACAAATTTTTTTCTGTATATTCATCTTGTATGATTTTTGCATACAGACACTGGACATTTTTATTTTCTTGAAAGGTATTAGTCAAAATCAGGTAAGGAGACCAATTGACATTTTCACGTAATTGGTGAGTTCCTCAGGCAAGAAGACAAATATAACACATCTCCTGCAGGTTGCTGAAACATTTCCCTCAGTTTTCATATCTCCAGGGTATCAGGATGGACTTTCCACTTTCTTGTTAAGCAGCAGCAGACCATTCCTATCACTGCTGCAGGGAGGAAGCTGGGTTTTGACACCTAAGACACTTTTGAGTTTCCAGTAGGCAGGCCACTCTGGAAAATGTTACTTTTTCTTCCCCAATCCACTCTTCTCTCACTAGTGTCTGTTAATAAGGGCAAGTTAATTTCCCTATATAAAAAGAGAATAAGTGGGTTAAAGAACAATGGTTTATACTCTAGTAGGATGAGATTTTTGAGATGGAATGGACAGAGCAGAATGAGAACAGTTGTCAGTGTTAGGCAGATTTAAGCTTTAATCTCAGTGCTTTTACACCACAGTTGTGTTGCAGTCAATAAGCACTCAAATTAGCTGAACCTCCTTTTTTCCCATCTACAAAATGGGAATAATACTACGTACCTCATTGGGTTGTTGTACGTATGCTGTGACCTCATATCACTAATTCCTATGCTGTAGTAATTAATCCAAACTATGTTAACATATACTGAATACATAGAAAAACATCCTTCGATATTTCTAAAATTCTCTTACCTGTTGCTCAGTTTTTAGCTTATCATACTCACTGTGGGTCTTCCTAGATAGCTAATTTTAAAAATAAGGAAAATAGTAATTACTTCATCTTTGCTCTGTTTTAGGATTCATGGAATATCCTGAATTGAACTGTATATGAACTAACACCCTCTCACCAAAACTTGCCTACGCAATAATCTTTCAAAATGTTATCTGTATCTATCCACATATAGGACATTGAGGATTTGGATTTTTCTTTATTTTTCTATTTTTTAGCTTAAGCAGTATATTGTTTCATAACCACTGTAATTTAACAATAGCTATTGTTTATATAATGATTTAAGTTTGAAATTATTTTGCATGGCCTCTTTTGATCACCAAAATAATTCACATATATATATTTGGAAGATGGTTTTATTACTATTATCTTCTTAAACATCATCATCCACATCTTATAAATAGATAGACTAAAACTCTATCATTTAAAAGATATATTTAAGATCACACAGAAGAGACTGAGCCCAAAAGTGTGTGCCTGCTGACACCAGTAGTCATGCTTTTCTCATGAGACTAAATGTCTCCAAAGAGAAGAATGTGATTAAAGTAATATTAATCTTCTATGTTTGTGTTTTCCTTTTACTTTTGGAAAAATCACTATAGAGGTAGATGTATAGATAATAAATAGATGACAGACACTTATGTGTATGTGCTTGTGTGATGTATTCATGATTTTTTGTTCATTGTTTAAAATAACTTTAAAAAATTAATATGAATCTGCATACCATGAGTGCTCATCTGTTATCTTCATTCACCTAATTTATTTTCAGAATCTACTATTTTATAATAACTCAAGCAAAGCCAACAGGAGTCATTATTTGTTTTAGCAAACAATTTTTATGTTACTACTCTGTACTAAACTCTGTGCTAGGAACTTGAAATTTAAAGATAAATAAAATGAGATGCCTGACTCTGAGAACTCATAGTCTTGTGAACTACTGTAAGTCTGATTCTATTATTGTCTAATACAATACTACATGTATTTATTAAGTCAGGAGAGTGAATTTGGCCTGTAGCAGTTGGTTAAGTCTTCATTATAAGTATGGCACTAGAGTTAAATCTGGATAAGTAGGCACACCTTGGGGAACAGGTCCATATGTTTTATCAGATTCTCAGAAGGATCCATAAACAAAAGGAATTTTAAGAAGTGCTTATTTTAAAATGAAGAGAAATGGTAGGACTGAGCTTAATTAAATAGAACAAGACTATTGTGTTAAATACGATTTAACACAATCATATGTGTAAAAGTAAACTCAATTAAAATGTTTTCACCAAAGTTAATGTTAAGAACATAAAATATTTCCAGGGGAAATGAACTAACATTTATTAAGTACTTACTATATGTATGGCATATTAAGTGTATTATGTTATCTAAAGGGAAAAGCAGGAGCAATAGATATGGTCTTTAGGATAACAATCAATGTATACATTTAGAAAGTTTGTATTGACACATAAGTAATAATCCTTGTATTCCCCCTTCACATTATAAAAAAATGTGAAATCTGGTTCAGAAGAATAAAATATATTTAAAAATAGGTCTTTTTACTTTTCATTTGATACCTACAGATGTTAAGTCCAGAGGATGAGAATAATATCAGAATCTACCTCTGAACAACAACAAGTGTAATATTGAATAAACTGTTAGCCCTCAAATTCCACACTTCCCCTGGAACACTCCTCAGTGGGTCACATGTACTCCTTGATGGTAATTGACATAGTCATTCCTAGTCTAGTTCACCATCTTTGGACCTCTGTATGGTTTTCCTCATGTCATTCCCAAAGCTCAGGACTGACGCTGATACATGCATGATTGCGCTCCTGGCTTAAAAATACTCTGAAATCAACATCATTCTTGACATGGTCAGTGTAATGGTACATCTATTCTAATTACTCTGGTATTCCTATTACTGATTTAGAAGAGGGTCAAAATCATAAATGCCATACCTCTTTTAGAAGTCTTCTAAGAGAAAAGTATTTTCTTCTTAATTTCTGGTGGTACCATAACATTTATTTCTTTAAGGGACTTGCTAATTTTCTCAGAACTTCTTTCCTTCTGGTGTCACCAGAATGAAAATCAAATATTCCAGCAACAAATGTACTAGTGTATTTGGACTGAGTCAAAGTATGTCTGATACCTACTAAAATAGAACTGTCTTCAAAAGTGTCACCCAGGGGAGCAACACTAGGGTCCCTAACCCATGCCTAAACTGTCTCTATAAAACACAAGTACACCTGCCTTAGGTAAAGAAGCACGGAAGCACCCCCAAACCCCCATGCCTTTCTAATAAAAACCTCCCTCTGGGCAAACTTGCAGAAAACCAAAACTGACTGTATCTTCTAACTTGTGTACAGAACAGGAATAAGTGGGCTAAACCACAAGAAACTGGTATAAACTGGCTGAACATCAAAATTGGGATATAGGTCACTCTACACCTCATTATCATATCATTTTAATGTTAAAATTCCCATCTGACAGCACCATGTTGGTTCCACCTGCTTTTGACCTAAAGCCCAAAGGACCATAAAAGGGCAGAAAGGAGGCATGGACCTCATTCTAGGAAATCACCACCTGTTCCCACAAATCAGGATAAGAGAATACTCCCATCCCCTATAACCTCCTTCACCTTTTTCTCTACAGAAAGCTTGCCCCACTTGAAATCAGGGAGAAGGTGCTTTCAGAACATGAGTTCCCCTTCTCCATTTCTTGGCCAATGAATACATTTTCTGTCTGCTGCTACAAAAATAATTTCACTTTACTGTTGCAGTAAATACCCGAGTAGGGAAAGAACCAAAGGAGGGATCAGTAACAAAAAGGAGAGTAGGATGTTAATTACCTAATGCTTATACCTCCCCCAAACCCCACCTGCATTTCAGGAAACTTATAACTAGGATTTCAGTTCTAATGAGTGTTTTTAAAAATTTTATTATTTATTTTTTAAAAATGAAAGTCCCAATACCTGAATACAAAATAGGAACTGATTTTCAAAATTTTACATAAACACTAAATTGAAGCAAATGCATGTTTCAATTAGAGTTTATGTCTTTTTCATTAGTAATTATAGTAGCTACAATTTAGTGATATCTACTTTATGATATACAACTGGACGGGGCATTTTACATTAACTCTTTTTTAAATCTTTTGAATCTTGTTGGTTTGAGCAAAGGGTTCACTTAGGGAACATTAAAAGTATTACGTGTTATGTTGGCTCTAGGTATTTAAAAGTTGTTTGTTTGATATGCTTTGACTCACAAAATGCCTCAGCCATCCATCAGCTCATTTTTTGGTTTAATAGATATTTACTGATTCCCTCTTATTGCCTATGTACAAGGGACAGAAAAATAAAAATGCATGTTTAACAACACATCATACTTTAAACCTGAAAATTGATTTAAAATATTATATTGGAGGGGTTTCCCTGGTGGCACAGTTGTTGGGAGTCTGCCTGCCGATGCAGGGGACACGGGTTCGTGCCCTGGTCCGGGAGGATCCCACATGTCGCGGAGCAGCTGGGCCTGTGGGCCGTGGCCGCTGGGCCTGCGTGTCCGGAGCCTGTGCTCCGCAACGGGAGAGGCCACCACAGCAGTGAGAGGCCCACGTACCACACACACACATACACACACACAAAATATATTGGAGGGTGAATAGAATTTATTAGTACCATTACAAAGTACCAATTTATCCATAAATTTCAGCTTTCTCCATTGATTCAAAAGCAAATATTTTTCAGGGATGCACAATGCAGATGTATAGCATAGTGATATACCTGCAAAATATTTTCCTTGGTAGTTAAGTTTGAGAACTTTGTGTGGTGAATATGGAATGGCTGTGTCTTTGTATGTTATGCGTTTTTTTCTTTTGTTTTTCAAATAAAGTGAGCCATGTCAGCATTACTCCTTTTTTCTATCCACCACACCCCCAGATGTTTAGATCATCTGGCAATTTTATCTGGGCAGTTTCCTATACTTATGTATGAATATATTTTTAAAATCACCGAAGAATATCTATTGGTGAACATAAAAGTAACTAGCATAGTGTTCTTATTATATGGTAGAAACTCATATATAGTTCACTGACTGCTTCCCATGATCCAGTGAGCTAGGCAGTAGAGAGAGAGAGAATAATTCTGTTATAATGAAGAAAATTGAGTATAGGTAGGTTAAATGATTCCTGAGGTCATGGTGGTAAAACCTGGCGGAGTCAGAATTCAAATCCAGGATACTGTGATTTGAAAATCCATCCTTTCTCTAACATGTCATGTCAGTTGTTAATGGACACTAAGAAGTAAAACAAAATGCCCTCCATAAACTAAAATAGGGAAAAACATCTTTATGTAATTCTCATACCATTTTAACATCAAATATAACCACCTTAGAATTTGTTATGTATTAAATAGTCTTTCAAACATACATTATCTTTGACCTGGCAATTATTCTGGTAAAAAATAATAATTAAATATAACCATAAACATTTATCCACAGCAATCTCAGATTTGTTCCTAATGCTCTCCTCAGGCAGTTTTTTCACCCCTGGAACTCAGCACTTTTGTACTCCCCATTGCATCACTTCAACATGCTTGCCCTTTTTAAGTGGAATTTTATGTTCACCTATATAGTGCCTTTTCCTTGACTTTTTGTGGGGACTTGATCTCATCAATTAGTGCACCCGGGAGCAACTCAACCAAAAAGTGTGTATTAGAAGTGACATTGGAAAAGTTCCTGTGACTAAAATATAACCTGATGCTACTTTTCTGCCTAAAACTTTTCAGCGTATTCCAATCAATCAAGTATGGATCAATATTCTTGCTTATTATTTTGAGTTGCCTCTCTCTTTTTGCCCTATGAAATACTCTCTCTTGCTCTCTCTCTTGCTCTTTGAACTCCAGCTATACTGTACTGTCAGTTCTTAAAATGCTCTGATGCCCCCTCTTCCCTTAGGATAATTGCAAATGCCATTCTCTTCCACCTTAGGAAAGCTTTGTCATTCTGCATCCCCTTTATCTTGTCAATGCTTACTCATTCTTCAGTTTCTGACTCAATAGTTAATTCCTTGTAGAGAAATCTCTCCTAAACCTCAGATTAGAGTCACCAGACTTGGTAAATAAAATACAGATGCTCAGTCAAATTTGAATTTCAAAGAAACAACTATTTAAAATAAACAAATATTTCAGATTATTT
Source organism: Kogia breviceps (assembly GCF_026419965.1). NCBI lineage: Eukaryota > Metazoa > Chordata > Mammalia > Artiodactyla > Physeteridae > Kogia > Kogia breviceps. Next base: position 29,119,486 of record NC_081328.1, read on the forward strand.
TTTAGTGTATGTATGTCTCAAATATTGCAGGAGATGTCCTGTATTTGAGGCTGTATCTCAGATTAGAATAGATCTTCGCCTTAAATACTCTCTTAGCACGTTCATCAATTTTATGGCAATTAGCACAATTTATAGTCATATATTTACATAATTATTGTGTAATTCTCCTCATTTGCAAGCTCAATATGGAAGGGACTATATCTGTTTTGACAACCACTGTATCCCTAGTGTTATTAGAATGCTGGAAAACTAGAAGAGCTCAATAAAACTTCTACGAACAAATAAAAAATGTAATAAAATAAAAATACACATTTAAAGGTGAAATTTCAAGCCAATAATGAAATTATTTTCATGGTGTTAGAGAGTACATTTTAATACCTTTAGTTACATTTATGCATTTATATTTATTATATTGAATATTTATTGAGCATTTATTCAATTTTAGATACTAATTACTTTGCATTGCACTAAGTACTTTGCAAACATTATTTCTTCCAATCCCCATGACAGCTCTATGATATTAGTACATTAGCCCTGTTTTACACATTAGAATACTAAGAATTAGAGAAAACAGTCATTTTCTATAGTCACAAAGGTGCTATGCAAAAACGTTATTCTTTAATATATATACAAATACTACCTAACCAAGCAAGAATGTGTATGAGTGTGTGTGCACGTGCACACACATGCACATACATATGAACACATATGTCTGCATGGAATGAAAGTTTTGTTTTCATTGCTTTAGAATTTTAAAGAAGATATCAAAACCACTTGTTGTGAATAATTGTAGTCATAATCTACAGAGTATTTCATGCATGTCTACATACATAGATATATGTGTGTACATATATACACACCTTGGAATAGCTTCAGCAGCAAAGGATAACTTTGTAAACTCACTATGTACCAATGAAGTTATGATTCTTGATTATATATAAGAAAAAGCCTTTTGAAACTGAAAAGTCTTTGGGTTTCACATACTTCCCTTCTCTCTCAATTTAACTCAAGTCTGTGACTTCTCATAAAACTTCTCTTAGTACAAGATTACTTAAGTTTACCTACGACTCAAAATTATATTAGTTGTTTTTTCCTGCTATGTACCTTGGTTGGAAAAAAAAATTCTAAATTATTTGCACTTTGGCTATTAAAATGGTAATAAGGCATCCCATGACAAGAAAGCTCACAAATCCCCTTTTGTGCTATACTGTATCTTGTCATTGATGGTGAATGCTATTTTCCTAAGTGTGCATATGGCATTTATTTAAAGCAGTAATGAATAATAGATTCAGAGTTCATCTGTGGAGAAAACATCAATTTTTTTCTATGAGCATTTAGTGCATCCTCATACTAAAAGTATTTAAACATGTTATTTTATTAAGATGATCTCTTGCCAAATGAGAATAATTTTAGTTTAGTTTGAATATATCTTATGTCATCATTATTTAATTATGATGGAGACACTAAAAGTTAAGAGATCACAAACCTCTTACTGAGTTGACAGAACTGAGCTAGCTAAAAGTATATCTCTAATAAAAAGAGAACATTTTACAGGGTTTCACAGAGAAGAGCAATTCACAGAGTGTTCTATGCTATGTGCACTTCCTATATTCACGTGCCTTTTTGTTTTCATTATATGTGACAATGTGTTATGGATGCTTATGAGTGAGCATTTTGTGAGATACAGAATTAAATATGTCTAATAAATATGAATTCTGCTGTCTCAAGGCCCATATAAAAATGATCATTATTTATGTGAGCATCCACACAAGAATAAATTATTACAGCCTGTTATAGAGATGTTTCATTCTCAGAAGGGCCAAATGCACAAAGGTAAGTATTATTCTACCCTCTCCCCTTTTATCCCATCTCTGAAGGTATAGAGAAAACCTTTGATTTTGAAATGCATCTGAAAAAAAAGAATAGTTTGAATATCTTTTGAACTTCCCTCAAGGAGAGAAATCCTACAAATTTGGAAGAAAAATGAATGTAAACATCTTACTCTCGGAAGCAAAAGTTTGGTTAAAAAAAGTTGCCTGGTACCATTTATTTTGCAATGGTTTGTCTCCACAGCAAGCTAGAAACCTGCCGCTTCCAGAGGAAATGAGCCCTTAAAACTCTCATCAGCTGTGAATCAGGTTACAAGGGCAAAAATCTTATTAAATACCAGGAAAGAGTTTTGGTTAACATTAGCATTTCAACACACCAATATTCCTCAATTTGTCTGGGAAAGATCGTTAGGTTAAGTGTAACCCAAAAGCTACCTTCAAATTAGGGAACCATAAAGCAGTTAAGAATTCAGCTTACATTGCAAAATGTTAGCACTGGAAAGTGTGCTAGAAGTGACATCAAATGCTCAAGTCAATATATTGTCAATTTTAGGCCTGTGCAGCTAAATATTTATTGCACAACCAGCTAAGTTACCTTTTTAGATATCCAGGTGCAAACTCCCCTTAACTGGATGATTTAATGAGTCAGTTCTGATATCAGTAGAGCAATGATTCATGAATGATATATTTTAGGCAAAATCTTGTTTTAAAGCTGAGAGCTAAATTTCTGTTCTAGAGGTTTATTAGAGAATCTGCCGGGTTGAGAATTTGCTAACATGATATGGCTTGGATTTTGGTTGTTTATAGAGCATTGCACTATATTTATATATTTAATTTAGTTTATTCCTTTTAAGATGTGTATGAAATGTAAAGGGAAAAAAATGTATGAAGAGGACGACGGAAAGAAAACCTCCCACAAGTAATATTTTACTTTTTTCTCACAATAGTTAACATTATTAAATTTTTATTTAGGGTAACCTCTCTTTGTTTATATAAACCAAAGGACCTCTGAGGTATGTTGCACTGATTTTTGGTGGGGCACCATGATTATCCTGTGCACTTATACTGAGCAATTACTGTTTCATGCTTTTATTTTTTAATTTTTTTCCTTCCTTCTGTTCTTTCTTCTTTTTTCATCTATTTATTGGTGAAACCCTTAATATATAATAGGATCAAGGTGAATCTTTCCCTGATGGTAGCCATAGATTATTATTCATGGACAATTATATCTGTAGACAATTTGGAAAGGTAGGCAAATAAACTATCAACTGAAAGTCAGTATGATGGGTGCCATGTTAAATTTCTGAAGAGAACTCAGTGGGAGTTCATAGGAAGGAATCTGAAAGAATTCAAGATGATGACTCAAAAAATTTATCAAGATGTTGACTTTAAAAAATGCACAATGTGAGAGTTGTAAGTTAAGTTTTATTTGGGGCAAAATGAGGACTGAAGCCTGGAAGACAACACCTCAGATAGCTCTGAGAAACTGCTCCAGAGAGGGAGGGGGGAATGTCAGTATATATGTGATTTTGGTAAAGGGGCAGTACATGCAATCGAGCACATATTTTTTTCCAGAAGGTTTCTGCTAGTCACGAGGAGCAGTCATCACCATTGAAGGATTTTAGTGTTTTTCTAGATATGAGGAGATACAAGAATTGGGCTCATAAAGTCAACTCCTGAAAATATCTAACCATCTGAAAATCTGTTCTGCCAGTTTTTCCCAGAGCACAGAGTGCCTCATTTCTGCTCTCCTGAACTCCTTTCAGGGGCTGTTGAAAGTCAGCAGCTGCAGCAGCACATGACTTACTCCTTGTAGAGGTAGATGGTAAGTGCCAATGGCAAGTACCAATTTGTAGTTGACAAAGAGAAGGTACCTTTAATCATGACTGAATCTTCTAAAAAATATACCTTTAAGAAGGGTTTAACATGTTTCCAGGGAGGGAAACAGTACAGTCAAAGGCACGAAAATGAAAATATACGTAATGAGATGGTAATCAGTAGAGTATGGCTGAGCCTAAACCCAATAACACCCATGCTATGGACTAAATGTTTGTGTCCCTCCCAAATTCATGTGTTGAAACCCTTCCCCCGATGTAATAGTATCATGAGGTCAGGGCTTTGAAAGGTAATTAGGATTAACTGAGGTCTAAATAGTGCTAACAGTAACCATCATGAACAAGATTATTTCCTTTATACGAATCCCAAGAGAAATCTTGCTTCTCTTTTCTCTCTGCCATTTGAAGATACAACAAAACAGCCACCCGCAACCTGAAAGAAGGTTCTGACCAGAAATGAATTATGCTGGCAGCCTGATCTCGAACCTCTAACCTTCAGAACTACAAGAAATACATTTCTGATAATCTTTAGGGGGGGAGCGAGAAGATGGCGGAAGAGTAAGACGCGGGGATCACCTTCCTCCTCACAGATACATCAGAAATACATCTACACGTGGAACTTCTCCTATAGAACACCCACTGAACACTGGCAGAAGACCTCAGACCTCCCAAAAGGCAAGAAACTCCCCACGTACCTGGGTAGGACAAAAGAAAAAAGAATAAACAGAGACAAAAGAATAGGGACGGGACCTGCACCAGTGGGAGGGAGCGGTGAAGAAGGAAAGGTTCCCACACACTAGAAGCCCCTTCGCGGGCGGAGACTGCGGGTGGCGGAGGGGGGGAAGCTTCGGAGCTGCGGAGGAGAGTGCAGCAACAGGGTACGGAGGGCAAAGCGGAGAGATTCCCGCAGAGGATCGGTGCTGACCAGCACTCACCAGCCCAAGAGGCTTGTGTGCTCACCTGCCGGGGCGGGAGGGGGCCAGGAGCTGAGCCTCTGGCTTCAGTCGGATCCCAGGGAAAGGTCTGGAGTTGGCAGAGTGAAAACAGCCTGAAGGGGTTAGTGCACCACGGCCAGCCAGGAGGGAGTCCGGTTGAAGTCTGGAGCTGCCTAAGAGGCAAGAGACCTTTTCTTCCTTCTTTGCCTCCTGGTGCATGAGAAGAGGGGTTTAAACGCACCGCTTAAAGGAGCTCCAAAAATGGGCGCAGAGCTACCGAAGAGACAAGAGACTTTTTCTTGCCTCTTTGCTTCCTGGGGCGCGAGGAGAGGGGATTAAGGGCACCACATAAAGGAGCTCCAGAAACGGGCGTGAGCCACGGCTGTCTGCACAGACAACAGAGACGGGTGTGGGACTCTAGGGTTGCTACTGCCACCACCAAGAGGCCAGTGTGCGAGCACAGGTCACTCTCCACACCGCCCCTCCCGGGAGCCTGTGCAGCCCGCCACTGCTGGGGTCCCGGGATCCAGGGACAGCTTCCCCGGGGAAGCGCACGGTGCACCTTGGGCTGGTGCAGCGTCATGCCAGCCTCTGACGACACAGGCTCACCCCGAATCCATGCCCAGCCCTCCCCCATGGCCTGTGCCAGGGCCCCCGAATCAGCTGCTCCTTTAACCCTGTCCTGTCTGAGCGAAGGGCAGGCGCCCTCGGATGACCTAAACGCAGAGGCAGAGCCAAGACCAAAGCTGAACCCCAGGAGCTGTGCGAACAAAGAGGAGAGGGGGAGGTCTCTCCCAGCAGCCTCAGAAGCAGTGGATTAAAGCTCCACAATCAATGTGAAGTGCCCTGCATCTGTGGAAAACCTGAATAGACAGCGAAATATCCCAAGTTGACAAGGTGGACTTTGGGAGCAAGATATACTATTATTTTCCCCTTTTTTCTTTTTGGGAGTATGTATGTGTGTGCTGCTGTGTGAGATTTTGTCTGTATAGCTTTGTTTTCACCATTTGTCCTAGGGTTAGACCGACCCCCTTTTTTTTTGTTTGTTTTGTTCTTTAATAGAAATTTTTCTTCTTAATAATTATTTTTTATTTTAATAACTATATTTTATCCTACTTTATTTTGTCTTCTCCCTTTCTTTCTTCCTTTCTTCCCTCCTTTCTTTGCTCCTTCCCTCCTTCCTTCCTTCCTCCCTTCCTTCCTTTCTTCCTTCCTCACTTCCTTTCTTCCTCTCTCCCTTCCTTCCCACCCTTTCTCCTTCCTTGCTTCCTTCCTTTCTTTCCTTTCTATTTTTTTCTGCCTTTTACTTTGAGCCGTGTGGATTAAAGGCTCTTGGCACTCCAGCCAGGTGTCAAGGTTGTGTCTCTGAGGTGGGAGAACCAACCTCAGGACACTGGTCCACAAGAGACCTCCCAGCTCCACGTAATACCAAATGGCGAAAATCTCCCAGAGATCTCCATCTCAACACCAAGACCCAGCTTCACTCAAGGACCAGCAATGAACAGTGCTGGACACCCTATGCCCAACAAAGAGCAAGACAAGTCTACAGTCCCATCCATTAGCTGAGAGGCTGCCTAAAATCATAACAAGGCTACGAACATCCCCAAACACACCACCAGACGTGGACCTGCTCACCAGAAAGACAAGATCCAGCCTCATCCACCAGAACAGAGGCACTAGTCCCCCTAACCAGGAAACCTGCTCAACCCACTGAAACAACCTCAGCCACTGGGGACAGACACCAAAAACAGAGGGAACTACGAAACAGCAGCCTGCAATAAGGAGACCCGAAACACAGTAAGATAAGCAAAATGAGAAGACAGAAAAACACACAGCAGATGAAGGAGCAAGATAAAAACAAACCAGGCCTAACAAATGAAGAGGTAATAGCCAGTCTACCTGAAAAAGAATTCAGAATAATGATAGTAAAGATGATTCAAAATCTTGGAAATAGAATAGACAAATTGCAAGAAACAGTTAACAAGGAACTAGAAGAAATAAAGAGGAAGTAAGCAATGATGACCAACACAATAAATGAAATGAAAAATACTATAGATGGGATCAATAGCAGAATAACTGAGGCAGAAGGACAGATAAGTGACCTGGAAGATAAAATAGTGGAAATAACTACTGCAGAGCAGAAGAAAGAAAAAAGAATGAAAAGAACTGAGGACAGTCTCAGAGACCTCTGGGACAACATTAAACACACCAGCATTCAAATTATAGGGGTTTCAGAAGAAGAAGAGAAAAAGAAAGGGACTGAGAAAATATTTGAAGAGATTATAGTTGAAAACATCCCTAATATAGGAAAGGAAATAGTCAGTAAAGTCCAGGAAGGACAGAGAGTCCCATACAGGATAAACCCAAGGATAAACATGCCAAGACACATAATAATCAAACTGTCAAATATTAAATACAAAGAAAACATATTAAAAGCAGCAAGGGAAAAAAAAGAAATAACACACAAGGGAATCCCCATAAGGTTAACATCTGATCTTTCAGCAGAAACTCTACAGGCCAGAAGGGAGTGGCAGGACATATGTAAAGTGATGAAGGAAAAAAAACTACAACCAAGATTACTTTACCCAGCAAGGATCTCATTCAGATTTGATGGAGAAATTTTAAAACCTTTACAGACAAACAAAAGCTGAGAGAGTTCAGCACTACCAAACCAGCTTTACAACAAATGGTAAAGGAACTCTCTAAGCAAGAAACACAAGAGAAGGAAAAGACCTACAAGAACAACCCGAAACAATTAAGTAAATGGTAATAGGAACACACATATCAATAATTACCTTAAATGTAAATGGATTAAATACTCCCACCAAAAGACACAGACTGGCTGAATGGATACAAAAACAGGACCCATATATATGCTGTCTACAAGAGACCCACTTCAGACCTAGGGACACTTACAGACTGAAAGTGAGGGGATGGAAAAAGATATTCCATGCAAATGGAAATCAGAAGAAAGCTGGAGTAGCAATTCTCATATCAGACACAATAGACTTTAAAATAAAAACTATTAAAAGAGACAAAGAAGGACACTACATAATGATCAAGGGATCGATCCATGAAGAAGATATAACAATTGTAAATATTTATGCACCCAACATAGGCGCACCTCAATACATAAGGCAAATACTAACAGCCTTAAAAGGGGAAATCGACAGTAACACAATTATAATGGGGGACTTTAACACCCCACTTTCACCAATGGACAGATCATCCAAAATGAAAATAAATAAGGAATCACAAGCTTTAAATGATACATTACACAAGATGGATTTACTTGATATTTATAGGACATTCCATCCAAAAACAACAGAATGCACATTTTTCTCAAGTGCTCATGGAACATTCTCCAGGAGAGATCATATCTTGGGTCACAAATCTAGCCTTGGTAAATTTAAGAAAATTGAAATCGTATGAAGTATCTTTTCTGACCACAACGCTATGAGACTAGATATCAATTATAGGAAAAGATCTGTAAAAAATAAAAACACATGGAGGCTAAACAGTACACTACTTAATAACGAAGTGATCACTGAAGAAATCAAAGAGGAAATCAAAAAGTACTTAGAAACAAATGGCAATGGAGACATGTCAACCCAAAACCTATGGGATACAGCAAAGGTTCTAAGAGGGAAGTTTATAGTAATACAAGCATACCTTAAGAAACAGGAAACATCTCGAATAAACAACCTAACTTTGCACCTAAAGCAATTAGAGAAAGAAGAACAAAAAACCTCCAAATTTAGCAGAAGGAAAGAAATCATAAAGATCAGATCAGAAATAAATGAAAAAGAAATGAAGGAAACAATAGCAAACATCAATAAAAGTAAAAGCTGGTTCTTTGAGAAGATAAATAAAATTGATAAACCATTAGCCAGACTCATCAAGAAAAAAAGGGAGAAGACTCAAATCAATAGAATTAGAAATGAAAAAGGAGATGTAACAACTGACACTGCAGAAATACAAAGGATCATGAGAGATCACTACAAGCAACTGTATGCCAATAAAATGGACAACCTGGAAGAAATGGACAAATCTTAGAAATGCAAAAGCTGCTGAGGTTGAACCAGGAAGAAATAGAAAATATGAACAGGCCAATCACAAGCACTGAAATTAAAACTGTGATTAAAAATCTTCCAACAAACAAAAAGCCAGGATCAGACGGCTTCACAGGCGAATTCTATCAAACATTTAGAGAACAGCTAACACCTATCCTTCTCAAACTCTTCCAAAAGATAGCAGAGGGAGGAACACTCCCAAACTCATTCTATGAGGCCACCATCACCCTGATACCAAAACCAGGCAAAGACATCACAAAGAAAGAAAACTACAGGCCAATATCACTGATAAACATAGATGCAAAAATCCTCAACAAAATACTAGCAAACAGAATCCAACAGCACATTAAAGGGATCATACGCCATGATCAAGTGGGGTTTATTCCAGGAATGCAAGGATTCTTCAATATATGCAAATCAATGAACATGATACACCATATCAACAAACTGAAGGAGAAAAACCATATGATCACCTCAATAGATGCAGAGAAACGTTTTGACAAAATTCAACACCCATTTATGATAAAAACCCTGCAGAAAGTAGGCATAGAGGGAACTTTCCTCAACATAATAAAGGCCATATATGACAAATCCACAGCCAGCATTGTTCTCAATGGTGAAAAACTGAAACCATTTCCACGAAGATCAGGAACAAGACAAGGTTGCCCACTCTCACCACTCTTATTCAACCTAGTTTTGGAAGTTCTAGCCACAGCAACCAGAGAAAAAAAAGAAATAAAAGGAATCCAAATCTGAAAAGAAGTAAAGCTGTCACTGTTTGCAGATGACATGATACTATACATAGAGAATACTAAGGATGCTACCAGAAAACTACTAGAACTAATCAATGAATTTGGGAAAGTAGCAGGATACAAAATTAATGCACAGAAATCTCTGGCATTCTTATACACTAATGATGAAAAATATGAGAGTGAAATTAAGAAAACACTCTCATTTACCATTGCAACAAAAAGAATAAAATATCTGGGAATAAACCTACCTAAGGAGACAAAAGACTTGTATGCAGAAAATGATAAGACACTGATGAAAGAAATTAAAGATGATACAAGTAGGTGGAGAAATATACCATGTTATTGGATTGGAAGAATCAACATTGTGAAAATGACTCTATTACCCAAAGCAATCTACAGATTCAATGAAATCCCTATCAAATTACCACTGGCAATTTTTACAGAACTAGAAGAAAAAATTTCACAATTTGTATGGAAACACAAGAGACCCTGAATAGCCAAAGCAATCTTGACAACGAAAAATGGAGCTAGAGGAATCAGGGTCCCTGACTTCAGACTATACTACAAGGTTACAGTAATCAAGACAGTATGGTAATTGCACAAAAACAGAAATATAGATCAATAGAACAGGATAGAAAGCCCAGAGATAATCCCACACACATATGGTCACCTTATCTTTGATAAAGGAGGGAAGGATAAACAGTGGAGAAAAGACAGCCTCTTTAATAAGTGGTGCTGGAAAACAGGACAGCTACATGTAAAAGTATGAAATTAGAACACTCCCTAACACCACACACAAAAATAAACTCAAAATGGGTTAAAGACCTAAATGTAAGGCCAGGCACTATCAAACTCTTAGAGGAAAACATAGGAAGCACACTCTATGACATAAATCCCAGCAAGATCCTTTTTGACCCATCTCCTAGAGAAATGGAAATAAAAACACAAATAAACAAATGGGACCTAATGAAACTTAAAGGCTTTTGCACAGCAAAGGATACCATAAACAAGACCAAAAGACAACCCTAAGAATGGGAGAAAATATTTGAAGCAACTGACAAAGGATTAATCTCCAAAATTTATAAGCAACCCAGGCAGCTCAACAACAAAAAAACAAACAACCCAATCCAAAAATGGGCAGAAGACCTAAATTGACATTTCTCCAAAGAAGATATACAGATTGCCAACAAACACATGAAAAAATGCTCATCATCATTAATCATTAGAGAAACGCAAATCAAAACTACAATGAGATATCATCTCACACTTGTGAGATCGGCCATCATCAAAAACTCTAGAAACAATAAATGCTGGAGAGGGTGTGGAGAAAAGGGAACACTCTTGCACTGCTGGTGGGAATGTAAATTGATACAGCCACTATGGAGAACAGTATGGAGGTTCCTTAGAAAACTACAGATAGAACTACCATATGACCCCACAATCCCACTACTAGGCATATACCCTGAGAAAACCATAATTCAAAAAGAGTCATGTACCAAAATGTTCATTGCAGCTCTATTTATGATATCCAGCACATGGAAGCAACGTTAGTGTCCATCAACAGATGAATGGATAAAGAAGATGTGGCACATACATACAATGGAATATTACTCAGCCATAAAAAGAAACGAAACTGAGTTATTTGTAATGAGTTGGATAGACCTGGAGTCTGTCATACAGAGTGAAGTAAGTCAGAAGGAGAAAAACAAATACCGTATGTTAACACATATATATGGACTCTAAGAAAAAAGAAATGTCATGAAGAGATTCGTGGTAGCATGGGAATAAAACACAGACTTACCAAAGCATGGACTTGAGGATATGGGGAGGGGTAAGCTGTGACGATGTTAGAGAGTGGCAGGGACATATACATACTGCCAAATGTAAATTAGATAGCTAGTGGGAAACTGCCACGTAGCACCGGGTGTTCACCTCTGTGCTTTGTGACCAGCTAGAGGGGTGGGATAGGGAGGGTGGGAGGGATGGTGACGTAAGAGGGAAGAGATATGGGAACATATGTATATGTATAACTGATTCACTCTGTTGTAAAGCAGAAACTAATACACCATTGTAAAACAGTTATACTCAAATAAAGATGTTAAAATGCTTTAAAAAAAAAAAACAAAAAAAGAAATACATTTCTGTTGTTTTAAGCTTGCCAGTCTGCGATATTCTTTTATAGCAACCTGAACAGTCTAATATAATCCATGAGTTCTTGATATTTATGAATAGTATTTTGTATATAGTACCTGTTTGCATATTATTTTGCTTCATTTTGTGGACTTTAACAATTTTGCTTAATAATAATTATATTGGCAGAAAAAGCATATTACCCATTTTAAAAAGAAAAAAAAGCACATATTGTAATAGCCAAAATATGTACATTTGTCCATGAACTCCTGTTTTCTCCATTGATTCAAAAGCAAATCTTCATTAGTGATGCTCATTGCAATGTACAGCATAAGGGATATGCCTTTTCATTCTTTTCTTTGAGATAGGTAAGTTTGGCCTTGTATGCTTATTATAGTGTATAGCTTTTTTCTTTGGTCTTTCAACTAAAGTGAGCTATCTATAACTATTTTCATCATTACTTCTTTATCTCTCACATCCCAATATATCTAGGTTTATCAGGACAGTTTTCTGCCCTTATATTCTGAATATATTTTTTAAATTACAAGTGATTATCTATTGGAGGATATAAAAATAAGCAACATTGTGTTATTATTATACAGTAGGAATTCAAAATACTGTTCACTGGCTGCTTCAAATAATGCAATGAGCTATACTTAGGGCAATAAGTTCTTCCTTAAAAGAAGTCACATCACAGTGTCTTGAGTGTGTGTGTGTGTGTGTGTGTGTGTGTGTGTGTGTGTGTGCGTGTGCGTGTGTGTGTGTGTGTGAATTCATATTTTTTTTTCCTACAAGTCAATGTGGATAATATGTTCTTTGAATACTTACATGTTTATAAATTCATTTTAGTCATGAAAGTACTTGGCAGATATTCACTAGTATTAGTTTCACTAATGTCAGGCACTGTATTAGGGTTAGAAACAAAAAGATGAATAAGCAAAAGTTGCTACCCTGAAGGAGATGCATGAAATTATTTGGAAGTTGACCTGATTCCAAGTTGAAATGTTCTGCACATGTCAGGATCTCAAGTAGTCCTGCTTTGTTGAAATAAATTCAGAACACATTTTTCATAATTTCAGTATAAGTGTCAGTTTCCAACCCTATTGAAAACAGAAAGCTAAACTCCTTACTCTGGGAAGAAAAAGAGTGATGATGTGGTAGGTAGGGGAATAGCAAAGGGCTAGAGAAAGATTTGTATTGTTTTTTACTAAATTTGGATAAAAATTCAATAGGAATTAAACTCTTTTCTTGTAAGCACACCGTGGAGAATTATGAAAGACAAGGCTAAGCTATGCCAAGCTTGGCAGCTTATTTGTTGTTTTACAGATTTCTATTCAGAAAAGGACACAACCAGAAAGACACTTTCCACTGTTTCTCAACTATTTTGTCTTATTTCTGAGTGTGCAGATCCCACTGCATGTATCCTATTGCATTTAAGTTTTATGATGCTCCAGATTTAGTGGGAGTTTGAAAAAAAAACAAAGTTGTACTTTACAGTTTCAACCAACAAAGAAAGAAAATACTATGAGTTTGAAGTGAGTGGCATACCCTATTCAAAATTACCTTTTACTAGAGGTCAATAGTTCTCAACTGATGGTGATTTTATCTCCCAGGGGACAGTTGGCATTGTCTGGAGACATAGTTTTGTAACAGCTGGGTGATATTGCTGGCATCTAGTGTGTAAAGGCCTGGGATACTGTTAAACATCCTCCAGCACACAGGCTAGCTGTTTCTCAATAAAGAATTATCCACCCACTCTCAATATTGTCCAGTGAACAAGGCAAGGAAGTGCATCACCTGTTTTGGGGGGGGTTTGCTGTTGTTGTTGTTATTTGTTTCTTCGTTTTGACTTACTTTAAAAACAGAGTTTTTGGGCTTCCCTGGTGGTGCAGTGGTTGAGAGTCCACCTGCCAATGCAGGGGTCACGGGTTCGTGCCCATCTCTGGTAAGATCCCACATGCTGTGGAGCAGCTGGACTCGTGAGCCGTGGCCACTGAGCCTGCGCGTCCGGAGCTTGTGCTCCGCAACGGGAGAGGCCACAACAGTGAGAGGCCCGCGTACCACAAAAAAACAAAACAAAAAACAGAGGTTTTATTTTTACTTTAAAAATATTTTATTAACTCAGCCTTTTAAAGTGTGGACTATTTATTATAGACTACTTGAAAATCTAGTATAAATGTAGAGTAACTGGAAACACTAAATTATGGTGATAAAAGATACAGTATTAATAGCAATACTTTTAAAATCAGATAGACCTGAATTTGAGATCCAAATCTGCTGTTCATTGACTTTATGACCATGGTTCTATTACATTACTATATCTGAGTTCACTTATCTTTTAAATGTCTGCAATAGAACTTACCCCATTTGGGTTTAGTAAAAATTAATTGAAATATGACTATGATGGAGCAACTTGTAGCAGATCAATACTCTCACTAAGAATAACTAGAAAAACTGAATAAAAATGTATCTTTTTGAAGGTATTGGAAAGCTGCTGAAGGAGCCAGCAATGGAGGAGCCAAGATCTCAGAGAGAAAGATATTCACTGAGGAGAGCCCTGAGTCCGCATGCTGTTTTTCCTCTTGGAGCTTTCACTGAATTACAGTGGCATAAGACTAAAAAGACAGGCAGAAAAAAGAACAGAACTTTTGAACATTTTACTGGATTGGGAAGGTAAAAATTGGAATTTGGGACTTTTAAGGCAGACAAGATTTGAAGTGAGATACAGAGAAGTGAGCCAGGCACTTGAGTCTGCCCACTGGTGCAATGTGGGAGGTTAAGAAAAAGGCTGAAAGCCTAAACAGAAGTTTTAATAGTTTCTTGCTCCTATAGCAAAAAAAAAAAAAAAAAACCCAACAAATCTTAGAATAGGTTAAGATGTTTTTATCAGGACATAATTCAGAGCCATAAAACCAAAATATGAAAAATGTAACTACTTTTATTTAAAAATTCATATTTGTTAAAATAGAACATTTAAAGAATAGAAAGCCATATGAAAAAATATAAGTAAGCAGAAACATTTAAAGAATAGAAAGTCATAATATATATACATATATGTTTATATATATATACATATACACATATGTAAGTAGAAACATTGTTAAAAACTCCAATAGGCATATCTCAAAAAAAGGATAAAATTTTCAACCTTTTAAAACCTTTCAACTATAAAATCTATAACAGAAGCAAATAGCTTACTTTTATGTTTGTTAAAAATAAAAGTAAAATTTAGTGGAGAATGATCTGGGGAAGACCACAACAGATAATACTTGAACCCTCTAAGATCTGATGATGAATTACCACATTCATCTTAACTCTTCTTTTTAAATGAAATTTAGTTTATTTTTTGAATATTAAAGTTGTGCACATTTTAAGAATATTTGAAAAATAGATAATAATAAAAATTAGGAAAAAATTCACATTTCATTGCCCAATACAAGTATTGTTAATAGTTCAGTGTAATTTCTTACAGTTGATTCTTGATACACTTGTTAAGTCAAGATTATATTTCATATATAATTTTCAAACTATGTTTCACTTAATATTATTGTATTAGTATTTTAATGTTAATTAAAAATTTAATGTATGAATAATATTTCATTATATTTTTACATAATAAAGTAATTTTCTGTTGCTGAAGTTGAGATTATTTATAATTTTTGGTGCATTAAATACTATTATGGATAAAACATTTTTCTGTATGGCAAGTATGGCTTTATTAAAGATTATCAGAAATAAATCACTGGGTCACAGTGTACTAAAAATTGAATATTTTATTTTCTGTTAATCCATTTAGAGGATTATTTAGCAAACTGGTCACAAAAGTATGATAGAATGTTGACTTTTGTATTTATTTATGAAAGATTTCAGATATTGTGTTCAAGGTATTAACTCTGATTCTTTCTATATATACTGTGTATAGCGGTTTGATCACATAATTTAAAAAAAATTTATCTTAAACCATCTTATACCATTTGCTCTTGGAGTCAAGAACCAAAATATTTTGTAGTTATATTTAAGATCCTTATCTATTTTGATAAAATACATAGATTAGATAGATAGATAGATAATTGTTAGATAAGTAGATGATAAATAGATATAGATAGGCATGAAGGACAGATAAGTGGAATTGCATGCCATTGGACACTTAGTTCAGTAGATCTATGGAAACCCTGCCTGAACATGCCAGACAAAAGGGTTTTGTAAAGACCAAGTCATGAGGTGGCTCAATGTTTGCACATAAACTGCAAATAATCAACATTACTGCTCTTCAGATGGATATTAAAATTTTTATTAATAAGGACCAGTTTATGATATTTGCATACAATATTTGTATGTGAAATCTTCTATATATAGACCTTCCTATATAAAAAGGTAAAAGGGGGTGGAGGCACTGGAGAATTTTAAACAGGTAGGTCAAATATGCATTTAAAAAAACAGACAACTGTGTGGAGGGAGTGAGGGTAGAGAGTAAGCCAGTGCTCATCATCAAGGAACTGTTTATTTCCAGACAGTGTATTTAAATTTTAACAAAGTATTCAAGAAGGAATATAGAGATCCTTAAATGAGCTAGTATATGTGCAGCTGCCACTCACTGCTGACAGATTACTAATGCAAGAGAAGCTGACTTATCACAATAATATTTGAGGCATTTATTAAATAAGTACCTTGGTTTGAATTCAAGAAAAAATTCTTACTTAAAGTCTGTCATATGCATGCAATGTTCAATTCTATCCAAAATCTTAGGTGGAATTTGCCTATTGGACACACAACGTTGTTCCTCAGACAGTACTGGTACTCCTTGCTGACCCTGGGGGCAAACTAGGAAGCATGTCACATTGCTTGGTAAGTTTCATTCTTAGTAATGTCTTGGCATGTCTGCATGTATGCCTGGATGCAAAAAACCTTCAGCATTTTGTACCATCACCTGTTAGGGCTCTAGGAGGGAGAGTCACCATCAATTACTCAAACAGATCACTCCCCCATTTTTTAACCTCTGCAGGTTCTTCATTAGCAAGAAAGGAATGCAATCTTGCTCACTATTTATTTATAATGAGTGGTTAAGTTAAAAACGGAAACAATGGCATAATACATGTGTGTCCTTATCTATAAATCTAAACTTGGTTTTAATAAAGTCTTGCCTGTTTGTATACTGTTAAGGCTTTCATTCTTTATCTTAATTGATTAAGTAAAATATATATATTTAAAAATAGCAGCATACTTATTTCAATATCTTACATTTACTATAATACCACCATCAGACTTGCCACATGTTAAGACTTAGCTTTGTGCATACACACTGCCTTTGCTTGAAATAATGAGTAATCATAATACCCTTCTAAGAAAGGTTTTGAACATCAAAGAAAACCTATTGGTAGAATAATGACATCTTATTTATTTATTTATTTATTTATTTATTTATTTATTTATTTATTTATTTATTTTAGTTCAACAAGGAGCATTTCCTATAATAAAGAGCAGAATGTTCTCGTAATGTGTGTGTGTATGTATGTGTGCATTCTTCCATAGACTATATTAAAGCATCAATGAGCAACAGTCAACAACCCAGAATTCCTTCTATCTGCTTATAAGGTTGAATCTCCTATAAAGAGTTTATTCAGTTGGAACATATTAGATACATCTTAAATGATAAAAGCTTTTATAAGGACAACAAATGTCTACTACTTTTGATCAACACTTGCTAAATACATGATCTTTCAAATAATTTGCTAAATTTTTAATTCAGAAATTCTTTGAAATCCTGGATAAAGAACACCTGATTCTTGTCCTTGAAAATATAATATTTCTACTATAAATTTAAACACTAGCATAGCTATCTGCCTCATAAAAATTTTTAATGTGTTTACTATCATAGAGTGTGATCTTTGGGGGAATAATCATAAAGTTACATTTTTGAATCTGCAGTTCTGAGAATCAGATTCTTGTGTTTTTACTAACACTTCTGACACCAAGTGTGTGGGTTTGTTTTTATTTTTTCCCACACCAACCAGTTCTCTGATTTCCCACTGTGTGTCTTGCAATTCAATTCAGATGCTACCTGGGGTTAGCAGAGACCTCACAGTTTAATGACCTATTCCCAAAACTGCCCCCCCCCATAAGATGCCAATCACAAGCCTCAGACCTCCCATATTTCTGACTGGCTGGTTATAAATTGGGGGTTCCCATGACCTTCCCTCAGACTTGATAATCTTCTATAACCACTCATAGAACTCAGAGAATTACTTTACTTACAGTTATCAATTTATTATAAACGATAAAAATAAACAGCCAGGTGAAGATGTACATTAGGCAAACTCCAGAAGGGTCCTGAGAACAGGAGCTATGGTCTCTGTGGATTTTTTGTGTACCATCCTCCCAGCATGCTGATGCATCCACCAACTCAAAAGCTCTGCAGACCCATCATTCAGGGATTCTTATGAAGGTTTCACTATGTAGGCAAAAATGATTAAATCATTAGCCATTGGTGATTGAACTTAACCTCCAGCCCCCCTCCTGTCGTGTAGGTTGAGTGTGGGGTTATAAGTTCTAATCATCTAATCATTCCTTAGTCTTTCTGGTGACCAGCCCCTATCCTGAAGACATCTAGGGGCTCTCAGCCACCAGCCATCTCATTAGCATACAAGACATTCATCACTCTGGATATTCCAAGTATTTTAGGAACTGTATGTCAGGAAGCAGAGACAAAGACCAAATAGGCACTTCTTATTGTATCACACAAATTTTGCCCTTTGTAAGTTTAACAACATAGAGTTATACTATGAGGCTCTCTGAAAGGCAGTCCTCATGGACTTCTACTTCCATACCTCCATTCTCTTCCAAACCATTTACCTTATAAATAATATACAGAATAATATCCTTTCCATGAATAAAGAAACCTAGATTTTAGTCCTCTATTGCTACCAACTAATTGAATGGTATTGGGAAACTCCCATTAAGCAATGAGTTTTCAATCTCCTCATTTGGAGTGCACATGGAGAGAACTATATAAATGTTATATCCCCCAAAGTTCTAAGATTCTATAATGTTATGCTCCATTAGATGAGATAACTCCCAAGAGTGTCACAGTGTCCAAATAAACTAACAGTACTTAAAATAAAATTTGAGTCTGTAATGTTTATTACTGAAATAATATATGTGGTCCTTTGTTCTGCAATCACAATAAAATAGTAAAGATAATAGGGAAGTTTAATTTTAAGATAAATGGTAGCTTTCTCTTCTGTTCATTGGAATTTAATGCTTGTGTATTAAAGACCATATCATGATTTAGTCAAGCAGTGTCCCTCATAACAAGTTTAATATATGAATATTAAAAATGAATTAGTATCCAAAACAAGGGGACTGATGGAGTCAGGTGGGTTTGACCCAATGTACTGTATGAACGTGGAGGGTGGAGGTAGAGACAGGGATATAAGTCACAATGTTAAAAGGTCATAAAAATTGTCAAACTAATTCAACAAAAGATCAACATTAAAAAGGTAATGGGATCTTGTCAGGTGAATAGAATATAAACAAGGCAATATGCAACAAGTGGAATTGTCCCAAACTGTCCCTATCCTTTTACTAATAAGATACGGAGTTCTTTTTCACAGACAAGAGAATAAAACCACAATTCATGCAGCTGAAGCATGTGTAGAGGAGAAGATTTTGACTTCAAACAACTCCTGGAACCAAAGTTTTTCTGCCAGACAGAACCAGAGGACAGGGAAATGACCAGAACTTGAACACCATAACACTTTCAGAAGCAAAGTGTGTCCAGGAAGATCTGGTGCTGAAGCCCCTTCATCACACCTTACCATAAATGGCCAAGCTCCAAAGTCCTCCAGTGGAAAACTGCCTTGCCAGCTGTTCCAAATATTTCCTCTTCTAACTCATAAAAGTTTGACCAAACTCCAGATTGGAGAGAAAGATTTTAGCCATGCCTCATTGTACGTTGACCATGCAATAAAGCTTTTTATTTTCTCAAAAGTCTGTGCCACAGTTCTGGCTTCTATGCATGTCAGGCAGTGAGCTCTTCACTTAGTAACAATTTCTGGTGACAATGAAGGGACAAATGTCCTATGACCACCTGTGTGAGACTCTGTAGCTCCCTGTGTGCTGCAGGCTCTTCTCCCCTCTTAAGTGCCTCCAGACTAGTTTGTTTTACTCTGATGCCTTTGCAAAAATACTTCAGCTTCATGAAGATTCATAGAAGGGATTTTTTGACAAGTACAGGTTTCTGATAACTTTCATCTCATACCACTGAACTGACTAATATAGTAAAGAATTCTAGTGGAAACTCCGATGGCTTCATGAAACTGTTAACAGAAAAGTAAAATCAAGGATTTGTTACATGGGACTGAGTGAACTGATGAATATAGTTATTATTTTTATGGGGGTTTTTTTTGTCTGAAATATTACTGACTTTTAATCTGTATTTTTTTAGATATAAGAAAACCATTTCCCTTAAGCTAATTATGACTTACAATCACTTGGTAAATTATATTTTTGTAAGCAGAATTGAAACATTTATCCTTTCTCTCTACTTGATCCCTCCAGATTTTTGGAAACTATTAGTGAGTATACTAATCTTTATGGCAATATATTTATTTGCATAAATTCAATAAGGATCTGTTGTCCTTAGAACATAATTGGAAACATTGGTTATACAGCCATAGCTTTTACTGAAATATCATACTTGAGAATATACATAGAATGTGATATAACCAGACAACTTTAAAGTACTGAGGTAAACTTTATGCAGTCATGAAGCCACTTGGAAAACAACCTGGTAGTTTGCTTGGAGGATTCTCAGGAGCCTTATCAGATGAATAAGAATGGTCACTTCCTAACAGATGCAAGAAACTCAGGATATTTTAGGGATTTTGAGAAGAGAGGAATTTAGCCAGATCTATAGATATTGATGGTGTAATCTTTTTTTTATAACATCTTTATTGGAGTAAAATTGCTTTACAATGGTGTGCTAGTTTCTGCTTTATAACAAAGTGAATCAGTTATACAAATACATATGTTCCCATATCTCTTCCCTCTTGCTTCTCCCTCCCTCCCACCCTCTATATCCCACCCCTCTAGGTGGTCACAAACCACCGAGCTGATCTCCCTGTGCTATGCAGCTGCTTCCCACTAGCTATCTATTTTACGTTTGGTAGTGTATATATGTCCATACCACTCTCTCACTTTGTCACAGCTTACCCTTCCCCCTCCCCATATCCTCAAGTCCATTACCTAGTAGGTCTGTGTCTTTATTCCCATCCTACCACTAATTTCTTCATGACATTTTTTTTCTTAGATTCCGTATATATGTGTTAGCATACGGTATTTGTTTTTCTCCTTCTGACATACTTCACTTTGTATGACAGACTCCAGGTCTATCCACCTCATTACAAATAACTCAGTTTCTTTTCTTTTAATGGCTGAGTAACATTCCATTGTATATATGTGCCACATCTTCTTTATCCATTCATCTGTTGATGGACACTTAGGTTGCTTCAATGTCCTGGCTATTGTAAATAGAGCTGCAGTGAATATTTTGGTACATGACTCTTTTTCAATTATGGTTTTCTCAGGGTATATGCCCAGTAGTGGGATTGCTGGGTCGTATAGTAGCTCTTTTCATAGTTTTTTAAGGAACCTCCATACTGTTCTCCATAGTGGCTGTATCAATTTACATTCCCACCAGCAGTGCAAGAGGGTTCCCTTTTCTCCACACCCTCTCTAGCATTTATTGTTTCTAGAGTTTTTGATGATGGCCATTCTGACCGGTATGAGATGATATCTCATTGTTGTTTTGATTTGAATTTCTCTAATGATTAATGATGTTGAACATTTTTTCATGTGTTTGTTGGCCATCTGTATATCTTCTTTGGGGAAATGTCAATTTAGGTCTTCTGCCCATTTTTGGATTGGGTGGTTTGTTCTTTTGTTATTGAGCTGCATGAGGTGCTTGTAAATTTCGGAGATTAATCCTTTGTCAGTTGCTTCATTTGCAACTATTTTCTCCCATTTTGAGGGTTGTGTTTTGGTCTTGTTTATGGTATCCTTTGCTGTGCAAAATCTTTTAAGTTTCATTAGGTCTTATTTGTTTATTTTTGTTTTTATTTCCATTTCTCTAGAAGATGGGTCAAAAAGGATCTTGCTGTGATTTATGTCAGAGTGTTCTGCCTATGTTTTCCTCTAAGAGTTTGGTAGTGTCTGTCCTTACATTTAGGTCTTTAACCCTTTTTGAGTTTATTTTTGTGTGTGGTGTTAAGGAGTGTTCTAATTTCATACATTTACATGTACCCGTCCAGTTTTTCCTGCACCACTTATTGAAGAGGCTGTCTTTTCTCCACTGTATATCTTTTCATCCTTGATCAAAGATAAGGTGACCATATGTGTGTGGGTTTATCTCTGGGCTTGCTATCCTGTTCCATTGATCTATATTTCTGTTTTTGTGCCAGTACCATACTGCCTTGATTACTGTAGCTTTGTAGTATAGTTTGAAGTCAGGGAACCTGATTCCTCCAGCTCCATTTTTCGTTCTCAAGATTGCTTTGGCTATTCGGGGTCTTTTGTGTTTCCATATAGATTGTGAAAATTTTTGTTCTAGCTCTGTGAAAAATGCCAGTGGGTGTTTGATAAGGATTGCATTGAATCTGTAGACTTTGGGTAGTAAATTCATTTTCACAATGATTTTTCCAATCCAAGAACATGGTATATCTCTCCATCTATTTGTATCATTTTTAGTTTCTTTCATCAGTGTCATAATTATCTGCATACAGGTCTTTTGTCTCCCTAGGTAGGTTTATTTCAAGATATTTTATTCTTTTTGTTGCAGTGGTAAATGGGAGTGTTTTCTGAATTTCACTTTCAGATTTTTCCTCAGTGTATAGGAATGCCAGAGATTTCTGTGCATTAATTTTGTATCCTGCTACTTTACCAAATTCATTGATTACCTCTAGTAGTTTTCTGGTAGCATCTTTAGGATTCTTTATGTAGAGTATCATGTTATCTGCAAACAGTGACAGCTTTACTTCTTCTTTTCTAATTTGGATTCATTTTATTTCTTGTGCCTCTCTGACTGCTGTAGCTAAAACATCCAAAACTATGTTCAATAATAGTGTTGAGAGTGGCCAACCTTGTCTTGTTCCTGATCTTAGTGGGAACGGTTTCAGTTTTTCACCATTGAGGATGATGTTGGCTGTCGGTTTGTTATATATGGCCTTTAGTATGTTGAGCAAAGTTCCCTGTATGCCTACTTTCCGCAGGGATTTTTATCATAAATGGTGTTGAATTTTGTCAAAAGCTTTCTCTGCGTCTATTGAGATGATCATTATGGATTTTCTCCTTCAATTTTTTAATATGGTGTATCATGATTGATTGATTTGCATATGTTGAATAATCCTTGCATTCCTGGAATAAACCCCACTTGATCATGCTGTATGATCTTTTTAATTTGCTGTTGCATTCTTTTTGCTTGTATTTTCTTGAGGATTTTTGCATCTATGTTCATCAGTGATATTGGCCTGTAGTTTTCTTTCTTTGTGACATCTTTGCCTAGTTTTGGTATCAGGGTGATGGTGGCCTCATAGAATGAGTTTGGGAGTGTTCCTCCTTCTGCTATCTTTTGGAATAGTTTGAGAAGGATAGGTGTTAGCTCTTCTCTAAATGTTTGATAGAATTCACCTGTAAGCCATCTGGTCCTGGGCTTTTGTTTGTTGGAAGATTTTTTTTTTTTTTTTTTGGCATTTAAATGGGAACAATTTAATGGAACATTTAATGGGAACAGCTCCACTTTGCTACTCTCTTGCTCACATGCCAGCCATGCCATTCAGACAGAGCTGAGCTAAGGCCAGGAGAGCTCCCTGGTGTTAACAAAGCACCTGGAAACCAAATAGCTCTGCTAGTGCCACTGTACCGTCTTTCCTGAATGTCAGGATACAGTGCAAGGGCAAGAGGTCAGATAATCCTGAAGTGTTCTCACTGCCACAGCTGGCATACATCTGCCATTCCCGTCTGTTTCAAACAGCACATTCATTTTCTTGAAATATGTAACAAGCACTCTTTCACTCCACAATAAGAGTATAAACCTAATCTGGGCCACTTGCCCATTTCTGCCACCTCTTATAGCCTGTGCCCTCAGAACCATTAATCAAGGGGCCGAAAGTGTGACAGGGCAGCCACACCACTGGTTTTCAAGCTGCAGAGGGATGATGCATTAGGACTGGGGTCTTGGCAGGGTATGCACTGCGATCCCTTATAGAGCCTGAACTTCTTTTAAGAGCACAGGGCCAGCCCCTTAAGCCTCATGTTGGAAGATTTTTAATCACAGTTTCAATTTCAGTGCTTGTGATTGGTCTGTTCATATTTTCTATTTCTTCCTGGTTCAGTCTTGGCAGGTTGTGCATTTCTAAGAACTTGTCCATTTTATTGGCATAGTGTTGCTTGTAGTATTCTCTCATGATCATTTGTATTTCTGCAGTGTCAGTTATTACCTCTCCTTTTTCATTTCTAATTCTATTGATTTGAGTCTTCTCCCTTTTTTTCTTGATGATTCTGGCTAATGGTTTATCATTTATTTTTATCTCCTCAAAGAACTAACTTTTAGTTTTATTGATCTTTGCTATCATTTCCTTCAATTCTTTTTCATTAATGTGTGATCTGATTTTTATGATTTCTTTCCTTCTGCTAACTTTGTGGTTTTTTTGTTCTTCTTTGTTTAATTGCTTTAGGTGCAAGGTTAGGTTGTTTATTTGAGATGTTTCCTGTTTCTTAAGGTAGGATTGTATTGCTATAAACTTCCCTCTTAGAACTGCTTTTGCTGAATTCCGTAGGTTTTGGGTTGTTGTGTCTCCATTGTCATTTGTTTCTAGGTAATCTTAAAGAAAGCCCTTGGTGTGGCTTCCCTGGCTTTGATAGGCCTTTTAAAATTTCAACCTGAGATTTCTTATGGAACATTCCAGCAAACCAAGTTTAAAATAGCCTATATGATCAATTACATTTATGTAAATAATCAGGTCAAGGTAACTGAAACTAGATTTATTTTGCAAACAAATTAGTTTTAATTTGGCTATATTTGGTAGAAATGAGTGAAAATACTTTTAGAGAGACTAATTCTGTTTCAGTAATATATTTTTCATTGATATTAAGTTCTAGTGCTGTTAATTGTCTTTGTGCTTTTGTATTTACTGCCTAAGACTCACTTCCAGAATGTCTCCTTGTTGCTATGTTGTGTTATTATGGAGTTTAATTGATTATCAAGAAGACATTCTAGGTTTGTTTCTGAAGCTTACCAAAGTAACATATATTTGGATGAAAATCAGATGCTTTGTGACCTGCAATAAGAATGATATGCACACAGGAAAACACATTATTCAAAGAACTCTTTCAAACCTAAATGGAAGGACACTTATCAGGTATTTGAACTAACTACGTCATGCACAGTGAAACACATGGAAATTGACTCAGATTTAGTTCCCATTTCAGAAGGGCCTCTGCACTGGACCATTCTATAGAAAGGACTGCTGTCCTCAAACTCACCTTAAAACAATGCTCAAACAGAGGAGAATCCTATGCCATAGGCACCCAGGAGAAGGAATTAAATTTCTTAGTCAGGGAACTATTAGACAGGAGAATTTTCTCAGTTACAGACTACCTGAATAAGTAGTTGTTTGTGCAGTAGTTAACTCATCATTTTGTGTTTATATTAATCCATCCTCTGAAATAAAAGCTGTCTAGATAAAATTAGGTAACAGACAACTTGTGTCATTACAAGAACCTGATTCTATCTTTTAGAAAATATCTTTCCAAGGGACCCATGGGAAATAGGGTCTATATTTGAGAGATTGTTTAAACTGGGTATTATTTTTTTGTGCTCACTAGGATTTATAATCTTTCTTATTGAACTCTGAACTTGTTGTTTGTAATGTATTCTCATGTTCTTTTTAGGCCTATAATCCTTACCAACAGGAAGTAGCCAGAGGAGTTGTCACTCCTTAACCCTAAAGATTGAGGAATCAACAACAAAAAGGGGACATTTGTAACTGCCAAACTAGCCCCAAACTGGTCTTATCCTGTTTCTAACAAGATACTGAGTTGTTTTTCAGTGAAAATAGAATAAACCACAATTTATGCACAGAGGAGAAGATTTTGACCTCAAACAATACACAGAATAAAATTTCTTCCCTCCTCAGAACAAAAGGACCAAAACATGACCAGAAACTGAATGCTGGATCCCTTTCAGAAATTAAGGGTTCATTGCCCAGGAAGATCCAGTGCTGACACAACTTGACCACATCTTACCATAGATGGCCAAGTTCCAAAGCCCTGCAGTCAAGAAGGTCAGGGTCAAGTGGGAGAAAACTCTCTTCACCAGTGCCTCCATATACAAACCATCTTCCCTTAATCCATAAACATTTGACTGAACCCCAGACCAGAGAGACAGATTTGAGTGTGCTCTTTTCTCTTTGCAGGTTGGCATTGCAATAAAGCTTTTCTTTTATCAAAATTGTTGCCATACTATTGACTTCTATGCTGGTTGGGCAGCAAACCCATTGCTCAGTAACAGAAGCAGTAATTAGAAGTCTAAGTTGGCAGGGGGTCTTCATTCAGGGGATCTTATTTGTGATCAGCCCACTCATGTAGTGCCCTAAAAGAGGTAATTCTATGGACAAAACATGAAACCCTGATGTATGATACTACAGTGGTAGATACATGTCATTATACATTTTTCAAAACACACATAATTTATAATACCAAATGTAAACTCTAATATAAACTATGGCATAAGCTAACTATTGTCTGACAACAGTATATACCTTAGCATGTAAAAAATAAAGCCAATTTTTAAGTATAAAAATAATCAATAAAAATATAATAATCAGTAAAATATGCTAGAATATTTGTATAATAATAATTGGAAAACCACAGATTTGTGGTATTTTTTGTTTTGTTTTGTGTTGCTTTTCCATTAGAGTTGACTGAGGGACATTCTAAAGTGCATCTAGAAATATGTAACATTTATATTTTGTTGAAAATTTCTTTCTCTTTTTATGTTGCAAATTAGAACATGCATTTATATCTTTAATTATTGCTAACTTATAAAAATCATTAATAAATTCCTTAAAAGATATTACTAGGATTCGAGTCTATAATTATGTCTTTAAAACTAATTATAGAGGAGCTTCAAGGTGGCGGAAGAGTAAGACGTGGAGATCACATTCCTCCCCACTGACACATCAGAAATACATCTACATGTGGAACAACTCCTACAGAACACTTACTGAACACTGGAAGAAGAACTCAGACCTCCCAAGAGGCAAGAAACTCCCCACATACCTAGGTAGGGAAAAAGAAAAAAACAGAGACAAAAGAATAGGGATTGGACCTGCACCAGTGGGAGGGAGCTGTGAAGGAGGAAAGGTTTCCACACACTAGAAAACCCCTTTGTGGGTGGATACTGTGGCTGATGGAAGGAGTAAGCTTCAGAGACACAGAGGAGAGTGCAGCAACAGGGGTGCAGAGGGCAAAATGGAGAGATTCCCACAAAGAAGATCGGTGCTGGTCAGTACTCACCAGCCTGAGAGGTTTCTCTGCTCACCCACCAGGGTGGGTGGGGGCTGGGAGCTGAGACTCCAGCTTCGGAAGTCACATCTTAGGGAGAGGACTGGGGTTGGCTGTGTGAACACAGCCTGAAGGGTGCTAGTGTACCACGCTAGTCAGGAATGTGTCTGGGAAAAGGTCTGGAGCTGCGGAAGAGACAAGAGACTTCCTTGCCTCTTTGTTTCACAGTGCGTGAAGAGAGGGGATTAAGGGCACCACCTAAACAAGCTCCAGAGATGGGCACAAGCCACAACTATCAGCTTGGACCCCAGAGACGGGCATGAGATGCTAAGGCTGCTGTTGCAGCCACCAAGAAGCCTGTGTGCAAGCATAGGTTACTGTCTACTCCTCCCCTCCCGGGAGCCTGTGCATCTCCAGGGCCTGGTGATCCAGGAACAACATCCCCAGGAGAACAGAAGGTGCACCTCAGGCTTTTGCAACCTCACACCAGCCTCTGCCACCACAGGCTCACCCTGCATGCCTATCCCTCCCTCCACTGGCCTGAGTGAGCCAGAGCCCCTAAATCAGCTGCACCTTTAATCCAGTCTTGTCTGGGTGGGAACAGAAGCCCTCAGGCAACGTACATGCAGAGTCAGGGCCCAAACCAAAACTGAACCCCAGTAGCAGTGCAAACAAAGAAGAGAAAGGGAAATATCTCCAGCAGCATCAGGAGAAATGGATTAAATCTCCACAGTCAAATTGATGTATGCTGCATCTGTGGAATACCTGAAGGAACAATGAATCATCCAAAATTGAGGCAGTGGGCTTTGGGGGCTACTATATATATATATATATTTTTCCCCTTTTTCTCTTTTTGTGACTGTGTATATGTATACATCTGTGTGTGATTTTGTCTGTATAGCTTTGTATTTACCATTTTTCCTAGGGTTCTGTCTGTCCATTTTTTTTTTTGTTTTTGATAGTTTTTAGCGCTTGCTATCATTGGTGGATTTGTTTTTTGGTTTGGTGGCTCTCTTCTTTCTTTCTTATTTTTTATTACTTTAAATTATTTTTAAATTTTTAATAATTATTTTTTATTTTAATAACTTTATCTTATTTTCTTTCTTCCTTTCTTTCTTCTTTCTTTCTTTCTTTCTTTCTTTCTTTCTTTCTTTCTTTCTTTCTTTCTTTCTTTCTCTCTTTCTTTCTCTCTTTCTTTCTTTCTTTCTTTCTTTCTTTCTTTCTTTCTTTCTTTCTTTCTTTCTTTCTTTCTTTCTTTCTTTCTTTCTTTCTTTCTTTCTTTCTTTCTTTCTTTCTTTCTTTCTTTCTTTCTTTCTTTCTTTCTTTCTTTCTTTCTTTCTTTCTTTCTTTCCTATTTTCTCCCTTTATTCCGAGCTGTGTGGATGACAGGGTCTTGGTGCTCCAGCCCGGCATCAGGCCTGTGCCTCTTAGGTGGGAGAGCTGAGTTCAGGACATTGGTCCACCAGAGACCAATATCAAACAGCAAAAATCTCCCAGAGATCTCCAACTCAAGCCAAGACCCAGCTCCACTCAATGACTAGCAAGCTACAGTGCTGGACACCCTATGCCAAACAACTAGCAAGACAGGAACACAACCCCACCCTTTAGCAGACAGGCTGCCTAAAATCATAATAAGGCCACAGACACGCCAAACACAAAACCACACATGGACTTGCCCATCAGAAAGACAAGATCCAGCCTCATCCACCAGAACACAGGCACTAGTCACCTCCACTGGGAAGCCTACAAAACCCACTGAACAAACCTTAGCTACTACAGACAGGAACCAAAAACAACAGGAACTATGAACTCACAGGCTGAACAAAGGAGACCCCAAACATAGTAAGTTAAGCAAAAGGAGAAGACAGAGAAACACACAGGAGATGAAGGAGCAAGGTAAAAACCCACCAGACCAAACAAATGAAGAGGAAATAGGCAGTCTACCTGAAAAAGAATTCAGAATAATGATAATAAATATGATCCAAAATCTTGGAAATAGAATGGAGACAATAAAAGAAATGTTTAACAAGGACCTAGAAGAACTAAAGAGCAAACAAACACTGATGAACAGCCCAATAAATGAAATTAAAAATTCTCTAGAAGGAATCATAGCAGAATAACTGAGGCAGAAGAATGGATAAGTCACCTGGAAGATAAAAGAGTGGAAATAACTAGCGCAGAACAGAATAAAGTAAAAAGAATGAAAATAATTGAGGATAATCTCAGAGGCCTCTGGGACAATATTAAACATACCAATATTCGAATTATAGGGGACCCAGAAGAAGAAGAGAAAAAGAAAGGGACTGACAAAATATTTGAGGAAATTATAGGAGAAAATTGCCCTAATATGGGAAAGAAAATAATTAATCAAGTCCAGGAAGCACAGAGAGTCCCATACAGGATAAATCCAAGCAGAAACACACCAAGACACATATTAATCAAATTATCAAAAATTAAATACAAAGAAAACATATTAAAAGCAACAAGGGGAAAACAACAAATAACACACATGGGAATCCGCATAAGTTTAACAGCTGATCTTTCAACAGAAACTCTGCAAGTCAGAAGGGAGTGGCATGACATATTTTAAATGATGAAAGAGGAAAAACCTACAACTAAGATTACTCTACCCAGCAAAGATCTCATTCATATTTGAATGAAATTAAAACTTTTACAGAAAAGCAAAAGCTAAGAGAATTCAGCACCACTAAACCAGCTTTAGAACAAATGATAAAGGAACTTCTCTAGGCAGGAAAAACAAGAGAAGTAAAAGACCTACAATAACAAACCCAAAACAATTAAGGAAATGGTAATAGGAACATACATATCAATAATTACCTTAAATATAAATGGATTAAATGCTCCAACCAAAAGGCATACACTGGATGAATGGATACAAAAACAAGACCCATATATGCTGTCTACAAGAGATCAACTTCAGACCAAGTGACATATACAGGCTGAAGGTGAAGGGATGGAAAAGGATATTCCATGCAAATGGAAGTGGAAAGAAAGCTGGAATAACAATTCTCATATCGGTGAAAATAGACTTTATTTTTATTTTTATTTTTTTAACATCTTTATTTGAGTATAACTGTTTTACAATAGTGTGTTAGTTTCACCTTTACAACAAAGTGAATCAGTTATACATATACATATGTTCCCATAACTCTTCCCTATTTTATCACCCTCGCTCCCGAAAATAGACTTTAAAACAAAGACTATAAGAGACCAAGAAGGACACTACATAATGATCAAGGGATCAATCCAAGAAGAAGATATAACAATTGTAAATATTTATGCACCCAACATAGGAGTACCTCAATACATAAGGCAAATACTAACAGCCATAAAAGGGGAAATTGACAGTAACACAATCATAGTAGGGCACTTTAACACCCCACTTTCACCAATGGACAGATCATCCAAAATGAAAATAAATAAGGAAACACAAGCTTTAAGTGATACATTACACAAGATGGATTTACTTGATATTTATAGGACATTCCATCCAAAAACAACAGAATACACTTTTTTCTCAAGTGCTCATGGAACATTCTCCAGGAGAGATCATATCTTGGGTCACAAATCAAGCTTTGGTATATTTATGAAAATGGAAATCATATCAAGTATCTTTTCTAACAATGCTATGAGACTAGATATCAATTACAGGAAAAAATATATTAAAAATACAAACACGTGAAAGCTAAACAATACACTACTTAATAACTAAGTATCACTGAAGAAATCAAAGAGGAAATAAAAAAATACCTAGAATCAAATGACAATGAAAAAACAATGAGGCAAAACCTATGAGATGCAGCAAAAGCAGTTCTAAGAGGGAAGTTTATAGCAATACAACCCTATGTGAAGAAACATCTCAAAAAACAATCTAACTTTACAACTAAAGAAATTAGAGAAAGAAGAACAAAAAAACGCCAAAGTTAGCAGAAGGAAAGAAATCATAAATATCAGATCAGAAATAAATGAAAAAGAAATGAAGGAGAGAATAGCAAAAATCAACAAAACTAAAAGCTGGTTCTTTGAGAAGATAAACAAAATTGACAAACCATTAGCCAGACTCATCAAGAAAAAGGGGAGAAGACTCAAATCAACAGAATTAGAAATGAAAAAGGAGAAGTAACAACTAACTCTGCAGAAATACAAAGGATCATGAGAGATTACTACAAGCAGATCTATGCCAATTAAATGGACAACCTGGAAGAAATGGACAAAATCTTAGAAAGGTACAGGCTCCCAAGACAGAAGAACCAGGAAGAAATAGAAAATATTAAGCGACCAATCACAAACTCTGAAATTGAAATTGCGATTTAAAATCTTCCAATGAACAAAAGCCCAGGACCAGATGGCTTCACAAGCAAATTCTAGGAAACATTTCAAGAAGAGCTAACACCCATACTTCTCAAACTCTTTCAAAATGTAACAGAGGGAGCAACACTCCCAAACTCATTCTACGAGGTCACCATCACCCTGATACCAAAACTAGACAAAGATGTCACAAAGAAAGAAAACTACAGACCAGTAGCACTGATGAACATAGATGCAAAAATCCTCAACAAAATACTAGCAAACAGAATCCAACAGCACATTAAAATGATCATACAGCATGATCAAGTGGCGTTTATCCCAGTAATGAAAAATTCTCCAATATACCAAAATCAAACAACGTGATAAACCATATTAACAAATTGAAGGAGAAAAACCATATGATAATCTCAATAGATGCAGGAAAAGCTTTTAACAAATTTCCACACCCATTTATGATAAAAACCCTCCAGAAAGTAGGCATAGAGGGAACTTACTTTAACTTAATAAAGACCATATATGACAAGCCCACAGCCAAAATCATCCTCAATGGTGAAAAACTGAAACCATTTCCACTAAGATCAGGAACAATAAAACACTGCCCACTCACCACTATTAGTCAACATTGTTGTGGAAATTTTAGCCACAGCCATCAGAGAAGAAAAAGAAACAAAAGGAATCCAAATCAGAATAGAAATAGTAATGCTCTCACTCTTTGCATATGACATGTTTCTATACATAGAGAATCCTAAATATGCTACCAGAAAACTCCTAGAGCTAATCAATGAATTGGGTAAAGTAGAAGCATACAAAATTAATGCACAGAAATGTCTTGCATTCCTATACACTAATAATGAAAAATATGAAAGTGATGTTAAGGAAACACTCCCATTTACCATTACAACAAAAAGAATAAAATACCTAGGAATAAACCTACCTAAGGAGACAAAAGACCCATATGCAGAAAACTATAAGACAATTGGTGCAAGAAATTAATGATGATACAAAGAGTTGGAGACATATGCCATGACTTGGATTGGAAGATTCAACATTGTGAAAATGACTCTACTACCCAAAGCAATCTACAGATTCAATTCAATCCCCAGCAATCTACCACTGGCATTTTTCACAGAACTAGAAAAAAAAATATATATTCACAATTTGTATGGAAACACAAAAGACCCTGAATAGCCAAAGCAATCTTGAGAAAGAAAAACGCAGCTGGTTGAATCAGGCTCCCAGTCTTCAGAATATGCTACAAAGCTACAGTAATCAAGACTGTATGGTACTGGCACAAAAACAGAAATATAGATCAATGGAACAGGATATAAAGCCCAGAGATAAACCCATGCCCCTACGGTCTCCTTATTTTTGATAAAGGAGGCAAGAATATACAATGCAGAAAAGACAGCCACTTCAATAAATGGTTCTGGGAAAACTGGGCAGCTACATGTAAAAGAATGAATTTATAACACTCCCTAACACCATACACAAAAATAAACTCAAAATGGATTAAAAACCTAAATGTAAGACCAAACACTATCAAACTCTTAGAGGAAAAGATAGGCAGAACACTCTATGACATAAATCACAGCAAGATCCTTTTTGACCTACCTCCTAGAGAAATGGAAATAAAAACAAAAATAAACCAATGGGACCTAATGAAACTTAAAATCTTTTTCACAGGAAAGGTAACCATAAAGAAGGTGAAAAGACATCCCCAGAATGGGTGAAAATATTTGCAAATGAAGCAACTGGCAAAGGATTAATCTCCAAAACTTACAAGTGGCTCATGCAGCTCATTATCAAAAAATAAAAAATCCAATCCAAAAATGCACAGAGGTCATAAATAGACATTTCTCCAAAGAAGATATACAGATTGCCAACAAACACATGAAAGAATGCTCAGCATCATTAATCATTAGAGAAATGCAAATCAAATCTACAGTGAGTTATCACCTCACACCAGTCAGATTGGCCATCATCAAAAACTCTAGAAACAATAAATGCTGGAGAGGGTGTGGAGAAAATGGAATCCTCTTGCACTGTTGGTGGGAATGTAAATTGATACAGCTACTATGGAGAACAGTATGGAGGTTCCTTAAAAAACTAAAAATAGAACTACCATAAGATCCAGCAATCCCACTACTAGGCATATACCCTGAGAAAACCATAATTCAAAAAGAGCCATGTACCACAATGTTCATTGCAGCTCTATTTACAATATCCAGGACATGGAAGCAACCTAAGTGTCCATTGACAGATGAATGGATAATGAATATTGAGACATATATGCAATGGAATATTACTCAGCCATAGAAAGAAACAAAATTGAGTTTTTTGTAGTGAGTTGGATGGACCTAGAGTCTGTCATACTGAGTGAAATAAGTCAGAAAGAGAAAAACACATACCTTATGCTAACACATATATATGGAATCTAAAAAAAAAAAATGATTATGAAGAACCAGGGGCAGGATGGGAAGAAAGGCACATACCTACTAGGGAATGTACTTGAGAACACAGGGAGGTGGAAGGGTAAGCTGGGACAAAGTGAGAGAGTGACATATATGGACATATATACACTGCCTAATGGAAGTCAATAGCTAGTGGGAGGCAGCTGCATAGCACAGGGAGTTCAGCTTTGTGCTTTGTGACCACCTAGTGGAGTGGGTTAGGGAAGGTGGGAGGGAGGGAGACACAAGAGGGAAGAGCTATGGGGTAAATGTATATGTATAGCTGTTTCACTTTGTTATAAAGCAGAAACTAAAACACCATAGTAAAGCAATTATACTCCAATAAAGATGTTAAAAAATTATTTGTAAGTGTGACAAGATGGCAATTTGGCAGTACTCATCTAAATTATTGACATACGTTCCCTTTGACCTAGATGTTATTCATGTTTGAATATAGAAGTACCTGTACATGTGTGAAATGACATTTGTACAAGGTAATATTTTTGTTATAACTTGTACCAACATAACATTGGTAATACCCTAAATATCTAACAATATGTAACTGATTAAATATATATTCAGTACATTCACATGATGGAATAGCTTGCAACATTAAATAAAAATAAGTAATGTGCAGAAAAATAATTATAAAATTTTAAAGTTTGAACGTCTCTGGGTTACGTATGTTAACAATAAAGGCAGATTTATGTAAACATTTAACTTTTAATTTGGCTGGCAATAAATAAGTGTTTTAGGGCTTGTATTTATAGAGTAAAAACAATTCATCAAGTCACTATTGAATAACTTGTAGATGTTTTTACTTTTCAATAAATGGAATACTATTATTCAAATTAACTTCTTTTAAGTTTTTACATTTTTGATCCCTTTCATGGAAAAGGAATACTTGGCTCCTTTTATAAATGTAGCAGGGGAAATGCAATATAATGATTCTAATATGGATACACCCTGCTTTCAGATGCCTGGGTAGAACTCTAACTTCATCTCCTGGATAAGAATTTAAAATCATCATTATTCAATAAAGATTAAGGTTAAAACCAAAACAAAATACTGTAACACCACAGTTCTATTGTAAAATGTTTAGGCTCACTGCTTTTCTAACTCACTCCACACTCCGTCAATCTCCCTAGACTTAACCACTTTGATTAATTACATTAACTGTATATATAGTGTGCATAAATGTATTTTATGGAAATTTCTTCAGATAATTTTATAAATTAAATATATAGATTATTTAAAAATATAAATACTCAAAACTCTTTACATAAAGCAAACATTCCTATTCCCTATTAAAAGAAGAAAACACTTTGACCCTTCAAATGCTTATTTTGTTATTTACTACTATATTTCTAGATAATATGTTCATTAGATGCTAATTTATTTTTAAAGATAATGAAGTTTTTGTTCCCCCCACTTGTCTGGATTCCTTGCAAGTCCTCTTCCTTTTTTATTCTAAGTAAATATTCCTTTTTGTACCTAATTTTTAACTCATTTTGATTTTTCTCTTAAAGAAAGCCTCTTAAATACTATAAGTTTAAGGCTTCATAAAAACTGGAACCATTAGTATTCTTGATTTTTTTCAGTTTTAAGCATTTTTATGAAATTTTCACCTCTGTCGAGTATTTTTGTAACTGTTTATTTGTTTGTCTTGGTCCTTTAATGTTATAATCTTTCTCTGGTGTCCAAAGACATGTGTCTGCTTGTTTAAGACTGGGCCACTAAAATGGTGAGGGCCTGAATAGGGCTTGGACATAGAGGACATCACTAAAAATTGATTTGGTTTCACTAGGAAACAATATTTGTATATATTTATTATGTTGGTCTTAATTTTAAAATTAGTGGAAACCAATCACATCTGAGAACTAGAAATCTGTCACAAGATGAACAGAATCACTATGATAGTTGTGAAGGAAGATCACAATATAATAGCTGTGCCCCAGGTCAGGGGAGTAACACCTCCAGAGTGGAATTGTTCATGAAATTCCAGGAAAGGTGTCTACAAGAAGATCAAATTGATGATAGGTATGATATGCTGAAAAGATTGGAAAGGTGATTTGTGTAATTGGTGATTGAAATTTGGAGATGATTCATAAATAATTTTTTTTCTCCCATTGTGGAGCACAGGCTCCGGATGAGCAGGCTCAGTGGCCATGGCTCACGGACCCAGCCACTCCACGGCATGTGGGATCCTCCTGGACCAGGGCATGAACCTGTGTCCCCTGCATCGGCAAGCGGACTCTCAACCACTGCACCACCAGGGAAGCCCCATAAATAATATTTTTAAAAATCAGTTGTTTAACCAAGCAAGCAAACACAAATGATAACATAATTAAGTGTAGAAAAGAGAGAATAGATATGTGTGCTTGAAAAAAAAAATAATTATAGAGTACTGTATGGCTCACATATAAATAGCATTTGAATAGCCATATTGATATATGAACTGAATATCAATTAATCAAAATTATAACTATATAGAAGAGGGGCTACTGGACTCCTGTGTGTATGTGTGTGCCATAAATGGATGGAAGAGGAAATTGGTTTTTATTGTAATATAGTTGCTGTGCAATATTCTTTTCAGGTATACTACATAGTGACTTGACATTTGCATACATTATGAAATGATCACTACAATGATCACTAATAATCAAGAGTCCCTACACGAAGTTATTAAAATATTTGTGACCATATTGTTTATGTTGTATATTAAGTATATCACCTTGACTTATTTATTTTCTAACTAGAGGTTTGTACCTTTTAATACCTTTCATCCATTTCATCCCCCCACACTCTTCTCCTCAACAATCACCCGTTTGTTTTATTTGTTCTCTGTATCTGAGATGGTTTCATATTTTTGTTTGTTCATTTGGGGATTTTTTAAGTTTACATATAAGAGAGAACATAAGGTACTTGTCTTTGTATAAGCCATTGTCTGACTTATTTTCTTTTCCATAATAGACTCTAGATCCATCCATCTTGTAGCAAATGAAAAGATTTCATTTTTGTATATATATATACCACATCTTCCTTATTCATTCATTTTCAAATATCTATATCCATTCCATATCTTGGCTATTGTAAATAATGTTGCAACTATCATTGGTGTGCATATGTATTTTCAAATTAATGTTTTTATTTACTTCAGGTAAAACCCAGAAGTAAAATTCCTAGATCCTGTGCCAGTTCTATTTGTAATTTTTTGAGGAAACACCATACTGCTTCCAATAATGGCTGCACCAATTTACATTCCCACTAACAGTGCCTGAGGGTTTCATTTTCTCCTCACCAACACTTGTTATTTGTTGCTCTTTTTATTATACCATTCTGAGAGGTGTAAGGTGATATCTTATTATAGCTTTAATTTGCATTATCTTGATGATTAGTAATGTTAAAAAAATGTTTTTTCAGGTCCTCTGTTCATTTTTTTAATCAGGTTTTTTCGATGTTGAACTGTAAGAATTCCATATATATTTTAGATATTAATGCCTGATTAGATATATCATTTGCAAATGTTTCTCTTATTCAGTAGGCTGCCTTTTTCATTTTGATGATAGTTTCCTCATCTGTGCGAAAGCTTTTCAGTTTGTTATAGTTCATTTTTTTATTTTTTAATTTTGTTTTGCTTGCCTTAGGCGACAGATCCAAAAATTGTTGCTAAGTCCAATGTCATAGAGCATACTGCTTAAGTTTTTTTCTATAAGTTTTATGGCTTCAATTCTTAAATTTAAGTATTTAATACATTTTGGGTTTATTTTTGTATATGGTGGGAGAAAGAAGTCCACTTTGATTCTTTTGCATGGAACTGTCCAGTTTTCCTAACATGATTTATTGAAGACAATATTATGTATTCTTCCTTCCTTTGCCTACATTAGTTGACCATATAAGTGTGGGTTTATTTCTGGGCTCTCTATTCCATTCCATTTGTTTATGTGTCTGTTTTTGGTGCCCTTACCATATTGTTTTGATTACTGTAGCTTGGTAGTGTAATTTGAAATTAGGGAGTGTGATACCTCCAGTTTTGTTATTCTTCTTCAAGATATCTTTGGCTATTTTTTTGTTTCCATATGAATTTTAGAATTATTTGTTCTAGTTCTGTGAAAAAAAAAATGCTTTTGGTATTTTGACAGGGATTGCATTAGAGCTATAGATTGCCTTGGAGAGTATGGTCATTTTAACAATGTTAATTTTTCCAATCCATGAGCATGGTGTATCTTTCCATTTGCTTGTGTCATCTTCAGTTTCTTTCACCAATGTCTTATAGTTTTCAAAGTGCAAGACTTTTATCTCTTTGGTTAGATTTTTTCCTTGGTATTTATTGATTTTAATGCAATTATAATGAAATTGTTTTCTTAAGTTTTCTTTCTGGGAGTTTGTTATTAGTGTATAGAAATTCAACATATTTCTGTCTATTAATTTTGTAGCCTGCAACTTTACTGAATTTATTTATCAGTTCTAGTAATTTTTCATGGTACCATTAGGATTTTCCATATATTTTATTATTATTATATTTGTCAGCAGTAACAGTTTACTTCTTCCTTTTCAATTAGGATTCCTTTGATTCCTTTATTTTCTTTGTCTGATTGCTGTGGCTAAGGCTTCCAATACTGTGTTGGATAAAATTAGTGAAAGTGGGCATCCTTGTCTTGTACCTGATTTTAAAGAAAAAGTTTTCAGCTTTTCAACACTAGATATTATATTGGCTATGGGTTTGTCATTGGCTATGGACCTTTATTTTGTTGAGGCATGTTCCTTCTACACCATTTTGTTGAGGGTTTTTATCATTAAAGGATGTTGAATTTTGTCAAAAGTTTTTTTCTGCAT
The DNA here is from genome assembly GCF_026419965.1 of Kogia breviceps. Taxonomy (NCBI): domain Eukaryota; kingdom Metazoa; phylum Chordata; class Mammalia; order Artiodactyla; family Physeteridae; genus Kogia; species Kogia breviceps. Next base: position 29,158,213 of record NC_081328.1, read on the forward strand.
CTATTGAGATGATAATATGATTTTTATTCTTCAGTGTGTTAATGTAGTATATCACATTGATTGATTTGTGAATATTGAAGCATTTTTGCATGCCTGGGATAAATCAAACATGATCATGGCATATGATTCTTTTAATGTGTTGTTGAATTTGATTTCTTAATATTTAGTTGAGGATTATGGCATTCATGTTAGTTATTCTAGCCTATAATTTTCTTTTTCTGTAATGTCTTTGTTTGGTTCTGGTATCAAGGTGATGTTGGACTCCTAGAATGAGTTTGGCTGTGTTAACTTCCTCTGCAATTCTTTGGAATAGTTTGAGAAGGAGAGGTGCTATCTTTTATTTAAATGTTTGTTAGAATTCACCTGTGAATCCAGCTGGTCCTGGACTTTTGTTCATTGAGAGCTTTTTGTTGTTCTTGTTGGTTGTTTGTTTGTTTAAATTACTGACTTAATTTCACTACTGAAAATAAGTCTGTTCATATTTTATATTTCTCTTGATTCAGTCTTGAGAAATTTTATCTTTCTAGGAATTTATTAATTTACTCGAGGGTCTTATATTTTATTGGCATAACATTGTTTGCAGTAATTTCTTATGATTCTTTGTATTTATGTAAGGTCTGTTGTAATTTCTACTCTTTCATTTCTGATTTTATTTATTTGGGCCCTCTTTTTTTGTTTTAACATCTTTATTGGATGGACCCTCTTTTTTGCTTTTTTCTTAATGAGTCTCTCTAATGTTTTATCAATTTTGTTTATCTTTCAAAGAACCATCTCTTAGTTTCATTGATCTTTTCTATTGTTTTTGTTTGTTTGTTTTGTTTTTGTTTGGTTTATTTATTTATTTATTTTTGTCTCTATTGCGTGGTTTTCTTTTCTGGTATTTATTATCATTCCTTCTGCTAACTTTGGGTTTTGATTATTCTGTTTCTAGTTCCTGTAGGCATAAATTGAGATTACTTGAGACTTTTTTCCTTGTTTCCTAAGGTAGGCTTAGTTGCTATGAACTTTCTTCTTAGAAGTTTGCTGCATCCCATAGATTTTAGATCATGTTTTTCCATTATCATTTGTTTCCAGGTATGTTTTAATTTCCTCTTTTATTTCTTCCCTGACCCCTTGGTTGTTAGGTAATATGTTGGTTCATCTCTATGTGTTTTTGTGTGTTTGTTGTTCAGTTTTGTTGTTGTAGTTGATTTCTAGTCCCATACTTTTGTGGTCAGAAAAGATGATTAATATAATTTCAATTTTATTAAATTTACTGAGATTTGTTTTATGGCCTAGCATGTGATCTATGCTGGAGAATATTTCATGTGCCTTGAAAATACTGTGTATTTTGGTGATCTGGGATGGAAACCTCTATCTACCCATTAATACCAACTAATCTAATGTGTTGGTTAAGGCCAGTGTTTCTTTACTGCTTTTCTCTCTGACTGATCTCTCCACTGATGTGAGTGGGATATAAAAGTCCCCTACTGTTATTGTGTTATTGTCAGTTTCTCCCTTTGTGTTTGTTAATATTTGCTTTATGTATTTAGGGGCTCCTATGTTGGGTACATATATCTTCTTGCTGGATCAATCCTTTTACCATTATTTAATGTCCTTTTCTGTCTCTTAGTCTAGTCTTTGTTCTAAAGTCTATTTTGTCTAGTATAAGTATTACAATCCCATCTTTCCTTTTATTTCAATTTGCATAGAATATCTTTCTCCATCCTCTCACTTTCACTGTGTGTATGCCTTTAGATCTGAAGTGAATTTCTTGTAGGCAACATATATATAGGTATTGTTTTTTATTTTAACCATTCAGCCACTCTATGTATATAATTGGAGCATATAGTCTATTTACATTTAATATAATTATTTTAAAGCAATCTTTAAAAAAACTTTTATTTATTTATTTATTTTTGGCTGTGTTGGGTCTCCATTTCTGTGCACAGGCTTTCCCTAGTTGTGGCAAGCAGGGGCTACTCTTCGTTGCAGTGAGCAGGCTTCTCATTGTGGTGGCTTCTCTTATTGAGGAGCATGGGATATAGGCATGCAAGCTTCAGTAGTTGTGGCTCACAGGATCTAGAGCACAGGTTTAGTAGTTGTGGCTCATGGGTGCCGCCAGCCACGGTGGGTCCTCAAAGTGCAGCAACAATTGACAAGAGGGGGTAGGGAACGGAAAGCACCAAGGTATGGGATCAGAAGGGCGCAAGCAACTGATGGTTGCAAGGCAAATTTAATAAAAAAGCATAGTCATATATATACCCCTAAAGCAGGGACTTTGCATAGTCATTGTAAAGCAGAAACTTTGTATAAACATTGTTCTTAGAACTAGTCTTTCATCTCGGCTTAGTCGCCACATTATCTGCATCAGTGGGTTTATCTCTTGTTCCACAAAGGCACCAATTTCCCCTCCAGGGTTGCTTTTCCTAGCTTTAGGGAACAACCAGGGACTATCATTATCTAAGCAGGTCCCTGGAGTGAGATGGCCAAAGGCCATCTCCTTTTTTACGTTCATACCATAAAGTCCAGGATGCATACCAAGGAGAGTACAATCGGGCCCTGAGGCTTATGAGGGTCTTAATGGCGCATTCCTCAGAGGGCAATGCTCACCACACTTCCCCTCTTTTATTTTTTAAAGCTTGATAATGCAATTTCAACCCATACACATCCTGACGAAGAGTAGCGAGACGGCCGACAATAAAGCATAATAAACAAGGTAATGCAATTAAAATCAACAATACGCATGACCCCATGGTAATCAATCTTGTGAGTCCATTTTGAAACCAATGCATTGGGTTTAACCATTGAAGCTGATCCAAGAGTCCTTGAATTAATTGTTGGGGCCCGTCTTCTTGTAGATGAGCTTCTTGAATTGTTTGTATTTCCACGTTAAGTTTTTGTATGTCCAAACTAATGTGTCCATCAGTCCATACACTTAAAATGTGTATTTTTACTTTGTTCCAATCCCAGTCAGTTTCATTATAAGTGTGTTGAGTCACACAAATCCAAGTATATTTAACATGGCAAATCAAATGCATTTTTAATTTTAAAGCCATAATTTGGTCTCCTAAACCTATGAGAACATTTTTTAACTCATCAACTTCAGTTTTTAGTTGAGTATCAATATGACTTTGTAATACTAATGCAATACTGGTATTTTTAGACAATTGATTAAGATAATGTGCTTGTTGTACAGTTTTACTTAATGCTAAACCAGCAGTAGCAGCTGTGGCTGTTAAAGCAGCTAAGGCTAATATGCTACATATTAATATTCCAATGAATCATTTAGGTCTTTTTAAATCTTCAGATAATTCTAGCCAAGCTTGCATGCTAGTAAATCTCCTATTAGTAAGGCATATGGGGGTGCAACACAAGTAATAACCAGTTGATAAGAATAAGACATTGCAAACTTCCAGAAATCCCAATGCTTATAAAAAACCAAACTATTATTAGTAACAGGAACTGAAGAAATTAAAATGATACCATTATTATAATTTAAGGTGCACCAGATTTGAGAATTACTCCATGTATCATTACATACTGCAAAATCAGATTGGGGAAAATCAGAAGGAAAAAAGGAGGGAAACTTCAAACTTGTAACAGCTTTAACTACCTTTAAACTATGGCCGGCTTGTAAAGTCCCTTGCCCTCCTACATATACTTCAACACACAAATAGTATCCTGTATCAGACATCTGAAGCTGATCAATAAAAATAGAATGATCTAAGGGATCACAACCTTAAGTCTGGAAATACGACCTTGAAAATGAACAGGCTTATGATCTTTATAGCAAAACACACTGATAGTCAAATCCCCACGTTTAGAAACAGTTTGTTTACAAGGAAGAAGTACAGATGATCCTACTTTCTTATATTCAGAATTAATCTTGGAATAAAATTGAGATTATATAGTTGTTTCATAAGCCATTGCATGTTCCAAAGCTATAGCTTTAACACATCCTGACTCTATATTCAAAGGGCTTAAACAAACAGGAAACGAATTAAACCAATTAGTGTAATTTATGGACATATTCATGATGGGAAGATTCTCCATTACTCTCCCAAAAGTAGAATCATTATAAAACACAGGAAAATCAGCCTCTGCCCAAGTAACTGGTTGTAATAAAGGTGGATCGGGTATGTAGGCCCAATAAGAAAGGCGTTCAACTGGTGGAGCTCCAAGCACTGCAATCATAGCCAAAAATAATGTAAGTGGGGTACAGGGTCCTGGCCCTTCTTCCATCAACCGCCGTGCCTGAAAAACTAAACATTGTAAGTGAAACCAAGTTATTTGTTCATTTCCTGCCTCCTGTATCAGGCGCCTCCTCTGCCTTCAATTCCGTCTCATCCTGCGAGGTATCTGTGGGGCTTGAGGGACACTCACTGATCAACTGAGGTGGAGACGCCGCATCCTTCAGGTCAGATTGGCCATTGTGGGAGGCATGATAATGTCGTACCAATCGTTCAGGGAGCCAACGGGGAGCTTCAGAATCCTTTGGAAAAACACAAACATAACCTCGACCCCACATCAATACAGGATCAGGACCTTTCCATTCATTGGTTAAGGGATCACGTCATTTAACCTCAGCGTAATTCTGCAAAGTAGAGGAAAAAAGGCGTTCATAAGGAGTATGACCAAATCTGTTCACTGTTAAAAAATTTAAAATAAATACTGCATGCCATAACATATTCTGTGGAGTCCTATTATACTCCCTCTTTTTTATTTTTTGTAATACAAGTTTTAATTATTGATTCATGTGCTCAATTATACCTTGTCCTTGTGGGTTATATGGAATTCTAGTTATATGATGGATAGAAAAAATAGAACAAAAGCGAGCAAAACTGGCACTAGTATATCCTGGGGCATTATCTGTTTTCAATTGTTTTGGAATACCCATACAGGTAAAACAGTGTAATAAATGTGTAATAACATATTTAGTAGACTCTCCGGCTAGGGGGGTAGCAAGAATAAATCCAGAATAAGTATCAATAGTGACATGAACGTATTGTAATTTTCCCAAAAAGGGGACATGGGTTACATCCATCTGCCAAAGTTGTCCAGGAAGTAAACCTCGAGGATTAACTCCAAAATGGGGAATAGGTAAATGAGTAACACAAGTTCCACAATTTTTAACAATTTGTCTAGAGCTTTCCTTTAAAATTTTAAATTGCTTTTGTAACATACTAGATGATTGATGATGTAAGTGATGCAATTGTTCAGCTTGTTGTACATTGGTAAGGTAATTCACAGCAAACACTTGTCTAGTAGCAGTATCCGCCAAGGGCCAGGCAAGCCAGAGTGTGAACGAATGTGCAAAACCGCAACAGGATGAGAATGTTGTTGAATATATGACTGTGATAGTATAAAAATATTAAACAATTGTAAATCATTAGTATGACTGATTGTAGCTGTTTCTATATTCCTTAAAACTGTCATCAAATAATGACTATCAGCATAAAGATTAAAAGATTCTGAGGTAAATGTTCTAAAGGCTAAAACAATAGCATATAATTCTACTCTTTGTGCAGAGGTAAATGACGTTTTTTCCTTTATTACCACATCATTAGACACGAGTGTTGCTACACCATTAGCAGAGCCATCAGTGAATACATTCCGAGCTCCAGTGATTGGCTTGGAGGTAATGATTTTCGGATAAATAAAAGAAGGCTGTAGGGCAAAATGTACCAGTTTATCAGATGGGTAATGATTATCAACTTTCCCAGGATAATTGCAAAAGGCGAGTCCCCAGTGATTGGAGGTAAACAATAACCAGGAATGTTGCTGAGCAGTATAAGGTATTATAATGTTGGCTGTCTCTGATCCCATTAACTGAATAGCCCTTTTTTGTCCCATTTGTATTAATTGTGTAACTAATTCATAATATGGAGTTATTATTTTAGAAGAAGTATTTTTCATATGAACCCATTCTAGCACTACATATTCTTGCCAAAATAATGCAGTAGGCACATGAGGTGTAGGACAAACAATAAAAGAAACTGGTAAATGATAATCTGAGTTAATTGCGCAGCTTGAATTGCTTGATTAACAATAGCAAGGGCCTTTTATGCTGGCTCAGTCAAAACTTGAGGGGAATTAGGATTGGAATCCCCTTTTAAAATATCAAAAAGTGGTTGTAATTGAAATGTGGTTAGTTTTAAACTAGGGTGAAGCCAATTAATATCTCCTAACAATTTTTGAAAATCATTTAATGTTTGCAAACAATCAGTTCTTATTTCAATTTTTTGAGGAGCAATCTTTTGATCATAAATGTATCTCCCCAAATATGAATAGGGTGGATGCATTTGAATTTTTTCAGGGGCAATTATAAGGCCATGCTGTTGAAGTTGTAACTGTAATTCCTTATATGCTTGTTGTAGGACATCTGAATGTTTATGAGTGATAAGAATGTCATCCATATAATGAATTAAATATAAAGAAGGAAACTTTATCCTTATAGGCTTAAGTGCTCGAGCTACGAACTGTTGGCATAAGATTGGACTATTGGCCATACCTTGAGGGAGCATTTTCCATTGATAACTCATCATGGGTTCCCGAAAATTCAAAGCAGGCAAGCTAAAAGCAAATCACTCTTTATCCTTGGGAAATAATGGGATAGTAAAAAAGCAATCTTTTAAGTCTATTACTATTAAAGAAAATCCACGAGGTATAGCACTAGGAGGAGGCAAACCCGGATGTAATGCCCCCATAGCAAGCATGGTTTGATTTACTGATCTTAAGTCTTGAAGAAGATGATATTTGCCAGATTTCTTCTTTATGACAAAAATAGGAGTATTCCAAGGGCTATTGGACACTTCTAGTCGACCTAATTTAACTTGTTCTTGAACTAATTCATGTGCAGCAATAAGTTTCTCCTTAGTTGGGGGCCATTTGTTCACCCATACTGGGTCATCACTTAACCAAGTGATCGGATCTGCATGGAGTGGAGGAGAATCCAAGGCCCCTAAGAAAAACCCAAACCTTTTCTAGACGACTTTCAAATTGCAGCAAGTGGGTTTCTAATACCCTGTTGATTTTTTCCCAGTCCTAATTTGGGATCAAATCCCTGATTCTATAACATATGATTAACTGCTGAATTAGAACTTATTAATAAGACTCCCATTTTTTCTAACACATCTCTGTCCCACAAGTTAATAGGCAAATGTGGTAAAACACATGGTTTAAACATTCCATTATTACCTTCAGAAACTTGCCAATGCAGCAATTGTGCACTTTGTTGCGGAGAATGGGACTGACCAATACCCTGTAAATGAGTAACTGTAAAATGAGTGGGCCATTGTTGCGGCCAGTGCATCCAAGAAATAACAGAGACGTCAGCTCCAGTAGTGATTAATCCAGTGCATATTTTTCCATTGATCTTTAATTCAAGCTGAGGCCTTTCCTTTTTAACTTGTTGAACCCAAAAAATAGCATCAGAGGAGCCAAAAGCATTAGTACCTCTTTTTTGATGTTGCAAAACCTGCCCTTTGGGAATATATGGCATAAGCAAAATTTGAGCTAAACGTGTACCTGCTTCAATCATAATCGGAGATTTTTGAGACTGTACCATAATTTTGATCTCTCCCTCATAGTCCTCATCAATTAATCCAGGCAATATAGTTAAGCCCTTTAGGGTTATGCTGCTTCTCCCTAGTATAATGCCAGCTGTTCCCTTAGGAAGGGATCCATAAACTCCTGTATTTATTATTTGGGGTCCCATATCAGGGGTTAATAAGAGGTCGGAGGAGGCACAGAGGTCCAATCCGGCACTCCCTGCTGTAGCCCGCTGTAAGGCAGAGATGGGGAATTTATTGTTGGTCTTGTCATTGAATTCTTCTGAACCGATTGAGGGGGTATTTCTGACATTGCCCCTATTGTTTGTTGGGGCTGAGGCTGGCCCCAAAGGAAGTTTCCCGACAAAGGAGTCCCATCTCTATGGGTTTGGGATCTACATTCCTTCGCCCAATGTCGTCCTCGTTGACATCGAGGGCAAATTCCCATAGGTTTAGTTGGGTTATTATTATTTTCTGGTTTCACCGCTCCAGGTTCTGATACAGCCTGGCGGCATACTAGGGCAAAATAACCTGGCTTGCCGCATTTAAAGCATGTTTGCACCCTTTTAGTTTGGGGACCAAATCCAGCTTTAGTGAGAGAGACAGCAATGGCAGCTCCCTGTAAATATGATGGGCCAATATCAGCATAAACTCTAATGTAGTCTTCCAAAGTTCCTTTTTTCTTCCAAGGATGAATAGCTGCTTGACAAGTACTGTTTGCATTCTCATAAGCTAATTGTTTCACTATAATTGTACCAGATGGGCCATCAGCAATAATACGACTAACAGCTTGTAGTAGTCTATCAACAAAATCAGCATAAGGTTCATCAGCCCCCTCACGTATCTTAGAAAGATCTTCCATTCGACTAGAAGCGGGAAGCTTTTTCCAGGCTGTAAGAACAATGTGATTAATTTGGGCATAGGCTACAAAAGGAAAAGCTAACTGATCCTGTAATGCAAGATATTGTCCTTCACCTACTAACATTTCATAAGTAACTGGCAAATTATGAGCCCCATTGCGATCAGCCTGCTCGGCAGCCTTTTTATAATAATCTGACTTCCACAGCAAATAATCCCCTCCATTCAAACAAGCACGAGCTATCGACTTCCAATCAGCAGGGGGTAATGCTTCAGCAGCAATGGTGTCAAGCATAGTTATAGTAAATGGTGCAATGGGCCCGTACTGGGCACAGGCAGATTTCAAGCCCTTAAGTATCTTAAAAGATAAGGGCTGATACTATCGAAGATTTTGTTGGGGATTCTGGGGATCCAGCCGTTCAACCACAGGGCAACAAAATAAAGGATCCTCACCGCTAGATAATGCCCCTCTAACAGCCTGCTGTAAGGGGTTCAGTTTTAAAGGAGCAGAGGAAGATAAAGTTAAATTTTTAACAGACTGTTTCACCTGAGCCAGAATATGTTTATCGGGGTATTTTTTCAGCTTTATATTTAGCTTCCGCATCAGCCAAATCGAAACAGACGTCCTTATCAGAGGAGGTTTCAAGAGCCATTTTAGCCATCAAGGCGGGAGCAGTCGGGACCGGAGGGGAAATATCACACAAGTTAGGTACTGAATCATATATGGGGCTCGAAACAGTATTTAATCAAATTCCATAGACTAAACGTAATAACGGGTACCCACCCGGTCCATTTTTATCGTAATGCCTTTTTAGATCCTTTCCAACACTCTTGCATATAGCGGCATCCACAGAGCCCCCTTCTAGAAACCAAGGAGAGACTTCATAAACATGTTGTAGAAAATCAGAAACTTGAGAAGCAGTCACAGTAGTGCCGCGAGCTTTTAACATCTAAAGTAAAACTTGAGTGAACAATTGTCGCTCCTTAGATCCTTTTTGTCCCATATTCTTTTACTTCTGACTATTGCCCCGAGTTACTATCAATTTTACTATGTGGCCACACTTTCACTCTTAACTCCGGGGGTTCACCTACCGAGATTCAGATGTCCCTCTCGTCAGGTCCCTGTTCGGGCGCCACTTGTCGCCAGCCGCGGCGGGTCCTCAAAGTGCAGCAACAATTGACAAGAGGGGGTAGGGAACGGAAAGCACAAAGGTATAGGGATCAGAAGGGCACAAACAACTAATGGTTGCAAGGCAAATTTAATAACAAAGCATAGTCATATATATACCCCTAAAGCAGAGACTTTACATAGTCATTGTAAAGCATTGTAAAGCAGTTTGTATAAACATTGTTCTATAGAATTAGCCTTTCATCTAGGCTTAGTTGCCACCATATCTGCATCAGCGGGTTTATCGCTTGTTCCACAAAGGCACCAGTTTCCCCTCCAGGGTTGCTTTTCCTAGCTTTAGGGAACAACCAGGGACTCTCATTATCTGAGCTGGTCCCTGGAGTGAGATGGCCTTTGGCCATCTCCTTTTTTACGTTCATACCATAAAGTCCAGGATGCATACCAAGGAGAGTACAATCGGGCCCTGAGGCTTATGAGGGTCTTAATGGCACATTCCTCAGAGGGCAATGCTCGCCGCACATGGGCTTAGTTGTTCCATGGCATGTGGGTCACCCCAGACCAGGGCTCAAACCCACGTCCCTTGTATTAGCAGGTGGATTCTTAACCATTGCACCACCAGGAAAGCCCTATAATAATTTATAGGTGTGCACTTACTGTTATTTTGCTCATTCTGTTCTGGTTGTTTTTGTAGTTCTTTTTCATTCCTTCTTTTTTTTCTCTCTCTCCTCTTGTGATTTGATAACTATCTTTAGTGCCACCTCTTTTGCTCTCTTCCTTTTACTTTTCTTGACAAGTAAGTCTAGTGGTACTGAACTCTTTTGGCTTTTGTTTGTCTATAAAATTATTTTTCTCCCATTCAATTCTGAATGATAAACTTGTCAGGTAGTTTATTCTTGGTAGTACGTTTTTCCTTTCATAACTTAGAGTATATTGTGCCATTCCCTTCTGTCCTTCAAAGGTTCCACTGAAAAGTCAGCCATCTTATGAGAGTTTCTTTGTATGTAACTACAGTAAGTACCCTACATACAAACCTTCAAGTTGCAAACTTTCAAAGATGCAAACAGGCATTCCATCAATGTCAGGCATGAGTGAAATTGCAGATTTCCCTCTGTCTCCTGTTGCTGACAATCCTTCACCTCTAACATCTCCCTCCTCCAGTCAGTAACTTTTCTTGCCTGCTCACTCGATGCCAGCCCCTGTACACCAGCTGTTGTATGGTATTGCTGTATTTTTCAAGGTACTGTACTGTAAAATTAAAAATGTTTTCTTTATTTTTGTGTTTGTTTGTTTTTTATGTATTATTTTTGTGAAAAGTATTATAAACCTATTGCAGTACAGAACTGTATAGCCAATTATGTTAGTTGGGTACTTAGGCTAACTTTGTTGGACTTATGAGCAAATGGGACTTATGAACACTCTCTCAGAACAGAATTCATTCATATGTAGGGGACTTACTGTAGCACTTATGCTATTTAAAGATTCTCTCTTAATCTTATTTCTTGCCATTTTAATCATAATCATAATGTGTCTTGATGTGGATCTCTTTGGTTTTGTCTTGTTTGAGATTATGACATCAGTTTCATTTGTCATGTTAGGGAATGTTTCAGCTATTATTTATTTAAATCAGTTCTCTGCCCATTTATCTCTCTCTTATATATTTTTGACTCTTATTACACAAATATCAGTATGCTTGACATAGTCCCATATGTCTCTTAAACTACCCTCATTTTTAAAATTCTTTTTTTTTTCTCTCTTTTCTGTTCAGCTTGATGATTTCCACTATTCTGTCTTCCAGATCCATGATACTTTCATTTTGATGGTCTTACCTACTATTGATTCTTGCTGGTGTACTTTTAATTTCAGTTATTGTATTCTTCAGTCCTGTTTGTTTTCTTTATATTTTCTGACTCTTTATTGAAATTCTAACTGTGTTCATCCATTTTTCTCCTGTGTTTATTGAGCATCTTTATGATCATTACTTTGAATTCTCTCAGGTAGATCATTTATCTCCACTGCACTGAGTTGTTTTTCTGAGGTTATATTCTGTTCCTTCTTTAGAAAGTGTTCCTCTGTCACTTTATTTTGCCCAATTCTCTGTGTTTATTTCTTTTTGTGTTAGGTAAGTCAGTTACATTTCCTGATCTTGGGGCACTGGTCTTATGTAAGAGACCTCTTATGTGGCCAAGAAGCACACTCTCCACTAGTCATCAAAGATATATTCTCTAGGGGTGCCCCTTATGTGAGCTATGTTGGTACTTCTGTTGTGTTTGGCCTACTACTGTGGGTGCACTAGTATGCAGGGCTGGCCCCCTGCCTGGTTGGATGCAAGGACCTGTCTTTTGTGGTGACTGTGGACTTTCTGGAGGGGAAAGGGGGGAGGGCTCCCATAAGTTGATTATGTGTTCTGGGGTAATTGGGGCTGGTGCTGGCCCACTTGGAGGAGGAGATTTTTATACTCTTATGTACGAAGTCAGTAGGTAATTTCTAAAACAGAAATAGAAGAGCAGTAACAACATTATTTAGAGATGAATAGGTAAATGCAAAGAGAAATAGCAAAAAGCACTGTACAAGAATGTGAGAAAAGAAGGTGTGTATAAGATGCAATTCTTCCCTAATATGCTTTGCACTGCTTTAAATTGTGTGCAGTTATAACCAAATAATATCCCATCTCTCAGAGATTTAAGAGAAGACATTGCATCTGTAAAATTGTACAGAGTATAGTATGAAAGGTTAAGCCATTTGGCTCTAGTCATACAGCTAGTGTGGACAGAACCTGGATCTGCAACCAAGCATTGTGACTCAAGATTCTGAGCTATCAACCCCTCACTATAATGAAATGGAGGAGATTATCAAATAAATAACAAGAATATTTTCTGTCATTGGAAGGGATAAATTTACAGATTGAAATGTCTATTATGTTCCCCAGAAAATAGAAAACAATTGATCATCTCCAAACTTTCTGGCAATGAAGATCTACATATTTTCAGAAAAAAAAAAAATATATATATATATATAGCCACTAAGCAAAATTCCAGAATAATATTGGAGGTTGGGTTTGTTAACAACAAGATGAGAAGTTAGGGAAAAAAATCAAACAGAATGTTCTTTTTTTTTTTTTGTGCTACGCAGGCCTCTCACTGTTGTGGCCTCTCCTGTTGCAGAGCACAGGCTCCGGATGCGCAGGCTCAGCAGTCATGGCTCACAGGCCTAGCCGCTCTGTGGTATGTGGGATCTTCCTAGGCTGGGGCATGAACCCATGTCCCCTGCATCGGCAGGCAGACTCTCAACCACTGCGCCACCAGGGAAGCCCAAGCAAAATGTTCTTAAATGTGAAGAAGAATTATCTCCAATGTAGAAAGTTATATTTAGCCAAACTGTACAATATCAAGGCTACAAGAGGTATGTTCATATATGTAATGTTTCAGCACTTTTTCTCTCCAGGGAAACATTCTTCACCTTTCCCAGACTGAGCTAGATGTTGTTCCTATGTATTCCTTTGGATTTCAGAAAATATCTCTATGAAAATTCTATTGAACAGATTCTTCCTTTTTTTTCTTCCTTTTGTCCTTCCTTCTTTTCTTCTTAAATATTTTTGAGTACCTACTCAGTGTTAGGTATGTTTTGGTCAACAGAATACAGCCTGCATTAATAGAGAACATCTTCCCAAACTATGTTTGTAGTGAGAATGAGCTAATTTTCTCAAAAGGTAAAGAACCACCTTAAGCAAATGTCACATCTGACCCTTTATTCATGCTGACTAAAACAGAATTATCTTTAGTAAGAGTCATCTCTCTGAGTCCCTCAGGTTTACTGTAATTGAATGGCTTCCAATACATGATATTGTCTATGTCTACCACTTCTTCTATGGCATGTGTGTTAGGCAGAATAGTCCTCCAAGAAATGCATAACCAGAACCTCAGAATATGATCTTATTTGGAAATAGGGTCTTTGTAGATGTAGTTAAGATGTGGTCATATTGGCTTATGGTGGACCTAAATTTAATATGACTGGTGTCTTCATTGTAAGAGGGACATTTTTATAGAGACACAGACACAAAGGCAGAAGATGGAGGCAGAGATTGGAGTGATGCAGCCACAAGCCAAGGAACACCTGGGGCTACCAGAGCAGGAAGAGATAAGGAAGAACCTTCTCCTAGAGTTTTCAGAAGGACTTTGGTCCTACTAACACCTTGATTTTGGACTTTTAATCTCTAGAAGATTAATCGGTAATCTCTACTGTGGAACAATAAATTTCTGTTGTTTTTAGCCAAAAAAAGGAAAAGAAAAGAATGCCTGCAAGGGAGAAGAATGCAAATTAGCAAACAAATACATACATAAAGCTTGTAAAAATGATGAGGAAAAGAAGCAGGGCACAGTCTGCACAGGCCAAATTTTAATATCCTCCAAAAGTTATTTATTTTTGCATACCCAGGGCCTAGTACAGTGTTTTCCATGTAACCACACAATAAATTTTTGGTCAATTGCAAATACATGTTGAATAAATATATTTCTTTTCCTAATAATCAAAAATTTTATGTTACATGAAAAATCTAGTGGAAAAATTCTTAATAGTTTCGGTGCATACATCAAAAAGTAAGTTTTTAATTTTGCTGTGTATTAGGCCTCTTAACATCTTTTTTAGTCTTTCATGTTGTTACTTGTAGAATATAATTTTAATACATGCACAACAAAATTTAAAATAATTATCCTTTTTCCATTTTGCAGCTGTTCAATAGAGATAAGGAGTGCAAATGAACTGAGTACCTCATTAATTCACAGAAAATATTGCTTTCAACCTGTGTTGCAATTCCCAAACTCCAATAGCAAGCTATAATCAAGCTATAAGATTCTACAGCACTGACAGTGGCACGCCCAGTTTAACAATAGATAGATAAATGTGATTAACTAGTGGTCTAAATGTAATTGTATTGCAGTGGGAAATGCTGTGGGAAAGCAGATGATCATTATTACCTAATGAGCTAGCAGTCTTTATATACATTGTTTCTGTTTACACAATAGTCAAGCCTTAGGCAAAACTGCAATATTTAAAATATACAGCTGCTAAGTCTTTTGTTTTTATCAGCTTTCACTCATTCCTTCACCCAAAAAATCCAAAAGGTATAAACAGGGAAAATTGAGTACTTAGAGTTAACAATAGGAATCAACAAATTTTTTATGCTAATTAATGTTACTGGTACAATAGGCTTGGAAATGGCAATGAGCTGCACTTAATTTATTTTGAATTTAATGTTCTCTGAAAATAGCAAGGAGGTTCTTCTCTATACAAAGATATTAGAAAATATAGGTAATTTGTAATTCATTTTATACTTGTCTGTCTTTTGACACCATAGGACTCAGAAAGAAAACTAAATTATATCTATGCATTTACATATAAATGCCAAATGTAAGTAAAAATGTTTATACTGATTTTTATTATTACTGGAAAATTTGGATAAATGCTTTGCTAATTTCAAATTCAATATATTTTGTTTAAAATTTGAATAAATCCTTTAATTTCTCCAAATATAATAATCAGATATATGCACATTATCTGCATGAAGAAATAAGGTGTAATATTCTGTAGTATTTTGTCCTGATACTTTGTTCTATGTAACTCATCTCCCCTTTGCAGTATTCCCTCCAATTTCTAATATCCAGTTCTTCTGAAATAACTTTCAGTACTACCAGTAATCCATGCTTTCTTTCACTTTGTTCAAATTTCTCATTGCATATGACTTATTTTAATATTCAGTAAAGTCAATGACATCCTGACTTCTCTATGATAGGAAAATATTTTAACTGCTTGTCTTTTTCCCTCAGTAGGCTGAAAGTTTCATGAAATCATATGCTATGTCTTGCCCATGCTTGTATTCTAAGCATTCTAGCTTAGTCCTGATGCAGGGTAAGCTCTCAAAGCACATTCACTGAATGTATGTACAAGCAAAGAACTATTAAAAATATCTATCTATTAGCCTAACTTCAAACATTTAACCATTTTCTACTAAGAGAACAATTTGAGTATTGGAAGCCTGTTTTGTAAAGACTGGCAAGGTAAATCAGTAAATTTGGTCATAATAGATAGATGAATCAATAATGCAGTTAACTAGAGAACACTGCAAAAATATCTGATCCATTTTTCCCAATATTCCAACTATAGACTTTTGAATAGTTGATATTTCTTGACATTGAGGTCAATGTGAAGAAATAAAACACTTTCATATTTGTGGTGTGCTATCCTTCTTTTGAAAGAGCAGTTTTATTATATTAACTTAACACAGCATCCAGATGAAAGAACAAGAGAAGCCTAGTTGGGGTTTGGTAAAGTTAGCTCTGCTGTCAGCCATCACATTTTCATAACAATGAAAAATGTACTTTATGGATAGCCATAGAACATCCAGAAGCTTTGTAAGAATACAGTGGCAAAAGGATAAAATAGTATTATAATTTGAAAAAAAAAATCACTACAAGATTACTGTCATATGGCATTACTTGTTCTAGAGCTTCTCCAGTCTCTTCAAGCCTTGAATACAGCCTTTCTATCTTATATACAGCTGAAAAATCTGCTTGTGTCTTATTTAATGTCCAGTCCCTCAAAATTTCCTTTTCAGTTTAAAATTACTATTAATTCCACCTTTAGTATTTATTCTATGGAACATTAATAAAAATAAGACATGCTTATAGGTAAACATACTAATTGAAGTATCCTAATAATAACTAACATTAGAAATAAATATGCATGAATGTATATGAATTCTTAAGATAAAACCTAGGGTACCTATATAAGGGTTCTTCTGTATGGCTCTATTAAAAAAGAGAGAGCTCTATACATAATTGACAATACATGGTAAAGAAAGCAAGTATACAACAGTATATAGAATAAAATATTATCTGTATAAAATATACATAAATTATGTAGGCCAGAAAAATACAGAAGAACTGATGCTTGCTTTTTATAAACAGTTATTCATGTTTCATTATGGAAGAAATTTATTTACTTTTTTTCTAAATTTCCATTGTATTCAACTGTCTACATACTGAACTAAATTTGTAGTCAGGAAAAAAAGAAAGCATTTATTGAAATGTTACATAGAGATCTCTTTCTTCTCTTTTCAAACTTGTCTCAGTGGAATTGTAATGCTATAATCCTTAGCAAGACTGGATCTTCCACTGATGTTCGTAATATCATCACATTCTAACTACTTCAGGGCCTCACATCCTCAGTTATCTCATGATATACCTCCATTGTCAGTTTCACCGTGGTTTACAACATCCTCAGGTTTCACAAAATGACAATTTGGCAAAATAGAACAAAAGAAACAAGTGAATAAGTAACTAAGTAACAAAATTTAAAAACATGTCTTTCTATTTTACATTTGGTAGTGTATATATGTCTATGCCACTCTCCCACTTCTTCCCAGCTTATCCTTCCTACTTGCCATGTCCTCAAGTCCATTCTCTACATCTGCATCTTCATTCCTGTCCTGCCCCAAGGTTCTTCAGAACCTTTTTTTTTTTTTTTTTTTTTTTAGATTCCATATATATGTGTTAGCATAGCAGCTGTATAGCACAGAGAGATCAGCTCGGTGTTTTGTGACCACCTAGAGGGGTGGGATAGGGAGGGTCGGAGGGGCATGCAAGAGGGAAAAGATATGGGGATATATGTATGTATAGCTGATTCACTTTGTTATAAAGCAGAAACTAACACACCATTGTGAAGCAATTATACTCCAATAAAGATGTTAAAACAACAAAAACAACAACAAAATGTCTTTCTATTTTCTTCTCCAGCAAACTTCTAGAAGTAGTTATATCTACTTTATTAATCTTCTATCTCATCTACCTATCATTCTTTCTCTCTTGGTTCTATTCACAGCTTAAAAATCATAATTAACTTTCTAATCCTGTAATCCTGGGTTTGGCAAACTATTTCTGAAAAAGGTCTGACAGTAAATATATTAGTCTTGACTGGCTAAACAGGCTCTGATACAACTAAACTCTGCCATTGTAGCACAAAAGCAGCCACAGACAATACATAAAAAAGAACAAGCTGTATTCCAATAAAACTTTATTCATAAATACAGGGAGTGGACAAGATTTGCCCTGTGAGCTATATTTGCAGGCTCCTGATGTAAATAGCTAATTTTCAGTCATCATCATTTTTACTTTTCTGAATTGACGCTGCCTTCTTCCTTCTTGAAATTCTCCTCTCTGGGCAGAAAGAATTTGGGGTCACCAAATATTCCATGGGCTCCTGTACATTTCCCAGGCACACTTGAAGTTACATTGAGAACACGTGACTCATTGTGCCAAATGGGTTTGAGTGGAAGTGATGTGCATTCCTTTTCCGACACAGTAAAGAATTAGGATATGAGTTTTCTGTGTTCTGTCTCTTGTTTGCTTTGAGGCAGGCAAAGAACACCAAGTTGCCAGAGCTGCAGAATGCACAGACCCAATACTCCTTGGTGACAGTGGAAATAAGTTGCAGACTGTTACAAAGTGAAAACTAAACCTTTGTTTGATTAAGAAAGTGAGATATAAGGGTTTATAAGTTACACTATGAGCAAACCTGTACTTACTTAGTCTTTTTAACTTCCCTCAGATCATGTTACTTCTTACCTAAAGGGTGTCATGGTTTTCCTCTCTTTTTCAATTAACAATAAATGTTCAGAATATTTAGTGTGGCATTCAAGATCATGACCTTACTTGTATTAGTTTTTGAGTGCTTTGCAGCAATTGACACAAACTCAACTACTGAAAACAGCACATGTTTAATTTTGGTACAGTTTTCATGGGTCAAAAGTCCAGGCACAGTTTAGTGGGGTCTCACAAGCCTGCAACCAAGATGATGAATTGGGCTGGGGTCCTGCAAGAGGATTGATTTGAGAAAAATTAACTTCCAGCCTCCCTCATATTGTTAGGAGAATTCAGTTCCTTGTGACTATGGTACTAAAGTCCCTGTTTTCTTGCTGGCTGTCAGCAAAGGGTCACTCTCAGCTCCTAAGGACCATCCTCAGGTCCTAGTCATGTGAACCTCCCACAACTTGGCAGCTTACTTCTTTGAAGCCAGGAAGAGCTTTTCTCTTCAGTAAGGGCCCATTTCCCCACTTAAAGGTATTCAGCTGATTAAGTGAGGCCCACTCAGTATAATCTCCCCTTTCATTAACTTATAGTCAATTGATTTGAAACCTTATTGCTATCTGTGAAATCCTTTAACTTTTTCTATATAACGTAACCTAATCATGGAGTAATATCCTATCATGTTCACAGTTTCTCCCCACACCAAAAGGGAGGGCACTATGTAGGGCATGTACACCAGGAGGAGGAATTTTGGGGGCCATGTTAGAATTCTGTTTACCACATTGTCCTAGCCTATTTCCCAAGTATTAATTACTTCCACATCTTCCTCTTGGTTCCATGTAATAGAGCTAAAATAAATCACTTGGATTTCTTGCCGTTTATTCTTTGTCTTAAGACAAAGCTAACAATTATAGTGGTTATTGTGGTTAAGCTAACAATTATTAATGGTTATGTTATACATCAAATACTCTCATGTTTATTAAGTTTTTAATCCTTAAAATAACTCATAGAACTTAGTTTTAACATCTCCATTTATATATAAAGAAACAAATTTCTATTCTTGAGACTCAAGCTCTAGATTATTTAATTATGACTCATAAATTTATTTACTAGGCCTCTATCTTTTCCATCTGCTGAGGTTTTTATCTAGAATTCATCCCATCATGCTCATATGTATAATACTTATCCATCTTTAAAATAATTCCTCCAAAATTTTATTATGAGATTTTTCAAATATATACCAACCTGAAAGTATTTCATAGTGAAGACCAATATATGTATCATCTAGTATCTACCATTAATGTTTTACTATACTGGCTTTATCATATATGTATCCATCCATGAACCCAACACCCTATCCATCCAACATTACATTGTAATTTGTGATATGTTTCAAAGTAATTTGTAGGCATCAGTACACTTCCACCTAAATATTGTAATATGTAATCTCTTAGCTAAGCTTCAATATTTCTTTTCAGACTCTTTGATGCAAAATTTACATACAATAAATATACAAATATTAAGTGTACATTTGCTGTGTTTTAACAAATGCTTACATCTGGGAAACACAGATGCATATCAAGATATACAATATTATGACTCCAGAAACTTTCCTTGTGCATTTTTCCAGATAAACCCTACACCTACCAACAATCTTTTAATTCTTCCATACTGTTAATCAATTTTGCCTAGTAAAGAACTTCATTTAAGTTGAATTATACAGCATGTTATCTTGTGCTTTTAAATACTACAGATGCTTTGTGTGTGTGTGTGTGTGTGTGTGTGTGTGTGTGTGTGTGTGGTATGCGGGCCTCTCACTGTTGTGGCCTCTCCCGTTGCGGAGCACAAGCTCCGGACGCACAGGGTCAGCGGCCGTGGCTCACGGACCCAGCCACTCTGCGGCATGTGGGATCTTCCCAGACCAGGGCACGAACCCGTGTCCCCTGCATCGGCAGGCAGATTCTCAACCACTGCACCACCAGGGAAGCCCTACAGATGCTTTTGATACTGATACATTTTGTGTTTGAAACAAGTAGTTTGTTTCTTTTTGTAACTGAGTAGTATTGAATTTAAAAAACATATCTTAGTTTGTATATTCATTATATTGTTGATGGAAACTTCTTTCTAGGAATATTATGAATGAAGTGGTCATGAATATTTGTGTAAAAGTGTTTGTGTTAATATTTTTTTCATTTTTCATGAGTGAATACCTAGAAGTTTAATTTCTGTGACATATGCTAGGTGTATGTTCAGTTTTATAAAAAACTAATACACTGTCATAATGCTTCCAAGGTGGTTGTATTATTTTACATTTCCACCAACAATATACAGGAATTAAAGTTTCTCCACATACTCAGGTACACTTGTTATAACCAATCTTTTTTGTTTTAACCCATTTGGTGGATGATAAATTTATTTTCCTTTTCCTTGATGACTTACAACATGGAACACCTTTTGAAAATGTCTATTAAATCTTGCCTCTTTTTATTAGGTCATTTTAAAATTGATTTTTATTGCAGTTATTGTTATTGATAGCTGTGGCTAATATAAGAGACATTTAGCTAATTTCAAGTCACAGCTATATACTTCTGCATTTCTTCTACAGTGCTTTATGGTTTTAGTCTTTCCATTTTCTCTGTTATGAATATTTAATTTTTCTGGCAGCATTTCCTGAAAAAATAAAAATTCAACCCACTGGGTTGCTTTGGTGCTTTTGTTGAAAATTAAATGACTATATACCAATGTGTCTATTACTAGATTTTAAATTTTGTTACATTGATCTCTGTCTCTGATAGTTATTGTTTTATTGTACAGTCTTGATTATGGTAGCTTTATTGTTAATTCTGAAATCAAGTAATGTAAGGTTTTTAAACTTTTTTCTTCTTTTAAGATTTCTTTGCATATTCTAGTCTCTTTGCAATTCAATATATATTTTAACCAGCGTGCTAAGTTTACAGAGAAGTCTTTTGGGACTTTAGGATGACATTGAATCTGTAGATCAAATTGGGTGGAACACACATATTAATAATATTGAATTTTCCAGTTAATGAGAATGATATACCTCTTCACTTATTTACATCTTGTTAAATTGATCTCAGCTATGTTTTATGGCTTTCATTTTAGAGATTTCCTTCATATTTAAAAAAAAATTTATTCCTAAATATTTTGTCCTTTAATGCTACTCTGAATAAAATTATTTTTTCCATTTTATTTGTGTTTGCTACTAGTACATAAAAATGCAACTGATTTTTTTCTTACATCTTATAAGCAACATGTGAGAGTTCCAATTTCTCTGTATCTTTGCCAATATTTGTCATTTTGTCTTTTTTTAATAGTCATCCTAGTGGGTGTGAAATGGCATCATATTATAGTTTTGATTTGTATTTTCCTAGTGATTGATAATATTCAGCAGTTTTATATGCTTATTAGCCACTGGTACACCTTCTTTGAAGAAACATCTATACTCTTTCCCTATTTTTTTCTCCCTTATTGAGTTATAGTTCCTTTAAAATGCTGTGTTAGTTTCTGCTAGATTTCCCCTTTTATGGTTGTTAACATTTGCCTTATGTATTGAGGTGCTCCTATGTTGGATGCATAAATATTTACAATTGTTATGCCTTCTTGAATTGATCTCTTGATCATTATGTAGTGTCCTTCATTGTCTCTTGTAACAGTCTTTATTTTAAAGTCTCATTTATCAGGTATGAGTATTGCTACTTCAGCTTTCTTTGATTTCCATTTGTATGGAATATCTTTTTCCATCTCCTTATTTTCAGTCTGTATGTGTCCCTAGGTCTGAAGTTGTTCTCCATAAACTGCATATGTACGTGTCTTGTTTTTGTATCTATTCAGGCAGTCTATCTTTTTTTGGAGCATTTAATCCATTTACATTGAAGTTAATTTTCAATATGTATGTTTCTATTACCATTTTCTTATTTGTTTGGGTTTGTTTTTGTAGGTCTTTTTCTTCTCCTGTGTTTCCTGCCTAAAGAAGTTCCTTTAGCATTTGTTGTAAAGCTGGTTTGGTGGTGCTGCATTCTCTTAGCTTTTGCTTATCTGTAAAGCTTTTGATTTCTCCATCGAATCTGAATGAGATCCTTGCTCAATAGAGTAATCTTGGTTGTAGGTTTTTCCTTTCAACACTTTAAATATATCTTAACACTCTCTTCTGGACTGCAGAGTTTCTGCTGAAATATAAGCTGATAACCTTATGGGGATTCCCTTGTATATTACTTTTTGCTTTTCCCTTGCTGATTTTAATATTTTTTCTTTGTATTTAGTTTTTGTTAGTTTGTTTAATATGTGTCTTGGCGTGTTTCTCCTTGGGCTTATCCTGTGTGGGACTCTGCATTTCTTGGACTTGGGTGGCTATTTCCTTTCCCATGTTTTGACTATAATGTCTTCAAATATTTTCTCAGACCCTTTCTCTTTCTCTTCTTCTTCTGGGACCCCTATAATTTGAATGTTCGTGAATTTAATATTGTCCCAGAGGTCTCTGAGACTGTCCTCATATCTTTTCATTCTTTTTTCTTTACTCTGCTCCTCAACAGTTATTTCCACCATTCTATATTCCAGCTCACTTATTCATTTTTCTGTCTCAGTTATTCTGTTCTTGATTCCTTCTAGTGTATTTTTCATTTCAACTATTGTGCTGTTCATTAGGGAGGGAAGAAAAGTGAAAGGGGGACAGGACAGTGCTCCTTATGGGGGCTGGGGGAGGAGAGAGGTTCCCATGCTCAAAGGGGTCCACTCACAGTGAGGGATCAGTGGAGATGGAGAGGGACCTTTGAGGGATCAGAGAATCAGAGGAGGAAGTAGCCAGCATCTCCCCCTCCTGCTTGAGCCCTAGTGAGCCTGCTTGTGTCCTGGGCCTGAAACCCAAACCCTGGGGCCCCCTCTGGCCACGTGGGTCCCCAGGACTGAGCCCCACCCCCTCCAAGTCATCCTCCAGCTGTACCAGCCCCTGCTGACATGCCTGTGGAGGCCTGCATCCTAGCTGGCCTGCACAGGTCCTTGTGCTCCAGGCCAGCTACAGGAACAGACACTGGTGAGAGGAAAACATGCAAAGGTGGGGCTGACACAGCAGGTCCAAAGACCTATCTAGAGGTATTGGAGACCTACTGAGCACATGGGGGTAGGCTGTAGCTCACCGTGGGTGCAAGGACACTGATAGATGAGGCACCAGGGAACTTTTTATTTTAAACATTTTTTTAACCTTTTATTTTATTCTTTTTAAATTTTTTTCTTTATTTTTGGCTGTTGTGGTTCTTTTTGTTGTTTCATTTTTATTTTTTCTAATATATTTTTAATTTTCTAATTCTATTTTCTTTGTTTTCTCTTTTTTTTCTTTGTTGATTTTTTTTCCCCATGCTGTGCAGATTGCTGGGTCTTTGTTCTTTTCCTGTTTTTTTGAATTTCATTACTTGTGTTTTTTATTATTGAATAATAATAGTTCTTTATTTTCTGCATACAAAAGCTGTATGAAATTCATGATTTGCAAATATTTTCCTCTTTCTTTGGATTATTTTTCACTTTCTTAATGGTATAATTTGTAGGAAAATAATCTTAATTATCGTGAAGTTCAATTTATCTATTTTTCAAATGTTGCTTGTGGTATTAATGTTATATCTAAGAACCATTGCCAAGATTCTGAAGACTGCCCATTAATACTTAAAGTATTTATATGGTCAGATTTAGATCTACCATTTTACTGTTTAGTTTTTATTTGCCAGTCCCTTTTAGTTTCTCTTTTTCTGCTTTTTTTCAATTATTTAAATATTTTGTTTTTATATACATATATATATTTTAAAATCATCAGTTTCTCTTTTTATTCCATTTATTTCACACTCATATGCTAGTTCATTACAAAATTGACATATGCTCCTTGAACATCAAAAGATATATCAAGAAAATCCTTTCTCCTATATTTAATTAGTTATTGTTTCTTTAGCTCATGTGTTTTTTATCTCACATATATTTTAAATGATTGCTCTAGAGATTACAATAAACATGTTTAGATTTACAAACTAGAGTTAACATTATAACACATCATTAAAATGTTGAAATATCACCAATATATAGATTTAATAAATTCCCCCACCCTCCCCCCCACCACACACACACTTTATGCTAGAGGTAGAAAACTTTTTATGTAATGGACCAGATAGTAAATATTCTAGATTTTGCAGGATACAAACCATTCCTGTTGCATATTCTGCTTTGTTTTTGTTTTGTTTTGTTTTAACAATATTTTTAAAATGTAGAAAATCATTCTTAGCTTGAAGTTTACAAATATAGAGACTGTAGGCTAGACGTTGCCCATGGGCCACAGTTTGTTGCCCTTTGCATTATGCTATCATTATAAATATTACATGTATGTACCTTATAAACTATGGAAGAAAATGCTACATTTTTTTTTGCTTCAGAAAGATACATAACTTTCAAAGAAAGAGGAAATAAGGAGAATTTATATTTATCCAAATGTTTAACATTTCCCATAGACATTGTTCTTTGTTGAAGACAAAGATTTCCAACTTGTGATGCTTGGAGAATTCCTTTTCTTTTATTTATTTATTTATTTATTTATTTGCATTGTGTATTTGATGTCAAAAGAATTCTCTAAGTTTTCTTGTATCTTCAATGTCTTCTTTTGCCTTTAGTCTTCTGGTTTACTTTGGCTGTATATAGAATTCTAGAATGGTAGATTTATTTAGTTGGATTTTATTCAGTACTCTCAAGATGCTGTTTTACTATCTTCGACATTTTTTTTTTTTCTGATGAAAATCAACAGTAAATTGAAGCATAATTGTTCTTTATATATTATAGAATTTTATGTTGGTTACTTTCAGGATATTTTCCTTAGTTTGGCTCTAACTGTTTTTTTTTTTTCTTTCTTTTTTTTTGGTGGTATGTGGGCCTCTCACTGTTGTGGCCTCTCCCGTTGCAGAGCAGAGGCTCCAGGCTCAGTGACCATGGCTCAGAGGCCTAGCCACTCCATGGCATGTGGGATCTTTCCCGGACTGGGGCAGGAACCCGTGTCCCCTGCATTGGCAGGCAGACTCTCAACCACTGTGCCACCAGGGAAGCCCGGCTTTAACTGTTTTAACAATGACATATCTACAAATAGTTATCTTCATGTTAATCCTTGCTTAGACTTTCCTGAGTTTATCTAATCAGATCACAAACAATGCCCTGCAAATGAAGAAAAATCCAGATCTCCTTCAGAAGGAAGAATGCAACAGCATGACAGTTGTATACAGTGACTTCCTCTCAACTATCGTGAAAGAGACCTGCAGCATCTCAGCTGGGTAACTGTGCCTATGGGAAGGAAAAACTATTAGACACCATCTTTGGCTAATACCAATTATTGGGGAACCAGAACATCACAGGTCCATCAGCCCATCAAAGGGTCAGATAATGAAGGAAGATCTGAATTTTCCGCATGATAGGATTGTTAAAATAGTATGTGTAGTCAAAACATGTATGCTTTGGTTCTGGCAGAACTACCACAATGGCTTACTGACACACCAAGCAAGGCCTGTTATGGATGAAAAAGACAATTAAAATCAAAAGCAAAACCAAATCCTGAGGGAATTGTAGATACTAGTCAACATCAAAACTTTAGGGTTAGGAATGGTGACTCTTATTGTACTCACATTTAAGACTCTATCTTGGCTGATGAAAAAATAAATGCCTTTTGGAGGAACACAGTGGAATATCTTGTTTTTTTTTTTGTTTTTTTTTTTTTTTTTTTGCAGTATGCAGTTCTCTCACTGTTCTGGCCTCTCTCTTTGCAGAGCAGAGGCTCCAGACGTGCAGGTTAAGTGGCCATGGCTCACGGGCCCAGCCGCTCCGTGGCATGTAGGATCTTCCCGGACTCAGGCATGAGCTCATGTCCCCTGCATTGGCAGGCGGACTCTAAACCATTGCGCCATCAGGGAAGCCCTGGAATATCTTAAGCTTAATAATATCATCACTCCAGTGCACCTTTTCCTCTAGGTATTCTCTTGTAGTAGGAACAAATCATTTCAGTTGGCAAGCAGCTATTGACCTGACAAATAGTTTTTCTCTATTACAATAAGATAAAACAGCACAATAAGATTCATTTTACCTCACAAACCCAGCAATAAAATGTTATCACTTGCTTTAGGATTACCCACCCTCTCTATTGGGCTCCCACCACCCTTTAAAGTACCTTTATTTTTTTTCAATTAGAGGGAAGAAAAACACCTTTATATGTGGACAAATTAGAAAAAATTTCACCCTGAGAAGAAGTTTGCTCCACGAGAGGGAGAGGAACAGACCTCATAAAAGACATATATTGTGTACCTTCTTACAGGCAAATGTAGCCCAATTCCAGAGCACAGAGCTGAGTGAGCTGAGTGCAGACTCAATTGCAGTTTACCTTTACTCCCTTAGATCAGTGCTCTTGTGCAGTACACAAACTGTTAAACCACATGTGACAAACAAAATTATTTAATACAATTAAGATCTCAGTGAACTTAAACATTTAACTGGTCAACAAAATAATGCATAATATGTTATGTTTTAAGAACTGGATTATGTCAGGGAAATTTCTGAATGGCCTATGATCTGAAACATGCCAGGCTCTTCCTTCTAAAGGGTTAAGTCAAGATGCTACAGCCTGGGCTTCCCTGGTGGCGCAGTGGTTGAGAGTCCGCCTGCGATGCAGGGGACATGGGTTCGTGCCCCGGTCTGGGAAGATCTCACATGTTGTGGACCGGCTAGGCCCGTGAGTCATGGCCACTGAGCCTGCATGTCTGGAGCCTGTGCTCTGCAACAGGAGAGGCCACAATAGTGAGAGACCTGCATACCACCAAAAAAAAAAAAAAAAAGATGCTACAGCCTCATGCTCAGTCACTAAGAAAGGCCTCCTGATTGATTTTGGAGGGAATATATATCACAATATAGGAGAATGCTCCAACCCATTTCCTGACTCACTCCCCAAAATAGTCAGTTCATTGTGGAGCCCCATGCCAGCAAAGGCTCTTCAGCTTGTTCAGGGTGTACCTCCACTCTGCACTTATAGTTCTAAAGATTCACCATGTCTCAAGCTCTCTATGCTAATAGATGTTCAATTCAGAGCACATTATTAATAATGAAGATAGAATGTGTAATGCATATTTTTATATATTTTAATGAATGTTCCTTATATTCACTACCTCTCCTTCAATAGTTTATATATTTTGATGGTTAATTTTATAATTAACTACAAAATATTTCTATAATCTTCAGAATATAAGAATACCAGAACTTAAAGTGTAATACACATGACCAAGAAATTCTGGACCTAGACTGAGTGCAGTAACTAATGAAATTTTTGTTTGTTCCCTTGAGGAAAGTGTGAGTGCATTTTGAGTTATAAAAGGGTTAGTTGCATTATATAAAGCAGAAACATTTGTGTGTGGGGGGGAGGTCTAAAGTATAAGAAAGAATTCGTACAGCTGTTAGATAGCTAAAATGATATGTGCTCATTTTTTATTTATGTGGCATCCCAAGATGGGTGAAAGTTAAGACACAGTAGTCCATATCAATTTTTTAATATCTTCTGCAAGGTACAGCTTTTGCAAATATCAAAATTGTGGCCAACTAGAAGTTTTACCACAGGAATTTAAATATTACAAAGATACTGTAGATTGAAGAGATCCTTGACATAGTAGCAAGTGTCCAGGGTTATAGAGAATTGCAATACAGTACTCCTGCAATTGCAGAAGTCCAAGTGATAGTAGATGATAACTGCTGTGGATATTGTACTTGGTCCCTTGGTTCCTGGAAAATATAGTTCCCTGATATAACAATACCTGACAAAAATATTGATAGAAAACTTACAGGCCAATTTTAATCAGGAACATAGAGGCAAATACAAGTCCACTTTTATTAACCTAAGTAGAAAAGAAATTCAAAGGAGGTATATCATTACACTTGCCTGATTTTTTTTTACAGTAGAATATTTTTTCATTTTCAAGATGTAAACATTAAGTATGTACAGCTTTTGCTTGTGTCAATCATAACTCAAGATAATTTTTAAAAATACTTTTCTGAAGAAGAGCATGTGTATAACTGCTCGGTTATCCACTGAATAGTTGTTCATTTGTTAGAATTCTATGATGAAATCCTAGAGACTTGGAGTTTTCATTATAGAATGATTTTAATTACTGTTTCACTTTTTAAAATAATAATGAAGGGGACAGTCAAGATGGAAGAGGAGTAGGAGGACATGGAATTCATCTCTCCCCACAAACACATCAAGAATACATCTACAAATAGAGCAATTCTCACAGAGCACCTTCTGAACACTAGCAGAGGACCTCAGACACCTAAAAAAACAAGAAAGATCCCCATGTAATCGGGTAGGATGAAAGAAAGAAGAAGGGAAAAGGAAGAAGAGAGGAAATGGAATGGGACCTATGACACTGCAGGAGAGCTGAAGGTGAGGACAGGTTCCCACATCTGGAGAAGCCCCCTCACTAGCAGGGAGATAAGCTGGGACAGAGAGGGAGTTTTGGGGGCTTGGAGGAGAACACAGCAACTGGTCTGTAGTAGGCAGGACAGAGTGAGACCTAAACAGATGGTCTGTGCCACAGCCCTCTGTGACCCAGCCTGAGACAGGTGTCCACTGGTGTGCACAGAGGCTGGGTGCTGGAACTTGGAGTTTGGAAAGCAGACCCAAGGAGAGAACTGCTGTTGGCTGTGAGGAGACAGCCTGAGTGGATGGGAGTGAGGAGCTCTGCAACCAGGAATGCTTGGGGAGAAAGCCCAGACCACCATGGAAGAAAAGTGCCATGCAAAGGGTGAGGTCACCATTGCAGCCTCTCTCCTCATGCTCAGTCCCCTGCCTCCATAGGCACCAGGGAGTTGTCCCACTTGAGTGGCTTTTGCCCCCTGGCCATCGCCTCCCCTGTCCCCTCTCTGCCTGGGCAACCTACTCACCCAGATCACCACCTCAGCACCCTCCTGCCTGGGTGAACTGCTTGCCTGATTACCACCTTAGCTCCCTCCTGGTGATGGACTTGTGCATCCCAATAGACACCATGGCCCTCTCTCACCTGGGCAGCCCCATGCCTGATGCCTGTCTCTGCCTCCTCTCACCTGATGGGCTCATGTGCTCTGGCAGCCTTGGGAGCAGATGCTGGTGAGTGGCCCACACACAGAGGTCCACACACAGGGGCCATGTGATGAAGGAAGAAGAACTAAATTTCTCCTTGGGGCTGTGCAAACCCGGAGTTACACCTCCACTGACATTTTCCTAAATTCAGCACCTATGTAATATCTGAACAGGTAACAATTGCTACTGCAGCTGAGACAGGTCTGGCTTTAGCAGTTGTGGGCTCTGAGGGAGTGGCAGGATATATTTAAAGTGATGAAAGAGAAAAACCTATAATGAAGAATATTCTACCCAGCAAGACTCTCACTCAGATTCAGTTGAGAAATCAAAAGCTGTACAGACAAGAAAAAGCTAAGGGAATTCAACACCACCAAACCAGTTTTAAAACAAATAGTAAAGGAACTTCTCTAGACAGGGAAAACAAGAGGTCACAAGAAAATCACAAATGGAAAAGCTCACTGGTAAAAGAAGGAAATTATCCATACACAAATATGATATCAAAATAAGCAACCATGAGAAGAGGAGAACACAAATGCCAGAAAGATGAATTGCATTTGAAATTAAGGAACCAACAACTTAAAACAACCTTATATATAGATAGACTGCTATATCAAAACCTCATGGGAAATGCAAACCAAAAACTGTAATAGATACACACACAAAAAGAAAAAGCAACCCAAACATAAAACTAAATATGGTAATTAAACAGCAAGAGAATAGAAAAAATAAAGAGGAAGAAAATAAAACAAAAAAGTGTCTACAGAAACATACCCAAAACAATTAAGAAAATAGGAACATACATATGGATAATTACCTTAAATGTAAATGGATTAAATGCTCCAACCAAAAGACACAGACTGGTTGAATGGATACAGAAACAAGACCCATATATGCTGTCTACAAGAGACCCACTTCAGATCTAGAGACACACAGACTGAAAGTGAGAGGATGGAAAAAGATATTCCATGTAAATGGAAATCAAAAGAAAGCTGGAGTAGCAACACTTACATGAGAAAAACATATAATTTAAAATAAAGACTGTCAGAAGAGACAAAGAAGGACACACATAATAATCAAATGATCAATCCAAGAAGATATAATAATTGTAAACATATATGCACCCAACATAGGAACACCCCAATACATAAGGCAAATGCTAACAGCCATAAAAGGGGAAATCAGCAGTAACACAATGATATTGGGGGAATTAATACCCCACTTACACCAATGAACAGATCATCCAGGCAGAAAATTAATAAGGAAACACAAGCATTAAATGACACATTAGACCAGATAGACTTGATTGATATTTATAGGACATTCCATCTGAAAGCAGCAGAATATACTTTCTTCTCAAGTGCACATGGAATATTCTCCAGGGTAGATAACCTCTTGGGTAACAAATCAAGCCTCAGTAAATTTAAGAAAACTGAAATCATACCAAGCTTCTTTTCTGACCACAAAGCTATGAAATTAGAAATAAATTACAGGAAAAAGAACTAAAATAATACAAACACTTGGATCCCAAACAATATGTTACTATACAAATAATGGATCACTGAAGAAATCAAAGAGGAAGTCAGAAAATACCTAGAGACAAATGACAACCAAAATATGACAATACAAAATCTATGGGATACAGCAAAAACAGTTCTAAAAGGAAAGTTTATAGCAATACAGTCTTACCTTAGGAAACATGAAAAATCTCAAATAAACAACATAACCTTACACTTAAGGCAACTAGAGAAAGAAGAACAAACTCCAAAGTTAGCAGAAGGAAATAAATCATAAAATCAGAGCAGAAATAAATGAAATAGAGACAAATTAAACAATAGCAAAGATCAATGAAACTACAAGCTGGTTCTTTGAAAATATAAACAAAATTTCTTAACCTTTAGCTAGATTCATCAAGAAAAAAGGGAGAGGGCTCAAATCAA
Organism: Kogia breviceps; assembly: GCF_026419965.1. NCBI lineage: Eukaryota > Metazoa > Chordata > Mammalia > Artiodactyla > Physeteridae > Kogia > Kogia breviceps. Next base: position 29,189,370 of record NC_081328.1, read on the forward strand.
TAAAATTAGAGATGAAAAAGTAGCAGTTACAATGGCCACCATAGAAATACAAAGGATCATAAGAGATTACTACAAACAACTGTATGCCAGTAAAATGGACAACCAGAAGAAATGAACATATGCTTAGAAAGGTACAATCTCCCAACACTGAAGCAGAAAGAAATAGAATATATGAACAGACCAATCACAAGTACTGGAATTGAAACTGTGACTTTAAAAGTTCCAACAAACAAAAGTGCAAGGCCAGATGGCTTGACAGGCGAATTCTATCAAACATTTAGAGAAGTGTTACCACCCGCCCTTCTGAAATGCTTCCAAAATATTTTCAGTGGAAGGAACACTCCCAAGCTCACTCTATGAGGCCACCATCACCATGATACCCAAACCAGAAAAAAAAATCCCCCAAAAAGAAAATTACAGGCCAATATCAATGATGAACATAGACACAAAAACCCTCAACTAAATACTAGCAAACCAAATTCAGCAGCACATTAAAAGGAGCAAACACCATGACCAAGTGAGATTTATCCCAGGGATGCAATGATTCTTTAATATAGGCAGATCAATCAATGTGATACAAATTAAGGAATAAAAGCCATATGATCATCTCAATAGATGCAGAAAAAGCTTTTGAGAAAATTCAACACCAATTTATGATAAAAATTCTCCAGAAAGTGGGCATAGAGGGAACTTACCTCAACATAATAAATATCATATATGACAAACCTACAGCTAACATTATACTCAGTGGTGAAAAACTGAAAACATTTCCTATGAGGTCAGGAACAAGACAAGGATGTCAACTCTCACCAGTTTTATTCAACATAGTTTTAGAAGTATTAACCATGGCAATCAGAGAAGAAAAATAAATAAAAGGAATCCAGATTGGAAAAGAAGAAGTAAAACTGTCACTGTTTGAAGATGACATAATGCTATACATAGAAAATCCTAAAGATGCTACCAGGAAACTCCTAGAGCTCATCAATGAATTTGTTAAAGTTGAAGGATACACAATTAATACACAGAAATCTCTTGCATTACTATACACAAAAATGAAAGATCAGAAAGATAAACTAAGAAAACAATCCCATTTACCATTGCATCAAAAAGAAAAAAAAAAAAAAAACCTAGGAATAAACCTACCTAAGGAGGCAAAAGACCTGTACTCAGAAAACTATAGGGTACTAATAAAAGTAATTGAAGATGACACAGACAGATGGAGAAATATATCATGTTCTTTGATTGGAAGAATGGATATTGTCAAAATGACTGTACTATATGAAGCAATCTACAGATTCAATGTAATCCCTATCAAATTACCAATGGCATTTTTCCCAGAATTAGAACGAAAAATTGTACAATTTGTATGGAGATATGAAAGATGCTGAATAGCCAAAGCAATCTTGAGAATGAAAAACAGAGCTGGATGAATCAGGCTCCCTGACTTCAGACTACACTACAAAGCTACAGTAATCAAAACAGTTTGGTGTTGGTACAAAAACAGAAAGATAGATCAATGGAAAAGGATAGAAAGTCCAGAGATAAATCCATGTACCTATGATCACCTAATCTATTACAAAGCAGGCAAGAATATACAATGGAAGAAAAACCGACTCTTCAATAAGTGATTCTGGGAAAACTGGACAGCTATATGTAAATGCATGAAATTAGAACACTCCCTAACACTATACACAAAAATAAACTCAAAATGGATTAAACACTTAAATGTAAAAAAAACTTTTGGCCTAATCTTTGCTGTCTACTTTTTTGTTTGTTTTCTATCTTATTAACTTCTTAGCCTCTCAGTGAGACTTTTCCACATTAAAGTTAGCTAAAGCCTCTTTTTGAGATGATCATATAAATCACTGAAACAGGAGCTATTTTTAGAATAAAAGGGGGAAATGTTAAATTATATTTACGTTTTTATAAATATAGAATAGGTGTATTTAAAATATAGTTTCTCTATTTGGCTGGTAAATTTATTTTACTTATATATTTCTTGGTGTTTGTGTGTGCTTATGTGTGTGTCAAGGTGCATATGTGTGTTACTGTTCAATAAGTTTGTTTTTCCTCTGGTTTTCTCAAATCCTGTGGAAAGACGGAGGAAGGATTAAATGAATATATATATATATATATATATATATATATACATATATATATATAGGTAGGTAGTAGTAATCTATTATTTAGTCATTTTTTTTCATTTTCCAATTTTATAGGTGAAAAGGGCATTTCTTTGTTAAAATAGCTTGTGTTACATTGACTCCTAATGAGTTAGAATATTTTAATAAGTTTACTGGTCATTTGCATTTCAACCTTTCATCATGTCTCCTTGCATGAGTACCAAATTTGACTCTCACTCATTCTGTTTAAACATATGATTTGTTCACATAGAGATAAATATCTAGTATTCAATTATTATAAGAACACAATACATTTTAAACCTAAACAATTATTTTTTCTACTAAAATGAATGATAACCAGTGAACTTAGCTAGAAGCATCTGCTCAGCTTTAAACTGATTGTTTATCAGAAATTTCTATATCAAAATGAAGAGGATAGCCATGAGTTTAACATGCGGTTTTCATTATTTAATTCAAATTTTATATATCCTTATATCACCTTTTAAAGCTCAGTATACATAGTTTCTGAAAAATCAGAATAACTTATTATTACCATTAATGTATTTTTAAGAGCTGATTAACTCATTCTTGGCTTTGCATTGATTGAAAATATCTTAGGTTGAAAGCTATGAAGGTAAAATTAGAAAGAAATAATTTTTTGTTGATTGAGATTTATGTGTTGGACTTCTTAATGACTTGTTCATTTCAACAAAAGATGACCAATTCTCTTTGACAGAAATCCCTTAGAGTGTTTCTAGTATAGGAGGATGAATAAATAGTGTTCATTCTTTATGTAGCATAGAATTACACTATGGTATAAATGAACTTATTGCTAATAATTTGTAACTGTTTCAAGTTCCTGTCAGAACACTGTCAAGATGTATTTGGCAAATCTTCCCAGATAACTGGTAAACAGAAAAAGTTAATTACATTTGGGACATTCAGAATGTGAATACATACAAACCTAATCAGAAGGTAAAATGCACTAAAAGTCTCTGTAAATCTTTAAGTGGTTTCTGCTGAATTCCATGTTACACATGGGAAGAGTCAGCATGAGGACCTTCAGTCTACAACTTATACCTTCATTGAGAAAAAAAAATTGTTAATGAAACGAAGGGGCAGCCGTTGAAGTCAGCCACAAGAAATAATTCTTGGTTGAAACACTGATTTTCAAAAAGACAGGGAATTTGTGAAGAGCCTACTGCTTGTGTTTCTGAAGATGTTGAAGTTAACTGAGGGTGTGATTTTTTAGTATTCAAGCTATGATAGCAGTCACGAGGAGCACAGTACTCTTAACAAAATTCACAAAAATGCTACTCAATTTGAAGGCTGAAAATTCTGAATCAAATTGTGATCCTGCAATAAAACTTTGCATTTGAATATTGCCATTTGAACAGGAGTGTTTAAAGCCGAGTTCAATGTGGGGAATATTTGAACACTGAATGATCACTAACTTATCATTTGTATTTCACTAATCATTGTTCATATTGCTTATCATCCATATTCCACTGTCCTAGAAGTTTTATGTAATTGAAACATTTTAGAACAAGCATTCTTATTTAGGGTCTTTGGGTGACTATATACCTTTAGGTGATTCATAGACACCCTGGATGTTTACATGAACTGTGCTTGTGTGTGTGTGTGTGTGTGTGTGTGTGTGTGTGTGAAAGTGAATGTATCTTTGCTCAAATACCCAGAGAGAGGACTCATCTTTTTTTTCAATGTGATTATGATCATCAAAACATAAGAAATATATCCAGGGCTTAAAACTAATCATTTCTCTTAATCTTTAAGAAAAATTATTAATCAATAACAATAATTATAAACTCATTTTTAAAAGATATTCACATACAATAGTTCTAGTAATTCTCCCAGTTTTTCTGTAGAGATAATCACATTTGTATGAGACACCTTGAAGATGACATGTTAATAAATGGCAAACTAATTTTATATGAAAGTATTCTTTTGCTCTAGGGAGGGAAGCAGTCATTAAAAAATATCTCTTTTGTATATATATGTCTATGTGTGCATGTGTGTGTCTTTCTGTGTGTGTGTGTGCCTATTAGGAGTAGTCCCAGCTTGGTATTTATGAGAGAGGGGAGATTACACTAAATAACAACATAAAAACAGAGTCTCTCAATGCTAATTAAGAGCTACTCTCTTCAGCTTTGTACCCACTGCCAATCACTGCTGTCTATTTGTCTCATTTTCTATATCATACATAAAATGTGTTTGTATATATATATATAAATGTATCATATAAAACTGATATTTGGTACAGTTACCTGATTTGCTGTATGATAGGGGTTTATTTTGTTGGGATAATAGTCCTTCCTATGATGTGTTTATTTATGTTAGATGTCATATACATGCTGGTCTTTCTAAGTTAGGTGATTAAAAGATAAGACAAATTACTTATTTTTAAATTTGAAAATACATTTGAGACATTATTTCTAGGATTTTTAGGAAATGCAAACATAATTATGGTAAAATTATGGTAATCTCCATGATATACTTAAAATAAAAATGAACACTTCTGATTCTTAATGTTTCACAAATATTATTTACATTTATGAATTTCTTAGGCCCTGGGAACAGAAATTTAAATGTATTTTTGGTAATACCATACCCATGTTTCATATATTAAAGTTTATAGGATGTCTCAGATAATTAACATTTTGCCTTACTAAAGGCAACTGATTTTGCTTCGTGTGAAAGACATTTGTCAAATTTCCAACAATATTTTTTTAAAAACACTGGAGACATTTCTAGTTTACAAATGGGCTCTATCATTCTCCAATCAACTATACTCAAAGAGGAATTATTTACTGCAATCTTTCAGTTTTAGTGGAATTGGGAAGAAACCTGCTATACAGATGAGATTTGGAGTTTCCTATTCCTTAAACTTATTTTGTAAAGTTACATCATAGCTTTATGCAGAGCAATGAATTGGTTGCATTTTACTCCATGGCATTTATTAAACTTGAATAGAAAAACAATGGCTATCTAATAAGACTTTACTTATTTAAGCCAGGTAACAGTGACACAGATTTCAATAACAGTAATAAAAACAACAGTAAGATAAACAATAATAACATTAATAATAATAGAAATTTTCTATGAAGTTCATTCCATATACCAGGACTTTCCTTAACTTTCATACATATTAACTCATTTATTCCTCATGATATCATTATAGGTAGACCCATCTTATAGATAAGAAACCTGAGACACAGAAGGGTTAAATAATGCCCAAGTTCATGTAACTGGAAAATGAAGTAGCTAATGATTTGATTCCAAGTCTTCTTGATTGAGTATCCATTTTCTAATCACTGTGTTATGCTGACTCCAAGAAATTCACAGTGTGTCAGAAGCTCACTCTCTCAGAGACAGAAAAGTGCACATTCTAAATACAATGTGGTCTTATAAGCTGGTTGTCTTAGTAAATGCAGAGAAAAGAAAGACAACATTTTTGTGGGAGGTGAGTGTAAAAGCCTTTATAGGTTTGGGTTAGACCTTGAAAGAATAAGTTGGATTTTAAAAGACAACAGTAAGAAGTGATAAAAAATAACATCAGCCAAAGTGGGAGGTTCAGACACTTGTGAAAAGTTAAATGCTATTATATTCTGGAGGATGTTTCAATTATTCAAAGTAAAAATAATATATACATCCATATAATGAGCTAACATTCTTTCACAGTTAATGTTTTAGTTTTCTTACATCTTCTTCCACCATATTGTTAATCTACATTTTTAAATAAACTTTTAAAAGTTTTAGAACAGTTTTAGCTTTAAAGAAAAATTGCGAAGACAGTACAGAGATTTCCCATACAACCCACATTCAGTTTCCACTATTATCAGTATCTTACATTAATATATGCATTTGTTCCAATTAGTGAACTAATATTGATACATTATAATTAGATAAAGTCCATACTTTATTCATATTTTCTTAGTATTTATCTAATGTACTATTTCAGTTCCAGGATCCCATCCAGGATATCACAATAAATTTAGCCGTCATATCTTCTTGTCTCCTCTTAGCTGTGATTTCTCCAGACTTTCCTTGATTTTGATTATCTTGACGGGAAAAGTACTGGTCAGGTATTTTGCAGAACGTCTTTTGATTGAGATCTTCTTAAGTCTCTCTCATGATTAGGCTAGGGTTATGTGTTTGGGAGAGAAAGACTACAGAGCTAAACTGCCATTTTCATCACATCATATCAAGGATACATACTATCAATATGACTCATAACTGTTGATGTTAACCTTAATCACCTGGCTGAGGTGATGTTTGTCAGAGCTCTTCACTATAAAGTTACTCTTTCTCCCATACAGTACTTTTTGGAAAGAGCATGTTGTACTTTGGAAGGAAGTCACTATGTACCACCCATATCAAGAGTGGAGATCCAAACCCCATCTTCTTGACAGTAGAGTGTCTAAATAAATTTGAAATTCTTCTACACGGGAGATTTCTCTATTCTCACTCATATATTAATTTATTCAATCATTTATTTATATCAGTGATGACTCTTAGATATTCATTTTATACTTTGGATTATAATCTAATACAACTTTATGTATTTTATTATTCACATGGTAACAGATTTGGCCATTGAGAGATTTTTCAGTTGACTCCTGGTCACTTTGACATATTCACCTCATTATGTTTTTGTGTGTGTGTGTGTGTGTGGTTATTGGTTTCATCATTTTGTTTTGCTTTTGCTTGTTCGTTCATTAAAGACTTCCTTACTTTGGGTCACTACTAGATTCCCCAGGCTCATCTTGCATATTTTCTGCCCCAGTTCAATAATTGGACATTTATTCCAATGAACTGTAGTTAATTTTGTTGGAGAATAGATTGAAAAATCAAGATCTGAGTACCAGGGCTTCCCTGGTGGTGCAGTGGTTGAGAGTCCGCCTGCCAATGCAGGGGACACGGGTTCGTGCCCCAGTCCGGGAAGATCCCACATGCCATGGAGCAGCTGGGCCCATGAGCCATGGCCGCTGAGCCTGCGCGTCCGGAGCCTGTGCTGTGCAACGGGAGAGGCCACAACAGTGAGAGGCTCGCGTACTGTCAGAAAAAAAAAAAAAAAAAAAGATCTGAGTACCAGGTGTGCCTACTCCTACTAGAGTATTATGGCTTCTATGTCTTAGCTGACGCAGCAAGGAAATATATGTATATATACTAACTAATATATAGTCGTATCTAAAAATATTTCTGTATGCAACCATCTGTACTTATATTAAGCTAACATGACTTCAGACTGATATCTCCAACTCTAATCTATTATCACATGGTTCAGTCTAACCTCCTCCCCTTGCTCATGTATAATGTTCCTTTCCAAAAGTGAGAAGCCTGGCTCCCACAAGCCACAATTTTTTAACATAATTGTTTAACTCCAGTGTACATGTATAGTGTTATCAGAATTATTAACCCATAACTTCATGGGGAACAACTTTATCAACTAAATTGCAGTGCTATGGACAGATTCATATGCCTTTAGTTTTATAGACTCTACTCATTTCCAAAGTTACTTAGCTCAGCATTATTTTTCCCACTCCCTTTAATGAATTATTTCCTAAATTTGTAATATAGTTCAATTGATTTGTCACATTTTCCATTCCATTCAGAAATTCTCTGGCCTCCAAAATTATTTTTAATTTGCATATATTAAGGTTCACACTTTGTGGTATAAAGTTTTATGGATTTTCAACAAACACATAGTGTTTTATATCAACCACTTCAGTATCATATAATCATTTTAAAACCCTAAAAAATCATCTGTGTTTCAGCTATCCAACCCTCCACCCTTCCCTAAGCCACTGACAACATTACTATCTGTAGTGGATTGAATGCTTCCATATTTGCAAAAAGCCTCTTTGCAAATGTAATTAAAGATTTACATTTAAAAATCCTGAATGAATCAGGTGGACACTAAATTCAATGACAAATGACCTTATAAGAAACAAACAGCAGGAAGACACACAGTGAAGAGGAGAAATCCATGTGACCACTGAGGCAGAGATTGGAGTGATATGTCCACCAGCCAGGGAATGTCCGGAGCCAGATGCTTCCAGATGCTGGAAGATGCAAGGAACAGATTGTCACCTATTACCTTTGGAGGGAGTGTGACCCTGTCAAAATCTTTATTTTAGATTTACAATCTCCAGAACTATGAAATAATAAATTTCTATTGTGTTAAGCCACCAAGTTTGTGATATTTGCTATGGCAGCCATAAGAAACTAATATAGCATCACTGTAACTTTGCATTTTCCAGATGTAATACAGTTAGGCTCATGTATACAGCATGCAGCTTTTACAGACTGACTTCTTTCATTTAACAATATGCATTTAAGATTCTTCATTGTCTTTTCAAGGCTTGATAATTCCTTTATTTTTCTGCTGAATAGAATTTTATTATATGGATGTTCTGGTTTGTGTATCCATTCACCTATTTAAGTACATGTCATCTTGGTTACTACTGCTTTATTCAATTATGAAAAAAGTCACCATAAACATTCATGTGCAGCTTTTTGTATGGACATAGGTTTCCAAATCAACTGGGCAAGTACCTAGGATTTGTGATTGCTGGATCATGTGGCAAGGCTATGAAAACTTCCAAAGCAGAAGTGGCATCTTGCATTCTCACTAGCAATGAATGAAAATCCCTGTTGTTCTGTACCTTTATTTGCAATTGGTGTCATCAACTTTTTGGATTTTTACTGTTCTAACAAGTGTGTGGTGTTATCTTTGTGTTTTAATTTGAAATTACCTAATAATAGATAATGTTAATCATATTTTATATGCTTATTTGAAAGCAGTGTATCTTCTTTGGTAAGATATTTGTTCACATATTTTTGCCCAGTTTAACTTTTTTCTTTGTTGTGCAGTTTTAGTAGTTCTTTGTATATTTTGGAGAGAAATCATTTATTAAATATATATTTCACATATTTTCCCCTAATATGTGGTTTGTCTTTTCATCGTCTTAATAGTGTCTTTTAAAAAGTGAAGTTTTAAAGTATAATAAATTCCAACTTACCAATTTTTTTCATGATTTATGATACTAGTGTTTTATATATAAAAAGCCCATTACCAATTCCAAAGTCACATAATTTTTTTGCATGTTATCTTCTAGACATTTTATAATTTTGTGTTCTATATTTAAATTTACTATCCATTTTAGTAATTTTTGTGAAAAGTATAAGATTTATGTCTAGGTTTGTTTATCTGTCTATGGATTTTGCTTATGGACGTCCAGTCATTCTAGCACCAAATTGATTATCCATTCTCCATTGAATGTCTTTGCTCCTTTGTCAAACTTGACTATATTTGTATGTCTATTTCTGAGTTCTCTGTTCTGTTCCATTGATCTGTGTGTCTATTCTTTTACCAGTACTGTGATGTCCTGGTGACTGTAACTCTGTCTCAAACCTTGATCCTCAGTAGTGTGAGCAGGCTCACTTTGTTCTTCTTCAGTGCTGTGTTGTTTACTCAAGGGCTTTGCCTTTTCACATGAACTTCAGAATAAGTTTGTCAGTATCTACAAAATAGCTTGTGATTTTGATTGGTATTTTGTTACCTATATGTCAAGATGAGAAGAATTGACATCTTAAAAGTATTAAATGGTATATATTTTTTAGAAATAAGAAAATTGTCTCAGAGTAGCATAAGTTATTTAGTGAGGTCTCATTTTTAATAAATGTCAGGACTTAGATTTGTGCCTTTTAACAGTCTAGCTCCCAAAAACAAATTTTTAAATATATCATTACATTCCTTTAATTATAGCAGTCATTACACTACTTATTTTATTTTAGATGGTCTATAAACTTTTCAAGTATATGGATATCTGTTTTATTTTTGTTTCTCCAACAATTAGTCAAGTATGTCAAACATATTGTAAATGTAACTGTTTTATTTTCCACTGCTATTAACCCTGCTATGAACAGCACATCCCCTGAATAACAAGTCTCAGGGAGGCACTCATTTTACTCTACTGTCATTCTCAATCTAGCTTTAGTCAGTTTGATCATTAAAATAAATATAATAAGAAAGGTTAATCAAATCTTTCTACTTCTCTGCTTAAACCTCTCCCAAACTGTTTTGTTGAAATTAAATTAAATCCAAATATGCACCATGGCTTGTGAGGTCCTGTACAAACTGACTCTCTGTTACCTCTCTGATCTCACATAGAAATCATATTCCTCTTCTTAATTGGGCTTGAGTCATATAAGCCGTCTTTCTGGTCTTTGAAATTGCTAAGTTCATCCTTCAATAGACTGTTGCCTTAATTATTCCTTCTCCCTGTATTTTTTCCCTAAGTGTGTACAAAGGAGGCTCCTTGTCATGAAAAATTTCAGTCCAAACGTCATTTCCTCAGAACGGCCTATCTAAACACCTTACCTAAAACAACTAACCAACCTCTTGCTGCCCTCACACCATCCTACTCTAGTGAGTTTTGACTTTGTTTTGTTTTCACAGCACCTATGATTATCTGAAATTTACTCATTTCATTATTTCATTGTTTATTGTCCATATAATGAACTTTAATTTAAGGTTCATGAGGCAAGGATCTTGTCCGACAGGTCCACCACTCAATAAATGTGTTTTGAGTGAACCAATAGGGAAACGACTAATAAACACTAATTATTTCTTGAAATTAAACATATTAGTTGTTAATCTAATATTATTTTGATTACCTTAAAGTGTATACTTATTATATAACTAATGCACATTATGCTGAATTTACTATTTCATGCATCAGGCTTTTGTGCCAGGACTGCTAGTAGATGTAACGTAAGCCTTTATTTTCTTTTCTTTTTTAAATTTTATAGGCTTGTCTGGCACTGCCTATTCTCAAATGTTAGCACTGCCTAATTTGGTCCATCAACCTTCTCCTTTGCACACTATCTTTAGGTGACAACATTGAAAGTTCAAACTCCCCTTTTTTGCCTGACCCATATATAAGTTTTTATTTAATAACTTTTTCCCAAGATTCAAATTATAATAGTTCTCTGCCTGCCAGTTAGATTGCCCTGGATATATTATAAGCATTTATAACTCAACAAGTAAGCCTTCAATCTGGCCCAACTTCTTTTCCACATAATTTTGTTTGAGTGAAAAGCCAATATGTGTTTTGAAAAAGCAAACATATGCACATAGATTTTTAAAATTTTACACATTTTGCCTTTTTATTAAGGGAACAAAGCCTTTCTAGAATGTGAAGGATGGTTTATCCATATCTGTAAATACTCAGCATTCAGTTTGCAAATTTTAATGACACTTGCGCTCAGACAGTTATGGAATACTTTGTCATAACATACTAACTGCTTTTAAATTCAGCATAATGAAGTGCAAGGCATTCCCCTGTGAAAACAGTTTGGGAATAAGTCTACATATGATGAAAAATCTTACCAAAGGAGTATGGTTAGGTTAATTGCAAAAAAACAATTATGCAAACACCACTCCTTATGTTAATTTTGGATCTGCAGGAAGTTGTATGTTAAAAGATTTAAAATATGAATCACCTTCCCTGGCCTCTTTCATGGTACTTAAAAGCAGCCTCTTAGTATATTAAACAGCTTGGGTGTGGTCAAAATGTGTACAAACTTAAATGATATGTCTTCGTTTTTTTATCCATTTTCATTTTTGTATGCTTAAGAAGGAACACTTATAATAGAGTTCCCCATATAAAAAATAAATCTCAACTCATTTGGAAATAATGAAAAAGCAGTTGACTATTGGGCAGGTCCCTGAGCATCCATCAATACCTGCATTATTTCAACTAACATTTTTGGAACACCTACCAAGTGTCATACCCTGGGAATATAAAAGTAAAAAGAAAAGGAACTCTCTTTTCATCATCTTGAAATCTAGAAAAGAACCAAATACCTAAGTAGCCACTACAACATTATATGGCATTTGTTATAATGATGTTAACTAAACTATATATGGGATTTAAGAAAGCTTATCAAATGTGACCTTATCAAATAATTGACCTGAGAATGAAAGAATACGTAAGTGTGTTTGGTGAAAACAATCAAGAAAAATCATCTGAAGCAAAAGTTTTAGCAAATGGAAAGGAATAGTGCTGGCTTGTCTTGGCATAAACATGGAATTTTAAGTAGTTTAGTGTTGTTGAATTGCAAAGAATACATGTAAAAGGTAAAAAGGAGACCAAGTGACACTAAATCATGGAATGCTTTGGTCATATGAAATATTGTGTATTTGTCTTTCAGGAAGTGAGAAATATATGCAAATATTTGAATAGAGACTGACACAATTGGATTAAATACTAAAGTATCAAACTGTTAAAACTATATGATGTAGCTGTAAATATACAGGATATTGTGAGAGTTTAAAACAGAGTTGAAAACAGTAAGATGTTACCAAAATATTCAAAGTTAAAATTATAAATTCAAATGTAAAGTGTGTGAAAATAAATGAAGATCACCCAAATGAAAGGAGAGGCTATTTATTTAGAGCTTGGTATAGCAAGAGAGTCAACCATTATCACTTGCATTTGGCACACACTCAAGATAGGTAACAAATGAGAACGCTTTATAGTGCAAAAATGAAGGCTTCAGATTTGTTCTAATTAGAAGTTGTTGGCATGGGGAAACTGGAGGCAGGCTAACAAGAAATGGGGGATCCTATGTGAGTGTATTGAAAAAGTTTGGCTTACTCTGGTTGGTCCTGAATTGGAAACAGGGACAACAGTAGGGAAGTTGACAGATCCTGACCCTTCTTGGCTGGTTGCTAGAAGTTTTAGTTTGGCTTCCTGGGCTCGTTGCTGAGGAAGTTGCCAATTTGCTTTTGGATTGGTTAGTACAAAGTGATTGGTCAGAGTTCTATTGTTATATATGGTCTGTATATTTTTCTTTTTGTATATCCATCCTTTCAAATGGGTAAATATACATGTATACTGCATAATTACATGACTTGACCAGTGATTATATATGACTTTGAGGAAGGACATCCAGAAGAGCAGGGGAACAGTTTCAGGAGTAGAATAGATATTTATTTAATGTTACTTGTCAGGAACTTGGCTAAGATTTGTTATATCCTCACCTCTTAATCCTTACCTTAAGTCAGAAGATAAGTATACATGGCCAAAGAAGGCTATTCCCAGCATAAGGGAACTAATGGAAGTGATTCAGAGATAGTTTCTGACCATACATTTAAACCAACAATTTTAAAATATATATATTATTTTGAAAATAAAGTTCAACTTTTGGCACTTTTAAAGTTCAATTTTTTGGCACTGCCTTCAGGAAATTAGTACTTGAAAATCTGGTTCAAGGTAACTTTAAAAAAAGTTTGAGGAGACTTAAAAGGAAGATGATAAAATTTCTTTCTTTGCACTTCTTTTCTTCTACTTTAAAAGAATCTTTAACACCACCATACTAGCTTTGCAACACATGCTAAAGGAACTTCTCTAAGCACAAAAAAAAGCCACTACTAGAAATAAGAATATTATGAATGGAAAGCTGGTAAAGGCAAGCATAAAGTAAAAGTAGGAAAACATCTGCACACAAATATATTAAAACTAGCAATTGTGAGAAGAGGAGAACACAAATGCAGGATATTGGAAATGCACTTAAAATTAAAAGACCAGCAACTTGAACAATCTTTTTTATATACAGACTTCTATATCAAATCCTCATGATCATCTCAAATCAAAAATCTAAAATAGATAAACACACAAGAGAGAAAAAGGAATCCAAACACAACACTAAAGTTAGTCATCAAATCACAAGAGAAAAGAACAAAAGAGGAAAGGAAATAAAGAGACCTACAAAAACAAACCCCAAACAATTAAGAAAATGGCAATAGGAACATACACATGGATAATTACCTTAAATGTAAATGGATTAAATGTTCCAACCAAAAGATAAAGACTGGCTTAATGGATACAAAAACAAGTTTTGTATATATGCTGTCTACAAGACACCCACTTCAGATCTAGGGACACATAGAGACTAAAAGTGAGGGGATGGAAAAGGCATTCCATACAAATGGAAATCAAAAGAAGCTGGAGTAGCAATACTCATATCAAGCAAAATAGAATTTAAAATAAAGACTCTTATAAGAGACAAAGATGGACACTACATAATCATCAAGGGAACAATCCAAGAATAAGATATAACAATTGTAAATATATATGCACCCAACGCAGGAACACCTCAATATATAAGGCAAATGCTAACAGCCATAAAAGGGGAAATCAGCAGTAACACAATAGTAGTGGGGAACTTAACACCCCACTTACACCAATGGACAGATCATCCACACAGAAAATTAATAAGTAAACATAGGATTAAATGACACATTAGAAAAGATAGAGTTAATTGATATTTATAGAGCATTCCATCCAAAAGCAACAGAATACATATTAATCTCAAGTGCACATGGAACATTCTCCAAGATTGACCACAAGCTGGACCACAAAGTGAGCCTTGATAAATTTAAGATGATTGAAATCATATCAAGCATCTTTTCTGACCACAATGCTGTGAAATTGGAAATCAACTACAAGAAAAAAACTGTAAAAAACATAAATATGTGGAGGCTAAACAATATGCTACTAAACAACAAATGGATCATGGAAGAAATCAAGAGGAAATTTAAAAATACCTAGAGACAAATGAAAATGAAAGCACGGTGATCCAAAATCTATGGGAAGCAACAAAAGCAGTTCTAAAAGGAAAGTTTATAGCACTACAATCATACCTCAAGAAACAAGAAAAATCTCAAATAAACAACCTTACCTTATACATAAAACAACTAGAGAAAGAAGAACAAACAAAACCCAAAGTTAGTAGAGGGAAAGAAATCATAAAATAAGAGCAGAAATAAATGGAAGAGAGACGAAAACAGTAGAAAAGTTCAATGAAAATAAAAGCTTGTTCTTTAAAAAGATAAACAAAATGGATAAACCTTTAGCCAGACTCATCAAGAAAAAAAGGGAGAGGGTGCAAATCAATAAAATTAGAAATAAAATATGGACACCACAGAAATACAAAGGATCATAAGAGATTACTACAAGCAACTATATGCCAGTAAAATGGACAACTTGAAAGAAATGGACAAACTTTTTAGAAAGGTACACTCTCCCAAGACTGAACCAGGAAGAAATAGAATATATAACCAGACCAATAACAAGTACTGAAATTGAAACTGTGGTTTAAAACCAACAAAAAAAATTCAGCACCAGATGGTTTCACAGGTGAATTCTATCGAACGTTTAGAGAAGAATTAACACCTATGCTTCTGAAATTATTCCAAAAAATTTCAGAGGAAGTAAACTCCCAAACTCATTCAATGAGCACACCATCACCCTGATACCAAAACCAAAGATAACACAAAAAAAGAAAATTACAGGCCCATGTCGCTGATGAACAGACACAAAAATCCTTGACAAAATACTAGCAAACCAAATCTAAAAATACATTAAAAGTATCATATACCATGATCAAGTTGGATTTATCCAAGGGATGCAAGGACTCTTCAATACATGCAGATCAATCAATGTGGCACACCACATTAACAGATTGAAGAATAAAAACCGTATGATTGGGGGCTTCCCTGGTGGTGTAGTGGTTGAGAGTCCACCTGCTGATGCAGGAGACATGGGTTCATGTCCCGGTCTGGGAAGATCCCACATGTTGCGGAGCAGCTGGGCCCGTGAGCCATGGCCACTGAGCCTGCACGTCCAGATCCTGTGCTCCACAAAAGGAGAGGCCACAACAGTGAGAGGCCCACGTAACACACACACACAAAAAAAACCTGTATGATGATCTGAAGAGATGCAGAAAAAGCTTTTGACAAAAGTTAACACCCACTTATGAAAAAACTCTCCAGAAAATGGGCATAGAGGGAACACACCTTAACATAATAAAGGCCATATATGACAAACCTGCAGCTAACATTATACTCAACCATGAAAAGCTGAAAGCATTTCCTCTAAGATCAGGAACAAAACAAGGATGTTCAATCACTCCACTTTTATTCAACATAGTTAGTGGAAGTCTTTAGCTATGGCAATCAGAGAAGAAAAAGAAATAAAATAATCCAAATTGGAAAAGAAGAAGTAAAACTGTCACTATTTGCAGATGACATAATACTATACATAAAAAATACTAAAGATACCACCAGAAAACTACTAGAGCTTACCAATGAATTCAGTAAAGTTGCAGGATACAAAATTAATACACAGAAATCTATTGCACTTTTATTTGTTAGCAACAGAAGATCAGAAAGAGAAATTAAAGAAACAATCCCATTTATCATCACATCCAAAATAATAAAATACCTAGGAATAAACCTCCCTAAGAAGACTAAATACCTGTTCTCTAAAAACTATACAACTCTGATGAAAGGAATAGAAGATGAGACGAACAGATGGAAAGATATACCATGTTCTCAGTATTTTCAAAATAGCTATAGTACCCAAGGCAGTGTACAGATTCTATGCAATCCCTATCAAATTACAAATGGCATTTTCCCAGAATTAAAACAAAAAAATTTACAATTTTTATGGAAACACAAAAGACCCTGAATAGCCAAAGCAATCTTGGGAAAGAAAAATGGAGTTAGAGGAATCAGGCTCCATGACTTCAGACTATACTTCAAAGCTACAGTAATGAAGACAGTATGGTACTGGCACAAAACAGAAATAAAGATCAATGGAAAAGAATAGAAAGCCCAGAGATAAACCCATGCCCCTATGGTCACCTAATCTATGAAAAAGGAGGCAAGAATATACAATGGAGAAAAGACCATCTCTTCATTAAATGGTGCTGTGGAAACTGAACAGCTACATGTAAAAATATGAAATTAGAACATTCTTTAACACCATACACAAAAATAATCTCAAAACAGATCAAAAACCTAAATATAAGACCAGATACTATAAACATCTTAGAGGTAATCATAGGCAGAAGATTGTTTGACATAAATTGCAACTATATCTTTTTGAGCTGTTTCCTAGAGTAATGGAAACAAAAATAAACAAAGAGAATCTAATTAAATTCATAAGCTTTTGCACAGCAAAGGAAACCACAGACAAAATGAACAGACAACCGACAGAATCAGATAAAATATATGTAAACGATGTGACCAACAAGAGATTAATCTCCAAAATTTACAAACAGCTCATGCAGCTTAATATCAAAAAAATGAACAACCCAATCAAAAAAATGGGCAGAAGACCTAAATACACATTTCTCCAGAGAAGACATTACAGATGGCCTAGAGGCACATGAAACGATTCTCAACATTACTAATTATTAGAGAAATACAAACCAAAACTACAATGAGATATCATCTCACAGTGGTCAGAATGACCATCATCAAAAAATCTATAAACCATAAATGCTGGAGAGGGTGTGGAGAAAAGAGAACCCTCTTACACAGTTGGTGGGAATGTAAATTGGTACAGCCACTATGGAGAACAGTATGGAGGTTCCTTAAAAATCTAATTATAGAGTTAACATATGATCCAGAAATCCCACTTCTGGGCATATATCCTAGGAACAACGTGTTTCAAAATGATATATGCATGCCCATGTTTATTGCAGCACTGTTACAATAGCCAAGACATTGAAACAACCTAAATGTCCATTGACAGATGAATGGATAAGAAGATGTGATACATGTATACAATGGAATGTTACTCAGCCATTAAAAAGAATGAAATAATGCCATTTGCAGCAACCTGGATAGCCCTGCAGACTATCATATTATGTGAAGTAAGTCAGACAAAGAAAAATATCATATGATATCACTTATATGTGGAATATAAAAATATATACAAATGAATTTAGGTACCAAACAGATACACAGACTTTGAGAAGAAGCTTATGGTTACCGAGAAGGATTTGGGGGAGAGATAAACTTGGAATTTGGGGTTGTCACATACACACTGCTATATTTAAAATAGATAACCAGCAAGGACCTACTGTATAGCACAGAGAACTTTGTTCAATATTCTGTAATAACATAAATGAGAAAATAATTTGAAAAAGAAGAGATATATGTGTATGTATAATTGAATCACTTTGCTGTACACCTGAAACTAACACAACATTGTTAATCAACTATGCTTCAATATGAAATAAAAATTAAAAAAAAACTTTAGACTTTTTTTTTTTTTTTTTTTTTTTTGCGGTATGCGGGCCTCTCACTGTTGTGGCCTCTCCCGTTGCGGAGCACAGGCTCTGGACGCACAGGCTCAGCGGCCATGGCTCACGGGCTTAGCTGCTCCGCGGCATGTGGGATCTTCCCGGACCAGGGCACGAACCCGTGTCTCCTGCATCGGCAGGCGGATTCTCAACCACTGCGCCACCAGGGAAGCCCTAGACTTTTAAATAGTAGTGCTTAGGGGAATGTACAGTGCTCCATTCTTTGTAAAATAGTATTCTTCATTCCCTGAGCTTAAAGTATAATTAGACTAGGCAAGAAAGAAAAATGAGCTAGATGTTCTTTGATCAACTGGTAGACCTTTATCTACTGCATGAGTAATTGTTCACAATGTCAATGGACTTACACATTATATTCACTACAGGGGAAATTTCCTACATATGCTTACTAAATGATCTTAGAAATGAATTAACCCAGCCAAATTTTGGAGAAAACTTCATATATAGTGGGAGTCTTTTGTTGCTGTTATTTGTTGGTTTGTTTTATGGGGATATTTAATACTCACATTATTTTGATCATCAATTTCTGAATGTATAACTGAGCTGCTTCCCACAGCTTAATCAACAAGACAACATGTTTTGGAAAACCTACAATATAGAGTGTATTAAGGTCAAGATCCAAAGAAAGATAAAGCAGAGTTTTTGCCTTTGAGGTGCATATAGAATGAAGTAGGAGGTGGGGCAGTAGGCTGGACATAGAATTTTCTATATATATGTAGGAAAGCACCAACAATAATACAGGAAAAAACAAAATACCAATTAACCAGTACAGAAAATCTGTCTTGGATTTCATAGGATATAAAGATAACACTGAACTTTGTGTTCACTAAAGTCATGGGAAAAGAAATAAAAGTCCTTTCTATATGTTTGGAAATCTAGACAGAAAATAAAGGATTTCCTCTTATAAAATTTAATGGAATTATTCTGTTTAGTCCAGAAGTGGAAAATATATATTGAATATTTTT
This sequence comes from Kogia breviceps, assembly GCF_026419965.1. Classification (NCBI taxonomy): domain Eukaryota; kingdom Metazoa; phylum Chordata; class Mammalia; order Artiodactyla; family Physeteridae; genus Kogia; species Kogia breviceps. Next base: position 29,208,661 of record NC_081328.1, read on the forward strand.
TGAAGAAAGATATGTATTGAATAATAATTTTCATTAGTCCTGGCACATTATATACCCATTTTTTTAAATCCTTACCACAAACCTGAAAAGTAGGTAATATTAGACATGTTGTTCAAATGAGAAACTGTTTCTTGAGAACACACTTTTCAGGTCTTTAAAACAATGCTGAATTCTCCAAAAGTAAGAAACTGCATAAGGTCCCATGAGTTCCCTATTGGAGATACATGCATCTAGAATAAGTTTGGTCATAGAAAAGGAAGGTAAGTATCTTTAGGGACCCAGTTTCACAATACAGTATGACAGGAGGGACTAGGCAGGAGATGAAACCCTCCATTCCACCCTGGAAACTTAACTCATTATATATATATATATATATATATATATATATATATATATATATATATATATTTTTTTTTTTTTTAACTTCTGGAGTAGAAACAATGTTGGAAGAAAAAAAACCTACTTTTGTAGCTATTGGAAAAAAATAACTGAACAGTGTAAAGTATCTCTAAATTATTCATTGTTGAAAAAGAAACAACACAGAAGCATGTCCTGGACGTCATGTACTCGTCTAAACATCAGGAATATCATATTGAACAAGGAGTGAGCCAGAGAAGCATGCATCCTAGTAGGGAGATTGACCAATAAAGAGGTAAATAAATAAAAATACAATTTAAGATTATGAAGTAAGATACATCAAGAGATGAAGAAGGATATTCCACTAAAGCAGTTGTCACAACATATATTTTTATCAATTCAGGCTTACTGATATTTAATTTATATCTGTGAAAATTGTGTGTGTGTGTGTGTGTGTGTGTGTGGTTTGAAAAGAGTGTTCAGCTCCATGAGGTTTGAGAAATTCAATCAGTTGTATAACAACCTACATAATTAAAATATAAAATATTTCCAATACCCACCAAACTTACCCTATTCACCTTTGTAGTCAGACCCCTTCACCCCACATCTGGTCCCTGGCAACTGATGATATGATATCTGTTCCTATACCTCTCATTTTCCAAAATAACATGTTAATGGAAACACCATAGCTTTTGGGGTTCTGGCCTCATTTCTTTAGCATTTTTGGACTTAATTCATATTGGAGCATACATCAGTAGTTAGTTCCTTTTTTACTGTTAAATATATTTTGAATTCTCCCAGCAGTGTGTGGGAGTTCACTTGTATCACATCCTTCCCAAAACTTTGTACAGCCTGTTTAATTTTGTTTAAATTCTAGCCTTTCCAGTATATGTGCAGTGAAATCTCATTGCAATTTTAATTTGCTCATCTCTAAAGAGTACTGAGGCTGAAAATTATTTCCATGTGCTTATTTGCCATTTCTCCTTCCTTGGTGAAGTGTTTGTTTACATTTTTTTAACATCTTTATTGGAGTATAATTGCTTTACAATGGTGTGTTAGTTTCTGCTTTAAAACAAAGTGAATCACCTATACATATACATATATCCCCATATCTCCTCCCTCTTATGTCTCCCTCCCTCCCTCCCTAACCCACACCTCTAGGTGGTCACAAAGCATGGAGCTGACCTCCCAGTGCTATGTGGCTGCTTCCCACTAGTTATCTATTTTATATATGGTAGTATATATATATATCCATGCCACTCTCTCCCTTCATCCCAGCTTAACACTTTCACTCCCTGTGTCCTCAATTCCATTCCGTATGTCTGTGTCTTTGTTCCTGCCCTGCCCTTAGGTTCTTAATTAACTTTTTTTTTTTTAGATTCCATATACATGTGTTAGCATACAATATTTGATTTTCTCTTTCTGACTTACTTCACTCTGTATGCAGACTCTAGATCCATCCACCTCACTACAAATAACTCAATTTCATTTTTTATGGCTGAGTAATATTTCATTGTATATATGTGCCACATCTTCTTCATCCATTCATCTGTCAATGGACACAGGTTGCTTTCATGTTCTGACTATTGTAAATAGAGCTGCAATGAACATTGTGGTACATGACTTTTTTGGATTATTGTTTTCTCAGTGTATATGCCACTAGTAGGATTGCTGGGTTGTATGGTACTTCTCTTTTTAGTTTTTTAAGGAACCTCCATACTGTTCTCCATAGTGGCTGTATCAATTTACATTCACACCAGCAGTGCAAGAGGGCTCCCTTTTCTCCACACCCTCACCAGCATTGTTTGTAGATTTTTTGATGATGGCCATTCTGACTGGTGTGAGGTGATACTTCATTGTAGTTTTGATTTGCATTTCTCTAATGATTAGTGATGTTGAACATTCTTTCATGTGTTTGTTGGCAATCTGTATATCTTCTTTGGAGAAATGTCTATTTAGGTGTTCTGCCCATTTTTTGATTGGGTTGTCTGGTATTTTTTTGGTTATTGAGCTGCATGAGCCACTTGTAAATTTTGGAGATTAATCCTTTGCCAATTGCTTCATTTGCAAATATTTTTTCTCATTCTGAGGGTTGTCTTTTCACCTTGTTTATGGTTTCATTTGTTGGGCAAAAGCTTTTAAGTTTCATTAGGTCCATTTGTTTATTTTTGTTTTTATTTCCATTTTTCTAGGAGGTGGGTCAAAATGGATCCTTTTTTTTTCTTTTTATTGCAGTACACTGGCCTCTCACTGTTGTGGCCTCTCCCATTGCAGAGCACAGGCTCTGGACGTGCAGGCTCAGCAGCCATGGCTCATGGGCCTAGCTGCTCCACGGCATGTGGGATCTTCCCAGACTGGAGAATGAACCTGTATCCCCTTCATCAGCAGGCAGACTCTCAACCACTGTGCCACCAGGGAAGCCCAGTCAAAAAGGATCTTGCTGTGATTATGTCAAAAAGTGTCTGCCTATGTTTTCTTCTAAGAGTTTTATAGTGTCTGGACTTACATTTAGGTCTTTAATCAATTTTGAGTTTATTTTTGTGTATGGTGTTAGGGACTGTTCTAATTTCATTCTTTTACATGTAGCTGTCCACGTTTCCCAGCACCACATATTGAAGAGGCTGTCTTTTTTCCATTGTATATCCTTGCCTCCTTTGTCAAAAATAAAGTGACCATATGCATGTGGGTTTATCTCTGGGCTTTCTATCCTGTCCCATTGATCTATATTTCTGTTTTTGTGTCAGTACCATACTGTCTTGATTACTGTAGCTCTGTAGTATAGTCTGAGGTCTGGGAGCCTGATTCCTCCAGCTCAATTTTTCATTCTCAAGACTGCTTTGGCTATTCAGGGTCTTTTGTGCTTCCATACAAATTGTTACATTTTTTGTTCTAGTTCTGTGAAAAATACCAGTGGTAGTTGGATAGGGATTGCATTGACTCTGTAGATAGCTTTGGGTAGTATAGTCATTTTCACAATGTTGATTCTTCCAATCCAGGAACATGGTATATCCCCTTATCTGTTTGTATCATCTTTAATTTTTTTCATCAGTGTGTTATAATTTTCTGCATACAAGTCTTTTTTCTCCTGAGGTAGGTTTATTCCTAGGTATTTTGTTCTTTTTGTTTCAAAGGTAAATGGGAGTGTTTCCTTAATTTCTGTTTCAGATTTTTCATCATTAGGGTATAGGAATGCAAAAGGATTCTGTGCATTAATTTTGTATCCTGCTACTTTAAAAATTCATTGATTAGCTCCATTAGTTTTATAGTAGCAACTTTAGGATTCTCTCTGTATAGTATCATGTCCCCTGCAAACAGTGACAGCCTAATTCTTCTTTTCTGATTTGGAATCTTTTAATTTCATTTTCTTCTGTGATGACTGTGGCAAACTTTCCAAAACTATGTTGAATTATAGTGCTGAGAGTGGGAAACCTAGTCTTCATTTCATCTTAGTAGGAAATGGTTTTATACCATTAAGAATGATTTGGCTGTGGGTTTGTCATATATGACCTTTATGATGTTGAGGTAAGTTCCCTCTATGCCTACTTTCTGGAGGGTTTTTATCATAAATGAAAGTTGAATTTTGTCAAAAGATTTCTCTGAATCTATTGAGATGATCATATGGTTTTTCTCCTTCAGTTTGTTGATATGGTGTATCACGTTGATTGATTTGCATATATTGAAGAATCCTTGCATTCCTGGAATAAACCCCACTTGATCATGGTGTATGATCCTTTTAATGTGCTGTTGGATTCTGTTTGCTAGTATTTTGTTGAGGATTTTTGCATCTATGTTCATCAGTGATATTGGCCTATAGTTTTCTTTCTTTGTGACGTCTTTGTCTGGTTTTGGTATCAGGGTGATGGTGGCCTCATAGAATGAGTTTGGGAGTGTTCTTCCCTCTGCTATCTTTTGGAAGAGTTTGAGAAGGATAGGTGTTAGCTCTTCTCTAAATGTTTGATAGAATTCGCCTGTGAAGCCATCTGGTCCTGGGCTTTTGTTTGTTGGAAGATTTTTAATCACAGTTTCAATTTCAGTGCTTGTGATTGGTCTGTTCATATTTTCTATTTCTTCCTGGTTCAGACTCAGCAGCTTTTGCATTTCTAAGAATTTGTCCATTTCTTCCAGATTGTCCATTTTATTGGCATACAGTTGCTTGTAGTAATCGCTAAATAATCTTTTGTATTTCTGCAGTGTCCTTTGTTACCTCTCCTTTTTCATTTCTAATTCTATTGATTTGAGTCTTCTCCCTTTTTTTCTTGATGACTCTGGCTAATGGTTTATCAGTTTTATCTATCTTCTCAAAGAATAAGCTTTTATTTTTATTGATCTTTGTTATTGTTTCCTTCATTTCTTTTTCATTTATTTCTGATATGATCTTTGTGATTTCTTTCTTTCTGCTAAATTTGGGGGTTTTTGTTCTTCTTTCTCTAATTGCTTTAAGTGCAAAGTTAGGTTGTTTATTCGAGATGTTTCCTGTTTCTTAAGGTAGGATTGTATTGCTATAAACTTCCCTCTTAGAACTGCTTTTGCTGTATCTCATAGGTTTTGGGTCGTCGTGTCTCCATTGTCATTTGTTTCTAAGTATTTTTTGATTTGTTCAGTGATCACTTTGTTATTAAGTAGTGTATTGTTTAGCCTCCATGTTTTTGTATTTTTTACATATCTTTTCCTGTAATTGATATCTAGTCTCATATCATTGTGGTTGGAAAGATACTTGATATGATTTCAATTTTCTTAAATTTGCCAAGGCTAGATTTGTGACCCAAGATATGATCTATCCTGGAGAATGTTCCATGAGCACTTGAGAAAAATGTGTATTCTGTTGTTTTTGGATGGAATGTCCTATAAATATCAATTAAGTCCATCTTGTTTAATGAATCATTTAAAGCTTGTGTTTCCTTATTTATTTTCATTTTGGATGATCTGTCCATTGGTGAAAGTGGGTGTTACATTTCCATACTATGATTGCATTACTGTTGATTTCCCCTATTATGGCTGTTAGCATTCACCTTATGTATTGAGGTGTTCCTATGTTGGGTGCATAAAGATTAACAATTGTTATATCTTCATCCTGTATTGATCCCTTCATCATTATTTAGTGTCCTTCTTTTTCCATTGTAATAATCTTTATTTTAAAGTCTATTTTGACTGATACAGGAATTGCTACTCTACCTTTCTTTTGATTTCTCTTTTCATGGAATATCTTTTTCCATCCCCTCACTTGCAGTCTCTATGTGTCCCTAGGTCTGAAGTGGGTCTCCTGTAGACAGCATATATATGGGTCTTGTTTTTGTATCCATTCAGCCAGTCTATGTCTTTTGGTGGGAGCCTTGAATCCATTTACATTTAAGGTAATTTTTGATATGTATGTCCCTATTTCCATTTTCCTAATTGTTTTGGGTTTGTATTGTAGGTCTTTTTCTTCTCTTGTGCTTCCTGCCTAGAGAAGTTCCTTTAGCATTTGTTGTAAAGCTGATATGTTGGTGCCAAATTCTCTAAGCTTTTGCTTGCCTGTAAAGGTTTTAATTTTTCCATTGAATCTGAATGAGATCATTTCTGGGTAGAGTAATCTTGGTTGTAGCTTTTTTCCCTTTCATCACTTTAAATATGTCATGCCACACCCTTCTGACTTGCAGAGTTTGTGCTGAAAGATCAGTGTTAACCTTATGGTGATTCCCTTGTATGTTATTTGTTCTTTTTCCCTTGCTGCTTTTAATATTTTTTTGTACCTAATTTTTGATAGTTTGATTAATATGTGTCTTGGTGTTTTTCTCCTTGGATTTATCATGTATGGGGGGACTCTTTGCGCTTCCTGGACTTGATTAACTATTCCCTTTCCCATATTAGTGAAGTTTTCAACTATAATCTCTTCAAATATTTTCTCAGTCACTTTCTTTTTCTCTTCCTCTTCTGGAACCCCTATAATTCGAATGTTGGTGCATTTAATGTTGTTTCAGTGTCTCTGAATCTGTCCTCAATTCTTTTCATTTTTTTTTTTTTTTTTTTTGCGGTATGCAGGCCTCTCACTGTTGTGGCCTCTCCCGTTGCGGGGCACAGGCTCTGGACGCACAGGCCTAGCGGCCATGGCTCACGGGCTTAGTTGCTCCGTGGCATGTGGGATCTTCCCGGACCAGGGCACGAACCCGTGTCTCCTGCATCGGCAGGCGGATTCTCAACCACTGCGCCACCAGGGAAGCCCCATTTGTTTTTTCTTTATTCTGCTCTGCAGTAGTTTTCCCACTATTTTATCTTTCAGGTCACTTATCTGTTCTTCTGCCTCAGTTATTCTGCTATTGATTCCATCTAGCGAAGTTTTAATTTCATTTATTGTGTTGTTCATCATTGTTTGTTTGCTATTTAGTTCATCTAGGTCCTTGTTAAACATTTCTTGTATTTACTCCATTCTATTTCCAAGATTTTGGATCATATTTACTATCATTATTCTGAATTCTTTTTCAGGTAGACCACCTATTTCCTCTTCATTTGTTTGGTCTGGTGGGTTTTTGCCATGCTTCTTCATCTGCTGTGTGGTTCTCTGTCTTCTCATTTTGCTTAATTTACTGTTTTGGGGGTCTCCTTTTTGCAGGTTGCCAGATTGTAGTTCTCGTTTTTGGTGTCTGCCCCAAGTGGCTAAAGTTGGTTCAGGGGGTTGTATAGGCTTGCCGGTGGAGGGGACTAGTGCCTGTGTTCTGGTGGATGAGGCTGGATCTTGTCTTCTAGTGGGCAGGACCACATCCAATGGTGTGTTCTGGCATGTCTGTGACCTTATTATGATTTTAGGTAGCCTCTCTGCTAATGGGTGGCAATGTGTTCCTGTCTTGCTAGTTGTTTGGCATAGGGTGTCCAGCATTGTAGCTTGCTTGTTGTTGAGTGGAGCTGAGTCTTAGTGTTGAGATCTCTGGGAGAGCTTTTTCCATTTGATATTATGTGCAGCTGGGAGTTCTCTGGTCAGCCAATGTCCTGAACTCAAGAGTCCCACCTCTGAAGCACAGGCCTGACACCTGGCTGGAGAACCAAGACCCTTTCAGCTACACGGCTATGCCTTCCATCTCTGTGTCATCCACCATCTTGTTACAGCACCATCGCCAGGGAGAGCTCTGTTGATAAACTTGGTCTCTGCCTCCTGGGTCTGTGTAGCCAGCCCCCACATTTTTAAATCAATTTTTTTTTGTGTGTGTGGTACATGGGCGTCTCACTCTTGCGGCCTCTCCCTTTGTGGAGCACAGGTTCTGGGCATGCAGGCTCTGTGGCCATGGCTCATGGGCCCAGCTGCTCCATGGCATGTGGGATCTTCCCAGACTGGGGCACAAACCCATGTCCCTTACATTGGCATTTGGACTCTCAACCACTGCACCACCAGGGAATCCCTAAATCAATTTTTTATTGGGTTTTCTTCTTCTCATTGAATTTTAAGAGTTCTTGATATATACTGGACAAAAGTCCTTTTTCAAATATGTGTTTTGTAAATTTTATCTCTCATTTGTGCCTTATCTTTTTATTTTCTTTTCTTTTTATTAAAGTATACTTGATTTACAAGAGTATATTTGTTTCAGGTATAAAACATAGCGATTCAACATTTTTATAGATTATACTTGTTTTGCCAAAAGGCTTTAGGTTTTAAGTTTCATTGGATTTGCTGGCAAAATAACCACTCATCACACACAAACAGCTTTAATCAATTCTTTAATGAAAGGTGATCTGACTTAATTTTAATACCCAATCATTAGAAGGAAAGGAATAAGAATATCAGAGAAACATAACTGGACATACATCACAGAATTCAGCAGATATCTACTTCCAGATCCAAGCAGCAGTTGGGAAGTCCTGAGTGACAGCATTCTGGAACATCAGTTGAGAAGGGTCCCAGGCAGTGTGTCCAGCACATGGGTGAGACTTCTGATTAGAGTTCTGGGGGCTTCCATTTATAATTCCAGTCTGCAAACTGACATCATTTTGTGTGCAAAATGGATTCACTCTAACTCTCTGGACTCATTTTAACAAGACTTTTGGTTTTACCATGTGGCTCCCAAGATTTTCCAGACCTCAGGGGACTGGTCATGTCCCCAAGGCTCAAGAAATTCCAAGACTCACTCCCTTTCTTATCATAAGTGCCTTTGATTTGCTAGCAGCAATTGTTAGGTGTGTAAGCAGGAGAGCAGTCCAGGCAGGGTCACAGGTCAGTCAGAGGCCTGCTTCTGCCTCTGAAGCCTCAACAAGACTATTTTATTAGTTTTCCCAAAAATACTCCATTTAAAGTTATTATAAAATAATTGCTATTTTTCCCTCTGCTGTAAAATCTATCCTGTGATTATCTACCTTACACATAGTAGTTTGTATCTTTTAATTCCATACCCCTATCTTGAACCTCTCCCTTCCTTCTCCCCACAAGTAACCACTATTTTGTTTTCTATATTAGTGAGTCTGTTTCTGCCTTGTTACATTCATTCCATTTATATTTTTAGATTCCTCACATAAATCATAGAATACATTGTCTGACTTATTTCACTAAGCATAATACTCTCTCTATATCAATGATGTTGTAGAAAATCAAAGAATTTTATTATTTTTTATAGCTGAGTAATATTTAATTGTATATATGTCACATCTTCTTTTTCCATTCAACTGTTGGTGAACACTTAGGTTGCTTCCATATCTTAGCTATTGTAAATAATGCTGCTATGAACATCGGGATGCATGTATCTTTTCAAATTACTGGTTTTGTTTTCTTTACATATATTACCAGGAGTGGAATTGCTGGATCATATGGTAGTTATACTTTTAATGCTTTAAGGAATCCCCATACTATTTTTTACAGTGGCTGCATCAATTTACATTCCCAGGAAGAGTGCAGAAAAATTCCCTTTTCACTGCATCCTTGTCAACATTTGTTATTTGTGGTCTTTTTGATGAAATCCAATATGACAGAGGTGAGGTAATATCTCATCAGGGTTTTGATTTACTTTTCTCTGATTATTAGCAAAGTTGAGCAACTTTTCATTGCCTGTTGGCCATCTGTATGTCTTCTTTGGAAAAATGTCTATTCAGGTCTTCTCATTTTTTAATCAGTTTTTTTTTGTTTTTGTTGTTATTGAGCTGTGTGAGGTGTTTATATATTTTTGGATATTAACAAATTATCAATCAAATCATTGGCAAATATTTTCTCCCATTCAGTAGCTTGCTTCTCTTTTTATTTTGTCAATGGTTTCCTTTGCTTTTAGTGCCAAAGCTTTAAGTTTAACTAGGTTTCATTTGTTTATTTTTGCTTTTATTTATTTTGTCTTAGGAGACAAATCTAAAAAAGAAAAAAATGCTATGATTTATGTCAAAAAGTGTTCTATGTTCTCTTCTAGGAGTTTTATGGTTTCAAGTCTTAAATTTAGGTCTTTAATCCATTTTGAGTTTAATCTTTTATGTAATTGTGAGAAACTGTTCTAATCTCATTCTTTTGCATGTATTATAGCTGTCCAGTTTCCAAACACAACTTATTGAAGAGACTGTCTTTTCTCCATTGTACATTCTTGCCACCTTTGTCAAAGATTAATTGACCTTCTTGATCATATTTCTAGACTCTCTACTCTGTTTCATTCACCAATGTTTCTGTTTTTTGCCAGTACCATGCTGTTTTGATTACTGTAGCTTTGTAGAATGTTGTGAAGTCAGGGAGTGTGCTATCTCTAGCTTTGTTTTTTCTCTCAAGATGTCTTGGGCAATTCAGGGTCTTTTGTGGTCCCATATAAATTTTTCAGACAATTTTTCTAGTTCTGTGAAAAATATCATAGATATTTTGATAGGGATTGCATTAAATTTGTAGATAACTATAGGTAGCATGGAAATTTAAAAAATATTAATTCTTCCATTCCAAGAACATGGGATAACTTTCCATTTCATTGTATCATTTTCAAATTTCTTCATCAGTGTTTTATAGTTCTCAGAGTACAGGTCTTTCTTCTACTTGGTTAAGTTTATTTATAGGTATTTGTTAGTGTATAAAGAAGAAAAAGATTTCTTACCTTAATCTTGTATCCTGCAATTTTACTGAATTAATGTATTAGTTCTAAAAGTTTTTTTGTGTGAATACTTAGGGTTTTCCATATATAACATCATGTCATGTGTAAATAGTAACAGTATTATTGCTTTCCTTACAATTAGGATGCTTGTTGTTTCTTTATCTTTCCTGATTGCTGTGACTAGGACTTCCAATACTATGTTAAATAGAAGTGTCAAAATCGGGCATCCTTGTCTTGTGCTGGTTTTAGAGGAAAGGTTTTCATCTTTTCACTGTTGAGTATGATCTTAGCTGTAGTATAGTCATAAACGACCTTTAATATGTTGAGATATGTTCCTTCAACACTGTTGTGGGCTCTCCCGCTGTGGAGCATAGGCTCCAGATGCACAGGCTCAGTGGCCATGGCTCGCAGGTCCAGCCGCTCCATGACATGTGGGATCCTCCCAGACTGGGGCATGAATCCACGTCCCCTGCATCGGCAGGCAGACTCTCAACCACTGCACCACCAGGGAAGCCCAACACCAACTCTTCTGAGAGTTGAACATTCATATTATGAGCATATGTTGAACTTTGTCAAATAGTTTTTCCAAATCTATTGAGATATGTGATTTTTATTCTTCTTTTTATTAATGTGGAGTATCACATTCATTGATTTGCAAATACCAAACTATCTTTGCATCTCTGGAAATGATCTTGCTTGATTATGGTATATGATCCTTTTTTTTTTATATTGGTGAATTCAGTTTGCTAACATTTTGCTAAAGATTTTTGTGTCTGTATTGGTCAGAGATGTGGGCCTGTAATTTTCTTTTCTTGTAGTGGTCTTGTTTACTTTTGGTGTGAGGGAAATTGTGGCCTCATAGAATGGATTTGAGAGTGTTCCATTTTCTTCAATTTTTTGGAATAGTGTAAGAAAGTAAGGTATAAGCTGTTCTTTATATGTGATAGAATATTCCTGTGAAGTTGTCTGGTTCTGGGCTTTTGTCTGATAGGAAGTTTTGTTTTTGTTTTATACAAATTCAATTTCACTATTAGTGATCGTTCTACTCAGATTGTCTTTATTTCTTCCTGATTCAGTCTTGGCAGGCTGTATATTCCTAGAAATTTGTCCATTTCTTCTAGGTTGTCCAATTTGTTGGCATATAAATGTGTTATTCTCTTACAATTTTTTTGTATCTCTCTGGTATCAGCTGTTATTTCTCCTCTTTCTTTTGTTTATTATATACAAATATATTAATATACAAATATATTATTTGTATATTTTGTTTATTAGAGTCATCTCTATTTCTTAATGACCTATCTATTTATCAATTTTGTTTATCTTTTCAAATAAAACAGCTCTTAGTTTTATTGATCCTTTCTACAGTTTCCTTGGTCTCTATTTTTAAATTTACTTTATTTTTATTATCTTTACTATTTCTTTCCCTCTGCTGAATTTGGGCTTTCTTTGTTCCTCTTTTTCTAATTCCTTTAGATGAATGTTTAGATTGTTTATTTGAGATTTTTCTTGTTTCTTGAGGTTGGCCTGTATAGCTATAAGTTTCCTCTTAGAACTGCTTTTGCTGCATTCCATATGTTTTGGAAAGTTGTGTTTCCATTTTCTTCTGTCTTGAGGTATTTTCTCATTTCCTCTCTGATTTTTTCATGAGTCTTTTTTTTTTTTTTTTTTTTTTTAGTATCATGTTGTTTATTCTCCACATGTTTGTGCTTTTCCAAAATATCATCCTGTAATTGATTTCTAGCTTTATACTGTTGTGGTTTGGAAAAAAATGCTTGATATAATTTTTATCCTCTTAAATTTGTTGAGGCTTCTTTTGTGGCCAGCATGTGATTGCTCCTGGAGAATGTTCCACTGAACTTGAAAAGAATGTGTGTTCTGCTGTTTGGAGTTGTAAAGTCCTATTGATAACTATTAAGTCCAACATTTCTACTGTGTTTTTTGAGACCACTGTTACCTTATTGATTATCTGCCATCTGTCTGTTGATGTAAATGTGGTGTTAAAGGTCCCTACTGTTATTGTATTGTTGTCAATTTCTCCCTTCATATCTGTTAATATTTCCTTTATATATTTAGGTGTTTCTGTGTTGGGTGCTTATATGTTAACAAATGTAATATCCTCTTCTTGTATCACTGTCACTATAAAATTCCCTTCTTTGTTTTTTGGTGTAGCCTTTCTTTTAAAATCTATTTTGTCTAATGTAAGTGTAGCTAGCCCTACTTTCTTGTCATTTCTATTTGCATAAAACCCTTTTCCATCCCCTCACTTTCAGTCTGTGTGTGTCTTTAGCTCAGAAGTGAGCCTCTTGCAAACAACATTTTAAAGGGTCTTATTCTTTTAATCCAATCAGGCACTCATGTCTTTTGATTGGAGCAATTATTCTTTTATCATTTAAAGTAATTATCAATAAGTATGAATTTATCACCATTTTGTTACTGGTTTTCTTGTTGTTTTTATAGTTCTTCTATGTTCTTTTCTTCTTTTTCTTTCTTACCTTGTAGTTTGATGATTATATTAGTGATATGCCTGTGTTCTTTTCTCTAAAGTTTTTGAGTATCTATTGTAGGTTTTTGATTTTTGGTTACCATGGGGTTCATACTTGTTGATCTATAACTACACTTATTTTAAACAGGTAGTCTTTTAGGTTCAAACACATTCTAAAAGATCTATATTTTTATACACCTCTCCCTTAGTTTTGAGCTTGTATTTTACATCTTCATGTTTATCCCTTTACTGATTGTTGTATTTATAGTTGATTTTACAATATTTTGTCCTTTAATCTTCATATTAGCTTATTAAAGAGGTTGACTCTCAACTTTACTAAATATTTGCCTTTGGTAGTGAAATTTTTCATTTCCTATAGTTACTTACTCTTGTTATAGCCTTTACTTTTCCACTTAGAGAAGAATCTATAACATTTATTTTAGGGTAGGTTTAGTATTGATGATCTCTTTTAGTTTTTGCTTGTCTGAGTTGCTATTTATATCTCCTTCAGTTCTAAATGATAATCTTGTTGCATAGAGTATCCTAAATCACAGGTTTTTCCCTTTCAGCACTTTGAATATATCATGCCATTCCTCTGGCCTGCAATGTTTCTGCTGAAAAATCAACTGATATTCTAATGAGGGTTTCCTTGTATATGACTATTTTTCTCTTGTTGCCTTTAAAATTCTCTTTGTAACTTTTGATATCTTAATAATGATATGTCTTAGTGTAAGTCAGTTTGGGTTCATTTTTATTTGTTTGTTTTTTGGTTTTTTTTGGAATCCTCTGTGCTTCCTGTACCTGGATATCTGTCTCCCTCTTCAGGTTTAGGAAGTTTTTATCCATAATATCATCAAATATATTTTCTACCCACTTCTCTTTCTCTTCTCCTTCTGTGTCCCCTACAATGCAAATATTAGTAGGCTTGAACTTGTCCCAGAAATCACTTAAATTATTCTCATTTTTAAAAAATTTTTTCTTTTTGTTTTTCTGATTGGGTGATTTTCATTATTCTACCTTCCAGATCAATTTATACATTCTTCTGTATCACCTAGTCTGCTATTAATTACTTCTAGTGTGTTTTTCATTTCAGTTATTGTATTCTCCAGTTCTGACTGGTTATTTTTCTCGTTTGTTATTTCAAACACCTAGTTAAAATTCTCACTGTGTTCAGTTATTCTTATCCCTAATTCAGTTACCTTTCTTATTACTAATGCTTTGGATTATTTACCTGATAAATTGTTTATTTCTGCATTATTAGTTTTTTGTTAAGGCATTTTCTCTTGCTCTTTCAGTTGAGACAAAATTCTATGTCTTCTCATTCTGCTTAACTTTTTCTGTCTCTATGAAATTAGGTGGAACAACTTCCTATAGTGGTCTTGAATGGGTGTCCTTGGCTGGGGCCACTCCTATACAGTCTGTGTATGTCCAGTGGCTTAGTTGGGAGAGCAGAATTTGCTGTGAACACAAGTCATATCTTTCCTCAGGATATGGTGGCAGCTATTACCTTGGTAGAAGGTGTGGCTGAAAATGAAGGGACTAGGGCCAGAGCCGGGTGTGAGCAGGGGCTTCCCCTCTACTCTGTGCTCATCTCCACCCTATTGGAGGCACAATCACGTCCAAGGCTCCTGGAGCAAAAGTCCTGAGGATCAGCTCACTGTCTCCAAGTGTTAGAACTGACACCCTCACCACAGAAGGGAGCAGTGCTGGAGCATGAGGGTCTGATGTGGGCACTCAGCATGGTTCTAGGAACAGGCTGTGGTGGTCTGACCAGAGTCCTAGACCCAGACTGGTTCTGATGCATTGCCTGGGTAAGCACAAGTAATGGCTGCCCCCACCCTGCTCAGATGCTACTTTAGGCCTCAGCTGCCTCTCTGTCTCACAGTGAAGCCCTTACCCCAGTGTGGAGCTGCATTGCAAAGCAAGCAGGGCTGGAGCCTTTGCCCAGCTCAGGCTTCGGCTAGCACCTGGGCAGTCATGGGAAACCAGCCAATCACTGGAGCAGTTTTTAATTCTCCCTCTCTTCCTTGCTTTGAGAACAAGAAAGCATGCATGTGCTCTTCATGAGCAGAGTCCAGGCTTTCCACAATGCTTCTGTTAGCCCCTCTGGCCCTCCAACCAACCAAGGTGCCTCGTATTTCCTGTGTATGACCCCAGGGCTGGGGATCCCAATATGTGGCTCAAACCATTCACTCCCCAGGAAGGATCTCCACTTGTGTAATATCCATTTTCCTCTGAGTCTCCTCCAAGGGGCATAGTTTAAGGCCCAATTGTTTCTTTTGTCTTTCTACCTGATTCCCTATGGATCTTTCATACAGACTTGCTTATACAGGAGTCTTTCTGCCTGTCCCCACTTAGCTTTCAGTGAGAATCTCTCTACATATAGATGTATTTTGAATGTGTTCATGGAGGGATGTGAGTTCTATGTCCTCTTACTTCACCATCTTGATCTTCCTTCCTATCTTTTATTTTCTCAACAGATTCTTTTGAATATTATTTTTAAAAATTGATAAAGCTCTACATCACTTTTTAAATTTTATATTTCATATTTATTTTATGTCAAATAAAAAAAACCCACTTTGCCTGATCCAAAGCTATAAAGATTCTCTACATGTTTTCTTCTAGATGTTTGTATTTTTAGGTTTTACATTTTGGACTGTAATCCAATACCAATAATGTTTGTATGTGGTAAGCACAGCGAGATAGCTAAAGGTTCTGTCTTTTTACCTATGTGAGTTCTTTCCCATTTAAAAAAATTTTATTGTCTCTTTACTCTAACAATATTTGGTGAAAAAATTATTTTCTATTGAATCATCTTGGCACTTTTACTGAAATCAATTAATCATATAACTGTGGGTCTCCTTCTGAACTCTCCATTCTGTTTCATTGGTTGATATGCTTATATCACAGGTCAAAGAATACATTTTGATCAAATGCTCTGAGATTATGTATAAAAAATTAAATCTCAGGCTTCCCTGGTGGCGCAGTGGTTGAGAATCCGCCTGCCAATGCAGGGGTCACGGGTTCGTGCCCTGGTCCGGGAAGATCCCACATGCCGCGGAGCAACTAAGCCCGTGAGCCATGGCCGCTAGGCCTGCGCGTCCGGAGCCTGTGCTCCGCAACGGGAGAGGCCACAGCAGTGAGAGGCCCGCATACCACACACAAAAAAAAAAAAAAAAAAAAAAAAAAAATTAAATCTCTTGGCCAAAGTAGTTCACATGGATGCCCATCTACTTTATTTCTCAGTAAATGGTAAAACTGGTACGTAGTCCCCAATTTTTTTAAAATAAGTTTGAAAATAAAAAAAAATAAATCTATGTAGAGATAAACTTTTAAAAAGTTGAAAAAGTAAACCAAGAAATAAAAATTGACCTTGAGAATCTACTCTAGATAAAATATGATTCTAGGAAATGCAATGAACATACTATTCTATATTCTCAACAAAATTAACAACATTAAAATAAGTAGTATTTCTCTCAGGAAGGAATTATAAGAAAAAGATCATAAAAGAGAAAATAAATTAAATTTGTAATGTGAACTGGTAGTGATAGATAAAGAAATGATAAAAATATTTACAAATCTTACAAAGAACTTGTATCAGAATACTTTAAAAATTCTCAATAATAATAAGTCAAATAATCTAATACTGATAGGTTAAAAAAAATTGTTTTAAACTTTACCAAAGAAGATATACAGGCTGCAAATAGGCATATGAATAGATGCTTGAAATCATTGTTCATTAGGAAAATGCAAACTAGCATCAAAATGAGATACACACCAATTAGAAAGGCTAAAATTTAAAAGGCTGATCACACAATGTTTTGGGGTATAAGCACCATGACTGAGTTTTATACATTGGTGCTGGAACTTTAAAATGGTACAAACACTTTGGAAAACACTTTAGCAGTTTCTTAAGAAGTTAGACATACACTTACCACACAACACAGCCATTTCACTCTTTGGTATTTATATAAGATAAATAAAACTGTATTCCAGAAATGTTTAGAGCAGCTTTATCTGAGATAGCAAAAATTTGGTAACAACCCAAATGTCCATTAACAAGTGAACGGAAAAACAAGCTCTGGTATATACAAATGAATAAAATGCTACTTGAAAATAAGAAGGGTAAGCTGTGACCAATTGAGAGAGTGGCATGGACATATATACACTACCAAATGTAAATTAGATAGCTAGTGGGAAGCTGCCACATAACACAGGGAGATCACCTCTGTGCTTTGTGACCACCTAGAGGGGTGGGATAAGGAGGGTGGGAGGGAGGGTGACACAAGAGGGAAGAGATATGGGAACATATGTATATGTATAACTGATTCACTTTGTTGTAAAGGAGAAGCTAACACACTATTGTAAAACAGTTATACTCCAATAAAGATGTTAAAAAAAAAAAGAAGGCATGAACCATTGGTAGGCACTATACCATGGATAAATCTTAAAATTATTATGATGAGAGACAGTACATGATCAAGTGCATGATGTATTGTTTATTAATATAAGAACAAGAACATGCAAAGTAACCTATCATGACAGAAAGCTAGACAACTGATGACTGCAGAAAGAAAAAAGTATGGAAGGAAGAGGTTGGAGAAAAGAATTGCAAAGTGACACAAGGAATCATTTAGGGGAGTTGTATGTGTTTATTATACTGATTACGGTGATAGTTTCCTGGGTGTATACATATGTCTATTGTTGTCAAATTATATATTTTAATTATGTGCAATATATTGTATGCCAAATATATCTTGATAAACCTGTTACAATAAATAAGCACAAATGACACATGCACACACACATGTATTCGAAAGACATTTAAGAAAGGAGAATCTGAAATTTGAAATTATAAATTTAAAAGGATAGGAAATCCAGTAGAAAACAAATGATAAAGGGTATGAATAAGTAACTCACAGAAAAGATATCCCAAGTGACAAATATATGTATAGAAAGATTCTCAGCTTCGCTAAAAACCAGAGAGATGAAATTTGATATATCTCTCACCAGACTGGCAAAAATTGCAAAAGGAAATAATGGCAAATGATAATAAGGATGTAGGCAAAGAGGACTCTGCACTGCTAGTAGGAGTTTTAACTGATGCATGAATTTGGGAAAGCCTTTTTTAGTATTTATGGAAATTACAAATCATTTAATAAATGTTTGTACAATTAATTATACAACCAGTATTTCAAATACCCTAGAAAAACTCTTCCACCAGTTCACTGGAAGAAAATAACTAGAATCCTTAAAATGACATGTTTTATAGTAGCAAAGACCAGAAACAGCTTAAGGTTACATGAAAAGGGGAATGAAAAGCAATGTGTGATATATTCTTATGGTAGAATAGTCCATGTTGGAAAAAAAAAAATTAAAAAGAGATAAATCTCCCCAATAAACATAATGTTGAGGAAAACTATAAAATAAAATAATTCCAAAAGTAATCTATAGCAATATATCCTTTATATAAATAAACAAAACTAACATGGTCATAAAGAAACACAAAGTTTTTCAGGGATCTCTCTCTGTTAAGTGTCAATTCAGATCTTCTAAGAGACAGAAGCCAAGGTATTTATTGCTAAAATATCTGTGAAAATTAAGAGAGGAATATGCAGGAGTCTTCGGGGAGTGCTGTCAGACTGATGCAAATCTGTTCCTGTGAAAGGTGAGGGGGATGAGAAATAGTGTGAGAAGGTTCTTGGACCACAGACATATGCGGGAGTCCCCAGGCCAAAGGTGTAGCCATTACAGATATCTCACATCAGGTGAGAATGGTACAGGTTTAATAGCTCTCTTTGTTCTGTCACTGGAAGGAAAAATCTGACTTGGGGTGAAGGCTATGACTGAGCTAACAGGGTGGCAGCAGGAGGGTGTCAATCAGCCTTGCTCTCTCCAATGGAATTTCCTGAAGGGACATCTTGATGATGCACCTCCATGGTCACCATTCTGGACAGTAATATGAAGGATATAATTTAAATACATAGATACCTGTGCCTGTGGGAAGCAAATGAAAAGAATGATAAAGAATCTAAAAAGTATTTTGTGTTTATTAGAAAAAAGGCTGATAATAGAGTTCTATACATTGAAGAGTATGACCTACTCCATTTTATGAACCCGAGTTTCTTTTAAAACAAGCCTGGAACTTGGTTAAAAATTGTCTGTTTGGGCTTCCCTGGTGGCGCAGTGGTTGAGAGTTCACCTGCCGATGCAGGGGACACAGGTTCATGCCCCAGTCTGGGAAGATCCCACATGCCGCGGAGCAGCTAGGCCCGTGAGCCATGGCTGCTGAGCCTGCGCGTCCAGAGCCTGTGCTCCGCAATGGGAGAGGCCACAACAGTGAGAGGCCCGCGTACCGCAAAAACAAAACAAAAACAAAAAAAATTGTCTGCTACATCACTTTGCAACAATGAAACAAATTTTTTTAAAAAGAAATTGTATAATATACAAAAATAAGTATAATCAAAACTTACAGGATATAACTAGGGAGGTTGCTAGCATCAACATCCTCTAAGAAAGCTCAAGTGTCCCCTCAATCCCTTCAAGCATCCTCCCAACACTTTCAAATATCCTTTCTCAATCAAGGTCAAGACTTATGACTGAAACATAGTATTTGAGCTTGAATTATACAAAGTAAAGAGGTTAAAACACTCTTTTTCCAAGGTAAAGAGCTCTTTATGTCTCCCAATAGCATCAATCTTTCTTTTACTGGCCTGTTAGAGATTTACACTTCTTCACAAACCTGGTATGGTGAAAGTGGTCAGGTTCTTTTATACGTGGATACATGTATAAAAGGGTAATTAAGAACTGGGAAGGAGACCATGGGAAGTGGCTGAACAGATTCATCTGTTTTGCCTCTAGTCCAGTGAAAATAATTAGTTGCACTAATTAGTTGCACTAAGCAGGAAGCCAGTTAAGAATCAGTAGATAAAATTCTATAATTAGTTGGGGTATAACCCTCATATTTCCAGAGGCAGTCCCAGTTTATGCTTATGGTCTCCATGTAATTATGGATAGTGTATCATCTCTGTCTAAAGATATTCCAGTTTGAAGAACAAGTTATATATCACTTATCTCTTCATTTTACACAAAGAACCTGTTGGTGTGTAATTAGAAATGGGAAGCTCTCTTTTGCATGCCTTTTTCGTGTCACTCACTGGTCTAAGAGTCCTAGGTGGAATTGTTCTTCCCCTCTGCTTCTACCAAAATTATGAGTGCATACTAACTTTTGTACTTGTCAGATTTCTTAAATAAGTCGCAATCAGTGCTAGTAGTGCTGAGGGAAGAGATTACTTCTCAACTATATCTGAAACCAAGCTGAATTTATTACTTTCCAAGCAAAAAAAACCCCAAAACTGTATTTGAAGAACAAATCAAACTGCTAATCTTTGTAGACTTTTTGAGGAAGTACAACATTCAAGGAAGGACTGGCTGACTTTACAAAAAAAGTAAGAGAGCAGAGGAAGTATGGCCTTTGGGGATTGTCTAACATTCAAAAGTAATCATATTGAAGCAGAATTGTTAATGACTGATTGGTGCTGGTTAAACAGGCACTGTGTTTACTTGCTTAGGGCTTGAATCCAGGGCCAAACAATAGTACTTTTTCTACTTCCTTTCTTAAATTTGGAGAATACAACTTTTCTTTTTCTCACCATAAGAAAAACTTGAAAAATTGGACTATGTTTAAATTTAAAACATCAGTTTATTAGACTACACTATTAGAGAACACAAAGACAAGCCACAGACTGATAAAACATGTATTTTAACACATATATAAATGACAAAATTTTCATATGCATCACTTACATATAAAACTTACACTAATCAATAAAAAAAGAACAGGCAACAATAAGAAAGTGATATGAGCAGGCACTTTGAAAAACAAAATGAATCCCAAATGCCTCATAAAACTATGGAAATTGTTCAGTCTCATTAATTATTTGATAAATGTTCATTAAAATAACAATTATACCACTACAAACTTATCAGAATATCTCATCAAAATCAAAAAAAAAGTCTGACAACACAAAATCACTGCAAGGAAATAGATCAACAGTATTCATGTATTTTTGGTGAGAAAGGAAATTAATACATCCTCTTGGGAAATGTTTGCTTTATTTACTGTGGTTAAATATGTATATATGCTATGACTCAACCTTTCTATATGTATATACTCAGTATATGTTCAAGCGTAATTAGAACAGAATACATATACTTTCATAAAAACTTTATATTCTTAACAAGCTCCAAATTGAGCAAAAGTATCCATCAGCAGTAAAATGGATTAAAAATGTATAAATAAATTGTAGTATAGTCATAAAATGGAATACTCGGCAATACCAAATATAAATGAACTGCAGCTTTATGAAATGCCATAGATGAATGTTACAAATGTAATATTTAATAAAAGAAGCCAGAACATAACTTATACTTCAAGAAACCATTTATATAAAGTTTAAGAAAGGACAGCTGTAATTATGATTAGAAATTAGAATACTGGTAATGGGTAGTGATCAGTGAGAAGCCGAAGAGAAATTTCTTGGGTGCTGAAAATGTTCTATTTCCTAATTTCAGTGGGGGTTAGTAAGAAGTATTCACTTCTGATCATTTATTTCACTTCACACATAATGTGTGACACTTTTTCTTTGCCATATGCATTAATATAACATAATAAGAGAAAAAAAGAGACATGTTACACAGTTAAATTGAAACTTTACATAGTTTTCATCAAGCTTGCCACCTAAATCTCACTCTGGAAAGTGGATCTCAACATTGTTTATGCTCTCCATCTTCCTTGCTTTGGAATATGAACATTTCATACATGCTAAGGTTTTTGACCTCCCTTTGACAATTCTACCCTACACCCCATTCCAGAGGCTAGAACTCAGTTCTTGGTCCCTTGGTAGGTGAACTTCTGAAAGCTGCTGAGAGATTTTTCTCGGGCTATTTTCCTATATTCTATTTAACAAAATATTGTCCATCTTCAATATTATCACCCTTCGTAGGCTTTGACCACTTGTTATCTATAATGCATATATATTTTCCCAGATAACAACTCTCTATCTGGATTACCATGTATGGAATACTATGCCTGCTGGATTCTCTTCTACTGATGAGCCTTTTTTCCATTTCTGTAACTGGATTTATGTTCTTATTATATGCCATTACAGTGACCAGTTGTGACTCTTGGGCACATCCCCTCAATGCATAACTGTAAATCATAATAAATATTTTTAATTCAACACTTGTACTTGAAGGATATATTTGATTGCAAACACATCTTCCAGCTATGATGGTTGGAACAGGACATGGCCTTTTAAGTCCTTTAAGAGTAACTGGAAATTTGAAAGCACATTTGTTCACAAATTTAAAAATCACTTGCCTATAAGTTTTGATAGTATTATATGAAAGTAGAGACACAAGTCATACTATATTAAAATAGACTATTAGGCATATAATTTGTCCCAGATAACTTAAATGAAGAAAATTTAAAGAGACTACTTCATATGGGCATTGCTGTGAATATTGAAGGTCTGTGAAACCAATTGTGAGAAGCTGATTTCTCCTGTAGGGCAAGAAATACAACAAGAGTAATAATGTCAGAGGAACCAGTGAGAGCTGGGGCTGTGGAAGAGGTGTTACATTCTATTCTTGATGGGGCCATTGCTTGTCAAAGACAATGTTAAGGAGAGAGAGGAAATATCCCAACCCCTCTCTCCTCCCTTTTTCTGATATGCTCTTGGTGACTTCCACTGGCCAAACACTGGTAGAATCCAGCTTGTGAGGGAGTTCTGGTGATGTGTTCACAGTGTTCAATATCATTTTGCATAATGCAAGACAGAGAAGGATGAAGAATGTTGCTGAGAGGCAGAGGTGAGAAATGGAAAACAAAAAATGGACCATTGTGTAAATCCAGCATTTTGTAATTATTAAATAATTAGAGGGCATATCTCCTTTTGTCAAAAATGTCAAACTAAGTTTGAAATAATATGGATTGAAAATTAAAAAGAAAATTATTCTGGAAGTTTAAGCTGATAAAAACAATTATATTAACTGCTTGCAGTAAGGATTAAATAAGTGCTTACTATACGGTTGGCACTGTCCTAAGTGCTTTGCATATACTATTCTAGTTGTATATTATTCCTCATAAAATAACTATGGACTTAATACATAATTCTTTTTTTTTTTTTTTTTTTTTTCAGTACGTGGGCCTCTCACTGTTGTGGCCTCTCCTGTTGCAGAGCACAGGCTCAGCGGCCATGGCTCATGGGACCAGCTGCTCCGTGGCATGTGGGATCTTCCCGGACCAGAGCACAAACCCGTGTCCCCTGCATCAGCAGGCAGACTCTCAACCACTGTGCCACCAGGGAAGCCCTAATACAATTATTAATCTCTCTTTTAGATGAGGAAAGTCAGTCACAGATCAGTTACAGTAATTTGCTTAAATTCACACAGATTATAAAGCTTAAACTCTGTGGTCTGGTTTCAGAGTTGTGCTCTATACAATTAGACAAACAAAAATGGGGGGGGAGAATTGATTAAGCAATAATTTCTTTTAGCACTGCAAAGGGTACTATATATTTCTAATATAAAAATATTTGAAAATACACCTCCTTAAGAGTTTTATTTCTCTATAATCTTTTCTTTCCTTTCCAGACATCCTTTCCTCCTTTTAGGCTAAGACTTGAGGTTTCTCACCCACAATGATGGTTATATTCAACAAACAACATGGTGCATAGTGTAGGTCAGAAGAAAAAAAATCCTAGAGACATATATATTAATACAACACAAAAGTGAAACCCATATAAGTTCTGAAAAGTGATTTTGGGATGGTTTGTCATGCGGGAGAAGATTTTAAGAGCAAGAGAAAAGGGCTAAGTTAATACCTACTTGGAGCATTCAAGGCTACCAGGGGAGAAGTGTGCAGTTTAACTGTCAAATTATTTTCAAAGTAAATGCTTAGTGTACTAAGCTACTCCACTTACCCCCAATTTAAATATTTATAGTTTTGTACAGATCAATTATCTATGCTTAATTCTATGTTCAGGAAACCCAAATCTAAGCTCAAAGTCTATATTTTTGGTGCAATGCAGTAATTAATCATTTAGTATTTATGCTTTAAAAACTTATTTGGCTTTATGTAGACAGAACAAATAGCCATGATTCAATTAACAGATAAATCTTAACTATCTCCCACAGAGAATTCAAGATTGTTACTTGGTGCGGGGGGAAAGAAACCCTTTAAAAATCCAAGCTGTCAGGTGGTTGCATAATCTAAAGCCTTATTGTATTTCACAAATTATGTGTGAGGTTAAGGGTAAATTGTTTTCATAAGTAGAAAAGAAAGGTGACTTTTTAGTGACAAGTTCTCAATATTATGAAGTAAAGTAGGAAACCTAAGCATCCCCTAGGTGTTACTAGGAAACTCATTGCAGACTGTCAGTCAATGTAATTGACATAAAGAGAAAATAAAATCTATTCTAATATAATGCTGGGAGTCAATGTTAATAAAACAGAGCAGAGAAGTCCAGAGAGTTTCTGAAATATTCCAAATGCAAGCCCATTGAGAACTGAATGGTTCTTACAATTCTTCATGTATAAGTCAGAATATGAAAGAGGTTTTCCTACAGGATTTTTGGAAGTAATTAGGAATGCTGATTCCATTAAGAAGAAAGAACATTATATGGATTGATATGGGGAAAAATGATCATGTTATATTATTAAGTGAACAAAAAGGATGGTTTTGACCTTTATTCAAAATAAGATTGAGTTAAAACATAAACAGCAATAACAAGTTCGAGAAGCTCCAGGGTTTTCTTCAGCAGAAAGTTATATAGGTCGGCATCTCTTCCCAATTTCTGGAACTGTTCTTGTTCAGCCACTATTTTGGCAGTAAAGATGAACGTTTTCAATCATCTCTTCCTGCAAACATCAGGGTCCTGCCTTATGAGAAGCAGATACAAGTTCCTAGAATAAACGATGAAACACTTGCTTTTACATCACATTTCATGCTAATGTAGATGAGGAAAAAAATGGAAGGGAATCAGAAATTGTAAAACAATTAAAGTACTACATGAATATAAGGTGGTGCAATTACTGGTATTAGTTTTTGTTCTGTGTCTTTTTCCCCCTGATTTTTCAGACATTTCTTGGGTTACCAAAGGCACACTGTGGGCTTCTGGACTTGTCAAGCCATGGGATATGATTTTTTGGTACTCTTCTTGGACTATCTAGCTTATGAGTAACCACTTGCTCAGACCATCCCTTGGTTTTCTGTAATCCCAATGTCATGCTTCTACTGCCTCCCTCCTGGCTTATCATGTTGCTTCCAAACTCTTGCCATCAGCTTCCCCAACAGACATATTTTAAAATCTATGTTTTGAAGTTTCATTTAAATTCCATGTTTTGAAATTTATATCTCCAATCTAGACCTCACTTCTGAGGTTTAGACTGAATATATTAAACCATTTCTAGAAGTTTTCATTTTATAATAACATAGGCACCACAATTTTTTATGTAAAATTATAATTTTATGATGCAGAGTGAGTTCTACAGTTGTAATTGCTAGGTTGAATCTTTACTATTGAATAACTATGTGACATTGAAAAAATTATTTAATATTTCTGTGCTGTTTTCTCATTTTTAAATGAGGTTAATTACAGTACCTCCATCATAAAAGTATGGTGAGAATTAACTAATGTTGCTTTGAAAAGTGCCAACACAGAATAAGGTCTCAATCTCAATTGTTAGTCATCATCATTTACCTTTCAGTTGGTTGGAGTATATCGTTAACAATTTGATTCAAAGGAAATTTTTGTATGTTTTATTTCCTGAGATATTGCACATGTTACTGTATCTACCTAATGCCACAGAGTTAAAGGAGAGTTTGGCTATTTGGACATTTTACAACATTTTTCTGCCATTTTCTTCATGGAAGGAAAACCATGGAAAAGCACTATGTGACCAACCCTGGTGGTCTAAGAGTCATCTGTTTTTTCTCCCTCTGGAAAAGCTAGATAATTACTTTCTTTATTTCCTTTGCCTTTACTCATTCTGGTAAATGAGTTATAAGGGAAAGTCTGCCTGAGGCTTTTAGGAAATATATCTCCTCTCTGATGAAAAGAGAGAGACAGTTTAAAAGAGCTCCCTCATCAACTTTCAACCCCTCCATAGTAGGTAGAATAATGATCCCCCAAACGTGACCTTGTCCTAATCTCTGGAACTTATGAATATGTTACATTAAATGACAAAAGGGATTCTACAGATATAATCAAGGATATGTCTTTGATATGGATTATCCAGGAGGATCTAATCTACTCACAAGAGTCTTTAAAATCAGACAAACATTCCTAACTGTTGTCAGAGAGTGATGTGATGATAAAGAAGGGTCTTGAAGTATGATGTGAGAATGACTCATACATCCATTGTTGGTTTTGAAGATGGAGTAAGTGATCATGAGCCAAAGAATGCAGACAGCCTCTAGACACTGAAAAAGGCAAATAAAAGGATCCTCACAAACCTCCAGGAGGAAAGCAGCCCTGCTAACATTTTGATTTTAGTATAGTCAAATCAATGTCAGATTTCTGATCTACAGAACTAAAAAATAATTTGTGTTGCTTAGATTACTGGATTTGTAATTATTTCTTATGGCAGCAATAAGACACTTATATACTCCCCCCTTCCTGCATGAAAACATGCATTTTATAGAACTGCATAAGAATATGATGTCTAATGTCCACAGCTTTCCTGATGTCAAAAGAATTGCAGACATAAGAACCTGAAATAATGGATTTGCTAAGACAATCCTGAAATTGCTTACCTGCAATTGCCTTTTTCCTTATGAAAATAGTAAATATTTTTAAGATTTCTGTTCCAATTGCCTTCTTGTTTGATATCTTACAGTTTATCAATTTTCTTGGGAGTTATTTTTTTACATTATTATTCTTCTTTTATGATTATTAGGTTTTTATATACAATAAATTTTTGTCAGAAGTGTACAGCTTGAGATCAGAGTGCAGACAGCAGAAGCAAGAACTATAATTCTGCAGCCTGTGGAACGAATACCACATTCACAGAAAGACAGACAAAATGAAAAGGGAGATAACTTTGTACCACGTGAAGGAACAAGATAAAACCCCAGAAAAAAAACTAAATGAAGTGGAGATAGGCAACCTTCCAGATAAAGAAATCAGAATAATGATAGTGAAGAAGATCCAGGACCTTGGAAAAAGAATGGAGGCAAAGATCGAGAAGACAAAAAAAATGTTTAACAAAGAAAGAACTAGAAGAAGTAAAGAAACAACAACCAGAAGAATTAAAGAACAACAACAACAAAAAAAATCCAGAGATAAACAATACAATAAATGAAATGAAAAATACACTACAAGTAATCAATAGCAGAATAACTAAGGCAGAAGAACAGATAAGTGACCTGGAAGACACAATGGTGGAATTCACTGCCATGGAACAGAATAAATAAAAAAGAATGAAAGGAAATGAAGACAGCCAAAAAACCTCTAGGACAACATTAAACACAACAAAATTCACATTATGTGGTTCCCAGAAGGAGAAGAGAGAGGGAGAGGACCAGAGAAAATATTTGAAGAGATTATAGTTGAAAACTTCCCTAACATGGGAAAGAAAATAGTCACCCACGTCCAGGAAGTGCAGAGAGTCCCAGGCAAGATAAACCGAAGGAGAAACATGCCAAGACACATAGTAATCAAATTGACAAATTTAAAGACAATTAAAAATTACTGAAAGCAAAAATGGAAAAATGACAAATACAAGGGAACTCCCATAAGGTTAACATC
This sequence comes from Kogia breviceps, assembly GCF_026419965.1. Taxonomy (NCBI): domain Eukaryota; kingdom Metazoa; phylum Chordata; class Mammalia; order Artiodactyla; family Physeteridae; genus Kogia; species Kogia breviceps. The sequence continues at coordinate 29,236,320 of NC_081328.1, forward strand.
TGATTTCTCAGCAGAAATTCTATAAGCCAGAAGGGAGTAGCATGACATATTTAAAGTGATGAAAGGAAAGAACCTACAACCAAGATTACTCTACCCAGCAAGGATCTCATTCAGGTTCAATGGAGAAATCAAAAGCTTTACAGACAAGCAAAAGCTAAGAGAATTCAGCACCACCAAACCAGCTGTACAACAAAGGCTAAAGGAACTTCTCTAAATGGGAAGCAAAAGAGAAGAAAAGGACCTACAAAAACAAACCCATAACAATTAAGAAAATGGTAATAGAAACATACATATTGATAATTACCTTAAATGTAAATGGATTACATGTTCCAAGCAAAAGACACAGGCTCACTGAATGGGTACAAAAACAAGACCCATATGTATTGTCTCCACAGGAGACCCACTTCAGACCTAGGGACACATACAGACTGAAAGTGAAGGGATGGGAAAAGATATGCCATGCAAAAGGAAATCAAAGGAAAGCTGGAGTAGCAATATTCATATTATATACAATAGATTTTAAAATAAAGAATGTTACAAGAGACAAGGAAGGACACTACATAATTATCAAGGGATCAATCCAAGAAGAAGATATAACAATTATAAATATATATGCACCAACTTAGGAGCACCTCAATACATAAGGCAACTGTTAACAGATATAAAAGAGGAAAACGATAGTAGCACAATAATGGGGGGGGACGTTAACACCTCACTTACACCAATGGACACATCATCCAGAGAGAAAATTAATAAAGAAACACAAGCTTTAAATGACACACTAGACCAGATAGATGTCATTGATATTTATAGGACATTCCATCCCAAAACAACAGATTACACTTTCTTCTCAAGGGCATGTGGAACATTCTCCAGGTTAGATCACATAGTGAGTCACAAATAAAGCCTCAGTAAATTTACGAAAATTGAAATCATATCAAGCATCTTTTCTGACCACAATGCTATGAGATTAGAAATCAATTAGAGGGGGAAAACATAAAAAACACAAACACATGGAGGCTAAACAATACATTACTAAATAACCAAGAGATCACTGAAGAAATCAAAGAGGAAATCAAAAAATCCCTAGAGACAAATGACACTGAAAACACGATGATTTAAAACGTGTGGGATGTAGCAAAAGCAGTTCTAAGAGGGAAGCCTACCTCAAGAAACAAACAAACAAAAAAATTCAAATAAACAACCTAAAGTTACACCTAAAGCAACTAGAAGAAGAATAAACAAAATCCAATGTTAGTAGAAGGAAAGAAATCATAAAGATCAGAGAAGAAATAAATGAAATAGAAACAAAGAAAACAATAGCAAAAATCAATAAAACTAAAAGCTGGCTTTTTGAGAAGATAAATAAAATTGAAAAACCTCTAACCAGACTTATCAAGAAAAAGAAGGAGAGGACTCAAATCAATAAAATTAGAAATGAAAAAGGAGAAGCTACAGTGGACACCACAGAAATCCAGAGCATCCTAAAAGACTACTATAAGAAACTCTATACCAATAAAATGCACAATCTGGAAGAAATGGACAAATTCATTGAAAGGTATAAACTTCCAAGACTGAACCAGGAAGAAATAGAAAATATGAACAGACCAATCACAAGTAATGAAATTGAAAGTGTGATTAAAAATCTTCCAACAAACAAAAGTCTAAGACCATATGGTTTCACAGGTGAATTCTATCAAATATTTAGAGAAGAGATAACGCCCATCCTCCTCAAACACTTCCAAAAAATTGCAGAGTAAGGAACACTCTCAAACTCATTCTATGAGGCCACCATCATCCTGATACCAAAACCAGACAAAGATACTACAAAAAAAAGAAAATTACACACCAACATCACTTATGAATATAGATGCAAAAATCCTCAACAAAATACTAGCAAACAGAACCAGCAACACGTTAAAATGATCATAAAACATAATCAAGTGGGATTTAGCCCCAGGATGCAAGGATTCTTCAATATACACAAATCAATCAATGTGATACACCATATAAACAAATTGAATAATAAAAATGATATCATCTCAATAGATGCAGAAAAAGCTTTTGACAAAATTCAACACCCATTTATGATAAAAACTCTCCAGAGAGTGGGCATAGAGGGAAGCTACCTCAACACAATAAAGGCCATATATGACAAACCCACAGCAAACATCATTCTCAATGGTGAAAAACTGAAAGCATTTCCTCTAAGATCAGGAACAAGACAAGGATGTCCACTCTCACCACTATTATTCAACATAGTTTTGAAAGTCCTATCCACAGCAATCAGAGAAGAAAAAGAAATAAAAGGAATGCAAATTGGAAAAGAAGAAGCAAAACTGTCACTGTTTGCAGATGACATGATACTATACATAGGGAATCCTAAAGTTGCCACCAGAAAAACCACAAGGGCTAAACATTTGTAAAGTTGCAGTAAAGAAAATTAATGCACAGAAATCTCTTGCATTCCTATACACTAACAGCAAATGATCAGAAAGAGAAATTAAGGAAACAATCCAATTTACCATTGCAACTAAAAGAATAAAATACCTAGGAATAAACCTACTTAAGGAGGTAAAAGACATGTACTCAAAAACCTATAAGACATTACTGAAAGAAATCAAAGATGACACAAACAGATGGAGAAATATACCAGGTTACTGGATTGGAAGAATAAATGTTTTGAATATGACTATAGTACGCAAAGTAATTTACAGATTAAAGGCAATCCCTATCAAATTACCAGTGGCATTTTTTATAGAATTAGAACAGAAAATCTTAAAACTTTTATGGAGACAAAAAAGACCCCAAATAGCCAAAGTAGAATTCAGGGGAAAAAATGGAGCTGGATGAATCAGACTCCCTGGCTTCAGACTCTACTACAAAGCTACAGTAATCAAGACAATATGGAACTGGCACAAAAACAGAAATATATAAATGGAACATGATAGAAAGCCCAGAGGTAAACCCATGCACCTGTGGTCAACTAATCTATGGCAAAGGAGACAATGATATACAATGGAGAAAAGACAGTTTCTTCCATAAGGGTCATGGGAAAACTGGGCAGCTACATGTAAAAGAATGAAATTAGAACACTCCTTAACACCATACACAAAAATAAACTCCAAATGGATTACAGACCTAAATGTAAGACCAGACACTATAAAACTCATAGAGAAAAACATAGGAAGAACACTCTGTGACATAAATCACATCAAGAGTTTTTTTGGTCCATCTCCTACAGTAATGCAAATAAATACAAAAATAAACAAACTGGGACCCTAATGAAACTTAAAACTTTTGCAAAGCAAAGGAAACTACAAACAAGATGGAAAGACAATGCTCAGAATGGCGAAAATATTTGCAAATGAATCAACAGACAAAGAATTAATCTCCAAATTATATAAACAACAGATGCAGCTCAATATTAAAAAACAAAACAACCCCATCAAAAAATAGGCAGAAGACCTAAATAGGCATTTCTCCAAAGAAGACATACAGATAGGCAAGAAGCCCATGAAAAGCTGCTCAACATCACTAATTATGAGAGAAATGTGAATCAAAACTACAATGAGTTATCACCTCACACCAGTAAGAATGGGCATAATCAGAAAATTGACAAACAAATGCTGGAGAAAGTGTGGAGAAAATGGAACCCTCTTGCACTGTTGGTGGGAATGTAAATTGATACAGCCACTATGGAGAACAGTAGGGAGGTTCCTTAAAGAACTAAAAATAGAATTACCATATGACCCAGCAATCCTACTATTGGGAATATACCCTGAGAAAACCACAATTCAAAATGACACATGCACTCCAATGTTCATTGCAACACAATTTACAATAGCCAGGTCATGGAAGCAACTTAATGTCCATCGACAGATGAATGGATAAAGAAGATGTGGTACATATATACAATGGAATATTACTCAGCCATAAAAAGGAATGAAATTGGGTCATATGTAGAGATGTGGATGGATCTAGAGACTGTCATACAGAGTGTAGTAAGTCAGGAAGAGAAAAAAAATCATATATTAATGCATATATGTGGAACCTAGAAAAATGGTACAGGTGAACCAGTTTGTAAGGCACAAATAGAGACACAAATGTAGAGAACAAACTTATGAACACCAAGGGGAAAAGTGACAGCATGCTTGTGGTAGTGGAATGATTTGGGAGATTGGGGTTGACATATATACACAAATTTGTATAAAATAGATAACTAATAAGAACCTGCTGTATAAAAAATAAATAAAATTAAATTCAAAAATTCAAGAAAATAAAAAAAAATACAATTTTATATATTTTGGTAATTGTATATAATTGTGTAAACACTACCAAAATTAAGCTGTGGAAAAATTCCTTTGTCCTTGAAAGTTTATACTAAAATCTCTCTCCTGGGCTTCCCTGGTGGCGCAGTGGTTGAGAATCCGCCTGCCGATGCAGGGGACACGGGTTCGTGCCCCGGTCCGGGAAGATCCCACATGCCGCGGAGCAACTAAGCCCGTGAGCCATGGCCGCTAGGCCTGCGTGTCCGGAGCCTGTGCTCCGCAACGGGAGAGGCCACAACAGTGAGAGGCCCGCATACCGCAAAAAAAAAAAAAATAAAAAAAAAAAAAATAAAAAAAATAAAATCTCTCTCCTCTCCCAAGCCCAAAACACTGATCTACTTTCTGCCATGATAGTTTTATAATTTCTACAATTCTTTGTAAGTTGATCCACACACACACCGTCTTTTGTATTTTTCTTTCAGGTAGAAAAATGTTTTTGAGATTTTCCATGCTATTCTCTGCATAAGTATTTTATTTTTATTATTGAGTAGCAATTCATTGCAGAAATAAACCACATTTTGCTTACCCATTCAGCAGTGGAAAAAGGTTTATTTTTTTCCAATTTACAGTAGTAATAAGTAATGTTGTAATGAACATCCACATCCACTTCTTTGTGTGAAAATATAATTTCATTTCTGTTGAGTGGTAATGCTTTGTCATATGAAAAATATGTGACGATTTTCATAAAGTACTTCCAACCTTTTTTTCCAAAATGAGTGTGCCATTTGCATTCCCATCAGCAATATATAAGAATTATAATTTCATCACATCCTAGCTTATTCTTGGTATTACTAGTCTTTTTCACTTTAGTCACTTTAGTATTAGTAGCATCCCATGTCATTTAATTTGCATTTCCTTGATGACTAGTGTTGTTGAGCATCTTTACATGGGCTCATTAATTATTTGTGTATCTGTATATCTTCTTTTGTGAAGTGTGTGTTTAAATGTTTTTGAATACACACATATATATTTTCAATCATAAGAGATTAATATATTGTGTACAACTGTTTTTATTGAAATATAGTTAATTTACAATGTGGTATAAGTATCAAGTGTACAGCAAAGTAATTGTTTTATTTATATATATATATATATACACACACACATATATATATTCTTTTTCAGATTATTTTCCATTATAGGTTATTACAAGATATTGAATATAATTCCTTGTGCTTTACAGTAGGTACTTGTTGTTTACCTATTTTATATACAGTAGTATGTATTAATCCCAAAATTCTAATTTATTCTGTAAAGCTTTGATTTATGTTTTACAAGTTTTTCCAAGTCTATGGACTGTTTTTTTTTTTTATTTTTTTAACTATGTTTTTAAGAGAAAATTGTTTAAACTTGATAAATTCAATTGCATCATTATTTTCCTTTTGTTTTTGGGCTTTGGTGTCCACAAATTGCCTATCCCAGTAACACAATATTTTACTGATGTCATATCCATAAAAATATTTTAACTATTATTTTGCAATCATTTCAAGTTTACAGAAAAGTTGTAAAGATACTGTAGAGAGTCAACATGATCATGATGCATGAACTTAAATTAAGAAATTAACATTGGTATAACATTGTTAAGCAAAATAAGGACTTTATTTAGATTTTATCAGTTTTTCCAATAAATTTTAGGTTTTTGTTTGTTTGTTTTTTACTAAGTACTTTTTATCTGTTCCAGTATCTAATTCAGGCTTAAATTTAGTTGTAACATTTCCTTAGTCTGCTCCAATCTTAATAGCTTCTCATTCTGTCCTCATTTTTCATTATTTTGACACTTATTTTTAACATCTTTAATGGAGTATAATTGCTTTACAATGGTGTATTAGTTTCTGCTTTATAACAAAGTGAATCAGTTATACGTATACATATATCCCCATATCTCTTCCCTCTTGCATCTCTCTCCCTCCCACCCTCCCTATCCCACCTCTCTAAGTGGTCACAAAGCAGCGAACTGATCTCCCTGAGCTATGCGGCTTCTTCCCACTAGCTATCTATTTTACATTTGGTAGTGTATATAAGTCCATGCCACACTCACTTTGTCCCAGCTTACCCTTCCCCCTCCCTATATCTTCAAGTCCATTCTCTAGTAGTAGGTCTGCATCTTTCTTCTTATCTTGCCCCTACATTCTTCATGACCATTTTTTTTTCTTAGATGCCATATATATGTGTTACCATATGGAATTTGTTTTTCACGTTCTGACTTACTTCACGCTGTATGACAGCGTGAGTAATCCAACTCACTACAAATAACTCAATTTCATTTCATTTTATGGCTGAGTAATTCCACTGTATATATGTGCCACATCTTCTTTATCCACTCATCTGTTTATGGACACTTGGGTTGCTTCCAGGTCCTGGCTATTGTAAATAGAGCTGCAATGAACATTGTGGTACATGATATCTTTGAATTATGGTTTTCTCAGGGTGTATGCCAGTAGTGAGATTTCTGGGTGGTATGGTAGTTCTATTTTTAGTTTTTTAAGGAACCTCCATACTGTTCTCCATAGTAGCTGTATCAATTTACATTCCCACCAACAGTGCAAGAGGGTTCCCTTTTCTTCACACCCTGTCCAGCATTTATTGTTTGTAGATTTTTAGTTGATGGCCATTCTGACTGGTTTGAGATGATACCTCATTATAGTTTTGATTTGCAATTTTCTAATGATTTATGACGTTGAGCATTCTTTCATGTGTTTGTTGGTAATCTATATATCTTCCTTGGAGAATGTCTATTTACGTCTCCTGCCCATTTTTGGATTGGGTTGTTTATTTTTTGATATTGAGCTGCATGAGCTGCTTGTAAGTTTTGGAGATTAATCCTTTGTCAGTTGCTTCATCTGAAAATATTTTCTCCCATTCTGAGGGCTGTTTCTTCACCTTCCTTAAGTTTTCCTTTCCTGTGAGAAACATTTTAAGTTTCAGTAGGTTACATTTGTTTATTCTTGTTTTTATTTCCATTTCTCTAGGAGGTGGGTCAGAAAAGATCATGCTGTGATTTATGTAATAGAGTGTTCTGCCTATATTTTTGTCTAAGAGTTTGATAGTGTCTGGCCTTACATTTAGGTCTTTAATCCATTTGGAGTTTATTTCTGTGTATAGTGTCAGGGAGTGTTCTAAATTCATTCTTTTACATGTAGCTGTCCAGTTTTCCCAGCACCACTTATCGAAGAGGCTGTCTTTTCTCCACTGTATATTTTTACCTCCTTTATCAAAGATAAGGTGACCATATGTGTGTGGGTTTATCTCTGGGCTTTCTATCCTGTTCCATTAATCTATATTTCTGATTTTTTTGCCAGTACCATGCTGTTTTATTTACTGTAGCTTTGTAATATAGTCTAAAGTCAGGGAGCCTGATTCCTTCAGCTCCATTGTTCTTTCTTAAGATGGCTTAGGCTATTCAGAGTCTTTTGTGTTTCCATACACATTGTGAATTTTTTGTTCTAGTTCTGTGAAAAATGCCAGTGGTAGTTTGATAGGGATTGCATTGAATCTGTAGATTGCTTTGGGTGGTATTGTCATTTTCACAATGTTGATTCTTCCAATCTAAGAAGATGGTATATCTCTCCCGCTATTTGTATCATCTTTAATTTCTTTCATCAGTGCCATAATTTTCTGGAAACAGGTCTTTTGTCTCCTTATATAAGTTTATTCCTAGATATTTTATTTTTTGTTGCAATGGTAAATGGGAGTGTTTTCTAAATTTCACTTTCAGATTTTCATCATTAGTGTATCAGAATGCAAGAATTTTCTGTGCATTAATTTTGTAAACTGCTACTTTACCAAAATCATTGATTCCTCTAGTAGTGTTCTGGTAGCATCTTTAGGATTCTCTATGTATAATATCAGGCCATCTGCAAGCATTGACAGCTTTACTTCTTCTTTTCTAATTGGATTCCTTTTATTTGTTTTTCTTCTCTGATTGCTGTAGCTAAAACTTCAAAAACTATGTTGAATAACAGTGGTGAAAGTGGGCAACCTTGTCTTGTTCCTGATCTTAGAGGAAATGGTTTCAGTTTTTCACCATTGAGGACGATGTTGGCTGTGGGTTTCTCATATATGGCCTTTATTATGTTGAGGTAAGTTCCCTTGAAGCCTACACTCTGGAGGGTTTTTATCATAAATTGGTGTTGAATTTTGTTGAAAACTTTCTCTGTATCTATTGAGATGATCATATGGTTTTTCTTCTTCAATTTGTTAATATGGTGTATCACACTGATTGATTTGCATATATTGAAGAATCCTTGCATTACTGAAATAAACCCTACTTGATCATTTTGCGTGATCCTTTTAACATGCTGTTGGATTCTGTTTGCTAGTATTTTGTTGAGGGTTTTTGCATCTAAGTTGATCAGTGATATTGGCCTGTCATTTTCTTTCTTTGTGACACCTTTGTCTGGTTTTGGTATCAGAGTGATGGTGGCCTTAAAATGAGTTTGAGAATGTTGCTCCCTCTGCTGTATTTTGGGAGAGTTTGAGAAGGATAGGTGTTAGTTCTTCTCTAAATGATTGATAGAATTCCCTTGTGAAGTCCTCTGGTCCTGAGCTTTTGTTTGTTGGAAGATTTTAATCACAGTTTCAATTTCAGTGCTTGTGATTTGTCTGTTCATAGTTTCTATTTCTTCCTGGTTCAGTCTCGGCAGCTTGTGCATTTCTAAGAATTTGTACATTTCTTCCAGGTTGTCCACTTAATTGGCATATAGTTTCTTGTAGTAGTCTTTCATGATCCTTTGTATTTCTGCAATGTCAGTTGTTACTTCTTATTTTTCATTTCTAATTCTATTGATCTGTGTCTTCTCCTTTTTTTTTTTTTTCCATACATGGGCCTCTCACTGTTGTGGCCTCTCCCGTTGCAGAGCACAGGCTCCAGACGCACAGGCTTAGTGGCCATGGATCACGGGCCCAGCCACTCATGGCATGTGGGATCCTTCCAGACTGGGGCATGGACCCATATCTCCTGCATTGGCAGGCGGACTCTCAACCACTGTGCCACCAGGGAAGCCCAGTCTTCTCCCTTTGTTTCTTGATGAGTGTGGTTAATGGTTTTTCAGTTTTGTTTATCTTTTCTAAGACCCAGCTTTTAGTTTTATTGATTTTTGCTATTGTTTCCTTCACTACTTTTCCATTTATTTCTGATCTGATCTTTATGACTTATTTCCTTCTGCTAACTTTGCCGGTGTTTTGTTCTTCTTTCTATAATTGCTTTAAGTGTAAGGTTAGGTTATTTATTTGAGATGTTTCTTGTTTCTTAAGGTAAGATTGTATTGCTATAAACTTCCCTCTTAAAACTGCTCTTGCTGCATCCCATAGGTATTGGATGGTGGTGTTTTCATCGTCATTTGTTTCTAGATATTTTATGATTTCCTCTTTGATTGCTTCAGTGATCTCTTTCTTATTAAGTAGTGTATTGTTTAGCCTCCATATGATTGTATTTTTTACACATTTTTTCCTGTAATTGATATCTAGTCTCATAGCATTGTGGTTGGATAAGATAGTTGATACAATTTCAATTTTCTTAAATTTACCAATGCTTGATTTGTGACCTGAGCTATGGTCTATCCTGGAGAATGTTCCATGAGCACTTGAGAAGAAAGTGCATTCTGTTTTTATTGGATGGAATGTCCTATAAATGTCAATTAAGTCCATCTTGTTTAATGTATCATTTAAAGCTTGTGTTACTGTTAAAGTTTGTGTTTCCTTATTTATTTTCATTTTGGATGATCTGTCCATTGGTGACAGTAGGGTATTAAAGTCCCTTACTATGATTGTGTTACTGTTGATTTACTCTTTCATGGCTGTTAGTATTTGCCTTATGTATTGGGATGCTCCTATTTGGGGTGCATAAATATTTACAATTCTTATATATTCGTCCTGGATTGGTGTCTTGATTATTATGTATTGTCCTTCTTTGTCTCTTGTAATAGTCTGTTTTAAAATCTATTTTGTCTGATATAAGAATTGCTACTCCAGCTTTGTTTTGATTTCCATTTGCATGGAATATCTTTTTCCATCCCTTCACTTTCAGTCTGTATGTGTCCTTAGGTCTGAAGTGGGTCTCTTGTAGACAGCATATATACGGGTCTTGTTTCTGTATCTATTCAGCCACTCTGTGTCTTTTGTTTGGTGCATTTCATCCATATACATTTAAGGCAATTATCTATATGTATGTTCGTATTACCATTTTCTTAATTGTTTTCTGTTTGTTATTTTAGACCTTTTCCTTCTCTTGTGTTTCTTGCCCAGAGAAGTTCCTTTAGCATTTGTTGTAAAGCTGGCATGGTGGTCCTGAATTCTCTTAGTTTTTGCTTGTCTGTAAAGGTTTTGATTTCTCTGTCAAAACTGAATGAGATTCTGGCTGAGTAGAGTAATCGTGGTTGTAGATTTTTCCCTTCATCCCTTTAAATATGTCCTGCCAGTCCCTTCTCTCTTGCACAGTTTCTGCTGAAAGATCAGCTGTTAACCTTATGGGGATTCCCTTGTGTGTTATTTGTTGTTTTCCCCATTTGCTTTTAATATTTTTTCTTTGTATTTAATTTTTGATAGTTTGATTAATATGTGTTTTGGCATCTTTCTCCTTGGATATATACTGTATGGGACTCTCTGTGATTCCTGGACTTGCTTAACTATTTCCTTACCTATATTAGGGAAGTTTTCAATTATAATCTCTTCAAATATTTTCTTGGTCCCTTTCTTTTTCTCTTCTTCTTCTGCAACCCCTATAATTCAAATGTTGGTGCATTTAATGTTGTCCCAGAGGTCTCTGAAACTGTCCTCAATTTTTTTCATTCTTTTTCCTTTATTCTGCTCTGCTGTAGTTATTTCCCTTGTTTTATTTCCCAGTCACTTATCCATTCTTCTGCCTCAGTTATTCTGCTATTGATCTCTTCTAGAGAATTTTTAATTTGATTTATTGTATTGTTCATCACTGTTTGCTTGCTCTTTAGTTCTTCTAGGTCTTTTTAAAATATTTCTTGTGTTTTCTCCATTGTATTTCCAAGATTTTGCATCATCTTTACTATCATTATTCTGAATTCTTTTTCAGATACACTGCCTATTTCCTCTTCATATGTTTGGTCTGGTGGATTTTTGACCTGCTCCTTCTTCTGCTGTGCGGTTCTCTGTCTTCTCATTTTGCTTAACTTACTGTGTTTGGGGTCTCCTTTTCACAGGCTTCAGGTTCATAGTTCCCATTGTTTTTGGTGTCTGCCCCCAGTGACTAAGGTTGGTTCAGTGAGTTGTGTAGGCTTCTTGGTGGTTGGGAGTAGTGACTGTTTCTGTGGATGAGGCTGGATCTTGTCTTTCTGTTGGGTAGATCCACCTATTGTGGTGTGTTTGGGGGTGTCTGTGGCCTTATTATGCTTTTAGGCAGCCTCTCTACTAATGGGTGGGGTTGTGTTCCTCTCTTGCTAGTTGTTTGGCATAGGGTTTCCAGCACTGTAGCTTTCTAGTCATTGACTGCAGCTGCGTCTTGGTGTTGAGATGGAGATCTCTGGGAGATTTTCACCACTTGATACTATGTGGAGCTGGGAGGTCACTTGTTAACCAACATTCTGAACTTGGCTCTCCTGCCTCAGAGACACAGCCCTGACACCTGGCTAGGGCACCAAAAGCCTGTCATCCACATGGCTCAGAATAAAAGGGAGAAAAAAAAGAAAGAATGGAGATAAAATAAAATAAAATAAAGTTCAATTTAAAAGTTATTAAGATAAAAAATAATTATCAAAAAGATTTAATTAATAAAAAAAAAGAAAGAAGGAAGAGAGCAACCAAACCAAAAAACCCATCCACCAATGTTAACAAGAGCTAAAAGCTATACTAAAAACAGAACAAAACAAAACAAAAACCTGACAGAACTGTAGGACAAAGGTAAAAGCAAAGCTATATAGACAGGGCTTCCCTGGTGGCGCAGTGGTTGAGAATCCGCCTGCCGATGCAGGGGACACGGGTTCGTGCCCTGGTCCGGGAAGATCCCACATGCCGCGGAGCGACTGGGCCCGTGAGCCATGGCCGCTAGGCCTGCGCGTCCGGAGCCTGTGCTCCGCAACGGGAGAGGCCACAGCAGTGAGAGGCCCGCATACCAAAAAAAAAAAAAAAAAAAAAAAAGCTATATAGACAAAATCACACACAAAAGCATACACATATACACTCATAAAAAGAGAAAAAGGGAAAAAATATATATATATCATTGCTCCCAAAATCCACCTGCTCAATTTGGGATGATTCTTTTTCTATTCAGGTATTCCACAAATGCAGGGTACATCAAGTTGATTGTGGAGATTTAATCCACTGCTCCTGTGGCTGCTGGGAGAGATTTCCTTTTCTCTTCTTTGTTTGTACAGCTCCTGGGTTTGAGGTCTGGATTTGGCCTAGCCTCTGTGTGTAGTTCACCTGAGTGTGTCTTTTCTTCAGCCAGAAAGGATGGCATTAAAGGAGCAGCTGATTTGGGGGCTCTGGCTCACTCAGGCCAGGGGGAGTTAGGGGTATGGAATTCAGGGCTAGCCTGCGGCAGCAGAGGCCAGTGTAACATGGAGCCAGCATGAGACAACTGTGTGTTCTTCCGGGAAATTGTCCCTGTATCAGAGGACCCTGGCAGTGGCAGGCTGCACAGACTCCTGGGAGGGGAGGTGTGGATAGTAACCTGTGCTTGCACACAGGTTTCCTGGTGGCTGCAGCAGCAGTCTTAGCATCTCTTCTCATGCCTGTCTCTGGGGTCCAGGTTAAAGCCGTGACTTGTGCCTGTCTCTGGAGCTCCATTAAGTGGTGGTCTTAATCCCCTCTCCTCGCACACCAGGAAACAAATAGGCAAGAAAATGTCCCGTGCCTTTTAAGCAGCCCAAGACTTTTTCCCAGACTCCTTCCCAGCTAGCTCTGGTGCACTAGCCCCCTTCAGACTGTGTTCATGCAGCCAACCCCAGTTTTCTCCCTGGGATCTGATCTCCAAAGCCCAAGTCTCAGCTCCCACTCCCCACTCATCCCAGCGGGTGAGCAGACAAGCCTCTCAGGCTGATGAGTGTTTGTCGGCATTGATCCTCTGTGTGGGAACTTCTCTGCTTTGCCCTCTGCACCCCTGTTGTTGTTCTCTTCCATGGCTCTGAAGTTTCCCCCTCCACCACCCACAGTCTCTGCCCGCAAAGGGGTTTCCTAGTGTGTGGAAACCTTTTCTCCTTCACAGCTTCCTCCCACTGGTGCAGGTCCTGTCCCTATTCTTTTGTCTCTCTCTTTTTTTTTTTTTTTTCTTTTGCCCTACCCAGGTACGTGGGCAAAAGAAAAAAAATAGAAGGAGGTCTGAGATCTTCTGCCAGCATTCAGTAGATGTTCTGTAGGAGTTGTTGCACATATAGATGTATTTCTGATGTATTTCTGGGGAGGAAGGTGATCTCCACATCTTACCCTTCCAATATCTTGAAGCTCCTCCTATTTAGACACTTAAAAACACTTGGTTAAGTACATTATAGAAATATAACTTATAGAAATGTCCCTCCATTTGGATTTATCTGATGTTTTCCTATACTTAGGCTAGGGTTATGATTTTGGGACAGGTTGGATGAAACCACAGAGATAAAATAGTGTTCTCATGACAACATGTCAGGGATTCCTTTAATGTCAGCATGATGACTGGTTATGTTAATGTTGTTAACCTTGATCACTTTTTAGGGTGATATCTGCTAGATTTCTCTCCATCTGTAAAGTTACTGTTTTTCTTTTTCCATACTCTATTTGTTAATAATCTAAAAATTATGTTAGAACCTGTGTTTGCTTTAATTTCACTGGATGTGTAAAGTACCAACTATCTAAAATATTTTTCTTCATGACACATTTTACATTTGAAAATTATTAGGCAATATTTTCAAGTAATTTAGCAGTTTTCTTAAAAGAAAGTAAACATATACACTTATACTATCTTATTCAAAATGGTCCATGGTTGCTATACTTTTAAAATTACTATTCCTGTTTTGTATTTCATTTCAGCCTCAATTTAGTTAAAGTTAGTTTAATGGAATTCTAACAGCAGCAGTGTTAGCTGTTGCTTGGTAATTTCTTGTTTTAAAGATGCTTGCCTTTAGTTTAGCCTCATTTTACATTTATAATTTGTTTATCTAAACTTTTTTAGGTTTCAAAAATGAGTCAACATCCTGATTTGAAGACTAAGTAAGAAATAAGTGAAGGATTTTAATTCATATATTTTTGGCAATCTTCTGATTTTTATATGCTTTTTCCTCCATTCTTGCCTCCCTTGAATTTCATGAAGACTTGTGTTCTAGTTAGATGATGTTTTCTAATTATATTTCCCAGTTGACTGACACATAATTAATGTTTGTTAAATACTGATTACTGGTTGGTTTTGATGACAGGGGGAAATAGTCGTATTTTTGTAAAAGATTAGTATCAGTTGACTAGAAATTAACATATGATTGAGTTTGTTTTCAGACTTAGATCATGAATACAAATGAAACCGTAGCATAGGGAAGTGGAAATAGCATGGCAGTTGGAGTAAAAAAAATGAATTCCTGGTTGTGACTGAAGTGTTTATTATTTTATTATCTGGTTGTCCTTAGGCAAGTCATTTATTAACCTAAATTTATTTAGTGGTTTCCTTTACAAAAAATCATATAAATGTATGTTTGTATTAATTTTTGTACTAATAATCCTAAAAGAATTAAAATCATGTCTATTTCTCATATACTAGTTATCTCTATTGCTTTATGATAATCACATCTTATCTCCATGTACTAATTATTTTTCTAAAGATAATTGATTTTTTTAATATACAGAGTACATAATTATTGGAATTTTATATAAAAATAAGGCTGGAGTTTTTTCCATTATATTTTAGAAAAAAATAAGAAGTTTTCTTAAGGGTCTAAGTGCATAAATAACTCATTTCAAATAATTTGCAGGAATGTCTAATTTTTAAAGACTCTGCAGGCTGGAAGTTACCTAGGATAAAAGTCTAGTTTACTTATTTTCCATATTGAACACATAGGTGAATTTGCTTATTATCAAGGTAAGAAACCAGATAATTTAAGAAACATATCAGGGTTTTGTGAACAGAAACATACTGTCAATTGGTCCATGTGACTCATGTACACATTTAGGCAAAATAAATAGAGCTTACATGTGTTTGGATGAGTGGTGCTTCCTTAATCTCCTCAACTGAAATAGTTATCTATCTTTTATATCCTCAGAGCACTTTGTCTTAGCTCTTTTGACACAAGTATGGCCTGCCTTGTTTGAACTTAATTACTATGTATAATCAGTCATGAGGCTAGGGCTATTGGTTGGATAAATAAGCTAATAGTTTCAATAATTACTAACATATAGATAAGGGGGATTGCTGTACCTTATGGTAGAAATGGGCTAGAAATTATTTTGTTTTATGGTGGAAGCTGGTAATTATATTTCCTGCTCATAAAGGGATCACTACATTCAAAGTTATTGAAAGTTGTGGGATGAGTTTAAAGTAATTGTAAAGAGACCTAGTAAGTTTGTTGAACCAATGAATATAATGATATAATTATTAGTGATCAAGTTTGTCCTTTATAGTCGTGGATAGTCATTATTTTTTTTTGATGTGAGTTGAACTAATCACTGTTGAATAGAAAATATATGGTTGTTAATCAGTTGATTGGGTGTAGAGAATAAAATATTTGGGAACATAATATCTAAAATAACTATAGGCAGCCCTATTATTGTTAGGGTAATCATATATATATATATATATTTTTTAATTTTTCTTCAAAACTAGGCTGTCTATGCTGTGAACAACTGGAGGAGAGAAACTCTGTCTTGTATATATTTTTTCTTCATTAAGTCCAGTACAATTTCTTACACATAGAAGGGCTCCATATACACTTTTCAACTGATATTTAAACATATGTATTTTATCGTTTAGTGTTTCTCTAGGAAACAGCTTGACTTTCCTAGAATGTAGTATTTGATATGTAAAAAGGTTTAATTATCAGATAAAATGTAATTAATAATTTTACATTTATTTCATTAATGCTCTCAGCTTATTAACTCTGGGTCATCATTTGCATAATGTTCACAAAATATACCTGTAATATTTAAGCTGTAAAGTCAGATGTTAAAATCACATACTGATATTTCATATTTTTTAAATAAATGAACTTATATATAGGAGCAGTTTATCCTTGATGTCAAGCAATGTTGCTTTTTTTCCCTTAAGCAATTTAAATTATAATTTCCCCTCAGATTTTAAAAGCACTAAGATGTGTTATATTGAATAAAATCAACTCTGCTTGGAAAAAGAATGATACATTTCATACAGTCTGAGAATAGTTTGCCATAGACTAATGCAGTTTCTCTTAGAACACATTACAATTCAACCTGTATATTATCAAGAAAATAATTCTAATTCTGAAGTTGATTCAGAAGGCACAATCTACTAGATGTAAAGCTGTTGCAATGGTATTTATAAAGTGTTAAAATATCTTGAAGTTGAAAAACATGATGAAGAAAATCAAGAAATGAGATTATTAGTATTTTTATTTCTCAAAAAGTATACTGTTTATATGTCATATTAATATGATTTTCTAAAGCCATTGGAAGACTCTTTATAGTTATGATTGAATAACATTATAAGACTATTTTTCAGATTTATATATGTTGTATACTTTCATAAATCAAATAGAATTTGCATCATGGGATAATTTTTATCATGGTACTAGTTTATATTTCTAGCCTTTTACATTTCATAAATACTAATACATATGCAACCTACTTTGGACTTTAAAAGAATCCTATGAGGTGGTCATGGCCATTCCCATTTTTTTTTTAATTGGGAAACCAAATTCCAGAAAATGTAAGTGACTTTCAGAGGACTACTCAGCTACAAAGAACAGAACTAAAGTTACAAATCAGGTCTTCTAGATTACAGTCATGTGCTTATTTATTTATTTATTTTCATTGAGATATAGTTGATTTACAATATTGTGCTAGCTTCATGTGTATAGCATAGTGATTCACGTTTTTGTTTGAGATTATACTCCATTATAGGTTATTACAAGATATTGGGTATAGTTCTTTATAGAGTAAATCTTTGTTGCTTATCTATTTTGTGTATAGTCATCTGTTTCTGTTAATACCATACACCTAATTTGTCCCTCTTCCCATTCCTCTCCCTTTTGGTAACTATAAATTTGTTTTCTATGTTTTTGAGTCTCTTTTTGTTTCATATATATATTCATTTGTATAATTTTTTAGATTCCACATATAAGTCATATCATATAGTATTTGTCATTCTCTGTCTGACTAATTTCACTAAGTATAATATTCTCTAGGTCTATCCACATTGCTGCAAGTGGCAATATTTCATTTTTACTTATGGGTGGGTACTATTCCATTTTACATATATATATACACACACACACACACTCACACACCACATCTTAAGCCAACCATCTGTTGATGGGCACTTGGGTTGTTTCCATGTCTTATCTATTGTATACAGGACTGCAATGAATATTGGGGTTTATAGATCTTTTTGAATTAGAGTTTTGTTGTTGTTGTTTTTTCTAGATACATACCCAGGAGTGGAATTGCTGGATCATATACTAGTTCTAGTTTTAGAATTTTTAAGCAAACTCCATACTGTTTTTCCATGGTAGCTGCACCACTTGACATTCCCACCAATACTGTAAGACGTTTCATTTTTTCTGCACATCCTCTCCAGCATTCATTATTTGTAGGCTTTTGATGATGGCCATTCTGACTGCTGTGAGATGATACTTTACTGTGGGTTTGAAATACATTTCTCTAAATATTAGTGATGTTAAGCACCTTTATATGTGACTGTTAGCCATTTATATGTCTTCTTTGCAGACATGTCTATTCAGGTCTTCTGCCCATTTTTTTGATTGGGTTGTTTGTTTTTTGATATTGAGTTGTATGAGGTATTTGTATGTTTTGGAAATTGATCCCTTGTTGATTGTATCATTTGCAAGTATTTTCTCCCATTCTGTAAGTTGTCTTTTCAGTTTGATGATGGTTTCCTTTGCTGTGCAAAAGTTTTAAAGTTTGATTAGGTCCCATTTGTTTATTTTTGCTTTTATTTCCTTTGCCTTGAGAGACAAATTTAACAAAACATTGTTGCAATTTATTTCATAGAATGTTTTGCCTAAGAGTTTTTTTCTAGAAGTTTTATGTCATGTCTTATATTTAGGGCTTTAAAACACTTTGAGTTTACATTGTACATGGTGTGATGGAGAGTTCTAATTTCATTGATTTATATGAGGCTACCCAGCTTTCTCAACATGACTTGCTGAAGAGACTGCCTTTTCTCCATTATATGTTCTTGCTTCTTTTGTCAAAGAGTAATTAGCTGTAAGTGTGTGGGTTTATAGCTGTGTTCTCTATTCCATTCCATTGATCCAAATGTCTGGTTTTGCACTATTGCCATGCTGTTTTGATTACTTTAGCTTTGTAGTATACTCTGAAGTCCATTGAGGGTTATTTTTCCACTTTATTCTTTTCTCCTGGATTGCTTTTGAAATTTGGGGTATTTTGTGGTTCCATACAAATTTTGAGATTATTTATTCTAGTTATGTGAAAAATGTCATGGGTATTTTGATCAGGATTGCATTAAATCTGTAGATTGCTTTGGGTATTATGGCCATTTTAACAATATTAATTCTTCCAATCCAAGATCATGAGTTAGTTTTCCATTTCTTTGAATTTTCTTCAATTTCCTTTATCAGTGTTTTATAGTTTTCAGCATTTAGTTCTTGCACTTCCTTGGTTAAGTTTATTCCTAGGTAATTTTGGATGCAATTTAATTATGATTTTTTATTTTTACTTTCTCTTTCTGATATTTTATTATTAGTGTGTAGAAAAGCAACAGATTTCTGTATCTTGTATCCTGTGACTTGTTGAAATCCTTTACTTGTTCTAATCTTTTTTGTGTGTGGAGACCTTAGCATTCTTGGTATAGAGTATTATGTAATCTGAAAAAAGTGACAGTTTTACCTCTTCCCTTTCAATTTGGATCATTTTGTTTCTTTTTTTTATTGAATTGTTGTGGCTAGGTTTTTTTAAAAAATACTGTGTTAACTAGAACTAATGAGAATTGGCATCCTTGTCTTTTTCTAAATTTAGAGGGAAGGTTTTCAGCTTTTCACCCTTGTGTATTATGTTGGCTGTAAGTTTGTCATAAATGACCTTTATTATGTTGAAATATGTTCCCTTTGTAACCACTTTGATGAGAATTTTTACCATGAATGGATATTGAATTTGTTCAAATGTTTTCTCTGCATCTATTGAGATGATCATGTGGTTTTTGTCTTCCTTTTGTTAATGTTGTGTACCACATTAATTGATTTTCAGATGTTGAACCATCCCTGTGACCCTGGAATGACTCCAACTTGATTAAGATGTATAATCCTTTTTAGGTATTGTTGGATTTGGTTTGCTAATATTTTGTTGAGGATTTTTGCATCTATATTTTTCAAAAATATTGGTCTGTAATTTTCTTTTTTTTGTAGTGTCTTTCTCTGGTTTTGGTGTCAGGGTAATGGTGGCCTCGAAGAATTAAAAGGGGGTGTGTTCTCTTTTCAATATTTTGGAATAGTTTGAGAAGGAAAGGTTTAATTTCTTATTTGTATGTTTGGTAGATTTTCCCATGAAGCTGTCCAGTCCTGGACTTCTGTTTGCAGGGTGGTTCTCTTTTTGGTTTTGATTTTTATAGATTCTATTTAACTTCTAGTGATTGGTCTGTTGAAATTGCTTTTTTCTTCTTGACTCAGTCTTGGCAGGCTGTGTGTTTCTAGAAACGTGTCCATTTCTTCTACGTTGTCCAATTTGTTGGCATATAACTGTTCATAGTATTCACTTGTGATTTTGTTTTAAATTTCTGTGGTATCAACTTTTACTTCTCTTCATTCATTTCTTATTTTATTTGGGTTCCCTCTCTTTTCTAATTAGAGAAGCTGGCTAAATGTTGATTTTGTTTATCTTTTCAAAAAACACCTCAGTTTTATTGATCTTTTCTACTTTTTCTTAATCTCTATTTTATTTATTTCCTCTCTGACCTTTATTATTTCCTTCCCTCCGATGATTTTTGGTTGTTTATTTGAGATTTTTCTTGTTTCTTGAGGCATGCTCGTATCACTATGAACTTCCCTCTTAGAACTGCTTTTGCCACATCCCATAGATTTTGTAAATTTGTCTTTTCATTTTTCCTTTTCTCAAGTTATTTTCTGATTTCTTAGATTTTATCAGTGACACACTGGTTTTTAGTAGCATCTTTTTTTAGTCTCCATACATTTGTTCATTTCCTGTTTTTTCTTTCTGTATTTGATTTCTAGTTTCATGCCTCTGTGGTCAGAAAATGTGATTGATATATCAATATCTTCTATCTTCTTAAATGTGTTAAAGCTTGCTTTATGACTGTGTATGTGGTCTATACTAGAGAACATTCCATGTGCCCTTGAAAAGAATGTGTATTCTGCTTTTTAAGGGTGTAGTGTCCTGCAGATATTAATGAAGTCCAATTCTCTATTATGTCACTTAGAATCTCTTTTGCTTTATTAATTTTCTGTCTGTCAGATGTATATTGATGTTAGTGGCCTTTAAAGTCTCCTGCTATTATTGTCAGTTTCTCCCTTTATGTCTGTTAGTATTTACTTTATATATTTAGGTGCTCCTGTATTGGGTGTGTGTATGTTAATGCGTGTAACCTCCTCTCCTTTTCTTGATCCCTTTATCATTATAGAGGGTCCTTCTTTGTCTTTCTTTTTGGCCTTTGTTCTAAAGGCTATTTCATCTGATGCAAGTATTGCTACCATCTATTTCTTGTCATTTCCATTAACATGCTGTATCTTTACCCATATCTTCCCTTTTGGTATGTGTGTGTCTTTAGCACTAAAGTGAGTCTCTTGTAGGCAGCATATTGCAAGTTCTTGTTCTTTTTCTTTTTTTAATCCAATTAGTCACTCTATGTCTTTTGATTGGAACATTTTGTCTCTTGTCATTTAAAGTAATTTTAATAAGTATGTACTTATTGTCATTTTACTTCTTGTTTTCTAATTGTTTTTGTAGTTATTTTTTTCCATTTCTTCTTATTTTTGTTTTTCATTTGTGGCTTTATGATTTTCTTTTGTACTATATTTGAGTTCATTACTTATTGGTGTTTGTGAATCTATTGTATGTTTTTTTGATTTGTGGTTACCATGGAGTTCAAATATGTTGATCCATAACTATATCTAATTGCTTTAAACTGATAGTCACTTGAGTTCAAGAACATACTAAACATTTTTATACTTCCCTCTCTCACATCTTGTACTTTAAATGTCCTATTTTACAACTTCATGGTTATCCTTTTACTGTTTATTGTATTTATATATATATAGTTATTTTGTACATAACTATATATGTGTATATATATGGTGGTTATATATAGTTTATTGTAGTTATATATATTTCACTTTTACAATTTTGTTTATTTTATTCTATGTAATGGCTTATTTAAGTGATCTTCAATCTTTACTATATATTTGCCTTCCCTATTGGAGTCTCCTTTCCTGTAGATTCTTTCTTCTTTTGCATTTAGAAATGACACTTTTATTTCTTTTAGTTTAGTATTGTTGAATTATTTTAGCTTTTGTTTGTCTGAAAAAATCTTTATCTCTCCTTCTGATCTATTTGACAGTCTTGCTGGGTAGGGTATCCTAGGTTGCAGGTCTTTCCCTTTCTGGACTTTGGACATATTATGCCACTCCCTTCTAGCCTGCAGTTTCTGCTGAAAAATCAACTGATAGTCTTACAGAGGTTCCCTTGTATAGGACTATTTTTTTCTTGTGATGCTTTTAAATTCTCTCTTTAACTTTTGCTAACTTAAATATAGCATGTCTTAGTGTGAGCCTGTTTGGATCTGTCTTGTTTGGGACCCTCTGTGCTTCCTGTGCCTTGATATCTTTTTACCTCTTAAGGTTTGTGAAGTTTATGGCTACTATTCCTCAAATACATTTTCAATCCCCTCCTCTCTCTCTTCTCCTTTTGGGATCCCCATTATGCATAAATTGGCATGTTTTACATTATCCCACAAATCTTGTATGTTGCTTTTATTTTTTTGTATTTTGTTTTTCTGTCTGCTGTTCTGATTCTGTGATTTCCATTTTTCCAACTTCCAGATCACTTATATTCTCCTGTGTCATTTAGCCAGATATTCATTGCTTCTAGATTCATTGCTTTTTATCTCAGATATTGAATTATCTGCTTTTGGTTAGTTCATTTTTATAGTTTCTAGTTCCTTGTTATACTGATCCATGTTTATATCAATAATCTTTCTGAATTCAGTTACCATTTTTATTACCACCTTTTGAATTGAGTCTGGTAGACTAGTGAACTCCATTTCATTATTTATTTTTTCAGAGGCATTCTCTTGCTTTTTAAATTAGGAGTAGTTCCTCTGCATTTTCATTTTACTTAACTTCCTATGTCTCTATGAATTTAGGAGAATCAGTAATATTTTTTGGTCTTGAAGGGGTATTTTATGTGGGAACATCCCTATGTAGACTGTGTGTGTTCAGTGTCTTTGGTGCAAGGATTAATTTTGATATGGATGCCAGCCACATCTTTCCTCAGGGTGTACTGGTCACTATCACCTTGATAGGAGATGTGATTGGTGTTGTAGGATTTAAGCCTGTGCAGGGCATGAGGCAGTACTTCTTCTCTGTTCCGTGGCTGTTGCTACCTTATCAGGAGCAAGCTCTGCTTCCCAGGTGTTGGAGTAGAAGCCCTGAGGTTGGGCTCTATCAGCCTCCATTCCCCTTGGGTACATGTCCTGCCTCAAAAGAGGGGAGTGTTGAAGCAATTGAGGCCTATTAGCTCATAGAGATCTAAGGTACCACCTATGTAAGCATCCATGGCTCTGTACAGATGCAGCCCTAGTGTTCATCCCTTCCCTATTGTAATTGCCTTACATTTAGTGCAAGACTGTGGCATGGAGTGGGTCAGGCTGGAGCATTCACTAGGCAGGGGCCCATGGTTGGGAGTTGTAGCGACAGGAATTGAAGTGGCAGCACTGCTACCAGAGATCTGGGTTGCCCCCATGGAAGTCTTCTAAGAACTGTCTGCCCCAGATCCAGTGCCAAATTTTGGCATGGAGTGGGTGGGATTGGTGTTCTCACTAGGTTGAGAGAGTGACCACAGAGTGCTGGTCATGATGACTCGTGAGACACTCCCCACGTAAGTGCTGACAATAGTTGCTGCCACTCCACCATGACCACACCCCAGGTCCCCAGGCCATCACTGCATATATAGACTGAATCTTACTCCAAGACCTAACTGACCCAGATCCCAGGCCAAGCTGAAGGGTGGAATGAGTGGGGCCAGGGTGTTCATCCAACTTGGATTAGGGAGTGAAGTGAGGCAGCATCCACCAGGGCAGAGCTCTTTTTGCCCTGTTTGTTGGGAAGACAGCACTCACTGACTCCTAGCAAGTAGAGCTTCTCCTGCCTTTACATCTGTCCCAAAAGTTCTCCCAGCAACCAAGGGGGCTTGTCTTCTATGCAATGAACCCAAAACTGAGACACTCAGTCAACCCACTTTCTCCCCAGGGCAAAGGTTTGCCCTTGCAGACCTTCTCTTCCTTTCAGATTCCTCCCTGGAACAGTGGCCCCAGTACTTTATCTTTTTCTCATTCTACCCAGTTACATGGAAATCTTCCTTGCAGTTTTGGTTGTATAGGAGTTCTTATGTTAGTTTCCAGCTAGTTTTTCATGAGAATTATTCCACATGTAGATGTATTTTTAATGTGTCTGTTGGGGGAAGTGTGCTTCACATCTTCCTACTCTGACATCTTGATACCTGTGATGTGCTTGCTCATTTAGAAGAAAGTAATATTCATGTGATACACACACACACTTCTTTGCAATAAAATTCAATATAGCATAGTAGTTAAGAGCAGGGCAATAGAACTTCAGTTGTTAGTCTGTCACGCTGATTTTGCCACATATTTTCTGTGTCATGGAACTTACTTTTGTGTTTTAGTGTCGACTTCTGCAAAATAGGAGTAATAATAAAGATACCTATCCAAGTTACTGCAAGGAGGTGTTAACACATTCAAATACAACAAAGTAAGTGCTCAATAATCATAGCTATCATCATCATCACCATTATCATCAGTACCATCATGATGTAACTTGTTGGAAAAGTTATTTGTCTTTGAAATATCATTGTCTCATTGATAATGTAAAATTTTAAATAATCTGACAGTTAAATGTGGGAGTTTTAAAAATGATCTTAAAGAAGTTATACATTATTTGGTCCAAACTCCAAACCAAAAAAAAAAAAAATTAAAAATTTATTTTCTTTTTAATATAATATTTAATATTTGCAAAATATTTTATGCAACATTTTTGTATATTTTGAATAATCTGTATATATGCATCTTTCCTTTCCCCATAGCCTATCTTCCCTCTGGAGGAACTGCTATTCTGAATTTTGTGTTTGTCATCTCATTTTATTTTTTCACCTTCTTATGAGATATACCTAAAAAGTTCCCTACATATAAAACTCAGGAAACTATCACAAAGTGAAGACCATGCAATCACAACCCAAGTTAAATAGAGTATATGCCCTAGAAGCCTCTCTAATATTTTTTCCCAATTACAACCTCCTCCTTCCCACACAAAGGTAACCATTATCCTAGCTTTTATATAATTCTGTTCTTCACTTTTCTTTATTGTGTTAATATCTAGATATGCTTCTCTAATATTATAATTTGCTTTTACCAGTTTAAAATTTTTTTTTCTTTTTTAAATGTTTTGTGATTTTCATTTTATTTTTTAATTAATATTTTTATTGGCATATAAATGATTTACAATGTTGTGTTAGTTTCTTCTGTACAGCAAAGTGAATCACCCATACATATACATAGATCCACTCACTTCTAGACTCCATTCCCATATAGGTCATTACAGAGCATTGAATAGAGTTCTCTGTGCTATACAGTAGGTTCTTAGTAGTTATCATTTATATATAGTAGGGTGTATATGTCAATCCCAATCTCCCAATTTATCCCTCCTCTCTTTCCCCCTTGGTAACCATGTTTGTTTTCTACATCTGTGACTCAATTTCTATCTCATAAAGAGGCTTATTTGTACCATTGTTCTTAGATTTTACATATAAGCAATACCATATGATGTATGTCTTTCTCCAATTGATTTACTTCACTCAGTAGGACAATTTCTAGGTTCAACCATGTTGTTGCAAATGGCATTATTTTGTTCTTTCTATGACAGAGTAATATTCCACAGTACATATGTAGCACATCTTCTTTATCCAGCATCTATTGATGGATATTTAGTTTGCTTCCATGTCTTAGTTATGGTAACTAGTGCTGCAATGAACATTGGAGTGTATATATCCTTTCAAATTATGGTTTTCTCCTGCTATACATCCAGGAATGGAATTGCTGGATCATATGATAGCTCTATTTTTATTTTTTTAAGGAATCTCCATATGGTCTTCCATAGTGGCTGTATAAAGTTACATTCCCACAAACAATGTAGGAGGGTTCCCTTTTCTCCAAACCCTCTCCAGCATTTATTGTTTGTAAAATTTTGATGATGGCCATTCAGACCTGTGTGACCTGATACCTCACTGTAGTTTTGATTTACAATTATCTAATAATTACTGATGTTGAGCATCTTTTCATGTGCCTCTTGGCCATTTCTATGTCTTCTTTGGAGAAAAGTCTATCTAGGTCTTCTGCCATGTTTTGATTGGTTTGTTTGTTTTGATATTGAGCTTCATGAGCTGTTTGTATATTTTGGAGATTAATCCTCTGTTGGTCACCTCATTTGCAAATATTTTCTCCCATTCTGTTGGTTTTCTTTTCATTCTGTTTACGGTTTCCTTTGCTGTGCAATTTTTTTTACGTTTAAATAGGTCCTATTTGTTTATTTTTGTTTTAATTTTCATTACACTTGAAGGTGGATCAAAAAGATCTTGCTACAACTTATGTCAGAGATTGTTCTGACTGTTTTCCTCTAAGATTTATAGTATCCAGTCTTAGATTTAGGTCTTCAATCCATTTTGAGTTTATTTTTGTGTATGGTGTTAAAGAATGATCTAATTCCATTCTTTACATGTAGCTGTCCAGTTTTCCCAGCACCACTTATTGAGGAACTCTCTCTTATCCATTATATATTCTTACCTCCTTTATCATAGATTAGGTGACCATAAGGGCTTCAGTTTTTCTCTGAAACTTTCTATCCTGTTCCACTGATCTATATTTTTGTTTTTGTACCAGTACCATACTGTTTTGAGGACTGTAGCTTTGTAGTATACTCTGAAGCCAGGGAGCCTTTTTATGCCAGCTCTGTTTTTCTTTCTCAGGATTGTTTTGGCTATTCAGGGTCTTTTGTGTTTCCATACAAATTGTAAATTTTTTGTTCTAATTCTGTGAAAAATGCTATTGGTAATATGATAGGAATTTCATTAAATATGTAGATTACTTTGGGTAGTGGCGTCATTTTGACAATATTGATTCTTCCAATCCAAGAACATGGTATATCTCTCCATCTGTTTGTGTCATGTTCATTTCTTTCATCAGTGTCTTACAATTTTCCAAGTATAGGTACTTTGCCTTCTTAGGTAGGCTTATTCCTAACTCTTTTATTCTTTCTGATGCAAAGGTAAATGTGATTATTTATTTAGTTTATCTTTCTGATCTTTCATTGTTAATGCTTAGGAATGCAACAGATTTCTGTGAATTAATTTTGTATCCTGCTAGTTTACCAAGTTCATTGATGAGCTCTAGTCATTTTCTAGTAGCATCTTTAGGATTTTCTATGTATAGTATCATGTCATCTGAAAACAGTGACAGTTTTACTTCATCTTTTCCAATTTGGATCCCTTTTATTTCTTTTTCTTCTCTGATTGCCATGGATAGGACTTCCAAAAATATGTTGAATAAAAGTGGAGAGAGTGGGCATCCTTATCTTGTTCCTGATCATAGTGGTAATGTTTTCAGTTTTTCTCCAGTGATAATGATGTTTGTTGTGGGTTTGTTGTATATGGCCTTTATTATGTTGAGGTGTGTTCCCACTATGTCCACTTTCTTGAGAGTTTTAATCATAAATTGGTGTTGAATTTTTTCAAAATCTTTTTCTGCATCTATTGGGATGATTATATGACTTTTATCCATCAGTTTGTTAATGTGGTGTATCATAATGATTGATTCAAGTATGTTGAAGAATCATTGCATCCCTGGGGTAAATCCTACTTTTTCATGGTGTATGATACTTTTACTGTGTTGTTGGATTCAGTTTGCTAATAGCCAATTTTGAAGACAGTTTGGCAGAGTTTTACAAAAGTAAACATACTCTTACTATGTGATCATGCAGTGTGTTCCTTGATATTTGCCCAAATAAATTAAAAACGTATGTCCACACAAAAACAAGCACATGGATGCTTATAGCACCTTTATTGATAATTGCCAAACTTGGAAGATGTTCTTCAGTAGGTGAATGATACACCCAGACAATGGAATTTTATTCAGCACTGAAAAGAAACAAGCTATAAAAATAAATCAATTATTTAGGTATAAATATAAAAAAATATGTACAGAATGTATATGCAAAAAACTTCAAAATTTTGAAGAAAGAAAATCAAAGCACTAAATAAATTGATAGATAATTTGTGCTCATACATTGGAAGACCAAATATTGTTAAGATGTCAATTCCTCCTAACTTGGTCTATAGATTTGACACAACTCTAACTGAAATTCCAACATGATATCTGGTAAATGTGGTAAATTGATTCTAAAATTTATATGGAAAGGCAAAAAAATATATAATAGTAAACATAATACTGAATAGCAAAGGTGTATGATTAACAGTAATCAATTTTAATATTTGATATAAAAGCTATATTAATCAAGACAATGTGGTATTAGCAAAATAATAGACACATAGAGACCTGGAGCAGAATAGAGAGCCCAGGAAGACACCTTCAGATACAATCAATTGATTTTTGATAAAGGAACAAAAGGAATTAAATGAGGCAAGAACTGTTTTTTTTTCAAAGAATGGTGCTGAAATAATCAGATATCCATATGCAACAACAAAACAGAACAAAATAAAAAACTATATACAGAACTTTCACATTTTACAAGAATTAACCCAAAATGGGTCACAGACTCAATGTAATATATAAAAGTATAAATTATCTAGAAGATAACACAGAAGACAAGTTTTGATACCTAGTATTTGGTGATAAGTTTTTAGATACATTGAAAATATGGTTCATGAAAAAAAAAGTAGACTTTATTAAAAGTAAAACTTCTGCTGTGACAAAGATACTGTTAAGAGAAGAGAACAAAATGAAAACTTCCATTAGACTTTTATCAAATTAGAAAATGATAATTCCCCAAAGAAATTAAAGTTAGATTGGCAAAGAGCCATTCATGATTACTACCAGAACTCAGCTTGGTTCAAAGACTTGCACAATCTGCTCCCTATGTATTTTTCCATCTGAATCAACTTGCTCTCTTTTAACTATACCCCAAACATACCTTATGTATAGGTCAAACATTCTTACACCTTTTCTAAATGTGTACTATATGCCCCTCCATCCTTTTTTCTTTCTTTCTTTTGTGAATATCCATACATTTTTCATTTATCTTCTGTAAATCCTAAGTTTTCATGTTCAGCATACAGTTTATTTTTCTCCCCACATGTGGGGCGCGGCAAAGCGTTGCCGCAAAGCAGGATAGAAAAAGCTGAGTCATCCATCCGGTAGCCAGTGCGCATGCGTTGAGATATGCTAACAAGGTTTTAGAGCAGTAACCAGTCCGAAGGCGACGTGTAGCTATGCTTTCGATATGAACCAGTCAGAGACTTGCACAGTACCCCGAATCTTATATAGGCAGCTGCCGCTAAGGCTGCGGGGTCTTCCTTCCATCTTTCCTTAACCAAGCTGTACTCCAATAAAGTGTGATACGAGAAGAATCTAGCGTGTGGCGACTGTTATTCTGCTGGTCAGACGCAGCTCGCCATAAGTGGTGCCGAAACCCGGGAATCGTTGCACCTCGCATGGAGGACCGATTCAGAACTCGACACACGGAGTGAACCGTCGGAGTGAACCGTCGGTGAGTAGTCCAGTCAGGTAAATTTTCGCTTTCACTTTTGTTCCTTTTGTTGTCCTCGCGTTCTTCCTTTGTGTGTTGTCGGCGTGGCCGAGTGCGCACCCCTGGTCGGTAAACAGTTCGAGTGTTCTCCAGCTGCTTTCAGTAGGAATCGGCGGTATGGGGAATAGCTCATCTGCCGAAACTGCCATTGAGTTTCATGAACCCATTCAAGCCTTATTGAGAGACCGGGGACTTAAGCTGTCACAGAAAGCCATAAGCAAGTTATTACAAGATATTGATGGCGCTGCACCCTGGTTTGCAGTGTCTGGCAGCTTGACTGTTCCATCATGGGAAAAACTCGGAAGAGATCTAACTGAGCACAGTAAGCTGGGAGAGCTTTCTCGGTGCACCCTCCCGTTGTGGAGGTTGATACACTCGTGTCTCAAGGGGGGAGGATGTGAGGATATAATTCAAAGGGGACGCAAGGCTCTTAGTATGTGTCAAGATAGTGCGTCAGAAGGCGAAAATGTAGGGACTACTGTAAATAGGCCTAAAAATCCAAGAAGAAGAGAAGAAAAACAAGCAGAAAAACAAGGGCCGGCGCCAAGATTGTATCCGCTCTTAGATGAGTTTAAAGCTTTACATTTATCTCAGGAAGAATTGAGTCCCAAAGAAGAGGCAGCTTTAGAAGAGGCAGCTGCAGAGTATGAACGGGGACAGTATGGGAGTTCCCCGTGTGCTCGTCCGCCATTATATGCCCCCGCTGCAGCACGAGCTTCCGCGCTTGTACAGACCCCTGCTTCAGCCGCTAATGCCCCCAGTGTACCTCAAGGACCATTAAAATGTACTTTTATCCCTCGGGAGGCATGGTCTCAAGTGCCCATGGCCTTTCCCGCATTTGAGGATCCAGCCACTCGTCAGAGATATTATGAGATGATAGATCATAAAATAATCAAGGATCTTGCAGAGGCTGCCAGAGGATATGGAGTCACTGCTAATTATACTCTGATGTTATTGCAACGCCTTACCCGAAATGCCTTGACGCCCACAGATTGGCAGGACATTGCGCGTGCTTGCTTATCAATGGGGCAGTATCTGGATTGGAAATCCATTTTAACTGACTTGGCATATGGTCAGGCGCGGGAGAATGCCGCTCATGGGCAGCCTGCCTGGAATGTTGATATGTTATTAGGGCAAGGTCAATGGTTGAATAACCAAACAGTGTTTCCTGTGGAGGTCTATGGCCAAATAAACCAAATTGGTATGCAGGCCTGGCGTGCCCTCCCAAATAAAGGAGAAGTTTCAGGAAACCTGACTAAGATCATACAGGGCAGTACAGAAGCATTTTCTGACTTTGTAGCCAGAATGATGGAAGCTGCTGGTAGGATTTTTGGTAGTGTAGAAGATGCTATGCCATTAGTGAAGCAATTGATTTATGAGCAATGCACGAAGGAATGTCGTAGAGCAATCACACCAGTAAAAGGAAAGCCTTTAGATGTCTGGATGAAAATGTGCAGAGAAATAGGCGGGCCATTGTCTAACACTGGTCTTGCTGCAGCAGTTCTGGCCGCTGCCCGAAATACAACTGGTACCGTGAAATCAGGGGTTTGTTTCCAATGTGGACAGTCTGGGCACATTAAAAGGCAATGTAGAAATTTAGGCGCGAGGCCTAAAATGTCTTTGCCCCAGAAAATACCAGGGACTTGTCCCCGATGCAAAAAAGGAAAGCATTGGGCCAACGAATGTAGATCTATTAAAGATATAACTGGACAAGTTATTCAGCCTGTTGCATCTGCAGTTAACCCTAGATCCACCTATGCTTCCGAGTCAAAAAACGGGAGAACGGGCCCATGGTCCCAGGGCCCGAAAGTTTTTGGGGCCCACGAGAATGTGACTTTCCAGCCACCCCGGCCCCAAGGCGAGCCACGACAGGATCCGCAGGGTTGGACCTCCGTGCCACCTCCAGAGTGGTATTAACAGCATCTATGGGTATACAACCTGTAAGTACAGACATGAGTGGACCACTGCCAAAGGGAGCAGTTGGGTTGGTGATTGGCCGTTCCTCTTCTACTTTGAAAGGACTTATAGTCCAACCTGGAGTAATTGACCCCGATTATACTGGGCTCATTAAAGTGATGTGTCAATCCCCTAGGGGGGTAAGTATCATAAATCCTGGGGATCGGATTGCTCAGTTGTTAGTTTTATCATCTCTCCATGAGAATTATCCTGCATGCCCTAAGGAGCGGGGAGCTAACGGTTTTGGATCTACAGGAGTTGATTTTGCCCTTTTGTCATTGTCTCTTGACGATCGTCCAATGTTGGATTTGAAGATTGAAGGGAAGATATTTCCCGGATTAGTGGATACTGGGGCAGACCGTAGCATCATCACCCTCAAGTTTTGGCCAAGGTCCTGGCCTTTGCAACGATCTTCCCAGACGTTGCAGGGGCTAGGGTATGCACAGGCCCCTCACATTAGTTCCAAAGAATTGACCTGGATCTCAGGAGATCAGAGAGGAAAGTTTCGTCCCTTCGTGGTTGAGGGTTTACCGCTTAACTTATGGGGAAGAGATGTACAGAGTCAATTGAAACTTAGACTTACTAATGATTATTCTGAGGTTTCTCAACAAATTATGTTGAAGTCAGGGTTCATACCAGATAGAGGGTTGGGAAAAAGGTTACAGGGGATTACTGCCCCTATAGAAGCCCATGGGAATCCTCATCATCGAGGGTTGGGTTTTTCCCAGGGGTCACTGAGTTAATGATTCCGATTACTTGGATGACCACGACGCCAGTGTGGGTACCTCAGTGGCCTCTATCAAGGGAAAAACTGGAGGCAGCATCACAGCTAGTGGAAGAACAGTTACAGTTGGGGCATTTAGAACCCTCTCATTCACCCTGGAATACTCCCATTTTTGTTATTAAGAAAAAGTCAGGGAAATGGCGTTTGCTTCATGATCTGCGAGCAATAAATCAACAAATGCAGGTCATGGGTCCCATACAACGCGGGTTGCCAATATTGACAGCCATCCCGCGAGGCTGGCCAGTTATAGCAGTAGATATAAAGGACTGTTTTTTCTCTATTCCGTTGAATAGGCAGGATAAAGAGAGATTTGCTTTTACCCTTCCCTCTGTTAATCATGAAAAGCCTGATCGGAGATATCAATGGGTTGTGCTTCCTCAAGGCATGGCTAACAGTCCTACTATGTGCCAGCTGTATGTTGACACGGCTTTGCAACCTGTACGAGACAAATTTCCCGGGGTAAGAATCATCCATTATATGGATGATGTGTTATTAGCGGCCTGTAGTATGGATTTACTTGATAACGTTTTAGGTGAATTAGCTGAACATTTGCGAACGAAAGGTTTGTTTCTTGCCCCAGAAAAGATTCAAAAAGGAGATGCCATAAAATTTTTAGGGACCACTATTGATGAGACTACAATTACTCCCCAAAAAATTGAAATCCGGACCAGTAGCTTAACCACTTTGAATGATTTCCAGCGGCTTTTAGGAGACATAAATTGGGTTCGACCATATTTAAGTTTGACTCGATTGGAATTGAAGCCTTTGTTTGAAATATTAGAAGGCAATCCTGATCTTAACTCCCCGCGTCGCATGACTCTTGCAGCTCGGAAAGCACTCCATAAGGTGGAACAGGCACTTATGAAGGCACAATTGCTGCGCTGTGAGCCTACCCTGCCTATTTGGATGTGTGTTCTCCCCACCTTGGCGTTTCCTACTGGTGTTCTATGGCAAAATGGACCCTTGCTTTGGATCCACACTAAATCTGTGGGGATGAGAACCCTGTCGCACTATCCATCTATGGTTGCTGAGGTAGCTCTATTAGGTATTAAACAATGTGTTTCCTCTTTTGCAAACTCACCAGACAGACTTGTAATCCCCTATACGAAAAATCAAATAGAGGTTTTAACTGCAACTACCTCTGAATGGGCTATTCTTATTTACACCTTTTCCGGGGTAATTGATAATCATTTGCCTAAAAGCGAGCTTTTGGAGTTCATGATTCAACAACCTGTTATTTTTCCAAAAGTTACTGTGCAACAGCCCTTGGATGATGCCTTAACCATTTACACAGATGGATCTAAATCAGGGAGAGGAGCTTATATGGTCCAAGGACAACAGCCGGTGGTTATGAACTATCGACCCGGCACTCCTCAGGTTGTAGAATGTCAGGTGGTGTTGGAAGTTTTTAGACGCTTTCAGGAGCCCTTTAATTTAATTTCTGACTCATTATATGTAGTGAATGCAGTAAAAATCTTGGAAATTACACCCTATGTGAAATCATCTAGTACAGTAGCGACCCTATTGACAGGGATAAGGTCACAGATATTGTCGCGTGTGCAGCCCTTTTACATTACTCATATTCGAGCACATTCCTTGTTGCCTGGCCCTATGGCAAAAGCAAATGAGCAGGTTGACCTGGCTACACGTGTTTTGGTAGCGCTGGATCCCGTAATACAAGCTCAAGAATTTCATGACCTATATCACGTGTCATCTACTGTCTTAAGAAAAAAATTTCATATTACCAGGGAATTAGCTAGACACATTGTGAAAAGTTGCTCTGCCTGCGCCCAGTTCTTGCCTGCCCAACATGTTGGTGTTAATCCCAGAGGTGTTGCTCCAAATGAGTTATGGCAAATGGATGTCACTCATGTCTCTTCGTTTGGAAAACTACAATATGTACATGTGTCAGTAGATACTTGCTCGGGAGTATTTCATGCAACTCCCCTCTCTGGGGAACGGGTTCACCATGTTATTACCCATTGCCTTGAGGCCTGGGCAGCCTGGGGTAAACCCACCAAGATAAAGACGGATAATGGCCCAGCCTATAGTTCTAACAGTTTTGCTCTTTTTTGTCAACGGATGCAGGTGCTGCATGTTACTGGCTTACCCTATAACCCACAAGGCCAAGGGATTATAGAGCGTGCCAATCGGACACTCAAAGAACTATTATTTAAACAAAAAGGGGGAATAGCAGAGAACTGCACCCCCAAACAGAGATTATCACTTGCCTTATTTACTATAAATTTTTTGAATGTACATGATGATGATAAAACTGCTGCAGAGCATCATGTGGCATTGACTCATAAAGAATATAGTACAGTGATGTGGAAAGATGTATTATCCAACCAATGGAAAGGCCCGGATCGCGTTATTGCTCGATCCAGGGGATCTCTTTGTGTCTCTCCACAGGATCAGGACCCGATTTGGGTGCCGTCAAGACTGACACGGAGCGTGGAAGAGAAACTCGAAAGGGATGCCGAGTGTCGCACGGATGATGCAACAATGGATGATCGTAATGTTTCTTCCCTTGCTCAAGGCAGAGAACCTGACCTTTTGGGGAATCAGCCGGACCTGGCCAGTTCCCATGCCGGTGCATTCCCAGAGTAGAGTGCTCCCTATGCTGTATTCCACTAGCTGTGATATGAATGCGGCATGCACCACGCCATTGAAGCTTGATTGGGTGCCTTATAATGCTAGTAATATAGTTTTGAACAGAAGTCTTTGTTTCAGTTTCGATACTGACAAGGATTGTATTATTTTGAAAAAAGGAATATTACAGGCGTGGGAAAGCCCACTAAGGCATAGTATAGTTCCATTAAAGGTTTTGACGGAAGCGTTACAGCAGATTGCCTCTGGAGCCCAACAAGGTCAGGGTACGGGAATCAATGGCACTGACGAGGCAAATGTCACTACCTTTGCCTTGGAGCATACAGGCATAGTTCCAGTAAGGAAAAACTCTTCTTGTGTACTGGCTAATAGGACCATTGTTGCTCCCTACTGTGAGCCAGATACGGCATCACCCCCGATTTTCACCCAATGTCAAGATAGAACCCTAGCGAAATATGAAATTAGCTCAGGTTTTCGATTTTCCCCTGATTTGAAGTCTTATATGGGTAGAAAGAATAAAATCACTAATGAGCGTTGGGTTTTTGAAGGGTGGCCATTTTACTCCTGGCTGTTGATTAATGAAGTGGGGGCCAGCATGGATATCTCTGCTTTGGCCATGTTGCAGCAAAGTAATGGTACCTATTACAATGTTTCTGGGACGGTGCAACATTCCAATGGGACCAGATATAAACTTAAGATCATGAAAACATATGAATCAGTGTATAATTACACCAGATCAGCAGCAGCGGTTTGTGTGAAATCGCCCTTTGTGCTGCTGCTTACTAATGACAGTGCAAATTGCACGAGGTCTGGCCACTGCTGGCTGTCTGAGTGCTGGAATGGGACTCAGGTTACCACTGCCATCGTGGTGCGGGTGCCTACTTTCGTACCTATTCCGATTCGGGCAGATCCAAATAATTTCCCCATTTTAAATTTGCTTCGTATTAAAAGAGATTTTGGCATTACTGCCGCCATTGTCACAGCAATAGCCATTTCTGCCACCGCAGCGGTTACCGCAGGTGTAGCAATGGCGAGCCAAGTTAAGGCCGCAGGAGAAATCAATGAAATTGTGACAAAAACTTCACAGATTTTGGAAGAACAGACTCGATTTGATGCTCATATTGTGAGTGGCATTTTAGCTACCAATGAAAGAATCAATCTATTGGAAGAGGCCATGGATGATTTATATGGCCTCATACAAGTGGGCTGCATGCAGCATGTAGGCCATGTGTGTGTCACACCTTTTCTCGTTCCAGATGCACTCAATAAAAGCAGAGTGATCGGAAGATTCCTAGCGGGAAATTGGTCCCGAGAGGCGGAACGGATGATACTGAAACGGAAGATTCAAATATTGCGGCTTAATGCTACCAAACTGGAGCCAGTTACTTTCGGGGACTTTACCTCTTGGCTCTCCTCTGCTTTCTCCTTTTTCAAAGAGTGGGTGGGAGTAGCTACGTTTGCAGCCTGCTGCCTGTTTGGGATTGTGCTATGTCTCTGGTTGGTCTGTCGAATTCGTGTCCGAGCGCGTCGAGATAAGGTTCTGCTCACTCAGGCGCTTTTGGCTATCGGTGAAGGTGATTCCCCTGCAGCCTGGCTCTCTGCCCTGAATAATCCCAGATGACTGCCCTTGCACGGAGAGGCCTTGCTGCCATTGCACCTCCATGGGGAGCTCTGTTTTTAGGTCTCGACAGCCCTAGCACCCTGCCGCCCTATGCTGGCATTGCACGCAGGAGGGTGTCATAGATGTGCCAGTGAAAAACTGCCGTTGAACCGTGAGCACACCATGGTGTGAGCATGTGTACCGGCAAAACTTCACTGTGCTATAGTAAATAAATAAGGGGGAGATGTGGGGCGCGGCAAAGCGTTGCCGCAAAGCAGGATAGAAAAAGCTGAGTCATCCATCCGGTAGCCAGTGCGCATGCGTTGAGATATGCTAACAAGGTTTTAGAGCAGTAACCAGTCCGAAGGCGACGTGTAGCTATGCTTTCGATATGAACCAGTCAGAGACTTGCACAGTACCCCGAATCTTATATAGGCAGCTGCCGCTAAGGCTGCGGGGTCTTCCTTCCATCTTTCCTTAACCAAGCTGTACTCCAATAAAGTGTGATACGAGAAGAATCTAGCGTGTGGCGACTGTTATTCTGCTGGTCAGACGCAGCTCGCCATACCCACAACCCTGCATTTTTTCCTAAATTATCTCAATTTGAATTACTTTCTCATAATAGTACATTTGTCATTCTGTTGCAGCCATCATCACTGTCTCTTGTGTCACATGATGTTTATATATATTTTCTCCGCACCTTAGTTTGTGAGATGTATGAGTTGTGAATTTGACACTTCTTTTTTAATCCTTTCAAGTCCTGACTTAACTTTACTCTAGTCACAGATATAGCCAAAGTTTCCATGTCTTTCAGGCAGATGAGATCTGAGAGAACAAACTTTGATTCTGCATTGTAGACATCTTCCTTCTTGCCCCAGGTTTTTCTGTTGTTATAGCAATGGTCTACCAGTGGGAACTTACTTAGCACACAAGCAAGTGCAATCCAGAATTAAGACTTACTGCTCCACCTTTGACCATTGTGTTACAGTTTTTGAAAACTTAACTTTGATTTCTGATTATCATTGACAATAAATGTTAGTAATTTAGGTTTGCAGTTTCTTGATCCCTTTACAAAACACTGAAGATTTTAAGAGGTTGATATATAAGGAACCCTATGATAAATTTGTTTAAAGTTAAGAATTCTCTTTCAGTGTGAATAATCACTTTCTAATGTAACTATTTTCTTGTTCCAAGGTTTTTGTTAGTGCACATCTGGGCATATCAAAATTACACTATAAATATGCTAGTGACTATGTAACATTAATTTTTGGAGTTTAATTTGTATCCTTTATTGTAGTTCTACAAAATTTTTCTTCCTATTTAAGAGTTTAATCACCAGGTTCCTTCTTTTCTAGATATAGAATATGAGTTATAGACTATTCTAATATGTCACATTTACTATTCTGCCATAGATGGCTCTCAAACATGGACATAAATCATCAAGCTCCAATGTTTGAGGATTGTTCTCATGCATGATCTGGCAGCCAATGTTCATTAATTTTCTATAAGTCTTCCCCTCATTTTTCATTATTTAGGAAAACATTCTATCTGTAATGAAAATAATAACATTTAATATTTATAGAGCACTTTCCAAGTGCCAGGAAGTATTCTCTACACTTTCCATAAATTATTTTACTGTTTTTCACAATCATCCCACAAAGTAGGTGCTATGACTTAGTCTATATTAAGGATGAGGATATGGAGTCTCAGAGATTTTAACTTGCTCACCCAATGCACACAAAATAGTATATAATAGGGTAAGTATATCAATTCATTTAGTGTCACTCCAGAGCTGATATTCTTAATTACTGTGTCCTCTTGTCACTCAGTCCAGTATTATAGTGTGCTGGGCATTTAAGAGTGTATATTTCAAAATGAAACAAAAATCTAATGTGAAGTGCATAGATTATGGAATTGTGGAACTAAGAAACATAGGGAGAAGGCTATAATAAAAAAGAGGTTTTTTGGTAGATAGAGCTGCTCACTTAACCTGGAAAAGCTGATCTTGGAAAATGCAAATTCTTGAATATTTTATTTGGTGGTCCTTATGTAATAAATCAAACTAAGTCCAGTATTCCAAAGAGCAACCATATATTAGATTCATTGGTTTAGGTGATTCTTAATGCCTGCTTTGGTAATTATTGCTCTGTTCATTTTTCTAGGAATCTTGCTTAAGTTTCAATGAAAGTGTAACTGTGAATATGAATCAATATCTGTTTATAACCTAAATCCTTGTAATTCCTTGCCAATATATTTTTGACATGAACCACACTAAGGTGTACATTTGTTTCTGTGTATATTCCCATGTATAATAGTACTACCTGTGAGAAGGAAGAGCAGGATACAGGACAGTAGAGGAACTCTTCAACCCTTATTCCTGGACACAGGCCAGAAAACTGTTATATTAAAAAACAAAAACAAAACAAAGTAAAAAAGACAGTAATTTGTGAATTATAACAGTAATAGGTTTTACCCAGAAGAGAGCAACTCCTCAAGATAGCATTACAGAAATGGGTAAGGTAGAAAAAGGGTAAGCCCAGATGACAGTAAAAGTATTTGATAAAAAGAGCACTTGATATGTCAAAGTGGGGCTTAAAGAAAATATTCAAGAGAATTCAGTGGTTGGAAATGGGGTCCCTGAAATAACAAGTTGAGTTGGGTTAGTGAAACATATTTTTCAAATAATAACACTGGTATTAATGATAACCATATCTGTTATCAGTATAACATGTCATCTGTTTTAAATATTAGAAAGTAAATCTATATTTTCCTTGTTGATTACTTGGGACTTTATTGAAAGAAGGAGCAACAGGCATGGTTATTCTAGAACTGCTCTTGACTGACCACATAACCTCCAGGCAACTTGTTTAGCTTCTCAGGGCCTAGTACCCTCCTGAAAAGTGTATGAGATATTAATAATATGTTGAAAATGGAATGAGTTAATACAGGTGTGACAGCAGATTTTGATGCCCCATCAGATACCATAGGATCACTTTATCAGTTCTTTTGGTGTACTCATCTTTCAGCTTGCTCCTTCCAGTCCTTTGAAAAATGGTTTTCCTCTCTAAGAATTGTCCTTGGGCAGTTGAAGCCAGTTCCCTGGAAGGTGTCTGGGAGTTAGGTCATAGATTCTACACAAAGGTGTCTGTGGACAATGTGCTTAACAACAACAACAGCAGCAACCAGACATTTAGAAAAACATCAGATCATAATTACATACCTGGAAAACACTTATTTAGGCTTAATATTATAGGCCTCATTTGCACGAACATCACAGCATGAGCTTGAAAGTAACTGAAATAATTTTAAATACTATTAAGTTTCACTCTGAAACTGAAAAAAAATCTATCAAAATATATATTTGTTTTTGTTTGTTTGTTGTTTGTTTTTGCAGTATGTGGGCCTCTCACTGTTGTGGCCTTTCCCACTGTGGAGCACAGGCTCTGGACCTGCAGGCTCAGCAGCCATGGTTCACGGGCCCAGCTGCTCCACAGCATGTGGGTTCCTCCCAGACCAGGGCATGAACCCACGTCCCCTGCATTGGCAGGGGGACCCTCAACCACTGCGTCACCAGGGAAGCCCCAAAATATACATTTTGATAAGCATTTTCTTCCAAATATAGTCAAGTAGAAAAGGTATAAAATGAGAAACAGCAGGATGAGGTGGAAAGATCAATGAACATGGAATTAGAAAATACATAAATAAGTAATTATTTTTAGATTTGCTTAGCTGTGTGGATTTAAATTATGTATTTTATGTTTTTAAATTGCAATTAAAAAAGAATCCTCAGATAAAATTAAAAAGAATGACATATTGCCAAAGCAATCCTGAGAAAAAAGAACAAAGCAGAGGCATAACCCTCCCAAACTGCAGACACTACTACATAGCTAAAGTAATCAAAACAGCATGATATTGGCACAAAAACAGATGTATGGATCAATGAAACAGAATAGAGAGCCTACAAACCTACAACCAATTACACTTTGGCAAAGGAGGCAAGAATACAATGAAGAAAAGACAGTCTCTTCAGCACGTATTCTTAGGAAAGCTGGGCAGCAGCATATAAATCAATGAAATTAGAATACTCTCTCACACCATACACAAAAATAAACTGAAAATGTTTTAAAGACCTAAATATAAGACATGAGACCAGAAAACTCCTAGGAGACAACTTAGATGGAAACACTCTTTGACATAAATTGCAGCAATATTTTCTTAGATCAGTCTCCCAAGACAAAGAAAAGAAAAGAAAAAATAAACAAATGGGACCTAATCAAACATAAAAGCTTTTGCACAGCAAAGGAAACCATAAATAAAATGAAAAGACAACCTAAAGACTTGGAGAAAATATTTGCTAATGATGCAATTGACAAGGGGTTAATTTCCAATATATACAAACAGCTCATAACACTCAATAAAGAAAAAAAAAAAATCCAATTCAAAATTGGGCAGACAACCTGAATAGACATTTCTCCAAAGAAGACAGAAAGGTGTTCAACAAGCATATGAAAAGATGCTCAACATCACTAATTATTAGGGAAATGCAAATCAAAACTACAATGAGGTATCACCTCACACCAGTCAGAATGGCTATTATCAAAACTTTACAAATAATAAATGCTGGAGAGGGTGTGGACAAAAGGGAACATTCCTACACTGTTGGTGGGAATGTAACTTGGTGCAGCCACTGTGGAGAACAGTATAGAGATTCCTTAAAAACGCTAAAAATTCAGACACCATATGATCTAGTAATCCCATTCATGGGCATATAACCAGAAAAGACAAAAAGTCTAAACTGAATGTATCATGTACCCCAGTGTTCACAGCCACACTATTCACAATAACCAAGACATGGAAGCAATCTAAGTGTCCATCAAAAACAGATGAATGGGTAAAGAAGATGTGATCCATATATACTGTGGAATATTAGTCATAGGAAAGAACAAAATAATGCCATTTGCAGCAACATGAATGGAGCTAGGAAATATCTACTAAGTGAAGTAAATCAGACAAAGAAATGTAAATATCATATGATCTCACTTATATGTAGAATCTAAAAATAACAAAAAAGAATGTGTTTACAAAGAGAAACAGACTCACAGACATAGAAAATAAATTTATGGTTAAAAAAAAGAAAAAAGAAAAGAGATGGGAGAAGGGATAACTTAGGAGTATGAGATCAACAAATACACACTACTACATATAAAATAGATAAGCAACAAGGATTTACTGTATAACAGAGAGAACAATATTCAATATCTTGTAAAAACCTATAATGAAAAATATGAAAACAGTATATATATATATATATATATATATATATATATATACATGAATCACTTTGCTGTACACTGGAAATTAACACAATATTTTCTATCAACTATACTACAATTTTAAAAAATGACAAAGCCAAGTGTTGACAAGGGTTTAGAGTAACTAGAAATTTCCCACATTTAATTCATTTGTACTTATGTGACTGCACAGTGGTTCAGTCATTTTGTAAAAGTCTGTCAGTTCCTTATAAATTAGTTATGATATATTTATCATACAACACAGGAATCCTACTCCTAAGTATTTTATTTATCTTAAAAAATGAAAGAGCATATCTACAAAAATATTGTTAACACTTTATTTATAATAGCTCAAAATGGGGAGCAAACTTCATGTCAATTTATTGGTGAATAAATTAAAAAATTGTAATATATGGATAGTTGATTACTATTTAGTAATAAAAAGAACCAAGTACAAATAAATGCAGCAACATAAAGGAATTGAAAAACATGCTGAGCAAAGAAAAAGCCAGTCATAAAACATATGTATTATACGATTCAACTTAGATGAATTCTAGAAAAGGTAAACATAATATATAGGGACAGAAAGCCAATCAGTGTTTTCTTGGGTCAGGGTGAAGAAAGTTGTCTGGGAAGGGATACAAGAAAATTTTCTATGTGTGGAAATTTATATACCTTCATTTTAGGGGTGATTACATGGGTATATAAATTTGTCAAAACTCACTAAACTCTATATTTAAAATGGGTGTAATACTGTGTCTCAATAAAGTGAATTTTCTCTATTAATTATCATTTTATATTGGCATAAGTATAATATAAGTTCTGTACCAAAAGTAATAAAGCATCAACCGGAATTTAAAGAGATAACTAATTGGTTGATTTCAGGCCTGGATAAATTAAGGAAAGCTAACTGCAGATTCTTTTGGGTAGCTGTTATTTGTGTGTATGCATTTATTCTAAATTAACATTCCCAAATTAAAAATTCATTTAATAAACATCTGTTTAAGTTTTTATATTTATTTCACTAGAGTTCATTATCAAAGATACTATAGACATGCTCTCAGTGGTGTCTAGGATAAAGACACACTTTGTTCTCTTCCCTAGGCATCTGTTTCACCTCCTTCCTTCACTCCTACTTGATGTATCATTTACAATGAAGTAAATCACTTAGAAGATGAGTCATTTATTTAGTATGTCTAATTAAACTTTTCCTTAATTGAGTGTGATCCCAGAAAATTAAAAAAATGTGTAATTTGACAGGCTGTAATAAAATAGATATAGTCCATGTGAAACATGAAGGAATTAATTCTAACATGATTGTTGTGATATGGGTATTACATTTAAACTCAAGCTAATACAATATAGGCTGTTATGATATGTGAAGTCTTAGAGTTCAGACCTAGAATGTATGGTCACTGTTATATGTCACTTGAAAAATATGGTAATATAGTTATAAATGATAATATTCTATAAATAATTATTCCAATTGAACAATCTCTGATAGAATACAGAAGCCCCAAGCAATACACAATTACTCAGAATAGTTTTCTGGGTGTGGACAACTTTCTGATAAGGCTGGACTGGAAATGTTTTATGGTTAGTTGC
The DNA here is from genome assembly GCF_026419965.1 of Kogia breviceps. Taxonomy (NCBI): domain Eukaryota; kingdom Metazoa; phylum Chordata; class Mammalia; order Artiodactyla; family Physeteridae; genus Kogia; species Kogia breviceps. The sequence goes on from NC_081328.1 coordinate 29,279,651, forward strand.
CTTTTCCACAATTTTTCTCCCCCAAGATGACACTTGCTCAATTGTTTTCCATCAAACTGTACCCTAAACTAGAAGAAACCAGATATTTGGAGAGCTATAATGCTAGGATTATGAGACTTGACCCAAACCAAAGGTGCCCAACATAACATTTCTAGTATGGGGTATACAAAACTCTGCTTTCTTGAGCTAGACCATTACAAGATGGAATGCCTCCCTAGAGCAGACGTTATCTAGCACAAATGAGCTTGGAGATTTTCTGGAATGATAAGTCATGCAGTGTCAGAAAATCATTATTTATGGTGCCCAATTATGAATGTATATAATTAAATATTAGTATATGACTACCACAACTTCTCTGTTTAGTCTAAGATAGCAAAATAAACATAAATGATTCCAGTGTAATGGTGTATTTATTTACCATGTGAAATTGAGTCGTGGCTATCACTTATGTAATGCTTACCATGCTCCAGATGTGTTGCCTACATTAACTCATTTAATGCTCACAACAGTTCTCTAAAATAATTACTATTATTATTCTCATTCTGCAGACAAAGACTCTGGGTTAACATGAGGTTAAGTAACTTACCAGGGCCATACAAATATTATATTGCAGGAATTTCAGTTTTTGTTCATGTAGTAGTATCCTAGAACGTACCCTTTTAACTATTACATTGTAGTGGCTTTCTATTATCACCATTATTTGCAGAGTTAGAACTAGTGATACAATAGCATTCCATGGTTGCTTACTAGGATTATCTTCCTGATAACTGCAGTGTCAGAGAAGTATTCACAAAGGGAAGAGATTCTTACAATGGATGCAGCTGAAAGGAAAACTAGACTTGTTATACCATAGGCAGTTTGACAATTTTTTTTTTTTTAATATGGGAGCCATCAGTGATTTTATAATAAATCATAGAAAGGTGGCATGAAATTAAGAATATGTACTAGTTCACAAACATTATATTAAAACCATGAATAATGGTATGATGTTAAATTATGCCCTTTAATCCACAAATAGTCCAACAGCATGAAATTATATTAAAATGAACAAAATATATCTCATTTGCTATAGATGGATTGAATGTAGTGCTGTCAGTCTCTTGGAGAAGTAAAATTATCAACATTCAGGGAAATTTTGGTTTGCATTTAAATATGTGTCTAAGATAGAGGTGGTTATAATAGAAATAATCGTGTAAGTAAAATAATACTTACATTGCAACTATAAAAATCAATAGAAAGTCAATCAAGACACTACAATGGACTCTGGACTGAACAGACAGGTGTGAGGTCTCTGCACAATGTGATCTGTGAGCAAGTTAAACTCAACTAAGCACAAAGAGAGAGAAAAAAACCCCTTTCTTCTCATGAATTCCCCTCTGACAGCAAGAGCTGAGAAATTCTGCAACCTTAGATGACAAACTCGTGGCAGTCTAAATGAAAGGCTAATTTTTTGATTAAGGGAAACCAAAAATACTGAAACAATTGTGACACAGCCAAAATGACTGTGTTCTACCCCTCTGAAATATGAATCCATAACTTTGGGAATATTTTCAAAGTTAGCCATCTTAAAAAAATGAAAATTTAATAATCTTTTAACTCATTATTGACCAGAGACATATAATATGTCCTTTGTTACCTGAATATTATTGACCAGAGATGTTTCAATATTCACTTACATAACAAATCACCAACAACAGTCTTTAGTTTCTGTAAAAATCCCTCAGCCAATAATGTGTTAATATGAAAATATGAGGAGGACCTTCAAGATGATGGTGGAGTAAGAGGTGGAGATCACCTTCCTCCCCTCAAATACATTAGAAACACATCTACATGTGGAACAAATCTTACAAACACCTACTGAACACTGGCAGAGGACCTCAGACTTCCCAAAAGACAAGAAAATCCCCACATGCCTGGGTAGGGCAAAAGAAAAAACAAAACACAGAGAAAAAAGAATAGGTATGAGACCTGCAAATCTGGGAGGGAGTTGTGAAGGAGGAAAAGTTTCCACATGCTGAGAAGACCCTTCACTGGTGGAGATAGGAAGTGGGTGGGGGAGGAGGAGCCTCAGAGCCATGGAGGAGAGCTCAGCAACAGGGGTGCAGAGGGCATAGCAGAGAGATTCTGGCACAGAGGATTGATGATGACCAGCATTCACCAGCCTGAGATTTTTGGCTCACCTGCTGGGGCCAGAATTCGAGGGGTCAGATCCCAGGGAGAGGACTGGGGTTGGCTGTGTAAACACAGCCTGAAAGGGGCTGGTGTGCCACAGCTAGCTGGGAGGGAGCCCAAGAAAAAGTCTGCAACCACCTAAGAAGCAAGAGACAATTGTTTTGGGGTGCAGGAGGATAGGAGATTCAAAGTACCACAATTGTCATATCAAACAAAATAGACCTTAAAATAAAGACTATTACAAGAGACAAAGAAGGACACTATATAATGATCAAGGGATCAATCCAAAAAGAAGATATAATAATTGTAAATATTTATGCACCCGACATAGGAGCACCTCAATACATAAGGCACATGCTAACAGCAATAAAAGGGGAAACAGACAGTAACACAATCATAGTAGGTGAATTTAACACCCCACTTTCACCAATGGACAGATCAAGCAAAATGAAAATAAATAAGGAAGCACAAGCTTTAAATGACACATTAAACAAGATGGACTTAATTGATATTTATAGAACATTCCATCCAAAAACAACAGAATACACTTTTTTCCCAAGTGCTTATGGAACATTCTCCAGGATAGATCATATCTCAGGTCACAAATCAAGCCTTGGTAAATTTAAGAAAATTGAAATCATAGTAAGTATCTTTTCTGACCACAATGCTTTGAAACTAGATATCAATTACAGGGAAAAAACTTTAAAAAGTACAAACACATGGAGGCTAAACAATATGATACTAAATGATCAAGAGATCACTGAAGAAATCAAAGAGGAAATCGAAAAATACCTAGAAACAAATGACAGTGAAAGCACGAAGAACCAAAATCTATGGGATGCAGCAAGAGCAGTTCTAAGAGGGAAGATTATGGAAATCCAATCCTAACTCAAGAAACAAAAACAGTCTCAAATAAACAACCTAACCTCACATGTAAAGCAATTTGAGAAAGAATAACAAAAAATCCCCAAAGTTAGCAGAAGGAAAGAAAACATAAAGATCAGATCAGAAATAAATGTAAAAGAAATGAAGGGAACAATAGCAAAGATCAATAAAACTAAAAGCTGGTTCTTTGAGAAGATAAACAAAATTGATAAACCATTAGCCTGACTCATCAAGAAAAAAAGGGATAAGACTCAAATCAACAGAAATAGAAATGAAAACAGAGAAGTAAAAACTGACATTGCAGAAATGCAAAGGATCATGAGAGATTACTACAAGCAAATATATGCCAATAAAATGGACAACCTGGAAGAAGTGGACAAATTCTTAGAAAAGCACAATGTTCTGAGACTGAACTAGAAAGATATAGAAAATATGAACAGACCAATCACAAGCAATGAAATTGAAACTGTGATTTAAAATCTTCCAACAAACAAAAGCCCAGGACCTGATGGCTTCACAGGAAAATTCTATCAAATATTTTGAGATGAGGGAACACCTATCTTTCTCAAAATCTTCCAAAATATAGCAGAGGGAGGAACACTCCCAAACTCATTTTACAATGCCACCATCACACTGATGCCAAAAACAGACAAAGATGCCACAAAAAAGGAAAACCACAGACCAATATCACTGATGAACATAGGTACAAAGGTCCTCGAGAAAATACTAGCAAACAGAATCCAACAGAAAATTTAAAGGATCATGCACCACGATCAAAGAGGTGTATCCCAGGAATGCAAGGATTCTTCAATATACACAAATCAATTAATGTGATAAACCATATTAACAAATTGAAGGATAACCATATGATAACCTCAATAGATGTAGAAAAAGCTTTTGACAAAATTTAACACCCATTTATGATAAAAACTCTCCAGATAGTAGGCATAGAGGGAACCTACCTCAACATAATAAAGGCCATATATGTTAGACCCACAACCAACATGGTTCTCAATGGTGAAAAACTGAAACCATTTCCTCTAAGATCAGGAACAAGACAAGGTTGCCCACCTTCACCACTATTATTCAACAGAGCTTTGGAAGTTTTAGCTACAGCAATCAGAGAAGTAAAATAAATAAAAGGAATCCAAATTAGAAAAGAAGAAGTAATACTGTCACTGTTTGCAGTTGACATGATTCTATACAGAGAGACTCCTAAAGATGTTACCAGAAAACTACTAGAGCTAATCAATGAATTTGGTAAAGTAGCAGGATACACAATTAATGCACAGAAATCTTGCATTCCTGTATACTAACAAGGAAAAATCAGAAATTTAAATTAAGGAGACACTCATATTTATCACTGCAACAAAAAGAATAAAATACCTAGGAATAAGCCTACCTAAGGAGACAAAAGACTTGCACATAGAAAACTATAAGACACTGATGAGAGGAATTAAAGGTGATACAAACAGATGGAGAGATATACCATATTCTTGGATTGGAAGGATCAATATTGTCAAAATGTCTATACTAACAAAAGCAATGTACAGATTCAATGCAATCTTTATCACACTACCAATGGCATTTTTCCCAGAAATAGAACAAAAAATTTCACAATTTCTATAGAAACACGAAAGACCCTGAATAGCCAAAGCAATCTTGAGAAAGAAAAACAGAGCTGGAGGAATCAGGTCCCCTGACTTCAGACTATACTACAATGTTACAGTCTTCAAAATGGTATGGTACTGGCACAAAAATAGAATTATAGATCAATGGAACAGCAATGAAAACCCAGAGATAAACCCATGCACATATGATCACCTTATGTTTGATAAAGGAGGCAAGAATATACAATGGAGAAAAGACACCCTCTTCAATAAGAAGTGCTGGGAAAACTGGACAGCTACAAATAAAAGAATGATATGAGAACGCTCCCTAACACCGTATACAAAAAATAAAGTCAAAATGGATTAAAGATCTAAATGTAAGGCCAGACACCATCAAACTCTTAGAGGAAAACATAGCAGAACACTCTATGTCATAAATCACAGCAAGATTCTTTTTGACCAACCTCCTAGAGAAATAGAAATAAAAACAAAAATAAACAAATGGGACCTAATGAAACTTGAAAGCTTCTGCACAGCAAAGGAAACCATAAACAAAATGAAAAGACAACGCTCTGAATGGGAGAGAATATTTGCAAATAACACAACTGACAGAGGATTAATCTCCAAAATGTACAAACAGCTCATTCAGCTCAATATAAACAACAACAACAACAACAAACAACCCAATCCAAAACTGGGCAGAAGACCTAAATTGACATTTCTCTAAAGAAGATATACAGATTGCCAACAAACACATGAAAGGATGCTCAGCATCACTAATCATTAGAGAAATGCAAATCAAAACTACAATGAGGGATCACCTCACACTTGTCTGAATGGGCTTCATCAAAAATTTACAAACAATAAATGCTGGAGAGGGTGTGGAGAAAAGAGAATGCTCTTGCACTGTTGGAGGGAATGTAAACTGATACAGCCACTATGGAGTACACTATGGAGGTTCCTTAAAAAACTAAAAATAGTACTACCATATGACTCAGCAATCCCACTGCTGACCATATACCATGAGAAAACCATAATACAAAAAGAGTCATGTACCAATATATTCATTGCAGCACTATTTACAATCGCCAGGACATGGAAACAACTTAAGTGTCCATCGACAGATGAATGGATAAAGAAGATGTGACACATATGTACAGTGGAATATTACTCTGCCATAAAAAGAAATGAAGTCAATTTATTTGTAATGAGATTGATGGACCTAGAGTCTGTCATACAGAGTGAAGTTAGTCAGAAAGAGAAAAACAAATATTGTATGCTAACACATATATATGGAATCTAAAAAAAAAGTTCTTAAGAACTTAGGGGCAGGTCAGGAATAAAAATACAGATGTAGAGAATGGACTTGAGGACATGGGAAGGGTAAGCTGAGATGAAGTGAGAGAGTGGCATGGACATATATACACTACCAAATATAAAATAGATAGCTAGTGAGAAGCAGCCTCATAGCACAGGGAGATGAGCTCCGTGCTTTGTGACCAACCACAGGGGTGGGATAGGGAAGGTTGGAGGGAGATGCAAGAGGGAGGGGATATATGTATACCTATGGCTGTTTTACTTTGTTATACAGCAGAAACTAATACAACATTTTAAAGCAATTATACTCCCATAAAGATGTTTTAAAAAAAGACTCTGCAATTGTAATAAACAATTTTGTAAAAAAATATTATAATGAGTTTTATTTGTTTGCTAATTTTTAAAATTTGGGAGAGTGTGGTATTGTGTTTCTTCTTTTAATTATACATCTGCCTATTACTGAATTCAAGCTCTCAATTCTCACCACAAGACAGGCTGATAAATCAAGAGGCAAGTTGTTGGGACAAGGAATAGTAACTTTATTCAGAAAGTCAATAGATTGAGAAAATGATGAACTAGTGTCTCAAAGATCCATCTTGCCTGGGTTTAGATGCTAGTTTCTTTTCTAGAACAAAAATGAGGTAGGTGAGGAGGTAAAGTAAAAAGTCAATTAGTTGTTGCAAATATTTCTTAATTCTGGCCAGACTCCAGAGGGTATGTGTTAATTTCTTCTTTCTAAGTGGTCCTGGTCAGGAGGTTTCCTGTTAGCTAAACAAAGGTATTTTAGCCTAACACTCAGGCATGGAGGTAGGTTTCCCAGAGATGGGCCATTATGTATATGTTAAGCTATGGGCAATATCCCCTTAATGATTAACTTGTAGCAAAAGCCATAGAATACAAAGGTTAAACTAAAAGAAGCAGATCCAATAAGGAGTCAGATTTGTTATTCCCTATTACATACCTATAAAATGTAGATATAGATTTTGTCTCATTATATAAGTGATGTAAGGTAGAAGCAGAGAATTGGTGAAAGTCATATAGATATTATTTTTATTTAAGAACTATACCAAGCAGAGGAAGTAATGATCAGCAGTGGAGGGTAGTCACACACAATATATAGATGGAAACAGGGCCCAATAAAATCTGTCATATGGTTGGATGAAAGGTCTCAAGAGGAGACCCAACTACACAGTTTAATTCTACATCTCTGGAGAAATAAAAACCCTTAGTGATATGAGTAATTAGGCATGACAATGATGATAGTAAACTAAGGTGTAAGTCTAATGAACAATCATGATTGATACTGAGTAAAGAAAGGCAATACTGAGGATGATGCAAAGAGCAAGAAATTTGCTGAGAAAAGGAGACTTTCATTGCTTCTTTTTTAGTTGTTCTCAAATTTTAGCATGCATTAGAATTATCCAGTATGTCTGTTAAAACACAGATTCCTGGGTCTTACTCTCTGAGTAAGTCAGTCTGGGTTAAGGGTTGAGAATTTACATTTTTAACAAATACCTAGGTAATACTGCTGGTGTAGATAATGCTGGTATAGATAAAACACTTGAGAACCACTTTTCTATGTAAACTAGCAACATTGTCTTATTCAGTTTCCCTAGGCAGAAGCTGGTATATTATTGAATGGACAACCCTAAATTGTCTTTTCTGATCACTATCACTCCAGATACTACCACAGGAGAATGAGGTCAACAAAGCATGATCTGGAAGCAAGGTTGAAATAACAAACGTACATGACAGATGATAAAATGCAAGGCAATATGATGGACCTTCCTAAGAAACCATCCTGAAGTAAACTGCATTTATTTGCATATGAAAAGTGAAATATCAAATAAAAGCAAGTTCTTAATTCAGATTTCTCAAATCTCAACCTAAACACACTGACAAAGGCAAGTCAAGAAATCTGTCAAGAAAAGATGAAAGTGACGTTTTAGAGAGAAGATAAGAAGTTTCTCTTCTATCACTGTTTTTACAGTGAGGACTAATTGCCCCATGTATGACATGTTTTAAAGCTGTACCTCCTGGTAAGATACATTTCTCCCAGCTCTATGAATCTCTTTGTGGTTTTGTTTTGTTTGTTTTGTTTGTTTCTCAATGAGCAAAGATCATACTCTTGGAGGAAATGTACTATATTTGAAATGGTCTCCAGTTTATTTGGAGGAAAAAAGTGAGTAGCAGTGGGTGAAAATGCACATCATGAAGATTTAGACTGAATAGTTTGACAAATTTCTGGAAGATGAGTGAGTCTGTGTGTTGATGGGTACTAAGGAGAAAATCCAGACCAACCTTTGACTTATTTACCTGAGGATCAAGTATATCTGAGCATGTCTAGAGGTGTGGTGTGATGGGTCTGAAAATAGTCTATTTTGAGAGAGGGAACAAGACATCCTCTGTAAGGAAAGTAAATCTAGGGAAAGTAGGTACTTCAATTTGGTTGAACTAATAGAAATGTTCCATTTATTGAAGACAGAAGGTAATTTTGGAGTCTATCTCTGAGATTGTTTTCTGCCATGTACACTCTGAGTCTTTGGGAATTCAAACTGAGAAAAATCTTGAAAGTGCTTTTTCACTAAAAAGAACAAGGAAAGCCATTAGGCACACTGGACCACATAAGCTTTGTGCACATGAATGGAGAGTGATTTTAAGGTGGAAAAGAGTGTCCTTCCCACACCAGTAGGGAATGCTGCATGATGAGGCCATGTGGAGAGTGCCAACAAACAGCAGGGGTTGGCATGAGCATGACCTGTAGCTGTTTGGCATAGAGGAATAATACTGGTTCCAAATAGAAAAACTATTGATATTCCAGTCACAGACAGGAGGTCAAATGTCTTTGTTTGCATAGTATTCAAAGAGTAGTCTGTGTTATGTTTTCTACTCAAGCACAGTATAATACTTATGGGTTTGAAATATTTATAGGTTTTAAAAATAAGACATATATTTGTTTCACATATGGACCTCTAGCATATCATTGCTAACACTGATTTTTGGTTTTCCCCACTAGACAGTGAACTCCTTAAGGACAGAGGCTAGATTTTGCTTATCTTTATCACTTAGCACCTGACACAGAGGCAGTGTTGAAATACATATTTGCGTTACTAGAGAGAAATTAAATCTCGCCTTTACCTCTGCATGCTGCAATTAATTAGATTGATTATGTTCCCTTGTTATCTGATCACAGAATTTAAAAAAAAGAAATCCCATGATTTCTAGATGCTTATATATATTCCTAGATGCTTATAATTATTGGTTTTAGCCTTGTGCCTCTCTCCAGATTACAAGCTCCTCTAAATGAAGAGCTTATGTTTTGCTGACTACTGCAGAGCTGATGCCTATAACAGTGGGTTGTCAATATATTTTTACTGCAAAGTATACACAATTTAAAGGTATAGACCCCTCACTATTTCCCTAAAGTAAGTCATACAAAAAAATGCCATTAACTCTAGGTAAAGATGCAACAGATAATGCAGTCATATACCCTATTCGAATTCTTCCTTTGTTTTAATTTCTGAGAGGAGAATATTCATTTACTATTTTTTTAGTAATATAGAAACACCTTTAATATCTTAAGTGAAAAATAAGTACATGAAATAGATTGCAGGCTATTATGATAGCTATACACAATTATGTAGAGAAGACCGAAAGGAAAAATATAAAATCATTCGTATTTATTTGAGGAGTGGGGGATTAAATATTTCCCCAACTATTTTTCAAATGTGCACTATTGTTATAATACTTTAATAATAAAAATGTTAATTCAAAGATTATTAATAATGTTCTTCACTTATTTCCAGTATGGTTGTAATGTTTGCTGTAAATATGAAACTTTCTTTCACACACCAATATTTTCAAGAATGGAATATTCTCATGCAGTATGTGGTAGGATGCATTGTTTCTCTCTGGATTGGGCTGATATATTTTCAATCAAACCTGTTTCCTCTATGCAATTAAGTTTCCAGTGGAGACTTTATTCTCACTGTATATAAGCAGTAGTTAACAAAAAGCCATTATTTTAAAATGTCAAGTGCTTCTTATACTAAGATGTTTTTATACATTGATAACTTACAATCAGCTTGATTAAAGCACTGAAGCTTAAAAGTGCATTGGGACAACATCTTCATATACACAGGATAAACCCAGAGGATCAAATACAGAACATAAACACAGAGTGTCAAATACAGAACTACTCTTTCTGAGGGAGATACCACTTAGGAAAACCATGCTTTTTATGCCTGGAGAGATGTACTTAAATCCAAGGTTTCATTCCTTGGAAGATGAATGAAGATCCCTTTGTTTTTATCCTTCACATACTAGAATTCCCAGAACCTGATGGTAGAGAAATCCGCTTCTGTGGGTTGAGCAGAGAAGGGTGCAAATAGCTTGAGCTCAAACTATAATGCTGTATCCAATTTCATACACGATTCCACTTTCCTGAGACTTTCTCCTCAAGTCTGCATCTCTTCTTTTGTTCCCTATCTTGATTCATGGTTCCATCTTTCAGGAATTAACCTAAGAAAAACACTTCTCAGATATTACAAGACTTCCCTCTCTTTCATTCAAAAACTGTCAACTTCTGTCAAATAAACCTCTAAAATGGTTCTTGAGATGATTCCCTCTTTCTTTCTTTCTTTTTTAAAATATTTTTATTGGAAGATAGTTGCTTTACATATTTGTGTTAGTTTCTGCTGTATGACAAAGTGAATCAGCTATACATATACATATATCCCCATACTCCTCTTCTTGCCTCTCCCTCCCACCCTCCCTATCCCACACCTCTGGGTGGTCACAAAGCACTAAGCTGATCATCCCTGTGCTATGTGGCTGCTTCCGACTAGATATCTATTTTACATTTGGTACTGTATACATGCCAGTGCCACTGACTCATTTCATCCCAGCTTATCCTTCCCCTTCCCAATGTCCTCAAGTCCATTCTCAGTATTTTGTTGATGATTTTCACATCTATGTTCATTAGTGATATTGGCCTGTAGTTTTCTTTTTTTGTGACATCTTTGTCTAGTTTTTGGTATCAGTGTGATTGTGGCCTCGTAGAATGAGTCTGAGAGTGTTCCTCCCTCTGCTATATTTTGGGAGAGTTTGACAAGAACAGATGTTAGCTCTTCTTTAAATATTTGATATTTAACTTATTTGATATTTGACTTTTTATTTGTTGGAAGATTTTTAATCATAGTTTCAATTGCAGTGCTTGTGATTGGTCTGTTATATTTTCTATTTCTTCCTGGCTCAGTCTCAGAAGGTAGTGCTTTTCTAAGAATTTGTCCACTTCTTCCAGGTTGTCCATTTTATTGGCATATATTTGCTTGTAGTAATCTCTCATGTTCCTTTGCATTTCTGCAGTGTCAGTTGTTATTTCTCCTTTTTTATTTCTAATTCTGTTGATTTGAGTCTTCTCCCTTATTTTTCTTGATTAGTCTGGCTAATGATTAATCAATTTTATCTTCTCAAAGAACCAGCTTTTAGTTTTATTGATCTTTGTTATTGTTTCCTTTATTTCTTTTTCATTTATTTCTGATCTGATATTTATGATTTCTTTCCTTCTGATAACTTTGGGTTTTTTTGTTCTTCTTTCTCAAATTGCTTTCAGTGTAAGGTTAGGTTGTTTATTTGAGATTGTTCTTGTTTCTTGAGGTAGGATTGTGTTGCTATAAACTTCTCTCTTAGAACTGCATCCCATAGGTCTTGGGCCATTGTGTTTTCATTGTCATTTGTTTCTAGGTATTTTCTGATTTCCTCTTTGATTTCTTCAGTGATTTCTTGACTATTTCGTAGTGTATTGTTTAGCTTCCATGTGTTTGTAATTTTTACAGATTTTTTCCTGTAATTGATATCTAGTCTCATAGCATTGTTGTCAGAAAAAATACTTGATACAATTTCAATTTTCTTAAATTTACCAAGATATGATCTATCCTGGAGAATGTTCCATGAGCGTTTGAGAAGAAAGTGTATTCTGTGTTTTTGGATGGAATGTCCTATAAATATCAATTAAGTCCATCTGGATTAATGTGTCATTAGAAGCTTGTCTTTCCTTATTCATTTTCATTTTGGTTGATCTTTCCATTGGTGAAAGTGGGGTGTTAGGATCTACTATGATTGTGTTACTGTCAATTTCCCCTTTTATGGCTGTTAGTATTTGCCTTATATATTGAGGTGCTCTGATGCTGGCTGCATAAAAATTTACAATTGTTATATCTTCTTCTTGGATTCATCCCTTCATCTTTATGTAGTGTCCTTCTTTGTCTTTTGTAATAGTCTTTTTTCTAAGGTCTATTTTGTCTGATATGAGAATTGCTACTCCAGCTTTCTTTTGATTTCCATTTGCATGGAATAGCTTTTTCTATCCCCTCACTTTCAGTCTGTATGTTTCCCTAGATCTGAAGTGGGTCTCATGTAGACAGCATATATAAAGGTCTTGTTTTTGTATCCATTCAATGTCTTCTGGTGGGTGCATTTAATTCATTTACATTTAAGGTAATTATTGATATGTATGTTCCTATTACCATTTTCTGAAATGTTTTCAGTTTGTTTTTGTAGGCCTTTTCCTTCTCTTGTGTCTCCTGCCTAGAGAAGTTCCTTAGCATTTGTTGTAAAGCTGGTTTGGTGGTGTTGAATTATCTTAGCTTTTGCTTCTCTGTAAAAGTTTTAATTTCTCCATCAAATCTGAATGAGATCCTTGCTGGGTAGAATAATCTTGGTTGTAGGTTTTTCCCTTTCATCACTTTAAATATGTCCTGCCACTCCCTTCTGGCTTGCAGAGTTTCTGCTGAGAGATGAGCTGTTAACCTTATGAGGATTCCCTTGTGTGTTATTTGTTGCTTTACCCTTGATTATTTTAATATTTGTTCTTTGTATTTAATTTTTGATAGTTTGATTAATATGTGTTTGGCCTGTTTCTCCATGGATTTATCCTGTATGGGACTCTCTGCACTTCCTGAACTTGCTTGACTATTTCCTTTCTTGTATTAGGGAAGTTTTCAACTATAATCTCTTACAATATTTTCTCAGTCCCTTTCTTTTACCCTTCTTCTCCTGGGACTCCTATAATTCAAATGTTGGTACATTTAATGTTGTCCCAGAGATCTCTGAATCTGTCCTCAGTTCTTTTCATTCTTTATTTTGCTCTGTATTAGTTATTTCCACTATTTTTTCTGCCAGGTCATTTATTTGTTCTTCTGCCTCAAGTATTTATGCTATTGATTCCTTCTAGAGAATATTTAACTTCATTTATTGTGTTGTTCATCATTGTTTTTTGCTTTTTAGTTCTTCTAGGTCCTTGTGAAACGTTTCTTATATTTTCTCCATTCTATTTCTAATATTTTGGATCATCTTTACTATTACTCTGAACTCTTTTTCAGTTCAACTGCCTATTTCCTCTTCATTTGTTTGGTCTGGTCAGTTTTTACCTTGCTCCTCCATTTACTGTGTATTTCTCTGTCTTCTCATTTTGTTTAATTTACTGTGTTTGGTGTTTCCTATTCACACGCTACAGGTTTGTAGTTCCTGTTGTTTTTGGTGTCTGCCCCCAGTGGTGAGGTTTGTTCAGTGGGTTGTGTAGGCTTCTGGTGGAGGGGGTTGGTGCCTGTGTTCTGGTGGCTGGAGCTGGATCTTGTCCTTCTGATGGGCAGGTCTGCTTCTGTTGGTGTGTTTTGTTGTGTTTGTGAACTTAGTATGAGTTTAGGCAACCTCTCTGCTAATTGGTGGGGTTGTTTTCCCCTCTTGTTAGTTGCTTGGCATAGGGTGTCCAGCACTGGAGCTTGCTCATCATTGAGTGGAGATGGTTCTTAGCATTGAGGCTGAGATCTCTGGGAGAGCTCTCACTGATTTATATTACATGGGGTCGGGAGGTCTCTGGTGGTCCAATGTCCTTAACTTGGCTCTTCCACCTCCGAGGCTCAGGCCTGACGCCTGGCCAGATCACCAAGACCACACAGCTCAGAAGAAAAGAGGGGAAAAAAAAGGAAAGAAAGAAAATAAATTAAATAAATTTATTAAAATAAAAAACTTTAAATATATATATATATATATATAATTAAAATAAAAACTAAAGTAATAAAAAAAAAGAGAGCAACAAAACCAATAAGGAAATCCACCAGTGCTAAGAAGTGTTAAAAACTAAACTAGGATAAACATATAAATAAGAAACTAGACAGTCGCATATAGCAAACCCCAAGTCTACTGTTGCTTCCAAATTCTACTGCCTCAACTTGGGATGATCTGTTGTCTATTCAGGTATTCCACAGATGCAGGCTACATCAAGTTGATTGTGGGGATTTAATCCACTGCTCCTGAGACTGCATGGATTAGTTTCCCTTTCTTTTCTTTGTTTGCATGTCTCCCCAAGTTCAGCTTTGGATTTGGCACCACCTCTGTATCTAGGTTGTCCTCTGGTGTCTGTTCTTCATCCAGACAGGAGAGGGTTAAATTAGTAGCTGATTAGGGGCCTCTGGCTCATTCAGGCTGGGGAGAGGGAGGGTTACAGAATGTAGGGCAAGCCTGCAACAGCAGAGGCCAGCTTGACGTTGCCATAGCCTGAGGCATGCTGTGTTCCCCCAGGGAAGTTGTCCCTGGATTATGGGACCCTGGCAGTGGCCGGCTGCTCAGGCTCCTGGGTGGAGAGGTATGAATAGTGACCTGTGCGTGCACACAGGATTCTTGGTGACTGCAACAGCAGCCTTAGCGTTTTATGTCCATCTCTGGTATTCACACTGATAGCTGCAGCTCACACCCATCTCTGGAGCTCATTTATGTGGTGCCCTGAATCTCCTCGTCTCATGCACCCAGAAACAACAGTCTCTTGCCTCTTAGGCAGGTCCAGATTTTTTCCTGGACTCCCTCCTGGGTAGCTGTGGATCACTAGTTCCCTTCAGGCTGTGTTCACACAGCCATCCCCAGTCTTCTCCCTGGGATCTGGCCTCCGAAACCCGAGCCTCAGCTCCCAACCCCCACCCACCCCAGCAGGTGATCAGACAAGCAGCTCAGGCTGGTGAGTGCTGGTCAGCACTGATCCTCTATGTGGGAATCTCTCTGCTTTGCCCTCTGCACCCCTATCTCTGTGCTCTCCTCTGTGACTCCAATGCTTCCCCCCACCCACTTCTTGTCTCCACCAGTGAAGGGGCTTTGTAGTGTATGGAAACTTACTCCTTCACACCTCCCTTCCAGGGGTGCTGGTCCCGTCACTATTTTCTCTCTGTTTTTTTCTTTTGTCCTACCCAGGTACATGGGATTTTCTTGTCTTTTGGGAAGTCTGAGAATCTTCTGCCAGCATTCAGTAGGTGTTCCATAGGAGTTGTTCCACATGTAGATGTATTTTTGATGTATTTGTGACAAGGAAGGTGATCTCCATGTCTTACTCTACCACCATCTTGAAGGTCCTCCTCTTTTTTACTTATACAATTAAAATATACAGTCTGGAACACTGAATAAAATAAAATGATTATTGCCTGCAGCTGATTTATTTTGAAATGTGCCACATTCTTGGAAGACTCAATTGATAGAACACAAAAACGATCACTACCAAGTCAACTATTCCTTGATAAGTACCATACCCAATGGAGAATATGGTTGTAAAGTGAAAATATTATGGGGTTTATTATTAGTGTATGAGGATAATTTTTGCATGTTTGTGTGTGTGAAATCTATTACCCTTGTCTTTACCCAGATTTTTCTATAGGGCAATAATAGAGATGTTATTGTGTGAAACCTTCAAAGAGTTAGCTGTTGTTTTATAATTTTGGCAGGACATAGTGACTAACTTGGAAATTACTCTTTAACAATATTTCTTAAGATATTTTATACAGAAGAACAAAATCACATGGAAGCACTTAAAAATTCATAATCCTGAGCCTTACTCTAAGCATTCCACCTAGACCAGAAGCCTCATTCATTTTAGAAATTATTACTGGTTATATTTATCCATTCCAACATTTGGTGTTGCTACTCTGTTACATAAAATACTCATCAGTTTTTGATTTTCAAATTAAACCAGTATACGATTTTTATTACTCTTATTATTTTG
Organism: Kogia breviceps; assembly: GCF_026419965.1. Taxonomy (NCBI): domain Eukaryota; kingdom Metazoa; phylum Chordata; class Mammalia; order Artiodactyla; family Physeteridae; genus Kogia; species Kogia breviceps. The sequence goes on from NC_081328.1 coordinate 29,295,677, forward strand.
GAAGACCTAACAGAGGGAAACAGATGATTGATAAGGAGGAACTAAAATATTAATATTTGCTATAATTTAAACACTATGCTAGATTATTTCATAAAAGCTCTTTTTATTAAAACCTTAAAAACCTATATTAATATTTTATTATCTACAGATGAGGAAACTGACACTGGAGAGTTTATTCTTTTATGCTAATACAGTCATAGGATTTCTAAATTGAAGTATAGTTGACTTATAATATTATATTAGCCTCAGGTGTACAACATAATGATTAGATATTTTTATACATTATGAAATGATCACCACTACAGTAAGTCTAGATACCATCTATCTCCATACAATGTTATTACAGTATTATTGACAGTACTCCTTATGCTCTGCATTACATCCCCACTACTCATTTATTTTATAACTGAAAGTTTGTAACTCTTAATCACCTTCCCCTATTTCACCTATCTCTGGCAAACATCACTTTATTGAATCTGAGTCTCTTTCTGTTTTGTCATGTTTGTGCATTTGTTTTGTTTTGTTTTTAAATATCACACAAAAGCAAAATCATATGCTATTTGTGATTCTCTGTCTGACTCATTGTACTTAGCCTAATACTGACCCTCTGGGTTCATCATGTTGTCAGAAATGGCAAGATTTCATTCTTCTTCATGGCTGAGTATAATTCCATTATATATATATACCACATCTTTATTCATCTATCAATAGATACTTAGGTTGTGTCCATATCTTGGGCTATTATAAATAATACTTCAATGAACATTATGATACATATATCTTTTTGAATTGGTGCTTTTGTTTTCTTCAGAGAAATACCTAGAAGTGGAATTTCTGGATTGTATTGTAGTTCTATTGATATTTTTAATTTAATCCACCAACAGTGCACAAGGGCTCCCTTTTCTCAACATCCTTGCCAACACTTGTTCTTTTTTATATTTTTTATAATAACCATTCTGGCAGCCATTGTGGTTTTGATCAGCTTTTCTCTGATCATTAGTGACTGTGAACATCTTTTGATGTGCCTGTTGGCCATCTGCATGTCTTCTTTGGAAAAATGTCTACTCAGGTCTCCTGCCCATGTTTCTATAATTGGATTTTTAAAATATTGAGTTGTATGAGTTCTTTATATATATTGGATATTAACTCCATATCAGTTGAAATTTCTTCAGTAGGTTCTATATTTTTTCCTCCTCTGTCATAAATTACTTGACCATAAATGTATGGGTTTATTTCTGGGCCTCTATCCTCTTCCAATGATCTATGTGTCTGTGTTCATGCCAGTGACATACTGTTTTGATTACTGGGCCACTCATTATCTCTTCTTCAATTCTGGATGACAATTTTGTCAAGTAGAGTATTCTGGGTTGTATCTTTTTTTCCTTTAAGTATTTTAAATATATCATGACACTCCCTCATGGCCTGCAGTGTCCATTGAAAAAAATCATCTGATAGCCTTGAAGGGATTCCCTTGTATGTGAGTAGTTGTTTTGCTCTTACTGCCTTTAAAATTCTATCTTTATCTTTAAATTTTGCCATTTTATTATTATATATCTTAGTGTAGATATCTTTGTGTTCATCTTTTTAGGGACTCTCTGTGCTTTCTGGACCTGGATATCTGTGTCCTTCTCTAAGTTAGGGACATTTTTAGCCATTATTTCTTCAAATAATTTTTTTGCACCTTTATCTCTTCTCTCTCCAGGACCCCTTAATGTGAATATTAGTATGCTTGACATTGTCCCAGAAGTCCCTTAAACTCTTCTCATTTAAAATTTTTTTGTATGTTCTGATTCATTGATTTCCACTATTTTGTATTTCAGATTGCTCATACGTTCATCTGTATCAACTAATTTGCTGTCATCTCTAGTGTATATATATATATATATATATATATATATATATATATATATATATATATAGTGATATGCAGGCCTCACCGCTGGCCCCTCCCGTTGTGGAGCACAGGCTCCAGATGCACAGCCCAGTGGCCATGGCCCATGGGCCCAGCCACTCTACAGCATGTGGGAGCCTCCCGGACCAGGGCATGAACCCACATCTCCCGCATCAGCAGGTGGACTCCTAACCACTGCTCCACCAGGGGAACCCTCTAGTGTATTTTTCTTTTCAGTTATTGTATTCTTCAGCTTCGGTAGGTTATTTCTCATATATTCTAACTCTGTTGAATTTTCCACTGTGTTCCTCTATTCTTGTCCAAAGTTCAGTTAACATATTTATGACCATTACTTTGAACTTTTTATCTGGTAAGTTACTTATCTCTATTAGAGTTTACTTCTGGGTTTTTATCTTGCTCTTTCATTTGGAACATATTCCTCTTTCTCTTCATTTTCTTTGACTTTTTTGTGGGTTTTTTTCCCTATGAATTAAGCAAAACAGTTACCTCTCTTTCTCTTGAAGGCCAAGATGCTGTTGTGTGGGAGCATTCCTTGTGTAGACTGCCATGTGCCGGGTGGCTTTGGCAGGCCAGCTGGGGCTGGATAAGACATCAGCAAAGGGGGAGAGGGGTCCTGGAGTGCACTGGTCTGGAACAACTCTGTCAGGAAGACTGGAGTTGGAGTGGGCAGTTTTTTCAGGGTGCACCAGGCCAGGCTGAGGTTACCTTAATGGGATGGTTGGAGCTGTAGCAGGTGCGAGCCTGGGCCATGCTGGCTTGGCCTTGGCAGGCTGCATAGAGCTCCAGGCCCTTGTCAAACTGTTGGCTCTCTTCTGGGACTTGGAGTGAGTTTGTGCACGAATCCTTTAATAGTAGGGTCTTGATTTCCTATAGCCCTCCAGCTCTTCTGGATGTATACCACATTGGTTGTCAAAGCCAGATAAGAGGGGGACTTATCTTCCTTGTGCTGGCCTCCACAGTGGGGTATCTGATGTGGGACTCAAACTCATCACTCCATAGAGAAGACCTCCACATTTGTGATATTCCCTATAATTTACGGGTCATTGTGCTGAGGGTGTGTGTCCTGACTTGATAGTATCTCTGTCCCTTATATCCAACTCAATGTGGCTTTATATTTATATCTTAGTTGAAGAGCTATTCTGCTAGTCTTCAGGTCATTCTCAGAGAGACTTGTTCTATATGTAGTTGTAGTTTTGGTGTGTCCATTGGTGGTGGCCTCTGGTGCCATCTTGATCCCACCCCCAGCTCATAGGATTTCAACTCAGATTCTCTATTTCACCTAAGCCTATATCCTTTTATTTAATCTTTCCGAGCACATAACAAAAGTCAAGATGTATGCATGAGAAATAATTGCACATTTCCTGGGAATTCTAAAGAGGCAAAGATCAATGAGGCCTGTAGAGATGACACCTGAAGTAGGCCTTGAAAATGGGTAGGGACTTCAAATAGGTGTTAATAGCAAAGCATGTTAATAGTAAAAGAAGTGACTGATGGGGTGAATGTACGTATGCATGGATAAATAAATAAATATAATCTGGGGCATACTAAGTTCTCCTTCATACTAATTACATAAATGTAAATATGGGCTCAGTAGCAGACTAAAAATACCTACCCAGTATTTCCTTGCAAATTTGAAAATAGTTCTTTATATGACAAAGTCTATAAGAGATCTATAATATGAATCCATGAAAATTGAAACCCTTTCTTACATAACAGCATATCATCAGTTTGGATTACATCACATTCTAAGTAAGAGAAATGGCATGAATGATTACAGAGCAATAGGAATGAGAAAAACCTACTTAAATAGAACCAGAAAAGTAGCTAGTTTAAACCAAGGTGTTTGGGGAGTAGTAGTAACATATATTTATAACATATCCTATGGTTATAAAGCATTTTCCTTTCCTTAATCATTTGATTCTCACAAAAATATTTTGAGTTATGAATTATCATTCCAATTTTTCTTAAGTTGAGAAAGTTTTTACTTAAATTTATATGTCCTGGAAAAATTAGAGCTTGGACTCCATCACATCTTTTTATTTCTGATTAGTCATGTTTTTTCGCTTATATTATGGATACCCCATATTTGAATAGAGAATGGACTCAAGTTATGGAACAAATTAAGTCAATTTATAAATCAGATACTTATTGATTTGCTAAGTAACCAGTCTCTATTAATATACTTGACTGGCTTCCCTCATGTCAGCCAAGATTTGATGTCCAATTACAAACTTTTTTTTTTTTTTGCGTTACATGGGTCTCTCACAGTTGTGACCTCTCCCGTTACAGAGCACAGGCTCCGGCCACGCAGGCTCAGCAGTCATGGATCACGGGTCCAGCCGCTCCGCGGCATGTGGGATCTTCCCAGACTGGAGCACGAACCCGTGTCCCCTGCATCAGGGGGCAGGCAGACCCTCAACAACTGTGCCACCATGGAAGCTGCAATTACAAACTTTTATCAAATATTTTACCCTAAATGTAGTTTCTACTATATTTTGTCTTTGGGATACTATCACTAAGGGCTCTTAGAATGAGCTTTATGAAAAACAGTAGGCTTGTGCAGAAGTAGTGGAAAATAGCTTCCTTTCCTTTTCTTCACAATTTAAAACTGACCCCAGAGTCTCTTACTCCCCAACGCCACCTCCTTTCCCTATGCTCCAGTTAAGTGCTCAAAACTCAAAGAATTTTAACTGAGAATCTTGATTCTGACCCTTCATCAGCCTTATACATACTGGCTGTATATACTCTTGTTGGGGGTTGTGCAGCTGCTTAAGACAAATTGCTACTGAGATTTTCCTTACTGGAAATTTCAGAAAATGTAATAAAGTTCTTACTACCACAGCAGTTTTACTTCTAATTCAATCATCTCTTCAGTCATTCCAGAGTGAACAATGAATAGTGAGTGTGTACTGACGTGATCTGCTGGGGTCTGACTGTCAAAAATAGGTGGTGACTGTTTTAGAAATTCTCTGAGAAAGAAGGATAGATCTTCTTTTTAAAATAGGTAACAAAGAGGAAGACTAAGAAACATCAAGTGGGAGGAAGTTCTTTGAATAAAGATATGGAACTCACAAAGGTGATGTATTTGGAGGGAAAGAAGCATTTAAAAGGAATACCCAATTGCAAGCAAGCCTAATGTGTGGCCATATTGAAAACACAAGACTATACATTTGATATCTTGTATTAGACTGTGAGAGTGAGACAGTTACTGATTTGAGTCCCCATATCCATAACTCACAGTACGATGATCACCATTTATAATGCTTAAGAAAGGGAAACACTATCAATGAAACACTGAAGACATAATTCTTTAGAGAGGAAATCATTTTTGTAATATCTGATGTTTAAATATCAAGTAAGAAAAAACCAATTTCTCAAATTGGGGATTTTAAAACAATGTTTTGCCTTAAAAAGCTCTTGTTTGACTGAATTAATAATTTCTCTGTATTACACACAGTTCCCAGACTGGGAGAGAGTTTAGAGCAATTTTATATTTACAGAAAACTTTCATTGCACAGTGTTTCACAGATGGGTGTATACTTTATGTAGAGGCCGTATTAGATCCACTTCTGAAACCCAGTAGACTCCCAATAACACAGAACTGTTCTACCCACAAATTAGGAAACTGTGCGCTCAGAAACAAGTAGCACAGAATGCACTTCAAGGAGAAAAAGATGAAGAAATAAGACTTTTCTACCATATCTGATTTTCTAATATTAGCTTAGAAGGTGAAATGTTTTTATGCAGATAAATGAAGGTGACTACCATAGTGAGATGCATGGGGCTCTATTAAAAAGAAGGAATAATCAATCAATTAATCAGATCTCCTTGGTACAGGAATCAGTTTATCCAGCCCTCTTCCACTACACCTAAATAAGAAAAAGTCAATCAAATGGCTGGGAATGGAGTGATACAGAACCAAGGTGGGCACTAAGGTGAGGACATATAGGGAGTAGATGGAGACCAAGGCTTTAGGAAGTACACAGGACTACCACAAAAGATCTGCAAGAAGATCAAAAGGATAAAGTAAGCCATAGGTGAAATAACAATATTTGACTCAATGATCCTAATCTTTTATGAGGGCAAATTCTATTATACCCATAAGGAGTCAAACACCTTTTGACTTCTATAACCCAAGATTCTATACGCAGGTTGTACATTACAGTGAGCTGAATAATTGGAGAAGAGAAATTTCAATTATGTATTATGAAGGGAAATTGTACCTAGAAGGGAGAATTATGAAATAAATAATCTGGAGGGAAATAGTGTTTCTTGAGTCCTACTGTGACCTGATGAGAATTGGCTAATGTGTAATAAACACAGAAGTGTCAGCAATACAAATAAAGTTGAGAAACCATGAGACAATTTTCATTCCATTAATGCCATTAAAGCTAGTGAAGTTTAAGTTTTGGAAGTTAGAAAATGAAACCTTAAGGATCTTTGGCAGAAGTAAAGAGTAGACAGGTTTGGAATAATATAAAGAATTTGGAAAGTATGATGTAAACAAGGAATTTCAACAATAAAGGCTATAACTATCTAATTGTTTTATTAGATAATATCTGTTAGATATCATGCTAGATTGGAAAGGAAGTTTAAAATGCACAGATGATTCTCAGAGGAGAATATTTCAAGAGGAGCAAAGAAGATATGAAATATTCATACAACTAATTTAAATCACAACGCTTGAGTAGAAGATGAGGTCTGAAAAATGAATAACTAACAAAGTTAGAGAGTAAGATAGAAAATTTGATCTAAATGAAAGAGCATTTTAAAAGGCAGATTAAGGAGAGAAGGATGTGATGATACTGAAAAGGGTAGGAGCTGTTGCATTTTTACTTGGATCTGGAAATAGGAAGAAGAGGGGAGCTGTGGTAGGGCAGTTATTTACCACACAAATGAGTTTCTTACTTGCAGGCAAGTAATTGCCAAAGAGACAGATATAATTTAATTTCTTGGCAGATTTTTCTGCCTTAATGATATAATTATATTTGATTAAAGTAAGATAATATTTGTAAAACATCTGGCCAAGTAAATATGGATTCACTTTTCTTGAACCCCTAGATCAAGGACCTTTGAAAACATTATAAATGTATATATGGTAGAGTTTCTAAATAGTTTTGTTTTGCCTCTCTAGATATCCTAGAAGATCACTAAAGTAAATAATCAGTTTTTAAAAAAATCTAACTATTAAGTGCTAATATGATTAATAAATTTTAAATATCTGGACCATTGTAAGCCAATATTAACATGATTTTTCTGAATATTTCAGTAATGGAGGCTTAAGTACCTCTAGGCTGTGCTGTGCAGCTAGACACAACATGTCTCTGTCACCACTTTGTCTCTCTAACATTAATACTCAAAATGATCAGGAGGTAAAACAATTTCAAACTCAACTAGGAAACTACATGCAGATATTTAGAAAATGAGCAGTGAATACAACAGAAAAAATAACACTTTTGCAAAATTTACATTTATAAAGTGTAAAGGAAGATGTAGGGTGACGTGTTAGAGCAAAAAACAAAATGCAGTTTTCTGAAAGAAAATAGTGAAAAGAAATTAACAAATGGTATTGTTTGAAACATCAAAGAAAAAAACTCATGAAATGAAAATAATTATTTTATGTTAATCCTTAAATGGATGTTCATGTTGTAAATATTTATATAATGTATTTTTTATCCATACATCTGTTATTTTAATTGAACTTGTTATCAAAACCTTTCCACAGAAAGGATTCCAGGTCCAAATGCTTTCACTAGTAATATATAATGTATTTGATATGCACCCTTGGGTATATTCTCATTTGTGAGGAATTTAATGCAACACATCAATTATTCTGGACACAAATGAACTGCCACCCCTAGGTGGTAAGTCTGGGGAAGCAAGTATTTTGTCTTATCAGATTTCATCACTACTATTAAGTTATTATGGAGCTCTACTGTAACTATTTTAATTTCACTACTCTTATCCATAAGCATCAAATTATCTTCTCTTCCATGTGTGGAGCTACTATAAAACCAAATGAGTAGTTTTAGCTGAATTTGCCTTTTAGTACTGTCACAAAACAATATAGCTTGAGTTTAAATATGAGTGGGTAGATCGAAGAAACTTTTTGGTACGTGGTGGGGCAATATGAGGGAACTAAGATGGAGAAAGGAGACCTGGCCTGGGACTGAGTTCAGAAATAAGCTGTTCAGCTTTGGATAATCATTTAAGCGTAATTACCTCATCCTTAAAATAAAATGAGTGATATTTAAGGAAGCTTCTAATTTTATAAACTACTAGACTAATATTATGTGTGTGTTTTTCTAAACAGGTAAATACAAACTCAATATCATCTTGTATAATGTTTTGGAAGTAACTAACCTTGGTTAAAAACCTGACCTGTGAAATTTTAATCTCCAAAGTAACATGATGAATAGAAACACACACATAAACAGATACAAACGTGATATATATACACACACATACACAGACACACAAGTACACACACAGATGTGTATGTATACTATAAATTTATATATATAATTTATGATTGTAAAATAATGGATTTATAAGTCAATATTGAAAATAAATGCAATAGGTTATGTGAAAAATAAATTTCCTATGATAAACATGAATAGAATATTTAAGATTAGGTTATGTTTCAAACTGAAAAACTATGTAAACCTTTGTACTTCTCACTGGATTTTCATGATGATATGATGTTGTTTATATACACTAAGGTTATTCTATGTATCTCAGCACCAGTCTTATTTCAAATGTGTTTTTCTATTGTAAAACCTTATGTCATGTAGCATTTCCATATACAGTAATTGGCTTAAGCAATCTGGTCATTATATTTCCACCATGTGTAAATCTACCTTGTATTCACTTAAGACAGCTAATTGCTAGAAGTGAGAATCATGCCAATTACATTCTCAATATACTCTGAGAAGGGTATGCTGGGTAAGTCACTTTCTGTGTGTTTTACTGTACATTGTGATAAAAGTCAATATTTAAAATATTTCTGAGAGTGTGTGTTGTACATTAGAGACTCTTTAAGTAGAGTCCATTCCTACCAAATAAATTAGTAAAAATCTTTAAAAAGTATTTCCAACAGTTTAAATACCTTTGTTACTAAGTTCATTCACTAATAACTTCATCTAAGATATTGCTGTTTAATCATTAAGTAAAATCTTGGATGTGAACAGAGATATCTAATAACACTCCTTTTTTTTTTTTTTGCTTTGAGATTTGTTTTTTACAGTACATAGCAACTTGCCATGCAAGAATAAAGCAAATACAAAAGGCAAAAAGAGAGTTTCTGCACAGTATTTCAAGGCAATTTGGAAAGTCATAGGTTCATCATATAAATAATGGCTTCTGAGATTTGATCCTTAGAGTTTCATAAAAATAGTTTATCAGTAGTTATTTTTGAAACACTCATTAAGAGAAAGAATTCTAGACATGACTTGAGTTTAGTACTACACAAATAATATATTTTAAAGGTACATGGAATAAATAGCAAACATTTAACTACATGATTTGATTTACAATAATATTTGAAGGAATCTTGAGGAAAAGGTTACTCTGCTTATGACACTTAGGTGGTGTTTTTGAAACATATAAGTGGTCAATTCTCCATTTTACCTTCCCTGATTGTACTGACAGTACATGTACAATTTCAAGCTACTTGATTTTAAGGAAAAATGCTCTGCAACCTCAGTATTAGATCCAAGGTGAAAGCAATATTTAAAAGGACATAACTGCTAAAATGTCCTATGTCTAATATTTAATCACAAGACAAAATGTGTTGATAAAAGTGTTCACTCTGTTCTTTACAAGATGATTTTTATTTTTAGAATAAGTAATAGCTATCATGTTATATGTAATAACTGTATTTTAATGTGGTTGTTGAGCTCCAAAAATTTGAGATCTTTTTTTCTCATTCTCATTTTCTCATTTCTCATTTCTCATTTTTCTTTTTCTCATTCTCAAACCACTCACTGTGGTAGTGGTGTCAGAGGGGGGAGGGGAGTGTGATATTGAAAATTGTCAATCAGTTACCAGCTAAACATTTAGAAAGAGACCTTCACATTTCCTAGTGACAGACTACAAAATTTATCATTTATCTATGCACTCTGAAGTAATGCAAAATTCCCCACAATGGGCTATCAGTAACTCGACTGGCCTTGCTAGGGTATTACAAGAAATTCTTTATCACACTTTGAAGGATATCACAGTGTCATGTATTCTGAACTTGGACATTAAAAAGAGGTAAAAGCATTTACTTTCCCCCTTGGATCTGTCAGTACTTTAAAAAACAGAAAATAACTTTACTACTTTTCCAGATATCCATCCAGATACTCACAAAGCCTTGGTTTTCATCCAGTGCCACTGTCAGCCTTCAATGAATTAAATACCGAGATTGAATTTTTGGTTTCTAGTCCCCGGTTGTAACTAACAGATCTGCAATCACTCCCTGACCACACACACCCTGATTGCCATCTTTCTCTTCTTGCATTGCCTTGCTTTTCTTGTGACAAATTCTGTGTGATTGAAAATGAAGAGAAAAAGAAGTGAAATGGAAGAAAATAGGACAGAATAAACTTTATCTACTTTGTTGGCTTTTTACAGAAATTACAGATCAATCCATTTGATATCAACCAGGGTTCTTGGCCTTCCCCAATCAATAGAAATTGACTAAAGGCAAGACAAGAAATTCAGGCACGGCTTTATTGGGGCCCCTGCTGCAGCAGGGGGGAGCTAGAACAAGCAACAGGTTCCCTTGCTGGCTTTCTCCCTGAAGGGAGCAAGCTTGTTCCTTATATGGGGTGAGGGTAGGGGTGTGTCCAGGGGTTGGGCCAGAGAGGTGGCTTAGGTATTTTGCCCACTCCTTAGGTGGTGGTATATGCAGGGGACATATGCAGTACACTGCTTGCTCCAGGCTCTTCAAAATTGGTAGTTGGGTTTTTAGGTCTCTTTTTATCTTTTGTCCAGAATTTGCCCCAACTGTGCATGCATGCAGTTATTTTTTGTCCCATATAGTTTCTTTGTATTTTATTGCTCAAGGAGAGGTGTGTCCAGGTAAAAGCATTGCAACACTGCAGTAAAGGGTCCCAGGTCCCAGGCTGTTTCACACTGAGACACACAAGTGTTGAAAATTTCACTCAAATACTGAATGAATGTTATCTCATTATTTTGTCCCTCACATTTGAAGGTATTTGGCATAAAGGATGATGTGTGAAAATAAATTTAATTCAATTCTTCATTCTAGCTACGTTGCGGATAGTCATGGTAAGAAAATTGATGTTTTACCATGATTAAAATGTTTTCCATCTTGGCCTATGATGATTTCATTTTCCCTTAGGAAGTAAAAAAGAGTCTTTGTATATATTGCCAAATACTTTACATTCCTTAAGCTGTCCTTTGAAGCATTTTAAGTCCATTACATTAGATTAACTAGAGGACATAATATGATAAGATCTAGCTCTATAGACTACTTTATGTGGTCCAGTTTGTTTAATTTTCATTTCAAGCTTAAAATGATGTGATTTCACTTCCCGCTATTGATATTGCTATAAATCTCCTGGCTTTGGTTGCAAAACATGCAAAAATTTTAACCTTAGGAAAATGAGTATAAACTAGGGTCTAATGTGGGGGCTGAAAAATGGAGTGGTGCAAATGATTAAAGGTACTAATCGCACTTTAGCAATGATTACTTTTAGAAGAAAGGAAATTTCTCAACATTCTAAATGCACTCAAAATTCTCTGTATGTTAATTTCTTAGTGAGAAAACTATGGTAATTATTATAAATGACAAAACAGAGGCAGAGCACTTATCAAGAAAAGTAATTTTTTAGCTGAATTCTAAAAAAAATTGTTCTAAAGCAAATGCTTTGTTTTGTATGACATGGTGTAACAGCCCCTACGCATAAAACGTCTAAATTTAAGTAGATATCTCAAGAATACACATATATAACAATAAAACCAAAAATGTGTGATAGTAATAATAATGTTAGTGTTAAATATATTCTAAGTGTGTCAGGCTGAGTCAGTATGCTACTGGCAGCATTGAGATGAACCTCAATCAGATGACTGAGGTTCAACTGTAGAAGTCTCCAGGCAGAATCAATGTCTGTGAGCTGGGAGGTAGTGCAATTTTTCCTCAGGGATCTCTGTTGAGGATGAAGTAGGATTCTAAATAATAACTGGAGACAGTAGACAGAAGACCAGGCAAGGATTAACATTTTTCTCAGGATTTCAACTAAATAGGGAGATGTTCATTGCAGTATTCCAGTCCAGGTAAATCAAGAAATCAGGACAAATTAGAGTACCAAAGATTGATGGGAATGTTTGGGGGGGATGAAATTGGGAAATATATAATAAGTGAATGTTGAGGACCTTACTCCAGAGTGTCTTATGTGGACTTGAAAAAGCAAGACTGTGTGAGCATTCACAACTGAGGTCAGCTGGAATTCCTTTTCCTATTCCTAGTTTGACTGCAATGCATTCACTACCCAAGTGAGGCTGAGTCTCGAAGTGGAATTTCTTCAGTAAGTGCAACTCCTCATGTATGAGAAACTTATTTGGGCAGATGCTTTTAAAAATTATTCATTTCTTTAGGAATACAACTGTTTATCAGAAATTCATCACTCAACAGTCTGTGTTTCACAGTTTATTTTATAGAGATTGCACACTGGTGGCCTGTTGGCCAAATTCAATCTGTGAAACTGCTTTATTTAGACTTTACAGTGATTTAACTATTTTGAAATAATTCCCATTTTAAAAATCAGATAAATGTGTGGATATCAGGCTCTTGGTGAGAAATTGGTTATGGTGTGCTCACATTTCTACATGATAAGTATCAAAGTGATTGAAGTTCATATTCTCTAGTTAACCATGAGCCTCATCATTCTTACACCTAATCTGTTTTACACATTTATGTTAATTTATCTACCAACCACTTTGGGCTTTGGTTTTTTAACTCCAAGCTTATAATATTTGATTCCCACTTTTTTCTTTACATTCTCTGGCTTTATTAAACCAGAAATATCTCCTTCACTTGCTAGATTCTTCAAATTATAAGATTTGCCTGTTAGAGAAAGAATCTCCATTTGGAAAAACTTACAGTCTACGAGTGCATGGTCAAAAGTGGTATGGCATCATGTCAGTTGCTTGGGTTTGAGTCACAGGTCCAAAACGTGCATCCCTTATGATACTAGCAATTTCCTTAACTACACTAAGCCTCAACTACTTAATCTGTGAAATGGAGAAAATTAGTATTGTAGTGAAATATTATGTAATATATGTGTGTATATGTGTGTGTGTGTGTATATAAATATGCATATATTTGAATACAGCATTTTATAATATGATATAATTATGGGATAGTATAGATAATGATAATATAATATGTTACAGAATAATAGTGTTAATGATAACAATAATATCTAACATGTACTGAATGCTTTACTATATGCCCAGCACTTCTCTAAGTGCTCTGTATCTGCATGTTATCTATTCATGATAACACCTTGTGAGCTTGGTATTATTATTGTCATCTACACTTATAGATGAGGATTTAAAACCAGTACTCTGACTCCAGAGGCTCTATTAATGCTTGCAAAGATTTTAACAATGTACATGAGACATGATTTTCTTAGCTAAACAGGGTTTTTTATTTTTATTTTTTACAATTAATTACACTCTCTGTATAATGCTAAAATATCTGGACAAGACACTAAGAGAAGAAATTCCTTTATAACAGTTGCCTACTTTCACATACTAGAAGAAGCAAAGCACATCATGTTAGACCTACATCAGCATCAAGATTAAGAAACCCAGTTAATAGGAGAGTTATTAAATTGCTTAGTCAACTAAATGTTTTTGGGTGTTAACCTCTGTGATATTCATTTCCAAAGTAATATAACATTGAAGCTGTGTCTACGGTGGGAAATCTAAAGCCAATTAAAATGTTTTTTGAAAGAAAAACAATAGGTATGGGCTTGAGGTCAGTAAAGCAGTGATCTGCAAAATATTCACTTTTAGAACTGACAAAATCCAGGGACTTCATCCTTTATCACTCCAAAGGGTGGACAGTCAGCTCACCTTGACGCTTTGTTGGACTTCCTTTGATAGATACAATTGGCATATCTCAAGGAGGATGGTAGTTATGGTGGAAGTGCTCTGAAAACTCAATAGAGATGATTTCCTGGAAATAAAATCACACAAATTCTTGTTTACTCAAATGAGAGCCAGACTGCTACTAATTAAATGATTTTCTATATGAAAATGTCTACTCCAAGAGCTCTTCACCTCCTAAAAATTCTGGTTTGAAGCTGTTTAAATGAAGGCCTTAGAAAACCTTTGACAAAACCATTTGGTTGAATATCTCCTTATGAATGCAATGTGAAAAACCCAAATTTGTGAATTCTTATTAAGCTACTAGAGTAATGATAATGCTAGAGGCAGAGCACTTATCTAGGAAAAGAGAATCAGAGAACATCTCCCCACAGCTAAATCCTGTGTTCTTGCCATTTCTTTACACTGTTTGACATTATTTTATGTCTGCTACCCATAAGAAGTAGACAAGCAAGTGGACTAGGCAAGATCACACACACACACACACACACACACACACACACACACGCATGCACACATACAAAGTCATAAGAATAATTATGAAATTTTGAGCACATATTAAGTGCTAGGTATGATGATTATATATGCTTTACACATTTAAATGTGATATTTGTTTAAACCATTCAGTGGTCTACATATTATGATCACCTCCATATTATAGATGCAGAAACTGAGCCCTACAAAGGTTACATAACCTCCTTTACACTGTGCAGCTGTTATATGGCACAACCAAGATCTAAATGTTTGCAGTCTGACTCTAGACCAGGACCACTCAACCACTACCCACACTGCTTTAAATGTTTTCATTATATTATTCATTTAAGTATCACAAAAATCATATTTAGAAGGGTGTTGAAAAGTCCATAGTAGTTAAGTAAATTGCCTACTAGAAGCAGAGATCCAAAGCCATGACTGCCTAAATAAAACCCATTATCTTTTCTCAATACTACATTTCACAGTAACTATAGAAAACTTCAAAACCAATCCATGACACTGTTCAACATATACCACAGGCAATATGTTCATTAAACCTCAAATGAATGAACTATTGAGAGCAGGAAGCATGAATTCTGCATGAGAAGTTTCAAGGCAAAGACTGACCTAAAAGTGGACCTTCAAGATATTGGCCTGGCTTACATATTCTGGAAGGAGGATGTTTGGTATCCCTTGTAGTAAATCCCTTGTAGTAAACCCAGAATGAATAAAATATTTGTCTTGAAATAGAACATGGCATGTTCTGGAACCAATGATAATTGAAGGCTGAATCTTTATACTTTTCGTTGAGAAGTGATTTGCAAAATTTGGCAAGGTGCTAGGCATTTTAAAAGACCCTTAGCAGTTTGACATCTAAGTGTGCTAGCTTTAAGGCAAAGTTCTGGAATCAAGCCCAAGTAGAACCGAATTCCAGTTTAGAACTGCCACTAAATATTGTGCTCACAGCCCAAGAATCTGAGAATTTTTAAGCAAGGTGGTTATTTTTTGAGCATGCTTCATTTTTTATGTGCTCAACTTGTGAAGTGCCACATGCCTCAGAATACTTTTATTCAAGAGAGATACTTAGGCAGTTCTCTCCCATGATGTAGTTATAGACTGTATTAATTCTTCTAAAAAACAGTTGTTTATATTTGTTCTGATTGAATTCCATAATCATTAAATAAGACCATTTCTTTAAATTGCCAGGAGCCATTATAAAATGCAATTTATGTATAGCCTTTCTATTAAAATCCAAACAACATTGCTGTGGCTGCAAAATCATAGATGATATAATGGATTGAATCACACTGCATTTTTTTGTTTAGTTTGTTGTCAAAGTTTAAATCATGGTTTGTAATTTAAGTTTGTGATTCGAGAAAGCATGATGATTTGATGCTATTCATTTGCCTTTAAATAAAATCACACTCATGAATATGTATTGGGAATTAGTTACTTTCCCAATTTATGTGGCTCTTGTGGAATACAATTGTTGCCAATTAAGCCAGAAATACTTACTGACAAGAAGAGCTTAAAGAGATATAGCAATTTGTAGAGAAAATGACAGGGAGAGACATAGAGCTCAGTTTAGAAGTAGCTTAATGAAGTTGATTAATGTGTGGAGGCAAAAGAAATAAAATATCCTACTGAGGCACATACCATCTGAGTTGAAAAACACACCATAACTAGATGCCTCCTCTAAGCCACAAGCCAGGTTAGGGACAAGAATTATGAAAATGCTATGCCCAATGCCTGGGAGAAGCTTTTGGTTTGGGGCCTTTGAATTACATTTGTTCCTACTGGAAAAGATCTGCAAAATTATCTTCATTTACCAGCTTTATCATTTGATGGCAAAGGAAAACTTGGCAACTTATTCTGCCCTGCCTGACTTCCCACTGGAGTCCCTTCTAGCTTTCTAAATTACTTGGCACTAAGCGAGGCTCCTCTGCCAAAAAGTAAATGACTCAATGTTTGAAGCCAGGCTCATCAGCAAAATCCAGAGTGAACCTTGAAATCACTTGGATTCAGATAAAGTGAGTAATCTGTACCTGGGAAGAAATTACTTATTACAAAAAATACTCTAAAAAATAGAGAAAAATAGAGAAGGGGCTCTAAAGTAGCTTTGGAAAGAGAACTTTCATTGTAGTTATTGTTGATATGTTCCAGAAGATGACCTATATAGACTTAATCAATATATTAAAAAATAAATATTAGTAGGAGCCTTGGAAAAATACAAATTCAATTTCCAAGGCTCCTACTATTATTTATTCTTAAACTAAGACTTAAATTATTAAATTATTATAGGCCATACACACTGGGATATATCTGTCTATCTAGATAAATAGGTAGATATATAGATAGACAGATATAGATCTCAATGTTTATGTCCTTTAATATAGCTAAATTAATTTTGGCTTGCTGGGGTTTTTTTTTTTGTGTGTGTGGTACGCGGACCTCTCACTGTTGTGGCCTCTCCCGTTACGGAGCACAGGCTCCGGACGCGCAGGCTCAGCGGCCATGGCTCACGGGCCCACCCGCTCAGCGGCATGTGGGATCTTCCTGGACCAGGGGCACGAACCCATGTTCCCTGCATTGGCAGGCGGATTCTCAACCACTGCGCCACCAGGGAAGCCCGGCTTGCTGGTATTTTAAACAGAAGGTGAGAAATGGGGAAAACCACTACTTTTTTAACTGATTATTTAGTCAATCCATCTATTCATCTATCTCCCCTCCACTCATTATTTCAGTTAAATATACTTTTATTGAAAACATAAAACACCTGGAACTGTTGAGGATAATTAAACAAATAAAATCAATACTCTTTCATGGAACACACAACCTAGTAGCAGAGAATAATATGTAAATAATAATTTGTAATATAGATGTGTCTGTAGATCTGCAATCTTTACATTGTATGCCAGGTCAAGCAGAAAAATGAAATTGTCTTGTTGCCTGAGAGCCTATCTAAGGCCACTCCTACATCAGCATTCAAATTCTGCATATAAACCTTCACACATATGCCCTCTCAGAGATACTAGCTTTAGCACTATCTTTAAATTCCTAACCAGTATGGCAAGATAGTAAATAATTGTTACTTCTTAATCTCATGGATTGTAATATGACATATAATAAAAATTTCAATCAAATTTAATATATATTTGAACAATAGAGAGGCTTGATTGAGACTGTAAATTGTTTCCCATGAAGCTACAAGAAGAATTTTATTATAGTTCCTATATATTATTATGAGTTTGTTTATATACTGTTAAAATTTCTTTTGACTCGAATTTTTTGTTACTTCTCATATCCCCTTTTAAAAATTGTGTATAAACAGTTAATAAATACAACTTTCAAAGTGTTTAGTTCAATATTCTGTAGGATTATATTTTGGAAAACCAAGAACACAGAGGGAAGTGTATGACTCCTGAGTGATTTATGAACTAGTGTCTGTACAAACAAATTGAATTGCATCTTATGGACCATTTTTTTAATTCCTTAGAGACAATGATTTTGAGGTTTCTTTCTTTTTTTTTTTTTGAAAGCACATTTTTCATTGTTATTTTTACATTTACATACATAAAATTGATTTTTAATGTAGAGTTGCAATTACTTTACATAGAATTTTTACACTTGTGTAGATTAATGTAGCCACTATCACAATCAGAATACAGTTTGTTCAACTCCTAAAAACACCGCCATGCTCTCTTTTGCAGTCAAACTTTCCTCCACTCAAAACTCTTGCCTACCATTAATCAGACTCAGTTATTAGTTTTGTCTTTTCCAGAATGTCATAAAATAGAGCCATTTTTAAAAATCTTTTGAGACTGAGTTCTTTTATCATCATAATGCCTTTGAGATCAGTGTTATTGTGTGTATTAATAGTTTGACCCTTTTTATTGCTGTTATTAGAGTTTGTTTATCTATTTTCACATAGAGACATTTGGATAGGTGCTTGTTTGTGTCAATTATGAATAAATATGTTATAAATATTCATGCCCAGGTTTTTATTTTTGGACAGAAGTTTCTATTTCTCTAGGCTAAATACCTAGCTGTAGTATTGTTGCTCTATATGGTAAGTGTAAGCTTAACTTCAAGAAAGACTGCCAAACTATTTTCCAGAGTGATTGTACTATTTTGCATTTTCACAAGAAATGTATGAAGATTCTTGTTGGTCCACACCATTGCCAACATTTAGTATGTTACTTTTGTTTTGTTTTACTTTGTTTTCCATTCTAGTAAGTGTGTACTGTGTACTGGCATCTCATTTTGTTTTAATTTGCATTGATAAGTTTAATATTCATCAATATTAAAAACATTTTCTCTGTGAAATACAGTGTTAAGAGAATGAAGAGACATGATACAAACTGGGAGAAAATATTTGTATAGTATATATCCAACAAAAGACTTGTAACCAGAATATTTAAATAATATTCAGAATTAAATTATAAGAAAATAACTCAATTAAAATGTGTAAATGGTTTGAACAGACAATTCACCAAAGAATATACTGATGGCAAATAATTGCATGAAAGCTGTTCAACCTCATTAGCCATTAGAGAAATGCAATTTAAAACCACAATGTGATGCTACAATACACCCGTTAGAATGACTAAAATGAAAATTTAAAAACCCTGACAATACAAAGTTCTGGTGAAGATGCTGAGGCTTTTTGTTTGTGTGCATCTTAAATTTTACGTGTTTGTGTGAAACTGTCATCTTTCCATTAATAGTATGAAATGTCCAAATTAACAGTTCACTAATATAGTTCTTTTTATAGTATGTGTTAAGAAGGGAAATACCTTTTACACACTTAATCTACATACTTATACAAACCTTAGAAACAAATCTATTAAATTTTAGCAAAAAATTACTATTGATAATAACATAAAATATGTTCATTCTTCCCTATATACACTGCCTCATATTTAGTCTGGGACATCATCATTCCTTGCCAGGAACATTCTTCTACATTTTAAGTGTTCTTTTGCTTCCATCCAAGCCTTGCCTCTATCCATTTTCCATGTTTCAATCAGAGTAATGTTAAATCATAAGTCTGATCATATTATGTAATTACTCAAAGTCTTCAATAGTTCTGCTTTGCACTTAGAATAAAATCAAGATTCTTCATCATGAGTATTAGCTACAGTCCTGCAAATAGCTTTAACAAACTTTACAGTATATAATAGCCCAAATATAAGAGCATTTTATTTCTTGCTCAGTTAATATCTAAAACATTTGTTTTCAAATGGAAAGAGGACTCTCTTCCAAGTGTTTATTCAGTAGCCCAAGCTCTCAATGTTGAATTCTGGAATCTTCTAACATGCAATATCAAATTTGACATGATTATCATCAAGCACGTGGGTTGAAATGCAAGCAACAGTTCCTCCTTTCCCTCAAATGGATCATACTTTGCCTGACTTTTTGCATAGTTAGCTTTGGTTCATCCTTAAGAAAAGGACATAAGTGTTCTATAGTCAGGGACACTTTCTGTGGTAACACTTAGTCCTATCCACATTGCCCATACTTCTGCTGTTCACTGTATCTCTTGTTTCCTTAAACAAGCAAATGAAACTCATAATAATTGGAATCAGGTTGCATATCCATCGCCTTGATTTGTATCTTTATCCTGGTTAAAACGTAGTATTATAGAAGGCAGTGAACATGTTTCTCTTGCTTACTGTTGAAACTTCAAAGTCCAGTATAGTATCTAGCACATAGTAGACTCCAAGTAAATACACTTTAACACTCTGACTGTTAAAGAAAACCAACAAGGTTCCTCTTCTTACTATCAGGCACTTTGCCCTGTGTATGTCAATACTATGTTCTAGCAGAATAATCCTTCACTGTACTGTATTATATGTAGAGCAAAACAGAATCAGTGAGTATAAATTGAAAAAAAATCAACACATAACCATTATTTTGAATACAAATTTGTTTTGAATTGAAGCTTGCTTTCAAGCTCATACTGACTTAATAAACAGTAATCACATCAAAGGTGGAGAGAAAAAAGGTGTAGTGAAAGTATTCTAAAGCCCTAAATGTGTTCTGTAATCTTTAATGTCTAGAGTAAAATTATGTAGAGCTAACAAGCCAGTATTGGAGAGGAATGTTTTAAAATACTAAGCTGTAACAGAAGAAGGAGAGAAATAGAAATAAAGAACACAGATTGAAGTTTAATTATAAAATAGTAAATTTAATGACAAAATAAATTGTAACTGTATGACAGATAATCTGACTAAATAATCCAGTTAAAGGACAAAAGCAACAAGTAGCTGAAACAACACTATGCAGTTTACATGAGGAATATCTTAAATAGATACAAAAAAAGAATGGAGAAAAGTTATATCACATAAACAACAGCCAAAAGGAAACCTACACAGCCAAAAAATAAGTAGACTTTAAGTGAAAAAAATTACAGTAAGAAAAAAAAGCAGTTCATAATGTTAGATGTTGAACTCATTAAGAATATCTAACAATTATTAATTTCAAATGATAGCAGAACCTCACTATATATGTGTGCATGTGTATTTACAGATATATTATATATATATACTAGCAGAACTGAAAAAATATACAAATACAAGATAACAAGATACTCTGGGATGTTTTTCATGTACTCATTATTTGATAAAACAAGCAGACAAAAATGTTATAGTTGACTTGATGAAAACGAAGTTGATCTAATTAGTATATACATACAACAATTGGAAACAGCAATTTAAACAGTCTTTTCAAGCACACAAACAACATTTCTAAAAATTGTCCATATGTTGGGTCATAAACCAAGGTTCAAAAAGTTCCAAAGGCCTGACACCATATAATGTAGTTCTCTGGTCATAGTGTAATTAAACTATAAACAAAGAGCTAGTAAAGTCCCATATGTTTGATAATTAAATACACATTTAAGGATTGCTTTGATTTTCCTTGGAGAGTTCATGATCTCAGCTGGCCTAATGATTACTTTACCATACTTGACTAGGTTTAAAGATAAAACCACATCATCATCATATAGCATCAATTAGATTTATTTAATTAAAAATAAATCTAACTGTTTAACCAAAAACTTGTTTAATGTAGGTAACCTGTTTTAGCATCAATATATTTCACAATAAAATGAAGATAATGAGTGTTTATTCACAAAGTGATGACAAAAATTGAATTGGATAATGCTTATTAAACACGTAGAAGAATTTCTGGTACACATTAACCACGTTATGTTCCTAAGCTCTTGTTATCATTATTGTATCATCATCATTATAATCAATTTGTCTTCTGTGGGAAAATTAAGGTCACATTTATTTTAAAAATTGCAAGCCTGTGGTTCAAGTCTCTATTTTACCTGTTACCAGGAGAATCTCTTCTCCATGGATGCCACCTTAACCTTTCTTATAATAAATAATCCAAGAATTTTTAAGGTGCTTTCTTTTCCCCAAAATGTCCGTATGTTTGCTACTGTCTTGTCCTTAGACTCTTTATCATCAATTTGTTTGTTTTATGTTGAAGGGAGGATAAATCCCCTGTATTCCTTTGATTTTATGTTGAGGGTATCCAGGATAAAAATTTTACATCTATTTGTTTACTTACCTGTGGCTTTCACAAGAGGGCTGTCAGTGCAAATTCTATTTTTTGACTCAGAAATAGGACCACTTGATTACCTGATTTGTTGTAGGAGTTGAACTAGTAGTCTCATTTCTTTCTACCCAAAAGTTATCTTGCTACCTTTTCCTGACATTAGATCTTGACTCATTTTACTCTCTTTTAAACCAATGAAGAAGTGATATATATCTTGGTTTTCTCACCCAGAATACTGTAAGTATGTAGTTTTCTGACCTCTGACTAGTTATATAATTGACCAATATTCTTGTTAAAAACACATGTGGTCAGTCCCCTGAATAGAATCTTCAGGCACATGGAGATCTATAATTATAATATAAGCCTGTTTTTTAGAATATTTTAATTTTTTCCTAATAAACTTACCTGTTTCTGACTCATTCCCTTTTCTACCCATTAACTAAACTGCAATAAAAGTTATTACTTTATATATCTAAGTATATATTCCACTCACCTATTTAACAAATCTGTGTTTGTCTGCTACTTCAATCAGATAAACTCCAGATTTCTTAGTTTGGTAAAGTCTTTGACTATATCTTAACTCCTATTACCTCCTGCTAAAAAATCTCCAATTTATTTGTCAGAAACATCCATTAATATTCAAATAAGTCACAAATTTTAACATTTATTGAAAAGTGGCTTCTCTCTACTTAAAATATGCTTCCTTCCTCTATTTACTTAAGTAATTCTTATTCATTTGTCATTATCTACTTCAAATGTCTTTTCTGTATAATTTTCTTTAACTCACTTTTTATATTCTCATTGAAACAGAAACAGGAATGCAACATTTTTATATTGAACTGCCATTATTTATGGTAGATTATTCCAGGTCAACAATTCGAGCCACGTAACCCCTGTAAATTCAATCTTGCTAAGGTATGTTTATCTTCATCCCCTGAAATTTGATTCGTATAATTCATCAATTGCTCTTACTGGAGAGTCCAGGATGAGATGCTTTGGTTGATGGCTATTCCCCAGGATTAAGAATTGAGAAGTGTCAACAACAAATTGGCACTTGCCATTGGCGCTTGCCAGCTACCTCTACAAGGTAGTTAAATTATGTGCTGCTGCAACTGCTAATTTTCAACACCCCCTGAAAGGAGTTCAGGGTGGAGAGCAGAAATGAGGCGCTCTGCTCTGGGAAAAACTGGCCGAACAGTTCTTCAGATAGTTAGATATTTTCAGGAGCCGATTTTATGAGCTCGATTCTTTTTTTATTTCCTAGACTTTTAACAGTGTAATATTAATTTAAAAAATAACAGTAACCTTTAGGAAGTATTTTACATATACAAAACCTTCCCCTGAGAGCATCAAAATCTCTGACATAATAAAAATCGGCAGCCCACACGGCCTTCTGAGACTGGGGAGTGGGGGACCTCATCACAGTCGAGGCAGACGTGCTGACATGAGGGGCAGGCTGTGGGACCCTCTGGGGTGCATGGAGGTGAGAGTGGACTCAGGAGAAATGAACCCACATGCACACGCAACTGTCCCTGGAAGAAGCTGCAGAGCCTCAGACAATTGAGAGTGGGGTTATGAGCTCCTGGGATTAGGTTCCAGGCACCACCATCAGCCTTACAGATCCAGGAGAGCAGCTCCTCTATGTCCCTGAAGTGGGCCAAGTGAGCCAGAGATAGTGATTGCAATGTCCTGTGTACATAGAGTACAGAACTTCAGGGCAGAACAGTGCCTGAGGGCCCTCGAATTCCTACCCACCTTCCTTCCCTCAGCCCCGCCTTCAATGACATCACACAGGGGACCCCAGGGAGAGGACCCAGTTGTCCCTGTTGGTGGCACCATCTGTGCTCACTGTGCCAGGCTCTCTTGGGCAGGGACAGCACAGGAGAAAGACTAGTGTAGGAAGAAGAGGTGGGGAAGCACCCACCTGGGTCCACAGCTGCTGCCCTGGATGCTGCCAACAAGCCCCCTTGACATTGGGGATCTGAGCCCCAGGGCACCTGTGAGCCCAATTCTTATATCTGTATCTCCTCATGTCTAGTAAAAGCACTAAAATCCTTCATGGTGACATCTGTTCCTTGTGACTAGCAGTACCTTCATGAGACTAGCAGAAACCTTCTGCAAAAAAATATGTGCTTGATTGCAGGTATTCCCCCTTCACCAAAATCACATATATACTGACCTCTCCCCACTACCTCTTTGGAGTAGTTTCTCAGAGCTATCTGAAATGCTGTCCCCTGGGCTATAGTCCTCATTTTGCCCCAGATAAAACTTAACTCAGGACTCTCATGTTGTGCATTTTTTTAAGTCAACAGAAGTCAGGAAATATTAACTAACTCAATTTCCAGGAAGTGTTCATGTAAAAGAAAGTATCCATTCCAAAGCAAGTACATAGAAATCAGGTTAAAACTAAGAAAGTGGAATCATTCCAATAATCTCTTGCTTTATGTCTCCAGGGAATTTGTGTCAGATTACTAAAGAGAGGAGAAATATAATGAAATGAATGGCATTGCAAAAATAAAGCACTGTAAGAAACTGAGAGTGTGAGTCTGCCGTACTTACCAGTCTAATAATAAATTTTAACATAATTTGGAGGAAGATATATGTTCCTCACTTCAACTTGGCAACTAGAGAAGATTGCTTACAGTAATGTCAACATGGATACATTGAGAGGGAATGACAGCAGCAGAAATTGCTGTAAGAGAACTGACACCAATATAAGAAGCAGAGGTCACGTGGCCAGGAAGCCTTAACACTTAAACTGGAGAATCATCACATAAAGTAGAAGGAAATGTCATTTATGATTCATAGGAACTTATGTGAGCTACTGCTTAAATGAGAATAAGTGATCTTAGATAGCCTCATCCACCAGAAGGCAGACAGCAGAAGCAACAAGAACTACAATCCTTCAACTTGTGGAACAAAAACCACATTCACATAAAGATAGACAAGTTGAAAAGGCAAAGGGCTATGTACCAGATGAAGGAACAAGATAAAAGCCCAGAAAAGCAACTAAATGAAGTGGAGATAGGCAACCTTCCAGAAAAGGAATTAAGAATAATGATAGTGAAGATGATCCAGGACCTCAGTAAAAGAATGGAGACAAAGATCAAGTAGATGCAAGAAACGTTTAACAAAGACCTGCAATAATTAAACAACAAGCAAACAGAGATGAACAATACAATAACTGAAATGAAAACTACACTAGAAGGAATCAATAGGAGGATAACAGAGACAGAAGAATGGATAAGTGACCTGGAAGACAGAATGGTGGAATTCACTGCTGCAGAACAGAATAAAGAAGAAAGAATGAAAAGAAAAGAAGACAGCCTAAGAGACCTCTGTGACAACATTAAACACAGCAATATTCACATTATAGGGGTCCCAGAAGGAGAAGAGAGAGAGAAAGGACCAGGGAAAATATTTGAAGAAATTATAGTCAAAAATTACCTAACATGGGAAAGGAAATAGCCACCCAAGTCCATGAAGTGCAGAGAGTCCCATACAGGATAAACCCAAGGAGAAACATGCCGAGACACATAGTAATCAAATTGGGAAAAATTAAAGACAAAGAAAAATTATTGAAAGCAGCAAGGGAAAAATGACAAATAACATAAAGAGGAACTCCCATAAGGATAAAAGCTGATTTCTCAGCAGAAACTCTACAAGCCAGAAGAGAGAGGTATGATATACTTAAAGTGATGAAAGGAAAGAACCTACAACCAAGATTACTCTACCCAGCAAGGATCTCATTCAGATTTGATGGAGAAATCAAAACCTTTACGACAAGAAACAGCTAAGAGAACTCAGCACCACCAAACCAGCTCTACAAAAAATGCTAAAGGAACTTATCTAAGTGGGAAACAGAAAAGAAGAAAAGGACCTACAGAAACAAACCCAAAACAATTAAGAAAATGGTAATATGAACATACATATCAATAATTACCTTAAACGTGAATGGATTGAATGCTCCAACCAAAAGACACAGGCTTGATAAATGGATACAAAAACAAGACCCAAATATATGCTGTCTACAAGAGACCCACTTCAGACCTAGGGACACATACAGACTGAAAGTGAGGGGATGGAAAAAGATATTCAATGCAAATCTAAATCAAAAGAATGCTGGAGTAGCAATAGTCATATCAGATAAAATAGACTTTAAAATAAAGAATGTTACAAGAGACAAAGAAGAACACTACATAATGATCAAGGGATGACTCCAAGAAGAAGATATAACAATTAAAAATATATAAGCACTGAACATTGGAGCACCTCAATACAAAAGGCAACTGCTAGCATCTATAAAAGAGGAAATAGACAGTAACAGAAGGAAATAAATCATAAAGATCAGAGCAGAAACACATGAAATAGAAACAAAGAAAACAATAGCAAAGATCAATAAAACTAAAAACTGGTTCTTTGAGAAGATAAACAAAATTGATAAACCATTTGCCAGACTCATCAAGAAAAAGAGGGAGAGAACTCAAATCAATAAAATTAGAAATGAAAAAGGAGAAGTTAAAACAGACACCACAGAAATACAAAGCATCCTAAGAGCCTACTACAAAAACCCTATGCCAATAAAATGGACAACCTGGAAGAAATGGACAAATTCTTAGAAAGGTATAACCTTCAAAGACTTAACCAGGAAGAAATACAAAATATGAACAGACCAATCACAAGTAAAGAAATTGAAAGTGTGATTAAAAATCTTCCAACAAACAAAAGTCCAGGACCAGATGCCTTCACAGGTGAATTCTATCAAACATTTAGAGAAGGGCTAACACCCATCCTTCTCAAACTCTTCCAAAAAATTGCAGAGGAAGGAGTACTCCAAAACTCATTCTATGAGGCCACCACCATCACTCTGAGATGAAAAACAGAAAAAGGTACTTCAAAAAAAGAAAATTACAGAGCAATATCACTGATTAATATAGATGGAGAAATCCTCAGCAAAATACTAGCAAACAATCCAACAACACATTAAAAGGATCATACACCATGATCAAATGGGATTTATCCCAGGGATGCAAGGATTCTTCAATATACACAAATCAATCAATGTGATACCCCAGATTAACAAATTGAAGAAGAAAAACCATATGATCATCTCAGTAGATGCAGAAAAAGCTTTTGACAAAATTCAACACCCATTTATGATAAAAACTGTCCAGAAAGTGGGCATAGAGGGAACTTACCTCAACATAATAAAGGCTATATATGACAAACCCACAACAAGCATCATTCTTTACGGTGAAAAACTGAAAGCATTTCCTCTAAGATCAGGAATGAGACAAGGATGTCCACTCTCACCACTATTAATCAAACTAGTTTGGAAGTCCTAACCATGGCAATCAGGGAAGAAAAGGAAGTAAAAGGAATACAAATTAGAAAAGAAGAAGTAAAACTGTCATTGTTTGCAGATAACATGATACTATATATAGAGAATACTAAAAATGCCACTAGAAAACTTCTAGAGCTAATCAATGAATTTGGTAAAGTTGTAGGATACAAAATTAATGCACAGAAATCTCTTGCATTCCTATACACTAATGAAAAATCTGAAAGAGAAATTAAGGAAACACCCAATTACCATTGCAACGAAAAGAATAAAATACCTAGGAATAAACCTCTCTAGGTAGACAAAAGACCTGTATGCAGAAAAGTATAAGACACTGATGAAAGAAATTAAAGATGACACAAACAGATGGAGAGATATACCATGTTCTTGGGTTGGAAGAATCAATATTGTGAAAATGACTATACTACCCAAAGCAATCTACAGATTCAATGCAATCCCTATCAAATTACCAATGGCATTTTTTTTTTTTTTTTTTTTTTTTTTTTACCAATGGCAGTTTTTATGGAACTATAATGAATCATCTTAAAATTTGTATGGAGATGCAAAAGACCCCGAATAGTCAAAGCAGTCTTGAGGGAAAAAAATGGAACGGGAGGAATCAGACTCCCTGTCTTCAGACTAGACTACAAAACTACAGTCATCAAGACAATATGGTACTGGCACAAAACTGAAACACAGATCAATGGAAGAAGACAGAAAGTCCAGAGATAAACCCACACACCTATGGTCAACTAATACATGACAAAGGAGGCAAACATATACAATGGAGAAAAGACAGTCTCTTCAATAAGTGTTGCTGGGAAAACTGGAAAGCTACATGTAAAAGAATGAAATTAGAACACTCCTTAACACCATACACAAAAATAAACTCAAAATGGATTAGAGACCTAAGTGTAAAACCAGACAGTATAAAACTCTTAGAGGAAAACATAGGAAGAACACTCTTTGACATAAATCACAGCAAGTTCTCTTTTGATCCACCTCCTAGAGTAATGGAAATGAAAACAAAAATAAAAAATGGGACCTAATGAAAGTTCAAAGCTTTTGCTCAGCAAAGGAAACCATAAATAAGATGAAAAAACAACCCTCAGAATGGGAGAAAATATTTGCAAATGCATCAATAGACAAAGGATTAATCTCCAAAATATATTAACAGCTCATGCAGCTCAATATTAAAGAAATAAACAACCCAATCCAAAACTGGACAGAAGACCTAAATAGACATCTTTCCAAAGAAGACATAGATATGGCCAAGAAGGACATGAAAAGCTGCTCAACATCACTAATTATTAGAGAAATACTAACTACAATGAGGTATCACCTCACACCAGTTAGAATGGGCATCATGAGAAAATCTATAAACAATAAATGCTGGAGAGGGTATGGAGAAAAGGGAACCCTCTTGCACTGTTGGTGGGAATGTAAATTGATACAGCCACTATGGAGAACAGTATGGAGGTTCCTTAAGAAACTACAAATAGAACTATCATACGACCCAGCAATCCCACTACTGGGCACATACCCAGAGAAAACCATAATTCACAAAAATACATGCACCACAATGTTCAGTTCAGCACTATTTACAGTAGCCAGATCATGGAAGCAACCTAAATGCCCATCAATAGATGAATGGATAAAGAAGATGTGATACATATATACAATGGAATATTACTTAGCCATGAAAATGAATGAAATTGAGTGATTTGTTGAGACATGGGTGGATCTAGAGACTGTCATACAGAGTGAAGTAAGTCAGGAAGAGAAAAACAAATATCTCATATTAACGCATGTATGTGGAACCTAGAAAAGAGATACAGGTGAACTGGTTTGCAGGGCAGAAGTTTAGACACAGATGTAAAGAACAAACATATGGACACCAAGGAGGGGAAACCGTGGTGGGGTGAGGATGATGGTGTGCTGAATTGGGCAATTGGGATTGACATGTATACACTGATGTGTATAAAACTGATCACTAATAAGAATCTGCAGTATAAAAAAACAAACAGAAAAAAGTAATAATAAATTTTCTTTGGGTTACTTGTATGGAAATATGTTAATATAATGTTTCAGACATTACATGAAATTTCTAAAAATCTTATATGTTTTGGTATAACGTTATAAGTCATAATTCTCGTTATTATTTTTAAATGTATATCTCAGAAATAACTAAATTTCCTTGTGAATTGTATTATTACATACTGTCACCAAATCTTTAACCATGGTCATTTTTAAGTCTTTTGTCATTTACAGACAGTTCTGGGAGTATTCGGATGCTTTTGCAAAAAGGTTCTTATAAAAGGTTTCATCTTCAAGGAATTCATGGAAAAGATTCTGACAATACAGCTTTCTGGTAAATTACTATACTGGTGTACTGAATGAATAAGCATTTTCAGAACTCTAATGGAAAACTGATGAATTCATAAAAGTGTTAACAAAAGATCAAGATAAAAAAATCAATTACATTGGACTGAGTGAACTGATGAGGATGATTATAATTTTTATGACTTTCTGTTTGAATAAAAATTAAAAAGAAATAAATGAGAATAAGTGATGTTGTGTTATATACAGGGTATGGTAACTGCATAACCCAGTTTCACTAATTTTACAAATTCCAACTAGTTTAGCAGTTGCCTTGGATTTCTCACTTTTTATTGAATGTTATTACTATTAATTGTATTAAGATAAGCTGAGATTGGTAAATCCACATTGATTTTTAAATTTCTGCTATGGTCCTATATATTACTGCATGAAATATGCATGCAATGAAAATAGTTTTTAATTTAACATATGGTAATGTTCCTGGTGAATGTAACGTTCTTTTTTCGTTGTGAAAGAATTTGGAGATGAAGAAGACAGGTTAAGAAAGTAAAGTGAGAGTTTATTTAAGCAAGAATACTCTTGTAGAGGGAGAGCAGGCAGAGCTGCTGCCCTGGGTTTCTTTGGCAAGCTGGTTATGAGGGATATACAAATGAAGGGGCAGAATATTCACTAAGGAAGGAGGCGTTTGGGGGTCGTATTCCCTGATTTTCATCCCACCTCTGTCTTCCCCCGGAGAGGAGAGATTTTTGTCCTATTTAGCTTAGAAAAGAAGTGATGGGTACTTCTTATCTGTAAGATTACTTTTATTGTGAGAGCATAATGAGCAACAGGTTACACTCAGAAGCAGCAGATTCCTGCCTTTCCCCACTTTTTTTTTCAGCTTCCAGGACACTTATCACTCAAAATGTATGGTTTACTGTCAGTCTGGAGGTCCTGCCTTTCTTTGTCTGCCTATGGCCCCCAGCTGTTTACAAAATGCATGATTTCCTGCCACCTGACCCCTGCCCTCATTTCTCTGCTCATACCTAGCTACCTCCTGCCTGATTTAACAGTAAAATCTGAAAGATTACCAGCAGTAATTTTTACTATACAAAAAGTAATTCACACCTTCTTTTTAAGGACAGTATGCAAGACATCCTTTGATTCAGCAACATTTTCTCAGAAACATGTGGCTAGAAACAGCTAACTTCTTGCCATATTGAGTGGTGGTGGACAAGGTATTTGATGATGCTGACTTGTTTACCAATCTGACGTCCTAAGGCTCATGCCATGGTGGCCTGAAATGCAGGAGGCCACCTGCATTTCATTAACAGAGTTAGAAGGAAACATAAGGAAATATATGCCTAGAAAGAAAGAGAGATCAGACCAGCTGTAAGACACAATAGTTAGTGAACAATTTTGCCATGTCGTTTTAGCATGACTGATACAAATCCATGACACAAAATAAATCTGCAACTTTTAATTCTTATTTTAGTTTTGAATAATTTTGACTTTATAATAAATTCAGAAGCATAAGCTAGAAAATTAGTCCATTTTTTATGAAAAAAAGTACTGAATTTCTATTTGAATAATGTATACAATGATTAATTCACAATATATACAAAATATTTGTTAATATTTTCCATCTTTGGGACTTCCCTGGTGGTGCAGTGATTAAGAATCCATCTGCCAATGCAGGGGACACAGGTTCGATCCATACTCTGGGAAGATCCCACATGCCACAGAGCAACTAAGCCCATTCTCCACAACTACTGAACCTCTATACCACAACTACTGAAGCCCATGTGCCTAGAACCTGTTCTCTGTAACAAGAGAAGCCACAGCAATGAGAAGTCCACGTGCTGCAATGAAGAGTAGCCCCCACTTGCAGCAACTAGAGAATGCCTGTGTGCAACATCGAACACCCAACACAGCAAAAATTAAATTAATTAATACATATTAATAATTAAGAAAAAAATGTACCACCTTTCATGGAGCTTTAAAATATGTTTACATATCTGTCGACTTAAAAATAATACATAATGTGAGATTTGTGTGTAAAGTTTTATTTGGGGCAAAATGAGGACTAGAGCCCTGAAGACAACATTTCAGATAGCTCTGAGAAACTGCTCCAAAGAGGTAGGGGGTTGGTCAGTATATATGTGATTTTCATGAAGGAGGAGTATATGAAATCCAGCACATATTTTTTACAGAAGGTTTCTGCTAGTCATGAGGAGTAGATGTCACCATGAAGGATTTTAGTGCTTTTCTAGATATGAAGAGACACAAGAATTGGGCTCATAAAATTGGCTCCTGAAAATATCTATCTGAAGACCTGTTCTGCCAGTATTTTCCAGAGCACAGAGTGTCTCATTTCTGATCTCCACCCTGAACTCCTTTCAGGGGGTTGTTGAAAATAAGCAGCTGCAGCAGCACATGATTTAATCCTTGTAGGGACAGATGGCAAGAGCCAATGGCTAGTGCCAATTTGTAGTTAACATATCACCCTCTGAAGTATGACTTCACATTTAATTAAATAACATTTCTAAATTAATCTTTTTTATTTTTTCTTAAAAAGCGAAATGACAATTTTAATTAACAGAGAGTTTCAAATGGGAAATTAGTTAATTCCAATAATGGTTCAAATATTTATCCAATTCAATTTTTCCCCCAAATAAAATTTTAGAAAGTGTACTTTATTGAAACTGGAACATGAGGCATTACTGTGAATTCTCTTGCAAAAATCAAATCGTCCAGCATTAAAGATAAAATATTTAATCTTTGTGCTTCCAGTGATAATATGGATGTAAATTGTAGTATAGTATAGTATCATAGTTTAAAAAATGTTATTTTTAAATTAATAAACACACACTTGGAATAAGTTGTGGTACACACTTTATTCATTAATAATGTCCAAATAAGCTGAGACGTTCTAGTTGAAGTAAAAATATAATCTGTGCTTATTAAAATTGCAAATGTATATTTGTATTTAATCACAGAGTTAAAATAACAGTGACATTATAAGAAATAAATTTTTTTTTTTTTTTTTTTTTGCAGTATGCGGGCCTCTCACTGTTGTGGCCTCTCCCGTTGCGGAGCACAGGCTCCGGACGCACAGGCTCAGCGGCCATGGCTCACGGGCTTAGTTGCTCCGCGGCATGTGGGATCTTCCCGGACCAGGGCACGAACCCGTGTCTCCTGCATCGGCAGGCGGATTCTCAACCACTGCGCCACCAGGGAAGCCCCAAGAAATAAATTTTAAAAATCTTAAACATGAAAGATGTGAACATATGCTTTCTGTTTTTCTCACATAATTAGATTCTTTAAATGTTTTAGCCTGACTTTTGAATAACTGCTTTGTTAATCAAATGATCTTAGACATTTTTATAAATTAGATTTCTAAATTTCAGTAGCATTTGGCTCCAAATCAGTAGAAATTTATAAAGTATTCATTGAATAGAAAAATATTTTAAATCAGCAATAAAAATTTTAGCCAATTCCAATTATTGAAAAGTTTCCAAAGAACAATAAATTAAAATTTATAACTACAAACATGAGGGAAGAACTGGATGAAATAAATAATTAAGAGATCAAATGATATAAAAGTTTAAATTATGCTATTCTACAAATTTGCTTTGAGGTAATTCTATTTATAGAAAGAATCTTCAGATTCTTTCCATTCTTTCATAGAACTACTATTTTTATTTGATTAAGGTTATTCATTTAAAATGAACTAGATCTATGATATTGTAGTATTTCATGTTAGATATAAAGACAGTTTATTTAATGAGTTATTTGTGTTAAAATATTTGTTGAAGGGTACTGGCAGGGATGAAAAAGACAGTACATGTGAAAATATTTGGGCTGAGATGTTTAAATAGTTCAAAACACAATGTTAGAACTGAGACTATCCTCCACTTTACAGACTTTGCTGAGTTTACAAGGTATCTCAGCACTTGTAAAGAGGAATTAAAAATATTATTGTCAAATTTTAAAAAGAATCGATGGGACATTATTTAAAATGAAAATTTGAAATCAATCAGAATAAATTTTTTGAAAAAAATTTGAAAACTATAAGACAATATTTTGAACAATATGTTTTTCGTGGAAAAATCCAGTCATACAATTTTAGAGACAGATATAGCTCAGGAATCTATTTAAGTTTGTTCATGTGTAGTTGACCATTGAACAATGAGGGGGTTGGGGTACCCACCCTCCTTGCAGTCAAAAATCTGCAGAAAACTTTCAGTCAGCCCTCCATCTAAGTGGTTCCTCCAGCGGTTCCTCCATGTTTGCAATCTGCATCCATATATTCAAATGTAGTACTGTAGTATTTACTATTGAAAAAAATATGCATTAAGTAGACCTGCACAGTTCAAACCTGTGTTGTTTAAGGGCCAACTGCTTACCAAAATAACTCTCCAACTTCTGTTAATATTTGGATAATTGACAGAATGAATAATGTATAGGAACATGTAATTTAGATAATCAACATAGTATGTAATACATAGGAATATTTAATTTTTAGGAAGAATTATTTGTGAAAATACATTTTAAAAGAATTTAGAGGGCTTCCCTGGTGGCGCAGTGGTTGAGAATCCGCCTGCCGATGCAGGGGATACGGGTTCGTGCCCCGGTCCGGGAAGATCCCACATGCCGCGGAGCGGCTGGGCCCGTGAGCCATGGCAGCTGAGCCTGCGCGTCCGGAGCCTGTGCCCCGCAACGGGAGAGGCCACAACAGTGAGAGGCCCGCGTACCACAAAAAAAAAAAAAAAAAAAAAAAAAAAGAATTTAGAAATTTACTGACACTATAAAGTCAATTTGACTCAATAAATGAATATATTTCATGACTGTACATGTATATATACTTGTGTGTGTGTCTAGTGGCTTTCACTATCAATATATCCAAGTTTGGATGATATATTACATAGCCACATAAGATCTAGATATCAGAAGAACACAGGGTTTTAATGGTGAAGCAGACCCAAAGATGAGAAGTGTTTACTTACTTTTATTGTTATTCTGGAGAAATACATGTTTCATGTGTTTGGAAATGTCTCTCTTCCATTATTTCTCAAAACAGGTTCCATGATATAGTCATCATTGTACCCTTAGTGCTCAAAAACAAGAAAAAAGGAAGAAAAAAAGAAGCTCACCCACAGTGAATGAAAACTGAATTATCCAAATAAATTTTGGCTATTTCTACTCTGGTAACCCATTCAGTGTTTATCAATTCATATTATTAAAAGACGCTGGGAATGGAGGCATTTATGTGTTATATGAAAATGACTGTTGTCTAAAATACCACGAAGACATTGCTGAATCAGTTTTGACTTAATCACTGCTTTTGGTTCCCAAATCATTAATTTTTTTTTCAAGACCAGTACATTGCTTATGAGCAAATGTCTTATCAGAAAAATATTAAACTCAATATCTATTAAAAACTCACCAAGGTATTTGAACATATTTTTAGCCATGTCCTAAAAATATGATCCATGCCAATCTTACTTGCTGGGATGTTAGACCTAAGTCATGCTTTAAAAGAAGCACTGATTTGATAATTATTATATATATATATTTATATTTATATATATATACACATACATATACATTTTTCATGATATTTAACCAAAAGAAGGAAATTTTTGGATTTATTTGGTATTTTCACTCTCAAATGTAAAAAAATTAAATAGTTTGATGACTTGTGATATTACAAATTCATATTTGCCACCAAAATAAATAAGAAATCATGTTCAACTACTTAACCATTTTGATCTTTTACTGAGAATAATGTCTTACTATTCCAAAAAAAAAAAAGAAATGCCAGTTGTGACACCTAATTGAAAATATATTTTCTTTTGCTTCTAAAAGTCTTTGTCTGAGGCCTGTTCTGTATTTTAAGTGGTGTGTGTACATACTTCTATTTGGCCACTAGCATGATATTCACAATTTCTAGGTGATGATTCATTCAATAGAAACTCAAATAAGACTCAGACCAAAACATGAGTAAGGAGAAAGATTCATTTTTAAAAATTTTTATTTTATTTTTATTTTTTTGTAGTATGCAGGCCTCTCACTGTTGTGGCCTCTCCCATTGCAGAGCACACAGGCTCTGGATGCACAGGCTCAGTGGCCATGGCTCACAGGCCTAGCCGCTCCACGGCATGTGTGATCTTCCCAGACCGGGGCATGAATCCTTGTCCCCTTCATTGGCAGGCGGACTCTCAACCACTGCGCCACCAGGGAAGCCCTAAAGATTCATTATGTTATATGGGCACTCATTGTAAATAATAGGTTAACAACATGACTAGTACAAATCAAGACAAGAAAAATTAAGTTATTTAATATAGAATTCCCATCATTCATTCACTTTGTAAAGCTTGAAAAGAAATGAAGAAAATTACCCTAATCAAAGAAAATCAAAGAAGAATCAAAGTAGATACTATATTTATATATTCATTCCAAAAAAATGAGACTAAACTATATTTTAGTTATTTTGGGATAAAAATAAGTAATGTATATTTTTTTGATGTCAAAGAAGTCATTTTTTTTGTATATGAGGCAATGCTAAACAAATAAATTTTAATGAAATTATGTCCAAAATTACAATATATAATGTAACAAAAATTGGATCATATTAATTTAGGCCACTTACTCACCAACATTTTTTGTGAATAAGAATCACTGAAGGAACCTGTTCAAAATGTAGTTTTCTGGATCTACAACTACAGAATATAATTCAGTATATCTAGGGTGACAAATCATGCCAGTTTTTCTAGGAATAATGGGTTTTCTGGAATGTGAGAACTTCAGTGCTAAAACCAGGATGAATTGGTAACTTTATTGGGCTGGGACTGAAGAATGTTACTTTGAGATTGACTTCAGATAATTTTGATGCAGGATATGTGATAACTAAGATGGTATACATGGTGAGAGGCATTTAAATGGTTTTAGGTAATAAGTAGTGTTTGTGTAAACTTATATAAATTAAATGTTATATATAAATGTAAATCTCTATTTAGCAACAGTGAAAAGAATACCTTGTAATCAGAGAAGAATCACGCTAGAGCTGTTAAAAAACTATCAAGCAAAATATGATGGTAGTTCAAGTTAAGTTAGTGGGAATGTCAAAGTGGGTCAGTATCCAATGATATTTCTAATTTGAAATATATGTAACAACATTGGAAACTGAGTATATGTGGAGAGTCATGAATCATTGTGTTTCATAACTTGGTGATGATATTAAAAGTTGATATATTACCCAAGTTCTTGGAAGATGTTTTGAAGAATGATGAAAGATAGTTTGATCTGGGATATGTGGACTTTTAGGAGTAGTGGACTTCCTGAAATAAGTAAATGTCTGACTGTGATATTTGTGGAGTCCCTTGCCATCTCTTCAGTGATCATCTTAGTGACTGGGCAGAAAGATGTCTGCCTCCCTGGCATGATAGCAGATCTCTAGGGCAAAGTGTGTTGCTTATAATATATATTCTCACTTGCTTATTTATGCTTGCTTTATCAAAATCCACAATCTATGTGATGCAATGCTTAATTTATCAAAATGTTTGACTTACTTAAACCCCTAATCAACGACAAAATATAATATGTGAAATAATATTTTGAGTACCATGTATTATTTGTTAAGCAATTTAAATGTACTATGCCATTTAATCCTCATCAAACGATATTGAATTTATAATGTTTATATCTTCAGGGCATAGATTAAAAAAACTGATACTCACAGACATTGAAAAACTGGTCCAAGATTTATAGCAAATATTAGATCAAGGGTTTGAGCCCATGTCTTGAAACTCCAGAGCATTTGATTTTATGTTCTACACTTGACTTAAAAATCATTCCCATCCCCCAAATGAAGTTCTTTATATTAAATAAAATTTATTAAAACATTACAATGGATCTCAAGTATTAGAGATTTTAAGTATCATTTGGGAGAATAATCCACTTCCAGGTGTAATGGAAAGGCTTTATATATACCAATGATCCTTCGGAGAAAAACCAAAATAGTTGATTACAACTTATATACTATCTGATGAAAGAAATAGGAGAAGATTTAAATAAATGGAGAGCTATTACATGATCATGGCTAGGAAAACTCAATATTGTTAAGATATCAGTTCTCCCCAACTTGATCTAGAGATTCACTATATTCCCAATTGAAATACTAGCAAATTATTGTGTGATTCTAAAATTTATGTAGGAAACCAAAAGACCGAAATTGGCCAACACAATATCGAAAGGATGAATAAAGTAGAAGGACTGATGTTACCTGACCTAAAGCTACAGTAATCAAGACAATGTAACATTGGTGGAAGGATGGACAAATAGATGAAGGGAACAGAATAGAGAACCCAGAAATAGACCTGCACACATATAGTTAATTGATTTTTGACAAAGGAGCAAATG
Organism: Kogia breviceps; assembly: GCF_026419965.1. Lineage (NCBI taxonomy): Eukaryota > Metazoa > Chordata > Mammalia > Artiodactyla > Physeteridae > Kogia > Kogia breviceps. The sequence continues at coordinate 29,333,839 of NC_081328.1, forward strand.
ATTCATTTAAGAAAGAATAGTCTTTCAACAAATGATGTTGGAACAACTAGATATCCACATACAAAACAAAACAAAAGAAAATGAATCTAGACACAGACTTTACACATTTCATAAGAATTAATTCAAAATGGGTCATAAATATAAATGTAAAATACCAAGCTATACAATTCCTGGGCTGTAACATAGGAGAGAACCTAGGTGATCAGTTCAATGACTTAGATATAACAACAAAAGCATGATCCATGAAAGAAAAAAATTGATCATTTTGCAAAATTCATCAAGGTCTATACTCATGATTTCTGAAATTTTATGTTACACTCGAATAAAATGCTTGCAAAGTAGTATTTACAAGGACTTCAGGGTATTAGTTTTCTTTAGGGAGGGAAAAGACATAATAAATTGGTCATGAGATTTTAAATGTATCTGTAATATTTTGTGTAAAATTTGACACATATATGACAAGATAAAAGACTTGTGCTTAATCTGAATATTGTGTAAACTAACGGTTCTTTTTGTTTATTTCTTGAATTTCTGAATGTTTAAAATGCTTTGTAACTTTAATAAAATGGTAACAACTAATAAATAGAATGGAAAGTTTTGAAGAATATCTATCCCCAGCCTCAGAAACTCCACATTCCTTATTGTCAAAGTGTCTGAGTTAACTCAGGAATCTACATATTTAATGAGTTACACAAATATTAAACCTCTTTTATAGGGTTTCTGCCCATTATCTGTACTTAGAAATTAATAGGGGGTCTAGCCACAGACAAATTTAAGGACCAGCAGACGCTTAAGTATTCCTTCATGCTCAGAATTTCTGTAATTATCTTATCTGTCCTAGACTAAATTCATAAGAGGGAAGGAGAGGAAGAATTTGCAGGGAACTGAATGCATGAATGTGTAGATCATTCTGCTGGGGAGAGAGGAATTCAGAAGACACCAGCGATGTCAAAGACACAATGACCTTTTTCAAGAGAATGATTTGTGTTAGGCAAGTACTTCTTTACTAAGGGAAAAAAGGTGTTATACAAATGCAAATTATCTTATTCCTAAATTGGGTCTTTCTACCATTTTTGTCTCTCATCTTTCTCTTCTGAGACCACCATTAACGCAGGTTACATTACTGAACTGAGAAATAAAGGAGTAGAACTAAAATACTGCTTTCCCACTGGGTAAAGAGCATAGCACTCAGAATGCAAAAAAGCGTCAAGGATTTTTCCATCCACATCTTCACCTCCACTCCCAGTGCTCATGTATTTTCATGTTCTTTAAAAATTCACCTTCATAGACTTGATTATTTGATGGTTACCAGTTATACTGGTGTTGGTGTGAAAAGCAAACAAATATATTTCAAACAAGTGGAGCATTGTGCTGATAGCCAGGTGCCTAGGGATTTACTGTATTATTCTGACCATCTTTAATACTGAAACTCCATGGTCAAAGCCCTTTTATTTTTAATCCTCATGGTGTTAGAGTAACTTCATGAAAGCCACTGAGCCTGCAATTAAGTGAGCAAGAAGCGCTGAAAGGAGAAGGCTTTAGAGGGGCAGGCAGAAGGTAGAATTTATATGACTTTAAAAGCCAAGATAAGATGTTTCATTTTTATTCCAAGCGTAATTGAAAGCTTTCATAGAACTTCGATCCTTACAGAAAGAGTCTCATTAATGTAAGCTCAGCTCTTCTAGCTGCTCTGTACTACAGCAAAGGAAGCAGGAAAAATAGTTAGAAGCTCTCTTATTAGACCAGATGATAGATGTTGGCTTGATGAGAGTGGGAAATGTGCAAGTGGAAAAATGGGGTCAGATTTGTGATATATTTTTATGGTAAAAGCCACAGGATTTGCTGATGGATTACATGTGGAGGGAATAAAGGAAAGAGCTGTTTCCTAACTTTTTAACTTGAACAACTGTTCAAATGTGGTGTTATTTACTGAAATGAGGATCAAAAGAGTGCTGTAAAAGTGGTGCATAGGGAATCATGAATTTTATTTTTTCCAGTTTCTAACATTGTGCTTAGTATTTAGTAGGTAATCGATAAATACTTGTTGAGTGAATAAGTGAGTGAATGAATTCTGGACAATGTGTTATGACTGATAATAGTGTTTTATAGAAGATTAGTTGATGGTTTCTTTAGGAAGTGGAGAACCCTTAAGCTGGGTCTTGATTACTTAAATAACAAAACAAAACAAAAAATAAAAGAGATCATGGAGACCACATAACAAAAGAAAATAGATAGACCAAAGCAAATATAGAAAGTGTGTTTATCAACTGTATTGTGTCTGATCATTTTGATGAGTGGCAGAACAAACATTTGGATATTTTTATTTCACAAACATTTAAGTAGTACCAGCTAAGGTTAGGCACCATTCAAAGCACTTTGTATTTATATTATACTTATAATTTATATTTGATTCTTTTAAACTAATCTTTCTCCCTTACTAGTTTCACACATTATGTCTATTTTTCCTTTAAATCTTTAAAAACAGTTGAAATAGTTAAATTTAAGGTTTTGCCCATAAATTCTGTCATCTATTTCACATATGGTTCTCCTATTAACATTTTCCTTCTGATATTGGTCAATTATCATATATATTGAAAAATATAAATTTTTTCATATATATTATATATACATAATATATATAATATATATATATATATAATATATATATATATATATATATATATATATATATAGCTGCACTTTGCTGGTGCTGTTATCAAGATTCTGGATTTTGTTGTCTTCTAACCTGCTGAGTTGACCTTTGTGTTGGAAAGCACTTAAGTTACTTGTGAATATGCCTGATCCTCTTAAGGCTTAGTTTTAATCTTTAGTAAGGTAGGATTACAGTAGTATTTAGTCTGAGGATATTCCTGAGAGTTGAGTACATTACTTTTAGAGTGAAAGAATGAGAACAAAATACAGAAAAATGTCAGTAGTAGATTAATGCGTTGTTTATAAACATCAGAAAAAATAATTGACAACATTTAGATTTAGGGAAAGAAGAAAAGACTCATCATGTTCCTTCTCACCTCTTATCCAAAATCTAAAAAGTGTGTAAGAAGCAATGTACTTGCAACTGATACTACTTCCCCAAAGTTTGTACATTAAGCAGAGCAATTTATGTTGCCAAAAAATTAAACTCATTATTTCATTGGCAAAACAAAGCAGTTTCATTTCTTGCTCACAGAACATATCCAGGAAAAGTTAGTAAAAAATGGCTAGGGATGACCATGTTCTACAAAGCACTCTGGAATCCAAGTGACATAGTGTCCTTTATCTTGTATCTGGTGACTTTATCTTTGATCCAAGATGAAGTAAAAGGAACCATATTTACACAATTGCTTGAAACAACTAAAATAACAACAAAATACATGTAACAATGGTTTTCAGGCATGGCCATCAGGCAGCACTGGGCAGTGATTTCTGAAATAAGGAAAACAAAGTAAGGCTAACTAATTGCCCCAAATTACAGCCTAGATAGAGTTTCCAAATTGTAGTTTAAAATGGGGGGGGCTTCCCTGGTGGCGCAGTGGTTGAGAATCCGCCTGCCGATGCAGGAGACACGGGTTCGTGCCCTGGTCCGGGAAGATCCCACATGCTGCGGAGCAACTAAGCCCGTGAGCCATGGCCGCTGAGCCTGTGCGTCCGGAGCCTGTGCTCTGCAACGGGAGAGGCCACAACAGTGAGAGGCCCGCATACCGCAAAAAAAAAAATAAAATAAAATAAAATAAAAATAAAAAATAAAATAAAATAAAATGGGGGAACCCAGGAGTAGCCTACTTGTCTTAATCTGTTGAGACATGTTTGCTGAGACTCTGGGGAAACTAAGAAAGCTATAGTTTTCAGGGAAGAATACCAGAGAAGAGAAAGCAACACAGGAGAACTTTGGATATTTGCCTCCTCAAATCTTTAACTGAGTATTAATCAGAACACGCATACAGGTAACCAAGACTGGAGAAAGAATTATCTGAATCAAAAAGAGGGAACAAATCTCAGAGCTCATACATAGCCAGGAACTGTGTTTTCCCACAAGTCCTTAAGTTAAAACTCACAGTCCAAGAAACTCCTATTAAATTGTTTTGTAAATAATCAAACAACTTTGTAGGTCTACTAAGCAAGAAGAATTTTGCTGTTTCTTTCAGTTCTTATAGTCTGTCATTCCTGTAGGTAGCAATGTCCCAATTTACAAATGAAAAGTCTGGGATTCAGAGAGGATGAGTGGTTTACCAAGATAATACAATTATAAAATTTTCAACAATGGGTTTTAACACAAAATTTCTAAGTCCAGTGTCTAAAGGCAGGGAACCCCATGTTGTGTTGTGTTTTGTTTTTCTGTTGTTGGTGGTGGTGGTGATTTTGTTTGTTTGTTTTCCAAACAAAAGAGTCAAACTGCTAATGAGCAATAGCTTTCTTTTCTGTTTTCATTTTTTCTTGTTTTAAATTTTAATGTCAAATTTCAGCTGAAATTTTACATATTTTTAAGAAAAAAGTGAAAGAATCTTTATAGGACAACTGAACCACATACACTTAAATAAAATAATAGTCTCAACCTCCTACAATTCATAGAAAATGTGAGTGTATTGAATATATAATTGCAGACAGAAAGTCACAAACAATGAGAATCATTAAATTGTAATTATAATACTTTATATTACAAACCAGGCATTGTGTTAGTAATGTTCCCCAAAGTAATATATACAAAGGGCTTTTTGGTATTCAGGAAATGGGAGTGGAAAACTCATCATCAAAGACAATAGCTTTGAGCTAATAGCCTTAAAAAATCCTATTTTCAACATTATATGAATGTAGCTTAACAACCAAGTATCTTGCACGTTGACTCATTCAACTGTTTCACTAAAGCACTGTTTGAAATAATGTAATTTTACTCAAAATTTTCTCCCCCAAATTTAGAAAATGTGATTTTTACTATCTGGATGATAATATTTACTTGAGCACCTTAAAGGGAAGAAAAGATAACAATATTATGAAAGTGTCCTTGCACTGATTTTGAGTCATACCTCTCATATTACTTTTAAAAATAAAAAGTAAGGTTTCCCTGGTGGCACAGTGGTTGAGAATCTGCCTGCCAATGCAGGGGACACGGGTTTGAGCCCTGGTCTGGGAAGATCCCACATGCCGCAGAGCAACTAGGCCTGTGAGCCACAACTACTGAGCCTGCTCGTCTGGAGCCTGTGCTCTGCAACAAGAGAGGCCACAACAGTGAGAGACCCACACACTGCAATGAAGAGTGGCCCCCACTTGCCACAACTAGAGAAAGCCCTCGCACAGAAAAGAAGACCCAACACAGCCAAAAATAAATAAATAAATTTATTAAAAATAAATAAATAAAAATAAGTAAATAAAAAGTAAATTTATCTTCATTTATTTATCAGTAAACATGTACTTATTGCCTACTGTGTGCTTGACACAATGCAAAGCCCCCAGGATACATAAACAAAATAAGTTTCAATCATTATTTTTGAGGATTTTTTAGTATGGCTGGGGAAGTAGACAAATCACAAGAAACATAAGATAAAATACATTTAGACAATGAAAATATCCTGCTTGAAACTATAAACATATATACATGTCATTACATAATTTTCCAAACCCATAGGAGATACAGTACCCTGAGGTAAACTATGGACTTTATGTAATTATAATGTGTCAATATAGTGTCATCAGTGTAACAACAGTACTACCCTGGTGGGGGATGTTGATGAGGAGGAGGCTATATATGTGGGGGAAAAGGAATATATAGAAAGTCTCTAGACCTGTTAGACCTGAACGGTCTCCGAGGGATCCCAGCTCGCCCAAGAACCGCCAAGAGTCGAGAGTCGCTGCAAAACGCAAGAGGTTTATTAGGAGCCGGTGCACCGGGGTTCCTTGGTCCTCACGCAGGAGGCCGAAGAGGAACCCCCCCCAAGCGGAATCACATACATTTTATAGCTTTCATTTTTCATTATGCAAAGTGTGGATATATCAAGGGTTTTTTTTCTCATTGGTTTGTTTGTTCCGGACCGGAGTGGGGACTTGGCTCTAGTTCCTTGATTGGTTGGCTCTCGGATGCCTACTTTACATTTACCGGAGTGGGGTCTTGGCTCTAGTTCCTTGATTGGTTAGCTGTCGGATGCCTACTTTACATTTTCGTGTTTTTGTGGTGGGGGGGTTGAGTCACATGAGTTATGGTTGGCTAGGGCGACCTTTAAACTCTGGCTTAATCATTCTTATCACCCGCCATACTTGTTTGCTCGGAACGGTTTCTGCCCAGGGGGGACATTCCAGTATCTTATTGCCAGCCGAAAAAAAGCTCAAAGCTCAAAAGTATCGATAGGGAAGTAGGGGTGTAAGTATAGTTAAGGCCCTACATTCCCCCCTTTTCTTTTTGCAATTAATTTCAATCATGGAATTTCAGCTTCTCTCTGCAAGCTTTGATATTGTTGTCTTAGTATTAACACTTGTACTGTGCTGACACGTTGCCTGATAAAGGCTATCAAGCGATTTAAAATGCATAGTCCAAAAGTTAAGAGCAGCAACAAAATAATGAGGGGTCCTAACAAGGTGGAAATTAAAGTAGTAAGCCAGGGTGATTTGTCAAACCATGATTGGAACCATCCTTTTTGATTTTCCCTTTCTTGTTGCCTTTTGTCCAGGCGCTCCCTAAGCCTGTCCATAGTTTCGGTGATAGCCCCAGAATGATCAATATAAAAACAGCACTCTTCTTTTAGTGCGGCACATAGTCCACCTTCCTTAAGGAACAGCAGGTCTAGTCCCCTCCTGTTCTGCATTACTACCTCTGAGAACGAGGTGAGTGAGTCTTTTAACTGAGTTATGGAACTTGCTAACGCCCGGAGATCGACATCTACAGCCTGTCTTAAGTTAGCATAGTAGTGAGGTTGTTGGATGAGGGCTGTTGCACCTGTTCCTACCCCGGCTGCCGTTCCTAGTCCTAGGAGTACAGCCAGGGTGAGGGTTACGGGCTCTCTCTTAAGTCTCCTTTTGCCTTCATATTCGTCTAGAAAAGATGAATCTGAATGATAGATGAGTCTGGGGACCAGCTGGACTAACACACAAAAGTCGGCTGAAGCATTGAGGACCTCTAGAGAAATGCAAGGGGTCAATCCCGTGTTACATGCCCACCATCCATCCTGAGGAGGGAGGAGATATCCTGAGCCCTGTGGGAGGCTTGAATTGGTACAGAGATGTCGATGGGACGGGGGGGGGGGGGGGTCGGGGGTGGCGTTCCTACACATGTACCGTTTCCTGATACTGAAGAAAAGGTCAATTTACTATTTCCTTCTTGTTTCCATCGACATTGATCTGAAGAGTTGACATTACTAAAATTAGAACTATATCCTATAGCATCCTAATAAGGGGGAGGAGCAGCACAGCAAAGCCAACATGATTTGGTAGCCTCTGGATTTGTGGCATTTAGGACCCCAAAAGCCGCCTGGACCAATGAGAGCATTCGGTCTCGGGGGGCTCTGGGTTTGATTGTTATTTCTCTTAGTCCAGAAGTCTGGTTTCTTATCCCTGGTAGTATTGTGGGTGGGGCCAAGGGTAGCAGAGGGTGCCCAATCTCAGGATTGGGGCCCATAGGGACGGGAGTAGGCGTCTCGATCTTTAATTTGATGGTCATTAGGAGCCCATCATCATATTCTGCTTTGTAAAACCTTATACCCCATGAATGGCCATCTATCCAATTTTTGTTTTTCTTCCCAGGTTCACTAAAAGAAATTTTAAGGGGATGGCACCACGTTGAACATTCGGGCGCATTGTCGTGATGGGGATTTCCTTGGCTCCTAGTTTTCTGATGAGTGTAGTTGGCCATTACCTTGATAAAATCCCAGCTAGAGGTGGGTTTCCAGTAGGTGTCCCCAGTGGTTTCACATCCCCAGCTCTTGCAATAGAAATGTTCTCTTCCCCCGCACTGATAATTCAAAGACCGGTGACGATGGAATCCAGGGCATACATAAAAGGAGAGGGCCCTGAACATGCTTCTCCGATTCTTGGTCGAACAACCTCCCCCCCCAGGGACTAATCCCCAGTCCCCGGGCGCTGTCCCCGGCCGCTGATTCGGGGCAGTTTGTTGATCGTGATATCCCCCTACATCCCAGTTAGGGGGGGCTCCCAGGGCCAACTTACAAACATCGGGGAAGAGGTCTGGCCACCAGGTCCAAGGGGCAGCGGTATGGCTAACAGACCATATTACATCTCCAGTTTGGGAAATTACCTGCCAGGTTAAACGCTGGGGCAGGTGAGGACTAAAGTTACTCACAGCCAATAGGGGTAACAAAGTCAGAGTTATGAGTCTGGTGAGCGCAGGAGCTTGAGCTTGAGCGGGTTGCTGGTCTTTTGGGTCCGCCATTCTGATGATGATGCAGACGCTGGCGCAGCTTTTACCTGTGAGGCGTGAATCCAAGCAGCGATGCCGTCTACCTTTATAGCCGTGGGGGTGGTGAGCAGGACGATGTATGGTCCTTTCCACCGAGGCTCTAGTGTCTGGGTTCAGTGTCGACGGACGTACACGGAATCTCCGACTTGGAAGGGATGAGCCTCTGCTGGTGTTCCCGGTCGGTAAGCCTCTGCCAGCTGGGACCACACCTCCTTTTGGACCAACTGGAGTCCCAATAGCCTAGCATATAAGTCAGTGTTATTCTGGCAGTCAGGACTTATTCCTTTCCCGAGCGTGAGAAGGGGAGGTGGAGCCCCGTATAGAATTTCAAATGGAGGGAGATGATAGCGGGAGGGGGTATTTCTAGCCCGAAACAGGGCTAAGGGAAGGAGCACCGTCCAATCTGTACCGCCAGTCTCTATGGACAATTTAGTTAGGGTCTCTTTTAGAGTTCTATTCATTCTTTCTACCTGTCCTGAACTCTGGGGTCTATAGGCACAATGTAATTTCCAATCAGTCCCCAGGTATTTGGCCACACCCTGACTTACCTGGGCGACGAAGGCGGGACCATTATCGGATCCTATTACCTTTGGTGCCCCGAACCGGGGGAAAATTTCTTCTAAGATCTTCTTGGTCACCACAGTAGCTGTCTCCTTTTTCGTTGGGAAAGCTTTTATCCATCCTGAGAAGGTATCTAGGAGATACCTGTTACCATACTTTCCAGGGCGTATTTCAGTGAAGTCGACCTCCCAATAGGCTCCTGGGCGGTCTCCTCTGAGCCTTTTCCCTCTCTCAAGTTTTCCTTTATGGGAGTTTACCTGTTGGCATGGAATGCACTCCCGGGCAATCTGTTCAGCTAATTTGGTTAGTCCAGGGGTATCATAACCTGCCTTGTGTAGTAGGGAGACCATTTTTTTGGTTCCCAAGTGTGTCCATCTATGAATCTGTTGTAGCATGGGTTTTGCTTGTTGAAGAGACAATGTTTCTTTGGTTATGGCTGGGGGGGTTATTCCCTTGTCATTTGGTTCCCCAGGACTCTTGTCCGATAGTTCTAGTATGATTTCCCCTAGCGCCACTTCTCGTGCCACTCTATCTGCCATGTTGTTGCCCCGTGTCACCGGGGTATTGTCCTTCTGGTGCCCGGGGCAATGAATGATGCTGACTTTAGTGGGGAGCATGAGGGCAGCTAGCAGGGCCACTATTTCCTCTTTGTTTTTAATTTCTTTGCCCGCCGAGGTGAGCAACCCTCTTTGTTGGTAGATGGCTCCGTGGACGTGGGCGGTAGCAAATGCGTACCTACTGTCCGTATAGATGTTTACCTTTTTGTTTTCTGCTAGTTCCAATGCCCTGGTCATGGCAATTAGTTCAGCCCGTTGGGCCGATGTCCCTTGCGGTAATGCGGCTGCCCAGATGACCTCTTTCCCATCTACCACAGCTGCTCCCGCCCGACGCTTACCTTCTTCTAGGAAACTGCTTCCATCGGTAAACCAGGTAAAGTTGGCATCGGGGAGAGGCTGATCCATCAAGTCTGGCCTGCTACCGTGTGCTGCAGCCAATACTTCCTGACAATCATGGATGATGGTGGTGCCTTCTAGGTCGGGGTCAGGCAGCAAGGTGGCCGGGTTAAGTCCTGTGGCTGATGTAAACTTAATACGTTCTGAATTTAACAGCAGGGTTTGGTAATGAGTCATTCTGGCATTTGTTAGCCACCTGTCGGGTGGCTGACGAATCACACTTTCTAATGCATGGGGGGCTGTTATCGTTAAGTTCCGTCCCAAAGTCAGTTTGTCAGCATCTTTGACCAAAGCGGCCACGGCGGCGATTATTTTTAAGCAGGCGGGCCATCCTGTTGCCACAGGATCCAATTTCTTTGATAGGTACGCAACCGGGCGATTCCAGGGGCCCAGTTTCTGAGTTAGTACTCCCTTTGCGATACCTTTATTCTCGGCCACGTACAGATGGAAAGGCTTAGTTACATCTGGTAGCCCCAAAGCCGGGGCTGATAGTAGGGCTCGTTTAATTTGGTCAAAAGCCCGTTGTTCTTTATCACCCCAAGCGAAAGGGATGCTGTTCTTGGTCAGGGGATACAAAGGGGCTGCTAATTCAGCAAACCCCGGAATCCATAGCCTACAGAATCCGGCCGTCCCCAAAAATGCCCTAACCTGTTTAGGACTCTTGGGGGCCGGTATGTGGGCAACGGTGTTTTTCCTGCTTTCCGAGAGCCATCTCTGTCCTTCTTTTAGCAAGTACCCCAGGTAACTGACCTGTCGTTGACATATTTGTGCTTTCTTTGCTGAAGCCCGATATCCCAGTGTCTCAAGTTCCGTTAATAGCCTTTCAGTCCCCCTGACGCAGTCTTCTTGGGTCTCTGCCGATAAAAGAAGATCATCAACATATTGAAGGAGAGTTACCTGTGGGTTGGACTCTCTATAGGATGCCAAATCCTGGTGTAGGGCCTCGTCGAAAATGGTGGGGGAGTTCTTGAATCCTTGGGGAAGGCGAGTCCAGGTCAGCTGGCCTGACATCCCCGACGCTGGATCCTTCCATTCGAATGCAAAGTAAGGCTGGCTGAGAGAGGAGAGTCTCAGGCAGAAGAAAGCATCTTTAAGATCCAAAACAGTGTACCAAGTGTGCTGAGGTGGAAGAGTACTTAAGAGATTGTAGGGGTTGGGCACCGTGGGGTGGAGGTCCACTACTTGCTTATTCACCTCACGTAGGTCTTGTACCGGCCGGTAATCATTAGTTCCTGGCTTTTTAACTGGTAAAAGAGGGGTATTCCATGCAGATTGGCACCTTACCAGGATCCCTAATTCCAGCAACCTTTGTATGTGAGGACGAATGCCATCCCGAGCTTCTTTGCTCATAGGGTACTGGCGGACTGTCACCTGGGTGGCGGTTGCTTTGAGTTCTACCACCACGGGGGGGCGATATTTTGCCATTCCCATACCGGCAGTTTCTGCCCAAGCCTGTGGAAACCTGGTCACCCAATCCTGCATATCAACTTGTGGAGGCGAGGGCACTTCATATAACCTATGTTCATCTTCCAGCTTCATAGTCAAAATTTGGAGTAATCTCCCTTGGTTGTCAGTTATAGTGGGCCCTTCTGGTTGAAAGTGGATTTGGGCCCCCACCTTAGAGAGTAAGTCCCTGCCTAGCAGAGGGTATGGGCACTCAGGTATGACCAAGAATGAGTGGGTTACTTGTCCCATCCCAAGGTCTACTGTCCTTCGTGTGGTCCATGGGTACTGCTTATTTCCTGTAGCCCCCTGGACCCATGACCTTTTAGTTGAGAGGGGGCCTTTTGGGTGGAGGAGGACTGAGTGCTGAGCTCCGGTGTCTACCAAGAACTGGACGGGTTCCCCCTCCACTTTAAGAGTTACCCTGGGCTCGGGGAGAGGGTCCGAGCCCTGACTTCCCTAATCTTCTTCTTCCAGGGGTAAAATTTTGTCTCTGGTTGGTTTTCCCCCATTCTTCTTTTTAGGGCATTCTCTTACCCAGTGACCTTTTTCTTTACAGTAAGCACATTGATCCTTGTCTAATGGTCGCCCTCCTGTCCGCCCTTCCTGTCTATTCCTGTCTCTAATATTTCCTCCTCTGACTATAGTGGCCAGTATCTTACTCAAATTCCTCTCTTGCCACTTGTCCCACCTTAATTCACGGGCGTCTTGCTCCTTCTGCTTCCTTTGTTCCCTTTCCTCTTCTGTTTCCCTCTTATTATATACTTTATCTGCCTCTTTTACTAAGTCCTGAAGTGAGAAACCTTGTAGGCCATCCAGCCTTTGTAACTTCTTTCTAATGTCAGGGGCCGCCTGGTCAATAAAGGCCATTGCTATGGTGGCCTTATGTTCCTCAGAAGTTGGATCATAAGGAGTGAACCGTCTAAAAGCCTCCATTAAGCGTTCTAGGAACACGGTTGGCGAGTCCTGGGGCCCCTGAGTTACCTCTCTTACCTTGGCCAAATTCGTGGGGCGCCTGGCTGCTCCATGGAGACCCGCCACCAGAGCCTGGCGATACATCTTCAGGTGCTCCTTACCTTCTGGGGTATTGAAGTCCCAATTCGGCCTGACGAGTGGAAAACCGGCATCAATCTCGTTAGGCAACTGGGTAGGTTGCCCATTGGCGCCTAACACATTCTTTCTAGCCTCCAAGAGAACCCGTTGCCTTTCCTCAGTTGTGAGGAGAGTCTGGAGGAGCTGTTGACAATCGTCCCAGGTGGGTTGGTGGGAGAAGACAAGAGACTCTATTAAAGCAGTGAGAGCCTGTGGATTTTCAGAGAAAGTAGGGTTATGCATCTTCCAGTTATAAAGATCTGCAGACGAAAAGGGCCAGTATTGGAGGGGCCTATTCCCGTGGTTATCGGGGGGGCCATATTCTCTAAGGGGTAGAGCGGTAGAATCCGGGGAAATAGCCCTCCGGCTTCTGGTGCCCGCCGAGGGACCCCCCCCTCTGCCACAACAGGTGGCCCTATTGGTGCGGAGGGTTGTGGAGCTGGGGAATCGGGAGGCGGTATGGGGTCTAGGGCTGGAGGGTAAGGTGGTGGGGGGGGATCGAGGAGAAGCAGATCGGACTGCAAGTCTGGATATCTCGCCTTCCGTGGGTCCGGGGCTGCAGATGACTTCTCGGCGTCCGGGGCTTTTTTTCAGGGCCAGTACTTCCAACCGTGCTGGTGCGCATGCAGACATGCCTGTTGAGGGAACAAAGGGCCGGACCCACGGAGGCGGGGAGAGAACTAGATCTTCCCAGACCAGGATATATGGTGTCTGGTCTGGGTGTCCGTGGGGTCCTGTGTTAAAGACCCTAGACTTGACTAGCCTGATCTGATCTAACATAAAGGATCCCTCGGGTGGCCACCCTGTCTGAAATGTAGGCCACTCACAGGTACACAGCGTTTGCCATCTCCCTTTCCTTACTTCTACCGAAAGGTTGTGGGCCCTAGACTTAACTTCGGTCCAGTGACTTAGAGTGAGAGAGAGAGACGTCGTCATAGTTTGTCCCATTATCGTCCGTCAGGAGAAAGATAGAGCACAGGAGAACAATAAAATTTCAGAAGACACACCTTAATATTGCCGCCGCGAGCTCGTTTTAAAACTGCAACCAACTCAGATTCAGATGGCAGTTTGTATATCCTGCCAGGACCGGTGAAGGGGAGACAAAATTTGTCTCTCCTTCCAGATGGACCACCAGGGTGTCCCCCAGGGTCCGTGGACACCAGCTATTGGCACGTCTGCCTAGCCAGGAGTCCAATACAGATTTCACAGCGAGCCGGTTCGCACGGCTTCTTTCTGATGGCGGCTTACAGAGGACAGAAGACGAACAGACAGACAATTAGGCCTACGCGGCTTACAGAGGACAGAAGACGAACAGACAGACAATTAGGCCTACCTGATACCTCCGACTCCCGAGGTTCCTGCGACCCGGGGCGAGTGGGGATCCCGGACGAGCCCCCAATCTGTTAGACCTGAACGGTCTCCGAGGGATCCCAGCTCGCCCAAGAACCGCCAAGAGTCGAGAGTCGCTGCAAAACGCAAGAGGTTTATTAGGAGCCGGTGCACCGGGGTTCCTTGGTCCTCACGCAGGAGGCCGAAGAGGAACCCCCCCAAGTGGAATCACATACATTTTATAGCTTTCATTTTTCATTATGCAAAGTGTGGATATATCAAGGGTTTTTTTTCTCATTGGTTTGTTTGTTCCGGACCGGAGTGGGGACTTGGCTCTAGTTCCTTGATTGGTTGGCTCTCGGATGCCTACTTTACATTTTCGTGTTTTTGTGGTGGGGGGGTTGAGTCACATGAGTTATGGTTGGCTAGGGCGACCTTTAAACTCTGGCTTAATCATTCTTATCACCCGCCATACTTGTTTGCTCGGAACGGTTTCTGCCCAGGGGGGACATTCCAGTATCTTATTGCCAGCCGAAAAAAAGCTCAAAGCTCAAAAGTATCGATAGGGAAGTAGGGGTGTAAGTATAGTTAAGGCCCTACAGACCTTCCTCTCAATTTTACTGTGAAGCTAAAATTTCTCTTAAAAAAATAGTCTTAAAAAAACATATTTAGAGAAACACTATATGTGCAAACATCACTGTGGATATAATCTCTTTGTCCCTAAAGATTCATATCCTACTCTCCTCTTTCTTCTCTTTTCCTGGGAGGCTGAACTTTGTGGATGGCATTGGTGAGAGTCATTAGCTAGAGACGGGAGGGCAGAAAATAAGTGGATTCACTCTATTTATTCTCTCACTCTCCATTTTGCTGAGTTGCTGCAGAGTTTACTACTATGGCTTACTCCCTATTGCTACTATCTTATAGATTTAGTAACAGTGCATGGTTCCCTTAAGTCTCAGGATGGAAAGGATGGAAAGCACTAATGCTAGTGCTAGGACATTGTACTATACACCATTTTAATTTCCCTAAATCTTATCCATCTCATTCAAAATAGTTGCTTTATTAAATTCACTTCAATTATTGGGAATCATTATGTTATCATTTCCCTGCTACAACCTGAATAATAGAGGTGTGTACAAAGTGACAAGAGCAAATAAGTGAGATACATGAGTGAGGACCTAGCAACTTCTGAGGAATCAGAGATCTCTAAAACCCCTCCAGAGTCTATGAAGGAAAGAATCCTGAAAACTTGAAAGTAACTTAGTTTTGCACAAAGCCTAAATGCAACCAATTTCATAGTTTGTTGGAGGAGAGGTAATTGTAAAAATTAAGGTTGGTGGATAGTGCATTTGAAATATAATAAACTGCACTTCCACTATTATAAGAATGATGTGTACTGTAAATCTGTGAGAATATTTCATTATAGATATTCTTGAGCATCACCTTCCAATTGCTTTTCCAAAATAAAATCAATGCCAAGATGAGAGTTGGATAGTTTTACCAAAATTTCATGTTGAAATGTAGTTATTCTTTACCATCTTTGTTTAGATGTTTGCCAAGGGTGATGTTAATTAGGTAAAACCCAACTTGCCAATTTTTTTCTTCTGCCTCTCCATGAAAATGATTTAGGGACTTCCCTGATGTCACAGTGGTTAAGAATCTGCCTGCCAATACAGGGAACACAGGTTCATTCCCTGGTCCAGGAAGATCCCACATGCCGTGGAGCAACTAAACCCATGTACTGCAACTACTGAGCCTGTGCTGCAGAGCCCACAAGCCACAACTACTCAGCCTGTGTCCTGCAACAACTGAAGCCTGTGAGCCTAGAGCCCATGCTCTGCAACAAGAGAAGCCACTGCAATGAGAAGTCTGCGCACTGCAACAAAGAGTAACCCCTGTTTGACGCAACTAGAGAAAGTCTGCATGCAGCAATGAAGACCCAATGCAAACAAAAATAAATAAATTTTTAAAAATAAAATAAAATATAAAATTTAAAAAAGATTTGTAAGGTAACCTTCATGACAGTAGGAACAAAAATGACTTGAAACAATAATTTATAATTCACCTTATCATGTTCTGAATTTGGGGAAAGAAATTTAAAAAATGAAGAGTACAGAGCAGGCTATCTTCTAGTAGGTTATATATTTGCAAATACATTAAAAAATAAATTAGAAAGTGATCATTGTGGTAGCACCATCTCACACAGGCTAAGGCTGGACAGGGGTTCATAGAATTGGCTACCACAGTTAGCTCCAGAAGGACATTAATTTTGTCCCAATGGGGGAAAGTGTGAAAATATGTCAATAGTAATTCTGGAAATGGTCTTAATTGACATATTTAGTCACACAGGGCACATCAGGAATAATTTAACATTAGGGAATAAGACAGATGGAAAAAAGTTTTTTGGGAGTCACAAGGGCTGGGTCCAATCCAAGGGAAATTATTATTCTCTTAGGAGGTAAGCAGGCTTCCCCAATCATGGCTAATAGACTGAAGTGCAGAATAAGACATGGCTACTTGTTGACAAGTGTATGTGGAGGTTAGAGATGGCAGTGTGGATTCTGGACTAAGTAGTAGATGAGAAAACTATTCAGGTCCAAAGAAGAAAGCTGGTAAAAGTCTAATTCATGGCTGGTCTAGTATTGAGGTGAAGAAGATGAAGATAAGGAGTGGTAAACATTAATTCAATTTAAAAGATGATACTATGCTGCAGGACCAAGACATTAATAGCAGGAGCTTAGATTTGGTAGTCACCAAAGGATGGGATGGAAAATGGGTGTTTGGGTAATTTAGAGGTAAATTTCTTATGACTGTAGAAAATAAAGCAGAGATTACAACTTTGCTTCTGCTGGATTGGATCCAAGAACTTTTAAGATAAGCCAAGTTCCCAAGTAAGGAACGTGGTAAAAGACAGTACACATCACCAGTAAAAGTTAAGCTCATGCATTTGCAGACAAGTGAATCTGATAACTCTGATGGACATACTTCTTTAATGTTTGACTCATCTGGTGGACAGTAAGTTTTATTTACATAAGGTAGTGATTTAAAGTCAATTAGAAGGGAAGAGAGATTAAGAAAAATGTCCAGTGAATAGATCTACAATGGTGACAAAGAATTTTCTTCCTAAGAAGTACTTCTGTTTATTTCATGTCTAGGTGGTTTGGCCCTACAATTTGGCCTCCTTATTCTGGGCACAGTATAATGACTGAAAAGCACTTCCAGAACAAACAAATATCTATTTTTAAGGAAATGTAAAGATTTCTTTTAATGAAATATGTCAACAGGAAGAATTAGATGAAATGACTGACTCTGAAACAAATTATGCATTGTACAGATATATAAACTATCTCTCTAAACATAAGACATACTCATATTAAATGACAAATAATAGTTACTGAAAAATTGTAAATCATACACACTGTGAATTTAATCCCTGTGACTGAAGGAAATCTCTCCGTTCTGATAATATTTACATACTAATCTTCCTTTCAGCAGTCTTTTTTCTAATCTTCACATTGTCACCAATGTCATCTGCTTCCATATCATGACTTCTTTTACAAATGTCCTTATATCAGTTGTTGAGGATTCTCAGCCTTTCTGAAACCTATGATGCTTCCTGTTTTGAGTAACTGTTAACAACGCACACACAGATTATTCAGCAACGTTTTCATAACTTCAGGTGTCTTTGTCATAGCACATGTATGCAAACATTCTGAAGGAACTGGTCTGTTCTATCTGATATTCAGACTATTCACCATACAGATATCAGATGACAATTCTCCTATATTGTATATTATTTCTGTGTCTGTGCCTCCGTACACACACTCCGAAAGTGTGTGTTCTCAGGTATGTTATCTCACCTCTAGAAGTTTATCTCCAGATATGTTGAATGAGACAATAATATTATTTATCTCATATGTTTCTATGCAGATAACGTTATAATAAGGAATATAAAGAGTATCATAACCCATAGGAAATGAGAAATGAACATTAGTTGTCATTGTCATACATATTAACAATATAGTCTGTAGAACACCTATTACATTTATTATTGACTCTATGTATATTACATATTAAGATTTTTATAGATAGTTAGCAATGGAGAAAATAATCTGAGCAGTAAGTATGTGTCAACACACATAGTAAGATAATTTCATTGACATCATGAATTCTTGATACAAATAAAGTTCTATTGATAAACAATAATATGTTATATTTCCAGGCACTTATATACTGAATGCATTCTAAATACTTCACATCTATTATCACGTTTAATTTGTACAACAAAATATGAAGCAGGCATGGTTACTATACCATGTTTATACCTTATGAAGTTGAATGGTAAATCAATAAAGTAACTATACCAAAGTCACAAGGCAAGTTTGAAATAGAATTCCTATTTGAATCATGGCATACTGGTCCAAAGCACATACTCTTAATAATGGGAGCATGGATAATTTTTAAAATAATATTTAAATGCAGATAAGTTCTTTCACAGGCTAGACAGACCTTTCATTTTTTAAAATTGAATGACTGAAAGATGTCAAGAGTCTATAGTGCCCCACCTCATTTGTGTCCACCATCCCTACATTCCCATGGATAATTCAGGGGACTTTCAGTTAGTATTGAACCTTTTCTTGTATACAGACATGTTAGTAACTTAATCATATCAGCAGAATTTCTTCAAAAGCACTTATCTATGAAAATAAACCAGGCTTTCTTCATTAAATTAAATCAGTATTTAATAAACCAGACATTTTTCAACTTCACTTAGAGAAGACAATGTTTCTCTTGTAGACAAAAACTCAAGAATACAATTTCATTTTTTCCTTCTAATATAAAAAGTTCATTTTCATTTACGTTTTAATTGCAAATTGTGTAGCCTCAGTCTTTAATCAAGGACTTGTTCATATGTCTAACCACATATCATGAGAATAAACCTGAAGAGTTGATAACATCACTGAATTGATTAATAAAATATATCTTGCCCAATTCTACAGTAATATAAGAAACTAAAAATTATGAGGATACAGTGATAGTTGTTCAAGAATAGTGGTGATTTAAATAGCACTTATGGGGCTTCCCTGGTGGCGCAGTGGTTAAGAATCCGCCTGCCAATGTAGGGGACACGGGTTCGTGCCCCGCTCTGGGAAGATCCCACATGCCGCGGAGTAGCTGGGTCCGTGAGCCATGTCTGCTGAGCCTGCACGTCCGGAGCCTGTGCTCCGCAATGGGAGAGGCCACAACAGTGAGAGGCCCGCGTACCACAAAAAACAAACAAACAAATAAATAAATAAATAATAGCACTTATGTATGAATAAGATATGGTAGTCAGCCTTTAAGGACTCCTAGTGGTTCCCACCTCCTGTTATATATGCCTTTGAGTAATAAAAGTAATAAAAAGTAATGTGTCTTTGAGTAATTGAAATTGGAGTCTAATTGGCATTGGCATTGATAGCTCATATTCATAATTCTGAAGATAATTCATTAGCCACAGGATGCGATGGAACAAAGTAAATTGGAATATGCATTAACATTTTGAAAATATATAATAAAATATAATAATTGGCCATGACAAATTTTGTCTATAGAATGGACAGCTAAAAGCACAGAAGTATCAGAGTAATATTATAATTTTGCAGTATTCAATCATTTTACTACTTTTATAAAAAAGATACCCTAAATGCTGATGCAATATGAAGCATACTTGGATAGATTTGTCTTGCTGAGATAGATTTTTATAAGAAGTACTACTTACCAAGTTTTATTTGTGCAGGACACAATAATACATAATTAGAAAAAGGATATCTTATTCAGATATCTATAGTAACCCATAGAGGAATGATTTAAGTTAGAACTTTTGACAACAGGATGATGTATTGATAATAATGGAGCTGATATTGGATTACACAGCCTAACATACACATAAAAATAGGCATACACAAATGTTAAAAAAAAAAAAACACTTTTTTTCCTCCATAAGTAATTGATGGGAAACTATAGCTTGGCTAAAGAAATATTCTCTGTCTGTTCAACTCTGAAACATTTTTCTGTGTACTTCTATCCTCTTGGTGTTTTCCACACCATTCATATTTATACTTCATCCAAGCTGGACATATCATTTCCTTATAACATAACCTTTAGTTCAATGTCTGCTTAATCAGTTATTCAGTGTGAGCCTTGAGTATTGGCTTTACCAATTTGATTCAGATAAAATTTTTCCTGGATGTTTTACTTATTATTTCAGGAACAGGTCATGTTTTGTTTTCCACATGTAGAAGCACTGCTCTCTGACATTAATTCTCTGACTATGCCAACATCCTTTGTAGAAGAAAGGATGCTTTCTTATAGAAAGAAGATTCTTTCATTAAATTTTTGAAAGGCTAAAATTAAGAATCGTGTACAAATATAAAATTAACACATGCCAAGGTTTATCCCATTAATGAGGGAACAAATAAAATATTATAATTGGTTCAAAGAAAAATTCAAACACACCCCCCCAATCAATCACAAATGCTGTAATTAATGTACAAATAAGAGAAGCTGGTAATTATCTACAAGGAATAATCAATTGCACCCAACCAGATAAAGTGTATTTGCTTTCCTATATATGAGCATAATTTGTAGTACTATCAGTGTTCTGCAATTTATAGAGCTATGGAATGGCTCAAAGTCTTATAGGTGAAGATAACCCATTTTGTAGATGTGCTACAAAAGACATCTAATCATCTTCCTTGCTCATTTCAAACTCTTTTGCTATTTTTCTTAAAGAACAATGACAAGAATGCCATGACACTTCTTATATGTACTACAATGTATGCTGCCTGAAATGCATACTTAGGGCACTAGTGTATTTTATTACTGTATGTGCATGTGTTCCATTTACTTCTTTTGTAGTGACCATTACAAAGCACTGAAGGTGTTAATCATCACTATTTCATTTGTGCTTTGGAGATCTTGACATCCTCATCCTGTCTTGTCATATCAGAACTCCCCTAAAGATCACCAGTATTAGGAGAAGACTACTTCTTAGTCATATTGTCCCTTCTTGATTGTACTTCATTCATTTTCTCACTCTTTTCTTTGCTTGTGTCATTATAACTTGTCTCCCAATCTAAATCTGAAAGATTATGCTTAGTGCTGGTAATCAGTGATATACTTCCAGCTTATCACCAGTTTATTGGAGCTCTTTTTCAGGAGCAATAATTCCACAGATTTGCCTATCAGTAATGATGCTCAGTTATAAACCTTTCACTCATTGTGTTATTGAGTCCAAACTTGATCTGGTCGCCACACAACAGACAAATAAATCAGAGATGAGGTGTTGAGGCAAGGAATACGACTTTATTCAGAAAGCCGGCAGACCGAGACCATGGCAGACTAGTTAGTGTCTCCAAACAAAAAATCTTATTGGAGTTTGGATGCACAGAGAGGGGGAAGAGATGAGGAAGTAAAGTAAAAAGGCCATAAGTTTTGCAAATATCCCCTGGCACGGCCAGCCGCTGGGAGAGGATGTGTTAATTTCTTCTTTCTTTCAGCCATCCACAGGTGGATAGGGTCCAGATGTTTCCCTGAACAAAGGCATTTTGGTTTAACATTCAGGCAGTGGAGCAGGGATCCCCGAGACAGGCTATTGCATATAGACAGTATCCTTTTAGTGAACAAAAGCAATGGGGAAAAAAAGTTAAAGTAAAAGAACAACATCCAACATGGAATCAGATTTGGCTCTTCCCTGTTACATTTGTATTCCTTTGTACAATGGATATCTCCATAACTGGCTTTAAAGTCTAGATCTTGACACAGGTATTCCTAGTTTATTTGGTTGCATATAAGTACTTCTTTTCTATGTAGAAATATCAGCATTTGTTTTCCATTTAAATAAAAGGATTGCAAATAAGCAAAGACTAAGTATCTCCACAACCCCCACTAGGGTAAAGGAATAGAGGGCCAGAACTAACTAATAAATAACTTACCATGTTAGTTTTTGGCTTGGTCTCTATAATACAAGGCAATTTCCTCAGCCTGCCAGATGGAAATAATTCAACATTTCACTAATGAGATAAATGCTAGGGGAAGAAAACATTTTTTAAAATAAAAAATAAAATATGGAAGAAAATAAAAATTACAACCATTATGCATTTCTTTGAAATAGGGTGATAAATGCTCTTATTCCTTCCCATGACATCTGACAGATGCAGGGACCACTGCCAATTAGCCTGAAGTGAAGGAATGTTTAAAATATCAACACGTATTAGAAAGGCATGTGCAAAGCTGACATCTTGTGGAACAGGGTTCCTGAAGAATGGTTTTCTTCCTTTGGGTGGCCTACTTTCCCCAAATCATGTATTGCACAGCTTACTTGGTTATTGGACTGAATGCATCCAGTTTGATTGCTATGAAAATCATGTCTAGGTTTAAATACCTTTTTCTTAGCAGCTGGGACATTAAACATTTTAATAAGAGTAGGGTGGCAAAAACTGCTCAATTAAATGCTCTGCATATTCAGATCAACATCTGTTGTTAAAAAGGATTTTTTTAGTCTCTCTCAGGAAATGGGAAAGAAGGCAATCAAAAGTTTTACAGCCACCACACTAGAGAGGTGAAGTGAGAACTGAGAGGTGAATTGCCCTTTTCTACCTAAGGTACTGGAGGATATTTTACAACATCACCTACCCCTCTCCTACAAAAACTTGATGGAGGGGGTCTAAGAAGTATAATGACAGAAGTGTACCATAAATAACCACATTATGGAGATAAAAGAAGAGAAGAGTGGCTATTTCTCAAAAGCCTAAGATAGAGCCCAAGTCTAGGGTATGGATTTTTTTAAATTCTGTATTTGTTGCATTGTGAATACACATTTGTACACAGAACATCAAGGAAATTAAGAAAAATCTTTCCTTATGAGAACCCTTGAGGGAGAGAGAAAAATGGTAGGGAGGGGTATTGGCATGAAGATGAGGATTTTGTGTTTAATAGGAAGAGTCTGATGATGAATTTCAGCTACATTTCCTCTCTGTTCTTTCTTTACTTAAGTGGGAAGATTAAGCTGATTTGATCTGGTTTGTATTTTTCCATTTGTAGCACGAGAGGTTTAAGGGAACTGTTTTCTCCCTACACCAATCTGACCCTCTATTTTTGGAAAGCTTATGGTGATGGAATAGAATGCTGTAGAAGTTATTGAAATATGCTTGCATCTGAAATATGGTCAAGGATGGAGAAATATTTACATGTATTTATAGATAGGAGAGACAAAAGTGTTTCTAAGGTGGAAGAGGATGAAACTTTTGCATGTCCAATGAACTTCTTGAATATAGAAGAGAATGCAGAATGAAGAAAATATATGGTGATTTTATTCAGATAAGTAAACAAAAAGAGTTGCATGTGTTTGGATTAAATTAACCAATGCCAAATCAATTAAAGTCTTCTCCTGTATTAAGACTAGCTCTCTTTACAGAGATTTGCATGGTTGGACACTGTAGAATTGACATTAATTTTATCTTGGGATATGATACATTATTGTTAAATAAAAGAGGACTCCATAGATTAATTTAGTAGTTAAGAACAAAGTAAATTATTTGACATCGTAATTTGATACTTTTGTCTTGAAAGTTAACTTCCTCTTGATTTCTATTTTCTTTAGCTTTCTACTGTACTGTGACACACACTACCTGAAAATCAGTTTGCATTAGAACCCTGAGAAACTGAAGCTGAATTTACAGTGACCGAGATCACTAAGACAAGAGTAATTCATTATATAGGGTTGCTCACTGTGAATTTTTATTAACTTAGAGGATATGCTAGTTTTGACTGTCTCCTTTTCACCAAATAATTCCAGCAACCTGACTACAAATGCATTTCCCTCACAAACTCTGCCACATTATTTCTACTGACACCAACAAATGAAGCACTACCAGAAGTGCAGGCATTTTCTAAACTTTTGCCTGAATGCTTCAGAGCTGGCAGCAGATTGTACTTAATCGAATGAATCTTGGGGATATCATGGCCATTAGAAAGCTTTCCAGCTGATGCAGAGCTTGGGAAATTAGGATTCTGTGATCAGCCAGACAGGGTCTTTAAGAGCCTCAGAATTCAATAGGAAACTGGAGGAGAAGGTAGCTTTTTCTTTGTCTTAAAATATTCTGTAATATGTGTTGCACAGATAACACTTTATTTATTATTTATTTTTTAAAACATCTTTATTGGAGTATAACTGTTTTACAATGGTGTGTTAGTTTCTGCATTACAACAAAGTGAATCAGTTATACATATACATATGTTCCCATATCTCTTCCTTCCTGCATCTCCCTCCCTCCCACCCTCCCTATCCCACCCCTCTAGGTGGTCACAAAGCACCAAGCTGATCTCCCTGAGCTATGCGGCTGCTTCCCACTAGCTATCTAATTTACATTTGGTAGTGTATATATGTCCCTGCCACTCTCTCACTTCATCACATCTTACCCTTCCCCCTCCCCATATCCTCAAGTCCATGCTATAGTAGGTCTGTGTTTTATTCCCATCTTATAGCTAGCCTCTTCATGACATTTTTTTTCTTACATTCCATATATATGTGTTAGCATATGGTATTTGCTTTTCTCCTTCTGACTTACTTCACTCTGTATGACAGACTCCAGGTCTATCCACCTCACTACAAATAACTCAGTTTCATTTCTTTTTATGGCTGAGTAATATTCCATTGTATATATTTGCCACATCTTCTTGATGAATTCATCTGTTGATGGACACTTAGGTTGCTTCCATGTCCTGGTTATCATAAATAGAGCTGCAATGAACATTTTGGTACATGACTCATTTTGAATTATGGTTTACTCAGGGTATATGACCAGTAGTGGGATTGCTGGGGTCATATGGTAGTTCTATTTGTAGTTTTTTAAGGAACCTCCATACTGTTCTCCATAGTGGCTGTATCAATTTACATTCCCACCAGCAGTGCAAGAGTGTTCCCTTTTCTCCACACTCTCTCCATCATTTATTATTTCTAGATTTTTTGATAATGGCCATTCTGACTTGTGTGAGATGATTTCTCATTGTAGTTTTGATTTGCATTTCTCTAATGATTAATGATGTTGAGCATTCTTTCATGTGTTTGTTGGCAAAATGTATATCTTCTTTGGAGAAATGTCTATGTTCTTCTGCCCATTTTTGGATTGGGTTGTTTGTTTTATTGTTATTCGGCTGCATGAGTTACTTATAAATTTTGGGGATTAATCCTTTGTCAGTTGCTTCATTTGCAAATATTTTCTTCCATTCTAAGGGTTGTCTTTTGGTCTTGTTTATGGTATCCTTTGCTGTGCAAAAGCTTTTAAGTTTCATTAAGTCCCATTTGTTTATTTTTTAAAATTTCCATTTCTGTAGGAGGTGGGTCAAAAAGGATCTTGCTGTGATTTATGTCATAGAGTGCTCTGCCTATGTTTTCTGCTAAGAGTTTGATAGTGCCTGGCCTTACATGTAGGTCATTAACCCATTTTGAGTTTATTTATGTTTATGGTGTTAAGGAGTCTTCTGTTTTCATACTTTTACATGTAGCTGTCTAGTTTTCCCAGCACCACTTATTGAAGAGGCTGTTTTTCTCCATTGTATATTCTTCCTTCCTTTATCAAAAATAAGGTGACCTTATGTGTGGGGGTTTATCTCTTGGCTTTCTATCCTGTTCCATTGATCTATATTTCTGTTTTGGTGCCAGTACCATACGGTCTTTTTTTTTTTTTTTAACATCATTATTGGAGTATAACTGTTTTACAATAGTGTGTTAGTTTCTCCTTTACAACAAAGTGAATCGGTTATACATATACATATGTTCCCATATCTCTTCCATCTTGCGTCACCCTCTCTCCCACCCTCCCTATCCCACCCCTCTAGGTGGTCACAAAGCACAGAGGTGATCTCCCTGTGCTATGCGGCAGCTTCCCACTAGCTATCTAATTTACATTTGGTAGTGTGTGTATGTCCCTGCCACTCTCTCACTTCATTACATCTTACCCTTCCCCCTCCCCATATCCTCAAGTCCATGCTCTAGTAGGTCTGTGTTTTATTCCTGTCCTATCACTAATCTCTTCATGACATTTTTTTTCTTAGTTTCCATATATATGTGTTAGCATACGGTATTTGTTTTTCTCCTTCTGACTTACTTCACTCTGTATGACAGGCTCCAGGTCTATCCACCTCATTACAAATAACTCAGTTTCATTTCTTTTTATGGTTGAGTAATATTCCATTGTATATATATGTGCCACATCTTCTTCATCCATTCTTCTGTTAATGGACACTTAGGTTGCTTCCATGTCCTGGCTATAATACATAGAGCTGCAATGAACATTTTGGTACTTGACTCATTTTGAATTATGGTTTACTCAGGGTATATGTCCAGTAGTGGGATTCTGGGGTCATATGGTAGTTCTATTTGTAGATTTTTAAGGAACTTCCATACTGTTCTCCATAGTGACTGTATCAATTTATATTCCCACCAGCAGTGCAAGAGGGTTCCCTTTTCTCCACACTGTCTCCAGGATTTATTGTTTCTAGAGTTTTTGATGATGGCCAATCTGACTGGTGTGAGATGATATCTCATTGTAGTTTTGATTTGCATTTCTCTAATGATTAATGAGGTTGAGCATTCTTTCATATGTTTGTTGGCAATCTGTATATCTTCTTTAGAGAAATGTCTATTTATTTCTTCTGCCCATTTTTGGATTGGGTTTTTTGTTTTTTTTATTATTGAGCTGCATGAGTTACTTATAAATTTTGGATATTAATCCTTTGTTAGTTGCTTCATTTGCAAATATTTTCTCCCATTCTGAGGGTTGTCTTTTGGTCTTGTTTATGGTATCCTTTGCTGTGCAAAAGATTTAAGTTTCATTAGGTCTCATTTATTTTATTTTATTTTTTTATTTTATTTATTTATTTATTTTTTTTAACATCTTTATTGGAGTATAATTGTTTTACAATACTGTGTTAGTTTTTCCTTTACAACAAACTGAATCAGTTATACATATACATATGTTCCCATATCTCTTCCCTCTTGCATCACCCTCTCTCCCACCCTCCCTATCCCACCCCCCCAGGTGGTCACAAAGCACAGAGGTCATCTCCCTGTGCTATGCAGCAGCTTCCCACTAGCTATCTAATTTACATTTTATAGTGTGTATATGTCCCTGCCACTCTCTCACTTCGTCTCAGCCCACCCTTCCCCCTCCCCATATCCTCAAGTCCATGCTCGAGTAAGTCTGTGTTTTATTCCTGTCCTACCACTAATCTCTTCATGATATTTTTTTCCCTTAGAGTCCATATATATGTGTTAGCATACGGTATTTGTTTTTCTCCTTCTGACTTACTTCACTCTGTATGACAGACTCCAGGTCCATCCACCTCATTATAAATAACTCAGTTTCATTTCTTTTTATGGCTGAGTAATATTCCATTGTATATATGTGCCACATCTTCTTTATCCATTCATCTGTTGATGGACACTTAGGTTGCTTCCATGTCCTGGCTATTGTAAATAGAGCTGCAATGAACATTTTGGTACATGAGTCTTTCTGAATTATGGTTTTCTCAGGGTATATGCCCAGTAGTGGGATTGCTGGGTCATATGGTAGTTCTATTTGTAGTTTTTTAAGGAACCTCCATACTGTTCTCCATAGCGGCTGTATCAATTTACATTCCCACCAGCAGTGCAAGAGGGTTCCCTTTTCTCCACACCCTCTCCAGCATTTATTGTTTCTAGAGTTTTTGATGATGGCCAATCTGACCGGTGTGAGATGATATCTCATTGTAGTTTTGATTTGCATTTCTCTAATGATTAATGAGGTTGAGCATTCTTTCATGTGTTTGTTAGCAATCTGTATATCTTCTTTGGAGAAATGTCTATTTAGTTCTTCTGCCCATTTTTGGATTGGGTTGTTTGTTTTTTTGTTATTGAGCTGCATGAGTTGCTTATAAATTTTGGAAATTAATCCTTTGTCAGTTGCTTCATTTGCAAATATTTTCTCCCATTCTGAGGGTTGTCTTTTGGTCTTGTTTATGGTATCCTTTGCTGTGCAAAAGCTTTTAAGTTTCATTAGGTCCCATTTGTTTATTTGTGTTTTTATTTCCATTTCTCTAGGAGATGGGTCAAAAAGGATCTTGCTGTGATTTATGTCGTATAGTGTTCTGCCTAAGTTTTCCTCTAAGAGTTTGATAGTGTCTGGCCTTACATTTAGGTCTTTAACCCATTTTGAGTTTATTTTTGTGTGTGGTGTTAGGGAGTGTTCTAATTTCATACTTCTACAGGTAGCTGTCCAGTTTTCCCAGCACCACTTATTGAAGAGGCTGTCTTTTCTCCAATGTATATTCTTGCCTCCTTTATCAAAGATAAGGTGACCATATGTGTGTGGGTTTATCTCTGGGCTTTCTATCCTGTTCCATTGATCTATATTTCTGTTTTTGTGCCAGTACCATACTGTCTTGATTACTGTGGCCTTGTAGTATAGTCTAAAGTCAGGGAGCCTGATTCCTCCAGCTCCATTTTTCGTTCTCAAGATTGCTTTGGCTATTCGGGGTCTTTTGTGTTTCCATACAAATTGTGAAATTCTTTTTTCTAGTTCTGTAAAAAATGCCAGTGGTAATTTGATAGGGATTGCATTGAATCGGTAGATTGCTTTGGGTAGTATAGTCATTTTCACAATGTTGATTCTTCCAATCCAAGAACATGGTATATTTCTCCACCTATTTGTATCATCTTTAATTTCTTTCATAAGTGTCTTATAGTTTTCTGCATACAAGTCTTTTGTCTCCTTAGGTAGGTTTATTCCTATATATTTTATTCTTTTTGTTGCAATGGTAAATGGGAGTGTTTTCTTAATTTCACTCTCAGATTTTTCATCATTAGTGTATAAGAATGCCAGAGATTTCTGTGCATTAATTTTGTATCCTGCAACTTTACCAAATTCATTGATTAGCTCTAGTAGTTTTCTGGTAGCATCCTTAGGATTCTCTATGTATAGTATCATGTCATCTGCAAACAGTGACAGCTTTACTTCTTCTTTTCCTATTTGGATTCCTTTTATTTCTTTTTCTTCTCTGATTGCTGTGGCTAGAACTTCCAAAACTATGTTGAATAAGAGTGGTGAGAGTGGGCAACCTTGTCTTGTTCCTGATCTTAGTGGAAATGGTTGCAGTTTTTCACCATTGAGAACGATGCTAGCTGTGGGTTTGTCGTATATGGCCCTTATTATGTTGAGGAAAGTTCCCTGTATGCCTACTTTCTGCAAGGTTTTTATCATAAATGAGTGTTGAATTTTGTCAAAAGCTTTCTCTGTATTTATTGAGATGATCATATGGTTTTTCTCCTTCAGTTTGTTGATATGGTGTATCACGTTGATTGATTTGCGTATATTGAAGAATCCTTGCATTCCTGGGATAAACCCCACTTGATCATGGTGTATGATCCTTTTAATGTGCTCTTGGATTCTGTTTGCTAATATTTTGTTGAGGATTTTTGCATCTATGTTCATCAGTGATATTGGCCTGTAGTTTTCTTTCTTTGTGACGTCTTTGTCTGGTTTTGGTATCAGGGTGATGTTGGCCTCATAGAATGATTTGGGAGTGTTCCTCCCACTGCTATTTTTGGAAGAGTTTGAGAAGGATAGGTGTTAGTTCTTCTCTAAATGTTTGATAGAATTCACCTGTGAAGCCATCTGGTCCTGGGCTTTAGTTTGTTGGAAGATTTTCAATCACAGTTTCAATTTCTGTTCTTCTGATTGGTCAGTTTATATTTTCTATTTCTTCCTGTTTCAGTCTCTGCAGATTGTGCATTTCTAAGAATTTGTCCATTTCTTCCAGGTTGTCAATTTTATTGGCATACAGTTGCCTGTAGTAATCTCTAATAATCTTTCATATTTCTGCAGTGTCAGTTGTTACGTCTCCTTTTTCATTTCTAATTGTATTGATATGAATCTTCTCCCTTTTTTTCTTGATGAGTCTGGCTAATGGTTTATCAATTTTATTTATCATCTCAAATAACCAGCTTTTAGTTTTATTGATCTTTGCTGTCAGTTTGTTCTTTCATTTTTAATTTATTTCTGATCTGATCTTTATGATTACTTCCCCTCTGCTAAATTTGGGTTTTTTTGTTCTTCTTTCTCTAATTACTTTAGGTGCAAAGTTAGGTTGTTTATACGAGATGTTTCCTGTTTCTTAAGGTAGGATTGTATTGCTATAAACTTCCATCTTAGAACTGCTTTTGCTGCATCCCATAGGTTTTGGGTCGTTGTGTCTCCATTGTCATTTGTTTCTAAGTATTTTTTGATTTCCTCTTTGATTTCTTCAGTGATCACTTCGATCTAAAGTAGTGTATTGTTTAGCCTCCATGTGTTTGTATTTTTTACAGATCTTTTCCTGTAATTGATATCTAGTCTCATAGCATTGTGGTCGGAAAAGCTACTTAATACAATTTCAATTTTCTTAAATCTACCAAGGCTAGATTTGTGACCCAAAATATGATCTATCCTGGAGAATGTTCCATGAGCAATTGAGAAAAATGTGTATTCTGTTGCTTTTGAATGGAGTGTCCTATAAATATCAATTAAGTCCATCTTGTGTAATGTATCATTTAAAGCTTGCATTTCCTTATTTATTTTCATTTTGGATGATCTGTCAATTGGTGAAAGTGGTGTGTTAAACTCCCCTACTATGATTGTGTTACTGTCAATTTCCCCTTTTTTGACTGTTAGTATTTGCCTTATGCATTGAGGTGCTCCTATGTTGGGTGCATAAATATTTACAATTGCTATATCTTCTTCATAAATTGATCCCTTGATCATTATGTAATGCCCTTCTTTGTCTCTTGTACTAGTTTTTATTTTAAAGTCTATTTTGTCTCATATGAGAATTGCTACTCCAGCTTTCTTCTGATTTCCATTTGCATGGAATATCTTTTTCCATCCCCTCACTTTCAGTCTGTAAGTGTCCCTAGGTTTGAAGTGGTCTCTTGTAGACAGTATATATATGGGTCTTGTTTTGTATCCATCCAGCCGGTCTGTATCTTTTGGTGGGAGCATTTAATCCATTTACATTTAAGGTAATTATCGATATGTATGTTCCTATTACCATTTACCTAATTGTTTCAGGTTTGTTCTTGTAGGTCTTTTCCTTCTCTTGTTTTTCTTATGTAGAGAAGTTCCTTTAGCATTTGTTGTAAAGCTGGTTTGGTGGTGCTGAACTCTCTCAACTTTTGCTTGTTTGTAAAGGTTTTAATTTCTCTGTCGAATCTGAATGAGATCCATACTGGGTAGAGTAATCTTGGTTGTAGGTTTTTTTCCTTCATCATTTTAAATATGTCCTGCCACTCCCTTCTGGCTTGTAGAGTTTCTGCTGAAAGATCAGCTGTTAACCTTATGGGGATTCCTTTGTGTGTTATTTGTTGTTTTTCTCTTGCTGCTTTTAATATGTTTTCTTTGTATTTAATTTTTGATAGTTTGATTAATAAGTGTCTTGGCATGTTTCTCCTTGTATTTATCCTGTATGAGACTCTCTGTGCTTCCTGAACTTGATTGATTATTTCCTTTCCTATATTAAGGAAGTTTTCATCTATAATCTCTTCAAATATTTTCTCAGTCCCTTTCTTTTTCTCTTCTTCTTCTGGGACCCCTATAATTCAATTGTTGGTGCATTTAATGTTGCCCCAGAGGTCTCTGAGACTGTCCTCACTTCTTTTCATTCTTTTTTCTTTATTTTGCTCTGCAGTAGTTATTTTCACTATTTTATCTTCCAGGTCACTTATCCGTTCTTCTGCCTCATTTATTCTGCTATTGATCCCACCTAGAGTATTTTTAATTTCATTTATTTTGTTGCTCATCGTTACTTGCTTCCTCTTTATTTCTTCTAGGTCCTTTTTAACTGTTTCTTGCAATTTGTCTATTCTATTTCCAAGATTTTGGATCATCTTTACTCTAATTATTTTGAATTTTTTTTCAGGTAGACTGCCTATTTCCTCTTCATTTGTTCAGTCTGGTGGTTTTTTTCCTTGCTCCTTCATCTGCTGTGTGTTTTTCTGTGTTTTCATTTTGTTTACTGTGTTTGGGGTCTCCTTTTTGCAGGCTGCACGTTCGTAGTTCCCATTGTTTTTGGTGACTGTCCCCAGTTGCTAAGGTTTGTTAAGTGGGTTGAGTAGGTTTCCTGGTTGGGGGAACTATTGCCTATATTCTAGTAGATGAGGCGGGATCTTTTCTTTCTGGTGGGCAGGTCCACGTCTGGTGGTGTGTTTTGTGATGTCGGTAGCCTTATTAAGATTTTAGTCAGCCTCTCTGCTAATGGATGAGGCGGTACTCCTGTCTTGCTATTTGTTGGGCATAGGGTGTCCAGCACTGTATGTTGTTGGTCCTTGAGTGAAGCTGCGTCTTGGTGTTGAGATGGAGATCTCTGGGAGACTTTCGTCATTTGATATTGCATGGAGCTTGGAGGTCTCTTGTGGAACAGTGTCTTGAAGTTGGTTCTCCCACCTCATAGACACCGCCTTGATGCCTGGCTGGAGTGTCAAGAGCCTTTAATCCACACAGCTCAAAATAAAAGGGAGTGAAAATAGAAAGGAAAGAAAGAAAGGAAGGAAGGAAGGGATGAAGGATAGAACAAGGGAGGAAGTAAGAAAGGAAAGAAGGAAGGAAGAAAGAAAGGAAGGATGAAATGAAGGAAGGAAGAAAGCAAGAAAGGAAGGAAGAGGGGAGGAAAGGGAGGAAGGAAAGGAGGAAGGAAGGGAGAGAGAAAGTGATGAGGGAAGGGAGGGAGGAAGGATGGAAGGAAGGGAGGAAGGAAGGAAGGGAAGGAGGGAGGAAGAAAAGAGGGAAGAAAGGAAGGAAGAAAGAAAGGATGAAAGAAAGGAAGAAGATAAAATAAAGTAGGATAAAATAAAGTTATTAATATAAAAAATAATTATTAAGAAGAAAAGTTGTATAAAAAAATGGGTCAGTCAGAACCTTAGGACAAATGGTGAAAGCAAAGCTATACAGACAAAATCTCACACAGCAGCACACACATACACACTCAGAAAAGGAGAAAAGGGGGAAAATAATAATATATCTTGCTCCCAAAGTCCACCTCCTCAACTTCGGATGATTCGCTGTCTATTCAGGTATTCCACAAAGGCAGGGCACTTCAAGTTGATTGTGGAGCTTTAATCCACTGCTTCTGAGGCTGCTGGGAGAGACCTCTCACTCTCCTCTTTGTTTTCACAGCTTCTGGGGTTCAGCTTTGGACTTGGCCCTGCCTCTGCACGTAGGTCGTCCTAGGGCGTTTGTTCTTTGCTCAGACAGGACGGGCTTAAAGGTGCAGCTGATTTGGGGGCTCTGGCTCAGCCAGGGGGGAGGGAGGGGCATGGATGCGGGGTGAGCCTGCGACAGCAGAGACCAGCGTGATATTGCACCAGCCCAAGGTGCACCACGTGTTCTCCCGGGGAAGCTGTCCCTGGATCCCGGGACCCCAGCAGTGGCGGGCTGCACAGGCTCCTGGGAGGGGAGGTGTGGAGAGTGACCTGTGCTCGCACACAGGCCTCTTGGTAGTGGCAGCAGCAGCCCTAGCATCCCACGCCCGTCTCTAGTGTCCATGCCGACAGCCATGTCTCATGCCTGTTTCTGGAGCTCCTTTATCCGGTGTACTTAATCCCCTCTCCTCTTGCACCAGGAAACAAAGAGGCAAGAAAAAGTCTCTAGTCTCTTTGGCAGCTCCGTGCTCATTTCTGGAGCTCCTTTAAGTGGCGTGCTTAACCCCTCTCCCCACGCACAAGGAAACAAAGAGGCAAGAAAAAGTCTCCTGTCTCCTCAGCAGCTCCGCGCCCATCTCTGGAGCTCCTTCAAGCAGCGCTCTCAAGCCCCTTTACTCGTGCACCAAAGAGGGAAGAAAAGGTCTCTTGCCTCTTCAGCAGCTCCAGACTTCTGGACTCCCTCCTGGCTAGCCGTGGTGCACTAACCCGTTCAGGCTGTTTTCACGCTGCCAACTCCAGACCTCTCCCTGGGATCCAACCAAAGTGGAAGCTCGAGCCTCAGCTCTCATCCCTGCCCACCCTGGCAGGTGAGCAGACAAGCCTCTTGGGCTGGTGAGTGGCGGTCTGCACTGATCCTCTGTGAGGAAATCTCTCTGCTTTGCCCTCCACACCCTGTTACTGCATTCTCCTCCATGGCTGTGAAGCTTCCCCCCTCTGCCATCCACCATCACCACCTGTGAAGGGGCTTCTAGTGTGTGGGAACCTTTCCTCCTTCACAGCTCCCTTCCACTGGTGCAGGCCCCATCCCTATTCTTTTGTCTGTTTATTCTTTTTTCTTTTGCCCTACCCAGATACGGGGGGTGTTTCTTGCCTTTTGGGAGGTCTGAGGTCTTCTGCCAGTGGTCAGTGCGTAGTCTATAGGAGAAGTTCCACGTGTAGATGTATTTCTGATGTATCTGTGGGGAGCAAGGTGGTCTCCACATCTTACTCTTCTGCCATCTTCTCTCTTCCCCCACAAATAACTCTTTAATAATGCTACTTCTAAAGTAAATCTATGCATCATTCTACCAACCTAACTTGTTCACTTTCTATTTTTCTCTTTTCCAATTATTTTCAATTTTCTATGTTTACTCAGTTTATAGGCACCATTATAATACATGCTTCACCTTCCTCATTTTGCTTCAACTTATATCACAATTACATATCATAGTTTACTAAAACCATCTTCCTTGAAATGGAATTTATGTTGTCTCTAATCTTTTACTACTAATAAAGAATGTTTTATATGAACATCTTTCTGACTATAAATCTCTACTTTCTTCCTAAAGTTGAATCTAAGGGACCACATGGACTTGATAAAATTGACAAATTACTTTCTAAAAAATATTCCCTGGTTGCTAGTTATAATATATGATTTTATCAAATTTGAGACAATAAAAGTTTTCCTATACTCAGACCTTCTCAGGGACTCCTTCCAATAGCATTATTTCCTGATGATAAACTGTTCTGCTATCAAATTACTGTGTCATGTTATAACCTGTTAGAAAATTGCACAATGTATTTGGCACATAGTAAACTCAAAATTTTAAATAAAATTAATTTGCCTCCTTGTAGCAGAGAGATAAAATTCTACTTAACTGTAAAACCACTACTTATAGTTTTAATTTTAACTCAAAATTTAAAAATAAATCAGTTACTCCCTATCAGTGGTGTTAACATGTATATATGCCAAATCTCAGGAACAAAACCTTCAACTCTCTATCCCCTGGTTCTAAGGAAAATAGGAAATATATTACAACCTTTGTTATTATTCAGGAGGACCTCTCATGCAGAAATCTGGGTAGATCTGATCCTAGAAGTAGCAGAAAAGGACAAGGGGTCAATAGTTCTATGGTCTAATTATCAACTACATATGCAACAACAAAGGAAGCTAAAATAATCAAAGTTACACAGGGCTTCTGACATATATATATAGACAATATAGTTTACATACCTCTGTTTGTGCATCAAAACTTTCAGATTATCTGCAGCACAAACTACTCTGTTGTATGAAAAAGAGCCTATGTTTTCTAGGCAATATCTACAAAATGAAAACAGTAAAACAACCAGTGATTCTATTGAGGGATGAGAAACAAGCCCATCAAATCAGACTGTAGCTGTGTAAACAAAACCTTTGGCTTAAGGTTCCACTCTGTTTTATTTTTCACCTGTCTGTTTTGGCAACAGGTTAAGGTGTTCTGTAATGTTTCACCTGCTTCTAATTATTTGCAGACATGTGTTCCTTCACAAGCCATAAATGCTGAGATGTGTTTAACAAAGTCATAATTAAAGATCTAATTTATTGAGAAAGAACAAAGTAGATTTTGTTTGTTTATTTTTCATTATAGCAGCACTGTTATCTTTTTATCACTGTTACTTTTATTGTACACATCTAAGTATGAATATATATAGATAGATTATGAAATAAAGTTTTTTTGTTGCTCGTATATTTCATTACTTGCTACTATTTCATTAGGTCCTTTTTTCCCCCGGGAAGTTGGACGTGTTATTCTCCATTGGCCAAAAGCCTGGAGGAGTAATTTTCCTTTACCTGAAGGTCTTCTAAACCAATAGGTAACATTTCCAGTCAGGCAGGTAATTATAACCAGCTCTAGATAGGCTCTCCAAATTGAAGTTTGATGATCTTGCAGTACAAAAAAAATATTTGCAGCTGTGGACAATTAACAAACTCAGTAGACCGGGCAAAAGTGCAGCCCCTTTCCACATGTAATTCCACTGCCAACTCTACTTTGACAGTTATATAATTACATGGACCATAAATTATGCTCAGTAATCACTTAGTGTATAATTTCATTCCCTGTAAATTAGTAATGTAATGAAATGAGATTTCATAATCACCAGATGCATAGTGAGCTGCGCACCAGAGACTGGCAATGGCTAAGGGACAATCCCTTCTCAAGGAGAGACATTTTGGTGGGCTGCTGTTGACTGGTCACATTGTTGGCAAGTGAACCAGTACACTGAGCTTGGGGCTGCTAGTGACATTTAAGTAGCTTGAGGATGGACACTGTATGATATACCAATAGCTGTGAGAAATGGAACCCTGTTTGAGAGGAAACCTTTGCTTTTTTAATATCATGTACAGCAGCTCCATTTATTGGAGGTGTAATTTGCATGTTACTTAATGAGTGCATATAGAGATTCCTCAAGAGTCCATCTTAAAAGTAATGGCAATGGGCAAGTGTTCCATAAAGAATTTACTTCACTATAGATAAGTGGGTGGTCTGTGTTTATAACATGGAGATGTACTAAATGAGCAAGAAATATAACCACATTTCTCAAGGTTATTTTTTTCCTCCAAATGGAAAAAAAAATTTTTTTTGAAAATCCTTTGTATCATATTCAGATACCATACAAGACAAAGAAATAAGAATGTAAATATTAAAAATGCTGGTCTTCTTTGTTCTGGGGTTTTCACAAGTAATCCACCATCTGACACAACTCCCCACTATTTCATATTAAAACTAATAAATAGTGGTTTTTAGACTCAATAGCATACAACTATGAATTATATTCTTTTATGGAAAAGAACAAATGATAAGCCCAGACAAGGTATTTGCAAGAGATTTATTAGAACTTGAGCCATTACTGCAACAAGAATTATGCTGCAAGGGGAAATACAAATTATATGCCATTACATCTAACAAGAACTGGGAGTAGAAAAAATGCATTCATTTAGAAGCTTTAATTACCTGCAGAAATATGAGTTGGTTATGCAGTACCTATTTTAATTACCATCTGGTTAAAATTAATCCTAGCTAGGAAAGGAGAAAGTGGAATAAGGAAACTGTAGTCAGAAAGTTAATGTTCCAAATGCAAACAAGTAAAGGAGAGAATATATAGTTGAAGGACATGTATTGTGTGTGACTATTTGAAATGTAAAATATGTTTTTAGATATTTGTTGTTTTGACACACGCTTTCATATTTTCTGAACTTAGGGACAAGTTGCATTCTTTCACCAGGGGCATCTAGATATGGTAACATTTTCCTCAGATAGAAGCATTCCTAATGAGATAAAATTATTCCAAGGTATTAGAGACATTCATGGGACTTTGACCCCAATTCTCAATGGTTGTTTCCTTCAATGACAAACCTATAATGTAAAGAACAGCAACTAATTTATTTTATCTTCTTTCTATAGGGTGTCATTTGTAGTGACGTTGATGTACAACACTGTAACTTCTTTGAAAGTCATGACAAATGCTCCAAAAGCTGATGTTTTTGTGTAGGGATGTGTGTGTGTGTGTGTGTGTGTGTGTGTGTGTGTGTGTTCACTCATACCACCTACCTTGATGGCAGCATCAGGCAAACTAGGGAATATCACCAAGAGGTTAACTATTTTAACTAGTTCCTGGCCTACTTTGAGAGCATAAAAACTATCTATCTTTTACGTAGATAGGTTATTTTCAATTGACTTGCCATTGATAGGATTTAACTTTGAGTTGGTTTTACATTTGAAATAGTACATTTACACTAAAACATCTGTCCTCAGTCACCAGTCATTCTTCTGATAAAAATGAGCATTTCTCAGAATACTGTCAAGAATTAGGATATTAGTTGAGAAACAACAAATTATCCAATTACAACAGGGCTTGAGATTGCAACTTTCATTGCTATTGTTGCCATAAATAGCATTAGACCTAAATGAGAAATATCCTAATCAATACAAGTTCTATCATTGCCATAATGTAGCCAAAATCATAAATAAGTTGTTAACTAAATTCTGGTACTTGAAAAAATTTGAAGATTAAATCAAAATTCAGAGCACCCATCTTATATATCTAAAGGAAATAAACAGAAAAGAAATAAAAATAGCAAAAATAAACTAGCAGCATTCCACCTTGTGAGAGGGACAGATTCTGTATCAAAAATCTTAAAATGTATTGTCTAGTAGTAAAGGAATAAACAAATGAAATTTGAAAGTAAGCACTACTAATCCTCAGAAATGTCTTCCTCATCAATCCAGCCCCACCACCCCCATCAGAACCTCCCACCAATCACCACCAGACATTAACATTGCAGGGAGAAGGGTAAGTGAGGAATTTAAATTAATATTACTAATTTAGAATGTGTCCTTGATGATTATGGTCTGAAAGGAAGAGATGGTCAGGCAGTAGTGGGACAGATGATAAAGGAGTGAGGCTAAAAAATGAAGAAAAAGAATTAGAATATATTGCTTTTTTTAAGTGACTTGCTGGAAACTGACATCATTAATAGAATTTGTCATTTAGTTTCCTTCTGATGGGAGAAAAGCAACAATACTAATTATCACCAACAGTTAAATAATTAATGATTAATGAAAGGCAAATTTAAATCCCTAGAAGTATATGTTGCTAAAGGGCAAAAACAGTAGCCCAAGTGAGGTCCATCTGCTCACTGTGAATAAGAGTCAGCAAGAGATGGCATAAGTCCTCTGTTATTTCTTGTTGCACTGGCTTGGAATGAGAAAGGAATGGATGTTACTCATATATTAGAATCACATTAAGCTGGGGTACCCATACAAATCAAAGTTCTTCCACTCCCCGTACCCACAGTATTTTACATAACTCCAACAAGACAGTATGAACTTTAAAATATAAGAGAGCAGTGAAAACATCTACAGTGTATAAAACCCTTTGCTGACCCCCCCCCAGCCCCACTGCCAAAGCTGATAGAAAATCATAACATGTAATACATAACAGAACCTACAACCATCATTTTTTAATCTGAAACTCTGAAGGAAAAACCCAAACACAAAGATCATATAATATTTAAAGGGAGCCAAAAAATAACACACTCACAAGACACTTTACCAAATGCAAGATCCAGATGAAGCAGTGTACTTAATTAACAGAGTGTAGAAAGATATGACAGGAAAACAATACAAAAATAGAGCAAATAATAATAGAAAGGAGAGAAAATGGAAATGATGAAATAAAAAGGAAATAAGGAGGGAAAGTAATTAGTTCTGGGGAAAAATGTGTTTTTTTTCTAGGAAATAGAAAATTTTTCAACAATATCTTTGTATAGGAATTAGGGAAAACAAAATATATGGAACTATATTTAACAATAAAATGTTAAGGTAACAAAATAAGTAATATTTAAACACTAAGAAAGAAACTTGTTCATTATAAACTACACCAGAGCAAAAAAATACATTAAAAATAGAATAGAAATCACGATAGAAGGTCATGTCAGTGACATTGAGGATAGTTATTAAAATATTACCACCAGGTGAAGGTAGAAATCTAGGTTCTATACTAGACCTTCATTGACACCTGAAGGTGGTATATTTCTTGTTACTAATGGGCAAAAGTGGGAGTCATGGTTCCTTTCATGGTCCCTTGAACACCATGGTGAGGGTTGTCTTAGTACTACTGGGTAATAGTGAAAGTCCTGATTCTCCACTGGGACTCCTCAGACACCATCCCAGCTGGGAAGGTGACAAACACTTCATTACTGTTGGAGAGAAGTTTTGGCCCCATCAGTTGTTACCACTGACACGAAGGAGTGATGGCTTGGTACTGGGCAGTAAGGATGAAAATGTTGTTTTCTGTAAAACCATCCCAGTGAGGATATGGAGAAGCCTCATTACATCCTAGTACAAGTGGAAATCTAAGGTTCCCCACTTGGCCTTTGCTGGCATGGATTGGGGGTGGGTCCATAGTTTTGGCTTTGTTTTGTAGTGTTTGCCTGTAGTAGAGAAGTTATTTTCTAAAAATTTTCAATTTTATAAGGGCTGCCTCTTTCCTGGTCCTTTGGCTAGAGAGAACAATCTTTTGTTAGATCTCTTTTTGTCTATACCTGTGGGTGTTTCAAGTTACAGGACTTCTTTACCTCCAAGTCTTGTGTACAGGAGACAAAAATAAAACCCAGGGAAATCACACTGTGTTGTCCCTTGGGCTGAAGGTCCCTAGCTAGGCTGCCTTATTCTCTCCAACTTTGAGGGTCTCATACTTGTTTTGTATATAATGTTGATGGGTTTTAGCTGTTCTTAGTGGAAAGGATAGAGAAGAGTACATATACTCCATCTTTCTGAAAGCAGAAGTCTGAACATATTTCTGACAAATTAATAGAGACACAAATGTAGAAAACAAACATATGGATACCCAAGGGGGAAGGGAAGGTGGGATGAATTGGGAGATTGGGATTGACATATATTCACTACTATGTATAAAATGATAACTATTGAGAACCTGCTATATAGCACAGGGAACTCTTCTCAATGCTCTGTGGTGGCCTAAGTGGGAAGAAAATACAAAAAAAGAGGGGATATATGTACACATATAGCTGATTCATTTTGCTATACAGCATAAACTAACACAACATTTTAGAGCAACTATACTCCAATAAAAATTTTTTTTAAAGATTAAAAGTGGATGGCAGAGTGGTAACTGCCTTAGGTTAGTAGGGGAAGCCAAAACTCAAATGCCTGCAAAGATTTCTAACAAAATGTAAAAATATCAAGTACTGGCATGAGTGCAAAGAAGAGCCTTTGTAAATCTCATACATTGCTGGTGGGAATGCAAAATTATATAGATTCCTTGGACAAAATTTTGACAGTTGCTTAAAAGTTAAACATATACT
The DNA here is from genome assembly GCF_026419965.1 of Kogia breviceps. Classification (NCBI taxonomy): domain Eukaryota; kingdom Metazoa; phylum Chordata; class Mammalia; order Artiodactyla; family Physeteridae; genus Kogia; species Kogia breviceps. The sequence goes on from NC_081328.1 coordinate 29,374,707, forward strand.
TATCATAACCCAACAATACCATCACTAATGCATTTGCTCAAGAGTAAACAAAACATATTTACATACAAAAAATCTCTATGTGAATGTGAATATCCACTTTTTCATGACAAAAAAACCCCTGATATCTATAAACACTAAATGGATTATAAAATTATAGTACATCCAGAAATAGAATGCTACTCAGAAGTAATAATTGGAGAACTTCTGTTAAATTTAACAGAAGGAAGGAATCTCAAAAGCAATATGTTATTGAAAGATGTAATACTCAAAAGATTGCCTAAAATGTGATTCCATTCTGGAAAAGGTAAAAATAGAAAAACCAAAATCATATCAATAGGTGGCAAGAAGAGACTGACAACAAAAGGGCACAAGGGATCTTTTTGCAATGATGACAATATTCCATATTTTGATTGTGATATTGGTTACATAATTGTATCATCTGTCAAAATTTATAGAACTCTACGTATAAAAAGTGTAAATTGAAATGAATGTAATTTATAATTCAATGAATTTAATTTAAAAATAATGAAATTTAAAGTGGACAGTAAAATCCTTAATAGAAGATTTTACATTTAAAAATAAGTAAATATTTTAAAAGTTTAAAAAAGTTGAGACAAATTGATAGGGTGGTCTTTTAGGTTTCTGGACCCAATTCCAACATGTGGGGCAGGGAGAGGGGAGTAGGGGCAGTGTTTTCCCATGTCTAAAAAGCAGTTTTCAGGACACCAACTTTGTGTCCTAGAATTCAACTCAATTATGACACTATCTACCCAGAGATAGTATCAGATCCCCCAGGTTAAAGACTCACTTCAACAATACTGCCTGCTCTTGGTTGTCAATCACAAATTGTAGGTCTCCAGATTACCCATAACTTCTGTCCAACTTAGCTACAAGTTGGAAGTTCCTGTGATCCCCTCCTCAAGTTTGATTAATTTTCTAGAACAGGTCACATAACTTAGTAAAACAGTTTACTTACATTTACAAGTTTATTACAAAAGAATATGATAAAGAATACAGATGAATAGCCAGATGGAAGAGACATGTAGAGAATGGTGTGTGGGAAGGGACACAGAGCTTCCATATCCTCTCCATGTGCTCCAATCTCCCAGCAATTTCACATTTTCACCAACCCAGAAGGTCTTAGAACCCAGTCCTTTTTGGATTTTTATAGAGGCTTCATTCCATAGGCATGACTAATTGATGCATTGGCCATTGACACTAATTTCACTTCCAGCTCCTCTCTACTCCCTGGAAGTCAGATGGTGGGGTTAAAAGTTTTAGACCTCTAATCACATGATTGATGCAATCTAAAATTCACCTCATTAACATAAAAAAAGACACTTGCTCTTATCACTTATGAAATTCCAAGGGATTTAGGAGTTCTTTACCAGAAACAGGATGAAGACAAAGTACATATTTCTTCTTATAAATCACAATATCACCGCTGGACATAGGAGAGAAAAGGAAAGTAATGGTTTAATGAAATCAAAATTCATTAAAAATTAATTTCAGAAAGACAGGATTAAACAAAGAGAAGGAAGTTAGGAATGATAGTACAAACATAATTCCCAGAACTGAAGAACATGTGTTTCCATGTTGAAAGGTATCACTGCAAAGAATAGTAAATTAAAAAAAGAAACACAGCAAGGTACACCACACTGAAAATGTAGAACAAAAGTAAAAAAGAGAATACCTAAAGTATTTCATGTGAGAACAATTTTAAAATAAAATAAACAAAACCTATGTCAAAACCGTATTTGTCCTCTCAAGAGCAGCACAGAACATCATAAGAAATGAACAATACATTGAGAGATATGATGAAAATTTTTTGCTACCTTATGATTGTATACCCAGCTAAATTATCAATAGAATTTAAATGTTTATGAATGTAAGACCAGAAAAAAATTTACCATTAATTAAATAGGAATCTAAAGCATCCAGGAAACAATAAATCTAATAGCATTAAAGAAGATTTCAAAGATTATATTTTTAAAAGTCTCAGGGGTAAGAGAAGATGGCGGAAGAATAAGACACGGAGATAACCTTCCTCCCCACAGATACATCAGAAATACATCTACACGTGGAACTGCTCCTATAGAACACACACTGAATGCTTGCAGAAGACCTCAGACCTTGAAAAAGGCAAGAAACTCCCCATGTACCAGGGTAGGGCAAAAGAAAAAAGAACAAACAGAGAAAAAAGAATAGGGATGGGACCTGCAACAGTGCGAGGGACCTGTGAAGGAGGAAACGTTTCCACACACTAGAAGCCACTTCATGGGTGGAGACTGAGGGTGGCAGAGGGGGAAGCTTCAGAGCCATGGAGGAGAGTGCAGTAACAGGGTGTGGAGGGCAAAGTGGAGAGATGCCCACAGAGGATCGGTGCTGACCAGCACTCACCAGCCCTAGAGGCTTGTCTGCTCACCCACTGGGATGGGATGGGCCTGGGAGCTGAGACTCAGGCTTTGGTCGGAAGCCAGGATAGGACTGGGGTTGGCTCCGTAAACACAGTCTGAAGGGATTAGTGCACCACGGCAAGGCAAGCCAGGAGGGAGTCCGGGAGAAGTCTGGAGTTGCTGAAGAGGCAAGAGACTTTTTCTTCCCTCTTTGCTTCCTGGTGTGTGAGGAGAGGGGATTAAGCACACCTCTTAAAGGAGCTCCAGAGACAGGCATGGAACTGCCTAAGAGACAAGAGACTTTTACTTGCCTCTTTGTTTTCTGGTGTGCATGGAGAGGGAATTAAGCGTGCTGCTTAAAGGAGATCGAGAATCGGGCATTAGCCGTGGCTATCATCATGGACAACAGAGATGGGCATGAGATGCTAAGGCTGCTGCTGCTGCCACCAAGAAGCCTGTGTGCAAGCACAGGTCACTCTCCACACCTCCCCTCCCAGGATTCTGTACAGCCTGCCACTGCCAGGGTCCCAGGATCCAGGGAAAACGTGTCCGGGAGAATGCACAGCATGCCTCAGACTGGTGCAATGTCATGTCGGCCTCTGCCATCACAGGCTTGCCCCGAATCCATACCCCTCCCTCCCCCATGCCCGAGTGAGCCAGAGCCACCAAATCAGCTGCTCCTTTAACCCCATCCTGTCTGAGCAAAGGGCAGACGTCCTCAGGCAACCTACACGCAGAGGTGGGGCCAAATCCAAAGCTGAAAAACAGGAGCCATGTGAGCAAAGAAGAGAAAGGGAAATCTCTCCCAGCAGCCTCAGAAGCAACAGATTAAAGCTTCACAGTCAACTTGATGTACCCTGTATCTGTGGAATACCTGAATAGGCAACAAATCCTCCCAAATTGAGGAGGTGGACTTGGGAGAAAGATATATTATTTTTTTTCACCTTTTCCTATTTTTCTGAGTGTGTATGTATATGCTTCTGTGAGGGATTTTATCTGTATGACATTGCTTTCAACATTTGTCCTAGGGTTCTGACCATCCCGTTTTTTTTCTTTTTCTTTTACTTTTTAAAATTTTTCTTCTAAATAATTATTTTTTATTTTAATAACTTTATTTTGTCCTATCCTATTTTATTTTATCTTCTTTCTTTCTCTGCTCCTTCCTTTCTTCCTTCCTTCCTTCCTTCCTTTCTTTCCTTTCTATTTTTTCCCCCTTTTATTCTAGGCCATGTGGATTAAAGGCTTTTGGTGCTCCAGCCAGGCGTCAGAGTGGTGTCTGTGAAGTGGGAGAACCAACTTCAGGAAACTAGTCCACAAAAGACCTCCCAGCACCATGTAATATAAAAAGGCAAAAATCTCCAAGAGATCTCCATTTCAACACCAAGACCCAGCTTCAGTCAAGGACCAGCAAGCTACAGTGCTGGACACCCTATGCCCAACAACTAGCAAGAAAGGACTACAGCCCCATTCATTAGCAGAGAGACTAAAATCATGATAAGGCTACAGAAATCCCAAAACACACCACCAGTCGTGGACCTGCCCACCAGAAAGACAAGATCCAGCCTCATCCACCAGAACACAGGCACTAGTCCCCTCAACCAGGAAACCTACTCAATCCACTGAACCAACCTTAGCCACTGGGGAGATACACCAAAAACAATGGGAACTATGAACCTGAAGCCTGCAAAAAGGTGACCCCAAACACAGTAACATAAGCACAATGAAAAGACAGAAAAAAACACAGCAGATGAAGGAGCAAGGTAAAAATCCACCAGACCTAAAAAATGAAGAGGAAATAGGCAGTCTACATGAAAAAGAATTCAGAATAATGATAGTAAAGATGATCCCAAATCTTGGAAATAGAATAAACAAAATGCAAGAAACATTTAACAAGGACCTAGAAGAGCTAAAAAGGAAGCAAGCAAAAATGAACAACACACTAAATGAAATTTAAAATACTATAGATGGGATCAATAGCAGAATAACTGAGGCAGAAGAATGGATAAGTGACTGGAAGATAAAATAGTGGAAATAACTACTGCAGAGCAGAATAAAGAAAAAGGAATGAAAAGAACTGAGAACAGTCTCAGAGACTTGTGGGACAACATTAAATGCACCACCATTCAAATCATATGGGTCCCAGAAGAGAAAAAGAAAGGGACTGAGAAAATATTTGAAGAGATTATAGCTGAAAACTTCCCTAATATGGGAGAAGAAATAGGTAATCAAGTCCAGGAAGAACAGAGAGTCCCATACAGGATAACTCTAAGGAGAAACACGAGAAGACACATATTAATCAAACTATCAAAAATTAAATACAAAGAAAACATATTAAAAGCAGCAAGAGAAAAACAACAAATAACACACAAGGGAATCCCCATAAGGTTAACATCTGATCTTTCAGCAGAAACTCTGCAAGACAGAAGGGAGTGGCAGAACATATTTAAAGTGAAGAAGGAGAAACAACTACAACCATGATTACTCTACTCAGCAGGGATCTCATTCAGATTTGATGGAGAAATTAAAACCTTTACAGACAAGCAAAATCTGAGAGAGTTCAGAATCACCAAACCAGCTTTACAACAAATGCTAAAGAAACTTCTCTAGGCAAGAAACAAAACAGAAGTAAAAGACCTACAAGAAAAAACTCAAAACAATTAAGTAAATGGTAATAGGAAGAGACATATTGAAAATTACCTTAAATGTAATTGGATTAAATACTCCCACCAAAAGACACAGACTGGCTGAATGGATACAAAAACAAGACCCATATATCTGCTGTCTACGAGAGACCCACTACAGACCTAGGGACACATACAGACTGAAAGTGAGGGGATGGAAAAACATATTCCATGCAAATGGAAACCAAAAGAAAGCTGGAGTAGCAATTCTCATATCAGACAAAATAGACTTTAAAATAAAGACTATTACAAGAGACAAAGAATGACACTACATAATGATCAAAGGATCAGTCCAAGAAGAAGATATAACAACTGTAAATATTTACGCACCCCACATTGGAGCACCTCAATACATAAGGCAAATGCTAACAGCCATAAAAGGGGAAACAGACAGTAATACAGTCACATTAGGGGGTCTATAACACCCCACTTTCACCAATGGACAGATCATCCAAAATGAAAATAAATAAGGAAACACAAGCTTTAAATGACACATTAAACAAAATGGAATTAATTGATAACTATAGGACATTCCATTCCAAAACAACAGAATACACTTCCTTCTCAAGAACTCATGGATCATTCTCCAGGATAGATCATATCTTGGGTCACGAATCTAGCCTTGGTAAATTTAAGAAAATTGAAATTGTATCAAGTATCTTTTCTGACCACAATGCTAAGAGACTTGGTATCAAGTACAGGAAAAGATCTGTAAAAAATACAAACACATGGAGGCTAAAGAATACACTACTTAATAACGAAGTGATCAATGAAGAAAACAAAGAGGAAATCAAAAACTACTTCAAAACAAATGACAATGGAGACACATTGACCCAAAACCTATGGGATGTAGCAAAAGCACTTCTAAGAGGGAAGTTTATAGCAATACAATCCTACCTTAAGAAACAGGAAACATCTCAAATAAACAACCTAACTTTGCACCTAAAGCAATTAGAGAAAGAAGAAGAAAAAACCCCAAATTTAGCAGAATGAAAGAAATCATAAAGATCAGGTCAGAAATAAATGAAAAAGAAATGAAGATAATGATAGCATAGATCAATAAAACTAAAAGCTAGTTCTCTGAGAAGGTAAAAAAAATTGATAAACCACTAGCCAGACTCATCAAGAAAAAAAGGAAGGAGATTCAAATCAATAGAATTAGAAATGAAAAAGGAGAAGTAACAACTGACACTACAGGAATACAAAAGACCATAGAGATTACTACAAGCAACTCTATGCCAAAAAAATAGACAACGGGAAGAAATGGAAAAATTCTTAAAAATGCACAACGTGCCAAGCCCGAAGCCGGAAGAAATAGAAAATATGAACAGACCAATCACAGGCACTGAAATTGACACTGTGATTAAAAATCTTCCAATAAACAAAAGCCCAGGACCAGATGGCTTCACAGGTGAATTGTATCAAACATGTGCAGAAGAGCTAACACCTGTCCTTCGCAAACTCTTCCAAAAGATATCAGAGGGAGGAACACTCCCAAACTCATTCTATGAGGCCACCATCACCATGATACCAAAACCACACAAAGATGTCACAAAGAAAGAAAACTATAGGCCAATATCACTAATGAACATAGATGCAAAAATCCTCAACAAAATACTAGCAAACAGAATCCAACAGCACATTTAAAGGATCATACACCATGATCAAGTGGGGTTTATTCCAGAAATGCAAGGATTCTTCAATATATGCAAATCAATCAACGTGATACACCATATCAACACTGCAGGAGAAAAACCATATGATCATCTCAATAGATACAGAGAAAGCTTTTGACAAAATTCAACACCCATTTATAATAAAAACCCTGCAGAAAGTAGGCATAGAGGGAACTTTCCTCAACATAATAAAGGCCATATATGACCAACCCACAACCAACATCATCCTCAAAAACTGAAACTATTTCCACTAGATCAGGAACAAGACAAGGTTGCCCACTCTCACCATTCTTATTCAACATAGTTTTGGAAGTACTAGCCACAGCAATCAGAGAACAAAAAGAAATAAAAGGAATCCAAAACAGAAAAGAAGAAGTAAAGCTGTCACTGCTGGCAGATGACATGATACTATACATAGAGAATCCTAAAGATGTTACCAGAAAACAACTAGAGCTAATCAATGAATTTGGTAAAGTAGCAGGATACAAAATTAATGCACAGAAATCTCTGGCATTCTTATACACTAATGATGAAATATCTGAGACTGAAATTAAGAAAACACTCCCATTTATCATTGCAACAAAAAGAATAAAATATATAGGAATAAACCTACCTAAGGAGACAAAAGCCCTGTATACGGAAAATTATAAGACACTGATGAAAGAAATTAAAGATGATACAAATAGATGGAGAGATATACCTATTCTTGGATTGGAAGAATTAACATTGTGAAAATGACTCTACTACCCAAAGCAACCTACAGATTCAATGCAATCCCTATCAAACTACCACTGGCATTTTTTACAGACGTACAACAAAAAATTTCACAATTTGTATGGAGACACAAAAGATCCCGAATAGCCAAGCCAATCTTGAGAACGAAAAATGGAACTGGAGGAATCAGGCTCCGTGACTTCAGACTATACTACAAAGCTACAATAATCAACACAGTATGGTACTGGCACAAAAACAGAAATATAGATCAATGGAACAGGATAGAAAGCCCAGAGATCAACCCACACACATATGGTCACCTTATCTTTGATAAAGGAGGCAAGAATACATAGTGGAGAAAAGACAGCCTCTTCAATAAGTGATGCTGGGAAACCTGGACAGGTACCTGTACAAGTATGAAATTAGAACACTCCCTAACACCGTACACAAAAGTAAACTCAAAATGGGTTAAAGACCTAAATGTAAGATGAGAAACTATAAAACTCTTAAAGGAAAACATAGGCAGATCACTCACAGCAAGATCCTTTTTGACCCACCTCCTAGAGAAATGGAAATAAAAACAAAAATAAATAAATGGGACCAAATGAAACTTTAAAGCTTTTGCACAGCAAAGGATACCACAAACAAGACCAAAATAAAACCCTCAGAATGAAAGAAAATAGTTGCAAATGAAGCAACTGACGAGGGATTAATCTCAAAAATTTATAAGCAACTCCAAAAACGGTGAGAAGACCTAAATAGACATTTCCCCAAAAAAGATATACAGATTGCTAACAAACACATGAAAGAATGCTCAACATCATTAATTATTTGAGAAATGCAAATCAAAACTAAAATGAGATATCATCTCACAGTGGTCAGAATGGCCATCATCAAAAAATCTAGAAACAATAAATGCTGGAGAGGGTGTGGAGAAAAGGGAACACTCTTGCACTGCTGGTGGGAATGTAAATTGATACAGCCACTACGAAGAACAGTATGGAGGTTCCTTAAAAAGCTACAAATAGAACTACCATACGACCCAGCAATCCCACTACCTGGCATATACCCTGAGAAAACCATAATTTCAAAAGAGTCATGTACCAAAATGTTCATTGCAGCTCTATTTACTATAGATAGGACATGGAAGCAACCTAGGTGTCCATCAACAGATGAATGGATAAAGAAAATGTGACACATATATACAATGGACTATTACTCAGCCATAAAAAGACATGAAATTGAGTTATTTGTAGTGAGGTGGATGGACCTGCAGTCTGTCATACAGTGTGAAGTAAGTCAAAAGGAGAAAAACAAATACCATATGCAAACACATATATATGGAATCTAAACAAAAGAAGAAATGTCATGAAGAGCCTAGGGGTAGCATGGGAATAAAACACAGACCTACTTGAGCATGGACTTGAGGATGTGGGGTGGGGGAAGGGTAAGCTGTGACGAAGTGAGAGAGTGGCATGGACATAGATACACTACCAAATGTAGGATGGATAGCTAGTGGGAAGCAGCCACATTGCACAGGGAGATCAGCTAGGTGGGTTGTGACCCCCTAGAGGGGTGGGATAGGGAGGGTGGTAGCGAAGGAGACTCAAGAGGAAAGAGATATGGGAACATATGTGTATGTATAACTGATTCACTTTGTTGTAAAGCAGAAATTAACACACCATTGTAAAGCAGTTATACTCCAATAAAGTTGTTACAAAAATTAAAAAAAATAAAAAGTCTTGTATTACAGTCAGATTTATTTTAATTATATATTTTATTTTAGGTTTAAATTTGTGTGTAGTTTTATTTCCATTTAAATTCCACAATGTTCATTGAGCACCTACTCTGTGACAGGAAAAATACCTTTTTTTCTGAAACATACATATATTTATTTATCTATTTATTTATTTATTCTCTATTCTCTTATTTTATTTCTTTTATTTCCTTTGATTTTTTAAATATTGGAATATAGTTGATTAACAACTTGTGTTAGTTTCAGGAGTACAGCAAAAATTTCATGTATATACATGAAATACATGTATACATATACATATACATGTATATACATATACATGTATCCATTCTTTTTCAAATTCTTTTCCCAATTAAGTTGTTACATAATATTGAGCAGAGTTCACTGTGCTATACATTAGCTTGCTGTTGTTATTCATTTTCAACATAGCAGTGTGTACATGTCAATCCCCAAATCCCAGTCTATCCCTCTCCCCCACCCTTCCCCCCGGTAACCATAAATCTGTTCTCTAAGTCTGTGAGTCTGTTTCTGTTTTGGAAATAAGTTCATTTGTATCTTTTATAAAAAATTCCACATATAAGTGATATCATATGATATATATCTTTCTCAATCTGACTTACTTCACTCAGTATTACAATCTCTAGGTCCATCCATGTTCCTGTAAATGGCATTGTTTCATTCTTTTTAATGGCTGAGTTATATTCCATTGTATATATGGACCACATCGTCTTTATCTATTCTTCTGTTAATGGACATTTAGTTTGCTTCCATGTCTCGTCTATTTCAAAGAGCGTGTCAATGAACACTGGTGTGCATATATCCCTTTGGACCATGTTTTTCTCCAGGTATATGCCCAGGAGTGGGATTGCTGTATCATAAGGTAGCTCTATTTTTAATTTTTTATGGACCCTCCATACTGTTTTCCATAGTGGCTGCACCAGTCTACATTCCTAACAACAGTGTAGGAGGGTTCCCTTTTCTCCACACACTCTCCAGCATTTATTGTTTGTAGATTTTTTATGTTAGCCATTCTCACTGGTGTGAGGTGATATCTCATTGTAGTTTTGATTTGCATTTTTTTAATAACTTGCAATGCTGAACATCTTTTTATCTGCCTCTTTGCTATCTGTATGTCTTCTTTGGAAAAATGTCTGTTTATATCTCTGCCCATTTGCTGATTGGTTTGTTTGTTTTGATGATATTAAGTCACATGAGCTGTTTGTAAATTTTGGAGACTAATCCTTTGTCAGTCACATGATTTGCAAATGTTTTATCCCATTCTGTGGATTGTCTTTTTGTTTCATTTATGTTTTCCTTTGCTGTGCAAAATCTTTTGAGTTTAATTAGATCTCATTTGTTTATTTCTGTTTTTATTTCCATTATTCTGGGAGATGGATCTAAAAAGATATTGCTGTAATTTATGTCAGAGAGTGTTCTGGCTATGTTTTCCTCTAAGAGTTTTATAGTTTCTGGTCTCACATTTCGTTCTTTAATCCCTTTTGAGTTTATTATTGTGTATGGTGTCAAAGAATATTCTAATTCCTTTTTTTTATATGTAACTGTCCAGTTTTCCCAGCACCATTTATTGAAGAGACTGTCTTTCCTCCATTGTATATTCTTGGCTCCTTTGTTGTAGATTAAGTCACCACAACTTCATAGGTTTATTTCAGGGTTTTCTTTCCTGTTCCACTTATCTATATTTCTGTTTTTGTGCAAGTACCACACTGTTTTGGTGACTAAGTTTGTAGTGTGGTCCGAAGTTAGGGAGCCTGATTCCTCTACTTCCGTTTTTCCTTCTTAAGATTACTTTGGCAACTCAGAGTCCTTTTGTTTCCATAAAAATTTTAAGATTATTTTTTCTAATTCTGTGGAAAAGGCCGTTGGTAATTTGATAGGGATTATATTGAATCTGTAGACTGCATTGGGTAGTAGAGTCATTTTGACAATATTGATTCTTCCAATCCAAGAACATGGTATATCTTTACATCTGTTTGTGTCATCTTGTATTACTTTCATCAAGATCTTATAGTTTTAAGAGTGTAGGTCATTTTCTCTTTTGGGTAGGTTTATTCCTAGGTACTTTATTCTTTTTGATATGATGGTAAATGGGATGGTTTCTTGAATTTCTCTTTCTGATCTTTTGTTGTCAGTGTATAGAAATGCAAGAGATTTCTGTGTGTTAATTTTGTAACCTGAAACTTTACCAAATTCATTAATGAGCTCTAGTAGTTTTCTGGTGGCATCTTCAGGAATTTTTATGTATAGTATCATGTCATGTGCAAATGATGATGGTTTAACTTCTTTTCCAATTTGCATTCCTTTTCTTTATTTTACTTCTTTGATTTCCATAGCTAGTACTCCCAAAACTGTGTTGAATAAAAGTGGTGAGAGTGGATATCCTTGTCTTGTTCCTGATCTTAAAGGAAATGATTTTAGCTTTTCACAATTGTGTATAATGTTAGCTGTAGGATTGTCATATATGGCCTTTATTATGTTGAGGCATGTTCCCTCTAGGCCCACTTTCTGGAGAGTTTTTGTCATAAATAGGTGTTGAATTTTATCAAAAGCTTTTTCTGTAACTATTGAGTTGATCATATTGTTCTTATTCATCAATTTGTTTATATGGTGTATCACACTATTTGATTTTCATATATTGAAGAATCCTTGCAACCCTGGGATAAATCCCACTTGGTCATGTTGTATGAGCCGTTTAATGTATCATTGGATTTGAATTGCTCAAATTTTGTTAAGGATACTTGCGTTTATGTTCATCAGTGATATTAGCCTGTAAGTTGTGTGTGTGTGTGTGTGTGTGTGTGTGTGTGTGTGTGTGGTATCTTTGTCTGCTTTTGTTATCAGGCTGATGATGGCCTCATAGAATTTGTATGGGTGTTTCCCTTCCTCTGCAATTTTTTGAACACTTTCGAAGGATAGGTATTAGCACTTCTCTAACTGTTTGATAGAATTTGCCAGTGAAGCCATCTTGTCCTGGACATTTGTTTATTGGAAGATTTTTTTAATCACACTTTCAATCTCAGTACTTGTGACTGGTATGTTCTTATTTTCCATTCTTCTTGGTTCAGTCTTGGTATAGTATACCTTTCTAAAAATCTGTCCATTTCTTCCAGGTTGTCTGTTTTATTGACATACAGTTGCTTGTAGTAGTCTCTTATAATCTTTTGTATCTCTGTGGTGTCAGTTGTAACGTCTCCTTTTTCATTTCTACTTTTATTGAGTCCTCTCCCTTTTTTTCTTGATGAGTCTGGCTAAAGGTTTATAAATTTTGTTTGTCTTTTCAAAGAACCAGCTTTCAGATTCATTGATCTTTATTATTGCTTTCTTCATCTCTATTCATTTATTTCTGCTCTGATATTTATGATTTCTTTCCTTCTACTAACCTTAGGTTTTGCTTGTTCTTCATTCTCTAGTTGATTTAGGTGTAAGGTTAGGCTGTTTATTTGATATGTTTCTTGTTTCCTGAGGTAAGTTTTAATTGCTATAAACTTACCTCTTAGAAATGATTTTGATGCATCCATAGGTTTTGGATTGTTGTGCTTTTGTTTTCATTTGTCTCTAGGTATTTTTTGAAATTTTCTTTAATTTCTTCAGTATTCCACTGGGTGTTTAGTAGCATATCATTTAGCCTCCACATGTTTATGTTTTTAACAGTAGTTTTTCTTGTAGTTTATTTCTAATGGTCATGAAAGATGCTTGTTATTTCAATTTTCTTAAATTTACTGAGGCTTGCTTTATTGCCCAGTATTGGGTCAATACTAGAGAACGTTCCATGTGCACATGAGAAGAATATGTATTCTGCTGTTTTTGGATGAAATGTTCTATAAATATAAATTAAGTCCATCTGGCCTAAAAATGTCATTTAAGGCCTGTGTTTCCTTTTTGATTTTCTGTCTGGATGATCTGTCCATTGATAAGAGTGGAGTGTTAAAGTCCCACAATATTATTGTGTTGTTGTCGATTTCTCCCTTTATGGGTTTTAGTACTTGCCTTATATATTGAGGTGCTCTTATGTTGGGTGCATATATATTTATGGTTGTTATTATCTTCTTCTTGGATTGATCCCTTGATCATTATGTAGTGTCTTTCTTTTTCTCTTATAACAGTTTATTTTGAAGTATAATTTGGGAAGACCTTCAAGACGGCAGAGGAGTAAGACGTGGAGATCAACATCCTCCCCACAAATACAACAAAAATACATCTACATGTGGAACAATTCCTAGAGAACCCCTGCTGAATGCTGGCAGAAGACATCCCACTTCCCAAAACACAGGAAACTCCCCACATACCTGGGTAGGACCAAATAAAAAAGAAAAAAAACAGAGACAAAAGAATAGGGATGGTACCTGCACCTCTGGGAGGTAGCCATGAAGGAGAAAAAGGTTCCACAAACTAGGAAGACCCTTCACTGGTGGAAACGGGATGGGATGGGGGAAAACTTCAGAGTCATGGAGGAGAACACAGCAACAGGGGTGTAGAGGGCAAAGTGGAGTGATTCCTACACAGAGGATTGGTGCCTATCACCAATCAGCAGCCTGAGGGATTTATCTGCTCACCCACCAGGGTGGGTAGGGGCTGGGAGCTGAGACTCAGGCTTTGGAGGTCAGATCCCAGGGAGAGGACTGGGGTTGGCTGTGTGAACATAGCCTGAAGAGGGTTAGTGTGCAGGGAGGGAGTCCAGGAAAAGGTATGGAACTGGCTAAGAGTCAAGAGACAATTGTTTCAGGGTGCATGAGGAGAGGAGATTCAGAGCACCATGTAAATGAGTTCCAGAAGTGGGCTTGAGCTGTGGCTATCAGCAAAGACACCAGAAACAGGCATGAAATGCTAATGCTGCTGCATCCACCAAGATTTGTGTGTGCAAGCACAGGTCACTGTCCTCATTTTCCCAACCAGTAGCCTGTGCAGCCTGCCACTACCAGGGTCCTGTGATCCAGGGGCAACTACCCCCAGGAGAACCTGGCACTCCTCAGGCTGGGTCAACTTCAACCTGGTCTCTGCCATTGCAGGCTCATCCAGCATTCCGTCCCTCTCCCTCCCCCACCAGCCTGAGTGAGCCAGAGTCCCCTAATCACTGCTCCTGTGACCTCCTCCTGTCTGGGGGAAGAACAGAGGCCAGAGGGCAATCTAGATGCAGAGGCAGGGCCAAATTCAAACCTGAAACTCAGGAGCTATGCGACCAAAGAAGAGAAAGGAAAATTTTTCTGTGCAGCCTCTGGAGCAGCAGATTAAATCTCCACAATCAACTTGAGGTACTTGCACCTGTGGAATAACTGAATAAACAATAAGTCATCCCCAAATTGAGTCAGTGGACTTTGGAAGCTACTGTAGACTTGGGGTTTGCTGTGTGCAACAGACTAGTTTCTGATTTTTATGTTTATCTTAGTTTAGTTTTTAGTGCTTGTTATCATTGGTGGATTTGCTTATTTGTTTGACTGCTGTCTTATTACTTTTTAAGTTTTAAACTTAATTACATATTTTAAAAAATTTTAAAATTACTTTATTTTTCTTATTTTCTTTCTCCCTTATCTTCTGAGCCATGTGGTTGACAAGGTCTTGGTGCTCCGGCTGCCTGACAGGCTTGTGCCTCTGAGGTGGGAGAGCTGAGTTCAGGATATTGGACCACAAGAGACTTCCCAGCCCCACATAATATCAATTGGTGAGAACACTCCCAGAGATCTCCATCTTAACGCTAATACCCAGCTCTATCCATGACCAGCAAGCTCCAGTGCTGGACACTCCATACCAAACAACAAGCAAAAAAGGAATACAAACCCAGCCATTATCAGATAGGCTGCCTAAAATCATAAGTTCACAGACACCTCAAAACACATCATAAGACACGGTCCTGCCCACAAGAAAGACAAGACCCAGCCTCATCCAGTAGAATACAGGCACCAGTCCCATCCACCAGTAAGCCTAAACAACCCACTGAACAAAACTTACTCACTAAGGGTAGATGTCAAAAACAAAGGGAAATATGAATCTACAGCCTGTGAAAGGGATACCTAAATGCAGTAAGTTAAACAAAATGAGAAGACAGAGAAATACACAGCAGATGAAGCAGCAAGGTAAAATCACACCAGACAAAACAAATGAAAAGGAAATAGGCAGTATTCCTGAAAAAGATTTCAGAATAATGATACTAAAGCTGATACAAAATCTTGGAAATAGATTGGAGAAAATACAGGAAATGTTTATCAAGCACATAGAAGAAATAAACAGTAAACAAACAATGATGAACAACACAATACTTGAAATTTAAAATTCTCTAAAAGGAATCAATAGCAGAAAAACTGAGGCAGAAGAACGGATATGTGTCCTGGAAGAAAAAATAGTGAAAATAACTACCACAGAGCAGAATAAAGAAGAAAGAATTAAAAGAAAGGAGGACAGTCTCAGGGACTTCTGGGACAACATTAAATGCACTGACATTCAAACTATAGGGGTCTCAGGAGAATAAGAGAAAAAGAAAGGGACTGAGAAAGTATTTGAAAAAAATTATAGTTGAAAACTTCCCTAATAGGGGAAAGGAAATAGTCAATGAAGTCCAGGAAGCTCAGAGAGTCCCATACAGGATAAATTCAAGGAGAAACATGCCAAGACACATATTAGTCAAATTAATGAAAATTAAACACAAAATTATTAAAAGCAGCAAGGCAAAAGCAACAAATAACATAAAAGGGAATCCCCAAAATGTTAACAGCTAATCTTTCAGCAGAAACTCTGCAAGCCAGACGGGAGTGACAGGCCATATTTAAAGTGATGAAAGGGAAAAGCCTACAACCAAGATTACTCTACCCAGTAAGGATCTCATTCAGATTTGAGAGAGAAATTAAAAACTTTACAGACAAGCAAAAACTAAGAGAATTCAGCATCACAAAAACAACTTTACAACAAATGCTAAAGGAACTTGCCTAGGCAGGAAACACAAGAGAAGGAAAAGGCCTACAATAACAAACAAAAAACAATTAAGAAAATGGTAATAGGAATACATATATCGATAATTACCTTAAATGTAAATGGATTCAGTGCTCCAAACAAAAGCCATAGACTGGCTGAATGGATACAGAAAAAAAGACCCACTTCAGACCTAGGGACACATTCAGACTGAAAGTGAGGGGAAAGAAAAAGATATTCCATGCAAATGGAAATCAAAAGAAAGCTGGAGTAACAATTCTCATATCAGACAAAATAGACTTTAAAATAAAGACTATTATAAGAGACAAAGAAGGACACTACATAATGATCAAAGGATCAGTCCAAGAAGAAGATATAACAATTGTAAATATTTACGCACCCAACATAGGAGCACCTCAATACATAAGGCAAATGCTAACAGCCATAAAAGGGGAAACAGACAGTAACACAATCATAGTAGGGGGTCTATAACACCCCACTTTCACCAATGGACAGATCATCCAAAATGAAAATAAATAAGGAAACACAAGCTTTAAATGACACATTAAACAAAATGGACTTAATTGATAACTATAGGACATTCCATTCCAAAACAACAGAATACACTTCCTTCTCAAGAACTCATAGATCATTCTCCAGGATAGATCATATCTTGGGTCAAAAATTGAGCCATGGTAAATTTAAGAAAATAGAAATTGTATCAAGTATCTCTTCTGACCACTACATTATGAGACTAGAATTCAATTACAAGAAAAAAAAAACACTGTAAAAATTACAAACACATGGAGGCTAAACAATACACTACTAGATAACCAAGAGATCACTGAAGAAATCAAAGAGGAAAACAAAAAACATCTAGAAGCAAATGACAATGAAAACATAATGACCCAAAACCTATGGGATGCAGCCAAAGCACTTCTAAGAGGGACGTTTGTAGCAATAGAGTTCTACCTCAAGAAACAAGAAATATCTCAAATAAAAAACCTAACCTTACACCTAAAGCAATTAGAGAATGAAGAATAAAAGAAACCCAAAGTTAGCAGAAGGAAAGAATTCATAAAATCAGATCTAAAATAAATGAATGAAAAGATAGCAAACATCAATAAAACTAATAGCTGGTTCTCTGAGAAGATAAACAAAAGTAGTAAACCATTAGCCAGACTCATAAAGAAAAAAAGGGAGAAGACTAAATAAACAGAATTAGAATGAAAAAAGAAGAAGTAACAACTGACACTGCAGAAATACAAAGGATCATGAGAGGTTACTACAAGCAACTATATGCCAATAAAATGGACAACCTGGAAGAAATGGACAAATTCTTAGAAAAGCACAACGTTCTGAGACTGAACCAGGGAGAAATAGAAAATATAAACAGACCAATCACAAGCACTGAAATTGAAACAGTGATTAAAATCTTCCAACAAACCAAAGCCCAGGACCAGATGGCTTCACAGGAGAATTCTTTCAAACATTTTGTGTTGAGCTAACACCTATCCTTCTCAAGCTCTTCCAAAACCTAGCAGAGGGAGGAATACTCCCAAACTCATTCTAAAAGGCCACCATCACTGTGATACTAAAACCAGACAAAGATGTTACAAGAAAAAAAAAAAAAAAAAAAAAAAACTACAGGCCAATATCACTGATGAGAATAGATGCAAAAATCCTAACCAAAATCTAGCATACAGAATCCAACAGCACATTAAAAGGATCATACAACATGATCAATTGGGGTTTATCCTAGTAATGCAAGGATTTTCCAATACACAAAAATCAAACAATGTGACAAACCATATTAACAAATTGAAGGATAAAAACCATATAATCTCAATAGATGCAGAAAAAGCTTTCAACAGAATTCAACACCCATTTATGATAAAAATCTCCTGAAAGTGGGCATAGAGGGAACCTACCTCAACATAATAAAGGCCATGTATGAGAAATCCACAGGCAACATCATTTTCAATGATGAAAATGTGAAACCATTTCCACTAAGATCAGGAACAAGACATGATTGCCCAGTCTCACCACTATTATTCAACATAGTTTTGGAAGATTTAGCCACAGCAATCAGAGAAGAAAAAGAAATAAAAGGATTCCAAATGAGAAAAGAAGAAATAAAACTGTCACTCTTTGCAGATGACATGATACTATACATAGAGAATCCTAAAGATGTTACTAGAAAACTACTGGAGCTAATCAATGTATTTGGTAAAGTAGCAGGATATAAAATTAATGCACAAATATCTCTTGCATTCCTATACACTAATAATGAAAAATCTGAAAGAGAAATTAAGGAAACACTCCCATTTATCAATGCAACAAAAAGAATAAAATACCTAAGAATAAACCAACCTAAGTGGACAAAAGACCTGTATACAGAAAACTATAAGACACAGATGAAAGAAATTAAAGATGATACAAATAGATAGAGAAATATACCCTGTTCTTGGATTGAAAGAATTAACATTGTGAAAATGACTATACTACCCAAAGCAATCTACAGATTCAATGCAATCCCTATCAAAGTACCAATGGCATTTTTCACAGAAGTAGAACAAAAAATTCCACAATTTGTATGGAAACACAAAAGACCCCAAATAGCCAAAGCAATCTTGAGAAAGAAAAATGGAACTGGAGGAATCAGCCTCCCAGACTTCAGACTATAGTACAAAGCTACAGTAATCAAGAGAGTATGGTACTCTCACAAAAATATAGATCAATGGAACAGGATAGAAAGCCCAGAGATAAACTCACTCACATATGGTCCCCTTATCTTTAATAAAGAAGGTGAGTATACAATGGAAAAATGGCAGCCTCGTCTGTAAGTGTTGTTGGGAAAACTGGAGAGCTACTTGTGAAAGAATGAAATTAGAACACTCCCTAACACCATACACAAAAATAAACTCATAATGGATTAAAGACCTAAATGTAAGACCTGACACTATAACGCTCTTAGAGGAAAACCTAGGAAGATCACTCTATTACATAAATCACAACATGATCCTTTTTGACCCACCTCCTAGAGAAAAGGAGATAAAAAGAAAATTAAACCAATGGGACTTAATGAAACTTAAAGGTTTTGCAAAACAAAGGAAACCTTAAACTAGATGTAAAGAAAGCCCTCAGATTGGAAGAAAATATTTGCAAAGACAGCAACTGACAAAGAATTAATTTGCAAAATATACAAGCAGCTCATGCAGCTCAATATCAAAAAAACAAACAACCCAATCCAAAAATTAGCAGAAGCCCTAAATAGAGATTTCACCAAAGAAGATATACAGATTGCCAAAAACACATGAAAGGATGCTCGACGTTGCTAATCATTAGAAAAATGCAAATAAAAACTACAATAAGCTATCACCTCACACCAGTCATACTGGCCAGCATCAAAAAATCTACAAACAATAAATGCTGGAGAGGGTGTGGAGAGAAGGGAACCCTCTTGCACTGTTGGTGGGAATGTAAATTGATACAACCACTATGGAGAACAGTAGGGAGGTTCCTTAAAAACTAAAAATAGACCTACCATATGACCCAGCAATCCCACTACTGGGCATATACCCTCAGAGAACCATAATTCGAAAATATTCATATACCACTGTGTTCACTGCAGCACTATTTACAATAACCAGGACATGGAATCAACCTAAGTGTTCATGGATCAATGAATGGATAAAGATGTGGCACATGTGTACAATGGAATATTAGCCATAAAAATAAACCAAGCTGAGTTATTTTTAGTGAGGCTGATGGACCTAGAGTCTGTCATACAGAGTGAGTTGTCAGAAAGAGAAAAACAAATACCAAATGCTAACACATATATGTGGTATCCAAAGAAAAAACAGTTTCTGAAGAACATAGGGGCAGGACAGGAATAAAGATGTAGACTTAGAGAATGGACTTGAGGAGAAGAGGAGGGGGAAGTGTAAGTTGGGATGATGTGAGAGAGGGGCATTGACGTATATACACTAACAAATGTAAAATAGCTACTGGGAAACAGCTGCATAGCACAGGGAGCTCAACTGGGTGCTTTGTTACCACCTAGAGGGGTGGGAGGGAGACGCAAGAGGGAGGGGATATGGTGATATATATATAAGTATATCTAATTCACTGTTATACAGCAGAAACTAACACACCTTTTAAAGCAATTATACTCCAATAAAGATGTTACAGAAATAAAAATAAAGACTATTTTATCTGATATCAGTATTGCTAGTCCAGCTTTCTTTAGATTTTCCTTTGAATATAATATCTTTTTCCATTCTCTCCCTTTCAGTCTGTATGTTTCCCTTGTTCTGAAGTGAGTCTCCTGTATACAACACATATACAGGTTTTGGTTTTTTTTCCATTCCGTCAGTCTTTGTCTTTTGGTTGGAGTATTTAATTTACTTATGTTTAAGGTAATTATTGATATGTAAATTCCTATTGGCATTTTGTTAATTGTTTTGACCTTGTTTTTATAGGTCTTTTTTCTTCCCTTCCTCTTTTGTTTTCTTCTCTTTTGGTTTGATGACCATCTTTCGTGTCGTGTTTGGGTTGCTTTTTCTTTTTTGTGGGTGTATCTATGGTAGTTTTAGGGTTTTCTGTTCCAATGAGCTTTTGATACAGCAGTCTATATATATATAAAAGTTTGTTTTAAGTTGCTTGTCTCTTTCCAGCCTAGAGAAGTTTTTAGCACTTGTTGCAAGCTGGTCTGGAGGTGCTGAGTTCTCTTAGCTTTCTCTTATCTGTAAAGCTTTTGGTTTCTTCATCAAATATGAATGGGAGCCTTGCTGGGTAGAGTTTTCTTGGTCGTAGGTTCTTCCCTTTTATCACTTTAAATATACCGTGCCACTCCCTACTGGCCTGCTGAGAGATAGCTGATAACCTTATGGGAGTTCCCTTGTATGTTATTTGTTGCTTTTCCCTTGTTGCTTTAAATATTTTTTCTTTGTCTTTTATTTTTGTCAATTTGAGTACTATGTGTCTCTCTGTGTTCCTCCTTAGTTTTATCCTGCCTGGGACTCTCTGCACTTCTTGAACTTAGGTAACTCTTTCCTTTCCCATGTTATGGAAGCTTTCAGCATATATCTCTTCAAATGTTTTATTGGGTTCTTTCTTTCTCTTTTCTCCTCTGTGACCCTTATAATATGAATGTTGGTGTGTTTAATGTTGTCCCAGAGGTCTTAGCCTGTCTTCATTTCTTTTCATTCTTTTTTTCTTTTTTTCTTCACAGCAGTGATTTCCACCATTCTGTCTTCCAGGTCACTTATCTGTTCTTCTGTCTCAGTTCTTCTGCTATTGATTCCTTCTAATGTTTTTCATTTCAGTCATTGTATTGTTCATCTCTGTTTGTTTCTCTTTAGTTTTTCAAGGTCTTTGTTAATCCTTTCTTGCATGTCTTTCATCCTTGCCTCTATTCTTTTTCCAAGGTCTTGGAGCATCTTCATTATCATTATTCTGAATTCTTTTTTCCAGAAGGATTCCTATCTTCACTTCACTTAGTTGTTTTCCTGGAGTTTTATCTTGTTCCTTCCTCTGAGACATATTCCTCTGCCATTTCATTTTCTCTATATTTCTGTGATTGTGGTTTCTTTTCCACAGCCTGCAGGATTGTAGTTCTTCTCGCTGTCTTCCCTCTGGTGGATGAGCCTGTCTAAAAGTCTTGTGCAAACTTCCCAGTGGGAGAGAATGGTGGTGAATGGAGCTGGGTCTTGTCCCTCTTGTGATCAGAGCCATGCTCAGTAAAACTTTAATCCACTTGTCTGTTGGTGAGTGGTGCTGTGTTTCCTCCCTGTCAATTGTTTTACCTGAGGCAACACAGCACTGAAGCCTACAGGCTTTTTGGTGGGGGTAATGTTGTCCTCCAGGAAAGCTCACACCCATGAGTATCTCCCAGAACTGCTGCTGCCAGTGTCTTTGTCCCCACAGTGAACCACCTCTGCAACAGACCCTCTAATACTATCAGGTAGGTCTGGTCCAGTCTCTTATGGGGTCATTGCTTTTTTTCCCTGCGTCCTGGTGCACATGCAACTTTGTGTGTACCCTCAACAAGTGGAGTTTCTGTTTCCCCTATTCCTGTGGAAGTCTTGCATTCAAATCCCTCTTGCCTTCAAAACCAGATTCTCTGGGGATTCCTCCTCTCATTGCTAGACCCCCAGGTGGGAAACATGACTTGGGGCTCAGAACTTTCACTCCTGTTGGATGACTTCTGTGTTATAATTGGTTTCCAGTTCATGGGCTGCCCACCTGGAGGGTATAGGTCTTGATTTTATTGCTACTGTACCCCATACTACTATCTCACTGTGACTTCTTTTTTGTTTTTTGATGTAGGGTATCTTTTTTTTAATAGGTTCCATTTTGTTGTTGGTTGTTCAACAGTTTGTTGTGATTTTGATGTTTTTGTAAGAAGGGCTCATGTTGTTCTACTCTGTCATCTTGAGCTAATCTCTCTTCTTACCTGTAATTTAATCTTAGTACAAACACAGCTCAGCACAACAATGAAAAATATTTACATAGTCAAAAGTAATGTACACTGGTTTAATATAAGAATATATTTGGGGGATGGAGGAAGCAGGAGTGCTTCATGTAGTATTGCTTTCTATCTCATAATAGGCACCAATAAGATATTAATAAAATAAATATAATAAGAATGCCTATATAAATATATTAGCTAGAAATAACATCTAAATGTAAGAAGTAGCAGTTAAAAGAATTGGAATAATTTGCTTTTAGAGAACAAAATGGGATATGTGAAACAAGGCAGGAGGATATTTTTCATTTTACACTTTATAATTTTAGCCACTAAAATAGGAAGCTTGCTAAAATGTTCCCTCTTCACAACTTCCCTAATGCCTAAACCAAAGTGCAAAGGGTTTGGAATCATATCTTTGCTTTGCTAATACTAGCTATGGGATTTTGAGTAAATTATTTAATTTAATAATGTCTCAGTTTCTACTATTTAAAGTAAGGCAATGTTAACTAATTTAATAAATTGGAATGGGAATTAAATTAACACAACTATGTAACCCTCATACCAGGGAAGGTATATTAGAGCCACTCAAATATGTTACTTTTACTTGTGGTGATTCTCCTCTCCTGGTCCCAGCATAAATCACCTTGATGACTTTATTTCTTTGGGGAAGAGTTTGAATACTTTTTTTTAAATTTAGAACTTTGTGCAAATAAATTTTACATGAAATTCTAAAATAAAAAAATATAGACTTAAATTTCTATGATTGAAGTGTGCCATTTAAAATAGTATATAAAATGAATGTGATGTAATACAGAAACAATTTCATGCTAAAGTATTGACTTGCCATGCAAGGTAAATATAGAAAAAAATAAAAACATGTGAAGATAATATCCAAAATGCATTATTAATTTAGTTGGAGTGGTAAAATATGAACTGTTTTTCTCATTTAGGCATTTACAAAATTTTCTGTTATATAATGTGCTAAAATTAATTATTCCTTAAAGATGAATTGTATCAAGGAGGGTATGAATAAGATAGCAGAGTAAGAAGACCCTGAGCTTACCTCTTTCCATGGACACACAAAAATCACAACTACTTGCAAAACTACTATCTTTGAGAGCAGCCTGAAGACTAGCATAAGAGATTTTCCACAACTAAAGATATATGGAAGGAGCCACAACAAGATGGATAGGAGGGCTAAAGACATGTACAGTCAACAACCCCACCCCCAGGATGAGTGACCCACAAACAGGAATATAATCACAATTGCAGAGGTTCACCCTAAAGACTGAGAGGTCGGAACCCCACATCATGTTCCCCATCCTGGGGGTACCAAATTCGGAAGGTGTGTCCCCAGAATGTTTAGCTTTGAAGGCCAGTTGGGTTTACCTATGGGAGAGCCAGAAGGCTGTATAAGACAAAAGACTTTGCTCTTAAAGGGCACATATATAGTCTCATATTCTCCAAGACAGAGCACAGAGACAGTAATTTGAGAGGAGCCTGGGTCAGACCCCCCTGATGCTCTTGGAGATCCTCAAGGAGAGGCAGGATGCAACTGGGACTACCCCTAGGACACAGACACTAACAGCAGCCGTTTTGGGGAGCTCATTCTACCACAAGGGTACTGCTGCTGGCAAGTACCTTTTTTGATCCTCCTTCTATCCTATTAGTGCCAAGAGCTTACCTGCTAGCAAGGCTGTCAACACCAGTCTGGGACACCACAAGTTGGGTAAACATACTGTGAGAACTTAACCCCCCACAACAGCAGGCTGGAACAAGGTCTGAGACTCCTTGAACTGCATAACCAACCATGCCAAGATCTGGTCCTCTTGACCAGCAAAACTACAGCCCCTTCAGGAGGCAGGTCTGAGCAGCTAACAAAGCTAAGGACAGACAACTTCCAGTGCATACACAGTCATTCCTGCCCCAACAGAAGGGCCAACAGAGCCCACATAGGGGACATCCCTAGAGCATCTCGCTCTGGTGACAAAATGGAAGTGTGCTGTTGAGGCTCATAAGACATTTACATAAGGTCACTTCTCCAAGTTGGGAAGTATAACTGACCTACTACATGGGTATAAAAACAGAAAAAATAAGCAAAATTAGGAGACAGACAGAGATATGTTTCAAATGAAGTATAAGATAAAACCCCAGAAAAAAAAAAAAAAAACAGTGGAAATAAGTAATCTAACCAATAAAAATTTCAAGGTAATGATCATAAAGATGCTTAATGAATTCAGGAAAATATTGGATGAACACAATGAGAAGTTTACAAAGAGTTAGAAAATATAAAGAAGAACCAAACAGAGATGAAGAATAAGATAATTAAAATAATAAATACACTAGAAGGAATTAACAGTGGATTAAATGATACAAAGGAATGGATCAGTGAATTGAAACAGAAAAGTGGAAATCACCCAAGCAAAACAGAAAAGAGAGAATAATCATTTAAAAAAAAAAAAAAAGGAGAATAGTTTAAGACATGTCTGGAAAAACTTCAAGGCTACTAACATTTGTATTGTAGAGGTCCCAGAAGAAGAGACAAAGAAAAGGGCAGAGAAAAGTTTGAAGAATAACAGGTGAAAACCACCCAAAACTGAGAAAGGAAACAGTCAGTTACAGGAACACAAAGAGTGCCAAACAAGATGAACCCAAAGAGATTCACACCAAGGCAATTATAATTAAAATGACCAAAATTAAAGATAAAGATTGAATCTTAAAAGCAACAGTGGAAAAGCAACTGATTACATATAAGAAATTCCTATAAGACTTTAAGCTGACTTTATAGCAGAAATTTTGCAAGCCAACAGGAAGTGGCACAATATATGTAAAGTAATGAAAGGAAGAAAACCAAGCTGTGAAGCTATCATTAAAATTTAAGGAGTGATAAAGAGTTTTATAGACAAGCAAAATCTAAAAGTGTTCAGTACCAGTAAACCTGCTTTAAAACAATGTTAAAGGGAATTGTCTAAGAAGAATAGAGCACAAATAGAAATATGAAAATTATGAAAGAAAAATATTTCATTGGTAAATTAGACAAATATACAGTAAAGGTAGTAGATCAACCACATATAAAGAAGTTTGGAAGATTAAAAGACAAAAGTATTAAAATCATTTATTTCCAAAATAAGTAACTAAGGGATACAACAAAACAAAAATATGTAAGATATGGTGTAAAAAACATTAAATGTGGGAATGGGAGTAAAATTCAGGATTATAAGAATGTGTTCAAAGTTAAGAGATCATCAAATTAAAATAATCAAAAGTCCAGGACCAGATGGCTTTACAGGTTAATTCTATCAAACATTTAAAGAAAAGTTAACGTTTATACTTCACAAATTATTCCCCCAAGTTGAAGAGGACATAATGCTTCCAAATTCATTCTACAAGGCCATCATCACCCTGATACCAAAACCAGACAAAAGCACCAGAGAAAAAGAAAATTAAAAGCCAATATCTCTGATGAACATAAATGCAAAGATCCTCAAAAAATCCTCAACAAAATATTAGCAAACAGAATTCAAAAATACACTGAAAGGATCATAAACTATTATCAAGTGGTATTTATCCCAGAGATGCAAGAATGGTTCAATATCCATGTGCTATACCACATTAATATATTGAAGAATAAAAATTATATCATCATCTCAATATATGCAGAAAAACTTTTGACAATATTCAACATACTTTTATGATAAAACTCTCAACAAATTGGATATAAAGGGAACATATCTCAACATAATTAAGCCATATGATAACCTACATTTAATATCATACTCAAAGTTGAAAAGCTGAAAGCTTTTCCTCTAAGTTCAGGAAAAGGATACCCACTCTTGCCATTGTTATTCAACATAGGATTGGAAATCCTAGCCAAAGAAATCATGTGAGAAAAAGAAATACAAGGTATCCAATTGAAAAGGAAGAGGTAAAATTGTCACCAATTTTTTTTCTGATTATGTTAAATATTTATTCAACAATCTATGAACATTTGACAAATACTTATTATATGACAGAGACTCTTATAGGTACAGAGGATGCATGGATGGGCAAGGGTTGGGGAAAGAAACTGAAACATGCAATCTACAGACAGAAACTCTCAGTAATAAACAAACGTGGCAAATAAGAGTATGTTGAATATTGCTAAGTGCTCTAGGGCAAAATAAGTCAAGGAAGAAAGGGTCTATGTGGTAGGCAGGTTACATGATATTATACAAAAAAATATCCTAAAGTTGCCCCCCAAAAACAATTAGAACTCATGAATCAATTTAGTAAAGTTGCAGGATACAAAATTAATATTCAGAAACCTGTTGTGTTTCTATACACTAATAGGGAACAATCACATTTACAACTGCATAAAAAAGAATAAAATACCTGGAGACAAATATAACCAAGGAGGTAAAAGATCTGTACTCAGAGAACTATAAGACATTGATGAAAGAAATTGAAGATGACACAATCAAATGGAAAGATACCATGCTAATTGATTGCAAAAATTAATATTGTTAAAATGACATACAGATTCAGTGTAATTCCTAACAAAATAGTAATGACATTTTTCACAGAATTTGAACAAAGAATTCAAAAGTTTGTATGGAAACACAAAAGACCCCAAGTAACCAAAGCAATCTTGAGCAAGAAGAACAAAACTGCAGGTATCACACTACATGATTTCAAACTGTACTGCAAAGCTACACTAATCAAGACAGTATAATACTGGCACAGAAACAGGTATATAGATCAATGGAACAGAATAGAGAACCCAGAAATAAAACCACACTTACATGATCAATTAATCTACAATAAAGAAAGTAAGAATATACAATGAAGAAAATACAACCTCTTTAATAAATAGAGTTGGGAAACTGGACAGCTACATTCAAAAGAATTAGACTGGATTACTTCCTTACACCATATATGAAAATAAACTTAAAGTAGATCAAAAACTTAAATGTAAGCCCTGAAACCGTTCTAGAAGAAAACATAGGTAGTATGCTCTTTGACGTTGGTCTTAGTAATATTTTTTTGGATATGTTTCCTCAGGCAAGGGAAACAAAAGCAAAAATAAACAAATGGGACTACCTCAAAGTAATAAGCTTCTGGACAACAAAGAAAGCTATCCACAAAATGAAAAGGTCACCAACTGAATGGGAGAAGATATTTGCAAATGTTATATCTGATAGGGTTTAATATTCAAAATATACAGAGAACTCATACATCTCAGCATCAAAAAACAACGTGATTAAAAATGGGCAGAGGACCCAAATAGACAATTTTCCAAAGAAAATATATAGATGGCCTGACAGACACATGAATAAATGCTCAGCATCACTAATCATCAGGGAAATGCAAATTGTAACCACAATGAAATATCACCTCAGACCTGTCTGAATGGCTATTTTCAAAAAGACAATAATAACAAGTGTGGCAAGGATGTGAAAGAAAGAGAGCCCTTGTATACTGTTGGTGGGAATGTAATTTGGCACAGCTAC
The DNA here is from genome assembly GCF_026419965.1 of Kogia breviceps. Classification (NCBI taxonomy): domain Eukaryota; kingdom Metazoa; phylum Chordata; class Mammalia; order Artiodactyla; family Physeteridae; genus Kogia; species Kogia breviceps. The sequence continues at coordinate 29,402,809 of NC_081328.1, forward strand.
AATGAAAAACAGTATGGAGGCTCCTCAAAAATATAAACAGAATAGCCATATGAACCAGTAATTCTACTTCTGCATATTTTTCCAAAGAAAATGAAAACTCTAATTCAAAAAATACATACACCCCTATGTTTATTACAGCATTATTTACAATAGCCAAGTTAAAAATGCAATCTAAGTGTTTGTCTGGAAATGAGTGGATAAAGATGAAGTGGTATACACACACACACACACACACACACACACACAGTAGAATATTACCCAGCCATGAAAAAGAGTGAAATCTTTCCCTTTGCAACAATATGGATAGACCTAGTGGATATTATGCTAACTAATATAAGCCAGACAGAGGAAGACAAATACCATATGATTTCACTTATATGTGGAATCTAAAAAATAAAGAAAATGTAGAGGTACAAACATTACAAAACCAAAACAGATTCATAGATACAGAATAAACAGGTGGTTGCCAGAGTGTAAGGGGGCAAGGAGATGTATAAAATCGGTGAGGGAGATTGAGAGGTACAAATTTCCAGTTACAAAATAAATGAGTCATGAGAATGAAATGTATAGCATGGGAATATAGTCAATGATATTGTAATAACTTTGTATGGTAACAAATGATAACTAGTCTTATTATGGTGGTGATCAGTTTCTAATAAACAGACATATCAAATCACTATGCGTGCACCTGAAACTAACATGTTGTAAGTCAATTATACTTCAATAAAAAAAGAATAGTATTAATGTTGATACATGTGATTTAGTCATAAATGAACAAATAAGGTACAAATAAATATTTATTTGTTATAATAAATTAATATTGATTTCAAAATATTAAGTCAGCTTTTGTGCTTGTGATTATCTTAATTTATGTTTTGTTTTCATCATTAGTTTCTTATATGCCAGAAGTATCATAAATAAACAGTTTAAGTGGAAAAACATTGAAATGAGACTCAATTTGTACACAAGGAGTAGAATTCAGTTAGTAATTAATCAATAATGATCAAGTCAGATTAAAGGCTGTCTCATGAAGTTCTTTGTTGAGGGCCATTAACCCTAATGCAACATTTAATTCCCAAGGAAATACCCTATGCTTCAGAGGTCATTTCTGCAGTTAGAAATTGTCAGAAGTAAAACCACACTAAAATGTGTGTTGTCAAAAGTAACCTTTCCATTTCTATTTCTGTGATGATTAATTTTATGTGGGAAGTTGAATAAACAATTGGGTGCCGAGATATTTTGGTCAGACGTTTCTGGGTGTTTCTGAGAGGTATTTGGGGATGAGTTTAACATTTGAATCAACAGATCCAGTAAAGCAGATTTCCCTCCTTAATGTGGATGGTCCTCATTGAATCAGTTGAAGACCAAAAAAAAAAAAGCTGACCCTTCCCTTAGTTAGTGGGAACTCCTCCTGACTGGCTGCTGGCTGCCTTGAGCTAGAACTTTGGTCTTTTTCTTGTCTTCAGACTGGAACTGAAACATTGGCTCTTCTGAGGTAAATCCTGCCAGCTTTTGAACTATAATTTATAATGGTGTCTTTCCTAGTTCTCAGGCTTTCAGATTGGGCCTGAAATTACATCATTGGATCTCCTGGGTTTCCAGCTAGCTGACTGCACATCTTAAGATTTTCTTACCTCTTTAATCATGTAAGCTAATACCTTATAATAAATCTATCTGCTTATCTACTTTATCTATCTATCTACCTATCTACCATCTATCTACTTATCTACCTATCTATCTATCTATCTATCTATCTATCTATCTATCTATCATCTATCCATCCATCATACTGGTTCTATTTCTCTGGAGAACTGTGACTAATATAAGTCCCTCTTTTTTTGTATATGTGAAAAGAGATATATTGAAAACATGAACACACAAAAGATTCAATAATTAACAACTTCTAAAGCTCACAAGTTAAATTTAATTTTTCTTAATGTTGTATTTCAAAATCTTTTTAAAAGAATGAAAAATATATATTTATTCAGAATTTATTGTGAGACAGGTGGCTTACATATATTACCACAATTGTTCTCAAGACAAATGATAAGAAATAAGGAGTATAAACCCCTTTTATAGATTAAAAGTGAGGTTTAGTGTATTTAATTAACTCGCTCACATGCATACAGTAAGAGGCACTTGGAGGAATCTGACTCCAGGATTCCTGGCTTTACAACCCATTATCTTTCTACAGTACTTTGTTGCAGTCTTTCTGAAGATTTCCTTTTAGACTAGTTTATGGCAAATAATTCTTAATAGAATGCAAAAAAAGATGCTTTTTCTAATGCGTTAAAGAGATGCCATCTAATATATGACATAATAATTTAATATAGAGAAATTAAGTAATCAAAACATATAGTTTTGTGCTGCTAAGTTCAATATCAAGTTATATGACAAGAGTACGCATAGGTAAAATTTGAGGGGAAATAGATATTACCATCTGAAATTTTATATATTAAAATATATCAATCTTAGAATAAAAAATTAAAATATGACATTGGCATTCTTCTTAAGACAAAACTTTCAGCCATAGCAATAGATATAAAATAAAGATATATAACTCTCTCAGAGCAAAAGAATTATAGGCTATAGTTCTGTGCTGAGCATTTTTATTTTGTCCTTGTTTTTTAAAAAGGACAAATTTTTATATTCAAACAAAAAGTAATTATACAATGATTTAAAGTTAGGTATGTATAGGCTTACCCTGTCCAAAGAATTTTAAAATCAGAAGTTTAGAAAGCAAGTGTAATAATTATTAAAAGATGAACATGTTGAGTGCCTCTCTCCTAGGAAATGTGATATTCAATCCAATATTTATTTTTTGTGGAGAGACAGAAATAAGAGTTTAGAGAATATCATTATAGGTCAGAGTTTCAGCAACATTTATGGAAGGTAGAGAGAAGACTTAGAAATGATTACCACTAGGGTGAAACATTAACAAATAAATCATCTATATATTTTTATACTTTATAAAATATTGAAAAATGGTTATCTTATTTTAATTTCTTTGCTTTTTTGTCTTATTTCCTTCTTTAAACATAAATGAATACCAGTGTGTTTTTGTAGGTATAAACTGAACTTGTGGGAAAAGAGAACAAATGAGGAAAGGAGTGTTTTTCATTAAGACAAGTGCTTGTCAATTTATTTTAATTTTATTGCTCAGTCATGTATACTTCTCAACAGAGATAGTTTGAGAAATGAGAAATGCCTTAAGGTAGAAATTTAATACATTAAATATTTGTTTTATATGCATATTATTACTATGTTTTGTTTTCCCTTTAAGCTATTGGGTCTGGATGCTAATGATCTATAAATTGTATTTCATATCTAGTAAAAATAAGACTGGAAAATAAATGGACTTTTAAATTCATTTATCCTACATAGAAGATCTAGACGATAGCATTCATCTGCTAACCTCAATTAGCGTAGCATCCCTTTTCCCTTGACAATATACCATCAATATACTAATATGCAGGCCACCTTTAAAATGATCTACATTCTCACCTTTTCATAGTTTCATGCCTCTGTGTTTACTTTCTACCATGGACACAGTCTGACTCTTATGATGACTGTCTTTCCATAAAACGACATGAAAATCTCTGAGCTGATGCACTGAGTTCTAGTTTCACTGTTTATTGGATATAAAAATTACTGCTTCCTCCTTTCCTTCCTTATTCCTTCTTTCCTTCCCTCCTCCTTTCTTCTCACTGTCCCCTCTTCTCTCCCAATTTTTAAATTATTTTCTTTTCATGTCTTTCCTTTTTTATGATAAAAATTCTACTTAAGAAACAGTGTTGGGCTTCCCTGATGATGCAGTTGTTAAGAATCCACCTGCCAATGCAGGAGACATGGGTTCAAGCCCTGGTCCAGTGAGATCCCACATGCTGCAGAGCAACTAAGCCCGTGTGCCACAACTACTGAGACTGTGCTTTAGAGCCCATGAGCCACAACTACTGAAGCCTGGGCGCCTAGAGCTCATGCTCTATAACAAAGAGAAGCCACCAAAATGAGAAGCCTATGCACCACAATGAAGAGTAGCCCCCGCTTGCTACAACTAGAGAAAAACCCATGTACAGCAACAGAGACCCAATGCAGCTAAAAATAAGATAAATTAAGTTTAAAAAAAAAAAAACAAAAAAAAAATAAAACAGTGCTTCCCCAATTCATTATAATTCTATAAAATATTTTAGTTTGGGTGGGGTTAAATTAAATCCTCATCTGTCCCCCTCAGTGGCAGCATGCATAATCACAATTGTACATTTCTCTGAAGAGAATAATGGTTCAGGGATGGTCATAAATTAACATCTTCCCCAAGAATTTTATGAACATAAATGGCAAAACCACTCCACTTTTGTTTGGATTTTAAGCCCTGGAAAGAATATAAACTGTGACTTACTGGTGGCAATCTTTCCAATTATTTATACAATGAAAACTCTCAGGAAATGATGGAAATGCTGAGAAGAGCAGAACCCAGTGTTGAAATGGTGTAGAGCTATGATTCTGCTATACATGAAGAAAATCTGCCTAAGAACTTTTAAATTACATAATCCAATAAAGTTCTATTTCATTTAAGCTACAATGAGTTGGATTTCTGTAAGTTGCAATTTTATGACTCATAGTTTATTAAGCAATTAGTACCTAGAAGTCATATATTTCTAGTAACAGTCCCAGTGGCTAAACTTAAAAAGGGTATTGCTGTGAGAAGGCCCTACCCCAGATTAAGAAGTTGTCATTCTACTCAAGAAGCAGATGGTTGAATTTTGCTCCCTGTCTCTGTGACAAAAGATTTTGCACTCCCCAACCATAGAGAGTTAAGGAACTTGGTAAAATATTTCAGAAAGTTGGAATCTTTCTGTAATGTCCTTCTTAAAACACCATCAAAAATGAGAGGGTGTGGAGAAAAGGAAGCCCTCTTACACTGTTGGTGAGAATATAAACTGGTACAGCCACTATGGAGAACAGTATTGAGGTTCCTTAAAAAAAAAAAGTAGAGGTACCATATGATCTAGCAACGGCAATCCTTGGCACATATCTGGAGAAAACCATAATCCCAAAAGATACAGGCACCACAATGTTCATTGCAACACTGTTTACAATAGCCAGGACATGGAAGCAACCTAAATGTCCATCAACAGAAGAATAGATAAAGAAGATGTGGTATATATATATATATATATATATATATATATATATATATATATATACACACACACACACACACACATATACACAATATCACTCAGTTATAAAAAGGATGAAATAATGCAACATGGATGGACTTAGAGATTACCACACTGAGTAAATTAAGTCACACAGAGAAAGACAAATATCATATGATACTACTTATATGTGGAATCTTAAAAAAAGGATACAAATGAACTTATCTACAAAACAGAAACAGAGTTACAGATGTAGAAAATAAACTTACAGTTACCATGGGGGAAAGGGGGAGGTATAAATTAAAAGATTGAGATTGACACATACACACTACAACATATACAATAGATAACTAATAAGGACTTATTGTATAACACAGGGAATTCTGCTCAATACTCTGTAATGACCTATATGGGAATATAATCTAAAAAAGTGTAGGTATATGTATACGTATAACAGATTCACTTTGCTGTACACCTAAAACTAACACAACATTGTAAATCAACTATACCCCAGTAAAATTTTTTTAATAAAATAAAAAAGAATAATATTAAAAAAAGAGAAACTTACAATCTAAGATGACCTGTTGGAAAGCAAAAGGAAACACATGGTGTGTTGTTATGAGAAGGCTTATATTCCTTTACTTGGCATTCAAGATGGAACAAGTCATAAAATCATGCAGACTACAGATTGAAAAACAAACAAACAAAACAAAGCAATGACAATGAACCATGTTTCCAAGCTGACATAAATGGAAGAAAATATTTAGAAAACACAAGAAGTTATGAAAATGGGACCCAGGTTTTCCAGAAACTCTCCTGCTAGGTACATCTTTCCATTTAAATTAATTATTTTCCAAACTATAAAGAGAAATTGTATTTGATGCAGCCTGGGTTCAAGATGCCTATGAGGCCTCCTCTATTGGATAATATATACCCAAACCTGTTGTTTCAACAGCTGACACCAAGATGGACCAGTTAATTTGAAAGTCTGGGAAGCTGGGCTGAGGACTGTGGCCCAGTGCAAAACAATGTAAATCACAATGATGAAATCCATTTTCAGGGTATTTTAGCATTGGATTTGGGGCAATATTTTTTATATGTTATCAGCCCTCCCATGTTTTCAGGTGCTTGTTATACTCAGTGCCTAAGATTCTACAAGGCCCTAAATTTACAGTAAGAAGAAATGGGTTCCTGGATCCACTCTGGCCCCCAAAGCCTTATAAAGGTGCATTAGGGAGAAAAAAGATTCTCTCAAGAATGAGGCTGATTAAAAACTCATAATTGGGTAATAAAAAATGTTCACCCTTTCTTCTCAGGAAGAAATGCTATATATGTTATAGATCAATGGATGTTTTTTGCTGGTTCTACCACTTCCATTTTTCTAATGAGGGTTCATATTAAAGTTACTGTGATTTTATTTTAGGCAGGTTTATATACCAGGTACAATGAATTTATCATTACCCTCTTTCTGACAGCAAAAAAGATAAAACCTATACTTCCTGATTTGGGTGCAATAACTATAGGAGAATTTAGATTGCATCACTTTTGGGAAAATAGGGGATATTTTTAAGTTGAACATAGGATTGTTCTACTTTGGCTGAGATATTTAAAACATTTTATGTACAGACAGAGCTATGTTTTAGATTTTGACATATACACTCAGTCACAAACATAGGCAAATACAAAAAATACTGCATTTCTTAGACACAGTGATTGGTTCCTATATGGTGATAGGACCCAAATAATGACAAACATAATTTGAAATGTTTTTCCAGAGCTAAGACGAAAGATGCTCGTTTCCTTTACGTCTATATACTATAAGACCAGATTTCATATTTTGTAATTTAGACACAGCCATGTCTAACCTGGGTCTACAACTTTTCTTCTTTTAATTGAGTTAACACATTCTTCTTTGTTCAGCAGTCATTTGACATGGATGCCAATCATTTATAACAAGAAGATATCAGATAAATATCTTAGTAAGAGCTAAAACTGCAGATTTCTTTCATGTTCAGGATGATGCCTACAAGGGTAGGATGGCATTCTAAGTTAAACTAGTATAAAGAATAGCTTTTTTTAATCATAATTTGTTTTGTGTTAGACATCAAGAATGTTGAAGATATTTGAAGGCCTAATATCACTCATATTTACCTACTACTTGTCAAACCTGAAGATTAAACTATTAGCTATTAGTTCTTTCTTCTGTGAAAAACATTATCTTATCAAAATTTTCCCACTCTTACTAATAATAGCTTCTTAGATATAAATTAAACAGACAATCATTGGGCTGAAAATTAAAAAAATAATAATAATCTATTTTAATCTAGCAAAATTGTATTTGCTTTCCCATTCTGTGTAACCTCATTATAATGTGCCCTGAGCTATAACAAATTTGTTGTGAGCTGCTGTATTCTACAGAGGGTCCATGCCAGTCATTCCATTACCCATTTAATAATGTGAGCTTGCACATAACGAAATTGATTTTTGAACTCCTATAGTATTGTAGTGGGTTTTACTGTATTTTAATCCCCTTAATAATTACCCCAAATTTAAAAAGATGTCTAGAAACAGAAAAAATGTAATACTTTTCCGCTAATAATAATTATACTAAGAAAAAGTTTAAATATGCACATTGCATTGCATTTTCTTACTCCTGACTGACTTAGTGATGAAGTATTTACAAGGCATAGGACTCTCATTGAAGCTGTTTATCTGATTCCAGCTTTGTAAGGTAAAGCTCCTTAAAAACTAGGATAGGAGTAGCTGGCTGAGCTAAGCCCACATGAGGCACTGGCGAGGGCTGTAACCAGACCAAGATGATGACATAGGAAGACCCTGAGCTAACATCCCTCTATGGACACAACAAAATTGCAATTAATTACAGAATAACTATCTATAAGAACAATCTGAAGACTAGCAGAAAAAGAGTTTCTACAACTAAATATGTAAAGGAAAAACCACAACAAGATGGGTACGAGGGACAGAGAATTTGTAGAGTCAAGAGACATACCTGCAGATAGGCAACCAAAAAATGAGAGGATTATCACAATTGAAGAGGTTCTCCCCAAGGAGTGAGGGGTCCAAACCCCACATTAGACTCCCACATTTGGTGTCCCACACCAGGAAGACAAGGACCCAGAAGGTCTGGCTTAGAAGGCCAATGGAGTTTGTGTACAGGAGAGCTGGAGAGCTATAGGAAATGAAGACCTTGCTTGTAAAGAGATCTTACAAGCTCAGAATCCCAGCAAAGAGGCAGTAATTTTAAGGAAGCCTGGGTCAGACTCACTTGCTGATCTTAGAGAGCCTCCTAGAAAGACAGTAGGCAACTGGAACTCCCTCTGGGAACATAGACTCTGACAGCAGCCATTTTTGTGATATCATTCTACCATGAGAATACTGGTGCTGGCAAGAACCATTTTGGAGTTCTCTCCCTAGACTATTTGCAAGAGCTTACATGCTTACCTGCCAACCAGCAGGCCAACACCAGCCCTGGGTACTGAAAGCCCTGCAGCCAGCTGCACCAGGACCTTGTTCCACCCTACACCTAGCTGACACCTGCCCTGGGACCCCATAAGCTCCACAGCCAGGAACACTGTAACCCAGCCCCACCTACCAGTGTGTCAGAACCATCCCCAAGACGCCCTGGGCCCCTTGGCCAACCACCCCAAGTCCTGACCCTACTCACAAATGGACTAGCAGCCACTGAATGAGTCATGGACAGCAGCCAACTCTGCCAGGGGTACAAGTACACCCACAGTAGTCAACCACACCACAACAGAAGGGCCTGTGCAACCCACATAGGAGGCATCACTTGAGGATATATCTCTGGTCCCCAGAGAAGAGTGTATTGCTGGTCCCCATAGAACATCTCCTACATACAGCAACCTCTCAAGATGGGAAACATAACCAATACACCCAATATGTAAATTGGGATTTAGGCAAAATGAAGAGATAGATGAATCTATTCCAAATGTTGTAACAAGATAAAACCCAGAAGAACTAAGTGAAATGGAGATAAGCAATCTAACCAATCAACAATTCAAGGTAATGGTCATAAAGATGATCAATGAACTTGGAAGAAGAATGGATGAACACACTAAGATTAACAAAGAGCTAGAAAATATAAAGAAGGACCAAACAGAGCTGAAGTATACAGTAACTGAACATTTTTAAAATGCACTAAGGGGCTTCAACAATAGGTAAAAAGATATAGAGAAATGTATCAGTGAACTGAAAGACAGAGTAGTGGAGGTCATACAAGCAGAACAAAAAAGATAAAAATAATTTAAAATATTGAGAATGTCTTGAGACTTCTGTCAACATTAAGAGCACTAATATTTGAATTACAGAGGTCTCAGAAAGAAAGAGAGTGAAAGAGGTACAGAAATTATTTGAAGAAATATTAGCTGAAAATTCCCCTAACCTGAGGAAATAAACAGACATCCAGTTCCAGGAAGCACAGAGTCCCAAACTAGATGAAGTCAGAGATCCACACCAAGAGACACTATACTTAAAATTACAAAAAAAAAAAAAAAAAAAAAAAATTAAAGATAGAGAAAAATCTTAAAAAGCAATGGAAAAGCAACTAGTTACAAACAAGGGAAATACTATACAACAGTCAGTTGACCTTTCAGCTAAATCTTTTCAGGCCAGAAGGGAGCAGAATAATATAATCAAACTAATAAAAGGAAAAAAATCATCTACAACCATGAATCCTCTACCCCACAAGGTTATCATTCAGATTGAAGAAGTGATAGCTTTATAGACAAGCAAAAGATACAAGAATTTAGCATCACTAAACCAGCTTTACAAGAAATGTTAAAGAAACTTATCTAAGAAGAAAAAAGGACAATAATTAGAAATATGAAAATTATGAAAGAAAAAAATCTAATTGATAAAGGAAAACATACACAGATAGTAGGAACTTTAAAAAACAAAAGTGGCAAAATTATCTATATCCACAATAACTAGTTAAGGGATATACATAACAGAAAGTTGTAAAATATGTTGTCAAGACCAGAAAAGATGCAGGGTTAGATTAAAATGCAGGGTTGTTAGAAGGTAGTCAAACTTAACAGATCATCAACTTAAAATAATCACTTATATATGTAGGTTGTTATATATGAACTTCAGGGTAACAACAAATCAAAAATTTGTAATAGATACAAACTATAAAAAAAGAAAGAAATCTAAATGGAACACTAAAAATATTCATCAAATAACAAGAGAAGAAAGCAGCAGGAGAGGCACCAAAAAGAAATAGAAAACAACTAGAAAACAAGTAAAATGGCAATAAGTACATAAGTAACCAAAATTACTTTAAATGTAAATTGACAAAATGCTCCAATCAAAGGCATAGAGCAGCTGAATGGAAAACTAACAAACAAACAAAAAATACAAGACCCATCAATATGCAACCTGCTCAAGACCCATTTTGGTTCTAGACACATAAATAGTAAAAGTAAGGGAAAGGAAAAAGGTATTCTATGCAAACAGAAATGAATATAAAGCTTGGGTAGCAATACTCATATCATACAAAATAAGCTTTAACACAAGAACTGTAAACAGAGACAAAGAAAGATGTTACATAATGATAAAGAGATCAATCAAATAAAAAGCTAATATTGTCAATATAAATACTCCTAACATAAGAACCATTAAATACATAAAATAAATGTTAACAGAAATAAAGGAAATCATTGACAATAACACAATAATAGTAGAGGACTTCAGCACCACACTTACATTAATGGGCAGATAATTCAAACAGAAAATCAATAAGGAAACACTGGTCTTAAAGGACAGACAGATTGATCTGATGAACTTAATAGATATTATTTAGAACATTCCATACAATTACTGCAGGATACCATTATTTCCAAATGCACATGGAACATTCTCTAGGATAGATCACATGCTAGGTCACAAAAAAAACCTCAATAAATTTAAGAAGACTGAGATCATATCAAGCATCTTTTCTGACCACAAAGGTATGAGCCAGAAATTAACTACTATGAAAAAAAATCAGCACAAATACACAAACATGTGGAAGATAAGCAATATGCTACTAAACAACAAATGAGTTACCAAAAAATTCAAAGAAGTAATGAAAAAATTTCTGGAGACTAATGAAAATCAAAACACAAATATCCAAACTATATGGAATGCAACAAAAGCAGTTCTAAGAGGGAAGTCTATAGTGATTCAATACTACTTCAGGAAACAAGAAAAATCTCAAATAAAAAGTTTAACCATAAAACCTAAACAAACTAGAAAAAGAGGAACAAACAAAACCCAACATTAGTAGAAGGAAAGAAATAATAAAAATTAGAGGATAACTAAATGAACTAGAGTCTATTTCAACAAAACAACAGGAGAGAAGATCAAGATGGTGAAATAGAATGATGTGGAGAACACCTCCAACCAGTACATCAAAAATGCATCTCCATGTTGAACAATTCTCATTGAATACCTACTGGATGCTGACAGAAGAGCTCATGCAACCAAAATTGCAAGAAAGATTATCATGTAACCAGGTAGGACAAAAGAAAAAAAAACAAAAAACCAAAGAATCAGAACAGTGTGCCCCTGGGAGGTAGCTGTGAAAGTGGAAAACTTATCTCACCCTGGGAACCCCCTTCCCTGGCTGAGAGATCATCTGGGACAGAAAGGAAAATTTAGAGGCTCAAAAGAGAGTGCATCAGCTGGATTGCAGCAGGCAGAACAAAGAGATACCAGCAGATAGGGTCCTGGATACTCCTCTGCACTGTGCAGCCTGAGACACATGTTTGCTAGTGTGTGTGAGGGTTGGGTGCTGAACTTTGGCTTCAGTGAAGAGAACCAGGGAGAAAACTGGGGTTGAATGTACAGAGACAGGCTGAGGGGCTGGAGTGTGGTCCATGCTGCAACTGGGGGTGTACATAGGACAGAGAATAGGTCTGCCAAAGGAGTCCCATTGTTAACAAATACCAAGGGAAGGGTAGGACTGCCATAGCACCCTCATTCTAGGCATGCTTACAGTGGGCACAGCTCCACCTCTATGAGTGTGGGAAAAGCAAGCACCAGCAGGTTGCCCACGTGTAGGGTTGGGGTGGAAATCTGAGATGATCCCCAGGGGCAGTGCAATTTCAGAAGCAGGTCTGAAATCTGAGTCATCTCCCAATGGCTGTGCCACCTGTGGATTTACATGCTGCAGCAGACTTGAAAGCTCAGTGCCTATGGGATAACTGAGCAAACTACTGATGTTCCCATGGCTAGGGAGTGTCTGGCATTAGTGTCTGTAGCCTTTGCCAGCATGTGCATGTGGAGGTGGGCAAGGGTCTGGGCAGATTCTGTAGCCCCCAGAGTGAATCCAGGTATGAAACTATGGTGGTCCATGTGCCTGATTTCAGCAGATCTATGCCAGCGAATCTGTGCTGGTGGACTTTGAGCACCTGAGGGACACCCAAGTTTATTGCTTGCATCCCCATGGTTGAGGCAGGGCTGAGGGCAGTGCCAACAACAGTACACTATATAAGCCCACACAATGAGTGGTAGGAGATACCACAGATTGCACCTCCAGGTAGACAGCTCCTGTGGAGAAAAGCCCAGTGGCTCTTCTCCCAGCAGAAGCACTACAGTCCCATCTACCTAATATTGAAGCTCAGAAATGGATCTCAGGGCTTCTATTCCAACAACTGGGAAAGAGAACCAGCACCAGACAGAGTTGTGACAACCACAGAGCAAAGAGGATACCTCACTCAATATTCAGGGCAGGCCCTGGTCACCACAAGAAAAATCACACCCCCTATCAAGGGGGAAATAGACAGCACTCACTGAGAAAAGATGTGGCAGGCATCTATACTATAAAAAACCCTCAAACCAAAATTATTTGTCTCATACAGGTTACACAGGGATGCTCCCACATAAAAAGTGTGAAGACTGCAGTACATAACTGTTTCTCCTAAACCCATAGAGTCAGAGAAATGTAAGCAAATGAATAAGCAGAAGAACCACTTGCAACTAAGATAAAGAGAATTCTCCTAAAAGAACAAACAATGAAAGAGATCCTTCCAGTCTAGCAGACCCCAAGTTTAAAAAGAAGGTAATAAAAATACTGAAGAAATTAAGAAATGCTATTGATAGAAATGTAGATTATTATAAAAAGGAATTAGAAACTATAAAGAAGAGCCAATTAAATTGGAAAACTCACTTCCCAAGATGAAAGTTGAGCTAAAGGAAATAAATAGAAAACTGAATAATGTAGAACAACTGATCTGGAAGAGAGAATAATGGAAATCAGCCAATCAGAACATCAGACAGAAAAACAAATTTAAAAAATGACAGCCATATACAAGACCTATGGAACAATATGAAGCATGGTAATCCACACATAATAGGGATCCCAGGAGAAGAAAGAGAAAAGGAGATTTAAAATGTATTTGAAGAAATTATGGCTGAAAATTTCCCAAATCTAAAGAATGAAACAGATTTCCAGGTACAGGAAACACAGAGGGTACCAAACAAGATGAACCCAAACAGACCTACACCAAGACATTTTATAATTAAAATGGCAAAAGTTAAAGATAAAGAGAGTATTCTAAAGGCAGCAAGAGAAAAACAGATAGTGACAAGGGCACCCACATAACGCTATCAGCATATCTCTCTACAGAAAAATTGCAGACCAGAAGGAAGTGGCAATATATACACAAAGTCCTGAAAAGGAGAAAATCTGCAACCTAGAAAACTCTACACAGCAAGATTGTCATTTAGAACAGTAAGAGAGATACAGAATTTATCAGACAAGCAAAAACTAAAGGAATACAGCAATATTAAACATATCCTAAAAGAAATATTGAAAGGTATTATCTAAACAGAAAAGAAGCAATAATTTATAGGAAACAGAAAAATCACAAGTGGAAATTGAATCACTTAAATAAGCCAGTAAATGGAAAAATAAAAATCTTTTGGAAGCAATGATAGCTACAATGAACAGCAAAATATTAACATGCAGATTAAAAAGAGGATCTCAGATCATAAAATGTGGGGGAGAGATGTAAGAAAATATAGGTTCTTTTTTTTTTAGAATGTGTTTTGGCCTATATGACTACCAGTCTAAAGCAAATAGATATAGTAATGGTTGAAGTACTTGAAAAACAGGGTACCCACAAATCAAAGATACAGATTCACACACAAAAAAGAAAAAAACACAAGCACAATACAAAAGAAAACCGTCAAAGCACAAAAGGAAAGGAAAAAGAAAGGAACAAAAAGAATTACAAAATCAACTGGAAAACAAGGTTAAAAATGGCAATAAATACATTATCTATCAATAATTACCTTAAATGTCAGGGACTATATGGTCCAATCAAAAGATACAGAGTTATAGATTGGATAAGAAAACAAGAGCTTACAATATGCTGCCTACAAGAGACCCACTTTAAGTCAAAGGACAGGCATAGATTGAAAGTGAGGGCATGGAAAAACAAATTTCATGCAAATGGAAATGACAAGAAAGTGGGGGTAATAATACTCATATCAGGCAAAATAGACTTTAAAACAAAGGCCCTTAAGAAAGATAAAGGCTGACACTATATAGTGATAAAAGAATCAACACAAGGATATTCCACTCATTAACATATATGCGTCCAATATAGGAGTGCCTCAATACATAAAACAAATACTGACAGACGTAAAGGGAGAAATTGATGGAAATACAGTAGTAAGAGATTTTAACATCTCACTGACATCAATGGACAAATCTTCCAGACAGAAAATCAGTAAGGCAACAGAGATCCTAAACAACAGAATAGAACAGTAAGAGTTAATCAATATTTTCAGAACATTACATCCAAAAATAAAACAAATCCCAATAACCCAGGATGAACATTCCTTTCAAGTGTAGTGTTTCAAGGAAACATTCTATTATATAGACCATAAACTGGGACACAAAAGAAACCTCAACAAATTTAAGAGGATAGAAATTATTTGAAGCATCTTTTCTAATCACAATGGTATAAAATAGAAATCAACACAGAGAGGTAAATGAGAAGGAAAAACAAAACAAACAACCAAAAAAACCAGGCAAAAAACAATTACATGGAGACTAACATGCTAGTAAAAAACCAATGGGTCAACAAGAAAATCAAGAGGATATTTACTTATCTATTTATTTATTAAATTTTTATTGGAGTATAATTGATTTACAATGTTGTGTTAGTTTTAGGTGTACAGCAAAGTGAATTGGTTACACATATGTATATACATATATCCACTCTTTTTTAGATTATTTTCCCATATAGACCATTTTCCTGTGCTATGGAGTAGGTCCTTATTATTTGTCTATTTTATGTATAATAGTGTGTATATCTCAATCCCAATCTCACAATTTATCCCTCCCCATTCCCCTTACACCCTGGTAATAAGTTTATTTTCTATATCTGTGACTCTGTTTCTGCTTGGTAAAAATTTCGTTTGGGACCTTTTTTTAGATTCCACATGTAAGTGATATCATATATTTGTTATTTTCTATCTGACTTACTTCACTCAGTATGACAATCTCTAAGTCCATCTGTGTTGCTGCAAGTGGCATTATTGTGTTCTTTTTTATGGATGAGTAATATTCCATTGTGTGTGTATGTGTATGTGTGTGTATACCACATTTTCTTTATCTATATCTAGAAGAAATGGACACAATTCTGGAAACATATAGTCCACCAGAACTTAATCAAAGAGAAATAGATAATTTAAACAGACCAATTACTAGAAGTGGAATAGAAATGTAAAAACAAATAAGCAAAAAACAAACAAACAAATAAAGAACAAAAAAATTCCTGCAAAAATTTTGTAGGACCAGAAACCTTCACTGGGGATTTCTACCAAACATACAAAAAAAGACCTTATAATGATACCTCTCAAACTCTTCCAAAAGATTGAAGAGGAAGGAGCACCCTCAAAGTCATTGTATGAAGCCATCATCAAATTGATATAAAAACCAGACAAAGACACTACAAAAAAAAAAATTACAGGCCAATATATTTGATGAATATGAATGCAAATGTTCTCAGCAAAATGTTAGCAAACAAAATCCAACAACACATGAAAAACATCATACACCACAACCAGGTTGAATTCATCCCAGAATCACAAGGATGGTTCAACATCCACAAATCAATCAATGTGATACATCACACCATCAAAACAAAAGAGAAAAACCACATGATCATCTCAATAGATGCACAACAAGCATTTGATAAAATTCAATATCCATACATGATAAAAATTCTTACCAAAGTGAGTATAGAAGGAACATATTGCAACATAAAAAAAATCTATTTATAACAAACCCACAGCCACCATAATACTTGATGGTGAGAAGCTGAAAGCCTTCCTACTAAAATCTGGAAAAATGTAAGGATGCCCACCTCATCACTTCTCTTCAATATACTATTGGACGTGCTAACCACAGCAATCAGATGAGAAAAAGAAAAAACAATCCATATTTGAAGGGAGGGGTAAAATTTTCATTACATGCAGACAATATGATATTATATAGAAAATCCTGAAGACTCCACACAAAAGGTGCTAGAACTGATCAGTTAATTCAGCAGGGTAGTAGGATACAAGATTAAAATATGGAAATCTTTTGCATTTTTTACAGTAACAATGAAATATAAGAAAAGGAATGTTGAAAAAATAGTACCTTTTAAAATTGCATCAACAAAGTACTTAGAATAAACCTGACAGTGAAGATGAAAGATTTATATGCTGAGAACTACAAAACATTAATGAAGGAAACTGAAGATGAAACAAAGAAAAGGAAAGATATCCTATGATGTTGGATATGAAGAATTAATATTGTTAAAATTGCCATACTACTCAAAGCAATCTACATAATTAATGCAATCTGGTCAAATTACCCATGAGTTTTCACAGAACTAGAACAAATAATCCTAAAATTTATATGGAACATAAAAGATCCAGAATTGTCAAAGAAATCATGAGGAAAAAGAACAAAGCGGGAGACATAATCCTCCCAGACTTTAGACAACACTACAAAAATACAGTAATCAAAACAGTGTGATATTCACACACAAAAAGACATATGGATCAATGGAATAGAGAGCCCAGAAATAAAGCTACACACCTACAGTCAATTAATCTTTGATAAAGGAGGCAAGAATATACAATGGAGCAAGAGAGTCTTTTCAGAAAGTGGTGTTGGGAAAGCTGGACTGCTGCATGTAAATCAATGAAGGTAGAACACTCCCTTACACTCTACACAAATATAAACTTTAAATGGCTTCAGACTTAAATGTAAGACATGACAACATAAAAAACCTAGAAGAGAACATAAGCAAAACATTCTCTGACATAAATCATAACAATGTTATTTTAGGTCAGTCTCCCAAGGGAATAGAAATAAAAGCAAAAATAAACAAATGGGACTGAATAAAACTTCTAAGTTTTGCACAGCAAAGGAAGCCATAAAAAAACCCAAAAATATAACCTACAAAATGGGAGAAAAAATTTGCTAACAATGCAGCAAGGAATTAATTTCCAAAATATAAAAACAGCACATACAACTCAATAACAACAACAACAAAACAGCCTAATCGAAAAATGGGGAGAAGACATAAATTGACATTTCTCCTAAGAAGATATCCACATGGCTAACAGGGACATGAAAAGATGCTCAGCATCACTAATTTTTGGAGAAATGCAAACCAAAACTAACATGAGGTATCACCTCACACTGGTCAGAATGGTCATCATTAAAAAGCCTACAAATAATAAATGCTGGAGAGGGTGGGGAGAGAAAGGAACCCTCCTACAAACTGGTGCCACCACTATGGAAAAATGTATTGAAGTTCCTCGAAATCTAAAATAGAGTTGCCACATGATCCAGAAATCACACTCCTGGACATATATCCAGAGAAAACTCTAATTCAAAAAGAAACATGAACCACATTATTTACAACAGCTAAGACATGGAAGAAACCTACATGTCCAGTGACAGATGAATGGATGAAGAAGATGTGGTGTGTGTGTGTGTGTGTATTTTATATATATATATATATATATATATATATATATATATATATATATATATATATAAAATGAAATGTTAGCCATGAAAAAGAATTAAATAGTGTCATTTGCAGAAACATAGATGGACCTAGATATTATTGTATGAAGTGAAGGAAGTCAGAAAGAGAGAGACAAATACCTTATGATATCACTTATATGTGGAATCTAAAATATGATAAAAATGAACTTAGTTACAAAACAGAAATAGTCTCACAGACACAGATAACACATTTATGGTTAATAAAAGGGAAAGGGAGTGGGAGAAGGATAAATTAGGAATTTGGGATTAACAGGTACAAATTACTGTATATAAAATAGATAAACAACAAGGTTCTAATTTATAGCACAGGGAGCTATGTTCAAAATCCTGTAATAAATCATAATGAAAAAGAATATATATATATATCTTAATCACTTTGTTCTATATCAAAAACTAGCAAATTTTTTAACATTTTTATTGGAATATAATTGCTTTACAAAGTTGTGATAGTTTCTGTTGTATAAGAAAGTGAATGAGCTATATGTATAAGTATATCCCCTCCCTCGTGGGTCTCCCTCCCACCTTCCCTATCCCAACCCTCTAGGTGGTCACAAAGCACTGAGCTGATCTCCCTGTGCAATGCAGCTGCTTCCCACTAGCTATCTATTTTACATTAGGTAGTGTATATATGTCGATGCTACTTTCTCACTTCGTCGCAGTTTACCTTCCCTTTCCCCATGTCCTCAAGTCGATTCTCTATCTCTGCATCTTTAATGCATCCAAAAATAACTCAGTTTTGTTTCCTTTTATGGCTGAGTAATATGCCATTGTAGATATGTGCCACATCTTTTTTATCCATTGATCTATCAATGGACACTTAGGCTGTTCCATGTTCTGTCTATTGTAGATAGTGCTGCAGTGAACATGGTACATGACTCTTTTTGAATTATGGTTTTCTCAGTGTGATTGCTGGGTCATATTGTTGTTCTATTTTTCGGTTTTTGTTGTTGTTGTTGTTGTTGTTGTTTTGTGGTACGTGGGCCTCTCACTGTTGTGGCCTCTCCTGTTGCGGAGCACAGGCTCCGGACGCGCAGGCCCAGCGGCCATGGCTCATGGGCCCAGCTGCTCCACAGCATGTGGGATCTTCCCGGACCGGGGCACGAACCCATGTCCCCTGCATTGGCAGGCGGACTCTCAACCACTGTGCCACCAGGGAAGCCCTATTTTTCGTTTTTTAAGTAACCTCCATACTGTTCTCCATAGTGGCTGTATCACTTTACATTCCCACCAGCAGTGCAAGAGTGTTCCCTTTTCTCCACACCCTCTCCAGCATTTATTCTTTGTAGTCTTTTGGTGATGGCCATTTCTGACTGGTGTGAGGTGATACCTCATTGTAGTTTTGATTTGCATTTCTCTAATAATTAGTGATATTGAGCATCCCTTCATGTGTTTGTTAGCAATCTGTATATCTTCTGGGAGAAATGTCTCTTTAGGTCTTCTGCCCATTTTTTGATTGGGTTGTTGGTTTTGTTTTTTTTTTGATATTGAGCTGCAAGACTTGCTTGCATAATTTGGAGATTAATTCTTTGTCAGTTGCTTTGTTTGCAAATATTTTCTCCCATTCTGAGGGTTGTCTTTTGGTCTTGTTTATGGTATCCTTTGCTATGCAAAAGCTTTTAAGTTTCAATAGCTCCTTAGCACTCTGCGGCCTGTGGGGTCTTCCCGGACTGGGGCATGAACCTCGTGTCCCCTGCATCGGCAGGCGGAGTCTCAACCACTGTGCCACCAGAGAAGCCTTTTCTCGCTTTTTTACTTGATGAATGTGGCTAAAGTTTTATTAATTTTGTTTTTCTTATTAAAGAACAAGTTTTTAGTTTCTTTGATCTTTGCTATTGTTTTCTTCATTTCATTTTTATTTATTTCTGATCTGATCTTTATGATTTCTTTCCTTCTGCTAACTTTGGGTTTTTTTTGTTGTTGTTGTTGTTGTTCTTCTTCTTTCTCTAATTGCTTTAGTGTAATGTTATGTTGTTTATTTGAGATTTTTTTTTTGTTTCTTCAGGTAGGATTGTATTGCTATAATCTTCCCTCTTAGAACTGCTTTTGCTGCATCCCTTAGGTTTTGGTTCATTGTGTTTTCATTGTCATTTCCTTCTAGGTATTTTTTGATTTCCTCTTTTATTTCTTCAGTGATCTCTTGGTTATTTAGTAGTGCATTGTTTAGCATCCATGTGTTTGAAATTTTTAGTGTTTTTTTCCCTGTAATTGATATCAAGTCTCATAGCATTGGGGTCAGTAAAGATACTTGATACAATTTCAATTTTCTTAAATTTACCAAGGCTTTATTTGTTTTTTGTTTTTGTTTTTTTTTTAACTTTTTTTTTTTTTTTTTTTGGTGCTAGGCGGGCCTCTCATTGTTGTGGCCTCTCCCATTGCGGAGCACAGGCTCGGGACGAGCAGGCTCAGCGGCCATGGCTCACGAGCCCAGCTGCTCCACGGCATGTGGGACCTCCCCAGACCGGGGCACGAACCCATGTCCCCTGCATCGGCAGGCGGATTCTCAACCACTGCGCCACCAGGGAAGCCCCAAGGCTTTATTTGTGACAGAAGATGTGACCTATCCTGGAGAATATTCCATGAGCACTTGCAATGAAAGTGTATTCTGTTTTTTTTTTTTTTTTTTTATGGAATGTCCTATAAATAAACTTAAGTCCATCTTCTTTAAAGTGTCATTTAAAGCTTGTATTTCCTTATTTATTTTCATTTTTGATGATCTCTCCATTGGTGAAAGTGGGATGTTAACATTTCCTAGTATGATTGTGTTACTGTCAGTTTCCCCTTTTATGGCTGTTAGTATTTGCCTTATACAGTGAGGTGCTCCTATGCTGGGTGCATAAATATTTACAATTGTTATATCTTCTTCTTAGATTGATTCCTTGATCATTATGTAGTGTCCTTCATCTCTTGTAATAGTCTTTATTTTAAAGTCTATTTTGTCAGATATAAGAATTGCTACTCCAGCTTTCTTTTGATTTCCCTTTGCATGGAATATCTCTTTCCTTCCCCTCCTTTCAGGATGTATGTGTCCCCAGGTCTGAAGTGGGTCTCTTGTAGACAGAGTATATATGGGTCTTGTTATTATATGCATTCAGCCACTCTAGGTCTTTTGGTTGGAGCATTTACATTTAAAGTAATTATTGATATGTATGTTCCTATTACCATATTCTTAATTGTTTTGGGTTGGTTTTTGTAGGTCCTTTCCTTCTCTTGTTTGTCCTGCCTAGAGAAGTTCCTTTAACATTTTTTTGTATAGCTGGTTTGGTGGTGTGAATTTTCTTAACTTTTGCTTGTCTCTAAAGTCTTTCATTTCTGTCAAATCTTAATGAGATCCTTGCTGGGTAGAGTAATCTTGGTTCTAGGTTTTTCCCTTTGATCTCTCTTTTTTTTTTTTTTTTTTTTTTTTGCGATATGCAGGCCTCTCACTGTTGTGGCCTCTCCCGTTGTAGAGCACCGGCTCTGGACACGCAGGCTCAGCGGCCATGGGTCACAGGCCCAGCTGCTCCGTGGCATGTGGGATCCTCCCGGACCGGGGCACAAGCCTGTGTCCCCTGCATCAGCAGGCGGACTCTCAACCACTGCGCCACCAGGGAAACCCTCCCTTTGATCTCTTTAAATATATCCTGCCACTCTCTTCTGGCTTGATGAATTTCTGCTGAAAAATCAGCTGTTAACCTTCTGGGCATTCCATAGTATGTTATTTGTGGCTTTTCCCTTCCTGCTTTTAATATTTTTTTCTTTGTATTTAATTTTCATTCATTTGATTAATATGTGTCTTGGTGTGTTTATCCTTGGGTTTATGCTGTCTGGGACTCTCTGTGTTCACTGGACTTGACTGACTATTTCCTTTCTCATGTTAGGGAAGTTTTCAACTATATCTCATCAAATATTTTCTTAGACCCTTTCCTTTTCTCCTCTTCTGGGACCTCTATAATTTGAATGTTGGTGCATTTAATATTGTCCTAGAGGTCTCTGAGATTGTGGTCATTTCTTTTTAATTCATTTTTCTTTATTCTGCTCTGTGGTAGTTATTTCCACTCTTTTATCTTATCCATTCTTCTGCCTCAGTTATTCTGCTATTGATTCCTTTTAGAGAATTTTAGATTTCATTTATTGTGCTGTTCATCTTTTTTTTTTTTTTTTTTTTTTTTTTTGCTATTTGTTTCTTCCAGATGCTTTTAAACGTTTCTTGTATTTTCTCCATTCTATTTCCAATGTTTTGGATCATCTTTTTTTAACATCTTTATTGGAGTATAATTGCTTTACAATGCTGTGTTAGTTTCTGCTTTACAACAAAGTGAATCAGTTATACATAAACATATGTTCCCATATCTCTTCCCTCTTGTGTCTCCCTCCCTCTCACCCTCCCAATCCCACTCCTCTAGGTGGTCACAAATTACCTAGCTGATCTCCCTGTGCCATGCAGCTGCTTCCCACTAGCTATCCACCCTATGTTTGGTAGTGTATATATGTCCATACCACTATCTCACTTCGTCACAGCTTACCCTTCCCTGTCCCCATATCCTCAAGTCCATGCTCAAGTAAGTCTGTGTTTTATTCCCATTTTATCCCTAGTCTCTTCATGACACTTTTTTTTTTCTTAGATTCCATATATATGTGTAAGCATATGGTATTGGTTTTTCTCCTCTGACTTACTTCACTCTGTATGTCAGACCCCAGGTTCATCCACCTCACTACAAATAACTCAGTTTCATTTCCTTTTATGGCTGAGTAATATTCCATTGTATATATGTGCCACTCTTCTTTATCTATTCATCTGTTGATGGATACTTAGTTTGCTTCCATGTCCTGGCTATTGTAAACAGAGCTGCAATGAATATTTTGGTACATGACTCTTTTTGAATTATGGTTTTCTCAGGGTATATGCCCAGTAGTGGGCTTGCTGGGTCGTATGGTAGTTCTATTTGTAGCTTTTTAAGGAACCTCCATACTGTTCTCCATAGTGGCTGTATCAATTTACATTCCCACCAGCAGTGCAAGAGTGTTCCCTTTTCTCCACACCCTCTCCAGCATTTATTGTTTCTGGAGTTTTTGATGATGGCCATTCTGACCGGTGTGTGGATCATCTTTACTATCACTACTCTGAATACTTTTTCAGGTAGACTGCCTATTTTCTCTTCATTTGTTTGGTGTATTGGGTTTTTACCTTGCTCCTTCATCTGTTGCATATTGCTCTGTCATCTCATTTTGTTTAACTTACTGTCTTAAGGGTCACATTTTCACAGGTGACAGACTCGTAATTCCCCTTGTTTTTCGTGTCTGCCCACAGTGGGTAAGTTTGGTTCAGTGGCTTGTGTAGGCTTCCTGGTCGTGGGGGCTGGTCCCTGTGTTCTTGTGGGTAGGGCTGGATCTTGTTTTTCTGGTGGGCAGAGCCACATCTGGTGATGTGTTTTAAGGTCTCTGTGAATTTAGTATGATTTTAGGCAGCCTGTCTGCTAACAGGTTGGGTCGTCTTCTTGTCTTGCTAGTTGTTTGGCATGGAACTTCCATCACTGGAGCTTGCTGATCCTTGGGTGGAGCTTGGTCTTAGCATTGTGATGTAGACCTCTGGGAGAGCTCTCACCAATTGATATTACATGGGGCCAGGAGGTCTCTGGTTTTCCAATTTCTTGAACTTGGCTGTCCCACCTGAGGCTCAGGCGTGACACTAGGCCAGAGTACAAAGACTCTGTAAAACAGAAAGCTGAGAAGAGAAGGGAGAATTAAAGAAAGGAAAAAAATTTAATTATTAAAATTAAAAAATTTATTACAATAAAAATAAGTAATAATAATTTTTAAAAGAAGAGAGTAACAAAACCAATAAGGAATTCCACCAGTGATAACAAGCATTGAAAACTATACTAAGATAAACATAAAAATAATAAAACAAATCATTCACAGACAGCAAACCCCAAGTCTATAGTCACTCCCAAAATTCACCACCTCAAGTTTGGGATAAATCATTGTTTATTTATGTGTTCCACAGATGCAGGGTACATCAAGTTGATCATGAGGATTTAATCCACTGTTCTTAAGGGTGTACATTCTCTTCTCTGTTCTCACAACTCCTGGGTTTTAGGTTTGGTTCTTGTTCCACCTCTGTGTAGGTCACCCTCAGGCATTTGTTCCTGCCCAGACAAGAGGGTGTTAAAGCAGCGGCTGATTAGGGGACTCTTGCTCACCCATGTCAGGGTGAGGGAGGGGTATGGTAGTCATAACTGGAATGTGGGGTTAGCCTGCAGCGGCAGAGGTCAGCATGACATTGCCACAGCCTGAGGTGCACCATGTGTTTTCCTGGAGAAGCTGTCTCTGGATCATGGGACCCTGGCAGTGGTAGGATGCACAAGCTCCCCAGCTGGGGGTGGGGTGTGGGGGTGGGGTGGCATTTGGATAGTGACCTGTGCTTGCACACATGTGTATTGGTGGCTGCAGCAGCAGCATTAGCATTTCATGCCATCTCTGGTGTCCAGGTTGTTAGCTATGGCTCACACCCATCTCTGGAGCTCATTTAGGTAGTGCTCTGCCTTGTGTTTGCAGATGGGGAAGGAATCCCCTCTCCTCATGCACCCTGAAACAATGGTCTCTTGCCTCTTAGGCAGGTCCAGACTTTTCCCTGGACTCCCTCCCAGATAGCTGTTAACTCCCTCCCAGTTAGCTCCTTTCAGTCTGTGTTCATGCAGCCAACCCCACTCCTCTCCTTGAGATCTGACCTCCAAAGCCCAAGTCTCAGCTCTCAACCCCCACCAGCCCCAGCAAGTGAGCAGACAAGCCTCTCAGGCTGGTGAGTGCTGGTTGGCACCAATCCTCTATGTGGGAATCTCTCTGTTTTGCCCTCTGTACCCCTGTTGCTGTGCTCTCCTCTGTGGCTCCAAAGCTTCCCCTCTGCCCAATCCCCATCTCTGTCAGTGAAGGGACTTCCTAGTGTGTGGAAAATTTTCCTCCTTTACAGCACCCTCCCAGAGGTGAAGGTCTCATCCCTATTCTTTTGTCTCTGTTTTTTCTTTTGCCCTACCCAAGTATGTGGGGGAGTTTCTTGCCTTTTTGGAAGTCTGAGGTCTTCTGCCAGCATTCAGTAGGTGTACTGTAGGAGTTGTTCCACATGTAGATATATTTTTGGTGTATCTGTGGGGAGGAGGTTGATCTCCACGTCTTATTCCTCCATCATCTTGAAGGTCCTCTTTAACACTTTTTTTTTTGTGTGTGTGTGTGGTTTGCGGGCCTCACTGTTGTGGCCTCTCCCGTTGCGGAGCACAGGCTCCGGACGCACAGGCTCAGCGGCCATGGCTCACGGGCCCAGCCGCTCCGCAGCATGTAGGATCTTCCCAGACCGGGGCACGAACCCGTGTCCCCTGCATCGGCAGGCGGATTCTCAACCACTGCGCCACCAGGGAAGCCCTCTTTAACACATTTTAAATCAAGTATATTTCAACTAAAAAATTGAAAATAAACACTCATTATTGATGAAATTAGAGCTAATTCTTTGAAAAGAAAAAGAAAATTGATAAACCTTTGGACAGACTTATTAATAAAATGAGGGAAAAATCTCAAATAAGTAAAATCAGAGACAAAAGAAAGAAGTTACAGCTGACACAACAGAAAATAATCATAAGGGATTAATACAAAAAATAGTACACCTAAAAATATGGACAAGCTAAAAGTAAATGATGAATTCCTAGAAATATATAATGTCCCAAGACTGGATTCAGAAAAAAATAGAAAATCTGAGCAAATGGATTACCACTGACAAAACTGAATCAAAAATTTGAAGAACTCCCAACAAACAAAAGTTTAAGACCAGACAGCTTTGCAGCTGAATTTTACCAAACATTCAAAGATGAGTTAACATTTATACTTCTCAAACTGTTCCAAAAAATTGAAAAGTAAGAAATGTTTTTGAACTCATTCTATGAGGTCAGTGTCTCCCTGATACCAAAACCAGACACACAAAATGACATGCCATTATTACTGATGAACATAGATGCAAGATCCTCAAGAAAACATTAGTAAATGAAATTTATCAATACTTTAATAGTAAAAGAAATGTATCAATACATTAATATCCAGGATTAAGTGGGATCTAATGCAGGCATGCAAATATGCTTCAATATCTTCAAATCAATTGATGAAATACACCACATCAACACATTGAGAATTAAAAATTATATGATAATCTCAATAGATGCAAAAAAAACCTTTTGATAAACTTCAGCATTCATTTATGATAAAAACTCCTGACAAAGTAAGTATAGAGGGAACATACCTCAAAGTAACAAATGTCACATATTACATACCTACAGCCAACAACATATTCAATAGTGAAAAGCTGAAAACATTTCTCATAAGATCAGGAATAAAACAAGGATACCAAAAACTCAGAAAATTATGACATTGATGAAAGAAATTGAAGGAAACACAAACAAATGGAAAGATATACTTACTGTGCTCATGGATTGGAAAAATTAATAGTTAAAATGCTTATAGTACCCAAAGCAATCTACAGATACAGTGCAATTCCTATCAAAATATCAACGGCACTTTTCATAGAACTAAAACAAATAATTCTAAAATTTGTATTAGAACACAAAATATCCTGAATTGCCAAGACACACTTGAGGAAAAAAAAAAAAAAAAAAAAAGCTGGAGGTATCATGTTCCAGGATTTCAAACTATACTACAAAGCTACAACAGCAAAAGTGTATGATACTGGTATTATAGGGAAGACCAAAATCTGACTACATGTTGGATCTGTTTCTTTTACGTTAACTTTTTCTTCCCATTGCTTTTGTTCACTAAAGTGATACTGTCTATACATAATGGCCTGCCTCAGAGAACTCTGCCCCTCTGCCTGAATGTTAAACCAAAGTGTCTTTGTTCAGGGAAACATCTGGAACCTGTCCACCTATGGATGGCTGCAAGATAGATGAAATTAACATATCCCTTCCCTGAGGCTGGCCATTCCAGGAGATATTTGCAAAACTGATGATCTTTTTACTTTACTGCCTCATCTCCTCCTTCACTTATGCTATGAAAGAAACTGGCTTCCAAACCCCAAGAAATGGTTATTTTGAGACTTTAGTCTGCCATCTTCTCAGTCTGCTGGCTTTCTGAATAAAGTCACATTCCTTGCCTCAACACCTCATCTCTGATTTATTGTCCATCATATGGAGAGCAGAGCGAGCTTGGACTCAGTAACACTGTCACAAAACAGACACATAGATCAATAGAATAGAATAGAGGGCCGAGTAATAAACCTACACTTATGTGGTCAATTAATCTACAACAAAGAAGACAAGGATATACAATGAGGAAAAGACAACTTCTTTGATAAATGGTGTTGGAAAAACTAGAAAGCTACATGTAAAAGAATCAAACTGGAATACTTTCTCATACCATACACAAAAATAAACTCAAAATGGATTAAAGACTTAAATATAAAACTGGAAACCATAACTCCTAGAAGTAAACATAGGCAGTACATTCTTTGACATTGATCTTAATATTTTTTGGATCTCTCTCTTCAGGCAAGGGAACCCAAAGCAAAAATAAGCAAATGGGACAACATCAAAGTAAAAAGCCTTTGAACAGCAAGGAAACTATCAACAAAAAGAAAAGGCAGCCCAGTGAATAGGAGAGATATTTGCAAATAATAAATTTAATAAGGGATTAATATCCAAAGATACAAAAAAACTCACACAACTCAACAGCAGAAAAACAAACAACCCAATTATACTTCAATAATAAAAATTAATTAATTAAAAGAAGAAAAAGAAATAAAATAGAATAAATAAAACCAGGACATAACCATAAATTCCACATTCTCTTATTTTACCTCTACAATTCTTTTCATTTAACATCTGTTATAATTTGGTATCTACTATGTACACGATGATACTAATAAAATAAAGGAACAGCAACTATCCTTAAATTCAACTTATGGGAAGACAAGCTAGTGAACAGACAATAGCAATGCAAAGCATAAAATATGCTATGATAAATGTAAGCAGTGAAGCATATGTATTCTAATTAGAGACAGTAGTTTGCTGGTAAGCTGGAAGAAATAACAAAGATTTTGTAGCATTTGTCATTTGCCATGTTGTAAATATCTGCACCATTGCCAATTTTAAGCTATCAGTAGTTAAAAATGTTCACAAAGTGCCTGGCTATTTACATTTTTGACCAATGCAAGTAGGCTATAGCCCACTATTGTGGGATGTAAAACAGTCATGGCTACCTATTAATATTTCCAGAAGGAAGTGATATCTAATTGAATATAAAGAAGGATTTTTAGGCAATGAAGCAAAGGGAGGAGGGAAAAGCTTTGCTGGCAGATGGATCAGCACAAACATCAGTAAAGGAGAGAAAACATGAAACTTTAGGGAAACTATGAGGAATTCAGTGTTAATACTTTGATACAAAAAGTAGTAAAAATGAACTTGAAGAAGTAATATGTTCCAGGTAGTGAACTAAGCACAATAAGAAATTTAAACTTTTTCCAAACACAACTTTAGATCATTGAATGTTTGGGGGATGTAACATGTTTGGGGAATGTAACATAGGCAGGAGTATATATGTACATTAGAAAGATCACTCTTGTTGTCCTATGGAATATTAGTTGGAAAAGATAAGACAAATTGTAGAGTATCCAGTTCTTAAAATATTAGTAATTCAAGTAAAGCTGCTAGAAACTTGTCTCAATGTAGTGGCAGTGAAGATGGACTGACTTTGAGACTAGAGATTTAAGGACATATGAAGGTCAACATTTTGGCAATGGGTAGGGTGTGGTGAGAAAAGAAGTGTTAAGAATGAGTTAATTGAATATGTAGATTGCTTTAGGTAATATGGACATTTTAACAACATTAATTCTTCCAGTCAGTGAGCACAGAATATCTTTTCATTTGTCTGTGCCTTCTATTTCTTTTAATAGTATCCTATTGTTTTCAGAGTACAGGTCTTTCACCTCCTTGGTTTTATTCTTTTTGTTGCAATTGTAAATGTGATATTTTTCTTAATATCTTTTTCTGTTAGTTCATTGTTAGTGTATAGAAACAAAACAGATTTTTATATTTTGATTTTGTACCCTGTGACTTTACTGTATTCATTTATTATTTTTAATAGTTTTTTTTGGTGGACTTTTTAGGCTTTTCTATATATATAATCATGTCATCTGAAAATAGTGACGGTTTTACTTCTTTTCCAATTTAGATTCCTTTTATTTGATTTCTTGCCTAATTGCTCTGGCTAGTACCTCCAATTCTATGTCTAATAAGAGTGGCCATAGTGGGCATCCTGGTCTTTTTCCTGATTTTGGACAGATAGATTTTAGTTTTTTCACCACTGGATATGATGTTAGCTGTGAGTTTGTCATATACAGTCTTTATTATGTTCAAGTATGTTCCTTCTATACTCACTTTATTGAGTATTAATATCAAATCATGAATCTTGTCAAAATTTTTTATGCATCTATTGAGATGATCATATGTTTTTATTTTTAATTTTGTTAATGTGGTATATCACTTTGATTGATTTGCAAATGTTGAGCCATACTTACACCCTTGGAATAAATCCCAATTGGTAATGTTGTATGATCCTTTTAATGTATTGTTGTATTTACTTTGTTAATATTTTGTTGAGGATTTTTACATCTATGTTCATCAGAGATATTCACCCATAATTTCCTTTTTTTCTGTTGCCTTTGCCCAATTTTAGTATTGGGGTGATGTTGGCTTCATAAAATGAGTTAGGAAGAGTTTTCCTCCTCTTCAATTTTTTGGAATAGTTTGAGAATGATAGGTATTAATTTTTCTTTGAAAGTTTGGTAGAATTCACCTGTGGAGGGGTCTGGGCCTGGACTTTTTAGGGGGGTAAATTTTTTATTACCATTTTGATCTCTGTGCTAGTGACAATTCTATTTAGATTTTTCACAATTCAGTCCTGAAATGTATGAGTATAAGAATGTGTCTATTTCTTCTAAGTTGTCCAATGTATTGACATCAATCAAACCTGAGAAAAAAAGAACAAAGCTGGAGGTATCACATTTCCTGATTTCAAACTACATTACTAAGCCACAGTAATCAAAGCAGCATGGTATTAACAGAAAAACAGATACACAAATCAATGGGACAGAATTGAGAACCCAGAAATAAACTCATGCGTATATGGACAATTAATTTTTAAAAAGAGTGAAGAACATACAAGGGGAAAAGGATATCTTCTTCAATAAACAGTGTTTGGAAAACTGGACAGCCACATGAAAAAATGAAACTGGACCACTATGTCAAACCATGAACAAAAATCAAGTCAAAATGGATTAAAAACTTGACTATAAGACCTGAAACCACAAAACTCCTAGAAGAAAACAGGCAGTATATTCTTTCACATCAATCTTAGCAAAATCTTTCTATATAGGTCTCCTCAGGCAAGGGCAACAAAAGTAAAAATAATTAAATAGGCTGCATCAAACGCTTTTCCACTGCAAAGGAAACCATCAACAAAACAAAAAGGCAGCCTAATGAATGGAAAAGTTACTTGCAAATAATATAACTGACAAGGGGTTAATATTGAAAATATATAAAGAATTTCTAGGGAAGAATCATGTTCCTTGTATTTTCCAGTTTCTAAATGTTCCTCTCATGTCTTGGTTCATGGTTTTCTTCCCCATCCTTAAAGCCAGAAGTGGTGGGTTGAGTTTTCCTTATGTCACATCCATTCAACCTTCTGTTTTATAGTCAAATCTCCCTCTGCCTTTCTCTTCTGTCTTTTTTTCCCCTTACATTTAAGGATGCTTGTGATTACATTGGGCCCACCTAGATAATTCAGGATAATGGTCCCATTTCAAGATCATTAAATTAATCACATTTACAAAGTTCCTTTTGCCATGTAAGGTAATGTATTCACAAGTTCTGGGGACTAGAGCAGACATCTTGGTGAGTGAAGGGTATAATTTTGCTTATCGTAAGATCTTTTAAAACCATAAATGTTGCCAAAGTGTTGCCAAAATATTTCCACACTGAAACTATCAATAGTTATTCACTAACAAGAGAATATAGCCCAGTTGTTACAAATTTTCACAGCTCTTCTTATGCCTACAGTTTCAATTTTATTTGCTGCAATGTTTTCCACTTTTCCCCCAATGTCTATATTCCACCACTGTCTAATGGTCTTTCACAGTTACGCCTTATGATGCTGGTTCCATTTCCTTAAAGTTTTTGTTTGTTTCTTCTCTCTCTGCACAATGCCCAACTATCATTCAATTCAGTTCAAATGCTTTATTTTCTGCACAGTGTTTCAAAACTTACCCAGATAAAGTCAGTTATCTCCTCTGTAGACCCACAACATTTGGTACAACTTTAAGGATTTTTCATACAATGTTATGATCATCAAGTTAAGTAGCTGTCTTCTTATTTTACTGTGAATTCTGGGAAGACAGAGTCTTATTCATCTCTTTATTCCCAGTGTCAAACACAGAAGCTTACAGCTAAAAATTTGCTTTAGTGGGACAGGAAAGTAAGGTAGTTGTAAACTTGATTGAAATGAATTCCCTCAGACTGCAGGTTGATACAACTCAAATGACATTCTTCTTCAACTTATAAGAGATTTTGCTGGAGTCAAATTTCTGTACAATTTCATTTTTCACATATCTAAGCTGTTATAAGCTTTCCCTGATCTTGGATTTGTTAGGGCCATGGCTAATACATGACATATATAAAATATCCAGTTATTTAGAATAGTTATTAATTTTTTGTTGTTATTAATCTATTTTACCACATTGTGAAAATATCCTTGAGGACCAAAGATATTTAACACATTTTCATTTGCTTATTGACATTTGTATATAATTTTTTGAAAAGTATCTGCTTAAATCTTTTACCCTTTTAAAAATTGGATGTCATCTTTTTATTTATTTATTTTTTATTTGTATAAATTTATTTTATATACCTAATAGTGTGCACCTCTTAATCCCCTACCTCTATATTGTTCCCCTCATTCCCTCTCTCCACTGGTAACCACTAATTTTTTCTCTATATCTGTGAATCTGCTTTTTTTTGTTGTTATATTCACTGTTTTATTGTATTTCTTAGATTGCACATATAAGTGATATCATACAGTATTTGTCTTTTTCTGTCTAACTTATTTCATTTAGCATAATGCCCTCCAAGTCCATCCACATTGCTGCAAATAGCAAAATTTCATTTTTTCTGTGACTGAGTAGTATTCCATTATGTGTGTGAATGGAATCTTCTTTATCTATTCATTCTTTTGATGAAAACTTAGATTGCTTCCATAATTGGAAATTGTAAATAATGCTGCTATGCACGTTGAAGTGCAAGTATTTTTTTCAAATTAGTGTCTTTGTTTTTTTCTAGACATAGAAATGTTTTATACTAACTGAATACAAACAAAATTTGTCAGAAATATATGTTCATAATATTGTTTCCCAGGTATATTTTGCTTATTTAAAATATGTATGCATACAAACACAGGTATAGATATAGATATAAGCAGGAATATATATAAATCCAAAAAACTACATAAAATTAAAATTAAAGACAAACTGATCATGTGAATAAGGAATATTTTACCTGTGTAAAAGGAAAAATAGATGGGAGAGGTGGGGGCATAGCAATGTTTTTAAAAATGATTGGATTTTATTCTCAATGCAATCATAAGCTGTTGAAATGGAACAGATGTCTGTCATGGTTAGATTTATGTGTTTATGTGATCAGTATAATTTTTCCTTAGTAATTGTTTATAGTGGTGAAAGATGTAAACAGACACTGTTTTAGAGGCATTGCAGTCCTCCAGGCAAGAGATCATGATTACTTGTACTGGGTTGGTAGAGTTGAGTGTGGTAATAAAATTGACCTATTTTTCAGGAATAACTGACATGACTTCCTAATACATTGCACAGGAGACGGGTTAAGCCATTCCCCAAAATGAGTACCAAGCCCCTTTGCCACCATTTTACTTGTGATGAACTGTTGCCACTGTATACACAACACCCTATTTCCAGTGGTAGAACAATAATCTTATTTCAATTCAAGCTCTTCCTTTTTAATATGCCTGACTTAAAAGAATAGTCAGAAGAACCAGGCAAAGCTTTTTAAGAGGCCTGG
The DNA here is from genome assembly GCF_026419965.1 of Kogia breviceps. Classification (NCBI taxonomy): domain Eukaryota; kingdom Metazoa; phylum Chordata; class Mammalia; order Artiodactyla; family Physeteridae; genus Kogia; species Kogia breviceps. Next base: position 29,436,186 of record NC_081328.1, read on the forward strand.
GTACTTCTCTTTCCAGTATAGTTTGAAGCCAAGAATGAACCGAAAGCACATGACAGACTCAGTTAAACATAGTTTTCCTTTCAAATTTTTGAATACCTTTCCCTTTTTGGGGCAAGGGTGATCACTCAATAATACTGGGAGCAATAAATCATGGTGTTCCTGTTTGCATTAGTAAACTCTTAAAAAGGATAGAAGTACAGCTGCCTGTTCAAGCTAGGAAATTAAACACAATTGTAAAGTACTACCTGTTTGAGAACCTTCAAAATCTGCACCACAGATTCCAACTTCCCAGACTCCTAACAGATTTTTATGAAAATCTTTGGTAAATTCTTGATGTAAGTTCTTATATCATTGTTTTGATATTACTTTTTATATTCCCAGCTAAATTGACTTTTAAAATATCCCTTAACAAGTGACAATTAGGGGTTAGACATCTGTTAGTTTGGTTGCTCTTTCAGCAAAAAAATGACTCTAGATGATTTTTTTTTCTTTTTTTTCATGTGGGATCTTTTTAGTTGTGGCATGCAAGATCTTTTTTTAGTTGCGGCATGTGAACACTTAGTTGCAGCATGTGGAATTTAGTTCCCTAACCAGAGATTGAACCCAGGCCTCCTGCATTGGGAATGCAGAGTCTTAGCCACTGAACCACAAGAGAAGTCCCTAGATAAATTGTTAAGGTAGATTATGAGTGGAGGTAGATAGTATGACTGATTTTAAAAATTTTAAGTGCTTCCTAGAAATTCTAAAATCTAACCTTCAAAAGTCCATTCTTAGTTAACTAGTAACACAATACTTGCCTCATAATCATATGTAGTTCATAAATTCAGCAAAAATAAACAAATGACCTAAACAAGTAAATTTCTGTACTTGGTTTTCAGGGCTAGAGAAAGGCAAAAGAACATTGATTCAGTAGTCATATTATACAATGTAATCAGGAACAACAACAATTCTGCAAGAATGGCATTTGTCTCCCTTCAGTGAGTTCTATGGGATCAAGTCTCTTAGAGCACTATCCTCCAATAATAACTATAATAAACTGTTTCTACATTGTTAGTTTTCTTCCAGTAATATTAGAAATTAATCTTGTTGCCTTTCACATAATTTTCACCATTTCTAAATTTTATAGGTTTCCCTCAAGGTCTATTTCTACAATACACTCTTCTATACATTTTGTGTTTTGGTAATCCTTATTTTAAACACCTGAAACTCTTTCTAGCTCAAACATTAAGAAAAATGGGGGATGCCTGAATATTAATGGGGAGGAATAACTGTGGTTTATCAGAAGATCAGAGACAAAGAATCAAGGGATGGAACTGGGCCAGCTCTGGAAAACTCAGAAGTAAGAACTAGTCTTCCTCCTCCCTTGAGAGTTTTTTGTGACATGATTCAGATCAAGTAGTTCCTAGGCTCTGAGCCTTCTCTATTTCAGTTCCAGTTTTTTGAGAGACAGAGGACGCGAGATGGGACCTGCACCCTGGGGCAGGGGCCTGAAGCAGAGGAGAGATTCCTGAATTTGGGGAAGCCCTCTCTCTGACTGGGAAATTGATTGGGATAGAGGGGAAACATTTGAGGCTGTTGTAAGAGGGTGAAGTGGCTGATCTGTGGAAGATGGGACAGAGTGAGAAATACACAGGCAGTCTGTACCATGGCCCTATGTGTCCTGGACTGGGAAGGTGTGTTCACATGTGTGCAAGGGGACTCAGAGCTGGTGCATGGGTATTAGAGAACAGGCCTAGAGCAAGGGACGCTGTTGGCTGTGGGGAGATGGACTGAGGGGACAGGAAGGAGGAAATCCACAGCAGGGATGCCCATGGAGGAAGACTGGACTGCCATGGAAGCAGAGCAGTACTGCTGAGTCACACACAGGGGAAGGAGCCACTACTGTGCCGATGACAATAAAAGAAGCCTGCTCAGGGCTGGATTTGCCCACCAGCTGCCAAGTAATAAAAAAAAAGAAAAAAAAAATTCAAGGCTGGCCTTCATGTGCCTGCTACCAGGTACCAGAAAAAACTGGAAAAGGGCTGGTCTTCACATGCCTTATTCCAGGTGCCAGAAAAGGCCCTCACTAGGGCTATATCTCTTGCACCCATGGGCACTGGCTTCCCTACACATTTGGCGCCACTGGGTCTCCCATGATCTAAGTCATACCACATCTGCACCCGGTCCTCACAGGGGCAGACACAAGAGCTCCACGGCAGCCTCAGGACCAGACTCCTGATGGTGGACCACCTGCTGAGGTGGGGGTAAATCCAAAGCTGAACCCCAGGGATGGGGTGACTAAGGAAGAAAGTCAAAAATCTTTCCATCAGATGTACAAGCTGCAGATCAAATCCCAACAATCTGCTAGGTAGACCCTGCATCTATGGAATATCTGAGTAGACAATGAGCGTTCCCAAAAATGAAAACGGTCTATCTCTGGCAGTAGTGGAATTTGGGGGGAAGCACAGGCAGGAAATGAGCCTGATCAGAGTCTGGGTGGTCACCACAGGGCCCACAGAAGGCATAAAGACCAGCCCAGAGGCAGAGGAGAGCCTCTTGGGGATGCAGAGGTGGGCTGTGTCTCATGTAATGTGCAAGGACACTTATAGTAGAGACCCCAGAGAAACATAAGTATTACTATTAATTTTATTATGTTTTGATTCATTCTGTTGTAGGTTCTAGTGTTTTGTTTGTTTTTTGGTTCCCTTTTCTTTGTTTGGTGTTGTTGTTTTAGTTTTTTCTTTTTTCTTTAAGTCTCTTGGTATCTCCATTTTCCATAACATATATTTTTAAAATTTTCTTAAATACACTTCAATTTTTACTTTACTTTTCTGTGGTTCTGTGTTCTTTTCCCTTATTTTTTTAAATTCTTTTTTTCTTTAATATATTTTTATTTCCTTTTTTGTTGTATTTCCATTTCTACTTTACTTTTCTGTTGTCCTGTGTTTTACCCTATTTTACTTTATTATCATTTTTTATTGGTTTCTTCTGTTTCCTTGCTTTATTCTTCAGTTGGCCCACTGCTTTGGTTTTGTTTTTAGGTTATGTATTTCTGTTAGCTTTAATCCTAATTGCTTGATTTAGGTTTTGAGTTCTTCTATTTGTCTGGTTGTTCTCTTGCTTTTTATTTTATCTGGCTCTCCTTTTGTTTCTTTTACATGTGTGTTTCCTTGTCTCTTTTTGTTTGATTGATTTTGTTTTTACCATTTTTCTGGGGCTTTGTTTGTCTTTTTAAAAAATATATTTTCTATTTTTATCTTTCTGTTTCTATGTTGTGTTTCTCTTGTTCTGTCTTCTTTCCCCTTTTTCTTATTTTCTTTTTTAAAATCATTTTCGTCACCTTGTTGTTTCTTTGCTTCATTCTTCAGTTGGCACTCTGCTTCGGTTTTGTTTTCTGGTTTTGTGGTTTTTTTCAGCTTTTTTCTTAATTGTTTGATTTCATTCTTGGGTTCTTTTGTTTTGATTTATTTGGTTCTGTTTTGTTTCTTTTGTGTGTGCATGTTTCCTTGTTCCTGTTTTGGTTTCATTGATTTTAGTTTTTATCATTAGTCTGGGCTTTTGTCTGTCCTTTTTTTTTTTTAAATATACACTGATATTCCATTATTTAATGGTTACTTAAAATGGCTATTGAATGAATGCACATAATTTACTTAATCCCATTTGTTCACGTTTATGATTACTTATTTTTTTAACATTTTTATTGGAGTATAATTGCTTTACAATGCTGTGTTAGTTTCTGCTTTACAACAAATTGAATCAGTTATACATATACATATATTCCCATATCTCTTCCCTCTTGTGTCTCCCTTCCTCCTACCCTCCCTATCCCACCCCTCTAGGTGGTCAAAAACCACCTAGCTGATCTCCCTGTGCCATGCGGCTGCTTCCCACTAGCTATCCACCCTACGTTTGGTAGTATATATATGTCCATGCCAGTCTCTCACTTCGTCACAGCTTACCATTCCACCTCCCCATATTCTCAAGTCCAAGCTCTAGTAGGTCTGTATGTTATTCCCGTCCTACCCCTAGTCTCTTCATGACATATTTTTCTGCTTAGATTCCATATATATGTGTAAGCATATGGTATTTGTTTTTCTCCTTTTGACTTCACTCTGTATGACAGACTCCATCTCCATCCACCTCACTACAAATAACTCAGTTTCATTTCTTTTTATTGCTGAGTAATATTCCATTGTATATATGTCCACATCTTCTTTACCCATTCACCTGTTGATGGACACTTAGGTTGCTTCCATATCCTGATTATAATAAATACAGCTGCAATGAACATTTTGCTACATGACTCTTTTTGAATTATGGTTTTCTCAGGGTATGTGCCCAGTAGTAGGATTGCTGGGTCGTATGGTAGTTCTATTTGTAGTTTTTTAAGGAACCTCCATACTGTTCTCCATAGTGGCTGTATCAAGTTACATTCCCACCAGCAGTGCAAGAGGGTTCCCTTTTCTCCACACCCTATCCAGCATTTATTGTTCCTAGATTTTTTTTGATGATGGCCATTCTGACCAGTGAGAGATGATATCTCATTGTAGTTTTGACTTGCATTTCTCGAATGATTAATGATGTTGAGCATTCTTTAATGTGTTTTTTGGCAATCTGTATATCTTCTTTGGAGAAATGTCTATTTAAGTCTTCTGCCCATTTTTGGATTGGGTTGTTGGTTTTTCTTATTATTGAGCTGCATGTGTTGCTTATAAATTTTGTAGATTAATCCTTTGTCAGTTGCTGAATTTTCAACTGTTTTCTCCCATTCTGAGAGTTGTCTTTTGGTCTTGTTTATGGAATCCTTTGCTTTGCAAAAGCTTTTAAGTTTCATTAGGTCCCATTTGTTTATTTTTGTTTTTATTTCATTTCTCTAGGAGGTGGGTCAAAAAGGATTTTGCTGTGATTTATGTCATAGAGTGTTCTGCCTATGTTTTCCTCTAAGAGTTTGATAGTGTCTGGCCTTACATGTAGGTCTTTAACCCATTTTGTGTTTATTTTTGTGTATGGTGTTAGGGAGTGTTGTAATTTCAAACTTTTACATGTACCTGTCCAGTTTTCCCAGTACCACTTATTGAAGAGGCTGTCTTTTCTCCACTGTATGTTCTTGCCTCCTTTAACAAAGATAAGGTGACCATATGTGTGTGGATTTATCTCTGGACTTTCTATCCTGTTCCATTTATCTATATTTTTGTTTTTCTTGCCAGTACCATACTGTCTTGATTACTCTAGCTTTGTAGTATAGTCTGAAGTCAGGGAGCCTGATTCCTCCAGTTCCATTTTTCATTCTCAAGATTGGTTTGGCTATTTGGGGTCTTTATGTTTACATACAAATTGTGAAATTTTTTGTTCTAGGTCTGTAAAAAATGCCAGTGGTAGTTTGATAGGGATTGCAATGAATCTGTAGGTTGCTTTGGGTAGTAGAGTCATTTTCACAGTGTTGGTTCTTCCAATCCAAGAAGATGTTATATCTCTCCATCTATTTGTATCATCTTTAATTTCTTTCATCGGTGTCTTATAATTTTCTGCATACAAGGCTTTTGTCTCCTTAGGTAGGTTTATTCCTATATATTTTATTCTTTTTGTTGCAATGGTAAATGGGAGTGTTTTCTTAATTTCACTCTCAGATTTTTCATCATTAGTGTATAAGAATGCCAGAGATTTCTGTGCATTAATTTTGTATCCTGCTACTTTACCAAATTCATTTATTAGCTCTAGTAGTTTTCTCGTAGTATCCTTAGGATTCTCTGTGTATAGTATCGTGCCATCTGCAAACAGTGACAGCTTTACTTCTTCTTTTCCGATTTGGATTCCTTTTATTTCTTTTTCTTCTCTGATTTCTGTGACTAGAACTTCCAAAACTATGTTGCATAAGAGTGGTGACAGTGGGCAACCTTGTCTTGTTCCTGATCTTAGTGGAAATGGTTTCAGTTTTTCACCATTGAGGATGATGTTGGCTGTGGGTTTTTCATATATGGCCTTTATTATGTTGAGGAAAGTTCCCTCTATGCCTACTTTCTGCAGAGTTTTTATTATAACTGCATGTTGAATTTTGTTAAAAGCTTTCTCTGCATTGATTGAGATGATGATATGGTTTTTCTCTTTCAGTTTGTTGATATGGTGTATCTCGTTGTTTCATTTGCATATATTGAAGAATCCTTGCATTCCTGGAATAAACCCCACTTGTTCATGGTGTATGATCCTTTTAATGTGCTGTTGGATTCTGTTTGCTAGTATTTTGTTGAGGATTTTTGCATCTATGTTCATCAGTGATATTGGCCTGTAGTTTTCTTTCTTTGTGACGTCTTTGTCTGGTTTTGGTATCAGGGTGATGGTGGCCTCGTAGAATGAGTTTGGGTGTGTTCTTCCCTCTGCTATCTTTTGGAAGTGTTTGAGAAGGATAGGTGTTAGCTCTTCTCTAAATGTTTGATAGAATTCGCCTGTGAAGCCATCTGGTCCTGGGCTTTTGTTTGTTGGAAGATTTTTAATCACAGTTTCAATTTCAGTGCTGGTGATTGGTCTGTTCATATTTTCTATTTCTTCCTGGTTCAGTTTCAGCAGGTTGTGCATTTCTAAAAATTTGTCCGTTTCTTCCAGGTTGTCCATTTTATTGGCATACAGTTGCTTGTAGTAATCTCTAATAATCTTTTTTATTTCTGCAGTGTCCATTGTTATTTCTCCTTTTACATTTCTAATTCTATTAATTTGAGTCTTCTCCATTTCCTTCTTGATGAGATATTCTGGTTAATGTTTTATCAATTTTGTTTATCATCTCAAAGAACCAGCTTTGATTTTATTGATCTTTGTTACCATTTCCTTCATTTTTTTTCATTTATTTCTGATCTGATTTTTATGATTTCTTTCCCTCTGCTAAATTTGGGGATTGTTTGTTACTCTTTCTTTAATTGCTTTAGGTGCAAAGTTAGGTTGTTTATTTGAGATGTTTCCTGTTTCTTAAGGTAGGATTGTATTGCTATAAACTTCTCTCTTAGAACTGCTTTTGCCGTATCCCATAGGTTTTCAGTCGTCGTGTCACCAATGTTATTTGTTTCTAAGTATTTTTTGATTTCCTCTTTGATTTCTTCAGTGATCACTTCGTTATTAAGTAGTGTATTGTTTAGCTTCCATGTGTTTGTATTTTTTACAGATCTTTTCCTGTAATTGATATCTAGTCTCATAGAGCTGTGGTCAGAAAAGATACTTGATACGATTTCAATTTTCTTAAATTTACCAAGGCTAGATTTGTGACCTAAAATATGATCTATCCTATAGAATATTCCATGAGCCCTTGAGAAAAATGTGTATCCTGGTTTTTTTTGGATGAAATGTCCTATAAATATCTATTAAATCCATCTTGTTTAATGTATAATTTAAAACTGTGTTTCCTTATTTAGTTTCATTTTTCAAGATCTGTCCATTGGTGAAAGTGGGCTGTTAAAGTCCCCTACTATGATTGTGTTAGTGTCTATTTCCCCTTTTATGGCTGTTAGTATTTGCCTTACGTATTGAGGTCCTCCTACGTTGGGTGCATAAATATTTACAATTGTTATATCTTCTTCATGGACCTATCCCTAGATCATTATGTAGTGTTCTTCTTTGTCTCTTGTAATAGTTTTTATTTTAAAGTCTATTTTGTCTGATATGAGAATTTCTACTCCAGCTTTCTTCTGATTTCCATTTTCATGGAATATCGTTTTCCATCTCTTCACTTTCAGTCTGTATGTGTCCCTAGGTCTGAAGTGGGTCTCTTGTAGACAGCATATATATGGGTTCTGGTTTTGTATCCATTTAGCCAGTCTGTGTCTTTTGGTGGGAGCATTTAATCCATTTACATTTAAGGTAATTATCGATATGTATGTTCCCATTACCGTTTCCTTAATTGTTTCTAGTTTGTTTTTGTATGTCTTTTCCTTCTCTTGTGTTTCTTGCCTATAGAAATTCCTTTAGCATTTGTAGTAAGGCTGGCTTTGTGGTGCTGAAGTCTCTCAGCTTTGCTTGTCAGTAAAGGTTTTAATTTCTCCATCAAAACTGAATGAGATCCTTGCTTTGTAGAGTAATCTTGGTTGTAGGTTTTTCTCCATCACTTTAAATATGTCCTGCCACTCCCTTCTGGCTTACAGTGTTTGTGCTGAAAGATCAGCTGTTAACCATATGGGGTTCCCTTGTGTGTTATTTGTTGTTTTTCCCTTGCTGCTTTTAATATGTTTTCTTTGTATTTAATTTTTGATAGTTTGATTAATATGTGTGTTGATGTGTTTCTCTTTGTATTTATCCTCTATGGGAGTCTCTGTTGTTCCTGGACTTGATTAACTATTTCTTTTCCCATATTAGGGAAGTTTTCAACTATAATGTCTTCAAATACTTTCTCAATCTCTCTCTTTTTCTCCTCTTCTTCTAGTACCCTTATAATTTGAATGTTGGTGTGTTTAATATTTTCCCAGTGGTCTCTGAGACTGTCCTCAGTTCTTTTAATTCTTTTTTCTTTATTCTACTCTGCAGTAGTTATTTCCACTGTTTTATCTTCCAGGTCACTTCTCCGTTCTTCTGCCTCAGTTATTCTGCTCTTCATCCCATCTAGAGTATTTTTAATGTCATTTATTGTGAGGCTCATCATTGCTTGCTTCCTTTCTATTTCTTCTAGGTCCTTGTTAAATGTTTCTTTCATTTTGTCTATTCTATTTCCATGATTTTGGATCATTTTTACTATCATTACTCTGAATTCTTTTTCATGTAGACTGCCTATTTCCTCTTCATTTGTTTGGTCTGGTGGGTTTTTACCTTGCTCCTTCATCTGCTGTGTGTTTTTCTGTCTTTTCATTTTGTTTACCTTACTGTGTTTGTGGTCTCCTTTTGGCAGGCTGCAGGTTTGTAGTTCCCGGTTTTTTTTTTTAGTGTTTGTTCCTAGTGGCTAAGGTTGGTTCAGTGGGTTGAGTAGGTTTCCTGGTGGAGGGGACTACTTCCTGTGTTCTGGTGGATGAGGCTGGATCTTGTATTTCTGGTGGGCAGGTCCATGTCTGGTGGAGTGATTTGGGGTGTCTGTATCCTCATTATGATTTTAGGCAGCCTCTCTGCTAATGGATGGTGCTGTAGTCCTGTCTTGCTATTTATTGGGCATAGGGTGTCCAGCACTGTAGCTTGCTGGTCGTTGAGTGAAACTGGGTCTTGGTGTTGAGATGGATTTCCTTGTGAGATTTTTGCCATTTGATATTACGTGTAGCTGGGAGGTCTCTTGTGGACCAGTGTCCTGAACTTGATTTTCCCACCTCAGAGACACAGCTCTGATGCCTTTCTGGTGTACCAAGAGCCTTTAATCCACACAGCTAAGAATAAAAGGGAGAAAAAATAGAAAGGAATGGAAGGAAGGACGGAAGAAACGAAGAAAGGAAGGAAGGAAGGAAGGAGGGAAAGAAGGAAGGAAGGAAGAGAGGAAGGAAGGGAGAAAGGAAGGAAGGAAGAAAGGGGGGAAAAGGGAGCAAGAAAGAACTAAAGAAGATAAAATAAGTTAGGATATAATAAAGTTATTAAAATAAATAATAATTATTAAGAAGACAAATTTTTTAAAACAAAAAAACCCCTTGATGGTCAGAACCCTAGGACAAATGGTGAAAGCAAAGCTATACAGACAAAATCTCACATGGCAGCATACACATACACACTCACAAAAAGAGAAAAAGGGGAAAATAATAATATATCTTGCTCCCAAAGTCCACCTCCTCAACTTGGGATGATTAGCTCTCTATTCAGGTATTCCACAGATGCAGGGCACTTCAAGTTGATTGTGGAGATTTAATCCACTGCTTCTGAGGCTGCTGGGAGAGACCTCCCCTTCTCCTGTTTGTTCGCACAGCTCCTGGGGTTCAGCTTTGGACTTGGCCCCGCTTCTGTGTGTAGGTTGCCCAACGGCCTCTGCTCTTTGCTCAGACAGGCCGGGGTTAAAGGAGCAGCAGATTTGGGGGTTCTGGCTCAGGCCGGGGGGAGGGAGGGGTACTGATGCTGGGTGAGCCTGTAGTGGCAGAGGCCGGCATGATGTTGCACCAGCCTAAGGTGTGCTGTGCGTTCTCCCAGGGAAGTTGTTCCTGGATCCCAGGACCTGGGCAGTGGCGGGCTGCACAGCCTCCCGGGAGGGGAGGTGTGGTGAGCGACCTGTGCTCACACAAAGGCTTCTTGGTGGTGGCAGCAGCAGCCTTAGCATCTCATGCCAGTCTCTGATGTCTGCACTGATAGCCATGGCTGGAGCCGTTCTGAACTCCTTAACATGGTGAGCTTAATCCCCTCTCCTCTCGCACCAGGAAACAAAGAGGCAAGAAAAAGTCTCTTGTTTCGTTGCAGATTAACGCCCATCTCTGGAGCTCCTTTAAGTGGCACGCTTAATCACCTCTCCTCATGCCCCAGGAAGCAAAGATGGGAGAAATGGTCTATTACCTCTGCAGCAGCTCCAGACTTCTCCCGGACGCCCTCCTGGCTAGCCATGGTGCACTAACCCCTTCAGGCTGTGTTTATACAGCCAACCCCAGTCTTCTCCTGGCTTCCAACTGAAGACCAAGTCTCAGCTACCAGCCCCCACCTGTCCCAGTGGGTGAGGAGACAAGGCTCTCAGGCTGGTGAGTGCTGGTCAGCACCAATCCTCTGCAGGAATCTCTCCACTTTGCCCTCCACAACCTGTTACTGTGCTCTCTTCCATGGCTCTGAAGCTTCCCCCTCCACCACATGCAGTCTCCGCCCATTAAGGGGCTTCTAGTGTGTGGGAACATTTCCTCCTTCACAGCTCCCTCCCACTGGTGCAGGTCCCATCCTTATTTTTTTGTCTCTGTTTATTCTTTTTTCTTTTGCCCTACCCAGGCCCATGGGGAGTTCCTTACCTTTTGGAAGGTCTGAGGTCTTCTGCCAGCTTCAGTGGGTGGTCTATAAGAGCAGTTCCACGTGTAGATGTATTTCTGATATATCTGTGGGGAGGAAGGTGTCTTACTCTTCTGTCATCTTCTCTTTTTCTTTAAATCACCTTTATTGGTGGGATGAGCAACTAGTGGGGTCTTGGTCCCTCAATCAGAAGTCAGACCAGAGGGCCTGGTGTGGGTGCACAGAGTCTAGGATGCTGAACCACTAGAGATTTCCCAGCCCCAGGGAAGATTAACTGCCAAGAGCTCTCACAGAGACCTTCTGAATCCAATGCCCAACTGCACCCAACTGCCAGCAGCTCCCAGCACTGGATGCCTCACACCAAACAACAAACAAGACAGGAACACAAAACCCACCCATCAGCACACAGACTACCTTAAGGAATATTGAGCTCACAGACACCCCAAAACACACCACCTGATATGGCCCTGCTGATCAGAGGGAAAAGATTCAGTTCCATCCACCACAATGTAGGCACCAGTCCCTGCCATCAGGAAGCCTACACAAGACACTGGACCAACCACACCACTGGGGGCAGAGAATAGAAGGAAGAGGAACTACGACCCTGCAGCCTAGGGAAAGGAGAACATAAATACAGTTAATTAGACAAAATGAGATGAGAGAGAAGTACCTTACATGTAAAGGAGCAAGATAAAAACCCAAAAGATCAAATAAATGAATAAGAAATAGGCAAACTACCTGAGAAGTAATTCAGAGTAATGATAGTAAAGATGATCCAAAATCTTTGAAATAGAATAAATATAAGAAACATTTAACAAGGACCCAGAAGAACTAAAGAGCAAATAAACAGTAATGAAAAACACCATAAATAAAATTTTAAAAGCTCTAGAAGGAAGCAATAGCAGAATAAAAGTGGCAGAAGAATGGGTAAGTGAGCTGCAAGATAGAATGCTGGAAATAACTGCTGCAGAGCAGAATAAAGAATGAAAAGAATGCAGAACAGTCTCAAAGACCTATGGGAAAATATTAAGCACACCAACATTCGAATTATAGATGTCCCAGAACAAGAAGAAAAAAAGAAAGGGTCTGAGAAAATATTTGAAGAGATTATAGTTGAAAATTTCCCCAATATGTGAAAATAAATAGTCAATCAAGTCCAGGATGGGCAGAGAGTCCCAAACATGATAAACCCAGGAGAAACATGCCAAGAAATATATTAATCAAACTAACAAAAATTAAACACAAAGAAAAAATATTAAAAGCACCAAGGGAAAAACAACAAATAATATACAAAGGAATCCCCAGAAGGTTAACAGCTTATCATTCATAGAAACTCTACAAGCCAGAAGGGAGTGGCAAAATATATGTAAAGTGATGAAAAGGAAAAACCTACAATGAAGATTATTCTACCCATCTAGGATCTCAATCAGATTTGACAGAGAAATCAAAAGCTTTACAGACAAGGAAAAGTTAAGAGAATTCAGCAACACCAAACCAGTTTTACAACAAATGTGAAAGAAACTTCTCTAGGCAGGAAACACAAGAAGAGGAAAAGACTTACAAAGAAAACCCAAAACAATTAGGAAAATGGAAATAGGAACATACATATCAATAACTACCTTAAATGTAAATGGATTAAATACCTCAACCAAAAGACACAGACTGGCTGAACGGACCCAAAACCAGACCCATATATATGGTGTCTACCAGAGACCCACTTAAGACCTAGGGACACAAACAGACTGAAAGTGAGGGGATGGAAAAAGATATTCCATGCAAATGGAAATCAAAAGAAAGATGGAGTTGCAATACTCACATCAGATGAAATATATTTTAAAATAAAGACTATTATTAAAGACAAGGAAGGACACTGTATAATGATCAAGGGATCAATCCAAGAAGAAGATATAACAATTGTAAATATTTATGCACCCAACGTAGGAGGACCTCAATACGTAAGGCAAATACTAACAGCCATAAAGAGGGAAATCAACAGTAATACAATAATAGTAGGGCCTTTAACACTCCACTTACACCCATGGAAGATAATCCAAACTGAAAATAAATAAGGAAACACAAGCTTTAAATGACAAATTAAACCAGATGGACTTAATTGATATTGATAGGACATTCCATCCAAAAACAACAGAATACACTTTCTTCTCAAGTGCACACAGAACATTCTCCAGGATATGTCACATCTTGGGTCACAAATCAAGCCTTGGTAAATTTAAGGAAATTGAAATTGTATCAAACATCTTTACTGACCACAGTGCTATGAGACTAGATATCAATTAAAGGGAAAAAACTGTAAAAAACGCAAACACATGGAGGCTGAAAAATACACTACTGAACAACCAAGAGATCACTGAAGAAACCAAAGAGGAAATTAAAAATTACCTAGAAACAAATGACAATGGAAACATGATGACCCAAAACCTATGGGATGAAGCAAAAGCAGTTCTAAGAGGGAAGTTTTAGCAATACAATCCTACCTCAAGAAACAAGAAAAATTTCAAATAAACAACCTAATCTTACAGCTAAAGCAATTAGAGAAAGAAAAATAAACAAACAAAATACCCCAAAGTTAGCAGAAGGAAAGAAATCATAAAGATCAGATCGGCAATAAATGAAAAAGAATTGAAGGAACCAGTAGCAAAGATCAATAAAACTAAAAGCTCATTCTTTGAGAAGATAAACAAATTGATAAACCATTAAACATACTCATCAGGAAAAAAAGGGAGAAGACTGAAACCAACAGAATTACAAATGAAAAAGGGGAAGTAACATCTGACACCACAAAAATACAGAAGGTCATGAGAGACTACTACAAGCAACTATATGCCAATAAAATGGACAATGTGGAAGAAATGGATGAATTCTTAGAAATGTAAAACCTCCAAGACTGAACCAGGAAGAAATAGAAATCATGAACAAATTACAAGCACTGAAATTAAAATTGTGATTAAAAATCTTCCCCAAAACAGAAACCTAGGGCCAGATGGCTTCACGCTAATTCTATCACACAGTGAGAGAAGAGCCAACACCTACCCTTCTCAAACTCTTCCAAAATATAACAGAGGTAGGAAAATTCCCGAACTCATTCTAGGAGGACACCATCACCCTGACACCAAAACTAGACAAAGATGTCACAAAAAAAGAAAATTACAGGCCAACATCACTGATGAACATAGATGCAAAATCCTCAACAAAATACTAACAAACAGACTCCAAGAGCACATTGAAAGGGTCATACACCATGATCAAGTGGGTTTATTCAGGGAATGCAAGGATTCTTCAATATACACAAATCAAACAATGTGATATACCATATTAACAAACTGAAGTATAAAAATGATATGATAATTTCAATACATGCAGAAAAAGATTTTGACAAAATTCAACTCATTTATGATAAAAACTCTCAGAAAAGTGGGCATGGAGGAAACCTACCTCAACATAATAAAAGCTATATATGAAAAATCATTCATATTTGAATGATTCACAGCCAACAAATCATTCACAGCCCACATCATTCTCAATGGTGAAAAACTGAAAGCATTTCCTCTAAGATCAGGAAGAAGACAAGGTTGCCTACTCTCACAACTATTATTCCACATAGTTTTGGAAGTTTTAACCATGGCAATCAGAGAAGAAAAAATAATAAAATGAATCCAAAGTGGAAAAGAAGAAGTAAAACTGTCATTGTTTGCCAAAGATATGAAAATCCTAAAGATGTCACCAGAAAATTGCTAGAGCTACTCAGTGAATTTGGTAAAGTAGCAAGATACAAATTTAATGCACAGAAATCTCTATCAATCCTATATGCTAACAATGAAAAATCAGAAAAAGAAATTAATAAACACTCCCATTTACCATTGCAACAAATAGAATAGATACCTAGGAGTAAACCTACCTAAGGTGGCAAAGACCTGCATGCAGAAAACTATAAGACACTGATGAAAGAAATCAAAGATGAAACTGATGGAAAGATATACCATGTTCATGGATTGGAAGAATCAACACTGTGAAAATGACTATACTACCCAAAGCAATCTACAGATTCAATGCAATCCCTGTCAAATTTCTAATGAAATTTTTCACAGAACTAGAACAAACAATTTTACAATTAGTATGGAAACACTAAAGATCCTGAATAGCCAATGCAACCTTGAAAAAGAAAAATGGAGCTGTTAGAATCAGGCTTTCTGACTTCAGACTATTCTACAAAGCTACAGGAATCAAGACAGTATGGTACTGGCAAAACAACAGAAATATAGATCAATGGAACATGATAGAAAGCCCAGAGGTAAACCCATTCACATATGGTCACCTTATCTTTGACAAAGAGTGCAAAAATATACAATTGGAGAAAAGACAGCCTCTTCAATAAGTGGTACTGGGGAAACTGGACAGCTACATCTAAAAGAATGGAATTATATAACTTCCTAACACTATACACAAAAATAAACTCAAAATGGATTAAACACCTAAAGATAAGGCCAGACACTATAAATCTCTTAGAGGAAAACATAGGCACCACACGATATGACATAAATTGCAGCAAGATCTTTTTTGACCTACATCCTAGAGTAATGGAAATAAAATAAAAAATAAATGGGATATAATTAAACTTAAAAGATTTTGCAAAGCAAAGGAAACCATAACCAATACCAAAACACAACCCTTAGAATGGGAGAATGTATTTGCAAATGAGGCAACTGACAAAGGATTAATCTCCAAAATATACAAGCAACCCATGAAACTCAATATCAGAACAAACAATCCAATCCAAAAATTTGTGGAAGACTTTAATAGACATTTCTCCAAAGAAGACATATAGATTGTCAACAAAACATGATAAGATTCTCATCACTAAACATTAGAGAAATGCAAATCAAAACCAAATGAGGTATCACCTCACACCAGTCAGAATGGCCATCATACACAAATCTACAAACTCTAAATGCTGCAGACGGTGTGGAGAAAATGGCACCCTCCTGCACTGTTGGTGGGAATGTAAATTAGTACAGTCACTAGGGAGAAAAGTATGGAGGTTCCTTAAAAAACTAAAAATAGCACTACCATATGACCCAGTAATCCCACTACTGGGCATATACCCTGAGAAAACCATAATTCATAAATATAGGTGTACCACAATGTTCATTGAAGCAGTATTTACAATGGAAGTTGCCTAAATGTCAATTGACAGATGAATGGATAAAGAAGATGTGGCACATATATACAATGGAATATTACTCAGCTATATAAAGGAGCAAAACTGAGTTATTTGCAATGAGGTGGTTGGACCTAGAGCTTGTCATACAGAGTGAAGTAAGTCAGAAAGACAAAAGCAAATACTGTATGCTAATGCACATATATGGAATCTGAAAAAATGGTATTGATGAACTTAATGATAGGGCAAGAATAAAGACACAGATGTAGGGAACAGACTTGAGGACACAGTGGGGAAAGCAGAAGCTGGGACAAAGTGAGAGAATAGAATTGACATATATACATTACCAAATGTAAAATGGATGGCTAGTGGGAAGCTGTTGCATAGCACAGGGAGATCAGCTTGAAGCTTTGTCACCACCTAGAGGAGCAGGATAGGGAGGGTGGGAGGGAAATGCAAAAGGGAGGGGTTATGGGGATACATGTATACATATAGCTGATTCACTTTTTTGTTGTCCTGCAGAAACTCCCACAACATTTTAAAGCAATTATACTCCAATAAAGATATTAAAAATATATATATTTTGGTCCCAAGTACAATGCTTTAGGTAGTTCTAGCCAGAACTTATCCATGGTAAGACAGAAGGCTTTAAAATGTAAGTCTCTTGCTTTGTGATGCCCATATTACAATAATCAAAGTGCATTGGTTATGGTGGTTCACACCCAAACCAGTTTTTGTGATCCAAAACTATTTATTCATGCTTGGTCTGAAACACCTTCCCAATTTTATCCCAATTTACTTAATTGACATAAATTTCTACTTATTATATGTCCATTTTTCATCCCCACCAACCAAATCAGTGGTTCTCAAACTAAAAGTAGTAAACAAATCACATGAGTATAATTTTGTTTCAACAAAGATTGAGGGCCCCCCTGCAAATCTATTGAAACAGAATTCCTGGATGTAGAATCCCAGAATCTGAGATTCCGTTGTAGATGTTCTTTATATTCCACTTTGAGAAAAATTAATTTGGACCTGTGTTTCTCAAGATTTAATGTATTTATTAATAACCTAAGGATTATAATAAAATATTGCTTCTAATTTAGTATGATTGGGTCTGAGATTCTGTATTTTTTAAAAAGATACTAGGTCTAGTCAAGGCTGCAGGTGTGTGGAATACTCTGTGAGTAGCAAGGCCTTAGAAACAATGCCCAGTTCACAGCAGAGCTTAATAACATGGTGTTAATTGAAAAAGAACCCATGTCTGTGCCTACACTAGCTTTAAGCTGTCTACCACCTTCTACATTGCAATTTAAATCTCCTGTGCACATTAAATTCTCTTAACAACTCTTTCCTCCATAAAAGAAAGGATCCTATTTATATTTTCCCCAAAGCACCTAGCATATCAGAGAAATAGAATAATTTATTGTAAATGAATGTATAAACCAAAGAATATCTAACAAACTGATATGGGGGTCAGGGCAAGCTACCCCCAAAGGCACCACTTTGGCACATGTTTACTTTGAATTAAAGTTACTTTAGAAGCAACTGGTGTAAGAAGGATACTCTCACCCTCCTTTGTCCTCCTGAAAGGAAATAAATCTCCCATGTGAATGGTGTGCCCTCCCTGCACCAGGAGATAGAGACATCCTTATCACCAGAGACAAGAAATTCAGCAATGAAAAGACTGTATATAAACAAACTTATTACTTCTTTATTAACTTACTACTCCCTTAAGCCCAAACATCTTTGTTTTGTCAGTTCTTCAGAAATTTATTTATTTATTTATTTGTCTAAAATGTGTGAAAGCTACCTGACTTGGTCACTTCCTTGAATTTCATATTTCTATGATCTCCTATATCTATGAATTAAATTTATTTCTCCTGTTGATCTATTTTATGTCAATTTAATTATTAGACCAGCCAAAGAACCTAGAAGAGGAGAAAATAAAAGTTTTCCACTACTACACGACAAATTAACAAACCAAAAAGAACATACTAAACTAGTATAGGTCCTTTGGGACCACATTCCTAAATGATAACTAACAAATACATATTGCACTTATCAGATGAGATGGGGCCTTTTCAACTATTTCTAAGAACAAAGATTGTTTAGGAACACTGGATAAATTAAATATCTGATAACTTTTATGTTTTTAATTACCCCCCTCAACCACCATCTCTCATCATGATAACTTCATAGGTTTGATGCATTTTTGAGTTGAAAGGATCAACCAAAGACTAACATTTTTATTTTTAAAAGTGGGAAAGTTGAGTCTCACAAAGTTTGCATTACTTGCCCAAGATTCAACAGCGAGTTAGTAAGGCAAATATAATTAACACTCCCGATATACTCAATTGATGTCTGATTTCTAAAAGTAAGACAGGAAATCTGTTAACTCAGAACTGTGTAGCAAGTTCCCAGATAAGCCTCTTTTATAGTAAATACCAGTCAAAATCAATAGGCTCATTACTCTGTCAACATTGCTATAGTGATGGTATCTATTAAGGGAAGATGTATAAGGAAATACAAATGATTTTAGATTAAGTAGAACCCAGAAATTCCAGACATAGTGTTGTGAAGTTTTTTAGATATTTTTTGATTTTTAGTTGTGAAGGCTTTCTAGTTACTTCATAATTTTGGAAGATTTCCTGTTCCTGATTAAGATTATAAGCTGATGTGCATTAGAGCACCATGGAATCTTCTTAAACTGAAATGGATATGGGAGACTGGAAGAAAGATGAGTTTTGGAGTCAGACAGGACTGGTGTCTAAACCTTAGTTCCTCAATTACCAGCAATATTGAAGTCTTAAAATATTATGATTAAAATGTAATAATTTCAATATATACAGATAACAATATTTCAAAAAACAGGATATTTCTGCACTGAATGTTCAGTTAAGGCAATTTTAATTATCCCTCTACACAATCTTGCCCTAATTATTTAGCTACTTTTATTCTCTACTGCTGAAAAAACCCTATATTTTTAGTAGCCCATGACAAGATGGGTTTATTTTTTCCATCCATCTGTGGTCCTGTTCCTTTCCCTTATTTTCATATTTAGGGCATTTCTTCCTTGTATAGTTAAACTCTCTCCTTGCTACTTTTTAACTTTTAAAATTAAAGTCCCTCTGATCCAAAAAAATCAACTCCATCCTCCTCTCCAACTCCATCACTTTTCAGTAAGATGACCACTACTGTCACCTTTTCCAAACATGTCATATTGCCCTTCTCTAGCTACAATAACACCATCAGACCCTTACTGATTTCCATATCCAGATTTTACAGAGAAAATTTTGGTGATCACTCTCCTTACTTATAACCACTCTATTCCTCCTCAACAAACTTTTATCTAACTGCAATGAAAAATGCCCTTTCTGAGGGTACTACTGACCCCTTGGTCTAAAATGAATGGTCAATTTTTAGCTCTGATCTTAGTTCATTTCTTACTGTCTATTCTTTCTTCACTTTCGTGACTCCACACTTGCCTATTAAAGAGTTCTTATTATTTTTAGCATACCTTCTGGACACTTCAATTGGCTTGTTTTTTTCTTTTGAACTCTGAAATATTGATATTGTGTAGATTTTCACTATTGGTCTTCTGCCTTCCTCATATTACACACTATCCCTAAAAGATAATATGCATTGACATGTTTTTTAACCACACTCTTCCCCCTCAAGATACTGATTACTCTAAAATGTCTACCTTCAAATTGTACATCTTTTTCAAAGTATTGACATTTTATATTAACTTGCAAAGTATTGAAGTGTTATATGCACTTGCTTGCTGATCATAAACATTCAAATATCCCACAGGCACCTCTCCTCAATATGTTCATTTGGAGCACATTATTTTTCCCTTCAGTCTATTCAGTCTCTCACTTCCTCTAGTTAAATTAATAACAGTATAAATTGCAGATTTTCCTAAACTAGAACCCTGAGCACCATTCTAGATGTCTTCTTTGTCTGTCCTTCACTCTCACTTCCAATCAGCCAAGTCCTATCGATTTATTATCACAAGTAGTTACCTAAACCAGTGCTTCTCAAACTTGAGTAGGTATCATAATTACCTGGGAGCTTAGAAAAAAATTCCAATATCTAGTAGCCAACTCAGACCAGTCAGTGTAGAGCCTCTATTGATGGGGCCTGAGTAGTGGTATATTTTAACCAGCTATATTTATATGTGTTTGAAACTATGTTTTCTCCTGTCCCATTGCTCTATTGTAGGTCTTCATTATCTCTCAGTTATTACAGTAGTGTATTTATTATACCTTGTCTCTTCTCCCATCTGCCTCAACACTTTCCTCCTCACAGGTACCAGTGAGTTCTACCTTAAAAAATTCTCAAAAAAAGTCTTTTTATATTCTGTTCTATTCTTTAAAAGTTTTATAGTTCTTTTACATAATTGCTAAGGTCCTTAAAGATCCAGTCTCTGCCTTTCTCTCCTGACTCATAATTGTTGTTTGATGTTTTCCACACTCATCAGGGTGTATCTTATTCACATACTTTTTCTTACCTTGTTTCCTTTCTATGCTTTTATTCCCAGAGATCTCATGTCTCCCTGTTGGGCAAAGCAGTCAAGAATGTAGTCTTTCCATGACTGCTACTTGGTCATATAAGAATGGGCCTTGAGCCATAAACACTTCCTTACCAAGGGATAAAGACCCCATACAGCCTGTGTTGGGCTTGTCACCTTGTGTAGAAATATGTTTCCCTCTTACATGCTTAATGAGTCTTCCTTTGTTCTGCTTAAGCCTGTTTACCAACGGCCTTTGGGCATGTCCCCAAAACTTCGTAGGGTGGGGGTTGGTATCCTTCTACTGAAACAAGAGAAGGGTGCATGTAGGCAAATTATCCTGTATTGGCTGCCTGGAGATCCATGCTTCCCACTACTAAAGCTGATCTTTCTTTCTTCTCTATGTAAGTAAAGAGTTGTTTCACCAGGTGCTTGACTACATTGTGGTTTTCTTGGAGACTCGAATACCAAGATACAAAGGACAGCAGTGTTTGGACTTCTATTCTTGGTGGTCAGCATGGTGATGATCTTTACTATCCTCCATGTAGTCATAATCTTCTCCTGGGATTGGTAACTCGTACCTATTTTTTTTCTCCCATGGGATTGATAACCAGTACACAGTGTTCTGCTCAATATACTCTCTTAGCATCATTTGGCTTGCTGAATCTTACTAACCAGTTAAGTTTCTAAATAACTTATCTCCTTTGAGAAGATTTCCTTAGGTCACCTTTTATACTAGATTAGGTCCCTTCCATAGTGCTCATTTCTATAGTTGAACTTGCCTCACTATATTGTAATAATTTATATAAGTATCTGTTTTCTACCAGAATTACTTGAGATTGGTGATTTATTCTTTTGTGAATCTACAGCACAGCTTCAGTGTTTTAGTCTCTAGTATTTATTAAATACTTGACTGAATTTGTTAATCGGTGGATTTATCAGTTTGCTTCTTTTTTATGAGTCTATCAGAATATTTTATTTGCACTTGACTTGTTGCCTAAAGCTGTCAGTGAATAAGTAAAATATGTCCTTGAGGTCTCATTCTCTCTTTCCCAAAAGCCTTCCTCAGGCTTTTCACATATTACAAATTCATTGTTTTCCACCTTTACCTGTGCAATGTCTTCCTCTTATTGTATGTATTTAAGTAAAGCCATCTTTGTTGTCGTGAATTAAAACCATAAATTATATAATTTAAGGGTTTATTTAATTTAAAATATTTAATATCTTATTTAAAATTACAAAGAATAGATACAAGAAATGAAATTTATAATAAAATATATTTTAGTAGGTAAAATCATGAAGATTGCTTTACTAGAAGTCACAATGAAGTAGAGGTACAAACACACTTATGTAGATTCAGCAATAATGTGACATCTACAAATGCAGGCCAATAGTGGTGTGTTATGTTTGTGAAACAAAACAACAAATATCATTATTACCACAAGTACCATGTATTTCTGAAATTGGGGAAAATTTTGCTAAATGATTCAAAGTAACAATTTGACTGACTTTTTCATTGCTTTACTGCCAAGGTCACTGTATAGGAAAATCATGGACAAGGTGTGTTTATATAAAATGGAATTAGATTGTAGACTCAAGTAAACTCTTTCTGAATGCCCAGCAAGGCATTTGAAAGTGAAGAAAGGATTGGGACAAATCCACATATCACAACATTTAGCATCCCTATCCCACTCATTAAGTGACATTAATTACCCCAAAACATTGGGAGACAAAATTTTTAAAATACCCCCAAATTTTCAGATTTCTTCCTTGGCAGTGCTAAGTTCTCTCTACATTCTTCCACGCCCCACCTCAACCCATCCTGATCACCTGTCCTTACTTTACATCATTTTCTTATCTCATTTAGTATTTCTCTCCATGCTCATTCTATCTACACTTGATAAACTAATCCATGTTAAATTGTGGCTGATTAATAATGGTCCAAGCTAAAAATTTCAAGCTCTACAGATACCATGTGAGGGAGGCAGCTTTACATTGGCAGGAAAGGCAGAAGGAAATGTGTGGGAGGTTTCTCTGCTCCACTCTTCATACAAATAGCTATGATTAAGAAAATTCTGGAACATTACCAAAGCTTTGAGATGTACCAATTTGGGAATGGGTTTGGGAGTTTTAATCCCCATTCTTCCATTAATAACCTAATGTTGCAGCATCAACTAAGAGTTTTTGATGGCAAATAATTTTAAAGATAAACAGAACAAACAAATATTTTAAAAATGATTAGACCATAGTAATCATATAAAATCAAGGAAGGGCACACTAACTGCTTATATTTTTTAGGTGGAGTTAACTTCAGAGCTTGATTTATGCTAAAACTACTTCTGAGTGTGTGTAACCTAAATAAAGGATTTTGCAAATCTGTGGAATTTGTTTTAACCTTTATATCTGTAGCTTTGTAGTAGAGTTCTCTGGAGGTTTTAGCTGTAATTAATACTTTTCAGCTGAAAACTAGTCTTTCGTAGGCTTACCTGAGAAAAAGAAACCTAAAACCTTTCTAAATCTCTGCTAAAACCATACACATTTCTCTGCAGTGACATTTAAGAATGTCCTCACTTCAAAAAGCTCAAGTTCTAATTTCTCTCATGTAATAATTTAATTGCCCCTCTTGTAATAAAGCCCACTTTAAGCTGTTTCAAGGTACTCTACATGTTCTCTCAGAATTTTCTTGTTTGTTTTTATTTTTTCCTGTGATTCTGGTAAATCAGCCTTAGATTAGAGCAGAATCCTTCAGTATTTCACAAAGCACTTACCCAATTCTGATTTTTCATCTAAATAAGAGTTCTTAGAAAACTGCATTTTTGTTGAGTAAGAGTGCAAAGGGCAGGGATGAATGGTAGAAAGTATAATAAACAGAACAATGAATGACAAAAAATGTCATTTTTTGAGTTTTGAGCTCTATTCACGTGCTAAATTATCTTTATAGTGTTTCTTCTGGTAAATAGGACTTAAAATACATAATCAAGTTCTTTACCATCAAAATTCTGTGATAGCCAACAAGATGTGGATTGATTTAAAGATTTAAATGCAAATTCTTGTTTTTGGTGGTGCTTCAAGAATAGCTGCTCTAACTCTAACACAATCTTTGATAGTTTGATGAATACTAGTTTAAGCAAAGATAAAACTATCTGCACAAACTTTCAATTTGGTATCCAAAGGGGTCAATTCAGAGGCTTCTAAACAATTTTTCCTACAACCAAAATGTTTCACTCTGCTACTCCTAGAGACATCAATGTGTAGACACATGCCATCTGTTTTGCTGAAGCTTCAGCTAGAAGAAAACATACCTACTATTGGATTTAAGCCAAGATGAAATACAGCAAACACTGGCAAGGATTAGTCACTTGGAAAAAATATTGATTGCACACTCCTGTGAACAGGTGCCTGACCAAGGCAATCTGGACATGCAAATGGACTGAAAGACACAGCAACTGGCTTTGGAGAGTACATAATAGAGTACAAGAGATATAGGGAGTTGTTGGTTCAGAAAGTTTAGTGAACATAAAAATCACATAGATAATTTGTAAAAAGTGCTTATGAATCAGTCCCACCCGTTGAGTTTATGATTACTAAATCTTGCATAAGTTCAGTGTTTCTGAAGTAGTTGAACAGTTTCACGTTTTCTAAAATAAATAAATAATTTTTTTTAAATAAATAATATGGCCTGGTAGAAAGGAATAAGTCACATAGTAAGATCTGAATTTATTATTGCTGTTTTACATGTAGTTACAATAAATATTAAAGAGAAGTTATTCATGACACATTAAAGAATAGAAAGGCATACTCTATTTAAGACCATTTCAACAAGGTAGGAAACACTACAATGGGGTTTTGCAGTAGAAGAGATTGGGATCAACTCCAAATACAAGAGTATTCTTGTTGAAAATAATTTCTTCATAAACTACATGAGGGGTTGTGGAGTATGGGAACCCAATCACATGCCAAGGGTGATTAGCAATGGAGGCTGGAAGATTCAACTAAATTGATTTAGTCAGATTCTTGCTAAAATTGAACAATGCCAAGATGAAAACAGAGGTTCAAAAGTCATGACCTATTTGAGAAGTGATTTCACAGGAACCTGAAGTTTGGCTAAGGAAAGAACCTCTGTTATAAACAGTAAATAATTACCAAAAAAAAAAAGGGATAATTGTACTCTCTATCATCATTGCTGTAGAGCCTCAAACTAGTTTAACAAACTTTTCTACTATAGGAACAAATCATTTTGCCTATGTTCTATACAAATAGTCTTTATAATCTCATTTATCAAACAGAATTCTATAATATAAAAAGAGAGTTGAGAGTAACTGATATAATACAGTTGTTGGTGGGATTTTAAAAGTACTGATAGTCATCATTGTAAGTTTCAGAATAAACTGTAATTGAGCCAATAGATCTCAAATTCTGCTCAATATTGAAATCACCTGGAGAGCTTAAAAAATGTTTTGATGCCTAAATTTCATCCCTAGAGATTCTAATTTAATTGGTATAGGGTTCAACTTGGGTGTCTCATTTTTTTTTAATGTCCTAGGTTATTCTAAATTGTACACAAATTTGAGACTACTGCTTGAAACCAACCTCTTACCCAAACAAAGCCAAATTACAAACAATATTCAGTGATCATATTTCTTCAATGAATGTTCACAATTGTTTTAACCTGTTTACTTTCTAAAATATTACAAATGTATGTTTTTGTTTATTTGTTTGTTTTGCTCAGAATTAACACATTGTTACTAAATTCAGCTAAGAATTGGTTTTGTATCTTTTTCATGTATCTAGTTTCTAGTGAAATAAAGTTGACCAAAGAAGGAGACACATATCTATTTGTTCTTTTAGAAAAAGAGAATAAGACCAGCCCTGATGAAGGACTGAGAACTAGAATACTGACTCTTGGGTAGACCAGTAGCTGTCAAGTTTTGAGCTCCTAAATAGGAGATTTTTGAATAGAGGGAAGGAAAATAACAGTATAGTTTCTTGCTTCTTTCAGGTAGCCTAGCTTCCTAAAAGTGATGGTAAGGAGGTAGATATATTTGCAATATTTTAAAAAAATCATGTAAAACTCAAGTTTTGCATGCCATGGAACAAAATGTGTAGTGGAAGATGCAGTTTTAAGCTAAAGAGCTTTATTCAGGAATTTTGTTATCTCTTATTGAAAGCATTAATTTTCAGCAAACTGAAATCTTTCCAAACTTTTTTTTTCTTTTGTCATAATCTCAATTACTGAGCACATAATTCAACTTAAGCATTTTTCAGAAATACATTATTGGCACAAAGAGAGCTACATGTGAATTCAGTATTAGCAACATTTAGTCTGTCCAAAGTACTGCTTCTGATTTTCTAAATATAATTTTAAAGGCCAATTGATAAGTTTGTCTCCATAAATCCTCTATTACTTCAAAGTTTAAAAATTACTTAATCTCTTTGTGCTTCAGTTGCCTTAACCATTAAATGAGGATATTCATGGACTTGTAGTGAGTATTGATTGAGTTAATATGGAAAGACACGCACCAAAAAATATGGAAAAACAGCTTGTGACCTATTATCAATATTCTTGTGATCTATGTACCATAATGGTCTTCATAACTATTAGAAAATAAAGTTGTAGTATGTATGTTATTGAACTCACGTTCAGCCACTGGCTGCTCTCCATTGAGTGCAGACTGGCTGATTCTTCAGATGTTATCTTACCCAAGTGATCTGCCTGCAGGATTGCTTAGAGGGGAATCCGTGCATGTAGAGAGCTAGTTATTTTTTTAACTGCTTGATTCTTCATTCTTACTTCATTTTATCTAAGAAAAGAATCATCAGGTTAGATAAGGCATGGTGGGAATTCAGGAAAACATGTCAGGAGTTCAATTAAATTGCCTAGAAATATCATTCCTATAATTAGGTTCTCTTAAGGTTAGAGGGAAACAGAAATGAGCAAACAGGAAAGGGTCAACAGAGCTGCTTTCATGTATAGACTATTCATAAGAAAGATAGGTGAAAAGGAATCTAGGTTTGGTGGTCTAAAAGACAGCAGAATATTGGCTGCTAATAACTAAATATGGTGAGTCACCTCTAATTTGCAAAATATTTGCTCTTAAAAACATCTAACTAAAATTAAAAAGTAGCTATAAGACTTTCACATTGGGAAATCTGAAAAGTAGTTTTCGTTTTACTCTCCAGGAGGAACAGTACTGCAGCCAGGACCTACTGATACTTTCCAATTTTCATCTGCTTTCTGTAGAAAAAATTGCTATCAAAGGTGGTATGTTTATGGGTAAAGCTCATCCCATCAATCAACCTTACTGAACTCAGGGAAGGTCTTCTCATTCTGACCTCGCACAGATGGTGACTTGTTTTAATGGGGGTTTGCTAGCACTAAGCTCTCTTTTAAAGCAGTTGATACATTTCTTAATCTGGAAATGGAAGTGTCTCTGAATCTAAATGTGTTATTTAACCTACAAAAATAAAAACCCACAATGTAATCAACTTTTATGAACTTAACATCAAGTTTGTAAAGATGTATAAGACAATGTGGACTTCACTATAATAGAAAGAATCCAGAAATAAACATACAAAAAATTTAATACAATGTAAGTTCAAGCCTTATTAGTAATGCAGAAGTGAGAAAAAGTATTTTGTATTTAGTAGGCAAGAATAATATCAGTAATTTTTTATTTGATACTGTAATAGGCTGATGAAATTCCCTCCTGAGATTGAAAAACAACTGGCAATGTTTGAGAGCATGGTTACTCTAAAGATGGAATCCTTGAGTGACTGTGCTGAGCAGAGCCTCCATGCTTACATATGATGGCCAGGTAGCATGATCAAGAAATAAACACTTTCAAACTACTAAGAATTTGAAGTTGTTTGTTACTTCAGTATTGCCTAGCTCAGTGCTTCTCAAACCTTTTTGTGTATATGACTCACAAGAGAACTTTGTAAAAATATAGATCTTGATTCAATAGATCTGAGTAAGAAGTCTGTATTCACAAAGAAAACGGGTGAGGTTGATGCTACTGGTCCATGAATCACACCTACTCAATCTGACTAATACACTAACAGTAACAGGGTTTTAACCCAGCATTTTAATTCTAAGTTCAGGGCTTATTTCCCAGATGATAACTAGTGTATTATATTGACTTTTGATCTACAGGTAGCAATCTCAACTGGATAAGAAAATTATATAGTAAGTAATAGCCAGAAGTTAAAAGTGAAATAGAAAAAGGTAAAAAGAATAAAATAGAATGGAAAATTATGTTTTTACAGACAATAAGAACAAATATTGTTTTGTGAAGTTGCACAACCTACATTATTCCAGATTGCTTTGGAAAGTGTGGGGCAATCAAAAATGTTTTAAATTCAATAAAACATTGGATTTATTAATATTCAGAAATGTTTGGAAATATTAAAATAATTATTTTTAAAAAATTATCAAAATAGGACAGATCAAGATGACAGAGGAGTAGGACATGGAGCTCACCTTCATCAACAAAAACATTGAAAATACATCTACAAGTGGAATGATTCACAAAGAACAGCACTGAATGCCAACTGAAGGCCTCAGACTTCCAAAAAGACTAAAAAACCTCCACATAACTGGGTAGAACAAAAGGAAAAAGAAAAAGAGGAATCAGGCTGGGGCCTGAGCCCCAGGGAAGGAGCTGTAAAGGAAGAAAAACTCACATACCCTGGGAAGTCTCCTCACTAACAGTGAGATCAGACTGGATGGAGAGGGAGCTTCAGAGCCTAAGAGGAGAGCACAGCAACCAGTTTGTGGAAGGCAAAATGGAGAGTAACCTGCACAGAGGGTTGACACCACTGCCCTGCACTCCACAAACTGAGACACTCCTCTGTTGGTGTGGATGGGGGCTTCCTGCTGAATCTCAAGCTTTGGAAGTCACACTCAGGGAGAGGACTGGAGTTGGATATGTGGAAACAGCCTGAAGAAGCTGGGCCATAGCAACTGAGGGTGTATTCATTAGAGCCTTGGCCTGCCAGAGAGGCAAGATACCATTATTAACAGGTGCATGAGGAGAGGGACAGGACTACCATAAGAACCTCTTTTTCTGTGAGTGCTCCCAGGTAACAGGACACTACCTACTGGAGCTCTGGGGGTGGCATGGGTCACTGCTGTCATCTTGGGCTCCAGAGGTGGGCACTGGCTAACACTACCAGACTCACAAGCAGATGCCAGTCCCCTCCTCATTGTCCCAGGAGGGCACAGAAACCTCCTGCCACTAGGAAGTTCACAAGTGGGAGCCAGGGACTACCTCCACTGTCCCAGGAGTGGGCAAGGGTCACTGTACCAGCAGGACCCATATCAAGGGGATAACAGCCAGTGCATGCTGAGGAAAGAGGTTGCACACATCCAAATTAAAAGCAGCCTTTCAATTCCAGACAAAAATACAGAGCTCATCTCCTCTCATGAGCTCATCTCCTCTCATGAAAACACCAAAATCACAACTAACTGATGAACAACCATCAGTAAAAAAGAGTGGAACAAGAAAGGTATTTTACATTCAAAGACAAAGAAGTAGCCACGATGACATGGCAGGAGGGGCACTTTCATGATAATAAAATCCCAAACTTGCTGCGTGGGCCACCCATCAAATGGAAAATAATCACATCACAGAGATTCTCCCAAAAGAGTGAGAGTCCTGAGCCCCATGTCAGGATCCTCAGCCTGATGGTCTGACACTGAGAGGAGGAATCCCCAAAGCACTTGGCTTTGAAGGTAAGAGAAGCTTGAGTGCAGGGTCTCCACAAGACTGGGTGAAACAGAGCCTCCAAACTTGGAGGGCATACCCCAAACTTATCATATACACTGAGACCCAGCACAAAGAAGTAACTCCATAGGAGCTGGGGCTGGACTTACCTACAAATCTTGGAGGTTCTCCTGGGGAAGCAGGGGTCATCTGTGACTCACTGGGAGCCAAGGACACTGGTGACAGAGGCCCCAGAGAATATTCATCAGCATGAGCTTCCCCAGAGGTCACCATTTTTACATCAACACATGGTGTTACCGAACAATCTACAAGCTCCAGTGCTGTAATGCATCAGACCAAACAACAAGCAGGATAGGAACACAGACACACCCATCAGCAGACAGGGTGCCTGAAGCCATACTGAGCTCATAGTCACCTATAAGAATGTCCCTTCTGCTCTTGTTTGGGAAGATCCCACATGTCACAGAGTAACTAAGCCCATGTGTCATAACTACTGAGCCTGCTCTCTACAGCCTGCGTGCCACAACTACTGAAGTCCATGCTCCTAGAGCCTGTGCTCCACAACAAGAGGAGAGGCCATCACAATGAGAACTCCATGCACTGAAATGAAGAACAGCCCATGCTCACCACAATGTACTGCAACAAAGAGTAACCCCTGCTCGCTGCAACTAAAGAAAGCCCATGCACAGCAACAAAGACCCAATGCAGCCAACAATAAATAAATAATAAAGATCCTGCATGCTGCAACTAAGACCCAGTGCAGCCAAAATAAGTAAATAAATAATAAAATAAATGTTAAAAAATACTTAAAGTAAAAAAAGAACATCCCTTGACATGACAGTGCCCACCAGAGGTATAAGACCTAGATCTACCCACCAGTGGGCAGGTACCAGTCCCTTGACCAGC
Organism: Kogia breviceps; assembly: GCF_026419965.1. NCBI lineage: Eukaryota > Metazoa > Chordata > Mammalia > Artiodactyla > Physeteridae > Kogia > Kogia breviceps. The sequence continues at coordinate 29,466,346 of NC_081328.1, forward strand.
AAGTCTGTACAAACCTCACCCACAAGAGGACAGACACTAGAAGCAAGAGTAGCTATGATCCTCCATTTAGCAGAAAGGAGAACACAAACACAGAAAGTTAGACAAAATGAGTTGGTAGGGAAATATGTTTTAGACAAGGAAACAAGATAAAAACCCATAAAAACAATTAAATGAAGAGGAGATAGGCAACCAACCTGAAAAAGAACTTAGAGTAATGATAGTAATGATGATCCAAGACCTCACATAAAGAATGGAGGCACAGACTGAGAAGTTACAAGAGATGTTTAACAAGAAATAGAATATTTAAAGAAAAAAACAGAAACGAACAATACAATAACTAAAATGAAAATACACTAGAAGAAATTAATAACATTATAACTGAGGCAGAAGAATGAAAAAGTGAGCTGGAAGACACAATGGTGGAAATGACTGCCTCTCAACAGAATAAAGAAGAAAGAAAAAAAAAAAAAGAAATGAGGACAGTCTCAAAGACCTCTGGGACAACATTAAGTGCACCAACATTTGAATTATAGGGGTCCCAGAAGGAGAAGAGTAAGAAAAAGGGTCTGAGAAAATATTTGAAGAGTTTATAGCCAAAAATTTCCCTAACATGAGAAAGGAAACACTCACTAAAGTTCAGGAAGTTCAAAGAGTCCCTTTCGAGATAAATCCAAGAAGGGAGACGGCTTAAAGATGGCGGAAGAGTAAGACACGGAGATCTCCTTCCTCCTCACAGAGACATCAGAAATACATCTACACGTGGAACTTCTCCTATAGAACACCCACCAAACACTGGCAGAAGACCTCAGACCTCCAAAAAAGCAAGAAACTCCCCAAATATCTGGGTAGGGCAAAAGAGAAAAGAATAAACAGGGACAAAAGAATAGGGACGGGACCTATGCCAGTGGGAGGGAGCCGTGAAGGAGGAAAGACTCCCACACACTAGAGGCCCCTTCGCGGGCGGAGACTGCGGGCGCCGGAGGGGGAAGCTCTGGAGCCGCGGAGGACAGCTCAGCCACAGGGGTGCGGAGGGTAAAGCGGAGAGATTCCCGCAAAGGATCGGTGCCGACCGGCACTCACCAGCCCGAGAGGCTTGTCTGCTCGCCCGCTGGGGTGGGTGGGGCCGGGAGCTGAGGCTCGGGCTTCAGTTGGATCCCAGGAAAAGGTCTGGAGTTGGCAGAGTGAAGACAGCTTGAAGGGGGCTAGTGTGCCACGGCTGGCCGGGAGGGAGTCCGGGGAAAAGTCTGGAGCTGCCGAAGAGGCAAGAGACCTTTTCCTCCCTCTTTGCTGCCTGGGCGCGAGGAGAGGGGATTAAGTGCGCCACTTAAAGGAGCCCCAGAAGCGGGCGCGGAGCTGCCGAAGAGACAAGAGACTTTTTCTTGCCTCTTTGCTTCCTCAGGTGTGAGGTGAGGGGATTAAGAGCACCGCATAGAGGAACTCCAGAAACGGGCGCAAGCCGCGGCTGTCGGCACGGACAGTAGAGACGGGTGTCGGACGCTAAGGTTGCTGCCGCCACCACCAAGAGGCCTGTGTGTGAGCACAGGTCACACTCCACACCGGCCCTCCTGGGAGCCCGTGCAGCCCTTCCACTGCTGGGATCCCGGGATCCAGGGACAGCTCCCCCGGGAGAACGCACGGCGCGCCTTGGGCCGGCGCAGCGTCACATCGGCCTGTGCCGCCTCGGACTCGCCCCGCCCCCGTGCCACTCCCTCCCCCCAGCCTGAGTGAGCCGGAGCCCCCGAATCAACTGCTCCTTTAACCCCGTCCTGTCTGAGCGAAGGGCAGACGCCCTCGGACGACCTACATGCAGAGGCGGGACCAAGTCCAAAGCTGAACCCCAGGAGCTGTGCGAACAGAGAGGAGAGGGGGAGGTCTCTCCCAGCAGCCTCAGAAGCGGCGGATTAAAGCTCCACAATCAACTTTAAGTGCCCTGCATCTGGTGAAAACCTGAATAGACAACGAATCATCCCAAGTTGAGGAGGTGGACTTTGGGAACAAGATATACTATTATTTCCCCCTTTTTTTTCTTTTTGTGAGTGTGTATGTGTGTGCTGCTGTGTGAGATTTTGTCTGTATAGCTTTGCTTTCACCATTTGTCCTAGGGTTAGACCGACCCATTTTTCTGTTCGTTTTTTTTTTTAAAGGAAATTTTATTTCTTAATAATTATTTTTTATTTTAATAACTATATTTTATACTACTCTGTCTTCTCCCTTTCTTTCTTCCTTTCTTCCTTCCTTTCTTCCCTCCTCCCCTCCTTTCTTCCTTCCTTCCCCCCTTCTTTCCTCCCTTCCTCTCTTCCTTCCTCCCTTTCTTCCTCTGCACCTTCCTTCCTTCCTTTCTTGCTTCCTTCCTTCATTTCTTCCTTCCTTTCTTCCTTCCTTCCCTCCCTCCCTCCTTCCTTCCTTTTCTTTCCTTTCTATTTATTCTACCTTTTATTTTGAGCCGTGTGGATTGAAGGTTCTTGGCGCCCCAGCCAGGCACCAGGGCGGTGTCCCTGAGGTGGGAGAACCAACCTCAAGACACTAGTCCACAAGAGACCTCCCAGCTCCACGTAATACCAGACGGCGAAAATCTCCCAGAGATCTCCATCTCAACACCAAGACCCAGCTTCACTCAAGGACAAGCAAAGAACAGTGCTGGACACCCTATCCCCAACAAAGAGCAAGACAGGTCTACAGCCCCATCCATTAGCAGAGAGGCTGCCTAAAATCATAATAAGGTTACCAACATCCCCAAACACACCACCAGACGAGGACCTGCCCACCAGAAAGACAAGATCCAGCCTCATCCACCAGAACAGAGGCAATAGTCCCCCCAACCAGGGAATCTACTCAACCCACTGAACCAACCTTAGCCACTGGGGACAGCCACCAAAAACAACAGGAACTACGAACCTGCAGCGTGCAAAACGGAGACCCCAAACACAGTAAGATAAGCAAAATGAGAAGACAGAAAAACACACAACAGATGAAGGAGCAAGATAAAAACACACCAGACCTAACAAATGAAGAGGTAATAGCCAATCTACCTGAAAGAGAATTTAGAATAATGATGGTGAAGATGATGCAAAATCTTGGAAATAGAATAGACAATTTGCAAGAAACAGTTAACAGGGACCTAGAAGAAATAAAGAGGAAGCAAGAAACGATGAGCAACACAATAAATGAAATGAAAAATACTCTAGATGGGATCAATAGCAGAATAACTGAGGCAGAAGGACGGATAAGTGACCTGGAAGATAAAATAGTGGAAATAACTACTGCAGAGCAGAAGAAAGAAAAAAGAATTAAAAGAACTGAGGACAGTCTCAGAGACCTCTGGGACAACATTAAACGCACCAACATTCGAATTATAGGGGTCCCAGAAGAAGAAGAGAAAAAGAAAGGGACTGAGAAAATATTTGAAGAGATTATAGTTGAAAACTTCCCTAATATAGGAAAGGAAATAGTCAATCAAGTCCAGGAAGCACAGAGAGTTCCATACAGGATAAACCCAAAGAGAAACACGCCACGACACATAATAATCAAACTATCAAAAATTAAATACAAAGAAAACATATTAAAAGCAGCAAGGGAAAAACAACAAATAACACACAAGGGAATCACCATAAGATTAACATCTGATCTTTCAGCAGAAACTCTACAAGCCAGAAGGGAGTGGCAGGACATATATAAAATGATGAAGGAAAAAAACCTACAACCAAGATTACTCTACCCAGCAAGGATGTCATTCAGATTTGATGGAGAAATTAAAACCTTTACAGACAAGCAAAAGCTGAGAGAGTTCAGCACCACCAAACCAGCTCTACAACAAATCCTAAAGGAACTTCTCTAGGCAAGAAACACAAGAGAAGGAAAAGACCTACAAGAACAACCCGAAACAATTAAGTAAATGGTAATAGGAACATACATATCGATAATTACCTTAAATGTAAATGGATTAAATGCTCCCACCAAAAGACACACACTGGCTGAATGGATACAAAAACAAGACCCATATATATGCTGTCTACAAGAGACCCACTTCAGACTTAGGGACACATACAGACTGAAAGTAAGGGGATGGAAAAAGATATTCCATGCAAATGGAAATCATAAGAAAGCTGGAGTAGCAATTCTCATATCAGACAAAATAGACTTTAAAATAAAGACTATTAAAAGAGACAAAGAAGGACACTACATAATGATCAAGGGATCGATCCATGATGAAGATATAACAAATGTAAATATTTATGCACCCAACATAGGAGCACCGCAATACATAAGGCAAATACTAAGAGCCTTAAAAGGGGAAATCGACAGTAACACAATTATAATGGGGGACTTTAACACCCCACTTTCACCAATGGACAGATCATCCAAACTGAAAATAAATAAGGAAACACAAGCTTTAAATGATACATTACACAAGATGGACTTAATTGATATTTATAGGACATTCCATCCAAAAACAACAGAATACACATTTTTCTCAAGTGCTCATGGAACATTCTCCAGGATTGATCATATATTGGGTCACAAATCTAGCCTTGGCAAATTTAAGAAAACTGAAATTGTATCAAGTATCTTTTCCGACCACAACGCTATGAGACTAGATATCAATTAAAGGAAAAGATCTGTAAAAAATACAAACACATGGAGGCTAAACAATACACTACTTAATAACGAAGTGATCACTGAAGAAATCAAAGAGGAAATCAAAAAATACTTAGAAACAAATGACAATGGAGACACGACGACCCAAAACCTATGGGATACAGCAAAAGCAGTTCTAAGAGGCAAGTTTATAGCAATACAATCATACCTTAAGAAACAGGAAACATCTCGAATAAACAACCTAACTTTGCACTTAAAGCAATTAGAGAAAGAAGAACAAAAAACCCCCAAATTTAGCAGAAGGAAAGAAATCATAAAGATCAGATCAGAAATAAATGAAAAAGAAGTGAAGGAAACAATAGCAAAGATCAATAAAACTAAAAGCTGGTTCTTTGAGAAGATAAATAAAATTGATAAACCATTAGCCAGACTCATCAAGAATAAAAGGGAGAAGACTCAAATCAATAGAATTAGAAATTAAAAAGTAGATGTAACAACTGACACTGCAGAAATACAAAAGATTATTAGAGATTACTACAAGCAACTGTATGCCAATAAAATGGACAACCTGAAAGAAATGGACAAATTCTTAGAAATGCAAAACCTGCCGAGACTGAACCAGGAAGAAATAGAAAATATGAACAGACCAATCACAAGCACTGAAATTGAAACTGTGATTAAAAATCTTCCAGCAAACAACAGCCCAGGACCAGATGGCTTCACAGGCGAATTCTATCAAACATTTAGAGAAGAGCTAACACCTATCCTTCTCAAACTCTTCCAACAGATAGCAGAGGGAGGAACACTCCCAAACTCATTCTACGAGGCCAACATCACCCTGATACCAAAACCAGACAAAGATGTCACAAAGAAAGAAAACTACAGGCCAATATCACTGATGAACATAGATGCAAAAATCCTCAACAAAATATTAGCAAACAGAATCCAAGAGCACATTAAAAGGATCATACACCATGATCAAGTGGGGTTTATCCCAGGAATGCAAGGATTCTTCAATATACGCAAATCAATCAACGTGATACACCATATCAACAAACTGAAGGAGAAAAACCATATGATCATCTCAATAGATGCAGAGAAAGCTTTTGACAAAATTCAACACTCATTTATGATAAAAACCTTGCAGAAAGTAGGCATAGAGGGAACTTTCCTCAACATAATAAAGGCCATATATGACAAACCCACAGACAGCATCGTTCTCAATGGTGAAAAACTGAAACCGTTTCCACTAAGATCAGGAACAAGACAAGGTTGCCCACTCTCACCACTATTATTCAACATACTTTTGGAAGTTCTAGCCACAGCAATCAGAGAAGAAAAAGAAATAAAAGGAATCCAAATAGGAAAAGAAGAAGTAAAGCTGTCACTGTTTGCAGATGACATGATACTATACATAGAGAATCCTAAGGATGCTACCAGAAACCTACTAGAGCTAATCAATGAATTTGGTAAAGTTGCAGGATACAAAATTAATGCACAGAAATCTCTGGCATTCTTATACACTAATGATGAAAAATCTGAGAGTGAAATTAAGAAAACACTCCCATTTACCATTGCAACAAAAAGAATAAAATATCTAGGAATAAACCTACCTAAGGAGACAAAAGACTTGTATGCAGAAAACTATAAGACACTGATGAAAGAAATTAAAGATGATACAAATAGGTGGAGAAATATACCATGTTCTTGGATTGGAAGAATCAACATTGTGAAAATGACTATACTATCCAAAGCAATCTACCGATTGAATGCAATCCCTATCAAATTACCACTGGCATTTTTTACAGAACTAGAACAAAAAATTTCACAATTTGTATGGAAACACAAAAGACCCCGAATAGCCAAAGCAATCTTGAGAACGAGAAATGGAGCTGGAGGAATTAGGCTCCCTGACTTCAGACTCTACTACAAGGCTACAGTAATCAAGACAATATGTTACTGGCACAACAACAGAAATATAGATCAATGGAACAGGATAGGAAGCCCAGAGATAAACCCACACACATATGGTCACCTTATCTTTGATAAAGGAGGCAAGAATATACATTGGAGAAAAGACAGCCTCTTCAATAAGTGGTGCTGGGAAAACTGGACAGCTACCTGTAGAAGTATGAAATTAGAACACTCCCTAACACCATACAAAAAATAAACTCAAAATGGATTAAAGACCTAAATGTAAGGCCAGACACTATCGAACTCTTAGAGGAAAACATAGGCAGAACACTATTCGACATAAATCACAGCAAGATCCTTTTTGACCCATCTCCTAGAGAAATGGAAACAAAAACACAAATAAATGAATGGGACCTAACGAAACTTAAAAGCTTTTGCACAGCAAAGGATACCATAAACAAGACCAAAAGACAACCCTCAGAATGGGAGAAAATATTTGCAAATGAAGCAACTGACAAAGGATTAATTTCCAAAATTTATAAGCAACTCATGCAGCTCAATAACAAAAAAACAAACAACCCAATCCAAAAATGGGCAGAAGAACTAAATAGACATTTCTCCAAAGAAGATATACAGATTGCTAACAAACACATGAAAGAATGCTCAACCTCATTAATCATTAGAGAAATGCAAATCAAAACTACAATGAGATATCATCTCACACCGGTCAGATTGGCCATCATCAAAAACTCTAGAAACAATAAATGCTGGAGAGGGTGTGGAGAAAAGGGAACCCTCTTGCACTGCTGGTGGGAATGTAAATTGATACAGCCGCTATGGAGAACAGTATGGAGGTTCCTTAAAAAACTACAAATAGAACTACCATACGACCCAGCAATCCCACTACTGGGCATATACCCTGAGAAAACCATAATTCAGAAAGACTCATGTACCAAAATGTTCATTGCAGCTCTATTTACAATAGCCAGGACATGGAAACAACCTAAGTGTCCATCAACAGATGAATGGATAAAGAAGATGTGGCATATATATACAATGGAATATTACTCAGCCATAAAAAGAAATGAAACTGAGTTATTTATAATGAGGTGGATGGACCTGGAGTCTGTCATACAGAGTGAAGTAAGTCAGAAGGAGAAAAACAAATACCGTATGCTAACACATATATATGGACTCTAAGGGAAAAAAATGTCATGAAGAGATTAGTGGTAGGACGGGAATAAAACACAGACTTACTCGAGCATGGACTTGAGGATATGGGGAGGGGGAAGGGTGGGCTGTGACGAAGTGAGAGAGTGGCAGGGACATATATACACTATAAAATGTAAATTAGATAGCTAGTGGGAAGCTGCTGCATAGCACAGGGAGATCACCTCTGTGCTTTGTGACCACCTAGAGGGGTGGGATAGGGAGGGTGGGAGAGAGGGTGATGCAAGAGGGAAGAGATATGGGAACATATGTATATGTATAACTGATTCAGTTTGTTGTAAAGGAAAAACTAACACACTATTGTAAAACAATTATACTCCAATAAAGATGTTAAAAAAAAAAAAACCCAAGAAGGAACACACCGAGACACATGTTAATCAAACTGACAAAAATTAAAGACAAAGCCAAAATATTAAAGGCAAAAAGGGAAAAGCAACAGATAATATACAAGGGAACCCCCAAAAGATTATCAGCTGATTTTTTAGCAGAAACTCTGCAGGGCAGAAGAGAGTGGCATGGTATATTTAAAGTGATGAAAGGGAAAGAATACTCTACCCAGTAAGGCTCTCATTCAGATTCGACAGTGAAATCAAAAGCTTTACAAATAAGCAAAACTAAGTGAATTCAGCACCACCAAACCAGCATTACAACAAATCCTAAAGGAAATCATCTAAGAGGAAAAGAAAAGACCACAAATAACATCAAGAAAATTACAAATGGGGGAGCTCACCAGTAAAGGCAAACATAAATAAAGATAGGAAATCATCCACATGAGAAGAGGAGAGTACAAATGCAGGATATTGGAAATGCATTTGAAATTTAGATGAGCAAGTTAAGACAATCTTTTTTTATATATAGACTGCTATATCAAAACCTTGTGGGAATGACAAAACAAAAATCTATAATAGCTACATAACACAAAAAAGAAAAAGCAATCCAAGCACATCATTAAAGATAGACGTCAAATTACAAGAGAAATGAACAAAAGAGAATGGAAAGCAAAAAGACCTTCTAAAACAAATCCAAAACAATTAACAAAATGGCAATACAAACATTCATATTGATAATTACTTTATGTAAATGTCTTAAATGCTTCAACCAAAAATATAGACTGGATGAATGGATACATAAACAAGACACACATATATTCTGTCTACAAGACAGCCACTTCAGATCTATGGACATATAGAAACAGAAAGTGAAGGGATGGGAAAAGTTATTCCATGCAAATGGAAATCAAAAGAAAGCTGAAGTTACAATGAACATATTTGACAAAATAGAATTTAAAATAAAAATGTCACAAGAGACAGAGAAGGACACTACATAATGATCAAGGGATCAAGCCAAGAAGAAGACACAATCATAAATATATATACACCCAACATAGGAGCATCTCAAAATATAAGGTAAATGCTAACAGCCATAAAAGGGGAAATTAACAGTAACACAATAGTAGTGGGGGATTTAACACTCCACTTGCATCAATGGACAGATCATCTAGAAAGAAAATCAATAAGGAAACACAGGCTTTAAATGACACATTAGACCAGTTGTAATTAATTAATATGTACTGAATATTCCATCCAAAAGCAAGTGAATACACTTTCTTCTTAAGTGTACATGGAACATTCTCCAGGATAGATCACATCTTGTGCCACAAACCAAGACTTGGTAAATTTATGAAAATTGAACTCATATCCAGCATCTTTTCTGATCAAAATGCTATGGGATTAGAAATCAATTACAAGAAAAAAAAAAGGAAGAAACACAAAAACATGGAGGCTAAACAATAAGTTACTAAACAGCCAATGGATTACTGAAGAAATTGAAGAGGAAATCAAAAAATACCTAGAGACAAATGACAATAATATCACAATGATCCAAACCTATGGGATGCAGCAAAAGCAGTTCTAAGAGGAAAGTTTATAGCAATATGATCTTACCTCAGGAAACAAGAAAAATCTCAACTAAATAACCTAACTATACACCTAAAGCAACTAGACAAAGAGGAACAAACAAAACCCAAAGTTAGCAGAGGAAAGAAATAAAGATCAGAGCAGAAATAAATGAAATAGAGACAAAGAAAACAATAGCAAAGATCAATGAAACTGAAACCCGGTTCTTTGAAAAGGTAAACAAAATTGACAAACCTTTGCCAGACCCATCAAGAAAAAAAGACAGAGAACTCAAATCAATAAAGTTAGAAAAGAAAAATGAGAAGTTACAACAGACACCACAGAAATACAGAGGATCATAAGAGACTACTACATACAAATATATGCCAAAAAAATGGACAACCTAGAAGAAATAGAAAAATTCTTAGAAAGATATAATCTTCCAAGACTGAACCAGGAAGAAATAGAAAATATGAACAGGCCAAGCACAAGTACTGAAATTGAAACAGTGATTAAAAATCTTCTAAGAACCAAAGTCCAGGACGAGACAGCTTCACAGGCAAATTCTATCAAACATTTAGAGAAGAGTTAACACATATCCTTCTGAAACTCTTCCAAAAAATTAGAGGAAGAACAATTCCAAGCTCATTCTATGAGGCCACCATCACTCTGACAGACAAAGAAATTACAAAAAAGAAAATGATAGGCCAATATCACTGTTGAACATACATGCAAAAATTCTCATCAAAATACTAGCAAACAGAATCCAACAATACATTAAAAAAAACATCCACCATGATCAAGTGGGATTTATCCCAGGGATGCAAGGATTCTTCAATATCTGCAAATCAATCACTGTGATACATCACATTAACAAACTGAAGAATAAAAACCATATGGTCACCTCAATCGATGCAAAAAAATCTTTTGACAAAATTCAACACCAATTTATAAATTAAAGATTTCCAGAAAGTGGAAGTAGAGGGAACTTACCTCAACATAATAAAGGCCATATGTGACAGCTAACAGCATACTCAATGATGAAAAGCTGAAAGCATTCCCTCTAAGATTAGGAACAAGGCAAGGATATCCACTCATGCCACTTCAGCATAGTTTTGGAAGTCCTAGCCATGGCAATCAGAGAAGAAAAAGATATTAAAAGAATTCAAATTGGAAAAGAAGAAGTAAATAGTCACTGTTTGCAGATGACATGATACTATAAGTAGAAAATCCTAAAGATGCTACCAGAAAACTACTAGAGCTAATCAATGAATTCAGTAAAGTTGTAGGATACAAAATTAATACACAGAAATCTCTTGCATTACTATGCAGTAGCAACAAGAGATCAGAAAGAGAAACTAAGGAAACAATCCCATTTACTACTGTATCAAAAAGAATACTAGGAATACACCTAATAAGGATACAAAAGACCTCTACTCTAAAAATTATTGATGTAAGATGCTAATGCAAGAAATAGAGATGACACAGATAGAAGGATATATTATGTTCTTGGATTGGAACAAACAATATTCTCAAAATGACTATACTACCCAAGGCAATCTACAGATGCAACACAATTCCTATCAGATTACCAATGGAATTTTTCACAGAACAAAAATCTTTAAAATTTCTATAGAAACACAGAAGACCTCGGATAGTGAAAGCAATCTTTTTTTTTTTTTTTTTTTTAAATTTTAATTTTTTTTTTTTGCTGTATGCGGGCCTCTCACTGCTGTGGCCTCTCCCGTTGCGGAGCACAGGCTCCGGACGCTCAGGCCCAGCGGCCATGGATCACGGGCTTAGCTGCTCCGCGGCATGTGGGATCTTCCCGGACCAGGGCACGAACCCGTGACCCCTGCATCGGCAGGCGGATTCTCAACCACTGCGCCACCAGGGAAGCCTGAAAGCAATCTTGAAAAAGAAAAACAGAGCTGGATAAATCAGGCTCCCTGAGTTCAGATTATACCACAAAGCTACATTCATCAAAATAGTATGGTACTGGCAAAAAAACAGAAATGTAGATCAATAGAATAGGAGACCCAGAAATAAACTCATACCCCTATGGTCAATCAATCTACAACAAGGGAGGCAAGAATATACATTGGAGAAAATACAGTCTCTTCAATAGTTGGTGCTGGGAAAATTGGACAGTTACATTTAAAAGAATAAAATTAGAACTTTCTCTAACACTGTATACAAAAATAAACTTGAAATGGATCAATGACCTACATGTAAAGCCAGATACTACAAATCTCTTAGAGGAAAACATAGGCAGAACACTCTTTGACATAAATTGCAGTAATACCTTTTTTTGATCCACCTGTTAGAATAATGAAAATACAAACAAAAATAAACAAATGGGACCTAATTAAACTTAAAGCCTTCTGCACAGCAAAGGAAACCATCAACAGAATGAAAAGATACTCCACAGCATGGGAGAAAATATTTGCAAACAAATTGACTGACAAGGCATTAATCTCCAAAAATATACAAACAGCTCATTCAGCTCTCATGTCAAAAAGCAAAAACCCAATCAAAATGTGGGCAGAAGATCTAAATAGACATTTCTCCAAGAAAGACATACAGATGGCCAAAAAGCTCATAAAAAGATGCTCAACATCACTAATTATCAGAGAAAAGCAAATCAAAACTGCAATGAGTTATCACCTCATACCAGTCGGAAGAGTCATCATCAAAAAGTCTACAAACAATAAATACTGGCAAGGGTGTGGAGAAAAGGGAACCCTCTTGAACTGTTGGTGGGAATGTAAATTGGTATAACCACTAGGGAGAACAGTATGGAGAGTCCTTACAAAACAAAAAATAGAACTATCCTTTGATCCAGCAATCTCATTCCTGTGCATATATTTGGATAAAACAATAATCTGAATGGATACATGCACCCCAATGCTCATAGCAGCAGTATTTACAATAGCCAAGACATGGAAGCAACTTAAATGTTCATTGAAAGAGGAATGGATAAAGAAGATATGATGGAATATTACTCAGCTCTAAAAAACAATGATATAATGCCATTTTCAGCAACATGTATGAACTTAGAGATTATCATACTAAGTGAATTAAGTCAGACAGAGAGAGGCAAATATCATATGATATCACTCATTTCACATATCACTCATGTGAAATCTAATTTATAAAATGTAAATTAACTTATTTATATAACAGAAACAGACATAAATATGGAAAACAAACTTATGGTTACCAAAGTGGAAACATGAGGGAGTGGGAATAAATCAGGAGCCTGGGATGAACACACACAACTACTATATATAAGATAAATAACCTACAAGGACCTACTGTATAGCTCAGGAAACTACTCAATATTCTGTGGTAACCTATATGAGAAAAGTATCTTAAAAAGAATGAATATATGTATATGTATAACTGAGTCACTTTGCTGTACACCTGAAACTACTACAACATTGTAAATCAACTATACTCCAATAAAAATAGCAGTTTGTGTATTTTGATCCCAAACTCCTAATTCATCCCTCCTCCAGTTCCCTTTGATAGCCATAAGTTTGTTTTCTATGTCTGTGAGTCTATTTCTGTTTTGTAAATAAGTTCATTTGTTTCTTTTTTTATATTCCACATCTAAATGATATCATGTATTTGTCTTTCTCTGACTTACTTCACTTAGTTTGATAATCTCTAAGTTCTTCCATGTTGCTGCAAATTTCATCATTTCATTCTTTTTCATGGCTGAGAAATATTCCATTATATATATATATATATATTCCACATCTTATTTATCCATTCATCTGTCAATGGACATTTAGTTTACTCCCATGTCTTGGCTATTGTAAATAGTACTGCTATGAACATTGACGTGCAAGTATCTTTTTGAATTTTAGTTTTCTCTGGATATATGCCCAGGGTTGGGATTGCTGGATCATATAGTAACAGTATTTTTAGTTTTTTAAGAAACCTCCATACTGTTCTCTATAGAGAACATTCCCACCAACAGTGCAGGAGAGTTCCTTTATCTCCAAACACTTTCCAGCATTTATTATTTGTAGACTTTTAGATGATTGCCATTCTGACTGCTTTGAGGTGATACCTCATTGTAGTTTTGATTTACACTTCTCTAATATTTAGTGATGTTGAGCATCTTTTCCTGTTACTGTTGGCCATCTGTGTGTCTTTGGAGAAATGTCTATTTAGATCTTCTGCCCATTTTTGGATTGTTTTCTTTTCTTTCTTTCTTTCTTTCTTTTTTTTTTTTTTTGATATTGAGCTGTATGAGCTGTTTGTATATTTTGTAAATGAATCCCTTGTCTGTCGCATCATTTGCAAATATTTTCTCCCATTCTGTAGGTTGTCTTTTCATTTTGTTTATGGTTTCCATTGCTGTTGTTTAATTTTCTTGTATGCACAGCTGAACACATTTCGTAATTTCCCTTGGAGTTAGGTGTGGCAATGTAATTGGGTTCTATTCATTGGGCTGTGTGGTGAAGTGTTTTAAATCATTTTTATGCCTGAATAATCAATATTTCTAAATGAGGCCTTCCAGGCTCTTACTCCTTCCAGCTGAATGATGATATGTACAGCAGTTCTGGAAAACACATTTTGATGATGGCAGAATTTCCATCAGTCTTTCCAAACTAACAACATTTTGGTCTGTATATAGGAGCCAAGAGTAAGTCACTATGTTGGGGGCCTACTTGTTATAGCAGTCACTACTCCAGCTTAAAGAATTTGTATGAATATTTAAAATAAAATCTGTAATGATATAACTGCACACAGCTTCGGAAAGTTTCCCAGTGCTTTGGAATAAGGACGAAAGTACTTATGCTGGATCACAATGGCCTCAGTGACCTGGACTCTGGCTAGAGTCCTCAGGCCTCCTTTTATACTTCTCCCCAGCTCTGCTCATTTGGGCTACCATTGCATTAATAGACTGGCTATTCTTTAACATACTTAGAATGTTCCTTTTTCTAGGTATTTTGCACATGCCATTTCACTTGTCTGGAAAACTATTCCCCCAGATATCTGCATGGCACATCATTTTACATCTATATGCTTTCTACCCAGATGTTTCTCTCATGCTATGAATGCTGAGCTGGATCACAAGCACTGCCAGGAAGTCCAGCAGAGTCAGTGCCCTGGAGACCAACTCTCAATCTCAGTGCTTCCTTCAGGAACATAATTTTTGGAGGTATTTTATAGATTCTCAGAAATTCCCAGGAGGGTCAATACTGTGTTGCTCACAGTGGCATCCTGAATAATACCTTCTTAATCATTTTCTGCCCATATTCTCCTCACTACCTCATGCATGCAATAATATTATTATAAGGGAGCAAAATTTGACACCCTAAAATGTGTCTCTTTGGAATGAGGATCAATTAAAACTGATTATTTTTAAGAAACAGAAGACTCAGAACGTTTTTCTTGTTACCTTTCGTTTCACTGCCTAAAATAATTTAAAGTGTCTCTCCAAGAACAGAGCTATCATTAGAGATATCTACAAAAAACATGAGCTAAATGTGGTAAGGGTTACTGAGCAGGGCCTAGAGATCAGTGGACCCAGTCCACTCTGTGTCGTATTGTCTCTGCATGACCCAGCTTTCATTTGTTTACCAAATATTTGCTTTCTATCTCCATGTGAATTGCCTTCCTCCCATTTGAAGTCCCAAACCACTTCCCCAACATCCTCTTTTATCTTTAACTAAAGATGGTATTTAAGGTGAGGTCTTTGGCCATTTTGGTGATTACTCAGTTTTCCTGTGTGTCATGTATACATGTTATTAAACTTCTGTTTAATTTCTTGTGTTAATTTGTCTCATGTCAATTTAATTTTTAGACCAGCCAAAAGAACCTAAAAGGGTAGAGAAAAATGTCTTCCTCCTTGACACCATCTGAACATAAGTTCTTTTTTCAAGATCTGATCTCAGGAGAACCCAAACTAACATTCTCCCTGCCACCTGCCTTTTCATGAGACTCTAAGAGCCATTTGTACACATTGTGTCTTTATATTTGACATTGGTGATATGTCATCACATCACAATGTGTCTAGCAATTGAATTATTTATTATTTTTAAAATTGAGATCCACTAGACTTCTTGAATCGGTGTATTCAAATGTATCATCAATTGTAGAAAATATTCAACAAATATCTCTTTAAATGTTACATCTTCTCTTTCTTTCCTCTGATAGGCCAATAATAATTGTTATATATTTTCATCCTATCATTATTTCTTTTTAATATTTTTGATCTCATCTCTCCCACATTCAGAATTACATATTTTGACATATTTACAAGTTCACTAATTCTCTTTCTGACTTTGTCACTCCTGCTTTTCAATACATCTAATGGGTTTTTTACAGTTATTTTTCAGTTCTCTAGATAACACTTATTCCTTAATCATGCTTTTAGTATATGTTTTTATTAAACATATTAAACATATACATTTCATGATTTTACATAATTATAATATGCTCATATTCTGCCCTTGTGCTTGATAATTCTCAGTCATGTTTCTAGTTTCCTTGTGTGCTTTGTGCTTTTTGGACAGTAAGCTCAAATCCTATGGAACTTTATCTATGCAAAATATTTTTGTTCTAACTTTAATATATATTCATCCAGGGAGCACTATAATTGCTTTTGCCAAGTAGGGAGCAAAAGTTGGGAGCTCCTAGTCTTGGGGGTCATGTAGCTTTAGTAAATTCTGACTCCAAACCCTGTGAATGAAAAATGTTGTCTGCCATATCAGTAAACAAAGGATGTTGCAGCCATCAAGCCACTATAGCCAGTCACCCTGGCAGTGAGCCCTGAGGAAACTCCAGATGGAGACAAGAAGGCTGCCCACTGCCAACCCATTAGCTACTGCAGACACCCCCCAATGGTGCACCCTGAGGAGACTCAGGATGGGAAAGAACAGGATACTGGCCCCAGATAGCTAAGGTGCATATCAAAGGAATAATTTCAATGGGCTCAACTTTTGTTTCTTTCCACACATAGAACAGTGTTGAATTCATTAACTTGAGATATCTGATTTTCTTTAATTAATGATAATCTTTTGATGTTCTGACTACCTGGTCTTTGTTGCAAAAATCCCTGTATATCCTGGCTCCTCCCTTACCTCTTTGGAGCAGTCCCTCAAAGTGATCTGAGAATCTGTCTCCTGGACTTGAAGTCCTCAGAAAATCCACTGAATCAAACATAACTCTCACCTTTTAGGTTGTACATTTTTTTGTTGACAACCCAA
This sequence comes from Kogia breviceps, assembly GCF_026419965.1. Classification (NCBI taxonomy): domain Eukaryota; kingdom Metazoa; phylum Chordata; class Mammalia; order Artiodactyla; family Physeteridae; genus Kogia; species Kogia breviceps. The sequence goes on from NC_081328.1 coordinate 29,483,210, forward strand.
TGAGGGTCGATGAGAAACTTTAGAAGAAGACATTTTGTTATACTGAATTTTTTGCCTCCATCCAGTAACAAGGCCATGACAGGCAAGCCTTCCATTGCAGGACATGTTTTTTGTTTGTTTGACACAGGGGGTGGCACTTTTGGAGGTTTTTAGATATCCCAAGCTTTATGGTAGCATCTTGAATCTGAACTCCTATCATGTAGGGAGTTCAGGTTTTGTTTCCTATTCTCATGCCCTAGGTTTTCATTAATTAAAAAAGGCTCCAGACACATATACTAGTCTGAAAACACCCTCATATTTTAGGATGTTTCTTACTTCTGATCTTACCCACTACTTCAGTTATTTGTTTAAATGGTGGTTTAAACATTTTATTCATAGTTTTAATGTGCCCTAAACTAGGTGTATTTCTCCAATAATATTGCCAGAAATGCCTAGTTCTCAGAGTTACCTTTAGTACACAAATGAAATATACTGCTCTCAGGAATCATGCTCTTATTACCTATAAAGTACTTATCTTCATCTTATGGTACCTACACTCGGCCATTCCTTTACCTTTTGCTATAGACTTACACAAAATTATTTTCTCTTTGTCTCTGTTCATCTTATTGCCTTTGCCTAAAATATATATATATTTTAAACTCAGCTTTAGAGCCCTTCAATATGAAGCTATCTATATTCACCATAGTTAAAATTTTTCTACTTTCTCTCATACATATCTCTATCATGACCCTGGTAACATTCTTCTTCATTTATAAAAATGAATCTTCAAATGTGAGGGTTATATCATGCTCATCTGTCTTTCACAACTCTTTAGCATATATCCTAAGTCATGAAGTGTTCTTATTTACAATTTTTTTTAAATGAAGGAATCTGCTCTTACCTTGTATATATTACTTAATTCATTGAAAAACAAAACTCTAATAAACACATAGTATTTTGTTCTTAAATGATGAGAAATTGTAGTCTCAAAGAAGGTTGGCAACTCATTTAAAAGCATCCAATTAGTAAGCAGTAGAACTGATGTTTGGACAGAATTCTATCTCATCCCAAAGTTTATGGTATTTCAATTTTACCAAGCATCTTTCTAACATTGGCATGCCCAGAGAAAATCCAAATTGAATTCTGCATACATACAACTATTAAATTGTTGAATAAAATTTGCCCTAGCATCCTACTTGATGAAAATATACTCACAATGACCTGAAAAGTAAGATGACATTTAGAAATTTATAATTCCTCAGAATTTTCTACAAGACCATGGTCGTGTGTGGAGAGCAAACCCTTCAGTCTCTGACTAATTCTGTCCTTGGTTTTTTTTCTCCCTACCTTGGTACCATTCTGTATCTCACATCCAAAAATCAGCCACACTTTGGCCACCCTTTAAAATTAGGTGCACACTGGCAACTTGGTCTACCTAGATCCAGGGGGGAGACCCATAAGCCATTTGCAGCACAGAGCTCTAGGGTCCCAAATTGCTCTCTCACAGAGAGCAATCTGGAAAGGGATATTGTCTCTTATTAGATACATCCATTTGGCACTGGACTGTTTATTCCATGGGAAGGAGCATAGGTGGAGTGGAGGAAGGCCAAAGTAAGACCCTCCAATGCATAGGACCTGGAGAAAGTCCTTGCAGGGTCCTTGCCTGAGTCTAGAAGAGGAACTACATATTATTTGTCAAATTTCAAAATGCAGGAAGTTAGACCATTAATCAATTAATTATTAGAAATACACTCAGACCATCCAGGTTGTATTTAAAAGACCCATATAGCAAACATTACCTGAGGCACTTATATGTGGAATCTAAAATACAGCACAAATGAACTTATTTACAAAACAGAAACAGACTCACAGACATAAAAAACAAATATATGGTTACTAAAGTGGAAGAGGAGGTGGTAAATCAGGAGTTTGGGAATAGCAGATACAAGCGACTATGTATAAAATAGATAAACAACAATGTCCTACTCTATATCTAGGGAACTATATTCAATATCTTGTAATAATTATAATGAGAAAGAATATAAGAAGTGTGTGTGTGTGTGTGTATATATATATATATATATATATATATATATATCTGAATTACCCCTGAAATTGACACAACATTGTAAATTAAATACACTTCAGTCAATCAATCTCCCATGGGGGAATAAAAGGTACTACCCAGAAAAAATATGTAAAATTACTGAACAATGCAAGTGCAATCTACAGAGCAGATCCTGCAATATACAAGGTTAGAACTTTATTATGCAGTGATTATAGCAGTCATTCTCAGCATTTTCATTTTAAATTCTTCGCCCAAAATACTCTTTATAGTTATTTTAGGATGAGAGAGGGTGGAACGGAGTATTATTTATTTCCCAATCAATGTCTTATGGTGAAATATATAAGAAAAAAGGAGAGTAGATGATGTGGATAGTGATAATAATATAACTATATATGCTGTTATACTATTCAACAAATCAAAAGATTAACTTAAATGTATTTTAAACCATTTTATTCTTTCCGGCCAAGATTGTCCTGTTTTTCAATACATAGCAGAATGGAATTCTTAGATATTGTTGAAATCAAAACAATGGAATAAAACCTGTGAATATTTATGTCTTCCATTACAGGGAATGTTCTGCTTATGACTTTAGACAATTGCTTTTCCCAATGCTTCCTGTACAACACCCCCTCCCACCACCACCCTGGATTTAGACTCTTGTACTTCTCTTTGCTAAGATTTAATCATTAAAATAAAAAAAAAATTAAATAAATGACTTTCATTTTATCTTTATATTTTTCTACACAGCTTTCTTAAATGATCACAGGCTTAATAAAACCCTTGAAATAAACAAGAATTAGGGGAACTGGAAATATGCACATCATTTTTTTAAACATACAAAAGGAAAGCTGATTGGTTTTTCCATGGTTATCAGTCAAAGATTAGGCAGTGTCACTGGTCAACTTGCCAACATGAACATTTGTCTTTAGGACATTTCAATATATCTATGGAAGTAAATTAGTCAGAGACACTAGGAGTACTATTTCCTCTATTTACTGTAATTATATCTTGCTGCCACTAAGAAAATGCATTATTATATCCTCAAGAATATATATATATATATATATATATATATATATATATATAGAGAGAGAGAGAGAGAGAGAGAGAGAGAGAGAGAGAGAGAGAGAGAGAGAGAGAAGAGATGTAGGAATGTGTCACATGTCACACCCCAGGGATTATAGACCTAATAGAACTGAAGTATTATCTACTCCCATTTACACTTTTTCACATATGAAAAGAAGTATGTTGCCAAGAATACCTGGGATTGGAGTGCTTTAATATTTTCATTTGGGAAGAACATAGCATTGTTTTCCCTCTACAATGTGGTTTAAAGCAAATAACAAAAACAGTCTAAATAAAAACATTTCAAACTCTGCATTAATATTGGCTTTAGTGGCCAAGGTCAATAACATATTATGATCTTCCTTGCTTTTCAGAACTACATTATCACTGAATCAGTATTGGTGGTGATGAATAATCCAACTTCCTGCTTAGTTGCTTGATATTGTCCTAAATCTAATTTCAGAATGTCTTCATCCTGTAGATGAGAAAACTGAACCGACATTCATTCATTCATTCATTCATCCAATAAATACCTATTAAATGCTTAATATTTGTCAAGTACTGTCACTAAGGCTATAGCAATGGGGGTAAAGCATACACTTGCTTACATGGTGCCTTCATTTGTAAACAAACAAACAAAAAGAGTGTCACTCATTATTCCCCTATACAAAGAGCTAGGTCACAAGCCACAGTGCCCAAAACAGTGTACCCTGAGAGAAATTCAGGATGAAAAAAAAAAGGATGAAGCATTCTGTGTTTGGGATATAACGACCCCTAGATAGTTAAGATGCATATTTAAGGAAGAATTCCACTGACCTCAGATTCTTGCTGTACACCTGAAACTTACACAATATTGTAAATCAACTATACCTCAATAAAAAATAAATAATAATAAAAAGAAAATTTAAAAAGCACTAAAATCATTAACTTGAGATATTTGTTCTTTGTGATTAGCAGTAACTTTTTAAATGCTTTATTACATGTATTTCCCAGCCAAAAATAAATTGGCTTCTCTTCTACCTTTGTGCAGCAGTTCCTCAGAGCTATCTGAGAGACTGTCTTCCAGGCTATAGTCCTCAGTAAAGTCCCCAAATAAAAGAGAAGCACTGAAACTCATTGTTTTTACCTTGTTTCCTTTTTTATTTTCAGTCAAAACATTTTTTAAGATTGTAATGGGGGCATCTCCAGTAAACAGTTAAAGAAATATATATGAAGTATAATTGTAGATAGAGATCGATGCCTTGAAAAATAAAAACGAGAATAGTAATATGATGTAAAGATGAGGAGAGGCATTAGAAAGATGTGAGATAACAAGGAATATATTCCTGGCACAGGGATCTTGAAACCTTGTAATTCCCTAATTTATAAGAACTCTGGAAGCATCTCTTGTTCTAATATTGGTCTTGATCTCTATTCCTGGCACACAGTTCCTGAAGTCCTTATAATTTCCTGGGTGATAGGAGTGTGTTTCTTCTAAAGAGGTGACTCTGGATGGGTTTCTGGATGGTTTCTAGATGAGAACTTGCCACTGGAAAGACCATATCATGATTATAAATTTGGAATTTTCAGCCCTGCCCTCCATTCTCTTGAGAAGGGAGGAGGGCTGAAAATGAAGTTAATGATTGATCATGCCTACATGATGAAACATCCATAAAATTCCCAAAGTATAGGGTTTGGTCATATTCCTGGTTGGTGAACATGTAGAGGTGCTTGGAGAGTGGTGCCTTTGAGAGTACAGGAAAACTCTCTGCCTCTTCCACATACCTTGCCCTATACCTTCCATCTGGATGTGTATCTGTGCCCTTTATCATATCCTTTAATAAGCTGGTAAACATAAGTAAGTGTTTCCCTGAGTTCTATGAGTTGCTCTAGTAAATTAATTGAACCTGAGGAGGGGGTCATGTGAACCTCCAATCTGTAGCCAAATCAAACAGAAGTTGTATGCAACCTGGAGACCTGGTACTTGAGATTGGCATCTGAAGTAGGATAGGGACAATCTTATGGGTCTGAGCCTTAACCTGTGGGAAGTGACACTATCTCTAAGTAGACAGTATCAAAACTGAGTTAAACTGTAGGCTGCCCAGCTGGTATCATGGAAAATTTCTTGATGTGGGAGAAAATCCCACACATTGGTAAACAGAGTGAAGCATTTTGTGTGAATGGTAAGAGACACACAGGAAAGAAACACACGGTAGGGAAGAACTGGAATTTTCCCTACATAGAAAAAAATGTGTTTTTGTTTTCTTGGTTTTTTTTCTTCTTTTACAGAAGGGATAGGCAAGGAAGACTTCCCTGAAGAGGAGATGTTTGAACTCTGACTGAAAGACCAAAAGAAAACAGTAAACCAAGGAAGAGCTGGAGAATTTGAGAACTGACTGCTGACTGAATCTGCCACTAAAGCGGGTAGAAGGAGAAAGCAAGATAAAAGCAAGCCAATAAAGCAAAACTAAACGTAAAGACATGAATTGGTATAAGCAGTGTTTTTTGCTTGCTTCCACTTTTCTGCTGTCCATGTCTAAGTACCTTCCTGTTGCAAGAGCCAAACTAAATGGAATTATAAGACCCCTTTTAAATCCTTCTTATTGATGCTGAAAACTCAGCCTCTGTGCACCAGTGCTGAATCAAATCTCAGAAAGAGTTTCGGTGAAGTAGAAAAGAATAGCTTTATTTTTTTGCCAGGCAAAAGGGGACATATCAGGCTCCTGCCCTCAAAAACTGTGTGTCCCAAGCGAGGAGGATTTGGTGAGGAGTTTCATAGCAATAATTCAAGGGTGGGGTTGCTGATAAGATTAGGGTGTGTGTAGGGCCTGCACTCTTTAATCTGGTCTCAGGTAATCTCTTGATGAGCTTCTCTGGTTCCTTTTTTTTTTTTTTTTTTTGCAGTACGCGGGCCTCTCACTGTTGTGGCCTCTCCCGTTGTGGAGCACAGTCTCAGGACGTGCAGGCTCAGCAGCCATGGCTCACGGGCTCAGCCGCTCTGAAGCCCTTTGGTTTCTTTAATCTGACCTCAGGTAGTCTTCTCTGGAATGAAGAATGCTGACATCTTCCATTTGTTAGGTTGTTAGGGGTTTTACTTCTACAAAGAGATTAAAAATATTGCCATGTGTATCCCTTGAGGTGGAACTAGGACACTGCTCCAAGGCTGCACTATTGTTTCTTGGCTCTTCCCCTTTTGTGTCTGCATCCCTTTTCTTCCCAGATTATACACTTTGGAACTCAGGAAAGGTCATGGAGACTGCAGTATGTCCCCTATAAACAAGAAACGTTGGACATGGTAAGGCTTCCATGCCCAGGAACCCCACAGGGTCCTGCTTGGTTTTATAACTTCCACTCTTTCTCAGAATTAATTATTGCAGATAAGATTTTTTTGAGCATTTTTCTGTGAATGCATAAAGACACATACACACACACTGCTTTCTAAATATTTTCAACAAACTAGATCAATATTTACATTTTGTCCCTGAACTTTTCAGCTAAAATGTCCATAAGTCTTAGAAACTAATGTATATCAGTACATCTAAGTCTATCTTAGTCCTCTTAATGATGACATAATCTAATATATAGACTAAATATATTATTAAATTTAAATATTTCTCTATTGATTAGCATTAGAATTGTTTTCAATATTAACTATTTAAATGCTGAAATTGATATTCCTGAATATATATCAGGAATATATATATCAGTAGTATAGGTAAAATCATTTCTTAAGAATAGAGTAGTAGGGCTTCCCTGGTGGCGCAGTGGTTGAGAGTCCGCCTGCCGATGCAGGGGACGTGGATTCGTGCCCCGGTCCAGGAAGGTCCCACATGCCGCGGAGTGGCTAGGCCCGTGAACCATGGCCGCTGAGCCTGCGGGTCCGGAGCCTGTGCTCTGCAACGGGAGAGGCCACAACAGTGAGAGGCCCACGCGTACTGAAAAAAAATAAAAAATAAAAATAATAGAGTAGTAAAAATGAAATTTGTGGATTAAAGGAAATGTGATTTTTTGTTTGGGCAGATACTGTCAGATATCTACCAATAAGAACTCAAATTTTATTCTTAATAATAATGGATAAGAGCAGTAGTTTCTTCACAGCCTCTCTAAAATTAACTGTTCTCAATCACATATATTTGACCCAACTGAAAGGTAACTCATAGCAAATCACTATTGTTTATATTAGTATTTCTCTGATGACTAGCACAGTTGAGCCCCTTTTTTGTGCATTCATGATTATTTATGTTTTGTTTTGCCAGGGAGAAAAAATCTCCCTCTACAGTTCTAGGTTCTTCTGGCTGGTTTAAGAATTAAATTGACATGAGATAGATTAACTGGAGAAAATCAAACAAAAGTTTAATAGCATGTATATGTGATAGAGACACAGTAAAACGGAGTAACTCACCAAAATGGCTGAAACCTTCACCTTAAATACCATTGAAACTGAGCAAGGCCCTGTGGGGCTCCAGGTACAAATCCTTTCTGTGTCCCCTGTTTCTTGTTTGTAGGAAAAAAGCTTTATTCAGCCTCCTTAAACTTCCCTGAGTTCCAAAGAGCAGGTTCAAACAGTTGGTAATCAGGAAAGGAAGGGGATGCAGAGACAAGGGAGGAGAATTCAAGAAACAATAGTTCAACCTTGAGGAAAGGTCCTGGTTCCTCCTTTCTCCAAGGAATGTACATAAAAATATCTTTGAGTTATTCTGCAGAACTAAAGCCCGCAACCAGGTAGAGGATGGCAACTTCAAGCTGAGTACAAGATTCCTGGAGCACCGCCCTGCTACCTCACCACCAACCAATCAGAAGAAAGTCACACACCCCACAGCCCTCACCCCAAATTTTGCCTATAAAACTTCTTCCCCCAAACTATCATGGAGTTTTTGGTTTTTGAGCACCAGCCAAATGTTCTCCTTGGTTGGCCCTGCAATAAACCTTTCTCTGATCCAAACTCCAACATCTTAGTTTATTTGGTCTCACTGTCCATTGAGCACATGAACTTTGTTCAGTAGCACCATCTCCAGCTAAAGGCAACAGAGGATGTTGGGGTAGTGGTTTGGGACTTCAAAGGGAAGCAAGGCAATTCACATCAAGAATAAAAAGCAAATATTTGATAAACAAATGTTTGGTGAGCCATAAAGACACAATGGGACACAAAGGGGCCTCTGATCTCTATGCTCTGCTCAGTAACCCCCACCACACCTAGCCCATATTATTTGTAGATATCTCTGATGATAGCTCTATTCTGGGAAGAAGCACTTTAGCTAAATTATTTTAGGCAGTTAGAAGAAAGGTTAAAGTTTCTTCCTGAGTCTTTTGTGCCTTGAATGCTTTCAGCTTGAAATAATTCACATGCCAAAGAGACATTAAGAGATGGTAAATTTTGCTCCTCTACAGTTTCATTTTTCTTTTTCTGTAAATCTTCATTTCTTTCTTGTATCATACTTTCATTTTTGAAAATTCACTTCAAATAAATCTACCAGAAATGTGTTTATGGTCATAAAATTTCTGGGGTTTTGGATGTGAGAATGTTATTTTTCTCTCCCATTTGAATGCTAGTATTGTGTAGTAGAGAACTCTATGTTTAAAAACATTTTCCCTCAGAACTCAGGCAATATTTTTCCACTGCTTTCCAGCATTTGATACTGTTATTTTGTTTCTCATTTCATTTTAGGTAATTTGAGTTCTTATCCTTTCTGAATATTTTTTGGATGTTTTTAATGTTGATGCAGTGAAATTTAATCATGATGTATCTATCTAGATGTTTTCATTTTTTTGTTTTGCTTTTGTATGTTTGTTTTGTATCCATGACCACATTGTGCTCTCTTTCAGTTTGTATACTTGTGTATTTTTTTAGCTATGAGAAGTATTTTATTAAATATTTGATTATTCTTTACATCAGACACTGGAGGATGCATTCTCTCAACTTACCTCTGAACTTTTTCCCATATAAATCATTGCATAGACATTTTGTGCTTCATTAATGGTCTTGGTTTGATTATTTAGCTAATTTTCTCTTCAATTATTTCTTTTATGTCATTCAATTCTGCATTTTTTTCTTGTTGTCATCATTGTAGTTGTTGTTGTTTAAAATATCTGGTTTTTATTTTTGGTTTCCAAGTCATTTGCTTGAATCTTTCTCATATTATTTATGCATTTTCTAATGTCTTCTATCTATTTTGTGAATTCTGTTTTCTTCAGTACTAATTATTTTACTAAATATTTGCCCACTTTGATGATATTGGTTATCTTCAAAGGTTTGCTAATTCCACATTTTCTGATCCTTCCTTCCTTCCTCCTTCTTTCCTTCCTTCCTTTTCTTTCTTTCTTTCTTTCTTTCTTTCTTTCTTTCTTTCTTTCTTTCTTTCTTTCTTTCTTTCTTTCTTTCTTTCTTTTCTTTCTTTCTTTCTTTCTTTCTTTCTTTCTTTCTTTCTTTCTTTCTTTCTTTCTTTCTTTCTTTCTTTCTTTCTTTCTTTCTTTCTTTCTTTCTTTCTTTCTTTCTTTCTTTCTTTCTTTCTTTCTCTTTCTTTCTTTCATGAATCCTGCTTACCTCCATGTTCATTCTTGTTACTGACCACAAGTTCATGTGCCCAATACACAGTGAGGCCAAATTAACCAAAATGTTGGAATTTGGAGCAAAGAAAGTTTTATTGCAGTGCCAAGCAAGAAGAACACGTGGCTTGTGCTCAGAAACCACAAACTCCCAAATGGCTTTCAGGGAAAAGTTTTTATAGTCAAAAGTTGGTGTAAGGGCACCAATGTATGTGACACTCTTCTGATTGCTTGGTGGTGAAGTAACAGGGCAAAGATATGGGCAAAGATATTGATATGCATATTCCTTGAAGAGGAACCAGGATCCTGCCCCAAGGCTGCACTTTTGTTTCTTGACTGTCCCTCCCATGTCTCTGAATCCCTCCCTTCCCTGATTAGAAACTGCTTAAATCTTCCCTTTGGAACTCAGGGAAGGTCAAGGAGGCTGAGTGAAGCCTATATTCTACAGCAAGAAACAGGGGGCACAGAAAAGATTCATACCCAGGAGCCCCAGAGTGTCCTGCTTGTTTTCATTCTCACTGAACCTTGGGTACTTTTTGTGATTTTGGTGGGAAGACTGAATATTGTGCTGGTAGTTTTTCATCCAGATAGTCTCTTTTCAGCTTGGTGATATAACTGGTAATGATGTGGTGAGAAAAGGATAACAGGTCTAGCTGCTGCATTTTAATCTTTTAAGTTAATTAATCACCTGGATGGATTAATTTGTTGAATCTGAACCCTAAACTCCTGTAAATTATATCTTCATTTATTCACTCAGGGCTATGGGTTGTTCCTTTGGTTTAGTTTTTATGTATATCTGATCCTGTTTGTTTTCTTTGTTTAAGGACTTCTTAATATTTCTGATCCATTGATGGCACTATTCTTATTTAGGGGTTTTTTTCACTCTTACCTCAATTTTTAAGGATGAGGGAATATAGATATTGAGCATCAGTTTATTATATCAATTTATTTTCCCCAAAAATGTACATTTTAGTAAATAATAGACATGAAGAACTGCATATAAATGACAGGGAAAAATCACAATAAATATTCATAAAATGAAAATAACTGTATCAGCAACACCCAGGTTAAAAACAGAATCTTACCAGCATGGCCAAAGTCTCCCTGTTCCCTTTCTCTTTGACTACCCTCCCTCAAGGTAGTCCTGACTTCTAACATAACAGATTAGTTTCACTAAGTTTTTAGTTCTATATGAATGATTCATCTATAAAATCTTTGATTTTTTTGTCTTCTTGTGCTAGACATTATGCTGTGAGATTAGTTGTCTTATGTAAATGTGGTGACCACTACCATAAGGACGTATCTTACCTCCAATCCAAAATAATAACTCTACCATTATTATTATTATTATTTGTGGTACATGGGCCTCTCACTGTTGTGGCCTCTCCCATTGTGGAGCACAGGTTCCAGACACGCAGGCTCAGTGGCCATGGCTCACAGGCCTAGCCACTCCATGGCATGTGGGATCTTCTCGGACTGGGACAAGAACCCGTGTCCTCTGCGTCGGCAGGTGGACTCTCAACCACTGCGCTCCCAGGGAAGCCCTCTACCATTATTTTTAAATTTGTTTTTCCTTGAAAAGTAATATTGTTGATTATTATTTTTCATGTTTACTGTCTTTGGATACTATCTTTTGTAAAGTATCAAATATAAGTATTTTCCCTTATTTTCTATTGAGTTATATATTTTAAAATAACAAATTGAAGAAGTTATATGTATATTCTAGATATTTCACTTTACACATTTTGCCAGTTTCTTCACCCACTCTGTAGCTTGCCTTAATGTGTCTTAATGTGTCTTTTCACTCTCTTAATGTGTCTTTTCATAGAAGTTCTAGTTTTAACATGGTATTATTTATCGGGTATTGTTTTATGGGCAGTGCTTTTTGTGTTGTAGGTCATAAAGATGCTTTCCTAAGCTTTCTTCTAGGATATTAATATGCGTGTGTGTGTGTTTCATGTTTTACACTTAATTGTATGTTCTATCTATGATTGATATTTATTTATGGACTGAGATAAGGGTCAGAACTTATTGTTTTTCCATATGACTATTAAATTGATCCAGTTCCTTTATTGAAAACATGACTCATCGACTACCATAAAGGGGACTCATCTTTGTTGTCAATTAAGGTAACTATTTTCAAATTAAAATTGAAATTTGTTACAAAGAAAAAAAAACTAATGAAATATTTGTTTTATTGTAAATAAGCTGTGTAAAATGCATTGTTATTTAATTCATTTAAAATTTAAAAAGTTCTTTTTAATTAAAAAAAATTTTAACATCTTTATTAGAGTAGAATTGCTTTACAATGTATGTTAGTTTCTGCTTTATAACAAAGTGAATCAGCTATACATAAACATATAAAATTCAAGTGGCCACATGAGACAAACCGTATTTAACAATTTACTAGCTCATAAGATCAGTCAATTAAAGACAAAAAGAGGCACCTTCAAAGGAACACTATTCACAAAACTTGTTCTAAGTGTTGTCATTAAAATTACATGCTACAAACTACATAGTTTCTGAAATTGTAGTCCAAAATAAAGCCTTCATTGATCAGGAAAAATAATTCTTAAACATGCTTATAGATATTTTGTTTAATAATGAAAGGAGTATAACTTTTAAAATAAAGTGTTATTTACAAGTGTTTTTTTCTTCCTGAATTGAATTTTGTGCATAAATATTTGTTAACCACTGTGGCATAGTAAGTAGGATTTTCACATAAGGGCTTCTTTCAGTATTGAGCAACAATAATAAGATACACTTTTTTCTAGTGTTAAACATTTTTGTTGCAAGAATAGAGAGTGTTTAAGATCATAGCTTGCAAAAAGAAAAATATAATTAAAAACAAATTAATCACAGGAATTTGAGGGTTTTATTCTGAGAAAAGTTAAGAATGATGCTTGTTATTATCAATCCACATTGTACTGTGAGTGTGGAATGCATTAGCATAACTTATTATTCTTTGTGGATTCCAAAAACATTATTATTATTATTATTATTATTATTATTTTGTGGTGTGCGGGTCTCTCACTGCTGTGGCCTCTCCCGTTGCAGAGCACAGGCTCCGGACACACAGGCTCAGCAGCCATGGCTCACGGGCCCAGCTGCTCCGCAGCATGTGGGATCTTCCCGGACCAGGGCATGAACCCGCGTCCCCTGCATCGGCAGGCGGACTCTCAACAACTGCGCCACCAGGGAAGCCCCCAAAACATTATCTTGAATGTCTAAATTATTTACTTTAATGATTAAAGCAAATAATTGCTCATTTTAGTTTCAAGGGAGTCATTTCTCATAAATAATCAGTCTTCTTCCTTCTAAAATTTCAGCTCATTTTATCTTGCTCTTCTTAGAGTGACAATGTTGCTGAATTCATCACTTTTCTCTATTGAACTCTAATTCTGATAAACCACACAGACATACACACATGGAGTTAATACCTTAGATGGGTGGATGAGGGAATAATAACATTTTTAGATAATAGCCCCTTGAGTGAGAAAGGTTTTGTTTTTCCTTGAAAGAAGATGTTGACAATTAGCAGTGAGTAAACTCTTTTTTTAAAATTTTTATTGGAATATAATTGATTTACAATGTTGTTTTAGTTTCTGCTGTATGGCAAAGTGAATCAGTTATACATATACAGATATCCACTCTTTTTTAAGATTATTTTCCCATATAGTTCATTACAGAGTATTGAGTAGAGTTTCCTGTGCTATAGAGTAGACCTTTATTATTTATTTATTTTATATATATTAGTGTGTATATGTCAATCCCAATCTCCTAATTTATCCCTCCCTCCTTTCCCTGCGGTAATCATAGTTTTTTTGTTTGTTTATTTTGTTTTTTTGTTTTTTTTCTGCATCTGTGACTCTATTTCTATTTTGCAAATAAGTTCATTTGTATCATTTTTTAGATTCCACATGTAAGTGACATCATATGATATTTATCTTTCTCCATCTGACTTATTTCACTTAGCATGATAATCTCTAGGTCCATCCATGTTGCTGCAAATAGCATGATTTCATTGTTTTTTTATGGCAGAGTAATATTCCATCATATATAATTATGGCATCTTTATCCATTCATCTGTTGATGGACATTTAAGTTGCTTCCATGTCTCAGCTATTGTAAATAGTGCTGCATGTATCTTTTTGAATTAGTTTTCTCTGGAAATATGACCAAAAGTGGGATTACTGTCATATGGTAGTTCTATTTTTAGTTTTTTAAAGGAACCTCTATATTGTTCTCCATAGTGGCTGTACCAATTTACATCCCCACCGATAGTGCAGGAGGGTTCCCTTTTCTCCACACCCTCTCTAGCATTTATTATTTGTAGACTTTTTGATGATGGCCATTCTGACCTGCATGAAATGATACCTCATTATGGTTTTGATTTGCATTTCTCTGACAATTAGTGATGTTGAACATCTTTTCATGTGTGTTTGGCCATCTGTATGTCTTCTTTGGAGAAATGCCTATTTAGACCTTCTGCCCATTTTTTGATTGGGTTGTTTGTGTTTTGATATTGACTTGCATGAATGGGAGAAGATATTTGCAAACAGAACAATTGACAAGGGATTAATCGCCAAAGTCAACTCTGTTTTGATAGGTTCCTTATTTGACTTTGCTCATCTACTTCTTGTCCTGATTTAGAATCACTTCTGAAGGAATCCCTCAACTTTATTTATTCTGGACATTTTAATCTTGACTATTGTGGCTAAGAAAACTTAATTAAGACAAGGTAATTATTTATATGTAACAATATCTCAGAGAATAGAGCACACTGTTAAAAGCAACATAATTATTAAGAATTACTGAATTCTCACTCTCTAAGGGGAAAAAATATGTGTGTATATCTGTGGGTATGTGTGTATATATCCATTAATATAAGAATGTTCTGAATAATTATAAGTATATAATTTACATATATAATTCATATATAGTTATACATTACATCATAGGCATTAACTAGGTCTCTGATGTCAGCTTTTACTTCTTATTCACTGAGGTCTATGATGACATTTTAACCCAGGAGACCATTATGCTAGATTTTAATGGTTCCATGAGGAATTCTCTTCTCCCAAATATTCTGCTCATGTTTTATGTGCTTGGTGCTGTGTTTTCCCAAATTACTTTGATAAGAGGTGTTGCTTTCTCACAATAGGACACATTAATACCTACAGATATGATTTTTTGGTTTTGCATGTGTAGAAGTACCATTTTTACTCCTAACTGTAAGTTGATTTCAAAATGTGCTATATGCTTCAAAATGTACACAATTCTGATTTTGTCACTTAGGGGAATGGTTAGGAGATGTTACTGCTCTCTCTTTGTCTAGTTGAAATGGTCTGGATTTGTATTATTGAAATTATACTTAGCAATCCACATGGGACAGAAATGATTTTGGAGAGAATAATCTCTTCCTTAGGCCCCAAACAGAAACAGACACTTAAGAACAACCTATCAGCAGTAGCTATTTGGCATCACTGAATGTATTTTTATACCAATATAAATGATTGATTGATGCTATAGGCATCTAGAAGAATTTAACATTTTGAATTTAGTAAAAATATAATTACTTCCATTTCAATATACAAATTAGCTTCATGTCAGTAAGATAAGATATGTTTCACAGTTCTTTAATTCATCAAATATTGTCTAGCAACAAGATCTGTGCTTATATATTCCTTTACATAAACAAAGGCTATCTTTATATCATTATTTTAAGCCACAAGAAAAGTAGATTTACTTTTGCTAGCAATGTTTTTTTTCTTTCCTTCTCTCTGGGAGGCTTTATGTGGTTGAATGGTCATGGATTTTTAAATCAGACAGACATGTCTGTCCCTCAGTTTTATCCATACTAGCTTAGTAACTTTAACTTTGTAACATATCACTCAATCTCTCTGGTCTTTATTGCCTTAAAATTGTCTGACTAATACACAACCTTTGATTATAGGTGAAGGTTAAGTGAGAACATATGTACATTGACCAGCAGAGTTCCTAATACATAGAAAATAACAAAATTATTCCTTTTTTGTTTTGCTTTTGCTCTAAATATGACAAAAACATATGTATTTATGTTAACTTGGAAATGTGTCCACTTTAATGAAGTTGAGATTTCGTTGAAGATATCAGCATAATATCTAACATTCAATGTCAAGGAGAACACATACAGCACAAAAACTCTGTCTATGCATGGGCTTCACTGCTTTTGTGTGTGTGTGTGGCCATGAAATAAAACATTAAGTCAAAATTTTACACTTTTATCCATCTCAATATTTTCTAAGTCAAAATCTTCTCCTGGGGGTCCTTATCAGAGAATATTAATTGCCATAAAATGAAAGGTATAGGAAATTAACAGGGATTTACTAAAATAACAAGCTGAAACTTATCCTCCACACTCTCCCCCCAACACATATGTGTATATACACATTTGCACCACACCCCTTTTAAATACCCCCTGAAAATAAAGAAGAAAACAAAGGAAAAATTCAATGCAGATATCTGGCTATTCAAAATATTCTACTTTAAGGTAGTATTAAATATCTGAAAGAGATTGGGCAATACAAGATTATGAGGTTTTCCATTTGTTTATATTTACTCAAATACTTTTTTTTTTTTTTTTTTTTTTTTTTTTGGCGGTATGCGGGCCTCTCACTGCTGTGGCCTCTCCCGTAGCGGAGCACAGGCTCTGGACGCGCAGGCCCGGCGGCCATGGCTCACGGGCTCAGCTGCTCCGCGGCATGTGGGATCTTCCCGGACCAGGGCACGAACCCGTGTCTCCTGCATCGGCAGGCGGATTCTCAACCACTGCGCCACCAGGGAAGCCCCCTCAAATACTTTTTAATATTATGTTTCTATAACATTATTACCTGTCTAAATGTAAATTTCAGCTTAACAGCAATACCAGTGTTCAAGGTCTTATCTGGTATTCTCATGAACTTATATCTTTATCCTTAGGCATATCTCTCTTCAAAATTCCCTTTTAGGACAAAGTGAGCAGATACATGGGCTGGGTATTATCCATTTGTTTATCTTGATCTACTCAGTTTCGTAACCTAACTGCAATTTGGATTAGACTAATGAGAGAAAATGCAAAAGAGGAAACAAAAGAGAGACCAGGGTATTTATTTGCCTGTTCCCTCCCTAGTGTGCTGCAAGTTGGCAGTTACTGTGCCCCTTCATCCAAGGTCCAGTTCTGTGAGCAATCACATTCATAAACCTACAGACCTTTCTAGGGTGGTAATAACATCCAGTTGTTGCTAATCTCTCAATGATGCTTCTCCATCCATCCCTTAACTCTGCACACATTTTTTTGTTATTGTGTTTTCATCAATCTCTCTTCAGTCACTGCATTGAGTGAATTCTGAGTTTCCTGCTGGTGTCCTGAGTGATACAAACATCACTGACAATCTCTTACCTATAGAAAATTGTGTGAAATATTTAGACACATATTATCTTAAATAAATTTTTTAGTAACACTTTAGAATTTGCAATATTATATCTATTATAGAGATGAGAAAGATTGGTTCCCATAGCTTGAGAGTATAGAAGCCTAAATGTTAAGCCAGTAAAACTTTTCTGTAAATCAAACTGCTTATTAAGTAAAATAAACATATACAGATTTAGGAGAAAATAAACTAACTTTTGGTAAACATACAACTTAATTTACCTCCTCCTGAGCATGATAGGTGGGTTTGGACTTTAGTCCTTTACCCAAAGCCTGCTTTGTAGATAAGTGTAATAATTTTTGCTCCCTACACGAGGAAAGTTCCCTCCATTCCACTTTAATCTTTCAGAGACTTTCAGTAGTTATGATCTTGTCTTTACTAGCTTCATCAACAGAAACTGCTTTTTTTCATATCACAGTTTTCTCTGATAATTTTTGTATGATACACCTTCTTGGCTAATTTCTACATCTCCATTTCTCCCTCTTTCTTTCTCTCTGTCCAGTATACAGTAGTATATATCTCATCTAACTTATATGGGAGCGAGGTTTCTCTAGGATGGGAGATCATTCACTTATCACTGATGATAACGTGCCATAAAGAATATTTAGGTTGATGTGCTGTGACCTTCCTCTGATTATCCAGAGCTGTTTCTTTAATAACTCCACCAAGACTTGTCAAAGCACACTGTAGATACAGCCATCTAACTCCAGCACTATCTCCCGATCCTATATCAAGCAGAAATTCTTCATTTAAGTTAATTGTCCATAAAGTCCCTGGACACATTTGATCAGAAAACCTATAGTCACTGTCACAGAACAGTATTGCAGATGTTTTTTACCAGGAGGTGGGGATCATTGGGGGCCATCTCAGGGGCTGCCTACAACATTAGTCATTTCTTTTTTCTTTTTTTCTTCTTTCTTACAATGAAAGAATAGATGGTTGGAAGAGAAGAGAGGAAGTAGGGGGAAATGTATCATTTATTGTGTTCTAGGAATTGTATTACTATGTCTAGGAATTTTAACATACATTAAATCCCTTGATGCTTTATAGTACAATGAGTCTCAGAAAAAAAAATATTTTCCCAAGGTCGTTCAGCTGGTTGATGAAGGACTTACACTCAAAACATCTCAAAATCAGATGTTTTGGATTAAAATCTCTATGCTATATAAGATGGATAACCAACAAGGACCCACTGTATAGCACAGGGAACTCTACTCAATATTCTGTGATAACCTACTTGAGAAAAGAATCTAAAAAAGAATGAATACATGCATATGTGTAACTGAATCACTTTGCTGTACATCTGAAACTAACACAATATTGTAAGTCAACTATAATCCAATAAAATTTTTTAAAAATAATAAGAGCAAAAACCAAAAAAAATAAAAATAAAACCCTAATGCATTTTTTAATGTAAGAGATAAAATTTCTCAAGGGTTCACATTATTGAAGTCTGATTAGTAAATTAGCAGATCAAAACAGTGCAATTTTCTATAGAATGTTATAGGGATGAATAATATAATTTTAACCTAATATTCCAGTAGAAAAGTAAAGGAAATTATTGAAATCATTGTTTCCGATAGGCCATTTTTCTGACATATTTATCTCTAAGTAATACCTAAAAATCTATATCAAAGTTTTACATGATCACCTACTATTTTGGTATGGAAATCATCTTTCTAATGGAATGTTTAAGTGAATTCTTAGGTTAAACTTCAAGATTTTTATTAATGTCAAGTACAGAATGCAATTAGATATAAAAAGAACTGTACACTTCAGAGATCATCCACATTTTAGAGAATTTAGCTTATCAAGTTTGTTATCAAGGAAATGACATTTTAATTCTTGAGATTATTATTCAATGTTTTACTATCACCAATACTTGGGTTTGACTAAAGCTAATGAAGTTTAGCCATTTGTTTTCTATTTCATCCTATATTTAAAATGTGCTAAACCTACAAGGTGGTATGTTATGACATCCAAACCTCTGTAAATTCTGTTGGCTTTAACTGGACTTTTATGTTTTAAATCTATTGAGTTTAAATCAAGAAACATTTATCACTACAAGGTTGTATACCTTGCAATTAAGTGAGCTATGTCACATTTTAGAGCAAATATGTAAACCTTGTAGAAAGTTGTTATCCTTAGATTAGTGATCCATTGCTGGTTTCCACTATCAACTTATATTTAAATTCAAACAGCTAGACATGATGATATATATTTAAATTCTGATTAATTTTAATTTCAAGTTCATTTTTCCATATTATAAATTCTGCCTTTTCCCTGTATTTATGCATTTGAGCTCTTTTGTTCTATTTTGTTAAATGTTTGAAATCTTTGCATTCTGTTCTTAAAATACCTCTTGAGGGCTTCCCTGGTGGCGCAGTGGTTGAGAATCCGCCTGCCGATGCAGGGGACACGGGTTCGTGCCCTGGTCCGGGAAGATCCCACATGCCGCGGAGCAACTAAGCCCGTGAGCCATGGCCGCTGAGCCTGTGCACCCGGAGCCTGTGCTCCGCAACGGGAGAGGCCACAACAGTGAGAGGCCCGCATACCGCAAAAAAAAAAAAAAAAAAAAAAAAAAAAAAAAAAAAATACCTCTTGAAATTTAGTGATCTTTTCACATTCTTTTGGTTCCCTGAAATTTAGTATACCAAGAAAAGGTGACAAACTTTTTTTTCTTACATCTGCATCTTTATTCTTGTCCTGTTCCTAAGTTCTTCAGAACCTTTTTTTTTTTTTTTTTTTTTTAGATCTCATATATATGTGTTAACATACGGTATTTCTTTTTCTCTTTCTGACTTACTTCACTCTGTATGAGAATCTCTAGGTCTATCCACCTCAATACAAGTAACTCAATTTTGTTTCTTTTTATGGCTGAGTAATATTCCACTGTATATATGTGCCAATGGTCTTTATCCATTCATCTGTCAATGGACATTTTGGTTGCTTCCATGATCTGGCTATTGTAAATACAGCTGCAATGAACATTGTGGGACATGACTCTTTATGAATTATGGTTTTCTCAGGGTATATGCCAGGTACTGGGATTGCTGGGTCATATGGTAGCTCTATTTTTAGTTTTTTAAGGAACCTCCATACTGTTCTCCATAGTGGCTGTATTAATACATTCCCACCAACAGTGCAAGTGGGTTCCCTGTTCTCCACACCCTCTCCAGGATTTACGGTTTTTAGATTGTTTGATGGTTACCATTCTGACCAGTGTGAGGTGATACCTCATCATAGTTTTGATCTGCATTTCTCTAATGATCAGTGATGTTGAGCATCCTTTCATGAGTTTGTTGGCAACCTTTATGTCTTCTTTGGAGAAGTGTCTATTGAGGTCTTCTGCCTATTTTGGGATTGGGTTGTTTGTTTTCTTAATATTGAGCTGCATGATCTGCTTGTAAATTTTGGAGATTAATCCCTTGTCATTTGCTTCATTTGCAAATATTTTCTCTGATTCTAAGGGTTGTATTTTTGTCTTGCTTATGATTTCCTTTGCTGTGCAAAAGGTTTTAAGCTTCATTAGGTCCCATTTGTTTATCTTCCTTTTTATTTCCATTTCTATAAGAGGTGGGTCAAAAAGGATCTTGCTGTGATTGATGTCATAGAGTGTTCTACCTATGTTTTCCTCTAAGAGTATTATAGTGTCTGGTCTTACCTATAGGTCTTTAATCCATTCTGAGTTTATTTTTGTGTATTGTGTTAGTTGGTGTTCTAATTTCATTCTTTTACATGTATCTGTCCAGTTTTCCCAGCACCACTTACTGAAGAGGCTGTCATTTCTACATTGTATATTCTTGCCTCCTTTATCAAAAATAAGGTGACCATATGTGTCTGGGTTAATCTCTGGGCTTTCTATCCTGTTCCATTGATCTATATTTCTGTTTTTGTGCCAGTAACATACTGTCTTGATTACTGTAGCTTTGCAGTATAGTCTGAAGTCTGGGAGACTGATTCCTCCAGCTCCATTTTTCGTTCTCAAGATTGCTTTGGCAGGGCTTCCCTGGTGGTGCAGTGGTTGAGAGTCCACCTGCTGATGCAGGGAACACTGGTTCGTGCCCCGGTCTGGGAAGATCCCACATGCTGCGGAGCGGATGGGTCCGTGAGCCATGGTCACTGAGCCTGCGTGTCCAGAGCCTGTGCTCCGCAATGGAAAAAAAAAAAAAAAGATTGCTTTGGCTATTCAGAGTCTTTTGTGTTTCCAAACAAAATGTGAAATTTTTTGTTCTAGATCTGTGAAAAATGCCATTGGTAGTTTGATAGGGATTGCATTGAATCTGTAGATTGCTTTGAGTAGTATATTCATTTTCACAGTATTGATTCTTCGAATCCAAGAACATGGTATATCTCTCCACGTGTTTGGATCATCTTTAATTTCTTTCATCAGTGTCTTATAGTTTTCTGCATACAGGTCTTTTGTCTCCTTAGGTAAGTTTATTTTTAGGTATTTTAATCCTTGTATTGCAGTGTTAAATGGGAGTGTTTCCTTAATTTCTCTTTCAGAATTTTCATCATTAGTGTATAGGAATGCAAGAGATATCTGTGCATTAATTTTGCATCCTGCTACTTTACTAAATTCATGGATTAATTCTCATAGTCTTCTGGTAGCATCATTAGGATTCTCTATGTATAGTATCATGTCATCGGCAAATTGTGACAGCTTCACTTCTTCTTTCCCAATTTGGAATTTTTTTTATTTCTTTTTACTCTGATTACTGTGGTTAAAACTTCCAAAGCTATTATGTATAATAGGAGTGAAAGTGGACAACCTTGTCTTTTTCTTGATCTTAGAGGAAATAGTTTCAATTTTTCACCATTGAGAATGATGTTGGATGTGGGTATGTCATATATGTCCTTTATTATGTTGAGGTAAATCCACTCTATGCCTACTTTCTGGAGGGTTTTATCATAAATGGGTGTTGAATTTTGTCAAAAGTTTTTATGCATCTATTGAGATCATCATATGCTTTTTCTCATTCATTTTGTTAATGTGGTTTATCACATTGATTGATTTGTGTATATTGAAGGATCCTTGCATTCCTGGGATAAACCCCACTTGATCATGGTGTATGATCCTTTTAATGTGCTGTTGGATTCTGTTTGCTGGTATTTCGTTGAGGATTTTTGCATCTATGGTCATCAGTGATATTGGCCTATAGTTTTCATTCTTTGTGACATCTTTGTGTGGTTTTAGTATTGGTATGATGCTGACCTCATAGAATGAGTTTGGGAGTGTTGCTACTTCTTCTATATTTTGGAAGGGTTTGAAAAGATAGGTGTTAGGTCCTCTCTAATTGTTTGATAGAATTTGCCTGTGAATTTGTCCTGGGCTTTTGTTTGTTGGAAGATTTTTAATCACAGTTTCAATTTCAGTGCTTGCGATTGGTCTGTTTATATTTTCTATTTCTTCTTGGTTCAGTCTCAGAAGGTTGTGCTTTTCTAAGAATGAGTCCATTTCTTCTAGGTTGTCCATTTTATTGACATATAGTTGCTTGTAGTAATCTCTCATGATCCTTTGTATTTCTGCAGTTTTAGTTGTTACTTCTCATTTCTAATTCTATTGATTTGAGTCTTCTCCCTATTTTCTTGATGAGTCTCACTAATGGTTTATCAATTGTGTTTATCTTCTCAAAGAACCAGATTTTAATTTTATTGATCTTTGCTATTTTTTCCTTCATTTCTTTTTCATGTATTTCTGATCTTATCTTTATGATTTTTTTTCCTCTTGCTAACTTTGGGGGCTTTTTGTTCTTCTTTCTCTAATTGTTTTAGATGTAAGGTTAGGTTGTTTATTTGATATATTTCTTGTTTCTTGAGGTAGGATTGTATTGCTATAAACTTCCCTCTTAGAACAGCTTTTGCTGCATCCTATTGTGCTTTCATTGTCATTTCTTTCTAGGTATTTTTTATTTCACCTTTGATTTCTTCAGTGATCTCTTGGTTATTTAGTAGTGTATTGTTTCGCTTCCATGTGTTTGTAGTTTTTACAGATTTTTTTCAGTAATTGATACCTTGCCTCATAGGGTGGCAGTCAGAAAAGGTACTCAGTACAATTGCAATTTTCTTAAATATACCAAGGTTTGATTTGTGACTCAAGATATGATCTATGCTGGAGAATGTTCCATGAGCACTTGAGAAGAATGTGTATTCTGTGGTATTTGGATGGAATGTCCTATAACTATCAATTAAGTCCATCTTGTTTAATGTGTCATTTAAAGCTTGGGTTTCCTTATTTATTTTCATTTTGGATGATCTGTCCATTGGTGAAAGTGGAGTATTAAAGTCCCCTACTATGATTGTGTTACTGTCGATTTTCCCTTTTACTGCTGTTAGCATTTTCCATATGTATTGAGGTGCTCCTAGGTGGGGGCATAAATATTTACAATTGTTATATCTCCTTCTTGGATAGACCCCTTGATCATTATGTAGTGTCCTTCTTCGTCTCTTGTAATAGTCTTTATTTTAAAGTCTATTTTGTCTGGTATGAGAATTGCTACTCCAGCTTTATTTTGATTTCCATTTGCATGGAATATGTTTTTCCATCCCCTCACTTTCAGTCTGTATGTGTCCCTAGGTCTGAAGTGGTTGTCTTGTAGACAGCATATATGCAGGTCTTGTTTTTGTATCCATTCAACCAGTCTATCTTTTGTTTGGATCATTTAATCTATTTACATTTAAGGTAGTTATTCATATGTATGTTCCTATTACCATTTTCTTAATATTTTTGTGGTGTTTTGTAGGTTTGTTCTTTCTCTTGTGTTTCCTGCATATAGAAGTTCTTTTAGCATTTGCTGTAAAGCTGGGTTGGTGTTGCTGAATTCTGTTAGCTTTTGCTTGTCTGTAAAAGTTTTGATTTCTCTGTCAAATCTGAATGAGATCCTTTCTGGGTAGAGTAATCTTGGTTGTAGGTTTATTCCTTTCATCACTTTAAATATGTCCTGCCACTCCCTTCTCGCTTGCAGAGTTTCTGCTTAAAGATCAGCTGTTAACCTTAGAGGGATTCATTGTATGTGTTTTGTCATTTTTCCTTTGCTGCTTTTAATGTTTTTCTTTGTATTTAATTTTTGATAGTTTCATTAATATGTGTCTTGGTGTGTTCTCCTTGGATCTTTCCTGTATGGGATTCTCTGTGCTTCCTAGACTTTATTGACTATTTCCTTCCCCATATTAGGGAAATTTTCAACTATAATCTCTTCAAGTATTTTCTCAGTCCCTTTCTTATTCTCTTCTTCTTCTGAGACCTTTATAATTTGAATGTTGATACATTTAATATTGTCCCAGAGATCTCTGAGACTGTTCTCAATTCTTCTCATTCTTTTTTCTGTATTCTGCTCTGCAGTAGTTATTTGCACTATTTTATCTTCCAGATCACTTATCCGTTCTTCTGCCTCAGTTATTATGCTATTGATTCCTTCTAGAGAATTTTTAATTTCATTTATTGTGTTGTTCATCATTGTTTGTTTGCTCTTTTGTTCCTCCAGGTCCTTCTTAAACGTTTCTTGTTTTTTGCTCTTTTTATTTCCAAGATTTTGTATCATCTTTACTACCATTACTCTGAATTCTTTTTCAGTTAGACTGCCTATTTCCTCTTAATTTGTTAGGTCTGGTTGTTTTTTGCCTTGCTCCTTCATCTGCTGTGTGTTTCTCTGTCTTCTCATTTTGCTTAACTTACTGTGTTTGGGGTCTCCTTTTCACAGGTTGTAGGTTCTTAGTTCCCATTGTTTTTGGTTTCTGCCCCCAGTGACTAAGGTTTTTTCAGTGTGTTTTGTAAGCTTCCTGGTGGAGTGGACTCGTGCCTGGGTTCTGGTGAATGAGGCTGGATCTTGTATTTCTGGTGGAGAGGAACACATCAGGTGGTATGTTTTGGGGTGTCTGTGACCTTATTATGATTTTCAGCAACCTCTCTGCTAATGGGAATGGTTGTGTTCCTGTCTTGCTAGTTGTTTCGCATAGGGTGTCCAACACTGTAGTGTGCTGGTCGTTGAGTGGAGCTGGGACTTAGCAATGAGATAGAGATCTCTGGGAGAGCTTTTTCTCTTTGATTTTACATGGAACTGGGAGGACTCTGGTGGACCAATGTCCTGAAATTCATTTTCCACCTCAGAGACACTGGCCTGACATGCAGCTGGAGCACCAAGACCCTGGCAGTCACATGCCTGAGAAGAAAATGGAGAAAAAAAAAGAATGAAAGAAAGAAACAATAAAATAAAATAAAGTTACTAAAATTTTAAAAAATATTAAAAATTTTAAAAAAAATTAAAAAGTAACTTTAAAAAAAGAAGAGAGAAAGAAGAAAGCAACCAAACCAAAGAAAAATCCACCCATGATAGCAAGCACTGAAAACTATACTAAAAAAAAAAAAAAAAAAATGGACAGACAGAACCCTAGGACAAATGGTATAACAAAGGTATACAGACAAAATCATACAAAGAGGCATACAGATACACACTCACAAAAAGAGAAAGAGGAAAAAAATATATATCTATATATTTTTTAAAAAGAGAGCAACCAAATCAATAAACAAATTTATCAATGATAATAAACTCTAAATACTAAACTAAGATAAACATACAACCAGAAACAAATTAGATGCAGAAAGCTAACCCTAATTCTACAGTTGCTCCAAATGTCTACCATCTCAATTTTGGGATGATTCATTTTCTATTCAGGTATTCCAGAGATGCAGGTTACATCAAGTTGATTGTGGAGATTTAATCTGCTGATCCTGAGGCTTCTGAGAGAAATTGTCCTTCCTCTTCTTTGTTCTCACAGCTCCTGGGGTTCAACTTTTGATTTGGCCCTGCCTCTGCTTGTAGGTCACTGTAGGGTGACTGTTCCCCACCCAGACAGGATGGGGTTACAGCAGCAGCTGATTAAGGGGCTCTGTCTCACTCAGGCCTGGGAGAGTGAGGGTTACAGAAAGTGGGACAAGCCTGCAGTGGCAGAGGCCAGTGTGACACTGCAACAGCCTGAGGTGCTCCATGTGTTCTCCCGGGAAGTTGTCCCTGGATCACGGGGCCCTGGCAGTGGCAGGTTCCACAGACTTCCAGGAGCAGAGGTGTGGATAGTGGCCTGTGCTTTCACAGAGGCTTCTTGGTGGCTGTGGCAGGAGACTTAGCATTTCATGCCCGTCTCTTGTGTCTGCACTGGTAGCCACAGCTTGCATGTCTCTGGAGCTTGTCTACATGGTGTTCTGAATCCCCTTTCCTCATTCAACCTGAAACAATGGTCTCTTGCCTCTTAGGCAGTTCCAGGTTTTTTCGCAGACTCCCTCCTGGCTAGCTGTGGCACACTAGCCCTTCAAACTGTGTTCATGCAGCCACCCACAGTCCTCTCCCTGTTCTCTGACCTCTGAAATCTGAGCCTCAGCTCTCAGCCCCCATTCACCCTGGTGGGTGAGCAGACAAGCCTCTCAGGCTAGTGAATGCTGGTTGACACCAATCCTCTGTGCAGTAATCTCTCCACTTTGCCCTCTGTGTCTCTGTTGCTGTGCCTTCCCCTGTGGCTCCAAAGCTTTGCCCCTGTCCACCACCCATCTATGCCAGTGAAGGGGCTTCCTAGTGTGTGGAAACTTTTCCTCCTTCACAGCTCTTTCCCAGAGGTGCATGTCCTGTCCTTATTCTTTTGTCTCTGTTTTTTCTTTTGCCCTACCCAGGTACGTAGGGAGTTTCTTTCCTTTTGGGAGGTCTGTTGTCTTCTGCCAGTGTTCAGTAGGTGTTCTGTAGGAGTTGTTCCACATGTAGATATATTTTTGTTGTATTTGTGGGGAGGAAGGTGATCTACACTTCTTACTCTTCTGCCATCTTGAAGTTCTCCTGCCAAACATTTTTAATGCCTAAAAAGTGATCTCTTGTTTTTTCTCCTAACTTGAACTTAAGTTTCTTCATTCTGAACTTCAAGTCTAAGTAAGGTAATTCTTCTTGACAGAAAAGTCAGAAACAAACTGGGAGCTAAAAATTGTGTAGTCTCACCTACTTTTAACACCACACCCTCTGTTTCAAGCAGCCCAACTATGTCAGTCTTATTTTTTTGTTTGTTTTGTATTTTAGCATAACTTTTAAGAATAAAAAGCCACGTTTAGATTTGTTTATAATTTTTGCAACTTATGTGGAACTCCATTTAGCTATATTTATACTCATCAAATGTATATTTGTCCTTTCATCAGTTTCATTCATTTTTGTAATGACTCTCCTAATCAACATATTCTGATACTTTAAAAAATCGCTAATACTGGAGCACGTATAATATAAATTCAAAGTACTTTTACTTGGCCCACTCCCAACATTTCCTCAAAGGTAACCAAGGTTGACATTTTATTGCTTGTTCATTTTGACATTTCTCTTTGTACATTTTATGAATTATACATACACACACATATATAATATATATGTATTCACATATATACACATATTAATATACACATGATTGAATAAAATATGTAGACTTGTACATGAAATATGCACTTCAAAGATAGATAAAGCAGTGTACAAATGTCTATATATTTTATGCATGCTTATATATATATATTTTTTTTCAGCAACCTGGCTCTAATACTTTTCAGTATATCATAAACTTTTTTTCCATTTTAGTTAAGATTTTTCTCATTTTTTAGAGCTGTATCTCTATCATCATTGTACCATAACTTACTTAAACATGTTCTAATCGAATTGTTATCAGTTGTTAATTGTTCTTTTAAAAATAATAACTGTTAGATATTCTTGTGCATAAGGAAGTTGTGTCATTGGAAGTCCAAGAGATGAGGAGAGAATGGAGAGAACATCCACAAGCTCTCCAGCTCACACTGAAGACCAGACAATGGCCACTACCACTTGGAGTTGAGAACAAAAACCAAGAGAGATCTCCAGAGACACAGACACCAAGGACCTGCTGACATCTTAGGGCAAAAAAAGAGAACTGAGAGAAACTCCACAAGTACTTAGAACCTTACACTGAGCACCAGTCAGCAGCCATCTGTTGCTGGCAATTGAGGAGGAAACTGAAAGAGACTCCCATGAGGCACCAATGAATGGAGTGGGCTGATGGGTGAGATCAGGCAGGACAACAGATATAAACTATCCTGGTGATCAAAGTCTAAGCCCTGATAAAGAATTGATTCTGATTCTACCTTCAATAACATGGAACTTCTGGTGACTCTACCATAAGCATCAATATGCCAAGCCCAGTTCAGTCACGGACTAGATTGAAATATTTCCCTTATTCATAGCCTGACAGAAGAAGAGGTGTATTCTTTTGGGAAGTAAATATGATTTACCTTATCCTCTATTGCTCTTTTATACACAATAGCTGACATTGGATCAAAGATTATAAGATATAAGAAAATGTGACACATAATCAAGAGAGGAAATAGACAAAAACAGATCCAGATGTGATCCTAATATTTAAATTATCAGAAAAATACACTGAAATAGCTATGATCTAGAAATTCTACTGATATTTATCCAAGGGAAATAAAAGTATATGTGCATGAAAAGAAAAAGAATTACATGTGGATGTTTATAAATACCCAAACCTACAAATTATCATATATCAATGCAATAGAATATTACTCAGCAATAAAATAGAACTACTGATACATGTAATATCATGTCCTGGACAAAAGGAGCCATACATAAAAAAAAACTGTGTGATTCCATTTACATGAAATTCTAAAAGTTTCAAAAAAATCTACAGTGACAGAAAGTAGATCAGTGATTGCTTGAAGATTGGGATTGGGAAAATGAATGACTATAGAAGAGCATGAAGGCCCTTTTTGGAGTAATGTACTTTATATTTTGATTATAATACTAGTTCCATGAGTATATGTATTTGTCAAAATACATAGAATTGTACAAATAAAATATACTTACTGTATGTTAGATTATATCTTAATGAAGTTATTTTAAATTAAAAATACTTTTTGTAAACTAAATAGGCAAGGCATATACATGGAGAGAATATTATCAACACATACAGCAGGCAAAGATCATGTGTCCAGCACATATAAATAACTCTTCCAAATTAAAATGACAGAAAAACAAAATAATAAGCAAAATATTTGAATAGGCACTTCAAAAAATAAGGTATACAAATAGCTAATACACTAGTGAAAAAAGAGTAATGAAAAATGAATAATTATTACTCATCAGGGAAATGAAAATTAAAACAGGGAGATACCACTATATATTTATTAAAATTGTCAAGAAAAATGTCATCACCAATCAAGGAGGGAGTGTCAATGCCAAATGTTGGAGAAGTTGTAGAACAGCCAGAACTCTTATACATTATTAATAAGAGTGTAAAATGGTACAACTAGTTTGAAAAACTGTTTAGCAGTTTCTTAAATGTTATACATGGATCTTCCCCTGACCCAGATATTCCATTCTTTGATTTTGATCCAAGAGAGAAAAACCACATCTGTAAAAACCTATAAATAATTGTTCATAACAGCTTTATTTATGAGCTCCCAAAACTGAAAGTAACCTAGGAATCCATCAACAAGAGAATGTTAAACACACAATAGTCAGTAATAAGAAGGAAAATAAATAATTTATACACATATAGAAAAGGTGAATCTCAAAAACATTGTGCTGAGTGAAGAATCGAGGCACAAAAGAATAGTGCCTCCATTCATATAAAGTTTAAAATAGGCAAAACAAACCCTTGATGTTGGAAATCAAATCAGTCGTTGCTTAGAAAATGAGAGAATAGTGCTGATTGTCAGAAGGTATAAAGAATAATGGAAATATTATATTCTTGATTATGGTATGGGATAGATATTTTTTATGTGTTTGTGAAGCTGATTTAATTATACCCTTAATATCTCTGTCTTTTGTATTTTTTTATGAGATGGTCAGTTGGGTGCAGCCACAAGATGATACAGAAGTGAGGCTCAGGAATAAAGGACACTTAATTTACCCACAAGTACTAGACAAGAGAGGCATGATACACTTCCTGGGGCCAACAGGAAAGACACCAGAGTACTCAAGAGGCAGAAGACAAGACCAAGGTGATGGTTTAGGCCATGGCCCTTATTGGAGATTTTGTGGGAAAGGCATGACAAGGCAGGGTGACTCATTTAGAATTAGTTAGTTTGGGACTATAGAGATGGTCCCTAGTTGCCTGACACCTGTCTCTGGGATGGCTAATGCAGAGGAACATTGTCTCATGGGGTGTACAGACCAGCTAGTGGAAGTTTATCCTGTATTGATTGGTTTCTGTATCAAAGACAGGTTCCTGGCTGGGACCTTTGCTGGCTCTAAGAATTGGCTAATCCCCAGAGGGGCAGTCTTTCTCCATGCAGAAATGTTTTTAAGATATAACATCACAATATACTATGCTATATGTACTATATATATATATATATATATATATATATATATATATACTATATACATATATATACACACACACAATACATTTCTTTATATGTAAATTATATTTTGTTTTTAAAATACTTGGGGTTTTATATAAATTTTGGGCAGTATTTCCAGGTGTTAAACTGTCTCTGAAAAGTGAATGATTAGCTTATGTTTTGCACTTCATTTGTCTAAAATGTGCATGTGTATGTTTCTGTGTGTGCTTGTATGTGTGTGTATGTGATTGTTGCCTTCTATATAGTAATATTGGCAAGCCCGTGGGAAATGAAATTAAGACATTTTCCATCAAGATATATTTGTCAAGACATGATTCCCAAAATTAAATTTTATTATTCTTTACAATTCATATAACCAATTCTATAATTAAATTATCATTTAGGTTTTAATGTCACAGACTTCTCATTTGATATGACTTGATACAGATTTCTGGTTACTTATTACAGATCATGTCCAAATACTGATACATTCTCTGGCATATTCATAGATACCATAGCATGAACAGAAATAGATACCCCTAATTCTCTTTTATTAAGCAAATACTTTTTAAAATAACTAAAACTCATTTTGTATATGCCTAGAAAAAATCCTGGGTGATATAAAAGTGATTTTTTCTTACCTGAGTGTTCTGATTTTTTGACAAACATGCCAAACTTTTGTAATTAGAAAATCTACAATAAATGTTATTTTTAAAATCTATCTTAAAAGTATGCATTCTTTCAAACTGTTCAATAGGAGCAGAATCGGTCATGTCATGGGGAAATTTTGTATGAGCAGGAGGATCTACTCCAGGGTGACCTCTTGACTACAGGAGAAACAATCACTGACCAGCATAGGTTTCAAACAGTACTCCCCTCACCTTGTGATTCACAAATTGGGAAGAAAGAACACTGGAAAAGCCCATATGGAAAGGCTTTTTTCCAAAGAACAGTTTCTGTGCTATTATACTCATTGCTTCAGAGACCTAAAAAAAATCTCCAAGCTTATGGTTTACCTTGGACCCATGCCTGGCATAATATAACAATTACCATGTAAGGCACACTTTTTTAGTCTAAATATGATTAACTGGATTGGATATTATGAAATTATTAGAAATCATTTTGCCTAGACTAAATGAAAAGCTAAATTCTATAGTTAAATACAGTTTTGAGGAGAAAAAGTAAGTTTAGCAGGCTCATCAGCCTTTTCCCCTTAATCTTTTCCCTGTAGATTTTTCCACTCCATGAGAAGAGGAGCCTGGGAAAGATGAATCTAAGTACGAAGGGGAGTCTTGTCAAAGGAGCAAAAAGTAAATGGAGGTTTTTATCTATTCTGGCCCTCTTTTTGGCCTGAGGGTATCAGTGTAAAACATGGCTGAAAACTACTGCCACAGGCAACTAGTTTGCAATTCAACAGACATCATTATTACCTTATATGCTGCTTTAACCTCTTCTTCAAATGATCAGAATAAATATTATATGTTGAGAACTAAGTTTTTAAGTGTGTAAGGAAGAAAATAAGTGAAGGGAGAGAAAACTAATATTTATTGGGCCCTTCTAGATCCTAGAAACTATACTAAGTGATTTGTATAAGTGACTCATTATATTATTTACTACTAACACTCCACTCTGGAGAAAAATTGATATGTTTCCTCCCTCACCCTGTCAGACTAAGAGAGCTTTTGGTGAATGAGTGTGAAAATCGTGGAGATATGTGTTGAACTACAGGACACGTTTATTGACACCTTCATGATAGCATTTAAATTTGCCCAAAGTGTTAAGTCATGGACATATGATACATATCAATGAGAAATTCTACATGTCCTGAGTAGACAGCTCAGGAGTACAAACTATCAAGAAATTAGAAATTAGCAAAATATTTAGTTGTTTTTGAGGTAACTATTTACCACCAGGTAAATCTCCTTGCCCTGGTAACTGTCTTAGCGGCAGAGGATAAAATGTTCTTACTTTCTCGAGCAGGAGCAGAGGTGGAAAGGTATAATCTCTACTTCACCAAGTACCAATGTGACCCAACCACCTCTACTGCTTCTGAATGAAGGTCACTAGTATATTATTATATTCTCCAAACTTGTACTCTTTGACACCATAAATTTCAAATCAGAATTTCACAGAGGCTAGAATTCCTATTTTAAAAATAAAGGAGGAATACAAAGCTTAACTAACTCATTGCATATTTCTTTGCCTTTTCAAATTTTTAAGATGCATATATTACTTTAACAGTTAGGAAAACATTAACACTTTCAGGTTACTAATCTATTGTCTCATAAAAGGATAGAAACATAAATAAATAGAGTTAGTTTATTGATATGTTTCATGTTAGTGATTTGACTATATTGATTCAGAAGTAGCTAAGGTTTATGAACTTTCCAAAACACAAAAGTAGTAGAATACCACATTAAAATTGGCTGTTAATAAGTTTTATAGAAGTATCATGTATTTTCATCAATATATATTTCACATATATTGTTTTTCTTACAAAATTATAGAAGCAAAGTAGAAAACATATGAAAACTTATCCCTCTATTTGACTGTATAGCTCTAAATGTCAGGTCTTCAAGACTCAAGATATAAATGTTTGTATGAAGTGACATCTGAAAATGTGTAATAATAAAAATCTGATTAAAGTTTCTTCTATAGCATGTGCATTTTCTCCTGGCCAAAAATCAAAACATCACATTTTACTACCCAATATACTTAGCATTAAGGCACACACAGTTGTTTCCTTTTTACCATAAATTTGCTTCCTTGTTTAATGCTCACTTAATGTGTATGAACTACATAGGTAATTTACTTCCAGTTTACAGTGAGTCATAGAACTCCCATAGAATCTTTGCTTGAATATTCAGTAGAATGTGTGTAAAATGTTGATGTGAATGTGATTTAAATGGGATGTGAATTTGGAGGAGGTAAGGAAATATTCTTCAAAATGATGTTGAGGTAATAAACAAACCAGGTTACAAGGGAATATCTTTTATTCAACCCCTGGGCAAGATGACAAGACTGTAAACTATAGAAGTTTTTCCGTGTGTCAATAACTGCAGATGTTACTGTAAAACACATACACATGAACTGCACATATGAACAGGCATGTCCACACTTACACATATGTAGGAACAATATAAGTAGGAAATGCTAATTCAAATTCATATGTCTTTAGATTGCTAGAATATCTATAAGAGGGTGGCATCAGCAAAATAGAGAATAGGAAACCCTGAATTCTCCTTCTCCACAAACATACTAATTCAGTAAAAATTCATGGACAAATTCCCTCTGTAAGAAATTCATAAAATAATTGAAAGTCTCCTTCACCCCAGAAGAATGTAAAACCAGATTCACCAAAGCCAGTGGGGAGATTTAGGGCACTCTCTTGCTGGAGTTCCTGTCCCCAGC
Organism: Kogia breviceps; assembly: GCF_026419965.1. Taxonomy (NCBI): domain Eukaryota; kingdom Metazoa; phylum Chordata; class Mammalia; order Artiodactyla; family Physeteridae; genus Kogia; species Kogia breviceps. The sequence continues at coordinate 29,517,063 of NC_081328.1, forward strand.
ACAGCATCATGTGACCAGGAAGAGATCTCTAAGCTCCTAAATTCATCTAGGGAAGGGAAAGTGTTGGTTTCTGATCCAGTGTCCAAACTTTTCTGAACAGGCTTCTGTCTTGTCAGTCGTGAAGCTCTGACAGGTCTGACAGAGTCTAACCCCTCCCCCCCAGGGAAAACTAGAGACAGAAGCTTAGCCTGGTAGATACCATAGATCCTCACCTCTGCTCAGCACAGATTAAATAGATGAAAAATCTCAGCTCTTGGCCTCCTCCTGGGGAGGAAACAACTTGATTCAAACATCCAGAGCCCCAACCTATCTGGAGCTGACAAAGAACTAACATCTGACTTACCAGTACTGGAGCTCTGATAGGTCTGGCACAGTCTAGCCACCCAGAGGAAAACAACAATGTGAGTTGGGCTGATAAATGCCATAGATTCACCCACTAATTAGCACAGAGAAAGCAGATTTAAAAATCCAAGCACACAGGTACTCCTTGGAGAGGGAAATAGTTTATATGCACATCCACCACCCCACTTTTCCATGAATGCCCAAATAACTAGCATGTTTTCTCAGTCCTCGAGCTCTGATGGGTCCAGCAGAGTCTAGCTGCCTGGGATAGAACAGAGCTGATGATTTGGAGTGGTAGATGTTGTAGATTCTTCCTTCTTGCACAACACAGAGCAAAGAAATGAACCATCTCGGCTCTCAGTTTCCCCCGGGAAAGGAAAGAGTTGATTCATCAGTTCAATGCCCCAACTTCTCTGGGGCAGTCAAAAGAACTGGAATTTGACTTGTCTGTCTTGGAGCTCTGATGGGCCTGGGACAGTCTAGCCACCTGGGGGATAACAGAGCTGGTGGTTTGGACTGGTAGACAACATAGCTCTCCAGCTCAGCCCAGAGAAAGTGGACAAAAGCCATAGAATCCCTGATAAATATAGATACAAAATCCTCAATAAAATGCTAGTAAACTAACTCTAACAGCACTTTAAAAGGATCATACACCATGACCAAGTGGGATTTATCCCTGGGATGCAAAGAATGCAAGGTTGGTTCAACATACAAAAAAATCAATTAATATGATACACCATATTAACAGAATAAAGAATAAAAGTTACATACAAGTGAAGAGATGCAGAAAAAATGTATGATAAAATACAGTGTTTTAATACATAAAACACTGGAATAGAAGGAACACACCTCACATAATACAGGCCATATGTGAAAAGCTCACATCATACTCAATGGTAAAAATAAATAAAGCTTTTATCTAAGATCAGAAACAAGGCAAGGATGGCCAATGTCAATTCTTCTATTCAACATAGGACTGGAATAGAGCAATCAGGCAAGAAAAAATAAATAAAAGGTATCCAAATTGGAAAAGAAGTAATATTGTCCCTGTTTGCAAATGGTGTGACTATATATATATATATATATATATATATATATATATACACACACACACACACATACATACATATATATATATATATATCAAAGGCTTCTTTAAAAAAACTCTTAGCACTAATTAATAAATTTAATAATGTTCCAGAATACAAAATCAAAATACAAAAATCAGTTGCCTCACTATATACTACTAACAAACTATATGAAAAAGAAATTACAAAAACTCCCACATACAATAGCACCAGCAAGTATAAAATATTAAGAAATAAACTTAACTAAGAAGTGAAAGACTTGCCTTAAATAGGTATTTCTCAAAGGAAGACATACAAACGACCAACAGGTATATGGAAAGGTACTCAATGTCATTATTCACCAGCAAAATGAAAGTCAAAAGCACAGTGAGATATCACTTCACACCCGTTAGAATGTCCTTTATAAAAAGGACAACAAGACAAGGAAATAGAGAAATTGAAACCCCTGTAGTACACTGTTGGTGAGAGTGTAAAAATGGTGCAGCTGCCTTGAGAAAAAGGATAAATTTTCCTCCAAAATTTAAAAACAGAAATACAGATGATCCAGTAATTATGCTTCTTGGCATTTATCCTAATGATTGGAAATCTGAATATTGAAATGACATTAGCACTTCCATGTTCATTGCAGCAATATTCAGAATCACCAAGATGTGGAAAAAACTTAAATGTCCATCAACATGAATGAGTTAAGAAAATGTGGTATATGCATACAATGGAATATTAGTCAGTCTTTAAAAAGAAGAAACATTTGAAATTTTTGACAACATGAGTGAACTTTAAGGATATTATGCTATGTGAAATAAGCCATTCATAGAAATACAAATACTATATGTTTTCATTTATATGAGATATCTAAGATAATCAAATTCCTTAGAATCAAGGAGTGAAATAGTGGTTGCTAGAATGAGGGTGAGTGTGGGGAAATACTAATCACAGCATACATTTTCAGATAAGCAAGATGAATAAGTTCTAGTGATCTGTTGTACAACATTGTACCTGTACTCAACAATAATGTAATGTACACTTAAAAATTGTTAAGAGGGGAGATCTTATGTCAAGTATTCTTACCTCAATAAAATAAAAATTAAATAAGTATCTATAGATTTTAATTTATAGAATTTTTTTAAAATTTACATATTTGTTTCTCATTTATCCCCCCAATTTTAAGGTTATGATTTATTATGCTTTCTAGTAAATATAGGCTTTTTGTTTGGTTTTAATAAAGTCTAATGCTAATAAATCTGATTAATGGGGTACCTGAAAACATATACTTTAGTTTGGAGTAGGCTTTTTGAAAACTGTAAAGCAAGTTTCATGCCAGTGAACATTTATTTTGAATTGATGAATTACTCTGTCCATGAGGAAGAAAGTGAATATGACTAATACTACGTGTAGTTTCACACCTCCTGTGGTGTTGACATATGGTTGGTTATCTCAAAAATAATTTTCCCGAGTTATTTTGGAGCAGTTATTGATAAAGTATATAATGGTAGAACTCTGCAAAAATATCAGAAACATCACAACTGCTGCCTTCCTTTTCATATGCCTTTGCAGCTGCCATATTCTCATTTGAAATGGTGTCTATTTATCCATGCTTACTATCTCTTTCAAATGTTTTCTGAAAACTCACATTTTCTCTAAAGAGAAAAGTTGTATTCTTCAATCTGTTTCCTGAACATTATCTTTAATCTGAACTGAAAATATGTCAATTTGCAAAGCATCAATCCTGAAAATAAGTATACAGTGTTTTATAATGATCTGAAATCATTCTTTCCAAGTCACTTCTCCAACTCTATTACAAAAATTTTAGTAGAAAATCTAGGCTCTTTTCAGATCTTTTTCTATAAATTTTCCTATCAAACATAGGAATGTACAAAGAGTTGAGACTCATTGAGAAATCAAGAAAAATTAATAAATATAAGTTTCTGTGAAGCAATATATTTTAAGAAAAATAATGGTGAGCATTTTGAATGTTTTTTACATGTGAAGTATTGCTTCAAATGTTTGATATGAATAGATTTATTCAGTTCACAAAACTTTTTGAGTTAATTCACATTATTATTCCCATTTTAGGTGTGTGATATAAAAGGCACAAATATTTTGAAAACTTGTTCTGAGGACTACAACTAGTAAGAGCTGGCATTTGAATCCAGATAGATGGATTCTAGAGGTTGTGTGTCAAGGACACTGGTTTTCCTACTTATCTATGCTAAGAATCATGGAGCCATGTCAACATGCCTTTCACATGCTATGATGGAGGTAGTGTCATGAACCAGAACTAAGTAATTCAAATAATTGAATTCCAATGTTGCTCTTACTACCCATTCATTTTCCCCTACCCTTCCTCAATATCCACCTCTATAAAATCAGAAATTTATACTGTATGGAATTTAAAGCTTCTTTCTGTTCTAAATATTCTTTTGTGTAATAAAAATCATAGTGATGTTAACAGTGAAGGCAAATATTGTTGGTATTTACTCATTTCTACTAGAGACAGGCACTACTATGCTACCTGATTTTTCACAACTATTTCTTTTTAACCTACAAATGATACTTTTCTTTAAATATAATTATCACCTCCCTTTTCAGAGGAAGAAACTGAGGCTCAGAAAATATAAGTAATTTTCCCAGGGTAAGAGGACTTTCTAATGGCTGAGCTAAAATTAAAAGCCATATGTATGGGCTTCCCTGGTGGCGCAGTGGTTGAGAGTCCGCCTGCCGATGCAGGGGACATGGGTTTGTGCCCCAGTCCGGGAGGATCCCACATGCCTCAGAGCGGCTGGGCCCGTGAGCCATGGCTGCTGAGCCTGCGCATCGGGACCCTGTGCCCCACAACAGGAGAGACCAAAACAGTGAGAGGCCCAAGGACCACAAAAAAAAAAAAAAAAAAAAAAAAAAGCCATATGTATATATCTGTGCTCATTCCTACAAACCATTATGTCTTTCATGTGTAATCATATACCACATTTTTTTCATTATCAACATCTGATGTTTCTGTATGAGCAAATCAGTCTTTACTAAAAGTTTTATTCCTTAAAATAAATATATATTTTTGTTTAAATTGAATATATGCTATGGATTTTGCCTATTCACATATCATTCAGGGTAGCAAGCTATATCAGATATGTAAGTTAGCTATAGTAAATCCATTTTGAAGGCCTTGAATTGTCCTTTTCTCCCTGCTCTTCTTCTTACTTCTTTTTAAGATTGTTCTAACATTAAAACAAATTAAAGACTCCTGACTTGACAAGGCTTACTGTTTTTTCTCATGTATCTCAGTTTATAAGAGAATATATGATTTCACAAAATGTACATATTGTGTGAAATGTAAATAATAATTATTTATATATAATATATATAAATATATAGGAATATTTTATTCTGTAAATTATTAATAAACAGAAACCTCAATTAAATAGAATTAGGTGACCAAAACGGGGGAATTCTCATGGCCTGCAATGATACCAGAGTCCAACAGGAAGAAGAAAGACCTCTTCTTTCCTGGCAACAACTCAGCCAATGAAAAGCCATGAACATTTTGTTTGCTATAACCCTCACAACCTACTTTTCCTCTCTATAAAAGCTTTCTTTTTCCCTTGCAATACAGGGACTTGTATATGGCTGGCCATAATTGTGGACCTGGAATTTCAATTCTTTGCTCACACTGTATAAGCTAGTTTTTGCTGAAGAAATAACTGGCAGTCTATTATTTTAGGTCAACATTTTGTGGGCCCATATTGGCTTCCAGCGAAGACCCCTGGCAACCTGGGACTGGTGAGTAAACAGATGTTGTACCCACACTGAGCCCTTTGTTGCTCACCACTTTTTTTTTTTTTTTTTCTGATCCTAGAGTTTAAGGGTATATCTTCCTCCTGGATCTGGGATTCTGTCTTCTTTGTGTTTTGAAGCTTTCCAGGCTTTATTTGGGATCTATTTTAAGATTTTGTCCTTTCTAATAAAGGTCTTTTTCTTCATGAGTACTCATTTGACACTTTGGTCTGCTTTTGAAATCAGACTGTTTCTCCTAGAACTAGCTAGCTATTGGCCCATTCCTTCAGAGACAGTCTATTTCATCGAAATTGTCCCTGCTCAACCTTCCACTCATTCCTTTGGAATAAGGATTGTTCTATGGGAACTGGAATAAGAAGACTTTGGCATGGCTCTTCCAGGACCAAACTGTCCCCTTAGAATTGGATGGTTTTAGGCCTGCAGGCTGCTTGACTTGCAAGCTGTCTGACTTATTTGAACTGTTGAAGCTGAACTGCAGTCTGTTTAAGCTATTTAAACCATTTAGGCAGTTTCATAAATATTCTTTTATTCTAGAGAAAAACCTCTGAGAAATGGCATCCCAGTGATTTAAATATTTTGAGGACATCCTCCCTAAAGGATCTTAGCCAATTTTATATTTAAAAACCATGGTCCATCCTCAGGTGGATTTCTAACCAAATGGACCAACCTGATCAAAGGTAACTTAGAATATAAATGGTCATTGAGGAGAAACTTTGTAATTTCCAAACTTAATTTTCTTAAACTAAATTGGACTACTACATCGATCTAAAATTTCCAGAATTGAATGGAATGCCTATTTCAATTGGTATTTTGAGACTTCCAAATATTCTCAGAAGCCTAAAATTACCTCTCTAAAATGACACAATTTTAAGATTGACTGAGGTAAACTAACAATTAAAGAAAGAAAAAGTATTTTCCAAAGTCTCATGTTCCTCTTCTTGGCTCCTTTGTCTCAGGCCTTGCCTCCAATGCCATCTACCTCCTCCGTTCTACATCCTCATTTCTCCCATACTAATTCACTGAACTTCCCCCTTTCTCTGAAATTCTTCACAATCCCTTTTCCTCTGAACTTATCAAAACTTGTCCCTTTAAAATTAAGCCTTCTGAAGATTCAGAGGCTAAGCCTTAATTTCTTATATTCCCTGGACTAAAGCTTAACCATGAGCCATAGTGAAAGATTTTCCCAAAACAACAGAAGATTCTCACCAATTTGCTGAGGGACTAAATGTAGTCATTCAAGCGTATCAACCTGATTTCTCTGACTTATATCAGCTGTTCATATGCTTGTCAGTGAATGTCAGGCCCAACATTTGATGCAAATCACTAATTGGAAAAATCCTGAAAGGTCTCTAGAATTACAGCCAGGAGACAAGCATGGTAATTTATTATATAATTAGGCTTGAGCAATCATTAAGCAAATTTATTTAGCAATTCCTAGGACTTTTTCAAAGTCTGTTGACTGGAACAAAATTCAGGCCACAAAAATCTGATGAATCTGCTTATGACTATGACAATCATTCTCAGATTTTTGTTAAAGAAAATTATGCTCTTCCTTCGGATGTTGATGTCACCTGGTAGCTTTTAACTCTGTTTATTAAAGGACTGTACCAGGACTTTTCCTTTCCAGTAAAAAGGGCCAGGATGGAATGGAAAACTATGTCCACTCCATATTTAGTTAATCTGGCAAACTAGCTCTCTCACACTCTAGATAATTCATCTGAAAGGAAGATGGCTAATATTCTTAATCTTCAGCTCTAGCAAATGAAGGCCCCTAAATGAAACCAAAACCCTCTGTGTTTCTATAATTATTGCAGACAGCCAAGACATTAGAAACAAGATTATTTCAAATTTAAGAGCTTCAGTCACCTTCAGCTCTTTAACTAGTCTTTCCAATGTCCTGGCAATTCTCAGTAAATGGGCTCTGAGGAACTATTAGGGCTCTTCCAAATCCTGCCCGTTAATCAGGTTGGACAGATATTTTTCCAGATTGGTGATGGATCTTTTCCAGTCCTAACTGAAACTGGAGGTACACTCTTGGAGCTCAGCACTTCTACTATAAAACAGTCCCTGTCTTGAAGTACCAAAATAGTTCAAATAGTGGGGAATCTCTAATTAACCTCAAGAGATTCTTGTCTCTGAACCTATTCTCTTTCCTTTAAGCCCTTTGACATAATGCTTTCTTCCTCAGCTCCTCTGCCCCTATCCATTTATTAGGTCAAGAATTCTTAGATAAGTATCAAGCCAAAATTTCTTTCTCTCAAATTGTGGAACTTATTCTAGAGTTTGACAGTAGTCAACAAAGTAACTAATCAGGTGAATTAAATTAACCTTTAACTTTTTAAAATTTTATGTTCTTTGTGTCTGATGATACTAGAGCTGATTCTGGAAACAGTGATTATTTGACCCTACAGAATGAGCTACCACCCTTCTTATGGGGGAAACAAAAAACAAGCAAACTTCAACTGATATTGGCAAAATTCACAGTGCATCTCTTATCAAAATTCAAATATATCTCTCAAAGCCTTCCCATAATCCATCACTATCCTATAAGAAAATCTGGAAGGCATAATGTCCATAACTAGTAGTTGAGCAAAGCCAATTCACAGATTTTTATCCTATCCCAGCCCCCGGCCCAGCTGTGTCAGCTAGGTGTTCTTCTCCCCCAGTGAAATGGCCAGATGCAGTCATTTATGGGTTTCACTTTATTAAACTCAAAAAAATTGGCTAAATTATGCTCTTATATTTAAAGAAGTAACAAAGTTTAACCCCCTCTTATGTATTCAAGTAGAGGGAGAACTGGATTATTTGTTGTAAAAAGAGCATTTAGATGTGGAGACAATTTAGGAGTTGGGTGACCAGGAAATAGAGAAACACGGGGGTCAATATTAAGGCCAATTTTTTTCTACTTTATATGTTAATGATCTGGAAGAAGGGACATGCCACAAAGTAGCAAGAATTGCTGAGAGGGTGAAACAGAGGTGAGAAGTGTCAAGGATGGAGAGAAAATAACAATATATAGGGAGGTAATATGGTATGGAATGAGCTAGACACAGAGTCCCTGCTTTAGCATTGTAACATAAAGGACTGTGAGGTAATGAGGTCAGAGATGAAAACAAGGGAAATTAATAAAAAGTTTAATAGTGGCATGGTACATTACACCGGTGGGTGGGAAAAAGGAAAGGGCTGACCTAGGAAATCTGAGTAAATATGCATTAAAACTTAAGATTCAGGATTGAAATAAAATTAACAGGCATTTGAAGTGGTCTCTGGAGAGGCTCTGGATGTGGAGTTTGTAAGTGATATGGCTAATTCATCAAAGTATAGATGCAGAGCTTTGAACTTAGGCTGAGGCAAAGGAGGCCACATGCTTCAGGGTGAAATGAATTGAAAATGCATTGCTTATAGTAACCTACTGTTTGGCCTTTCTTTTTTTTTTTTTTTTTTTTTAACCTCTCCCATTGCTGAGCACAGGCTCCAGAGGCACCGGCTCAGTGGCCATGACTCACGGGCCCAGCCGCTCCGCGGCATGTGGGATCCTCCCGGACCAGGGCACGAACCCATGTACCCTGCATCGGCAGGTGGGTTCTCAACCACCGCACCACTGGGGAAGCCCATGGCCTTTCTTGAATCCATAGAAAAGAAGAAAAAACACCTGCCAACTGGGATGGAGAATTGATGTCTCACATATATTTTTTCCTAATTACTGAAGCTTGAGAAGAAATAGTTAAATGAGATCACTTTCTTACATTCTGAACAGAGGGCCAAGTGATTGACCAGAGTGTTTCTCAATGTTTAACATGGATATGAATCTTCTGAGGATCTTATAAAATGGCAGAATCTGATCAAGTAAGTGGAGTTAGGTGTAGGACACTGAGATCCTATATTCCAAATGTCTCCCAAGAGATGCCAATGCTCTGAAACCATGCTTTGAATGAAAAAGTGTTTATCCCTGAAAGTTTTCAAAGTTCCCAAATCTCTATTTCCTCCTTCCAACACACTACAGGGAAATTTAAATAGAAAATCCATATTACTTACTACCTTGTAATAATTTTATAGGTTTTTCTGCTTTTCTCTCCTTTTGAGTCTAGTTTTTAAATTTAACATTTATATATAGATAAAAATATATTTCTAATATATATGGAATAGAAACATAAAGAAATAATTGTGTGGTATTTCAGCCTTTTCTACAAATCTCCTAAATAAAACAAAGTTTTCAACTTTCAACTATCTAAAAGCAATCACATCATAAGATAATTTCTAAAATATACTGTAGCTTAATATATTTGGTACAGTTTTTATTATAAATTCACTCTTTGCATTGCTATAACATTCATTTAAAGAAAATCCAAATAACAGTATTTTAATATGTAAAATAATTAGAATGTTATTGTTCATGCTGAGTTAAAAGTAATTGTAAGAAATAAAAAGGAAATTGATATATCTCTAGGGATGCAGGGAACTCAATTTTATTTTCTATAGCAATTGCTAAGAAAATAATATGTACTGCATAGTATATATAAAACATTCAACATTACTAGCCATCAACGAAAGGCAAATTAAAACCACAATAAACCATCACTGCATAGTTATTAAAATGGCTAAAATTATAAAGAAAGAAAATACCAAATGTTGACAATGGTGTGGAGCAACTAAAACTCTCAAAAACATATGGCAGGAATGTAAATTGGTACAATCACCTTGGAAAATGGTTTAGTAGTTTCTTAAAAAGTTAAACATATACCAACCATATGACCTACAGTTATCTAAGAGAAATGAGAATATAAGTTTTGATAAAGACTTATATAAAAATGTCATGACAAACTTATTTGTAATAACCCCAAACTGAAAACAACACAAATGCCCATTAATAAGTAAATGGATCCAGAAAATATGGCATACATACTACTCAGCAATAAAACAAATTAACTAAAAACACATGTAATAACATGATTGCATATCAAAACTATTATGTAGAATGAAAGAAGCCAGACACAAAGGAGTACATGCTGTTTGTTTCTATTTATATACATTTCTGAAAAGTACAAACCAAATTATCATGGATGAAAGGAGACTAGTTGCAATCTAGGGCTGGAAGTAGGATACAGATATACAGCAAAAGAACAAGAGTAAGTATTTGTGGGTGATGGAAATGTTTAGTATCTTGATTGTGGTGGTCCTTCATGAGTTTGTCAAAATTCATCAAATTTCACACTTTAAATAGGTATTGTTTGTTGTAGGTAAAGTATACACTAATAAATTTAATTTTGTCCTGAGCTATGATAATAACAAAAGAGAATAAAGAATAAAACTACAGGGAAGAGAATAAAGAATAAAACTGAAAAGAGGACTAGAGAATAAGCAGAGAATTAATATCAGGTTTTCTTCCCGTGAATTGAACCTATTGTTCTTATTTCAGTTAATAAACATTGGGCTACCCAAAGTCATCTAAAAAGTGCATATAAATCAAACTTAGAGTTGCAGCACTGCATCTTTTTATTTTGGACTGTAACATTTTATCCCTAGTGTTGCCTTTCAAATGACACTGAAATATTTTAGCAAGATGATTTGTGAACAGAATAGCTAGGGTGAAATAGTGTTTATAAAATGCTAAACTCAGTGCACTAAGGGCAAACTTCTCACCAGATTCAATACTAGCATAATATTTCTTTGCAGGCCAACCACACTCCAAAGTGTCCTTTTATTTAATTCTCACCATAACTGCACAAAGGGTTTTACTGATGAAGGTTTTCACAGAAGTGACTTGTCCACACGTACATCCCTAATAATTGCTAAATGCATAATTTAAATTTAGGTTTTATGAGCCACTATATTATAATAATGAAATAAAAGCCCAGTGAAGACAACTTCCTATTGAACTTACAGTATTATTTGGTGGAATAGAGGGAATTAACATTAGGTTTAACTCACTCCAAAATACATTATTTATAAAGAATGTCCCAATAAATGCATGTTTAAACGTGTATCTCAAAGGGCTTTCATTTGCCACAATCTTAGAATCAAGTTTGAAAAATTGCTCACAACTCTATGACCAAAGACTATTTATCCCAATGGACAAATAGGTTCTTTCCTCAACACCCAGATATTACCTAATTCAAACTTTATATCAGTAGCAGAACCAGGAAATTTGGATCAGAAATTTCAGTATTTGGCTTCAAAATTTCTTTAAGTATAACAAATATGAGAATATTTTTGCTACCAGCATAAAAATTGCAAATAGTCTTATTTCTCAAAATGGTTTACCAATTCAGTTCTTCCTCCAGAAATCAGAGTCTTACCACTTCTACCAATGCTGGCTACTTCTCTTATAAACAGAGGGGGATCAATTGCTTTAGATTTCAGGTTAAATTTTTCAAATTTTAGATAAGTGGATTTTGGTTGAATTTAGATCTTTGCCAGCTTTGATATATTGTAGTAGAAACTGTTAGAGCTCAATAAATATTCATGTGATCCTTCACATCGTGGTTCATTTTGCTCACATGACTAGGTTCTGGTTTTGGTAGAAGAAATGTAAGCTTTTTCTAGGCTTGGCCTTTTGAATCATTCCATGCAATTGTCCAGCCCTTTCTTCTGAAGCAGTTATATTAAGGGTCATGAGATAAAAATACTAAAGATATAAGATGGAGGTGAGGTACATGCACCTATTATACATTGTATGATAAGAAACAAATTTGTATGAAAACAAGCATAGTCTAAACTATCTAGATTCATATATATGTATATATACACATATACATATATATCCTCATATAACCTCTGTTATCTTTAAACTCTGTTAATCTAATATCAACATAGAAGACATTCTTTGATAAAATAAGAGTGCTATAAATTACTAAAGGGAAAAGATGAAGTCTCTATTACATTTTCTTAAAATTGTCATGACTGGTTCAAGATGGAAGAGTAGAAGGACGTGCACTCACCTCCTCCTGTGAGAGCACCAAAATCACAACTAACTGCTGAACAACCATAAACAGGAAGATGCTGGAACCCACCAAAAAAGATACCTCACATCCAAAGACAAAAGAGAACCTGAAATGAGACAGTAGGAGGGGCACAACCATGATAAAATCAAATCCCATACCTGCCAGGTGGGTGAACCACAAACTGGAGAACAATTATCCACAGAAGTTTTCCCACTGTTGTGAAGGTTCTGAGCCCCATGTCAGGCTTCCCAGCCTGGACGTCTGGCAACAGGACTAGGAATCCCCAGGGAAACTGGCTTTGAAGTTCAGCGGGATTTGATTGTAGGACTTCCACAGTACTTCCACAGGTATGGGGGAAACAGACACTCCACTCTTGGAGGGCACACACAAAATTTTGTGTGCACTAGGACCAAGGGGAAAAGAACAGTGAACCCATAGGAGGTTGAACCAAACGAACCTGGTAGTGTTGTAAAGTCTCTGGTAGAGGTGGGGGTCGGCTGAGACTCACTGCAGGGACAAGGGCACTGGCAGCAGCAGTTCTGGGAAGTACCCATTTTCATGAGCCCTCCTGGGGGCTGCCATTATCCCCAGCATACACCCTGTAGGCTCCAGTGTTGCATCACCTCAGGGCAAAGAACTAACAGGGAGGCAATACAGCCCCACCCATCAATAAACTAGCAGATTAAAGTTTTACTGGTCACAGCCCTGCTCACTAGAGCAAGACCCAGTTTTACCCACCACCAGTCCGTCCCATCAGGAAGCTTGCACAAATCTCTTAAATAACCTCATCCACCAGGGGGCAGACAGCAGAAGCAAGAACTACAGTACTGCAGCCTACAGAACAAAAACCACAATCACAGAAAATTAGACAAAAAAAGGCAGAGAATTATGTCTCAGGTGAAGGAACAAGATAAAAATCCAGGAACAAAAACTAAATGAAGTGGAGATAGGCAACCTTCCAGAAAAAGAATTTAGATGCCTCAGAAAATGAATTTAAAATAATGATAGTGAAGATGATCCAGTATATTGGAAAAAGAATGGAGGCAAAGATTGAGAAGATGAAAGAAATGTTTAACAAAGAACTAGAAGAACTAAAGAACTGAGACAAACAATACAATAACTGAAATGAAAAATACATGAGAAGGAATCAATAGCAGAATAACTAAGGTAGAAGTATGGATAAGTGACCTAGAAGACAAAAGGGTGGAAATCACTGCAGTGGAACCGAGTAAAGAAAAAAGAATGAAAAGAAATGAAGACAGAGTAGGAGACCACTTAGACAATATTAAAAACACCTACATTCAAAATATAGGGGTCCCAGAAGGAGAAGAGAGAGAGAGAACGGACCTGAGCAAACATTTGAATAGATAATAGCTGAAAACTTTGCTAACATGGGAAAGGAAACAATCACCCAAGTCCAAGAAGTACAGAGAGTCCCAGACAGAATAAACCCAAGGAGAAACATACTGAGACACATAAAAATCAAATTGAAATAATTAAAGACAGAGAAAAATTATTAAAAGCAACAAGGGAAAAATGACAAATAACATACAAGGGAACTCCATAATCATAAGGTTATCAACTGATTTCTCAGCAGAAACTCTGTAGGCCAGAAGGGAGTAGCATGATATCTTTAAAGTGTTGAAAGGGAAGAACCTACAACCAAGAATACTCAACCCAGCAAAGCTCTCATTCAGATTTGATGAAGAAATAAAAACCTTTACAGACAAGAAAAAGCTAAGAGAATTCAGCACCACTGACCAATTTTGCAACAAATGCTAAAGGAATTCCTTTAGGTGGGAAAGAGACGAGCAATTTAAAACAACCTTATACATATACAGACTGCTATATCAAAACCTCATGGGAACAGAAAACCCCAAAACTACAATAGATACACACACAAAAAAGAAAAAGCAATCCAAACAAAACACTAAATATGGTCATCAAAGCACAAGAGAAGAGAACAAAAGATGAAGGGAAGAGAAAATACGTACAAAAACAAACCCAAAACAATTAAGAAAATGGCAATAGGAACATGCATATCAATAATTACCTTAAATGTAAATGGATTAAGTGCTCCAACCAAAAGACATAGACTGGCTGAATAGATTCAAAAACAAGACCTGTATATATGCTGTCTTCAAGAGACTTAGGGACACATACAGATTGAAAGTGAGGGGATGGCATAGTGTTCAATGCAAATGGAAATCAAAAGAAAGCTGGAGTAACAATATTGATATTAGACAAAATAGACTTTAAAATAAAGACTGATATAAGAGAAAAGGGACTCTATGTAATGCTCAATGGATTAATGAGAAAAGATGATATAACTAACAATTCTAAATATGCATGCATTCAACATAGAAGCACCTCAATATATAAGGCAAATACTAACAGCCATAAAGGAAGAAATCAACAGTAACACAATAATAGTGGAGGATTTAACACCCTGCTTTTATCAATGGACAGATCATTCAGAGAGAAAATCAAAAGGAAACACAGGCCTTAAATGACATATTAGACAGATGGACTTAATTGATATTTATAGAGCTTTTTATCCCAAAGCAGCAGAATACACATTCTTCTCAAGTGGACATGGAACATTCCCCAGGATTCATCACATGCTGGCCCACAAAGTGAGACTTTGAAAATTTTAAAATATTGAAATCATATCAACCATCTTTTCTGACTAAAATTCTATGACATTAAAAATAAACCACAAGAAAAGAAAAACTGTAAAAAACACAAACACATGGAGGTAAACAATATGCTACTAAGCAACAAATGGATCACTGAAGAAATAAAAGAGAAAATCAAAAAATACCTAGAGACAAATAAAAATGAAAGCACACTGATCCAAAACCTATGGGATGCAGCAAAAGCAGTCCTAAGAGAAAAGTTTATAGCAATACAATCTTACCTCAGGAAATAAGAAAATCTCAATAAACAACCAAAAGCAACTAGAGAAAGAAGAACAAACAAAACCTAAAGTTGGTAGAAGGAAAGAAATCATAAAAATCAGAGCAGAATGAAATGAAATAGAGACAAAGAAAACAATAGCAAAAATTAGAAAATGATAATTAGAAATGAAAAAGTTACAAATGACATCACAGAAATGCAAATAATCATAAGAGACTACTATAAGCAACTGTATGACAGTAAAATGGAAGAAATAGACAAATCCTTAGAAAGGTACAATCCCTTAGACTGGACAAGGAAGAAATAGAAAATATGAACAGACCAATCAGAAGCACTGAAATTGAAAATGTGATTTAAAAACTCCCAACAAACAAAAGTCCAGGGCCTGATGGCTTCACAAAGTCTATCAAACATTTAGAGAAGAGATAACACCTATCCTTCTGAATCAATTCCAAAACACTAAAAAGGAAGGACACTCCCAAACTCATTCAGTGAGGACACCATCACCCTGATACAAAAAAACAAAGATAACACACACACACACACACAAAATACAGGCCAATATCACTGATGAACATAGATGTAAGAATCCTCAATAAAACACTAGTAATCTGAATATAATAATACATGAAAGGATGATATACCATGATAGAGTGGGATTTTTCCCAGGGGTGAAAGGATTTTTCAATAACCATAAATCAATCAGGGTGATAAACCATATTAAAATGTTGAAGAATAAAAATCATATTATTATCTCCATAGATGTAGAAAAAGGTTTTGAAAAAAACAACCACAACAATATCTTTTTCAGTCTGTCTCCCAGAATAATGGAAATAAAAACAAAAATAAACAAATTGGTTATGTTTTCCTTTGCTATGCAAAAGCTTTCAAGTTTCATTAGGTCTCATTTGTTTAGGAGGTGGGTTAAAAAGGATCTTGCTGTGACTTATGTCATAGAGTGTTCTGCCTAAGTTTTCCTCTAAGAAGAGTTTTGTAGTGTCTGGCCTTACATTTAGGTCTTTAATCCATTTTGAGTTTATTTTTGTGTATGGTGTTAGGGAGCGTTCTAATTTCATTCTTGTACATGTAGCTGTCCATTTTTCCCAGCACCACTTATTGAAGAGGTTGTCTTTTCTCCATTGTATATTCTTGCCTCCTTTATCAAAAATAAGGTGACCATATGTGCATGGGTTTATCTCTGGGCTTTCTATCCTATTCTATTGATATATATTTCTGGTTTTTTGACAGTGCCATACTGTCTTGATTAGTGTAGCTTTGTAGTATAGTCTGAAGTCCAGGAACTTGATTCCTCCAGCTCCATTTTTCTTTCTCAAGATTGCTTTGGCTATTCAGGGTAAAAGACAATCCTCAGAATGGGAGAATATATTTGCAAATGCAGCAACTCGTAAAGGATTAATCTCCAAAATTTACAAGCAACACATGCAGCTCAATATAAAGAAAACAAACAACACAATCCAAAAATAGGCAGAAGACCTAAATAGACATTACACCAAAGAAGATATACAGATTGCCAACAAACACATGAAAGGATGTTCAACATCACTGA
Organism: Kogia breviceps; assembly: GCF_026419965.1. Classification (NCBI taxonomy): domain Eukaryota; kingdom Metazoa; phylum Chordata; class Mammalia; order Artiodactyla; family Physeteridae; genus Kogia; species Kogia breviceps. Next base: position 29,533,709 of record NC_081328.1, read on the forward strand.
TTATAAGAGAATTTCAAATCAAAACTACAATGAGGTGTCATTTCATACCAGTGAGAATGGCCATCATAAAAAAATCTATAAACAATAAATGCTGGAGAGAGTGTGGAGAAAGGCAATCCTCTTGCACTGTTGGTGGGAATGTACATTGATACAGCCACTATGGAAAACAGTATGGAAGTTCCTTAAAAACTCAAAATAGAACTACCATACGACCCAACAATCCCACTACTGGACATATACCCTGAGAAAGCCATAATTCAAAAAGAGTCATGTACCACAATGTTCACTGCATCACTACTTACAATAGCCAGGATATGGAAGCAACCTAAGTGTCTATCGACAGATGAATGGGTAAAGAAGATGTGGCACATATATACAATGGAATATTACTCAGCCATAAAAATAAATGAAATTGAGTTATTTGTAGTGAGGTGGATGGACCTAGAGACTGCCATACACAGTGAAATCAGAAAGAGTAAAACAAATACTGTATGCTAACACATATATATATGGAATCTTTAAAAAAAAAAAAAGGTTCTGAGGAACATAGGGACAGGACAGGAATAAAGACACAGATGTAGAGAATGGACTTGAGGACACGGGGAGAGGGAAGGGTAAGTTGCAACAAAGTGAGAGAGTGGCATGGACATACATACACTACCAAATGTAAAATAGATAGCTAGTGGGAAGCAACTGCACAGCACAGGGAGATCAGCTCTGTGTTTGTGACCCCATAGAGGTGTGGGATAGGGAGGATGGGAGGGAGATGCAAGAGAGAGGAGATATGGGGATATATGTATATGTATAGCTGATTCACTTTGTTATAAAGCAGAAACTGACACACCATTGTAAAGCAATTACACTCCAATAAAGATGTTTAAAAATAAATAAATAAACAAAGTGGATCTCATTAAACTCAAAAGCTTTTGTTCAGCAAAGGAAACCATAAACAAAATGAAAAGAGAACCCACAGATTGGGAGAAAATATTTGCAAATGATGTGACCTACCAGGGATTAGTTTCCAAAATTTACAAACAGCTCATGAGGCTTAATATCATCATAACAAACAACCCAGTTAAAAAATGGACAGAAACCCAAATAGACATTTCTCCAAAGAAGACATACAGAGGGCCAAGAGGCACATGGAAATATGTTCAACATTGCTAATTATTAGAGAAATGAAAATCAAAACTACAATGAGATATCACCTCACACCAGTCAAAATGACTATCATTGAATATCCACAAGCAATAGATGCTGGAGAGGATGTGGAGTCCTCTTACACTGTTGGTGGGAATGTAAATTGGTGCAGCCACTATGGAGAAAATTATGTAGGTTCCTTAAAAATCTAGAAGTAGAGCTACAATATGACACTGCAATCCCACCCCTGGGCATATATCTGGAGAAAAACATGCTCCGAAAGGATACATGCACCCCAATGTTCATTGCAACACTGTTTACAATAGCCAAGACATGGAAGCAACCTAAATGTCCATCAACAGAGGAATGGATAACAAGATGCTGTACATATATACAATGGAATATTTCTCAGCCATTAAAAAGAATGATATAATGCCATTTGCAGCAACATGGATGGACCTAGAGATTAGGTACTCATACTGAGTGAAGTAAGTCAGACATAGAAATATCATATCATATCCTTTATACACAGAACCTAAAAAGGAATGATACAAATGAACTTATTTCTAAAACAGAAACAAGCTCACAGACTTAGAGAACAAACTTATGGTTACTGAGGAGAAGTATGGAGGGAAAGGATAGTTAGGGAATTTGGGATCGACATGTACACACTGCTATATTTAAAATGTATAACCAACAAGTATCTACTATATATCACAGGGAATTCTGCTTAATATTACATAGCAAACTGAATTGGAGGGGAGTTTGTGGGAGAATGGATACCTGTATATGTATGTCTGAGTCCCTTTGCTGTGCACCAGAAACTATTACAATATTGTTCATCAGCTATATTCCAATATAAACTAGTTTTTAAAAAAAGATTTTGACTCACAGAAGGCTCAGGTGATTGTTAGCATTTTTTAACAATAAAGTATTTTTTTAATTAAAAAACGGTACAAATGAACTTATCTAAAAAATAGAAGTAGAGTTAGAGATGTAGAAAACAAACTTATGGTAACCAGGGATAAGGGAGGGAGGGGCAAATTGGGAGATTGAGATTGACATATACACACTACTAAATGTAAAATAGATAACTAATAAGGACCTACTGTAAGGCACAGGGAAATCTACTCAATACTCTGTAATGGCCTTATGGGAAAAGAATCTAAATGGGACTGGATAAATGTATATGTGTAACTGATTCACTTTGCTGTACACCTGAAACTCAAACAACATTGTAAATCAATGATACCCCAATACATTTTTTAAAAATACAAAAACGTAAATATTATTTTGAAAATAATAAATAAATAAAATACATTGCACCCTAAAAAATGTCAAATTAATTTAGTAGGTATTTATCAAATACCTATTAACAAACCTTCCTGAATAATGGCTAATAATAATAGATAATAAAACCTTGTATTTATTAAGGGTTTCCTGCATACCAAGTATTCATGTAAGCATGTTATATATTTAACTCATTAATACTTTGAATGATTTAAGCTTCACCATACATTGATATCAGACAGCAAAAATATAGAGAAAACATTTCAGAGTCAGACGAACATGTGTTTGTATCTCAGTTCAACCACATAGTAATTGTGTGAGATTTTTATAGTAATGACTCCCAATGAATGATGCCTCTTTGTATCCTTGGCCTTGCATATTCCCCTCCTACAATGACTCTGGGCTTGGTGTTGTGACTTGCTTTGACCAACTGGACATTAGCAAAGTTTACCTAAGGAGCTTCTTGAAAAGTGTTTGTGCACTGGGGCTTGCCTTCTCTCTTGCTGTCTTTAGAGCTTTTGTTATGTAAAAAACTTGGCTAGCCAGTGAGAAACACATGGTTCAGCCTATAATTATCACCAACTTCTAGACATCTGAGTAAGGTCATCTCAGACCTCTCAACCCCAGTTGGGCTATCAGATGACTGCAGCTACACGATTGACCAAGAAGAGATCAGGTGAAGAACCAAGACCAAAGTGATGGTTCATACAATCCCAATGGGTAAATGGTTGTAATTTTAAGCTACTAAAGTTTATGATGGATAGTTATGCCAGTGATAGGTAAAATAACTTCAACTTTATTAGTTTTAGCTTCTCCATCTTTACAATACACATGATAATATTTATATTAAAGAGTTGTGGCAATGATTATATACAGCAATATATGTAAATGTGTCCATCACAATGCCTTGGACAAGCAAATAATGACTAAAATTAACTTCCCACATTCTATCATTTCCCATGGCCACCTTTAGCAGAAGAGTTTCTTTTTGACCATATATTTTAAAAAAATGAACAGAAACGTAATTTCCATGAAGATTTCTCTGTTGGCTGGTGTGAGAGAAGATACAGCATAGGAAAATAGTTATAATTACCCGCAGCAACTAAGGGATTGTTTGCTCCAAGATTTAGAGCATATCCAGTGTTCTAAATAAGTGAACTAAAGCAAACTGGTGGCTTCCTCTTATTCACCTTTTTTTCTCTTCTAGGCAGAAAGAAACCTTTCACAAAAGGTGCTATTCTACCAATTTCCAAGCCTGCATCAGTCTGAAACTTTTTGAAAAGTTTCTATAATGTCTTTGGAGGGGGGAGAAAATTGCGGTTCTCTTTTTTTTCCAAACACTACCTCCCATTCCTCATCTTCCTTCATTCTTCCAGCTTCCACTTCCCACTCTGTTATCCATAACCTTTCTTCCATAACACTTCTTCTTCCAGTATCCTCTCTTAAATTAGGTTTTTCTATCCTCAGTTCCAGCCAAGAACATATAATATGGGTCTCTAAATCTAACTCAAATATTAGACTTTGTTAGAAATAAATCTTTTATTCTTTATTTTATTCATGACCTTGGAATTATTAAATAACAACTTGTATTTGATGAATGCTACTTGCTTGAAAAATGTTTTAGGTGGTCCTAATCTCTAGTTTAAATTTTATTTATTGGCATGTGCAGAACGAGCCTCATTATGCTCCCTCAGTATTTCCATACCAGCTGGATATTGCTCTAGAAGTCCAAGGCCAAGTTCCATAAATTTAGTCTGATTATCAACTTTGTGTTGCCTTTTCTCCAAGCTTTTAGGTTCTGATAATCCCAACCTCTTTCCCTTATTTTCCCCAACATGGTGAGAGCAGACAGTGGGGAGAATATAGTTGCCTACTGCAGTTATTATTTACAATAGTGTTTCCTTTCACATTTTCAATTTTCCAATCTCTTGCATTAAATTATTTCTGTTGAAATACCTAATGTACAAAAACATTCATAGACAAAATGTAAAAGAAAGAGCATGACTGGGTTCCAATAAAACTTTACTATAACAGGTGAAAAGCTGGATTTGATCCATATATCATAGTTTGCTGACCATTGGTCTAAACTACTATGCTGTATTAATCAACAGAAATTTCACAAAGATTATTACCATTTATTACACTATTAACACTTTCATTTAAAGTTATGTTCTATTTGATGTTTTTCCTTAAAATATTTTTATATTTTCTATGAATAAAAATTATTTCATTACTCTACAAATGTCCAGGATATTCCAGATGCACTTTGGATGTTGCTTCCAACATATGCCTTTAATAAACATATATTTTTTTAACACATGCACACTGGATATTTCCACAGGTAGCACATCCAGACTAGGTATTTCCACAGGTAATTTATCTATCTAATTGTGTTATAGCTTTGTAGCAGTTACATACAGAAATGTATTGGTATCTATAAATCTATGATTTTGTGCATATGTTCCATGTTATGTTTTAATTTTATATACATAAAATTGTTTTAGTCCCAAGCCAATGGATCAGGAGGCATTTTACTGTGCAATCCGTCCATATTTGTGTTATTCTTTGCACTGTCACCCTCAATAATGCCAGTGTAGTCCTCCCCAGACTCTAAAGGGAGCAGACATTAGTATTATCTTTCTAAATAATGACAATTTTTTCTTTCCTCTATTTTATCTATATTTTTTCCATTGAACTTTAAGAATTTCACTTTTTTTCTTTTGTTTCCATACATAAATTTTAAATTATGCTCTGTAGCAGCAGCTAAACTATTGTCTTCTTTTTTTCCTAAAATAGATGTACTGCACATTTACTCTTCAAAACTGTGTATCTGTAATTTTCTCTCCATCTATAGTTCTTGGTTATGTGACTGAAGGGAAGTTGCAAGTGATACAGTTTAGAATAATCTGCTTTTATTCATTACTGAATAATAGATGGCAGTTGGAGATTTCATATTGTCAACTCTAATTTTGCATCCTAATCATGCTAGACACCTGGTCTTCAAAAACTGAAATAAATCCCATTACCACGATTTTCCCTTCTGGATTACATAAGAATGTTGACATCTTTCATAATAAGTTTACTCAGACAACTGCTAAGAATTTTACCAATCTTGACAACACATTCTAAATGTAAAAGAGAAAATAGAGACCTTGGTTGATTACTTACCCAAAACGTTTATCTTTTGGGGAAGCAGAAAAAAATAATAAATTTAAGTGCCTGTAAAAGAAGACATTAAGATGTTGTTTCTCTGTCACTTTGTGGTCTGTCTTGTAAGATTTGTTTTAGTGACATCTCATTTTTCATAAGAAGAAGGATAAATGACTTGAAAAGCATGGGCTGAATTTGGAATGAAAAGTCAGTCCCTGCCATTTCTCTTTGGGTAAAAATAAAAATAAAAGTTTTCCCATGGAGATAGACAAAGCTGAAGCAACCCCTTTGGACATTATGTTTACAGTCAATCTGGCCAGTGTAATGCCTTCAGCAGAAGTGAAATTCTAAGCAGCTCTCTAGTGTTCTAAACAGATTAGCTCTTACAGTTACTTAAGACAGATGTGAATCTGGCTCACTTGTTGTTTTAATGCTTCCCTGTTGCTAATGATGTTCCAAAGTTATCAAGTAATGGAAATAAATGGCTGGCCTGGTAGCTGCCTGGAGCTGCCTTAAGTGCTGGGCCTGCTGGGCATCAATTGTTTGTTTGATGACTTTCAAGTTAGAATGATACATTGATTTGTTTAAATGTTGCAGTGCATTAATGCTTCTTGTCTCTTCCCAAGCATTCAGTCTCATCTCATTCAGAAGAAGATAACTTTATTACAGAGAGAACATGTGCTATTCAATGACTTGAAATATGATTGGCTGAACTGTTTGGATTTTTACCAAGCTATGTCTCAGAAGCACCTTTGAACTGAGACTGTGACACTCACTATTATGGAAGATGATGAGAAGGAAGGATTTGGTAAGAAAAAGAGTATTTAGACAGGCCTTATTGGCCAATTTTCTGATTCTCTCAGGAATAACTTTCACAAATTAGCAGCCTTAGGAAGTTGCTGCTTTTTCTCCTCCCTCTCCCTTCTTCCTTCAATTCCTCCTTCTTCACTCTCTCTCTTTTTAGCCCCCTTTCCTCTCCATCCTTCTCATCCATTTTTTCCTTAATGATATCTCTTCAGCTAATCTGATACCCAATCCCACAAAACACATAACTTACACATGATGTAGTACTCTAGAATGACAAATGTACATCAAAGAACTCAAGGGACAGGTAGTAGTAATGAATGCAAGTTGTCATGCAATATAAACATGTCAGATATTTCATCTAGGGAAACTGCTTTCTGACAAAGTCTGAAATAGGAATTTATCTGTATGTTCCCTTTAAGGCAGATATCTTTGGGAGGAGAAAATGCTTTCTTCCACCATGTTTATTTCATCTTCTCTTTGGTGGCTTTTATAACTTCTTCCCTACATTTCAGCACAGATCTTTCTCTCTTTCACTCTGTCAGATTTATTTTTTTATTTCTCTTAAAACAAAAAACTAGGAAGACAGTAGAAAAATCAAATGCAGTGGTTATAGTTTTCATCAGCCTCAAGTCCAAGTGTAAAATTTTAATTTATTTTATATATTTATAAATATAGAAAAGTCAAACTTTTTAAATTTAGAAATCTAAATTGAGTCTCCATTTTCTATGGTAGGAGCACAATCTTGTCATTACCTGATATACAGTTCAATGTGATGGTTTATCTATCAATTTGGATTTTAACTCAACAAATTTAAGATTTTCATTTCTTTTTTTCCTGTTCTGTTGATATAATCTCTCGGTTCCAAGAAGGCTTCTATAAAATCATGATACCCAATCTTCAGTTTTCTGGTATTGACATCTGGTCTTTGATAATCTGCTTCTGTCTCCACAGGTACCTGCACAGATGGCCAGAAATTCCCTGTGATGATGTTCTCTGAGCCAGGCTCAACTGCATCTAGCCTCTAGCTCACAATGTACCACACTGACATCTATAGCTTGGCATCCCATCAGGACTTCAAGAATCTTTAGGGCTCTAATTCCTCCTAGAAAGCTTGCTTCTCTGCCTGAGATGTGAGAAAATTCTGCTGTTCTCTAAGTATGAGACAGGGTGGTTAGGACTTTAAAAAGATTTGTAATGTAGCTGATACTTCTCTCCTCATGGGGCACCTTGTTGAGCATAGGTTTCATCTGGTCTTTGGGGCCAAAAACCTTGAAAGAAAAAACTTTCTAGTAGATATTCTTCTATGTCTATTGTTTAAGCCCAGACTTCAGCTGACAAAAGCTCCCAAAAGCCTTACCTTATTCTCAAAATTATTATATTGGCATTTGAAACTCAAAATCTCATTGAGTATTTCTTTTTATTTTTTAATTAGGACAATCTTACTCCTCGCTGAAGCATGATTAGATGGGAAAATCCCTTTGAATTTAAGGGAGAACCATCACTAATTTCCCAAAATTTCACTGTACAACTCCTCCCACTCTCCCATACTGGTTGCTGACTTTACTGCATACAGCTAGGCAGAAAGTCCTTCCTTAAAGGGGGATCAGGATGGCCTATTTCTGTGTCTACTACAGAGGAATTGATGGAAAAACAATGTAGCAGATAAAATATTTTAAACTACAATCTAAACCCCCATTGTCCAAAGGGAAAACACTAAACATAATTAAGGAATAAGGCGATTCTTATGAGGACACATGAACTTTTACTTTAGGATGAAATATAAAAATATGTGTCATTGAAATAATTGATAAAATTAGCTGAGTGAGTTTTGTTCCAGTAAAAAAGGAAAGGAGTGGGAAGTTATTTAAAGATTAGTCAGTTCAAATAAGTTCCCAATATTTGAAGGTTTTTTTCTTATCCTTGGTCTTCATTTTCTTTCACTGACATTCTGAAAATAAATAAATAAAGAGTTTACTTTCTCATCAGATGTGATTTAGAGAAAACCACCTACTTAATTGAACCATGGAGATCTGCATTCAAATACATCTCTGCCCTGACATATTCTGACCGCATGGGCTTGGATTATTTATTTAACTTTTCGCAATTTGTTTTCTCATTTCTATAGTGAGCACAATTGTATGTATCTCATAGTTCTGTTACAAGGATCAAGTGTGGTATTATAAAGGTCTGAGAAGCAACCTCAGTACAGGTAAATACTGAGGTCTGTGTGCTATACTCAACTCTCCCTTATCTAGAGAATAAAATTTAGTTGTTTGCAGTGAGATCTTGAATCCTATTGTTTCACCTCTTATTAATTATATGTGTGTACCATTCTGAGTTGAACAGCCAAGATATGTGGTAAAAATAACCTCATCCACAAGTACTTAAGAAGACCCAGCTCTGTGTAGGGACATGCTGCCTATCAAAACTGTGTTTCTGGGCTTCCCTGGTGGCGCAGTGGTTGAGAGTCCGCCTGCCGATGCAGGGGACACGGGTTCGTGCCCCGGTCCGGGAGGATCCCACGTGCCGCGGAGCGGCTGGGCCCGTGAGCCTGTGCATCCAGAGCAACGGGAGAGGCCACAACAGTGAGAGGCCCGCGTAACGCAAAAAAAAAAAAAAAAAAAAAAAAACTGTGTTTCTTCATGTACCTGCAAGAGTGGATCATTGACCCATAGTCCTGAATCTTTTCCCATAGGTTATAAACAAGAATTCTAACAGAGCCAAATGCTTTTTGCATTCCCTAAATCAGGATGTGCTATGACAGTGCTCTGACCAGGGCTTCTCATTATGGTGAGGTTGAAAGAAGCACTGTAGCCCTGATTGAAGGTGATAATTGCAATATCAAATCAGAAATAAAACTATGATTAGTTACACAATGTTGGTCAATATTCCATTATAACCTTTATTTCTTGAGACTAAAGGACCAGGTTTTTATATTTCCTTTTTTTAATGTGCTATAGACTTTAAGTTATGAAAGAGGTATAATTACCAATGCTTGTTGATTAGCTGAATACTTTTGTAAAGCATCAAATATCATTTTTTGCCTTCATTTATCAAAATAGGATGCAAAAGAAGGATCTGTAATGAGTTTTTTGTTGTTGTTGTTTTCTATTATTTTTCTCTTCTTTGCAAAATACAGAATAACTAGGCTCACATAGAATATCTTTTCACTAAGCCCTGTGGCTGTCCCCAAACCCAGGGTATATATGTTCTCCTTCTGCAGGGAATGGATATGAAGCTGGTTGGGGAATGTCTCATAATTTATTTCCAATAGAGATACAGAACTCCTACGGACAGACTTCAGTCTTGAGGTAATATAGATTAATTACTCTGCCAGTGCAAACAAGTGGAATCTGAAATAGAGAATGTTGTTAAAGACAGGATATCTTATTAGTTTCTTGTACATAGAGTTCAAATTAATGACTAACACAGTTTTATCAAGAAAGATACAGAATAGAATAATAAATGGATAAGGAGAATTTGCAATACCACATTTGTAGACTCAACTTATGGATTACTTATTAAAATTCTTAGAAAGAATTTATTTCCTTAAAGTAAAATTTCTACAACATAGTTTAGTAGATACAATTGGACTTTGAGTTAAAATGCTAAGGATTAAAATCCTGGTAAGATCACAGATTAATAGGATATTCTGAAAAAGTTTTCCTGAGCTTATTTTTCTCATTTTGTGTCTACCCTATCCCTTGACAAATTATGTATTCAGTATTTTCAAAATTGCCCTTTTTATATGGCTTATTTTCCTCCATAAATACCTGGTTCTGTGCTATGTTCTCTGAGGGAGTACCCTAAAGGAGCTTACAAATACATTTAAGAAATAATACTTAAATTCACAAAATAAACAAATGATTTACAATGTAGTAATTGTAATTAAACATTTATTAAAAGTAGTTTCCAATAAACCATAATTTGTTGAAAAACTAATATTGAAAACAAAACCAAATTATGATAAATGGGAAGGTTTCAGAGTGAAGATTAATGCAAACTGAACTTTTATGGTAGGTGTGGACTTTTTTTTTTTTCTTTCAGTGAGTATGATAGAGGAAGTTGACAAGCTGATTACATAACTGATAAAATTATGAGGAAGTGGGCAAACTCCACATGGCAGAAGAGACTTAAAATCAGGGGAAAAAACATTGCACAAGGCCAAGAGTATCAACTGGTAGAGGATATGGAGTATGAAGGTAAAAAGTATATTTAATCTGATAAATTATAAATGGGAGTCCCAAAGGCTTTACTCCAAAGAGTTACAAGTGATACCAGATGTAATATATGCTCATCCCAGGATCTCTGCTCTGAGAAAACTAGCCCTACCAATTCACTCATCCACAGTACTGGGCTCTGGAAATATATTTATATAATACAACCTTGAGCACCTCTCCACAACTCCATTCTTCTCCACACTTTTGGCAAAATATTGGAAGTGAATACCTCATCTGAATAAGGCAGGAGTAAGTTGCATGTCAGATCTTATCATCTCTCCAAGGAATGTAGAAATAGGAGTTATTAGTGTTTTTAGCAGTCTCTGTTGGGCAAATAAACTGAGACTATGGGAAGTTAGTGCACAGAGTTATGCTTTTCAGCCTCATGCACATGCAAAGAGGATTTATAGTCTTTGCAAGAAAGGCAGAAGAGAGCAACAGGGAGAAAGAGAGAGAGATTGAAGAGAAAAGAGAAAAAAAAAGAGAGAACAAATATGAAAGAGACAGAGAGGAAAGAGAGATGAGAAATCAGTTTTCTGGAAATAATGAAAGAATAAATTCAGTTTCTGCCATATCTCCAGTCTCTGCTCAAGTCAGTCTTTTTAAATTTTTACCTTTGGTTACTTTGTTATACCTTTGCATCCTTACATTACTTTTTTTCCCCTCCTGTTTTATTTATTTTATTTAGAATAGGGTTCTTTATTTGGAAACAAAAATATCTGCTTGAGATAGAAGTGCTAGTATTGTGCAGATTGGATGAAAATAGGGATGGACAAGGAAAAGTAAAATCAACTAGATGATATTTGGGAGGGAGGAAATAAGGTAATTAGGAAGTTACTAGGTACAGAAAGCAAGGGACATATCCAATACATATTATAAAGGAACACTCAACAAGAATAAGTGAATGATCATTTATGAAACTCTGTGGGAAATAGTCAAAAGTCAGAAATGTAAATACACAAAACCTTATTAAGTATATACTATATACTATATCATAATGCTGAAGGATTAGAAGACTAACAGTTACAGGGAAGCCAGGGCATTAGCTAAATTATTTGATTTTGGAAGAACAATAATGAATTTTATTGAAGGTTTTATTAAAATTTAAACTAAGTTAGGGTGTTTTTAATCACCAATGTTATTAATCATTGGTGCCTAGAAAAAATGCCTACTGCTTTATATTTGCTCTGTAAAATTATTATGAATAATTAAGAGTATTTTGGATGATAGCAGGACACTAAGGGGGACATAATGAGCAGGGAAGAATTTATTTATTTAATTTTTATTTGCTGTATAACCATTGGTGTTAGAAAAAACAAGATCAGTGAAATATGGTAAACCTTTGTAGAGGGATTGTGCAACCCACGAAAGAAAGAATCAAAGCTAAAGGTACAGATGTGAGGTAAGATGATATAGGAGAAGCCATTAAAATTTGAGACTTTGGCAAAGGGGTTCCAGGTTACCTTTATTAGAATTTTTGTTCAATAAATAGTTTATTACCTTACTCTCCACCAAAATTTTAATAGGTTTGAAAAAATTGAAGTGCAGTTAGTTAAACATTTAAAACAAGAATAGCCATCAACCACACTGATATTTGGTAATCTGACATCTAATGCATAGGTTTTTGGGTTATTTTTAAGAAAACAATTTTATTCTCAAAAATGTACTGGAGTTGGCTGCAATGCCTAGAACTAGATGTGGTTGTTATTCTTTTTTATTGGAGTATAATTGCTTTACACTGCTGTGTCAGTTTCTGCTGTACAGCAAAGTGAATCAGCCATACGTATAACATATACCCCCTCTTTTTGGATTTCCTTCTCATATAGGTCTCCACAGAGCACTCAGTAGAGTTCCCTGTGCTATACTGTAGATTATCATTAGTTATCTATTCTATACATAGTAGTGTATATATGTCAATCCCAACCTCCTAATACATCCCATCACTGCCCCCCTTTCCCCCTTGGTGTCCATACGTTTGTTCTCTGTGTCTCTATTTCTGCATTGCAAATAAGATCATCTATACCGTGTTCTAGATTCCACATATATGCATTGATATACCATATTTGTTTTTTCTCTTTCAGACTTACTTCACTCTGTATAACAGACTCTAAGTCCACCCACGTCTTTGCAAATGACACAATTTAATTCCTTTTTATGGCTGAGTACTATTCCATTGTATATATGTACCACATCTTCTTTATCCATTACTCTGTTGATGTACACTTCGGTTGCTTCCATGTCCTGGCTATTGTAAATAGAGATGCAATGAACATTGTGGTACATGCCTCTTTTTGAATTATGGTTTTCTCAGGGTGTATGCCCAGGAGTGGGATTGCTGGGTCGTATGGTAATTCTATTTTACATTTGTTGAGGAACCTCCATACTGTTCTCCATGGTGGCTGTATCAATTTAAATTCCCGCCAATAGTGCAAGAGGGTTCTCCACACCCTCTCTAGCATTTATTGTTTGTAGATTTTTTATGATGGCCATGCTGACTGGTGTGAGGTGATAACTCATTGTACTTTTGATTTGCATTCCTCTAATTATTAGTGATGTTGAGCATCTTTTCATATGCTTCTTGGCCATCAGAATCTCTTCTTTGGAGACATGTCCATTTAGCTCTTCCATCCATTTTTTGAATGGGTTGTTCATTTTTTTTTTATATTGAGCTGCATTAACTCATTGCCATTGGTAGTTTGATAGGGATTGCATTGAATCTGTACATTGCTTTGGGTAGTATATTCACTTTCACAATGTTGATTCTTCCAATCCAAGAACATGGTATATATCTCCATCTGTTTGTGACTTCTTTGATTTCTTTCATCAGCATCTTATAGTTTTCTGCATACAGGTTTTTGCCTCCTTAGGTGGATTTATTTCTTGGTATTTTATTCTTTTAGTTGCAATGGTGAATGGGATTTTTTTCCCTAATTCCTCATTCTGACATTTTGTTTTTAGTGTATAGGAATGGAAGATATTTATGTGTATTATTTTTTTATCCTAAAATTTTACTAAATTCACTGATTAGCTGTAGTAGTTGTCTAGTGGCATTTTTAGGATTTTTTATATATAGTATCATGTCATCTGCAAATAGTGACAGCTTAACTTCTTTTTTGATTTGACTTTCTTTTATTTATTTTTCTTCTCTGATTGCTGTAGCTAGGACTTCCAAAACTATGTTGAATAATAGTGGTGAGAGTGGGCCACCGTGTTTTATTCCTGATCTTAGAGGAAATGCTTTTAGTTTTTCACCATTGAGAATGATGTTTGCTGTGGGTTTGTCATATATCGCCTTTATTATGTTGAGGTAGGTTCCCTCTATGCCCACTTTCTGCAGAGTTTTATCATAAATTGGTGTTGCATTTTGTTAAAAGCTTTTTCTACATCTATTGAGATTATCATATGGGTTTTATTCAACTTTTTAATATGGTGTATCATATTGTTTGATTTGCATACATTGAAGAATTCTTGCATCCCTGGGATAAATCCCACTTGATTATGGTTTATGATCCTTTTAATGTGCTGTTGGATTCAGCTTGCTAGTATTTTGATGAGGATTTTTGTGTCTATGTCCACCAGAGATATTGGCCTGTAATTTTCTTTTTCTGTGATATCTTTGTCTGATTTTCATATTGATGTGATGGTGACCTCATAGAATGAGCTTGGGAGTATTCTTCCCTCTGTAATTTTTTGGAAGAGTTTGAGAAGTATAGGTGTTACCTCTCTCTAAATGTTTGATAGAATTTGCCTGTGAAGGCAACCAGTCCTAGATTTTGATTGTTGGAAGATTTTAAATCACCTTTTCAATTTTATTATTTGTGGTTGGTCTGTTCATATTTTCTATTTCTTCCTGGTTCAGTTTGGGAAGGTTGTAATTTTCTAAGAATTTGTCCATTTCTTCCAGGTGTTCAATTGATCGGCATACAGTTGCTTGTAATTGTCTCATGATCCTTTGTGTTCCTCTGGTGTCCACTGTAAGTTCTCCTTTTTCATTTCTAATTTTATTGATTTGAATTCTTTCCCTTTTTTCTTGATATGTCTGGTTAAAGGTTTATCAATTTTGTTTATCTTCTCAAAGAACCAGCTTTTATTTTCTTTTTTCTTTGCTATTGTTTTCTTCATTCCTATTACATTTATTTCTGTTTTAATCTTTATGAGTTCTTTCCTTCTACTAACTTTGCATTCAGTTGTTCCTCTTTCTCTAATTTCTTTAGGTGTAAAATTAGGTTCTTTATTTGAGATTTTTCTAATTTACTGCAGTAGGATTATATTGCTATAAACCTCCCTCTTAGAACTGCTTTTCCTGCATCCCATAGGTTTTGGGTCATAGTGTTTTCATTCTCATTTGTTTCTAGGTATTTTTAAAAAATTTCCTCTTTGATATATTCAGTGATCTCTTGGTTGTTTAGGAGCACATTGTTTAGCCTCCATGTGTTTGTGTATTTTACAGTTTTTTTCCTGTAATTGAATTCTACTCCAGTGTTCTTTTGATTTCCATTTGCATGAAATATCTTTTTCTATCCCCTCACTTTCAGTCTGTATGTGTCCCTAGGTCTGAAGTGGGTCTCCTGAGGACATAAGATATATGGATGTTGTTTTTCTGTCCATTAGGCCAGTTTGTATCATTTGGTTGGAGCATTTAATCCACTGATATTTAAGGTAATTATTGACATGTATGCTCTTGTTACCATTTTCTTAATTGTTTTGGGTTTGTTTTAATAGGTCTTTTTTTTTCTCTTGCACACAAGAGAAGTTCCTTTTTCATTTGTTGTCAAATGGATCTGGTGGTGCTGAATTCTCTTAGCTTTTGCTTGTCTGTAAAGCTTTTGATTTCTTGGTCAAATCTGAATAAAAGCCATGGTGGGTAGAGTAATATTGGTTGTAGGTTTTTCCCTTTCATCACTTAAAATATGTCCTGGCATTCCCTTCTGGCTTGCAGAGTTTCTGCTGAAAAATCAGATAATAATCTTATGTGGATTCCCTTGTATTTTATGCATTGCTTTTCCCTTCCTGCTTTTAATATTTTTTCTTTGTATTTAATTCTTGTTAATTTGATAAATATGTGTCTCAGCGTGTTTCCCTTTGGGATTGTTCTGTATGGGACTCTCTGTACTTCCTGGATTTGGGTGACTATTTCCTTTAACATATTAGGGAAGTTTTTAACTAAAATATTTTCAAATATTTTTTTCAGACCCTTTCACTTTCTCTTTTTTTTTCTTTTTTCTTGGAACCCTATAATTCGAATGTTGATGAATTTAATGTTGTCTCAGATGTCTCTGAGACTGTCCTCATTTCTTTTCATTCTTTTTATTTATTCTGCCCAGTGGTGGTTGTCTCCACCATTCTATCTTGCAGTTCACTCATCCATTCTTCTGCCTCAGTTATTCCCCTATTGATTCCTTCTAGTGTATTTTTCATTTCAGTTATTGTGTTTTTCATCACTGATTGTTTTTTCTTTAGTTCTTCTAGGTCCTTGTTAAATATTTCTTGTATCTTCTCAATCCATGCCTCCGTTCTTTTTCCAAGGTATGAATCATCTTTACTATCATTTTTCTGAATTTTTTTCAGGGAGATTGCCTATTTCCTCTTCATTTATTTGGTATTGTGGGAATTTACTTTGCTCCTTTGTCTCCAACATATTTCTCTGTCATTTTGTCTAACTTACTGTGTTTATTGTATCCTTTCCATAGGTTGTAGTTCATATTTCCTCTTGATTCTGTTGTCTGCTCAGTGGTTTGTGAGGTTGGTGCAGGGACTTGCATAGGCTTCCTGGTGGGTGGGACAGGTGCCTGTGCTCTCATGGGTGGAGATGAGTCTTTTCTCTCTGATGACCAAGGTGGCATCAGGTGGTGTGTTTCTGCATATCTGTGAGCTCAGTACAACTTTAGGCAGCCTGTCTGCTGATGGCTGGGGCTGTGTTCCTATCTTGCTGGTTGTTTGGTGTGAGGTGTCCAGCACTGCAGCCTGATGGCAGTTGAATGGAGCTGACTCTTGGTGTCGAGATGGATACCTTGGGTAGAGTGCATGTTGATTAATATTCCTTGGGCCTAGGAATTATCTGGCAGTCCAGCGACCTGGACTTTGTACCCTCACCCCAGAGGCCCAGACCTGACCTCTGGCCAGGAAACCAGGAGCCTGCAAGCCATACATCACAGCCAGAGAAAAAAGAAAAAAGGAAAAAAAAGAGACAAACAGAACCCAAGCCAAGTAGCAAAAACAAAAACAAACAGCAACAACAACACAAAAAACAAAAAAAAGAAAAAAGAGGAAAGAAAACAAACAGAAAAACCAAACCCAAGACTAATGATAAAAACCAAACCAAACAAACAGAAACAAAGAAACAGCCCAAATAAAGACAAAAATATAAAAAACAAGAGAACAAGGAAACAAAATAACTCAAAATTGAAAACAATCAATGAAGACTAAGCTAAAAAAACAAAACATGGAAAAAAAAGAAAAACAGAAAGCAAAGTATCAATTAAAAAAAAGAACAGGAAGAGCTTCAAGATGGTGGAAGCGTAAGACGCGGAGATGTCCTTCCTCCTCACAGAGACATCAGAAATACATCTACACGTGGAACTTCTCCTATAGAACACCCACCGAACACTGGCAGAAGACCTCAGACCTCCCAAAAGGCAAAAAACTCCCCACGTACTTGGGTAGGGCAAAAGAAAAAAGAAAAAAACAGAGACAAAGAATAGGGATGGGACCTGCACCAGTGGGAGCGAGCCGTGAAGGAGTAAGGGCTCCCACACACTAGAAGCCCCTTCACGGGCAGAGACTGCGGATGGCAGAGAGGGAAGCTTCAGAGCCGCAGAGGAGAGTGCAGCAACAGGGTGCAGAGGGCAAAGCAGAGAGATTCCGCAGAGGATCGGGGCCGACCAGCACTCACAGCCCAAGAGGCTTGTCTGCTCACCCGCTGGGGTGGGCGGTGCTGGGAGCTGAGCCTCTGGCTTCAGTCGGATCCCAGGGAACGGTTTGAGTTGGCAGAGTGAAAACAGCCTGAAGGGGTTAGTGCACCACAGCTAGCCGGGAGGGAGTCTGGTTGAAATCTGGAGCTGCTGAAGACACAAGAGACCTTTTCTTCCCCCTTTGCTTCCTGGGCGGGAGGAGAGGGGATTAAGCGCGCTGCTTAAAGGAGCTCCAGAAATGGGCGCAGAACTACCGAGGAGACAAGAGACTTTTTCTTGCCTCTTTGCTTCCTTGGGCGCGAGGAGAGGGTATTAAAAGCACCACATAAAGGAGCTCAAGAAACAGGCGCAAGCTGCGGCTGTCGGCACGGACAGTAGAGATGGGTGTGGGATGCTAGGGTTGCTGCTGCTGCCACCAAGAGGGCTGTGTGTGAGCACAGGTCACTCTCCACACCACCCCTTCTGGGAGCCTGTGCAGCCCGCCACTGCTGGAGTCCCGGGATCCAGGGACAGCTTTCCCAGGAGAACGCGCGGCGTACCTCGGGCTGGTGCAGCATCACGCTGGCCTCTGCCACCGCAGGCTCGCCTCTCATCCATGCCCCTCCCTCCCCCTGGCTTCTGCCAGAGCCACCGAATCTGCTCCTCCTTTAACCCTGTCCTGTCTGAGCGAAGGGCAGACGCCCTTGGACAACCTACATGCAGAGGCGGGGCCAAGGCCAAAGCTGAACCTCAGGAGCTGTGCGAACAAAGAGGAGAGGGGGACGCCTCTCCCAGGAGCCTCAGAAGCAGCAGATTAAAGCTCCACAACCAACTTGAAGTGCCCTGCATCTGTGGAAAACCTGAATGGACAACGAATCATCCCAAGTTGAGGAGGTGGACTTTGGGAGCAAGATATACTATTATTTTCCCCTTTTTTCTTTTTCTGAAGGAGTATGTGTGTGCTGCTGTGTGAGATTTTGTCTGTATAGCTTTACTTTCACCATTTGTTCTAGGGATAGACCCACCCGTTTTTCTTTGTTGTTTTTAATAGAAATTTTTCTTCGTAATAATTATTTTTTATTTTAATAACTATATTGTATCCTACTTTATATTGTCTTCTCCCTTTCTTTCTTCCTTCCTTTCTTCCCTCCTTTCTTCCTTCCTTCCTCCATTTTTTCCTCCCTTCCTTCCTCTCTTCCTTCCTCCCTTTCTTCCACTCCTCCTTCCTTCCTTCCTTTCTTGCTTTCTTCCTTCCTTCCTTCCTTTTCTTTCCTTTCTATTTTTTCTCCCTTTTATTCTGAGCTGTGTGGATTAAAGGCTCTTGGCACTCCAGCCAGGCACCAGGGCTGTGTCTCTCAGGTGGGAGAACCAACCTCAGCACACTGGCCCACAAGAGACCTCTCAGTGCCACGTAATATCAAACGGCGAAAATCTCCCAGAGATCTCCATCTCAACACCAATATGCAGCTTCACCCAAGGACCAACAATGAACAGTGCTGGAAATGCTATCCCCAAAAAAGAGCAAGACAGGTCTACAGCCCCATCCATTAGCAGAGAGGCTGCCTAAAATCATAATAAGGCCACCAACATCCCCAAACACACCACCAGACGTGGACCTGCCCACCAGAAAGACAAGATCCAGCCTCATCCACCAGAACACAGGCACTAGTCCCCCCAACCAGGAAACATACTCAACCCACTGAACCAACCTTAGCCACTGGGGACAGCCACCAAAAAAAAACGGGAGCTACGAACCTGCAGCCTGCAAAAAGGAGACCCCAAACACAGTAAGATAAGCAAAATGAGAAGACAGAAAAACACACAGCAGATGAAGGAGCAAGATAAAAACACACCAGACCTAACAAATGAAGAGGAAATAGGCAGTCTACCCAAAAAAGAATTCAGAATAATGATAGTAAAGATGATTCAAAATCTTGGAAATAGAATAGACAAATTGCAAGAAACAGTTAACAAGGACCTAGAAGAAATAAAGAGGAAGCAAGCAACAATGAGCAACACAATAAATGAAATGAAAAATACTCTCGATGGGATCAATAGCAGAATAACTGAGGCAGAAGGACGGATAAGTGACCTGGAAGATAGAATAGTGGAAATAGCTACTGCAGAGCAGAATAAAGAATGAAAAGAACTGAGGACAGTCTCAGAGACCTCTGGGACAACATTAAATGCACCAATATTCGAATTATAGGGGCCCCAGAAGAAGAAGAGGAAAAGAAAGGGACTGAGAAAATGTTTGAAGAGATTATAGTTGAAAAGTTCCCTAATATAGGAAAGGAAATGGTCAATCAAGTCCAGGAAGCACAGAGAGTCCCATACAGGATAAACCCAAGGATAAACATGCCAAGACACATAATAATCAAACTGTCAAAAATTAAATACAAAGAAAACATATTAAAAGGAGCAAGGGAAAAACAACAAATAACACACAAGGGAATCCCTATAAGGTTAACCTCTGATCTTTCAGCAGAAATTCTACAAGCCAGAAGGGAGTGGCAGGACATATGTAAAGTGATGAAGGAAAAAAAACCTACAACCAAGATTACTCTACCCAGCAAGGATCTCATTCAGATTTGATGGCAAAATTAAAACCTTTACAGACAAGCAAAAGCTGAGAGAGTTCAGCACCACTAAACCAGCTCTACAACAAATGCTACAGGAACTTCTCTAGGCAAGAAACACAAGAGAAGGAAAAGACCTACAAGAGCAACCTGAAACAATTAAGTAAATGGTAATAAGAACATACATATTAATAATTACCTTAAATATAAATGGATTAAATGCTCCCACCAAAAGACATAGACTGGCTGAATGGATACAAAAACAAGACCCATATATATGCTGACTACAAGAGACCCACTTCAGACCTAGAGACACATAGAGACTGAAGGTGAAGGGATGGAAAAAGATATTCCATGCAAATGGAAATCAGAAGAAAGCTGGAGTAGCAATTCTCATATCAGACAAAATAGACTTTAAAATAAAAACTGTTACAAGAGACAAAGAAGGACAATACATAATGATCAAGGGATTGATCCATGAAGAAAATACAACAATTGTAAATATTTATGTACCCAACATAGGAGCACCTCAATACATAAGGCAAATACTAACAGCCTTAAAGGGGGAAATCGACAGTAACACAATCATAGTAGGGGACTGTAACACCGCACTGTCACCAATGGACAGATCATCCAAAATGAAAATAAATAAGGAAACACAAGCTTTAAATGATACATTACACAAGATGGACTTAATTGATATTTATAGGACATTCTATCCAAAAACAACAGAATACACATTTTTCACAAGTGCTCATGGAACATTCTCCAGGAGAGATCATATCTTGGGTCAGAAATCTAGCCTTGGCAAATTTAAGAAAATTGAAATCGTATCAAGTATCTTTTCTGACCAGAAAGCTATGAGACTAGATATCAATTACAGGAAAAGTTCTGTAAAAATTACAAAGACATGGAAGCTAAACAATACACTACTTAATAACGAAGAGATCACTGAAGAAATCAAAGAGGAAATCAAAAAATACTTAGAAACAAATGACAATGGAGACAGCGAAAGCAATTCTAAGAGGGAAGTTTATAGCAATACAATCCTTCCTTAAGAAACAGGAAGCATCTAGAATAAACAACCTAAATTTGCACTTAAAGCAATGAGAGAAAGAAGAACAAAAAACCCCCAAATTTAGCAGAAGGAAAGAAATCATAAAGATCAGATCAGAAATAAATGAAAAAGAAATGAAGGCAACAATAGCAAAAATCAATAAAAGTAAAACCTGGTTCTTTTAGAAGATAAATAAAATTGATAAACCATTAGCCAGACTCATCAAGAATAAAAGGGAGAAGACTCAAATCAATAGAATTAGAAATGAAAAAGGAGATGTAACAACTGACACTGCAGTAATACAGAAGATTATTAGAGATTACTACAAGCAACTGTATGCCAATAAAATGGACAACCTGGAAGAAATGGACAAATTCTTATAAATGCACAACCTGCTGAGACTGAACCAGGAAGAAGTAGAAAATATGAACAGACCAATCACAAGCACTGAAATTGAAACTGTGGTTTAAAACATTCCAACAAACAAAAGCCCAGGACCAGATGGCTTCACAGGCGAATTCTATCAAACATTTAGAGAAGAGCTAACACCTATCTTTCTTAAACTCTTCCAAAAGATAGCAGAGGGAGGAATACTCCCAAACTCATTCTATGAGGCCACCATCACCCTGATACCAAAACCAGACAAAGACTTCACAAAGAAAGAAAACTACAGGCCAATATCACTGATGAACATAGATGCAAAAATCCTCAACAAAATATTAGCAAATAGAATCCAAGAGCACATTAAAAGGATCATACACCATGATCAAGTGGGGTTCATTCCAAGAATGCAAGGATTCTTCAATATATGCAAATCATTCAACGTGATACACTATATCAACAAACTGAAGGAAAAAAAACATATGATAATCTCAATAGATGCAGAGAATGCTTTTGACAAAATTCAACACCCATTTATGATAAAAACCCTACAGAAAGTAGGAATACAGGGAACTTTCCTCAATATAATAAAGGCCACATATGAAAAACCCACAGCCAGCATCATTCTCAATGGTGAAAAACTGAAACCATTTCCACTGAGATCAGGAACAACACAAGGTTGCCCATTCTCACCACTTTTTTTCAACATAGTTTTGGAAGTTCTAGCCACAGCAATCAGAGAAAATAAAGAAATAAAAGGAATCCAAATAGGAAAAGAAGAAGTAAAGCTGTCACTGTTTGCAGATGACATGATATTATACATAGAGAATACTAAGGATGCTACCAGAAAATTACTAGAGCTAATCAATGAATTTGGTAAAGTAGCAGGAAACAAAATTAATGCACAGAAATCTCTGGCATTGTTATACACTAATGATGAAAAATCTGAGAGGGAAATTAAGAAAACACTCCCATTTACCATTGCAACAAAAAGAATAAAAAACCTAGGAATAAACCTACCTAAGGAGGTAAAAGACCTGTACTTTGAAAACTCTAAGACACTGATGAAAGAAATTAAAGATGAGACAAATAGGTGGAGAAATATACCATGTTCGTGGATTGGAAGAATCAACATTGTGAAAATGACTCTACTACCCAAAGCAATATACAGATTCAATGCGATCCCTATCAAATTACCACTGGCATTTTTTACAGAACTAGAAAAAAGAATTTCACAATTTGTATGGAAACACAAAAGACCCCGAATAGCCAAAGCAATCTTGATAATGGAAAATGGAGCTGGAGGAATCAGGCTCCCTGACTTCAGACTATACTACAACCTACAGTAATCAAGACAGTATGGTACTGGCACAAAAACAGAAATATAGATCAATGGAACAGGATAGGAAGCCCAGAGATTAACCCACACACATATGGTCACTTTATCTTTGATAAAGGAGGGAAGGATATACAGTGGAGAAAAAACAGCCTCTTCAATAAATGGTGCTGGGAGAACTGGACAGCTACCTGTAAAAGTATGAAATTAGAATACTCCCTAACACCACACACAAAAATAAACTCAAAGTCGGTTAAAGACCTAAATCTAAGGCCAGACACTATCAAACTCTTAGAGGAAAACATAGGCAGAACACTCTATGACATAAATCACAGTAAGATCCTTTTTGACCCATCTCCTAGAGAAATGGAAATAAAAACAAAAATAAACAAATGGGCCCTAATGAAACTTAAAAGCTTTTGCACAGCAAAGGATACCATAAACAAGACCAAAAGACAACCCTCAGAATGGGAGAAAATATTTGCAAATGAAGCAACTGGCAAAGGATTAATATCCAAAATTTATAAGCAACTCAGGCAGCTCAATAACAAAAAACAAACAACCCAATCCAAAAATGGGCAGAAGCATTAAATAGACATTTCTCCAAAGAAGATATACATATCGCCAACAAACACATGAAAGAATGCTCAACATCATTAATCATTAGAGAAATGCAAATCAAAACTACAATGAGATATCATCTCACACCAGTCAGATTGGCCATCATCAAAAACTCTAGAAACAATAAATGCTGGAGAGGGTGTGGAGAAAAGGGAACCCTCTTGCACTGATGGTGGGAATATAAATTGATTCAGCCACTATGGAGAACAGTATGGAGGTTCCTTAAAAAACTAAAAATAGAACTACCATACGACTCAGCAATCCCACTACTGGGCATATATCCTGAGAAAACCATAATTCAAAAGAGTCATGTACGAAAATGTTCATTGCAGCTCTATTTACGATAGCCAGGTCATGGAAGCTACCTAAGTGTCCATCAACAGGTGAATGGATAAAGAAGATGTGGCACATATATACAATGGAATATTACTCAGCCATTAAAAGAAATGAAATGAATTATTTGTAATGAGGTGGATATACCTGGAGTCTGTCATACAGAGTGAAGTAAGTCAGAAGGAGAAAAACAAATATCATATGCTAACACATATATATGGACTCTAAGGAAAAAAAAAATGTCATGAAGAGATTAGTGGTAGGACTGGAATAAAACACAGACCTACTAGAGCATGGACTTAAGGATATGGGGAGGGGGAAGGGTAAGTTGTGACGAAGTAAGAGAGTGGCAGGGACATATATACACTACCAAATGTAAATTAGATAGCTAGTGGGAAGCTGCCACATAGCACAGGGAGATCACATCTGTGCTTTTTGACCACCTAGAGGTGTGGGATAGGGAGGGTGGGAGAGAGGGTGACGCAAGAGGGAAGAGATATGGGAACATAAGTATATGTATAGCTGATTCACTTTGTTGTAAAGGAAAAACTAACACTATTGTAAAACAGTTATACTCCAATAAAGATGTTAAAAAAAAAAAAAGCACAGGGCTTTACTGGTGGTGCTGTGGTTGAGAGTCTGCCTGCCAATGCAGGGGACATGGGTTCGTGCCCTGGTCCAGGAAGATCTCACGTGCCACAGAAAAGCTAGGTCCATGAGCCATGGCCACTGAACCTGCACGTCTGGAGCCTGTGCTCCACAACGGAAGAGGCCACAAAGTGAGAGGTCTGTGTACAGCAAAAAAAAAAAAAAAAAAAAAAAATCACAAAAAACATAAAACACTTGAAAGCAATCAAAAAGAAGAACCAAAACAAGAAAAAAAACAAAACAAAAAAGTAAAGTAAAAATAGAAACATTTTTTAAAATATTTAAAAAATAATAAAAACAACATCTAAAGAAAATGAAAGAAACACAAAAGAATAATAGTAATAAGAATATTTTCCTGATGCCTCACACCAGTCAACAATGGTGTCTCATTTCTTATGCAGACTCTGCTAACTTCCAGCCATGGAGCCCCTCAATCACTCCTGTCTCCTCTGTTGTATCCATGCAGCCAAGTGGTCCTCTCTCTGGATCCACTCTCTTAATCCAATGCTTTAGCAGTCAGCCCCTGCCAGCATCAGAAGATTCCTGTCTCAGGCAGTGTTGCCCAGGGCTGATTCCCTAGGAGGTTTGGCATGGGAGGCACTCAGGACCTCAGAGCCTACAGAGGTGGAGGAGGCCTTGGCTTGAGGGGTGGACAAGTCTGTTCAGATGGGTGCCCCTCTTAGTGCCCACAGAGACAGAAGCCAGTGGGTGGGGAAGGGGATTACAATGGCCGCCCCACCCCTTGTGCCCCACTCAACAAAGACGCCTTGCTTCTATGGAGTCCTGGACTTCTTCCCCAACTTTCCCAGTTGTAGAGTTCCTTACTCCCTTCAGGCTGTATTTCACAGCCAACAGCCGTCCCTTCCCTGGGTTTTTGCTCCAAACCCCACTTTCCAGCATGCATCTCCCCTATGCAGCAGGAGACACATGACTCAGGCTGGGGTGTACAGGGCTGCAACACAGACCATGCACACAGTTCTTATTTTATCCTGCCTTCAACAGACCACCCACTGCATTGCCCTTTGATCCCCCAAAGGTCCGTTTCTGTCCCAGCTGATTTCCCCACTGTGAGGGGTTTTTTCTGAATGCAGGAACATCTCCTCACATTCAGCTTCACACTAAGGTTGCTGGTTCCTTTTTTGATTCCTCTTTTCTTTTTTTCTTTATTTCATCTTACCCAGTTAAGGGGATTTTTCTTGTCCTTTGGGGTGTCTGAAGTCTTCTACTAATGTTCAACAGGTGCCTGTGAGAATTGTTTCATTTGTAGTTGTATTATTCGTATACTTGTGAGGAAAGACAAATTCCGCATCTTCCTATTCTGCGATCTTGACTCCTCCCCCCAATGCATAGGTCTTTGTTGTAAGCAGCTTTCCCTTTTTGCAGTGTTTAAGATCAATATTCATTTCTCATCAATGTGCATTGGTAGAACTGACAATACAAGTACCATTAGTAATGTATAGAAGTCCTATGAGAGGTGTGGCAGGCTTAAAGAAGATCCAAAATGCCAACAAGAAGATATTGAGAGAAAAATATGGTGTGTCTTTTTCCACTGTAGATACCATATATCATGGCAAGTGCAAGAGCTATAGTGAGGGAAAACCAGGTTTCAATGGGGAAAATCATATTGAGCAGCAAGAATAAGGGGCAAAGCAAGAAATAAAAGAGGAAAATGAGCTAGGAGAGTTCTAATTATGTTGGAATGATGATTAGAGAAAGTGGGTTGAGAAGAGTCATTCAGATCAAGGGATTTGAATAGTGAAGTCGTGCTTGGATTCAGCATGAGTGTAGTACTGATAGGGATAGAGTAGGATGATTAAATAGTTAGTTTAGAAATCTCACTAGGAGGTTAAAGACCAGAATTTTAAGGGAGTTTGGGAGACTGTTGTAAGCTAATGACTACTCAAGAAAATAATCCAGTAACCTAGCAACAACCTACTCTACCTTGAAGGAAGATTGGGCACATTCAAGTGCCAGGCACACTCAACCCACAAGTCCTGATAGTTAAAACATGACAATAGATATGGGTTTGGAATCTTGTTACATGTAGTAAGGAAGTTAATGGTCCTTGAAGATTAACATTTCTGCATGTAGTCAAGACAAGAATAGATGTGAAAGGGGTAAAGAAACTAGGTGAAAGGGGACATTATACCAAAATCTGAGATGAGTTACCATATTTTAGTTTATGTTACCACACTTTTGCTAATATACATATGATTTAAATAGCACCATAACAGTACCAGTAAGGCCATATCAGGTTAAAGGAGGGACTAACAATGTAAGCCATGATATCTACCAAAAAATGAGGAAGAAAGCAGTCTTCTCCCCTCCCCACTTTTTCTTTGATTATAAAAATGTAGCCTTTTTTTTGTTCTCTGCTTATATCTCTCACAAGCATCCTATGCACTCTTTGTCTATCACTTTGCCTCACTCTGAATTCTTTCTGTGCTGAGACTAGAGAACCCAAACTTCAGTAAGTCTTGACATCAGGTTAACAGTTTTAATTAAAAGACAGTGGGTTTGAGTCACCTCCTAAATCAGGGATTATGGGTTCAAGTCCCAATCTGAAGTTTCGCTGGGCTCGAGTCCCAACCAAGGAGGAATGCAGTTTCAGTATCTAGTTTGTTGAGTAGATATAGCATAATGGAGCTCTATATGACTAAACAGGTAATGTTTATCCATAAAAATTCACCCGGCCACTCTACATATGGATCTATAGTGATGTGTTTAATAATTACTAGTCAAATACATAAAATATGCAAGTTATTGTTCTAGGAACTGTGGGAAGATAATAATGAACCTAACAGGAACCATCTTTTCAAAGATGAAATTAGCAAAGCTTACAAAAGCAGTACTCTCAAAGTAGTTTGAAGCATCCGGAAGAAATTTCTGGGAAGATTTTATCTAAATATTCTTACCTAAAGTAAGCCCATCCCTAAAAAATGGAAAAGGCTCTGATCTACTATCACTAAGGAAAAATGCAGTTAGTATGAATGAGGGCTCCAAGTTCATACCTATACACAAGAAAGAAGAAAGGAAAGAATGTACAGGAGGTCAGCAAACAATGGTATAAAATTTAAACTCCATTAAAAAATCTAAGAAAATCATGTGGGAAGCAATTACTCTTCATGTCTCCCAGGTGATTTACAGAAGACTTATGATTAGAATTGGCCAGAAGAAGACATAGCACTGGGAAGCTGATGTGCACTCTGCCATTTCCCTTCCTGGACACAGCCTAGAGTTAGATGTAGTCCACATTGCTTCTGTTCTTACCACTGACATCCCCCAGTTACCACAGAGTTTGCTCTTCTGTGACCACAAAGCTGAGCTGCTGGCAGTGGGCAAATTGCTTTCAACAGAGGGGACCAGATTCAGTTTCTTTGCTGCTGTGGCAGCAACTCAAGCAACAGTTCCATTAAAAGAAGTGCTACCCTGAATTCTTTAAGGCTAGGCAAGTGATTAATGTCAGTTTAAGCCAAAGAAATTACAAGCACTCTGCTCCAGAGAAGTTTAAGTCAGTGGGAGATCCAAATAATGGGAGCCCTGAGGAACTGTTCCAAAAATCGTAGGAAACTGAAAGAAAAGCTTAAAATAATATTTTTTAAAGGAAAAAAAAAATCAGAGAGGTGTAATAAAGTTATATGACCTCTTACTGGATTGTAAACATTCAAAGTGTTAAGTAAATAGAAGAGGGAATGGTGCAAAGGAGAAAATAAATTAGATGGCACATACAACACTGCAGTATTTCCCAACCAAAATTACAGTGCAGACCAGATTGGCAAACTGGCTGAATTTCTTTGAGAACTCTTCAAACTGTGAAGAAGTGGAAAAGGGGAAGGAAAAATACCTGAGCTGAAAGGGGGAAAAAAAAAAAGATAAAAGTTAAATCTTTTAAAGTTTGCTTTTCTAGTCCCTGAATTACAATAAGCAAACACTGCAAAAGAAGATTTAAGGGAAGAAAGTATATTTAATCTGATAAAGCCCTGTAGAAAGGACAGAGTAAAAGTCTCATTTCTATATCTCTCTCAACTCTCCATTGTCCCGGTACATTTTTTTTTTTAATTATCTATTTTTACTGATTTATTTGGCAACTACACAAGAATGGCAAAAAACTCTATGGCAGAATGGGTTTTCATTCCTCAGTTCTCTTTATTCCAAAACCAGATTGCATTCATTGGAACTTAATCAGGTATCATTAAAATCTTCCTTCTCTGTCTCCCCTTTCCCTTCTGTCTATCTAGGTGCTTTGCTTATACAAGTTTTAGATGACACTCAACTGAAAGTTGACTTTTGGATGAAAAGATTAGGGTATGTCCATGACCTGCCAATGTTAGTCTATTTCACTACAAGGTCACCACGTGAACCAACATTGTATCAGCATCTGCAATGTCTAGGCATTCATTTTTATAGAGTGCTGCAGGAATGCAAAAATGACCAAAACACAGTCAGTTCATCAGGCTGGTGTAGTGGGAAGAGCCCAGTGCTGAAATCAGAAGACAGTTGACCAGATTCTGCCAGTGTAGTTATGACTACATTCCCTCCACATTCCTTTCTTTAAAATAGTACTCTGCCAGCAGTTTACAGTGACATGATGGGCCTAGATGGACAGACTTCTATTCTGTGCCAACAACCAACCCACTGACTGCAGGTTCTCAGCTCAGGAATGAAATTGGGATGGAGGCTATCAGATTTTATTTCTAAAATGTAAATTTAGAATATTAGGTCTTCAGGTGTAAGTTTTAGGGACAGAATCATTGTTATGATGAAACAGAGTTAAGGGCAAGCTGAGGCTGAAAAGTACAGAAACTAATATTGTTGCAGAGAAAGCCAGTGTACAGAGAAATGAATATAACAAATAAGCAGAGAGAAGAAAAGATATGAGACAAATATTGAGAGAGAGAGTAAGGTAGAAGATAAGTGGGGAGCAGGAGACAGGAGGAAAAAATGAAAGAGAGAAATGAATAAAGGTTGTCTTATTAGGATGATGCCTTGTTGTCTTTCTTGCAAAGTATTCTGTGACTTTCCTCATAATCTTGCTATAATGACCTTCGTTTTGACTTCAACTTGTGTATTTCTGTCCTTTGGAACAAAAAGACATTAATTACATCAAATCTTGTGTGGTGTGTGACATAACAGAGCTATAATTTGCTTAACTGTTTGATGGTGATATTAATATCTCTTGGTGACAGCATAGATGCTACATGTGAAAATGTTACTCTGATGCTTGCATCTTATCTGTTGTGTAAAGTGTCTCTGAAATTTAAACTGAATCCCTAGCCAAAATATTAATGATGGAGAGTATCTGGAATTCCCACTAATTGGGAAGAGTGTAGAGAATCAGGGGTTTTGCCAGGAGGATAAAATGGCAAAAAGGCTGCTGTGGGCAAGCAGGAGAGGGAAGAAAATGAATTGGAAATGGTGCTGAGCTTGATGTGGCACATGTTGGCAAGAGTGTGGGACTAGAAATTGAAAAAGAAATCAGGGTTTGGCCGGTGTTTTCCTGACCACAGTCATGAATCTGAATTTCAGGTTGGCTTTTGTTTTATTCTAAGGCATATGCAGTTATAAAAAGAATAGGATGGGAGAGGGGTACAAAGACATGATAAGCATGAAGTTCCTCAGTCTTTTAAAGTCGTATCTCTGAAGTGAAAATTCTGCAGTGTTTTACTTTCTAAACTTTGTGTTTAAAAAAGAATTGGAGTTTTTCCCAAAAGTACATTTATATTATACTGTTCAATATATTTTTGAATACTATATTATCCCAGTAGATTAAGGTAAGAATCCTAGTTATTGTCCCTCTCCCAATCCTCCCAACCCTTTCAGAATCAGCACATTTGAAATGCTACCCTCATAGGCAGTGTATACCCTAAACCAGTTACATATAGTTTCAATACAAAACCAAGATTTTTCTGAGACATTTTTTAGCACAGTGCTTGGCATATAGTAAGAATTCAATAAATACTTACTGAATGCATTAATAAATAATATGCCTTCCTAATTTCCCATAACTATTAACAAGGTTTACTCCCAGAATTCTGATTCTATATGGAAGAAGACTGAGGGAGAGGAGAAAGGGAATCAGAAGGAAAAGCAATCTTTGTATTTTATTTAAAGAGAAAATTGGATAACATTCCAATCATAATAACACAATGCTGTTTGAATACAGTCAGGTTATTCTTATATCTTTAATCCCCTCCATCTTGTGACCTGCAACCCTGTGCATATTCTTTTTTTTTTTCCTGTTGTATGTATGTATATATGTATTTATTTATTTTTATTTTTTAATTTTAATTTTTTATTAGATTAAAATTCCTTTACTAAAATTGTTAGTTTCTGCTGTACAATAAAGTGAATCAGCTTTATGTATACCTATATTCCTTCTCTCTTAGACCTCCCTCATCCCCATCCCCTCCCAGCTAGGTAATCACAAAGCACCAAGAGGAGCTCCCTGTGCTATACAGCAGGTTCCCACTAGCTACCTATTTTAAATGTGGGAGCGTATTTATGTCAAACCTAATCTTCCAATTTGTCCCACCCTTCCCTTCACCCCCATGTCCACATGTCCATTCTCTACATGTAAGTCTCCATTCCTGCCCTACAAATAGGTTCATCTGTACCATTTTTCTAGATTCCACATGTATGTGTCAATATATGATGTTTGTTTTTAGCTTTCTGACTTACTTCACTCTATATGACAGCCTCTAGGTTCATCCACATCTCTACAAATGACCAAATTTTGTTCCTTTTTAGGGCCGAGTAATATTCCATTTTATATATGTACCATATCTTCTTTATCCATTCATCTATCATTGGACATTTAGGTTGTTTCCATGTCCTGGGTGTTGTAAAGAGTGCTGTAATGAACATTGGGGAACATGTGTCCTTCTGAATTATAGTTTTCTCAGGGTATATGCCCAGTAGTGAGACTGCTGGATCATATGGTAGTTCTATTTGTAGTTGTTTAAGGTACCTCCATACTTTTCTCCATAGTGGCTGTATCAATTTATATTTCACCAACAGTGCAAAAGGTTTCCATTTTCTCCACACCTTCTCCAGCATTAACTGTTTGTAAATTTTTTGATGATGGCTATTCTGACCAGTGTGATGTGATACCTCATTGTAGCTTTGATTTGCATTTCTCTAATAATTAGTGATGTTGAGCATCTTTTCATGTGCCTCTTGGCCATCTGTATGTCTTCTTTGGTGAAATGTCTATTTAGGTCTTCATCCAAACAGAAAATAAATACAGAAACACAAGCTTTTAATGACACAATATAGATCAGATAGATTTAATTGATATTTATAGGACATTCCACCTGAAAGTGGCAGAATAAACTTTCTTCTCAAGTGCACATGGAACATTCTCCAAGATAGATCACATCTTGGGTCACAAATCAAGCCTCATAAAATTAAAGAAACTTGAAATCGTATCAAGCATCTATTCTGACCACAACATTATGAGATTGGAAATCAATTACAGGAAAAAAAAACTGGAAAAAACCACAAATACATGGAGGTTGAACAGTGCATTACTAAATAACCAAGAGATACCAGGAAGTCAAAGAAGAAACTTAAAAATACCTAGAAACAAATGACAATGAAAACAGGACCACCCAAAACCTATGGGATGCAACAAAAGCAGTTCTAAGAGGGAAGTTTATAGCAATTCAATCTCACCTCAAGAAACAAGAAAAATCTCAAATAAACAATCTAACCCTACACTTAAAACAACTAAAGAAAGAGGAACAAGGAAAATCCGAAGTCAGTAGAAGGAAAGAAATCATAAAGATCAAGAGCAGAAATAAATGAAATAGAAGTGAAGAAAACAATAGCAAAGATCAATAAAGCTAAAAGCTGGTCCTTTGAGAAGGTAAACAAAATTGATAAACCTTTAGCCAGACTCATCAAGAAAAAAGAGAGAGGATGAAAATCAGTAAAATTAGAAATGAAAAAGGAGAAACCACAACTGACACTGCAGAAATATAAAGGATTATAAAAAACTACTACAAACAACTATATGCAAATAAAATGGACAACCACAACCATGAAGAAATGGACAAATTCTTGGAAAGGTACAATTTTTCAAGACTGAACCAGTAAGAATTTGAAAATACAAACAGATCTATCATAAGTAATGAAATTGAAATGGTAATTAAAAATCTTCCAACAAAGGTCCAGGACCAGATGGCTTCACAGGTGAATTCTATCAAACATTTATGGATGAGCTAACACCTATCCTTCTCAAACTCTTCCAAAATATAACACAGGGAGGAACACTCCCAAATTCGTTCTGTGAAACCACCATCACCCTGATAGAAAAACAAAAGATATCACAAAAAAAGAAAATTACAGACCAATAACACTGATGAATATAGATGAAAAATCCTCAAAAAAAATATGAGCAAACAGAATCCAACAACACATTAAAAGGATCATACATCATGATCAAAAGGGATTTATCCCAGGAATCTTCAATATACACAAATCAAACAAGATGATACACCATATAAAACATTAAAGAATAAAAACCATATAATCATCTCAATAGATGCAGAAAAAGCTTTTGACAAAATTCAACACTGATTTATGATAAAAACGCTCCACAAAATGGGGATAGAGAGAACTTACCTCAACATAATAAAGGTCATATATGACAAACCTATAACTAACATCATACTCAATGGTGAAAAGATGAAAGCCTTTCCTCTAAGGTCAGGTTCTCCACTCTCACCACTTTTATTCAACATAGTATTGGAAGTCCTAGCCATGGCAATCAGAGAAGAAAAAGAAATAAGTGAAATACAAATTGGAAAAGAAGAAGTAAAACTGTCACTGTTTGCAGATGACATGATACTGTACACAGAAAATCCTTAAAGATGCCACCAGAAAACTACTAGAATGAACTTGGTAAGTGTGCAGGATACAAAATTAATGCACAGAAATCTCTTGCATTCCTATACACTAACAACAAAAAATCCGAAAGAGAAATCAAGGAAAAATCTCATTTACCATTACAACAAAAAGAATAAAATACCTAGGAATAAACCTACCTAAGGAGGTAAAAGACCTGTACTTAGAAAACTCTAAGACACTGATGAAAGAAATCAAAGATGACACAAACAAATGGAGAAATATACCATGTTCTTGGATTGGAAGAATCAATATTGTGAAAATAACTATACTAGCCAATGCAATCCCCATCAAACTACCAATGGCATTCTTCACAGAATTACAACCAAAAATTTTACAATTTTTATGGAAACACAAAAGACCCAGAATAGTTAAATCAATCTTGAGAAAGAAAAATGGAACTGGAGGAATCAGGCTACCTGACTTCAAACTAAACTACAAAGCTATAGTAATCAAGACAGTATGGTACTGGCACAAAAACAGTAATATAGATCAGTGGTATAGGATAGAAAGCCCAGGGATAAACCAACAAACATATGGTCACCTAATCTATGAGGAAGGAGGCAAGAACATACAACAAAGAAAAGGCAACCTCTTCAATAAGTGGTTCTGGGAAAACTGGACAGCTACATGTAAAAGAATGAAATTAGAACACTCCCTAACACCATACACAAAAATAAACTCAAAATGGATTAAAGACCTAAATGTAAGACCAAACACTATAAAACTCTTAGAGGAATACATAGGAAAAACACTCTTTAACATTTACCAGAGCAAGATCTCTTTTGACCCACCTCCTAGAATAATGAAAATAAAAATAAACAAATGGGACCTAATGAAACTTAAAAGCTTTGGCACAGCAAAGGAAACCATAAACAAGATGAAAAGACGACCCTCAGAATGGGAGCAAATATTTGCAAATGAAGCAACTGACAAAGGATTAATCTCCAAAATATACAAACAGCTCATGGAGCTCAATATAAAAAAAAAAAAACAAACAATCCAATTAAAAAATGTGCATATCCTTTTGATTTTGCATTCACTGGCACTAATGAAATAAATACTTCATTACATTAAATCCTTACTTCATTTAAGTTTAAGAAAAAAAAATAGATGAAAATTTAGAATGCAGGCTAAAAGTTTTATTCCAGTTATAAAAAATGATGCATGTTCACTGCAGATAAAATAGTAACTTAAAGCCCAGGTATACAGAGATAAAATTATGAAAGCATTAATTTATAAAAGGGAAAATTCAAGGCAAAGACAACATATATTTTCTGTCGGCCCTGTGATGGAAACACAAACTACAAAAAGAAAAGTCAATTCGTACATTTAAAATGTTTGGGTAATCACCCAGACCATAAATTTTGCAGCCCTTAGTGCCCCTTATGGCATATTACTATTGTCTTTTTTGTTAAGGATGGGTGCTAATGGGATATACACACCATGATTTTGACAGTGCTTTAGACTAGGGTTTTGAGTGGGTCTATCCTCAGCAATCTCTTCTCTGGAACTTTCTCCCCCTCCAACACACACACACACACACACACACACATGCAGACAAAGACTTACTGGAGATAAAAATGCTGCCTTTCCTGGAGTCTCTCTTAATTTCTCTCCATCAAGGCAAACACATAAACTTATTGATATTTCTTCTAAGTGTTTGAACCCTGTGAGAAAGTAAGTAGGATGACCAAAATAATGTTCATGGAGAAAGGTTAAAATTCACCAAGTTCACATGACATTAATTCTTGGTATTTTCCATAGATGTGACTCCTGAATAACTTAAAATTTGAAACAGAATGTTGGGTAGAATACTGCTCTCTATTATTTTTTTCCTGAAACTAGGTATTGCAGTTCCCTCCTTCTGGAGACATTCCCTGAGGTAGGGGTCTAAACATGCCAGGTGTTTTCATTCACAGGAAAGGAACAAATTGCTCCCTCTGCAATTATACCAGGCTGGTCTATTGACATACAAGTGAATGAAATGTTTATACCCTGAGCTGGAGCCCTGCATCATTGTCAAAATTACAGGCCCTCAGATCAACAATGAATGTCTTTCCCTAGAAAATGTGCAGAGATAGACAAAGAATAAGGGGAAAAGAACATAGCAGACAGCTGTAAGCAGCTGTATTTATGAAATTGTGTCATAATGGAAACATCAATCCTGTTTTCTGAGAAAACTACTGAAAATCCTAACCATAATATTGTCCTCTACTCAACTGCCAGATTGGCCAATATCTTATTCTTTCAAAAATCTAGAAGCTAAATTCTCAGTACCATACAGAGCACAACCTGAAGATGAAATTGTAAACAATTTCCAAGGCTCATTTAATATAAAACCGGATGTATCCAGGCATCAAACCATCAATTCCAAGGTTTGTTTCTGAGCAGTTCTCAGATGTGATGGATAAATGAGGTAGAGGAGTACTTCAGCACCTAGCCTGGTATTGGGCACATAATAAACAATTATAATATTTATTTATTTACAGTTTTAAAATGTGAGATATCACAGTCAATTCAGAATATGACCATTTGTGCAACAAAAATTTCTGAAGCAAAATATATCTTTGAGAGAATCTTCTCATGTTTCTTGTATATGAAAAATAATTTGGGATACATTTTAGTGTTGTTTATGTTTAGAAATACAGTTCTTTTCAATCACAAATTTTTAATCTAATAACCAGACCAACCACAAGTTCAAACTATAGTGTTGATAGCAATTATAATAAGCAGTGTCTGATGACTTCATCTAAATACTGCTTTTAAAAATCACTAATACTTTCGCCTCTTCTTCACACATGACTTATTTCTATCTCCAAAACTTCAACTATGACACACATTAGACAGCTCCAGAGGGACCCAGCTCAGGCTTTTCTCCTGAATTTCATATTTCACATAAATCAGTACTTTGGCATTTTAGTTCACCTTTTCTTCCTCCTCCACACTCATTCGTAATCTGTACTGCCTTTATTCTCTATACTAGGGCTTCAATAAATAGGAGCTAATTTTGCACACCCTTCCCACTCTCAGAATTTGAAAGATTTAATCACTTCAGTTAGAAAGGTCAAATTCATATTTGTCTACCCTTATATAGAATTATTCCATTAGTCCCCAAGTCTTATAAGTTCTACCCTTTAAACCTCTCTCTGATATATTCCCTACTCTCTACATCTTCTACCTCTGCTTTTTGTTCCATACTGCTTTATATTGTTCCACATTTCCTTATTTATCATATTCCATCTATTAAAATGACACAAATTTCATAAAAAGAAAGAAAATGTATTAAAACAAACAAACAGAAAGAACATTTTTAGGGACATGTTGGAAACTATCAAAATGTCTAATTAATATGTAATCAAAGAACAAGAAGAAGAGGTAAAGAGATTTGAGTAGAATGAATATTTGAAGAAATAATGGATGAAAAGTTCTCAGATTTTTCAAAGTGACATACATTTATAGATTAAAAATTCAATAAATGAGGAACAGGATAATTTAAAAGGTAACCAAGCTTATTCATATAAAATCAACTGACTGGAATATTAAGGTAAAAAATGATTCAAAGAAAGTAGGGAAAAGTGACATTAAATAGAGGGGAACAATAATTAAAATGATAGTAGATTTTAAGTCAGAAATCATGGTGTCTGTAAGATGATGGGAAAAATCGATAAAGTGTTGGAACAAAAGTTAAAAAAAATTTCTACCCTAAAATCTATATTCAGTAAAAAAAAATGTTTTCAAGAATAATGGAGAAATATATTATCATATGAAGAATAAACAGAAAAATTTCATGCCAGAAGATGTTTTTTACAAGAAATAAAAAATGAAACAAATGCAAAAGTACATCAACAAGGCCAAAAAGGGAAGTATATTAGAGACAAATTTTGACATTTGAGAGTAAAAAATAACATCAGAAATGGTAAAATTCTCAGTAAATATAAAAGTCTGTGTTCTCTTGTTTAGTTTTTAAAATATCAATGAGGCTAAATCTGTTGTTTTAAGCAAACAAACAAACAAACAAAAACAAGTTATTGTTCTTATATGTGGATCTGATCATGACACTCACAAGCTTAATAAAACTAAAATAGTTTCTAATTTTCTATTAGATGAAACTCTTTAGAATATCATTCATTCCCTTCACAGATAAATGTCAATGTAAGCCTACTGGAATGTAAGTTCCATGAGGGTGAACATTTTTCCAGTATTGTTCACTGCCATATTTCCAGTGCTTAGAAAGTGTGTCTTTTACATAACATACTCCTTGTTATCAATAAATATTTGCTAAATGAATGAATATTTCCAGCCTCTTTCCCTCCTGGGTCCCTAATGTTGATTGTGTTTCACATGCTCTACTCTTAGCTACCAATTTTTATTTCCCAAGATTCTCCAGCTCACCTTGAAATTCCAAGGTTAAATATTAATCATTTATGTGGAATTCCCTCCACCTTTTCCAGTAAACATATAATAGACATTTTCTGCTCCCCAAGCATTCTGTGTATACATCTATTATCCTACTTAAACGTTTTATTTTAAATATTTCTGTATGTCATCAGGGACTATCTTGTACACCCATCCACCCTCAGATGCTAATTAGAAACTAGATACATAACAGTAATTCAATAAATATTTGGTGAATGTAAGAATAAATGTGCCTGGTTTCAGAGGTCTCTAAGAAATAAGAATTTTTAAAATATTTGAACCAAAATATAAAATGTAGATATGGTTTTTATTCAAGGGAAAGCACAAATATATATTTAAAGAAATTTATAATAAATATGTAAATTTTGTCCCCCATATTTTAACTTATTTTAACTATTGAATGCCCTATGACAAATCTGGGCAGAGGTAGAATGCAGTGTTGACATTTAAGAAAATGACAGGGAAATAAATAACAAATAATTCTAAATAGGCTATATTTCAAAAGTTATTTTGTAAGTGAATCATGTAGTGTTTGAAAGATGTTTCTTAAAGAAAAAAAAAGGAAGAGAGGACAGGAGAGAAAAACAATAATTCTCAGATCATTCCAGTGAATAAAGTTTAATCTAAAATATACCAGTGATGGCACATGTGGTACTGCTGAAAAAAAAAATTAGGAACCTGTATTCCTCCTACCACCTGTATGTTACCTTCTACCTTGAGAAATGTTCTCTGGCAGAAGTTGTATATTTTTGTAAATGGCACTATAGATTTGGCTTTGCTATGAGATGCAGGATAAATGGGAGAAAGAAAATCAACAATCCATAATTATTAAAAAAAAGACAGGAGCAAAGAGTAGAGACAAGAATTACCATCCCCGTGTGCACACATTTACCTGCATTGTGTTCAGAATGCATTGGCTACTCTATCACCATTGATAGGATAAAAGGGTTTTATCAGTCAATACAGGCCATTGATAGGATAAAAGGGTTTAGAATTCCTCCTCTTAATTCTTGATATAGGAATAAAAAATATCCAGAAAAACATGTTCTAGCCCATTTCTTATACCTTCTCTTTTGTAATAGTTTTTGCTGGATGCATTATACAGGTACAGTGGGTTTTGTTTGATTACTTGGATTGTTGGTCAATTGTGAACTGGGAGTTGATTATGCTTGGGTTCTGCTATGATAATAAGAATCACTTACTGAAAAAGATTGTGTTTGTTTCCTCTACATGTACCTACCTGGGTTAGCCAAGTATAT
Source organism: Kogia breviceps (assembly GCF_026419965.1). Classification (NCBI taxonomy): domain Eukaryota; kingdom Metazoa; phylum Chordata; class Mammalia; order Artiodactyla; family Physeteridae; genus Kogia; species Kogia breviceps. The sequence continues at coordinate 29,572,746 of NC_081328.1, forward strand.
AGGGAATTTTTAAGTAGCCCCCAAATAAGGATATCAAATCAAGAGATGCTTGATATCAAACTTACATTATTTCTTTACTCAGTATACTCTTTCCACTTCTTTCTTGTTCCCTTTTCTTCTTCTATCTGCATATCATTCTTGTGACTGTACTTACTTCATTTAATAAGACAACAATTATAGTACTTTCACTATCCTCTCTCTTTTAAAGAAGATTGGCAATGAATCAGTGCACTTTTCCCAATTGTATTTACCTGATGTTCCCTGAGAAACTTCCCCAAACACAGGCAGTACTAAAGGTATCAGTGAACTCCGGGGAAGAAACCTATATTCTCTTTGTCTTTATAATTCTGCAATCTTGGGCACATGACTTGCTAGACACCCCTCCTAAACTGAGCATTAGCAAATCTAAAATCAGATCACTTTACCTAATGATGATAAATAGGGGGAATGGGGAACAATGTGATCTGTTTAGACTCTGGAAAAAAAGAATAATCTCAAATTGCTTGATGAGTACCATGCTTCCCCTTTCTTCTACATCAGACTTAAATCCTTGCTACGTTTTCTAAATGGTGCCTGAATGCTATTTCTCTGTATGTTCTTCCTCCTTGGAATAACCCCTGCAGATGGTGTGATAAGCTGCCAGCCAATTTAAAGTAATTTTGTTAAATTGGGAAGAAATGTGTCCCTTTCTGAGATGACAGAGTTTCTCCCCAACATCCCCAGAAATAATCTGAGATAATGATTAGCTCTGTAATAGATTCCTGTGGTGTGTGTCACTCTTAGATTGTCACAGATGTTTGTTGCTAATAGGATTTTGTGTTCCATGCCAAACATTCTAATTTTACTGTAACTTTTTTTTAACCATAAAATTATGACTAACATATTTAGCTTGTATTTTCAAGAAACTAATGTTCCCCAAAGGAGAAACTTGGGAAAGTATTCTGGTGAATAAAATAACACACTTCTTTTTTTGAAATCACAGAGTACTAACCACTGGACCGCCAGGGAATTTCCAATAACTCATTTCTCAAATGTCTCACTGTAAATAAAAAAAATAATGTCACTATATTAAACCTTAAAATAAAATAACTCATACTTGACAAAAAGGGAAGTGTTTAATTTAAATTAGGAAGAGGCTAAATTATTTAAGGGAATAATATCTGTTCCATTATCAAAAGTCTTCTAATGACCACCATCATTAGCTGTTCTGAAGTTAATTAGCTCACATGGCGGGTAAAGAATAGAGAGCTGAGGCAGTCACCAACAAGGCAAAAGCTTGTAGTTGAAGGTACAGTGTGTTTTCTAAAATAACCCATTTTATTCTGTGGAATTACTTATAAGCTTTACAGCCATATCCATTTAAGGAATATATGTAATATACACTTCAGGAAAATTCCTGTCATTCATCTAATTCTTTAAAACATAATAATTAGATCATCTTCACTTGCTTAGTAAAAATACAATAGAATTTTATTTTCTCCAGTTTAATGTTATCATAAAAATTTAAGGGGAATGAATACCATTAAAAAGTATCTATTTCTACTTCTTTCTGTTTGAATTTGTGATCACAGACTGAACTAAAGCTTACCTTTGTCCTGTGATAATAACATCTTTCATTTTCTAACACTTTTTAGTTCACAAAGAACTTTCATGTAGATTACCTCCCTTATTTCTTAAATAGTTTTAGAAAGTTGGTGGTAATTTACACCATTTTACAAAATGAAAAATAAAAGACTACGTGAGCAGATACAGCTGATATTATTAGACTCAGTATCTAGGAAATTTTTAAAAATGCATGCACTTGCATGATAAAAATTTACTCACACAGCTAAAGGTTGCTTTAATCTACTCAAGAAAGTATTCTTTTTCCTTTTTTTTGGCATCTATATGAGATTATGGATGTTTAATTTACTGTAGCAATCATTTCACAATATATGTAAGCAAAACATTATGCAGTACACCTTAAACTTACACAGAATTGTATGTCATTTATATCTCAATTAAACTTGAAAAAAGAAAGTTTTATGAAGTAATATAATAATATCATATGAAAATACATGGTATTGACCTCAAGTGTTGGCCAAAATGGAATAGATACTAGATCTGGCTTCCTACTGAAAACAACTATAACAACAGGTAGCACAGGAATATAGCCCTTGAAAGAATAAAAACAAGTGAGATGAGCTTATGAATCATATCAAGATTGCCTTAGCTTTCTGCTTGGAGGAGGAAAGTGGACCAGAAGTAGAATAGCAGTTTGGTGATCTAAGGAGGTAAAAGCAGAGCAGGTAGAATTTGTGAAAGAATACCAGTAAAGTTGGAGTGTACACAAAAAGAGGACCCCACAAAGCTGTGTGGGTATTCATTGTGAATGAGATTACACAGGCTCAGCAGAGAACTGACAGTTGAATAGTGCTATCAGTGACTTGGCAGTGATGGAATTTACTAGAGTTCCAGTTTAGCCAAAGTGTGGAGACCTCATTGAACACATCAGGCACTCAGTTAAGCCATCATAATGTCCAGTACTCAGGAATTAGGACCATAAAGTGAAATCATGAGTAAGCTTCTAAGTTTACAACTGAGTGCACAGCTTAAAGATAGCTACATAAATAAGGAATTGAACCAGTTTTAACAGAACAAAAGTAATGTCAGTAATTTAATAACAACATAATCTACACTCTCTATATCATATATTTTCAATGTCCAGCAAATAACCACACATAATTAGACATTTGAAGAGAAAAATGTGATCCATAGTAAAGAGAAAACTAGTCAGAATTCAGATAGTAGAACTTGCACACAGATCTTTAATGCAGAGATATTTTAAATGTATCCAAGAACTTGAAAACAAACAAACAAAACATGATCATAATGTAATAATGTATGGGAAATCAATAGTAAAATAAAAAATTAATTAAATAGAAATTCTGGTTTTTAAAAGTACCATATCTGATGTAAAAATTCAATTACAGTGAACAAGAAATAGTAGAGAAAAATGATTATCTTGAATATATGAATATAAATTATATAATCTGAACAAAAACAGAAAATAATAATTTTAAAAGGTAAACATAGCAGAACTTCAGTAACTGTAAATCTGTAAAATTTGCACTTGAACTCCTAGAAGACAAAGGAGTGGGGCATAAAACTATTTAAAGAAATAATCATATAAAATTTACCAAATTTGTTTTAAAAATGAACATAGTCCTAAGAGTCTCTATAAACTCCAAGAAAAATAGTGTAGAAACAACAACAACAACAACAACAAAAGCTTAGGTAAATCATAGTCAAACTGCTAAAAACAAAAGATAAAAGGAAAACCTTGAGTAGACAGTCAAGATGGTGAAGGAGTAAGATGTGGAGATCACCTTGCTCTCCACAAATACATCAAAAATGCATCTATATGTGGAACAACTCTTACAGAAACCTACTGAATGCTGTCAGAAGACCTCAGACTTCCAAAAAGGCAAGAAAATCCCCACATTCCTGGGTAGGGCAAAAGAAAAAAGAGAAAAAAAAAAAAGAGGCAAAGGAATATGGGTGGGTCCTGCACTTCTGGGAGGGAGCTATGAAGGAGGAAAAGTTTCCACAAACTAGGAAGCCCCCTCACTGATGGGGATGGGTGGGGAGAGAGTTTCAGAGCCACTGAAGAGAGCACAGGAACAGGGGTGCAGAGGACAAAGTAGAGAGATTCCCACACAGAGGATCAGTGTTGACCAGTACTCACCAGCCTGAGATGCTTGTCTGCTCACCCACTGGGGCAGGTGGAGACTGGGAGCTGAGGCTCAGACTTCAGTCAGACACCAGGGAGAGGACTCGGGTTGGCTGTGTGAAGACAGCCTGAAGGTCAAATGTGCCACAGCTAGCTGGGATGGAGGTTAGGAAAATGTCTGGACTTGGGGAGAGGCAAGAGCCCATTGTTTTGGGGTGCTTGAGGTAAAGGGCTTCCTGCTTCCTGTGCCTACAGATAGCAGATCACTGCCTACGCAAGCTCCAGAGATGGGGGTGAGCCACAGCTATCATTTCAGACCCCAGAGGTGGGCACGGACTGCTACCACTGCTGCCACTGACACCAAGAGTCGTGTGTGCAAACACAGGTCACTACCCACACCCTCCCAGGAGTCTGTGCAGCAGGCGACTACCAAGGACCTGTGACCCAGGGCCAACTTCCCCTGGAGAACACACAGCACACCTCAGGCTGTTGCAACTACATGCTGGCCTTGGCTGCCACAGGCACTCTCAGCATCCCAATTATGATTACCATACCCCTCTCTCTCCCTAGCCAGAATGAACAAAAGAGCCTTAATCAGCAGCTGTTTTCCCCCTCAGGTCAGGGCGGGGAAGAGATGCCTGAGGGCAGCCTATATGCAGAGGTGGGGTCAAAACCAAAGCTGAACCCCAGGAGCTGTGTGAACAAACAAGACAAAGGTAAATCTCTCTGTGCAGCCTCAGAAGCAGTGGATTAAATACCCGCAACCGGCTTGATAAACCTTGCATCTATGGAATACCTGAATAGACAATGAGTGTTCACAAAATTGAGGCAGTGGAATTCGGAGGCCACAGTAAACTTGGGGTTTGTTTTTTGCATTTGATTTGCTTTTGGTTTTATGTTTATCTTAGTTTAGTTTTTTTTTGTTAGTTTCTGCTTTATAACAAAGTAAACCAGCTATACATATACATATATCCCTGTATCTCCTCCCTCTTGTGTCTTCCTCCCACCCTCCCTATCCCTCCCCTCTAGGTGGTCACAAAGCACCGAGCTGATCTCCCTGTGCTGTGTGGATGCTTCCACTAGCTTTCTATTTTACATTTGGTAGTGTATATCTGTCCATGCCACTCTCTCACTTCATCCCAGCTTCCCCTTCCCTTTCCCCGTGTCCTAAAGTCCATTCTTTATATCTGCATCTCTATTCCTGTCCTGTCTCTAGGGTTTTCAGGACCTTTTTTAATATTTTTATTTTATTTAGATTCCATATATATGTGTTAGCATATGGTATTTGGTTTTCTCTTTCTGACTTACTTCACTCTGTATGACAGACTTCAGGTCCATCCACCTCACTGCAAATAACTCATTTTCATTTCTCTTTATGGCTGAGTAATATTCCACTGTATATATGTGCCACATATTATTTATCCATTCACCTGTTGATGGACACTTAAGTTGCTTCCATGTCCTGGATATTGTAAATAGAGCTGCAATAAACATTGTGGTACATGACTCTTTTATAATTATGGTTTTCTCAGGGTATATGCCCAGCAGTGGGACTGATGGGTCGTATGGTAGTTCTATTTTTAATTTTTTAAGGAACCTACATGCTGTTCTCCATAGTGGCTGTATCAGTTTACATTCCCACCAGCAGTGCAAGAGAGTTCCCTTTTCTCCACACCCTCTCCAACATTAATTGTTCATAGATTTTTGATGATGGCCATTCTGACTGGTGTGAGGTGATACCTCATTGTAGATTTGATTTGCATTTCTCTAATTATTAGTGACATTGAGCATCCTTTCATGTGTTTGTTTACAAACACATGAAATGATGTGAATGTCTTCTGAATGCTGGTAGAAGACCTTAGTTTAGTTTTTAGTGTTTGTTTTCATTTGTGAGTTTGTTTATTGGTTTGGTTGTTCTCTTACTTTATTTTTTCCTCTTTTTTTGTAAGTGTGTGTGTATGTTTCTTTGTGTGTTTTTGTCTGTTTAGTTTTACTTTTAACATTTGTTTTTGGCCTCTGTTTGGGGTTATTTGTTGTTTGTTTTGATTCTTTTTTTTTCTTCCTTTTTGCTCATGTCATGTGGCTGTCAGGATTTTGGTGCTCTGGATGGGTGCTGGGCCTGAGCCTCTGAGGTGGGAAAGTTGAGTCCAGGACATTGGACCACCAGAGACCTCCCATCCCCATGTAATATTAATCAGTGAGAGCTTTCCCAGAGATCTCCATCTCAACACTAAGACCCAGCTACACCCAATGGCCAACAGTCTCCACTGGTGGACGCCCCATGCCAAACAACTAGCAAGACAGGAACACAACCACATCCATTAACAGACAGGTTGCCTAAAGTCATACTAAGTACATGGACACACCAAAACCCACCAAAGGACATGATCATACCCACCAGAGTGACAATATCCAGTCACACCCACCAGAACACAGGCACCAGTCCCACCCACCAGGAAGCCTACATAAGACACTGAACAAACCTCAACCACTGGGGGCAGAAACGAGAAATAAGAGGAAATATGAAGGTGCAGCCTGCAAAAAGGAGACCCCAAACACCATAAGTTCAACAAAATGAGAAGACAGAGAAATATGCAGCAGATAAAGGAGCAAGGTAAAAACTCACCAGAACAAACAAATGAAGAAGAAATAGACAGTCTATCTGAGAAAGAATTCAGAGTAATGATAGTAAACGTGATCCAAAATCTCACAAATAGAATGGAGAAAATACAAGAAACATTTAACAAGGACCTATAAGAACTAAAGAGCAAAATAATGAACAACACAATAAATAAATTAAAAATACTGTAGAAGGAATCAATAGCAGAATAACTCAGGCAGGAGAACAGATGAGTGACCTGGAAGATAAAACAGTGGAAATAATTGCTTCAGAGAAGAATACAGAAAAAAGAATGAAAAGAATTGAGGACAGTCTCAGCGACCTCTGGGACAACATTAAATGCATCAACATTCAATTATACGGGTCCAAAAAGAAGAAGAGAAAAAGAAAGGGTGTGAGAAAATATTTGAAGAGATTATAGTTGAAAACTTCCCTAACGTGGGAAAGGAAATAGTCAATCAAGTCAGAGAAGCACAGAATACCACACAGGATAAACACAAGGAGAAACATGCCAAGGCACATATTAATCAAACTATCAAAAATTAAATACAAAGAAAAAATATTAAAAGCAGCAAGGGGAAAGCAACCAATAATATACAGGGCAATCCCCATAAGGTTACCAGTTGATCTTTCAGCAGAAATTCTGCAAGTTAGAAGGGATTGGCAGGACATATTTAAAGTGATGAAAAGGAAAAAAAAACTGCAACCAAGATTTCTCTACCCAGCAAGTATTTCATTCAGATTTGATAGAGAAATTAAAGCCTTTACACACAAGTAAAAATTAAGATAATTCAGCACAACAAAACCAGCTTTACAACAAATGTTAAGGGATTCTCTCTAGGTGGGAAACAGAAGAGAAGAAAAAGACCTACAAAAACAGAACCAAAACAATTAAGAAAATGGTAATAGGAACATACATATTGATAATTACCTTAAATATAAATGGATTAAATACTCCAAACAAAAGATATAGACTGGCTGGCTGGATCCAAAAACAAGACCTGTATATATATATGCTGTCTACAAGAGACCCACTTCAGACCTAAGGATACATAGACTGAAAGTGAGGGGATGGAAAAAAGATATTCCATGCAAATGGAAATCAAAATAAAGCTGGAGGGCTCCCCTGGTGGCACAGTGGTTGAGAATCCGCCTGCCGATGCAGGGGACACGGGTTCGTGCCCCGGTCTGGGAAGATCCCACATGCCGCGGAGCGGCTGGGCCCGTGAGCCACGGCAGCTGAGCCTGCGCGTCTGGAGCCTGTGCTCCACAACGGGAGAGGCCACAACAGTGAGAGGCCCGCGTACCACCACCAAAAAAAAATAAAATAAAATAAAAATAAAAATAAAGCTGGAGTAGCAATACTCATATCAGTCAAAATAAACTTTAAAATAAAGACTATTACAAGAGACAAAGAAGGACACTACATAATGATCAAGGGATCAATTCAAGAAGACTTAAAAATTGTAAATATTTATGCACCCAACATGGGAACACCTTAATTCATAAGGAAAATACTAACAGCCCTAAAAGGGGAAATTGACAGTAACACAATAATAGTAGGAGAGTTTAACACCCCACTTACACTAATGGACAGAGCATCCAAACAGAAAATATATAGGGAAGCACAAACTTTAAATGGCATATTAGACTAGATGGACTTAATTGATATTTACAGGACATTCCATCCAAACACAACAGAATATACTGTCTTTTTAAGTGCACACAGAACATTCTCCAGGAGAGATCATATCTTGTGTCACAGATCAAGCCTTGGTAAATCTAAGCAAACTGAAATCATATCAAGTATCTTTTCCGAACAGAGTGTTATGAGACTAGATATCAATTACAGGGAAAAAAAAACCTATAAAAAATACCAGCACATGGATTCTAAACAATACACTACTAAATAACCAAGAGGTCACCGAAGAAATCAAAAAATACCCAGAAAAAAATTACAATGAAAACACAATGACCCAAAACCTATGGGATGCAGCTAAAGCAATTCAAAGAGGGAAGTTTATAGCAATACAATCCTACCTCAAGAATCAAGAAAAATGTCAAATAAATGACCTAACTTTATATCTAAAGCAATTAGAGAAAGAAGAAAAAAAACAACCCAAAGTTAGCAGAAGGAAAGAAATCATAAAAATCAGATCAGAAATAAATGAAGGAAACAATAGCAAAGATCAATAAAACTAAAAGCGTGTTCTTTTTTTTTTTTAAGACGATGTTGAGTGTAGGAGTTTTTTTAATTTATTAATTTATTTTTGATGTGTTGGGTCTTCATTTCTGTGTGAGGGCTTTCTATAGTTGTGGCAAGTGGGAGCCACTCTTCATTGCAGTGCATGAGCCTCTCACTATCGCAGCCTCTCTTGTTGTGGAGCACAGGCTCCAGACGTACACTCTCTGTAGTTGTGGCTCATGGGTCTAGTTGCTCCGTGGCACGTGGGATCCTCCCAGACCAGGGCTTGAACCCATGTCCCCTGCATTAGCAGGCAGATTCTCAACAACTGCATACCCAGGGAAGCCCAAAAGCATGTTCTTTGAGAAGATAAACAAAACTGATAAACCATTAGCCAGACTCAGCAGAAAAAAAAGGGAGAAGACTCAAATCAAAAGAATTAGAAATGAATAAGGAGAAGTAACAACTGACACTGCAGAAATACAAAGGATGAGAGACTACTACAAAAAAATATATGCCAATAAAATGGACAGTCTCGTATTAATGGACAAATTATTAGAATAGTACAACATTCCAAGACTGAACCAGGAAGAAACAGCAAATGTGAATAGACCAGTCACAGGCACTGAAATTGAAACTGTGATTAAAATTATTCCAACAAACAAAGCCCAGGACCAGATGGCTATACAGGTGAATTCTATCAAACATTTAGAGAAGAGCTAACACCTATCCTTCTCAAACTCTTCCAAAATGTAACAGAGGGAGGAACACTCCAAAACTCTTTGTACAAGGCGACCATCAGCCTGATACCAAAAACAGACAAAGATTTCACACAAAAAACAAAATTACAGGCCAACATCCCTGGAGAACATAGATACAAGAATCCTCAACAAAATACTAGCAAACAGAATCCAACAGCACATTAAAAGGATAATACACAATGACCAAGTGAGATTTATCCCAGGAATGCAAGAATTCTGCAATATATGCAAATCAATCAATGTGATACACCATATTAACAAACTGAAAGATAAAAAAACATGTGATAATCTCAATAGATGTAGAAAATTTTTTTGACAAAATTCAACACACTTTTATAATAGCAACTCTCCAGAAACTGAGCATAGAGGGAGCCTACCTCAACATAATAAAGGCCATATATGACAAACTCACAGACAATATCATTCTCAATGGTGAAAATCTAATAAGCATTTCCTCTAAGATCAGGATCAAGACAAGGATGTACACTCTCACCACTTTTATTCAACACAGTTTTGAAAGTTTTAGCCACAGCAATCAGAGAGGAAAAAGAAATAAAAGGAATACAAATTGGAAAAGAAGTGAAAGTGGTACTGTTTGCAGATGACATGATACTATATATAAGGAATCCTAAAGATACTACCAGAAAACTACTAGAGCTAATCAATGAATTGAGTAAAGTTGCAGGATACAAAATTAATGCTCAGAAATCTCTTGCATTCCTATACACTAAAAACAAAAGGTCAGAAAGAGAAGTCAAAGAAAAAAATCACATTCACCACTGCAAAAAAAGAATAAAATACTTAGGAATAAACCTACCTAGGGATGTAAAAGACCTGTATGCAGAAAACTATAAGACACTGAGGAAAAAAATCTAAGAAGACACAAACAGATGGAGAGATATACCATGTTCTTGTATTTGAAGAATCAATATTGTGAAAATGACTATACTTCCCAATCTAATCTACAGATTCAATGCAATCCCTGTCAAATTACCAATGGTAGTTTTCACAGAACTAGAGCAAAAAATTTTACTATTAGTATGGAAACACAAAAGAATCTGAATAGCCAAAGCAATCTTGAGAAAGAAATGGAGCTGGAGGAATCAGGCTCCCTGACTTCAGACTATACTACAAATCTACAGCAATCAAGACAGTATGGTACTCGCACAAAAACAGAAATATAGATCAATGGAACAGGATAGAAAACTCAGAGATAAACCCACTTCATGTGGTCAACTTATTTTTAACAATGTAGGCAAGAATATACTATGGAGAAAAGACACCCACTTCAGTAAGTCGTACTGGGAAAACTGGACAGCTACATATAGAAGAATGAAATTATAACACTTTCTAATATCATACACAAAAATAAACTCAAAATGGATTAAAGACCTAAATGTAAGGCCAGACACTATAAAACTATTAGTGGAAAACATAGGCAGAACATTCTGTGACAGAGATCACAGCAAGATCCTTTTTGGCCCATCTCCTTGAGTAATGGAAATAAAATAAAAAATAGACAAGTGCGAACTATTTGAACTTAAAAGCTTTTGCACAGAAAAGGAAACCATAAACAAGATGAAAAGACAACCCTCAGAATGGAAGAAAATATTTGCAAATGAAGCAACTGACAAAGGATTAATCTCTAAAATATACAAGGAGCTCATGCAGCTCAATATCTAAAATACAAACAACCCAATCCAAAAAAGGGTGGAAGACCTAAATAGACATTTCTCCAAAGAAGCTATACAGATTGCCAACAAACACATGAAAAGATGCTCAACATCACTAATTATTAGAGAAATGAAAATCAAAACTATAATGAGGTATCACCTCACACCAGCCAGAAATGGTCATCATCAAAAAATGGACAAACAATAAATGCTGGAGAGGGTGTGGAGAAAAGGGAACCTTCTTGCACTGTTGGTGGGAATGTAAATTGATACAGCCACTATGGAGAACAGTATGGAGGTTCCTTAAAAAACTAAAAATAGAACTGTCATATGACCCAGCAATACAACTACTGGACATAAACCTTGAGAAAACCATAATTCAAAAAGAGACATATACCCCAATTTTCATTACAGCACTATTTACAATAGCCAGGGCATGGAAACAACCTAAGTGTCCATTGGCAGATGAGTGGATAAAGAAGATGTGTCTCATATATACATTGGAATATTAGCCATAAAAAGAAATGAAATTGAGTTATTTGTATTGAGGTAGATGGACCTTGAGTCTATCATACTGAATGAAGTAATTCAGAAAGAGAAAAAACTCATACTGTATGCTAACATATATTATGGAATGAAAAAAAAAAGGTTCTGATAAACCTAGGCACAGGACAACAATAAAGATGCAGATGTAGAGAATGGACTTGAGGACATGATGAGGGGGAAAGGGAAGCTGAAATGAAGTGAGAGAGTACCACTGACATATATATACTACCAAACGTGAAATAGATTGCTAGTGAGAAGCAGACGCATAGCACAGGGAGATCAGCTCAGTGCTTTGTGACCACTTAGAAGGGTGGATAGGGAGGGTGGGAGGGAGGGGATATAGGGATATATGTATATATATACCTGATTCACTTTGTTATACAGCAAAAACTAACAGAACATTGTAAGGAAATTATATTCCAATAAAGATGTAAAATAATAAAAAACAAAAGAAAAATAAGAGGAATCCTTGAGATTGGTTAGAGAAAATATTATATGTGGTGCACAATGACATAAATAATGACAGGTTTACCAGAAAAAAAGGAAGACAGATTATTTACAAATCTATTGTAACATTTTATAAAACCCCAAATGTATGATAAGTTTATTCCACATTTGATAAAATAGTTAATGTATCTCACCATATTAACAGAGTAATTGAAAAATATTTTTATCTCATCTAAAGCAGAAAAAACATTTTACAAAATAAAGTAGTTTTTAAAATAAAATATGTCAGCAATCTAAGTGTACAATTGAACTTCTTCAATCTCATAAACAGTATCTTTTTATAAAACTATATCTGCATCATATGTAATGGTAAAATATTTAACTTTTTATTCCTGACAATGGGGAACATGACAAAGATGTTCACTCATCATTTCTATTCAACGTTTTAGTATAGATTTTTCACAGTAAAGTAAGGCAACAAACAAAAAACCAATGACAAAATTATATTTACAGTAATTTATATTTGACAAGTTGCAAAGGTAATTTCAACAGAGGAAGCCTTATAATAATTGTGCTAGATATCCATATATAAAAAAATATAAAGAATTATAATTTCACACCATACACAAATACAGAAATATTGATTTAAAGCAGATCATAGGCATAAATGTAAAAATTAACAGTATTAAGCTTTAGAAGAGAATATAAGTGTGTATCTTTGTGCTTTTTAGGTAGCAAAGGTTTTTGAGAAAATAAGTAGAAAGCAATAACCAAAGAAGAAATTAAAAGAAAAATAAATTAGACTTCACCAATATTAATAACTTTTTGTATAACATATGTCAGAAAATAAATAGACAAATCATAGATTAAAAGGAAATTTTTACAAAGAATTTATAGGCAGTATAAAGAATTCTTACAACTCAATAAAATAACACAGTAATTTAAAATGTATAAAAACTTGAAAAATACATTTTCTAAAAGAAGATATTCATATAGTCAGTAAGCCCATGGGATCATCAGTCAAATGTAAATTATATTTATAATGTGCTACCTCACACCTACTAGAATGCCTAAAATAAAAATAAAAACATAAACAAAAAAACAAAAACTACTTTTAGAAAATGTTGGAGCACCTTGTGGCAAGAGCAAGTAAGGAAGACTCAAAGAAAGAAAGTCATATCATAAGATCATAGCAGTCAACTTAAAAAAGTCCCCAGTGGGCCAACTCTAGGACAATTTCAGCTTCAAAATAAATGAGGATAGTAACAAGTTGTAACTGATTCAATAAAATAAGAACATAAATTCATACTGATATAAATGAACAAATCAGTAAATAATTGGAGAAAAGATATTTCTCTTTACAGTAAACTGCCAAGAATATTACTGGGACAACTGAAAAAATTCAATATGAAATATAGATTAAATAGTATTGTATCCAGATAAAATTTCCATGTTTTATTAACAGTTCTTTGGTTATATAGGAAATACTTGCTAATGTATTTTGGAATAAAGGGGCACTGTATCTCCAATCTACTATCAAAAGGCTCATAATAAATTTCATATACATGTTTATTAAAAATTATAAAGCAAATGGGGAAAAGTTTAAACAAATAGTGAAGCTGGGTAAAGACTATATATGAAAATTCCTTGTATTCTATTTCTGATATTTTTCCATAAGGTTGAAATAATATCATAATATAAATTGAAAACAAAATGTATATACTGATAATTACAGATAATTACCATTATATTTTAAAAGGCAAGATTTTCTACCAATAGTTATCATGTTAACAAATGACATTACTGGAGATATATATACCAATAAATGAAAAATATGCTTTATTTTTTGAAAAATATGCTTTATAATATATAAGCATTAAACTCACTGAGATGGAGAGATATCTTAATTGGTATAAATGAATTACCAATTTATATGAATACATTATAAATTATATGAATTAATTTCTTTGGTATCCACTATTATTGTTTATAAGTAGGATAATGTGTGCATAGTTTTTCTTTCCAAATTATGTTGCACAAATTTTTATTAAGAAGCTAAAGATTGAAGGAATTTAAGAGATTGGCATCCAATTAAGCATCCTAAATTTAAAAGAAAAGTGTTTTCCAACTTCTTAAGTAAACTGACAATTTAAGGTTTTTGCAGAGGTATGAATGTGAGAGTGAAAATCCCTCACTATATATTGAAATGACATATTTTAGAATGCACATTTTACACTGTGGAAATAAATCCTAACAAGTTCTCTTGGGAGTATTATGTTTAAAAAAAGAAATGTTATAGCTCTGACATAATCCACTTCACTAAACATAACTTTTAAACACTTTTCTTGAAATGTGACAGTTAACTGGAATTTTAATGTAGTAACAGAATCTGCCATATCAATGATAGAATGATGTAAATGAAATAAACTCATACACTTAATTCCAAACCCAGGCTTTATTGAATGTCCAACTGATTGTTCAAGCTCAAGTCAGGATTCCAACCACTTTTTCTACATAGAAAAACAATTGGTAAATTTGAATTGCATTTTCCTTTAGGTTCCTCTTGGTATAGTCATTTACATAAGAATTTATGTCTCTTTTTGTATGCCCTTCTATATCAGCTGATCATGGTCAGCATTAACACATAACATTAGGGATATCACAATGAAAGCAAGCAAGCAAAAATATAGGTAAACAAAAGAAAAAAATATAGGTAATCACAGCAGACTTTCCTTCTCTTCTTGAATTTTCTAACTTATATTTGAAATTTGAAGAAAACATTGAATGTCTGATGTGTATCTAAATATATGGAAAAGAAATATTTAACTCATTAATGTTACAAATAAGAGAGGATAAATAATAAAAGAGAGATAAAATTTCTAAACTACACTCAAATATATAAAATGATAAAATCACTAGGCTGTGGTAGGTTATATATAGATTATATAATACCTAGAACAATGACCAAAACTGTATACAAAAAGCAAAATAAACCTAAATGAAGTAGGAGGGGAACAAGAAAGATAAGAACATAAATCAATAAAATTGAAAATACAAAACTGTGGTAAAAAAGCTAATGAAACAAAGGGATGTTTCTTTGAAAACAATAAAATTGACACATTAAAAAAAATGATAAAGAAAAATAGAAAGAAAACACAATTTACCAAAATCAGGGATGAAATAGGGGATATCACTATAGGCCCAATAGACATTAAAAAAATAATAATTAGGGAATAGTAGAAACAAATCTACACACATAGATATAACCACTCAAGTTGTCAATTTTTACAATTCATTAAAAAGCATACTTTACTACAATTCACCCAATATCAATCAAAGTGATCCACCATATTAACAGGCTAAAGAGAAGAAACACATGATCACATCAATCCATACACAAGACATTTGACAAAACTCAGCATCCATTCATGACAAAAATTCTCAGAAATACAGTAACAAAGGAAACTTCCTCAATTTGATATAGAGCATTGACAAAACAACAAAAATAACAAACAAAACACCTATAAATGTTATTTTTCTTAATAATCTAAGACTGAATGCTTACCCAGTAAGACTCATAAAGAATATAAATTTGTCTACTCTAAATTTTTTTACTCAATATAGTGCTAGAATTTGTAAACAGTGTTGTAAATTAAGAAAAGGAAATGAGGATCATACAGGTCAGATATGAAGGAAAAAATTCTCAATTTTTGCAGATGACATGATTGTCTACATAGAAAATTCCAAGCTATTTAAAAAAAAAAATCTTAAAACTAAAAAGTTATTTTAGCAAGTTGACAGGATACAAGATAAACATACACAAATCATTCTTATTTTTATGTAGAATGAGTGAAGACATGGATAACAAAATTAAAAATGCAATATATTTACAATTGCCTGAAAGAAATAAAGAAAACTTAGATGTGAATCGATCAAAATATGTGTAGTATTTGGAAGCTGAAACTGCCCAACCTTGATAAAGGTAAACAAAGACGATCTAAACAGATTGAGATATATTTCATGTTTATGAATTGGAAAACTGCATATGGTGAAGATTGATATGCAGGTTTAATGCAATTAATATTAAAATTGCAACATGATTTGTTGTAGATACTCTAACATTTATATGGAACAGGAAATGAAATAGAATAGCTAAAATAAATTTTGAGAAAAAATGATAATGTGAAAAGAATTAGTCTACACTACACGAAGCCTTATTGTATAGCTAAAAAAATCAAGACTGTTTCATTGGAGAAAGGATAGGCATATAAATCAATGGAACTGAAGACAGAACTAAGAAATAGATCCACACAAATATGCTTGATTTTGACAAAGGTGGAAAATTAATTGGATATCTATAGAGGAAAACAACAACAACAACAAACTTGTCTTAGGTCCCATGCTTTATAATGTTAAATCAATATTAATTGCAACTTAAATTTATAACTTAAAACTATGAAACCTTTGAAAAAACATAGACAATATTTGTGTGCTAGGCTAGGCAAATATTTCTTAGATATGACACCAAATTTCACAATATATAGGAAAATTTAATAAATTGTACTTCAGCAAATTACAAACTTTTAATATGTAAAATACCCCACTAAGTATATGAAAAGCCAAACTATTTTCAAGGAAAAAATATTTCAAAGCTACATCTACCTAGCATCTAGGGTATGAAAAACTAAACAAAATAGAACAAAACTACAATGTCAGCAAAAAAGACAAAACCAAATTCAAATTAGAAAATGGGAAGAACACATGAAGATATTTTATGTAAGAGGATATCCACATGGCAAATAATCATGTGAAAAAATGTTCAACATCAACATCATTAGTAATGTGAAATTACCATTTTCCCAAAGAAGGCATACAATGATCAAATAGTACATGAAAAGGTTTATCACTAATCATCAGGAAAATGTAAATCAAAATCACACTGAGCTATCACCCTACGCCTGATAGAATGGCTGTTATCAAAAAGACAAGAGATATCAAATACTGATGAGAATACGAGAAAAGGAGAACCTTGGTGGGAATACATATTGGTAAAGACACTATGGAAAATAGTATAGATATCATACAAAAAATTAAAAATATAAATACTATATGATACAGCAATCCCATTTCTAGGTATTTAGCAAAAGGAAATGAAATTAGGATCTCATAGATATATCTGCACTACCATGTTCATTGCAGCATTAATCACAAAAGCCAAGAGATGGAAACAACCTAAATGTCTATCAACTGATGAATGGATAAAAAAGAATGTGGAGCACACAGACAGACACACACAGAAGAATATTTTTCAGCCATAGAAAAAGATGGAAATTTTGTCATTTACAACAGCATGGATACCACTTGAGGACCTTATGCTGAGTGAAATAAGTAGGATAGAAAAACAAAAACTGTATTATCTCACTAACATGTAGAATCAAAAAAAGCTGAACTCATTGAATCAAAGGGTAAAATCATTGTTGCCAGGGTCTGCGCTGGAGCCAGGGAGATAATGGAGCTGTGGGTCAGAGGCCATAAACTTCCAATTATAAAAGAAATAATTCTGGGTATCTTATGTATAATATGGTGACTATAGTTAATAATGCTGTATTGTATACTTAAAAGTTGCAGAAAAGTAGATTTTAAATGTTTTCATCATAATGACAACAGCAACAACAATAAATGGTAAATATACGAGGTGAAGAATGTAACTAACCTTACTGTGATAATCACTTCTCAGTGTATACCTGTATTAAATCATCATGCTGTACATTGTAGACTTACACTATGTTGTATATCAATTATATCTCAATAAACCTGGAAAAAACAATCTATGATGCATCCATACCATAGAACACTATTCATCAATAAAAAGATATGAACTGTGAATTTCCAGAAAACTGTGCAAAGTGAAAAATCCAGTTCCAAAATGTTACATACTGTATGATTTCATGTATATAACATACTTGAAATGACAAAACAATAGAAGTGAAGAGATTGTTGCCTGCCAGGTGTTAGTGAGGGAGTGGGTGAGAGGGAAGTGATTGTAGCTATAGAAGAGCAACTTGTGGGATCCTTGTAGTGATGAAAATGTTCCCCATACTTACTGTGTCAAAGTCAGTATCCTTGTTATGATATTCTACCATAGTTTTGTATGGTGGTAAAATTTGATTACAGGTACATGAGATGTGTATAATTTCTTACAACTGTATATAAATCTAAAATTATCTCAAAATAAAAATGTTTAATTAAAAGAAGACCTCTTGAAAATCAAATATGTGTTAGAGGAAAAACACACCTAATAACTAAGGGAGAAAAATTAAGTAAAAACTGAAGTTTGATTTCTGGATTTAGTAATTAACCTTTTCTTCTATGACTTTATGTTTTGTTTGTTTTTAAGTCTATGTAAGTTCACACCTTGTGAACAACCTCAAATGCACACATATTGCATATATCAACTTGAAATTGAGCATGAGTAATTTTGTATTTTTACTACAAATGAGGAATGGTATCTAACATATTTTTTTTTATATACTCTGACCCTAACACAGTGCCTGGCATGAAAATGGCAATAGTCTGTAAAGCAACAATCATACTGACTTATGAATCAAAAACTTTCAACACACATTCTCCCCAACAAAAGCTCTGACTCAAATATCCTGACATTATGGCAGGGAACATGCAATAAGGGAGAAGTGGGCTGATGTTGATGTTGAGATCCTTTTAGGAGTCCGTATCGAAGAACCTTTGATATTATCAACTTTGTAGCAACAGGTGCCCTTGAAGCAAAAACTACCATATGGCAGAACTTCTCTTTGATCACCAAACCATTTCAAAGTTGTGCTTATGCTTCTAAACCTTAAATAATAAACAATATCATGACACTTTCATATTATGAAATAATTTGAATTTAGAGGAAAATATTATATTTAAATCATAATTAGCTCTAGTGATTTTATTTTACAGAATTAATGGATTAATTTCAGTTAGTTGGTGTGACCCATGAACACCTGGTTGATTGTAAATAAGATCACTGAAGGTCAAAAGTGAGAAGCCTCTAGTGCCTTTTCAGTATTAACCTGGAATAATAGGATAAGCAATCTGACCTTTTTTCTGCTAGAATCCACTGACTGAGTTGATTTCCCTTGGTCTAAAAGAATTTAGACTTAATGCTTCTTGGAGACAACCAGATTTTGATGTGTTCCTCACCCTCAACTTCCTTGACATAATGGGCAATATGGCCTCCTAGGAGAAGTGGCTTTGATATTTTTTGCCCATTGGATCTGGGAATCAGTGGAAGGAAGCACTATAACTGGTATATGATTTACTCATACCTGGGGTGTCTGCTTTTTGGACATCAGAGTCCACTCAGACAAATAAATTAGAAGGAGACAAGATGGTGGAGTAGAAGGATGTGAGCTCACCCATTCTTACAGAAACACCAAAATCACAACTAACTGCTAAACAACCACCAACAGAAAAATGCTGGGACCTACCAGAAAAGATACCCTACTTCCAAAGACAAAGAAGATGCCAGAGTGAGATGGTAGGAGGGGCACAACTGTGATAAAATCAAATCCCATACACTCTGGATGGGCAACTTGAAATCTGGAAAATGATTATACCACAGAAGTTCTCCCACAGGAGCAAAAGTTCTGAGCCCCACGTTGAGCTCTACAGTCTGGGGGTCTGGCAATAGGAGGAGGAGCTTCCCAGGGAGTTTGAAGGACAGTGGGGTTTGACTGCAGGTATTCCACAGGACTAGGAGAATCAGAAACTCCACTTTTGGAGGGCACAAACAATCTCGAGCACAACAGGACATGGGGAAAAAAACAGTGACCTCATAAGTAACTGGGTCGGACTTGCCTGCTAGTGTTAGAGGGTACCCTGCAGAGGCAGGGGGTGGCTGTGGCTCATTGTGGGGACAGGGACACTGGCATCAGTGGCTCTGGTGAGTGCTAATTCAGGGTGCCAGAAGGAGAAGTGAAAGAAAAGGACCTGAGAAAATATTTGAAGAGATGAAGAAAATTTCCCTTACATGGGAAAGGAAACAGTCATCCAAGTCCAGGAAGCACAGAGAGTTCCAAGAAGGATAAACCAAGGAAGAACATGCTGAGACACATAATAATCAAATTGGCAAAAACTAAAGACAAAGAAAAGAATATTAAAAGCAACAAGGGAAAATAACAAATAACATACAAGGGGACAAGGGAACTCCCATAAGGTTATCATCTGAGTTTTCATTAGAAACTCTTCAGGCCAGTAGTATGATATATTTAAAGTGATGAAAGGGAAGAACCTAAAATGAAGACTATACCACCCAGCAAGGCTTTCATTCAGATTCAATGGAGAAATCAAAAGTTTTACAGATGAGCAAAAGCCAAAAGAATTCAGCACCACCAGACCAGCTTTGTAACAAAGGCTAAAATAATTTCTCTAGGCAGGAAAAAAAAGGGTCACAACTAGAAACAAAAAAATTATGAATGGAAAAGCTCACTGGTAAAGGCAAACATATAATAAAGTTAGGAAATAATCTGCACAAAAATATGATATCAAAACCAGCAATTGTGAGAGGAGGAGAGCACAAATGCAGGCTATTAGTAATGTATTTGAAATAAAAAGGCAAGGAACTTAAAAAAATATTGCTTATACAAAGACTGTTATATCAAAACATGGTATCCACAAATGAAAAATCTACAGTAGATACACACATAAAAAAGAAACAGAATCTAAACACAACACTAAAGTTAGTTATCAAATCACAAGACCACAAGACAAAGAGGAAGGGAAGGAAAAACAGCTACAAAAATAATGCAAAACAATTAACAAAATAGCAATGAGGACATACATTTGGTAATTACCTTAAATATAAATGGATTACATGTTCCAACCAAAAGTCATACACTGGCTGAATGGATACAAAAAAAGACCTGTATATATGCTGTCTACAAGAGACCCAGTTCAGATCTAGAGAATCAAACAGATTGAAAGTGAAGGGATGGAAAATGGTATTCCATGAAAAAGGAAATCAAAAGAAAGCTGCAGTAGCAATACATTTATCAAACAAAATAAGCTTCAATATAAAGTCTATTACAAGAGACAAGGAAGGGCACTACATAATGATCAAGGGATCAATACAAGCAGAAGATATAACAATGGTAAATATCTATGTACCCATCATAGGGGCACAGCAATATATAAGGCAAATGCTAACAGTCATAATAGGGTAAATTGACAGTAATACAATAGTAGTGGGGGACTTTAACACCCCACTTACACTAATGGACAGATCACCCAGATAGAAAATTAGTAAGGAAATACACACCTTAAATGACACATTACACCAGAAAGACTTAATTGATATTTATAGAACATTCCATCTGAAAGCAGCAGAACACAATTTCTTAACAAGTGCACATGGAACACTCTCCAGGATAGATCAAATGTTTGGTCATAAATCATGCCTAAATAAATTTAAGAAAGTTGATATCTCATCAAGCATCTTTTCTGACCACAATGCTATGAGATTAGAAATCAAATACAGGAAAAGAACTAAAAATCACAAACACATGTAGGCTAAAAATTTTGTTACTAAATAACCAATGGATCACTGAATAAATCAAAGAGGAAATCAAAAATTACCTAGAGACAAATGACAACACATCAATCCAAAACCTATAGGACACAGCAAAAGCAGTTCTAAGAGGGAGGTTTATAGCAATACAATCTTACCTCAAGAAACAAGAAATATCTCAAATAAACAACCTAACCTTATAGCTAAAGCAACTAGAGAAAGAAAAACAAACAAAACCCAAACTTAGTGGAAAGAAAGATATCATACATATCAGAGCAGAAATAAATGAAACAAAGATAAAAGAAACAATATCAAAGATCAATGAAACCAAAAGCTGGTTCTTTGAGAAGATAAACAAAATTGATAAAACTTTAGCCAGATTCATCAACAAAATCAGGGAGAGGACTCAAATCAATAAAATTTGAAAAGAAAAAAGGAAAAGTTACAATGGACACTGCAGAAATACAAAGGATCATAAGAGACTACTACAAGCAACTATATGCCAATAAATGGACAACCTAGAAGAAATGGACAAATTCTTAGAAAGTTGCAATCTCCCAAGACTGAACCAGGAAGAAATAGAAAATATGAACAGACCAATCACAGGTACTGAAATTGAAACTGTGATTAAATCACTTCCAATAAACAGAAGTACAAGACCAGACGGGTTCACAGGCTAATTTTATCAAACATTTACAGAAAAGGTTACACCTATCCTTCTGAAACTATTCCAAAAAATCTCAGAGGAAGGAAAATTCCTATACTCATTCTATGAGGCCACCATCTCCCTGATGCCAAAACCAAAGATATCACAGAAGAAGAAAATTACAGGCCAATATCAATGATGAACACAGACACAAAAATCCTCAACAAAATACTAACAATCTGAATCCAACAATACATTAAAAGAATCATACACCATAATCAAGTGAGATTTACTTCAGAGATACAAGATTTTTTCAATATCCACAAATCAATCAGTGTGATACACTACATAAATAAATTGAAGAATAAAAACCATATGATCATCTCTATAGGTGCAGAAAAACCTTTTGACAAAATTCAAAATCATTTTATGATAAAAACTCTCCGGAAAGTGGGCATACAGGGAACATACCTCAACATAATAAAGGCCATATCTGACAAACCTACAGCTAACACCATACTCCAAAAAAAAAAGAAAAAAAAGAAAGCATCTAAAATCAGGAACAAGACAAGGATGTACATTGTTGTCACTTTTATTCAACATAGTTTTGGAAGTCCTAGCCACGACAATCAAAGAAGAAAAGGAAATAAAGGGAATCCAAATTGGAAAAGAAGAAGTAAAACTGTCACTGTTTGCAGATGGCATGATATATATATAGAAAACCCTAAAGATGCTACCAGAAAACTATAATGAATTTGGTAAAGTTACAGGACAAAATTAATACACAGAAATTTCTTGCATTTCTACATGCTTAAAATGAAAAATCAGAAAGAGAAATTAAAGAAACAGTCTCATTTGCCATCTCATCAAAAATAATAAAATACCTAAGAATAAACCTATGTAAGGAGGCAAAAGATCTATACTCTATAAACTAATATGCTGATGAAAGAAATCAAAGATGACACAAACAGATGGAAAGATATACCATGTTCTTGGATTGGAAGAATCAATATGGTCAAAATGACTATACTACCCAAGGCAATCTACAGATTCAATCCAATCTCTATCAAATTACCAATGGCATTTTTCACAGAATTAAACCATAAATCTGTATGGAGACACAAAAGATGCTGAGTACCCAAAGCAACCTTTTTTTTTTTTTTTCACGGTATGCGGGCCTCTCACTGTTGTGGCCTCTCCCGTTGCGGAGCACAGGCTCCGGACACGCAGGCCTAGCGGCCATGGCTCACGGGCTTAGTTGCTCCGCGGCATGTGGGATCTTCCCGGACCAGGGCACGAACCCGTGTCTCCTGCATCGGCAGGCGGATTCTCAACCACTGCGCCACCAGGGAAGCCCCAAAGCAATCTTGAGAAAAAAAAAATGGAGCTAGAGGAATCAGGTTCCCTGGCTTCAGACTATACTACAAAGCTACATTCATCAAAACAGTATGGTTCTGGCATAAAAACAGAAACATAGATCAATTGAACAGGATAGAAATCCCAGAAAGAAACCCACAAACCTATGGTCAATTAATCTATGACAAAGGAGGCAAGGCTATACAATGGAGATAAGACAGTCTCTTCAATAAGTGTTGCTGGGAAAACTGAACAGCTACATGTAAGAAAAAAAAAAAAAAGAAATTAGAATGTTCTTTAACACCATACACAAAAGAAGACTCAAAATGGATTGAAGACCTAAATGTAAGAGCAGATACAATATAACTCTTAGAGGAAAATATAGGCACAACACTCTGACATAAATTGCAGCAATATCTTTTTGGATCCATCTCCTAGAGTAATGGAAATAAAAACAAAACTAAACAAATGGGACCTAATCAAACTCAATTTTTTTTTATAGCAAGTGAAACCATAAACAAAATGAAAAGACAACCCACAGAATGGGAGAAAATATTTGCAAATGATGTGCCTGACAAGGTATTAATCTCCAAAATTTACAAAAACACATGAAGTTCAATATACAAAATAAATAAATAAGTGGGCAGAAATCCTAAATAGACATGTCTCCAAAGAAGACATACAGATGACCAAGAGGTACATGAAAAGACACTCAACATCACTAATTATTAGAGAAATGTAAATTGAAACTACAATGAGGTATCACCTAACACTAGTCAGAATGGCCATCATCAAAAAGTCTACATACAATAAATGCTGGAGAAAAGGGAACCCTCCTACACTGTTGGTGACAATGTAAGTTGGTACAGTCACTGTGGAGAACAGTATGGAAGTTCCTTAAGAAACTAAAAATAGAGCTACTATATGATCTAGCAATCCCACTCCAGGGCATATATTCAGAGAAAAACATGCTTCAAAAGGATACATGCACCCCAACGTTCATTGCAGCACTGTTTACAATAGCAAGGACATGGAATCAACCTAAATGTCCACAGACAGATGAATGGAACAAAAAGATGCTGTACATATATACAATGGAATATTATTCAGCCATTAAAATGAATGAAATAATGCCATTTGCAGCAACATGGATGGACCTGGAGATTATCATACCAAGTGCAGTAAGTCAAAAAGAGAAAGACAAAATATCATTTAATATAGCTTACATGTGGAGTCTCAAATAATGATAAAAATGAACTTATTTATAAAACAGACATACACATCACAGACATAGAGAAAAAATTTATGGTTTTCATGGGGAAAGAGTGGGGAGGAGGGACAGACTTGGAATTTGGAATTGACATGTATACACTGCTATATTTAAAATACATAACCAACAAGACCTACTGTATAGCACATGGAACTTTGCTCAGTACTCTGTAATAACTTAAATGGGAAAAGAATTTTAATAACAATAGATACATGTTTATGTATAACAGAACCACTGTTGTACACATGAAACTAACAAAACATTGTTAATCAACTCTACTCCAATATAAAACAAAAAATTAAAATAAAAAAACAGCAGTTTACAAATAAAATATTTAAATGCCCTTAATAATTAGTCTTTTAAAGACTAATTCTGAAACAAGCCTTTGGAAGTGGAAAAATGTGTGTCAGTATATGTTCAATGGTTATCCTACTCAAATAAGCTAAGTGTATCTTATAGCTCATAATTTGCCCATAGCATAAAAGCAAAAGGGAAAAAGAAAAAGTTGAGTGGCATTTTTGGGGTAGTGTTTTCAGACATTTATAAGAAAATGAAATGACAGACATAGTCTAAATTTTACCCAACTGTATACATTTAGAAGTTAGAGACATCTGAGTCCTAAATAGTGGACACATCAATCGTTTCAGCATTCCCTTTCCCCAGGGTTTTCAGCGTGTAGGAGATGCTAAGCAGAGAGGATTAGCAGAATCTTGCACATTCTCAAGATATTATAATCAAAGTCAGTGCTGAAGTTGAATCCAAAGAAGAACTATAAAATATTGGAAATTATGGCCAACTTCTCCCAGTTCAAATACAACAATACAAAGGCAGAAAAATATAAGAGGTTGGTGGTAGGACTGGAGACTAATAAATGATCTAATTAAATTGTGACCTAGTCATGATTCAGCTTAACAGTAAGAAATCTGATCAACCCCTTATTACAACTACCAGACAAAAGATAGAGACTGAATGCATTGTTACATAAAGAAACAAAAGCAAACTATATTATACTTTGTCTTTGCTGCTTTTTTATACTCACTGTGGCTGATTCATTTTGTTGTGCAGTGGAGGCTAACACAACGTTATAAAGCAACCATACTCCAATAAAAATTAATTTTAAAAAACCCAGGAGACATTTTGAAATTTCTGGAGATACTTTTGATAGTCACAACTGTGAAGATGATACTGACCTCTAGAGAGTAGAGTCCAGGGGTGCTCCTAAACATCCTACTATGTATAGACAACCCCACTCAACACAATGTTGACAGAACTGAGATTGAGAAATGCTGCTGTAGTGGAAAATGTTTGACTACTGGGGCAAAAATTGCACCAAATTAAATGCACTTATAAGCAGCTATCTCTGAAGTAGATGCTGCTTTGCCTTAAAAAGCCCACAACTTTTCCTTTAATATTCACACATGTTCAGTGAAAAACTGAAAAGTACTTCCATCATTTGACGGAATTAACTTGATCTATCTTTTTGATCTTCATTTGTACCTTATTTTCTCTGTAATATTCTTCAGGTAGGGATATAAACACAAGACTAGGGCAAGGAACAGGCTACAGTGGCTGAGAAGCATGGGCAGGACAAGAAGGTACTCCTAGAAACTCCATCCAGTTTTTCACTCAGTGGTCACATGCCATGGTACAAAGGAGAATCTGGTCACATCAGTTTGTGTAGGCAACACAATCCCTTTATCAGAATTTATAACTTCCAAGATTAGCCTTCTGTGCTTTTGCTTCTTTAGAGAAGCAAAATGTTCTCTTAGCCTTATGATTATTCTTTCCCTCAATTCCTCTCCTCAAGCCTGGGTACAGAGGTCAAATTGGTGCAGGTTTTACATCAAATTCCACTAGCCATTTAAATTCTGAAAAAAAATGCTTTAAACTCTCTTGGACTCATCTTGCTACCTTTAGATATGGAAATACCAAAGTAACAAGTTTATTAAGGCTATCAAATGAGATAATTCAGAGAATCTAATACAATAGTAGTTATAGAGTAAGTACTTTGAAATCTTAGTTTTCTATTCCCCCTAACATCTCACTAATGAAGACAGAATCTTTCAGGAACATCTTCTAGCTTTTCTGACTAGTTTGAGGGCACTGGGTTTACAAAACACCTATAAAACCCTATTGACATACACACACACACACACACACACACACACACACACAAACACACACACCATGGACACTGTGTAATTAAAAACAAAATCATGTATTCTATATTCTACTGTCACATCTTCCCTGATATATCTCCATGGAGAGATACTGTGTGAGATTGAAAACAAACAGAATCAATTTGAATTGTACATCCACTTGAGCTTCCTTTGTCATTCATACTTGTTCAACTTTAATATTTTCCGTAAATGTATTTGACTACTTCACTTTCCTTGTGTTTCACATAAAACTTCAAAGCCAACAATATCTTCTTTAAAAAATATGCAGATGATTTCTGAAACTGCATTAAGTGCTTGATGCAGCAACAATTTATAGGCCCTCTTGTAGGATTAAGAAGTAGGTAGATTTGGAGTAATATTCTGTAAATTATAATGTTAACAGTGCTAAGAATATGATCTCTATAAATCTCCAACTATTTCCTAGGTCTCTCTATATATGTTATATTTGATTTGCCACATAAAGTTTTCCAAAGAAAACAAATCAAATACATTTGGAAACTTTAAAGCTTAGCTAAGCCTCAACCATTAATAAAAGTCACAAACTGTATAACTTTATTTAGAAAATTGTTACAGTAATAGTCTAATTAAAAAAGTATTTTCCTGGAGCTGAAGGGAATATTAGAGGCTATCTAATCCTTCCACATTTAGTTTAGAGATGAGAAAAATAAGGTCTAAATACACCAAGAAACTTGTTGGATTACACAATTCTAAAATGGCAAAGATTAAACTGATATCCTGATATCCTGATTCTAAGTTTAGTTATTTGCACAGCCTTCCTTATATTCATAGAACTTTTGAAGTATAGCTATCAAGTTAAACTTAAGAATCACTTTGTTTTATTAATTTTTTCAGCACATTGAGCAGACAACAGTTCAGATACACCCATGATTATGTTTTTTGACATGGAGCTAGGTCACTAACACCAAAGTAAACTCTGAAATAGGAGACATAATTGGTGAACAGAAACATCTATTTGAAGATATATTTGTGTTATTTGCCCTTAAAAAACAAACAATCCTATTTTACCACTTATACAAATAAACCTGATCATGCACCAGTGATATAAAAATAAGATTTGAGGGCAATAAATACTTTCCTCAAAATAGGTAGTAGCAAAAGCACTTACCATTGTCAGAATTTTTTTTGATGAATCTATAAATGAGATCCGTAAACTATTAGACCTATTAGTCTCAATATTTTTTAATCTCAATTCAACTGAAGGATAAGCCACATCACATCAGTAACAAATTATTCTTAGCTCAATTTTAGTAGGGACTTGGAGGAGAAGTGCTGGGTAAGGATAGGCAAGCACTTTGCATATTTTAAAAGCCACTTTTTTGCTGACTAATTCTTATACATCACAAGTGATATGGTTTTCCCCTCTAGCTTAAGAGACAGGTTTTGAGAAATTCATACATGACAAACCTAACAAGTTACTAACTTCCAAATCCTGGTTGTCTTCAGGTTCTTTCACAAATTATCCCTTGGTGTTTATGGGGGAGTGGGAAATTTGAGTTAGACTGATATTTATACATTCTAGACTGATATTTTTAAAATATAAGAAAATTAGGGGCTTCCCTGGTGGTGCAGTGGTTGAGAGTCCGCCTGCTGATGCAGGGAACACTGGTTCGTGCCCCGGTCTGGGAAGATCCCACATGCCACGGAGCGGCTGGGCCCGTGAGCCATGGTCACTGAGCCTGCGTGTCCGGAGCCTGTGCTCCACAATGGGAGAAGCCACAGCAGTGAGAGGCCCTGTATTAGTCAGTTGGTAGATTAAAGAAATATACCCAGAAAACAATTGAATACCCAGAAATTAATTGAAAGATAATTATATTTTTACTCAAGAATCATAAAGAAACTTAAAATTTTATAATTCTAAACACCATCAATATACCTTTTTCTAATTATTTATATCATATAATCTTTGGATTATTGGGAAACCTTGTATAATGCTATTTTTGTATGATTTTTACAAACCTCCATCTCTTCCCAGATCAAGTACTTTTCTTTGATGTAAGCACTATACAGTTGGCCCTCCCTATCCCAGGAAGCAGAATCTGTGAATAGAGGGGGCCAACTGTACTATGCTGTTTTATATAACGAACTTGAGCCCAATGGATTTTGGTATCCATGGAAGTGGGACTTAGAACAAATCTCCCACAGTTGAGGGGGTGGGGAATGGAACTACTGCACATAGCTAATTTTACACATTCCTGGAAGATCCCACAGAAGTGTTCTTTTTTTCTGGCTCTCACTGTTTTTCTACAATGGTCTTTTGTATTCTCTCTTTCTCCTCTTCATTACTGTTAATGAAGAGGCTATGTACCATATGTCATTTGAAGGGGCTCCTAGTGCCAAAATATAGGACAATTAGGCAAACAATAAATAATATAATATTGAATTATAATCCATAGAAGAAATCAAATATACATGAGGCCATATTGATATAAATAATAGTAGAATAAACACATAAATGAAATAAATAGATAATTATTTCTTATATAACATTCCAATTAAATGTAGAATGAATGAATGGAATACAAAATCACCCTTTGGCAAATACCAGAGTAATAATTTTTTGTGTCAATAGATGTTAAAATCAATAGGCAAAGGTATAATGAAAATCAGGATATTTACATCATCTCAAATATCTCACCACAATACTACTTATTAATTACAAAGGAAGAATAGTATTTTTACAGTGGAGAAACCTGTGAGATACCACTTTAAAAATTAGCATTACCAATAATGAGACAAATTGTCATCATGTGCCTCCTCATATGATACACTGAGTAGAACATAGTATTAATTGGGTGATATTAAAAGAAAATAGCCTTTAATTAAGAATGTAAGCAGTTATGAGTTCCCACTCTTCTCTAACAACAAATAGAAAGCTGAACAGACAGAAAAATCAATAAATCTCCTCAAATCTATAAGACAAGGAAGGACATAGAGTAAACTGCTGCCCCCAAGCTTGGAGGGGATACACAAATACAGGGAGTCATGGCTTATCTGAACAGAGACTCACAAATGGAAACTGTCATGGAAACCAGGGACAGTGAAGGAAACACTAAGGTGTAATTGATGAATTGCTGGAGGCTCAGTGTGGGCAACTGTGAGAGGTTTAAAAAAAATTCTAGGGAGTCCCAGGCATAGGGACCCCCCAAATTTTGTGAGACTTACATTCAGGAGCTTAACCAGAATCTCACAATAAATGAGGGAAACCCCTTCATGTTTTCTAGTTCCAGAAAAGGAAACATTATGAAATAATCTAGAGTACTCTGTTCTTATCAAGGCCTGCCAGTAGGGATAACTAGTTAGCCAGAACCCAACCCACTGGGGTTTTATTGAAATCTAATTGACCTCTGGTTAGTGAAATATACAACTCCAGTGAGCTCTAGCCTTCCACATGAAAGAAGAGAAATAACCAACTGCAACCCACTCTAGCCCTCCTGTCCTATCTAAGGGGAGGTAAAACACTGAGACACACTTGTGGAAATCAGAGTCCAGTGCATAAGCTCATTAAAAGACTGAGACTTAATTCTGGGACTCTAGAATGATCCTTTCCCCTCAAAACTTACCAACACATTTCTAAAGGCTTATTTATAGTAGTTCACTTTACCCAGAAACATCATATCTGGCTATGAAGAAAAAAATTACAAGGCATACTAAAAGATATAAAATATAACTTGAAGAGATAAAGCAAGCATTGGCACCAGACATAACAGAAATATTGGAATTACCAGATCAGGAATTTAAAACAACTATGAAGAGTATGCTAAGGGCTCTACTGGATAAAGTAGACAGCATGCAAGAACAGATAGGCAAAGTAAACAGAGAGATGGAAATCCTAAGAAAGAACTAAAAGGAAATGCTAGAGACCAAAAACACTGCAACAGAAATGGAAAAAAAAACATTTGATGGTCTTATTAGTAGAGTGGACACCACTGAGGAAAGAATCTATGAGCTTGAGGAGATTTCAGTAGAAAACTCCAAAACTGAAAAGAGAATAAAGACTGAAAAACAAAGAATAGAATATCCAAGGACTACAGGACACATAAAAAAATGTGTAACATACATGATATAATGGGAATAACAGCAGAAGAATAAAGAAAAGAACAGTGAAATATTTGAAACAATAATGACTGACAATTTCTCCAAATTATTATCAGACATCAAACCACAGATGTATGTTTTTATGTATGTGAAGTAAATGACATAAATTATATAAAGAATGAAAGAGGTGGAATTAGAAATATTTTGTTATAAGATATTCACACTATCTGTGAAGTGGTATTGTGTTATTTGAAAGTGAACTTGGATTAGTTAAAAGTGTATATTGCGAACTCGAGGACAACCACTAAAAAAATAAAGTAAAATAAAAATAAAGTGGGGGGAGAAGTATAACAGATATGTTGAGAAAAATAGATGATAAAATTATTTTAAAATGCTCAATTAAAACCAAAAAATGCAGAAAAAAAGACAAAAATGGGAACAAAGAACAAGGGCAACAAATAGGAACAGTAGCAAATATGGTAGCTGTTAATCCAACTATATCAATAATCACTTTGAAAGTTAATGGCCTTAGTGCACCAATTAAAAGATAGAGGTTGTCACAGTGGATCAAAAAAAAAAAAACGCAACTATATATGTAGTTTACAAGAAACTTGATTTGAATATAAAGACATATAGATAAAAAACAAACAGATGGAGAAAAGCATGCTATGCTAACACAAGTCAAAAAAAAG
The DNA here is from genome assembly GCF_026419965.1 of Kogia breviceps. Taxonomy (NCBI): domain Eukaryota; kingdom Metazoa; phylum Chordata; class Mammalia; order Artiodactyla; family Physeteridae; genus Kogia; species Kogia breviceps. The sequence goes on from NC_081328.1 coordinate 29,604,461, forward strand.
CAAGCGTAACTGTATTAATTTCAGAGTAGATTCAAAACAAGGGGGGTTATTAGGGAAAAAGAGAAGTATTACAAAATGATAAAGGGGTCAATTCTCCAAGGAGACATAATGATCTTCAAGATCTACAATGGAGCATCAAACTACATGAGGCAAAAATGAATAGAAATGCAAGAAGAAATAAATTTATCCACTATTCATAGTTGGAAACATCGATATGCCTGTAGCAGAAATGGACAGATCTAGCCTGCAGAAAATTAGTAGGGACATAACTGAACTCAACAACACCATCTATCAACTAGATATAATTGACATGTGTAGACTACTTTATCACAAAACAGCAGGATACACATTTTACTCAAGCTCAAATGGAATATTCACCAAGGTAAACCAGAGTTTGGGCAATAAAATACACCTAAACAAATTATAAGGAGAGAAATAATATTTGCTCTTAAACCACAGTGGAATTAAACTAGAAATCAATAACAGAAAGATAACTGGAAAATCCCAAAATACTTAGAGATTAAATAACACCATCCTAAATAGCAGAAGGGTCAAAAAAAAAAAAAATCTCAAGAGATAAAAAATAATAATTTTGAACTAAATGAAAATGAAAACATAACAGAAAAATTTGTTGGATGCAGTAAAAAAGCAGAGCTCAGAGGGATATTTATAGCACTGAATGTAAATATCAAAAAGGAAGAAAGATCTAAAGTCAATAATCTGAGTTTCCACCTTAGAAAATTAGAAAAACAAGAACATATTAAATAAAAAATAAATAAATCCTAAGAATTAGAGAATAAATCAATAAAATTGTACATAAGAATTCAACAAAACAAAAAGCTGATTCTTTTATGAGCAGACCAATCACCAGTAATAAAATTGAATCAGTAACAACAACAAAAAAAATCCCAGCAAAATAGATAGGGGCTAACTAGTCTTTATGGAATTCACCTGTGAAGACGTCTGTTCCTAGACTTTTGTTTGCTAGGGTTTTTGGATTTTTTTACATAAATTGCAGCAAGATCTTTTTTGATCCACCTCCTAGAGTAATGAAAATAAAAACAAAAATAAACAAATGGGACTTAATGAAACTTAAAACCTTTTGCACAACAAAGGAAACCATAAACAAAACAAGAAGAGTACCCTCGGAATGGGAGAAAATATTTGCAAATGAAGAAACCAACAAGGGACTAATCTCCAAAATATACAAATAGCTTATGCAGCTCAATATCAAAAAACCAAATAACTCAATCAAAAAATGAGCAGAAGATCTAAATAGATATTTCTCCAAAGAAGACATACAGATGACCAAAAAGCACATGAAAAAATGCTCAACATCACTAATTATTAGAGAAATACAAATCAAAACTACAATGAGGTATTCCCTCACACAGGTCAGAATGGCCATCATCAAATATCTACAAATAAATGCTGGAGAGGGTGTGGAGAACAGGGAGCCCTCCTGCATTGTTGGTGGGAATGTAAATTGGTACAGCCACTATGGAGAATATTATGAAGTTTCCTTAAATAACTAAAAATTTAACTGCCTTATGACAGAGCAATCCTACTCCTGGGCTGTACCCAGAGAAAACCATAATTCAAAAAGATACATGCACCCCAATGTTCATTGCAGCACTATTTACAATAGCCAGAACATGGAAGCAACCTAAATGTCCATCAACAGGGGAATGGATAAAGAAGATGTGGTACATATATACAATAGAATATTATTCAGCCATGAAAAAGAGCAAAATAATGCCATTTGCAGCAACATGGTTGGACCTAGAGATTGTCTTTATGAGTGAAGTAGGTCAGAAAGAGAAGAAGAAATATAATGTGATATCACTTATATGTGGAATCTTTAAAAAAAAAGGTACAAATGAACTTATTTACAAAACAGAAGTTTTTGTATATAGTTACACACTACTATATATAAAATAGGCAACTACTAAGAACCTGCTGTATAGCATAAGAACTCTAGTCAGTACTCTGTAATGGCCTATATGGGAAAAGAATCTAAAACAAGGAAAAGTGGATATCTATATGTATAATTCATTCACTTTGCTGTATACCTGAAACTAACACAACACTGTAAATCAACTATACTCCAATACATTTTTTTAAAAATTAAAGAATAGCTAACACCTATCCTTCTCCAAATACTACAAAAAAAGTTAAGAGAAAGGAGTGTTTTTGAACTCATTTTACGAGCCTAAAATGAGTATCAGGATAATCTGATACCAAAACCAGACAAAGACACCATAAACACACACACACACGCAAACAAATACAGGCCAATATTTTTGATGAACATATATGCAAAAATCTTCAACAGAATATTAGCAAACTGAATTCAACAATACATTAAAGGGAACATACACCATGATGTAGAGAGAACTATCACAGAGATGCAAGGAAAATTCAATATCTGCAAATCAATCAGTGCAATACACCACATTAACAACTTGAAAAATAAAAGTCATATGATCATCTCAATAGAAAGAAAAGGCTTTTGACAAAATTCAACATCCATTTATGATAAAAAAAACTCTCAACAAGGTAAATATAGAGGGAAAATACCTCAACATAATAAAGGTTGTATATGACAAACATAGCCAACATCACAATCCATAGTGAAAACCAGAAAGCATTTCCTCTAAGATAAAAAACAAGGCAAGGATGACCACTCTCACCACTTTTATTCAACATAGTCCTGGAAATCCAAGCTACAACAAATGATAAAAAGAAATAAAAGAAACCCAAATTGGAAAGGAAGAAGTAAAACTATCTGCAGATGGCATGATGTTATATATTTAAAATCCTAATAATGCCACCAAAAAAATATAATTACCAAATGAATTCAGTACAGTTACAGGTTACAAATTAATATACAGAAATCTATTGTGTTTCTACATACTAATAACAAACTATCAGAAAGAGAAATTAAGAAAAGAATCCCATTTACAATCACATCAAAAAGAATAAAATACCTAGGAATAAATATAACCAAGGAGTTAAAAGAGCTATACTCAGAAGACCATAAAATATTGATTAAAAAAAATTAAAGACAACACAACAAATTAAGCTATACTGTACTCGTAGATTAGAAGAATTAATGCTGTTAAAATGAACATACTACACAAGGCAATCTACAGGTTCAATGCAATTCTTATCAAAATATGACATTCTGGAAAAGACAAAATTATGAAAACAATTGAAACATGAGTCATTGCCAGGTGTTAGAGGAGTGAGAGAGATGAAAAACCAGACCACAGAGGATTTTTAGGGCAGTGAAATACTCTGTATGATGTTAGAATGTTGGATACATTTCATTATATATTTGTCCAAACCTATAGAATGTATAACACAAGGAGTGAACCCAATGTAAACGATAGATTTTGGGTGATATTAGTGTGTCATTGTAGGTTCACTAACCATAACAAATGTTTTCCTCTGATGGGGGCTTTGATAATTGTGGAGGTTATGTATATATGGGACAGGCAATATATGGGGAATCTCTATACCTTCTTCTTAATTTTGCTCTGTGAAAATAAAGTCTTTAATAAAAAATAAATTAAAAACGCTTAACATTATCTTCAGGAAACCCAACTGAGGGACATTCTACAAAATAGCTGTCTAGCATTCTGCAAAAGTATTAAGACCATAAAAGACTGAAGAATTATTCCAAATTAAAAGACACTAAGGATACATGATAACTAAATTCACTGTGTGATCCTGGATTTAATCCTGGTCCAGAAAAGAATATTATTGGGCAAATTGATAAAATCTGAGCAAGATCTCTATACTAGTTAATAGCACTGGAGCAATGTTAATTTGGGGGTTTTGAATAGTGTTCAGTGGTTATGTTAAACGTTATGTTAAACCATTTGGAGAAATTTAAAGAAAATTAGGTGAAGTTTAAAGGAAATTGTCATATTTTTAAACTTTTATATAACATCTCAAATTACTTCAAAATAAAAATATATATTAAAAAATTAATGATGCCTACATCTCCAACCTTAGAGATTCAGATTTAATTGGTCAGGGATGGGGCTTGGACTTGGTTTTATATAAGTTCCCCAGGTGACTATAATCCAGCCATGGAAGTTCTCAAATAAGCACATATTTTTCCTATTCCTTTGAAAACTCCTTGAAGGCAGAGTCATGTACAAATTCCTCACTGGACCTCTCAGTGCTTTCCTCATAGTGGGCATGCAAAATACTTTGTAATAAAAGATATATAATGGTTCCTTTATATGATACATCCACAATAATAGATACGCATACTTATCATGGGAGCATAAAGCTTAGTGTAAAAATTGAGATCAAGTAGGAACAATTTCATTAAAACAAATACTTATGTAGGATCTGGATTTTAAAATATGGCCCTGAAAAAGAAAATTGTTCTTGCATTGGAAAAGAAGTTTGCTTTCTAACCAGTTCCCCAGTGATCTGATTCCATTAACCATTTAATCTTGGCATTTATTAAATTGCCTTATTTTTTAAAAATCCCTATAAAATTACATGTAATAAAATATTTTTTTCTATGTAACACTTGGCTTATGTGACTATCTTCTGATCAATTCTATGGGATTTTGTTTCCTCAATATTTATTTTTATATAATTATTAGAATTATGATACCTCATTAACTATATTTCTTTATTCAGAATTTAGGTAGAAGTCAGCCATAAGTTCAACTGTAAGTTGCTTCTAAAAAAAAGTATTATTTGCTAATCAAAGCAATAATGCACAATTTTTTCCAAGCTTGTGGTTGGAAAAACATATCCAACTCCTTGGGAAAATTTTATATAGTCACCTTACAAACATCCTTATACCTGTGTGTAATTGCTATATATAATATATATATATATTATATATATACATATATTCAGAAGTCTTTGCCTTTCAAGGAGGCACTAAGTTATATGGATTCAGTTTTAGATATATAAATAAAAGCAGTATTTTTCTAGACCTCTGGTACGAATGTATGTGTATGTGATGAAGAAAAAATATGCAAGTAAAAAATATTTCCTCCACTCTAGGTGGTTATCCCTATTTTCACCTTTATGCAGCAGAATGGTGTGATAAAGAAATGAAAGAGAAATTATATCCCTCCCCTTGCCTCACAATTCAAGTAACAAAGAGGCAGCCATTTGGATTTGGTATAGTTTGTTTTACCTCTTCTTTAGTTGTTGTTATTTCAAGTGTGTTCAGCTAAGAGGAAATAACCAAATGTCTTTTAATAACAAAGAAATATAGCCAAAAGTCAGTAAACCAAGCCATATTAAAAAGGGAAATATTTTGCTTAACCTGGGGCTTTATTGTCTTTCCTAGGAGAAAATAAGTATTGCTTACTTTATTGGAAAAAATAATTTATTTGATGGAATTGAAAAGAAAAATTGATCTGGAATTGGATCATCCCCAAGCAGTCTTGTGGGCATAGAACTCAGCACTGTGATTTTGCCATCTCCCCAAGGAGTTGTCTTCTATGAATATATAAGGAAAACTTGAGAACTTGTGATATTCTCTCTTTGGGAGGGAAGAAAAGTATTTCCAGAAAAAGAGGTGCAGCTATTCATTTGAGAGGCTTGAAGAGGTACACTGAAAAAGAAAACAGTAAACTGGACTCAGGAGAGAGTTTCAAATACAGAAGAGTGAGATCTTCCTCTGAGACTGTCATTTCTGCAAAAGCCTAGCCTTGTGAACTTAAAAGAATCAAGTAAAATGTTAACTTGAAATTTATACCCTCTCAATCTATTTGAATCCTAAAATCGCTCAGTTATTTAGTGAGTAATTTTTATTCCTATAACATAGTTCTGTGTTTTAGATGGCATGAAATGATAATGCATAGTAACCTGAGGAAAGAAAATGTGAAGATGACCAGACTGCATATCAGCAATAAGCCATTTACAGGAGATTCAATGTCAATGTATGAATTCAGGAAGTTTGAAAGGATAAGATGAAACTTCATATACAAGTAAATTCTAATAAAAATAAAACTAGTGTGGTTATATTAATAATAGAATAAGTAGGCTTTAATTTACAATTTAAGGTAGGTGAAATCCTCACAGTGAATTGCTTTGACCTCTGTTTCTGACTCCTTTCACTTTGAAGGACTCTTGTGGTTATATTAGTCCCACTTGAGTAATCTATCTCTATCTATTGGATAAATAAAGCAGATAAAATATCTCAATTGCTAGAGATATATAGCATCATTCCATAATGTAAAAAGTAAAACTAATGAAGATACAACAGTTTTTAAATGACATGCAGCTAATAATTTATTCTCAAAAGAAAAAAAGAAAAAATATGATAGTTATTAATAGAAAGTAGACAAATGCTTAATTAGAGGAAATGACTTTAAAAAGACATCTCTTTCAGTAATTGGTGAAATAGAAAATGTTTAAATAAGGATGTTCCATATTTGAAAATCATTAACCTGTCCCAATGGGAACACTTCAGACACTGCAAAAATAACTGCAAAATATATATTATTTTCAAGCAAATTGGAACACTTTCAAATGACCAAATTTTCAAAATATATTCTATGACTACAATGCAATTAATACCAATTACAAAAATATATTAACAGAGCTTCTTGTATTTATAAATTAAGAAATATTTCTTAGTAATCCATGAGTTATAAAAGAAAAAGAGAGAAAGACAGAATATTTGGTCTGAATAGTAATGCATAATCAATATACTAAAAGTTAGAGAATGCAGTTTATAGGCATAGATTAGAATATACGGAAGGCTGAAAGTTAAAGAGTTAAACCTTTATTTCAAAATGATAGTAAAAATAGACTTAAAAATTAGGTGGAAGGAAGAATAATGGCTTCCCAAAGAGATCTATATCCTAATCCGCAGAACCTGTGAATATGTTAGGTTGTATAAAACCAGGGATTTAAGATTGCAGATGGAATTAGGTGCTAACCAGATGATCTTAAAATAGAAAAATTATCCTGTTTTATCTGAGTATGCCAAATATATTCATAAGTGTTCTTAAGAGTGGAAGAGGTAGGCAGGAAACTGAGGTCAGAGTAATGCAATATAAGGATTTGACCTAACATTATTTACTTTAAAGGTGAAAGGCAGAAGCCACAAATCAAGGAATGTGGACAACTGCAAGATGCTGGAAAGGAAAAAGATTTTCTCCTAGAGCCTCCATAAAGTACTGCAGCACTGTGGACTCCTTGCTTTTGGACTGGTGGGATCTGTGTCAGACTTCTGACCTCCAGAACTGTAAAATAATGTTTGTGCTTTTAAAAAGCAATTTGTAGTAATTTGTTGCAGCAATGATAGAAAAAGAATAAAAAGGTAGAAGAAAGAATGATAAAGAATAAAACTGAAATCAATTAAATAACAAATAAATGTAAAATAAAGATGATCAACAAATATGAATAAAAAGAGATGGTACATATAGATAATATGAGGAATAAGAAAGGGAACTACAGAACAAATGATACAGACATTAAAATAATGGAGTTTGGGAGAGTGATCAAGATGGCAGAGGAGTAGGATATGGAGCTCACATCCTCCCACAAATACATCAAAAATACATCTACATGTGGAACGATTCACACAGAACATCTATTGAACACTGGCAGAAGACCCCAGACTTCTGAAAGGTCAAGAAAGCCTCCATGTAACCAGGTAGGACAAAAGGAAATAAAAGAGAGAGAAAGGAATTGGGATGGGACCTGTGCCCCAGGGAGGGAGTTGTGAAAGAGGAAATGTTCCTGTACCCTGGAAAGTTCCCTCCCTGGCAGGGAGAACAGCCTGGATGGAGAGGGAGTTTTGGAACCTTGGAGGAGAGTGCAGCAACTGGTTTAAGGAAGGTGAAATGTACCTGCACATATGGTCGGTACAACCACTCTGCACTCCCCAGTCTGAGATGCTTGTCTGCCAGTGTGGGCTAGGGATGGGTGCTAAAGCTCAGGTTTGGAGGTCAGACCTGGGGAGAAGACAGGGTTTGGCTGCCTGGAGACAGCATGAAGGGGCTAGAGTGTGGCAATTGAGGGTGTACATGGAAGGGCCTGGGCCTGCCAGAAAGACAAGTCACCATTTTGGGGGGGCATGTAAAGAGAGGGGTGGGACCACCATAGGGGCCTTGTTCCCCATGCAAGCTCACAGACAACAGGACACTGCCTACATGAGCTCCAGGGTCAGGTGTGAGATGCTGCTGCCACCATCGTGTGCTCCAGAGGTAGGCATGGGTTTCCACCACTACTAAAAGACTTGCGAGCAGGTGCCAGTTGCTTCCTACACCAGTGCAAGACCCAGGAGCATACTCACTGACACTCTTGCAGCCCCCCTAGTAAGAGGATAATGACCAGCACATGTCAAGGAAAGAGGCAGCAAGCATCTAAACTAAAAACAGCCATTGTGCTAAAAATATTAAAACTACACAAGCTACACAGGGACAATTCCATATATAAATACCCCTTCAAGACTACAGTAGATAATTGTTTCTCCTAAACTCACAGAATAAGAGAAGTATAAATAAAATGAAGAAGCAGAGGAACAATTCTCAGTTAAAAGGCCAAGAGAAGTCCCCTGAAGGAACAAACAATGAAACAGACCTCATCAGTCTAACAGACACCAAGTTCAAAAAGGAGGTAATAAAAATATTGAAGAAAGGCTATCAACAGAACTGCAGATTACTGTAAAAAAGGAACTAGAAACTATAAGGAGGAGCCAAGAAAAATGAGAAAATTCATTTACCAAGACAAAAGCTGAGCTAAAGGCAATGACTAGCAGAATAAATAATGCAGAAGAATGAATAAATGATCTGGAAGATACAGTAATGGAAATCACCCAATCAGAACAGCAGACAGAAAGCCAGATTGAAAAACAATGAAGGCAATATTAGAGACCTATAGGATAATATAAAGCATGCCAATCTACATATAATAGGGATTTCAGAAAGAGAAGAAAGAGAAAGGGGGATTGAAAATGTATTTGAAGAAATTATAGCTGAAAACTTTCCAAGTATAAAGAAGGAAATATATATCCAGATATAGGAAGCACAGAAGGTCCCAAAAAAGATGAACACAAACAAACCTACACCAAGACATATTATAATAAAAGTGGCAAAGTTAAAGAGAGGATTCTAAAGGCAGCAAGAGAAAAAAAAAAGAGTTCTTTACAAGGGAACTCCCATAAGTCTATCAGCTGATCTCTCTACAGAAATATTGCAGGCCAAAAGGGAGTGGCAAGATATATGCAAACTCCTGAAAGAGAAAAATCTGCAATATAGAAGACTATACCCAGCAAGATTATCATTTAGAATAGAAGAAGAGATAAAGAATTTCTCAGATGAGCAAAAACTAAATGAATACTAAACCAATCCTAAAAGAAATATTGAAAGGACTTCTCTAAATAGAAAAAAATATGCAAGAATACATAGGAAAGTGAAAATCCCAACTGGAAAGTAAATTACTTAAATAAGCCAGTATACATATCAAAAAGATCTATTTGTGGAAGTGATGATAAACACAAGAACAGCAAAAGGATAAACATGAAGATGAAAAAGAAGACACCAAAATCATAAAATGCAGAGGAGGGAGTAAGAAAACATAGTTTTTGTTTTGTTTTGTTCTCTTTTCTTTTGTTTTATAACATGTTTGAGCCTATATAACTATCAGTCTAAAGTAAGTAGATATAGGAAAGCATTAACATACTTTAAAAACAGGGTAACCACAAATAAAAAATGTAAAATAAATTCACAGAAACCAAAAAGAAGAGAACATAAAGAGAACATACAAAAGTAAAAGGAAATCATCAAACCACAAAAAGAAAACCAAAAAGAGAAAGAAAGGAACAAAGAAGAAACATAGAATCAACTGGAAAACAAGGTTTAAAATGTCAATAAATACATATTTATCAATAATCATCTTAAGTGTCAGTGGACTAAATGTTCTAATCAAAAGACAAAAAGTAGAAGAGTGGATAAAAAAACAAGAGCCTACAAAATACTGCCTATGAGAGACCCACTTTAGGGCAAAGAACACACATAGAATGAAAGTGAAAGGATGGATAAAGATATTTCATGCAAATGGTAATGTCAAGAAAATAGGGGTTGCAATACTCATATCAGACAAAACAGACTTTAAAACAAAGACCATAAAGGAAGATAAAGACGGCCACTATATAATGATAAAGGTATCAATACAAGAAGAGGAATTTAACTTATCAATATATATGCATCCAAATACATAAAACAAATATTAACAGACATAAAGGGAGAAATTGATGATAAAACAATAATAGCAGGAGACTTTAACACTCCACTCACATCAAAGGAGAGATCTTCTAGACAGAAAATCAATAAGGCAACAGAGACTCTAGATGATGCAATAAAACAGTTAGATTTTGTTGATATTTTCAGGACATTACATAAACAAAACAGAAAACTGGTTTACACATTCCTTTCAAGTGCACATGAAACATTTTCTAGGATTGACCACATATTAGGGTACAGAACAAATGTCAACAAATATAAGAGTATAGAAGTTACTTCCAGCATCTTCTCTGACCACAATGGCATGAAACTAGAAATTAACCACTGGAAAAGAAATCAGAAAAAAAAAAAAAAAAAGGTTTATATGGAGACAAAACAACATGCTACTAAAAGACTAATGGGTCAATGAAGAAATCAAAATGGAAATTAAAAAATAACTTGAGACAAATGACAAAGATAACACACCATACAAAATCTATGGGATGCAGCAAAAGCAGTTTTTAGAGGGGAGTTCATAGAGATACAGACCTTCCTCAAAAAAAAAAAAAATCTAAAACAAACAACATAAGCTACTACCTAAAAGAATTAGAAAAACAACAATCAAAACTTAAAGTCAGCAGAAGGAAGGAAAGTATAAAGATCAGAGAAGAAATAAATAAAATAGAGATTAAAAATTGAAAAAAATCAATAAAACCAAGAGCTGCTTTTTGAAAGGGTAAACAAAATTGACAGACCTCTGGCCAGGCTCACCAACAAGGAAAGACAGAAAACCCAAACAAATAAAATAAGAAATGTAAAAGGAGAAATATCAACCAATACTGAAGAAATACAAAAAACTATAAAAGAATACCATGAACATTTATATGCCAACAAATTCAAAAACCTAGAAGAAATTGACAACTTCTAGAAACACACTGCCCACCATAATTGAATCAACAAGAAATAGATAATTTGAACAAATCCATCACTAGAAGTGAAATAGAATCTGTAATTAAAGAAAACAAAACAAAAACAAAGCACTACCTGCAAACGAAAGTCCAGGACAAGTGCTTCACAGGTGAATTCTACCAAAAATACAAAGAAGAAATTATACTGATTGTTCTCAAACTCTTCCAGAAGTTTGAAGAAGAGGGAACACTCCCAAACACATTCTATGGAGCCACCATCACCCTGATACCAAAACCAGACAAAGATACTACCAAAAAGAAAATTACAGGACAATATCTTTGATGGATATAGATGTAAGAATTCTCAACACAATACTAACAAACCAAACCCAACACATAAAAAAGATGATACACCACAACCAAGTGGAATTCACACCAAGTTCACAAGTATGTTTCAACATATGCAAAACAATCAATGTCACCACAGCAAAAAAAAAAATAAGATAAATACTACATGATCATCTCAATAGATGCAGAAAAAGCAATTGACAAAATCCAACATCCATTTATGATAAAAACTCTTACATAAGTGGGAATAGAGGGAACATATCTTAACATAATAAAAGCTATTTGTGACAAACCCACAGACCCACAGCAAATATAATACTCAACATTAAAAAGCTAAAGTCTTCCCACTAAAATCTGGAACATGACAAGGATGCCCACTCTCACCACTTTTATTCAACATAGTATTGGAAGACCTAACCACAGCAATCAGACAAGGAAAAGAAATAAAACCTATCCAAATTGGAAGGAAAGAGGTAAATTTTCATTATATGCAGATGACATGATACTTTCTATACATAGAAAACCCTGAAGACTCAACACAAAGACTACCAGAACTGATAATTGAATACAGCACTGTAGCAGGATACAAGATTAGCATACAGAAATTGGTTGCATTTCTTTACATTAACCATGAAATAGCAGAAAAGGAATGTAAGAAAACAACACCTTTTAAAATTGCACCAAAAAAATACTTAGGAATATACCTGACCAAGAAGGTGAAAGAATTATATGCTGAGAACAATAAAACATTAATAAAGGAAATTAAAGATGATTCAAAGAAATGGAAAGATATCCCATGCTCTTGGATTGTAAGAATTAATATTGTTAAAATGGTAATACTACCCAAAGCAATAGACAGATTTAATGTGATCCCTATGAAATTACCCATGACATTTTCCCCCGAACGAGAACAAATAATCCTAGAATTTATGTGGAACAATAAAAGACTCAGGATTGCTTTGGCAATTCTGAAAAGAACAAAGATGGAGGCATATCCCTCCCAGACTTCAGCGAATACTGCAAAGCTACATTTTCAAAAGTGTGGTATTGGCACAAAAACAGACATAGGGATCAGTGAAACAGAATAGAGAACCCAGAAATAAACCCATGCACCTATGGTCAATTAATCTTTGGCAAAGGAGGCAAGAATAAAAAATGGGAGAAAGATAGTTTCTTCAGCGAGTGGTGCTAGGAAATTTGGACAGCTGCATGTAAGTCAATGAAGTTAGAACACACCCTCACACCATGCACAAACATAAACTCAAAATGACTTAAAGACTTAAATGTAAGAAGAGACACCATAAAACTCCTAGAAGAGATCGTTGGCAAAACATTCTCTGACATAAAATGTCCCATTGTTTTCCTAGGTCAGTTCCCAAGGCAATAGAAATAAAAACAAAATAAACATAAATAAACATATTGGACCTAATAAAACTTAACAAGCTTTTGCACAGCAAAGGAAACCATAACAAAACAATAAGGCAACCTACAGAATGGGAGAAAATATTTGCAAATAATATGACTGACAAGGGCTTAATTTCCAAAATATACAGACAGCTCATACAACTCAATTAAACAAACAAACAACTGAATCAAAAAATGGGCAGAAGACCTAACTAGACATTTCTCTAGAGAAGACATACAGATGGTGGATAGGCACATGAAAAGATGTTCAACATCACTAATTATTAGAGAATTGCAAATCAAAACCACAATGAGGTACCACCTCACATAGGTCAGAATGGTCATCATTTAAAAGTCTACAAACAACAAATGCTGGAGAGGGTGTGGAGAAAAGGGAACACTCCTACACTGTTGGTGGGAATGTAAAGCTGGTGCAGCTACTTTGGAAAACAGTGGAAGTTCCTTAAAAATACTAAAAGCAGAGTGGCCATATGATCCAGCAATCCCACTCCTAGGCATTTATCCAGACATAACTATAATTCAAAAAGATACATGCACCTTTATGTTCATAGTGACAATATTTACAATAGCTAACCTACATGCCGATCAACAGAAGAATGGATAAAGAAGATGTGATACATACATACAATGGAATACTACTCAGCCATAAAAAATAATGAAATAATGCCATTTGAAGCAGCATGGATGCAACTAGAGATTATCATACTAAGTGAAGTAAGTCAGAAAGAGAAAGACAAGTATCATATGATATCACTTATATGTGAAGTCTAAATATGGCACAAATGAACCTGTCTATAAAACAGAAACAGACTCACAGATATAGAGAACAGGGAGGGGGGTGAGGACTGGGAGTTTGGGATTAGTAGATGCAAACTATTACATATAGAATGGATAAATAAGAATGTCCTACTGTATAGCACAGGGAACTATATTCAGTATCCTGAGATAAACCATAATGGAAAATAATATAAAAAGATTGTATATATGTGTATAACTGAGTCACTTTGCTGTTCAGCAGAAATTAACACACATTGTAAATCAACTATACTTCAATAAAAATAAATTTTAAAAATAATGGAGTTTGTATGAAGAAATTTATATGAAAATGTAAACAAAATGGATAAGTTCTTAGAAAAATATAATTTAGCACAATTGATTTAAAACAGAATTAAAAACTTGAATAATCTTTTACTAAACAAAATCAATCAGCAGTGAAAATACCTTCCCTCAAAGAAAATTTATATATATTGCTAACCAGTGACTTCTAATAAACATTCAAAAAAGACATAATATCAGTCATAGAAAAAGCCTTCCAAAGAACATATTTGACCAGAAATTCATGAATTACAGGCTAATCTCATGAACATGAATGCAAAAATCCAAAGCAAACTATTATAAAATCAAATTCAGCAATATGTAATGAGGAACATGCACTCTGAGCAAAGTGAGTTAATTCAGGAATGAAGGGTTGAGTTAATATTAGAAATTAGACAGAGCAGTCGCACTTAAAATTCATGAGTCATTCCTCCCTTCTTTCATTGTGTATTAGCCATGAGGTTTGAGGTGGGGGCAGGGATTTATTCTACCCTCGTATCCAGAAATGTGCATTGATTGGCATAAAATGAGAAGGGTAGTTTTAATGTCTTGGTCACAGTTGAGAGATGGATAAGCAGAACAGGCTGAAGCCAAATGTCCAAATTGTGCACAACATTCCAGAGGCAATAGTGTATATTGGGGGAAAGGGACAAAGGATTTAAGCTAATTCAATCAAAGTGCAAATCAGCACTTCTATTTGATGTTGCAGAGGAAAGGTGCACTCTTTTTTAACTTGGATGAGAAACATGCAGTTCCTGAAGCTCAAGCAGACATTTGTTACCACAGGAAGGTTGAAGATACCACTAATTCCAGTCAGACAAGTGGAGAGGAAAAAAACAACCACAAAACATCAGTGACAGCACTGATCTATTGATATAAAACAAACCTCAAGTCTGCCCTACCTCTGAACTTTCAACATTTTCATGAAATATTATTTTATTTTTTAATGTAGGTGGTGTGTTTGTTTTATAATGTTGAAACTTAACACTGACTGCATGATTAGGGAATAAATGAATTTTTCTATAG
Organism: Kogia breviceps; assembly: GCF_026419965.1. Classification (NCBI taxonomy): domain Eukaryota; kingdom Metazoa; phylum Chordata; class Mammalia; order Artiodactyla; family Physeteridae; genus Kogia; species Kogia breviceps. Next base: position 29,619,486 of record NC_081328.1, read on the forward strand.
GCAAATTATTTCTTCTGTTAGTGAAACTAATGGAAATTGGTAAGGATGAATCTCTGTCTGAACACTAACAGAAATTTTGTAAGAAAATTGAGTCATGAGTAAAGTTTAATAACTATGGAATTAATTTTCCCCTGTATGAGGACAAGGTAAAAACAAAATCTACATAAACAAAAAAATGTATCCTTCACTTCTACTATCAGAAACAATTTTCTTAGACATAATAAAAATATTATTTAAAATTGTAACACTACAATAAAAGTAAAAATGTCATTAAATCATCATGTTTGAGTTTACCTGAAAGTTCTTTACAAAGATTTTTCACAAGGTGTAGAATAATTTATATTTTCAGATAAAATCTCCCTCACTCCTTTAATTTCATGTATTTTTCGAAGAGTAACTGTTGGACTGCACACTGCAGGCCTGCAAGCCTTGTACTTACCCAGCCTGGAGACCAAAGAGAGAGCCTAGAGTCAGCAAAAAAGACATCAGTGATTTAATGGATAGGGGGAAGCTTACACATCTGAAGCAAGGTCCTGGAGTGACACCCAAGTCATGTGTGGCAGATGGAGGCAGTCATTGCTGGGTGGAGGGTGTTTACCAGTTACAGTGGGAATCGAAATCAGGTTGGCTCATTGGTTACCAGGGGAATTAACAGAGGGTCATGCCCTCACTGCCCCTTTGGTAATATATCCTGGTTGAGATGTTCTGATCTAAAGATTAGAACAATCACTAGCAGGTGTTCGGGCCAAATATGTAGAAAGGTCAGTCATGTGAGTAGGTTATAGGTGAAGCAGGCACTGGTTGAGTAGGGTATGTAGAGAGAGAAAGAGAACAGCCACTTTGGAGGCCCAAACATACACTTATTTTAATTACAACACATTTTATAAAAGGTAATATTACAGGACTTAAAAATAGTTTAAAACTCAGCCTATACTACAGTTCAAACCCCAAAGTTAGAAATAAAAATGATTGTTCTGTAAATATGAACATAATTGTTCTGAAATATTTCCTGTTATGTTGACTGTGCCTTTACTAACATTGAGTGCAATATTAGCATTAAAAAAAAAAAGACAATGCTGATCTAAAGAAATCGAAACTCTGAAACCAGTAAATGTGCGCCTTCTCAGAAAAAACAATACAGGAAAAATATATTTCCATACAAGTTTGAAAATGCTCTCCAAATATTGTATTCTTAACCCTAAGCAATTCAGAAAATTTTGGTAGGTAAACAAGATGTGTAAGAAAGTAAAATGTATTTTCATTTTACTTTCTTATTCATCTTTACTCATTATTCTCAGCCCTGTAGTCTAATGATCATTAGCTATTTAAATGTCCATTAGACCATTAGAAGCCTAGCATTTTGGTATAGTGGAGTCATAGCATATTCATTAGCTATAGACTGGGTTATAACTTTAAAAAATAGATGTTGTCTAATGCACTAAGATTACCTATTCTTGGTTGTGTGTTGACATTTGTGGTGGTTCTAATAGTTATAGCGAGTAAAGACAATCTTTTTTTTTTTCTCACAGTCGATCAAACTGCTATGCCTAGTGCTGTTTTTCACTGATTTGTTTTTTATTTATTCACCTGCAGTTAGAGTATTATTTGGTACCAAATAACAGAGTAAATTCAGCTAGTCCCAAAGGAACAAAAAAAAGTGTATGGTCGCATTTGAACTGGGGCCTAACCAACTGATTTAAAGAGAATCCTCCAGCCTCAGTTAAATCTTTGAACAACTGCTGCTCTGGTCAACATCTTGACTATAAAGTAATCTCGTGAGATTTATCAAGCCAGAACTGCCTAACTAAGATGCTTCCAAACACGCAGCTCAAAAAAAGCTCTGAGAAAACGAATATGTATTGTCTTAAACAATTATGCTTTGGGTAATTTATTATACAGCAATATATAATTAATACATTGTGCTCATCCTAGAAGCACTCTTCTAAATGAAGATTCAAGATGTTTAATTTAGTTTGATCTCTTCACTTAATGTAGAGGAAACTGAGACCCAAACTAAGTTAGTGACATATAGTTCTCTAGAATCTCAGTTAATTGAATATTTTCTAAGTGGAAAGAAAACAAAATCAATGTAATATTGTATAAACCATGGATAATCAGTAGCAAGAATCACATTAAAACATTTTGCACATCTAGGCTCTTTTGGTCTCAATATACCTAATTATGTGTTTAACAGTTTTCCCTGGAGTTTCTTAACCCACCAATATAGCACTTAGAAATGCAAACCATTAGTGAAAGAATATAAAGATGCACCATTAATTTATTTTCTTGGTTCAAATAAAACTTTTCAGAAACAATAGTCTGTCAACTGGAAAAAAAAAAAAAAAAAAACACAAGGTGAGTTAAGTTTTATTTGGGGGCAAAATGATGATTATAGCCCAGGAGACAGCATTTTGGATAGCTCTGAGAAACTGCTCCAAAGAGGTAGTGGGGGAAGGTCAGTATATATGTGATTTTTGTGAAGGGGGAGTACATACAATCAAGCACATATCTTTTACAGAAGGTTGCTGCTTAATCTTGTGAAGGTTACTGCTAGTCACAAGTAGCAGATGTCACCATGAAGGATTTTAGTACTTTTTTAGATGCGAGAAGATGCAAGAATTGGGCTCATAAAATCTCTTGAAAATATCTGACTATCTAAGAGCTGCTATGCCAGTTTTCCCTAGAGCACAGAATGCCTCCTTCCTGATCTCCACCCTGAACTCCTTTCAGGGTTGTTGAAAATCAGCAGCTGCATCAGCTCATGATTTAATCCTTGTAGAGGTAGATGGCAAGTGCCAATTTGTATTTGGCAGTCTCTGTCCATTTTGAACATTTACAGAAATATAAATGTGACTTAGAATAGAATACCAAGTCAATAACTCACAGTTAAACTGATTCGTGGTAATGAGAGGAAGTCTAAATTAGGTTCCTGGACCCATTTCCAACGTTCCAATGTGTGTGTGTGTGTGTGTGTGTTTGAACAAGGGCTCCCCACACCAACGACAAGCAATGCTCAAAAAAATCAGCAGAGTGTCCTACAATTCAAGTCAATTTTAGGACTATTTACCTGCAGATTGCTTCATACCCCAGAGGTTAAGTGTTCAGTCCAGACGAGACTGCCCCTCCTCCCAATTCAGATGTCACTCCAACCCAGGTTGTGCTTCTGTGCTTATGATGGGCTACAGATTGGAGCTTCCAATGACTCCTTCCTTGGACTTCAGACAACAGTCAAAAGTATAGGTTTTTACCGACAATTCGGACCAAATGGCCAAATCTGACCAAATCAGAGGTTCCAAGACTCCCTCTTCAGGTTCTATTAGTTTACTAGAGCAGCTCTCAGAACACAGAGAAATATTTTACTTATTACATTATCTGTTTATTATAAAAATAAATAACTAAGGAACAGCCAGATGTAAAAGATTCATATGGAAAAGGGCTTGAAGCTTCCATGACTTCTCCATGTGCACCACTCTCTCAGCACCATTATGTGTTCACGAACAAAGAAGACCTCCAAAACCCATCTTCTGAGGGGTTTATTACACAGTCATGACTGTTTAAATCATTGGCAACTGGCAATTGATTCAACCTCCAAATTCTCTCCCCTTCCTGGAGGTAAAGGAGTGAGACTGAAAGTTCAACCCTCTAATCACATGATTGGCTATCCCTGGAAATGCATCCCTATCGTTAGGTGTGGTCCAAACTTTACCTCATTAACATACCAAAAGACATATTTGTTGCTCTCATCACTTAGGAAATTACAAGGGTTTGGGGAGCTGTAAGCCAGGAACGTTGGACAAAGACAAAATATAAAGGAGAAATATATTTTGGTCATCTGAATGAACAAATTTCTTATGCAAAAATTAATATACAGAAACCTCAAAAAGGAGCAGGAGGTCAAAAGGAGAAATGCTCATGCCTTATAATGATAGCAGAGCCCAACAGGAAAAGAAAGACTTCCTCTTCTTTCTTTGCAAGAGTTTGGCAAATGAAAAGCCACTATACTTGGAACTCTAAATTCCTCCAATAGACTGTTTACTACGATAACCCTCCCGGCTCCCTTTCCCTTCTAAAAAAAGAGTTCTCCTCTCCTTCTTTTGCAGGACTCACAAATGGCTTGTTGTAGACCCCAAATTGCAATTATTTGCTGATCCTGAGTAAACTTATTTTTGCTAGAGAAAAAACTAACAGTTTATTTGTTTTAGGTCATTACTTATAAATCATAATTTCACAAAGATATTCAGGGATTAAAGTCAGCTTTCCAATTTGGAGTCAAAACTGAATGGGAATCAAGCAGGGAGATAGGGTGAAAATCATTTCAGTGAGGTTTTCTAGGAATTAATAAAATAAAAAATGGCATGTCTCTTAATCACATGTTGCTATATCATAAGGAGTATTATATAGCTTTAAAGTTAAAAACTGCTTTGTACCATAAGCAGCTCTTTTTGGTCATTATTTAAATTTTGTCTTATATATTGGCAAAAGTATTAATACAGTTCCCTAGATTATTTTTATGTGCTATCATGGTATCTATCATAAGTTGGAATCTACTATATTAGAGCAGCCTTGTACTCATACACACAGAAGTATAGCCCCTTACTCTGACCCTGGTTTACAGGTTCATAAGAACCTAAACTGTGTCATTTCCACAAGATTTTGCTATAATATCACTTTGCAGTCATTGGTGGGATGACAATAATTTTCTGTAAACTAGCTACACTTAAAAGATGGTTTATCACTTATGGACACATGTTCCTAGGCATTAGCTATGTCATAGTTTGTTTTTACACAGACACTTTGCAATAAAGATGATACATTAATTAGCCTTATGAATAGATAACAGACTTTCATCATTAGAGAACATTCCTTAAGGAGTGTTCTGTTTTGTTTGTTTGATTTTGAGAAGTGGGAAAGGGATGCAGATTACTAGATGTGGAAACTCAACTTCCCCTATAAGTGGAACAATTGCTCTCTGTGTTGAAAAATATCAGTGTGAAAGATGAGATCAAAATATTGTTGGTTTCATAAAAATAAATGAACAAACTACTGTAAAATAAGGACTGTATGAGAAATTAATTTGAAATTTTAATAACAAAGATATATCCATTATTCAAACTGCTATCACTAGGCAAGTATAAAATATATTTGATGTAAAAATAATTTCTGAAATATAGTTTAAAATTTCCCCTTTCAAATGAAAAAATAAAAATCTTTCCTCAGAGCTTTGACATAGAGCAGTCTTACATTATTGTATTATCTATGCTTTCCAAGTCTTGTATATCGATTGATAGAATGAAAGTGACAATAAATATATTTATTTCTTAGTAAAACAATATTCAATAATAATTTTATTCTTAAAACTTCTATTGATAATAATGGAAATTTTGATCCAAAGCAACAGTATTCCAACATCTGAGGTAATCTGGACATATCTTTGTTCCCAGCTGAAGACTCCTAAATAAAATACATATGTAATCAATACATGATCTGATACTATTCACCAAATTATTAAGCAGAATTTAAATGAATCAAAACTATTAAACCAAAAAAAAAAAAAATCAGGTGTCAAGTAATGAATTTGAAATAAAGCATGAGTTCATGAGTGTGAAGAGGGCAAATGCTGGTGAGAAAACTAAGCCAGAAGTCTCTACATGGACTGCCAGAAAACCTTCGCAGGAGAAAAAAAAAGAAAAACAAAAAGAAAAAACTTAAAAATACAATCATTTAAAGCCTCTGAAAATTGTTCTAAGATCATACAACAAATGAAGAAACATTCATTCAAGAAAATCTACTAAATCTCAGTAGCAGCAGTAACAGTAGAGCCTGTAACATTCGAGCCATGACTCATCCACATTCCATGAACCACAGGTATGTGTCATGGAATTTCTAGCCTGGGTGCTCTATTCCAGGAAAAGTACAGCCAAAAAGACAAAGATTTTCTTCCCTCTCCCCAAATCCCAGTCTGAGTTTATGGTTTCACTCTGGGAGGAGACAAGTGTCATTTACACCATCATATTTAATTAGTAAAAAATAAAAATGTATAAATGACCTGATTATAACAAGAGCTGTAAGTCAAGTTTCTATAAAAAACAAGCATTCAGAAATAATAAGAAAAAAAAATCTTAACAATTAGACAACTGGTAGACTGGCTTGCCAAATACTATAGTTATCATAAAACTGTGTTAATTAAAATTATTTGGGATTTGCAGAAAAATAAACAATGACTTCCATGCAGCCAGAAAAAGGGTTAAATATAAATTCAAATACATAGAGATATGTACTAGATGATATAGATGGTGCTTCAAATGACAGGTTTACATTTTAATAACTTTCTAAGAACAAAGTTTTACAAGACAATAGAAAACAGAAAAGGCAATTTATACCAAAGATAGACAAGTAGATTATAAATTTATGAAACCACATGTATCATAAGAAAAATTAAAGTAACAAAAAAATTATTTATATCCTGTAAACAATTGTCAAAATAGTTGAAGGAATGATATATTGGTAGAATTACAAATTGATGAAATCTTTCTGAAGGGCCTTAAGGTAATGTAAGTTGTATAGCATATTGAAAAGTACATCTATTTTTTGGCTTGAGTATTCTACATCCATAGTTTTATCTTATATTGTATTCAAATATGTAAGAGAGAATCTAATGTAGAAGTTATGAAAATGTTTTTGCATCCAAGTTACCTTCTAATTCCAGTTCTGCCATTTACCATATATGTGAACTTCAGAAAATATTAAAGTATTCTCTTCTTTATTTTCCACATATATGAAATGGAAATAATAAATCCTTCATAGGAATGAAGGATGATCTAATTATATAATATGTCTCAGAAGAGTACCTGGTATAGAGTAAGTGCTACATAAGTGCTTATTATCATTAAAAGTATGAAAAGACATGTGTACAATGAGAGTAATCATAGCCTTTTTAATAGAAAGAAAGGAGAAAAACAGAAAAAATGAAAGTCTATAGGATTATGAATAGAGGAGTGTTATGCATTTTATTATAAAATATAAAACAGATATATCATGTAAATACACATTTGCTGATATAAAACTCTTACCAACATACATGCTTAAAATAAAACATAAAATTATGGAGTAGAGCATAGGTATACTTCAATTTGGGGAAAATTTTTTTAAATCTATCCATATGTCACTTATATTTAAGGTGAATAGCAAATATCTTGAGGAGCCACAAGAAAATGTTATCAGTATTTTTGGAGGGAAGACCTGGGTATCTGGGGTGTGAATGAGTCTTTGTTTCAACAATATACTCTTTTGCCTTATTTGAACTTATATCATTTCTATAGACTTTTTAATAAGCAAAATAATTAACTTAATAAAATAACTCAGCAAAATACCTTCATTTATGGTCCAAAGTTATACAGATTCAAGTATTAATTGGGAAGCAATGAAGTCAACAGTATTCATGGCAGTATTATAATAAATCAATACAGTGAACACAGTTAATTGTTAGGTGTTTGTCAGGTTTGAGTTTCTTAAAGTTTATAAAGCTATTTTGTACATCTAATCTTTGATAACAAGGGCAATTGGAGAAAGGTTTTTTAAAACACAATAACTTCATGGTGTAGATATATCGATATGGATTATATAGACTATATAGATGATTGGGACAAGCAAGAATGGTGCAAAGGCCAAAACTCTTTAATAAGAGAACATGCTTTATTAACTCAATTACTGAACTGTAATAAAAAAGAAAAACCTACTCGTTACTATTATTACCTAAAAAGTCCTTATCAACTGAAATATAAATGACAATTAAAGAGAAATTATTAACCAAGATATTAGTTATCTTTATTATTTTAAGGGATGGTCTAAAACTTTTCAAACATTTTAATTTCAACTTTGTGTAGAAATAGACACAGATTAGGTACTGTGTTTAACCTGAATGCATTGCTTTCTCTTGGAAATATCTCCACTTGGGCATAAAGGAGCTGGAAAATTTCAAGACTTTCTGAATAAACTCTTAGGTTCACAATAGTGTATTTATGATTGAGTATGCCAAATGAGCATAAATTCAAATTTTATTTACACATTTGACAATAAATTTTCTTTTTTTTTTATACTGAGCTTATATTGTACCCCATTTGCAAGTCAAAGTGATTTGGTGGTTTTTTTCGTTTTTTGTTTGGTATTTGTTTTTTTTTTTTCAGTACTCGGGCCTCTCACTGTTGTGGCCTCTACCGTTGCGGAGCACAGGCTCTAGATGCGCAGGCTTAGCGGTCATGGCTCACGGGCCTAGCAGCTCCACGGCATGTGGGATCTTCCCAGACCGGGACACGAACCCGTATCCCTTGCATTGGCAGGTAGACTCTCAACCACTGAGCCACCAGGGAAGCCCAGCAAGTCAAAGTGATTAGTTTTTATCAAAACAAGAACATGTTCCTCAGGGTGAGTTGGATTCTTTTTAATACCTGATAAACATGGTTATAAAATCATCTGAAAACTTACTGCATATATTTTGAACATTATGAAGAGAAACGTAAAACCTGATAAAATGTATTCATGAGTATTTGTATATATTTACAACTGTATGGTAAAGGCAAATTGGGAAGCATTATCTTTTCTACTACTTAGATATAAATAGCAGATAATTTGACACATTTTAAAAAAAATCATATATCCTGGAGATTACTTTAGAAAGTTATTTGAACCATAAGTAACATATGAGTTAGCACATTTTTTGTTAATAAATGCAAAGCTAAAAATTCCATTCTCAAATTAACCAACATAAAATAGTATTTCCTCTATTACTGACAAGCCACAGCAGTCAGATTAAATTATTTTCAAGAATGCTGCTTTGGAAAAACCGTCGGCGGTGAATCCGCGGCGGAGCAGACAATTTGAACACCACCCAGCAGCGGCTGACCCTCCCCTGGATGCCAGCCTCTGCCTCCGGACTCGGAAGGCCGACAAGGAGCCGTGGGTCCGCAAGCCTGAGCTCCAGCCATGGGTCCGCGCCACCGGATCCGCAAGCCCGAAGCCCCAAGGAGGCGGCCTCCGACTGGGCCTATCCTTAGGCACTTCCTCCCGTCAACTTGCTCGCCGGTGACATCGGGTTCTGAAGGAGAGCCGAACTCTTCAGAAGAGCACACACCTGTTGTTAAGGAAGAACCCCTTCTGCCGCCGGGCAGCAGAAGCGTTTCTAGTTCATCTCTTTGAGGATGCCTGTCTCCTCTCCTTAACATACAGGCCGTGTCACTCTCTTCCCGAAGGATGTGCAGCTGGCCAGGAGGATCCTAGGCATTCAGGAAGCGCTCGGCTGAGCTCCTGCTGCCCGTGACTCTGGATACCAGGGACCCTGCCCGTAACTAGGACCAGATCCACGGAGTACAAGGTGCTTCCTGGACTTGCTATCTCTGAGCAGCGTGTGTGTGTTGCTTTTGTAATTAGTTTTTTTAAGGAGAAGACTGCATGGCTTTCCTCTGTAACAGAGGTAATATATGACAGAATCAACACATTGCAAAAGTCCTGAGATTAATTTTCAGATGAAGAGACTCCGAGTTTGACTTCACTTTGCAAATTATTCATACGACTGATGATTTGGAAGGCATCAGATTTTCTAGGTTATGGGAGAAAAGGATATTTACTATTATTTTAGATCTTTCTGTACCATTTAAAATTTTCACCATAGGTATATTTACTTTTATTTAAAACATAAGGGAAAAAAAAAGAGAAGACCACTTCAACCAGTTGCATGGAAGAGCCTGGCACGTCCAGCATGCAAATCTCTGTCCTTCAGATTGACTTCATCATTAGTGGCATCAGCAAGTTCCTGTGTGGATTGTGCCTGTCAACAGATTATATAGCTTTTTAAAAACTCAGTTGGGATGTTTTTGTCTCCTATGGAATAGAGTATGAGCAGATAAAAATCTTTCCCATCGCTTGTAACTGAAAGCAGTTTAACACATTTCCAGAGAAATGGGAAATGCCGAAGACTGTTAGATATTGTGTGTGTGTGTGTGTTGAAAATGGTTAGTGAGGGCGCACACTAATAATGATGTGTCAGCCAACTGAATTGAGAGACAAACTAAAGGGAAAAGGAGCAAGTTCTGTTGCTTGATAGATTTTAACCCTTTGGAAAAACCTTTTCCTGTTCGACATCAACTCATTTTTATGTAGACATTGGAATAAAGCTTATTTATCTATGAAAAATAATGCTGCTTTGGAAATTACATGTTTTATTACTTTAATTTCATGATTTTTCATTAAAAACTTTACCTTGAGATAAATATAAATTCACATGCAGTTGTAAGAAACAGTAGACAGATTGTGTGTACCTTTCACCAGCTTCTCAAATGCAATCACTTTGTAAAACTATGTTGCAATATCACGGCTAGGATACTGACATTGAGACAGTCAAGATATAGAACATTCTCATCACCAGAAGGACCGTTTATGTCACCCTTTTATACCTACACCCACTATCCTTTCCCTCCTTAGTTCCTGGCAACCTACAAGTATGTTGCCCATTTCTGTAACATTGTCATTTCAAGAATGCTATGTAAATGGAATCATACCATATGTAAATTTTTATAACTGACTTTTCTCATTCATAATAATTTTCTAGAGAATCATCGAGGTTGTTGTGTGTTTCAATATTTTTTTAATTGACTGAGGATTTTTCTGTGGTATGGATGTAGCACAGATTTTTTAACAACTCACCTGTTGAAAAACATCTGGATTGTTCCCAATTTGGGGCTATTATGAATAAACTACCCCAAAACATTTGTATACAGGTTTTTGTATGAACATAAATCTTTATTTCTTTGGGATAAATGCCCAGGAATTAAATTGCTGGATAGTATGGTAGATGAATGTTTAGTTAGTTAGTTTGTTTTTAAAGAAACTGATACTCCTGATAGGCCTGGTAAAATATTTCTTTGAACTGTGTGAAACTAGGATTCTCTATCTGTCCAATTTGCCCTTCCTCTTCTCCTTTCACACATGTCAGATCTGCATCATGGTGTGAAGGATATCTTGCCATTCTCTATCTCCTCCACTTTATTCTTCTAGAAGTTTACCCATAAGTCTCTTGCACAACTAATTTTGTTTTGATGTCTACTTCTCAAAGGACACAGTGTGACTCAAATTACCTTTAAAATAATTGTTTTAATGTAAAAACTAGATCAGTGGAGTAGAACACATTAAACAGTAAAAATGGAAGTATTGTGAGGATTTGGAACAACATTATGAATTTTGTTAAGTGTCTTAACTTTGATGAAAATTGCTTTAGAGAGTCCAGAAAACACTGGAATAGTATACCTTGCTAAATTTTCCTTAGTAATGTTAACATCTATAATAGAAAGTTCAGATATTAGTGTGGTTTTAAATATGCCTCAAATCATTTGAACTTCTCTCATCAATAGGTAGGGTCTAATACCTCTACCACTGAATATTGTGTGGCTTCAATGACTTTTTATTTATTTATTTATTTTTGCGGTACGCGGACCTCTCACTGTTGTGGTCTCTCCCGTTGAGGAGCACAGGCTCTGGAGGTGCAGGCTCAGCGGCCATGGCTCACGGGCCCAGCCGCTCCGGGGCATGTGGGATCTTCCCGGACCAGGGCACGAACCCATGTCCCCTGCATCGGCAGGCGGACTCTCAACCACTGCACCACCAGAGAAGCCCAGTGACTTATTTTTTAATAAAGAGAATAAGGCAGAAATTCCTAGGTTATAAAGAGCAATAGAAATTTTGCCTGGTTCTTTCTCTCTTGCGATATGTGCCCTGAGCCTGCATGTAAGAAATTCTACTATCCTGCAGCCACTATGCTGGAAAGACCATGTGGAGACATCACGTAGAGATATAAAGAGAAATTCCAGAGATCCCAGATCCCTCAACCCCAAATGAGTCTTCACAGCCCAAGCACCAGACACTGATTCTAGCTTCTAACTTTCAAGTCACCCCACCTGATGCCAAATGGATTAGAAACAAGCAGTCTACACCAAGGCTCCCCTTATTCCTGAGAAGAGAAAATGTTATTGCTTTAAGTTACTAAGTTTAGGGAGCTTTTTTTGTGCAATAAGACACTTCTGGAATTGGATTTCTGGGTCCTGCTCGTTTATACTTTGATGTTGAAATAATCTGACCCTTTCTCCAGTTCCAGATAGATACATAATTTTATTTATTTTTTGGATTTATTCTAGTTAAAAGGTAAGAGAATAGCATTATTTAATATTTGGGAGCAACTGCCTATAATCAATCCCCTTAGATCCTCACTATAGAATGTGATAAATGTATTTCTTTATGTAATGTTTCAGCAGTAAAAGTGAAGCTAGTAAAAGATGATAAATGTAGCCTGAAAAAATGGACTTAACAGATTCACCAGTTTGTAGAAATGTATAACCCAGGACCCAGTTTTATTTCATGTAATATTCATAACACAGAATATGGAACTTTGGTATGCTCTTCAGACATACTGCAATCAATAATACATGAAGGACTGTATTATCTCAGTAGGAAACTGTGAGTCTCTAACCTAAAGTAAAAGCCACACAGGAACAAAGTTCCATTACTGTATGAAGCACACAATTATCAACACTCTACAAACCTATAATCAGAACATTTGCCTTTTTCAGCTTTTTGAGCAAAACAATGTTTAAAAGCAAACGAACAGAAAAGAATATTAATAATTCCACTCTCTGGGCAGTTTCAAATATAACCATTTTTTTTCTCCTTTTGTAGAAGTGACAACTATTATGTTTGATCAAGCCAAGAACTTAATAAATGTCAGCTTAACTAATTAAGTTTTTATCCCACACTGAAAATATTTCTTTACTTCCTCAAATGAAAAATAGTTATACATCCATTTTAAAATATAATGATTGATTATTGAAAAACAACATAATGACACAAGGAAGCTGTAACTGAAATGTAATTGCTGACCTGTAATAGTCTCATGAAGTGAGATGAATATAGGTGTAGTAAACTTAAATTTTAGTGTTTATATTCTCAGAGCTCCTTAGTGGCAGAAGCTAAATTAAATACAAATATTAATTTTCTCAACCCAGAAAAACAGTATCATAACTCCCATTTCATATCACATTCAAATATTGCAAATGATGCCCTAAAATGCAGTCCACCCACACAAAATAGCAAGAATTAATCTACAAAATGACTTTTATTACAAACATGCAATAGTGAAAATGTCAAATTGATTTAGAATTTAAGATCTTAGTGAATCTGAACATGTCAATGCACATTTAACTTAGGCTTTGTCTAATAATCACATAATACCACTTTCATTTTCTCATATATAAGTTTGAAGTGACAGAACTAACACTGGGATTCAAAGAAGGTTGTAGCTGATGTGGTGGTTTTTATTTTTGAGGTCTGCACAGATTGGGTCTCTTTTCTCTTACCATTTTTTCTCTCTTTTCTTTCTTACTCTTCCTCATCAATTATTAGTATGTTTTGTATACCTCCTTTTTGCTTTTTTGGGGGCTTGAAGGCTGTGAGCTATACCTATTCTCAAGGAAATAGAAACATACAGATATAGCCATTGAGTAAATAGGTATCTTAATAAAAATATAAGAGGATATCAGAGGAAATAAATCAACAGAAGTAGAATCAGAGAATATTGAGTGGAGGATATAGACATTAGGTGAGGCCTTATAGCCTAAGTAGAATAAGATAATAGAAAACTGGAAGAAAAGTTCAGACTCAGTTGGAGTCTGAAGCAGTAGGGAGAGAATTACAGAACCAATACTTAGAAAGTAATTAAGCTACAAGTAAGGAAATTTCATGAAAGAAATGAGACTTGAGTGAGTTTTTGAATAAAAGATATGCAGTTAATTAGCAAAGAGTAAGATATATTCAAATTTTACCAAATGTCCATTCAAAATATTTGTCACATTGAAGTTGAATTGGGCTAAGGCAAGAAGATATTGTAAGCATAAAAATATGAGGCAATGGGGTGGAAGGACTGAGAAACTGAGTCAGATGATAAGGGTAGGAAAAAATAGAGGAAACTTGACAACCAGGCCAAGATGTCTAGAGTTGAGGTAACTGATAATGAGGCAAAACTGGTATTTACATGTCTCATTGAGATTTCTTTTTGATAGATATTTCTTAATCTCAAAGCCAGAAAAATGACACTGAAAAAAAAATTAGTGATTCTCCAAATAAAGCTTCTCCCTAGAACCACCTAACACAATTGAATTGTGTTGAGGCCTACGTGAAGTGTCAGAAAGTTGGGAGTCAGATCCTACAAGACATGATCCAAGTATATTCATTAGAAATTTCATTTCCTTTACCATAAAGAACAGAGAGAGTTATTACCTGGGAATTACAAGATGCAATCCCAATGGGAAATTTTTTTTCAAGAGTTATGCTATTCAAGAGTTAAGCGCTAATGTGCTCAGAGATGATATTTAAAATAGAAGCTTTGTACAATATGTCAGCCTCTTGGCTATGCAAGAGCAGTAATCTTCCAAAGAAGTTACTCAAATTGTTTTAATCAGCAATATCCTGTTTGCCACCCTTTAAAATATCAACTGTTCTCCATTCCCCAAAGCAGATATATTGCCTAACTATTATGTAATAGGTGGATGATTTCTCAGTCTGAAATAACACTGTTCTAGTTTGTAGGTGAAACAGAAAGCTTTGGCAGGCTATTTTAGTTTTGTCAGAAGAACTCAGGTAGCAATTGGCTGACATGTATTGGAACAGTCACAAAACTGTTCATTCTCCAATGGCCTAAGTGCCAATTTGCTGTTTCAGCAACAACTCTCTTCCAATTATATTGCTTAGCAGGATTTCTTTTCTTCTATTACAGCCTCATCTCTCTAAACGTTATGATGAGTAATGGATTTGTATTGGTTGGCCTATAATCAATACGTTAACCTATGTTGTATTGCTCAAAGTGGCCAGGTAAATCTTAGAAAAGCATGTTAATGCAGGAGATAAGCTTACCCTGGTAGATAAATTTACTTCATTTGAAAACTGCTAAGACTTTTAGTCACATCTTGAAAGTTTACCGTATTTAAAGCTTGAACATTTCAGGAGGGCTTGGTCAACATTGTCTGGGGGGATAAACAGTGTTACCAAAGGAATATAATTTAATCATATATAAGCATTTAAGCATGTATATTGTAGTTCACAAATGAATGGCTAATGAGCTACATTCAGCCCCCAAACATATAATGGCTCACCTATTAATTTTTAATTAAACAAGTCCCTCAAATCTTCAAATAGGAAAATTTCACTCAAGGATCTGGATTTCAAGGACCCCCAGAAAAATCGGAAGATCTGGTGACACAGTCTGCATTCCTGCAGAGCAATAATTAGCTGGAGCTCAGTTGGGCTCTCCTACTTGCAGGCCCTTTTGGGCACTCATGTTTTCCCCATCTCCTCTCTCTTCCCAATTCCCCATTAAATTTATAGCAGACATTCTTCAGCTAGGTGTTTAACTATATTATATGTTTAACATCGATTATGTAGGCTTTAAAGAGCTTTGCAAGAAAAGCATACATCTTTTAGATGGGAAATAAATTATCTTTTTTGGAGAAGGAGCAGTGTGTTACTCTATGTGCCTGGGATGTAGATGATAGTTACTGAATACACTGGGTTTCTCCTGAAGATTCTACTCTTGAGGGAAAGTGGGGAGGAGTTTGAACAATATTTGTTAAACCCTTTTAATGAATTCTTGAACCAAAAGGATAGACTCTTGTCAGCCAGAATCCTACTATGTTATCCAGTGCCCATAGAATATACAAGAAAACAGATACAAATCCAAGCTAGACCAACAAGATTCTCTCTCCCAGGCATTTAGACATGGATTTTTAAAACTCCTGATTGTTTGCATGTGAAAAGAACTATAAATTCAGCTTTCATGAGGCAGTAATATTTCACAGCTTAGATCAAATAGTAAGAAAGACAGTCTTCAGAGTTATAAGAAAGGCAACAGAAATAGATTCTTGGAGGAAAATAGAATTGATAAATGATATCCTGAAGATTTCTCTGTTGCTACTTACCCCTTGGATTCCAGGAAATAACCATTATTAAAATAAAAGTCCTCCTTTTGCTTACCTAGCTTAATCTTCATTACTTGAAACCAATACCATCTAGATAGTAACAATGGAAAAAGGGAAAAGTTTGTTACACTGAGGCCCTGACAAACAAGATAATTTCTACATTCTTCCCCATATATCGAACTTAAAGTGCAATAAGAATAATACAAATCCATCTACTTTTGTTTACTTCTGTTTGTCCAAAATCCCCTTGGCTTTTGAAAAGCACGCCACATTCTGTACTATACATATTTCCAGTTTTAAGCATGCAGAGTTGTAAATCATTATAGTTTTATTATTGCTGTGTTATTCTGTTTTACTGTTATTTTTCCTAGTTTGAATACTATCTTTTCTAAATTTAAATATAGCAAGTTGAGCCATAAATTAATATTTACTTTATAAGAGTTCCAGTAATAGATGAAATGACATTGAACGTTTCCAAGGTGGTTTTTAAAACCTCCTTCTGAGGAAGTACTTTGAAACAGTATCTTCATAAATTAAAAAAAAAAAGATTTTCTCATTAATGAATTATTTTGCATATGACATCTATGCAGTCCTGGTATGGGAACCATAAAGATTATTGAGATAGAAATAATGCAGTAAGCAGAAATGATATTCAACTCCAGTGACTATTTAAACCAACCTTCAAAAGTTTTAGTATAATGTATCAGGTGGGACCATTCCTTAAAATCCATAGTGACTTTTTTTTTCATCAACCTCAGATAAATCTTACCTTTTAGAAATTCATTGTATAAGTGAAAGGGGAGGGGAGTAATTTAGTTGATTTAACAATAAATCAACCTGTGTAGAAAACACAAAAGGTAAATAGTTTGCAAAATCATATTTTTTCACAATTTTTTAATGAAAAATGGTTTCTTATATCAGGCCAGGATTCACCATGCCTAGCGGCAGGTATAGTCAGGATATTCCCTTTACCACATGTGTCTAGGTCATATTAAAGTGAGAAGTAACAGTTGAGTTATTTTCCTTTTTATACAGGACCACTAATATTTACATTTTTTTTAGGTGATAGTAAAATGTATTGTCTTTATATGTGTAATAAAGCCTTATATTGAACACAAAGAAATACATGATTTTGTTCATAGAAAATCCATTTCTCATGCCTTTACTAAAAAAAAAAGGTTGAAGGAATACTCAAAATATATTGGTCTTAAGGTTGTCAAATTTTGATTTTCCCCCAGCTTTATTGAACTATAGTTGACAATTAAAAATTGTATATATTTAAGATGTTCAACTTGATGATTTGATATATGTATACATCGTGAAATATTCATCACAATCAAGCTAAGTAACTCAATGACTCCATATAGTTACCATTTTCTTTTTAAAATTTTTGTGGTGATAGGACTTAAGATTTACCTTCTTAGCAGATTTCAATATACAATACACTATGGTTAACTATAGTCACATTGCTTTACACTGATATATAGGGCAAGGTTAAAAGAGCAATTCTGGCTGGGGACTAGAAAGAGAGGGGAGGAAATCTTCAGGACAGGCATTGAGAAAACCAATTGGTATAGTTAAGGCACAGAAACTGTGAAAGGAAAAGTGGTATGTAATGTTGGCAAATTTTGAATGACAGTTTCATGAAAGATTTAGGAAGGTTATTTAGAGGCTAAAGAGTTCACCCTTGCTCAGTATAAGGCACATTTCCATGGAAGGATTTGAAGGAGGAAAATGCCTCAAATGAAGCTTTGCTCCAAGATTACCTTGCTGCAGGGCAAAATATGTATGACTCTGGGGTACATCATGACTTTCAATGGCCCCAGGCACTTTTTTCCTCATGGTCTCTTTGAATTAATAGTTCATTTTTTACTTCTGATTTTAAAAGAAATTAAAACACTTCATGGGGCCCTAAAAGCATATGGACCTTAAGTTTTGTGCTTAGTGGGCATAATAGATAAATTGGCTCTATCTGGCCCAGAAGAGATTGCACATTTTAGGGGACTGTGCAGTTGGAAGATAAAGGTATCATACAAATTGGTGACATTGAGATTAGTTAAAGTAAATGTGACAAAGGGAAGAGTTAAAAGCTAATGTTCAGGAGGAATTAACAAGACATGGGAATTATTTGGAAATGAAAGTGAAAGATAAAAATCAAAGAAAATGTCTAGGTTTTCCCAATCAATCCTAGGGTACACTGTGTAATATATGAGGTTTCCCATTGTAGGTGAGCAAAATCTGCCACCCCAAAGTATGTCTCTTTGGCATGAGGATCAATTTAGACTGATTATTTTTAAGAAACAGAAGATTCAAAAAGTTTTTCTTTTTACCTTCCAGTTAGCTACCTAAAGAATTTAGATAAAGGGCCTGTTTCCAGAATAGAGCTATCATGAGACAGCTACAAAGAATATGGGCTGCTTGTGGTGGGGAAAACTCTAGGCAGGGCCTGGAAATCTGAATCCACACTGTGTCTCATGGTCTCTGCATAGCCCACCAAATATTAATTTACTTCCTACCTTTATGTGAATAGCTTTCCTCTCCTTTAAAGTCCCAAACAGCTACCCCCAACATCTTTTGTTTTTAGCATAAGATCATATTTAAGTTGAGGGCTTTTGGTGATTTTTGGTTAGGAAGTTACTTGGTTTTCCTAAGTCTCTCCCATGTATACATGTCATTGAACTTTTGTTTGATTTTCTTCTGTTAATCTGTCTCATGTCATTAGACCAGCCAGAAGAAATTAGCACAGAAGAAAATTTCTTCCTCCCTGACACAGGGTTTTTGTTTGTTTGTTTGTTTTCATTTATATACCATGAACTGATGAAAAACAAGATCTCAGTAGAAGTTGTTTGAATACAATTAAATTGTAGGTCTATGCATTTATGTCTTTGAAATCATACATGTTAGCATGAATACACAAATCCTTCTTCAAAGTAGACAACATATAAATAATGAATAATTGTCTATACAAATGTAATAGGAGAGTATCTAGACTTACCATCCAATGGGTTTGGATAAAATCAGAATAACTACTCTTGAGGCCACCTGAAGTTCCCATCAACATTTTGCCTCAGTGTTCTGAAAGTCCTTTTAATTGTCTCTCAAGAGCTCACGTCTCTCTTGTTCCTCTCCTCCATCCACTCCAGTTGATATTCACTAGTAGTAAAGCACGCTGGTTGCCTGTTCCCACTGTGGTAACACTGATGTCCCTCAAGATGTCCTTGTACATGCACACTGTAAAGGGCACATTAGTTTGAACTTTGGTGGAGACATTTTTATTACCACAATGTTAGGAGATATAATTTGCATATAGTGGGCAGGTGCCAGGAATTTTAGATATCCTACAATGTAAGGGACAAACATAATAATGAATAATTATCTTGTATACTGTATTTTAAATATTCCTATGGGCAGTCATGTAAGTGAAATACCTAGTATGATTACCTGAATCTAGAACCTAAGTTTGTGTTAAATAGGAATACAAACAGTTATATTTACAGTGATCCTATACATAAGTTTAAGAATCAGAATATTTTATTATGTGACCTAGTATAGTAGTAACTGAGTATTACATATTTAAATGTGTGTTAATGTATTATAAAATATATTTCTTATACTTTTTTATGTTACAATTAAGAAGTAATATTGATTTGCAAAGGTGGATTTTATTTAAGGATATCAAACATAATTTTCCTAATTATTTGTTATATATAGGAGATGTTGCTTTTATAGATTTGAGAACTTCTGCCCTAGAGAGATATCACAAAAGACACTAATGTGTATTGAAACAATACTATGTTCTGCAGATAATGGAAAATAATTTTCTCCTCTTCCTTTTGTGGCTAAGAAAACGTTTTTATCCACAGAAATCCTCCTTTGGCTATGACTTGCACCCTCTTACTTGTGGGTCAAATGGGACCAAGTGATCAATATGTGAAAATAAGATACAGTTCTGAAATTTTTATCCAATTTTCTCACAATATTTTGGTCCAAATTTGACTTATATTTATCTTGAAGTAGAAAATAAGTATTCTCTTAAAAATCATCTCACTTTGATATGAAGTGGTCAGGTATATTTAAATTTCAACTTGGCTCAAGCCTCACGTGTAGAATTCCTATTTGAAGATTTAAATCTCTGATTTTCTATCTGGTCAGAAAAGTAGCTATAAGTTACCTACTTCACATTTAGGAGATTAAAAACCGTCAGGAGTTTTATATATATATATATATATATATATATATATATATATATATATATATATATGGAAATTAAGATGAGTTTAAAAGCCTCTTGAGTTTCATTTACTAGGGGTCTCCTGAAAGATATAAAAATCTATTGACCAGTAATAGAAAATCGGTAATACAATTAGTCTTTTGTGTTAAGGGATGTATGTATAGTCCTCCAAACATAATCTTCCTCTGGGAAATATTTTTTTTCCTAGAAATTTTGAGGCAGATAAGTTATTTTATATTTTAGAGACATAAATGATAAGGGTACCCTAAATGAAACCTAGGTTGCTTACATGGGAAAATAAATTGTGAATGGATATTGTGCCAGTATCCAAGAGTAGTAGGAAGGAAAAACCTATTTAGACCTTTATTCTAGGCTTTTTTTCACTTAAGTGAGATGCCCCTGTGCTGTTAGAATATTGCTAGTTAACCCCAGGAATACATGTCATTTTAATGATCCTATTACCAAATAAGCCAAGTTCCATTTTTTCCTGTGCTTCTAAACACAAGAAGGAGGGGGTATTTCTGTTACACACACACACACACACACACACTTTTCACATTTAAAATGTAAGTCTATCCTCTTAATAGATATTATAGAGAAAATTACTTCAAGCTATTATTTTCCATAAAGAGTGTGGATATTTATATCTATCTATCTATCTCTAATTGAGTGTACAAATAGACTAGTTTAAGAGTCTCAAATGACTCCCAAGCAGGCCAACAGATTTTCAAGTTCTTGAAGATGTAACAGAAATTTACAAAAGAAGGGCTTGTCAGCCATATATATGTGTATGTGTGTGTAGTGTGTATATATATATATATATATATATATATATATATAGAGAGAGAGAGAGAGAGAGAGAGAGAGAGAGAGAAATGGGGCTATATATAGATAAATGTATATATATACAGTCAGTCCTCCATATCCACAGGTTCCACATCCATGGATTTAACCAACTTCAGGTCAAAAATATTTGGAAAAAAAACAATTCTAGAAAGTTTCAAGTAGCAAAACATGAATTTGCTGCATGCTGGCAAATATTTGCATAATACTTCCATTGTATTTACAACTATTTAGGTAGCATCTATATTGTATTAAGTATCATAAGTAATCTAGAGATGATATAAAGTATAAGGATGATGTGCATAGGTTATATGTAAACACTGTGACATTTTATATAAGGAACTTGAGCCTCCATAGAGTTTGGTATCCAAGGGGTACTGAAGGACAAGTGTATATTAGAATAAATAAATACTTAAATAATAAAAGGGGATATCATTAAAGAAGGGGAAGTGTGGCTAGCCTTCTGTGCACGATTAATCTTGTGGCTATAAATAGGAAGTTCAGAGAGAGCAAGGAGGAGAACATTATGGTGGCTATTCAGAGGAACAGGAAGGAGTAGAGAGAGCCAAAGGGAGAGAGCTCTCGGAGGTTCAGAGGATTTTTCCAGTTTGGAAATCCTTTGAGATAAATGTTATTTAGTTTATCTGAGGGAAGAAATAGTGGGTTCATTATTACATTTGGAGGTCTCAAAATACCAATCAAATGTGCTTATTGCTTTTGTCCTCTTGATCTATAACATATTTTTTGTTCCACTTGAGTGTACACATAGACTAATTTAGGAGTCTCAAATGAGCCCCAAGCAGACCAACAGATTTTCAAGTTGAGGGTGCAACAGAAATTTACAACAGGAGGGCTTGTAAGTCTTAAACTAAGTCAGAGTTCTGGATAGCAGCTGCCTATTGACAGTGCACCTAGAAACCAGATTCCCCATAAGTACTGAGTACTCACCAAGATAAAGTACTCCCTTCTCAGATGAAAGATTTCCTTCCCAAGTGAAATATTTCCTTCCCAGATAAAGCCAGTAATAAAGGACACCCAAATAAAGTCTCAGAACTTTGAGGAAAGTGGGGAGTTCAGGACCAAAAGGACTTACCTCCATGATCCAAGGCTGCAGAGGAGGCAATGGAGTGTAAGGGACTCCTATATGTGCCTTACATTTGCAGCAGTGCTGAGGTAGAAGTGACTCATTTTGGATCCCACTTTTTAAAATTAACTAATTTATTTGTTTTTACTTTCAGCTGTGTTGGGTCTTCATTGTTGTGCATGGGCTTCCTCTACCTAAGGCAAGCAGGGGCTACTCTTCGTTGTGGTGCATGGGCTTCTCATTGCCATGGCTTCTCTTGTTTCAGAACACAGGCTCTAGAGCACAGGCTCAGTAGTTGTGGTGCACGGGCTTAGTTGTTGCATGGCATGTGAGATCTTCCCAGGTCAGGTATCGAACCTGTGTTCCCTGTATTGGCAGGCAGATTCTTAATGACTGCTCCACCAGGGAAGCCCTGAATCCCACTTCTGACACCATGTAATGTCAAAGAATAATTAGTATCAAGGCTACAGAAAATAAAGATTTTTATTTGGGGTCTTAAGAATTTCAATTCTGGAGACACAGGTTTGGGTAGAATGAAACATGCTCCAAGGAAGAGAAAAAGAGAGGGGTTTATAAAGACAAAAAAAAAAAAAAAAAAGAGGTTGTTAATGTGGCCCAGTGAAAACTGTAATTAAGTGTGATGGAAGTCACAAAATATCTGTCCTTAAGGCATCTCAGTTTGTTTTAGGGTAGGTGTCTGATAAGTAGATAAGCTTTCATGAGTTATTTCAGGGAAAGGGGCCAATAAGAATTTTGCATTTCTGATAGATATTCTGGATGTCTTTGTTAGGACAAAATGTGGTCAAAATATCAGATTCCATCCAGGATGAGATATGTATAAGTCACATTTCCTCAATGGCCTCTCAGCTCCATTTTAGAGAATTTTCTTAGCTCTCCATTTTGATTTTTTTCATACAAGAAAGAAATAAAACTGCTGTTATTCACAGATGACTTGTCTATGTAGAAAACTAACAAATTTATAATTAAAAAATCTCTTAGAATTAATATGCAAGTATAACAAAATCAAAGGATACAAATTTGATATACAAAAATTGCTTGATTACTTTCTTATATACTAGAAATGAACAATAAAATTTGAAGTTTAGAAAAGTATAGTAGTACAAAAAGTTGAATACTTAGGTAAAAATCTAACAAAATAATGTGAACAAACCTGAAAAGTGTTTAGTTAGACTGACGGAATAAAAAGTGAGTTACAACTTGCAGGAGTAAACTCATGAGCAGAAACTGCCTCAGGACCCAGTGCAGGGGTAGAATAATATGAATTGTAATTTACAAATTACTGGAGGCTCAGTGTGGACAAGTCCAAGAATTAAAATTAAAAAAAAAAACTCCATAAGAACTAGGTCATAGGTGGAACCTCACAGTATTGTGAGATTTACCTCCAGGAGCTTGACCAGGTGCCACAGTAAATAGAGAAAAATCTCCTTGTGCTTCCAGGATGGAGAGAGGAAAACTAACAATTTTAAAATCCACCAGAGCACTGAACTTTATAACAAGGCCTGACCTCAAGTGAAACTAGTTAATCATACTATCACTGTAGTTACATTAACCAGTTGGAGTATCATCAGAGCCTAACTGACATAAGGGAAGAGAAATGACTCCAGCTGAATCTAGTCTTTCATGTGGGAGAAGAAAAATACCAAACTAAAGCCCACTCTATCAATTCTGTCCCATATCAGTGGGGAGAAATAACTGAGAAACACTTGTGTAGATCAAGTCCAGAGGCACAGGCTAACCAGAAGACTAAGACCCAAAGATAGAACTGTAGAACAATTCTCCTCCCCCTACTACTCACAAGATTATGAAAGACCTACTACAGCAGTTCCTTTCAGACCGTACATCATGTCTGACTATCAACAAAATTTACAAGGTATACCAAAAGGTAAAACAAAACAAAACAAAACAAAACAGAAAAAAAAACAATTTGAAGAGACAGAGAAAGCATCAGAACCAGACATGAAAGTGTTGTTAGAATTATCAGATCAGGAATTTAAAACGATTATGATTAATATGCTAAGGGCTTGAATGGATAAAGTAGACAGTATACAGAAACAGATGGAAAATAGGCAGAGAGATGGAAATCCTAAGAAGGAACCAAATATAAATGCTAGAAATCAAAAACACTAATAGAAATGAAGAATAGCCTTCATGGAAGACAGCCTCTTCAATAAGTGGTGCTGGGAAACTAGACAGCTACATGTAAAAGAATGAAATTAGAACACTCCCTAACACCATATACAAAAATAAACTCAAAATGGATTAAAGACCTAAATGTAAGGCCAGACACGATAAAACTCTTACAGGAAAACATAGGCAGAACACTCTATGACATAAATCACAGCAAGATCTTTTTTGACCCACTTCCTAGAGAAATGGAAATAAAAACAAAAATAAACAAATGGGACCCAATGAAAATTAAATATTTTGCACAGCAAAGGAAATCATAAACAACATGAAAACACCCTCAGAATGGGAGAAAATGTTTGCAATGAAGCAGCTGAAAAAGGATTAACCTCCAAAATATACAAGCAGCTCATGCATCTCAATATCAAAAAGAAAAAAAAAAAAAAAACAACTCAATCCCAAAATGGGCAGAAGACCTAAATAGACATTTTTCCAAAGAAGATATAAGCATTGTCAACAAACACATGAAAGAATGCTCAACATCACCAATCATTAGAGAAATGAAAATCAAAACTACAATGAGGTATCACCTTACACCACTCAGAATGGCCATCATCAAAAAAGCTACAAACAATAAATGCTGGAGAGGGTATGGAGAAAAGGAAACACTGTTAGTGGGAATGTAAATTGATACAGCTACTAAGGAGAACAGTATGGAGGTTCCCTACAAAACTAAAAATAGAACTACCATACTAGCCAGCAATCCTACTACTGGGTATATACCATGAGAAAACCATAATTCAAAAAAGTCAGGTACCACAATGTTCACTGCAGCTATATTTACAATAGCCAGGACATGGAAGCAACCTAATTGTCCATTGACAGATGAATGGATAAAGAAGATGTGACACATATATACAATGGAATATTTCTCAGCCATAAAAAGAAATGAAATTGAGTTATTTGTATTGAGGTGGATGGACCTAGAGTCTATCATACAGAGTGAAGTAAGTCAGAAAGAGAAAAACAAATACTGTATGCTAACACATAAACATGGAATCTAAAAAAACAACAAAAATAGTTCTGATGAATCTAGGGCCAGGACAGGAATAAAGACACAGATGTAGAGAATGGATTTGAGGACACGTAGAGGGGGAAGGGTTAGCTAGGATGAAGTGAGAGAGTGGCATTGACATATATACACTGCCAAATGTAAAATAGTTGGTGGGAAGCAGCCACATAGCACAGGGTGATCAGCTTGGTGTTTTTTGTCCACCAAGAGGTGTGGGACAGGGAGAATGGGAGGGAGATACAAGAGGGAGGAGATATGGGGATATATGTATACATACAGCTGATTCACTTTTTTATACAGCAGCAACTAACACAACATTATAAAGCAATTATACTCCAATAAAGATGTTAAAAAAAAAAAAGAATATCCTTCATAGACTTATTAGCAGACTGGACAGAGCTGAGGAAAGGCTCTGAGCTTGAGGAAATTTCAATAGAAATCTTCAAAACTGAAAAGAAAAGAGAAAAAATAAAAGGTGGGAAATAAAGAAGTAATCAGATATAATATCCAAGGACTGTCAGACAACTACAAAAAGTGTAATATATACAATATAATGAGAATACTAGAAGGAGAATAAAAAGAGAAAAGAAGAAACATTTGAAAGAATAATTAGTAAGAATTTCCCCCAAATTAATTTTAGACACCAAATAACAGATCCTGGAAGCTCAGAGACTACAGAGCAATATAAGCCCATAAAAGGTACACCTGATCATATCATTTTCAAACTACAGAAAATCAGAGAAAAAAAAATCCTGAAAGAAGCCAGAGGAATAAAACCCAAAATTAAGAATTACATTTGACTTCTCAGAAATCATGCAAGTAAGAACAGAGAGGATTGAAAAATTCAATTTATTGAGAGAAAAAGAAATGAAAGAAAAAAAACCCACCAACCTAGAATTCTGTGCCCTGTGAAAGTATCCTTCAAACTCAAAGGGAGAAATAGACTTTCTCTTACAAAAAAAACTGAGAGAATCTGTTGCCAGTAGACCTGCCTTGCTAGAAATGTTAAAAGAAGTTCTTTAGAGAAAAGAAAAATTATATGGGTCAGAAATCAGATCTACATAAAGAAAAAAAGCATCAGTAGTCATTACAGAAACTAATACATGATTAAAACCACACTGAGATACCACTAAACACCTATTAGAATGATTGAAATTAAAAAGAATTGCAAGGACATGGAGCAACTGGAACACTCATGCTGCTAGTAAGGTAAATTGGTACAACGAGTTTATGAAACATTTTTGCAGTTTCTTGAAAAGTTAAACATGCATTTGTCATAGGATCTATCCATTCCACTCCTATTTTTTAGCAAGAAACAAACATTTGTACAAAAATTTGTACATAAATACTCATAGCAGCTTTATTTGTAATAGACAAAAATGGAAGTAATCCAAATGTCAACATGAATGAAAAAATAAATTTCCATAAATACATACAATGGGGTGCTCCTCAGAAAAGAAATTAAAAAGAAGTTAACTTGATAAATGCAAAAACATGTACGAATCTCAAAATAACTATGGTGAATGAAATAATTCAGAAGCAAAACAGAAAAAAAAGAATGTTCTGCATAATTCCATATTTCTAAAATTCCATAAAATCTGCACAAATCTATAGTGATTGAAAACAGATCTGTGGTTTTCTGTGTATGGAGTAGAGCAAGAAGATATGGATGGAAGAGCCATCAAGGGCCATGAGAAAACTTCTGAGTGTGATAAAGGTGCTTGTTATTTTAATTTTTGTAATTATTTCCTGGACATATGTCAAATGTATCAAATTACATTTAAAAATATACCTGGAGAAACCCATAATTCCAAAA
This sequence comes from Kogia breviceps, assembly GCF_026419965.1. Lineage (NCBI taxonomy): Eukaryota > Metazoa > Chordata > Mammalia > Artiodactyla > Physeteridae > Kogia > Kogia breviceps. The sequence continues at coordinate 29,646,684 of NC_081328.1, forward strand.
GATATATGAACCCCAATTTTCATTGCAACACTATTTACAATAACCAGGACATGGAAGCAACCTAAATGTTCACCAACAGAGGAATGGATAAAGAAGATGTGGTATATATATACAATGGAATATTATTCAGCCATAAAAAGGAATGAAATTGTGCCATTTGTAGAGACATGGATGGACCTAGAAACTGTCATACAGAGTGAAGTAAGTCAGAAAGAGAAAAGCAAATATTGTATATTAATGCATATATGTGGAATGTAGAAAAATAGTACAGAAGAACCTATTTGCAAAGCAGAAATAGAAACATAGACGTAGAGAACAAATGTATGGAAAACAAGGAGGGTGAAGAGTGGTGGAATAAATTGGGAGATTGGGATTGACATATACACTATTATGTATAAAACAAATAACTAATGAGAACCTACTGTGTAACACAGGGGAAAATAAGAAGGTACAATTTTTGTAGGACATATGTTAAGTTAACCTTAAAAATGCATTCCAGTATATAGTAGGTTCAGACAAATACTGTTTGATTCCCCTTATATGAGATACCTATAATAGTCAAATTCATAGAGTCAGAAAGTACATTGGTATATGTCCGGGGCCGGGGCATGGGGTGGTGGGGATGGGGAATGGGGAATTACTATTTAATGGGGACAGAGTTTCGGTTTGGGAAGGTGAAAAGTTCAGGAGATGGATGATGGTGAGAACTGCCCAACATGTGAATGTAGTTAGTGCCACTGAAGTGTACAGTTAAATATGGTTAAAATAGTACATTTTATATTATGTGACTTTTAGCACAATAAAAAAAAGAAAATAGCTATGCAAAAATACAGGCAACAGCACTGACATTTTATATACTTACAATAAACTAAAATCAAATTTTGTGAAAAAGTGTATAGTTAATGTATGTCAATTATAACCCAGTAAAGTGCTTTAAAACTAAGGTTAACTAAAAGCCATTGGGAACAAAAAGAAACATGACTAATCCAAATGAAATTTGAAGATGAAGAAAGTTAAAAGCACAGTAAATAAAAAGTAAAACAGCATTCAAAATAAGTACAAATGTATTAGTTACCTTAATAAATATAAATGGCATTCATCACACACACACACACACACACACACACACACACACACACACACAAGTAATTTTAGGAACTAAGAGAGTCATTTACAATATAAAACAAAGGTATAACAATTCCACATGTTTTTATATATGACATTATTCTAAATAAATAAAGGTTAAAATAAGCTAAAAACCTATGATATCATCTTTATCAGAATTACTACCAGATTCCAATGTTTTATTCCAATGTTTTATTGCAAATCGGATATGCTGAATTTAGTGTCCAACATCAAACAATTTTTAAAATCACCCAAATGATTCTTAAGCACATAGATGTTAAAGAACCTGATGTCTCTAGAGAAGACATTCTCTGAAATCATTCCAAAATTTCAGGACAGAGGTAAGTACAATGATATGAAGTGGTGACTTTCAGACTTGAACATATACCAGAATCATCTGTAGGGGTTATTAAAACACAAATTAAAACTCACCCACAGAGTTTCTAACTTAGTATATCTGAGCTTAGGCCTGATAATTTGCATTTCTAATAACTTCTGAGAGGATCTCTGGAGGGCCAAAGATTATACTTCAAGAACCAATAAAATAAAGAGATATCAAGTTCATGGTAATATTTAGTGAGGTGCCTTTCTCTCCATCTTGCATTACAAGGGTGTAATATGGAAAGAGAAAGTACTTAGGAAAGACCTATATTATAAAAGTAAAATTTGCTCTTATTGTTAAGAGTCTGTCAATTTCCTTTTATTTCTATCCTCAGTTAATGTTACTCTTGGAGTTATTTGAGGTATAACCCCTCACCCCTCACATCTAATTACATTCCCATTCCTATTGATTATACTTCTATTTTAAACTTTAATTCATATGGTCCTCTCAATTTTCAAGTCACCCACTCAGAATTTCTCAATTAAATATTGCAATATCTTCTGACTGATCTCCCACCTCCAGTTTCTCCTGAATCCTATAAAATCCATTTTGTAAGCCCTATGTGATATTTTTGAAGCATGGTTTAGGTTATTTCACTTCTTTCTTCAAAAAAGTTTATTTCTTTCTGTGCAGTTGGATATTTTATATGCAATGTAGAGCAACCATGAAAAGCCTTAGCATGACATTAACTCATTTACTTAACAAATATTCATTAGTTACCTAGTATATGCAGGGCTCTGTGCTGAGTTCTGGTGATAAGATGATTAAAAAGTTCAAAAATTTCCCCTGCCTCATTAAGATAGAATCTAGTGGAGAAGACAGACATAGAACAGGTGATCACAAGTGGAGTAGTAACTAACCATAGGTAGGTTTAATTGCCTTCCATTTTATGGCCTAAATTTCCTATAGACACAAAATTCCTCCTATACCTTTACACATTTCATATGAGTCACATTATATTATTTTTTTTCTTTCCCTGAAAATGTTTAATTATTTCTTGTCTTTGTTTGTAGTTTTACCATCATCTGAAATGCTTTACCTCTACTTCCTCTATTTGAGAGTCCACTCGTCTTTTAAGATCCAATTCAAAAGTCTTTCTTATCCTATAAGGCAGGATTGATTGCTCCATCTTCTGCACTTCTACAGCATATTGAATTTCAATTTGTATAGTGACTTACTTATCAATCATTCCCACTAGATGTGTCCTGTGGGAAGGAAGAAGCTGTGCCCACACTTTGCCAGTACAGCATCTTGTGCAGAGCATAAGTTTAAATAATGCCTGTTGAATAAATGAAAAATGAAATTTAAACTTCTTTTGGCTTTTAAATCCATTGCTATAGAGGCTTGATGATAAGGGAAAATAAGTCTTTCAGTTCCCAACACAAATTAGAGACCTAGGGCCTCAAAAATATACTCTTTTTTTAATTATCCATGAATCAAAATTAACAAAATCACAAGGGATATCTATTTCTGATTCTTAGGGATAATTATATGCATAACACTTCTTTCATGAATTTCAATTAAATTTAAACTTATCTATTAAAATATTCTATAACTGAACTGGGTTTTATTTCTCTGCAATACTTAAGTCATGTAGGTCCAATATTTCAGCATCTTAACCAAAGATTCTATTGTTTTACAAGAAAGCCAAAGTTTCACTAAAAATAACTCAATTTCATTTCTTTTTATGACTAATATTCCATTGTATATAGGTACTGCATCTTCTTTATCCATTCATCTGCCAATGGACAATTACGTTGCTTCCATGTCCTGGCTAATGTAAATAGTGCTACAATAAATATTGTGGTACATGACTCTTTTTGAATTATGGTTTTCTCAGAGTATATGCTCAGTAGTGGGATTACTGGGTCATACGGTAATTTTATTTTTAGTGTTTTAAGGAACCTCCATACTGTTCTCCATAGTGGCTGTATCAATTTACATTGCCACCAACAGTGCAAGAGGGTTCCCTTTTCTCCTCACCCTCTCCAGCACTTATTGTTTGTAGATTTATTGATGATGGCCATTCTGACCAGTGTAAGGTGATATCTCATTGTAGTTTTGATTTGCATTTCTCTAATGATTAATGATGTTGAGCATTCTTTCATGTGTTTGTTGGTAATCTGTATATCTTCTTTGGATAAATGTCTATTTAGGTCTTCTGCCTGTTTTTGGATTGCGTTGTTTGTTTCTTGTTATTCAGCTGAATGAGCTGCTTGTAAATTTTGGAGATTAATCCTTTATCAGTTGCTTCATTTGCAAATATTTTCTCCATTCTGAGGGTTGTCTTTTGGTCTTGTTTATGGTTTCCTTTGTTGTACAAAAGCTTTTAAGTTTAATTAGGTCCCATTTGTTTATTTTTGTTTTTATTTCCATTTCTCTAGGGGGTAGATCAAAAAGGATCTTGCTGTGATTGATGTCACAGAGTGTTCTGCCTATGTTTTCCTCTAAGAGTTTGATAGTTTCTGGCCTTATATTTAGATCTTTAATCCATATTGAGCTTATTTTTGTGTATGGTGTTAGTGAGTGTTCTAATCTCATACTTTTACATGTAGCTGTCCAGTTTTCCCAGCACCACTTATTAAAGAGGCTGTCTTTTCTATACTGTATATTCTTGCCTCCTTTATCAAAGGTAAGGTGACTATATGTGTGTGGGCTTATCTCTGGGCTTTCTATCCTGTTCCATTGATCTATATTTATGTTTTTGTGCCAATACCATACTGTCCTGATTACTGTAGCTTTGGAGTATAGTCCGAAGTCAGGGAGCCTAATTCCTCCAGCTCCATTTTTTGTTCTCAAGATTGCTTTGGCTATTTGGGGTCTTATGTGTTTCCATACAAATTGTGAAAATTTTTGTTCTAGTTCTTTAAAAATTGCCAGTGGTTGTTTGATAGGGATTGCAATGAATCTGTAGATTGCTTTGGGTAGTAGAGTCATTTTTACAATGTTGTTTCTTCCAATCCAAGAACATGGTATATCTCTCCATCTATTTGTATCATCTTTAATTTCTTTCATCAGTGTCTTATAATTTTATGCATAGAAGTATTTTGTCTCCTTAGGTAGGTTTATTCCTAGATATTTTATTCTTTTTGTGGCACTGGTAAATGGTAGTGTTTTCTTAATTTCATTTTCAGATTTTTCATCATTAGTGTATAAGAATGCCAGAGATTTCTGTGCATTAATTTTGTAACCTGCTACTTTACCAAATTCATTGATTAGCTCTAGTAGTTTTCTGTTCGCATCTTTGGGATTCTCTACGCATAATATCATGTCATGCAAAAATCCTCAACAAAATACTAGCAAACAGAATCCAACAGCACATTAAAAGGATCATACACCATGATCAAGTGGGGTTTATTCCGGGAATGCAAGGCTTCTTCAATATACGCAAATCAATCAACATTATACACCATATTAACAAACTGAAGGAGAAAAACCATATGATCATCTCAATAGATGCAAAGAAAGCCTTCTACAAAATTCAACACCCATTTATGATAAAAACCCTGTAGAAAGTAGGCATAGAGGGAACTTCCCTCAACATAATAGAGGTCATATATGACAAACCCACAGCCAACATCATCCTCAATGGTGAAAAACTGAAACCATTTCCACTAAGATTAGGAACAAGACAAGGTTGCCCACTCTCACCACTATTATTCAACATAGTTTTGGAAGTGTTCACCACAGCAATCAGAGAAGAAAAAGAAATAAATGGAATCCAGATCATAAAAGAAGTAAAGCTGTCACTCTTTGCAGATAACATGGAACACTTTCTAGCTGTAACTTCCTCACATTCTTCAAGTCTTCATTCAAATATAAAATCAATAAGGTCTATCTGACCACAACTTTTTTTGTAGAGAAATTACTCTTCGCTACTGAAATGGAGGAAGCCATAGTTTCAACTAAATTTGTGGAATAGTCAGGCTTTAAGTGTTTTTAAAATAATTGAGTATTCTGTTAGTCACCATCTGGGGACATTGAGTAATCAGTTGTCCTTATAAATCTGTAGTTCAAGGAAGTCAATCAGAATGAATCAGACTATACATATTTTGGAGTTGTGGGCCTATAGGGATATTTAACTCTGAAATCATGATGTGGTTGAGAGAGAGAGAGAGAGAGAGAGAGAAGGAGAGAGAGACACACACACACACACAGAGAAATAATGTATGTACATAGAGAAGAGGAACAATAAATAAACACTAAGGCTAACCAACTTCAAGAAGCTCAGAGAAAGGAGAAGAATTACTTAAAGAGAATGAGAAGAATAAACCAGTGAGGCAGGAGTAAAATCAAAATATCATATCATTCTAGAAGTCAAGGTGATAAAATACATGCAAGAAGAGAGTGATAATATATACAATCCTGCTTAAAGCTAGTGTGACCATATAATTTGTTAACCAAACTAAGACATTTTGAGAGTAAACATAATCCTCAGGTTGTCCAACAGTTTTAAAACAGAGCTGTTTTAGGAAACCATGACCATATGGTATATACAGACCAAGTAAGATGAGGACTGAGAATTGAGCATATGATTTAGCAACGTGAAGGCTATTGTATAAATGAAGATAAGTGCAATATGGGGAGTTGGGGAAGAAGAGTGCCCCCCCAAATTCATGTCCACTTGGAATTTCAGAATGTGACCTTATTTGAAAATAGGGTCTTTGCAAATATAATTAGTTAAGGATTAAGGTGAAATCATACTGAACTAGAATGGATCTTAAATCCAATAAAAAGAAGAGAAGATGCCGGAAGACACAAAGAGAAGATGGTTATGTGAAGACAGAGGCAGAGATTGGTGCAAGCCAAATAATGCCAAGTAATGCCTAGGGCTACCAGAAGCTGAAAGAAACAAGTAAGCATTCTCCCCTAGAGCCTAGAGAGGGGGCATGGCCCTACTAACACCTTAATATCAGACTTCTGGTCTCAATAACTGTGAAAGAACAAATCTCTGTTGTTTTGAGCCACCCATTGTTTTGGTACTTTGTTCTAGCAGCCCTAGAAAACTAATACAGGAGGTAAAAAGCATACTTGAAATCAGTTTAAGAAATATTAGGAAAATAGAGATTAGAGGTGGGTGGCATAGAAGAGTGCTCCTCAAATTGCCTTATAAACTATCTGTGTTGAATAACAAGCTTCTTATTTTCTGGTCAGCTGTAGAACAATAAAAATAAACAAATTACTCCAAGAGTGAAATAAAAGACTGAAAACAAACAAAATATGAGCCCTAATTTCATTATTATATGATTCTACTGATATATAAAATTATTCTACAAAATGTTGCTAGACTTGTTTCTGAATGCTTACTTTCAATCACTGTTAATCTATTTACAGAATGGTACTCACAGTTCATGGACTGGAAAGGGCCCATATGCCACATACTTAGAGTGTCACTGGTACAGATAACTCTTTTAAGGAGCTCTTGGAGAAAACCAAATCTGACTCTGATAATCATTACTCTATTGAAATGTTGTCTATTTTTCTCTTTTGTATTTTCCTAGAAATTCTGGGAATAAATATATATGATATTACTATGCATGGCTGTATAATTTTGGAAACAGTATAACTTTGATGAAAATAGGACCACCTGTACCAAATATACAGTGGTTACTATTGACCCTCTGCCCAGGTACTCTTACATCCCTCTTGCTGTTTCTTTGAACCTCACATCCAGCTTTCATGTAAATTTGCTTCTAAAGTCCTGCACTGCAATATTTATTTTTGATACTACCCTTTGGCTATTGAAAATACTTTTGTCCACACAGTGCCTGGGAACTTACTTCATCCTAGCATGCAAGTGCAAAAGTATGAAAATTCAACTCCCTTTCTTCCTGTGGGACAATTTCCCAAGGTACATTTTATACTCTAGAGCACCCCGTGGGAACAGGCTGAGACTGGGACATTCTGGAAGCTCACACTCATTTGGCTTCTTCCCCTTCTTGCCCCATTTGCTCCACTTTCTGTTTTTTCATGAAAGTGCTTCTACAATAACCACTTGCATATGAATCCTCATCTCATAGTCTGTGTCTGGGGAATCTGCGGTAAGACCAGATATAGTCACCTGCAATAAAGAAAATGGTTCATAAAGTAGTTTTATCTTTCTGATATATTTAATTTATTAGAATAAGTTAGCTACTGTGACTTGATTATAAGAGCTAATAGAGGAAAAGTTTTATCAAACCTTGAATGTTTTCTATAAAATTTGAAATGCATGGAAATGTAAGAGGAATTTTATTTATTAATAAACTTTTAGAGTTTTATTCAAGGTAAAATTTCTCTCTGGAGTAAAATGTTAGTTTTGGTTTTAGAAGTATAACATGGGCTGTAATGAACATATTTTAAATTTTTTGCTGGGCTATGGATATTTTAATTGGTGTTTTGATGTTTTTATTTCCTCTAGCTAGCATTTTTATATAAATATATTTGCATTTCATAATATGAATATATAAATTATTTATATACCATAAATTAAGTAAAATATATACCATGTGACTATAATCAAATAAGGCTTAAAAATGCCAAACATATGTATCTATGTGGGGATGGGTCAATAATTATAAAGAATTCTTTCTCTTAGACTTTTACTGTCAGAGTAGATTTCAGTGGACAATTGAGCAACATCGAATATAACTTACTTGATCTGCAAGCAATTTAGCTTTTATACAATAAGCTTAAGGTTCAAGACTGTAAATGTATTAGAGTTTTTCACTTAACATAGCCTTAAAAATATGAATTACATCCACGTCCACATATTTTTAGATATGCTTATTTAGGAGCAAAATGATTATATATTACTGCACAACTTGTTAATCTAAAGCTCTGGACTATTGTAAAAAAAATGGATAAGAACTAGAATGACTGGAAGCTGCTATGTTGATGTTGTCTTCCATCATAAATAAAGACTTGTGTAAATGTACCCATACACATAAGATGTTCTTATAAGCATCTTTTGTTAAAGGATACAATATATTACAGTTAGTGAAAGAGATAGTATCATGTTATAATACATTCTGAAATCGATCCCCACTACTTTCTGTGAGTTCTCTGCCAGCTTTCCCCATGCCCTGGCACCTATCACATGCTTTTGGATAAAATGACATCTGCTAGGTCCAAAGGTCAACCAAGGAAAAGGGAACTAAGCTTCTGTCAGACGCAAATTCTATTTCTGGCTTATTGTGGTAGTTTTTGAAAAAACAATCACTTAATATTTATATTTTTTCCTACTGTAAAAAAATAGGTTTGAATGACAAAAATGAAAGTGTCTTGCAAAGAAAAGACAAAAAAGGCCTCTGATAGGAATAATCTAAGCAAAACCATCCTTTTGCTGCTCTGTGGAACTTTTGTGTGGGAAAAGTTCATGAGTCTCCAATTATGTTAAGTTGGTGATGGAATGCCAGGGCTGGATGGGAACTCAAAAGTCCCTTTTCCTTTAGCTCATGAATATTCTGAGAGAGATCACAGCTCCTAAGTTTTGCAGGCTATGGAAATTTGATGAACAGAAGAAAAGCATTTCTATAAGTCAGTACAAAGTGCATTGGCATAATATTAGTAAAGGTAACAATTTTTAAAGAAGGAACAATGTTTTGTACAAAATTTATTTGGCTCAGATAGGTAGCTTATGAAAATGTCAAGCACTTCAGTAATATAGTTATATTACAGCCAAAACCTAGAGAAAAGTATGCTCTAAGTTCTACTAACCCATCTTCATTTACTTCCAATCCTAATCTGAGCCAAAAAAAGCCAACAGTTATCAATGTTAAAATCTAGAAGTCTGACATTTATGTATTCTGTAATAATCAGGTTGTTTTGGTATGTACAGAATATAGTTATAAATATTGTCAAATTAACACTAGCTCCATAGTTTGTGTGAAAATCTTGATAGGAAGGTTCTACGTGCATCTGGACTCACAAAAAGACAATGACTATTAATTAGAAAAATGTAACAGTTCCATTGAAGGATATGAGTTTTGTCATTTATTTGCCTACTTCCTCTTTGTTTTATACTAAAACGATCACACAAATTAGAAAACTCAAACTCTCCATGGTCCTTTTAGATTTCTGATTCCCTAAGATCCTAATAAGTGTAATAAACAGATGTGGCCTTCTGCCAAGCCTGAATAACATTCCTAATGCCAGTCTCAGTGAGTTGCTATAGCCCTTTCCCCCCTTCTAACTGTATTTGGTAACTCTGGTAACTTGCCTGTGTGGAACGGGTGCAAGTGTATATTCCTGAGTATTCACAGATAAGCCAGGTAAATCTGAGATCAAGACCTAGACATGTGTAGGTATTTTACCAGAAGTGGCTTCAAGACTTCTTTGAACTTCTGTTTATTTTATTATCTATAAAATTTTGAAAATAAATTTGGGTTGAAAATCAAAATTACAAATCTATTTTTCTAGTATTGTCAAGTCATAATTATTTATCGAGTAGCTAATACTACATGTGGACAAAGTAAGTTATTTCTATCTGAGCCAGAAAGCATACTGCCTCCCTGACATGAGCTGAGAAAACTGTGGTTATCTCCTCCCTGCCTAAATGAAAGCAAAGATAATTTAAAGTTGAGAAATTTACAAACCAATTTTCTAAAGGCCAGATTATATTAGAGCAAATAACTCAAAAGAGAAATATCAAAACTGAAAAGCAGTGCTGCCCTGATAATGAATATCTTCTTTAAAATGCTGACGGTAGTGGTGGAGGGAGTAGTTGACTGGAGTCTCCTAGAGAGCAATGGGGCAAGTTGTTTCTGTTGGGTCTATTGGGTCACTGTTTACCTAATTGCCACAGAGGTGTAAGTCTCTTGGAAGTCTGACTATTCTTTACAAAATAGAACTATCCCTTGCCAGTTCAGAGGAATAGTTCCTTTTGAATTTGTTTTGGTTTTCCTAACAACGGTATGCTTTTTTCTCCTAGACTCAACCTATTTTCTTTGATGTCTTTATTTTTATGCTAATGAAAAAGAGGCACAGCCCAATAACAGACCCAATGTTTGTTTTAAAACATTGGGTAAAAACATAAACTATAAATAACCTAATTCAGTGTCTCAGCAGTTAAAAATCAAAACTATACCAGATTGGGTTTTTGAATGGAGCTAAGATTTTCATATCTATTACATTATTATTCTTTCCACTTATGCTATATTAGCTTGTCATATTATGTGCCATTACACTAATTTTCCCCCTTATTTTAGTCTTTGTGGTTTCAAGTTGGTGAAATATAAAACCTGCAGTGTTGCCATATTAAAATTATTTTGCATATTTGCAATTTGAAGAAGCAAGGCATGTACCAGTGCTCTGGTTACTGAGACCCCACATTTTTACTTAAACAATATTTCACTGGACATTTAGTGTGCATAATGGAATATTTGGGGCTGTGCAACACTCTGTAGTATTTTGAATAAAACTATTTTAACATTCATAAAATTTTAATGTGAACATTAAGATATCACATTTTGGGGGCTTCCCTGGTGGCGCAGTGGTTGAGAATCCGCTTGCCGATGCAGGAGACACGCGTTCGTGCCCTGGTCCGGGAAGATCCCACATGCAGCGGAGCAACTAAGCCCGTGAGCCATGGCCGCTAGGCCTGCGCATCCGGAGCCTGTGCTCCGCAACGGGAGAGGCCACAACAGTGAGAGGCCCGCAAAACGCAAAAAAAAAAAAAAAAAAAAAAGTAATTTAGATATCACATTTTAGACTAGATAAGCTGAACGATGTGCTAATCTCTTAATGAGGCAGGCTAATAAAGAAGAAGGAAGGAGTCAGAACTGATGCTGGAGAAAATTGTCCATACTCCTGAAGGGAAGGTTCAATAACACAAATGAAAATGTCCAGAGGGCAAACTTAAGTTTCACCCTAATGAGCATTCATATTTAATTTTGTGGCCCAGATGGAGTTTTACCTTCCAGAGAGATGGGTCTTGAAATAAGAACAATGGCAATATTATGGTTCTGATGGCTCCTCCAGTTCACCTCTGGTTTGTAGCCTAACAAATAGTTGGGGGTCCAGCTCCAAGTGACAAAGTATTGGAAAGGGCCAAACAGATTTTCATTTCCAAGGATTTATTTAGGTAGATTCAGGATCAAGTCAGGAATTTGTATTTCCATATCCCACATATAAGTCTGAAATGAACCAGAGGGAAAATTGGCACTTGTGTTCTTTTGCAGAGATAGTAGTCTCAGACACAGGTAGACTGTTTATATAAAGCTCTTAGTAGTAATTGTAATACAAAGAAATATAGTTGAGTCAAAATTGATGAGCAAAGCCAAGACATGTCAGGGAAGAGGACAAGACCAAGGGACAAAGCCATGGGACAAAGCCAAGGTATAAACTCATGGTGAAGTGACAAATAAAATGGTAAGAAGATTATGAGCATATCTTAAAAGCAGGTGTGGAGGGAACAAGAAAATACAGGCATACCTATCTTTTTGTTTTATTGTGTATCACTTTATTGCAATTTGAAGATATTGTTTTTAATTTAAATTGAGAGTTTGTGGCAACCCTTCATGGAGCAAGTCTATTGGTGACTTTTTTCAACAGCATTTGCACACTTTGTGTCACATTTTGGTAACTCTCACAAGATTTCAAAGTTTTTCATTATTTTATGTTTATTATTTTGATCCATGATCAGTGATCTTTGATGTTACTATTGTAATTTTTTTGGAGTGCCACAATTCATGACCTTATAAGAAGGCAAACTTAATAAATAAATGTTTTGTTTTTCCTGACTGCTCCACTGACTAGCCATTCCCTTGTGTCTCTCCCTCTCCCTAGGCCTCCCATTTTTGAGATACAACAATATTGAAATAAGGCCAAATAATAAATCTAAAAAGGCCTCTGAATGTTCAAGTGAGAGTTGTACATCTCTCAAAGAATAGAGAGGCTTACTTTTAGTAAGGAAGGTATGTCAAAAGCCAAGCTAGGCTGAAATTTATGCTTTTCGTATCAAACAGTTAGCCAAGTTATGAATGCAAAGAAAAAGTTTTTGAAGGAAATTAAAAGTGCTCCTTTAGTGAACATATAAATGATAAAAAGCAAAACTTCTGTCTGCTGATATAAAAAAATTTTTAGTGGTCTGGATAGAATATCAAACCACTCATAAAACTCCCTTTAGCTAAAGACTGATTCAGACTAAGACCCTAAGTCTCTTCAATTCTATAAAGGCTGAATGAAGTGAGGGAGTTGAAGGAGAAGTTTGAAGTCAGCAGAGGTTGGTTCATGAGGTTTAAGGAAAGAGGAGCCACTCCACAACATAAAAGTGCAACATAAAAGTTCATAAAAGCACTGATGTAGAAGCTGAAGCAAGTTATCCAGAAGATATAGCTAACATCATTAATGAAGGTAACTACAATAAACAACAGATTTTCAATGTAGAAGAAAGAGACTTATATTAGAAGAAGATGTCATTTCGGACTTTCATAGCTGGAGAGAAGTCAATGTCTGGCTTCAAAACCTCAAATGTTGGGGCTAATGCAGCTGGTGACTTTAAGTTGAAGCCAATACTCATTTTCACTCTGAAAATCTTAGGGCCCTTAAGAATTATGCCAAATCTATCCTACCTGTGCTCTAATAATTGTACGACAAAACCTAGATGACAGCACATCTGTTTGCAACATGGTTTACTGAATATTTTAAGTCCATTGTTGTGACATACTGCTCAGAAAAAATAAGATTCCTTTTAAAATATCACTGCTCATTGACAATGTACCTGGTCACTTGAGAGCTCTGATGAAGATATACAACAAGATTAATGTCATTTTCATGCCTGCTAACACAACATTTATTCTGTAGCCCATGGATCAAGAAGTACTTTCAGGTCTTATGTGTATGTATCTATTGTAGATTTTTGGTTTGTGGTTACCATGAGGTTTTGATATAGCAGTCTATATATGTACAAGATTGTTTAAAGTTACTGATTTCTAATTTCAAATGCATTTCCAATATTCTGCATTTGTACTCTCCTCTTCTTGTGATTGCTGGTTTTGATATCGTATTGGTGCATGTATGATTTCCTACCTTTACTGTATGTTTACCTTTACCAATGAGCTTTCCCATTCATAATTTTATTGTTTCTAGTTGTGGCCTTTTCTTTTCCACCTAGAGAAATTCCTTTAGCATTTGTAGTAAAGCTGGTTTGTAGCTGCTGAATTCTCTTAGATTTTGCTTGTCTGTGAAGCTTTTGACTTCTCTGTTGAATCTGAACAACAGCCTTGCTGGTTAGAGTATTCTTGATTGTAGGCTTTTCCCTTTCATCACTTTAAATATATTGTGCCATTCCCTTCTGGCCTACAGAGCTTCTGCTGAAACATCAGCTGATAACCTTATGGGAGTCCCCCTGTATTTTATTTATTGCTTTTCCCTTGTTGCTTTTAATATTTTCTCTTTGTCTTTAATTTTTGTCAATGTGATTACTATGTGTTTCAGTGTGTTCCTCCTTGGATTTATCCTGTATGGGACTCTGCACTTTCTGGACTTGGATGACTGTTTCCTTTCCCACGTTAGTAACGGAGGTTTTCAGCTATTATCTCTTCAAATATTTTCTCAGGCCCTTTCTCTTTCTATTCTCCTTCTGGGACACATATAATGTGAATGTTGGTGTGTTTATTGTTGTCCCAGAAGTTTAAGTCCCAGAGAATAGTTTAAGTCCTCATGTCCTTTTATTCTTTTTTTTCTTTATTCTGTTCCATGACAGTGATTTCCACCATTCTGTCTTCCAGCTCACTTATCTGTTCTTCTGCATAATTTATTGTTCTATTGATTCCTTCTAGTGTATTTTTTATTTCAGTTATTGTATTGTTTAACTCTGTTATATATCTTCTTGCTCTTTGTTAAACATTTCTTATATCTTCTCGGTTGGTGCCTCCATTCTTTTTTCTGATATCTTGAATCATTTTTAATATCATTACTCTGAATTCTGTTTCTGGTAGATTGCTTATCTCCACTTCACTTAGTTGTTCTTCTGAGGTTTTATTTTGTTTCTTCCTATGGAACATATTCCTCTGCCATCTCATTTTGTCTAGCTTTCTGTGTTTGCAGTCCCACAGGCTGCAGGATTGTAGTTCTTCTTGTTTCTGGTGTCTTCCCCCTGCTACTTGAGGCTGATTGAGGAGCTTGTGCAGGTTTTCTGATGGGAGAGACCAGTGTCTGCCCACTGGTGGGTGAAGCTGGGTCTCTTCCCTCTGGTGGGCAGGGCTGTGTCGAGGGGTGTAGTTAGAGGTAGCTGTGGGATCAGGAAGACTTTAGGCAGCCCGTCTGCCTAAAGTGGGGCTGTCTTCCTGCCTGATGGCTGTTTAGCTTGAGGCCTCCCAGTACTGGAGCCTATAGACTGTTGGGTGGGACCAGGCCTTGGTGTCAAAATGACAGACTCCAGGAGAGCTCATGCCAATGAGTACTCCCCAGTACCTCTACTGCCAGAGTCCTTGTCCCCAGAGTGAGCCACAGCTGCTCCCCACATCCCCAGGAGACCCTCCAAGATCAGCAAGTTGGTCTGACCCAGGCTCCTATGAAGTCCCTGCTTTTTCCTGAATCCCAGTTCACACAAGACCTTGTTTTCACTCTCCAGGAGGGGAGTTTCTATTTTCCCCAATACTGTGGAGTTCCTATGATCAAGCCCTGCTGGCATTCAAAGCCAAATGCTCTGGGGGCTCCTCCTCCTGATGCCAGACCTCCAGGCTGGGGAGCCTGACATAGGTCTCAGAACTCTCCTATGGGAGAACTTCTGTGATATAATTATTTTCCAGTTTCTGTGTCACCCATCAGGTGGGTATGAGATTTGATTATCTCACAAATGTGTCCCTCCTGTTGTCTTACTGTGGCTTCTTCTTTGTCTTTGGATATAGAGTATATTTTTTGGTAGGGTCAAGTCTTTTTTGTTGATGATTTTTCAGCAGTTAGTTGTGATTTTTGTGTTTTCATGAGAGGAGGTGAGCTCAAGTTCTTCTACTCTGCCATCTTGTTTCCAACGTAATCATGTCTTATTCTCTAAGAAATATATTTCAGAAGGCTATAGCTGCCATAGATAGTAATTCCTCTGATGGATCTGGGGAAAGTAAATTGGAAACTTTATGGAAAGGATTCACAATTCTAGATTCCATTAAGAACACCTGTGATTCATGGGAAAAGGTAAAAATAAAAACATTAGCAGGAGTTTGGACGAAGTTGATTCCAACACTCATGGATGATTTTGAGGGGTTCAAGACCAGTGGAGGAAGTAACTGTGGATATGGTGCACATAACAAGAGAACTAGTGTTAAAAGTGGAGCCTGAGGATGTGACTGAATTGCTCCAATTTCATGATAAATCTTTAACAAATGAGGAGTTGTTTCTTATGAATGAGCAAATAAATAAAAAATAAATTAAAAAGTAGTGTCTTGTGATGGAATCTACTCTTAATGAAGATGTTGAGAAGAGAGTTGAAATGAAAACAAAGGATTTAGAATATTACATACATTTAATTGATAAAGCAGCAGCAGGGTCTGAGAGGATTGATTCAAGTTTTGAAAGAAGTTCTGTGAGTAAAATGCTCTCAAACAGCATTTCATGTGACAGATAAACTTTTCATAAAAGGAAGAGTCAATCAATGTGGCAAAATTGATTGTTTTTTCTTTTAAAGAAGTTGCCACAGCCACACCAATCTTTAGTAACCACCACTCTTATCAGTCAGCAGCCATCAACACTGAGTCAAGACCCTCCACAAGCAAAATTATTACAACTCACTGAAGGCTCAGATGATGGTTAGCATTTTTTTAGCAATAAAGTGTTTTTTTAGTTAAGGTATATACATTGTTTAGACATAAGGCTATTACACACTTAATAGAATACAAGATAGTGTAAACATGACTTTTCTATGTACTGGAAAATCAAAAAAAAAAGTGTGACTCACTTTATTGTGATATTTGCTTTACTGTGGTGGTCTGGAGCCAAACCCACAATATCCCAAAGTATGCCTGTACTTTGAGATGTAAAATATCATCAAAGGTAATATTATCTGGGATAGACTGTATGTTTTAAAGAATCATAATTAGATGGAATATGAATGTTGGTGGCGACAGAGAAGAGGTTTGACTATTATCCTATGAGTCAAAGTGAAATCCAGTACTTAACGTAGGTACACCTTGTAAAACTGAAGGAAAAACACTTTTTGATGAGCAAATTTAAGCCAGAATTTACACAAGTCACAATGGATAGGAGTCTTTCTGAGGTTAATTCCGGTAACGTTCAGCTGGGAGGTGAAGGAGATTGAAACAGAACTGAACGAGTTGAGGCAAAGGTGACCTCAACTTATATCAACTTATAGGCTTACATCAACTGATAGGACTGAGAAATGACCAAATATTGACCAGATACTTTCCCACAAAGATCTTGTAGTCTAAAATATCCATTAAGCCATCTATGTATTTATTGGAACCAATTTTCTTCTTCAACTACATCAAATCTGCCAGGTGGTCTAATCAATTTTATTCCTGAAATGTAAAGAAAGCTGCTCACTTTCTTTGGTTACACTCCCACCATGGTAAGATATTCTGTTTCTGACTTTTGCAATTGCTTCTAAATTTGTCTAGCTGCTTTCACTCTTGCCAAGTGTCCCACCTATTCTGATCCATTTTCTTCACAACAGAGTGATTTTAATGTATATAAGTCAGGTCATATTACTTTCTAAATAAAACTTTCTGATTGCTTCTTTAAAGATATATATATATATTTACAGTAGGTCCTTGCTGGTTATCTATTTTAATATAACAGTGAGTACTTGTCAAGCCAAAACTCCCAATTTACCCCTCCTGCCCACCTTTCCCCCCTGGTAACCACAAGTCCATTCTCTAAATATGTGAGTCTCTTTCTGTTCTGTAAATAAGTTCATTGATATAATCATCTTTTTAAGATTCTGCACATAAGCAACATCATATGATATTTGTCTTTCTCTGTCTGACTTACTTCACTTAGTATAATCTCCATGTCCATCCATGTTGCAGCAAATGCATTATTTCATCATTTCAATGGCTGAGTAATATTTTAGTGAATATATATACCACATCTGCTTTATCCATTCATCTGTCAATGGCCATTTAAGTTGCTTCCATGTCTTGGCTATTGTTAATAGTGCTGCAGCGAACATTGGGGTGCATGTATCCTTTTGAACCAGGTTTTTCTCCAGATATACATCTAGGAGTGAGATTTCTGGATCATATGGTAGGTCTCTTTTTAGTCGTTTAAGAAACTTCCATACTGTTCTCCATAGTCACTGTACCAATTTACATTCCCACCAACAGTGTAGGAGGGTTCCCTTCCTTCACTCCACACCCTCTTCAGCATTTATTGTTTGTAGATTTTTTGATGAAGACCATTCTCACTGATGTGAAGTGATAGCTCATTGTAGTTTTGATTTGCATTTTTCATTAGTGATGTTGAGCATGTTTTCATGTGCCTCTTGTCCATCTGTTGTCATCTTTGGAGAAATGTCTATTTATGTGTTCTGTCCATTTTGTGATTGGATTTTTTTTTTTTTTTTTTTTTTTTTAATATTGAGCCTCATGAGCTATTTGTAAATTTTGGAGATTAATCCCTTGTCCCTTGCATCATTTCCAGATATTTCCCCCATTCTGTGGGTTGTCTTTTAGTTTTGTTTATGGTTTCCTTTGCTGTGCAAAAGCTTTTGAGGGTAATTAGTTCCCATTTGTTTATTTTTGTTTTTATTTCCATTACTCTGGGACATGGATTAAAAAATATATTACTGTGATTTATGTCAAAGAGTGTTCTGCCTATGTGTTCCTCTAAGAGTTTGATAATATCCAGTCTTATATTTAGGTGTTTAATCCAATTTGAGTTTATTTTTATGTATGGCATTAAGGAATGTTCTAGTTTAATTTGTTACATGTAGGTGTCCAGTTTTCCCAGCACCATTTATTGAAGAGACTCTTTTCTCCATTGTAAGGTCTTGCCTCCTTTGTCATAGATTAATTGACCATAGGTGAGTGAGTTTATTTCTGGACTTTCTATCCTATTCCATTGATCTATATTTCTGGTTTTGTGCCAATACCATACTCTTTTGATGACTGTAGCTTTGTAGTGTCATCTGAAGTCAGGGTGCCTGATTCTTCCAGGTCCATTATTCTTCCTCAATATTGCTTCAGTTATTTGGGGTCTTTTGTGTCTCCATAAAAATTTTAAGATTTTTTTTAATCTAGTTATGTGAAAAATTTCATTGGTAATTTGATAGGGATTTCATTGAATATGTAGATTGCCTTGGGTAGTATAGTCATTTTGACAATATTGATTCTTCCAACCCAAGAACATGCTATATCTTTCCATCTGTTTGTGTCATCTTTGATTCCTTTTATCAGTGTCTTATAGTTTTTGGAGTACAGGTATTTTGTCTCCTCAGGTAGTTTTTTTCTTTTCTTTTGTTTTGTTTTTCCTCAGGTAGTTTTATTCTTAGGTATTTTAATCTTTTTGATGTAATGGTAAATAGGATTGTTTCTTTAATTTCTCTTTGTTAACTTTTGCTGTTAGTGTACAGAAATGCAAGATTTCTGTGTATTAATTTTGCAAACTGCAAGTTCATTGATGAGCTCTAGTACTTTTATGGCAGCATCTTTAGGATTTTCTATGTATAGTATCATCTCATCTGCAAACACTGACAGTTTTACTGCTTGTTTTCCAATTTGAATTCCTTTATTTCTTTTTCTTCTCTGATTGATCTGTCTAGGACTTCAAAAACTGTGTTGAATAAAAGTGGGGAGGGTGGGTATTCTTGTCTTGTTCCTGATCTTAGATGAATTTTACAGCTTTCAGATTTTTACCTTTGTGTATGATAGTTTATTGACATTTAAAGTGATTATTTGTAGGTATGTACTTACTGCCATTTTGTTACTTTTTTTTCTGATTCTTTTTGCAGTTCTTCACAGAGTGGATTTTTTAATGTCAAGGAAACATTGTTTTTGAATAGTGTTAACATGAATGGATATAATAAAAGAAGTCTTTTGCCCTGCTGTCCTAAAAGTTTTGACTGGTGAACTGGAAACATGGGGATGTTCAGCCTGCTTTATGGCTATGAGAAAACTATTTACTTAGTCTATTCACTAGAGCTTATCAAGTTTCCTTACTATCTTTGGTAGATTCCATTTGCAATGATTTAACAAGGGGAATAGAACCTACTCTTCCCTATCCTCAAAGACAACACTCATTCACCATAACAAAATAGTAAAATAGACAGAAAAATAGTACCATGGAAAATGGGGACAGCAGTGTGCAATTTATAAGGTTGTATGATAAGCAAACTATATTGATATACATAATGCATTTAAAATGGCTTCAGACCTATACAAAATGCTACGTATATGTTAACTTTTACATTATATCATTCTTGAATCTCAATTTATTCACCAAAAGATAGATGTAAAATTCTCATTAGTGACATCTGTTAATACCAGGATTATTTGGACAAGGGCCAAGACACAAAAGAAACTCTAGGGTGGGCATACTGACATCACATAACACAAATAAAAGCAGATTGATTAGAAATCCCATATAAAATTCAGTCTTTAAGACATAAAATGATGTCTTCATTTTCAAATATTTTGAAAGTCAGATAATGATAAATATGCACAAGAAACATAAACAACTCCAAACATTTAAATTCATAACATTTTTATCATAGATATTTCTCGATTTGTAGCCACTGTGGCAAACTAGTCTTGATCCTTATTCAGGGAAAAATAAGTTTATAATAATTTTGATTGATCAGTCTAAAGCAAACAGAAGCTAACTAGAAACTCTGCAGACCTTAATTTTGAAGAACAATGTTTTGTCCTCCATTGTGGATGTGTAAGCTTGAGACCACTGGGTAAAGAGTAGTGAGATGTAGACCAACACAGCTGACATTTTATATTTCTCTCTTTTAGCAAAAACACATTTTATTTCAGAGACACCCTGAACCACATTAACATTATCTTGCAAATGTTTTAAAAACAATGTGATTTGTAAAAATTAAAACAAGTATCAATTAAATTTTACATCTAGAATTTAATAAACTTTACCACAATCCATTGCAAAATATTGAATTGCAGTGGGTATGTATATATTAAATTATAATAAAGTGAAAAGATAAAGACACCAAGCCAACTAGTGCCTCTTAAAACATGGCCCCTGGTTTGTCACCAGTCACCAAACTCTTATAGGACTGGGGCAAGAAAAGTACAGAAATAGTTATCATGTAGAAATTTGTATAGCAGTCTGACACTCCTGTGATATTCAAATATGTGATCATTTTCTTTGTCAATTTCCCTTTATTTTATTTTACAGTAGTATTCATTTAAAACTGATTGGAGATTTTTTTTTAATTGTTTGAGAAGTGAAAGCAATGAAAGGAGAATTAAAACAATAAAGGGAAGGGCAGGACCAGGGTCTAAGCTAATCCATTGAGTACTAACTAGGATTCATAATACACCTTTAGGAAAAGGCATGGGAGTGACCATGAGAGGGGAAGCTGGCTTGAAGGCCAGACATCATATAGTCACACCTATTTCCTGGCTTAACATGTCTGCTGAGTTAAGGAAAATTGACAGCATTATGAACCCTTTAATGCTCCCTCCATCTTAAGCCTTAATAATTTGATCATTTGATACTGACTGCTGCTGGAGATCTCAAGATCACCATTTGGTCCTCTTTTGCAGTGATATTAAAGCCCTTGTTTTCCTGGTTTCTTGTCATTCACTTTGTCTATTTCATCTGTGAACTCGAGTAGCTGTCAAGAGTAACTCATCAGAATGTTATATAGCATTGACCACCAAGTTAGTCTTGTTCTTTTTTTCTCTCTCTCTTTGTAGAGCTTTAGCTCTATTTCCCAATCTGTTTATTTTTCTAGGTTTCACCAGCTATTACTAGTAAACTGACTTTTAAAAAAATTTCCTGTCTTGAGTTTTTCAAGATCATCAGGATCCAGTGCCTTTCTTTTTTTTTTTTTTTTTTTTTTTTTTTTTTTTTTTTTTTTTTCGGTATGCGGGCCTCTCACTGCTGTGGCCTCTCCCGTTGCGGAGCACAGGCTCCGGACGCGCAGGCCCAGCGGCCACGGCTCACGGGCTTAGCCGCTCCGCAGCACGTGGGATCCTCCCGGACCAGGGCACGAACCCGTGTCCCCTGCATCGGCAGGCGGACTCTCAACCACTGCGCCACCAGGGAAGCCCCAGTGCCTTTCTTTTGATTTATCTCCACAGTGTCACACAGGACCATAGTGAAATATACCTCCATTCTCCAATTAAGTAATATATGGCTTACGTGTCTCAGTTTCTACAATTCTGTAAGCAGAAATTTTCCACTTTACTGATTCAGACTGTCCTGCAAAGGCACAGGACAGTTAGAGATTACAGTTTTGATCTTTGAGTATTCCAAAAGCTATCCTTCTATTTCCCTTCAGTGCCTTGATTCTATTTTCAGGGAAGAGTTAGGAGTTGACCAAAAATTGTTCTATAGGGTTTCGTTTTGCTTTATGAAAGGCAGCTCATTCTGGTAAAGATATTGCAGTTTGGAGTCAAAGGGTCAGAGAACCTGGTTTCAAACTGTATGTACTTCCAGGCCACTGATCTATCATCTATCTCTATCTATCTATCTATCTATCTATCTATCTATCTATCTATCTATCTATCTATATCTATCTATCTGTCTATCTATTTATCTATCTATCTAGACATAGATAGACAAACAGATGATAGATGTAAATATATATTCTCAAAGGTTGTGGTGAGAATCAAATGAGATAATATTAGGTAATAATTTGTCTTGTAAATGTTAATTAGTATTTTTTATCCCCAATGAATACCCCAAACATGGGGTCAATCTTTAATTACATCCATGTTAACCATTATAAACTGAAACATAAGTTATTGAATAAATGTATATGTTTCCTAAATTTATGATTGAATAATTCTTCAACAATGGGAAGTAATAATTGAGACAAAAAAGGAAGTTTGTTCATGGAGGCCTGAGTTTACAGATAAAAGATAGGTGTGTGTTCAATGACACAAAGGAATAACAGATAGATGTAGAGAGAATGAATGGTTCAAATAAAACTTAAAGTGAAAACACAGTATTTGCTATTTCTGGTTAATTTAGAAGAACATTGAAATTTATTGATAAATAAAAGTTGTACAAACCTGCAGTGAAATATTAATTAGAAATAAATAGGAATGAAGTACTCTTACATGCTACCACATGGGTGAACCTTAAATACATTATGCTCCATGAAAGAAAACAGAAACAAAAGAGCATGTTGATTTGTTGATTCCATTTAAATGTAATGTCCATAAGCAAATTAATTAAGGATGAAAGTAGATTAGTGTTTGCTTAAGGATGAGGAGAGTGTTGCAGGAAATTAAGGACTTACTGCAGAGGAATAAATGGATATAGGGTGATTAAAATATTCTAAAATGTTTTGGGGTAATAAAAATGTTCAAAACTTGATTGTGGCTATGGTTGCAAAACTATGTGAATATGCTGCAAACCAAATATTTTAAATGGTTTGTATATGTGAATTATATCTCAATAAAGCTGTTCTAACAAAGAAGAAAAAAAAGCTAAAAGAAAAAGGAGAAGAGCCTTGAGGAGAACAAGCGTTAGTGAGTTTTCTTTATCAACAATTCATTCTTATGTTACTATTAACTTTAAGTAATTTGTAAACAGCATCATAATGATTTTTATACCAGAATTCTTCAAGAACTCTCAAAATCTCCTTTATAAAATCAAATGAAGGAACATATATGGTAAGCATTATTAGTAAAGTAGGAACATATGATTTTAGTCTTTGACTTTTCATAGAATAAATTAAGTGAAAGTGACAAAGTAAAATAGCATTTGTAGGAACATTTCCTATTTCCCATAGTCCCTGGTATGAAACACATCATTAAAAATATTGAATTATACTTAGGGGCAAGATTAGTGGATCTACCTAAACCCCAGTAATGAAAATACATTTCAGTGCCAGTGTTTCTTAGTTTAAAATGACCAGCTGGAGTAAAATAATGGAATGCATTTTTTCACCTTTCCAATATAACTTTTTCTGTGAAATTCATGACTACACATTATTTTTTTAAAATATTTTTTTGACATCTTTATTGGAGTATAATTGCTTTACAATGGTGTGTTAGTTTCTGCTTTATAACAAAGTGAATCAGCTATACATATACATATATCCCCATATCTCCTCCCTCTTGCATCTCCCTCCCACCCTCCCTAACCCACCTCTCTAGGTGGTCACAAAGCACTGAGCTGATCTCCCTGTGCTATACAGCTGCTTCCCACTAACTATTTTACATTTGGTAGTATATATTAGTCCATGCCACTCTCTTACTTCGTCCCAGCTTACCCTTCCCCTTCACCTTGTCCTCAAGTCCATTTTCTACATCTGCGTCTTTATTCCTGTCCTTCCCCTAGGTTCTTCAGAACCTTTGTTTGTTTTTATTTTTTTAAGATTCCACATATATGCATTAGCATACAGTATTTGTTTTGCTCTTTCTGACTTACTTCACTCTGTAGGACAGACTCTAGGTCCATCCACCTCACTACAAATAACTCAATTTCGTTTCTTTATATGGCTGAGGAATATTCCATTGTATATATGTGCCACATATTCTTTATCTATTCATCTGTCGATGGACACTTAGGTTGCTTCCATGTCCTGGCTATTGTAAATAGTGCTGCAATAAACATTGTTGTACAGGACTCTTTTTGAATTATGGTTTTCTCAGGGTATATGCCCAGTAATGGGATTGCAGGGTCATATGTTAGTTCTATTTTTAGTTTTTTAAGGAACTTCCATACTTTTCTCCATAGTGGCTGTATCAATTTACATTCCCACCAACAGTGCAAGAGGGTTCCTTTTCCTCCACACCCTCTCCAGCATTTATTCTTTGTGGACTTTTTGATGATGGCCATTCAGACAGGTGTGAGGTGATACCTCATTGTAGTTTTGATTTGCCTTTCTCTAAGGATTAGTGATGTTGAGCATTCTTTCATATGTTTGTTGGCAATCTCGATATGTTTTTGGAGAAATGTCTATTTAGGTCTTCTGCCCATTTTTGGATTGTGTTGTTTGTTTTTTTGATATTGAGTTGCATGAGCTGCTTGTAAATTTTGGAGATTAATATTTTGTCTGTTGCTTCATTTGCAAATATTTTCTCCCATTCTGAGGGTTGTCCTTTCATATTGTTATGTTTTCCTTTGCTGTGCAAAAGCTTTTAAGTTTCATTAGGTTCCATTTGTTTATTTTTGTTTTATTTCTATTTCTATAGCAAGTGGGTCAAAAAGGATCTTGCTGTGATTTGTCATATGTAGCATACTCTCTTGAACTGTGTTGAGCAGAGTATCTCCAAACATTTTATGAACAACATCTTATTATCTTGTCTAAACATCAAAAAGCCCTACACTTTTCAGAGGAAATGAGCTTTGAGTGGTAAAATAACTTATCAAGATTATAATAGCTGGTAAGAATACAACTAGCACTACATAATACTGATGTCTCTCACTTGGGTGTAGAAGTTGAGCTCATTAATACTGTGCTATAGTGGTAACTGAGAAAATGTGGTATCAGTAATTCAGTTAGTAAAGTTAGGAAGATGTCTCAGTCTGTATGGGCTGCTATAACAAAATATCACAGGCTGGGTGGCTTAAAAACAACAGAATTTACTGTTCTAGGAGCTGGGAAGTCCAAGATCAAGGCTCTACATTGTCAAGTTCTGGTGAGGGCCCTCTTCCTGGTTCATAGCTGATACCTATTATCTGTTTTCTCACATGGTGGAAGGGTCACGGACATCCCTAGAACCTCTTTTATAAGAACATTAATCATATTCATGAGAGCTCTACTCTCATGATCCACTTCCTAGAACACCCCCTCCTTCACCTCCTAATACCATCAACTATGGGAGTTAGGATTTCAACATGAATTTGGAGTACATAAACATTCAGACCATAGTAAAAGGTGGCTATTTTTAGTAGTTAAATATTAATCCTGGATATAAACATACTGAGTATGATGTAATTAAGGAACATCCATATAGAAATGTCCAAGAATGAGTTTATGATGACATACTGTATTTAGTTGAAAGTTTCGTGGAGAAAGTCTAGGCATCTTCATAATACAAATAATGAAAATGGCTGCACTTTCTGAGGATGTTGTTGGGAGGAAAGAATATAGAGATGGAAACAATATAGGCATCTGTGCTAGATTCTTAAAACAACTTTTCTCTGAATAAGGGAGAAGAAGGAAGATAAAGGAGAGTGTGGAGAGAATTTGTTAAACCATGTTTCCTGTTTATTTACAAACATATACCAGCCAATAGCTTAATAAAAATTATCAATACACAAACTGTAAGACCATAAAGCATCATGAGAAACTTTCAACTGTACAGTTAAAACAAGCTATGATTCTTTTAAGAGAAAATATCATTTCAGAGGGAGAAGGTGCCAAACGTCAAGAATATAACAGAAAAATGAGAACTGCTCTTCTCTATTAATTTTAGATTTAAGAAAATAATTCAGTTAAACATAGATGCTAATATTCCCTCTTCATTCAACATCAGCAAACAAATTTGACTCCTCCATACTGCTCTCCATAGTGGCTGTATCAATTTACATTCCCACCAGCAGTGCAAGAGTGTTCCCTTTTCCCCACACCCTCTCCAGCATTTATTGTTTCTAGATTTATTGATGATGACTGCTGTGAGATGATATCTCATTGTACTTTTGATTTGCGTTTCTCTAATGATTAATGATGTTGAGCATTCTTTCATGTGTTTGTTGGCAATCTATATATATTCTTTAGAGAAATGTCTATTTAGTTCTTCTGCCCATTTTTGGATTGGGTTGTTTGTTTTTTTGTTATTGAGCTGAATGAGTTGCTTATAAATTTTGGAGATTAATCCTTTGTCAGTTGCTTCATTTGCAAATATTTTCTCCCATTCTGAGGGTTGTCTTTTGGTCTTGTTTATGGTATCCTTTTCTGTGCAAAAGCTTTTAAGTTTCATTAGGTCCCATTTGTTTATTTTTGTTTTTATTTCCTTTCTCTAGGATGTGGGTCAAAAAGCATTTTGCTGTGATTTATGTTGTAGAGTTTTCTGCCTATGTTTTCCTCTAAGAGTTTGATAGTCTCTGGTCTTACATTTACGTCTTTAACCCATTTTGCATTTATTTTTGTGTATGGTGTTAGAGAGTGTTCTAATTTCATACTTTTACATGTAGCTGTCCAGTTTTCCCAGCACCACTTATTAAAGAGGCTGTCTTTTCTCCACTGTATATTCTTGCCTCCCTTAACAAAGACAAGGTGACCATATGTGTGTGGGCTTTTCTCTGGGCTTTCTATCCTGTTCCATTGATCTATATTTCTGTTTTTGTGCCAATACCATACTGTCTTGATTACTGTAGATTTGTAGAATAGTCTGAAGTCAGAAAGCCTGATTCCTCCAGCTCCATTTTCTGTTATCAAGATTGCTTTGGCTATTCGGGGTCTTTTGTGCTTCCATACAAATTGTGAAATTTTTTGATCTAGCTCTGTAAAAAATCCCAGTGGTAGTTTGATAGGGTTTGCATTGAATCTGTAGATTGCTTTGGGTAGTAGAGTCATTTTCACAATGTTGATTCTTCCAATCCAAGAACATGGTATATCTCTCCATCCATTTGTATCATCTTTATTTTCACCAGTGTCTTATAATTTTATGCATAGAAGTATTTTGTCTCCTTGGTAGGTTTATTCCTAGATATTTTATTCTTTTCATTGCAATGGTAAATGGGAGTGTTTTCTTAATTTCACTGTCAGATTTTTCATCATTAGTGTATAAGAATGCCAGAGATTTCTGTGCATTAATTTTGTTTCCTGCTACTTTACCAAATTCATTGATTAGCTCTAGTAGTTTTCTGGTAGCATCTTTAGGATTCTCTATGTATAGTAACATGTCATCTGCTAACAGTGACAGCTTTACTTCTTCTTGTCCGATTTGGATTATTTTTATTTCTTTTTCTTCTCTGATCTCTGTGGCTAGAACTTCCAAAACTATGTTGAATAAGAGTGGTGAGAGTGGGCAACCTTGTCTTGTTCCTGATCTTAGTGGAAACAGTTTCAGTTTTTCACCATTGAGAATGATGCTGGCTGTGGGTTTGTCATATATGGCCTTTATTATGTTGAGGAAAGTTCCCTCTATGCCTACTTTCTGCAGGGTTTTTAGCATAAATGGGTGTTGAATTTTGTCGAAGGCTTTCTCTGCATCTATTGAGATGATCATATGGTTTTTCTCCTTCAGTTTGTTGATATGGTGTATCACGTTGATTGATTTGCGTATATTGAAGAATCGTTGCATTCCTGGGATAAACCCCACTTGATCATGGTGTATGATACTTTTAATGTGCTGTTGGATTCTGTTTGTTAGTATTTTGTTGAGGATTTTTGCATCTATGTTCATCAGTGATATTGGCCTGTAGCTTTCTTTCTTTGTGACGTCTTTGTCTGGTTTTGGTATCAGGGTTATTTTGGCCCCATAGAATGAGTTTGGGAGTGTTCCTCCTTCTGCTATCTTTTGGAAGAGTTTGAGAAGGATAGATGTTAGCTCTTCTCTAAATGTTTGATAGAATTCGTCTGTGGAGCCATCTGGTCCTGGGCTTTTGTTTGATGGAAGATTTTAAATCACAGTTTCAATTTCAGTGCTTGTGATTGGTCTGTTCATATTTTCTGTTTCTTCTTGGTTCAGTCTCAGCAGGTTGTGCATTTCTAAGAATTTGTCCATTTCTTACAGGTTGTCCACTTATTGACATACAGTTGCTTGTAGTAATCTCTTATGATCCTTTGTATTTCTTCAGTGTCTGCTGTTACATCTCCTTTTTCATTTCTAATTCTATTGATTTGAGTCTTCTCCCTTGTATTCTTGATGAGTCTGGCTAATGGTTTATCAATTTTGTTTATCTTCTCAAAGAACAAGCTTTTAGTTTTATTGATCTTTGCTATCATTTCCTTCAATTTATTTTTCATTTATTTATGATCTGATCTTTATGATTTTTTTCCTTCTGCTAATTTTGGGGATTTTTGTTCTTCTTTCTCTAATTGCTTTAGGTGCAAAATTAGGTTGTTTATTCAAATGTTTCCTGTTTGTCAAAGTAGGATTGTATTGCTATAAACTTCCCTCTTAAAACTGCTTTTGCTGCATCCCATAGGTTTTGGGTCATCGTGTCTCCATTGTCATTTGTTTGTAAGTATTTTTTGATTTCCTCTTTGATTTCTTTAGTGATCACTTTGTTATTATGTAGTGTATTGTTTAGCTTCCATGTGTTTGTATTTTTTACAGATCTTGTCCTGTAATTGATATCTAGTCTCATAGCATTGTGGTCGGAAAAGTTACTTGATACAATTTCAATTTTCTTAAATTTACCAAGGCTAGATTTGTGACCCAAGATATGATCTATCCTGGAGAATGTTCCATGAGCACTTGAGAAAAATGTGTATTCTGTTGTTTTTAGATGGAATGTCCTATAAATATCAGTTAAGTCCATCTTGTGTAATGTATCATTTAAAGCTTGGGTTTCCTTATGTATTTACATTTTGGATGATCTCTCCATTGGTGAAACTAGGGTGTTAAAATCCTCTACTATGATTGTGTTATTGTCGATTTCTCCTTTTATGGTTGTTAGTATTTGCCTTACATACTGAGGTGCTTCTATGTTGGGTACATAAATATTTACAATTGTTATATCTTCTTCATGGATCAATCCCTTGATCATTATGTAGTGTCTTTCTTTGTCTCTTGTTATATTCTTTATTTTAAAGTCTATTTGTCTGATATGAGAATTGCCACTCCACCTTTCTTCTGATTTCCATTTGCATGGAATATATTTTTCCATCCCCTCACTTTCAGCCTGTATGTGTCCCTAGGTCTGAAGTGGGTCTCTTGTAGATAGCATGGGTCTTGTTTTTTTATCCATTCAGCCAGTCTGTGTTTTTTGGTGGGAAGATTAATCCATTTACATTTAAGTTAATTAGCGATATGTATGTTCCTATTACCATTTACTTAATTGTTTCGGGTTGTTCTTGTAGGTCTTTTCCTTCTCTTGTGTTTCTTGCCTAGAAAAGTTCCTTTAGCATTTGTTGTAAAGTTGGTTTGGTGGTGCTGACTCTCTCTGCTTTCACTTGTCTGTAAAGGTTTTAATTTCTCCATCAAATCTGAATGAGATCCTTGCTGGTTAGAGAAATCTTGGTTTTAGGTTTTTTTCCTTCATCACTTTAAATATGCCCTGCCACTCCCTTCTGGCTTGCAGAGTTTCTGCTGAAAGATCAGCTGTTAATCTTATGGGGATTCCATAGTGTGTTATTTGTTGTTTTTCCTTTGCTGCTTTTAATATGTTTTCTTTGTATTTAATTTTTGATAGTTTGATTAATATATGTCTTGGTGTGTTTTTCCTTGGATTTATCCTCTATGGGACTCTCTGTGCTTCCTGGACTTGTTTAACTATTTAATTTCCCATATTAGGGAAGTTTTCAACTATAATCTCTTCAAATATTTACTCAGTCCCTTTCTTATTCTCTTCTTCTTCTTTGACCCCTATAATTCGAATGTTGGTGTGTTTAATGTTGTCCCAGAGGTCTCTGAGACTGTCCTCAGTTCTTTTCATTCTTTTATCTTTATTCTCTCTGCTGTAGTTATTTCTACTCTTTTGTCTTCCAGGTCACTTATCCGTTCTTCCTCCTCAGTTATTCTGCTATTGATCCGGCTAGAGTATTTTTAATTTCATTTATTGTGTTGTTCTTGTTGCTTGCTTCCTCTTTATTTCTTCTAGGTCCTGGTTAAATGTTTCTTGCATTTTGTCTATTCTATTTCCAAGATTTTGGATCACCTTTATTATCATTATTCTGAATTCTTTTTCAGGTAGACTTCCTATTTCCTCTTCATTTGTTAAGTCTGGTGGGTTTTTACCTTGCTCCTTTCTCTGCTGTGTGTTTTTCTGTCTTTTCATTTTGCTTCCTGTGTTTGGGTTCTCCCTTTTGCAGGCTGCAGGTTCGTAGTTCCCATTGTTTTTGGTGTCTGTCCCCAGTGGCTAAGGTTGGTTCAGTGGGTTGATTATGTTTCCTGTTTGGGGGGACTAGTGCCTATGTTCTGGTGGATGAGGCTGGATCTTGTCTTTCTGGTGGGCAGGTCCACATCTGGTGGTGTGTTTGTGGATGTTGGTAGCCTTATTATGATTTTAGGCAGCCTCTCTGCTAATGGATGGGGCTGTAGTCCTGTCTTGCTATTTGTTGGGCATAGGGTGTTCAGCACTGTAGGTTGCTGGTCATTGATTGAAGCTGGGTCTTGTTGTTGAGATGGAGATCTCTGGGAGAGTTTCACCATTTGATATTATGTGGAGCTGGGAGGTCTCTTGTGGACCAGTGTCCTGCATTTGGTTCTCCCACCTCAGAGACACAACCCTGATGCCTGGCTGGGGCACCAAGAGATGTTAATCCACATGGCTCAGAATAAAAGGAGAAAAAATAGAATGGAAAGAAAGGAAGGAAGTAAGAAAGGAAGAAAGAGAGGAAGGAAGGGAGGAAGAAAGGAGGGAGGAAGGGAGGAAAAAATGAAGGAAGGGAGGAAGGAAGGAGGGAAGAAAGGAGGAAGAAAGGAAAAATGAAAGGAAGGAAGACAGGAAGAAAGGAAGGAAGAAAAGTGGGAAGAAAGGAAGAAAGAGAGAAAGAAAAAAGATTAAAGTAGGATAAAATAAAGTTATTAAAATAAAAAGTAATTATTAAGATAAAATTTTTATTAAAAAAAAAACAAAAACAAAAAAAGATGGTTCAGTCTGAACCCTAGGACAAAAGGTGAAAGCAAAGCTATACATACAAATTCTCAAACAGTAGCACACACATACACACTCATAAAAAGAGAAAAAGGGGAAAATAATAATATATCTTGCTCCCAAAGTCCACCTCCTCAACTTGGGATGATTCACTGTCTTTTCAGGTATTCCACAGATGCAGGGCACTTCAAGCTGATTGTGGAGCTTTAATCCACTGCTTCTGAGGCTGCTGGAAGAGACCTCCCCTTCTCCTCTTTGTTTGCACAGCTCTGGTGTTCAGCTTTGGACTTGGCCCCGCCTCTGTGAGTAGATCGCCTGAGGGCATCTGCCATTCACTCAGACAGCACAGGGTTAAAGGAGCAGCTGATTTGGGGGCTCTGCCTAACTCAGGCCGAGGGGAGGGAAGGACACAGATGTGGGACGAGCCTGAGGTGGCAGAGGACAGTGTGACGCTGCACCAGCCCGAGGCATAACACACATTCTCCCTGGGAAGCTGTCCCTAGATCCCAGGCCCTGGCAGTGGCGGGGTGCATAGACTTCCAGGAGGGGAGGTGTGGAGAGTGAGCTGTGCTCACCCACAGTCCTCTTGGTGGCAGCAGCCGCAGCCTTAGCATCTCATGCCTATCTCTGGATTCCGCACTAATAGTCGCAGCTCGTGCCCGTCTCTGGATCTCCTTTACACAGTGTACTTAATCCCCTCTCCTCTCGCACCAGGAAACAACGAGTCAAGAAAAAGTCTTTTGTCTTGTCAGCAGCTCCGTGCCTGTCTCTGGAGCTCCTTTAAGCAGTGCGCTTAATCATCTCTCCTTGCGCCCCAGGAAGCAAAGAAGGAAGAAAAGGTCTCTTGCCTCTTTGGCAGCTCCAGGGTTCTCTCTGACTCCCTCCCAGCTAGCTGTGGTGCACTAACCCCTTCAGTCTGTGTTCATGCCACCACCCCAGTCCTCTCCCGGCTTCCGACCAAAGCCCGAGCCTCAACTCCCAGCCTCCGTCCTTCCTGGTGAGTGAGCACACAAGCCTCTCCGGCTGGTGAGTGCTGGTCGGCACGGATCCTCTGCGGGAATCTCTCCACTTTGCCCTCTGCACCCCTGTGGCTACGCCCTCCTCCTAGGCTTCGAAGCTCCCCCCGTCCACCACCCGTAGTCTCCACCTGCGAAGGGGTTTCTAGTGTGTGGGAACCTTTCCTCCTTCACGGCTCCCTCTCACTGGGGCAGGTCCCATCCCCATTATTTTGTCTCTGTTTATTCTTTTTTCTTTTGCCCTACCCAGGTACATGGGGTGTTTCTAGCCTTTTGGGAGGTCTGAGGTCTTCTGCCAGCATTCAGTGGGTGTTCTATAGAAGCAGTTCCACGTGTAGATGTATTTCTGATATATTTGTGCAGAGGAAGGTGATCTCTGCATCTTACTCTTCCGCCATCTTCTCTCCGCCCTAGGAGCAAAATTTAAATCCAGTCGGAACTTGTATATTAGTGTCCTAGGAACTGAATATACAATGATGAAAAGACATTAATCCCAGCCCTCAAAGGATTTTTCAATGATATGAAAATGAAAATCTAATAAATTCTCTAATACAGCTAAGCTACGTTTCCTGAGACGTTTGCCTCAGTCCTACTAGAAGAATGAGAAACTATTTTTAAATAAAAAATAATTGCTTCACTAATCTGATACCAATGATACTTTTTTCTAAGGTCAGAAGATAAAGGGGAACAATTCTTACCTGTTCAACTGACAGAAAGCTACAAAGTCATCTTACTTCCATGGCATCTTTCACATTGAGTGTTTTCCTTGGAAAATACAGAAGCATTCTTCTGAAAAAATTATATCTTAGTTGATTATCTATTTTTCCTTTGTGTGTTATGACTTTGGAAACAGTGCCAATTTCTAAACAGTGCCAATTTCTAAAATCTAGCAAGCCTTTTTCTTGCTGGAAATTTTCCAGAGTCCACTGGTTTTTGAAAATAACAAAGTGCTGCATCAAAAAAAGGAAACAAACTGAATGGAATCACAATTATTATTTTTTAAAAGTGATAATTATAACACACACAAAAATTCCTGAATGCTCCAGGTACTTGAGAGTAACAGGCTAACTTCTTAATAGAGAATACATGATTATACAGGGGGTGGGAGGGAATATAAGTAATAATTTGGTGGAAACTAAAAGAAGGTGTTATATCAATTCATGATTGGAGAGAAACAGTGATTCTAAATTGGAGGGAGTAACTCATCCAGTTGGTAGTTTATATTTTAAAGTCTTGTAAGGAGTGTTGGTTTAGATTTGTTTTGTAAACACTAAATCAAAAGCAGCTCCTTACAGTTTTGATGGAAATTAATGACATAGTAACATGTAAGGTACGTGAAGTCAGAAATTTCTATTTTCACTATATTTACTAATAGTAAATACTATTTTACTAATATTTCTTTTTTATTTACACTGTGCCCCTATACTCAGCACAGAGTAAGAAATTGACTATTTATAGAATAAATGAATTCTTGAATTAAAAAAATGAATGATAGAAAGAGGTACATAATTCTATGATAGCAACAACTAGTCTCAATTCCAGGAATAATATATTACATTTGCTGTAATTACATAGCTAGCTAACCTAGCTGATAAAGAATTCTGGCTTCTGGCTTCACAATTTATTTGAAATGGTTTTAAGATAACATCAACAAACAGTATTTGTGCATTTATTCTGGAGAATTAGCTGGGCAAATTCCAGTTTTGATTCAGTGAAATTCATTTACCAGAAGAATAAAGACTTGAAAATAAAACTTTTGCTTTCTTTTGTTTAATGTCACACTATTAAGAAACTTGAAGGTCTGTTAGTAAACCTTTCCCCCCCCCCCTTTTTTTTTACAAAAGAGCCAAATTAAATATATAGGCAAGTATATTAATGTTGTCAAACACGTCATACATATTTCCTTTGCTATTTGAAGGTTTCATTCTTTACCACAGATGCAGGAGGCTAGGAATATAAACTCTTGGCCAGATTTTGCCATCAGCTTCCCCAAAGCAAAGAAAAAATATTTGTGTTATGTATATATATTTGGTGTGTAATTATAATATGCAGCAGCAAATTGACTTTCATGCAGGGTTCCTTCCTTTAAAAGTCTTCTAGAAGAATTAATTTATCCATAAGCTCTTCAGAGAATCAAGATGAGATTCATTATTTGTAAATAATTCCTGCTAGTTTTGTTGAATATCAGCATTGATTAACTTTTAGTTGTTATTTATCAGCTTCCAAGCTAGCAGATTCAGCTACTTAAATTTTTGTGTGGCTATAATTTCCCCCCTCAGATTTATCTTTCTCCTCTGCTTTATCCAGAACTTAGCATAGCATGATTTTCTAAGAGAGAAAGCACATATACAAAATATGATCCAAAACCAAATTCTTGAGCATCAACTTTTCAGACCTAATTTTGTTGATTTAGATACATGAACTGTTCCAACTTCCAACTGTTTGATCTTCCCAGCATGAGTGACACATTGGTAAGCAACATTTCAGATGACTCCAGTTCCCACCTTTGGAGCTGTCTCAACAAATACCAATATTCCCCACTGTCCAGGGTCCAAATTCCTTACTCACAGAATCAGTAGCATAATAAATGGTCATATCACTTTCCTAACTTTGGGGGTAATTTTTATACAGCTTGGTAATAACACTAGAAACCCTAGGATTTTACCAATTTTATTGATCATTTCAAATAAAAATTTATGGTTTCTTAAAAATCTAATTGTGTGGTTTTATGGGGTTTTTTTTTTTAGTTTTTCTTAATGTTTATCTTGGGTTTAATTTGCTCTTCTTTTTCTGTTTTTTGTTTGTTTGTTTTTGCTTTTTTAAAATGTGGAAACTTCTTTTCTAACATAGGCATTTAATACTATACATTTCTTTCTGCTTTAAGTATATCCCACAGATAGTAGTATACTGTGTTTCAATATTCATTCAGTCCAAAATATTTTCTAATTTTCTTTGGGTTTCATTGACCTGTTGATTACTTACAAGTTTCTGCTTAATTTTCAAGTAGAGATTTGGGAGATATCTTTTCACATTGCTCTCTATTAATTCCTTTGTGATCTGAGAAAACATTCTGAATTATTACAATGTTTCTAAATGTTTTGAGACACTTCCAACATATGAACTTTTGTGATAAATGTTCCACATAAACAGAAAAATATTCTATAGTTTTTTTTTAACATCTTTATTGGAGTATAATTGCTTTACAATGGTGTGTTAGTTTCTGCTTTATAACAAAGTGAATCAGTTATACATATACATATGTCCCCATATCTCTTCCCTCTTGCATCTCCCTCCCTCCCACACTCCCTATACCACCCCTCTAAGTGGTCACAAAGCACCTAGTTGATCTCCTTGTGCTATGCAGCTGCTTCCCACTAGCTATCTATTTTACTTTTGGTAGTGCATATGTGTTAATGCTACTCTCTCACTTCATCCCAGCTTCATCTTCCGCCCACCCCATGTCCTCAAGTCCATTCTCTACATTGTCCTGCCCCTAGGTTCATCAGAACAATTTTTTTTAGACTCCATGTATATGTGTTCACATACCGTATTTGTTTTTCTCTTTCTTACTTACTACACTCTATGACAGACTCTAGGTCCATGCACCTCACTACAAATAACTCAATTTCATTTCTTTTTATATCTGAGTAATATTCCATTGTATATATTTACCACATCTTCTTTATCCATTCATCCATCAATGGACACTTAGGTTGCTTCCATGTCCTTGCTATTGTAGATAGTGCTGCAATGAACATTGTGGCACATGTCTCTTTTTGAATTATGGTTTTCTCAGAGTATGTGCCCAGTAGTGGGATTACTGGGTCGTATGGTAGTTCTATTTTTAGTTTTTTAAGGAACCTCCATACTTTTCTCCATAGTGGCTGTATCAGTTTACATTCCCACCAACAGTGCAAGAGGGTTCCCTTTCCTCCACACCCTCTCCAGCATTTGTTTGTAGATTTTTTGATGATGGCCATTCTGACCAGTGTGAGATGATACCTTATTGTGGTTTTGACTTACATTTCTCTAATGGTTAGTGATGTTCAGCATTCTTTCATGTGTTTGTTGGATATCTCTATATCTTTGGAGAAATGTCTATTTAGGTCTTCTGCCCATTAATTTTATTATTTAAATTTATTTAAATGACTATATTTTTATTGGTACTATTTTTTCTAAATAAGCTTTTTTTTGGTCAGTCTTTTGGTTTTTGATGTTTTGTAGTTTATTTGATCTATTTATTCCATTTATTAATGGTTTCTTTCATATACTTTTCATTGCAGTATCTGCCTGAATCTCCTCTTGACTTGTTTCCACAATGTATCATGTTTCTTTTTGGGTTAAGTTTTAATAGAATTGTTTTCCACACTATAAATCCCCAAAGTCAGAAGTGATCTTCCAGAACTGCTATGTATTTCCTTCTAACAAGTACCTTAGCTGTAGCATCAAACAATTAGCAATATTTATAATATTCATTTTGGAAATACATTATATAGGTAATATACCTATTATTGAAGTGAAATGTGTATACAATAAACCAAATAAATTTTAAGGATATAGTTAAATGATTTTTCTAAATGTATATAAACATGAAATCAACACAAAAATCAAGATACAGATTTCTGTCATCCAAAAAGTTCTTCTCATTCCCCTTTTCATTCAATTTGTCCAAACCATCCACATCCAAGAAAACACATGTTTTATGTGATTATAATTTAAATTTTCCTTACCTAGAATTTCAAGCAAAAAGAAATAAGGTTTCAAATAAAAATAGCATGATTTTTTATGACTGACTTTTTTTATAGGAATAATGTTTTGAGTTATTCATGTTGTGTGTATCATTAGTTTGTACATTTATATTTCTGAGAAGTATTCTATTTACTGAATATACCATGCTTTGATAATCCATTCAGTCACTGATGGACATTTCCCTTGTTTCCATTTTGGGGTTATAATGAATAAAGCAGTTATATAGATTGTTCTCCAAGTTCTTGTATATGCAAATGTCTTTATTTCTCTTGGGTGAATACCTAAGGTTGAAATTTCTAGGCTATATGATGATTATATTATGTTTAACTATATCAAAAACTGCCAAACTATTTATTTTTCCAAGTGGTTGTACTATTTTACATTATTAATAGAAATATCTGAGAGTTCTATTTGTTCCATATTCTCAGTAACAACTGACATTGACAATCATTTTAATTTTAGCCATCTCGTTGGCTATATAGAAGTATTTCATTGTGAAATTTAAATTTGGCTTAATGAAAGTGACATTTACATACGTTAAATTTTATTCTTTAAGTATTCAGTTCTGTGATTTCTAATAAACACATACAATCTTGTAACCAGTACCACAATCATAATATATAGCATTTCTATCACCTCCCCCACAATTCCCCTGTGACCATTTTTTAGACCATATACCACTCTCCACCTCCAGTCCCTGGTACCAATCTGATAGATTTTCTGTTCCTATAGTTTTGCTTTTCCAAAATATTATATAAATACATTCATAGACTATATAGTCATTGAATTTGGCTTCTTTTATAATATTTAGCATAATGCAACTGAGATTAATTCATGGCATTGTGTGTGTTAGTAGTTGATTATTTTATGCTAAATGATATTTTAATTAATTAATTAATGTATTTATTTACTTTTGTCTGTGTTAGGTCTTTGTTGCTGTGCACAGGCTTTCTCTAGTTGTGGTGCACTGGCTTCTCATTGCAGTGGCTTCTCTTGTGGAGCACAGGCTCTAGGTGCATAGGCTTTTGTGGTTCATGGGCTTAGTTGCTCTATGGCATGTGGATCTTCCTGGACCAGGGCTCAAACCCATGTCCCCTGCATTGGCAAGCAGACTCTTAACTACTATGTCACCAGGGAAGTCCTGCTGAGTGATATGTGATTGTGAATGAACCACAGGTTGTTTTGTCATTCACCAAATAGGGGAAAGCCACAATGTTTTCAGCTTACAGTAATTATAAGTAAATTATGTGCTTATTTATCATCCACTGAATTCCCAGGTTTACCTAGTCAATCATGTTAAAGTTAAGGCATTGATGAGGAAAGAGGGAGACCTTGAAACTAGGGATGGAGATATCTGGTCAGACACAGAAAAAGCTGATTATCTTACTCCATTGATCCTCCTTTGTCAATGAAACAACTTTGTTTCCTGTGCCTGAAGGAACTTAAAATTATGTTTAAAAATAGCACATTAGAAACATCTGTCAAAAGTTGTTCTCAAAATTACAAAAGAAGATGGGAAACCAATGTTCTTTATGGTTGGGCACGCTCTCTTGTTAAACCCTAATTTTATATTTTGAAATTCAGATCAGGAAGAAGGTGTGAAGACCACTGTATAATTTCAAATAGCCCAGAACTTGTCACACTTGAGGAGTTCGGGTTTCATTCCCTATCTTATTTTCTATAGATTACTGGTTTAGCATTTGGGAAAGTAATCATAGTTTTTAGGTAGTAAAAAGGGTCATGAAAAAGAAAATTTCTCTTATGACTGTCTTATCACACACTCTAACCACATCATTTTCTGGACTTGTTCTGTTTTGTGCTAAATTACTAAATCTAGGGTGCTGCTGTCTCTGATGTGCAACTGCAGTTCATTTATCTGAGCCTGATGCAGTTGAATACATAATGACATTCTTTTCTGTTGTCTCTTTGCCCCTTCTTCACTGGAGAGTCTTTAGAGGCTCTCTACATTTTTAGAAATAAAGTTTCTTTATTTAAAGTGCTTGAAATAACTGAGAGAAAATACAAAGAGAATAGGAATTTGGCTCAACTGACCAAGATTTGAAACTCAGCTTTACCTACATCTTGGGCCATAAACAAAATTTTCTCCACAATTTTGAAATAAACATTGTAATATCTATCATATTCTGTTATTTTGAATACTAAATGAGATACTGCATGCACCAGTACATAGCCCAAACACTGATCATTTATTAATAAAACCATACACACTGAGAAAAATAGGGTATAAATATGGATTTGCCTATATATCTTTCATTCATTTTTTCATACAGTCATTCATATTTTAAATTTACTTTTTAAAACTAAATATTTAGCATTTATCAGTCTGTGGGTGAGTTTACCATTGTGAATAAGATACAATGACTGTCCCTGGAGTGGTCATTCTAAAATAAGCAATCAAGTTTTTAATATGAAGAATGTTTTAAAACAGTGTCTTTTAATACTATAGAATGATTTGTAATCAACTGACAATATTTATTCAGTATACCTTGTCTGTCATAATCTTTATGAAGAAGGTCTAGATGAGGACAGAATTATATAAGTAGGAGTAATTATAATCCTTGATTTTAATGATCTCACAGCTTATCATCTCTTATAGTATGTATGCTTTTCCATTCCAGGTGTAGGGATTGTTGAAGAAGGCACAGAATCTAAATTGTGTCTAGTACATACTAGGATTTTAATAATATTTTATCAAAGAATTAATAAATTCAGAAAAAGTAAATGTATTTTCTTTAGTTTGACATCAACTTAGGGGAAAAAGAACAACACTATTTTATAGAAATACAAGAGAAGGAGGAAGATAAATAAAATAGCCATTGAAATTATATATGGGGAAGTATTTAGGATGTATGGTGCTTAAGCAAGAAAATAAAACTTCCATTGAGTGGGAGATAGAAAAGCTGTAATACACTGCAGGATGAGGTAAAGGAACTAGTCTTATAGTATTTAAATTAAAATGACCAAGTACTAAATGTGTGGATGGAGGTGCAGCCAAGATAGCAGAGTAGGATGTCCCTGAGCTTACTTCTTCTCACAGGGACATCAAAATTACAACTATTTACAGAGCAATTATCTCTGAGAACAACTTGCAGACTAACAGAAAATATTTTCCAAAATAAAAATATAAAGAAAGAACCACAGTAAGGTGGGTAGAAGGGGAGGAGATGTAGTATGGTCAAGACCCACACCCCAGGGTAGGGGACCCACAAACAGAAAGATAATCACATTACAGAGGTTCTCCCCAAGAAGCAAGGGGTCCAAGCCCCATATCGGGGCTCTCCAGCCTGGGAGTCCTGCACTGGGAAAAAGAGCCTCCAGAACATTGGGTTTTGAGGCCAGTGGGGCTTGTGTATAGACAATTGGAGTGCTGTAGGAAACAGAGTCTCCACTCTTAAAGGGTGCATGCAAAATTTCACATTATTTGAGTCCTAGTGGAGAGGGAGAAATTTAAAAGTAGGTTAGGTCAGACCCACTTGCTGATATTAGAGTTCTCTCAGAGATACAGGGGCAAATAGGCCTCTCCTGGGGATGGAGATGCTGGTATAAGCCATTTCAATAAGATCATATACCACAAGGACACTAGTGCTGACAAGCCCCATATTGGAGTTCTCTCCATAGCCTATTAATGCTGGGGGCTTACTCACCAACAAGCAGTTCATCATCAGCCCTGGGCTTCCATGGGCTCACCCACCAGTGGGTTAGCACCATTCATAGGCCCCCACAGTTTCCACAGCCAGGTGCTTCAGGACCCAGCCCTGCACACCAGCAAAGAAGCACAAGCCCTGGGCTCACTTGGGCCCTGCAACCAGCCAGCCAGGGATATGGCACGACCGGTCAATAAGCCAGTATCATCCAGGGTCCCCCCCAAAATGTGCAGCCAGTTACTCCAGTATGCAGCCATCTACCTGCAGGCTGGCACCAACACTTGGTCCCCTGAATCCCACAGCCAGCTTCCACCACCACCAGTGGGCCAGCAGCCACCCCACAATGCAGGTCCTGGCATCAACAGGGCCAGGAACCTACCCTGACAACCAGCATGCCCACAGTAGTCAGCACCAAACAGAAGGGTGCACACAACCCACATAAAGGGCAACACCAGAGCATACAGATGAGAGTGTGCTGCTGGGTCCAATAGGACATCTCCTACATAAAGCCACTTCTCCAAGATCAGGAAATGTAATTGACCTACTTAATATTAATATATACAGTAAACACAGAGAATTAGGCAAAATGAGGAGATAGAGGAATACATTCCAAATGAAGGCACAAGACAAAACCTTAGAAAAAGAACTAAACAAAATGGAGATAAGAAATCTACCCTATAGAGTTCAAGGTAACAATCATAAAGAAGCTCAACAAACTTGGGGAAAGAATGGATGAATACAAAGTGACAATTTTAACAGGAGTTAGAATATATGAAGAAGAATCAAACAGAGCTGAATAATACAATAACTGAAATTAAAAATGCACT
Source organism: Kogia breviceps (assembly GCF_026419965.1). NCBI lineage: Eukaryota > Metazoa > Chordata > Mammalia > Artiodactyla > Physeteridae > Kogia > Kogia breviceps. The sequence continues at coordinate 29,688,238 of NC_081328.1, forward strand.
AGAACACAACAAAGATATACTATATAGCACAGGGAATTATAGCCTGTCATTTTCTTGTCATAACTTATAATGGAGTGTAATCTGCAAAATACTGAGTCACTATGTGGTACACCTGAAACTAATATGACACTATAAATCAACTATACTTCAGTAAAATATAGATTAGATGATACAGAAAACTGGAAGGCAAAGTAGTGGAAATCACCCAAGCTGAACAGAAAAAAATAGATGAGGATAGTTTAAGATGCTTCTGGGACACATCAAGCACATTAACATGTTATAAGGGTCCCAGAAGGAGAAGAGAGCAAGAAAGGGGCAAATAATGGTGTATTTGAAGAAATAATAGCTAAAAACATCCTTAACCTGAGAAAGGAAACAAAGATCCAGCTCTAGGAAACAAAGAGAGTCACAAATAAGTTGAATCCAAAGAGGTCCACACCAAAACACATTATAATTAAAATGGCAAATAATCATGATAAAGATAGAATCTTAAACACAGCAAGAGAAAAGTAACTAGTTACATACAAAGGAACTCCTATAAGACCAAGCTTTGACTTTTCAACAAAAACATTGCAGTCCAGAAGAGAGCAGTGCAATATATTCAGTAGTAAAAAGAAAAAATCCATAACCAAGAATACCCTACCTGGCAAAGATAACATTCAGATTGAAACTGAGATAAAGAGTTTTACAGACAAGCAAAAGCTTGAAGGGTCCGGCACCACTAAACTGACTTTACAAAAAATGTCAAAGTGACTTCTCTAAGTGGAAAACACAAGACCAAAATTAGAAATGTGATACTTACAAAAGGAAAAAGAAATTCAATGGTAAAGGAAAATATAGAGCAAAAGTGGTAGACCAACCACTTATGAAGCTGGTAAAAACTTTAAAAACACAAAATTGGCAAAAGCAACCATATTTATGATAAGTAGTTAAGAAATACACAAAACTAAAAGATGGAAAATATGATGTCAAAACATTAAATGTGAAAATGGGCAGAGAGAGAACATACCTCAACATGATAAAGGCCATATATGACAAACTCATAGCTAACATCATACTCAATGGTGAAAAGCTGAAAACATTTCTTCTAAGATCAGGAAGAAGACAAGGAAGCCCAACCTTGCCACTTTTACTCAACATAGTTTTTGAAGTCTAGTCATAGCAATCAGAGAACAAAAAGAAATTAAACGAATCCAAATTGGAAAAGAAGAAGTAAGTCTGTCACTGTTTGCAGATGACATGATACTAAACATAGAAAATCCTAAAGATGCTACCAGGAAACTACTAGAGCTCATCAATGAATTCAGTGAAGTTGCAGGATACAAAATTAATACACAGAAATCCCTTGCATTTCTATACACTAATAATGAATGATCAGAAAGAGAAATTAATAGAACAATTCCATTTACCATTGCATCAAAGAATAATAAAATACCTAGGAATAAACCTACCTTAGGAGGCAAAAGACCTGTACTCTGAAAACTAGAAAACCCTAAGGAAAGAAATTGAAGATGACCCAAACAGATGCAAAGCTCCACAGTGTTCTTGGATTGGAAGAATCAATATTATTAAAATGATCATACTACCCAAGGCAATCTACCCAATTCATTGCAGTCCCTATCAAACTTCCAATGGCATTTTTCTCAGAACTTGAACAAGTTTTTAAAATTTGTATGGAAACACAAAAGATGCCCAAAAGCCAAAACAATCTTGAGAAAGAAGAACAGACCTGGAGGAATCAGAATCCATAACTTCAGATTATACTACAAAGCTGCAGTAATTGAAACAGTATGGTACTGGCACAAAAACAGACATATAGATAAATGGAACAGAATAGAGAACTCAGAAATAAACCTATGCACCTATAGTCAATTAATCTATGACAAAGGAGGCAAGAATATACAATGGAGAAGAGACAGTTTCTTTAATAAGTGGTGCTGGGAATACTGGACAGCTACTTGTAAAAGAATAATATTAGAACATTATCTAACATTACATATACAAAAATAAACTCAAAATTGATTAAAGATCTAAATAGGAGACCAGATACTATCAAACTCTTAAAAGAAAACATAGGCAGAATACCCTTTGACATAATCTCAGCAATATATTTTAGGATCCACCTCCTAGAGTAATGAAAATAAAACAAAAATAAACAAATGGGAACTAATTAAACTTAAAATCTTTTGCACAGGAAAAGGAACCATAAACAAAACAAAAAGTCAACCCACAGAATGAAGGGAAATATTTGTTCATGGTAACCCTAAAAAAATAGCTAAATATAAAAAGGAGTATGGAATTCAAACATAATACAAATTATAGTCGTAAAATCACAAAGGTAGAGAGCAAAGAAGAAAGGAACAAAAAAGAACTACAAAAACAACCATGAAACAATTAAAGTGACAATAACTACATACCTGTCACTAATTACTTTAAATGTAGATGAACTAAATGCTCTAATCAAAACACATAGGGTGACTAAATAAATAAAAATACAAGTCCCAAAAATATACTGCCTACAGGTGACTCATTCATGTCTAATAAACACCTATACAGACTTAATTCAGGACATTAAAATAGGTACTCCATGCAAATGGAAATAAAAAGAAACCTGGTGTAGCAATATTTTAATTAGACACAATAGACTTTAAAACAAAGACTGTAACAAGAGACAAAGAAGGACATTACATAATGATAAAGGGATCAATCCAACAGATTTAACAATTGTAAATATATATATAGTTACAACATAAAAGCACCTAAATATAAAGCAAATATTAACAAACATTAAGGAAGAAATTGACATTAATACAGTAATAGTAGGGTATTTTAACACCTCATTTACATCATTGGACAGATCATCCAGACAGAAAAATCAATAAGGAAACAGTGGCCTTAAATAACACATTGAACCAGATGGACTTAATATATAAAAATATTATATCTAAACAGCATAATATAAATTTTTTAAGTGTACATGGAATATCCTCCAGGATAGATCACATACTAGGCCGCAAAACAAGTCTCAATAAATTTAAGATTAAAGTCATATCAAGTACCTTTTCCAAACACAACAGTATGAGACTGGAAGTCAACCATAAGAAAAAAACCTGCAAAAATGGCAATCACATGGGGGCCAAACAATATACTACTAAACAAAAATGGGTCACTGAGGAAGTCAAAAAGGAAATAAAAAATACCTAGAGGCAACTAAAATGGAAAAGAAATGATGCAAACTCTATTTGATGCAGCAAAGCTGTTCTGAGAGGAAATTTATAGTGATACAAGCTTACCTTAGGAAACAAGAAAAATCTGAAATAAACGACCTAACCTTACACCTTAATGAACTGGGAAAAGAAAGAAAAAAAAAAAAAAAGCCAAAATTAGTAGAAGAAAATAAATAGTAAACATCAAAGCAGAAATAAATGAAATAGAGGAAAAATGTCAATGAACTAATAACAGGTTCTTTGAAAAGATGAACAAAACTAATAAAACTTTAGGTAAACCAATCAGGACAAAAAGAGGTAGGGCCCAAATAAAGAAAATCAGGAAAGGATGAGGAGAAATTACAATCAACACCACAGAAATGCAAAGGATCATAAAAGAGTACAATGAACAATTATAGGTCAATAAGGGAAACTTTAAAGAAATAGATAAATCCCAAGAAACATGCCAGTAAATGGCAACCCTAAAAGAAATGAATAAATTCCAAGAAACATAGAATGTTCCAAGCTGTATCAGAAAGAAGTAGAATATGAACAGACCAATTACCAGTAATGAAACTGAATCAGTAATCAAAACACTCCCAGCCAACAAAAGTCCAAGACTGGATGACTTCACAGGTGAATTTCACCAAACTTTGAAAGAGCAGGTAACACCTATCTATCTCAAAGTATTCAAAAACAGAATAAAATTGAAGAGGAAAAAATTCTTCTGAGCTCTTTCTACAAGTCCAGCATTAACACAATACCAAAATCAGATACAGACACCACAAATTTTCTTTGTTTTTAAAATTACTAGTCAAAATACCTGAAAATAGATGCAAAAATTTCAGCAAATATTATCAAACTGAATTTAACAATCATTAAAAGGATCATACACCAGGATAAATTGGGATTTATTCCCAGAATGTAAAAATGTTTCAATATTCACACATCAATAAATGTGATAAGACATGAAGAATAAAAATCATATGATCATCTCAATAGATGCACAAAAGGCTTTTGACAAAATTCAACATCCACTTATGATTTAAAAAAAAAAAACCTCTCAACATAGTAGATATAGAGGGAACATATTTTAATATAATAAAGACCATATATGACAAAACCACAGCCAACATCATATGCCTCAGTAAATAGCTGAAAGCATTTCTTCTAAGATCAAGAATGACCACTCTAAACACTTTTACTCAACGTATTATTGAAAGTTCTAGCCAGAGCACTCAGAAAATGAAAAGAAATAAAAGGCATCTAAATTGGAAAGGAAGAAATAAAACTGTTTACTCCTTTCAGCTGATATGATTCTATATATAGAAAATCTTAAAGACACCAGCAAAAACCCATTAAAACTATTAAAGAATTCAGTAAAGTTGCAAGATACAGAATTAACATACAGGGCTTCCCTGGTGGCGCAGTGGTTGAGAATCTGCCTGCCGATGCAGGGGATATGGGTACGTGCCCCAGTCTGGGAAGATCCCACATGCCACGGAGCAGCTGGGCCCATGAGCCATGGCCACTGAACCTGTGCGTCTGGAGCCTGTGCTCTGCAATGAGAGAGGTCACAGCAGTAAGAGGCCCGCGTACAAAAAAAAAAAAAAAAAAAAAAAAAAGAAGAATTAACATACAGAAATCTGTTGTATTTCTACACACTAACAGCAAACTATCAGAAAAAAAAATTAAGAAAACAATACTATTTACAGTCACATCAAAGAGAAAAAAATATAAAGGAATAAACCTAACCAAGGAGGTGAAAGACCTGTACTTGGAAACCTATAAGACACTGATGAAAGAAATTGAGGACAACACCAAAATAATGGAAAGATATACCATGCTCATGGATTGGAAAAATTAGTATTGTTAAAATGCCTACACTACCAAAGGAAATCTACAGATTCAATGCAATCCCTATCAAAATTCCAATGGCATTTCCCAGAGAAGTAGAACAAATAATCCTAAAATTTGTATGGAAACACAAGAGTCCTCAATAGCTGGAACTATCTTGAGACAGGAGAACAAAGCTGGAGGTATCACACCCCCTGATTCAAAACTATACTAAAGGGACTTCCCTGGTGGTGGAGTGGTTAAGAATTCACCTTCCAGTGCAGGGGATGCGAGTTTGATCCCTGGACATGGAACTAGATCCAACATGTATGCCACAACTAAGAGTTCACTTGCCACAGCTAAGGAACCTGAGTACCACAACTAAGGAGCCCACCAGCCACAATTAAGGAGCACGTGTGCCACAACTAAGGAGTTAGTGACCTTTAACTAAGGAGCCCATTTGCCACAACTAATGAGCCCACTGGCCACAACGAAGGAGAACACTTGCCACAACTAAAGGAGCCAGCGAGCTGCAACTAAAGAGCCTGCCTGGCACAACTAAGATGTGGTGCAACAAAAATAAATTTTTTTAAAAAAAACTATACTAAAAAGCTACAATAATCAATACAGTATGGTACTTGCACAAAAACAGGTTCATAGAACAATGGAACAGAATAGAGAGCCCAGAAACAACCCTACACTTGTATGGTCAATTCGTCTATGATGAAGGAGGCAAGAATATACAATGGGCAAAAAAACAGCCCCCTCAATAAATGGTTTAGGTAAAACTGGACAGGTACATACAAAAGAATCAAACTGGACTACTCTTTTTCATTATATATAAAAATAAACTCAAAATGGATTAAAGAAAATTGTAAGACCTGAAACCATAAAACTGAAAGAAGAAGACAAAGGCAGTATGCGCTTTCACATTGATCTTAGTCATATTTCTCTTGAATCTGTCTCCTTAGACAAAGGAAACAAAGCAAAAATAAATAACTGGAGGTTGCACCTCCAATTATATAATAAATAAGTCATAGCCATATAATATACAGCATAAGGAATATAGTCAATGGTATTTTTTTAACTTTGTATGGAGACAGATGGTTACTACAATTATCTTGGTGACCATTTCATAATGTATGCAAATGTCAAATATTTAGGTAGTATACCCAAAGCCAACATAATATTGTACATAAACTATATTTCAATAGTAAAAGATTTACTGAAAGATTCAAGAACAAAAAAGTGTTTCTGTTTGATCCATTAACAGCAGTGTTTAATGTATTATTTTATCTGATTTTTAAGATTTCTTTAAAGGTAATTTATATATATATATTTTCCTTTCTGTAATTTTTTTTCACATTTTTATTGGACTATAATGCTTTAAAATGGTGTGTTAGTTTCTGCTTTATAACAAAGTGAATCAGTTATACATTTACATATATCCCCATATCTCTTCCCTCTTGTGTCTCCCTCCCTCCCACACTCACTATCCCACCCTTCTAGCTGGTCACAAAGCACCAAGCTGATCTCACTGTGCTTTGTGATTACCTCCCACTAGCTATCTGTTTTACATTTGGTAGTGTATATATGTCCATATATACACTACCACTCTCTCACTTTGTCCCAGCTTACCCTTCCCCTTCCCCGTGTGCTCAAGTCCATTCTCTAGTAGGTCTGCATCTTTTTTTTTTTAACATCTTTATTGGAGTATAACTGTTTTACAATAGTGTGTTAGTTTCTCCTTTACAACAAAGTGAATCAATTATACATATACTTATGTTCCCATATCTCTTCCCTCTTGCATCACCCTCCCTGCAACCCTCCCTATCCCACCCCTCTAGGTAGGCACAAAGCACAGAAGTGATCTCCCTGTGCTATGTGGCAGCTTCCCACTAGCTATCTAATTTACATTTGGTAGTGTATATATGTCCCTGCCACTCTCTCACTTCGTCACATCTTACACATCCCTCTCCCCATATCCTCAGGTCCATGCTCTAGTAGGTCTGTGTTTTATTCCCGTCCTACCACTAATCTCCTCATGATATTTTTTTTCTTAGAGTCCATATATTTGTGTTAGAATACGTATTTGTTTTTCTCCTTCTGACTTAATTCACTCTGTATGACAGACTCCAGGTCTATCCACCTCATTACAAATAACTCAGTTTCATTTCTTTTTATGGCTGAGTAATATTCCATTGTATATATGTGCCACATCTTCTTTATCCATTCATCTGCTGATGGACACTTAGGTTGCTTCCATGTCCTGGCTATCGTAAATAGAGATGCAATAAACATTTTGGTACATGACTCTTTTGGAATTATGGTTTTATCAGGGTATATGCCCAGTAGTGGGATTGCTGGGTCATATGGTAGTTCTATTTGTAGTTTTTTAAGGAACCCCCATAATGTTCTCCATAGTGGCTGTATCAATTTATATTTCCACCAGAAGTGCAAGAGGGTTCCCTTTTCTCCACATCCTCTCCAGCATTTATTGTTTCTAGAGTTTTTGATGATGGCCAATCTGACCGGTGTGAGATGATATCTCATTGTAGTTTTGATTTGCATTTCTCTAATGATTAATGATGTCGAGCATTCTTTCATGTGCTTGTTGGCAATCTGTATATCTTCTTTGGAGAAATGTCTATTTAGTTCTTCTGCCCATTTTTGGATTCGGTTGTTTGTTTTTTTGTTATTGAGCTGCCTGAGTTGCTTATAAATTTTGGAGATTAATCCTTTGTCAGTTGCTTCATTTGCAAATATTTTCTCCCATTCTGAGGGTTGTCTTTTGGTCTTGTTTATGGTATCCTTTGCTGTGCAAAAGCCTTTAAGTTTCATTAGATCCCATTTGTTTATTTTTGTTTTTATTTCAATTTCTCTAGGAGATGGGTCAAAAAGGATCTTGCTGTGATTTATGTCATAGAGTGTTCTTCCTATGTTTTCCTCTAAGAGTTTGATAGTCCCTGGCCTTACATTTAGGTCTTTAACCCATTTTGAGTTTATTTTTGTGTGTGGTATTAGGGAGTGTTCTAATTTCATATTTTTATAGGTAGCTGTCCAGTTTTCCCAGCATCATTTATTGAAGAGGCTGTTTTTTCTCCACTGTATATCCTTCCCTCCTTTATCAAAGATAAAGTGACCATATGTGTCTGGGTTAATCTCTGGGCTTTCTATCCTGTTCCATTGATCTATATTTCTGTTTTTGTGCCAGTACCATACTGTCTTGATTACTATAGGTTGTCGTATAGTCTGAAGTCAGGGAGCCTGATTCCTCCAGCTCCATTTTCCGTTATCAAGATTGCTTTGGCTATTCGGGGTCTTTTGTGTTTCCATACAAATTGTGAAATTTTTTGCTCTAGTTCTGTTAAAAATGCAAGTAGTAATTTGATAGGGATTGCATTGAATCTGTAGATTGTTTTGGGTAGTTGAGTTATTTTCACAATATTGATTCTTCCAATCCAAGAACATGGTATATTTCTCCACCTATTTGTATCATCTTTAATTTCTTTAATCAGTGTCTTATAGTTTCTGCATACAAGTCTTTTGTTTCCTTAGGTAGGTTTATTCCTAGATATTTTATTCTTTTTGTTGCAATGGTAAATGGGAGTGTTTTCTTAATTTCCCTCTCCGATTTTTCATCGTTAGTGTATAAGAATGCCAGAGATTTCTGTGCATTAATTTTGTATCCTGTTACTTTATCAAATTCATTGATTAGCTCTGGTAGTTTTCTGGTAACATCCTTAGGATTCTCTATGTAGAGTATCATGTTATCTGCAAACAGTGACAGCTTTACTTCTTCTTTTCCTATTTGGATTCCTTTTATTTCTTTATTTTCTCTGATTGCTGTGGCTAGAACTTCCAAAACTATGTTGAAAAAAAGTGGTGAGAGTGGGCAACCTTGTGTTGTTCCTGATCTTCGTGGAAATGGTTTCAGTTTTTCATCATTGAGAATGATGCTGGCTGTGGGTTTGTCATATATAGCCTTTATTATATTGAGGAAAGTTCCCTGTATGCCTACTTTCTGCAGGGTTTTTATCATAAATGGGTGTTGAATTTTGTCAAAGGCTTTCTCTGCATCTATTGAGATGATCATATGGTTTTTCTCCTTCAGTTTTTTGATATGGTGTATCACGTTGATTGATTTGTGTATATTGAAGAATCCTTGCATTCCTGGATTAAACCCCACTTGATCATGGTGTATGATCCTTTTAATGTGCTGTTGGATCCTGTTTGCTAGTATTTTGTTGAGGATTTTTGCATCTATGTTCATCAGTGATATTGGCCTGTAGTTTTCTTTCTTTGTGACGTCTTTGTCTGGTTTTGGTATCAGGGTGATGGTGGCCTCATAGAATGAGTTTAGGAGTGTTCCTTCCTCTGCTATCTTTTGGGAGAGTTTGAGAAGGATAGGTGTTAGCTCTTCTCTAAATGTTTGATATAATTCGCCTGTGAAGCCATCTGGTCCAGGGCTTTTGTTTTTTGGAAGATTTTGAATCACAGTTTCAATTTCAGTGCTTGTGATTGGTCCGTTCCTATTTTCTATTTCTTCCTGGTTCAGTCTTAGCACGTTGTGCATTTCTAAGAATTTCTCCATTTCTTCCAGGTTTTCCATTTTATTGGCATAGAGTTGCTTGTAGTAATCTCTAATAATCTTTTGTATTTCTGCAGTGTCAGTTGTTACATCTCCTTTTTCATTTCTAATTCTATTGATTTGAGTCTTCTCCCTTTTTTTCTTGATGAGTCCTGGCTAATGGTTTATCAATTTTATTTATCTTCTCAAAGAACCAGTTTTTACTTTTATTGATCTTTGCTATTGTTTCCTTCATTTCTTTTTCATTTATTTCTGATCTGATCTTTATGATTTCTTTCCTTCTGCTAAATTTGGGGTTTTTTGCTCTTCCTTCTCTAATTGCTTTAGTTGCAAAGTTAGGTTGTTTAATCGAGATGCTTCCTGTTTCTTAAGGTATGATTGTATTGCTATAAACTTCCCTCTTTGAACTGCTTTTGCTGTATCCCATAGGTTTTGGGTCGTCGTGTCTCCATTGTCATTTGTTTCTAAGTATTTTTTGATTTCCTCTTTGATTTCTTCAGTGATCACTTCGTTATTAAGTAGTGTATTGTTTAGCCTCCATGTGTTTGTAGTTTTTACAGATCTTTTCCTGTAATTAATATCTAGTCTCATAGCATTGTGATTAGAAAAGATACTTGATACGATTTCCACTTTCTTAAATTTGCCAAGGCTAGATTTGTGACCCAAGATATGATCTATCCTGGAGAATGTTCCATGAGCACTTGAGAAAAATGTGTATTCTGTTGTTTTTGGATGGAATGTCCTATAAATATCAATTAAGTCCATCTTGTGTAATGTATCATTTAAAGCTTGTGCTTCCTTATTTATTTTCATTTTGGATGATCTGTCCATTGGTGAAAGTGGGGTGTTAAAGTCGCCTGTTATGATTGTGTTACTGTCGATTTCCCCTTTTTTGGCTGTTAGTATTTGCCTTATGTATTGAGATGCTCCTATGTTGGGTGCATAAATATTTACAATTGTTATATCTTCTTCATGGATCGATCCCTTGATCATTATGTAGTGTCCTTATTTGTCTCTTTTAATGGTTTTTATTTTAAAGTCTTTTTTGTCTGATATGAGTATTGCTACTCTAGCTTTCTTCTGATTTCCATTTGCATGGAATATCTTTTTCCATCCATTCACTTTCAGTCTGTATGTGTCCCTAGGTCTGAAGTGGGTCTCTTGTAGACAGCATATATATGAGCCTTGTTTTTGTATCCATTCAGCCAGTCTGTGTTTTTTGGTGGGAGCATTTAATCCATTTACATTTAAGGTAATTATCGATATGTATATTCCTATTACAATTTACTTAATTGTTTTGGGTTGTTCTTGTAGGTCTTTTCCTTCTCTTGTGTTTCTGGCCTAGAGAAGTTCCTTTAGCATTTGTTGTAGAGCTGGTTTGGTGGTGCTTAACTCTCAGCTTTTGCTTGTCTGTACAGGTTTTAAATTCTCCATCAAATCTGAATGAGATCCTTGCTGGGTAGAGTAATCTTGGTTGTAGGTTTTTTTTCCTTCATCACTTTAAATATGTCCTGCCACTCCCTTCTGGCTTGTAGAGTTTCTGCTGAAAGATCAGATGTTAACCTTCTGGGCATTCCCTTGTGTGTTATTTGTTGTTTTTCCCTTGCTGCTTTTAATATGTTTTCTTTATATTTAATTTTTGACAGTCTGATTATTATGTGTCTTGGCATGTTTATCCTTGGGTTTATCCTGTATGGGACTCTCTGTGCTTCCTGGACTTGATTGACCATTTCCTTTCCTATATTAGGGATCTTTTCAACTATAATCTCTTCAAATATTTTCTCAGTCCTTTTCTTTTTCTCTTCTTCTTCTGGGACCCCTATAATTCGAATGTTGGTGCATTTAATGTTGTCCCAGAGGTCTCTGAGACTGTCCTCAGTTCTTTTCCTTCTTTTTTCTTTCTTCTGCTCTGCAGTACTTATTTCCACTATTCTATCTTCCAGGTCACTTATCCGTCCTTCTGCCTCAGTTATTCTGCTATTGATCCCATCAAGAGTATTTTTCATTTCATTTATTGTGTTGCTCATCGTTGCTTGCCTCCTCTTTATTTCTTCTAGGTCCTTGTTAACTGTTTCCTGCAATTTGTCTATTCTATTTCCAAGATTTTGAATCATCTTTACTATCATTATTCTGAATTCTTTTTCAGGTAGACTGCCTATTTCCTCTTCATTTGTTAGGTCTGGTGTGTTTTTACCTTGCTTCTTCATCTGCTGTGTGTTTTTCTGTCTTCACATTTTGCTTATCTTACTGTGTTTGGGGTCTCCTTTTTGCAGGCTGCAGGTTCGTAGCTCCCGTTTTTTTTGGTGGCTGTCCCCAGTGGCTAAGGTTGGTTCAGTGTGTTGAGTATGTTTCCTGGTTGGGGGGACTAGTGCCTCTTTTCTTGTAGATGAGGCTGGATCTTGTCTTTCTGTTGGGCAGGTCCATGTCTGGTGGTCTTTATGGGGATGTTGGTAGCCTTATTATGGTTTTAGACAGCCTCTCTTCTAATGGATGGAGCTGTAGACCTGTCTTGCTCTTTATTGAGGATAGCGTGTCCAGCACTGTTCATTGCTGGTCCTTGGGTGAAGCTGGGTCTTGTTGTTGAGATGGAGATCTTTGGGAGATTTTCACTATTTGATATTGCATGGAGCTGTGAGGTCTCTTGTGGACCAGTGTCCTGAGGTTGGTTCTCCCACCTCAGAGAGAGAGCCCTTGTGCCTGGCTGGGGAACCAAGAGCCTTTAATCCACATGGCTCAAAATAAAAGGGAGAAAAAATAGAAAGGAAATAAAAGGAAAGAAGGAAGGAAGGAAGGGAGGGAGGAAGGAAGGAAGAAAGAAGGGAGGAAGGAAGGAGGAATGATAGAAGGAAGCAATGAAGGAAGGAATAAATGAAGGAAGGAAGGAAGCAAGAAAGGAAGGAAGCAAAGAGGAGGGGAAGAAAGGGAGGAAGGAAGAGAGGAAGGAAGGGAGGAAGGAAGGAAGAAAGGAGGGAAGGAGGGAAGAAAGGAAGGAAGAAAGAAAGGGAGAAGACAAAATAAAGTAGGATAAAGTATAGTTATTTAAATAAAAAATAATTATTATGATGAAAAATTTCTATTAAGAAAAAACAAAGAAAAATGGGTTGGTCTAACACTTGGACAAATGGTGAAAGCAAAGCTATACAGACAAAATCTCACACAGCAGCACACACATACACACTCAGAAAAAGAAAAAAGGGGAAAATAATAGTATATCTTGCTCCCAAAGTCCACCTCCTCAACTTGGGATGATTCGTTGTCTATTCAGGTTTTTCACAGATGCAGGGCACTTCAAGTTGATTGTGGAGCTTTAATCCACTGCTCCTGTAGCTGCTGGGATAGAATTCCCCCTCTCCTCTTTGTTCGCACAGCTCCTGGGGTTCAGCTTTGGACTTGGCCCTGCCTCTGCATGTAGGTCATCCTACGGCATGTGCCCTTCACTCAGACAGCATGGGGTTAAAGGAGCAGTTGATTTGGGGGCTCTGGCACAGGCCGGGGGGAGGGAGGGGCATGGATGCGGGGCCAGCCTGCGACAGCAGAGGCCAGCATGACGCTACACCGGCCTGAGCCATGCCGCGCATTCTCCCAGGGAAACTGTCCCTGGATCCCGGGGCCCAGCAGTGTTGGGCTGCACAGGCTCCAGGAAGGGGCAGTGTGGAGAGTGACCTGTGCTCGCACACAGGACTCTTGGTGGTGGCAGCAGCAACCCTTGCATCCTACACTCATTTCTACTGTCCGTGCTGACAGCCGCAGCTCACGTCGTTTCTGAAGCTCCTTTACGCGGTGTGCTTAATCCCCTCTCCTCTCGCACCAGGAGACAAAGAGGCAACAAAAAGTCTCTTGTCTCTTCGGCCTTCTGCCCATTTTGGGGTTGGGTTGTTTCTTTATTTGATATTGAGCTGCATGAGATGCCTGTATATTGTGGAGATTAATCCTTTGTCAGTTGCTTCATTTGCAAATACTTTCTCCCATTCTGAGGGCTGACTTTTTGTCTTGTTTATGATTTCCTTTGCTGTGCAGAAGCTTTAAAGTTTCATTAGGTCCAATTTGTTCATTTTTGTTTTTATTTGCATTTCCCAAGGAGGTGGGTCAAAAAGGTTCTTGCTGTGATGTATGTCATAGAGAGTTCTGCTCTAAGAGTTTTCCTCTAAGCATTTTATAGTGTCTGGCCTTACTTTTAGGTCTTTAATCCATTTTGAGTTTATTTTTGTGTATGGTGTTAGGGAGTGTTCTAATTTCATTCTTTAACATGTAGCTGTCCAGTTTTCCCAGCACCAATTATTGAAGAGGCTGTATTTTCTCTATTATATATTCTTGCCTCCTTTATCAAAGATAAGGTGACCATATGCATGTGGGTTTATCTCTGGATTTTCTCTCCTGATCTATAGATCTATATTTCTGTTTTTGTGCTAGTACCATACTGTCTTGATTAGTGCAGATTTGTAGTATAATCTGAAGTCAGGGAGCTTGATTCCTCCAGTTCTGTGTTTCTTTCTGAAGATTGCTTTGGCTATTGGGGTCTTTTGTGTTTCCATACAAATGGTGAAAATTTTTGTTCTACTTCTGTGAAAAATGCCACTGCTAGTTTGATAGGGATTGCATTGAATCTGTACATTGCTCTGGGTGGTTGACTCATTTTTACAATGTTGACTCTTCCAATCCAAGAACATGGTATATCTTTCCATCTGTTTGTATCATCAGTTTCTTTCATCAGTGTCTTATCATTTTCTGCATACAGGTCTTTTGTCTCCTTAGGTAGGTTTATTCCTAGGTATGCTATTCTTTTTGTTGCAATGGTAAAAAGGAGTGTTTCCTTATTTTTTCTTTCATATTTTTCATCATTAGTGTATAGGAATGCAAGAGATTTCTGTGCATCAATTTTATATCCTGCTACTTTACCAGATTCATTGATTAGCTCTAGTATTTTTCTGGTAGCATCTTTGGGATTCTCTATGTATCATACCATGTCATCTGCAAACAGTGAGAGTTTTGTTTCTTCTTTTCCCATTTGGATTCCTTTTATTTGTTTTCTTCTCTTATTGCCATGGCTAAAACTTCCAAAAACATGTTGAATAATAGTGGTGAGAGTGGGCAATCTTTTTTTCTTCCTGATCTTAGTGAAAATGATTTCAGTTTTTCACCATTGAGAACAATGTCAGCTGCGGGTTTGTCATATATGGCCTTTATTCTATTGTGGTAAGTTCCCTCTATGCCTACTTTCTGGTGAGTTTTTATCATAAAAGGGTGTTGAATTTTCTAAAAAGCTTTTTCTACATCTATTGAGATGATCATATGTTTTTTCTCCTTCAATTTGTTAATGTGGTTTATCACAGTGGAATCTTTGCATTCCTTGGATGAACCCCACTTGATCACGGGGTATGATTCTTTGAATGTTCTGTAGGATTCTGTTTGCTAGTATTTTGTTAAGGATTTTTTCATCGATGATCATCAGTGATATTGCTCTGTAGTTTTCTTTTTTTGTGACATCTTTGTCTGGTTTTAGTACAGCATGATGGTGGCCTCATAAAATGAGTTTAGGAGTGTTCCTCCCTTTGCTGTATTTGGAAAGAGTTTCAGAAGGATAGGTTTTAGCTGTTCTCCAAATGTTTGATAGAATTCACCTGTGAAGCCATCTGGCCCAGGGCTTTTGTTTGAAGATTTTTAATCAGAGTCTGAATTTCAGTGCTTGTGATTGGTCTGTTTATATTTTCAATTTCTTCCTGGTGCAGTCTTGGGAAGTTGTGCTTTTCTAAGAGTTTGTCCATTTCTTCCAAGTTGTCCATTTTATTAACATAGAGTTACTTATAGTAATCTCTCATAATCCTTTTTCTGCAGTGTCAGTTGTTACTTCTTCTTTTTCATTTCCATTTCTATTGATTTGGGTCTTCTCCCTTTTTTTCTTGATGAGTCTCGCTAGTGTTTTAGCAATATTTTTTATCTTCTCAAATAACCAGCTTTTAGTTTTATTGATCTTTGTTATTGTTCCTTTCATTTCTTTTTCATTTACTTCTGATGTGATTTTTATGATTTCTTTCTTTCTGCTAACTTTGGGGTTTCTCTGTTATTTCTCTAGTTGCTTTAGGTATAAGGTTAGCTTGTTTATTTGAGATGTTTCTTATTTCTTGAGGTAGGATTGCATTGCTATAAACTTCCCCCTTAAAACTGCTTTTGCTGCATCCCATAGGGTTGGGGTTGTCGTGTTTTCATTGTCATTTGTTTCTACATATGCTTTTATTTACTCTTTGATATCTTCAGTGATCTCTTGGTTATTCAGTAGTGTATTGTTTACCCTCCTTTTCTTTGTATTTTTACCGTTTATTTCTTGTAATTTATATCTAGTCTGATAGCATGGTTGTCAGAAAATATACTTGATACAATTTCAATTTTCTTAAATTTACTGAGGCTTGATTTGTGACCCAAGATATGATATATCCTGGAGAATGTTCCAAGAGCACTTGAGTAGATAGTATATTCTGTTGTTTTCAGATGGATTATCCTATAAATATCAATAAAGTCCATCTTGTTTAATATATCATTTAAAGCTAATGTTTCCTTTTTTATTTTCATTCTGGATGATCTGTCTATTGGTGAAAGTGCTGTTAAACTCCCCTATTATTATTGTGTTACTGTCAATTTCCCCTTTTATGGCTGTTAGTATTTGCCTTATGTATTGAGGTGCTCCTATATTGGGTCCATAAATATTTACAATTGTTATGTCTCCTTGGTTTTATCCCTTGATCATTATATAGTGTCCTTCTTTGTCTCTTGTAATAGTCTATTTTAAAGACTATTTTGTCTGATATGACAATTGCTACTCTAGCTTTCTTTTGATTTCCATTTGCATGGAATATATTTTTTCATCTCCTCACCTTCAGTCTGTATGTGCCCCTAGGTCTGAAGTTTCTCTCTTGTAGACAGCATATATATGGGTCTTGTTTTTGTATCCATTCAGCCAATCTATGTCTTTCAGTTGGAGCATTTAATCCATTTACATTTGAGGTTGTTATCGATATGTGTGTTCCTATTACCATCTTCTTAATTGTTTTGGGTTTGTCATTGTTGGTCTTTTTCTCTTCTTGTGTTTCCTGCCTAGAGATGTTCCATTAGGTTTTGTTGTAAAGCTGGTTAGGTGTTCCTGAATTCGCTTAGCTTTTGATTGTCTGTTAAGATTTTAATTTCTCTGTCAAATCTGAATGAGATCTTTGCTGGCTAGAGTAATCTTGGTTGTGGGTTTCTCTCTTTCATTACTTTAAATATGTACTGCCACTCTCTTCTGGCTTGCAGAATTTCTGATGAAAGATCAGCTGTTAACATTATGATGATCCCCTTGTATCCTATTTGTTGCTTTCCCCTCGCTGCATTTAATAGTTTTTGTTTGTATTTAATTTTTGATAGTTTGATTAATGTGTCTTGGCCTTTTTCTCCTTGGATTTATCCTGTATGGTACTCTCTGTGCTTCCTGGAGTTGACTGACTATTTCATTTCCCATATTAGGGAAGTTTTCATCTATAATCTCTGCAAATATTTTCTCTGTCCCTTTCTTTTTCTCTTCTTCTTGGATCCCTATAATTTGAATGATGGTGCATTTAATGTTGTCCCAGAGGTCTCTGAGACTGTCCTCAATTCTTTTCATTACTCTTTCTTTATTCTCCTCTGTGGTTATTATTTCCACTATTTTATCTTCCAGATCACTGATCTGTTCTACTGCCTCAGTTATTCTGCTATTAATTCCTTCTAGAGAATTTTTAATTCCTTTTATTGTGTTTTCAATCATTGTTTATTTGCTATTTAGTTCTTCTTGTTCCTTGTTAAATGTTGTATTTTCTCCAATCTATTTCCAAGATTTTGGATCATCTTTACTATCATTACTCTGAATTATTTTTCAGGTAGACTGCCTATTTCCTCTTCATTTATTTGGTCTGGTGGATGTTTATCTTGCTCCTTCATCTGCTGTTTATTTCTCTGTCTTCTCATTTTGCTTAACTCACTGTGTTTGGGGTCTCCTTTTCACAGGTGCATGTTTGTAGTTCCCTTTGTTTTTGGTAATTGCCCCAGTGACTAAAGTTGGTTCAGTGGGTTGTGTAGTCTTCTTGGTGGAGGGGGCTAGTGTCTGTGTTTTGGCGGATGAATCTTGATCTTGTCTTTCTGTTGGGCAGCCCCACATCAGGTGGTGTATTTTGGGGTGTCTGTGAACTTATTTTGATTTTAGGCTGCCTCTGTACTAATGGGTGGGTTTGTGTTCCTTTCTTGCTAGTTGTTTGGCATAGGGTGTCCAGCACTGTAGCTTGCTCATCATTTAGTGGAGCTGGGTCTTAGCATTGAGACTGGGATCTCTGAGTTTACATTCACTGTTTGATATTACATGGGGTCAGGATGTCTCTGGTGGACCAATGTCCTGATGTTGTATCTCTAACCTCAGAGGTTCAGGCTTGACACTCGGTTAGAGCACCAAGAGTCTCAGTCAGCCAGCTCAGAAGAAAAGGGAGAAAAAAAATAAAGTAAGAAAGAAAAAAGATATAATATAAAATTATTAAAATATAAAAATTTTAAAATTAATTTAAAAAGGAATAAAACAAAGAGAGAGCAACTAAACTGAAAACAAATCCACCAATGATAATAAGCACTAAAATCTATACTAAAAAAAAAAAGACAGACAGAACCCTAGGACAAATGGTAAAAGCAAAACTATACAGACAAAACCACGCAAAGAAGCATACACATACTCACTCACAAAAGGAAAAAAAGGAAAAAAAAAATATATATATATAAAAGGAAGAGAGCAACCAAATCAATAAACAAATATAACAGTGATAATAAACTCCAAATACCAAACTAAGATAAACATAAAACCAGAAACAAATTAGATGTAGAAAGCAAACCCCAAATCTACAGTTGATTCCAAAGTCCACCACCTCAATTTTGGGATGATTTGTTGTCTATTCAGGTATTCCACAGATGCAGAGTACATCAGTTTGATTGTGGAGATTTAATCCACTGCTCCTGAGGCTGCATGGAGAGATTTAACTTTCTCTTCTTTTTTCTCACAGCTCCTGGGGTTCAGCTTTGGATTTGGCCCTGCCTCTTCTTGTAGGTTGCCTGAGGGCATCTCTGCCCTGCCCAGACAGGACAGGGTTAAAGAAGCAGCTGATTAGGTGGATCTGGCTCACTCAGGCCAGGGAGTGAGAGGGGAATGGAATGCAGGGTGAGCCTGCAACAGCAGAGGCTGGAATGACGCTGCAATAGCCTGAGGCATGATGTGTGTTTTCCTGGGGAAGTTGTCCATGGCACTGGTGAGCTGCACAGTCTCCCTGGAGGGGAGTTGTGGATAGTGACTTGTACTTACACACAAGCCTTTATTGGCTGCAGCATCATCCTTAGTGTCTCATATCCATCTCTGGTGTCCGTGCTGATAACCATGACTCACACCCATCTCTGGAGCTTGTTTAGGTGGTGCTCTGAATCCTCTATCCTCATGACCTGGAACAATAGTCTCTTGCATCTTAGGCAGTTCCAGACATTTTCCTGGACTCCCTCCTGGCTAGCTGTGGCACACTAGCCCCCTTCAGCCTGTGTTCATGGAGCCAACCCCAGTCCTCTCTGTGGGGTATGACCTCCAAAGCCCAAGTCTCAGCTCCCAGTCCCCACCTGCCCCAGTGGTGACCAGAGAAGCCTCTCAGGCTGGTGAGAGATGGTTGGCACTGATCCACTGTGTGGGAATCTCTCCACTTTGCCCTCTGCACCCCTGTTGCTGTGCTCTTCTTCATGTCTCCAAAGCTTCCCCCCTGCCCACCCACCGTCTCTGCCAGTGAAGGGGTTTCCCCATGCATGGAAACTTTTCCTCCTTCACAGCTCCCTCCCAGAGGTGCAGGTCACATCCTTATTCTTTTGTCTCTGTTTTTTCGTTTTTCTTTTTCCCTACCCAGGTACGTGGGGAGTTTCTTGCCTTTTGGGAAGTCTGAGGTCTTCTGCCAACATTCAGTAGGTGTTCTGTTGAAGTTGTCCCACATGTAGATGTATTTTTTATATATTTGTGGGGAGGAAGGTGATCTCCACATCTTACTCCTCTGCCATCTTGAAGTTATCCCAACATGTGTTTTTGACTACTCTAGCAAGATAGCAGAGTTAATTGTGCCACTAATCCAGATGAATAGATGAAAATTAGGGTTAAATGAACACACTTACTGATGGGAAAAAAAGCTAAAATATATTCCCATATATTCATGGTTTAGTTCTGGCTAATATTACTTTGGGTGGTCTTCTGTAATTTTGTTTGCAACTTTTTACTTTGAAATTCAGTAATTAGTGGAAGGCCACATGATGGGTTACTTCGTTGGTGCAACTTTCAAGTGAAGGTATGTCTTACCTTTTATCAGTGACAATATTGGGCAATGTCTTAAGATATTTTGGGTTGTCACAACTATAGATGAGTGCTACAGACACATAGGGGGTAGAGGTCAGGGATGTTGTCAAACATCTTCCAATACACTGGACACCTGTTCCAGCCAAGAATTACCTATGCCTAAAGTTTAATAATACTGAGGTTGATAAAACCTGTCCTGTATTTATGACAGGTTGGAGTTAACCCCCACATCTTTGATCATAAATAAGTTTAATACTCTCTAATCTTTTGGCTCTCAAAACCAGCCTGATACCAATACAGAAAGCATTAAAAGAAAAATTTTTGTGGCTGCCAGGTGTTTGAAAGGTGTTTAAAAGTATAATAAACACGGGCATCACTGCTCAATTACAATTGAAACATTGATATATACTCATTGATCCTGTTGTATGTTTGGCATTAAAGCATGATATGATAAATGGTCACATAATTAATTATTTCACTACAGCTTCAACATTTAAAACACAGTTTTGGAAGCAATTAATCCAAAGTGGATTATAACTTGGGAAGGACTGTGATAAATAAAATGTCAAAATCTTTGACATAGAAGTCTAACAGTTTCCAGCACAGGTATGCTCTCCTATTACATGAATATCCCCACCCTCACCAACTGTTTCCCGTCTCTTCTTTTCATTTTATTCTTCATTTTGTGCCTTTTCCTCCTCCTGTCTTCCTGCCCCCACTTCTTTTTTCCTGATTCCTCCACCTTCCCACTTCAATTTCAAAATCTCTCCTGCCCCCTCTCACCATGCCACTTCCCCTACCCTTGTGTCTTTTGAAAATAATTCAGTGATGTCTCAGGAATACTAGCACACTCACCTAATTCAGCCAAGTGCAGGACTCTGTGTGAATTCAAGCCATGTGCTGAAGTGTCTTGGTGATCCGTATGGGTGTCAGGCCTTGGCCTCTGGGATGGGAGAGGCAAGTTCAGGACTTTGGTCCACTAGAGACCTCCTGGATCCATGTAATATCACATGGAAAAAGGTCTCCCAGAGATCTCCAGCTCCAGCTACACTCAACAACCAACAAGCTACAGTGCTGGACAGTGTATGGCAAACAACTAACAAGACAGGAACACAACCCTTCCTATTAGGAGAGAGGCTGCCTAAAACCATAATAAGTTCACAGGTACCCCAAAACACACCAATGGATATAGTCCTTCCCACCAAAAAGACAAGATCCAGTTTCATCCACCGGAACACAAGCACCAGTCCCCTCCACAAGGAAGCCTACACAACACACTGATCCAACCTTAGCCACTGGGGGCAGACATCAAAAACAATGGCAACTACAAAAAGGTAGCCTGCAAAAAGAAGACCCCAAACACATTAAGTTAAGCAAAATGAAAAGACAGAGAAATACACAGCAGATGAAGGAATGAGATAAAAACTCACCAGACCAAATAAATGAAGAGAAAATAGGCAGTCTACCTGAAAAATAATTCATAGTAAAGATAGTAAAGATGATCTAAAACCTTGGAAATCAAATGGAGAAAATAAAAGAAATGTTTAACAAGGACCTAGAAAAACTAAAGAGGAAACAGTCATGAACAACACAATAAGATAAATTAAAAGGTCCCAAAAGGAATCAAAAGCAGACTAACTGAAGTAGAAGGATGGATAAGTGACCTGGAAGATAAAATAGTGGAAATAACTACCACAGAGAATCAGGAATGTAAAGAATTGAGGACAGTCTCAGAGACCTCTGGGACAACATTAAACACACCAATATTTGATTTATAGGGGTCCCAGAAAAACAAGAGAAAAAGAAAGGGATTGAGAAAATATTTGAGGAGATTATAGTTGAAAAGTTCCCTAATATAGGAAAGGAAATAATCAATCAAATCCAGGAAGTACAGAGTCCCATACAGGATAAATCCAAGGAGAAACACGCCAAAGCACATATTAATCAAACTATCAAAAAATAAATACAAAGAAAAACTATTAAAAGCAGCAAGGGGAAAGCAACAAATCACATACAAGAGAATCCCCATAAGGCTAACAGCTGATCTCCCAACAGAAACTCTGCAAGCCAGAAGGAAGTGGCAGGACATATTTAAAGTGATGAAAGGGAAAAACCTACAAACAGGATTACCCTACCCAGCAAGGATCTCATTCAGATTCAACGCAGAAAATAAAACCTTCACAGACAAGCAAAAACTAAGAGGATTCAGCACCACCAAACCAGCTTTACAACAAAACCTAAAGGAACTTCCCTAAGCAGGAAACACAAGAGAAGGAAAAAGTCTACAACAACAAATGCAAAACAATTAAGAAATTGGTAATAGGAACACACATATTGATAAGTACCTTAAATTTAAATGGATTAAATGCACCAACCAAAAGACATAGACTGGCTGAATGGATACAAAAACAAGACCCATATATATGCTGTCTACAAGAGACCCAATTCAGACTTAGGGACCTATACAGAATGAAAGTGAGAGGATGGAAAAAGATATTCAATGCAAATGGGAATCAGAAGGAAGCTGGAGTAGCAATTCTTATATCAGACCAAATAGACTTTAAAATAAAGACTATTACAAGAGACAAAGAAGGACACTACATAATGATCAAAGGATCATTCCAAGAAGATATAACAATTTTAAATATTTATGCACCCAACAAAGGAGCACCTCAATACCTAAGGCAAATGCTAACAGTCATAATAGGGAAGATCGACAGTAACACAGTCATACTACGGGACTTTAACACCCCACTTTCACCAATGGACAGATCATCCAAAATGAAAATAAATAAGGAAACACAAGCTTTAAATGGTACATGAAAAAAGATGGACTTAATTGATATTTATAGGACACTCCATCCAAAAACAACAGAATACACTTTCTTCTCAAGTGCCAATGGAACAATCTCCAGGAGAGATCATATCTTGCGTCACAAAGCAAGCCTTGGTACATTTAAGAAAATTGAAATTGTATCAAGTATATTTTCCATCCACATGTTATAAGACTAGGTATCAATTACAGGAAAAAAAAGTGGTAAAAAGTACAAAAACACATGGAAGCTAAACATTACATTACTAAATAACTACGAGATCAGTGAAGAAATCAAAGAAGAAATCAAAACATGCCTAGAAAAAAATGACAATGAAAAAACGATGGCACAAAACCTATAGGATGCAGAAAAAGCTGTTCTAAGAGGCAATTTTATAGCAATACAATCCTACCTCAGTAAACAAGAAACATCTCAAATAAACATCTTACCTTACACATATAGCAATTAGAGAAGGAAGAACAAAGAAACCACAAATTTAGCAGAAAGAAGGGAAAAATAAAGATCAGGTCAGAAATAAGTGAAAAAAGAAATGAAAGAAACAGTAGCAAAGATCAATTAAACTAAGAGCTGGTTCTTTGAGAAGATAAACAAAAATGATAAACCATTTGCCAGACTCATCAAGAAACCAAAAGGAGAAGACTCAAATCAAGAGAATTGGAAATGAAAAACAAGAAGCAACAACTGATACTGCAGAAAAAGAAAAGACCATGAGAGATTACTACAAGCAACTATATGCCAATAAAATGGAAAACCAGGAAGAAACAGACAAATTTTTAGAAAAACACAACCTTCTGAGACTGAACCAGGAAGAAATTGAAAATACAAACAGACCAAACACAAGCACTGAAATTGAGACTGTGATTGAAAATCTTCCAACAAACAAAAGTCCAGGACCAGATGGCTTCACAGGAAAATTCTATCAAACATTTAGAGAGAGGTAGCACCTTTCCTTCTCACACCCTTCCAAAATACAGCAGAGGGAGGAACACTCCCAAACTCATTGTATGAGGTCACCATCACCCTGATACCAAAACCAGACAAAGATGTCACAAAGAAAGAAAACTACAGGCCAATATCACTGATGAACACAGATGTAAAAATCTTCACCAAAATATTAGCTAACAGGATCCAGCAGCAAATTAAATGGATTATACACTGTAGTCAAGTGGGGTTTATCCTAGGAATGCAAGGATTCTTCATTATATGCAAATAGATCATTGTGATAAACCATATTAAAAAATTGAAGGAGAAAAAACATATGATTATCTCAGTAGATGCATAAAAAGCTTTTGATAAAATTCAACACCCATTTATGATAAAAACCCTCTAGGAAGTAGGCATAATGAGAACTTACCTCAACATAATAAAAGCCGTATATGACAAACCCACAGCCCACATCATTCTCACTGGTGAAAAACTGAAACCATTTCCTCTAAGATAAGGAAAAAGACAAGATTGTCCACTGTCACAATATTATTCAACATATTTTTGGAAGTTTTAGCCACAGAAGTCAGAGAAGAAAAATAAATAAAGAAATCCAAATCAGAAAAGAAGTAAAACTGTCACTGTTTGCACATGACATGATACTATACATAGAGAATCACAAAGATGTTACCAGAAAACTACTAGAGCTAATCAATGAATTTGGTAAAGTAGCAGGATACAAAATTAAGGCACAGAAATCTCTTGCATTCCTACACAGTAATGATGAAAAAACTTAAAGAGAAATTAATGAAATACGCTCATTTACCATTGCTACAAAAAGAATAAAACATCTAGGAATAAATGTACCTAGGGAGAAAAAAGACCTGTATGCAGAAAACGATAAGACACTGATGAAAGAAATTAAAGATGATGCAAACAGATGGAGAGATAGCCCATGTTCTTGAAGTGGAAGAATCAACATTGTGAAAATGACTATACTATCCAAAGCAATCTACAGATTTAATGCAATCCCTATCAAACTTCCAATTGCATTTTTCACAGAACTAGAACAAAAAGTTTAACAGTTGGTATGGAAACACAAATGACCCTGTATAGCCAATGTAATCTTGAGAAAGAGACACGGAGCTGGAGGAATCAAGCTCCCTGCCGTCAGACTATACTACAAAGCTACAGTAATGAATACAGCATGGTACTGGCACAAAAACAGAAATATAGATCGATGGAACAGGACAGAAAACCCAGAGATAAACCCATGCACATATGGTCACCTTATTTTTGATAAAGGAGGCAAAAATATACAGTGGAGAAAATACAGCTTCTTGAAGAATTTGTGCTGTGAAAACTGGACAGCTGCATGTAAAAGAATGAAATTAGAACATTGCCTGATATCATACACAAAAATTAACTCAGAATGGATTAAAGACCTAAATATAGGGCTTCCTTTGGTGGCGCAGTGGTTGAGAGTATGCCTGCTGGTGCAGGGGACATGGGTGCATGCCCCGGTCCAGGAGGATCCCACATGCTGTGGAGTGGCTGGGCCCATGAGCCATAGCCACTGAGCCTGCACGTCTGGAGCCTGTGCTCCACACTGGGAAAGGCCATGGCAGTGAGAAGTCCACTTACCACACACACAAAAAAAAGACCTAAATGTAAGGCCAGACACTATAAAACTCTTAGAGGAATACTTAGACCAGAATACCCTATGACATAAATCACAGCAAGATCCTTTATGACCCACCTCCTAGAGAAATTGAAATAAAAACTAAAATAAACAAATGGGACCTAATGAAACTTAAAAGCTTTTGCACAGCAAAGGTAAGCATAAAGAAGACAAAAGACAAACCTCAGAATTGCAGAAAATATTTTCAAAAATCTCCAAAATTTACAAGCAGCTCATACAGCTCAATATCAAAAAAACAAACAACCCAACCCAAAAATGAGAAGAAGATCTAAATAGACATTTCTCCAAAGATATACATATTGTCAAGAAACACATGAAAGGATGCTCAACATCACTAATCATTAGAGAAATGCAAATCAAAACTTCAATGAGGTATCACCTCACACTTTTCAGAATGACCATCATCAAAAATTCTATAAACAATAAATGCTGGCTAAGGTGTGGAGAAAAGGGAACCCTCCTGCACTGTTGGTGGAAATGTAACTTGATACAGCCACTATGGAGAACAGTATGGAGGTTCCTTACAAAACTGCAAATAGAACTACCATATGACCCAGCAGTCCCACTACTGGACATATACCCTGAGAAAATCATAATTCAAAAAGAGTCATGTACCCCAATGTTCATTGCAGGTCTACTTACAATAGCCAGGACATTGAAGCAACTTAAGTGTCCATTGACAGATGACTGAATAAAGAAGTGGCACATATCACTCAGTCATAAAAAGAAATGAAATTGAGTTATTTATAGTGAAGTGGATAGACCTAGAGTCTGTCATGCAGAGTGAAGTCAGAAAGAGGAAAACAAATACTGCATGCTAACACATATATATGGAATAAAAAAAAATGTTCTGAAGAACCTATGGGCAGGACTGGAATAAAGACACAGATGTAGAGAATGGACTTGAGGACATGGGGAGTGGGTAGGGTAAGCTGGAATGAGGTGAGAGAGTGGTATGTATATATATACACTGCCAAATGTAAAGTAAATAGCTAGTGGGAAGCATCTGCATAACACAGGGAGATCAGATCAGTGCTTTGTGACCACCTAGGGGGTGGGTGGGATAAGGTGGGTGGGAGGGAGACACAAGAGGGAGGAGATATGGTGATATACATTTATGTATAGCTGATTCACTTTGTTATAAAGTAGAAACTAGCACACCATTGTAAAGCAATTATACTGCAGTGAAGATGTTTAAATTAAAAAGTGCCAAGAATATACGAAGGAGAAGAGACACTCTCTTCAATAAATGGTGCTTGGTAAACTGGACAGCTACACATAAAAGAATGAAACTAGAATATTTTCTAACACCGTACACAAAAATAAACACAAAATGTTTTAAACACCTAAATATAAGACCAGATACTATAAAATCCTTAGAGGAAAACATAGGTAAAACACTCTTTGACATAAATTGCAGCAAGATCTTTTTGGATCCACATCCTAGAGTAATGAAAATGAAAACAAAAATAAACAAATGGGACCTAATTAAACTTGAAATCTTTTGCACAACAAAGGAAACCAGAAAACAAACAAAAACAACCCACAGAATGGGAGAAAAGACTTGCAAATGAAGCAACAAACAAGGGATCAGTCTCCAAAACATTCAAACAGCTCACGCAGCTCAATATCAAAAACAAACAAACCAATAAAAAAATTAGCAGAAAATCTAAATAGACATTTCTCCAAGGAAGACATACAGATGGCAAAAGAACATGAAAAGATGCTCAACATCACTAATTATTAGAGAAATGTAAATCAGAAGTAGAATGAGGTATCACCTCACACAGGTCAGAATGACCATCATCAAAAAGTCTACAAACAATAAATCTTGGAGAAGGTGTGGAGAAAAGGGAGCTCTCCTACACTGTTGGTGGAAATGAAATTGGCACAACCATTAAGGAGAACAGGACAGAAGTTCCTTACAAAACTAAAAACAGAGCTACCATATGATCATGCAATCCCACTCCTGTGCCTATATCTGGAGAAAACCATAATTTGAGAAGATGCATGCACCCTGGTGCTCTTTGCAGCATGATTTACAAGAGCCAAGACATTGAAGCAATCAAAATGTTCATCTACAGATGAATGGATGAAGAAGATGTGGTATACACACACACACACACACACACACACACACACACAATGGAATATTACTCAGCCACAATAAAGAATGAAATAATGCCATATGCAGCCACATGGATAGACCTAGAGATTATCCTATTAAGTGAAGTAAATCAGACAAAGACAAATATTATATGATATCACTTATATGTGAAATCTGAAAAAAAGTACAAATGAACTTATTTACAAAACAGAAACAGACTCACAGATTTTGAAAACAAACTTGTGGTTACCAAAGGGGAAAGGTGGGGGGAGGGATAAATTAGAAGTGTGGTGTTAGCATATATGCAGTACTATATATAAAATAGATAATTTAAAAGGACCTACTGTATAGCACAGAGCACTCTACTCAATATTCTGTAATAACCTATATTGGAAAAGAATCTGAAAAAGAATGGATATATGTACATGTATACTTGAATCTCTTTGCTGTACACCTGACACTAACACAACATTGTAAATCAAATATACTCTAATATAAAATAACATTTTAATTAGAAATTGAAAAAAGAATATACACACACACACACAATGGATTATTCCTTGGCCATAAAAAATAATGAAATAATGCTATTTGCAGCAACATGGATAAACCTAGAGATTATCATACTAAGTGAAGTTAGTCAGATAGAGAAACACAAATATCATATGATATTGATTATATATGGAAAATTTTAAAAATACAAATGAATTTAATATTTACAAAACAGAAATAGACATATAGACATAGAAAATAAACTTATGGTTATGAAAGAGGATGTGGATGGGGTGTGGAGAGTGATAAATTAGGAGTTTGTGATTAACATATACATACTACTAAATATAAAATAGGTAAGCAATAAGGACCTACTGTATAGCACAGGGAACTCTACTCAATAACCTATAATGGAAAAAAATCTGAAAAAGTATATGTATAATTGTATATGTATAATTGAATCACTTTGCTGAACCACTGAAACTAACACAACATTGTAAATCAACTATACTCCAATTACGTATATATATATTTATATATATATGTAAATTCCTTCTGAAAATTAGAGGTTCAGTAAACACCAAATTATTACTTTTCAAACAAATTTCTTTTTAATCTATGTTTGAATTATTGTAATTTGTGTCAGCAAAATATTATTTTTCAAACTAGTTCATGTTCCTGAAGCAATTTGAGTTTCAGTATGGGTAAAGAAGAAAGAATAGAAGAGGCTTACCTTTGAAATATTATAATAATATTTAATATTAGTTTAACAAATGAAAACACAAAAATAGTAATTCAATACTATTCTTAATGTGAAGCCTTTATTAAATAAATACAAATAGTGTTAGTTACATTTCACACTATTTTGTTTCACAAAGTGTAAATGTATCAACTAGGTGAAAACTTTAAAAATATGTTCTCTTTTTTTTGTAAATTGATGATAAAATGCTAAATATTTAGAATGATATCAAGGAATCCATTTTTATGTATTCCTTGATTACTGTTTTGAGTCATTGATAAAGGCATACTGACTTGGAGTAATAAACTTTAATTTTTGGTAAAAAAAAGAAAAACTTCATGGAAAAGGAAAAGAAAATATCTCATTTTATATTAATCATTCAATATATTGTAACACATTGGGTTAAATATATTATTAAAATATATTATTAAATTATTTTAATCTGCTTTTAAAATATTTTTAAATTAATGCTTTTATAAAGTTAAAATTTGCTAGATTAATTAAAATTAAAACTTTCTATAAATGAAAAAGTAATTTCTAGAAAATTAAAAATATAAAATAATATATTTTGATTAGTCTGCTCTAAAGCATTTTGATGTAATGGTATTCTCTGAAGGGTAGACTAGAGGATATAACAAAATCATACATTTCGTTGGAAAGGACTTAAAAACTCATCCATTTCAACCACCCATTTTTTCCAGAATTTACTTATTCCAGGACTGCAATCTAGAATTAGGTTGTGGCAAGAGCTACATGAAACCCTGAATGAAATGTGAGGTGGTTGATGGGAGAAAGTCCTGAGGCAAAGGCAGAAGAGTCAAACTAACATAAGGTTGTACTGAACCAGGCTAAGCTATGGTGCAGGAAGTCATTTTGTACACCACACACTGAAGGAGGAAAAAATTTGAACACCCAAATGTAAAGACTCAGAAGGTGGATGGGAAGGTTATAAAAAGATGGAGGAGCAGCAAGGAAGGGTTGCAGTGCATTTGTGTTTGGAAAAGTCTTGCCATCTCATGATTCAGTCACTCCATCCTTTTTATCAGGCAGCTTGGCACATTCCAGAGCATATCTTAAAGGTATATCTTTTTCAATTTTTCATGTAATATAGTAATAATACTACTAATAAAATGTTATTAGTTTAGTATGAATAATAACAATTAATGACTACTTATTATAAGTCAGGCTCTCTGCTTAAGCTCTTAAATTCATAATATCTTTTATAAATATTTATTTGATATAAGGAATTTAAAAATTGATCCATCTGAGACTTAGTAAGGTAAATGATTTATTTAAGGTCATACAGCAAGCAAGAGGTGCATTGCAGTAGAGAGGGGAGTTGAAGGGGTGGGCTGTAATTTAAATTCAGATTGTCTAATTCCAAAGTTCAAGCTCTTCAGCATAACAAGATACTATATTTAAAATGTGTAGAATGGAGTATCTAGGAAATGCTTTAAAAATTTTATTGATAGGCAACTCAATACCTGTTAGGATGCTCTTTCACTTTTTCAATTTTTATTAGAAAAATTACAAAAACTCGAAAAATAAAAAATCAAAACAAATCACTGTGAATTGTTCATCCAGCTCAACACCATCTAAATGTATCATAATTGTTTCTGCACTACACCACCCATATTTGTTTCTGTATTTTAAAGGAAATCATAGATGTCGTATCATTTCATTCCTAAATATTTCATTATATATATATAATGACTTTAGAATTTTCTTATATTACCACAAAGCATTATTTATATAACATGATTAATAACAGTTTCTTACAATAATCTAATAAATTTATTTTTAAATCTCCCCCCCAACTACCTAAAAATGTCTTTTTATAATCAATTTGTTTGAATCAGAATCCAATGATGTTCTGCTCATTATTTTGGTTGTTATGTATCCTAATTATCTTTAGGTCCCTTTTAATCTAGACTAGAAATTTCTTCCTTTCCCTGTTTTGTTTATGATATTGACTTGCTGAAAACAATTCAGCAGTTATCTTGAAAAATGTTCTACATTCTAGAATTGCCTGATTTCTTCCTTATGGTAGCAAACACACCTGTTCCTTGCTTAACTATTCTCTATATCTCCTGAACACATGAAGTTAAATCTAAAGACTTGGTAAGGCTAGATTCATTATTTTCCTCTGGCCTGAATAAGTAGTCTGTCCACTCATACTACATCAAATCAGAAAATTTATAATTTTTTATTGTCACAATTTTCTTGATGTAAAAGTGATCAAAATGTTCAGGTTTGAACTTCCTGATCCTTTCATTGTAAGTCACCCAATCACCTATATATTTATTGATTTTATTAACTGAATCAATGAAAATTTAGTAAAGAAACAAACAACAAAAAAACCCCCTGAGACATTCTTTCCATCATAATACTACAGGTTTATTATAGGAATTTGTCAGACGCAAATGAGGGAGGAACTGGAGAGAAAAAAGTCTGGAAAGGAGGTGTCAGGATGAAAGAAACAATCAGTAAAAAATCTGTCTGAAATTCTGTACCAAGGAGATCGGAGAAGGCATATGTGGACAGCCAAGGAAGCTGAATAAAAAGAGAGAAGGAAAAGTAGGAGAAGTAGATGGAATCTCTGGGAAATGATGCCTCTCTGTAGCATTCACATCTGTGATCTGCAGTCCCAAAATTTTGGTGAGCCTGGGGACACTGTTTGTTTTTTAAATTAATTTTTGTTGGAATATATTTGATTTACATGTTGCATTAGTTTCAGGTGTACAGCAAAGTGAATCAGTTATACATATACATATATCCACTATTTTTATATTATTTTCCCATATAGGTCTTTAGAGTATTGAATAGAGTTCCCTGTGCTATACAGTATGTTCTTATTAGTTATTTATTTTATATATGGTATGTGCACATGTCAATCCCAATCACCCAATTTACCCCCTGCCCTTTCCCACTTGATAACCATAAATTTGTTTTCTACATCTATGACTATATTTCTGCTTTGTAAATAAGTTCATTTGTACTATTTTTTAAGATTCCACACATAAGCAATTTCATGTGATATTTGTCTTTCTCTGTCTGACTTACTTCACTCACTATGACAATTTCTAGGCCCAACCATGTTGCTGTAAATGGCATTCTTTCTTTTTTTTTTTGACTCGGTAATATTCCATTATATATATGTACAATATCTTCTTTGTCCATTCCTCTGTTGATGGACATTTCAGTGGTTTCCACGCCCTGGATATTGTAATTAGTGCTGCAATGAATATTGGGGTGCATGTATCTTTTCAAATTATGGTTTTCTCCAGATATATGCCCAGGAGTGGCATTGCTGGATCATATGGTATCTCTTTTTTTAGTTTTTTAAGGAACCTCTATACTGTTCTTCATAGTGGCTGTACCAATTAAATTCCCACCAACAGGGATAGAAAGTTCCCTTTTCTCCACACCATCTTCAGCATTTATTGTTTGTAGATAGTTTGATGATGGCAATTCTGACCAGTGTGAGGTGATACCTCATTGTAGTTTTAATTTGCATTTCTCTAATGATTAGTGATGTTGAGCATCCTTTCATGTGTTTGTTGACAATCTGTATATATTGAGGCACATGAGCTGTTTGTATGTTTTGGAGATTAATCCCTTGCTGCTTGCTTCATTTGCAAATATTTTCTCCCATTCTGAGGATTCTCTGTTTTGTTTATAGTTTCCTTTGCTGTACAAAAGGTTTTAAGTTTAATTAGGTCCCATTTGTTTATTTTGGTTTTCATTTTAATTACTCTAGGAGGTGGAACAAAAAATATCTTGCTGTGATTTATGTCAAAAAGAGTGTTCTGCCTGTTTTCCTCTAAGAGTTTTACAGTGTATGGCCTTACATTTAGGTCTTTAATCCATTTTGAGTTTATTTTTGTGTATGGTGTTAGGGAGTGTTCTAATTTCATTCTTTTACATGTAGTTCTCTAGTTTTCCAAGCACCAATTATTGAAGAAGCTATCATTTCTCTATTGTATATTCTTGCCTCCTTTGTCATAGATAAGTTGACCACAGGTGTGTGGGTTTATCTCTGGAGTTTCTATCCTGTTCCATTGATCTATATTTCTGTTTTTGTGCCAGTACCATTTAACTTTGTATCATAGTTTGACGTCAGGGAGTCTTATTTCTCCAGCTCCGTGTTTCTTTCTCAAGATTGCTTTGGCTATTCATGGTCTCTTGTGTTTCAATAAAAACTGTAATATTTCTGTTCTAATTCTGTAAAAAATGTTATTGATAGTTTGATAGGGATTGCATTGAATCTGTAGACTGCTTTGGGGAGTATAGTCTTTTTCACAATATTGATTCTTCCTATCCAAGAACATGGTATATCTGTCAAACTGTGTCATCCTTTATTTCTTTCATCAGTATCTTATAGTTTTCTGAGTACAGGTCTTTTGCCTCCTTAAGTAGGTTTATTTCTAGGTATTTTATTCTTTTTGAGGCCATGGAAAATGGGATTGTTTCCTTGATTTCTCTTTCATTGTTAGTGTTTAGGAATGCAAGAAGTTTCTGTGCATTAATTTTTATCCTGCTACTTTACCAAATTCATTACTGAGCTCTAGTAGTTTTCTGGTAACATCTTTAAGATTTTCTATGTATAGTATCATGTCATCTGCCATCAGTGACAATTTTACTTCTTCTTTTACAGCTTGAATTTCTTTCTTCTTTGATTGTCATGGCTAGGACTTCCAAAAGTGTGTTGAATAATACTGGTGAGAGTGGACATCTTTTTATTCTTCCTGATCTTGAGGAAATGTTTTCAGTTTATCACCATTGATAATGATGCTATCCTTTATTATGTTGAAGTACGTTCCCTCTAGGCTCACTTTCTGGAGAGTTTTTATCATGTATGGTGTTGAATTTTGTGAAAAACTTTGTCTGCATCTATTGAGATGATCATATGGTTTTTATTCTTCAATTTGTTAATGTGGTGTATCACACTGATTGATTTGCATATATTTAAAGAATCCTTACATCCCTGGGATAAATCCCACTTGATCATGGTGTATGAAACTTGTAATGTGTTGTTGGATTCAGTTTGCTAGTATTTTGTTGAGGATTTTTGCATCTATGTTTGTCAGTGATATTGGCTGTCATTTTCTTTTATGTGTGATATCTTCATCTGGTTTGTGTATCAGGGTGAGGGTGACCTCATAGAATGAGCTTGGGAATGTTCCTTTCTCTGCAATTTTTAGAAGAATTTTAGAATGGTAAGTGTTACCTCTTCTCTAAATGTTTGATAGAATTCACCTGTGAAGCCATCTGACTCTGGACTTCTGTTTGTTGGAAGATTTTTTATCATAGTTTCAATTTCATTTCTTGTGATTGGTCTGTTCATATTTTCTATTTCTTCCTGGTTTAGTCTTGGCCTGTTGTACATTTCTAAAAATGTGTCCACTTCTTCTAGGTTGTCCATTTTATTGGCATGTAATTACTTGCAGTAGTCTCTTATGCTCCTTTGTATTTTGTGATGTCCATTATAAGTTCTCCTTTTTCATTTCTAATTTAATTGATTTGAGTCCTGTCCCTTTTGTCCTGATGAGTCTGGCTAAAATTTTATCTATTGCATTTATCTTCTCAAACTAGCTTTTAGTTGCATTGATCTTTTCTATTGTTTTGTAAGTCTCTATTTCATTTATTTCTCCTCTGATCTTTGATTTCTTTCCTTCAACTAACTTTTGGTTTTGTTTGTTCTTCTTTCTCTAGTTGCTTTAAGTATAAACTTAGTTTGTTTATTTGAGATTTTTCTTGTTTCTTGAGGTAAGATTGTATTGCTATAAACTTCCCTCTTAGAACAGCTTTTGCTGCTCCCCATAGGTTTTGGGTCATAGTGTTTTTGTTGTCATTTATTTCTATGTATTTTTTGATTTCCTCTTTGAGTTCCTCAGTGATGCATTGGTTATTTAGTAACATATTGTTTAACCTCCATGTGTTTGTATTTTTTGCAGTTTTTTTTTCTATAATTGATTTCTAATCATAGAGTTGTGGTCAGAAAAGATGCTTGATATATTTTTCAATTTTCTTAAATTTACTGAGGCTTGATTTGTGACCTAAGATGTGATCTACCCTGGAGAATGTTCCCTGTGCACTTGAGAAGCACGTGTATTCTTCTGCTTTTGGATGGAATGTCCTATAAAACTCAGTTAAGTATCTCTGGTCTAATGTGTCTTTTAAGGCTTGTGTTTCCTTGTTAATTTTCTGTCTGGATGATCTGTCTACTGGTGTAAGTGGGGTATTAAATTCCCCCACTATTATTAGGTTACTGTCAATTTCCCCTTTTATGTCTGTTAGCATTTACCTTTTATGACTTGCTCCTGTGTTGGGTACATATACATGTACAATTGTTATTACCTCTTGCATTGATTCCTTGATAATTATGTATTGTCCTTCCTTTTGTCTTGTAGCAGTCTTTATTTTTAAGTCTATTTTGTCTGATATGAGAATTACTACTCTAGCTTTCCTTTGATTTCCGTTTGCATGGAATATCTTTTTCCATCCCCTGGTTTTCAGTCTGTTTGTGTCCCTAGGTCTGACGTGGGTCTATTGTAGACCACATATATATGGTTCTTGTTTTTGTGTCCATTCAGCCTGTCTCTTTCTTTTGGTTGGAGCATTTCATCCATTTACATTTAAGGTAATTATTGATATGCATGTTTCTATTGTCATTTTCTTAATTGTTTTGGGTTTGCTTTTGTAGGTCTTTTTTCCTTCCCTTCCTCTTTTTTTGTCTTCTCTTGTGGTTTGATGAGCATCTTTAGTGTTATGTTTGGATTACTTTTTCTTTTTTGTTTGAGTATCTATTGTAGTATTTTGGTTTGCATTTCCCATGATACTTTGATGTAGAAGTTTATATATATACAAGGTTAAGTTGCTGGTCTCTTAATTTTGAATGCAATTCCTGTTTCCTGCATTTGTATTCTCCTCTCCTCATGATTGCTGGTTTTGATATCATATTTGTGTATGGATGATTTATGGCTTTTAGTGTTTGTTTACCTTTAGCAGTGAGCTTTCTCATTTGTGATTTTCTTGTTTCTAGTTGTGGCTTTCCATGCCCCCACCCCAACACACATAGAGAAGATTCTCTAGAATTTTTTGTAAAGCTGGTTTGATGAGCTGAATTATCTTAGCTTTTGCTTGTCTGTAAAGATTTTTATTTCTCCTAGACTCTGAATGAGAGTCTTTCTGGGTATTCTTTGTTGTATGTTTTTCCCTTTCATCTCTTTAAATGTATCATGCCACTCCCTTCTGGCCTGCAGAGTTTCTGCACAAAAATCAGCTGATAACCTTTTGGGGATTCCCTTGTATGTTATTTGTTGCTTTTCCAGTGTTCCTTTTAATATTTTACTTTGTATTTAATTTTGTTATTTTGATTAATATGTATCTCAGCATGTTCCTCCTTGGGTTTATCCTGTATGGGACTCTCTACATTTCTTGGACTTGTGTGAATATTTCCTTTACTTTTTAGAGATGTTTTGGACTATAATCTATTCAAATATTTTCTCAGGCCCTTTCTCTTTTTCTTTTCCTTCCAAGGACCCTAGAATTCTACTGCTGGTATGTTTAATGTTTCCCAGAGTTCTCTGATACTGTCCACATTTCTTTTCATTCCTTATTCTTTATTCTGTTCCATTGCAGAGATTTCCATCATTCTGTCTTCTAGCTCACTTATCTGTTCTTCTGCCTCAGTTATTCTGCTATTGATTCCTTCTAGTGTATTTTTCATTTCAGTTATTGTATTGTTCATCTCTGTTTGTTTGTCCTTTAGGTCTTCTAGGTCTTTGTTAAACACTTCTTGTATCTTCTCGATCTGTGTCTCTATTCTTATTCTGAGACCTTGGATCATCTTTACTGTCATTACTCTGAATTCTTTTTTCAGGTAGATTGCCTACCTCATCTTCATTTAGTTGTTCTTGTAGGTTTTTATCTTGATCCATCTTCTGCAAGGTATTTCTTTGTCTTCTCATTTTTTCGAAATTTCTGTGTTTGTGTTCTCCTTTCTGCAGGCTGTATGATCTTAGTTCCTCTTGCTTCTGCTGTCCTCCCCCTGGTGGGTGAGGCTGACCCAGAGGCTTGTGCCATTATCCCCTTGTCAGGGCGTTTGATAGGTGTGGTGAACAAAGCCTACCCTGGATATTGAGTGGAGTCTCCCCTTTGCTCTGTGTTTCTCACTGCCCTTCTAGACAGTGGCTTCTCCCTAGTTGTTGGAGTAGAGGTTCCCAGATCTGTTTCTTAGCTGTGTTTCTGATCTGTGGTGTGAGGTAGGTGGGATTGGAGCACTTCCACTGGGAGAGAATCCACTGAGTATTTCTCCTCTGGATCTGTTCACTTGTGAATGTGTTCTGTTATGTCCCCTTTCATGCGTTGTGTGGGCTCCCAAAATACACTGTTGTTGACCCTGCTCTCAGTCCACCTTAACTGTGGTTATGCCAGCAATTGACCCTGGTGACTCTCAGGCTTTGTTTTCACCTGGCCACTGGCACAGATCCTTTGAGTTCATGTCCCAGAACTGTAGTAGTTATGCACTTGGACCCACTGTGGGAGCTATGGGGGCAGCTCAGACTCTGGCTTGACCCAACCCAAATGTGTATTTGCCCACAAAGCCCACAGCTGCTTTTTTTAAAGCCAAATCTAACCCAGTTGCAGGAACACTTCTTGTCCTTTTGGAGTTTTGTAGGTGCTAAATTTAAGAAGCAGTCAGTGGAGGTGTAACTCCGTGGTTCACACAGCAACAAGGAGAGATTTCAGCACTTCTTCATCAGTCCCACAGCCCCTGGGGCTCAGCTGTGGCTTCAGTCCCTTCTGTGCATGTGTTCCTCCTACCAGAGTCTGCTCCAGAAGTTGCCAGAGTACATGAACCCATCAGCCAGGAATGATCTGAGCCCCCAAGCATCACCCAACAATTGTGCTTCACCTCTGTAGTGGTCCGGGCTTCCTCCATGAGTACTGCCTGTTGCAGAGCTCCTCACTCCCGTACCCTCCAGTGGACATTCATCTCAGCCTGGGGTGTGCAGGGCTGCAGCACAGACCACCTCTGTAGGTCTCACTCTGTCCTGTCTACCTCTGACCATCTGCAGGTCTCTCCCCCAAGCCCCTGAAGCTTCCCCCTCTGTCCCAGCTGATCCCGACAGTGATGGTGCCTCCCCATATGTGAGAACCTCTCCTCACCCTGAGCCCCCTTCTAGGAACACAAGTACCATACTGTTTCCTCTTCTCTTCCTTTCCCCTTCTTATTTATTTTGTCCTACCCAGCTATGTGGGGATCCCTCTTGTCTTTTTAGGTGTCCGAGATCCTCTGCCAGTGTTCAGCAGGTGATTCATGAGAATTGCTCTATTTGTAGATATATTCTTGATGCATTTGTTGGGAGAGACAAACTCCATGTCCTCCTACTCCCCTGCCATCTTGGAAAGTCCTGGGGCCACAATTGATCTCCAGTCTAGCACTTAGGAAAATGAGCTGGAAAACAGAAGAAAATGCAGTCATACATAGTTGGACATGCATCTTTCATCTGTCTGTCACCATGTCTAATTACAATGACCCTCTGAAATTTAGTTTGGCTTCACATTGCCTTCTAGATTTGGGGCAAATTATTCTTTTACTCATATCTAATGTGGGTTCATACAAATAATAGAATTATAGTAAGCATAGTTCTTGGCCTTAGCCATGTTAACATAACACATCACAGTCACCATCTATTAATGGTATTTAATTAAGGTTTGTAAAATTGTGATTGTCTAATTCTGCACTTTTACATTTTAATTATGTATTCCCTTGAGAATTTATTACCTAGAATTCATTTTTGTAGGAAGAATTTCTTCATTCTTTCACTAGTCCTCTTGGATAACTCAGAAACATATGTCAGAGAAGTAGAATAAATGTTAATTCCCATTAATTATAAAATTTCAGGGTAAAAATTATTATCTTAGCAATTTCAATGGTGTCTGATGAATGACAATTTATTTTCTCTCTCATTTTTTTCTCTCCATCTCTTCCTTATCAGGGAAGGAGTTATGCCATTTTGAACTCCTGGATTTCTTATACTACCCTTTTAAATTAATTGCAATCTTTGTTATAATCTTCAGATAATGCTATATTTGTCCAGTGCTCTAAGTCAATCCATATTTCCACAATTGTCAAGGTTCATTTTTTTATGGCTAAGTAATATTCTGCTGTATATTTATATACCATATCTTCTTTATCCATTCATCTATCCATGGGCACGTAGATTGTTTTCGTATCTTGGTTATTGTAAAAAATGCAGGAATGAACGTTGGTGAGCATACATCTTTTTAAATTAGTGTTTTTGTTGTCTTCAAAATTGAAATTGCTGGCTAATATGGCATTCCTATTTTTTTATTTTTTGAGAAATGTCCATAATATTTTCCATAGTGGATGTACGAACTTAAAATCTCAACAACAGTGCAAAAATATCCTTTTTCTCCATGTCCTCACCAACACTTGTTACTTGTGGGTTTTTTATGATAACCATTCTGACATGTGTGATGTGGTATCTCATTGTGGTTTTGATTTGCATTTCTGTAAAGATTAGTGATGTTGACCATCCTTCTATGTGTCTGTCAGCCATCTCTGTGTATTCTTTGGAAGTAAAAATGTCCAGTCCTCTGCCCATTTTTAATTGGAT
The DNA here is from genome assembly GCF_026419965.1 of Kogia breviceps. Lineage (NCBI taxonomy): Eukaryota > Metazoa > Chordata > Mammalia > Artiodactyla > Physeteridae > Kogia > Kogia breviceps. The sequence goes on from NC_081328.1 coordinate 29,727,675, forward strand.
TTTTATTTATTTGTTGTCGAGTTGTATGAGTTTTTGTTTATTTTGATATTAACCCTATTTGGATATATCATTTGCAAATACCTTCTTCCATTAAGTAAGTTGCTTATTTGTTTTGTTGATAGTTTCCTTCACTGTCCAAAGCTTTTTTAGTTTGATGTAGTCACATTTGTTTATTTTTGCTTTTGTTTCCCTTGCCTGAGGAGATGGATCTAAAAAAAATACAGCTAAGACTAATGTTAAAGAGCATACTGTTTGTTTTCTTTTAGTAGTTTATGGTCTCAGGTTTTACATTTAGTTTTTAATCCACTTTGAGTTTACTTTTGTATATGGTGTGAGAAAGTAGTCCAGTTGGTTATTTCGCATGTAGCTGCCCCATTCCAAACACTATTTGAAGAGGCTGCCTTTTCCCTGTTGTATATTTTTACTTCCTTTGTCATAGATTAATTGATCATATAAGTGTGTGTTTATTTCTAGGCTCTTTATTCTATGGTCCTATGCACCTGTTTTTATGCAAGTACCATACTGTTTTGATTACTGTAGCTTTATAATATAGTTTGAAATCAAGGAACATGATATCTCCAGCTTTGTTCTTCTTTATCAAGATTGCTTTTATCATCTGGGATTTTTTGTGTTTCCATAAAAATTTTAGAATTCTTTCTTGTAGTTCTGTGAAAAGTGCCACTGGTGTTTTGATAGAGATTGTATTGAATCAATAGATTACCTTAACAATATTTATAAAAATAATTTAGCAATACTAATTCTTCCAATTCATAAACACAGTATATACTTTTATTTGTTTATGTTGTCTTTATTTCATCAATGTCTTATAGTTTTCAGAGTACAAGTCTTTCACTTCCTTAGTTAGATTTATTCCTAAGTATATTATTCTTTGTGATACAATTGCAAATTGAATTATTTTCTTTAATTTCTCTTTCAGATAGTTTGTTGTTAGTGTATAGAAACACAACAGGTTTCTGTGTATTACTTTGTATCCTGCAACATTAATGAATTCATTTGTTCTAATCATTTTTGATGGTGTCTTTAGGATTTTCTATAAATAGTATAACATCTTCTGCAGAGTGACAGTTTTATTTCTTCTTTCTAATTTGAATGCCTTTTATTCCTTTTCTTTTTCTGATTGGTCTGGCTAGGACTTTTTATAATATGTTGAATAAAGGTGGTGAAAATGGGAAACCTTGCCTTGTTCCTTATCTTAGAAGAAATGCTTTCAGCTTTTTGTGGCATCTGCATCTGGTTTTGGTATCAGGGTGATGTTGGTTTTATAGAATGAGTTTGGAAGCATTCTCTCCTCTCATTTTTTGGAATAGCTGGAGAAGAATAAATGTTAACTCTTCCTCAAATGTTTTGTAAAATTCACCTGTGAAGCATTCTTGTCTTTGTTTGTTGGAAAATATTTTTGTTTGTTTGTTTTTTGGTTTTTTTACTGATTCAGTTTATTTACTGGTTATTGTTCTGTCCTTATTTTTGTTTAGTCCCTTTTTCTGAGGTTTTGTCTTATTCTCTTTTTTCTGAACATATTTCTTTGTCTCTTCATTTTGCCTAATTCTCTATGTTTATTTCTATGTATTAGGTAGGTTGTTCCCAATCTTGGAGATGTGGCCTTATATAGGAGACACCTTATGGGACTCAACAGCATGTTCCCCTCTGGTTACCCAAGCTATGTGTTCTATGGGTGCTCCCTATGTGGGTTACATGGATCTTTCTGTTGTGGCATGGCTGATTACTGTGGGCACACTGGTAATTTAGTCTGGCCCCTGACCTGGTTGGCTGCCAGTCTCTGCCTTGTGTTTGGCTGTGAGCCCACTAGAGAACAAGTATGCTTCTCATGTGACTGGCTACATGGCCCGAAACAAGGAAGCAAACCTGCTGCCAGCCCATTCATGGGTGGAACCAGTTCTCTATGATGTTACCTCATAGTGGGGTGGGGTGTGGGTCCCATGGCACTGCTGCTGGCATGGCAGTGGTTAGTTCTATGTCTCTACGTGGCTGTCTTCATGGATCTGGAGTCACAGTGCTATTCGTATCATGCTGGTGGTCAGGACCTGTTTCGTGGCTGCATGTCCTGGAGAGGTGTGGCGATGATGCTAGCTGGTAGACTGGTAAGCCCCCAGCTCTAATAGGTTAGTGAGAGGTTTCCAAAATGGTGCTATCCAGTTCTGGTGTAATCTATTAAATGAGCCCTCCCAAATGGCTGCCACAAATAGCTTAATCACCAGGAGAGTCCCAGTTTTCACCTCCTTCTCCTGAGGGCTCTCTGAGACCAGCAGGTTGACCTGTATTAGGCTTCTTTCAAACCATTGCCTTTGTGCTGGGACTCAGAATGTGAGATTTTTCTTACACTGTTTAAGAGCATTTTATTTTTCCTACAGCCCCCTAGCTCTATCAAACATAAGCCCTGCTGGTTTCAAAGCCAGATGTTCTGAGGTCTCGTGTTGCTTGTGTAGGACCCCCAGGCTTGGAAGACTGATGTAGGGCTTGGTCCTCTCACTCCTTGGAGAGGACCTCTAAAATTGTGAGATTCCTCCTGTTTGTGGGTCACTGATCCAGGGCTGTGGATCCTGACTCACCCTCCTACCTTTCTCTCCTGCCCATCTCATTGTGGTTCCTTCTTTATTATCTTTAGCTGTGGAAAATCTTTTCTGTTAGTGTTTAGGTTGTTATAGATAGATTCTCTGTAAGTGGTTGTAAATTTGGCTTACCCATGGGAAAAGGTGAGTTCAGAGTGTTCCTAATCTTCCATCTTGGCCACACCCTACATATCTCTACATACATTTCCTTTAAACATTCTTTACATATCCATCAAAAGGGTTGTGGAGTAATCTGCATGTCCAAATTTGGGGCTCTGCAATAACAAGGCTAACATAGAGAATTTATTTTTTATTGAAACCTTGATTTCCCATTGGAAGAAATGGAGTTAGAAGTGCTAATGTTTATGTCCAGAAACATCTAAATAAACAAAGAATAAAACGGAAGAAAGCACAGTTGATGTAACAGAACCTAGGGCTTCATAGAGTATCCTGAGAAGGAACAGATATTTGTTTAAAAGTAAAATAATAATGAGTGTTTTACTGTCATTCATTTGGCAAACAATAAGTGAGGCACCCTCCTAAACATTATAGGCATTAATATGAATACCAGGTTAGTCAACAAAGAATGTGCTTGGTCTAAATCTGGTAGAGTTCTTTCAGTGTCATTGGGAGCTTATCCTACATTTCTCTAAAGATAAAAAGAGAAAGAGGAGTATAATATTTTGGAAGTCTGAATACATAAAATTGTTCTACATGAGTTTTAAGATCTTGTCTGTGGAACAAGATTTTAAATAATGCATGAGAATCATTTTGGTATCTGATAATATGAAGTATTTATAGATAAAATATGGCTATTACTACTCTTTAGAGTTTTACTAATAATTCTCAGTACCACATTTATTCCATCAAATTTTACCAGGTTGAAATCTTGTTGTTATATAAAGTTTGATAATGTTTTTGTTATTGGTTTAAATTTCAGTAATGAAAAATAATTGATTAAAAAATATTCAATGGGATTTTATTTATTTGACATCTTTTATATACTTTAAAATAGCCAGTATTATACCTCTAAAATCTAGACACAATGTTTGACAAAATTCTGTGTGTCTGTGTATCTATATATGAGTGGTTAGTTTGTGAATTTATACAAATGACATTAAATATATGCAAAAATCAACCCTCTTTTACTTATATATTCAACATCCCATTTATACTGAAAACAATCATATTTTAGGTAAATTCAAGACTTCAGAGTTATTGGTAATTATTAATGACAATGGTCATCATCAGTATTACCACTTTTAATCAGAATTTTACAAGTTATGATCAACAAAAATATTTGTCTTGTTGAGTATCAGTAGCCTTCTATGTCTTGTCCCCAAAAATAAAAATAAGTGGGGTAAAGTCCCAAATGGAACAAGAAGTTTGAAAAATTTCATAATCATGAGATTAAATTTAAAAGCCAATAAATATTATGGAAAATTACATTAAATGCCAATAGTTTTGCTAGAGATGAATAGTTAAGAAGCAAAATCATCTTTTGTAATATGCTTTTTTAACTTCATTTGCTACTTTCTTAAATATTAAATAGGTATTGATTACTGTGAGACAAATATCAAACTCTATTAAATGAGTAGTTATATATTGATAAATGTAATGTACAGACAGGGGAGGCATAGTGATTTGATATTCACTAGGTATAGGTTTAGTGTATACTCATATTATTTTCACCAAAATAACTACAAAGTCTGTTTCTTAGCATCTTTACATTTTATGGTGTAAACAGCTAACTAGTTTAGGAGGCCAGAAACCAATTAAGTTTCTTCTTTTTCTTCTTTTATTTTTAATTTCTTTACTCAAGCCAATTAAGTTTGTTTTGTTTCAAATATTTACATAAGTTTTTAGGTGTAAATTGTATTAACTATGAGGGTCTTAATGATCTTAAAGCATTTAGGACATCTGGGTTTTATACACAATTGATACAGGTCTTAAGTCTCTTATAAAAATTTCTTGGGTATAATTGGTTTTCAGAATTAAGAATTTTTCAAAATTTTAGAAAACAAATATAAGGGCATTAACTAACTATTAGGCAATGCCCCTAATATGGCTAAAGTAGCAGTCCACAATCAAAATGCATAGCTATTTCTGCCTCAAGGAGTATGAATACTCACACTAATCAAAATAAAGGAAAACAAAAAAATGGTCTCATTTTGATTCAGGTCAGGTTTGCAAGAAAATCAAATTTTGCTAATTTAAGGGGAAAACATCATTTTAGGGTATTAAATTCTGTAGATCTATTTAAAAATTTAGTTCAAAACTTAATTCACTGTCATATTTTTTAAAACAGTATGGGAAAATGATAGTTGTTTTTTTTCTCATCCAATTAAATGAATATTCTTTATGGCATCTTGATAAGAAGTTGTCTCACTTGCTGAATTATATTCATTAGTCATTCCTAGAACGAGCTCCCCATCATATAGGAAGCAGAAAGGGGGGTTTGCATTAAAGACACAGAGAACATATCTATAGCTGGCTCTCATGTTATGCCCCTTGGCTCATCAGTCCTTTCCTGCTACCCATGTCAGCTAGATCCTTGATATTCCAAGTGTGGTCTCAAGACCAGCAGCATTTACAGGAACTAGGGTGTTATTAGAAATGCAGAATCTCAGTTCCCATTCCATATCAATGAAACCTGTACCTATATTTTTAAAAGATTTAAAGGGATTTTGAGAACATTCAAATTGATTAATAATGATCTACCAGGTCATAGAGGAAGAAGGTTTCAGCTGTATCTAAATAACCTGCCCCCATTCTTGTCAATGTTTCTGGAATTACCATTCACTCACTTTGATTAATGTTTGTACTTTAAGGAAACTTTCATACAAATGATAAAAATTTCCTTGGATTAAGATAAAGCCTTAAATCCTTAGCATCCATGTAAGTTTCTGGGTGGATTTCCTGGAATAAAGACTTATGTCTGGAAAGTGCACACAAGGAGAGGGAGTCTACATGACCCATGGCTTGGTCTTGGGGATTGTTATAGAGAATGGAACTACTATAGCTTTTTATAAGAAAGTACAACTGGGGGGTGGGGAGTGGGGAATGATGTGTCTTGTCCTTAGGTGGATAACGTTGGCTAGAACAAATCCATCTAAAACTAAATCTAGTTTCTCAGAAAGACCTCTGGATCTAAGATTCATGATAATACATAATTTTATGATTCTGAATCACTGTAATTCCCTCCTGTTATTTTTTATTGTTAGTTCTTTGGTTTATTCTCCACCTTCCTTTTCCTCCACCAGAGGGACTTTTGATCTTGTCTTTAGGGGCAATCAAGAAAGGAGGAGTTAGTGATACCATATTATGCTTCAGAGTAAGTTTTGGAACAAACAATATTGCAAGAAACAAATTGAGATGTAAACAATTAGAGTCCCAGCTGCCTGCAGCAAGAGAGATAATACACCTAATAAATAGCCTGAAGGCTTAATGATACATGAACTAATGTGTGGTTACCTGAAACATATATTTTGGCTCTAAAGAAATGTGTGTTTGTGTTTTTTTTTTTTTTTTGGCATACGCAAGGCTCTCACTGTTGTGGCCTCTCCCGTTGCAGAGCACAGGCTCCGGACACGCAGGCTCAGCATCCATGGCTCACGGGCCTAGCTGCTCCACGGCATGTGGGATATTCCTGGATCAGGGCACGAACCTGCGTCCCCTGCATCGGCAGGCAGACTCTCAACCACTACGCCACCAGGGAAGCCCTAAAGAAATTTTTAAGTGTTATTTTTAGAAGATATCTTGTTAGATTGTCTGAAAGTCTTAAAATACATTGTGTTCCAGTTGTTCCATGCCAAGTAGAATGAGTAAGCAAGTAATGATACAGGGATATTGGGGAGGAGAAAGTATCAATAGCTTAACTCAGTAACTCTATGATCAGTTGAAGAAAAAAATGAATGAAAGGGATTCAGAGTTTGTTATAATGAATTGTATCTCTCACAATCAGGATTAGTTACAAAACCCTTTGACAATTTGGGGATTCAATTCACCTGAATACTGATAAAGAACAGGTAACATTTCAAAAGTTTAAACAATTTTTGGACTTAAAACCTGATTTAAACAAATAATAGATGCTTTTAATGACAAAAAAATATTTCTCTGATAAAGAAGTTTGTATTAAAGAAGGGGAATATGTCTGACATTTTTCTGCATCTTCCTGAACATACAGGAATCACAGAAATTTCCATATATTTTTTTCTGCACAGAAAGCCCTACAAAAGTCTTTCCCAAAGCAAGAGGAAAAATCAAACAATTTTAAGTTGTTACTTCACAGTTGTGATGAAAATATAACCCCAAATTGCTATTTAAAATTTGTTGTCATATTGGAGTTTGCTAATATAATTATACTTTTAAAGAATTCAGTTTAACTTAATAACCTAGTTTGTTAATAAATATAGAAATACTGGCAAACCTTGCTATCATAAAATTTTTAATTGCCCTGTATAAAGTCGATGAAGTTTTCAATCTTAACATGTTCTCATTTGGATAAATATAAATTCATCTTCCATGAGTCTCTGTCAGTGTGAAACATCATGTACAATTTCACTGTAATATTACAATGGGGAAATTAAGGTAGCTGAAAACTGAAATATTTGGGAAAACTTTGTTCATCATTCCTGATTCTCAATGACTGAATCTAATTCACTTTAATTTTTTACCGAGTTCCTTTTCTCTTGAACACTGAGCTATGTAAGTTTTTGGTTATAAGATGATGGATCTCAAAAAAAGTTTTAACTTGAAAGCATGTGTGAAGTAGAGACAGTAAGAATTAGGCAGCTGAAAGATAATAATAATCAGGCATAGATAAATATATGACTACCAGAACTCTTACTACTAATAACAGTAGTATTCTGAAGACAACCAGTACTACTATGAATAATAACAACCAAAGTTTAGTTTACCTGAACAGACATTGTGCTAGTTATTTTAAAGATTAGGACTTTTATTTGTAAAAAGCAAAAATCTTACTTGAATTAGGCTAAACAAAGAATGTATTGACTCATAACTAGTAAACAGAATTAAACCTTGAGATAGGGATAAAATTCTGCAAGACTCTATTCATCTCTCTTAGTTATTATTTGCTTATTGCTTCTTTCTCTCTGACTGAAAATTGACATTTCTCCAAGGAGCTGAGAAAAAATATTGCCAGGTTCTTTACATCTTCTCAGTGTTGCCATCAGGTAAAAAGAGATTCTTCATAACCCATTTCCACAGAAGTAAAAAAAATCCTCAGAAAATCTCCCATGGGTTTTGCTCTAAACCAACTGTTAGGAGAATGCCAGAAAGCTTACAATATTAGCCTAGAATGGACTGGGTATCTACCCTTGGAAAAATATGTTCATATTTGTATCCCATGATGAAACATATTCTATACTCTGGTGGGGGTGGGATAGGAAAAATTACTGTAAAAAATGCAATCATACAGTCACAGCTATTGGTGACCAAATATATCATTTCATTTCCATTTTTATTTCTGATTTTCACAAGAATCATTGTGAGATAGAATTTTATTTTATAGAGAGGGAATAAAATTTGTTCACATAATTAGTGAACTGTAGATCTAAGAGCCATACATGGATTTATCTACTGGTGTCAACAGTACCACTCAAGAATGGCCTGCCTCGTCCAATGCCTCAGGATATTCCTGTACCTCATTTTGTACTAACACTTTGGAAGCAAGTATTCACAGTGGTTCCCTAAAAATTTTGGAAGTACCCCACAGGGTCTGGGATTGGCTGAAAGTGCCATCCATGATGGGGTGGATGCCTGTTACAAGTTCTTGCTTGTCCCCATCTGATTTCTATCCTACCTCCAAATTATAATCTGAGGCCAACAAGGATGGTGGCAGGCATCCTTTCCCTTTTGGCTGTTCTCTATGCTACTCCTGCTGCTAATACCCAGGATAGCAACTCTAGTCCCTCTGTAGGTTCCATACTTGTAACAACCATTCCTTTAGGGTGGACATGTCTGTCTCTTGTGAGAATTTTCTGGACTTTTGTTTCACAATGCCAAGGGGCTCTTCTGATATCTTCTCTTGCCTCAAATAAACATGGTGACTTTGTGCTCTCCTAAATCATTCTTGAGCTGTGCCAGACAAAGAATGGGAATTCTTTGTGCAAATGGGACTGTTTCTCTCATTCCACCCATAAGCTTCTAGCTTATCCTACCTGCTGGTGGTAGTGTGTGGAAAGCAAGAGTATCATCACTGTAAAAGAGATATCCTTGTTATGAAAACAGCTTAAGATTTTGAGAAAACTTGTTTGGAAGATGTGTTGTTCTATGTTTCCAAATGGTCAAATATACATCACAAGAAAACAAATTATCTTTCACATTTCCCTGAATAGTCTAAGACTTGCCTTTGTGGTCATGATCAACAAAGCACACTAACAACTTTTGAGGATGTCATTGGAAGACAGAATTCATAGCACTCACAAAGGATGATAAAATGTAAAGACCAATGATGTAATTGACATGAAACAAATTGTGTCAGGAAACTACTGAGGCAAGATCTATATTAATTTTTATTTTAAATTAAATTTGTTTTTTTAAATATAGTTGATTTACAATACTATATTAGTTTCAGTTATACAGTATAGTGATTCAGTATTTTTGCAGCTTATACTCCATTATAAGTTATTACAGAATAATAGCTATAATTTCCTATGCTATACAATATATCTTTGTTGCTTCTTTACTTTATACGTAGTAATTTGTATTTGGTAATTGTATACACCTAATCTGTCCCTTCCCACTTCACTCTTCACTTTGGTAACCACAAGTTTGTTTTCTATATCTGTGAGGCTGTTTCTCTTTTGCATATACATTCATTTGTATTATTTTTTTAAATGCATTGTAAGTGATAATTTATGGTATTTATCTTCATCTAACATATTTCACTAAGCATAATTTTCTCTAGGTCTATCCACATTGCAGAATTTCATTCTTTTTTATGGCTGACTAATATTCCATTGTGTGTGTGTGTGTGTGTGTGTGTGTGTGTGTGTGTGTGTGTTTAATATATATTATATACATATAATTGACTTAAGAAGACAATCATCTATTGATGGACACTTGAGTTATATCCTTGTCTTGGCTATTTGAAATAGTGTTATTTATGAACATTGAGATGCAAGTATCTTTTTGAATTAGTGGTTTTTTTTTTCTGGATATACACCCAGAAGTAGAATTGCTGGATCATGTGGTAGTTCCTGTTTTAGTTTTTTGAGGAATATTCATACTGTTTTCCCTAGTGGCTGCATCAATTTACATTCCTACCAGCAGTGTACATGGGTTCCATTTTCTCCACATCCTCTCCAACATTTGCTATTTGTAGACGGTTTAGAAGATAGCCATTCAGACAGTTGTGAGATGATCTCATTTTTCTTTTGATGATTAGCAATGTTGAGCACATTTTAACATGACTATTAGCCATCTGTATGTCTTCTTTGGAGAAATGTCTATTCAGGTTTTTAGCCATTTTATTGATATTGAAGTGCATGACCTGTTTATATATTTTGGATTTTAATCCACCTTGACCCACAAGGTAGGTCATATCATCTGCAAATATCTTCTCCCATTCTGTAGGTTGTCTTTTTGTTTTTTGATAGTTTCCTTTGTTGTGCAAAAGCTTTTAAATTTAATTAGGTCCCGCTGGTTTACTTTTGCTTTTATTTCTTTTGCCTTAGGAGACAGACCCAAAAACATATTACTATGATATGTATTGAAAAGTGTCCTACCTATAATCTGTTCTAGGGGTTTTATTGTTTCAGATCTTACATTTAGGTCTTTAATCCATTTTAAGTTTATTTTTGCTTACTGTGTGAAAGAATATTCTAATTTCATTGTTTGACACATAGCTGTCCAGTTTTCCCAGCACCACTTGTTGAAGAGAATTTTTCACCACATTATATTCTTGCCTCCTTTATGATAAATTAATTGACTTTGAATGCTTGGGTTTATTTTGGGGATGTCTATTCTGTTTCATTGATCTATATGTCTGTTTTATTTCTGCCCACACCATGCTGTTTTGATTACTGTAGCTTTGTAGTATAGTCTGAAGACTGGAAGGATTATACCTCCATCTCCAGTTCTTTTTCTCATGATTTCTTTAGCAATTCTTGGTCTTTTGTGTCCATATAAATTTTAGGCTTATTTTTTCTAGTTCTGTGAAAAATGTTATGGGTAATTTTATAAGGATTGATTTAAATCTGTACACTGCTTTCAGTATTATTGCCATTTTAACAATATTAATTCTTCCAATCCAAGAGCATGAGACATTTTTCCATTTCTTTGAATTATCTTCAATTTTCTTTATCAATGTTTTATAGTTTTCAGCATACAGGTCTTTCATCTCCTTGGTTAAGTTTATTACTAGGTATTTTATATTTTTAATGCAATTTTAAATTGGATTTTCTTTTTACTTTCTCTTTCTGATATTTCATTATTAGTGTAAGGAAACACAAAAGATTTCTGTACTATTATGCTATCAGGCAGAAGTAATTTATTAGTTCTAATAATTTTTGTGAGGAGATAGTGAAACATTTTACCTTTTCCCTTCCAATTTGGATAAATTTTATTTATTTTTTTGTCTGATTGCTGTTGCTAAGACTTCCAATCCTATGTTGAATTGAAGTGGAGAGAGTGGGCATCCTCTTCTTCCTGAAATTAGTAGGAAGGCTTTCAGCTTTTCACCATTAAGTATTATGTTGACTATGGGTTTCTCATAAATAATCTTTATTGTGTTGAGATATGTGTCCTCTGTACTCACTTTGGTGAGAGCTTTTATCATGAATAGATGCTGAATTTTGTCAAATGCTTTTTCTCCATCTATTGAGATGATCATGTGGCTTCTGTCTTTCCTTTATATATATATATATATATATATATATATATATATATATATATATATATATATATATAATGTGGTGTATTACATTGTTTGATTTGCATATTTTGAACCATTTCTGTGATGCTGGAATGAATCCAATTTGATCTTGGTGTATGATCCTTTTTATGTATTATTGGATTTGGTTTGCTAATATTCTGTTGAGGACTTTTGAATCTATATTCACCAAAGATATTGGCCTGTAATTTTCTTTTTTTGTAATGTCTTTCTCGGTTCTTTTTTTTTTTTTTTCAGGGTGATCATGGCCTCACGGAATGAATTTGGGAGTGTTCCCTTCTCTTTAATTTTTTGGAATAGTTTGAGAAGGATAAGCATAAATTCTTTGTATGTTTGGTAGATTTCCCACCTGAACCTTTCAGGTCCTGGGCTTTTGTTTATAGGGAGTTTTTTTCTACACATTGTACTTCATTTCTAGTGATCCACCTGTTCAAGTTGTCTGTTTCTTCTTGACTAAGTCTTGGCAGTCTGTATGCTTCTAGAAACTTGTCCATTTCTTCTGTGTTGTCCAATTTGTTGGTATATAACTCTTCATAGTATTCTTTTATGATTTTGTTTTGTATTTCTGTACTAGTAATTTCCCCTCTTTCACTTCTTATTTTCTTTATTTGGGTTCTGTCTCTTTTCTGAGTCTGGTTAGAGGTTTGTCAATTTTATCTTTTCAGAAAAACAGCTTTTGGGTTTGTTGATCTTTTATATTGTTTTTGATGTCTATTTTATTTATTTTCTCTCTTTTACCTCCTACTTCTGCTGAATTTGGACTTTCTTTGTTCTTTTTCTCATTCTTTTAGGTGGAAGGTTAGGTTGTTTGAGATTTTTCTCATTTCTTGAGGAAGGCCTGTTTATAAACTTCCCTGTCAGAACTGCTTTGCTGCATCTCACAGATTCTGTAAGATTGTGTTGTCATTTCTGTTTGTCTTGAGGTATTTTCTGGATTCATCATTGATTTCTTAATTGACCCATTTATTTTAGTAGCAAGTTGTTTATTCTCCACAAGTTTGTTCTTTTCCCATTTTTCTTTGTGTATTTGATTTCTAATTTCATACCCTTGTGGTCAGAAGAGATGCTTGAAATAATTTCTATGCTCTTAAATTTGTTGAAGCTTCTTTTTGTGACCTAGTATGTGGTCTATCCTAGAGAATATTCCATGTATGCTTGAAAATAATGTGTATTCTGTTTTTTGGATGTAATGTCCTGTAGATAGCAGTTAATTTCAACTGGTCTATCACGTCATCTAGGACTTCTGTTGCCTCATTGATTTTCTGCCTGGATCGTCTGTCCATTAATGCTAGTGAGGTCTTAAAATTTCTTACTATTATTGTAGACCTATCAGTTTGTCCCTTTATGTCTCTTAGTATTTGCTTTATGTATTTAGGTGCTCTTATACTGGGTGTGTATATGTTAAAAAGTATAATATTTGCTTCTCATATTAATCACTTTATCACTATATAATGCCCTTCTTTGTCATTCTTCATAGATTTTTTTAAAAAGTTTATTTTGTCTGATATGATTATTGCTACCCCTCCCTTCTTGTTGTTAACATTTGCATGAAATATCCTTTTCCATCCCCTCACTTTCAGTCTGTGTGTCTTTCATCCTGAAGTGAGTTTCTTGTAGGCACCATTTTGCAGGTTCTTATTTTTTAATACGATCTGCCACTCTATGTCTCTTGATTGGAATATTTAGCCTATTTACATTTAAAATAATTATTGATAGGTATGTACTTACCATCACTTTAATCCTGGTTTTCCAGTTGTTTTTGTGGTTCTTCATTGAACATTTTTTATTCTTTTTATTTTTGTGGTTTGATGATTTTCTTTTGCAGTATGCTTGAGTTCTTTTCTTTCTTTCTTTTTTTTGGTGAGCCTATTGAATGTTTTTGCTTTGTGGTTACCATGGAGTTCAAGTATGTTGATCCATAACTATAATTGCTTTAAACTGATAGTCACTCAAGTTGAAGAACACTCTAACAGATCTACATTTTTATACTCTCTTCCCCCACAGGTTGTTATTTAGTTGTCCTGTTTTACATCTTCATGCTTATCATCTTACTATTTATTGTGGTTGTAATAGTTTTTATGTCATCTTTTAAAATTGTTTATTAATCTACATACTGGTTTATTAAAGTTGTCTTCAATCCTTACTATATATTTGCCTTTCCTACTGTGATTTTCTGTTTTCTATAGATTCTTGCTTCTTTTCTATTTAGAGAAGACCCTTCAATATGTCTTTTAGGGTAGGTTTAGTATCACTGAATTCTTTTAGGTTTTGATTGTCTGAGTAATTTTTATCTCTCCTTCTATCCTAAATAATAATCTTGCTGCATAAAGTACCGTAGATTGAACACTTTTCCCTTTCAGCACTTTGAATATCTTCATGTCTCTTCCTTTTGGCCTGCAGTGTTTCTGTAGAGATATCAGCTGATAGCCTTATGGGCTATCTTGTAACTGACTCTTTATTTTTCTCTTGCTGCCTTTAGAATCCTCTCTTATCTTTAAATTTTTGCCATTTTAATTATGATATGTCTTGGTGTGGGCTTATTTGAATTCATCTTGTTTGGGACTCTCTGTGCTTCTTGTACCTGGATATTTTTTCCTTTAGGTTTGAGAAGGTTTCCAGCCATAATTTTTTCAAACACATTTTTGATCCCATTTTCTCTCTCTTCTCCTTCTGGAACCCATATTATGCATATGTTGGCACATTTTATATTAAACCATAGATCTTGTATTTTGCTTTAATTTTTTCTCCATTATTCTATCTTCCAGATCACTTATGTGTTCTTCTGTATCACTTAGTCTACTCTTCACTTCTAAGAATGCTTTTTATTTCACTTATTGAATTACATATTTTTGATTGGATCTTTTTTATATTTTGTGGTTCCTTCTTAAAATGATCCATGTTTTGATCAATTATTTTCCCTAATTCAGTTAACATGTTTATTACCAATGTTTTGAATTCTTTATCTAGTAAATTTTTATTTCTTTATTTTTATTTATTTTTTATTTTTCAGGGGTTTCCTCTTGCTCTTTTAATTGAGCATATTTCCTCTTCTTTTTAATTTTAGTTAACTTTCTCTATCTTTATGAATTTAGGTGAAATAGTTACCTATTGTTTTCTTGAAGGAGTGCTCTTATGTGAGAACATCCCTATTCAGACTGAGTATGCCATATGCCTTTAGTGGGGGATTCTAGATTTGATGTGGATGCTAGTCATGTCTTTCCATGGGGTGTGCTGGCAGCTATCACCTATGTAGGGGGTGAGGCTGGAGAGGGAGGAGCTTGAGCCTGCATAGAGTGTGAGGCAGGACTTCCTTTCTGCTCAGTGACGGTCACCACACCATCAGGGGTTGGGTCTGATCCTTTGTAGTTGGGGTGGAAGCCAGGAGGGTCAGGCTTGAGCTGGCTCTATTCCCTTAAGTGTGTGTTCCTCCTTCTCCTGGCACTGGGGTCTTTGCCCCAGATGAGAAGAATGCTGAAGCAAGTGAGGCTCATGTACCTATAGAGGTACAATGCTCTGAATGTGTAGGAATCTACCGCTCCACTCAGATGCAGATCATGATAGCTTCTTTTCCCCAGCAGTGGCTGCCCCAGATCTAGTGGTGCACTCTGGCATGGAGAGAGTAGGGCCAGAGAGTTTACTTAGCTTGGGCTGCAGTGTATAGTGAGGTGGTTGGGGGAAACCCAGCAACTGAACTGCTGTCAGAAGTCTGGGCTGCTTTTGAAGTACCACTTGAGTAAGTGACAAGAATGGTCATTACCACCCCACCTGGGCTCTGGCCCCAGGACCAGGTTACCTCTGTATCCCAAGGTCAAGTTTTTCCCAGCTCCTGGCCACCCTAGATCCAGTGTTATGTTCTGTGTGGAGTGAGTGGGGCTGTGGCATTCGCTCAGGTCCAGCTGGCGAGTACAGCAAGGAGGTCACAGGAAACGTGGCACCTGCTAGGGCCAACCTTTTTCTGCCCTGCCTGGGGGCAAGCTAGCAATCACTCAGTCCTCAAGAATAGAGTCTAGACTTCTCTAGCCATTTTATCTGTCCCAGTTCTTCTCTAGCCAACCAAGGGGGCTTGCTTCCTATGTGTAGGATCCAAGGACTTGGATGCCCAGTCTGTGGCTCCACCCACTCACTCCCCAGGGTGAGTGTCTGTCTGTGCAATTTCCCTTTTCCTCTGAGTCCCTTCCCTGGTTCACAGGACTTGACCTGATTGCTTTTCTTCCAGTCCTACCCAATTTGGTGTATATCTTTCTTACAACTTTCTTTGTACAGCTGTCCTTCTGCCAGTTTCCAGTTAGTTTTCAGTGAGAATTAGTCCATAAATAGATGTATTTTTAATGTGTTCATGGGGAAAGATGAGTTCCATGTCTTCTTACTCCACCATCTTGATCTGTATATTATTTATATATTAGCAAGTTCCAAAGAGCCATTGCATTGTCATAATAACAGTATCACTACCTTTTTCTAGTGGTAGGAGATATGCAATTAGCCAAAAAGAACACATCTGACAAAAAAACATGGAGTTGGTTCTTGAACTGGAATAGCAAGATAGGGTGCCTGAACACTAGGAAGAATATTCACAAGCACGAGTGGAAAAATAAATACATAACTACCTCTTCTCTGCCCATGATTCTAAATCTATATTGATGATAACTATGTCTCACTTGGTTCCATTGGTTTTATAATATGATTTTTAAAGCAAATTGTTTATATAAACAGGAACCCATTAAAAATTGCCTTGTGGACTTTTGTCAGCCCTGTCTCCAATATAGGAGATTTGAGAATAGACAAATAAAATAGCTATAATACAATGTACTAAGTACTATAGCTCTGTATTAAGTACTATAGAAAAAGTGCATAAATTGCTATGGGAAATACATAATTTTGTTGTGGGGTGGGGCAGAGAAAGTGAAAAAATAATTGATATTTGAATGAATTATTGAAATATTAGTTGATATAAATATTATTTCTTAAATGCTATGTGTTAAAGGATTCTTGATGTTTGGCATGAAAAAGCAAAGCCTGTATCAGACCTTGCAATGCAACTTTTCTCTGAAGAATATTGTCAAGATGTTTATCAGTTTGAAAATAAAAGCAATTGCTGGGGTTAATATGGTTGGAATAGCTTAAACCAAGATCTATTGTGCATTAAAGGCAAAAATTAGTTTGTACTGATGAGCATAATCTCAAAAGAAGAAAGTTCTGAATTTTAAAATATGTGTCTCTAAATAAGATAAATTAGTTGATCCAAGAATAACTTGATTACCACTATTTAACAGAATTTTGGAAGAAATAATTAATTAAGGGAAACAAAGTATTCTTTTGAGTTTATAAGTTGTAAGAGGAAGAGAGAGCTTATTAATGGTCTAATTAATATGATAGCATCATTCCTTTATAGTGAAGGCCCAGTGTGGTTAAGAACAAAACTGTTTAGTAGTTAATGGATCTGGGATGTGGTGGCCTCAGTTTACATCATATAATAGATCTCAGTTCTCACACCTAACCAGATGTGTGAATATTGAAAATTACTTATTCACTCAATGCCCCATTTGACAAATGGGGATAATAGTATCTATCTCATAGAATTGCTTTAAGGCTTAAATGGATTAGTGTCTATAAACTGTTTGGATCAGTTTCTGGCACATATAAGTATAGTAAATACCACTTATTATTCTTAACTTTGAGAACTTTGATTATCCAACAAAGTTGCTGAGTCATAGAACAGCAGAAGCCATTAAAGCTGTCATCAATATAAACCATATCCTTCATGTGTGGCTAAATTCCAAGACTCCTTATCTTCCTACATCTGGGATCCAAATGGGAGATTTGGTGAGCATTAGGGTGAAAGAGCTAAATACAGGTGGGAAATTGTGCCATTACAAATTTTTGTGTTTTATTTAAGCTTCCATTATTTTAGAAATTCTCATACCATACACAAAATCAATTCCAGATAGACCATAAAATTTAAGTGTAAAAAGTAAGATGATATAGTTTCAAGAAGAAAATATACTAAAACATTTAAATAGAAAAGATTGTAAAATTAAGGAAGTAAAAAGGTAAACCATATTGACTAGTATGAACATTTAACAGTATTCTTCCAATCCATGAATATGGGATATCTTTCCAGTTATCTGTGTCTTCTTTAACTTCCTTCATCAGTATTTTATGATTTTCAGTATTCAAGTCTTTTATATCTTTGGTTAAGTTTACTCCTAAACATTTTATTCTTTTTGTTGCTATTGTGAATGGAATTGCTTTCTTAACTTCTTTTTGGATAGATCATTGTATATAAAAACATGAATAATATTTGCATGCTCATTTTGTATCCTGCAACTTTACAAGTTTATTTATTAGTTCTAATAGTTCTATTGTTGAGTCTTTAGATTTTTTTATACATATGACCATATCATCTGCAAACAGAGATAATTTAATTCTTCTTTTCCAATGTGGATGCAGTTTATTTCATTTTTGTGTTTAATTTCTCTGGCTAGGACTTCCAGTATTATGTTGAATAGGAGTGGTGAGAATGGACATCCTTGTCCTTTTAAAGAGAAAGCTTTCAGTTTTTCCCCACTGATTGTGATGTTAGCTGTGGACTTTCTTATATTACCTTTATTGTGGTGAGGTAAGTTCCTTTTATATCTATTTTGTTGAGACTTATAGTCATGAAAAGATGTGGAACTTTGTCCAATTCTCTTACTGTGTCCATTGAGATAATTACGTAGTTTTAAAAAAATTATTTTGTCAGTGTGGTGTATCACATTGATTGATTTTTGTATGTTGATTGATTTGTATGATTGATTTGTATGATTGATTTTTATATGCCCATTATTGCATTCCATGGATTAATTTCACTTTGTCATGGTGCATGACCCTTTTAATTTGCTTCTGAATTCACTTTTCTAGTATTTTATTGATGGCTTTGCATCTATGTTCATCAGGAATATTGGCTTGTAGTTTTTTTTCCTTGTAGTTTCTTTGTATTTTTATGCCATAAAATGTGTTCAGAAGTGTTCAGTCTTCTGATTTTTTGTAAGAATTTTAGAAGTACTGGCATTAAATTTCTTGAATGTTTGGTAGAATTTACCCATGGAACCCAATGCCCAATATTACCATAAACATATCAAAAAGGTGCTCAAATCCAAATGATATACCAGTACACACCCATCTGAGTAGTAAAAACAAAAATAAAGAAAGAAAGAAGAGAAACAACTAATGAATAATGAATAACCAACTATTGACAAGATTATGAAACAACTAGACCTACTGGTACCACTATGAAACTGCTGTGTACACAAATTATAAATTTGAATAACTACTATGAAAACTGTTTGGTACTATCTTCTAAAAATGAATGTATTCACGAAAAGAGTGTGTAAGAATGTTCACACAGCACCACTTTACAATAGTCAAAAACTAGAAGCAAATATTATTCAATTATATGCTCCTGGAAAATAATCCAGAAACAAGAGCACATGTTACCAACTTTCTTTTTTTTTTTAATGGGAGGGGAGGAGACATAAACAATCTATGATGTTTATATTCAGCATAATGGATATTTGGGGGGAGAATATTCACCTGGAATAAGCAAGAAAGGAGTTTTTCAAGTTTTAGTAGAGGTTCATTACTTGATCTTGGGTTGGTTACAAAACTTTGTTAACTCTATAAATGTTCATTTGGCTCTACACTTTTGATTTATGTACATTCTTGTAACATGTTATATTTCAATAAGAAGTCAATATAGGGCTTCCCTGGTGGTGCAGTGGTTGAGAGTCCGCCTGCCAATGCAGGGGACACAGGTTCATGCCCCAGTCCAGGAAGATCCCACATGCTGCAGAGCAGTTAGGCCCATGAGCCATGGCCACTGAGCCTGCACGTCCGGAGCCTGTGCTCTGCAATGGGAGAGGCCACAACAGTGAGAGGCCCACGTACTGAAAAAAAAAAAAAAAAGAAGAAGTCAATATAAAAGAATTCCTGATGTTCAAAGAGGGCTTTATTAAATGAAAAATTGTAGATTGAATAGAGACAACAGGTAGATGTTGTCTGTAAATTACTGAATAGTGTTTTGCAAAGGAGGGGGATCACTGCATATTTCAACACAGCTATGTATTATGGCAGCAGTGGTAAACTCCAGGTGTAGAAGAGTTCTTGGTACATAGGGGACTCAAGAAAAGTTTGGAATGAATGAATGTGTAGAGGTGAAAAAGTTTTCTGAGAGAAGCAAGTAGTCTTGAATGTCTGATGCATGAGGCACTTGGGAAGAAATTGATGAGGGGTTAGGCATTAAGGACCACCTTCGAGTTGTAAAGAATATTATAAAATAAATTTGAAACTTTGACCATGGTTCTGAGATACTAAAAAAATGCTTTAATCTGTACATAAAGCTCATTCATCCATTCATTTCATAAATGACAGACATAATCTTCATTGTTACTGAGGAATTGGAACATAAATATGTAATGGGTATAAATGAATAAGCTATGATTTTTAATGTAGTAACTTGGATTTTGAGCTAAATGCCAATATTATCTTTGGAGAAGCATAGCCCAAAAAACATTTTTTGTGAGAAAATCACACATTAAAAAATCCAGAATCAACAAATAATTTTGAAGGACCTGCTATGATGATGAAGTTGTCTATGAAATATTTTTTTTGATTTTTATTTATTTTACTTTATTTTATTTTTTTATTGGAGTAAAATTGCTTTACAATGTTGTGTTAGTTTCTACTGTACAATGAAGTGCATCATCTATATGTATATCTATATACCCTCACTCTTGGACCTCCCTCCGACCCCCCATCCCACCCATCTAGGTCATCACAGAGCACCAAGCTGATATTCTCAATTAATTCCATAATAATCCCTGGTAAGTTAACTCAATTTTAGACAAACTTTTTGAGACTCGATTTCTTTTATGAGTATATTCATGCTCACAGAATTATTTGGTAGCAGAGCCAGGAATGAGATTTCAATGAAATACTCATTATGCTCTTCTTATTAATTTTTATGGGTATAAAATAAATGGTCAATCATTCATAAAATCCAACATCATACAAGGGTGAATGACTCAAAATAGAGAAGCCAAAAGAAATCAGCTATAGAAATTTAATTGCATAGCAGTAAATAAATTGCATGGCAAAAAAATCAAAGGCAAAGTAAATAAAATGAGAAATTATAGAAAACATTTGTAGTTTATTTTATTTTATCATTATTTTTATTGAAGTATAATTGATTTACAATATTATATTACTTTAAAGTATACAGCATGATTTAGTATTTTACAGATTATACTCCATTAAAAGTTATTATAAGTTAAAGGCTATGCTACACAATATATCATTTTTCCTTATCTCTTTATATATAGTAGCTTGTATCTATTAATCCCCTAGGCCCCCTACCCCTAGTTTACCCCTCTCCCTTTTCCTTTCCCCTTTTGTAACCATTAGTTTGTTTTTGATATATGTGAGTCTGTTGCACATACATTCATTTGTATTATTTTTTAGATTCCACATATAAGTGATATCATACAGTATTTGTCTTTCTATGTCTAATCTCACTAAGCATAATATTCTCTAGGTCTATCTATGTTGTTGTAAATGGCAGAATTTCATTCTTTTTATGGCTGAGTAATATTTCTTTGTATATATACATATACCACATCTTCTTTATCCATTTGTCTGTTGATGGGCACTTGGGATGAATCTATACTTTGGCTATTGTAAATAGTGTTGCTATAAATATTGGGGTGTGTGTATCTTTTAGAATTAGGATTTTCATTTTGTAGTTTATTTTATAAATAAATTAATATTTATATTTGAAAGACTTTTAATGATTGCAAGGAAAAATATTGATTAGCTTAGAGAGAATGTGTTAGAAATATGAACTTGAACCTCATAGAAAAAATGTAAATGGAACTTAAATATGTTAAAGATGCTAAACCTCACTTATAATAAGAGAGACACAAATTAACTCTACTCTAAGTGAGATCAAATTTCTCACTTATCAAATTGACAAAGTATCACAAGATTGGCAATTGATTCTGTTGATAAAGCTATGAGAAAACAAACTCAGATATTCTCAGTGGGAATGCAAAATGTCACTACTCTAATGGAGGGGAACTGGCAATATATACAATAGAACATGGGCAATTTTATGAAAAGGCTGTTCAATCAACCAAT
Organism: Kogia breviceps; assembly: GCF_026419965.1. Lineage (NCBI taxonomy): Eukaryota > Metazoa > Chordata > Mammalia > Artiodactyla > Physeteridae > Kogia > Kogia breviceps. Next base: position 29,749,353 of record NC_081328.1, read on the forward strand.
GATGGTAACAAAATACTTAAAATATGTCCATCGAATATCCATCAAAAGGGAGCCCTGTAATTGATATCTAGTCTCATAGCATGTGGTTGGAAAAGATGCTTGATATGACTTCAGTTTTCTTAAGTTTACCAAGGCTTGATTTGTGACCCAAGATGTGATCTATCCTGGAGAATATTCCATGTGCACTTGAGAAGTAAGTGTATTCTGTTGTTTTTGGATGGAATGTTCTATAAATATCAATTAAGTCCAACTAGTCTAATGTGTCATTTAAACCTTGTGTTTCCTTATTTATTTTCTGTTTGGAATATCTGTCCATTCCTGTAAGTGGGCTGTTAAAATCACCTGCTATTATTGCATTACTGTCAACTTCCCCTTTTATGGCTGTTAGCATTTGCTTTATGTATTGAGGTGCTCCTATCTTGGTTGCATAGATATTTACAATTACTATATTTTCTTCTTGGATTGTTCCCTTGATCATTATATAGTGTCCTTCCCTGTCTGTTGTGATAGACTTTATTTTAAAGTCTATTTGTTCTGATATGAGAACTGTTACTCCAGCTTACTTTTGATTTCCATTTGCATGGGATATCTTTTTCCATCCCCTCACTTTCAGTCTGTATGTATCTGTAGGTCTGAAGTGGGTCTCTTGTGGACAGCATATATATGGTTCCTGTTTGTGTATCCATTTAGCCAGTCTATGTCTTTTGGTGGGGGCATTTAATATATTTATATTTAAGGTAATTATCAATATGTATGTTCCTATTACCTTTTTCTTAATTGTTTTGGATTTGTTTTTGTAACTCTTTTCCATCTCTTGTGTTTCCTGCCTAGAGAAGTTCCTTTAGCATTTGTCATAAAACTGTTTTTTTTTTTGGTGCAGAATTATCTTAACTTATGTTTGTCTGTAAAGCTTTTGATTTCTCTGTCAAATCTAAATGAGATACTTTCTGGGTAAAGTAACTTGGTTGTAGTTTTTCCTTTAAATATATTTTGCCACTCCCTTCTGGTCTGTAGAGTTTCTGGTGAAAGATCAGCTGTTAACCTTATGGGGATTCCCTTGTATGTTATATGTTGATTTTTCCTTCCTGCTTTTAATATTTTTCCTTTATGTTTAATTTTCAAAATTTGATTAATATTTTTCTCAGCATTTTTCCCCTTTCGTTTATCCTGCCTGGGACTTTCTGTGCTTCCTGGACTCAATGGAATATTTCCTTTCCCATTTTGGGGAAGTTTTCAACTACAATCTCTTGAAATATTTTCTCATACCTTTTTTATTCTTTTTCTGGGACACCTATAATTCAAATGTTGGTGCATTTAATGTTGTCCCAGAGGTCTCTGAGACTGTCTTTCATTCTTTTCATTCTTATGTCTTTATTCTGCTCTGTGGCAGTTATTTTCACCATTCTATTTTCCAGCTCACTTAGCCATTCTTCTGCCTCAGTTATTCTGCTATTCATTTCTTCTAGAGTATTTTAAATTTCAGTTATGGTGTTATTCATTACTGTTTGTTTATTAGTTCTTCATGTTCCTTGTATTTATTCTATTTCCAAGGTTTCGGATCATCTTTACCATCATTACTTTGAATTTTTTTTCAGGTAGTTTGCCTATTTCCTCTTCACTTATTTGGTCTTGTGGGTTTTTATCTTGCTCCTTTGCCTGTAAGATACTTCTCTGTCTTCTCATTTTGTCTAATTTACAGTATTTGAGGTCTCCTTTCTCCAGGATGCAGGGTCATAGTTCCTTTTGCTTCTGTTCTCTACTCCTGGTGATGAGTTTGATCCAGTGGCTTGTGTAGGCTTCCAGATGCAAGGGACTGGTGCCTGTGTTCTGGTGTGTGGAGCTGAGTCTTCTCCATCTGAGGAGCAGGACCTTGTCAGGTGGTGTGTTTTGGGATGTCTCTAAACTTAGTATGACTTTAGGTAGTCTGTGTGCTGATAGGTGGGTTTATGTTGCTGTCTTGTTTGGTGTGAGACATCCAGCACTGGTAGCTACCAGCAGTTGGGTGGAACCAGGTCTTGGATTCAGATAGTGGATTCCATAAGAGCTCTCCGTGATTAACCTTCCCTGAGGCTGGGAATTCTCTAGTGGTACAGCGTCCTGGACTCAGTGTTCCCAGCCCAGAGCTTCAGACCTGACTTCTGGTTGAGGGACCAAGACCCCACAGTTCATTCAACCTGGCAATAAAGGGAATTAAGAAAAAAAAAAAATTAACAATACCCCAAATAGTAAAAAGTAAAATCAAACAAACAGAAACAGAAACAAGGAAACACACACACACAATAGAAACAAAAACAGATCCAAATAAATCAGAAAGAGAACAACCAAACAAAAGAATCCAAGAATGTAATCAAACAATTGAAAAGAAAGCTGACAAAAACAAAAAACCAAAACACAAAACCAAAGCAGAGTTCCAACTGAAGAATGAAACAAAGAAACAAAACAAACTGACAAAAAATGTTTAAAAAAAAAAAGAAAAAGAGAAAGGGGAAAGAAGACTGAACAACAGAAAAGTGATGTAGAAATATAAATAAAATAAAGATAGAAAATATATTAAAGAAAAGAGACAAACAAAACCCCAGAGAAATGGTAAAAACAAAAGCAAGCAAACAAAACAGAAACAAGGAAACAAACGTACACTTGTAAAAGAAACAAAAACAGAGCCAAATAAAACAAAAAGCAAGAGAACAACCAGACAAATAGAACTCAAAAATCAAATCAGACAATGAGGATTAAAACTAACAAAAATACATAACTTAAAAACAAAACCAAGGCAGTGTGCCAACTGAAGAATTAAGCAAGGAAACAGAACAAACTGATAAAAATTATTTTAAAATAATAAAAATAAAATAAAAATGGAAAAAACACAAGATCAAAGAAAAGCAAATTAGAAATGGAAATATAAAAAATAGGAAAATATGTTAAAGAAAAATAAGGAAAAAAGGGAAATATCACAAAACAACAGAAAAGCAAAATAAAAATAGAAATATTAAAAAAAATTATAAAACATGGAGATCTCAAAGACTAAATTAAAAAAAAAATCTAAAACAAACAACAAAAGAGAGAGAAAAAGAAACAAACAAAAAAGCCAGAACCAACAACAGAATGAATCAAAGTATAATAAAATTAATAGTAATAATTATGTTTCCCTGGAGTCTGTGCTGTAAGTGTCCTTGCACTGCCTAACCAAGAGGTTCTCATCTGCTTCTTGGCTGGTCTCTGGATCTGCTGTGGGCCCTGTGGGGACCACTCAGACTCTGATCTGGCCCAATTTCTGCGTGTGCTTGCCTCCGAAGTCCACAGCTGCCAGAGCTAGACCATTTTTATTTGTGGGAACACTTATTGTCTACTCAGATATTCCACAGATGCAGGGTCTACCTAGCTGATCACAGGGATTTAATCTACAGCTTGTACGCTGATGGAAAGGTTTTTGACCTTCTTCCTTAGTCACCACATCCCTGGGGTTCAGCTTTGGTTTTATCACCACTTCTGCATGTGGTCCACCCATAGGAGTCTTGTCCTGAGGCTGCCTTGGACCTCTTGGGTTTGCCTCTCTGAGGACTGGGTGCAGAGGTGGTATGACTGCTTGGATTGTGGGAGGGCTGGCAGTGCCAAATGTGCAGGGAAGCCAGCGGCCATGGATGCAAGAGATATGGTCCTAGTGAGGGCTTTTTCTGGTGTCCAGCATAAGACACATGAGGACCAGCCCTGGCCAGGATTTTTCTGGTGCCCAGGCACCAGAAGGCATACAAGGCAGGTGCTGGCATGTGGGGACAGAGAGGTTACAACAGTGGCTCCTCCCTGTGTGTGTGACTCAACAGTAGCATCCTGTTTCCATGGCAGTCTGGTCTTCCTCCATAGGCATTCCCTGCTGTAGATTTCCTCCTTCCCATCCTCTCTGTCTGTCTTATCACAGCCAACAGGATTTCTCCCTCTAGGCCTGTTCTCCAATCTCCACACACCAGGTCCCATCCCCCTTATCTCCCTTGCATACCTGTGAACACAATTCCCAGTCTTGGGCACGTAGGGCCACAGTATGGGCAGTCATGTATTTTTCACTCAGTCCTGTCTGCCACAGATCAGCCATTTCACCCTCTTCTAACAGCCTAAAATGCTTCCCTTCTTTCTCAATTAATTTTCCTGTCAGAGAGGGTGTTTTCCTGAATTTAGGAATCTCTCCTCTGCTTCAGCTCCCCAGCCCTGAGGTGCAGGCCCCATCCCACTTCCTCTCCTCTTCCTTGTCCCTTCTTTTTTCCATCCTAGCCAGTTATGCAAGGATCTTTATAGTCCTTTCTTGTGTCCAAGTCTTCTGCTAGTTTTATGCCAGTGTTCTATGAGAATTGTTGTATCTATAGATATATTCCTGATGCATCCATGGAGAGAGATGAACTCCATGTCCACCTACACCTCCACCATATTGAATCTCGGACGTAAAGTTTTAAATTGAAGGAGAAATAGCCTACAGTGACTGCGGTCTTCAAAGTAACTGTATGTGCATGTGTAGTTGCTTCTGACCAACATGTATACATGTTGACCTTGTAATAGATAGATAATTACCTGTTAATCACTAATTCACAATTGGAGAATCCTATAAATTAGTTTAAATTAATACAATTATTAATTCCAACTTTAGCAGATAAAGAGTGTAGAAAAGAGCCCACCAAATTTCTTTATTTTCTTCAACCTTTTGAAATTATCATTCCTAGGTTGTCAATGAAAAAATTCTACAAAATACACCCAATTCTGTATTAACAGAGATTTCAGTTTCAACTGTTAGATATGTGATTTACTAACTGAAAGGGACTGCATATCATTGATCATAATTTGTTACCACTCTCTTTATCTCTGCTCTTTTTGATTTGACTTTGCAGTTCCTCTTACTAGAAGCAGAGAATATATCCCTGTCCATCAATGTTTGATCAATAGGTGTAAGGAGAAGTGACAGTGGGCCAGCTTGAGTTCAAGCCTTAAAAGTTGTTGCAGTTCTGTTCTCACCCCTATTTTATTTCTGCTGTTATCATATAAGAATGTGTGTCTAATAACCCATAGTCCCAGAAGAATGAGAGACACATGCAATTCACATGAACCTATCTTTGGCTTGGAGCCAAACTCAGCCAAATCCAACCAGTTCAGATGAATCACAGCCAAGCTGCAGCTACATGAGTGAAAAAACAAAAATAAAAAAAAATATTATTATGTATCATTAAGTTTTGTTTGGCTTTGTTTTTTGTTATGCAGCATTACAATAGTAAATGCTGATTAATCCAGACAGTTAGAGAACTAAGATACTGTTGTAAGAAAAACTTTAAATGTGTTACAGTGCTTACAGTGGTTCTATAAATGTGTTACAAGACAGGAGAGGGGAGAAAACCAGTATCTGATGCCGGAAAACACATTAGCTATGTGTCTCAATTTCCTAGTAAAATTTGAAAAAATATAACTAATTCATAGAGACAATATAAATATTTAATTCGATATTACGTGTCAATAGCTTAACCAGTGATTGGTACATGCAAATTATACTCAAATTTTAGTTATACACATTAAAGAAATATATTTAAAACAAAAATAATAATTGCAACATGCAATTGAGAGTTATGAATCAACATTCATGGCCTCCTGAATAAGCACTCCAGGAATGATTTCAGCTATTCTAAAAACCATGAAACAAAATAATATAAAAGAGGGCTTCCCTGGTGGTGCAGTGGTTGAGAATCCTCCTGCCGATGTAGGGGACACGGGTTCGTGCCCCGGTCTGGGAGGATCCCACATGCCACGGAGCGGCTGGGCCTGTGGGCCATGGCCACTGAGCCTGCACGTCTGGAGCCTGTGCTCCACAATGGGAGAGGCCACAACAGTGAGAGGTGCACGTACCACACACACACACACACACACACACACACACACACACACACACACAAAATAATAATAATAATATAAAATAGAGAATAAGTAGGACCTAAATCATCAACCTACCTAATCCTATTAAGTTACCATATCCCATCAAACTATTGTATCCCAAATCTTCTCTTAATACATTAATTTTCCTATGACATGCATGCAAGAGTTTCTTCTTTACTAACACATTTCAATAAGTGTGATGAAAAAGTTAAATATTAGCCCTGTGGCAAACCCCACAAGTAAATATGGTGTCGTTATTATCCCCAGTTGATAATGAGGAAACCAAGACACAGCCAGAAAGGTAACTTCCTCCTAATTATACTCCTATTAGGTAAAATGACTAAGGTTTGCACCCAGGATCATCTGATTACACAGTTCTTTGCTCTTGTCCACTGTTTTCTGCTGAAGCTCCCTGGAGCACAGAGGTTCTCAAACCTGGCTACATATTAAAATCAACTGGGAACTTTGAAAATATGTACATGCCTTTGTCTAACCTCCATAGATTCTCACTTCATTGATCTAAATTGAGGCCAGAAACTTAAAATATCTCACATGATCTTGAATTCTGGTTCTGCCAAGTAGAAATACTCTCTTCCTCATGTTCCTCATCTGTGAAATGGAGATTGTGGTTGTATCACCTCATAAGATTGTTTTGAGGATTTAATGATTTAATATTTGTAAAGTGCCTGGGACAGTATCTAGATATAGTAACTGCTACTCTTGTGATTCTTAAATAAATACAACAGAACTGGAAACAGAAATAACTTGGTTCAAATGGACATAACTCCAACTATTGCTAGCCAACACTAAGAAAATCATGTAATTTATACTCTTAACTTCTGAATTATTGATGGTCTTTTCTACCTCTCCCTCTTCCTCTTCCTCTTCTATTTCATTTTATTTGGAGTTAATTAAATTTACTTTTTAGCATGAAAATATATCTTGTTTTATTTTTGAAATGTATTGGGAAATTTAAACATTGATCTTGAAGGCTAAAAAAAAAATCCTCATCATTCAAAAGCTATATTATGGGTTCAAACAAAACTTTTTTTTAGGTTAGGTAGCTCACAAATTGCATAGTAAACACAAGAGAGCAATATGGGAGGAATGTAGAATTTAGGATCCCTTGAATTTTAATCAACTCATTTAGAAAACAGCACAATAACAGATTGTCGCTGAAGTACAATAATTCTGTTCTTCAGGGAAGGTTTTTTTTTTTGAGTAATATAACATTTTGTCTTATAAAGGAAAATACAAGATCTAATATTTTTCTGTCTGGGTAACTTCCCAGCAAAAGTTGCTGAGACCAAACCTGTGATGGCTTTCATATTCATGGAGGTGGAATAATTTCAATTTGGAAGTATTTGCAAATATGGGGGCTGGGGCATATTATTTCCAGATGCAAGTTGAAGGACTAAGAACTTTTTGACTCCTCACTCTGTGTTTTTTCTAGACAATCTATTTGGATTGGTACAAGAGAGATAGAAGTAGTCAATTAAAACTTGTGCTTTGCTGTGTTTGTTTCAGGCAGTATTATTCCCACAGGCCTTCAAAGTATTGTTCTGTTATAGCCTAATTTCTCCACAGCATCATGATGTTTTATAAATATTTATTCAGATTTTTTTTTCCCTACAAGGCCACAGCCTTCTTAAGGTTTATGTCTGTCTTCCTCAGATATAAACTAATGCATACATGGGTCTCTGTGCTGAGTAGTGAGGCATAGCTTCTTTTCTTCAGAAAGATAAATTATTAATATGCAAAGCTTGAAGTTTGTTGAGAAGGAGGTAAGTAAATGTCATGAGGAAATGAAGGAAAAGAAAGGATACAAACTCTTATCTGGTCTACCTGCAAGTCTTTCTGAAGGACTCAGGTTTTTCCAGCCAAGATCCATATGCTAGGCGGGGTAAACAAGGTTTCTGAGATAAATATTACCACATGCCTGGAAAGAGTCAGGGCCAGCAGGCTAGGACCTACACTGAATTATGTGGTTGTGGAGAAGTGTGATTTGAGAGTGCTACGTTGAGAAGGAAGCAGACCCTGCACCATCTGCTAAAACTATCAAGGTGTCCTGGGAGAACTGACTGCATGAGTGTATATAAAGAAATATGATGCTGAAAACCATTCTAGACTGAACTACTCTTAATTGACTATACCCCCAAGAAGTTGTCATCCTATCTTTCTCCTTGAGAAACACAGTGCTAAAATAATGATCTCCACTAATGCCAGTGAGAACAACAAAGATAGGATCAAGTTTAGCCATGAGATATTAATAGATTTCACTTTTATATTTGCAATCTGGTGGATGTAGAAAGGATGAACAGTGACAATGCTTTGGAGTTAAGGTTTTAGTTATGACATCAGATCTTGCCTCTGGAGGCATAATGGCAGAGTTTCAACCACTGTGGAGCAACCAGGATACAGTATCAATAATAGAGACTTCTGAGTTTCATCTTCAAGAGAGTGGCTCTTTGGACACAAGAAGGTATTCCAACATAAACTGCAGAAGATACAAAGGAAGAGGGATTTTTTGTTGTTTTTTTTCAGACTTCTCTGGTATCCTTGACAATATGAGCAACATCAGCAGCAGCAGCATTGAAGAACTCTGTAGAAGGCCCACCTTAAGATGAAAGTTGGTGTGTCCATGTGTAACAAAAGTATATATGAGCTCTAGAATTACTGGCAATGAAACAGGATACCCAAGCAACACAAAAAGATTTCTTAGATGGTATATTGATTCCCCACATTGTCATGGTTCTGGAGATGTAATATTGGTTGTATAGTTAACATAGAGAAAACTTGGTAGTAACCTTGTTTACTTTAAAATGCTTATCTCAAATGACCCTTTCAGTTCTGTGAATCAGATATTCATGTGAGGCGTTGTAGGACCACTTAGGATCCTTTGACCAGCCCAGTTATCTCTTTCATCCCAAATGTATTATTTTAGGTTCCTTTATCTTTCAAAATGATTCATATATATCTAAACTCACTCCTACTCTTCTATGATTCTTTACTTCTTTTTTATTCCTGTAAAGGATCACTATCAAAATATTTAATAAATATACTCCAAATTACTAGGAAATTTAAGGTAATTATCAATTTTCATAACAAAATATTATAATTATTAATTTTATTATTGGGTGAATTATTCTCTAAATTTTTCAGAGAAGTTAAGTCTAACTTGCATATTTTTTTACTTTAACTCTCTCATGCTCGTATATACTGTAATTATAGTATTCATGATATATGATAATGCACATATATTTCCATTAGACTAGAGGTTCTTTAAAAGTAGTACCTATGTCCTTGATTTTAATACTGACTGCATTTAACACAGAAACAAATCCATTGTGAGATTTTAATAAATAACCATTGAATAAAACCATATTATCTAGGGTTTGTGGATACTTTTAATCAACAGTAATGAATAGCTGTCCTTTGAATACTGATATGAGACCTTAGTTATTTTTTGACTGCCATATAGATAATGTTAACTGATTGGAGAATACAGCTGATATTTCAGAATGCTAGCCAATAAAAGTTGTCTACTAGTCACTCCTCAAATTCTAAAACTACCTGAGATTAAAGAGATCACCTATATTAAATGAAATTTGATTTGGAGAAATATACATTTTGTGAGATGACAAACTTAAACAAGTAAGAAAACAAAACAAATTGCAATTGCAAATTTGGTTCACTGGCTTGGAAATGTCACAGACCTGTAAGGGACTCTGAAGCTTAGGTATTATTTGCTTCACAGAAAATCCTCTCTCTGGATTAGTATGTATAGAACTACCTTTACAGAACAAGATGCAATGTGTTTTCTCAAATTTTATAGAGTTTCAGTAAAAGAAATATTCATACATGGAATGCAGGAGTAGTTTTATTTTGAGGGGGAGGAGGGATACAACTACAGAAAATATTATTCATTATTTTTGTTCGAAATCCCTTATGTGAATCAACTAGAATTTTTCTTTTTTCACTCAGAAAGTAAACCAAAGTATAGCCTGTTTCTAATTTGAACTTGTCTGTTTCCTCCTAATAAAGAATTAGAACTGCATGACACATCAAGTGTTTTTTTTCTTAGAAACCAAGAAATGTAGACATAATGATAGATTCAGCTGTCATAACTCACAGCCTTGATTTTCCAAAGCTTCTTTTACTTTTCCTTCCACCACTTTGGTTACTTAGGTTTTAAATTTTTCTTTAATTTTTTTTTTCCAGTTTTACTGCATCTATGTTTATGTATACCTCAGATCACCTAGCATAAACAAGTAAAATCTGAATTATTTACCTAGGAACCCAGCAGTTGAAAAACAAGTGTCAATGAAGATAGAAAGGAGGGGGATCTTTAGAGATGATAAATAAAAACACAGCTACTAAACTTCCAAACCTTCAGTGCACAACTCAACTCACTCAGCAAAAATCAGAAATATATTTACTCTCCTTCTTGTAATGGAGAGAACTAGAATCAGTGTGAGAGGCACCGGATGAGGTTAGCCTTCCTGCTGTCATTCTTGCAGGGTCAAGGTTAGCAGCAAAATGTATCTTAACTATAGCTGCAGGGAAGATAAAACTCAGCACACTGGAAGCTGAGAGTCCAATTGGGTTAGGTAAGGTTGGGACAGTCACTTATGCAAAGAATGAAGGCCCTAGACAAAGGAGAAGTCAGAAACAGGTATCTGAAACCAAAGATGTCAGAGTAGTAAACTGGAAGCAGAGAGCAAGGCATGGAGGAAGAGATGGTCTGAGATGGGCTATAGCCAATAATTGATTCACTTTTCTATCTGTCTTGTGATGCATAGGCAGATTGAGTTTTGATTACATTGAAAAAAATGTAGTTCAGAGTGATTCCATTGACTGGCCTTATTGGTAAGATTGTTTTTTTTTTTATGGAGACAATTTGGATAATTCAATAAAAAAATTTTCCTTTGGATGTAAAAATAAATAAAGAAATAGTGAAAGAAAGACTTAGGAGACAGAGTTCATATGGTTTTCAGAGTCCACAATAGTGTTATTTCTAAGAGAAATGAATTTCAACGTTTGCACAAACTGGAAAAAGCTTTCAGAAATTAGTTACCTTTTAAGTTGTCTGAACAGCACTGTGTTCTTCGACTCCATCTTCTTCAGAATGCTTCCTTGATAAATCTAATTCAACTGTCAGTGCTCTTTCAAGCTCACCTGGGCTTCTTGCACATTAGTGAAATTCTATTTCCAATTATCTCACATCTACCCTGCTACTGTAATTTCTTTGTCTTGACAATGAAGATAGTGCCTGATCTTTAGTGTAGTTTATAATTATTAGATTTAAAAATTCTATATACCCATATATATAATATGGTGTGTTAAGAAACCACACTAACATTTACTCTCATTAATTACACACAAGAACTCTGAAATAAAGCTATGATATTTGTATCTTCTCCCTTTATTGAAGATGAATATTCTGAGACATAGAGAGATTAAGTTACCCATCTATAGTTATATAGCTATAAACAGATCTAGGAAAATGACCCCAGCTTTCTTATTCCAAGGTGAAATTTCTTTCCTTTTGCATGCTACAGGAGTCTCAGTCAGCTAGTTTTGACTGGAATCCCTTAAGGTTCTGACCTTAGTCACTGTGAGCAGCTAAAGCTTAGGATCCAGCAGTACCACCCTATCATCTATTCATTCAGTCTATTAGTCAAAATCAGTTGAACAGTCTCTGTGTGAGAAGCAGAGAGCTAGTCACTAAAAATTGGGCTTGCATGCTAATAGGCACGATGTCTGAGACTAGAGTGTATCTCTTTGCCTCTAAGACAATGATGGAAAGAATCAACCTGAAAAGTTCAGGTTCTCCCAATCTCATGGGAGATTCTTACATAAAAGTAAAGCTTATGATGTAGTTTAGATGTTATTGCCACTGTGCTAACCCAGCACTAAGTGAACAATGTTTGGATACACAGACCAGGTCTGGAATCACCCTGATGCCAGCAACAGTGAACAGAGAATTGGTTCAGGGGCCACAGGCATCTCCCCAGCATCTCTGTGGCTGCGATGGAGATGGTGCCAATTCTGACTAGTTCTGCAGCTGCCTCTGAATGTTCACAACTTTTGCTTTTGGAGTGGGCTCAGTAACGAGTGGAATTAAGGGAGACACAAAAGTTTGATGGAGTATTCCAAACACTAGATAGACTTAGTACGTATGATGTTAAGCAGCAGACTGTGCATAAAACAATGGACATGGCAGGTGAGTTTGTTCTTTCTTCTCTGAGAGAGACTCAATGCTTCAGGGAAAAGACTGTGGACCATGGCATATGGGACAATTGGGTCTATACACTGACTCTGCTATTTAATCTGTGGTCTTGGGAAAAAGTTTTGAAATGTCTGATCTTCAATATCCTTGTTTGTGTAAATGAGTTCAGTATAATTATACTTTCTCCCCAAGGCTGAATTAAAGGTTAAATTCATGCGGGTGTGAATGATATATAATTACTTGGGGGAAAAAAGAAAGTAATTTGCTGACAAGTATGTATAACATTATCCCATGTTGTTTTAAGTGAAAATATAAGGAAACAGAGACAGAGATTAATAGAGTGTGATCTATCTGAAGTTTAGAAGAATATAGACTGAAATGGAGGTTTGGTGGGATTGAAGTGACCATAGGTGGAGATTTTTACTTCATACCTCATATTTTATAAGTATTCTGAATTGTGGTGAGATTGTGAGGGGTTCTTACTCTGTGTGTGTGTGCATGTGTGTGTGTATTTCATATAAGGGTAATTAAGATATACTACACAGATTACATAAGTAAAAACCCTGGATCACAATTCATATTATCTATAGATAAATGTATTTTTTTCCCTTTTCTTTAAGATCATTTATTGCTGAAATTGACAATTCTTATTACTGGCATCTTCTGAAAGAGATGCCATGAGATTATTAAATAGCCTGGGAAGTTGGTGTAGTATAGAGTTCTCAGGAAACAGAACACATTCCCAGGAAGGATACTGGAGTATCCTGGGCCATTCAAAATAATCAAGGGAGTGGCTCACTCTTCTCCTAACTGTGAGCTGAGGAAGCCTATTCAATTGTTGTCCCAGAGAACCTCAGAGTAAAAATGGAAAGAGGAAAAGATTTGGAATAAAAACAGTTGTGTTCTAGCCCTTGCTCCACAACTGAAAATTCACAAGTCACTTAACTTAACATTCCTAATCTGAACAGTTGGTTTGATTTTTCTTCTCTTTACATGTTAAGCTAAAAGTCTTTGTGATGAGGTGCTGACTTCAAAAATGCTTTCATTGATTCACTCATTCATTTATTTATTCAAAGTTGTTTGAGGACCTATTAAAGAGTGCCAAGGTAACAGAGTTGAAAGTCCAGTGGTGGAGGAAGCTGCCTTAAGATACAATATAGTAAAAGTAATAGGGGTTCTGGGGCCACCAGAGAATAATTACCTAACAGGAAGAGTTGCCTTTTCTTTGCAAACTATGAAACATTTTGCAAATCTCAGATGTTCTTATTCTTTCTAATTGAGCAAGACTTGGTTTGTATATCTCACAAAGAAAGGTTTACCTATGAATTAGCAACAGTGTTTTACATTTATCTAAGAAAAAGGAGAAATCTTTATTTTATCCTGTAGTTCTTCGATTGCCCTTTATAAACAGTTCAATAGATAAACTCTTTCCTCCACTCTCACTCCACAAATACACATCTGTATCTATTCCACTCTTTATTCCTTTCTCTGAAATGTTTCCATTACTTATGATTTGGCCTACTATCATCTTCCAATTACTGGTGTGAGTTGATATGTTTTAAACAATAACTCTCTGTAAATCAAGTGTTCTCCCACCATACCAGCTTCAGATAATTGAGATGATTTCTTAACTGCTCAGGTGTTGCTAAAATTAGAATGGTTTTACTGTATTAGGTATAAGATGGAGTTTCTCTGTCAGTTCATCTCTTTCTTTCAGGCAAGATCTGAGGCCAGATAAATTGTCATGGCCTTCATTGTTAGCAGACCTTCTGTCTAGCCCTTGATTAGACTCAGAGATTTCAGGAATGCTCAAGAATATTTCCCATATTTTCAAATAGCACTGCTTATGAAACAAAGATCAGCATGTTTAAATACGTCCTCTCAAGGAAGAGCTAGTTATTGCTTCTTTAACACACCTTGGGGAGGGAACTCTGGGCCCCTGACCTTAAGAGCTACAAACCTACTGGCATATAATTGCCAGGATATATTATAGTATTCCCGTGTAATTTAACAGTTTTTAAATTTGAGAAGCAGTTTGCCATCTCATAAATCACATTTGACAATGCAAAGGGATAGCCAACCTTTTTTACAACACATAGACAATAAAATTCCATTTTTGACTTATTGTTTTTATGTCTAAACAATATTTCTTGTCTTTAATTCTATGAAGTTTAGAGATCAAAATTAATACCTAGATTTAACCATCCAGAGCTCAATGATATTGTTATATGGCTTTTCAGTAGCTTCTGCCATATTTTTCCTTTGAATATGTGACTTTGAGCATCATTTTTTATGTACATGTGAAATTTGAAGAGGATTTGAGAAACTCAATTTCCAATGTTTCTTATTTATTGACATTATAAAATGTTCCACTGTTTGATGATAAAATCTTCCTTTTGTATCTTTAACATTTATGATAAGTGGTAAAATATATTTTTTAAATGTCCTACCTAAAACCTATTCTAAATGTGGGTTGAAATAGGGCACAAGACTGACATAATCCCAGTCCTGCTCTGTCTCCTAGTCTTCCTTAAATGGCATCATCATCTACATAATTTCTCAAGCCAAAATTCTAGAAATTTTCATTGATTTCTCATTTTCCCTCTCCCCACTCTATATCCAGTCATCAGCAACCTATGTCAATTCCATTTGCACAACATATTCTGAAAGCAACTACTTTCTTCATCTCTACTAGCAACAAAATTCTCCAAGTCTCTATAATCTCTCACCAGAAATGTTATAAGAAGAGCCTCTGAATTGGTCTTCCTTTTTCTCTTGTCTCCCTGAAATTTATTCTCCAATGGCATTCAGTGATCTTCTAGAACCTCATTATTCTAAAGATTGACTGAACCAGCAACATCGACATCACATGAGAACTAGGTAGAAATGCAGAATCTCAGTCTCCACCACAGACCTACTGAACCAGAAAATCCTTATTTTAACAAAGTCTTCAGGGGATTTGTAAGCACAATAAGTTTGAGAGGCACTGATCTAGAACATAAATCAGTTTTATAGTCCTGCTGATTGAAAGTCTTCAGTAGTTTCTTATTTTAACCTCGAATAAGCTAATAAAGCCCAAACACTTTAATATGGCTCATGAATCTCTGTGTATCATGACAATCGCCATAACCTCTGAGCACCTTTTTTTTTTCCAAGCCCCTCTACATATATTATACTTCTGCCACAGGAGTGATCTTTCTGCTCCTAGACATGTCTTGGGGTCTTTACACTAGCTGTTTCCCTTCATCATGTCATGGCTGGCTCTTTCCTGTCATTCTGATCTTAGTTTATATATCACCTAGTCAGATATGACTACCCTTAACTACACAAATGAGAGTAATCATCAGATTATCTTTGTTTCCAGGCTCTATGTTAATTCTATGCTTAGCACTTTACTATCATTTCACAGTTTTCCTTTCTATTTGTTTGTTTATTATCCGTCTCCTCTCCTCAAGAAAGTTCTTCATTAATCTTGTTCTCTGCTCTATCTCCAGCACTTAAAACCATGCTTGCCACACATTATAGTCATTGAATACTTGCTTGCCAAATAGACACTGAATGGAAAAATGAAGGAAGGGATAGAAAATTGGATATATCCAGGACATTTCCTGGAGAGAAGCTAGGGGAGGGTCCTGGAGAAATCATACCCAGAAAGGCTGGATGTGGGCCTTGCTAAAAGTGTGTCTACTTTTCTTAAGTCTGGAACTGGAAAAGATAGAAGGACTTTATCATTTAAGAAACAGTACTCAGGGCTTCCCAGGTGGCACAGTGGTTAATAATCCGCCTGCCAATACAGGGGACACGGGTTCAAGCCCTGGTCCGGGAAGATCACACATGCCACGGAGCAACTAAGCCCGAGTGCCACAACTACTGAGCATGCACTATAGAACCTGTGAGCCACAACTACTGAAGCCCACGTGCCACAACTACTGAAGCCCATGTGCCTACAGCCTGCACTCCACAACAAGAGAAGCCACCACATTGAGAAGCCTGCACACTGCAATGAAGAGTAGTCCCTGCTCGCTGCAACTAGAGAAAGTCCATGCACAGCAATGAAGGCCCAATGCAGCCATAAATAAATAAGTAAATAAATAAATAAATTAATTAATTAAAAAACAAAAAAAGAAACAGTACTCAGGACATAAACCTGTTGTGCTTGTCAGCATGCCTCCCCCCAAAAAATAAAAATTTTGATATCTTTTTTCTTTAAACAAAAAATTTTCATAATTTAGCAAAATTTGATATGATTCTTGGTATGGAAAACAGGTCTCTAGTAGAGTACTAGTACCACATGTAAGGCTCATTCAGGCTCATTGTTTTCTGCAGGCTCTCACCATTCTTATCCTTGATAAACTGAAAGGTAGAGGTCAGGAGAGTGGCATAAATGCTACCTCCCTGGTTAAAACAAGAGACAGTAGTAGAGATTGTGGGGGAAAGATAGTTTAATATCACACCTAATTACTTTCTTTTTTCATTTCCTGACTCTTATCCTAAACTGTAATTATTGTATGTGTTCACATGTTCATTGTTTCCATCTTCCAGAGTAGGACATCACTTTTACCTCTCTAAAGCTGGGAGTTTTATCTAACTTTCACTTTACTTCTCCAGGGACTAGCACAAGAAATAGAACATAACAGAATCTCTACAAATTATATTGAGTGAATGAATGAAAAATAAAGGAGAGAATAACTGATGAAGAAAATTTCCAGCAGAGGATGTAAGGTCTGGAAGTTAGAGAAGGGATCTGCCTTTCAATGAGGCAAGATAGATATTTCAAAACATGTATTACTAGAGTGTCACATTTGTGTTTTTTTGTTTTTTTTTTTTTCCTTTTGTGGTATGCGGGCCTCACTGTTGGGGCCTCTCCCGTTGCGGAGCATAGGCTCCGGACGCGCAGGCTCAGCGGCCATGGCTCACGGGCCCAGCCGCTCCGCGGCATGTGGGATCTTCTCAGACCGGGGCACGAACCCGCGTCCCCTGCATCAGCAGGCGGATTCTCAACCACTGCGCCACCAGGGAAGCCCTAGAGTGTCACATTTGTAAAGGTCCATTCCTATTTTTTCAGTAGAAAGAGAAATCCACTGGACACAATTACCATTCAATTTCAACATTCACTATTTGCCTCTAGCCTAAATATATTCTGTGAGTCAGGCTTCTGACTTAAACTCCCCAGCCTGTCAGTATTCCAGCCTCTGATGACACCAACTTTTTACAGGTGGTAGGATAATGGAGATGGGTTTCCTATTGGCAGGAGTTCACTGGAGTCTCTATATAAAAACTTAATGATGGAGCAAGAGCTTGCCTATAGAATTCCCTGTCTCAAGTATGCTTGTTGTCTGGAAGGAACAAAAATAAATCAATGATTTATTTAGGTAGCAAGTTACTGACAAAGACTATGCACTAGCAGTCCAGACCATTACCCCTGGTGAATAAACATTGTAAAACATCTTAGAAGTCTTAGATCACTGGAGATGCTATTACCAACCACTTCCAGAAACAAATGGGTAATCAATTAAAGAACGCCTTAATTTGTGAATGTGGTGCCTGGTAAAAGAGGAGAGATTAAACCATTTACTAATAATTAGTTTTATGCGAAAGTAGTAAACGTTTCTTAGACTTTAAGATTAGAACAGGGCTTCCCTGGTGGAGCAGTGGTTGAGAGTCCGCCTGCCGATGCAGGCGATGCTGGTTTGTGCCCCGGTCCAGGAGGATCCCACATGCCACAGAGCAGCTGGGCCCGTGAGCCATGGCCGCTGGACCTGCGCGTCCGGAGCCCTAGATTTACAAGGCATTTTTTTAAAAAATTAATACTAAATCCGACACAAGCCCCATGACACAATCATACGAACGCCCCTCCTGCATCAACAGTTAACGTAGCTTAAAGTTTTCACAAAGCAAGACACTGAAAATGTCTAGATGGACTTGCCAGTCCCGCTAACACAAAGGTTTGGTCCCAGCCTTCTCATTAGCTCTTAACAGATTTACACATGCAAGCATCCACACCCCTGTGAAAATGCCCTCCAAATCACAAAGATCAAAAGGAGCAGGTATCAAGCACGCTATACCAGCAGCTCACAACACCTTGCTTAGCCACACCCCCACGGGACACAGCAGTGATAAAAATTAAGCCATGAATGAAAGTTCGACTAAGTCATGTTAACTAGGGTTGGTAAATTTCGTGCCAGCCACCGCGGTCATACGATTGACCCAAGCTAATAAGCATACGGCGTAAAGAGTGTCTAGAAACCACACAAAATAAAGCCAAGCTTTGACTAAGCTGTAAAAAGCCATAGTCAAAACCAAGATAGACTACGAAAGTGACTTTAATACAGTCTGACTACACGACAGCTAAGACCCAAACTGGGATTAGATACCCCACTATGCTTAGCCGTAAACCTAAATAGACATAGAACAAGATTATTCGCCAGAGTACTACTAGCAACAGCCTGAAACTCAAAGGACTTGGCGGTGCTTCATACCCCTCTAGAGGAGCCTGTTCTGTAACCGATAAACCCCGATCAACCTCACCAACCCTTGCTACTCCAGTCTATATACCGCCATCTTCAGCAAACCCTAAAAAGGAATAAAAGTAAGCATAACTACCCCACGTAAAAACGTTAGGTCAAGGTGTAACTCATGGGCTGGGAAGAAATGGGCTACATTTTCTACATTAAGAACACCCTTCATACTCACACGAAAGTTTTCATGAAACCTGAAAGCCAAAGGAGGATTTAGTAGTAAATTAAGAATAGAGTGCTTAATTGAATAAGGCCATGAAGCACGCACACACCGCCCGTCACCCTCCTCAAGTACCACAGTAAAGCTCCAATCAATCAACCCACGCTAAATAATTTCACAAGAGGAGACAAGTCGTAACAAGGTAAGCATACTGGAAGGTGTGCTTGGACAAAACAAGATATAGCTTAAATAAAGCCCCTAGTTTACACCTAGAAGATTCCACAGCCCGTGTATATCTTGAACTAGATCTAGCTCACGCCTCTCAACCCTTACCACCACAAATCAATCAAATAAAACATTTACCACCCATCTAAAGTATAGGAGATAGAAATTTGAATATCAGTGACGCTATAGAAAAAGTACCGCAAGGGAAAGATGAAAGACAAACTAAAAGTAAAAAAAAGCAAAGATTACCCCTTGTACCTTTTGCATAATGATTTAACTAGTAACAACTTAGCAAAGAGACCTTAAGCTAAGCCACCCGAAACCAGACGAGCTACTTACGAGCAGTACCCAGAACGAACTCATCTATGTAGCAAAATAGTGAGAAGACTTGTAAGTAGAGGTGAAAAGCCTAACGAGCCTGGTGATAGCTGGTTGTCCAAAAAAAGAATTTCAGTTCAACATTAAACAATACTAAAAACCACACTAAGTCCCAACGTATGTTTAATCGTTAGTCTAAAAAGGTACAGCTTTTTAGAAATGGATACAACCTTAACTAGAGAGTAAAACAAGCACACACATACCATAGTTGGCCTAAAAGCAGCCACCAATTAAGAAAGCGTTCAAGCTCAACAACAAAACCGTGCTATAATCCCAACAATAAACAAATCAACTCCTAGCCTGACTATTGGACCAATCTATGTAACCATAGAAGCAATACTGTTAATATGAGTAACAAGAAATTTTTTTCTCCTTGCACAAGCTTACATCAGTAACTGATATTACACTGATAATTAACAGCCGATAAATAAAACCCACTACTAAATTATTTATCAAACATACTGTTAACCCAACACAGGCGTGCACTAAGGAAAGATTAAAAAAAGTAAAAGGAACTCGGCAAACACAAACCTCGCCTGTTTACCAAAAACATCACCTCTAGCATAACCAGTATTAGAGGCACTGCCTGCCCAGTGACTAATCGTTAAACGGCCGCGGTATCCTGACCGTGCAAAGGTAGCATAATCACTTGTTCTCTAAATAAGGACTTGTATGAATGGCCACACGAGGGTTTTACTGTCTCTTACTTTTAATCAGTGAAATTGACCTCCCCGTGCAGAGGCGGGGATAACAAAACAAGACGAGAAGACCCTATGGAGCTTCAATTAATCAACCCAAAAAGCCACAATCTAAACCACCAAGGGATAAAAAAGCTTCATATGGGCTGACAATTTCGGTTGGGGCGACCTCGGAGTATAAAAACCCCTCCGAGTGATTAGAGCCTAGGCCTACTAGCCAAAGCATAATATCACTTATTGATCCAAAATATTGATCAACGGAACAAGTTACCCTAGGGATAACAGCGCAATCCTATTCTAGAGTCCATATCGACAATAGGGTTTACGACCTCGATGTTGGATCAGGACATCCTAATGGTGCAGCCGCTATTAAGGGTTCGTTTGTTCAACGATTAAAGTCCTACGTGATCTGAGTTCAGACCGGAGTAATCCAGGTCGGTTTCTATCTGTTACGCATTTCTCCCAGTACGAAAGGACAAGAGAAATAAGGCCAACTTAAACTAAGCGCCTTCAAACAATAAATGACCTAATCTCAATTTAATAAATAGCGCAAATCACATCTGCCCAAGACCAGGGCTTTGTTGAGGTGGCAGAGTCAGGCAATTGCATAAAACTTAAGCTTTTATACCCAGAGGTTCAAATCCCCTCCCCAACAAAATGTTTATAATTAACATCCTAACACTCATCCTCCCCATCCTTCTAGCCGTAGCATTTCTAACACTAGTAGAGCGCAAAGTCCTGGGATACATACAACTTCGAAAGGGGCCCAATATCGTAGGCCCATATGGCCTACTACAACCCTTTGCCGACGCAATCAAGCTATTCACTAAAGAACCCCTGCGACCAGCCACATCCTCCACCGCCATATTCATCACTGCACCCGCACTAGCCTTAACCCTTGCCCTCACAATATGAAGCCCCCTACCTACACCATATCCACTTATCAACATAAACCTAGGGGTACTATTCATACTAGCAATATCTAGCCTAGCCGTTTACTCCATCCTCTGATCCGGCTGAGCCTCCAATTCAAAATACGCACTAATCGGAGCTCTCCGAGCAGTAGCACAGACAATCTCATATGAAGTAACACTAGCTATTATCCTCCTATCAGTCCTACTAATAAACGGCTCCTTCACTTTATCAACACTAACCACAACCCAAGAACAACTCTGATTACTTTTCCCCTCATGACCTCTAGCCATAATATGATTTATCTCTACCCTAGCAGAAACCAACCGAGCCCCCTTTGATCTGACAGAGGGAGAATCAGAACTCGTCTCCGGCTTTAACATAGAATACGCAGCCGGCCCCTTCGCCCTCTTCTTCCTAGCAGAATACGCAAACATCATCATGATAAACACACTCACAGGGCTCCGTCCTGTGCTCTGAAACGGGAGGGCCCACAACAGTGAGAGGCTCACGTACCGAAAAAAAAAAAAAAAAAATTAGAACAGAAAGGAAATCTTTACATGCCCATTCTAACATTGATGCAAAATACAGTAGATGACTCATATTCCACAGGCTTTCTCTTATAGCATAATGTGAAGGCAAATGTGTTAGAATAGAATAAAAAAGCGACTTGCATCTAAGCAGTAGTTCTGGCGAATATTAAAGGTGTAAATTTAGACCAGTTTCTCTGAGTTTTTGTTTCCTTATTTGTATGTAATATGGAAAAAGGTGATCACTTCATTGTGGATGTTTGTGGGGGGGAAGGGGATGGTATGAGAACAAGTATAAGAAAACGTGTGTCAAGAAAAGAGTAGAGGGCTTACCTGGTGGCGCAGTGATTGAGAGTCCACCTGCCAATGCAGGGGACACGGGTTCGTGCCCCGGTCTGGAAGGATCCCACATGCCGCGGAGAGGCTGGGCCCGTGAGCCATGGCCGCTGAGCCTGCGCGTCCGGAACCTGTGCTCCGCAACGGGAGAGGCCACAACAGTGAGGCCTACATACTACAAAAAAAAAAAAAAAAGAGTAGATACCAAATTAATCATGAATGATGCTTTTGTTATAATTAAGGAAAATTAATTTAAATAAATTTAGTACTATGACAAATAAATTAATAGATATAAAAGTAGTTTATAATATTAATATATAAACATAGCCATATGATTATGAATATAATTAAAATGTTGTTGGGCAAAAATTTTGTTACATATGCTATTTTCTTAACAAAGGGACACAAGGTTGTTTAACTTAAATGGGTCATAAGTCTCCAAGGTGATACAAGGAATAAATGAGGTAAATATTAGCTGTTATTATTATTATTACAATTTCTCAATATTTTGATTCATTTCATGACAGTGTATCTCATATAGACCCATCACAATCTAACTCGGCCGCATTCTATGAATGCATGGCCATGATCATTTGAAAACACATGACACATTTTTTTCTTATTCTTTTCCTACTATTTTTTTAAATTTTTTAAAATATCTTTCTTTGAGTATAACTTTTACAATAGTGTGTTAGTTTCTCCTTTACAACAGAGTGAATCAGTTATACATATACCTATGTTCCCATATATCTTCCCTCTTGCATCACCCTTCCTCCCACCCTCACTATCCCACCCCTCTAGGTGGTCACAAAGCACAGAGGTGATCTCCCTGTGCTATCCAGCAGCTTCCCACTAGCTATCTAATTTACATTTGGTAGTGTGTATATGTCCCTGCCACTCTCTCACTTTATCACAGCTTACCCTTCCCCCGCCCCATATCCTCAAGTCCATGTTCTAGTAGGTCTGTGTTTTATTCCCGTCCTACCGCTAATGTCTTAATGACATTTTTTTTTTCTTAGAGTCCATATATATGTGTTAGAATACGGTATTTGTTTTTCTCCTTCTGACTTAATTCACTCTGTATGACAGACTCCAGGTCTATCCACCTCACTACAAATAACTCAGTTTAATTTCTTTTTGTGGCTGAGTAATATTTCATTGTATATATGTGCCACATCTTCTTTATCCATTCATCTGTTGATGGACACTTAGGTTGCTTCCATGTTCTGGCTATTGTAAATAGAGCTGCAATGAACATTTTGGTACATGACTCTTTTTGAATTATGGTTTTCTCAGGGTATATGTCCAGGAGTGGGATTGCAGGGTCATATGGTAGTTCTATTTGTAGTTTTTTAAGGAACCTCCATACTTTTCTCCATAGTGGCTGTATCAATTTACATTCCCACCAGCAGTGCAAGAGGGTTCCCTTTTCTCCACACCCTCTCCAGCATTTATTGTTTCTAGAGTTTTTGATGATGGCCAATCTGACTGGTGTGAGATGATATCTCATTGTAGTTTTGATTTGCATTTCTCTAATGATTAATGATGTTGAGCATTCTTTCATGTGTTTGTTGGCAATCTGTATATCTTCTTTGGAGAAATGTCTATTTAATTCTTCTGTCCATTTTCGGATTGGGTTGTTTGTTTTTTTATTATTGAGCTGCATGAGTTGCTTATAAATTTTGGATATTAATCCTTTGTCAGTTGCTTCATTTGCAAATATTTTTTCCCATTCTGAGGGTTGTCTTTTGGTCTTTTTTATGGTATCCTTTGCTGTGCAAAAGCTTTTAAGATTCATTAGGTCCCATTTGTTTATTTTTGTTTTTATTTCCAATTCTCTAGGAGATGGGTCAAAAAGATCTTGCTGTGATTTATGTCATAGAGTGTTCTGCCTATGTTTTTTTCTAAGAGTTTGATTTTTTGAGTTTATTTTTGTGTATGGTGTTAGAGAGTGTTCTAATTTCCTACTTTTACAGGTAGCTGTCCAGTTTTCCCAGCACCACTTATTGAAGAGGCTGTCTTTTCTCCACTGTATATCCTTCCCTCCTTTATCAAAGATAAGGTGACCATATGCGTGTGCGTTTATCTCTGGGCTTTCTATCTTGTTCCATTGAACTATATTTCTGTTTTTGTGCCAGTACCATACTGTCTTGATTACTGTAGGCTTGTAGTATAGTCTTAAGTCAGGGAGCCTGATTCCTCCAGCTCCATTTTTTGTTCTCAAGATTGCTTTGGCTATTCGGGGTCATTTGTGTTTCCATACAAATTGTGAATTTTTTTGTTCTAGTTCTGTAAAAAATGCCAGTGGTAATTTGATAGGGATTGCATTGAATCTGTAGATTGCTCTCTGCAGTAGAGTCATTTTCACAATGTTGATTCTTCCAATCCAAGAACATGGTATATTTCTCCACCTATTTGTATCATCTTTAATTTCTTTCATCAGTGTTTTTCTGCATACAACTCTTTTGTCTCCTTAGGTAGGTTTATTCCTAGATATTTTATTTTTTTGTTGCAATGGTAAATGGGAATGTTTTCTTAATTTCAGTCTCAGATTTTTCATCATTAGTGTATAAGAATGCCAGAGATTTCTGTGCATTAATTTTGTTTCCTGCTACTTTACCAAATTCATTGATTAGTTCTAGTAGTTTTCTGGTAGCATCCTTAGGATTCTCTATGTATACTATCATGTCATCTGCAAACAGTGACAGCTTTAATTCTTATTTTTCTATTTGGATTCCTTTTATTTCTTTTTTCTCTTATTGCTGTGGCTAGAACTTCCAAAACTAGGTTGAATAAGAGTGGTGAGAGTGGCAACCTTGTCTTGTTCCTGATCTTAGTGGAAATGGTTTCAGTTTTTCACCATTGAGAACGATGCTGTCTGTGGGTTTGTCATATATGGCCTTTATTATGTTGAGGAAACTTCCCTCTATGCCTACTCTCTGCAGGGTTTTTAGCATAAATGGGTGTTGAATTTTGTCAAAGGCTTTCTCTGCATCTATTGAGATGATCATATGATTTTTTTCTCCTTCAGTTTGTTGATATGGTGCATCATGTTGATTGATTTGCATGTACTGAAGAATCCTTGCATTCCTGGAATAAAGCCCACTTGATCATGGTATATGATCCTTTAAATGTGCTGTTGGATTCTGTTTGCTAGTATTTTGTTGAGGATTTTGGCATCTTTGTTCATCAGTGATATTGGCCTGTAGTTTTCTTTCTTTGTGACGTCTTTGTCTGGTTTTGGTATCAGGGTGATGGTGGCCTCATAGAATGAGTTTGGGAGTGTTCCTCCCTCTGCTATCTTTTGGGAGAGTTTGAGAAGGAGAGGTGTTAGCTCTTCTCTAAATGTTTGATAGAATTCACCTGTGAAGCCATCTGGTCCTGGGCTTTTGTTTGTTGGAAGATTTTGAATCACAGTTTCAATTTCAGTGCTTGTGATTGGTCTGTTCATATTTCTATTTCCTCCTGGTTCAGTCTTGGCAGGTTGTGCATTTCTAAGAATTTGTCCATTTCTTCCAGGTTGTCCATTTTATTGGCATAGAGTTGCTTGTGGTAATCTCTAATAAACTTTTGTATTTCTGCAGTGTCAGTTGTTACATCTCCTTTTTCATTTCTAATTCTATTGATTTGAGTCTTTTTCCTTTGTTTCTTGATGAGTATGACTAATGGTTTATCAATTTTATTTATCTTCTCAAAGAACCAGCTTTTACTTTTATTGATCTTTTCTATTGTTTCCTTCATTTCTTTTTCATTTATTTCTGATCTAATCTTTATGATTTCTTTCCTTCTGCTAAATTTGGGTTTTTTTTGTTCTTTCCCTAATTGCTTTAGGCGCAAAGTTAGGTTGTTTATTCGAGATGTTTCCTGTTTCTTAAGGTATGATTGTATTGCTATAAACTTCCCTCTTTGAACTGCTTTTGCTGTATCCCATAGGTTTTGGGTCGTCGTATCTCCATTGTCATTTGTTTCTAAGTATTTTTTGATTTCCTCTTTGATTTCTTCAGTGATCACTTCGTTATTAAGTAGTGTATTGTTTAGCCTCCATGTGTTTGTAGTTTTTACAGATCTTTTCCTGTAATTGATATCTAGTCTCATAGCGTTGTGATCGGAAAAGATAGTTGATACGATTTCAACTTTCTTAAATTGGCCAAGGCTAGATTTGTGACACAATATATGATCTATCCTAGAGAATGTTCCATGAGCACTTGAGAAAAATGTGTATTCTGTTGTTTTTGGATGGAATGTCCTATAAATATCAATTAAGTCCATCCTGTGTAATGTATCATTTAATGCTTGTGTTTCCTTATTTATTTTCATTTTGGATGATTTGTCCATTGGTGAAAGTGAGGTGTTAAAGTCCCCTACTATGATTGTTTTACTGTCGATTTCCCCTTTTATGGCTGTTAGTATTTCCCTTATGTATTGAGGTGCTCCTATATTGGGTGCATAAATATTTACAATTGTTGTATTTTCTTCATGGATCAATCCCTTGATCATTATGTAGTGTCCTTCTTTGTATCTTGTAATAGTTTTTATTTTTTTTTTTTTTTATTTTTATTTTTTTTTTATTTATTTATTTATTTATTTTTAACATCTTTATTGGAGTATAATTGTTTTACAATAGTGTTAGTTTTTCCTTTACAACAAACTGAATCAGTTATACATATACATATGTTCCCATATCTCTTCCCTCTTGCATCACCCTCTCTCCCACCCTCCCTATCCCACCCCTCTAGGTGGTCACAAAGCACAGAGGTGATCTCCCTGTGCTATGCAGCAGCTTCCCACTAGCTATCTAATTTACATTTGATAGTGTGTATATGTCCCTGCCACTCTCTCACTTCGTCTCAGCCCACCCTTCCCCCTCCCCATATCCTCAAGTCCATGCTCGAGTAAGTCTGTGTTTTATTCCCGTCCTACCACTAATCTCTTCATGACATTTTTTTCCCTTAGAGTCCATATATATGTGTTAGCATACGGTATTTGTTTTTCTCCTTCTGACTTACTTCACTCTGTATGACAGACTCCAGGTCCATCCACCTCATTATAAATAACTCAGTTTCATTTCTTTTTATGGTTGAGTAATATTCCATTGTATATATGTGCCACATCTTCTTTATCCATTCATCTGTTGATGGACACTTAGGTTGCTTCCACGTCCTGGCTATTGTAAATAGAGCTGCAATGAATATTTTGGTACATGAGTCTTTCTGAATTATGGTTTTCTCAGGGTATATGCCCAGTAGTGGGATTGCTGGGTCGTATGGTAGTTCTATTTGTAGTTTTTTAAGGAACCTCCATACTGTTCTCCATAGCGGCTGTATCAATTTACATTCCCACCAGCAGTGCAAGAGGGTTCCCTTTTCTCCACACCCTCTCCAGCATTTATTGTTTCTAGAGTTTTTGATGATGGCCAATCTGACTGGTGTGAGATGATATCTCATTGTAGTTTTGATTTGCATTTCTCTAATGATTAATGAGGTTGAGCATTCTTTCATGTGTTTGTTAGCAATCTGTATATCTTCTTTGGAGAAATGTCTATTTAGTTCTTCTGCCCATTTTTGGATTGGGTTGTTTGTTTTTTTGTTATTGAGCTGCATGAGTTGCTTATAAATTTTGGAAATTAATCCTTTGTCAGTTGCTTCATTTGCAAATATTTTCTCCCATTCTGAGGGTTGTCTTTTGGTCTTGTTTATGGTATCCTTTGCTGTGCAAAAGCTTTTAAGTTTCATTAGGTCCCATTTGTTTACTTGTGTTTTTATTTCCATTTCTCTAGGAGATGGGTCAAAAAGGATCTTGCTGTGATTTATGTCGTATAGTGTTCTGCCTATGTTTTCCTCTAAGAGTTTGATAGTGTCTGGCCTTACATTTAGGTCTTTAACCCATTTTGAGTTTATTTTTGTGTGTGGTGTTAGGGAGTGTTCTAATTTCATACTTTTACATGTAGCTGTCCAGTTTTCCCAGCACCACTTATTGAAGAGGCTGTCTTTTCTCCACTGTATATCCTTCCCTCCTTTATCAAAGATAAGGTGACCATATGTGTGTGGGTTTATCTCTGGGCTCTCTATCCTGATCCATTGATCTATATTTCTGTTTTTGTGCCAGTACCATATTGTCTTGATTACTGTAGCCTTGTAGTAGAGTCTGAAGTCAGGGAGCCTAATTCCTCCAGCTCCATTTCTCGTTCTCAAGATTGCTTTGGCTATTCGGGGTCTTTTGTGTTTCCATACAAATTGTGAAATTTTTTGTTCTAGTTCTGTAAAAAATGCCAGTGGTAATTTGATAGGGATTGCATTGAATCGGTAGATTGCTTTGGGTAGTATAGTCATTTTCACAATGTTGATTCTTCCAATCCAAGAACATGGTATATTTCTCCACCTATTTGTATCATCTTTAATTTCTTTCATAAGTGTCTTATAGTTTTCTGCATACAAGTCTTTTGTCTCCTTAGGTAGGTTTATTCCTAGATATTTTATTCTTTTTGTTGCAATGGTAAATGGGAGTGTTTTCTTAATTTCACTCTCAGATTTTTCATCATTAGTGTATAAGAATGCCAGAGATTTCTGTGCATTAATTTTGTATCCTGCAACTTTACCAAATTCATTGATTAGCTCTAGTAGTTTTCTGGTAGCATCCTTAGGATTCTCTATGTATAGTATCATGTCATCTGCAAACAGTGACAGCTTTACTTCTTCTTTTCCTATTTGGATTCCTTTTATTTCTTTTTCTTCTCTGATTGCTGTGGCTAGAACTTCCAAAACTATGTTGAATAAGAGTGGTGAGAGTGGGCAACCTTGTCTTGTTCCTGATCTTAGTGGAAATGGTTGCAGTTTTTCACCATTGAGAACGATGCTAGCTGTGGGTTTGTCATATATGGCCTTTATTATGTTGAGGAAAGTTCCCTCTATGCCTACTTTCTGCAGGGTTTTTATCATAAATGAGTGTTGAATTTTGTCAAAAGCTTTCTCTGCATCTATTGAGATGATCATATGGTTTTTCTCCTTCAGTTTGTTGATATGGTGTATCACGTTGATTGATTTGCGTACATTGGAGAATCCTTGCATTCCTGGGATAAACCCCACTTGATCATGGTGTATGATCCTTTTAATGTGCTGTTGGATTCTGTTTGCTAATATTTTGTTGAGGATTTTTGCATCTATGTTCATCAGTGATATTGGCCTGTAGTTTTCTTTCTTTGTGACGTCTTTGTCTGGTTTTGGTATCAGGGTGATGTTGGCCTCATAGAATGAGTTTGGGAGTGTTCCTCCCTCTGCTATCTGTTGGAAGAGTTTGAGAAGGATAGGTGTTAGCTCTTCTCTAAATGTTTGATAGAATTCGCCTGTGAAGCCATCTGGTCCTGGGCTTTTGTTTGCTGGAAGATTTTTAATCACAGTTTCAATTTCAGTGCTTGTGATTGGTCTGTTCAAATTTTCTATTTCTTCCTGGTTCAGTCTCGGCAGGTTGTGCATTTCTAAGAATTTGTCCATTTCTTCCAGGTTGTCCATTTTATTGGCATACAGTTGCTTGTAGTAATCTCTAATAATCTTTTGTATTTCTGCAGTGTCAGTTGTTACATCTCCTTTTTCATTTCTAATTCTATTGATTTGAGTCTTCTCCCTTTTATTCTTGATGAGTCTGGCTAATGGTTTATCAATTTTATTTAACTTCTCAAAGAACCAGCTTTTAGTTTTATTGATCTTTGCTATTGTTTCCTTCACTTCTTTTTCATTTATTTCTGATCTGATCTTTATGATTTCTTTCCTTCTGCTAAATTTGGGGGTTTTTTGTTCTTCTTTCTCTAATTGCTTTAAGTGCAAAGTTAGGTTGTTTATTCGAGATGTTTCCTGTTTCTTAAGGTATGATTGTATTGCTATAAACTTGCCTCTTAGAACTGCTTTTGCTGTATCCCATAGGTTTTGGGTCGTTGTGTCTCCATTGTCATTTGTTTCTAAGTATTTTTTGATTTCCTCTTTGATTTCTTCAGTGATCACTTCGTTATTAAGTAGTGTATTGTTTAGCCTCCATGTGTTTGTATTTTTTACAGATCTTTTCCTATAATTGATATCTAGTCTCATAGCGTTGTGGTCGGAAAAGATACTTGATATGATTTCAATTTTCTTAAATTTGCCAAGGCTAGATTTGTGACCCAATATATGATCAATCCTGGAGAATGTTCCATGAGCACTTGAGAAAAATGTGTATTCTGTTGTCTTTGGATGGAATGTCCTATAAATATCAATTAAGTCCATCTTGTGTAATGTATCATTTAAAGCTTGTGTTTCCTTATTTATTTTCATTTTGGATGATCTGTCCATTGGTGAAAGTGGGGTGTTAAAGTCCCCCATTATAATTGTGTTACTGTCGATTTCCCCTTTTAAGGCTGTTAGTATTTGCCTTATGTATTGAGGTGCTCCTATGTTGGGTGCATAAATATTTACAATTGTTATATCTTCTTCATGGATCGATCCCTTGATCATTATGTAGTGTCCTTCTTTGTCTCTTGTAATAGTCTTTATTTTAAAGTCTATTTTGTCTGATATGAGAATTGCTACTCCAGCTTTCTTCTGATTTCCATTTGCATGGAATATCTTTTTCCATCCCCTTACTTTCAGTCTGTATGTGTCCCTAGGTCTGAAGTGGGTCTCTTGTAGACAGCATATATATGGGTCTTGTTTTTGTATCCATTCAGCCAGTCTGTGTCTTTTGGTGGGAGCATTTAATCCATTTACATTTAAGGTAATTATCGATATGTATGTTCCTATTGCCATTTACTTAATTGTTTTGGGTTGTTCTTGTAGGTCTTTTCCTTCTCTTGTGTTTCTTGCCTAGAGAAGTTCCTTTAGGATTTGTTGTAGAGCTGGTTTGGTGGTGCTGAACTCTCTCAGCTTTTGCTTGTCTGTAAAGGTTTTAATTTCTCCATCAAATCTGAATGAGATCCTTGCTGGGTAGAGTAATCTTGGTTGTAGGTTTTTTTCCTTCATCACTTTAAATATGTCCTGCCACTCCCTTCTGGCTTGTAGAGTTTCTGCTGAAAGATCAGATGTTAATCTTATGGGGATTCCCTTGTGTGTTATTTGTTGTTTTTCCCTTGCTGCTTTTAATATGTTTTCTTTGTATTTAATTTTTGACAGTTTGATTATTATGTGTCTTGGCGTGTTTCTCTTTGGGTTTATCCTGTATGGAACTCTCTGTGCTTCCTGGACTTGATTGATTATTTCCTTTCCTATATTAGGGAAGTTTTCAACTATAATCTCTTCAAATATTTTCTCAGTCCCTTTCTTTTTCTCTTCTTCTTCTGGGACCCCTATAATTCGAATGTTGGTGCGTTTAATGTTGTCCCAGAGGTCTCTGAGACTGTCCTCAGTTCTTTTCATTCTTTTTTCTTTCTTCTGCTCTGCAGTAGTTATTTCCACTATTTTATCTTCCAGGTCACTTATCCGTCCTTCTGCCTCAGTTATTCTGCTATTGATCCCATCTAGAGTATTTTTAATTTCATTTATTGTGTTGCTCATCGTTTCTTGCTTCCTCTTTATTTCTTCTAGGTCCTTATTAACTGTTTCTTGCAAATTGTCTATTCTATTTCCAAGATTTTGCATCATCTTCACCATCATTATTCTAAATTCTCTTTCAGGTAGATTGGCTATTACCTCTTCATCTGTTAGGTCTGGTATGTTTTTATCTTGCTCCTTCATCTGTTGTGTGTTTTTCTGTCTTCTCATTTCGCTTATCTTACTGTGTTTGGGGTCTCCTTTTTGCACGCTGCAAGTTCGTAGTTCCTGTTGTTTTTGGTGGCTGTCCCCAGTGGCTAAGGTTGGTTCAGTGGGTTGAGTAGATTCCCTGGTTGGGGGGACTAGTGCCTCTGTTCTGGTGGATGAGGCTGGATCTTGTCTTTCTGATGGGCAGGTCCTCGTCTGGTGGTGTGTTTGGGGATGTTGGTTACCTTATTATGATTTTAGGCAGCCTCTCTGCTAATGGATGGGGCTGTAGACCTGTCTTGCTCTTTGTTGGGGATAGGGTGTCCAGCACTGTTCTTTGCTGGTCCTTGATTGAAGCTGGGTCTTGGTGTTGAGATGGAGATCTCTGAGAGATTTTCGCCGTCTGATATTACGTGGAGCTGGGAGGTCTCTTTTGGACTAGTGTCTTGAGGTTGGTTCTCCCACCTCAGGGACACCGCCCTGGTGCCTGGCTGGGGCGCCAAGAACCTTTAATCCACGCGGCTCAAAATAAAAGGTAGAATAAATAGAAAGGAAAGAAAAGGAAGGAAGGAGGGAGGGAGGGAAAGAAGGAAGAAAGGAAGGAAGAAATGAAGGAAGGAAGCAAGAAAGGAAGGAAGGAAGGTGCAGAGGAAGAAAGGGAGGAAGGAAGAGAGGAAGGGAGGAAAGAAGGGGGAAGGAAGGGAGAAAGGAGGGAAGGAGGGAAGAAAGGAAGGAAGAAAGGAAGAAAGAAAGGGAGAAGACAGAGTAGTATAAAGTATAGTTATTAAAATAAAAAATAATTATTAAGAAGAAAAATTTCCTTTAAAAAAAAAAACAGAAAAATGGGTCGGTCTAACCCTAGGACAAATGGTGAAAGCAAAGCTATACAGACAAAATCTCACACAGCAGCACACACATACACACTCACAAAAAGAAAAAAAAAAGGGAAAATAATAGTATATCTTGCTCCCAAAGTCCACCTCCTCAACTTGGGATGATTCGTTGTCTATTCAGGTTTTCAACAGCTGCAGGGCACTTAAAGTTGATTGTGGAGCTTTAATCCGCCGCTTCTGAGGCTGCTGGGAGAGACCGCCCCCTCTCCTCTCTGTTCGCACAGCTCCTGGGGTTCAGCTTTGGACTTGGTCCCGCCTCTGCGTGTAGGTCGTCCGAGGGCCTCTGCCCTTTGCTCAGACAGGACGATGTTAAAGGAGCAGTTGATTCGGGGGCTCCAGCTCACTCAGGCTGGGGGGAGGGAGTGGCACGGGGGCGGGGCGAGTCCGCGGCGGCAGAGGCCGGCGTGACGTTG
Source organism: Kogia breviceps (assembly GCF_026419965.1). Taxonomy (NCBI): domain Eukaryota; kingdom Metazoa; phylum Chordata; class Mammalia; order Artiodactyla; family Physeteridae; genus Kogia; species Kogia breviceps. The sequence goes on from NC_081328.1 coordinate 29,782,241, forward strand.
CACCGGCCCGAGGCGCGCCGCGCGTTCTCCCGGGGAAGCTGTCCCTGGATCCCGGGACCCCGGCAGTGGCGGGCCGCACGGGCTCCCGGGAGGGCCGGTGTGGAGAGTGACCTGTGCTCACACCCAGGCCTCTTGGTGGTGGCAGCAGCAACCTTAGCGTCCGACACCCGTCTCTACTGTCCGTGCCGACAGACGCGGCTCGCGCCCGTTTCTGGAGTTCCTCTACGCGGTGCTCTTAATCCCCTCACCTCACACCCGAGGAAGCAAAGAGGCAAGAAAAAGTCTCTTGTCTCTTCGGCAGCTCCGCGCCCGCCCCTGGGGCTCCTTCAAGCGGCGCACTTAATCCCCTCTCCTCGCGCCCAGGCAGCAAAGAGGGAGGAAAAGCTAGTTTTTATTTTAAAGTCTATTTTGTCTGATATAAGAATTGCTACTCTAGCTTTCTTCTGATTTCCATTTGCATGGAATATCTTTTTCCATCCCCTCACTTTCAGTCTGATGTTTCCCTAGGTCTGAAGTGGGTCTCTTGTAGACAGCATATATATGATTCTTGTTTTGTATCCATTCAGCGAGCCTGTGTCTTTTGGTGGGAACATTTAATCCATTTACATTTAAGGTAATTATCGATATGTATATTCCTATTACCATTTACTTAATTGTTTCAGGTTGTTCTTGTAGGTCTTTTCCTTCTCTTATGTTTCTTGCCTAGAGAAGTTCCTTTAGCTTTTGTTGTAAAGCTGGTTTGGTGGTGCTGAACTCTCTCAGCTTTTGCTTGTCTGTAAAGGTTTTAATTTCTCCATCAAATCTGAAAGAGATCCTTGCTGGGTAGAGTAATCTTGGTTGTAGGGTTTTTTTCCTTTATCACTTTAAATATGTCCTGTCACTCCCTTCTGTCTTGTAGAGTTTCTGCTGAAAGATCAGATGTTAACCTTATGAGGATTCCCTTGTGTGTTATTTGTTGTTTTTCCCTTGCAGCTTTTTAATAGGTTTTCTTTGTATTTAATTTTTGACAGTTTGATTATTATGTGTCTTGGCGTGTTTATCCTTGGGTTTATCCTGTATGGGACTCTCTGTGCTTCCTGGACTTGATTGACTATTTCCTTTCCTATATTATGAAAGTTTTCAACTATAATCTCTTCAAATATTTTCTCAGTCCCTTTCTTTTTCTCTTCTTCTTCTGGGACCCCTATAATTCAAATGTTGGTGCATTTAATGTTGTCCCAGAGGTCTCTGAGACTGTCCTCAGTTCTTTTCATTCTTTTTTCTTTCTTCTGCTCTGCAGTACTTATTTCCACTATTCTATCTTCCAGGTCACTTATCCGTCCTTCTGCCTCAGTTATTCTGCTATTGATCCCATCGAGAGTATTTTTCATTTCATTTATTGTGTTGTTCATTGTTGCTTGCCTCCTCTTTATTTCTTCTAGGTCCTTGTTAACTGTTTCCTGCAATTTGTCTATTCTATTTCCAAGATTTTGAATCATCTTTACTGTCATTATTCTGAATTCTTTTTCAGGTAGACTGCTTATTACCTCTTCATTTGTTAGGTCTGGTGTGTTTTTATTTTGCTCCTTCATCTGCTGTGTGTTTTTCTGTCTTCTCATTTTGCTTATCTTACTGTGTTTGGGGTCTCCTTTTTGCAGGCTGCTGGTTTGTAGTTCCCACTGTTTTTGGTGGCTGTTCTCAGTGGGTGAGGTTGGTTCAGTGGATTGAGTAAGTTTCCTGGTTGGGGGACTACTGCCTCTTTTCTGGTGGATGAGGCTGGATCTTGTCTTTCTGGTGGGCAGGTCCACGTTTGGTGGTGTGTTTGGGGTTGTTGGTAGCCTTATTATGATTTTAGGTAGGCTGTCTGCTAATGGATGGGGCTGTAGACCTGTCTTACTCTTTATTGGGCATAGGGTGTCGAGCACTGTTCATTGCTGTTCCTTGAGTGACGCTGGGTCTTGGTGTTGAGATGGAGATCTCTGGGAGATTTTTGCCATTTGATATTGCATGTAGCTGGGAGGTCTCTTGTGGGCCAGTGTCCTGAAGATGGTTCTCCCACCTCAGAGACACAACCTTGACACCTGGCTGGAGTGCCAAGCGCTGTTAATCTACACGGCTCAAAATAAAAGGGAGAAAAATTAGAAAGGAAAGAAAGGAAGGAAGGAAGGAGGGAGGGAGGAAGAAAGGAAAGTAGGAAGGAAAGAAGGAAGGAAGGAAGGAGGAGAGGAAGGAAGAGAGGAAGGAATGGAGGAAGAAAAGAAGGAAGGAAGTGGAAGGGAGGAAGGAAAGGAGGAAGGAAGTAAGGAGGGAAGTAAGGAAGAAAGGAGGGAAAAAGGAAGAAAGAAAGTGAGAAGACAAAATAAAGTAGAATACAATATAGTTATTAAAATCAAAAATAATTATTAGGAAGAAAATTTTCTATTAAAAAAAAAAACAAAAAAAAGGGTTGGTCTAACCCAGGACAAATGGTGTAAACAAAGCTACACAGACAAAATCTCACACAGCAGCACACACTCACAAGAAGATAAAAGGGGAAAATAATAGTATATGTTGCTCCCAAGTCTACCTCCTCAACTTGGGATATTTCGCTGTCTATTCAGGTTTTCCACAGATGCAGGGAACTTCAAGTTGACTGTGGAGCTTTAATCCACTGCTTTTGAGGCTGCTGGGAGAGACCTCCCCCTCTCCTCTTTGTTTGCATAGCTCCTGGGGTTCAGCTTTGGACTTGGCCGTGCCTCTGCATGTAGGTCGTCCGAGGGCATCTGCCCTTCGCTCAGACAGGACACGGTTAAAGGAGCAGCTGATTCGTGGGCTCTGGTACAGGCCAGGGGGAGGGAGGGGCATGAATGCAGGACGAGCCTGCGATGGCAGAGGCCGGTGTGATGCTGCACCGGCCCGAGGCACACTGTGTTTTCTCCCGGGGAAGCTGTCCCTGGATCACAGGGCCCTGGCAGTGGCGGGCTACACGGGCTCAAGGGAGAGGCGGTGTGGAGAGTGACTTGTGCTCTCACACAGGCCTCTTGGTGATGGCAGCAGCAGCCCTAGCCTCCCACACCCATCTCTGCTGTCCGCGCAGGCAGCCGCGGCTTGCACCCGCTTCTGTAGCTCCTTTACGAGGTGCCCTCAATCCCCTCTCCTCGTGCCCCAGGAAGCAAAGAGGCAAGATAAAGTCTCTTGTCTCTTTGGTAGCTCTGTGCCGGTTTCTGGAGCTCCTTTAAGTGGCGGGCTTAAACCCCTCTCAACGTGCACCAGGAAGCAAAGAGGGAAGAAAAGGTCTCTTGTCTCTTTGGCAGCTCCAGACTTCAACCGGACTCCCTCCCGGCTAGCCGTGGTGCACTAACCCCTTCAGGCTGTTTTCACTCTGCCAACTCCAGACCTTTCCCTGGGATCCAACTGAAGCCCGAGGCTCAGCTCCCAGCCCCGCCTGCCCCAGCGGGTGAGCAGACAAGCCTCTCAGGCTGTTGAGTGCTGGTCGACCCCGATCCTCTGCAGAATCTCTCTGCTTTGCCCTCCGGACCCTGTTGCTGCGCTCTCCTCCCCAGCTCCGAATCTTCCCCCCTCCGCCACCCACAGTCTCCGCCCCCGAAGGGGCTTCTAGTGTGTGGGAACCTTTCCTCCTTCACAGCTCCCTCCCACTGGTGCAGGTCCCGTCCCTATTCTTTGTCTCTGTTTATTCTTTTTCTTTGGCCCTACCCAGGTAAGTGGGGAGTTTCTTGCCTTTTGGGAGGTCTGAGGTCTTCTTCCAGCATTCTGTGGGTTTTCTATAGGAGAAGTTCCACGTGTAGATGTATTTCTGATGTATCTGTGAGGAGGAGGGTGATCCCCACATCTTATCTTCCACCATCTTCTTGCCTCCTTTCCTACTATTTTAAAGTGAAGCTTTAATAATCATCAATCCTCTCTCCTCAAATTTTATGGAGCTCACTTGAGGATGGCTTGTTACAATGGTTTTGAATGTTTCTTTTAGTTGTGTTTTATTGAAATCACTAAAATGTTGATAGGTGTTATAGACTGAATGCTTGTGTCTCTCCCATAATACATATTATAAAAGCCAACCTACCAATGTGATGGTATGAGGAGATGAGGCCTTTGGGAAGTAATTAGGATTAGATAGGTAGGGTTATGAATGTGGAACCCTAATGAATGGGATTTGTGTCCTTACAAGAATCACAAGAGAGCTTGCTTCCCCTCTTTTCTCTCTGCCATATGACAATACCATTCCCTCATCATCTCTACATGATTTATTTTTCCACTTTATTATTGCCTGTTTGACTTTCCTGACTCAAGTCACATATCACTTTCTCCCTGAAGACTACTTTACATCCCCTAGACATTAATTGAACCCAGTAGTATCTTAAGTGTCATTTATAATGAAGATCAGCTATGGTTTGGTAATTACCTTACCAAAGCCCTCTAAATTCTTAGAATATTAGAAGGTTTATTTCAATGAATTATGAGCTCTATATTTTTTGGATTTTGGAAAGCAGAGGTCAGGAAAGTAACATTCAGAAAGTCTCTGTTGCAGGGCTTGTAGGGAACATGCTACTGTGGGCTTCTTCTGCTTATAACATCAATGTGGGTGGTGCTCAAAAGGAGACCTGTGGTTCAGCAGGAAATACAAACTTCACCTAAGCAAGAACTGTCTTTGAAGTCATCACATTGAAAAATCAAGAGTTCACCACATCATCAACAAGAAATAGCTTCTAAACCCCTTTTTAGCTGTACTCCCAAAAGTGGAGACACGTCTAAAATAAGACTATGCTCTACTAATGGCCAAAAACAAATATTTGGGAAGTCTTTCCCTGGTACTGGATTAACCTTGGCTGGTACTTTTCAATAGCAAACATATAAAAAAGTATTTCTGATACACCTTAGTTTGATTATTTTTCAATGACAAGTGTGGAGGTGTCACTTTCTTTTTCAGTAACCAAACTAGAGCATGATTCTTTTTAAGGTTATCTCCCAATAGACAGACACCCTTTCACTGGGTAACTATAGAAAATGTAAGTGGAAGTTTTGACTTGTAATATAGTTTCTTCTGAGCATTTTTCTTTTTGAATGTTTAGTAATATGTTTAATAATAATTTTATTATTAATTGTTTTCCTCTTATTTCTCATTCATACTACATTTCAGAGTAGAAAAGAGGAATGTTTCTCTACTTCTATGAGTAAGTAGGAAGAAATAGACAGATTTTTTTTTTAATAAAAGTAAGCAATTGAGACTGAAAAGTTTGTGTGAAGCCCTCCCTTAACTAGAGTGGAACAGTGTCATTAATATGCTTGTTCCTGTAGTTGTTTTAAACTTATGTTCATTGGGTTCACATTCTCAAGGAGATTTAAGAATCATAATGGCAAGGATATTATTATTTTTATTTCTATACCCCATTCACCCAACACAGACAATGAAACATATTAAATGCTCAGTATATACTTATTTTTAAACTCTTTCTTAATCTGATAATATCACTAAGATTTACTTTCCTCATCTGTAGGAGGAGAACTCTATACTATAGCATGAAGATTTGGAGAGGATTTAATTAGTAAAAATATGTTTACCACATTATTTGGCAAGTAGTAGCTTAGTAAATGTGGGTATATACTCAATGCCTTGATTCTGGAAAACACAAACTCCTGGCTCCTTGGCATCACTATATGCCTACTGCAAAGTTTTCTATAATACCAGATATCCAACTCTATTGAGAGCATCAGCTTCTTGGGCCAGACTCTGTCCCGACCTGGCATTGGCATTTTCATTTCATAATCTCTTATTTTTTTAATTGATTCTTACATTTTTTTCAGGACTTACATACATCTTTTATTAAATAACAGTACATAAGTTACATTTTTCCATTTAGATAGCAGATTTCTGACATCATCACAACTTTTGAAAGGGAAAAATGTTATTAAACAATCAATTGAAAGTAAAGTCAGTTTTCTTGGGGTTTTTCCCTTTTTCCTATGAATAATATAACTAAAGAATGTATAAGGAAGAGACAACATTTGTGTGGCTGGGAAATGAATAGCACACATTTTGTACTATTATCTCACAAAATGAGCATGGCCTGTTAGAGTTCTTTAGAACAGTATAATATGTCCACCTTGTCAACATGTTTATGCAGCAGCCAGGTCTGCCTAGCTGAGAGCTCTTTCCAGCTGTACTAACCTCAGCCACTATAGAAAACTAATCTGTAGACATTTTAAGGTAAAAATCTTCCACTGAAGTGTATGTTTAACAAAAGTCATGGTAGTGACCTGACTGAGGATGGACTTTCCTCTTGATCCTTAAGGTTATTTTTTAAAAAAATTCTCTATAAAACACAGTAAGATTCACCCATTGGTCCAAGCTGAAAACAAATATGGTACAACTATTTCACAACTAATCTATGAATTATATTTTATATAATAAGAACTAAATACTTCCTTCAACATATTTAAACAGATTAACTCAGAATCAGTAAAACAAAACAAAATAAACCCCCAACTTGTTTGTATTTCCCCCCTTTTTTGTATTCGTTGCCTCCTCCTGGCCTGGAGATAGTGGTCAGCAAAAAGGGGAGAAGATAGAGGGAGAGATGACATGTAGACTCCAGGGAAAAGGTGAATCCATTTCAAAGGCTAGAAACTGGCCAGAGTAATGCTATTTCAACTAAAACATTCCAGCTCTGTCTGCAATTTCAGAGATATTTCAAAGATATATACTTAAAATTTAGGAGGCACATAGTGTCCTTTAGGCTAATGATATAAAGAATTTTGCTTCCAAACTTTATCTTGCCACAATGTTACTATTACATAACAGCAGGTATTCATAGCCAAGATTTCTGAGATTTTTTCCATGAGAAACAAATTCTCTAGGATATTAATAGGATAATACTAATGGGGAAACATAAGGGTCCCCAGGACAAGTAAGTTAGGGAATAATCTAAAAGGTTTTGTTTTTTACGAGAGCCTATAACGGGAAACTCTGAACTATAAGTCCCCAAGAAGGAGATATGGTAAACAGTTTCCCACTCTTATTGTGCATACTGTGATGAGACTATTCTGTAGAATATACTATTGATGATTGTTGTTAAGTGGTATCACATTATATATACTAGAATGATCAGCATTTTATGTGTCACCTCTGTAGGAGGACTCAGAGTTTGACTCAGTGTTCTCATCTATAAATGAAGCAGTGTTAATCTGCACAAGTGCAATAGAGTCCTTATGTAGTCTAAGTAAGATAATAGCTATTATATTACTTTAAAAATTTAAAGCACTATGTACATGCAAGCAATTTTTTTATTACATCTATTACTAGATATAATACTAATGTTTCTCAAAAGATGAAGGGCTGGAGATGAAAAATAGAAACATTGTTTTAGAAGTCCAGGGACAACCTCCCTTGTTTGTCAAAATCCCATACACACTGCTTGGTATTTGAAACTCAGTGAATATAAATTATTATTTTTATATTGGCTTTTTCCTTGTTAAACTTTCTTTTCCTTAGCAGAAAGTACCACATTAAGTTTTATAAGTAGTCTGAACATATGTCCAATTTTCCTGGGCAATGTCACTATATGCCTCTTATCCTAGCATCCCATTTGGTTAATGTCCCCATTTAATCTCAAAAGGGACTTCATTTACATGATATACAGTCAGCCTACTTATTAGATATATTTAAAAACTCGTGTGAAAGAATTAGTTCCATCTTTTGTTTCAGCATGCAAGTTCTAAATGGAGAGGTAAAAGCAGGGAAGAAAAGGATACCTTGATGGGTCGAACATGATGAGGTGAAAAGTGTGAGGTTTGTATAATCTGAAAAAAAATGGAGGGAAAATAGGAATAATGAAGAAAAATTTAGAGGATTAGAACCAAGATAGCAGAGTAGAAGGACATGCTCTCACTCCCTCTTGCAAGAGCACCAAGATCACAATTAGCTGCTGGACAATCATCAACAGGAGGACACTGGAACTCACCAAAAAGATACCCCACATCCAAGGACAAAGGAGAAGCCAGACTGAGATGGTAGGAAGGGTGCAATCACAGTAAAATCAAGTCCCATAACTGCTGGATGGGTGACTCACAGACTGGAGAACACTTATACCACAGAAGTTCACCCACTGGAGGGAAGGTTCTGAGCCCCATGTCAGGCTTCCCAACTTGGGGGTCTGGCAACAGTAGGAGGAATTCCTAGAGAATCAGACTTTGAAGCCTACTGGGATTTGATTGCAGGACTTCGACAGAACTGGGGGAAACAGAGACTCCACATTTGGAGGGCACACACAAAGTGGTGTGCACATCAGGACCCAGGGGAAGAAGCAGTGACCCAAGGGGAGACGGAACTAGACCTACCTGCTAGTGTTGGAGGGTCTCCTGCAAAGGTGGGCAATGGCTGTGGCTCACCATGGGGACAAGGACACTGGCAGCAGAAGTTCTGGGAAATACCCGCTTTGTGTGAGTGCTCCCAGAATTGGCCATGAGCCTCACCAAACAGCCCAGATAGGCTCCAGTGTTGGGTTGCCTCAGGCCAAACAATGAACAAGGAGGGAACCCAGGCTCACCCATCAGCAGTCAAGCAGATTAAAGTTTTACTGAGCTCCGCCCACAAGAGCAACAGTCAGCTCTACCCACCACCAGTCCCTCCCATCAGGAGACTTGCATAAGCCTCTTAGATAGCTTCATTGACCAGAGGGCAGACAGCAGAAGCAAGAACTACAATCCGGCAGCCTGTGGAAAAAAAACCACATCCACAGAAAAATAGACAAGATGAAAAAGCGGAGGGCTATGTACTAGATGAAGGAACAAGATAAAACCCCAGAAAAACAACTAAATAAAGTGGAGATAGGCAACCTTCTGGAAAAAGAATTCAAATAATGATAGTGAAGGTGATCCAGGACATTGGAAAAAGAATGGAGGCAAAGATCGAGAAGATGCAAGAAATGTTTAACAAAGACCTAGAAGAATTAAAGAACAAACAAACAGAGATGAACAATACAATAACTGAAATGAAAACTACACTAGAAGGAATCAATAGCAGAATAATTGAGACAGAAGAACGGATAAGTGACCTGGAAGACAGAATGGTGGAATTCACTGCTACAGGACAGGATAAAGAAAAAAGAAGGAAGAGAAATGAAAACAGCTTAAGAGACCACTGGGACAACATTAAACACAACAACATTCGCATTATAGTGGTTCCAAGGGAGAAGAGAGAGAGAAAGGACCTGAGAAAATATTTGAAGAGATTATAGTCAAAAACTTCCCTAACATGGGGAAGGAAATAGTCACCCAAGTACAGGAAGCACACAGAGTCTGATACAGGATAAACCCAAGGAGAAACACACCAAGACACACAGTAATTAAATTGGCAAAAATTAAAGACAAAAAAAATTAAAAGCAGAAAGGGAAAAATGACAAATAGCATACAAGGGAACTCCCATAAGGTTAACAGCTGATTTCTCAGCAGGAACTCTACAAGCCAGAAGGGAGTGGCATTATATACTTCAAGTGATGAAAGGGAAGAATCTGCAACCAAGATTACTCTAGCTGGCAAGGACCTCATTCAGATTTGATGGAGAAATCAAAAGCTTTACAGACAATCAAAAGCTAATAGAATTCAGCACCACCAAACCAGCTCTACAACAAATGCTAAAGGAACTGTAAACATGAATGGATTTAATACTCTAACCAAAAGACACAGGATTGCTTAATGGATACAAAAACAAGACACATCTATATGCTGTCTACAAGAGACCCAGATCAGACCTAGTGACACATTCAGACTGAAAGTGAGGGAATGGAAAAAGATATTCCATGCAAATGGAAATCAAAAGAAAGCTGGAGTAGCAAAACTCATATCAGATAAAATAGACTTTAAAGAATGTTACAAGAGACAAGGAAGGATACTACATAATGATCAAGGGATCAATCCAAGAAGAAGATATAACCATTATAAATAAATATGCACCCAACATAGGAACACCACAATACATAAGGCAACTGCTAACAGCTATAAAAGAGGAAATTGACAGTAACACAATAATAGTGGGGAACTTTAACATCTCACATACACCAGTGGACACATCATCCAAAATGAAAATAAATAGGGAAACAGAAGCTTTAAATGATGCAATATACAAGTTAGATTTAACTGATATTTATAGGGCATTCCATCCAAAAAACAGCAGATTACACTTTCTTCTCAAGTGTGCACAGAATATTCTCCAGGATCAATCACATCTTGGGTCACAAATCAAGCCTCAGTAAACTTAAGAAAATTGAAATAATATCAAGCATCTTTTCTGACCACAATGCTATGAGATTAGAAATGAATTACAGGGAAAAAAACGTAAAAAACACAAACACATGGAGGCTAAACAATACAACAATAAATAACCAAGACATCACTGAAGAACTCAAAGAGGAAATAGAAAAATACCTAGAGACAAATGACAATGAAACACGACCATACAAAACCTAAGGGATGTAGCAAAAGCAGTTCTTAGAGGGAAGTTTAGAGCTATACAAGCCTACCTCAAGAAACAAGAAAAATCTCAAATAAACAATCTAACCTTACACCTAAAGGAACTATAGAAAGAAGAACAAGCAAAACCCAAAGTTAGCAGAAGGAAACAAATCATAAAGATCAGAGCAGAAATAAATGCAATAGAAACCAAGAAAACAATAGTAAAGATCATTAAACCTAAAAGCTGGCTCTTTGAGAAGATTAACAAAATAGATAAACCATTACCCAGACTCATCAAGAAAAAGACAGAGAAGACTGAATTCGATAAAGTTAGAAATGAAAAAGGAGAAGTTACAATAGACACTGCAAAAATACAAAGCATCCAAAGAGACTACTACAAGAAACTGTATGCCAATAAAATGGACTACCTGGAAGAAATGGACAAATTCTTAGAAAGGTATAACTTTCCAAGATTGAACCAGGAAGAAATAGAAAATATGAACCACCAATCACAAGTAATGACATTGAAACTGTGATTCAAAATCTTCTAACAAACAAAAGTCCAGGACCAGATGGCTGGACAGGTGAATTGAGAACAGCTGAAACCCATTCTTCTCAAACTCTTCCAAACTATAGCAGAGGGAGGAACACTCCCAAACTCGTTCTATGAGACTACCATCACCCTGATACCAAAACCAGACAAAGATACTACAAAAAAAGAAAATTACAGACCAATATCACTGATGAATATAGATGCAAAAATCCTCAACAAAATACTAGCAAACAGAATCCAACAGCACACTAAAATGTTCATACACCATGATCAAGTGGGATTTACTGAAGAGATGTAAGGATTCTTCAATTTACATAAATCAATCAATGTGATAAACCATATTAACAAATTGAAGAATAAAAACCATATGATCAGGGGGAGCGAGAAGATGGCAGAAGAGTAAGACGCGGGGATCACATTCCTCCTCACAGATACATCAGAAATACATCTACACGTGGAACTTCTCCTATAGAACACCCACCGAATGCTGACAGAAGGCCTCAGACCTCCCAAAAGGCTCTTGGCACTCCAGCCAGGTGTCAAGGCTGTGTCTCTGAGGTGGGAGAACCAACCTCAGGACACTGGTCCACAAGAGACCTCTCAGTGCCACGTAATATCAAACGGCGAAAATCTCCCAGAGATCTCCATCTCAACACCAAGACCCAGCTTCACTCAAGGACCAGCAACAAACAGTGCTGGACACCCTATACCCAACAAAGAGCAAGACAGATCTACAGCCCCATCCATTAGCAGAGAGGCTGCCTAAAATCATAATAAGGCTACCAACATCCCCATACACACCACCAGACGTGGACCTGCCCACCAGAAAGACAAGATCCAGCCTCATCCACCAGAAGAGAGGCACTAGTCCCCCCAACCAGGAAACCTGCTCAACCCACTGAACCAACCAGCCACTGGGGACAGCCACTAAAAATAGAGAGAATTACAAACCTGCAGCCTACAAAAAGGAGACCTCAAACACAGTAAGATAAGCAAAAAGGGAAGACAGAAAAACACACAGCAGATGAAGGAGCAAAATAAAAACACACCAGACCTAACAAATGAAGAGGTAATAGCTAGTCTACCTGAAAGAGAATTCAGAATAATGATAGTAAAGATGATTCAAAATCTTAGAAATAGAATAACAAATTGCAAGAAAGAGTTAACAAGGACCTAGAAGAAATAAAGAAGAAGTAAGTAACGATGAGCAACACAATAAATGAAATGAAAAATACTCTAGATGGGATCAATAGCAGAATAACTGAGGCAGAAGGACGGATAAGTGACCTGGAAGATAGAATAGTGGAAATAACTACTGCAGAGCAGAAGAAAGAAAAAAGAATGAAAAGAACTGAGGACAGTCTCAGAGATCTCTGGGACAACATTAAACGCACCAACATTCGAATCATAGGGGTCCCAGAAGAAGAAGAGAAAAAGAAAGGGACTGAGAAAATATTTGAAGAGATTATAGTTGAAAACTTCCCTAATATAGGAAAAGAAATAGTCAATCAAGTCCAGGAAGCACAGAGAGTCCCATACAGGATAAACCCAAGGATAAACATGCCATGACCATAATAATCAAACTGTCAAAAATTAAATACAAAGAAAACATATTAAAAGCAGCAAGGGAAAAACAACAAATAACACACAAGGGAATCCCCATAAGGTTATCATCTGATCTTTCAGCAGAAACTCTACAAGCCAGAAGGGAGTGGCAGGACATATTTAAAGTGATGAAGGAAAAAATCTTACAACCAAGATTACTCTACCCAGCAAGGATCTCATTCAGATTTGCTGGAGAAATTAAAACCTTTACAGACAAGCAAAAGCTGAGAGAGTTCAGCACCACCAAACCAGCTTTACAGCAAATGCTAAAGGAACTTCTCTAAGTAAGAAACATAAGAGAAGGAAAAGACCTACAAGAACAACCTAAAACAATTAAGTAAATGGTAATAGGAACGCACATATCAATAATTACCTTAAATGTACAAAAGACACTGACTGGCTGAATGGATACAAAAACAGGACCCATATATAGGCTGTCTACAAGAGACCCACTTCAGGCCTGGGGACACTTACAGGCTGAAAGTGAGGGGATGGGAAAAGATATTCCACACAAATGGAAATCACAAGAAAGCTGGAGTAGCAATTCTCATATCAGACAAAATAGATTTTAAAATAAAAACCATTACAAGAGACAAAGAAGGACACTACATAATGATCAAGGGATCGATCCATGAAGAAGATATAACAATTGTAAACATTTATGCACCCAACATAGGAGCACCTCAATACATAAGGGAAATACTAACAGCCATAAATGGGGAAATCGACAGTAACACAATCATAGTAGGGAACTTTAACAACCCACTGTCACTAATGGACAGATCATCCAAAATGAAAATAAATAAGGAAACCCAAGCTTTAAATGATACATTATACAAGATAACTTTACTTGATATTTATAGGACATTCCATCCAAAAACAACAGAATACACATTTTTCTCAAGTGCCCATGGAACATTCTCCAGGATAGATCATATCTTGGGTCACAAATCTAGCCTTGGCAAATTTAAGAAACTTGAAATCATATCAAGTATCTTTTCTGATCACAACGCTATGAGACTAGATATCAATTACAGGAAAAGATCTGTAAAAACTACAAACACATGGAGGCTAAACAATACACTACTTAATAACGAAGTGATCACTGAAGAAATCAAAGAGGAAATCAAAAAATACTTAGAAACAAATGACAATGGAGATACGACGACCCAAAACCTATGGGATACAGCAAAAGCAGTTCAAAGAGGGAAGTTTATAGCAATACAATCATACCTTAAGAAAGAGGAAGCATCTCAAATAAACAACCTAACTTTGCGCCTAAAGCAATTAGAGAAGAAAGAACAAAAAAACCCCAAATTTAGCAGAAGGAAAGAAATCATAAAGATCAGATCAGAAATAAATGATAAAGAAATGAAGGAAACAATAGCAAAGATCAATAAAAGTAAAAGATCGTTCTTTGAGAAGATAAATAAAATTGATAAACCATTAGCCAGACTCATCAAGAAAAAAAGGGAGAAGACTCAAATCAATAGAATTAGAAATGAAACAGGAGACGTAACAACTGACTCTGCAGAAATACAAAAGATTATTAGAGATTACCACAAGCAACTCTATGCCAATAAAATGGACAACCTGGAAGAAATGGACAAATTCTTAGAAATGCACAACCTGCCGAGACTGAACCAGGAAGAAATAGAAAATATGAACAGACCAATCACAAGCACTGAAATTGAAACTGTGATTCAAAATCTTCCAACAAACAAAAGCCCAGGACCAGATGGCTTCACAGGCGAATTCTATCAAACATTTAGAGAAGAGCTAACACCTCTCCTTCTCAAACTCTCCCAAAAGATAGCAGAGGGAGGAACACTCCCAAACTCATTCTATGAGGCCACCATCACCCTGATACCAAAACCAGACAAAGATGTCACAAAGAAAGAAAACTACAGGCCAATATCACTGATGAACAAAGATGCCAAAATCCTCAACAAAATACTAGCAAACAGAATCCAACAGCACATTTAAAGGATCATATACCATGATCAAGTGGGGTTTATTCCAGGAATGCAAGGAATCTTCAATATATGCAAATCAATCAACGTGATACACCATATCAACAAACTGAAGGAGAAAAACCATATGATCATCTCAATAGATGCAGAGAAAGCCTTTGACAAAATTCAACACCCATTTATGATAAAAACCCTGCAGAAGAGGGAACTTTCCTCAATATAATAAAGGCCATATATGACAAACCCACAGCCAGCATTGTTCTCAATGGTGAAAAACTGAAACCATTTCCACTAAGATCAGGAACAAGACAAGGTTGCCCACTCTCACCACTCTTATTCAACCTAGTTTTGGAAGTTCTAGCCACAGCAATCATAGAAAAAAAAGAAATAAAAGGAATCCAAATAGGAAAAGAAGAAGTAAAGCTGTCACTTTTGGCAGATGACATGATACTATACATAGAGAATACTAAGGATGCTACCAGAAAACTACTAGAACTACTCAATGAGTTTGGTAAAGTAGCAGGATACAAAATTAATGCACAGAAATCTCTGGCATTCTTATACACTAATGATGAAAAATCTGAGACTGAAATTAAGAAAACACTCCCATTTACCATTGCAACAAAAAGAATAAAATATCTAGGAATAAACCTACCTAAGGAGACAAAAAACTTGTATGCAGAAACTATAAGACACTGATGAAAAAAATTAAAGATGATACAAATAGGTGGAGCAATATACCATGTTTTTGGATTGGAAGAATCAACATTGTGAAAATGACTCTACTACCCAAAGCAATCTACAGATTCAATGCAATCCCTATCAAATTACCACTGGCATTTTTTACAGAACTAGAACAAAAAATTTCACAATTTGTATGGAAACACAAAAGACCCCGAATAGCCAAAGCAATCTTGAGAACGAAAAATGGAGCTGGAGGAATCAGGCTCCCTGACTTCAGACTATACTACAAGGCCACAGTAATCAAGACAGTATGGTACTGGCACAACAACAGAAATATAGATCAATGGAATAGGATAGAAAGCCCAGAGATAAACCCACACACATATGGTCACCTTATCTTTGATAAAGGAGGGAAGGATATACAGTGGAGAAAAGACAGCCTATTCAATAAGTGGTGCTGGGAAAATTGGACAGCTACGTGTAGAAGTATGAAATTAGAACACTCCCTAACACCACACACAAAAATAAACTCAAAATGGGTTAAAGACCTAAATGTAAGGCCAGACACTATCAAACTCTTAGAGGAAAACATAGGCAGAACACTCTACAACATAAATCACAGCAAGATCCTTTTTGACCCATCTCCTAGAGAAATGGAAATAAAAACAAAAATAAGCAAATGGGACCTAATGAAACTTAAAAGCTTTGGCACAGCACAGGATTCCATAAACAAGACCAAAAGACAACCCTCAGAATGGGAGAAAATATTTGCAAATGAAGCAACTGACAAAGGATTAATATCCAAAATTTATAAGCAACTCATGCAGCTCAATAACAAAAAAACAAGCAACCCAATCCAAAAATGGGCAGGAGAACAAAATAGACATTTCTCGAAAGATGATATACAGATCACCAACAAACACATGAAAGAATGCTCAACATCATTAATCATTAGAGAAATGTAAATCAAAACTACAATGAGATATCACCTAACACCAGTCAGATTGGCCATCATCAAAAACTCTAGAAACAATAAATGCTGGAGAGGGTGTGGAGAAAAGGAACTCTCTTGCACTGCTGGTGGGAATATAAATTGATACAGCCACTATGGAGAACAGTATGGAGGTTCCTTAAAAAACTACAAATAGAACTACCGTATGACCCCGCAATCCCACTACTGGGCATATACCATAATTCAAAAAGAGTCATGTACCAAAATGTTTATTGCAGCTCTATTTATGATAGCCAGGACATGGAAGCAACCTAAGTGCCCATCAACAGATGAATGGATAAAGAAGATGTGGCACATATATACAATGGAATATTACTCAGCCATAAAAAGAAATGAAACTGAGTTATTTGTAATGAGGTGGATAGACCTGGAGTCTGTCATTCACAGTGAATTAAGTCAGAAGGAGAAAAACAAATACCGTATTCTAACACATATATATGGAATCTAAGGGGAAAAAATGTCATGAAGAGATTAGTGGTAGGACTGGAATAAAACACAGACCTACTAGAACATGGATTTGAGGATATGGGGAGGGGGAATGGTAAGCTGTGATGACGTGAGAGAGTGGCAGGGACATATACACGCTACCAAAAGTAAAATAGATAGCTAGTGGGAAGCAGCTGCATAGCACAGGGAGTTCACCTCTGTGCTTTATGACCACCTAGAGGGGTGGGATAGGGAGGGTGGGAGGGAGGGTGATGCAAGAGGGAAGAGATATGGGAACATATGTACATGTATAACTGATTCACTTTGTTGTAAAGGAGAAACTAACACACTATTGTAAAACAGTTGTACTCAAATAAAGATGTTTAAAAAAATATATATGATCATCTCAATAGATGCAGAAAAAGCTTTTGACAAAATTCAACACCAATTTATGATAAAAACTCTCCAGAACGTGGGCATAGAGGGAACCTACCTCAACACAATAAAGGCCATATATGACAAACCCACAGCAAACATTCTCAATGGTGAAAAACTGAAAGCATTTCCTCTAAGATTAGGAACAAAACAAGGATTCAACATAGTTTTGGATGTCCTAGCCTTAGCAATCAGAGAAGAACAAGAAATAAAGAATTACAAATTGGAAAAGAAGAAGTAAAACTGTCACTGTTTGCAGATGACATGATACTATACATAGAGAACCCTAAAGATGCCAGCAGAAAACTACTAGAGCTAATCAATGAATTTGGTGAAGTTGCAGGATACAAAATTAATGCACAGAAATCTCTTGCATTCCTATACACTAATGATGAAAAATCTGAAAAAGAAACACTCCCATTTCCCACTGCAACAAAAAGAATAAAATACCTAGGAGTAAACCTACCTAGGGAGACAGAAGACCTGTATGCAGAAAATTATAGGACACTGATGAAAGTAATTAAAGAGGATACCAACAGATGGAGAGATATACCATGCTCTTGGATCGGAAGAATCAATATTGTGAAAATGAATATACTACCCAAGCAATCTACAGATTCAGTGCAATCCCTATCAAATTACCAATGGCAATTTTTATGGAACTAGAGTAAAAAATCTTATAATTTGTATGGAGACACAAAATACCCCAAATAGCCCAAGCAGTCTTGAGGGAAAAAAACGGACCTGGATGAATCAGACTCCCTGACTTCAGACTATACTATAAAGCTACAGTAATCAAGGCAATATGGTACTGGCACAAAAACAGAAACATAAATCAATGGAAAAAGATTGAAAGCCCAGAGATAAACCCATGCACCTATGGCCAACTAATATGTGAGAAAGGAGGCAAGGACATACAATGGAGAAAAGACAGTCTCTTCAATCAGTGGTGGTGGGAAAACTGGACAGCTTCATGTAAAAGAGTGAAATTAGAACACTCCCTAACACCATACACAAAAATAAACTCTAAACAGATTAAAAACCTAAATGTAAGACCAGACACTATAAAACTCTTGGAGGAAAACTTAGGAAGAACACTCTTTGACATAAATCACTGCAAGATCTTTTTTGATCCACCTCCTAGAGTAATGGAAATAAAAACAAAAAAAACCCAAATGGGACGTAATGAAACTTAAAAGCTTTTGCACAACAAAGGAAACCATAAAGAAGATGAAAAAACAATGCTCAGAAAGGGAGAAAACATTTGCAAATGAATCAACAGACAAAGGATTAGTCTCCAAAATATATAAACAGCTCATGCAGCTCAATATTAAAAAAAACAAATAACCCAATCCAGAAATGGTCAAAAAACCTAAATAGACATTTATCTAAAGAAGACATACAGATGGCCAAGAAGCACGTTAAAAGCTGCACAATATCCCGAATTATTAGAGAAATGCAAATAAAAACTACAATGAGGTATCACCTCACACCAGTTAGAATGGGCATCATCAGAAAATCTACAAACAACAAATGCTGGAGAGGGTGTGGAGAAAAGGGAACCCTCTTGCACTGTTGGTGGGAATGTAAATTGATACAACACTATGGAGAACACTTTGGAGGTTCCTTAAAAAACTAAAAATAGAACTCCCATTTGACCCAGAAATCCCACTACTGGGCATATACCCTGAAAAAACCATAATTCAAAAAGATACATGTACCCCAATTTTCATTACAGCACTATTTACAATAGCCAGGTCATGGAAGCAACCTAAGTGCCCAATGACAGATGAATTCATAAAGAAGATGTGGTACATATATACAATGGAATATTACTCAGCCATAAAAAGGAAAGAAATTGGGTCATTTGTTGAGACGTGGATGGATCTAGAGACTGTCATACAGAGTGATGTAAGTCAGAAAGAGAAAAACAAATATCGTACATTAGCACATATATTTGCAACATAGAAAAATGGTACAGATGAACTGGTTTGCAAGGCAGAAATTGAGACACAGTTGTAGAGAACAAACGTATGGACATGAAGTGGAGAAACTGGCACGCGTGGGGGTGGGGGTGTGATGAATTGGGCAATTGGAATTGACATGTATGCAGTGATGTGTATAAAATTGATGACTAAAAAACAACAAAAAAAGACCCAATACAGTCAAAAATAAAAATAAATAATTTTTTTAAAAAAGAAAACCAATTCATGATATAAAAAAAAGAAAAAAAATAATTCAGCAAGAGAAGTCTGGGATCAGTGAATACCAATGTGGCCTTCCTCGATTATTGGTTAAGAGATCACTGTGTTATTAACATTCTGGGGAAGAAAGTGGTTATTTACTTGAGATTGGTGAGAAGGGGTATTTATTTAGAAAGTTTGGGAAATCAACATGTCTCTGAGGTTTGCCATCAGAGTCATTCAAACACAAATAAAGATAATTGCATCATTAATCTGCTTCTGCAGTTTGGAGAAGAAACCAAACATGGAATAATTGATCTTAAAGGAAAATAAAGTCAGAGAGATATGACATTTGTTCTTTCAGTGAAGAGAGCTTTAGAGTGAAAGAAAAGAGCCCATTTAATTCCAAGGATGTGTAATGAAATACCCTAATGTACACCCACCTATTTCTTAGAAGATGCTTCTTGGAAGGAACAGAAGGCAGAAAATGCTTCATCATCACTAGTCTTCCACTTTAATAGCCAGGACAGAAGTTGAAAATCAGAGTTTTGTTGGTATTAGCTTGTGATATCAGATTTTATATTGAAGCCTGTCAAGTTTGTATTGCAATGGTCTCTGGAATATGTTACAAGGATTTATCAATGTTTTCTGCCCTCTGAGAGTGATTTTCCTTATATTTTCAATTTAATATTCATCATTGAATTATTCTGTTTTATAAAAGGACTGACAGTTTTCATCTAGAATTAGATAATTCACAAAAGCCAGATTCTGGTGATTATCTGATTTAGAATTTAAAAGATTTGCAAAATTATAAGTCAGATATTTATGCTTATCTTATCAGAAACTTTCTCTACCCAAGTATGTTACTTGTTCCTAACATTCAAGTTCTGACTGAGACACTAGGCATGTGATAATATTCTCCCAGCAAATTATGACTCTTGAAGTTTGAGTTAACCAAGGGTCATTCCCTTTAGAAAAAACCATCCATAAAACAGTAGATTCTCCTTAGGATCAGAATACATCATTCTTTCCCTAGAAATATGGTACCTCATTCTTAAAAGCTGGTCTAGGAGACACAGGGGAGGATATATTCACATGAGACTTTTAAATTATAGAATGAACCTAATTTTTTAAAGAGAACTTGAATATTTGAAATAATTTTACATTTACAGGAGAGTTGTAAAGACTAATAAAAGGTATTAGTAACCATCATCTAGCTTCTCCTAATTCTATATCATACAAAACCATGGTATATTTATTGAAACTAAGAATTTTAAAAAATTTTTATTTTATATTGGAGTATGGTTGATTAGCAATGTTGTGATAGTTTCAGGGGCACAGCAAAACTACTCAACCATAGATATACATGTATCCATTCTCCCCCAGACTCCCATCCCATACAGGCTGCCACATAACATTGAGCAGAGTTCCCTGTACTATACAGTAGGTCATTGTTGGTTATCATTTTTAAATATAGCAGCATGTACATGTCAATCCCACAGTTCTTAGCTATCCCTTACCTCCATCCTTCCCTCCTGGTAACCATAAGTTCATTCTCTATGTCTGAGAGTCTGTTTCTGTTTCATAAATACCTTCATTTGTATCATTTCTTTTTAGATTCCACATATAAATGATATCATCCAATGTTCTTTTTTTCTGTCTGACTTACTTCATTAAGTATGAAAATCTCTAGGTCCATCCATGATGCTGCAAATGGTGTATTTCATTCTTTTTTATGGCTGAGTAATATTCCATTGTACCACATCTTCTTTATTCATTCCTCTGTCCATGGACAGTTAGGTTTCTTCCATGTCTTGGCTATTGTAAACAATGCTGCAATGAACATTGGGGTGCAGGTATCCTTCTGGACCATGTTTTTCTCTGGACAAATGCCCAGGAGTAAGATTGCAGGGTCATATGGTAGCTCTATTTTTAGTTTTTTAAGGAATCTCCATACTGTTCTCCATAGTGGTTTTACAAACTTACATTCCCACCAACAGTGCAGAAGGGGTCCCTGCTCTCTACACCTCTCCAGCATTTATTGTTTGTGGATTTTTTGATGATAGCCATTTTGACTGGTGTGAGGTGATAGCTCATTTTAGTTTTGATTTGCATTTCTCTAATCATTAGTGATGTTGAACATCTTTTCATGTACCTCTTGACCATCTGTATGTCTTCCTTGGAAAAATGTCTATTTAGGTCTTCTGTCCATTTTTTAATTGAGTTGTTTGTTTTGATGATATAAAGCTGCGTGAGCTGTTTGTAATTTTTGTAGACCAATCTCTTCTCAATCACATCATTTGCAAATATTTTCTCCCAATCTGTGTGTTGTCTTTTCATTTTTTAATGGTTTACTTTGCTGTGTGAATGCTTTTGAGTTTAATAAGGTTCCATTTGTTTATTTTTGTTTTTATTTCCATTACTCTGGGAGACAGATAGGAAAAGATATTGCTGCAATTTATATCAGAGAGTGTTCTGCCTAAGTTTTCCTCTAGGAGTTTTATAGTGTCCAGTCTTACATTTAGGTGTTTAATCCAATTTGAGCTTATTTTTGTGTATGGTGTTACAGAATTATCTAATTTCATTTTCTTGCATGTAGCTGTCCAGTTTTCTCAGCACCTTCTGTTGAAGAGATTGTCTTTCCACCGTTGTATAGTCTTGCCTCCTTTCTCATAGATTAATTGATCATAGGTACGTGGGTTTATTTCTGGGCTTTCCATACTGTTCCATTGAGATATTGTTCTATTTTTGTTCCACTACCATACTGTTTTGATGATTATACCTTTGTAGGATAGTCTGAGGTCAGGGAGTCTGATTACTCCATTTTCCTTTCTCAAGATTGTTTTGGCTATTCAGAGTCTTTTGTGTCTCCATACAAATTTTACAATTTTTGTTCTAGTTCTGTGAAAAAATGCCATTGGTAATTTGACAGGGATTGCATTGAATCTGTTGATTGCCTTGAATACTGTAGTATTCAATAGTACAATATCTATTCTTCCAATACATGAACATGGTATATCTTTCCATCTGTTTGGGTCTTCTTTACTTCAATTTCTTTCATCAGTGTCTTTTAGTTTTTAGAGTACAGGTCTTTGTCTCCTTAAGTAAGTTTATTCCTAGGTATTTTATTATTTTGATTCAATGGTAAATGTGATTGTTTTTGAATTTCTCTTTCTGACCTTTCATTGTTAGCATGTAGAAATGCAGCACATTTCTGTGTAATAATTTTGTAACCTGAAACTACCAAATTCTCTGATGAGCTCTAGTAGTTTTCTGGTAGTGTCTTTAGGATTTTCTATGTATAGTATTATGTCATCTGCAGACAGTGACAGTTTAGCTTCTTCTTTTCCAATTTGGATTCCTTTTGTTTCTTTTTCTTCTCTGATTGCCATAGCTAGGACTTTCAAAACTATGTTGAATAAAAGTGGTGAGAGTGGGCATCCTTGTCTTGTTTCTTAGAGGACTGCTTTCAGATTTTCACCTTTGAGTTTGATGCTAGCTGTATGTTTGTCATACATGGTATTTACTATGTTGAGGTAGGTTCCCGGTTCCCTCTATGCCCATTTTCTGGAGAGTTTTTATCATAAATGAGTTTTGAATTTTGTCAAAAGTTTTTTATATATCTATTGAGATTATCATATGGTTTTTATTCTTCAATTTTTTGATTGATTTGTGGATATTGAAAAATCCTTGCATTCCTGAGATAAATCCAACTTGATCATGGTTTATGATTCTTTTAATGTATGGTTGTATTCGAACTGCTTGTATTTTGTTGAGGAATTCTGTATCTAGGTTCATTGGTGATAGTGGCCTGTAATTTTCTTTTTTTGTGGTACCTTTGTCTGGTTTTGGTAGGGTGATGGTGGCCTCATAAAATGATTTTGGGAGTTTTCCTTCCTCTGAAACTGTTTCAGAAGGATAGGTGTTAGCTCTTTTCTAAATGTTTGATAGAATTTGCCTATGAAGCCATCAGGTTCTGGGCTTTCATTTGTTGGGAGTTTTTTAATTACAGTTTCAATCTCAGTGCTTGTGATTGGTTTCTTCATATTTTCTAATTCTTCCTGGTTCAGTGTAGGGAGACTGTATCTTTCTAAGAATTTGTCCATTTCTTCCAGGATGTCCATTTTATAGGCAAACAGTTGCATATATTAGTATCTTATGATCCTTTTGTATTTCTGTGGTGTCAGTTGTAACTTCTCCTTTCTAATTTCTAATTGTATTGATTTGAGTCCTCTCCCTTTTTTTCTTGATGAGTCTAGCTAAAGGTTTATCAGTTTTATCTTTTCAAAGAACCAGCTTTTAATTTCATCAATTTTGTTATTGTCTTCTTCATCTCTATTTCATTTATATCTGCTCTGATTTTTATGATTTTTTTCCTTCTACTAACTTTCAGTTTTGTTCTTCTTTCTGTAGTTGCTTTAGGTGTAAGTTTAGGTTGTTTCTTTAAGAGTTTTCTTGTTTCCTGAGGTAAGATTACATTGCTATAAACTTTCCTCTTAGAACTGCTTTTGCTGTATCCTGTAAGTTTTGAATCATTTTGTTTTCATTTTCATTTGTTTCTAGGTATTTTTTACTTTCCTCTTTGATTTCTTCAGTGATCCATTGGTTGTTTAGTAGCATATTGTTTAGCCTTCACAGGTAAGTGTTTTTTATAGGGTTTTTTTTGTAGTTTATTTCTACTCTCATAGCATTGTGGATGAAAAAGATGTTTGACAAGATTTCAATTTTCCTAAATTTATTGAGGATCGCTTTGTGGCCCAGGATGTGGTCAATCCTGGAGAATGTCCAGTGTGCACTTGAGAAGAATATGTATTTTTCTGCTTTTGGATGGAGTGCTCTATAAATATCAATTAAGTCCATCTGGTCTAATGTGTCGTTTAAGGCCTATGTTTCTTTACTGACTTTCTGTCTGAATAATCTGTCTGTTGATGAAAGTGGGGTGTAAAAGTTCCCCATTATTATTGTGTTACTGTCAATTTCTCCCATTATGACTGTTAGTATTTCCCTTTTATATTGAGGTACTCCTATGTTGGATGCATATATATTTAAAACTGTTATATCTTCTTGGATTGACCCCTTGATTGTTATGTAGTGTCCTTCTTTGTCTCTTATAAATGTGTCCCTAGGTCTGAGGTGGGTCTCTTGTAGACAGCATATATACAGGTCTTGTTTTCATATCCATTCAGACAGTCAATGTCTTTTAGTTGGCTCATTTATTCCATTTACATTTAAAGTAATTATCAATATGTGTGTTCCTAGTGCCATTTTCTTAATTGTTTTGGCTTTGTTTTTACAGGTCTTTTTTTCTTTCCTTCTTTTGTTCACTTCACTTGTGGTTTGATGACCATGTTTAGTGCCTTGTTTGGGTTGCTTTTTCTCTTTTGTTTTTTTGTATCTATTGTAGTTTTAGATTTTGCTGTTTCCATGAGGTTTTGATATAGTAGTCTATATATTTACAAGGTTGTTTTAAATTGCTATTCTCTTTGCCACATAGAGGAGTTCCTTTAGCATTTGTTGCAAATCTGGTCTGGTGGTGCTAAATTCTCTTAGCTTTTGCTTCTCTGTAAAGCTTTGATTCCACTATCAAATCTGAATGAAAACCTTGCTGGGTAGGGTATTCTTGGTTATAAGATCTTCCCTTTCATCACTTTAAATATAGCATGCCACACCCTTCTGGCTTGCAGAGTTTCTGCTGAGAAATCAGCTGTTTGCCTTATGGGAGTTCCCATGTATGTTCTTTGTTGTTTTACCCTTGTTGCTTTTAATAATTTTTCTTTGTCCTTAATTTTTGTCAATTTGATTACTCTGTGTCTTGGCATGTTCCTCTTGGGTTTATCCTGCCTGGGACTCTCTGCACTTCCTGGACTTGGGTGACTGTTTCCTTTTCCATGTTAGGGAAGTTTTCAGCTTTATTTCTTCAAATAGTTTTTCCAGGACTACGATAATGTGAATTATCTCTCTTTTATCCTTCTGGGACCTCGATAATGTGAATGTTGGTGTGCTTAATGTTGCTCTAGAGGTCTCTTGTACTGTCTTTATTTCTTTTCATTCTATTTTCTTTACTCTGTTCCATGGCAGAGTTTTCCACCTTTCTGTCTTCCAGGTCACTTATCCGCTATTGGTTCCTTTTAGTGTGTTTTTCATTTCAATTATTTTATTGTTCATCTCCCTTTGTTCTTTAATTCTTCTAGGTCTTTGTTAAACATTTCCTGCATCTTGTCAGTCTTTGCCTCCATTCTTTTTCTGAGGTCCTGGATCATCTCACTATCATTATTCCAAATTCTTTTTCTGGAAGATTGCCTATCTCCACTTCATTTAGTTGTTTTTCTGGGGTTTTATCATGTTCCTTCATCTGGGAAATAATCCTGTGCCTTTTCATTTTGTCTATCTTTTGATGATTTTGGTTTTTTTCTGCAGGCTAGAGGATTGTAGTTCTTCTTGCTTCTGCTCTCTGCCCTCTGGTGGATGAAGCTATCTAAAAGGCTTGTGCAAGCTTCCTGATGGGAGGGACTGGTGATAGGTAGAGATGGATGTTGCTCTGTTGGGCAGAGCAACACTTGTTGCCCATAAGCACTTGTGTGCTTATGGGTTGAGCTGTGTTCTCTCCTTGTTGGTTCTGTGGCCTGAGGTGACCCAGGACCAGAGTCTACAGGCTTTCTGATAGGGCTAATGGTAGACTCCAGGAGGGTTCCCACCAATGGGTACTTCCCAGAACTTCTGCTGTCAGTGTCCTTAGACCCACAGTGAGCCACAGCCACGCTCCCACAGGAGACCCTCCAACACTAGCAGGTAGATCTCGTTCAGACTCCTATGGTGTCACTGCTCCTTTCCCCTTGGTCCTGGTACACACAAGATTTTGTGTGTGCCCTCCAAGAGTGGAGTCTCTTTTTCCTCCAGTCCTGTCAAAGTCCTGCAATGAAATCCCACTGGGCTTCAAAGTCTGATTCTCCAGGGATTCTTCCTCCCATTGCTGGATCTCCAGGTTGGGAAGCCTGACATGATGCTCAGAAGCTTCACTCCAATGAGTGAACTTCTGTGGTATAATTGTTCTCCAGTTTGTGGGTCACCCACCCAGCAGTTATGGAATTTGATTTTATCGTGACTGTGCCCATCCTACTATCACATTGTGGCTTCTCCTTTGTCTTTGGTTGTGGGGTATCTTTTTTGGTGAGTTCCTGTGTCTTCCTGTTGATGATTGTTCAGCAGTTAGTTGTAATTAAGGTGTTCTCTCAAGAAGAAGTGAGCACACATCCATCTCCTCTGCCATATTGAACCCTAGAACCAAAACTAAGAAAATTTTAATGATGGTATAATACTAACATATAAATAAATTACTTTATTTGGATTTTATCAGTTTCTTGTTTTTGTTTTATTTTTTATATATGCTCTTTTTCTGTTCAGGATCTGTTTTGGATATATTCTATATTGTGGTCACTGCCATGTATGCCAAAGCTATTGGACAGAACTGAATCGACAGAAGTCTCTTTCAAAGCAAGACTAAGGAAATTTGATTTCTTTGGACCCAATCTCTTACTGACAAGTACCTGAGTCACATAGAGGTAGGGAAAATTACATTGGGGATTTCCTATGACTGTTGTAAGACATTGGAGAACAAGTAGCTCTGGCTTCTCATTACATTTTTGAGTAAAATGTAAAGAAATGAAAGTAATTTTCCCTATTTTACAAAAAACTTGTGGGCAAACCAAAGAATCAAGTGCAACAGTTCAGGCAGTGGAACCTGCATGCCAAGCACATTCTATGGCCAGTAGAAGGATTAGAAGAACACAGTGGGTGCACAGCAATGAAAGGATGTCTGCTGTGTTGGAGTCATGATGGGATCTGAAGGGGGTAATGGAGTGGAGAATGAACCTGAATGGTTCATTACTTGGGAAGCCAAGAAATGAAGGAGAAGAAGTTAATTACTTGGGGGAAGAAGGAGCAGGTGGAACCTAGAGACCCTTCATGGTAACTGTTTGAAACCTTCTGGATGTTTCCAATAATACTATAAAGAAATGAGTAGGGAGGCATGGCAGTAGCTGAAGTTCTGCATTAGTAAGTAGAGGCAGAGAGTCTAAACAAAATCACTTAGAATATATATAGTATTGTGTACTTGTTGAAAATCAAGCTTATTTCTTTGTCACACCTCATATAATTTTTCAGTAGGAAATATTTTTTAGACATTTTATTTTTTTTACTTTAATACATTTTAATTAATTTATTTATTTTTGCTGTGTTGGGTCTTCATTACTGTGCGAGGGCTTTCTCTAGTTGTGGCAAGCAGGGGCCACTCTTCATCATGGTGCTCGGGCCTCTCACTATCGCAGTCTCTCTTGTTGCAGAGCACAAGCTCCAGACACGCAAGGTCAGTAGTTGTGGCTTACAGGCCTAGTTGCTCCATGACATGTGGGATCCTCCCAGACCAGGGCTTGAACCCGTTTCCCCTGAATTAGCAGGCAAATTGTCAACCACTGAGCCACCAGGGAAGCCCCAGTAGGAAATATTGAACTTCAAACTAGACATGTATTCATAAATTCGAGAAAGTTCAGATGTTTCCCTGTAGCAAGCATATTTGCTGAAGGGGTTCCAAAGCTCAAAAGCTATTTTTTCAATAACAGCTGAAAGTCTATCAGGAGGAGAATGGAAAATAATTCCATTAGAGACAGTTTAGATGGATTTTACCTTTCTTTCAATGAATCCAACTGTTCTCCAAATTTCAGAGTAATAATATAAAAAGCCCTTCTAGCAGCTTTGTATCTTCATGAAAGATATTGGAATAATGTTTCCAGATATCCAACCTAAGAAAAATAAAAATGGTCTTTATGTGGTGTAATGTATATATATTTTAAATCACTTAAAAGAAGGCATATATTCTGATTTGTTTATCTAGAAATAGAGAGGAAATTCTTTTTGTCATCCATGCTTATGTACTCTATGCCCATTGCTGCTCACAACTAAATAATTTCTTCTTCAAAACAAATGATTAGATTCAGGCAACATGGCAGACTGTACTCAAATGTTTCACCCTATCAACTAACACACACACAAAGTGATTGATAAAACATTTAAAATGCACACCCAAGTCATACCAAAGAAAGACAATTCACACAGATTCTTGAAATAAAGAAATTAAATCAACATGGTAGGCAAGGCTGATAAGGTAGGGATCCATGAAGTGTTTAGACCAGGAAGAGACTCTAAAGATCCATTTATGAATAAAAGTTATAGAAGAAACTAGAACTTTTCCTGTTGCTTAAAATGAGCCCCAAAGTACTACCTATCCTCATGATCTAAACAAATTTTGCCCATTATTCATCAAAGTTACTAATGTTTTCCTTCTTTCTCAGCTTTGGGTGAGGAAATAAATATTAAAACCTCAGGCATGTATGTATTTAAGTAGGGAATACAAATTTATAATACTTACATGGTACAAGGTTCACAAAAGAAGAAATAAATAAAATCTGGTAAGACAATTGAAATTCCTGAGATGCTTCACAGAAGCCAAACAGAAACCATTCTATTTAAATACTTTGATAACTCAGGATATACAGAAACCATACAGAATGAAAGACACAAGCTGAACAGGAAAAAACGGATACAAAATAATTACAGACCACATGAGAAAACACTATTGTAAGAAAGAGTCCACACATAAACAACAATAGCCCAAGAACTGAGAAGAGTTGAATAATCTGAAAGTGACTATAACATAAATATGCTTAAAATGTTGACAGGTATATTTTGAAGGACTTAAAACCAAATAAAAGAAAAACACTATAAAATAAGTGTAGATAGATTTTTACATAGACACATGTTGAATTTTTAGACATCAAATACAATCAATGAAATAAAATAAAATTCATAGGTAGATTAAACAGCTGATAACTAGTGAATTAGAAGATTAAAATGAGAAAATTAGGAGAATACAGTATAAAGAGATAGATATGAAAATATGAAAGAGAGGTAAAGAAAACTTGGAAGGTAGTAGATGACACAACATAATGTGAATTGAGCTTCATAAGAAAAAAAAGAAAATATTTTTGACAGAAGGAGTTATTATGTGAAGAGATTCAGTGAATTTTCATTAACTGAGAAAGACAAGAGTTCTTAGATGCTAGAAAGACACCAATTCCTAAGCAATATAAATAAAAAGAAACCCATACCTGGAAACTTTGATTGGTAATTATATAATTCACCAAACAAAGAAAATTTAATTAGGACAGCAGAAAGCAAAAAAATAAAAATAAAAATAAAGAAATAAAGAAAATTTAAGCACAATATGTTTAAAAGCAACAGAGAAGAAAATTGTAAAGTAGGTCCAATTATATGATCCAAACAAATAACTGAGATTAAGAATGTCTGCATTTAATTTTAGAACAAAATGAAATTAAGTATTCCAATGACTCTTACTTGCTTAAAAAGATATCTTCACTAAAGTAATAAATCAGAGGCTTTTATTGAGCTGTTTACAGAATGTAGAAGTCCTAACTCTTTCACAAATTGGCCTCAAGCCAACATGGTGTACACCGGCCAGTTAAACAGGACTCCTTCTCTCCCAGGACCACTTCAAACTAAGTAGGGATGTAGTTATCAATCTTATATATTGAGTTTCTCTGTATTTTTTTTCTTGGAAGAAAGTTTTATATAGATTTTTTAAAAGTCTGAATACCAGAGTTGTATGCTGTTTCTCCATGTGAATGTTTTGCTTCCTCTTTAATTCCCTGTCTCCCTAGACAGACCTATACTGGATTATTAAGAATAGAATTCTATCAAGAATAACAGTGGAAGAAGCTACTTATTAACATTTATTTTTACACTTATTTTTCATGGAATACTCCCAGAAATTTTAGATTTATTTGTAATACAGATTAGAAGGAGGAATTTTAACTATCAAAGTTTCAAACCTGAAGCAGACTTGTCCCAGGGGAACTTGGTACAACAATGATTTTGCCAAAGAATTGTTGTTGATTATTGGACATCAGAACCCAAGTTATGACTACTGATGTCTTTTAAGTAATAGGTATATGAATCTCTGAATTATTTAGATACCAAGCACAGATTTCAATAATATTTGTAACATTTAACAGTATTTTCATGCCCTGTGCTATATTATGTTATCAGTCCAGTTTAATTTAATAAATAATATTAACTGAATACCTACTCTGTATTAGGAATATCACTGTGGATAAGATATGATAAATTAATCATCCTCTGTTACCTTCTGAGAACTTATAGTCTAGAAGGACAGTAAAAGAATTAGAAAATAATTCTAAAACAAACTTATACATTGCACAGGAAATATACATGAAGGAAAACATTATTCATCCCTGTGAAGATGGGGATAAAAGAAAGCTTCTTTGGAAAGATGGCAGCTATGCTGTGAAAGATCAGTGTGAATTAAAAAGTCAGTCAAGAGGGAGGAGATATGGGGACATATGTATATGTATAGCTGTTTCACTTTGTTATAATGCAGAAACTAACACTCCATTGTAAAGCAATTATACTTCAATAAAGATGTTAAAAAATGTCAGTCAAGGGAAAAAGAAATATTAAATAAAAAGAATAGCATGAATGATAGCAGAAAGAGTCAACATAATATCCTGTTCTAACTCTAAGTAATTCAATACCATTAGATCATTACATGTAAAACATGGACTACCAAGAGAAAGGATTATAGAGATCTCTTGTTGTCTCATAGTCATACAGAGCCACTAAAGTATTCTATGAAGAGAAGCAATATAATCAAATTTATACATTAGATCACTCTGGTGGCAGTATGGAGAAACCATTGGAAAGCATATTTTCTTAAGAAAATAGTTTGGGAGAGGAAAAAAATTCATGAAACAGTAAAAAAAAGTTTCATAGACTTATTATACCACAATGAAGTTTGTTTCATGATTTATTGAAAGCATGTGCTATTCTCAGAATAGACTCACTGAATAGATATTATTGATATAATAATAATAAACCCAAATTATCTCAATTACTTTAAATTATAATAACCTAAAAGTCTTTTTCTATACATATGCAAATACTTGATGAGCCAAAATTGATGAAGGGGTTAGACAATGTCAAAATAGGAAAAGTGAACTAGCAAATCCTGTAATTCTGATAATTGGTGAAAACAAGCTGAATATTTTAGTCTT
Organism: Kogia breviceps; assembly: GCF_026419965.1. Taxonomy (NCBI): domain Eukaryota; kingdom Metazoa; phylum Chordata; class Mammalia; order Artiodactyla; family Physeteridae; genus Kogia; species Kogia breviceps. Next base: position 29,813,678 of record NC_081328.1, read on the forward strand.
CTACCAGAGTGTTTTCCTAGTCCTTTTTTTTCATCTCAGACTTTCCTGCTCTGAGTTTTATATCCACTTCTAATTGTTTTCTTGACACTTTTTCTTGAATATATCACAATAAATAAAAGTTCATTGTGTCCAAAAGTGAAATCATCCACCTTACTAGAATTGTTCTTCTTCCTATGATCCCTAACTCAATACAGTGTGCCACCAAGCATCAAGTTACCTAAGTAAAAAATACCGACATAATCTTGAATCACTTTTCGCCTTAACCAGCTGCATACTCTCAATCAGCAAGTCCTGTTTGCTTTATCTATAAGGGATTTCTCTAATCCATTTACTTCTCTATGTCCCTGTTGAAAATGTCTACTTCCAGACATAAATAACACCTGACATCAGGTAGTCATAATAAGGATGGTGCAAAGGGACACCCTGGAAGAAGATGTGCCTTACTCACCTCCTAGTGGAAAAAATATATATTACTCTTATAAATATGAGAGAACTGAGGAAAATTATAGAAAATTAGCTATGTAAATAAACAAGTCCAGCTTTATTAATTTTAGGACATTAAAAAATTATTAATCTTTTCCTGCCTTTCTATCTGGACACCACCATATGGATACAAATATATACATATAAAATATTGTCTGAATGAATAACTCATAGAAAAGATACATGTCATAATGCAATCTTGAAAATATAATTTAGCAAGCAATTAGCAAGTGACTACTCTGAGGCCAAGAATATATAACATGGTATGCTAGACGCATGAAACATTATACAAATCCACTGAGCAATGTGATCTCTTTCTCCTAACAAAAAAAATATATTCAGAAGGAAATACTGGGTCTATAAATATAATACCAACTTCTCAAGCAATGTAAATAAATGTAGGTGTAAATGGAAATTATGATCTAAGAAAAGTATGAGATGGGAGGACTGGATTATTTAACCCAATTAAGGGTTCAGTCCACTAGTTTTCTATTGTGGCAGAGAATGTTATTGGTACAAACCAGGTAACATTTGCCAATTTAATTATATGGAGTTGAGATCTGTCATGTATATTTTTGGTCCATTAAAACATAAATTAAAATGAAAAGCCTTGCATGAAATCATTCACACTCTCATATCTTTTATCTTCCAAATGAATTAAATTGATGTAGTGGAAATCACTGAAACCTTTAGTGATATTAGAACTAATACATAGAGGTGACTGTGCCAACTGCTGAACACCTTATTGGATTTTACATAACCAAGAAATTAACTTCAGTTGGATTAAATCACTAAGATTTGGGGATCTGTTTGTTGAAACAGCTAGTGTTATATGCCCTGAATAATATAGTTAACATAATAAGCGTGGATGAGTGGGTCTTTCTCACTCAGGAATGTGTATATCTAGGTATTATATTTATATACTCATATGCATTGTTATACATAGTCATATATATTGTTTGTATATATACATATATATAACAAACTCAACAAGATTAATGTATAAATTGAATATCAATGAATAATTTATTGTGAAAACCCACTATAAATTATTCATTGATATGAAGACAAGAATGTTATTCTATGATTACTGCATTTTCTCCCTGAAGACATATATGGGAAGATAAATTGTATTCAGACATTTCTTTGGAGTGTATGGAATAAGAATGAGAGAGAACAACAACAACAACAAAAACTGAAATAAGGGACAAGGAAGATAGATACCAGTGGTTTTAAGCTTTTAGAGAGGCATAATTACTGAGAGCTTCTCAGAAAGATTAAAGGAAAGATATTTTGTTTTGAAACAAATTATAATCAATCACATTTTTCCAGGCCAAAAAAAAAAAATTAATAAAAACAGCCAAAATATTGAACTACCAAAGGAGAGTAAGGAACACATAAACTTAAGTTTGCAAAACTGTGTAAACATCCACAGTGCAAACAAGGTAGTGAGAGCAAAACAGCAGGAAATGAGCTGGATATTGATGTTAGAATTAAAATACCATCACCAGGTATGTTACACCAAGATAGAGTCATCATTTACTTCAAATTTCTTATCCTTATGAATCCACTGTGATTTTTTAATGTTCTAAAATTAATAAAGCTGAACTTGTTTATTTACATAGCTAATTTTCTATAATTTTCCTCAGTTCTTTCATGTTGATAACAGTAATTCTTTTTTTCCACTAGGAGGTGAGTAGGGCACATCTTCTACCATCCTTATTATGACTACCTGATGTCAGGTGTTATGTATGTCTGGAAGTAGACATTTTCAACAGGGACATAGAGAAATAAATGGATTAGAGAAATGCATTATAGATAAAGCAAACAGGACTTGCTGATTGAGAGTATGCAGCTGGTTAAGGCGAAAAGTGATTCAAGATTATGTCGGTATTTTTTACTTAGGTAACTTGATGCTTGGTGGCACACTGTATTGAGTTAGGGATCATAGGAAGAAGAACAATTCTAGTAAGGTGGATGATTTCACTTTTGGACACAATGAACTTTTATTTATTGTGATATATTCAAGAAAAAGTGTCAAGAAAACAATTAGAAATGGATATAAAACTCAGAGCAGGAAAGTCTGAGATGAAAATATGCATTTTGAACCATAAAAATATAAGTGATAAATATAGCAATGGGAGAGGATTTTATCATTTCTGAATAATGTGAGAGTGATTTTTAAAAGTGACTAGTAAAAATACTAGCATTTGAAGACATGGGAAGAGCAACCATAGATTGACAATGATCAAAAAGTCAGATAATAACAAATGTTGGTAAGAATGTAGAACAACAGAACAACAAGAATTTTTACATAATGAAAATTGGCACAAATAATTTAAACATTAAGTTTAGAATTATTTTGTAAGTTGGAAGTATTCATGTCATACAATTTCCCAATTGTAGATCTAAGTATATACCTAAATAAATGTGTATACTTGTGTACCAAAGGACATGTATAAGAACATTCAATTAGCATTGTTTGTAAAAGAAAAAAAGAAACAAAAAATCCAAGGGTTTATCTATAAGAAAATTAACAATGTTTGGAACTTCAATAACAAAATTGAGAATTAAGTATAGTTTCAACATGAATGAATCTCAAGTCAATATTATTGGGAGAGAAAGAGAAGAATAGATACAGTATACTGCCATCAATATAAAATTGAAAGTAAGCAAAACTTTCAATACATTGATAGAACACATATATATATTGAAAAACTGTAATAAAAAAGCAGGGCAATAATCACAAAATCAGAATGACAACCAACATTGTTAGGAGAGAGAAAGATAAAAAATGGAGAACATATTCTTTTATATGGACAGAATATTTAATAACAAAAGCAAAATTTAAACATGAGATTGAAAGATTAGTTTAGAGCTTGCAAAGGAAATTGAAAAATCCAACAGAGAAGTAAGACAAAGAGTTGGAAACAGTACTAGGAGAAACAATGTCCAAAGAATACCAATATTTTAAGATGAAAAAGTAGTTGACTTTTAAAAGCTAGTAAGCAGTTAAAAAGAAAAAGAGTCAGAAAACTAGTTATTTAGCAACAAAGAGGTAATTGGCAATATTAAGTAAATTCAATAGGGTGAGGGGATGTGAAACCAGAATGAAATTCTTTGAGGAATAAATAGGAGGTGAGGAAGTGGGAAGAGGGCAGTCAAAAGGGTTGTGGCTGAACTTGGAGGGTTAGGGAAGGACTTGTGTTTACAATTGGTGGGCTTTGGATCCACCTGTGTACTTATAGGATGGAGCATACAGAATAGGGAGGAGTTTAAAGTTTTAGAAAATGAATGAATTAATTAATTTCAAAGCAGCTGAAGTGCTTGAGATGAGGGAGATGATATGGTCTAGATTTTAGGTGAGAAGACTGAGCTTTTGATCTTGACAGAAAAGTCATAGTGACTCTTTAACTGAGAACAGCTTTGAAAACTGAAAACAAACGAAAAGTATCTGAAGATTTAAAAGAGAAACCGAGAGATCCAAGATTTGAGAGGGCCTAGGTTGGCATTTGCTGATTCCCAGATTAAGAAATAGAGAAAAAGCAAAACTCAGCAGCGTAGAGCTTGCTGCAACCTCATTGGTTTGAGGATACAGAAATTAAGAGTTCAGAGTTTCTAAGCCAAGTTCTTGGAGCGGAGCAAAATGCCCAACATTTTCCCTTTGAGATATTTGACCAAACATAGCTGTGCATATGTAGGACAAGACCAAGCAGACAGAAATAGCTGGGTAGCTAAAGAGCTGACCAGAAGTTTTAGGAGTCTTATAGCCTTGGGAAACAAAGTTGGAGATCCTGACTAAATAGGATGGAGGAAACTGGATAACAGCGCAAGCTTTCAGTGGAAACTCAGGAGTTCAACACTAGGAATAAAACTTATTTTAGGAGTAAGAGAAAACTGTTTACCACACTCTATTTCCACAATATCTGCTTTCCAGATTTTTTTAAACCCTTCCTGAAAAAAAATTATAATTACCTTACTTTCAACAATTGTCCATACTCAATAGTTGGCAATCAATAAAAATTGCCAGGCATGCCAAGTAAGTATGAAAAGATGATCTCCCCTTTTCCCAAATAAAATAAAATAAAGAAGCAATAAGTGATCTAGATACTGGAGCTATCAGATAGGAATGTATATATATTTTTGAACTACAAAAAATTTAAGAAAATAGAGAAAATGTGAATGATTTTACTCAAGAAAAAAATAATCAAATTGGAAAAAACTTAAATAAATATATGCAATAAATTATTTAGAAAACTAGATTAGTCATAACAGAAAAGTGGATTATTGAACTAAAAGAAAGGTTTGTAGAAAAAATACAGATTGGGACACATAGAAATAGAGAAAAGAGACATAAAGACAAGGTGGAATTATATAATATACGTGTAGCTGGAGCCTTACATGGACAGGAGAAAAAAATGGAAGAGTTGCAATATTTGAAGACATATTGGTTGATAATTTTCCAAAAATGATCATAGACTTCAATCCACAGATTTAAAAAGCTCAGCAAACACTAACTAAACACTAACAGTCTAAATGCAAACAAACATACAAACACTTAGGCACATCATATATTTGCTCTCAAGCAAATAGAAAGTCCAAGTACAGGAGAAATTACTAGTGTGGTGTTAAAATCAGCACCCTTTATAGGGTGCTGTTGACTAGTTAGCATAAGGGGAGCTTCTGGTAAGTGGGCAATAGTCTATTTTTAAATCTGTATACTTATTAATTGAATATATTAACCAGGTAAAAATGAATCTCATTGAACATTTTGTTCATATTTTTACATATATCATACTTCAACAAAAAGTTTATTAAAATTAAAGCCCATAAACTTTTTGTTTTGAAACTTGGCAAGATGATTTTCAAATTTATAGAAACACAAGGGGTTAAGGGTGGCCAAAATATATTTGAAGAAAGAGAACAAGATAGGAAAATTTGCCCTACCAGATATCAAGGTTTATTTTAAAATTGCAGAAACTAGAATCATGAGGTGTTGTTCAGGAAAAGACAAACCAATCAAAAGAACAGAATAAAGGGCCAAGAATAAATACCCATGCACATATGACAACTTGATACATGATTAAAATGTCATGGCAAAACAGTTGGGATGACTGTTCTGAAATAATAGACTTTCTGAAATAATCATGCTGGGACAATACTAAATTCATATGGAAAAAAAATTGACTCTTATCTCACACTGTATGCAAAATTTAATTTTGGATTATAGCAAATTAAATTGTGCAAGAAGAAAAATTAAGCATCTAGAATTTAATACAGAATAATATTTTAATGCCTTGGAGAGGGGAAGGAACCTACTAAACAGGACAGAATAAAAAACACTAAATAAAAAATATTTTGACCATATTAAAATTTTTGTTTTCTTTTTGTAAAAAAAAAAAGTTTCCTTTAAGGGACATAGCCAGCAATACACAGAGTGATGGAAGATATGTGTGCTAAATATCCAACAAATAATTGTTTCCAGAATATAAAAAGATGTCCTGTATAAAAACAGAAAAAAAGACTAACAACCTTACAGTAAAATAAACTAGATATTGGGACATCTTCTTCAAAAAAGTGTATAGAAATGGCTAATAAATGTGTTTAATCTCCCTAGAAAAGAGGGAACTGGGTATTAAAAACACAGTGAGGTACAACAGCACACCCATCAGAATGACTAAAAATAAGAAAATAATAACAAGTATTGGTGAGGCTGTGGACCAACAACAACTCTTAAAATTCTAGGAGCTGTATAAATTTATGCAGTTCCTTTGGCAAATCATTTTGTATTATCTACCAATGTTGAATAAACTCACACCCACAGACACAATATTTCTATTGTTCAATATCTATCTAATGTAAAAGCATACATATGTGCACAAAAAGTGAATAAAATATTAATTGATGTATTATTCATTATTCATAAATTCTCCAAACTGGAAATAAGATGCATATCTTTTCATAGTAGAGTGTATATAAATTGTGCTATACTCATATAACTAAATGCTATGTAGTAATACAAATGAATAACATGCATGAATTTCACAAGCATAAATGAAAGAAACCAGACACAAAAGACTGCTGTATAATTTCCTTTATAGAAAATTTAGGAAACAAGCAAATCTATGCTTATGTTGTAAAACCAAATCAATGCAAGAAAATGATCACTATATACATCAGGTCTGGGGCTGTCTTTGCAGGAAAGGAAGGATTTTGTCACAGGGAAGGTTATGAGGGAGGCTCCTGGGTCCTGAAAACATTCTATTTTGTGACCTGTATGATGGTAGATGTTGTAATAAATCACTGAACAGCAAAACCATTCTTTATTATTTGATCTATGCTGACATGTACTTTACCTTAAAATATATGATTCACAACATTTCTCAAAAAAGATATAGTAGAATATATACCATAAAATACACACACAATATAGAACAAAGGAAAAAGGGAATAACTAGTTAGAGGAAGGAGAAAAAAAAGTTAAAGAAGAGCTGAGATAATTATTACAATTAGATATTAAATGTTGATTGCCATGCTGAGTGTAGTACTTTGTAAGAACATTTGTTTCCAAAAGTTTTGATGTGATTACTAAGTTTATTGTCAAAATCCTCTGTAATCAGTTATGTGAGAAGTCTGGTTTATTCTCTACTACCTAAGTTAGAGCACAGGACTAATGGATCAGGAGGTAGGAACTGGCTCATAATCTAAGCTACTATTATCCTTGATTAGTTTTGTAGCAGTGAGCAAATTATCATCTTACTGAGACTTCTCTTTGGTCAAGTGAGGCTGTATAGCAGGATAAACACATTTTTCTCAACTCTAATAATCTATGCCTTAATAATTATATATCAAGAGTCACCAATTTTTCTTTTGTCAAATTCCAGGGAGGCACTATTTTAAGCTTCACAAACCATACCGTCTCTGTGGCAATTACTCAACTTCGATGTTGTGGAGTGAAAGAAGCTGTAGATACTGCATCAGCTAATGGGCATGGCCGTGCTCGAGTAACATTTTATTTGGGAAAATCAGCTACAGGCTGGATTTGGCCTTTGGGCATTAGTTGTCTAACTCCTGGCATACATTGACATAATATTAGTTTTCTATGAAGTGTTGAGTCAAAATTGGGTGCAGACATAAGCTTGATTAAAGTGGCTAATGAAAATAAACTCACAAACAATGGTAACTTGGGGGCTTAAAAAAGAACCCAAGTTTGTTTTATGCCAAAACCTTCTGCTAATCTGCTTCCTAATGGGTTTTATAAGATCTTGTTTCAAGTTGCTAGATTGAGATTCCTACCTAGGAAATAGGTAGCATACAGAAATTGTCAGCATGATTTCTATCTTATGCTATATCTTCAGTTACACACCATGCCTACCTTTAAGCATCCAAAGTGAAGTAGAAGTTGAAGAATCATCTGTAAAATAAGATCAATGCATGCTCTTATATGAATAAATCAGGTTTCCCAAATCAGTTTTCTTAAAAGAAAATTATGTTATGGCCATTTAAAATGTATTAAGGAAGGGGTAGGGGTACTTCAATTTTTAAAAAATATGTTATTTCAGTGTTTAGTTTCTTTTTTTTTGTCCATACCTATTTCTTTCTGGCTTTTGCACTACAGACTGTCTAAGAAACTGCTCTATGTGGTTTTGGAGTATTCCATATGAATTTCCCACATTAGCAAACCAAGCAGAAATGCCTAACATTTCTGTTTAGAATTTATAATTTGTTGGATATCAGAAGTAAATATAGAGAAAACATAAACCCATACTTTATAGGCATAACAAACACTAACTTATAGTATTACTTCCTTTGAAATCCTTTATTATTTTACTGTATCTATGTGTTGTTTTGATTATTCAAACAAACAACTAAAAATAATGATTCTAGGAAAAAATGAGTAATCTTTGTTCAGTAAATTAGAGCTAAGCGTTAAGAAAACAAATGAATAAATTATAGTATAATTTAAATAGTAAAGCTCAATAAAGATATTTCAAATAGTAAATAAGACATAAACTCTCGTAGACTTTATCCAAACTTCTTTACACTTTACAAACCTAATTCTGATTAAAGATTGTATTATAGGTTATACACTTAAGGGCATTTTGATTAGAGTTATCAAATGATTTTCACGTATATCACCCACTGGCTTTTCAAAAGCCATTCCCAGAATGTAAGAGAATGATTTTTTAAGGCTCATTCCTCAGTTAATGTAGCCCAACTAGTAAATATTCAGGATGTTTAATCTTTATGGTATTCTGTAAGCAGGCCCATTAGTCTTTGTACTTCCCTGCAACACTCACTTTTTCTATCATACATAATTTATACTGTTGTTAAGTATTTATTGACTAATTTACAGCACCAACAATGAGGAGTACAGCACCCTTAAAGTACTAATAAAGAATAAAGTTAGCTCAGTACAAATTTTTATAATAAATATACATCACTTCTGTACTATATATGTTTGGGGGATTCTTTTATGAAGTTCTGTCTTATAAAATTCTCTTTGGAGGCTATTTCACACAAAACCTAGTTCCCAGAAGTTATCTTTTCAGTATAAGGTGAGGCATTTTTCATGTTAGTCACCTCACCCATCTTTGCTATCTTTTAATTAGCTAGATTTGTATTTACTTGCGACTATAGTCGGCCCTCAGTATCTGCGGGATCTGTAGATTTAACGAACAGTGGATTGAAAATATTTGAAAACAAATTCTAGTAAGTTCCAAAAAGCAAAACTTGAATTTGCCACACCGTGGAAACTATTTGAATAGCATTTACATTGTATTTGGTATTATAAGTGAACTAGAGATGACTTAAAGTATATGGGAGGATGTGCATAGGTTACATGCAAATACTAGGCCATTTTATATAATGGACTTGAGCATCCATGGATTTTGGTACCCATGGAGGCTCCTGTGACCAATCACCCATGAATACCAACTGTACTCTGTTACGAACTACATAATCATTCACTCTTCAGTTGTGACCTACAATTAGCTGTGCTAAATAAATTGGTGGAGTCCTTTCATAAAGAACTTTGGAAACAAGTTCAAAAGGAAGTGTTTTTGCAGTCCCTGCAAAAGGAGCTTTCAAAGCTCATCATTAAAATAGTGGTCACTATAAGCCAACATTACAATGTATGATTTGGATAATGAGAAGTCTAACAAATTATCCTAAGACAGAGAAAGTAGCACATTTTGCCAACAACTGGCACAATTTATGAAACTGTGATATGTAAATCACATTAGGTAATATGTTCAGCTAATGATGAAATTCAAAGACCAATGGCACTGATTGCCCAATGAAAGAAAAATAATTTCAATAATTATAATAGCAATAACAGTAACAGTAGTAACAGTAATAACTTTTATCATTCATTTTGGTTATTGTGTGCCTGTCACCATGTTAAGTCTTTTTATATATCTAATTTTATTGCATTCTTATTATAACCATGTGAAACAACACAATATTTTTTTCTCATAATTGGAAGAAATAGAGACTCAAGGAAAATAAAATATTTGTCCATAATCATGGAGATAGTAAGTTGCAGAATGGAATTTGTGCTGAGAATTTTTGGATTGCAAATTCTACGCTCATTTTTCTCGAGCTTTATTGAGATATAATTGATAAATAAAATTATCAATGCATACAAATGTCAGTGCATGGCATAATGATTTGATATAAACATACATTGTGAAATTATTACCACTATTAAGCTAATTAACATACCCATCACTCACAGAGTTACCATTTTTGTGTGTGTGTATTGAAAATGTTTGAGATCTACTCTCTTAGAAAATTTCAACTATACAACACAATATTATTAACTATAGTCATCATGCAGTATATTAGATATCCCTAATTTATTCATCTTATAACTGAAAGTTTGTACCTTTTGACCAACATCTCCGCAGACCCAGTCCCTGGGAACCTCCATTCTACTCTGTTTCTATGTTTGACTTTTTTTTTTTAAAGATTTCACATATTAGTAAGATGATACAGTATTTGAGAACATTATGACAAATGAAATAAGCCAGACAGAAAAAGGTAAACTCTATACAAGCAGACCTCAGAGATATAGCAGGTTTGGTTTCAGACCACCACAATAAATAAATATCATAATAAAGTGAGTCACACAAAGTTTCCAGTTTTACAGTGCATATAAAAGTTTTGTGTACACTATACTATAATCTGTTAAGTGTGTGATAGCCATATGTCTAAAAAAAATTACAAAAACTTTATTACTAAAAAATGCTAATCATTATCTGAGCCATCAGTAAGTCATAACCTTTTTGCAGTAGGAACAACAAAGATCATAGGTCACCATAACAAATATATTAATAATGAAAAAGTTGGAAATACTGGGAAAATTAACAAAATGTGACTCAGAGACAAAATGAGCAAAGGCTATTGGAAAAATGATGCTGATAGTCTTGCTTGATGCAGGGCTGCCATAAACATTCAATTTGTAAAAAAATGCAGTATCTGCAAAGTACAATAAAGTGAGGCACTTGCTTATATTTTTAATTGCTAAGATTATAAACTAAAAATGAACAAAATGGAAAAGTACAAAACTTTAGAATTCATGAGCTACAAGTAGTATGACAAGATGCCTAGTTAGTATATGACAGTACTATTTTTTTGGCTTTTTTTATTTGTGTATTTTTTAATGGAACCCAATTTTACTCTTCAAAAAATCCCAGTTTATACAATATATTATATGGTCCATCTAACTAGATGCGTCTTTTGAAAGCATTTTGTGTAACACATGAATTTCACAAACACAATTCAATCTAGAAGAGATGATTTTTGTCTGTGATCTCATAGATAGTTATTGGCAGCATGCTCTGAAAACTCTGTCCCCTCAACCTTCCAAAAATACTACTGAAATCTATTTCAACAACTCGATGGATATTTGATTACAGCCTACTTCAGTCATAGCCCTGTGCCAACCATTGTGAAGAATACAAAGAAGTGGAAAATGTTTCCGTTGCCCCCAGGCAAGGGAGGATTTTCCTGAGGAAACAAGACATATGCAACACATGGTAAATAACTTGATAGAATGATAACTCGGGTATTGAAGATGAAACAATATGATAAGCTAGAGAAAATGTTATCAATCATAAAGTAGGCATAGCATTGCACTGACACTAAATTAAGAAAAAAAAAGTTAAATTCCAATGGATCCCTTGAGTATAGGAGCTAGGTCTAAACTTTATAACCATTTCATTGTAACCATTGTCAGTAATTTAATCAGTCCATTTCTCACTATCTCTGAGAAATATCCAATGATATTATAATTCAGAAGGCACTATCCCCTGTTGACTTTCAAAACAACTCTAAGGATCTTTTCTCTCTACTAAATAGTAAATTTTTGTGGCCAATGAATATAGTCATTTTTACTATGGGACTCGTTAAATTATCTAGTGTGTGTGTGTGTGTGTGTGTGTGTGTGTGTAGTTGTAGTAGTAGTAGTAGTACTAGTAGTAGTAGTAGCAGTAGTAGCAGCAGCAGCAGCAAGGATATGACTCATCTTCTGAGATACTGCCCAGTGTTAGGATACCAGCTGAGTACCATAATCCAAGAAGATACTGATATCCAAATACACAAATATTTAAGTCTAGGTTATATAGATTGTCTCACATAATATTTCTGGTATAATTTCAATGGGATTTTATTGGAACCATACCCATCAGTGCAAAGCAGAGTAGAAAATCAAATAAGGAAAAACTTCAAACAATTTGTTTAGAGGTAGTGCAACAAAGAATTAAAATGGTGGGCAATTAAGTCAGTCTGATCTCAGTTTGAATATCAAGCTAACAACCTTCCTCCCCCCACTACCTTACTCTGACTTTAGGCAAGTGAGATAATTCTGTAAACTTCTGTGTCCACAGTTTTAAAACATATATCTTTTTTAATATAAATTTATTATATTTATTTATTTATTTTTGGCTGCATTGGGTCTTCGTTGCTGTGCTTGGGCTTTCTCTAGTTGCAGCGAGTGGGGGCTACTCTTCGTTGCATTGTGCGGGCTTCTCATTGTGGTGGCCTCTCTTGTGGAGCGTGGGCTCTAGATGTGTGAGCTTCAGTAGTTGTGGTGTGTGGGCTCAGCAGTTGTGGTGCGTGGGCTCAGTAGTTGTGGTGCACAGACTTAGTTGCTCTGCGGCATGTGGGATCTTCCCAGACCAGGGATCAAAAAACTCTGTCCCCTGCATTAGTAGGTGGATTCTTAACCATTGCGCCACAAAGGATGTCCCTAATATGTATATCTTAATGAAAATCCTTTAGGGCTATCATTAGGACTAAATGAGAAAACACAAAGCGGATCCATTATAGTAATTTCCAGCATATAAAAAATAAGTAAATGGTGACATAATTTATTAAAGACCCATCAAACAAACCAATATTAAAACTTTCTGAAGATGCAATTGAGTAAAATAAAATACAGTAAAATAAAATAAAAATGCACTTGGGTACCTAGTAATTTGCTCTACAGCATCCTAAAGTGTGATAGTAATATGGAAAAAAAAGTGATGCTTAATGTTCATACTGAAACCCAGTGCCAGAAAAAGAAAAGATGTATGCAAAGCAGGTTTGGAAATAAAACAAAAGCAGAGTGACCAGCTTTGGGGTGCAGTGATCAGAGACGACATTCATTTTGAACAAAGTATGAAAAACTCAATAATATATATACCCAGCTGGACACAACCTCAACATATCTCAAAATAGCTACAAAGCAAAGGGTTGCACTAATATGTGAAACTGAATCCTAGACAAGCCTATTTTGTGAGGGTCCTATTCTGCATGATAGGGAATAGGACAGGTGTCCAATTAACCTACTCATTTTCACAGGGGCCAAAAGCTAACGACCTTTTGATGCAGTGTGGGAAACCAAAGGACATAGAACTGGAGTCAGCTTAAATAGCAAGGGCAATTTGCATGTGTCTTCAATCTACAGAGCTAATTGTAGAGTAAGGGATTCTTGGAAAGTGAAATAAAGGAGGTACTAATGAATAAGCAAACGTGAGATGTCCTGTAGAAATTCCAGATTTGGCATGCTGAGATCCATTATAAGATTTTATAAATTCCTTATGTTAGCCTGAATGGGCTAGCTAAATATATTTACATATAGATACAGGGATAAACTATTTTAAAACTGCCCACATCACTGTTATTGCATATGCAAAAGGGAAACGATACTAATGGTCGTACCTCCCCCAGTGGACATCAGAGATAATGAGTATGAAAATGATTTCAGTGGAAATCAAGGAAAATATTATCCAGTGGTTTTCAAAATGGAGTGAGAAGGATGACACAATTTTTTTAAGAAAAAAATGAAATAAATTAATATATATTTACTTCATCCTTTAGCGTGTTTTATAATACTCCTAATAGTTCAAAAGCACATATACATAACTTATACATATTTGCATGTGTAGATTAGAGATGCCTGCTCAAAAAAAATTTAAGAGTAGAAGTATGTCTTCAAAAGGCTTTGAGATGACCGCCATAGATGTTATTGAATTCCACCACCAAGTTTCCAGCAGAGTCACAAATATATTGACAATCTTGGAATTTTATATGTTAATTTATAAAGACTTAAAGATGTTTTACTGGATCAGTACTATGGTGTTCAGGGTTAAATCCTTTAGTTGGATTTCTCAAACTTCCACCCTGCTACTTTGTCACACAATCTTAGGGGTACCCATGATAAACTCTCTCCCTGAGGCATCAGGTTACTCTGGAAGCTTGTTTTACTTAGATTCTCGATTCTCTCAGCAAACATTTCCTTCTGTTTCCTCGCATACTCACTCAACCCAGTTTTTCCCTCCATCACTGACAGAAACCAGTTGTAAGACCTGGCCACATATTTCCTTCCTTTGTCCCCAGCGTACACCATACATATGCAACCACTCATTCTCTGCTATTTTTCTTCTTATCATAGAGCTCCCTCTTATTCTAATTATTATCAATACACTTATAAGTGTGTGTGTGTGTGTGTGTATGGGTGTGTCCATGGATCAAAGGACACTAACGTCCAACATTTTCCAGTGTTTCCCACAGAGCCATATCACCCTTCAGCAGAGAAAACAGTGATCCATACATAAAACAGTTCCAAAAATTGCTGAGAAAAAAACAGTCAGATAAGCACAAAAACAAAAATTGTAGTACAAGCCCCAGTATAAAGCCAGTGGTAGAAAGCAGTACGTACTGGATCTCTTATCTTGTGTATAATGGATGTTTCAGACCAAAGGAAAAAAAGAGTAAATTTAGAATCCTTCACTTCTCCTTGACAATTGTTCCATTAACAGGTAAAGTGAAGAGGGATATAGGTGGCATGCATATATAGCAATATCTGAAATTCCAAGTTTATGGGAATGCAAGCTGTGGTTTGTGACTGTGCCTGTGACTGACAGATCCTTATTGTGACAGCAGTGTTTCCACCACCCTTTCAAATGGAGGACTTTCCCTGGGATGTCTTGTCAGTCCCTGGCACTCTGACACTGCAGCCTGCCAGAGTGATGGCTTGCCAGGTGAGCCTGGCCTCTTCTGACTTAGGGGCACTATGTACATATTTCTGAGGGGAGGGGTTAAGATGGGGTTCTGCTCTGTATTATGTTGGGCAAGGTAGTTCCCAGCTGCTCTTTCTTTAAAAGGAAAAATACAACCCATTTAATACAGGCAAAGGTTTTTTACCTTGGTTCCAACCAGGCTGGAGACAGACAAGGCATGTGTCTTTTTGTCATGGAGTTCTTCACTTCCCACCATTATGAACCAAGTCTGGTTAAAAATAAAAGAACTGGAATTTCCCTGGAATTCCAGTGGTTAAGACTCCATGCTTCCATTGAAGGGGGCACGGGTTCAATCCCTGGTCAGGGAACTAAGATCCTGCATGCTGCACATTGTTGTCAAAATGAACCACTCAAGATTATATTTAAATTTTAGTTACAAAGTAAGTAAGTGATTTTCTACAGAATCCCCACTAAACATATACTAAGTGTACTATGATTTTATTCACATTTTTCCAAACAGTAGGTTAAAAAGTAACATAAAGCAAATTAACTGCATGAACACACACACACACACACACACACACACACACACACCAGACACCAAAGAACAAGTTGTTAGAAACAAACACAATGATAGAATTTGAATTACACATATCCTACATCAAGTTCATACAGAAAAGATATTGAAAGTGTTTTAGTGGAGGAAAACACCAGTTACAAATGGGGAAAACCAAGGCTTTGGCCTTGTTTCCAGTGAAAGAGCTTGAACAAATCAGTAATCCTCTTTGTGACTCATATTCTCATCTATAGAAAGGGCTAACAGTGCTTGCCCTCAAAGCACTATTGTGATAGGAAATCTTTTGCATTTTTCTTGTGTTAACAAATGTGAAATGTATCATATAAGTGTTGTGATGTGAAATAGTACTTTCTTGTTGTTTAAAATTTCTTCTGAAACCCCCAAGCTGAAAACAGTTAAGAATGAAAACCTCTTCTCCCCACTTCTAAGTAAATGTGCTGGACACATTTAGGCAAGATTTACTAGAATTTAATAAAAGCAGTCTTTTAACCAACAATCACATCATTTATCCAAAAAAATAAAATGAGATTTTTGGAGAGGAATTCATTCAAGCAGGATAAAGTATAGGAGGTGAAAATCTGTGTCACTTTTTCTCCCCTACTCTTGGGGGTGGAGGTATTTCCCACTACCACCCCTAGCCAAGTGAGTGGGTTTCCAAAGAAACTTTCATAGCAATGGGAATGGTTGCAAGAAAAACACCTTCCTCTTATTCCAAAACTGGACAATTGTAGGCTTTTGTGAGACTAAGGGAATGAAGCACAGCTTAGTGAGTGGGATCCTGGGACAAAGTAACATATATCTGCCAGATTTGGAGAAATTCTGGGACAGAGAGGCACCTGAGGTAGCTGTGTCTTACCTAGAGAAGGCTGAATCCAGGGGCTGGATGGAGTAGATACATGGTAAGACAAGGAGGGAGGAAATCAGGGGGAACAAACAGCAAAATCTTTTTGCAGAGCAGGAATGTACAATATTTTCCACAGACCAAGGAGATACTGAGGAAGTAACTGTGTGAGATCTCTTAAAGAGCAGTCCTATAAGAGGGTTGCTTTACAGAGAAAGGTAACTCCATCAGAGAAAAGCTAGAGATAATTCCCCAGTGTACAAGAATGGAGGTGTTGGTTATGCAAAGGATAAAAGGGATCAGGTGGAAGTGCCCCTCCTATTAGGGAAGGATGCAGTATGAATAAGGATAAGGTCTCTAAAAATTTTTCAGGACCCTATGGAATAGTCAACAATGAGATTAACAGAAGGCATGGCAGCCAAGTAGTTTCTGCCAACTAAATGTATCTTTAATCTTGTCTCTTCAATTGCCTCTCCTTTTCTTTCCAGTTCTAATGCAACTTCAAACAGGAGATGGAAAGAAGTGGAGTAAGAGTGAAGAACAAATCTCAGCTTGCTTTCTCACTGCAGACACCCAAGCCTCAGGCTTAAGTTGAGGGGATGTAAAGATCACTGAATTGCATGAAAAATGGAAGTTGTGATTTAGTGTAATTTAGACTGGATTTTAAAATCTAAAAATGAGACTATTCTTACATTTGAAAGGGACTAGAAATTATGAGGTCTTCCCCAAATGTTGCAAGACAAGAAAAAGATTCAACAGTGTATGTCTGAAGGCACTAATAGGAAAAAAAATAAAGCTGTATCCTAATTAACAAGTTCAGTCCAATTGGTATATCACAAACACACATCTATATCACTTATCTATCTACCTACTTCTCTATCTAGAAAATAGATAGATAGATAGATAGATAGATAGATAGATAGATAGATAGATAGATAATCACACACACAGGTACTCTGCACACATAATTTAGTATCTTACTATAGAGGACTTTTAATATTTTAATGTGCCTCTTCATTCATTACTGCTTTGTAACCACACCCTAATTTCCATGGGAAAGTATCCTTTTCTACTCTCTGTCCTTATAATTTGCATAGATTGGACATCTTCCAACTCCAGGTTTGGGTAGTGCCCTAGACCTATCCATTCAGTATATTTCCTATAATATTGTCCAAAATAATTATTTAGCAATAGGCGTGTGACCTAAAGACCAATCACATCGATTAAGATGGTGTTGTAAATATTTGGAAAAATAAGTTTTTGTTCACTGGAGTTGAAACAAATAGAATGTCAACATAAAGCTGCTAAGAGCTATCTTGTGACTGTGTGAAGGTAGTCTGCCTATGGACATAGAAAAAGTTTAGAAATGCATAGCAAGAGTTTGGAAAGGAGAAATTTTCTGGTAATTGATAAGTTGTTTGAGACCCTGATTCAGGTGTGGCTGAAATCAAAACTAATTCTATAATTTTAAGCTACCTCAGCTGATAGATTCCTTTCTTGTTAGTTTGAGTTGCTTTTTTCCCATTTTCAATTAAAATAGTTCTTAGGAATAGCCTCCTTAAAAGCTGAGGATGGGAATGGAGATGCAGACCTACTAGAGAATGGACTTGAGTATGTGGGGAGGGAGAAGGGTAGGCTGTGACAAAGTGAGAGAGTGGCATGGACATTTATACACTACCAAATGTAAAATAGATAGCTAGTGGGAAGCAGCCGCATAACACAGGGAGATCAGCTTGATGCTTTGTGACCACCTAGAGGGGTGGGATAGGGAGGGTAGGAGGGAGGGAGATGCAAGTGGGAAGAGATATGGGAACATGTGTATATGTATAACTGATTCACTTTGTTATAAAGCAGAAACTAACACACCATTGTAAAGCAATTATACTCCAATAAAGATGTTAAAAAAAAAAAAAAAGCTGAGGACTTTCATGGGTTTCCCTGGTGACGCAGTGGTTGAGAATCTGCCTGCCAATGCAGGGGATTCGGGTTCAAGCCCTGGTCCCACATGGATCCCACATGCCCCGGAGCAACTGAGCCTGTGCACTACAACTACTGGGCCTGTGCTCTGGAGTCCACCAGCCACAGCAGCTGAGCCCATGTGACACAACTACTGAAGCCCTCTCGCCTAGTGCCTGTGCTCCACAACAAGAGAAGCCACTGCAGTTAGAAGCCCTGCACTGCAATGAAAAGTAGCCCCTGCTCGCCATGACTAGGGAAAGCCCGCTCAAAGCAACACAGCCAAAAATAAATAATTTTTTTAAAAAAGTTGAGTACTTTCACATGAACATGGATGATGGTTGTCAAGAAAAAGTATAAAGTAATGGCAACAATAGAAGTGGAGGGGACAGATTAATCAGTAAATATTCATTACAGTTTAATGGGCACCATTTTCTCAGGCTTTTAAAATAATTTATTTTATCTATCACACATAAGCGGTCCATGTATAACTATTTCTAAATTTTATAATTTTCTAGCCTATTAATTTAAAATATGCATATTGTTTTAGGATTTGCAGGCATGAGACATTTTTGGATTATAGTGCATTTCACTGCCTAAGTAAAATTGCTCTTAGAGTTATTAAATATTTTACAAATCATGGTCAAAATGTACTAAACCCAGGCAATTTGAATCCCTAACTTTTTTCAGTATTGTTTTGATGTTTATAAACCAGGAAAATAATTGACATAAGTGAATCTATAAAATTTGATTCTGTTTTGCCTGGTAATGTAGCAGTTGCTGGTGGAAAAAGTAAGCATACCACACAAATGGAGAAGGAAGCTTTCAGCAATTCTGTCAAGTTGAGTATAAAATTTCTAAATCCTCTTGCCATTGGAGCTAAATTTAGAACGTGAATTTCTCTAGCTTTTTCCTTACACACACTGATTTGAAAAGTGAAAATAAAATGCAGTAAATTTTGACAAATAAATTCTGCTTATTTATTTTGTGTGATTCCATTATATATGCAAAATATTACTGATTAAAAATATACTTTAAATTATTTAAAATTTAAATTACTGATTAAAAATATAGAAAATACAAACAGAAATATGCATCATCCATCAACCAAGTTACAGCTAGTATCTGAAGAGTGTTTCTTTTGTTTCAAGGACTGTTCTAAATGTTGTATATGTATTCATTCACTTAACAAAACAATTTAATAAAACAATTACTCTTATTATGTAATAGTGATATCATGCTTCCTTTTTCAAAGCTGAGGAAATCGAGGAAATAAGATATCATGTAACTTACTTAAGAAAGTTAAGTATAACATAATGAGTCACAGTTAAAACATGCTGACTAATTTGGATTCCAGTCTCCATTTCGTAACTACTGTTTGTTTTCTACCATTTGATTCTCCTTCAAAGATAAATACCATTAATATGTTGACTTGCTGAATCCTTCTTATCTGCATTTGCTTATTATGAATTATAATTGACTGTGTATAATCCTTCTTAACTTACTTAACATTATTTCATAAGCATTTTCAAAGTCATTACATGGTATTTGTAAACATTTCAATGATTATAATATACTCAAATGACTTGAGGAGGCAATTAATTTAACTACTGCCATATCTTGGGGCAAAGAGCTGTCTTTGAATTTTTACAATTAAAAAACAATGTTGCTACAATAAACATATTTTGAGGCATAAAGATTTTTTCTTCTTTTCAGTTTATTTCCTCAGGAAAGTTTCCCAGATTGAAAATTGATAGACCAAAGTATTAATACTTGTTTGAATCACATACTGCCAAGTGTTTATTTCAAAAAAGTCATCTTAATTTACACTTTTACAATCTGTGACATTTTCTTTTGTTATTATTATTGTTTCAAGGAAACTATAAACTATTTCATAGAATCTCTTTAATCATTATTAGAGGTAGCACTAATTTAATGATTTTCTTCAAAGAGTAGAGATAGCTAAGCTTTCTGTAAATGTCTTTTGGAATTACTATACCTGAAAGATCTACACAATGATAAATTAAAAGTAGCTAAAATGTTCTTATGCTGAACTCTTCAAATACTTTTATCTCAAACTCTTCTCCCATGCCTTCACTTAAAGCAGAATTTCTTTAAGACAAAACAAAACAAAACACAATACATACTATTTAACAACCTTGACTTTATCAATCAATTATTTCTTTTTTTAAAATTTGTATTTGTTTAATTTTCAAAAAAGCCTGGCTGGGCCTTGAGTACTTCCCTGGTGCCTAGTGAACTCTAAGAATGGGTTACTGGGAGCAGAAGTCAGAATTATTAAGCCTCATTGCAGTTCTGTGGAGCTGGGAGGGGAAAATCTATATTTCTGACTCACCCACTGTCCCCATGTGAGCATTCAAAATTGCAGAGGTCTGCCCTGAAAAACAACAACAACAACAAAAAAAACCTCAGCTTACACCAAGGTTGAAAACAAACAATTATAAATCGTTTAAAGCATCACATCACTAAAGGCAGTTATTTTGAAAAACTAAAAATGTCACTTGCAAATAAAGAGGGGGGGCACATAAATGGGCTGAGAACACAATGGTTGAAGAGGGAGGAGCTGTAAATACAGCCACCTACATGCCACATATCTCAGAGGGGCAGGCTCCTGAGCACACCTGTTTCATAATATCAGACAGCCTACCAGTATCACAACTAGCTGCTGGACAATCATTGACAGGAAGACACTGGAACTCAGCAAAATGATACCCCACATCCAAAGACAAAGGAGAAGCCAAAAAGAGATGGTAGAAGGGGTGCAATCACAGTTAAACCAAATCCCATAACTGCTGGGTGGGTGATGCACAGACTGGAGAATATACCACAGAAGTCCACCCACTGGAGTGAAGGTTCTGAGCTCCACTTCAGGTTCCCAACCTGGTGGTCTGGCAACAGGAAGAGGAATTCCGAGAGAATCAGACTTGAAGGCCAGTGAGATTTGATTGCAGAACTTCAATAGGACGACTGGGGGAAACAGAGATTCCACACTTGGAGGGCACACACAAAGTAGTGTGCACAATGGGACCCAGGGGAGGGATCAGTGAACCCAGGGAAGATGGAACCAGACCTACCTGCTAGTGTTAGAGGGTCCCCTGCAGAGGTGGGCAATGGCTGTGGCTCATCATGGGGACAAGGACACTGGCAGCAGAAGTTCCGGGAAGTACCCCCTTTGTGTGAGTGCTCCCAGAATTGGCCATTAGCCTCACCAAACAGCCCAGGTAGGGTCCAGGGTTGGGTTGCCTCAGACCAAACAACCAACCGGGAGGGAACCCAACCCCACCCATCAGCAGTCAAGCAGAATAAAGTTTTACTGAGCACTCCCCACCAGAGCAACAGTCAGCTCTACCCACCAGCAGTCCATCCCATCAGAAAAGTTGCAAAAGCCTCTTAGATAGCCTCATCGACCATAGGGCAGACAGCAGAAGCAAGAACTACAATCCGGCAGCCTGTGGAA
This sequence comes from Kogia breviceps, assembly GCF_026419965.1. NCBI lineage: Eukaryota > Metazoa > Chordata > Mammalia > Artiodactyla > Physeteridae > Kogia > Kogia breviceps. The sequence goes on from NC_081328.1 coordinate 29,835,523, forward strand.
AAAAAACCACATTCACAGAAAGGTAGACAAGATGAAAAAGCAGAGGACTATGTACTAGATGAAGGAACAAGAAAAAACCCCAGAAAAACAACTAAATGAAGTGGAGATAGGCAACCTGCCAGAAAAAGAATTCAGAATAATGATGGTGAAGATGATCCAGGACCTCGGAAAAAGAATGGAGGCAAAGATCGAGAAGATGCAAGAAAAGTTTAACAAAGACCTAGAAGAATTAAAGAACAAACAAACAGAGATGAACAATACAATAACTGAAATGAAAACTACACTAGAAGGAATCAATAGCAGAATAACTGAGGCAGAAGAATGGGTAAGTGACCTGGAAGACAAAATGGTAGAATTCACTGCTGCAGAATAGAATAAAGAAAAAAGATGAAAACAAATGAAAAGAACCTAAGACACCTCTGGGACAACATTAAAAGCAACAACATTCACATTATAGGGGTGTCAGAAGGAGAAGAGAGAGAGAAAGGACCCAAGAAAATATTTGAAAAGATTATACTCAAAAACTTCCCTAATATGGGAAAGGAAATAGCCATCCAAGTCTAGGAAGCAAAGAGAGTCCCATACAGGATAAACCAAAAGAGAAACACTCCAAGACACATAGTTATCAAAATGGCAAAAATTAAAGAAAAAGAAAAATTATTAAAAGGAACAGGGAAAAATGACAAATAACATATAAGGGAACTCCCATAAGGTTAACAGCTGAATTCTCAGCAGAAACTCTACAAGCCAGAAGGCAGTGGCATGATATACTTAAAGTGATGAATGGGAAGAACCTACAACCAAGATTACTCTCCCCAGCAAGGATCTCATTCAGATTCAATGGAGAAATCAAAAGCTTTACAGACAAGCAACAGCTAAGAGAATTCAGCACACCAATCCAGCTCTACAATAAATGCTAAAGGAACTTCTGTAAGTGGGAAACACAAGAGAAGAAAAGGACCTACAAAAACAGACCTAAAACAATTAAGAAAATGCAAATAGGAACATACATATTGATAATTACCTTAAATGAGAGTAGATTAAATGCTCCAACCAAAAGAAATAGGTCTGCTGAATGGATACAAAAATAACATCCATCTATATCCTGTCTACAAGAGACACACTTCAGACCTAGGGACACAAACAGACTGAAAGTGAGGGGATGAAAAAGATATTCCAGGCAAATGGAGATCAAAAGAAAGTTGGAGTAGCAATACTCATATCAGATGAAATAGACTTTAAAATAAAGAATGTTACAACAGACAAGGAAGGACACTACATAATGACCAAGGGATCAATCCAAGAAGAAGATATAACCATTATAAATATATATGCACCCAACTTAGGAGCACCTCAATACATAAGGTGAATGCTAATAGCTATAAAAGAGGAAATTAACAGTAACACAATAATAGTGGGGAACTTTAACACCTCACATACACCAATGGACACATCATCCAAAATGAAAATAAATAAGGAAACAGAAGCTTTAAATGATGCAATAGACCAGATAGATTTAATTGATATTTATAGGACATATCATCCAAAAAACAGCAGATTACACTTTCTTCTCAAGTGTGCACAGAACATTCTCTAAGACAGATCACATCTTGGGTCACAAATCAAATCTCAGTAAATTTAAGAAAATTGAAATCAGATACAGCATCTTTTCTGATCACAATGCTATGAGATTAGAAATGAATTACAGGGAAAAAAATGAAAAAAACAAAAACACATGGAGGCTAAACAATATGATAATAAATAACCAAGAGATCACCAAAGAAATCAAAGAGGAAATCAGAAAATACCTAGAGACAAATGACAATGAAAACATCATGATCCAGAACCTATGGGATACAGCAAAAGCAGTTCTAAGAGGGAAGTTTATAACTATACAAGCCTAGGTCAAGAAACAAGAAAAATCTCAAATAAACAATCTAACGTTACAGCTAAAGGAACTAGAGAAAGAAGAACAAACAAAACCAAAAGTTAGAAGAAAGAAAGAAATCATAAAGATCAGAGCAGAATTAAATGAAATAGAAACCAAGAAAACAATAGCAAAGATCAATAAAGCTAAAAGCTGGTCCTTTGAGAAGGTAAACGAAATAGATAAACCATTACCCAGACTCATCAAGGAAAAGACGGAAAAGACTGAAATCAATAAAATTAGAAATGAAAAAGGAGAAATGACAACAGACACCACAGAAATACAAAGCATCTTAAGAGACTACTACAAGCAACTCTATGCCAATAAAATGGACAACCTGGAAGAGATGGACAAATTCTTAGAAAGGTATAACCTTCCAAGACTGAACCAGGAAGAAATAGAAAATATGAACAGACCAATCACAAGTAATGAAATTGAAACTGTGATTAAAACCCTTCTAACAAACAAAAGTCCAGGAACAGATGGCTGGACAGGGGAATTCTATCAAATACTTAGAGAAGAGCTAACACCCATCCTTCTCAAACTCTTCCAAAATATATTGGAGGGAGGAACACTCCCAAACTCATTCTATGAGGCCACCATCACCCTGATACCAAAACCAGACAAAGATACTACAAAAAAAAGAAAATTACAGACCAATATCACTGATGAATATAGATGCAAAAATCCTAAACAAAATACTAGCAAACAGAATCTAACAGCACATTAAAATGATCATACACCATGATCAAGTGGAATTTACCCAAAGGAAGCAAGGATTCTTCAATATACATAAATCAATCAATGTGATAAACCATACTAACAAATTGAAGAATAAAAACCATATGATCATCTCAATAGATGCAGAGAAAGCTTTGGACAAAATTCAACACCTATTTATGATAAAAAACCTGCAGAAAGTGGGCATAGAGGGAAACTACTTCAACAAAATACAGGCCATATACAACAAAGCCACAACAAACATCATTCTCAATGATGAAAAACGGAAAGCATTTCCTCTAAGATCAGGAAAAAGACAAGGATGTCCACTCTCACCACTATTTTCAACATAGTTTTGGATGTCCTAGCAATGGACGTCAGAGAAGAAAATGAAATAAAAGAATACAAATTGGAAAAGAAGAATTAAAACTGTCACTGTGCAGATGACCTGATACTATATATATATATATATAGAATGTCAAAGATGCCACCAGAAAACTACTAGAGTTAATCAATGAATTTGGTAAAGTTGCAGGATACAAAATTAATGCACAGAAATCTCTTGCATTCCTATACACTAATGATGAAAATTCTGAAAGAGAAATTAAGGAAACACTCCCATTTACATTGAAACAAAAAGAATAAAATACCTAGGAATAAACCTATCTACAGAGACAAAAGACCTGCATGCAGAAAATTGTAAGACACTGATGAAAGAAATTAGAGGATACCAACAGATGGAGAGATATACCATGTTCTTGGATTGGAAGAATCAATATTGTGAAAATGACTATACTACTCAAAGCAATCTACAGATTCAATGCAATCCTTATCAAATTGCCATTGGCATTTTTTATGGAACAAGAAAAAAAAATCTTATAATTTGTATGGAGACACAAAATACCACGAATAGCCAAATCAGTCATGAGGGAGAAAAACTGAGCTTGAGGAATCAGATTCCCTGACTTCAGACTATACTACAAAGCTACAGTAATCAAGACGATATTGTACTGGCAAAAAAACAGAAACATAGATCAATGGAACAGGATAGAAAGCCGAGAGATAAACCCACACACCTATGGTCAAATAATCTATGACAAAGGAGGCAAGGATATACAATGAAGAAAAGACAGTCTCTTCAATAAGTGGTGCTGAGAAAACTGGACAGCTACATGTAAAATAATAAAATTAGAACACTCCCTAACACCATACACAAAAATAAACTCCAAATAGATTCGAGACCTAAATGTAAGACTGGACACTATAAAACTCTTAGAGGAAAATATAGGAAGAACACTCTTTGACATAAATCACAGCAAGATCTTTTTTGACCCACTTCCTAGAGTAATGGAAATAAAAACAAAAATAAAAAACGGGATGTAATGAAACTTAAAAGCTTTTACACAACAAAGGAAACGATAAAGAATATGTAAAAACAACCCTCAGAATGAGAGAAAGTATTTGCAAATGAATTATCAGACAAAGGATTAATCTCCAAAATATATAAACAGCTCATGCTGCTCAATATTAAAAATACAAACAACCCAAACAAAAATAGGCAGAAAACCTAATTAGACATTTCTCCAAAGAAGACCTACAAATGACCAAGAAACACATGAAAAGCTGCTCAACATCACAAATTATTAGAGAAATGCAAATCAAAACTACAATAAGGCATCACCTCACACAAGTTAGAATGGTCATCATCAGAGAATGTACAAACAACAAATGCTGGAGATTGTGTGGAGAAAAGGGAACCTTCTTTCACTGTTGGTGGGAATGTAAATTGCTACAGCTGCTATGGAAAACAGTATGTAGATTCCTTAAAAAACTAAATATAGAATTACCATGTGATCCAGCAATCCCACTACTGGGCATTTACCCAGAGAAAACCATAATTCAAAAACACACATGCACCGCAATATTCATTGCAGCACTGTTTACAATAGCCAAGTCATGGAAGCAACCTAAGTGCCCATCGACAGACAAAGGGATAAAGAAGATTTGGTACATATATACAATGGAATATTACTCAGCCATAAAAAGGAATGAAATTGGGTCATTTGTAGAAAAGTGGGTGGATCTAGAGACTGTCATGCAGAGTGAAGTAAGTCATCAAGAGAAAAACAATTATCATATATTAATGCATATATGTGGAATGTAGAAAAATGGTACAGATGAACCTCTTTTCAGGGCAGAAATTGAGAAACTGATGTAGAGAACAAACGTATGGACACCAAGGGGGGAAAGTGGTGGTGGTGAGAGTGGTGGTGTGATGAATTGGGCTATTGGTATTGACATGTATACGCTGATATGTAGAAAATTGATGACTAATAAGGACCTGCTGTATAAAAAAAATAAATAAAATTCAAAAATTCAAAAAAAAATCAGACAGCCTCTTTGTTCACAGTATTAAAAGGCATCTGGAATCAGCTAAAGTAAGGGATTGAAAGTTGCCTGAAGAATGGACCCAGAAAGGCTGTGTCTGTGGATGCTCTGTCATTTGGGAGGGTGATGCTGCTGGGCCTTCCTATTGACCACTGTCCTGTAAAAGGTGCAGAAAAGGGAGGGATGGCTTTAGTCATCTTCCATCATTCCTTTCACTGGATCCTTCTGTCTCATCTCATCCAGCTGTCTCTTTGTCACTTCTTCCATCCTTCAAATGTTCCCCATAGTCAGGTCAACACAGTTATTTATCCAACAGAATAGCTGCCAGTGGAAGTTTGTAAACAGATGCCTCTCTTGCTTATGTATAGTTTTCCACTTTGTTCTGTAGGCCCCCCCTTGAACTTGACAGTATCCAGTTTATATGCACACAAGTATGGGCAGTCTTTCTGATTTACAAGTTCTTGCTTCCAATTGGGATCAAGGGTCCTCAGCCTATTTTGATAGATTTAAAATTTTCTGGATCTTCCTCTGCCTTGTAATGCTGTCTAAGTACTTCACTTTGATCTGCAATGTCTATATATATAGCTTCCACATGTTTCCATGCCTCAGGCTCCAGTTTATGCACATTTTCCTGGGTGCCAAGATCTGGTTTATGCCAGGTTTACATTTTAATCAGAAAGTCTCCTTTCATGTACTTATTTGTAATAACAGTTCTGCAATAAAAGTAGTCATTCCATGCTTTTTCATATATATCCAGGGCTCCATCTAGGGCCAGCATTCGAACAAACTTGGGCACTTTGCCCTGTAAGTGATAGATCTTGTGCATGTACTGGCCCTTCTCATCGCTTTTTCATAGGTCTCGTTCACCAGGACCTCCACACTTTCACCACCACCCATTCCCATTTTCCCTGGTCTCTGCCACAGAATACAGCTGCCCTACTTGGGACTCTTCTAAAGACACAGGTAGGATGACTCCATACTCCTTGAACAGCACCATGTTGCTTCCCAGCTCGAGCGTTGCCCATTGCATGCCTAACCTCCCATGGCTTCTTGGCAGTCCCTCTCCTCATGGCCCGGACTGCTGCCTGTGTGACTTTATCATGGTCTGCTGTCCCCGCAGCTCTCTCTGCTGTCACTGCACCAGCTCCTGCTGCCCTGGCCTCGCCCCCTCCTGTTATTTATTTCTTTTACAAACAAACCCAGGTAATTTTTATAGAACTGTGCTATTATTTTGTATGTGGTGCAGTTGTGTCTGTTTTTTTTTCTTTTTGCATTATATTACATATATTATTAATTCATTAATATTTTTTCTAGTGCTTTCTTTTTGAAACCAGACAACTCTTTGATAAGATCAATAAAATTGATGAAACCCCAAAACCAAACTGATAAGGAAAAAATAAAAGAGAGAGAAAGCACAAGTCTTCAATTATAGGAATAGGAGAGGTGACATTACTATAAATTTTACAAACATTAAAATAATTCTAAGGGTGTGTTATGGATAACTTTAGGCTAATACTGTGGACACTAACATACTGCAGTGTTTTTTCCACTTCTCTGTAAATTTGTGTGTTCATGTGTGTTTGTGCATCATAGTAAAACAAAAAAAGAATTTAATTTAAAGCAAGGGAGAAAATCATGCATTAGTACATAAAAGCAAAATAAAATGGATTAAAAAAAAGCTGGAGAAAATATTTGTAATATAATGACAATCCAAGGAGTATTAGTTCTTATATATAAGTAGCTCTTTGAATCTGTATAAAAAGATAAACATTTCTATTAAGAAAAAAAAGGAAAATTTCAAAGGAAATTTTTTTAAATGGCCAATAAAAATAAATGTGTTTATATACAAATATACATAATAATCAAGCTCAATGTTAAGTAAATATAAATTATTCAACATTAGGTAGAATTTTCAGCTGTCACCTTTTCAAAACTATTTAAATGAAAATATTTAGTACTGGCAAAGCTATAGGTTAAAATACGCACTGCAACAGGAATTTTTTTAGAGAGTCTGGAAGTTATTACGTATCTGATAAAATATGTCACAACTCTTTCAAAAAGTACTTCAACGTTTTTGACAATGAATTCCTCATCTAACATTTATGAAAAATTTGTTTTTCAGAGTTTTAATTTCATGACATTTCATGAAATATTTGTCATCACAATGACTAATAATAAGGAATTGGTTAAATTACACTATACATATAATACTTTAATAGGCAAATGTTAGAAATAATTCTTTAGAAGAATATGTAATAAGAAGAAAAATTCTCAATTTATATTAGCAATTAAAAAACAAATTACAAAACAGCATATATAGTATAATCTCTTATTTCTGAAAAATTGAAGACTTTAGTAAAATTAAAATAATGCTTATTTCTAGCTAGTGTTTTAGGTGAGTTTTGTGTAAGTTTGTGGTTTTTTCCTTTATTATGCAAATTTATACAATAAATATTTATTAATTTTATGAACATTATAGAACCAAAAAAACATTTTCTTGTTAAAAATATTTGCTTAGCATTTTTCTTGCTTGCTTTTTGTTTACTGGGTGGATTGTAGTAGATGGTGTGTTTTTGATTTAATGTAGTAAAATGTACATGGCTTGGAGTATTTCATTTTATGATTTTTGCCCATGAAGCCATTATATCCTTCCTAAGTGTCTTCACTTAGAAAGAACAGTCAGCAAATATACTGAGAAGTGCCTTCCCTAAGCAAACAGAAGGAGAGTATTGAAACTAGCTACTGGGCAGAAAGGCTCATTTTGAGAATTCTGCTCTTAGGTCTCTAGGTTCCCATTCAAAGATGAGGTGCAACACTTTTACAGTTGAAATTTAAATAGTATGATTAATCATTCTATGTTTCCCCAAAGGAAACAGTATAGTTTCTTCCCACTGTCAAGGTTTGTATAGCTTAGAAAAGAAAAAAATTAAAGAAGAATACATGATTGCTGCATCTGACTGCTTGACTGCTGGGTATGCTTGATGAGCACCTTTACCACAGCAGGTAAACTAATGAAACTTTCTGAACCTCAGTTTTCTCATCAGAAAATACCTGAGCATATTGACTCTTAATTTGCATAATTTTGTGAAAATTAAAGTGTTGAAAGCACTAGGCTTCCAACGTGGTTTGTTTTATTATGGTAGGTCTTATGATATGGTACACTTCAGCAAGCCTGAAACTAGAACAATGTGCTGTTTTCAACAATAGCACAGTAATTTCTTTGGGTCTCACTACATGGTAAATAATATGTGTGTAAATTTTTGACACTCTTTTGCTTTCGTGAAAAAGCAAAAAAATTGAAAGAGTCTCATGAATTTAAGCTCATTTGTATATGCTGTGAAAATGAGACAATGATTTAATTTACAGTTTAATATATCTCCTAAGACTCTTCTTTATTATTCATTACCTTAGTAGTTTATTTTAGATATTCCTAACTATGTTTGCTAAAGAAATTTTAGAATGGTATATAATGGCATTGCCCCAGGCAAAAACTTTGATTGATATTTCCATTGTACTGGTTTTATCTTATTTAACTCAATAACTTTTTTTTGAACTTTATTTTATTTTTATACAGCAGGTTCTTAATACTTATCTACTTTATACATATCAGTGTATACTTGGGAATCTTAATCTCTCAATTCATCCCACCACCCACGCCCCACTTTCCCCTTCCGGCCTCCACATGTCTGTTCTCCACATCTGTATCTCTACCTCTGCCCTGGAAACTGGTTCATCTATACCATTTTTCTAGATTCCACATATATGCATTAATATATGATATATTTTTTCTCTTTCTGACTTACTTCACTCTGTATGACAGACTCTGTCCATACACATCTCTACAAATGACCCAATTTCATTCCTTTTCATGGCTGAGTAATATTCCATTGTATATATGTACCAAATCTTCTTTATCCATTTGTCTGTCGATGGGCACTGAGGTTGCTTCCATGACTTGGCTATTGTAAACAGTGCTACAATGAATATTGGGGTGCATGTGTGTTTTTGAATTATGGTTTTATCTGGGTATATGCCCAGTACTGGGATTACATATGGTCATTTTAATTTTAGTTTTTAAGGAACCTCCATACCGTTCTCCATAGTGGCTGTATCAATTTACATTCCCACCAACAGTGTAGGAGGGTTCCCTTCTCTCCACACTCTCCAACATTTATTGTTTGTAGATATTTTGATGGCCATTCTGACTGATGTGATGTGATATGTCATTGTAGTTATGATTTGCATTGCTGTAATAATTAGTGATGTTCAGCATCTTTCATGTGCTTTTTGGCAATCAGAATGTTTTCTTTGGAGAAATGTCTATTTAGGTCTTCCACCCATTTTTTTGATTGGGTTTTTTATTTCTTTTTTATATTGAGCTGCCTGAGTTCTTTGTATATTTTGGAGATTAATCCTTTGTCAGTTGCTTTATTTGCAAATATTTTGTCCCATTCTGAAGGTTTTCTTTTCATCTTCTTTATAGTTTCCTTTGCTGTGCAAAGGCTATTAAGTTTCATTAGGTCCCAGTTGTTTATTTTTTATTTTATTTCCATTACTCTAGGAGGTGGGTCAAAAAGATCTTACTGTGATTTATGTCATAGAGTGTTCTGCCTATGTTTTCCTCTAAAATTTTTATATGTCCAGGCTGACATTTAGGTCTTTAATCCATTTTGAGTTTATTTTTGTGTATGGTGTTAGGGAGTGTTCTAATTTCATTCTTTTACATGTAGCTGCCCAGTTTTCCCAGCACCACTTATTGAAGAGACTGTCTTTTCTGCATTGTATATCCTTGACTCATTTTTCATAGATTAGTTCAACATAGGTGTGTAGGTTTATTTCTGGGCTTTCTATCCTGTTCCATTGATCTATATTTCTGGTTTTATGTGAGTACCATACTGTCTTGATTACTGTAGCTTTGTAGTATAGTCTGAAGTCAGGGAGTCTGATTCCTCAAGCTCTGTTTATTTCCCTCAAGATTGCTTTGGCTATTTGGGGTCTTTTGTGTCTCCATACAAATTTTAAGGTTTTTTGTTCTAGTCCTGTAAAAAAATACCATTAGTAGTTTGACAGGGATTGCATTGAATCTGTAGATTGCTTTGGGTAGTAGAGTCATTTTCATAATATTGATTCTTCCAATCCAACAACATGGTATATCTCTCCATCTGTTTGTGTCTTCTTTGATTTCTTTCATCAGTGTCTTATAATTTTCTGAGTACAGGTCTTTAGTTTCCTGGGGTAGCTTTATTCCTAGGTATTTTATTCATTTTGTTGCAATGGTGAATGGGATTGTTCCCTTAATTTTTCCTTCAGATTTTTTATTGTTCGTGTATAGGAATTCAAGGGATTTCTATATACTGATTTTGTATCCTGCAACTTTACCAAATTCATTGATTAGCTCTAGTAGTTTTCTGGTGGCATCTTTAGGATTATCTTTGTATAGTATCTTGTCATCTGCAAACACTGACAGTTTTATTTCTTCTTTTCTAGTTTGGATTCATTTTATTTCTTTTTCTTCTCTGATTGCTATTTGTAAGACTTCCAAAACTATGTTGAATAAAAGAGGCAAGAGTGGACATTCTTGTCTTGTTCCTGGTCTTAGAGGAAATGCTCTTGGTTTTTCACCATTGAGAATGATGTTTGCTGTGGGTTTGTTGTATATAGCCTTTATTATGTTGAGGCAGGTTCCCTCTATGCCCATTTTCTGCAAAGTTTTTATCACAAATCGGTGTTGAATTGTCAAAAGCTTTTTCTGCATGTATTGAGGTGATCATATGGTTTTTATTCTTCAATTTGTTAATATGGTGTAACATTGATTGATTGGCATATATTGAAGAATATTTGCATCCCTGGGATAAATCCCAATTGATCATAATATATGATCCTTTTAATGTGTTGTTGGATTCTGTTTTTTAGTATTTTGTTGAGGATTTTTGCATCTATATTCATCAGTGATATTGGTCTGTAATTTTCTTGTTTTTGTAGTACCTTTGTCTGATTTTGGTATCAGGGTGATGGTATCATTGTAGAATGAGTTTGGGAGTGTTCTTTCCTCTGTGAATTTTTGGGAGAGTTTGAGAAGGATGGGTGTTAGCTCTTCTCTAAATGTTTGATAGAATTCACGTGTGAAGCCATCTGGTCCTGGACTCTTTTTTGTTGGAAGATTTTAATCACAGTTTCAATTTCATTACTTGTGATTGGTCTGTTCATATTTTCTATTTCTTCCTGGTTCAGTCTTTGAAGGTTATACCTTTCTAAGAATTTGTCCATTTCTACCATGTTGTCCATTTTATTGGCATACAGTTTCTCGTAGTAGTCTCTTATGATTCTTTGTATTTCTGTGATGTCTATTGTAAGTTCTCCTTTTTCACTTCTAATTTTATTGATTTGAGTCCTCTCTCTCTTCTTCTTGATGAGTCTGGGTAAAGTTTTATCAAGATTTTTTATCTTCTCAAAGAAACAGCTTTTAGGTTTTTTTTTTTTTTAATCTTTGCTACTGTTTTCTTTGTTTCTGTTTTATTTATTTCTGCCCTGATTTTCATGATTTCTTTCCTTCTACTAACTTTAGGTTTTGTTTATTCTCCTTTCTCTAGTTCCTTTAGGTGTAAGGTTAGATTTTTTATTTGAGATTTTTCTTGTTTCTTGATGTAGGATTCTATTGCTATAAACTGCCCCCTCAGAACTGTTTTTGCTGCATCCCTTAGGTTATGGATCATTGTGTTTTTTCATCATTTGTCTCTAGTTATTTTTTGATCTCCTGTTTGATATCTTCACTGATCTCTTCGTTATTTAGTAATGTACAATTTACTCTCAATGTGTTTGTGTGTTTATGTCTTTTTCCCTGTAATATTTTTCTAATCTGATAGCTTTGTGATTGGAAAAGATGCTTGATATGATTTCAATTTTCTTAAATTTACTGAGGCCTGATTTGTGACCCAAGATGTTATCTAGCCTGGAGATTGTTCCATGTGCACTTGAGAAGAAAGTGTAATCTGCCATTTTTCTGATTGAAAGTCCTATAAATATCAATTAAATCTATCTGGTCTATTGTGTCATTTAAGCTTACATTTCCTTATTAATTTTCTGTCTGGATGATCTGTCCATTGGCGTAAGTGAGGTGTTAGAGTGTCCCAGTATTATGGTGTTACTGTTGATTTCCTCTTTTATACCTGTTAGCATTTGCCTTATGTATTGAGGTGTTCCTATGTTGGGTGCATATATATTTATAACTGTTATATTTTCTTCTTGGATTGATTGTTCCATCATTGTGTAGTGTCTTTCCTTGTCTCTTGTAACATTCATTATTTTCAAGTGTATTTTATCTGAGGGGAGACCTTCAAGATGGCAGCGGAGCAAGAAGTGAAGATCACCTTCTTCCCCACAAATACATCAGAAATACAATGACAAGTGGAACAACTCCTACAGTACACTGCCTGAATGCTGGCAGAAGACCTCTGATTTCCCAAAAGGCAAGAAACCCCTCATATACCTGGGTAGGGCAAAAGAATAAAGGGAAGACAGAGACAAAAGAATAGGGACAGGACCTGCACCTCTGGGAGGGAGCTGTGAATGAAGAAAAGTTTCCACACACTAGGAAACTCCTTCACTGGCAGAGAGAGAGAGTGGCAGGGGAGAGGAGAACCTTTGGAGCCACAGAGGAGAGCACAGCAACAGGGGTGCAGAGAGCAAAGCAGAGAGATTCCCACACAGAGGATCATTGCTGACCAGCACTCAGCAGCCTGAGAGGCTTGTCTGCTCACCTGCTGGAGTGGGTGGGTGCTGGGAGATGAGGTTCTGGCTTTGAAGGTCAGATCCCAGGGAGAGAACTTGGGTTGGCTGGGGGAACACAGCCTGAGGCTCTAGTGCACCACAACTAGCCCGGGAGGTGTCTGGCAAAAAGTCTGAACTGCCTAAGAGGCAAGAGACCATTTTTTCAGGGTGTGTGAGGAGAGGGGATACAGAGTACTACCTAAATGAGCTCCAGAGGTGGGTCCTAGCCACAGCTATCACCCCAGACACCAGAGACAGGCTTGAGATCCTAAAGCTGCTGCTACAGCCACCAAGAGGCCTGTGTGCAAGCACACGTCACTATCCACACCTCCCCTCCTGGGAGCTTGTGCAACCTGCCATTGCCAGGGTCCCATGACCCAGGGACAACTTCCCTGGGAGAATGCACATCATGCCTCAGGCTGGTGAAACATTAGGCAAGCCTCTGCTGCAGTAGGCTCACCCCACATTCTCTACCTCTCACTCCCCCTGGCCTGAGTGAACCAGAGCCCCCAGTCAGCCGCTACTTTAACTCTGTCATGTCTGAACAAAGAACAGATGCCATCAGTTGACCTACATGCAGAGGAAGGGCCAAATCCAAAGTTGAACCCCAGGAGCTGCAAGAACAAAGAAAAGAAAAGGAAATTTCTCCCAACAGCCTCAAGAGCAGTGGATTAAATCTCCACAATCAACCTGATATACCCTGCATCTGTGGAACACCTGAGTAGAAAATGAATAGTCCCAAAATTGACATGGTGGAATTTGGGAGCAAATGTAGACTTGGGGTTTGCTTTCTGCATCTAATTTGTTCCTAGTTTTATGTTTGAATTAGTTTATTATTTAGAGTTTATTATCATTGGTAGATTTTTTATTGACATGATTGCTCTCTTCCTCCTTTTCTTTTTTTTAATAAAAATATATATTTTTCCTTTTGTGAGTGTGTATATGTATGCTTCTTTGTGTGATTTTGTCTGTATATCTTTGCTTTTCCATTAGTCCTAGGGTTCTGTCTGTCCAGTTTTTTTTTTTTTTTTTTTTTTTTTTTTTTTTTTTTTAGTATAGTTGTTAACTCTTGTTATCACCATTGGATTTGTTTTTTGGTTTGGTTGCTCTCTTCTTTCTTTCTTTCTTTCTATCTTTCTTTCTTTCCTCTCTCTTTTTACTACTTTAAAAATTTTTTAATTTTTATTTTTCCTTTTAATAACTTTAATTTTTTCTTTCTTTCTTTATTTCTACTTTTTCTGCTGAGTCTTGTGACAGACAGGGTCTTGGTGCTCAAGCCAGGTGTCAGGCCTGTGCCTCTGAGGTGGGAGAGGCAAGTTCAGGACATTCATCCACCAGAGAAGTCCCAGCTCCACATAATATCAAACAGCAAAAGCTCTACCAGAGATCTCCATCTCAACACTAAGATGCAGCTCCACTCAATGATGAGCAAGGTACAATGCTGGAAACGCTATGCCAAACAACTAGCAAAACAGGAAGACAACCCCATCCATTAGCAGAGAGACTGCCTAAAATCATAAGGTCACAGACACCCCAAAACACAACACCAGATGCCCTGCCCACCAGAAAGACGAGATCCAGCCTCATCCACCAGAACACAGGCACTAGTCTCCTTCACCAGGAATTCTACACAACCCACTGAAAAAACCTCAGTCACTGGGGACAGACACTACAAACAACATGAACTATGAACCTGCAGCCTGTTAAAAGGGGACTCCAGACACAGTAAGTGATGCAAAATGAGAAGACAGAGAAACACACAGCAGATGAAAGAGCAAAGGAAAAACCCACCAGACAAAACAAATGAAGAGGAAATAGGCAGTCTACTGAAACAGAATTCAGAATAATGATAGTAGAGATGATCCAAAATCTTGGAAGTAGATTGGAGAAAATGCAAGAAACGTTTATAAAGGACCAAGAAGAACTAAAGAGCAAACCAACAGTGATGAACAACACAATACATGTAATTAAAAATTCTCTAGAAAGAATCAAAAGTAGAATGACAGAGGCAGAAGAATGGATAAGTGACCTGGAAGATAAAATAGTGGAAATAGGGCTTCCCTGGTGGTGCAGTGGTTGAGAGTCCGCCTGCCGATGCAGGGGACGCGGGTTCGTGCCCCAGTGCAGGAAGATCCCACATGCCGTGGAGCGGCTGGGCCCGTGAGCCATGGCCGCTGAGCCTGCGCGTCCGGAGCCTGTGCTCCGCAATGGGAGAGGCCGCAACAGTGAGAGGCCCGCGTACCGCAAAAAAAAAAAAAAAAAAAAAAAAAAAAAAATAGTGGAAATAATTACTAAAGAGCAGAATAAAGAATGAAAAGAATTGAGGATACTCTTAGAGTCTTCTGCAACAACATTAAATGCACCAATATTCGAATTATAGGAGTCCAGAAGAAGAAAAAAAGAAAGGGACTGAGAGGGGCTTCCCTGGTGGCACAGTGGTTGAGAATCCGCCTGCCGATGCAGGAGACACGGGTTCATGCCCTGGTCCGGGAAGATCCCACATGCCGCGGAGCGGCTGGGCCCGTGAACCATGGCTGCTGAGCCTGCGCGTCCACAGCCTGTGCTCCGCAATGGGAGAGGCCACAACAGTGAGAGGCCCACGTACCACAAAAAAAAAAAAAAAAAAAAAAAAAAAAAAGAAAGGGACTGAGAAAATATTTGAAGAGATTATACTTGAAAATTTCGCTAATATGGGAAAGGAAATAGTCAATCAAGTCCAGGAAGCACAGAGAATCCCATACAGGAAAACATGTCAAGACACATATTAATCAAACTATCAAAAATTAAATACAAAGAAAACATATTAAAAGCAGAAAGGGAAGAACAACAAATAACATACAAGGGAATCCTCATAAGGTTAGCAGCTGATCTCTCAGCAAAAACTCTAAGCCAGAAGGGCAAGACATATTTAAAGTAATGAATAGGAAAAACCTAAAACCTAGATTACTCTACACAGCAAGGATCTCATTCAGATTCCACAGAGAAATTAAAACCTTTACAGACACACAAAATTTAAGATAATTCAGCACAAACACACCAGCTTTACAACAAATAATAAAGGAGCTTCTCTAGGCAGGAAACACAAGAGCAGGAAGAGACCTACAAAAGCAAATGTAAAACAATTAAGAAAATGGCAATAGGAACATACATATTGATAATTATCTTATATATAAATGGATTAAATGTTCCAAACTAAAGACATAGACTGGCTGAATGGATACAAAAACAAGATCCATATATATGCTGTCTACAAGAGAACAATCTCAGACCTAGGAACACATACAGACTGAAAGTGAGGGGATTGAAAATGATATTCCATGAAAATGGAAATCAAAAGAAAGCTGGAGTAACAATTCTTATATCAGACAAAATAGACTTTAAAATAAAGACTATTAAAAGAGACAAAGAAGGACATTACATAATGATCAAGGGATCAATATAAGAAGAAGATATAACAATGGTAAATATTTATGCACTCAACATAAGAGCAACCTCAATACATAAGGCAAATACTAACAGCCATAAAGGGGGAAATGGATAATAACACCATCATAGTAGGGAACTTTAACACCCCACTTTCACCAATGTACAGATCATCTAAAATGACAGTAAATAAGGAAACACAAGCTTTAAATAATACATTAAAAAAGATGGACTTAATTAATATTTATAGGACATTCCATCCAAAAGCAACAGAATACACTTTCTTCTCCAGTGCTCATGGAACATTCAACTGGAGAGATCATACCTTGGGTCACAGATGAAGCCTTGATAAATGTAAGAAAATTGATATGCTATCAAGTATCTTATCTGACCACAACACTATGAGACTTGATATCAATTACAGGAAAAAATCTGTAAACAGTACAAACATATGGAGGTTAAATAATACACTAATTAATAACAAAGAGATCACTGAAGAAATCAAGAGGTAATCAAAAAAGACCTAGAAATAAATGACAATGAAAACACCATGATGCAAAACCCACGGGCTGCAGCAAAAAAATGTTCCAAGAGGGAAATTTATAGCAATACAATACTACCTCTAGAAACAAGAAATATCTCAAATAAAGAACCCAAACTTACACCTAAGGCAATTAGAGAAAGAAGAACAAAAAACCCACAAAGTTAGCAGAAGGAAAGAAATCATAAAGATCAGACCAGAAATAAATGAAAAGAAATGGAGGAAACTAAACAAAAGAACAATAAAACTAAAAGCTGGTTCTTTGAGAAGATAAACATAATTGATAAACCATTAGCCAGACTCATCAAGAAAAAAAGGGAGAAGACTCATATCAATTGAATTAGAAATGAAAAAGGAGAAGTAACAACTTACACTGCAGAAATACACAGGATCTTGAAAGATTACAAGTAACTATATTCCAATAGTATGGACAACATGAAAGAAATGGACAAATTCTTAGAAAATCACAACCTTCTGAGACTGAACCAGGAAGAAATAGAAAACATAACAGACCAATCACAAGCACTGAAATTGAGACTGTGATTAAAAATCTTCCAACAAATGGAAGCCCAGGACCAGAAGCGTCACAGGCGAATTCTATCAAACATTTAGAGAAGAGCTAAAACTGATCCTTCTGAAATTCTTCCAAAATATAGCAGAAGGAGGACCACTCCCCAACACATTCGATGAGGTCCCATCACCCTGATACCAAAACCAGACAAAGATGTCACAAAGAAAGGAAACTATAAGCCAATATCACTGACGAATATAGATACAAAAATCCTCAACAAAATACTAGCAAACAGAATCCAGAAACACATTGAAAGCATCATACCCCATGATCAAGTGGGGTTTATCCCAGTGATGCAAGGATTCTTCAATATATGCAAATCAATCAGTGTGATAAAGCATATAAACAAATTGAAGGAGAAAAACCATATGATCATCTCAATAGATGCAGAAAAATATTTAAAAATTCAACATCCATTTATGATAAAAACCCTCCAAAAAGTAGGCATAGAGGGAACTTTCCTCAATAGAATATAGGCAATAAATGACAAACCCACAGCCAACATCATTCTCAATGGTGAAAAGTTGAAACCATTTCTACTAAGGTCAGGAACAAGACAAGTTTGTCCATTCTCACCACTATTATTCAACATAGCATTGGAAGTTTAACCACAGCAATCAGAGAAGAGAAAGAAATAAAAGGAATCCAAATTGGAAAAGAAAAGTAGAGCTGTCTGTCTTTGCAGATGACATGATACTATACATAGAGAATCCTAAAGATGCTGCCAGAAAACTACTAGAGCTATTTAAGGAATTTGGTAAAGTAACAGGACACAAAATTAATTCACAGAAATCTGTAGCATTCCTATATACTAAAGATGAAAAATCTGAGAGTGAAATTGAGAAAACACTCCCATTTACCACTGCAACAAAAAGAATAAAGTACCTAGGCATAAACCTGCCTAAGGAGACAAAAGACCTGTATGCATAAGACACTGATGAAATTGAAGATGGTACAAACAGATGGAGAGATATACCATGTTCTTGGATTGGAAGAATCAACATTGTGAAAATGATAATACTACCCAAAGCAATCTACAGATTCAATATAATCCCTATCAAACCACAAATGGCATGTTTCACAGAACTAAAACAAAAAATTTCACAATTTGTCTGGAAACACAAAAGACCCCGAATAGCCAAAGCAATCTTTATAAAGAAAACCAAAGCTGGAGGAATCACACTCACAGACTTCAGACCATACTATAAAGCTGTGGTAATCAAGACAGTATGATACTGGCACAAAAACAGAAATATAGATTAATGGAGCAGGATAGAAAGCCTAGAGATAAACTCACATACATATGGTCACCTTATCTTTGATAAAGGAAGCAAGAAAATACAGTGGAGAAAAGACGGCCTCTTCAATAAGTGGTGCTGGGAAAACTGGACAGGAACATTTAAAAGTATGAAATTAGAACACTCCCTAACACCATACATAAAAATAAACTCAAACTGGGTTAAAGACCTAAATGGAAGGTCAGACACTATCAAAGTCTTATAGGAAAACATAGGCAGAACACTCTATGGCATAAATCACAGCAACGTTCTTTTGGACCCACCTCCCAGAGAAATGGAAATAAAAACAAAAATAAACAAATGGGACCTAATGAAACTTAAAAAGTTTTGCACAGCAAAGGATACCATAAACAAGGTCAAAAGACAACCCTCAGAATGGGAGAAAATATTTGCAAATGCAGCAACTGAAAAAGAATTAATCTCCAAAATTTATAAGCAACTCATGCAGCTCAATAACAAAAGAACCAACAACCCAATCCAAAAATGGGCAGAAGACGTAAATAGACATTTCTCCAAAGAAGATATACGGATTACCAGCAAACACATGAAAGAATGTTCAACATCATTAATCATTTGAGAAATGCAAATCAATCTACAATGAGATATCATCTCACATCAGTCAAAATGGCCATCATCAAAAAATCCAGAAACAATAAATGCTGGGGAGGGTGTGGAGAAAAGGGAACACTCTTGCACTGCTGGTGGGAATGTAAATTGATACAGCCACTATGGAAGACAGTATGGATGTTCCTTAAAAAACTACAAATAGAACTACCATACGACCCTGCAATCCCACTACTGGGCATATACCATGAGAAAATCATAATTCATAAAGAGTCATGTCCCACAATGTTCATTGCAGCTGTATTTACAATAGCCAGATCATGGAAGCAACCAAAATGTCCATTGACAGATGAATGGATAAAGACGTGGCACATATATACAATGGAATATTACTCAGCCATAAAAAGAAATGAAACTGAGTTATTTGTAGTGAGGTGGATGGACTTGGAGTCTGTCATATAGAATGAAGTAAGTCAGAAAGAGAAAAACAAATACCGTATGCTAACACATATATATGGAATATAAGGAAAAAAATGTCATGAAGAGACTAGGGGTAGGATGGGAATAAAACACAGATCTACTAGAACATGGACTTGAGGATACAGGGAGGGGGAAGTGTAAGCTGTGATGAAGTGAGAGAGTGGCATGGACATATATACACTACCAAACATAGGATGGATAGCTAGTGGGAAGCAGCTGCGTGGCACAGGGAGATCAGCTAGGTGGTTTGTGACCACCTAGAAGGGTGGGATAGGGAGTGTGGGAGGGAGGGAGATGCAAGAGGGAAAAGATATGGGAACATATGTATATGTATAACTGATTCACTTTGTTGTAAAGCAGAAACTAACACACTATTGTAAAGTGATTATACGGCAATAAAGATGTTAAAAAAATGTTCTGAAGAACATAGTGACAGGACAGGGATGAAGACGTAAATGTAGAGAATGGACTTGTTGACACAGCAAGGGCGAAGGGTAAGCTGGTACAAAGTAAGAGAGTGGCATAGAGTTATATATACTACCAAATGCAAAATAGATAGCTAGTGGAAATCAGCCACACAGCACAGGGAGAACAGCTCGGTGCTTTATGACCACCTAGAGGGGGTGGGATAGGGAAGGTGGGAGAGAGACGCAAGAGAGAGCAGATATGAGGATATATTAATATGTATAGCTGATTCACTTTGTTATAAAACAGAAACTAACAAACCATTGTTAAGCAATTATACTCCAGTAAAGTTAAAATAAATAAAATTTAAAAATAAACTCTATTTTATCTGGTATAAGTATTGCTGCTCCAGCGTTCATTTGATTTCCATTTGTATGGATTAACTTTTTGCACCCCCTCACTTTCAGTGTATATGTCCCTAGGTCTGAAGTGGGTCTCTTGTAGACAGCATATATATGGGTTTTGTTATTGTATCCATTCAGCGAGCCTGTGTCTTTTGATTGGAGCATTTAATCCACCCCCATTTAAGGTAATTATCAATATGTATGTTCCTATTTGCATTTTCTTAATTGTTTTAGGTCTGTTTTTGTAGTTCCTTTTCTTCTCTTGTGTTTCCCACTTAGAGAAGTTCCTTTAGCATTTATTGTAGAGCTGGTTTGGTGGTGCTGAATTCTCTTAGCTGTTGCTTGTCTGTAAAGCTTTTGATTTCTCCATCAAATCTGAATGAGAGCCTTGTCTGGTACAGCAATATTTGTTGTAGGTACTTCCCTTTCATCACTTTAAATATGTCATGCTACTCCCTTCTGGCTTGTAGATTTTCTGCTGAGAAAAATCAGTTGTTAAACTTATGGGAGTTTGCTTGTATGTTATTTGTCATTTTTCCCTGTTGCTTTTAATAATTTTTCTTTGTCTTTATATTTTGTCAATTTGTTTACTATATGTCTCAGGGTGTTTCTTCTTGGGTTTATTCTGCCTCGGACTCTGCACTTCCTGTACTTGGGTGGCTATTTCCTTTCCCATGTTAAGGAAGTTTTTGACTATAATCTCTTCAAATATTTTCTGGGACCTTTCTCTCTCTCTTCTCCTTCTGGGACCCCTATAATGTGAATGTTAATATGTTTCATGTTGTCCCAGTGTTCTCTTAGGCTGTCTTCATTTCTTTTCATTCTTTTTTCTTTATTCTGTTCTGTGGCATTGAATTCCACCATTCTGTCTTCCATGTCACTAATCTCTTCTTCTGCCTCAGTTCTTCTGCTATTGAGTCTTTCTAGTGTATTTTTCAGTTCAGTCATTGTATTGTTCATTTCTATTTGATTGTTCTTTAATTCTTCTAGGTGTTTGTTCTTTAACTCTTCTAGGTGTTTGTTCTTTAATTCTTCTAGGTTTTTGTTAAACATTTCTTGCATCTTCTTGATTGTTGCCTCCATTTTTTTCCTGAGGTTCTGGATCATCTTCACTATCATTATTCTGAATTCTTTTCCTGGAAGTTTGCTTATCTCCAGTTCATTTTGTTGTTTTTCTGGAGTTTTATCTTGTTCCTTCATCTGGTACATAATCCTGTGCCTTTTCATTTTGTCTATCTTTCTATGAATGTGGTATTCTTTCCATAGGCTACAGGATTAGAATTCTTCTTGTTTCTCAATAAATTTTTGCTTATATTATAGAAGTTTTGTGATGGATATTTGAAAACATATGGTGACAAACTTGTCTGGCAAAATTTATACATATACAAATTAATCCTGTTTGGTTCTCAATATCATGGTCCACTATAAACACTTAAAGAAGTAGGTTGACATAAAATTTCAATGAAACACACATTAGTTTTTACACATTGCATGTACTGTCCAGTCTGGAATGAGTGGTCAGCATAGTCTGCAAAATGATAAAACCACTGGTAATAGGGGTCCCAGAAGAAGAAGAGAAAAAGAAAGGGATTGAGAAAATATTTGAAGAGATTACAGTTGAAAACTTCTCTAATATGGGAAAGTAAATAGTTAATCAGTCCAGGAAGCACAGAGTCCCATACAGGATAAATCCAAGGAGAAACATGCCAAGACACATATTAATCAAACTGTAAAAAACTAGGCTTCCCTGGTGGCCCAGTGGTTAAGAGTCTGGCTGCTGATGCAGGGGACACAAGTTTGTGCCCTGGTCCAAGAAGATCCTACATGCCGCAGAGTGTCTAGGACCATTAACCATGGCCGCTGAGCCGGCACGTCCGGAGCCTGTGCTCTGCAATGGGAGAGGCCACAGCAGTGAGAGGCCTGTGTAAAAAAAAAAAAAAAAAAATTAAATACAAAGAAAACATATTAAAACCAGCAAAGGAAAAACAACAAAAAACACACAAGGGAAAACCCATAAGGATAACAGCCGATCTTTCAGCAGAAACTCTGCAAGCCAAAAGGGAGTGGCAGGACATATTTAAAGTGATGAAGGAGAAGAAGCTACAATCAAGATTACTCAGCAAAGATCTCATTCAGATTTGATGGAGAAATTAAAACCTTTACAGACAAGCAAAAGCTGAGAGTTCAGCACAACCAAAGCAACTTTATAACAAATGCTAAAGGAACTTCTGTAGGCAAGAAACACAAGAGAAGGAGAAGACTTACAATAAAAAACACAAAACAATTAAGAAAATGGGAATAGGAACAGACATATCGATAATTACCTTAAATGTAAATGGATTAAATGCTCCCACCAAAGACACAGACTGGCTGAATGGCTACAAAAACAAGACCCATATATATGCTGTCTACAAGAGACCCCCTTCAGAACTAAGGGCACATACAGACTGAAAGTGAGTGGATGGAAAAAGATATTCCATGCAAATGGAAATCCAAATAAAGCTAGAGTAACAATTCTCATATCAGACAAAATAGACTTTAAAATAAAGACTATTACAAGAAACAAGAAGAACACTACAAGGGAGTCAAGGGATCAATCCAAGAAGAAGGTACAACAATTGTAAATATTTATGCACCCAACATAGGAGCATCTCAACACATAAGGCAAATACTAACAGCCATAAAAGGGGAAATTGACAGTAACACTGTCAACAACAGACAGTCCCCCTAAGAGTAGGGGACTTTAACACCCCACTTTCACCAATGGACAGATCATCCACAATGAAAATAAATAAGGAAACACAAGGTTTAAATGATACATTAAACAATATGGACTTAATTGATAATTATAGGACATTCCATCCAACAACAACAGAATACACATTTTTCTCAAGTGTTCATGGAAAATTCTCCAGGATAGTTCATATCTTGGGTCACAAATCAAGCCTTGGTAAATTTAAGAAAACTGAAATTATATCAAGTATCTTTTCTGACCACAACTCTATGAGACTAGCTATCAATTACCTGAAAAGATCTGTAAAAAATACAAACAGATGAAGGCTAAACAATACACTACTTAATAACGAAGTAATCACTGAAGAAATCAAAAAGGAAATCAAAAATACTTCCAAACAAATGACAATGGACACATGATGGCCCAAAACTTATGGGATGCAGCAAAAGCAATTCTGAGAGAGATGTTTATAGCAATACAATCCTACCTTAAGAAACAGGAAGCATCTCAAATAAACAACCTAACCTTGCACCTAAAGCAATTAGAGAAAGAAGAACAAAAAAAAAACCCAAGTTACCAGAAGAAATCATAAAGATCAAGTCAGAAATAAATGAAAAAGAAATGAAGGAAATGATAGCAAAGATCAGTAAAACTAAAAGCTGGTTCTTTGAGAAGATAAACAAAATTGATAAACCATTAGCCAGATTCATCAAGAAATAAAGGGAAAAGACTCTAATCAATATAATTAGAAATGAAAAAGGAGAAGTAAGAACTGACACTGCAGAAATACAAAAGATCATGAGAGATTACTACAAGCAACTGTATGCCAATAAAATGGACCATCTGGAAGAAATGGACAAATTCTTAGAAATGCACAACCTGCCAAGACTGAACCAGGAAGAAATAGAAAATATGAACAGACCAATCACAAGCACTGAAATTGAAATTGCAATTAAATATCTTCCAACAAACAAAAGCCCAGGACCAGATGGCTTCACAGGTGAATTCTATCAAACATTTAGAGAAGAGCTAACACCTATCCTTAACAAACTTTTCCAAAATTTAGCAGAGGCAGGAAAACACTCAATCTCATTCTACAAGGTCACCATCACCCTGATACCAAAACCAGACAAAGACATGACAAAGAAAGAAAACTACAGGCCAATATCACTGATGAACACAGATGCAAAAATCCTCAAAAAATACTAGCAATCAGAATCCAACAGCACATTAAAAGGAACATACTCCATGATCAAGTGGGGTTAATTCCAGAAATGCAAGGATTCTTCAATATACACAAATCAATCAACGTGTTACACCATATTAATCAATTGAAGGAGAAAAACCATATGATCATCTCAATAGATGCAGAGAAAGCTCTGGACAAAATTCAACACCTATTTATGATAAAAAAAAACCTGCAGAAAGTAGGCATAAAGGGAACTTTCCTCAACATAATAAAGGCCATATATTACAAATCCGCAGCCAACATCATCCTCAATGGTGAAAAACTGAAACCATTTCCACTAAGATCAGGAAAAGACAAGGTTGCCCACTCTCACCACTCTTATTCAACTTAGTTTTGGAAATTTTAGCAACACCAATCAGAGAAGAAAAAGAAATAAAAAGAATCCAAATCAGAAAATAAGAAGTAAAGCTCTCACTGTTTGCAGATGAAATGATACTATAAATAGAGAATCCCAAAGATGCTACCAGAAAACTACTAGAGCTACTCAATGAATTTGGTAAAGTAGCAGGATACAAAATTAATGCACAGAAATCTCTGGCATTCCTATATGCTAATGAAGAAAAATCTGAAAATGAAATTAAGAAAACACTTCCATTTACAACTGCAAAAAAAAAGAATAAAATATCTAGGAATAAACCTACCTAAGGAGACAAAAGACCTGTATGCAGAAAATTATAAGACACTGATGAAAGAAATTAAAGATGTTACAAATAGATGGAGAGGTATACCATGTTCTTGGATTGGACGAATAAACATTGTGGAAATGATAATACTACCCAAAGCAATCTACAGATTCAAGGCAATCCTTATCAAGCTACCACTGGCATTTTTCACAGAACCAGAACAAAAAATTTCAAAATTTGTATGAAAAGAGAAAAGATCCCGAATAGCCAAAGCAATCTTGATAAAGAAAACCAGAGCTGGAGGAATCACGCTCATGGACTTCAGATTATACTGCAAAGCTACAGTAATCAAGACAATATGGTACTGGCAAAAAATCAGAAATATAGATCAATGGAACAGGATAGAAAGCCCAGAGATAAACCCACGCACGTATGATCACCTTATCTTTGATAAAGGAGGCAAGAATATACAGTGGAGAAAAGGCAGCCTCTTCAATAAGTGGTGCTGGGAAAACTGGACAGCTACATGTAAAAGTATGAAATTAGAACACTCCCTAACACCATACACAAAAATAAATGCAAAATGGGTTAAAGACCTAAATGTAAGGCCAGAAACTATCAAACTCTTAGAGGAAAACATAGGCAGAACACTCCATGACATAAATCACAGCAACATCCTTTTTGACCCACCACCTAGAGAAGTGGAAATAAAAACAAAAATAAACAAATGGGACCTAATGAAACTTAAAAGGTTTTGCACAGCAAAGAAAAGCATAAACAAGACCAAAAGACAACTATCAGAATGGGAGAAAACAGTTGTTTATTAAGAAATGGACAAAGGATTAATCTCCAAAATTTACAAGCAGCTCATGCAGCTCAATAACAAAAAAAGCAAACAACCCAATCCAAAAATGGGCAGAAGACCTAAATAGACATTTCTCCAAAGAAGATATACAGATTGCCAACAAATGCAAGAAAGGATGCTCAACATCACTTATCATAGAGAAATGCAAATCAAAACTACAATGAGATATCATCTCACACCGGTCAGAATGGCCATCACCAAAAAATCTAGAAACAATAAATGCTGGAGAGGATGTGAAGAAAAGAGAACACTCTTGCACTGCTGGTGGGAATGTAAATTGATACAGCCACTATGGAGAAAAGTATGGAGGTTCCTTAAAAAACTACAAATAGAACTACCATATGACCCAGCAATCCCGCTCCTGGACATATACCCTGAGAAAACCATAATTCAAAAAGAGTCATGTACCAAAATGTTCATTGCAACTCTGTTTACAATACCAGGAGTTGGAAACTACCTAAGTGTCCATCATCGGGTGAATGTATAAAGAAGATGTGGCACATATATACAATGGAATATTACTCATCCATAAAAAGAAACAAAATTGAGTTATTTGTAGTTAGGTGGTTGGACTTAGAGTCTGTCCTACAGAGTGAAGTAAGTCAGAAAGAGAAAAACAAATACCATATGCTAACACATATATATGGAATCCAAGAAAAAATAAAAATGTTAATGAAGAACCTAGGGGAAAGATGGGAATAAAGACAGAGAACTACTAGAGAATGGACTTGAGGATATGGAGAGGGGCAAGGGTAAGTTGTGACCAACTTAGAGAGTGGCATGAACATATATACACTACCAAATGTAAAATACACAGCTAGTGTGAAGCAGCTGCTTAGCACAGGGAGATCATCAGCTCGGTGCTTGGTGACCACCTAGAGGGTTGGGATAGGGAGGTTGGGAGGGAGGGAGACGCAAGAGGGAAGAGATATGGAAACATATGTATATGTATAACTGATTCACTTTGTTATAAAGCAGAAACTAATACACCATTGTAAAGAAATTATACTCCAATAAAGATGTTAAAAAAAAAAAAAAAAAAAACAAAACACTGGTAGACCATAAGCCATGAAACACATTTCTCCTTGTGATGTTCATGGGTGTGAGCTTGTTTGACATGTACTTACTGAAGTTATCAAGCTGTTTGGCTTGCAATTAGAATGTTCCTCACAATGAAAACTAGCCCATGGGCCAACTAGCCCTTGAAACCTCATAAGTAGAATTGGACCTAAGCTTCTCTCCCAGAAGAAGGAAACAGAATGTGTTTATATGATTATGAGTGCAGCGTAATGAAGGGCAGTTGTTTGGATCCAGTAATTCTTTAAAGATCATTTTCATTCATCCACTAAGTCATTCATTCATTGACAAGAATTAGCACCTACTAAGTGTCAGACATTGTATAAGGTTTTCTTAGTGACAGAATATAAGAAACTAACGATCCATTCAAAAATATTTTGTTAAAAATTGTTTACCTAAGCTTGTGCTTAAGATTTTTGTGAGATTGATTTTTCCTTGCCACAAACACAATTTTACCTGCTTGGATAGAAAGAAAAGAAAGATAAGAAAGAGCAGATTAAAAAGAATATAAGAAAACCATTTTCTACAATTCCTCCACTAAAGGATATACATGTATATTTATATCCCATATATATATTTATGTGTGTATATACATATACACACATATATACAGAAATAATTTATATATATAAAGTACTTTATATGTGTTTGAAAAGTATAGAAAAACTTTACTACTACAAATATTTAGGTTTTATATATATATATCATAAATATATTTATGCTAAATATTTGTAGTAATATAGTTTTTCTATACTTTTCATCAGCCAATCAGGACTGAGTCTGTCTACATATGAATAAAGATGTCATAAGGAACAGTTTTTATGATATGAGCCATAGTTACTGTTGCTATGGAATTCCCTCCAACTCCCCATGTTCACTCTGGTCTGAAAGGCATCTGTTAGATTCAGACCTAACACACAAAACCCCAACACTGTTAGGAGGTTTGCAGAATTGCTAAGATTAAAAACAATATGGTACATGAATATGTGAACAGGATAGCTCTTTTTCTGAAAGAGTTGTGGATCTTTATTCTGCTTTAGAGACAAGTGTCAGAACATATATTTTGTGATACAAAGGCTCAGAATGGAAAAGAAATTTTGAAAGACAAGAATACCGCACTATATCTTGAAAGCCCAGGAGTCTTTTTTTTTTTCTTTTTAAATCCCTCCTCCCTCCTTTCCCTCAAGGTTTTTAGAGTAAAAGCAAAAGACTATATTATGAATTGAAATACTGAGGAATAGGAGAAAATAAACACAAGGAGAGAATAACTATCAGGGCTGCCATCTGACATCATGCTACCTGCAAGTGAATCTACCCCAGTCCCTTGTGTTTCTTCAATGCATTGCATGATTTTAACAGTCAAGGTGTCTAACTTTTAGCTTCCATTGTGCTTTTGGTGTAGCCAAAAGCAATTCCTAGGTCAAGTGCTTTTCTTTTTACCTTTCCTCAAAATTTTAACAGCTAATATGAAATACCAAAACACCACTAATTGAAAACTGATTTTGGAACCAATTACAAAGCCAGATCAGTTGAGAAGAACACATAGAGAAGTTTCATCAACTACCTCTGTCCCCACTGGAAGTCTCTGTTAAATTTCTCTGCCTGGGGCCTAAGTAGTAATTCTCAGCTCTCTTGCAATCCAAAGAAAAAATAATTTGCAAATTTAGCTATTGGACCTTAAGGAACAACTTTACTAACAGGACTTTAATTCCAGGGTTATCACAGATTCAATTAATTATATCTTTGAAAGGATAATGTAAGTCAGATTTATTAAGTTATGGCCAAAGAAAAATATTTAATAATGTCTTATATTTTCCATGAATTCTAAAATTCTTGGGTGTCAGACTAAAAGTTTCACATAATAATCATAAGCTGTGGGATTTATCATTCTAATTTAACAGATGTGAAAAATGAGGAAGATAATGTGACTAGGGCTCAAATCCAAAAAGAGTTATCTGATATACAAGGCTGGATTTCCCATTACAATACTTACCCTTTGTTGAGAATTTACTGTTTTCATGCTCTGTGCTAAGTGTTTTATGTGCATTGTCTCATTTAATGATTACATAAACTCTATGGTATAGTTGCAATTACTTCTCATTATTTTATAGATGATAAACCTGAAGCTTAGAGAAGTAAATTAATATCCCCTATGCCATACAACTAGTGAAGGTTAGAGCAGGATCTTAGCCAGTCTTTGACTCTGCACTCTTCATTCTCATCCACCAGACAGTGCCATTGCCACTGTTTCATCTGTGTTTGAAAATAGAGTTCATATAGATTGTTTTTAGTAACAGAATGGGTATGTGGAAACTGAGAAGCAATAAGGGAGGTAAAATGTAGCATAGTGCATAAGTATTTCAATTCAACATTGAGAAAGACATAGGAGAGTGAATCCAATTCCCCAGAGTGCTGGGACTCCTCTCTGTTTGTTAGGGTAGAAGGATATGTGGTTGAAAAGGTGGGCCAAACAAAGTCCTAAGTTTTCCAGTGAGTTCTATCCTGATTCTTTGTGTGTACTTGGGGAATGTCAAAGACATATATAGAGCTATGTATGGCAGAAAGGAGTTAAAGCAGACCATGCTCACTCACATACTTCCAAAACAAAAGAGAGATTTTCCAATTGGTGTAGCCTTGCTAAATATGCCAAAGACGTGCAAAGCATAACTTTTTCTACAAAAGCATCCTAAATATTTATATTAGAGATAGGGAAGGTACAATCCATACACATCAAACCAGACCACTAGTATTTGTCTCTCAAACCAGCCAGACAGTAAGGTATGTAAGAGTTCAGATAGCCACATTCAGATAGCGAAAAGCAGGAAGCTGATAGATACCATGAGTATCAAGGATGATCTGAAAATGTTGAATTAACTGATAATTTTTGGATATGCTATTTTCTTAAATCCTTTAACAGATGGTCCTTTCCCCACTAGCTGCAGCAGCATCTATCACAAAGTCGAAAAAAGTCTACTTTAGGTGGATGGCTCCATCCACCTAAAGTAGAAATTTCTCTAAGTATAGATGATAATTTGTGATGAAAGCAAGTACAGTAGTGAGGGATCAAGCTTGTCCCTTTGCGTTTGACGATACAAGGAAATTAGGTTGCAGCCTCCAATTTTGCCCAGTGCTTAAATGTACCAAGAACTTATTTGAAGAGAAAAGGAAAATATGGTAGCAAGTTTTTTACTTCATGCATTTAGTACATGTGTCTTGCTTGGTTAATGTTAACTTCTGAAAGATTCCATCCTCATACCCTGATGCCAATCAGATGGGTCTGACTCAGATGCACAAGAACACAAACCTTGCACTGATCTATGACTAAATCTTACCATAATTTACTATTAAAATTGAGCATTATCACACATTATTAGTAAAATTACTCCCTTGAAAGAATGGCTGCATGAAACCTCCCCACCTAGTCCCATGGTTAGCTTAATGAAATCCCTTCAGGTTTTGCTGGGCAATCTTTACTTTTTCAGGAGAATTCAAATAGCCAGGTAAGTGCAAAGACATTAACTTAAAAGGCTGCTTAGATTCCGATGATATTTTTAAGTTGATGAGAGACAGGATAAAGAATCTATTTTGAAACATTTTGGTTTAGAAAAAAGCTTGACCGTTAATCAAGTTCTTAAAAAAAAACAAAAGAAAACACAGTAACCTCAAGATACCAAAATAATAAAATTAATACTGACTTCAATGTACTAGAAAATTAAAATAATAACAAATATTTATTAAGAACTGAATACATACCAAGGACACTGCCAATATTTCCATGGCACTCAATTTCACACTTCTGTGTAGTAGGGACTATCACTGGCCTTATTTCACCACTGAGGAAACTGAGGCTCAGAAAAGTGAGGTTAATTATGCAAAGTCACAAAGTAAGTATCAGAGTTAAGATTGAATCCAGTTATTCCAGATCAAGAGCTCATTACTTAAAACAATAAAGTGATTTGAGTCTTTTTGAGGAAAAAAATCAAAAAGAAAAATGTTCTATTAGGTCTAGGATGCTATAATCCCAATTCAATAAAAGGATGCCTGAAAATCATCTATAATTAAAGGGCTCTACTGAAACTAAATCAGTGTTACAGAGACAAAAAATATTAATGGATTATTATATCCTGCTCATATTGCAAAGAATTTTATTTATAAAGTGCCAAAGAGCTATGTTAAGATGTAGATTTCCCTGTAAGAGTGAATAGAAGTGAAGTAAGTATATTTCCAAACTCTTAAGTGCCCTTCTCAGAGGTAAATCGAAGTCATATGTGTAGAGCAATGACATAAGATTACTAGGCTTACAATGTCAGGAAAACTGCTTAACCTTTTTAAACTTATTTCTTTGTTGTTACAAACACACACATCCTATTCTACTGTCTAAAGTGTTGTGAGGGTGTCATAAATGTCTAGTGAAGGAGAGATCTGCTGGCAGTAATAGTAAAATAAGTAATTTGGCCCCACCCATTCACTGAAAACAACTAGAAAATTTGAATTTAAAAGCTCTGCTCAAAAGCATCAGCTTGGTGATAAGACAATGAGGACTGAATGGATCAAGATGCTGGAGACAAGGAAACACAAAGAAATAGCTCAACATTTGGGCTATATTTTCCCTAGGGCAAGGGCATCTGCACATTCTGGACAAGGCAGCTGAATAGCTGAGAAGTTGAGCAGAGTTTTGGACAGACCCCAAGGCTCAGGGGATGAAAATTGGAGCTCAGCAACACTCCCTACACACACACACACACACACACACACACACACACACACACACACACTCAGGACATTGGGTTAAGAAGTCTAAAGTTTACACTCCAGGAGTAAAGGTAAGTCAAAACTAGATTGACCTTTACAATAACTGAAGCCCTTATTGGATACAGGAAATAAAGGGCTTCTAGTGCACCAAAGGCAGGGGTTCTGTTGGAAGAGCACACAGTAGGGGATCTTAGGTGCTGTCAATACTTTATTCTTGGCCTGAGTGGTGTTTACAAGAATTATTGACTTCATGACAGCTTATTGGTCTATACACTTATGATTTCCATGCTTTTCTCTACTAGTTTTATCTTTCAGTAAAAGCATTTTAAAGATATTTATGACAGGGACATAGTAAAGAGGCAAAGTAGGTAATTAAATTGTTAATCCCACTTAGGGATCATAAGTAAAGAAAAAAGTATAGGAGACCCTGTAAGTTAGTAATCACTCAAGAAAGCAGATTTGTTTAACCACAAAACCAAGCAGGCTAGCTTAGTAACAAAACCATGCAACAGAAGCATGAGAAATTCCCCCAAACAATAAAACAATGGTGGAATGAGACCCACATACTGCCCAGTAAGGTCAGTAAGTTAACGATTCCTAGGACATGCTTCTCTGTGCACACTAAAAACAAGAAAAAAAAAAAAAAGGAAAGGTGACATTATCCTGAAACCTGAGATGATTTACCATATTTTAGTATATGTTACTGCCTTCTGGTGCATTTCCATTGTGCTGTGACAGTCCCAGTTTGACCACGTAGGAACAAGAATACTCCCCCGCCCGACATGGAGGAGGAACTGATGATGGAAGCATACCATCTAATGAAGAATGAGGAAAAAAGTGATCTTTTCCCCCTCCCCACTTTTCCTTTGATTATAAAACTGTAGCCAACTAAGTTCTGGGTGTGGCACTCCCTTGTACACCCACTTGTATCTCTCACAAGCATCCTATACTAATAACTCTTTCTTTCCCTGTCACTATACCTCTTGCTGATTTCTTTCTGCACCAAGACAGAGGAACCTATGCTCTACTAAGTACTGAGACCCATTCTGTCAGTTTCATTTATATTTAAGGCAAAAACAAACAAACAACCAGAAAAACACTTGTAATAATCTCTGGCATGTTAGAAGTTTATTATTTCTATGGTATTTTAAAAAATTTTGTCAGTAGTTTAGATAGATAGATAGATGATAGATAGAATATCTACAATACCAAGCTTTTAGAAAAAAACAAACACACAATAAGTAAATAAACACAATAAAATACCAGTATAAATCCTGAAAATTCATGACTGTGTAATACTGAACTGAGGTTTCTGCTTCTTCCCTAGAGTTTGATAACGTGAGCCACAATGTTCACTGATGGCAAATTACAAGACAAAGAATTCATGACTGTGTACACTGCTGCCAGGTATGAAAAAAGAGAGAGAGAAAGTGCAAAGGAAGGAAGGAAGAAAGGAAGGATGGGAGGGAGGGAGGGAGGAAAGAAGCCTTCTGAAAACCGGATCCCTGGAGCACTGAAACCATTCTATTTTCAGTAAGATGTCCAGGCTCCCAGTATACCCATTTCCAAAGACTTTTCAAGGGCCTGGCTTCCTCCTAGAGAGTCACATCATGTGTGCATACCTAATTTTTCAAGAATCTCACTGAGCACAATCCATTAATGGGAAATCCTCTTGCCAAGGTTTCAGAATTAAACAATATAATGACCTTATTTTTTTTTCTTTTAAAAGTCTCCATCTGTCTTAATCAGATTTAGTAGAGACAGGGACAAACTAATCTCCTAGAAGAATTTAATGTGAGGTAGAAAGGAAATGCTATCTATCCCTACCATCCTAAACAGCCAGAAGAGAGCTACCTTCTCTCATCCTGACTCCCAAGATTCTGTCAATTTCTACTCAATTGTTGAAACTTTTCCTTTTTTCAGACCATAACTTTGTGCTTTTAGAAGGTAGCATTCTTGAACGCTTTTATTATCGTCTTTGGAAACCAGGTAAACTGAAGCCCTAATACCAGCTCTGCCAGCTGTTCTATTTTTAGATATCAAGCACAGGACATCAATAAGCCTCACTTTCGGAATCTGTTAAATAGGCATAATCACCAATGTCCCAGGGTTAATGTTAATGCATGAAGAGCAAACATTTCAGGGCCTGGAACATGAAAATCTCAGCAAATGCTATTATGCTATTTCCTTCTGCTTCTCTCTCATTTTACTTGTTTTTTCAAAAGGCTGTATTTGTGATTGGCTGTGCTATTATATTCCAAGGCAACCAGTTGATTCAATCAATGTAGATTTTGAATTACACTCAAACCATACCTCATGTTGCATTATGGATCAAATAGAATGCTTGATGATTTGGAATTGAGGCTACGTGGGCTGTGTGGTGAGCAAGATGACCTTGACATTTCCCTCAGTTTGACTAAATTTTAGAAGACAGGGTTTTCTGACTGTAAGCTCCTGACCTCCCCCTTTTTAGCATTTGCTTTAGAAACCTGTGATTGTAAATCCTTTCCTTACTACTTAGAGACATAAATCTTTTGAGAAAGTTTCTTGCCAGTTTTACATACCAGTAATGTCTTTCTCAAAGACCTGGGAACCATTTCTTTGAAATGTAATCATCAAAGAAAATAGTGCCTCTATCTCCCAGTTTCTGTGAGAAGGTAGGGGCTTAACTTACTCCAAATTATAAAACTACATCCAGTCATTAATATATGAGAAAAATGAGAAAATTTCCTTCTTTTAGGTAAAGCCAATTAGCAAACATAGATGACCTAGCTTCCTAGGGAGTTGGGTATTTCTGTGTATTCAGATTTGGTCTATGTTCTCTCCCCTTTTTCTGACAATAGTATTGGAATACAATCAACTTCTGTCTACTGATTTTGTCCAGTATGATTTCCTTCTTTAACCATGGACACATAATTTTTTGCAAATTGATATTAGTCATGAATTAGTATACTCCTGTAATGATTTATTCATATCTGTATACCTGTAAACTTATCAGAGTTTCTTAGACAGAAAGACTATAAACAATCGTAAAGGAAGAGTACAAGATATAAATCAAAAGATATGTCTTTGATTTAATGTATCAGTGAATTTGGAGTTAGTGTGAGTTTTTCCCTTCATCCATCCATCAATCAATCAATCAATCAATCTCTCTTTCTCACTTTCTCTCTCTCTCCTTTTATTCTCTTTCCATGAATGCATTTATTTCCAAAGTCAAATGTAAGAGGTAGTTAAAAATAAATAAACACACATGCATGGTACACAGACAAACAATTCAAGTGAAACATATATTTTAAAATAGTATTTTTTAAAATAGTGTAATATTAGTAACATACCATTTAATATGTGGCTCACTAAGTGTTCAGCACCTCAAGCAGGTTCTGCTCTATTGTTTTTCACAGTCAGGTAAAGTTTCTTTCCCCTACCTTTAACTCATTTCCTATAAAAGTGCTGATTATCCAAAAGAAGAGTTTAATTCTGCTTTCTAAATGCAGATAGTATCAGCCATCTTGAAATGTCTGTTTGCTCAGTTGCTTTTCAGCTGTAATACTGTCATAAATACCTTCCAATATACTTTTATTCCTAAGAAGTGATGTATTAATAATTAGTGAGTTAACCTGTTCCATCTGTCACATCAGATTCTTTCCTTTCAAAATAGGAACTTATGAAGAGACTGTGCAGAATTTATAGGCTCTCTCTCTCTCTCTCTCTCACCCTCTATCTCTTTTTTTAAAAATTTGTTTTATTTTATTTTTTTAACATCTTTATTGGAGTATAATTGCTTTACAATGGTGTGTTACTTTCTGCTTTACAACAAAGTGAATCGGTTATACATATATTCTTTTAATATGACTCTCACTTAAATTCTTTACTAAGCAGGCAGAGTTGTATCTAATATCCATGAGATGTTATTACTTTAAAAGAAAAAAAAGGAGGTAGAAATCAATGTCTGTTTGTTCAATAACAAGGCAAAAGTGAAGAGAACACATTTGGAAACAGCAGGTGAGGCTTTCAATTTGGAAAGCAATCAGAATATCAGTTGTCTGCCTTCAAGGGCAGAGCTCATAGCTAAATACAAATAGAGGGGGGAGATCTGAATGCAGCTCTTTTTTATTTTGAGTTTCACACATTTACAAAGACATTCCTGAATTCCTACTTATATTCTGATTCTGAATGCTAATGCAGTGAGTCCCAGCTTTGATTGTTAACAGTCTGCCTAAGACTTGTTGCTTGCTTCTTGATATATCTTATCAAATTTCAAACTTACCTCAAAATTAAGAAATATGACTTTAAAATATGGGCACATATTAGCCATCCAAAAAAAGGCCCACTGAGCCCTGAAATTCAGTAAACATTTACAGAGTCCCTACTCTTTGCCAAGCAGTGTAGCAGGCATTGAGGATACAGAGATGATTTGCTTACAATGAATGTCAGTGGTGTATTTTTAAAAGTTAAACCTGAATGTGGATTAAACCCAGAAAAATACTATGCTGTACATAATGTTAGGACCTCCTTACTTCCCCAATATACTAAAAAAGACAAGCTTATCTTTTGTTAAAAACAAGATAACTAACCCAAAATAGAGTCACTTAAGCTAAGCCTCCTGTCAACAACTGAGACTTAACTTAATTACGGTTTTGGATCTCTGAGAAATGGAATGTTAAAGAAGTCAATCAGAAATTTCCTGATCAGCACTAGTTAGGTAATCTGTTTGACAGATGCTTGCTATCTCTAAAGGAGAGTAACGTTGCAATAACCAATCTACTTTTTTCCTAATATAACTTCCTTGTCCCTAATCCCTTCAGCCTACAAAAGTCTTTCATTTTGTACGAATCCTAAGAGCTCCTTTCTATCTGTGAGATTGAATGCTGCCTGATTCGAATCAATTTTTGCTCAAATAAACTCTTACAATTTTTAATATGCCTCTTTTAACAGTTCTGTTGTCAGAGAGGAAACTGAAGGAGACCTGTGAAGGCCCCCAGAAGCAAAAAGCAATCAGTAGTAGGTACCTGTTGAGTTCCTTGAGTTCACTGCTTTCTCACTGCCTCTGGAGATACTAAGTCACCCTTGGATCCTAGCTCTGCAGTTTTTGCATTATGAGGTTTCAGACTTTATTTGAGCATTTCCTTTTCTGGACTGAGTCTGAAAACTTACCAGAGTTGAACTGGGTCTAACTTAATTTGGACTGAATCCAGTGTGAGGCCTCAGATAAATAAAAACATTTTTGAAGACTAAACAAGCAGGCTAAACTAACCAAGGATAATCTTGAATCACTGTGGCCACAGTGGAGGAGTTTTATCCTAGGTAAGCTTATCCATTTATGAGGTGCTCTAGAGAAAAAGGGATCTTAGCCAACTATTCATAAAGGGTACAGGGAAAATTATTTTCCTCCTCTAAATGTGAAGAGGATGAGACTCACTGGGACAACTCACTAACACTAGAGCCTGCAGATGGGATTCTGGGAAAACCGGCAGAAGCCAGCAAAGAGTGAGATTGCTTGCCAAAGTCAGCTCTCATCTTTATCCGTTGTGCCTAGTTAAGAAAGGTAGGTAAAATTTCATGTTGCCCCTTTCTTTCAAAATTCATATTGGCAGGCAGAAAACATTTGTCAGAATTAGATCTTTGAATTTTGACTTGTGAATTTGCTTTCGGGTACCCATTTGTTGTCCATCCTTTCTCCCCAAGGGAGAGCTATTGCTTTCTTGTTTGTTCATTTTGAGTCCTGATAACTTGGCTTGGCAACTGTCAGGTTGTGAACCCCCAAAATATGGCCGAACAGAAATGTGAAGTGCACCCCGTTTGTGGCTAGATATGGCCAGACAGAAATGTGGGTTAGGCTCCATTTGTGGCTAGGGTCCTACCACTGTTGCCAACTCTCAGAAGAATTGACAATGTGTTTTTTGTTTTTATTCCATTCATCTGTTTATTTTTTCAGCAATTCCACACTATTTTATTATCAGTATATGTATAAGAAAACTTGCTATCTGATGGTACAAGTTCCCTAGCATTTATTTAAGTTGTTCTTTCTTTTGGTTTATCTGTGAGAGTTCCTCTGGATCTTGGTAGAGTAGTATCTTTTGCACTCTCTTTGGGGAAACTCTTGCATTCATGGTGTTCTTCAAAACTACCAGGAATATATACTGTTTGTCTTGGCTGAAACCTGACAAAAATACTTGAAAGAATTTTTTTTTTAATTAGCTCCATGGTCACATGTTGGCCAAATTGGAAGCTGATAGTCAAAGACTGATGGCAACTTTTTTTAAAAACTAAGCTAAAAATGAAACTGTGAACTCAGAGGGAAATAAAAACATTCTGAAACCTTTGTGAAAAGACTTACTAAAACATTCCAAAGACACACAGGTCTAAATCTAAAACATATCAGTTATTTGGGTTTACATCTTAGTTGAAGATCTTCTGATACAAAGACTCAAACTGAAAATTTGTTTGTCTCTTGATATTCGGGCTGCAACAGAATTCTTTGGGGAATAAAAATCAATTGTAGTTGTCTTACAAATCTAATGTTTATGAGAACAGAAATGTGGCTCTAGAAACAATTCAAAGCCCACTTATCCTTTTTTACCAATTCTCAAACTTCCCTATTCATTTCAAAAAGCTTGCAGATATTGTAAAAGATCTAGATTTAGGAAACAAAAATCCTTCTTAGTTAAACTTACATTCTTTCTCTATGCCTTTTGAGATGTAAGTTATTCTACTTGGTCTTCTCCAGAAACCAAGGAAATTCTTACCAGAAGAAATACATAAATAAATAAATAAGACCATTTTTAAAACTAGGACTGTGAAAATCTTAATAATATCTTCCACAAATATTAAAGTTTTAGCCATTTGAGCATGTAGCCTTAACTTGCTCCATTTGTCAGAAACACAATTTGGATCTAATTGTTCTTTTAAAAAGTCATGAGTTTTGCATTATTACCTGTCTGTTGGCTAAAATTTTGAAACAAAAGTTGATTGTGTCTATCTTTATGTTTGTAGATGTCTATGTGTGTATGTTATAAATGTGTTTTTTTTTTTCTTACCTCCAGATGTATAGCCAAAATTAATTTGTAAAGAGCTCTATTTAATTGGCTTAAAGAAAGTTAAACATTTATATAGATCAGGTATACTTTCAGAAATACAGAACTTAATCCAAATGTTTTCCAAGTTCATGTGATCTAGAATAATCTCCAGTAAATAAAAGCTAGTTTAAGTATGTTGGTTTAATTAAAACAGACATGTCTTTAGAACTATCAATATAAAATATACTGCAGATATGCAACTGTTATTCTACCTAGGTTTAAAGTCAAATAAGCTCATGCTATCTCTCTTACAGGGTTTATCAACAAGAAAGATAACTTAAGATGATGGTTAGTTGTTTAATGTCTCATGAACTTCTCATGAGTAATCTAAACATGATTGTTAAGAACAAGTAAATTAAACAGATTATGATAAAAGTTTATAAATAAACTTTACAACAATAATTATGTTTTATGGTACATTTACTTAAAAATATTTTCCAAAATCTTTTTGGCAACCTGAAACATTAAAGTTATACTGAGGTAAGTTAAATGATATATATTCATTGAATATCTAGATCATTTTCAAATAAGATAAAGTACTAAAATATGAATTATTGAACACAAGTTTACCTACTTTTGGCTTTTTATTACAAAGGAACAAAAGTTTTTGGGTTTATCAGTAAGTATGTGCCACAAGTTCTACATTGAAAAGTTCACTGTGAGGAAGATTATACTTCTAGAAATTATAAAATGTACGTATAAATTTACCAATCTACAGAATGCTGGTGTAACAGATATTCCACAATTGCTTACTTCTTAGTTTCCACCAGGAATAAAGGATTCTAAGTGTTAAGAATTCTATTCATATAAGTAATTAAAATTACCTAGAAATAATGAGTGAAAGGAGACTGTTTGAAAAGTAGCTAAGGAAAGTAAAATGATTGATTGTTCCAGAAAGAGAAAGAGGATGAAACATGGTACAATATCTGAATTGATATTAAAAAAAACCTTCTAGATTGGTGAAAATGAAAACTTGGGAAAGGAATTTAATTTGTGGTCAAGCTAGTTAAGATTGAAATGATATGGGGATATATGTAATGTATAACTGATTCACTTTGTTATAAAGAAGAAACTAGCACACCATTGTAAAGCAATTATACTTCAATAAATATGTTTAAAAAATTGGAATGGCTTTATTTGTTGTTTTAAAATCAAGTGTACACTGGTGCAAAATTAGAAATTGGTTTTCTCTCTGTTAAAAGTACAATTTTTTTTCAATTATTTGTCTGCTCTTAATAAGAAATTGTAAATGAAGGTTTTCTTTACTTTGAAAGTAATCATCCTGGACAGCAAAGGTTTTTTGTCTTACCAAAATAATTTACAGTGCTCATGTTGTCTTTATCAGGTCTTCGATTACTTTAGACAACCAAGTCTTCTCATATTTAAAGAACTAAGGTTTCTTTATAACTATGCAACCTCTGTATTTGACTTTAACATCTTCTGTTGTCATTTTGGTTATATAGATACTTAAGTATTATTTCATAATGATCTGTGATCCTATTTAATCAAATGTTCAAACTTTTTGACATTTTTACAACTTCCCCAAATCAAAATCTAAATGAAATTTTTTGACTTTAAATAACTGTGAGATTTCCCAGAGGGGTCCTGGAAAATCTCAAAGGATTTATCTCTCACCTTGTAAAAGAGTGATATTAAACTAATTAGGTTTATTTGACAAGTTAAATTACATAGGAGCATTGTCAAATAAGTGATGATAAACCTTAGGTTATATGTGTATAGATGCATGTTAGTAATATGTGTTCTAGAAGTTGCATGAAATTTCTAAAATTTCTTATGTGTACTGGTTTAATGTTATCAGTCATAATTTCAGTTTTCATCTTAAAATACATGTCACAGAAATAACTAAATTCCCTTGTCAATTTCATTATAATTAATTCTCAACATATCTTTAACCATGGGCATTTCTACATCTTTTGTCATTTATAAACAATTATTGTTTTACTCTGTTTCTTTTACAAAAGTGTGATTCATGAAAAGGACCCTATCAAGTACACTTGACAACTGACATGGCTGTCAAATTACAAGGTACAGAAGCCTGGGTGAATATTTCACAATTAAAGAAGGTTCCACACAATATCAGTTCCTGTGCAAATGCTGGAGACCTCAAAATCAAATTGTCTAGTAAAAGAAGTAGTGGACATTAAAATAGACCACTTTCTTCCAAGATGTCAGATTGAGAACATTTCTTTCCATTCCTCCTTTCCTCTCTGATCATTCTTTTTCTAGTTCTTATATTATGAAGTTCTTTATGATTCTTTTTTCACTTCTTGTTTTGCTCTGGGCTGGCATATATCTCAAGCCATTGCAAAGAGATTACCTCCAAATCTCCAAATGACTGTTGAATTTGCCATGATGTTAGTAATCCTGTAGTTCTTCATACCATATACTTCTCCTTTTGTCTAATGCCTCTGTTACTCTGGAATAATCTCCTCCCTTTATCATCAGGCTCCCTAATGCCAAGGTTTATTTTCCTGTCTTTGCTTAATAATTCCAAGGCCAGAGAACATTGCCTCTTGGTTCTGGACAAAGAAAAGGACATGAGGCAAAAGCAACAAGAATAAAACTCCTTGTGCCATCTACAGAACTTAAATTTTATTGGTCTCCATGGCTGTTATCTTTCCAGTTCTGAGTCACAGGCTCAAACAGGAATTACCAAGAGGTATTCATTATTGAAAATTCACTTCCTTTGGCATATCCCTATTCCCTGGCTAGTAGTAAGTGAAAATGAGGCTATGATCACAAACCTCTCCTTAATTCTTGAAAAGATTTCAGAATCTGCTACTAAAGAAATAACTGTCCAACAGAAATCCTTAGACTCTCT
Source organism: Kogia breviceps (assembly GCF_026419965.1). Lineage (NCBI taxonomy): Eukaryota > Metazoa > Chordata > Mammalia > Artiodactyla > Physeteridae > Kogia > Kogia breviceps. The sequence goes on from NC_081328.1 coordinate 29,877,229, forward strand.
ATCCAAAGTTGTCCTTGATAATAGGATAGCTCTTGATTATCTTTTAGCTGAGCAAGGTGTTTGTGCTATGGTCAACACCACTTCTGCACTTGGACTGACACATCTTAAGGAGTTGAGACTTAGCTATATAAGACAGTTGGCTTAAGAAAGTGACTTTCAATGGGGCCCTTTTTTGACTTATTTAATTCTGATTGGCTTGGGTCTTGAAGACCATGCTCCAAAAATACATAATCATAGTAGTCTCCCTAGTGTGCTATATTATCTATAAAGCATTAGATTCATGTTTGCAGCCTCTACTCACCAAGCAAATGATCTCCCTAAAAATAGAATGTCAGAAAAGAAACAAAGAGAATGACCAACTTAAAGAATGTGAACGTGACATCACAATCTTTGAGTGCCACACAAAGAGTCAGTAAAAACTGGAAGAACTCCAGAGTGGTAGCTGAGAAAATTCCTTATGCCTGTTTTTTAGCTGTTTTTGTTAAAAAAAATTATATCTCTCAGTTATGTTAAGAATCTAATCAAAACGGGGGAATTCTTAAAAACAAGACAACAGGCCCAGAATGGAGTTGCTTAGACTAAGGCCTACAACACCAAGCTGAGGCATTTATAGTGTTGGATCTCCCAGAAAATGGAATCTTAAAGCAGTCAATCAAGAAATGCCTGATCAGCACTAGTTAGGTTCTATCTCATAGACTCCTGTCATCCCCTAAAGGGAAGTAACTTTGCAATACTATTCTATTTTTTTTTGGCCGAATATAACTTCCTTGTTCCCACTCCCTTTTGTCTATAAACGTCTTTTCATTTTGCACAGCTCCTTTGGAGCATCTTTCTATCTGTTAGATTGAATGCTGCCTGATTCGAATCATTTTTATTATGCCTCAGTTTATCTTTTAACACTGTTAAATTAATTCATATAAAATAAAATAGGTTAAACTATTTAGTGTTTATTTATTTATTTTTTGGAGATACATGCATCATATAAGCAGCATCGGAGCCATGAGTTAACTAAGTAAAGAGAAGGGGAGGGGTTGCAGTGTTTTTGCAAGCTCTTCATGACTATAAGAAAATATCTAGTTGGACTTGGAATAAAATGTGAGAATTGAGCATTGATTTCCTTCCTGCAACATTTTAAGAACATTATTTTCAACACTATTTGCCAAAGGCAGCCTCTGATTTCTTCAGCTAAAAGGAGGCAACCTTATGATTTGAACCCAGAATGTATATATTCTGTTTGCCAGGTAAACACATCACAAATACAGAAACACTTGTTCCTATATAGATTTTGATAGAAACTAAAAGCAAAGAGAAAAGATGAGATTTAAGGCCTTTGATAACTCACATATTGTATCTGTGGGGGATCCAGGAAAGAAACAAAGGACACAGTAGAATAGGAGTAACTGAGAGGAGTTGAGAAAGGTATTATTTATAAAGATACAGCCAGAGTTAAATAAAAACAATGAGAGAGGAGAGGAAAAAGGAGAAGGGAAGTATATTAGATCTTAAGGAGGCAAGAGGAGGGAGGAATTACTGAAAAGGATGACAACCTGATAGTACTGTGACTTTTAGGAGAGAGACATAGTCAACTTTTACCAGGGAGGAACCAGGACAATCCTATCCTCACTCTTCTGCTTCCCTTTGGATTCTGCTGCTGTCTTTCATTGACTGAATCCAACAGGGAGACAGAGGGAAAGAAGCTCATTGATGCTACCCAAACAAGTGAGTCTTTCAGGAACAGAGAAGGGTGGAGAAGATTGGGTCGAGAGAGGCAAACAGAAAATGTCCAGAACAGTCCACACTTTGACCTTTAGCGTCCACTTTTGTCTTTTGTCCAGATGAGGGTACCCAAAGTCTCATCAGTTACTGTATCATCACAGAACAGTATCGTTTTTTTCATACTTTGAACTGCAACAGAAGACCTTTTTCATTTTTAGAACTCTTTAAATAATTAAACAGGAAAAAAAGAAGGAAACAGAAACATTAATCTAAAATATAGTTATTACAGTCCCTATCTCCATATCTGTTCTATATATGATCCCAGGGCTTAATTTGATAATCAGTCTTCCTTCTCCAACCAGTCTTTACATGTTGATACCTTCTGACAGCATCTTTTCTAGAAGGATTATTTACTTGGTGCATTCTTTATCAAAATTTTAATACTATTGTCATAGCCTGTTTGAGCTGTTATAACAAAGTACCATAGATTATAGATCTGTTGGCTTAGAAACAGCAGAAATTTATTTCTTACAATTCTGGAGGTTGGAAAATCCAAGATCAATTTGCTGGCAGATTCTGTGTCTGCTGAGGGCATGTGTCTCGGTTCGCAGAGGGTGACTTCTCACTGTGTACCACGTGTTAGAAAGGACAAGGAGTATAACTGATTCACTTTGTTATAAAGCAGAAACTAACACACCATTGTAAAGCAATTATACTCCAATAAAGATGTTTTAAAAAAATCAGGGAAACACAATAAAAGAATAAACTACTGATATAATGATATGTGCCCAAATGCCAGATACCAAAGAATACACACCGTGTGTTTCCATGTATGTCATATATATTGATAGAGGTCAGTTTAGGTGTTGCCCTGAGGGAGTATGGAACAGAAAGAAGTAACAGAGAACATTGTAGGGTGTTAGAAATATTTTATAATATCTTGACCTGGTGCTGGATACATGGGTGCATAGAGATGTAAAACTTCAGTTATTAGCAACACAATTGGTGTTTATTCTTTGTATACATACATTTAAAAAAACACAAAAAACAACAACTCCAGTAGGTTAATTAGGCTGTCAGTTGTATGAAGTAAATTTTGGTCAAGGAATAGCCAAGGTAGTAATGCAGTAATAAGTTATAAATGTGCTCACTGTGCTCTAGAATGTCACGATTGGAATACAAGAAATATGTGTAAGAAAAAAGACCAATATTCAATATTGATGGTTGAATGAGCTGAATAAATTAGATGACTCTCCTTTCAATTTAAAAAGTTTGCCAGTGTTTGGATACCTTTGAACAAAGAAAAAATGGAAATAAAATTTTTATTAAGCATAAAAACAAAGAAAGAAAGAACAAGGACTCTCTCTGGTGTCCTTTTTATAAGGGTGTTAATCTCATTCATGAGGGTTCTGCCTTCATGGCCTAACTACTTCCTAAAACTCCACTTCCTAATATCATCATAATGGGAATTAGGTTTAAACTTATGAATTGGGGGTGGGGGTCACAAATATTCAGAACAAAGCAACTGTGAAGTCTAGATACTTAGTCCTAGGAATCTAGAGTACTGCAATTTTCCAGTGTCCAAATACAATGGGCAGAGTAGTAAGGGGCAATCTAGTGTTTCCATAGAGTTCCCAGACATAGTATTCTTTGCTCTCATCATATGAAAGCAACCCAAATTCTCTCAAATAAATTACTCAAACTCCTACATCTCTGTTGTCTGAAGAATCCAAAATATATAGGAAAGAGTCCAGAGGCCAGGTCTTAGCTCCTTATTTAACAGAACTATGCTATGAAGCAGAAATATTTCTATCTTGAGACTAGGGTTTCTAACCCACTCAGGCGAACTTTGTTGAGATAGAAAGCAAGAATTATTTAAGTAAGTTATAGGTGTAGCAGTGATGGTGTCAATATCACCTATACCTGTTGTTTCCCAACTAAGCATTCAGGTTTAGATGTTACCATATGATAGCTATTGATTGAAAACTTACATCCCATGATAGAACCCCAACCTCATAGAGTGCTACCTGCAAGATGGTACCCCAATTTATCCTTTAGCAGACCATTCTACTATTCTACCAAGCCAGCTCTCTCTGGTTAATAAGACATAAGGGAAGATCAGTGGTTTCTATGAAATGCACATTTTGCTTCACTTTTTTTCCCCATAAAATGCATTTTCTGATGATCAACAATATTGTACATCAATGAATAATGCATTCTGCAATCCACAAATAATGATGGCAGAATTGCAGTGATTGGGCAAGGTAAATCTGTACCTGGAGAGTAAAGGTCTAACCTTATAATGATAAAGATGACAAATCACTGTTCTTTCCACAATGAAAAGGAATGGTGCTAATCTAGGGCTTAACATTGGCTTTTGCTTCTAATTTTTAAATTATTACATTGTCTAATTAGTCACTAAGTACAATGGTTTCTTCTCCATATCTTTCTTTCTTGCTTGCTTATCTATCTATCAATCTCTCATCTATCATCTATGTACTTTCTTTCATCCTTTCTTTTCTTTCTTTTTTTTGTTCTTTTCTTGTACATCTGTATTGCTGGAATTCTTATTAAATGATCAGTTTTCTAAAAAGTCAATAAGGTGACCATTATTTTAAAATATGTTCAAAAAACTAAATACAACTATAAATATGCAACTATTGCCTCAGTTAACTCAGTAAAAAAATCAAGAGGTACGAGATTGTAGTGACCTAGATTATTTTTTTTCTTTATTTTTCCCAGAAAACTCATATTACCATGAGTTTTATAATAGAAAATCAAAGGGATCATGGAATTTTGTTTAACTTATGCTTAGAATTTCCTCAAAGGCAGCTAAGTCCTTGATAGTTTCTAAAAATGATACAGACACACTGTATGAAGGTTCCCTTTTCTCCACACCCTCTCCAGCATTTATTGTTCATAGATTTTTTGATGATGACCATTCTAACTGGTGTGAGATGATATCTCATTGTAGTTTTGATTTGCATTTCTCTAATGGTTAATGATGTTGAGCATTCTTTCATGTGTTTGTTGGCAATCTGTATATCTTCTTTGGAGAAGTGTCTACTTAGGTCTTCTGCCCATTTTTTGGACTGGGTTGTTTCTTTGTTTTGATATTGAGTTGCTTATAAATTTTGGAGATTGATCCTTTGTCAGTTGCTTCATTTGCAAATATTTTCTCCCATTCTGAGGATTGTCTTTTTGTCTTGTTTATGGTTTCCTTTGCTGTGTAAAAACTTTTACATTTTATTAGGTCTCATTTGTTTATTTTTGTTTTTATTTCCATTTCTCTAGGAGGTGGGTAAAAAGGGATCTTGCTGTGATTTATGTCATAGAGTGTTCTTCCTATGTTTCCTTCTAAGAGTTTGATAGAAAAACAAAACAAAATAAAACAGAAGTCATGAAGAACCTAGGGGCAAGACAGGAATAAAGATGCAGACTTACTAGAGAATGGACTTCAGGACACAAGGAGGGGGAATGGTAAGCTGAGATAAAGTGAGAGAGTGGTATTGTGTATATGGACATATATACACTATCAAATGTAAAATAGATAGCTAGTGGGAAGCAGCTGCATAGCACAGGGAGATCAGCTTGGTGCTTTGTGACCAGCTAGAAGGGTGGGACAGGGAGGGTGGGATAGAGGGAGATGCAAGAGGGAAGAGATATGGTGATATATGTATATATATAACTGATTCACTTTGTTATAAAGCAGAAAGTAACACACCATTGTAAAGCAATTATACTCCAATAAAAATGTTTTTATTTTAAAGTAAAATAAAATAAAGATATGGTTACCAGTTCAGTAAAAAAAAAAAAAAAAAAAAAAAAAAAAAAATGAGTATGAAACTACCTACTCTCACTTAGAAGAAAATTTGAAAAATAAATAAGTAAACATAAATTAAAAAATAAAAATGATACAGCTAAAACTTTAAGGATAATATCAGACACTCTTTCAAACCAGAAGGATGACATTTAGTGTGCTGTGCTGAACTATTTCCCGTAGTCTCAAATTATTCTACAGTAGGAACTTAAGATAGTAGAAATTGATGTACCATGTATACAAATAATGTGTTTGATATAGCTAATTGCTTCTTGAAGCAAATTACAGGTAACTAAATTTTATGTTACCCAAAACCTAATATCTCCATTTCTAGCTATGTGTTTCAAAAAAAGATAGTGTTATCAAATATTAAAATAAGTCTAAATTATTTTCTCATTAAAATATTTCTATTATAAAACATTGATTTTTTATAATGCTTTAAAAATATTTTTAATATCTTTATTGGAGTAAAATTGCTTTACAATATTGTGTTAGTTTCTGCTGTACACAAAGTGAATCAGCTATATGGATACATATATCCCTCTATCCCCTCCCTCCTGAGTGTCCCTCCCACCCTCCATATCCTACCCCTCTAGGTCGTCACAAAGCATTGAGCTGATCTCTCTGTGTTATGCAGCAGCTTCCCACTAGCCATCCATTTTATATTTGGTGGTGTATATATGTCAATTCTACTCTCTCACTTCGTCCCAGCTTCCCTTTCCCCCACAGTGTCCTCAAGTCCATTCTCTATGTCTGTATCTTTATTCCTTCTCTGCCACTAGGTTCATCAGTACTGTTTTTTTCAGATTCCATATATGTGGGTTAGCATACAGTATTTGTTTTTCTCTTTCTGACTTACTTCACTCTATATGACAGACTCTAGGTCCATTCACCTCATTACAAATGACTCAATTTCATTGCTTTTTATGGCTGAGTAATATTCCATTGTATATATGTGCCACATCTTCTTTATCCATTCATCTGTTGATGGACATTTAGGCTACTTCCATGTCCTGGCTATTCTAAATCATGCTGCAATGAGCATTGTGGTACATGTCTCTTTTTGAATTATGGTTTTCTCAGGGTATATGCCCAGTAGTGGGATTCCTGGGTCATATGGTAGTTCTATTCTTAATTTTTCAGGGAACCTCCACACTGTTCTCCATAGTGGCTTATCAATTCACATTCCCACCAACAGTGGAGGAGGGTTCCCTTTTCTCCACACCATCTCCAGCACTTATTATTTGTAGATTTTTTGATAATGGTCATTCTGACCAGTGTGAGTTGATATCTCATTGTTGTTTTGATTTGCATTTCTCTAATGATTAGTGACATTGAACATCTTCTCATGTGTTTGATGGTGATCTGTGTGTCTACTTTGGAAAAATGTCTATATAGGTCTTCCACCCATTTTCGGATTAGATTGTTTGTTTTTTTGATATTGAGGTGCATGAGCTGCTCATATATTTGGTAGATTAACCCTTTGTCATTTGCAAATATTTTCTCCCATTCTGAGGGTTGTCTTTTCATCTTTTTTATGGTTTCCTTTGCTGTGCACCTGCTTCTAAGTTTCATTAGGTCCTACTTGTTTATTTTTGATTTTATTTCCATTAATCTAAGAGGTAAGTCAAAAAGGATCTTGCTGTGATTTATGTCATAGGATGTTCTGCTTATGTTTTCCACTAAGAGTGTTATAGTGTCTGGCTTTCCATTTAGGTCTTTGATCCATTTTCAATTTACTTTTGAGTATGGTGTTAGGAAATGTTCTACTTTCATTCTTTTACATGTAGCTGTGCAGTTTTCCCAGCACCATGTATTGAAAAGGCTGTCTTTTCTCCATTGTATATTCTTGCCTCCTTTTTCAAGATAAGGTGACCATATGTGTGTGCATTTATCTCTGGGCTTTCTATCCTATTCCATTGATCTATATTTCTGTTTTTGTGCCAGTACCATACTGTCTTCATTACTGTAGCTTTGTAGTATAGTCTGATGTCAGGGAGCCTGATTACTCCAACTCCATTTTTCTTTCTCAAGATTGCTTTGGCTATTCGGGGTCTTTTGTGTTTCCATACAAATTGTACATTTTTTTGTTCTAGTTCTGTGAAAAATGCCAGTGATAATTAGATAGGGATTGCACTGAATCTGTAGATTGCTTTGTGTATTATGGTCATTTTCACAATGCTGATTCCACCAATCTTTCCATCTGTTCGTATCATCTTTGATTTCTTTCATCAGTGTCTTATAGTTTCCTGCATACTGATCTTTTGCTTCCTTAGGTAGATTTACTCCTAGGTATTTTATTCTGTTTGTTGCAATGGTAAACGGGAGTGTTTCCTTAATTTCTCTTTCAGATTTTTCATCATTAGTGTATAGGAATGTCAGAGATTTCTGTGCATTAATTTTGTATCTTGCTACTTCACCAAATTCATTGATTAGCTCTAGTAGTTTTCTGGTAGCATCTTTAGGATTTTCTATGTATAGTGTCATGGCATCTGCAAACAGTGACAATTTTACTTCTTCTTTTTGAATTTGGATTCCTTTTATTTCTTTTCTTCTCCGATTGCCATGGCTAAAACTTCCAAATCTATGTTGAATTATACTGGTGAGAGTAGGCAACCTTGCCTTGTTTCTGATCTTAGAGGAAATGCTTTCAGTTTTTCACCATTGAGAATGATGTTAGCTGTGGGTTTGTCATATAGAGCTTTTATTATGTTGATGTAGGTTCCCTCTATGCCCATATTCTGGAGAGTTTTTATCATAAATGGATGTTGAATTTTGTCAAAAGCTTTTTCTGCAACTGTTGAAATTATCATATGATTTTTATACTTCAATTTGTTAATAATAAAACATTGATTTTTTAAAATGAATCACAATATGTTCATTCAAAACTAACAACAACAAATAATATACAAATAGTATTGTATTAGTGTATGTATTGCATCTGAACAGGTGGTATAAAGAAAATTATTTTAATTGGTATATTACTGTTATGAGTTGAATTGTATCCCCCTAAAATTTATGTGTTGAAGTTCAAACACCCTGTACCTCAGAATGTGACCTTATTTGGAAATAGTGTTATTGCAGATATAATTAGTTAAGATAAGATCATAATGATGTAAGGTGGGCCCCCTAATCCAATATTACTTATAAAAAGTGGAAACTTGGACACAGCTGCACCCAGGAAGAACCCATGTTAAGACTGGAATTATACTGCCACGACCAAGGAGAGAGGCCTGGAACATATTCTTTCCTAGTATCTGCAGGCAGAAAATTGCCTCTCCAAAGACTCTGGAGTCTTTTAGACTCCAGAACTGTGAGACAATAAATTTCTATTATTTAAATCACTCAGGTTGTGGTACTTATCATGGCAGTCCTAGAAAAAATAATACAAGTACTAAAGGAGGTTGGTAATGAAGCATTAATATTTTATGATAGATAGTTGTATTGCTCTTACTCATGAGAATCTCATTTAAAGGAGAAGAGAGGAATGTGGAGAAAAAATTAAAAGCAGGCAAACTAACAATTTCTTTAAGAAGATTCATAAGAAAACATTGTCACATTTTTGCTGAAGTTTCCACTCCAAAGTGTGACACAAGGACTGATTTCCATGGGAAACAGTGTCATAATGGAATGCAGCTGGTGGAGAAAAAAAATGACCAAAATGCTACATTAAACTTCAGATTAACAGTCAACTCTAAATTAGATTCAAGTCATTGCTCTTATAAATAATATACACATCTCATGTACACATATACTTCTTATGTGCATTTAAATCATGAGAGTTAAATATTCAAATACTTGAAGTTTAAGAAAATTTTCCTCTGCAGGTCTCATAAGACTTCCCAAGAAACTACTTCTTTCTGCTAGTTGGCCACAGAGGACTTCCATCCAATTTGCTTATCATCAAAATGATAATCAGGTTCCAGATAGCATAAACCCACAAAGATTTCCAGTAACCCTCTCTGAATTACAACAACAATAACCAACAGGCAAAAATAAGCCCAATATTATTCCAACATGAAAATATAAAAATAACTTGTTTCTACACATATCTGGCAAAATATATATATATTTTTAAACACATACATTTGAGAGAAAACAGCATTTGGGATAAGGTTTATTTGCCCTGTGGCTTCTGAAACTGTGGAATATTGCTTTGTGTTTATTTGTATTTGTATTTTATTTTGAAAAACAGGAGTCAAGTCATTTTTAGAGATAATGTAAATTATGTCCATGGATTAATGCAAAGTATCAGAGATCCATGCACAACTCTGAAGAATTGTTTTTGGTGAATTACCCTTGCCATTGTGGTTTTAACATATACTGAAGGACATTACAAGAAAGAACTTTATAGGCTGGCTCTTATTTCTGCCAGGAAAGAAATGGTAAACCCAAAGGCTAATGGAAGAGAGCCTGGAGAAGGAATGATTAACAGTTGGTAAGGTTAAAGAACCAACAAAGAATAACAATGCATCTCTAGATCTGAAGAAGAAAGAGAAAGAATGCTGTTACCAGAACCATATAAGAGCTGTGACTGTGGGAGAAACCAACCCAACAGGACCTCTTGCCCGAGATGGAGAAATATAACCACTGCTGAAACCTTCAGCCCTGCGTAGTGAGAGCAGGATAATAAACACCCTGAACTACTTCTCCTTTGCCCATGGTCTCTTGTTGGTTTCTCTTAAAATGCAACAACGTCCAATAGAGGGAGCCCAAGGAGACCAGCCTCCAAAGGCACAGAGCAGGCAAAAGACAATGGAGAATGAATATAATGGTTCAACTCGTTATTCTATTTAGTAAAAGAGTGTTGTTGCAAATACTCCTCACTGCAGTGCTACAGTATCATCTTTATGAATGTCCATTGTGAATAGTTTTCTATAAGTTTCATTATCAGAAATAACTTTGCTTATCTCATATTTGTCCTTATCTAATAGTCACCATGAGCTGTTAAATTCTCTCTTTGCTTTGGTTCACAGGAGACTTGAAGTTCCATGCATGTGCTATGTCTAACATAATATACAGGTTTAATGGCATGACATAGCTACAAGTTTGTCCTTTTATAAAAAGTATCTAATTTTTCATTTTTTTATAATTTATTTTTGATGTGCCCTATATATTGTATAAACAAATAAAAATAAATAAAAACATAACCTCTTCCTCAAAATGCAAAGCTTCTGTTCTTCAAATAACCATTTAGAAAATGAAAAGGCAAACCACAGACCAGGGGTAAAAAAATTACAACACATATATCTGACAAAGAATATGCATGCAGAATATGTGAAGACTCATACAAATCAATGTTAAAGACAAATATTAAGAAAAAAATATTGAATAAATACTTCACAAAAGAGGACACAGGAAGGATTAAAATCATATAAAATAATATACACTGTTATTGGCCACAGTGTAAACCTTTAAGAGATAGTACATCAAACCCACAGGAATGGTTTTTAAATAAATTAACAATACCAAATGTTAGAGAGAATGTGAAGCAAGTGAAACTCTGATCCATGATCTTTGAGAGTACAAAATATTACAACTCTTTGAAAAACTATTTGACAATTCTATTTTCTTATAGTTAAACACACCTATAATATGACTCAGTAATTTTATTCCCACACATTTACTCAGGAAGGATGATAATGTGTGTCCACATAAAGATTTGTTTTAGAAAAACCACAAGAGATTTATACACCATGGGAAAATTCTGGAAACAACTGGAATGTTCAAAACAAGGAGAATTAATAAACATATTTCAGTATAATATGATATAATGGAATACTAGTCTGCAATGTAAGTTGAAGAAAAGACAAGAGGCTCCAAATTGAGTCACTTGCATAAGTCCAAAACACCAAACCAAGACTTATTAACATTATTAGTTTTGACCTCTCCCAGGAGTGGAACTTTAAACTAGTCTAATCTGGCATTACCTAATCAAAACTAATGAGGTAATCTACCTGATAGACCCCCGCCCCTGCAGTCCCCTAAATGAAGGTGACCTCGCCACAATCTACACTTTGCTAGTAATTTCCTTGTCCCACCCATTTCTACCTATAAAATTCTCCTCACTTTGTACAGCTCCTTGAATCTCCTTTCTATTTGTTACATTGCATGCTGCCCAATTCATGGACTATTGAATAAATTCAATAAGATCTTTAAAATTAACATACAGCAGCACAAATTAATTTAAAAAAAATATAATGCTGAACTAAAAAAAAAGTTTTACACCAATGAGTACCTGTCATACAACTGCATTTATGTGAAGTTTTAGAATAGGAAAAACAAATTCATGATGATAGAAATCAAATCAGTGAATGGTCTAGTCATGTTGGAGTGGTGGAGACAGACTGAATAAAGGGGCACAAATAAAGTTTCTCTGATTATGGAAATATTGTAAATCATGATTTCACGTGATGGTTAGAGGGGAATATACATTAGTAACATCTCAGTAAGCTCTGCACTTAAGATATGCACGTTTTATCGTATGTAAATTCAATAGAAAGTATTGAGAGTAAATTTTTTTTTAAATAGGAAGACATGATAAGAAACTCAATCAAATCTGAATAGAACTAAATTTCTCAACTATCTGCCCAGGCTCTCAAACCTCTGAACTGATGTACAGTTTAAGAAATGTTTGATAGTAATTTTGTGAACCATTAACTATTATTGGACATGAATTTCTTTTAATTCATTTCAACAAGCACTTACTGAGTTCCTACTCTGAGAAAGACACTAAAGGATAATGGTGAAACAGAGACAAAATAAGATTCCCTATCATCAAGTAATTGTCTAACAGGGTTTGAAAAACTCCAGAAAGAACTATTTCAAGGGCTATTTAAAAATATTAAATTTAGCTAGGACAGGTGACAAAGTCATAATCATTATAGCAAAACCTAATATAGTATCTGAGATATTGGGCAGGAGGAACTTGTAAAAGCAAACGTTATTAAATAGTAGTTAAGATACCACTTTAAGACAAAATTAGGAAACAAATATGTAAAACTGAGCTTCTTACTCCTATTTGAGTCCTTCAACATATCCAAAAACTGTGATATTTTAAACCAGCTATGAGGTTGGAGGCAACTCACTAAATACTCTTGAGGCTTTCTTTTGTCATAACTACTGAAGTAGATGCTGGGAAAGGAAGATGTAACTTTCTAGGTAAATTTGTAGGTAAATGGGGATTTAAGTGTTTTCTATGGTGGACTTTGATCTTTTATTTTCTTTCTAAGTAGTAAATCAAAATATACAATGACAATAATAACAATACCTACAAAAAAGTGTAGTGATTAAGAGACTTAGAATCCTGGCTCTGCCACTTACTAGCTGTGATCAAGCCATTAATTTCTTCTTTGCCTTAGCTTCTCATCTGAAAATGGAAATAATTTAGAGTACCTACATTATAGAGTGTTTCTGAGAATGATGTATGTACTTTATGTAAACTACATAGAAATTCTGCAGGACAGAAACATTCAATAAATGTTTATTATTATACTTAAAGAATCATAAAGCTCTTTTTCATACTGCCTAGCATTCGGTGACAACTTAATATACATTGTTATAATAATATTCATTATCTTAAATTTCACTTTAATTAATAATGATTATTATTATTTTAACCTCAGCACTGTCTATGATGTCTGGTAATACAAATATGCATTCAATAAATAAGCAAAAACACACATTAAATAAAGAAGTTGAAATTGTCATGTGGCCTGAATTTTTTTGGAGAAAATCAACACATTTCAAAATAAATTCTGGGGATATAATTAAATGCTCCACAAGTGACATATAGAGTAATGTGAAATTTTTAAAAAGACATTTTGTGTGGTAAGGAAAAGGGAAAATTTCTCATGCAAAATGATCTGAATTGATCAGGAAGGATAATGGAATAGAGAATCCTTTTAAAGAGCAAAATCAATACCCCTATATAAAAGAGATTTTAACTTATTTAAAGTTAGAAAATTGACAGAAAAAAAACTAAAACATATGTGATAGTCTTGGAAAGCAAATCAGGACTTGTCAAAGGAAGAGAATATCAATAATTGAACTAGTAACAAAATGACTTCTCATTTCTTCCCATATATTTTAATTTAGAGCAAAATGACATAAGGAAGTCACCAGAATGCTGAAAACAGTTTAAGAAGTAGCAATGTCAAGGATGTAAAAACAAAACATGGTATGTAAGGTTTGTTTGATGCCAGTTTATCCAGTTTAAGTTATTGATCTTTGTCTGCCAATCACCAGTATACACCTTTTCTGTTTGCCAACTGATTCCTGCAAACCATGTGTACAAACACACATACACACACACACACACACACACACACACACACACACACACACACACACACACTTGAATAGAACATGATCCCAACTCCCTTGAAGGGATAAACCATAACATAGATCTGGAAACCACTTTATGGACAAGAGTGCTGTGAGAAAAACGAGAAAAACAGCAACTTTTCTCCCTTTGGGAAAGCAAGTCTTCTGGAGGCTGTCAGGAGACTTTGTCCTGGCTATTAGATTTGACAGATGTGCTCCTGGAGAAATTTTCAAAATGTTTTCAGAGGCATGAAATGTTATACAAACTTATGACACCATGAGTGTTAGTGAACAGGAGCACAGAATTCCCTCAGAAGTATGGGATTTGAGGACAAACGTCTGCACTGGAATGCTATGTCACTTAATAGCTGAATGACTGGAATAAAAGTGCCCAACATATTTAATTTCACAGGCATTGTTTCTTCTTCCATAAAATAAGGCTATTCATTTTATGTGAAAGAATCTTGGGAGTTTTAAATATTATATTCTATAATTCTAGAACATGTATTCTATCCATACATGTTCCACATATGTTATCATAGAGAGAATGATTTTTTGCATTACTTTCCCAAAGAAGCCTATTACCATTTTTTGTTAGAATTTATACCTTTTAAAAATTACTCTATTTTTTTTTTTTTTACTGTTTTGCACAGAGCACACAAGGGAGAGAATACCAAACAAAGTAGAGAAGTGTAAAGGGAAGGAAAGGAAAGAGGATGAACAAGAGAAGAATGTTTCTGGGGGTAGCCAGGATACACATAGCTGCCTAGTCTTTATGTATAGCATGAAAACTTCTGCAGCTCCGGACCTTTGAACACTGTGGAATGTTTACTTTGCATTTAACGAATGCAAAGATGGGTCTTAATAACACTTAACTGATTTGTATAGTTGAATGATTATTTATATGTTAGTTATTTTTTCCATTCCTTCTCCCTTCTCCATTTCCACTCCTTTTCAGATGTTCCATTCTGTGCTCCTTATCTTGGAAAAAGATAGTCACAGTATAAACCATTAAAAAGCCTAGTAGGCTCTAACTTTTAAATTCCAAATGTTTAAACATTTATAGACCAGAGACTACAGAAATGTTTGTGGAAAACAAGAGAGAAAAAAAGACCTTTCCACAGAGCTTTACTAAAAATCACCCACTACTATTCAGATTGAAAAAAGGATTTCTTCAGTATTAGAAAAGGGAGAAAAAATGGAGAAGAGGTAATGAAAGTTTCATGGGCCTAAGAGAGGGAGCAAGAGACTAGAGAGATTTGGGGAATTTAAAAGCTGAGAAGATTTAGAACCTGCTTGTGGGCCCTGGGTCTTCCCTAGATAGGCAACAAAATCCCAGCTATATCCAGACTCATAGACATTATTTTATGTCAGTTTTACATGGGAAAAAGGGCATTTCTTAATTGGAATATGCATGGTCCTGGATTAATAGATATCTCAGTAGACAATGTTTTAGCAGGTCAGTTGATGACAAGGTAGGTACTAACATCCTGAGAAGCTTGATCCTATGTGAGATTCCTTTCCCAGGACACTTGCACAAAAGGAGAGATAGGGGCAGGTAAGATTAAGTAATTGAGACAAATGTTTTGTCACTTTAGTTCATTAGGGCTTGAAATAGAAATAAAGATAAATTTCTTGAAATTCAGAGTCCGTGAATTGAGATTCATAACTACTGATTTTTTATTGTGATAATATATATAACAAAATTTATTAACATAAAATTTATGTTAATAATTAACATAAAATTTCAACCATTTTTAGTGCATTAAGTACATTCACACTTTTGTGCAACCATCACTATCATCCACCTTCAGAACTCTTTCAACTTCTCCAAATAAAATTTTGTATCCATTGAACACAAACTTTTAATTTCCACCTCCCTTTAGTCCCTAGCAACCCCCATTCTATTTTCTGTTCCTATGAGTCTGAATACTCTAGGTACTTAATATGAGTGGCATCATACAATATTTGTCCTTTTGTGACTGGTTCATTTCACTTAGCATAATGTTGTCAAGGTTCATCCATGTTGTAGCGTGTGTCAGAATTTCCTTGCTTTTCAAAGGCTGAATAATAGTCTATTGTATTCTATTCTATGGTAATAATATAATATATCCATTCATGATATCTATTCATGTGTTGATGGACACTTGTGTTGCTTCCACTTTTTGACTATTATGTCTTTATTTTCTTAATCTATAGGGAGAAACAATGACTTTTGTCTTCCAGAAATATATTTGTGTCTAGCATTTGTTGTATTTTTTCCTATTTGCTCCCTCTTTATGGTTTCAGGTCTTTTATAATTCATCATTATCCTTTAAAGTCTTGGAGAGATGGTTAATCAGTATTCAGCTATGTTTAATTATAAGTTAATGGTATTGATTTTAATTTGAAAGGTCTAATTAACTTTCTTCAACTTTTCCCTTACAATTGTCTTTTTTTATGATGATAATGGTTTTTAAATCAAAGGACACTGGTTTATTAAAGAGCAGCTTTATTACTCCTTCATCCCCACCATTCTCTCCCCCACATTTTTAGACTTAAAGAACCAAAGGGAATTTGGAGGAAAAATGGAAATGAGTGTTTGTTGATTTGCTTTTAGTTGATTTGATCAGTGGCAAAAGGAAACATGATAGGTCAAAAAAGCTATGGCTTAAGGCAAACAGGGAATTCTGATATGAACACTGTCCTCGGGTTTGTTTCATTCTGTTGCAACTTTCTAAGTGTTCTTATCCACTGAATTCAGAGTATTTGTAATGGGGTGGTGAGGGTTATGAATGTGAATTACCAGTGCTGGGCCCTCTGCTAGTGAGTAAGACTTATACTTCTTGCCATCCCTGGGACTACTCTTCTCTTTTACTATGTATTTTGACACAAAGTTCTTATTTAATCCTCCAGTAACACATTTTAATTACATTTCTGCTATGGCCTAAATGTTTGAGTCTTGCCAAAATTCACATGTTGAAATTCAAACTCCTAAGGTGATGGTATTAGGAGGTGGGGTTTTAGGGAGGTGATTTGGCCATGAAGGTAGAATCCTCATGAATGTGATTAGTGCCTTTATAAAAGAGCACAGAAATGCTCCCTTGCTGCTTCCATCATGTGAGGACACCGTGAAAAGACAACCATCTAAGAGGTGGCTCCTCACCAGACACCAAATCTACCAGCCCTTGACCTTGGACTTCCCAGCCTTCAGAACTCTGAGAAATAATTTACTACTGTTTATAAGACACTCAGTCTATGGTATTCTGTTATAGCAGCCTGAATGAATTAAAACAATTTCTAACAATTATCTTGGATGATTTTATAAAGGAAAGCTCATGTTTATTTTTTTTGATAACGTTTAAAATGATTTTTTAATACTTAAAAATAAACAATGTTGATAGATTTTTAAATGAATTTGGGGATAACTCACAACTTTACATTATTGAGCCTTTCCTTGTAGGAATATGATCCTTCTCTTCATGTATTAAAATCTTCCTTTGTGTTCTTCAGAAGAGTTTAGAGATGTAAGGTAAACTCTGTTCTTCTTAACTTTATAACTAGGTAATTTTGCTGTTGTTGATGTTGAGATTTTGTAGTAACACTTTTGCTTAACCATCACTGCATGTTGATAATGTGGCAAGCACTGTACTAAGCAACTTAACAGTATTAATTTATTTAATTCTCACAACTATTTTATAAGTTAAGAACTATGTGGAAACTGATTTAAAGACTATGGAAATGATGCTGAAAATAAGGAATTAGCCCCAAATCATGCAGCAAGCATATGGCAGAGCCAGGACATAAAACTAATTTTAAATATTTCCACATCACACTATATTTTTTATTATTATACTATTTTATTCTGCCCCCTTGATTTAAGGAAACACACACACAAACACAGAGTTTTAACTAACAGACTACAATATCTTCCATGAGATAATCCTAACTTCGCAGGACATGTTGATATAGGAACTGTTTTTAGATATTTATTTTTTCCTTTTGGCCCTGCCGTGTGGCTTGTGAGATCATACTTCCCTGACCAGGGATTGAACATGGGCCACAGCAGTGAAAGCACTGAGTCCTAACCATTGAACCACCAGGGAATTCCCAGTTTGTAGATATTGTTTAGAAAATAATTAGTCTGACAGAGTTAACCTTAAAAATCTCATAGTTAATTGACTATGAACCTTTCTCATTTAACAATTTGGGTGATTTGGGGCAGGGGTGGATAAAGTGATGGCACTGGCCATACTTATCTAAATTACAGTTCTTACCCTGGAAATTCCCATAAATGTATGTTTAAAAAAAAGATAGTATCCAAAATGATTTAAGTGTTCTACATAATAATTAGTAATCATAAAATAATCATAAATAGGGTTCCACTGCTATAAAATTTTGAAGGAATGTCTTTTATAGGTTTACATTGCTATGTTTGTCATTTGGACAGAAAGAAGGGAAGAACTAAATTATTTTATATTTATAATGCTTACTGCAGTAATAAGCTATACAACTGTCAAGATCCAGCTAACTTCTCTGCTTTTAAGTTCTCACAAAACCTTATTGAAAGGTTGCAGAATATAAGGTTAATATACAAAAGCCAATTGTTTCCCTATATACCAAAAAAGAACAAGTGGAATTTGAAATTTAAAACACAATATCATTTACATTAGCATTTTTGAAAATGAAATAGTGAGTTGTAAATCTAACAAAATATGTATAAGATATTTTGAGGAAAACAACTCTTAACTCTAATGAATAAAATCAAAGAAGAACTTAAAAAATGGAGAGAAGAAACATCAAAGATAGAGCTGAATAAGACATCCTTGTTCAAGACCCCCCACCAAAAACAAAAATTTGGCATCTATTCACAGATGAAAGTGTCTTTGTGGGAGCTGTGTGATCCAGCACCATATGTCAAGGGATCCAGCAGGAGCCTCACCTACCTGCACATTGAGTAATAGGCTTACAGAACTTGGTTCTTGCTGTTGACCATGAAGTGGTACATGAACTAGCTCCAGGTTCTCTGAGCCATGGTCCAAGAGTCCCTGGAGAACCCTGTCTCAGAAAATCACCTACAGAAAAAAAGACCCTTTCTGGAAGTCTAGGTTTCCAATGGAGAAGTTTCAGCACACTGTTGCAGCAAACAAATATGAGTTTAGATACATTGGAGATGGTTAGAAGAAAAGTTTGACTTTACCCACATCAAATTTTTTCCAAGGTGGCACAGTTCAGGGACAAGAGAGTCCTTTTCAGCTCATAATTTTTCCTACTTCAATACCTCACTTTCAACAATGAACAACTCATCAAGACAGAAAAATCAATAAGGAAATGTTGGACTTGAACTTTATTTTGGATCAAATCAACCTAACAGTTATAAACAGAAGAACAGTACATCCAACAGAGACAGAATACACACTCTTGTCAAGAACACACAAAGCATTCTCCAGATATAGCATATGATAGGTCACAAAACAAGTCTTTCTTTTAATTGAAGTAGAGTTGATGTACAGCATAATATTTTACAAGTGTACAACACAATGATTCAAAATTTTTAAAGGTTATACTCCATTTATTGTTACTATAAAATGCTGCCTATATTTCATATATTGTATAATATACACTTGTAGCTTATTTTATACATAATAGTTTGTACCTATTAATCCCTTACCCCAACATTGTTTCTCCCCACTTCCCTCTTCCCATGGGTAACCACCAGTTTGTTTTCTACATCTGTGAGTCTGCTTCTTTTTTGTTATCTTTCCTAGTTTGTTGTATTTTTTAGATTTCACATATAAATGATATCATACAGTATTTGTATTCCTCTGTCTGACTTATTTCACTTAGCATAATGCTTTCCAAGTTTATCCATGTTGTTGCAAAGGGCAAAATTTCATTCTTTTTTATGGCTGAGTAGTGCTCCATGGCATTTTTCTGAAAACTAGAACCAATAATTTTAAAATTTGTTTGGAAACACAAAATACTCCAAATAGCCAAAACAATCTTGAGAAAGAAGAATAGAGCTGGAGTATTCACACTCCCTGACTTCAAACTATACTACAAAGCTACAGTAACCAAAACAGTATGGTACTGGAGCAAAACTGGGTACATAGATGAATGAAACACACTAGAGAGTCTAGAAATAAACCCCCACACTTCTGGTCCACTAAGCTACAACAAAGGAGGCAAAAATATACAATGGAGAAAAGACAGTCTGTTCAAAAAATGGTATTGAGAAAGTTGTACACCTACAGGTAAATGAATAAATTAGAACTCTTTTTCACACTAAAACTCATTTTATAAGGCCAGCATAATCTTGATATTAAAGTCAGATAAGGAAAATACAAGAAAAGAAAACTATAGGCCAATATACTTAATGAATGTAGTTGCAAAAATTCTCAATAAAATATTAGTCAGCCAAATTCAACAGTGAATTAAAAGAATTATATACAATGATTGAGTAGGATTTATCCCAGGGATGCAAGCATGGCTCAATACACACAAATCAATAAATATAATACACTAAATTAATAGAATGAGAGATTTTTAAAATTATGCTTATTTCAATATATGCAGAAAAATCATTTCATAAAATTCAACCTCCTTTCCTGATTAAAAACTCTCAACGAATTTAAGGGAGAAGGAAAATAATTCAGCTTAATTAAGGCTGAGTATGGCAACCACCTAATAACTCAATGGTGAAAGGTTAAATTTTTTTTATCTGAGATCAGGGAAAATACAAGGGTAATCCCAGAACTCTTGTATTCAACATAGTACCAGAAGTCCTAGCCAGAGCAATTAGGCAAGAAAAAGAAATAAAACTCATCTGTATTGGAAAAAAAGAAATGAAATTATCTTTGCTTGCAGATGATCTTATATATAGAAACCCTAAAGATTCCACCAGAAAAATGAGTACTAATAAACAAATTTTAAAACTGCAGTATTGAAAATCAATTTATAGAAATCAGTTGCATTTCTATACACTAAAAGTAAAATAACTGAAAAAGAAAAAGACACAAATAAATATAACTTGTATTCATGAATTGGAAGAAATAATATTGTTAAAATTATTGTAAAAAATATTGTTGGGCTTCCCTGGTGATGCAGTGGTTGAGAGTCTGCCTGCCCATGCAGGGGATACGGGTTCATTCCCTGGTCTGGGAGGATCCCACATGCCGTGGAGCGGCTAGGCCCATGAGCCATGGCCAATGAGCCTGTGCGTCTGGAGCCTGTGGTCCACAATGGGAGAGGCCACAGCAGTGAGAGGCCCATGTACTGCAAATATATATATATATATATATATATATATATATATATATATATATATATATAGTTAAAATGTTCAATTATATTGTTAAAATACTACCCAAAGCCATCTATAGATTCAATGCAATACTTATCAAAAATTCCAGTGTTATTTTTCACAGAAACAGAAAAAAAAATTCTAAAATTAGTGTGGAACCACAAAAGACCCTGCATAGCCAAAGCAATATGAAAGAAAGACAAAGCTGAAGGCATCACACTTCCTTTCAAACAATACTTTAAAACTGTACCATTTGAAACACTGTGGTACTGGCATAAAAACACAAATAGACGAATGGAACAGAATGGAGAGCTCAGAAATAAACCCTCTCATATATAGTTAAGTAATATTTGACAGTGGAGTCAAGTTTACTCAATGGGGAAAGGATAGTCTCTTCAATAAGTGGTGTAGAGAAAAGTGGATAGTCATATACAAAACAATAAAATTAAATCCCTACCTTATGACACTAAAATATTAATTTTCAGTAGAGTAAAGATCTCAATATAAGACTTGAGAGTGTAAAACTTCTAGAATAAAAAAGGGAGAAATTTCCTTGACTTTGGTATTGCCAATGAGTCTTTGGGATATGGCACCAAAAGTAAAGGCAACAAAAACAAAATAAACAAGGGGGACTCTATCAAACTAAAGGAAAACAACAACAGCAACAATCTGCACAAACAACCAAGCAGTAAAAAGGCAACCTATGAATGGGAGAAAATGTTTGCAAAGCATGTATCTGCAAACAGATATCAAAAATATATCCAAAATATATATGGAACTCATGTAACTCAAATCCAAATAAAATAATCTGATTTTAAAATGCCATAGGGGCCTTCCCTGGTGGCACAATGGTTAGGGGTCCACCTGCCAATGCAGAGGACATGGGTTTGGGCCCTTGTCCGGGAAGATCCCACATGCCGCAGAGCATCTAAGCCCATGCCCCACAGCTGCTGATCCTGTTCTCTGGAGCCCTTGAGCCACAACTGCTGAGCCTGCATGTCATAGCTACTGAAGCCCATGCACCTGGAGCCCATGCTCCACAACAAGAGAAGCCACCACAATGAGAGGCCCATGCACCTCAATGAAGAGTGGCCCCCACTTGCCTCAACTAGACAAGGCCCATGTGCAGCAACGAAGACCCAATGTGCCAAAAATAAATAAAAATAAATACATTTAAAATGCCAGAGGAACTGAACAGCCATTTTTTCCAAAGAATACATACAAATTGCACAGATTTGAAAAATTACTCAACATCACTAATCATCAGGGAAATGTAAATCAAAAACACAATGAGATATTACCTCTCACCTGTTAGAATAGCTACTTTAAGAAGGCAAGAGATAATAAGTGTGGGTTAGGATGTGGTGAAAAAGAACCCTTGTGCATCAGTAATGGAAATGCAAATTTTTACAACACTATGGAAAACTGTGTGGAGGTTCCTCAAAAAATTAAAAATAGAACTATCATATAATGCAGCTAAAAGTGTTATGTATCCCAATTCAATTTTCAATGTGTGTATGTGTGTGTGTGTGCGTGTGTGCGTGTGTGTGTGTAGGAGTTTACACCAAACCGTTCTCCTATACCAGCTTGGTGTCCTACAATTCAATTTAATTCTGACACTACCTATCAAGAGATATCATCCAGACTGCCCTCTACTTTAGATGCCAGTCACAAGACCAAGTTGTTACCTGTGCTCCTGATCAACTGACTACCAATTGGAGGGTCCCACAACCCTTCTTTGGGTTTGATTAATTTACTAGAGTGGCTCACAGGAATTGGGAAACCCACTAGATTACTGGTTTATTACAAAAAAAATATTAAAGAATGTGAATCAGTAGCCAGATGAAGAGAACAAAGGAGTTTCTCTCCTCATGGAGTTTGTGGCCTGCATGACGTGGTGGTAATGTGAAAGACTTCTGCTTCCCTAAGTTGGAAGCTCTTTAAACCCCCTCCTTTGGTCTTTTATGGAGGTTTCATTAATAGGCATTATTGACTAAATCATTGGCTCTTTGTGATTGATTCAACCTCCAGCCCATCTCCCCTTCCAGATATCAGGGAGTGGGAATAAAAATTCTAACCCTCAAGACCAAATATTATCACAAAAGATGTTGCCATTGCTCTCATTGCTCAGGAAATTCCAAAGGTTTGGGAGCTGTGAGCTAGGAACAGAACAAAGACCAAATATATATGAGAAATATATTTTGATCATCTGAATGGTCTGACACATAGATGTTTATAGTAGCTTTATTCATAATTGCCAAACGTTGAAGCAATCAAGATAACCTTCACAAGGAGAATAGATAAAAATCTAATAAATCCAGACAATGGAATATTATTCAG
Organism: Kogia breviceps; assembly: GCF_026419965.1. Classification (NCBI taxonomy): domain Eukaryota; kingdom Metazoa; phylum Chordata; class Mammalia; order Artiodactyla; family Physeteridae; genus Kogia; species Kogia breviceps. The sequence goes on from NC_081328.1 coordinate 29,900,712, forward strand.
CACTTAAAACAAAACTATCTAGCCATGTAATGTTATGATGAAAACTTAAATGCATGGCACTAAGTGAAAAAGGCCAATCTGAAAAGACTACAGACTGTATGATTTTAACTCTGGAAAAGGCAAAAATATGGAGATAAATAAATAAATAAATAAATAAGATGAGTAGTTGCCAAGCGTTATGGTGGGGTGAGGGAAGAACAGGTGGACCATAGAGACTTTTTAGAGCCATCAAACTAGTTTTTATGATAGTGTAATGGTGGGTACACATCATTATAAATTTGTCCAAATTCATAGAATGTATTACACCAAGGGTGAACCCTAATGTAAACTTTCAAAACTGAGTGCTAATAATGTGTCAATGTAAGCTTATCAATTATAACAAATATACCAATGTTGATAATGGGAGAAGATACACATGGAGGTGGAGTATGATTATATGGGAAATCTCTGTAAACCTCTGTTATATTTTTCTAAATTTTCTAAAATAATAACTTCTATTAATTTTTTTTATTTAAAATTTAAGGTGAAGAAATCAACAGAAACTTATTCTGATGTTTGTATTATGCTGTACAAGTGGGTGGGAAGTTCCCCTCCACTTGATGGCAAAATGGAAGAGGAAGGGATTAATGAGTCAAAGCTATTTAAATAAGTAATTGCTTCTGGGGTTGTACCCTAGGAAGAGAGGTAATTGTTTTGGAGGATAAAAATGTCAGAGCTTAATAAAATAAAATTGAAAAACTAAAAGGTAAGTAGAACAATAAAATGCCAAACATATTAAAATGTACTCTGTTTATTAGGAAAATAAATTGTATTCTGGAATTCAATAAAAACCTAATTAAGGATGATTTTTGTTGGGCTTCACTGTTGTTGCAACTGTAGCTACTTATCAATTGTTCTCAGGGGTCCAGAGATCTCTTTATTGCTGGGGTTATCTGAGACCCTAATTTCATAGGGCATAGTAATATTATATATGGTTTTAAGAAATTTTGAAAATGTCCAAGAAGCTAATGAAAAGTGCATGTTTATTCAAGATCAGGCTGTGCAGAGTAAAAAACATTTGGTTCCTTTGCTTTGGCATAGAATTATACCTATTCACTGGGGAAAACTGACTATCTCCAATATTTGTTATATGTCTTCTATTAATAAAAAGAAGAAACAAGTTAAATATTCCCTGAACAATGCAGTTAGGCAGTCAAGAATTTTCTAAACATTAGATCTATTCATAAGGGAATAACAAAGGGGATATTAGATAGTGAGAATGTCTCTAAAATTCTCTTTAAGCTTCTTGTTCAAATTTTATGTAACCCAGATCCTTCAAGCTACTTGCAGTCCCTCTGTCTTCTTTAATGCTTCAGAGACTGTTTTTTTATTGTGTTTACAGGAGTAAAATTTCAGTAAAGGATGATTAAACTGAATAATTTTGATAAAGTACTTATTATCTAGACATGTTGAGAGGGAAAAATTTGCCTCTTTGCCTTTCTTGAGTGTTTGTGGCTGAACTAACAAGAAAATTTATACAAGAAAGGCTAACAGAAAAAAAAAAAATTAATTCTTGCCCACCAAGGTCTCATAGAAATAGGACTTAAGAAGTAGATAGGGTGACTTTTATACTTTTTAGACAAAAAGTAATAATAAATAAATAAATGTGTGAGGAATTGACAGGACAAAGAAACTTGGGTTTGGGGTGCTCAATTAGTGAAGAATCTAAAGAGAATTTGGACTTGGGGTAATAAAATAAAGAAGTAACAAATTTGTTTATATAGTCTTCTCACTCTGATTCCCTATATCTGATGATGAGGGTGTCCTTCCATCTCCAAATGCAGGGATTTCACCTTTTATGAGAAAGATTTATTTCGTGCTTTTAGGGAGACAGAAAGGAGGGTCAAAGTACCCCTCTTGCATTGGCAGATTCTTAAGTAACTTTAATTCAAAATATTCAATATACCATTGTGGCATATTTTGTCCTGGCCTGTCCTGAGCCCTAACAGTTACATAAGTGGATTTTCTTAGGTGAATCTCTTGGGGTTTTTGATACAAAATGATATTATCTGAATTTAATAATAGATTTTTTCCAGTGTTCCTAATTTATATTTGTTTATTTATTTATTTATTTCATGTTTATTGAGGTATAATTGACACACAATAAGGTGTAAGTTTAAGGTGTACAAAATAATGATTTAATTTACATACAGTATGAAGTGATTACCACAATAGGTTTAGTGAAGATCCATCAACTCATACAGAAACAAAGTAAAAGAAAGAAATTTTTTTCTTGTGATGAGAAATGTTAGGATTTACTCTCTTAACCACTTTTATATATAACACACAGCAGTGTTAACTATATTTATCATGTTGTACATCACATCCCTAGTACTTATAACTGGAAGTTTGTACCTTTTGACTTCCTTAACTTAATTCCACCTCCTCCTCACATCCCATCTCTGTAAGCCACAAATCTTATCATTTTTCTATGAGTTTGTTTTAAAAGTATAATTGACCCGAACACTGTATTAGTTTGTTACACAAAATAGTGATTGATATTTCTATACATTTCAAACTAATCACCATGATAAGGCTAGTTACCATATTATAACATACAAAGATATTACATAGTTATTGACTCTATTCCCCACACTATACATTTCATACACATAACTCATTTGTTTTGCAACTGGAAGTTTGTACCTCTTAACCTCCTTCACCTATTTCTTTCCTCCCCAACTCCCCACCCATCTGGCAACCACACGTTTTTTCTCTATAACTCTGTTTATGTTTTGTTAAGTTGGTTAATTTGTTTGTTTTTTTAAATTGTATATATGAGTATTTGTCATGCAGTATTTGCCTTTCTCTGTCTGACTTATTTCACTTAGCATAATACCCTCTAGATCCATCTGTATTGTTTCAAGTGACAAGATTTCATCTCTTTTTATGGCTTAGGAAATTCCTTTCCTTTTTAAAAAAATATTATAGTTCATTTACAATGTTGTTTTAGTTTCAGGTGTACAACAAAGTGATTCAGTTATATATATACTGATTCAGATTCTCTACTCTTATAGGTTATTACAAAATATTTAATATAGCTCTCTGTGCTATACAGTAGACCTTTGTTGGTTATCTAAATATTTTATATATAGTAGTGTGTATATGCTAATCCAAGTCTCTTCATTTATCACTATCTCCATTTCCACTTTGGAAACCACAAGTTTGTTTTCTATGTCTGTGAATCTCTTTCTGTTTTGGAAGTAAGTTAGTTAGTTTTTTTTTTTTTTTTTTCTTTTAGATTCCCCATGTGTATCATAATATATCATATGATATTTGTCTTTCTCTGTCTGACTTAGTTCACTTAGTAAGATAATCTCTAGGTCCATCCATGTTGCTGCAAATGCATTATTTCATTCTTTTTATAGCTAAGTAATATTCCATCATATATATATATGTGTGTGTGTGTGTGTGTGTGTGTGTGTGTGTGTATCCCATTTTCTTTACTCATTCATTTGGACATTTGGGTATCTTCCAGGTGTTGGCTATTGTAAATAGTGTTGCAGTGAACATTGGTGTGCATGTATATTTTAAAATTATGGTTTTGTTCAGATACAAAACCAGCCCAGGAGAGGGATTGCAGGATCATATGTAACACTATTTCTAGTTTTTTAAGGAAAGTCCATACTGTTCTCCAAAGTGGCTGTACCAATTTACATTGCCATAAACAGTGTTGGAGAGTAGTTCCTTTTTCTCCGCACCCTCTCCAGCATTTATTATTTGTAGACTCTTGAATTATGGCCATTCTGCCCCTTGTGAGGTGATACCTCATTGTAGTTTTGATTTGCCTATATCTAATAATTAGCAATGTTGAGTATCTTTGATGTGCCTGTTGGCCATCTGTATGTCTTCATTGAAGAAATGTCTATTTAGGTCTTTTGTCCATTTTTTTATTGGGGTGTTTCTTTTTTGATATTGAGGTAGATGAGCTATTTGTATATTTTGGATATTAATCTCTTATTGGTTGCATTATTTTCAAATGTTTTCTCCCACTTTATAGGTCGTCTTTTGTTTTGCATATGATTCCTTTGGTATGCAAAAGCTTTTAAGTTTAATTAGATAACATAGTTCATTTTTATTTTTATTTTCATTACTATAGGAGACAGATCCATAAAGATATTGTTGCAATTTATGTCAGAGTGAGCTCTGCCTAAATTTTCCTTTAGGAGTTTTATACTATCCTGTTTTCCATTTAGGTCTTTAATCTATTTTGAGGTGTTTTTTTTTGTGTGTGTATATGGTGTTAGAGAATGTTCTAATTTCATTATTTACATGTAGCTGTCCGGTTTTTGCAGCACCATTTATTGAAAGAACTGTCTTTTCTCCATTGTATATTCTTGCCTCTTTTCTCCTAGATTAATTGCCCATGGGTATGTGGGTTTATTTCTGAGCTTTCTATCCTGTTCTATTGATCTATATGTCTGTTTTTGTGCTAGTGCCATACTGTTTTGATGACTATCTTTGTTGTATAGTCTGAAGTCAGGGAGCCTGATTCCTCCAGCTCTGTTTTTCTTTCTCAAGATAACTTTGGCTATCCAGGGTCTTTTGTTTTTCCATACAAATTTAAACTTTTTTGTTCTAGTTCTGTGAAACATGTCATTGATAATTTGATAGGGATTGCACTGAATCTATAGATTGCCTTGGGTAGGACAGTCATTTTGACAATACAGATTCTTCTAATCCATGGACACAGTGTAGCTTTTTATCTGTTTGTGTCATCTTTGATTTCTTTTATCAGCATCTTATAGTTTAGGATTACAGGTATTTTGCCTCCCTAGGTAGGTTGATTCCTAGGTATTTTATTCTTTTTGATGCAATTGCAAATGGAATTGTTTCATTAATTTCTCTTTCTGATCTTTCATTATTAGTATATAGAAATGCAACAAATTTCTGTGTATTAATTTTGTAACCTGCAATTTTACCAAATTCATTAATGAACTCTAGAAGTTCTCTGGCAGCATCTTCAGAATTTTCCATGTATACTAAAATGCAACCTTCAAACAGTGACAGTTTTACTTCTTCTTTTCCAATTCGTATTCCTTTTGTGTATTTTTCTTCCCTGATTGTTGTGGCTAGGACATCCAAAACTATGTGGAGTAAAAGTGGTGAGAGTGGACATCCTTGTCTTGTTCCTTATTTTAGATGAAATGCTTTCTGCTTTTCACCATTGAACATGATGTTAGTGGTGGATTTGTCATATATGGCCTTTATTATATTGAGGTAGGTTCCTTCAATGTTCACTTCCTGGAGAGTTTTTAATCATAAGTTGGTATTGAATTTTGTCAAAAGATTTTTCTGCATCTATTGAGATGATCATATGATGTTTATTCTTCAATTATTTAATGTGGTGTATCACAATGATTAATTTGCAAATATTGAAAAATCCTTGCATCTCTGGGATAAATCCCACTTGATCATAGTGTAGGATCCTTCTAATGTATTATTGTATTTTGATTGCTAGTATTTTGTTGAGGATTTTTGTGTCTATGTTCATCAGTGATATTGGCCTGTAATTTTCTTTCTTCATGGTATCTTTGCCTAGTTTTGGGATCAGGATGAGGATGGCCTCACAGAATGAGTTTGGGAGTGTTCCTTCCTCTGCAATTTTTTGGAATAGTCTTAGAAGGATAGGTGTTAACTCTTCTTTAAATGTTTGATAGAATTCTCCTGTGAAGCCAGCTGGTCCTGGACATTTGTTTATTGGATGTTGTTTAATCAGAGTTTCAATTTCATTACTTGTGATTGCTTTGTTCATATTTTCTCTTTCTTCCTGTTCCAGTCCTGGAAAGTTGTACCTTTCTTAGAATTTGTCCATTTCTTCTAGGTTGTCCTTTTCTTTTCTTTTTTTCTTTTTGACATATAGTTGCTTGTCATATTCTCTTATGATCCTTTATATTTCTGTGATGTCCATTGTAACTTCTCCTTTTTCATTTCTAATTTTATTGATTTGAATCATCTCCCTTTTTTTCTGATAGGTCTGGCTAAAGGTTTTTCAATTTTGTTTATCTTCTCAAAGAACCAGCTTTTAGATACATTGATCTTTGCTATTGTTTTTGTTGACTATTTAATTTATTTTGGCTGTGATCTTTATGGTTTCTTTTACTAAATTTGCATTTTGTTTGTTCTTATTCCTCTAGCTGCTTTAGGTGTAAGGTTAGGTTGTTTATTTGAGATTTTTCTTGTTTCCTGAGGTAAGATTGTATTGCAATAAACTTCCCTCTTATAACTGCTTTTGCTGTGTCCTATAGATTTTGGATTGTCATGTTTTTATTGTCATTTGTCTCTAGATATTTTTAAATTCCTCTTTGATTTCTTTAGTGATCCATTGGTTATTTAATAACATATTGTTTAACCTCCATGTGTTTGTTCTTTTTTACAGTTTTTTTTTTCCTATACTTTATTTCTAATCTCATAGCATAGGAAAAGATGTTTCATATGACTTTCACTTCCTTCAATTTACCGAGGTTTGATTTGTGACCCAAGATGTGATCTATCTTGGAGAACGTTCCATGTGCACTCGAGAAGAAAGTGTATTCTGCTGCTTTTGTATGGAAAGTCCCATAAATATCAGTTAAGTCTATCTGGTCTAATGTGTCTTTTAAAGCTTGTGTTTCCTTATTGATTTTCTCTCTGGATGTTCTGTGTGTTAGTGGGACATTAAAGTCCCTCACTATTGTTATGTTACTGTTAATTTTTCCTTTTATGGCTGATAGCATTTGCCTTATATATTAAGGTGCCTCTGTGTTGGGTGTATATACTTTTACAGTTGTTATATCTTCTTCTTGAATTGATCCCTTGATGATTATGTGGTGTCTTTCTTTATCTCTTGTAAATCTTTACTTTGAAGTCTATTTTTGCTAATATGAGTCTTGCTACTCCAGATTTCTTTTGATTTCCATTTGCATGAAATACCTATTTCTATCCCCTCATTTGCAGTCTGTATGTGTGCCTAAGTCGGAAGGGGGTTGTTTTGCTAAAAGCCTGCTTTCACTTTTAAGGTTCATTGGATTTCCTGGCAAAATAACCACTAATCTCACAGAAATAGACAGCTTTAATCAATTCTTTTATGAAAAGTGATTTAATTTAATTTTAATATACAATCATTAGAAGGAAAGGATTATTAGAGAAACATAATAGGATATACATCACCAAATTGGGCTGACACCTACTTCCAGATCCAAACAGGATTTGGGAAGTCCCGAGTGACAGCAATCTGGTGACCCAATTTGTAAGGGTCCCAGGAAGTGCATCCACCCCATGGGTGAGACTTCAGATCGGAATTATTGGGGATTCTGTTTATAATCCCTAGCCTCAAACTGATACTAGTTTGCACACAAAAAAGCAGCTCTGGTTCAATTGTAACAGTGCTATTCATTTCCCCATGTGAGTCACAAGATTTTCTAGACCCTGGGGGACTGGTCCTCAGGGCTCAAGAAATTCCAAGATCCACTCCCTTTCTTATCATAAGCACAGTCTGACTTGCTAGCAGCAATTGTTAGGTGTGCAAGCAGGTGTGCAGTCCAGGAAAGGACACAGGTCAGTCAGAGCCTGCTTTGCCTCTGAAGCCTGAGCAAGACTACTTTATTAATTTTCCCAACAGAGGTCTTTTGTAGACAGCACATATATGGGTCTTGTTTTTGTATCCATTCAGTCAGTCTCTGTGCTTTGTTTGGAGCATTTAACCCATTTACATTTAAGATAATTACTTATAAGTATGTTTTTATTGCTATTTTGTTAGTAGTTTTGGATTTGTTTTTGCAGGTATTTTTTCTTCCTTTCCTCTTTTGTTTTCTTTTCTTGTAATTTGATGATGATATTTAGTGTTGTGTTTGGATTCCTTTTTCTTTTTGAGTGTATGTATATTTTTTTGCTGTTCAGTTACTATGAGGTTTTGATACAAGTTATATATATACAAGATTGTTTTAAGTTGCTGATCTCTTAATTTCAAATGCACTTCAAATATACTGGATTTGTATTCTCCTCCTCTCATGTACTGGTTTTGTATCATATTTGTGTGTGGATGATTTCCTACCTTTATTGAATGTTTACCTATACTGGTGAGCTTGCTCATTTCATAATTTTCCTATTTCTAGTTGTGTCCTTTTCTTTTCCACCTAGAGAAGTTCCTTTAGCATTTGTTGTAAAGGTGGTTTGGTATTGCTAAATTCTTTTAACGATTGTTTGTCTAAAAAGCTGTTTATTTCTCTGTCAGATCTGAAGAAGGACCTTGCTGGATAGAGTATTCTTGCTTGTACGTTCTTTCCTTTCACCACTTTAAATATATCATGCCACTCCCTTCTGAACTTCAGAGTTTCTGCTGAAAAATCAGCTGATAACTTTATCAGGATTCACTTGTAATTTATTTGTTGATTTTCCCTTTTTGCTTTTAATATTTCTCTCTATCTTTATTTTTGTCAGTTTGATTACTACTTGTCTCTGTGTGTTCCTCCCTGGGTTAATCCTGTATGGGACTCTGTGCTTCCTAAACTTGAGTTTCTGTTTTCTTTCCCATGTTAGAGAGGTTTTCAGCACTTATTTCTTCAAATGCTTTCTCAGGTCTTTTCACTCTCTCTTCTATTTCTGGGGCCACTATAATTCAAATGTTGGTGCATTTAATGTTGTCCCAGAGGTCTCTTAAACTCGTCTCATTTCTTCTCATTTTTTTTCTTTATTCCATTCCACAGGGGTGATTTTCACTACTCTGTCTTCCAGTTCACTTCTGCCTTCAGTTCTTCTGCATCATTTATCTTGCTTTCAATTCCTTCTACTGTATTTTTCATTTCAGTTATTGTATTTTTCTCATGTGTTTGGTTGTTCTTTATATTTTCTAACTCTTTGTTAAAAACTTCTTGTAACTTCTCCCTTTTTGCACCCATTCCTTTCCCAAGTTCGTGAATCATCTTTGTGATCAGTACTCTAAAAACTTTCTTGTATAGATAGCCTATCTTCACTTCATGTTTTGTTCTTCTGATGTTTTATCCTGTTCCTATGTCTGAAACATATTCCTCTGCAGTCTCATTTTATCTAAATTCCAATTTGTATTTTTATGTATGTGAGTTAGTTATGTTTCTCAATCTTTGATAAGTGGCCCTCTGTAGGGAATGTCTTATGTGTCCAAGCAGTACACTCCCCTCTTTTTACCCAAAGGCCAGGGACCAGCTAGTCCCAGGGTAAATTTTGTCCTATGTTTGTTGACATATTTCCTTAGTCTGTAGGATTGTAATTTTGTTACTTTTGGAGTCTGCCCACTGCTGGGTGGAACTGGGTCTTGCCCCTTTGGTGGGCAGGGTCATATCAAGGGGTGTGGTGTGTCTAAGAGGAGGCTGGGACTCAGGAAGTTTTTAGGCAGCCTGTCTGCTGTTGGGTGGGGCTGTGTTCCCACCCTGTTTATTGTTTGGTCTGAGACGTACCAGCACTGGAGCTTTCAGTCAGTTGGGTGGGGCCAGTTCTTGGTGCCAAAATATCAGCCTCCAGGAGAGCTCATGACAATGAATACTCCCTAATATCTCTTCTGCTAGTGTCCTTGTCCCCAGAGTGAGCCACAGTCACCCCTGCCTCCTTAGGAAATCCTCCAAGACCCGCAGGTAATTCTGGCCCAGGCTCTTATGAAGTCACTACTTTTGTCCTGGGTCCCAGTGCACATAAGACTTTGTGTGCACCCTCTAAGAGTAGAGTCTCTATTTCACCCAGTCCTATGGACCTCTTGCAATTAAGAGGAGGCCTTTGTTGGCCTTCAAAGCTAAATAATATGGGAGCTCCTTTACTGAAGCCAGATTTCCAGGCTGGGAAGACAGATATGGGACTCAGATCTCTCACTCCTGTGGGAGCACTTATGCAGTATAATTATTCTCCAGTTTGTGAGTTGTCCACCTAAGGTGCTATGGGATTTGATTATATAGTGAGTGAGCTCCTCCTTCCACCTCACTGTGGCTTCTTCTTTATATCTTTGGATGTAGAATATCTTTTTTGGTATGTTCCAATCTTTTTTATTGATGGTTGTTCAGCAGTTAGTTGTGATTTTGGTGTGCTTGTGAGAGGAGGTGAGCTCAAGGTCATTCTATTATGCTGTCTTTTTGAGAAGAATAATACTCTATTTATATATATATATAAATATATATATATATTTACTTCTTTATCCATTCATTTATTGATGGGCACCACAGTTGCTTCCATATCTTAGCTATTGTAAATAATGCTGCAGTGAACATGTGTGTCCATATATCTTTTCTAATTAGTGTTTTTGTTTTATTCAGATAAATATTCAGGAGTGGAATTGCTGGATCATATAGTTCTCTCATTGTTGTTTTCATTTGCATTTCCTTGTTATTTAATGAAGTTGAGCATCTTTTCATGTGCATTTTGACCATATATATATCTTCCTTGAAAAAAAAATCTATTCAGATCCTCTGCCCATTTTTGATTCAGATTGTTGGTTTTTTTGAGGTTGAGCTGTATGAGTTCTTTGTATATTTTGGATATTAATACCTTATCAGATATATATTATTTGCATATATCTTTACCCAATCAGTAGGTGGTCGTTTTGTTTTGCTGATAGCTTTCTTTGTTGTAGAAAAACTTATTCGTTTGATGTAGTCCCATTTGTTTATTTTTGCTTTTTTCCCTTTGTCTGAGTAGAGACATCTAAAATAATTTACCAAGACCAAAGTCAAATAGCATACTACCTATGTTTTCTTCTATAAGTTTTATGGTTTCAGATTCTACACCTTAGTTTTTAACCTGTTTTGAATCCTTTTTGGGCATGATGTGAGAGAGTATTCCAGTCTGATTCTTTTGCATGTAGCTGTCCAGTTTTCCTAGCATCATTTATTGCAGAGGCTGTCTTTTCCCCATTGTAAATTCTTTCCACTTTTGTCATAGATTAATTGGTCATAAGACTGTTGGTTTAATTCTGGGCTTTCTATTATGTTCCAATAATATATGTGTCCAGTTTTGTGCCAGAACCATTCTGTTTTGATGACTGTAACCTTGTATTATAGTTTGAAATAAAGGAGTGTGATGCCTCCATCTTTGTTCTTTCTTACAACTGTTTTGGCTGTTTGAGTTCTTTAGTGTTTCCACAAAACTTTTAGAATTTTTTGCTTTAGTTCTGTGAAAAATGTCATTGGTATTTTGACAAGGATTGCATTGAATCTGTAGATTGTTTGGGATAGCATGGTCATTTTAACAATATTAAATGTTCCAATTCATGAGCATATTATATCTTTCCATATGTTTATGTCATCTTCAATTTCTTTCATCAGTATCTTATAGTTTTCTGAGTATATGTCTTTTACCCCCTTAGTTAGATTTATTCCTAAGTATTTTATTATTTTAATGCAATTGTAAATGGGATTGTTCCCTTAATTTCTTTTCTGAACTTTTGTTGTTAGTGTTTAGATATGCAACAGATTTCTGTGTATTAATTTTTTATGCTGTAACTTTACCAAATTCATTGATGACTTCTAGTCATTTTCTGGTAGTATCCTTAGGATTTTCTATGAATAGGGTCACATCATCTGCTAAAAATGACAGTTTTATTTCTTCCTTTCCAAATTGGATTCTTTTTATTAATTTTTCTTGTCTGATTGCTGTGTCTAGGATTTCCAATACTATGTTGAATAAAAGTGGCAAGAGTGGGTATTTTCATGTTACTGATCTTAGAGGAAACACTTTCAATCTTTTCACCATTGAGTATTATGTTAACTGTGGACTGGTAATTAGCCTTTATAATGTTGATGTACGTTCCCTCTATACTCACTGCATTGAGAGTTTTTATTGTAAATGAATGTTCAATTTTGTCAAAAGATTTTTCTGCATCTATTGAGATTATCATATGATTTTTATACCTCAGTTTGTTATGATTGATTTGTGAATATCCCTGGGATAAATCCCACTTGGTCATGGCATAGTATCATTTTAATGTATTGTTGAATTCAGTTTGCTAACATTTTGTAGAGGATTTTTGCATCTATGTTCATCAGTCATATTATCCTGTAATTTTCTTTTTTGTGTGGTCTCTTTGCTTGATTTTGTTATTGGGGTGATGCAAGACTAATCCTGGATATTTTTATTGGGACTTTTATATTACTGATTCAATTTCATTACTGGTAATTGGCCTGTTCATATTTTCTATTTCTTCTTGGTCAGTCTTTGGAAATTATACATTTCTAGCAATTTGTCCATTTTTTCTAGGTTGCCCATTTTATTGGTATATAATTTTTTTCAATAATATCTTATGATTCTTTTGTATTTCTGTGATATAGATTGTCACTTTCCTTTTTATTTCTGATTTTTTGGATTTAGGCCCTTGTTCTTTTTTTTTCTTGTTGGTTCTGATAAAGATTTTTCAATTTTGTTTATCTTTTCAAAGAATGAGCTCTTAGTTTCACTGACCTTTTCTATTGTCTTTTTAGGTTCTGTATTTTATTTATTTATGATCTGACCTTTATGATTTATTTCCTTCAACTAACTTTGTATTTTGTTTGTTCTTCTTTTCTTGTATCTTTAGGTGTAAAATTAGGTTGTTTATTTGAGATTTTCCTTGTTTCCTGAAGTAGTCTTTTAGTGCTATAAACTTCCCTCTTAGAACTGCTTTGCTACAAAAAAAAAAAAAAGAGAAAGATTTGAATCATTGTGTTTTACCTTTCACTTGCCTTCAGGTTTTTGATTTCTTCTTTGACTTCTTCAGTGATCCATTCATTATTTAGTCTCCACATGTTTGTGGGTTTTGCAGTTATAAGTGGACTCATTTCTAAATTATGTGACTTGTTTTACTTGACTCATTTAAGTCATCCAACACTTTACTGTATATAGGTTGTAACTTTTAGTTCTTTAAAGAAGTTTACAAGCACTAAAAATACAGATTAACAAACTCAAGTACAATAGTATCTGCTTATTGTCTAACAAGTTATTCAGAAGTCCAAATTTGTTTTCTCTTAGATATAACTTGAATGAAGTTATTTTGTAGTTACCCTTTCCACTACCTCCAGAGACTGGTCACACTCACAAAGAAAACAAAACAAAACAAAATTAAAAAAAAAAAAAAAAAAAAAAAAAAAAAACCCTGTCCTTAGCAAAGAGCTTAAATTAACACTTTGTTCTCCATCAAAGTCTTCACTAGAATAAGGGTTGAAAGAAAACAAATCAAAATAAAACAACAATTATATTATATGATGGAGAACTAATTATTCTAAATATCACTTTATGGAGTCCAGTCCCTTTCACAATGCATCATCTCCCTTTTAGTTTCTTTGTAATCAAAGGAGACACTTTTATTTTGATTTTGATATCCCTACTGCTCTGAATTTGACATGTCTGCCACATTAATTTATCTGGCCTATGACTCTTAGTCAGAAGGTGCATTAATTGATGATTAACTTGATAAACATTGATTCATCTTCTCCTACTTTATTAAATGTATCTGCCAGTCCTCTGAGATTCATTTTCTACCATTTTGATATTCACCTGTAACTTTACTGGTCTCCAGATTCCAAAAGTGCTTTGTAAGTCTTCCATATTTGTCCTATTTGTTCTTTTACTCAGTTGAGAGGTCTGATAATTTTTCTTTCCTTTTTCGGCAACAAATCATCAACTATTGCACATCAAGACTTTTGTTTTTAATTAGCTGTAGATCCACCAAAGGAGAGATTTTTTGTCACATAATTTCTTCTCCAGGGAAGGACAAATTTTGTTTTGCTTAACTGCAATCTTTTGATAAGTTTCCTCAGTAGTTCTGTGTTGAAGAAGAAAAATAATTCAGAATATGCATCACCTCAAAACGTACAAGTCAGTTTGGGACTCAAAATATGATCTTTTACAACAAGTGCTCAATTGGAAAAACTCATACTCCCCAATGAAAAAGAAAGTGGACCAGCAAGTGAGGAATTAAGAAAATTGTTATCTGCTTTTTTCTCATTGCAAAATTCACTGCTGTAGAGCTCTGTTATTGAAGGGAAGAACTGATGTAGACTCCTTTGTAATTCAGTTTTCTTACCCTGTAGTTATGATAATTTTTAATTTAATATTTATGAAGTATCAACAATATGTTATGGTTATTGAGAGAAAGTAAATGTAAACAAGATATTCTAATCTTGGTTAGAAGAATGACCAAAAAGGAAATGGAGGATTGAAATCCCATTGCTTTTTGTCTGACTTTTTTTACAGCTTTAGGATGTAATTTATGAATAACATTGTAAGTTTAAGGTGTACAATGTGATGGTTTGATACATGTTCATATTGAGAAATTTTTACCACAATGAGGTTAATTAACACTTTCTTTACCTCACATAATTATCAGTTTGCTGTTGTTGTTATGTTGAGAATGTAAAAGCTGAACTCTCATAACAACTTCCCTGTAGCTTTTTAAACAGAAAGGCAAAGTCATTTCAAGGATCTAGGATAAGGTAAAAACCTCTCTACAGGTGAAACAATAGAAAAAGTTACTCAAAGCAGTAGATAGACATGCATTCTAATAAAAGTGCAAGGAAAATAAGTTAAAAAAATTTGAGGAATGATGCAAAGGAGTTGTAGACACACTGAAGAGTGAGGAATTAAATTTAATCCACCCCAAATAAGAATCTCATTGGCTTCTTTATGTTCATTCTCCATGAAAGAATAGTCTAGGATATTATCTAGTCTAGGATATTATCTCTGGAATAAATAAGGCACCTTCTAAAGTCTCACTAGAAATAATTCCATTTCAACTTATTTTATGCACTTAAAATATCATTGGTGGAACTCCATGAGTTTTAGAAATTGCCTAAATAAGTTCCCTTGACAATTTCCAATTCAATATACAGTATTTCTGGAAAGAGTTAAGTATGATAATTATGCTGCCCACATATTTTCCTTTAATGTTTACAATAACCAAGGAAAAATTGATACAAGATAATAAATACAGATAATAATATTTTCATTTTAAGACATGTCTCTCTAAGAGAGATATTATGGACATCAGCTATAAATTCCTATATATATATTTAAAGCTAAAATTAAAATCTAGTAGGTAGCAAATGGAGATTTGTGTCACACAAACTATAACTGCAGAAATAAGTAACTTCTAACAATGGGGACTTTCCCATTTAGGGAAAATAATTTCAAATTATTATTTTTTTCCTTTATTTGATACAGCAATGTTGTCATGACCTTCATCCACTTTGGGAGTTTGGGAATATTTTCATTTATGTCTTCTCTCCATGGGAATAAATGTTTCTAAACTTGAAATCTCAGTACCTATGTGAAAAATAACTTTATAAATACTTGAAACACTTACGTTTGTACCAACAAATGTTCTAATATGAATATAAAATGGATTCCCTTTCAAACACAGAAATGCATAACTAGAAACCAGATAACAAGAGTCCTACACACACAGTTCACTGTCAATTCTCAGAAGTATTTTACATAATCTTCAATGACACTATAATTATATATGTTTCTTATTAGGTTGTACCTAACTAACTTGGGGTTTCTATAGCTGTTTACTAGTAAATCTAAGTATTTGTTGATTCAGCTATAATCTTTGATATATGACAATCATCAATATTAATACAAATATTTTTAAACCAATTTTATGCATTTATACATTCATTTCACAAACATTCCTTGAACAACCATTATTTGTCAGATACTTTCCTAGGCCCAGGACATATTAAGAAAAGTTACTTCTGATATCCTCTGCCCTTAAAATATAATTTTGGAAAAGAAAACAAGCAAGAAAATATATTTTAATTCAAAGCAATAAGTCTGTTGTGAGAGCATGCTGTTAGGACTATATTGTGTATATGGCTGTGTGTGTGTGTGTGTGTGTGTGTGTGTGTGTGTGTGTGTGTGTGTGTGCATGTGTGTGTTGACATAATGTAAGTTCATTGTCTTAATTTGGGTTGCCCCCAAAACAGATGCTAAGCAGAGATTTGGGCTCAAGTATTTTATTAAAGAGGTAATCACAGGAAGTCCTCTAAATGACTGATTTATACAGGAACTCTATTCAGTGGTCTGTACGGTAGGACTAAAGCAGTGATTCTCAAATGTTAAGAGTACCTCAATTTGAGGGCTTACAGTACAGATGGTTGGGCCCCACACTCAGAGCTTCTCATTCAGCAAGTCTGCAGTGGAGTACAAGGACTTGCATTTTCATAAATTCCTACCTGATGCTGAGGATGGGGAGGGGGTCTCAAGACCACATTTTAAGAACCAATGACTTAGTAGGTGTGAGCAGGGCACAATAGCATAACCTACATTCACACATATTCAAATACTTTTGATATCCTTATTCTATCTAAACATCAAAATTTTCTCATGCTTTCAACCATTTATTTCATCAACAATTGAACTTGTATAAGTTTCAGTCACACATAAACTTGGAAAGTCCTTGTGCTCATTAACTAGTCTTTAACCAGGTGACTAAATCCAGGTGGTTAATTAGAAAATATGTGACTGGTACAATGCACTTATTTTATTTTAATATGGGGGGAGGAGATTCTTGTATCTATAAACTAAATGTTCATCTTTGATTTGAAGGAGCAGGGTGCAAAGGTTACATTTATTGCACAAAAAACGTCCTCTGGAATAATTCAAACAAAATAGCTTTTGGGTCTTAGAGCAGGATGTGTGAGGAGAGAAAGCATGTGCATGTGTATTAATGATATACATGAATAGCAAGAATAACTATATTGTGTTTATATATATTTGATAAAATCCTTCCAAGCATGAAATCAGAATTTTTCTCTGCATCAAGCAAAGTATTTCCATGAGTTTCACGCAGTTGGAATAAAAATAAACGTCTCATAAATCAGTTTGGTAAAATAATTATGTATATATTAATATATTACTGTTTTTGAATAAAGAATGTTTTGTGGAGAAATCTTTTATTCAGTTCTTGCCTGTGTCTACACTACAGGTAAAAAATCTATTTATGAAAGGAATTTTTGAAACAAAATGAGTGTTTGTATTTATGTGGGGAATGTGGTAACAAAGGAATGTACTTAACTGCAGAATGCTATTTATCTCTACAAAACACACATGTAATTCTCTACTCTGAGTGCACATTCAAACCCACGTAAAGGGGGCACTTTATTTTCCAAGGACACTGAGTAGAATAATGTAAACTGACTGAAAAGAGAGAAACTTTACTACTGCATATATTCTGGGCCTTTAAAGGCAACAGAATTCGGAAAGCTAAGTGGTAATATCAGCTGCATAAATTATTCATTTTAATATATAATTCTAGATGGTAAGGGTCTGAGACAATCATACTAAGTCTCTCCACTGAATATTTAGTTATTTCAATAAAATTGAGATATACAAAGGAACAACATATGATAAATAGAACCTCTGTGCAAGAATGCCCTGATTGTAAACCTAAAAGTGTTGTATCTCTTAAAGTTAATAGGCTAATAAACTAAAGAGTAAAATTAATTTTCTCTCATTAGAGACATTTAAATAATGCAATTTAAGTATCTAGCCTGAAAAAAAGATAATTAAATACTTCTTTAGGGTCAACATATACATATTAAATAAAACTTTCTTCCCTGAATCTTTCTTATTTTTAAATCTAATTTTGCTTACATGACTGAATCTCTTTTTGCTGAAATCCCAGTTATTTCAGTGCTCTAGTTTTCAACTAGGTGTTATATTCCAATTCAGTTCCATGCTTCAAACCCTGTGTTCTTTAAGAGAAGGCTTTGTGATTTGCCACGCCTTTTCTGGTTTTACAAGGATTCAACTTGAGTCAGGTTTTCAAAAACAGCTATATAGGGAATGTCACTGGTCCTTCATTAAATATTGAGAATTTACAGCCAGAAAATGAGGGGAGTATGGGGAAAAGAAGCAAAACTTGTGATTTAACACACAGATTCATTCAACAATTGCCAACCCCTTTTTTGCCCCAGTTGCTGTGAAGCATCTTTAGTGTGTGTCATTTCATTCATTTCAGACAGCAGCATTCTGAGATTGTTGTTATCCCCTCATTGTATGCTCATTAACATGTTCATACCTGTTCAAACTGCCTCCTCTCTTGAAAGCTCTTTTCCATGCATCCTACCTCCACTGCGAGTGCTCTTAGCCTGAAAAAAGCTCGAACTTCAGGACCAGTTGCAAATGTCCTTTTCACTATAAAATGTTCTTATGTTTTCTACTTCCCAGTTCTATACTCTCTGTGCTCACTGAACATTGTTTATAGGTTCAAATCTATATTACAGTGCTTGTCACTTTGATTATAGTTTATAGCATATGTACCTGCTTCTCCACAAAGTCTATGAACTATTGGGAAGAATACAAAAAACCTATTCTTATTTGTTATTAGTCAATAAAGTAAAAAAAAAAAATGTTTCCATGGGCTACCCTCTTCTTTGTAATTCAGTTCTGCTCAGTTCAGCAAATATTTATTAAGTACATAATGTTGCCCTATAAATTGAGATAATCCTCAAGAATTCAAAGATGGATTAATATGTTGAATTTATGATGAGTGGCAGTTATGTTTGCAGGCTATTTAATATAACAGAAATATATTGTGGAGTTTTCCTGTGCAAGAAGTGTTATTTAGCCTAATACAAAAAAATTATGGTAGATTCTGGATTGGAAGAGGATGGGTCTTTATCAAGCCTAAGTATCAGGAGACATAGGAATGAAAAAGGGGTTACTCTTGGTAGAATATGGGCCTGAGCCTAGACAATCTTCTGAACCCAGAAAGTGTGTCTGTGTTTGTGTATGTCTACAAAAAGAGCTATGTACTAAGGTTTCTAAAAGATTTTACAGCTGAAGATAAACATTACCCAGTGATAAACTACTGCCTGGTCAGTGAAATCATAGTAGTCCTAGGCAATTGAAATGCTTTTGTCCAGTGGAGAATAAACAGAACATGTAGCCAGTTTGCCAGGTTTTAGGAACAATGACCCTTTCAGGCTGATTCAGTCCAGCCAGTTATGGTGGCCAGATAATCTCTGCATTGTCTCTCAAGGCTAACATATTTTGTAGTTATTCCTTGCTCCATTTTCCAGTGTCTTTTTTTCCTAACCATAAAAATAGTTAAATTCAATCATTTGGATTGAATTATGTACCCTGAAGCTTGGGTGGTAGAAAGTCTTATGATAGCAAAAGGCAGGGTAAGAATCATTTATTTTGAACGGGGAAAAGTTTGAACGAACTGAGAAAAGTTTACGAAATGTGATCCAGCCAGACTCGTAAATCTTAAATGCTACCAAACATTTGCTCAATGCTGGTCCAAAATCCTTAGTCAAATGAGAACATTTCTAAGATAATTTAAAAATTCATGTTTTGTTATGGATCAGTAATATTCATATTAGTGTCCCCAGTCTTTCTTCCTCTTTGACATCCAGACTAGGCTCAATTTTGCCTCTTTTGTTTCTTATCCTTCCCCCACCCCCACTCCCACCTGGAAGTTTTCTATCATTGCTATACTATGTCTTTTATTTTCTTTTTAAATGAAGGGGAACATAACTTTGAGAAAATAGGGAAAAGAAAATAAAATTATAGTAGAGTAGCAAGAAAAAAAAAGGAGCAATAGAAAGACAAGAAGTACTTGGTCTAGGGCTAGTTAGGGATATTTGGCGTGGGGGAAAGAAGTCCTGAAGAAAGTGGCACCAGGAACAAAGGAGATAAATGCAAAAAGAATGTGATTTTCAAATGAGGGCTATATAGCCCCTTCACTGTTTGAGAAATATGTGCAAAGAACTATTTATTTTTCAAACATATTTTAATTACTGGACTATTTTTTTTCAACCAAAGAAGTACTTTGAGTCTGAACTATATGGGTCCTGATTTTAATAGAACTGAATGTTTATTTTCTTTCCCCAGATGTTCCATATGGAATATATGGCCTCACTCGGACAACATACTATTGTAAACTAAAACTGAGAGACTTTCAAATAGGTCTCTAAAAAGAGAATGGGACAACTGGTAATAGTTTTGTGTACTGGACAACTTAATTATTGACACTTAAGAAGTGTAGAATCCTTGCTAACTTAAAGTATGACATTAGAGAGCATATTCAGTGGTCAAAATATTTATGATTGATTTAACAAAATGTATTAACACTATGTATTATGCATTCCTAGAAGAGGTGAATGGAAAGAGAGCTAATAGGAGGTATATGTTATTCTATCTACTTTTAAGGCCACCATATGCAAACAAAAGTTAATTTAAATAGCCAAATATGGTATAAAAACAATATATATTTATGATTATGTTCTTTAGTGTGTCTGTGGGCTATTGATTTTTAAAAATTTATTGAAGTATAGTTACTTTACAATGTTGTGTTAATGTCTGCTGTACAACAAAGTGACTTGGTTATATATAGATACACTCTTTTTCATATTCTTCTCCATTATGGTTTGTCTCAGGGTATTGAATATAGTTCCCTGTGCTATAGGGTAGGACCTTCTTGTTTATCCATCCTATATATAATAGTTCATCTCTACTAATCTCAAACTCCCAATCCTTCCCTCCCTAACCCATCCTCCCTTGGCAACCACAATTCTGTTCTCTATATCTGTGAGTGTGTTTCTGTTTCATAGATATGTTCATTTGTGTCATATTTTATATTCCATATATAAGGGATATCATATGGTATTTGTCTTTTTCTGATCTACTTCACTTAGTATGATAATCTCTAGGTCCATCCATGTTGCTGCAAATGGCATTATTTCATTGTTTTTGATAACTGAGTAATATTCCATTGTATATATGTGCCACATCTTTATCCATTCATCTGTCAATGGACATTTAGGTTGTTTCCATGTCTTGGCTATTGTAAATAGTGCTGCTATGAATATAGGGATGCATGTATCTTTTCAAACTATAGTTTTGTCTGGGCATATGCCCAGAAGTCAGATTGCTGGATCATGGTAACTTTATTTTTAGTTTTTTTGAGAAACCTCCATATGGTTTTTCATAGTGGCTGCACCAATTTACATTCCCACCAACAGTGTCAGAGGGTTCCATTTTCTCCACAACATCTCCAGCATTTGTTATTTGTAGACATTTTAAGGATGGCTATTCTGACCTGTGTGAAGTGGTACTTCATCATAGTTTTGATTTGCATTTATCAAATAATTAGCAATGTTGAGAATGTTTTCATGTGCCTATTGGCCATCCATATGTCTTCTTTGGAGGAATGTCTATTTAAGTCTTCTGCCCACGTGTTGATTGTGGATTTTTTGTTGTTTGTTTTCTTGTTGTTGAGTTGAGCTGTTGAGCTATTTGTGTATTTTGGAAATTAAGCCCTTGTCATAAATAGCTATTATTATGTCAAGATATGTTCCCTGTATACACACTTTCATAAGGGTTTTTATCATGAATGTTGAATTTTATAAAATGCTTTTTTTTTCATCTATTGAGGTGAGCATGTTGTTTTTGTCCTTTCTTTTTTTGATGTGGTGTATCACATTGATTGATTTGAATATGCTGAACAATCCTTGTGACCCTGAGATGAATCCAAAGGTATATGACCTCTTTTATGTGTTGTTGGATTCAGTTTGCTAATATTTTGTTGAGGATTTTGTGTTTGTATTCATCAAAGATATTGACCTGTAACTTTATCTTTTTTGGTAACATCTTTGTCTGGTTTTAGTATAAGGGTGATGATGGCTTCAGAGAATGTTTTGGGGAGTGTTCCATTTTAGTCTTTTGGAAGAATTTGAGAAGGATTGGTATAAGTTCTTCTTTGTATGTTTGGTAGAATACACAGCCATCTGGCCCTGAACTTTTGTTTGTAGGGACGGTTTTTTTGTTGTTGTTTTTGTTGGTTTGTTTGGGGTTTTTTTTTTAAATATTCTATTTCATTTCTAGTGATTGGTCTGTTCAAGTTATCTGCTTCTTGATTCAGTTTTGGTGGGCTGTATGTTTCTAGAAAGTTGTCCATTTCTTCTAGATTGTCAAATTTGTTGGCATATAATTGTTCATAGTATTCTCTTTTTTTTTTTTTTTTTTTTTTTTTGTATTTCTGCGGTATCAGTTGTGATTTCCCCTCTTGCATTTCTTAATTTGTTTATTTCTGTTTCTTTCTTTTCTTCTTGGTGTGCCTGGCCAGAGGTTTTCAATTTTGTTTGTCCTTTCAAAGAACCAGCTCTTGGTTATATTGATTTTTTTTTACTGATTTTTTAAACTCTATTTTATTTATTTCCTCTCTTATCTTTATTGTCTCCTCCTTCGTGCTGACTTTAGATTTTGTTTGTTCTTCTTTTTCTAATTCTTTTAGGTGGTGGGTTAGGTAGTTTGAGATTTTTCTTGTTTCTGAAAGAAGACCTGTATCACTATGTATTGAGTTGGTTAAAAAGTTCATTTGGTTAGTGAATACGTTGTTCAGTAAAGGTCATCTTGAAATGAAAAATGTGTCTTTTGTTTTTACTTAAAAAGCAAATGAACTTTTTGGCTGACCCAGTGCTTCTCTCTGAGAACTGCTGTTGCTGCATCCCATTGATTTTGTATGGTTGTGCTTTCATTTCATTTGCCTCAAGGTATTTTGAAATTTCTTTTTTGATTTCATAGTTTACCCATTTGTTTTTTTAGTAGCATGTTGTTTAATCTCCATATAATTGTGTTTTTCTCATTTCTTTTTCTGTGGTTGATTTCTAGTTTCATGCTGTGTGGACAGAAAAGATACTTGAAATAATTTCTATACTATTAAATTTGTTGAGGCTTGTTTTGTGCCATAGTATGAGGTTAATCCTAGAGAATCTCCATGTACACTTGAAAAGAATGTGCATTCTGCTTGTTTTGGACCTAATGTCTTGAAAATATCAATTAAGTCTAACTATTCTATTGTATCATTAAGGATCTCTGTTGCCTTATTGATTTTCTGTCTCATAGATCTGTCCATTGATGTGAGTGGAATGTTAAAGTCTCCTGCTATTATTGTATTCCTGTTAATTTATCCCTTTATGTCTGTTAGTATTTGTTTTATATATTTGGGTGCTCCTATATTGGGTCCATATTTGTTGATAAGTGTAATATCCTCTCCTTGTATTTATCCTTTTATCATTATATAGTGTCCTTCTTTATCTTTCTTTATAGCCTTTGTTTTAAAGTCTATTTTGTCTGATATGAGTATTGCAACCTCTGCTTTCTTGTTACTTCCCTTTTGCATGAAATATCTTTTTACATTCCCTCACTTTCATTCTATGTATGTCCTTTGCCTTAAAGAGGGCTCTTGTATGAAGTACCTTGTAGACTCTTGTTTTTTTAATCCAATCTACCACTCTGTGTCTTTTGATTAGAGAATTTAGTTCATTGACATTTAAGGTAATTGTTGATAGATACATAATTATTGCCATTTTAAACCTTGTTTTCTGGTTGATTTTATATTTCTTCTTTGTCCCTTTCTTTTTCTTTTTATCTTCCACTTTGTGATTTGATGATTTTCTTTTGTATTATGCTTTGTTCTCTTCTTTTTGGTTTTTGTGAATCTGTTGTATGTTTTTGATTTTTCCTTGCCCTGTTTTTCAAGTATGTTAAACCCTTCCTATCCCTACTTGCTTTAGACTTGTAGTCAAATAGGCTAAAACACATTCTAGAAAAAAAAATACATTTTCTTACTCTCCTCCCCACACTTTATGATTTTGATGTCCTCTTTTGCATCTTCATCCTTTTGTTGTTCATTGTGGTTATCATAATTTTCACAGAGATATTTGTATTTTTTTAATCTATGTCCTAGCTTATTTAAGTGGTTTCCTTTCCAATTGTGATTTTCTCTTTCCTATAGATTCTTTTTTTTTTCTATTTAGAGAAGTCCTTTCAATATTTCTTTTATAATAGGTTTAGGATTGCTGTATTCTTCTAGTTTTTGATTGTCTGAGAAATTCTTTATCTCTCCTTCCATTCTAAATGATAATTTTGCTAGGCAGAGTATCCTAGGTTGCAGATTTTTCCCTTTCAGGACTCTTAATATATCTAGCTAGTCCCTTCTGGCCTGCAATGTTTCTATAGAGAAATCAGCTGATAACCTTATGGGAGTATCCTTGTAATTAATTCTATGTTTTTCTCTTATTGCCTTTAGAATACTCTCTTTATCTTTAACTTTTGCCCTTTTAATTATAATATGTCTTAGTGTAGGACTGTTTGGGTTTATCTTGTTTAGGACCCTCTGTGCTTCCTGTATCTGGATATCTGTTTCCTTATTTAGATTTGGGAATTTTTCAGCCATAATTTGTTTAAATACATTTTCAATCTCCTTTTTTCTCTTTCTGAGATCCCTATTATGTGTAGATTGGCAAGCTTTATATTATCCCATTGGTCTCTTATAATGCTTTCTTTTTTTTTTTTTTTTCTAATTTGGTTTCTATCTGCTGTTCTAACTGGGAGATTTCTATCTTCCAGATCACTTATTCATTCTTCTGCATTATTCATTCTGCTATTGATAGCCTTTAGTTCATCTTTCATATCTTCAAATGAATTCTCTAATTTTTCTTGGCTCCTTCTTATAGTTTATAGTTCCTTTTTACAGTAATCTGCATTTCTGTCAATAGCCTTTTTTAATTCCTTCAGCATTTTCCTTATCTCCTTTTTGAACTCAGTGTCTACAAGAGTGAAGTGGTCTGTTTCATTGTTTGCTCTTTCAGAGGAATTCTCTCAATCTTTTAATTGGGAGTGATTCTTCTGCTTCTTCATTTTACTTATATTTCTCTTGCTCTACGAGTTTAGGAGAAACAATTAACTACCATGGTCTTGGAGGGCTATTTTTATGTGGGAATATCCCTGTATAGTCTGTGTGAGTTTAATATTTTTTGGTGTGAGGGCTGTTTTTAGTATGAATGCCTGTCACCTTTTTCCTCGGTGTATGCTGACCATTATCCCCTTGATATGAGGTGTGACTGATGTTGTGGTGACCACAGCCTGCACTGGATATTGAGTGGGGCCTCCTCTTTGCTCTGTGGTTGTTACTGCCATGTCAGGGACAGGTTCTTCTCCTTAGATGTTGGAGTAGAAACCCCCAGATCTGTTTCTGAGCTGTGGTGCATGGTAGATAGGATTGGAGCACTCCCACTGGGAGAGGAGCCACTGAGTATTCCTCTACCAGAGTTGTTCACTGATGAGTGTGCTCTGTTGTGTCACCTTTTACCTACTGTGTGGGCTTACCAAGCACACTGTTTTTGACACTGTCTTTGGCCCTCCTCAACCATGGTTTATGCCAGCAATTTACCCGAGTGTCTCTCAGGTGTTGTTTTCACAAAGCCACCAGTGCAGATCCAATTAAGTCAGGTCCCAGGACTACAGTAGTCATTCACGTGGACCCTATGTGGGAGATATGGAGGCAGCTCAGACCCTGGCCTGGCCCAACCCCCACGTGAACATGCCCATGAAGCCAACAGTTGCTAAGGCCAGACCTATCTCAGCCACATGAGCAGAATGAGCTGCTCATGAGCTGAATGTTGTCCATTCAGCTGCTCTGCAGGTACCGAATTTAAAAAACTGGTGGCAAAAGTGTAAATCAACAATTCACACAGCCACAGGGAGAGATTTCAGCTTTGCTTCCTAAGTCACACGGCCCCTGGGGTGATTTCAGCCCCACCTCTGCATGTGGGCAACCCACTGGCATCTGCTCCCAGGGTCCGCTCAGGTAGCAGTCAGAGTGTGTGAGCCTTCCCAGGCAGAAGCTTCCCCTGGAGCCAACAGAGGCAGGGGTCATCACATGGAGAAAGAGGCTGCAATGGTAGCCCAACCTTTCCCTTCACATACCACTTTAAAAATGTCACTTCCATTCTATGGCAGCCCAGCCTTCTTCCAAAAACACTCCTGGTTATGACACCCCACACTCCAGCCACTTCTGACTGTCTCTATGCAGCCAACAGCAGTCCTCTTCCCTGGTCTGTCCTCTAAACACCAGCATCCAGAACGCACCCATACCAGAGGACGCATGTCTCAGATTGGGGTGCACATGGCAGTGGCAGAGATTATCTTTGTAGGTTTTTCTCTATCCTGCCTGTCACAAACCAGTTTTTGCACTCTCCTCTCAGCCTCTGAAGCACCTTTTATGACCCAGCTTATCTCCCTGCCATTGAGGGGGTTTCCCAGGGTGTGGAAACCTCTCCTGTCCTTCAGCTCCCTCCCAGGGGCACAGGTCCAATCTCACTTCCTCTATTTTTTCTTTCTTGTTGTCCTACCTGGTTACATAGAGATCTTTCTTGTTCTTTCAGGTGTATGAGGTCTTCTGATAGTGTTCATGATGTGTTCTGTGAGAATTGTTGCATTTGCAGATGTATTCTTTTATGTGTGTGTATGTGTGTTAGTTTCTGCTTTATAACAAAGTGAATCAGCTATACATAAACATATAACCCCATATCTCTTCCCTCTTGCATCTCCCTCCCTCCCACCCTCCCTATCCCACACCTCTAGGTGGTCACAAAGCACTAAGCTGATCTCCCTGTGCTATGCAGCTGCTTTCCACTAGTTATCTATTTTACATTTGGTAATTTATATATGTCCATGCAATCTCTCACTTTGTCACAGCTTACCTTTCTCCCTCCCCATATCATCAAGTCCATTCTCTAGTAGGTCTGCATCTTTATTCCCATCTTGCCCCTAGGTTCTTCATGACTTTTTTTTTTTTTTAGATTCCATATATATGTGTTAGCATACGGTATTTGTTTTTCTCATTCTGACTTCCTTCACTCTGTATGACAGACTCTAGGTCCATCCACCTCACTACAAATAACTCAATTTCGTTTTTTTTTTTTTTTTTGGCTGAGTAATATTCTGTTGTATATATGTGCCACATCTTCTTTATCCATTCATCTGTTGATGGACACTTAGTTTGCTTCCTTGTCCTGGCTATTGTCAATAGAGCTGAAATGAACATTCTGGGAAAAGAACCCTTAGAATGGGAGAAAATATTTGCAAATGAAGCAACTGACAAAGGATTAATCCCCAAAATTTACAAGCAGCTCATGAAGCTCAATATCAAAAAAACAAACAACCCACTCCAAAAATGGTCAGAAGACCAAAATAGACATTTCTCCAAAGAAGATATACAGATTGCCAACAAACACATGAAAGAATGCTCAACATCATTAATCATTAGAGAAATGCAAATCAAAACTACAATGAGATATCATCTCATACCTATCAGAATGGCCATCATCAAAAAATCTACAAACAATAACTGCTAGAGAGGGTGTGGAGAAAAGGGAACCCTCTTGCACTGTTGGTGGGAATGTAAAGTGATACAGCCACTATGGAGAACAGTATGGAGGTTCCTTACAAAATTCAAAATAAAACTACCATATGACCCAGCAATCCCACTACTGGGCATATACTCTGAGAAAACTGTAATTCAAAAAGTGTCATGCAGATGGATCCTTGATGTATTTGTGGGAAGAGATGAGTTCCATTCCTACTACTCCTCCATATTGATTGGACCCCATTGGTCTGTTGATTTTTAAACAATACTAAAGTATTAAAAATTAAAAGTCATGATCAGTTTGACCTCTAGATATATATGAATCATGCATGCTAAAGCTTTCACTTCATAGTCAGGGATTTTATTTTGTCTACCTTTGTATCCCCAATGCATATTTCCATGTGTGACATTGAAAATATTTGGGAAGATATTTGGTTTATAAGTGAATGGATTAGTAAATAAATGCTACCTCACTATATTTTTCTAAATAAGTTCATGGTAGTATCTGAGTAGATTCATAAGTGGCCTTTATTCAGATTACAACCTCTTGTACACAGACAGCCTAAAGAGCTGTGTGGCAGTGAAAGAAATACTTATCTATTTGGTTTTGTTGCAAGATTTGGAAGACATCTTGTCCAACAATATTTGCTCAGATGCTATATGTCTGATGCTTGAAATTCTGTCTGTGTTGCAACAAATGTAATTCTATAAATTGCCTTTGGTAACTCACATGGGGATCCTAGGAAATGAGGTATTAGGGATTTGACCATCCTCACCCATTTGGCTACAGGGGTCCATACCTGTATTTAATTTCTCATAGGACCAATCATTTGCTCTGGATGAAGGAGCTTCAATATTCCCCAGGCCTAAAGGTCTCCTGAATTTGAAATATTGGCATTAGTATAAAGTTCTTGTAAAAAACTGATATCTGATGTCCAAATAGCCAGTTTTTTTCTTTCCTTCATTGACAAAGTTGCCTTAACACTTGTTCCATGAGAAGAGAGAGCTCCATAGAAGCAGAGTTTATCCCCTTCCTGAGACAATTAACCCACAGTATGAACAACAGAATACTCTGTTTATAGAATTTATCTCCCCAGCTATACTGGGATACAAGGGATGATTTGTCTTTTCTTTTTGTTAATGCTGGCTTTATAAATGTTCCCATTAAAGCTTGTTCTCTAAACTATATCTTGTGACATTTTGAACTATATCCCAATGTTTAAAGTACTTTTGCAAGAAAGATGGTGACATCAAACACTCTTTCATGACAAAGTCATCTCTTAGATCTAAGTGTTGCCATTGTGCTTTTCACTGGACAGGACTGACTGGGGGTGGGGACATAGTTAGAGAGTTACCTTGTAAAATAAAACTCTCTGGAAGAAGTTACTTTACTCTGATCGAATCTTTCAAATCACTATTTTCTTCTAGGAGAGGACAAGTCAGTCCACATGAGGATACTCAGAAAGTGATATATGATCACTGTTATCTAATTGGGTCTTTAGAATAACACTGAATGATGGGTAGCCCCCAATTCAGAGGAGTTAAGTAAATTGATCGATGACATTAAGTTAAGATTTGAATCTATCTGACTCTGACTTTGACCTTTCTGCTTCCTGGTAATGGACAGCACTTAAGGTTCTACAGACAGTCATTATACAAATAATCATAATTGATTTCTGAAAGGTCAAGGATATTTTCCCCATAAGAACAAGATTTGTCTTTTCTCTTTATTGGAATAGGTAATGGAACATATGGTAGGTGCCCATTAACATGTAAAGTCATTAAATACATATATAAAATTATGGATGAAATTGCAGGCATATACTACTTTAACTCTAGTGAAAATGTCAGTGATTTAAAAATTGTTTTGTTTTGTTTTGCTTTTTAGATATTGATCATGGAGGTAATTTGGTACTGCAGCTAGAATGCATCCTTTGAATTAGAAAGATGGCTTCAAGTTCTGTCTCAAACCCTTATGAGTTAGGTGACTTTCAGCAAGCTTTTAAAATTTCTGATACTCACTTTCCTAATAATGTTACTATCTTTATGGGGTTCGCATTATCTATGCCAGGTTGGACCAGAGTATATCAAACTTCAATGTGCACAGACATTCATCTGCGGGGGTCTTGTTAAAATGCAGATTCTGAATCAGGACGTCTTTGGAAGGAGCTTGAGATTTTCCATTTTTAACATATTTTAGCTGACACTGATGTTGCCAGATTTGGGAACACATTCTCTAGCAAGGAGTAGGGTCTCATCCTCAGTAATATTGACATTTTGGTCCAGATAATTTTTTGTTATGGACTGTTTTCCTGTGCACTGCAGGATGACTAGTAGCATCCCTGGCATAGTTCTTAACACATAATAGAAATCAGATATAGGAATTCCCTGGTGATCCAGTAGTTAGGACTCCACACTTTCACTGCCAAGTGTGCAGGTTCAATACCTGGTCGGGGAGACAAGATCCCACAAGCCGCCTGGTGTGGCCAAAAAAAAAAAAAAAATCAGATGAGTATTTGTTCATTTCTTTTCACATATTCTGTATGATTTGGTAGTAATCAAGAAGTTTAGATGGATGGTCATCTCTAGGATGATAGTATCCTCTAGAACAGGAGTCAGCAAACTACCATTCAGATCAAATCTAGACTACCACATAATTTTGTAAATAAAGTTGTATTGGAGCACATCCACAGACATTAGTTTACCAATTTTCTATAACTGCTTTTGCACTAAAACAGCAGAGTCGAGTACTTCCAGCAGAATCTGTGCAGCCCACAGAATCTAAAATATTTATTACCTGATTTTTAACAGAGTAACATTTGCCAAGTCCTTTTCTTGATCTATGAAAATCCTGGACATTTAACTCTTCTAAGCTGTAGAAGCAGAGTTTCATAGAAGTCCTCTGGATAATTATAGCTGTGCTCTGGATAATATAATTCAATTTATTCTAAGTCAGGAACATTTCCTTTGGGTTGGTCTCACAGAGAGTTGTTAGATTCTTTCCATTTTTCAATGAACCATTGGCTTCCACAACACAAGTTTTATGCAAACGTTTCAGAAACATTGGAAAAAAGAACACATGCAGCGGCCAGAGAGCATTGGATAGGTTTCCTTTAAAACAATAATTTTCCAAGCACAGACAATTTACATGCCTAACTACAATTGACAAGAGTCAGTCACAGGAGAAAAATGTATCTCCAATGTCTGTCAAATTTACTTAACCTAGTATGTTTGTTCTAGTGACTGGTAATTTGCATTTGTTCAAAGTCTTATAGGATCCAGACTATTTTTAAAAACAAACTCAGAAAATTTTAAGTGGAACGCACATAAGCAGAAATTTTTCTGACTAGAGATGAAGAATGCTTTGTTTATAACATAAAGTTTATAATTATATGGAATGATATAGGTAAGCTGCACTTGGTTGCCACTTATAGAAGGAAAATGGCATGTGTAGCTTAAAGTACCGTTTCATTCTTGTGGGACTGATCATCACAGGTGAGTTTTACTATAACTGTTTCTCACACTCTCATGCTTACTTTGAAGTAATAGCATGTATTATAATAGGCTATATCAAGGTTTCTCAATCTCAGCACTATTTGGACCAGATAATTCTTAGTTGTGGAGTCTGTACTGTGCAATGTAGAATGCTTGGCAACATCCCTGACCTTTACCCATTACGTGCCAGTTTTAATCCTCTCCCCAGTTATGGCAATTAAAACTATCTCTAGACACTGTCAGATATTCCCTGGGTGTCAAAATCACTCCTGGTTGAGAATTACTGGGCTGTATTATGTCACAAGAATAAATAACTCCACAATCTCAATGGCTTAATATCCCAAATGTTTATATCTTGCTCAAATAAATTCTACTGGGCAACTTTCTAGGGCAGTTGTACTCTATGCTGTGGCTCAGTATTCTGAGCCACTTTGGTTTTATGGTACTTCCAATCAACACATGCTTCCTAGATCATCATGGAAAGTAAAGGGACAGTGTAAAATTGAACACAAGCTCTTAAATATTTATGACCAGAAGTGACATTTTTCACTTCTGTTCACATTTCATTGATCAGAGCAAATCACATGGTCATGGCTACCTTTAAGTGGGTGAGAAGTAAGATATCCCCCTAAGAAGATTAATGAACATACTGTTGTCTAGCACAAATATCTGTTAAACTCCACCTTCTTCAATTAACTATGCTACTATAAAGAACTATAGTACCGTCAAGGGTAGAGAGGCAGGATAGTATGAGATTGTGTATTCTGGAACAAAAATACTTGGCACTGAACCCCAGATTTATAGCTGTCAGTGTAGATACAATGTGTCTAATACTCACTGTGCCTGAGTTTCCTCATCTGTAAAATAAGAGATAATAAAAGTATCTAATTCACAGGGAGCTACAAGAGTGAAATGTGTTAGCATTTTTAAAGCCTTTAGAAAAGTTTCTAAAACATAATAAACACTTTTAAATTATTTAAATAAAAAGAAATAGTATACAGAGAGAATAATTGTATACATTTTTATAAAGAGGGTGAAAACAGTACAAAAAGTGATGTGTATTCAGAGGAATTTATAGACTCTTAATATGACAACTCCACAAATAAAAATGTCCAGAAAGGCATGTTTCCAGTATAACTTGGAGCTGCTTACCAAGTTCAGGAAAATAAATCAATAAATGTTGAAAAATGTTTGAAAGTATATTTTTAAAGTTTAACCTAGACAAAATGAGATAGTAATATACTTGCTGTCTGTTCATCAAAGTCCTGTTAGAACTGTTAAATATTAAATATAGATGAAAATATGTCTTTTCTTGTTTATTATTAGAACTTTACTAGAATATTTCCCTCAAAAAAGTACTCAATACTAGTTAAAATATCCACCCATTTAAAGTATCATGAAAATACTAATACCTAATTGTTTAGGCTATAGTAGTGTTTGTTCAGCATTTCCTTTCATGAAAACTCATTAATGTTCTATTCAGATAACATCACCCCTCAGTATCATTTACCACTGGGGTAAGGTTGAAGGGTCAGCACCACTGGTAGAAAATAACTGAGTTACAACACACTTTTTTTGGTCTTTTGGCTGTTGGATCTCTTTTAGAAGACATTTAAGGAATTGTTTTCATTCTGACTCTATAAAAACAAATGTTCTTCCGTTTGCACTTTATTTGTGACTTGGTTTCCTAAATTCACCACCTTTACAACTTTTAGAGCATTAAACATACGTAGACACTGGCTTCCATCTTATTTAAAATTTTATCTGTATGTCACCCCTTCAGCAGAATTCTGATCTAATCTTTCTGATCTTGGCTTCTTTTGTCCCTCTTTGATTGTTATAACCACATAAAGCTTCAGATGGACAAATTTCCTATTTGCACCCAACTTCCAAGTATCTTATTGGTCTGCTTGAGATTAGAAGGGAGGATTCAGAAAGAGTAAAAAATTTATCTCATTAGGTCATATTTTTAAATTGTCATAACCATGTGATAAGATTGTTAAAAATGTATGTTCCCAAGGTTCACCTCAGACCTGGTGAATCAGAATCTCTGGGTATGAATCATTGGAAATCCATATTATTAAGAAACTTTCCAGCTGATTTATATACATACCACATCACTGTAACCATATTCCTTTAAGAATCTATCTTATAATAGGATTCTACTATATATCTAAAATTCATTTATAGAAAAAATTAAAATGAGCAAAATGAAATATATGAAATATTTGTCATCAAGCATATAAAATCATTTTCATATTCACTTTACAAAAATTACATACATATGTCTTTAATGATAAGTCAAAGTGTAGGTCATGATTTGACCTGCTCAATTATTTTACTAGGTTTAGAAATATTATCAGTAGAATAATACCAGATTAATATACTTAGAGAAAAGAATAGCAAAAATGTGTCTCTGATTGTATGCTTGGAGTTTTTAGTATGTATTCCCTTCTCTGTGGCTTTATCTTCAAAAATATTTTGAAAACATTTCTAAATAATAGATTATAGGCTCTTGGAGAGCAAAGGCAGTGCTTCCTTCCATTTCTAAAATGTCCTACTGTTATGAAATGTCCTGAATTCTCTTTAAACTTTAGGGATGATAAACTATTCTAAACAGTTCTACTCCAGACCATTGTTAACAGAATTTCCTCTTGAAATGATCATCTATAATATATTTATACATTAGGATAATTGACAAGGAAAAAGAGAGCTCTAATGTCAAACTTTGTATTTTAAGATGTGACTGAGACTCACTACTCTTTTGATAGTTAAGGAGCCTTGTTTTGATATAGTTATCAAGATGAATGCTTTAGAGTAAGGATAATCAATAGTTTCAAGTTCAGATTAATAAAGTAAATTTATTCAAAGGTATAACTTTACAATCTTTCCCTATATTACAACATTTTCCACAGTCAACATTCCTTGATTATCAGCGTAACAATCACAACCCATAAGGAGAAGGGGCAACATTGTTAGAAGTAAAAAAACAAGACACTAAATGAAACTCCTCACAAATTGAAGACATATGTCCTTGGCCATCTCTTTTTTTTTCTTTATTTTATTTTATTTTATTTTATTTTTTAAACACCTTTATTGGAGTATATTTGCTTTACAATGGTGGCTTAGTTTCTGCTTTATAACAAAGTGAATCCGTTATACATATACATTTATCCCCGTATTTCTCCCTCTTGCATCTCCCTCCCTCCCACACTTCCTATCCCACACCTCTAGGTGGTCACACAGTACGGAGTTGCTCCCCCTGTGCTACGCAGCTGCTTCCCACTAGCTATCTATTTTACATTTGGTAGTGTATATATGTTCATGCCACTCTCTCAATTTGTCCCAGTTTACCTTTCCCCCTCCCCATATACTCAAGTCCATTCTCTAGTAGGTCTGCGTCTTTATTCCTGTCTTGCCCCTAGGGTCTCCATGACCTTTTTTTCTTTTTCCTTAGATTCCATATATATGTGTTAGCATACGGTATTTGTATTTCTCTTTCTGACTTACTTCACTCTGTATGACAGACTCTAGGTCCATCCACCGCACTACAAAAAACTCGATTTCATTTCTTTTTATGGCTGAGTAATATTCCATTGTGTATATGTGCCACATCTTCTTTATCCATTCATCTGTTGATGGACACTTACGTTGATTCCATGTCCTGGCTATTGTAAAGAGAGCTGAAATGAACATGGTGGTACATGATTCTTTTAGAATTATGGTTTTCTCAGAGGATATTCCCAGTAGTAGGATTGCTGGGTCATATGGTAGTTCTATTTTTATTTTTATAAGGAATAGCCATACTGTTATCCACAGTGGCTGTATCACTTTACATTCCTACCAACAGTTCAAGACGGTTACGTTTTCTTCACACCCTCTCCAGCATTTATTGTTTGCAGATTTTTTGATGATGGACATTCTGACTTGTATGAGATGATATCTCATTGTAGTTTTGATTTCCATTTCTCTAATGATTAATGATGTTGAGCATTCTTTCATTTGTTTGTTGGCAATCTGTATAGCTTCTTTGGAGAAATGTCTATTTAGGTCTTCTGACCATTTTTGGATTGTGTTGTTTGTTTTTGTGATATTGAGCTGCATGAGGTGCATGTAAATTTTGGAGATTAATCCTTTGTCAGTTTCTTCATTTGCAAATATTTTCACCCATTCTGAGGGTTGTCTTTTGTTCTTGTTTATCATTTCCTTCGCTGTCCAAAACCTTTTAAGTTTCTTTAGTTCCCATTTGTTTATTTTTCTTTTTATTTCCATTTCTCTAGGAGGTGGGTCAAAAAGGTTCCTGCTGTGATTTATGTCATGGGGTGTTCTGCCTATGTTTTCCTCTAAGAGTTTAATAGTGTCTGGCCTTATATTTAGGTCTTTAATACATTTCCAGTTTACTTGTGTGTATAGTGTTAGGGAGTGTTCTAACTTCATTCTTTTACATGTAGTTGTCCAGTTTTCCCAGCACCACTTATTGAAGAAGCTGTGTTTTCTCCACTGTATATTTTTGCCTGCTTTATCAAAGATAAGGTGACCATATGTGTGTGAGTATATCTCTTGGCTTTCTATCCTGTTCCATTGATCTATATTTCTGTTTTTGTGCCAGTACCATACTGTCTTGAATACTGTGGTTTTGTACTGTAATCAGAAGCCAGGGAGCCTGATTCCTCCAGCTCTGTTATTCTTTCTCAATATTGCTTTGGCTCTTTGGGATCTTTTGTATTTCCATACAGATTGTGAGATGCTTTGTTCAAGTTCTGTGAAAAATGCCAGTAGTAGTTTGGTAGGGATTGCATTGAACCTGCAGATTGCTTTGAGTAGTAGAGTCATTTTCACAATGTTGATTCTTCTAATCCAAGAATATGGTATATGTCTCCATCTATTTGAATCATCTTTAATTTCTTTTATCAGTATCTTATAATTTTCAACATACAGGTCTTTTGTCTCCGTAGGTAGGTTTATTCCCAGATATTTTATTCTTTTTGTTGCAATGGTAAATGGGAGTGTTTTCTTAGTTTCAATTTCAGATTTTTCATCATTAGTATATAGGAATGCAAGAGATTTCTGTGCATTAGTTTTTTTTTTTTTTTTTTTTTTTTTTTTGCGGTATGCGGGCCTCTCACTGTTGTGGCCTCTCCCGTTGCGGAGCACAGGCTCCGGACGCGCAGGCCTAGCGGCCATGGCTCACGGGCTTAGTTGCTCCGCGGCATGTGGGATCTTCCCGGACCAGGGCACGAACCCGTGTCTCCTGCATCGGCAGGCGGATTCTCAACCACTGCGCCACCAGGGAAGCCCTGTGCATTAGTTTTGTATCCTGCTACTTTACCAAATTCATTGATTAGCTCTAGTAGTTTTCTGGTAGCATCTTTAGGATTCTACATGTAGAGTATCATGTCATCTGCAAACAGTGACAGCTTTAATTTTCTTTTCCTATTTGGATTCCTTT
This sequence comes from Kogia breviceps, assembly GCF_026419965.1. NCBI lineage: Eukaryota > Metazoa > Chordata > Mammalia > Artiodactyla > Physeteridae > Kogia > Kogia breviceps. The sequence continues at coordinate 29,936,825 of NC_081328.1, forward strand.
TATTTCTTTTTCTTCTCTGATTGCTATGGCTAAGACTTCCAAATCTAGGTAGAATAATAGTGGTGAGAGTGGGCAACCTTGTCTTTTTCCTGATCTTTGTGGAAATGGTTTCATTTTCTCACCATTGAGGATGATGTTCGCTGTGGGTTTGTTATATATAGCCTTTATCATGTTGAGGTTAATTCCCTCTATGCCTACTTTCTGGTCGGTTTTTATCATAAATGGACGTTGAATTTTGTCAAAAGCTTTATCTGTATCTATTGATGCTCACATGGGTTTTCTCCTTCAGTTTGTTAATATGGTGTATCACATTGATTGATTTGCATATATTGAAAAATCCTTGCATTCCTAAGATAAACCCCACTTGATCATGGTGTATGATCATTTTAATGTGCTGTTGGATTCTGTTTGCCAGTAATTTGTTGAGGTTTTTGCATCTATGTTCATCAGTGATATTGGCCTGTAGTTTTCTTTCTTTGTGATGTCTTTGTCTGGTTTTGGTATCAGGGTGATGGTGCCCTTATAGAAGGAGTTTGGGAGTGTTTCTCCCTCTGCTATCTGTTGGAAGAGTTTGAGAAGGATAGGTGTTAGCTCTTCTCTAAATGTTTGATGGAATTCGCCTGTTAAGCCATTTGGCTCCGGGCTTTTGTTTGTTGGACGATTTTTAATCACAGTTTCAATTTAAGTGCTTGTGATTTATCTATTCATATTTTCTATTTCTTCCTGGTTCAGTCTTGGAAGGCTGTGCATTTCTAAGAACTTGTCCATTTCTTCCAGGTTGTCCATTTTATTGGCATATAGTTGCTTGCAGTAATCTCTCATAATCCTTTGTATTTCTGCAGTGACAGTTGTTACTTCTCCTTTTTCATTTCTAATCCTATTAATTTGAGTCTTCTCTCTTTTTTTCTTCATCAGTCTGGCTAATGGTTTATCAATTTGGTTTATCTTCTCAAAGAACAAGCTTTTAGTTTTATTGATCTTTGCTATTGTTTCCTCCATTTCTTTTTCATTTATTTCTGATCTGAGCTTTACTATTTACTTCTGCTAACTTTGGAGTTTTTTTCTTCTTCTTTCTCTAATTGCTTTAGGTGTAAGGTTAGGTTGTTTATTTCAGATGTTTCTTTGCTCTTAAGGTAAGATTGTACTGCTATAAACTTCCATATTTTAACTGCTTTTGCTGCACCCCATAGGTATTGGCTCATCTTCTTTTCATGGTCATTTATTTCTAGGTATTTTTTGATTTCCTCTTTGATTTCTTCAGTGATCTCTTGGTTATTAAGTAGTGTATTGTTTAGCCTCCATGTGTTTGTATATTTTACAGATTTTTTTCCTGTAATTGATATCTAGTTTCATAGCGTTGTGGTTGGAAAAGATATTTGATATGATTTCGATTTTTTAAAAATTTACCAAGGTTTGATTTGTGACCCAAGATATGATCCATCCTGGAGAATGTTCTATGAGCACTTGAGAAGAAAGTGTATTCTGTTGTTTTTGGATGGAATGTTCTTTAAATATTAAGTCCCTCTTTTTAAATGTATTATTAAAAGCTTGTGTTTCATTATTTATTTTCATTTTGAATGATCTGTCCATTGTTGAAAGTAGGTTGTCAAAGTCCCATACTATGTTTGTGCTACTGTCAATTTCCCCTTTTATGGCTGTTAGTATTTGTCTTATATACTGAGGAGCTCCCGTGTTGGTGCATAAATATTTACAATAGTTATATCTCCTTGTTGGATCAATCCCTTGATCATTATGTAGTGTCCTTCTTTATCTCTTTTAATAGTCTTTGTTTTAAAGTCTATTTTCTCTGATATGAGAATTGCTACTCCAGCTTTCTTCTGATTTCCATTTGCATGGGATATCTTTTTCCATACCCTCATTTTCAGTCTGCATGTGTCCCTAGGTCTGAAGTGGTTCTCTTGTACCGAGCATATATACAGGTCTTGTTTTTGTACCCATTCAGGTAGTTTATGTCTTTTAGTTGGAGCAGTTAATCTATTTACATTTAAGGTAATTATCAATATGTATTTTCCTATTACCATTTCTTAATTGTTTTGGGTTTCTAATTGTAGGTCTTTTCCTTCTCTTGTGTTTCCTGCCTAGAGAAGTTCCTTTAGCATTTGTTGTAAAGCTGGTTTGGTGGTGCTGAATTCTCTTAGCTTTTGCATGTCTGTAAGGAAATTAATTTCTCCATCAAATCTGAATGAGATCCTTGCTGCATAGAGTAATCTTGGTTGTATGTTTTTCCTTTTCATCACTTCAATATGTCCTGCCACTCCCTTCTGGCTTGGGGCATTTCTGCTGAAAGATCAGCTGTTAACCTTATTGGGATTCCCTGGTATGTTATTTGTTATTGTTCCCTTGTTGCTTTTAATATGTTTACTTTGTACTTAATATTTGATAGTTTGATTATGTTTTCTTTGTACTTAATATTTGATAGTTTGATTATGTTTTCTTTGTACTTAATATTTGATAGTTTGATTAATATGTGTCTTGGCCTGTTTCTCCTTGGATATATCCCGTATGGGACTCTCTATGCTTCCTGGACATGATTAACTGTTTCCTTTCCCATACTAAGGAAGCTTTCAATTATAATCTCTTCAAATAATTTCCTCTGCCCCTTTCTTTTTCTCTTCTTCTTCTGGGACCCCTATATTTCAAAAGTTGGTGTGTTTAGTGTTGTCCCAGATGCTTCTGAGACGGTCCTCAATTCTTTTCATTTATTTCTTTATTCTGCTCTGCAGTAGTTATTTCCACTATTTTATCTTCCAGATCACTTATCTGTTCTTCTGCCTCAATTATTCTGCTATCAATCCCTTCTAGAGAATTTTTTATTTCATTTATTGTGTTGTTCATCACTGTTTGTTTGCTCTTTAGTACTTCTAGGTTCTTGTTAAACGTTTCTTGTATTTTCTCCCTTCTATTTCCAAGTTTATGGATCATCTTTATTATTATTCTGAATTCCTTTTCAGGTAGACTACCTATTTCCTCTTCATTTGTTTGGTCTGGTGGGTTTTTACCTTGCTCCTTTCCCTGCTGTGTGTTTATCTGTCTTCCCATTTTGCTTAACTTGCTGTGTTTGGGGTCTCCTTTTTGCAGGCTGTATGTTCGTAGTTCTTGTTGTTTTTGGTGTTTGTCCCCAGTGGCTAAGTTTGTTTCAGGTGGTTGTGTAGGCTTTCTGGTGAAGGTGTCTAGTGCCTGTGTTCTGGTTGAAGAGGATAGATCTTGTCTATCTGGTGGGCAGGTTTTCTTCTAGTGGTGTGTAGTGTGGTGTCTGTGGTGTTATTATGATTTTAGGCAGTCTCTCTGCTAATGGCTGGGGTTGTGTTCCTGTCTTGCTCTTTGTTTGGCATAGGGTGTCCAACACTGCAGGTTGCTGGTCATTGAATGGAAATGGGTCTTGGCATTGAGATGGAAATCTCTGGGAGATATTTGCTGTTTGATATTACGGGGAGCTGGGATGTCTCTTGTGGACCAGTGTCCTGTACTTGGCTCTCCCACCTCAGAGGCACAGCACTGATGCCTGGCTGGAGCACCAAGAGCCTCTCATAGACACTGTTCAGAATAAAAGGGGGGAAGGAAAGAAGGAAAGAAAAAAAATAAGAAAGTAGAATAAAGTTATTAAAATAAAATATTATTTTAAAAATATGTAAAAATAATAAAACAAAAAAAGAAAGAAGAAAGCAACCAAACCAGAAAACAAATACACCAATGATAACAAGCACTAAAAACTATACTAAAAAAAGTAAAAATAAAAACAAAAAACGGACAGTCAGAACCCTAGGAGAAAGGGTAAAAGAAAAGCTATACAGGGGGAGAGGCGAGAAGATGGCAGAAGAGTAAGATGCGGAGATCACCTTCCTCCTCACAGATATAACAGAAATAGAGCTACACGTGGAACTTCTCCTATAGAAAGACCACTGAACAATGGCAGAAGACCTCAGACCTCCCAAAAGGCAAGAAACTCCCCACGTACCTGGGTAGGGCAAAAGAAAAAAGAATAAACAGAGACAAAGAATAGGTACGGGACCTACACCAGTGGGAGGGAGCCATGAAGGAGGAAAGATTCCCACACACTAGAAGCTGCTTCATGGGCAGAGACTGCAGGTGGCAGAGGGGAAAGCTCCAGAGCCATGGACGAGAGTGCAGCAACAGGGTGTGGAGGGCAAAGCAGAGAGATTCCCACAGAGGATCGGTGCCGACCTGCACTCACCAGCCCGAGAGGATTGTCTGCTTACCGGCTGGGGCGGACGGTGGGTGGGAGCTGAGACTTGGGCTTCAGTTGGATCCCAGGGAAAGGTCTGGATTTGGCAGAGTGAAAACAGCCTGAAGGGATTAGTGCACCATGGATAGCCAGGAGGGAGTCCGGTTAAAGTCTGGAGCTGCCGAAGAGACAAGAGACCTTTTCTTCTCTCTTTGCTTCCTGGTGCAGGAGGAGAGGGGTTTAAGAGCGCCGCTTAAAGGAGCTCTAGAAATGGGTGCGGAGCTGCCGAAGAGACAGGAGACGTTTTCTTGCCTCTTTGCTTCCTGGGGCGTGAGGAGAGGGGATTAAGGACACCTCATAAAGGAGCTCCAGAAACGGATGCAAGCCATGGCAGTCGGAACAGACAGTAGAGACGGGATGCTAGGGTTACTGCTGCCACCACCAAGAGGCCTGTGTGTGAGCACAGGTCACTCTCCACACCACCCCTTCCAGGAGCCCGTGCAGCCCTCCACTGCTGGGGTCCCGGGATCCAGGGACAGCTTCCCCGGGAGAACGAGCAACGTGCCTTGGGTCGGTGCAGCATCACACTGGCCTCTGCCATCACAGGCTTGGCCCACATCCATGCCCCTCCCCCCCCCCCAGCCTGTGCCAGAGCCACCGAATCAGCTTCTCCTTTAACCCCATCCCGTTTGAGCAAAGGGCAGACGCCTTCGGAAGACCTACATGCAGAGGCGGAGCCAAGTCCAAAGGTGAACACCAGGAGCTGTTCAAACAAAGAGGAGAGGGGAAGGTCTCTCCCAGCAGCCTCAGAAGCAGTGGATTAAAGCTCTACAATCAACTTGAAGTGCCCTGCCTCTGTGGAAAACCTGAATAGACAATGAATCATCCCAAGTTGAGGAGGTGGACTTTGGGAGCAAGATATACTATTATTTTCCCCTCTTTTCTTTTTGTGAGTGTGTATGTGGGAGCTGCTGTGTGAGATTTTGTGTGTTTAGCTTTTCTTGCACCTTTTTCTCCTAGGGTTGGACCAACAGGCTTTTTTTGATTTTTAATAGAAATTTTTCTTCTTAATAATTATTTTTTATTTTAATAACTATATTTTATCCTACTTTATTTTGTCTTCTCCCTTTCTTTCTTCCTTTCTTCCTTCTTTCTTCCCTCCTTCCTTCCTTTATTCTTTCCGTCCTCCATTCCTTCCTCCCTTTCTTCCTCCCATCCTTCCTCTCTTCCTTCTTCCCTTTCTTCCTCTCCTCCTTCTTTGCTTTCTTGCTTTCTTCCTTCCTTCATTCCTTCCTTCCTTTCTTCCTTCCTTCCTTTCTTTGTTCCTTCCTTCCTTTCTTCCTTCCTTCCTTCCTTCCTTTCTTTCCTTTCTATTTTTTCTCCCTTTTATTTTGAGCCATGTGGATTAAAGGTCCTTGGCGCTCCAGCCATGCATCACGGCTGTGTCTCTGAGGTGGGAGAACCAACCTCAGGACACTGGTCCACAAGAGACTTCCCAGCTACATGCAATTTCAAATGGCGAAAATCTCCCAGAGATCTCCATCTCAACACAAAGACCCAGCTTCACTCAAGGACCAGCAATGAAGAGTGCTGGACACCCTTTGCCCAACAAAGGACAAGACAGGTCTACAGCCCCATCTATTAGCAGAGAGACTGCCTAAAATCATAATAAGGCTAGGAAAATCCCCAAACACACCACCAGACATGGACCTGCCCACCAGAAAGACAAGATCCAGCCTCATCTACAAGAAAAGAGGCACTAGTCTCCCCAACCAGGAAACCTACTCAACCCACTGAACAAACCTTAGGCACTGGGGACAGCCACCAAAAACAACAGGAACTATGAACCTGCAGCCTGCAAAAAGGAGACCCCAAACACACTAAGATAAGAAAAATGAGAAGACAGAAAAACACACAGCAGATGAAGGAGCAAGATAAAAACACACCAGACGTAACAAATGAAGAGGTAATAGCCAGTCTACCAGAAAGAGAATTCAGAATAATGATACTAAAGATGATTCAAAATCTTGGAAATAGAATAGACAAATTGCAAGAAACAGTTAAAAAGGACCTAGAAGAAATAAAGAGGAAGCAAGCAATGACGAGCAACACAATAAATGAAATTAAAAATACTCTAGATGGGATCAATAGCAGAAAAACTGAGGCAGAAGGATGGATAAGTAACCTGGAAGATAAAATAATGGAAATAACTACTGCAGAGCAGAATAAAATAAAAGAATGAAAGGAACTGAGGACAGTCTCAGAGACCTCTGGGACAACATTAAATGCACCAACATTTGAATTATAGGGGTCCCAGAGGAAGAAGAGAAAAAGAAAAGGACTGAGAAAATATTTGAAGAGATTATAGTTGAAAACTTCCGTAATATAGGAAAGGAAATAGTCAATCAAGTCCAGGAAGCACAGAGAGTCCCATACAGGATAAACCCAAGGATAAACATGCCAGACAAATAATAATCAAACTGTCAAAAATTAAATACAAAGAAAACATATTAAAAGCAGCAAGGGAAAAACAACACATAACACACAAGGGAATCCCCATAAGGTTAACATCTGATCTTTCAGCAGAAACTCCCAGAAGGGAGTGGCAGGACATATTTAAAGTGATGAAGGAAAAAAACCTACAACCAATATTACTCTACCCAGCAAGGATCTCATTCAGATTTGATGGAGAAATTAAAACCTTTACAGACAAGCAAAAGCTGAGAGAGTTCAGCACCACCAAACCAGCTCTACAACAAATGCTAAAGGAACTTCTCTAAGCAAGAAACACAAGAGAAGGAAAAGACCTACAAGAACAACCCGAAACAATTAAGTAAATGGTAATAGGAATATACATATTGATAATTACCTTAAATGTAAATGGATTAAATGCTCTCACCAAAAAACACAGACTGGCTGAAGGGATACAAAAACAAGACCCATATATATGCTATCTACAAGACACCCACTTCAGACCTAGGGACACATACAGACTGAAAGTAAGGGGATGGAAAAACATATTCCATGCAAATGGAAATCAGAAGAAAGCTGGAGTAGCAATTCTCATATCAGACAAAACAGACTTTAAAATAAAAACCATTACAAGAGACAAAGGACACTACATAATGATCAAGGGATTGATCCATGAAGAAGATATAACAGTTGGAAATATTTATGCACCCAACATACAACCACCACAATACATAAGGCAAATACTAACAGCCATAAAAGGGGAAATTGACAGTAACACAATCATAGTAGGAGACTTTAACACCTCACTTTCACCAATGGACAAATCATTCAAAATGAAAATAAATAAGGAAACACAAGCTTTAAATGATACATTACACAAGATGGGCTTACTTGATATTTATAGGACATTCCATCCCAAAACAACAGAATACACATTTTTCTCAAGTTCTCATGGAACATTCTCCAGGATATATCATATATTGGGTCACAAATATAGCCTTGGCAAATTTAAGAAAATTGAAATCATATCAAGTATCTTTTCCAACCACAACACTATGAGACTAGATATCAATTACAGGAAAAGATCTGTAAAAAATACAAAAACATGGAGGCTAAACAATACTCTACTTAATAACGAAGTGATCACTGAAGAAATCAAAAAATACTTAGAAACAAATGACAATGGAGACATGACGACACAAAACCTATGAGATACAGCAAAAGCAGTTCTAAGAGGGAAGTTTAGAGCAATACAATCCTACCTTAAGAAACAGGAAACATCTCGAAAAAACAACCTAACTTTGTGCCTAAAGCAATTAGAGAAAGAAGAACAAAAAACCCCCAAATTTAGCAGAAGGAAATAAATCATAAAGATCAGATCAGAAATAAATGAAAAAGAAATGAAGGAAACAATAGCAAAGATCAATAAAAGTAAAAGCTGGTTCTTTGAGAAGATAGATAAAACTGATAAACCATTAGCCAGACTCATCAAGAAAAAGAGGGAGAAGACTCAAATCAATAGAATTAGAAATGAAAAAGGAGAGGTAACAAAGGACACTGCAAAAATACAAAAGATTATTTAGAGATTACTACAAGCAACTGTATGCCAATAAAATGGACAACCTGCAAGAAATGGACAAATTCTTAGAAATGCACAAGCTGCTGAACCAGGAAGAAATATAAAACATGAACAGACAAATCACAAGCACTGAAATTGAAACTGTGATTAAAATTCTTCCAACAAACTAAAGCTCAAGACTAGATGGCTTCACAGGCGAATTCTGTCAAACATTTAGAGAAGAGGTAACACCTATCCTTCTCAAACTCTTCCAAAAGATAGCAGAGGGAAGAACACTACCAAACTCATTCTATGAGGCCACTATCACCCTGATACCAAAACCAGACAAAGACGTCACAAAGAAAGAAAACTACAGGCCAATATCACTGATGAACATAGATGCAAAAATCCTCAACAAAATACTAGCAAACAGAATCCAACAGCACATTAAAAGGATAATACACCATGATCAAGTGGGGTTTATTCCAGGAATGCAAGGATTCTTCAGTACATGCAAATCAATCAACGTGATACACCATATCAACAAACTGAAGGAGAAAAACCATATGATCATCTCAATAGATGCAGATAAAGCTTTTGACAAAATTCAACACCCATTTATGAGGAAAACCCTCCAGAAAGTAGTCATAGAGGGAACTTACCTCAACTTAATAAAGGCCATATATGACAAACCCACAGCCAGCATTTTTCTCAATGGTGAAAACCTGAAAGCATTTCCACTAAGATCAGGAACAAGACAAGGTTGCCCACTCTCACCACTATTATTCAACATACTTTTGGAAGTTCTAGCCACAGTAATCAGAGAAAAAAAAGAAATAAAAGTAATCCAAATAGGAAAAGAAGAAATAAAGCTGTCACTGTTTGCAGATGACATGATACTATACATAAAGAATCCTAAGGATGCTACCAGAAAACTACTAGAGCTAATCAATGAATTTGGTAGAGTAGCAGGATACAAAATTAATGCACAGAAATCTCTGGCAATTTTATACACTAATGATGAAAAATCTGGTAGTGAAATTAAGAAAACACTCCCATTTACCATTGCAACAAAAAGAATAAAATATCTAGGAATAAACCTACCTAAGGAGACAAAAGACTTACATGCAGAAAACTATAAGACACTGATTAAAGAAATTAAAGATGATACAAATAGGTGGAGAAATATACCATGTTCTTGGAATGGACAAATCAATATTGTGAAAATGACTCTACTACCCAAAACACTCTACAGATTCAATGCAATCCCTATCAAATTATCACTGGCATTTTTTACAGAACTAGAACAGTAAATTCCACAATTTGTATGGAAACACAAAAGACTCCGAATAGCCAAAGCAATCTTGAGAACAAAAAATGGAGCTGGAGGAAGCAGGCTCCATGACTTAAGACTATACTACAAGCCTACAGTAATCAAGACAGTACGGTACAGGCACAAAAATAGAAATATAGATCAATGGAACAGGATAGAAAACCCAGAGATAAACCCACACACATATGGTCACCTTATCTTTGATAAAGGAGGGAAGGATATACAGTTGAGAAAAGACAGCCTCTTCAATAAGTGGTGCTGGGAAAACTGGACAGCTTCCAGTAAAATTATGAAATTAGAACACTCCCTAACACCACATACAAAAATAAACTCAAAATGGGTTAAAGACCTAAATGTAAGGGCAGACACTATCAAACTCTTAGAGGAAAACATAGGCAGAACACTCTATGATATAAATCACAGCAAGATCCTTTTTGACCCATCTCCTAGAGAAATGGAAATGAAAACAAAAATAAACAAATGGGCCCTAATGAAACTTAAAAGCTTTTGCACAGCAAAGGATACCATAAAGAAGACCAAAACACAATGCTCAGAATGGGAGAAAATATTTGCAAATAAAGCAACTGACAAAGGATAAATATCCAAAATTTATAAGCAACACATGCAGCTCAATAACAAAAAAAAAACAAAAAACCCAATCCAAAAATGGGCAGAAGAACTAAATAGACATTTCTCCAAAGAAGATATACAGATTGCCAACAAACACATGAAAGAATGCTCAACATCATTAATCATTAGAGAAATGCAAATCAAAACTACAATGAGATATCATCTCACACCAGTCAGATTGGCCATCATCAAAAACTCTAGAAACAATAAATGCTGGAGAGGTTGTGGAGAAAAGGGAGCACTCTTGCACTGCTGGTGGGAATGTAAATTGATACAGCCACTATGGAGAACGGTATGGAGGTTCCTTAAAACACTACAAACAGAACTATCGTACGACCCTGCAATCCCACTACTGGACATATACCCTGAGAAAACGGTAATTCAAAAAGTCATGTACCAAAATATTCATTGCAGCTCTATTTACGATAGCCAGGACATGGAAGCAACCTAAGTGTCCATCAACAGATGAATGGATAAAGAAAATGTGGCACATATATACATTGGAATATTACTCAGCCATAAAAAGAAATGAAACTAAGTTATTTGTAATGAGGTGGATAGACCTGGAGTCTGTCATACAGAGTGAAGTAAGTCAGAAGGAGAAAAACAAATACCGTATGCTAACAGATATATATGGAATCTAAGAAAAAAATGTCATGAAGAGATTAGTGATAGGATGGGAATAAAACACAGACCTACTAGAGCATGAACTTGAGGATATGGGGAGGGGGAAAGGTAAGATGTGACCAACTGAGAGAGTGGCATGGACATATATACACTACCAAATGTAAATTAGGTAGCTAGTGGGAAGCTGCCACATAGCACAGGGAGATCACCTCTGTGCTTTGTGACCACCTAGAGGGGTGGGATAGGGAGGGTGGGAGAGAGGGTGTTGCAAGAGGGAAGAGATATGGGAACATATGTATATGTATAACTGATTCACTTTGTTGTAAAGGAGAAACTAACACACTATTGTAAAACAGTTATACTCAAATAAAGATGTTAAAAAAGAAAAGAAAAGCTATACAGACAAAATTACATGAAGAAGCATACACATACACACTCAGAAATAAAGAAAAAGAGAAAATATAGATGTATCGTTGTTCCCAAAGTCCCCCTGCTCAATTTGGGATGATTCATTGTCTATTCAGGTATTCCACAGATGTAGGGTTCATCAGGTTGATTGTGGAGATTTAATCTGCTGCTCCTGAGGCTGCTGCGAGAGATTTCTCTTTCCCTTCTTTATTCACACAGCTCCTAGGGTTCAGCTTTAGATTTGGTCTCACCCCTGAATGTAGGTTGCCTGAGGGCATCTGTTCTTTGCTCAGACAGGACAGAGTTAAAGGAGCAGCTCATTCGGGGGTTCTGGCTCACTCAGTCCAGGGGGAGGGAGGGATACCGAGTTCAGGTCGAGCCTGCAGAGTGTCAGAGGCTGGTGGGATGTTGCACCAGCCTGAGGTGCACCAGTGTTCTCCCGGGGAAGTTGTTCTTGGATCATGGGACCCGGGCAGTGGCATGCTGCACAGGCTCACAGGAGACGGTGTGTGGATAGTGACCTGTGCTTGCACACAGGTTTCTTGGTGGCTGCAGCAGCAAACTTAGTGGCTCATTCCCATCTCTGGGGTCTGTGATGTTAGCCATAGCTCACGCCCATCTCTGGATCTCATTTAAGTGGCACTCTTAATCCCTTCTCCTAGCACACCAGGAAACAAAGAGGTAAGAAAAAGTCTTTTGCCTCTTTGGCAGCTGCAGACATTTTCCCAGACTCCCTCCCAGCTAGCTGTGGTGCACTAGCCCCCTTCAGGCTGTGTTCATGCAGCCAACCCCAGTCCTCTCCCTGGGATCTGATTTCCAAAGCCCAAGCCTCAGCTCCCAGCCCTCATTTGCACCAGCAGTTGAGCAGACAAGCCTCTTGGGGTGGGGGGTGCTTTTTGGCACTGATCCTTTGTTCAGGAATCTCTCCACTTTGCCCTCTGCACCCCTGTTGCTGCGCTCTCCTCTGTGGCTCTGAAGCTTCCCCACTCCACCACCCCAGTCTCTGCCCATGAAGGGTCTTCCTAGTGTGTGGAAACCTTTCCTCCTTCACAGCTGCCTCCCACTCGTGCAGGTCCCATCCCTACTCTTTTGTCTCTGTTTTTTCTTTTGCCCTACCCAGGTAAGTGGGGAGTTTCTTGTCTTTTGGGAAGTCTGAGGTCTTCTGCCAGCATTCAGTAGGTGTTCTGTAGAAGTTGTTCCACATGTAGATGTATTTGTGATGTATTTGTGAGGAGAAAGGTAATGTCCATGTCTTACTCTTCTGCCATCTTGAAGCCCCTCCTGGCCATCTCATTTAAATTTTATCTTCTTAAGAATTCTGCTCTGAGGAGGAGCTTCAAGATGGCAGAAGAGCAAGACGTGGAGATCACCTTCCTCCCCACAAATATATCAGAAATACATCTACATGTGGAACAACCCCTACTGAACACATACTGAATGCTGGCAGAACTCAGACTTCCCAAAAGGCAAGAAACTCCCCACTTACCTGGGTAGGGCAAAAGAGAAAAGAAAAAACACAGACAAAAGAAGAGGGATGAGACCTGCACCAGTGAGAGGGAGCTGTGAAGGAGGAAAGGTTTCCACACACTAGGAAGCCCCTTCATGGGTGGAGACTGTGGGTGTCAGAGAGGGGAAGCTTCAGATCCCTGGAGGAGAACACAACAACAGGGGTGCGGAGGGCAAAAAGGATAGATTTCCACACAGAGGATCAGTGCCAGCCAGCACTAACCAGCCCAAGAGGTTTGTCTGCTCACCCATTGGGGAGGGTGGGGGCTGGGAGCTGAGGCTTGGGCTTTGGAAGTCAGATCGCAGAGAGAGAACTGGGGTTGGCTGCGTGAACACAGCCTGAAGGAGGCTAGTGTGCCACAGCTAGCTGGGAGTGTGTCTGGGAAAAAGTCTGAAACTACCAAAAAGGCTAGATACTTTTTCTCCCCTCTTTGTTTTGTGTGTGTGAGGAGAGGTGATTAAGAGAGCTGCCTAGGGCTTCCCTGGCGGTGCAGTGGTTGAGAATCCGCCTGCTGATGCAGGGGACACTGGTTTGTGCCCCGGTCTGGGAAGATCCCACATACCGTGGAGCGGCTGGACCTGTGAGCCATGGGCACAGAGCCTCTGTGTCCGGAGCCTGTGCTCCGCAATGGGAGAGGCCACAACAGTGCGAGGCCTGCATACCATAAAAAAAAAAAAAAAAAAAAAAAAAAAAGAGAGAGCTGCCTAAATGAGCTCCAGAGATGGGCTTGAGCCACAGTTATCAAAGCAGACAACAGAGATGGACATGAGATGCTAAAGCTGCTGTTGCAGCCATGAAGAAGCCTGTGTGCAAGCACAGGTAAGTATCCACACCTCCTCTCCCAGGAGCCTGTGCAGCTGGCCACTGCCTGGGTCACGTGATCCAGGGACTATCTCCCTGGGAGAATACATGGGGTGCCTCAGGCTGTTGCAACTTCACACCAGTCTCTGCCACCTCGAAGCCTTGCCCTGGCCCTCATTCCATAACCCTCCCTCTCCCCACCCTGAGTGAGACAGAGCCCCCTAATCAGCTGTTACTTTAACCCCGTCCTGTGTGAGCAGAGAACAGATGCCCTCAGGTGACCTAAATGAAAAGGCATGGCCAAATCCAAAGCTGAACCACAGGAGCTGTGCAAACAGAGAAGAGAATGGGAAATCTCTCCCAGCAGCCTGAGGAGCAGTGTTCCTACAGAACACCTACTGAATGCTGCATGGATCTCCATGATCAACTTGATGTACCCTGAATCTGTGGAACACCTAAATAGACAATGAATCATCCCAAATTGAGGAGGTGGACATTGGAAGCAAAGATATATATATTTTTTCCTTTTTCTCTTTTTTTGACTGTGTATGTGGATGCTTCTGTGTTTGATTAGGTCCGTATAGCTCTGTTGTTACCATTTGTCCTAGGGTTCTGTCTGTCTATTTTTTTTTTTTAATAAAGGTTTTAGCATTTGTTATCATTGGTGGATGTGTCTTTTGTTTTGGTTGCTCTCTTCTTTGTTTTTTTCTTTTAATTACTTTTTAAATTTTTAATAATTATTTTTTATTTTAATAACTTTATTTTATTATTCCTTCTTTCTTTCTTTTCTCCCTTTCATTCTGAGCAATGTGGATGACATTGTCTTGGTGCTGTGGCCAGGTATCAGGCCTGTGCCTCTGAGGAGGGAGAGCCAAGTTCAGGATATTGGTCCACCAAAGACCTCCCAACTCCAAGTGATATAAAATGGCAAAAATCTCCCAGTGATCTCCATCTCAACACCAAGGCCCAGCTCCACTCAACGACCAGAAAGCTACAGTGCTGGAAACTCTATGCCAAACAACTAGCAAGACAAGAGCACGACTCCACCCAGTAGCAGAGAGGCTGCCTAAAATCATAATAAGGTCACATACACCCCAAAACACACCACCAGACACAGACCTGCCCACCAGAAAGAGAAGATCCAGCCTCATCCACCAGAACACAGGCACTAGATATATCCAATCAAGCACTGAAACAGAAACTGTGATTAAAAATCTTCCAGTAAACAAAAGCCCAGAGCCAGATGGCTTCACAGGTGAACTCTATCAAACATTTAGAGAAGAGTGAACATCTATCCTTCTCAAACTCAGAGGGAGGAACACTCCAAACTCATTCTATGAGACCACCATCACCCTGATACCAAAACCAGACAAAGATGTCACAAAGAAATAAAACTACAGGCCAATATCAATGATGAACATAGATGCCAAAATCCTCAACAAAACACTAGCAAACAGAATCCAACAGCACGTTAAAAGGATCATACACCCTGAACTCATTGGTTTTATCCCAGGAATTCAAGGATTCTTCATTATATGCAAATCAATCAATGTGATACACCATATTAAAAAAATGAAGAATAAAAATGATATGATCATCTCAATAGATGCAGAAAAGCTTTTGACAAAATTCAACACCCACTTATGAGGAAAACCCTCCAGAAAGTAGCCATAGAGGGAACTTACCTCAACATAATAAAGGCCATATATGACAAACCCACAACCAACATCATCCTCAATGGTGAAAAACTGAAACCATTTCCACTAATATCAGGAAAAAGATAAGGTTGCACACTCTCACCACTATTATTCAACATTGTTTTGGAAGTTTTAGTCACAGCAATCAGAGAATAAAAAGAAATAAAAGGAATCCAAATCAGAAAAGAAGAAGTAAAGCTGTCACTATTTGCAGATGACATGATACTATACATAGAGAATCCTAAAGATGTTACCAGAAAACTACTAGATCTGATCAATGAATTTGGAATACAAATTCAGAATGCAAAATAAATGCACAGAAATCTCTTGCATTCCTATACATTAATGATGAAAGTTCTGAAAGTGAAATTAAGGAAATACTCCCATTTACCATTGCAACAAAAAGAATAAAATACCTAGGAATAAACCTACCTAAGGAGACAAAAGTCCTGTCTCTCCATCTACTTGTATCATCTTTAATTTCTTTCATCAGTGTCCTATAGTTTTCTGTATGCAGAAAACTATAGGACACTGATGAAAGAAATTAAAGATGATACAAGTAGATGGAGAGACATACCATGTTCTTGCATTGGAAGAATCAACATTGTGAAAATGACTCTACCACCCAAAGCAATCTACAGATTCAATGCAATCCCTGTCAAACTACTACTGGCATTTTTTACAGAACTAGAACAAAAAATTTCATGATTTTTATGGAAGGACAGAAGACCCTGAATAGCCAAAGCAATACTGAGAGAGAAACACAAGCTGGATGAATCAGGCCCCCTGACTGTAGACTATACTACAAAGCTACAGTAATCAAGACAGTATGATACTGGCACAAAAACAGAAATATAGATCAATGTAACAGGATAGAAAGCCCAGAGATAATCCCATGCACATATAGTCACCTTATTTTAGATAAAGGAGGCAAGAATATATAATGGAGAAAGGACAGTCCCTTCAATCAATGGTGCTGGGAAAACTGGACAGCTACATGTAAAAAATGAAATTAGAACACTCCCTAACACCATACATGAAAATAAACTCAAAATGGGTTAAAGACCTAAATGTAAGGTTAGACACTATAAAACTCTTATAGGAAAACATAGGCAGAACACTCTATGACACAACGAATCAACAGACAAAGGATTAATCTCCAAAATATATAAACAGCTCATACAGCTCAATATTAAAAAAAAACAAACAACCCAATGCAAAAATGGGCAGAAGACCTAAAGAGACATTTCTCCAAAGAAGATATACATATTGCCAACAACACAGGAAAAAATGCTCAACATCATTAATCATTAGAGAAATGCAAATCAAAACTATAATGAGATATCATTTCACACCAGTCAGAATGGCCATCATCAAAAAATCTACAAGCAATAAATCCTGTAGAGGGTGTGGAGAAAAGGGCACCCTCTTGCACAGTTGTTGGGAATGTAAATTGATACAGTCACTAGGGAGACAGTATGGAGTTCCTTAAAAAATGAAAAATAGAACTACCATACGATCCAGCTATCCCATTACTGGGTAGATACTGTGAGATAACCAAAATTCAAAAAAAAGTTTAATGCATAAATTCAAAATTATTGCATAATACAAAAAGAAGTTTATATCATAGCAGCTCTATTTACAATAGCCAAGACATGGTAGCAACCTAACTATCCATCAGCAGATGACTGGATAAAGAAGATATGGCACATACATACCATGGAATATTACTCAGCCATAAAAACAAATGAAACTGAGTTATTTGTAGTGAGGTGGATGGACGTAGAGTCTGTCATATAGAGTGAAGTAAGTCAAACAGAGAAAAACTAAAACCGTGTGCTAACACATATATATGGAAATATGGAGTCTAAAAGAAAAAAAAAATGGTCATGAAGAGCCTAGGGGCAGGATGGGAATAAAGATGCAGACCTACTAGAGAATGGAGTTGAGGACACAGAGAAGGGGAAGGGTAATCTGGGACGAAGTGAGAGAGTGGCATTGACATATATACACTACCAAATGTACAACTGATAGCTAGTGGGAAGCAGCCACATAGATCAGCTCGGTGCTATGTGACCACCTAGAGGGGTGGGGTAGGGAGGGTGGGAGGGAGAGAGATGTAAGAAGGAAGAGATATGGGGATATATGTATACATATAGCCGATTCACTTTGTTATAAGACAGAAACTAAAACACCATTGTAAAACAATTATACTCCAATGAAGATATTAAGAAAAATCAAAGAGTATTGGTAACCCCCAGTCCAAAGTATTGAAGACACAAGTTAAAAGGACCGTCTGCAATGACAAGCAGGATACTCTTTTCAGAAGTGTTAAAATAGATTATTGAGGTGATACCATTTGTGGGGCACCAGGAAGGGACAGCACGTTTACGTCATCTCCCTCCTTTGCATTAGCAGCACCTTCTCCGGGGCTTCTCCTCAGAGGACCTAAGCCTCTTCAGTCCATCTGAGCAGGATGAGCCCTACACAGAGACCCCAAGGCAACAGGGAGGATTTCTCCATCTCAGGAAAGGAAAGAGGGCACAAGGAAGAGACATGCAGGGAAGAGGTTTTAGGGAGAAACGTTCTTGCTCCCTGAAATGGACTCTAAATAATTAGTGGGAGTTCGTCATAAGAGAAGATTACCATGGACAGATAGAATCTCACCAGCCAAGGCACAGACACACTAATATTTGAGGCTAGAATACAAGTTCAAAGGAGAGATGCAATTTTTCAACAATGGTGTTGCATAAAAGTCTGGAGAACAAGATTATGGAATCCCCCAACTTTTAGTGGGTACAAGTTCATGTGTACAAGAAAAAGAATAGTTTTACAGAGGGTTGAGAAAGGTTGTGGCTTATCTCACAACTGACCCAATATTTTTCACTATGCAACTTGAAAATATGTCAGATTATTGTACATCCTATGTTAAGGTTTCCTGATTTCTGAATAAGAATTATGGATTTAAAAATTCTTGGTCACTACATGTTTTCAGGAACATGTGTACACTGAAGGAAAATAATTTTAACCTTATGCTCTCCAGTTTTACATGGACGATTCCTTCTCAGCCTTTAGATCCATCTTGAATGTCATCTCCTCCTCAGGAGATCCTCATCATCATCTGCATCACTCACCCATGGCTTATCCCATCACCCAGCTGCTGTTGTTACAGAATTGCACACGGTCTGTAATTATCTTATTAAGTTACTATGCCTTTGCCAACTGTCTCCACGTTTGCCTGTTCTTTACCTGTAGGAATTTTTCCTATGTTGCTGTCTGTTCCATCTTCAGCACCTTCTGACTGTAAGGTACTCAATAAATATTTTGGGAATAAATGAAAAAAATTTTAATTCTGGCTACAGGAAGATTCACAGAGAAGAGATCTCTATTTAAAAATAATTATTATACCATGTCCTAGGGCAGCAGGCTATAACTACTGTATCTAAATCAAATACTGTGGTTCACCCAAAACATGAAAAATTGATTGCCAAAATTGGCAGAAAGTGTGGTTTCTCTTGTTTTCCAGAAAACTGTGGATAATGATATAACATATTACTCTTGTTCTGTACTTGGTATTATTTTTACCCTAAACTCTTATAATGTGAACTTTATCTGCATGTTGAGTCAATAAAGAGAATTCTATCCCCTTCTAAAAAAAAAAACAAAAACAAAAAGAATTCTATCCCCTTTTGGTATACAGTATCAATGCATTACGTCTCTGAAAATCCCCTAAGAGATTCAGGTACAATGAACATCTTAATACCAAAGTTCTTATACTATCATGGGTCTTTCACCAATATCCAGTATTAATAAATGAGATGTACCCTAATAACACATTAATCATAGATATCAAATAGGAGGAGGTGAAGGGTAAAATAAAAGAAAATATGCAAATGTTCCAAGACAGAATTAAAGTAGTTACAACAGACTTTTCTGTTATCTATGCATTAGAAAAATGTAGGGAATCAGGGTTATCTTTTCTGAACCGCAAATCTTGATCTGAATATTTCTTTAATAAGCAGGGCTAGATTATCCCTCCTCCACCAAATTTATCACTTCTTCTTTGGTAGCAGCTACTAAAACATGCAAGCATCATTTATAATTGTGACTGGTACATAATAAAAGCCCAATAAACATTAGTTTCCTAACACTATTCCTATTGTTATCAAAAACTCTACCTTCCAAAAAAAAAAAAAAAAAAAAGCCAAGGCAGTTTTGAAATGGAATTAACATCAGTTATACACCTTTTACTCTAGCATATAACAAGACCATATAATCTAAGCATATAACAAAATTTACCCAATTTCTAATTGATTATCTGTAATATCTATAAACACACACATACACAGACACACACAAATTTGGGTCAGCCCACTAATAAGTAGAATAAATAATTGTCTATGGGATGTGCTTGATCCAACAATAAAATACATTTTTTGTGTCTGTATATATCATTTGGCTAAGGGTAAGCTTAAATTTTCCACCATTATTTTTACTAAAAAATTATATCCTAATGTCCCTTTTAAAATCCAAGTACACTAGGTGGAATTCATCACCTAGTGATGATATCACCTAGTGATATCATATGATTATCTTGTTAAACTTGCATTTCTGAAATTGTTTCTGCAGAACATTATCTATGATGTTATAATTACTACATTTAAAATAGGGAAAAAGTGAGGGAGTCTATGATCAAAATTATTTGAATGCTGTTGAGTTAAACATGTTATATTAATGCAGGGTTTGTTGGTTATTGCTATGCTTCTGTGCATCATGAATCTACAAGAGGGTAAGAAAGATGATAAACACTGATGTCTGAATCTATTTGACCAAACTTTTTTGTTTGCTTTTCTCCCAGAGGGAATCTGGCAATGGTAGCTTCTGTGGACATATTTTAGAACATTGTAGGAGAGTGCTCACAATGAATAGGAGAGAAATTAAAGAACCCAGTTCAACCATACATGCTCGTTTCTAACAAAATATAGCTTGATTAAAGTAAGTATATGTACTGATTAAATTATAATAAATTATGCTTACATACACTCAGAAGAGAAAATGTCATTGAGCAAGAGAAAAATAAATATTTTACAATGGAAATCTCAAAGTAGTGATTTATGTCAAATTTTGCTTTTTAATTAATCCAGTCTAGCTTAAATTACCTACTTTTTATGATTGCTTATTGATATTTTTTGTTTTTAATTTCGCAAAGAAAACCTATTTTAAAAAAATTTATTGGGGTATAGTTGGTTTACAATGTGTTAGTTTCAGGTGTATGGCAAAGTGAATCTGTTATACATATACACATATCCACTCTTTTGTAGATTATTTTCCCATATAGGCCATTATATTGACTAGAGTTTCCTGTGCTATACAGTACGTCCTTATTAGTTATCTATTTTATATATAGTGCTGTGTATGTGTCAATACCAATCTTCCAATTTATCCCTCCCTCCCCTTACCCCCTACTAACCATAAGTTTATTTTCTACATCTACCACTCTATTTCTGTTTTGTAGATAAGTTCATTTGTAACCTTTTTTTTTTAGATTCCACATATAAGCAATAGCATATGATATTTGTCTTTGTCTGACTTCATTCAGTATGACAATCTCTAAATCCATCTAAATGGTTGCAAATGGTATTATTTCATCCTTTTTTATGGCTGAGTAAAAGTCCATTGTAAATATGCACCACATCTTCTTTATCCATTCCTCTGTTGATGGACATTTAAGTTGCCTCCATGTCCTGGCTATTGTAAATAGTGCTGCAATGAACATTGGGGTATCTTTTCAAATTATGGTAGCTTATGTCTGAACTCATCACTCTTGCTTTGCTATCTTGGTAAAGAGAGAAGTAATTTAGAGTGGAAGTCAGAATACATAGCTGCATCTCAGCTCTATTTATTTCTAATTTTGTGATATAGGCAACATGCAAGCCCTGACTAAGCTTCAGGTTTTTTAAGCATTAATCAGAGCCTCACTCATTGGGTTTCAGTGGGCAGAACCTGAGGCAAGATATGAGGATAGGGCAATGTATCTAGTCATTGCCTTGAATATTTTACGCACTTAATTGTTGTCATTTAGTCCATCAGTTAGTCAATTACCCATCCATTCAACAACCTGCAAGTATAGCTCTCCCCAATTGTTTCCCCCACTCCTACTCATTTGCACTATGAAGGAGCCAAAGAGATCCTGCTATCTTCACACATGTATTTCTCCAATGATAATCAAAAGCCATCTTAACTATGCTTCCGCAAGCATTGACTTCTTACTGCTTCTTTCTTTTGCATCTTCATTTCTAATAAATTCTTCTTTTTCTTCAAATGGATTTGATAGTCAAACTCAATTTTATAATTTGGCTTTCTACTAAGTTTTACCATTCTAGAGACATTGTGTACTTGAGTATTTTCAAAGTAAAAATGAAAATAAGCCTACATTTTAAAGGAATTCCTTCTTCACTGTTCACTAGATTTTGAATAGAAGAGAGCTGAACAGTGTAACTGTTGTTTATGAATGGTGTTTCTTAACAACAGAAAGGATGCTGTAAGTGGTCAGGTAAATAGCCACTTTTGAACATAGTTTGGCATTGTGTAAGACATTTTACATACAATGACTCCTTTGAATCCTTCCAATAGCACTTTGTAATTAGTATCATCATCCTATTTACCAACAAGGAAACTCAATATTTGAGGTTCTGAGAGTTCAAATAATTTGCCAATATCACACAGCTAGTAAACCACAGGGATGGCTAAACCCAGGTCACTGATTCAAAATTAACCCACCATTGCAACCTACCATACTGTATCAAGGGACTAACTCTAGTCAGAATTCACTCTTTGCTAACTCTAACTGCAAATGATACATTAGTCTAGAAGACACAACTGAAATTTTTCTAAAATAGTCTTCTGGGCTTCCCTGGTGGCGCAGTGGTTGAGAATCCGCCTGCCGATGCAGGGGACACGGGTTCGTTCCCCGGTCTGGGAAGATCCCACATGCTGCGGAGCAGCTGGGCCCGTGAGCCATGGCCACTGAGCCTGCGCGTCCGGAGCCTGTCCTCCGCAACGGAGAGGCCACAACAGTGAGAGGCCTGCGTACCACAAAAAAAATAAAATAAAATAAAATAAAATAGTCTTCCACTGAAGTTGAAATACATAGTCAAGAAGGGAGTGAATTGGGAAAATTGAGGGCAAAATGAGGGATTAAAGGAAAGAAAATAAGAGAACCCTATTGAGAAGCATAAAAGGAAAAGTGAATTATAATATTCCAGAGAACAAATTTGTTTGATTGATTGGCTTTACTGAAAATGCATAATTTCAAGCCTCTGTGCTTTTTCATATTTGGTATGTTTAGTGTTTGATTCTTTGGTCATTTGGTAAGTCAGGTTGCATCACATACAGATTTCAAATTTATGCATTTTCTGTCTAGTTAATCAAGTTTTTAATACTTTGACTTTAGTATAATTATTTTAATAGGTGTATGGAAATATCGACTTATCAGAGATAAGCTGGTTAATAAATTGAATATTGAGACATATTGAATTTGGAGAATTTTTAACTTGGAAAAAAATGACTCAACTTTTTATATTTGAATGAATACACTAGCTAACTGAGTTTGGAACTACTATAGCCTATTGTGGCTTATTGCCTCAGAGGTTACCTCAAGCACATGCAAAATGAAATGATTCTTTATAAAATGAATCATATATTCATTACCAAATGTAAAATAGATACCTAGTGGGAAACAGCTGCATAGCACAAGGAGATCATCTAGGTGTCTTGTGACCACCTAGAGTGGTGGAATAGGGAGTGTGGGAGGGAGGCTTAAGAGGGAGGGGATATGGGGATATATGTATACATATAGTTGATTCACTTTGTTATACAGCAGAAACCCACACAATATTGTAAAGCAATCATACTCCAATAAAGATGTAAAAAACAGAAAAATAAATTATAATTTAAAAACAAAAAATAAAAGAAGTCACAGAAAACTTCATGTTAAAAAAGAGCTTAAATTAAGTATCAGCTAGAAGAAATTTAGAATGATATGAAATTTATGTGACTTTGATTGTTATAACATATTCTAAACTGTCCACCAAATCTTATATCCCTATCAACTAGAATTATTGCCAAAAGTGCAAGCCTCTCTTGTCATTTATTATATCTTAAATTCTCACAGTTCTAATCCTCATACTACTACTTATATTCACTTTATTAACCAAACCTTCACTTGTTTCCCTCCACTGAGATCTTTGTAACCAATAATCATTAACCCCTTTGTATCCTCATCCTCTTCTTCAAAGGTTCCCTCTAGTTAAGTTGGAATTTTTTCCTTACAATCCATTGACCTATAGGCCTAGAAGTAAAGTCAGGGTCCTCCAAGTTTCCTATTGTTGTGTCCAGATAGTTAAGTGCTTTCACTTGCTCTGAGTTTATGATTTTTTTTTCCTTCAACTGCCTTGTATTCTCCTTGTTTTTTTTTTCTAGTTCCTTTAAGTGTAAGGTTAGGTTGTTTATTTGAGATTTTTCGTGTTTCCTGTGGTAGGGTTCTATGCTACACACTTTGCTCTTAGAAGTACTTGCTGGATCCTATAAATTTTGGATAGCTGTGTTTCCATTTTCATTTGTCTCCAAACACATTTTTTTTTGGTCTCCAGACTCTTTGATTTTGTTAGTGACTCATTGGTTGCTTAGTAGCCCATTATTTACCCTCCTCATGTTTTGGCAGGATTTTTTTCCCTTGTAGTTGATGTCTAGTTTCATAGTGTTGTGGTTGAAAAAGTTGGTTGATATGATTTCAATCTTCTTACATTTACTGAGACTTGTCGTATAACCTAGCATGTGATCTAACACAGAAAATTATCTATGTACACTTGACAAGAATGTGTATTCTGCTGCTTTTGGATGGAATGTGCTGTGTCTATCTATTAAGTTAATTTAATCTAAAGCAGCATCATTTAAAGATGCTGTTTTCTTATTGGTATTCTGTTTGTATAATATATCTATTGATAGAAGTGGGTGTGAAAATTCCTTACTATCATTGTGTTACTATCAATTTCTCCCTTTATGTTTGTTCATATGTGCTTTATAAATTTAGCTGCTCCTGTGTTGTGTGCATATATATTTACACTTGTTATATCTTCTTACTGGATTGATTCTTCATCTTTGTGTAATGTGCTTCCTTTCTCTTGTTACAGTCTTTGTTTTAAAGTCTATTTTTGTCTAAATATTACTTCCCTGGCTTTCTTTTCATTTCTATTTGAATAGAATACATTTTTCCATTCTCTCAATTTCAGTCTGTGTGTGTCTTTAGATATGAAGTGGTTCTCTTTAGGCAGTATATATATATTTCATAAAATTTTATATATTATAAAATATATTTTATATTATATAATATTTTAATTATTATATATAATTACATATAACTTAGAATTTTAGTTATATATATATAACTTTAACCATTTAGCCAATTTATGTCTACTGATGGGAGGATTTAGTTGATTTACATTATTTATAGATAGCTATGTACTTACTGCCATTTTGTTATTTGTTTTGGGGTTGTTTTTGTGGTTCTTTTTTCTTCCTTTCTTGTTTTCTTCTCTCCCCTTGTGATTTCTTCTTTAGTGTTTTGTTTGGCTTAGTCTCTCTTTTTTGCATGTGTATTTATTATAGATTTTTTGGTTTTGGTTGCCATGAGGGTTATTTATAGCAATATCTAGATAGATACATACATAGATATAGATAGATATGTAATTATTTTAAGTTGATGATCTCTTAAGTTCAAATTATAATAAATCTGCATGTTACAACCCACCCAACATTTAATCTTTTGACATCATAGTTTCATATTTTGTTTTGTGCATCCCTTAACTACTTATTGTGGATATAGATGATTTTCCTACTTTGTTATTTTAATCTTCATATTAGTTTTATACATTGTTGATCTACAAAGGTTACTGTATATTTGCCTTTCCTAAAGTGATTTCTCTTTGAATTTTTATATTTCTACCTGTGTTCTTGTCTTTTCTCCTTAGAAAACTTGCTTAACCTATCTTATAAGGCTGGTGTAATGCTGCTGAACTTCATTAGCTTTTGCTTTTCTGTAAAACTTTTCATCTCTCCTTCAAATCTGAATGATAGCCTTGCTGGGTAGAGTATTCTTGGTTATACTTTTTATTTTCTTTCATCATTTTAAATGCATTATTCCACTGTCCTCTGGCTTGCAAAGTTTCTGTTGCACAGTCAAGTAACAGTCTTATGGGATTTCCATTTTATATAACTAGTTGCTTTTCACTTCTGGCTTTTAAATTTTTCTTTTTATCTTTACATTTTGCCATTTTAATTACAATGTGTCTTGGTGTAAACTTCTTTAGGTTGAGCTTGTTTGAGACTCCATGTTACTCCTGTACCTGGATGTCTATTTCCTTTCCTATATTACGGAAATTTTCAGCTATTATCATTTCAAATAAGTTCTCTGCCAATTTCTCTCTCTCTCTTTCTTCTCCTTCTGGAACCCCTATACTCTGAATTTTAGTATGCTTGATGTTGTCTCAGAGGTCTCTTAAACTGTCCTCATTTTAAAATTCTTTTTTGTGTGTTTGTTTCAGCTTGAGTGATTTCCATTACTTTGTCTTCCAGTTCACTGATCTGTTCCTCTGTATTATCTAATCCACTACTGATTTCTTCCTTTGTATGTTTTTATGTTATTGTATTCTTCATCTCTGCTTGATTTTTTAAATATTTTCTCTTTGTTAAACTTCTCACTGTGTTCATCCATACTTCTCCTGAGTTCACTGAGCATTTTTATGATCAATATCTTGAACTCTTTTTCAGGCAGATGGCTTATCTTCACTTTTCCTATTTGTTCTTCTGGGGTTTTATCTTGTTCCTTCATTTAAACATATCCCATTTTCACCTTATTTTACATAATTTTCTGTGTTTATTTGTATGTATTAGGTAGGTCAGTTATGTTTCCCAATCATGGAGAAGTGGTCTTTTGTGAGGCCCAGGAGCACACTCCTCTCTGATTACCAGAGCTATATGATCTAGGAGTGTCCCCTGTGGGTGTTAAGTGGGCTCTTCTATGGTAAAACCAATTATTGTGGCACCCTGATAAATGGGGCCGGCCCTCAGGCAAGTTTGTTGCCAGGCCCTATCCTGTGCAGAGACCACCATTTGCTGGTGGGTGGGGCTGGATCATGACTGAGGGAGTTCCAGGGCTGATGCTGGCCCATTTGTGGTTTGGGCCAAGTAATGGCATTTCTTGCTGTGAGGGTTGTTTATCCCAAGACCAGCACTGATCAACTATTGTGTGGGTAAGTCCCTGTTATGTGTTAATAAGCTAGAGTGAGGACTCCAAAATGGCCATTACCAGCACAAGTGACCTTGTGATAGAACAAGCTCCCCAAAATGCTGTCACAAGCATCTATATCCCTAAGGGAAGTCTCAGTTCCTCCAGTCTCCCTGAAGTCGTTCCAAGATCAGCAAGAGGTCTGACCCAGGTTCTTTTCTAATTATTGTCTTTTAAATAGAGACACAGACATAGAGAACAAACAAATGAACACCAAAGGGGGAAAGGGAGGGTGGGATGGATTGGGAGATTATGATTGACATATACAAACTACTATGTATAAAATAGATAATTAATGAGAACAGACTGTATAGCACAGGGAGCTCTACTTAATGCTCTGTGGTGACCTAAATGGGAAGGAAATCCAAGGAAGAGGGGATATATGTATATGTGTGGCTGATTCACTTTTCTGTATAGCAGAAAATAACACCACATTGTAAAACAACTATACTACAAAAAAATTATTGTCCCTGAGTATGGCAAGCTGCGTCTGACCAGCAGAATAACAGTCGCCACACGCTAGATTCTTCTCGTATCACACTTTATTGGAGTACAGCTTGGTTGAGGAAAGATGGAAGGAAGACGCCGCAGCCTTAACGGCAGCTGCCTATATAAGATTCGGGATACTGTGCAAGTCTCTGATTGGTTCATATCGAAGGCATAATTACACGTCGCCTTCGGACTGGTTACTGCTCTAAAACCTTGTTAGCATATCTCAACGCATGCGCACTGGCTACAGGATGGATGACTCAGCTTTTTCTACCCTGCTTTGCGGCAACGCTTTGCCGCGCCCCACATCTCCCCCTTATTTATTTACTATAGCACAGTGAAGTTTTGCCGGTACACATGCTCACACCATGGTGTGCTCACGGTTCAACGGCAGTTTTCCACTGGCACATCCATGACACCCTCCTGCGTGCAATGCCATCATAGGGCGGCAGGGTGCAAGGGCTGTCGATGGCACATCTACGACACCCTCCTGCGTGCAATGCCATCATAGGGCGGCAGGGTGCAAGGGCTGTCGAGACCTAAAACAGAGCTCCCTATGGAGGTGCAATGGCAGCAAGGCCTCTCCGTGCAAGGGCAGTCATCTGGGATTATTCAGGGCAGAGAGCCAGGCTGCAGGGGAATCACCTTCACTGATAGCCAAAAGCGCCTGAGTGAGCAGAACCTTATCTCGACGCGCTCGGACACGAATTCGACAGACCAACCAGAGACATAGCACAATCCCAAACAGGCAGCAGGCTGCAAACGTAGCTACTCCCACCCACTCTTTGAAAAAGGAGAAAGCAGAGGAGAGCCAAGAGGTAAAGTCCCCGAAAGTAACTGGCTCCAGTTTGGTAGCATTAAGCCGCAATATTTGAATCTTCCGATCACTCTGCTTTTATTGAGTGCATGATCATCCATTGTTGCATCATCCGTGCGACACTCGGCATCCCTTTCGAGTTTCTCTTCCACGCTCCGTGTCAATCTTGACGGCACCCAAATCGGGTCCTGATCCTGTGGAGAAACACAAAGAGATCCCCTGGATCGAGCAATAACGCGATCCGGGCCTTTCCATTGGTTGGATAATACATCTTTCCACATCACTGTACTATATTCTTTATGAGTCAATGCCACATGACGCTCTGCAGCAGTTTTATCATCATCATGCACATTCAAAAAATTTATAGTAAATAAGGCAAGTGATACAAGCGCGGAAGCTCGTGCCGCAGCGGGGGCATATAATGGCTGACGAGCACACGGGGAACTCCCATACTGTCCCCGTTCATACTCTGCAGCTGCCTCTTCTTTGGAATTCAATTCTTCCTGAGATAAATGTAAAGCTTTAAACTCATCTAAGAGCGGATACAATCTTGGCGCCGGCCCTTGTTTTTCTGCTTGTTTTTCTTTTCTTCTTCTTGGATTTTTAGGCCTATTTACAGTAGTCCCTACATTTTCGCCTTCTGACGCACTATCTTGACACATACTAAGAGCCTTGCGTCCCCTTTGAATTATATCCTCACATCCTCCCCCCTTGAGACACGAGTGTATCAACCTCCACAACGGGAGGGTGCACCGAGAAAGCTCTCCCAGCTTACTGTGCTCAGTTAGATCTCTTCCGAGTTTTTCCCATGATGGAACAGTCAAGCTGCCAGACACTGCAAACCAGGGTGCAGCGCCATCAATATCTTGTAATAACTTGTTTATGGCTTTCTGTGACAGCTTAAGTCCCCGATCTCTCAATAAGGCTTGAATGGGTTCATGAAACTCAATGGCAGTTTCGGCAGATGAGCTATTCCCCATACCGCCGTTTCCTACTGAAAGCAGCTGGAGAACGCTCAAACTGTTTACCGACCAGGGGTGCGCACTCGGCCACGCCGACAACACACAAAGGAAGAACGCGAGGACAACAAAAGGAACAAAAGTGAAAGCGAAAATTTACCTGACTGGACTACTCACCGACGGTTCACTCCGACGGTTCACTCCGTGTGTCGAGTTCTGAATCGGTCCTCCATGCGAGGTGCAACGATTCCCGGGTTTCGGCACCACTTATGGCGAGCTGCGTCTGACCAGCAGAATAACAGTCGCCACACGCTAGATTCTTCTCGTATCACACTTTATTGGAGTACAGCTTGGTTGAGGAAAGATGGAAGGAAGACGCCGCAGCCTTAACGGCAGCTGCCTATATAAGATTCGGGATACTGTGCAAGTCTCTGATTGGTTCATATCGAAGGCATAATTACACGTCGCCTTCGGACTGGTTACTGCTCTAAAACCTTGTTAGCATATCTCAACGCATGCGCACTGGCTACAGGATGGATGACTCAGCTTTTTCTACCCTGCTTTGCGGCAACACTTTGCCGCGCCCCACACCTGAGCTGGGTTTTGGACACTGCTTTATTTTGCATGTGCCCTTTAAGAGCAAAATCTCTTTTTACTATAGCCCTCTGATTCTCCTATATGCAAGTCCTACACGTCTTCAAAGCAGATGTTAAATGTGCTCTTCTTTCTGGTGTAGAATCATCAGGCTGGGTGACCCAATATGGGGTCCAAACTCCTTGCTTCTTTGGGAGAAACTTTACAATTACGTTTTTGAAATTTTGTTTTTATTTTATATTGGAGTACAGTTGATTTACAATATTGTGTTAATTTCAGGTGTACAGTAAAAAAATTCAGTTACACATATACATATATCAATTCTTTTCACATATAGATTATTACAGAACATTGAGTAGAGTTCACTGTGTTTTACAGAAGGTCTTTTTTTTTTTTTGTCTATTTTGTATATAGTAGTGTGTATATGTTAATTCCAAAATCCTAATTTATCCCTTAACCCCACATTTCTCCTTTGGTAACCTTAAGTTTGTTTATGAAGTCTGTGAGTCTGTATCTATTTTGTAAATATGTTCACTTGTATCATTTTTTTAGATTAAATACATAAGTGATACCATAAGATATTTGCCTTCCTCTGTCTTACTTCATTTAGTATGATAATCTTTAGGCCCATCCATATTGCTGCAAATGGCATTATTTCACACTTTTTCATGTGTGAGTAATATTTCGTTGTATAGGTATACCATACTTCTTTATCCATTTCTCTGTCAGTGTATGTTTAGGTTGTTTCCATGTCTTGGTGATTATTTTAAAATGCTGCAAAGAACATTGGGGTGCATTTATCTTTTCAAATTATGGTTTTCTCTGGATATATGCCCAGGAGTAGGGTTGCTGGATAATATGGTAGCTCTATTTATAGTTTTTTAAGGAACCTCCATACTGTTCTCCACAGTGGTTGTACCAATTTACATTCCACCAACAGTGTAGGAGGGTGCCCTTTTCTCCACACCTTCTCCAGCATTTATTACTTGTAGAATTTTAATTATGGCCACTCTGACCAGGCTGAGGTGATACTTCATTGTAGTTTTGGTTTACATTTCTCTAATAATTAACAATGTTAAGCATCTTTCATGTGCTTTTTGGCCATCTGTATGTCTTCCTTGGAGAAATGTCTTTTTAGGTCTTCTGCCCATTTTTGGATTGTATTGTTGGGTGTTTTTTTTTTTTTTTTTTTTTTTTTTTTTAACATTGACCAGCATGAGCTGTTTGTATATTCTGGAGATTAATACCTTGTCAGTTGCTTCATTTGAAAATACTTTCTCCCATTCTGTTGGTTGTCTTTTCATTTTGTTTATGGTTTCCTTTGCTGTGCAAAAGCTTTTGAGTTTAATTAGGTCAAATTTGTTTATTTTTGTTTTTATTTTCATTACTCTGGGTGGTGGATCCAAAAGATATTGTGGAAATTTATGACAACTATTATTCTGTCTAGGTTTTTATCTAAGACTTTGATAGTATCTGGCCTTCCATGTAGGTCTGTACTCCATTTTGAATTCATTTTTGAGTATGGTGTTAGAGAATATTCTACATTCATTTTTGTACATGCAGCTGTCCAGTTTTCCCAGCACCACTTTTTGAAATGAATGTCTTTTCTGCATTGCATATTCTTGCCTCCTTTGTCATAGATTAATTGACCATGGGTGTGTTTGTTTATTTCTGGGGTTTCTATCCTGTTCATTTGATCTATATTTCTGTTTTAATTCCAGTACCATAATGTTTTGATAGTATATTCTTTTGTAGTATAGTCTGAAGTCAGGGACCCTGATTCCTCCTTGCATGCTTTTCCTTTCTCAGAATTGTTTTGCTATTTGGGGTATTTTATGTTTCCATACAAATTAAAAACAATTATTTTCTTCATATTCCATGGAAAATGCCTGACAATTTGATAGGAATTGCATGGAATCAGCAGATTGCTTGGATAGTATAGTTATTTTGACAATATTGGTTCTTCCATTCCAAGAACATGTTATATCTTTCCATCTGTTTGTGTCATCTTTGATTTCTTTCTTCACTGTCTTAGTTTAGAAGTACAGGTTTTTTACATCCTTAGGTAGGTTTATTCCTAGGTATTTTATCATTTTTTAATGTGATGGTAAATGAGATTGTTTCAACTTCTCTTTCTAATTTTCTTTGTTAGTGTATAGAAATGAAAAAGATTTCTGTGTATTAATTTTGTATCCTGCAATGTTATCAAATTCATTGATGAGCTCTAGTAGTTTTCTGGTAACATCTTTAGGATTTTCTATGTATAGTAAAATGTCATCTGAAAAGAATGACAGTTTTACTTCTTCTTTTCCAATTTGTAATCCTTTTATTTCTTTTTCTTCTTTGATTGCCATGGCTAGGACTTCTAAAACTATACTGAATGATAGTGGCAAGAGTAGACATCCTTGTCTTATTCCTGATCTTAGAGGAAATGCTTTCAGCTTTTCATTGTTGATGATGTTAGTGGTGGGTTGTCATATATGGCCTTTATTATGTTGAGGTATATTCCCTCTATGGCCCACGTCCTGGGGAGATTTTAATCAAACATGAGTGTTGCATTTTGCCAAAAGCTTTTTCTGCATCTATTGAGATGATTATATGGTTTTTATTCTTCAATATTTAATGTGGTGTATCACACTGATTGATTTGCTCATACTGAAAAATCCTTGCATCCCTGGGATAAATCCCAATTGATCATGGTGTAGGATCCTTTTAATGTATCATTGGATTTGGTTTGCTAGCATTTTGTTGAGGATTTTTCTGTCTATTTTCATCAGGGATATGGGCCTGTAATTTTTTGGTGTGTGTGTGGTATCTTTGTCTGTTTTTCTTAAACATGATGATGGTGGTGTTATACAATGACCTTGGAATTGTTTCTTCCTCTGTAATTTTTTTAGAATAGTTTCAGATGGATATGTGTTAACTCTTCTCTAAATGTTTGGTAGAATTCTGTGCAGCCAGCTGTTCATGGACATGGTTTATTGGAAGCTTTTAAATCACAGTTTCAATTTCAATACTTGTTATTGATCTGTTCGTATTTTCTCTTTCTTCCTGGTTCAGTCTTCGAAGGTTGTATTTTTCTAAGAATTTCTTTATTTCTTCTAGATTGCCCATTATATTGGCATATAGTTGCTTGCAGTAGTCTCTTATGATCCTTTGTATTTCTGTGGTGTCAGTGTAACTTTTCCTTTTTAATTTCTAATTTTATTCATTTGGGTTCTCTCCCTTTTTTTCTTGATGTGTCTGGGTAAAGCTTTATCAATTATGTTTATCTTTTCAAACAATTTGTTTCATTGATCTTTGCTGTTGTTTTCTTCATCTCTATTTCATGTATTTCTGCTGTTATCTTTATGATTTATTTTCTTCTACTAAATTTGAGTTCTGTTCTGCTTTCTTTAGGTGCTATAGGTTTAGGTTTAGGTTGTTTATTTTAGATTTTTCTTGTTTCCTGAGGTAAGATTGTATCACTATATTCTTTTTTCTTAGAAGTGGTTTTGCTCTGTCCCATAAGTTTTGGACTGTCGTGTTTTCCTTTTCATTTATCTCTAGATATTTTTGTTTCATCTTTGATTTCTTCAGTGGTCCATTTGTTGTTTCACAGCATATTGTTTAGCCTCCATATGCTTGTGATTTTTTGCATGTTTTTTCTTGTAGTTGATTACTAATTTCATAGTGTTGTGATCAGAAAAGATGCTTGATATAATTTCAATTTTCTTATATTTATCAAGGCTTCCTTTGTCCAGCATGTGAGCTATCCCGGAGAATGTGCCATGTGCACTTGAGAAGAATGTTATTCTGCTGCTTTAGAATGAAATGTTCTATAAATATCATTAAGTCCCTCTGGTCTAATGTGACATTTAAGCCTTGTGTTTCCTTATTGATTTTCTGCTTGGATGATCTGTCCATTGGTGTAAGTGGGGTGTTAAAGTCCCACACTATTATTGTGTTACTGTTAATTTCCCCTTTTATGGCTGTTAGCATTTGCCTTATATATTGAAGTGCCTCTATGTTAGATGCATATATATTCATAATTGTTATATTTTCTTCTTGGATTGTTCCCTTGATCATTATGTTGTGCCCTTCTTTGTCTCTTGTAACAGGTTTTATTTTGAAATCTCTTTTGTCTGATATGAGCAGTGTTACTCCAGCTTTCTTTTGATTTCCATTTTCATGGAATATCTTTTTCCATCCCCTCACTTTCAGTCTATATGTGCCCTTAGATTTGAAGTGGGTCTCTTGTAGATAGTATATATATGGGTCTTTTATTATCCCATCGGTCCACCTATGTGCTTTGGAGCATGTAACCCATTTACATTTAATGTAATTATAGATTTGTATGTTCTTATTGTCATTTTGTTAATTGTTTTGAATTTGTTTTTGTAGGTCTTTTTCCTTCCCTTCCTCTTTTCTTCCATTCTTTTGTGATTTGATTACTATAATTAGTGTTTGGATTGTTTTTCTCTTTTTGTGATTTATCTATTGTAGATTTTTGGTTTGTGGTTTTTATGAAGTTTTGATATAGCAGTCTATATCTCTACAAGATTTTTTTAAGCTGCTAATCTCTTAATCTCAAATGCATTCCCAATATCCTGAATTTTTACTCTCCCCTTCTCATGATTGCTGGCTTTGTTATCGTATTTGTTGGCATATGAGTTCCTACCTTTATTTTATGCTTTTCTTTACCTGTGAGCTTTCTCATTCACATTTTTCTTGTTTCTAGTCATGTCCTTTTCTTTTTCACCTAGAGAAGTTCCTTTAGCATTTATTGTAAAGCTAGTCTGGTGATGCTGAATTCTCTTACTTTTTGAATGTCTGTAAATCTTTTGATTTCTCTGTTGAATCTGAATGACAGCCTTGCTGTGTAGAGCATTCTTGGTTGTAGGTTTTTTCCTTTAAGTATATCATGCCACTCCCTTCTGGCCTGCAGAGTTTCTTCTGAAAAATAAGCTGATAAACTTATGGGGATTCCCATGTATATTATTTGTTCCTTTTCCCTTGTTGCTTTTAAATAATTTCTCTTTATCTTTAATTTTTGCCAGTTTGAATACTATATGTCTTGGTGTGTTCCTCCTTGAGTTTATCTTCTATGGGACTCTCTGCACTTCCTGGACTTGAGTGAGTGTTTACTTTCCCATATTGGGGAAGTTTTCAACTATTATTTATTCACATATTTTTTCAGGTCCTTTCTCTTTCTCTTCTCCTTCTGGGACCCCTATAATGTGAATGTTGTTGTGTTTAATGTTTTCCCAAGATATTTCTGAGACTGTCCTCATTTCTTTTCATTCTTTTTTCTTTGTTTTGTTCCATGGCAGTGATTTCCACCAGTCTGTCTTCCAGCTCACCTATTCATTCTTCTCCCTCAGTTATTTTGCTCTAGATTCTTTCTAGTGTATTTTTCATTGAAGTTATTGTGTTTTTCATCTTTTTTTTGTTCTTCAAATCTTCTTACTATTTGTTAAATATTTCTTGTATCTCTCAGTTTGTGCCTCCATTCTATTTCTGAGATCTTGGATCATCTTTACTATCACTACTCTGAATTCTTTATCATGTAGATTGCCTATCTCCACTTCACTTATTTGTTCTTATGAGGTTTTATCATGTTCTTTTGTCTGAAACATATTTCTCTCCCATCTTATTTTGTCTAACTTTCTGTGTTTGTGGTCTTCAATCTGCAGGCTGCAGAATTGTAATTCTTCTTGCTTCTGCTGTCTGCTCCCTGTCAGGTGATTTTGGTCCAGGGGCTTGTGCAGACTTCCTGGTGAGAGGCACTGTGTCTGCCACTGGTGGGTTGGCTGTGTTGTGCCCCTCTGGTGGGCAGAGCTGTGTCAAGAGGTGTGTTTAGAGGTGTATGTGTGTTCAAGAAGACTTTAGACAGCCTGTTTGCTGATAAGTGGGGCTATGTTCTCACCCTGTTGGTTGTTTGGTGTGAAACATCCCAGTACTGGGAGCTGCAGGCTCTTGAGTGGGGCTAGGTATGAATGCCAAATTGGCAAACTTTGGGTTGGCTCATGCAAATGAGCCAACTGGTGCCTCTGTCACCAGTACCCTTGTTCCCACAGATAGCTACAGGCAACACTTGTCTCTCAGTAATCTTCAAGGTATGCAAGTAGTTCTGATCCAAACTCCTATGGAGTCACTGCTTTGCCCTGGGTCTCAGTGCATGTGAAACCTTTTGCACACTCTCCAAGAGTGGAATCTCTTTTTCCTTCAGTCCTGTGGATCTTCTGCTCTCAAATGCTGCTGGCCTTCAAATCCAAATGCTCTGGGGTTTCCTCCTCCCAATGCCAGACCCTCAGGCTGGGAAGCCTGAGATAGGTCTCAGAGCTCTCACTCTTATGGGAGAACCTCAGCAATATAATTATTTTCCAGTTTGTGGGTCGCCCTCCTGCAGGTATGAGATTTGATTATATCATGAAAGCACCCTCTTACAGTCTCATTGTGGCTTCCTTTATGTCTTTGGATGTAGAATATCTTGTTTGGTATGTTCCATTCTTTTTGTCAATGGTTGTTTAGCAGTTAGTTGTGATTTAGGTGTTTTCATTAGAGGAGATATGCTCAAGTTTTTCTACTCCACCATCGTGTCTCCAAGCAAGATCAATGCAGGAATATTCCAGAGACTAAACTTAATGAGATTAATCCAATGCCAGCAGAAGACAGAGGATGGCTGATGCCAAGGTGTCACCCTCTCATCTCATGTCCAAGACCACCTTCTTCGCTCAGTGGACACTGGAGATTGTCATGATTTCCTGGTGTCATGAGAACTTTTTGGCATCCCTGTGTGTGCAGGTATCAGAATCAGAGGACAGGCGTGCAACCTGCAGTAGTGATTATCATTGTCTTTGTAGATCACCTACCCAAGGGTGTGGGTCTTGACTATAACTTATCTTCACCCCTCCTACCCATCTCAATGTTGTCCCTTTCCTGTATTTTCAGTTATACAAAAAACTTTCCTGCTAGTCTTCAGGTCATTCTCATAAATAGTTGTTCTGTTAATATTTGTAGTTTCGGTGTGTCCATGGGAGGAGATGAGCTCAGGGTCTTCCTACTCTTCTGTCTTGGCCACTTCCCTTTACAACCATTTTCTTGTTTTGAAAATAATGCATACCCATTTAAAATTATTTGCTTTTATATCTTATATACATTTTAGCTAACAATTCCTGCTTTGTATCTATGTTGTCAATTTATTTAATTATATATTTACATTATATTTTGAATGCTGTGATAAAATTACTTCATACAGAAACTGTAAATAAAATCAGAGATGTATCCTTTTGTAGATTGGAAAATTCAATATCATAAAGATGTTTTTTCACCTCAAATTAATCTATGAATATAAAGCAATTGAGATAACAATCATAAAGGAGTTGTGTTTAAACTTGAAAAGTTAATCCTAAAATATATATAGAATTATATAGAGCCAAAATGTCACTAGGACTCTCTTGAAGAAGAATATGGAGGGGCTTAGATTAGTGGGCATTAACAGTTTGAAAATGATAAGTTAATAAATATATATGCTCTCAGTACATTAAAAAAGAACCTAATAAGAAATAAAAGACAGTAGCTAATAAGATTGATAACAGACTACATTGATATGGGAATGAATGCTGGATATCTGATAAAGTTTTTATATATGATGAAAAGTATAAAAAGCTTAAATGAAAGTTTTTATAAGTGATTACATTTAAAATTATTATTTTTATATGATAAAAACACAATAAATATAATGAAGGCAAGACAATGTTAACAAAACATGCAATTATAAATGATATTATAAATTTTATATTTATAAATATATAAAGGAAAGCAAAACATAAATGATGCAGTAGAAAGAAACTAGTCACATAAAAAATGGGTAATCCACCTAGAAAGAATTTTGAATTTCTAAGAAAGAAATGGAAGTTATTCACTGATTTTCTTAATCAAAAGAGTGCAAGCTAAAATGATCTTCTACCATTTTATCTCCATGGTGTTGTTAAAAATTAATATATCTTATTATGAGCATTAGCAATAACAAGTGGAAATTGAGACTGTTATATATTGCTGATGGTAATATAAAGTGCTGCTACCACTTTGGAGAACATCTCTTCTAAAGGAATACATGAGTATTCTATGATCAAACAATTCTTTTTCTGCTTTCCCTAAAAATATTTTTTGAGCAAGTGTCCAGGGATATTTATTACAGTACTATTTAAAGGCAAGTCATTATTAATATAACTTTTTCAGCAATGGAGTGAATAAGTATACTATGATGTTTTTATAAAAGAACACTTCTGCAATTAAAAAATTGTTAACCTTATATAAAAAATGTGGAAAAATTAGAAATATAATTCTAACAATAAAGCAAATTGCAAAATGACAGCAATGGTATGATATTGTTTATGTAAAGTTTTAAAATACACCAAGTGTGTACTATTGATGCATACATACATATGCAATAAAAGTATAAATATATAAATGGGATGTTGTATACCAATAAGAGAAGTGGTTACCTCTAAGGGATAAAGGCTAGAAAATGGATTGGAGAAAAAGGGCTTTGGCATTATCTATAAAAAAGTGTTCCTTTAAATAAAAAGTTAGATTATAGATTAATAACATAAAATGATAACTATTATCAGTAGTGGGTAAATTTGTATGTTATATTATTTTATATGTTCATGAATTGTTTGATAATTAACAAAAAAAACTGGCACAATCAGAACCCTGAAATTACAGTAAATATGTATCACTCACCCACACTAATACAGATCTGGCATATCTAAAGTAAAAGAATAAATAGCATCCCACCCCAATGATTCACAATAGTACTATTAGTTCTGAAATACTTCTCCACACACCAGGGTGAAAGAGGTCAGGGCAGAGATCAAAATTACATTGGTTACTGTTCTGTTTGGGGTGTACTTCATTTACCTCAAGTTGTGAACTCAGAGTTAATATGATGAATAAATACCTACAAATAACTTAAAACAGTGCCTGGTAAAGTAAACCCTCAACAAATGCTGGTTATTCTTGCTGTCATAACACAAGAGAGTGATTGTAGAATTGACAACCTCTCAAAATCACTAACAAGTCAACAATAATATAATGCAGCTAAGAACTGAGGTTAGGACACCACTCAGGTAAAAATATTCCAACTTACATATCATTTAGTATACATATCTCAGGCACAGAATTTTCATAAACAGAGCCATGCCTTTATTATCTTGCAAATAACTTAAAGGAATAGGTACAGAGTACTGGCATCAGCAATGATTTA
Source organism: Kogia breviceps (assembly GCF_026419965.1). Lineage (NCBI taxonomy): Eukaryota > Metazoa > Chordata > Mammalia > Artiodactyla > Physeteridae > Kogia > Kogia breviceps. Next base: position 29,975,518 of record NC_081328.1, read on the forward strand.
GAATCAGCATTGTTGTGGATTTCACTTTTCCAATTACTATGTGTATTAGCCCTCCCAGCCTTGGCAAATGCAAGTATAAATAGCCTTGAAAAATGAAAATAAGTGAACTTTGGAACTGATCATTTCAGGGTTCAACTCAGGGCATACCTTTCTTTACCATGAAAATAATATTGAAAAAAATATTTAAGTCATCTTTGCTTCAGGAAAATCATCTTATAAAAATGAATGCCATGACTGACTTCCCAGGGTTGTTGTAAGGTTTATAGTTGTAAAAATATAAAATCACAAGACAGGAGCCTGGCACTGATGTAGGTAATGTTAGTTCCCTGTGTTAAAGCATGATCAGCCTTCACAATATTTAGTGCCCTATTATTTAATATTTCCCATTATCACAACTCAGTCATTTCTGTAAGAATCACTTATCAATCCCTGTCAACCTAAAATATATCGATATATCCTTGTAAATCAGTTTAGCAACACACTCCCTTGACACTGTCTAGTAACACCATCAAACATTTATTATTTACTATGATTTCCTTTTCTAATTCAGTCATTCAATACAAATACATGCACACATGCAGTAGTTAGGATAACTGTAATATTTTTTTTAATATAAATTTACTGATGTAACTACCACCCATGTAAACCTCTCAGTGTTTCAGAGATAACATGGAATCCACCCAAATGTATTTTTCCTTTACCATGTATGGCAGCAAAGAAAACCAATTCTGGCTGTTGTTTTCTCTTAACATCCCCTTATATGCTTCTCATCTGCACTTCTTCACCAGAGGCCAGTAAATGACAAATAAGAAGATCCATGCCAGTGATTGGCATCAATTTACAGTTAAAGTTTCATTGCTTCTCTAACAAATTAATATATTATTAATTGAGAATATGGGTATATAGACTCCTAATGCAGTTCTCAGGGGAAAATTAATAAAGCTGGTTAAGCATAATGATCAGTACATCACCAAGGTGACAAAGTAGGAGACTCCATCATCCCTCCTTCTCCCCACAAAGATCACCAATATTTGATCCCCCAAAACACTCTGCTTTTGGATATCCCAGGAGTCCACTTTAAAAACTTAAGCAACACAAAATTAACTTTAAATAGATTATAACTTAAACATAAGGCCTGAATTTGTAAAACTCCTAGAAGAAAACAGGAGGAAATCTTGATATTGGTCTTAGAAATGATTTATTGGTTGTGACACCAAAATTTCAAGCAACAAAAGCAAAAATAAATAAGTGGGGCTACACCTAACTTAAAAGCTTCTACAGAGCAAATGCAATAAACAACAAAATGAAAAGGCAAACTATGGAATGGGAGATAATATTTGCAAACCATATATCAGGTAAAGTGTTAATATGCAAAATATATTTGGAACTCATACATTTCAATGGCAAAATAACAATTTGACTAAAAATGGGCAAATGAACTGAATAGACTCTTTTCCAAAGCAAACATACAAATGGCCAAGAAGTATATGAGGCAGCATTTAACATCACTAATCATCAGGGAAATGTAAGTTAAAACAACAATTAGATAATACCTCACACCTGGTAGAATGTGGTTTATCAAAAAGATTAGAAATAACAAAGTTTGACAAAAATGTGAAGATAAGGGTACCTTTGTGTACTTTTTATAGGAATGTAAATTAATTCAACCATTATGGAAAACAGTATGGAGTTCCTCAAAAAATTAAGAGTAAAACTAGCATATGATCTAGCAAATCCTACTTCTGGGTATATATCCAAAGGAAACAAAATCACTGTCCTGAAGAGATATCTACACTTCCATGTTTATTCAGCATTATTCACAATAGCTAAGACAAGGAAACAACCTAAATGTTGGTCTATGGATGAATTAAAGGGAGATGTGAAAATGTAATATTATTCAGCAACAAAAAATAAAAAGAAATCCTGCCATTGGTGATACCATGAATGGATCTTGAGAACATTATGCTAAGGGAAATAAGTTAGAAAAAGAAAGACATATACTGTATAATATCACTTACATGTGAAATCTAAAAAAAGCCAAACTCATAGAAACAGAGAGGAGAATGGTGAGTATCAGAGGCTTGAGAGATGAGGGAAATAGAAAGATACGGTTCAAAGGGTACAAACTTTCAGTTATAGGATGAATAAGTTCTGGAGATGTACAGCATTGTAACTATAGTTGACAATACTCGACAGCTGCTATGGGAGTGGAGCTTTAATGTTCTTACCATAACAACGATAACAATAAAATGACATGTGAGGTGAAGGATGTTTTAAATAATCTTATTGTAGTATATACATTTTGCATTATATACATGTGTCAAGTCACACACACCTTATTATATGCCACATATCTCATAAAGCTGGAATGAAAAAAGGAGTGATGATGTATTAGTAGCTTATCAAGACAATATCAGTTGCCTTCCTCTTAGCCCTATAACTTCCTCTTTGTCTCCTCTATGTCATTGGAGGGTTGTTAAACTAACAGAAAGTGTCTTTAAAATTGTGACCTTTAATAAGAATTTCAAACATATGAGTTAAGTTTTAGAGCTTTAAAATAAGTCACTATAAATGTGTTTTATTAAAAAATAAAATAGAAAAATCATGAGGAAACAGTGAAGAACTAGAAAACAATGTAGCAATCTAATCACGCATTTGTTTCCCTTTAACTTGAGGTTTTGAACCATTAATTAACCTTAAAAAGAAATGTGCACTGTATATAAATGTGTACACAGTGCAGTGTTCTCAGTGAACCAGTATTCTGACAGTAATAATTAATGAGTTAATAGCTGTGGCTATTTTAGGACAGTTTTAAAATATAATTTTGTGTAGAACATACAGGTTTACTGGTAAGTAGAAACTCCTAAAATCTTAAATGCAGAAGGAAATTTAAAGGGCATATAATCCTTGGCAATACAAAAGGCTACCCTCAGTAAAATGGCAGTGCCTATCATGGTACTTGGCACTTGTTATTCAGTAGTTACTTGCCTAATATCTCCTTGCTGTGCTAGTAACATTGGATTATTACAACAATGATCTCATAGAACTTTCCAAAAAACCTGAAGAGAGTCAGACCTGTTTTTGATGAACTTTTGCCAGTTAGTGGAGATTGCTGCTTCCCTTACTATGAATTTTCCCCCAGATATTTTATCATTATTTCTAAAATTTACTCAGCCCTGATCATCAAAACAAACCAAGAAGTCTTTATAATTTCTGCCAATTTCCCCTCTTTCACATGTCAATTAGAATTAGTTAAAAGTATTTAAAACCTTCCCTTGGCATGTCTTCCACCAGTCATTTTTCTAAAATTTCTTGAAAAAGTGGTTCAGTCTCCAGTTTTTCATTGTCTCTCATGCCTTGTGCTCACAAATAACATCCTCAACATAACTAGTTATGGAAGTGATCTCTCTGAAATAAGCAGATTTTACGTTTTTTTCTCTCCTTTAAAGTGTCCTCTTTTGAAGCCTGATTACTCTTTAATGTTTACTTTAATAAAACCTCTTAAAAACCACCTTCCTTATATTATAAAGAATTTTTAAAAATAAGTATGCCTTATGATTTCAACATTGTTTCTCCCTTACATTTGATGCTGTCTTGCACATCACATAGCCTCTTTCAGAGCTCTCAAACACCCACACACTCACACTATCTTTTTCCTGGAAAAGGGTCAGAGTTTTAGTTATAAGTAATTATGAGGACTTTTCTTCTGCAAAGATTCCCTAGGGCTGAGAAATAGTCTTACTGACCTAATTAAATTATTTTGTGATAAATCTAATAACTATTCTTGTTTAGGTAAAAAACTTATGGGATTTTTGCTTTTAAAAAACTTCAAAATAGGCGGAGAGTTCAACCAACCACAGGGCACATATATAGAGTGTGATCTCATTCCTTAAGAACTAGGTAAGATTTTTAAAAATTTTGTCTTAATAGCTAATTTAAGATAGCAGACAGTTAAATAATATATTTATCACTCATTAATAATATTGCTTTGAAATATAACAGAAGAAATACACAAATGAAATAAATCCATAGCTCTGCTGTAAATCCAGAATGAGTCCCATCAACGAACTAAATGGTAGAGAACTTCTTGAACATGGAATGAAAAGAAGGCCAAATGCATACCTGAGCTCCTTGAAATCCTATTTGAGTTAAAGAAGAGACAGTCAAAAAGGAATGAATTATTTTGCATAAGAATTCCAGAATAATTTAAAAATAAGAGGTTATGGGGCAGAAGAGAATCAACCATAATGTAGTCAACAAAGAAACTAATTAGAGAGATGGAAACAGTTGTATGAATATTTTATTATCAGAAGTAACTTCTGTCACCACTATTTGCCCTCAGGATAAATCACAAATATAGCCAAACCAAATGAAAAGCAAACTGAAAAAGTAGCCTGAGATTCCTAAGGATACCAAAAATTATGAAAGCCCACACATAGAGAAGACAATCTACCCACACTTGTATACATTCAACTGACCAGCTACTTGTTGATTTCACTTCTGAGGTTTGAATATAGCTCTTTCATGGATGCCGTGAGAAATCTTTTTAGTGTGTGTTTCAGAGTAGTTTTCTGTCGCTTGGATCTTTAAGAACAGATGCTCAGGGGTGTATATATGTATATAGAATTTTCTACTGGGTTGATATTATGCGGAAGTGGCGAGACAATTCCTCCTGCCCACCCAGATTCCAAGATGGGAAATTATCAGCAGAGACAATAAATGATTTAACTGATCATGTAATTAGATGGATCCATGTGCACACTGAGGATGAAGTGTGGGGAGTAGATAACAATGGATTCTATGAAATGCTGAACTTTCATTTTATTTTACATCACAACTAAGTTTGCTATGTTGCCTAAATTCATTTGAATATTTTAAGACCTTTATCAGGAAAGAGTAATACCCCAACTATTGGAAGACTACTGTCTGGAAGGATCCACAGAATTCAGCAAGCCACTGAATGGCCCAATGACACTGAAATATCACTCAGAGTTAGTAAAGTTAACAATTGTCCCCATCCGCTATCACTCATTGTTTCTCAAAAGATAATTGTAATTAAACACAACATGATCTGAAGGATTGAATGAAGACATGAGTGAAGAAGAAAAAAGTTGTATTTAGAATAAATGAGAGAAATTTATCAATATATTCTCTAATAATTTGGGTTAAATATGTGGGCTTAGATTTTATGGGCAAAAATCTAAGACAGAATGAAATCATTTGGGGTTGGGCTGAATTGATGTATGTGCAATCACCAGAGGTTCTGCACTTCACGTGCTTGTTGGAACCTCCTTAGTCATTAAAATACATTCCGAATTTGCAACACAATCAGAACCGAACAGTGACCAGAAAGCCTTTGAGAGACTGAGGGTGAAGGATCCAATAACTGCAGGCCATAAAAAAGCTGGATGAGATCTTTAAGAATACTTAACATCTCACCATGTCTCATGGTCAGTTTCAGACCCTTTCCTCTTGATCAAGTTAAACAATTGACCAAAATCTTTTAAATAGAGTTCTCCTGTTTGTCCTCTGTAGGCCTGGAACATCTATGAGACATTTGTAGTTTCTGATCTCAGGTTGAGTGTAATGAATCTTAGTGTTTTGTTCCCAAGTGCTAACTGTTAAATGCCATTAACAAAGTGAGTACAGTCATTGTAAAGACAGCACTGTGACATAAAAATCAGGGTTCAGTGAATAGTCTGACATCAAGAGATTTCTCTTGATAACCAATCAAGGATTCACCAGGAACAAAATCAACAATTCACAAGTCCCCAAAACAAAGGGCTCACTTGAGTTACCAGGCTGTGTAAGGAGCTCTTTGCTGGAAACTGTCCCCAGCATGAAACCCCTTTTTTTGTCACTTTAGCAAAGCTACATTGTAACTAACTTTTAAACCAGGCACCCTCATGCTCTTCTCATCTCTAGACCAAGCACACCTTTTAAATCTTTTAATCACACAATACCTTGCTTAACTTGGTTCGTCCCACAGATCAAAGAAGTGGAAATGAAGAATAAGTAATTAACAGATGACAAGGTTCTTCTTTAACTTCCCCTTCAGTAATCTGAACAAAGTGTGTGACCAAACTGTGTGAATAAGCTAACATCTAGAGGAAGATCACAAAGAGTCAATGAGCCTGCACACAGTGAGAAATGGTGACAACTCTGACCTCCTATCTCAATGATTAACTGAGATTACTTTCCTGTTTCTCTTTAAAAGTTTCATTACTGGGCAGAATTTTCAGAAGTGATTTTGGGAAGATGCTGAGTCCACCATCTTCCCAGATTGCCAGAATTCTAAATTAAAGACATCTTTCCTTTCTACCATTTGTGAGTACTGATTATGTAAGTGGCAAGCAGTGTAATCCCTGTTCAATAACAGCTGCAGACTCAGATCTTTCCTCTTAATTCTAGTTGTGTTAATTTTAGTTCTCTGTATCTCAGAGCCTTTCAAATTTCTCCATGACCACTGATCTTGGTGACTCTTCACTGAGAAAGGAAAATTCCCGACCTTTTGAATCCTAGAAATGGTAAAATACTAATCAGAGTCTCAATTTATCAGTCAGAATGAAGGTTTAGAGGGACTGGGTGATAAATAAAGTTATTACTTGGATTCACCTTATGATAGGCCCAAAGGGACCCAAGCCATCACTTCAGGTCTCTTCTTCAGTTACTGTGTTATGCTAACAATAAAGAACATCAACAACCAGCAGAAACCTAGCTCCATGAAGTTAGCATAGGGGCTAATAGCAAGTTGAAGTCATTGAATGGACAGAAACAGTAAATGCAAAAAATGTTTCAACCTTGATAAAAATGCAGATATCTTGGTGGACTTGAATGACACAGAGGTGACAATTCCAAATAAATCCCCCCTTATTTCCTGAGTTTTTCCAGTACACATGATAGACGGTTCTTCAGACCAATGAGATTATGAACACCATTATGGAGCAAATTAATAAAGCCCCTACAACTTATTATGAAATTTTTGATCTGGCAAATAAATTTTTCTCCATATTTTAGAGTTAATTTTCACCCTGGTAGAACAACAGGTTACTAGTTAAATCATGACTCAAGGATTTATCAATTATTTTCTTTTTCTATCACAATCTAGGCAACAGGTATCCTGATTATCTCATCATCTTTAGGAAGGCCTTCTTTCTGCTACATCAAAAGTATTATGGGGCTTCCCTGGTGGCACAGTGGTTGAGAGTCCACCTGCCGATTCAGAGAGATCCCACATGCCACGGAGCTGCTAGGCCTGTGAGTCATAGCCACTGATCCTGCGTGTCCGGAGCCTGTGCTCTGCAACGGGAGAGGCCACAACAGTGAGAGCCTGTGTACTGCAAGAAAAAAAAAAAAAAAAAAAAAAAGTAGTATGTTATGAACTAGAGACCTGGATTAGCAGATACTCTAGATGTAAGATACATACACTATATAATTAGAATATTCATCCTTGGAAAACCTGCCACCCTGTAAATTTTCTGACAAATCTAGTGTTCTTAAACATGTTAGGATATATCCCCCAGGAAATATTGCACCCTGCACCACCTTTAACTAAGAAAATGATGGAGTACCTACATACCTACATGGAACTCTGGAATTTAGGGACAGCAAAATCAGTGGAGTTTATATATATATATACATATTATATGTATATATATATATATATATTATTTAATCATGTACCTTAACAAATTTGAGTAGTTTCATCATGATTTAAAGAGTTGCAATTGATACTATTCTTAGTGACTTGTAAATAGTGACATTTCAAAAATAAAAATGCTATATGCTTCTTTTTAAATGTAGTCCACGGAATCAAAATACCATAATAACTTGATACCTATCATCAAAGATTTATAAAAATACATGGGAAAGATTTCCATTATCAGTCACAAATATTACATTTCTCTTTATTCTTCTTGAACTTGTATTTGTATTCTACTTCCCTTACAGAATTGAATCCTAATATATCTTTTATGCATGAATAAGTTTGTTGAGTACTATTATGGTTTTCTGCTACAAAATATTTTAGTATATTAAAAAAAAAACTGTTATTATAAGACTCTAAGCATTAAACGATCCATTCTATATCAAGTCATCATAACAAGTATAATTAGTTGCCTCCTTAGCACATGTAGACAACACATGTCTCATCATGATGATTATAGTTAACACACAACTGACCAAAATGACACAAACATATTAGGGACTTTGATAAACTACCAAACATATATAATTTTTATTAAAAAGTAATCTCTTAATGACATAAAGATGTCATTATTTTTCTAATAAGTTTAGGTATCTGTGGAAGAAAAACACTTACTGCAAAATTGAGACAAGGCTCAACATTACTTTTGTGCCTCTTTTTGGTTTTTTTTGAGATTTTTGTGCAGAGAAAGATTATTCATATTGACAAGGTGGAAAAAAAGCAATTTATTCTTTGTAATGTCAATGAGTTTTTAAAAACACTTTGGAAATATCAGTTTCCAAAACCAAAAAGACCAAATGTTATCAAAAACTCTTCTTAATTATACATCAGCAGGCAACTCAATTACGTCCTCCTTCAATGTTGTTAACAGCAAATAATTAGAAACCTCATTGTTTGCAAAAGAATATTTTTAAAAAACAGTCATTATAATAACTCATTTTCTGAATTTTGGAGAGAAATATGAATGATTAAAAATAGTTAAAATGGCTACTGATTATAGCTTTGTTTCTTTCACCTAGGTGCACCATAGTTCAACCTGATATAGACAGAAAAAGTTAAGAAAATTGCAAAAGTTGTTCATTTCAAAACAGTCTTTTAAAAACATTTCTGATATTTTTTATATCATCAAGTTCATTAAATATATTTTCTTCAAAACTTCAGAAATACATTCTTAGTTTATTCAATATATGGGGGAAAGACCACATGAAGTAGAAATTTGATTGCTTCTCACATGTTCTGGCTACAGGCTGGCATTGTTCTATTTAGCTGAGTAATTTTTCTGACTAATTTGTGCCTATGCAGGTGCCTAATTACCAAACTATTGCCACTATCAGTCATTTTCAAACTAATATGTTATTAGGTAATACCATGTCACTTCAGAATTCTAAATCTGAGGGCAGGAGGAGGAGAGAGAGAAGAAGGGGGAGGAGAAGGAGAAGAAAGGGAAGATGGTAGAAGGGGAGAAGGGGAAGAAGAGAAGACAAAGAGAAAAGGAAGAAAGCAGAAGGCATGGAAGGGAAGAAGTAAAAGAAGGGAGTTCTGGGATTGTTTGACAGTAGGTTTGTCATCCAGGTGAAATAAGCTATCTTCAGTATTTCTTACTAATGCTTTCTTTGTTTTGATTTCACAGTATACACCCCTAGAAAAGATTCAATATTTTGACCTTGGACTGGGGAAGGAAGACTTGAGGTTGCTAAGCAAAACCATCATTCTTCTTACCACTCTTCACTATATATGAATTCAGGTAATACTAATCCATGCAAAAAGATCACATTTATGATGTTATTCTTGGATTTTAACCAAAACGTGTACAGAGAAACCTTCTACAGGTTTCTAGTTCTGTGATTAAAAAAAAATAATAATTCTCAGATACCAATATTTGAAATTGTCTCATTTTTTTAGAGTCCTCCAAATAATAAAGAATAGTGAGATTTAGAATTAGTGACAGGTGTGCGTTTTTTTTAATATGTAAAAAGGGCTTTCATAAATAGAAAGCTGGGAAAGGGGGAAAATGAGAATCTTCTTGATGCCTCAACAAGTTTAATTTTTTAGAGTCATATGGACTGTACTCCAAAGTGGCTGTACCAATTTGCTTTCCCACCAACAGTGTAGGAGGGTTCCCTTTTCTCCACACTCTCTCCAGAATTTATTATTTGTAGATTTTTTGATGATGGACATTTTGACTGGTGTGAGGTGATACCTCATTGTAGTATTGATTTGCATTTCTCTAATAATTACTGATGATGAGCATCTTTTCATATGTTTTATTTTTTTTTCTATCTGTATGTCTTCTTTGGAGAAATGTCTATTTAGATATTCTGCCCATATATTGATTGGGTTGTTTGTTTTGTTTGTTTGATTGTTTGTTTGATATTGAGCTGCATGAGCTCTTTGTATATTTTGGAGATTAATCTCTTGTCGGTTGTTTTGTTTGCAAATATTTTCTCCCATTGTGAGAGTTTTCTTTTCATTTTGTTCATGGATTCATTTGCTGTGAAAAAACTTTTAAGTTTAACTAGGTCCCATTTGTTTATTTTTGCTTTTATTTTCATTATTCTAGGAGGTAGATCAAAAATTATCTTACCATGATTTATGTCAGAGGTTGTTCTCCCTGTGTTTTCTTCTTAAAGTTTTATAGTATCTGGTCTTACATTTAGGTCTTTAATCTATTTTGAGTTTATTTTTGTGAATGGTGTTAGGGTGTATTCTAATTTAATTATTTGACATGCAACATGACTTATTGAAGAGACTGTCTTTTCTCCATTATATATTCTTGCCTCCTTTGTCATAGATTAGGTGACCACAAGTGTGTGGGTTTATCTATGGCTTTCTTTCATGTTCCATTGATCTATATTTCTGTATTTGTGCCAGTACCATACTGTTTTGATGACTGTAGCTTTGTAGTATATAGTATACTCTGAAGACAGGGAGCCTGATTCCTCCAGTTTTGTTTTTCTTTCTCAGGATTGCCTTTTCTCTTTGTTTATGTTTCCATAAAAATTGTAAAGTATTTTGTTCTAATTCTGTGAAAGATGTCATTCTTTGATGCCATTTTAAAAAATGCCATAGTTTGATAGAGATTGCATAGAATCTGTAAATTGCTTTGGGTAGTATAGTCATTTTCACAATATTGATTCTTCCAATCCAAGAACATTGTATATTTCTCCATCTGTTTGTGTCATCTTTTATTTCTTTCATCAGTATCTTATAGTTTTCTGAGTACAGTTCTTTTGCCTCCTTAGGTAGGTGCAGTCCTAGGTATTTTATTCTTTTTGTTGTGATGGTGAATGGGATTGTCTCCTTAATTTCTCTTTCTGATCTTTCATTGTTAGTGTATAGGAATGCAAAAGATTTTTGTGTATTAATTTTGTATCCTGCAACTTTACCAAATTCACTGATGAGCTCTGGTAGTTTTCTGGTAACATACTTAGGATTTTCTTCGAATAGTAGCATGACATCATGGTCATCTGCAAACAGTGACAGTTTTACTGCTTTTCTATTCTGGATTCATTTTATTTCTTTTTCTTTTCTGATGGCCAACTTCCAAAACTATTTTGAAAAAAAGTGATGAGAGGACATCCTCATCTGATCTTTCTGCATCTACTGAGATGATCATATGTTTTTTATTCTTCAATTTGTTAATGTGGTGTATTACATTGATTGATTTGCATACATTGAAAAACCTTGCACCCTGGTGATAAATCCCACTGATCAGGATGTATGACCCTTTTAATGTGTTGTTGGATTTTTTTTTCTAGTATTATGTTGAGGATTTTTGTTTCTACATTAGTCATTGATATTGGTCTGTAATTTTCTTTTCTTGTGATATCCTTGTCTGGTTTTGGTATCAGGGTGATGGTGGCCTCGTAGAGTGAGTTTTGGAGTGTACCTTCCTTTGCAATTTTTTGGAAGTGTTTCAAGGGGTAGGTGTTAACTTTTCTGTAAATGTTTAATAGAATTTGACCATGAAGCTATCTGGTTCTGGACTTTTGTTTGTTGGAGGATTTTTAATCAATTTCAATGTCAGTACTTGTGATTGGTCTGTTCATATTTGCTCTTTCTCCCTGGTTCAATCTTGGAAGGTTGTATCTTTCTTAGAATTTGTCCATTTCTTCTAGGTTGTCCATTTTATTGTCATATGGTTGCTTGTAGTAGTCTCTTATGATCCATTGTATTTTTGCAGTGTCAGTTGTAACTTCCCCTTTTTCATTTTATTGATTTGAATCCTCTGCCTTTTTTTCTTGATGAGTCTAAATAAAGGTTTATCAGTTTTGTTTATCTTCTAAAGAATGAGTTTTTAGGGCTTCCCTGGTGGCGCAGTGGTTGAGAATCCGCCTGCCGATGCAGGAGACACGGGTTCGTGCCCTGGTCCGGGAAGATCCCACATGCCGCGGAGCAACTAAACCCGTGAGCCATGGCCGCTGGGCCTGCGCGTCCGGAGCCTGTGCTCTGCAACGGGAGAGGCCACACAGTGAGAGGCCCGCATACCGCAAAAAAAAAAAAAAAAAAAAAAAAAAAAAAAGAATGAGTTTTTAGTTTCGTTAATCTTTGCTATTGTTTTCTTTGTCTGTATTTCTGCTCTGATAGTTATTATTTCTTTCCTTCGACTAACTTTTGGCTTTGTTTGTTCTTCTTTCCTTAGTTGCTTTATGTGTAAGAATGGATTGTTTATTTAAGATATTTCTTGTTCCTTGGGGTAAGATTGTATTGCTATAAACTGCCCTCTTAGAACTGCTATTGCTGTGTCCCATAGGTTTTAGATTGTTGTGTTTTCATTATCTTTTTTCTCTAGATATTTTTTAAATTTCCTCTTTGATTATCTTCAGTGATCCATTGATTATTTAGTAACCTTTTTTTAGTCTCCATGTGTTTGTGTTTTTTACAGTGTTTTTTCCTGTAATTGATTTCTAATCTCATAGTGGTGTCATCAGAAAAGATGATTAATATGATTTCAATTTTCTTAAGTTTACCAAGACTTGATTCATGATCCAAGATGTGATCCTGAAGAATATTCCATATACACTTCAAAAGACAGCATATTCTGCTGCTTTTGGATAGAATGTCCTATAAATATCAATTAAGTCTCCTGTTCTAATGTGTTATTTAAGGCTTATATTCCTTATTTATTTTCTGTCTGGATGATCTACCCTTTGGTGTAAGTGGGGTGTTGAAGTCACCCACTATTATTGTATTACTATTGATTTCCCTTTTTATGACTGATAGTATTTGCATTATGTATTGAGCTTCTCCTATGTTGGGTACATATATCTTTATAATAGTTATGTCTTCCTCTTGGATTGGTCCCTTTGTTATTATGTAGTGTCCTTCATTTTCACTTGTAACAGTGTTTATTTTAAAGTCTATTTTATCTGATATGGCTGTTGCTACTCCAGCTTTCTTTTGATTTCAATTTGCTTGGAATATGTTTTCCCATCCACTCACTTTCAGTCTATATGTGTACCTAGGTCTAAAGTGTGTCTCTTGTAGACTGCATACATACAGTTTTTGTTTTTGTATCCATTCAGCCAGTCTATGTCTTTTGGTTGGAGCATTTAGTCCATTTACATTTAAGGTAATTATCAATATGTATGTTCCTATTACCATTTTCTTAATTGTTTTGTAGGTCTTTTTCTTGTTCTTCTCTTGTGTTTCCTGCCTAGAGATTTTCCTTTAGTATTTGTTGTAAAGCTGGTTTGCTAGTGCTGAATTCTCTTAGGTTTTGCTTGTCTGTAAAGCTTTTGATTTGTCTGTCAAATCTGAATGAGAGCCTTGCTGGGTAGAGTATTCTTGGTTGTAGGTTTTTCCCTTTCATCACATTAAATATGGCATGCCATTCCCTTCTGGCCTGCAGAGTTTCTGCTCAAAAATCAGCTGATAACCTTATGGGGATTCCCTTGTATGTTATTTGTTGCTTTCTCTTTCTGCTTTTAATATTTTTTCTTTGCATTTAATTTTCATTAGTTTGATTAATACATGTCTCATCATGTTTCTCCTTGGGTTTATCTTGTATGGGACTCTCTGCACTTCCTAGACTTGGATGACTATGTCCTTTCCCATGTTAGGGCATTTTTCAACTATAATATATTCAAATATTTTCTCTGAAGCTTTCTCTTTTTCTTCTTCTTCTGGGACCCTTATAATTCAAATATAGGTGCATTAAATGTTGTCTCAGAAGTCCCTGAAACTGTCCTCATTTCTTTTCATTCTTTTATCTTTATTCTGTTCTGTGACAGTGATTTCCACCATTCTGTCTTCCAGCTCACTTATCTCTTCTTCTGCCTCTGTTATTCTGCTATTGATTCCTTCTAGTGTATTTTTCATTTCATTTATTTTAGTGTTCATCTCTGTTTGTTCTTAATTCTTCTAGGGCCTTGTTCAACCTTTCTTGTACCTGCTTGATCTGTGCCTCCATTCTATTTCCAAGATCTTGCATCATCTTGACTACCACTATTCTGAATTCTTTTTCAGGTAGATTGCCTATCTCTTCATGTAGTTGGTCTTGTAGGTTTTTACTTTGCTCCTTTGTCTGCAGCATATTCCTCTGTCATCTCATTTTGTCTAACTCACTGTGTTTGTGTTCTCCTTCCTGCACTCTGCAGGGCCATAGTTCCTCTTACTTCTGGTGTCTCCCCCCTCATGAGTGAGGTTGGTCCAGGGGTTTCTGTCAACTTCCTGGTAAGAGGGACTCATGCCTGTGCTCTGGTAAGTGAAGCTGTGTCTTTTTTCCTCTGGTGAACAGGGCCATTTCAAAGGGTGTGTTTTGGGGTGTTTGTGAGCTTAGTATGACTTTAGGCAGCCTGTCTGCTGATGGGTGGGGCTGTGTTACTGTACTGCTGGTTGTTTGAACTGAGGCTTCCAGCACTGAAGCTTACAGGCTAGGCTGTTGGGTTGAGCCAGGTCTTGGTGCCAAGATGGGGACCTCTGGGAGACCTCATACCAATTAATATTCCTTGGACCAGGAATTCTGTTGTAGTCTACTGGCCAGGACTCAGCACTCCCACCATGAGGGCTCAGGTTTGACCACCATCTGGTGAACCAAGACCTCAGAAGCCACATGATGCAGCCAAGAAAAGAAAACAGACAATGAAAACCAGGACAAATAATAAAAACAAAACCAATGAAACAAGAACAAACAAACAAAACATAAAGAAGACAAAAAAGAAAATAACCAAAGAAATAAAAAAAAAACCAAAATTAAAACAAAGAATAAAAACAAAACTAACAAATATAAAAAACAAGAAAAGCAAAGAAAACAAAAAATAGACACACAAAATGAAAACAAAGCAAGAAAAGGGAAACAGGCAAAAAACAAGACATACAATAAAAACAAAACCAAACAAAAATTAAAAACAGAAACACAAAGAAAACAACCAAGCAAAAATGCCAAAATATCAAAAAAGCAATAAAAACAAAACTAACAAAAACAAAAAAGAAAACAAAAAGAACAAAAAGGAAAGAAAACAAAAAATAAACACACATAAATGACAACAAAATAAAACAAAAAAAACAAACCTAAAAAACAAAAAAAGAAACCAGAAAAGAAAAAAATTTTTAGAAAGCAAAAAAGATAACAAACACAAAGAAAAATAAACCAAAAAACTAAAAATAAACAAAAAATGTATTTAAACATTTAAAAATAAATATATAATTAAAATTAAAACAATAGCAACAAAACAATTCTCTGGGGCCTTCACTATCAGTGTCTTTACCCCAAGGTGAGCCACAGTCATCCCCCTCCTCTCCAGGAGGCCTTCCAATACCTCTAGGCCTTCCAACACCTTCCAATACCTCTGGACACACTGTGAGCACCATGGTGGCAGCTCAGACTCTGACTTGGCCCAAGTCCCACGTGTACATGCCCTCAAATGTCACAGCTGCTTTAGCTAGACTGATCTCAGTTGTGAGAGCACTCATTGTTCACTCAGATGTTCTTCAGGTGTTGGATATACCAGGCCAATTGCAGTGGTTTAATCTGTGACTTTTGCAGCTGCACAGAGAGATTTCTGTCCCTCTTCCTTAATCACAGATCCTCTCTGGCTCAGCTTTATTTTTGGCCCCACCTCTGCATGTGGGCCAGTCTCAGGAGTCTGCTCCCTGCCCAGACGAGAGGGGACAAAGGCTTCAGCTGACTGGGGGACACTTGCCTGCTTAGGTGGGAGGGTCTAGAGGTGGTAACTGATTGGGACACACCTGCTTTTTCAGGCAAGAGGGGGATAAGGTAGTTAAGACTGGGTTCTGATGAACCTAGGGACAGTACAGGAATAAAGACACAGATGTAGAGAATGGACTTGATGACACAGGGAGGGGGAAGTGTAAGCTTGGACGAAGTGAGAGAGTGGCATGGACATATATACACTACCAAATGTAAAATAGGTAGCTAGTGGGAAGCAGCCACATAGCACAGGTAGATCAGTTTGGTGCTTTGTGTCCACCTAGAGGGGTGGGATAGGGATGGTGGGAGGGCGAGGCAAGAGAGAGGAGATATCAGGATATATGTTTATGTATAGATGATTCACTTTGTTATACAGCAGAAACTAACACACTACTGTAAAAAATTATGCTCCAATAAAGATGTTAATAAATAAATAAATAAAAGACTGGGGCATGTGCGATCACTCTGTTAGGAATCCCTCTCAGTGTCTGCAGCATAAGGGGTTGGTGTGTGGGGAGAAAGTCCATGATGGTGACCCCATCTCTTGAGCACCACTTAACAATGACACCTTGCTTCCAAGGCAGTCTGTGCTTCCTCCAGGATCATTCCCAGTTCTGGAGCTCCTCACTGCTATTGCCACAGGCTGTCTCCACACAGCTGAACTCCTCACTCCCACTCCTTCAGGCCATGTCTGTGCAGCCAACAGCAGCCTTCTTCCCAGGCCCACTCTTGTAACCCCACGCTTTAGCACCCAGCCCCCACCTATAATGGTGGACACCAGCCTCAGACTGGGGCATGCAGGGCTATGACACAGACCATCTGTGCAAGTCTTTCTCTATCCTGCCTGCCACATACAAGCCACTGCACTTTCTTCCAACAGCCCCCAAATCTTCCCCATTATGTCAGGGTATTTTCCACCAGTGAGGGGATGCAGTAACCTCTCCTCTCCTTCAGCTCCACTCCAGGAGTGTGGTCCCATCCCGTTTCCTCCTTTCTTTTTCTTCCCTTTCTCTTCTTCATCCTACCCAGTTATGCAGGAATCTTTTCTTGTCCTTTTATGTGTCTGAGGTCCTCTGCTAGTATTCAGCTGGTGTTGTGTGTGAATTTGTTCACTTGTAGATGTATTCTTGATGTACTTGTGGGGAGAAGTACATCATGCTCCTCCTATTCCACCATCTTGACTATTCTCTAATTTTTAAATGTTGCTTATTTTTCATTCTCACATTCATCTTCAGTGTCAATGTCATTGATGTCACTACTACTACTCTTTGAGTCATTGAACATATCTCTAGAGTTCTTCTTCAACTTTATGTAGATTGAGATATGGCATTGTTTTAATCCTTGTATAGGCCTATCACTGGAAAATTCATCCAAATCCATAAAAACACACTGAAATTTTATTAGTTTTGTGGTATTCATTTTTCTAGTAAGTTTATGTTTATGATCACCACAATATAGCCCTTTGCTAAATTTCTTTTAAGGCAATCTTTTTAAAGTTTGTTTAAAAATATTGAATAGAGTACTTCTAGTAATGAGTTTAGTCCTGGAAAACAAACTAAGGCATCCCCAAGGAGGTGGTGTGTGAATTGAGTACCTAAATTGATTTAATGGAAGATGGTGGCAACCTGAGGTATATTAATGACAGGGATACTGGCCAAGGGCTACTGCCCTAGATTACTGCAGTAATCTAGGAGTGGACTGTAGGAAGCAGTGAACTAGGAATTGAGTGGAAAAATCAAATCAAATATTCACTTCAAAGATTAAAGCACATAGAGTTAATCAAAGAGAAAGAAAATCCAGTGGCTAATTGCATATAAGAAATGGATAATTCATAACAGGTGCTCAAAAATTATTTGTGAAATGAATGAGGAAAGGATCAAAAGCAAGGTCATGGTTTCAAGCCAGAAATGATACACGTGGCTAAAGAAGTTTGTTAGGTGCTCAAAAAAGTAAGAAATCTAGTTGGACACAGGAAATATGTTATTGAAGAATAGGAATAGGTGAAATACTATGGATGGAGTTTTAGATATAGGAATCTGCCTTATACGGGGACAGGTGCAAAGAAAACATAGTACAACTGAGATTAAAAACTGTCAGTGATAAATTAAAGCTGAATGGTTTGGGTTTAGCTTCCAATTCTTGATTGGTCATGCTTGAGTGGTGAATGTACTATACCTGTATAATAGTGGGAAGAGTATTGGTCTTGAAATCAAGGATTGAATTTACATCTTAGATTCACTATTTATTGGCTGTGTAATCTTTGGCAAGTTGTTTAATCTCTCAGCTGGTTTATTTTTCATAAATTGTGAAAAATATCATCTCTCACTGAAAGTGAGCATTTGATGAGGTAATTACAAATATGCCTGCCACATAGTAGGTATTCAGTTAATGTCCTTTAAATTTTAATCTAGAAAGAAAAAATATTGAGAAATATCTAGCTTTCCTCTGAAAGTACCTGTTCAACTGTAGAACCCAAGTTTAGCCAATGTAAGTGAGACAAGAAAATGGAAGGATAAAGGACAGAAGGAGGATTCAGTCTAACCAGAGAATCCTCTGTGAGTCTTATCAGAAATCATCATGATGGCATCTAAGATTATTCCCTCATAATGATATCTCTACTAGCACTCTTTGCCTGTTTAAAAATAGTTCTCCCTCTTCCCATAAGTGAATACATTATTCACATTTGCCTAATTTTAGTCTTTCCCCCAAGATTTTTGAAATTGAGCTAGATAAAAACCTCACTTTCTTTTCTGATTGCTGAATTGGAAAGTGTAAGCCACTAAAGAAACAAAGTATTTTCTTATATGTAAGGATGCTTTACATTGGGAAATAATAGCACTTTAGCAGTCTCAGAAATGGAAAGAGGAAAATGGAAAAACTTTGGCAACATCGTGTTCACAGCAGAAAAATCATTACCAGATGTAACTATAAAGTGCTGTGAGTTGAGTCTAGATCAGAAAGAGGATAGTAAGTGGCCTAAGAAAACTGACAACCATAGTCTAGAACAACATCTGTGTTCTCAACACAAGGTCACTGATCAAGCTTGTTTGTCAAATCAGTCAGTGCACTACCACCAGGAATTGGATCCTGAGGGTCTGTCTCGAATATTGTTATTCCAAAAATAATCTTAAGAAACAGAGGTACTCAGTGAAAGATTTGCACATGCCTAAGCTAGTGCTCCAGCAGTTCTTCCAGGTAATTGGGAGTGCATGGTGAACAGAGGTCAGAATGGGTGGTATATGGACAGCAACTCCCATGGAGGCCACTGAAAGGAAATAAAGGGGGGAGGAAAATGTAGAAAAGTTGGTCCCCTTAGCCTCAGCATTTCTGCAGGATTCATCAATGGCAATAAAATCTGTGTGGTGTCTGCTAAAATGGAGTCCCCCCCAGCTTGAAATCTGCATTTTAACAAGCTGTACAGGTAAATCTTAAGCATCTGAAGTTTTATAACTCTTGCTCTATTGATTTTGATAAAGAGAAAAACCTGAGAGATAACTGATGGACTATGTATTGAATCTCTTCTATTTTCTTCAGAAAAGAGTGGCATTTGACATTCTCATGAGAACCTTACTTAGAGACTGACTCTAAAAAGTATTTACCTGAGCATTGTGTTCTCTGTACATACACAAATCATCTGGGAGGTCTGACCTCTACCTATTTCTTCTGTTAAATAAAGAGAAAACAAACAGAAACTACTTTAGCTAAATTTAACAGGATGATAATGTATTGAGGAGACATCAGGGAACTCCCAGAAGCCGTAAGAAGGTAGAGAAAAAGTGAGTAGGAACCAAAGAATGCCAGGTGCAGCCATGATCCTACCACATTAAGTTGTTTATGGAGTGGTGGATGGGCTTTTATTATAGATTCTCTGCCACAGTCATTGCAAACAGTCCCTGCACCTTTGAGTAACTCAAGATTCAACTTTCTAGGCAAGTGGACTTTCCTATGTACTGTGGCTGTGCTTTAGTTTTAAGGAGCAAAGGGAAGGCCTGACACCCAACACCTAGACTTTGATAGTAAGAGGTAAACCCTGCTTCCTTTCAATTTTTACAGGCCCCAAACTAAGAAGAGTATCCAAATGTTGGGAGGATTACTACATATTACAGATTTCCATTATACTACATTATAGATTATTTAAAAGAAAGTAGTATTAAAAATTTTAGTAAATTTACCTGATACCTGGCACATGTTCAATAAACAGCATTTGCATGTTTCTTTTTCTTGGTTTCCCATTCACATTTTCACATATAAAATGGGGATTGCTATCTGAATGTTAACTATGACAAAGTGGAAATAAATGTAGCTTTTGATCTAGGTTACATGGTTAATTGATGACAGAGCTATGCAAGAGCTCCAGCTTCTGAGAAGTGCATAAGACTTTTCTTGGCAAGAAGAGGGAGAAAGACAAACAAAAAAACAGCATACATTTATGGGTTTTTCTCATTCAAGGTCAATAGGGAAGGAATGATTCAGATTCACATTGAATTCTTTAATTTCAATCTTTGTCCCCAATGTTTACTCAGTTGGGTCTCATTTCTTGTAATGAATAGTATAGCAGGACAGCAGGAAGTGAGAGTTAATATTCAGACATGTGTTTTTGGCTGTTGAGTGAGCCACAGTTTTAGTTCATAGGTGTACTTGTAAATCCCCAAATTCTAACTTTTTCCTTGATTCCCTTAGGTGTTTGGAGTTAATTGATAAAGCTTACCTCAACCTACAAATGTTGAAGAATACTTTATTATTTACTGACAGTAAATAGTGCCCAGATAGCTTAAAAACAAATTATGAAAAAAAGGAGAATGGGGGAAATTGCTTATTTAACAGTTACTCATCCTCATCAGTGCTTTGTTGTACAATACATATAAATATGCCCATTGTTATCCCTGCAATTTAATGTAATGTTACCCTAAATTAACATACTAGATTATTGTAGCCATTTCAACCCCACCAAGAACCATATATTTAAATATTAATGCATGTATTAAACCATGTTACTTCTCTGATAAACTAAAATGTATCATCTTATTTTTTATACTGATAAGCACTGAGAAGTGGACAGCAATTCTTTGTAAGACATCTCTTAACTTCTACTCATTGTCTTTAGGTTACCTCTCTCCATGCTAGATGCATCTCCTGCTCTTTGTGTTCCCTGAGAGGCTCTGATGCTACTGTACCAGGTTCTTCCAGGGGATGCTATTGATGTCCCAAGGCTGTCAGTCCTCTCAGGTCACCTATTGTTCCAAGAGACACTGTATTACCTCACTAGATGTCATTGTTTCCAATGGTCTCGTGTAGATATAGTCTCCATCTGTCCAGGTGCCAAAAGGACATTGGGAAGGAATATCTGCTTCCTTTAGTTTTATTTTCTTCTAAGTATCCCAGAGGTATATACCTTGTGCCTCAGTGTTTTATAAACTCTAGCTAAACATGTCTTCCATTTATAATGAACAATTATCTCCCCTAGGAGCTTTCATCTGGAGATCTCAACACAATGAAATTAAATTTCACTTATAACAGGGTATACCAATTTTTTTCCTCCCCTCTATCCTCTTCTATACATGCTAAACACACTCTCAATAATAAGCCTTTCTTACTGGCCCTTTCGTATTTGAATCCTTGATCCCTTATACAAATAACCATATGGAAGGCCATTGGATTTCCAGTGATGAACGTTCTTACACTCAAACCAGAGCCCTGTTATAGACTGTAACCAGTAGTCCAATAAATGAGTATTTAATGAACCTGTATCATCATAAAGACACTTAAGGTTTGGGGGTGAGGGTTTGGATGTTTCTTTTGGTAACTGTTCATTACAACTCTGTGAAGAAGCAGTTGCTTCATCATTTGGAAGCAGTTCTGTCTAATAGAACTTTCTGCAATGATAATAGAAATATTCTTTACCTCTGCTGTTCCGAATAGTAGCCACTAGCCACAGGTTACCATGGAGAACTTGATACATGGCCAATATTACCGACAAACTTACGTCTTAATTTTGCTTAATTTTAATTACATTAAATTATTTAAATAACTACATGTGGACAGTGGCTACCATATTGAAAAATAGAGCCAAAGGAAAAATAAAGAGCAAAAAAATTCTTATTCTTGATTCCATTAGATGTAGCTTGTAAATTCTGAAAATATATATCAATTGAAGTAACTCTAAAGAATAAAACAAACTTTAATTTAAGTAATACCCTGCCACCATCAAATTACAAATGGAAGCAGGAAAGAAAAGAAATAGTAAAAAGTACAGTTTCCAAAAAGACCATCAACATAATTCAAACCATACATTGTCAATAAAACCAAAGAAGTGACTATTTGGGTTTAATATGACTCTGCAAAGCATGAAACAATTAAGAAAAACCTTTTCAAGAAGTAAAATAATTTGGTCTTGACATGTAATGCATAGAAGTAATTAATTCCCATGGCTGTCAGGAATCTATCTAATTTCCTGATTTTAATGTCTTAAATACAATGCATGCAAACACTAAAGCCAATTTTAAATAAAACCAGACTTTTTTCCCTTTGGGTATCAAGCACATTTAGAATCGAGAGAAAGAAAAATGGTAAGCAAAGCTGACATGGACGACCCTGTGACATGAAGAGAAAGCTAGAGCACAATTAGGAAGTATATAAACTCATAAAAGGAACAATTGCTTATTCTCAGGCACAGAATTTTCAGTTATTCCCCAATAAATCTGATTTGTTGGAGTTATGCTTAAATTCAAAGCTCCAGATGACACCACTTTGAAATCTTAAGGTGAAAAACTACAAGCAGTTTAAAATTTGAAAATGAGGTCTCTGATGTGTGCCTCAGACATGTGCTTTGCTTCTAATAACTGACACAGAGGTTTGCTAATTTTCCTTTTTATAAATTATGCCATTGTCACCATAATGGCTCTGGAATGATGTGAGGATTAGAGGCTTTTGTGCCTGAAGTTTATTATGTTCATACTAATTTTTATATGGCAGGGTATTATAGATGCAGTGCATTATAAAGCATTGTATGGAGAAGGAGTTGGCAGTGAAAATGAAGAACAGATCAATCAAGACAGTGACCTTTGTTTGCCCATCACTGTTCTTGTTGTGTTGTTGCATTGTTTTTGAATCCCAAGGAAAAGTGAGTGTGAAGGTGGGAGGAGTCTTATTCACAGCCCCTGTGCAAGTCTTCAGATGGTAATTTTTTTCTTTTTGTGGTACGCAGGCCTCTCACTGCCGTGGCCTCTCCCATTGCGGAGGACAGGCTCCGGACGCGCAGGCCCAGTGGCCATGGCTCACGGGCCCAGCCGCTCCACGGCACGTGGGATCCTCCCAGACCGGGACACGAACCCGTGTCCCCCGCATCGGCAGGCGGGCTCCCAACCACTGCACCACCAGGGAAGCCCCTTCAGATGGTAATTGATGAAACACCTCAGTTCTTGAATTCAAAATGGGAAGGAAGAAAAATACTTTAATATTTGAAGAATAACTATAACCAATCCTTCATTTAGGGGTTAGACACAATGCTTAAAATATCGTAAGTCAGAATCTAAAAAAAAGAAAAAAATGGTTCTGAAGAACCTAAGGGCAGGACAGGAATAAAGATGGAGATATAGAGAATGGACTTGAAGACACGGGGAGGGGGAAGTGTAAGCTGGGACTAAGTGAGAGAGTGGCATGGACATGTATACACTACCTAAAGTAAAATAGCTAGTAGGAAGCAGCCGCATAGCACAGGGATACCAGCTTGGTGCTTTGTGATCACCTAGAGGGGTGGGATAGAGACACAAGAGGGAGGGGATATGGGGATATATGTATACGTATAGCTGATTCACTTTGTTATACAGCAGAAACTAACACACCAATGTAAAGCAATTATACTCCAATAAAGATGTGAAAGAAAATATAGAAATCTTTCTATCTCTGTATACTGTATTTCCATTTTAAACTGAATGAAAATTTAAAACCACAGGTACATAATGTACAAAATAGTAGGTAGCATGGCAGAGTGAAAATAGTTTCTTCAGACAAGCAGACATGAATTTTAATACCAGCTCAATAATTATGTTTTGGAAATCCCTGAGAGAGTCATTTAAACTCTTTTAATGTCAGTTTAGTCTTCTGTAAAGCCGAACCAAAACACCTCTCTTAAAGGCTTATTATGGGTTTTAAAAATTAAACTACCCAAAGCATATCTCCGGCCCATAGTAAGTACTGAACCATGGTAACTTTTTTTGATTGTTTGGTTAGTTGGTTTTATTTTGTTTTCTCTCTATCCCCTGCCTGCTAGGCCCTAGTCCTAAGGAGATCAAGTTGTTTGAGACAAATGCATAATTTGTTTTCCTAGTTGGAGCTGCTGCACTGAAGTCCTGTCTTCTATCCAATGTGGTAAATCAAACTATGACAAATTTGAAGTAAAGCTGAAGGTCTCATTTATACATTTTTTCTTAAGATGAGAAGCTGGGAGTATCCCTAAGCAGTCAGCTCACACAAGCTTTCCCCTGGTCCCTTCAGCTCAAAAGTGAAAAGCTACACAAAAGGCATTGCCAGACCCAGAAAACAATTACTCAAGCCTCCCCAAATGGAAGGTATTCAAAGGATTTCTCTTCAAGCAATTATAAAAATTCTCAGTGTCCCCCACAAAGGGCCTCCATTTTATTCTTGGGATGGAGACTACCTCTATCTCCTCAAAGAAAAATAACTATATATGCCTCACTCTCTGCCAAAGGTTCTGTGTAATAGCACCCCCTGGATTCCTAATATCTTCCTTCTGCTATCTCTGCTATCTGCATACCTGTGGATGCCTTTACAATAGTGGTGATAGTGCCAGCATTTATTGTGAGTGATTTCAGGGCACTGGGATAGGTAATTTATATTCTTCCAAGTTCTCTAATATATGGAATATTACTTTCATGTACATTTTACAGGGGAGTAAAGCTGAGCTTTAGAGTTTAGTTTTCCTTTTCATATATTTAGTAAATTGTAGATGTAAATCTCAATCTGAAACCCATGTTTACTTTCTTATTACACTGCCATTTTCAGTCATTTCCACTATCATTTTGGCTTCTAAAAATCAGATTTCACAATTGATGAGGTTGGAGTAAACAGTGAAGAAAAGTATGACTTCCTCAAAACAGATAAAGATATATTATGGGAGAGTGGAAGCAGAAAGACTTAATAACTTTTCATTGTCAGTGCAATCTTGAAATGTCTCCTTTTCTTCATTCCTGAGCCACCCTGTCCTCATCTATAAATGTAGTTAATAATCTCTGTCCTACCTACCACAGAAGATTGTTGATAGGATCTAATAAGAAGTTTTATGTGAAAACTCTCGGTAAAGCATACAACCTTACGTAATACTGCTGTTATTATTAAAATTAGGCATTATTATATGTTAATACCCCCTGGTGGGAGGGGGAACGGTGCTCTCTACCATCTTCCACAGATCATCTTGAATAGAAGTGAACTGTTTGTTTGTTTTTTCCTTGATCCATTTCATTCATAAGAACTATTTTGGCCATGAAATTGGAGGTCGTTATAAAAAGATATGAGCTTGCAGTTTGACAGACTTGGATTTGTATGCCAGCTCCAACTCTTGTCTTGCACTTTACTGCTGCAATTTATTTATGTAATCTGTGTCTCATTTCCATCGGTTCTATAAGGAGATTAACACTACTTACTCTTTCATAGAATTTCTATGAGGATTAACGAGATAACATATCAAAACACATAGCATTTACTATGTACATAATAAAGGGTGAGTATCTGTAGAGTCCTTTTCCAGCCTTACTCGGGTGACTCTTTAGATACATGACTACCATGTGGAAATCCATGCAATGCTGGTTGCACCAGATAAACATGGGGATTTTATTTAAAACACAGATATGTCCCAGTTGGGGGTTCTGACACTTTAAATCTTGGGCAGAGCCCAGTAATATGAGTTTTTAACAGGTGCATAAAGCAATTCTTATAGGAAACCAGCTTGAGAGCCATGGTCTTCAATGATAAAAGTAGCAATCTATTCACACTGATGTGTTTGCTGTATTAATATAGCTCATACTGATCACACTTTAGAGAATAACTTAAATTAGCATCACTGTTGGATTAAGAAATCACCCAAGGAATATTTTGAACCTATCATGCACATGCTAGGCTTTGAGAATCAGTGTGAATCATCATAAAACTCATATTAACTCATCTTGTTTCTTGAAGTCTTGGAGCCCAATTCAGTGAATAACTCTCCTTCCACCTATCTGTCATTGTTGGGAAACCAAAATTCCTTGAGACACAGAGATTCTTGTTACTCCTTCCACTAATTCCTCACTTTCTGGGACAGTGAAGGTTATTATGGGGACCATAACTTCTGTTTTTCTTTAGTGGATTGACAATTTCCATTTATGTAGCTCCTTTCCTGTAGTGCAATAAAACAATGAAAACCAGAGTAAAACAGTACTAAGGTTTTCCAAGTCTTGCAATGAAATATGTCTCAAGTAAGCATATTTAGTAGTTGAAGAGAATGAAAGATTCACTTTAATTCCTCCTTCCTTCCTCTACTTTCACACCTTGGCTTTACCTTTTCTTTTCCAAATAACAGAATTTAATCAAATACATGAGTTTGCATCTCTTCCATTGAAGTATTTGTGGGTTTCTGACTATCTCAGAGCATTGAGGGTCTAAACGATTAGCATGGCAGAATTCTCTCAAGGTAATTTTATGTTAACCTAAACCTTTTTGTAAGTTAACAGAGAAACTTTCCTAGCTTCTCAGGAAGTTGGTAAGATAACAAGGTAAGTGTATTCTTTTCCTAGAGTTGTCTTAATAAGATTCCACAAATGGGTGGCTTAAAAATAACAAAAATGTATTCTTTCACAGTGTTGCAATTTAGACCTACCAATTTTTATATTGTGGATCTTCTATCCAGAAAATGTACTAAGCTCTATCATTAGCTCTGTTAATTTGTACAATTTTTATATTGAGAATAATGTTATATGCACACAATAGCATTTTTTATCTTGCAATCTTTCTAATTTTTATTTTTTACTTGTTTTATTTCATTGGTTAGGAATTTCAATACAGTATTAAATATCAGGGGTAGAAAGCATTCTTGTCTTCTTCCTGACTTTAATCAGAATTATTGTAAAGTTTTACAATTAGTAAATATTTGCTATAGAGTTTTTTCAGAAATATTGTTCAAAGTCATATGTATTATTTAAGGTGATACTTGTTGCTATAACAGATAAACTCTAAAATATCATTGATATCACAATATAAGATTTGCTTATAGTTCACAGAAAGTGAACAGGAATAAGGCTCTGTCTGTCTCATGGAGTTATATGGTGACCTAAGTCAATGGAGGATGTGTCAGTTTTAATCCTTAGTTTCCCAGGTCACTCTGGGCAGTGATATCGAGGTGATAGGTGAAGAAAGAGAGTGAATCAGTAGTGAAAGGATTTTATGGACTAGACCTGGAAGTGGAGTACATTTGGCAGAACTCAGCCATATGACCACATGCAATTGCAATGGAGGCTGGGAAATACCATCCAATGGAATGCACTGGTAGAATAAAAACATGGGTTGGGAAGAGAGAAGATGGCAGAAGACTAAGATGCGGAGATCACCTTCTTCCTCACAGATACATCAGAAATACATCTACACATAGAACTGCTCCTATAGAACACCCACTGAACACTGGAAGAAGACCTCAGACCTTTCAAAAGGCAAGAAACTCCCCAAGTACCTGGGTAGGGCAAAAGAAAAAAGAATAAACAGAGACAAAGGAATAGGGACGGGACCTGCACCAGTGGGAGGGAGCTGTGAAGGAGGAAAGGTTTCCGCACACTAGAAGCCACTTCACGGGCAGAGACTGCGGGTGGCAGATGGTGGGAGCTTCAGAGCCATGGAGGAAAGTGCAGTAACAGGGTGCAGAGGGCAAAGCAGAGAGATTCCCGCACAGAGGATTGGTGCCAACCAGCACTCACCATCCCCAGAGGCTTGTCTGCTCACCCACTGGGAAGGGCAGGGGCTGGGAGCTGAGGTTTGGGCTTCGGTTGGAAGCCTGGAGAAGACTGGGGTTGGCTGCATGAACACAGCCTGAAGGGGTTAGTGCACCACGGCTAGCGGGGAGGGAGTCCGGGAGAAGTCTGGAGCTGCCAAAGTGGCAAGAGACCTTTTCTTCCCTCTTTGCTTCCTGGGGCACGAGGAGAGGGGAGTAAGGGCGCCACTTAAAGGAGCTCCAGAGACGGGCGTGGAGCTGTCGAAGAGACAAGAAACATTTTCTTGCCTCTTTGTTTCCTGGTGCGAGAGGAGAGGGCATTAAGCATGGTGCATAAAGAAGCTCCAGAAAAGGGCGTGAGCTGCAGCTATCAGAGCGGACACCACAGACGGGCATGAGACGCTAAGACTGCTGTTGCTGCCACCAAGAAGCCTGTGTGCGAGCACAGGTCACTCTCCACACCTCCCCTCCAAGGAGCCTGTGCAGCCCGCCACTGCCAGGGTCCCAGGACCCAGGGACAACTTCTCCGGGAGAACGCACAGTGCCCCTTATGCGGGTGTAATGCCACACTGCCCTCTGCTGCTGCAGGCTTGTCCCGCACTCCGTGCCCCTCCTTCCCCACGGCCTGAGTGAGCCAAAGCCCCTGAATCAGCTGCTCCTTTAACCCCGTCCTGTCTGAGTGAACAGAAGATGCCCTCAGGCGACTTACGTGCAGAGGCAGGGCCAAGTCCAAAGCTGAACCCCAGGAGCTGTGCAAGCAAAGAGGAGAGGGGGAGGTCTCTCCCAGCAGCCTCAGAAGCAGTGGATTAAATCTCCACAATCAACTTGAAGTGTCCTGCATCTGTGGAATACCTGAATAGACAGCGAATCATCCCAAATTGAGGAGGTGGACTTTGGGTGAAAGATATTATTTGTACTTTGGGAGCAAGACATATTATTATTTTCCCCTTTTTCTTTTTTTGTGAATGTGTATATGTGTGCTGCTGTGTGAGATGTTGTCTGTATAGCTTTGCTTTCACCATTTGTCCTAAGGTTCTGACCGACACTTTTTTTTTTTACTTTTTAAATTTTTCTTCTTAATAATTATTTTTTATTTTAATAACTTTATTTTTTCCTACTTTATTTTATCTTCTTTTTTTCCTTCCTTTCTTCCTTCCATTCTTCCTTCCATTCTTCCTTTCTTTCTTCCTTTCTTTCTTCCTCCCTTCCCTCCTCACTTCCTCCTCCCTCTCTTCCTTTCTTCCTCACTTCCTTCCTTCCTCTCTTCCTTCCTTCCTTCCTTCCTTCCTTCCTTTCTTTCATCCGTCCTTTCTTCTTTCCTACCTTCCTTTCTTCCTTTATTCTTTCTTTCCTTCCTTCGTTCCTTCCTTTGTTCCTTTCCTACTTCCTACCTTCTTTCCTTCCTTTTGTCCTTCTTTCCTTCCTTTCCTTCTTTCCTCTCTATTTTTTCTCCCTTTTATTCTGAGCCGTGTGGATTAAAGACTCTTGGTGTTCCAGCCAGGCTTCAGGGGTGTGTCTCTGAAATGGAAGAACCAACTTCAGGACACTGGTCCACAAGACACCACCCAGACCCATGTAATATCAAATAGCAAAAATTTCCCAGAGATCTCCATCTCAACACCAAGACCCAACTTCATTCAACAATGAGCTAGCTACAGTGCTGGACACCCTATGCTCAAAAACTAGCAAGACAGGACTACTACCCCATTGATGAGCAGACATGTTACCTAAAATCATAATAAGGCTAGAGACACCCCAAAACACACCACCAGACGTGGACCTGCCCACACCAGAGGAACAAGATCCAGCCTCATCCACCAGAACACAGGCACTAGTCTCCCCAACTAGAAAACCTACTCAACCGACTGAACCAACCTTAGCCACTGGGGACAGACACCAAAAACAATGGGAATTACGAACCTGCAGCCTGCAAAAAGGAGACCCCAAACACTGTAAGATAAGCAAAATGAGAAGACAGAAAAACACACAACAGATGAAGGAGCAAGGTAAAAACCCAGCAGACCTAATAAATGAAGAGAAATTACACCATCTACCTGAAAAAGAATTCAGAATAATGATAGTAAAGATGATCCAAAATCTTGGAAATAGAATAGACAAAATGCAAGAAACATTTAACAAGGACCTAGAAGAACTAAAGTGGAAGCAAGCAAAGATAAGCAGCACAATAAATGAAATTAAAAATACTCTAGATGGGATCAATAGCAGAATAACTGAGGCAGAAGAATTGATAAGTAACCTGGAAGATAAAATAGTGGAAATAACTACTGCAGAGCAGAATAAAATAAAAGAATGAAAGGAAATGAGGACAGTCTCAGAGACCTCTCGGACAACATCAAATGCACCAACATTCGAATTATAGGGGTCTCAGAAGAAGAAGAGAAAAAGAAAGGGACTGAGAAAATATTTGAAAAGATTATAGTTGAAAACTTCCCAACTATGGGAAAGGAAATAGTTAATCAAGACCAGGAAGCACTGAGAGTCCCATACAGGAAGAATCCAAGGAGAAACACACCAAGACACATATTAATCAAAAGGTCAAAAATTAAACACAAAGAAAACATATTGAAAGCAACAAGGGAAAAACAACAAATAACACACAAGGGATCCCCATAAGGTTAACAGCTGATCTTTCAGTAGAAACTCTGCAAGCCAGATGGGAGTGGCAGGACATATTTAAAGTGATGAAGGAAAAAAACCTACAACCAAGATTACTCTACCCAGCAAGGATATCATTCAGATTTGATGGAGAAATTAAAACCTTCACAGACAAGCAAAAGCTGAGAGAGTTCAGCACCACCAAACCAGCTCTACAACAAATGCTAAAGGAACTTCTCTAGGCAAGAAACAAAAGAGAAGGAAAAGACCTACAAGAACAAACTTGAAATAATTAGCTAAATGGTAATAGGAACATACATATTGATAATTACCTTAAATGTAAATGGATAAAATGCTCCCACTCAAAGAAACAGACTGGCTTAATGGATACAAAAACAAAACCTATATATATGTTGCCTACAAGAGACCCACTTCAGACCTAGGGAAATATACAGATTGAAAGTGAGAGGATGGAAAAAGGTATTCCATGCAAATAGAAACCAGAAGAAAGCTGGAGTAGCAATTCTCATATCAGACAAAATTGACTTTAAAATAAAGAATATTACAAGAGACAAAGAAGGACACTACCTAATGATCAAAGGATCAAACCATGAAGAAGGTATAGGAATTGTAAACAGTTATGCACCCAGCATAGGAACACCTCAATACATAAGGCAAATACTAACAGCCATAAAAGGGGAAATCAACAGTAACACAATCATAGTAGGGGACTTTAACACCCCACTTTCACCAATGGACAGATTATCCAAAATGAAAATAAATAAGGAAACACAAGCTTTAAATGATACATTACACAAGATGGACTTAATTGATATTTATAAGACATTCTATCCAAAAACAACAGAATACACATTTTTCTCAAGTGCTCAGGGAACGTTCTCCAGGATAGATCATATCTTGGGTCACAAATCAAACCTTGGTAAATTTAAGAAAATTGTAATTGTATCAAGTATCTTTTCCAACCACAATGCTGTGAGACTAGATATCAATTACAGGAAAACATCTATAAAAAATACAAACACATGGAGGCTAAAAAATACACTACTTAATAATGAAGTGATCACAGAAGAAATCAAAGAAGAAATCAAAATATACCTAGAAACAAATGACAATGGATACATGACGACTTAAATCTATGGGATGCAGCAAGAGCTGTCTAAGAGGGAAGTTTATAGCAATACGATCCTACCTTAAGAAACAGGAAACATCTTGAGTAAACAACCTAACTTTGCGCCTAAAGCAATTGGAGAAAGAAAATTTAAAAACCCCAAATTTAACAGAAGGAAAGAAGTCATAAAGATCAGATCAGAAATAAATGAAAAAGAAAAGAAGGAAATGCTAGCAAAGATCAATAAAACTAATAGCTGGCTCTTTGAGAAGATAAACAAAATTGATAAACCATTAGCCACACTCATTAGGAAAAAAAGGGAAAAGACTCAAATCAATAGAATTAGAAATGAAAAAGGAGAGGTAACAAAGGACACTGCAGAAATACAAAGGATTATTAGAGATTACTACAAGCAACTGTATGCCAGTAAAATGGACAACATGGAAGAAATGGACAAAATCTAAGAAATGCACAAGTTGCCGAGACTGAACCAGGAAGAAAAAGAAAATATGAACAGACCAATCACAAGCACTGAAATTGAAACTGTGATTCAAAATCTTCCAACAAATAAAAGCCCAGGACCAGAGGGCTTCACAGGCGAATTCAATCAACCAATTAGAGAAGAGCCTACACCTACCCTTCTCAAACTCTTCCAAAAGATAGCAGAGGGAAGACCACTCCCAAACTCATTCTATGAGGCCGCCATAACCCTGATACCAAAACCAGACAAAGACGTCACAAAGAAAGAAAACTACAGGCCAATATCACTGATGAATATAGATGCAAAAATCCTCAACAAAATACTAGCAAACAGAATCCAACAGCACATAAAAAGGATCATACACCATGATCAAGTGGGGTTTATTCCAGGAATGCAAGGATTCTTCAATATACACAAATCAATCAAAATGATACACCATATCAAAAACCTGAAGGAGAAAAACCATATGATCCTCTCAATAGATGCAGAGAAATCTTTTGACAAAATTCAACTTTCATTTATGATAAAAACCCTCCAGAAAGTAGGCATAGAGGGAAATTTCCTCAACATGATAAAGGCCAAATATGACAAACCCACAGCCAGCATTGTTCTCAATGGTGAAAAATTGAAACCATTTCCACTAAGATCAGGAACAAGACAAGGTTGCCCACTCTCACCACTCTTATTCGGCATAGTTTAGGAAGTTCTAGCCACAGCAATCTGAGAAGAAAAAGAAATAAAAGAATTCAAATCATAAAAGAAGAAGTAAAGCTGTCACTGTTTGCAGATGACCTGATACTCTTCATAGACAATCCCAAGGATGCTACCAGTAAACTATTAGAGCT
This sequence comes from Kogia breviceps, assembly GCF_026419965.1. NCBI lineage: Eukaryota > Metazoa > Chordata > Mammalia > Artiodactyla > Physeteridae > Kogia > Kogia breviceps. Next base: position 30,008,417 of record NC_081328.1, read on the forward strand.
AATCAATGAATTTGGTAAAGTAGCAGGATACAAAATTAATGCACAGAAATCTCTGGCATTCTTATACACTACTGATGAAAAATCTGAGCATGAAATTAAGAAAACACTCCCATTAACCATTGAAACAAAAAGAATAAAATATCTAGGAATAAACCTACCTAAGGAGACAAAAGACCTGTATACAGAAAATTATAAGACACTAATGAAGGAATTAAAGATGATACAAACAGAAGGAGAGATGTGCCATGTTCTTGGATTGGAAGAATCAACATTTTGAAATTAAGTCTACTACCCAAAGCAATCTACAGATTCAAGGCAATCCCTATCAGATTGCCACTGGCATTTATTACAGAGCTAGAACAAAAAATTTCACAATTTGTATGGAAACACAAAAGACCCCAAATAGTCAAAACACTCTTGAGAATGAAAAATGAGCTGGAGGTTTCAGGCTTCCTGACTTCAGACTATACTACAGAGCTACAGTAATCAAGACAGTATTGTACTGGCACAAGAACAGAAATATAGATCAATGGAACAGGATAGAAAGCCCAGATATAAACCCACACACATATGGTCACCTTATCTTTGATAAAGGAGGGAAGGATATACAGTGGAGAAAAGACAGCCTCTTAAATAAGTGGTGCTGGGAAAACTGGACAGGTAAATGTAAAAATATGAAATCGGAACACTCCCTAACACCATACACAAAAATAAACTCAAAATCAGTTAAAGACCTACATATAGGGCCAGACACTATCAAACTCTTAGAGGAAAACATAGGCAGAACATTCTGTGACATAGATCACAGCAAGATCCTTTTTGACCCACCTCTTAGAGAAATGGAAATAAAAACATAAATAAGCAAATGGGACCTAATGAAACTTAAAAGTTTTGCACAGCAAAGTATACTGTAAAGAAGACCAAAAGACAACCCTCAGAATGGGAGAAAATATTTGCAAATGAAGCAACTGACAAAGGATTAATATCCAAAATTTTTAAGCAACTCATGTGCTCAATAACAAAAAACAAACAACCCAATCCAAAAATGGGCAGAAGACGTATATAGACATTTCTCCAAAGAAGATATACAGATTGCCAACAAACATATGAAAGAATGCTCAAAATCATTAATTATTAGAGAAATGCAAATCAAAACTACAATGCGATAGCATCTCACCCTGGTCAGAATGGCCATCATCAAAAAATTTAGAAACAATAAATGCTGGAGAGGGTGTGGAGAAAAGAGAACACTCTTGCACTGCTGGATCGGAATGTAAATTGATACAGCCACTATGGAGAACAGTATGGAGGTTCCTTAAAAAACTAAAAATACAACTACCATACGATCCAGGAATCCCAGTGCTGGGCATATACCATGAGAAAACCTTAATTCAGAAAGAGTCATGTACCAAAATGTTCATTGCAGTTCTATTTCCAATGGCCAGGACATGGAAGCAACCTATGTGTCCATCACAGATGAATGGATAAAGAAGATGTGGCACATATATACAATGGAATATTACTCAGCCGTAAAAAGAAATGAAACTGAATTATTTGTAGTGAGGTGGATGGACCTGAAGACTGTCATACAGTGTGAAGTAAGCCAAAAGGAGAAAAACAAATACCATATGCTAACACATATATATGGCATCTAAGAAAAAAAATTTCATGAAGAGACCAGGGGTAGGACGGGAATAAAGCACAGATCTAATAGAGCATGAACTTGAGGATATGGGAAGGGGGAAGTGTAAGCTGTGACAAAGTGAGAGAGTGGCATTTACATATATACACTACCAAACATAGGGTGGATAGCTAGTGGGAAGCAACCACATGGCACAGGGAGATCAGCTAGGTGGTTTGTGACCACCTAGAGGGGTGGAATAGGGAGGGTGGGAGGGAGGGAGATGCAAGAGGGAAGAGATATGGGAACCTATGTATGTATAACTGATTCACTTTGTTGTAAATCAGAAACTAACACACCATTGTAAAGCAATTGTACCCCAATAAAGACGTTAAAAAACAAACAAACAAACATGAGTTTGGTAGGCACAGTTCAATCTAAATATGTTAAATCCCTACATAGAGATTAAATAGATAGAAAAGCTGTTAATTGCTGTGTGATTTATTTTGTCTTTAAAAGATGTCCTTTAAAATGTGAACACAACATCATCTAGACTAGAATGGCCCCAAATATTTTTTAAATTAAATATAATTTTGAAACCCAATGTTTTGAACAGCTGGAAGCAAAACTGCTTTCACTGAACTAAAGTCCAGACACATAATATAGCTCTAGCAGGCCTGTGGTTGCTCCTAAAGAACCTTTGAAGAATTCATATGCATCACACAAAATAATGTTGAAAAATATTCATGGAGTTCAAGACTCAGTTATGAATTACTTCTTTGAATTAACTAAATTTCTCTTTAGTGTTTCCTGTTTACCAGTTCCTAAAATAAATAATCCAATTAGGAATGTACTAAGCTTCAACATGTTTAGTATATAATGTCATCTCACCTTTTTTAACTTAGTCACACCTGATTATTTACAAATTCTCTATATCAATAATTCACATGTTATATTTTTATTTTATTGAAATATAGTTGATTTACAATGTTATGTTAGTTTTAGATGTACATCATAGTGATTCAGTTACACATATACATATATCCTTTCTTTTTCAGGTTCTTTTCCCATATAGGTTATTATAGAATATTGATTATAGTTCCCTGTGCTATACAGTACTTCCTTGTTGGTTATCTATTTTATATATAGTAGTGTGTGTATGTCAATCCCAATTTATTAATTTATTCCTCATCATTCTCCCCCCCTTTGGAACCACAAGTTTGTTTTCTGTCTGTGAGTCTGTTTCTGTTTTGTAAATACGTTGCTTTGTATTTTTTTTTAGATTCCAATATGTATCATATGATATCATATGATAGTTATCTTTCTCTGACTTACCTCACTTAATATGATAATCTCTAGGTCTATCCATGTTGTTGAAAATGGCATTATTTCATTCTTTTTTATGGCTGAGTAATATTTTATATTACCGGTAATATTATATATTATATATATTGTGTGGCATATATATATAAATAAAACTTCTTCTTTATCTATTCATACATGGACATTTAGGTTGCTTCCATGTCTTGGCAATTGTAAATAGTGTTGCAATGAATATTGGGTTGCATATATTTTTTCAAAATATAGTTTTCTTTGGATATATGCCCAGAAGTGAGATTGCTGGATCACAAGGGAACTCTTTTTAGTTCTTTAAGGAACCTCCAGATTTTTTTCCATAGTGACTGCACCAATTCATATTCCCACCTACAGTATAGTAGGGTTCCCTTTTCTCCACACCCTCTCCAGCATTTATTGTTTGTAGTCTTTTTGATGATGGCTATTCTGACTGGAGTGAGGTGATACTGCACTGTAGTTTGATTTGCATTTATGTAATAATTAATGATGTTGAGCATCTTTTCATGTGCCTCTTGGCCATCTATATGTCTTCTTTGGAGAAATGTCTATTTAGATCTTCTGCTGATTTTTTTATTGTGTTGAGTCATTTTTTTGATATTGAGTTGTATGGGCTGTTTGTATATTTTGGAGATTATCCCCTTGTTGGTTGCATCATTTGCAAATGTTTTCTTCCATTCTGTAGGTTATCTTTTCATTTTGTTTATGGCTTCCTTTGCTGTTCAAAAGCTTTTAAGTTTAAATCTCTTTTTTTCTTTTTTTTTCTTTTTTTTTTTTTGTGGTATGTGGGCCTCTTACTGTTGTGGCCTCTCCCATTGTGGAGCGTGGGATCTTCCTGGACCGGGGCATGAACCCGTGTCTCCTGCATTGGCAGGCGGACTCTCAACCACTGCACCACCAGGGAAGCCCTTTAAGTTTAATTAGAGCCCATTTGTTTATTTTTATTTCCATTACTCTAGGAGTCGAATCCAAAAAGATACTGCTGTGATTTATGTCAAAGAGTGTTCTGCCTATGTTTTCCTCTAAGAATTTTATAATAGCCAGTCTTACATTTATGTCTTTTACCCAGTTTGAGTTTATTTTTGTATAGTAGGTTAGAGAATTTTCTAGTTTCATTCTTTTACACATAGTATCCAGTTTTCCCTGCACCACTTATTGAAGAGACTGTCTTTTTTTCATTATATATTCTTGCCTCTTTTGTCATAGATTAATTGACCATAGGTGTGTGGGTTTATTTCTGGATTTTCTATGATATTCCATTGATTTATATGTCTATTTTTGTGCCACTATCAAACTGTTTAGATTATTGTAACTCTGTAGTATAGTCTGAAGTCAGGGAGCCTGATTCCTCCCACTCTGATTTTCTTTCACAAAATTGCCTTGATATTTGTTTTTATTGTGTGTGTTTCCATACAACTACACATTTTTTTTTGTTCTAGTTCTGTGAAAAACATCATTGATGATTTGATAGGGATTTCATTGAATCTGTAGATTGCCTTGGGTAGTATAGTCATTTTTACAATATTGCTTCTTCCAATTCAAGAACAATGTATAGCTTTCATCAGCATCTTATAATTTTTGGAGTACACGTCTTTTGCCTCCTTAGGTAGATTTATTCCAATAATTCACATTTTAGAATAAATTTAATTCAGTACATTCCTCTTCCAGTGATAGTAGCATGCCAAACATTTCTTTCTGTCAGTGTGGTTTCAAAGGATCTTTCTCTTGTACTAGGAAAGTGAAGCCTTAACCAGTGGTTCATGGATATGGTTAGCAAAATGGAAGGTGGAAGCAGAACCTGATGATCCCAAAGTCATGAACTCTGATATATATGTCTTTATGCCCAATCTGTACAACACAAATTCTTTGTTGCTCCCGTTTGTTGGAACAAGGGACAGAAACCTTTGGAATAATGTAAAAACTACAGCTAAGCCTTCTATAGGTGGCTGTTTTCCATGGATCTCTTAAATTCTAGTACATGCTTCAGGAGTTTCTTGAAATTTTGGTACAGATTTCATTTAACTGGCATGTGTTTAATATTTTATACACTGTGATTAACTATTGTAGTAAAATCTAGCATGTATACTCATATGGTTAACATTTTTTAACATATACAAGAATAGTAAAATATTAGGCATGATGCCAAAACACTTTAGAATAGAGCTTTGAATGTGAGTTATTCAACTATCTTTGTACTTATATTACAATTTATTTTAAGTGAAATATTGAAAGGCATTGCTGTGAGTCTGCATTTTGTTAAATTTAAGATTTATAAATCCAAGAGAAAAAGAAAATTTTGCTACTCATTTTTTCTGTTTTTTTTTAAACCTATCCATTTATTATTTTATTCATCCAAGTTGGAAAAGAAAAAAGCTATTTCTTAAAACATCCTGAAATTCTCAGCTTCAGCCACATTTGTTTTCTAACTTGAGGCATTTTATCAAATGATTCTCTGTTTCCATTATATCCTTTGTTGTTCCCTAAGACAAGTGATGGCTATCTCAATAAAACTGGGGAAAGATACAGTACTCAAGGAGGACTTTATCTCCTTATTACATTTCAAAAGATCCACTTGAAGGGTCAGTCAAGAGGGATATGTCTTTCATATAGTACATTTGAAAAGAAAAGTTGTGTATCTCACACAACTTTCTCTTGGCTATAGTACTTTCTTACAGCAGAGGAAAAGAAAGGTCTCTAAACAAACAAATCAAAGCTAGGTAGGCAACTCATGAAAGAATAGTAAAAATATCTCATCAAAAGTTTAATATTAGTGGATTTTCAACTCTGTTGGAACGTTTTTTAATGCATGTCAATGATATGTTAGCAATTGGCACACATTATTACTCAACTGCCAGCCTTCCACTTCTCACATAACATACTGACTCTGACTTCCATCTGAGGTAGGTAATACTTTGGATGATTAAAGATGTAGGAGAGAAAAGAATGTCCACTGAGTCCTTTCCTTCTCTCTTATGTTCCAACACTGAAAAACCAGCAGCTAAGGAAAGTTCCTTTAGCTCACAATTTCCATGCAAACTATAATAATTACTTGGTCTTTCATACGAGAAAGAAACAAAACCACATCCATTAGTATTTTCTCTTGTGTAAGAAAAACATGATCAAAATAGAAAGACGAATTTGGATAGCAGCATTTTAAAATTGCTGTCCTTTTGAAAAATGCCACCATTACATACATGATGACTTTCAAGACCAGTGTGGTCACTGGTAATAATGAAGGAAGAAGCAGTTCCATGATTTATCAAATGTATACCAAGAATATATGCAGGAAAGAAAAAAATCTGATAAGACATCTTGTAGCTTCAGCATCAACATTTTCTTATATGTTATTTCCATGAAACATTGATATATTAATGTCTAATGCAAAATTTAAAATATTAAAAGCAAACATCTTAATAACATAAGCTAATTTAACTTCAAATCATAGTTTCCAAAGTGATTTGTGTTTAATTACAAACTTGACCTCAATGACCACTCTGATTTTGTTGTAACAGAGAACTTGGCACAGCAGTTTGTGATACTAACATTTTCTTTCTTTTCAACTCCCTTTTATACACCACTTTTCCCTTTCTCCCTTGCAATGCTGTTTATAAGTATTGCTGATATGATTGTTTTAATGGTGAAAGGTCTATGAAACTTACTTTTTCCAGCAAATGTGCAAAAGTGGTTGTCTTTTTGTGCCAAAGGTGTCAGCAATTACTCCAAAACCAAATGAATCCAGATCTGAATTAGAAATATATATATTCATACCGTGTTGTGTTGTGTAGCATTAGCTCAATTACCTGTTATCATCAATCCTTGGAAGAGAAGTTTTGTGTTTCTTTCTTTAAAGATTCTGGAGCTTCTTTGTAGCCAGGTGATTATTGCAAAACAGGAAAATACTAAGTACAGATGGAAAGCCATCCCCAGTGGTGGTTCAGACAGATGATCTTTGGAATTTTATTCAGGGAGCTGTGAAACATGAAATCACATTGACTGGATAGCAGTTGCTCTTACAGATGCAAAACTGTTCATCAATACAACAATCACACTGGGATGTTCCTGATTAATGTCTCTCTTCTTAAGTTTGTTCTTTTTTGTTTTTGTTTTTGTGTTTAGGATTAGAATATATCTAATATGACCTGGAGGACCACTGGTAGAAAATAGTTTTGTCCGTAGAATGAAGAATTCTTAGAAAAAAAACACCTTCATACTGGAAGTATGGTCTATAGACCAGGTGTTTTGGTATCGCCTAGGAACCTTCAAGAAACACAGAAACTCAGGTCCTACCCCAGAACTAGTGAATAAGAATTACATTTTAACAAGATCCCAAGGTGATCTCTATTCCTGTAAAATTTGAGAAGCAGTGCCTTCAAAATCATCTAATCATCTTCCTTCTTTTTATAGAAGAACAGGAAGAGAAGTTCTTTCACATGTTCAGACTTAGATAATTGAGTGATTGACAGCAGAATGCAGACTAGAACTCTGAGTCAGTAACATTAGCATTGGCTTTGTAAACAAACAGGACCAATTCAAATCATCTGCCAGATATATGACTTACAATTCATGTACTGTGACCTCACCAGGATCAACTTACTAATTCTGAAGTGAGAAAAATTTTAAATAGCATACTGAAGGCAAGCAACTTGACCAGTCACAGAATAAAATTTCACAAATGAGAAAATAGGAGAAAGGTGAATATGTGGGATTATATTTCCACATGTGTGTGGAAGGTTGTTGTGAAGATCTTATGAAATGATATAAACAAAACTACAGCACAATCCAGATGCTTCCTGATTCTCAGTCCAATGTACTTCCTTACACTTAGAACTTCTTATCAACAAAGTGTAAATATATTCTGTGGCTCTTTGGGGTCATAGTCGGCAATGGACACCCAAGAATGAAAGCATGAGAAGTGGATGGAAGCCTCCCAATGGTACTTTGACTTCCTAGAGAGAAAGAAGGGAATTTAGAGTTTAGATTGTGTTTTGTGACTCCTTTTATTTTGGGAACTTGTGTTTCCCAAAATGTTACAGCAATCCCCAATATTCAAATGTAAGAGGAGTTAGAAGATCCCACAGGAATGAAAGAGAACTCCTTTGCAATAGGGAATGTTTCTGAGCCTGATGGCTTGTGGTATTCACTCAGATGTTCAATTCATTTTACACAGTTAGCCAGCACCTGCTATATGACAGACACCGTACTACATGCTATTCATATAGTCATGACCAAAGCACAATTACTGCCTCCAAAATCTCATCATATAGGGGGAAAGAATAAGCAACAAGAACAAAACAAGATTCTATGTCATTGTGAAAAAACTAAAGATTTGTACAAAGTGATATTGCAATAGGGGATGGCTTGGAATAGGTGATTAAGGAGTGTCACAGAGCAAAGAGAAGAGTTTTGAAGAAAATCTGCTCTGCAAGAAAGCTGGTAGAGGGCAGCACAAAGAAAGATGGCTGAAACAGCTAGTTATTCTCTTCCTTCTCTTGTTCTTCTTCTAACTAATATACTTAGATATTTTATCCTAAAGAATTTTATGAAACAGTTTAATCGATTGTATCTTTTAGTTGTGCTCTAAGATGGGGCTGAATTCAAAAATTATAAGACCCAGCAAAATAAGATCAGTTAATTTCTACCTTTGGGGGTTAAAAGATGAAATTAAATAATTACCTAGTTTCAGCCAAATCTCAGATATTAACTCAACTTATGTCCCATTGTTAGAACTACAGCAGTGGATATGGGGCTTTTTTTCTCCTCTGCAGCATGTAGATATTCACTTTCCCCCTTTCCACAAAGTACACTTCAAAAATGTAAATTATATTGCAAACCTAAAAATTATTTTTAAAAAACAGCCCAGAGACTTCAATTCAGAGCAAAAGAGGTTTACACAGCTGCAAGTGTCAATTAATGAATTTTAAGTCTTTTTATCTTTGGAGGTGGGAGAGATGAAAAATGAGGCATCCTTCCATCATTACACAATCAAAAAACTTTCCAGTTTCCACCAGGAGAATTCTCTTATGGTTCAAGTTAAAACACTTGGGCTTATATTTGTTTTAATCTATGTGCAGTGATGCTCTCTGCTTTATATTCTAATAATTTATAGAAATTAACATAACTCATTATCTTTTTAAATTTTTGCTTATATATTTTAATATCTGTATGCATCATTTATTACTTATACTATTTGATACACATTGAATATTTGGTCAAAAGCAACTAAAATACTCTACACAATTCAATCTTCATTACCAATAATCTGGAATTCAAAGAAAATGTACACATTTAATTACTTTTTATTTTACTGATGAGAAAATTTTCTGGTTGGTTTTGTCTTTCTAATATGGAAATACACACTATATTAATATACAAACTTTGTTTTCTATATCCATAATTTTATGTATAAATGCAGATAAAATATATATAAGTATTGCTCATGTAATTAATACTATTTGAACCATGAGACAGTATTATATGATCTTGCAAGCTGAGTTCTATATACTGTTTTTCATATTCTTTCAGACTATACATTCTTAAAAATATTATATGTAATTTAAAATAAATACACAGCTATACCTTAAAGGTATCCTGCCTTTGACTTAACCTGATGTATTGCTCTATATTACAAATACTCTATATTAATATATTCTTTTTGGTCAGTTGGTGAAGGTAAAGTTTCACATTTCTACTTATTTTGCAATTTCAGATAAATATGGTAGAGTAGCTGACAATTTTAAAAGACATATTTCATTATACAAAGAACCTTTGCAGTTTTTACTCTTGCTGATCTTAGAGTTCAGGAGCCATCAAACAAATCGAGTCAGGGTTACTTGCTGGAGGTTGACAGACTGCACAAAGAAAGATCCCAGCCATTCAAGCTGCAATGATTAAGATCATCATAAACCAGACACCTTGATCACAAATTGATAACAGATGCACAAACAAGCCCAACCAAGATCAGCCAGGCCAAGCCAGACCAAAAGAAATGCCAAACTAAGCCCAACCCTAATTGTTGACCAGTAAAATCTTGTGCTACATAAATGGTTGTTGTTTTAAGTTACTAAGCTCTTGGATTTGTTGTACAACAAAAGTTGTTGCATATAAGTTCTATATAGTTCATTTTCCAACTTTTAATTTTTATTTACTTAGACAAGTGTATCTTTATGATTTTTTTTTGATTTTTGGATTGAATCTGAACATTGATGTTGGACATTTGAGCAATATATTTTTAATTGACCTTCAGTAAAAAGACAAAAAAAGTATAGAATTTCCTCCAAATTTATTTACTGTATGTGTTGTAATTGTGGATCAAATGCTACTTGACTGTAAAATTTCTTCAGAGTTCTAGACACATACTGTTCTGTAAACAATTCCATTTTTTGTCTTTGCAAATCATCCTCTCAGGTTAGTTACTCCTAACCTTGAAGGAGAAGCATATTTACTAAGTTCTTATTTTCTCCTACAAATATGCTTAGAGAGCCCCACTTCAGTAAAGACAATTGCTCAATTTGCGTCCATGTTGCTGCAAATTCCATTATTTTGTTCTTTTTTATGGCTGAGTAGTATTTCATTATAATAAATCATAATGGAAAAGAATATTTAAAAAACAATGTCAAACAAAATAAAATTAATATAAAAAGAGAAAAGAAAATTACTCAATACCTTGTGACCCCTTTTTCCAGATTTTTCATTTTTCATCAGTTTTCAAAGTTTTAACCTGTAAAACACCTGATCCAGAGTATGTGCTTGTTCTCAGATAGTCAGTTCCATCATATGATTTACTGCTTCTGAACTTTCCTGTAATGGAGGACATCTTCAAAAAAAAATCTTTTTAATTTTTTTTAAAATCTAAGTTCTCTCCCCACATCAGAATGTATAACCCTGGCTATGAATATGTCTCAAACTAGTTATTTCAATGTCACACTTGGTCTAAAAACTTTTATCCCCCCATCACCTGCCTACCGCATTTACCATCACAATGCTCACCTTAAGCTTCCAGTGACCTAACTACTTTTACATTTTCTTTTCTGTTTATTTCATCATCACACTATGAAATTATTGCCTGAAAATTCTAGATTTTGTCTTATTGTTTTCTATAACTAAAATTTTCCATATTTAATCTCTCTTTGCATTTTATGATCTTAATATTTTAATGTTTCTGGAACACATATTGAGCTTCTGATTAGTTAGGGTGCTTTCACTATAAGTAACTAAACACCTGAGAATCAGTCACTTATTCAATGAAGACAGTCAATGATTGTATCTAAAATAAAAACAGTTGTTGGCAGTTCCAAAGTTAATTCAATGACACAATGATACATCAAGTATTTAAGATCTTTTCATTCTTCTGTCCAATTGTTTTGTTCTCAATACATTGGCTTTTAACCTCAGACTTATTACCTCCTGTTCACAGAAGGTCTGCCCTTGTTCCTTGTCCAAAGCATGAAGGACAAAAAAGGCTTTATATGGTGAGCTCTCTCTCTCTATTTATTTAATCAAGAAAAATATCTTTCTAGAGAAGACCCTCAAACAAATTTCAGCTTATATGTCATTGGTCAAAAGTGTGTCATATGCAAACTTTGTACCACCAGTCAGTAAACTTTAGTGCTGAGGTCAAATCTGTTCCCACCTGTTTCTTCAGATAACGTATCATTGGAATACAGACATACTTATTCATTTATGTATAATCTATGCCTGTTTTCCCACTACAATAGCAGAGTTGAGTAGTTGTGATAGAGATTTTATGGTCTTCAAAGCCAAAAATTATTTACTCTCTGGCCCTGTAGAGAAAATGTTTTCTGAGCACTGATCATGTAAAATACCATGAAAAATCTATGGGATTACCATGATGGGTGTAGAAAATTCATGATTCATCTCCTAGCCTTGGGTATATTGCTTACTGAACAGATTTGAGATTCTATAAATTAAAGAAAAAAGCCATTGTTTAAGCAACCAAAAGTCTTTGCATAACATCTATTAAGTGGAAAATCTCTGTGCTTAATGCAAAAATAAAGTACTTAACCCTTGTTCTCAAGTTAATTTATGGTCTGTAAAAGAGTAATATAAAAGGTAATTTCTAAAAAGTGTGATAAATGCTTTCTATGACACAGGAATGTACCCAGTGTTTTGGGAGGCGTTTCATTTATCACTCAAATTCTTTTTAATATTATTAATTCCTTTTTTCTCAGTGAGAGTCATATTTATATTTCCTCATCTTAATGCTGTTCCATAAACTTCCTGTGTCTCTTCCCTTTTTAAAAAAACATCTTTATTGGAATATAATTGCCTTATAATGGTGTGTTAGTTTCTGCTTTACAAAAAAGTGGATCAGTTATACATACACATATGTTCCCATATCTCTTACAGCATGCATCTCCCTCCCTCACAGCCTTCCTATCCCACCCCTCTAGGTGGTCACAAACCACCCAGCTGATCTCCCTGTGCTATGCAGCTGCTTTCCACTAGCTATCTATTTTATATTTGGTCGTGTATAGATGTCCATGCCACTCTCTCACTTTGTCACAGTTTACCCTTCCCCCTCCCCATATCCTCAAGTCCATGGTCTAGTAGGTCTCTGTTTTATTCCCATCTTACCCCTAGGTACTTCGTGACATTTTTTTTTCTTAGATTCTATATATATGTGTTAGCATACGGTATTTGTTTTTCTCCTTCTGATTACTCTGTATGACAGACTCCAGGTCCATCCACCTCACTACAAATAACTCAATTTCATGTCTTTTTATGGCTGAGTAATATTCCATTGTAAATATGTGCCACATCTTCTTTATCGATTCATCTGTCAATGGACACTTAGGTTGTTTCCATGTTCTGGCTATTGTAAATAGAGCTGCAATGAATATTTTGGTACATGACTCTTTTTGAATTACGGTTTTCTCAGGGTATATGCCCAGTAGTGGGCTTGCGAGGTCGTATGGTAGTTCTATTGGTAGTTTTTTAAGGAACCTCCATACTGTTCTCCATAGTGGCTGTATCAATTTACATTCCCACCATCAGTGCAAGAGTGTTCCCTTTTCTCCACATCCTCTCCAGCATTTATTGTTTCTAGATTTTTTGATGATGGCCATTCTGACGGGTGTGAGATGATATCTCATTGTAGTCTTGATTTGCATTTCTTTAATGGTTAATATTCTGAGGGTTGTCTTTTGGTCTTGTCTATGGTAACCTTTGCTGTGCCAAAGATTTTAAGTTTCATTAGGTCCCATTTGCTTGTTTTTGTTTTTATTTCCCTTTCTTTAGGAGGTGGGTCAAAAAGGATCTTGCTGTGATTTATGTCATAGAGTGTTCTGCCTGTTTTCCTCTAAGAGTTTGATAGTGTCTGGCCTTACATTTAGGTCTTTAACCCATTTTGAGTTTATTTTTGTGTATGGTGTTAGGGAGTGTTCTAATTTCATACATTTACATGTACCTGTAGAGTTTTCCCAGCACCACTTACTGAAGAGGCTGTCTTTTCTCCACTGTATACTCTTCCTTCCTTTATCAAAGATAAGGTAACCATATGTGTGTGAGTTTATCTCTGGGCTTTCTATCCTGTTCCATTGATCTATATTTCTGTTTTTTTGCCAGTACCATGCTGTCTTGATTACTGTAGCTTTGCAGTGTAGTCTGAAGTCAGGGAGCCTGATTCCTCCAGCTCCATTTTTCTTTCTTAAGATTGCTTTGGCTGTTTGGGGTCTTTTGTGTTTCCATTCAAATAGTGAATTTTTTTTTGTTCTACTTCTGGGAAAAATGCCAGTGGTAGTTTGATAGGGATTGCATTGAATCTGTAGGTTGCTTTCTGCAGTAGATTCATTTTCACAATGTTGATTCTTACAGTCCAAGAACATGGTATATCTCTCCATCTATTTACATCATTTTAAATTTCTTTCATCAGTGACTTATAATTTTCTGCAAACAGGTCTTTTGTCTCCTTAGGTAGGTTTATTCTTAGATATTTTATTTTTGGGGCTGCAATGGTAAATTGGAGTGTTTTCTTAATTTCGCTCTCATATTTTTCAGCATTAGTGTATAAGAATGCCAGAGTTCAATTTTTCACCATTGAGGATGATGTTGCCTGTGGGTTTGTCATATATGGCCTTTAATATGTTGAGGAAAGTTCACCCTAATCCTACTTTCTGCAGGGCTTTTATCATAAATGGGTGTTGAATTTTGTTGAAAGCTTTATCTGCATCTATTGAAATGATCATATGGTTTTTCTCCTTCAAATTGTTAATATGGTGTATCACATTGATTGATTTGCATTTATTGAAGAATCCTTGTATTACTGGAATAAACCCCACTTGATCATGATGTATGATCCTTTTAATGTGCTGTTGGATTCTGTTTGCTAGTATTTTGTTGAGGAATTTTGCATTTATGTTCATCAGTTATATTGACCTGTAGTTTTATTTCTGTGTGACATCTTTGTCTAGTTTTGGTATCAGGATGATGGTGGCCTCATAGAATGAGTTTGGGAGTGTTCCTCCTTCTGCTATATTTTGGAAGAATTTGAGAAAGGTAGGTGTTACCTCTTCTCTAAAAGGTTGATAGAATTCACCTGTGAAGCCATCAGGTCCTGGGCTTTAGTTTGTGTGAAGACTATTATTATTATTTTTAACATCTTTATTGGAGTATAACTGTTTTACAATGGTGTGTTAGTTTCTGCTTTACAACAAAGTGAATCAGTTATACATATACATATGTTCTGATATCACTTCCCTCTTGTGTCTCCCTCCCTCCCACTCTCCCTATCCCAACCGTCTAGGTGGTCACAAAGCACAGAGCTGATCCCCCTGTGCTATGCGGCTGCTTTCCACTAGCTATCTATTTTATATTTGGTTATGTATAGATGTCCATGACACTTTCTCACTTCATCACAGCTTACCCTTCACCCTCCCCATATCCTCAAGTCCATGCTCTAGTAGGTCTGTGTTTTATTCCCGTCCTACCACTAACTTCTTCATGACATTTTTTCCCCTTAGATTCCATATATATGTGTTAGCATATGGTATTTGTTTTTCTCCTCTGACGTACTTTACTCTGTATGACAGACTCCAGGTCCATCCACCTAACTACAAATAACTCAGTTTCATTTCTTTTTATGGCTGAGTAATATTTCATTGTATATATGTGCCACATCTTCTTTATCCATTCATCTCTTGATGGGCACTTAGGTTGCTTCCATGTGGGCTATTGTAAATAGAGTTGCAATGAACATTTTGGTACATGACTCTTTTTGAATTATGGTATTCTCATGGTATATGCCCAGTAGTGGAATTGCGGGGTCTTATGGTAGTTTTATTTCTAGTTTTTTAAGGAACATCCATACTGTTCTCCATAGTGACTGTATCAATTTACATTCCCACCAGAAGTGCAAGAGTGTTCCCTGTGCTCCACACTCTCTCCAGCATTTATTGTTTCTAGAGGTTTTGGTGATGGCCATTCTGACCAGTGTGAGATGAGATCTCATTGTAGTTTTGATTTGCATTTCTCTAATGACTAATGATGTTGAGCATTCTTTCATGTGCTTGTTGGCAATCTGTATATCTTCTTTGGAGAAATGTCTATATACGTCTTCTGCCCATTTTTGGATTGGATTGCTTGTTTTTTTGTTATTGAGCTGCATGAGTTGCTTATAAACTTTGGATATTAATCCTTTGTCAGTTGCTTCATTTGCAAATATTTTCTCCCATTCTGAGGGTTGTCTTTTGGTCTTGTTTATGGAATCCTGTGCTGTGCCAAACCTTTTAAGTTTCATTAGGTCCCATTTGCTTATTTATGTTTTTATTTCCGTTTCTCTAGGAGGTGGGTCAAATAGGATCTTGCTGTGATTTATGTCATAGAGTGTTCTGCTTATGTTTTCCTCTAAGAGTTTGATAGTGTCTGGCCTTACATTTAGGTCTTTAACCCATTTTGAGTTTATTTTTGTGTATGGTGTTAGGGAGTGTTCTAATTTCATACATTTACATGTACCTGTAGAGTTTTCCCAGCACCACTTATTGAAGAAGCTGTCTTTTCTCCACTGTATATCCTCCCTTCCTTTATCAAAGATAAGGTAACCATATGTGTGTGGGTTTATCTCTGGGCTTTCTATCCTGTTCCATTGATCTATATTTCTGTTTTTGTGCCAGTACCATACTGTCTTGATTACTGTAGCTTTGTAGTATAGTCTGAAGTCAGGGAACCTGATTCCTCCAGCTCCATTTTTCTTTCTGAAGATTGTTTTGGCTATTTGGGGTCTTTTGTATTTCCATACAAATTGTGAAATTTTTTGTTCTAGTTCTGTAAAAAATGCCAGTGGTAGTTTGATCGGGATTGCATTGTATCTGTAGATTGCTTTCTGCAGTAGAGTCATTTTCACAATGTTGATTCTTCCAATCCAAGAATTTGTTATATTTCTCCACCTATTTGTATCATCTTTAATTTTTCCGTTAGTGTCATACTTTTCTACATACAGCTCTTTTGTCTCCTAAGTTAGGTTTATTACTAGATATTTTATTCTTTTTGTTGAAAAGGTAAATTGGAGAGTTTTCTTAATTTCACTATCATATTTTTCATCATTAGTGTATAAGAATGCCAGAGTTTTCTGTGCAATAATTTTGTATCCTGCTACTTTACAAAATTCATTGATTAGATCTTGTAGTTTTCTGGTAGCATCCTTAGGATTCTCTATGTATAGTATGATGTCATCTGCAAACAGTGACAGCTTTACTTCTTCTTTTCCTATTTGGATTCCTTTTATTTCTTTTTCTTCTCTGATTGTTGTGACTAGAACTTCCAAATCTATGATGAATAAGAGTGGTGAGAGTGAGCAACCTTGTCTTGTTCCTGATCTTAGTGGAAATGGTTTCAGTTTTTCACCATTGAGAACAATGCTGGCAGTAGGTTTGTCATATATGGTCTTTATTATGTTGAGGAAAGTTCCCTCTATGCCTACTTTCTGCAGGGTTTTTATCATAAAAGGGTGTTGAATTTTGTCAAAAGCTTTCTCTGCATCTATTGCGATGATCATATGGTGTTTCTCCTTCAGTTTGTTGATATGGTGTATCACGTTGATTGATTTGCATGTACTGAAGAATCCTTGCATTCCTGGAATAAGCCCCACTTGATCATGGTGTATGATCCTTTTAATGTGCTGTTGGATTCTGTTTGCTAGTATTTTGTTAAGGATTTTTGCATCTATGTTCATCAGTGATATTGGCCTGTAGTTTTCTTTCTTTGTGACATCTCTGTCTGTTTTTGGTATCAGGCTTATCGTTGCCTCATAGAATGAGTTTGAGAGTGTTCCTCCCTCTGCTATCTTTTGGAAGAGTTTGAGAAGGATAGGTGTTAGCTCTTCTCTAAATTTTTGATAGAATTTGCCTGTGAAGACATCTGGTCCTGGGCTTTTGTTTTTTGGAAGATTTTTAATGAAAGTTTCAATTTCAGTGCTTGTGATTGGTCTGTTCATATTTTCTATTTCTTCCTGGTTCAGTTTCGGCAGCTTGTGCATTTCTAAGAATTTGTCCATTTCTTCCAGGTTGTCCACTTTATTGGCATACCATTGCTTGTAGTAATCTCTAATAATCTTTTGTATTTCTGCAGTGTCAGTTGTTACATCTCCTTTTTATTTCTAATTCTATTGATTTGAGTCTTCTCCCTCTTTTTCTTCATGAGTCTGGCTAATGGTTTATCAATTTTATCTATCTTCTCAAAGAATCAGCTTTTAGTTTTATTGATCTTTGCTATTGTTTGCTTCATTTCTTTTTCATATATTTCTGATCTTTATGATTTCTTTCCTTTTGATAAATTTGGGGGTTTTTGTTCTTCTTTCTCTAATTTCTTTAGGTGTAAAGTTAGGTTGTTTATTCGAGATGTTTCCGGTTTTTAACGTAGGATTGTATTGCTGTAAACATCCCTCTTAGAACTGCTTTTGCTGTATCCCATAGGTTTTGGGTCATCGTGTCTCCATTGTCATTTGTTTCTAAGTATTTTTTGATTTCCTCTTTGATTTCTTCAGTGATCACTTCGTTATTTAGTATTGTATTGTTTAGCCACCATATGTTTGTATTTTTTTACAGATCTTTTCCTGAAATTGACATCTAGTCTCATAGTGTTGTGGTCGGAAAAGATACTTGATACAATTTCAATTTTCTTAAATTTGCCAAGGCTAGTTTTGTGACCCAATATGTGATCTATCCTCGAGAATGTTCCATGAGCACTTCAGAAAATTCTGTGTTCTGTTGTTTTTGGATGGAATGTCCTATAAATATCAATTAAGTCCATCTTGTGTGATGTATCATTTAAAGCTTGTGTTTCCTTATTTATTTTCATTTTGGATGATCTGTCCATCGGTGAAAGTGGGGCGTTAAATCCCCTACTATGATTGTGTTACTGTCAATTTCCCCTTTTAAGGCTGTTAGTACTTGCCTTATGTATTGAGGTGCTCCTATGTTGGGTGCATAAATATTTACAATTGTTATATCTTCTTCATGGATCGATCCCTTGATCATTATGTAGTGTCCTTCTTTGTCTCTTGTAATCGTTTTAATTTTAAAGTCTATTTTGTCTGATATGAGAATTGCTACTCCAGCTTTCTTCTGATTTCCATTTGCATGGAATATCTTTTTCCATCCCCTCACTTTCAGTCTGTAGGTGTCCCTAGGTCTGAAGTGGGTGTCTTGTTTTTTGTATCTATTTAGCCAGCCCATGTCTTTTGGTGGGAGCATTTTATCCATTTACATTTAAGGTGATTATCAACATGTATGTTCCTATTACTATTTACTTAGTTGTTTTGGGTTGTTATTGTAGGTCTTTTCCTTCTCTTTTGTTTCTTGCCTAGAGAAGTTCCTTTAGCATTTGTTGTAGAGCTGGTTTGGTGGTGCTGAACTCTCTCAGCTTTTGCTTGTCTGTAAAGGTTTTAATTTCTCCATCAAATCTGAATGAGATCCTTGCTGGGTAGAGTAATCTTGGTTGTAGGTTTTTATCCTTCATCACTTTAAATATGTCCTGCCACTCCCTTCTGGCTTGTAGAGTTCCTGCTAAAACATCAGATGTTAACCTTATAGGGATTCCCTTGTGTGTTACTTGTTGTTTTTTCCTTGCTGCTTTTAATATGTTTTCTTTGTATTTAATTTTTGACAGTTTGATTATTATGTGTCTTGGCTTGTTTATCCTTGGGTTTATCCTGTATGGGACTCTCTGTGCTTCCTGGACTTGATTGACTATTTCCTTTCCTATATTAGGGAAGTTTTCAACTATAATCTCTTCAAATATTTTCTCAGTTCCTTTCATTTTCTCTTCTTCTTCTGGGACCCCTATAATTTGAATGTTGGTGCGTTTAATGTTGTCCGAGAGGTCTCTGAGACTGTCCTCAGTTCTTTTCATTCTTTTTTGTTTATTCTGCTCTGCAGTAGTTATTTCCACTATTTTATCTTCCAGGTCACTTATCCGTTCTTCTGCCTCAGTTATTCTGCTATTGATCCTATCTAGAGTATTTTTAATTTCATTTATTGTGTTGCTCATCATTGCTTGCTTCCTCTTTATTTTTTCTAGGTCCTTGTGAAATGTTTCTTGCAATTTGTCTATTCTCTTTCCAAGATTTTGAATCATCTTTATTATCATTATTCTGAATTCTTTTTCAGGTAGACTGCTTATTTCCTCTTCATTAGTTAGGTCTGGTGAGTTTTTATCTTGCTCTTTCAACTGCTGTGTGTTTTTCTGTCTTCTCATTTTGCTTATCTTACTGTGTTTGGGGTCTCCTTTTTGCAGGCTTCAGGTTTGTAGTCCCCGTTGTTTTTGGTGACTGTCCCCAGTGACTAAGGTTGGTTCAGTGGGTTGAGTATGTTTCCTGGTTGGGGAGACTAGTGCCTATGTTCTGGTGGATGAGGCTGGATATTGTCTTTCTGGTGGTCAGGTCCACGTCTGGTGGGGTGTTTTGGGATGTTGGTAGCCTTATTATGATTTTACGCAGCCTCTCTGCTAATGGTTTGGGCTGTACTCTTGTCTTGCTAATTGTTAGGCATAGGGTGTCCAGCACTGTACGCTGCTGCTCCTTGAATGACACTGGGTCTTGGTGTTGAGATGGAGATCTCTGGGACATTTTCATCATTTGATATTGCGTGGATCTGGGAGGTCTCTTGTGGACCAGTGTCCTGAATTTGGTTATCCCATCTCAGAGACACAGCCCTGATGCCTGTTTGGAGTGACAAGAGACTTTAATCCACACAGCTGAAAATAAAAGGGAGAAAAAATAGAAAGGAAAGAAATAAAGGAAGGAAGGAAGCAAGCAAGAAAGGAAGGAAGAGAGGAATAAAGGGAGGAAGGAAGGAAGGGAGGAAGGAGGAAAGGAAGAAAGAAAAGAAGAAGACAAAATAAAGTAGGATGAAATATAATTATTAAAATAAAAAACAATTATTAAGAAGAAACATTTTATTAAAAAAATAAATGGGTCAGTCAGAACCCTAGGACAAATGGTGAAAGCAAAGCTATACAGACAAAATCTCACACAGAAGCATACACATACACACTCACAAAAAGAGAAAAAGGGGAAAAAATAATATATTTTGCTCCCAAAGTCTACCTCCTCAATTTGGGATTATTTGTTGTGTATTCAGGTATACCACAGATGCAAGGTACATCAGGTTGATTGTGGAGCTTTAATCCACTGCTCTGAGGCTGCTGGGAGATATTTCCCTTTCTCTTCTTTGTTCACACAGCTCCTGGGATTCAGCTTTGGATTTGGCTCCACCTCTGCGTGTAGGTCACCTGAGGGCGTCTGCTCTTTGCTAAGACAGGACAGGGTTAAAGGAGCAGCTGATTCAGGGTCTGTGGCTCACTTAGGCCAGCAGGAGGGAGGGGTATGAATGTGGTGCAAGCCTGTGGAAGCAGAGGCCAGCATGACTTGGATCATGGGACCCTTTGCCTTTCTTGACAAGAGTTGATATTTTCTGTCCTCCTCACCGTTTTAATACCATGAACTTCATCCACTGTTTCAGCATATCCTGGCTTTTACTGCAAATAAAATAAGAGTCAACAGAAAATCTTTCAATGTCCAAACCATACACATAAAAATATTTTATCTGTACCAATTCTTCCTCCTACTTTAGAGGCTACTTTTTTACGATTGTCTTTTATTCTAAAATTCAGCTTCTTGGAAGATCAAAACACACTCATTCTCTGAATTTTCTAACCTCTCATTGACTCATCCATTCACAATAATTTGTTTTAACTCTGAAAATGTCACAAATAAAGGTCAACAATGAGGCTTCTTAATCATCAAATCCACTGGGAAATTTTCAATTCCTCTCATAACTTCTTTCCTTCATTTTCACTAAAATATGTGATCATCCTTAAATTTAATCTCCTGTTCCTAATTCCTCAATCATATACTCCTCTTCCATCTCCTATCTCTTAAATGTTAATATCCCTAAATATGTATTATTTGATCATTTTTTCTTCTCATTTTGTATACATGTTCTGACTGACCCCATCTACCTGTAATTCTACCTCTTTAATCCAATGATTTACAAATGTATTACTTAACAAGAGGTTTCTGAGTTCAGGACTCTATGTTCAGTTTTCTAGTGGACATCTCCACTTGGAGCGACTCAGTGGACTATCAAACACAATATGATCAAACAGAAAATATTGTCATCCTCCACCTGAAATTGTCTATTTCCCCCTTTTCAATAAGTAGTTATCATCATATTTCAGTTAGTAGGAACAAATCTCCCACTTCATCTGCCCCCAACATTGAATTGTTCACTAAGTATAATTGAATATTCTTTGAATATTCACTGAGCTTATGAATCTATCAACTTCTTTATGTAATTATTTCTACTTCTCTAAAACAGGACCTTATCCTCTTCCTTTTATTGGACTATTTAGCAGTCTCCAGAATGGTCTCCTTATCCCCAATCACATTCCATTGTGATGCTCCCTCTATATATCTGTCAGAGTGATATTTCTAAATTCTAAAGCATACAATATGATACTCTTTCAAATCTCGAGGGCTCCCGATAACTTCAGGAGGAATTCCAAAATTCTTAGGACATTTTGCAAACTTCACCTTAGTTTGATACTCTGCCAGCTTTCCAGTCATAAGCTTCTGCCATAATCCTACATGCAAGCATCCCTTAGACCCATCCTCATGGAATTATCTGTGATTCTTGGAGCATAGCTTAATTATTCATGCTCCTGTGACTTATCAGTTATTTCCTGCCTGCTTGGAAAACCATCTCCACTTGATCTGTACCTTATTCTCTTTGGAAAAAAATAAGTTAAAAGTTAAAACTTGAATAGAATTTAGGGACCTCCCTAGCAGTCCAGTGGCTAAGACACCCCATTCCCAATGCAGGAGCAGGGGTTCCATCCCAGGTCATGAAAACTAAGATCCCACATGCTATACAGTGTGGCCAAAAAAAAAAAAAAAAAAATAGAATTTAGTATTAATTGCACAGTGGTACTTATTCTAATCAACTAAATATTATTTGTATGTTACAGATTATATAAACCACAAATTCCTCTGTGTTCTATAAATTTGTGATGCTAAATGATTTATTATTTGCAGACAATCACACTTAAAGCTTTGGGTGTGAAAAACTTGGTATAAGTCTGTTTTCTGCCTTTTACTTGTTTTGTGAAACTAAGAAAGTGATTTAACATTTTAAGCTTGTTTTCTCAGTTATTAATTGTGTAAATAGTATGGTGTTTGTTGGGAATATAGCCATCTATTTCTCTCTTCTCATAATTCCACTGAGGGAAGGAAACATGACCTTTACTTTCAATGGGGGGAGGGAGGAAGGAAATCACAAGAGAAACACATGCAGCTACTCTCTGCCTCTTTGCTTATTCTTCTTCAAAGAGGAGAGTCTATCTGATTAGAAAATTTGAAGAAGTAAATATCTGCCCAGTTCAGTTCCTTCTTTTCTCTTCAGAGTCATCTTTTCTCCAGGAAATACATGATCTAGTCTGCTGTCTGCTATGTTGTAAACATAATGGGGAAAGCATTACTACTTTGGGGAGAGTGTTTGTGTTGTCCAACACATCCAGTACCTGGCAGAGAAGGTTGTTTACAATGAAGTGAAGCATTCACTATTTCTTTTGGCTGCAAATCTAAAGCACTGTTATTCAATAATCTTTATCAGTATTAAAAATGATAGTTTGTTTTCCATCTGCCCTAGTCCTGTATACTATATGTCATTTGATTCTGAGCTTGAGAAGAACATTGTGATATTGTTTATTAATTACCCCAGTAGTGCTAACTACAGTTCTTATTACCTGTGAGGTTGTGGTTAAATGCCTAGCATGAGGTGTAGAACAACCTAAATGCTCAATTAATGTTAGTTATTATGATTGAATATAATTGGACCACATTCACTAATGGGTTACATTTTTTTAACAGTGGAACACACTTTTATTTTATTTTATTATTTATTTATTTATTTATTTATTTATTTATTTATTTTTGCAGTACACGGGTCTCTCACCATTGTGGCCTCTCCCGTTGCAGAGCACAGGCTCTGGATGCGCAGGCCCCGTAGCCATGGCTCATGGGCCCAGCCACTTCGTGGCATGTGGGATCCTCCCTGACCAGGGCACGAACCCATGTCCCCTGCATTGGCAGGTGGACTCTCAACCACTGTGCCACCAGTGAAGCCCTGGAACACAGTTTTGATATGATCATGGAAGCATTACATTTATTTTAGCAATAATAACACCATCTCAAGAAGACATTAATTTCATTTTGTGATGACAGTCTATATTTTGAACTAGCCAAATCCCAGATGATCGATGTCTTATGGATAAAATATTAAGACAGTGGACTCGAGGAGGTATTGTTATGTGGATAATTTGACATCATGGAAGAAACACAATCCTGAGTCTCCACCTTTGGAATAGGATATAATTAGGTTCATTTATTCCTGAAATCAATATTTCAGTATTTCTTCATTGGGATCTGCTTTTTAGAGGCACGTTTGCATTTTAGCATCTCTTCATTTTATTCTTTGATTTTTTTTTTCTGTTGCCCCAAAGTTGGACATATTTTTGTCATTCAATACCATGAACATCAAGTGCCTCTGGCAGTTATTGCTTTTAAGCAGCTTTTCCTATAATCACCATTACAAGCAGTAAACTCATAAAAGTTGTCAAAATGATGGGTGACTCTCCCCAATGACCCTTGATGCCTCCAAAGTACTGAGCTGTGTGGAGATGGAAAATGAGGAATAACACATAAAACAATCTGGAGAAAGAGTGAAGCACAATCATTCTGACCCAAAACTTAAAAGCTCTTTCGTTTAAGAAAACAAACTTGAAAGGAAGAAAGAAAGAAAGAAAGGGAAGATAATACATGTTATTTCTAAGTAAACACCATTTGGATGGTCCTTTATATAAAGAGGCGTTATGTTCTGAGACCAAGGTAACACAAGAGAAGTAAAAGAAGGATG
Source organism: Kogia breviceps (assembly GCF_026419965.1). Lineage (NCBI taxonomy): Eukaryota > Metazoa > Chordata > Mammalia > Artiodactyla > Physeteridae > Kogia > Kogia breviceps. The sequence goes on from NC_081328.1 coordinate 30,032,816, forward strand.
GAAATGAGCATTGCCATTGGTCTCTACTATTTAAAGGACACATACTCATCACAATCACCCTAGAACATATGTATTATCCCTCCCTTTTCTTTTTAATATATGATGATACAGAGCACAAAAAATTGAAAAAACTTTCCAAAAGTCATCAGCAAATAGATATCAGGAACAGAACTTAAAACCAAAGTATCTAATTTCCAAGCTAGATATCAGGATTGAATTAGTTAACATTTATAAACACCCAAAACACAAATTTTCTGACACATACTCTGTGTTCACAGAATTGTAGTATTATCATCGTTATTACACCATTCATTGACTGCAACATTTGAGAATGCCTCAAATTTGGGACCTGTTACCATGATGCTTAGCAAACATTTAAGGGACTTGTACTCTGTGCCAGAAAATTTGTGTCTAAAATAAGTTCCTTGCCCCTCATGTAGTTTATAATGCAGAGGGCAACATGAACACTTTACAAGAAAACAAACAAATTTATAGTAACAAATCAGGACCAATTTGGCTTAGGTCTTCATTACTATGTAAACAAACTCATTTTAACATTGAATATCTATTCTCCCTGCTCACACAGGATTTTAGTCCCTGACAAATCCCTTATCTCTCCCTGACATGTCTACGAATACCAAAGGGTTATTCACTAATATTCTTGAACAATATGAATTTGTTTGTTGTTGCCACTTCCTTACCAGGTTTTCATTATTTCTCCACCATATCCCCCAGACATTGTCTAAACCATTGATGCTCCTGTTCTCATAGATCACCAGCCTCATGGGGGTATAGTCTTCAATGGGCCTTCAAAGCTGCAGACAACTTTTTGACTGTAATAACAATATGTTTCTTTGGTCTTAACTGAGCTAGAGACAAATCTCTGTTCTCATCATATTTGGTAAACATACACCTTTTTTCATGGAATTGGTCAGGATCCAGAGCCATATCCTCCCTCTTTTGTCCTTATTTATCCATCATTCTTGGCACTTTGATCTCTATTTTGCACATATTGTTCAAGACTGACCTAGAGTAGACTTCACAGTAAATATTTAGTGAATAAATGTTCTGTGTTTAGGGAAAAAATAGAAAATAAGAAATATAGACATGTTTAGAATAGTTACAGTGGTGGATATGAATAGTCTTTTCAATTCTTTTAGAAGTCCAATTGCTGACTCACTGTAGAGAAAAATGTTGATTATCTGTAGGTCTTTTGGAGATTTCCACTGTGTAAGGCTTAGTTTGTACCATAAAAATAGAAATGTATATCTTCTTTAAGTGTCTTAAAGCTATAGGATTATGTGAGAGGTTTTGACCTGCAATTGAAATTATGGTTGTCATCATCCTAAAAAAAGGAGGCCAGCAACTATAAATACTTCATGGGATGTAATGGTTTTAAAATGACTTTTAGAAGACTTATTCAAAGGAAAGAAATAGAATGCTAATTTTAAAAAGTGATTTTTTAAAAAGGATATAGAAATGCCCATTATTAGCCTGATTGTTTAATCTCAAAAATTATACCATAATTATCTGGCTATTCCTAATGTTTTCAACTCTAAAAATACCACACCATTCCAATGAACTCAGCTTGGGTTTGAACCAGTGAGGGTTAAACTAATGATAAATGCTAAGCTATAAGTCAAGTTCCTTTCCGGTCCTCCAAAGATTATAGGGTGAAATGTAAAACTGTAAAACTTTCACATTTCTTTATCAGTATTCCTCTTCTGGAAGTTAACATTTTGTATTTTATATATTATGTTTACTTCTTCCCTCCTCTTTAAATGTAAGCAACACAATATAACACACAAGGGAAAAAGAAAGAGTTTTAGGAGTTAGTTCTGGCTCCATGTATACCAAACGTACAAACTCATATGAGTTATTCAGTTTGTTCACTTGTCAAATAAGAAAAATGTTTCCTCATCACAGTGTTGTGAGAATAAAATGAATAAGCAATATATGTGAAAACACAAAACATCATATCTGGTTAAAATAGGTATTTTTAAAATCTGTCCCCTTTTTCTATATTCGTGCCTAGAGGAAAATATGTGTATCTGATTCATATTACAGCTATCAGTAACAGCATCCCTGTGATTTGGAAGTGTCTGGCAACAGTAATATTTATAGAATGAAAAAACAATGAGGAAATAAACAAACTACTTCCTGAAGTTCAAGAAAGTTTAAGGGCATTGTTATCTTCAGAATTCTCTGATTTAGAGGTGCAGTTTAAATTCATGGAATTTGAGTCATTTTACCACATGTAAAAACTTTACATGAGAGCATTATTTTATGAACTTCAGTTAAAATGGTGCACCACTTTGTTAAAAAATTAAATTAATTGTTTTTCCAGGTTCTATGGGTGTCTTGGGTGATCTATTTCCATTGATTTAATATAAAGAAAAAATCATCAGAAGGTGACAACATTTTTTTCAAAACCCTTTGAACTACGTATGGTAACTTATCCCATAGCAAAATAACTTTAACGTTTGAATAATGTAATTGGCCCAAACTATTCACCTATATACATCAAAACAGCAGAGTTTTCTTGAAATACTATATTTATACACACAAGGGATGTTGGTCAATTATATACGTGAAATAGTCATTCAAGTCAATTTCTAATATACACAGTTGAAATGTTACTTTATCTGGAGACATTATGCAATATGAATTATTCAATAGAAGCTATATTCATATTTTAACATTTTCTATAAGCATTTTTACTGTCATTTTAAATGATTTTTTTAGCCACAATTTTACTAGTACAAGAAATCTTATAAAACAGACTGTTAAAAAGGTGACTACACCTGCTTATAACTTGTTTATATACTAAAAAGACCATTACATTCTAGTGTTACTTATTTCAATTAGTAATAACAGCATATAGTAATAGTGAAGATCCTTATTCTTCCTTTTGTAGATGGCCCCTTTTTAAAATGTATTTGTGTAATGTATACTGTAGAAAATAAGACTACTACTCTGATATTCAAGTTAATCCTAAAAAGTTACCTTTAATTAGCTTATCAGAAATACCAACTTCCATATAGGTACATTTGATGATATAACCACAATCAAGACAATTTTAATACTCCTAATTAATCTTATTCAGGACAACAAAAATGACCTATTCTGAATTCCATGCTAAATACTAGGAAAGTGAAGATGAATATAATATAAACTCTGCTCTCAAGTATCTCACAGAACTTATAATATATCAGATATATATTACAACCAGCAAACCTAATTATTGATTCTATATGAAAGAATAAAATCATTGAAAAATTGTAATGTAATTTAGCACAATATATTTTTTAAATCCTAAACATTTGTAAAGGGTAGTTATTCCTCTATGAAACAGAATCTTCCATGAGTAGTAAGTTAAAATAATTTAATAGACATCTATGTTGGTTGAGGGGAAAAAGATGCAGAATTTGGGGTTTTCTCCTTCACAACATACTGTTTTAGGAAAATATAGAATCTAGTTTACTGTTTTGTGCTCTAAAGGTAGTTACAATTACCTGAAGAAGGGACCTTTTCCTGAAATAATTTCCAGGTGCAAATGCTGAATAACAAAAAGGACAGAAAGTTTAAAATGAGGTTCCTCTCCTGATGCTATGCCCATTCTCTTCTGAGAGCTCTTGAAATGCTTGGTTCCTACAACCACATGCCTTATAGAAGTCCTCCTTGGGCTTTGAAAGTTGAGGACAGAGAAGTATATTGAAAGTATATTGTTCTCTCTTTTCCTCCTCTCCCTCAAGCCCATTCCACTTAATACTCATATGACTTTTACTAGCCCTATGGAGGAAACATTCCTCTGGGAGCACACAGTCACAAGGAGGCAAAAGATAACTCTGCTCCCTCTTTAAGAGAAATGGGAATCAAGGATTGGTCACTGTGACTGAGAATCTTTCAAAAGGTTAAAAAAAATGGCTCACAGTACACAGGTCATTGAAAATACCAGGAAAATGAACAACTGACTTTGGCTGAAAAAGGAACATGATAAAATAGAAAAGACCTTTGAAAGTCAGACCCTTATTTTGCTAGACCTTCATTTTTGCAGACATTTCAAGGATATAAAGGAAACTCTCCAAACAGAGAAATGGAGGCAAAAAGAAGGCAAAAGGAAATTCAATCAGTATCTACCTTTTACAGTGAACCCAGGTTAAAGGTGTCAGAATGGTAATGGAAGCTGCTTCATTACATGCTGGAAGAGAAGTTGGTGTGAACATGTGGAATTTCCTTCTACAGGATGTTTTAGAAATAATTTTCAGCAAAAACCCCATCAAAAAGAGTAGCTCGTTCAAGCTAAATACTGTGTTTGGAGTTGTTATGGTTATATTTGTGAAAAATAATCATAAACATTCTATTGAATATGAAAATGAGGCAGTTTTGTCAGTAATCTGTTTGAAGCATGGAAAACAGGCAGCTTTTAGCAATAATTACTGTATTCTGGGAACTGCTCTGTGTAAATCAAGAGGCGTATGTTCCTGAAATCTTCCTGAACAGACAGATATACATATACAACTAAATTGTAAATCACTGACATTTGTTGGGTACTTACTAGGTACCAGAGACTATTCTGATTTTTCATAAATTAAACCATTTCAATCTCAATACAGCCATATGAAATAAGTTGTTACTGTCTTCACCTAGTAAATGATGGAAACAGAAGTTTTATCTAGATGAACTTGCTTTAGAATATATATATGTGTACACATAGGTACAGAATTTAACTAAAAATACACATATTGCTGAAGACGGAATTCTCCTAAAGGAGGTAGTGATAGAGTATAATATTCTAGATATTTATGAGGAATCAATAACTTTGAAGAGAAAGGAAGGTCAGTGTGAACAAGCAGAGAAAAAAGAATTGCCATTCAGACCCCCCAAAACCTCTGCCAATTTGTCAAGGAGCTTTGGAGTGTAATAATGTCCTGTATCTGGTCAAAATGACTGGGACTTTATACCCCCACCTTGCTCGGTTACTGGTTCTGGCCTGCTCCTGGTAAGGCATGATTTTGGGTGGAGCAATCTCTGCAACTGAAGTACACCCAGGACAACTGGAGACTGCTGATGCATTGCTCATGACTGGGCTACAAATTCTTCCTTGAAGAGGAATCTGGGAGACACATCTATATGTCTACATGTCTACACCCCACCACATGCATACACACACACACACACACACACACATATACACACTGTGAATGTCTATGTAGATGTATGGATATACATATATATGTATGTGTATATATGTATATACACACATATATATATATGATAAGTTATAAACATACAAAACATTTGGTAGAATTATACATATTTTTGAAAGTCTGCCTAGCATTTTGTCCTGGAAAACCACCTCTCCCCAAATTCATGAAGTTTTTAAGAAGCTGAAGTTTTTAAGAATCAATTACATGAGACAGAAAGTTATATTACAATAAACATTGATAACTGCTACAGTGTACAAACTTCTGAATCAAATTTATGTTAAATCCAATACAGATATTCATGGTTGGTGAGTGGCCTACTGGGCCACTTAATTCAGGAATCAAGGCTTCCTTCTAGTTTCTCAAAACTGTCTCTAGTCAGCTGGTGGATTAAAAAAAAAAAGAGTAGAGTAGTGTTTGGTAAGTTTATGTGAGTGCGTCTTGGAAGAGAGGGACTTTGTTTCCATTGACCAAAACTCAGTCACTTGTCCACACATAAATGGAAGGGAAGCTTGAATATATAATTTATCTCTGCACCCTTCCCCAAAGGAAAAATAGTTGTTGAAAATAGTAATTTCTGCCGAAGCAGGGTGATTCCGACCTGATCAACATTAGTGTCCTATCTCCTGAATTACAGTGATTGGTCCAAGAAGTGAGACTATAATCCAATCAGTCAAGCAGCCTGATTGCTAATAATCTATCAAATGTAGGAACAAAGACCATTAATTTCCCCTCAATTGCTAAGTTGCATATATATGAAATTACACAACAAAGTGTCTATCTTTCCCAGACACATGGAGAAATTCTATCTACAGTCAGAGAGAAAAAGCCCAACATACAGGAGAAATTTGAATAAAGAGGTACAAAGAGAAATTGGCAAATTGATAAATGTCCCAAAGACGTTTATTGAGCCCCTGAATCCAGCCGTTTTTAAGACACCATGGTATCTCAGTTACATAAGTCAAATAAGTTGCCTTATCTCCTGAAGCAAGTTTGATTTGGGTTTCTGTCATTTGTCAACATAAAGAAACTTCATACATGTTTCTACCAAGGTTGTAATTTCAAGATAGTAGAAAAATATTGGTAGTACATTGGTAACTTTCTACAATCTTGAAAAGTTCTAAAACAGAGAAAATCCTGCCAAATTTGCCCCCTCTACTCAGGTTCAGAGAAGTCAGTTCTTTTTGAAATAGAGTCTACTGTTGTTCTGCCCTTTCTTTAAGTTGGTAAAAGCAAAACAGGACAAAACATAGTGAGATATAAAATTGAGACCCAGGAAAAGTCATGAAAAGTTTGGAAGACTGAATGAACCACGACTTTCTCAAATATGCTATACACTGAAAAAGAGAAGTATCAATCTCCCCTATTTTAATGCCATTCATTAGAAAGCAGACTCTTTTGGAAATCAGAGTCCATTTGCTATTCTATTCCAGTCTACTGTTCAATTTTCCTGACGACAGAGACTAACATAAAAGGGTTTCAACAGAAGGCTGGGCAGAAGACCAGGTTGAACACTAAGACCTATTGTTAAGATAGATATCCTTAATGTGGGGTCCAGATAAAAAAGACTAATAATATTTTTACTCTTTGTTACTAGCTCATAGTATTCTCATTAAGCAATCTAACTGGTGTTTACTGGAGTTGTGAGTGGCTCCTTTTGTTAGAGAAATCCCAGGACTGTTCAGCAGGCTATGACAATTTCCAAACTATATAACCATGACATCAGAAAGTAGTGAAGCTATCCAAAAAGTAATCCTCATATACTTCCTGTCAACCATGATGATGACCAACAAGAAATATGGAAGTTACTTCTAGCATATGGGATCTTTGACTGTCAGATTGGCTGACCAAGGAACTTTCTCTAATGGTAAGGCAGACTAAGTAGACTAACAATCGCTGTGTGATTGTTTTATATCTTCCATTTTCTGTAAGGGAGTCTGCATTGTATTTGTCTTGACTTACTGAACTTTGGATATGTTAAAGAAAGTTAAATTTATGATTTGACCATAGGTTGAATAATATGATGATCTACAGTTGAATCTGACCAAGAGAAATTTACCCTAGATTCAGAGGTTCTAAACATGGGACTAGAGACAAAAATATGACTTTGAATTGTCCACTTTAGGGAAGAGGTGAGTACATTTGGGTTAAATTCATAGTAAGTATAGGTATTTTAAAATTATGTGAAAAGGAAGAGGCTGTCTATATTTTTATGGGCAAATGGTGGTATATATTGGGGATGCAGTATTTATTTCTTTACCAGCATTCCTTTGGGGGACTCTGCACATTCTCGACAGTTTTCTTAGTATAGTCAGTTATGGTGATCAGTCCCTGGACCCTTATGGTACCTGGTATAAACCTGCTCAATGTTAATATACTATTTCGCTGGTAACAATGACTGATCTAAGATATAGGAAATTTAATCAAGTGGAACCATTAAAGAGGGAATGAGACCAAGACACAGGGGTAAGCATAACCAAAAGATAAAGAGTACAACGGTGCAAAATCCACTGCTTTTAAATACTGTGCTTCTAAACACTGTGATTCTTGAGGGCAATATATTACTGCATTTTCCTGTTTCATTTAGCAGTCAATTTTCTTTTTTCCTCCGCTAATTGGAGTTGGGTTTATTTCAATTGCAATTGAAAGAACTCTAATTAGTATAGAGATATACATATATCCATACATATAAACATACATTTAGCACATGCATATGCTAATATAGCATAGTGGTTTAGAGTATGTACTTTGGAGTCAGACTATTCTGAATTCTAGTGTCAGTTCTGTTCTTAACCATAGTGCTTACAATGTAGAAGGTAATTAATACATCATTATCATTTTATTCACATAAATTCTAATATGCATACTCATATAATTCCCATTGCTTGCTTGAGTAACATTTAATTCATTTTCAAAGAATATTAAAATTACTCCTCTTTTCAAAATGTGTCTCTGAAAGTTGGTATTGTGGGATTCTAAGTTTTAAGCCTCTCCATCTTCTCACTACTCAAAAGGTCTAGGACATTGTGATAAATGAGCTAAGTGGATGGTGGATGCCATTTTCCTGGGACACAAAAAGGAGATGCTTGCAAAGTAACTCACAAAAACAAGTATCCATATTTCCACTGACAGTTTTGGGATGCTTTAAAACTGGAGCTCTGGAGTGCACAAGTGCTGATAGAATTCCTACATGTAGAGGCAGGGCTGAAATCTGAGCCAATTCCAGGTGACTGCGGGAATTCTGCAGATTTACAGACAGCTTTGTGAGTGCAGAGCCTGCAGGACATTTGAGCATATTGCTGATGCTCCTGTAGCTGGAACAAGTCTGGCATCAGCAGCAGTGGGCTTTGCGGGTGTGTGCATACAGAGGTGGGGCTGGGGTCTGGGCTATTTCCAGTGCTCTCACAGAGGGCCCAGGTGCATACTACATTGGGTGCTGGTGGATTTACGCCAGCAGATTTGCACTGGTAGCTTTCTAAGTGCAATGCCTGGCTGATTGCCTGTGTTCCTACAATAGAGGCAGGACTGAGGGCAGTGCCAACAACAGTGTACTTTGTGACTACACACAATGGGTGATGCATGGCATCACAGAGTTTACTTCCCCCCAGTGGACTGCTCCTGCAGAGGAATACTCAGTGTCACCTTTCCCAGCAGGAATGTTCCAGTCCTGCCTACCTCATGCTATCTTAAAACTAGATCTAAGGGCTTTACTCAAACAATTGAGAAGGATAACCTGCCCCTGATAGGGTTGTTACAACCACAGAGTAAAGAGGAGGCCCTGCCCAAAATCCACTGCAAGATCTGGTCACCAAGACACAAATCACACCCCTTATTAAGGAGATAACAACAAGCACACACTGAGGAAAGACGTGACAGGCATCCATACCAAAAACAGCCCTTGCATTAGACTCAACACAGATTACAAAGGGGAGCTTCCACATAAAAACAACCCTTTGAGACCATAGTAGGTAACTCATTCTCCTAAATTCATAGTTAGAAAAGTTTAAGTAAAATGAATAAACAGAGGAATCACTCTCAATTAAAAGAGCAAGAGAATTCCCCTGAAAAAACAAACAACAAAAAAGACCTCTCCAGTCTACTAGACCTGGAATTCAAAAAGGAGGTAATAAAAATACTCAAAGAAATAAGAAAGGTTATCAATAGAAATGCAGATCACTGTAACAAGGAATTCGAAACTAAAAAGAGGGACCAAACAAAATTAGAAAACTCAATTGCTGAGATGGATATCAAGATGAAGGCAATAAATAACAAACTAAATAATGTAGAAGAATGAATAAGTGATCTGAAAGACAGAATAATAGAAATCACCCAATCAGAACAGCATACAGAAAGACAAATAAAAATAATAATAAAAGCAATATATTAGAACTATGGGATAATATAAAGTGTGCCAATTTATGCATAATTCCAAAAGAAGAGAAGAGGGGGTCAAAAATGTGTTTGAGGAAATTGTAACCAAAAACTTGCCAAAGCTAAAGATGGAAACATATATCCAGATACAAGAACACAGAGGGTCCAAACAAGATGAACCCAAACAGACCCAAACCAAGACACATTATAATTAAAATGGCAAAAGTTAAAGAGAGGATTTTAAAGGCAGCAAGAGAAAAACAGAGCTAGTAACAAGGGGTCCCCCATAAGGCTATCAACTGATTTCTCTACAGAAATGCTGCAGGCCGGAAGGGAGTGACAAGATATATTCAAATTCCTGAAAGGGGAAAATCCTGCAACCTAAGACATTCTACCCAGCCAGGCTAACATTTAGAATAGAAAGAGAGATAAAAATTTTCTGAGACAAGCAAAAGCTAAAAGAATACAACAATACTAAACCTATCTTAAAAGAAATACTGAAAGGTCTTCTCTAAATAGAAAAAAAAAAAAAAAAGCAAGAATCTATAAGAAACAGAAAAACACAATAGGAAAAGAAAATATATAAATGGGTTATAGATGACTTAAAGAAGTCAGTACATAGATTTAAAAAAAAAATCAACCAACAAAAAATTTTGTGAAATTGTTTATAACTACAATGAGGAGGAAACAGATAAACATTAAGATGTAAAAAGGACATCAAAATTATAAAATGTAGGAGAAAAGAGTAAGAAAATGTATGTTTTTTTTAATGTATTTGATCTTATATGACTAGCAGTCTAAAGGAAGTAGATATAGTAATGGGTTAACCTACTTGACAAAAGGGTAACCACAAATCAAAAACATGCAATAGATTTACAAAAACCAAAAAGAAGATACCTTAAAAGAAATATAATTCATTTGTTATATAAAAGAAAACCAACAAACCATAAAGGAAAAAAAGAAACAAAGAAGAACTACAAAATCAACTGGAAAACAAGGTTTAAAATGGCAATAAATACACACCTATCAATAATTACCTTAAATGTCAATGGACTAAATGCTCCAATCAAAAGACAAAGAGTAGAAGATTGGATAATAAAACAAAAGCCTACAATATGCTGCCTATAAGAGACCCACTTTAGGGTGAAGAACACAAATAGATTGAAAGTGAGGGGAGGGAAAAAGATATTTCATGCAAATAGAAATGACAAGAAAGCAGGGTAAAAATACTCATATCAGACAATATAGACTTTAAAATGAAGGCCGTAAAGAAAGGTAAAGAAGGACACTATATAATGATAAAAGGATAAATAGAAGAAAAGTATATTACACTCATTAACATATATGCACCCAATATAGGAGCACCTAAATACATAAAGCAAATACTAACAGACATAAAAGGAGAAATTAACAGGAATACAATAATAGTAGGAGACATTATCACCCCACTGACATCAATGAATAGACCTTCCAGACAGAAAATCAATAAGACAAGAGAGATCCTAAATGACACAATAGAAAAATTAGACTTAATTGATATTTTCAGGACATTACAACCCAAAAAAACCAGAATACACATTCTTCTCAAGTGCACATATAACATTCTCTAGGATAGACCACATATGAGGACACAAAAAACAAGCCTCAACAAATTAAAGACCATAGAAATTATTTCAAGCAGCTTTTCTGCCACAATGACATGAAAATAGAAATTAACCACAGAAATAGAAATGAAAAAAAAAAGATTACATGAGACTAAACAACATACTACTAAAAACAACAATGGATCAACAATGAAATCAAAGAGGAAATTTTAAAATACATTTAGTCAAATTACAGTGAAAACGTAACCATACAAAATCTGGTATTAAGTTGGATTCATCCCAGAATCACAAGGATGGTTCAACATATGCACATCAATCAGTGTGATATACCATATCAACAAAAGAAAATACAAAAAACACATGATCATGTCAATAGATGCCAAAAAATCATTTGATAAAATTCAACATCCATTCATGATAAAAAGCTATCACCAGAGTATAGTGGGAACATATCTCAACATCATAAAACTATTTATAACCCATAGCCAACAAAATACTCAAGGGTGAAAACCAGAAAGTTTTCCCACTAAAATCTGAAACAAGGATGCCCACTCTCACTGCTTCTATTCAACATAATATTGGAAGTCCTAGCCACAGCAATCAGGCCAGGAAAAGAAAGAAAAAGTATCCAAATTGAAAGGGAAGAGGTAAAATTGCCATTATATGCAGATGACATCCTACTATATATAGAAAACTCTAAAGACTCCACACAAAAACTACTAGAACTGATAAATTCAGCAAAGTAGCAGGATACAAGATTAACATATAGAAATCTGTTGCATTTATTTACACCAAAAATGAATGTGAGAAAGAAAAAGTAAAAAAAAAAAAAAAAAAAAAAGATCTACAGAGTGAGAGTAAATATTTGCAAACAATGCAACAAGGGATTAATTTCCAAAATATACACACATATCTTACAGCTCAATATCAAAGAAACAGACAACCCAATGAAAACATGGGCAGAAGACCTAAACAGACAGCACTCCAAAGAAGACATACAGGTAAGCAACAGGCATATGAAAAGATGTTTAACATCATTAATTATTAGAGAACTGTAAATCAATACTACAATGAGGTATCACCTCACTCTGGTCAGAATGCCATCATTAAAAAGTCTACAAATAATAAATGCTGGAGTGGGTGTGGAGAAAAAGGAACATTTCTACACTGTTGTTGGGAATTGGTTCAGCCACTATGGAGAAAGGTATGGAGGTTCCTTAAATAACTAAAAATAGAGTTACCATGTGATCCAGCAACTCCACTCCTGGGCATATACCCAGAGAAAACTCTAATTTGAAAAGATACATGTACCCCAATGTTCATAGCAGCACTATCTACAATACCCAAAACATGGAAGCAACCTAAGTGTCCATTGACAGATGAATGGATAAAGAAGTTATGGTATATATACACCATATATATATACAGAGAGAGAGAGTGAAATATTATCCATACAAAAGTGAAATAATGCCATTTGCAGCAACATGGATGGATCTAAAGATTATCATAATAAGTGAAGTAAGTCAGAGAAAGACAAATATCATATGATATCACATATATGGAATCTAAAAAAAATGACACAAATGAACTTATTTTCAAAACACAAATAGACTCAGACATAGAAAACAAACTTATGATTACCAAAGGGGAAAGGGGTGGGGGGATAAATTAGGAGCTTGGGATTAACAGATATGCATGACTATATATGAAGTAGATAAAAAGCAAGATCCTGCAGGATAGCACAGGAAATTATATTCAATATCTTGTAATAAGCGAGAATGGAAAATAATCTGAAAATATATGTATATATATATGTATAACTGATTCATTTTGCTGTACCTCAGAAACTAACACAATATTGTAAATCAACTATGCTTCAATAATTTTTTTAATGGAATGGGAGTGATTTATAAACTGTAAAAGATTTAATAACTGTAAAGCATTGGGGATTATTGAAAATACCTGTTACAGTTTTAAACCCCAATATGCAGTTTCAGGTCTTCCTTATGTCTCGATCACTTTGAATATGTCAGATTAACTTCCTTCCTTGACTTGTATCCCTTTCCTTTTTTCTTCTTTTTTTCCACTGAAATGTCATTCTCTGCCCAACTCCTGTTAAAGATTTCCACAAGCTGCCTGGGTTGCTGAAGGTCTAAATAAGGCAGGATATAAACATCTTTTAACCCCCTTTTACCACATGCACCTTCCATTATACAAGATAAAGTGAAGACAAAGACAACAACACTGTCATTTATTTTCCAGATTCCCTTGAGCCAGGGTCGATTATGTAACTCTGTTCTGACTAAGGTGACATAAGATGATGTTTCCTTACAAACTTCAGGAATTTATTTTCTCTGTGATAAAACGTCTTGACAGACGCATGTGAGGAAGCCCCCTTTTCTGTCCACCTTATTTCTTAATACTTGGAATATCGTCCATTAACATTGTTTGGGTTGACACAGTCATTTAGTTATTGTGAAGGAAGACAAGAGATTAAATACAGTGTCCTGTCACTGTTGAGCTGTTCAATAAATCTCCTGAAACTGTCTAGGTTTTGGCTTATTGCCTTTGGGATAATACTTATAAAAATAGATGTATTGAACTCTGGCTCCTCTGGTGAGATGGGGCCAGGTGATGCTATCCTCAGCTCCTTGCCTGGGTAGGCAAGTCATGCTATAAGACCAGCAGAAATCCTCATTTGAGGGTCTCACCAAGTTCCACGTTAGAGTGCTGCAGCTGAGCAGAGTGGCTGCTTGGGACTACTGCTCAGGTGCTGTGGAAAGCCTTCTTGGAATCTGACTTGTTATCACTTTGGGACCATTTGTCAGCTGCTCCTGACTTGGCCACATGAAGTTTCAGACTGTCCCAGTCTCTGAACTGAAGACAGCCAACACTATTAGCATATCTCTCACCACCATGAATGCAAGGTATTTCAGTGAAGAGTATGAGGAGGACATCTACAAATCCCAGACTGGAATGTGCAAGGTCTGAAGAATGGTGGAATAACCCAATGTATCTGGGTGACCTTTGGAGACAGCTGAGACAGAGCTACAATAGGGCAGTGGCTGACAACTAACTTATAGCCCATCTTCTCCAGCCGTGTGAGACAGGGTCTTGGTACTCCAGCCAACTTCTGGGACTGAGCCTCTGAGGTGAGAGAGCCAAATTCAGGACATTGGTCCACCAGAAACCTACCAGCCCCATATAATATCAATCGGCGAGAGCTATCCCAGAGACCTCTGTCTCAACACTAAGACACAGCTCCATTCATCGACCAGTAAGCTCCAGTGCTGGACACCCCATACCAAACAACTAGCAAGAAAGGAACACATCCCACCCATTAGCAGAGAAGCTGTCTAAAATGATTCTATGTTTATAAACACTCCAAAACACACCAGCAGATGCAGTCCAGCTGAGCAGAGAGAAAAGATCCAGACTCATCCAACAGAACACAGACACCAGTCCCCTCCACTAGGAAGCCTACACAATCCACTGAGCCAAACTTACTCACTGGGGGCAGACACCAAAACCAATGGGAACAATGAACCTGCAGCCTGTGAAAAGAAGACTCCAAAAACAGTAAGTTAAGCAAAACTGGAAGACAGAGAAAACTCAGTAGTTAGAGGAGCAAGGTAAAAACCGACCAGACCAAACAAATGCAGAGGGAATAGGCAGCCTACCTGAACAAGAATTCAGAGTAACAGTAAAGATGACCCAAATCATGGAAAAGAAAGGAGAAAATACAAGAAACGTTTAGCAAGAATCTAGAAGAACTAAAGAGCAAACAAACTGTGATGAACAACACAATAAATGAAAATTTAAAATTCTCTAGAAGGAATCAATAGCAGAACAACTAGGGAGAAGAACGGAGAAGTGCCCTGGAAGACAAAATAGTGGCAATAACTACCACAGAGCAAAATAAAGGAAAAAATAATGAAAAGAATTGAGGACAGGCTCAGAGACCACTGGGACAATATTAAATACCCAACATTCGAATTATAGGGGGTCCAGAAGAAGAACAATAAAAGAAAGGGACTATGAACATATTTGAAAAGATTATAGTTGAAAAGTTCCTGAATATATGAAATGAAATAGTCAATAAAGTCTAGGAAGCACAGAGAGTCCCATAGAGGATAAATCCATAGAGAAAAACGCCAAGACACATGTTAATCAAATTACAAAAAATTACATACAAAGAAAAAATATCAAAAGCAGAAAGGGAAAAGGAACAAATAACATACAAGGGAATCCCCAAAAGGTTAACAGCTAAACTTTCAGCAGAAACTCTGTAAGATAGAAGAGATTGGCAGGACATATTTAAAGTGATGAAAAGGAAAAACCTAAAACCAAGATGACTCTACCCAAGGATCTTATTCAGATTTGCCAGAGAAATTAAAACCTTTACAAACAAGCAAAAGCTAAGAGAATTCAGCACCATCAAACCAGTTTTACAACAAATGTTAAGGAACTTCTCTTGGCAAGAAACACAAGGAAAAGACCTACAATAACAAACCCAAAACAATTGAGAAAATGGTCATACAAACATACATATAGATAATTACCTTAAATATAAATGGATTAAGTGCTCCAACCAAAAGATATAGACTGGCAGAATGGATACAAAAACAAGACCCATATATATGCTGTCTACAAGAGAACCACTTCAGACCTAGGGACACATACAGACTGAAAGTGAGGGGAAGGAAAAAGATTCCATGTAAATGGAAATCAGAAGAAAGCTGGAGTAGCAATTCAAATATCAGACAAAATAGACTTTAAAATAAAAACTATTACAAAAGACAAAGAAGGACACTACATAATGATCAAGGGACTGATCCATGAAGAAGATATAACAATTGTAAATATTTATGCATCCAACATAGGAGCACCTCAGTACATAAGGCAAATACTAACAGCCACAAAAGGGGAAATTGACAGTAACACAATCATAGTAGGGCACTTTAACACCCCACTTTCACCAATGGACAGATCAAACAAAATGAAAATAAAGAAGGAAACACAAGCTTTAAATGACCCATTAAACAAGATGGACTTACTAGTTATTTATAGTGCATTCCATCCAAAAACAACAGAATATACTTTCTTCTCAAGTATGCATGCAACATTCCCCAGGATAGATCATATCTTGGGTCACATTCAAGCCTTGGTAAATTTTAAAAAATTGAAATCATATCAGGTATGTTTTCTGACCCCAAGGTTATAAGACTAGATTCCAAATACAGGGAAAAAAGTCTATAAAATACAAACACATGGAGGGTAAACAATACACTATTAAATAACCAAGAGATCACTGAAGAAATCAAAGAGGAAATCAAAAAGTACCTAGAAACAAATGAAAATGAAAACACGATGACCCAAAACCTATGGGATACAGCAAGAGCAGTTCTAACAGGAAAGCTTATAACAATATAATCCTACCTCGAAAAAACAAGAAAAATCTCAAATAAACAACCTAACCTTACACCTAAAGCAATTAGAAAAAGAAGAACAAAAATCCCCCAAAGTTAGCAGAAGGAAAAAAATAAAGATCAGATCAGAAATAAATGAAAAAGAAATGAAGGAAACAATAGCAAAAATCAATAAAAGTAAAAGCTGGTTCTTTGAGAAGATAAACAAAACTGAAAAACCATTAGCCAGACTAATCAAGAAAAAAAGGGAGAAGACTCAAACCAATAGAATTAGAAATGAAAAAGGAGAAGTAACAACAGACACTGCAGAAATACAAAGGATCATGAGAGATTACTACAAGCAACTATATGCCAATAAAATGGACAACCTGGAATAAATGGACAAATTATTAGAAATGCACAACCTTCTGAGACTGAACCAGGGAGAAATAGAAAATATAAACATCTCACACACAAGCATTTAAATTGAAACAGTGATTAAAAATCTTCCAACAAACAAAAGCCCAGGACCAGATGGCTTCACAGGTGAATTCTATTAAACATTTAGAAAACAGCTAATACCTACCCTTCTCAAATCTTCCAAAAACAGCAGAGGGAGGAACACTCCTCAACTCATTCTACAAGGCCCCAGCACCCTGGAACCAAAACCAGACAAAGATGTCACAAAGAGAGAAAACTATAGGCCAATATCAATGATGAACATAAATGCGAAAATCCTCAACAAAGTACTAGCAAACAGAATCCAACAGCACAATAAAAGGATCATACAGCATGATCAAGTGAGGTGTATCCCAGTAATGCAAGGATTCTTCAATATACACAAATAAATCAATGTGATACACAATATTAACAAACTGAAGGGGAAAAACCATATGATCAACTCAATATATGCAGAAAATCTTCTGACAATATTCAACAGCCATTTTTGATAAAAACTTGCCAGGAAGTAGGTATAGAGGGAACTTACTTCCACATAATATAGACCATATATGACAAATGCACAGCCAACATCATTCTCAATGGTGAAAAAGTGAAACAATTTCCAGTAAGATCAGGTGCAAGACAAGGTTGACCACTCTCACCACTATTATTTAACATAGCTTTGGAAGTTTTAGCCACAGCAATCAGAGAAGAAAAAGAAATAAATATAATACAAATCAGAAAAGAAGTAAAACTGTCACTGTTTGCAGATGGCATGATACTGTACATACAGTATCCTAAAGATGTTACCAGAAAACTGTTAGAGCTAATCAATGTATTTGGTAATGTAGCAGGAAACAAAATTAATGCACAGAAATCTCTTGCATTCCTATACACTCATGATGAAAAATCTGAGAGTGAAATTAAAGAAATACTCCCATTTAGCACTGCAACAAAAAGAATAAAGTACTTAGGCATAAAGCTACCGAAGGAGACAAAAACCCTGTATGCAGAAAACTATCAGACACTGGTGAAAGATATTAAATATGATACAAACAGATGGAGATATATACCATGTTCTTGAATGGGAAGAATCAATATTGTGAAAATGAATATACTACCCAAAGCAATTAACAGATTCAATGCAATCCCTATCAAACTATCACTGGCATTTTCCTCAGAACTAGACCAAAAATTTCACAGTTTGTATGGAAACACAAAAAACCCTGAATAGCCAAAGCAATCTTGAGAAAGAAAAATGGAGCTAGAGGAATGAGGCTCCCTGACTTCTGACCCTACTACAAAGCTACAGTTATAAAGACAGTATGGTACTGGCACAAAAACAAAAATATAGATCAATGGAACAGGATAGGAAACCCAGAGAGAAACCCATGCACATATGGTCACATTATCTTTGATAAAGGAAGCAAGAATATACAATGGAGAAAAGACAGCCTCTTAAATAAGTGGTGCTGGGAAAACTGGACAGCTACATGTAAAAGTATGAAATTAGAACACTCCCCAACACCACACACAAAAATAAACTCAAAATGGGTTAAAGACCTAAATGTAAGGCCAGACACTATCAAACTCTTAGAGGAAAACATAGGCAGAGCACTCTATGACATAAATCACAGCAAGATCCTTTTTGGCCCATCTCCTAGAGAAATGGAAATAAAAACAAAAATTTAAAAATGGGACCTAATGAAACTTAAAAGCTTTTGCACAGCAAAGGAAACCATAAACAAGACAAAAAGATAACTCTCAGAATGGGAGAAAATATTTGCAAACAAAGCAACTGACAAAGGATTAATCTCCAAAATATACAAGCAGCTCATACAGCTCAATATCAAAAACACAAACAACCCAATCCAAAAATGGGCAGAAGACCTAAGTAGACATTTCTCCAAAGAAGTATACAGATTACCAACAAACACATGAAAGGATTCTCAACATCTAACTAATCATTAAAGATATGCAAATCAAAAGTACAATGAGGTATCACCTCACACAAGTCAGAATAGCCATCATCAAAAATCTACAAACAATAAATGCTGGAGAGGATGTGGAGAAAAGGGAACACTCTTGCACTGCTGGTGGGAATATAAATTGATACAGCCACTATGGAGAACAGTATGGAGTTACCTAAAAAAGTAAAAGTAGAACTACCATATGACCCAGCAATCCCAGTACTGAGTATATTCCTTGAGAAAACCATAATTCAGAAAGGGTCATGTTCCACAATGTTCATTGCAGCACTATTTACAGTAGCCAGGACATGGAAGCACCCTAAGTGCCCATCAACAGATGAATGGATATAGAAGATGTGGTGCATACATACAATGGAGTATTACTTAACCATAAAAAGAAATGAAATTTAGTTATTTGTAGTGGGTTGGATGGACCTAGCATCTGTCATACAGAGTGAAGTAAGTCAGAAAAGGAAAAACAAATATGGTATGCTAACACATATATATGGAATCTAAAAAAAAAAAAAAAATGTTCTGAAGAATCTAGGGACATGACAGGAATAAAGATACAGACATGGAGAGTGGACTTGTGGACATGGGGAAGGGGAGGAGTGGGTTGGGACGAGGTGAGAGAGTAACTTGTGCAAATATACACTACCAAATGTAGAATGGATGTCTGGTGGGAAGCAGCTACATAACACACGGAGATCAGCTCAGTGCTTTGACACCACCTAGAGGGGTGGTAATAGGGTGTGTGGGAAGGAGACAAAAGAGGGAGGGGATATGGTGATCTGTGTATACTTATGGCTGATTCATTTGTTATCCAGCAGAAGCTAAGGCACCACTGTAGAGTAATCATACTCTAATAAGGTTGTTGAAAAAAAAGATGTATTTATTGTTGATACCATTGTGTGGGGTATTATGTTTCTTACAGCCACACACTTTCCAATTGATATTCAGGTTTTCCCACCAGAAGTCCCTCAAAATGAGGAAAACAGACACAACCAGAACCTAATATGTGAAGGAGATGAAGTGTCAGAGAGACCAGTTTCAAATGCCGAGACTAGTCAAGAGTGATTAGTAAAGAGAGTGGGTTAGAGCTAATAAACAGGACAAGATGAGAACTTGACTGAACATGGGTGAGAACAAAGGAGAAAGGTTTATAATAACCACTAGTATTATTATTGACTATTCATTTCTTGCATTTATGGGTCAGTGGTTATGTAGTTGGCTCATAATTACAAATTATAAGTAGATGGCTCCCACCAAATTTGTCAGTTCTTTGGGTAAAAATAATTTAAATTGACATGTGTCAAGATTTTTAATAAAAAGTTTCTGGTGTACACTGTGTAGCAGTTAAAACAAAATATGGCTTATTCCTTTTCATTCATACATGAGAAATATTGAATTTGAATTTGCTTGCTTTTATTGGACTTCCAGAGAATAGATTCCAGATGAATACCTAATAAAGCTTGCAACAAGAGTTGGAGGAAAATATAAATATAGACAAAAAGTTAAGGATAAGTAACAAACAACATTCTAAGACAGAGGTTTTCAAACTTTAGTGTCTATCAGAAGGCTTGTTTAAACACATATTATTGGACTTACACCCAGAGTTTCTGATTTTGGCCAAATGGGACTAAATAATTTACTTTTCTAAAAAAATCCTTAGGTGCTGCTGCTGCTGATGGTGGCCTTAGTATCACATTTGGAGAACCACTACTCTAAGAGGCAGAACAAGGCAATGAACATGGAGTAACAAATGATTGGTAAAGTTGCCATGTGGAGAATACTGAGCTCCACATATTCTGGTGACTTCACTGATTCTATGCAAACAGTGAAACAGCAATATTGAGAGCCAAATTCTTGCCCAGAATATGAGATAGCTCAAGAATATGTTGACAGCTAATATCTAACTAGAAGCATGCAGTGCAGCTAAGTGATATGATATATGCCCAAGAAAAGCTATCCCTTAAGATAATGCATATGTTCTCGAAGCAAAGAACTATTTCCAGCTGAAGTTTCTTAAAAACAATTGTTTTTGTTACAATTAATCAGTAGATATATATACTGCAATACTTGAGCTACCATTTTCATGGCTTTTACAAGCAACTCTCTAGTTCCTTCCCAGGTTAAAAGTCAGCCTAAAGGGCTGTATTGAGTGGTTTCAACATCTGTATTCTCACCAACTGGAAGCACTCTTCTCTCTTTCTGATTTAGTGTCATACTCTCTCTACCTTCTGTGATAATATTTCTACTGCCCTTCACTGACACAAGTCTTGGTTAGAAACATTCTATCTAATAGTTTCCCATGAACTCTAAATATTAGGAAGAACAGGTTGGTGGTATCAACAACTTCTCTCCCCAGAGTACTCATGTAATTGGTCCAGCCCTTTCCACTGACCTCTTTTGATTCACTGAGTTACTCTTTTGGCCCAGAATAGAGTTTATCTAAAGAAAAAAAAAAAAAAAAAAAAACAAATGGGGCTTCCCTGATGGCTCAGTGGTTGGGAATATGCTTCCCAATGCAGGGGACGCGGGTTCAAGCCCTGGTCCAGGAAGATTCCACATGCCGTGGAATAACTAAGCCCATGCACCTCAACTACTAATCCTGCGTTCTAGAGCCTGCGAGTCACAACTACTGAAGCCCGTGCACCTACAGCCTGTGCTCTGCAACAAGAAAAGCCACTGCAATGAGAAGCCCACGCACCGCAACAAAGAGTAACCCCTGCTTGCCACAACTAGAGAAAGCCTGCGTGCAGCAATGAAGACCCAACACAGCCAAAAATAAAATAAATAATATAAATAAATTTATTTTAAAAAATGAAGGGGAAGTAAATCTCTGGTTATATTCCCTTCTGTCAATGCACATCACTAGCCTATCTCTTACTGGAATCTCTTTCCCTTTGTCCACACTGTCACCTAGAAATTGGTTGATGAAATTGTAAGATATTTTCCCTTCTTTGGTATGATGAATGTGTTATCTCTGCAATATTTATTAATGTGACAGAAATCTATCAGGCAAAGAATCCATCTGAACATAATTAAAGGTGACCATTTATTGTGGGTTATCCATATAATTTCAGACTCATTTATCAAAGCTAATTTTCAATGGATAATCATGCATGCTATGAACTGAGGAAACAATGAACTATCTGCTGGCATCCTTACTCATTAACACTAACTTAAAATGCCATAATTTTTTGCAATTATTTAAAGTGATAGAGAAACTCCCTTCCCCTTAATTTTGTTATAGTAACCTATGTGATTTCACAATTATTATTTTATTCCTTTCCTGAATAGCACACCAACAAAATACTTGTAGTATTCTCACAAAGCTATTTGTGGTGTATTTTAGGAAGTTGGTTAACATCTCACACTTTTTCTATTTAAGAATATATTGTTCAGAGTTCTGTTTTAGATGGTCCGATTTAGGGTTGATTGAATCTTTAAAGTGGAATCCTGACTACTATCATTTTACCTGTAAGAAGCCACGCAGAAAAGAATTCTGATTACCCCCTACATGACGTATTTTTGTTTAAGAAAAGGAGTTAATAAAAGAGGATATTTACTCCTCAGATCACACCCATTATGCTGCCAGGGCAGACTTAGAGTTATTTCTATCAGTTAGGGTGCTTTCAGCTATAGGTAGTAGAAACTTAAGTGGATTAGCTTAAATAATGAGATTTAATTATCTTGTATGCATACAAGAACAGAGTGGAATGGACTTCAGGCATGATTTGAGCAAAACTCTTCCAGATTTTTATGGAAAAAAAATTTTTTTTTTGGCCACACCATGCAGCACGTGGGATCTTTGTTCCCCAACCAGGGATTGAATCTGCACCTCCTGCATTGGAAGCACAGAGTTTTAACAACTGGACCACCATGGAAGCCCTCTTTGCAAATCGTATGGCTCTGCCCTTAGTTTCTCTCATAGTCTCAGTATTCCTTGGTCCAATAACTTTCTCCAGGAATTGAATTTATGCTGATTAATTTAAACCTGGGTTCCTAAAACAAACACTAACAAAAGTAAAGGAAATAAAGAAGTTGAGTTCATTGGCTTAGAATAATCAGAGCACTTGCCTTGGTATAGGGTCAAGTCTTAAGACCACATTCTTCTTAAGACCTCTCCTAATGAGAGAGGAGTAGAATACATATTGGGATCCAAATGACAGTGTTCATTTGAAAGAATAATATCTTTTTTAATGCCTCAGTATCTGAAAGCCCTACCTGAATATTCATTCTCATGAGGCTCATCTCCCCACAAGGGGAAGTTCACTGATCTTACGTTTAGTTTACTTAAATGTCCTTATTTCTTCAATTTTTATAAAAGGATACTAATTCTAACCACAGATCAGCTAATCACTAAAGTTTTCATTAACAAAATAACTTTAACTAAATGTTAAATTTCTTTCTTTTACAATTTTATGACCGTTTTGCTACTGTTTGGCACAGTGGATTTTTCCCCCTCTCTTCTCTTTGCCATCTCTAATCTTCCTATTCATATCCTCTAATTTTCTTCTCTGATATTACCCAGTTAGAAATTGCTTGGTGGTTTGCTCATTGCTGACAGCATAATATTTACATACCATTCTTCATTCCTTCATAAGAATCAAGGACCCCCTCATTATTCTGCTGAAAAATTCAGGTTACAATATAAGGTGTTTCCACAAATAAATTTATCTATAACAATGTCACCTGCCAGGCAGTTGTCAATAGATTATCACAGAAGCAGGCTGAAGCAAACACAATCATTCTTCTTTTCTTTGGGGTAGACTTTGCAGGTCCCCCTATTCCAACCATGTTGAGTTACGCAAAGTGACTTTAAAATCTCATACTCATTTATCTTTGTACATATTCAGTTATACTCTTTAAACCTGACTGACAGAATCCCTTAAAATTATCTCAAGAATCTGCTCTCTGTGAATTCTTCTTTAATCCTCCTAAGCATGGTATATAACTACTTTCTTTGTTTTAATTATTTTTCTAAATGTACTTATTACTGGCCCCACATACTCACATTATTAGGAGTCCTAAGAGTGTACCAATCCTAACTTTTTTTTTTAAATAGAACCTAGTACAAAGAATAACATAATAAATGTCAGGGCTTCCCTGGTGGTGCAGTGGTTGAGTGTCCACCTGCCAATTCAGGGGACATGGGTTCGTGCCCCTGTCCGGGAGGATCCCACATGCCATGGAGCAGCTAAGCCCATGAGCCATGGCCACTGAACCTGCGCATCCAGAGCCTGAGCTACACAACAGGAGAGGCCACAACAGTGAGAGGCCCACATACTGCAAAAAGATAATAATACTAAACAAACAAACAAACAAATAAATAAATAAATAAATGTCAAATTGTGTGGGATTGAATGGAGGTTACAGGAAAAAAAGGGTAAGAACTTTTAAATGACCATTATACAAAATTTCAATAAAAAATATCTTGTGTTTTTATGAAAAAGGAAGAAGTAATAACAATAGCAATTTAGTATCTGCCTTTCTTTTGTCAGAAATTATTCAATTGTTTAACTATAACTTTTTAGTTTGGGAATATTGTTACAGAACCAAACTTGGGTCCAGCCACCTGTGTACAGTAGAGCCAATCTACTGGCACAGGGTTGTGGTAAAGGAAATTGCAGCATTTACTGCAGGTGCCAAACAAGGAATGCAGGTAGCTAATGCTCAAAACATCTTAACTTCCCAATGGTTTTCAGGGAAAGGTTTTTTAAAGACAGTTTGAGGGAGAGGGTTGTGAGTTTTGTGATCAATTCGTGAGCATTCTTCTGATTGATTGGTGCTGAGGTAACCAGAAATCAACATCATACACCTTCTGGTTCCAACTTGTTTGGGGTTTATGTGCTTGTGGTCAATACAGAATTAACTTATTCCACCTGGTGGGGGTTTCAGTATCTGCAAAACAGCCTCAAAGATATGGCTCAGAATATTACCTATAGTTCTTGAGAAGGAACAAAATGTCTATAAATTTGTTTAATGGTTAAACTATTATTATTTTGTCTTGCTTGACTGTTTCCTGTTTCTGGATTTTCTCACTTCTGATGAAATTTATTCTTTGGAACTCAGGGAAGTCCTAGAAATCTAGTTTGTCTACAAACAAGAGGCATGCAGGGGACATGGGGGCATCTGTTCTGGGAGGATCTCATAGGGTCCTACTCAGTTACTATATCATTCTTATAGGTATATGAATATTCATGTTCCTAGTTGGATACATTGAATAGATACCTGTATAAAAATTTAAATTAAGCTTTGCACAACCATAATCAATCAACTAAATCAAACAATTGTATCAATAGAATCACTACCAAAGATGATTAATTGTAGGACACTTTTTATCTTAGAAAATTATACATTTGGATATAATATACAGCTCATCCTTGTTATTTGTGATTGTTACGTATTATAAAATTTCTGCAAATACTGAATTAAAAAATACAGAACCATTACTCCTAGGGGAAATACTGATTTTGGTTTCTCTGTGGCCTCTGGTCACAATATTTTTATTAAATTACTAATATATACATTTTTCTTCAGTGTGTGCTTCTGTTTAAAGACATGTTATTTAATATATATTGTTGATTCATACATTGAACTCATGACCAATAGTACTATAACTCATGCCTGAATGAAGCTGATCTAACACAAGCATTTTCTCCATCAGACACACCATAGCCTTCTTGTGTTTAGAAGCATTACACAGCACTTCAGCACTATGCTTGAAAGCCATTTTAAACAGAAAAAATACTAAAAAGAAAAAAAAAAGAGAAAAATATTGCACTAAATAGACCACAGACAGGAAACTTGTTTATAATATGAGAGTTGAAACAAGGAGGCAGAGCATTACCTTATTTGACCTCAGGGGGAAACATGCCTGTTGGGTGACTCAAATTTTCAACACTCTGCCTATATCCTCAAATGACCGTGAAAATGATACAAGTATTGCTTTAAGGGTAACAAATCAATTTTAACAAGTAGGCCAATTCACATATATGGAATCTAGGAAGAATGACTCTAATCCTTGTAAGGATAATGTTCAGAGAATCGATCTATAAGCAGAGTTCTTCTCCTTTAGAAGACAATAGATTTATCATTCATAACAAATGACTTAACAACTGTACAGTACAAAGATGGACTAAATTGGTGGGAACAGCAACAGTGGAAAGTGAAAAAATATACCAAGTGTCTATTCTTAAGTCTTGCTTCTCAAGCTATGTAGTCCTCTCTAACATAGTTGTTGCTGCGAATATTTTCTTTCTACATCTCTCTCTGTATAGCTCTGTGTTCTTGTACTTACACAGAAAAAACTCAGTAAATGGACATACTTTGGATTGTGGGCCAACTCAGAAATATACTAAGCTCAAATTTACACCTGCACAATCTAAGATAGTTTAAAACAAATGATATTGTAATCTTTTGTGTGTGTTACAGCAACAGTTAACTTCTTAAAAAGAAAAAAATAGTTTTCTAACACGTATTTACTAGCATAACTACTTCTAGAAAGCCAAAACTTGGCTATCAGTGTGTTACTCCAATTACAAGTAATAATTTGTATGAGATTTCCACAAGGAAAACCTCTGTTACCATATCTGAAGTCTTGCATTTACCTAGGTGAGCATATTTATACCAATGCTCTTACTACCCTTTTATGCAAATACATGAGAGAAAAATATGTCTCGGATTTGTTTTGCACCCCACTGAAAAATATTACACTTTTCTTAGGCATTCTGTTGTATAACTAATAGTTTTCCTACTTGATTTCAGTACTAGAAAGCTCTAAATGAGTCTAAGAACTTTTCACAAATGTAAAAGATATTCTATTAAATACCTGTTTGTCTTTATTTTCCCCACAATTATTTTCCAATTCCATCACTATTTTCTACTGCCTTGAATGTTTTCCAATTTATATTCTATTCTGTGGTAAGTATTTGTGTTCACAGTCACAGATCCTTTCTGGAGAGAAAATTGGGTTGTTTATTTACTTTGATAATATGAAAAGTCATAAAGTAGTGTTTATATTAAGATAATAAATATAGTTTAGTAATGTGTGCCTATCCTTATTAAAATAGTAATATTTTACTCTATATACAGTTTGAAGTCATAGAGTTACAGAATACATTAGAATTGGACTCTAAGTATGTAAAAAATTGAATACAGTGACCCTTGAGCAACATTTGTTTGAACTGCACAAGTCCACTTGTACTTTGATTTTTTTTCCACTATATGTGTATTACAGTACTACATGATACATGGTTGGTGGATATGGAACCACAGATAAAGATACAGAAAAAGTTATACTCTAACATTTTACTGCCTGGGGAATCAGCACTCCTAACCCTCACATTTTTCAAGGGTCAACAGTATAATGAAAATATATCAGTGAAAAAATCTAAGAAAGTTGACCAACCAAAGTCCTTACCTGGTATTAAAGAACCATTACACAGAGAAAATATAGCTTTTAATCTTGGACTTATGTTATTTCAGGGGATGCTTGCATCAGCAGAATCATGTGGAAACTAAGATTTATAGAAGAAATAACTGATTCACAGCTCCCATCTCAAGAGGACTTAAGGGTATTGGCTCATCAAGTGGAACAATAAATTGTTATTTCACTTTCCTTTGAATCAGTTATTAAATATATATATATTTATAAGGTATATGATTTGAATCATATATCACATTATGATATATATGATATATGATGTAGATCATATATTATATATTATTTTTCAGTAAAAGGTTTTCCATGCAGGGAAGGATTTTTTTTTTTTTTTTTTACTTTAATGACTAATGTCCTCCACAATGCCTATCACATAATGGGTACTCATATATTTATAAATTCAGGAGTATAACTCTACACTATATGTATATAATATTTTGTCCATGTAAACAATAAATTAATTTCCAGTCTCATTGCATGAATAGAATTGAATATTCTTATTTTATTTTTTTCTTTAATAACTTAAACATATTCAGAAAAAAAAGTAAACCAGGATATATTAACCTAATTATATTCAGAGGTGCCATCTTTCATCTACTTTTATCTACAAAATATACAGCCAGAGAAATCACCTAAATGATTTCATCCTCATAGGGCTAGTTTTGCACTTTTAGACACATTTATAGAAAAAAACATCTTTAGAACCATAAGCTAGACAAAAAGTTCTTCAATATGACACCAAAAGTATGACTAGAAAAGAAAAAAAAACTGTATATGATAAATTGTACCAGAGGAAAATATTTGCAAATCACATAGCTGGGAAAAGACTTGTATCAAAAATATTTTAAAACTCTCAAAACTGAACATAAATAAAACAAAGAAACTAAATTGAAATATATGGGCCAACACAATATTGACAGAGAAGAGCAAAGTTGGAGAACTGATGCTACTCGATATCAAGACTTACTATAAAGCTGAAGTAATAAAGACAGTGTAATATTGGTAAAAGAACAGACAAATCAGTTGATAAAACAGAGTAGAGAGCCCAGAAATATACCCTTATAAATATAGTGAAATAATCCTTGACAAAGGAGCTAAGACAATACAATGGAGAAAAGATAGTCTCTTCAACAGATGGTGCTGGTAAAACTGAACATCCACATAAAAAAAATAAATAAATAAACTAGACACAGACCTTACACACTCATAAAAATTAACTGAAAATGAATCATGCTCCTAAATGTAAATTGCAAAATTGTAAAACACTTAGAAGATAATACAAGAGAAAATCTAGATGACCTTAAGTGTGTAAAAAACGTTTTAGATCCAGAATCAAGGGTACAGTCAATAAAATGAATAATTGATAAACTTGACTTTATCAAAATTAAAGCTTCTGCTTTGTGAAAAAATGTATCAAGAACAGAGGTGTGGCCAAGAGAACAGAGTAGGAAGACCCTGAGTTTGCCTCCTCCCAGGGACACAGCAAAATTAAAACTATTTATAGAGCAACTATATTTGTAAACAACATGATGATAAACAAAATATTTTCCACAATTAAAGATATAAAGAAGAAATAACATGAGAGGTGGAGGAAAGGTATAGTCAAGACCCACACCCAAAATAAGGCAACCCAAAATGGGAGAATAATCACAATTGCAGAGGTTCTCCACAGAGAGTTAGGAGCATGAGCCCTACATTGAGGTCCCTATCCCAGGTGTCCTGCATTGGGATGAGAAGCTCCCAGGGCATCTGACTTTGAAGGCTAACAAAGCTTGTGTGTGGGAGAGCCATAGGGTTGTGAAAAACAAAATTCTGATCTTCAAGAGCACACACACACAAAACTCACATGTTTTAAGACCCATGAAAAAAGAAGTAATTTGAAAGGATCCTGGGTCAGAATCACTTGTTGATCTTGAAGAACCTCCCAGAGAGGCAGGAGACAACTGGACTCCCCCTAGAAACAGAGATACTGACAGTAGCCACTTTGGGAGGTCATGCTACTGAGAAGACACTGGTGCAGATAAATGCCATTTTGGAGTTCTACCTGTAGCCTATTAAAACCAGAGGCTCATCTGCTCCCCAGCAGGGCAGCACCAGAACTGAGGACACATGGGCCATGCAGCAAGCCTGTCCTACTAGTGTACCCACAATAGTTAGACCTACTACAACAAAAGAGACCACATAGCACACATAGGGGGCACCCTTAGAATGTATACCTCTGGCAACAAGAAGGGAACATGTGGCTGGGTCCCATTGGATGTCTCCTACATAAGGTTATTTCTATAAGATCAGGAAACATAACTGACCTACCTAATACATAGAAACAAACAAAGAATTGGGAAAAATTAGGAGACAGAGGAATACATTCTAAAGAAACAGGACAAAGCCTCAGTGGGGAAAAACAAAAACAAACAAACAAAAACCTAAGCAAAGTAGAGACAAACAATCTACTTGATAAAGATCTCAAGGTAATGATCATAAAGATGCTCAAGAAACTTGGGATAAGAATGGACAAACACAGTGAAATGCTTAACAAAGAGTTAGAAAACATAAAAGGTAGCAGAGAGAGCTGAGGATGCAATAACAAAAATTAAAAATACACTAGAAGCAATCAACAGTGATTACATGATTCAGACAAATGTATCAGCAAACTGGAAGACAGAGTAGTGGAAATCACTCAAGCTGAAAGGAAAAAAAATGAAATTAAAAAAATGAAGACAGGGACTTCCCTGGTGATCCAGTGGTAAAGAATCTGCCTTACAATTCAGGGGACACTGGTTTGATCCCTGGTCAGGGAACTAAGATCCCACTTGTCACAGGGCAACTAAGCTCATGTGCCACAAACTACAGAGCCCACACACCCTGAATCCTGTGCACCACAACTAGAGAGAGAAAATATGCATGCCACAACTAGAGAGAAGCCTGTGTCTCACAACAAAGAGCCCATGTGCCACAACTAAGACCCAACACAGCCAAAAATAAATAAAAATAAAATAAAAATGAAGATAGTTTAAGAGACTTCTGGGACAACATCAGGTACATTACCATTTGCATTATAGGGGCCTCAGAAGAAGAAGAGATAGAGAAAAGGACAGAGAACTTCTTTGAAGACATTATAGCTGAAAACTTCCCTAACCTGGGAAAGGAAACCAACATTCAGGTCCAGGAAGCACAGA
Organism: Kogia breviceps; assembly: GCF_026419965.1. NCBI lineage: Eukaryota > Metazoa > Chordata > Mammalia > Artiodactyla > Physeteridae > Kogia > Kogia breviceps. Next base: position 30,063,442 of record NC_081328.1, read on the forward strand.
GTCCCAAACAAGATCAACCAAAAGAGGTCCACACCAAGACATGTTGTAATTAATATGGCAGAATTAAAGATAAACAGAGAATTTTAAAACACACACACACACCAAAATAAACAAACAAACTAGTTACATACAAGAGGATTCCCATAAGACTGTAAGCTGACTTTTCAGAGGGAACATTGCAGACCACAATTTACTCAAAATGATGAAAGGACAAAACCTACAACCAAGAATCCTGTACCTGATAAAGTTATCATTCAGATTAGAAAGAGAGAAAGAGATTTATAGACAAACAAGAGTTAAAAGAAATCATTCTACTGGCTTTACATGAAATGTTAAAGGGACTTCTCTAAGCAGAAAAGAAAAGAAAATAACTAGAAATATAAAAAATTACAAAAGGAAAAATCTCATAGGAAGAGGCAAAAAATATAGTAAAGACAGTTGAACAACCACTTATAAAGCTAGTAGGCGGTTAAAATACAAAAGTAGAAAAATCATCTATATCCACATTAAGTAGTTAAGAGACACACAAAACAAGAAGATGTAAGATACTACCTCAAAAAAAATGATGAAACATTGTAGGATTGTAGGGGATGCAGGATTGTTAGAATGTATTGTTAGAATGTATTCTACTTAAGCAATCATCAACCTAAATAATTATATATATATATATATATATATATATATATATATATATATACCAAAAACCTATAATAAATGCACACACAACAAAGAGAAAGGAATCCAAACATAATACTAAAGATAACCATCCAATCACAAGGGAAGAGAGCAAGGAAGAAGGAACAAAAAGAACCAAAAAACAACCAGAAAATATTAACAAAATGGCAATAAGTACATATGAATAAATAATAACTTTAAGTGTAAATGGACTAATCAAAAGACATGAGTGGTTGAATGGATAAAAAGCAGGGGCCGTATACAGTTAACCCTTGAACAACATGGCTGCATGGATCAATGTATATGCAGATTTTTTTCAATGAGCACTACAATACTATATGATTTGCAATTCTTAAAATCCACAGATGTGAAACCATGGGTGTGAGGGGCCAAAAATAAAGTTGTACATTGATTTTTGACTATACAGGGTGTCAGTGTCCTTAACCCCTACATAGTCAAGTGTTAAAAGTATATGCTACCTACAAGAGACTCACATCAGATCTAAAGACACACAGAGACTGAAAGTGATGCAATAGAAAGAGTTATTCCATGCGAATGGAAAGGAAAATAAAGCTGGGTAACAAAATTTATATCAGACAAAATAGACATTAAAACAAAAACTGTTGGGCTTCCCTGGTGGCGCAGTGGTTGAGAATCTGCCTGCTGATGCGGGGGACACGGGTTCGTGCCCTGGTCCGGGAGGATCCCACGTGCCGTGGAGAGGCTGGGCCCATGAGCCATGGCCGCTGAGCCTGTGCGTCCGGAGCCTGTGCTCCGCAATGGGAGAGGCCACAACAGTGAGAGACCCGCGTACCACAAAAAAACAAACAAACAAACAAACAAAAAAAAACTGTAACAAGAGACAAAAATGGACAGTACATAATGTTAAAGGAATCAATCTAACAAGAATATATAACCATTGTAATATATATATACCCAACATAGGAACCCCTAAATACAGAAAGCAAATATGGAGAAACATAAAGAATAACATGGACCATTGCACAGTAATAGTAAGGGATATTAACACCCCAATTACATCAATATGCCCTTAAGATGTCACCAAAAAACTATTAGAAATTTTCAATACATTCAGTAAAATTGTAGGATACAAAATATATAAAGTTGCATTTCTATACACTAACAACAAAAGAGAAATTAATAAAACAATCCCATTTACAATTGCATCCCTTGTAAGATGCAAAGAATAACATAACTAGGAATAAATTTAACTAAGGAGATAAAAGACGTGTACTCAGGAATTTATAAGGCACTGTTGAAAGAAATTGAAGATGACACAAACAAATGGAAAAATATACCATAATCAGGAATTAGAAGAATTAACATTGTTAAAAGGACCATACTACCCAAGGCAATCTACAGATTCAATGCAATCACTATCAAAATACCAATGGTATTTTTCATAGAACTAGAACAAAGAATCTTAATATTTGTATGGAAACACACACACATGCACACACAAACACACACACATGCACAAACCCAACTAACCAAAATAATCTTGAGAAAGAACAAAGCTGGAGGTGTCACTCTTCCTGATATCAAACTATACTACAAACCTACAATAATCAAACAAGGCAGTACCAGCACAAAAACAGACACATAGATCAATGGAACAGAATTGAGAACCCAAAATGATCCCACACTTATATGGTTATATAATCTAACACAAATGAAGCAAGGATATACAATGGGGGAAAAGACAGACTCTTCAATAAATGGTGTTGAGAAAGCTGGACAGTCACTTGTAAAAGAATCAAAATAAACTACTTTCCCACACAACATACAAAAATAAATTCAAAATGGATTAGAGATTTAAATGTAAGACCTGAAACCAAAAATCTCCTAGAAGAAAACATAGGCAGTACGCTCTATGACATCATCAATATTAGCAATAAATTTTTGGATATGTCTCCCCAGGCAAGGGAAACAAAAGCAAAAACTAAACAAATGGGACTACATCAAACTAAAAGGCTTTTGCCACAGAAGGAAACTATCAACAAAACTAAAAGGCTGCCTACTGAATGGGAGAAGATATTTGCAAACAGTATATCTGATAGGGGTTAATATCCAAAATATACAAAGAACTCATACAACTCAACATCAAACACAAAATAAACTCAATTAAAAAAATGAGAAGAGGACCTGAATAGACATTTTTTTTTCCAAGAAGACATACACATGGCCAACAAGTATATGAAACAAGGCTCAATATCACTAATCATCAGGAGAATCAAATCAAAACCACAATGAGATATCACCTCATACATTTCAGAATGGCTGTCTTCACAAAAAGCAACAAATAATAAATGTTGTTGAGGATGTGGAAAAAAGGGAACTCTTGTGTACTGTTGATGGAAACATAAAACCATGCAGCTACTATTGGAAAACAGTATGGAGATTACTCAAAAAAAAAAAAAAATTTAAAATATGATCCAGCAATTCTACTTCTGGGTATTTATTTGAAGAAAGTGAGAAAAACTAATTGGAAAAAATATATATGCTCCTATATTCATTGCAGCATTATTTACAATAGCCAGGATATGGAAGCAAACTAAATGATGAATGGATAAAGAAGACGTTTATATATATATATATATATATATATATATATATATATATATATATATATATAATGATATCAGTATGTATATAGTAAAATATTACTTAGCCATAAAAAGAATGAAATCTTGCCACTTGTCAAAACATGGATGGGCATATACTGTATTATGCTGAGTGAAATAAATCAGAGAAAGACAAATACTGTATGATTTCACTTATTTGTGGAATCTATAAAACAAAAGGAATGAATAAACATAACAAAACAGAAAGAGTCATAAATCCAGAGGACAAACAAGTGGTTGTCAGATGGGATGATGCTGGGGAAGGAGAGAAATATGTAAGGAAAATTAAGAGGTACAAACTTACAGTTACAAAATGAATGAGTCATGGGGATAAAATGTATAGAGTAGAAAGCATTGTCAATTCTAATTTAATATCTTTGTATAGTGACAAGTCATAACTAGATTTATCATAGTGATCATATTGCAAAGTATAGAGCTATGGAATCACTGTGTTATGCCACAGAAACTAACATGGTGTTGTCAGTCAATTATACGTCAAAAACAAACTAAAACAAACTCATAAAAAAGAGATCAGGTTTGTGGTTACCTGAAGTGGGGAGTTGGGGTGGGGGAATTTGATGAAGGTGGTATATTTAGTACAAACTTTTGATACAAACTTCTAGTTATAAGATAAATAAGCACTAGGGATGTAATGTACAACATGATATATATAATTAACACTGGTGTGTTATACATGGAATTTATTAAGAGAGTAAATCTAATAGTTCTCATCACAGGGAAATTTTCCTTTTATTTTTAATCTATGTGAGATTATGGATGTTCACTAAAATTATACAGTAATCTTTAAATGATATATACATCAAAGCATTATACTGTATACCTTAAACTTATACAGTGGTGTTTGTCAGTTATATCTCAATAAAACTAGAAGAAAAACCACAATAAATAAATTTACATTAAAAAGAGTAAAGAATATAACTCAGGAATAGCCAGATGGAAGAGATACATTGGGTAAAGAATGGGGAAATACTGCAGTGCTTCCATGCTGTGTCCAGGAGCACCACTCTCCCAACATCTCCATAATTTCACCAACCTGGAAATTCTCTGAATTGCCTCCTTTGGGGTTTTTGGAGACTTCATTACAAAGGTATGATTGACCAATAATTGGCCAGTAGTGGTTAAACTCAATCTCTAGCTCCTCCCCATCTCTGGAAATCAGGGTGTGAAACTGGAAGTTCCAACCCTCTAATCACAAGATTGGCTGTCCTGGCAACCAGGTCCCCCACCTCCTTAGAGGCTTTCCAAAGTTTACGTCATTATCATAACAAGAAATATCTTTTTTGCCCTTATCAGTTAGGAAATTCCAAGGGCTTTAGGAGCTCTGTGCCATAAAAGAGTCAAAGACCAAATATACACTTTTTATTATATATCACTACCAGTTTTGTCAGTTTACAAGAGTCAAAAAGAGTCAAAGACCAAATATACTCTTTTTATTATATATCACTACCAGTTTTGTCAGTTTACTATGAAGTTAAACATACACTTACGACCTGATTTTTAGGTATTTATCCTAGAAAAATGAAAACTTTATTGTAACTAAACCTAGAGAAAGTTTCCCCCATGAATTTGCTTTAAGAGAACACTGTGTGCTAAATTGAACAAAGTGCAAATACTTTTTTGTGTGACTGGGGTGTCTCATTGTTCACCAACTCAGGCATACAATGCAATCAAATTTATGTTAATTTATCTTGGTAGCTCCAGGTCTTCTGATCCTATTGGAATTTCTATCTCTGCAAAGATTGTATTTTTTTCCTCAAGCATTTCTAAGCCTCCACATTTTCATTTAGAAAGCTGTTCTAGTAGTTGCTCAGAGTCAGTGGGAGGTATGGCAGGGTTCTATCACGGGCTACACAAAGGTGAGGTGCATTCACTAGCCTGATTGCAATTGTCAATGGTGTTTTATTCAATGTCTTTCTATCAAGTAGCTGGATCATAGCAGAATCCATCAGCAGGTGAAGCCCCTGAAACACTGAAGATTTGACTGACTCCTTCCTTCCCACAATTATTCAGGGGACCTGTAATTCCCCTGCATTATGGTTTCTATTGTCTTCTGCACCCCTATCATAATTCCACTAAATATGATTGCTTATGGGCAGGCATTAATCCTGATCAAAGACCTCTTTCCTTTTCCTTCAAAGGCTCCTCAGGTACTGTGTACATCAATGGCTATAAATCATTGCTTGAAATGAGGCATGTCAGCAATTCCACTACAAATGCAATAGTAAGTTTTGTATAGTTGCTTTTAATAACATCCCTCACTGCAAAGAGAAAATGTACCTAACACTGAAACACAATGGCATTGGCAGTGGGTAATTTGAAATCATATGTTCTGGAGAGGATATGGAGTGTAGATTGACTATAGTGCCACTTACAGAAGCAGCTGTGTGCTTTGGGAAATAAACCAAACAAAACTGTAGCAATTCCATCTCAATAAGATGGATTAAAAAAAGATATGAAGGAGAGATTCATGCTTCTTTTTAGAAAATTAACTGCTAAACTCCCAAAATTTTGTTAGAATTAATAAAAATTTCCATAGAATATTAGAGATTAGTACAGCATAAGGATTAAGAAATCAAGCTGTTAATCCAGTCAGACCTGTGTTGGAACTCAGCCAGCATAATGCTTTGGATGAAATAAATGATAAATAAATATGAATAAATATCAGTAACTTTTTTTTTTTTTTTTTTGCGGTACTCAGGCCTCTCACTGTTGTGGCCTCTCCCGTTGTGGAACACAGGCTCCGGACGCACAGGCTCAGCAGCCATGGCTCACGGGCCTAGATGCTCCACGGCACATGGTATCTTCCCAGACTGGGGCATGAACCCGTATCCCCTGCATCGGCAGGAGGACTCTCAACCACTGTGCCACAAGAGAAAGCCCAGTAACATTTTTAAAAGTCTACAAATAATAAATGCTGGAGAGAGTGTGAGAAAAGGGAGCCCTCCTACACTGTTGGTGGGAATATAAGTTGGTGCAGCCACTGTGGAAAATAGTATGGAGGTTCCTCAAAAAACTAAAAATAGAATTACCATATGATCCAGCAATCCCACTCCTGGGCATATATAGAGACAAAACTATAATTCAAAAAGATACAAGCACCCCTCTGTTCATAGCAGCACTATTCACAATAGCAAAGACATGGAAAGAACTTAAAAGTCCATTGACAGATGGACAGATAAAGATGTGGTACATATATACAATGGAATACTACTCAGCCGTAAGAGAGAACAGCAACATGGATGCAACTAGAGATTATCATACTAGTGAAGTAAGTCAGAAAGAGAAAGACAAATACCATATGATATCACTTATACATGGAGTCTAAAATATAACACAAATGAACCCATCTATGGAACAGAAACAGAATCATGAACATAGAGAACAGACTGGCAGTTGCCAAGGGAGAGGGTAATAGGGGAGGGATGGAGTGGGAGGAGGTTGGGGTTAGCAAATGTAAGCTTTTATATATATAATTGATAAGCAACAAGGTCCTACTGTATAGCACAGAGAACCATATTCAATATACTATGATAGGCCATAATGGAAAAGAATATTTACAAAAAGAATGTATATATATGTATAACTGAATCATTTTGCTGTGCAGCAGTAATTAACACAAAATTGTAAATCAACTGTACTTCAATAAAAATAAGTAAAGCAAGAAAACATAAAAGCAAAATAATAAATTTTAAAAATCAGTAACATTTTACAAATACCCTTATTAAGAGTTCTGTGCTCAAAGTAGTTTTGGAAACACAGTTGTAAATTAATTTAAGTAGACTTCAAAAAAATGTTTTTTATAACCTTAATTAGTGCACTCTGAAGACTTGCAAGACAGTGGTAGTATGTAGTATTTCTCAAAATAATTTGAACATAGATCCCTTATTTCTCAGAATATCCCAAAAGGACAAGTGTAGATTAAGAACCTTCTTTAATACTTACTATTACATGTTACAGGAGTTTGCCATAGATCTTTATGGGGATAGATATTTTGATTTAGCAGTTTTAATATAGTCATTTTTAAGAAAATTATATTTTAATATAATATATTGACATAATTACATCAAAATGGCTCCATTTTTTCTTAATTACCTGATAATATGCACAAAATATATCTCTGACCCTCACCCATTACAATGTCTCCTTTTTATTCTCTTTATTTCCATGTCATTTTAGAAATTTTTATGTCTATGTTAAATTTATAAACCAGAAAAATATGTTGTCTATATTTGATTGGGTTATGTGACCTTAGATATTTATCCTAAAACCATTATTTTTAAGTTTATTTATAGCACTCGATTTTGCTGAAACAACAGAAAAATATTTAATTGAGGATTGACTATAGATTTGACAGTTGGGTTTAATGGATCTTTTTATGAACCCACATTTTTTTCTCCTTTCTACTTCAGTTCCTAATATAGATTCAATCAAACAAAATTACCACAATTAGGAAGCTTACAAAAAGGAGAGTAATATGCCGTCTAGATTTTCAAAAAGAAAGCAAAATAAAATCCATTAGTATTCTGAAATTATTATTGGAAAATAAATAAGTATGACCATTATAATGTTTATAAAGTAATTAGTGAATGTGATAGGCAAATCACTCAGGATATCAGAAAATGAGCAAATGTTTTACTTAAAATGGTTGAAGAGCTTTTCTGAATTAAGTTGTTGTAGCACACCTATCTTCTGCTTATACATAATTTGACTTGGGCAGTGTCAAACTACTACGTCCTCCCTTTACCCAACTCTGACCACTCCTCCACCTTGATCCCTACCCACTTCCCTGAAATTCATCCTCACACTTATTCCTAACCCACACTATTCTTTGTCCCTAATCATCTGTAACCCAACATCATCTTCAAGACTATGCCAGGGTCAGGAGAGAGTTTCAACAATGGGATGAGGCTAAGGGATTGGTTAAAATATCAGTTTTATGTTCTGGTTTCTGTGGCATCACATTTTGCTGTTGTTTTCTTATATTTCTTTGATAACTACCGTTCAGATTCCTTGGCCAGCTCATCCTCCTTGACCTAATTTTCAACTTTTGGTGTTTTAAAAAAAGATAGTCCCAGGTGCTAGGTTCAAGTATACAAGTATTCACAAGGCATAAAACAAGCAAGGATAAATTTAGACTGCCATAGCCAGCTCTCACATCCTTTCATCACATTAGGATATATGAGCCATATACACGCACATGTAAAATCTCTGAGAAATCTAAGTGATGTGCATGTGTGTATTACTTACTCAAATAAGAATGACAACACTTCCTTATTTTATACTCTAGTAGTGACATAGCTTATGGGACATTATCCAAGGAGCCATGCTCACAGAACCATAGATATCAGGTTTGTTTATCTTAAACCATCCCAGGAAGACCATTTACTTAGGAAGACCAGGTAAATCCCCTAAAAGCATTACATAGATAAGGACTTTCCAGTTGGTAAACACTACTAGTGTGCTTGCCAGGAAGTCTATCATTAGCATATTTACAGTGAAATTTGATTAGGTTACCTTTCTTTTTTTCTTGTGTTCCCCAGTAAAGGGAGGGAATAGATTGCAGGCCTGCTGTTAACCCCCTTCTCCGTAACTACTTACTCTTGCTGTAATGGTGAGCAAGTTGATCCAGCTCTCCATGCCTCAGTTTCCTCTTCTGCAAAGTAGAGGTAATAATAATAATTTCCTCATAATGCAGTTGTAATGATTAAATAATACATGTAAGGTTTTAGAAGAATGCTTGGTATTTCGTGATTGCCTTATAATAATAGATATCAGTATAGCTCCAGTTTAAATCTTTCTTGGTTTCAGCCCCACATATTCAACAGCCTGCTTGACAATTTCACTTGGATATTTCATAGGGATTTCAAATTCAGGTATAAACTGAGTTCATAATTTCTTCCCTCAGCCCCCAAGCCCACCACAGATTCTACCTTTAAAAAAATACTAGTTCTAGGGGCTTCCCTGGTGGTGCAGTGGTTAAGAATCTGCCTGTCAGTGCAGGGGACATGGATTCAAGCCCTGGTCCGGGAAGGTCCCCCATGCCGCAGAGCAACTAAGACCGTGCACCACAACTACTGAGTCTGTTCTCTAGAGCCCATGGGCCACAACTACTGAAGCCCGTGTGCCTAGAGCTCATGCTCTGCAACAAGAGAAGCCACTGCTGTGAGAAGCCTGTGCACCACAGAGTAGCCCCCATTCGCCGCAGCTAGAGGAAGCCCACATGCAGCAAAAAAGATCCAACACAGCCAAAAATAAATAAAAAATTAAGAAATAAATAAATTTATTTTAAAATAGTACTAGTTCCATAGGAGACTATATTACTCTCTTATTCATATAATAGCTCTTGAAAGAAACCTAACAATCCTCCAAGACTTCTGCCTTTCTCATATAAACTGATACCCAATTTCTGTAGATGGTTACTGCCCAAATAAGTCACTTCTTTGATTCCTTTGCCAACACCATTAGACTCTCCTTTAGTCTCTGACCTGAATGATTGTTAAGGTGTTCCAATTAGCTTTTCCAAATTCATTAATATACTCTATTCTTCCTCCACTGAAAGCACAAGTCAAATCATCTAACTATCCTACTAAAGTGGTCAGTGGTTGCCCATCATTTCTAGGATAGGGATCAAAATCCTCAATGTAGATTCACACCTCTATATCATTCAGGCCTGCCCTCTTCATGAGACCCATTTATCCCTGCTCTTGCCTAATATTTTATTTCAATCCATTAAATAATTTATTATTCTTCTTGCCTTAAGATCCTTACACATTCTGTTCCATATTTGGAAAGCTCTTGCCTACCCTTGACCCAGTTAAGTCCTCCTAATTCTTGTGAGCTCATAATGAGCATTAGTTCCTCAATAAACATTTCCTTGATTCCCAAGAGAGACCAGGTATTCCTATAATTTCCACACATAGCCTGCATCACAGTGAAAATAAATAAAAATCAATAAATTGATCAAATTAATAAAATAAGTAAGAAAATTAAATAATAAATGTATTCCTGGGGTCTTCCTCAGTCTTTGACTCTTGCTTAAACAGTATTCTTTGTTTTTCCCCTTGTACACTACCCAAAATGGAATGGCTTGCTTTTGCTCGTAGTAAAAATGTTTGTATGTTGAAAATCACATCGAAGTAGCTGCATCAAAATGCCATTGCTTTAATTGTTTCACACTATAAAAATATCTCAATATCACATACAGAAAATATAGAGTTGTTTTGCAATGCAAACTCCTGGTCAAAATTTTTTTTTAACCTCTTAATTTCCCTCACTTATTTCTATCCTCCCCCAACTCCCTCCCTTCTGGCAACCACTTGTTTGTCCTCTGGATCTCTGAATCTGTTTATGTTTTGTTATGTTTATTCATTTCTTTTGTTTTTTAAATTCCATTTATCAGTGAAATCTTACAGTATTTATTTTCTCCACCTGACTTATTTCACTTAGCATAATACACTCTAGGCCCATCCATGTTCTCACAAATGGCAAGGTTTAATTATTTTCTATGGTTTATATATATACCATTTTATATACATACCACACCCATCTGTAGATGGGCACTTAGGTTTCTTCCATAGTCTGATTATGGTAGATAATACTGCAGTGAACATAGGAGTGCATATATCTTTTCCAATTAGTGTTTTCATTTTCTTCAGATAAATACCCAGAAGTAGAATTGCTAGATCATATTATAGATTTTTATTTAATTTCTTGAGTAACCTCCATACTGTTTTCCATGGTGTCTACACCATGGAACAGTGCACAAGACTTCCAACCAACAATGCACAAGAGTCCCCTTTTCTCCACATCCTAAATAACATTTATTATTTCTTGCTTTTTGTGAAGATAGCCATTCTGAAATGTGTGAAGTGGTATCTCATTGTGGTGTTGATTTGATTTCCCTGATGATTAGTGATGTTAAGCACTGTTTCATATACTTGTTGGCCATTTGTATGTCTTCTTGGAAAAAATGTCTATTCAAGTCATCTGCTCATATTTTAATTGAGTTTATTGTGTTTTAGATGTTGAGTTGTATGGGTTATTTGTATATTTTTGATATTAACCCCTTATCAAGTATACTGTTTGCAAATATCTTCTCCCATTCAGTAGGCAGCCTTTTAGTTTTGTTGATAGTTTCCTTCTGTGGCAAAAGCCTTTTAGTTTGATGTAGTCCCATTTGTTTATTTTCTGCTTTTGTTTCCCTTGCCTGCAGCGATGTATCCAAATATTTATTGCTAAGACTGATGATGTCATAGAATGTACTGCCTATGTTTTCTTCTAGGAGTTTTTTGGTTTTGGGTCTTACATTTAAATCTCTAATCCATTTTGAATTTATTTTTGTATGTGGTGTGAGAAAGTATCCTATTTTGATTCTTTAGCAAGTGACTATCCAGCTTTCCCGACACAACTTATTGAAGAGACTGTCTTTTCTCCATTGTATATTCTTGCTTCCTTTGTGGTAGATTAATTGATCATATAAGTGTGGGCTCACTTCTAAACTCTCAATTCTGATTTGTTGATCTATGTATCTGTTTTTGTGCCGGTATCATACTGTTTTAATTATTGTAGCTTTGTAGTATAGTTTGAAGTCAAGGAGTAAAATACCTCCAGCTTTGTTCTTCTTTCTCAAGATTGTTTTATCTATTTGGGGTCTTTTGAATTTTCATAAAAATTTTAGAATTATTTTTTCTAGCACCATGAAGAAATGCCATTGGTATTTTGACAGATGTTGCACTCCTGGCAAATTTTACAGGAAACTTTGATCTTAGTAACTAAATTAGTTGATATGCCATATATATATTAGAATTCAGCTTACCCCAAAGTTGGTTTGTTTTAGAAGAGTTGGTCTGAGCCACTGTTTCTTAATTTTAATGGATAGGATGATAAGTTATCTATAGTGGCTATTTATAGTTTAAGGTAGTAAAATAATCATCACTTTGGAGGATAACACTTATTTTTCTGTCAATATATCAGTAGATCTTCAATCTTCATCCACCAAGTATGATTTCATGTCACTAGAATACATGATTTTTTTAAAAGTGAAGATGGGATAAAAATAAAACCTTTAAAAACCAGTGCCTTATAACAACCTCAGCTTTCAAATCGTCTATCAGTAACAATTCTGGCCCTTATAGTTTTAGTAAAGTTTATATTCTGCATAAGAATCATTGCCTTATAGCTCATTTTGAGGTTATACTGCTTGTTTAATCATTGTTTGCTGTCCAGAGTCCAAAAAATCCAGCAGAAACACCAATTCAAGCTGAAAACAATCTCATTTTGTTCCTAATAGATTTCTCCATGTGACATTAACAATAGTCAATGTTGGTCTATCTGCTTAAATTCTCCTTCCTTTTTAGTAGTGTACTGTCCTGAGAAACATATATTAGTAATTGTTTTCTGAAGAGGAAACCATAATAAAATTTAGAAGATATGTCCAAATAACTGCAAAATCCATAATATAGGAGAAATAAGAAAGATGTTCCTTTTAAAAATTATAGCCTCTTACCTGCTTTATCAATTAAGATAATTGGTAGGGTTTAAACCTTTTAACATAAGTAGACAATGATCAATCTGGGTGACAAAAAAATCTTCACTGAACAATTTTTTAAAGTTGAGATTTATAATCAATTGTGGTATTATTACTCATATCAAATCAAAAAGAAGCTTGGGTACCAATAAAGTTCTGGGCACATTTTCTTGATTATAAATCTGAAATACATGTACTTACCACTTTCCACAATTCATTGAAAGCTAAGAAGCATACTTATTATTTTCTTCAGTCCACTCTTTTTAGTCCACAAATCCCAGAGATTGGGTTATTCCACACATTAATTCTCTTATTTCCTTACAGAATTGTTTCTGAATTTTTCCAGATGACTTTCTGATAAGAAATAAACAACAAAGCAAACTCTTGCTTATTTGTTAGGAAAGAGAAAATAACTGTAAGTACCATGTATATAAAGCATTTAATCTCCTCTTGGACAGTATGTCTGTAAAATGAGGACACTCTAGTGTTTACGCTTAAACAGATACAGCTATTTTGTGGTAGGTGGAGACAATGTGTTGGCAGACAGTAATCTCCATGTATAAATCCAATTTTTTCAGAGTCCATGAATAACATTTTCAATGTTCTTGAACCAAAAATTTATCCATTTTTCAAAGTCTTCAATATCCTCCCCAGATTCATTTTTCTTTGCTTCTCTAAGGAGTTTTCTGTTCCCTCTCCTTCTAAAGTGAATTCCCTAGCTGAACACTTTACAAAGGAGAATTTTACCTGCCACTGTGAATTAAATTCAAAGAGAACTGTGAAATAAATTACCATTTATCAGACTGATAAAGCCACAGAATCAGCTAACTCAGTTCTCAGAAAACCCCACATTTTTCATTAATACCAATGCTGTGGGATAAGACACCAAAATGATTGATTAAATTTTTCATCCACTTAGTGTATGTAGACATTCTCAAGATTTTATCTTCTCATGATAGAATTTCTTTTCCTTTATTATGTAACTACATTTTGTACCCCTTTATGAGTACCTGTTTTTGATAAAATGTATAGAATTTTTGGAAGTTTGGATTGCTATTTCAGGGTGTTCAATGTTGTCACTTTATGATAGTGAATACCCCCAGAAGTATACAATAGGTTTTTTGTTTGTTTATTTTTCACTAATCTTCTTGAAGTGTCATATGATTTGAAAATATGCTGGTTTTTATTCACTGTATGAATTTACTAATTTTATTATTTAAAATTGTAGCTAAGTATCTTTTATAAATAAGAAATGCTTACCATAGTTGGGTAGTATTTTTTATATTTATCTAAAACAAACTAAACAAGCAGACCCCAAAAATCCACAATATACTAATCCCACATCATTTCAGGCTTGAATAAATAAATAAATGAACAAATACAACACTATTTAAGGATAAAACAAAAGGACTAAGTTACATGTAGACCAGGTACTATAAATGAGCACACTTCTCTGTGGGGATTTTAGGTATGATAAAGTCTGTTAACACATTAAAGATGAAACAGAATAACTATCATCAAGATGATTTGCTAAACCTATGTCTTCAGGGAGATATAGAAATTCACTCCAAAACCATGAGGATAAGAACAGTACTGTGGAACTGTGGAACACTACTGTGGACAATGTTATTTTTGCATTAAGACAATCAATTAATAATGACTCATGGTTAAAAAGACAGATTTTATTTCTTTAATAGTCATTTTTAAAATGTGATCCCAAAGCCAGCAGCATCATCAAGACCTTGGAATTTCTTAGACATGCCAATTCTTGGACCTTGTATTAGTTTCTAAGGATGCCATAACAAAACACTTGTTGGTTTAAACTACAGTAATTTATTTCCTAACAGTTCCAGGGACTAGAAAGTCCAAGACCATTGTGCCAGCAAATTCAGTCTCTGGAAGTTTCTCTTCCTGACTTCCAGACTGCCATCTTCTTGCTGTGTTCTCACACAGTCCAGAGAGTAAGCTCTGGTGTCTCTTCCCCTTATTTTAATGTCAGCAGGCTTGCTGGATTAGGGTTTTATCACCTCCTCACAGAGCCTACTACCAAATGCAGTCACATTGGGAGTGAGGGCTTCAACAGATGAATTTCAAGGGGATACAAACATTCAGTTCATAACAGGCACCAACCTAAATGTAACAAGCCAGAAACACCGGGTTTAATAAGCCCTCCAGTAATTCTGATGCACAGAAAAATGTGACAGCCAATGTTAAGGGAGTGGTGTTCAACCCTAGTTACCCATTAGAACTACCTAAGGATTTTTTAAAACATATCAATAACTGGGGTTCACCCAACAACAATAAATTCAAAATATCTATGAGTGGATCTTGGGCACTGATATTTTTACAAGCTTCAAGATAATTCTTATTTGCTGCCAAAGCAGCAAACCCCCATTCTAATCCCAAACTCTGTGTGTGTGCGTGTGTGTGAGTGTGTGTGTGTCTGTGAAGATATCTATATTCACTACTGTATTGTCAATTGCTCTCCTGATTCTGCTTTCCTCAATCACCTTCCCCAAACCTCATTCTTCCTGATACTTGTTTTATCCTTCTCTTGCAATCTTCCTCCAATAACTCACAAATTATAACCCAATTTCTCCAGCCAAATTTAAAAAAAACAAACAAACCTATAAAGGCATAGTCATAAAAAGTCAGGAAAAACATTTATTTTCTACTCTCTACTATAAAATCCAGCCTCATCAGTAGGCTTATTTTTCAAATATGAAACTGACTATAACTAATAAAATCTTGCTTCTAAATTCCTCCTGCATAAAACATGTCCCAGCAAATTTAGTATATCTTTGTAAATTATCTCATTAGAGATAATACATGTTAAAGTATTTTCATTAGCTGTAAAGGACTGTATTAAGGTAAGGTATCATTATTGTTAACTGGAATGTAAGTTCCTAGAAGACAGGGAATTTGTTTATTTTCCAGTGTAGTCTCAACACCTCAAAAAGCCCAGGGGTGTTCAGAGCTCAGTTAGTTTCTTTTTAATTACATATTTCATTGATTTATTTAATTGTGAAATTAAAGTCAACAAAAATAAGAATTTTGAAAACTTGACTTTAATAACTGAGTTACAGTGAAATAAGCATAAGATAATGTATAAATCATAACACCTAAGAGAGAAAATTAATAATCAAGCATTTATAAAAGTTGATGACATGATATTAATAGTGATAATGATAATTGGAAGAATAGAAGATTTCTTAGGAAAACATTAAAAAACTATTTTGAAAATATAACACTTGTTGCATGCAACTCAAATAAATAAAGATAATGAGGAATAAAAGGAGAAAAAGGAAGAGATGGAAAAAGGGGAAGGAGGAAAGGATTATAATTGGTGCAATCTCCCTATTATTTATGCTAAAAAAGTCGTGTCTGAGAGTTCTTTACCAACTATTTACAAAAAACAAGGCATATATATATAAATATTATATATATATATATTTACAGGCAAAAAACAAGGTGCATATATATGTAATATTGTAATATATATAATATTGTAATAATATATGTTTCATACATATATATGTGTGTGTATACATATAATCTTCATCAATTGAAACATTGAAGTCAGGCTAATTGGGTATCAGATTCTATTTCTCTCTTTGTTTTTGCTTTTCCATGTGACTTTGGGTAGGTTAAGTGATTCCTCTGAGACTTTTTTCTTGCTTTGGAGCTTAAATAAAGTCACACACATAAATTGCCTTGTAGAATACCTAGCATATATTTCTCTTCCCTATTTTCCCCTGAAGATATTCATACCTACATTTAAGTAAATTTGTAGGTGATGTTTTATTTAGAGGTATTCCAGCTGATTTGTGAAAGCAAAACTTAGAAAATAGAAACATTTTAAATCACATTTCTAATCAATTATTTTCATCAACTTTTGTCCTAAGGACTGATTCTATTTTCTGTTACTTTCCTGATTGTTATTTCACACTGGTCTGAAGAAGAGACAGGTGTTTAAAAATTGAAATAATGATGAATTCTCTTTGTTCATTTAATATTTCAGTAGTCAGAGCATCACCATTATCACCTGTTATTAGTAAAGAATTATGAAAAGCCTTGGTTCTCTCTCCATTTCCAGAATATTGTATCTGAATAAACACTGCAATTCAGAGTAAAACAGTGCCCCTGTTACATTTTATCAACAACCCCTCAACTTCCTCAAAAGCATTAGTACACTGAAAGACACGTTTTACTTACCTTGATGTGCAGTACAAGTTGTCTTGAATAATTCGTCATGAAGATCTTTTTGGAGGGAAAAAAACAACTTTAGGAAAGGCTATTTCTCATTATCAATGTAGAATGACTGGGACTGTAGATGAGAAAGTGATTATATAAATGAAAGGACATACCTAGACACACATAGGAAAATTCTGTAGTGATCTTCATCAGCTTGTTTATGTCTGATTGCTATTTCAGCAGAAATCAAAAATACAACTGACCTTCCCTAGCTCTCAGCAACACTTGGAGTGAAAACCATAAAGAGCTATATAATGTACTTTTAAAAAATAAAAAATATTTTCAACACGTTCTAAATATCTCATTTTGATGACTATTAGTTGGATTTAGGAATATGATACTGTGGAAAGAAACTTACTTAGACTGGGAATATGGAGACTTAGTTTTATTATTGGCTCCACTCTCTAGTTTGTTGCATATTTCTGGGTCCAATTGACTCATCTATAAAGTGAGAAAATTGTACTATATGACCTCAAACAGAACTTTTAAACTTTAGGATTCTGATATGCAGTAAGACTCATAAAAGTTTTCTCATATCCATGATCCTTAGTGTGCTTTGGAAATACTTAAATCATTGATCATCATTTTGATATCTGAAGATATGTCAAAACTTACCTTCAAGGGTATTCAAAGCCTGCATAGAGAATTATGAAAACACTCTGATGATAGCAATGTTATTTAAATTAAAATCAGCATGTGTATAGCTGATTCATATGCTTACAGTAGAAACTAACACAACATTGTAAAGTGTCTATACTCCAATAAAAATTAATTTTAAAAAATAATTTAAAAAATAAAATAAGCCTGTGTTTGGATGTTAACCACAACACTGAAAAGGAAATGAAAGTAATGATCCAAAGACTAAAATTCATTAATTTCTTCCTAAGGAAGGATTTCCATATGCATCTTATATGAAATGATAGGAAGAGAAATCAACCTTCCCCTTCCCCATCCCTCCTAAATGTCTCACAAAATGTCATTGTTTAATGTTTAATAAATTCTTTCAAGTTGATGGCAGAAGACAAAATAATTAGGAAGGTCAACACAGAAGAAAACCCAGGAGGTCCACTAGAGGAAATAATTTTGAGGAATGAAAAGATTTAAACCTATCAAACATTAGAGATGCCACAGAAAAAAATCCCTTAAGATATTAGATGCTTCAGGGTCCTTCTTGACCAGTTTCCATTTTACTTTACGTTTTAAGGGAAGGAGGGAAAAGTACATTTGTCTGTAGCAACAATTAAAAGGAGGGGATAATGTCTGTATATTACAACTAGCCTCTAAATTACAAGGGATTTCTTACCAAGACAAATTTTGATTTTGTTTTTGATTTTTTTTTGCAGTACACAGGCCTCTCACTGCTGTGGCCTCTCCCATTGCAGAACACAGGCCCCGGATGCACAGACTCAGCAGCCATGGGTCATGGGCCCAGCCGCTCCACGACATATGGGATCCTCCTGGACTGGGGCACAAACCCCCGTCCCCTGCATCGGCAGGCGGACTCTCAACCACTGCGTCACCAGGGAAGCCCCCAAGACAAAATTTAACTCATCATTTTTCCATAGTTTTGCAGCCAACTGAGCTGAGGAGAAAAGAAGTGGAGGAGGAAGGAAGATTTCTCATAGAATTCCTGTGTTATCCTTAAATCCGTAGTCATACTTCTGAGTTAGGAACACAGATTCCATGACTAGTACTCTAGCCCTGAAAAAAATAGTTTACATTTCAGGCCATATCCAGGGGCTGGAATAAAGCATGTGTAGGAAAGAGAAATAGAGTGAGAGCCTGGGGGGAGGGGGAGGGGAAGAAGTGACTAATGTACACTAATGCAGAAACTAATTATGTATACTTGAGCTAATGGGGTAAAACAGAGACAACTTTGAAAAGATGTATAATATTACTGAAAATTTAGCTAAACTAATTGAAATGCAATTAACAGTCATTTCACTTCCCATGACCAGGTTTCTTTCATCATCTGAAACGTACTTCTTTTTGGAATAAGGTTAATATTTGTAGAAGCATTAGTACATTAAAGCATAACATTTGGGACTTCCTATGCATTAATATCTTTTAACCATCTCCCAATTTGTTACTTGCCTTCATACCAGGCTAGTACAGAGAATAACTCAGAAAGTTTAAAACACAATAAAAGTCATCTTTGCACCCACAAAAATGAAACTAATAGAGTATTCACAATGATTGAATGCTTAATGACTTATAATTAGTGACTGTCCTTCTCTCACCATCTTGTAAATGTACATATAAATTTATTTTTTCTTGAAAGTATATGGGTATTAGAAATAGTTTTTGCATTTTGATTATGATAATACTTATACATCTCTATTTGTCAAAACTCATTGAAAATCCAGAAAGTGTGGATTTTATAATGTATGTATATTTTACCTCAATAAGCTAGACTTTTAAAAAAATACTCAGAACTTTAAATAAGTATATAGTAAACAAAAATTTTAGTTTTTAAGTAACATTTAAAAATCAATTTTGAATAGGTTATACATGTTCATGAATCAAAATTCAAATGGTGTGAAAAAGTATATGATAAAATCTCTGTCCCAACTTCTTTCTCCACCCACCGTATTTCTATCCTGGAGACAATTGCCCCTCTAGTTTCATGAATATTCTTTTAGAGAAAGTATTCCTTATATATAGAACTGTATATATGTTCCATGCATGAACACTTGTATGTGTGTTGCATATGCACCGTAATTAGAGCACAGTTTACACCTTGATTTTTGTACTTAATATATTTTGGAGGTCACTCCATATCATTACATATAGGTCTGAGTCATTCTTTTTAATGGCTATTCCATTTTAACAATATGCTAAAAAAAATCTTTATCCAGAATTTTTAGATTATTATTTAATATTTTGTTTCAATATTTTGTTATTGAAACAGTACCAAAATGAATATAATAATAGATATTTGTATTTATGTAGTATAAGTTCCTAGAAGTGAAATTCTGTGTCAATGAATATGTGCATATTTAGTTTTAATAGATATTGCAATATTTCCCTTATGACTTGTACTATTTTACACTCCTGCCTGTAATTTTGATCACCTGTTTAGCCATATCTTTGCCAATAATAGAAGGTTATTCAAACTTTTTTGGCAATCTGATATGCAAAAATGCCATAGCATTTAACTTGTATTTCTCTCAATGTAGGAACAAGCATATTTTCATATTTTCAAAAAATAAAGTTTCTGGGTGATAAATAAATTAAAGTTTACTTTATATAGTAATTCATTTAGCTGTACATTATGCTTTAATTATTTATTTATAATTTTTGTTTTCAAAATTATGTTTTCTAGTTTCAATTTCACCTTGGGTCTTGGGTGAAATTTAGATTTGGCCAGCCAAATGAACTTGGATATCATTGCTTGAAGACAGAAATTAGATAGAGGTCATATTTCTTCTATTTCTGCTTCTGCTTTTACTGCTGTCAAGTATGGTTATGGAGATATTGAAATTTTCTATGGCATTCTTAGAAAAGTTCCCAGAAACCAGTCATATTCTTTAGAGGCAAGAAACAGAGTCCTCTTTTGGCCAATACCTCTTCCAGATCCAATATATCTCTGCAGAAAATAATTACAGTGTTAGTGATCCCTCAGTGGAATGGCTTTCATTTTTAACTTATATAGTATCCTTATAGATCCTGGTATGATATCCTTCTCAACGTTTTTTAATCTATGACTGAAGTGAGATACTTGCCATCAAGATATTTTCAGGAATATTGTGTTGGGGGAAGGAACAATATATCAAGTTCTGAATAATTTTCCCTAGTTCTGAGTGAAGCTCCTTGAGGCACAGGGTTGTATATTATGTGTGTGATCTATTTTAGCCTCTACTTCTCCCCAGCCAATGGAAGGTAATTTTTCTCCTTCACCTTGCCTCAACTACAGACCACTTCCCACAAATATGGCATGTCTGCATGTTTCCTCATTCAGCACTTCTTCCCCTGCTATTCTGTTAGCCAATGATATTCAGAAAAATGTTCAATGACAAGCTCACTACTTGTATCTTTTGTTCCAAAGAAGGAGCTGTTAATTTTAGCTCACAGGATAAGTCATTTATAACAGAGAGCTGTGCAAGGCTTGTTGAGAGCCAACTGTAGGCATCTCTTCTGGTGTCTCCTAGTTTTATTGAGAATATTATCCAATATTTCTGAGAGGACAATGCACCAGCACCACTTTACTCTTCAATCTTATTAACCCAAGTTTTCTTAACTTTCAAGAGTGTAAGGTATTTGCCTTATAAGCACATCAAGGAATAAAAGTAAATTTATTGTGTGAGTAGTTAGGGTTAGAAAAGTGTTCTAGATCTATTTATTTTTTCTTTAGAGTTGGTAGAACATGACTGTCATAAAATAGGAAGAGATTTGGATTGCTGTGAATATATCTCTAGCCTTGTCAGGTTTATTTTGTCATCTTAAACATACTATTTTTTCCTGTCCAATAAATGTTCCACAGGGTCCAGTACACACAAAAGTTTGTGTTAATAAAATTCATTGGCTTTCCCTTCAGCCATGTGAAAATAAAACCAGAAGATGGAAATGTGGAACAGTGTCCTCACATGGAAGAAGGCCTCATGCTGGCACCCTAGTCTTGGACTTCCAGCCTCCAGAACAATGAGAAATAAATTTCTGTTATTTATAAGTGAAAAAAAAATGGATTGTTATTCTGATTTTTATTCCCTCGTCCCTCCCTTTGTTTTTTAAATCCATCATTGATTGCTAACACCAGCCTAACTGTATAAAAATTACTTATTAAAAATATATATGCCTGAGTTTTCCCCCAAGCGCAATGGATAAAAATCACCAGGGACATGTCTCTAGCAAAATAGTTTAAGAAACTACTAAGGGGATTCTGATAGCTAGCCTATTTTGAGAACCGCTGCCCTAAATTGTAGAATCAGAATCTATCAAAAACTTCAAAGACCAACCTAAGGCTTTCAAGTTAATTCAAATTTTGCACAATCAATAAGGCATAGCAGCTAAACTTGAAGGTCAAAAGCAGTAGTTTGTCTCCAGATTCGCTGAACATGAATATAATTAACAAATTTAAACTTATGTTAACCTCTTTGGAAACACATATCATAAGAGCATTTCAGGCCCAGTGAATTTTATTTTATCTTTTTTAAAAGGCATAATCATTTGGGATACTCTTTAACATCTGCTTTTAGCAGAGTGACAAAACCAGATGACAGCTTCCATCAAAAGAGAGAGACAACTTGTTATTCATAAAGGAGTAGGACATTTACTTACAGAAAGAAAGAAAACAAAATAAAAAGAAACTTGAAAAGAAAAGAAATTGGGAATGTCTACAATGTATTCAATCATCTAGGCAATTATTTTGACAACATGAAGAAGAGAAAACTTAAGCATTTTCATTTACCAGAGACCAAAAAAATAAAAAAAGTCAAAAGCACTGGTTACGTTTTGTGATTCAGTTTGCACTTGGAAATCATATAAAATGTAACACTAGGAAGAAATAATCCAGTGAGGGTGTCTGAGACCATATTATTCAACTAGAATTTGTTGTCACTATGCACTAAGAACTGTTTGATATTTCCTACATGTTATTTCATCCAACCCTTATAAAACCCCTGTGAGTTAAGTGTCATCTCCATTTTACATATGATTGAATGGAGAATCTGTGGTGTTAAGTTACTTACTCAAAGACACACGGCTAAAAAGGAACAAAGGACCACACTTGGACCCCATACAAAAAATTTAGTGCTTTTTTTTTTTTTGCTACAACACAATTACCTATTTTGTTATATGTGTTGGTCTCTATTAACCTGTGCCCTCTTCTGCAATTTCCCCTTTGCTTTTTTCTCTGGCATCACCAATCTCCTTATTCCTTCTTTGTCACATGTTTCTCTAACTGGTAATTCCACTTCATCTTATTGTCAATCACCAAATATGTGCAACCTCCTTGGAGTCTTACTGTAATCCGAGTAACATGTGAAGATGGAGACCAGGTTGATTTGCAGAATCTTAAGAAAATAAATCAGCTTCATGATGCCTGCTGGTATAAAGAAAACAGGGAATGTGATGTTTAAAGTCAATTCAAAGATGCAAGCATACACAAAATTTACATAAATGTTAAGACTGTCTTCCTCCTTTCATAATATAATCTACAGTTATGTCTACCTGCCTTCTAGTTATTGTGAAAAGTACACACTATAATTAAAAAGTAAGACCATTTCAGGAGAGATAGGAAAAACAAGATTATGTATGGGAATACTGACCTCAAGTTGAAAAGTCTTGTCATCAAGGGCCACATTCACTGATCTCGTTTAATTTATTTTTCTTACAAGCACTTCATATTTTTTGTGAAAAAAATTAGACACTCACTAACATTGAGGGGGAAAAGAAGGTTTACCTGGATGCAGACATTCTTGAAATATAAGTCACCATGTGTTGGCCTCTCCATTGTCTAACAGCCACTAATAGAACATAAATTCATGGCTGACATTCACCCTGTAAATAGTGACAGACCCTTAATGACTGTGTGAAGCTGGCTTCCACTCTGAGAGATTGGTTTGTACAGCTGTACATATTGTTAAATATGTTGACTATGACCTCAGAATAAATAATAAGAATCCAAAATTAACCTATCTATATAAAAAGGTGAGCAGGATCATGGTAAATGCTTAATTAACTCATTAACAAACATAAATGAGATAGAGATATAGTTCAAATGAGTTTGAGATATACACTATAAAATTTTCCCAGTGCTTACATCTGTGCATCATTATTTTTAAACTCATTAAGAATGCAAAGGAGGAATATGGAGCTTACTTTTAGATAGAACAGAAAGCAAATCCTGAGTCTATGATCTTGACAAGCTATTTTAAATCTGCCTCCTCAAAAGTAATGTTAGCATTATTTTAATTTCTATATTACAAGCTTTTTCTAAAAGTTAAGTGTAAAAAAAAACAAACAACCCAGTTAAAACTCATATATACAAGAGTAAATGTTAACTATTGTCCTTTTTAAAACACACATTGGGAAGATAAAGGGCTTTAGAGGTTTATGTCCATATGTATTTACAACAGAATGACTTTGGATTTTTGTTTATGTTGACCATAGTCCAAAGAAATAGAGCATCAATGGCAGTCAAATATATTTCTTTTTCCCCTACAAGGAGGCTAAGTACTAGTTTAAAATAATTTTCCTTTGGTAATTTGAATCCAAGGGTCAAAAATTAAGTCAAACATGTCAGAAATAGTTCATTGTTTACTTTTATTTTTTATGTGCCATTTGAAGAATGGAAACAGGCATTTCATACATTATCAAAGTGGCACTGATACTTTTTCACATTACTTATTTAAGAAACAAGAATTTCTGAAAGGAACTCAATTTCAAATGTGGAGCAATAGTACGTCTTGCCATAAAACAACAAATCTTCAACTAGACATTGTACAGATCATCTTCTATATCATTAATTTATATCATACTGTATACAGCAATTTGACACTTTCATTTAACACCAACCCCTATAACAAGATTCTATCTAAGATATAGTCCAAAAGCAATAGCAATTAGTTTACAGAAATGATTGAATGTAATGTTTATAAGGCTTTCTTTTTGAAACATGATGGGTTCTAAACTCATATGTACCCGTAGAGACTCTAGGGTTGAGTCACCTCCTATTAAACTCTTTTTGCTACCCTCCCATAAATGACTCTGTTAACACTTGATTCTACAATTGCTATATTAATCCCCAACATAACACTACACTATCCTTACCAGCTACCACTCTCAATATTATCTATATTATCACAACCCTCTCCACTGCCTGTCTTTATCACTTCTTTTTTATTCTTCCTTCAGAATTCCTTTGTTTCTTACATGTTTTACAGAATTAAATAGTAACAGTGGTATATATTTCTTTCTTTTGGTACTTCATGAATATTCCCACTATTTTTCTTAATTTCTGAAGCCTGCCATAGATTGTATATTTCATCCTCTCAAGCAACTTAAAGTATCATACAAATAACTCCTCTGTGAATCTATTCTTAGGTAAAGATACTCTATTTCAGATTTAAACATGATCTAAGTTTTCATCCATTTTAAGTTTCAGTTGATTGCATGCTTTGCTATGAAGTTGGCAGTGGGAAGGAAAATGTTTTTCCAAGCATTTGGCTTTCCTGGCTAGATATCCAGGTGTTTCTTATCATTCTTTTATAGCTAACTGATGCAATAGCGAGGACATTTAATCTGTCATCATGCTCACAAGGAGATTGCCCATGGCTGAAGTTTCAATCAAATATATGAAAGCTTCTTCCCATCTGTGAGATGATCAGGTAGCACTGTATAGGCTTTTAGGTTTCTTCCTTCCCTAGCATTATATGGATCTCTTTTATATAGCAACAAGAACTCAGTATATATTCAATGATTATGAATCTGAATATAGATTTCACTCACTGAAAGTCTTTCCTCTTTTAAGATCCAAAAGATTATCAAGAATCTGGTAACTTCAGGAATTTTATATTAGGATTTGAGGAAAAGGAAATAGCTACTTACAAAAATCTAATGATTCTCTTGGAGTTTGGAGTATCTTTAATACTTCTTACTTACAGGTTCTATATAATGAAGAAAATATGCACAAATTAATAAAAGGGTGATTAAAGTAAGTGTCCCAAAACTCTGTGGTAAACTTGGATTGGACAATGTAGCTTGGACTTAAAGTCTTATTGTTGGCTTCCACATAACTGAATTGAAGACAAAGATACACAGAGCAAATGACTAGTCTCAATCACAGGCTAAAAAAAAAAGCAAAAGCTATTCCCATCACATCCCCCTTCTACCATTTCTAAGAGACTTTATTAAGAAACATCTGAACTTGGAAGTCCAGGGTTCTTTATACTGATCCTTGAGGGAAAAATAATACTACTCATTATTAAGGAGATGGCTTAATTAGATAATTTCACTGGGTGGAGAAAATAAATAGGCTCTGAATTAGTGCTCACAGTTAAAAATATACTTTGAGACAAGAAGAACCTAATACAAATTCCTTTAAGGAGACATCTCTATTTTGTGTGGTTCCTCCACCATAAGTATAGGGAAATAAAGATATGCCTCATGGAAATCGCGATCATCATTCTTTGTTATCTCTTTAGGCTTTCCTGTGAGAAAACAGTAAAAACTAAGATGATGTTTAATATCTCTGAGAATTCTTTCAGTGAAAGATATTTTAACTCATATTTTTTTATCTTATCTGAGTCAGGATCATGGAACAAAAATGATTGTAAAGATAAAAACTTTCTGTATCTTAATGCTGATTCAACAAATTCCACCAATGTAAATACTCTATATGAAGCAGAAAAATAATATTATTTCAATCAGAATCCTGGAAAATAGAGCTTATTTCTCATTCCTTAGAATTATATGGTCCTGGGGGACTAGAGAAGAAGGAGGAAGAGTAAGATGCAGAGATCACCTTCTGCCTCACAGATACATCAGAAATACACCTACACGTGGAACTGCTCCTATAGAACATCTACTGAATGCTGGCAGAAGACCTTGGACCTCCAAAAAGGCAAGAAACACCCCACATACCTGGGTAGAGCAAAAGAAAAAAGAATAAACAGAGACAAAAGAATAGGGACGGGACCTACACCAGTGAGAGGGAACTGTGAAGGAGGAAAGGTTTGCACACACTAGAAGCCCCTTCGTGGGCAGAGACTGTGGGTGGTGGAGGGGGAAAGCTTCAGAGCCATGAAGGAGAGTGCAGCAACAGTGTGTGGAGGGCAAAGCGGAGAGATTCCCACACAGAGGTTCAGTGCCGACCAGCACTCACCAGCCCGAGAGGCTTGTCTGCTCACCCACTGGGGAGGGAGGGGGCTGGGAGCTCAGGCTCAGTCTTCGGTCGGATCGCAGGGAGAGGACTGGGGTTGGCAGAGTGAAAACAGCCTGAAGGGGTTAGTGCACCACGGCTAGCCTGGAGGGAGTCCAGGAGAAGTCTGGAGCTGCCGAAGAGGCAAGAGACCTTTTCTTCCCTCTTTGCTTCCCGGGGCACAAGAAGAGGGGCATAAGCATGCCGCTTAAAGGAGCTCCAGACACGGGCGTGGAGCTGCCAAAGAGAGAGGAGACTTTTTCTTGCCTCTTTGTTTTCTGGTGCGCGAGGAGAGGGGCTTAAGCGCACCACATAAAGGAACTCCAGAAACGGGTGTGAGCTGCGGCTGTCGGCGCAAACACCAGAGACGGGTGTGGGATGCTAGGGTTGCTGCTGCTGCCACCAAAAAGCCTGTGTGCGAGAACAGGTCACTCTCCACACCTCCCTTCCTGGGAGCCTGTGCAGCCCGCCACTGCTGGAGTCCGGGGATCCAAGGACAGCTTCCCCAGGAGAACGCACGGCATGCCTCTGGCTGGTGCAGCATCACGCCAGACTCTGACACTGCAGTCTCGCCCCGTATCCATGCCCTTCCCTCCCCTCGGCCTGAGTGAGCCAGAGCCCCTGAATCAGCTGCTCCTTTAACCCCGTCCTGTCTGAGCAAAGAGCAGATGCCCTCTGACGACTTATGCGCAGAGATGGGGCCAAGCCCAAAGCTGAAAACCAGGAGCTGTGCAAACAAAGAAGAGAGGGGGAGGTCTCTCTCAGCGGACTCAGAAGCAGTGGATTAAAGCTCCACAATCAACTTGAAGTGCTCTGCATTCTGTGGAAAACCTGAATAGACAGTGAAATATCCCAAGTTGAGGAAGTGGATTTGGGGAGCAAGATATATTACTATTTTCCCCTTTTTTACTTTTTGTGAGTACGTATGTGTGTGCTGCTATGTGACATTTTGTCTGTATAGCTTTGCTTTCACCATTTGCCCTAGGGTTCTGATTGACCTGTATTTTTTAAATATTTTTCTTCTTAATAATTATTTTTTATTTTACTAACTGTATTTTTTCCTACTTCATTTTGTCGTCTTCCTGTCTTTCTCCCTTCCTTCCTCCCTTCCTTCCTCCCTTCCTTCCTTCCTTCCTCCCTTCCTTCCTCCCTTCATTCCCCCCTTTCTTCCTCTCTTCCTTCCTTCCTTTCTTGCTTTCCTCCTTCTTTCATTTCTTCCTTCCTTTCTGCCTCCCTTCCTTCCTTTCTTCCCTTATTTCCTCCCGTCCTTCCTCCCTACTTTCCTCCCTTCCTTCCATCCTTTCTTCCTCCCTTCCTTCCTCCCTTTCTTCCTCTCTTCCTTCCTTCCTTCCTTTCTTGCATTCTTCCTTCCTTCATTTCTTCCTTTCTTCCTTCCTTCCTTCCTCCATTCCTTCCTTCCATTCTTTCTTTCCTTTCTAATTTTTCTCCCTTTTATTTTGAGCCGTTAGGATTAGAGGCTCTTGGTGCTCCAGCCAGGCATCAGGGCTGTGTCTCTCAGGTAGGAGAACCAACCTCAGGACACAAATCCACAAAAGACCTCCCAGCTCCATGCAATATCAAATGGTGAAAATCTCCCAGATATCTCCATCTCAACACCAAGACCCAGTGTCATTCAAGGAGCAGCAACGTACAGTGCTGGACATCCTATGCCCAACAAATAGCAAGACAGGACTACAGCCCCAGCCATTAGCATAAAGGCTGCCTAAAATCATAATAAGGATACCAACATCCCAAAACACACTACCAGACGTGGACCTGCCTACCAGAAAGACAAGATCCAGCCTCATTCACCGGAACATAGGCATTAGTCCCCCCAACTAGGAAACCTACTCAACCCACTGAACCAACCTTAGCCACTGGGGACAGACAAAAAAAAAAGGGAACTATGAACCTGCAGCATGAAAAAAGAAGACACCAAACACAGTGAGATAAGCAAAATGAGAATACAGAAAAACACACAGCAGTTGAAGGAGCAAGATAAAAACCCACCAGACCTAACAAATAAAGAGGAAATAGGAAGTCTACCTGAAAAAGAATTCAGAATAATGATAATAAAGATTATTCAAAATCTCGGAAATAGAATAGACAAATTGCAAGAAACAGTTAACAAGGACCTAGAAGAAATAAAGAGGAAGGAAGCAATGTGAGCAACAAAATAAATGAAGTTAAAAATACTCTAGATGGGATCAATAGCAGAATAACTGAGGCAGAAGAACGGATAAGTGACCTGGAAGATAAAATAGTGGAAATAACTACTGCAGAGCAGAAGAAAGAAAAAAGAATGAAAAGAACTGAGGACAGTCTCAGAGACATCTGGAACAATATTAAATGCACCAACATTTGAATTATAGGGGTCCCAGAAGAAGAAGAGAAAAAGTAAAGGACTGAGAAAATATTTGAAGAGATTAGAGTTGAAAACTTCCCTAATACAGGAAAGGAAATAGTCAATCAAAGCCAAGAAGCACAGAGAGTCCTATACAGGAAAAATCCTAGGAGAAACATGCCAAGACACATAATAATCAAACTTTCAAAAATTAAATACAAAGAAAACATATTAAAAGCAACAAGGGACAAAAAACAAATAACACACAAGGAATCCCCATAACCTTAACATCTGATTTTTCAGGAGAAACTCTACAAGCCAGAAGGAAGTAGCAGGATATATTTAAAGTGATGAAGGAAAAAAACTTATAACCAAGATTACTCTACCCAGCAAGGATCTCATTCAGATTTGATGGAGAAATTAAAACCTTTACAGACAAGCAAAAGCTGAGAGAGTTCAGCACCACCAAACCAGCTTTACAACAAATGCTAAAGGAACTTCTCTAGGCAAGAAACAGAAGAGAAGGAAAAGACATACAAGAATAAACATGAAACAATTAAGTAAATGGTAATAGGAACATACATGTTGATAATTACCTTAAATGTAAATGGATTAAATGCTCCCACCAAAAGATATAGACTGGCTGAATGGATACAAAAGCAGGACCCATATATATGCTGTCTACAAGAGACCCACTTCAGACCTAGGAACACATACACACTGAAAGTGAGGGGATGGAAAAAGATATTCCATGTAAATGGAAATCAGAAGAAAGCTGGAGTAGCAATTCTCATTTCAGACAAAATAGACTTTAAAATAAAAATGGGGCTTCCCTGGTGGCACAGTGGTTGGGAGTCCACCTGCTGATGCAGGGGACACAGGTTTGTGCCCCGGTCTGGGAAGATTCCACATGCCACGGAGCGGCTGGGCCGGTGAGCCATGGCCACTGAGCCTGTGCGTCCAGAGCCTGTGCTCCGCAACGGGAGAGGCCACAGCAGTGAGAGGCCCCCATACTGCAAAAAATAAATAAATAAATAAATAAATAAATAAAATAAAAACGATTACAAGAGACAAAGAAGTACAGTACATAATGATCAAGGGATGTATCCATAAAGAAGATATAACAATTGTAAATTTTTATGCCCCTAACATAGGAGCACCTCAATAGGTAGACAAATACTAACAGCCATAAAAGGGGAAATCAACTAACACAATCATAGTAGGGGACTTTAACACCCCACTTTCACCAATGGACAGATCATCCAAAATGAAAATAAATAAGGAAACACAAGCTTTAATTGATATATTACACAAGATGGACTTAATTGATATTTATAGGACATTCCATCCAAAAACAACAGAATACATATTTTTCTCAAGGGCTCATAGAACATTCTCCAGGATAGTCCATATACTGGGTCACAAATCTAGCCTTGGTAAAATGAACAAAACTGAAATCATATCAAGTATCTTTTCTGACCACAATGCTAGGAGTCTAGATATCAATTACAGGAAAAGATCTGTAAAAAATACAAACACATGGAGGCTAAATAATACACTAGTTAATAACGAAGTGATCACTGAAGAAATCAAAGAGAAAATCTAAAAATACTTAGAAACAAATGACAATGGAGAAATGACAACCCAAAAACCTATGGGATGAGGCAAAAGCAGTTCTAAGAGGGAAGTTTATAACAATAGAGTCCTACCTTAAGAAACAAGAAATAACTTGAATAAACAACCTAACTTTGCACTTAAAGCAATTAGAGAAAGAAGAACAAAAAAACCCCAAATTTAGCAGAAGGAAAGAAATCATAAAGATCAGATCAGAAATAAATGAAAAAGAAATGAAGGAAACAATAGCAAAGATCAATAAAGTAAAACCTGGTTCTTTGAGAAGATAAATAAAATTGATAAACCATTAGCCAGACTCATCAACAACAAAAGGGAGAAGACTCAAATCAATAGAATTAGAAATGAAAAAAGAGATGTAACAACTGACACTGCAGAAATACAAAAGATAATTAGAGATTACTACAAAAAACTGTATGGAAATAAAGTGTACAAGCTGGAAGAAATGGACAAATTCTTAGAAATGCACAAGCTGCCAAGACTGAACCAGGAAGAAATAGAAAATATAAACAGACCAATCACAAGCACTGAAATGGAAACTGTGATTAAAAATCTTCCAACAAACTAAAGACCAGTACCATATGGCTTCACAGGTGAATTCTATCAGACATTTAGAGGACAGCTAACACCTATCTTTCTCAAACTCTTCCAAAAGATAGCAGAGGGTGGAACACACCCAAACTCATTCTATGAGGTGACAATAAGCCTGATACCAAAAACAGACAGAGATGTCACAAAGAAAGAAAACTACAGGCCAATATCACTGATGTACATAGATGCAAAAATCAAAAACAAAACACTAGCAAAGAGAATCCAACAGCACATTAAAAGGATCATACACTATGATAAAGTGGGGTTTATTCCAAGAATGCAAGGATTCTTCAATATACGCAAAGCAATCAATGTGATACACCATATCAACAAACTGAAGAAGAAAAACCAAATGATCATCTCAATAGATGCAGAGAAAGCATTTGACAAAATTCAACACCCATTTATGATAAAAAACCTGCAGAAAGTAGACATAGAGGGAGCTTTCCTCAATATAGTAAAGGCGATATATGACAAAACTGCAGCCAGCATCATTCTCAATGGTGAAAAACTCAAACCATGTCCACTAAGCTCAGGAACAAGAAAAGGTTGCCCACTCTCACCACTCTTATTCAACATAGTTTTGGAAGTTCTAGCCACAGCAATCAGAGAAGAAAAAGAAATAAAAGGAATCCAAATCAGAAAAGAAGAAGTAAGCTGTCACTGTTTGCAGATGACATGATACTATACATAGAGAATACTAAGGATGCTACCAGAAAACTACAAGATCTAATCAATGAATTTGGTAAAGTAGCAGGATACAAAATTAATGCAGAGACATCTCTGGCATTCTTATAAACTAATGATGAAATATCTGAGAAGGAAATTGAGAAAACACTCCCATTTATTATTGAAACAAAAAGAATAAAATATCTAAGAATAAACCTACCTAAGGAGACAAAAGACCTGTATGCAGAAAACTATGAGACACTGATGAAAGAAATTAAAGATGATACAAATAGGTGGAGAAATATACCATTTTCTTGGATTGGAAGAATCAAAATTGTGAAAATGAATATACTACCGAGAGCAACCTACAAATTCAATGCAATCCCTATCAAACTACCACTGACATTTTTTACAGAACTAGAACAAAAAATTTCACAATTTTTGTGGAAACACAAAAGGCCCCAAATAGCCAAAGCAATCTTGAGAACGAAAAATGGAGGTGGAGGAATCAGGCTCCCTGACTTCAGACTATATTACAAATCTACAGTAATCAAGACAGTATGGCACTGGCACAAAAACAGAAATATAGATCAATGGAACAGGATAGAGAGCCCAGAGATAAACCCACACACATATGGTCACCTTATCTTTGATAAAGTAGGGAAGGATATACAATGGAGAAAAGACAGCCTCTTCAATAAGTGGTGCTGGGAAAACTGGACAGGTACATGTAAAAGTATGAATTTAGAACACTCCCTAACACCATACACAAAAATAAACTCAAAATGGGTTAAAGACCTAAATGTAAGGGCAGACACTATCAAACTCTTAGAGGAAAACATAGGCAGAACACTCTATGACATAAATCACAGCAAGATCCTTTTAGACCCACCTCCTAGAGAAATGGAAATAAAAGCAAAAATAAACAAATGGGACCTAATGAAACTTTAAAGCTTTTGCACAGCAAAGGATACCATAAACAAGACCAAAATACAACCCACAGAATGGGAGAAAATATATGCAAATGAAACAACTCACAAAGGATTAATCTCCAAAATTTATAAGCAACTCATGCAGCTCAATAACAAAAAAACAAACAACCCAATCCAAAAATAGGCAGAAGAACTAAATAGAAATTTCTCCAAAGAAGATATACAGATTGCCATCAAACACATGAAAGAATGCTCAACATCTTTAATCATTGGAAAATTGCAAATCAAACTACAATGAGATATCATCTCACACCAGTCAGAATGGCCATCATCAAAAAATCTAGATACAATAAATACTGGAGAGGGTGTGGAGAAAAGGGAACACTCTTGTACTGCTGGTGGGAATGTAAACTGATACAGCCTCTATGGACAACAGTATGGAGGTTCCTTAAAAAACTAAAAATACAACTACCATACGACCCCACAGTCCCAGTACTGGGCAAATACCCTGAGAAAACCATAATTCAAAAAGAGTCATGTACCAAAATGTTCATTGCAGCTTTATTTACGATAGTCAGCATATGGAAACAACGTAAGTGTCCATCAAGAGATGAATGGATAAAGAAGATGTGGCAAATATATACAATGGAATATTACTCAGCCATAAAAAGAAATGAAACTGAGTTATTTGTAATGAAGTGGATAGACCTGGAGTCTGTCATACAGAGTGAAGTAAGTCAGAAGGAGAAAAACAAATGCCATATGCTAACACATATATATGGAATCAAAAAAATATATCATGAAGAGATTAGTGGTAGGACAGAATAAAACACAGACCTACTAGAGCATGGACTTGAGGATATGGGGAGGGGAAAGGGTAAGCTGTGATGAAGTGAGAGAGTGGCATGGACATATATACACTACCAAATGTAAAATAGATAGCTAGCGGGAAGCAGCCACATAGCACAGGGAGATCAGCTCTGTGCTGTGTGAGTACCTAGAGGGGTGGAATAGGGAGGGTCGGAGGGAGGGAGATGCAAGAGGGAAGAGATATGGGAACATATGTATATGTATAACTGATTCACTTTGTTGTAAAGCAGAAACTAACACACCATTGTAAAACAGTTATACTCCAATAAAGATGTTTAAAATAAATAAATAAATGTATACTTCATACCAACCAAAAAAAAAAAAAAAAAGTTATATATTGTCCTCTTCTTTAAGCAACAGGAAAGAATTACCAAGATGGCGGAGGAGTACGAGGATGTAGAGTACATCTCTCCCCACAGACAAGTCAAGAATACATCTACAAGTGGAACAATACACCACTAGCAGAGGACTTTAGACACCTAAAATAACAAGATCCCCACACAACTGGGTAGTATGAAAGAAAGAAAAAGGGAAAAGGAAGAGGAGAGGAAGCAGAATGGGACCTATGGCCCTGGAAGGGACCTGAAGGTGAGGAGAGGTTCCAACATCTGAGGAAACCCCCACATCAATGGGGAGATCAACAGCAACAGAGGGGAGCTTCAGAGGCTCAGAAGAGAGCCCAGAAACGTCTGTGGCAGTCAGGACAGAATGAGAGCTACACAGATGGTCCATGCCACAGGAATGTGCACCCAGCCTGAAGCAGGTGTCCGCTGGTGCACATGGGCCTGGGTGCTGGAATGTGTAGTTTGGAGAGCAGACCCAGGGAGGTGACAGCTGTTGGTTGTGAGGAGACAGCCTGAGGGGACAGAAGTGAGGAGCTCCACTACTAGGAATGCTCAGGGGGCAAGCCCAGACCCCACCACAGAAGCAAAGCACCATATTTGAGTGACATGCAAAGGGCAGGGCCGCCATTTCAGCCTCTCTCCTCATGTGCCAGCTCCTGCCTCCACAAGAATTAGGGAGGACTCCCAGCAGAGCCAACTAGGGTGACCCTGCCATCGCCTCCTCTGTCCCACCCAAACCTGGGCAATATGCTTGCCCTGATAGACACCTGATGAGCTCTCACACTGCAATCCCTACCCCAGCACTCTCATGCTTGGGTGGCCCACTGACACCAATCACCTCCTGAAGGAGTTGCACATTCCAATCTCTAGGCCAGGCCCCTCTCACCTGGATGGCCTGCTCCCCCTGAATGCTGTCTCAGCTCTTTCCTGTCTGATGGGCTCATGTGCTCCTGCAACATCTGGAGCGTACTCTGGTGGGAAGAGCAAAGGCAGAGGGTGGAGGTGGAAACCACAGCTGAGCACCAGGGGTCATGTGACTAAGGAAGAAGAGCTGAAATCTCTCCTCGCAGCTGCACGAAACACAGAGTTACATCTCCACTGACACCTTCCTAAATTCAGTGCCTGTGAAATATCTGAAAGACAACACGTGCTCCTGCAGCTGGGACAGGTCTGGCTTTAGCAGCTCTGGGCTCTGTGGGCATGCACATGTGGGGGTGGGCTAGGCCAGAGTCTGAGTTGCCTCCATAGCTCACACAGTGGGTCCATGTGCACGACTACTGCAGTCCAGGGACCTGACCTCAGAGGATCAGCACTGGTGACCTGGTATGAAAAAATGTCTGAGAGTTGCCAGGGCCAATTGCTGGCATATTTAGAGTTAAGGTGGGACCGAGAGCAGTGCCAACAACAGTGTACTTTGTGAGCCCACACAACAGGTGAAAGATGACACAACAGACCACATTCACAAGTGAACACTCCAGTGGAGGAATACTCAGTGGCTTCTCTCCCAGTGGGAGTGCTCCAATCCTACCTACCTCACACCACAGATCAAAAACACAGCTAAGAAACAGATCTGGGGACCTCTACTCCAACAACTACGGAGGAGACCCCACCCCTAACAGAACAAAGGGGAGGGCCTGCTCAATATCCAGGGAAGGTTCTGATCACCACAACACCAGTCAAACCCCTTATCAAGAGGATAATGGCACAAGCCTCTGGACCAATCTCACCCACCAGGGAGCAGACAGCAGAAGCAAGAGGAACAATGATTGTGCAGCCTGTCGAAAGGAGATCACAAACATAGTGAGTTTGACAAAATGAGAAGACAAGGAAATATGTTGTAGATGAAGGAACAAGATAGAAACCTACAAGAACAACTAAATGGAGAGGAGACAGGCAATATACCTGAAAAATAATTCAGAGTAATGATAGTAAAGATGATCAAAGATCTCAGAATAAGAATGGAGACACAGATCTAGAAGACACAAGCAGTGTTTAACAAAGACCTAGAAGAACTAAAGAACAAACAAACAGAGATGAACAATACAATAACTGAAATGAAAAATACACTAAAAGGAATCAACAGCAGAATAACTGAAGCAGAAGAATGGATAAGTGACCTAGAAGACAGGATGGTGGAAATGTCTGCTGAAGCACAGAATAAAGAAAAAAGAGTGAAAAGAAATGAGGACAGTCTCAGAGACCTCTGGGACAACATTAAATGCACAAACATTCAAATTATAGGGGTCCCAGAAGAAGAAGAAACAAAGAAAGGGCCTGAGAAAATATTTGAGAGATTATAGTCAAAAACTTTCCTAATATGGGAAGGAAATAGTCACCCAAGTCCAGGAAGTGCAGAGAGTCCCATACAGAATAAACCCAAGGAGAAACACACCAAGACACATATAAATCAAACTAATAAAAACTTTAAATACAAAGAAAAATATTAAAAGCAACTAGGGAAAAGCAACAAATAACAAACAAAGAAATCCCCATAAGGTTATCAGGTGATTTTTCAGCAGAAACTCTGCAGGTCAGAAGGGAGTGTCATGATATATTTAAAGCAATCAAAGGGAGAAAACTACAACCAAGAGGACTCTACTCAGCAAGGCTCTCATTCAGATTCTATGGAGAAATCAAAAGCTTTACAAGCAAACAAAAGGTAAGAGAATTCAGCATCACCAAACCAGCTTTACAAAAAATGCTAAAGGAACTTTTCTAGGTGGGAAACACGGGAGAAGAGAAAAAAAGAGGAAGGGAAGAAAAAAGACCTACGAAAACAAACCCAAAACAATTAAGAAAATGACAAAAGGAACACACATATTGATAATGACCTTAAATGTAAATGGATTAAATGGTCCAACCAAAAGACATAGACTGGCTGAATGGATACAAAAACAAGACCCATATATATGCTGTCTACAAGAGACTCACTTCAGATCTAGGGCCACATATAGACTGAAAGTGAGGGGATAGAAAAAGATAATCCATGCAAATGGAAACCAAAAGAAAGCTGGAGAAGCAATACTCATATCATACAAAATAGACTTTAAAATAAAGACTGTTATCAGAGAAAAGGAAGGACACTACATAATGATCAAGGGATCAGGACACTACATAATGATCAAGGGATCAATGCTAGAAGAATCTATAACAATTATAAATATGTATGCACCCAACATAAGAGCACCTCAATACATGACAAGTGCTAACAGCCATAAAAGGGGAAATAGAGAGTAACACAATAATAGTGGGAGATTTTAACACCCTCACTTACACCAATGGACAGATCATCCAGACAGAAAATTAATAAGGAAATGCGAACCTTAAAGGACACATTAGACCAGATAGGCTTAACTGATATTTATAGGACATTCCATCCAAAAGCAACAGAATACACTTACTTCTCAAGTGCAGTGG
Organism: Kogia breviceps; assembly: GCF_026419965.1. Classification (NCBI taxonomy): domain Eukaryota; kingdom Metazoa; phylum Chordata; class Mammalia; order Artiodactyla; family Physeteridae; genus Kogia; species Kogia breviceps. The sequence goes on from NC_081328.1 coordinate 30,101,221, forward strand.
AACATTCTCCAGGATACATCACATCTTGGGTCACAAATCAAGCCACAGTAAATTTAACAAAATTGAAATCATATCAAGCACCTTTTCTGACCACAACACCATGATATTAGAAATAAACTACAGGGGGAAAAAACTGTAAGAAAACACAAACACATGGAGGCTAACCAATATGTTACTAAATAACAAATGGATCACTGAAGAAATCAAAGAGGAAATCAGAAAATACCTAGAGACAAATGACAGCAAAAACACGATGATCCAAAACCTATGGGACACAGCAAAACAGTTCTAAGAGGGAACTTTATAGCAATACAATATTACTTCAGGAAACAAGAAAAAAATCTCAAATAAACAACCTAACATTACACCTAAAGCAACTAGAGGAAGAAGAACAAACAAAACCTGAAGTTAGTAGAAGGAAAGTAATCACAAACATCAGAGCAGAAATAAAGGAAATACAGACAAAGAAAACAATAGCAAAGATCAATGAAACTAAAAGCTTGTTCTTTGGGAAAATAAGCATAATTGATGATCCTTTAGTCACACTCATCAAGAAAAAAAAGGGAGAGGATTCAAGTCAACAAAAGTAGAAAAGAAAAATGAGAAGTTTAAATGGACACCCCACATATACGTAGGATCATGAGACAAAACCACAAATAACTATATGCCAATAAAATGGACAACCAAGAAAAGATGGACAAATTGTGAAAATGGTGACAGCTACCAGGTCTGAAAGAGGAAGAAACAGAAAATATGAACAGACTAATCTCAATTACTGAAATTGAAACTGTGATTAAAAATCTTCCTACAGGGCTTCCCTGGTGGTGCAGTGGTTGATAGTCCACCTACCAATGCAGGGGACACAGGTTCATGCCCCGGTCTGGCAAGATCACACATGCTGTGGAGCAGCTGGGCCCATAAGCCATGGCTGCTGAGCCTGAACTTTTGGAGCCTGTGCTCCACAATGGGAGAGGCCACAACAGTGAGAAGCTCGCATACGGAAAAAAAAAAAAAATCTTCCCACAAACAAAAGTTCAGGACCAAATGGCTTCACATATGAATTCTATCAAACATTTGGAGAAGAGTTAATAACTACCTTACTGAGACTCTTCCAAAAATTTTCAGAGGAAGGACCTCTCCCAAGCTCATTCTATGAAGTCACCATCACCCTGATACCTAAACCAAAGGCATCATATAAAAAGAAATTACAGGTCAATGTCTCTGACAAACATGATGCAAAAATCCTTAACAAAATACTAGCAAACCGAATCCAACAGCACGTTAAATGGATCATACACCATGATCAAGTGGGATTTATCCAGGTATGTAAGGATTTTTCAATATTCACAAATCAACCAGTGTGATACACCACATCAACAAATTGAGGAATAAAAATCATTGTTCCTCTTGTAGATGTATTCTTGATTTGTCTGTGGGGAGAGATGTACTCTACATCCTCCTACTCCTCTGCCAAGTTCATAATTCTCCTTCACTTTCTATTGCTCATTTGTGAAACTAATTAAAGAAGACTGTAAGTTCATCTGTCCAAGCCCACATAACACATGAGAGGTAAGTTCTGGTTATTACAGAAATCACCATTTCTTTCACAATCAATCATCACCTAGTGTTCAATATCTGTGCTAAACATGTAGTCAGAAATCATATGTGTCAGGCAAAAGCTGAGGTTTTTAGTTGAAACACAGAAGCCAGAAAAATACATAAAAGTGTTGACTACATTCTCCTCCCAGTTGCCAAGCACTGATTTGTCAGTTATCTGAGACTGCAAGGCAGTCTCGGAGCTCAGCTTAAATAAGATTACAGCACTTAATTGTAAATATTACAGCTCACAAATTGAAACATCTAATTTTAATTAGATTCTTTGTAGCTGTATGTCTTGAATGCGATTTAGCTCAATAAATCACAACCTCCCAGTGTTTTTATTGTTGCTTTCTCATCTCCTAGTGCATGGGTTAAACTTATATATTATGTTTGGTTGATAGAAACATGGGTTGGCTTGCTGATTTGCTAGTCCTACCAGTGAGTTTATGAAATGATATATTATTCATTCTGAGGCTCAGTTTCCTCTTTATTAAGCTGTTGCAAAACCAGATATCCATGTACCCACTTTTCAGCAAAAGGCTCAAAACCCTATTTCTTTCTCTATATTTGGGAAATAGGGTCTCCATTGAGAAGCATAACATTAAAGTTCATTAAGTTTCTGAAACTAGAAAAGTATGTTAATGACAAAATATCATTTTAGGGTCATCAGATTTTCTTTAAAAAAATGCTCTTCATTAATTAATTAATTCATTCATTCATTAGTTTAGTTGATAAGTCTTGAACATCTACTGTATATGTAACACTGTTGCACCTGGAGTTCTCAGTCAAATTAATTGTGTTCTGCTTTCATGGAGCTTATGATTCAATTGGAGAGACAAAAAGTTAAACAAGCAATGCTATGAAATGAGAGTTTAGAATGTAATAGAAGCAGCTAAGCCCCTAGTTAGAGGAGAGGGGTTTCCACAATGCAATGAGGAAAAGAGAGATAAGGACATTTTTAAATTGCATGGAGTTAGCCACAAGTACCTATTGATAACTTTAAAGAGAAAACCTCAGTGGAATAATGAATGTTAAAATACAACTCAAATGGTTTAAAATTGATTTAGTAGTTAGGAAATGAAAACAAAAATATTGACAAATATTTTAAGAGATTTAGGAGTAAATGGAAGAAAAATAAATAGTGTGCTAGTTAATGTGAGAAATGAAGAATGTTTTGAGTTTGTGATCATTTATAAAATACTTTTCAGGATGGAGAACATGATTAGAAATTGTAAAGTATTATAAAAGTCAGTATTACAAAGGCAGTGAGTGGTTACATTAAGAAATATAAATTGGCAAAAATAATTTTTTGTAATGGTCACCTATAATCCTACTTCTTATATTTAAACACTAGTATCATTTTGGTGCCTTATCTTGTAGTTTAATATATATACATAAATATGTATAACTGATTTAGTTTGTTGTAGAGGGAAAACTAACACACTATTGTAAAACAATTATACTCCAATAAAGATGTTAAAAAAATATATATATATATATATATACACAAATAAACACACATATACACATGTGAGTAATTTTAATTAATATCAGTTCATTCCATACATATTGTTTTGTAACATTTTTTCCAGGGAAAAATATATACTGAAAATCTTTCCAGGTGAATAAATGTACACACTTATTCTTTAAAACTACATATAATCTTTTCTGATATATTTAGTCACAACCTATTTTTATCATATTCTGTAATAAAAATTAAGATATTTTAATTGTTCATAAATATAAACAATAGAGTTATGAAATGTGCACTGTGATTATTTCATTGAGATAATTACATATTTGTCCAATTTTTTCTTCAGGATAAATTTCTAAAGGTATGTTAGATTTTGCACTAAAATTTTGCACTGAGTTTGAACACTTACTCTAGGGTTGCCACAAGGGATATACTCTGAGAAAGATAATAACAAAGTAACTAAACCCAGATTCAGACTGAGTTAGAGCCAACTATGCTTGGGAAAGATAGCAGGTCAATACTGTAAAAGAGTACTTGAGCACTTGGGAAGTTACAGAAATCCTATCCATGGCTATAGAAGAGAAGTAGGTAAACAGCTAATTAACTAAGGTGCAGTAGAAAGAAGACAATACTAGGGAGAGATTAGAAGGTCAAGCTGGTATTGATATCTGTGAAATGTGGAACTTGCAGAGTGTCCTGTGTGAGGAGCTGATTTGACTGTATTGTAGTTAAAAAATTGTAATTCATCTGGAAGCCTGGTAGATTGGCTACTTTTTACCAGGTCAGCTGGGGAAAAGCTAAGCAATTGACCACACTGGTTAAGCTGACACAAAGATGAGGGAAATACAACAAAAATGAAACCTATGTTTCTGAACTACCAGCATCACTTTCTAGTGTTTCAAGTTAGACAATGATCATGACTTTGCTTTCTCTCCCACAGAAGCTCATAACTAGCAAAGGAAGTTGTCTAGCAGTCATTGTAGTATAACAAAGGTATATACTTAAAATTAAAAACATAAATTAATCAGAACAACAACAATAAACTTCAGGATAAAATTATTTTATATTTGATATATCCATTTATTTTAATTGTTAAAACTAATTAAAATATGTTAAAAATAAAGATGTGCTGCTATTTTCAAAATGCATTTCTGAAGTTACATTAGTTCAGAATGGATGCAGAGGTGGTGAATTTATGGGACTGGTGGTGGTTGATGAGTTTTGATACTCTATCAAACTGCTTTACTCTGTGTTTAACAAACAAGACCAGCAGGACAATATTTTGTGTTTGTTGAAGGTTTTTAAACTTTACATTTCTTTAATTTTTTTCCCACATAGTGGAATAGCATAATAGTGTGAATATTTGAGTTTTTGTAAAAATCCAAGGGTGATCTTTATTTTAAAATAATCATAATATAAATACTGAGAAGGACCTTAGATTGGGGTCCTTAACTTTTATTTGTGTAATATGTAAGGCTTAATAACTTGAGGAAGTTCTGTTGAAGAAACAGTATAAGACGAGATTAGTTTTATGTCTCTTATTATATTCTTGAGTTTTTCTGACTATGTCATCTTATAATTTAGAGTCACTGCCCAGCTTATTCAGATCCTTTCTACAAATGATTAAAATTACTTCTTGTTAAATAATGTTCCTCTCTTTTTCATAAAATACATTTTAGAAGATAAGACCTGGAAATTTTTATATACTCTGTTTTCTATTCTTTATAAATTTGGCAAGTTAATTACAAAATAAATGAATAGAAATTTAGTTTTTAAACTTACTATGTACTTGATAATTGTGTAATTGGCTTTTTAAATTTTACTTTTGTTTTAAATTTTATTGTGGTAAGAACATCTAACATGAGATCTACCCTATTAACAAATTCTTAAGTATACAATAAATTAATGTTCACTATAAGTACAATGTTGTACAATAGATCTTTAGATCCTGCTTAACTGAAACTCTATGCATGTTTATTTGTAATTCCTCAATTTCCCCTCCCCCAGACCCTAGCAATGATCATTATATTCTTTGATTCTATGAATTTGACTATGTTATATACCTCATATAATTGGAACCACACAGTATGTTTTTCTATCTGAAACTGGATTCTTTCACTTAGCATAACCTCCTCAAGGTTCATCCATTTTATCTAATATTGCAGAATTGGTTCTTTTTTAAGGCTGAGTAGTGTTCTATTGCATACATATACCACATTTTCTTTATCCATTCATCTGTTATTTAGGTTATGTCTGTATCTTGGCTATTGTGAATTGTGCTGCAATAAATATAGGAGTGCTAATATCTCTCTGAGATCCTGATTTAGCTCAAGTTTTAATTTTTTGAGGAAACTCCATACTGTTTTCCATAGCAGCTACATGATTTTGCATTCCCACCAGCAGTGAGGAAGTGGTCCAGTCTCTCCATATATTTGCCAGCACTTGTCTTTTGTTTCTTTAATAATTGTGATCCTGATAGCTGTGAGGTGATACCTAACTGCAATTCTAATTTCCATTTCCCTGATGATTAGTGATGTTTAGCCTTTTTTTTTTTTTCATATATCTATTTGCCACTGCTATGTCTTCTATGGAGAAATGTGTTTTCAAGTCTTTAGTCAATTTTTAAATTGGTTTTTAGGTTTTTGTTTGCTTTTTGCTATTGAGTCATGGGAGTTCCTTATATATTTTAGAGATTAACCTCTTGTCAAATATATGGTTTACAAATATTATCTATTGTGTAGGTTGCCATTTCATTCTGTTTTCTTTGCTGTACAAAAGACTTTTAGTTTGATGTAGTTATATTTCTTTTTGTTTTTGATGTATATAGCTTTGGTGTCATATTCATGAAATCACTGTCAAGACCAATGCCATGAAGTTTCTCCCCTATGTTTACTTCTAAATAGTTTTTGGTTTCAAGCCTTAAATTCAAGTCTTTAATCAATTTTGAATTAATGTTTAAGTATGGTATAAGATAATGGTCCAGATAGGTAACAGGAAGATGGCAGAAGAGTAAGACATGGAGATCACCTTCCTCCCTGCAGATACATCAGAAATACATCTACACGTGAAACAACTCCTATGGAACACCCACTGAATGCTGGCAGAAGGTCTCAGACATTCCAAAAGGCAAGAAACTCCCCAAGTACCTGGGTAGGGCAAGAGAAAAAAGAATAAACAGAGACAAAGGAATAGGAATGGGACCTGCACAAGTGGGAGGGAGCTGTGATGGAGGAAAGGTTTCCACACACTAGAAGACCCTTCACAGGTGGAGACCGCGGGTGGCTGAGGGGTGAAACTTTGGAGCCGTGGAGGAGAGTGCAGCAACAGGGGTGCAGAGTGCAAAGCAGAGAGATTCCTGCACAGAAGATTGGTGCCTACCGGCAGCCTGAGAGGCTTGTCTGCTCACCCGCCAGGATGGGTGGACGCAGGGAGCTGAGGCTCAGGTTTCAGTCAGATCACAGCTAGAGGACTGGTGGCAGGAACACAGTCTGAAGGGATTAATGCACCATTGCTAACCGGTAGGGAGTCCACGAAAATGTCTGGACCTGTCAAAGAGGCAAGAGACTTTTTCTTCCCTCTTTGTTTCCTGGTGCACAAGAGAAAGGGAATAAGAGTGCTGCTTAAAGGAGCTCCAGAGATGGGTCCGAGCTGTGGCTGTCAGGGTGGACTGCAGAGATGGGCATGAGATGCTAAGACAACTGCTGTCACCAACAAGAAGCCTGTGTGTGAGCACAGGTCACTATCAACACCTCCCCTCCTGGGAGCCTGTGCAGCCCACTACTACCAGGGTCCCGTGATCCAGGGTCACCTTCCCCGGGAGAACACACTGCGTAACTCAGGCTGGTGCAATGTCACGCCGGCCTCTGCCACCACAAATCGACCCGCACTCCATGCCCCTCCCTCCCACCTGCCTGAGTGAGCCAGAGCCCCCAAATCAGCTGCTCCTTTAAGCTCATCCTGTCTGAGTGAAGAACAGATGCCCTCTAGAAAACTATACACAGAGGAGGGGCCAAATCCAAAGCTGAACCCCGGGAGCTGTGTGAACAAAGCAGAGAAAGAAAAATTTCTCCCAACAGCCTGAGGAGAAGTGGATTAAAACTCCAAAATCAACTTGATGTACCCTGCAATCATGGAAAACCTGAAAAGAAAATGAATCTCCCTAAGTTGTGGAGGTGGACTTTGAGAGCAAGATATATATTTTTTTGCTCTTTTCCTCTTTTTGTGAGTGTATATGTGTATGATTCTGTGTGAGATTTTGACTGTATAGCTTTGCTTTCACCAATCATCCTAGGGTTCTGTCAGTCCGTTTTTTTGTTTCCTTGTTTTTTTACTTAAAAAATTATTTTTCTTAATAATTATTTTTTACTTGAATTATTTTACTTTATTTTACTTTATCTTCTTTCTCTCTTTCTTTCTCTCACTCTCTTTCTCTCTCTTTCTTTCTTTCTTTCTTTCTTTCTTTCTTTCTTTCTTTCTTTCTTTCTTTCTTTCTTTCTTTCTTTCTACTTTTTCTCCCTTTTATTCTGAGACATGTGGATGAAAGGCTCTTGGTGCTGCAGTCAGGAATCAGTGCTGTGCCTCTGAGGTGGGAGAGCCAACTTCAGGACACTGGCCCACAAGAGACATCCCAGCTCCACATAATATCAAATGGCAAAAATCTCCCAGAGATCTCCATCTCAACACCAAGACCAGCTTCACTCAACGCCCAGAAAGCTACAATGCTGGACAACCTATGCCAAACAACTAGCAAGACAAGAACACATCCCCACCCATTAGCAGAGAGGCTGCCCAAAATCATAATGCCACAGACAACACAAAACACCACCAGATGTGCACCTGCCGACCAGAAAGACAAGATCCAGCCTTATCCACCAGAACACAGGCACTAGTCTCCTCAACCAGAAAGCCTACACAACCCACAGAACCAACCTTAGCCACTGGGGACAGATAATAAAACAATGGGAAATAAGAACCTGAAGCCTGTGAAAAGGAGACCCCAAACACAATAAGATAAGCAAAATGAAAAGACAGAAAAACACACAACAGATGAAGGAGCAAGATAAAACCCCACCTGACCTAACAAACGAATTGGAAATAGACAGTCTACCTAAAAAAGAATTCAGAATAATGATAGTAAAGATGATCCAAAATCTTGGATATAGAATAGAGAAAATACAAGAAACAGTTAAGAAGAAGAACTAAAGAACTAAGAACTAAAGAACTAAAGAAATAAAGAACAGTTAACTAGAAGAACTAAAGAGGAAACAGGCAAACAATGAACAACACAATAAATTAAATTTAAAATACTCTAGATGGGATCAATAGCAGAATAACTGAGGCAGAAGGACGGATAAGTGACCTGGAAGATAAAATAGTGGAAATAACTACTGCAGAGCAGAATAAAGAAAAAAGAATGAAAAGAACTGAGGACAGTCTCAGAGACCTCTGGGACAACATTAAATGCACCAACATTCGAATTATAGGGGTCCCAGAAGAAGAAGAGAAAAAAAAAGGGACTGAGAAAATATTTGAAGAGATTATCCTTGAAAATTTCCCTAATATGGGAAAGGAAAGAGTCAATCAAGACCAGAAAGCACAGAGAGTCCCATAAATGATAAATCCAAGGAGAAACACACCAAGACACATAATAATCAAACTGTCAAAAATTAAATACAAAGAAAACATATTAAAAGCAGCAAGGGAAAAACAACAGATAACACACAAGGGAATCCCCATAAGGTTAACAGCTGAACTTTCATCAGAAACTCTGCAGGCCAGAAGGCAGGGGCAGGACATATTTAAAGTAATGAAGGAGAAAAACATACAACCAAGATTACACTACCCAGCAAGGATCTCATTCAGATTTTTTGGAGAAATTAAAACCTTTACAGACAAGCAAAAGCTGAGAGAGTTCAGCACCACCAAACTAGCTCTACAACAAATGCTAAAGGAACTTCTCTAGGCAAGAAACACAAGAGAAGGAAAAGACCTACAAGAACAACCCGAAACAATTAAGTAAATGGTAATAGGAACACACATATCAATAATTACGTTAAATGTAAATGGATTAAATATTCCCACCAAAAGACACAGACTGGCTGAATGGACACAGAAACAAGACCCATATATATGCTGTCTACAAGAGTCCCACTTCAGACCTAGAGACACATACAGACTGAAAGTCAGGTGATGGAAAAAGATATTCCATGCAAATGGAAATCAAGGGAAAGCTAGAGTAGCAATTGTCATATCAGATAAAATAGAGTTTAAAATAAAGATCATTACAAGAGAAAAAGAAGGACACTACATAATGATCAAGGGATCGATCCATGAAGAAGATATAACAATTATAAATATTTATGCACCCAACATAAGAGCACCTCAATACATAAGGCAAATACTAACAGCCATAAAAGGAGAAATCGACAGTAACACTTTCATAGTAGGGGATTTTAACACCCTACTTTCACCAATGGACAGATCATCCAAAATGAAAATAAATAAGGAAACACAAGCTTTAAATGATACGTTACAGAAGATGGACTTAATTCATATTTATAGGACATTCCATCCAAAAACAACAGAATACACATTTTTCTCAAGAGCTCATTGAACATTCTCCAGGATCGATCATATCTTGTGTCACAAATCAAGCCTTGGTAAATTTAATATAATTGAAATTGTATCAAGTATCAATTCCAACTACAATGCTGTGAGATTAGATATCAATTACAGGAAAAGATCTGTAAAAAATACAAACACATGGAAGCTAAACAATACACAACTTAATAACAAAGTGATCACTGAAGAAATCAAAGAGGAAATCAATAAATACCTAAAACAAATGACAATGGAGACATGACGACCCAAAACCTATGGGATGCACCAAAAGCAGTTCTAAGAGGGAAGTTTATAGCAATACAATCCTAGCTTAAGAAACAGGAAACATTTCAAATAAACAACCTAACCTTGCACCTAAAGCAATTAGAGAAAGAATAAAAAAACACCAAAGTTAGCAGAAGGAAAGAAATCACAAAGATCAGATCAGAAATAAATGAAAAAGAAATGAAGGAAACAATATCAAAGATCAATAAAGCTAAAAGCTGGATCTTTGGGAACATAAACAAAATTGCTAAACCATTAGCCACACTCATCAAAACAAAAAAAGAGAGAAGACTCAAATCAATAGAATTCGAAATGAAAAAGGAGAAGTAACAACTGACACTGCAGAAATACAGAAGATCATGAGAGATTACTACAAGCAACTCTATGCCAATAAATTGGACAACCTGGAAGAAATGGACAAATACTTAGAAATGCACAACCTTCGAAGGCTGAACCGGAAGAAATAGAAAATATGAACAGACCAATCACAAGCACTGAAATAGAAACTGTGATTAAAAATCTTCCATCAAACAAAAACCCTGAACCAGATAGCTTCACAGGCGAATTCTATCAAACATTTAGAGAAGAGCTAACACCTATTCTTCTCAAACTCTTCCAAAATATAGCAGAGGGAGGAACACTCTGAAACTCATTCTATGAGGCCACCATCACCCTGATACCAAAACCAGACAAAGATGTCACAAAGAAAGAAAACTACAGCCCATTTCACTGATGAACATAGATGCAAAAATCCTCAACAAAGTACTAGCAAACAGAATCCAGCAGCACATTAAAAGGATCATACATCATGATCAAGTGGGGTTTATTCCAGGAATGCAAGGATTCTTCAATATATGCAAAAATCAATCAATGTGATACACCATATTAACAAATTGAAGGAGAAAAACCATATGATCCTCTCAATAGATGCAGAGAAATCTTTTGACAAAATTCAACACCCATTTATGATAAAAACCCTGCAGAATGTAAGCATACAGGGAACTTTCCTCAATATAATAAAGGCCATATATGACAAACCCACAGCCAACATTGTCCTCAATGGTGAAAAACTGATACAATGTCCACTAATATCAGGAACAAGACAAGGTTGCCCACTCTCACCACTCTTATTCAACATAGTTTTGGAAATTCTAGGCATAGCAATCAGAGAAGAAAAAGAAATAAAAGAATTCATATTGGAAAAGAAGAAGTAAGGCTCTCACTGTTTGTAGGTGACATGATACTATACATAGAGAATCCTAAAGATGCTGCCAGACAACTATTAGAGATAATCAATGAATCTGGTAAAATAGCAGGATAAAAAATGAAAGCACAGAAATTTCTAGCATTCCTATACACTAATGATGAAAATTCTGAAAATTAATTTAAGAAAACACTCCCATTTACCATTGTAGCAAAAAGAATAAAATATCTAGGAATAAACCTACCTAAGGAGAAAAAAGATGTGTATGCAAAGATACAAACAGATGGAGCAATATACCATATTCTTTGAATCAAAGAATCAACATTGTGAAGATGATTTTACTACCCAAAACAATCTACAGATTCAATTCAATATCTATCAAACTACCAATGGCATTTTTCACAGAGCTAGAATAAAAAATTTCACAATGTGTATGGAAACACAATAGACCCCGAATAGCCAAAGCAATCTTGAGAATGCAAAATGGAGCTGGAGGAATCAGGCTCCCTGATTTCAGACTATACTACAAAGCTACAGTAATCAAGACAGTATGGTACTGGCACAAAAACAGAAATATAGATCAATGGAACAGGATAGAAAGCCCAGAGATAAACCCATGCAAATATGGTCACCTTATCTTTGATAAAGGAGGCAAGAATGTACAGTGGAGAAAAGACAGCTTCTTTAATAAGTGGTGCTGGGAAACCTGGACAGGTACATGTAAAAGTATGAGATTAGAACACTCCTTAACATGATACACAAAAATAAGCTCAAAATTTATTAAAGACCTAAATGTAAGGTCAGACACTATCAAACTTTTAGAGGAAAACTTGGTTGGAACACTCTTTGACATCAATCACAGCAAGATCCTTTTTGACCCACCTCCTAGAGAAATGGAAATAAAAACAAAAATAAACAAATGGACCTAATGAAACTTAAAAGCTTTTGCACAGCAAAGGAAACCATAAACAAGACCAAAAGACAACCCTCAGAATGGGAGAAAATATTTGCAAATGAAGCAACTGACAAAGGCTTAATATCCAAAATTTACAAACAGCTCATGCAGCTCAATATCAAAAAAAACAAACAACCCAATCCAAAAATGGGCAGAAAACCTAAATAGACATTTCCCCAAAGAAGATATACAGATTGCCAACAAACACATGAAAGAATGCTCAACATCATGAATCATTAGAGAAATGCAAATCAAAACTACAGTGAGATATCATCTCACACCAGTCAGAATGGTTATCATCAAAAAATCTAGAAACAATAAACACTGGAGAAGGTTTAGAGAAATGGGAACACTCTTGTACTGCTCGTGGGAATGTAAATTGATACAGCCACTATGGAGAACAGTATGGAGGTTCCTTAAAAATCTACAAATAGAATGACCATACGACCCTGCAATCCCACTACTGGGCATATACCCTGAGAAAACCATAATTCAAAAAGAGTCATGTACAAAAATGTTCATTGCAGCTCTATTTACAATAGCCAGGACATGGAAGCAACCTAAGTGTCCATCATTGGATGAATGGATAAAGAAGATGTGTCACATATATACAATGGAATATTACTCAACCGTAAAGGAAATGAAATTGAGTTATTTGTAGTGCAGTGTATGGACCTAGAGTCTGTCATACAGAGTGAAGTAAGTCAGAAAGAGAAAAACAAATATCATATGCTAACACATATATATGGAATCTAACAAAAACAAAAAACAAACAAACAAAAATGTCATGAAGAACCTAGGGGTAAGACGGGAATGGAGATGCAGACCTACTAGAGAATGGACTTGAAGATGTGGGGAGGGGGAAGGGTAGGCTGTGATGAAGTGAGAGAGTGGCATGGACATATATACTCTACCAAACAGGGTGGGTAGCTAGTGGGAAGCAGATGCATAGCACTGGGAGATTAGCTCGGTGCTTTGTGACCTCCTAGAGGGGTGGGATAGGGAGGGTGGGAGGGAGGGAGACGCATGAGGGAAGAGATATGGGAACATGTGTACATGTATAACTGATTCACCTCGTTATAAAGCAGAAACTAACACACCATTGTAAAGCAATTATACTCCAATAAAGATATTAAAATAAATATATAATGGTCCAGTTTTAGTCTTTTGCATGTGGGCATCCAAGTTTACCAACATCATTTTTTGAAGAGACTATTCATTTCCTATTCTGCCTTATATTCTTTCCACACTTTTTTTCAACTGTATAATTTTTATTTATTTATTTTTAATTTTTATTTTATATTGGAGTATAGTTGATTTAGAATGTTTTGTTAGTTTCAGGTGTACAGCAAAGTGATTTAGTTATACATATACATATATCTATTCTTTTTCATTTTCTTTTCCCATGTAGGTTATTACAGAATATTAAATAGAGTTCCCTGTGCTATACAGTAGGTCCTTGTTTATCTATTTCATATATAGTAGTTTATATTTGTTAATGCCAACCTCCTAATTTGTGCCTCCTCCCCTTCCACCTTTGGTAAGCATAAGTTTGTTTTTAGGTCTGTGAGTCTATTTCTGTTTTGTAAATAAGTTTACTTGTATCATTTTTTAGATCCCACATATAAGTGATATCATATGATATTTGTCTTTTTCTGTCTTACATACTTCAATTAGTATGATAATCCCTAGGTCTATCCATGTTGCTGTAAATGGCACTTTATGAAGATCATTTGAATATGTATATGTGATTTTATTTCTGGGTCCTCTATTCTGTTCCATTAGTTTATATGTTTGTCTTTATGCCAGTACCATATTTTTGATTATGTATCTTTGTAATTTATTTTGATATCAAGAAGTATGATGCCTCCAGCTTTATTCTTTCTGAAAGATTGATCTGGCAGTTTGTGACCATTTGTGATACCATATGTATTATAGAATCTTTTTTTCTCTATTTCTTTTGAAACTAAGCGCCATTGGAATTTTGGTAGAGATTGCATTGTCTCTGTAAGTCACTTTGGATAGTATAGACATTTTAACAATATTAATTCTTCTGACCAATATGTCTTTCCAATCCATTGTATATCTTCATTTCTCTGTGTCTTCTTCCATTTACTTCATCAGTGTTATGTACTTTTCAATAGAAAAACCTTTCACCTTCTTCCCATTTATATGTGCCTGAGACAGAATATCCAAGTGAGAGGATTTCCTATTCCCTCTTTGGTCAGTCTAGTTTTATGTTTCCCTGGAATACATGAGCCTTTCAATTAGCTTCTGAGTTCTCACAAAGAGAATTTTATCTATAAGCAGTTGCTGAATTTGGTGTGTTTGTGGGAGGAAGGAGGGTTCACTGATATTTTCTCCATTGTCTTGTTGATGTCACTCACTCCTTTTGAAATCTTAATTTATATTCTTTAAGTTTGGGAATTGCCATAAACTATACACCCCTCTTTGAAATTCACAATGTATAGTTATTTATCAAAATATTTGCAAAGTGCTTCAATAACTCCTGTTTACCAAATGCCTACAAAGTGGCGCCAGGCATTATCTACTTTAAATGTTTAATCTTAACAACTTTTATATGTTACATTACATTTACTTTGCAGGTGAAGACAGTAATTTCCTAAATTCACTTAAATAATAATGAACTTAGAGATACTGGGATATTGTCTAACGTCAATGTCCATGCTCTTCTTACAATGTACTTGCATATATAAAAATTAAATCATTCATAATTTTGTATATATTCATATTCATTTGATTTCAGGATTTCAAAATCAAATCATTTAATAATTCTAGGTTTTAAGTGTTTCTCTAATAATTGAGAAGCATCCCCAAACTAAGACATGTGATTTTACTAGTGGATCTAGTGTGCATAGTACCTATGGCTTTATTAGCATTTATCATTCTTCTTTGCAATTATCTGTAAACTTTTGGGCCTCCAGAGTTAGGTTCATATCAGGAGGCTCTTGAGGTATATGATGGTGTCTGGCTTATTAATGCATTCTCAACACCAAACAAGAATGGCTGGCACCCAGTATGCCTTCAAATAGACATTGACTGAAAATGTGAATGAACAACTAAGTCAAACTGGAGGGCTGATTTAACAGGCCTCTCTGTTTTCACCCATACCAATGCTGAAGTAGAACTCAACACTTTTCACAATTAATATAAAAATCCACTCACTCCCAAAGCTGTACCTAGTGGTCTTGAGTTTATAGGTATCTATTGGGAGGTTGTGAAGAAGTCTTGCAAAAAAAGGAAACTCAATTTCAAAGAGAATTGTGCATTCTTCTTCTCTGCAAATCAATTTTAATAATGCTTCCAAAAATGTTTCTATCTCTCTGATGCCTCACCATCTCTCTGGATCTTGTAATCCATTCTCTATGGTCCTGCGAGAAATGTCCTTAGCTTAAAATATACATACAGCCACACACACACAGAATGATAGACAGATATATAAATACATACATACATATATTTTAATATAGGAATATAAAGTACATCTGATGGTGTGATTTTTACTGCAATAAAATATTTTGTGGTAATAATTTTTATTAATAACTTGACTATATATTATTTTTTATAGCTGGAGAAATAAGAACTATGAGACTCTGTCAAAATAGAATGGGCAATGTATGACATATGTAGAAAGGATGATACAGACTATTAATGGAGCACCAAAGAAAAAGAATTTCAATGTGAAAAAAATCATAAAGGAAGACAAAGGTAATTTGTTTTATTCTGCTTGACACATTACCATATTTTAATATAAATTTTTTGAATCTGTCAATTAACAAATAAATATTAACATATATAAGACAAAAATAGAAATGATTTGTCCAAATCCCAAGAACAGCTGGGTACTGTGATCTCCAGCCTTCAGAATTTGACAATTAAGTTTAATAAGTAATAAATACAGATTTCGATGATTTGAATAACATAAATATCAATATTGATTTTTATAAAACTATATCATAGAACTTTATACTCTTCAAATATTTATGTTATAGAAACTGATTGTTTACTGTAACAAAGCATATTGACCAAAACTAATAAAATTTAAAATACACCAAGCACTATTTCAGACTTTTCACATACAGGCATACCTGGGAGATATTGCAGGTTTGGTTCTGGACCACTCCAATTAAGTGAAGATAACAATAAAGCAAGTCACACAAATTGTTCAAATTTCACACTGCATGTAAAAGTTATGTTATTTTTGAAAAGAATCTTTTTTTTTACCAAGAAGCAGATCTCAATAGTGGGCTTAAAATATTCAGTAACTATGTTACCAACAGATGTGCTATCATCTAGATTTTGTTGTTCCATTTATAGAGCACAGGAAGAGTAGGTTTAGCATATATTAAGGTCGCTAGGATTTTCAGAATGGTCAATGAGCACTGGCTTCAACATAAAGTCACCAGCTGCATTAGCTCCTAACTGACTAGAGAGTCAGCCTGTCCTTTGAAGTTTTGAAGCCAGGCATTGACTTCTCCTCTTTAGCTATAAAAGCTCTAGATGGGGTCTTTCTTCCAATACAAGGATGTTTCATCTATTCTGAAAATCTGTTGTTTAGTGTAGCCACCTTCATTAATTATTGTAGCTATATCTTCTGGTTAACTTGATGCAGCTTCTACATCAGCACATGCTGCTTCACCTTGCTCTTTTATGTTATGGAGATGGCTTCTTTCCTTAAACATCATGAACCAACATCTGCTTGATTCAAACAATTCTTCTGCATCTTCTTCACCTCTCTCAGCCTTCATAGAATTGAAGGGAGTTTGGGTCTTCTTCTGGATTAGGCTTTGGCTTAAGGGAATGTTGTGGCTGGTTTGGTCTTCTATCTAGACCACTAAAACGTCCTCCTATCAGCAATAAGGCTGTTTTGCTTTATCATCCATGTGTTCACTGGAGTAGAACTATTAATTTCCTTCAAGAACTTTTTTTTGCATTCACAATTTGGCTGTTTGGCACAAGAGACCTACCTCTGGACCTATCTCAGCTTTCAACATGCCTTCCTCACTAAACTTAATCATTTCTAGCTTTTAATTTAGAGTGAGAGATGTGTTATTCTTTCACCTCTTGAACACTTAGATACCATTATAAGATTATTAACTGGGCTAATTTCAATATTCTCATGTCTAAGAGAATAGGGAGGCCTGAGGAGAGGGAGAAAGATGGGGGACCAGTCAGTCAGTGGATCAGTTGGGACATAATCAACATTTATAGAATAATTTCACCATCTTATATGCATGGTTCAGTGTACCCCAAAACAATTACAACAGTAACATCAAAGATCACTGTTCACACATCACCATAAGAGATATAATAATAATGAAAAAGTTTAAATATCACAAGAATTACTGAAATATGACACAAAGATATGAGATGAGCAAATGCTGATGGAAAATGACACCCTCAGACTTGCTAAATGCAGAGTTGTCACATAACTTCAGTTTGGAAAACATGCAATATCTGCAAAGTGCAATAAATGAGAGATGCCTGTATATTAAATGATGTAATTCTCACAGCAGCTCTATAAAGTAGGAGCATTACTATCCCTCATTTTGTAGAAGAAGAAACAGACAAAGAGAGGTTAGCTAACTTGCCCAAGATCACTCAGTTACTATGGTGGGGAATGTAACTCCCAGCCAGTCTGGTTCTTGGGCCTGTGCTCTTAACTACTACATTTACTATATTTCTATTGTTTTAATTTTTATTTTATATTGGAGTATAGTTGATTAAAAATGTTGTGTTAGTTTCAGGTGTACAAAAAAGTGATTCAGTTATACATACACATGCGTTTATTCTTTTTCAAGTTCTTTTCCCATTTAGGTTAATACAGAATATTGAGCAGAGTTCCCAGTGCTATACAGTAGCTCCTTGTTGGTTATCTATTAAAAATACAGCAGTGTGTGTATGTCAATCACAAAGACCCAATCTATCCCTCTCCACCTTCCCCTGCTGGTAACCATGGGTTTGTTCTCTAGGTCTGTGAGTCTCTTTCTGTTTTGTATATAAGTTCATTTTTTATCATTTTTTTAAGATCCCACCTCTGTTATACTACATGATATTTGTCTTTCTCTGACTTACTTCACTTAGTACAAAAATAACCAGTTGCACCCATGTTGCTGCAAATGGCATTATTTCATTATTTTTAATAGCTGAGTAATATTCCATTGTACTATATATGTACCATATCTTTTTTTAAACATCTTTATTAGGAGTATAATTGCTTTACAATGGTGTGTTAGTTTCTGCTTTATAACAAAGTGAATCAGTTATACATATACATATGTTCCCATGTCTCTTCCCTCTTGCATCTCCCTCTTTCCCACATTCCCTATCCCACCCCTCTACATGTTCACAAAGCACCGAGCTGATCTCCCTGTGCTATGCAGCTGCTTCCCACTAGCTATCTATCTTATGTTTAGTAGTGTATATATGTCCATGTCACTCTCTCACTTTATCACAGCTAACCCTTCCCCCTCCCCATATCCTCAAGTCCATTCTCTAGTAGGTCTGTGTCTTTATTCCCATCTTACCCCTAGGTCCTTCATGACTTTTTTTTTCTTAGATTCCATATATATTTGTTATCATATGGTAATTGTTTTTCCCTTTCTGACTTACTTCACTCTGTATGACAGACTCTAGGTCCATCCACCTCATGACAAATATCTCAATTTTCTTTCTTTTTATGGCTGAGTAATATTCCATTGTATATATGTGCCACATCTTCTTTATTCATTCATCCTATGATGGACACTTAGGTTGCTTCCATGTCCTGGCTATTGTAAATAGAACTTCAATGAACATTTTTGTACATGACTCTTTTTGAAATATGGTTTTCTCAGGGTATATGCCAAGTAGTGGGATTTCTGGGTCATATGGTAGTTCTATGTTTAGCTTTTTAAGAAACTTCTGTACTGTCCTCCTTAGTGGCTGTATCAATTTACATTCCAACCAACAGTGCAAGAGTGTTCCCTTTTCTCCACACCCTCTCCAGCATTTATTGTTTCTAGATTTTTTGTTGTTGTTGTGGCCTCTCCCGTTGCGAAGCACAGGCTCCGGACACGCAGGCTCAGTGGCCATGGCTCATGGGCCCAGCCGCTCCTCGGCATGTGGGATCTTCCCGGACCGGGGCACGAACCCGTGTCCCCTGCATCGGCAGGCGGATTCTCAACCACTGCACCACCAGGGAAGCCCTAGATTTTTTGATGATGGCCATGCTGACTGGTGTGAGATGATATCTCATTGTAGTTTTCATTTGCATTTCTCTAATGATTAATGATGTTAAGCATTCTTTCATGTGTTTGTTGACAATCTGTATATCTTCTTTGGAGAAATGTCTTTTGAGGTCTTCTGCCCATTTTCAGATTGGGTTGTTTGTTTTTTGTTATTGAGCTGCATGAGCTGCTTGTAAATTTTGGAGATTAATCTGTTGTCAGTTGCTTCATTTGCAAATATTTTCTCCCATTCTGAGGATTGTCTTTTGGTCTTGTTTATGGTTTCCTTTGCTGTGCAAAAGCTTTTAAGTTTCATTAGGTCCCATTTGTTTGTTTTTGTTTTTATTTCCATTTCTCTAGGAGGTGGGTCAAAAAGGATTTTGCTGTGATTTATGTCATAGAGTGTTCCACCTATGTTTTCCTCTAAGAGTTTGATAGTGTCTGACCTTACATTTAGGTCTTTAATCCATTTTGAGTTTATTTTTGTTATGGTGTTAGGAAGTGTTCTAATTTCATACTTTTACATGTAACTGTCCAGGTTTCTCAGCACCACTTATTGAAGAGGCTCTCTTTTCTCTACTGTATATTCTTGCCTACTTTATCAAAGATAACATGACCATATGTGCATGGGTTTATATCTGGGTTTTGTATCCTGTTCCATTGATCTATATTTCTGTTTTTGTGCCAGTACCATACTGTCTTGATTACTGTAGCTTTGTAGTTTGGTCTGAAGTCAGGGAGCCTGATTCCTCCAGCTCCATTTTTCGTTTTCAAGTTTGCTTTGGCTATTCGCAGTCTTTTGTGTTTCCATACACATTGTGAAATATTTAGTTCTAGTTCTCTGAAAAATGCCAGTGGTAATTTGATAGGTATTGCATTGAATCTATAGATTGCTTTGGGCAGTAGAATCATTTTCACAATGTTGATTCTTCCAATCTAAGAACATGGTATATCTATCCATCTATTTGTATCATCTTTAATTTCTTTCATCAGTGTCTCATAATTTTCTGCATACAGTTTTTTTGTCTACCTAGGTAGGTTTATTCCTAGGTATTTTATTCTTTTTGTTGCAGTGGTAAATGGGAGTGTTTCCTTAATTTCACTTTCAGATTTTTCACCCTTAGTGTGTAGGAATGCCAAAGATTTCTGTGCATTAATTTTGTATCCTGTTACTTTACCAAATTCATTTATTAGCTCTAGTAGCTTTCTGGCAGCATCTTTAGGATTCTATATGTAGAATATCATATCATCTGCAAACAGTGACAGATTTACTTCTTCTTTTCCATTTGGATTCATTTTATTTCTTTTTCTTCTCTGATTGCTGTGGCTAAAACTTCCAAAACTATGTTGAATAAGAGTGGTCAGAGTAGGGGCTTCCCTGGTGGCATAGTGGTTGAGATTCCGCCTGCCGATGCAGGGGACACGGGTTCATGCCCCGGTCCGGGAAGATCCCACATGCCGTGGAGTGGCTAGGCCCGTGAGCCATGGCTGCTGAGCCTGCGTGTGTGGAGCCTGTGCTCCTGAATGGGAGAGGCCACAGCAGTGAGAGGCCCGCGTACCGCAAAAAAAAAAAAAAAAAAAGAGTGGTCAGAGTGGACAACCTTGTCTTGTTTCTGATCTTAGTGGAAATGGTTTCAGTTTTTCACCATTGAGGATGATGTTGGCTCTGGGTTTGTCATATATGGACTTTAATATGTTGAGGAAAGTTCCCTCTATGCCTACTTTCTGCAGGGTTTTTATCATAAATGGGTGTTGAAATTTTTTGAAAGCTTGCTCTGCATCTATTGAGATGATCATATGGTTTTTCTCCTTCAAATTTTTAATATGGTGTATCACATTGATTGATTTGCATACACTGAAGAATCCTTGCATTCCTGGAATAAACCCCACTTGATCATGGTGTATGATCCTTTGAATGTGCTGTTGGATTCTGTTTGCTAGTATTTTGTTGAGGATTTTGGCATCTATGTTCATCCGTGATATAGGTCTGTAGTTTTCTTTCTTTGTGACATCTCTGTCTGGTTTTGGTATCAGGGTGATGATGGTCTCAGAATGAGTTTGGGAGTGTTCCTTCCTCTGCTATCTTTTGGAAGAGTTTGAGAAGGATAGGTGTTACCTCTTCTCTAAATGTTTGATAGAATTTGCCTGTGAAGCCATCAGGTCCTAGCCTTTTGTTTGTTGGAAGATTTTAATAACAGTTTCAATTTCAGTGCTTGTGAAATTATATATATATATATATATATATATATATATATATTTTCTATTTCTTCCTGGTTCAGTCTTGGCAGGTTGTGCACTTCTAAGAATTTGTCCATTTGTCCATTTCTTCCAGGTTTTCCATTTTATTGGCATAGAGTTGCTTGTAGTAATCACTCATGATCTTTTGTATTTCTTTAGTGTCCATTGTTACTTCGCCTTTTTTATTTCTAATTCTATTGATTTGAGTCTTCTCCCTTTTTTTCTTGATGAGTCTGGCTAATGGTTTATCAATTTTGTTTATCTTCTCAAAGAACCAGCTTTTAGTTTTATTGATCTTTGCTATCATTTCCTTCATTTCTTTTTCACTTATTTCTGATCTGATCTTTATGATTTATTTCCTTCTGCTAAATTTGGGGGGGTTTTTTTGTTCTTCTTTCTCTAATTGCTTTAGTTGTAAGGTTACATTGTTTATTTGAGATGTTTCCTGTTTCTTAAGGTAGGATTGTATTGCTATAAACTTCCCTCTTAGAACTGTTTTTGGTGCATCCCATAGTTTTTGGGTGATCGTGTATGCATTTTCTTTTGTTTCTAGGTATTTTTTGATTTCCCCTTTGATTTCTTCAGTGATCACTTCGTTATTAAGTTGTGTATTGTTTAGCCTCCATGTATTTGTATTTTTTACAGATCTTTTCCTGTAATTGATATGTAGTTTCATAATGTTGTGGTCAGAGAAGATAGTTGATATGATTTCAAATTTCTTATATTTACCAAGGCTTCATTTGTGACCCAAAGTATGATCTATCCTGGATAATGTTACATGAGCACTTGAGAAAAATGTGTATTCTGTTGTTTTTAGATGGAATGGCCTATAAATATCAATTAAGTCCATCTCATTCAATGTATCGTTTAAAACTTGTGTTTCCTTATTTATTTTCATTTTCAAAGATCTGTCAATTGGTGAAAGTAGGGTTTTAAAATCCCCTTCTACGATTATGTTACTGTTGATTTACCCTTTTATTGCTGTTAGTATTTACCTTATTTATTGAGGTGCTCCTATGTTGGGTGCATAAATATTTAAAAAGAGGAAAAGGGGAAAAAATAGTATATCTTGCTCCCAAAGTCCACCTCCTCAGTTTGGGATGATTCATTGTCTATTCAGGTATTACACAGATGCATGGTACATCAAGTAGATTGTGGAGATTTAGTCCACTTCTCCTGAGGCTGCTGGGAGTGATTTCTGTTTTTCTTCTTTGTTCGCACAACTCCCAATGTTCAGCTGTGGATTTGGCCTCACCTCTGCATATAGTTCGTCTGAGGCCATCAGTTCTTCACTCAGACATGACCGGGTTAAAGAAGCAGCTGATTTGGGGGCTGTGGCTCACTCAGGCCGGGTGTGGGAGCGGTACAGATGTGGGCCAAGCCTGTGGCATCAGAGGCTGGCATGACATTGTACCAACTTAAGGCACAGTGTACGTTCTCCCAGGGAAGTTGTTCCTGGATCACAGGACCCTGGCAGTGGCATGCTGCACAGGATCCTGGGAGGGTAAGTGTGGATCATGACCTGTGCTTGCACACAGGCTTCTTTGTGGTGGCAACAGCAGCTTTAGCTTCTCATGCCCATCTCTGGGTTCTGCACTGATAGTCACAGCTAGGGCTGGTCTCTGGATCTCCTTTAAGCAGTGCTTTTAATCCCCTCTCCTTGTGCACCAGGAAACAAAGAGGGAAGAAAAAGTCTCTTGCCTCTTCAGCAGGTCCAGACTTTTTCCTGGACTCCCTCCTGGGTAGCCGTGGTGCACTAACCCCTTCAGGCTGTGTTCACACAGCCAACCACAGTCCTCTCCCTATGATCTGACTGAAGCCAGAGCCTCAACTCCCAGCTCCCGCCCATCCTGGTGGGTGTGCAGAAAAGCCTCTCTGGCTGGTGAGTGCTGGTCAGCACAGATCCTCTGTGCAGTAATCTCTCCACTTTGCCCTCCACACCCCTGTTGCTGTGCTCTTCTCTGTGGCTCCAAAGCTTCCCCTGCTCTGCCACACACAGTCTCCGCCCATGTAGGGTCTTCCTAGTGTGTGGATACCTTTCCTCCTTCACAGCTCCCTCCCACTGGTACTGGTCACATCCTGATTCTTTTGTCTCTGTTTTTTCTTTTTTTGTTGTCCTACCCAGGTACTTGCAGAGTTCCTTGTCTTTTGGGGGGTCTGAGGTATTCTGCCAGCATTCAGTGGGTATTCTATAGGAGCAGTTCCACGTGTAGATATATTTCTGATGTATCTGTGGGGAGTAAGTTGATCTCCGTGTCTTACTCTTCCACCATCTTCCTCAATTCCCCCCCCCCCCCCACATCTTCTTTATCCATTCATCTGTCAATGGATATTTAGGTTCCCTCCCTGTCTTGGCTATTGCAAACTGCTGCAATGAACACTGGGGTGCAGGTATTCTTTTGAACCATGTTTTTCTCTGGATATATGCTCAGGAGTGGGATTGCTGGATCATAGTTTTTTAGATTCTTAAGGAACCTCCGTACTGTTCTCCATAGTGGCTGTATCAATTTACATTCCCACCAACAGTGTAGGAATATTCTCTTTTCTTCACAACCTCTTCAGCATTTATTGTCTGTAGACATTTTCATTATGGCCATTTTGCCTGGTGTAAGGTGATATCTCATTTTAGTTTTCATTTCAATTTCTATGATAATTAGCAAAGTTGAGCATCTTTTCATGTGCCTCTTGGCCATCTGTATATTGTCTTTGTAAAGATGTCTATTTTGGTGTTCTGCCCATTTTTTGTTTTTTTTTTTTTTTTTTTTTTTTTTTTATTGAGCCACATGAAATGTTTATAAATTTTGGAGGTTCATCCCTTGTTGGTCACATCATTTGCAAATATTTTCTCCCACTCTGTGGGTTGTCTTTTTGTTTTATTTATGGTTTCCTTTGCTATTAAAAAGATTTTGAGTTTATTTAGGTCCCATTTGTTCATTTTTGTTTTATTTCCATTACTCTAGGAGATGGATTGAAGAAGATATTGCTCCAATTTATGTCAAATAATGTTCTGCCTATGTTTTCCTCTAAGAATTTTATAGTATCTGATCTTACATTTAAGTCTTTAATCAATTTTCAGTTTATTTTTCTGTATGGTGTTAACAAATGTTCTAATTTCATTTTTTTTTACATGTAGCTGTCCATTTATCCCAGCTCCATTTATTGAAGAGACTGTCTTCTCCCCATTGTATAGTCTTGCCAAATTTGTCATAGATTAATTGACCATAGTTGTGAGGGTTTATATCTGGAATTTCTATCCTGTTCCATTGATCTATATTTCTGTTTTTCAGCCAGTACTATACTGTTTTGATGTCTATAGCTTTGTAGTATAGTCTGAAGTCAGGGAGCCTGATTCCTCCAGCTTCGTTTTTCTTTCTCAAGATTGCTTTGGCTATCAGGGTCTTTTTTGTCTCCATACAAATTAAAATTTTTTTTGTTCTACTACTGTGAATAATGCCATTGATAATGTGATAGGTATGGCATTGGGTAATATTGTTGTTTTGACAATATTGATTTTTCAAATACAAGAACACTGTGGATCTTTCCATCTCTTTGTGTCATCTTTGACTTCTTTCATCAGTGTCTTATAGTTTTCAGAGTATAGGTCATTTGCCTCCTTAGGGAGTTTTATTCCTCAGTATTTTATTCTTTTTACTGCAATGGTAAATTAGACTGTTTCTTAATTTCTCTTTGTGATCTTTCATTGTTATTGTATAGAAATGCAAGTATATCTGTGCATTAATTTTGTATCCTGCCATTTCATTGAATTCATTGATGAGCTCTAGTAGCTTTCTGGTAGCATCTTCAGGATTTTCTATGTGTAGTAAAATGTCATTTGCAAACAGCAGCAGCTGTACATCTTCTTTTCCAACTTATATTCATTTTATTTCTTTTTCTTCTCTGACTGTCATGGCTAGGACTTCCAAAAGTAGGTTGAATAGTAGTAGCAAGAGTGGACATCTTTGTCTTGTTCCTGTTCTTACAGGAAATGCTTACAGTTCTTTACCATTGAGAATGGTGTTTGCTGTATTTGTCATACATGGTCTTTATTATGTTAAGGTATGTTCCCTTTATGTCCACTTTCTAGAGTTTTTAAAATTCTAAATAGTGTGGAATTTTGTCAAAACCTTTTTCTGCATCTATTGAGATGATCATATGGTTTTTATTCTTCAATTTGTTAATGTGATTGTCACATTGATTAATATGTGGATATTGAAAAATCCTTGCATACCTAGATAAATCCCACTTGATCATGGTGTATGATCCTTTTAGTGTATTTTTGGATTATGTTTTCTAGTATTTTGTTGAGGATTTCTGTGTTTATGTTCATTTTGGCCTGTATTTTTTTTTTTTTTTTTTTTTGGTATCTTTGGTTTGGAGATCAAGGTGATGGTGACCTCATAGAATGATTTTCAGAGTGTTCCTTTGTCTGCAACTTTTTTGAATAGTTTCAGTAGGATAGGTGTTAATTCTTCTCTAACTGTTTGATAGAATTTGACCATGAAGCCTTCTAGTCCTGGACTTTTGTTTGTTGGAAGATTTTTTTTACATCTTTTTGGAGTATAATTTCTTTACAATGGTGTGTTATTTTCTGCTTTACAACAAAGTGAATCAGTTATATGTATACATATGTATCTCTTCCATTTTGCATCTCCCTCCCTCCCACCCTCCCTATCCCACCCCTCTAGGTGGTCACAAACCACCTAGCTGATCTTCCTGTGCCATGAGGCTGCTTCCCACTAGCTATGTTTGTTGGAAGATTTTTAATCACAGTTTCAATTTCAGTACTTGTGATAGGTCTGTTATTTCTTCCTGATTCAGTCTTGGGAGATTGTACTTTTCTAAGAATTTGTCCATTTCTTCTAGGTTGTCCATTTTATTGGCATAGAGTTGCTTGTAGTAGTCTCCCATGATGCTTTGTACTTCTGTGGTTTCTGTTGTAATTTCTCCTTTTTTATTTCTAATTTTATTGAGTTGAGCTCTCATTTTTTTCTTTATGAATCTGGCTAAAGATTTATCAATTTTATCTTTCAAAGAATGTGCTTTTAGTTTCATTTATCTTTTATATTGTTTTCTTCATTTCTGTTTCATTTATTTCTGCTGTGATATTTATGATTTCTTTCCTTCTACTAACTTTGGGTTTTGTTTGTTCTTCTTCCTCTAGTTGCTTTAGGTATAGGGTTAGGTTACTGATTTGAGATTTTTCTTGTTTCCTGAGGTAGGAGTGTGTTGTTATAAACTTCCTTCTTAGAACTTCTTTTGCTGTGTCCTATAGGTTTTAGTTTGTCATGTTTTCATTTTCATTTGTCTCTAGGTATTTTGTGATTTCCTATTTGATTTCTTCAGTGATATATTGGTTGTTTAGTAGTATATTGTTTAGTCTTCATGTGTTTGTGTTTTTTTCAGTTTTTTTTTCTTGTATTCGATTTCTAATCTCATACTGATGTGGTTGGGAAAAATGCTTAATATGATTTCAATTTTCTTAAATTTACTGTGGCTTGATTTGAGACCCAAGATGTGATCAGTCTTAGAGAATGTTCCATGTGCACTTGAAAAGAATGTGTATTCTGTTGCTTTTGGATGGACTGCTCTATAAATATCTGTTAAGTCCATCTGGTCTAATGTGTCATTTAAGTCCTGTTTCCTTATTGATGTTCTGTCTGTATGATATGTCCGTTAATGAAAGTGTTATTGTTGATTTCTCCTTTTATGGCTGTTAGTATTTTCTTTATATATTGAGGTGCTCCTATGTTGGGCGTATACATATTTACAATTATTATAACTTCTCTTGCACTGATTCCTTGATGATTTTGTAGTGTCCCACTTTGTCTCTTGTAACAGTCTTTATTTTAAAGCCTATTTTGTGTGGCATCCATATTGCTACTCTAGCTTCCTTTTGATTTCCATTTGCATAGAATATCCTTTTCCCTCCCATTACTTTCAGTCTCTTTGTGTCCCTAGATCTCAAGTGGGTCTCTTGTAGACACCATATATATGGGTTTGTTTCAGTGTCCGTTAAGCCCGTCTGTGTCTTTTGGTTGCAGAATTTAATCCATTTACATTTAAAGTAATTATTGATATGTATGTCCTTATTGCCATTTTGTTAATTGTTTTGGACTTGTTTTGTAGGTCTTTTTTCTTCCCTTACTATTTTGTTCTCTTCTCTTGTAATTTGTTGATTATCTCCACTGCTGTATTTGGATTCCTTTTTCTTTGTGTGTGTGTGTATCTATTGTAGATTTTCAGTTTGCCATTACCATGAGGTTTTGATAAAACCATCTCTATATAGATAAGATTGTTTTAAGTTGCTGGTCTTTTCATTTCAAATGCATTTCCAATATCTTGCATTTGTACAGTCCTTCTCTCACCATTGCTGTTTTGAATATCATATCTGTGTATAGATGATTTCCTACCTTTACTGTATGCTTGCCCTTACCAGTTAGCTTTTCCATTTGTAACTTTCGTGTTTCTAGTTGTGGCCTTTTCTTCTCCACCTAGAAAATTTCCTATAGCATTTGTTGTAAAGCTGGTTTGGTGATGCTGAATTCTCTTTGCTTTTGCTTGTCTGTAAAGCTTTTGATTTCCCCATCAAATCAGAATGAGAGCCCTGCTGGGTAAATTATTCTTTGTTGTAGGTTTTTCCCTTTCATCATTTTAAGTATATCATGCCACAATCTTCTTGCCTGAAGAATTTCAGCTGAGACATCAGCTGATATCCTTATAGGAATTCCCTTGTGTCATTTATTGTTTTTTCCTTGTTGTTTTAATATTTTTTCTTTGTCTTTGATTTTTTTCAATTTGATTACTGTGTCTCTCATCATGTTCCTCCTTGGGTTTGTGTTGCCTGGGACTGTCTGCACTTCTTGGACTTGGTGACTGTTTCCTTCCCCTTTTAAGGGATATTTTCAACTATTATCCCTTCAAATATTTTGTCAGGTTCTTCCTCTCTCTTTTCCTTCTGGAACCCCTATAATGTGAATGTCTGTGTGCTTAATATTGTCCCAGAGGTCTCTTAGACTGTCCTCATTTCTTCTCTTTTTATTTTTATTTTGTTCTGCAACAGAGATTTCCACCATTCTGTCTTCCAGGTCACTTATCCATTCTTCTGCCTCAGTTATTCTGCTATTGATTCCTACTAGTGTATTTTTCATTTCAGTTATTGTATTGTTCATCTCTGTTTGTTTGTCCTTAGTTCTTCTAGGCCTTTGTTAAACATTTCTTGTATCTTCTTGATCTGCCTACATTCTTTTTCTGAGATCTTGGATCACCTTTACTATCATTACTCTGAATTCTTTTTCATATAGATTGCCTATCTCCACTTCACTTCATTGTTCTTCTTTGGCTTTATCTTGCTATTTCATCTGGGGCATATTTCTCAGTCATCTACTTTTGTCTGACTTCTTGTAGTTGTGGTTTCAGTTCCACAGGCTGCAGGTTTGTAGTTCTTATTTTTGGTGTCTGCCCCTGGTGGATGAGGCAGATCTAAGGGGCTTGTGCATGCTTCCTGGTGGGAGGAACTACTTCCTTCTCATTAGTGTGTGGAGCTTGGTCTTGTCCTGGTCAGCAGGGCCATGTCAGGGGTTGTGTTTACTGGGCAGCTGTGTGCTCAGGAAGACTTTAAGCAGCCTGTCTGATAATGGTTGGTTCTGTGTTGCCAGCCTGTTGGTTGTTTGGACTGAGATGTCCCAGCTCTGGAGCCTAGAGCTGTTGGCTTAACCTTGGTGAGAAAATAACAGCCTTCAGGAGTGCTCACACCAATTAGTAGCCCCCCAGAACTACTGCTACAAGTGTCTTTGTTCTTACAGCTAGCCACAGCCACCTACTACCTTCACAGGAAAACCTCCAATACTAACAGGTAGGTCTGGCCCAGGGTTATGAGGTCACTGCTTTTCTTTCCCTGGGTCTTTGTGTGTGCCCTCCAATAGTGGAGTTTCTGTTTCCCCCAGTCCTGTGGAATTCCTGTTGTCAAACCCCACTGACCTTCAGATCCAGTTTCTCTGGGGACTCCCCCTCCCGTTGCCAGATCCTCAAGCTGGGAAACTGACGTGAGGCTCAGAACTTTTACTCCTGTGGGAGAAATTCTGTGGTATAATTATTTTCCAGTTTTTGAGTCACCTACCTGGTGGGTATGAGATTTGATTTTATCATGATTACACTCTTCCTATCATCTCATTGTGACTTCTTCTTTGTCTGTGGATGTAGGACATTTTTTTCGGTAGGTACAAACCTTTTTCTTCAATGGTTGTTCATCAATTAGTTGTGATTTTTGGTGTTTTCATAAGAAGTAAGCTCACCTCCTTCTACTCTGCTATTTTGTCTTTGTCTCCTTTAAAATTTTAAACTTATTATTTCCTAACTAATTAAATGAAAAGAGGAAAATTCCTTTTTAATTTTCAGTCAAACTGTTTTTAAACATTTTCTTTAACTTTGAGTATTTTTTTTAACATAGGAATATTAATTATAGAGAGTTATATAATTGAGAATATTCTGATAAAATCTTTTCTTTTTCTTTAAACCAAATGGAAAACTGTTTCCTTAAAACTATTTATCTCAGTTTGAATTAAAATGTACTTATTGTTATCACTAACAGGAAAATTGTTGAATTAATATTTACCTAGCTCTATATTCTACAGAAATAAACAGCATAGATTTCACATCAAGTAGTTAAGACATACACCATTTGCACAATTTAACCCATAGCATTGATATAGCTATAAAGAGACTGCAGTTCATTTTTATTTCCCATAGTAATACTTAGAAAGGATAAAAAAATATAAACAGTAAGAAGATATGCTTATTGTTAAAGTATTTTCTGATTCCATATTACTGCATAAAGGTGCTTAAAATGTGAATGTGCTAGAATCTTGAAGTAAAAGGACACACAGTATAGTATGAAAAATTATATTAATCATTAAAATCTTACTATCGGTGGGAGCGAGAAGATGGCGGAAGAGTAAGACGTGGGGATCACCCTCCTCCTCAAAGATACATCAGAAATACATCTAAACGTGGAACTTCTCCTATAGAACACCCACCAAATGCTGGCAGAAGACCTCAGACCTCCCCAAAGGCAAGAAACTCCCCACGTACCTGGGTAGGGCAAAAAAAAAAAAAGAATAAACAGAGACAAAAGAATAGGGATGGGACCTGCACCAGTGGGAGGGAGCCATGAAGGAGGAAAGGTTCCCACACACTAGGAGCTCCTTCGCGGGTGGAGACTGTGGGTGGTGGAGGGGGAAGCTTTGAAGCAGCAGAGGAGAGTGCAGCAACAGGATGCGGAGTGCAAAGCAGAGAGATTCCACAGAGGATCGGTGCCGACCAGCACTCACCAGCCCGAGAGGCTTGTCTGCTCACCCACTAGGGCAGGCGAGGCTGGGAACTGAGCCTAGGGTGGATCCCAGGGAAAGGTCTGCAGTTGGCAAAGTGAAAACAGCCTGAAGGGGTTAGTGCACCATGGCTGGCTGGGAGAGAGTCCAGTTGAAGTCTGGAGCTGCCAAATAGGCAAGAGACCTTTTCATCCCTCTTTGCCTCCTGGTGCGCAAGGAAAGGGGTTTAAGCGGGCTGCTTAAAGGAGCTCCAGAAATGGGCGCGGAGCTACCAAAGAGACAAGAGACTTTTTCTTACCTTTTTGCTCCCTGGGGTGAGAGGAGATGGGATTAAGGGCACCATGTAAAGTTGCTGCAGAAACGGGCGTGAGCCGAAGCTGTCAGCATGTACAACAGAGACGGGTGTGGGACACTAGGTTTGCTACTGCTGCCACCAAGAGGCCTGTGTGCGAGCACAGGTACTCTCCACACCACACTTACCGGGAGCCTGTGCAGCCTGCCACTGCCAGGGTCCCGGGATCCAGGGACAGCTTCCCCGGGAAAACGCGTGGCACGCCTCAGACAGGTGCAGCGTCATGCCGGCCTCCGACATCACAGGCTCACCCTGCATCCGTGCCCCTCCCTCCCCCGGGCCTGAGTGAGCCAGAGCTCCCGAATCAGCTGCTCCTTTAACCCCATCCTGTCTGAGCGAAGGGCAGACGTCCTCGGACAACCTACACACAGAAGCGGGGCCAAGTCCAAAGCTGAACTCCAGGAGCTCTGCGAACAAAGAGAGGGGAAGGTCTCTCTCAGCGGATTCAGAAGCAGCGGATTAAAGCTCCACAGTCAACTTCAAGTGCCCTGCAGCTGTGGAAAACCTGAATAGACAGCGAAATATCCGAAGTTGAGGAGGTGGATTTTGGGAGGAAGATATACTATTATTTTCCCTTGTTTTCTTTTTGTGAGTGTGTATGTGGGTGCAGTAGTGTGAGATTTTGTCTGTATAGCTTTGTTTTCACCATTTGTCCTAGGGTTAGATCAACCCGTTTTTTTTTTGTTTTGTTTTGTTTTGTTTTTTTTCTTTAAAAGAAATTTTTCTTCAAAATAATTATTTTTTATTTTAATAATTATATTTTATCCTACATTATTTTGTCTTCTCCCTTTCTTTCTTCCTTTCTTCCCTCCTTTCTTTCCTACTACCCTCCTTCCTTCCTTCCTCCCTTCCTTCTTTTCTTCCTTCCTTCCTTTCTTCCTTCCTCCCTTCCTTTCTTCCTCCCTCCCTTCCTTTCTTCCTTCTATCCTTCCCTTCTTTCCTCCTTCCTTCCTTCCTTCCTTTCTTTCCTTTCTATTTTTTTCTCCCTTTTATTTTGAGCCCTGTGGAATAAAGGCTCTTGGCACTCCAACCGGGTGTCAGAGCTGTGTATCTGAGGTGGGAGAACCAACCTCAGGACACTGGTCCACAAGAGACCTCCCAACTCCACATAATATCAAATGGCAAAAATCTCCCAGAGACCCCCATCTCAACACCAAGACCCAGCGTCACTCAAGGACCAGCAACAAACAGTGCTGGACACCCTATCCCCAACAAAGAGCAAGACAGGCCTACAGCCCCATCCATTAGCAGACAGGCTGCCTAAAATCATAATAAGACTACCAACATCCCAATACACACCACCAGACGTGGACCTGCCCACCAGAAAGACAAGATCTAGCCTCATCCACCAGAACAGAGGCACTAGTCCCCTGAACCAGGAAACCTGCTCAACCCACTGAACCAACCTCAGCCACTGGGGACAGCCACCAAAAACAGAGGGAAGTACGAACCTGCAGCCTGCAAAAATGAGATCCCAAACACAGTAAGAAAAGCAAAATGAGAAGACAGAAAAACACACAGCAGATGAAGGAGCAAGATAAAAACACACCAGACCTAACAAATGAAGAGGTAATAGCTAGTCTACCTGAAAAAGAATTCAGAATAATGATAGTAAAGATGATTCAAAATCTTGGAAATAGAATAGACAAATTGTAAGAAACAGTTAAAAAGGACCTAGAAGAAATGAAGAGGAAGCAAGCAATGATGAGCAACACAATAAATGAAATGAAAAATACTCTAGATGGGATCAATAGCAGAATAACTGAGGCAGAAGGACGGATAAGTGACCTGGAAGATAAAATAGTGGAAATAACTACTGCATAGCAGAAGAAAGAGAAAAGAATGAAAAGAACTGAGGACAGTCTCAGAGACCTCTGCGACAACATTAAACACACCAACATTCAAATTATAGGGGTCCCAGAAGAAGAAGAGAAAAAGAAAGGGACTGAGAAAATATTTGAAGAGATTATAGTTGAAAACGTCCCTAATATAGGAAAGGAAATAATCAATCAAATCCAGGAAGCACAGAGAGTCCCATACAGGATAAACCCAAGGATAAACATGCCAGACAAATAATAATCAAACTGTCAAAAATTAAATACAAAGAAAACATATTCAAAGCAGCAAGGGAAAAACAACAAATAACACACAAGGGAATTCCCATAAGGTTAACATCTGATGTTTTAGCAGAAACTCTACAAGCCAGAAGGGAGTGGCAGGGCATATTTAAAGTGATGAAGGAAAAAAACCTACAACCAATATTACTGTACCCAGCAAGGATCTCATTCAGATTTGATGGAGAAATTAAAACCTTTACAGACAAGCAAAAGCTGAGAGAGTTCAGCACCACCAAACCAGCTCTACAACAAATGCTAAAGGAACTTCTCTAAGCAAGAAACACAAGAGAAGGAAAAGACCTACAAGAACAACCCGAAACAATTAAGTAAATGGTAATAGGAACACACATATCAATAATTACCTTAAATGTAAATGCTCCCACCAAAAGACACAGACTGGCTGAATGGATAGAAAAACAAGACACATATATATGCTGTCTACAAGAGACCGACTTCAGACCTAGTGACACTTACAGACTGAAAGTGAGGGGATGGAAAAAGATATTCCATGCAAATGGAAATCAGAAGAAAGCTGGAGTAGCAATTCTCATGTCAGACAAAATAGACTTTAAAATAAAAACTATTACAAGAGACAAAGAAGGACACTACATAATGATCAAGGGATCGATCCATGAAGAAGATATAACAATTGTAGATATTTATGCACCCAACATAGGAGCACCTCAATACTTAAGGCAAATACTAACAGCCATAAAAGGGGAAATTGACAGTAACACAATCATAGTACGGAACTTTAACACCCCACTTTCACCAATGGACAGATCATCCAAAATGAAAATAAATAAGGAAAAACAAGCTTTAAATGATACATTGCAAAAGATGGATTTACTTGATATTTATAGGACATTCCACGCAAAAACAGCAGAATACACATTTTTCTCAAGTGCTCATGGAACATTCTCCAGGATAGATTATATCTTGGGTCACAAATCTAGCCTTGGCAAATTTAAGAAAATTGAAATCATATCAAGTATGTTTTCTGACAACAACGCTATGAGACTAGATATCAATTACAGGAAAAGATCTGTAAAAAATACAAACACATGGAGGCTAAACAATACACTACTTAATAACGAAGTGATCACTGTAGAAATCAAAGAGGAAATCAAAAAGTACTTAGAAACAAATGACAATGGAGACACGATGACCCAAAACCTATGGGATACAGCAAAAGCAGTTCTAAGAGGCAAGTTTATAGCAATACAATCATACATTAAGAAACAGGAACCAAATCGAATAAACAACCTAACTTTGCACCTAAAGCAATTAGAGAAGGAAGAACAAAGAACCCCCAAATTTAGCAGAAGGAAATAAATCATAAAGATCAGATCAGAAATAAATGAAAAAGAAATGAAGGAAACAGTAGCAAAGACCAATAAAAGTAAAAGCTGGTTCTTTGAGAAGATAAATAAAATTGATAAACCATTAGCCAGACTCATAAAGAAAAAAAGAGAGAAGACTCAAATCAATAGAATTAGAAATGAAAAAGGAGATGTAACAACTGACACTGCAGAAATACAAAAGATTATTAGAGATTACTACAAGCAACTCTGTGCCAATAAAATGGACAACCTGGAAGAAATGGACAAATTCTTACAAATGCACAATGTGCCGATACTGAACCAGGAAGAAATAGAAAATATGAACAGACCAATCACAAGCACTGAAATTGAAACTGTGATTCAAAATCTTCCAACAAACAAAAGCCCAGGACCAGATGGCTTCACAGGCGAATTCTATCAAACATTTAGAGAAGAGCTAACACCTATCCTTCTCAAACTCTTCCAAAAGATAGCAGAGGGAGGAACACTCCCAAACTCATTCTAGGAGGCCACCATCACCCTGATACCAAAATCAGACAAATACGTCACAAAGAAAGAAAACTACAGGCCAATATCACTAATGAACAAAGATGCCAAAATCCTCAACAAAATACTAGCAAACAGAAACCAACGGCACATTAAATAAAAGGATCATACACCATGATCAAGTGGGGTTTATTCCAGGAATGCAAGGATTCTTAAAATATATGCAAATCAATCAACGTGATACATCATATCAACAAACTGAAGGAAAAAAAACATATGATCATCTCAAGAGATGCAGAGAAAGCTTTTGACAAAATTCAACACCCATTTATGATAAAAACCCTGCAGAACGTAGGCATAGAGGGAACGTTCCTCAACATAATAAAGGCAATATATGACAAACCCACATTGTTCTCAATGGTGAAAAACTGAAACCATTTCCACTAAGATCAGGAACAAAACAAGGTTGCCCACTCTCACCACTCGTATTCACTTTGTTTTGGAAGTTCTCACCACAGCAATCAGAGAAAATAAAGAAATAAAAGCAATCCAAATAGGAAAAGAAGAAGTAAAGCTGTCACTGTTTGCAGATGGCATGATACTATACATAGGGAATACTAAGGATGCTACCAGAAAGTTACTAGAACTAATCAATGAATTTGGTAAAGTAGCAGCATACAAAATTAATGCACAGAAATCTCTGGCATTCTTATACACTAATGATGAAAAATCTGAGAGAGAAATTAAGAAAACACTCCCATTAACCATTGAAAAAAAAAGAATAAAATATCTAGGAATAAACCTACCTAAGGAGACAAAAGATTTGTATGCAGAAAACTCTAAGACACTGATGAAAGAAATTAAAGGTGATACAAATAGGTGGAGAGATACCATGTTCTTGGATTGGAAGAATCAATATTGTGAAAATGACTCTATTACCCAAAGCAATCTACAGATTCAATGCAATCCCTATCAAATTACCACTGGCATTTTTTGCAGAACTAGAACAAAAAAATTTCACAATTTGTATGGAAACACAAAAGACCCCGAATAGCCAAAGCAATATTGAGAACGAAAAATGGAGCTGGAGGAATCAGGCTCCCTGACTTCAGACTATACTACAAGGCCACAGTAATCAAGACAGTATGGTACTGGCACAAAAACAGAAATATAGATCAATGGAACAGGATAGAAAGCCCAGAGATAAACCCACACACATATGGTCACCTTATCTTTGATAAAGGAGGGAAGGATATACAGTGGAGAAAAGACAGCCTCATCAATAAGTGGTGCTGGGAAAACTGGACAGCTACATGTAAATGTATGAAATTAGAACACTTCCTAACACCACACACCAAAATAAACTCAAAATGGGTTAAAGACCTAAATGTAAGGCCAGACACTATCAAACTCTTAGAGGAAAACATAGGCAGAACACTCTATGACATCAATCACAGCAAGATCCTTTTTGACCCATCTCCTAGAGAAATGGAAATAAAAACAAAAATAAACAAATGGTATCTAATGAAACTTAAAAGCTTTTACACAGCAAAGGATACCATAAACAAGACTAAAGACAACCCTCAGAATGGGAGAAAATATTTGCAAATGAAGCAACTGACAAAGGATTAATCTCCAAAATTTATAAGTAACTCAGGCAGCTCAATAACAAAAAAACAAAC
This sequence comes from Kogia breviceps, assembly GCF_026419965.1. NCBI lineage: Eukaryota > Metazoa > Chordata > Mammalia > Artiodactyla > Physeteridae > Kogia > Kogia breviceps. Next base: position 30,138,108 of record NC_081328.1, read on the forward strand.
AACCTAATCCAAAAATGTGCCAAAAACATATATAGACATTCCTCCAAAGACGATATACAGATGGCCAACAAACACATGAAAGAATGTTCAACATCATTAATCATTAGAGAAATGTAAATCAAAACTACAATGAGATATAATCTCATACCGGTCAGATTGGCCATCATCAAAAACTCTAGAAACAATAAATGCTGGAGAGGGTGTGGAGAAAAGGGAACTCTCTTGCACTGATGGTGGGAATGTAAATTGATACAGCCACTATGGAGAACAGTATGGAGGTTCCTTAAAAAACTACAAATAGAACTACCATATGACCCCACAATCCCACTACTAGGCATATACCCTGAGAAAACTATAATTCAAAAAGAGTCATGTACCAAAATATTTATTGCAGCTCTATTTACAATAGCCAGGACATGGAAGCAACCTAAATATCCATCAGCAGATGAATGGATAAAGAAGATGTGGCACATATATACAATGGAATATTACTCAGCCATAAAAAGAAATGAAACTGAGTTATTTGTAATGAGGTGGATAGACCTGGAGTCTGTCATTCAGAGTGAAGTAAGTCAGAAGGAGAAAAACAAATACCGTATGCTAACACATATATATGGAATCTAAGAAAAAAAAATTCATGAAGAGATTAGTGGTAGGATGGGAATAAAACACAGACCTACTAGAGCATGGACCTGAGGATATGGAGAGGGGGAAGGTTAAGCGGTGACGATGTGAGAGAGTGGCAGGGACATATACACACTACCAAATGTAAATTAGATAGCGAGTGAGAAGCTACTGCATAGCACAGGGAGTTCACCTCTGTGCTTTGTGACCACCTAGAGGGGTAGGATAGGGAGGGTGGGAGGGAGGGTGACACAAGAGGGAAGAGATATGGGAACATATGTATATGTATAACTGATTCACTTTGTTGTAACGGAGAAACTAACACACTATTGTAAAACAGTTATACTCAAATAAAGATGTTAAAAATAAATAAATAAATAAAATAAAATACTTATTTCTAACGTAAAAAATAAAAAATATAAAAAAATCAAATCTTCCTATCATTTCTTTTAAAACTTTTATACTGCAATTGTCATGATAGTTTCCTTAGATAGCCTTTTTTAAAAAAACTCTATGATAAACTATGCAGCACATCACAGTATGTTTGTTAAGTTGTATTATTGCAGGAAAAGACCTGTGCCTTTTGCAATCATACACCCAAGTCATTTTAGGCTCAATGATTTTATTATCATTACCACTATTTTCTCCAGTGGTCTATCTTCAATTACAAATGGAATCCAAAGTGTGGAATATTTTCCTATTATGTTGCTTTCTACTGTTTAAGAAATCATCTCTTTTAAAACCATGAAAAATGTGACATATAGCTACTTTGGTATATATACTTAAAGACTTATCTATTTTTTCTAATGACCACAGATGCATATTCATTTTATATGTTTTAAGCCTGCAATTTTAGAAAAGTAACTAGAATTGGTTTTCTATAAAATTGTATGTTTTATAGCTAAGAATAAATTTAATTCAATATACATTTTAGTGACTCTTTTTGCCCAGCATTTCTTAAATTCAAGGGACACAGAAGTAAATAAGACAGAGTCCATGCCTTCAAGAACCTTACAGTTTAAAAAGAGAGATGAGTATATTGTATGTGATCAGAGAATTGTGCACATGGTCCTGAGAGGTCACAAAGAGGAATATCAATCTTGGCAAAAGGGAGACAAAAAGATATATTTCAAGTTTGATATTAGTTAAGTCTTAAAGAGTGAACAGTAATTGCCCATGTGAATCATGGAGGATGTTCTAAGCAAAGAAGAGTAAGTGCAAAGACAATAATTTGTGAATTTTTATGTCATGTCTGACGGTTTTAGAGGAACACAGACAGTTCAGAATGACTGGATATCACAGTGCAGATTTAAGAAAGAGTAAAAGATGAGTATGGAGAGATATCATGATCATTTTTTTCCAAATTTAGTACCTCAGTGTCACCTCATGAGTAGGTTTTGAGAATGAAAATAACATGTAGCCAACATTTTCCATAAAATTCCATAAATTGCTCATAAAGTATGGTATATCTGCCTTTCATCCTCCAACCTTATTCAGTAATGTGTTGGTATAAATGTCTGAGACAAATGATGAAACAGTGAAGGTGGGCATTGGACATACTCTGATAATTTGTCTTCCTTTCCCCCTTGCAACATAAATTACTTTTAATTTTTCTCTATCAAAGTCAAAATTATGTAAATTAATTGCATATATGATGTAACTCCAATTTAATTCAAAATGTATGAAGTAAGATAATGTGAACCAACACTTATTTGAGAGATTATTTTAGCAGGATTTTAATAGGATAGGACTAAAGGCAGGACACTGATTAGAAAAGTAATACAACTTTCCAGTTAAGATGAAACATCAATAAAATAAAATACATAAATTTAACATAGGCAATGCAAGATTTGTAAAAAGAAAACCAAAAAACACTATTAAAAGAATACAGGGGGACAAGAAACTGGGATGAAGTGAGAGAGTAGCATTGACATGTATACACTACCAAATGTAAAATGGGTGGCTAGTGGGAAGATGCTGCATAGCACAAAGCTCGATGTTATGTGATGACCTAAAGGGGTGGGATAGGGAGGATGGGCAGGAGGCTCAAGAGGCAGGGGACATGAGGATATATGTATACTTATAGCTGATTCACTTTGCTGTACAATAGAAACTAACACAACAATGTAAAGCAATTATACTCCAATAAAGATATAAAAAAAGGAGAAAAAAACCACAGTGAGATATCACTTCATAGACACTAACTAAGATGGCTATAATAAAAGAGATAGATAATAAAATGATGAGGATATAGAGAAACTGTAACTCATGTATTACTGGTGGGAATGTAAACTGGTGTAGATAATAATATGATGAGGATATAGAGAAACTGTAACTCATGTATTACTGGTGGGAATGTAAACTGGTGTAGCCACTGTGGAAAACAGTTTAATAATTCCTTAAAATGTTAAACATAGAATTACCATATGACCCAGAAATTCCACTCATAGTCATACATCCAAGAGAAATGAAAATCTACATCTGCACAATAACTTGTACATGAATGCTCAAAGCAGCATTGTTCACAGTAGCCAAAAGTGGAACAATTCAAATGTCCATTAACTGTTGAAAGGATAAACAAAATATGATGTATCCATACGATGGAATATTACTCAGCATTAAAAAGTAATGATATATTTTATAACATGGATAAACCTTGAAAATATTATGTGCGAAGTGAAAGAAGCCATCACAAAGGACCACATAGTGTATGAATTCATTTATGTGAAATGTCCAGAATAAGCAACTCTATGTAGACAAAAAAAATGCATCAGTTGTTACCTAGGGCTGGGTGCGGGGGACATGTTGGGGGAGGGTGAGATGAATGTAATGTGACTATTCATAGGTACCAAGTTCATTTTGGAGTAATAAAAATGTTCTAAAATTGATTGTGGTAATCATTACCATCTCTGTGAATATACTAAAAGACATTGAACTGTAAAGTTAAGTGGATGGATTGTATGATATGTGAGTTATAACTCAATAAAGTTGTTACAGGGAAAAAAATAGCTAAATAAAGGAATTACATCCCATGTCATTGATTGGAAAACTTGATATTGTTAAGATGGCAATACTTCCCAAATTCATCTACAAACTCAACTCAACAGAAAAACTTATTTGCTTCTGGGCTTTGTACTGATACTAATATTAAGGATAAAGTTTAAGTGAAGGTTAGGATTTAGTTTTAGCATGAGAGTAAATATTAATCTTAGGGAGAGAGGATTTAATTAGTATCAGCATTAGTATTAGGGTTTTGGCTTAGATTTTTTTTTTTAACATCTTTATTGGAGTATAACTGTTTTACAATGGTGTTGGCTTAGATTAGTGTTAAAATTAGGGTTAGTTTTAGATGGCATAATTAGTTTTAGGTTACTGTTATGTCTTAGAACATTTTGCTTAATATTTAAAAGGATGAAGTTAAAATTGTGTGTATTTTACTGTGACAGCCAAAGTCAGAATAATATCTCGAAAATGTTGTAAAACCTTCCAAAGCTGACATATTTCTTCTCTTATTATTCATCTTGAGCATACATTTTAAAACAATAGTAATGAAAGGTCTAAAAGAACTCTTAGATGATGCTAATAACTGAGCTCTTAAACTAGTAGAGTTCTTTTTTGTAGGTTACTCTACATGACTCACAGATTTTGTGAGTTAATTTTATATTTGCTTAATAACACTTGTTTGGCTATTTAAGAAACAAATTGCAAAATGTTTCAAATATCTTTTAATCGCCATTTAAACAATTAAGAAAACAAACTAAATCAAAAGTAACACATAATAACAAACATAGAGAACTAATAAGCATATATAGTGAAATAATAATAAGTCAAACTGAATAGTCACATCTGCATTAGACCAGATGAGTTAGTTTTAGTCATAATGTAAAACTTATATTCTATGAACATGACAGCAACACATGCATTGCTGCTCAGTTCCACCAGCTTTATCCAATTTCTTATTCTTGTTTCAAAATGGAAAGCAGGACATAATTTATAGGTATTAGGAGTCATGCCAAACAGGATGAAATTTTAAATCCCTTAAAGAAATTTCTCATTGACTGTAAAGAAGAAACTGTCTCTGATTGACACAATTCCATCGAGTAAGTGTAGCTTGTTTTCTTTCTTGCTAAGTAGCTCTTGACTTATATTCCTCCATTTTCCAAACAGATTGGAAACAAGGTAAATAAATGCAATTAATTAAGAATAATAACAAAGTAAATATTACTTTAAAAACAAGAGAATGAGAAAATAAAGGTAAAATATGTAACTTAAGACCACATAAACAAATAATACTAAAGAATGCATGTCATTAATTTTCTATGTTTATCTAAGAAGTGCTACAAATTGATCTCAGACTTCCCTAATTATAAACGTAAAGAGAAAACAAAATTTGAATGGTCCATAAGGCAAAATATTACCAGTTACTAAATGAAACAAATAATCAATGCACAATCACTTAAAATATTTCTCCTCTTGAAGCACTCTGCTCATATATGCTTCCATATGTTAAAATACGGAAAGATAAAATGACATTATTTTTTGTTATCTATGAACCCTTAAAAAAAAAAATCCTCCAGTCTCAAGAGTAAAGTTGTAGTGTGTTCATGCAGATTTCTTTAAGTAAAGTAAGGAACTATGGCATAATTAATCTATTTCTAGTCTTGCAAGATTTCAAAAGAATCTAAATAGCATAATTTGTAATAAGAAAGATCTTTTGTATTCTAAGTTAATCACTAAAGGGATGTTGCCTATAAACTTAAATTATGTACAATGGCCCATCTCTGGGAACCCTGCCTACCAGGTAATGAGCATTAAGCTAAAAATACTTTGGTTTAGCTCACAGGAAATATCCTGACCAGAACCACCTGTGAATGATTGCAGGAAGGAAGAAATTAACACATCCCCTCTGGAGGCTGACAAGAACCAGGAAATGTTTGACTTTATTCCCTCCCCTATTAGTATAAAAGAAGCCTGAATTCTAATTCAGGCAAGATGGTTCTTTGGGACACTAGTCCACCATCTTCTCAGTCTGCTGGCTTTCCAAATAAAGTTGCTCTTTCTTGCAGCAACAACTCATCTCTTGATTTATTGATCCATTTTACACTGAGCAGTACGAGCTTGGATTTGGGAACAACTTCATGAGTGGCAAAGTTTTATGTCACATAGTGTGTAAAACCTAATAATACTCAGCAGGTGATAGAGGCAATGTATTGGGAAAATAAAGACTATATAAAAACATTACCAGGGACATTTTAGTTGTGACTGAAGATTCTTGATTCTTTTGTTTACATTATGCAACCATGTATAGGTAGAAAGAAAAGGATTCACAATCCTAGATACCATTTGTGGAAGTGCAAGTTTCTCAAACTTTTTTCCTTCTTATTTCCCTTCCATACTTTCATACATAGTGTTTAGGCATGTGACAGTCTCAGTGGAGACAGTGGATTGGAAAGAACACTTACTATGAAAGTCATAGAATCTGAACTCCAGTTTTAGCTTTGCCTTTTTCTTGCATCTCTTTCAGCTCATTTTCCCCATCTTTAAATGAGAAGGCAGTGCTAATTCACACTCCAGATCAACCTTCCAATAATAATATGACTTAGGTTGAATTACTTAACCTCTCCTATTATTTAATTATTTGCCTGTAAATAGGATATAACCCCAAATCTTACACAAATTTTGTAAGAATCGAGTGAGCCAACATGTCTAGAAAGATTACCAAGTGCCTAACACATAGTATATGCTTGATAAATATTATTTTCTTTCTCTTCATCCTTTCATTCCTCTCCTTTAAAGTCTCCTCAAGCTCTAAAATGTATTTATATTAAGAAACAATAGACAAAAAACAATGTCTTGCCAGCATGGAATATAAAATGGGATCACACTCTTTTTAGCTTTCAAGTTAAATTACACCATGGCTCCAACAGACTATTTATGGCAAAGCTGTTTTTCCCTCCATTGGAAGCCCTGGTCCCAAAATTAGTTCATGAACCCCAGGGAGCTAACTTGGTCCTTGTTCCTCAGAGAAGGAAGGAAAGATAAGGAAAGAAAGGAAAACTTTTTGCATCAAATTCACCAAATCTTGTGTTCTTTGTTTTGTATGTGTAACTGCCTCATGGCAAACATGGAAACTTTAGATGGGATTGCCCAAAGCAAAATTTCCCTTGATAGAAACCCTCTTGCACTGTTAGTGGGAATGTAAATTGATACAGCCACTACAGTGAACAGTATGGAGGTTACTTAAAAAACTAAAAACAGAACTACCATATGACCCAGTCATCCCACTACTGGCCATATACCCAGAGAAAACCATAATTCAAAAAGAGTCATCTACCACAAAGTTCATTGCAACTCTATTTACAATAACCAGGACATGGAAGCAACTTAAGTGTCCATTGACAGATGAATGGATAAAGAAGATGTGGCACACATATACAATGGAATATTACTCAGGATAAAAAGAAATGAAATTGAGTTATTTATAGTGAGGTGGATAGACCTAAAGTCTGTCATACAGAGTGAAGTAAGTCAGAAAGAGAAAAACAAATACTATATGCTAATACATATAAATGGAATAAAAAAAAGGTTCTGAAGAACCTAGGGGCAGGACAGGAATAAAGACACAGATGTAGAGAATGGACTTGAGAACACGGGGAGGGGGAAGGATAAGCTGGGATGAAGTGAGAGAGTGGCACTGACTACAAAATGTACTATACACTACCAAATGTAAAATAGATAGCTAGTGGAAAGCAGCCACATAACACAGGGAGATCAGCTTGGTGCTTTTTGTCCACCTAGAGGGGTGGGACAGGGAGTGTGGGAGGGAAACACAAGAGGGAGGAGATATGGGGATATATATACATGTATAGCTGATTCACTTTGTTATATAGCAGAAACTAACTCACCATTGTAAAGCAATTATACTCCAATAAAGATGTTTAAAAAAAATTTTTAATTTAAAAAATTTCCCTTGACATATGTTTCAGTATGTGTGTATAATAGTAAAGGGGCAGAGGGGAGGAACTTCCTCTTCCCCAGTATTGTGTTAAATAGTGTCTACTCTTTACTAGTCTATGTGTAGGCATAGATGTTCCCATCATATATATATATATATATATATAGGAGTGTCTAGTTTTTAGAGTGTGCAATCAAAAACACACATGTACATCTATTTGCCCAAGAAATGGCAAGAGTGGCTGAGTTGCAGCAAAACCTAGAAATATTAATAAATTTTGCCTGGTATTTGCATTCCTTTTTATAAGAGAAAGGGTCACTGCTTTTTTTCCTCACTGTTTTGTTTTGTTTTTACACATTTCTTAGAGTATAATTGCTTTACAATGTTGTGTTAGTTTCTGCTGTATAACAAAGTAAATCAGGTATATGTATACATATATCCCCATATACACTCCTTCTTGTGGCTCCCTCCTATTCTCCCTATCCCACCCCTCTAGGTGGTCACAAATCACCCAGCTGATCTCCCTGTGTTGTGTGGCTTCTTCCCACGAGCTAACTATTTTACATTTGGTAGTGTATATATGTCAGTGCCACTCTCTCACTTCGTTCCAGCTTACTCTTCCCCCTCCCCATGTCCTGAGGTCCCTTCTCTACATCTGCATCTTTAATCCTTTCCTGCCTTTAGGTTCATCAGAACCATTTTTATTTTTAGATTCCATATATATGTGCTAGCATACAGTATTTGTTTTTTTCTTTCTGACTTATTTCACTCTGTATGACAGACTCTAGGTCCATTCACCTCACTATAAATAACTCAATTTCATTTCTTTTTATGGTTGAGTAATATTCCATTGTATGTATGTGCCACATCTTCTTTATACATTCATCTGTCGATGGACATTTAGGTTGCTTCCATGTCCTGGCTATTGTAAATAGAGTTGCAAGGAACATTGTGGTACATGTCTCTTTTTGAATTATGGTTTTCTCAAGGTATATGTCCAGTTGTAGGATTGCTGGGTCATATGGTAGTTTATTTTTTGTTTTTTAATGAACCTCCATACTATTTGCTTCATTGGTCTAAGTCTCAGGGACTTGTCCCTGAGATTGGAGCCTCGTGCCCACTATCCGTATTATCAGCAATGCAGGGTGGAGAGGACATGAGGGGCAGATTGAAAACTCCTTCTTGATCTTCTCCATAATCTATTAACCATCAGGAATCTTCCCAGACTCATCTGGTCTTTAAGACAAAGATTTATTGGGCCTAATATAGTCTACCCTACAATGGGTAGGAATAGAAAATCCTCTTGTCTTGTCATAATGGCTCTCAAGAGATAATCACAAAATAAGTTGTTTGATTTTGGTGACTATTCGAAGAGGTGGTCTATAAATTTTATTATTTTGTTCAACATATAGAAAAATCTCAACATCTTCAAGTGGCTATGTCTGTCATGACAGCCATAAAAACCTGGATCAAAAGGGGGCTCATTTCACACTCACAGACACAACTGAAAAAAAACTTTTTTCTTACATTCTCATCCCTCTGAACTCCTGTTTTCCAGCCTCCATCAGATTCTAATTCAGTGTTCCTATTCCATAAATCCCTTTGGAAAAAATGAACTCTTTTGGCTCTAATGAGTGTACTGAAATTGATTTTCCAAGAATGATTAAGGCAGTCAGACTATATGGGTAGTGATTATTGCTCCCCACACTGTACTGAAAGGAACAGAACTGTTGGAAACAGTAAATACTGCAGTGTTATGTAAGAACTCATTACTCTCCCTTCATCCTTTGCTTGCTGGCTCCCAACACAGTGATGGGCTACAATATGCAGCTATGAGAGAACCTTGATGCAATTTAAGGATATACCACAAGTTGCAGAAAAGAAAGAAAAGACAATTTAGAAGTAGAGAGGCAGAAACAGAGGTAAAGCAAGAAATATCATGGGATAGAGGTGTGGATCCTCAGCAGTTGCTTCAGCTGCCAAAAATTATCCCTTCATGAGCAGCCAAATTGTCAGCTGATTTATATTCCTAAATCATTTAATTTTGTTACAAAATTTTCTCCACCACCCCATCTCCCTGTCACTCTCAGCTCCTGTTAAGTAGTTTTTGTCTTCCTTTGAAGATAGATAGAATTGAGAGGAGAGAAAAGCCTACTTTCTAAGACTTTGAAACGATGGAGTAGTAACATCTACTCCAGCCATGTGTAAATCAAATAATGAATATGAAGTACAAGACTATATGATATGGTATTGTAGACTCATTAACAATGGTGGAAGGTGGCTTAAATGCTGGAGTAGTACAAAGTCAAAACATAAAACATTTTTCCTGGTGAAATAAGGAACTTAAATCCTGAGTTTGGATCAAACTGCCATGGAGATTTAAGGGGATTTAAGAGGTTTAGAAGCTTGCCAAAGCAATACATTATTCTAACATTTATTATTTAAAACACTAGTAAAATTCGGAGTCAGATGAAGCATGATTGGAGGAATAAAGCATTTACTCAGCATTTAGTATGTGTTAGGTGCTTTTGAACAAACTATTCAATTGGCCCACATAACAATCATTTTAAATATTTGGGGCTTCAAAATTTAAGCAAACTTGCCCAAGATCATACAAACAAGAGAAAAGACATGATTGAAACCCTCTGCTGACTCCAGAGTCCCATACTGCTGCTACCTCAACAGGCCAGGATAGTGAGAACAGTAGAGTTTACATCCATGAATAGCTTTTGACATAGGGCACCTCTCATCTGTGCCACTTATTTGGCACCTAAAGTTTACAGTTTATATCCTGACTTTGTTTTGCAGATGTTTGCCTTGTTTCCCATGGGTTTTCAACTCAAGAATGGCTAAGTTCAATTTCCAGTTTGACCACTAAGTAACTATATAATCTTACCTTCTTTAAGGCTCAGTTTAATCATCTTTAAAATAGATAATAACAGTACCTACTTCATTTGGGTGTTAATGAGTTAATATCATAAAGAACTAGAACAGTATTTGACACATATTTAACTCTCCATAAATTCAGCTAACAATAGAATTGAGAGTTAGGAGAGATAAGCCTACTTTCTAAGACTTTGAAATGATGGAGTAGCAATATCTACTCCAGCCATGTGTAAATCAAATAATGAATATGAAGTACAAGACTATATAATATGGTATTGTAGACTCATTAACAATGGTGGAAGGCAGCTTAAATGCTAGAGTAGTACATGTTTATCTTCTATCCCCATTATTATCAGATGACATATATTACCTCAAAGCTGCAAATAATAATACTTAAAATATTTTTTTAAAATAAAATTTTTTTAAAAATCACTTGTCTTTTTAAAATAATTTTTTAAACTATTTATTTATTTATTTATCTTTGGCTTCACTGGGTCTTCACTGCTATGTTCAGGCTTTCTACAGTTGTGACAAGCAGGGACCACTCTTCATAGTGGTGCACAGGGCTCTCACTGAGGTGGCTTCTCTTGTTGCAGAGCACGGGCTCTAGGCACGCTGGCTTCAGTAGTTGTGGCACATGGGCTCAGTAGTTGTGGCTCGCAGGCTCTAGAGCACAGGCTCAGCAGCTGTGGCACATGGGCTTAGCTGCTCCATGGTATGTGGGGTCCTCCCGGACCAGGGCTTGAACCCATATTCCCTGTATTGGCAGGTAGACTCTCAACCACTGCACTACCAGGGAAACCCCACTTATAATACTATTTAAGACAATACTTCCCTTGTTATTTGATACTTGACCTTGAAAAACCACCCAATTTTTCTGAAATTAATTTTCAAATCTAAATAATTAGGGATAATCATAGTCCCCACCTTGCATAGTTAATTATAAGGATTATCACTATGAGTTAATACATGTGAAAAAAAAAGTAAATGATTAGCAGGAAGCTTGTACATGGTTGTAGCTCAAAATGGTTTTGCTTGATATTCCTTTAACATTTTAAAGATTTTTTTTTTTTACTTTATAAAGCATTGTTTGCTTTTTTATGTTCTCATAGCACCTTGCAATGTATAAATTTTAACACCAATCACACAAGTTAGCTGTTTTTTGTCTACCTCATGAAACTCATACTTCCTTGAGGGTAAAGGCTATGACTTATTTATCTTTGACTTACTGGTGTTTAGTACAGTGATGGCATAGAGAAGGCATGAGGAGTTAAATAAGTTAAAAATATCTGAATGTTTTTCAAGTTTAAGAAACAAAGAATAAGAGAATGAAAGAGATGAAAAAGGTTGAGAGGGAAGGAGGGAAAGAAGGAAGGAAGAAGGAAAAAACACAGAATGAGGAAGAGAGAAAAATAAAAATAACAGTATCAACAAAAAAATCTTATTGACTCAGAATCAAGTAACAATTCTTTGAGGTGAAAAACTGTCATGTTATTTAAAAGTTCCATGAAGAGTAACAAATAATTAGAATTCCACATTTTTCTTTTTATGACATGGGCAGCAAAACTTGAAGTTTTTGTTTATACTAAGTCCTATTTGGAATTTCTCCTACTCTTTAAAAATCTTTCCACTAAATATATAGAAATTATTTACCTTCCTTTTATAACCGAGGAGTTTCTCCTTAAAAGCAAAGAACATGGTTGCCTTTGTCATGTCTCTGTCCCTGACACAATTCACCTTTGAAGTGAATAAAGAGAATGTGAATAGATTGAAAGCAAATGAAAGTCCTTGATTTTTCCAGTGAGCTCAATTTTTGCCACATAAAGAGTGGTGAATTCAGGTAGCTGGAGGTATCAATCCATTGAATAGTGTTTTTTTCTTTCCTTTACAAATGAAATTTAAGAAATTTCACTTCACAGATATTTATGGAGTGCCTATGGTGTATGGGCATACCCATACATGGATACAAACAAAAGGTACTTTTTCCTTCTACCTTCAAGGGATTCATAACCTAAGATAGTTCTATAAGTAAATAAATTACATCAAAGTGATAGGGATAGAGTAGGATAATTAAATGGTCAGTTTAGAAATCTCACTAGGGGATTAAAGACAGAAAGATAATTTTAAAGGAGTTTGGAAGACTGTTGTAAGCTAATGCCCACTCAAGAAAAAAAAAAATCCAGTAACTTAGCAGCAATCTACACTACCTTGAAGGAAGACCAGGTTAATCCAAGTGCCAAACACACTCAAGCCACAAACCCTGATAGTTAAAAATACAAGACAATAGATATGGTGCCTGAATGTTGTTACATGAAGTCAGAGAGTTAATAGTCCTTGACAGAGAGTTAATAGTCCTTGAAGAGTGGTATTTCTGAATGTAGCCAAGACAGAAATTAGGTGAAAGGGGACATTTTACTGAAACCTGAGATGAACTACCATATTTAATGTATATGTTAATGTATATGTATACATATACATTTAATGTATGCATATGTATACATATACATTTAAAGTATATGTTAATGTAGCAGGGAAGAGCCAAATCTGACTACATGTTGGATCTGTTTCTTTTACATTAACCTTTGCTTTCTGCTGCTTTTGTTCACTAAAGGGATACTGTCTATACATAATGGCCTGCCTTGGGGAACCCTGCTGCTCCTCTGCCTGAATGTTAAACCAAAGTGCCTATGTTCAGGCAAATATCTGGACTCTGTCCACCTGTGTATGGTTAGAATAAATTAACACATCCCCTCCCTGAAGCAGGTCATTCCCAGTGATATTTGTAAAACTTATGGCTTTTTTACTTTACTTCCTCATCTCCTCCCCCTCTCTGTGCTGTGAAAAAAAAAGAAAAAAAAAAGAAAGAAAGAAACAAGAAACGGGCATCCAAACCCCAAGAAGATGGTTATTTTGAGACTTTAGTCTGCCATCTTCTGGGTCTGCTGGCTTTCAAAATAAAGTCATATTCCTTGCCTCAAAACCTCGTCTCCAATTTATTGGCCTGTCATGTGGTGAGCAGAGTGAGCTTGGACCCGGTAACAGTAAGACCCTTTTGCTAATATACAGATGATTTAAATAACACCATGACAGTTCCAATTAAACCATATAGGGCAAAGGACAAACTGATGATGTAAGCCTTGACGTCTGCCCAAGAATGAGGAAGAAGGTTGTCTTCTCCCCTCTGCACTCTTTCTTTGATTATAAAAGTGTGGCCCTCTCTGTTCTTGGGGCTGCTGTGCTCCCTTGCCAGCTCACTTGTATCTCTCACAAGTGTTCTATGCTAATAAACCCACTCTTTACCTGCAGGTTTGCCTCACGCTGAATTCTTTCTGTGACAAGACAAAAGAACTTGATCTTCAGTAAGTCCTGACAACAGATGAGTGGTTTTAATTAAAGAAAAAAAAGTGGGATGGGGTCCCCTCCTAGTCAGGGATCATAGGTTCAAGTCCTAATCTGAGGTGCAGGTGGATACAAGTCCCAACCTGTGGGTTCAGTCCAAATCTGAGTTTTGGCTGGTTTCAAGTTCTACCCAAGAAAGAGTGTGGTTTCAAAAGGACGTACATAAACCTAAAACTGAATGAGGTTTAAAGTTACGAAAGGAGGATATGCTATATGAATCAAGTGCTATAAGCATCACAAAAAGTTTCCCAGTACAGGGATATCTGAAATGTAAGTAACAAGAGGGTAGGAAGACAAAGAGTATTTAGGTGGGGAGGGGCACAGAAGCATGACTTATAAGAGTAGAATTGGGAATCTATCATCAGTTTGGTATTATTGGCATGTAAATCAAAAGGAACAAACTATCAAGCAGTGAGGCTGGAGAGAAACAGTAACTTGAGTTTGAAGTCCTTTAAGTCATGAATAAACCAGGATGTGGAAATATACAATTAGGTGTATGGTTTTGTTACCAAATTAGTCAACTAGACCTGCTGCAGGGCACTAGCCTGGGCCAAGACCCCCTGTCTCAACCAGGGAGTTTCTTTTTCCAATTGGATTTGGGCAGCCAGTAATGGAACCAATGCTGAGACTGGAACAGCACAAGTTTTAGTCACTGGCCAAAGAATGGGGAAGTGGGAACCTAGTTCACAAATCAACTTAACCCAATTCCGGTGACTGTACCAACGGTTGCCCTAGAGCGGTCTGCTGCTGAATCACTCTTGGTAGAACTATTCCCCACATGTGTGATTTTCCCCACAATGTCTATGTCTGCCTTCTTTCACAAAAATATTAACTCAATATAATTCATTAAACTTCTTGACAAACTTTTCCACCATAGAACACAGCAATTCAAAAATAATTTCAAATTCATAGTAAATTAAGGGCTTCATTAAAAATATCCCAGACACACTGTTCTCTGAAATTGTCTGTGTCATTCCAACAAGGATCCTAGTTTTTGAATGTTTTAATAATATTCTAAAATGTAAAACAAAATTTTAGGAAACTATGAATTTTGAACATAGTCATCCTCTACTGATTTTTGAATATTATATTATGCAGCCATTTTGTTTGTCCAACACTGCTTAAAAGAATGTCTAATTGTTTAAAAAGTGGTCTATAATGACATTAATAAGAAGCATCTTAATATTAAATCTAGCTAAATGAGAGTTCAAGAGAGGGACAAAAAACTATGTTATAAAAAGATTGCATAGAAGCAAATCTTAAGATGGAAACTCAAAATGCTTTCAAAGGATGTTAATACAGTTTAAAGTCAAAGAATATAACCTTTGACAAATGTCTTAATTTTGCACAGCATTAGGCACATTATAGGGCTTCATTCAATCTCACATGGGTTTCTCCACACAAATGCTTAAGCATCCTTATGTTATGGCAGATGGCTTTGCACAGAGAGATAATTCCAAAGACAAAAAAGACCATGCAAAGTCTTTATGACCTAGTCTCAAAAGTCACATGCCATCATTTTTGCACTATCCTATTGATGACACAAACCAGCCATGACTGAGTATGGGAAGCAACTGCATAGGAACATGAATACCAGAAGACAAGGATCATGGGGGAACATTTTGGAGACTGGCTCTCTCTCTTCCTTTCTTTCTCTTTCTTGCTCTCTCACTCTCATTTATCTATCTATCTATATTTCTTTTTTTTTTTTTTTTCGGTACACGGGCCTCTCACCGTTGTGGCCTCTCCCATTGCGGAGCACATGCTCCGGACGCGCAGGCTCAGCGGCCATGGCTCACGGGCCCAGCCGCTCCGCGGCATGTGGGATCTTCCCGGACCGGGGCACGAACCCGCGTCCCCTGCATTGGCAGGCGGGCTCTCAACCACTGCGCCACCAGGGAAGCCCTATCTATCTATATTTCTACCTATCATCTATCTACATCAATACCTATACACAAATATACATACACATGCACACTACTGAAAATATACTTTCTCAAAGTAACATGTAGACTTACACCTTCATATTCTGTATTCTACTTTGTTTTTAAATGCCTCTTTTGAACAATTAAATAGACTTCACAACCCACTAATTTGTTGCCACCCTAATCTGAAACATAATTATGAACATGGTGTTGAAAACAAAGTTATTTTTGATATTCTGGTACCATACACATATGGATTTACACAATATTGTGAAATCATGAAAATAAATCTGCATTTTAAGTTTAGTTCTAAAGAAAAAGTGACTGTTCCACAATACAAGCTGTTGGGGAAAAAAAATCCTTTGACAATCTTATTGTTCTGTGTCACACACATGAGAACTGATTAGGGCAGAGTCTATTTGACAAAGCAAAGAACATGCTGGCAAGATACAGTGGGCCAAAGAAAAGCCACCCTCAAGAAAGTAAGACCCAGCATTGTCCATGCTATACATAACCAGGGAACCATAAAATTTATTATTCAAACTGAATGAAAGTAAAGGGAGATCCATGACTAATTACACTGGGACAACAAGTCTAAACTTAATACCATCCCAGGTGAACCTGAAAGTAGAGTTACCCTCCTCATAACCATTATATTGGAGAATTTTTCAGAAATAGAAGATGAAGACACTAAGTATTATCTACAAATAGTTTTAGTCCCTTTTTCTAAGAAGGAAATATCTCACACTTGCTTATGTGTGAGAAATAAATGAAATAAAATGAATGAATGTAATGAAATAGAAACTGCCTGTATGTAATGCATACTACATAAGTTCAATTTAACTGTGCTTGAACAGTGCTTTCTTAGAAAAAAAGGGGGGGGCTGATTACTACTTTCAAATTTGTGCCTAGAACAAATCGTAACAGACTCATTTGAGTCCTATCAGGAACAATGATTATCAATTCCTCATAAGGAAGATTTAGGAATCACTATCATATATATATATATATATATATATATATATATATATATATATATATATATATATATACACATTACAAGGTCACTGTTTTGAGTTCTCATTACAAACTACTGTTTAGTTCTTCCCAACAAATCATCTGTCTCCTCAACCAAATGTACATACATACATCCCTTGGCCACATAGAACGCAGCTGACATTTATTGCAAGACTGAGGGTTTCCAGACTGAATAAAATTTACTAAATAATATGCCACATTTTTCTTGCTTTAACATATTTTATGTGTCTTTTACATGGTAAACAATCTCAGCGTATGTTGATCCTTAAAATTTCAGGAAGTTCAAATGAAGAGTTACTGGCCATTCTGACCAATCAGCACAATAACAGAAAGAAAATTAATAAATCAATATGGAGCACTCTTCTATGGAGCATAACAAGTCCACAGAGGTAGATAAATTAAAAAAAGAATATAGTATTATTTATTGAGAATCATCTTTGTGATAAGCACTATGTTAAGCTATTCTCCTATTTTAAATCATTTATTTTTAGATCTAATCATCTCAGTTTCAGTCCTTATAGAAAAGTAGGGGAGGATAAAAATGTAAAATAATTTATTTAACTTCAATAGTAAGTGATAATGGTGTGGTCACCTGACTATGAAACCTGGGCTTATTTCACTACTCTAGTGCTTCAGTGGAATGCTTTCTAGTTTGTTTATTTCCATGAAACACAGTCCCTGGGCTGTTGGGTGGGTTTGACCAAATTTTGATTTAACACTTCAATCCAAGTGTTTATGCTAGAGCACTGCCAGAATGGAGACAAATGACACCTACCAGCAATGTAATGAGTTAGGGACATTATCCTCCCTATGATGTAAGACTGAAACTCCCCTGGAATAAATAAATCTATAGGAAACATTCTTGCAGTCAATACTCACCATGCCTAAAGACAGGAATTCAGTGTTACTTGATACAAAAATAGTGGTTTTGTGGTACCTGCATATAAAAATGTGCAAAGGAAGTATGTTCCTCTTTACCCCCCGTCTCTATGTGTCTGTGATAAAGAGGAAGTGAGCAAATATAGGACCCAAAGACAGAAAAGGGCAGAGTTAGCATTCTTTGTGTTTACTAGTCACCTCAGTTAGTTCTATAACACGCAAGTGGCAATATGAAATTTTCATTTTACTCTCTTTTTCCCCCCTGGAGCATTCTAAATACTGTACTTGTAGATATTTCCAAGTTAAGATGGTGCTCAGTGCTCAAACTCTCAATAATACATATAATCTGTTGACATTTCATTTTAGACATGCATAAAAACCTGTGCAAATGCAAGGAGCCCCACAGCAAAGTGGAAGATATTAATATAATGGGTACAATAATTCTGAAGGAGAAAAAAAAACTGTATATTACAATTTGGAGTCATTTGGTACCTCTGGGTCTATTCTGGAAAAGACTTTAAATGAGACAATAAGAGGAAACTAATTTACAATTTGAAATAAGCAGATCTCATGTTTCCATATTGCTAAAAGGCAAGGTTAGATGAACACTGTACAGTTATCATAAAATTTTTATCAAGAAGCTGCAGTACCTTTAATAATTCATTATTTTACCTCATGCAAGAGCCTCTTTAAAGGTTGGGTTATGTTTTAATCTTGGAAGAATTTATTTTGGAGAGAAATCTTTTTCTAATTACATGGTGACAAACATATTATCAAGGAGTCATTATTAGTATAAATATTCTATCCCTCCTCTTTATACATGTTTCAATCATTTGTATTGATAAAACATTCTTCTTCCTACCTACATCAACTTAATGGCATATTGAGGGAAATACAAAATTGCATATTTAAATCACCCTGAGTGGTTTAAAGAAATTTTAATATATATGCTGATGTTTCTTATGAAGATCTAACATTAACAGGCATGTACCTTGCTTCACTAAATAGAGGATTCCCTTCTCACATCTTAATGAATGCAATTCTGTACATAAATACATAACTTAAATACATAATCTGTCAAGAGCCTGACAACCCATCTTAGAAAGCATTTTATTTAAAGAATAGTAAGAATAATGTAGAAAAATAGTAAAAAAAATAGTAAAAAAAATATAGTAAAAAATTACATAGCCTGTCATCCCAACTTCAGCACACAAATGATTGATCAAATTTGGGCATGGTTGGCTGACCATTCTTAGATGTAAAGATGCAACTGTTTTTTTGTTAGACACAATTTAATTGCACAACACATCTTCTTAACTATCATCCTGACTTCAGGGTATCTTGTCAGATTATTCTCAAAGTCATTATCTAGTGACTGAGTGAGTTGATGTCAAAAATGAAAATATGACTTACAGTGGAGAGGAACAAAAACCCAACACTTTATTAACTTAAAAAATATATAAGTCAGGGAACTAGATTCCATAATAAAATTTTCTGGCATGAGCTTGACATCCCTAAATTAACAAAATGTGTAATTTTTAAAAGTGTTAGAGCATTCCAGCATCCATGCCTTGGTATGTAATTTCCACATTATGGATTTTTAAAACTTAACCTAGGGAATAAGGAAAGACAAAACAACACAACAAAAAATTTTGGCAGTTTCCTCATTTGGTGATCCCAATAATTAGCAAGTAAATATTTATGAAAAATAAACATTTTTCTTTCAAATGCTATATTTATGAAACAAATTATGAATGTTATATATGGTAGGAAGAAAATGTTTCTTTCATTGAAAAATCATAAGAAACAATTGTGTTCAATTTTCATATAGAATCATTAATTCATCAGTAGAGAGATATTTTGCAAAGCATCAGCCCAATTTCTGCCCTCTCCACCTCAGCTGCATAATTCAATCTTTTAATAAGCTAAACACACACAAAATGTCCAGTACACCAAAGAACATTTACTCATTTACTCAAAGGGCCTAAAGAAGTGGGAAGTCACTTGACAAGAGCCCAAAGGGAATTCCCAAAGGGAATTTTTCTCTTTAAAACAAATAAGATTTTGACCTCAAGAGAAAAACAAAAACCCATTTTTGTTTCCTCCCTCCATGTCCTCCACCCCCACACCCTCAGAGCTAATCTGTGAGGGGAATGAGAGGAACACATGAATGAGAGGGCCCTTTCTATAGCAGCACTAAGAGTGAAGTCCTCTTTGAACATAATTCTTTTCAGACCCTTGCAAGTTGGGAACACAGTATGTGTGTAAATGTGTGTGTGTATTTGATAGAGAGAGAGCTGGGAATGCAGAAACCTGTAACTATAAGGAAAAAACCTGTTTGTAGGGCCTACATTCCTGGTACTATACTTGATAGGTGGGTATCTCTCTCCCCCCTCATATGTATATGTCTGTGATTGTGCATGTATACACACACACACATATATACATATATATATAGAGAGAGATTATATATTATATATCCATAGAAATTTGGAGAACAGTATGGAGGTTCCTTAAAAAACTAAACATAGAATTACCATATGTCCCATCAATCCCATTACTGGACATATACCCAGAGAAAAGCCAGGACATGGAAGCAACCTAAATGCCCATCGACAGATGAATGAATAAAGATGTGGTACATATATACAATGGAATATTACTCAGCCATAAAAAGGAATGAAATGGGTCATTTGTAGAGACGTGGATGGATCTAGAGACTGTCATACAGAGTGAAGTAAGTCAGAAATAGAAAAAACAAATATTGTATATTAATGCATATATGTGGAACCTAGATAAATGGTAGAGATGAACCATTTTGCAGGGAAGAAATAGAGACACAGATGTAGAGAACACATATGGACACCAAGGGGTGAAAGTGGCGGGGGGTATGGTAGTGGGATGAATTAGGAGATTGGGATTGACATATATACACTACTATGTATAAAATAGATAACTAATAAGAACCTGTTGTATAAAAATAAATAAATAAAATTAAATTAAAAAAAAAGAAATCTGGTTTGTCAGTTAAAAGTCTTAGTTTACTCATCTGTAAATGGGTTAATATTAGAAGCTAATTTGTATGGTTGCTGTGAATATAAAATGAGATAAAATACTTAAGCTCATCACAGGGTTTAGCATATAGTAGTTGGCAAATAAATGCTATCATTTAGGAATTCTCCTGATCTGCCAAAACCTGGAGATTCTATGTAGGAGCTCATTCATTCATTCATTATCTTGTATTTGCTGTTGGAGCATAATGCTCTATATATACCTGGGAACATAGCTGTGAAAAAGATAAATGTGGTCTTAATGTTCTTGGGTCCTATAACGTGGTAACAAATTACAACTGATAAGTATCTGGCACACAATGTACACTCAATGTGTAATTAAGCACACAGAGAGAGATAATATGAGTGTTTATAAAAGGAGGCTTAATCGGATCTGCAACAACAGGAAGATACTATCAAGTGGCTGAGATTCAGGATGCAAGGCAAGACCTCCAGTTCCCATGGAGAGCTAAGGGATCAATCTGTAAGGTAAGTCAGTGGTATAAAGACTAGGGAAATAAGGAGATAGAGTGATGAAGGGAAGTTGTGGGATGGTTGCTACATTCTTCATGAAAACAAAAATAAACTTTTAATCTGCTATTAAAATTGGTTTTATGGGCTTCCCTGGTGGCGCAGTGGTTGAGAATCCGCCTGCCGATGCAGGGGACACGGGTTCGTGCCCCGGTCTGGGAAGATCCAACATGCCGCGGAGCGGCTGGGCCCGTGAGCCATGGCCGCTGAGCCTGCGCGTCCGGAGCCTGTGCTCCGCAACAGGAGAGGCCACAACAGTGAGAGGCCCGCATATCACAAAAGAAAAAAAAAAAAAAAAAAAAATTGGTTTTATTCCTTCATGTTCCAAGTTCCAAAGCACTTCCAATTATCTTGTATTTTTGAAGACCATGAAGCTCAAGTTCGTTTTTTAAAATACAATTTTAATCCATTGTAAGAATTTTTTCAAAAGTACTGCATGTCAGTGGGCAAATTAATAAGGAAGACTAATTTTAGAATGTCACACTGTTTTTATTTAAAAGGAGAAAAAACATGCTTTGATATGATATTTCCAGGTTAGAATCAGAAAACCAAGTTTATTCTTCATTTCCCAAAAGAGCATTTTCCTGTTTTAAAATACTCAGAAATTTTGCATTTGGTATGTGGCTGGCTTTGCAGCCATAAATTAATGATTATTAATTAGAAATGTTAATTAAAAAGACAATATTTTTCTGCAGATCTCAGCAAGAGACTTTTATATTTACCATGCAGCTGCAGTTTGTCTTCTAAGATTCAGAAATAATATCTAGGTGTCATTAAACTGGATCCATCAGCACTTTTGACATGATAGATAGCTTTGGGAGCTGGTAATGGGCATTTGAGACATCCACCTCTGGGTCAGTCTAAGAATGAATGAGACATTATTTTCCCAGTGCTATGAAGAACGTTCTCTTGGATAAACCTGCAATACGTGGCCAATTTATAGGACAAAGTTGATCTAATTACAATACCATATCACATTAATTAACCATATTTTAAACAATGTAAGCAGCTCTTTGAAAATGATGCAAATAAAATGATGCATATCTTTATTTTTTTAATGTAATAGAACCAAATCTATTGATGTTTACTTTTAGGTAAACATCGGCAGAAAATCTAAGAAAAAAGAGAAATTGGCCTTAATTCTTAATGAGTTACTTTATCTCTTCCACTGCTACTGACAATACACCAGGTTTGGAGAGGACACAGATTGAAACAAGCCCAAGTAGTATTGGTTATTCCTCACATGACCTGGAAAACTGTTGACTTGAGATTATGGTGGAAAGGAAGGAAGTTGTACCTTATATAATTACTACAAGTCTTTGACATTTGTCTCATTCTGCTCATCTATAAAATGAGAATGATAATAATGGCATCAGCTCCTAGTCTTGTTATGAATATTGAATAAAATAATGCCTGCAAAATCTTAACATATTGCCTGAATCAATAAATAGATCATGATGACAACAATGACGATGATGATGCTGTTGCTTCAGCTGCTGATGATGATGAGGAGGAGGAGGAGGAGAAAAACAGAGTGTATTTGACCTATGGGGTCATTTTGTGCTTGTATGGGAAAAAAATGATCAGACAAACTACATGGTTGAAGCAGACATAAAACATTAGGGCACTAAACAATCAGTTACAGATACTTTAAAGGAAAGTACGTGAAGGGTGAAAGTCTACCTCACAACTTGACCTTTAGTCATCTTGCAATTATGTAATTCTTAATTTTATAAAGAACAATCTCCCTTCTCAGAACACACTCTCTGATGTCCACTTTGTATTCATACAGAGGATGCTCAGTGTGGCAAATCCTCTGGAGTTCTGAAGTCAGTGCATTGTAAAGAAAGGGTACCAAATTCTTGGTCAAAAGAGCCAGCAATGAATTCTAACTCTGTCACTTCTTTGAAATATGGTCTTAGACTATCGCAAACATTTTTGGGATTCAATTGTCCAATCCTTAAAATAAGGATATTAATAGCTACCTATTACTGATCTCCTACTATAAAACAGAACAAGTATGCTACATTTTTAAATGTCCTTTCTTTTTTTTTTTTTTTTTTTTTTTTTTTTTTTTTTTT
Source organism: Kogia breviceps (assembly GCF_026419965.1). NCBI lineage: Eukaryota > Metazoa > Chordata > Mammalia > Artiodactyla > Physeteridae > Kogia > Kogia breviceps. The sequence goes on from NC_081328.1 coordinate 30,161,476, forward strand.
TTGCGTTACGCGGACCTCTCACTGTTGTGGCCTCTCCCGTTGCGGAGCACAGGCTCTGGACGCGCAGGCTCAGTGGCCATGGCTCATGGGCCCAGCCGCTCCACGGCATGTTGGATCTTCCCGGACCGGGACATGAGCCTGTGTCCCCTGCATCGGCAGGTGGGCTCTCAACCACTGTGCCACCAGAGAAGCCCCTAAATGTCTTTTCTTTAAAATACGTCTGAGAAAGAATTTTGTAAAACTGTAAATGCAGCAATCCATATTTCCACATTTAACAATCAAGGGAGGTACCATGAAGGAATAAGGATTAGAAAATCAGTAATCATGAAAGTACATTTTGGCAATTAGCATTCAGGGATAAATGACATTTCTTCCAGTTAATTTCTCTGGAGTCTTAGATAAAGCTCTCCCAGAAGCTGACCTTGAGTCAAAGGTTTGAATGCAAAAATTTCATAAAGGAAACATGCCTAGAAAAAAGCAGTAACCTCTGACAGTAAATAGGACAGATAAAAGGAAAAGCCAAATCAGGTTCAATTTCAGGGGAAGTCTCAGATTCAGCCTCAGCCTTCAGGAAGCTCCAGAAGAGTCTTGTTCAACAGAGTTTTATGTGATGATGAAAATGTTCTATACCTGCACTGTATGAGCACTTGAAATGTGGCTGGTACATCTGAGAAGGTAATTTTTTTTTTAATTTGCTAGGGACTCACAATGCTGTAATCAAGGCGTTAGCTAGACAATGTTCCTGTCCTTGTACTCAATTAGGAAATATTCTACTTAACTCACTTAGATTGCTGACAGAATTAATTTCCCTGTGACTGTATGACCAAGGGCCCTAGTTTCTGGCTGTCAGCTGGAGACCACAGTCAGGTCCTAGATGCTGCCCACAGTTCTCTTCCATGTGGCCTTTCCCATAGGCAGTTCACAAGAGGGCCATTTGCTTCTTCAAGGACAATGGGAGAATCTCTCTCTCTCTCACTTTCTCATTCAGCTAAGACATATAACCAGATCTAATTAAGGAAGTTTGATCCCATCACCTTTGTTTTTCATATTCTATTGAACAAAAGCAAGTTACAGGTTCTGGTCACATTCAGGTGAGGGAACTATTAAGGGAATGACTCAGTAGGGGCCCTCTTAAGGTTTATCCACAATGCTTCTTCATTTTAACACTGGATATTTTAAAAAGAATATAGAATACATTATCCCATTGAATCTTCACAAAAAGTACTATAAATTAGCTAAATTGAGGATTATTATCAATATTTTTAAACAAAGAGAAGAAAACTGAGGTTAAGCAAGTTTAAACCACTTGTACACAATGCATAGGTTGTTATTAGCAAAGCTGAGCATCCATAAATTTTTATTTTCAATCCTGTCTTTTTCTGCCACATCATGTTATACTACAGTGATTCCCAAATTTCAGTCACTTGAGAGCCATCTTCACAAATTTTATCTACCTGCAGGCTGACCTAATGCTATATAGGTAGTTATTTCAAAACTAGTTTGTTTTCTTTGTTTAAATACATTAATTTTAATAATATTGGTTCTACAATGAAAGACATCAGTTTTCATAAAAAGAAAAAGATAAATATACAGATATTAAAGTTAATATTATTTGTTTGTATCCTACTTAAATTCATATTGCATGTGGCTAGTATATGCCATGCAGGGGAAAAATCAGTAACAAGTACATTGTAGAATATCTCAAAAGGGATCCTCCCTTCTGTTCCTAATTTTAACTTGCAAAGAGGATTTGGGGTGTACAGGAATGTATTTCTACTTTCCAAAGAAGATATGTTGTCTATAAGGTAGCAAGGAGCCCAGCACATGCTCTAGACACGCCTCTGGCTGACTCATAAAACAAGAGTGGTGTCTCTTCACAGGGACTGGTGTGACTTGGAATGAGGGAGCATCAATAGAAGAAAATGCAATTAGCTAATATAATTAACTCCAGCACATTTAGCACGTCTCCCTTCCTTCCTATCTGCAAGCTATACAAAGCTCTATGTATTTTGCCTATCAAGAAATGCAGACATGTTGTAACTGCCTCCTCCTCCCTCTTTCCTTCAACATCTTTCCTCACAAATTTGGAGAATGACAGAGAGAAGCCTTATCCTTATTCTTTTTCTTTCCATCCTTTTTCCACAAATGAGTTGTCCCAGGGCTCTGCCTCTCTAGAGATGGCTCTATTTCTGTTCAAATTCACTCTAAAAAGCTTCCATAACACTCTTTCATGTCATCTGCTTTTAGTGTTGCTTTTTAATGGAGATTCCCACAATTGTATTTGCTACTGAAACTTTATTCTATCAGGCTTACCACATACTACTAGGAATATGCTTTCTTAAATTAGCATACAAATATTAAGTTCATATTTTGTCACAACAAATGGGACAGATATGTTAATTCTATTCTCTTATCTTCACTTAGTTTACTGATGGGAAGTAAGGTTTATGAAAAATAAATATAAATGTACTGAGACAGAACAAATATGCTGCTTATGTGTAAAAAGCATGTTTGAATAGTTGACCAACACCAGCTAGTTTCTCCATAATTCTCTTAATCACTAAAGAAACAAGGAATGAAACATTTACCTGGGTGTAGGAGAAAGTAAGAACCCCACAATATCAGTACTACTTATAACATCAAGATGGGTTATTTAAATCAAGATTAGTAGCAACAGCTGATATTTGCATTGGAAAGGTCTTCTGCATTAATGCCATGCTTGTATTTGATCCTTGGCATAACCCTGATATGTATTTGCTTGACCCATGACCCCTGAAATAAATCAAATCCTTCATACAAACCTGAAATATAGGTTTGGGATAATGACCTCTGAATGATTATTTGCCACTGCTAAGAATCTTACTGTTTGCCTACAAGATCTACTGCTCATTGCTTGTATCACCTTGGATAGCTCACTTCTTAATACCAAAACACAATGTCTACTTCTGAAGCATCTATTTATTTCAATGACCCTTGCAGATTTTCTTTTCTAGTTTTCTGCCCCACCCCAGCTGAAACTTTACACACTCCTTTAATTTTCATGCATCCAAACTTTGACAAGAAACACATCCTGCATTAGCCTTATAAGACTTGATGGAATTGACAGGCTAGACCATCATAATTACCCTCTGGAAGGATCAGAGTTTGTAGTTATACATGAGCATGTTTATACTTATGATTTGAACATAGTTATTGTGAATGACCAGATTAAGAATAAGTTTATAGGAGTTGGTTGAAGTGGAGTAGAGGAAAGATTACCAAAAGTAAAGAAGCCCTAGCTAGCTATTAAGTGGTTGGTAAATAATCCATTTAGATCGTTTTTTTAAAAAGTTTATATAGTTTTAAAAAACCTTAGCTACAGAATATAGAATCTTTTTTATTCCATACAGATTATATTGAAGGTAAACAAAACTTTTGTGTACAATTTCTCACTAAGACCAGACTAATAATCTTACAAGATTTTGTCCTATTAACAGAGAAAAAAAAGAGTTTAATTGTGTACCAGCTTACTTTTGATATTAAAACTCAATTACTTAATTAAATTAATTACAATTTTACCCGCTCCTAATCACACATAAAATTCCTTTCTAAAGATTGGGTTTATTCTCCCCCACAAACATTCTACAACTTTCTATATCCATTTTATTTTTATTGTTATTGTTATTTATTTTTTTAACAACTTTATTGGAGTATAACTGTTTTACAATGGGGTGTTAGTTTCTGCTTTACAACAAAGTGAAATAGTTATACAAATACATATGTTCCCATATCTCTTCCTTCTTGCATCTCCCTCTCTCCCACCCTCCCTATCCCACCCCTCTAGGAGGTCACAAAGCACCAAGCTAATCTCCCAGTGCTATGCATCTGCTTCCCACTAGCTATCCACCCTGTTTGGTAGAGTATATATGTCCATGCCACTCTCTCACTTCATCACAGCTTAACCTTCCCCCTCCCCATATCCTCAAGTCCATGCTCTAGTAGGTCTGTGTTTTATTCCCATCCTACCCCTAGTCTCTTCATGACATTTTTTTTCTTAGATTCCATATATATGTGTTAGCATACAGTATTTGTTCTTCTCCTTCTGACTTACTCCAATATGTATGACAGACTGCAGGTCTATCCACCTCATTAAAAATAACTCAGTTTCATTTCTTTACATGGCTGAGTAATATTCCATTGTATATATGTGCCACTCTTCTTTATCCATTCATCTCTTGAGGGACACTTAGGTTGCTTCCATGTCCTGACTGTTGTAAATAGAGCTGCAATGAACATTTTGGTACATGACTCTTTTTGAATTATGGTTTTCTCAGGGTATATGCCCAGTAGTGGAATTCCTGGGTTGTGTGGTAGTTCTATCTGTAATTTTGTAAGGAACCTCCATACTGTTCTCCATAGTGGCTGTGTCAATTTACATTCTCACTAGCAGTGCAAGAGTGTTCCCTTTTCTCCACACCCTCTCCAGCATTTATTGTTTCTAGATTTTTTGATGATGGCCATTCTGACCAGTATGAGATGATATCTCATTGTAGTTTTGATTTGCATTTCTCTAATGAGTAATGATGTTGAGCAATCTTTCATCTGTTTGTTGGCAATCTGTATATCTTCTTTGGAGAAATGTCTATTTAGTTCTTCTGCCTATTTTTGTATTGGGTTGTTTGTTTTCTTGTTATTAAGTTGCATGTGTTGCTTATAAATTTTGGAGATTAATCCTTTGTCAGTTGCTTCATTAGCAGCTATTTTCTACCATTCTAGGGTTGTCTTTTGGTCTTGTTTATGGTATCCTTTGCTGTGCAAAAGCTTTTAAGTTTCATTAGGTCCCATTTGTTTATTTTTGTTTTTATTTCCATTTCTCTAGGAGGTGGGTCAAAAAGGATCTTGCTGTGATTTATGTCATAGAGTGATCTGCCTATGTTTTCCTCTAAGAGTTTGATAGTGTCTGGCTTTACTTGAAGGTCTTTAACCCATTTTGAGTTTATTTTTGTGTATGGTGTTAGGGAGTGTTCTAATTTCATACTTTTACATGTAGCTGTCCAGTTTTCCCAGCACCATTTATTGAAGAGGCTGTCTTTTCTCCACTGTATATTCTTCCCTCCTTTATCAAATATAAGGTGACCATATGTGTGGGTGTTTATCTCTGGGCTTTCTATCCTGTTCCATTGATGTATATTTCTGTTTTTGTGCCAGTACCATACTGTCTTGATTAGTAGCCTTGTAGTATAGTCTGAAGTCAGGGAGCCTGATTCCTCCAGCTCCATTTTTCATTCTCAAGATTGCTTTGGCTATTTGGGGTCTTTTGTGTTTTCATACAATTTGTGAAATTTTTTGTTCTAGTCCTGTAAAAAATGCCAGTGGTAGTTTGATAGGGATTGCATTGAATCTGTAGATTGCTTTGGTTAGTAGAGTCATTTTCACATTGTTGATTCTTCCAATCCAAGAACATGGTATATCTCTCCATCTATTTGTATCACCTTTAATTTCTTTCATCAGTGTCTTATACTTTTCTGTATACAGGTTTTTTTCTCCTTAGGTAGGTTTATTCCTAGATATTTTATTCTTTTAGTTGCAATGGGAGTGTATTCTTAATTTCACTCTTAGATTTTCATCATTAGTGTATAAGAATGCCAGAGATTTCTGTGCATTAATTTTGTATCCTGCTGCTTTATCAATTTCGTTGATTAGCTCTAGTAGTTTTCTGGTAGCATCCTTAGGATTCTCTATATATAGTATCATATCATCTGCAAACAATGACAGCTTTACTTCTTCTTTTCTGATTTGGATTTTTTATTTATTTTTATTCTCTGATTGCTGTGGCTAGAACTTCCAAAACTATGTTGAATAAGGGTGGTGAGAGTGGGCAACCTTGTATTCTTCCTGAACTTAGTGAAAATGGTTTCAGTTTTTCACCATTGAGAATGATGCTGTCTGTGGCTTTGTCATATATGGCCTTTATTATGTTGAGGAAAATTCCCTCTATGCCTACTTTCTGCAGGGTTTTTATCATAAATGGGTGTTGAATTTTGTCAAAAGCTTTCTCTGCATCTATTGAGATGATCATATGGTTTTTCTCCTTCAGTTTGTTGATATGATGTATCACATTGATTGATTTGCATATATTGGAGAATCCTTGCATTCCTGGAATAAACCCCATTTCATCATGGTGTATGATCCTTTTAATGTGCTGGTGGATTCTGTTTGCTAGTATTTTGTTAAGGATTTTTGCATCTATGTTCATCAGTTATATGGGCTGTAGTTTTCTTTCTTTGTGCATCTTTGTCTGGTTTTGGTATCAGGGTGATGGTGGCCTCATATAATGAGTTTCAGCGTGTTCCTCCCTCTGCTATCTTTTGGAAGGGTTTGAGAAAGATAGGTGTTAGCGCTTCTCTAAATGTTTAATAGAAATAGTCTATGAAGCCATCTGGTCCTGGGCTTTTGTTTGATGGACGATTTTTAATCACATTTTGAATTTCAGTGCTTGTGATTGGTCTGTTCATATTTTCTATTTCTTCCTGGTTCAGTGTCCATAAGTTGTGCATTTGTAAGAATTTGTCCATTTCTTCCAGGTTGTCCATTTTATTGGCATACAGTTGCTTGTAATAATTTCTAATAATCTTTTGTATTTCTGCAGTGTCCATTGATACATCTCCTTTTTCATTTCTAATTCTATTGATTTGAGTTTTCTCCCTTTTATTCTTGATGAGTCTGGCTAATGGTTTGTCAATTGTGTTTATCTTCTCAAAGAACCAGCTTTTAGTTTTATTGATCTTTGCTATCATTTCCTTCATTTTTTTTTCATTGATTTCTGATCTCATCTATATGATTTATTTCCTTCTGCTAAATTTGGGGTTTTTTTGTTTTTCTTTCTCTAATTGTTTTAGGTGAAAATTTACATTTTTTATTTGAGATATTTCCTGTTTCTTAAGGGAGGATTGTATTGCTATAAACTTCCCTCTTAGAACTGCTTTTGCTGGATCCCATAGGTTTTGGGTCGTTGTGTCTCCATTGTCATTTGTTTCTAAGTATGTTTTGATTTCCTCCTTGAGATCTTCAGTGATCACTTTGTTATTAAGTAGTGTATTGTTTAGCCTCCATGTGTTTGTATTTTTTACAAATCTTTTCCTGTAATTCTTATCTAGTCTCATAGTGTTGTGGTTGGAAAAAATACTTGAAATGATTTCAATTTCCTTATATTTACCAAGGCTAGGTTTGTGACCCAAGATATGATCTATCCTTGAGAATGTTCCATGAGCACTTCAGAAAAATGTGTAATCTGTTGTTTTTGAATGGAATCTCCTATAAATATCAATTAAGGCCATCTTGTGTAATGTATCATTTAAAGCTTGTATTTCCTTATTTATTTTCATATTGGATCATATGTCCATTGGTGAAAGTGGGGTATTAAAGTCCCCTACTATGATTGTTTTACTGTCAATTTCCCCTTTTATGGCTTTTAGTATTTGCCTTATGTATTGAGGTGCTCCTATGTTGGGTGCATAACTATCTACAATTGTTAGATCTTCTTCATGGATTGATCCCTTGATCATTATGTAGTGTCCTTCTTTGTCTCTTGAAAGAGTTTTTATTTTAAAGTCTATTTTATCTGATATGAGTATTGCTACTCCAGCTTTCTTCTGATTTCCATTTGCATGGAATATCTTTTTCCATCCCCTCAGTTTCAATCTGTATGTGTCCCTAGGTCTGAAGTGGGTCTCTTGTAGACAGCATATATATGGGTCTTGTTTTTGTATCCATTCAGCCAGTCTGTGTCTTTTGGTAGGAGCATTTAATCCATTTACATTTAAGGTAATTATTGATATGTATGTTCTTTTACCATTTACTTAATTGTTTCGGGTTGTTCTTGTAGGTCTTTTCCTTCTCTTGTGTTTCTTGCCTAGAGATGTTCCTTTAGCAGTTGTTGTAAAGCTGGTTTGGTGGTGCTGAACTCTCTCAGCTTTGGTTTGACTGTAAAGGTTTTAATTTCTCCATCAAATCTGAATGAGATCCTTGCTAGTTAGAGTAATGTTGGTTGTAGAATTTTCTCTTTCATCACTTTAAATATGTCCTGCCACTCCCTTCTGGATTGCAGAGTTTCTGCTGAAAGATCAGATATTAAACTTATGGGGTTTCCCTTGTGTGTTATTTATTTATTTTTTCTCTTGCTGCTTTTAATATGTTTTCTTTGTATTTAATTTTTGGCAGTTTGATTAATATGTGTCTTGGCATGTTTCTCCTTGGATTTATCCTGTATGGGACTCTCTGTGCTTCCTGGACTTGATTGATTATTTCCTTTCCCATATTAGGGAAGTTTTCAACTATAATCTCTTCAAATATTTTCTCATTCCCTTTCTTTTTCTCTTCTTCCTCTGGGACCCCTATAATTCAAATGTTGGTGCATTTAATGTTGTCCCAGATGTCTCTGAGACTATCCTCAGTTCTTTGCATTCTTTTTTCTTTATTTTGGTCTATAGTAATAATATCCACTATTTTATCTTCCATGCTATTGATCTCATCTAGAGTATTTTTAATTTCATTTATTGTGTTGCTCATTGTTGCTTGCTTCCTCTTTATTTCATCTAGGTCCTGATTAAATGTTTCTTGCATTTTGTCTATTATATTTCCACGATTTTGGATGATCTTTTCTATCATTATTCTGAATTCTTTTTAGGTAGACTGCCTATTTCGTCTTCTTTTGTTAGGTCTGACAGGTTTTTACCTTGCTCCTTCATCTGCTGTCTGTTTCTCTTTCTTTTCATTTTGTTTACTGTGTTTGGGGTCTCCTTTTTGCAGGCTGGAGGTTCATAGTGTCCATTGTTTTTGGTGGCTGTCCCCAGTGGCTAAGGTTGGTTCAGTGAGTTGAGTAGGTTTCCTGGTTAGAGGAACTAGTTCCTGTGTTCTGGTGGATGAGGCTGGATCTTGTCTTTCTGATGGTCAGGTCCATGTGTGGTGGTGTGTTTTGGGATGTTGGTAGGCTTATTATGATTTTAAGTAGCCTCTCTGCTAATGGTTGGTGCTGTAGTCCTGTCTTGCTATTTGTTGGTCATAGGGTGTCCAGCACTCTAGGCTGCTGGTAGTTGAGTGAAGCTGGGTCTTGGTGTTGAGATGGAGATCTCTGGGATACTTTTGCCATTTGATATTATGTGGACCTGGGAGGTCTCTTGTGGACCAGTGTTCTGATGTAGGGTCTCCCACCTCAGAGACACAGCCCTGACACCTGGCTGGAGCACCAAGAACCTTTAATCCACATGGCTCAGAATAAAGGGAGAAAAAATAGAAAGGAAAGAAAGAAAGGAAGGAAGGAAGGAAGAAATGAAGGAAGAAAGGGAGGAAGGGAGGAATAATGTGAGGAAGGAAGGAAAGAATGGAGGGAGGAAGGAAGGGAGGAAGGTAGGGAGGAAGGAAGGGAGGAAGAAAGAAAGGAAGAAAGAAAGGAAGAAAGAAGATAAAATAGGATAAAATAAAGTTATTAAAATAAAAAATAATTATTAAGAAGAAAAATTTTATTTAAAAAAAAAGGTTCGGTCAGAACCCTAGGACAAATGGTGAAAGCAAAGCTATACAGACAAAATCTCACACAGCAACACACACATACACACTCACACAAGAGAAAAAGGGGAAAATAATAATATATCTTGCTCCCAAAGTCCACCTCCTCAACTTGGGATGATTCGCTGTCTATTCAGGTATTCTACAGATGCAGGAAACTTCAAGCTGATTGTGGAGCTCTAATCCACTGCTTCTGAGGCTGCTGGGAGAGATCTCCCCCTCTCCTCTTTATTCACACAGCTCTTGGTGTTCAGCTTTGGACTTGGCCCCGCCTCTGCATGTAGGTCATCTGAGAGCGTCTGCTCTTCGCTCAGACAGGACGGGGTTAAAGGAGCAGCTGATTCAGGGGCTCTGGCTCTTTCAGGTCATGGGGAGGGAGGGGCATGGATACGGAGCGAGCCTGCGGCGGCAGAGGCCAGCCTGACGCTGCACCAGCCCTAGGCGTGCCACGCGTTCTCCCGGGGAAGCTGTCCCTGGATCCTGGGACCCCGGCAGTGGCGGTCTGCACAGGCTCCCAGGAAGGGAGGTGTGGAGAGTAACCTGTGCTCACACACAGGCCTCTTGGTGGCGGCAGCAGCAGCTCTAGTGTCCCACACCCTTCTCTGATGTCTGCGCCAACAGTCGCGGCTCAACCACGTTTGTGGAGTTCCTTTACGTGGCGAGCTTAAACCCCTCTCCTCTCAGTTGAGCAGGTTTCCTGGTTGGGGGGACTAGTGCCTCCGTTCTGGTGGATGAGGTGGGATCTTGTCTTTCTGGTGGGCAGGTCCATGTCTGATGGTGTGTTTGGGGATGTTGGTAGCCTTATTATGATTTTAGACAGCCTCTCTGCTAATGAATGGGACTGTAGACCTGTCTTGCTCTTTGTTAGGGATACGGTGTCCAGCACTGTTCATTGCTGGTCCTTGAGTGAAGCTGGGTCTTGGTGTTGAGATGGAGATCTCTGGGAGATTTTCAGCATTTGATACTACGTGGAGCTGGGAGGTCTCTTGTGGAGCAGTGTCCTGAGGTTGGTTCTCCCACCTCAGAGACACAGCCTTGACACCTGGCTGGAGTGCCAAGAGCCTTTAATCCACACAGCTCAAAATAAGAGGTAGAAAAAATAGAAAGGAAAGAAACGAAGGATGGAAGGAAGGATGAAGGGAGGGAAGGAAGGGAGGAAGAAAGGAAGGGAGGGAGGAAGAAAGGAAGGGAGGAAGGAAGAAAGGAAGGAAGGAAGAAAGGAAGGGAGGAAGGAAGGAAGGAGGGTAGTAGGAAAGAAAGGAGGGAAGAAAGGAAGAAAGAAAGGGAGGAGACAAAATAAAATAGGATAAAACATAGTTATTAAAATAAAAAATAATTATTTAGAAGAAAAATTTCTATTAAAGAGAAAAAAAATGTGTCGGTCTAACCCTAGGACATATGGTGAAAACAAAGCTATACAGACAAAATCTCACACAGCAGCACACACATACACACTCACAAAAAGAAAAAAACGGGAAAATAATAGTATATCTTGCTCCCAAACTCCACCTCCTCAACTTGGGATATCTCGTTATCTATTCAGGTTTTCCACAGATGCAGGGCACTTCAAGTTGACTGTGGAACTTTAATCTGCTGCTTCTGAGGCTGCTGGGAGAGACCTCCCCTTCTCCTCTTTGTTTGCACAGCTCCTGGGGTTCAGCTTTGGACTTGGCCCCGCCTCTGCGTGTAGGTTGTCTGAGGACGTCTGCCCTTCGCTCAGACAGTACGGGGTTAAAGGAACAGCTGATTCGGGGGCTCTTGCACAGGCCGGGGGAGAGGGAGGGGCATGGATGCGGGGCGAGCCTGCGACATCAGAGGCCGGCGTGGTGCTGCACCGGCCTGAGGTGCACCGTGCATTTTCCCGGGGAAGCTGTCCCTGGATCCCGGGACCCCGGCAGTGATGGGCTGCACAGGCTCCAGGGAGGGACTGTGTGGAGAGTGACCTACGCTCACACACAGGCCTCTTGGTGGCGGCAGTAGCAACCCTAGTGTCCCACACCCGTCTCTGTTGTCGGTGCCGACAGCCGCGGCTCGCGCCCATTTCTGGAGCTCCTTTATGCTGTGCCCTTAATCCCCTCTCCTCTCACCCCAGGGAGTGAAGAGGCAAGAAAAAGTCTCTTGTCTCTTCGGTAGCTCCGCGCCCGTTTCTGGAGCTCCTTTAAGGGCGTGCACCCCTCTCCTCGCGCACCAAGAGGCAAAGAGGGAAAAAAGGTCTCTTGCCTCTTCGGCAGCTCCAGACTTCAACTGGACTCCCTCCAGGCTAGCCGTGGTGCACTAACCCCTTCAGGCTGTGTTCACGCTTCCAAACCCAGTCCTCTCTCTGGGATCCGACTGAAGCCCGAACCTCAGCTCCCAGCCCCCGCCCACCCCGGCGGGTGAGCACACAAGCCTCTCGGGCTGGTGAGTGCCGGATGGCACCGATCCTCTGTGCGGGAATCTCTCCGCTTTGCCCTCCGCACCCTGTTGCTGCACTCTCCTCCAGAGCTCTGAAGCTTCCCCACTCCACCACCCCCCATGTCTCCGCCCGTGAAGGGGCTTCTAGTGTGGGGGAGTCTTTCCTCCTTCATGGCTCCCTCCCACTGGTGCAGGTCCCATCCCTATTCTTTTGTCTCTGTTTTTTCTTTTTTCTTTTGCCCTACCCAGGTACGTGGGGAGTTTCTTGCCTTTTGGGAGGTCTGAGGTCTTCTGCCAGCGTTCGGTGGGTGTTCTATAGGAGAAGTTCCACGTGTAGATGTATTTCTGATATATCTGTGAGGAGGAAGGTGATCCCTGAGTCTTACTCTTCCGCCATCTTCTCGCTCCCCCAGTACCACAGTCTTAAACAACAGAAATTTATTGTCTTATAATTCTGGAGGCTGGAAGTCCAAGATCAAGATATTGACAGGGTTGGTTTCTTCTGAGGCCTCTCTTCTTGGCTGAAGACAGCCATTTTCTCCCTGTGTCTTCACTTTGTCTTTCCTCAGTTTATGTGTCCATGTGCTAATCTCTTCTTCTTACATGGACACCAGTCATGTGGGATTAGGGCCTGCTCTAATGACCTCATTTCACTTTAATTACTTCTTTAAAGACCTTATGTCCAAATATAGTGACATTGTGAGGTACTAGGCAATATGAATTTAAGGACATATGTAGCCCATAACAGGTATGTTTTAATATTTTAATATACTTTTCTTTAATATTTGTACAAATACATATTTTAAATGTATATGCATGTAAACCAAACGTGAATGAAAATACTTAAAATATCCATCTATTTTCTTGTAACACTCTAAAGGCAATTATTTCCGTGTATCTTCAAATATTCTGTGAAAACCTCATTTTGATATCTGAGTATTTTTTGTGTACCTATACCATTTATTTATTGAAAATTTAAATTGTATCTGCTTTCTGACATTATAAATGATGCTATCATTAAAAATGGTATATAATTCCTTGATTACAATTGTTTGGCCAAATTTCTCTAAGTAGGATTATTGCATCAAAAGTATGCATATTTTAAAGGATTTTTATAAATGTATTAGCAAATTATTTTCTGGAAAGGACATACCATTCACATTCTTACTAGTTGCACACATCAGTGCTGGTTTAACATGTTTCATTTAGAAATGCAATATGAAAACTCAGTCATAATAAAAATAACAGCTGTGCAGTTTTCAGAGAAGGGAAACAATAAGTGGGTATGTCACCAGGAAAAAGTACAGTCAGTTGACAACCAGAGAGCCTCTACCTTAATGAATTCACTAAAATCCAAACATGGGTTCTTAATGTGGCTAAATCATTTGTTAAACATACTATGAATTATACATGGCTGAGACAGAATTGGAACCTGGGTCTCTTCTTAGTGGTCAGTGAGTGTGTCTCAGGGACAGGGATGTTTTTATAGCACCCTTGCATAATTTGTTGAATGCATTGTAAAGTCAAGAGAAAAAAAGAACTATAATGTATATGGATGAGACCAATTTTTTAATATTTAATTTAAAAATAAGAATGAGAGTTCACTGTAGGTTTGCCTTACCTCATATATTATAATATTTTCAGCCCAAAATTTGTGAAATCATTTGTCTCTCTGAAAGACAGAAAGACATTGAAAGTTCCTGCATCTGCATAAAATCAGGAAACATAAAAAGTAAAATTGAATCTTTTTAGACTAAGAAAATAAAATATGAATTAACTCTATTTAAGTTTGAAAGCATTATGTATGCAAAGTTTAACCCAATCTCAGAACTCAACAATAAAAGGTTAAAAAAAAAAGAAGAAGTCTTGTATTTATATAGTTCCTGCAATAAAATTGTGGATAAGAATAAACAGGGCTATTCTGAGGCTATTTCAGTTTCTTTTATTAATTCATTCAGAAAGTTTTAATTAAATAAGGATTTATTTTTAGCACTTGTTATCAAGATGATTAGACATTGCCACTGCCCTCAAGTGAGGGGTAGTTATTGCTATCATGGTGTTCAAAGAAAATAGAGCAGAGCAAGGTGATAAGAGCCTTGCACTGATGGAAGTGGAGGAGTTAAAGAGTGATTTATTCTTTCTGGAGGTTTTGGTTGTAAACTCTATGAAGGCCAAGATTAGTGTCTGTCCTTTTACAGCTGCATCCCCAGCACCTACCATAATGTCATTCTCTAGGTTAAAAATAAATAATTAAATAGGTACAAAAATTTATTTAGAATATTCTAATTTTGTAATTAAAATAATAAAAAGAGGCCAACTGAATGTGAAACATCACAGATGAAGAAAAGTTACAGATGAGTGCTTCATTAGTATGAGAAAGTTTTATTAATTTTGAAATTTTATGTAATAGTTGATCATTTAAAAACTTAATCATATTTTTAAACAATTATTGTAGTATAAACAGCATACAATAAGCTGCAAATATTTAAACTGTAAAATATATAACTAAATAGTGTAATGGGTGAAGTACTTGTTCAAAAATGAAATGTATCTTTTTGCACCCCAATGTTCATAGCAGCATTATTTATAATTGCCAAGGTATGGAAGTAACCTAAGTGTCCATCAACAGATGAATGAATAAAGATGTGGTATATATATATATATACATATATATATATATATATATGTAATGAAATACTATTCAGCCATTAAAAAAGAATGAAATTTTGCCATTTGCAGCAACATGGATGGACTTGGAGGGCATTATGCTAAGTGAAATAAGTCAGGCAGAGAAAGACAAATACTGTATGATATCACTTATATGTGGAATCTAAAAAAGTACAACAAACTAGTGAATTTAACAACAACAACAAAAAAGAAGCAGACTTACAGAGATAGAGAAAAAATTAGTGGTAACCAGTGAAAGGGAGGGGAAGTATGAGGTGAGAGAGTGAGAGGTACAAACTATTGCATGTAAGATGAGCTCAAGAATGTATTGTAAAACACAGGGAATGTAGCCTATATTTTGTAATAACTGTAAGTGGAAAGTAACCTTTTAAAATTATATAACAATTTTAAAAATTAAAAAATAAATTACTGCAAAAAATGAAATGTATCTTTAATTATTAAATAATTTTTATTTATATCACTATAGTAGCTGTACCTGTAGCTGTACCCAGTGACTATTGAAAGGTTTCTTTAAACCTCAGGAAGATTAGCATTCAAATTTAAGTTTCCATGTTATTAATTTGATTATCTCTCCTTATAGAAATGAAAACTGAAAGTGTATCCACTTGTTTAGTGTGTACTGAGAGATCAGAGAACTCTAGCATAGATTGTTTCCAAATCTTCCTAACACTAACAGATTCATATTCTCAACCTACCAGTTTCATCCTTACAATTCTCCTGACTTTCAAAGCCCCTTTAAATTGAACTCATCCCAGAAACTTGCATGAAGATGGTGGAGTAAGAAGACCCTGAGCTCACTTACCCCCCATGAACTAGCAATAGAGCAGCCCTCCGTGAGAATTACCTGAAAACTAACAGAATGGCTCTTCTACAACCAAGGTTATAAAGAAAGAAGTAGTCTCTGGTGGGAAAAGAGAAGTGAACTAATTAGGACCCACACCATGGGTGGGTGATCCAGAAGAGAAGAGGGATATCAGAGCCTGAGGGATCGTCTCTAAGGAGCAAGGTGTTAAGCCCCCTAATGGGAACCCCAAACCTCAGGTCTGGCACTGGGAAAGCCAGCCAGCCTGGCTGTTTTGAAAACTAGCGAGGCTTACCAGAGAGCTGTAGTGAACCTAGACTCAGCCCTTGAAGAGTGCACATGCAGAATTTCTTGCTCCTAGTCCCAGCATAGAAGCAACAGGTTGAGAATTTGTTGTGCTCTTGTCAGCCTGAAGGAACCTCCCCAGCATGACCCCTAGCCTTCACAGGGCTCCTGCTCCAGGTTCTCTTGCTCTGACACTGCTCTCAAACTAGGTGGAAACCATCATTTTGTCCAGGGAGAAGTGGAGCCAGCTCAGATTTATGGCTGCTGTTCCTGGGGCCTTGGCTATGACTGCAACCAAGGCAGAGACTGCCATCACATTAGGGAGAAGGAGAACTAACTTAGATTTACAGCTGCAGTCCCATGGGCCCTGACCCCACCACTGACTAAGGTGAAGACTGCCATCTCTCTGGGAAGAAATGGAGCTAGATCAGATATGTGGCTGCAGTTCCTGGGGCCTTGGCTATGATCCCAACCAAGATAGACACTGCCAGCACACCAGAGTGTGGAGGAACCAGCTTAATACTATGGCCCTAGCCTCTCAGTCCTGGCCCTGACCACATTAAGGCAAAGAAAGCCACCACACAGGTGAGAAACAGAGCTAGCTTAGAACCATGGCTCCAGCTTCTTAGGCCCTGGCCCCACCCCAGACCATGCCCCTGACTAAGGTGGATGCCAGCATTATGCCAGGGATAAGTAAAGTTAGCTCAGATTTTAGGTAGGAGCCCCTTGGACCCCAGCCCCACATGCTGACAGGGACTGGAAGTAACAGTCAAGTTACTTGACTGTCATCAAGCCTAGAGAAGCCCTGGCTCACACCTTGCTCCAGCTCTAGCCCTTCTCACTCCTGCCTTAAGCCTCACCATGGTGGCAGCCACTAGCACATCCCACCAAAACCACTAGGCACATGTGGCAAAGTATAGAGCCACATACAAGGGAACCCCCATAAGAATATCAACTGATTTTCAGCAAAAACTTTCCAAGCCAGAAGGGAGTGACATGACATATTTAAAGTACTAAAAGGAAAAAAAAAAAACAAAAAAAAAACAAAGAACACACTACCCAGAAAGGTTATCATTCAGAATTGAAGGATAGTTTCTGAGACAATGAAAACCAAAAGAGTTTATCACCACTAAACTGGCCTTCAAGAAATGTTAAAAGATCTTCTTTTAGTGAAAAAGAAACAGTTATAACAAATTTTCTTCAGTTTGAGGAAAAAACTCACTAGTAAAGGTAAATATATAGTAAAGGCAGTTGATCAACCACTTAAATAAACTAGTACAAAGGTTAAAAAACAAAAATTGTAAAGTCAACTATAACAACAATAAACAATTAAGTAATATACCTAAGATGTAAAATATGGTACCTAAACATAAAATATAGGGAGGAGGAGTAAAAAGGAGAGACCTTTAGGAATATGTTTGAACTCAAATGACTATTAGCTTAAGACAAGTAGATATATTTATAGGTTGACATAATTAACCTCATGGTAACCACAAATCAAAATACTGCAAAAGACATACAAAAGACAAACAGAAAGGAATGCAAACATAGTAATAAATTTTTTAAAATTATCAAACACAAGGGAAGAGACTAAAAGAAGAATAAAAGAACAGAGAACTACAAAAACAGCCTGAAAGCTGTTAACAAAATGGCAATAAGCACATATTTATTAATAATCATTTAAAATGTAAGTAGACTAAATCTGCCAATCAAAAGACATAGGGTGGCTGATTGGATTAAAAAGAAAAAAACCTCTCTCCATCCTGCCTACAAGAGACTCACTTCAGAGCTAAAAACACACATACACTGAAATTGAAGGGATGGAAAAAGATATTCCATGCAAATGGAAACAAAAAGAAGCCACAGTATTAATACATATATCAGACAAAATAGACTTTAAAACAAAATCTATAACAAAGGAAAAAGAAGAGAATTAATAATGATAAGTGAGATAATCCAAGAAGGAAATATATATTTATATATATGTGCACCTAATCAAGGAAGACCTAAATATATAAAGCAAATATTAAAAGACATAAAGGAGAAATTGACAGTAATACAATAATACTGGGGTATTTTATTTTATTTATTAATTATTATTATTATTTTTTCCAGTACATGGACCTCTCACTGTTGTGGCCTCTCCTATTGTGGAGCACAGGCTCCAGACACGCAGACTCAGTGGCCATGGTTCATGGGCCCAGCTGCTCTGTGGCATGTGGGATCTTCCTAGACCAGGGCGCGAACCCGTGTCCCCTGCATCAACAGGTGGACTCTCAAGCACTGCGCCACCAGGGAAGCCCTGTTAGTTTATAAATAACTTTACTTATTTATTATTTTTGGCTGTGTTGGGTTTTTGTTGCTGCACGTGGGCTTTCTCTAGTTGTGGTGAGCAGGGACTACTGTTCGTTGCACTAGGCAGGCTTCTCATTGCAGTTGCTTCTCTTGTTGCAGAGCACAGGGTCTAGGCACGCAGGCTTCAGTAGTTGTGGTTCATGGGCTCTAGAGCTCAGGCTCAGTAGTTGTGGCACACAGGCTTAGTTGCTCTGAGACATTTGGGATCTTCCCAGACCAGGGATTGAACCTTTGTTCCCTGCATTGTCAGGCAGATTCTTAACCACTGCACCACCAGGGAAGCCCCAATAGTGTGGTATTTTATTACTCTACTTTCATCAATAAATAGATCATCCAGAAAATTAATAAGGATACCATGGTCCTAAATGACACATTGAACCAGATAAGCTTAATAGATATCTGCAAAATATTCCATCCAAAAGCAGCAGAATACACATTATTTTCAAGTACACATGGAATTTTCTCCATGATAGATCACATGCTAAGCCACAAACAAGTCTCAAAAAATTTAATAAGATTTAAATTATATGGGATATCTTTTTTTTTTAGCCCAACCATATGAAAATAGACATCAGTTAGGAAGAAAACTGGAAAAAAACACACAAAAATGTAGAGACTTAACAACATACTGCTAAGCAATCAATGGGTCAATGAAGAAATCAAAATGGAAATTTTTAAAAAATACATTGAGATGAATGAAAATAGAAATACAACTTTCTAAAATCCAAGGGGTGAAGTGAAAGCAGTTCCAAAAGGGAAGATTAAAGCAGTAAAGGCTTACCTCAGGAAACAAGAGAAATCTCAAATAAACAACCTAACTTTCCATCTGATGTACTTAGAAAAAGAAGAACAAAGTCTAAAGTCATCAAAAGGGAGAAAATAATAAAGAACAGAAATAAATAAAATAGAGACAAAAAAATAGAAAAGCCCAATGAAACCCAAAGCTGAATATTTGAAAAGATAAAAAATGGATAAACCTTGAGCTAGAGTCATTAAGAAAAAAGAGAGAGGAGGTCTAAATAAACAAAATTATAAATGAAAGAAGATACAACCAATATTACAAAATTATACAGTCATAAAGGAACATTATGAGTAGTTAAATGCAACAAATTGGACAACATGGAAGAAATAAATAAATTCCTAGAAACATACAACTTTCTAAGACTGAATCAGGAAAAAATAGAAAATCAATGACTAGTAGTGAAATTGAATCAGCAATAAAAACTCTCAAGAAACAAAAATCTAGGACAAGACAGCTTCACAGTGGAATTCTATTAAACATTTAAATATGAGTTAATACCTATCCTTTTCAAACTATTACCAAATATTTAAGAGGAAGAAACACTTCCAAACTCATTATATGAGGCCAACATCACCCTGATACCAAATCCGGACAAAGATGCTGAAAAGGAAAAGAAAAGATACATGCCAATATTGCTGATGAATATAGATGCAATAATTCTCAACAAAACATTAGCAAACCAAATTTAACAATACAGTAAAATGATCATATCATGATGTAATGTAATTTATCCTAGGAATTCAAGGATGGTTCAATATCCACAAATCAATCAATGTGATATACTACATTAACAAAACAAAGAATGAAATCACATGAGAATCCCAAATGATGCAGAAAAAGCATTTAACAAAATTCAACATTCATTCATAATAAAAACTCTCAACTTTGGTATAGAGGGAACAAACCTGAACATAATAATGCCATGTATGACAAACCCACAGCGGATATCATATTCAAAAGTGAAAAGCTAAAGTCTTTTCCTCTAAGACCAGGAACAAGACAGATGCCCCCTCTCACTACTTTCATTTAGAATAGCACTGGAAGTCCTATTCACGGCAATCAGACAAGGAGAAGAAATAAAACACATCTAAATAGAAAGGAAGAATAAAACTTTCACTGTTTGAAGAGGAAATGATACTGTTTATAGAAAACCCTAAATTGTCCACAAAACAAACAAACAAACAAAACTATTAGACATAAGAAACAAATCCAGTAAAATTTCAGGAAAAAAAGATTAACATAAAGCAATTTGTTGCATATCTATACACTAATAATGAACTATCAGAAAGAGAAATCAAGAAAACTGCCCAATTTACAATTGAATCAAAAATAACAAACTACCTAGGAATAAATTTCACCAAGGAGATGGAAGGCCTGTATTCTGAACAGTAAAGACAATGATATAGGAAAGTAAAGATGATACACATAAATAGAAATATATCCCAAGCTCATGAGTTGGACGAATTAATATTGTTAAAATGTCCATACTACACAAAGCAGTCTTCAGATTTAATGTGGTCCTTACAAAACACTCATGACATTTTTCACAGCCAAAAAGATATAATCCTAAAATTTGTAAGGAATCACATAAGACCCTGGTCTTGAGAAAAAAGAACAAAAATGGAGGTGTGAGGCTTCCTGATTTCAGAGTATACTACAAAGCTACAGTAATCAAAACACTATGGTACTGGCACAAAAATAGACACATATATGAATGAAACAGAATAGAGAGCCCAGATATAAACCCACACTCATGCGGTCAATTAATCTATGACAAAGGAAGCAAGAATATGCAATGGGGAAGTGACATTCTCTTAAATAAATGGTGTTGGTTAACCTGGACAACTGCATGTAAAAGAATTAAATAGAATATTTCTCACACCATATACAAAAATAAGTTAAAATGCATTAAAGACCTAAATGTAAGACCTGAAACTATAAAATCCCTAGAAGAAAACATAGGAGTACACTCTTTGACATTGGTCTTAGAAATTTTTTAGATCTATCTCATCAGGCAAGGGAAACAAGTGGGACCCAATCACACCTAAACACTTTTACACAGTGAAGGAAACCATCAAAATATGAAAAGATAACCTAATGAATGGGAGAAGATATTTTCAAATGATGTGTCTGATAAAGAGTTAATATCCAAAATATATAAAGAACTTATACACTCAATAAAAACAAATAATAATAATGGGTAGAGGACCTGAATGGGCATTTTTTCAAAGAAAACATACAGATGGTCAAAAGGCACATGAAAAGATGCCCAACTTCACTGATCATCAGGAAAATGCAAATCAAAATTACAATGAGATATCACCACTCACCTGTCAAATTGGCTACTAACAAAAAATCACAAATAACAAATATTGGTAAGCATGTGGAGAAAAGAGAGCTCTTATACACTGCTGGTGGGAATTAAATTGGTATAGCCACTGTGGAAAACAGTATGGACATTCCTCAAAAAATTAAAAATAGAACTATTAATGATCCAGTAGCTCCCACCCCTGCTAACCTGGAAAGGCACAGACAGATCCAGTCACTAGCAATTCCACCAGTGGGTCCCAGGACCTGCCCATGCTGTCCTGGGAGGGTGCAGACATCTCTCCCCATAAGGAAATCCACGAGTGGGTGCCGGGACATGCCCCACTGTCCCAGGAGAGTGCAGAAAGCTTTCACAACTGGGAAATACATAAGTGGGTGCCAGAACCTGCCCTGCTGTCCTGGGAGGGCACAGATAGCTCTTGCTACTGGGAATTCTGCCACTAGGTGCTGGGACCCGCACCACTACCCAGGAGGGTCAAGATAAATCACCCCACTAGGAAATCCATCAGCAGGGGCCAAGAACTGCCCCAAAGCTCTGGGAGTGTGCAGAAAACTCTTGCTACTAGGAAATCTGCCAGTGTGTGCCAGGACCCACCCTGCTGTCCCAGAAGGCACACATAGCTCTCCCCACAAGGAAATTTGCCCAGAGGAAGGGCTGAAACCACAGCTGAGCCCCAGGAGCTATGTGACTAAGGTAGAAGAGCTGAAATCTATCCTCACAGCTGTATGAATTCTGGAGTTACACCTCTTCTGATGGCTTCCTAAATTCAATGCATGTGAAACATCTGAAAGGACAAAAAGCACTCTTGCTGCTTGGACAGGTCTGGCTTTAACAGCTCTGGGCTCTGTGAGTATGTACATGGGGTGGAGGGGGGGGCTGGGCCAGCCCAGAGTCTGAACTGCCTCCATAGCTCACACAGCATGTCCAGGTGCACAACTACTGCAGTTCTGGGACCTGACCTCAGAGGATCTGTGTGAGTGACCTGGTGGAAACAACACCTGCCAGTCACCAGGGCCAATTGCCAGCGTACCCACAGTTAAAGAGAGACCATGAGCAGTGCCAACAACAGTGTACCTTGTGAGCCCACACAACAGGTGAAAGGGAACACAACAGAACACATTCACAGGTGAACACCTCCAGAGGAGGAATACTTGGTGGTTTCTCTCCCAGTGGGAGTGCTCCAATCCCACCTACCTCACACCACAGATCAGAAGCACAGCTAAGAAACAGATCTGGGGGTCTCTACACCAACAACTAGGGAACACACCCCACCCCTGACAGGGCAGTGACAATCACAGAGTAAAGGGAAGGGCCTGCTCAATATCCAGGGCAGGCTATGATCACTATAACACCAGTCAAACCCCCTCTCAAGGGGATAATGACACAAGCCTCTGGACCAACCTCACCCACCAAGGGGCAGACAGCAGAAGCAAGAGGAACTATGATCCTGCAGCCTGTGGGAAGGAGTCCATAAACATGGTATGTTCAACAAAGTGAGAAGACAAAGAAATATGTTGCAGATGAAGGAGCAAGATAAAAACCTATAAGAACAACTAAACAAAGAGGAGATAGGCAATCTACCAGAAAAATAACTTAGAGTCATTATAGTAAAGATAATCCAAGATCTCAGAATAAGAATGGAGTCACAGATCAAGAAGATACAAGAAGTGTTTAACAAAGACCTAGAAGAACTAAAGAACAAAGAAACAGAGATGAACAATACAATAACTGAAATTAAAAATACAATAGAAGGAATCAGTAGCAGAATAACAGAGGCAGAAGAATGGATAATTGACCAGTAAGACAGAATGGTGGAAATGTCTGCCATGGAAGATAATGAACAGAAAAGAATGAAAAGAAGTCAGGACAGTCTCAGAGGACTCTGGCATAAAATCACCAACATTTGAATTAAAGAGGTCCCAGAAAAGGAAGAAAAAAAAGGGGGGGCTGAAAAAATATTTAAAGAAATCATAGTCAAAAAATTCCCTAACATGAGAACAGAAATGGTCACCCAAGTCCAGGAAGTGCAGAGTGTCCCATACAGGATAAACCCAAGGAGGAACACACTGAGACATATAGTAATCAAACTAATCACACAAGATGAGACACACTCTAATCACTTTCCCTTGTTGCTAACATTAAAAGCAGCAAGGGAAAAGCAACAAATAGCATACAAGGGAATCCCCATAAGATTGTCAGCTGATTTTTCAGCAGAAACTCTGTAGGCCAGAAGGGAGTGGCATAATATACTTAAAATGATGAAAAGGGAAAACCTATAATCAAGAATACCTGGCAGGACTCTCATTCAGATTCTATGGAAAATTCAAAATCTTTACAGACAAGCAAAAGCTAACAGAATTCAGCACCACCAAACTAGCTTTACAACAAATGCTAAAGAAACTTCTCTAGGCAGGAAACACAATAGAAAAGAACAAAAGAGGAAAGGAAGGAAAAAGACCTACAAAAACAAACACAAAACAATTTAGAAAATGGCAATAGGAACATACATATTGATAACTATATAAAATGTAAATGGATTTAATGCTCCAACCAAAAGACATAGACTGGCTGAATGGAAACACACAAAAAAAAACCCCCAAAACATATATATGCTGTCTACAAGAGACCATTTCAGACCTAGGTCCACATACAGCCTGAAAGTGAGGGGTTGGAAAAAGATATTCCATGCAAATGGAAATCAAAAGAAAGTAGGAGTAGTGATACTCTTACCAGACAAAATAGACTTTAAAATAAAGACTGTTACCAGAGAAAAAGAAGGACACTACATAATAATCAAGGGATCAATGCAAGAAAAGTTATAATAGTTGTAAGTATATATGTACCCAACATGGGAGGACCTCAATAAATAAGGCAAATGCTAACAGCCATAAAAGGGGAAATTGATAGTAACACAAAAATAGTGGGGGACTTTAAGACCCCACTTACACCAACAGACAAATCATCCAGACAGAAAATTAATAAGGAAACACTAACTTTAAATGACACAATAGGTCAGAGAGATTTAACTGATAATTATAAGGCATTCCATCCAAAAGCAACAGAATACACTTTCTTCTCAAGTGCACAGGAACATTATTCAGGAGAGACCACATCTTGGGTCACAAATCAAACCTTGGTTAATTTAAGAAAATTGAAATCACACCAAGCTTGTTTTCTGACAACAATGCTATTACATTAGAAATAAATTACAGGGAAAACACTGTAAAAAACACAAACACATGGAGGCTAAACAATATGCTACTAAATAACCAAGATATCACTGAAGAAATCAAAGAGGAAATCTAAAAACAACTAGAAACAAATGACAATGAAAACACAATGACCAAAAACCTATGGGGTGCAGTAACAGAAGTTCTAACAGAGAATTTTATAGCAATGCAATTTTATCTCAAGAAACAAGGAAAATCTCAAATAAACAACTTCACCTTATACCTAAAGCATCTAGAGAATGAAGAAAAAACAAACCTCATAGTTAGTAGAAGGGAAGAAATAATAAAGATCAGAGCAGAAATAAATGAAATAGAAATGAAGAAAACAATAGCAAAGATCAATGAAACTAAAATCTTGTTCTTTGAGAAGATAAATAAAACTGATAAATCTTTAGCCAGACTCATCAAGATAAAAAGGGAAAGGATTCAAATTTTAAAAATTAGAAATGAAAAAGGAGAAGTTACAACTGACACTACAGAAATACAAAGGATCATAAGAAAATACTACAAGTAACTATATGCCAATAAAGTGGACAACCCAGAAGAAATGGACAAATTCTGAGAAAGGTACTACCTTCCAAGACTGAAGCAGGAAGAAATATAAAATACAAACAGACCAATCAAAAGTAATGACATTGAAACTGTGATTAAAAATCTTCCAGCAAGCAAAAGTCCAGAACCAGATGGTTTCACAGGCAAATTCTATCAAATATTTAGAGAAGAGCTAAAACTATCCTTCTCAAATATTCCAAAAAATCACAGAGGATGGAACACTCCCAGCTCATTCTATGTGGCCACCATCACCCTGATACCAAAACAAGATAGAGATACCACAAAAAATTACAGGCCAATATAAATAATAAACCTAGATGCAAAATCCTCAACAAAAATACTAGCAAACAGAATCTAACAACACATTAAAAGGATCATACAACATGATCAACTGGAATTTATCCCAGGGATGCAAGGGTTTTTCAATATAAGCAAATCAATCAATGTGATACATCATATTAACAAATTAAAGAGTAAAAACCATATGATCATCTCAATAGGTGCAGAAAAAGCATTTGACAAAATTCAACACCAATTTGATAGAAACTCCCCAGAAAATAGGCATAATAAAGAACATATATGAAAAACCCACAGTAAACATCATTCTCAATGGTGAAAAGCATTTCTTCTAAGATGAGGAACAAGACAAGGATATCCATGTTAGCCACTATTACTCAACATAGTTTTGGAAGTCCTAGCCATGGCAATCAGAGAAGAAAAAGAAATAAGACGAATACAAATTGGAAAAGAAGAAGTAAAATTGTCAGTGTTTGCAGATAACATGAGGCTATACATAGAAAATCGTAAAGATGTTACCAGAGAATTGCTAGAGTTCATAAATTAATTTAGTGAAGTTGTAGGATACAAAATTAATACACAGAAGTCACTTGCATTCCTATACACTATCAACAAAAATCAGAAAGAGAAATGAAGGAAACAATACCAATAAAAAGAATAAAACACACAGGAATAAATCTACCTAAGGAGGCAAAAACCTGTATGCAGAAAATTATAAGATGCTGATGAAAGAAATCAAACACAACACAAACAGATGGAAAGATATATCATGTTCTTTGATTGGAAGAATCAGTATTGTGAAAATGACTATACTACCCAAAGCAATTTATAGAATCAATGTAATCCCTATCAAATTACCAATGGCATTTTTCACAAAAATAGAACAAAAAAATTTTACAATATGTTGGATACACTAAAGACCCTACATATAAAAAGCAATCTTGAGAAAGAAAAACAAAGCTGGAGGGATCAGGCTCCTTAACTTCAGAGTATACTACAAAGCTACAATAATCAAGATGGTATGGTACTGGCACAGAAACAGAAATATAGATCAATGGAACAGCATGGAAAGCCAAGAGATAAACCCATGCACCTATGGTCAATTAATCTATGACATTTGGTAGTGTATCATAGATTAACTGACCATAGGTGCATGGGTTTATCTCTGGGCTTTCTATCATACACTACCAAATGTAAAATAGAAAGCTTGTGGGAAGCATCTGCATAGCACAGGGAGATCGGCTCCATGCTCTGTGACCACCTAGAAGCATGGGATTGGGAGGGTGGGAGGGAGATGCAAGATGGAGGAGATATGGGGATATATGTATACATATAGCTGATTCACTTTGTTTTACAGCAAAAACTAACACAACATTATAAAGCAATTATATCCAAAAAAGATATTAAAAAAAATTAATCTATGACAAAGGAGGCAAGACTATACAATGGAGAAAAGACAGTCTCTTCAATAAGAGGTGCTGGGAAAACTGGACAGCTACATGTAAAGGAATGAAATTAGAACATTCCTTAACACCATACACAAAAATAAACTCAAATTGATTAAAGACCTAAATGTAAGGCCAGATAGTACATAACTCTTAGAGGAAAACATAAGCAGAACACTCTCTGACATAAATAGCAGCAAGATCTTTCTTGACCTACCTCCTAGAGAAATGAAAATAAAAACAAAAATAAACAAATGAGACCTAATTAAACTTAAAAGCTTTTGCACTTCAAAGGAAACCATCAACAAAACAAAAGGTCATCTTTCAGAATGGGGGCAAATATTTGCAAATGAAGAAGCCAACAAGGGATTAATCTCAAAAATATACAAACAGCTTATGTAGCTCAATAGCGAAAAAACAAATAACCCAGTCAGAAAATTGGGGGAAAGATCTAAATAGACATTTCTCCAAAGAAGACATACAGATGGCCAAAAAGCACATGGAAAGATGCTCAACATCATTAATTATTAGAGAAATGCAAATCAAAACTACAATGAGGTATCACCTCACACCAGTCAGAATGGCCATCATCAAAAAATCTACAAATAATAAATGCTGGAGAGGATATGGAGAAAAGGGTACCCTCCTATACTATTGGTGGGAATGTAATTTGGTACAGCCACTATGGAGAACAGTATGGAGGCTCCTTAAAAAACTAAAAACAGAAAACCTTATGACTCAACAATCCTATTCCTGGCCATACATCCAGAGAAAATCATAATTTGATAGATGTAAGCACCCTGATGTTCATTGCAGCACTATTTACAATAGACAGGACATGGAAGCAACCCAAATGTCCATCAACAGAGGAATGGATAAAGAAGATGTGGTACCTATATACAATGGAATATTACTCAGCAATAAAAATGAACCAAATAGTGCCTTTTGCAGAGATGTGGATGGACCTAGAGACTGTCCTACAGAATGAAGTAAGTCAGAAAGAGAAAAACAAATATCATATAACATTGTTTATATGTGGAATCTAGAAAAATGGTAGAGATGAACTTACTGGCTAAGCAGAAATAGAGTCACAGATGTAGAGATCAAACTTATGGTCACTGGGGAGAGGGGAGTGGGGTACGAATTGGGAGATGGGATTGACATATATACATTACTAAGTAGAAAATAGATAACGAATGAGAACCTACAATTTAGCACATGGAACTCTACTCAGTGATCTGGGGTGACCTAAATGGGAAGGAAATCTAAAAAAAAGTGGATGTATGTATACATAGAATTGATTCACTTTGTTGTACAGCAGAAACTAACACAACTCTGTGAAGCAATTATACTCCAATAAATTTTTTAAAGAATATTATTTAATTCATAACAATAAAAACAATCTCAGTAAAAATAATAGATAGATAGCTAGATCATAGATAGATAGATAGATAATAGATAGATAGATAGATAGATAGATAGATAGATAGATAGATAGAGATAGACAGATAGATTGAGAGATAGATGATAGATAAATATGCAGCAATTCCTCTCCTGGGTATTTATCTGAGGAAAATGAAAACACTAATTCAAAAATGTATTTGCACCCCAGTGTTCATAATATCATTATTTGCAGTAGCCAAGGTATGGAAGCAACATAACTGTCCATCAACAGAGAAGTGGATAAAGAAGAAGTGGTAATATATAGAATGGAATATTACTCCACCATGCAAAAGAATGAAATCTTGCAATCTGAGATAACATGGATGCATCTGAAGATTGTTATGCTTAGCATAACAGTGGGATATGTGTTTTATAGGTATTATTATTCCTCATATCCAAAATGTGAAGTAGAGACAATCATTATTCCCATTTTACACACAGGAAACTGAGGCTTAGTGATGAGCTCCAAATTAGTGGATAGACTGGGATTTGAATTCAAACCATCTGTTGTAAGAGACCTCTTTCTTCTTTCATTATAGGGTACAAATACTGACACATCCATGGATGAATCTTAATTTTGTAGCCACTGACTCTTTCTTTTTTGACCTGCTTGGAGTTTTTGTTTGTTGTTTCTTTTCTATTCTTTTATTTTCCTTTGTTTTATAATTTGCTTTAAAGTTATCAGTTTTCAAGTTCACCAGAATCTGATACCACATTCAATAGTTTTATGCCTAGCTGCACCGAACATTTGTATTATCTTCCTGACTCTTCAAATTCAATTGAATTCTTGAGATATTCCTATGCCTCATTTGATGAATTTCTCTACCATGTTCATTTAATAAGGTAATGGTAGGGTTAGGGGAGAAGAAAAACAAGATAGTCTTTGTATAGTCATTGCATTGTCCTAGATCCTTTATTGAAAATTATCTCTTTAATCCTTATAACAACATGTGAGGTAGGTTTTATTATTCTCACTTTACATGTGAGAAAATTAGGTTTAAATAACAAGTTCTCAGAATTAACAAATTAAAAGAGAACAGATTCAAATCAGTCTACTGGATTCCAAATTTCAGACTCTTTCCCACATCATTTTCACTGGTGATGAACTTCCTCTTATGATTCAAACTCCCTGGTTTCATGCCCACATATTTTCATTCATTAGAAATTATATTCCTTATATCTTCTTGTTCATAGAAGAGATAGGTTAAGTTAGATTTTGTGGTGGTAACAAAATAACCCAGAAATCTTAGTTGTTTAACTCAACCAATATTTATTTATTTTTCACATTACATAGACAAAACGGTTATATGGGAGTAGAGGTAGAAAACTGCTTCTCATGATGCCTCAAATACATTAGTTGATGGAAATGTCCACAACTGGAAATGTCACTTATCACCATGGCAAAAGAAAAGAGTACCAGAAAATCTTGAACCTGACAGTATATTCTTTAGCACATGATTAGTCACATGCCCCCTACATAGACAATGTAGAGGAAGGTTTGAAATATTTGTGAGTATTTTCAGCTACAGTGTGTTTTTCTGGTAATCAAAAATATCTCTACTTTCTTCTTCCCACACCGAGAACATACTCATATCCTCCCATACAGAAAACCCCAAAGTCCCAGTGTCTCTAGCAATACATATTAGCCTCTGCATCAAATTTAATGGTAATACTTCTTGGTCTATATTCCTATTAGGTAAGTAGACAACAAATGCACACTCCTCCAGTACTCTGTTCAATAGCATGCCAAATACCCACAGTAAATGAAATTGGAGTCACACAGCAGTTATACGTCCAACTCTGCAAAGCCACTGGGTAGACGTTGTAAAGAACAGCAATCCTGGGTCTGGGGAAAAACTTTTGATTTGACGCTGATTCTGCCTTCTGGGAGGAGCACTCTCACTGATTGTTCTCTGTGTCCTCTGGTTCACTGGTCTGGGAAGTTCCCTGTTGTTCCTTATTGTCCTTGCCACATACAAAATGATTACTGGAGTAACCCACTACCTGCCCATTAGAAGACTGTGGCCCAAGATGTGCTAGTCCAAACCTTGGTTTCTTTGTCACTTAAAAATTTAGTATACTTCATATTTGTTTGTTTCTAATCATTTCCAAATGAAAGTAACATCCCCTCCCTCATAACAAACAATTATTTTATAATTTTGATCCTCATATTTCTCTGCCTTCTTCACACCGAACTTCTTTCTCCAGCTAATGGTAGGCACATTAAGTTTACCTAAAATAGTATGAAGAAAGGACTTTTTAAAATTGGAGTATAGGTGCTTTACAATATTGTGTTAGTTTCTGCTGTACAACGAAGTGGAATAGCTATATGTATACATATATCCCTTCCCTCTTGGACTTCCCTCCCACCTCCCACATCTCATCCATTTAGGTAACCACAGAGCACCGAGCTGAGTTCCCTGCACTATACAGCAGTTTCCCATTAGCTTTCTTACACATGTCAGTGCACATACGTCAATTCCAATCTCCCAATTCATCCCAGCCCCCTCTCACTCATATCTGCACATCCATTCCCTACATCTGTGTCTCTATTCCTGCCCTGCAAATAGGTTTATCTGTACCATTTTTCTAGATTCCACATACATGTGTTAATATATATTTGTTTTTCTCTTTCTGACCCACTTCACTCTGTATGACAGACTGTAGATCCATCCACCTGTCTACAAATGCCCATACTTCATTCCTTTTTATGGTGGAGTAATAATCCATTGTATATATGTACCACATCATCTTTATCCATTCATCAGTGGACGGACATTTAGGTTGCTTCCATGTCCTGGCTATTGTAAATAGTGTTTCAATGAATATTGGGGTAGATGTGTCTTTTTTTTTTTTTTAAACATCTTTATTGGAGTATAACTGTTTTACAATGGTGTGTTAGTTTCTGCTTTATAACAAAGTGAATCAGCTATACATATACATATATCCCCATATCTCCTCCCTCTTGCATCTCCCTCCCACCCTCCCTATCCCAACCCTCTAGGTGGTCACAAAGCAGCAAGTTGATCTCCCTGTGCTATACGGCTGCTTCCCACTAGCTATCTATTTTACATTTGGTAGTATATATTAGTCCATGCCAGTCTCTCACTTCGTCCCATCTTACCCTTCTCCCTCCCTGTGATGGTTTTCTCAGGGTATATGCCCAGAGTGGGATTGCTGGGTCATACGGTAGTTCTATTTTTAGTTTTTTAAGGAACCTCCATACTGTTTTCCATACTGGCTCTATCAATTTACATTCTCACCAACAGTGCTAGAGGGTTCCCTTTTCTCCATGCCCTCTCCAGCTTTTTAAATAAAAACTTTGCTCTGAAGGATTTAATTAATTTACAAGCTCTCTTGGTCATCATATCCTTAATCTGATATTTGTCATGTGGTACATTAATCTATCAAAGGATTTTGACAACTTTTGAAGGCTATGCCCTTAAATGACTCCTTCCTAAGGTTGATACTGTCATTCAAATTTGGCTTTTTCAGCATTGCCAGGCCATACATTTCTGGAACTTTTCTATTCTCTTTAATTTCTACTTTCAGCCAGCCAATTATTTGTGGGTTTAGCTCTTTATTTCTGTAATTTCAAACTAAATGCATAAAACAACCACAAACACACACTACTATCACTTTGATTTTCATCCTTTCCTCTCATGCTCTTGTTCATCAGGTATACCATCTCACTTCAAAGTAACTGTGGAAGACAGTTTTACCAAGTGTTCTGCCATCACATAGCAAAGATTGCCATTACTCCAGCCTGTTTTCCTACTGTCTTTGCCCTCTTTCTTTTTTAGTTTTTCTGTGACCACATAACACCAGTGACACAATTTTATAATCAGTTAGGAAAGGCTAGATACTCTGCACTACAAATTAACCTCTAAATACCATTGCCTTAACACAACAAGTGTTTGCTTCCTTCACATGTAGTGTATCCAACACAGTTGTCATGGGAAGCCCCACTATGCTCTATGTGGTCCCTAGGTATCCAAACTGAATGAATTTGTACCATCTACAATACAACTTGTCACTGCTACATGGGAAGAGAAATCTGGAGAACTCACCTTGCTTTTCTGTGTGTTAGCCTGGAAATGATTCATGTCACTTTAGCTCAGAACAAGTTATGTTGATCCGCTTAACTGCATGAGTGCTGGAAAACATAGGGAATACATGAAATATGTGGTGAGCATTTCTATTTCTGCCACATAAGCCTTCTTCTAAAAAATCCAGCATCAGTTCTATTACTTGAAGCCCTTGTTTCAGAATTATTTTAGTGTCTACAAGGAAAACAATATCCATGGACACTTTTTATCCCACTACCACCCCACAAATGGAATATCTTCTCATGCAGTCTGAAAGTTTGCTTGAAATTAGAATCAACTTAATTCCTCTTGCGGTGGAAAATGCCTCAATATAAATGAATGGTTGTACCTATACTGTAAAGGTAGTTTAGATCCATTTAACTAAAACTTGAGTATAACTTCAGACATTTTGAAGAATTTCTTCATTTTAAAGCTGCTATATTTACTGACATTTGCACTCCCTTGGAATCTTGTCCTCTTATTTATTAGAGATGCAAAAAATGAAATTTTGCCACCTGATTAATTTTAATAGTTTAGAAACCTGTGGATAATATATATTGGCTGCCAAGCTTGAGATAAATACTATTGGTTCTGTTGCAAAGATGTTAGGAGAAATAACGTCTGCCCTTTGCAAATGAAGCACAGAGAAGCTGGAAGGATGGAATTTCAAAAGCAAGTGTGAAGAAGCAAAATCCATTTTGTCTTTCTTTGTTACTTCCACTGCTGCTGGGATCTGATAAACTCATTCAGGAATTCTTACTATACTTCATATGTTTTATTTTAGCATTATAGTTAAGGAATAAATGAAAGACTTTTGTGTTTAGCTGGATCCCATTCAAAGCCAGGAAGAGTTCAGAAGTCTCTTACTGAAACCAGCTGTAGGTTGTTGTAATTTTCAAAGAGGTTTGGGCAACTAAACAACATCTTAAGGCACCAGGAGTTTACAATTTGTATTAGAGATTTATATTGGAAGACATCTCACAGTTGGGTGATTTATTCACATCTTACAGGGTTTTTTTCTTTTTCCAATGGTTGTTCTTTGTCAAGACCTGTTACATAATTTGCAAGACTCAGTGCAAAATAAAAATTCTGAATGTCTTATTCAAAAATCAAGAAGAAAGTGTAATTAAAATATTAAAATAGGGAGGACCTTCAAGATGGTGGAGGATTAAGATGTGGAGACCACCTTCCTCCCCACAAATACATCAAAAATACATCTACATGTGGAACAACTCATACAGAACACCTCCTGAACACTGACAGAAGATCTCAGACTTCCCAAAAGGCAAGAAACTTCCCACATACATGAGGAAGGCAAAAGAAAAAAAAATAAACAGAGACAAAAGAATAGGGACAGGACTTGAACCTCTTGGAGGGAGCTGTGAAGGAGGAAAAGTTTCCATACACTAGGAAGCCCCTTCACTGGTGGAGACAGGGAGTGGGTTTGGGGGAAGCTTCAGAGCCCTGGAGGAGAGCACAGCAACAAAAGTGCAGAAGGCAAAGTGGAGAGTCTCCTGCAGAGAGGATAGGTGCTGATCAGCACTCATCAGCCTGAGAGGCTTGTCTGCTCACCCGCCAGGGCAGGTGGGGGCTGGGAGCTGAGGCTCTGGGGTCAGAGGTCATATCCCAGGGAGAGGAAAGGGGTTGTCTGTGTGAACACAGCCTAAAGGGAGCTGGTGCACCACAGGTAACCGGGATGGAATCTGGGCAAGTCTGGAACTACCTAAGAGTCAAGAGATCATTGTTTCAGGGTGCGCAAGGATAGGGAATTCAGAGAACTGCCTAAACAAGCTTCAGAGACAGGTGTAAGCCATGGCTATCATTGTGAATACCAGAGATGGGAATGAAATGTTAACGTTGTTGCTGTAGCCACCAAGAATCCTGTGTACAAGCACAGTTTACTATCTAACACCTCTCCTTCCAGAATCCTGTGCAGTCTGCCACTGCCAGGGTCCCATGATCCAGGGACAACTTCCCTGGGAGAATACATGGCACATCTCAGATTGCAACATCAAGTTGGCCTCTCCCAATGCAGGCTCACCCGGCATTCAATACCCCTCCCTCCCCTCGACCTGAGTGACCCAGAGCCCCTTAATCAGCCACTCTTTTAACACCCTCCTGTCTGGGTGAAGAAAAGATGACAGAGAGCAACCTACATGCAGAGGTGGGGCCATATCCAAAGTTGAATCCCAGGAGATGTGAGAATCTAGAAGAGAAAGGGAAATTTCTCCATGCAGCCTCAGAAACAGTGGATTAAATTGTCACAGTCAACTTGATGTACCTTGCATCTGTGGAATACCTGAATAGACGATGAATCATTGAAAACTTGAGGTGGTGGACTTTGGAAGCAACTGTAGTCTTGGAGTTTGCTGTATGCAACTGACTAGTTTCTGATTTATATGGTTATCTTAGTTTAGCTTTCAGCGCTTGTTATCATGGGTGGATTTATTTATTGCTTTTGTTGCTCTCTTTTTTAATTAATTTTTTTATTATTTTATTTTAAAATATTTATTATTTTTTTATTTTAATAACTTTATTTTATTCTTCTTTCTTTTCTCCCTTTTCTACTGAGCCATGTGGTTGACAGGGTCTTGGTGCTCCAGCCAGATGTCAGGCCTGAGCCTCTGAGGTGGAAGAGGTGAGGTCAGGACATTGGACTACCAGAGACTTCCTGGCTCCACATAATATCAATTAGCAAGAGCTCTCCCAGAGATCTCTGTCTCAATGCTAAGACCCAGATCCTCTCAATGACCAGCAACTTCCAGTGATGGACACCCCATGCCAAATAAAAAGGAACACAGGAACAAAACTGCAAACATTAAAGAGAGGCTGCCTAAAATCATACTAAGTTCACAGACACCCCAAAACACACCACCAGACATGGTTCAGCCCACCAAAGACAAGATCCAACCTCATCCACCAGAACACAGGCAGCACTGTTTTCCACAAGGAAGCCTATACAACCCCCTTAACCAACCTTATGAATGGGGGCAGACACCAAAAACAACAGGAACTATGAGCCTGCAGATTGAGAAAAAGAGACCCCAAACACTGTAAGTTAAGCAAAATGAGAAGACAGAGAAATATGCAGCAGATGAAGGAGCAAAATGAAACCCACCACACCAAATAAATGAAGAGGAAATAAGCAGTCTACCAGCAAAAGAATTCACAGTAATGATAGTAAAGATGATACAAAATCTTGAAAATAGAATGGAGAAATTACAAGAAAAGTTTAACAGTGACCTAGAAGAACTAGAGAGCTAGCAAACAATGATGAACAACACAATAAATGAAATTTAAAATTCTCTGGAAGGAATCAATATCAGAATAACTGAGGCAGAAGAATGGATAAATGATTTGGAAGATAAAATAGTGGAAATAACTAGTGCAGAGCAGAATGGAGAAAAAAGAATGAAAAGAATTGAGGACAGTCTCAGAAATCTCTCAGACAACATTAAACACACTAGCATTTGAATTATAGGGGTCACAGAAAAAAAAAGAGAAAAGGAAAGGGTCTGAAAAAATATTTGAAGAGATTACAATTGAAAACTTCCCTTATATAAGAAAGGAAAGAGTCAATCAAGTCCAGGAAATGCAGAGCATCCCATACAGGATAAAACCAAGGAGAAATATGCCAAGACACATAATAATCAAACTATCAAAAAATAATACAAAGAAAAAATATTAAAAGCAGCAAGAGAAAAGCAATAACATACAAGGGAATCCCTATAAGGTTAACAGCTGATTTTTCAGAAGAAACTCTGCAAGCCAGAAGGGAGTGGCAGGACATATGTAAAGTGATGAAAGGGAAAAACCTACAACCAAGATTACTCTACCCAGCAAGAATCTCATTCAGATTTGATGGAGAAATTAAAATCTTTACAGACAAGCAAAAGCTAAGACAATACAGCACCACCAAATCAGCTTTACAAAAAATGCTAAAGGAACTTCTCTAGGCAGGAAACTCAAGAGAAGGAAAAGACCTACAATAACAAACCCAAAACAATTAAGAAAATGGTAGTAAGAACATAGCATATTGATAATTACCTTAAATGTAAATGGATTAAATGCTCCAATCAAAAGACATAGACTGGCTGAATGGATACAAAAACAAGGCCCATATACATGCTGTCTACAAGAGAAAAACTTCACACCAGGGACACATACAGACTGAAAGTGAGGGGATGGAAAAAGTCTTTCCATGCAAATGGATATCAAAAGAAAGCTGGAGTAGCAATTCTCATATCAGACAAAACAGACTTTAAAATAAAGTCTATTACAAAAGACAAAGAAGGACACTACAAAATGTTCAAGAGATAAATCCAGAAGAAGACATAACAATTGTAAATATTTATGCACCCAACATAGGGGCACCTCAATACATGAGGAAAATGCTAACAGCCATAAAAGGGGAAACTGACAGTAACACAATAATAGTAGTGAACTTTAACACCCTACTTTCACCAAAGGACAGATCAACAAAAATGAAAATAAATAAGAAATCACAAGCTTTAAATGACTCATTAAACAAGATGGACTTAATTGAAATTGATAGGACATTCCAACTAAAAACAACAGAATACACTTTCTTCTCAAGTGCTGATGGAACTTTCTCCAGTATAGATCATATCTTGGGTCACAAATGAAGACTTGGTAAATTTAAGAAAATTGAAAATGTTTCATTTTCCAACTACAATGCTATGAGACTAGATATCAATTACAGGGGGAAAAATGTAAATAATACAAACACTTGGTGCTTAAATAATACACTACTAAATAAGCAAGAGATCATTGAAGAAATCAAAGTGGAAATCAAAAAATACCTAGAAACAAATGACAATGAAAACACAATGGCCCAAAACCTATGGTATGCAGCAAAAGCTGTTCTAAGAGACAAGACTATAGCAATACAATCCTACCTCAAGAAACATCTCAAATAGACAACCTAACCTTACACCTAAAGCAATTAGAGAAAGAAGAACAAAAAAAAACCCAAAGTTATCAGACGGAAAGAAATCATAATTATCAGATAAGAAAAAAAATGAAAAGAAAATGAAGAAAATAAGAGCAAAGATCATTAAAACTAAAAGCTGGTTCTTTAAGAAGATAAAGAAAATTGGTAAACCATTAGTGAGACTTATGAAGAAAAAAAGGGAGAAGACTCAAATCAACAGAATTAGAAATGAAAAAAGAGAAGTAAAAACTGACACTGCAGAAATGCAAAGGATCATGAGAGATTACTACAAGCAACTATATGCCAAAAAAATGGACAACCTGGAAGAAATGGACAAATTCTTAGAAAAGCACAACCTTCCGAGGCTGAACCAGGAAGAAATAGAAATCATAAACATACCAATCACAAACACTGAAATTGAAAGTGTGATTAAATATCTTCCAACAAAAAAAAAAGCCCAGTACCTGATGGCTTCACAGGTGAATTCTATCAAAATACAGAAGGGCTAACAGCTTTCCTTCTCAAAATCTTCCAAAATATAACAGAGGAAGGAACACACCCAAATTCATTCATGAGGCCACAGTCACACTGATACTAAAACAAGACAAAGGTGTTACAAAAAAAAAAAGAAAGAAAAAGAAAAAAACTACAGGGCAATATCACTGATGAACATAGATGCAAAAATCCTCAACAAAATGTTAGCAAACAGAATTGAGCAGCAAGTTAAAAGGGTCATACACCATGATCAAGTGGGGGTTATCCCAGGAATGCAAGGATTCTTTCAATATATGCAAATCAATCAATGTGATACACCATATTAACAAATTGAAGGAGAAAAACCATATGATAATCTCAATTGATGCAGAAAAAGCTTTTGACAAATTCAACACCCATTTATGATAAAAACCCTCCAGAAAGTAGGCAAAGAGGGAAATTACCTTAACATAATAAAGGCCATATATGACAAACCCACAGCCAACATCATTCTTAATGGTGAAAAACATAAACGATTTCCACTAAGATCAGGAACAGGACAAGGTTGCCCACTCTCAGCACTATTATTCAACATAGGTTTGGAAGTTTTATCCACAGCAATCAGAGAAGAAAAAGAAATAAAAGAAATCCAAATTGGAAAAGAAGAAGTAAAACTGTCACTGTTTGCATATGACATGGTACTATACAAAGAGAATCCTAAAGATGCTGCTAGAAAACTACTACAGCTAATCAATGAATTTGGTAATGTAGCAGGATAGAAAATTAATGCACAGAAATCTCTTGAATTCCTATACACTAATGATGAAAATCTGAAAGACAAATTAAAGAATCACTCCAATCATTTACCAATGCAACAAAAAGAATAAAATACCTAGGAATAAACCTACCTAAGGAGACAAAAGACCTGTATGCAAAAAACTATATGACACTGATGAAAGGAATTAAAGATGATACAAACAGAAGAAGAGATACAGCATGTTCTTGGATTGGAAGAATCAACACTGTGAAAATGACTCTACTACCCAAAGCAATCTACAGATTCAATGCAACCCTTTTCAAACTACCAATGGCTTCTTTCACAGACTTAGAACAAAAAAACTTCACAATTTTTATGGAAACACAAAAGACCCTGAATACATAGATCATTCTTGAGATAGAAAAATGGAGCTGATGAATTAGGCTCCCTGACTTCAGACTATACTACAAAGCTACAGTAATCAAGACAGTATGGTACTGGCACAAAAACAGAGATATAGATCAATGGAACAGGATAGAAAGACCAGAGATAAACCCATGCACATATGGTCACCTTATTTTTGATAAAGGAGGCAAGAATATACAATGGAGAAAAGACAGCCTTTTCAATAAGTGGTGCTGTGAAAACTGGACAGCTACATGTAAAAGAATGAAATTAGAACACTCCCTAACACCATACACAAAAATAAACTCAAAATGGATTAAAGACCTAAATATAAGGCCAGACACTATCAAACTCTGAGAGGAAAACATAAGCAGAACACTCTATGACATAAATCACAGCAAGATCCTTTTTGACCCACCTCCTAAAGAAATGGAAATAAAAAGAAAAATAAACAAATGAGACCTAATGAAACTTACAAGATTTTGCACAACAGAGGAATCCATAAATAAGACAAAAAGATAACTCTCTGAATGGGAGAAAATATTTGCAAATGAAGCAAATGACAAAGGATTAATCTCCAAAATTTACAAGCAGCTCATGCAGCTCAATATCAAAAAAACCAACAACCCAAACCAAAAATAGGCAGAAGACCTAAATAGACTTTCTTCAAAGAAGATATACAGATTGCCAACAAACACATGAAAGGATGCTCAACATCACCAGTCATTAGAGAAATGCAAATCAAAACTATAATGAGGTATCACCTCACACCAGTCCAAATGGCCATCATCAAAAAAATCTACAAACTAATGTTGTAGAAGGGTGTGGAGAAAAGGGAACCCTCTTGCACTGTTGGTGGGAATGTAAATTGATACAGCCACTATGGAGAACAGTATGGAGGTCCTTCAAAAACTAAAAAACTAAAAACTACCATATGACCCAGCAATTCCACTACTGGGCATGTTCCCTGTGAAAACCATAGTTCAAAAAGAGACATGTACCCCAATGTTCATTGCAACACTATTTACAATAGCCAGGACATGGAAGCAACTTAAGTGTCCATCAACTGATGAATGGATAAAGAAGTTGTGGCACATACATACAATGGAATATAACTCAGCCATAAAAAGAAACGAAATTGAGTTATTTGCAGTGAGGTGGATGAACCTAGAGACTGTCATACAGAGTGAAATATGTCAAAAACAGAAAAACAAATACTTTTGCTAACACATATATATGGATTCTAAAAAAAAAAAATGGTTTGCAGAACTTAAGGGCAGAACAGAAATAAAGACACAGACATAGAGAATGGACTTAGGGACATGGGGACGGAGAATGGTAAGATGAGATGAAGTGAGAGAGTGGCACTGACATATATACACTACCTAATATAAAATAGATAGCTAGTGGGAAGCAGCTATGTAGCATAGAGAGATCAGCTCGGTGTTTTGTGACCACCTAGAAGGGTGGAATAGGGAGTTTGGGAGGAAGACGCAAGAGGGAGAGGGTATGGAGATATATGTATATGTATAGCTGATTCACTTTTTTATGCAGCAGCAACTAATACAACGATGCAAAACAATTATACTCCAATAAAGATGTTAAAGAAATATTAAAATATAGAGCCCTTTTTCCTTTTCTTTGTGGTCTGTCATGTTTTGTCATAGTGGTTTTTTAAAATTTTTTATCTGTTTTATCTGTTTTGCTATTTAATTCTAAATAAAGAAAGTTAAAATCTTAAATTATTAACAGGGATTTTACTCTCCATATTATACCATGCAATGACCCCTTTAAATGCAAATATCATATCATTTAACTGTATACCAAATCACTAAAATAATGTAATACTTATTTTATGGCTTATCCCTGGAGAGTGCCTGGAGCTAGCAGAAGCGTAAAACACAAACAATACTCAAGAAGTATGGAAGGAGGAATAGAAGATGCTCCCAGGCATGGAACAGACCAAGGAAGCATGGGCATACTTGTGGTGAACCAGAACATCACCGATGCCCAGGCACTGCCAGATGATATGGGCCACATGTACACTTGCTCTGCCTAACAGTTGCCTGAAATACTTACCATATACTGGCTAGGACAGAAACTGGGGAAATGGAGCCAGTTATTTCCCTTTCCCATAGGCCAATTTTCTCAGACTGCTGTGTCTGGGCAACCCACAAGGGTATTGCAACCTTCATATCTGTATGCCCTTGGTACCTGGATTGGGGGCAGGTTAGAGGCTCTCCACCTATTCACTGCTGAGCTATCGGGATGGGGACAGTAACCACTAAGCCCTCCACATGCTCCAGAGCCCATGGAACAACTGTGCCTAACTCCAACCCCCATCAATACTCAGGTCCCCACCAGGGACAGAAGGTAGCAAGGAGACCAGGGTGGAGCAGGTAAACCCAAGCAGGCATGGGCACCAAGATAAGGGGAGAAGGCAGCTGAAAATTCATCTTGGAGAGACAGTTGGAGGCAGTAATGTGAGCTGAGACAAGATTCAGGCTTATGTTCCATTACTCAAATGGACTTTGCTTATAAAACACAAATTCAAATTTAAAATTACTAAGAATTTCAATACAGCAACTGAAGGACGTTAAAATCCTAGCATAGATCCTTCTGAGTCAGGGCTCTGTGCAACTGCACGAGACACATGTCCACATAGCTGGCCTTATTCTTCCTTCTTAGGAAACGGTCTTCTTGTCATCATTCAGTAGTGCTAGAGTGGTGGACGGTTACTGAGTTGTGATATTGTGTATGTCAGGATTTGAAGATGAAGAAATGTTGAATAAATTGTGTTTTAAAAAGTCCACCATAGGAAAATAATGCACACTATATGTCTTCAGATAAGGAAAGAGTATACATTTTCCAGCTCATATGGAATCATATTTGTTTGATTGTTCACTGTATTTATCAGAATAAATAAATTAATGATACAATTAAAATTAACCCTGAAATTTCAGTATCATATCATCATAAGGTTGATTTCTTACTCATGGTATATACTTTTCAGGAGTGATCAAGGAGCTCTGATCCAGAGTGGACTAAAGATCCAGGCTGGCAGAGGCCCTGCATTTTTGTGACTGTGCCCTCTGGAACCAGGGCCTCTGAAAAGTCACTGTGACAGGAAAAGAGAGGAATTGAGGGTTGTTTACCAGTGTTGCCATGATTCAGTCGAGAAATGATCAAACCACATCTGTTTATAGCAAATTAGCTAGAGTTAGTCACTATCAGTACAGTACATCTAACTAAAACAGTACATCTAACTAAAAGAGGCCTGGAAAAATGTGGAAAAGCCCATAAATATTTGGTGAACAAAATTTGTCTCTGCTGCCTATGTTTTTCAGAGCATTAAATGTTATATAATTTCAGAGGTGATGAACTGATTGTGTTCATTGTTGGGAGTTAGTCTCAACTAACTCTCACCCAGTCTTTCACTCTCTCTCTCTATCTATCTCTCTTTCTCTCCCCCACTCCACAACCTCTCTTTCCCTCACAATGTGACTAACTATTGGTAGATCTCATAACTATCCTAAACCAAAGTTTTTTCAGTGTGAAATAGGGTTAATAAAGTCTAGTTCACAAGATTATTACAAATATCTCTAAAAGCCCTTTGTAGATTATAACATACTATTTAAATAATGAAATATTATTGTATATCAGACTCAAAGAAAGCCAAAGAGATACATTTATCATGTTCTAAGCATCAAAACTCTCAAAAAACTATTTCTTGTATTACTTTTCCACCTCTGAATCAAACCCAATAAGTGCAAAAACTCTGAACATTGTCTCAGAGGAGTTATCACCTGCATTATAGGCCGGGTCCCTAGCATGAAATATCCATGGAACCTAGATTTATAGGCCATGGAGCCTAGAAATCAATATCGTAGAATTCCATTTTATCATCAGTGAAATAAAACTTTTATATCAGTAGAGGTCCCATCAGTCTAATATTTGGGACAAGTGACTTATCTCCAAGATGTAACATAAGTAAAACACTTTCTCTCCTGTAAGCTATTCCTCCCGCTGGTCCAGTGGCCACAACTATGATACACTCCTCTGTACAAGAATATTGGAGATGCCTGTTAAAAAGTGCTTTATCTGCGAGTGGGAGCAATTATGCTTTTTATAGCTATTGATATAATTATTTATTCTAGCCAACTTATCCCGGGATTTCCTTTTATACCTCTGATGAGAAACAATTTTTGAAAAGAAAATTATTTTGTCATGTCAAAAAACCAAGCAAACAATAGCAAATGAGTTAATAGTTTCAGTAAAACCTTAAGCAAAATTTGATGAAGAGTTAAT
Organism: Kogia breviceps; assembly: GCF_026419965.1. Taxonomy (NCBI): domain Eukaryota; kingdom Metazoa; phylum Chordata; class Mammalia; order Artiodactyla; family Physeteridae; genus Kogia; species Kogia breviceps. Next base: position 30,204,627 of record NC_081328.1, read on the forward strand.
ATTTCCAGACTCTGTATAGATAATATACTTTTCTAAAATGTTTATTACAGAAACTGGTATATAAGTTTTGCTTGAAAGGCCAGGTTAAAATTAGGCCACTCTACCTAAAGACCTGCTGAATTACAATAGGTTATTATTCAGGAAGACATTAATGCACTGTGGACATGTTCAATACTACATTTGAAAAAATAACCAAATATATAGAACTGTAATAACAAAGCAGACAATCTGTTTATGTATATCAATCTAATATGTTGATTATCTGGATAATATTTAAGGAAAAAATATCTAAATTAGTATCAAATTTGCTGATCACAAAGAGTGTTGTTCTACAATAGTACAAAAGCAATAAACTTTGTGTTTGGCCAGCCAAGGATAATCTGAAACATTCTTTTTCCTGGATAACAAAATTCGAATCAGAAACTTTACATCTTACATGTGAAGTCAAATGATAGAATTTTATTGCAAATAATTTGATAATCCTTTCTAAAACTTGGAAGAAATATAAACTTGAAACTCTCCAGTGTAAATATCAGCTGGAGCTAGTGGGCTTTAAAAGATACACCTTGCTGCTGATATCTTACATATTTACTCAAAGTAGTCAATATAAATAGTACAGTACAACTTAGCATGGCGTATCATTCAGGGTTTTCCACAGGAAAAGAACTAATAGGAGATTTATTATATGTGGTTTGCTATAGGAATTAGTTCATGCATTTATGAAGGCTGAGAAGTCCCACTATCTGCAAGCTGAAGAATCCAGAAAGCTGATGGCATAATTCAATCTGAGCCCAAACGCCTAAAAACCAGGAGTTCTGAGAGCAGAAGATAGATGTCCCAGCTCAGAGAGAGGGCATATTCACCTTTCCTCTGCCTTTTTGTTCTTTTCATGATCTTAAAAATATTGTATGATGCTCACCCATATCGGGGAGAACACTTTTCTTTACTCAGTATGTTGATTCAAATGTTAATTTCTTTCAGATACATCATCACAGACACACTCAGAAACAATGCTTAACCAGTTATATGAGAATCCCTTAGCCCTGTCAGTAATGGCACATAAAATTATCCATCACAATGTTTAAACAAATTACGGTATTAATTAAAAGATGAATTAATTTATTCCAAGTACTGCTAAATATAAAGCAAGAAATAGAATATTCCTTAATTGATATAATTTTAGATCTCTATATACAACATTAACAATACAAGAAATAAAAGGCAACTTTTATTTATTTTTATTAACTTTTATTAATAACATCAATATTGTGCCAGACATTGAATAAAGTGCTTTATAAACATTCCTCATTTCATTCTAACAATAATCAATAAGATAATTGTATTCTTAACCTATTTGTAATGACAAGGAATTAAATACTTGTTCAAAATGATTCAGCTAGTTAGTTTTAGATGCAATATTCAAAACACAAATCTTTCTATGTTTTTTCCTGGTCTTCTTAATATCTCTTTGATTACTCTCTATAAATAATTAATTGTTTCAACATTTCCTTTATTATCCATGTACTTTAAGCAGACATAATTTCATGCAGATATATCATTTTCTTTTCTGCTCTTCTCACTTAATACTCTATGAATTATTTAGCTTATTTATTTCTATCTAGCCTTCATAATAAAGTTTGGATGATATTGCCTTGAATGGCTGTACCTTAATATACTTAACCATTCTACTACTGATGAATAATCAATAGTTTTCCATTTTTCACTCTTATAGGTAACTATAGCATAAACAACTTTGTGCATATAATTTTAAACATCTCTTGGATTAGTTCTCTGTAATTAGTTTCTAGAAGTGGAAATAATGGTCTAGATGATTAAATAATAATCAAATGGCATAAATATCTACTAAATTATAGAAAACTAAAAATTAATAAAGTAATACTTGTGATGTTTATTGTAATTTTGTTGTTGTTATGGTTGTTGTTCTATCTTGACTTCTCCTAGTCAATTAGCCTAATCAACTCAAGCACTCCTATACCTATTAGAGGCTATAAGGGAGAAATGAATTAGATCCTATGTTAGTTATCAATTGCTACATGCCAATTATCCCAAACCTTAGTAGCTTAAACCAACAGAATTTATTATTTCACAGTTTCAATGAGTCAGGAATCCAGCCAAAGTTTAACTGTGTCCTCTAGACCAGTGTCTTTCACAAGACTGCAGTGGAGAAGTCAGCAAGAAATGTAGTCATCTCAAGGTTCAGTTGGGGAAGGATTTGTTTCCATGCTCACTCATGTGGTTGCTGGCAGGATTCAGCTCTTCCTAAGATGTTGGATTGAGGGTCTTGGTTCTTAGGGCAAATAATATCATGGCAGCTTTCTTCATTAGGCTAAGTAAAGAGGAAGTTTCATAGAGTGCAAGAGCAAGAGATAAGGACTAAGACAGCAATCACAGTCTTTTATAAGCTTATCTCTATGTGATATTTTATCACTGTTGATATTCTCTAGAATAAGATTATTCTATTCTACTGTTTAGAAACAAGTCATTATGTCCAGTCCATACTAAAGGAGAGGGGATTATACAAGAATGTGAACACCAGGATGCTGAGATCACTGAGAGCCATTTTAGAAGCACAAAGATTCTTGTCTACATTTTTCTTCTTTATAAAAAAGAAAAGAGCTTATAAACATCCATCCCCACTTTTAATTCTGTGATTGTTGTCTTTGTACAGTTCTGATTGACTCAAGTTCAGCCATTATAACTCCCTCTTAACTAATGTGTGCTGCTGATTTCTATCCTTTCTTATCACTTTAGCATATATACCATGGTCAAAGAATCTTCCCTGAACCATACATTTATTATTTTATTCTGTTCAAAATGATAACATGTAAAGAGATACTCTAAACATGTTTCAAAGCACTTATTACATAACAGAGAATTTTCCACATCTATTTTCTTAGCAATTATCTTTATTTTTCCCTTTGGTACTGTATAATACAGCTAAGATTTTTACAAATATAACTCAATTTCATTCTGAGTGGAATAAGAATTATGACTAGAATAAGAATTAATGCATGTTCACTAAATCTATAAAAGAGGTTTATGCTTCCACTAAAACTTCTCTGCATGACTTTCTATTCTTTCTTTTATTTCCATTATTTTGTTAAAATCTAGGAAAGAACTAAGGCAACACCAGATATTTGGCACAGATTCTTTTCATCTGTCTACGTGTTAGAAAATACCGATCTTCTTCTGCTTTAGAAATCCTATAGTTGAAAATATTAAGGTTTGAAACCACGTAAATGTTTATGTCTCATTTTAAACAAGATTTTATCCTCATTTCTATCACCCTAATTCTTATCCTAGGGTCCATTGCCAGTCCTCTATGCATATCTTTATTATATTTCTCCAAGTTTGCATGTTTCCTTTCCATTCATCTGATAATTAATTTTGAGCAGGGATTTTTCAGCAACTAGAATAGTTTCCAGCATAATATTGGAGTTCAAAAAATATTTGTTGAGTGAAAGTTCAGTGAATGACCAAGCTTGGCATTCATACTAAAAAAATTCTACTCTGGAACCAGGGCTGTGATACTTATCAAAATAGAACAAAACTAAACTAAACAAAATGTAGAGACTCATGAGGTCCCATTGTTTTAATACCAAAAGAAATGAGGACCACAACTATACTATTTGCTGAGGAAACAGTGGTTAACCAAGAGAGAAGGATGAAAAACTACCTCACAAATCAAAAACATGTTTTCATAGAAAGAAAATGCATCCTACAGATATAAATCATACCTCATTTTTAAAATTTTTATTTTATAGTGGAGTATAGTTGATTAACAATGTTGTGTTAGCTTCAGGTATACAGCAGAGTGATTTAGTTATATATAAATATGTATCTGTTATTTTTCAAATTGTTTTTACCCATGTAGGTTATTACAGTGTATTGAGCAGAATTCCCTGTGCTATACAGTAGGTCCTTGTTGATTATCTATTCACACATACATCATTTTATTACAATTTGCTCTACTGTTTTTTTGCAGATATTGCATTTTTTACAAAGTGAAAGTTTGTGGTAACCTTACCTTGCCAGGTGATGGTTATCATTTTTTTAGCAACAAAGTATTTTTTTTCAATTAAGGTAAGTGCATCTGTTTGTTGTTGTTGTTCTTTCTGTCATAATGTTATTGTACACTTAGTAGACTACCACATAGTGTAAGCATAATATTTGTATTCACTGGGAAACCAAAAAAATTGTGTGACTTTCTTTATTGTGACATTTGCTTTATTGTGATGGCTTGAACTTGAACCTGCAATACCTCCAAGGTATGCTGGTAATACACTTTTCAAGAGCTAGTTCTGAACAGGACATTCCTGTAATTATTTAGAGTGTTAGATGCTACAAATATTATTTATTCAAGTACTTCCTGAGATCTAAACCCATGGCCTCAACAGACACATCAGAAATACATCTACACGTGGAACTTCTCCTATAGAACACTCCCCAAATGCTGGCAGAAGACCTCAGACCTCCCAAAAGGCAAGAAACTCCCCACGTACCTGGGTAGGGCAAAAGAAAAAAGAAAAAACAGAGACAAAGAATAGGGATGGGACCTGCACCAGTGGGAGGGAGCAGTGAAGGAGGAAAGGTTCCCACACACTAGAAGCCCCTTCGTGGGCAGAGACTGCGGGTGGCTGGGTGGAAGCTTTGGAGCCACGGAGGAGAGCATAGTAACAGGGTGCAGAGGGCAAAGCGGAGAGATTCCCGCACAGAGGATTGGTGCCATCCGGCACTCACCAGCCCGAGAGACTTGTGTGCTCACCCGCTGGGGTGGGCAGGGGCCGGGAACTGAGGCTCGGGCTTCAGTCAGATCCCAGAGAGAGGACTGGGTTTGGAAGTGTGAACACAGCCTGAAGGGGGCTGGTGCACCACAGCTAGCAGGGAGGGAGTCCCATTGAAGTCTGGAGCTGCCGAAGAGGCAGGAGACCTTTTCTTCCCTCTTTGCTTCCTGGGGCATGAGGAGAGGGGATTAAGCACGCCCCTTAAAGGAGTTCCAGAAACGGGCACAGAGATGCTGAAGAGACAAGAGACTTGTTCTTGCCTCTTTGCTTCCTCAGGCGTGAGGAGAGGGGATTAAGAGCACCACAGAAAGGATCCTCAGAAACAGGTGTGAGCTGTGACTGTCGGCACAGACAGTAGAGAAGGGTGTGGGATGCTAGGGTTGCTGCTGCCGCCACCAAGAGGCCTGTGTGCGAGCACAGGTCACTCTCCACACTGCCCCTTCTGGGAGTCCGTGCAGCCCACCACTGCCAGGGTCCCGGGATCCAGGGACAGCTTCCCCAGGAGAACGTGCGGTGCGCCTCAGGTCGGTGCAGCATCACGATCGCCTCTGCTGCCACTGGCTCGCCCCTCATCCGTGCCCCTCCCTCCCCCTGGCCTGTGCCCGAGTCCCCAAATCAGCTGTTCCTTTAACCCCGTCCTGTCTGAACGAAGGGCAGACGCCCTTGGACGACCTACACGCAGAGGCGGGGCCAAGTCCAAAGCTGAACACCAGGAGCTGTGTGAACAAAGAAGAGAGGGGGAGGTGTCTCCCAGCAGCCTCAGAAGCAGCGGATTAAAGCTCCACAGTAAACTTGAAGTGCCCTGCATCTGTGGAAAACCTGAATAGACGAGTCATCCCAAGTTGAGGAGGTGGACTTTGGGAGCAAGATATACTATTATTTTCCCGTTTTTTTTCTTTTTGTGAGTGTGCATGTGTGTGCTGCTGTGTTAGATTTTTGTCTGTATAGCTTAGATTTCACCATTTGTCCTGGGGTTAGACTGACCGGTTTTTCTTCGTTTTTTTTTTTTTTTTTTTTAATAGAAATGTTTCTTCTTAATTATTTTTTATTTTAAAAACTATACTTTATCCTACTTTATTTTGTCTTCTCCCTTTCTTTCTTCCTTTCTTCCTTCTTTTCTTCCCTCCTTCTCTCCTTTCTTCCTTCCTTCTTCCCTTCTTTCCTCCATTCCTTCCTCTCCTTCTTCCTCTCCTCCTTCCTCCCTTCCTTCATTTCCTCCTTCCTTCATTTCTTCTTTCCTTTCTTCCTTCCTTCCTCTCTTCCTTTCTTCCTTCCTCCCTTCCTTCCTTCCTTCCTTCCATCCCTCCCTCCCTCCCTCCCTCCCTCCTTCCTTCCTTCCTTCCTTCCTTTCCTTTCCTTTCTATATTTTCTCACTTTTATTTTGAACCATGTGGATTAAAGGCTCTTGGCATTCCAGACAGGCACCAGGGCTGTGTCTCTGAGGTGGGAGAACCAACCTCAGGACACTGGTCCACAAGAGACCTCCCAGCTCCACGCAATATCAATTGGCGAAAATCTCCCAGAGATCTCCAACTCAACACCAAGACCCAGCTTCACTCAAGGACCAGCAACGAACAGTGCTGGACACCCGATCCCCAACAAAAAGCAAGACAGGTCTACAGCCCCATCCATTAGCACAGAGGCAGCCTAAAATCATAATAAGGCTACCAACATCCCCAAACGCACCACCAGACATGGACCTGCCCACCAGAAAAACAAGATCCATCCTCATCCACCAGAACAGAGTCACTAGTCTCCCCAATCAGGAAACCTGCTCAACCCACTGAACGAACCTTGCCACTGGGGACAGTCACCAAAAACAACGGGAACTATGAACCTGCAGCCTACAAACAGGAGACACCAAACACAGTAAGATAAGCAAAATGAGAAGACAGAAAAACACACAGCAGATGAAGGAGCAAGATAAAAACACACCAGACCTAAAAAATGAAGAGGAAATAGTCAGTCTACCTGAAAAAGAATTCAGAATAATGATAGTAAAGATGGTTCAAAATCTTGGAAATAGAATAGACAAATTGTAAGAAACAGTTAACAAGGACCTAGATGAAATAAAGAGGAAGCAAACAATGATGAGCAACACAATAAATGAAATGAAAAATACACTAGATAGGATCAATAGCAGAATAACTGAGGCAGAAGGACGGATAAGTGACCTGGAAGATAAAATAGTGGAAATAACTACTGTAGAGCAGAAGAAAGAAAAAAGAATGAAAAGAACTGAGGATAGTCTCAGAGACCACTGCGACAACATTAAATGCACCAACATTTGAATTATAGGAGTCACAGAAGAAGAAGAGAAAAAGAAAGGGACTGAGAAAATATTTGAAGAGATTAGAGTTGAAAACTTCCTTAATATAGGAATGGAAAGAGTCAATCAAGTCCAGGAACAGAGAGTCCCATACAGGATAAACCCAAGGACAAACATGCCAAGACACATAATAATCAAACTGTCAAAAATTAAATACGAACAAAACATATTAAAAGCAGCAAGGGAAAACCAACAAAAAACACACAAGGGATCCCCATAAGGTTAACATCTGATCATTCAGCAGAAACTCTACAAGCCAGAAGGGAGTGGCAGGACATATTTAAAGTGATGAAGGAAAAAAACTTACAACCAAGATTACTCTACCCAGCTAGGATCTCATTCAGATTTGATGGAGAAATTTAAACCTTTACAGACAAGCAAAAGCTGAGAGAGTTCAGCACCACCAAACCAGCTCTACAACAAATGTTAAAGGAACTTCTCTAGGCAAGAAACACAAGAGAAGGAAAAGACCCACAAGAACAACCAGAAACAATTAAGTAAATGGTTATAGGAACATACATATCAATAATTACCTTAAATGTAAATGGAGTAAATGCTCCCACCAAAAGACACAGACTGGCTGAATGGATACAAAAACAAGACCCATATATATGCTGTCTACAAGAGACCCACTTCAGACCTAGGGACACATACAGACTGAAAGTGAGGGGATGGAAAAAGATATTTCATGCAAATGGAAAACAGAAGAAAACTGGAGTAGCAATTCTCATATCAGACAAAATAGACTTTAAAATAAAAACTATTACAAGAGACAAAGAAGGACACTACATAATGATCAAGGGATCGATCCATGAAGAAGATATAACGATTGTAAATATTTATGCACCCAACATAGGAGCACCTCAATACATAAGGCAAATACTAACAGCCATAAAAGGGGAAATCGACAGTAACACAATCATAGTAGGAAACTTTAACACTCCACTTTCACCAATGGACAGATCATCCAAAATGAAAATAAATAAGGAAACACAAGCTTTAAATGATACATTACACAAGATGGACTTAATTGATATTTATAGGACATTCCATCCAAAAACAACAGAATACACATTTTTCTCAAGGGCTCATGGAACATTCTCCAGGATAGTTCATATATTGGGTCACAAATCTAGCCTTTGCAAATTAAAGAAAATTGAAATCATATCAAGTATCTTTTCTGACAACAACGCTATGAGACTAGATATCAATTACAGGAAAAGATCTGTAAAAAATACAAACACATGGAGGCTAAACAATTCACTACTTAATAATGAAGTGATCACTGAAGAAATGAAAGAGGAAATCAAAAAATACTTAGAAACAAATGACAATGGAGACACGATGACCCAAAACCTATGGGATACAACAAAAGCAGTTGTAAGAGGGAAGTTTATAGCAATACAATCATACCTTAAGAAACAGGAAACATGTCGAATAAACAACCTAACTTTACACTTAAAGCAATTAGAGAAAGAACAAAATAAACCCAAATTTAGCATAAGGAAAGAAATCATAAAGATCAGATCAGAAATAAATGAAAAAGAAATGAAGGAAACAATAGCAAAGATCAAAAAAACTAAAAGCTGGTACTTTGAGAATATAAATAAAATTGATAAACCATTAGCCACACTCATCAAGAAAAAAAGGGAGAAGACTCAAATCAATAGAATTAGAAATGAAAAAGGAGATGTAACAACTGACATTGCAGAAATACAAAAGATTATTAGAGATTACTACAAGCAACTCTATGCCAATAAAATGGAAAACCTGGAAGAAATGGAGAAATTCTTAGAAATGCACAACATGCCAAGACTGAACCAGGAAGAAATAGAAAATAGGAACGGACCAATCACAAGCACTGAAATTGAAACTGTGATTAAAAATCTTCCAAAAAACAAAAGCCCTGGACCAGATGGCTTCACAGGCGAATTATATCACACATTTAGAGAAGAGCTAACACCTATCCTTCTCAAATTCTTCCAAAAGATAACAGAGGGAGGAACACTCCCAAACTCATTCTATGAGGCCAACATCACCCTGATACCAAAACCAGATAAAGACGTCACAAAGAAAGAAAACTACAGGCCAATATCTCTGATGAACATAGATGCAAAAATTCTCAACCAAATATTAGCAAACAGAATCCAACAGCACATTAAAAGGATCATACAACATGATCAAGTGGGGTTTATTCCAGGAATGCAAGGATTCTTCAATATATGCAAATCAGTCAGCGTGATACACCATATCAACAAACTGAAGGAGAAAAAACATATGATCATCTCAATAGATGGAGAGAAAGTTTTTGACAAAATTCAACAGCGATTTATGATAAAAACCCTGCAGAAAGTAGGCATAAAGGGAACTTTCCTCAACATAATAAAGGCCATATATGACAAACCCACAGCCAACATTGTTCTCAATGGTGTAAAACTGAAACCATTTCCACTAAGATCAGGAACAAGACAAGGTTGCCCACTCTCACCACTCTTATTCAACATAGTTTTGGTAGTTCTAGCCACAGCAATCAGAGAAAAAAAAAAGAAATAAAAGGAATCCAAGTAGGAAAAGAAGAAGTAAAGCTGTCACTCTTTGCAGATGACATGTTACTATACATAGAGAATCCTAAGGATGCTACCAGAAAACTACTAGAACTAATCAATGAATTTGGTAAAGTAGCAGCATACAAAATTAATGCACAGAAATCTCTGGCATTCTTATACACTAATGATGAAAAATCTGAGAGTGAAATTAAGAAAACACTCCCATTTACCATTGCAACAAAAAGAATAAAATATCTAGGAATAAACCTACCTAAGGAGAAAAAAGACTTGTATGCAGAAAACTATAAGACACTGATAAAAGAAATTAAAGGTGATACAAATAGGTGGAGAAATATACCATGTTCTTGGATTGGAAGAATCAACATTGTGAAAATGACTCTACTACCCAAAAGAATCTACAGATTCAATGCAATCCCTATCAAATTACCACTGGCATTTTTTACAGAACTAGAACAAAAAATTTCACTATATGTATGGAAACACAAAAGACCTCGAATAGCCAAAGCAATCTTGAGAATGAAAAATGGAACTGGAGGAATCAGGCTCCCTGACTTCAGACTATACTACAAAGTTACAGTAATCAAGACAGTATGCTACTGGCACAAAAACAGAAATATAGATCAATGGAACAGGATAGAAAGCTCAGAGATGAACCCACACACATACGGTCACCTTATCTTTGATAAAGGATGGAAGGACATACAGTGGAGAAAAGACAGCCTCTTCAATAAGTGGTGCTGGGAAAACTGGACAGCTACATATAAAAGTATGAAATTAGAACACTCCCTAACACCACACACAAAAATAAACTCAAAATGGGTTAAAGACCTAAATGTAAGGCCAGACACTATCAAACTCTTAGAGGAAAACATAGGCAGATCACTCTATGACATAAATCACAGCAAGATCCTTTTTGACCCACCTCCTAGAGAAATGGAAATAAAAACAAAAATAAACAAATGGGATCTAATGAAACTTAAAAGGTTTTGCACAGCAAAGGATACCATAAACAAGACCAAAAGACAATCCTCAGAATGGGAGAAAATATTTGCAAATGAAGCAACTGACAAAGGATTAATATCCAAAATTTATAAGCAACTCAGGCAGCTCAATACCAAAAAAAAAAAAACCAACCCAATCTAAAAATGGGCAGAGGAACTAAATAGACATTTCTCCAAAGAAGATATACAGATTGCCAAGAAGCAGATGAAAGAATGCTCAACATCATTAATCATTAGAGAAATGCAAATCAAAACTACAATGAGATATCATCTCACACCAGTCAGAATGGCCATCATCAAAAACTCTAGAAACAATAAATGCTGGAGAGAGTGTGGAGAAAAGGGAACCCTCTTGCACTGCTGGTGGGAATGTAAATTGATACAGCCACTATGGAGAACAGTATGGATGTTCCTTAAAAAACTAAGAATAGTACTACCATATGACCCAGCAATCCCACTACTGTGCATACCCTGAGAAAACCATAATTCAAAAGAGTCATGTACCGAAATGTTTATTGCAGCTCTATTTATGATAGCCAGGACATGGAAGCAACATAGGTGTCCATCAAGAGATGAATGGATAAAGAAGATGTGGCACATATATACAATGGAATATTACTCAGCCAAAAAAGAAATGAAACTGAGTTATTTGTAATGAGGTGGATAGACCTGGAGTCTGTCATACAGAGTGAAGTAAGTCAGAAGGAGAAAAACAAATACCATATGCTAACACATATATATATCGACTCTAAAAAAAAAAATGTCATGAAGAGATTAGTGGTAGGATGGGAATAAAACACAGACCTACTAGAGCATGGACTTGAGGATATGGGGAGGGGTAAGGGCAAGCTGTGATGAAGTGAGAGAGTGGCAGGGACATGTATACACTACCAAATGTAAATTAGATAGGTAGTCGGAAGCTGCCGCATAGCACAGGGTGATCACCTCTGTGCTTTGTGACCACCTAGAGGGGTGGGATAGGGGGGTGGAAGAGAGCATGACGCAAGAGCGAAGAGATATGGGAACATATGTATATGTATAACTGATTCACTTTGTTGTAAAGGAAAAACTAACACACTATTGTAAAACAGTTATACTCCAATAAACATGTTTAAAAAAAAAAAAAAAACCTATGGCCTCAGAGCAAAAAAAATGAAAAGTGGATATATGCTTTTATAAAAGAAGCTTGCTACTTTTAGTGTAAAAAGGGACTAAAGCTTCCCATCCCAAGCCTCTAAGATGCAGGAAATAATTTTACAATTTTCAAGGAGTACAGAACTTAAAGGAAGTTTTTCAAAGGACAAGTTCCTGGTACTTTTTTGATGTCCTTTTATTCTTTTGACATCTGAATTTTCTGAGTCCTGCTGTAGCCAGATTTTTATTTCCAGTTGTACTCAGCTCCTCATTTTGGGTGAATTGTTTCATAAAAGTCATACATTGGATAAAAACTTATGAAACCAAGTATATTCAAATTCTAAACATGGTCCAAGAAGAAAATTAGGACAGACACTGAAACATAGCCATTCACAAAAAGGAAAGCAGATGGATAACGTAATTTATCTCCCTCAAGCTCCTTGCAACTCTTAACATCACAATTCGTAGAGCAGGTATCAGATCAAGATGGCAGAGGAGTAGAATGTGGGGCTCACCTTCTCCCTACAGATACAACAAAAATACATCTACATGTGGAACGACTCTCACAGAACATCTAATGAACACTGGCAGAAGACCTCAGACTTCCAAAAGGGCAAGAAAATCTCCACATAACTGGGTAGGGCAAAAGAAAGAAAGAGAAAGTCCCAATTCCTTTCTCTTTCCTGAGAAAGGAATTGGGACAGGACCTGTGCCTCTGGGAGGGAGCTGTGAAAGAGGAAATGCCTCTGTACACTGAGAAGTCCCCTCACTGGTGTGGATATCAGCTGGGACAGAGGGAGATCTTCAGAGCCTTGACTGAGAGCACAGCAACAGGTGTGTGGAGGGCAAAGCAGAAAGACATCTGCACACATGGTTGGTGCTGACTGCTGGGGACTTGGTACTGAGGCTTGGGCCTCAGAGGTCAAACCATGGGGAGAGGACTGGCATTGGCTGTGTGATGACAGCCTGAAGGGGCTAGGGTGTAGTCTGCCACAACTGAGGGAGTCTGGGAAGAAGACTGGGGCCACCAGAAAGAAAAGGCACCATTGTTGGAGAGAGTGCAAAAGGAGGCCTGGGCTCACCATGGAAGCTGCTTTCTCCATGCACTTTCAGGTGGCACGGCACCACCTATACAAGCTCCAGGGAAAGCATGAACATGGCTGCCATCTTGGACTCTAGAGGCAGGTGCAGACCACTGTCACTGCAGCACAACCACCAAGGGTCCTGTGAGCAGGAGCATGTCACTGTCTCCACCTTCCTGGGAGTTTGAGTTTCCCACCACTGCTGAGAGTCCCAGGATCCAGGGCTAACTTTCCCAGGAGCATACATGGCCCACTGCTGCTGCCAAGGACCCCACTACCCAATACCAAACACTGCCTCCACCTCCCTGGAGGTGTGTGACCTGCCATTACTACCACCACTGAGGGCTCTGTGATCCAGTGCCAAGCACTGCCCCTGCCTTCCTGGGAGCCTGAGTGAGCCATGCCCCTGAGTATCTGCACACCCCCTATCAAAGGGATAACAGCAAGCACACACTGAGTAAAGAGATAGCAAGCATCCAAACCAAAAACAGCACTTACACCAAAAAATATTAAACCCACAAAAGCTATATAGGGATGCTCCCACTTATAAATAGCCCTCCAGGACTAAAGTAAATAATTGTTTCTCTTAAACTCACAAACTAAGAGAAATATAAGCAAAATAAAGCAGCAGAGAAACCACTCTTAGTTAAAGAACAAGAAAATTCCCCTGAAAGAACACACAATGAAACAGACCACTTCAGTCTAATAGACAAAGAGTTCAAAAAGGAGGTAAGGAAAACACTGAAGGAATTAAGAAAGACTATCAACAGAAATTCAGATTACTGTAAAAAGGAACTAGAAACTATAAGGAGGAGCCAAGAAAAAATAGCAACTTTATTTTCTGAGACAAAAGCTGAGCTCAAGGCAATGAATAACAGAATGAATAGTGCAGAAGAAAGAATAAGTGACCTGGAAGATAGACTAATGGAAATTACCCAATCAAAACAGCAGATATAAAGCCAAATGAAAAAAGAAAGGCTATTACAAGTGTTATTTGCTTCCTGCATCATAAATTAATAAATATACATTTATAGTCCTGAAAAGAAGAAAGCCAAATGAAAAATAAAATGAAAGCAATGTAAGAGACCTATGGGATAATATAAAGCAGGCCAATCTACACATAATGGGGATTCCAAAATGAGAAGAAAGAGAAAAGGGGATTGAAAATATATTAGAATAAATTATGGCCACAAATTTCCCAAACTTAAAGAAGAAAATATATCCAAATAGAGGAAGAACAGAGGGTCCCAAACAAGGGGAACCCAAATAGACGTACACCAAGACATATTATAATAAAAGTGGCAAATTTAAAGGCAGCAAGAGAAAAACAAAGAGTTCTTTACAAGAGAATTCCCATAAGGTTATCAGCTGATATCTCTACAGAAACGATGCAGACAAAAAGGGAGTAGCAAGGTATATGCAAAGTCCTGAAAGGGAAAAATCTGTAACCTACAAGACTCTACACAATAAGATTATCATTTAGAATAGAAGGAGAATAAAGAACTTCTCAGACAAGCAAAAACTAAAATAATACAGTAATACTCAACCAATCCTAAAAGAAATATTGAAAGGTCATCTCTAAATAGAAAAGAAGCAAGAAGAAATAGGATGGAGGAAATCAAAATTGGAAAGTAAATCACTCAAATTAGCCAGTATACATATCAAAAAGAAAAAACACTTATTTGTGAAAGCAATGATAAACACAAGGAACAGCAAAAGGATAAACACGATGATGTAAAAAGGGACATCAAAATGATAAAATGTGGGGAAGGAGAGTAAGAAAATTCAGATTCTTTTTCTTTTTTTTTTCTATAATGTGTTTGAGCCCATATGACTATCAGTCTAAAGCAAACAGTTATAAGAAGGTGTTAACATACTTGAAAAACAGGATAACCAAAAATCAAAAACATACAGTAGATTCACAAAAACCTAAAAGAAGAGAACAGAAGCATAAAGTAAAAGGAAATCATCAAAGCACAAAAAGAAAAAGAAACAGAAAAAGAAAAAGAAAGGAACAAAGAAGAAAACAAAGAATCAACTGGGAAATAAGGTTTGAAATGGCAATAAATATATATGTTTCAATAATTACCTGAAATGCCAATGGACTGAATGCTCCAATCAAAAGACATAGAGAGTCAGACTGGATAAAAAAGAGCCTATAATATGCTGCCTACAAGAGACCCACCTTAGGGCAAAGGACACTCATAGATTGAAAGCAAAGGGATGGAAAAATATATTTCATGCAAACGGAAATGACAAGAAAGGAAAGACTTTAAAGCAAAGGCTATATAGAAAGATAAAGAAGGACACTATTTAAAAGGATCAATACTAGAAGAAGATTTTACACTCATCCACATATGTACACCTAATATAGGAGTACCCAAATGCATAAAACAAATTCTAACAGACAAAAATGGACAAATCAATAGGAATACAATAATAGTAGGAGACTTTAAACCCCACTCACATCAATGGAAATATCTTCCAGACAGAGAATCAATAAGGCAGAGGTTCTAAATAATACAATAGAACAATTAGACTTAATTGATATTTTCAGGGCAATACATCCAACAAAACCAAATTATACATTATTTTCAAATGCACACAGAATATTCTCTAGGATTGACAACATCCTAGGGCACAAAATTAAACTCAACATATCTAAGAGTATAAAAATTATTTCAGGCATAGAGACTAAATAACATGCTACTAAAAAATGAATGGGTCCAAGAGGAAATCAAAAAGGAAATTTAAAAATACCTTGAGACATATGACAATGAAGACACAACTATACAAAATCTATGAGATGCAGCAAAAGCAATTCTTAGAGGGAAATTCATAGTGATACAGGCCTTCATCCAAAAACAAGAAAAATCTCAAGTAAACAAACTAACCTACCACCTAAAAGAATTAGAAAAAGAAGAACAAACAAAACCTAAAGTCAGTAGAAAGAAGGAAATAATAAAGATCAGGGAGGAAGTAAATAAAATAGAGATTAAAAAATAGAAAAAAAACAACAAAACCAAGAGATGGTTGTTTGAAAGTGTAAAATTAAAAAAAAAAAATTGACAGGCTTCCCTGGTGGTGCAGTGGTTGAGAGTCTGCCTGCCGATGCAGGGGACATGGGTTCATGGCCCGGTCCAGGAAGATCCCACATACCACAGAGTGGCTGGGCCTGTGAGCCATGGCTGCTGAGCCTGCATGTCCAGAGCCTGTGCTCCACAAAAGGGGAGGCCACAACAGTGAGAGGCCCATGTACAGCAAAAAAAAAAAAAAAAAAAAAAAAAAGAAAAGAAAAATAATAAAAGAAAAACCTCTGGCCAGGCTAATGAAGAAGAAAAGAGAAGAACCCAAATAAACAAAATAAGAAATGAAAAAGGAGAAATCTCAACTAATACCACAGAAATACAAAGAAACAAAAGAAAAGAGAGAGAATACTGTGACTAATTATATGCTAACAAATTTGACAACCTAGAAGAAATAGACAACTTTCTAGAAACATCCCACAAAATTAAATAAAAAAGAAATAGCTAGTTTGAACAGACCAATCACTAGAAGTGAAATAGAATCTGAAAAAAAAAAAGAATTCCTACAAATAGAAGTCCAGGACCAGGTGGCTTCACAGGAGAATTCTACCAGACATACAAAAAAGAAATTTGCCAATTCTTCTCACACTCTTCCAAAAGATTGAAGTGGAAGGAACACTCCCAAAGACATTCTATGAAGCCACAATCACTCTGATATGAAAATCAGACAAAGACACCACCAAAAAAGAAAATTACAGACCAATATCTTTGATGAATATAGATACAAAATATCAACAAAATATTAGCAAACCGAATCCAACAACACATAAAAAAGGTCATACACCATGACAAAGTGGGATTCATTCCAGGTTCACAAGGATGGTTCAACATGTATGCCAATCAACCAATGTAATACACCACATTAACAAAAGAAAAGTCAAAAAACACATGATCATCCCAATAGATGCAGAAAAAACATTTGAGAAAAGTCAACATCGATTCATGATAAAAACTCTTACCAAAGTGGGAATAGAGGGAACATATCTCAACCTAATAAAAGCCATTTATGACAAACCCACAGCCAATATAATGCTCAATGGTGAAAAGTTGAAAGCCTTCCCACTAAAATCTGGAACAAGACAAGGATGCCCACTATCACCACTTCTCTTCAACATAGTATTGGAAGTCCTAGCCACAAGAATCAGAGAAGAAAAAGAATTAAAAGGTATCCAAGTTGGAAGAGAAGAGGTAAAATTGTCACTATATGCAGATGACATGATACTATATATAGAAAAACCTAAGGACTCCACACAAAAACTACCAGACCTAATAAAAGAATTCAGCAAAATAGCAGGATAGAAAATAAACATTCAACAATTGGTTGCACTCCTTTACACTAACAATGAAATATCAGAAAGGGAATGTAACAAAACAATCTTTTAAAATTCCACCCCCCCAAAATAAAATACATAGGAATAAACCTGACCAACGAGGTGAAAGTCTTATATTCTGAGAACAGTAAAACATTAATAAATCAAATAAAAGAGGATTCAAAGAAATGGAAAGATATACTATGCTCTTGGATTGGAAGAATTAATATTGTTAAAATGGCAATACTACCCAAAGCAATCTACAGATTTAATGCAATCCCTATGCAGTTGCCCATGACATTTTTCACAGAACTAGAACAAATAATCCAAAAATTTATATGGAACCATAAAAGATCCAGAATTTCCAGAGCAATCCTGAGGAAAAAAAAAAAAAAAACAAAGCAGGAAACATAACTCTCCTAGATGTCAGACAATACTACAAAGGTACAGGGGAAAAAAAAGTGTGGTATTGATACAAAAACAGGCATATAGGTCAATGGAACAGAATAGGGAGACAGAAATAAGCCCACACACCTATGGTCAATTAATCTTCGACAAAGGAGGCAAGAATATAAAATGGGAAAAAGTCTTTTCAACAAATGGTGCTGGAAATGTTGGACAGCTGCATGTAAATTTATGAAATTAGAACACACCCTCACACCACACACAAAATAAAACTCAAAATGGCTTAAAGACTTAAAAATAATACATGACACCATAAAATTCCCAGAAGAGAGCATAGGCAAAACATTCTATGACAAAAATCACACCAGTCTTTTCATAGGTCAGTCTCCCAAAGCAATAGAAATAAAAACAAAAAGAAACAAATGGGACCTAATCAAACTTACAAGCTTTAGCACAACAAAGGAAACCATTAAAAAAATTAAAAGACAACCTATGGAATAGGAGAAAATATTAGCAAATAATGTAACAGACAAGGGCTTAATCTCCAAAATATAAAAACAGCTCATATAACTCAACAACAGAAAACAAATAACCCAATCAAAAAATGGGCAGAAGACCTTAATAGACATTTCTCTAAAGAAGACATACAGATGGCCAGTAGACACATGAAAAATTCTCAACATCACTAACTATTAGAGAAATGCAAATCAAAAGTACAATCAGATACCACCTCACACCAGTTAGAATGACCATCATTATAAAGTCTACAAATAGCAAATACTAGAAAGGGTGTGGAGAAAAGGAAAATTTCCTACACTGTTGGTGGGAATGTAAGTTGGTACAGCCACTATGGAAAATAGTATGGAGGCTCCTCAGAAAACTAAAATAGAAATACCATATGATCCAGCAATCCCACTCCTGGGAATATGCCTGGACAAAACAATAATTCAAAAAGATACATGCACCCTAATGTTCATAGCAGCACTATTCATAATAGCCAAAACATGGAAACAAACTAATTGTCAATTGACAGATGAATGGATAAAGAAGTTGTGGTATACATATCTAATGGGATACTACTCAGCCATAAAAAAGAACAAAATAATGTTATTTATAGGAACATGATGAAACTAGTGATATCATACTAAGTGAAGCAAGTCAGAAAGAGAAAGACAAATACCTTATGATATCACTTATATGTGGAATCTAAAATATGACACAAATGAACCTATCTACAAAAGAGAAACAGACTCAGAGACATAGAGAACAGACTTGCGGTTGCCAAGGGGGCAGGGGGAGAGAGAGGGATGGACTGGGAGTTTGGGATTGGTGGATACAAACTATTACATTTAGAGTGGATAAATAACCATTTATCCATGGATAATAAGGTCTTAATATATAGCACAGGGAACTAAATTCAGTATCCGGTGATAAGCCATAATGGAAAAGAATATAAAAAAGAATGTAAAAGAAAAATTGTAGAGCACACTTTGTGCCTAAGTAGTTAATTTGTACAAATTGAAAGCAAAATACCGGGCCCTTGTAAAGGCAGAATAATGTCACTGTGGCAGAATCAAAATTAAAACAAACTAATTCAATTCACATTGAATCAATTCACACAGCTGTAGGCTAATGGAAGTGTTCTGAGTACATTTAAGGTAGGCTGGGCTGAGCTATGACATTTGAAAGGTTACATGTATTAAATGCATTTTCCAATTAAGGATATTTTCAACTTATGATGGGTTTTTCGGAATGCAACTCAATTGTGAGTTGAGGAAGATCTATATTTTTATTCTCAGCATTTAACACACAATGTGTGTTTGAATTAACAAAAAAGTAAATCAAAGGTAAGCTAGTACTTACAGGTAATAAATTTCATCTTCCCTGAATCTTAATGTTAACTTCACTTTTGGCCTACTAGCTGTTTCAAAAATCTTTTTCTCTAAATCTTTTCCTAATTATTGCATTTTGATGAATTAGCATTTATATTTTCCAATCTGAGCTCATTGTCCAACAGATGCTTTGTAATCCAAATCTAATAAAATATTTCTCTCCACTCTGAGAAGGAAGAACATTATACCTATGGTACCATATGCAGCAACTTTGTTATTTTCTTGCACAGCTTCCTTCACCTACATCAAGAACCTTTAGGAACAATCAAAGGTCAAATTCATCTCCCACTCTCTGTTCTCACTATGTCCCCCCCCCCAGATATAGATTCAAGTCTATTAAAATAGATCCGTTTGGTCACTTTTGTGCTGTGATTCAAAATGTGCTAGCTATTAATTTCAAAAATGCTGGGGAAACACATGAGACTCCCTCACTTTCCATTTTTGTCCCTGCAGGATTCTTACAAGTGAGCTTGTTTTGCACAGCATAGGCCAACAATCTTATTTGGAGTTGAATACTTCATTATGGAAAGATTCAAATTCCCCAAAGTTACACTTGTGTGGAAAATAATTTAAATGGAAAATTCTCTTAGCTATTTTAATGTAAGAAAGTGCCAAGTGTAAGTCAAAAAGAACTGGGCTGCTTACTAAAAGACAGCAAATACAGTGCATAAATAGGCAGAGATGAAAGATTAGTCACTAAGACTTAAAATATCATATTAAATAGTTTTCACTGGTTCTCTCTCAAAGACAAAATGTCTCTTCCTTTTTATTACCCTAGAGAATAAAGTAGTCTTTATATGTTTTATCTTTTAATATGACATTTTAATAAATGTGTAAATGTTAATTCAGCAATCATTCAGCCCCAGGCTATGCCAAACACTCTGCCACACATAAGCATACATGTGTAAATAGCTCATGGTATTTACTATAATTAAATTCATTTTCTTGGTTTTGACTTATATCAAGAACATCATTAGTTCAATATAAATAAGAAAAATATTACAGTAATGTTGTCAAACACATTTCTGAAACAATAGACAAAACTAGACAAAGTATTTAAATAGTAAATAAGAAATAGCATTCTAATAGCAGTTTTGCAATAAAATTACTGAGATCATAGGAATGCCTTGTATTAGAGCAGTAATAGCAGTAGTAAAAGTAGCAGTTATTATGAAGATAGGAATAGCAGTAGCAGAGGTAGTAAGCACTTACATGTCTTAACCAATAACCAGGTAATAGGACTTATGAAAAGGGCTTTATGTAAATCAACACATTTGATTTTCATAATAGTACTATCTGGTAGATATGATTATTATCCCCATTTTGCAGTTGTGGACACTGAGTGTAATAGAGTTTAAATAAGTTTCCTGTGGTTTCATGCTAGCCCCTGGTCATACTGGAACTGGGAATCTAAGTCTAATATTTCCAAGTTCATCTATCTTAAATGGATTTAGAAACATGCAGAACTGAGTTAAACTCAGTCTTTAACACTTCCTACTGAGTGAACTTTGAAAGTCACTTAAGGGTTAAAAAGGTTTTTCTGTAAAGGGCCAGATAATAAATACTTTAGCCTTTGTAGGCTATACATATGGCTTTTGCTGCAACTACTCAGTTCTGCCATTATAGAGTGAAAGCAGCCATAGACAATACACAAAATCTTATTTCCAACAACAGTCCAACCCTTGATTTATGCAATCAGTCTGAGCTTCATGTATTTTGTTGATAAAATGGAGATGATCCTACCTTTTGTGACTGTTGTAATTGTTTTCAATAAACATGCAAAAGGATGTAGTATGACACATACTAGGTGTTAAATACATATTAGTTATTATTTTTTAATTATTATTTTTATTGTTTACCTATTTTTTTCCTTTCTAAGACCCCAAATGAAGATAATTCCTGTATTTCTGTCCCTCAATAAAAAGTTTACCAAAAAAGACAATGTAGAAGTATAATGTGTGTGTGTGATATGCTGTTATGAGTGGATATATTAATTTATTGAAAATTTTGGAGAACCTGTCATGCACAGTATCTGATAGGTGCTGGAAATGCAAAGATCAGATAAGCATAGACTATTTTTACCAAACTTCTAATAGGGAAGATAATAATTATACACATAGCTATCAAAAGTTGGAGGATATATTTTCTATTAATACATATAAGCTCTATTATAAGAATTGATCTTCTTATCTTATTCCTCCATTATTAACCAGAAATTACTTTGAGGTCTACCATGGCTTGTTCTCTCTATGTCCTCAGTATTTACTATGGGTCCTTATACATAACAATAAGTGTTGATGTGGAAATGAATAATAAATGGCAAGCAAAGTGTTAAGACATGCATTCATAATTAAAGAGATAACTTCCAAGTGGAATGATCCACAAAAATTTAAATAATCCACTAACTTTTATTAAATATCTACAGTATGCTTGATGTAGATGGTGACATAACATAGAGGTTAAAAGTGTAACTGAGAAGGACTCTATGGGTCTTTCCTAGGACAGACTCCTCCCCATATCCTCTGCTTTAGTTCCTCTCTGAAATAACATAGATAATAGTATCTGATGCATATTTCCTGAGTTGTTTTACAGATGCTACATCCCCCACCAGATGGAAGAAATTAATTACTTGATGACCATGAACACATAGTCCCCAGAACTACTGGAGCCTCAGGATTTTTAATGTTAACCCCTGTGACATCATCCTGTTACCTCACCATGAACTAATAAGAGAATTGTGCATAAACTGATTACATACTCTGGGACTCCCCTCCCTCACTTTGCCTTTAAAACTGCTTCGCTGAAATCCATAGGGGAGCTTGAGCTTTTTGAGCATTAGTCATACCAAATTCCTTATACAACACTTTATAATAAATGTTGCACTTTCCTTCACCACAATCTGGTGTCAATAGATTAGCTTTACTGTGGGCAGGTGAGCAGACCCAAGTTTTGGTTCCGTAAAAATTGCATGGGAGCTTGAGTGATATTGGCATATATAGCAATTTTCTAATAGTGAGCATAGGTAAAAATACTTAACCTTGCTATGCTTTGTTTTTCTCTACCATAAATACAGAAATTTATACCCATTTCACAAAATTGTTGTGAGGATTGCATAAGATAATTTTACCTAAAGAGTTCATATAAGGCCCAAAACATAGTACAAATAATGGCTAAGATGATAATGATGAAAATTTTGCTAATGACAATGATAAATTGTAACATTTTGAATGCAAATGGCTGAAAGTAATACAATAAGAGTAGGTTAAGCATTTATAGGTTTCTTTTTCACATAACAAAAGTTCCAGAATTATGCTATTGCTGGCATTAATTCAACTGCTCTGTGATCTCTTCAGGGACAGTCTCTTTCCACCATTCTTATCTGCTATATTTTGGACTAGCACTACACAGTATGTGGCCCATGACCCAGAAGTATTAGCTGGAACTCACCAGGAGCTTGTTGGAAATATAAATTTGTGGATACCACTCACCTATTTAATGAGAACCACAAGAGTCTCAGTTGTTATTCTTATGCATGTTAGAGTTAAGAACCATGGCTTTAGCCCATATTTTCATCCTCATACCTGTTCCCTCATAACAACAAGATGGCTACTGTACTTTCAAATAAAGGAAGAATGATTCTGCTGAGTAGGGTTTTTGTCTTGTTGTTTTGTTTTTGTGGGAATGTATGTAGGAAGGGTGTTGGGAAAACAGTAAAGAATTTAGATAAAATGGAAATTACTTGACAGATAGTTGTTACAACCTAGACAGGGAAAATAGGTGAAAGATTGTTATGGGTCTCAATTATCAGGCCAAAGAGTTTAGATATTAATTGTCAGGGTGAGGGGGGACCTTCAAGACAGTGAAGGAGTAAGACATGGAGATCACCTTCCTCTCCACAAATACATAAATAAATACATCTACATGTGGAACAACCCCTACAGAACACCTACTGAAAGCTGGCAGAAGACCTCATACTTCCCAAAAGGTAAGAAACTTCCCCACATACCTGGGAAGAGCAAAAGAATAAAGAAAAAACAGAGACAAAAGAATAGGGACAGGACCTGCACCTCTGAGAGGGAGCTGTGAAGGAGGAAAAGTTTCCACATACTAAAAAGACTCTTCACTGGCAGAGATGGGTGGTGGTCAGGTGGGGGGAAGCTTCAGAGCCATGGAAGAGAGCACAGCAACAGAAGTTCAGAGGGAAAAGAGGAGAGATTCCTGCACAGAGGATCATGCTGACCAGCACTTACAAGCCTGAGAGGCTTGTCTGCTCACCCATTGGGGTAGTAGGGGGTTGGGAGCTGAGGCTCAGGCTTCAGAGTCCTCTCCCCAGGTAGAGGACTGGTGTTGACTGTGTGAACACAGCCTGAAGGGGGAAAGTGCACCACAGCTAACCAGGATGGAGTCTGGGAAAAAGTCTGGAACTACCTAAGAGTCAAGAGACAATTGTTTTGGGGTGCACAAGGAGAGGGGATTCAGAGCACTGCCTATAATGAGCTTCAGAGATGGGTGCAAGCCATGGCTATTAGCGTGGACACCAGAGACAGGCATAAAATGCTAAGGTGGCTGCTGCAGCCACCAAGAATCCTGTGTGCAAGCACAGGTCACTATCCATGTGTCCCCTCCCAGGAGCCTGTGCAGCACACCACTGCCAGGGTCTTGTGATCCAGACAACTTCCTAGAAAAACACATAGCACGCTCAGGCAAAAGAGCAAAAGAAGAAGAAAGAAACAAAACAAAAAACAAAAAAACTACAAAAGCAACCAGAAAACTATTAACAATATGTAAATTAGTACATACCTATCAATAATAACTCTAAATGTAAATGACAGCATGTTCCAAACAAAAGATAGGGGGAAACAATGCATAAAAATATAAGATCCATATATATGCTGCCTACAAGATACTCACTTCAGATCTAAAAACACACACAAACCAAAAGTGAAGGAATGGAAAATGGTATTCCATGCAAATGGAAACAGAAAGGTAAGGTAGCAATACATATATCAGATAAATTAAACTCTAAAACAAAGACTGGAACAAGAAATATTTCATAATATTAAAGGAATTAATCAAATATGAAGATATAACACTTGTAACTATATATGCACCCAACATTAGGAGCTCCTAAAAACATAAAACAAATATTAACAGATATAAAGAGAGAAATTGACTGTAGCACAATAACAGTAGGGGACTTTAACACCCCACTTACATCAATGGACAAATGATATGGATAGAAAAGCAATAAGAAAACAGTGGTCTTGGGAATTCTCTGGTGGTGCAGTGGTTAAGGATATGCCTGCCAATGCAGAGGACATGAGTTCGAGCCCTGGTCAAGGAAGATCCCACATGTCATGGAGCAACTAAGCCCATGTACCACAGCTACTGAGCCTATGCACTAGAGCCCAAGAGCTACAACTACTGAGCCCGTGTGCCTAGAGCCCATGCTCCACAACAAGGGAAACCACCACAATGAGAAACCTGCCACACTGCAATTAAGAGTAGCCCTCACTCAGCACAACTAGAGAAAGCCCACACATAACAATGAAGACCCAATGCAGCCAAAAATAAATTAATTTGTTAATAAAAAACAAAAAGAAAACAGTGGCCTTAACTACCACATTGGATAAGAATAACAATAAATACATAGAACATTCTATCCAAAAGCAGCAGAATACACGTTTTTCAAGTGCACATGGAACATTCTTCTGGATAGATACCAAGCTAGCTCACAAAACAAGTATCAGTAAATTTCAGAAGAATGAAATCACAGTATCTTTTCAACCACAGTGGTATGAATCTAGAACATATAAGAAATAAATGGAAAGAACATAAATATGTGGAGTCTAAACAATACACTACTAATAACCAATGGGTTTTTGGAGAAATCAGAAAGGATATAAAAAATACCCTGAGACAAATTAAAATGGGCATACAATGTCCAAAATCTGTGAAAGCCATCAGAAACATCATAAGAGAGAAATTTTGAGCAATACTGGTCTATCATAGGAAACAAGGAAAGGCTCACATAAACAAGCTAAACGTACACCTTAAGGGACTAGAAGTGAAAAACAAATGAAACACAAAGTTAGTAGAAGGAAGGAAGTAATAAAGATCAGAGCAGAAATAATGAAATAGAGACTAAAAATAGAAAAGATTAATGAAAATAAGAGATATTTTGTTCAAAAGATTAAAAAAAAACAATAAATCTCTAACTTCACTCATAAAAATAGAGAGATGGCTCAGATATTTAAAAAATCAGAAATGAAAGGGAAGTTACAACCAACACAACAGAAATAAAAACTTTCATAAGATTATTGCCCACATTTATACAATAATAAATTGGGCAACCTAGAAGAAATAGATAAATCCCTAGAAAGGTACAATCTTCCTTGACTCAATTAGAAGGAAATATAAAATATGGAGAGACTGATTAGTAGTAATAAAACTGAATCAAGACAGGAGCTTCACAATGGCAGAAGAGTAAGATGCAGATATCACCTTCCTCCCCACAAATACATCACATGTGGATCACATGTGGACCAACTCCTACAGAACACCTACTGAATGCTGGCAGAAGACTTCAGACCTCCCAAAAGACAAGAAACACTGCATGTTCCTGGGTAGGGAAAAAAAAACACAGAAAAAAATACAGAGACAAAAGAATAGGTATAGAGATTACCCACCTCTTTCATGGGGCTAATGGCACTCTCTGGGAGGGTTAACACAAAGGTGTAATTCCCAGAAATTCTGCAGCCAGTGTCCTGGTCCTCACAGTAAGACACAGCCACCCCCCCACCTTTGCAAGGGACCCCCCAACACTAGCAGGCTCTTGCTGCTCCAGCCAGACGTCAGGGCTGTGGCACTGAAGTGGGAGAGCCAACTTCAGGACACTGGTTCACAAGACACCTCCCAACTTCATGTAGTATCAAATAGTGAAAATATTCCAGAGATCTACATCTCAACACCAAGACCCACCTTCACTCAACAATGAGCAAGGTACAGTGCTGGACACACTATGCCAAACAAATCGCAAGTCAGGAAAGGAACACAGACCCATCCATTAGCAGAGAGGCTGCCTAAAATCATAATAAAGCCACAGACACCCAAAACACACCACAAAACGTGGACCTGCCTACCAGAAAAACAAGATCCAGCCTCATCCACCAGAACACAAACACTGGTCCCCTCAACCAGGAAACTTACACAACCCACTGAACCAACCATAGCCACTGGGGATAGACACCAAAAACAACTTGAACTACGAACCTGCAGCCTGCGAAAAGGAGAACCCAAACAGAGTAAGATAAGCAAAATGAAAAGACAGAAAACCACACAGCAGATGAAGGAGCAAGGTAAAAACCCACTAGACCTAACAAATGAAGAGGAAATAGGCAGTCTACCTGAAAAAGAATTCAGAATAATGATAGTAAGGATGATCCAAAATCTTAAAAATAGAATGGAGAAAATACAAGTAACATTTAACAATGACCTAGAAGAACTAAAGAGGAAACAAGCAATGATGAGCAACACAATAAATGAAATGAAAAATACTCTAGATGGGATCAATAGCAGAATAACTGAGGCAGAAGAACAGATAAGTGACCTGGAAGATAAAATAGTGGAAATAACTACTGCACAGCAGAAGAAAGAAAAAAGAATGTAAAGAACTGAGGACAGTCTCAGAGACCTCTGGGACAACATTAAACGCAACAACATTTGAATTATAGGGGTCCCAGAAGAAGAAGAGATAAAGAAAGAGACTGAGAAAATAGATTATACTTGAAAACTTCCCTAATATGGGAAAGGAAATAGTTAATCAAGTCCAGGAAGCACAGAGAATCCCATACAGAATAAATCCAAGGAGAAACATGCCAAGACACATATTAATCAAACTATCAAATATTAAGTACAAAGAAAATATATTAAAAGCAGCAAGGGAAAAACAAAAAGTAACACACAAGGGAATGTCCATAAGGATAACAGCTGATCATTCAGCAGAAACTCTGCAAGCCAGAAGGGAGTGACAGGACATATTTAAAGTGATCAAGGAGAAAAAACCACAACCAAGATTACTCTAACCAGCAAAGATCTCATTCAGATTTGATGGAGAAATTAAAATCTTTACAGACAAGCAAAAGCTGAGAGAGTTCAGCACCACCAAAGCAGCTTTACAACAAATGCTAAAGGAACTTCTGTAGGCAAGAAACACAAGAGAAGGAAAAGACCTACAAGAACAACCCGAAACAAGTAAATGGTAATAGGAACATACATATCGATAATTACCTTAAATGTAAATGGATTAAATGCACCCACCAAAAGACACAGACTGGCTGAATGGATACAAAAGCAAAACCCATATATATGCAGTCTACAAAAGACCCACATTAGACTTAGGGACATATACAGACTGAAAGTGAGGGGATGGAAAAAGATATTCCATGCAAATGGAAATCAGAAGAAAGCTGGAGTAGCAATTCTCATATCAGACAAAATAGACTTTAAAATAAAGACTATTACAAGAAACAAAGAAGGACACTACATAATGATCAAGGGATGGATCACAATCATAGTATGAGACTGTAACACCACTTTCACCAAAGGACAGATCAACCAAAATGAAATTAAATAAGGAAACAGAAGCTTTAAAGGACACATTAAACAAGATGGACTTAATTGATATTTATAGGAAAATCCATCCAAAAACAACAGAATACACATTTTTCTAAAGTGATCATGGAATATTCTCCAGGATAGATCATATCATGGGTCACAAATCTAGCCTTGGTAAATTTAAGAAAATTGAAATCTTATCAAGGACCTTTTCCGACAACAACACTAGGAGTCTAGATATCAATTACAGGAAAAGAACTATAAAAAATACAAACACATGGAGGCTAAAGAATACACTACCTAATAACGAACTGATCACTGAAGTAATCAAAGAGGAAATCAAGAAATACATAGCAGCAAATTACAATGGAGACATGACACCCCAAAACTTATGAGATGCAGCAAAAGCAGTTCTAAGAGGGAAGTTTATAGCAATAACATCCTACCTTAAGAAACAGGAAACATCTCAGAAAAAAAAACTAATTTTGCACCTAAAACAATGAGACAAAGAAGAACAACAAAACCCCAAAGTTAGCAGAAGGAAAGAAATCATAAAGATCAGATCAGAAATAAATGAAAAAGAAATGAAGGAAACAATAGCAAAGTTCAATAAAAGTAAAAGCTGGTTCTTTGAGAAGATAAATAAAATTGATAAACCATTAGCCACACTCATCAAGAAAAAAAGGGAGATGACTCAAATCAATAGAATTAGAAATGAAAAAGGAGATGTAACAACTGACACTGCAGAAATACAAAAGATTATTAGAGATTACTACAAGCAACTGTATGCCAATAAAAAGGAGAACCTGGAAGAAATGGACAAATTCATACAAATGCACAAGCTGCCGAGAATGAAGCAGGAAGAAATAGAAAATATGAACAGACCAATCACAAGCACTGAAATTGAAACTGTGATTTAAAAAACACCAACAAACAAAAGCCCAGGACCAGATGGCTTCACAGGCGAATTCTATCAAACTATTAGAGAAAAGCTAACACCTATCCTTCTCAAACTCTTCCAAAAGATAGCAGAGGGAGGAACACTCCCAAACTCATTCTAGGAGGCCACCATCACCCTGATACCAAAACCAGACACAAAGAAAGAAAACTACAGGCCAATATCACTGATGAACATAGATGTAAAAATCCTCAACAAAATACTAGCAAACAGAATCCAACAGCAGATTAAAAGGATCATACAACATGATCAAGTGGGGTTTATTCCAGGAATGCAAGGATTATTCAATATATGCAAATCAATCAACATGATACACCATATCAACAAACTGAAGGATAAAAACTATATGATCATCTCAATAGATGGAGAGAAAGCTTTTGACAAAATTCAACAGCGATTTATGATAAAAACCCTGCAGAAAGTAGGCATAAAGGGAACTTTCCTCAACATAATAAAGGCCATATATGACAAACCCACAGCCAGCATTGTTCTCAATGGTGTAAAACTGAAACCATTTCCACTAAGATCAGGAACAAGATAAGGTTGCCCACTCTCACCACTCTTATTCAACATAGTGTTGGTAGTTCTAGCCACAGCAATCAGAGAAAAAAAAAAGAAATAAAAGGAATCCAAGTAGGAAAAGAAGAAGTAAAGCTGTCACTCTTTGCAGATGACATGTTACTATACATAGAGAATCCTAAGGATGCTACCAGAAAACTACTAGAACTAATCAATGAATTTGGTAAAGTAGCAGCATACAAAATTAATGCACAGAAATCTCTGGCATTCTTATACACTAATGATGAAAAATCTGAGAGTGAAATTAAGAAAACACTCCCATTTACCATTGCAACAAAAAGAATAAAATATCTAGGAATAAACCTACCTAAGGAGAAAAAAAGACTTGTATGCAGAAAACTATAAGACACTGATGAAAGAAATTAAAGATGATACAAATAGGTGGAGAAATATACCATGTTCTTGGATTGGAAGAATCAACATTGTGAAAATGACTCTACTACCCAAAAGAATCTACAGATTCAATGCAATCCCTATCAAATTACCACTGGCATTTTTTACAGAACTAGAACAAAAAATTTCACTATATGTATGGAAACACAAAAGACCTCGAATAGCCAAAGCAATCTTGAGAATGAAAAATGGAACTGGAGGAATCAGGCTCCCTGACTTCAGACTATACTACAAAGTTACAGTAATCAAGACAGTATGCTACTGGCACAAAAACAGAAATATAGATCAATGGAACAGGATAGAAAGCTCAGAGATGAACCCACACACATACGGTCACCTTATCTTTGATAAAGGAGGGAAGGATATACAGTGGAGAAAAGACAGCCTCTTCAATAAGTGGTGCTGGGAAAACTGGACAGCTACATGTAAAAGTATGAAATTAGAACACTCCCTAACACCACACACAAAAATAAACTCAAAATGTATTAAAGACCTATATGTAAGGCCAGACACCATCAAACTCTTAGAGGAAAACATAGGCAAGAACACTCTATGACATAAATCACAGCAAGATCCTTTTTGACCCACCTCCTAGAGAAATGGAAATAAAAACAAAAATAAACAAATGGGACCTAATGAAACTTAAAACTTTTGCACAGCAAAGGAAACCATAAACAAGACCAAAAGACAATCCTCAGAATGGGAGAAAATATTTGCAAATGAAGCAACTGACAACAGATTAATCTCCAAAATTTACAAGCAGCCATGCAGCTCAATAACAAAAAACAAAAAACCCAATCTGAAAATGGGCAGAAGACCTCAAAAGACATTTCTCCAAAGAAGATATACAGATTGTCAACAAACACATGAAAGAATGCTTAACATCATTAATCATTAGAGAAATGCAAATCAAAACTACAATGAGATATCATCTCACACCAGTCAGAATGGCCATCATCAAATACTCTAGAAACAATAATACTGG
Source organism: Kogia breviceps (assembly GCF_026419965.1). Lineage (NCBI taxonomy): Eukaryota > Metazoa > Chordata > Mammalia > Artiodactyla > Physeteridae > Kogia > Kogia breviceps. The sequence goes on from NC_081328.1 coordinate 30,235,769, forward strand.
AGAGGGTGTGGAGAAAAGGGAACCCTCTTGCACTGTTGGGGGGAATGTAAACTGATACAGCAATTATGGAAAACAGTATGGACGTTCCCTAAAAAATTAAAAATAGAACTACCATATGACCCAGCAAACCCACCACTGGGCATATACCCTGAGAAAACCATAATTGAAAAAGAGTCATGTACAAGAATGGTCACTGCAACCTTATTTACAATAGCCAGGACATGGAAGAAACCTAAGTGTCCATCATCAGAGGAATGGAGAAAGACGGTATGGCACATGTATACAATGGAATATTACTAGGTCATAAAAAGAAATGAAACTGGGCTTCCCTGGTGGCGCAGTGGTTGAGAGTCTGCCTGCTGATGCAGGGGACACGGGTTCGTGCCCTGGTCTGGGAAGATCCCACATGCCACAGAGTGGCTGGACCCGTGAGCCATAGCCACTGAGCCTGCATGTCCGGAGCATGTGCTCCACAATGGGAGAGGCCACAACAGTGAGAGGCCCATGTACCGCAAAAAAAAAAAAAAAAGAAAGAAAGAAAAGAAAGAAACGAAACTGAGTTATTTGTATTGAGGTGGATGGACCTAGAGTCTGTCATACAGAATGAAGTATGTCAGAAAGAGAAAAACAAATAGCGTATGCTACCATATATATATGGAATCTAAGAAAAAAAAAAAAGTCATGAAGAATCTAAGGGTAATACGGGAATAAAGACACAGACCTACTAGAGCATGGACTTGAGGATATGGGGAGGGGGAAGGGTAAGCTGCGACAAAGTGAGAGAGTGGCATGGATATATATACAATACCAAACGTAAAATAGATAGCTAGTGGGAAGCAGCTGCATAGTGCAGGGAGATCAGCTAGGTGGTTTGTGACCACTTAGAGGGGTGGGATAGCAAGGATGGGAGGGAGGGAGACACAAGAAGGAAGAGATTTGGGAACATGTGCATATGTATAACTGTTTCACTTTGTTATAAAGCAGAAACTAACACACCATTATAAAACAGTTATACTCCAATAAAGATATTAAAAATAAATTTTAAAAAATTAGGTATTGTTATTCAGTTAAAAAAAAAAACAAACAGGTATGGGACCTGCACCAGTGAGAGGGATTTGTGAAGGAGGAAAGATTTCCACACACTAGAAAGCCCTTCGTGCACAGAGACTGTGGGTGTTGGAGGGGGGATGCTTTGGAGACATGGAAGAGAGTGCAGCAACAGGGGTGCAGAGGGCAAAGTGGGAGGGCAAACCAGCACTCAGCAGCCTGAGAGGATTGTCTGCTCACCCACAGGGATGGGTGGGGGCTGGAAGCTGAGGCTTGGGCTTTGGTTGGATCCCAGGGAGCAGACTGGGGTTGGCTATGTGAACACAGCCTGAAGGGAGCTAGCGCATCACAGCTAGCGGGAGGGAGTCCATGAAAAAGTTTGGAGAGGCCAAAGAGACAAGTGACATTTTCTACCTCTTTGTTTCCTGGTGTGCAAGGATAAGGGATTAAGAGTGACACTGAAAGGAGCTCCAGAGATGGGTATGAGCTGTGGCTATCAGCGGGGACCCCAGAGACGGGCATGAGATGCTAAGGCTGCTACTGCAGCCACGAAGAAGCCTGTGAGCAAGCAAAGGTCACTCTCCACACCTCCCCTCCCAGGACCCTGTGCAGCCCACCATGGCCAGGGTCCAGGGATCCAGGGACAACTTCCCCAGGAGAAGGCATGGTGAGCCTCAGGCTGGTGCAAGGTTACCGTGGACTCTGCTGTCACAGGCTTGCTCTGCATCCGTACCCCTCCCTCCTCCTGGCCTGAGTGAGAGTCCCAAAATCAGCTGCTTCTTTAACCCCATTCTGTCTGAGCAAAGAAAAGGTGCCCTCAAATGCCCTACATGCAGAGGCAGGGTCCAGATCCAAAGCTGAACCCAGGGGCTGTGCGAGCAAAGAAGAGAAAGGAAAATTTCTCCCAGCAGCCTCAGGAGCAGTGGATTAAATCTCCACAATCAACTTGATGTACCCTGTATCTGTGGAATACCTGACTAGACAACAAATCATCCCAAATTGAGGAAGTGGACTTTGGGAACAATGATATATATATATTTTTTTCCATTTTTCAATTTTTGTCAGGGTGTATGTGTATGCCCTTGTGTGTGATTTTGTCTGTATAGCTTTGCTTTTACCATTTGTCCCTGGGTTCTCTCTGTCTTATTGTGTGTGTGTGATTTTGTCTGTATAGCTTTGCTTTTACCATTTGTCCCTGGGTTCTCTCTATCTTATTTTATTTTTTTAATTAAAATTTCTTTTCTTAATAATTATTTTTATTTTAATAACTTTATTTTATCTTCTCTTCCTTTCTTTCTTTTTCTCTCCCTTTTATTCTGAGCCGTATGGAGGACAGGCTCTTGGTGCTACAGCTAGGCAGTAGGGCTGTGCCACTGAGGTGGTAGAGCCAAGTTCAGGACACTGGTCCAAAAGAGACCCGCCAACACCATGTAATATCAAAAGGGGAAAATTTTCCAGAGATCTTCATCTCAATGCCAAGACCCAGCTCCACTCAAAGACCAGCAAGCTACACGGCAGGACACCCTATGCCAAACAACTAGCAAGACAGGAACACAACCCCATCCGTTAACACAGAGGGTGCCTAAAATCACAATGAGGCCACAGACACCCCAAAACACACCAACAGATGTGGACCTGCTCACCAGAAAGACAAGATCCAGCCTCATCCACCAGAACAGAGGTACTAGTCCCCTCCACCTGGAAACCTTCACAACACACTGAACAAACCATAGCCACTGGGGACAGACAACAAAATCAATGGAAACTACGAACCTGCAGCCTAAGAAAAGGAGACCACAAATACAGTAAGTTAAGAAAAATGAGAAGACAGAGATCACACAGCAGATGCAGGACCAGAATGAAAACCCACCAGACTGAACAAATGAAGAGGAAACAAGCAGTCTACATGAAAAACAATTCAGAATAATGATAGTAAAGATGATCTAAAATCTTGATAATAGAAGGGAGAAAATACAAGAAAGGTTTAACAAGGACCTAGAAGAAATAAAGAGCAAGCAAACAGTGTGATGAACAACACAATAAATGAAAATAAAAGTTCTCTAGAAGGGATTGATAGCAGAATAACTGAGGCGGAAGAATGGATAAGTGACCTGGAAGATACAAGAGTGGAAATATGTACTGCAGAGAAGAATAAAGAAAAAAGAATGAAAAGAACTGAGGACAGTCTCAGAGACCTCTGGGACAACATTAAATGCACCAACATTTGAATCATAGTGGTCCCAGAAGAAGAAGAGAAAAACAAAGGGAGTGAGAAAATATTTGAAGGGATTATAGTTGAAAATTTCCCTAATATGGGAAAGGAAATAGTGAAACTAGGCCAGGAAGAACAGAGAGTCACATACAGGAAAAATCCAAGGAACAACACGCCAAGACACATATTAATCAAACTATCAAAAAATAAATACAAATAACAAATGTTAAAAGCAGCAAGGGAAAAATAACACAGAAGGGAATCCCCATAAGATTAACAGCTGATCTTTCAGCAGAAACTCTGCTAACCAGAAGGGAGTAGCAGGACATATTTAAAGTGATGAAGGAGAAAAACATACAACCAAAATTACTCCACCCAGCAAGGATCTCATTCAGATTTGATGGAGAAATTAAAAGTTTTACAGACAAGCAAAAGCAAAGAGAATTCAGCTCCACCAAACCAGCTTTATGACAAATGTAAAAGGAACTTTTCTAGATAGGAAACACAGAGAAGGAAAAGACCTACAATACTAAAACTGAAACAATTAAGAAAATGGTAAAAGGAACATACATATTGATAATTATCTTAAGTATAAATGGATTAAATGCTCCAACCAAAAGATGTAGACCGGCTGAATGGATACAAAAACAATATACATATATATACTGTCTAAAAGAGACACACTTCAGACCTAGGGACACATACAGACAGAAAATGAAGAGATGGAAAAAGATATTCCATGCAAATGGAAATCAAAACAAAGCTGGAGTAGCAATTCTCATATCAGACAAAAGGCTTTAAAACAAAGTCTGTTACAAGAGAAAAAGAAGGAAACTAAATAATGATCAAGGGATCAATACAAGAAGAAGATATAACAATTGTAAATATTTATGCACCCAACATAGGAGCACCTCAATACAAAAGGCAGATACTAACAGCCATAAAAGGGAAAATTAACAGTAACACAGTAATAGTAGGGGAATTAACACCTCACCTTCACCAATGGGTAGATCATCCAAAATGAAAATAAATGAGGAAACACAACCTTTATATGATACATTAACAAGATTGACTTAATTGATATTTCTAGGACATTCCATCCAAAACCAACAGAATACGCATTCTTCTGAAGTACTCATGGAATATTCTTCAGGATAGATCATATTTTGGGTCACAAAACAAGCCTTGGTTAATTTAAAAAAACTGAAATCATATCAAGTATTTTTTCCAACCACAGTGCTATGAGACTAGAAATAAAGTACAGGAAAAAATCTGTGAGAAATACAAACACATGGAGGCTAAAAAACACACCACTTAATAACCAGGAGATCACTGAAGAATTCAAAGAGGAAATCAAAAAAATACCTAGAAAAAAATGACACTGAAAACGCAATGAACCAAAACTGATGGGATGCAGCAAAAGCAGTTTTTTTTTTTTTTTTTTTTTTTTTTTTTTTTGCGGTAAGCGGGCCTCTCACTGTTGTGGCCTCTCCCGTTGCGGAGCACAGGCTCCGGACGCACAGGCTCAGCGGCCATGGCTCACGGGCTTAGCTGCTCCGCGGCATGTGGGATCTTCCCGGACCAGGGCACGAACCCGTGTCTCCTGCATCGGCAGGCGGATTCTCAACCACTGCGCCACCAGGGAAGCCCAGCAAAAGCAGTTTTAAGAGGGAAGTTTATAGCAATACAATCCTACCTTAGCAAACAAGAAACATCTCACATAAATAACCTAACCTTACAGTGAAAGCAATTAGAGAAAAAAGAATAAGAAAAAACCCCAAAGTTAGCAGAAGGAAAGAAATCGTAAGGATCAGATCAGAAATAAAAGAAAAAGAAATGAAGGAAACAATAGCAAAATTCAATAAAACTGAAAGTTTGTTCATTGAGAAGATAAACAAAATTGATAAACCATAAGTCAGATTTATCAGGAAAAAAGGGAGAAGACTCAAATCAACAGAATTAGAAATGAAAAAGCAGAAGTAACAACTGACACTGCAGAAACACAAAAGATCATGAGAGATTACTACAAGCAACTGTATGCCAATAAAATGGACAACCTGGAAGAAATGGAGAAATTCTTAGAAATGCACAACCTTCCAAGATTGAACCAGGAAGAAATAGAAAATAGGAACACACCAATCACAAGCACTGAAATTGAAACTGTGATTAAAAATCTTCCCAAAAACAAAAGCCCAAGACCAGATGGCTTCACAGGTGAATTCTATCAAACTTTTAGAGAAAAGCTAACACCTATCCTTCTCAACCTCTTCCAAAAGATAGCAGAGGGAGGAACACTCCCAAACTCATTCTATGAGGCCACCATCATCCTGATACCAAAACCAAAGATGTCACAGAGAAAGACAACTACAGGCCAATATCACTGATGAACATAGATGTAAAAATCCTCAACAAAATACTAGCAAACAGAATCCAACAGCACATTAAAAGGATCATACACCATGATCAAGTGGGCTTTATCTCTGGAATGCAAGGATTCTTCAGTATACACAAATCAATCAGTGTGATACACCATATTAGCAAATTGAAGGAGAAAAACCATATGATCACGGCAATAGAAGCATAGAAATCTTTTGACAAAATTCAACACCCATTAATGATAAAAACCCTGCAGAAAGTAGGCATACAGGGAACTTTCCTCAGCATAATAAAGGCCATATATGACAAACCCACAGCGAACATTGTCCGCAATGGTGAAAAACTGAAAGCATTTCCACTAAGATCAGGAACAAGACAAGGTTGCCTACTCTCACCACTATTATTCAACATAGTGTTGGAAATTTCAGTCACAGCAATCAGAGAAGAAAAAGAAATAAAAGGAATCCATACTGGAAAAGAAGAAGTAAAGCTGTCACTGTTTGCACATTACATGATACTCTACATAGAGTATCCTAAAGATGTTACCAGAAAACTACTAGAGTTAATCAATGAATTTGGTAAAGTAGCAGGACACAAAATTAATGCACAGAAATCTCTGGCATTCCTATACACTAATGATGAAAACCCTGAGAGTGAAATTAAGAAAACACTCCCATTTACCACTGAAACATAAAGAATAAAATATCTAGGAATAAACCTACCTAAGGAGACAAAAGACCTGTATGCAGAAAACTATAAGACACTGATGAAAGAAATTAAAGATGATGCAAAGAGATGGAGAGATATACCATGTTCTTGGATTTGAAGAATCAACAATTTGAAGATGACTCTACTACCCAAATCAATCTACAGATTTAATGCACTATCTATCAAACTACCACTGGCATTTTTCACAGAACTAGAACAAAAATTTCAGAATTTGTATGGAAGCACAAAAGACCCCGAATAGCCAAAGCAATCTTGAGAATGAAAAATGGAGGTGGAGGAATCTGGCTCCCTGACTTCCAACTATACTACAAAGCTAAAGTGATCAAGGCAGTATGGTCCTAGCACAAAAACAGAAATATAGATCAATGGAACAGGATAGAAAGCCCAGAGATAAACCCACACATATATGGTCACCTTATCTTTTATAAAGGTGTCAAGAATATAGAGTGGAGAAAAGACAGCCTCTTCAATAAGTGGTGCTGGGAAAACTGAACAGCTACAAGTAAAAGAATGAAATTAGAACACTTCCTAACACCATACACAAAAATAAACCCAAAATGGATTAAAGACCTAAATGTAAGGTCAGACTCTATAAAACTCTTACAGGAAAACATAGGCAGAACACTCTATGATAAAAATCACAGCAAGATCCTTTTTGACCTACCTCCTAGGGAAAGGAAATAAAAACAAACAAATGGGACATAATGCAACTTAAAATCTTTTGCATAGCAAAGGAAACCATAAACAAGATGAAAAAACAAGCCTCAGAATGGGAGAAAATATCTGCAAACAAATCAATGGACAAAGGATTAATCTCCAAAATATACAAGCAGTTCACACAACTCAATATCAAAAAAAAAAAAAAATCTAAAAATGGGCAGAAGACATAAATAGACATTTCTCCAAAGAAGATATACAGATTGCCAACAAACACATGAAAGAATCCTCAACATCATTAATCATTAGAGAAATGCAAATCAAAACTACAATAAGATATCATCTCACATTGGTCAGAATGGCCATCATCAAAAAATCAGGAAACAATAAATGCTGGAAAGGGTGTGGAGAAAAGGTACCCTCTTGTACTGTTGGTGGGAAAGTAAATTGATACAGTCAGTATGGAGAACAGTATGGAGGTTCCTTAAGAAACTAAAAATAGAACTACCATATGACACAGAAATCCCACTACTGGGAATATACCCTGAGAAAACCATAATTCAAAAAGAGTCATGTACCAAAATGTTCATTACAGCTCTCTTTACAGTAGCTAGGACAACATGGAAGCAACATAAATGTCCATCATCAGATGAATGGCTAAAGAAGATATAGCACATATATACAATGGAATATTACTCGGCCATAAAAAGAAACGAAATTGAGTTATTTGTGGTGAGGTGGATGGATGTAGAGTCTGTCATACAGAGTGAAGTAAGTCAGAAAGAGAATAACAAATACTGTATGCTAACACATATATATGGAGTTTAAGGGGGAAAAAAAGATCATGAAGAACCTAGGGGTAAGATGGGAATAAAGACACAGACCTACTAGGGAATGGACTTGAGGATATGGGGAGGGGGAAGGCTAAGCTCTGACAAAGTGAGAGAGTGGCTTGGACATATATACACTACCAAACATAAAATAGGTAGCTAGTGGGAAGCAGCTGCATAGCACAGGGAGGTCAGCTTGGTGCTTTGTGACCACCTAGAGGCATGGGATAGGGAGGGAGGGAGGGAGGGAGATGTAAGAGGAAAGAGATATGGGAACATATGTATATGCATAACTGATTCACTTTGTTATAAGGCAGAAACTAACACATCATTATAAAGCAATTATACTCCAGTAAAGATGTTAAAAAAAAAAAAAAAAAAGACAAAAAGACTCAAGTACCAAAATGTTCATTGCAGTTCTATCTACAATAGCCAGGACATGGAAGCAATCTAAGTGTCCATCAACTGATATATGTATAAAGAAGATGTGGCACATATATACAATGGAATATTACTCAGCCATGAAAAGGAACAAAACTGTTATTTGTAGTGAGGTGGATGAACCTAAAGTCTGTCATACAGAGTGAAGTAAGTCAGAAAGTGTAAAACAAATACCGTATGCTGACACTATATATGGAATCTAAAAAAAAATTAAAAATGGTCATGAAGAACCTAGGGGTAGATGGCAATAAAGATGCAGACCTACTAGAGAATGGACTTGAGGATATGGGGAGGGTGAAGGGTAAACTGGGACAAAGTGGAAGAGTGACATGGACATATAAACACTACCAAATATAAAAGAGATAGCATGTGGACAGCACCCACATATCACAGGGAGATCAGCTCAGTGTTTTGTGACCACCTAGAGGCGTGGGATAAGGAGGGTGGGAGGTAGGGAGATGCAAGAGGGAAGTGATGTGGGGACATATGTATATGTATAACTGATTCACTTTGTTATAGAGCAGAAACTAACACACCATTGTAAAGCAATTATACTCCAATAAAGATGTTTAAAAAAACATTGAATAAGTAATCAAAAAACTCCCAACAAACAAAAGTCCAAGACTTCACATGTTAACCCTACCAAATGTTTGAAGAAGTGTTAATACCCATCATTCTCAAAGTATTCCAAAAGATTGAAGAGGAAGGAATACTTTCAAACTCATTCTATAAGACAAGCATCACCCTGACACCAAAATCAGACAGACACTACAAAAAAAAAAGAAAAAAATTAGGACCAGTATTACTGAAACGCATACATTCAAAAACTCCTAACTATAAAATATTAGCAAACTGAATTTAACAACACATTGAAAGGATCATATACCATAATCAAGTGGGATTTCTCCCAGAGATGCAAGGGTGGTTCAATATCTGCAAATCAGTAATTAATAATTTGAAGGGTAAAAATCATATATCATCTCAATAGTTGCAAAAAATGCTTTTGACAAAATTAAACATCCATTTATTATATAAACTCTCAAATGGGTATAAATGATATATACTTCAACATAATAAAGTCATATATGGCAAAACAATACCCAACATCATACTCAATGCTGAAAACCTCAAAGCTTGTGTATTCTAAGTCCTAGCAACAGCAATCAGACAAGAAAAAATAATAAAAAGAATCCTAATTGGAAAGGAAGAAATAAACCTGTCACTGTTTCCAGATGACATGATTCTATAAATAGAAAATTCTAAAGTTGATACCAACTTACTATTAGAGCTAATGAGCAAAAAAAAAAAAAAAACAGATTCATAGTTATAGATAACAAACAGGTGTTGCCAGATGAGAGGGACATAGAGGGATGAGAAAAATAGGTGAAAGGAAATAAGAGGCAAAAACTTCCAGTTATAAAATAAATAAGTCATGTCAAGATGGCAGACATGAGGATGCAGAGTTCACATCTCTGCTCAACTAGGCATCTACCAGGCACTGGAGGGGACCACTGACATCTAAGGGGATTGAGGAAATCCCCAGTGACCAGGTAGGATGTTGGGGGGGAATAAGAGGGGAGAAGAAGAGGTGGGATGGGATTGGCATTCCTGAGGGGTGGCTGGAGAAGGGGAATCGTTTCCACGCCCAGGGGGGAAAGCGAGAATCTGTTGGAAGGCAGAGGATCAGAAGGAAGCATATTCAGCATTTCCCCTGCTCTCTTGGGCTCCAGAGAGCCTGCTGAGACCCCAGGCTGGATTCTCTGCCCTCTGAGACCCCCTACAGCCACATAGGTCCGAGAGAGTAGGAGGGAGTGAAGGGGGATCAAAAGTAAAGGCTGTACTAATTGCACCAGTGTCCCTGAGGGGTAGGTGGGGGAGGGGAGGAGTTCCCACACCTGGTGGGGCCCACACATGGTTAGAGGATTAGTGGGGACAGAGGAGACCCTCAGGAGAGCAGAGGAATGGGAGAGGATTTCCCTGCCCACTTGGACACCAGGGAGGCTATTGGGATACCACACCTAATCCTCCACCCTCGGAGGCTCCCTCTAGCTGGGCAGAGCCTAAGCCCTGCCCATACATCCCCACCCAGAGCCCTACCTCTACATGTAGCATGCTGAGACCCCCTCCAAGACCCCCTCCAAACATGATGGACCTAAACACTGCCCACTCAACACCATCCAGGGTCTTACCTCCAAACTCTGGAACTCCACTCTCTGAGACCCCTCTCAGGCAGTGCCGCCTTTCCGCACTGCACAGGTCCTAAGCCTAGGCCCCACCACACACTAATCAACACCCTGCCTAGGCCCCGCCCTAAGGCCTTTTCCAGCTGTGCAGGTCCTGAGCCTAGGCCATTCCCAATGCTTAAATATCACCACTGCCTAGGCCCAGCCCCGAATCCTAAACCAGGTGCCCACATAATTTCCAACCCCACCTAAGCTCTGCTCCCAACAGCCAAGGAATTTTCCTGCCTTGTTTTACTTTTTCTTTTAGGTTGTGGTTCTGTTTTACCTTTTTGTTGTTGATTCATTTATATTTTTATTTTTTCTAATATTTTTTTATTTTTCTAATTTTATTTTATACTTTATTATTGTTCTACTCCTTTTGGCTTGTTTTTGTTTCTCCTTTTTGTTTCTGTTGTGGTTTTGTTTTGCCTTGTTGTAATTGTTTCAATTATATTTTTAATTTTCTTAATATATTTTTTATCTTTCTAATTTTAATTTATTTTTTATTCTTTGTTATTACACTGCTCCTTTTTTTAATTTTTTTTTTTGATGCACTTCACAGCTTGCAGGATCTTAGTTCTCAGGTCAGGGGTCAAGCCTGAGTTCCTCTGGTGGGAGTGTGGAGTCCAAAACACTGGACTAACAGAGAACCTCAGACCCCAGGGAATATTAATCAGAATGAGGTCTCCCCGAGGTCCTCATCTTGGCACCAAAATCTGACCCTACCCAACTGTCTGCAAATTTCAGTGCTGAATGCCTCATGCCAAACAACCACTAAGAGAGGAATATGGAATACGGCCCCACCCATCAAAAAAACTGAGAAGACAAGAAAATATGTTACAGACAAAGGAGCAAGGTAAATACTTACAGGACTAAATAAGTGAAGAGGAAATAGGCAACTTACATGAAAAAGAATTTAGAGTAATGATAGTGAAGATGATCCAAAATCTTGGAAAAAGAATGGATGCACAGATCGAGAAAATACAAGAAATGTTTAACAAAGACCTACAAGAACTTAAGAACAAAAAACAGTGATGAACAATACAGTCACTGAAATGAAAAATACACTAGAAGGAGTCAAAAGTAGAATAACTGAGGCAGAAGATCTGGAAGACAGACTGGTGGAAACAATGGTCAAGGAGCAGAATAAAGAAAAATGAATGAAAAGAATCAAGGACAGTCTCAGAGACCTCTGGGACAACATTAAACACACCAACATTCAAAATATAGGGGTCTCACAAGAAGAAGAGAAAGAGAAAGTGTCTGAGAAAATATATGAAGAAATTATAGTTGAAAACTTCCCTAATATGGGAAAGGAAATGGTCTATCAAGTCCAGGAAGCTCAGAGAGTCCCATACAGGATAAATCCTAGAAGAAACACACCAAACACATATCAAACTAACAAAAATTAAATTCAAAGAAAAAATATTAAAAGCAGCAAGGGAAAATCAACAAATAACATACAAGGGAATCCCCATAAAGTTGTCAGCTGATTTTTCAGCAGAAACTCTACAGGGCAGAAGGGAGTGGCAGGATATATTTAAAGTGATGAAACAGAAAAACCTACAACCATAATTACTCTACCCAGCAAGGGTATCATTCAGATTCAACAGAGAAATCAAACCCTTTACAGACAATCAAAAGCTTTGAGAATTCAGCACCACAAAACCAGCTTTTTTTTTTTTTTTTTTTTTTTTTTTGTGGTATGCGGGCCTCTCACTGCTGTGGCCTCTCCCGTTGCGGAGCACAGGCTCCGGACGCGCAGGCCCAGTGGCCATGGCTCACGGGCTCAGTCGCTCCGCGGCATGTGGGATCCTCCCGGACCAGGGCACGAACCCGTGACCCCTGCATCGGCAGACGGATTCTCAACCACTGCGCCACCAGGGAAGCCCCAAAACCAGCTTTAAAACAAATACTAAAGGAACTTTTCTATGCAGGAAAAACAAGAGATGAAAAAAGACTCACAAAAACAAGTCCAAATCAATTAAGAAACTGGTAAGAGGAACATACATACCGATAATCACCTTGAACGTAAATTTATTAAATGTTCCAACCAGAAGACACAGACTGGCTACATGGATACAAAAACAAGACCTGTATATACGCTGTCTATAAGAAACCCACTTCAGACTCTGGACACATACAGACTGAAAGTGAGGGGATGGAAAAAGATATTCCATGCAAATGGAAATTTTTAAAAGCAGGAGTATCAATACTCATATCTGATAAAATGGACTTTAAAATAAAGCTTGTTACAAGAAGTAATGAAGGACACTACATAATGATCAAGGGATCAATCCAAGGAGAAAACATAACAAATATAAATATTTATGCATCCAACATAGGAGCACCATAATACATAAGGCAAATGCAAACAGCCATAAAAGGGGAAGTTGACAGTAACACAATAATAGTGGGGGACTTTAACACCACACTTACACCAATGGATGGAACATCCAGACAGAAAATGAATAAGGAAACACAAGCTTTAAATGACACAATAAATCAGATAGACTTAATTGATATTTATAGGACATTCCACCCAAAAGTGGAAGAATACTCTTTCTTCTCAAGTACACATGGAACATTCTCCACAATAGATCACACCTTGTGCCAAATCAAGCACTGGAAAAATTAAGAATATTGAAATAGTATCAAGCATCTTTTTTGACAATGTTATGAGATTAGAAATCAATTACAGGGGAAAAATACTGTGAAAAACACAAATATATGGAGGTTAAACAGTGTGCTGGTAAACAAACTAGAGATCACTGAAGAAATCAAAGAATAAATTTAAAAATACCTAGAAACAAATGCTAATGAAAACACAACAATCCAAAATATATGGGATGCAGCAAAAGCAGTTCTAAGAGGGAAGTTTATAACAATTCAAGCTCACCTCAGGAAATGAGAAAAAAATCTCAAATAAGCAATTTAATCTTACACCTAAAGCAACTAGAAAAAGAACAAAATAAAACAAATTTAGTAGAAGGAAAGAAATCATAAAGATCAAAGCAGAAATAAATGAAATAGAAACAAAGAAAACAATGCAAAGATCAATAAAACTGACAGTTGGTTCTTTGAGAAGATAAACAAAATTCTTAAACCTTTAGCCAGAGTCATCAATAAAAAAATGGAGAGGACTCAAATCAATAAAATTAGAAATGAAAAAGGAGAAATTATAACTGATACCACACAGATACAAAAATTCATAAGAGACTTCTACAAACAACTATATGCCAATAAAATGGACAACCTGGAAGAAATGGACAAATTCTTGGAAAAGCACAACTTTCCAGGACTGAACCAGGAAGAATTAGAAAACATAAATAGACATGTCACAAATAATGAAATTGAAACTATAATTAAAAATCTTCTAACAAACAGAAGTCCAGGAGGAGATGGCTTCATAGGTGAATTCTATAAAACATTTTGAGAAAAGTTAACACCTATCCTTATCAAATACTTCCAAAAAATTGCAGAGGGAACAACACTCCCAAACTCATTCTATGAGGGTACCATCACACTGATATCAAAATCAGAAAAATATATCACACAAAAAAAGAAAATTACAGACCAATATCACTGATGAACATTGACTCAAAAACCCTCAACAAAATACTAGCAAGCAGAATCCAACAGCAAATTAAAAAGATCATACACCTTGATCAAGTGTGGTTCACCCCAGGGATGCAAGGATTCTTCAATATACACAAAACAATAAATGAGATATACCATATTAACAAATTAAAGAATAAAAACCATTTGATTCATCTCAAAAGATGCAGAAAAAGCTTTTGACAAAATTCAACACCAATTTATGATAAAAACTGTCCAGAAAGAGGGCATAAGGGGAACCTACCTCAACATAATAAAGGCCATATATGACAAACCCACAGAAAACGTGTTCTCAATAGTGAAAAACTGAAAGCATTTCCTCTAAGATCAGGAACAAAACAAGGATATCCACTCTCGCCACTATTATTCATCATAGTATTGGAAGCCCTAGCCATGGGAATCAGAGAAGAAAAAGAAACAAAAGGAATACAAACTGGAAAAGAAGAAGTAAATCTGTCACTGTTTGCAGATGACATGATACATAGAATATCCCAAAGATGTCAGCAGAGACTACTAGAACTAATCAATGAATTTGGTAAGGTTGCAGGATACAAAATTAATACACAGTTCACATACATTCCTGTATGCTACCAAAGAAAGATCAGAAAGAGAAATGAAGGAAAAAATCACATTTATCCTCACAACAAAAAGAATAAAATACCTAAGAATATATCTACCTAAGGAGGCAAAAGACCTGTACTCAGAAAACTATAAAATACTGATGAAAGAAATCAAAGATGAGAAACAGATGGAGACATATACCATGCTCCTGGATTGGAAGAATCAATATTGTGAAAATGACTATACTACCCAAAGCAATCTCTACGTTCAATGTAATCCCTATCAAATTACCGATGGCCTTTTTCACAGAATTAGAACAAAAAAGTTACAATTTGTATGGAAGCACAAAAGACCCCAATAGCCAAAGCAATATTGAGAAAGAAAAACAGAGCTGGAGGAATCAGGCTCCCTGAATTCAGACTATACTACAAAGCTACAGTAATCAAGGCAGTATGGTACTGTCACAAAAACTGAAATTTAGATCAATGGTACAGGGTATAAACCACAAACCTATGGTCACCTAATCTATGACAGAGGAGGCAAGAATATACACTGGAGACAAGACAGCCTCTTCAATAAATGGTACTGTGAAAACTGGGCAACTACATTTAAAAGAATGAAATTACAACACTCCCTAACACCATACACAAAAATAAACTAAAATGGATTAAAGACCTAAGTGCAAGATTGGACACTAAAACTCTTAGGAGAAAACACAGGAAAAACACCCTTTGGCAAAAATCACAGCAGGATCTTTTTATGACCTACCTCCTAGAGTAATGAAAATTTAAAAAAAAAAAAATAAGTGAATGGGACCTAATAAAACTTAAAAGCTTTTGAACACCAAAGGAAACCATAAAAAAGATGAAAAGACAACACGTAGAATGGAAGAAAATATTTACAAATGAAGCAATGGACTAAGAATTAATCTCCAAAATATACAAACAGCTCATGCAGCTCAATATCAAAACAAACAAACAAACAACCCAATCAATAAATGGGTGGAAGACCTAAACAGACATTTCAGCAAAGAAGACATACAGATGGCCAAGAGGCAAATGAAAAGATGATCAACAGCACTAATTATGAGAGAAATGCAAATCAAAACTACAGTGAGGTATCACCTCACATTGTTCAGAATGGCTGTCATCAGAAAATCTACAAACAATAAATGCTGGAGAGAGTGCAGAGAAAAGGGAACCCTCTTGCACCATTGGTGGGAATGTAACTTGATACAGCCACTGTGGAGAACAGTAATGAGGTTCCTTAAAAAACTAAAAATAGAACTACCATATGAAACAGCAATCCCACTACTGGGCATATACCCTGAGAAAACCACAATTCATAAAGACATATGTGGGCTTCCCTGGTGGTGCAGTGGTGGAGAGTCCACCTTCCGATGCAGGGGACATGGGTTCGTGCCCTGGTCTGGGAAGATCCCACATGCTGCAGAGTGGCTGGACCCATGAGCCATGGCCACTGAGCCTGAGTGTCCGGAGCCTGTGTTCTGCAACCAGAGATGCCACAACAATGAGAGGCCCGTGTATAGAGAAAAAAAAAAAAAAAAGACATATGTACCCCAATGTTCATTGCAGCACTATTTACAATAGCCAGGACATGGAAACGACCTAAATGTCCATCAACAGATGAATAGATAAAGAAGGTGTTGTCCATATATACAATGGAATATTACTCAGCCATAAAAAGAAATGAAATTAGCTCATTTGTAGAGATGTGGATGGACCTAGAGTCTGTCATACAGAGTGAAGTAAGTCAGAAAGAGAAAACAAATGTCATATATTAATGCATATATGTGGAATCTAGAAAAATAGTACAGATGAAACTATTTGCAGGGCATTAATAGAAAAGCAGACATAGAGAACAGACATGTGGACACAGTGGGGAAATTGGAGGGTGGAATGAATTGGGAGATTAGGTTTGACATAAATACACTATCATGTGTAAAATAGGTTGTTAGTGGGAACATGCTATATAGCACAGGGAGCTCAGCTTGGTGCTCTGTGAGGACCTAGAGGGATGGGGGAGAAGGATGTCCAAGAGGGAGGAGATATTTGTATGCATATAGCTGATTCACGTCACTGTACAGCAGAAACTAACACAACATTGTAAATTTATTATACTCCAATAATAAATGAATGAATGAATGAATAAACAAGTAAGCAAGGCATGAGGATTTATTATACAGCATAAAAAATCTGGTCAATAATACTGTAATAACTTTGTATAAGGACAGATGTTTACTGACCTAATGATTCTTTCATAATGAATTTAAATGTAGAATCACTATGTTGTACATGTGAAACTAACATAATATTGTACATCAACTATATTTTAATAAAATAAATGAAACAGTCACAGTCTTGATGTATCCATGAAAAGAAAAAATAGAAACCTTCTCTATTGAAAAGAGCTAGTCATCATTAAGAAATAGATGCAAGACATAAACAATAATTAGAATTAGAAAAACTCATAAAGCAGATAACAGAAGTCAAGAATGTTTTTTAATTTTAAAATTACTTTGGACATTAAGATGTGATAACCTGCCACAGAGAGGACCCCAGTGTCCTTTCTTCCTAATATTTATACCTTTCTATAATACTTTTCTATATCGACACAGGACTGATCAATAGAGTACTGGAGAAGTGATGGCGTGTCTCTTACAAAGTTAGGTCATAAAAGGTACTGGGTCTTCCACTTGACCTCTTAGATCTATTTCTCTGGGAGAAGTTGCTTTCCATATTTTGAGCTCATTCATTCAGCTCTATGGAAAGGCCAACAAGGAGAGGAGCTGAGACTTCCTGTCAAAAGCCAGCATCAACTCATCAACCCTTATTGTTAGCTACCTTGAAAGTGAATCTTTCTGCCTCAGTCAAGTCTTCAGATAACTGCAATCTTATGAGTCTGAGTCAGAACTGCCTGAATTCCTGACCCAGAAAAAATGGTGAGAAAGAGTGTTTAATGTTACTTTAAGTCATTAGATTTTGTGATAATTTGTTATGAAGCAGAGTCAGGTAACTAATATAAAGGCTAAATTATAAAGAACATAAATGGATAAATGGACTGATTGTGCCATAGGAGATATAGAATGTGCAAAGAAAGAAAAATTGAAAAATCAATTAAAAAATATAGAGACAAAAAAATTCCCCAAAATATATTTGGAACGATTCAAAAAATATACTACAAAAAAAATTCAAAATATAGAAGATAGGTAAAAAAGATACAACTAACTAATAAACAGGAGTCTCTGAAAAAGGAAATCAAAATAAGGGGTTATAAACAAATGTTAAATTATAACTCAATTTAAAAATACATTACTTTAACAAAGATTTGAAACTACAAAATTGTACTCTTTACACCTGAGAATATCAACTCAGAATGACCAACACCAAACTATAAAATAGTAAAATGACTGGACTTTAAAGAAGTATAAAACCTCTAGGTCTCTAAGCAAAAGGTGACTTCTAAAGGAAATGAAATCATATATGAATATTCTATACCTAGATGGAGTAACATTTTATTTAAAATCATAAGAGATATTAAGGAGAGAAAATGAGATGAAAATTTTATATCAGCTAAACAATCTTTCAAGTATAAAGGCACAAACTGTTATTGTTATGAAAGTACTCAGGGAAATTAAATCCCATCAGTTATTCCTTAAGAACTTACTAGAGTATATGCTTCAGTCACCAAAATGAAAAGTCTTACCAAATTGAGTATGAATTTTAAGCATTAAACTTGTTACCTGAAAGTTAAGATTAAATGAAGGAAGATAGTATAGTAATAGCTATATGCTCAGTTAACAGCTCAGATAGAGTACAATTATTTTTTAATGTAAATTGAAAAATAGAGAGAACATATGCAAAAATATTTAACTATTTTCAGTATTCATAATAGTAGTAGTAGTATTGTTACTGTGGACTGTGTACACATAATTTGCATAATAAATGATAATGATGTGATAGTCTAATGCCATTATAGTAAGCCTTGTACATATGAACTTTCAAGTTGTGAACTTTCAAAGATGTGAACGTGCATTCCCATGTCCAGTCAGATAAGTTAGTTCATGTGTCTGGCATACATTGTCACATGAGTACATCCTCTACAAGTGGTTGTGCTTTTGTGTACTTTACTGTACAGTACTGTATAGAGTACAGTAGTACAATATCTTTATTTCAAACTAGATTTGCAAGAGGACAACTTCATTGAACTCCTTGCTATGCAACATGAGGAGCTCACTAATGAAGACCTGATAGAATCGGAGGCCCACAGAAAGGATGAAGAGGGACAAGAGGAAGAAGCAACTGAAGACCACCAAAGAAATTCATGACACAGGAAATGGCAAGGAGATTTTCTTTATTTGAGGAGGTCCTGTTTGTTTTTGAGGCACAGGACCCAAATGTAGAATTGTACACGAAGGTTGCAGTGGCCGTTCAGAATGCAATCCAGTGCTACCATGTCATATGATGAGAGAAAAAGAGCCACTACCCAGACATCACTGGATCATTTTTTCAAGAGGGTAGATAGAATTGAATCCAGCAAGGAACCAGAACCTGTACCATCAATGTCAGGCTTGAATGAAATGGCAACTTGCCCTCTGTCTCCTATCACTGATGATCCTTCAGCTCTACCATCTCCCACCTCCTCTCCCTCCTCTTCTTCCCTGTTCACTTTATGCCAGCCACTGTATGCCAGCTGTTGTACTGTACTACTGTGCTTTTCAAGGTATTGTACTGTAAGATTAAACATGCTTTCTTTATTTTTTGTGTTTGTTACGTATTATTTGTGTGAAAAATATTTTAAATGTATTACAGTACAGTACTATGCTACCGATTGTGTTTGTTGGGTACCTAGGCTAACCTTGTTGGACTTATGAACAAATTTGACTTATGAACGTGTTCTTGGAATGGAACTCATTCATATTTAGGGGTCTTACTGTATCCCCTTTTTTCTTGAGAACCAGGATTCTTATTGTGGAAGAAAAGCTATAGAGATGTAATATAGATAGGATTAATTTAAACAACATGTTGCACTACAGTGTGAGTATACAATCAACAAAATCCAGACTTTAGGAAATTCTACAGGTCAAATGGATCCACTTCTTCAACAAATAAATTTTAAGGAAAAGGATGGAAAGGGAATCTGTAAATTGAAAGAAACTTAGACACATGTTTTAAAATGAGAAAAATGGAACGATAGTGTCTAGAGATGAAACAATTGTATGAAACAATTGTAGAGGAATATAAGGAAATCATTAATATAAAAGTGAATAGTGATCACTTTTGAGGAGAGTGGGTTGAGATGCAGAGGGAAGGTAAAATACTGGAGTGGTTTCTAGGAATGGTTGTGAGGTATTTACAAGGGTATTTACCATATCATAACTAATTATGCTATACATTTGTTTTGTGCCATTTTCTCTGTATTTTAATTTAAAATTAAATGTTTTTTAAAAGATTTTAAAAGAATTAAATAAGAATATTTTGACCACGATACGAGAATTCCCAAGTTAGTGAGATTACCCAATATGCTGTCTCCTTAGAATCTTCTTGATTGCTTTCCTTTCCCAAGTGTGACTTCTCAGATTTTCGGCAGATTCTTTGAACTATCTTATCTCCTTTCAATTAAACATGTATTGAGAAAGCTGGACCTTTTGTCCTCTAAAATTTGCCACACTCTGGATAAACGTAAGTTAACATTGTAATAAAACATGTTTTTCTGCTCTTTGCCTATAGAATATATGTGTGTGTGTGGTGTGTGTATGTATAAATATATATGATAGAAATTACTTTCTGTTAAATTTTTATTGATACTATTGGAAAATCTTAGGTAAGTCATTTAATCTTCATTAGTCTTACTTTCCTCATCTGAATAATTAGCTAATAATTCTTACTTCATAGGATTTTTGCTGGGATAAAATTAGGTAATTAAGTAAATTTTATGTATAGTATATTGCACAACACTCAGTTCTCAATAAATAATTGGTAGCACTTTTGCTTTTCATTACTGATTTGTAAAAGGAGGAATAAAATATGATGCACAGTACTTCAAGTCTAGGTGGATGGGAAATTCATGAAGCCGTTGTTTGCAACAGAGCACCTATGAATAGAAGTTAGTTTGTGGACAAAATGAATTACATTTTGCTCATATGAAATCCATCTTTTGACAGCTAGTTAGTGGTTGATTATCTTAAGAAAATTCTAACCTCAAATAGAGTGGAGATTATGGTTCTTCTGAGGTTTCACTGGGCCGTTGTTAAGATTTTGAACATCTCCGATGCAAATGCGTGGATTCAGTCCTGTCTCTCTTGTCATGCAACAAGGGGAAGTGCTTAATTGAAGTGCTTTTCCGGTGGTATCATTAACCAAACAATTAATCTTAAAACTTTGATTCGAGTATTTGCTACACCATAATTAATCAAATATAATAGAAGAGAGGTGGACCAGGTAACAGAGAAATTTAGCTGAGTACTCCTTGCCAATGAGACCAGTGTCAGTGACAATAGAAAGAAACGATCAATGATGGTTAGCCAATTAAAACTTTCTCCTTCCACCCCTCCCATCTACCTCACCACGCATGATTCAATTACTGCATGAATATTATCTGTCCATTTTTCAGGTGTGACTATCTCTCTGTTTTCTTTTTAAAAATATATTTATTATTGTCACTGTTGTCTCCATTTGTTGCCCTTTAGAAGGCAGGGATTATGTATATACTAATTGTCCATTACTAATGCAAAGTACTACTCAGCCTCTTCTATGGCATGATTATCAATATAACAAATTACTACTGAAAATCATGCAATGTCTGGCATTCTTACATAGATCATGAATAACATATCTGGGACATTACAGAGCCTATTACCATGTTTAAATTACTATGAATTCCCTCATATTTCTTTTCAGTTCACTAATTTGTATTTTTTGAAATATGTGATAATCTTTCCTGTTATCTTAATATCTCCTAAGTATCAGCTGTATATTTATTTATCTCCATACCTTCTGAGCCTTTCTCTTCCCTTTTGTTCATCTAGTTAGTATATATAATGTTCAAAAATGTTTACTTAAATATATTTTCCTCCCTGTGCTAATGTTTTTAATCTCTATTTGCTCTAAATTAGAAATAATAAATGTACAAGTCCATGATCAATGGTTATTGGTCATAGGGAAAAGTAAGGGATGAAACCTAATCTAGAATATAGGGCTTCAACTCAGAGTTCAGTGTTATTCAAACGGCATCAAGACACATGAATTGCCCAAATAACACAACTAGGTTGTAATGTGCCTTTTATTACTGATAACATGATCTGGACAAATACAGCTTTAAGATTCTATTCTCCCCTGAGGATATGAGATCTCCCTTTTTTCCTTGAGATAAATGGATATTTTTGGTGAATAGGATCATCAGAGAACAGAGTAGTTTAAAAATAATATCCTTTGGGATTTTACTTTCAATTCTTTTATTTCCTTAGATTTTTATACATTTATTTTTATTTAATAAGCATTTATTGAGGATCCACTGTATTCTGAGCTGAATGATAGATGATAGTTAACAGTGAATAAACCAAAGTCTAAAATTTGTTGAGAGAGTTAAAAGAACATTTGAATAAATGGTAATTAAAATATATCAGGCACTTAGATAAAAGCACAATACTATTATTAAGTCAAATTTCCCAGGAGTTTTAGCATCCATTGAGTATCCTTCCCTGAGTCCATTATTATACTGGCATGTAAAAGTGGTTATTGTCTACACTAACATTCCTTCTACATGTGTTAGCCACTGTCTTGGTTACCTATTGCTGCACTACAAACCACGCTAAAATGTAGTGACTTAAAACAACTACTTTATTATTTGTCATGGTTTTGTGAATTGACTGGGATAAGCTGAGTAGTTCTTTTGTTCCACATGATATTATCTAGGTGTAGTCATGTAGAAGTTTGATTGACCTGGAACTTCCAAGATGGCTCACTCACATGGCTAGCATTTGAAGTTATATCTTGGCTGGTAGCTCTGCTGGAGCTGTTGACCAGTGTCCCCAAACTCAGCCTCTCACTGTGGCTTGGGATTCTCACAGCATGGTGATTGGATTCTGAGAGGGAGCATGATCATGTCTAAAGATAATGTTCCAAGAATAAGGGAGCAGAAGTTTCCCATCTCTTAAAGTCTGGACCCAGAATTGATACTATATTCCTTCTACCACACGTTTTTGCTTAAGCAGTCACAGATCCAACCAAAATTCAACATCCCACATCTAAATGGGGAAAATAACAAAGAATTTATTCTTTAATGCATCACAACTGGTATTCTTCTATAAAGAAAACATCTCTAACCTTCTTTCCCCCCTTTATTTTTGGGGGAGATATATGTTACTACAGATTCATAGATATATTTTTATTCATTACATTAAAGTCTATTGCCATCATGATTGATTTGAGATTCTAATTGTCCCAAATTTGGGTAGCAAATACCCTTCAAGCCAACTTCTGTGAGAACATGTCTTTTTGACAGAACTTCATTGGGAATACTTTCTTACTCTGGACAAGTGATAGTCTAGGCTCAACCTGTACTTTTCCTGAAATTAGCAATTTCTCCAAGTAATTCTGATACTAAAAGTGAGAAATGGTGAATATTTAGAAACCAATCACTAACAAATAGGTTTACTAATGAGTATTGCAAAAAGTATCCATTGCTTCCTGGATACTTTTTTTTCTTTAAACTTTCTTTTTCTTTTAAGGAGCTCCTACTAATCCTTCTAATTCAAATTCAAAACCTTCTGTCATTCCTTATTTGTACTTCCTTTCCCTAATAATGAGAAAATGGGCTCAAAATACATTTCTATACATTAATTAATACATTTACTCATTTGCTTTGCCTTACAATAACATACAATAAATACAAAAACAATTTAACAATTACAAATCCAAAACTACTAACAAAAAAACCTCCAAAGTGAAGTTCAAAATTTTTCAGTAGCTCTTTTTGTCCTAAGAATATATTCCACTAAGCGAAAAAAGAAAGACTACTGTGTAGGGCCTTAACTATACTTACACCCCTACTTCCCTATCGATACTTTTGAGCTTTGAGCTTTTTCGGCTGGCAATAAGATACTGGAATGTCCCCCCTGGGCAGAAACCGTTCCGAGCAAACAACAAAGGCCTGGAAAACAGGACATGTCTGAGACATGCCCTAACCGCGAGCAAACAAGTATGGCGGGGGATAAGAATGATTAAGCCAAAGAGTTTAAAGGTCGCCCCAGCCAACCATAACTCATGTGACTCAACCCCCCACCACAAAAACACGAAAATGTAAAGTAGGCATCCGACAGCCAACCAATCAAGGAACTAGAGCCAAGTCCCCACTCCGGTCCGGAACAAACAAAACAATGAGAAAAAAACCCTTGATATATCCACACTTTGCATAATGAAAAATGAAAGCTATAAAATGTATGTGATTCCGCTTGGGGGGGGTTCCTCTTCGGCCTCCTGCGTGAGGACCAAGGAACCCCGGTGCACCGGCTCCTAATAAACCTCTTGCGTGTTGCAGCAACTCTCGACTCTTGGCGGTTCTTGGGCGAGCTGGGATCCCTCGTAGACCATTCAGGTCTAACAGATTGGGGGCTCGTCCGGGATCCCCACTCGCCCCGGGTCGCAGGAACCTCGGGAGTCGGAGGTATCAGGTAGGCCTAATTGTCTGTCTGTTCGTCTTCTGTCCTCTGTAAGCCGCCATCAGAAAGAAGCCGTGCGAACTGGCTCGCTGTGAAATCTGTATTGGACTCCTGGCTAGGCAGACGTGCCAATAGCTGGTGTCCACGGACCCTGGGGGACGCCCTGGTGGTCCATCTGGAAGGAGAGACAAATTTTGTCTCCCCTTCACCGGTCCTGGCAGGATATACAAACTGCCATCTGAATCTGAGTTGGTTGCAGTTTTAAAACGAGCTCGCGGCGGCAATATTAAGGTGTGTCTTCTGAAATTTTATTGTTCTCCTGTGCTCTATCTTTCTCCTGACGGACGATAATGGGACAAACTATGACGACGCCTCTCTCTCTCACTCTAAGTCACTGGACCGAAGTTAAGGCTAGGGCCCACAACCTTTCGGTAGAAGTAAGAAAAGGGAGATGGCAAACGCTGAGTACCTCTGAGTGGCCTACATTTCAGACAGAGTGGCCACCCGAGGGATCCTTTATGTTAGATCAGATCAGGCTAGTCAAGTCTAGGGTCTTTAACACAGGACCCCACGGACACCCAGACCAGATACCATATATCCTGGTCTGGGAAGATCTAGTTCTCTCCCCGCCTCCATGGGTCCGGCCCTTTGTTCCCTCAACAGGCATGTCTGCATGCGCACCAGCACGGTCGGAAGTACTGGCCCTGAAAAAAGCCCTGGACGCCGAGAAGTCATCTGCAGCCCCGGACCCAAGGAAGGCGATATATCCAGACTTGCAGTCCGATCTACTTCTCCTCGATCCCCCCCCACCACCTTACCCTTCAGCCCTAGACCCCATACTACCTCCCGATTCCCCAGCTCCACAACCCTCCGCACCAATAGGGCCACCTGTTGTGGCAGAGGGGGGGGGTCCCTCGGCGGGCACCAGAAGCCGAAGGGCTATTTCCCCGGATTCTACCGCTCTACCCCTTAGAGAATATGGCCCCCCCGATAACCACGGGAATAGGCCCCTCCAATACTGGCCCTTTTCCTCTGCAGATCTTTATAACTGGAAGATGCATAACCTTACTTTCTCTGAAAATCCACAGGCTCTCACTGCTTTAATAGAGTCTCTTGTCTTCTCCCACCAACCCACCTGGGACGATTGTCAACAGCTCCTCCAGACTCTCCTCACAACTGAGGAAAGGCAATGGGTTCTCTTGGAGGCTAGAAAAAATGTGTTAGGCGCCAATGGGCAACCTACCCAGTTGCCTAATGAGATTGATGCCGGTTTTCCACTCGTCAGGCCGATTTGGGACTTCAATACCCCAGAAGGTAAGGAGCACCTGAAGATGTATCGCCAGGCTCTGGTGGTGGGTCTCCATGGAGCGGCCAGGCGCCCCACGAATTTGGCCAAGGTAAGAGAGGTAACTCAGGGGCCCCAGGAGTTGCCAACCGTGTTCCTAGAACGCTTAATGGAGGCTTTTAGACGGTTCACTCCTTATGATCCAACTTCTGAGGAACGTAAGGCCACCATAGCAATGGCCTTTATTGACCAGGCGGCCCCTGACATTAGAAAGAAGTTACAAAGGCTGGATGGCCTACAAGGTTTCTCAGTTCAGGACTTAGTAAAAGAGGCAGATAAAGTATATAATAAGAGGGAAACAGAAGAGGAAAGGGAAGAAAGGAAGCAGAAGGAGAAAGAGGCCCGTGAATTAAGGCGGGACAAGCGGCAAGAGAGGAATTTGAGTAAGATACTGGCCACTGTAGTCAGAGGAGGAAATATTAGAGACAGGAATAGATAGGAAGGGCGGACAGGAAGGCGACCATTAGACAAGGATCAATGTGCTTACTGTAAAGAAAAAGGTCACTGGGTAAGAGAATGCCCTAAAAAGAAGAATGGGGGAAAACCAACCAGAGACAAAATTTTACCCCTGGAAGAAGAAGATTAGGGAAGTCAGGGCTCGGACCCTCTCCCCGAGCCCAGGGTAACTCTTAAAGTGGAGGGGGAACCCGTCCAGTTCTTGGTAGACACCGGAGCTCAGCACTCAGTCCTCCTCCACCCAAAAGGCCCCCTCTCAACTAAAAGGTCATGGGTCCAGGGGGCTACAGGAAATAAGCAGTACTCATGGACCACACGAAGGACAGTAGACCTTGGGATGGGACAAGTAACCCACTCATTCTTGGTCATACCTGAGTGCCCATACCCTCTGCTAGGCAGGGACTTACTCTCTAAGGTGGGGGCCCAAATCCACTTTCAACCAGAAGGGCCCACTATAACTGACAACCAAGGGAGATTACTCCAAATTTTGACTATGAAGCTGGAAGATGAACATAGGTTATATGAAGTGCCCTCGCCTCCACAAGTTGATATGCAGGATTGGGTGACCAGGTTTCCACAGGCTTGGGCAGAAACTGCCGGTATGGGAATGGCAAAATATCGCCCCCCCGTGGTGATAGAACTCAAAGCAACCGCCACCCCGGTGACAGTCCTCCAGTACCCTATGAGCAAAGAAGCTCGGGATGGCATTCGTCCTCACATACAAAGGTTGCTGGAATTAGGGATCCTGGTAAGGTGCCAATCTGCATGGAATACCCCTCTTTTACCAGTTAAAAAGCCAGGAACTAATGATTACCGGCCGGTACAAGACCTACGTGAGGTGAATAAGCAAGTAGTGGACCTCCACCCCACGGTACCCAACCCCTACAATCTCTTAAGTACTCTTCCACCTCAGCACACTTGGTACACTGTTTTGGATCTTAAAGATGCTTTCTTCTGCCTGAGACTCTCCTCTCTCAGCCAGCCTTACTTTGCATTCGAATGGAAGGATCCAGGGTCGGGGATGTCAGGCCAGCTGACCTGGACTCGCCTACCCCAAGGATTCAAGAACTCCCCCACCATTTTCGATGAGGCCCTACACCAGGATTTGGCATCCTATAGAGAGTCCAACCCACAGGTAACTCTCCTTCAATATGTTGATGATCTTCCTTTAGCGGCAGAGACCCAAGAAGACTGCATCAGGGGGACTGAAAGGCTATTAACGGAACTTGAGACACTGGGATATCGGGCTTCAGCAAAGAAAGCACAAATATGTCAATGACAGGTCAGTTACCTGGGGTACTTGCTAAAAGAAGGACAGAGATGGCTCTCGGAAAGCAGGAAAAACACCGTTGCCCACATACCGGCCCCCAAGAGTCCTAAACAGGTTAGGGCATTTTTGGGGACGGCCGGATTCTGTAGGCTATGGATTCCGGGGTTTGCTGAATTAGCAGCCCCTTTGGATCCCCTGACCAAGAACGGCATCCCTTTCGCTTGGGGTGATAAAGAACAACGGGGTTTTGACAAAATTAAACGAGCCCTACTATCAGCCCCGGCTTTGGGGCTACCAGATGTAACTAAGCCTTTCCATCTGTACGTGGCCGAGAATAAAGGTATCGCAAAGGGAGTACTAACTCAGAAACTGGGCCCCTGGAATCGCCCGGTTGCGTACCTATCAAAGAAATTGGATCCTGTCGCAACAGGATGGCCCGCCTGCTTAAAAATAATCGCCGCCGTGGCCGCTTTGGTCAAAGATGCTGACAAATTGACTTTGGGACAGAACTTAACGATAACAGCCCCCCATGCATTAGAAAGTGTGATTCGTCAGCCACCCGACAGGTGGCTAACAAATGCCAGAATGACTCATTACCAAACCCTGCTGTTAAATTCAGACCGTATTAAGTTTACATCAGCCACAGGACTTAACCCGGCCACCTTGCTGCCTGACTCCGACCTAGAAGGCACCACCATCATCCATGATTGTCAGGAAGTATTGGCTGCAGCACACGGTAGCAGGCCAGACTTGATGGATCAGCCTCTCCCCGATGCCAACTTTACCTGGTTTACCGATGGAAGCAGTTTCCTAGAAGAAGGTAAGCGTCGGGCGGGAGCAGCTGTGGTAGATGGGAAAGAGGTCATCTGGGCAGCCGCATTACCGCAAGGGACATCGGCCCAACGGGCTGAACTAATTGCCATGACCAGGGCATTGGAACTAGCAGAAAACAAAAAGGTAAACATCTATACGGACAGTAGGTACGCATTTGCTACCGCCCACGTCCACGGAGCCATCTACCAACAAAGAGGGTTGCTCACCTCGGCGGGCAAAGAAATTAAAAACAAAGAGGAAATAGTGGCCCTGCTAGCTGCCCTCATGCTCCCCACTAAAGTCAGCATCATTCATTGCCCCGGGCACCAGAAGGACAATACCCCGGTGACACGGGGCAACAACATGGCAGATAGAGTGGCACGAGAAGTGGCGCTAGGGGAAATCATACTAGAACTATCGGACAAGAGTCCTGGGGAACCAAATGACAAGGGAATAACCCCCCCAGCCATAACCAAAGAAACATTGTCTCTTCAACAAGCAAAACCCATGCTACAACAGATTCATAGATGGACACACTTGGGAACCAAAAAAATGGTCTCCCTACTACACAAGGCAGGTTATGATACCCCTGGACTAACCAAATTAGCTGAACAGATTGCCCGGGAGTGCATTCCATGCCAACAGGTAAACTCCCATAAAGGAAAACTTGAGAGAGGGAAAAGGCTCAGAGGAGACCGCCCAGGAGCCTATTGGGAGGTCGACTTCACTGAAATACGCCCTGGAAGGTATGGTAACAGGTATCTCCTAGTTTTCATAGATACCTTCTCAGGATGGATAAAAGCTTTCCCAACGAAAAAGGAGACAGCTACTGTGGTGACCAAGAAGATCTTAGAAGAAATTTTCCCCTGGTTCGGGGCACCAAAGGTAATAGGATCCGATAATGGTCCCGCCTTCGTCACCCAGGTAAGTCAGGGTGTGGCCAAATACCTGGGGACTGATTGGAAATTACATTGTGCCTATAGACCCCAGAGTTAAGGACAGGTAGAAAGAATGAATAGAAATCTAAAAGAGACCCTAACTAAATTGTCCATAGAGACTGGCGGTACAGATTGGACGGTGCTCCTTCCCTTAGCCCTGTTTCGGGCTAGAAATACCCCCTCCCGCTATCATCTCCCTCCATTTGAAATTCTATACGGGGCCCCACCTCCCCTTCTCACGCTCGGGGAAGGAATAAGTCCTGACTGTCAGAATAACACTGACTTATATGCTAGGCTATTGGGACTCCAGTTGGTC
The DNA here is from genome assembly GCF_026419965.1 of Kogia breviceps. Classification (NCBI taxonomy): domain Eukaryota; kingdom Metazoa; phylum Chordata; class Mammalia; order Artiodactyla; family Physeteridae; genus Kogia; species Kogia breviceps. The sequence goes on from NC_081328.1 coordinate 30,265,279, forward strand.
CAAAAAGAGGTGTGGTCCCAGCTGGCAGAGGCTTACCGACCGGGAACACCAGCAGAGGCTCATCCCTTCCAAGTCGGAGATTCCGTGTACGTCCGTCGACACCAAACCCAGACACTAGAGCCTCGGTGGAAAGGACCATACATCGTCCTGCTCACCACCCCCACGTCTATAAAGGTAGACGGCATCGCTGCTTGGATTCACGCCTCACACGTAAAAGCTGCGCCAGCGTCTGCATCATCATCAGAATGGCGGGCCCAAATGACCAGCAACGCGCTCAAGCTCAAGCTCCTGCGCTCACCAGACTCATAACTCTGACTTTGTTACCCCTACTGGCTGTGAGTAACTTTAGTCCTCACCTGCCCCAGCGTTTAACCTGGCAGGTAATTTCCCAAACTGGAGATGTAATATGGTCTGTTAGCCATACCGCTGCCCCTTGGACCTGGTGGCCAGACCTCTTCCCCGATGTTTGTAAGTTGGCCCTGGGAGCCCCGCCTAACTGGGATGTAGGGGGATATCACGATCAACAAACTGCCCCGAATCAGCGGCCGGGGACAGCGCCCGGGGACTGGGGATTAGTCCCTGGGGGGGGAGGTTGTTCGACCAAGAATCGGAGAAGCATGCTCAGGGCCCTCTCCTTTTATGTATGCCCTGGATTCTATCGTCACCGGTCTTTGAATTATCAGTGCGGGGGAAGAGAACATTTCTATTGCAAGAGCTGGGGGTGTGAAACCACTGGGGACACCTACTGGAAACCCACCTGGGAAGAAAAACAAAAATTGGATAGATGGCCATTCATGGGGTATAAGGTTTTACAAAGCAGAATATGATGATGGGCTCCTAATGACCACCAAATTAAAGATCGAGACCCCTACTCCCGTCCCTATGGGCTCCAATCCTGAGATTGGGCACCCTCTGCTACCCTTGGCCCCACCCACAATACTACCAGGGATAAGAAACCAGACTTCTGGACTAAGAGAAATAACAATCAAACCCAGAGCCCCCCGAGACCGAATGCTCTCATTGGTCCAGGTGGCTTTTGGGGTCCTAAATGCCACAAATCCAGAGGCTACCAAATCATGTTGGCTTTGCTATGCTGCTCCTCCCCCTTATTATGATGCTATAGGATATAGTTCTAATTTTAGTAATGTCAACTCTTCAGATCAATGTCGATGGAAACAAGAAGGAAATAGTAAATTGACCTTGTCTTCAGTATCAAGAAACGGTACATGTGTAGGAACGCCCCTCCCCCCCCCCCCCCCCCCCGTCCCATCGACATCTCTGTACCAATTCAAGCCTCCCACAGGGCTCAGGATATCTCCTCCCTCCTCAGGATGGATGGTGGGCATGTAACACGGGATTGACTCCTTGCATTTCTCTAGAGGTCCTCAATGCTTCGGCCGACTTTTGTGTGTTAGTCCAGCTGGTCCCCAGACTCATCTATCATTCAGATTCATCTTTTCTAGACGAATATGAAGGCAAAAGGAGACTTAAGAGAGAGCCCGTAACCCTCACCCTGGCTGTACTCCTAAGACTAGGAACGGCAGCCGGGGTAGGTACAGGTGCAACAGCCCTCATCCAACAACCTCACTACTATGCTAACTTAAGACAGGCTGTAGATGTCGATCTCCGGGTGTTAGAAAGTTCCATAACTCAGTTAAAAGACTCACTCACCTCGCTCTCAGAGGTAGTAATGCAGAACAGGAGGGGACTAGACCTGCTGTTCCTTAAGGAAGGTGGACTATGTGCCGCACTAAAAGAAGAGTGCTGTTTTTATATTGATCATTCTGGGTCTATCACCGAAACTATGGACAGGCTTAGGGAGCGCCCGGACAAAAGGCAACAAGAAAGGGAAAATCAAAAAGGATGGTTCCAATCATGGTTTGACAAATCACCCTGGCTTACTACTTTAATTTCCACCTTGTTAGGACCCCTCATTATTTTGTTGCTGCTCTTAACTTTTGGACTATGCATTTTAAATCGCTTGATAGCCTTTATCAGGCAACGTGTCAGCACAGTACAAGTGTTAATGCTAAGACAACAATATCAAAGCTTGCAGAGAGAAGCTGAAATTCCATGATTGAAATTAATTGCAAAAAGAAAAGGGGGGAATGTAGGGCCTTAACTATACTTACACCCCTACTTCCCTATCGATACTTTTGAGCTTTGAGCTTTTTCGGCTGGCAATAAGATACTGGAATGTCCCCCCTGGGCAGAAACCGTTCCGAGCAAACAACAAAGGCCTGGAAAACAGGACATGTCTGAGACATGCCCTAACCGCGAGCAAACAAGTATGGCGGGGGATAAGAATGATTAAGCCAAAGAGTTTAAAGGTCGCCCCAGCCAACCATAACTCATGTGACTCAACCCCCCACCACAAAAACACGAAAATGTAAAGTAGGCATCCGACAGCCAACCAATCAAGGAACTAGAGCCAAGTCCCCACTCCGGTCCGGAACAAACAAAACAATGAGAAAAAAACCCTTGATATATCCACACTTTGCATAATGAAAAATGAAAGCTATAAAATGTATGTGATTCCGCTTGGGGGGGGTTCCTCTTCGGCCTCCTGCGTGAGGACCAAGGAACCCCGGTGCACCGGCTCCTAATAAACCTCTTGCGTGTTGCAGCAACTCTCAACTCTTGGCGGTTCTTGGGCGAGCTGGGATCCCTCGTAGACCGTTCAGGTCTAACACTGAGTTTAATATATATATTTGAATATTGGGATCCACATACAAGAAACAAAATTTCAAGATATCTGTCACATTTTTGAATAGTCTGACCAAAGGGAAGTGTTTGTGTTTGTGCGTGTGTGTGTGTGTGTGTGTGTGTCTGTGTCTGTGTCTGTGTCTGCCTTTGCAGACTAGGAATTTCAATGATAACCCCCAGACTAAAATGTAAAATATAGGCTCTACTGGAAAGTACATCCTAAGAAGTCTTCTACAACTTTGTGTGCTATAAATCAGTATTTCACCAAACTGGGTCTGCATACTAACTGCCCACAGAATCACTCATGGACTTGTAATAAATGTGGATATCTGGAACACACACAAGATCTGCCATATTATATCTGGACATAGGCCCTGGAATTTGTATTTTGTCAAATGGTCTAAGTGCTTTTTTTTTTTTTTTTTGCGGTACGCAGGCCTCTCACTGTTGTGGCCTCTCCCGTCGCGGAGCACAGGCTCCAGATGCACAGGCTCAGCAGCCATGGCTCACGGGCCTAGCCACTCCGCGGCATGTGGGATCTTCCCGGACCGGGGCATGAACCCGTCTCCCTGCATCGGCAGGTGGACTCTCAACCACTGCACAACCAGGGAAGCTCGGTCTAAGTGCTTTTTACGAATATCAAAATATCTAGGACTGAGACTTCCCTGGTGGTCCAGTGGTTAATAACCCACCTTCCAATGCAAGGGGTGCAGTTTCGATCCCTGGTTTGAGAACTCAGAACTCACATGCCACGGGGCAACTAAGCCTGCACACTACAACTAGAGAGCCAACATGCTCTGGAGCCCACGTGCCACAACTAGAGAAGCCCTTGTGCTGCAACGAAGAGAAGACCCAACACAACCAAAAAAAACAAGCTTAAAAAAACCCCCAAAATATCTAGGACAGTAATTAGGACAGATTGGCTATATAATAATTTATAATTCAATTAATTAAATTAAAGCTGTGAATCAAGTAAGGCACCCCTTCAACACTTTTAATGATTCCCCTTGGAGTAAAGAAAAACACTCAAATTTCTTAGTTTGACATTCAAGATCCTGTGTCAAAAGTCTTCAGCTCTTTCAAATCCTATGTCATTTGTCTCTACACGTAACCTCCTAGTACTCCTCTCCTAGTTGAGCACTTTAGTCCTCAGTCATCCTGAATATTCATTGCTACTGTAGCATGTTTGGGACATTTTTTTTGCTTTTGTAACCTTTTTCCTATTTTTATCTCCCCATGCAATGTCTTCCTTTCGCACAAAAACCCACCCTTTACCACAGTCTGTCTAAATCTCACCAAATTTCAGAACTCTATTTAAATCTCGACTCGTTCTAATATTCCTACTTTTTACTCCTTTAGCATTTTGTGCCTCTACTAAAGTATATATCACAGTCTGACTTATATGAGAATCACTTCTGTCATGCATCTGTATGAATATGTATCTGTATGATCCCTAGAGGATTAGTCCATGTCTTTCAATCCACATGTCATTTTATTTATGACAAATGTTTAATACTTGCTTCTTGATTTGACTATAATAAAAGTGTCTATTTTTTACCTTTTATGTGCCATTCTCCCAAGCCTTATTGTTCACTACAAAAATTTAAAGAGCTTCTTAAAGAACACCTATTTTTACTTTTCATAATAAACAAATGACTTAATTGTGTCAGAAATAGCAGTTACTGTGACATAGCCATTACTTCTTTTTAAAGATACATGGACCCTGGTTTTCACAAAGCATCAAATGGGGTACAATTTTGGGATAGAAAAAGGTCATGATTTGATTTACGTTTAAAAGGATAACTTTGATTATCCTATTGTGAACAGACTGAAGACTTTTTTCTAAGAAGAAACAAGGAACTAAGCAAATATAACGAGGGACACTAAGAGGAAACAAGGGCTAAAGTTGGGAAACCAGCTACGTAGCTACTGAAATGACCCAGGATTAAGATGATGGTTACTTGAACTTGGGGTGTTACAGGGGAAAATGTAAGAAATGTTTGAGTTCTAAATATATTTTGAAGGTAGAACCAATACAATATCCTGATAGATTGAATGTAGTATATGTAATAAAAAGAAAAGTAAATCTAAAAATTTTTGAATTCAGCAATTGATAGATGGACTTGCCATTAACTGAGATAGTAAAGACTGCAGATAGGACAGGTTTGTGTATGAGGGAAGGGATTTCCCAGAGTTCAGTTTTTACATGTTAAATTAAACATATTAAATGTTATATCTAAGTAGGCAACTGGCTATATGGGTCTAGAATTTAAGAGAGAAGTCTTGGCTGGAGATAAATTTGTAAGTCATGGGAGGTAAAGAAGAAGAACAGCAAAGGAGACTAAGAAGAAGCAATCATATTGATGTAGGGAGAGAACAAGGAAAGTGTGGCATCCAGAAGCCAAGTAAAGATAGCATAGTAAGAAGGGAGAAGTCATCCACCATGAATACTTCTGCTTAAAAGACATGTAAGGCAAGGACTAGAACTAAACATAGGATTCAAAGAAAATTGTGACTTGGGAAAGCAGCTTTGAACTAGTACTGGAAATTAAAGCCTGATAGGAGTGTGTTTAAAAGAAAATCAAAGAAGTAGAGAAAATGAACATATTTTTTGAAGAATTTTGGTATATAGATGGCAAGGAGGTAGATGACAAGGGAAATAAAATTTAGATATTTGTTTTCATTTTATTTGGAGATATTTTAAGATGGGAGGGAGAATTAGCAGCATGTTTATATGCCAAAAAGAATGTCTCTTTATAGCAGATATGATGTACAAGAAATGGAGATTTCCTAGAGCCACTCCTTGAGAAGGTTTGAAGGGCTCTAGCCCACAGATACAGAGAGTGATGTTAGGTGGGAGCAGACATTGTTTCTCTTGGTTAACAGACAGGGCTATGGACTAAATGTTTGTGTTGCCTCAAAATTCATACGATGAAGCTCTAATTCCCAATGCAATGATATTTGGAGGTGGGGCCTTTGGGAAGTAATTAGGTCATGACTGTGGAGCCCTCATGATGGGATTAGTGCCCTTATAAGAAGAGGCAGAAGAGAAAAAAAAATCTCTCTCTCTCTCTTTCTCTTTCTCTCTCTGCCATATGAGGATACAGCAAGAAGACATCCCTCTGCAAACCAGAAAGGGAACTTTCACCAGGAAAAAAATCAGCCATCACCTTCATCTTGCACTTCTCAGCTTTCAAAATCATGAAAAATAAATTTCTTTTGTTTAAGTTGCCCAACCTGTGGTATTTTGCTGTAGCAGCCCAAGCTCACTAAAACAGTCAGCAAAGAGAGGTTATGAAACCACAGGAGAAAAGATGAGAGTAGAGTCATTGAGACTAGGGGAGTCACATGAGGCATGGAAATCATAAGAGACTTAGTCAAATGGCCTGAATCAGTTTTGAGAAAATTTGTAGAATTGTTCCAAGGAATGAATTTAGGTGTTAAAGCTTCAGAGTTCGCCAGCCTTTTCAATCTGTAAAACTCTAAATTTCAGCTTCCAGAAAGTTTCTGTTACTTTAAATCTGAAAGATTTAAACTTTCCCTTAGAGTTTTAAAAACTGTATGTTGGCATCTGCTCTGTATTTTCCAAGAATCAAGAAACAGAATGTGTAAAGTCTGGAGGTTTACATACTAAGCTTCCAGGTCTTTTTCCTCAATGTTAATTTGCACAGGTAGGAGTAGGGGGGAGGAAACGTTATCCCTGAAGCACCATTTATGATATAAGCAGTCATTTGAAAAAAAAAAAAAAATGAATCAGAGAAAACATCCAAGAAGGTATAGTCTGGTTATTAATTAGGAGAGGCAGAATTCAGCAGAACTCAGTTGTGATATTCAAGATAATGAATAATCTCAGAGCTCATGTCTCTCTCTCTCTGATGAAGTATTGGACAAAGATTCAATTATAAATTGGATTTCATATAACAAATGGATAAATGATAGCATGAATTTGGAAGGAATAAACAATTTCTGTTGAGCTGAGATTCAACCAGAGGGCAGGTTTGACAAGTAAGAAAGATATTTCAGGGCTTCTGGGGGTGTTATTTGAAGTGATTTAATTTACCAAGCTCAGCAGCATTAATTAAACTTAATTAAAATTAGCACATTAAAAATTAAATCCTTGCAGTTTGAACAGCATCTTTGTTGTTGTTGTTGTTATTTTATAAAATTAAGTCTCCCTGTACATAATGATCATCTACTATAACTTACTCTGAAGACCTCATTCTCTGCAGTTACTGCTGTGATAAATACTACTGTGAAATAATGCTCATTGAGAAAACCTCACTTACACACAATGGTCTTTAAGTCATATTAAGAAATGCTTGAACAATTCAATTATTTTAAAAAAAGAAAGGGGAAATAAATAAATAGGGGCTTAAAGAACACAGCTGAAAGACCTAGCTCTGAGATTTATTTAGGCTATAATTTGTGAAAAGTAATTTAATTTTTCTAACCTTTATTTTCTCAGTTTCTGCTCCACAGGGATAATTATCCCTGCTCTTGTATCATTTTCGGGATTTAATGAGATAAAAATGTGCAAATCACCTAACATTGTCTGGGAGGTTATAGATATTTAATAGATATTTTATAGATACTTATTGAATCTGAGAATGGTAGCATAAAAATATTTCAGTGAAAAAGCTGAGAGGTTTACTATTATTTAAGCAAGATGGGAGGAAGTTTTCCCTGATTTTATGCATTTAAATGTTTGAGATTCTGTATAGCTGCATCCATTTCAGAGCCTAACTTGTTCTCAAGATTGGGTAAAACACAACCTTCCCTAATCCTCTGCCAAAATTATCCTAATTCAAAACCTCCAGCTATTAAAAAATCACTCACTGTCATTAAGAGTTGTGGGTACTTCTGCAAACATGCTATTTGTAGGGTGATTTGTTTAGGAACATGAGTGAAGAAGAACATGTTGGAGAGAAAGAACAGCCAGTATTTTATGGTTCCATGCTTGAATTTTCTCAGTAGGAAAGCACTTTGCCTGAGTTATTTCAATGCCTACTAAGAAATAAAATTGGCTATTGCAGTAGGTAAACTGTTTCTGTTTATGCCACAATTTTAAAAGTCACATCATATCTGGTAAACTAACAACTCTGACTCTGGAATAAAACTGGTAGTCAAAAAGAGGGGTACAGTGTTGTCATTCCCAGGTGATTAAAGATCCACCCAACTGTAAAATCCAAACCAGTGGCCCACTCTGTTCTTGATACTCTCATCCCCAGGAATATTAGCATCAGTGTTATAGACATACCATTCTGTAGAATATTTTGTTTGATTGATAAGTCAGAAAGCATGCTGGAAAAGTCAGTCCAGGTCCTGTCTTGCTCTCCCCAACTATGTATTCAAATCTCCATTGGTCAGATTAAGTGTAGGGATTGAGAACTTCCAGGAGAAATGGTAAAGAATGAATTCATTTCAGTTTATGCATAATGCCCTTACATGTAGCTTGGAAGAAGCATGAAGAGTCAGCACCCCTTTGACAGGAGCAAGGAATAAGAACATTTGACAGACAGAGATTTTCATTTAGACATTGCATTAGTATCCCGGTGTTGCTATACAAATTACCACAAACTGGGTAAATTAACACAAATTTATTCTTTCACAGTTGTGGCTGTCAGAAGTCCAAAATCAAGATGCCAGCAGGGCACCCTTCAAAGGCTCTAGGGGAGAATCCTCCCTTGCCTCTTCCAGCTTTTGGTTACTATAGTTATTCTTTGGCTTGTAATAGCAAAACTTTGATCTCTGCCTCTGTCATCTATGGCCTTCTCTCTCTGTCTCTCTTCTATATTATGTTCGTCCATCTTTTATAAGGACACATTTCATTGGATTTAGGGTCCATCTGGCTAATCTAGGATGATCTCATCTCAACACCTTTAACAACATAATTACATCTGCAAAGACCTCATTTCCAAATAAGGTCACACTCACAGTATCAGAGGTTAGGATTTGGACATATCTTTTTAGAGCCACTATTCAACCTATTGTAGACATTAAAACTTTCCTTGGCTGGGGTGCCAACAGAAGTAAATTCAGTCACTGACAAGAAGGATCTGTGTATAGATAACTTAGAACTAGGATGATTCAAAACTAATCACCCCCTCCACCAGCCACATAGACAGTGGTTCAGGCAAAAACCTCCTCACTCCCTTCGAATACAGAAAAAAAAGCTGGTAGCAGCTTGTAAGAAGTCTTTGTCACCTATTTGTCCCTTTATCCTTTTCTCTACCAACCAAAAAAAAAAAAAAAAAGATACATCTTTCAAATCAATGTGCTCTCATTTGCTTCCTTATTTTCAAAATTGCATGAGTTGTCTGTCTTTCTTATTATTTTAGTGACTTGTTATGTTTGCAACCCAATTCAAGTGAAATCATTTTCTCCTCAAATCACCACATAAATAACAGCATATTTTGAAAGAAAATATTGTATATAATATATTGTATAAAGCCTAGCTGATAAAAGTTACCATCTAAGTTGAAATCAGAAGCAACCTCTAAACAATTGCTGTTTGGCTGAAATAAAGATACAGCAAGGTGTTTTGAAATGACCATAAACCCGGAGTCAAGCATTTCTGGATTCAAATCTAATTTTTTCTATATATTACCTGGATAATCCTAGATACGGTTCTCCTCTCTACTAATTTATTTTCTCACTCATAAAATGGAGCTATCAATACTTATTTCCTACTGTTGTTGTCAGGGTTATAAAAATACAGTGTCTGGCATAGAGCAGGTATATATAGGTGTAATTATCCTAAAGGATTTTTTGGAGGAACTATATATAATAACTACCATGGAAATTATCATTCCTATCTGAAAATCTATATTTTAAACTGCTCTCAAAAACCAATAGAAGTATTTGTGAAAACTCATTTCCTTCTTGTCATTCCTATAGTTTTGCCAATTTTGAGACACATGTACTAGAGAGAATATCCACCTGCCATTTTCACTTTCTAATATTGGATTCTTAGACCACCACTAAGGATGTACTAAATGTGAAAGAGGTCCCATTACAAGATGCTGAAGGTCTATCCCAACTCTCAGATTCTCAGTTATTCTAATTGCCCAAGACAAGTGGCCTGACCTCTTTAATGTGTCATATATATTGTCAGCTAAACAATTTTTCCACTTATGACATCTTCTCTTTGCTTTAAAGTGGATCAGAATAAACCTAATAATTAAAATGTGTTTAATCTACATAGATAACACTTGGCCTAACTAGTTTGGAAATCTTTTATTATTACCATTGTTAATATTTTAAGACAGATAAATGAAAACATCTTTTGAATGATTGAGCATTTAGTGTCAATGAGGGAACTGGGCAAATAATTTGACAATATGGTTTATTTAGAAGATCAGAAATTTCCAGTTAGCTCATTCTGTAGTTTTAGGCTTTCTATAATATCCTAAGCCGTTACAGGAGTTGGGCCAGGGGCTTGACCTAGGAAGAGCCAGTAATGGAGAACAAATCAATCACATGGAAGGCAGACCCTTGATTGAGTAAAGAGGAGTCAAAGTCAGTGTATTAGAATAAAGGGTAATTAAATACCTAGGCAATAAAGGAGGCTCTGGCTCATAATATGACTTGACAAGGTAGTCTACTACACTGGAAAGAGCAATAGATTATCACTTAGACATGTCAACAGGATAGGGCATGTATTAAAAGAGGAAAAAAGGAAAATCTACTGCTTATTAGGGGAGACTGTCTAGTCCAAAAGAAAGCACTCTGTTCAGATACCCCAGGGATGGGCAACAAGAGATAATTTAGCCAATGGGTGGCATCAGATATGGTAATAAGATGGGACTTCCCTGGTAATCCAGTGGTTGAGACTCCACACTTCCCCTGCAGTGGCAATCCCTGGTTGGAGAACTAGGATCCCACATGCTGTGTGGCATGGCCAAAAATATATATATAGAGATGGTAATAAGAGATATTGAGGTCATGGCAAACAGAAACAGGGATATGAGCACTTCACTAGATCAGAAGAAATAAGAGAGGATGTATTAGAATGTGTCAGAATCTAGTACAGGTAAGAATATAGCTTTCAAGAAATAATTAAGTAGTCAACTCAACTATTGAGTATAATACTGTCATTTACTGAACTCCTACTATACACCTAAGCTGAATGTCTCAGCAGCCAGGATGATCCCTTGGGACTGGAAACAGGTGGATAGTTGCTTCCATATGTTGAAATATAAGCAAAATGTGGAGTGAACCTATGTCTATCTTGATTATTTTTTTTGAAGGGAGAGTCAGGCATTCACAAAAATGCCTAATGTATTATGAGCTTTTAATAAATACTTGTGAAAAGATGAGTCCAAGATGTACTCAGACATTTTCTTTACCTTTTATAGTCCAATGTTAAAGGGAAAATAGACCTAGGGTTAAAGATGGGGAAATAGCATCTAATCTCACAGGGTTAGAAATTGAGTTTCTATTAGTACAAGACCCACATTTTCTCTTTCGTATTTTGGTAATTTCTTACATATGATAACAAATCACCACTGTCAAGTGATAACAGAGGTGTCTTATGTAATTCTTATCATCACTCAAAATATTCTGTACTTCCCACCTCTTTCCATTTTAGCTAATTCAATACTACCTTGCTCCACTTCTAAGAACCAAATGCCCAATACAAGGAGAAAATTCATCCAAGGTAAGGTAGAAAAAGTAAATCAGTAGAAGGACAGATGGTCAAATACACAGAGTGAGATATTTTTCTGTGTATCAGGAACGAATTAGCTTCTAAAATCTTCTATGAAATATGTATAGGAAAGGCTACCACACTTGTCATACTTTAGAATTTTTTCTTACAACTTTAAGAGAAGGAGAGATTATAGATGGTATAGACAACATTCAGCCAGAGACACAAGCAATGTCATAGGAGACTATCAACAAATAGTGGCTGGTTCACAAACAGGTCTGTGAACAAGAGCTACTTTTGCTACAGGAACAAATTTTTTCAAATTTCTGGGCCTCAGTTTCCTCATCAGTAAAACAAGAATGCTGAACTAGATAATCTTAAAGTTACTTGTAGCATTGATTCTGACACTCAATGGGTATTCCTTCAATCTATGGCACCCTCTCTGCTACACTCTTTATTTTAATATACTTGGCTCTAAAGTGAATGTGTTTTGCTCTCTCACCATGGAAGTCAGTCTTCAGAAGAATGATTATTCTCTCTACATCCATCTGAAGCTGATTTCTGAAGTGAGCATCTGTTTCCACTCAGGTAAGAGGCTGAGATGAATCTGCTCTCAGAGATGTCTGTGTACTGTGTGTCAGGCAAAGAAGAGAGGGGGAAAATCAACTGAAAAGAATGAAATGTTTGAAAAATCATTAAATGCCCATCAGAAACCTACAGAAATAGAAACAGAAAAAGAGAAGACAGACTTGAATACTTGTCAACTGAGCAAAATGTGGACCTAATGAGACTGCTGAAAAGGAAAATAAAACCCTGGCCTCTGTGTTCTTTCTCTCCCCCAAAACAAGCTCATCAGCTGGAGGAAATAATTAAGAGGAAGTTTACAAAGAGTTTGTGCTGAACTTTAGAGAGAAACTTGGATTCTGTAGTGGGGAAAAGCAGTGAGTTGAAGGGTCAATATCAACATTTAGATGACTGATACTGTCTTATGCAACTTAAAATTCCAAAAGTACTAAAAGAAAATCAAGAGTTAAGGGTTCAGGTAAACATTGTTTTAGGGCCTCAGAAGAACTAGCCAGGCTGGAGTAATCATTTGAGTCCTAGATAATGGAGAGAAAACAATCAAATAGCCAAAAATTGTCAAAATTATTTAAAGCACTAAAATTATCTTAATAGTCTGTATGATAGTCAGTCTACTTAAGAGATATAATCAATTGTTGAAGAAGAGGAGGATGTCAGTGATGACCTGTGGATTTGTGGGAAGCATAATTAGATGGAAGAAGGTACCATTCACTAAGATAGAAAACCCAGGAAGATAATTAGATAGGGGATTCAGAGGGCAAGTGGGGAAGATAATTGGTTATGTTTTGGACATTTAGTTTTAATAGATCTCCTGAAACATCCAAAGGTATTGGCAAAGTAAAATATTGAGAATGTAGAGGAAATGTCTAACTTGAATTACTGTAATGAAAATCTTATGGTGGAAAATATCACCTTCAAAGAGAGCCCTGTGTAAGACGGAAAGTGGGCCTTGCAGAAAATATTGAAGAATTCTGATATTTAATTGCTGTACAGCTGAGGATGAATCTGCAAAGAAGACTGATAAGCAGCCAGAGAAATGGAAAAAAAAATAGAACAGTGTAACAACATGGAATCAAGGAAGAGTGTTATAAGAAGAAAGCATATAACGGTGACAGAGCTACTGAAAGATCAAGTAATGTGAAACCTAAAATTTAACAGGTTAAAGAAGATTAGTGGTTTGAAGTCATGAATGACTGAATGAGAATTGTTTTTGATGGAATGGCAAAGGTTGGTGTCATGCTACATGGACTGATGATTAAATCAGAAGTGAAGAAAGGGTATTTTTAAATATAATAATATGATAATAATAAAAAGAAGAGGAAAGATGGGATGGCAACAGAAGAGAAATGTGAATTTGAGAGGGGTTTAATTATTTATTATTATTATTATTATTAATTTAATTGTAGAGTTTCAAGGGTTTTAAAAAATTATTGTCTTACTGAAATATTTTTGACATGTAACATTTAAAGTGTAAAATTTAAAGTGTGCCACATGTTAATTTGATATATTTATATATTGTAATATGATTGCCATTACAGTATAATTAGTAACTCTATCACATTACATAATGATCTTTTCTTTTTAGTGGTTGGAATCATTCAAGGTTATTTAGAAGCTGACAAGGAAGATCCAGATTACAGAGAGTGATTATACATACAGGCGAAAATACTTTAACAGATTTACTAACATTTTAAAATTTATATTTAAGTTGGTTATAACCATAACATGAGATATAACTAGAAAAAATAAAAAACAAACAAACAGAAAAAGGAGGAGAGGTGTTTAGAATGAGTGTATTAGCTCCACTTCCTTCAGTACTAGTCAGGCTGTCTGTGAAAGGCAAGGCAGTGTAGGGAAGAGTAAAGTAATATTTATGGGCAAGATATTTAAACTGCTTGGTTTCAATCCCAGTTCTGCTGCTTTGACACTCTTTAGCTATGTGATTTAAGCCAAACTACATAAAGTCTCCATGCCAGGGTTACTTCTCCAGTAAAGTGGGGGGTTATAATAGCATGTGCTCTGTGTGTGTGTGTATAAATACTATTAGTTATATTTACATATATATGCTATAATTTTACAAACACACACACACACACACACACACACGTATATATCCACACACATTTTACCATATATATACATATATTTCTTTTTACTTTTGAAATAATCAAGTAGTATAATAAGCTCTGTAAATGAGTGTTATAAATTATGATATAAGTAATATTATCCTTAAATTTTCAGTAAGATAATTCTAAGTGAATATACAAGTCATGTTGTTAACTTATATTTATTTAGTTTGTGTTTTTTTCTTTTTTAAAACATTTTTAACAGCTTTTTTGAGGTGAATTATGTACTATAAAATTCACTCATTTTAAGTGTACACTTAAATTATTTTTTAGTAATTTTACAGAGTTGTAAAAACATCACCACCGTTTAATTTTAGGACATTTCTGTTGCCACACACACACACATAAATCTTGTGGCTAATTTGCAGTTTCCACCTTTTCGATCATTAGTTCTAGGCAACCACTGCTTTTTATATCTATAGTTTTGCCATTTCTAAAATTTAATATAAATGGGATCATACAAAATATGGTCTTCTGTGTCTGGCTTCTTTCACTTAGCATAACTTTCTGCAGGTTCATTTGTATTGTAATATGTATCATTATTTCATTTCTGCTTATTTATTTAATTTTTATTTTAGGTACTTCCTTGGCGGTCCAGTGGTTAAGACTTTGCCTTCCAGTGTAGGGAGTGCGGATTCAATCCCTGGTCTGGGAGTTAAGATCTCACATGCCTCACAGCCAAAAAACCAAAACATAAAACAGAAGCAATATTGTAACAAATTCTATAAAGACTTTAAAAAATAAAATAAAAACTTTATTTTGTATTGGACTGTAGCTGATTTACAGTTTTCTGTTAGTTTCAGATGTACAGCAAAGTGATTCACTTATACATAGTCATATATCCAGTCTTCATCAAAGTTTTTCCATTTAGATTATTACAGAATATTGAGCAGAGTTCCCTATGCTATACAGTAGGTCCTTGTTGGTTATCTACATTCTATATACTAGTGTGTATATGTCAGTACCAATCTTCCAATTTATCCCTCATCCCCTTACCCCCTGTTAAACATAAGTTTATTTTCCTTATCTGTAACTCTATTTCTCTTTTGTAGATAAGTTCATTTGTAGCCTTTAATCAGATTCCACATATAAGTGATATATGATATTTATCCTTCTCTGTCTGACTAACTTCACTTACTATGATAATCTCCAGGTGCATCCTTGTTGCTGGAAATGACATTATTTCACACTTTTTTATGTCTGAGTAATATATCATTGTATATATATACCACATGCTCTTTATCCATTCCTCTGTCAATAGACATTTAGGTTGCTTCCATATCTTGGCTATTTTAAACAGTGCTGCAATGAACACTGGGGACATATATCCTTTCAAACCATGGTTTTCTCCAGATATATCCCCAGGAGTGGGCTTGCTGGATCATATGGTAACTCTTTTTAGTTTTTTAAGGAACCTCTATACTGTTCTTCATAGTGGCTATACCAATTTGCATTCCCACCAATAGTGTAGGAGGGTTCCCTTTTCTCCACACTCTCTCCAGCATTTATTGTTTGTAGACTTTTTGATGATGACCATTCTAACTGGTGTGAGATGATATCTCAATGTAGTTTTGATTTGCATTTCTCTAATTATTAGCAATTTTGAGCATCTTTTTATGTGCCTCTTGGCCATCTGTATGTCTTCTTTGGAGAAATGTCTATTTAGGTCCTCTGCCCATTTTTTGATTGGGTTGTTTGTTTTTTTTAATATAGAGCCACATGAGCTGTTTGTAAATTTTGGAGATCAATCCCTTGTCAGTTGCACTGTTTGCAAACATTTTCTCAAATTCTGTGGGTTGTCTTTTCATTTTGTTTATGGTTTCCTTTGCTGTGTAAAAATTGTTGAGTTTAATTATGTCCCATATCTTAATTTTTGTTTCTATTTCCATTTCTCTAGGAGATGGATTGAAAAAGATATTGCTTTGTTTTATGTCAAAGGGTGTTATGCCTTATGTTTTCCTCTACTATTTTTATAGTACATTGTCTTACATTTAGATCTTTAATCCATTTGAGTTTATTTTTGTGTATGGTGTTAGGGAGTATTTTAATTTCATTCTTATACATGTAGCTGTCCAGTTTTCCTGAACAGTTTATTGAAAAAGACTGCCTTTTCTCCATTGTATAGTCTTGCCTGCTTTGTGTAGACTAATTGATCATAGGTGTGTGGGTTTATTTCTGGGCTTCCTATCCTGTTCCATTAACCTATATTTCTGGTTTTGTGCCAGGACCATACCATTTTGATGACTGTAGCTTTGTAGTATAGTCTGAAATCAGGGACCCTGATTCCTCCAGCTCCGTTTTTCTTTCTCAAGTTTGATTTGGCTAGTTCTGGTCTTTTGTGTCTCCAAACAAGTTAAAAATATATTTGTTCACTTCTGTGAAAAATGTTGTTGGTATTTTGAGAGGGATTGCAATGAATCTGTAGATTGCCTTGGGTAGTAGAGTCATTTTGAAAATGTTGATTCTTCCAGTCCAAGAACACAATATATCTTTACATCTATTTGTGCCATCTTCAATTTATTTCATCAGCATCTTATAGTTTTTGGAGGACAGGACTTTTGACCCTTTGGTAAGTTTATCCCTAGGTCTTTTATTCTTTTTATTGAGATGGTAAATGGGATTGTTTCCTTAATTTCTCTTCATGATCATTTGTTGTTAGTGTATATAAATGCAACAGATTTCTGTGTATTAATGTTGTATCCTGCAACTTTACTGAACTCATTGATGAGTTCTAGGAGTTTTCTTGTAGCATCTTTAGGTTTTTCTGTGTATAGTATCATGTCATCTGCAAAGAGTGACAGTTTTACTTCTTCTTTTACAATTTGGATTCCTTTTATTTCTTTTACTTCTCTGATAGCAATGGCTAGGACTTCCAAAACTATGTTGAATAAAAGTGGCAAGAGTGGACATCCTTGTCTTGTTCCTGATCTGAGAGGAAATGTTTTCAGCTTTTCACCATTGAGTATAATTTTAACTGTATGTTTCTCATATATGGCCTTTATTATGTTGAGGTATCTTCCCTCTATGCCCAATTTCTGGAGAGTTTTTAATCATATATCAGAGTTTAATTTCTCAAAAGGCTTTCCTGCATCTATTTAGAGGATCATATGGTGATCGTCAAGTTGTTGATGTGGTGTATCACACTGATTGATTTGTGGATATTGAAAAATCCTTGCATTACTGGGATAAATCCAACTTGATCATGGTGTATGATCCTTTTAGTGTATTGTTGGATTTGGATTGCCAGTATTTTGTTGAGGATTTTTGTATCTGTGTTCATCAGTGATATTGGCCTGTAATTTTCTTTTTTTTTTTTTTTTTTGTAAAATCTTCATCTGGTTTCAGTATCAGGGTGATGGTAGACTCATAGAATGAGTTTGAGAGTGTTTGTTCTTCTACAATTTTTTTTTTGAATGGTATCAGAAGAATAGGTGTTAATTTTTCTCTAAATGTTTGATAGAATTACCCTGTGAAGCCATCTGGTTTTTGACTTTTATTTGATGGGAGTTTTTAATTCACAGTTTAATTTTTAGTACTTGTGATTGTTCTGTTCATATTTTCTATTTCATCCTGGTTCAGTCTTGGGAGATTGTATCTTTCTAAGACTTTATTGTTTTCTTCTAGGCTGTCAATTTTATTGGCATATATTTGCTAATAGTAGTCTTTTATGATCCTTTGTATTCCTGTGGTGTGTGTTGTAACTTCTTTTTCATTTCTAATTTTATTGATTTGAGCCCTCTCTCTTGTTTTTCTTGATGAGTCTGGTTAAAGGTCTATAAATATTGTTTATCTTCTCAAAGAACCAGCATTTGATTTCATTGATCTTTACTATTGTTTTCTTCATTTCTATTTCATTTATTTCTGCTTTGATCATTATGATTTCTTTCCTTCTATTAAATTTGGGTTTTATTTATTCTTCTTTCTCTAGTCACTTTCGATGTAAGGTTAGGCTGTTTATTTGAGATTTCTCTTGCTTCCTGATGTAAGATAGTATTGCTATAAACTTCCCTCTTAGAACTGATTTTGTTGCATCCCATAGGTTTTTTGAATAGTTTCAGTAGGATAGGTGTTAATTTTTCTCTGTTTAATAGAATTTGCCTGTGAAGCCTTCTGGTCCTGGACATTTGTTGTTGGAAGATTTTAAATCACAGTTTCAATTTCAGTACTTGTGATAGGTCTGTTTATATTTTCTATTTCTTCCTGATTCAGTCTTGGGAGATTGTAGTTTTCTAATACTTTGTCCATTTCTTCTAGGTAGTCCATTTTACTGGTATAGAGTTGCTTGTAGTAGTGTCTCATGATGCTTTGTACTTCTGTGGTTTCTGTTGTAATTTCTCCTTTTTTATTTCTAATTTTATTAATTTGATCTCTTTTTTTCTTTATGAATCTGGCTAAAGGTTTATCAATTTTATCTTTTCAAAGAATCTGCTTCTAGTTTTGTTTATCTTTTATATGGTTTTCTTCATTTCTGTTTCATTTATTTCTGCTCTGATCTTTATGATTTCTTTCCTTCTACTAACTTTGGGTTTTGTTTGCTCTTCTTCCTCTAGTTGCTTTAGGTGTAGGATTAGGTTATTGATTTGAGATTTTTCTTGTTTCCTGAGGTAAGATTGTGTTGTCTTAAACTTCCTTCTTTGAACTGCTTTTGCTGTGTCCTATAGGTTTTGCTTTGTCATGCTTTCATTTTCATTTGTCTCTAGGTATTTTTTGATTTCCTCTTTGACTTCTTCAGTGTTCCATTGGTAGTTAGGTAGCATGTTGTTTACCCTCCACGTGTTTGTTGTTTTTTACAGTTTTTTTCTTATACTTGATTTCTAATCTCATAGTGTTGTGGTCAGAAAAGATGCTTGATATGATTTCAATTTTCTTAAGTTTACCAAGGCTACCTCTGTGACCCAGCATGTGATCAATCCTAGAGAATGTTCTATGTGCACTTGTAAAAAAAGGAAGTTAGTAGAAGGAAATAATATTCTGCTGCTTTTGGATGGAATGGTCTATAAATAACAACTAAGTCTGTCTGCTCTAATGTGTCATTTAAGGCCTGTTTTTCCTTATTGATTTTCTGTCTGGATGACCTGTCCATTGATGAAAGTGAGATGTTAAATTCCCCCAGTATCATTATGTTACTGTCGATTTCTCCTTTTATGGTTGTTAGTATTTACCTTATATATTGAAGTGCTACTATGTTAGGTGCATATATATTTACAATTGTTATATGTTCTTCTTGGTTGATCCCTTGATAATCAGGTAATAATCTTTATTTTAAAGTCTATTTTTGTCTGATATGTATTGTTAGTCCAGCTTTCTTTTGATTTATATTTGCATGGAATAACTTTTTCCATCTCCTCAATTTCCGTCTTTATATGTCCCTATATCTGATGTGGGTCTCTTGTGGATAGCATATATACAGGTCTTGTTTTGTATGCATTCAACCAGTCTATGTCTTTTCATTGAAGCATTTAATCTGTTTACATTTAAGGTTATTATCGATATGTATGTTCTTATTGCTATTTTGTTAACTGTTTCAGATTTATTTTTGTAACTCTTTTTTCTTCTCTTCTCCTTTTGTTCTATTGTGATTTGATAACTAACTTTACTGTTGCGTTTGGATTCCTTATTCTTTTTTGTGTGTGTATCTATTGTAGATTTTCAGTTTGCAGTTACCATGAGGTTTTGATATAGCAGCCTGTATATAAGCAAGATTGTTTCAAGTTGCAGATCTTTTAATTTCAAATGTGTGTCATATATCCTGCATTTGTACTCTCCTATTCTCACCATTGTGGGTTTTGATAACATATTTGTGTGTGGATGATTTTCTACCTTTACTGTATGTTTGCCTTTACCAGTTAGCTTTTCCATTGGTAATTTTCTTGTTTCTAGTTGTTGTCTTTCTTTTCCACCTAGATAAATTTCTTTAGTAAGTGTTGCAAAGCTGGTCTGGTGGTGCTGAATTCTCTTAGCTTTTGCTTGTCTTTAAAGCTTTTGATTTCTCTGTATGAATCAAAATGAGAGACTTGCTGGGTAGAGTATTCTTGGGTGTAGGTTCTTCCCTTTCATCACTTGAAATATATGGTGCCAATCCCTTCTGACCTGTAGAGTTTCTGCTGAAAGATCAGCTGATAACCTTACAGGAATTCCCTTGCATATTATTTGCTGCTTTTCCCTGTTGCTTTTATTATTTTCTTTTTGTCTTTAATTTTTGTCAGTTTGATTACTATGTGTCTTGGCATGTTCCTCCTTGGGTTTATCCTGCCTGGGACTCTCTGCATTTCCTGGACTTGGGTGACTGTTTCCTTTTCCATGTTAGAGAAGTTTTCAGCTTTATTTCTTCACATTTTTTCAGGCCCTTTCTCTCTCTTTTCTTCTTCTGGGACCCCAATAATGTGAATGTTGGTGTTGTTCCAGAAGTCTCTTAGGCTGTCTTTGTTTCTTTTCATTCTTTTTTCTTTATTCTGTTCCATGGCAGAGTTTTCCACTCTTTTGTCTTCCAGGTCACTTATCCATTCTTCTGTCTCAGTTATTCTGCTATTGTTTCCTTCTAGTGTATTCTTCATTTTGGCTTCTGTATTGTTCATCTCTCTTTGTTTGTTCTTTTTTTTTTTGAAATGATTTTTTTTATAATAAGAGTAAATGATAGATAAAATAATCCAAGAGGGAAAATATGTACTTCACACATGCAAACACACATTAAAAACAAACACACACCACATGATCTTTTGGTGTCTCCCATAACTTTTTTTTTTAATTGATTCAAAATAAAATCTTTACTAAGTCTCCATTGAATCAGAAGTCTTTCCCACTCTTCATTTCTTTTTTTTAAACATCCTTATTGGAGTATAATTGCTTTACAATGGTGTGTTAGTTTCTGCTTTACAACAAAGTGAATCAGTTACACATATACATATGTTCCCATATCTCTTCCCTCTTGCATCTCCCTCCCTCCCACTGTTTGTTCTTTAGATCTTCTAGCTCTTTGTTAAACATTTCTTGTATCTTCTCAATCTGTACCTCCATTCTTTTTCTGAGATCTTGGATCATCTTTACTATTAGCACTCTGAATTATTTTTTGGATAGATTTCCTATCTTCACTTCACTTTGTTGTTCTTTTGGGAGTTTATCTTGTTCCTTCATCAGGAACATATTCCTCTGCCATCTCATTTTGTCTGACTTGTAAGTTGTGGTTTCTATTCCACAGGATGCAGGGTGGTAGTTCTTCTTGCTTCTGCTGTCTTCCCCCTGGTGGATAAGGCTGGTCTAAGGGGATTTTCCCAGCTTCCTAGTGAGAGGACTAGTTCCTGCCCATTGGTTTGTGGAGCTGGGTCTTGTCCCTCTGGTGACCAAGGCTAAGTGAAGGAGTGTGTTTAGCTTGCAGCTGTGAGCTCAGGAAGACTTTAGGTAGCCTTTCCTCTGGTGGTTGTAGTTCCCACCCTTTTAGTTGTTTGGCCTGAGGCTTCCCAGCACTGTAGCCTATAGGTAGTTGGGTCAAGCCAGGCCTTGGTGAGAAAGTAATAGCCTGCAGGAGGGCTCATGCCAATGAGTACTCCTCAGAACCAGTGTCTTTGTCTCTACAGTGAGCCACAGCCACCATCTGCCTCTGCAGGAGACCCTCCAGTACTAGCTGGCACATCTGGCCCAGGCTCTTATGAGGTCACTGCTCTTTCACCTGGGTCCTAGTATGCATAATTCCTGTGTGATCCCTCCAAGAGTGGAGTTTCTCTTTCCCCCAACCCTGTGGAATCCCTCCAATCAAACCCCATTGGCCTTCAAAGCCAGATGCTCTGGAGGCTCCTCCTCCTGATACCAGACCCCCAGGCTGTGGAGCCTGATGTGAGGCTCAGAACTTTTACTCTAGTGGTTGAACCTCTGTGGTATAATTATTTTACAGTTTGCAGGTCACCTACCTGGTGGGTATGGGATTTGATTTTACCATGATTGTGCCCCTCCTACCATCTCATTGTGGCTTCTTTGTCTTTATAAGTAGGATATCTTTTTTTGTAGATTACAGCTTTATTTTTTTTTATTTATTTATTTTGGCCATAGTTGTTCAGCAGTTAGTTGTGATTTTGGTGTTTTCGTGAGAAGGGGTAAGCTCACGTACTTGTACTCTGCCATCTTTTCTCCCACTTCATTTTGTAGTCTTTTTTTTAAATCACGTTTTTCTTGCCCACATCTTGGGAATAGAGACAGCTATGTATACCACTAGCATTCCATACATGAATGCTTCATTGAAGAATCTTAAGAATCTTCTGGGAATCCACTAAGCACACTGTATCAATTTGTTTCATTTTTCTGTACAACTGTACAGATTCTATAGTCTATGCCAGGCATGGTATTAGGGTCTGATGAAATAAAGATGGCTATGACACAGTCCTTGTCCTTGAGTAGCTGAATGGGGAAGATATGAACATATGAAAAAATCATGGTAAAATAGAATAATAAAGATGTTATGGGAGTACCAAGAGCGGAGGACGCCAAATTAAGAGAGAATGGCTATCTATTGTAGTTCCTCTGCTGGACAAGTGAGGGTTACTGCACAATACTCAGAATCTGAGGTCAGTTGGTTGGGGTAATGAGTCTGAATGCTGTGAAGCATTGAGCCAACAGAGGTCTGAATGTAGCATGAAAGGATGAAGCTGGGATCAAGCCAAATAAACCAAAGCCAGCCTTCTCAATCTTTTTTTTTTTTTTTTTTTTTTTTTTGCGGTACGTGGGCCTCTCACTGTTGTGGCCTCTCCCATTGTGGAGCACAGGCTCTGGACATGCAGGCTCAGCAGCCATGGCTCATGCACCTAGCCGCTCCATGGCATGTGGGATCTTCCCGGACCGGGGCACGAACTCGTGTCCCCTGCTTCGGCAGGCAGACTCTCAACTACTGCGCCACGAGGGAAGCCCAGCCTTCTCAATCTTGACTGCATACTAGAATTACCTGGAAAATTTCTTAAAATATTTATGTCTTGGCCTTCCACTTGAATAATTAAATCAGAATTTCAGGTATATGAGGTCATAAATCAGTATATTTTGAATAATTTCTGGTTGGAATTATCATATAGCTTAAGTAGAGAACCACTGCACTAAAATGCCCAGTCAAAGGAGAGAAGCATAGAGGTAGAAACCAGGTATGGGAAGCATGGGTCTTTGCTGTTCGGTGTGTTTTGTGAACTAACAACATCATCATCACCTGGGAGCTCATAGTAATAAAGAATTTTGAGCCTCATCCCATTAGAATCTGCATTTTGACAAGTTTCTTCATGATTTATTTGCACACAAATTTGAGAAGTCTTGTCATAGAAATTTTGGATAATTGCAATCACCTCCTAACTCATCTTCTTGCATCTACTCTTTCTCCCCCAGAGTTTATACTAATGAGATTTTACTGCTGAGAAATAAGCATATGCCATATGTGAGCTTACCTTAATTGCTGGAAAAGAACAAAACCATACCTTGTTGAGGATAGATGTCACAAACTGTTGAAAAAACTTAGAAAGCAGATCATGTGGAATTAGAAATCAGGGTAGAGAAACTACTCTGTACACACTTACCATACTAAAGAAGAATTGCCATGTTTTGGTAACCTAAGACCAAGATTACAACAGTTTTTATATCAGGGTATCAATCTTGGCAATATCCACATTTGTAAGTAAAGCTCTACCTTTCTCTCCTACCTCCTAGGCCTTCTATCAAGATGACAAATTGTAATCAACACCAGGACAATGAAGAATGTATCCACAATTTTCATGATTGGATTGGTGCTAATAATTCCAGTACTGTATTTTGTGTAAGGGAAGATCTGTTGCAGGAACAGAGTTTAATTATTAGAGTACCTGAGGCTGAAATGAAAGACCTTGTGAAAACTTGAGTCCCTGTCAACCAAATAATAAAATGGCTTGAAAACATCTATCTTTGGAATTCATGTTTATTGCTGATTAAATTTCTCTAATGTTAAGACTATAATAAATCCCTAATTTGTGAATATCAAATCTAAAGTCGAAGCAGAAATTTCTATTTATTCTGAACTGTAGAAGTCAGATCTCCACTTTTCCTATGTCAATAGTTGGAATAGGGAGTTCATAAAAATCTTGAAGTTACTGGCTAAAGCTGAGTTATACATCAAATATGTACAGAAAATTATTTTAAGACACAAAGTTTCCTTGTTATTTAACTCAATCATCTATAAACCTTTTAAAATATATTTTTTCACTTAATTCTTACAATGACCATATTATCACACTTTCCTGCAAAGTAATCTGAGATGCAGAAAAGATATAGGGCTGCCCAAAATCACGTTACAATTTTGGTTATATCCATACCCTTGCCAAATACATACCAAAGCCAAAACCGTGACTTCAAATCCCAAACCCATTTCCCTCCATTAAGCTACGCCACCTATTGCTTTGATTATATTCTTGACAATTTGGAACTTTTCTGTTTTATAATTGCACAAAGAGTTTGAAGAAAAGCAGCTGAGGTTTTGAACAACTGGCTTCTACATTTTGTCACTGGGAAAACTTCTCACTTCATTCTACCAGTTCCCTTAAGAAGCAGAAAAGCAATCTCTTCAAAGCATAATCCCAATTCCATTCAAAGGAAATTATATTTGTTTGTTGATTATTGACAGAGCTCCAGTGCCTTCTCAAATAAAACTGATTGCAAAACAAATTATAGTAGGTTTTGTTTATAGTGATGAAAGTTGTGTGAAGAGGGAGTCTGTGTTGGTCCTGTGTTACATGTCAAGCAATTAGTCAGCCACAGTTTTGATTTGTGGTATTATTTTAGTCACAAGCTATAAGTATACAAGTTCTTTTTTTCTTGTTGTTACTGGATTTTTGTTGTTGTTATTGTTGTTGTTTTGGTATGTTCTGGATTAAATTGAGCACTGATTAGCATAGCAAAATTATCTCATTAAATGAATGCCAATATTTAAACAATTATGAAGATGCAATTAAAACAATGTTGGGTAATTGTTGTACCCTACAGGAGAACATCTGCCCAATAACCAGGTGGGCACATATGAATGGCTCAAGAGGAAGACATGCTGACTTGATCTTCATGAGAGAAATCTGTACTACATGAAGGTGACACTAGAGGGTAGATTTGTTCTGAAAGGAGACATTGAGGTAAGGGTCAAATAATACAGATATATGTATTTTAATTTTGGATCAATACAAAGAATTAAAAGCCTTCTATGATTTAAAAAAAGAGACAGAGTGACATAATTATTCCATTTTTATCCAATTAGAGAGTATCTGCTCTGTATTTGTATGTGAATTCTTTCCTTATCTCTGGACAAGTTTTCACAATGTATGGGAGATATTCAGTCCCTAGCCTTGACCTGAAGTCATCTTATTTTCCATTTTCCTAATTTCTGACCTTAATTATATTAGCTAATATTCTGTATATTTGCAAACTTCCCCCAATTCTTTTTGGAACAAGGTAGAAAATCAATTAATCAATCATTCAGTTATCTTTTTCTTTGAAAAAATGTCTTCTGTCACTTTTTGTCTGCCTCCATTCTGTCTGTTCCCTAAATGCAAGGCTTTGGTATAGCTTTGTGCATAGAATAAATGATGTATGGGCCTAAAAGAATCCATTTAAACTCTATTGACAGAAATAACCTAGGGAAGACACTATCCACACTGAATCTGCCTGTTAAAAGAACATTTGGGAACAGAAATTTTATTTCGTTCATCTATATATGCCCATCAACTAGAACAGTGTTTGGTTTAATGTAGATCAATGAAAAGTTTTTTTTTTTTAATTGAATTGAGGAATTTAAGGCAAAATGATAAAAAGCCTACTGCAAGGTATATGCTCAAAGAACCTGTCTTCAGGACAATTTCTGCAAAATTGTGGCTTTTAGGTTGAATTTCTGAGCACAGATTATAAGAATAACCCACATCTTGTAACCCTGAAATTAGTATTAACCAAAACTGTGAGATGTCAAACTATTATTGAAACACCTGGTAATTTAATAAAAATTCCATGTAACAGTAAGAAGTAAGATATACATTATCATTCTTTGCTACCCAAAGCTATTCCTAATTGAACTAGACAGAAGTCCTGACTCTTCTCCTTTAGCATTGCAGTAGAGTAATTAAATACATGAACTAGTGGACCTAGGTTTGAAATGAGGTTCCACCGCTTACCAGTTGTGTGACTTACCAACTACGTGACTTGAACTTGGGCAAGTGATTGGAACATTTTATGATACACATTCCTCATCTATCAATTGGAAGAAATATTAGTGCCTGCACCATAGAATTGTGGTAAAAGTAGTATATGGGGAAGAGCTTCATGGAATGTCTACATAGTATGTATGCAATAAACTGGTTCTGATTTTCTCCTCAGTGTAACCAAGTCTACCTAGTTACCAGTCTACCTAGTTGTGCCAAAGTGAATTCAACTGATAAGATTCCCTTCCCACATTCTCTGACATTATCATTCCCCCTCTCTACTGAATCGTTCTCGTTATCACACAAATAGTCTGTAACAACTTTCATTTTAAAATACCCCTCCATCACACTATAACCTCCTCTAGTTACCATCCTATTATTTCCCAAATTCCACATCTAGTAAATTCCTAGTAATTCTTAGTATAAATTATCACAGTGTTTACTTCTGCACTCCCCCTTTTTTCCCTTAAGCCATTTCCTTTTTACCTTCTTCCCCATCAGTCTGCAAAATCCACATTTTTGAAGGTCACTAATATCCTTCATCTTCCCAAATCCATGGGTAAATGCTCAATCTTCATTCTATTTGGAATCTTGGGAGAATTTGACAAAGTTGATTATTTCCTCCTTCTTAAAACCCTTCAATACCTTGGTTCCTGGGAAACAACTTCTGGTGTTTCTCCTTCCTCATCAGCTGCTTCTCAGTTTTCATTGCCAGGAGCTCCTCCTCTTCCCCAAATGTAAATTTTTTAAAACTTAGTCTTTGCTTTCTTTTTTCTACATATAATCACTTCCTAGATGATTTTATCTGAGTCTATAGGCTTGCAAACCTTTTGTACACTGATGCCTACTACATTTTTACTTCTGTAATTGTCCTCTACCCTGAGTTCTCCATTAATATCAAGTGGCTCAGTATCTATACTTGGGTTTTCAAAAGGCATCTCAACTTCATCATGTCTTTGTTTTTCTCTGAAGCTTCACCTGAATCTTTTTAGTAAATGGCATCACTAATGACACAGTCATTCAGGAAAGAAAACAAAATTAAACTAAAATGTAAACTGTTTCTATGTCCCCCTTCTTACCATCTTATTAATTCAGTGCTACCCACATAGGTCATCTTACTGATCTTTAAATATACAACATAGTTTGTCTGAGGGCCATTATCTTTGATAATCCTTCTGCCTCCTTGAAATGATCTTTTCCTACATATTCACAAGTCTTTCTACTTCACATCACTTAGGTATCAACTCAAATTCACTTCCTCAGAAAGGTCTGTCCAGATCACCTTATTTGATACAGACTTCCCATAAATTTCTGTCCCCTAACTTTCTATTAATTTACTGCATATCTTTATTTTATCATTGCTTGTAATTATATGACCCATTTGTTCATTTGTTTATTGATTGTCTCACTCACCCACTAGCATTAAAGCTCAATTAGAGCAAAGTCTTTGTTACTTTCTCCATTATGTTTCCAGTTCCTGATTATAATAAACTCTGCAAATGTATTTGTGGAATAGATGAACAGTAGAGATGAAACTTAATTAAGGATGGGTCTAATTCGTACTTGGGCCTTTGAAGGCCATATATAGAAAGTGTATATTCTATTCATTTTAAAAATGGTTATTATTATTTGTATCCTCAAAACTCTTAGATACTAAAAGAGTGCTGAACTTGAAAGCAGAAATTCAAAAGTAGTAACTCTGGCCCTGTCTTTTACAATCTGAATGCCCCCAGGGAAAATCACTTTAACTAGAAACTCAACTCCTCAAACTGAAAAATGGTGATAATAACATCTGCCATCACTAACCTAGACAACTGTCAAATGAGAAAAGAAAACATCAGTTATTACACCCCTACTATATATCAGGTGTTGACTCTTAAATATGTCTCTCATACATATCTTTATTCTGAATTATTTCAATGACTTTTGAACTCATTCCACTGACTTCACCAATGCAATCCATTTAAGATGGCCTTGGAATAATTCTAAAAAATATAAAAATGATTCTATCACTAGCCAAATGACTAGAAGTACTCTCTGCATTTTTCTATTGACTAGATAATAAAGTCCAGCTCCTTGGAGTTACAAAAACAAAACTTTAAGTTCTGGAACCTATCTCTTTCTCCTACCTCATTTTCTACAGCTCAGCTTTCCCCCATTCCACTGTGTGAAGTTAGTAAAATATCATCCACTCACTGGTCCTTAAATAAAACAAGATATTTCTTGCCATTTGACTGCATTTTCTCTGTCCTCTGCCTGGGTTTATTCCTTCCATTTTTCTACCTGTCAAACCCTCATTTATCCTATAAAATTCCAAGGGCAAGTCATCACTTGAACATAGCCCTGTCCTTATTGAAACAATATCCAACCTCCAGAAGAGTCAACCACCCTGTTTTATTTCTGCACCTTTTACATGCAATTATCATCCTTAACACATTGTACTAAATTTTTTTATTGTCATATATACTAAAAATTCCTTGATGTTTATAACCAATTCTTAATCATCTTGGCATCTGTAGATAATAAAAACAGTGTTTTTTATAAAAACATGTTTTATGTGTTTATTGAAATAATTAATAAATCATCTCATATAATCTTATAACTTTCACTCTAAGAAGGTATTATTATCCCCATGCTCACCAAAGAACACTATAAAAATTTAGTATTATCCAAACCAAGACATGTTGGAATATGAAAGGGACACTACCAAATATTTTGCTGGGAAAACAAGCATAAATTTGGAGTGTTGGAAGAAACTGGGACTTAGGGTCCCCACATCTAAAAGTTCCTACATGAGCTAGCCCCTCTTTCCCTCACTCACTGTACTCCAGGTCTTCTCACCACTTTAATGCCTCTGGAGCATACCAAGCACACTTCCACCTCAGAGCTTTTGCATTGCTGTTCCCTCTGCTTGGATTGCCCTTTCCTTAGATATTTTTATGGCTTGTTCCTTGCTTCTTTCAGGTCTTTTATTAAATGTTATCTCATCATTGTGGGCTTCCCTAACCACTACGTAAAATTATATATACACTTTAGCTCATCTCATTCTTCATCACCTAAACTGCCTTCATTTTTCCTCATAGCACAAATAACCATTTGTCATACTGATTTCATGTGGCTTCAGCCTGCTTGAAGCCGGATCTCCATTCCCCAACTAGAGATTGAAGACAAGCCGCATCCGTGAGAGTACCAAATTCTAACCACTAGACCACGAGGGCCAGTGGTTAGTGACAAGGCCCTGGCTTATTTGCTTTGGAGAAAGGAATTTCAACAAAGAGACAGAAAATAGTGAAACAAGTAAAGTGTTTATTAGGAGGAAAAAAATACGTGTGGATAGACACAAACAGGCAGGCTCAAAGAGTCGCACCTTTGTGGTAGTTTAAATCACTTATATGGGAGTAGTTTTTCCAGCTTTCCTCTGGCCAATCATATTGCTTTGCCTAGCCATGAGTCCACATTTGGCCTGACTTAGGATTCTCCCCAGTGTGGGTGTGCATCTTTTAGCCAAGATGGATTCAAGTGCAAGGGTTTCTGGGAAGTTGACCAAACATATTACGATCTGGCACCTCCTCCCTTCTCTGAGTCCCCTTTTCTGTGCTTGTGTAATTTGGGAGGTCTCCTTGACCTCGAGAATGAGAAATATGTGGTCTCTTTACCTTTTATCCAAGCAGGACTCAGCTCCTCCTTGCTCCTGCCATTATCTTTATCTTGGAGTATCTGAACACAGGCGAGAGGTTCCAGCTGCTCAGATTAGGGCCCATCCATCTCCTGTCTCAAATACCCCCTGAGAGATGTGGACCCCAAGAAATCTTTATTGGGAAGATGAAGGGTGAAGGTCTATCTTCTTCAGGCTGGCATGGGGGTTCACAGGCCTGACCTAATTGAGGACATGGAACTCTCAGCCTCTCTTGTGGAGGGACCCCAGGGTGACTTCTGGTGTTATTCCAGTAGGGTCTGTTTTGAGGAGTGGCTGGAATCCCTGCATTATCCTGTTGTGCCCTAGAGAAAACAAAATAAATAAGTAGATTAAAGAAGCAGGGGCTAAAAACTAGTAAAAGTCTATTATAATCAGAGACTCAAGCAGGGATAAGAATCTGGTTATACATGGTCAGCATATTTTTGTTAGTCTCAGGTTAACATTTAACATGTTTCTCTATGTCTAAAATGGAAGGTCTGAACCTGTTGGTCTCAGGCCTCCTTCTTGGACTGAAATGTCTTAGTTACAGATTTACAACAGTATGGAAGACAACAAAGCCCGAGGTAAAATATAACATAAATCAGTATGGCTGGAAAGAGGAGGGTTATGAGAAAATGGAAACCTCCTATCAGAAAGTTTTTAATGCCCTGTGGAATCCAAGGGAACAAACTAGAGAACCAGTTTTCAATTTTCCCTCTCATATTGAATAATGGTTAATTGCCTGCTGAAGCCAGGTGGCTTGTTGTCGATTTTTTTCAATGTTGGTTTCTACCTTGGAAGACGTGTTAACATATATGCAACAAGAAGTTTTGACAATTTGCACATACCTCTCTTTGTTCTGCCAATAGATAATACAGGGCCAGTTGGTTGCCAAGTACCTCCTTGTCCAGGGAATCTAGAGATTCCTGTAAATTTGTAAGAGATTTAGCAATCTCACTGACTATGGTGGTAAGAGTGTGAGACAAGTTTCGAAGGACTTGGTGGGTAGCTATCCCCCACCATGGTAACAATGCATAACCAAAGAAATAGAGATCTCCATCTGGGATATTTTCGGGTAAGTCTTGAGTCACTCAAGGTGAATATTTTTAGTGAACTGGCTTAGTGCTTGTATTTGTTTGAGGAGTGGATTGAGAAAAGTGTAATTAAAGTTCCCAGCATTCACTGCATGGGTGTGAAATGATTGCATAGGAAATTAGTAGCCCGTGGTTGTTTATCTACCTGGCATCCAAAAAGGTACCCTGTCAGGGCACAATAGGCTAACTGGCCCAAAGATTTAAAGTTTAACCATCCAGTCCTGTCATTGTGGAAATATTTTCCAACCCTATACCCAATGCGTTCCATCCATGTCCATTCTGTCAATTTCTCCTCCAGTGTGGATCCTTCTTCCATTGTGTAGTGGGTTAGGGTTTGAGCACAAATGGGCAACTGGAGCTTCAGCTTGAGTGGGGGACATCATAAAACACTGGGGTGTCTTCAAGTCAGTTTTTTGTCCCCCAATTTTGACCTCATATTCTCCTTATGCTGCTAAGGGAATAGTTAGGCAAATGACATCAGAATTTTTTTTCTGTTGGAAAATGAACAATTCAGACTCTGTAAATGATGGCACTGAGTCTTAGGTCTTTGGTGGAAGTCAATTTTCCCTCAAGAACTTGGTTAAAATTCTTTACAGATGGACAAATGTGTCACTTTGGTTAATGACAGACAGTTCAGGGTAAACAAATCCAGCATTCTGTCAACTGAGTGGAAGAAGCAAGAGTTTGTGCAATGCAAACCAGGGAGTTGTCCATCCATCCTGTGGATGAGGGAAAGAGGTATAGAAAAACTAAAGTAATTAATATCTTCATAGTTGCACCAATCGGTTTTGATGACTGGAAAGAAGGAGCATTAAAAGAAGTGTTGTAGTGAGTTGAAACCCAATGGTAAACATGGGGTCCTGTGGTTTTAGGTGAGTCGCATTAAAACGCCTAGCATGGGCGTCGGCGTTCCCTCTTCGGTATAGGTGAAGGGCTATAGCGGCACTCATAATAAATTCCGAAAGCAAAAGTGAGAGCAAGGACAATAAATATCTAAATCTAACAGAGCATATCAGTTATTTTGTAAGTGGACTGGAGTACTGGAAGGCAAAAAAGATAATGGCTATGGATACTTAGCCTAGGGTCTAAGAAGTCCTTTTGTCCTTCCTAAGGGCTTTAGGTCTTGGAGAGGCTCACTCATCCACCTGAAATTTTAGGCTGTCCAGGGTCCTCCCTTGTCCTGTGGAGACTTGGGGGAAGGGCTGGATTCACAGGAATGGCTGGAATGTGGGTCTTTGTGTTCCTGTAATATATCAGTGGAGACAAGTTTAATCCTGGGTAGATGAATCCAGTTAGTGACTCCCTGGAGTTTAACTGCTGTAGGGATGCTCAGCAGGACTTGGTAAGGACCCTTCCACTTTCGGAGGAGCTGGTCACCAGTGGACTCGTTTTTTCAGGTCTTTAAGAGCACCCATTCCCTAAGGTTTACAATGGAGTAACTGGGACTCTTACCTGGGGAGGGCTGAATTTTGTTGCCATATTCTTGTATAGCTCTCTCGACCTGACCTAAGCTTATAATGTATTTAAGATGGGTCAGTTAGCATGTTCAGCATGAGGAATGGCCTTCCATATGTCATCTCAAAGGGGCTTAACTTAGTGGTTGTTTTAGGGGCCGCCCTGGCCCTTAAGAGAGCCATTGGCTGCAGGTGATACCACAACTCTGATGTTTCCTGACAGTTTGCCCAAGGTTTTCTTTAGAGTATGATTAGCCTGTTCTACTTTTCTTGAGGACTGAGGTCTCCATGATGAATGAAGTTGGTATCTGATTCACAAGGCCTGTGAAAGCTGTTGGGTAACTTTTGCTACAAATGAGGTCCATTGTCACTCTGCATGTGATGGGGCAAACTGAACCTAGGAATTATTTCTTTTAGAAGTGCTTTAGCCACTTCATCTGCCTTCTCTGTCATAGTGGGGAAGGCTTCTACCCAACCAGTGAAAGTGTCTATAAAGATTAACAAGTATTTAAAGCACTGGAAAGAGGGCATCTGAGTAAAATCTATTTGTCAGTCCTCTTCTGGGTAAGTGTTACATCACTGGACTGGGCTAACAAAAGGGGGAGGCTTGAGGTGGCCTCCCAGATGATGGGTGGCACAAAGGGTGCAGGCTTGAGTAACTCTTTTGATTGTATCTGCAAGACTTTCCCTTTAAAAAGTTGGAAAACAATTGTAGACATTGCATCTCTCCCCAGATGGAGAGAATCATGTAACCCTTTAATTATTTTCCATTGGTCATAAAAAGATATAAGCAATTTTTTATCTATGTGCCTTGACCAACTGTCTATTCCCTTAGTTCCCCCTTTGTCTCATGCCCTGGTCTCTTTGAAAGTTGAGTACCTGTGTATAACATTAGAAGGGGTAGGTGATGGGATTAATGCCATTTCATTTATGGGCATCAGGGCTGCTGTTTTTGCTTTCTGATCTGCCCTGTTGTTTCCTCGGGTAATTTGAGAAATTCCTTTTTGGTGCCCTTGGCAGTGAATGACTGCTACCTGTTTTGGTTTTTGTGCCACTTCTGTGAGATGTAAAATCTCAGCCCCATATTTTATAGGGGAATTTGTTGTATTTAAAAGCCCTCTTCCTTTCCAGATAGCTGCATGGGCATATAAAATAAAGAAGGCATATTTTGAGTCTGTGTATATATTTACAATTTTTCCTTCCCCTAGGGTTAAAGCTTAGATTAGAAGTATCAGTTCACCCTTCTGGTCCAAGGTGTTAGGTGGAAAAATGTTTTGCTTCTATGAAACTTTGATAATTCACAATAGCATACCTTATCCTCCTGAGTCTGTTCTTAATAAAGCTACTGCCATAGATAAACCATTTTTTCTCAGGGTTTTCTATAGCTTGACCTCTTAGATCAGGCCTACAGACATACAAGGGTTTTGAGGCAAGAATGTGTTAGTTTTGGGCTTTCAGCAGGCATAAGAATAGTTAGGTTGAGAGTGTGGCAAATTTTGAGGGTTACTTCTGGGGAGTCAAGGAGCAAATCTGGTAATTAGTATGGCAGCCCCCAGTTAGCCATTGGTGACCTTTAACCTCTAAAATCTCTTGCACTTGATGGAGGATGTGGACTTCCAGTGGCTGTCCAAAGGTAATGTTGCCATGCTCCCTATTCACCCCCTTCCACTAATAAAGTAGTGGTAGCTACTGCCTGAAGGCAGCCAGGCCAACCTCAGGCCACAGAATCAACTGTTTGGAAAAATAGTCTGTAGGCTGAGGAACTTCCCTTAGCTTCTGTACCTGGACCCCCAGAGATTTTCCTTTGCTTTTCAGCCATGTAAAAGATGAGTGGCTTTTTCAAACTGGGGAGACCCAGAGCTGGGGCTCTGGTGAGGTCCTGCTTGATATTATTAAAAGTCTCTTCCTGTTCCTCATTCCAAGTAATGGTTCTATATCTGGGCCTTTAGTGACTTCAAATAGGGACTTAGTCATTAGCCCAAATCCTGGAATCCAAATTCTGCTAAATCTTCCCATGCCAAAAAAGTATGGAGATGTTCATTTGTCTTTGGAGAACTTAGGCCTGTAATAGCTTATTTTCTATCTGGAGATAACTGTCTAATTCCAGGGTTTATAACATATCCCAGATATTTAACTTGTTGCTTTGAGATCTGTGCCTTTGTCTGAGAGACTCTGTAACCCTGGGCCCCAAGGAAATTAAGGACTTCAATGGTATTTTGATCTGAGGCCTCCATGGAGGGATTACATATTAATATATCATCTACATACTGTAGAAGAGCCTTCTTTTAGGTATATCTCCCTTAGTTCTCTTCCTAGGGCCTGTGCAAATAAGTGTGGGCAGTCTCAAAAACCCTAATGTAATACTGTCCTGTTGTATTGTTGCATTTGGCCCAAGTAGGTGTTAGTCAGTCCACTTGAAGACAAACAGATATTGTGATGAGGGATGAACTGGTATGAAAAAAGAAAAAAAAGAAAAAAAAAAGAAAGAAAGAAAAGAAAAAGCATCCTTGAGTTTGAGCACAGTAAACCATTTAGCATCCTCAGGGATTGGGGCTTATATGTTATAAGGTTTGGCTTCAACGGGGTGAATAGAGACCATGGCATCATTTACTGCTCTAAGGTCTTGTACCATTCTATATTCCCCATATGACGAATAACTGGCAAAATAGGAGTATTGCACAGAGACTGACAGGGCACCAAGAGGCCATGTTTCAAGAATTTATCTATGAGGAGTTGTAAATCCTTCTTTGCTTCCAACTTTATGGGGTATTGTCTCTTGTCAGGGTAAGCAGCTTCTGGCCTAAGGCTAATTCTTACAGGTTGGGCGTTTATGGCCCTCCCAAGGACTCCTTTGTCCCATACTGAAGAGTTCACTGCTTGTAGAATGTGGTTGGGAATACGACCTTACTCTTCTTCTAGATGGTCTGTCTTAGTCAGAGTCAAGATAAGGGGCTGCTTGGGGCCTCCTAACCATAATATAGCCCCAAGAGACCCTAGAAGGTCTCTCCCCCACTAGTGGGGTAGGACACTCAGGCAATACTAAAAAGTCATGTGAAATCGAAAGCTGCTCAAATTGGCAAGTGAGAGGCCCAGTAAAGTAATGAGTGCACAGCTTTCCATTGACAACAGTCATAGTACAGCTTTTGCAGGAAAGA
Source organism: Kogia breviceps (assembly GCF_026419965.1). Lineage (NCBI taxonomy): Eukaryota > Metazoa > Chordata > Mammalia > Artiodactyla > Physeteridae > Kogia > Kogia breviceps. The sequence continues at coordinate 30,300,889 of NC_081328.1, forward strand.
GGCCCAGCATGAGAAATCAGGACACAGTAAGTGGCTCCCGTATCAATTAAAAAAAATCAAACTTCTTACCTGCCAGGTCAAGGACCACCCAGGACTCCTTGATGGAGATAAACACCCCATAGGGGGGGGTCTACCAGAATCCTCTGGATACCTCAGTCATCCAACATGACCATCTTAGGAGTGGGAGCCCCCCTTCCCCTTTGGGACTGAGGGCAGTCTCACTTCCAGTGGCCTGTTTGTTTGCAGGCTAGGCATGGCCTGGGGGACTCTTCCTGGCATTCTCAGACCAATGGCCAGTTGACTTTCATTTGAAGCATTCTCCCTTGCTGGTCTTGCCTCCATATGGATAGACTTTGTTGGCCCCCTTGGGTTGTCCTGAGGTTGCAAGGTATGCTGACAGCAATGGCTATCAGTTTTGCATGAGCCTTGGACTGTCTTTTCTCATACTGGGTTCTCTCTTCCTCCTCAGCTTGATCTCAATTATTAAATACCCCCAAAGGCCACCTCTAGGAGTTGGGGCATGGGGGTTTGTGAGCCTATTGGTAACATTTTGAGTTTCCACCTAATATCAGGGGTTGACTGGCTGAAAAAGTTTTGGCACAGCAGGTATTGACCTTCAGGTGTGGAGGGGTCAATGTTAGCATATTTTGTAAAAGCCTTCACAAGCCATCCATGAAAGAGGGCTAGATTTTCTTTTTCCTCTTGGGCCACTCCTTTAACCCATTCATAGTTAACTGGCTTTTTGATACACTTTCTCATTCCTTCTAATACATATTGGATCTTGTGCTTCCTGGCCTCTGTTCCCTCTGAGGAATTATAATTCCAACAGGGTCCCTGATTTGTGACTGCATCTCCACCCATAACAAAATGTTTGGGTTAGTCCCTTACAAGCTGGTCAGAATGCCCTTGGGCTATTGCCAAAATTCTGTTTTTCCTCAGGAGTACAAGTATATAGGACTATTTGTACATCCATCCAAGTTAAATCAAAGGCCAGAGTTAGGGCCTGAAACCCTTCAGCAAACGTACTTATGTCTTCAGAAAATCAACCCAGTCTTTGTTTACATTGGGCTAAATGGGTTAAAGAGAAAGGCACAGGTACTCTGATTGTCCCTTTGCCAGGTGCCACTTCCCTAAGAGGGAATATTTTCCCTGATCCTAGGTGATAGGAAGTTCCACCAAGAGTTACCCCAGAAAGACTAGTTTCTCTTTCTTGAGGTAATGGAGGGTTTACAGGGACATGGGGAGCTGGAGTTTGGGATCATCCAGAGGGGTTCAGAGAAGTAGGTGATTCTGGAGAAATGAGTGGCTCCAAAGAAGTAAGGTTACTGTCAAGAGAAGGGGGAGCTCAGTTTCCCTTCTGAGGGCTGGGGGAAGGGATTAGAAGGGGATCATCTAAAATGTCAGGAGAGTTATCTGATTCCTCAGACTTTTTATTACAAGAGCCACATAAGGCAGGATTTTGGTAATGGACCATGAAGGTTTGAACATAAGGAACTTCAGTCTACTTTCCTATCTGTGGCAATAAAGATCCAATTGCAGAATGGTATTATAATTTAGAGACCCATTTTCAGGCCATTTTTCTCCATTCCCCATATTATACAAAGATCAGGCAGTGTTACAGTAGAATTTAAGTTTCTCCTTTCTTAGCCCTTCTATTTTAAAAAGTTTCCAATTTTCAAGGATACACTCCAGAGGTGTTTCTTCTGTCTTGGAAAGGGATCCTACCATGTTGGGTAACCTGCAACCAAGAACAAAAGGGCACTCCTAGAAATAGAGTCTGGTGTCCCAGAAACTAAGCTTTAACCTGAAGGGGTTCAGGGCATTCCCCAAATTCCCTTCAATCTTATTGCTGATGGAGTTTGGACCTTCCTCTACTCCCCCACAGATTTCTAAACAGACGTCCCCAGTACCTTGCATAAGGTGTCCCCACATGTGGCCAGGGGAAAACATTTGAACCAACACAGAACAGTTGCCAGTATTCCCCATAGGAGAGATCTGTCATCTATAGAGCTTATGCACTATGACAAGTCTTCCTACACTGAGGTGTATTCCTCACAATTGAGCATCTACAAAATTAATAATGTGGGCTTCTGGGTAGCAGCCAGCACAGTAGGCTGTCCATAGCAGTGTATAGGCTGCCAAGGCCTGGAGTGAAGGAGGTCCAATAAATGCAAAGATGAACCTGTATAGAAATTGGAGTTGGGTGCTCTGGAAGATGGCATGGGGTTCAAGACCCAGAGGCTGGGAGGGAGAGAAATTCTCATAGTACATTTTTGGACATTGAATGAGGTGAAACCCTATATGCCAGCAGAACCCAAAATCATTTGCCCTATCTGTCTGACAGCTAAGATAAAATTGGGAAGCACCTGATGATTTTATCTGACACAGGCAACAGCAAGTTTGGCAGTGGCAGGGATGCAGTATAAGAATGATGTCCAGGGCTTCCCTGGTGGCGCAGTAGTTGAGAGTCCTCCTGCCGATGCAGGGGGCATGGGTTCGTGTCCCGGTCTGGGAAGATCCCACATGCTGCAGAGCGGCTGGGCCCGTGGGCCATGGCCACTGAGCCTGCACGTCCAGAGCCTGTGCTCCACAACGGGAGAGGCCACAACAGTGAGAGGCCCAGGTACCACAAAAAAAAAAAAAAAGAATGATATCCAGAAAATACTTCCCTAAAAGGACACAGAGCTATGAAGAGAGAAAGAGACTTTGCTTTGTGAATAAAGTGGGAAAGAAAAGCGTAGAGGAAGCTTCCATACAGGACAGAGAGAGACAAAGAGGGAGAGAGACCTCTTGGGCTCCTTCATGGTCAGAAATCATGTTTCTACCAGGTGCCAAAGTAAGCGTCAGCTGTCACCCAAGTGTTACTTGAATCTGCACAGCTTGGGGGTATCCCAGCCACCCTCTGGCGAGGGGAGCCATAATGCAATGGGTGGACCAAGACTATACCCTGTGGGTCTTGAAAAGAATGCCAAGAAGAGAGTGAGAGAAAGAGTACAAGAGCAAAAGTCAGGTGCCTCAAGATGCAGCTGGGCAAAGCCTGCAGTATACCTTGAATTCCAGGGTTTCGGCACCAAAAATGATCTTGGGTGGCCTCTGCCTGAAGTGTCTTGAAGCAGTATCTCCGTTCTCCAACCAGAGACCGAAGACAGACCGCAGCAGTGGGAGTGCCAAATCCTAACCACTAGACCATGAGGGCCAGTGGCTAGTGACAAGACCCTGGCTTGCCTGCTTTGGAGAAAGGAATTTCAACAAAGAGAGTGAAAGTAGTGAACATAATATATAATATCAACAGAAAGTAGTGAAACAAGTGAAGTGTTTATGAGGAGGAAAAAAAGTACTTATGGATAGACACACACAAGGTTTAATTTACAGACTATGAACAGTTAACTAGGAAAGTGATGTTTACTAGAATAGTGAGAACTTTAAAAGCTTGACAGAAAGGTTTCAAAACCATTTTGTTGAAAATGAGAAACCTCTGAAGACTTTGGACCTGGCAACTGAAATAACGGAAGCTGTAATTTAGGAAGATTAGCAAGGTGAATGGGCATCTGCAGAGCCCTGACCCCCTGTGTAACTAGGTTAGTCCCCTGACAATGGAGTTCTCTGTGCTCTTCCTTCTTTGAGGTTGCCTTCAAATATTATTTATGCCCTTGGAATTCTTCCTTCTAGTTAAACATTTTAGATTTATCTCAATAAGCCTGAGTTCATCACATCTTATAGTATTACCTAATAAGAACCATACAGTCCTTCCAATGAGGTCAGTCCTCTATAGTTGGGTCAGATTCTCCAACTCAGGCTCCACTTAGTCCCATCTTCCTTTCATCCTTCATATTCCACAATAAAGTGGTCCCAGAATGCCTTTGAACACAATCAGAATTAATTTTTGGCCAGCTTTGATATATTATGATTCTGTTACTTCTTCTGATTTTGTAGTTAGATTTCCTGAGTCAAGCCAGAAGTAATAGGACTTGACAATTCCTTGGAGAAAGGCACTGTGGTGACCAAGGCAGATATTTAATGTTGCAAATACTTTCATCTTTTCTTATTATCAAATGTTCACTTAAATTGCATGAAATAGAAAAACATGACTTCTTTAAAATTCTATTTTAGAAAGATATCCACTGATTTAGCTGTGTCATAAAAGCAAGAGTGGAACAAACAAATTCTTTTAACCTGAAACAAACAGAAAATGGCTGGTTTCATTTCACTAAGAGATAACTCACATGGGTAGACTCTTAACATTACCTAAAGAAGATTTCTTCATATGAAAACAGTAAAGACATTTTGTTGCACATCATAGATTCTCTGAGAAGTAAGTGTGCCCAGCTTAGTGAAGTTTAATACTATTTATCCACCCTGGCTGTGCTGGATTATTCTATTGTAAGCTGAGTTACACTGGGAACTGCATATTCCAGAACTCACTTCCCTATAATGTTCTGGGTTACAGTCAGACAAGTTGCATGATTTGGAGGAGGAAGGAGTAAAGCAATAGTGATTAATAACCTCTGAAGTTTGTCAATTAGTTAAAGGTAATGAGAGACAGATAACAGATGAGTTGGCTGATTCCAGTTTGTCCAGGTTCTTCTCTATTCAATGTCAAGCTCTTTTCTCAACTTCCACTCTTTCTGTAGTCGGCAGAACTCTATGAAGACCCCCAAATTCTTGCTCCTTGGTGCACTTTTCTTGTATAATGCCTTCCCATTAAGTGTGGGTAGAAACAGTAAATATGATGAAATATCACTTCCACAGTTTGGTTACTAATCAGTTGACTGTGAGTAAATGAAAAGCAAACTCATCTTGGGTAGGCCTGACCTAATCATCCGAGCCTTTAAATAAAGGTGAGTGTCAGAGAGGTTTATACCTACTACCTTTGAAAACATATAATCCATGAATTCTACAGCTGCAATGAAATAAATTCTGCCAACAATCACATAAGAAGAGATCCCATGCCTCAGCGAGACCCCTGACCTTCCTGACCCCTTTATTGTGAGCCTTGTGAGACTCTCAGAGGACCAGGCTAACCTGTGTCCAGACTCCTGACCCATGGAAACTATGAGATAATAAATGTGTATTGTTTTAAACTGGTACATTTGTGCTAATTTGTTACATAGCAAAATATAGCTAATATACCTGCTCACCAAAAGAAACCCCAATCCTATCCCTATCAGATGTCTTGCTGAAAATTCACAGAGGCAATAACCATGAAGAGCAAATAACATTCACAGTCTTCTTTACCAGCACCAGCATCTCTTGGTAGTCTTACTCTAACAGCTGGATTGGCCAGCTTCAATATTTCCCTGAAAATTCCAACTCTCCAAATCCTTCCACAATTGTGTAACGTATGTTTTGTATGATAACTCTTTCATTTTATGATACTCATGGTGGTTCTCCTCCCCTGAACATTGACTGATACAATTATTGGTGCCAGAATGGGTACTGAGAAAATAGAAACTTTAGAATGGGAATCTGGAATTGGTTTTATCATCTGATTAAATTTAAGGACATTAATGACACTATCACCAGTGTTATAGAGCACATTTGTAGCCCAAGGAATTCAGTGACAGTACAAATAATTAAATTATCACCTATAGACATCTATATGCAGGCACACATAGAGGACAATGCTTTGAGTGCTTAGGTAGTTGCTGTCATAAACATTTCTACTTACGATAAAGCATACTGAGATTATCTGGTCAATTATACGTAAGTTAAAGAAATAAAATTATGATCCTGTGGCTTAAATTCCCATTAGAATGTCCAATAAAGGAACAGAAAGCTTTTATAACTGCCCTAAAAGAAAGCCTTATTTCCCATTACAACAGGACAAGATTTCTGAAAAATCAAACCAAGAGTCTAATCCTGTGAGTAACTAAAGTACAATGCAGATCAAATCTACAACCTCACAGGGCTTTTTAATGTTACATTTAGGGTATTGACTTGGAAGGAGCAAGATCTTGAAAATTTGTATGAAGGGATTTAACGGGCAGATTCTACTGAAGCTGAGAACATCACACCCTAAAAATTCTGCTGAGCTTCCTTTCCCAATAGAATCATCAGACCTTGCTCCTTTGTCAGAGTAGGTTAGTCTCCCTGTGGCTGAAGATCCTGCACTGGATTCCACTGAGGTAGTTGCCTGTAGGGGACTGGTGGTCCTCCTCAGGACCTACTCCCATCCTCCGTCATTGCTTCCAGACCCAAGGCCTGGCAGGACCCATAGATTCAGATGCAAAATACGACATTTGAAAAGTAGTCATACACACAAAACAAATTGCAAGATATTTTCAATTTTTATTGAATGGTTAGACCCAAAGTAGTAATCAAAATGGTTGACCCAATATAAATCTTTGATGTTGGCTAATTGACCATATTTTCTTTTGGACTAAAATAGAAGGGCAGCAAAATTAGAGTTTTGACTTATATAAGTGAAAAATTCTAGATCAAAATGAAATCTGTCTTGATTTGTCAAAATAGTCACAGCACCCAATTAATTTCCAGACTTGAGCCAATTTATGGACCCAGAGTCACTTAAGCAAAGAGGAATCCAAGTCTCCCTGAGAAAGAATCCTATATACTGCTAAAAATTTATACTTCAAACATTTCTCATAGTCTTCTCCAGTGTGACCAGTGACCATTTACTAGGGTAACTTGGATAGAGGGGGGAGAAGTTTATGCAGAACTTTCAGGAATTATTGGACAGTTGCTGTGAACTGACACTAATTTCTGGAGAACTAAAATGTGACTGTCATCTACCAGTCAGAGTAGGGGCTTATGGAGACCATGTGATTATGAAGTTTTGGCCCAGGTCTATCTCACAGCGGTCCACCAAACCCAATCTGTTGTTATCTCCTTTATTCCATAACGCAAAGTTAGTAGACAGACTCAGAAACTGACAAAGTCCCCACATTGGTTTCTAGACATACAAGGTGAGGGCTACTTTTGTAGGAAAGGTCATATAGAAGCCACCAGAATTGACTCTACTTGCTAAAAGAGTAAATCAAAGCAATACTGCACTTGGTTGAGTAATTGCAAATATTATTTCTGCCTCCAACGCCTTAGAAGATTCAGGATTAGTGAATCTTACCACATGCCACATGCCTATGCAGATGACAGATTGATCTTTAAAAACAAAAGCAGCTAGTATTGATTTTATCCAGGAGGCCAGGATGGGAAAGTATTAAAATCTATTCCAGCTTAGTTGAGTTAGCCTCATCACACGTGCAAATTCTCATTTATTAAACTGGACCAAGGAGGTTCAGGAGACAGAAGTAAAAATTGATGAACTTAAGCATTGATATCTAGGGGAAAATTCAAGAAGAATCTGCATGTCTATAAAATATAATATAATGGATTTAACATATAAATTATTAATAGTTTACCCTGGCATAGAGCCTTAAAGTATCTGTCACTGCACAAGTGCTCACCAAGATATAAGTACAATGTAATCAGCATATTGAACAAAAATGATGCATGGAATGGAATTATAAAGCCACTTTATTTTGTCTCTCATTGTTTATACTCATTTGTTTAGTGAAGTTTTGTCCTCCCCTGTCCATACAGAAAATTCAGGCATGCCTAAAAATATCACTGATAATTCTTAAGTTATAAAACATTGTTTCAACTTAAGAATTAAAATGTCCAGCTCTATATATGTTCAAAATTCCAAACATCCTTTTTTAAAATTTAATTTAATTTATTTGTTATATAGCAGGTTCTTATTATTTATCTATTTTATACATATATATATATATATATATATATATATATATATATATGTCAATCCCAATCTCCCAATTCATCCCACCACCACCCAAACATTCTTAAGATTAAGGCTTCTGATCTTTCCCTCACCTCTGAATTATTGTTAGAGAAACCCTGTAACAAGGGAAGAAGGTACATTTGGCCTCTTTTCTCCTTCTGCACCATCATTTTATCTCTCAGCCACATCTTGTTAATGAAAATTTCAATTTCTGACCTTTTCAGTTTGAAACATGAAGAATGAAGAGAGAAAAAGAGTTAAGAAACGTCCTTACTTAAATGATGGCTTTTCTCTGGACCTGATAGATATTTAGAACTGACCTTTTCTCCCATGGAATCTTTGGGACAATGCTGGAGCTTTTATACCTTCAGTTTCTTTGATTTCTATTCTAATCGGTCTGGTCACTTATTCAATATCCAGCTTCTGAAAATTAGGTGATGCCCTCTTTTTATATCTGCTGATAGCTGTTTGCTCCTCCAGGCAGCCCTCTGACTCTTTGCCAGCATTATCTTATATTTTCCAGCTATATCTTACCCATCACTGGTCCGTGATTTCTTTCCTCTGATGTATATGGGAAGTACAGGTCACTCAGTGTAACCATTTCTGTGTCTTTTTTTGTCTATGGCCAATCAGGTCATGCCTTACACTATCCATTGCTCAGACAGGAATCAGACAACAGTTCAGTGTTTATATTAACTCTCTGAGTGGTTCCAATGAAACCCCTTTTGCAGGCATATAGTGAAGGGCAGGAAAAACTTACCCTTTTCTTTGAGATGGGCAGGAAAACACAGTGTACAACAGGAGCCCTCCCCAAAATCTCCTTTACAACTTCTCTTTTAATTTTTCTCCTTAGACCTCTTATAGCTGCTTGATGTGGATAAGGAGTTTAGAACTGTATTAAACTAACAAATATTCAGCCACCTCTTTTTGTGAATTGCTCACTATAAGTTGTCATGCTCACTTTGATGTTTGATGTCTTTCGCTTATATCCTAGGAGAAAAGTCCATTGTAAAATATAATTACATAAAGCAATTCAGTTTTTGAATCATTAATCTTTGTCCATCATATGCCTCAATTTTTGACCTGTTCCCTCAACTTCTCTAATTACCAACTTCAGTGTTTAAAGTACAATTATATTCTCTTCTCAACCACTTCAAGTAAATGTATATTTCTTTCAGAAAGTTCATGACATTATAACTATGATTTCTATATCTTAGCTTCATTCATTCATCCAATTTTTAATTAGATCATGTAGTGTACAAGGCACTGTGCTAAACATCAGGACATCAAGGCTCATTAAACTATAACCACTGGCTACAAAGCAATCACACAACTTAGATAAGAATTATAGAGAAGAGTATGTAAGAGCTACTCTAGTCACACAGAAAAAAGGAGTTACCAGAGGAAAGGATGCATAAGCAGAGTTTTCAAAGAGGAATAGAAGTTGAGGAGTAGAGAGCCATTCTAGAAAGAACAGGAAAAATATGCATCCAAGCAGACAGACATGAAAAAGGATGGGATATTAATTAGTTTTGGATGGTTCAGTATGCATGGAACAGAAAATGTGTAAGGTAGGCAATGATGATTGATAAGCTGAACAAGTATACAAAGGATGTAGCTTAAAGGAGTTTGTACATCTGTTGAAGTTTGAAATTTATGTTGAAGGCAATTGGAAATACCACATTTTAGGTGGGAGTGTGCTGTATTAAGATTTAAATTTTAGAAAGATTATTCTGATTAAAGGGCTACTAATAATCAGGAGGGTAATGAAATATATTATGACAAAACATTGACATTCTCTAAAAATAAAGATTTCATACACATAAGTAAAAAGACAAACATTACCAAGGAAAAAAATGAGATGGAGATTCAATGAAAATATATTAATCTTTACTAAAAAATCAGAAAAAGTAAATTTAAAATGAGATACTAATTTTCACCCATAAGACAAAAAGCCAGTAATGTCAGATATGATGAGAATTTGGGAAAATAATTTCTTACAGTTCTGTGGGGGTGAAAATTGGTAGAGCCATTTTGGAAGGCAATTCAGCAGTAGCCATTAAGACTGAAATTGTGCATGTCTGTGAATCAGCAGATCCTCTTCTGGGTATCTCCCATCACAAGTACTCATATGTATGTGCAAGAAGGTTGACATAAAGAAGTCCATAACTGCATTGTATGGAAAAATAAAAATTTGGAAATTATTGTAAAAAGATTCTGTGAGGTACAAATGGGACTTTTCCTTTTTCCTAGAACTAAAATGGACAGATAAGAATCAAAGGTATTACAATTCCTTGCTTTCTCTAAGTACAGAGAACTGCCCAATGGAGGGGGCCAGCCATCTCCCACTGGAGCCTACACTAAGCATTTCAATAGAACAGACACGTGACAACCCCTCCTACCCTATGGTCATATTAGGAGAATTGGGAAGTAAAGAAGAGTTTCTAGGGAGAGGTTCTTCAAGTTTCCATTCCCAGAAAACGAAGAGTCAGGAGAATCGCTGGGAACAGTATGGAGATGTCTACAAGAAAGGGAGATTGATGTATTATCTCTGATTAGATTTCTGCTTAGTTATCAGAGAGACTCTGCTGCAAGTGAAAGGGAACAAATAAGGGAGGGATAGCCAGCTGGGGCACTGACAGTCTGCTCAATTTCCCCATCCCCATAGGTCTAGAAAGTAGATCATGTCTTGGCTCGTTATACCTGGCCGCATGGGTCAGAGAAGGTAGAGAGATTAATCTCTGCTGTCTTGCTGGGACTGCTGCAGTGTGAAGCCATAAGACTGTTGCTTTAGAAGAATGCTGGGAGCTGTTTCTTCTGGGGACAGCCAGCTACCATTCTTCCACAAAGAAATCAGTGAGCTGAGAAAATGCTTACAACCAACCCAAGAGAGGGTCTGCCAGGTTGGGCTTTTAAATAGATGTTGTGTTTTATCCCTCCTTCTCCTCTTAGCCAATACCAGGAGATAGAAGAAGGGAAAGGAAAATTGGGGGCAGAGTGGAGGATGAGGATTTAGAAGTGGTCTATTCTGTCTCCAATCCAAACCCTTTGAATCACATGCTGATCTGGGCACAGGGGTGAGGAAGAGAAAGGAGATATCGCTTTGAATCGAATATGAGATTACAGTGATAAAATGTACCTTACTGAGTCTTAAAGAACTGATGTGATACCAATTTAATAGCAGGCAGTGACTTTACTGACTCAAATTAGTTGTCATTAAGGGGTCCCCACTACCCAGCAGGAGGGGCAGGAGAGAGCTTGGCAAAGCACTGCAATTGTAGTTATTGAGAAAAATAAAACATTCTCATATACTCTTAGAGAACTGAGTATATGAGAATGAGTTTAAAATAAGTATACAAACTAAATGTCCAATAATAAGAGGAAAGATAAATTCATCTGTAGGTACATACACTGTGATTCAGATAACGTATGTAGCATTTCAAACGAATGAAGTGGTTCAAAATTATCAACATGAATATTTCAGAAACATGTTGGCTGGAAAAAAATGTTTAATAACAATATAGCTGCAAGATCATTTTGAATACTTTCCACGGAGATTTTATGTATGTAAATATATATACATATAATTTATATGTAATTTTTAGGAGATGACTCCTTAAATGAATTTTGATTTTTTTACTCAGGGAAGAGATATATGTAAAAATTGAGAGGTCAAAGTCAAGAGGACTCTAGCCTGATATACAACGTGTTTTTTTATTCAAAAGAGACAATTTATTGATATGCTACCTCTATAACATAAACAACTTATAAACATAAAAAAGAGTGAGAGAAATTTTACTAAAATAAAAACAATCATTAATTCTGCATGATGGAATATGAGTGACTGCTATTTTCTTCTTTTTATTTTTCTATATTTTAAGATAACTACCCTCCAAACAGAAGGGAGCAAAGTAAAAGAAAAGAATATGAAAATCAATTCACAAAAGAAGAAATAAAAAATCAACATTCAAAGTGATAATCAACCCATTAGTTACACAAATTCTAATAAAAATAATGAAACATTATTTCCCAACATATTTATTTAATTATAATAATTAAAGTGCTTTTATATAGCAGTTAGGAGTGTGTACTGTCATGTTTCTCTGGACAGCAATTTGGTAAGATGTATTATGAGCCTTTTGAAAAGTTCATGACAATGTATGCATAAAACATTTCCAAAAGATTATTTAGTAAAATGTTAACTGCATTAATCTCAGAGCCTTAAGATAATGGATGATATTTGTTTATCTGTATTAATATGTTTTTCTATAGTAAGAATGTATTATTTATGTCATAAACATATACCTATATGTACACACATATTTGATTTTTCACCTAGTAATTCTCTAAGTAGGAACCCATTGTAAAGGAAAAAATGAAATTTGTTCAAGATTTAGTGCAAAGATATCCATGGCAACATGTACATGACAACAAAAAATTGGGAACAATCTTTATGCTTAACAATAAAAGAATGTTTAAATACATTATAAAATAACCATACAATGGTATAGGAAGTAGCCTTTTATAAAAATAGTATTTTCAAAACACTTTGAACTACATAGGGGAAATTCTTATGACACGGTGTTGTGAGGAATAGAAAAGGAAGACAAATAGAGATGAATTACCAGGTAGTCCGAGGAACCTAACCAAGCTTGAAGTCCACACATTTGTGGAGGCATCAGTCAGCTGGGCTGCATGATTTTTCACAGTTAATATTTAGCACTCCAGTCATAGAAGCACAGAAAATGGGCATCTTCTGGAAAACCAATTAAGTGCTGTTCCAGGGCTTTGAGTTTCAGTACAAGCACATTTGGTGCCCTCAAACAACCATTCGCCAGAAAGCCCAGAAGCCCTTCTGCCATGGGAGATCTTCTACCCAGTAAACTTGCAGTCCTGCTGTCACATGCAGAAGTGTCAAGACTTTGGTGTCTATAGCAGGTCATATCTATGTTTGAGAGTACCTGGAATGACTTTGAGATCTCTCTGACTCAACCCCTTACAGTCTGATTGGCAGAGCTCCTATAGAATCATTATTATTTGAGTATTCTGGAAAACAAGTTCCAAGACCAAATCCATCACCTTCTCTGCCTTGCTTGTATTCAAGCAGATCATTGAAGTCCCTGAAAACTCATTGCCTTATTTGTTGCTTTTGTTGTTGTTTATGCCTCCATACTAATAGATGTGTATGCTAAAGATATTTTAGGTTAAATGAGGACTTTCTGGAAACATGTCTGAATTTCATGAGTCAGAGGGGTTATGAAAACTATAAACTTTCAACTAAAACCTCCTTCACTCCTTTTACGTGACTGTAACATAATAGTCACAATTACCAAATAGCATTTTAAGCCAAGAATACATGTAGCTCTCCAGGTGAATCTTTCTAAAACATATATTATGCTCAGATATCACCTTCAAGGATTTTGATGCAAAATTCTGTGAGACTACTCCCTATTTTAGTACAATTGTGTTAATGGCTAACCTAGTCCCCTTACAATCTCTCTCTCAGAAAGAGATGTATAGCTATTTTCCAGAAGGATGCTTTCTACTATCAGAGCTCTCTTAACTTCAATCTTGCATCAAGGTGCCCAACTGGGCCCTAATTTTATATGAACCATTTCAAGTACATCTAGGTTTTGAACTACCTCTCCTGTCTCAGGATTTAAACAGTATTAGCAGAATACTCAGGTGCTTAAATATCACTCCATGATTCTTCTTTGTTCAATTTCTCATATAGGTGAGCATCACCATCAATGGCACCTATGGCTCTCTGAAGTTGGAGCCATATACTGACTCTATATTTTAGATATCAAAATTACAAAACACTATGGAGAGTATGCACCAGGCTCTGTTTACAAAGAATATTCTAATACATGACATTAATTCTCACATTACTTTCAGTCAAGATTTCCTTTGTGGAACTTTCTGGAATTTTTAAAAAATATTTTCAATCCATGTTTAGTAGAACACACAGATGCAGAACCCAGGGATGTGGAGGGCTGACAGCATTTAATTACTATGAGGTTTCGGTCTGTTAAGCTGTACTTATACTTGTGTAATATTTTTGCTTGGTTACAGACATGCCTGGAAGCTTAAAGCCAAACAGACTGAACCTCTTTTGTCCATGTCTCCATAAACTCATACCTGAATTGCAAGTCTCTTTGACAATAAAACTCTGATGAAGGAAAAGAGTGGTTCAAGGAGAACATGTAGACAGAGAAAAGAGAGAAGCACAGAAGTATAAGAGATTGTACCAACGTCTAGAGCAGAGATGATTTAGGCTTCATGACACAAGATTTTTTAATCTGAGAGGCAGCTTTCAAAGCATCAGAGATCCAAGCTTTGTGTGAAAAATCCAGAGAGAGAAAAGGAAGAGCCCAGGAGAAAGAGAGAGAGATGTGAAGGCCTTTATCCAAGAATTTCTGCCAGAGAAAAGAAGGCACACAGAAAAACAAAAACCTAAAGATGGATTTTCTTTTGAATGCTGTTGGGTACAATACTTATTTGTATTCTTCCTGTTAGGACTCTATCTTTTAAAAAAATATAGCCCAATGAGTTTCTTGGAATGGACAATTGAAAGGATCATTCTTTCCCCCAAAGAACTGTAAACTTCTGCTGGTTAGCTGACAAGTTGATGTTAACTTTTCCTTTGATGTAATGGTAAAAGAATTTTAGATGAGACTGTTGGTAAACACTGAGGTCATCATTATAGTTCTTAGAATAAATATGGAAATATGTCTCAACTCTAAATGCTGCATTACTTACAATAAAAGAATGAGTGTTTTCAAATTATTTACTTATTTTTTTGAGGCTTAAAACATTATTTCTAATCACAAATAATTGAGCCTGATGAACCCCAAAGCTATCACCTATAGAGCTTGTGTTACAACACTGGACTAGATACCTGCTACCAGGGAAAGTGCTTATAGAAAAGTGAGTGGCAGTTGCAAGTGCAGAAAGCAACAGTCTTTGAAATTCAAGGTCTAGTGCAAGGTAAGAGTTGGGGTCAGAGCAAACCCTGTAGCCAGAAATGATCCTTGATGATAATCCCTACATTGAGCCTTTTTTTCCTGAACCCAGCAAATGAAGTTAGTTCCAAATTTGGTATCCCAAGTCTGAATACATAGCAGGTTGCTGCACAGTTTCTCATAATGCTTTCTTTTCCTTTTGGCAATCAGGCTTTATCTGCATAGCATTTGTTAACATAACATTCATGGTCTTGGATTATGGTTTTCTGCTTAAAAGATTTTGAAAATTTAGCAAGTTTTCTTATGATGAATTCTGAAGGTGTGTCCAAGAGTTTCACTTTCTTCCTTTCTGAGGGTCTGTTTTACTATTTTAGGTTCTCTCATCTTTTAATCCAATTCATCCAATATCAGCTCAACATACTCCTGGCCATCTGTGGGAAATTTCCAAGTCCTTTAGATATGAGGCGTTTTCTTTCACAAGATAATTTGCAGAGATTCCATGTCTTTGAGGAAGTCACAAAGATATTGAGTGTAGTTCCCTGTGATATACAGTAGGTCCTTGTTGTTAATCTATTTCATTCATTTATTTATTTTTAACATCTTTATTGGAGTATAATTGCTTTACAGTGGAGTCTCAGTTTCTGCTTTATAGCAAAGTGAATCCACTATACATATACATATATCCCCATATCTCCTCCCTCTTGCATCTCCCTCCCACCATCCCTGTCCCACCCCTCTAGGTGGTCAAAAAGCACAGAGCTGATCTCCCTGTGCTATGCAGCTTCTTCCCACTAGCTATCTATTTTACATTTGGTAGTATATATAAGTCCATGCCACTCTCTCACTTTGTCCCAGCTTACCTTCTCCCTCTCAATGTCCTCAAGTCTATTCTCTATGTCTGCATCTTTATTCCTGTCCTGCTCCTAGATTTTTCATAACTTTTTTTTTTAGATTCCATATATATGTGTTAGCATACGGTATTTGTTTTTCTCTTTCTGACTTACTTCACTCTGTATGACAGACTTTAGGTCCAACAACCTCATTACAAATAATTTCATTTCTTTTTATGGCTGAATAATATTCCATTGTATATATGTGCCACATCTTTTTTATCCATTCATCTGTCGATGGACACTTAGGTTGCTTCCATGTCCTAGCTATTGTAAACAGAACTGCAATGAACATTTTGGTACATGACTCTTTTTGAATTATGGTTTTCTCAGGGTATATGCACAGTAGTCAGATTGCTGGGTCATATGGTAGTTCTATTTTTAGTTTTTTAAGGAAACTCCATACTGTTCTCCATAGTGGATGTATCAATTTACATTCCCACCAACAGTGCAAGAGAGTTCCCTTTTCTCCACACCCTCTCCAGCATTTATTGTTTATAGGCCATCAGCAAAAGATAAAATTTTAAATTAATTAGAACACATTTAAATTTAACACTATAATAATACTATCTCACTCGCTAATATTCTAATAGCTTTCTGGAGTGAAAAAGAAAATTGTAAAATTAGTATAGTAAATTTCTGCTCCTGAAAGATGTTTTCTTCTTATAAAGTCAGCACTGGGCCCTCTCTGAATCACCCAAGGGAGTGGTTTGTGCAGGACTGTGATTATTATTTGTGAGTAGATTGGTATAAAAAATATTATTGATCTAAAATTATATTATTGATCTAACCCAAAAGGCAGAAGTTTGCAAATGAGAACAAGAAAAATAAAGTGGCTTATTACATGTCAAAGAGTAAATTAAGAAAAAAGGGATTAGATTACTACGAACTCCACTTGAAACCACCTCTACTACACAAAGGTGTCCTTTATGTAAGAAGTGAACTGAGATATGAAAATGATGGAAATCAGCAAAGTGAAGGGCCAGAGTTGCTTTTGCAAAGGTTTGTTAGAATAGACCCTTAAAATCTCACATTTCTCCATGTTTCTTAAGCTTTCCTACACAAAGCTTTTAAATAAAGATGTCTCTGTAACAAAAATTGGTTAAAAATATTAACTAATTGAATTTTGGACTCTCAGAGGATGTTTAATAAGTATTCTGAACAATGAAAAAGAGCATATAATTTTTGCCTTGACCTGTTATTCATTTTAATTTGACAAAGCCACTCTTTAAGCCTCTCACGTTGTGGAGCACAGTCTCCGGACGCGCAGGCTCAGCGGCCATGGCTCACGGGCCCAGCCGCCCCGCGGCATGTGGGATCTTCCCGGACCGGGGCACGAACCCGTGTCCCCTGCATTGGCAGGTGGATTCTCAACAACTGCGCCACCAGGGAAGCCCAACAAAGCCACTCTTAACACACAGCTCAAGTAATGCTGAAATGTCAATACATGTCCCTATTCAGACAGATCCTTAATGTGCAGTTAGTTCTTTCTCTACATTTCCATAAGAAAACCATTCAATTTGCTAAAGTGATGACAACCAATGGAAGCTCCAGTCTTTCTACAAGTGAGAAAATCATTAGCTTTTTTCACCAAGTAATTATTGCCAATGCCTCTAGGGTGAGTAGCAAATCCCCTTTCACAAAGCTATTATTACTGCCCTTCAGACGTCAGAGGCATATAAATTGAGGGATAAGGATGACATATTTCAAAGTAAACTTTCAAAGCCCTCTTTGAAAAACTTTATGTAAAATGAAAATTTCCAAAAACCTGAACTTTTATAACTCAGTAAACAGTCAACAGTCATTCCTATTAAAGTCATTCTTAAGGGAGAGTTTGATGAGTGGGAAGAGGAATATTTTTCAGAATTTCTTACTTAATATTTTGATCTCCTCCTAAGCGAGCTCACAGCAAGAAAAGCCCTGTTGCTGGTTAGTGCTTAAATAAAAGTAAGCAACATTAATAACTATAACCTGTATTGCACCCTATAATTTATGAAAAATTAGACAATTTTTCTGGTTTGATATTAACAAAAAACCTGGGAACAAATCTAGAGCTCTTACTACCATCTGTAGATAAAGGTTGGGTTTGAAAATAGGTTATGTACCAACTATGCATTAAATTCTGTTTGCAACAACCTCTGGTACTGATGGGCATCTCTTGACCTGGAACAATATTTCAGTATGACATAGGACCTTACAACTTCAGGCTACAAACCTTTGTTCATTTATCTTACAAAATATTTTGAAACTATGTAGCCTATCATACATTATATTTTCATCTAAAACTTTCTATCATAAGATCAAATAACTGTAATGTATATAATATCTAGCATATTATAAATATTAATATTTTTAAATAAGAGTTTTTTTCTATTTTCAATATATTCAAAAGAACTTAAATATCATTTGGGGTCTGACACATGTCTTTGTCCATTTACATATTACATAAAATAGGTCTTCATTAACATTAAAAATTTTTGTATTGCATTGGAGATGTGGCCAAGATGACAGAGTAGGAAGACCCTGAGCTCACCTTCTCCCATGGACACACCAAAATTACAACTCTTTACTGAGCAACTATTGATGAGAATGACCTCAAGACTAGCAGAAATGATTTTCCACAAGTAAAGATATAAAGAAAGAACCACAGCAAGATGGGTAGGAGGGGCAGAAATGAGGTATAGTCAAAACTCAGACACCCAAGTAGGCAACCCACAAAGAGGAGAATAATCATAATTGCACATGTACTCCCCAAGAATCCAGGGGACAGGACCCCAAACTCAGGGGTCCTGCACTGGGAATAGGAGCCCCCAGAAACTTGGTTTTGAAGGCCAACAGAACTTGTGTACAGGAGGGCTGGAAGACTGTAAGAAACAGGAGACTCTGCTCTTAAGCAGTGCACACAGTATCTCACATGCTTTGAGTCGCAGTGCAGAAACAGTAATTTGAAAAGAGCCTGGGTCAGCTTCATTTGGTAATCTTGGAAAGCCTCCTGGAGAGGCAGGAGGCAACTGGTACCCCTCGTAGGGACACAGAGACTGGTGATAGCCACTTTCGGGAGCTCATTCTACCACAAGGACACTGGTGCTGACAAGAACAATTTTGGAATCCTCTCTCTAGACTAGTAGTGCCCATTGGGGATTTCCTGCCCACCAGTGAGCCAGGAGAAGCCCTGAGATGCCTGATGACCTGCTGCCACCTGCCCCAGGTCCCTCTCACCAACAAACCAGACTACTTGGGCCACATGGCCAGCCATGGCATGACCTGACCCTGCACACTAGCAGGTCAGCAGCCTCAGCACAGGGCAGGGCCTGGCAGCCAACTGGGTCAGGGACCAATCCTACCTACCACCATGTCTACAGTAGGGCCACAAGAGAAGGGCCCATGCATCCCACATACAAAACACCCCTAGAATATGTAGTTCTGGTGACCAGAGGGGAATTTACTGCTGGGTCTATTAGAACATTTCAGACATAAGTCTATTTCTCCTAGATCAGGACATAATCATCCTACACATACATAAAGATAAAGAAAAGAATTAGGCAAAATGAGCAACAGAGGAATATGTCTAATTTTTTCTCTGGATTCTCAAAACTCACACTAGCTACCATCAAGCTGAAACCCTCCCAGATTTCCCTGAAGCCTTCTAAGCTCAAAAATTATCTTTCAATCAATCTTCTTACCATATCATTCCAAACCCAAATTTCCTAGTGCTGATAAATTTATTCATCTTGCTTTTCTAAAACAGAAAACTATAATTTAGCTGGAATCCACATGATGTGGTAAAACATTTTATGATACTGTAGTCAGAAGTTCTGAGTCTTAATCCTGACCTCACCACTTATTATTTCAATATATTTAAGATCCAAGAACACTAGATTCTTTATATAATAGAGATATTAATTTCTGATCCTCCCCTCCAACTGCAAGTTTATCAAAGTCAGTTTTAAGGCTAAAACAAACTTTATAATCCTCTGGCTAAATAGCCTCATCCTACAAATTTGGAACAAGGAGCATAAAGATGTGAGTTCACTTACACAGTCATATTGGTACTTACAGGAAATAAGAAGTGATACTGGGCACAGCTGTGTTGTCTTCAAGCCACATCTTGGATATAGTTCTGTTCTACCTGTCTTTCATTCCTCTTGAACCAGCAGGCTATCCATGGCATCATCATGATGATAGCTGAAGCTCAAGAGTTTAAGCCCAACCATTTTCAGAACCCAAAAACATGTAGGTATCAAGGCAAAGATAATAGCTTCACAACAATGATCAAGCCTGAACAGGGTGAGGCTACTTATGAATATTGATGGCATGAGAATATATAATTAGATTAATTTTACTACTCTTAAGTCCATTATTATACTCCCCAAAATAGAGAGTTGTGTAGAATAGTGTCATGAAATATATCTAATACTTGTTCATTTCCTTTGATTATTGAGAGAAAAAAATCAAGGCTCAAGATGGTGTTTTTAATCTGTTCAGGCTACTATAACAGAATATCATAGACTAGGTTACTTATAACACTTCTGGGGACTGGGAAGTCCAAGGTCTAGGCACTAGTAGTGTCTGGTAGGGACCCACTTCCTGGTTCAGAGATAGTTGTCTTCTCACATTAACTTCACATGATGGAAGGGACAAGGGATATTTCTGGGGTCTCTTTTATAAGGGCAATAATCCCATTTATGAGGGCTCAATCTTCATGACCTAGTCACTTCCCAAAGGCCCTACCTCCTAGTATAATCAAGTTGGGGGTTGTTTCAACATATGAATTTTGGGGGAACACTAATATTAAGTCCAGCAGGGCACAAGGTAGTGTGTTTCTTTTCTGAAAATGAAGTGCTAAAGCCAGGGGATATTGGCAGTTCAATACAAGAGGAAACTGACCAGACAAAATAGCTAGACCCAAATTTATGTTGTCAATTCAAGGGTTCAGGTCAGAGAACATAAATAGATTTTGACTCATATACCTACTCTGATTGATTTGAAATGATATCATAGATTTCTGGATTGAGAAGGATTTTGTGGTTATACTTATGTTAAGTGGAAAATAAATCCATCATCAATTACTGATAGCAGTTGTGGACATGACAGCATAAGTGATGTGGTCTAGAAAGAGGCCAGGAGGCCAAATGGAAACACACTGGGTTTCAGGGAACCAAAAAAAAAAAAAAGGCTGAAGTGTATCAAGTCAGAAGAGGTAAAACAGAAATTGTCATCCAAAATTCCCAAGAGTTACCTTTCTGAAATTTTAATTTTTAAAAGATGGCCTAGATAAGAGTTCCTGGAGAAGACCAGGTAGACACATTTACATCTGAAGGGTAAAGGAAGAGAAATACAAGCTTCTCCTAGAAGGATTTTTGTTCCCTTAAAGCCAGATTTTTTTTAATGCTTACAAGCCTCTTAAGATAAATAGGGGAGTTTGGGGGAATGGTAAAAAGGATTAATAGGTTTTGAGTTGTTTCTAGAGCCACACTTATGGTCCTGTAAAGACTAGATTTGTAAAACAAGGACAGTTGTTTTTAATTCCTCCAAGAATCAGGTTGCTGTCTAAATGCCCAAATGATAGCAAAGGACTGACATACCTATCCACCAATGTTAGAAGCAGCCTGGAGCTCTGACTGGCAGGCCAAGACTGTCCCAGCATGCGTCCCAGCCCACACCAGGTGCCCATTTGAGCCCCTCTTGCTGAAGTATTTCTCCCCACTAGGGCCATGGTGCCATTGCCAGGAAACAGTACATACTTCGAGGGAAAATAACCAGCTCAGACCTGACCCTCAGGGCTTCTGGTCCAGCATCTTGGGACCCGACCCCATCCCTGACAGAATGTTGATGGCCACTTAGCATAGGAGAAGCCCCAGCTCACACCTGGCTCTGGATTCTAACCCCTCAATCTCCAGCCCTACCTCTCACCAATGTTATACCTGCCAGCATACCCTGGGGGAAAGTTTGGTTCATGTTCACTTCAAATCCATCTCTCCTGCCTAAACCACTGGGCATGTGCAGACTACACAGGGATGCCTCCACTCGAGGACACTCCTTCAAGATCAGGAAAAGTAACTTTTTCACCTAATTTCACAGGGGGAGAGAAAGTTAAACAAAATGAGAAGACAAGGATTTGTTTCAAATGAAAGAACAAGAAAAACAAATAATGAAACAGAAAAATAATTGACAAGCTAACGAATTCAAAGACTAGTAATAAGAATGTTAACAGAACTTAGGAAAAGAATAAATGAGAACAGTGAGAATTTGGACATGGTACTAGGAACTACAAAATATAACAAAGAACCACTCAGAGTTGAAGAATACAATAACTGAAATGAAAAAAATACACTAGAAATAATTAACAGCAGACTGTGACACAGAAGAATACATAAGCAATCTGGAAGATAGAATAATGGAAATTACCTGATCAGAACAGCAAAAAAAAACCTTTTTTTTTTTTTTTTTAATGAGAGTAGTTTAAGGACCATCTGGGAAAACATTAAGCATACTAATGTTGACACAAGTTTGTGTGCCCAATGCACAGAGAGGCCAGACAAACTGAAACGTTGGCATTTGGAGCAGAGAAAGGTTTATTGCATGGCCATGCAAGGAGATGGGTGGCTCATGCCCTAAAATCCCCGAGCTCCTCAAAGTGTTTTGGTAAAGAATTTTAAAAGCCAGATGAGGGAGGGGGGTTGCAGGGTATGTGATCAGCTCATGCACAATTCTCTTATTGGCTGATGGTGGGGTAACAGGGTGGTATCACAGGGGTTAACATTATCAGTCCTTAGGCTCCAGGAGGCCTGGGCCTATGTGTTCATTGTCATCAAGTAGTTAACATCTTCCATTTGGTGGGGTGTTTTCACATCTGTAAAGCAACTGAGGAAATGTATATCAAATACTGTTATCTAGGAACTTCAGAGGGGTAATGGGGGAAAGGCCTGTCCCAGGAATGACCCATAGGGTCCTGCTCAGTTACAATTCCCCCCTTTTCTGATACTCCTCAATCTTGAGGAGAACAAGGTTTGAACTAGAAAAGGAGTAAAGGTTCAGATAAGGGGGTTAATCATAAATTGACAGAAGTACCCACAGGGTCCTGTTCAGTTACAAGTCCAGCAGATGTTGCTTTGAGAATGGCTGGTGGTGTATGAGTCTGACAGCTACTCCATTTTTACTTCCAAATGCATTTCTCTCCTCAATGGCCAAAGCAGATATCATCATTAGTGATTTTAATGCTTGTCTAGATATGAGAAGATACAACAATTTGGGCTCATAAAATCTTCTGAAAATATCTAACTATCTAAAGACCTGTTCTGCATTTTTCCCAGAGCACAGAGTGCCTCATTCCTGATCTTCCCCCTGAATTCTTTTCAGGTGGTATTGAAGGTCAGCAGCTGCTGTGGAGAGGTAGGTGGAAAGTGCCAATTTTTAATTGTCAGGGCCCCTTCATGGTCATAAATTTGACTATGGTTTTGGGGACATTGCATGACCATTTTGTTCCACAGTGCTAGGAATGCTCATTCCCAGGTCTGGTGAAGATTTTATTGATAGGTCACTCAATGTGCTTATCCCTGAACTAGCCCTAATTAACAGTGCCAAAATTCTCTGGACCACCTATTTTACTAGTCTCTCATTGTTTCTTCCCATATCTAGAGTTATGCTATTACAATCATTGATCTCATATGGAACTATATATCATTATTTTATCAGAGGCTCAGTCACACATTTGTTAATGTGAGAAACAATTTCATAAAACAGGCAATATAGGTCATAAGTTGTTGCAAATATCACCTCATTTCACCAGACTTGGAGAGGGGGTGATATGTTAATTTCTTCTTTCTTGCAGCCATTCACAAGTGGGTTGGGTCAGGATGCTCACTGTGAGTGGAATAGTATTTTAGTTTAACATTCAAGCATGGAGGCAGGGTTCCCTAAGATGGGCCATTACATATACTTTAAGCTATAGGCAACATCCATTTAGTGATTAAATTGTAGCAAAAGCAATAAAATACAATGTTTAAAGTAAAAGAAAGCGATATAATATGGAATCAGATTTGTTATTCCCTATTACAATTCCCCACTGTCAATGTCCATTCCACAGTCTTGTGGGAAAGAAGTGATGACTGCTCTTGGCTACTTCCTACTATACAGGGGCAATGAAGGTTGATTGTGGAATGGAATTGATCAGGCTTGGACAGGGAATATTCCTTAGAATCTTTAATAAATAGCACAATTCTCTTTTCTTCTTTATAATTATTTGAACCTGATGAAACCCCTTAGCCCTGTTGTTATCTAATTTATTTTTGGACTTAGACTTTTGGTTCCAGTTCCCATTCCTATCTATTAATATTAACTTTTTGACTGTGTCATAACTATACTTAGGGGGAAAGATTTCCTTACATCTGGAAAAACACAGATTAAAAGCCAGTAATATTTCAGGCAAAACCAAAAAATTATAACCATATTCATCAGTTTACTCAGTCCTGTATAATTAATTCTTTTTACTAACAGTTTTATGAAATCAGAGTTTCCATTAGACTTTTAAAATATCTTACCTAGTTTAGCAGTATGGTTTAAAAGTTATCAAAATACTGCTTTTGTCAAAACATCCTTTTCATGACTCTTTTTGAAGATGTGGCAATTTCACAAAGCATCAGCTTAGCTGCTTATGAATGATAAATGTCTTTAAAAAGGCAAGGTTAGGGCTTCCCTGGTGACGCAGTGGTTGAGGGTCCGCCTGCCGATGCGGGGGACGCGGGTTCGTGCCCCGGTCCAAGAGGATCCCACGTGCCGCTGAGCGGCTGGGCCCGTGAGCCATGGCCGCTGAGCCTGGGCGTCCGGAGCCTGTGCTCCGCAATGGGAGAGGCCACAACAGTGAGAGGCCCGCAAAAAAAAAAAAAAAAAAAAAGGCAAGGTTAAAGATTTAATTACAATACTTCTCGACAAAGAAGCTTATCCAAGTTGTTGTGACATACAACATTTTACAATAACAACTAAAATTATAACATTATACCAGGACATATCCAAATTTCAGAAATGTTATATAATTCCTAGAGTGTCTATATTAATAACATTTATTCATACCATATAATCTGAAGAGGCTTATCAATCATTTGACAATGCTTTCCAAGTAATTTAACATACCAACCAATCTTAGTTTAATTTTCTTCCCCCCTGAGGTGCCTCAGAGACCCTCTGAAGCATCCCCAAACTAGCTGACATCAAAGAACTTTAATTACAATTTGATAGGAAGCTCATCAAACACATCAAAATGTTTTAAAAACATTTGGTCAGGTCACAGGTCACTGTGAATATTTAAAAACAAATATAGATCACTTAAAGGCAAGGAAGTTTACACAATTTCTTATCAAAGACAACATTCTAAGTAAACATTTCCTCTTAGCAGAGAGGAACGAAATCTAGTCCTGCACCAGTCTATTTTTAATAACAAAATCCATTTACCCAATTAAGTTTCATCTAATCGCAGCCCAACCATGCATAAAACTCCTTTTTACTCAAAATATATATCCCAATTTCCTACTGTATAGTGAAATGTTTTCTTTATTATTTATACTAGCTTTAATTACATATTTAAATTAGAATCCCTGACTCTTAAAAACCTTAATTTTTAGTGAAAACCAAGAGGTAAGTAATTGTTACCAAAATCTGGAGAGAGTATTTTAGATAATTTATTTTAATTTTTATTTATTTTTTTAACATCTTTATTGGAGTATAACTGTTTCACAATAGTGCGTTAGTTTCTCCTTTACAACAAAGTGAATCAGTTATATATATACATATGTTCCCATATCTCTTCCCTCTTGCATCACACTCTCTCCCACCCTCCCTATCCCACCCCTCTAGGTGGTCACAAAGCACAGAGGTGATCTCCCTGTGCTATGCGGCAGCTTCCCACTAGCTATCTAATTTACATTTGGTAATGTATATATGACCCTGCCACTCACTCACTTCGTCACAGCTTACCATTCCCCCTCCCCATATCCTCAAGTCCATGCTCTAGTAGGTCTCTGTTTTATTCCCATCCTACCACTAATCTCTTCATGACATTTTTTTTTTCTTAGAGTCCATATATATGTGTTAGGCTATGGTATTTGTTTTTCTCCTTCTGACTTACTTCACTCTGTATGACAGACTCCAGGTCTATCCACCTCATTACAAAATAACTCAGTTTCATTTCATTTTATGGGTGAGTAATATTCCATTGTATATATGTGCCACATCTTCTTTATCCATTCATCTATTGATGGACACTTAGGTTGCTTCCATGTCCTGGTTATCATAAATAGAGCTGCAAAGAACATTTTGGTACATGACTCTTTTTGAATTATGGTTTTCTCAGGGTATATGCACAGTAGTGGGATTGCTGGGTTGTATGGTAGTTGTATTTTTAGTTTTTGAAGGAACCTCCATACTGTTCTCCATAGTGGCTGTATCAATTTACATTCCCACCAACAGTGCAAGAGTGTTCCCTTTTCTCCACACCCTCTCCAGCATTTATTGTTTCTAGAGTTTTTTGATGATGGCCAATCTGACCAGTGTGAGATGATATCTCATTGTAGTTTTGATTTGCATTTCTCTAATGATTAATGATGTTGAGCATTCTTTCATGTGTCTGTTGGCAATCTGTATATCTTCTTTGGAGAAATGTCTATTTACTTCTTCTGCCCATTTTTGGATTGGGTTGTTTGTTTTTTTGTTATTGAGCTGCATGTGTTGCTTATAAATTTTGGATATTAATCCTTTGTCAGTTGCTTCATTTGCAAATATTTTCTCCCATTCTGAGGATTGTCCTTTGGTCTTGTTTATGGTAACCTTTGCTGTGCAAAAGCTTTTAAGTTTCATTAGGTCCCATTTGTTTATTTTTGTTTTTATTTCCATTTCTCTAGGAGATGGGCCAAAAAGGATCTTGCTGTGATTGATGTCATAGAGTGTTCTGCCTATGTTTTCCTCTAAGAGTTTGATAGTGTCTGGCCTTACACTTAGGTCTTTAATCTATATTGAGTTTATTTTTGTGTGTGGTGTTAGGGAGTGTTCTAAATTCATACTTTTACATGTAGCTGTCCAGTTTTCCCAGCACCACTTATTGAAGAGGCTGTCTTTTCTCCACTGTATATCCTTTCCGTCTTTATCAAAGATAAGGTGACCGTATGTGTGTGCGTTTATCTCCGGGCTTTCTATCCTGTTCCATTGATCTATATTTCTGTTTTTGTGCCAGTACCATACTGTCTTGATTACTATAGCTTTGTAGTATTGTATGAAGTCATGGAGCCTGATTCCTCCAGCTCCACTTTTCGTTCTCAAGATTGCTTTGGCTATCCAGGGTCTTTTGTGTTTCAATACAAATTGTGAAATTTTTTGTTCTAGTTCTGTAAAAAATGCCAGTGGTAATTTGATAGGGATTTCATTGAATCTGTAGATTGCTTTGGGTAGTAGAGTCATTTTCACAATGTTGATTCTTCCAATCCAACAACATGGTATATTTCTCCACCTATTTGTATCATCTTTAATTTCTTTCATCAGTGTCTTATAGTTTTCAGCATACAGGTCTTTTGTCTCCTTAGGTAGGTTTATTCCTAGATATTTTATTCTTTGTGTTACAATAGTAAATGGGAGTGTTTTCTTAATTTCACTCTCAGATTTTTCATCATTAGTGTATAAGAATGCCAGAGATTTCTGTGCAATGATTTTGTATCCTGATATGTTTCCAAATTCATTGATTAGCTCTAGTAGTTTTCTGGTAGCATCCTTAGGCTTCTCCATGCATAGTATCATGTCATCTGCAAACAATGACAGCTTTACTTCTTCTTTTCCTATTTGGATTCCTTTTATTTCTTTTTCTTCTCTGATTGCTGTGGCTAGAACTTCCAAAACTATGTTGAATAAGAGTGGTGAGAGTGGACAACCTTGTCTTGTTCCTGATCTTAGTGGAAATGGTTTCAGTTTTTCACCATTGAGAACAATGCTGGCTGTGGGTTTGTCATATATGGACTTTAATATTTTGAGGAAAGTTCCCTCTGTGCCTACTTTGTGCAGGCTTTTTATCATAAATGGGTGTTGAATTTTGTCAAATGCTTTCTCTGCATCTATTGAGATGATCATACGGTTTTTCTCCTTCAGTTTGTTGATATGGTGTACCACATTGATTGATTTGCGTATATTGAAGAATCCTTGCATTCCTGGAATAAACCCCACTTGATCATGGTGTATGATCCTTTTAATGTGCTACTGTTGGATTCTGTTTGTTAGGATTTTGTTGAGGATTTTTACATCTATGTTCATCAGTGATATTGGCCTGTAGTTTTCTTTGTGATGTCTTTGTCTGGTTTTGGTATCATTGTGATGGTGGCCTCATAGTATGAGTTTGGGAGTCTTCCTCCCTCTGCTATCTTTTGGAAGTGTTTGAGAAGGATAGGTGTTAGCTCTTCTCTAAATGTTTGATAGAATTCGTCTGTGAAGCCATCTAGTCCTGGGCTTTTGTTTGTTGGAAGATTTTTAATCACAGTTTCAATATCGGTGTTTGTGATTGGTCTGTTCATATTTCCTATTTCTTCCTGGTTCAGTCTCAGCAGGTTGTGCATTTCAAGAATTTGTCCATTTCTTCCAGGTTGTCCATTTTATTGGCATACAGTTGCTTGTAGTAATCTCTGATAATCTTTTATATTTCTGCAGTGTCAGTTGTTACTTCTCCTTTTTCATTTCTAATTCTGTTGATTTGAGTCTTCTCCCTTTTATTCTTAATGAGTCTGGCTAATGGTTTATCAATTTTATTTATCTTCTCAAAGTACCAGCTTTCACTTTTATTGATCTTTGCTACTGTTTGCTTCATTTCTTTTTCATTTATTTCTGATCTGATCTTTATGATTTCTTTCCTTCTGCTAAATTTGGGGGGTTTTGTTCTTCTTTCTCTAATTGCTTTAGGTACCAAATTAGGTTGTTTATTTGAGATGTTTCCTGTTTCTTAAGGTATGATTGTATTGCTATAAACTTCCCTCTTAAAACTGCTTTTGCTGTCTCCCATAGGTTTTTGGTTGTCGTGTCTCCATTGTCACTTGTTTCTAATTATTTTTTGATTTCCTCTTTGATTTCTTTAGTGATCACTTTGTTACTAAGTAGTGTATTGTTTAGCCTCCATGTGTTTGTATTTTTTACAGATCTTTTCCTGTAATTGATATCTAGTTTCATAGCATTGTGGTCAGAAAAGATACTTGATACGATTTCAATTTTCTTAAATTGCCAAGGGCAGATTTGTGACCCAGTATGTGATCTATCCTGGAGAATGTTCCATAAGCACTTGAGAAAAATGTGTATTCTGTTGTTTTTGGATGGAAAGTCCTATAAATATCAATTAAGTCCATCTTGTGTAATGTATCATTTAAAGCTTGTGATTCCTTATTTATTTTCATTCTGGATGATGTGTCCTTTGGTGAAAGTGCGCTGTTAAAGTCCCCTTCTATGATTGTGTTACTGTTGATTTCCCCTTTTATGGCTGTTAGTATTTGCCTTATGTATTGAGGTGCTCCTACATTGTTTGCATAAATATTTACAATTGTTATATCTTCTTCATGGATCGATCCCTTGATCATTATGTAGTGTCCTTTTTGTCTCTTGTAATAGTTTTTATTTTAATGTCTATTTTGTCTGATATGAGAATTGCTACTCCAGCTTTCTTCTTATTTCCATTTGCATGGAATATCTTTTTCCATCCCCTCATTTTCAGTCTGTATGTGTCCCTAGGTCTGAAGTGGGTCTCTTGTAGACAGCATATATATGGGTCTTGTTTTTGTATCCATTCAACCAGTCTGTGTCTTTTGGTGGGAGCATTTAATCCATTTATATTTAAGGTAATTATCAATAAGTATGTTCCTATTACCATTTACTTAATTGTTTCTAGTTTGTTTTTGTAGGTCTTTTCCTTCTCTTGTGTTTCTTGCCTAGAGAAGTTCCTTTAGCATTTGTTGTAGAGCTGTTTTGGTGGTGCTAAACTCTCTCAGCTTTTGCTTGTCTGTAAAGGTTTTAATTTCTCCATCAAATCTGAATGAGATCCTAGCTGGGTAGAGTAATCCTGGTTGTAGGTTTTTTTCCTTCATCACTTTAAATATGTCCTGCTACTCCCTTCTGGCTTGTAGATTTTCTGCTAAAACATCAGATGTTAACCTTCTGGGGATTCCCTTGTGTGTTATTTGTTGTTTTTCCTGTGCTGCTTTTAATATGTTTTCTTTGTATTTATTTTTTGACAGTTTGATTATTATGTGTCTTGGCGTGTTTATCCTTGGGTTTATCCTGCATGGGACTCTGTGTGCTTCCTGGACTTGATTGACTATTTCCTTTCCTATATTAGGGAAGTTTTCAACTATAATCTCTTCAAATATTTTCTCAGTCCCTTTCTTTTTCTCTTCTTCTTCTGGGACCCTTATAATTCGAATGTTGGTGCCTTTAATGTTGTCTCAGATGTCTCTGAGACTGTCCTCAGTTCTTTTCATTCTTTTTTCTTTATTCTGCTCTGCAGTAGTTATTTCCATTATTTTATCTTCCAGGTCACTTATCCGTCCTTCTGCCTCAGTTATTCTGCTATTGATCCCATCTAGGGTATTTTTCATTTCATTTATTGTAGTGCTCATCATTGTTTGCTTCCTCTTTATTTCTTCTAGGTCCTTGTTAACTGTTTCTTGCAATTTGTCTATTCTATTTCCAAGATTTTGAACCATCTTTACTACCGTTATTCTGAATTCTTTCTCAGGTAGACTGCCTATTTCCTCTTCATTTGTTAGGTCTAGTGTGTTTTTATCTTGCTCCTTCATCTGCTGTGTATTTTTCTGTCTTCTCATTTTGCTTACCTTACTGTGTTGGGCGTCTCCTTTTTGCAGGCTGCAGGTTCATAGTTCCCGTTGTTTTTGGTGGCTGTCCCCAGTGGCTAAGGTTGGTTCAGTGGGTTGAGTAGGTTTCCTGGTTGGGGGGACTAGTGCCTCTGTTCTGGTGGATGAGGCTGGATCTCGTCTTTCTGGTGGGCAGGTCCACGTCTGGTGGTGTGTTTGGGGATGTTGGTAGCCTTATTATGATTTTAGGCAGCCTCTCTGCTAATGGATGGGGCTGTAGACCTGTCTTGCTCTTTGTTGGGCATAGGGTGTCCAGCACTGTTCATTGCTGGTCCTTGAGTGAAGCTGGGTCTTGGTGTTGAGATGGAGATATGGGAGATTTTCGCCGTTTGATATTGTGTGGAGCTGGGAGGTCTCTTGTGGAGCAGTGTCCTGAGGTTGGTTCTCCCACCTCAGAGACACAGCCCTGATGACTGGCTGGAGCGCCA
The DNA here is from genome assembly GCF_026419965.1 of Kogia breviceps. Classification (NCBI taxonomy): domain Eukaryota; kingdom Metazoa; phylum Chordata; class Mammalia; order Artiodactyla; family Physeteridae; genus Kogia; species Kogia breviceps. Next base: position 30,331,807 of record NC_081328.1, read on the forward strand.
AGAGCCTTTAATCCACATGGCTCAAAATAAAAGGGAGAAAAAATAGAAAGGAAAGAAAAGGAAGGAAGGAGTGAAGGAGGAACGGAAGGAAGGATGGAAGAAAGGAAGGGAGGAAGGAAGAAAGGAGGGAAGAAATGAAGGAAGGAAGAAAGCAAGAAAGGAAGGAAGGAACAAGGAGAGGAAGAAAGGGAGGAAGGAAGAGAGGAAGGAAGGGAAGATGGAAGGGAGGAAAGAAGGGAGGAAGGAAGGAAGAAAGGAGGGAAGAAAGGAAGGAAGAAAGGAAGAAAGAAAGGGAGAAGACAAAATAAAGTAGGATAAATATAGTTATTAAAATAACAAATAATTATTAAGAAGAAAAATTTGTATTAAAAAAAAAAACGGGTTGGTCTAACCCTAGGACAAATGGTGAAAGTAAAGCTATACAGACAAAATCTCACACAGCAGCACACACATACACACTCACAAAAAGAAAAAAGAGGAAAATAATAGTATATCTTGTTCCCAAAGTCCACCTCCTCAACTTGGGATATTTCGCTGTCTATTCAGGTTTTCCACAGATGCAGGGCACTTCAAGTTGATTGTGGAGTTTTAATCTGCTGCTTCTGAGGCTGCTGGGAGAGAACTCCCCCTCTCCTCTTTGTTCGCACAGCTCCTGGTGTTCAGCTTTGGACTTGGCCCCACCTCTGAGTGTAGGTCGTCCGAGGGCGTCTGCCCTTCGCTCAAACAGGACGGGGTTAAAGGAGCAGCTGATTCGGGGGCTCTGGCACAGGCCGGGGGGAGGGAGGGACACGGATGCGGGGCAAGCCAGCGGCGGCAGAGGCCGGCGTGACGCTGCACCAGCCCGAGGCGTGCCGCACGTTTTCCTGGGGAAGCTGTCCCTGGATCCCGGGACCCCGGCAGTGGCGGGCTGCACGAGCTCCAGGGAGGGGCGGTGTGGTGACTGACCTGTGCTCTCACACAGCCCTCTTGGTGGCGGCAGCAGCAACCCTAGAGTCCCCCACCCGTCTCTGCTGTCCGTGCCCACAGCCGCGGCTCGCGCCCGTTTCTGGAGCTCCTTTACGCGGTGCGCTTAATCCCCTTTCCTCTCGCACCAGGAGACAAAGAGGCAAGAAAAAGTCTCTTGTCTCTTCGATAGCTCCGCGCCCGTTTCTGGAGCTCCTTTAAGCGGTGCACTTAAACCCCTCTCCTCGCGCACCAAGAAGCAAAGAGGGAAGAAAATGTCTCTTGCCTCTTCAGCAGCTCCAGACTTCTCCCGGGCTCCCTCCCGGCTAGCTGTGGTGCACTAACCCCTTCAGGCTGTTTTCACTCTGCCAACTCCAGACCTTTCCCTGGGATCCAACTGAAGCCCTAGGCTCAGCTCCCAGCCTCCGCCCGCCCCGGAGGGTGAGCAGACAAGCCTCTAGGGCTGGTGGGCTGGTGAGTGCTGCTCGGCACCGATCCTCTGCAGGAATCTCTCCGCTTTGCCCTCCGCACCCTGTTGCTGCGCTCTCCTCCCTAGATACTTTTTAGAATGTAACTATTCCTATAGAGTTTACCTAAAAGCTCTTGTCTCATTTGCATTTAATTCACTCATAAAAATTTCATCATACCAAGTTATTTTTCTTGCTGACAAATTTGCAACTGATACAACAAGATTTCATTTAACTTCTATTAAACCTATGTACAGTAAAAGTGTTATACTCAATGTTGATGACTCTAAAGATATGTCTATATTAATTAGATCAACAAACAAACTGACCTTAATACCAGGTATTAACGTAATAGAGTATTCCCCTATTCAGTGAACTTGAAGCTCATTTTGTCTAGCTTATTTTATATTTAATTTGTAAGCACTTAAAGTCATTTAAATAGAGCTCTTTATAAATTCAATTTTGACAATACTTTCACAAAGTAAAGATATCTCATATGTATAAAGTGTAGACAGACTTATAAACAAACAATATTAGAGATCTCTTAGCTTCACTTAAAGAAAAACTCAGTTATGAAACAGGTATTACAATATAAACTTACTAGCTTAGAAAGAACAGTTGGAATACATTAAAGTTGCTTGCTCAGATGACTAGGCTCTATTATTTGTTCTTGATGATATCTTATGAAGCTTATGAATTAAAGTTCTACTGAGAGTGCATTCCCAGAAGTTTTGAGAGGTTTTTTTTAATGTTATTCCTGCATCCCTCTTTTTTTTCTTCAGTTCCATGAAACACAGATTGATTAGCTAAACTCCAGAGACCCCAGGTAGACCATATACATCTCAAAGGCACAGTAAGAGAAATGCAAATTCCTCTTCTAACTACTTATATAAAATCTAGCCATCTTGGGCTGTTTTCAGGGAACTTTCTTTTTTCCAGTTGCCAAATATCCACCTCAGTTTAAACAAACAAATAACAGTAAGAGACAATAACACATATCATCCACTCACTTTCACATGTCCCTCTTTCAGCAAAACCAGGAAGAGAAAAAAGGATTCAGACTCAGGTACTGAGACACTCATACACATACACACACACACCCAAGATAAAAGCAATTGCTGGGGTGATGGTGATGAGATGAATTGGGAGATTGGGATTGACATATATACACCAATATGTATAAAATAGATAACTAATAAAAACCTGCTATATAAAAAATAAATAAAAAATTTTTAAATGACACAAAAAAAAGAAATTAAAACAATCCAGGCAAGAGAAGGAAGACATTAATTTTGGCAGTTCTTAAAACACTATACCAGCTTTCCAGTGTCAGCTATTTTTAATCAACTCACTTTTTAAAACAAAAACTTCCAAATAAAACCTTTATATCATTACCAAAAATGAGAAATATGTGTGGCTTGTCATAAATAAAAGATAACAGTAAATATATGAATCCCAATCTCCCAATTTATAAAAGAATCTAAAAAAGGTTGGATATATGTATATGTATAACTGATCACTTTGCTGTACAGCAGAAACTAACACAACATTGTAAATCAACTCTACTCCAATAAAAATTTAAATATATATACGTATATAAAACAGTAAAAAAAAAAGCAATTGCAAAAGACCCACTTCGATATAATAGTTGAGCCATTAGGGGTCTTTGCTCTCCAGATATCAGCAAGTATTAAGGCATTTTCTTTCATTTAGGGTGCATAGCTAAAGATCTCTTAGTTTGGCAAAAGTACCTGGGGGACTCTAAGATGGAACAGAGCTCTGCTCATCCATACTTAATTATTCACAGACATTGTTATCAAATATCAAGCAAACAGCAATTCAAATCAGTCTCTCAAGGTCACAGTTCCCTAGCCCCAAAAAAGGAAGTTTCCTAACCAATGCCCAATTGGAGATGAAGACAAGTAAATGACCAAGGCTAGTTCAAAAAGGGAAAATCCCAACCAATGCTCTGCCACAGATGAAACCAGTGCCATAGGAAAGGATACACTGGTGTCATCACACATGAGCTCTTTTATTCACCAAAGACGTCTCAACTGGCCAATGCAACATCTCAACACACATACAAATGAGAAATGGAGTATTTCCTGCCATATCAGTAAACAAAGGATGTCACGGTCATCAGCAATTGCAGCCCTCCAGAGTGAGCTGGTGAGCCCTGTGGGAACTCAGGAAGGAAAGTATACCTGCCATCTAGCAGCCATAAGACTGCAGCCACACCCCAAGTTGAGCCCTGAGGAAGCTCAGGATGTGAAAACACAGAATACTGGCCCCAGATAGCTGAGATGTATATCAAAGGAATGATTTCACTGAACTCAGATGCTTGCATCTTCCTATATATATTTAAAAAAAAAAAACCTAAATTCTATAACTTGGGATATCTGGTTTTCTTTAATTTACAATAACCTTTTGACATTCAGACTACCTGCTTTTTGTTGCAAAACTTCTATATAACCCTCACCTCCTCAGAACAGTTCTCTCAGGGTTACTTGAGATGCTGCCTCTCAGGCTTGAAGTCCTAAAAATTCCTGCTGAATAAAACATAACTCTCAACATTTAGGTTGTGCATATTTTTTTAGTTGACAGTTGTGGCTGACCAATGAAGGGACCAGAGCAGATTCCTCTCCTTTACCTGAACTCCACAAGGATCCAGAGCCTTAGTACCAGAAGAGGCCTCTTTTGCCCATCCACCTCTTAAGGGAGTCCAGATGAATTTGGGTGACTCTCTCCTGGTTCGAGGATCTCCCATTATTGTTTGATGATCCTAGGTTTTATTCGGGGGAAATAGGTTATTCCTGAAACAGTTTCAAGAAGAAGTACCTGGGTTATACTCAGTCAAAGGGCATGGAAGATTTTGCTCAGTTTAGGCACTGAGCAGGTTATCTTCAATGTAAAAGGCACTGGGAAAGCTCAGTTTATATACTTAGTGGTTATCCTAAAGATTGAGAAGACTTTGCTCAGTTAAACACTGAGTAAGGTGAGACAGTTATTAGGGGGAAGACCAGCCTGTTATTTACCCTTGAACTGGCTACCTTAATAGAGTTTGTCAAAATAAAACTGAAATGTTTTGAGCTCCAAGGAACAAATGCTTTCCTCCTTGCCGGCAATGGCTTTCTCAGGCAACTGAGAAACTTGCAGGAGTGTTGGAGGCAAGGCCTCATGTCATGCAGCTGTCTCTATAGGGAAACACACTCATTTAATTAACAACCTGCTCAACCAGGGACACGAATAACAACTGATCATTCTGTAATCTGAACACTTATGCATCTTATTGGTTTGAATCACTATTAATATATATTTTATTAATGGCCAAATGATAGATCATTTTAATGTGGAGAAATTAGTAATTTGGTGAATCTAGCTCACTCTCCTTATACACAGCTCTTTTATTGGTACCTATAAAACAAAAATCAAACTAAAGGTGGAAAAAAGAAATATATATATCTAATGGTTAACCTAAGAACTTCTTTAGTTTAAAGCAAGAAAAACTCTTGGGAAGCTTCATTTGTGGTCTTTGCTTCCCCTCAATGGGTCTTAAAGATGCTAATAAAAGTATTAGAATAATTAATGTTAACAGAAGGAATCCTGTAAGGAAAGTCTAGACACTATTTCCAACAAGGTAGAAATTTTAAAAGAAATTACCTCAAATGACTAAAGAAATCTTTAGATGGTTATTTAAAATGACTAAAGAAATCTTTAGATGGTTATTTAAAATGACTAAAGAAATCTTTAGATGGTTATTAAAAATCATTAGATGAATAAATAAAATGGACATTTATGTGATTAAAACACAAGGTTTTGATATTACTGTGCTACCTAATGTTAAATGGGCCAAAAGGGACACCTTACTGGTCCCCAAGATTAAAAGTCAAACAAGTCAGTTCTATTTACTCCAGTTTTAAAATATATATTTAAGAGACTAGAAAAAAATTTACATTAAGATACCTGACCAGCAATTATTTGGGGCAACAATTAGACCAAAGAGCCTGAGCCAACTGCCCTCTGGGGATCCCAAAGCCTTTTATATAAAAATAGATAAAATGGGCAGGGACTAAAAAGAAAGAAAAAACTAAACTCCTCCTGTAAGATCAAAGGTTGTTGATTGGTTCCTAATGAAAACTAAAGTTAAAGGTATAAAAGTTGACAGATTTGAGATGAATGTGTATAAAATTGGGATATTTAAATGAGCTGTATACAAGATGGTTACCATCTCATTTATTTAATTATATTGTGAGATAGGCATGTTTCACTGGCAAATACTTGCCCTGCATGGTATTATAAGACAAGGCATACTGATTGCCCCTCAGGAAATATTAAACATACCAAAGGAAACCAATAGGGTTACCTGAACCATACAAATAAGTAAAAACTGAGAACTAACATTCAAGGGCTAATAAAAATAAAAATAGTGATTTTGCTATGGGCTTAACTTGTGAACTCAATATGAAGGACTTTGCTGAATGCATTATACAGAAGGCATGATAAACTCTAAAGTTTTAGAACATAGAACTCATAAAATGAATTTCAGTTTAGTTAGAAATCTTGTCACTGATAAATTTTTTAGTATTGTTTCAGTGACAAACCTGTTCTTTGGGGAACTAAAAGCAACTGTCTTTCTCTTATAAATCTCTACAAACTAGAAAGGTAAATACAGACCACAAGGACCTGAGACTGAGCCTAATTAGCTCAATCAGGCAAGACCTGAAACCAAGGAAAAAAAGACAAAGTGGCAATTTTAAAATTCAAACCACTGGGAATCTCCCTCAGCCAAACTTTACAAATAGTAAAGCCTTAGTCATCTGAGCAAGCAACTTTAATGTATTTCAACAGTTCTTTGGAAACTAGTAAGTTTATACTGTAATACCTGATTCATAACTAAGTTTTTAAGTGAAGCCATGAGATCTCTAGTTTTGCCTGTTTATGTCTGTACATATTATACATATGAGATATCTTTACCTTTTAAAAATATTATCAAAATTGAATTTATAAAAAGCTCTATTTAATTGACTTTAAGTGCTTATGAATTAAAGATAAAAGAAAATGACTTTCAGGTTCACGTGAACTGGGAAATATTCAATATTAAGTTGATATCTGTTTTTCAAGTTTAAGTTTATTAATCTAATTAATATAGACATATCTTTAGAGTCATCAACATTAAGTATAATACTATATTTTACCTAGGTTTTGTTGTTTTTTTTTTTTTTTTTTTTTTTGCAGTACACGGACCTCTTATTGTTGTGGACTCTCCCGTTGCAGAACACAGGCTCCGGATGCGCAGGCTCAGTGGCCATGGCTCATGGGCCCAGCCACTCCATGGCATGTGGGATCTTCCCAGACCGGGGCACGAACCCATGTTCCCTGCATCGGCAGGCAGACTCTCAACCACTGCGCCACCAGGGAAGCCCTTTACCTAGGTTTAATAAAAGTCAAATAAGACCTTATTATATCTGTTACAAGGAAAATAACTTGATATGATGAGACTTCAAATGTAAAGGAGATAAGAACTTTTGGGTTAAGAACTTTTGGGTAAACTCTTTAAAAAATTATATTTTAAAAATGTCTACTTAAAATGATATTTCCATATATCTGGTAACTCAAAATTCTAGACTTGAGCTAATTTAAGTGATGGAAGTTTATTGAATAGCCAGATAATTTCCAAATACAAATAAGACACCAAGACATCAATTACTAAATAGAGAAACTAAAGGTATTTAGGACTATTAATGAAAATGTTTGGTGCCACCCTGAGATGTTCTCTATAAGAAAACAAATATTTTTTAAAAACTGCCACTGGTATTTATGTTCACCAATCTACAGAATGCTAATATAAAAGTTCATAATTGCTTACTTCTAAACTTTTACTAGATATTAAGGTTTTTAAGAGTTGAGAATTCTAATTTAAACATGTAATTAAATCTAATAGGAATAATCATTTCAGTGTACAGTAGGAAAGCAAAATGTGTGTTTTCAGTAAAGAAGGTATGAAGAATGGAATTACATTTTATTGAGGAAAAAGAAAGTATGTCTTAGAGCTGGTTGGATTTTTGGAAGGAAAAATAAGGGACAAGCTAGTATGGTTACAGAAAGTGATGAAAAGTTGTGGAAAGGAACACTGAGAAAAAGTTTTATGCTTGGTCAGGATTAACTAAATTTAGATTGAAGTTAACTAAGTAAATCGATTCTGTTACGTAAGCTAATTGAGACTGGAATTTGATTTCTCTCTCTGTTAGAGTGCTCCTTTTTGATAACAGATTGTGTGAGTTTCTGTGCCCTCAAAATTATCCATATTTGTTGTTTTCTTTTAATCATTTGTGGCTTGGTTAAATGAATAAGTTTTGTTTCACAATTGCCTATGATCCTGTTGTGTTTTAAAACTTTTTGATATTTTTTTAAAATTTCCCCAAAGTCAAAATCTAACTAAAGTTCTTTTAGCTTCCAGCTGACTCTGGGATGTTTGAAGGAACATCTCTGAGACATCTCAGAGAAGAATGTTAAACTAAGTTTTTTGGTATGTTTAATTACTTCAGAAACATTATCAAGTAATTGGAGATGAACCTTAGGTTATAGTGTATGGATAAATGTCATTAATATAGATATTCCAAAATTTATATGGAATTCTTAATGTCTGACATGCCCTGACATAATGTTATCAGTCATAATTCTACTTATTATCCTAAAATGTTTTATGTCACAGAAATATCCAAGTTTCTTGCTAATTGCATTGTACTTGAATCTTTAACTATGTTATTTTAAGCTTTGTCCTGATGCTTTCGCAAAATGAAGATTTTCAAGAAGACTCATAAACATAACTTCTTTAAAACAAATATAAGTTTCTGATAGCCTTTAGATAATGCCACTGAAATGTATAACAAATGACAAAACTCTAATGGAAAACCTGATTACTTCATTCAGAATGACAGGAATCAATTTCATGGGACTGAACGAACTGATGAATATGATTTATAACCTTATGACTTTGGGAAATATACTAGCTTTAATCTCTGTTTTCCAAAAAAAACCCTTTTATCTTATGCTATGACTTACAACAAGTTGATAAAGTATACCTTTGTGAACAAAGATGAAACATTCATCTTTTTCTCTCTACCTGATCCTGCCAGAATATGGTTTCTCCTACTTACTCTCCTGTGGACTTGATGGTTTATTGCAACTGGATTACAACTAGTTACATTAATCATTGTTTTAATTTGTTCTTTTTTCCAAATTGTTTATGATTTGTATCTTCCTGTTGCACTATGACTTTGTCAATGTTACTACCTACATTACTTATATCCTATTTTATAAGATTATTGTCTCTTACAGTACTCAGTGTGTGACCAGGTCTCCAACAAAATTGATGAAATCTAAACATTGGAAATAGATCACGTTTATGACTCTTACAGAATAATTGTAATACTGTGTTTCTAAGTATGGGAAGAAACAATAAGGGAAAATATCCCCTGGTTCATAATAGACTAGTAAGACAGAGGATCCAGAGAATCTTTAATTATCAGTAGAGCCTGATCTGAAAATTAGCACCTGGAGTGACATATTGGTCATGAAATGTCTCCCAAATATTGGTCAAAATCCTGACCAAGAAGAGGATCTGAGAAATGGAATATTTCCTGCCATATCAGTAAACAAAAGATGTCACAGTCATCAGAGATTGCAGCCTTTCAATGTGAGCTAGTGAGCGCTGAGGGAACTCAGGAAAGAAAGAATACCTGTCATCTAGCAGCCATTGGACTGCAGCTACTCCTCACCATGAGCCCGGAGGAAACTCAGGATGTGAAAATACAGGTTACTGACCCCAGATAGCTGAGGTGTATATCAAATGAATGATTTCAGTGATCCCAGACTCTTGCATCTTCCCATACATAAAAAAGTGTTAATTTCCTTAACTTGAGATATCTGGTTTTCTTTAATTTACAATAATATTTTGACATTCAGACTACCTGCTCTTTGTTGCAAAACTTCTATATAACCTGGCTCCCCTACCCTCCCCACCTCCTCAGAGCAATTCTCTCAGGGTTATTTGTTATACTTCCTGTTGAGCTTGAAGTCCTAAAAATTCCCACAGAATAAAACATAACTCTCAACTTTTAGGTTGTTCATATTTTTTTAGTTGATGCAAACATCATACATATGGTCTCACAAATAAATAATCAGATGAGACGTAGCCCAGAAATGCCACTTCCATTCCCAGAAAGAGGCTCCAGAACAGCCTGTCTCCTGAAAAATAGTGGACAATGAGTGGCTCACCCCAAAATGTTACACACAAACAACAACTAAGCTATGGTCCCACAGACAGAAAATCAAAGGAGGTATAGCCTAAAATTCCACTTCCACTCCCTAATGTAGGCCTCCAAACATATTGGCCCAGCTCTCAAAAGAGTGCACTGAGTGGTTCACTTCCACAAGGGAAGCAGCCCAAATAGAGTGGAGAGAATTCCCAGCCTGTGCAAGTTGGAGTGACTCACGCACAACAAAACTGAATGTGGACTGCAGCTCCAGACGTTTCTCAGCTCCAAAAAGCCTCATGCCATGTGTGGCTGGCACCTGTCAGGGATAGTCTCTCTGAGATACCTGGAGCAAAATGGGCTCCAGCAGCTGCTGGGAACTCAGGAAAGGGGCTGCTACTGGCTGAGGTCTACCTGCCATGGGCATGGGCTCTAGGCTGGCTCCTCCAAATTGATAGTGCAAGTTCATGTGCCCAAAGAACAGTGAGGCCAAACAAACTGAAACGTCAGAGTTTGGAACAGAGAAAAGGTGATGCAAGGAGATGGGTGGTTCATGACTTAAAAGCCCTGAGCTCCTCAAAAAGTTTTGGCAAAACATTTTTAAAAGTCAGATGAGGGAGGCAGGGTTGCAGGGTATGTGATCAGTTCATGAACAATTCTCTGATTGGCTGATGGTGAGGTAACAGGATGGTGTCACAGGGGTTAATATTATAAGTCCTTAGGCTCCAGGAGGGCCTGGGCCAATGTGTTCATGGTCATCAAATAGTTAACATCTTCCATTTGGTGGGGTGTTTTCACATCTGTAAAACAACTCAGGAAATGTGCAACAAATACTGTAATCTAGGTACCTCAGAGAGGAGCTAAAGCAGAGGATATGGGGGAAAGGCCTGTCCCAGGAAGGCCCCATATGGTCCTACCCAGTTACACTAACATTCACATTATAGGGTTCCCAGAAGGAGAAGAGACAGATAAGAGTCAAAATGTATTTAATAAAATTATGTTTGAAACTTCCTGGAGCTGAAGATATATACAGGTTTCCAGGTACAGGAAGCACAGAGTCTCAAAAAAGATGAACTCAAAGAAACTCACATCAAGACATAGCATAATTAAAATGGCAAAAATTAAAGATAAAGAGAAAATTTCAAAGGCAGAAGAGGAAACAAAGACTCACATGCAAAGGAAACCCTGCAAGGGTATAAGCTAATTTTTTGACAGAAACTTTGCAGGCCAAAAAGGAGTGGCATGATATATTTAAAGTGCTGAAAGGGGAAAACATGCAACGTAACCAGCAAGGCTATCATTCAAAATTGAAGGAGAGATTTTAAAAAAATTCTTCTCAGACAAACAAAAACTAAAGGAATTAATCAGTTCTAAATCAACCTTACAAAACATGTTAAAAGAGTGTTGTTAAAGTGGAAATGAAAAGACTACAAGAAATAAGAATTTATAGGAAAGGAAAAATCCCACTAGTAAAGGCAAATGCATAGTAAAGGCTGTGGATCAACCACTTAAGATAGTACAAAGATGAAAATACAAAAAATTGTAAAATCAAATTATAACTATAATTAACAGTTAAGGAATAAACATCAAGATGAAAAATATGACATCAAAAACACAAAATGTGAGGAAAGGGAGTAAAAAATGTAGATCTTTTAGAATATCTGTGAACTTAAATGCTACCAGTTTAAAACAAGTAGAAATAGTTGTAGGTGAACATATATAAACTGCAGGGTAACCACAAATCAAAACCCTACAATAGATACACAAAAACTAGAGAAAAAGGTTCACAAACATAACACTAACCGAACAAACAAAAAATCATCAAACCACAAGGGAAGAGAGTAAAGGAAAAAGAAAAGAACAGAGAAGAATGACAAAGGCTACCAGAAAACAAATAACAAAATGGCAATAAGAACATACCTATCAATAATCACTTTAAATGTTAATGGACTACATGTTCCTCCAAAAAAATGTAGGAGGGCTGATTGGGAAAAAAAAAAAAAGACCGATTTATATGTTGCCTACAAAAGACTTCAGAGCTAAAGAAAGATACAGACTGAAAGTGGGAGGATGGAAAAAGATATTTCACACAAATGGAAATGAAAAGAAAGTTGGGGCAACAATACTTATATCAGACATAGTAGACTTTTAAACAAAGTCTTTTTAACAAAAGACAAAACAGGGCACTATATAATGATAAAGGGATCAATACAAAAAGAGGATATAACATTTGTTAAAGTATATGTACCTAATATAGGAATACATAAAAATATAAAGCAAATGTTAATACACATAAAGGGAGAAATTGACAATAATACAATAATAGTAGGAGACTTTAACACCTCACATCAATGGACAGATGATCAAGACCAAAAATAAATAAGGAAACAGTGGTCTTATATGGCACATTAAACCAGCGGGACTTAATAGATATCCATAAGACATTCTATCCAGAAACAGCAGAATATATGGAGTATGATCCATAAAAATATTGAATCACTATGTTGTACATTGAAACGCATAATATTGTAAATCAACTATACTTCAAAAAAACAAAAAAAAAGTTAAAAATTTGGTATGTATATGGAACAACTAGAAACTTAAACATTGTTGGTGGGCAAATGAAATGAATCAACTGCTTCAGAAAACTTCTAAACTGTTCAACAGTTTCTTAGATATTTATTTATTCTATGACTCAGAAACTAATTCCATTCCAAGGGAAATGAAATCATACACTCACTAAAGACTTGCACACAAGTGATCATAACAGCTTTATTTATAATAGTCAAAGACTAGAAACAATCCAAATGTCCATCAATAGGATATTGAATAAGCAAATAGGTACCTTTAATTCAGTGTTACTCAGCAATAAAAAGGATTATACATCATGCAAACTAACATTTATATGGCCTCTCTGACACAAGCATACATTGTTAAAACTGTTTACCTCATCTTACCCTTGTCATGTCTATTTTCCCTTTAGTCATTATGTTCCAGCCACAGTGTCCTTTTGGTTACTTATAACACTCATAAAAATTGACAGATGAATGAGAATTTAATAGCATGGAACATGTTTCTGTACCAAGAATGGCTTCACTCATTTTCTACCATCTCTTGCCCTCCTGAAAGCCCACTCTTACCTTCTTCAATATTTTATCATGAAAATGTTAAAAAGTTGAACAACTTTACAGTAAATATATGTGTATCTATCACCTAGATTCTCTCATTAACAATTTATTATGCTTGTTTTATTACATATCTATCCATTCTTCTATTCAATGGCCCACTTTTATTCTATCAATTCCTCAGAGGAGAGTTCTTTGAATTCCCAAAGCAACGACCTTACATGTTATTCTGATACCCTCTCTAACAATTTCTTATTCTTCTCCAATGACACTTGATTTAATTCCCACAGATAACTTTGTTTAATATTTGTCTTCTCTGCAAGACCAGTGATTCTCAAAATTGAGCTTACATCAGAATCACCTGGGAGGCTTGCTAAAACACATGTTACTGAGCCCCATCCTCCAAATTTCTGATATAAAATATCTTAATGGGGTTGCATTTCTCATTATTTCCCATGTAATGCTCATCCCTGTGGTCCACGACCACACTTTGAGAACAGCTGAGGTTGATTGTAAGGACCATGTCTGCAGAGATCAGGTCATTTTATTTATTGCTGATTTCCATTGACTATCACAGACACAGAGAGGGTACTCAGGACATGGTATGGATTTGATGAGTGAATAAATTTATGTATATATATTTATATATATATATACTTTTACATATGCTTTTATTATATATATATCATTTACTGTATTATAGGAGTTCCTCATATTCATTATTGTCAATGAAGTAGCTCCATCAATAAGTATACCCTGTTTATATAACTTTCCCTGTTGTTAATATCATTCCTAATTATATCCTGTTACATTGATTATTATATTTTCCCAAATAGGTTTTGCTTTTCACAGAGATTCCTTAACATCAGAAAAAAAAAAAAATTGTAACTAACAAGGATGAGGTACTCTTTCTGATTTTATTTCTTTTCTTATGAACCAGGCTGTAAAATTATCATGTTGTTCTCACTTAAGTAAAGTAGGAATTATTCAAAAGCATTTTATTTAAAGGAAGGAGCAAACAAACAAACAAACCAAAAACAAACAAACAAAACTTATGCATACTTTGACTAATTGCAAACAAGATAATGTTTGTGTTGGGTTTGTTGTACAGGTGTGAAGGGGGGAGGTGAGACCACAGAATGTACCTTGAGCTGTCAGTGTGCATTATCCTAACTATGAAAACACCTGGTTCTAAATGACTGAAGGGATCCACTGTAACTAAAGGAACTGTCTGGCCCCAGGTCTGAATTCTTCAGATAAAGGATGCAAAAAATATGCCCTTGAATTTAGTGTGACCTATTAAAAAGCAGACTTTAATTTTTAGAGCAATTTGAGATTTACAGCAAAATTGAGAAGGCACAGAGATTTTCTCATGCCCCCACATATGCAGAGCCTCCATCATGATCAACAGTCACCTCAATAATTGAGTAATACCTTTGTTACAGTTGATGAACCTACATTGACATCACCCAAATTTCATGGTTCACATTAGGATCCACTCTTGCTCTTATACATTCTATGGGTTTGGTTAAATGTATAATGACATGTATCCATCATTATAGTATCAAGCAGAGTATTTTCACTGTCCTAAAAATCCTCTGTGCTCTACCTATTCATCCCTTCCTCCCTGCCAACCCATATAAATCACTAATCTTTTTATTGTATTGATATTTTTCCCTTTCCAGAATGTTAATCACTGATCTTTTTATTGTATTGATATTTTTCCCTTTCCAGAACATTGTAATTTTTCCCTTTCTATGCCATTTGTAACATTTTCAGATTGACTTCTTTCAATTATTAATATACACTTAAGGTTCCTTCATGTGTTTGCATGTGTTAGTAGCTCATTCATTTATAGCACTGAATAATATTCCATTGTCTGGATGTACCACAGTTTATTTATCCATTCACCTGCTGAAGGACATCTTGATTGCTTCCAAATTTTGACAAGTTTGAATAAAGCTGCTATAAGCATATGTGTGCAAGTTTTTGTGTACACATATGTCTTTCACTACTTTGGGTAAATACCAAGGGGTACAATTGCTGGATTGTATGGCAAGAATATGTTTAGTTTTGTAAGAAACCATCAAACTGTCTTCCAAAGTGGCTGTACCATATTGCATTCCCACCACCAAGGAATGAGAGTTTCTATTGCTCCGTATCCTCACCAGCAATTGGAGTTGTGAGTGTTCAGGATTTTAGCCATTCTAATAGGTATGTAGTTTTTCATCATTGTTTTAATTTATAATTCCTTGATGACATATGATGTGGGGTATCTTTTCATATGCTTATTTATGATCTGCATATCATCTTTGGTGAGGTGTCTGCTAGGGTCTTTGGCCCACATTTTAATTGGATTATTTGTCTTCTTGTTGTTGCATTTTAAATGTTCTTTGTGTACTTTGGAAAAAATTTCTTCATCAGGTATATCTTTTACAAATATTTTGTCCCAGTCTCTGGCTTGTCTTTTCATTCTCTTTACAATATCTTTCTCAGAGTACAAATTTTTTCAATTTTAATGAAATCTAGCTACCTTTACATTTTTTGTTGATAGCTGGATATTATATACTGTGTAAAAGGAACTGCTGTAAATAGGCTTTTAGTAATGTGGTGGTAAGGTGTAGGGGGAGGTAAATCATTCTATAGTTCTCTGATGCCTCTGGACTGTGAACTTCATGAGTATTTCTCAGTTCCCTCTCCTTTTTGGTGGAACAGTATGGCTAGAGTGGGCTAAAGTTATATTATTTCCCTTCCTTCCTATGAAAGGCTGGAGCCAGTTGTTCATATTTCTCTTCACGCAGGTCAGTTAGGCTGTTATAAAACTCCAGTAGGTTAGGCTCTAGGTAACAAGTTTCTCCTTGAAGGCAGAACTTGTTAGGAAGAACTGAATGCTCTGGGATATTTCAAGATGGTTTATTTTACCCTCCGCCT
Organism: Kogia breviceps; assembly: GCF_026419965.1. Classification (NCBI taxonomy): domain Eukaryota; kingdom Metazoa; phylum Chordata; class Mammalia; order Artiodactyla; family Physeteridae; genus Kogia; species Kogia breviceps. The sequence goes on from NC_081328.1 coordinate 30,347,527, forward strand.
ACTGAAAGCTGGAGGGAATTTTTCCTTTGGTGTTCACTATAAGAACCTAGTGGGGTCTCTGTAAGTAAAACACACAAAAGTGTGGGGTCCCCTTATGAGCGTGTGCTCACTGGAGTTTTTAACTCTCAGACTTGTTCACACTGAGCTTTACTGTAACTGTAATTGTAATTCATCACTTAGAGTTCAGATTTTCTTCCCTGGCACTGGTTGCTGTGAAGATTTTTGCTCATGGTTTTCTGCTTCAGTAAGTTGTACTTCTCTGTACTCACCTGTTTGTCTATACAATTTTGGGGAATGTGGTTTGCTTGTGACCTCACTTCTTTTACATATCTAAGAGGAGTTGTTGATTTTCCAGTTTGTTTAGTTGGGGTCACTTCCAAGATTTTTACACACTGGACTGGAAACCAGAAGCCTGAATAAGACTTTTCAAATCTGCTTACCCTATGGGTCTTTTGTTGTGATATGGAGGTGTGAGGGAGGCATTCATTGCATAATTTCTTTGAAGTTTGGTACTTATTTCTACCTTATTGAAATGAAAAAAAATTTTCCAAAATGATTTTTATTGCCTTAGGGAATAAAAATAAACATTGCAATTAGGGAAGAAAAATCACAATGGGGGCTTCCCTGATGGCACAGTGGTTGAGAATCTGCCTGCTAATGCAGGGGACACGGCTTCGAGCCCTGGCCTGGGAGGATCCCACATGCCGTGGAGCAACTGGGCCCGTGAGCCACAACTACTGAGCCTGTGCTCTGCAACAAGAGAAGCCACGATAGTGAGAGGCCCACACACCATGATGAAGAGTGACCCCCACTTGTCACAACTGGAGAAAGCCCTTGCACAGAAATGAAGACCCAACACAGAAAAAATAAATTAATAAAACTCCTACCCCCAACATCTAAAAAAAAAACTATAGGCACCATTCTTACCTGATATTGGAAATTGCTCTCCTCAATTGAAAGCTTTCATGAGCCTATTTACAATGTTCTTTATTTGATACAAGATAAAATGATTCAAGTAGAAGGCACAACATTCATCCATCCATAAATTTATCCAATATCCCTTTACTGAGTACCTCTTTTTTCCCAGGTATTGTGGGAAAACAAGTTACATGAAACACTATCTTTTCTCAAAGTACTTATAGTCTAGCAAGGAATAGAATTAATAATTTCACCGCAATGTGATGTAATCTTCAACTAAAATATGCATGAATCTTGTGCAGAAAGGTTAGTGTTTAAATGAGACTAGGGCATCAGGGGAAACACTTACCTGAGTTTCAAAGGCAAAGTATCTGCTGTAAGAAGAGTGGCCATCGTACACCTTAAACTTACATAAGTTATATGTCAATAATATCTCAATCAAGCTGGGGGAGAAAATGGGGTGACCAAAGCAATTTTAAGTGGAGGATCGTATCTCAGAAGACAGCAGATACAAAAAGAATGAAGCTTTCCAAAGTACAAAGATCCTTCAATGTAGTTAAATGCAGGATTGCTTGTATGAGACAGTTCAGAAATTATTCAGTGATCAACCAAGATCAAGTCATGACGAATTGCTGAGAAACTGACCAACCAAGTCTAGCCCATGCCTACCTCTTCAGCTTATTTCACCACTTTCACCTTGTTATCTATGTTCCAGCTCCACTGGTCTTAGATCAGTCTCCTAAATCTCTCATGCTTTCCCCTCCCTCTGTACCTCTGCTCACTGCTAGAGAAGTACTTTCATGTATTCTTCTTCATCTAGGTGATGACTACTTCTCCTTCAGATCTGGCCTCCAATTATACTTTCTCATGGGAGACCTCTCTGACACTCCAAAGGAAATCTGTCTCTATTTTGCATCTCCTCTGTTCCTTATAATCTTCCTGCATAACCCTTGTCTTAGTTAATATTTATGAGCATGATCACTCCCCCACTATTCTATAAGCCCAAGCAAGAAAACTGACCAATCTCTTTTACTCAATATTGCATCCCTGTTTATGAGCAGAATTTCTGGAATATAATGAGTGCTCAGCAAGTACTGAATGAAAGAAGACAAAAAATAGTATTTATTAATATCTATATGTTTTGCTCTGTGTGTATACAAAAGTTTTTTCACTTAATGCTAACCTAAACCCTTTGAGGTTGGTGAAATTAACCCTGTTTTAAAATTAAAATGCATTGGATTAATGGAAGTTAATTTACTTAAACTTGCAATAACTCCTCACATCATTATTCATTATATGTGTATTCTATATTTCAACTCATGCCTTCAAATTCTACCCAGAAGTAAAGTAGTAATCTCATCAGACATATTGATAGGAGAAAAGAAACAAATTTTAATTCATGTGCATGGAGGTCGCATAGAAATGGGACTAAGAAGTTTCCAAAGCAGGCAGATTTTATACTTTTGACATAAAGAAACAATGTGAGAGAATTTGACAGAACAAAGAAACAGGTTCTGAGTGCCCACTTAGTGAAGAAAGTAACACAGAGTTTGGGTCTGGAATAGCAAATTAAAGAAGTAACAAAGTTTGTTTATATAGATTTCTCAGCCTGAATTTTCTATCTCTAAGACAAGGATGTCTGTCCTTCTCCCTGCAGATTCAGGGAATGCACAGTTCACAGGACAGTTATTTCCTGATTTCAGGGAGATGGAAAGGAGGCTCAGAAGACCAAAATGTCCCTCCTGCACTGGCCATTTCTTAAATAACTTTAATTCAAAATAATCAACATGTCATTGTGTTATATTTTAGGATGGCCATCCCTGAGTCCCAACACATGTCTACCTTTAAAATGAAATTAAATGGCCAAATTATAGACTGGGAATATAGCAGTGATTAATGCCAGCCAAGTTCAAGAGCCAGTTTTCATGGACCTTGTGCTCTAGTTGGAAGTTCAATTAAGTCCTAAAAAAATACACCTCAGCTATAAATTGGTAAAACCACCCTTTAAATTTATTTCTGCTTGTCTCTGAAGACTTTCAAAGGCTCTATGCAGTCTCCCTAATACAGGCTCCAAAATAAATATATTTTTTCTTTGATCACATTCAGTCTAATGTAAGCCTTGGCCATTACTCCTTCCCTGAGAACCCTCTTTTCAGTTTATAAGGTGACCCAAATTTTCTTACCTATCTTGAAATGAAAAACAGATTTCATTTTCACCTCCTCTATTATTCCCTTGCTTTTTAGCATTTATTCTTATTTCAAAAGCAATGAACATATCCTCCTCATATTTCAATTAAACATCCCAGCTTTAGAGGAACTAATTGTGTTTTTTGCTATAAAAGTGAGTATGTTTAACTTCCCTTATTATAGCATACAGCAGAAATGCTGTCAATTTGTCTGGTGTATTCCTCTTGTTTTGAACCTGTTTTCTAGAGATTTGGTTACTTATCCTCCGAAGTACATATTTCCTTTCCCAGAGGCTTGTCCCTCTTAACACTGTTCTTCAAATCAGATTCAGAGAAGGTGCTTCATCTTTAAATACTGTTACCTTTTATGTACATTTATAATTGTGTTTTAATTACCTAATTCACATTTTCCTACTCAGAATTCATGTCTCTTAAACATACTACTTTGTTTTAAATAATACACTTACCTATATTGCTCTTTCTTGTATTGTATTTCTCATTAACCATTGCAAGTATCATCCAGTTAGTTCCACTGTGGAAAAAATAACAAAACAAAATAAAAAAATACTCCCCATGATTTTTATGTATTTAGAATTTTTCCTAAGAGCTCGTCAGGTTAAACTCTAAAATTCTCTGGTCTTTTGTTGCCTGTACTATAGTTAGCTAGGGAATGAGTCCAGAGAAGCATTTCTGTGACTTTCGGTCACCTACAGAGTTTCCTTGGTATCCCTTTTTTCTTCTCTTTTGGTATATTTCTTTGTTTCTTTTTCTAGTTATCAGTTCCTGCAAGTTTTGTTAATCTAAGATTTAAGTTTCTCAAGCATAATCCTCCTCTTCAAATTATCTTTGGTCTTTCCTGTTAAGTTCACTGCTCCCACCTTCTTCTTCATTTTCTTTGTGAACTATAGTCAAGGCTGAATTTTGTACGGAAAACCTTTCCTCATCTTTCTGCTTCAGAAAGAGCCCTCCTTCTTCTAATTTTCTAGTGTACTCTTTTCTCAAGACCAGCTATTATATTTCTCTCTCTCTTCAATACCTCCTGAAATTACCTTTGCTTTTCTTCTATTATTAACACCAAGACCCTTCCATTCTCTTCTCCTTTAGGTCCAGTAATATTCTCTGTATAATTTGGGGAAGATGTTAAGCTTCCCTTTGTGAGTCTTTTCCTCAGAGCTTTCCTTGGTGCTTTTAATAAATGTTCCTGAATCTTTTGGGTATCTATCTCTCTTTTCCACAAGGGTGACACAGCTACTCCCTTTTTTAAAGGGCACAGCTGTGTTCTTTTTCACATCACCTATTTTTAGGATTATGTAGTAAGTCACATTATATCATATTCATAGCATGTGTTTCATTAATTCCAGGAATAGCTGTTGTCTTTTAGAAAACTTAAAAATAACATTTAAAAATTATTTATATATGTTATTTTATTTAATCTCAAAATATCTCTATGATATATTAGTCATCTTATTCCATTTTATAGTTTAAAAATAGTTGCCTTTTTAACTAGAAATATTATAAAGCCAATATAAAATGATTGATCTCAAGAATTTAAATTTTTGAAAGTATGTTATTTTGGTTATTCTTTGATTTATTTGACTACCTAAATGTGCCAGATAGTGTTCTATGTTGGGAGAACAAAACAATTTTTTTCTGCTTAAAATGCACTCAAAATTTTATGGAGACACTGAAATATAAATAATTTTGATTCATGTGCTAAATAAAACTGTGATAAAGAATTTGGGAAAGTAGAGGAGACAAATTCATCTAGAAAATTAGAGAAAGTTTCATAAAGAAACATATTTTTTATCTGTGTATGAAAAATATGAATATATATACACAATATGAAAAGAAGATTAAAGAGATGTCCATGTTGCTGTAATATATACTATATGCCAAGGTAAAAGGTATAAAAGAGTATGGTAGAATTAGAGAAAGGAAACAAGCGTAGATTATATGAGGTGGTGAGATAGAGACAAAAATAAATTAAGAATACATTATATCTATTTTATGTGAGTTTGGGCTATAGACAAAGGTGATTGCAAATAAACCCTGGTAACTTGCTAAGTAAACATGTGGAAGGGGCAAACTCAAGATGGCAGAGTAGGAGGACATGGAGTTTGTGTATCCTCACAAGTAGGGCACCTACTAGGCACTGGTGGGGGACTTCAGACACCTAAGGGGACAGGAGGAATCCCCGAGTTACCACGTAAGATGTGTGAGGGAAGGAGGGTGAGAAAAAAGTGGATGCAGGACAGGACTGGCACCTCTGAAGGGGTACTGGGGAAAAGGAGAAGTTCCCATATTTGGAGGGGTCCACACATGGAAAAGGGATCAGCAGGAATGGAGAAGGACATTTGGAGTATGAGGGGATCAGAGGGTAATGAGGCCAGGGTCTCCCCTGCCTGCTTGGGCCTGGTGCCTGCTTTGGCTACAGGCCTGAAACACCCCTGGGTGGGGGAGACCATGTGGGTCTTGAGCCTGAACCTCCCCACCTGCCAAAGCCACTTCTGACCTGGGGTATCCCAGGCCTGAACCCTGCCACAGTGGTGCCTCCTCTGGCTGTGCAGGTCCTGGCAGACATGTGTACCACTCCTCACCATGCCTCCATAGGCAATGTAGGTCCTGACAACACATGTACTGCCCTGACAAAACCTCTTCTGGCCAAGTGGGTCACAGACCTGAGCCCCACACCCACCAGGGTGCTCTCCATCTGTGTGGCGACTGAGCTGGAGCCGCACCACCATCAAAGTCTTTGAGAGTCACACAGGTCCCAGTCCTAATCCCTGTCTCTGCCAAAGCCTCCTCTGGCTGTGTGGGTACTGGCAGCCTAAGGGTGGTCACTGATAAGGCCTCCTCTGGTCACATGGGCCCAGTCAAGCTGAACGCTACACCCATACAAGGCCTGCTCTTGCTGTGCCAGCCTCTGCAGACACTCCTGTGTAGACCTGTGCAGGCACGTGTGCTGTGGGCTAGCTTTAGGAACAGACACTGGTGAGAGGAACTCACACAGAAGTTGGGCTGACACGGCAGGTCCAGAGACCTACCTAGAGGTCTTGGAGGCCTACTGGGGAGGTGGGGGTTAGCTGTAGCTCATCGTAGGGCCAAGAACACTGATAAAACAGGCACCAGGGAAATTTTTCACTTTAAAAATTTTTTATCTTTTATTTTTATATTTTTAATTTTTTATTTTATTATTATTATTTTATTTTTTTGCTATTGTGGTTCTATTTTGTTTTCTTGTTTCTTTTTTTTTTTTTTTTTTTTTTTTTTTTTTTTTTTTGCGGTATGCGGGCCTCTCACTGTTGTGGCCTCTCCCGTTGCGGAGCACAGGCTCCGGACGCACAGGCTCAGCGGCCATGGCTCACGGGCTTAGTTGCTCCGCGGCATGTGGGATCTTCCCGGACCAGGGCACGAACCCGTGTCCCCTGCATCGGCAGGCGGATTCTCAACCACTGCGCCACCAGGGAAGCCCTCTTGTTTCATTTTTAATGTTATTTTTTCTAATTTTATTTTTAATTCTTTGTTATTGTTCTGCTCTTTTCTTTTTATTTATTTATTTATTTTATTTATTTATGGCTGTTTTGGGTCTTTGTTTCTGTGCAAGGGCTTTCTCTAGTTGTGGCAAGCGGGGGTCACTCTTCATCATGATGTGTGGACCTCTAACTATCACAGCCTCTCTTGTTGCAGAGCACAGGCTCCAGACGTGCAGGCTCAGTAATTGTGGCTCACAGGCCCAGTTGATCTGCCACATGTGGGATCTTCCCAGACCACGGCTCGAACCCATGTCCCTTGCATTGGCAGGAAGATTCTCAACCACTGCACCACCAGGGAAGACCCTGCTCTTTTCTAATTGTTTCCTATTTTTAAAATTTTCTTCACAATGCCACGTGGCTTTTGGGGTCTTTATTCCAAGGCCAGGAGTCAGGCCTGAGCTTCTCTGGTGGGACCTCTGAGTCCAAGCGGCTGGACTAACAGAGAACTTCAGGTCCCAGGGAATATTAATCAGTGTGAGTTCTTCAGAGGTCCTTATCTCAGAACCAAGACCCAGCTCCACCCAACTGCTTGCAAATTCCAGTGCTGCACACCATAGGCAAACAAACAGCATGAGAGGAACATAGCCCCACCTATCAAAACACTGAGATGACAAAAAAAATGTTACAAATGAAGGAGCAAGGTAAAAACTGGCAAGACCAAATAAATGAAGAGGAAATAGGCAACCAACTAAAAAAAGAATTCAGAGTAATGATAGTAAAGATGATCAAAAATCTCAGAAATAGAATGGAGGCATGGATTGAGAAAATAGAAGAAATGTTTAACAAAGACCTAGAAGAACTAAAGAACAAACAAACAATGATGAATAATACAATATTTGAAATAAAAATACACTAGAAGGAATGAATAGTAGAATTACTGAGACAAAGAACTAATTGAATAAGTGAGCTGGAAGACAGAATGGTGAAAATAACTGCTGAGGAACAGAATAAAGAAAAAAGAATGAAAAGATATGAGGACAGGCTCAGAGACTTCTGTGAAACAGTACGTGCACCAACATTTGAGTTATAGGCGTCCCAGAAGAAGAAGAGAAAGAGAAAGGATCTGAGAAAAATATTTGAAGAAATTATAGTGAAAAATATCCGTAATATGGGAAAGGAAATATCCACCAAAGTCCAGGAAGCGCAAAAAGAGTCCCATACAGGATAAATGAAAGAATAAACATGATGAAACACTTACTAATCAAACTAACAAAAAATAAATTCAAATAAAATATATTAAAAGCAGCAAGGGAAAAGTAAAAACTAACATACAAGGGAGTCTCCATAACGTTATCAGCTGATTTTTCAGCAGAAACTCTGCAGTCCAGAAGGGAGTGGCAGGACATATTTAAAGTGGAAAATGTAGGAAAAACCTACAAACAAGGATCTACCCAGCAAGGATCTCATTCAGATTTGATGGAGAAATCAAAACCTTTACAGACAAGCAAAAGTTAAGAGAATTCAACACCACCAAACCAGCTTTACAACAACTGCTAAAGGAACTTCTCTAGGCAGGAAACAAAAGAGAAGAAAAATACCCACAAAAACAAACCTGAAACAATTAAGAAAATGTTAATAGAAACATACATATCAACAATTACCTTAGGGCTTCCCTGGTGGCGCAGTTGTTGAGAGTACACCTGCTGATGCAGGGGACACGGGTTCGTGACCCGGTCCAGGAGGATCCCACATGCCATGGAGTGGTTGGGCTCGTGAGCCATGGCCACTGGGCCTGTGCGTCCGGAGCCTGTGTTCTGCAATGGGAGAGGCCACAACAGTGAGAGGCCCATGTACCACAATAATAATAATAATAATAATAATAATTACCTTAAATGAGAATGGATTAAATACTCCAAACAAAATACACAGACTGGCTGCATGGATACAAAAACAAGACCAGTATATATGCTATCTACAAGAGACCCACTTCAGACCTAGGGACACATACACACTAAAAGTGAGGGGATGGAAAAAGATACTCCATGCAAATGGAAATCAAAAGAAAGCAGGAGTAGCAATACTCATATCAGATGAAATAGACCTTAAAATAAAGACTATTACAATAGACAAGGAAGGACACTACATAATGATTAAAGGATCAATCCATGAATGAGATATAACAATTGTAAATATTTATGCACCCAACATAGGAGCACCTCAATATATATTGTAAATGCTAACCAGCCATAGAAGAGGAAATTGACAGTAACACAATAATAGTGGGGAACTGTAACACTCCACTTACACCAATGGACAGATCATTCAGACAGAAAATTAATAAGGAAACACAAGCTTTAAAGGACACAATAAACCAGAGAGCCCTAATTGATGTTTATAAGACATTCCATCCAAAAGCAGCAGAATACACTTTCTTCTCAAGTGCACAGAGAACATGCTCCAGGATAAATCATATCTTGGGTCACAAATCAAGCCTCTGTAAATTTAAGAAAATTGAAATAATATCAAACATCTTTTCCAATCACAATGCTATGAGATTAGAAATCAATTACAGGGAAAAAACTGTAAAAAACACAAACACATGGAAGCTAAACAATACACTACTAAATACTAAAAGATCACTGAATAAATCAAAGAGGACAAAAACAAAATACAAAGAAACAAATGAGAATGAAAACACAATAACCCAAAACTTATGGGAAGCAGCAAAATCAGTTCTAAGAGGGAAGTTTATAACAATACAGTCTTACCTCAAGAAAAAAGAAAAAATCTCAAATAAACAACCTAATCTTACATCTAAAGCAACTAGAGAAAGAAGAACAACAAAATCTGAAGTTAGAAGAAGGAAAGAAATCATAAAAATCAAAGCAAAAGTAAATGAAATAGAAATGAAGAAAACAATAGCAAAAATCAATGGAACTAAATGTTTGTTCTTTGAAAAGATAAACAAAACTGGTAAATCTTTAGCCAGACTTATCTAGAAAAAAAGGAGAGAAGTGAAATCAATAAAATTAGAAGTGAAATAGGAGAAATTACAACTGACACCACAGAAGTACAAAGTTCATAAGAGACTACTAGAAAAATCAAGCTTCCAATACTGAACCAGGAAGAAATAGAAAATATGAACAGATCAATCACAAGTAATGAAATTGAAACTCTATTTTAAAAATTTCCAACAAACTAAAGTCCAAGACCATATGGCTTCACAGGTGAATTCTATCAAATATTTAGAGAAGAGCTAACACAAATCCTTCTCAAACTCTTCCAAAAAATTGCAGGGAAAGCTGCCAAGCTCATTCTATGAAGCCACCATCACCCTGATACCAAAACCAAAGATATCAAAAAATAAAATAAAATTACAGACCAATATAACTAATGAACATAGACACAAAAACTCTCAACAGAATATTAGCACACTGAATCCAACAACATATTAAAAAGATTGTGAAACATGGTCAAGTGAGATTTACCCCAGGGAGGGAAGGATTCTTCAATATCTATCAATCAATGTGATATATTATATTAACAGATTAAAGAATAAAAACCATATGAACAACACAATAGATGCAGAAAAACTTTTGAAAAAATTCTACATATATTTATGATAAAACTCTCCAGAAAGTGGGCATAGAGGGAACCTACCTCAACATAATAAAAGCCATATATGACAAACCCACAGCCAACATCATTCTCAATGGTGAAAATAGAAAGCATTTCCTCTAAGATCAGGAATAAGACAAGAATGTCCACTCTCACTGCGATTATTCAACATAGTTTTGGAAGTTCTATCCACGGCAATCAGAGAAGAAAAAGAAACAAAAGAAATCCAAATTAGAAAAGAGGAAGTAAAACAGTCACTCTTTGCAGATGACATGATACTATACATAAAGAAGCCTAAAGATGCCACCAGAAAACTACTAGAGCTAATCAATGAATTTGATAAAGTTGTAGTAAAAAATTAATGAACAGAAATCTCTTGCTTTCCTATACACTAAGAATGAAAGATTAGAAAGAGAAATTAATGAAACAATCCCATTTACCATTGCAACAAAAAGAATAAAATACCTAAGAATAAACCTACCTAAGGAGAGAAAAGGCCTGTACTCAGAAATCTGTAAGACACTGGTGAAAAAAATCAAAGATGACAAAAACAAATTGAGAGATATACCATGTTCTTGGATTGGAAGAATCACTATTTTGAAAATGAGTATACTACACAAAGCAATCTACAGATTCAATGTAATCCCTATCAAATTACCAATGGCAGTTTTCACAGAATTAGAAAAAAAATTTAAAAATTTGTATGGAAACACAAAACCCCAAATAGCCAAAGCAACCTTGAGAAATAAGAACAAAGCAGGAAGAATCAGGCTCCCTGACTTAAGACTATACTGTAAAGCTACAGTAATCAAGACAGTATGGTACTGACACAAAAACAGACATATAGATCAATGGAACAGCATAGAAAGTCCAGAGATAAGTCCACCCACCTATGGTCACCTTATCTATGACAAAGGAGGCAAGAATATACAATGGAGAAAAGACAGCCTGTTCAATAAGTGGTGCTGGGAAAACTGGACAGCTACATGTAAAAGAATGAAATTAGAACACTCCCTAACACCATACACAAAAATAAACTAAAAAAACTCTAAATGTAAGACCAGACACTATAAAACTCTTAGAGAAAAACATAAGAAGAACACTCTTTGACATAATCCATAGCAAGATCTTTTTTGACCCTCCTCCTAGAGTAATGAAAATAAAAACAAAAATTAAAAAATGGGACCTAATTAAATTTAAAAGCTTTTGCACAGCAAAGGAAACCATCAACAAAACAAAAGTTTAACCCTCAGAAAGGGGGAAAATGTCTGCAAATGAAACAACCAAGGGATTAATCTCCAAAATATACAAACAGTTTATGTAGCTCAATATTAAAAAACCCCAAATAACCCAATCAGAAAATGGGGGGAAGATCTAAAAAGACATTTCTCCATAGAAGACAAACAGATGGCCGTAAAGCACATGAAGAGATGCTTAACATGGCTATTAGGCAAATGCAGATCACAACTACGAGTTATCACCTCACACTGGTCAGAATGGCCATCATTAAATATCTACAAACAATAAATGCTGGAGAGGGTGTGGAGAAAAGGGAACCCTCTTGCACTGTTGGTGGGAATATAAATCAATACAGCCACTGTGGAGCACACTATTGAGGTTTCTTTAAAAACTAACAATAGGGGGCTTCCCTGGTGGTGCAGTTGTTGAGAATCCGCCTGCCGATGCAGGGGACACGGGTTCATGCTCCAATCTGGGAAGAACCCACATGTCGCGGAACAGCTGGGCCCATGAGCCATGGCCGCTGAGCCTGAGCGTCTGGAGCCTGTGCTCCGCAATGGGAGAGGCCACAACAGTGAGAGGCCTGCGTACCACAAAAAAAAATAAAAAATAAAAACTAACAATAGAACTACTATATGACCCAGCAATCTCACTCCTGGGCATATACCCAGAGAAAGCCTTTATTCAAAGATACACATGCACCCCAATGCTCATTGCAGCACTATTACAATAGCCAGGACATGGAAGCAACATAAATGTCCATCAACATAAGAATGGATAAAGAAGTTGTGGTGCATATATACAATGGAATATTATGCAGCTATAAAAAGGAATGAAATTGGGTCATTTGTAGAGACGTGGATGGACCTAAAAAGTGTCATACAGAGTGAAGTAAGTTAGAAAGAGAAAAACAGCTCAGTGCTCAGTGGTGACCTAGATGGGTAGAATGGGTGGGTGGGAGGGAGGTCCAAGAGGGAGGGGACATATGTATACATACAGCTGATCCACTACTTTGTGCAGGAGAAACTAACAGAACACGATAAAGCAACTATACCCCAATTTTAAAAAAAAATGTAGAAGTGTATTTGTTGGATTTGTTACATTTGACTAAGTGTTCTAGATTAGTGGTGGGGGAAGATCTTTTGCTCTGCACAATTATGTTGAGGCTCAGACTAAAATAGGTTCTGCCAATCTTCAGCTTCGTGGACATTGACACCTATCCAACAGAGGGAGAAAAAAGGAGACAGTAAAAGATTAGTACATAATGTTTTTATGAGCCAGTCCTAGGTGTAGGGCACTTTACTTCTATCCATATGCTAAAGGTTAAAATACAAGACTATATATCAGCACTGAGCTGAGCTCCCTGTACTTTACAGCAGGTTCCCCCTAGCTATCTATTTTATACATGGTAGTGTATATATGTCAATCCTAATTTCCCAATTCATTCACCCCCTTCCACCCATGTTGACATGTCCATTCTCTACTTCTACATTTCTATTCCTTCCCTGAAAATAGGTTCATCTGTACCACTTTTCTAGATTCCACATACATGTATTAATATACGATATTTGTTTTAAATAATTGAACAAAGAAAAATGAGTCAAAAGAGGGCAATGACTGTCACAAAAATAGGAAGAAAACTAAGAGTAAAGCTACCAAAGCCAAGAGAAAAGATGTTTTCAAGGGGGATTTATTCGATAGCATAATATGCAATAGAAAATCCAGAAAAGGGTACGTTAATGAGTTCAATAATTAGAGGTTTTTAATAGCCTACTAAAAAAACAGTTTCAACTAAGTCATTGGTATAAAGGCTAAAATGCGGTGGTTTAAAAAAAGAATAGGAGAGGGGTTTCCCTGGTGGCACACTGGTTAAGAGTCTGCCTGCCGATGCAGGGGATACGGGTTCGTGCCCTGGTCCAGGAAGATCCCACATGCTGCGGAGTGGCTAGGCCCGTGAGCCATGACCGCTAAGCCTGTGCATCTGGAGCCTGTGCTCCACAAAGGGAGAGGCCACAACAGTGAGAGGCCCATGTACTGAAAAAAAAAAAGGGGGGGGGGGGAAATATATAGAAACTGTTGACTGAAAAAAAATTCACAGCCTAAAACGAGAATTATGTTTTATTTGGTGGATTTTCTGAGGACTTCCCCCCAGATCTCCGAGGCGACAGAGGTGCCAGAATATATAGGAGTTTGTAACAAAAATCAAGTAGTGGGAACATCAAAAGATTATTGTTAAAGAAAACCAGACATCTCCAGTTAATGAATTTAGCGCTTTTCTATGTATGGGAAGATGCAAGAGTTTGCGCTCAATTCCTTTGATATGTACCTTAACTATCTAGGGCCAGTATCCTGCTTTTCTACATCCTGAAACCCCATAGGATGCACAGTTGTGGGTGGATACAATGGCTGTTGGCTGCAACATCCTTGTTTACTGACATGCAGGCAAAGTTTTTCATCCACAAAAAAATATTGACTTTCAAGGAACCTGGAAAGAAAAGGAAAGAGAGAGATAGAATAACTTTATGGAGAACCGGGTTGAGACAAGGTTTTATTCTGATTTTGTAAAGGATAGCAGATATTTTAACACATCTGTAGGACCCCAGGAAGAAGCCAAAGCAGGAGGTCTGAAATATCTAACAAACAGAACAATTGATGGAGTAATGCTTAAGAAAGGAAAAGTTGAAAACATAGATAGGGCATCAGCTTTAGAAAGAAAATGTCAACATCTTCTTTTGGAGAGGCAAGAAGAAAGAAAAGTTTAAAGGAATATGCATTTCAGACCAGAGGGAATATGATTCAGAAACTCAAGTTCTATAGGTATTTTCCCAAAGAAGTAGGAGGCAAGGTCTTCTGATGAGAGTGAGGAAGGTGTGAGAGGAGAGTTGATGGCTGGGTAAAACAGAAAATGTTTAAAAGATTCATAGTGAAGAGCAGAAGGAGGAAACCAAGGTCTAGTGAAAGAGTTTCCAGACATCATTGGACACCCACCTAGAACAGAAGTTACATTATGTCATGTATCTTGAGACCAAATCCTCCATTTAAGGCTACCCTTTTCAGTGTCCCCTCTCCCAGAGACTGTATGGGTCTTCTGTAACTTCATTTCATGCACAGTTCTTTATAAGATCCTTTTGGAAGACAAACAAATTTGATTACCATAATCAGCCAAACAATCAAGTTTGTTTTAATTGAACTATAGTTCATTTACAATATTATATTAGCTTCATGTGTACAACATAGCCATTCAACATTTTTATAGATTATACTCCATTTTGTTATTATAATGGCTATATTTCCCCATATTGTATAATATTATATATCCTTGTATTTATTTATTTTGTACCTAGTAATTTGTATCTCTTAATCTGCTTCCCTTATTTTTCCCCTCCTCCCACCACTTTCCACCCCTGGTAACCACTAATTTCTTCTCTGTATCTATGAGTCTGTTTCTGTTTTTTATATTCATTAATTTAATTTATTTTTTAGATTCTACATATAAGTGAAAACATATAGTATTTGTCTTTCTCTGACTTATTTCACTTAGCGTAATACCCTTCAGGTCCATCCATGTTGTTGCAAATGGCAGAATTAAATTCTTTTTTATGGCTGAGTAATATTCCATTGTGGGGTGTGTGTGCGTGTGTGTGCGCACATATGCATGCACATGTGTGTATCACATCTTCTTTACACATTTATCTGTTGATGGGCACATAGGTTGCTTCCATACCTTGGCTAATGTAAATAATGCTGCAATGAACGTTGGGTGCATGTAGCTTTTAAAATTAGTGGTTTCACTTTCTTCAGATATACACCCAGTAATGGAATTGCTAAATCGTATGGTAGTTCTATCTTTAATTTTTGAAGAATCTCCATACTGTTTTTCATAAAGGCAGCACTAATTTACAACCCTCCCCCACCCATCAGTGTATTAGGGTTCGCTTTTCTCCACATTCTCAACAACATTTGTTATTTGTAATCTTTTTGATGATAGCCTTTTTGACATGTGTGAGGTGATACCTCATTGCAGTTTTATTTTTCATTTCTCTGGTGATTAGCAATATTGAGCATTTTTTCATGTATCTGTTGACCATCTATATATCTTCTTTGCAAAAAATGTCTACTCAGGTCTTTTGCCCATTTTTTAAAGTGGGTTATTTGTTTTTTTGATATTGAGTTGTATGAACTGCTTATATATTTTGGATATTAACCCCTATCAGTCATATCATTTGCAAATATTTTCTCCCATTCACTAGGTTGTATTTCTGTTTTGTTGATAGTTTCCTTTGTCATGAAAAAGCTTATTTAATTAGATTACATATATTTTTGCTTTTATTTCTTTTACCTTAGGAAACAAATACCCCCACAATATTGCTATGATCTATGTCAATGAGTGTTCTATGTTTTCTTCTAGATGATTTCAGCTCTTACATTTAGGTCTTTAATCCATTTTGAGTTTATTTTTGTATATGGTATGTGGAAATGTTCTAATCTCATTCTTTTACAAGTAGCTTTCCAGTTTCCCCAGCACCACTTATTGAAGAGACTGTCTTTTCTTCATTGTATATTCATGCCTATTTTGTTTTAGATTAATTGACCTTCAGTGTGTGGGTTTATTTCTGTGCTCTGTATTCTCTTCCATTGATCTATGTGGCTATTTTCGTGCCAGTACCCTGCTGTTTTGATGACAGTAGCTTTGTAGATCCAGGTTGGTGCTGCATCTTCTATCTGGGGCATTGTTAGTCTCATGTCAGAGGAAACAAAGAGTGTAGCAAAGCATCCTCTGCCTCATAACTTCTACCTAGAACTGACACATAATACTTACATTTACATTATCTGTCTAAAGTAAAAGTATCATGACTATTTCCGATGTTAATACATTCCAGAAAGGGATGTATAATCCTGCAACAAAAAGGAATGGCAAATAATTTGAACATATCTATAATCCATGTCAAAGACATATTGATCTTATATGACCTGTTGATACTATCTCCAAGTATCTTTCCAAAAAATCACTTCTCTACATTCCCATTGCCCACACTGTTGTCCAAACCACTCTTATGGCTCATTTGGTTTGCTTCAAGAAAGTTCTTAATAGATCTATCTACATCCACTTGGGCTCCCTGGCAGCAGGTAGAATTTTCAACAAAAATCTGAGCATGCCACATACATTTTCTTCCTACCAAATCAATTACTATCCACCAGCCTCTGTATTTAAACCCCTTAATGGCTTCTCATTGTATTTAAGTTAAAATGCAACCTTTACATGTGGTCCAAAAGGCCTTGAATAAATTAGCTTCCGTCTATCATTTCAGGCTCACTCTAACTACTCTGGTTCTCATTCACCAGCCTTGTGGCTCTCTCGGTTCCTTGAATGCATCAGTCTATTCAGAGGACAATAGACTTTGCACAGGCTGTTCCTGTGGTCTGAAATATCCTTTCCTCCGCTTTCACCTGGCTCAATTTAACATCTATGTTAGAGTTCCCCTACTCCCCTTCTTCTTAATAATAATATATTTTTCTTATATTCACATCAGTTATTATGATTTGTAGTTATATATTTATTCACATGATTATTTTTTCCCCTTCATGGACAACAGAATTGAGTTAATTATACTACTCAGTTCAGGAGTATAATTATCTATGGTCCATGTCAGATGATTCTTTTGTGTTACATTCACCCTTCATCCTTTCTCCTCCTTGACCATAGACATTCACTCTAGTCCATTTAAAGGGTGTTGCTCCTATTTTCACCATACATATTAATACACACATGGAAAGAACACATTAGGTGTATTCTGATTCTTGCTTTCCTCATTCAGTGTTAAATGTCTGAGCTCTATATATGTTGCCATGTGACTATCAAACTTATTACTTCTGGCTAACCTGTAGTATTATTACCACTTTAGAGATGAAGAAATCAAATCAAGGCTGAGTAGCATTTTTAGTTTTCACAGGTGGAGCTTTGTAGGTTTATGAATGGAATCTAGGCTTATTTCACTCCAATAATAGTACTTCCCTTTCTATCGTCATCTTTTCTGTCACCATATCCTTATCAAAGATACAGAAATTATTCTGAAATTTGATATCACAAAGGTCAGATGACTTGCCCAAATGGTAGAGTCAGCCTTGATGTAATAGAGAAGAAGAAAGCTGACTCCATATTTGATCTATTCCTTTAGTTCTAACCTGTGTGCCTATTGCCTGTGTTGGGTCATGCTGACTCTGTACCTTTGTAAAAGAATGTTCCCTATAGCCTAAAATATACATAATAGACCCTTCTCAAGGTTCTCTCCCAGGTTTGACCTTTAAAGGTATAACACTTTTCATTCATGTAGAGATAAAAAGTTGCAGAACAGAGAATAACATTCATCTTGTTGGAGGTCTACAGGAACAGAATGACTAGACCTTCCTGGACAGCTGCAAGAACAAAGGGTTATTACATCCCCTCCAGGATCTGACTGACACCAAATAGTTTGCAACAACGAGCCACACTCCCTCTTCTTTTACTCTGAAAGAAATATGAATTCTAACTTTGGTAAGATAGTTCTTTGAGACACTTGTCCACCATCTTCTTTGCCTGCTGGCTTTCCAACTAAAGCCACTATTCCTCAATCCAACAAATCATCTCTCAATTTATTGGCCTGTTACATGGCAAGGGTAAGAGCTCGGATTTGGTAACATTAACATCCACTTCCCTCTCATTCTTATACCGTGCCATCTGATTACTTGCATATGGTGAGTGCTCCCTAAACACACTGATTGAATTCAAGGTCGAATTTCCTGCTCTGATTTTAGAATACAGATTTCTTTTTCCCCTCCTGAAGCCAACTGCAGAAACTTACTCAAAACTCCAAGCCCTGTGCCAGCTTTTAGCTTTGTGCAAAGCTTTTCTTGTTTCCCAGCCTCTAAACCAGCTATTTGGAGTTGGCAAAGCTGTTTATTTTCAATCCTCCATGGATTAAATCCTCCATGGTCAATAGATCAAGTAGAAACATGATCTACTTGATAGATCAAGTAGAACTTCATGAAGTTCTGGGCAGCCTGCCCCTCAAGAGCATCAACATGATACATTTCTATGTACAGGAAGATTTATTCTTGGGACCTAAGCAAACGGGAATTACTGGTTTTGATTCAGAATGATTATTAGGGTTGTTAAACTCCACACTTGCCCAGGGAGTGAAGAAGCTGTGCAAACATCCATCTTAGGTTAAAATAGCCTTTTGTAACATGTAGAGTACTAATGGGCTTGAGACATAACTGGCATAATGAAACAACTTACAGGGACTGAAGCTGAGATTCTCAAACGATAGGTGAGAGATGCCATGACTGTTACTCCCTCGACAATTATTTATTGACTGTCTACTATGAGGCAGGCACTGTGTTAGAGATGAGTGATGCTCAGGATGGAATACAGAGTTCCCTGTGCTCAGCATAGTCATAGTCCAGTAGGATAAATAAGTAAATCAAGTGAAGGAAGAAAAACAAGCTGGCAATGCTGTGAAATTCCCTCCAACGTCTAAGGTCTAAGTCTTACCTGAAGGTAAACCTCATAGTGAGATAAAGAACAAAGTTGTTATTCCTGGGAGCTATTTAAATATGTTTTTGAACACCTCAATATGTCAAGTGGAAGCAGATCATATGGCTGAAGCAGGCGTGGGACTGGGATTTAAGGGTCATGCTGCCGAGATTAGACATTAATCACAAAGGGTGTCAGAAAACACAAGACTTCCTTTCCTCAATTATTTTATCACCTATAAAACTAAAATACTGTGTTACTCTTTCTGCAACTTAGCAAGCCACCTGAGATGACTCACTAAGGAGTATTACATAAACCTAAGATTTTACATATGTATATATATATATATTTCATTATTATTCTGACACCTGGTTTCATTAGATGTTCTCTGAGTAGTTTTTCCTTCACCTTTATCCTTTTTCTAAATACTTCAGTGTCACTCACTGCTTCTCCTCTGTCCCCACCCTCTTTTTGTACTAGTTTTTAATTATTTACTAGATAGAGAAGATGAAGTTTTGAAATTAGGGATATAATATAGGTTTTTACTAGATAACTGTAACATAGTCATCCTAGTAATTTATTTTATAATGAAATGCATTTTAGAGACATAATATATCTCTCAGGCTTTAAGATTTATACTCTTTTGATTATTACATTTTAAGCACTATTCTCAGCCTCCTTAGAAAACGTAGCTTCCACTTCTCGGGAAAAATAAATTAAATATTGCTATGTCTAATAAGGGCTACATCTATGGCTGCATAGATTACTTTGGGAGTGCTATTCACAATCAATTCACATCATAGTCTAGTGAAAGACACGTTGCACTCATGCAGTGCACAACTTGGGAAGTTATACATAATAGAAATGTCTAGGCCTACTCAAATATTTTAGTAAAACTCTGTTATAAAATTAAGATTGCACATGATGATATCTAAGCCAATTCCTGATGTCTCAAGCCAGACAAGAAGTAAGTAGCAGTGAGATAAGTCAGAGGTTCGATTTTGGCTTTGAGAAAGTGAAATGGCATAAGTGAAGTGACTAAGTGGTAAGCAGAATATTCCACTCAGCAGAAGTATTTGCAAACTATTGCTCTCATTGAATTACTCTTCTCTGTCTTTCTCACTAGACTGGTCACATTGAGAGCAGAACCTTTTATTCCTTGTCCTGCAATCTTGTTCTCTGCCTAACTCTTCACTCTAAGAGATTAATGATAAAATTAGCATAGTAAGCATCTGAGAAGTCCTACAGTGGTTAAACTGTTCTCATTCTGCTTAAGTCACTTTTTCCAGACTAATAGGACCACAGAAACACTTCTTCACAGACCATGTATTAATATCTCACAAAACCTCAAAGGAATAGCCTAGACAACACTACTCCAAGTGCTACTCTATTTGCTGCAAGTGAACTATAAATTCCTACAACTAGATCCCATTGGTGTGCAAAGGGATTCATAGATGTAGACATTTAGTTGCTAAGAATAATGATGTTTGTTTATCTCATGTACCAAAACACCAAGTAACTGGCAAAATAATCAAGTCAACATTGCAGAAAGGGGCTGGAAATCTCCCTACCTGCTCTCCCATTCTCCCTCATCTCATTCTGAATCAGGCTTCAGGTCAAAATCACTCTACCCGGGGCTGCACTTATCCTAAATGACAGTATATGAGAGTTTAGACTGCTCTTAAAAGCATTAGAAGTGGACAGAGAGAGTGAGATAGTTACACATTTTAATGCATTTTCGTCCTCTGGTAACTATTATTTGTCATTTAGCCATTTTTTTCATTTTCTCTAGTTCCCTTTGCCTGTTCTCCTATACCCAGTTAAACCTGCTATTTAATACTAGCCTTTCTAACTCTCATTCTTAAGAGTCCTACTTCAGTCCCATTACCAAGCTACTTGTGTTCCTCCTCTAAGGCTAAAACAGTCTCTTCAAACAATTATATATATCATTATCTAGTCCCAGACCTTGACTGATACTTTGTTATGCCTCTCACCTGTTTGAAATCACCAATGTTTTTCATGGAGTTGTGAGGTATTTTTTCTCCCTCCCAATCAAAAGATGTCAGGAAAAATGACTTTCTCTCGAGCCTGGCATGACAATAACACTGTAGAATCTTAAAGAAACAAAACCTGCTCATGTCACTATCTCCTTTAACATTCTTCAAAAACTTTCCAGGGTATAAAGAGCTAACAGTAATGTTCTGTTAACCTTTATTGTAAACTCACATGTGTGAAGCTCTGTACTAAATGCTTTAATTCTAAACCTCACAGCAACTCTACAAAATATTAACCCAATTTTATAAGTTGACAAGCTAAGGTTTAGACTTTCCTACAGCTACGAGCTGGTACATAATGTATCTAACATGCAAACCCAGCATTCTGACTATCAACTGGTCTTAGCCACTTAGAAATACTGCCTTAAGTATGGATGAAGTACTAATTCCTTCCTTAACATATTAAGACCCTTTCAATTTAGGTACCAAATTACCTTGCACATACTTTCCAATTGCTCTTCCTCATGCAGCCTACATTTATTCATCACCAAATATAGACTCAGCACATACTATATGCCAGAAACTAGGCTAAATATTATTACAATAGTCATTGCAATCTGCTTATACACAATGAACTACATTTGTCTGTGCTTGACTGTGATTAAACATGTACAGTAAAATTCTATTTTGCTTCCTTTCACCCACTCCTTCTGGAAGAGTTTCTATATATCTTTCAAGATTCAATTAGAATGTTATTTTCTCCATGCAGCCTTCTGCAGTGGTTCTAGATGCAATGTCTCCTAGGGTATCATTGCAGTTGGTACCCACCTCCTATACTCCTTAAAGATCTATCTATCTATCTATCTATCTATCTATCTATCTATCTATCTACCTCTCTACCTGTCTTCTGCTCTGGAATGTAAAGAGCTTAAGCCATGTCATGCAGATATTTCTACTTCCTTGATGAACGTCTGACAATAAATATTCTGGAACAGAATCAGTCTGCTATTCTAAGGTCTGAGACAACTTACAACTTTGTTTGTATTTGCAAACATCCTTTACTCTAGTACATTTTTAAGAGATTTAGTCTATAGGAACCCATCTTCAAGGGTCTTTCAGTCTAGTGAGAACAGTCAAACAAACTATTAATTGCCACAATAGAGAGATAAATATCATGAAGAATGGAGGAAGTCATGGATATCTTCTGGAGGAATCTAAAAATACTTCTTAAAGAAGATGATAAACTGTGCTAAGACACAGATGGTAAGTAGGTATAACTAGGTCAACAATAGGGTGAGCACCTTTTAGTCACACAAATATCTAGAGACATATGTGAACAAGGTCTATTAGGAATCCAGGAAGTTCAAAATTATGGGAATGAAGGTATTTAGAGGAGAGTAAAATGAAATAGGGTTAAAGTTCAAAAAGAAATTATAAAGGGTCTGACATTTCATTCAAAGGAGTTTTGTTTACTCCACTAAAGTAACGAAAGCATTTTACATTTCAGATGGAGTAATCAGATGTTCACTCATAAAGATAAGTCTCACAATAATGTGAAGGATAGAATTTTCATAGTATATTGAGTTTAGCACCTAGAAGACTGTCATCACCCCTCTCCTATATGCACATACAGTTGATTTAAAGGGGTAGAGAAGGCTCTTAATTCAAGAAACACAAAGCCCATGGCCCTTCCCTTGAGTGATATTTCTCTGTGAGTTTTTTGTTCCAAGCCAGTCTCCTATTTGCTCTGCAGTCTCCTCACTTGTTTTGCTTCCCAAGGAAACTTTGGGTTTTCTTATGCACACCTTCTATATAAGGAAAGCCTAACCATCCTTATCTGGATCCCTGAAGTTTTCAAATATTTCCAATCTCAGAACAAAAATACCAATTTCCTATTCTAAGACATTCTTTACACTTTAAGATGAAGGTTAATTTTGCTTCTAAGTGACAGAAAACTGACTTAAATTAGCTTGTGTGAAAAGTGAATTCATTTGCTTATATAATTAGAAAGTCCCAGAGGGCTGAATATGGCCAGGTAAAAATAGAACAAGGGCCTCAAATTGCCAACAGGGCTCTCTCTCCACCTCTTGGCTCTACAATTGTCCCACCTTATTTTTACATAATTTCTTCATATGGTGGCAAAAGTGGTGACTAGCAGCTCTATATTTACATATTCCTCACAGTCTTCATCACAGAAGGACATGTGTGACGTTCTCCCCACAAGCTTCAGTACCAAACCTCCACAATGGTGTTTTTCAGCATTGTTTGGATTTATGTATTGATTCTGAACCAGTCTCTGTGTCCAGAGGGATATAATGTATCACGATTGGCCTGTGGGCAGTGACTTGATGAAGTGGGCTTATATCAACTTGACAGAGCCAATATTATAATTTTCTCCACAACTCCACAGTTAGTGATGTCATGTTGGGAGCTTAAAGTCAGACAATCGTCTTGATTGTTCCCGTAGCTGATCTGACTCAGGGCCCTTCCTGATGTGTGCATGCATCCTTCAGTCAAGATGAATTCCAGTGTGAGGTTTCTGGGAGGTTGACAGAACATATCACAGAAGATATTATGGGCTAGCACCCCCTCTCTTTTTTACCTCTGTGGAGGATTTCTGTGCATGTGAAGTCGGGGAGGTCTCCTTGATCTCAGTGAAATATATGGCCATCTTATCTCTTTACTACAGCAGAGCTTAGTTCCTCTCTGCTTCTGCCTTTATTGTTTTTCTTGAAACGTCAGGGGGAGACAAGCTCCAATTGCATATCCTCACAAACTCCATCTGCTCAGCCTGAAACTCATCTACTTTCTACCTCAAGACTGCCAGAATCAGGCAGATTCACTTCCCTGGCCTGCATTACTACACAAGCTTATGCTTATTCTCTGACTAGCCCTACCATTCTAAGTGTTTGTGCCCTCTTGAAACCACACCTCACATGGGACTTGAATGCAGTCATATCTCAGATGGGACTCGAACCCACAATGTTCCAACTGAAACCACACAACTTGTCTCAGGACTTAAGGAAGTTCAGGTTCTTTATGTCTTGGCACAAAAGGAATTCAGCAAGAGGTAAAGTGATAGGTAAGAAGTAGATTTATTAATATAGGATGTTTGTGAGGGATACAAGTTGGCAGGCAAGAGGGCTCTGTCCTGAGAACTAATTTTTACAATTAAAGGAAAAGTGGGGAGGGAAACAAGACCAATTTCCCCCTCATTCGTTGAATAGATGGCAGGCTTACATCATTAGCTCCTCCTTCACATCAAGTGGGAGAGTTTTTGACCCTATATGGTCAAACCAAGTCTGTCATGGTATTATTTAAATCAGCAGGAGGGTGTCTACATATACTAAAATATGTTAAATCAACTCGTTTCACTATAATGAGGGTCTTCTACTTTGAAATGTCACCTTTCCCTTATATTCCTGTCCTTGTTATGTGCAGAAGTGCATGTCCTTAGGATAATTATCTTGCTGACCTCAACCAGCAGGATGCAGGTCCCATTTTTTCACTTAATGACCTGGGACATATCTTGTGCTTTTATTTATGACTTTATTGTTGAGCAAGCCTGCTTCCTTTCATGATATTCTGATAGCTTTCCCAAGTGATCATTAACTTGGGAACAGGTTAATGGTTTAACAGTTGTTTCCCCAGATTCCCTAAATTTCCCTATCTATAATCCCTTAGTGTGATTTCTAAAATTACCTGTGTAACTATTCTAATCTACCCCTATCACTCTGGAAAGAGAATAACTATCACATGCAAACATAACTGTCCCTAAGATCCCAAGCAGATTTGCTGTAGCACCTCTCAATGAAAGGTAGACAGAAATGGGATAGAATTTGGTGATACAGAGTGAGCACATCTGAGGACTGCTTGGGGATCAGCAGTCTAGGGGAGACAGCAGTGATGGGGAAGATGGTCTAAAACCAGCAAAGTAGCACTGGGCATATGAGCAGAGGAGCCATAGAACACCAGTTAACAAGACATCCCTATGGTGTTAACCAAACACCAGAGACTGCAATAGAAGGAAGTAGCCTTAGCTAGTTACCAAAATCATGGAAAATATCTAAAAGGCCCTCTGGATTATCAAGATTAACAGAAGGAATTTTCTAGAAATAAGGGCCTACCTAATAGTCAGGGTGTACAGATGTGGAACACTTAGATTCAGTTTCTTACTGTAAAATGTGACCACAGTTTAAATCACCTGCTGTAAAATTTGTAATGTTTGAGTTAAAATTAACTTAAATTTATTAAGGCTTAAAGATTGTAAAAACAGTAGAGTAATTTATTATAAGATTCTCTTTCCTAATTATGAAACTTTATGCTACAAATTTTTCTGATTGTGCAACTCTTTTTTTAAAAACCCTTCACAACTTGTGTATTTCTTATTAGGCAAAGACTTAACTCTGACTTGGTATATCTTTGTGGTCTGACCCTGCATCTCTCTCTAGTCTAATCTTTCTCCTGTATATCCTGAAACATGGTTTTATAGGAATTAATGTATATCCAGGAACATAAGCTGTGTATGCCTCTCATACTCTTCCCTATGCCTGGGATGCTAAACAAGGCCTTACACTCTCCATGTGGTAACATTTTAAAAAAATAACTCAGTTTTTAGATTTTTCTGAATTTATTTCCTCCTTGCTCACTCCCTTCTGCCCCAACCTGTCTATAAGTGGTATTAGGTCTAACCTCTCCTCTCTCCTCCTAAGTAACCTAATAAGAGTATTCACCATGATGTTGACATTTTGAATATATGCATATCTTACTGAGTAGATCATGAGTTCCTTGAGAGTAGGGGTTTCTGTATAATCCTTTTTTTTTTTGCATTTTTGGAGCCTAGCACAGTGTTAGGTGACTAAAAATAATTTATTAAACATGAGTTAAATTGAAGAATCAATGATATGATGTTTAAACTTTGAAAATATTAGAAACTCTACCAAGAAATATTTTAAAGTTCTATTTTTAAAAATAATTATCAGTATCCAGACTTTTAAGATTCATGTTAAAATATTATAGGGGACGGCTTAAAGATGGCGGAAGAGTAAGACGCGGAGATCTCCTTCCTCCTCACAGAGACATCAGAAATACATCTACACGTGGAACTTCTCCTATAGAACACCCACCGAACACTGGCAGAAGACCTCAGACCTCCAAAAAGGCAAGAAACTCCCCACATATCTGGGTAGGGCAAAAGAAAAAAGAATAAACAGGGACAAAAGAATAGGGACGGGACCTACGCCAGTGGGAGGGAGCCGTGAAGGAGGAAAGACTCCCACACTAGAAGCCCCTTCGCGGGCGGAGACTGCGGGCGCCGGAGGGGGAAGCTCCGGAGCCGCGGAGGACAGCTCAGCCACAGGGGTGCGGAGGGCAAAGCGGAGAGATTCCCGCAGAGGATCGGTGCCGACCGGCACTCACCAGCCCGAGAGGCTTGTCTGCTCGCCCGCCGGGGCGGGCGGGGCCGGGAGCTGAGGCTCGGGCTTCAGTCGGATCCCAGGGAAAGGTCTGGAGTTGGCAGAGTGAAGACAGCTTGAAGGGGGGGCTGGTGCGCCACGGCTGGCCAGGAGGGAGTTCGGGAGAAGTCTGGAGCTGGCGAAGAGGCAAGAGACCTTTTCCTCCCTCTTTGCTGCCTGGGCGTGAGGAGAGGGGATTAAGTGCGCCGCTTGAAGGAGCCCCAGGGGCGGGCGCGGAGCTGCCGAAGAGACAAGAGACTTTTTCTTGCCTCTTTGCTTCCTCGGGTGTGAGGTGAGGGGATTAAGAGCACCGCGTAGAGGAACTCCTGAAACGGGCGCGAGCCGCGGCTTTCGGCACGGACAGTAGAGACGGGTGTCGGACGCTAAGGTTGCTGCTGCCACCACCAAGAGGCCTGTGTGTGAGCACAGGTCACTCTCCACACCGGCCCTCCCGGGAGCCCATGCAGTCCGCCACTGCCGGGGTCCCGGGATCCAGGGACAGCTTCCCCGGGAGAACGCACGGCGCGCCTTGGGCCTGTGCAGCGTCACATCGGCCTCTGCCGCCGCGGACTCGCCCCACCCCCGTGCCACTCCCTCCCCCCAGCCTGAGTGAGCTGGAGTCCCCGAATCAACTGCTCCTTTAACATCGTCCTGTCTGAGCGAAGGGCAGTCGCCCTCAGACAACCTACACGCAGAGGCGGGACCAAGTCCAAAGCTGAACCCCAGGAGCTGTGCGAACAGAGAGGAGAGGGGGAGGTGTCTCCCAGCAGCCTCAGAAGCGGCGGATTAAAGCTCCACAATCAACTTTAAGTGCCCTGCAGCTGTTGAAAACCTGAATAGACAACGAATCATCCCAAGTTGAGGAGGTGGACTTTGGGAGCAAGATATACTATTATTTTCCCCTTTTTTTTCTTTTTGTGAGTGTGTATGTGTGTGCTGCTGTGTGAGATTTTGTCTGTATAGCTTTGCTTTCACCATTTGTCCTAGGGTTAGACCGACCCATTTTTCTGTCTTTTTTTTTTTTTTTAAAAGGAAATTTTTCTTCTTAATAATTATTTTTTATTTTAATAACTATACTTTATACTACTCTGTCTTCTCCCTTTCTTTCTTCCTTCCTTTCTTCCCTCCTTTCTTCCTTCCTTCCCCGCTTCTTTCCTCCCTTCCTCTCTTCCTTCCTCCCTTTCTTCCTCTGCACCTTCCTTCCTTCCTTTCTTGCTTCCTTCCTTCATTCCTTCCTTCCTTTCTTCCTTCCTTCCCTCCCTCCCTCCTTCCTTCCTTTTCTTTCCTTTCTATTTATTCTACCTTTTATTTTGAGCCGTGTGGATTAAAGGTTCTTGGCGCCCCAGGCAGGCACCAGGGCGGTGTCCCTGAGGTGGGAGAACCAACCTCAAGACACTAGTAGACAAGAGACCTCCCAGCTCCACGTAATATCAGACGGCGAAAATCTCCCAGAGATCTCCATCTCAACACCAAGACCCAGCTTCAATCAAGGACCAGCAAAGAACAGTGCTGGACACCCTATCCCCAACAGAGAGCAAGACAGGTCTACAGCCCCATCCATTAGCAGAGAGGCTGCCTAAAATCATAATAAGGTTACCAACATCCCCAAACACACCACCAGACGAGGACCTGCCCACCAGAAAGACAAGATCCAGCCTCATCCACCAGAACAGAGGCACTAGTCCCCCCAACCAGGGAATCTACTCAACCCACTGAACCAACCTTAGCCACTGGAGACAGCCACCAAAAACAACAGGAACTACGAACCTGCAGCGTGCAAAAAGGAGACCCCAAACACAGTAAGATAAGCGAAATGAGAAGACAGAAAAACACACAACAGATGAAGGAGCAAGATAAAAACACACCAGACCTAACAGATGAAGAGGTAATAGCCAATCTACCTGAAAGAGAATTTAGAATAATGATGGTGAAAATGATGCAAAATCTTGGAAATAGAATAGACAATTTGCAAGAAACAGTAAACATGGACCTAGAAGAAATAAAGAGGAAGCAAGAAACGATGAGCAACACAATAAATGAAATAAAAAATACTCTAGATGGGATCAATAGCAGAATAACTGAGGCAGAAGGATGGATAAGTGACCTGGAAGATAAAATAGTGGAAATAACTACTGCAGAGCAGAAGAAAGAAAAAAGAATGAAAAGAACTGAGGACAGTCTCAGAGACCTCTGGGACAACATTAAACGCACCAACATTCGAATTATAGGGGTCCCAGAAGAAGAAGAGAAAAAGAAAGGGACTGAGAAAATATTTGAAGAGATTATAGTTGAAAACTTCCCTAATATAGGAAAGGAAATAATCAATCAAGTCCAGGAAGCACAGAGAGTTCCATACAGGATAAACCCAAAGAGAAACACGCCAAGACACATAATAATCAAACTGTCAAAAATTAAATACAAAGAAAACATATTAAAAGCAGCAAGGGAAAAACAACAAATAACACACAAGGGAATCCCCATAAGGTTAACAGCTGACCTTTCAGCAGATACTCTACAAGCCAGAAGGGAGTGGCAGGACATATTTAAAGTGATGAAGGAAAAAAACCTACAACCAAGATTACTCTACCCAGCAAGGATCTCATTCAGATTTGATGGAGAAATTAAAACCTTTACAGACAAGCAAAAGCTGAAAGAGTTCAGCACCACCAAACCAGCTCTACAACAAATCCTAAAGGAACTTCTCTAGGCAAGAAACACAAGAGAAGGAAAAGACCTACAAGAACAACCCGAAACAATTAAGTAAATGGTAATAGGAACATACATATCGATAATTACCTTAAATGTAAATGGGTTAAATGCTCCCATCAAAAGACAAAGACTGGCTGAATGGATACAAAAACAAGACCCATATATATGCTGTCTACAAGAGACCCACTTCAGACCTAGGGACACATACAAACTGAAAGTAAGGGGATGGAAAAAGATATTCCATGCAAATGGAAATCAGAAGAAAGCTGGAGTAGCAATTCTCATATCAGACAAAATAGACTTTAAAATAAAGACTATTACAAGAGACAAAGAAGGACACTACATAATGATCAAGGGATCGATCCATGAAGAAGATATAACAATTGTAAATATTTATGCACCCAACATAAGGAGCACCACAATACATAAGGCAAATACTAACAGCCTTAAAAGGGGAAATCGACAGTAACACAATTATAATGGGGGACTTTAACACCCCACTTTCACCAATGGACAGATCATCCAAAATGAAAATAAATAAGGAAACACAAGCTTTAAATGATACATTACACAAGATGGACTTAATTGATATTTATAGGACATTCCATCCAAAAACAACAGAATACACATTTTTCTCAAGTGCTCATGGAACATTCTCCAGGATTGATCATATATTGGGTCACAAATCTAGCCTTGGCAAATTTAAGAAAATTGAAATCGTATCAAGTATCTTTTCCGACCACAACGCTATAAGACTAGATATCAATTACAGGAAAAGATCTGTAAAAAATACAAACATATGGAGGCTAAACAATACACTACTTAATAACGAAGTGATCACTGAAGAAATCAAAGGGGAAATCAAAAAATACTTAGAAACAAATGACAATGGAGACACAACGACCCAAAACCTATGGGATACAGCAAAAGCAGTTCTAAGAGGCAAGTTTATAGCAATACAATCATACCTTAAGAAACAGGAAACATCTCGAATAAACAACCTAACTTTGCACTTAAAGCAATTAGAGAAAGAAGAACAAAAAAATCCCAAATTTAGCAGAAGGAAAGAAATCATAAAGATCAGATCAGAAATAAATGAAAAAGAAGTGAAGGAAACAATAGCAAAGATCAATAAAACTAAAAGCTGGTTCTTTGAAAAGATAAATAAAATTGATAAACTGTTAGCCAGACTCATCAAGAATAAAAGGGAGAAGACTCAAATCAATAGAATTAGAAATGAAAAAGGAGATGTAACAACTGACACTGCAGAAATACAAAAGATTATTAGAGATTACTATAAGCAACTGTATGCCAATAAAATGGACAACCTGGAAGAAATGGACAAATTCTTAGAAATGCACAACCTGCCCAGACTGAACCAGGAAGAAATAGAAAATTTGAACAGACCAATCACAAGCACTGAAATTGAAACTGTGATTAAAAATCTTCCAGCAAACAAAAGCCCAGGACCAGATGGCTTCACAGGCGAATTCTATCAAACATTTAGAGAAGAGCTAACACCTATCCTTCTCAAACTCTTCCAACAGATAGCAGAGGGAGGAACACTCCCAAACTCATTCTATGAGGCCAAAATAACCCTGATACCAAAACCAGACAAAGACGTCACAAAGAAAGAAAACTACAGACCAATATCACTGATGAACATAGATGCAAAAATCCTCAACAAAATATTAGCAAACAGAATCCAACAGCACATTAAAAGGATCATACACCATGATCAAGTGGGGTTTATCCCAGGAATGCAAGGATTCTTCAATATACGCAAATCAATCAACGTGATACACCATATCAACAAACTGAAGGAGAAAAACCATATGATCATCTCAATAGATGCAGAGAAAGCTTTTGACAAAATTCAACACTCATTTATGATAAAAACCTTGCAGAAAGTAGGCATACAGGGAACTTTCCTCAACATAATAAAGGCCATATATGACAAACCCACAGCTAGCATCGTTCTCAATGGTGAAAAACTGAAACCATTTCCACTAAGATCAGGAACAAGACAAGGTTGCCCACTCTCACCACTCTTATTCAACATAGTTTTGGAAGTTCTAGCCACAGCAATCAGAGAAGAAAAAGAAATAGAAGGAATCCAAGTAGGAAAAGAAGAAGTAAAGCTGTCACTGTTTGCAGATGACATGATACTATACATAGAGAATCCTAAGGATGCTACCAGAAAACTACTAGAGCTAATCAATGAATTTGGTAAAGTTGCAGGATACAAAATTAATGCACAGAAATCTCTGGCATTCTTATACACTAATGATGAAAAATATGAGAGTGAAATTAAGAAAACACTCCCATTTACCATTGCAACAAAAAGAATAAAATATCTAGGAATAAACCTACCTAAGGAGACAAAAGACTTGTATGCAGAAAACTATAAGACACTGATGAAAGAAATTAAAGATGATACAAATAGGTGGAGAAATATACCATGTTCTTGGATTGGAAGAATCAACATTGTGAAAATGACTCTATTACCCAAAGCAATCTACAGATTCAATGCAATCCCTATCAAATTACCACTGGCATTTTTTACAGAACTAGAACAAAAAATTTCACAATTTGTATGGAAACACAAAAGACCCCGAATAGTCAAAGCAACCTTGAGAACGAGAAAAGGAGCTGGAGGAATTAGGCTCCCTGACTTCAGACTCTACTACAAGGCTACAGTAATCAAGACAATATGGTACTGGCACCAAAACAGAAATATAGATCAATGGAACAGGATAGAGAGCCCAGAGATAAACCCACACACATATGGTCACCTTATCTTTGATAAAGGAGGGAAGGATATACAGTGGAGAAAAGACAGCCTCTTCAATAAGTGGTGCTGGGAAAACTGGACAGCTACATGTAAAAGTATGAAATTAGAACAATCCCTAACACCACACACAAAAATAAACTCAAAATGGGTTAAAGACCTAAATGTAAGGCCAGACACTATCAAACTCTTAGAGGAAAACATAGGCAGAACACTATACGACATAAATCACAGCAAGATCCTTTTTGACCCATCTCCTAGAGAAATGGAAATAAAAACACAAATAAACAAATGGGACCTAATGAAACTTAAAAGCTTTTGCACAGCAAAGGATACCATAAACAAGACCAAAAGACAACCCTCAGAATAGGAGAAAATATTTGCAAATGAAGCAACTGACAAAGGATTAATTTCCAAAATTTATAAGCAACTCATGCAGCTCAATAACAAAAAAACAAACAACCCAATCCAAAAATGGGCAGAAGAACTAAATAGACATTTCTCCAAAGAAGATATACAGATTGCTAACAGACACATGAAAGAATGCTCAACCTCATTAATCATTAGAGAAATGCAAATGAAAACTACAATGAGATATCATCTCACACCAGTCAGATTGGCCATCATCAAAAACTCTAGAAACAATAAATGCTGGAGAGGGTGTGGAGAAAAGGGAACCCTCTTGCACTGCTGGTGGGAATGTAAATTGATACAGCCGCTATGGAGAACAGTATGGAGGTTCCTTAAAAAACTACAAAGAGAACTACCATACGACCCAGCAATCCCACTACTGGGAATATACCCTGAGAAAACCATAATTCAGAAAGACTCATGTACCAAAATGTTCATTGCAGCTCTATTTACAATAGCCAGGACATGGAAGCAACCTAAGTGTCCATCAACAGATGAATGGATAAAGAAGATGTGGCACATATATACAATGGAATATTACTCAGCCATAAAAAGAAATGAAACTGAGTTATTTATAATGAGGTGGATGGACCTGGAGTCTGTCATACAGAGTGAAGTAAGTCAGAAGGAGAAAAACAAATACCGTATGCTAACACATATATATGGACTCTAAGGGAAAAAAATGTCATGAAGAGATTAGTGGTAGGACGGGAATAAAACACAGACTTACTTGAGCATGGACTTGAGGATATGGGGAGGGGGAAGGGTGGGCTGTGACGAAGTGAGAGAGTGGCAGGGACATATATACACTATCAAATGTAAATTAGATAGCTAGTGGGAAGCTGCTGCATAGCACAGGGAGATCACCTCTGTCCTTTGTGACCACCTAGAGGGGTGGGATAGGGAGGGTGGGAGAGAGGGTGATGCAAGAGGGAAGAGATATGGGAACATATGTATATGTATAACTGATTCCGTTTGTTGTAAAGGAAAAACTAACACACTATTGTAAAACAATTATACTCCAATAAAGATGTTAAAAAAATAAAATAAAAAAATAAATAAAATAAAATAAAATATTATAATTTTTGCAAGGTCCTACATAAGTAGAAATTATATAAAAAAACCATAAATTGTTTTGTTTTTTACACCACTATTCATCAAGCAGGAAGAACATCCCAAAATAGAGTAAAACAAACACATTACCAAATACTATAATTAATTGATTCTAGATAAAGGAGACATATTGAATTGCTAATTATGATATTCACATCAACAGAGCGATGGACATCCAGTAGATAGGTAGGAAAACATCTTTTGTTACATGAGGAAAATATGACCAAAGTAATTCCAGCTGCACTAATAATTAATCACAGTAATTTGCAAATCATTTCAAATACCAAAAGTACAGTCATTTTTTTCCAAGAAGAATAATAGTTTCATTGTGGAAACTTTCCTGTAACAAAGGGGAACGTTAAAGCATAATTAATTTATTTTGAAGAAATACATATACATATGTATATATAAAATTGGTATTTACCCGAGTTACATTCATCTTATGAAAGATAGTTATGAGACTGTACTGATCTCACTGACATTTAAAAATCATAGTGTTAATTTTCAGAAGAAAACCATGCTGAAATTAGAGGCCTTGAATATTTATTTGTTAGTATTATTGCCCATTAAATGTTATGACTAAATATTGAATGTGGGAGGAGAATGAAATACAGTAAATTAATGGCTCACTGAGATGTTGTTTCTGAATATTTAATCAACACTAATCAATCAGAGTGAAAAAGAGGTGGAAGCTCACTAGTCATATCTGATAGCCCAAGAACTACACCTCCCCAATTTGATCACTGTCAGACTTACTTGCTAAATTTGAATTAAATGTTTGCCAGGATTCTAATATGAGCAAAGCATTGTGTAGAGCTCAAAAATGAAACAAGACACAGCCTTTACCCTCAAGAGGCAAATAATCCAAAAGAAAATATGAATACATTTACAAGTTCATTCCAATAAACATGTTTTAAGCATCTATTATTTCTAAGTCGCTGTACTAAGATCCATACCAGAGAGGTAAAAATGACCCAACTACTAAAAATGTTACTCTCATAAGGATCCCTAATTTCTAGAATGTGCCTTTGGGTAAAATTGACTCCTTTATTCTATACTGTTTCTTTTTTTTTAATGGCAGTGAGAGAATTTCTCTTAAAATTTGAAAGTAGAGTCACAGAAACCAGCACTCAATAAAGACATGGAGAAGTCCAGATAAACAAAAAGAAGGAAGTTTTGTAACCAGTGCTACAGTCTACATGGGCTTGGACAAGACCTAAAGGATCCTAAATGACTACAAGTCTTAGTCACTAGAAATACCTTGTAGACAGGTTATGTCTCATACTAATGAGTTCAAAGTCAAATGGTCAATTAAAAGAGAAAAAACTCATCTGTATCACAAACTCACTAGAACAAAGCTCAACGTGGCAAACCAAATAAATTCATATGTACACCAACTATGTTAAGGAATATACGTTAGACTGACTTATAATAACCTTAGTCCTGTAATGTCTGTTCCTTAACACAATAAAGATTTATTGCTTGCTTATACAAATTCTGATGTGAGTTGGAAGATGAGATCTCTAGTGATGATGCCCTGTTTAAAGTGATTTTTTGATTCAGGGCTGCTTTGAATTTGTTAGGCTGCCATATCAAGATGTTGCTTCTATAGGAAAAGGAGAAAAGAAGAGTTGAGCAGCAACTGTTAAATGTTTCATCCTGAAAGTGACATTTATTATTTCCCTCATATTCTATTAGCCAAAGAAGTCACATGACCATAACTAACTACAAGGGAGATGAAGAATATAGAGGAGTATATATAGCTATTCAATAATCAGTAAATGTCTGTGCAGCACTGACAATTAATGCCATCTCCAGTAAAGATACGGAGATGTCAGCAACACTTACTAGGATGAAATAGCAGAGACCTGTTAAAGGAGAGCATACATTGTGTGAAACAAATTGTAACCAAGGAGGACCATATGGGGCCTTCTTGGGACATACCCTTCTCCTATATCCTCTGCTTTAGCTCCTCTATGAAGTACCCAGATAATAGTATCTGATGCACATTTCCTGAGTTGTTTTACAACTGTTAAAACCCCTACCAAATGGAAGAAATTAGTTGATGACCATGAGCACATAGCCCCCAGACCTGCTGGTACTTAAGGATTGAAAACATTAACCCCTTTGTCACACCCTATTACTTCACCATCAGCCAATCAGAATTCTGCATGAGCTGATCACATACCCTGGGACTCTCCTTCCTCACCTTGCTTTTAAAAATACTTTTCTGAAGGCACCACGACTAGCCTGGAGGGAGTCTGGGAGAAGTCTGGAGCTGCCGAAGAGGCAAGAGAATTTTTCTTCCCTCTTTGCTTCCTGGTGAGCAAGGAGAGGGGATTAAGCACGCCGCTTAATGGAGCCCCAGAGAAAGGCACGGAGCTGCCGAAGAGACAAGAGACTTTTTCTTGCCTATTTGTTTCCTGGTGCGAGAGGAGAGGGGATTAAGCACGCCGCTTAAAGGGTCTCCAGAAAAGAGTGTGAGCCGCAGCTATCAGCGCAGAAACCAGAGACGGGCATGAGATGCTAAGGCTGCTGCTGCCGCCACCAAGAAGCCTGTGTGCTAGCACAGATCACTTTCCACACCTCCCTTCCTGGGAGCCTGTGCAGCCCACAGCTGCCGGGGTCCCGGGATCCAGGGACGGCTTCCCTGGGAGAGTGCATGGCACACCTCAGGGTGGTGCAACGTCACGCCGGCCTCTGCGGCCCCAGGCTCACCCTGCTTCCATACCCCTCCCTCCCCCTGGCCTGAGTGAGCCAGAGCCCCCGAATCAGCTGCATCTTTAAGCCCGTTCTGTCTGATCGAAGAGCAGACGCCCTCGGGAGACCTACGTGCATAGGTGGGACCAAGTCCAAAGCTTAACTCCAAGAGCTGTGCAAACAAAGAGGAGAGGGGGAGGTCTCTCTCAACAGCCTCAGAAGCAGCAGATTAAAGCTCCACAATCAACGTGAAGTGTCCTGCATCTGAGGAATACCTGAATAGACAGCGAATCATCCCAAGTTGAGGAGGTGGACTTTGGGAGCAAGATATATTAATTTTTTCCCCCTTTTTCTCTCTTTTTGAGTGTGTATGTGTGTGATTCTGTGTGAGATTTTGTCTGTATAGCTTTGCTTTCACCATTTGTCCTAGGGTTCTGACCGACCTGTTTTGTTTGCTTTTGTTTTGTTTACTTTAAAAAATTTTTTTTCTTAATAATTATATTTTATTTTAATAACTTTATTTTATTTTATCCTACTTTATTTTATCCTCTTTCTTTCTGTCTTCCTTTCTTTCCTTCCTTTCTATTTTTTCTCAATTTAATTCTGAGCCATGTGGATTAAAGGCTCTAGGTGTACCAGCCAGGCATCAGGGCTGTGTCTCTGAGGTGGGAGAACCAACTTCAGGACACTGGTCCACAAGACACATCCCAGCCCCACATAATGTCACATGGCTAAAATCTCCCAGAGATCTCCATCTCAACACCAAGATCCAGCTTCACTCAATGACCACCAAGCTACAGTGCTGGACACCTTATGCCCAAAAACTAGCAAGATAGGGCCACAGTCCCATCCAATAGCAGAGAGGCTTCCTAAAATCATAATAAGGCTACACACACCCCAAAACACACCACCAGACATGGACATGTCCACCAGAAAGACAAGATCAACCCTCATCCACCAGAACACAGACACTAGTCCCCTCAACCAGGAAACTTACTAAGCCCACTGAACCAACCTTAGCCACTGGGGACAGCCACAAAAAACAACGGGAACTACAAACCTGCATCCTGCGAAAAGGAGACCCCAAACACAGTAAGATAAGCAAAATGAAAAGACAGTAAAACACACAGCAGATGAAGCAGCAAGGTAAAAACCTACAAGACCTAAAAACTGAAGATGAAATAGGCAGTCTATGTGAAAAAGAATTCAGAATAAAGATAGTAAATATGATCCAAAATCTTGGAAATAGAATAGAGAAAATGCAAGAAACATTTAACAAGGACCTACAAGAACTAAAGAGGAAGCAAGCAATGATGAACAACACAATAAATGAAATTAAAAATACTCTAGATGGGGTCAATAGCAGAATAACTGAGGCAGAAGGATGGATAATTAACCTGGAAGATAAAATAGTGTAAATAACTACTGCAGAGCAAAATAAAGAAAAAAGAATGAAAAGAACTGAGGACAGTCTCAGAGACCTCGGGGATAATATTAAATGCACCAACATTCGAATTGTAGAGGTCCCAGAAGAAGAGAAACAGAAAGGGACTGAGAAATATTAGAAAAGATTAAACTTGAAAACTTCCCTAATATGGGAAAGGAAATAGTTAATCAAGTCCAGGAAGCACAGAGAGTCCCATACAGGATGAATCCAAGAAGAAGCACGCCAAGAAACATATTAATCAAACTACCAAAAATTAAATACAAAGAAAACAAATTAAAAGCAGCAAGGGAAAAACAACAAATAACACACAAGGTATCCCCATAAGGTTAAACAGCTGATCTTTCAGCAGAAACTCTGTAAGCCAGAAGGAAGTGTCAGGACATATTTAAGTGATGAAGGAGAAAAACTTACAACCAAGAATACTCTACCCTGCAAGGATCTCATTCAGATTTGATGGAGAAATTAAAACCTTCACAGACAAACAAAAGCTGAGAGAGTTTGGCACCATGAAACCAGCTTTACAACAAATGCTAAAGGAACTTCTCTAGGCAAAAAACACAAGAGAAGGAAAAGAACTACAAGAACAAACCTGAAACAATTAAGTAAATGGTAATAGGAACATACATATTGATAATTACCTTAAATGTAAATGGATTAAATGCTCCCACCAAAACACACAGACTGGCTGAATGGATACAAAAACAAGACCCATATATATGCTATCTACAAGAGACCCACTTCAGACCTAGGGACACATACAGACTGAAAGTGAGAGGATGGAAAAATATTCCATGCAAATGGAAATCAGAAGAAAGCTGGAGTAGCAATTATCATATCAGACAAAATAGACGTTAAAATAAAGACTATTACAAAAGACAAAGATGGACACTACATAATGATCAAGGCATCGATGCATGAAGAAGATAATATAATAGTAAATATTTATGCACCCTACATAGGAACACCTCAGTACATAAGGCAAATACTAAGAACCATAAAAGGGGAAATCGACAGTAACACAATCATAGTAGGGGATTTTAACACCCCACTTTCACCAATGGACAGATCATCCAAGTGAAAATAAGGAAACACAAGCTTTAAATGATACATTAAACAAGATAGGCTTAATTAATATTTATAGGACATTCCATACAAAATCAACAGACTACACATTTTTCTCAAGTGCTCATGGAACATTCTCCAGGATAGATCATATCTTGTGTCACAAATCTAGCCTTAGTAAATTTAAGAAAATTAAAATTGTATCAAGTATCTCTTCCAACCACAACACTATGAGACTAGATGTCAATTACAGGAAAATATCTGTAAAAAATACAAACACATGGAGGCTAAACAATACACTACTTAATAAAGAAGTGATCACTGAACAATTCAAAGAGAAAATAAAAAATACCGAGAAACAAATGACAATGGAGACACGATGACCCAAAACATATGGGGTGCAGCAAAAGCATTTCTAACAGAGAAGTTTATAGCAATACAATCCTACCTTAAGAAATAGGAAACATTTCAAATAAATGACCTAACCTTGCATCTAAAGCAATTAGAGAAAGGAGAACAAAAAACCCCAAAGTTAGCAAAAGAAAATAAATCATAAAGATCAGATCAGTAATAAATGAAAAAGAAATGAAAGTAATGATAGCAAAGATCAATAAAACTAAAAGCTGGTTCTTTGAGAAGATAAATAAAATTGATAAACCATTAGCCAGACTCATCAAGAAAAAAAGGGAGAAGACTCAAATCAATAGAATTAGAAATGAAACAGGAGACATAACAATGGACACTGCAGAAATACAAAGGATTATGAGAGATTACTACAAGCAACTATATGCCAATAAAATGGACAACCTGTAAGAAATGGACAAATTCTTACAAATGCACAACCTGATGAGACTGAACCCGGAAGAATTAGAAAATATGAACAGACCAATCACAAGCACTGAAATTGAAACTGTGATTAAAAATCTTCCAACAAACAAAAGCCCAGGACCAGATGGCTTCACAGGCGAATTCTATCAAATTTCAGAGAAGAGCTAATACCTATCCTTCTCAAATTCTTCCAAAAGATAGCAGAGGGAGAAATCCAAATCCATTATATGAGGCCACCAACACCCTGATATCAAAACCAGAAGAAAACGTCAAAAAGAAAGAAAACTACAGGCCAATATCACTGATGAAATAGATGCAAAAATCCTCAACAAAATACTAGCAAGCAGAATCCAACAACACATTAAAAGGATCATACATCATGATCAAGTGGGATTTATTCCAGGAATGCAAGGATTTTTCAATATATGCAAATCATTCAACATGATATACCATATCAATAAATGGAGAAAAACCATATGATCATCTCAATAGATGCAGGGAAAGCTTTTGAAAACATTCAACACCCGTTTATGATAAAAACCCTGCAGAAAGTAGGCATAGAGGGAACTTTCCTCAACATAATAAAGGTCATGTATGACAAACCCACAGCCACCATTGTTCTCAATGGTGAAAAACTGAAACCATTTCCACTAAGATCAGGAATAAGACGAGGTTGCCCACTCTCACCACTCTTTTTCAACATAGTGTTGGAAGTTCTAGCCACAGCAATCAGAGAAGAAAAATAAATAAAAGGAATCCAAATCAGAAAAGAAGAAGTAAAGCTGTCACTGTTTCAGATGACATGATACTATACATAGAGAATACTAAGGGTGCTACCAGAAAACTACTAGAGTTAATCAATGAATTTGGTAAAGTAGCAGGATACAAAATTGATGCACAGAAATCTCTGGCATTCTTTTATGCTAATGATGAAAAAATCTGAGAGTGAAATTAAGAAAACACTCCCATTTACCATTGCAACAAAAAGAATAAAATATGTAGGAATAAACCTACCTAAGGAGACAAAAGTCCTGTATGCAGAAAATTATAAGACATGGATGGAAGAAATTAAAGATGATACAAATAGATGGAGAGATATACCATGTTCTTGGATTGGAAGAACCAACAGTTTGAAAATGACTGTACTACCCAAAGCAAACTACAGAGTCAATGTAATCCCTATCAAAGTACCACTGGCATTTTTTACAGAACTAGAACAAAAAATTTCACAAATTGTATGGAAACACAAAAGACCTTGAATAGCCAAAGCAATCTTGAGAAAGAAAAATGGAGCTGGAGGAATCAGGTTCCCTGACCTCAGACTATACTACAAAGCTACAGTAATCAAGACTAAAACAGAAATAGATCAATGGAACAGGACAGAAAGCCCAGAGATAAATGCACACACATATGGTAACCTTATCTTTGATAAAGGAGGCAAGAATATACAGTGGAAAAAAGATGGTCTCTTCAATAAGTGGTGCTGGGAAAACTGGACAGGTACATGTAAAATTATGCAATTAGAACAATCCCTAACACCATACACAAAAATAAACTCAAAATGGGTCAAAGACCTAAATGTAAGGCCAGACACTATCAAACTCTTAGAGGAAAACATAGGCAGAACACTCTATAACATAAATGACAGCAAGATCCTTTTTGACCCACCTCCTAGAGAAATGGAAGTAAAAATAAACAAATGGGACCTAATGAAATTTAAAAGCTTTTGCACAGCAAAGAATACCATAAACAAGACCAAAAGACAACCCTTAGAATGGGAAAAAGTAGTTGCAAATGAAGGAACTGACAAAGTATTAATCTCCAAAATTTATAAGCAACTCATGCAGCTCAATAAGAAAAAAACAAAAAACCCAATCTAAAAATGGGCAGAAGACCTAAATAGACATTTCTCCAAAGAAGATATACAGATTGCCAACAAACACATGAAAAAATGCTCTACATCATCAATCATTAGAGAAATGCAAATCAAAACTACAATGAGATGGCCATCGTCAAAAAATTGGGAAACAATAAATGCTGGAGAGGGTGTGGAGAAAATGGAACAGTCTTGCACTCTTGGTGGGAATGTAAACAGATACAGCCACTATGGAGAACAGTATGGAGATTCCTTTAAAAAACTGCAAATAGAGCTACCATACGACACAGCAATCCCACTACTGGGCATATACCCTGCGAAAACCACAATTCAAAAAGAGTCATGTACCAAAATGTTCATTGCAGCTCTATTTACAATAGCCAGGACATGGAAGCAACCTAAGTGTCCATCAACACATGTATGGATAAAGAAGATGTGGCACATATGTACAATGGAATATTACTCAGCCATAAAAGGAAATGAAACTGAGTTATTTGTAGTGAGGTGGATGGACCTGGAGTCTGTCATACAGAGTG
Source organism: Kogia breviceps (assembly GCF_026419965.1). NCBI lineage: Eukaryota > Metazoa > Chordata > Mammalia > Artiodactyla > Physeteridae > Kogia > Kogia breviceps. Next base: position 30,389,394 of record NC_081328.1, read on the forward strand.
AAGTAAGTCAGAAAGAGAAAAACAAATATAGTATGCTAACATATATATATGGAATCTAAGGGAAAAAAAAGTCATGAAGAGACTAGGGGTAAGACGGGAATAAAACACAGATCTACTAGAGCATGGACTTGAGGATATGGGGAGGGGAAGGGTAAGTTGTGATGAAGCGAGAGAGTGGCATGGACATATATACACTACCAAATGTAGGGTCGATAGCTAGTGGGAAGCAGCCGTATGGCACAGGGAGATCAGCTAGGTGGTTTGTGACCACCCAGAGGGGTGGGATAGGGAGGGTGGGAGGGAGGGAGATGCAAGAGGGAAGAGATCTGGGAACATATGTTTATGTATAACTGATTAACTTTCTTGTAAAGCAATTATACTCCAATAAAGATTTTTCTAAAAAATAAAATAAAATAAAAATTAAAAAAATAAAACCAAAAAAGTAATAGAAAAGAGCTGGTAAATATTTTTATTCATATAGTTCCATTCTTTCATAAATAATACATGTGTATGAAATATGTTAAAAAAATAATACTTTGCTGAAACCCATTGGGGAGTTCAGGCTTCTGAGCATTAGCTGTCCTGGACTCCTTTTGTGGTGCCTTACAGTAGATGCTGCACTTTCCTTGGCCAGAACCCACGGTCAGTGGATTGGCTTTACTGCGCATGGATGAGCAGACCCAAGTTTTGGTTCAGTAACAATTTTTGTGCCCAACATGGAGCCCTATTCCAAGTGGGCATCTTACCCATAGCACACCGGCCCTTGTCCAGTAGCTGCCTGAGCACATTTGTGCCAAGGACAGTTCCAGGTACTCACTGCTGACCAGGTAATTGTTGGCCATGATGCTTTTGATTTTTGTGGTAAAGGGAGCAAGGCACAGGAATTGGCTGTTTGAGACTTCTTTGGTAAGTAACACAGCTCATGTGTGACAACATTAGGGTATCCTTCCCTATTGCATTGGCTTTGCCTATGATGGAACATTGGTTGCTATTTTCTTTTTTGGACTAAGGCTTATTCATCAACTTCATCTCTGATGGGGAATTGATTGGGGTTCTCCCCTTTGGACTCAAGATTTGTTTTTGGTTTTGCTTCTGACTGATGAGACACTGATTGGGAACCTCTCTTACTGGGACTAAGGAACTGTGACCCTGAGAGACAACTTTGCATTACATTGGTTTGTTTGCTTGCTTGATATTTGACAACACCAGCCCTGAATAATTAATTATGTGTAATCAGAACTCTGTTCCATCTGCTAGTCCCCTTAGGGTATATTTTGCAAAATTGGGATATCTTATCTATGCTCCCATAAATGAAAGAAAATGATATTTTTATTGTAACACTGTTTGGCCTCAGGAATCTCTGAGATCTAGAGAAAAATGTCCCCTAATGGCTCTGCTATTATATCAGAATGAGCATTTTGGTATGTGTGTGTGAGTGTGTGTGTGTATGTCTTGTTACCTGAGTCCAAATCCTGTTCTCTCTTCCTGGTTTTGACCTTCATTAAATGGTCTTAGTAACTTGAATGCTGATTCATGTTTCTCTGAAAGTGAGGCATGTGAATGTGAGTGAATAATATGTATTATTGTTTATTACTGTTATTTGTTTTTTAAAAATCCCTGAAAATGGCCATGATGGCTGGTTTTAACATATGTAGTTAGAGGAAGCATGTTTTCTAGGAGGAACTTACATTTCCTTCCCCATGCCTTTAAAATGTAAATGTTCTACCTGGGCTCTCAGGAACTCATCTGACCTTGTGTAGTCCCTAAGACTGAGAAAAACAGAGAGGGTGTTTTAAACTCACAAGTTAAATACTTCTAAATATAAAAGAAACTGGTCAGAACAAATTTCAGGTTCACTTGATCTAGGAAATTCTCAATATTAAATTAATATCTGATAATAGACTTGCTTAAATTTGTTGGCTTATTTAACAAAGACATGTCTTACTTTTATTGTACCTAGGTTTACCAAAGACAAATAAGTTCATGTTATTCCTGTTACAGAGTTTGTCAACAAAAAACATAACAAAAAAAACCACAAAAATTAAATTGGTATGATTTTCATAAGTTATAAAATAAAGGTAAATGAGATATGATGTTTCAGGTGAACTCTTGTAGGAATAATTATATTTTGGGTATGTCTATTTAAAGTACTTCCTGTGATTTTTGGTAACTTGAGTTTTGCTAAGTTAGGTTAAATGATGAGAATTCATTGAACATCTAGGTCATTTCAAATAGAGGTTATAGAATATGTTCATAAGTTCCAATCAGGAAGTGGTGGCATGACAGAGAGTTCACAATTGCTTGCTTCTTGGTGTTTGCTAGAGATTAAGTTTTTTAGGGCTTAAAATTATATGTAATTAAAGCTACTAAAATAATAAGGGAAACATTTTAGTATACCAAGAAGGTGGGATGTGTGTTTTTGGTAAATGAAGGTGTGAGGAATGAAAGTGCATTTTTGTCAAAGGAAAAAAATGGTAGATTTATCCTAACTCTGATTGTTTCTGAATGGGAAAATAAGGGACAAACTAATATGGTTACAGAAAGTTGTGGAAGGTTTGTGGAAAGGGAGCACTGATAAAGGAGTTTTGTGCATGGTTGGGCTGTGATTAGATTAAATTTAATTAAGTAAATGGATTTTGTTATTGAAAGTACGCTGATGCAGAACTAGATTTGATCCCTCTGTTAAGAGAAAATTTTTTCTTAGAATAATGCTTTTGATAACAGATTGTAGGAATTTCCTTGCTTTTAAGTGATCTATATTTGATTTTGAAATTTTCTGTCACTTCAGTTAAGTGAATAAATAGTCACAGTGACCTATTATCCTATTTGATGAAGTTTTGAATCTTTTTGATATTTTTGGCAAACTTCCTATCAAATTCTAATTAAAGTTCTTTTGACCTCCAGCTAACTTTGGGATGCTTCAGAGGACCCCTAAGTCATCTCAGGGAGAAATAATAAACTAGGCTTATTTGCTATGTTAAATTACACAGGAAGCATTGTCAAATGAATGATAGCCTCCTCAGATTATACTGTATGAGTAAATGTTATTAATATAGACAGTCTAGAAATTATATTGTTTCCAAAATTTGGAAATGCCCTGGTATAATTTTATCATTCATAATTCTAGTTATCTTAAAATGTATGTCACAGAAACTTGGTTAAGCTTCTTAGTCAAAAACATTGTATCATATATTTAAACTTGCCTTTTTAAGTCTTTTTTCATTCATAGACAGTTAAGCTGATGCTCTGCAAAAATGCTTCATCTTCAAGAAGATTTATAGAAAGGATTTTGGACAACTAGAGGTTTCTGATAATATTCAGATCATACTTCTGAAGTGGGTAAGAACTTTAAAAGGTCTAATAGAAACTCTGATTTCATAAAACTGTTAGCAGAAAGGATTAGTTACATGCAATTGGGTAAACTGATAAATGTGTTTATAATTATTGAGTATTGTCTGAAATATTACTGGCTTTTAATCTGTCTTGCAAATGCAGGGAGACCTTTTCCCTTAAGCTAATTATGATTTGCAGCAACTTTGTAAATTTTACCTTCATAAGTAGAATTGAAACATTTTTCTTTTCTCTCTACCTAATCCTTCCAGGTATTGGAAACTCTTAGGTTCCAAGCAGTACCAGGTAAATAAGGAATGCCACCTCCTAACAGGCTCATGAATCTCAAGGTATTTTGGGGACCTCAGAAAGAGAGAAATTCACCCAAATCTGTAAGGCAAAATCTGTTACAAGCTTTTGGTGTGACTTTAAAATTTCAATCTGAGATTCCTATGAAAAGTTCCAGCACAGCGAATTTAAAAGAGCCTATGTGCAGACAAATTAGCCTGAATTTGGTCATATGGGTAAAAATGAGGGTAATTTTAGAGGGAAAATAAGTATGTTTCAATGGACGTTAAATTCTAAGTTTGTTAATTGAGGTCAGTATTTACTGCCTAAGACTCACTTCCCAGATGGACCTTTGTTATATTATTGCAAAGTTTAGTTGAGCTACTAAAAGAATTCTCTACTTTTGTTTCTGAAGCTAATCACAGCAATCTTTATTTGGATGAGGATCAGATGTCCCATGATTGGCAGCCAAGGGATTATGCATGCTGAAATGGGCATTTAAAGGACTGTCTCCAACTAGATAAAAGAACCCTCATCAGGTACTCTCAACTAGCTTATGTGCAGTGAAACTGAATGGAATTGACTCTTGGACTTATATTTCCCACTTGAGGAGGACTTCTGCATTGGAGTCATCTGTATAGGGGACTGCTGATCCCCAAAAACACCCACACCAGGATGAGAAGAAAACAGCAGTGATGGGCAGCTGAACCAGGAGCCTGGACCAAGGCTGTAAGACCTATTATACTAATCTAATTGAATTGTTTGCCAAATATTTTTTCCCTATCAACATTGAAATTTATTGTTTTACTTTTAACCACACTGTTGTACTGAATGTTTAGGATGTGCAGAGAATTCTCTAGTGGAGTTGTCACAGAGTAACTACTCATGATCTGTAATGTTGCTTGTGTGAAGTCTACTGCTGAAGGCACATGTAAAATGCTTGTGTAAAAATAAGGTATAATTGATAAAATGTATAGCCTGTATAATGTTTCCTGGTTAACATACCTCTGAGGTAATTACTATGAATGATTAGTTTTTCCCCAACATGGGTAACTAGACAAATATATATATATATATATATAAACAAAAAGTAGGCTTAGTATTGAAGGATACGATGGACCCAGGGAAGACAGCAGCCACCCAGGCATCAGGGGACAGATACAGTAATTCCCCTATATACGAACCTTCAAGTTACAAACTTTTAAAGATGTGGATGTGTGTTTGCATGCCCAATCACATAAGTTAGTTCATGTGTCTGGTGTATATTGACATGTGTGCGCATCCTCTACAAGTGGTTGTGCTTTTGTGTACTTTACTGCAGAGTACTGTATAGAGTACAATAGTACAGTATATTTATTTCAAGCCCAGGATGTTCAGAAGCAAGCATAAAAACACTGGTGATGTAGCTGGTACTGTTAAGAAGTGCCAAGTGATAACAATGAAAACAAAAGTGAAAATAATTGAGAGAGTGGAGCAAGGTGAAAAGATGGTAGACATTGCTCATTCTTATAATATCAATCACTCAACCGTGCCATGATTCTAAAGAACATGGACAAGATCATGGAACATGTGAAGTCTGCTGTACCAATGATGTTGACAATAATGCTGAAGTGTGGAAAAGTGATGGAGGAGATACAGAAACTCCTCAGTGTGAGGATGCAGGATCACCATCAGCATTGAGTCCCACTCACCTTAATGCTGATTCAAGAGAAAGCTAAAAGCCTTTATGAAGACTTGAAGAAGAAACACAGCAAAGAATCAGAGGGTGCAATTTTAATGCCAGCCATGGCTGGTTTCATTGGTTCAAGGCTAGAGCCAACCTTCACAATGTAAAAATAAGTAGTGAGGCAGCAAGTGCAGATATGGTAGTTGCCCAGGAAGTTCCTGAAACACTTTGAGAAATTATTGATGAAGGTGCATATTTATCTGAGCAGGTTTTTAATGTGGATGAGACAAGAGTGGACTGTACAAGAGAGGATGCCAGACTGAGGTTACATCAGTAAGGAGGAAATGTTGATGCCAGGCTATAAAGCAGAAAAGGATAGGCTAACTCTGTTTTTTGGTGGCAATACTTCTAGTGAGATGAAGCTGAAGCCTCTCTATTTATCAGATAACCCAAGAGCCCTTAAAAACATAACAAAGTGCTCTCTTCCTGTTGTGGAAGAGAACCCCAAATCCTGGGTTACACAAGCCATTTTACAGGACTGGCTTTTCCACTACTTTAGAGAAATATTGCTTGGAGAAGGATGTCCTATTCTTTTGCTGCACATCAATGCTCTGGGCCACCTCCCCATTCATGGACGTCTTTCATCCCAATGTGAAAGTAGTGTATCTGCCAACTGAATACTATGTCACTCATCTAACCTATGGACCAGGGAGTTATAACAATTTTCAAGAAATATTATTTATGTCACACTTTTCATCAAGCAGTAATGATGAGTGATGAATCAGAAACAACTTTGTGATAATTTTGGAAGGGCTATAACATCTACAAGTCCATAAAAAACATTGATTTTGCTTGGCTTGAAGTTATGGACACCACCATGAATGGGGTTTGGAAGAGTTTTTGCCCTCAGTTTGTTCATGATTTTCATGGATTTGAGAAGGTGAGTGAGGAGTCCAAAGAGGTCTTCAGCAACTTAGTGACCTTCAGTGAGAAGAATGTAGAACAGTATCCAAAGGTTGCAGCGGCCATTCAGAATGCAATCCAGTGCTACCGTGTCATCTATGATGAGAAAAAAAAAAAAAAAAAAAAAGAGCTACTGCCCAGACATCAATGGATCGTTTTTTCAAGAGGGTAGAAAGAATTGAATCCAGCAAGGAGCCAGAACCTGTGCTATCAGTGTCAGGTGTGAGTGAAGTTGCAGCTTGCCCTCCATCTCCTGTTGCTGATGATCCTTCAGCCCTACCATCTCCTACCTCTTCTCCCTCCTCCAGTCGGTAACTTCTTGCTGGTTCACTCGATTAAGCCCCTGGATGCCAGCCATTGTACTGTTCTATACTTTTCAAGATACTGTACTGTAAGTTTAATGTTTTATTTTGTGTTTGTCTTTTACATATTATTTGTGTGAAAAGTATTATAAACATATTATGGTACAGTACCCTATAGCCGATTGTGTCAGTTGGGTACCTAGGCTAACTTTGTTGGACTTATGAACAAATTGGACTTATGAACGTGATCTTGGAATGGAACTCATTCATATTTAGGGGACTTACTGTACTTCGGTCCATCAAAGATTTGCAATGAGAAGGGGAAATTATGGAAAAATCTTCACATATTGAGTAATGGGGACATCACTCTGCCTTATACATGCTTAACGTAAATTTTACTTATCAGATTTGACTGTTTTGTGGCTTATTAAGCATATACTGTATTTCTGCTTTTGCCATTGAGAAGAGGAATGAATTTTAAACTCAAAATGGAGTAGCTATGGTTCAGACATCCAAGGTAAAACTAGGTGACCATTTCTGGATGTGATTTCTGACGTCTGTGTATTGCTGAGAACTTGAATTTTCAAAACACCAACAGGCATTCTAAAACAATATCTGCTAGCAGCTGCCAACTGCAACCTTATTATCTGAAGGTCTCTTGTAAGCATGAACTCTTTCTCTTACTTTAGATATAGTAGTGATAAACAAGACAGTTCAGACTATAGTCTCCCAGAATGCACTAGGTTGTTTAGATATATATTAATATTCCTGGAGAAACTGAAACAAAAATAAATAGAATAACTCAAAAGTCTACTTGGTTAAAAGATATTTGTAGAGAGGACCCACTCCATAACTTTTTGTCCTGGTTGCCATCTAGAATAGGAAGACTCCTTTGGGAAATACTACAAGGATGAATTTTGATCATTATTTTGATTGTAATATGTCTGCTAATTTTCAAATATCTGTCAGTTACTATAATAAAGCAATCAAAAGTAGAGTAATATTTTCATAATACAAAATATTGGTGCTAAGCTTGGGACTCAATACTTCTTTGAAATGAAAGTCAACAACTTTCTCTCCTTTAATCCTGAAAATTTGACTTTGCCCTCATCTAGCAAGAAATAACCAGAGAAGTCATCTCCCCTATTCCCCTCAGGATTCAGAAGTATCAGAGTAAAGGAGGGGAATTATAACCAGGCAGAACCTTATGAGGCCTTCCCAGAACAGAACCCTCCCCCATATCCTCTGCTTTAGCTCCTCTTTGAAGTACTTAGATAATAGTATCTAATACACATTTCTTGAGTTGATTTACAGATGTTAAAACCCCCCACCAAATGGAAGAAATTAACTACCTGATGACCATGTGCACATAGACCCCAGACCTGCTGATGCCTAAGGATTGATAATGTTAACTCCTGTGACACTGCCCTGTTACTTCACCATCAGCCAATCAGAGAATTGTGCACAAGCTGATCACATACCCTGAGACTCCTCTTCCTTCACCTTGCCTTTGAACATTCTTTGCTGAACCCCAATGGGGAGTTTGGGCTTTTTGAGCATTAGCTGTCCTGGACTCCTTGTCTGGTGTCTTACAGTAATAAATACTACACTTTCCTCACCACAACCTGGTGTCAGAAGTTTGGCTGTACTGTGTGCAAGCAAGCAGACCCAAGTTTTAGTTTGGTAACAATGTAGGCAAGCAGAAATTTGTCTTAGATCTAGTGAATCAGGATTCACTGGATTGTAGGAAAAGAAAATGAAGTGCCAAGTGTTAGACCTGAATGGTCTCCGAGGGATCTCAGCTCGCCCAAGAACCACAAAGAGTCGAGAGTCGCTGCAACACGCGAGAGGTTTATTAGGAGCCAGTGCACCGGGGTTCCTTGGTCCTCACGCAGGAGGCCGAAGAGGAACCCCCCCGCCCCAAGCGGAATCACATACATTTTATAGCTTTCATTTTTCATTATGCAAAGTGTGGATATATCAAGGGTTTTTTTCTCATTGGTTTGTTTGTTCCGGACCAGAGTGGGGACTTGGCTCTAGTTCCTTGATTGGTTAGCTGTCGGATGCCTACTTTACATTTTCGTGTTTTTGTGGTGGGGGGTTGAGTCACATGAGTTATGGTTGTCTGGGGCGACCTTTAAACTCTTTGGCTTAATCATTCTTATCCCCCGCCGTAGTTGTTTGCTCGCGGTTAGGGCATGTCTCAGACATGTCCTGTTTTCCAGGCCTTTGTTGTTTGCTCGGAACGGTTTCTGCCCAGGGGGGTAGGGGTGTAAGTATAGTTAAGGTCCTACACAAGGATCAGTCCACAAGATCAATGCATGCAATATTGATTCGAGTTCAGATGAAACTCATGTCAATTTAGGGAACAAGTCTTTTTTTTTTTTTTTTTTTTTTTTTTTTTTTTTGACTGAGGAGAATGGTACTTCTAAAACAAAATGTAAGGGGCTTCCTTGGTGGTGCAGTTGTTAAGAATGTGCCTGCCAATGCAGGGGACACAGGTTCGGGCCCTGGTCCAGGAAGATCTCACATGCTGTGGAGCAACTAAGCCCATGCACCACAACTGAGTCTGTGCTCTAGAGCCCAAGGGCCACAACTACTGAGTCTGCATGCTGCAAATACTGAAGCCCACATGCCTAGAGCCCATGCTCTGCAACAAGAGAATCCATTGCAATGAGAAGTGCATGCAACACAATGAAGAGTAGCCCCCACTCGCCACAATGAGAGAAAGCCTGCACACAGCAACAAAGACTCAATGAAGCCAAAAATAAATAAATACATTAATTAATTAATTAAAAAGTTTTTTTTTTAAAAATGTAAGACACTGGTTTTCAAAATTCCATTGATATTTTGTTCTTCCAAATCAAGAAGAATGTAGTGGAGCCCACCCAGTACCTGAATTTTATGAGTAACAAGATGATTCATATGCATTTGGTCCATGGATCCCTTATTGAGAAACACTGGCTCAAGAGGTAAGCCAAGTTGGAATTAGTACAGAAATGAAAGCAAAATAATAAAATTAAATAATACTAGTGTTGTTAAATTTTGTACAACTGGTTAATATCTGTATTGAATAAGAGCTCAAGTTGAGTGTAAACTAAAATTGCCACAGGTCTAAAATGGTTGCATGATATAAGTTTATGGAATAATTGTATTATACTTTTATAATTAATCTTATATAATGTAGGGTGAATCAAAGGGTTTTTTTTTTCTTTTCCTTTTTTTTTTTTCAAAACTGTTTTGCTTTTCTAAATATTTCTAACTCTATTAATATTGTCTCTACCTCCTTTTGAATACTTATGTTCAACCTTATTTTAAGGACTACATACTGCCATGTTTGGGGAGTTGAAGACCTAAGAAAGTCAAAAGGAGAATTCTAGTTAAGAATTGCCCATAGTAACAGTAAGGACGTCTGGCGAAGACATAAATTTCCAGGACACTGGCCAAAGACATCACCTACAATTATAAATCCGTATGAATGGGGAGAGGAAAAATGTGAAATTTTGGTTGGAATACAAAAATATTCAGGCTCAAACCAGAGAATAACAAGGTCAGAAGTAAGCAATTCTATATACAGGTTAACTCTAGCTGGGTTGGAATCCATAAATGAGGGAAATAGGTAGAGTTCAATCCATGGCTCTTCAAGTTGTTGTAGCAACTATTTCAGATCTACCTGACACTAGAATATAAAACTTTCCCAATACACATGTACAAGATGAAGTAAATTCTAACCTTGATATTTGAGCTATGCAGTTTGAGTTCTGCTGCTAACTAAAAATTATGTGCCTTGTAGTATGGAAAGCTAGATATCCACCTGCAAAATAATGAAGTTGAACCCTTATCTTACACCATATACAAAAACTCAAAATGGATTAAAGACCTAAATGTAAGAATAAAAGTACAAAACTCCCTCCAGAAAACATAGAAGAAAAGTTTTATGACATTGGGTTTGGCAATGACTTATTGGAAATGACACCAAAAGTATAGGCAACTAAAGCAAACATAGGTTAATTGGACTGTAACAGGGAAGAGCCAAATATGACTAGTGTTGGCTCTTTTACTTTAACGTTTGCTTCCCATTGCTTTTGTTTACTAAAATGTTACTGTCTACACATAATGGCCTGCCTCAGGGAACCCTGCCCCTCTGCCTGAATGTTAAACCAAAGTGCTTTTGTCCATGGAAGTATCCTGAGCCTGTCCACCTGTGAATGGCTGCAAGAAAGAAGAAATTAACACATTCTCTCCCCAAGGCTGGTCATTCCAGGGGATATTTGCAAAATTTATGGCCTTTTTACTTTACTTCCTCATCTCCTCACCCTCTGTGTTCTTTTAAAAAAATTGGCATCCAGACCCTGATAAGATGGTTTTTTGGAGACATTAGTCTGCCATCTTCTTGGTCTGCCAGCTTTCTGAATAAAGTCATATTCCTTGCCTAAATACCTTGTCTCCTGATTTATTGGCCTGTTGTGCAGTGAGCAGAGTGAGCTTGGACTCAGTAACAGGACCACATCAAACTTATAATCTTTTGTACATCAAAAGACACAATCAAAAGAGTGAAAAAGCAACCTATAAAATGAAAAGGTACATCTGCAAAGCACATTTCTGTTAAAGGTTGATATCCAGAATGCATAAAGAACTAGCTGCAGAGCAAACTAATTAGAGAGCTAGTTGTAGAGCAAACAGGAAAAATGAGAGAAACAGATATCTTTGAATAGACTCTTTTTCTCTCTCCCCTACCATTATCTACTTACCAAATCTTCTCTCTCTCAATATACATATAGATACATAAACATATGATATCATATGATATATGTATATATAATATATACATATGATATATGTATATATAATATATATTATATATACATGTGTATGTGTGTGCGTATCCTTGTAACAACAGCTCAGTGGAAATTTTAAAAGATATCTACATTTCACAGAGGAACAATAATGTATAAAGATGTATAATACATTTCTTAAGATCATACAGCAGGTAAGCAATGAAACTGGAATTTGAACTGAAGTCAGCTGGATCTTCAAGACTCCCTGTCTTCCCAATGTAACAGTTTGATTCAAAGCAGCAGTGATTTTTATCCCAATGTTATGAAATGGATTAAAGATCTATGACTTTTAAAAACCATTAAGCCTTTCATTAAACTCTGGAAGATAATTTTTGAAGTTTTTGAGCTTCTTGAAACAGAGTAGATAATCACTGGTCAAGAGGCTAGGTAATGTGAATTTACAATCCTAGTGGTTCTGAGATATAGTTCAGAATATCTATAGGAGTACAACATGCCCCCTTAGAGTATTTTTCCTGAAACAATATATCTTTTAGTTCATATATACACGAGATGTAAAGCAGACAATTCAAAGAAAATGAAGAAATTAATATCTATAGCATTTTCTCTGGGCCAACCACTGTATAGATTCCTTAATACCTACTTCATTAACTTTGAGTTATGCTTTTTGGTAAGCACTTGCAACGCTGATCTTTGGTGCAATTTACATCATCTTTAGATATTTATCATGCTTGACTTTCTGTTGTAGTTGGTGAGAGGGCTGGTCAGTAGTATCTCTGAGGTAGAAGGCTACTCAACCATCAGATAAAGGACACCTGGAAGGATGCTTGGAGATATGAAAACTGTGTTGGATATTACTTGCAGCCACAGTATGCACCTGGGCATATTAGTGTGCTGAATTAATGAAGACTTCATCATTGTCCCCTGAGCCAGTCAGGCAACAAGATATACCTTAATAAATATTCTAGAATAAATATAAATATACTCTAATAAACATTCTAGAAATTCCTTTCAGGCTAAAAATAAAAAGGAAGACAGAATAAGAGGAAAACCCATAGATTAGAATTGAGGTGGAAATCCTTTTTCCAAATAAACACATGAAATATGTGGTAAGAAATGAGCAATCCCTCCTTCAAAGTGGTTATGCATTATGTGAGTGTAAAAGTTTATTACAATAAAGCCAGCTATATTTTAGAAAACCACTTTTGGAATTCCCAATAGCACATTCTCTGGTAATATTTGGTCAGTCAAAGATGGATTGAAACTTGGAGAAACAATCACTTTGCCCTAATGGGAGTTTTATTAACTTCAGAATTTAAAAATTCTGAGTGCAACTTTACACTGAGAAGTTTATTGAAATGACAACTAAAAGCTGGGTATTATCTCCAGGATGACTGTTCCCACCTTGAAAATTGTTGGGAAACACATAGCTCAGTGATTAAACTTACTTAATAAGTTCTATATATTGTTGTTTTCATGAAAAAAATAAATAAGTCACATTATTGATAAAGTTGGGCAATACAATTCGGCAATCAAATGTAAGATGAGCCATTTTTTGTTTGTAATTTATAACCTCCTCTGGGATCATACCAAAGTAAAAATCTGCAATATTTTACATGGTGAGAATTAATACAGTGAGTATAAAAACAAGGGAATAAGTACTAGCCTCCAGTAGTATCTTTTTTGAAGGGCACTATTATTTTTGATGCTGGAGTGTTGGACTTTTCTAAAGAGCAGTCTCTCTGCCTTATGCTCATCTCAACCTCCCAGATGCTTACTTTGGGACATGAATCCTATACAGACTCACCCCTAAGGGATCTGATCTGAGGACCTTTGCAAACAGGCATGCCTTGGCTGACAAGATGTTGCCTGAGCGCAAAATTCAACCTGCAAGCTTGATTCTTCCCCCAGGCTAACAGGATTTCTCTGCTTTTATTTTCCTTCCCAGGGACTCAGAAACAGATCTGTCTGTTAGAGGAGACTGTATAAACCAGCCAAAGAGAACTGAGGCCACAATGCTACAAACACAGCACAGGATGGCTTTCTTTCTTTTTTTTTTTAAACTACTTTATTGAGATATGATTGACATGTAAAAAGCTGGACATATTTAATGTACACAACTCATTGACTTAAAGCTAGGTATACACCCATGAAATCATCACCACCATCATGTTGCCAAACCAAAACTTGTGTCTGCTTACCTGCACACAGTAAAGCCAATCTGCTAACACAGAGTGGTGGTGAAGGAAAGTGCAGTGTTTATTGTAAAGCACCATACAAGGAGTCCAGGACAGCTAATGCTCAAAAAACCCAAACTCCCCAATAGGTTTCAGCAAAACATTTTTAAAGGCATGGTGAGGGAGGGGAGTTCTAGGGTATGTGATCAGCTTGTGCACAATTCTCTGATTGGCTGATGGTGATATAACAGGGTGGCGTCACAGGGGTTAAGATGATCAATCCTTAGGTGCCAGGAGGCCTGGGAGATAGGTGTCATCAAGCAGTCAGATCCTTCCATTTGATGGGGGTTTTAGCATCTGTAAAACAACTCAGGAAATGTACATCAGATACCATTATTTAGATACTTCAGAAAGGAGATACAGCAGAGATGTGGGACTGGGGGCCTATCCTGAGAAGGCCCCAGAGGGTCCTGCTCAGTTGCAATCAAACCCATACACATATACATCACCTCCAAAAGTTTCTTCCTGCCTGATTGATTGATTGATTTTCCCAATGGTAAGAACATTCAACATAAGATCTACCCTCTTAGCAAACTTTAAGCATATTACACTGTATTGTTAGCCTATGCAAGATAAATAAGTTCTGCTGATCCATAGAGCATAGTGTTTATAACTATCAAATTTACTGGCATTCTTGAAAGGCATCACTTGTTCTTGCTCTGAGTGACTGAGGCTCCTCCCATGTGACATGGGTCTGGTTCATAGGCAGTGGGATAGTGTCCCTTTGCTATTTGGATGAGGCAGGTGGAAAGAGTTAGAAAGGTGGAGAAGTAAGGATAAGTGACCCACATCTCCTCTGGGAAAATGTATGATGTGACAATAAATTTGAACAAAACCTCAGTGTGGGTCACCACAGCAAGCATACAGGAAGGCATAGGCAATTTTCACCTTGATGATTATTATCACCCTGGGTAGCAACTCTAAGATTGGCTTCAAAGGTTATAATGGCAGGGAGCTGAGTATGCAAGGGAAAAGGCTGACCAGATTTGCTACAAATAACAAAAAATTATTTGCTTGTATAACAGTTGTTGACTAAAAAAAATAAAATAAAATCACAACTTAAAAGTTGAGAATTATGCTTTATCTGGTGGGAGTTTTTAGGACTTCAAGCCCAGAAGGCAGCATCTCAAGTAACCCTGAGAGAAATACTCCAAGGAGGCAAGGGGAGAGCTAGGATATATAGGAGTTTTGCAACAAAGGGCAGGTAATTGGAAACATCAAAATGTTATTGTTAATTAAAGAAAACTGGACATTCAATTTAAGGAATTTAGCATTTTTCTATGTATGGGAAGATGCAAGAGTCTGGGCTCACTGAAATCATTCCTTTGATATGCACCTCAGCTATTTGGGGCCAGTATCCTCTGTTTTCATATCCTGAGTTTCCTCAGGGCTCACCCTAGGGAGTGGCTGCAGTCTGATGGCTGTTAGATGGAAGGTAATCTTTCCTTCCTGAGTTCCCTCAGGGCTTACCAGCTCACCATAGGCTATGGCTGCAGCCGCTGATGACTGTGACATCCTTTAGTTTACTGATATGGCAGGAAATATTCCATTTCTCACATTTCAGTATATAAAAGTTTCTATCCAGCCCATAATCTCCCTGGGGCATTTATTAAAAATTTTTCATGCTTCAGAGATGAAGAAATAAAGACTTGAATAGGGTTGGTGGCTTTTCCAAGATAAATGCACCTGGAAGGTGTTAGGGCTAAGACAGAAACCCAAAACTCTGGAGGTCAGAATCTTGGTTTATTCTCCTCTTCCATCTATATCTGCTGTCAGTGCTGCAGACACACTATCAATACTGCCAACCCCATAGCTGCTCCAAGAAACTCCCTAGTTATGATAATAATCCCTAGTAATCATAATAATTTTCATCATTTGCTTTGTGTTGCTTGTGCACCAGACTATATTCAACACTTTACATAAATTATCTCACTTAATCCTTAAACAGTGAATAAAATAAGCATGATCATTATCTCCATTTTTTAAATGAAAACTGAATGAGGAAGTTATTCACTTGCCCAAGACCACAGAGCCAAGAGTCAAACCTGGTCTTTTTTATTTCAGGACCCAGGAATGTAAATCTTATTTTCCCAGAGCCAAAAGATCCCCTCAGCCTTCCTCCTGACCCACAAGTTCTAGGATTTCCAACACTCCAAGAAGGGTTGCCAGTCCCTCTTCAAAACCTCCCTTTGGGCTTCCTATTGCCTGTAGTTTTAACTTCTGGAAACCAGGAAGAAAATTAAGGAGCAGACAAAGATATAGAGACCTGAGGTTTCCAGATCCTCCCCACAAAAATATATTACTTTCCTTTATTTTCTCCTTGTGTAGCAAATTTTTTTTCTCCTTTTATTTCACCCTTTTGCTACATACCTGTCTGAGGGACCCATGAGTTAATAAAATAGCCCCACCCAAAACAACGTGAAAAACACAACCAGGTAAAAATGGAGTTGTAGGAAACAAAGTACCACTGGCTTTGAGGAATTCCTAGAAATGGTTTTCTTCTTGTTATCTTTAGCACTTATTCCTCTCTATGAACATTTGGTCCCCTGTGGCCAAGCCCAATCAATTATTCTATTTCAATCTTTCACAAGTGGTTCCAGATTTGTTCAGAGCTCTTAATGTATCTAATTTCACGGTGTTACCATATACTTGTCTTCCACACTATCCACGCCTTTTTACTAAAAAGGCAGAACTCACAGTAAATCGTAGGATTAACTCTAGTCTCCTTGTGTGGTCTCAATATTTAGAGACTGGATTTTTACTCAGATATAATAGTTTTGTGAAGAGCCAGCTGAGGGGTAAGCAGAAGAGCATAGTGGTCCAGAAGTCAGAGTTTCTGTGTCTAATCTTGTCCCTGTAAATATCTAATTTGTTTCGTTCAGAAAATATCTATGGAAGAGTTGTCGCTTGCCAGTTGCTATGCTGATGACTATATGAACCCTCACTTTCCCTTTCTTTCTCTGCAACATTAAATCGTCAGCCTGCAAAATATCTCAGGTTCCTTTCAGCTCTTACATTCCTAGTACATAATGGGAAGTTTGTAAACATGGTAAAACTTTGGTATGTAATCGCTGGTTTAGATTGGGTCTTTATTTATTTGGTGCTGTGAGAAACTGTGATAGGTTTGGTAAGAGTACTACAGAGATAAAGAAAACAGATGGATTTCAGACTTCCCACCCCACCCCTTTCTTCTTATACCTCATTTTCTGTGCCCTCCATCACTGACACATTGGGTCTACCCTAGGGATAGAAGTAGAGTAATAATGATGTCAAAATATTGGCTCCCTGTGCACCAATGCCAAACAGAAATACAGAGACAGAGTTTTGGAGGAAAGAGAAACAGTAGCTGTATTTCTTTGCCAGGCAAAGAGGGAATACAGCAGGCTAGCACCTCCAGAAACTGTGCCCTCTTGTAGAGGATAGTGAGAAGTTTTTATAATAATGGTTCAAAGAAGGCGTGATCAGCTCGTGGACATTTTTCTGATTGGTTGGTGGTAAAGTAAGTGGGAGTCAGCATCATCAACCTTCTGGTTCCAGCTTCTCTGGGGTCTACATGTTTGTGTGCAGCCTACTATCATTAATCATTAACTTTTCCTACCTGGAGGGGGTTTCAGTATCTGCAAAACTTCTCAAAGATATTGTGTGTGTTCGTTGATGGGGAACAAAAACCTTGCCCCAAGTCTGAACTATTGTTTCTCTTGACGTTGTTTCTTTCTTCTTTCATATCCCCTCCCTTCCCTAATTAAAAACTGCTTGAATCTGCCCGCTGGAATTCAGGGAACGTCATGGAGGCTGAATGAAGGCTATTTCCTGTAATCAAAGAAAAGGGGGACACAGAAAACCTTTATGCCCAGGAACCCCACAGGGCATTGCTCAGTATGAACACCACCCCCCCTTTTTGATACTCCCTCAATCTTGAGGAGAACAGGTGTTGGACAAGGAAGGGAAAAATTGTTTTGGATAGAGACGTTAATCATAAAGTCGGTTTTAGGGGAAATTTGTTTTAATGCTCATTTTGGTTTTATCTTTCCCCAAATCCTTCAGAGAATGGGGTGGTGACTTCTCTAACTACTTCCTCCTGAGGTAAGGTGTAGTCTGGCCTAAATTTTGGGGAATAGATATTGAATTAGAAATATCTGAGTTTCAAGTCCTGTATCTTGTATTATTAAAATATCAATTCCTTGTTCCACAATTTTGGTGCAATAGACCCAGTTAGAGGTAAGACGAGTGATAACTAGAACTTTAGTAGACTAAATAGATTTCATTTCCTTAGGAATTCAGGAGAATAAGTCTGAAGCCCAGTCTGGAATCAGCACTTCAGAGAGACTTATTGTAGCTGGTTGTTTCCAAACCATTCCCTGTATGGGGAAAGCCCTCAAGGCAATCCTGAAGATCCAGAAATAGGAAGCTGACTACTTATCTAGCAGTTAGAATTACCAAAAGAATCAGTATATGAATCTATATATAGGTAAAATTTATGAGAAAAGATAAGACAACAGAACTTTCATTCCTCTTGTAGGAACAAATAATTAAAGTTTCCCAAAGGGTGAGATGTCTGCTTCTCAGAAGTCTGCTTGCTGGCAGTAGGCAATCTTCTTGCCCTGGTGTGATGTACCCACAGTTTTACTCCATCCAGTTTTAGAGAGGTGTAAGTAGTAAGAAGAACGTCATAAGATGCCTTGCATTTTTCTTTAAATGGTCGCTCAGGTCATTGCTCTTTTTCACTTCCAGCACCACCCAGTCTCCTGTTTGAGGGGATGCAAGAGAGCCTCTAGATGAGGGTGAGACCTGTGGAACACAATCTCATACATAGTGGTTAACAATTGACCAATCTGTTGAACATACTCTTTGATTTTCCTTTTCCCTTCTGTGTTAGAAATGTTTCTCTTTCCTTACTCTTAGGAGCTAAGAAAGGTCTCCTGTACATAATTTCATAAGGGCTCAATCCTAGCCTGCTTTTAGGAGCCATCAGTATATGGAGGAGAGCAATTGGTAAGGCCTTGTCCCATTTTGGGTGAGTTTTCTGGCATAGCTTAGTGAGAGTTTTCTTAATAATGTCCTTAAAAGAGTTTTTGTCACTTCTGATGCTCTTTCTGTTCTGACTGGAAAGGCCTCTATTCAACCTTGATCTAGACGTAATCCTCTCAAATCTTTAGTAAAATTTCATTGAAGAGGGTAGGGGAATATTTAAATCCTTGTGGCATAGCTCAGAGAATTCAAGTTTGCAAAAATACAGGAATGAATGTGTCTGAAATCATATCGGCAATTGTCACCTACTTTTACAATAGTTACTCCATTTTGACTTTCAAATGTATTCCCCTCCTCAGTGTTAAAGCAGATATCATTGTTATTAATTTCAGTGCTTTTCTAGATATGAGAAGATGCAAGAATTTGGACTCATAAGATCTTCTGAAAATATCTGAAAGCCTGTTCTGCCAGTTTTCTCAGAGCATGGAGTGACTCATTTCTGTTCTCCACCTTGAATTCATATCAGTGGGTGTTGAAGGTTAGTGGCCACAGTAGCCATTGACTTAATCCTTGCAGAGGCAGAAGGAAAGTGCCAATTTTCAGTTGGCAGGGCCCCTTCATGGTCATAATTTTGACCCTGGTTTGGGAGGCATTACATGACCATTTCATCCCACAGTGCTAGGAACATTCATTCCCAGGTCTGGTGAAGATTTCATTGATAGGCCATTCAATGTGCTATTATTGGACTTGCCCTTATTAACAGTTCAAAAAGTCTCTGGACCACCTGTCTTACTAGTCTCTTATGGTCCAGGAAAATATTCCCTCTTGTTGCTTCTTCCCATATATAAAGTTACACTATTACAATCACTGATCTCACATGGAACTATATGTCATTTTACCAGAGGCTCAGTCACACATTTGGTAATATAAGAAAAACAATTTTCTGAAAAAAGGCAATATAGGAAACAATATAGCTAGTAAGATTAATATAGTTATTAAGGTCATAAGTAAGAATGTTCAAGAACTTCTATTAGGTGCTGTCCAGTATATCCCAGGTCATCTGACTTAGTCTGTTCTGTACCATCCTTATCTTTCAGGGAAATTATATACCAGCACTGTCCATAAGGCACCCAGCCCAGTTTCCTAGTGTTACTAGACTGATCTTCCTTAGTTTGATTTAAATGTTCTCAGCATAGAAGAGTCCTTAAACTTAAGTTATCATAGCCTGGTGTTAACTACATAAATCCATCACACAATCATGGGAAATTTTATTTCTTGGCTGAAATTTTGCTTGTTGCTCTGATTGAAATTGAGTGATAGAGGAAAATTCATATTTATGGTCAGCGTCAGAGCAGGCGTTATTAATTGGCCACGTAAGGGGATCCCAATCCCACTTAGTAATATCAATAGTGGCTTAAGCAGGACTATACTTTCTTTTTTCTAAAATAAATTTCCTACGAGCCAACTAATTAGAGCCTTGGAGTGGAGAAATCCACGAAGGTAACCCAGAAGTGCTAGACTTGGGTAACTGGCCACAAACCCAACAATTGGATTGACTTTTAAAACTAGCATAGAATCATGCCTATAATAGAAAACCATTTGATTCATATGCAGAGGTCCAAGAAGTCAAGAAAACATTATAAAAGATCATACTAGTCAGGTCCAGGATCTTAGGCTAGCTGTCTACTTCTGATTTCATCTTCTCATCCTGGTGTGAGTGTAATTTATTCTCAGTTTGAGCATTGTTTTAAGGTGATTTGAGGTCAGCAGTCCTCTCTATAGGCCAGTCCAGTGCAGGCGCCCTTTGTGATTAGAAATTAATCCAGGAGTCAATTCCCTTCAGTTTCATGGTGTATGAGCTAGTTAAGAGTATCTGATAAGAGTCCTTGTGTCTAGGTTGGAGATAGTCCTTTAAATTATTTTTCCAGTATGCATAATCCCTTGGTTGCAGGTCATGAGGCATCTGATCTTCATCTAAAGTTAGATTACTAAAATAAGCTTCAGAAACAGTGTCTTTAATAATTCAATTAAACTTTACATTAATATAACACAACAACGGGGAACTATCTGGGAGGTGAGTCTTAGTAAATACAGACTTCCATTAACAAAACTGAAATGTAATATTTACTGAAACTTAATTTTTTCTTTCTAAAATTACCCTCATTTTTACCAAATATAACAAAATTAAGACTAGTTTGTTTGCAAAATAAGTCCGGTCTCAATAAACTTGGCCTCTTGATTTATATAACTGTAATTGACCATATAAGCTTTTTTTTTTTTTTTTTTTTTTTTTTACTTTGATGAAACTTTTATAAGGAGTTTCAGACTGACCTTTTGAAAGACCTCTCCGGGCTAGGAAAATCACACCAAGGGCTTGTCACAGATTGTGCCGAACAGAGCTAGGTGAATTCCTCCCTTTTCAAGGTCCCCAAAATACCTTGAGATTTCTGTACCTGTTAGTGAGGTAGCCTTCTTAATTTATCTGACAAAGCTTCTGTGAACCTAAGAGTTTCCAATCTCTGAAGGGAACAGATAAAGAAAAAAGATTAATGTTTCAGATAAATTCTGCTTTTGAGGGTATAATTTACCAAATTACTGTAAACCATAATTAGTTTGAGGGGAAGGATTTCCTTATACCTGGAAAACACAAATTCAAACAAGTAATTTTTCAGATAGAAATCATAAAAATTATAACCATATTCACCAGTTAACTCAGGCCTATGTAACTAATCCTTTTTGTTAACAGTTTTATGAAGCCATCAGGTTTCCCATTAGAATTCTTCAATTTCTTACCCAGTTTAGCATTATGGTCTGAAACTCAGAAACCTGTATTTATCCAAAAGTCCTTTCTATAAATCTTCTTGAAGAGGCAGAATTTTTGCAAAAGCATTAGAGTGAAACCATAAATGTCTATAATGACGAAAGACTTAAGAAGGCATGTTTAAAATCGGATTACAATGCAATTGACAAAGTAACTTGGTTACTGCTGTAACATACAACACTTTCAGATAATAACTAGAACTATGACTGATAACATTTTACCAGAACATATCAGAATTTTAGAAACTCCATCTAATTTCTAGAATATCTATATTAGTAACATTTAATGTACAATATAATCTAAGAAGATTTATTATGCATTTGACAATACTTCGCATGTAATTTAACATATCAAGTGAACAAAATTAGTTTAATAGCTCTCTTTGGGATGTTTCAAGGGCCCCTTGAAGCATCCCAAAGTTAGCTAGAGGTCAAAGAAACTTCATTACAGTTTGATTTGGAAGTTTTGTCAAAAAAAAAAAAATCAAAAAGGATTTAGAGCACTTAGGCAGATAGGATCATAGATCACTGTGAAATAATAGTTTTTTTTTTTTTTTTTTTTTTTTTTTTTTTTGTGATAAGCGGGCCTCTCACTATTGTGGCCTCTCCCGTTGCAGAGCACAGGCTCCGGACGCACAGGCTCAGCGGCCATGGCTCACAGGCCCAGCTGCTCTGCGGCATGTGGGATCTTCCTGGACCGGGGCATGAACCCGTGTCCCCTGCATCGGCAGGCGGATTCTCAACCACTGAGCCACCAGGGAAGCCCAATAATAGTTATTTTTGTAGCCAAAGTGACAATAAAAGTTTTCAAAGGCAAATACAGATCACTTAAAAGGTAAAGAAACTTAAAATCTGTTATCAAAAGCAGCTCAACATTTATTTTTAAACTTGTCCTTTGAACAGAGAGAAGAGCCACTTTCAGGTTTTGCAACAGTTTACATTTAAAATTTATTTAATCAAATTTTTTCTAAACTTAGTCAACCCTGACCATGCACAAAACTCTTTCCTTGGCATCCACTTTCCACAAAACTTTCATCACTTTCTGTATCCACCACTTTATTTTTCCATCCAGAAACAGCCAGTTGTAAGTCAGACCTACTTTCTTTTCCCTTAATACAATACAATTTCATTCCTCATATCCTCTTTACTGAAAACACACATCCTACTTTCCTTAAACAACCATGAACTGTCCTTTATATCAGCACTCTGTAGATTGGTAAACATAAAACCAAATAATAATTTCTTGAAAAATGTGCTTTCTTATAGAAAATATCTCAATGTGGCATGAAACACATTTATTAATCAATCTGAACCTTTTTGTTATCTGTGAAAGTAAACCAGTGTTCAGTAATTAATGTTTCAGTATCTTATTTTATTTGGAAATGGCCCAGTTATTAAATAAATTTCCATCATTTAACTTAATTCAGCACAACTCTAAAATTTCAAGTTGTCAAATATCTGGAGAGATTATTCTTAAGCAGACATTCCTATAACATAATTGTTCCTAAAAATTTCACCCAAAGCTCTTATCTGATTTGCGTTTTCTTTCCTTAAACGTTTATTCACACTGAGTTACTTTTCTTGCTGAAAATTTGCAACAGATATCATAAGATCTTATTTAGCTTATATTAAGCCAAAGTACAATAAAAGTATTATACTTAATGTTGATGACTCTAAAGACATGTCTATATTAATTAGATCAACAAACTTAAACATTAATACCAGGTATTAATTTAATACCAAATATTTCCCAGTTCATATGAACCTGAAATTCATTTAGCCTAATTTCTCTTGTATTTAGAATTGTTTGATTTGTCAGAGCTTACTTTTCTTTAAGCCAATTAAATGGAGTTCATTTACAAATTAACCTCAGAAATATTATCCAAAGACAAAGACACATACTGAGATATACATATATCCAGACAGACACAGTGAGAGACCTAGCTTTCTGCTTGAGGCTTTAAATGTCTCTCTGTCTCTGTCTCTGTCTCTCTCTCTTTTTTTTTTTGGCTTGAAGTTTTACTAATTTACTCAAGGCTGAAATCTCAGGCAAAGTGGGCTATGTATCTCAAGGCCATGATAAGAGTTAACTTCAAGTTTTTCTCCTAAGAATATTTTTGTCCTCTCAGGGTCAGAATTCTGAAAAAATATTTCAGTAAGCTAGCTTTCTCTAATTGTACATGCAAAAAGAACTCATTTTGTAGTTTTTTAAAAAGTTTTATTTTAACCAATTTTCTCCAGAGTCTAAAGAATACTGTGGCCATCCTGTGTCAAAAAATACATATTTATTTTCTTCATTGGAACATAACTATAGGTTGACCAGTCATTCAAAATTTTTCCCAAGGGGTTCCCAGGTGGGGGTAGAACCTCAGAGGAAATGTTTCCCATTTTTGCTTGAGCAGTTAGCAATAAACGTTAGATGTTAATGTGCTCAAATCAAAACCTAAACCTTCACCTTGACAGCTGGAAGTCACACATAAACCATAAAAGGAAACAGCAAGGAGATGCTCAAAAAGAAAAAGAAAATATGGTGGAAACCCACCCAAACTTGACTTCCAAGTGCCACTAGACCTGGACCTTTGCCCTAAGTGGTGCCTTACATCAGAATTTCCCTTTGCTGAGAGAATTCCACACTGGGATTTCCCTTTTCAGGGAAATGTGAAAATTGAAACTGAAGTTTCTGTATGGGTACAGTCAAAGTCTCTGGTGTGCACTCCAGGAGACTCAGCAGAGGTGCTTGACGGGTGCATGGCAACTTCTGTATACTCTCTTTCTGGTCCTCAAGAAGTTGGTGTCTTTCTCAGAGTGAAAGTTTGGACTGGCATGGACAAAAGAATATGTCCTCAAGAAAAGAAAGCCGCAGCATCTGCCAGACCAACCTCTCCCCCATTCTCCACCCCAGCCTTGGAGATCCACAACCAAGTCAGCAAGTTTGGTGTGACTGAGGCACCATCCTGCAGCAGGGAACCCTGGCTATCTGGCCTCAGAGAAGTCCTCCAAACCCCCACTTTCCAGGACGAGGCTGGCATGGAGAGAAATCCCCAAGCATTCGATCAAGCCAAGGGGCCCTGTAGGGCCACTTGCCTGCGAGATCCTGGGTGAGTTCCCCAAAATTTCATGCCAAAATAGTGGCTCTCTGTTCACAAATGCTGAACAGAAACACAGGGTCAGAATTTTGAGGGAAAGAGAAAGAGTAGCTGTATTTCTTTGCCAGGAAAAGAGGGAACACAGCAGGCTAGCACCTCCAGAATCTGTGCCCCTTGGAGAGGGTAGTGAGAAGTTTTATAAAAATGGTTCAAAGAAGATGTAATTAGCTCGTGGATATTTTTCTGACTTGGTGGTGAGGTAAGTGGGAGTCAGCAACATAAACCTTCTGGTTCCAACTGGTCTGGGGTCTATGTGCTTGTAGGCAGCATAGTATTGTTAATCATTAACTTTTCCTACCTGGAGGGGGTTTCAGTATTTGCAAAACAGCTCAAACATATTGTTGTGTGTGTCCATTTTGGGGGAACCAGGATCTTGCTGCAAGGCTGAACTATTATTTCTCTTGACTTTGTTTTTTCTTGTCTCATATACCCTCTATTACCTAATTAACAACTGCTTGAATCTGCCCATTGGAACTCAGGGAAGGTCATGGAGACTGATGGAGGCTATTTCCTATAATCAAAGAAAAGGGGGACACAGAAAGCCTTTGTGCCCAGAAGCCCCACAGAGCCCTGCTCGATATCAATCACCATCAACACATGACATCTGATAATGTAGGCAAAGAAGCTTAGGGGTCCACTTTCTTCACTTAATTAAGGTACCCCACAGCAGTATGGATAAAGGGTAATCTTGGGGCAGAGTTATCCTTTAGAATGATTTGTGATCCTCATTTTTGCTGTCATTAACTTAACTCAGGCTCTTATCAGTTTATTCCTGTATTAATACAACAGAGGAGAAATTTATCTGGGCTTCCTGCTGCCTCAGTTCCATTTACTGTCCCCACTCCTTTTAAACCACCGTGTGCTTCTGCTTTTATCTTTCAATTCTAAACACGCAACTATAGACGTTCTCAGCTCCCTGTTGCCTCCCACACCTGTACCATTCTCTCCCCTGGCTCCACACTACAGGATAGCCCACACTGTATGCTTTCTATTTATAACTCGAGTCATTTCCACCTTCCTCTCTTCCTTTATACCAAGTGCCATCCTATGTATTCCTCAAAAACCAATCCATGTCTTTGCTTCATCATGAAGATTATTCAGACTATCCAAAACTTACTCATCTTACTGTCTCTACATCCCAGTTGAAATAAACAAGTATTAATTTACCTATCAGTTGCAAAAACATATTTCAGTAGCTGACAATATGTATATGAATAAGCAAGATTTTAGCCTTCTTTCAATTTAATACAGTAAATCATCAAATACCCTTTACTTTGACCTCAGTATTTATATTGTGCATCACAATGTTTTTTCATGAAACTTTATTGTTAATGGTTAACTCCCTGTAATGTTTATTGTATTCTATGTGTGTAAAACTGATGATTGACAATTGACAAAATTGATTTAATATCTCACTAATAGGTCAAAAAAGAAGTTTGACAGCATTGACTTATAAGAGGAGAAAGAAATGTAAACCCTTGCTACTCAAAATATGTTCTATGGAACAGTAGACCCAACATTACTTATAATCTATGTAGGACCTTAACTATACTTACACCCCTACCCCCCTGGGCAGAAACCGTTCCGAGCAAACAACAAAGGCCTGGAAAACAGGACATGTCTGAGACATGCCCTAACCGCGAGCAAACAACTACGGCGGGGGATAAGAATGATTAAGCCAAAGAGTTTAAAGGTCGCCCCAGACAACCATAACTCATGTGACTCAACCCCCCACCACAAAAACACGAAAATGTAAAGTAGGCATCCGACAGCTAACCAATCAAGGAACTAGAGCCAAGTCCCCACTCCAGTCCGGAACAAACAAACCAATCAGAAAAAAAACCCTTGATATATCCACACTTTGCATAATGAAAAATGAAAGCTATAAAATGTATGTGATTCCGCTTGGGGGGGTTCCTCTTTGGCCTCCTGCGTGAGGACCAAGGAACCCCGGTGCACTGGCTCCTAATAAACCTCTTGCGTGTTGCAACGACTCTCGACTCTTGGCGGTTCTTGGGCGAGCTGGGATCCCTCGGAGACCGTTCAGGTCTAACATCTATATCTTTTTTATATCTTTATTGGAGTATAATTTCTTTACAATGTTATGTTAGTTTCTGCTGTATAACAAAGTGAATCAGCTATATGTATACATATATCCCCATATCCCCTCCCTCTGTTTCTCCCTCCCACTCTCCCTATCCCACCCATCTAGGTGGTCACAAAGCACCGAGCTTATCTCCTTGTGCTATGCAGCTGCTTCCCACTAGCTATCTATTTTACATTTCATAGTGTATATATGTCAATGCTTCGTCTTAGCTTAACCTTCCCCCTTCCCGTGTCCTCAAGTCCATTCTGTACATCTGCATCTTTATTCCTGTCCTGCCCCTAGGTTCATCAGAACTAATTTTTTTAAAGATTTTATATATATGTGTGTGTGTGTGTGTGTGTGTGTGTGTGTGTGTGTGTGTGTGTTGGCATACCATATTTGTTTTTATCTTTCAGACTTACTTCTTTCTGTATGACAGTCTCTAGGTCCATCCACCTCACTACAAATAACTCAATTTCATTTCTTTTTATGGCTGAGTAATATTCTATCGAATATATATGTGCCATATCATCTTTATCCATTCATCTGTCAATGGGCACTTAGGTTTCTTCCATGTCCTGGCTATTGTAAATAGAGCTGCAATGAACATTTTGGTACATGACTTTTTTTTTTTTTTTTTTTTTTTTAACGCGGGCCTCTCACTGTTGTGGCCTCTCCCATTGCAGAGCACAGGCTCAGGACGCGCAGGCTCAGTGGCCATGGCTCATGGGCCCAGCCACTCTGCGGCATGTGGGATCTTTCCAGACCGTGGCATGAACCCGTGTCCCCTGCATCGGCAGGCAGATTCTCAACCACTGCGCCACCAGGGAAGCCCCGATACATGACTATTTTTAAATTATGGTTTTCTCAGGGTATATGCCCAGTAGTTGGATTGCTGGGTCATATGGTAGTTCTATTTTTAGTTTTTGAAGGAACCTCCATACTGTTCTCCATAGTAGCTTTATCAATTTACATTCCCACCAACAGTGTAGGAGGGCTCCCTTTTCTTCACACCTTTGCCAGGATTTAATGTTCATAGATTTTTTGATGATGGTCATTCTGACCAGTGTGAGGTGATACCTCATTGTAGTTTTGATTTGCATTTCTCCAATGATTAGTGATGTTGAGCATCCTTTCTTGCATTTGTTGGCAATCTGTATATGTTCCTTGGAGAAACGTCTATTTAGGTCTTCTAGAAATGCAGAATCTCAGGCTAAGACTTACTGAATTAGAGTCTGCAATTTATATGCTTAGTAAAGTGTGAAAAGTACTGATAAAAACAACCACATATAAAACATGAGAAGTATTAAATGGATGTATGCTTGGAGGATGGGTGAAGAAAAGGCACAGACACAAGGCTAACTTTTATTGAGCCAGGCAGTGGACTGGGTTCTTTCATATAACTTGTCATCTATATTTATTTAAAAAAAAAATGTAAGTTGGATATTGCCATTCTCATTTTCTGAAGGGAGCATATTAAGGCTGAGAAAGGTTAAGAGTTTTAGCCTACGTCACACAATTAATAAAAGGCAGAGACACAGACAGCAAACATATTTACAAAGCATATATCCTATAAAGGACTTGTATCCAAAATTTACAAAGAATCTTAAAATTCAACTATAAGAAAAATAGTTTTAAAAATTAGTCAAAGGATCACAATGGACACTTCAACAAAGAAGACATACAAATGACAAATAAGCATATAAAAACATGTTAAATGACATATATCATTATGGAATTGTAAACTAAAACACCAGCTAGATACCACTACACACCTATTAGAATGGCTAAATCCCCAAATAAATAATGACAACACCAAATGCTGACAAGGATGTGGAACAATGGAAACTCTCATTTTTTGCTGGTGGGAATGAGAAATGGTATAGTCACATTGTTACCAGAGTTGCCAACAGAACCTTACTCAAAACCCACCAACCTCTTCTTTAAATAGGACTTAACATATTTAAGTCACAGAATCTGAACACAAAGAAAGGAAGCTATAGGAAGAGAAAAAGAAAAACTGGATAAAACTAGGTGAAATCAATATGGTGATGAATTGTATCCTATGTTCTTGGATTGGAAGAATTAATATTGTTAAAATGACCATACTACCCAAAGCAAACTACAGATTTAATGTGATCTCTATCAAACTACCCATGACATTTTTTACAGAACTAGAACAAAAAATCTTAAAATTTATATGGAAACATAAAAGACACAGAATTGCCAAAGCAGCTCTGAGGAAAAAGAACCAAGCAGGAGGTATAACCCTCCCAGACTTCAGACAGTATGACAAAGCTACAACAATCAAAACAGCATGGTATTGGCACAAAAACACAAATGCAGTGGAACATAAAATGGAACAGAATAGAGAGCCAGAAATAAACGTACACACCTATTGACAATTAATCTTCCACCAAACAGGCAAGGATATACAATGGGGAAAAGACAGTCTCTTTAGCAACTGGTGCTGGGAAAGTTGGACAGCTGCATGTAAATCAGTGAAGTTAAAAAATACCCACATACCATATATAAAAATAAACTCAAAATGGCTTAAAGACTTAAATATAAGACAAGACACCATAAAACTCCTAGAAGAAAGCATAGGCAAAACACATTCTCTGACATAAATTGTAACAATGTTTTCTTAGGTCAGTCTACCAAGGCAATAGAAATAAAAGCAAAAATAAACAAAGGGGACCTAATCAAGCTTACAAATTTTTCACAGCAAAGGAAACCATAAACAAAACAAAAGAAAACCTATGGACTGGGAGAAAATATTTGCAAATAATGCTACTAACAAGGGCTTAATTTCCAAAATATACAAACATCTCATGTAATTCAATAACAAAGAAACAAACAGCCCAATTAAAAAATGGGCAGAAGACATAGACATTTCTCCAAAGAAGACATACAGATGACCAATAGGCACATGACAAGATGCTCATCATAACTAATTATTAGAGAAATGCACATAAAAACTAGAATGAGGTACCACCTTACACAAGTCAGAATGGCCATCATTAAGAAGTCTAAAAATAATAAATGCTGGAGAGGGTGTGGAGAAAAGAGAATGCTCTTACACTGTTGGTGGGAATGTAAATTGGTGCAACCACTTTGGAAAACATTATGGATATTTCCAAATAAACTAAAAATAGATATGATCCAGCAATCCCACTCCTGGGAATTTGGGTAGATCCAAACAAAACTGTAATTTGAAAAGATACATATACCTCTATGTTCATAGAAGCACTATTTACAATAGCCAAGACATGGAAACAACCTAAATGTTCATTGACAGATGAATGGCTAAAGAAGATATGGGGTGTGTATATATATAATGGAATATTACTCAACCATTAAAAAGAATGAAATAATGCCACTTGCAGCAACATGGATGGACCCAGAGATGGTCATACTAAGCGTTGTAAGTCAGAAAGAGAAGGGCAAATACTGTATCATATCACTTATATATGGAATCTAAAATATGACAAAAATGAACATATCTACAAAACAGAAAGAGACTTACAGACATAGAGAGCAGACTTTTGGTTGCCAAGGGTGAGGGGGGTGGGGGAGGGAAGTACTGGGAGCTTGAGATTAGCAGATTCAAACTCTTATATATAGGATGGATAAACAACAAAGCCCTACTATGTAGCACAAGGAAATATGTTCAATATCCTGTGACAAACCATAATGGAAAAGAATATGAAACAGAATATATATATATGTTTGTATATATATATATGTGTGTGTGTCTGTATATATGTATATATATATATATACAGTCACTTTGCTGTACAGCAGAAAGTGTTAACACATGTCAACACAACACTGTGAATCAACTATACTTCAATAAAATTTTTAAAAAACATGATGATGAATCTGACCTGCAACAGACCTCGAGTCTCATTTTGCACTAATTTTACTACATTAGCATACTAAATGACACACCAACTGGTGACCACGACAAGAAGTCACTGACAGAAAAACAGAGAAGGGGGGCACCCCATTTCCAGGAAAACCCTGCCTCTTACCCAGGAAACTATGTATATGCCTCCCCATCATTAATCTCTCTGCTTCCCCCCATCGTCCTTACTCCTTAAAAGGAAATTCCTCTCTCCATTAAGGTGAGAAATTTATTTGTGAACCATGACCTCACTTCTCCATCCTCTGGCCATTGAATGAAGCTTGTGGTGCTTCAATCTCAGCTTCAGTTTTGTTTTCAGCTATATGAAATGGAATGGAAAAATAACCTCCCCACCAAGGCAGAGGGCCTCAGCGGGTCTAAGGCGCAAGCAGAAATACATACAACTTAATTCAGTAACAGCATTGGAAAGCACAGTTTCTTACAAAGCTAACCATAGTCTGATTATATAATCCAACAGTCACACTCCTAGGTTTTTACCCAAATGAGTTGAAAATGTATGTCTACACAAAAAACTTATGTCCATATAGCAACTTTATTCATAATTGCCAAAACTTAGAAGCTACCAAGACATCTTTCATTGGGTCAATGGATAAATAAACTGTGGCACACCCAAACAATAGAATTTGAAAAGATACACATTCTCTTCTATGGAAGAGAGCAGTGTAGTTTTGAAAAGCAGCACCACTAGGTCCTTGACGGCCTTGTCATTCTGGTCTGCTTCTGCTTTCTGCCGCAGGTTCTCCACAATGGGGTAGCCAGGATTGGTCTCCAGATGCTTTTGGGCCACCATGTAGCCCATGGTAGAGTTGTCCTGAAGTGCCAGGGCTTTCATAATGCGCTCCATGTTGGCAGCCCAGCCTTTCAATGCTAAAAGGAAATGAGTTAATCAAGCCATTAAAAGATATGGAAGAAATTTAGAAGTATACCACTAAGTGAAAGCAGGCAGTCTGGAAAGATTATATTGTATTATTTCAACTATATGACATTCTGGAAAAGGAAAACCTATGGAGATAGTAAAAAGATCAGTGGTTATCAAAGGTTCAGGGGCAGAGAGGACAGGATGAATAAATGTATAACAGGATATAACATGGTGGTAAAACTTCTATATTATTCTGTAATGATCAGCACATGACATTATACATTTTTCCAAACCCAAAGAATTGTTCAACACAAAGAGTAAACTCTACTGCAAACTATGGACTCTAGTTTATAATTATGTATCAATATTGGTTTATAAGTTCTACCAAATGAACCACACTAATGCAAGATTGTGAAAATAGGAGAACTTTTGTAGGAGAGAGAAAACAAGGGTTTTCTCTATACTTTCCATGCAATTTTTCTGTAAACCTAAAAATTGCTCTAAAAAATGTCTTTTAAAAAATCAGAAGCAAGGCTAGAATTTGGACCCAAGACTTTCTGATAATGAAAGACTGTGCTCCAGAAAGATACCAAAAGGGCACTTGGAGCTGTAAGGAAATGGAAGTAAGGTTTTCTCCGGTGGGAAATGGTGAAGAATGTTGAGTGGTTCTATCTGACTATTAGAGACTCTGCCTTATGGAAAACAAATTTCCTCTGCAATAACAGTGATGTAAACAGTGAGTCAACACCCATGAAATAAATTCCAAAGAGAAATAAAGAAACCCATTCCACATACATCCTTCTAGAATATAGAAGAGGGAACACTTCCCAACCCATTTTATGAGAACGGCATTACTCTGATTCCAAAATCAGACAAAGTCATTTCAAGACCAAAAAAAAGTCCAAAAGAGAATTCTTGTGTTTCAAGTGAATATAAATTTTCCCATTTTTTCCTACAAATGTTTAGCCACAACTCAGAAAGATTCTCAGACTTGGACTCATGCATGAATTCACAACACAATAAATTCATTTACCAACAAAGAAGCCAGGAGAAGAAACAGCAACTGTGAACTAAGAATGCTGCCTGCCATATAGTAAACAAATGATGTCACAGCCATCAGCGATTGTAGCCACCCTTGACAGTGAGCCCTGAGGGAACTCAGGATGAAAACAAGGAATGCCTGACATTTAGCAGTCATCAGATTGCAGCCACCCACAATGGTGCAGCTTGAGGAAACTCCAGATGAGAAAACAAAGGTTGTTGGCCCCAGATAGCTGAGGTGCATATCAAAGGAATGATTTCAGTGATCCCAGACTCTTGCATCTTCCCAATACATAGAAAAACACTAACTTATTTAAATTGAGATATCTGGTTTTCTTTAATTAACAATCATCCTTGACGTTCCAACTACCTGGCCTTTTTTTCAAAAACACTGGTATATCCTTGCCTCCTTGGAGCAGTTTTCTCAGGGTTACTTGAGATGCTATCTGCTGGGCTTGAAGTCCTAAGAATGTCCACTGAATAAAACATAACTCTTAACTTTTAAGTTGTACATTTTTTTTCAGTCAACAGTTTTGAATACCATGAATAAAGGACCCAGAGCAGATGTATCTCCTTCACCTAAACTCTATGATGAACTGGATCCTTAGTACCAGCAGAGGCCTCTTGTGCCCATCTGCCTCATTGGAGAGTCCAGAAGAATTGGGTCTCTCCTGGTTCTCCCAATTTTTGTTTGATGATCCTGAGTTTTATTTGGTAATGTCTAACATGTACCCGGCTCCCCAATTGAAAAATATAGGGGAGTGACCCTCTAATTTAAAGGTATTAGGGAGCCCAGCTGAAAAAGGAGAAAATGCCCTCTAATTGAAAAATATTAGGGGAGCCTCGTTGAAACACATTCAGGCTCAGTTTAGACACTGAGTGGTTTTATCCTCAGTCAAAAGACTTGGGAAGACTTTGCTCAATGAAACACTGAATAGGGTTGGACTGGGTAATTAGGGGGAAGACTGGCCTATCACTTTTCCTTGAATTGTCTACATTAATATAGTTTGTTGAAATAAAACTTAAATCTTATGAAAGCTTCTTATCTCTGAAGAAGGGGCTCTCTCATCCCAGCTGGCAATGGCTTTCTCAGGGAACTGAGAAACTTGCAGGAGTGGTGAAGTCAAAGACCTCATGCCTTTGTGTAGCTGTCCCTGTAGGGAAACCCACTAGTTTTAATTAACAACCTGCTCAACCAGGGACATGAATAAGAACTGGCCATTCCGTGATCTGAGCACCTGTGCTTGTCTTATGCTGCCACCGGGAAAACCCGAGACACATGAAAGGGAGCTAAAACAACTCTGGAAGAATAAAAAGAAAAAAAAAAAAAAAAAAGAAAAGAAAAAAGAGGAGTTAAGCTCTTAAGCAGCACATTGACCCACCAGGCAATCAGCACTAGCAAGTTTATCAATCAACAAACTGACCTCAGAATGAGAAATAAAGCTTTCAAAACAAACAACAAAAAAGGAAGGACAAATTGTCAGCCTCCAACTAATAAACCAGCCAGGTTTATATACATACATACTTACCCTTACAAATACTTACTTAATTGGAAATTAAAGGAAATCTCATCCTAAAAGAAGGGGCTCTTTTATTGTGAATGCAGTTAAGTTTTAAAAACCAGCTTGATAAAAATATATTTTCAGAATTCTGACTTTAAACAAAGGCCTTCTAGGGGAACTTGCATTTCTCTTCTTGTGTCTTTGAGATGTAAATATTATACTGATCTTCTTAGGATGCTGTGTGTGTGTGTGTGTGTGTGTGTGTGTGTTAAAAAAAAACAAAAACTTGATCTCTGTCACGCTATTTTGGGGAGTAAACTTTCTGGATCTTTTACTTAGGTGGCATCCTTCCCATGCTCTTATGTGAAAGCCACTTTCATCTTATTGGTTAATAGCCAAATGATGGATCATTTAAATTGGAGAATCTTCTAAATTGGTAATTTTTTAGAGAGCTCTCATTATAAACAACTGTTTTACTGGTACCTATATAAACAAAAATCAAACTAAAGGTGGAAAAAAAAGTATATCTAATGGTTAACCTAAGAACTCCATTAGTTTAAATCAAACAAACAAACAAAAAAGCAGTTTGGGAAGCTTTATTTGTGGTCTTTGCTTCCCCTCAATGGATCTTACATGTTGACTGGAAAAGAAAAAGCACAGTGTGAGAGCTAAGTTTTATTTAGGGCAAAATGAAGACTATAGACCAGGAGAAAGCATTTCAGACAGCTCTGAGAAACTGCTCCAAAGAGGTAAGGGGGAAGGTCAGTATATATGTGATTTTGGTGAATGGGAAGTACATGCAATCAAGCATGTATTTTTTACAGAAAGTTTCTGCTAGTCTCATGAAGGTTACTGCTAGTTACAAGGAGCAGACATCACCAAGACGGATTTTAGTGCTTTTCTAGATATGAGGAGATGCAAGAATTGGACTTATAAAATCATCCCCTGTAAATATCTATCTGAAGACCTGTTCTGCCAGTTTTTCACAGAGCAAAGGGGGCCTCATTCCTGGTCTCCCTGATGGTCAGCAGCTGCAGTGACTCATAATTTTATCCTTGTAGAAGTAGATGGCAAGTACCAGCTTGTATATGACATACAGATGCTTAAAAAAATTAATTAAAAATAACTAATGTTAACAGGAAACAAACCTGTAAGAAAAGCCTAGATACTTTTTCCAACAAGGTAGAAATTTTTAAAAAGACAACCCGAATGGATAAAGAAATCTTTAGATTATTATTTTAAGTGGGATACATAAAATTGACATTTGTGTGATTAAAGTACAAGGTTTTGATATTACATTACCTAAGGTTAAATGGGCCAAAAGGGAACCCCGACTGGTCCCCAAGATTAAAAGCCAAACAAGTCTGCTTTATTTACCCCAATTTAATATATATGTATTTATGATATATATTATTATTATATATTATATATATATTTATTTAACAGGCTAGAAAAAGAAGTTACACTGAGATACCTGACCAACAATTACTTGGGGCAAAAATTAGGCCAATTAATCAAGATTGACAAAAGGGCCTGTGCTCCTTAGCTCACCTCCTCTCTATGGGGATCCCAGAACATTTTATATAAAAATAAAATGGACAGGGAATAAAAAGAAAGAAAAACTTCTAGGACTCCTCTAGTAAGATCAAAGCTTGTTGATTGGATCCTAGTAAAAACTAAAGTTAAAGGTATAAAAGTTGAGAGAATTGAGATGAAAGCATATAAAATTGGTCTATTTAAGTCGGCTTTATTTAAGATGGTTACATCTCTTTTGCTTAATTATATTGTGAGATAGACAAGTTTCATTGAGGAATGCTTCCCCTGCATGATATTATAAGACAAGGCATATAGATCTGCCCCTCAGGAAATAGTAAACATACTAAAGGACAACAATAGGTTACCTGAGCCATACAATAAAGTGAAATAGGAACTCATATTAAGGGACTAATAAAAATAAAAATAGTGATTTTGCTCTGGGTTTAACTCATAAACTCAGAAAGAGGCTCTTTATTGAACACCTTATACAAATTGTGAAGGAATGATAAATTAAACTCTAAAACTCTAGAACACAGAACACTTAAATTTCAATTTCATTAGAAACATTCTCACTGATATGAAAAAGCAACTCTCTTTGTCATACAAATCTCTACAAATCAGACATGTAAATACAGGCCACAGGGACATGAGACTGAGTCTAATTAGCTCAATCAGGAAAGACTTGAAACCAAGAAAAAAAAAATTGACAAAGGTGGCAGTTTGCAAACTCAAACCACTGGAAAGACTCCCTCTGCTGAAAAGCTAATTCATAGTCTCCTTAGAATTTTTCTCAAGAACAAATACAAATCTTAGAAGTCTTTTCCACAAATTTTAAAGCCTTAGTCGTCTGAACAAGCAACTTTAATGTATCCCAACACTTCTTTGTAAACTAGTAAGTTTATATTGTAATGCCTGATTTATAACTGTTTTTTTTTACAGTAAAGCCATGAGATCTCTAGTTTTGCCTGTTTATATATCTGTGAACACATTATACATATGAGATATATCTACCTCCAGAAATCATTATCAAAATTGAACTTATAGAGTGCTCCATTTAATTGACTTAAAAGTAAGTGCTTACAAATTAACTATAAAAGAAGCTAGGCAAAATGACTTTCAGGTTCAAATGAACTGGGAAATATCCAATATTAAGTTGATACCTGGTATTAAAGTTAGTTTGTTTGTTGATCTAATTAATATAGACATGTCTATAGAGTCATCAGCATTAAGTATAATATTATTATTGTACTAGTTTAAATAGAAGTCAAACAAGACCTTATTATATCAGTTGCAAATTTGTCAGCAAGGAAAGCAGCTTGATATGATGAAACTTTAAATGTAAATGAGATAAGAGCTTTTGAGTAAACTCTTTAAAATTAATTATGTTTTAGAAATATCTACTTAAAATTATCTCTCCAAATATTTTATAACTTAAAATTCCAGACTTGTGATAATTTAAGTTAAATGATGGAAGTCTGTTGAATAGCTAGGTCATTTCCCAAAAAATAAGATACTGAGACATCAATTACTAAACAGAGAAACTAAAGGTATTTAGGACTATTAATGAATATATTTGATGCCAAACTGAGATATTCTCTATCAGAAAGCAAATGTTTTTAGAAATTATCACTGGTATTTATGTTCACCAATCTACAGAATGCTAGTGTAAAAGACAGTTCATAATTGCTTACTTCTTAATTTTCACTACAAATTAAGGTTTCTTAACAGTTGAGGATTCTATTTTAAATATGCAATAAAAGCCAATAGAAATAATAAAACCTTTCAATAGGAAAGTAGGATGTGTGTTTTCAGTAAAGAAGCTATAAGGAATGGAATCGCATTTTATTGAGGGAAAAGATAGTAATTTTGTCTTATAGATGGCTGGTTTTGGATGGAAAAATAAGGGACAAACTAACATGGATACAAAAAGTGATGAAAAGTTGTGGAAAGGAACCCCAAGAAAAAAGTTTAATGCATGGATTAGTTAAATTTAGATTGAATTTAATTAAGTAAATGGATTTTGTTTTTAAGTAAGCTAGTACAAGACTGGATTTTGATTTCTCTCTCTGTTAAGAGAACAACATTTCTTAGAGTGCTCCTTTTTTATAACAGATTTTGAGTTTCTGTGCCCTTAAGTGATTTTTAAAAAAATCTTTCTGTGACTTTGATTAAATGAGTAAGTATTGTTTCACAGTGACCTGTGATCCTATTGTGTTTTAAAACGTTTTTGATACATTTAACAAGCTTTCCAAAAAATCAAATTCTAACTAAAGTTCTTTTAGCCTCCAGCTAACTCTGGGATGCTTCCAAGGAACCCTGAGACATCTCAGAAAGAAATGTTAAACTAATTACACTTATTTGGTATGTTAAATAACTTGAGAAACATTGTGGTTGCAGATGAACCTTAGGTTATATTGTATGGATAAATGTCATTGATATAGATATTCCAAAATTTATATGTAATTCCTAACATCTGATATGCCCTGATAAAATGTTATAATTCTAGTTATTATCTTAATGTATTACATGTCACAGAAATGTCTAAGTTTCTTACCAATTGCATTGTACTCAAACCTTTAACCATGCCATTTTAAGTTTTGCCCTTTATAGACAGTCATTATTCTACTCTGATGCTTTTACAAAATGAAGATCCTGAAGAAGGCTCATAAAAGAAATTTTCTGACAAATATAAGTTTCTGAGAGCCTCTAGATAATCCACTGAACAGGGTAACAAATGACAAAACTCTAATGGAAAACCTGACGACTTCATCCAGGTCAACAGGAATTAATTATAAGGGATTGAATGAGCTGATAAATATGATTTATAACTTTATGACTCCTCAGGAGAAATATACCAGCTTTAATCTTTGTTTTCCAGAAAAATACTTTTATGCTGTGACCTACAAGAATTTGATAAAGTATAACTTTATAAACAAAGATGAAACATTTATCTTTTCCTCTCTATCTGATCTGTCCAGAATTTGGCTTCTCCAGCTAGCTCTCCTGTGGACTTGATGGTTTATTGCAACCAGGTTACAACTAGTTATACTAATCATTGTTTTCTTTTATTCTTTGTTTCCAAATTGTTTATGTTTTGTGTCTCTCTGCTGAACTATGACTTTGTCAATGTTACTAGCTTATATCCTGTCTATTTTATAAGATCATTGTCTCTTACAGTACCCAATGTGCAACCAGGCCTCCAAAAAAATTGATGATGGCTAAACATCTTGAGGAAATAGATCACACTTATGACTCTTATAGAATAATTGTAATAGTGTGATTCTAGGCATGGAAAGAAGCAACAAGGGAAAAACATGTCCTGGATCACAATAGACTAGTAAGAGAGAAGATCCAGAGAATTTTAAATTATCAACAGGGCCTAATCCAGAAATCAGCACCTAGAGTTAGCATATCAACAAGAATCTTTGCCTAATCTGGTAAGAGCCTCCTAGTGCCATGGGACAAAATTGGTCATGAAATGCCTCCCAAACATTGGTCGAATTTATGACCATGAGGGGCACTGTGGACTAAATGCTTCCTGTCATATCAGTAAACAAAGGGTGTCACAGCTCTCAGTGATTGCAGCCACAGACAATGGTGAGCTCTGACAGAACTCAAGCTGGAAATAAGATATGCCCACCATCTAGTTGTCATCAGATTGCAACCACCTACAATGGTGCAGCTTGAGGAAACTCAGGATTAGAATACACAAGATGCTGGCCCCAGATAGCTGAGGTGCATATCAAAGGAATGATTTCAGTGATCCCAGACTCTTACATCTTCCCATATATAGAATAGCACTAAATTATTTAACTTGAGATATCTGGTTTTCTTTAATTAACAATAATCTTTTGATATTCTGACTACCTTCCCTTTGTTGAAAAACTCCTGCCATTATTATTACCCTTAGTCCCAAACCCAACAGCTATAGAACCTGAAGCTCTCCACTCAGCGAATTAGATTAGAGTCAACTTTGTTCTGTGTCTGCTGATGTGGACCACTCTCACATGGGCCCTGTTTCCGAGGCCCACTGAAACCCAGTCCAGGTCATCCATGAATGGTCACAAGCTATCTCCTGAAGCCTGGAATTTTCTTTCTTTTTTTTTTTTTTTAACATTTTTATTGGAGTATAATTGCTTTACAATGGTGTGTTACTTTCTGCTTTACAACAAAGTGAATCAGTTATACACATACATATGTTCTCATATCTCTTCCCTCTTATATCTCCGTCCCTCCCACCCTCCCTATCCCACCACTCTAGGAGGTCACAAACCACCTGGCTGATCTCCCTGTACCATTCAGCTTCTTTACACTAGCTATCCAGTGTACATTTGGTAGTATATATATGTCCATGTTACTCTCTCACTTTGTCACAGCTTCCCATTCCCCTTCCCCATATTCTCAAGTCCATGCTCTAAGAGGTCTGCGTTTTATTCCCATCCAACCACTAATCTCTTCATGACATTTTTTTTCCTAAGAGTCCATATATATCTGTTAGCATACGGTATTTGTTTTTCTCCTTCTGACTTACTTCACTCTGTATGACAGACTCCAGGTCCATCCACCTCACCACAAATGACTCAATTTTGTTTCTATTTATGGTTGAGTAATAGTCCATAGTATATAAGTGCCACATCTTTTTTATCCATTCATCTGTTGATGGACACTTAGGTTGCTTCCATGTCCTGGCTATTGTAAATAGAGCTGCAATGAATATTTTGGTACATGCCTCTTTTGGAATTATGGTTTTCTCAGGGTATATGCACAGTACTGGGATTGCTGGGTCATATGGTAGTTCTATTTGTAGATTTTAAGGAACCTCCATACTGTTCTCCATAGTGGCTGTATCAATTTACTTTCTGACTAACAGTGCAAGAGGGTACCCTTTTCTCCACACCCTCTCCAGCATTTATAGTTTCTAGATTTTTTTATTATGGCCATTCTGACCAGTGTGAGATGATATCTCATTGTAGTTTTGATTTGCATTTCTCTAATGATTAATGATGTTGAGCATTCTTTCATGTGTTTGTTGGCAATCTATATATCTTCTTTGGAGAAATGTCTATTTAGTTCTTCTGCCCATTTTTGGATGGGGTTGTTTGGTTTTTTGTTATTGAGCTGCATGAGTTGCTTAAAAATTTTGGATATTGATCCTTTGTCAGTTGCTTCATTTGCAACTATTTTTTCCCATTCTGAGGGTTGTCTTTTGGTCTTGTTTATGGTATCCTTTGCTGTGCAAAAGCTTTTGAATTTCATTAGGTCCCATTTGTTTATTTTTGTTTTTATTTCCATTTCTCTAGGAGGTGGGTCAAAAGGATTTTGCTGTGATTTATATCATAGAGTGTTCTGCCTATGTTTTCCTTTAAGAGTTAGACAGTGTCTGGCCTTACATTTAGGTCTTTAACCCATTTTGAGTTTATTTTCCTGTATGGTGTTAGGGAGTGTTCTAATTTCATACATTTACACTTACCTGTCCAGTTTTCCCAGCACCACTTGTTGAAGAGGTGTCTTTTCTCCACTGTATATTCTTGGCTCCGTTATCAAAGATAAGGTGACCATATGTGTGTGGGTTTATCTCTGGGCTTTCTATGCTGTTCCATTGATGTATATTTCTGTTTTTGTGCCAGTACCATACTGTCCTGATTACTGTAGATTTGTAGTATAGTCTGAAGTCAGGGAGCCTGATTCCTCCAGCTCCATTTTTCATTCTCAAGATTGCTTTGGCTATTCGGGGTCTTTTGTGTTTCCATACAAATTGTGAAATTTTTTGTTCTAGTTCTGTAAAAAATGCCAGTGGTAGTTTGATAGGGATTGCATTGAATCTGTGGGTTGCTTTGGGTAGTAGATTCATTTTCACAATATTGATTTTTCCAATCCAAGAACATGGTATATTTCTCC
The DNA here is from genome assembly GCF_026419965.1 of Kogia breviceps. Lineage (NCBI taxonomy): Eukaryota > Metazoa > Chordata > Mammalia > Artiodactyla > Physeteridae > Kogia > Kogia breviceps. The sequence continues at coordinate 30,430,763 of NC_081328.1, forward strand.
ACCTATTTGTATCATCTTTAATTTCTTTCATCAGTGTCTTATAGTTTTCTACATACAGGTCTTTTGTCTCCTTAGGTAGGTTTATTCCTAGATATTTTATTCTTTGTGTTGCAGTGGTAAATGGGAGTGTTTTCTTAATTTCACTCTCAGATTTTTCATCATTAGTGTATAAGAATGCCAGAGATTTCTGTGCATTAATTTTGTATCCTGCTACTTTACCAAATTCATTGATTAGTTCTATAAGTTTTCCAGTAGCATCCTTAGGATTCTCTATGTCTAGTATCATGTCATCTGCAAACAGTGACAGATTTACTTCTTCTTTTCCTATTTGGATTCCGTTTATTTCTTTTTTTTCTCTGATTGCTGTGGCTAAAACTTGCAAAACTATGTTGAATAAGAGTGGTGAGAGTGGGCAACCTTGTCTTGTTCCTGATCTTAGTGGAAATGGTTTCAGTTTTTCACCATTGAGAACGATTCTGGCTGTGAGTTTGTCATATATGGCCTTTATTCTGTTGAGGAAACTTCCCTCTATGCCTACTTTCTGCAGGGTTTTTATCATAAATGGGTGTTGAATTTTGTCAAAAGGTTTCTCTGCATCTATTGAGAGGATCATATGGTTTTTCTCCTTCAGTTTGTTGATATGGTGTATCACGTTGATTGATTTGCATATATTGAAGAATCCTTGCATTCCTGGAATAAACCCCACTTGATCATGGTGTATGATCCTTTTAATGTGCTATTGGATTCTGCTTGCTAGTATTTTGTTGAGGATCTGGGCATCTATGTTAATCAGTGATGTTGCCCTGTACTTTTCTTTCTTTGTGAAGTCTTTGTCTGGTTTTGGTATCAGGGTGATGGTGGCCTCATAGAATGAGTTTGGGAGTGTTCCTCCCTCTACTATCTTTTGGAAGAGTTTGAGAAGGATAGGTATTAGCTCTTCTCTAAATGTTTGATAGAATACGCCTGTGAAGCCATCTGGTCCTGGGCCTTTGTTTGTTGGAAGATTTTTAATCACAGTTTCAATTTCAGTGCTTGTGCTTGGTCTGATCATATTTTAATTCTTCCTGGTTCAGTCTGGGCAGGTTGTGCATTTCTAAGAATTTGTCCATTTCTTCCAGGCTGTCCATTTTATTGGCATAGACTTGCCTGTAGTAATCTCTCATAATCTTTTGTATTTCTGCAGTGTCAGTTGTTACTTCTCCTTTTTCATTTCTAATTCAATTGATTTGAGTCTTCCACCTTTTTTCCCTGCTGAGTCTGGCTAATGGTTTATCAATTTTATTTACCTTCTCAAAGAAGCAGCTTTTAGTTTTGTTGAGCTTTGCTATCATTTCCTTCATTTCTTTTTCATTTATTTATGATCTGATCTTTATGATTTATTTCCTTCTGCTAACTTTGGGATTTTTTTTCTTCTTCTTTTTCTTTGTTTTAGGTTCAAAGTTAGGTTGTTTATTCGAGATGTTTCCTGTTTCTTAAGATATGATTGTATTGCTCTAAACTTCCCTCTTAAAACTGCTTTTGCTGTATCTCATAGGTTTTGTGTCGTCGTGTCTCCATTTTCATTTGTTTCTAGGTATTTTATGATTTCCTCTTTGATTTCTTCAATGATCATTCCCTTATTAAGTAGTGCATTGTTTAGTCTCCACGTTTTTGTATTTTTTCAGATCTTTTCCTGTAATTGATATCTGGTCTCATAGTGTTGTGGTCAGAAAATACTTGATATGATTTCAATTTTCTTAAATTTACCAAGGCTAGATTTGTGACAAAAGATATGATCTATCCTAGAGAATGTTATAGAGGCACTTGAAAAAATGTGTATTCTGTTGTTTTTGGATGGAATGTCCTGTAATATCAATTAAGTTCATCTTGTTTAATGTGTCATTTAAAGCTTGTGTTTCCTTATTTATTTTCATTTTGAATGATCTGTCCATTGGTGACAGTTGGGGGTTAAAGTCCCCTACTATGATTTTGTTATGGTGGATTTCCCATTTTATGGCTGTTAACATTATCCTTGTGTATTGTGGTGCTCCTATGTTGGATGTATAAATATTTACAATTGTTATATCTTCTTCTTGGTTTGATCCCTTGATCTTTATGTAGTGTTACCTTTGTTTCTTGTAATAGTCATTATTTTACAGTCTATTTTGTCTGATATGAGAATTGCTACTCCAGCTTTCTTCTGATTTCCATTTGCATGGAATATCTTTTTCCATCCCCTCACTTTAAGTCTGTATGTGTCCCTAGGTCTGAAGTGGGTCTCTTGTAGACAGCATATATATGGGTCTTGTTTTTGTATCCATTCAGCCAGTCTGTGTCTTTTGATGGCAGCATTTAATCCATTTACATTTAAGGTAATTATCAATATGTATGTTCCTATTACCATTTACTTAATTGTTTCAGGTTTGTTCTTGTAGGTCTTTTCCTTCTCTTGTGTTTCTTGCCTAGAGAAGTTCCTTTAGCATTTGCTTTAAAGCTGGTTTGGTGTTGCTGAACTCTCTGAGCTTTTGCTTGTTTGTAAAGGTTTTAATTTCTCTGTCAAATCTGAATGAGATCCTTGCTGGGTAGAGTAATCTTAGTTGTAGGTTTTTCTCCTTCATCACTTTAAATATGTCCTGCCACTTCCTTATGGCTTGCAGAGTTTCTGCTGAAAGGTCAGCTGTTAACTTTATGGGGATTCCCTTGTGTGTTATTTGTTGTTTTTCCCTTGCTGCTTTTAATATCTTTTCTTTATTTAATTTTTGATAGTTTGATAAATATGTGTCTTGACTTGTTTTTCCTTGGATTTATCCTGTATGGGACTCTCTTTGCTTCCTGGACTTGACTAACAATTTCCTTTCCCATATTAGGGAAGTTTTCAACTATAATCTCTTCAAATATTTTCCCCATCCCTTTCTTTTTCTCTTCTTCCTTTGTGACCCCTATAATTTGAATGTTGGTGCGTTTAATGTTGTCCCAGAGGTTTCTGAGACTGTTCTGAGTTCTTTTCATTCTTTTTTCTTTATTCTGCTCTGCAGTAGTTATTTCCACTATTTTATCTTCCAGGTCACTTATCCATTCTTCTGCCTTAGTTATTCTGCTGTTGATCCCATCTAGAGTATTTTTAATTTCATTTATTGTATTGATCATCATTGCTTGCTTCCTGTTTAGTTCTTGTAGTTCCTTGTTAAATGTTTCTTGCATTTTCTCTATTCTATTTCCAAGATTTTGGATCATCTTTATTATCATTATTCTGAATTCTTTTTCACGTAGACTGCCTATTTCCTCTTCATTTTTTAGGTTGGGTGGGTTTTTACCTTTCTCCTTCATCTGCTGTGTGTTTTTCTGTCTTTTCATTTTTCTTAACTTATTGTGTTTGGGGTCTCCTTTTCACAGGCTGGAGTTTCATAGTTCCCATTGTTTTTGTTGTCTGTCCCCACTGGCTAAGGTTGGTTCAGTGGGTTGAGTAGGTTTCCTGATTGAGGGGACTAGTGCCTGTGTTCTGGTGGATGAGGGTTGATCTTGTATTTCTGGTGGGCAGGTCCACGTCTGATGGTGTGTTTTTTGGGTATCCATAACCTTATTCTGATTTTAGGCAGCCTCTCTGCTAATGGATGGGTCTGTGTTCCTGTCTTGCTAGTTGTTTGGCATAGGGTGTCCAGCACTGTAGCTTGCTGGTCGTTGAGTAAAGCTGGATCTTGGTGTTGAAATGGAGAACTCTGGGAGATCATTGCCATTTGATATTACATGGAGCTGGGAGGTCTCTTGTGGACCCGTATCCTGAAGTTGGTTCTCCCACCTCAGAAGCACAGCCCTGACACCTGGTTGGAGCACCAAGAGCCTTTAATCCTCATGGCTCAGAATAAAAGGGAGGAAAAATAGAATGAATGAATGAATGAATGAATGAATGAAAGAAAGAAAGGGAAAGAGAAAGCAAGAAAGAAGGAAAGATGATAAAATAAAGTAGGATAAAATAAAGTTATTAAAATCAAAAATAATTATTAAGAAGAAAACTTTTAAAAAGTAAACAAAACAAAACAAAACAGTATGCTCAGAACCCTAGGACAAATGGTGAAAGCAAACGTATACAGACAAAATCTCACAGAGAATCACACACATACACACTCATAAGAAGAGAAAAAGGGGAAATAATATATCTTGCTCCCAAAGTCTACCTCCTCAATTTGGGATGATTCATTTTCTATTCAGGTATTCCACAGATGCAGGGTACATCAAGTTGATTGTGGAGCTTCAATCCACTGTTTTTGAGGCTGCTGGGAGAGATCTCCCTTTCTCTTCTTTGTTCACACAACTCCTGGGGTTCAGCTTTGGATTTGGCCCCCCTTCTATGTGTAGGTCGCCTGAGGGCGTCTGCTCTTTGCTCAGACAGGATGGGGTTAAAGGAGCAGCTAATTCGGGGACTCTGGCTCACTCAGGCCGTGGGAAGGGAGGGGTATGGATGCGAGGCAAGCCTGCAGAAGCATAGGCCTGCATGATGTTGTACCAGCGTGAGGCATGCCATGCATTCTCCCAGCAAAGTTGTCCCTGGATCCAGCAACCCTGGCAGTGGCAGGCTGCACAGGCTCCTTGGAGTGGCAGTGTGGAGAGTGACCTGTGCTCGCACACAGGCTTCTTGGTGGTGGCAGCAGCAGCCTTAGTGTCTCATGCCCGTCTCTGGTGTCTGTGCTGATAGCCACATCTCACGCCCATTTCTGGTGCTCCTTTAAGCAGTGTGCTTAATCCCCTCTCCTCACGCACCAGGAAGCAAAGAGGGAAGAAAAAGTCTCTTGCCTCTTAGCCAGCTCCAGACTTCTCCTGGACTCCCTCCTGGCTAGCCGTGGTGCACCAGACCCCTTCAGGCTGTGTTCACACAGCCAACTTCTGTCCTCTCCCTGTGATCAGACTGAAGTCCGAGTCTCAGCTCCCAGCTCCCGCCCGCCCTGGCTGGTGAGCAGACAAGCCTCGTGGGCTGGTTAGTGCTGGTCTGCAGTGATATTCTGTGCGAGAATCTCTCTGCTTTGCCCTCCGCACTCCTGTGGCTGTAGTCTCCTCCATGGTTCTGAAAATTCCCCCTCTAGCCCCATCAGTCTCTGCCCATGTAGGGGCTTCTGGTGTGTGGAAACCTTTCCTCCTTCACAGCTCCCTCCCACTGGTGCAGGTCCCATCCTTATTCTTTTGTCTCTGTGTATTTTTTCTTTTGCCTTACCTAGGTACGTGGGGAGTTTCTTGCCTTTTGTTAAGTCTGTGGTCTTCTGCCAGCATTCAGTGGGTGTTCTATAGGAGCAGTTCCACCTGTAGATGTATTTCTGATGTATCTGTGGGGAGGAAGGTGATCTCCATGTCTTACTCTTCTGCCATCTTCTTCTGTCCCCTGGAATTTTATACTGATCCTATTTATTGTAATTCTAGAGCTCATAATAACAATTCACCCCTGGGTGAATATACTGATTTTGGTTTTCTCCTAGAATCTCTCCTAGCCATGTGAGGTAGGAGATAAATTTGGCTAAAGCTTTCAGAGACCCTCCTAGCTTCCAGCTCCCTCCTGCCCAATCTAGAGGACCAATAAGCAGTACAACAGAGCCCATGTGTAAGGTTGGTCACCTACAGGGAAAATTATGTGAGCATGCCCCCTGAAGCCCTGAATCTGCACCATTCTGGCACACAGCAGCAGATAATAAATCCAAAGATTTAGTCCAATATTTCCCCTTACAATAATGGTGTAATAGTGCCCTCTAAGTGACAACTAAACTGTGTCCCAAATGCTGTGATGTGAACTCAGAGCCTGATGAGCCTTTCTCTTTTTCTCCATTGAAAATGAGATGGTGATCTGATGCCTGAGGCCTACATACCTGGTTAAGAAAGACAAGTGTTATTTTTATGAGCCAATTGTTTGTGTCTTTCAGAGTTCATTATGTTTATTTTTCCTCCACAAAGACCTTCTCTGTTCTTTTTTCTTCTAATAGCTTTACTGAGATAAAATTTATATACCATAAAAATTCATCCATTTCACATTAATAAGCTAGTGTTTTTCAGTATATTTACAGAGTTCTACAGTAATCACCACAATCTCATTTTAGAACACTTTCACCACACCCAAAGGAAACCTTGTGCTCATTTGCAGTCCTTCCCTCTTCCTATCTTCAGCCATATCATAGGCAGCCATTAATCTACCTTCTATTTTTATAGATTTGCTTATTTTAAACATTTCGTATAAATAGAATCACAAGGTCTGATCTTTACTGTCTGGCTTCTTTCACTTAGCATGTTTTTAGGATTCATACGTGTTTTAGCATGCATCAGCATTTTGTTCCTTTGTATGGCCAAATAGTGTTCCAGTGTATGGATATACAATATTTTATTTATCCTTTTATCCCCTCAAGCTCTTTTGGCACAAAACTATTTATGAACTGAGACTTCAATGCAGCCGATACCTATAGCCCTTTGATCTGTTCCAAAATTAGACTTTCAGGACATTGAAAATATTAGTGTTGTCCTTATATGGAAATGTAATAAGGGTATTCCAGACTCATTTTTGCCAGAGAGCTGTGATTCCTTTTAACTTCTGCAATATTCCTGTTAGTTTATAGTACTTGATAGTCAGCACCTTCCATGGCCTATGAGGTTCAGTAGTTGTGAGTTACTTTGAAAAAATCTGACACTGTTTCTATACCTGGTATTTCATGTGTCCTTAATCCAGTCTTTTCTTGATTGTCTTCTGAGAATCACTCCCAGGCCAATACTTAACAAATGATGTGCAGTTTCTGGGCCATATCCTGTATTTCTAAGTAGTGCCCTATCTGGCCAAGATGGTATCACTTCTAAAAATGACCTCGGGGCTTCCCTGGTGGCGCAGTTGTTGAGAATCCGCCTGCCAATGCAGGAGACACGGGTTCGTGCCCTGGTCCGGGAGGATCCCACATGCCGTGGAGCAACTAAGCCCGTGAGCCATGGCCGCTGAGCCTGTGCGTCCGGAGCCTGTGCTCCGCAACGGGAGAGGCCACAACAGTGAGAGGCCCGCATACCGAAAAAAAAAAAAAAAGTTTAAAAAAAAAAAAAAAAAAATGACCTAAAAAATATCAATCTAAAAAAGTCAATCTAGAATTTCCCACATTTTCTAACATATACCAGAATCTTATTCATTTTTATATTCTATTCTCTTAACAGTCTGAAAACCTGACATAACTGGCCCTCAAGAAAATGGAGAGTTTTATATCACCCATGGAAGTTCCTATAGTATTAAAATCGTTAAGGATTTAATTCTACCTCATCCTTATGCTAGTATATTCTGATAAAGCCCTACCTTGCATATTTAAGACAGGCCTCTCATTCAGCTTTGTTAGCTTTTGTCTCAAAGCAAGACCCCAGTATTCTTGAGAAAGAACATCCACCCTTTTTCTTATCACTGTAGTTCCTAAACAATATTTACTATTTGGCCAGTAATCCTGAAATTATCTGTGCATGGTGGAAAAAATACATGATTCCACTAGTAATATATATCCTAAAATTTTTGCAGCTTACTTAAGCTAACAAATGACTATAATTTGTAAGAAAATCTTTATCAAAATGTTAAGAACTACATAATGGTTCTTTCCTACTATTGATACAGCTTCAGTTTGGATCTGAAGCCAAATTATTAAACAACTGTATTTGTTTCATGGCACACTGAGATTTTTTTTTTAGTGACAAATGAGTAAAGTGGACTCTAAGAAAAAATATTTGAGTGGTTCATGCTTCAGTTCACTATTCTCTAAGGACTGTGTTAAAACAGGAAACTGTCTTTCCAAAACAAAGTCATTGTCAGCACCAGCATTCATCATGGAACCAGCTAAGGCTCAGCTCTACCTGTGTAGTATGATATAGTTGATACATATAAAATCAAGTTTAGTTGCCTTAACTTAAAAGTGAGGAGGAAAATGTCTCTCTCTGGCATTTATGCTAGAACTGATGAGAAGAAAGATTGATGGATAAAGTTTTAGGGTGACAAGAGACAAAGATTTCAGACACTGGGTTTTACTCTCATTTCAAAAACGACTGAAGTAGATGACATTGCTTAGATCCTCATTGTATCTCAATGAACAGCTTGGGCACTGTAGTGAAAAACTGCAAGGCCACCAAAGTGCAGACTTTTCTTATGAGGGCAATGATTTTAATGATTTTTAGCTATGACTAAAATCTAACAACAATCAAAAGAAAGTCCTAAGGGGTGAATTCCATTCCTTCAATGTTGCTGAACAATAGTGGCAACACTTTGGATGTTTGAGAGCTGATAAATTACCAAAGTTGTTTCAGCATTGTATAACTTTTCAAAGCCATTTCTGACATAAGAAAAATCAAGACATGGCAAGGAAGCCTAAAAATAGCAAATGTTCTAAAAGACACTCTAAAAAATATTAGGAGACTGAGCAGCTGCAATCATAATGTAATACATAAAGAACAGTGAGCCCTGCTCTTATCATCCAATTTCTCAAGGCTCCACAAAAATCCTAATCCAACCCCTTTGCCACTGATATACACACCCCTTGCCCTGCTTCCTATCACCTCTGCCTCCAAAAATAAAAAATAGTGTTATAAAGGAGAAGGTCAGCCTTCATTCATAAATGGCTTTGGTCATCTTATTTGAGACTCAGTTTCCTAATCTTCTTTAATTAAATAATGAATAATGATAAGTTTTATAATAAAAACCATTACACACTAACAGGTTTTGAAGATGAAAATTGATGGCATTACCTTATTTGTTTCTTTTTTAAAGTATGATTTTAGATATTGTTATGAATAGTATTTTACAAATAAGGAAATGGAGTTTCTGAATGGTTAAATAACTTGCCTAGGCTTATTCTGTTAGTAAATGACATAACTGTAATTTGAGCCCAAGTGTCTTGACTACCTGATTGTTCTGCTAACTGACATCTCATAGTTTTACATGAATTTTGCTGACAGCATATTTGATACACTAGCCTCATAGTAGGTGTTCAATAAATGTTTATGTTTCCCTTTTTGCCTCTTTGGTGAACTAAATCTTCCCCTTCTCACCTAAATTCTTGTTAGGGTCCTGTATGTTCTGAAGATCCTACTGAAAAGAAACTTAAACAATTGTTTGCAAAACAAACTATGTTTCACAACTATTGGGAGAAAATTGTGAAAGGACTAGCATTGTTTTATCTTAAAGAAATCTTTACACCAAAGAATAACACCCTGCCTCTTTAACCCATTGATTTCAGCCACACTCAGCAGTGAGTGGTAGCTTGCAGGGAAGCAGCAGCTGGAAGGGAGATCTTAGTTCCCTGACTGGGAATCAAACCCTAGTTGCCTGAATGGGAACCAGGAATCTTAAGCTCTAGACCATAGGGCCAGCTGCTAAAGTCTAAGTCCCCAGTCCTTATCTGCCTTGAAAGGAGGAATCTCACAAGGAGACAGAAGGTATAGAAGGAAGTAAAGTGTTTATTAGAAAAGCAGAGTACATGCAGAAAGACACACAGGTGAACTCAGTGAGTTAGTCGCAAGAATCACACCTTTAGGAAGTTTAAATCCTTTATAAGGGGGCAGTCTTCTAGGTCTTTGTCTTCTACTTGGCCAATCGTACTGTTCTAACCCCATGGCTAATTTGTCTCAGGACCCTCCTCTGGGTGCGCACGCACCCCTCAGTCACGATGGATTTCATCACAAAGGTATCTGGGAGGAAGATAGCAAGACTTACTATGGTCTGGCTTCCCCTGCCTTTTTGACCCCTTGAAGCCTTTTGCACATGTGTAGTGTCTCTCTTGCCCTAAGGATGGGAAATGTATGAACTCTTGATCTTTTAAAAGGGCTTACCCCTCTCCGTCCCTGCCATAAAAGTGTCCAATATCCGGTTATCTACCCTATTCCTATTGTTGTTCCTTATATCGAAGTGCAGGTCTCAAACTGTAGACAGGAGTCAAGTCATAAATATGTTGTCCAGAGCCCATTTATCTCTTGACTCAGGAAATGTAAACAGGGGGCTGGTAGTGAATGTCCGGCCTGGAGCCCATCTTTCTCTCACCCCAGGAAGTGTGAAAAGGAGGCCAGTTGTAAATTTCTAGCCTGGAGCACATCTATCTCCTGCCTCACCATGGCACATAGTGTTAAGTAAGATGTTGGAAAATTTTTTTCTAGAGAAATGTCGTTGTTAGTGATAGAATATCTGAACCCTAGAATCAAGAGTTAGGAGAAAGTGGAGTCTCTGGAGTTTGGAAGACTTTCATGACCACTGGCACTTACAGTCTATAGTTTCTCCAACCTTCAATAATATACTTGTTCTTAAAATTAGTAAAAATATAAAATCAGACTTTTAAAAAATTTAATCTTTTCTCTCCTTTGTCTTATATTTTAATTTCAGACATGAGAGTTCAAGGCAAGAGTTGTCCCAAGATATAATCAACACTATATTTGAGGATTCAGGGAATGCCACATTTAAAGGATAATGATATGTATGACCTGATGAAATATTGATTTGCTCAGTGTGTGCCTCTATCAGTACAAGACTGGACTTGAAGGAGTGGAGTGCAATAAAAAAACTGACAGCTACAACTGGATGGGTCTCCTGCAAACATGCCTCCACACACTGATCTCTCAGCTGCAAAGGCTGAATGGCTTACTTGGTAATATAAGCAGATTTTGGCAGGAAAGAGCTCTCTTTCAGGAGACACCCTTTTGTTTTAAACTTAAACCAGGCATCTCCATGCTCTACTCATTTCTGGCCCAAGCACACCTTTCAAATCTTTTAATCACACAATGCTTTACCTAACTTGCCAGTTCTTTCCAAAACTTGTCAATTATTTCCATAGATCAAAGAAGTAGAAATGAAAAATAAGTACAGTAAGTCCCCTACATATGAATGAGTTCCATTCCAAGAATGAGTTCATAAGTCCAATTTGTTAGTAAGTCCAACAAAATTAGCCTAAGTACCCAATTAACACAATTGGCTATATAGTACTGTACTGTAATAGACTTATAATACTTTTCATACAAATAATACAAAAAAACAAATAAACACAATAAATAAAGAAAATATTTTTAATCCTACAGTACACTACCTTGAAAAGTAGAGTAGTAGAGTACAACAGCTTGCATACAGAGGGTGGTATCGAGTGAACAAGAAAGAAGAGTTACTGACTGGAGGAGGGAAAGGAGGTGGGAGATGGTAGAGCTGAAGGAACGTCAGCAATAGGAGACAGAAGCCAAGCTGAAATTTCACTCAAGCCTGACGTTGATGGAAGGCACTTTCGAATATTTGAAAATTCACAACTTGAAGGTTAGTATGTAGGGGCCTTACTGTAATTACCAGAGGACCAGATCTCTTTCCTAGCTTCCACTTCAGTAATCTCACGAACAAACTGTGTGACCGAACTGTGTGAACAAGATAGCATCTTGTAGATGTTATCACAAGGAAGATAATAAAGTGTCAATGAGCTTACATGCGGTGGGGGAAGGCAACAACTCTGAACACCTACCTCAATGATTGACTGAGATTACTTCCCTCCTTCCCTTTAAAAGTTTCATGGCTGGGAGCTTCTCTGGTGGCGCATTGGTTGAGAGTCCGCCTGCTGATGCAGGGGATGCAGGTTCGTGCCCCGGTCTGGGAAGATCCCACATGCCGTGGAGCGGCTGGGCCCGTGAGCCATGGATGCTGGGCTGCACGTCCGGATCCTGTGCTCTGCAGTGGGAGAGGCCACAACAGTGAGAGGCCACAACAGTGAGAGGCCCGTGTACCACAAAAAAAAAAAAAAAAGTTTCATGGCTGAGCAGAAAGAAAACCTGGCTTACACCAATCAAACCCACAGGGGAAAGCCACATTGATAACTTACGGGGGGTAATCTTGACTGTCAGGATTCCAGCAGTCCACAGCAGCCTATCAGTGCATTCCCTTCCCAGTGGGGAAATCTGCTTGAGAGACCATTGCACCACTGGCATTTGCTAGAGAACTCAATTATAATTATAACTCAATTATACAGTGTCTTCTGAAAAATTATTTAAAACAGATGATATTAGAGAAAATATAAACAATCTATTCTTATAAATTTCCCAAGTTGTTAAATCATCAGAAAGCAAAGTACTTGAACTATAGTAGCTCAAAATTTGCCATCATGGAAGATGTGTTCTACTCTCTCCCAGATTCCCATATTCCCTTTCAATGAGTGATCAAATAGTCTTCGAGTCTAGTTATAGGAAGATGTGGGAAGGAGGAAATTTGTCTCTGCATTTTAAAATTGCAAATGACAGTATAATCATTTAGTTTTAGTCAGATTGTACAACAAATATAATTAAGTTCCTACTGCATTAGATACTCTGCAAGATGTTGAAACTATAAAGTTGAATAAGAAGCAGTCCATATCCTAGGGGAGTTCATAGACTATGAGGAAGACACACACTGAAAACAACAGGCATAGACAACATTGGAGGAATGCCTAAAGGGTAGAATAATTAGTTCAGCCAGGATAAAAATGAGAAAATAGAGGAATTCACATATAAAGTGGGATTCTACAAATGCATAGAAAGGTATATTTTCACTGATCAGTCAGAACTCTTCTGACTGAAAGTAAATACCCAGTACATACTAGCTTGGAGGGGAGAAAAAAAAACGTATTAGCTTTTAAAACTAGAATACTCATGGAAGTATCCAATATTCAGTATTCACTGGTGTGACTGAAACCAGGTGCTCACACTGCATCACTGGTTTCTGTCTCTTTTTCTACATTCTTCCATATTGCCTTCATTTTCAAGGAAGTGGTCTCCACATTATGGGAAAGAGAACAATCAGCAATTTCAGATTTGCATGTCCCTTGCATCCTTGATCCTAGAGGATATCAAAGGTTGTCTTTCTCACAAATCTCTGTAAAAGTATAGGAAAGGACTCTACGTCTGGTTTGTACAACATGCTTATCACTAAAATAATTGTGGTTCCCATTGTTAAGATATGTTCTTAATTTATCAGTGGGGTGATGGGGACTGATGAAGAATATTATGACATCAGAGTTAGGTGGTCCCATAGGAAGGAAATCATAAACATTTCTTTTGGAAAGATAAATAATTTGTGGTCACTACTCTATAAACGTCTGGATATATATTGTGCTCTAGAACTCAAAATTGTGGCTACAAGTGGATACTATTCAGAATCTAATGAAAAATGGATAGGAAAGTAAGGTAATTTCTAAAGAAACTTTTAGAAGAACAAAGAATCCAGCAATATGATGTGTAAATATTTCACTGAAGGGTGTTTATTTTAAACATCAGCAGGAAGCAGTTACAACTCATAACTAAAATATGCCTAGTACTTTATAAGCCACTTTAATGTACACATTACACTGAATCCCCATAAATTCCTATAGAGTAGGTGTCATTATCTTCATCTGACAGGTAAATAAAGAAGCTCAGAGATTGAGTTGTCCAGGATGGATAAACAGTAGAGTCAGATTAAGGTCTTGATCCAATTCCAAGACTCATATTCTTAATCCCTATACTTTTATATGGTAGTTTAGGTAAATCTGCCACCATGAAGAAAGAGGGTTTGAAAATGGCAGGTGCAAAAATGGTGGGTGGTCTTTACTGAGAAAAAACAAAGGAGATTTGAAGACTCCAGAATTGATCCAGGGGTCTGCTCCACGACTATCTTTTGTCTTGGCCAGATTATGTTTAGTGGGGGAGTGTGAATTATTAAATTACCACAACTTGATTATAAAAACCTATTCCTTAAGGGCCATTCCTTAAGGATCACAACTTGATTTAAAAAATACCTATTCCTTAAGGGCCACCAAGCACCTTACTCTGACCTACATCTAATTGGCCAGCATTCCTGGAACTGGCTGTGCATATTGGTGTTTGCAGTTTAACAAGCTCTGCAGGTGATGCTGATTCTCAGCCACATTTGGAGTCCATCATACTACAAAACTTTCTATACTAAAAATCTTTTTCCTACTATGTGCATTGATTTTTACCCCCAAGAGCAAAGAGTTGAAGGGCTTAATAAAAAAATCCTGGTATTTTACACAACCTATGATTAGGACAGAGGGTAACTTCCCTCTCATTCACTAGAAGATATAGTCCCTTGGATTCAAAATGAGCAAAGCTAATTCCCTTCATTGGATATTTGCCTTAGTTTCCTAATTTTAAAGTTTATTTGAAAATATTTATTCTAAATATTCTGAACATTTTCTGGTTCTATTGAGATAAAATTGATATACAGCACTATAAGTTTAAGGTGTACAACATAATGATTTGACTTACAAACATTATGAAATGATTATAACAATAAGTTAAGTGACTAGCCATTATCTCATATAGAGAGAAAAGAAAAAGTTTTCTTGTGAAGAAAACTCATAGGCTTTACTGTCTTAGAAGCATGCATTCATATATAACATAAAGCAGTGTTCATTATATTAATCATGTTGTGCACAACATCCCTAGTACTTATTTATCTTAAAACTGGAAGTTTGTACTTTTGACCAGCTTTCTCCCATTCTCCCTTTCCCCCAACCCCCATTATACATTTATCTCTCTATGGGTACCTAGGTTGCTTCCATATCATGGCTATTATAAATAATGCTGCAAAGACAATAGGGGTGAATGTATCTTTTCAAATTAGTGTTTTCAGTCTCTTCAGATAAATACACAGGAATGCAATTGTCATATTGCATGGTAGTTCTATTTTTAATTTTTTGAGAAACCTTCATACAGTTTTCCATAGTGGCTGTGCCAATTTACTTTTTAACCAAGAGTGCACAAGTGTTCCCTTTTTTCCATATCCTCACCAACATTTGTTATTTGTGATCCTTTTGATAATAGCCAATCTGAAACTTGTGAGGCGATACCTCATTGTGATTTTGATTTGAATTTCCCTGATGATTAGTGATGTTCAACAACTTTTGATGTGCTTCGTTGACCTGTATGTCTTCTTTGGAAAAATGTTGATTCAGGTTCTTTGCCCATTTTTAAATTTTGTTTTGTTTTGTTTTTGTTTTTTTGAGTTGAGTGTAAGAGTTCTTTGTATAGTTTGGATATTAACCCCTTATTGAACATATCATTTGCAAATAACTTTCCATTCAGTAGGTGCTCTTTTCAATTTTTGATGGTTTCCTTTATTGTGCAAAAGCTTTTAGGTTTCATTGGGTCCCTTCTGTTTATTTTTGCTTTTATTTCCTTTGCCTGAGGAGACAGATACAAAAATATACATATATATATTGCTAAGACCAGTGTCAAAGAGTGTACTGCCTATGTTTTCTTCTAGGAGTTTTATAACTTTGGGTCTTACATTTGGGTCTCTAATCCATTTTGAGTTTATTTTTGCAGATGGTATCAGAAAGTAGTTCAGTTTGATTCTTTTGTATGGAGCTGTCCAGTTTTCCCAATATCATTTCTTGAAAATGGCATCTTTTCTCCATAGTATATTCTTGCCTCCTTTGTCTTAGGCTAATTGACCACATAAATGTGAGTTTATTTCTGAGCTTTCTATTCATTTCCATTTATCTATGTCCATATGTTTTTAAAGTACCATGCTGTTTTGATTACTCTGGCTTTGTACTATAGTTTGAAATCAGGGAATGTGATACTTCCAGCTTTGTTCTTTCTCAAGATTGTTTTGGCAATTGGGGTCTTTTGTGTTTCCATACAAATTTTAGAGTTATTTGTTCTGGTTCTGTGAAGAATGCTATTGATATTTTCATAGATACTGCATAAAATTTGTAGATTGCCTTGGGTAGTATGATCATTTTAACAATACTAATTCTTCCAGTTCATAGTCATGACATATCTTTCCATTTGTTTGTGTACTCTTCAATTATTTCATCAGTGTCTTATTGTTTTCCAAGTCCAGGCCTTTAACCTCCATAGTTATATTTATTCCTAGGTATTTTATTATTTTAGATTAAATTGGAAATGGCATTTTTCTCTTAATTTATCTTTCTGAAATGCCATTAGTGTATAAAAACACAACAGGTTTCTGTATATTAACTTTGTATTCAGCAATTTTACTGAATTTATGTATTACTTCTAATAGTTGTTTGGTGACATCTTTAGGATTTTCTTTAAATATCATTATATCATCTGCAAACAGTTACAGTTTTACTCTTCCTTTCCAATTTGTATGTCTTTTATTGTTTTTTCTTGTCCAATTGCTGTGAGTAGGACGTGCAGTAATATGTTGGATAAAATGGGTAAGAGAGGACACCCTTGTTTTTTTCCTGATCTTAGAAGGAAAGATTTTCTTTTCACTATTGGTATGATAATGGCCCTAGGTTTGTCATATGTGGCCTTTATTATTTTGAGGAATGTTCCTTCTGTATCAACTTTGTTGAGAGTTTTTTAAAATCATAAATGGATGTTGAATTTTGTCAAAAGATTTTTTTTACACCTATTGAGATGATTTTATAAATTTTATTCTTCAGTGGGTTGATGTGGTGTCTCACATGATGTGCATATATTGAACCAATATTTCATTCCTGGGATAAATCCTGCTTCATTATGGTGTACAATATTGTTGAATTCAGTTTGCTATTATTTTTTTGAGGATTTTTACATTTATATTAATCAATGATATTGGTTTGTAATTTTCTTTTTTTGAGGTGTCTTTGTATGATTTTAGTATCAGGGAGATACTGGTCTCATAGAATGAGTTAGAAAGCATTCCTTCTTGTTCAATTTGTTGGACTAGTTTGAGAGTAAGTGTTGGCTTTTCTTTAAATGTTTCATAGAATTCACCTATAATGCCATCTTGTGGGGAAATTTATTTGTTGGGAGTTTTTTGATTACTGATTCTGATTACTTGTAATTGGTCTGTTCATATTGTATTTCTTTATGATTCAGTCTTAAGAAATTATGTTTCTAGGAATTTATCCATTTCTTCTAAGTTGTCCAATTTATTGGTGTATGATTATTGGTAGTTATCTTTTACGATCCTTTGTATTTCTGTGATGTCAGTTGTAACTCCTATTTTACTTCTGATTTTATATATTTGGGCCCTCTCCCTTTTTTTCCAAATGAGTCTGGTTACAGGTTTATCAATTTTGTTTATCTTTTCAAAGACCTTCTCTCAGATTCATTGATCTTTAAAATTGTTAAGTCTCTATTTCATATATTTCTGTACTGACCTTTATTATTTTCATTATTCTATTAAATTTGGCTTTTGTTTTTTCTTCTTTTTGTAGTTCCTTTGGGTGTAAAGTTAGATCATTTATTTGAGATTTTTATTTCCTGAGGTAAGCTTCTATTGGTATAAATTTCCATTTTACAACATTTTTTGCTGTGTCCCATAGATTTTGTATTGTGGTATGTTGCTTTTATTTGATTCCAGGAATTTTAAAATTTTCTCTTTTACTTCTTCAGTGACCAATTTCTTGTTTAGTAGCATATTGTTAGTTGCAGTTTCATTTAATTGAAATATAGTTGACTTACAATTTTATATTAGTTTCAGTTGTACAACATAGTAATTCAAAATTTTTACAGATTATGCTCCATACAAAGTTATAAAATACTGCCTATATTCCCTATGCTATACATTAGATCCTTTTAACTTATTTATTTTATACCTAGTAGATTGTTCCTCTTAATCTCCTTCGACTATTTTGCTTCTATCCCTATCACTTTCCCCTCAGGTAACCATTAGTTGTTCTCTGTATCTGTGAGTCTGTTCTGTTTGGTTATATTTGTTCATTTGATTTTTTTTGTAGATTCCAATTATAAGTGAAAATATACAGTATTTGTCTTTCTCTGTCTAATTTATTTTGCTAAGCATAATACCCTCCAGGTCTATCAACACTCTCACAAGTGGCAAGATTTCATCCTTCTTATGACTCAGTAATATATATATATATGAATGAAGATATATATATATATATATATATATCACATATTCTTTATCCAATCATCTATCAATAGGCACTTAGGTTACATCCATACCTTGGCTATTGTAATTGTACTGCATGAATATTGGGGTGCTTATGTCTTTTTAAACTAGAGTTTTCATTTTCGTTGGATAAATACCAAGAATGGAATTGCTGGATTATGTGTTAGCTCTATTTTTAATTTTTGGAAGAAACTTACATACTATTTTTCATAGTGGCAGTACCAATTTACATTCCTGCCAACATTGCAGGAGCATTCTCTTGTCTCCGTATTCTTGCCAAGACTTATTATTTGATGTCTTTTGGAAAATAGCTATTCTGATAGGTGTGAGGTGATATCTCTTTGTGGTTTTGATTTGCATTGTCCTGATGATTAGTGATGTTCAGTATCTATTTGCCTACCAGACATTTTATATCTTCTTTGGAAAAATGCCTATTAGGGTCCTATGCCCATTTTGTAATCAGATTGTTAGTGTTTTTGATATTGATTTGTATGAGTTCATTGTATATTTTTTATATTAACCCCCTATTGGACATATTGTTTGCAAATATCTTCTCCCTTTCAGGAGGTTACCTTTTCATTTGGTTGAAGGTTTCCTTTGCTGTTAAAAGTTTTAAAGTTTGATTAGGTACCATTAAAATTTTTTTTTGCATTCATTTCCCTTACCTGAGGAGATAAATCCAAAGAAATATTGCAAAGGCCAACGTCAATGAGCATAATTCCTATGTTTTCTTCTAGGGGTTTTATGATTTGGGGTCCTACATTTAAGTCTTTAAAACATTTTGAGTTTATTTTTTATATGGTGTGGGAAAATGCCCTAGTTTTATTGTTTTTCATGTAGCTGTCCAGTTCTCTAAACATCCCCATTGCATATTTTTGCCTCCTTTGGCATAGATTGATTGACCATTTGTGTGTAGATTTATTCTTGGGTTCTCTATTATCTTCCATTGATATATGTGTCTTTTTTTGTTCAAGTACCATACTGTTAGGAATGCTGTAGCTTTATAGAATAGTCTGAAGTCAAAGAGCATGATATCGCCAGCCCTGTTCTTTTTTTCTCAAGATTTCAGTGGCTATTTGGGATCTTTCATCATTCTGTAAAATGTTTAAGATTACATGTTCTAGTCTGTGAATAATTTTATGGGTATTTTGAGAGGGTTTGCAGTAAACCTATAGCCTGCTTTGGGTAGTATGGACATTTTAACAATATTAATTCTTCCAATCCATGAAAATGGATTACTTTCCATTTATTTGTGTCATCTTCAATTTCCTTCATTAATATCTTACACTTTTCAGAATACAGGTCTTTCACCTCCTTGATCAAATTTATTGCTATGTATATTATTTTTATTAATACCATTATGAATGGGATTGTTTTGTTGCTTTCTCTGATAGTTCATTATTAGTATGTGTAAATGTAAACATTCTGTACATTCATCTTGTATCTTTCCACTTTACCAGATTTGTTTTTAGTTCTAACAGTTTTTTGGTGGATTCTTTTTTTTATTTCAATTCTTTCTTTTTTAATTTTTTAAAACATATTTATTGGAGTATAATTGCTTTACCATGTTGTGTTAGTCTCTGCTGTACAACAAAGTGAATCACCTATATGTATACATATATCCCCATATCCCCTCCCTCTTGCATCTCCCTCCCACCATCCCTATCACACCCCTCTAAGTGGTCAAAAAGCATGGAGCTGATCTCCTTGTGCAATGCAGCTGCTTCCCCTGAGCTATCTATTTAAAATTTGGTAGTGTATATATGTCATTGCTACTCTGTCACTAAGTCCCAACTTACCCTTCTCCCTCCCCGAGGCCTCAAGTCCATTCTCTATGTCTGTGTCTTTATTCCTGTCCAGCCCCTAGGTTTGTCAGAACCATTTTGTTTTTGTTAGATTGCATATATATATGTTAGCATATGGTATTTATTTTTGTCTTTCTGACTTAATTCACTCTGTATGACAGACTCTAGGTCCATCCATCTCACTACAAATAACTCGATTTCATTTCTTTTTATGGCTGAGTAATATTCCATTGCATATATATGCCACATCTTCTTTATCCATTCATCTGTTGATGGACACTTAGGTTGTTTCCATGTCCTGACTATTATAAATAGTGCTGCAATGAACATTGTGGTACAGGTCTCTTATTGAATTATGGTTTTCTCAGGGGGTATGTCCAAAAGTGGGATTGCTGGGTCATATGGTAGTTCTACTTTTAGTTTTTTAAGGAAACTCCATACTGTTCACCATAGTGGCTGTATCAATTTATCAATTTTTCCCACCAAGAGAGCAAGAGTGTTCCCTTTTCTGCCCACCCTCCCCAGCATTTATTGTTTGTAGATTTTTTAATAATGGCCATTCTGACCAGTGTGAGGCAATACCTCATTGTAGTTTTGATTTTCATTTCTCTAATGATTAGTGATGTGAGCATCCTTTCATGCTCAACATCATTAATTGTTTGTTGGCAATCTGTATATCTTCTTTGGAGAAATGTCTATTTGGGTCTTCTGCCCATTCTTGGATTAGGTTGTTTGTTTTTTTTGTATTTAGCTGCATGAGCTGCATGTAAATTTTGGAGATTAATCCTTTGTCAGTTGCTTCACTTGCAAATATTTTCTCTCATTATAGGTTTGTCTTTTGGTCTTGTTTATGGTTTCCTCTACTGTGCAAAAGCTTTTAAGTTTCATTAGGTCACATTTGTTTATTTTTGAATTTATTTCCATTTCGCTAGGAGATAGGTCAAAAAGGATCTTGCTGTGATGTATGTCATAGAGTGTTCTTCTCTAAGAGTTTTCTTCTAAGAGTTTTATAGTGTCTGACTTTACATTTAGGTCTTTAATCCATTTTGAGTTTATTTTTGTGTATGGTGTTGGGGAGTGTTCTAATTTCATTCTTTTACATGTAGCTGTCCAGTTTTCCCTGCACCACTTATTGAACAGGCTATCTTTTCTCTACTGTATATTCTTGCTTCCTTTATCAAAGATAAGGTGACCATATGTGCATGGGTTTATCTCTGGGCTTTCTATCCTCTTCCATTGATCTATATATCCGTTTTTGTGCCAGCACCATACTGTCTTGATTACTGTAGCTTTGTAGTATAGTCTGAAGTCAGGGAGCCTGATTCCTCCAGCTCTGTTTTTTTTCTCAAGATTGCTTAGCTATTTGGGGTCTTTTGTGTCTCCATACAAACTGTGAAAATTTTTGTTCTAGTTCTGTGAAAAATGCCATTGGTAGTTTGATAGGGATTGCATTGAATCTGTAGATTGCTTTGGGTAATATAGTCATTTTCACAATGTTGACTCTTTCAGTCCAAGAACATGGTATATCTCTCCATCTGTTTGTATCATCTTTAATTTCTTTCATCAGTGTTTTATAGATTTTTGCATACAGGTCTTTTATCTCCTTAGGTAGGTTTATTCCTACATATTTTATTCTTTTTGTTGCAGTGGTAAATGGGACTGTTTCCTTAATTTCTCATTCAGATTTTTCATCATTAGTGTATAGGAATGCAAGAGATTTCTGTACATTAAATTTATATCCTGCTACTTTATCAAATTCATTGATTGATTCATTGATTGATTGGTTCATTCATTGAACCTTGTCTTGTTCCTGATCTTACTGGAAATGGTTTCAGTTTTTCAACATTGAGAGTGATGTTGCCTGTGGGTTTGTCATATACAGCCTTTATTATGTTGACGTAAGTTTCCTCTATGCCTACTTTCTGGAGGGTTTTTATCATAAATGGGTGTTGAATTTTGTCAAAAGCTTTCATTGCATCTATTGAGATGATCATATGGTTTTTCTCCTTCAATTTGTTAATATGGCTTATCACATTAATTGATTTGTGTACATGAAGAATCCTTGTATTCCTGAGATAAACCCCACTTGATCATGGTGTATGAGCCTTTAAATGTGCTGTTGGATTCTGTTTGCTAGTATTTTGTTGAGGAATTTTACATCTAGGTTCATTAATGATATTGACCTGTACTTTTCTTTTTTTGTGGCATCTTTGTCTGATTTTGGTGTCAGGGTGATGGTGGCCTCATAGAATGAATTTGGGAGTGTTCCTCCCTCTGCTATATTTTGGAAGAGTTTGAGAAGGATAGGTTTTACCTCTTCTCCTAATGTTTCATAGAATTCATGTGTAAAGCCATTTGGTCTTGGGCTTTTGTTTGTTGGAAGATTTTTAATCTCAGTTTCAATTTCTGTGCTATTTGTGGTCTGTTTATATTTTATGTTTCTTCCTGGTTCATTCTCAGAAGGTTGTACTTTTCTAAGAATTTGTCCCTTTCTTCCAGGTTGCCCATTTTATCAGCATATAGCTGCTTGTAGTACTCTCTCATGATCGTTTATATTTCTGCAGTGTCACTTGTTACTTCTCCTTTTCATTTCTAAATCTATTGATTTGAGTCTTCTCCCTTTTTTTCTTAATGAGTCTGGCTAATTGTTAATCAATTTTGTTTATCTTCTCAAAGAACCAGCTTTTAGTTTTATTCATCTTTGCTATTGTCTCCTTCATTTCCTTTTCATTTATTTCTGATATGATCTTTATGTATTCTTTCTTTCTGCTAACTCTGAGGTTTTTTGTTCTTCTTTCTCTAATTGCTCTAGGTTTAAGGTTAGGTTGTTTATTTGAGACTTTTCTTGTTTCTTGAGGTAGTATTGTGTTGTTATAAATTTCCCTCTTAAAACTGCTTTTGCTGCATCCCATAGGTTTTGGATATTCGTATTTTCATTGTCATTTGTTTCTAGGTATTTTTTAAATTTCTTCTTTGATTTCTTCAGTGATCTCTTGGTTGATTTAGTGGTGTATTGTTTAGCCTCCATGTGTTTGTATTTCTTACAGTATTTTCCCTATAACTGATGTCTAGTCTCATAGTATTTTTGTCAGAAAAGATACTTGATATGATTTCAATTTTCTTAAATGTACCAAGACTTGGTTTGTGAACCAAGGTATGATCTATCCTGGAGAATGTTCCATGAGCATTTGAGGAGAAAGTGTAATCTGCTCTTTTTGGATGGAATGCCCTATATATATATCAATGAAATCCATCTTGTTTAATGTATCTTTTAAAGCTTGTGTTTCCTTATTTATTTTCATTTTGGATGATCTGTCTATTGGTGAATGTGGGCTTTTAAAGTCCCCTACTATTATTGTGTTACTGTTGATTTCCACTTTTATGACTGTTAACATTTGCCTCAGGTATTGAGGTGCTTCTTTATAGGGTGCATAATATTTACAATTTTTATATCTTCTCCTTGGATTGATCCCTTGATCATTATGTAGTGTCCTTCTTTGTCTCCTGCAAAAGTCTTTAATTTAAAGTCTATTTTGTCTGATTTGAGAATTGCTACTCCAGTTTTCTTTTGATTTCCATTTGCATGGAATATTGTTTTCCATATCCTTATTTTTAGTCTGTATGTGTGCCTAGGTCTGAAGTGGGTCTCTTGTAGGCAGCATATATACAGGTCATCTTTCTATATTCATTCAGCCAGTCTATGTCTATTGGTTAGAGCATTTAATCCCTATACATTTAAGGTAATTATCTATATGTGTGTTCCTATTTCCATTTTGTTGTTTTGGGGTTTTTTTGGTAGGTCTTTTCCTTCTCTGTGTTTCCTTCCTAGAGAAGTTCCTTTAGTGTTTGTTGTAAAGCTGGTTTGGTGGTGCTGAACTCTCTCAGCTTCTGCTTGTCTGTAAACGTTTTAATTTCTGCATCAAAGCTGAATGAGATCCTTGCTGGGTAGAGCAATCTTGGTTGTAGATTTTCTCCTTTCTTCACTTTAAATATGTCCTGCCACTCCCTTCTGACTTGCAGAATTTCTGCTGAAAGATCATCTGTTAACCTTATGGGGATTCCCTTGTAACTTATTTGTTGCTTTTCCCTTGCTGCTTTTAATATTTTTTCTTTGTATTTAGTTTTTTATGGTTTGATTAATATGAATCTTGGCATGTTTCCTCTTTGATTTATCATATAGGGGACTCTCTGTGCTTCCTGGACTTGATTGACTATTTCCTTTCCCACATTAGGGAAGTTTTCAACTATAATCTCTTCAAATATTTTCTCAGTCTCTTTGTTTTTCTCTTCTTCTTCTAGGACCCTTATAATTCTAATGTTGGTGCATTTAATATTGTCCCAGAGGTCTTGAGACTGTCCTCAATTCATTTCATTCTTTATTCTTTATTCTGCTCTGCAGTAGTTATTTCCACTATTTTATCTTCCAGGTCATTTATCCATTCTTCTGCCTCAGTTATTCTGCTATTGATTCCTTCTAGAGGATTTTTAATTTCATTTATTGTGTTGTTCATCATTGTTTGTTTGCTCTATAGTTCTTCTAGGTCTTTGTTATATGTGTCTTGTATTTTCTCCATTCTATTTCCAAGATTGTGGATCATCTTGACTATCGCTACTCTGTACTCTTTTTCAGGCAGACTGCCTATTTCCTCTTCATTTGTTTGGTTTGATGTGTTTTTACCTTGCTTCTTCATCTGCTACATATTTGTCTGTCTTCTCATTTTGTTTAAGTTATTGTGTTTAGGGTCTGCTTTTTGCAGGCTGCAGGATCATAGTTCCCACTGATTTTGGTGTCTGCCCCTAGTCAGTGAGGTTGGTTCAGTGGCTTCTTTTGGCTTCCTGGTCTAGGGGACTGGTGGTTGTGTTCTGGTGGGTCAGGCTGGATGTTGTCTATCTTGTGGGCAGGACCGCATCCAGTCATGTGTTTTAGGGTGTCCATGAAGTTAATATGATTTTAGGCAGCCTCTGTCTTAATGGGTGGGGTTGTGTTCCTGTCCTGCTTGTTGTTTGGCATAGGGAGTCCATCACTGGAACTTGCTGGCTATTGGGTGGAGCTGGGTCTTAATGTTGAGATGGAGATCTCTGGAAGAGCTCTTGCAAATTGATAATATGTGGGCCAGGATGTCTCTGTTGGTCCAATGTCCTGAACTCAGCTCTCCGACCTCAGAGGCTCAGGCTTGACATCAGCCCAGAGAACCAAGACCCTGTCAGTCACATGGCTCAGAAGAAAAGGAGAAAAAAAGGGAAGAAAAAAAATGTAATAATAATAAAAATAAAAGAAGAGAACAACAAAACCAATAAACAAATCCACCAATGTTAACAAGTGTGTTGCTCCCCAAGTCCACCACCTCAATTTTGGGATAATTCATTGTCCATTCATGTATCCACAGATACAGGGTACATCAAGTTGACTGTGAAAATTTAATCTGCTCTTTCTGAAGCTGCATGGAGAAATTTCCCTTTCTCATCTTGTTTCACACAGGTCCTGGGGTTCAGCTTTGGTTTTGGCCCCACCTCTCTGTGTAGGTCACCCTCAGGCATCTGTTCCTGCCCAGAGAGGACAGGGTTAAAGTAGCGGCTGATTAGGAGGCTCTTGCTCATTTTGGCTGGGAGGAGGGTTGGGTACAGTAGTTATAATTGGAATGTGGGCAAACCTGCAGTGGCAGAGGCTGGTGTGACATTGCAACAGGCTGAGGCACATCATGTGCTCTCGCAGGGAATTTGTCCCTGGATCACAGGACCCTGGCAGTGGCATGCTGCACAGGCTCCCAGGGGAGATGTCATAGTGACCTGTGCTTGCACACAGGATTCTTGGTGACTGCAGCAGCAGCATTAGCATTTCATGCCCATCTCTGTGGTCTGAGGTGATAGCCTCAGCTTGTGTCCAGCTCTGGACTTGTTTAGGTGGTACTCTGCCTTCTGTGGGCAGTCAGGGATGGAATCCCCTCTTCTCGTGCACCCCAACACAATGGTCTCTTGCATCTAAGGCAGGTTCAGACTTTTTCCTGGACTCCCTCCTGGCTAGCTGTGGCATGCTAGCCCCACTGTGTTCACACAGCCAACCCCAGTCCTCTCCCTGTGATCTGACCTCCAAAGCCCAAGTCTCAGCCCTCACTCACCCCAGCATATGAGCAGGCAAGCCTCTCAGGCTGGTGAGTGCTGGTCAGCACCTATCATCTGTGTGGGAATCTCTCCACTTTGTCCTCTGCATTCCTGTTGCTGTGCTCTCCTCCATGGCTCTCAAGCTTCCCCTCCTGCCCACCCCCCATCCCTGTCAGTGAAGGGGCTCCCTAGTCTGTGGAAACTTTTCCTCCTTAACAACTCCCTCCCAAAGATGCAGTACCCATCCTTATTCTTTTGTCTCTGTTTTTTCTTTCTTCGTTTGCCCTATCCAGGTATGTTGGGATCTTCTTGTCTTTTGGGAAGTCCAAGGTCTTCTGCCAGTATTCTGTAGGTATTCTGTAAGAGTTGTGCCACATGTAGATGTATTTTTTATGTATTTTGGGGGAAGAAGGTGATCTCCACGTCTTACTCCTCCACCACCTTGAAGGTCCCTCCAATATCAGTAATTGTTTAAAAACTAACATTTGTTGCTCATGCAAAGGAATGACTTAATTTTGTCCAGTATTTACAGAGAAAATATTTGAAAATGATTGTCTTATAAAGAGGTGTTTTAAGAGTATGCAGCCAAAAGTTGAAAAAAAAAAAATGTGTCACAGTGTTGTATCAACATCAGTTGATAAAAAAAAACAGTTAAGTTACTTTTCTAGACTTTGAGATACTTATGAAATTCATCAGCTTAATAAAATTGTAATTTACTATGGTTTCTTTTCAATTTTAAATATATACTTATATTTATTGCTCATTTGTATTCATAATCTGCATGATTATTATTGTTATAGAGAGACTCCAAGTTAACTAATCTTCAGTTCTCTATAAACCTGGATCTGACTCTTTAGGCAACTTTCCCTAGAGATGAAACAGATACTCCTTTGTTTGCAGCATGGAGCTGTTCTCCTTTCTAGAGCTAATGAGTAGGTTTGGTTCCAGGACGTAAGAACTGTTAACTTTAGAAAAATCTGTTAATGTAATCACTCCATTCATTTATTAAAGGAGAAAAAAAAAACCATATCATCTAAATACATCCAAAAAATATATTGGATAAAATTTAATTCCCCTGAGAGATAAAACTCACTGCAAACTGAAAATGGAAGGGATCGTCTTTGACCTGATGAAGTTTACCCACCGAAAGAATGTAACAATGATTGCACTTAAGGGGAAATATTAGAATCAATCATTTTAAGATCAGGACCAGATTTAAAAACTTCCACTATACTGCTAACTGAAGCAAAATACAACAAAAAAGCAACATGAGCTAAAGGGATTAGAAAGGAATTTTTTTCCATAATCCATATATTATACAATGGTCCTCCTGGACTATTAAATATAATTTGTAGGAAATTGCTGGAAACCACATACAAGATTGTTTCATTGAAAATGCAAAAATTCATTATAATCCTTTGCACCAGAAACAGTAATTAAGAAAATGTAATAATTGTTTTTATTTTTATTTTTAACATATTTATTGGAGTATAACTGTTTTACAATGGTGTGTTAGTTTCTGCTTTACAACAAAGTGACTCAGTTATACATATACATACGTTCCCATATCTCTTCCCTCTTGCATTACCCTCCTTCCACCCTTCCTATCCCATCCCTCTAGGTGGTCACAAAGCACAGAGGTGATCTCCCTGTGCTATGTGGCAGCTTCCCACTAGCTATCTAATTTACATTTGGTAGTGTATATATGTTCATGCCACTCTCTCACTTCATCACAGCTTACCCTTCCCTCTCCCCATATCCTCAAGTCTATGCTGTAGTAGGTCTGTGTTTTCTTTCCGTCCTACCCCTAGTTTCTTCATGACATTTTTTTTCTTAGATTGCATATATATGTGTTAGCATACAGTATTTGTTCTTCTCCTTCTGACTTACTTCACTCTGTATGACAGACTCCAGGTCTATCCACCTCATTACAAATAACACAGTTTCGTTTCTTTTTATGGCTGAGAAATATTTCATTGTATATATGTGCCACATCTTCTTTATCCATTCATCTATTGATGGACACTTAGGTTGCTTCCATGTCCTGGCTATTGTAAATAGAGCTGCAATGAACATTTTGGTACATGACTCTTTTTGAATTATGGTTTTCTCACGGTATATGCCCAGTAGTAGGATTGCGGGATTGTATGGTAGTTGTATTTTTAGTTTTTTAAGGAACCTCCATACTGTTCTCCATAGTGGCTGTATCAATTTACATTCCCACAAGCAGTGCAAGCAGGTTGCCTTTTCTCCACACCCTCTCCAGCATTTATTGTTTCTAGAGTTTTTTCTTCTCTTTTTTTTTTTTTTTGTGTGTGTGTGTGTGGTACGTGGGCCTCACTGCCGTGGCCTCTCCCGTTGCGGAGCACAGGCTCCAGACGTGCAGGCTCAGTGGCCATGGCTCACAGCCGCTCTGCGGCATGTGGGATCCTCCCAGACCGGGACACGAACCCATGTCCCCTGCATCAGCAGGCGGACTCTCAACCACTGTGCCACCAGGGAAGCCCCTAGAGTTTTTGATGATGGCCATTCTGACCAGTGTGAGATGATATCTCATTGTAGTTTTGATTTACATTTCTCTAAAGATTAATGATGTTGAGCATTCTTTCATGTGTCTGTTGGCAATCTGTATATCTTCTTTGGAGAAATGTCTATTTAGTTCTGCTGCCCATTTTTGGATTGGGTTGTTTGTTTTTTTATTGAGCTGCATGAGTTGCTTATAAATTTTGGATATTAATCCTTTGTCAGTTGCTTCATTTGCAAATATTTTCTCCCATTCTTAGGGTTGTCTTTTGGTCTTGTTTATGGTATCCTTTGCTGTGCAAAAGCTTTTATGTTTCATTAGATCCCAATTGTTTATTTTTGTTTTTATTTCCATTTCTCTAAGAGGTGGGTCAAAAAGGATCTTGCTGTGATTTGTGTCATAGAGTGATCTGCCTAAGTTTTCCTCTAAGAGTTTGATAGTGTCTGGCTTTACACTTAGGTCTTTAATCTATATTGAGTTTATTTTTGTGTGTGGTGTTAGGGAGTGTTCTAATTTCATACTTTTTCATGAACCTGTCCAGTTTTCCCAGCACCACTTATTGAAAAGGCTGCCTTTTTGCCACTGTATATCCTTCCCTCCTTTATCAAAGATAAGGTGACCGCATGTGTGTGGGTTCATCTCTGAGCTTTCTATCCTGTTCCATTGATCTATATTTCTGTTTTTGTGCCAGTACCATACTGTCTTGATTACTGTAGCCTTGTAATATAGTGTGAAGTCAGGGAGCCTGATTCCTCCAACTCCATTTTTCATTCTCAAGCTTGTTTTGGCTATTCGGGGTCTTTTGTGTTTCCATACAAATTGTGAAATTTTTTGTTCTAGTTCTGTAAAATTTGCCAGTGGTAATTTGATAGGGATAGCATTGTATCTGTAGATTGCTTTGGGTGGTAGAGTCATTTTCACAATGTTGATTCTTCCAATCCAAGAACATGGTATATTTCTCCACCTATTTGTATCATCTTTAATTTCTTTCATCAGTGTCTTATAGTTTTTGGCATACAGGTCTTTTGTCTCCTTAGGTAGGTTTATTCCTAGATTTTTTTTTTTTTTTTTTTTTTTTTTTTTTTTTTTTTTTTTGCGGTACGCGGGCCTCTCACTGCTGCGGCCTCTCCCGCTGCGGAGCACAGGCTCCGGACGCGCAGGCTCAGCAGCCATGGCTCACGGGCCCAGCCACCCCACGGCACGCGGGATCCTCCCGGACCAGGGCACGAACCTGCGTCCCCTGCATCGGCAGGCGGACTCTCAACCACTGCGCCACCAGGGAAGCCCTATTCCTAGATATTTTATTCTTTGTGTTGCAATAGTAAATGGGAGGGTTTTCTTAATTTCACTCTCAGATTTTTCATCATTAGTGTATAAGATTGCCAGAGATTTCTGTGCATTAATTTTGTATCATGCTCCCTTACCAAATTCATTCATTAGCTCTAGTAGTTTTCTCGTAGCATCCTTAGGATTCTCTATGTATAGTATCATGTTATCTGCAAACAGTGACAGCTTTACTTCTTCTTTTCCTATTTGGATTTCTTTTATTTCTTTTTTTTCTATGATTGTTGTGGCTAGAACTTCCAAAACTATGTTGAATAAGAGTGGTGAGAGTGGGCAACCTTGTCTTCTTCCTGATCTTAGTGGAAATGGTTTTAGTTTTCACCATTGAGAACGATGCTGGCTGTGGGTTTGTCATATATTGCCTTTATTATGTTGAGGAAAGTTCCCTCTATGCCTACTTTCTGCAGGGTTTTTATCATAAGTGGGTGTTGAATTTTGTCAAAAGCTTTCTCTGCATCTATTGAGATGATCATATGGTTTTTCTCCTTCAGTTTGTTGATACGGTGTATCACGTTGATTCATTTGCATATATTGAAGAATCCTTGCATTCCTGGAATAAACCCCACTTGATCATGGTGTATGATCATTTTAATGTGCTGTTGAATTCTGTTTGCTAATATTTTGTTGAGGATTTTTGCCTCTATGTTCATCAGTGATATTGGCCTGTAGTTTTCTTTCTTTGTGATGTCTTTGTCTGGTTTTGGTATCAGGATGATTGTGGCCTCATAGAATGAGTATGGGAGTGTTCCTCCCTCTGCTAACTTGAAACAATTTGAGAAGGATAGGTGTTAACTCTTCTCTAAATGTTTGATAGAATTCGCCTGTGAAGCCATCTGGTCCTGGGCTTTTGTTTGTTGGAGTGTATTAAATCCCAGTTTCAATTTTAGTGCTTGTGATGGGTGTGCTCATATTTTCTATTTCTTCCTGGTTCAGTTTCAGCAGCTTGTGCATTTCTAAGACTTTGTCCATTTCTTCCAGGTTGTCCATTTTATTGGCATAGAGTTGCTTGTAGTAATCTCTAATAATATTTTGTATTTCTGCAGTGTCAGTAGTTACATCTCCATTTTCATTTCTAATTCCATTGATTTGAGTCTTCTCTCTTTTTTTCTTGATAAGTCTGACTAATGGTTTATCAATTTTATTTATCTTCTCAAAGAACCAGCTTTTACTTTTATTGATCTTTGATATTGTTTCCTTCATTTCTTTTTCATTTATTTCTGATCTGATCTTTATGATGTCTTTCCTTCTGCTAAATTTGGGGGTTTTTTGTTCTTTCTCTACTTGCTTTAGGTACAAAGTTAGGTTGTTTATTTGAGATGTTTCTTATTTCTTAACATATGATTGTATTGCTATAAACTTCCCTCTTAGATCTGCTTTTGCTGTAATCCCATAAGTTTTAGGTCTTCATGTCTCCATTGTCATTTGTTTCTAAGTATTTTTTGATTTCATCTTGATTTCTTCAGTGATCACTTCGTTATTAAGTGGTGTATTGTTTAGCCTCCATGTGTTTGTATTTTTTATGGATCTTTTCCTGTAATTGATATCTATTCTCATAGCATTGTGGTCAGAAAAGATACTTGATACGATTTCAATTTTCTTAAATTTACCAAGGCTATATATGTGACTCAATATATGATCTATCCTGGAGAATGTTTCATGAGCACTTGAGAAAAATATGTATTCTGTTATTTTTGGATGGAATGTCTTATAAATATCAATTAAGTCCACCTTGCATAATGTATCATTTAAAGCTTGTGTTTCCTTATTTATTTTCATTTTGGATAATCTGTCCATTGGTGAAAGTGGGGTGTTTAAGGCCCCTACTCTGATTGTGTTACTGTCGATTTCACCTTTTATGGCTGTTAGTATTTGCCTTATGTATTGAGGTGCTCCTATGTTGGGTGCATAAATATTTACAATTGTTATATCTTCTTCATGGATCAATCCCTTGATCATTATGTAGTGTCCTTCTTTGTCTCTTGTAATAGTTTCTATTTTAAAGTCTATTTTGTCTGATATGAGAATTGCTGCTCCAGCTCTCTTCTGATTTCCATTAGCACGGAATATAATTTTCCATCCCCTCACTTTCAGTCTGTATGTGTCCCTAGGTCTGAAGTGGGTCTCTTGTAGACAGCGTATATATGGGGCTTGTTTTTTTTTTTTTTTTTTTTTTTTTTTTTCGGTATGCGGGCCTCTCACTGCTGTGGCCTCTCCCATTGCGGAGCACTGGCTCCGGACGCACAGGCTCAGCGGCCATGGCTCACGGGCCCAGCCGCTCCGCGGCATGTGGGATCTTCCCGGACCAGGGCACGAACCTGTGTCTCCTGCATCGGCAGGCGGATTCTCAACCACTGCGCCACCAGGGAAGCCCTGGGGCTTGTTTTTGTATCCATTCAGCCAATCTGTGTCTTTT
This sequence comes from Kogia breviceps, assembly GCF_026419965.1. Taxonomy (NCBI): domain Eukaryota; kingdom Metazoa; phylum Chordata; class Mammalia; order Artiodactyla; family Physeteridae; genus Kogia; species Kogia breviceps. Next base: position 30,462,775 of record NC_081328.1, read on the forward strand.
GGTGGGAGCATTTAATCCATTTACATTTAAGGTAATTATTGATATGTATGTTCCTATTACCATTTACTTAATTGTTTCAGGTTTGTTCTTGTAGGTCTTTTCCTTCTCTTGTGTTTCTTGCCTAGAAAGTTCCTTTAGCATTTGTTGTAAAGCTGGTTTGGCGGTGCTGAACTCTCTCAGCTTCTGCTTGTCTGTAAATGTTTTAATTTCTGCATCAAACTTGAATGAGATCCTTGCTGGATAGAGTAATCTTGGTTGTAGGTTTTTGTCCTTCATCACTTTAAATATGTCCTGGCACTCCCTTCTGACTTGTAGAGTTTCTGCTGAAAGATCAGCTATTAACCTTATGGTTTCCCTTCTTTGTTATTTGTTGTTTTTCCCTTGCTGCTTTTAATATGTTTTCTTTGTATTTAATTTTTGACAGTTTGATTATTATGTGTCTTGGCGTGTTTCTCCCTGGATTTATCCTGTATGGGACGCTTTGTGCTCCTGGACTTGATTGACTATTTCCTTTCCTATATTAGGGAAGTTTTCATGTATAATCTCTTAAAATATTTTCATAGTCCCTTTCTTTTTCTCTTGTTCTTCTGGGACCCCTATAATTCCAATGTTGGTGCACTTAATGGTGTCCCAGAGGTCTCTGAGATTGTCCTCAGTTCTTTTCATTCTTTTTTGTTTATTCTGCTCTGCAGTAGTTATTTCCACTATTTTATCTTCCAGTTCACTTATCCCTTCTTCTGCCTCAGTTATTCTGCTATTGATCCCATCTAGAGTATTTTTAATTTCATTTATTGTGTTGCTCATTATTGCTTGCTTCCTGTTTATTTCTTCTAGGTCCTTGTTAACTGTTTTTTGCAATTTGTCTATTCTATTTCCAAGATTTTGAATGATCTTTATTATCATTATTCTGAACTCTTTTTCAGATAGACTGCCTATTTCCTCTTCATTTGTTATGTCTGCTGTGTTTTTATCTTGCTCACTCATCTGCTGTGTATTTTTCTGTCTTCTCATTTTGCTTATCTTACTGTGTTTGGGGTCTCCTTTTTGCAGGCTGCAAGTTCATAGTTCCCATTTTTTTTGGTGGCTCTCCCCAGTGGCTAAGGTTGGTTCAGTGGATTGAGTAGGTTTCCTGGTTGGGGGGACTAGTGCCTCTGTTCTGGTGGATGAGGCTAGATCTCGTCTTTCTGGTGGGCAGGTCCACGTCTGGTGGTGTGTTTGGGGATGTTGGTAGCCTTATTATGATTTTAGGCAGCCTCTCTGCTAATGGATGGGGCTGTAGTCTTGTCTTGCTATTTGTTGGGATAGGGTGTCCAGCACTGTAGGTTGCTGGTCCTTGAGTGAAGCTGGGTCTTGGTGTTGAGATGGAGATCTCTGGGAGATTTTCACCATTTGATATTGCGTGGAGCTGGGAGGTCTCTTGTGGACCAGTTTCCTGAGGTTGGTTCTCCCACCTCAGAGACACAGCCCTGACGCCTGGCTGGAGCACCAAGAGCCTTTAATCGACACAGCTTAAAATAAAAGGGAGAAAAAATAGAAAAGAAGGAAGGAAGGAAGGAAGGAAGAGAGGAAGGGAGGAAGAAAGAGTGGAAGGAAGGAAGGAAGAAATTAAGGAAGGAAAAAAGCAAGAAAGGAAAGAATGAAGTAAGGAAGGAAGAGAGGAAGAAAGGGAGGAAGGAAGAGAGGAAGGAAGGGAGGAAGAAAGGGAGGAAGGAAGGGAGGAAGAAAGGAAGGAAGGAAGGGAGGAAGGAATGGAGGAAAAAGGGAGGAAGGACAGGAGGGAGGAAGGAAGGAAGAAAGAAATTGTGGAAGGAGGGAAGAAAGGAAGAAAGAAAGGAAGAAGACAAAATAAAGTAGGATAAAATATAGTTATTAAAATAAAAAATAATTATTAAGAATAATTTCTATTAAAAAAATGGGTCAGTCTAACCCTAGGACAAATGGTGAAAGCAAAGCTATACAGACAAAATCTCACAGAGCAGCACACACTCACAAAAAGAAAAAAGGGGAAAATAATAGTATATCTTGCTCCCAAAGTCCACCTCCTCAACTTGGGATATTTCGCTGTCTATTCAGGTTTTCCACAGATGCAGAGCACTTCAAGTTGATTGTGGAGTTTTATTCTGCTGCTTCTGAGGCTGCTGGGAGAGACCTCCACCTCTCCTCTTTGTTTGCATAGCTCCTGTGGTTCAGCTTTGGACTTGGCCCTGCCTCTGCATGTAGGTCGTCCGAGGGCGCCTGCACTTCGCTCAGACAGGATGGGGTTAAAGGAGCAGCTGATTTGGGGGCTCTGACACAGGCTGGGGGGAGGGAGGGGCACGGATGCAGGGGGAGCCTGCCGCGGCAGAGGCCAGCATGATGCTGCACCGGCCTGAGGCACACCGCATGTTCTCCTGGGGAAGCTGTCCCTGGATCCTGGGACCCCGGTAGTGGTGGGCTGCACAGGCTCCCAGGAAGGGTGGTGTGGAGAGTGACCTGTGCTCTCACACAGGCCTCTTGGTGGTGGCAGCAGTAACCGTAGCATCCCACACCCGTCTCTGCTGTCCACGCCGACAGCCGCGGCTCTCGCCCGTTTCTGGAGCTCCTTTACGCGGTGCCCTTAATCCCCTCTCCTCTCACCGCAGGAAGCAAAGAGGCAAGAAAAAGTCTCCTGTCTGTTCGGCAGCTCCGCGCCCATTTTCTGGATCTCCTTTAAGCGGTGTGCTTAAACCCCTCTCCTCGCACACCTGGAATCAAAGAGGGAAGAAAAGGTCTCTTGCCTCTTGGGCAGCTCCAGACTTCTCCCGGACTCCCTCCCGGCTAGCCGTGGTGCACTAACCCCTTCAGACTGTTTTCACTCTGCCAACTCCAGACCTTTCCCTGGGATCCGACTGAAGCCTGAGGCTCAGCTCCCAGACCCCGCCCGCCCCGGCGGGTGAGCAGACAAGCCTCTCGGGCTGGTGAGTGCCGGTCGGCACCGATCCTCTGTACGGGAATCTCTCCACTTTGCCCTCCACACCCTGTTACTGCGCTCTCCTCCGCGGCTCTGGAGCTTCCCTCTCCGCCACCCGCAGTCTCTCACCGCGAAGGAGCTTCTAGTGTGTGGAAAATTTCCTCCTTCATGGCTCCTTCCCACTGGTGCAGGTCCCATCCCTATTCTTTGTCTCTGTTTATTCTTCTTTCTTTTGCCCTACCCAGGTACATGGGGGAGTTTATTGCCTTTTGGGAGGTCTGAGGTCTTCTGCCAGCGTTCGGTGGGTGTTCTATAGGAGAAGTTCCACGTGTAGATGTATTTCTGATGTATCTGTGAGGAGGAAGGTGATCTCCGTGTCTTACTCTTCTGCCTCTTCTCACCTCTACCTGTAAAAATTGTTTTTATAAACACTCTTCACTTTAGCAACAGAACCTATCATGTAGGTTCTGAAATCTATCAAAATAGAAATGAATCTATAAAAAACGGCCTGAGACCTATATGGGGAAATGAGTAATATCTTTGTTGAAGGACATAAAAACTCCTAAAAAATGGATAGAGATACTTTGGTTATGGATGGCAAGAATCAATTTCATAAAGGTGTCAAATTCCTCTAAATTAATCAGTCAGTTTACTGAATTTCTATCATAATACCATCACAGTTTTTATAAACTGTGATAAACTGGTCTGAAAATACATATGGAAGAGTGTAACTAGCCAAAAATGGTAAGTTAATTTCAATGAAAAATAAGGAGAAAATAATTACCCTACTAGAGAGCATAGTTTATAAAGTTATAATAATTAAGAGAATATTTATTCAGAAATAGATAATAGATCTTTAAAACTTCATAGAGAGTAGGACTCTAACTCTCACATATGTGAGAACTTTCTGTTTGACAAATGTACCATTTTACAATTCAGAAATAAGATAGACTTTCTAATAAGTAACTGAGAAAATTGAGATCCATATAGAAAAGGACAAAATTATTTATGCAGTTTATAAGCAGTGGTTCTTAATTAGGGTGATTTTGGCCTCCATGGAACATTTGGCAATATTTGTTTCATTTTGGCTGTAACAACTGGAGGGGCAAATACAATTAATAGGGTAGAGGTCAGGGTTGCTGCTGAACATTCTGCAAAGCACAGGACAGCCCCCACGACAAATAATTATTCAACCCAAAATGTCAATAGTGTCATAATTGAGAAACCCAGCTTTAGCTCGAACAGACTTCCCCCAGATAAGTACACAGTTAATTCCCTGATCCCCTTTTTAAACCTATTCAAATGTCACTTTCTCAATAAAACTGATCTGAGCTCCTATATTTAAAATTACCTCAATACACCTTTTCATGACACTCTTGATCCCTCTTATTCTGCTCTTCCTTTTCTTTATTCCATTGCATTTATCGTCTTGTAACATCCAATAAAATTTACTTACTTATTATGTGTATTGTTTGTCAGTCTACTAAAATGGTTTGATTATTTTCATTGATTTATCCCAAACACCTAGAATGGTGTTTAGCACATAATCAATATGTGCTAAATAATTAATAAATATTAACTTAATAAATAAATTAACAATCTTAAGTGCTAACGTGGCGTAGCAGAGTCACTCATAAACTGCTGGTGGAGAGTGTCTCCTTGGAGAGAACTTGGCTTTGTCATATATATTTGGAGATGCACATACCAGGGAAGTCAATGTGAAGATGGTACCTTGAGCCATCTCAGAACTTTCTTTCCCCAACACCTAACCAATAAAATCACCACATAGGAAAACTCTCACCAAGTTATTTTTGAGGAATAACCAAACCTATAAACTTTAATCACATGTAACTCAGGAGGAAAGCAGAAGATAAAGAACAGAAGAAAACTGCAGCATAGCAGGGTTCCTCCCTGCTCACCTCCCGATCTGCATGCCCTGGACTTTTTCATTTTTGGATAATAGTGATTCAGATCTATATAGTTTTTTCTTCTAATAAGAAAACTCCATTTTTTAAAAAAGCTATTATGTAGAGCACTAATCTAGAAGGATCACATGGATCATATATGTGTGTGTATTTATATATTCATATACTGATGCCCAATCATAGACCTGATGAACCAAAATCTCTAGGTATGAAACCCAAGAATCTGTGTGTTTGGTTTTGCTTTTTTTAAAAAAAGTTTTTCAGCTGATGATCAGAAAAGTCTTACAACTATTCATCTAGTAGGTTTTTAAATGTGTCCCAAGAAACCCTGCATGTCTAAGTAACTGTGGAAGTATCTTGGGCATTCTGGGAAAGCAACTGCTTTTGTATCTTTTATATAGAATATTTTGTGTATTAAAAAAAGGCTTGGGACAAAAAATACTGTTTCTTAAAAACAAAAGTTTGTAATCCATTGATCTAGAGAAAGCTGATAAATTGAATGACCATTAAATTATGAGGTAGATACTGTGATATGCAACCTCTCTTTATAAATGAGAAAAATTTTCTCCTAGCTGTTGTGAGTGTTGCCAGAAGATGACCCTTAGCTGCCATCCATTTTTGAGGATTGCTCCAGTTGAAGAAAACTGCCTGGTTCTGTCAACCTCCTTCCAGGAAAATCCCATATTCAACAACAGATCTATATAAATCTATATAAATGAATGACTTGGCCTCTTGCCTCAACTTGGGACAACTTTGAGAATCAGCCCATGCTCCAGAGCTCCACCATAAGGTCAGCTGGGCCCTTCATTAGAAGGGCGTCACAGCTTCTTCTGCCCAATCCTCCTCTTTTCCTCCCAAATGTCATACCTTCAGAATGCTTCCTAATAAGCATCTTCTTCATGAATCTGAATCTCAGAGTCTTCTTCTGAGACACCCAACCTGCAACACCAATTGAAGTTAGATCATATAATTATGTGATGCATGATACTATATCATTGCCCAAGTGAGTGAACTAAATAAAAAGGAGGCAAAATTAGTAAATGACTAAAAAGGAGGCAAAAATGTAACACATGACAAATCAGATTGTTCTGCATTCATAACAGATGAAAACTAATTGTCTGCCAGTCATGAGTTAGCAATATAGAAAACTTCCAAGGTGTGCCAAAATGATATTAAGATGTTTACACATGTTTATGTGATCCTGTTTATGCTTCTGCTGTCACCTGCCTAGCCAGTAGAATCTCCAATGGTATCAAGAGTTGGAGATGAACAATGGCAAGTGACAAAGTCTGAGAAATTAAACTTAAAAGTATAAGAATGTGTTGTAAAAATGGTAGCCCCAACTTCTTAGATCGGTGGAAAAAATTAAATAAACTTACACCTACTTTCCATTTGTGGACAGTTAACATACATATTAACTTTAATTTATCTTGAGAATACAATGACAAAGAAATAACTTAAAATTTGTATACATTAATATAATAAGAAATGTATTCCAAAGTTTTGGAGGTTTTGTGCTGGTGGCAAGGTTCTACTTGTGGTGAAAGTGGCCCAACTCGCACCGCTGTGAGAAAGGACATAAGGCCACTCATTAGTGAGAGCATTCCCTTCCCAGTTCCTCTTATTCACATCTGAGGCTGTGCACTTCTGAATTTTTATGTTTCTGGAGATTTATAGTTGTTGTTGCTGTTTTACTAAATAAACTCTTGTCTAGAGAAACATCAGTTAATGGCACAAGGATCCTTCAGATGTGAAGAACCATTGAAAAAAGTGAAAGGACCACTGTCAACATAGAGAAAAATCCTAGTCACAGACATATTTGACAGTGCTACCAAAATTAAAGGATGTGTAAAGTCTGGAACAACTGAAAATGAAAACAACTTCCTATGCAAGAATTTCTATGACTATGAAATGTAGAATAAAGAACTAATAGTTTTGTTATTCTGTAGCTCAGTTGATCGTTGTCTCTAACTTTTGTTAGATTGTTTTGAGAATAAATATTTGTATGCATTCATTTCCCCAAAAATATGTGTATTTATTGTTCCAATACATAAATGTGATAAAAAGCAAAAATGAAAACAACTTCTACTTAACATCTTTTCAATGTTAATTGCTAGAACACTGATTCTGTTTGTTTTTATTTCTCATGAGAACATATATATATATATATATATATATATATATATATATATACTTGTTTTTTTTTTTTTTTTTTTGCAGTACATGGGCCTCTCACTGTTGTGGTCTCTCCCATTGCAGAGCACAGGCTCCGGACGCACAGGCTCAGCATCCATGGCTCATGGGCCTAGCCACTCCGTGGCATGTGGGATCTTCCCGGACTGGGGCACGAACCCGTGTCCCCTGCATTGGCAGGCAGACTCTCAATCACTGCGCTACCAGGGAAGCCCCAGAACATATATTTTGAGTTGAGTACTTTCTTAACTTCTTTCCACTTTTTGTAAATCCAACTAATGAGCAAAAACAAACAAACAAAAAGACAAGCATAATAATGTACAGAACTTAGCCAGTTTTCTGGAATTTAACATATGCTAGTTACCCAAACCTTCCCCAGTGTATAAAACTTGGCTCCATACCACCAGATGACCAATATTACTGTGAGGTGTTGAGTATAATCAAAATACTTAGATTTACTCCAAACATGAATAACTGCTAGAGATAATATGAAAATGTTCTTCTCTTTCAAATGACTTTATCATAGTAGACTATTTATTAAAAGAGTATGAATTATTTAACTGCTCACCATTTCTTACAAAATGTAAAACTTTTTTGAATTTGTAATAAGATTGAGAAATACAATTAAACTGTAAAATAAAATCTCCACCTCACAGATGAGTAATGGACACATTGCCTAAAAATTTAATTACACCAGAGTAATTTTTAAAGCTTAGATTCACAAAAGGAGCCCAAAGGCTAACCTTGTAAAGGAATAGAAAGAGCTAACTTGTTCTGCATAAACACACAGGAAGTATTTACTTTTATGTCTGAGAAAAAAGGAATTGGATAAAGGAAAAGAGATGAAGAGATGGGCTGCATATCCCAAGAAACAGGATCAAGATAGGTAAAATGTTACCAAATCCAAGCTTGCACTGCTCACCACAGGACAGGCCAATAAATTGAGAGACAAAGTATTGGGGCAAGGAAAAGCAACTTTATTTGGAAAGCCAGCAGACTGAGAAGATGGAGGACTAGTGTTCCAAAGACCCATCTTACCTGAGTTACTATTCAGGCTTCTTTTATACTGAAAGGGGAGGGTGTCTAGCTGGTTCATGCAAATTTCATTGTGCCTGCCAAACCCCAGAGGAGATGTGATAATTCTTGCCTCTGTGCATGTAGGTCTGGTCATGATGTTCCTGTAAACCTTCAATAAGGCAAATATTCTCTGTTCTGCAACTTTTTATCTCTATATGAATGAAGAATGTTTTTTCTTTAAAGGTCAAGCCTTTGAGGCAGAGCCTTAATAAAAGGCTCTTTTGTATATTTCAGGCAACAGGCAGCATTCTTTTGCCAATGTGAAGAGCCAGCATGACTAAATATGGACAACAAAGTACAAAGGTTAGAGCTTAAGGAATGGATCCAGTATGGAGTTGGGTTTCTTCTTCTCTTACTAAAATGCCTAAGGCATTTGAAAATGCAGAAGGTCTAATAATTAGTAAGAATGTTTGTTTTTTGGTTTTTTTTTTTTTTTTTTTGGCTGTGCCATACAGCTTGTGGGATCTTAGTCCCCTGACCAGTGATTGAATCTGGGTCCTCAGCAGTGAGAGCATGGAGTCCTAAAAACTGGACCTCCAGGGAGTTCCCTGTTTATATGGTTTTAAACCTCTCCTCACTCCCAAAATTTCAGTAGAGTCAGCTACACCTACAAATGCCTATAGTGAGTAGTATGTGAATTGTGTGCGTGTGTAATAAGGAAAAGGACTGAATTCTATATATGGACTTCTGTGAGGAAATGCATAGGGTGGTAAATAAAGGCAGGAACTCAGATCAAATATGGACTTGATAAAGGAATCCTCCTGGGAATTTGCAAGCTTCATAGGGAAGACCTTGTGCTTTTCACAAATCATAGAAGGGGTAGGGGGTTACCTAGCCTTACTTAGATGTTCTAGATTCACCCCAGTTGACATTTGAGGTTTGAATCAGAACACAGTACATTTTATAATTTAAAATTCAACAATACCAGTTTTTGCTAGTATAATTCTGGTATTCTCTCCTTTAACTTTATTATGATGCTTTTCTTAAAGTCAGAAATCTGAGTTATGATAATTCAAACTTCAGTTTAAACCAGTAAGAACAATCATTTTCTCCACCTCATCTCCCTCCTCTGTATTAAGAGGCTGATGTTAACTCCTCTAGCTAGATCTTCATTAATTTAATCTTTTCATCCCCTTTGGAACTCCAAATTCTGCCACCATTTCCATCATCCTATTAAGCAATGTTTGCTCCAGTTCTCTACAAATGTCTCTTCATAAGAAACCCAGGTAGTTAAAGAAAATCACACACTGTCACCAACATACTTAGACTCTCCAAGATGTACCTTAACCAACAAAGAATCATGTTGGAGTCTCCTCCAGTCTCTTCTTTTTGGAGCATCGTTGCTTATTGACTATGTAACTGCTCTTTGCAAGCCCTCTTCAACTTTTAGAGATTTTAATCATCTTATTTTCTATTGATAGAAATTGATTCTTTTCCTTCTTTCACTGAAAAGCATTTTCAGAAAACTTTGTAGAAATGGGTTTACAGTTGTTTCAACAGAGGATCAGTTTCTTAAAGCTGAGCAAGTGGTGTTAATTCAACTTTCGCTTCCCTGCAACTCTTCTCAACAAAGAAATGACTAAAAAGTAGTGAACAGAAAACACCAAAACTGAGGAATTTTTTAAATAAGCTTTTAAGTTTATGATGTATTTCATATATGTGTGTATGTTGTACAGCACATATTTTCTGGAACATACTTTTTGGTTTGTCCAATTAAAATGTTTCATTATTGTCTCTCCCATGACTGCTTTAGAAAATATAGCTCATTTTAATACTTTATTGAATATAGATATAAATAATTAAGAAAGTTTTAAAAAATCACACATCACTAGTATTATTTGTTATTTAAAGTGAGTCCTTTTAGAGTGAAAATAAAATAAATACTTTGGGACAATGAACTGTACCAGGTGAATCAAGACATGTGGTCACCCTAATAACCTTCCAGAACTTATTCTATGAATATACACACTATACAGTGCCTACCTATTTAGAAAAATTGGATCATACTATGCATATTTCTATAGGCTTACCTTTTTCTTAACATGAAATTGATGTATTTATTTCTGTCAGCAATTACAGAGTTATGTAACCATTTCAATGACCACAGTGACTTGTACTTAGTAAACATTATAATCATGTTAGTTACTCAAATTACTTTGTTATTCTAGTCTCCTTGTGATAAATAAGAATTTATTTAAAAAATATTTATTTAATATACTGCTACCTTTTTGCTACTATAAGCAATGATATGATAAATATTTTTGCACCTTTAACTTTATGTCAGGCCTTAATTAAGATACTTTTTAAAGAGGAATTTTGGAATTGAAAGTGTGTAATGTAATACTTGGTGATAAGTTCACATGCTGTTTTCTTAAAGGTTCAATATATTGATACATGCCCTTTAAGGATGTATGAGAGTGCCAATTTTTCTATAACCTTGATGACAAAGAATTTTAAGAATTTTTTATATTTGCCAATTTAATAAATAGAAATTGTATTAGTTAAGGTTTTCCAGAGAAGCAGTATCAATAGGATATATATATATATATATATATATATATATATATATATATATATATATATTTATTTATTTATTTTAAGCTTTTTGACTTACAGGATTATGGAGACTGTGAAGTCCCATGATCCACCATCTTTAAGTTGGAGACCCAGGAAAGCTGCTGGTGTAGTCTCAGTCCAGGTTGGAAGGCCTGAAAACCAGAAGTGCCAACGTCCAAACAGAGAGCATATTTACCCTTCCTCTTTCTTCCAGGATTTCCAGGAAATCTGAATTTGGCACCTCCACACACATGGAAGGCAAGCAGAGACAGAGGCAGAGGCAGGCTACTCCACATTGATAAGTGGCAATTTAATTAAGCTAGCTTATTTTTTTTATTATTTAATAATGTGACATTTGTCTTGGACAGTTGCAAGAGGAGAAGATCTCTGCCCCTCCCCATCAGAATCTTAAAATTTATATAGAGGCCTTATCTGGGTTCAGTCACATAATCAGTCCAGTTGGTCTCAATAATCCCTGTCTCTCTCAAGGCTGTGTCCTTGCAATGGCTCCTAGTTTGGGTGGGTGGGTAAGGAACCTCAGATCACCAGATTCCACCAGCAGTCATATCCTCTCAATAAACTCTTCTGACATACCCTCACCACTACTCCCAGAAACAATGCTTTACCAGCTATATGGGCATATTTAAAGCCAGTAAAGTTGATACATAAAACCAACCACCATAGAAATAGTCTGGTATTTTAATTTGCTGTCTTTGGTTTATGCTGATTAGTATCCACCCCTGGAGCTGGGGATTGAGTAGATACCTCAATAGAATGGGGCTTACTGTAGAAAAGAGGAGTAGGATAGGGAGTAGAAGCTGCAACATGCCTTAGGATGGCTACAAATGTTTAGAATTTTTACGTACTTAAATATAAAAATCCGTCACATTTTATATATATATATATAACATCTTTATTGGAGTATAATTGCTTTACATTGTTGTGTTAGTTTCTGTTTTATAACAAAGTGAATCAGCCATACATATAATCTCCATATCTCTTCCCTCTTGCGTCTCCCTCCCATCCTCCCTATCCCACCCTTCTAGGTGGTCACAAAGCATCGACCTGATCTCCCTGTGCTATGCGGCTGCTTCCCACTAGCTATCTATTTTACACTTGGTAGTGTATATATGTCCATGCCATTCTCTCACTTTGTCCCAGATTCCCCTTCCCTTTCCTGTGTCCTCAAGTTCATTCTCTACCTCTGCATCTTTATTCCTGTCCTGCCCTTAGGTTCTTCAGAACCAATTTATTTTTTTTTTAGATTCCATATATATGTGTTAGCATACAGTATTGTTTTTTTTTTCTCTTTCGGACTTACTTCACTCTGTATGACAAACTCTATGTCCATCCACCTCACTACAAATAACTCAATTTCGTTTATTTTTATGGTTGAGTAATATTCCATTGTATATATGTGCCACATCTTCTTTATCCATTCATCTGTCGATGGACACTTAGGTTGCTTCCATGTCCTGGCTATTGTAAATAGAGCTACAATGAACATTTTGGTACATGACTCTTTTTGAATTGTGGTTTTCTCAGGGTATATGCCCAATAGTGGGATTTCTGGGTCATATGGTAGTTCTATTTGTAGTTTTTGAAGGAACCTCCATACTGTTCTCCATAGTGGCTGTATCAATTTACATTCCCACCAACAATGTCACATTATATTTTGTTTTCTGCTTTTGTTGTCAGTGTTAGAAGAGACTTCTTTGCCTCTAGATTAAAAAATATTCAATGGTATTTTCTTCTAGTAAGTACTAATATGTTTTTTTATTTGTCAGAAATTTATTCTGGCATAAGTGTTAAAGTAAACATCTGATTTTATCTAATTAGCCCTTTGTTCCAATGTTGGTTACCCTACTTCTCTGATAGTTTATTATGTCCAAGTCTGTAAAATGTACTTCATAATGTTTCTGAACTTTTTATTTTGTTCCAGTGCTCTGCCAATATATTCTAACACTACATCCAAGTGCTGTAGTTTTATAATGTATTTTAACACTTTGAGCAGTTAAGTCCCACTGGCTTCTGACATTTTGTTTTGTTGTGCTGTGATTTTTACTCTTTTGTTCACTAATTATTCTGGGGTGTTTTGCATATGGAGTGATAGGGAAAAAATCTCATTGAGATTATAATTAAAGTTGCAATTAAAGATAATATGGAAAAGAATTAACATCTTTAGAATACTGAATATTTTCTTTCAGTTACATAACATGTCTACTCACATATTTAAATCTTCTTTTGGTTCTCTCAGTAGCTTCACAGTTTTCCCCCCACCCATTTCTTAAGTTTATTCTTTTGTAATTTTCAATCTTATTGCTTTGAGTGGGATCAATAATAATTTTATATTAATTTTTGGAACATAAGAATAATGATATCAGTATAGGTACATTATGACTTGCTACATTACTGATATCTACTTTTAAAATTACATAACAGGGCTTCCCTGGTGGCAAAGTGGTTGATAATTCGCCTGCCGATGCAGGGGACACGGGTTCGTGCCCCGGTCCAGGAAGATCCCACATGCCGTGAAGCAGCTGGGCCTGTGAGCCGTGGCCACTGAGCCTGCACGTCCGGAGCCTGTGCTCTGCAACGGGAGAGGCCACAACAGTGAGAGGCCTGTGTACAAAAAAAAAAAAAGAAAATTACATAACAAATTTATTGAGGTATAATTTATGTTATGGATTGAATGTATTCCCACCCAAATTCATATGTTCATATATTGGACTCTAATATTTAATGTGATTTGAAGGTGATACCTTTGGGAAATAATTAGATCATGAGGGTGGAGCTCTTATGAGTGGATTTGCACCCTTTTAAGAAGCCAGATAACTAGCTTGATCTCTTTCTGCCATGTGAGAATACAAGAAGTCAGCCATCTACAACTTGAAAGAGGGCCCTTACCAGAATCCAATTAAGCTGGCACTCTAATGTTAGACTCCCAGCCTCTAGAACATTGAAAAGTAAATTTCTGTTGTTGATGAGCTACCCAGCCTATAGTATTCTGTTATAGCATCCTGAACTAAGACAATTTATGATTTTAAGTACACAATTATATGAGTTTTGAGAAATGTACATAATCATATAACAATCATGATATAGAGCATTTCTTTATCTCTCTTTGTAGTCCAAGTCCTCTATCCAGTCCCTGACCTCTGGCAACCAGTAATCTGTTTTCTATATTTACAGTTTTGCCTTTTCTAGAATTTCACATAAAAGGAGTCATATAGTGTATGATCTTTTGTGTCTGGCTTTTTTTCATTCATTGTATTATTTTTTAAACTTTTTCTATTTTGAGATAATGTAGCTTTAAGTGCAGTTTTAAGAAATAATACAAAGAGATTCCATACAACCATCACCCGGTTCCCTCAATCTTGCATAACTATAGTACAATACCACAACTAGGAAACTGACATTGATAAACCACTGTTTTCTTGTTTATTTTTTTTTTCAGATTTTACCATTGTTCACCATGTGTCCTCATTTGTGTATATGTGGGTGTGGGTGTGTGTGTGCATGTAGTACTATGAATTTTACCACATATGAAGATTCATGTGACCTTCACCATAGTCAAGATAAAGAATAGTTCCATCACACAGATTTCTCAGGCTACCCTTAATAGCTACAGCTATCCCCTTCCCACCACTCCTCTCCAACCTCTGGTGACCACTATCCTGTTCTCTATTTCCATATATATTTTTCTATTTCAGGAATGTCACATAATACATCCTACAGTACCTTTGAGGTTTTTTTCACTTAGCACAACTCCCTTGAGATTTATCTAAATAGATGAGCTATCAATAACTCATTTCTTTTTATTGTAAATAAAATTCCATGTGTGGATGCATACAGTTTGTTTAACCATTCACCCACTGAAGGGCATTTTTGTTGTTTCCAGTTTGGGGTTATTACAAATAAAATGGCTGTGAACATTTGCATATAGATTTTTATGTGAACATAATTTTTTAATTTCTAAGTGTATTTTTTAAAATTATTCCATGTTTTACATGTAACATTAGTTCATTCAATTTTACAACTGAATAACATTCCATTGTGTATATACCACAATTTTTTATCCATTCATAAATTGATAGGTATTTTCATTTATTCTGGTGTTTGGCTATAATAAATAAAGCTTCTGTAAACATTCATGTACAGTCATCTGTGTAATCATATTTTTCAAAAATTCTCTATGGTAAAGAGCTAAGTGTTGGATTGTCAGGTCATACTATGGTGAATATGTGATTAACTTTAGAGGGAACTACAAAACTTTTCCAAAAATCTTATTATTTTGCATCAACAGCAATAAATGAGAATTACAGTTGCTCCAGAGCTTCACCAACACTTGGGATTGTCAGTGTTTGCAATTTTAGTCATTCTAGTGGATTTGTAGTAGTTTTAAATCACATTGTGGTTTTAATTTCTATTTTCCTAATGACTAATGATCTTATTTGCCATCTACATACCTTTTCTATTGAAGCACTTGTTCAAATACTGGGTCTATTTTAAAATTTTTGGGTCTCATTATTGAGTTGTGAGAGTTCTTAATATGTTCTGGATACAAGTCCTTCATCGAATACATATTTTGAAAATATTTCCTCCCAGGCTGTGGCTTGTCTTTTCATTTCCTTACCAATACTTTGAAAAGCAAAAGTTTTAATTTTGATGAAATGCAATTTATCATTTTTAATATTTTACACTTTTTGCTTCCTACTTAAGAAATCTCTGCCTAACCCAGAAGTTTTGTAATTTTAGCTCCTACAGGTAAGGATATGTTACATAATTTGTAGATGGTGTGAAATAACAGTTTAAGGCTTTTTTGTTTTTCGTATGAATTCCCAATTGTTCCAGCACAATTTACTGAAAAGATTATCTTTTCTCCATTAAAATTCCTTTGTGCCTTCCTTGAAAAATCATCTGTCCTTGTCTGTTTGGGTCTATTAATGGATATTTCTATCCATTTTCATTGTTCTATATATCTGTTTTTTCAATCAATACCACACAATCTTATTCCAGCTTGATAGTACTTCTTTATTCCCTCCAGTCTTATTGAGCAATTGACAGACATCACTGTATAAGTTTAAGGGATATAGCATGATAGTTTGATTTATGTATATTGTGAAATGGTTATCCGAATAGGATCAGCTAAAATCCATCATCTCATATAGCTCATATATAAAGAAAAAAAAAAAGAAAGAAACAAAAGAGAAAACTTTTCCTTGTGATGAGAACTCTTAAGGTTTACTCTCCCAAAAACTTTCCCATACAACTGATGCTTTTTTAAAAAAAATTTTATTGGAGTATAGTTGACTTACAATGTTGTGTTTGTTTCAGGTTTATAATAAAGTGAATCTGTTATACATATACCTATAACCATCCTTTTTAAGATTCTTTTCCCATATAGGGAAAAGAGTATTGAATAAAGTTTCCTGTGCTATACAATAGGTCCTTATTAGTTATCTATTTTATATATAGTAGTGTGTATATGTCAATCCCAATCTTCCAATTTATCCCTCACCCCTTATGCCCTGGTAACCATAAGTTTATTTTCTACACCTAGTACTGTATTTCTGTTTGGTAGATAAGTTCATTCGTAGCCTTTTTATAGATTCCACATATCAGTGATATCATATGATAATTGCCTTTCTCCATCTGACTTACTTCACTCAGTAGGACAATCTCTAGTTCCATCCATGTTGCTGCAAATGGCATTATTTCATTCATTTTTTATGGCTGAGTACATGTTTCTTTTAATGTAGACGAAAATGTCTTATTCTAGAAAAAAATTCACATGGGACATTTATTAGAAATAAAGAGAAATGAGCACCAGGATTTAAGGCAGAAAGGGATAAGCTAACTCTACTGTTTTGTGCAAATGAAGTTGAGTTTATAATCAGGACTGTCCTGTTTATAAAGCTGCAAACCCCTGAGACTTGAAGGAAAAAATAAATACCAGCTGCTAGTCTTTTAGTTGTACAAGAAGTAGGCCTAGACAATGAGAACCCTTTTTCTGTATTGTTTCCATCAATGCTTTGTCCCTGAAGTCAGGCATTACTTTGCCAGTAATGTAATGCCTTTCGAAGTTCTGTCAGTGTTGGAAAATGCCACCCAGAAGCTCGCGAGTTCATCATCAAAGGCTTCAAAGTGGTCTACTTTCCCCAAAACACAAGGTCTCTAATTCAGCTTCTACATCAAAGGGTAATAAGGACATTTAAAGTTCATTTCACATGGTTCTCTATGGAAAGAATTGTCAATGCTCTGGAAGAGAATCCTGATAGAGAAACTATCATGAAAATCTGGAAGAATTACACCATTGAAATCTATCAAGCCCCAAAGAATAAATTTCTGCATAGAGAACTGTATCCATAAGTTATGCATAACTTCATAGGATTTACAACAGAGCCAATCAAGGAAATCATGAAAGAGATTGTGGGTATGGCAGAAAAGGTGAGAGGTGAAAGTTTTCAAGATATGGATCTTGGTAAAATTCAAAAGCTAATAGATATCACACCAGAAGAATTAACAGAAGACAACTTGATGGAGAAGAGTGTTTCTGAACAAGGGCCAGACAATGAGGAAGAAGACGTAATGCCAGATATCAAACTGACATCTTGAAGAAGGATTCTGATTATCCAAAACTGCTTTTGACTTCTTTTATGACATGGACCCTTCTACAATATGAGCACTGAAACTAAAGTAAAGCAAATGGTCAAAGAAGGATTTGTACCATATAGAAACATTTTTAGAAAAATGTTTATTTAGATCATCTGCCCATAATTTGATTGGGTTGTTTGTGGGGATTTTTTGTTTTGTTTTGATATTGAGCTGCATGAGCTGTTTGTATATTTTGGAGATTAATCTCTTGTTTGTTGCTTTGTTTGCAAATATTTTCTCCCATTCTGAGGGTTGTCTTTTCATTTATGGTTTCCTTTGCTGTGCAAAAGCTTTTAATTAGGTCCCATTTGTTTATTTTTGTTTTTATTTTCATTACTCTAGGAGGTAGATCAAAAAAGATCTTGCTGTGATTTATGTCAAAGAGTGTTCTATGGGACAGAAACATTTATCCTGGGCAAATAGCTTGACTATATTCCCCTGTGTCCATTTCAGGTAGATATATAATCTTGTATTTTAGTTCTAACCTATAGAATATGTGTAGAAGTAAAGTGCCCTACACCTAGGACCAGCTCATAAAAACCTTCTGTACTAATCTTTTACTGTCTCTTTTTCTCTTCCTCTGCTGGGTCAATGTCAATGTCCAGAAAGCTGAAGATTGTCAGAATCTGTTTTAGTCTGAGTCCCAACATAATTTGTCTCATCAGTGTTCAGTTGTTTTAAGTGCACAGATCTTATAGATATTTTGTTAAAATTATTCCCTAATTTTCCAAATCTGTGAAGATATTGTAAATAGTATTGCTTTTATTCAAATTTTCAATTGTTTTATATGAGTATAGAGAAATACAATTGATTCTGTACATTGACCTTGGATCCTGTAACCTTGTTAAATTCACTTATTATTTCTAGCAGCTCTTTTGTACCTCTCTTTAGATTTTCTACAGAAAGAATAGTATTATCTGTGAATAAAGAAATTTATATTTGTTCCTTTCCAATCTACATGCCTTTTATTTCTTTAACTTATATTATTGCCCTTACTGGGACGTCCAATATAATGCTGAAGAGAAGTGGTGATATTTTGGGAGAAAAAAAAGTGGTTTTTCTACTTTTTCTACTTTGCTGAGGATGTCTTTCATGAATGTATATTAATTTGTATCAATAATTTTTCCATAATTATTGAGAATACCCTGTATTTTTCTTCTTTTGTCTTAATACAATCAATTACAATGACTGATTGTCAAATGTTGAGCCAGTCTTTTATTTGCAGGACAAACCCACTAGGTCATAATTATGCACTCTTTTGATTGTTGGATTTGATTTAATATTTTATTGAGTATTTTTGCACCTTCACCAAGAGAGATCTGCAGGGTGCTTTTCTGTACATTGTATAGTTTTGGACTCACAATGTTTCTCCTTGAAATATTTGGTAGAATTCACCAGTGAAGCCATCTGAGCCTGGGATTTTCTTTGTGAGATGGTTGTTAATTACAATATCAATTTCTCAAAAGTATAGGAATATTCAAGTTGTCTACTTCTTCTTTAGTGCATTTAAAAAAATTATTTATTTATTTATTTATTTATTTATTATTATTTTTTTTGGCTGTGTTGGGTTTTCATTTCTGTGCATGGGCTTTCTCTAGTTGCAGCAAGCGGGGTCCACTCTTCATCACAGTGCATGGGACTATCACTGTCGCAGCCTCTCTCATTGCGGAGCACAAGCTCCAGATGTGCAGGCTCAGTAGTTGTGGCTCACAGAACTAGTTGTTCTGCAACATGTGGGATCTTCCCAGACCACTTCTCAAACCCATGTCCCCTGCATTAGCAGGCAGATTCTCAACCACTGCACCACCAGGGAAGCCCTTTAGTGCATTTTGATAGCTTATTTTTTTCACAGAATTTGTCCAATTCATCAAAGATGTCAAATTTATCAGCATAAAATTGTTATTGTTATTCTTTTAATATCTGTAGTTATGTCTCTTATCTCATTCATTATATAGTTAGTTTGTGCCTTCCTTTTTTTTGTTCCTCATCAATTTGCCTGGAATTCTATCAAATATGTTAATTTTTTTTCCAAAAAGCAACAGTTGGCTTTATTGACTTTTTTCTGATTTCCCTTTCATTGATTTATGTTTTTTTAAAAAAATTTACTTTCTTCTTCTTATTTTGACATTAAATTTAATCCACTTTTTCCAGCTTCTTAAGTTGGAGGCTTAGAGCAATCTTTGATTGGACATCATTCTTCTTGGGTTATATAAGAATTTTATGGTATAAATTTTCTAAATATTTTAGCTATATCTCAGAAACTTATGTTCAGTAAGTTTTCATTTTCAATTAGTTCAAAATATTTTTAATTCTTCTCAGGTGTGTATGTGTGTGTGTGTGTGTGTGTGTGTGTGTGTGTGTGTTTTGTCATATAGGCTTTTAAAAGTGAGTTGTTCAAATGTTCAAATATTTAAGATCTTTGCAGGTATATTTCTGTTACTGTTTTTTATTTTAATTATGTTATAATCAAAGAACATAATGACTATTATTTCTGCTGTTCATAATTATTGAAATGTTTTGTATGGCCCAGAAGATGGTCTCTCTTGGTCAGTGTCTTGCTTGTACTTGAATAGAGTACGTAGCCCATTGTTGTTCAGTGGAGTATTCTATAACTCAATTAGATCAAGCTGGTTGATAGTGTTGTTTAAAACCTCTATATTCTTATTAATATTCTGGGGTTTTTTTTGTGTGTGTGGTACGCGGGCCTCTCACTGTTGTGGCCTCTCCCGTTGCGGAGCACAGGCTCCCGACGTGCAGGTTCAGTGGCCATGGCTCATGGGCCCAGCCACTCGGCGGCATGTGGGATCTTCCCGGACCTGGGCACGAACCCATGTCTCCTGCATTGGCAGGCGGATTCTCAACCACTGCGCCACCAGGGAAGCCCTAATATTCTGTTTTTAATTACTGAGAGATGTTCAAATCTCCAGCCATAGTTGTGAATTTTCCATTTTTCCTTTCACTTCTACTAATTTTTGGTCTATGAACTTTATTTTTCTTAATTAAAAAAAATTTTTTTTTTGTGGTATGTGGGCCTCTCATTGTTGTGGCCTCTCCCGTTGTGGAGCACAGGCTCCAGAAACACAGGCTCAGCGGCCATGGCTCACCAGCCCACCCGCTCTGCAGCATGTGGGAACTTCTGAGACCGGGGCATGAACCCGTGTCCCCTGCATTGGCAGGTGGATTCTCAAGCACTGTGCCACCAGGGAAGCCCTATCCATGAATTTTTAAATTCTGTTATTAGGTGCATACACATTTAGGATTGCTATGTGTTCAATTAGTTTGTCACTTTCCCATCATATAATAATCCTTTTTATTCCATGTACTATCTTTTTTGTCTAAAATATTTGACTGATATTAATATGGGAACTCTAGCTTTTATTTGTTCATGTTAACATAATGTTTACTTTGCGTCTATTTACTTTTGTTTTCTGTGTCTTTTTATTTGAATTGTTTCCTATAGACAGCATATAGTTTGATTTTTTTTTTACAGTCTTATAATCCCTGTCATTAATTGAAGTGTTAAGGTCATTTTGTTGGATTTACATATACTATCTTGCTATTTTTTTTTCCTATTTATCTCATCTGTTGTTTACACTTTTCATTTTTATAATGGTTCTTAATTGACTTTTCTTTTTTATCTCCACAAATAATAATATAATCTGAATATAATAATAATTTTGTTTCCTCCTTATTTATAACTTGCTTTTATTTTCTAATATTATTGTATTGTCTGGTATTTAAAAAATATGCCAGGTAGTATTGTTGTTGATAGATATTTATGTCTTAATTTCTAGAATAAAAATGTCTGACAGATATATAGCAGTTATTGTATGTCAGGCACTGTTCTACATACTTTACATGGAGCTACTCATTTAATCCTGCAACAATCTTGTGAGATAGTTAATGTTATAATTCTCAGGAGAAGAAACTGACACAAAAAGTTGAAGAAACTTCTCCAAGATCACACAGCTAATAAATGGCAAAACTAAATTCAATTTCAGGCAGACTAGTTCCAAGGCCCTTTCTTTTCAATAGTAACACAACCAATATATAAGGAAAATTTCTAGTAATCCTTCATTAAACATGGTATTGATCATATGCAGTTTTTTTCCATATAAATTAAGAAAGTATATTTATAGTACTCTATTACTTATAAATACAAGATGAATGGAGGTATTTATCCTCAATTTTGGCATGAACTGAAGTAATATAAAATTTCCCCTTTTACTTATTAATACGTTAAAAACACATTGAATGTTCCCCACAGCCACCTTGTGTGCATGCGTGTGTGTGTGTGTGTGTGTGTGTGTGTGTGTGTGTGTGTGATCTATAAATGTACTTTCTGAAGTTTCAGGACAGAACCAGAGTCAACTCTTTATTTATAATTTTCTCTGTAATTATAAAATAAATGAAAATAAAAGACTCATCTTAAGATAATTTAGAGTCACATTTCAAGAAGTAGACAGTTTCTTTACTGCTCTCCTCCTTATTCTTTATCACTCCTCTCTGAAACAGGTAAGTTTATATGGCCTTAGTCAATGTACTGCTATGCGTATTTCCTAGAATCCTCCCCATTTTACTTTGTCTCAAATTAGGTACATAAGAGTCTTTCAAGCATTAGAGCCATCCTTCCTGAGAGTGTTTTCCCATGCTTTGTTTATTTGTGATTTAGCCTGCATTTTTAAGATTTTTTCTTTCACCTATTCCTAGAAATTCTCCCTTGATACATTTACCTTCTCCAGTAAAGCCAGCTACTTTACACTGTAGACAAATACTTCCTGAAGTGCCAGACTAAGGAGAAATGCTGAAGTGATTTTTCCAACAATCAGGGTCTGGAATCTATTGTGGACCAAAAACTCTGCTCCCTGGTAAACCAAGAAACTTTTTACTCCCTAGTATATGTGACCCAAATATGTTGATTTTCTGTGAGAGTGAAAGGTTTTAAAATACAAACCCATTTTCCTTAACCCAATAATAGGGTAAAAAAGAGTCTACACATCACTGTACATAAGAATGTTATTAGGAGAAGAGTTGAATGCCTTTGGTCAGTTAGAAGTGAGAGCAGAATTTAACTCTACAAAAGCTAGAAAAACCTTGGGAAATCTATGTATTTGTTTATCAATAAGTAGTTCTCCAGACTTGTGGTTGTTGAGGGTGGAGGGTAAGAGAAGGATTGGGAGTTTGGGAATAGTAGATGCAAACTATTATATATAGGATGGATAAACAACAAGGTCCTACTGTATAGCACAAGGAACTATATTCAACATCCTGTGATAAACCACAATGGAAAAGAATTTTTTTTTAAATGAATGTCTATTTGTGTGTAACTGAGTCACTTTGCTGTACAGCAGAGATTGGCACAGCATTGAAATCAACTAAACTTTAATTAAAAAAATGTTTTTTTAAAGTAGTTCTCAACTTTCTGTCCAGGACCTAGAGTTTAATAGTGTATGTGCTCTATGACATAGTATTAGTAGTAATAATTCTTATAAATTAGTATTTCAAGAGGATAATAATCATACAAAATACAATGTCAAACAATATTTGAGGAAAACTATATATTAATATACATAATTTCTCAAGATTTAAGTTACATTGGTATAAATAGTTCATTAATAAATATTTTTTCATCTACTTTCTGGTTTCTACCATCTACCTTCTAGCTTTACTCTAAGTACAACTGAGATTAAATTCTGCCTAAGAGTCTATGAAAGAAAATAATAAGAAGATATAGATCATTTTTTAAAGATACCGGTGGAAATTCAGAATTAGCTATTTTAAAATTAAAGCAGTAGTAATTTAACTTGTGATGGAGACAATTTTATTCCCATTACCATGAATGCTAATGTTCGCTTTCAAATGAGTAAAATTAATCTGACTCAAGTACATTCTGTGGACTGTGTTCAACTGTACTGATTGATAATAGCAACAGACATTAAGTATGTTTTGTGATCTATGACACTATAGAGCTATTAACACCAAATAGGAAAACATTAACAGATTGTCCTTTTCACCTAAAATTCAGGACCCATTAGGAATTAATAGTGGTAATATTCTAAAGATAATGTCATTCTTTTATTTGACAAATATGTATTAAGTCCATATAACCATGTTTAGAGAAGGAAAACTAACATTTATTAAGTACCACAATATATTCTGAGAACTCTTAAGTTTTTGTTAAACTTTTCTTATTTAATCTTCAGAGCAACCACAAGACAGTAGGTATTATTATTACAGTTTACAGATGAAAAAGTATAAATTTATCAAGGCTCAGTAACTTTCTCAAATGAAGGATAAGGAGTAGCACTGTAATTCACATCTATATCTTCTCAAAATCTCAATTCTTTTCATTATAATTTGTTCCTAGTTACTGGGTGGATTCCAAAAATCATAAGACATAGTTTGTTCTTATTGTCAAAAGCTTACAGCTTATTTGAAAAGACAAGATATGCAAATGGAACTGGAGCATAAAGTTTTCCAAGCAGTGACCACTTTCTGATGCTTGGAGACTGAATCAAGATCAAGGGTTGTCCACAGATGTGAGTGGAAACCTAATTCATGTGTTTTTCGGTTTTATATTATGCATGTTTGTGCATATGTATGAATATAGGATACATTGTCTCTTAGGTTAAAATAGTTCTTTTCCATATGTCACTTGGGAATCAAGAGTGCATACAATGTATCCAAAATGAAAATTTATATTCCCAATTGTTCCAATTCCAAGCTTTCCATCTCAGTGAAAGGCACAAACATCCACATAGTTTATCAACCTCAAATCCTAAAAATCATCTCTCATTCCTTCATTTTGCAACCCATGACTGCAACTTTTTAAACCACCAGTACATCTTTCAGTTCTTTATGTCCACAGTATGTACCACAAATACATATTTTTCTTCATTTTTACTTTCCCCATCATAATCTACCCCACTACCACCTGATATCTGGTCTAAGGCAATAACCATCTAGCTGATCTCTCTGCTTCTACTCCTACCCCACCCCAAATATTCTCTACTTTGTAGCCAAATCACATCTTTCTTTTTTTCTTTTAAATATAACTGAGATCTTGGCTCTTTTCTACTTTAACACTTAGTACCATTCAACTGACTGATTGATTGCTTTGATAACAACATCATTTCAAACTTCTAAAAATGTGTTTATTTTTACATTTCCATTTCTAAGATCCTTTCCTTTTATTATGTTAGAGATAACAGCATTATATTCCTAGCTAAGGTACAAACACCCCATGAAATCAAGCATAGTTTCTCACATCTTACATTTTAACTCCACTGGTACTATAACAATAACAGGGAGCTTCTCCTTGGATTGTTTTGAGATAAATTCAGACTGCAACTCTATGTTCTTTGGCAGATTTTTTTGTGTGTGTGTGTTTTTTTAGCTTCAGTGCAATCATTTTTCAGCTCACCTTGATGTAAAAGACTAAAAAATCCATCTTGGAAGGGAAGAAAAGGATACATATACTTTAGGCAGGTTACAATCCTTAAGATTTTTTTTAAAGCCATTGATCCCTTTTGAAATGAGATTTATTAGACATCAGAGATAAAAAGTTAGATCATTATTAGGTCCAAATGGATCATCTATGGAGCTTTGTTCAGAGGTCCAGTGCTATGTAACCAGGGTCACATCTTGATGATTATTGTGAGGCACAGAAATCCATTAGAATGTTGAAGGATAAATTCATTTGAGGATGAATGATCAAAAATTATGGGGTCAGAATATAATGTTGGTATTCTTATACTAGGAAGCATCAATGCACAGAGAAAATGTAAACCCCAAGATGTTTTCTTTGTACCTTTAAATATCGGCACTGACTTAAACAGATTTTCAACCCAGAATCCACCACTTTTGCAAACCTCTCATTAAGTGAGAAACAAATGATCCATTTTAACATAGCCAGAGTAAAAATTTTCATGTTGCCTTTTCAACAATACATGAATTTTTGTTAGTGTGTGACCTTATAGTTATTTTGAATCCTCAGGGAGCATTCTTCCTGAAGTCATAACAATGCCAGTGTCAACAGCAACAACATAAATCAGTAGCCAATCTATGAAAGAAGTGGAAAATTTTATTCAGGCCAATCCAAGGATTATAACCTGGAAGATAGTCTTCCAGAAAGGTTCGAGGACTGTTCCATTTGTTAGAGGTTAAAGCAGAGTTAGTTATATAAGTTTTTGAGACAAAGGGTGATACTTTAAAAGGGTATATAAATCAATGTAACATATTGACAGTTTACATAATCTGACAAGTGAGTCATTGTGAACCCTGACAGGATTGAGGAAGGAATGTTATCTCCCAAGGAGTTATCTTGCTGGTGCCAGGAGAAAATTGCATTTTTTGGCAAGCAAGCATTCCTGTGTCTTCTAAGGGTATTTAATTAATGTGTAATGCAGATGTATAATGCACAGTAAAAGGGAGGGAGCAGATAAAACTTTATATTAAATATTTCTTGGGCTTCCCTGGTGGAGTAGTGGTTAAGAGTCCTCCTGCCAATGCAGGGGACATGGGTTCGATCCCTGGTCCGGGAAGATCCCACACTCTGAGGAGCAACGAAGTCTGTGCACCACAACTACTGAGCCCGTGTGCCACAACTACTGAAGCTCACGCACCTACAGCCCATGCTCTGCAACAAGAGAAGCCACAGCTATAAGAAGCCCATGCACTGCAATGAAGAGTAGCCCCCCATTCACCACAACTAGAGAAACTCCACGTGCAGCAACAAAGACCCAACACAGCCAAAAATAAGTAAATAAATAAATAAATATTTTAAATAAATAAATAAATATTTCTTGTTCTGTCTTAAAAATAATTTTATTTAATTGATTCCACCTTTTGATCAGTAATATTTTCAGAGAAAGCATTAGATGATTAAATATTTGGTCCCTGAATGCCCAAGTGTTTGCTTTCCTGCCCTGGATTCATCATGTCCCTTGATGTTGGGTCTTAATTAATAGCCCAGTCCTTTCTCTTCTCTTGGGGAGGTAAGTGGACTGTATTGGTAGGTTGTCTGGCAAGGACTGACAGTCAATTCCAAGCTGTCCAAAAGAACTTATGCTAATTTTACCTTACATGTGCATTGAGCATGTTCATTAATTTATAGAAAACTATAGGTGTGATCAAAAATTTCAAGTTGTTTAGATATAATTATCTTATGCAAACTGTAATCAAAATTGTGAACAGGGATATTAAAGTCATTAGTAAAGGTTTAAGATCCTCCTGAACCAAATTTCCTCATATTTCCCCTAAACTGGAAGCTGATCTTTCAGAGTGGAAATTTGACTCTTTCTATGAGTCATAAGATGGGTTATATTAGAAGATTCATTAGATATAAAAATGCAACTTTCATGGGCTTCCCTGGTGGCGCAGTGGTTGAGAGTCTGTCTACCGATGCAGGGGACACGGGTTCGTGCTCCAGTCCGGGAAGATCCCATATGCCACGGAGTGGCTAGGCCCGTGAGCCATGGCCACTGAGCCTGCGCGTCCGGAGCCTGTGCTCCGCAACGGGAGAGGCCACAACAGTGAGAGGCCTGCATACCGCAAAAAAAAAAAAAAAAAAAAAAGCAACATTCAGATTGTATTATAACATGAGTTCCCCCTTGGGAAGCTTTTAGAATATTAAGGGCCATGCTCTTCTGTAGGACTGCTTTCTCATCAAGGAAACTTCTGAATTTAACAAGTTAATGGCTTGCTTACTATCATTCAAATCTTGCTGAATAAATCTTGTTAAAACCTCTATGTGATTAATGACATCTTCTATTCCAAGTGAATGAACAAATACTATGGCCAAATGTTCATTTCATTGGAAAACTGATTGAACCTATTCTGTCTATATTAAAGGTAGATTGTCAGGGACTGTCTTCAAAGCTAACCATAGGTGGCCTTGAGCACAAGGGAAACAAATTTTGCATCTCTCTAACCAAACTGGGGAGAGCCAAAGCCATAATTTGTTCCATAAATCCACTGGGTCCTGTTCAGAGCTACCCACTATTTTCCTGATGACCTCAACCAATCAGTTCCAAACCAATCACTGGTTCTCAAAGGGAATGATATACTGGCATTGTTCATAAATCATTTAGTCCAATTTCCTGATGTTATTTATCTGATTATCCTTAGTATGATTTAATTGTTCCAAACATAATGGCCTTTAAACTTAAATGACCATAGCCTGACCATATAAATCTATCCCATAATTGAGGAAAAGTCTGTCCTAATAATTGGGAAATTATATTCTTTGACTGAAATTTAGCCCATTGCTCTGATTTAACTTGAGTAACTTTAAAGAAAATTTATATTTATGGTCATGATTGTTGGTCATGTGAGAGGGAAACCTATCTAGTAATAACAATAGTGGCCTGACCAGAACTGTAATTTCTTTCTTTTAGAATAAATTTCCTAAGGGCCATCCAACTAGAGTTTTGGAGAGGAGAAATCCAGGTAACCCAAGGTAACTCAGGAGTACTGGACATAGGTAATTTGCTACAAACCCAGCAATTGGAAGAGTTCTTTTTGAAACTTACAGATAATTGAGCCCAAGAAAGAAATACACTCAGTTCATATGCAAAAGTGTGAACAGTCATCAAGGTAATCAGTGCACATGCCTCATCCAGCATCATGGGTCAGCTGTCTACTTCAGATATCATCTTCTCATCCTGGTAGCACTTGTCTCAGTTAGTCAAAGCCAGGTGTCAAAAAAAGGAGTTGCAGTCCATTCAGGAGAGGAGGTCTGATAAACCCCTTCCAACATGGCTGTAAAAGTTATTTATCTGATGTCTTTTCCAATATACATAATCTTCTGGTTGCAGGTCATGCAGTATCGATTTTAATCCAAACAGAGATTACTGTGATAAGCTTCAGAAACAAATTTAGAATGTCCTTTTAATAATTCAATTACACTTTACAATAATGTAACAGAAATGATGAGCCATCCAAGAAGTGAATCAGGTGATAAATATAAAACCTCAAAGACAATTAAACAACATTAGAATTTAATATTCACAAAGGTATATTGCTGAAATACAATTTTCTCTATCTAAATTTGTGCTCATTTGGACCAAATAGAGCTAAATTAATATTAATTAGTTTGCAAAATAAGTCTGGTTTCAATAACTTGGCCTGATTATTTACATAAGTGTAATTGATCCTACAGGCTCTTTGGCTTTGCTGGAAATTTTCATAAGGAATCTCATATTAAACCTTTAAAAGGGCTCTCAAAATCAGAAAAGGCAAACCAAGGGCTTCCTATCAGATCCTGCCTGCAATATCCATAGATTTGGGTAAATAATTCTCTTCCCAAGAACTTCAAAATATCTTGAGATTCTTGTTACTGCCAGGAGGTGCCTTCCTTATATACCTAGTAAGGCTGCTGGGAACTCAGCAGGATACAATGTAGTTTTTTCAACAAGTTTTATGGATCTATAATGTTCTCCTTAGTTCTTTAAAGCTGTTTGGTCATATTTGAGTCTATGCATATTCTCAAGTATGATATTTCAGTCAAAGCCATGATAATATAACCAATGTTTCCAATTATGTTCTGTTATAAGGAAAACAGATTCTTATTGAACTTACTCAAATAAATAAGTTGACATAAAAATGAGTACTCAATAAGAGTTTTCAAATTTTAGAGGGATCATGTAGAGAGAGAAAATATATATGTTTCACTATAATGAGGTATCACCTCATTGAGGTCAGAATGGCCATCATAAAAAATCTACAAACAATAAATGCTGGAGAGGGTGTGGAGAAAAGGGAACCCTCTTGCACTGTTGGTGGGAATGTAAATTGATACAGCCACTATGGAGAACAGTATGTAGGTTCCTTAAAAAACTAAACGTAGAACTATCATATGACCCAGCAATCCCAGTATTGGGCATATACCCTGAGAAAACCATAATTCAAAAAGAGTCATGTACCGCAATGTTCACTGCAGCATTATTTACAATAGCCAGGACGTGGAAGCAACCTAAGTGTTCATTGAAAGATGAAAGGATAAAGAAGATGTGACACATATAAACAATGGAATATTAGCCATAAAAAGAAATGAAATTGAGTTATTTGTAGTGAGGTGGTTGGACCTAGAGCCTGTCATGCAGAGTAAAGTAAGTCAGAAAGAGAAAAATAAATACCATATGTTAACACATATATATGGAATCTAAAGAAAAAATGTTCTGAAGAACCTAGGAGCAGGACAGGAATAAAGACACAGACATAGAGAATGGACTTTAGGACATGGTGAGGGGGAAGGGTAAGCTGAGACGAAGTGAGAGAGTGGCATTGACATATAGACACTACCAAATGTAAAATAGATAGCTAGTGGGAAACAGCTGCATAGCACAGGGAGACCAGCTCTTGGTGCTTTGTGACCACTAAAGGGGTGGGATAGGGAGGGGAGGAGGGAGCCACAAGAGGGAGGGGATATGGGGATATATGTATACATATAGCTGTTTCACTTTGTTATACAGCAACAACTAACAGAACAATGTAAAGCAGTTATACTCCAATAAGGATGTTAAAAAATAGATAAGTGTTTCAATTATATTTACAAACGTATAACTTACCAAATTGCTGTAAGTTATAATTAGCTTAAAGGGAAAGATTCTCTTATATCTGGAAAACAAAGATTAAAGTCCAGTAATATTTCAGAAAAAAAACCATAAAAGGTATAACAATATTCATCAAATCACTCAGTCTTATGTATCTAATCCTTGATCCTAATATTTCATTAACACTTTTATGAAATCATCAATGAATTCTTTAATTTCCTACCCAGTTCAATGGCAATATCTTGAAGTTACCCAAAACCTGTGCTTGTCAAAAACTTCTTTCTATGAATTTTCTTGAAGAGAAAAATTTTTTTTTTTTTTTTGCTTTTTGCCAAAGCATCAGATTACAGCTGTCTATAAATGACAAAACTTTAAAAAACCTGGTTAAAGACCTGGTTGTAATGCAGTTGACAAATAAATTAGGCTACTTTGTGACACAATATTTTAAGATAATAACTAGAATTATGACTGATAGCATTATACCAGGACATATCCAAGTTTTAGAAATTTCACATGATTTCTAGAACATTTATTTTAATAGTATTTACCTATACAATATGACCTAAGAAGATTTATCACCACTCATTTGCCAATGACTCCCATGTAATTGAACATAACAAGTAAAGATAATTAGTTTAATATCTCTCTCTGAAATGCTTCAGAGGCCCTCCAAAGCATCCTAAAGTTAGGTAGAAGTCAAAAAGAACTTCAATTAGAATTTAATCTTTGTGAAGTTTGTAAAAAATATTTTTAGAAAAAGCTCTAAAACCCTTGGTCAAATAGGATTACAGGTCACTGTGAAACAATATTTCTTCACTTAAGCAAAGTGACAAAAAAAGTTTTCAAAGGCAAATCATTTAATTAAAAGGTAAAGAAGCAATCTGTTATTCAAAGCACCTCAATATTCCTAGAAAACTTTGTTCTCTTAACAGAGAGAAAAACCAAACTCCAGTCTTCTACCAGCTTACTTTTAATAACAAAATTCATTTACCTAATTAAATTCAGTCAAATCTTAGCCAGTCTTGACCATACACAAAACCCTTTACTCAGGATTCCTTTTCCACCAACATTCCATGGCTTTTCATATTTATATTAGTTTGTTCCTCTTTTTTCCCATTTAGAAGTAACCAGCTTTAGGACAAAATTACTTTCTTTTCCCTTAACAAAATGCATTTCCTTTCCTATACCTTCTTTTACTGAAAACACACATCTTGTTTTTGCATACTGAAATGTTTTCCTTATTATTTCTAGTAACTTCAATAACATATCTATTACAACCTTTAACCTTAAAGACAATCTCTAGCAGAAACCAAGAAGCAAGTAAATGTGAACTGTTTGTCATACCAGCATTTCTTTGTTTTTTTTTTTTTTTTTTGGTTGCTAAAGTTTTTTAAAAATACATCATTATTGGAGTATAATTGCTTCACAATATTGTGTTAGTTTCTGTTGAACAACAAAGCAAATCAGCCATATGCATACACATGTTCCCATATCCCCTCCCTCTTGAGCCTCCCTCCCACCTTCCCGATCCCTCCCTTCTAGGTAATTGCAAAGCACATAGTCGATCTCCCTGTGCTATGCTGCTGCTTCCCAGCAGCCAACTATTTTACATTCTGTAGTGTATATACGTCAATATTGCTCTCACTTCACCCCAGCTTCGCCTTCTCACTACATGTCATCAAGTTCACTCTCTATGTCTACCTCTTTATTCCTGCCCTGCAACTAGGTTCATCAGTACCATTTTTAATTTTTTTTAGATTCCATATATATGTGTTAGCATACAGTATTTTTTTTTCTCTTTCAGACTTACTTCACTCTGTATGACAGACTCTAGGTCCATCCAACTCACTACAAATAACTCAATTTCATTTCTTTTTATGGCTGAGTAATATTCCATTGCATTTATGTGTCACATCTTCTTTATCCATTCATCTGTCAATGGACATTTAGGTTGGTTCCATGGCATGACTATTGTAAATAGTGCTGCAATGAACACTGTGGTGCATGACTCTTTTTGAATTATGGTTTTCTCAGGGTATATGCCCAGTAGTGAGATTGCTTGGTCATATGGAGTTTCTATTTTTGTTTTTTGAGGAACCTTCATACTGTTTTCCATAGTGGTTGTATCAATTTACATTCCCACCAACAGTGTAGAAGGGTTCCCTTTTTACCACACCCTTTCCAGCATTTATTCTTTCTAGTTTTTTGATAATGGCCATTCTGACCAGTGTGAGGTGATACCTCACTGTAGTTTTGATTTGAGTTTTTCTAATAATTAGTGATGTTGAGCATCTTTTCATGTGCCTCTTGGCCATCTGTATGTCTTCCTTGGTGAAATGTCTATTTAGGTATTCAGCCCATTTTTTAACAGGATTGTTTGTTTTTTTAATACTGAGCTCCATGAGCTGTTTGTATATTTTAGAGATTAATCCTTTGTCTGTTGTTTCATGGCAAATATTTTCTCCTATTCTGAGGGTTGTCTTTTTGTCTTGTTTATGGTTTCCTTTGCTGTGCAAAAGCTTTTACAATTAATTAAGTTGTTTATTTTTGTTTTTATTTCTGTTACTCTGGGAGATGGGTCAAATATGTTCTTGCTGTGGTTATGTCAAAGAGTGTTTTCCTCTAAAAGTTTTATAGTGTCTGGTCTTACATATAAATCTTTAATCCATGTACAGTTTATTTTTTATTTTTATTTTTTTTGTGCTAGGTGGGACTCTCACTGTTGTGGCCTCTCCCGTTGTGGAGCACAGGCTCCGGACATGCAGGCTCTGCGGCCATGGCTCATGGGCCCAGCCACTCCACAGCACGTGGGATCCTCCCAGACTGGGGCATGAACCCGCGTCCCCTGCATTGGCAGGTGGACTCCCAACCACTGCGCCACCAGGGAAGCCCCTAGAGTTTATTTTTGTATATGGTGTTAAGTCATGTTCTAATTTCATTATTTTATATGTAGCTGTCCAGTTTTCCAAGCACCACTTATTGAAGAGGTTGTCTTTTCTCTATTGTATGCTCTTCCTTCCTTTGTCCTAAATAAGGTGCCCAGGGCTTCCCTGGTGGCGCAGTGGTTGAGACTCCGCCTGCCGATGCAGGGGACACGGGTTCGTGCCCCGGTCCGGGAAGATCCCGCATGCCACGGAGCGGCTGGGCCCGTGAGCCATGGCTGCTGAGCCTGAGCGTCCGGAGCCTGTGCTCCGCAACGGGAGAGCCCACAACAGTGAGAGGCCCGCGTACTGGAAAAAAAAAAAAAAAAAAAAAAAAAAGGTGCCCATATGTACATGGGTTTATCTCTGGGCATTCTATCCTGTACCATTGATCTATATTTCCGTTTTTGTTCCAGTACCATGCTCTCTTGATTACTGTAGCTTTGTGGTATAGTTTGAAGTTGGGAAACCTGACTCCTCCAACTCCATTTTTCTTTCTCAAGATTACTTTGGCTATTGGGGGTCTTTTGTGTTTCCATATGAATTGTAAGACTTTTTGTTCCAATTCTTTGAAGAATGCCATTGGTAGTTTGATAAGGATTGCATTGAATTGTAGATTGCTTTGGGCAGTATAGTCATTTTCAAAATATTGATTCTTCCAATCCAAGAACATGCTATATTTCTCCATCTGTTTATGTCATCTTTGATTTCTTTCATGAGTGTTTTATAGTTTTCTGAGTGCAAGTCTACTGCCTCCTTAGGCAGGTTTATTCCTCGGTATTTTATTCTTTTTGTTGCAATGGTAAATGGGAGTGTTTCCTTAATTTCTCTTTTTGATTTTTCAGTGCTGGTGTATAGGAATGCCAGAGATTTCTGTGCATTAATTTTGTATCCTGCAAACTTACCAAATTCATTGATTAGTTCTAGTAGTTTTCTGGTGGCATCTTTTGGATTTTCTATGTATAGTATCATGTCATCGGCAAATAGTGACTGTTTTACATCTTCTTCTCCAAATTGTTCTCCTTTTATTTATTTTTCTTCTTTGTGATCGCTAAGACTTCCAAAACTATGGTGAATAAGAGTGGTGAGAGTGGAAATCCTTGTCTTGTTAATGATCCTAGTGGAAATGCTTTCAGTTTTTCACCACTGAGTATGATGCTTGCTGTGGGTTTGTCATATATGGCCTTTATTATGTTGAGGTATGTTCCCTCTATGCCCATTTTCTGGAGAGTTTTTTTTTTTTTTTTTATCACAACAGTGTTGAATTTTGTCAAAAGCTTTCTCTGTATCTATTTAGATGATCATATGGTTTTTATTCCTTAATTTGTTAATGTAGTGTATCACATTGATTGATTTGTGTATATTGAAGAATCCTTGCATCCCTGGGATAAATCCCACTTGATCATGGTGTATGATTCTTTTAATGTGCTGTTGGATTCTGTTTGATAGTATTTTGTTCAGGGTTTTTGCATCTATGTTCATCAGTGATATTGGTCTGTAATTTTATTTTTTGTGTGATATCTTTTTCTGATTTTAGTATTAATGTGATAGTGGCTTCATAGAATGAATTTGGGAGTGTTTCTCCCTCTGTAGTTTTTTGGAAGAGTTTGAGAAGGATTGGTGTTAGCTCTTCTCCAAATGTTTGATAGAATTAGCCTGTGAAGCCAACTGGTCCTGGACTTTTGTTTGTTGGAAGATTTTGAATTATGGTTTCAATTTCATTACTCATGATAGGTCTGTTTATATTTTCTAGTTCTGTCTGGTTCAGTCTTGGAAAATTGTACCTTTCCAAGAATTTGTCCATTTCTTCATGGTTGTCCACTTTATTGGAATATAGTTGTTTGTAGTAGTCTCTTATAATCCTTTGTATTTCTGCAGTGTCAGTTGTGATTTCTCCTTTTTCATTTCTATTTTATTGATTTGCATCCTCTCCCTTTTTTTTCTTGATGAGTCTGGCTAAGGTTTTATCAATTTTGTTTATATTCTCCAAGAACCAGCTTTCAGTTTTATTGATCTTTGCTATTGTTTTCTTCATTTCTGTTTCATTTATTTCTGCTCTGATCTTTATGATTTCTTTCCTTCTACTGACTTTAGGTTTTCTTTGTTCTTCTTTCTCTATATTTTTTTAAATGTAGGGTTAGATTGTTTATTTGAGATTTTTCTTGTTTCTTGAGGTGAGATTGAATTGCTATAAACTTCCCTCTTAGAACTGCTTTTGCTGCATCCCATAGGTTTTGGGTGGTCATGTTTTCATTGGCATTTGTTTCTATGTGTTTTTAAAATTTCTTCTTTGATTTCTTCAGTGATCGATCTCTTCATTATTTAGTAGTGCACTGTTTAGCCTCTACGTATTTGTGTTTTTTACAGTTTTTTTTTTCCTGTAATTGATATACAATCTCATAGCGTTGTGGTCAGAAAAGGTGTTTGAAGTGATTTCAATGTTCTTAAATTTTCCAAGGCTTGTTTTGTGAACCAAGACGTGATCTATCCTGGAGAATGTTCCATGTGCACTTGAGGAGAAACTGTATTCTGCCACTTTTGGGTGGAAAGTTCTATAAATATCAATTAGATATATCTCATCTATTGTGTCATTTAAAGCTTATGTTTCCTGGGCTTCCCTGGTGGCACAGGGAGAGTCCACCTGCCAATGCAGGGGACATGAGTTCATGCCCCAGTCTGGGAAGATCCAATATGCCACGGAGCGGCTAGGCCCACGAGCCATGGCTGCTGAGCCTGCACGTCTGGAGCCTGTGCTCCACAATGGAAGAGGCCACAACAGTGAGAGGCCCGCATACTGCAAAAACAACAAGAACAACAACAACAATGCTTGTGTTTCCTTATTTATTTTCTTTTTGGAAGATCTGTCCATTGGTGTAAGTGGGGTGTTTTAAGTCCCCTACTATTATTGTGTTACTGTCAATTTCTCTTTTCACAGTTGTTAACATTTGCCTTATGTGTTGAGGTTCTCTTATATTGGGTGCATAAACATTTGTAATGGCTATATCTTCTTCTTGGATTGATCCTTTGATCATTATATAGTATCCTTCCTTATCTCTTGTACCAGTCTTTATTTTAAAGTCTATTTTATCTGATACAAGTATTGCGACTCCAGCTTGCTTTTGATTCCCATTTGCATGGAATATCTTTTTCCATCCCTTCACTTTTAGTCTGTATGTGTCCCTAGGTCTGAAGTGGGTTTCTGGTAGAAAGCATATATATGGGTCTTGTTTTTGTATCCATTTAGCCAGTCTGTGTCTTTTGGTTGGGGCATTTAATCCATTTACATTTAAGGTTGTTATCAATATGTATGTTCCTATTACCATTTTCTTAACTATTTTGGGTTGTTTTTGTGGGTCTTTTTCTCCTCTTGTGTTTTCTGCTTAGAGAAGTTTCTTTAGCATTTGTTGTAAAGCTGGTTTGGTGGTGTTGAATTATCTCAGCTTTTGTTTGCCTGACAAGATTTTGACTTCTCCATTGAATCTGAATAAGATCCTTGCTAGGTAGAGTAATCTTGGTTGTAGGTTTTTCTCTTTCATCACTTTAAGTGTATCCTGCAACTCCCTTCTGGTCTGCAGAGTTTCCACTGAAAAATCAGCTGATAACCTTATGGGGATTTTTTTGTATGTTATTTTTTGTTTCTCCCTTGCCACTTTTAATATTTTTTCTTTGAATTTAATTTTTGTTAGTTTGATTAATATGTGTCTTGGTGTGTTTTTCCTAGGGTTTATCCTGTATGGAACTCTGTGCTTCCTGGACTTGGGTGACTATTTCCTTTTCCATGTTAAGGAAGTTTTCGACTATAATCTCTTCAAATATTTTCTCAGAATATTTTTCTCTTATTTGGGACCCCTATAATTCGAATGTTGGTGTGTTTTTTGTTTTCCAGAGGTCTCTGAGATTGTCTTCTTTTCATTCTTTTTTCTTTATTCTGCTCCTCAGGAGTTATTTCCACCATTTTATCTTCCAGCTCACTTATTCATTCTTCTGCCTCCATTACTCTGTTATTGATTCCTTCTAGTTTATTTTTCATTTCAGTTCTTGTGTAGTTCATCTCTGTTTGTTCTTTAGTTCTTCTAGATCTTTGTTAATCATTTCCTGTATTTTCTCAGTCCATGCTTCCATTCTATTTCTGAGATTCTGGATCATCGTTACTATCATTACTGTGAATTCTTTTTCAGGTAGATTGCTTATTTCCTCTTCATTTATATGGTTTTGTAGGTTTTTACCTTGCTCCTTCACCTGTGACATATTTGTTTCCTGTCACTTTTTTTTTTTTAAATGAGTGTGGCTGTGTTCCTATTTTACTGGTTGTTTGGCCTGAGGCTTCCAACACTGGAGTTTGTAGGCTATCAGGTAGACGTGGGTCTTGGTGTTGAGATGAGGAACTCTGTGAGACCTCACTCTGATGAATATTACCTTGGGTCTGAGGTTCTCTGTTAGTCCAGTGGTTTGGATTCAGAGCTCCCACTGCAGGGACCTGACCTCAAACTTGTGAATCAAGATCCCACAAGCTGCATGGGGCAGAAAAATAAAAAAAGAGAGAGAGAGAACAATAACAAAGTAAAAAATAAAATTAGACTAGGAAACTAACATATGTTTAAAAGAATGTAAAAATAAAAATATAGATGAATCAACAACCTGAAGGCACATCAATACCACAATAGTGAAAAAAGAGGAGGTGGGAAAAGAAAAAAAAGAGTGGGGGTGGGGGATGGAAAGACCTTGGCTGTGGAGAGTGGAAACTAAGCAAAGGCAAGGTTTGGGTGGTGGGCAGGGCCAATGCTCAGGACCCACAAGGCTGGAAAAGGCCCTGGGGACTGTGGGGGTGTGGGACTTAGGCTCAAGGGACAGAAGGGACCCAGCTGTGCCCCCCACCTCTGGTCTCAGAGGGCAAGAGATCTCACCTGGGAGCCCAGCAGGCTTCCTGGGCTCAAGTGGTGGGGGGATGGCAAACTCCTTCCTCTCCTCTCTTGCTCCTCTCGTCTAGGGTCTGGGAGGTCCCCTCCCACCTGTCTCTCCTGATTTCCCCAGCCTCAGGGGCACAGATCTTATCTGGCCTCCACTTCTCTTCTCCCCTTCACTTCTCCTCTCCCCTCTGGTATGTCCTACCAGTTCATTCTGGGGTTCTCCCTGTCTCCTTGGGGATCAGAGTTCCCCACCAGCACCAGCAGGCACACTAGTTGTGGGGAGATGCTAACTCCCAGTCTTCCCACACCGCCATCTTGACTCCTCCTATACCAGCATTTCTTGATTGACAAACTTATGAACATTTTATAACCACTAGAAACATACATTTTCTTACTGCATAATTTCTTTCCTCAATGTAGTACAAGATATGTCCAACCAAACATCTTTAGTTTTAGTAAACTTAGACTTGTTTAACAATTAATGTTGCAGTAGTATATCTTATTTGGAAATGATCTGGAGAGCCAATGAATTTCCATGATTTAACTTAATGTAGCAAAACTTTAAAGTTTCAAGTTATCAAAAATTTAGAGAAACTATTTTTAGGCAGACCTACCTGAAACCTAACTATTCTTTAAAGGATTCACCTAAAAACTCTTATCCCTTTTACATTTAATTTAATTAAGAGTTTCATCATACCAAATTATTTCTTGCTGACAATGTTTTATAACAAAAACAATAAGTTCTTACTGGCATTCAATAAACCTTGGCATGATAAAAATATTATACTTAATATTGATAACTCTAAAGATATATCTGTATTAATTAAACCAACAAACTGAAACTAACTTTAATATGGCTTATTATGTAAGTGGTTAATTTCCTTTAAGCCAAATAAACAGAGCTCTTTTAAAAATAAAATTCGGTAATACCATTCGGAGTTAGAAACATATCATATCTATAACAAACACACAGACATTCATACATTCATATAGACTTAGACAGATATCTCACATTACGTTTGAAAAGGCCTCTTTCCCCCATTTTTTCCTTAGTCTCAGATATTGGAGATGATCTAGTTAAGAGTAACATAGGAGTTCCTGAGAGTCTGGGTAAAACATTTACATCTCAAGGTACAGGAAGAGAAAGGCAAGTTTCTCCTAGAATGATTTGTTCCCTTTGGGTCAGATTTCTAAAAAGATGTTTATCAAGCTGTCTTTCTCTGGTTGCATGTGCAAAAATCTAGTTTTGGAACGTCAAATGAGCCACATCTTGGCCATTTTCAGGGAGAGACTTACCTAAGTTCCTAAGTAAGCACATGCAAGTTTCCATTCTATAAGTTATACATAAACCCAGCTGAGGTTCCCATAGATGGCTGTCCATCAGGGAGCTGTTTGGTCTTTTAAGTATAATTTTTCATTATTAATCTGGCAGCCTAATTCAGATATGAGATATGATCTGAACAAATTTCTGAGGACAGTGTGGTGAATCATATGTGTGCTGCTTCTGAGTCTAGCTCCCCGGGATTTACCCTTGGGTCAGTTAGACTCTTTAATATGTCTTGGTTTCTCTGTCTGACAGTCTAAAATTGCCTAGGGTGCTCAAAGCACTGGGTGAGCAACCCTTATTATGTGTCCCTGGAAGAGCAGTATTTACTTAATGGCTGTAGTACTGTTCCCTGTGGGACTATTGCATATCAGGAGGATTGATCTTCAGACATCTCCACTGGGTTCTCAGTTGCCTGAGGACACCTTGTGGCTGTAAGGAGCAAATGTCCCTTCTTCTTCGGAGCTGAATAATTCAATCTCTCATTTCACTAGTTAGTTCATCTAGTTCATAGTTCAACTATCTGAACTAGATAGTTCAGACCATCTATCTACTTGCTTTTTAAAAACAAAAATTAAGCCAAATTTAACAAAATGCAGGAACTTATGTTTCCTTGGACCTCCTGTCCAGATCCCCATAGGTCCCGGCTTAGAAAATTCATCAGTGCCCTTTAAGACTCCAAGTCTTGAGAGAAGAGAGATGATGAAAGAGTAAGATGCAGAGATCACCTTCCTCCTCACAGATACATCAGTAATACATCTACACGTGGAACTGCTCCTACAGAACACCCACTGAATGCTGGCAGAAGACCTCAGACCTCCCAAAAGGCAAGAAACACTCCACGTACCTGGGTAGGGCAAAAGAAAAAAGAACAAACAGAGACAAAAGAATAGGGATGGGACCTGCACCAGTGTGAGGGAGCTGTGAAGGAGGAAAGGTTCCCACACACTAGAAGCCCTTCATGGGCAGAGACTGCAGGTGGCAGAGGGGGAAGCTTCAGAGCCATGGAGGAGAGCACAGCAACAGGGTGCGGAGGGCAAAGTGGAGAGATTCCCTCACAGAGGATTGGTGCAGACTGGCACTCACCAGCCCAAGAGGCTTGTCTGCTCACCAGCCGGGGCGGGCGGGGGTTGGGAGCTGAGCCTCGGGCTTTGGCTGGATCCCAGGGAGAGGTCTGGAGTTGGCAGCATGAAAACAGCCTGAAGGGGTTAGTGCACCACGGCTAGCCTGGAGGGAGTCTGAGAGAAGTCTGGAGCTGCCTAAGAGGCAAGAGACATTTTCTTCCCTCTTTGTTTCCTGGTGCTCGAAGAGAGGGGTTTAAGCGCATCCCTTAAAGGAGCTCCAGAGATGGGGGAGGAGCTAATGAAGAGATAGGAGACTTTTCCTTGCCTCTTTATTTCCTGGTGCGAGAGGAGAGGGGAATAAGCACACCAAGTAAAGGAGCTCGAGAAACAGGTGTGAGCCACGGCTGTCGGCGCGGACAGCAGAGACAGGTGTGGGATGCTAGGGTTGCTGCTGCCACTACCAAGAGGCCTGTGTGCAAGCACAGGTCACTCTCCACACCGGCCCTCCTGGGAGCCTGTGCAGCCTGCCACTGCGGGGGTCCCGGGATCCAGGGACAGCTTCCCTGGGGGAATGCGCAGCATGCCTCAGGATGGTTCAGCATCACGCTGGGCTCTGCTGCCACAGGCTCACCCTGCATCCGTGCCCCTCTAGCCCCCTGACTTGTGCCAGAAACCCCAAATCAGCTGCTCCTTTAACCACGTCCTGAGTGAAGAGCAGACGTCATTGGACGACCTATGGGCAGAGGCGGGCCCAAGTCCAAACTGAACCCCAGGAGGAACCAAAGAGGAGAGGGGGAGGTCTCTCCCAGAAGCTACAGAAGCAGTGGATAAAAGCTCCACAATCAACTTGAAGTGCTCTGCATCTGTGGAAAACCTGAATAGACAGTGAAATATCCCATGTTGAGGAGGTGGACTTTGGGATGAAGATATATTATTATTTTCCCCATTTTTTTCTTTTTGTGAGTGTGTATGTGTGTGCTGCTGTGTGAGATTTTGTCTGTATAGCTTTGTTTTCACCATTTGTCCTAGGGTTCTAACCGACACTTTTTTTAAATAAATTTTTTCTTCTTAATAATTATTTTTTATTTTAATAACTATATTTTATCCTACTATATTTTGTCTTCATTCTTTCATTCTTCCTTTCTTTCTTCCTTCCTTTCATCCTTCCTTCCTTCCTCTCTTCCTTCCTTCCTTTCTTGCTTCCTTCCTTCATTACTTCCTTCCTCCCTTCCTCCCTTCCTTCCCTCTTTCCTTTCTTCTTTCCTTTCTTCCTTCCTTTCTTTTTTTTCTTTCTATTTTTTCTCACTTTTATTTTGAGGCATGTGGATTAAAGGCTCTTGGTGCTCCAGC
This sequence comes from Kogia breviceps, assembly GCF_026419965.1. Taxonomy (NCBI): domain Eukaryota; kingdom Metazoa; phylum Chordata; class Mammalia; order Artiodactyla; family Physeteridae; genus Kogia; species Kogia breviceps. The sequence goes on from NC_081328.1 coordinate 30,504,232, forward strand.
CAGGCTTTAGGGCTGTGTCTCTGAGGTGGGAGAACAAACCACAGAATACTGGTCCACAAGAGACCACTCAGCTCCATGCAATATCACATGGCAAAAATCTCCCAGACATCTCCATCTCAACACCAAGACCCAGGTTCACTCAAGGACCAGCAACCTACAGTGCTGGACACCCTATCCCAACAAATAGCAAAACAAGACTACAGCCCCATCCATTAGCAGAGAGGCTGCCTAAAATCATAATAAGGCTACCAACATCCCCAAACACACCACCAGACGTGGACCTGCCCACCAGAAAGACGAGATCCAGCATCATCCACCAGAACAGAGGCACTAGTCCCCCCAACCAGGAAACCTACTCAACCCACTGAACTAGGGACAGTCACCAAAAACAACAGAAACTACAAGCCTGCACCCTGCAAAAAGGAGACACCAAACACAGTAAGCAAAATGAAAAAACAGAAAAACACAGCAGATGAAGGAGTAAGGTGAAAAACCCAGCAGACCTAAAAATGAAGAGGAAATAGGCAGTCTACCTGAAAAAGAATTCAGAATAATGATAGTAAAGATGATCCAAAATCTTGGAAATAGAATAGACAAATTGCAAGAAACATTTAACAAGGACCTAGAAGAAATGAACAGGAAGCAAGCAATGATGAGCAACAAAATAAATGAACTTAAAAATACTCTAGATGGGATCAATAGCAGAATAACTGAGGCAGAACAATGGATAAGTGAACTTGAAGATAAAATAGTGGAAATACTTACTGCAGAGCAGAATAAAGAAAAAAGAATGAAAATAACTGAGGACAGTCTCAGAGACCTCTGAGACAACATTAAACACAACAATATTCGAATTATAGGGGTCCCAGAGGTAGAAGAGAAAAAGAAGGACTGAGAAAATATTTGAAGAGATTATAGTTGAAAACTTCCTTAATATAGGAAAAGAAATGGTCAGTCAAGTCCAGGAAGCACAGAGAGTCCCATACAGGATAAATCTAAGGATAAACACACCAAGACACATAATAATCAAACTGTCAAAAATTAAATACAAAGAAAACATATTAAAAGCAGCAAGGGAAAAACAACAAATAACACACAAGGGAATCCCCATAAGGTTAACAGCTGACCTTTCAGCAGATACTCTACAAGCCAGAAGGGAGTGGCAGAACATATTTAAAGTGATCAAGGAAAAAAACCTACAAGCAAGATTACTCTACCCAGCAAGGACCTCATTCAGATTAGAAATTAAAACCTTTACAGAGGAATTAAAGAGAAATTAAAACCTTTAAAGACAAGCAGAAGTTGAGAGTTCAGCACCACCAAATCAGCTTTACAACAAATGCTAAAGGAACTTTCTAGGCAAGAAACACAAGAGAAGGAAAAGACCTAGAAGAACAAACCTGAAACAATTAAGTAAATGGTAATAGGAACATACATATCGATAATTACCTTAAATGTAAATGGATTAAATGCTCTCACCAAAAGACACAGATGGATACGAAAATAGGACCCATATATATGCTGTCTATAAGAGACCCACTTCAGACCTAGGGACACATACAGACTTACAGTGAGGGGATGGAAAAAGATATTCCATGCAAATGGAAATCAGATATTCCATGCAAATGGAAATTCCATGCAAATGGAGTAGCAATTATCATATCAGACAAAATAGACTTTAAAATAAAAACTATTACAAGAGACAAAGAAGGACACTACATAATGATCAAGGGATCAATCCATGAATTGGATATAACAATTGTAAATATTTATGCATCCAACATAGGAGCACCTCAATACATAAGGTAAATACTAACAGCCATAAAAGGGGAAATCAACAGTAACACAATCATAGTAGGGGCCTTTAACACCCCACTTTCACCAATGGACAGATCATCCAAAAGGAAAATAAATAAGGAAACACACGCTTTAAATGATACATTACACAAGATGGACTTAATTGATATTTATAGGACATTCCATCCAAAAATAACAGAATACACTATTGAACATTCTCAATACACCATGACCACTCTCAAGTGTTCATGGAACATTCTTCAGGATAGATCATATATTGGGTCACAAATCTACCCTTGGTAAATTTAAGAAAATTGAAATCATATCAAGTATCTTTTCCGACCACAATGCTATGAGACTAGCTATCAATTACAGGAAAAGATCTGTAAAAACTACAAACACATGGAGGCTAAACAATACACTACTTAATAATGAAATGATCACTGAAGAAATCAAAGAGGAAATCAAAAAATACTTAGAAACAAAAGACAATGGAGACACGATGACCCAAAACCTGTGGGATACAGCAAAAGCAGTTCTAAGAGGGACGTTGATACCAATAAAATCATACCTTAGGAAACAGGAAACATCTCGACTAAACAACCTAACTTTGCACCTAAAGCGATTAGAGAAAGAAGAACAAAAAACCCTCCAATTTAGCAGAAGGCAAGAAATCATGAAGATCAGATCAGAAATAAATGGAAAAGAAATGAAGGAAAGAACAGCAAAGATCAATAAAACTAAAAGCTGGTTCTTTGAGAAGATAAATAAAATTGATAAACCATTAGCCAGACTCATCAAGAAAAAAAGGGAGAAGACTCAAATCAATAGAATTAGAAATGAAAAAGGAGATGTAACAACTGACTCTGCAGAAATACAAAAGATTTATTACAGATTACTACAAGCAACTGTATGTCAATAAAATGGAAAACCTGGAAGAAATGGACAAATTCTTAGAAATGCACAAGCTGCTGAGACTGAACAAGGAAGAAATAGAAAATATGAACAGACCAATCACAAGCACTGAAATTGAAAATGTGATTAAAAATCTTCCAACACACAAAAGCCCAGGACCAGATGGCTTCACAGGCGAATTCTATCAAACATTTAGAGAAGAGCTAACACCTATCCTTTGCAAAATCTTCCAAAAGATAGCAGAGGGAAGAACACTCCCAAACTCATTCTATGAGGCCAAAATAACCCTGATACCAAAACCAGACAAAGACGTCACAAAGAAGGAAAACTACATGCCAATAACACTGATGAACATAGATGCAAAAATCCTCAACAAAATACTAGCAAACAGAACCCAACAGCGCATTAAAAGGATCATACACCATGATCAAATGGGGTTTATTCCAGGAGTGTAAGGATTCTTCAATATATGCAAATCAATCAATGTGATACACCATATCAACAAACTGAAGGAGAAAAACCATATGATCATCTCAATAGATGCAGGGAAAGCTTTTGAAAACATTCAACACCCATTTATGATAAAAATGCTGCAGAAAGTAGGCATAGAGGGAACTTTCCTTAATATAATAAAGGTCATGTATGACAAACCCACAGCCACCATTGTTCTCAATGGTGAAAAACTGAAACCATTTCCACTAAGATCAGGAACAAGACAAGGTTGCCCACTCTCACCACTCTTATTCAACATAGTTTTGCAAGTTTTAGCCACAGCAATCAGAGAAAAAAAAGGAATCCAAATAGGAAAAGAAGAAGTAAAGCTGTCACTTGTAGGGCCTCAACTATATTTATATCCCTATTTCCCTATCGATACTTTTGAGCTTTAAGTTTTTTCGTTGGCAATAAGATAATGGAATGTCCCCGCCCTGGGCAGAAACCGCTCCGAGTAAACAAGTATGGCGGGGGATGAAACCTCAGCAAACCAGTATGGCGGGTGATAAAAATGATTAAGCCAGAGTTTAAAGGTCGCCCTAGCCAACCATAACTCATGTGACTCAACCCCCACTCCGGTAAATGTAAAGTAGGCATCCAACAGCTAACCAATCAAGGAACTAGAGCCAAGACCCCCACTCCGGTAAATGTAAAACAGGCATCCAACAGCTAACCAATCAAGGAACTAGAGTCAAGTCCCCATTCCGGTTCAGGAACAAACAAACCAATGAGGAAAAAACCCTTGATGTATCCATACTTTGTATAATAAAAACTATAAAATGTATGTAATTCCGCTTGGGGGGGTTCCTCTTCGGCCTCCTGCGTGAGGACCAAGGAACCCCGGTGCACCGGCTCTTAATAAACCTCTTGCGTGTTGCAGCGACTCTCGACTCTTGGCGGTTCTTGGGCGAGCTGGGACCCCTCAGAGACCGTTTAGGTCTACCAGATTGGGGGCTCGTCCGGGATCCCCACTCGCCCCGGGTCGCCGGAACCTCGGGAGTTGGAGGTATCAGGTAGGCCTAATTGTCTGTCTGTTCGTCTTCTGTCCTCTGTAAGCCGCCATCAGAAAGAAGCCGCGCGAACCGGTTCTCTGTGAAATCTGTATTGGACTCCTGGCTAGGCAGACGTGCCAATAGCTGGTGTCCACGGACCCTGGGGGACGCCCTGGTGGTCCATCTGGAAGGAGAGACAAATTTTGTCTCCCCTTCATCGGTCCTGGCAGGATATACAAACTGCCATCTAAATCTGAGTTGGTTGCGGTTTTAAAACGAGCTCGCGGCGGCAATATTAATGTGTGTCTTCTAAAATTTTATTGTTCTCCTGTGCTCTATCTTTCTCCTGACGGACGATAATGGGACAAACTATGACGACGTCTCTCTCTCTCACTCTAAGTCACTGGACCGAAGTTAAGTCTAGAGCCCAGCGCCGAATCCCCGCCCCGCGGTGGGGCGCGGGAAATGTGGCGTACGGAAGACCCACTCCCCGGCGCCGCTCGTGGGGGGCCCAAGTCCTTCTGATCGAGGCCCAGCCCGTGGACGGTGTGAGGCCGGTAGCGGCCCCCGGCGCGCCGGGCCCGGGTCTTCCCGGAGTCGGGTTGCTTGGGAATGCAGCCCAAAGCGGATGGTAAACTCCATCTAAGGCTAAATACCGGCACGAGACCGGTAGTCAACAAGTACCGTAAGGGAAAGTTGAAAAAAACTTTAAAGAAAGAATTCAAGAGGTAAACGGGTGGGGTCCACACAGTCCACCCGGAGGATTCAACCCGGCGGCGGGTCCGGCCGTGCCGGCGGCCCGGCGGATCTTTCCCGCTCCCCGTTCCTCCCAACCCCTCCCCCCTCGCCTCTCCCCCCCGCGTCTCCGCGGGCGGATGGGGACGGGGGGGTCGCGGGGGTAGGCGGGCGGGGCCGGGGGTGGGGCCGGCGGGGGACCGCCCCCCGGCCGACAACCGGCCGCCGCCGGGCGCATTTCCACCGCGGCGGTACGCCGCGACCATGCGCCACGACCGGCTCCGGGACGGCTGGAAAGGCCGGTGGAGAAGGTGGCTCGGGGGGGGCCCGTCGTCGTCGTCGCGGTCGTCATCGTCTCGGCGGCTGGCCAACGGCGGCGGCGCCGGCGTCGTCGGCGTCGGCGGGCCCACCCCTCCCCGAGTGTTACAGCCCCCCGACAACAGGGCTCGCCGAATCCCGGGGCCGAGGGAACCAGACCCGTCGCCGCGCTCTAACACGTGCGCTCATGCTCCACCTCCCCGGCGCCGCTCGTGGGGGGGCCCAAGTCCTTCTGATCGAGGCCCCTCCAATACTGGCCCTTTTCCTCTGCAGATCTTTGTAACTGGGAGATGCATAACCCTACTTTCTCTGAAAATCCACAGGCTCTCACTGCTTTAATAGAGTCTCTTGTCTTCTCCCACCAACCCACCTGGGACGATTGTCAACAGCTCCTCCAGACTCTCCTCACAACTGAGGAAAGACAACGGGTTCTCTTGGAGGCTAGAAAGAATGTGTTAGGCGCCAATGGGCAACCTACCCAGTTGCCTAACGAGATTGATGCCGGTTTTCCACTCGTCAGGCCGATTTGAGACTTCAATACCCCAGAAGGTAGGAGCACCTAAAGATGTATCGCCAGGCTCTGGTGGCGGGTCTCCATGGAGCGGCCAGGCGCCCCACGAATTTAGCCAAGGTAAGAGAGGTAACTCAGGGGCCCCAGGAATCACCAACCGTGTTCCTAGAACACTTAATGGAGGCTTTTAGACGGTTCACTCCTTATGATCCAACTTCTGAGGAACATAAGGCCACCATAGCAATGGCCTTTATTGACCAGGTGGCCCCTGACATTAAAAAGAAGTTACAAAGGCTGGATGGCCTACAAGGTTTCTCAATTCAGGACTTAGTAAAAGAGGCAGATAAAGTATGTAATAAGAGGGAAACAGAAGAGGAAAGGGAAGAAAGGAAACAGAGGGAACAAGAGGCCCATGAATTAAGACGGGACAAGCGGCAAGAGAGGAATTTGAATAAGATACTGGCCACTGTAGTCAGAGGAGGAAATATTAGAGACAGGAATAGACAGGAAGGGCGGACAGGAAGGCGACCATTAGACAAGGATCAATGTGCTTACTGTAAAGAAAAAGGTCACTGAGTAAGAGAATGCCCTAAAAAGAAAAATGGGGGAAAACCAACCAGAGACAAAATTTTACCCCTGGAAGAGAAAGATTAGGGAAGTCAGGGCTCGGACCCTCTCCCCGAGCCCAGGGTAACCCTGAAAGTTGAGGGGGAACCAGTTCAGTTTTTGGTGGATACTGGAGCTCAGCACTCAGTCCTCCTGCAACCAAGAGGGCCTCTCTCAGACAAGCGGTCATGGGTCCAAGGGGCTACAGGAAATAAACAATATTCTTGAACCACCCGCCAGACTGTAGATCTTGAAATGGGGCAAGTGACCCACTCATTTCTGGTCATTCCAGAATGCCCCTATCCGCTGTTGGGGAGAGACCTACTCTCCAAAGTCGGGACACAGATTCACTTCCAGCCCGAGGGACCCACCATAACGGATAGCCAGGGAAGGCTCCTCCAGATTTTAACTATGAAATTAGAAGATAAACACAGGATCTATGAGAAACCCTCACCTCCTCAAACTGATATGCAGGACTGGATGACCAGGTTCCCTCAGGCCTGGGCTGAGACTGCTGGGATGGGGATGGCAAAATACCGCCCCCCGGTGGTAATGGAACTTAAGGCTACCGCCACACCAATAACAATCCGCCAATACCCTATGAGCAAAGAGGCTCGGGACGGCATCCGTCCACATATACAGAGACTGCTGGAATTAGGAATCCTGGTGAGATGCCAATCAGCATGGAACACACCTCTCCTGCCTGTTAAGAAGCCAGGGACTAATGACTACAGGCCAGTACAGGATCTACGAGAGGTAAACAAGCAGGTAACAGACTTACACCCCACTATGCCAAATCCTTATAACCTCTTGAGTACTCTCCCACCTCAACATACTTGGTACACTGTCTTGGATCTTAAGGATGCTTTCTTTTGTTTGAGACTTTCCTCCCTCAGCCAGCCCTACTTTGCTTTCGAATGGAAGGACCCTGCCTCAGGAATAGCAGGCCAACTGACTTGGACACGCCTGCCTCAAGGATTTAAAAATTCTCCTACCATCTTCGATGAAGCGCTGCATCAGAACCTGACATCATACAGAGAATCTAACCCCCAGGTAACTCTGCTTCAATATGTTGATGATATTCTTTTATCGACAGAGACCCAAGAAGACTGCGTCAGGGAGAACTGAAAGGCTATTAACGGGACTTGAGACACTGGGATATCGGGCTTCAGCAAAGAAAACACAAATCTGTCAGCGACAGGTCAGTTACCTGGGGTATTTACTAAAAGAAGGACAGAGATGGCTCTCAAAAAACAGAAAAGACACTATGGCCCGAATACCTGCCCCTAAGAGTCCCAAACAGGTCAGAAAATTCTTGGGAACGGCTGGATTCTGCAGACTATGGATTCCGGGGTTTGCTGAACTGGCAGCCCCTCTGTACCCCCTAACCAAGAGCGGCACCCCATTCACATGGGGTGACAAGGAACAACGGGCTTTTGACCAAATTAAGAGAGCCTTGCTATCAGCCCCGGCCCTAGGGCTACCCGATGTAACTAAACCTTTTCATCTATATATGACAAAAAACAAAGGTATTACAAAGGGAATACTGACTCAAAAGCTGGGCCCTTGGAATCGCCCTGTTACATACCTATCAAAAAAATTAGACCCTGTGGCAGCTGGCTGGCCTGCCTATCTGAAAATAATTGCTGCCATGGCCACACTGATAAAAGATGCAGATAAACTGACTTTGGGACAAAATCTGACAATAACTGCACCTCATGCACTAGAAAATGTAATTCACCAACCGCCTGATAGATGGCTCACCAACGCCAGAATGACACATTATCAGACTCTGCTCCTGAATTCGGACCACATTAAATTTACTTCAGCCACGGGGCTGAACCCAGCTACTTTGCTGCCTGACCCTGACCTAGAAGGCACCACAATTATCCATGATTGTCAGGAAATACTAGCGGCAGCCCATAGAACAAGGCCCGACCTGATGGACCAGCCCCTCTCTGACGCCGCCTTCACTTAGTTCACGGATGGATTGGAACTCCTAAAATAATAGGATCTGATAATGGACCCGCCTTCGTCGCCCAGGTAAGTCAGGGTATGACCAAATACCTGGGGACTGATTGAAAATTACATTGTGCCTATAGACCCCAAAGTTCAGGACAGGTAAAAAGGATGAATAGGACTCTAAAAGAGACCTTGACTAAATTGTCCATAGAGACTGGCGGTACTGATTAGACGGTGCTCCTTCCCCTGGCCCTGTTTCGGGCCAGAAACACTCCCTCTCGCTATCACCTTACTCCTTTCAAAATTCTGTACGGGGCTCCTCCTCCTCTGCTCATATTGGGGGAAGGTGTTAGCCCAGACTGTCAAAATAATACTGATCTATATGCCAGGCTGTTGGGGCTCCAGCTGGTTCAAAAAAAAGTGTGGTCTCAATTGGCAGAGACATACCGGCCGGGGACCCCTGCAGAAGCCCATCCCTTCCAAGTCGGAAACTCTGTGTACGTCCGCCGGCATCGGACCCAGACGCTGGAACCCCACTGGAAGGGCCCCTACATCGTACTGCTCACCACTCCAACTGCAGTCAAGGTAGACGGCATAGCTGCCTGGATCCACGCCTCACACGTTAAGGCGGCCCCAACATCCACCGGAGGCTTGACCCCATTCCCAACTTCAACAACACCAGAATAGAAAGTCCAGAAAACCAACAACCCACTCAAGCTCAAGCTCCTACGATCATCCGGCTCATAATCCTAACTCTGCTGCCTCAGCTAATCGTGAGTGACTTTAGCCCTCACATGCCCCAGCGGCTGACCTGACAAGTCATCTCCCAGACTGGAGATGTGATCTGGTCGGTTAGTCACACCACACCCCCTTGGACTTGGTGGCCTGATCTGTTTCCTGATGTATGTAAGTTGACAATTGGGATGTCAGCATGGGACATGTCTGATCATTATGACCTAACTAACACCCCACATGATAACTCGGATAAAATTTTCCTCAAATTTGGGCCAGAACCTGTGACTCTTACCCTGGCTGTGCTTTTAGGGTTGGGAATGGCGGCTGGAATAGGGACAGGTGCAACAGCCCTTATCCAGCAACCTCACTATTATGATAGCCTGAGACAGGCTATGAATGTTAAACTCCGGACATTAAAAAGCTCTATAACTCAATTAAAGGAGTCACTTACTTCACTCTCTGAGGTAATGATACAAAACCGGAGGGGATTAGATCTACTATTTCTTAAAAAAGGAGGACTCTGTGCCACATTAAAAGAAGAATGTTGTTTTTATATTGATCATTCTGGGGCTATCACCAAAACTATGGACAGGCTTAGGGAGCGCCTGGACAAAAGACAACAAAAAAGAAAAAAATCAAAAAGGATGGTTCCAATCATAGTTTGACAAATCACCCTGGCTTACTACTTTAATTTCCACCTTGTTAGGACCCCTCATTATTTTGTTGCTGCTCTTAACTTTTGGACCATACATTTTAAATCGCTTGATAGCCTTTATCAAACAACATGTCAATGCAATACAAATGTTAATGCTAAGACAACAATATCAAAGCTTGCAGAAAGAGACTGAAATTTCATGATTAAAATTAGTTACAAAAAGAAAAGGGGGGAATGTAGGGCCTCAACTATACTTACACCCCTACTTCCCTATCGATACTTTTGAGCTTTAAGCTTTTTCGCTGGCAATAAGATAATGGAATGTCCCCGCCCTGGGCAGAAACCGCTCCGAGCAAACAAGTATGGCGGGGGATGAAACCTCAGCAAACCAGTATGGCGGGTGATAAAAATGATTAAGCCAGAGTTTAAAGGTCGCCCTAGCCAACCATAACTCATGTGACTCAACCCCCACTCCGGTAAATGTAAAGTAGGCATCCAACAGCTAACCAATCAAGGAACTAGAGCCAAGACCCCCACTCCGGTAAATGTAAAACAGGCATCCAACAGCTAACCAATCAAGGAACTAGAGCCAAGTCCCCACTCCGGTCCAGGAACAAACAAACCAATGAGGAAAAAACCCTTGATGTATCCAGCGACTCTCGACTCTTGGCGGTTCTTGGGCGAGCTGGGACCCCTCAGAGACCGTTCAGGTCTAACACACTCTTTTCAGATGACATGATACTAGACATAGAGAATCCTAAGGATGCTACTGGAAAACTTATAGAACTAATCAATGAATTTGGTAAAGTAGCAGGATACAAAATTAATGCACAGAAATCTCTGGCATTCTTATACACTAATGATGAAAAATCTGAGAGTGCAATTAAGAAAACACTCCCATTTACCACTGCAACACAAAGAATAAAATATCTAGGAATAAACCTACCTAAGGAGACAAAAGACCTGTATGTAGAAAACTGTAAGACCCTGATGAAAGAAATTAAAGATGATACAAATAGGTGGAGGAATATACCATGATCTTGGATTGGAAGAAACAACATTGTGAAAATGACTCTACTACCCAAAGCAATCTACAGATTCAATGAAATCCCTATCAAATTACCACTGGCATTTTTTACAGAACTAGAACAAAAAATTTCACAATTTGTATGGAAACACAAAAGACTCCGAATAGCCAAAGCAATCTTGAGAATGAAAAGTGGAGTTGGAGGAATCAGGCTCCCTGACTTCAGACTATACTACAAAGCTACAGGAATCAAGACAGTATGATACTGGCACAAAAACAGAAATATAGATCAATGGAACAGGATAGAAAAGCCAGAGATAAACCCCCACACATATGGTTACCTTATCTTTGATAAAGGAGGGAAGAATATACAGTGGAGAAAAGACAGTCTTTTCAATAAGTGGTGCTGGAAAAACTGGACAGGTTCATGTAAAAGCATGAAATTAGAACACTCCCGAACACCATACACAAAAATAAACTCAAAATGCATTAAAGACCTAAGTGTAAGGCCAGACACTATCAAACTCTTAGAGGAAAACATAGGCAGATCACTCTATGACACAAATCACAGCAAGATCCTTTTTGACCCACCTCCTAGAGAAATGGAAATAAAAACAAAAATAAACAAATGGGACCAAATGAAACTTAAAAGCTTTTGCACAGCAAAGGATACCATAAACAAGACCAAAAGACAACCCTAAGAATGGGAGAAAATATTTGCAAATGAAGCAACTGACAAACGATTAATATCCAAAATTTTTAAGCAACTCATGCAGCTCAATAACAAAAAAACAAATAACCCAATCCAAAAATGGGCAGAAGAACTAAATAGACATTTCTCCAAAGAAGATATATAGATTGCCAACAAACAGATGAAAGAATGCTCAACATCATTAATCATTAGAGAAATGCAAATCAAAACTACAATGAGATATCATCTCACACCGGTCAGATTGGCCATCATCAAAAACTCTAGAAACAATAAATGCTGGAGAGGGTGTGGAGGAAAGGGAACCTGCTTGCACTGTTGGTGGGAATGTAAGTTGATACAGCCACTATGGAGAACAGTATGGAGGTTCCTTAAAAAAGTGCAAAAAGAAGTACCATATGACCCTGCAATCCCACTACTGGGCATATACCCTGAGAAAACCATAATCCAAAAAGAGTCATGTACCAAAATGTTCATTGCAGCTCTATTTACAATAGCCAGGACATGGAAGCAACCTAAGTGTCCATCAACAGATGAATGGATAAAGAAGATGTGGCACATATATATAATGAAATATTACTCAGCCATAAAAAGAAATGAAACTGAGTTATTTGTAATGAGGTGGATAGACCTGGAGTCTGTTTTACAGAGTGAAGTAAGTCAGAAGGAGAAAAACAAATACCGTATGCTAACACATATATATGGACTCTAAGGAAAAAAAAAATGTAATGAAGAGATTAGTGGTAGGATGAGAATAAAACACAGACCTCTTAGAGCATGGACTTGAGGATATGGGGAGGGGGAAGGGTAAGGTGTGACGAAGTGAGAGAGTGGCAGGAACATATATACACTACCAAATGTAAATTAGATAGCTAGTGGGAAGCTGCCGCATAACACAGGGCGATCACTTCTGTGCTTTGTGACCACCTAGAGGGGTGGGATAGGGAGGGTGGGAGAGAGGGTGACGCAAGAGGGAAGAGATATGGGAACATATGTATATGTATAACTGATTCACTTTTTTGTAAAGGAGAAAGTAACACACCATTGTAAAACAGTTATATTCAAATAAAGATGTTAAAATAAATAAATAAATAAATAATAAATACACATGAACTCTGTTAGTTTCCAAAGACTGAATGCCTTCTACATCACTGTCCATAAAATAAGACCCTACTCAAAAAAGCAATTGGGAAAAAAATAACAAATCATGATGAAGTAACAAAACTTATATGTCCATATAGGTAACAAAACATAAATGCCCAAGTCAAAATGAATTAGGACAAGTTTAGAGTATTCAGAATTTCATGGGATGCTTATGTTTGCTTCTACAACTAAATTTCAAGATTGAAGAAATTGTTGGCTTTCCATTCAATTTACTGCATGTGCTAAGAGGTTATAACATTTTTTTAAGTTTTCATGAGTCAGGCAAAATAAGAAAATAAGGAGAACATGCATAAATCAAATAGAGATATCTGGGGAGAAGAGTCTAGATAAAAAAATAGAAACTTTTTCTTTAAGGTAAAACAGAATTTCAAAGTCATGAAACCCAAGAGAAAAAAAATAGGGCATATTTATCAAACATTTCAAAAACATGATTTATTTTTACTATGCAGAAAAGTAAAATATGCACTTTGGTTAATAAGATGCTCATAATTGGGTAATATAACTACAATTCCCAGTGGGTGTACAGCAGTGAATTTCAAATGGCAATACATTTTGCTCTGGAACTCTGGACTACATTTGATGTTTGCTGAAATAGTTTGTTATAATTAATATCACTGCAGTGAATGTCAAGGGAATTAATAATGATTAGTCTCTGATTATAAAGAACTGTCTATCACCATTATTATACTAACATTAAAAAACATCTTGTTTTTTATTAAAGCACTTGTTTTTGAAATGTCAATAGCAATCTGTAAATCAATTAGTTGCATTTTTCAGCAGCAAGGATCATATATAGGTCACTGTTTTTCTCGGTGGATCTGTGTTCTGTAAGTATGTTATTCAGGCAGATGATCAATTTAAAAAGAGTGAAATTCTTTAAATAAGATCTTGACATTACCAATTACCCTGTGTGGACTTATGCCTATAATTACCTAAATAAATTGGAAACTAGTTTTGATATTTGAAATGTAGAGTGTATCACTGGTTATGGTTTAATCTAGGACAAAATTTGTACTTAAAATAAAAGACACTTTGGCCTTTGTTAAATGTCATAGTATTTTTCCAAATTTACAAAACAATTATTTATGAAAATTAAATCACTGAAGCCCTGAATATTACCCGTTTCTTTGTCAATTTGAAAATTTTTAAAGGGTTAAAATTTGTGAGCAAAACGTCTTACACAATAGTTAAATTTTTGAAGATTTAAAATTATCATTTTTTTCACATCTTTATTGGAGTATAACTGTTTTAAAATGGTGTGTTAGTTTCTGCTTTACAACAAAGTGAATCAGTTATACATATACATATGTTCCCATATCTCTTCCCTTTTGCATCTCCCTCTTTCCCACCCTCCCTCCCACCTCTCTAAGTGGTCAAAAAGCACTGAGTTGATCTCCTGTGCTATGTGGATGCTTCCCACTAGCCATCTATTTTACATTTGGTAGTGTATATATGTCCATGCCACTCTCACACTTTGTCAAAGCTTACATTTCCCCCTCCCCATATCCTCAAGTCCATACTCTAGTAGGTCTGTGTTTTATTCCCGTCCTACCCCTAGTCGCTTCATGACATTTTTTTTCTTAGAGTCCAAATATATGTGTTAGCATATGGTATTTACTTATCTCCTTCTGACTTACTTCACTCTGTATGACAGACTCCAGGTTTATCCAACTCATTACAAATAACTCAGTTTCATTTCTTTTTATGGCTGGGTAATATTCCATTGCATATATGTGTCACATCTTCTTTATCCATTCATCTGTTGATGGACATTTAGGCTGCTTCCATGTCCTGGCTATTGTAAATAGAGCTGCAATAAACATTTTGGTACATGTCTCTTTTTGAATTATGGTTTTCTCAGGGTATATGCCCAGTAGTGGGATTGCAGGGTCATATGGTACTTCTTTTTGCACTTTTTTAAGGAACCTCCATACTGTTCTCCATAGTGGCTGTATCAACTTACATTCCCACCAACAGTGCAAGCAGGTTCCCTTTCCTCCACACCCTCTCCAGCATTTATTGTTTCTAGAGTTTTTGATGATGGCCAATCTGACCGGTGTGAGATGATATCTCATTGTAGTTTTGATTTGCATTTCTCTAATGATTAATGATGTTGAGCATTCTTTCATCTGTTTGTTGGCAATCTATATATCTTCTTTGGAGAAATGTCTATTTAGTTCTTCTGCCCATTTTTGGATTGGGTTATTTGTTTTTTTGTTATTGAGCTGCATGAGTTGCTTAAAAATTTTGGATATTAATCGTTTGTCAGTTGCTTCATTTGCAAATATTTTCTCCCATTCTTAGGGTTGTCTTTTGGTCTTGTTTATGGTATCCTTTGCTGTGCAAAAGCTTTTAAGTTTCATTTGGTCCCATTTGTTTATTTTTGTTTTTATTTCCATTTCTCTAGGAGGTGGGTCAAAAAGGATCTTGCTGTGATTTGTGTCATAGAGTGATCTGCCTATGTTTTCCTCTAAGAGTTTGATAGTGTCTGGCCTTACACTTAGGTCTTTAATGCATTTTGAGTTTATTTTTGTGTATGGTGTTCGGGAGTGTTCTAATTTCATGCTTTTACATGAACCTGTCCAGTTTTTCCAGCACCACTTATTGAAAAGACTGTCTTTTCTCCACTGTATATTCTTCCCTCCTTTATCAAAGATAAGGTAACCATATGTGTGGGGGTTTATCTCTGGCTTTTCTATCCTGTTCCATTGATCTATATTTCTGTTTTTGTGCCAGTATCATACTGTCTTGATTCCTGTAGCTTTGTAGTATAGTCTGAAGTCAGGGAGCCTGATTCCTCCAACTCCACTTTTCATTCTCAAGATTGCTTTGGCTATTCGGAGTCTTTTGTGTTTCCATACAAATTGTGAAATTTTTTGTTCTAGTTCTGTAAAAAATGCCAGTGGTAATTTGATAGGGATTTCATTGAATCTGTAGATTGCTTTGGGTAGTAGAGTCATTTTCACAATGTTGTTTCTTCCAATCCAAGATCATGGTATATTCCTCCACCTATTTGTATCATCTTTAATTTCTTTCATCAGGGTCTTACAGTTTTCTACATACAGGTCTTTTGTCTCCTTAGGTAGGTTTATTCCTAGATATTTTATTCTTTGTGTTGCAGTGGTAAATGGGAGTGTTTTCTTAATTGCACTCTCAGATTTTTCATCATTAGTGTATAAGAATGCCAGAGATTTCTGTGCATTAATTTTGTATCCTGCTACTTTACCAAATTCATTGATTAGTTCTATAAGTTTTCCAGTAGCATCCTTAGGATTCTCTATGTCTAGTATCATGTCATCTGAAAAGAGTGACAGCTTTACTTCTTCTTTTCCTATTTGGATTCCTTTTTTTTCTCTGATTGCTGTGGCTAAAACTTGCAAAACTATGTTGAATAAGAGTGGTGAGAGTGGGCAACCTTGTCTTGTTCCTGATCTTAGTGGAAATGGTTTCAGTTTTTCACCATTGAGAACAATGGTGGCTGTGGGTTTGTCATACATGACCTTTATTATATTAAGGAAAGTTCCCTCTATGCCTACTTTCTGCAGCATTTTTATCATAAATGGGTGTTGAATGTTTTCAAAAGCTTTCCCTGCATCTATTGAGATGATCATATGGTTTTTCTCCTTCAGTTTGTTGATATGGTGTATCACATTGATTGATTTGCATATATTGAAGAATCCTTACACTCCTGGAATAAACCCCATTTGATCATGGTGTATGATCCTTTTAATGCGCTGTTGGGTTCTGTTTGCTAGTATTTTGTTGAGGATTTTTGCATCTATGTTCATCAGTGTTATTGGCATGTAGTTTTCTTTCTTTGTGACGTCTTTGTCTGGTTTTGGTATCAGGGTGATGGTGGCCTCATAGAATGAGTTTGGGAGTGTTTCTCCCTCTGCTATCTTTTGGAAGAGTTTGAGAAGGATAGGTGATAGCTCTTCTCTAAATGTTTGGTAGAATTCGCCTGTGAAGCCATCTGGTCCTGGGCTTTTGTGTGTTGGAAGATTTTTAATCACATTTTCAATTTCAGTGCTTGTGATTGGTCTGTTCATATTTTCTATTTCTTCCTGGTTCAGTCTCGGCAGGCTGTGCATTTCTAAGAATTTGCCCATTTCTTTCAGGTTGTCCATTTTATTGGCATACAGTTGCTTGTAGTAATCTGTAATAAATCTTTTGTATTTCTGCAGAGTCAGTTGTTACATCTCCTTTTTCATTTCTAATTCTATTGGTTTGAGTCTTCTCCCTTTTTTTCTTGATGAGTCTGGCTAATGGTTTATCAATTTTATTTATCTTCTCAAAGAACCAGCTTTTAGTTTTATTGATCTTTGCTATTGTTTCCTTCATTTCTTTTTCATTTCTGATCTGATCTTTATGATTTCTTTCCTTCTGCTGAATTTGAGATATTTTTGTTTTTCTAATTGCTTTAGGTGCAAAGTTAGGTTGTTTAGTCGAGATGTTTCCTGTTTCTTAAGGTAAGATTTTTGCTGTAAACTTCCCTCTTAGAACTGCTTTTGCTGCTTCCCATAGGTTTTGGTTCATCATGTCTCCATTGTCATTTGTTTCTAAGTACTTTTTATTTCCTCTTTGATTTCTTCAGTGATCACTTCGTTATTAAGTAGTGTATCATTTAGCCTCCTTGTGTTTGTAGTTTTTACAGATCTTTTCCTGTAATTGATATCTAGTCTCATAGCATTGTGGTCGGAAAAGATACTTGATATGATTTCAATTTTCTTAAATTTATCAAGGCTAGATTTGTGACCCAAGATATGATCTATCCTTAAGAGTTTTCCATGAGCACTTGAGAAAAATGTGTATTCTGTTATTTTTGGATGGAATGTCCTATAAATATCAATTAAGTCCATCTTGTGTAATGTATCATTTAAAGCTTGTGTTTCCTTATTTATTTTCCTTTTGGATGATCTGTCCATTGGTGAAAGTGGGGTATTAAAGCCCCCTACTATGATTGTGTTACTGTTGATTTCCCCTTTTTATGGCTGTTAGTATTACCTTATGTATTGAGGTGCTCCTATGTTGGGTGCATAAATATTTACAATTGTTATATCTAATTCATGGATTGATCCCTTGATCATTATGTAATGTCCTTCTTTGTTTCTTGTAATAGTTTTTATTTTAAAGTCTATTTTGTCTGATATGAGAATTGCTACTCCAGCTTTCTTCTGATTTCCATTTGCATGGAATACCTTTTTCCATCCCCTCACTTTAAGTCTGTATGTGTCCCTAGGTCTGAAGTGGGTCTCTTGTAGACAGCATATATATGGGTCCTGTTTTTGTATCCATTCAGCCAGTCTGTGTCTTTTGGTGGGAGCATTTAATCCATTTACATTTAAGGTAATTATCAATATGTATGTTCCTATTACCATTTATTTAATTGTTTCAGGTTTGTTCTTGTAGTTCTTTTCCTTCTCTTGTATTTTTTGCATAGAGAAGTTCCTTTAGCATTTGTTGTAAAGCTGGTTTCATGGTGCCAAACTCTCTCAGCTTTTGCTTGTCTGTGAAGGTTTTTTTTAAACATCTTTATTTGAGTATAACTGTTTTACAATAGTGTGTTAGTTTCTCCTTTACAACAAAGTGAATCAGTTATACATCTACATATGTTCCCATAACTCTTCCCTCTTTTGTCAACCTCCCTCCCACCCTCCCTATCCCACCCCTCTTGGTGGTCACAAAGCACAGAGGCAAACTCCCTGTGCTATGCTGCAGCTTCCCACTAGCTATCTAATTTACATTTGGTAGTGTGTATATGTCCCTGCCAATCTCTCACATCGTCACAGCTTACCCTTCCCCCTCCCCATATCCTCAAGTCCATGCTCTAGTAGGTCTGAGTTTTATTCCCATCCTACCATTAATCTGTTCATGACATTTTTTTTTTAGATTCCATATATATGTGTTAGCATATGGTATTTGTTTTTATCCTTCTGACTTACTTCACTCTGTATGACAGACTCCAGGTCTATCCACCTCATTACAAATAACTCAGTTTCATTTCTTTTTATGGCTGAGTAATATTCCATTGTATATATGTGCCATATCTTCCTTATCCATTAATCTGTTAATGGACACTTAGGTTGCTTCCATGTCCTGGCTATCATAAATAGAGCTGCAATAAACATTTTGGTACATGACTCTTTTTGAATTATGGTTTTCTCAGGGTATATGCCCAGTAGTGGGATTTCTGGGTCATATGGTAGTTCTATTTGTAATTTTTTAAGGAACCTCCATACTGTTCTCCATAGTGGCTGTATCATTTTACATTCCCACCAACAGTGCAACAGTGTTCCCTTTTCTCCACACCCTCTCCAGCATTTATTGTTTCTAGAGTTTTGGATGATGGCCAATCTGACCAGTGTGAGATGATATCTCATTGTACTTTTGATTTGCATTTCTCTAATGATTAATGATGTTGAGCATTCTTTCATGTGTTTGTTTGCAATCTGTATATCTTCTTTGGAGAAATGTCTATTTAGTTCTTCTGCCCATTTTTAGATTGCGTTGTTTGTTTTTTTGTTATTGAGCTGCCTGTGTTGCTTATAAATTTTGGATATTAATCCTTTTCCGCTGCTTCATTTGCAAATATTTTCTCCCATTCTTAGGGTTGTCTTTTGGTCTTGTTTATGGTATCCTTTGCTGTGCAAAAGCTTTTAAGTTTCATTATTTCCCATTTGTTTATTTTTGTTTTTATTTCCATTTCTCTAGGAGATGGGTCAAAAAGGATCTTGCTGTGATTGATGTCATAGAGTGTTCTGCCTATGTTTTCCTCTAAGAGTTTGATAGTGTCTGGACTTACATTTAGGTCTTTAACCCATTTTGAGTTTATTTTTGTGTATGGTGTTAGGAAGTGTTCTAATTTCATACTTCTACAGGTAGCTGTCCAGTTTTCCCAGCACCACTTATTGAAGAGGCTGTCTTTTCTCCACTGTATATCCTTCCCTCCTTTATCAAAGATAAGGTGACCATATGTGTGTGGGTTTATCTCTGGGCTTTCTATCCTGTTCCATTGATCTATATTTCTGTTTTTGTGCCAGTACCATACTGTCTTGATTACTGTGGCCTTGTAGTATAGTCTGAAGTCAGGGAGCCTGATTCCTCCAGCTCCATTTATCATTCTCCAGACTGCTTTGGCTATTCGGGGTCTTTTGTGTTTCCATACAAGTTGTGAAATTCTTTGTTCTAGTTCTGTAAAAAATGCCAGTGGTAATTTGATAGGGATTGCATTGAATCTGTAGATTGCTTTGGGTAGTAGAGTCATTTTCACAATGTTGATTCTTCCAATCCAAGAACATGGTATATTTCTCCACCTATTTGTATGATCTTTAATTTCTTTCATCAGTGTCATAGTTTTCTGCATACAAGTCTTTTGTCTCCTTAGGTAGGTTTATTCCTAGATATTTTATTCTTTGTGTTGCAGTGGTAAATGGGAGTGTTTTCTTAATTGCACTCTCAGATTTTTCATCATTAGTGTATAAGAATGCCAGAGATTTCTGTGCATTAATTTTGTATCCTGCTACTTTACCAAATTCATTGATTAGTTCTAGTAGTTTTCTGGGAGCATCCTTAGTATTCTCTATGTATAGTATCATGTCATCTGCAAACAGTGACAGCTTTACTTCTTCTTTTCCTATTTGGATTCCTTTTATTTCTTTATTTTCTCTGATTTCTGTGGCTAGAACTTCCAAAACTAGGTTGAATACGAGTGGTGAGAGTGGGCAACCTTGTCTTGTTCCTGATCTTAGTGGAAATGTTTTCAGTTTTTCACCATTGAGAACAATGCTGACTGTGGGTTTGTCATATATTGCCTTTATTATATTGAGGAAAGTTCCCTCTATGCCTACTTTCTGCAGGGTTTTTATCATAAATGGGTGTTGAATTTTGTCAAAAGCTTTCTCTGCATCTATTGAGATGATCATATGGTTTTTCTCCTTCAGTTTGTTGATATGGTGTATCACGTTGATTGATTTGCGTATATTGAAGAATCCTTGCATTCCTGGAATAAACCCCACTTGATCATGGTGTATGATCCTTTTAATGCGCTGTTGGGTTCTGTTTGCTAGTATTTTTTTGAGGATTTTTGCATCTATGTTCATCAGTGATATTGGCCTATAGTTTTCTTTCTTTGTCACGTCTTTGTCTGGTTTTGGTATCAGGGTGATGGAGGCCTCATAGAATGAGTTTGGGAGTTTTCTTCCCTCTGCTATCTTTTGGAAGAGTTTGAGAAGGATAGGTGTTAGCTCTTCTCTAAATGTTTGATATAATTCGCCTGTGAAGCCATCTGGTCCAGGGCTTTTGTTTTTTGGAAGATTTTTAATCACAGTTTCAATTTCAGTGCTTGTGATTGGTCTGTTCCTATTTTCTATTTCTTCCTGGTTCAGTCTTGGCAGGTTGTGCTTTTCTAAGAATTTGTCCATTTCTTCCAGGTTGTCCATTTTATTGGCATAGAGTTGCTTGTAGTAATCTCTAATAATCTTTTGTATTTCTGCAGAGTCAGTTGTTACATCTCCTTTTTCATTTCTAATTCTACTGATTTAAGTCTTCTCCCTTTTTTTCTTGATGAGTCCGGCTAATGGTTTATCAATTTTATTTATCTTCTCAAAAAACCAGCTCTTACTTTTATTGATCTTTGCTATTGTTTCCTTCATTTCTTTTTCATTTATTTCTGATCTTATCTTTATGATTTCTTTCCTTCTGCTAAATTTGGGGGTTTTTTTGTTCTTCCTTCTCTAATTGCTTTAGGTGCAAAGTTAAGTTGTTTATTCGAGATGCTTCCTGTTTCTTAAGGTATGATTGTATTGCTATAAACTTCCCTCTTAGAACTGCTTTTGCTGTATCCCATAGGTTTGGGGCCGTTGTGTCTCCATTGTCATTTGTTTCTAAGTACTTTTTGATTTCCTCTTTGATTTCTTCAGTGATCACTTCGTTATTAAGTAGTGTATTGTTTAGCCTCCATGTGTTTGTAGTTTTTACAGATCTTTTCCTGTAATTGATATCTAGTATCATAACATTGTGGTCAGAAAAGATACTTGATACGATTTCAATTTTCTTAAATTTGCCAAGGCTAGATTTGTGACCCAAGATATGATCTATCCTGGAGAATGTTCCATGGGCACTTGAGAAAAATGTGTATTCTGTTGTTTTTGGATGGAATGTCCTATAAATATCAAGTAAATCCATCTTGTATAATGCATCATTTAAAGCTTGTGTTTCCTTATTTATTTTCATTTTGGATGATCTGTCCATTGGTGACAGTGGGGTGTTAAAGTCCCCTACTATGATTGTGTTACTGTCAATTTTCCCCTTTTATGGCTGTTAGTATTTGCCTTATGTATTGAGGTGCTCTTATGTTGGGTGCATAAATATTTACAATTGTTATATCTTCTTCATGGATGGATCCCTTGATCATTATGTAGTGTCCTTCTTTGTCTCTTGTAATAGTTTTTATTTTAAA
This sequence comes from Kogia breviceps, assembly GCF_026419965.1. Lineage (NCBI taxonomy): Eukaryota > Metazoa > Chordata > Mammalia > Artiodactyla > Physeteridae > Kogia > Kogia breviceps. The sequence goes on from NC_081328.1 coordinate 30,526,307, forward strand.
GTCTATTTTGTCTGATATGAGAATTGCTACTCCAGCTTTCTTCTGCTTTCCATTTGCATGGAATATCTTTTTCCATCCCCTCACTTTCAGCCTGTAAGTGTCCCTAGGTCTGAAGTGGGTCTCTTGTAGACAGCATATATATGGGTCCTGTTTTTGTATCCATTCAGCCAGTCTGTGTCTTTTGGTGGGAACATTTAATCCATTTACATTTAAGGTAATTATCGATATGTATATTCCTATTACCATTTACTTAATTGTTTCAGGTTGTTCTTGTAGGTCTTTTCCTTCTCTTATGTTTCTTGCCTAGAGAAGTTCCTTTAGCTTTTGTTGTAAAGCTGGTTTGGTGGTGCTGAACTCTCTCAGCTTTTGCTTGTCTGTAAAGGTTTTAATTTCTCCATCAAATCTGAATGAGATCCTTGCTGGATATAGTAATCTTGGTTGTAGGTTTTTCTCCTTCATCTTTTTAAATATGTCCTGCCACTCCCTTCTGGCTTGCAGAGTTTCTGCTGAAAGATCAGCTGTTAACCTTATGGGGATTCCCTTATGTGTTATTTGTTGTCTTCCCCTGGGTGCTTTTAATATGCTTTCTTTGTATTTAACTTTTCATAGTTTGATTAAGATGTGTCTTGGCATGTTTCTCCTTGGATTTATCCTGTATGGGACTCTCTGTGCTTCCTGGGCTTGATTGACTATTTCCTTTCCTATATTAGGGAAGTTTTCAACTATAATGTCTTCAAATATTTTCTCAGTCCCTTTCTTTTTCTCTTCTTCCTCTGGGACCCCTGTAATTTGAATTCTGGTGTGTTTAGTGTTGTTCCAGATGTCTCTGACACTGTCCTCAGTTCTTTTCATTCTTTTATCTTTATTCTGTTCTGCAGTAGATATTTCCACTATTTTATCTTCCAGGTCACTTATCCATTGTTCTGCCTCAGTTATTCTGCTATTGATCCCATCTAGAGTATTTTTAATTTCATTTATTTTGTTGCTCATCGTTGCTTGCTTCCTCTTTAGTTCTTCTAGGTCCTTGTGAAATTTTTCTTGCATTTTGTCTATTCTATTTCCAAGATTTTGTATCATACTTACTATCATTATTCTGAATTCTTTTTCAAGTAGACTGCCTATTTCCTCTTCATTTGTTAGGTCTGGTTGATTTTTTACATTGCTCCTTCATCTGCTGTGTGTTTTTCTGTTTTTTCATTTTGCTTACTGTGTTTGGGTCTCCTTTTTGAAGCCTGCAAGTTTGTAGTTCCCGTTGTTTTTGTTGTCTGTCTCCAGTGGCTACGGTTGGTTCAGTGGGTTGAGTAGGTTTTCTGGTTGGGAGGACTAGTGCCTCTGTTCTGGTGTATGAGGCTGTATGTTGTCTTTCTGGTGGGCAGGTCCACGTCTGGTGGTGTGTTTGGGGATGTTGGTGGCCTTATTATCATTTTAGGCAGCCTCTCTGCTAATGGATGTGGCTGTAGTCCTTTCTTGCTACTTGTTGCGCATAGGGTGTCCAGCACTGTAGGTTGCTGGTCCTTGAGTGAAGCTGGGTCTTGGTGTTGAGATGGAGATCTCCTGGAGATTTTCGTCATTTGATATTACATGGAGCTGGGAGGTCTCTTGTGTACCAGTGTCCTGAAGTTGGTTCTCCCACCTCAGAGACACAGCTCAGATGCCTGGCTGGGACACCAAGAGCCTTTAATCCACACGACTCAGAATAAAAAGGAGAAAAAAAAAAAGAAAAGAAATTAAGGAGGGAAGGAAGGAAAGAAAGAAATAAGGAAGCAAGGAAGGAAGAAATGACGCAAGGAAGGAAGGAAGAAAGGGAGGAAGAAATGAAGGAAGGAAGCTAGAAATGAAGGAAGCAAAGAAGGAAGAAAGCAAGGAAGGAAGGAAGGAAGGAAGGAAAGAAGGATGGAAGGAAGGAAGAAAGCAAGAAAGGAAGGAAGGAAGGAAGAAAGGAAGGAAGGAAGAAATGAAGGAAAGAAGGAAGGAAGCAAGAAAGGAAGGATGAAAGGAGGGAGGGAAGGAAGAAAGGAAGGAAGAAAGGAAGGAAGGAAAGAAGGAGGAGTGGGAGAAAGGGAGGAAGGAAGGGAGGAAGAAAAGAAGGAAGGAAGGAAGGGAGGGAGGAAGGGAGGAAGGAAGGGAGGAAGAAAGGAGGGAAGAAGGAAGAAAGAAAGGAAGGAAGAAAGAAAGATGATAAAATAAAGTAGGATTAAATGGTTATTAAAATAAAAAAATAATTATTAAAAAGAAAAAGTTTATTTAAAAAAAAACGGTTCAGTCAGATCCCTAGGACAAATGGTGAAAGCAAAGCTATACAGACAAAATCTCACACAGCAGCACACATATACACACTCACAAAAGAGAAAAAGGGGAAAATAATAATATATCTTGCTCCCAAAGTCCACCTCCTCAACTTGGGATGATTCGCTGTCTCTTCAGGTATTCCACAGATGCAGGGCACTTCAAGCTGATTGTGGAGCTTCAATCCACTGCTTCTGAGGCTGCTGGGAGAGACCTCCCCCTCTCCTTAAAATTATCATTGATATTATAAACCTGGACACCTGAACAAAGTTAAAAGTGATTGCAAGACAATGGTACATTTAAGAAAAAAAAAAAGCATTTGAGAATATTGAATGATTATTAAACCCCAGAGAACAAAACATTTGGGGTTTAAAGAAGATAATTATGCTTAGATGGTATATGAAAAAGATGGAAGCATTCTTTTCACATTTTCAAGGAGTCAGCTGGCCAACAGAGGATAATTTACTTCTTTCTTTCAATACAAGATGAAGCATGTGAAATGTGCATCAGATTTTGCTGTAGTGTAAACCCATCTGTCTTTATCAAGTTCTTAAGAAAGGAATAACAGAAACAGAGCTTTGAAGCTTCAGTACAATATGATTTGAGATCTGTAAAGAAGACAAACTACCAGCCTATGGTTCTCTTGAGTGGGCCATGAAAAGAACTTTTAATACAATAAGCAGAGTAAAGATACTATACACCTGACATGAAAACAAACACAGGACTTTTATTATTTCTTTCTTTATTTTCCTGTTTAATAAATCCTTTTAAAAAAAGATACTTGTTTTTTAGAATTCTACTCACACATCATTCATTATATTTTCATTTTGACATCAGTTGGAATCTTTTAAAGAATAATAGTAAAACCAGGCAAAAAAAATAACTTTTGGTAGGAAAATCAGCTACAACAAATTTCTAGCCACTCTTAAGGAAACCTAGGTCTTTTATGCTGCTATTCTTTTGCTAGTTATTGTTTCTGATTTCTGGAGTATTTGGAATCCTGGAATGAAAAACCGATTTTTGGATTTTGTTTCCTTTTTCTCTTCTTAAAGTTTAATTTCAAATGTTTCCTGTCCTAATAATTCTCCCTAATCTCTCCTTAGGGAAGCCTCTGCATTTGAGTGTATTTGACACTTCATATTTGTTTTAGAATTATTTGTTCATGCCTCTGTATCTGTTCACTTGACTCAGGGTTAGAAGTTCTGATCACATTTTCATTTTAGTATCTCAGACATACTAGGCCCTAGCCTCTGTTTACTGAATGAAACAGTTTCTCAAATTCATGTTACCAAACTCAGGTTTGACTGCTCAATGTTGAAAGTCAATACTTGAGAGACAAGTTCTAGTAAGAACAAAAAGTTTGCTTTATTCAGGAGGCCAGCAACCTGGGGAGAAGGTAGACTCATGTCCCGGAACCAACTCCCAAGATTTTGCTCAGCCATAAAAGTTTTCAAAGGGAAAAAGGGGAAGTGATCTCAGTTAATCATTGTGGTAAGGGGTCATATTCTTCCCTATCTCCCACTGCATGCAGGTTTGTTGATTCCTTGTGATCTTTCTTTAGATTATATCTTGTTCACACAGTTTGCTCATGAGATTACTGAAGAGGAATCTGGGGAAATGATCTAGTCATCTGTTAATTACTTATTCTTCATTTCTACTTCTTTAATCTAAGGAAAGGATCAACAGGTTAAGCAAGACTTTGTGTGATCATAAGATTTGAAAGGAGTGCTTGGACCAGAGATGAATAGCAGAGCATGGAGAAGCACCTGGTGTAAAAATTAAGTTAAAGATAGCTTTGATAAAGTGATAAGACAAAAGATGTCCTGCAGAGAACTGCTTCCTGCAAAGAGCTGCCTGCAAAGATCTGCTTACAAATCCCTACTGTCAGACATCATTCTATTTCTATGGGATTATGGGTGAAGGTTTGTCTTCTGTAACTTCTTCATGCTGACATAGGGTGCCATATTCTTAGAGTGGAAGATGTCAACATGGGTCTGTAGCAAGTCTTTGCTGACAATTTAGTTTCCCTATTACATGTATGGACAGAACAAGCCACAATTATTTTGATACCCACAAAGATACAAATTATTATAAGCAATAGTGTTAATTCCATTCCCTTGAGGCAAGTTCTTCGAACTGTGTTAGCCATAGATTCAGTACTGCTAAGATGGAGCAGCTTATGTCATGGCTACTGTCTGGTCATGATGCAGTTAGCTCTTTCCCTCTGGTGGCAGTTATAGTTTCTGTAAAACAATTCAGGAATGTCCATCAGACACTGAAAGATTCTGTGACTCTATTGTCCTAATTATTAACTCTTTGAACCTGCTTTTTTTTTGAACCAGGGGAAGACTGGGAGAATTCAGCTACAAACAAGAGGCATAGGTCATGGAGGGACTTTCATACTTGGGAGGGCCCCACAGGCTTCTGCTCAGTTTCATTCAGAATAGTTTAGCAGTAATTCAAATAATTTAAAAAAATTATGCCCTAGAAAGACTGAATTTTTAAAGTTTTAATTTTTAAAATTTGCCTTAGTTATTTTATAATAGATAATAAAGAAGTAAAATAGTGGTTCTCAAATCTCTTGGTCTCAAAAAAGCTTTACATTCTTAAATTTAATTGACAACTCCAAAGCCTTTTGTTTATATGAGTTATGTCTATTGATATTTACCATATGAGAAATTAAGACTGAGAAGTCATTAAAAAACAAGAAAAACAAAACTCACTCTTTAGAATGATGATGTCATCACATAACACATGGTCTCTGAGGAGCTCCACTCTATGTTCATGAAAGAATGAGGATGAAAAATATAATAATTTAGGATTATTGTGAAAGTGATTTAGCTTTCTGGAACTTCACAATATGGCTTTAGAAACCCCTTAGTGTTCCTAGATCATGCTTTGAAATTATTGTAATAGGCTAATAAAGCTAATAGATAATATCTAATATTTTTATATTGTTTTATAGTTTCACAGTGCTCTTGTATGCATTATCTCATGTGGTATTCATAAAAACTCAGAAAAAAAAATATATATATTACAAACTGGGAAATCAAGGTTTTGGCTAAACAACTTCCCAAAGACACACTATAAGGATCAAAACCAAATTTTAAATGAAGGTTACTGACTCCTATTCTTTATCCTTCATATGACATTAAAGAGAACCTTTCACTATGATCTTGGGGAGAGTTTTATGATATTAATGAGCAGGATTTTTTTTTAATTTGTTAAATTTATTCTCAGTTTCCCTCATTTTATTCTTTGGGTTATAACTGAATGCTGCCTTTCTTTCTTTCCTTCTTTCTTTCTTTCTTTCTTTCTTTCTTTCTTTCTTTCTTTCTTTCTTTCTCTCTTTTCTTTTCTTTTCTTTTAACATTTTCTTACTTTTTGACACTACAACATGCTCCAGGTTCATCCTTAATTTTCTGTGCCATAAGCACTAGCATCAGCCATTTCTCCAATGTGCTCTGGCTTTTTGATTGATAATAATGTTTAAAAACCAAGATCCAGGTACCAGGTTCGGTTCATTTGTTTCTACTGAATGATCACTGGTTCTAGGTTTCTGGAGCCAACATAGCTGTATGTATCCATATGTTTATATGAACATGGTGCCTGATTGTATATGGTGGTAGGTTTCCAGGCTAACCTACACAAACATAATAAGCCCTGGTGCAGGATTTAGGACCCACCTCCCTGTTCAAAAGCCTAATTCATAATACTATCATTTTTCATTGAGTTTTATTACCTTTAGCAGTACAATTGCTAATATTAAATAAAATTTTTCATTTTAGAAAGTACTTACACATGTATCATATAGTTCCCTTTCCAGGAAAGTTTTGATGGCAAGATGGTTGAAAACATTCCTGATGAGCTAATAAATGTGTGATTCATGCTTACAAAGCTAGTTTATATTACCTTGGCTTTTTGAAAAAAAAAAGTTTTGGTTCTTGTTATCCATGATCACTCTGAAGAATGAACCTTAGATCTGAGAATATTCTTGGACCTTCAACTCAGTAGAAGGAAGATCCTGGTGATCATTGGAGCTCATCCTATGAAATATCGAAATCCCCTCGTTAGTAGTCAATGAACACAATAAGCAGCACTTCTGAGCACAGACATTAAAGCAAAAAGCTTTGCTCAAAATTCTCATCTCCTTGCAGATCACAATGAATATCAATGATGAAAAAAATATAGCATAGTAAATTGCAAACGGACCTCAAAAATCATCTGGTTTGATTCTGTCACTTTACAAATGAGGAACCTGAAGTTCCTCATTTGTTTGTCTATGGGCTGGGAGTAGATCCTGTGTTTCCTGCCTCCTTGGGTAGTTGTAGATATTTAAATCAGACCCTATAAACAGAATTTTCAAGTGTCTCTTCCAGTTTATCACTCACAAAATAGCAATATTCTTATAGGATAGGGATTCCATTAGATGTCTCCATGTCATTGTCAGGCTGCTTGGAAAATATGCAAGATAATGCTTATGATAGGGAAGCCAGAGGCCCTGATGGATTAACATATGTGGAACAAATTTCAGTTTATTTCAATAGCACAGAAAGTGGTATTTGTAAATATCCTGATATAATTTTGGTGTGATTCAATTAATTTTAGGTGTGTATATATAGGCATAGATTATCTAAGTTTTTATACTCAAGTATTTATTTAAGAGTAAAATGAGGACTTCCCTGGTGGCACAGTGGTTGAGAATCCGTCTGCTGATGCAGGGGACACGGGTTCGTGCCCTGGTCCGGGAAGATCCCATATGCCGCGGAGCAGCTGGGCCCATGAGCCATGGCCGCTGAGCCTGCGTGTCCGGAGCCTGCGCTCCACAAAGGGAGAGGCCACAACAGTGAGAGGCCCACGTATCACACACACACACAAAAAAGTAAAATGAGAGTTACAGAAGTTTTTATAAGAATGTGCCAAAGAGGAAGGAGAGAACAAAGGAGCAGAGTAATTCATGGAGAAACATATGGGCACAAAAAATAACTCTCCAGAGACAAAAAGGATTTAAAGGAAGAAAGAAATATGTCCACAAAGTAAATTTCATTTTTGTCACTTCTGCTGAACAATCAAGAATTTAGTGATGGTGAGTCACAAGCTGAAAAACCATATAAGCAGCCAGAAATAATAGCATAAGTCATCAAATCTTGAAAGTCCATACCTGACTTTGACCAAAGCACAAATTCCCAGGTGAACAGCTGTATATTCAGGGGAGACCTGAATCTTCAGAAAAAATTTAGTGGACAAATACCAAATTCTGCAAGTAGGTGAGGTGAATTGGAAACAGAGATGGAAGTTGCCCAGAAATTGCCAATGCCCACACAATGAGTAAATGTGTTATGTAATATTTTGAGTTAATTAAATATCTTAATGTAGGTTTATGGTAAGAATACTTATACCATATTGAAGCTTCTTAGGAGTCATGTAAAGTATTTTTATACTGCTGACAATATCCCAGGAAAATAATAACCTGATAGAATTCATGAAAATGTTCATTGAAACATGTGTTACAAGAATAAACAACACTTCTTGGTGTCTTATCACTTAATTTTCTGAATCTTGCAACATTTTTGTTTAGAATTGATTATATGTTAATCACTCTCTTAGGTGCTGTAAGAGAAAAATAGGACACAAATGAGTACATAAGAGTAAAATTATGCAATCATGAAAAAAACTTGTGAGTCCTGAATTAGTGCTTATTTACTAACTTAGGAGAAAAATCTAACACAAAACAAGAAAAAAACAGTGAAGTGCTAAACTGAGTACAGGGAATTAAGGGATTAGCATGGTCTGGAATAAAGGAAAATGTTTCATAGAAGTAGAAGTGGGTCTTATAAATTTATTTATTATTTATTTATTTATTTATTTTTGGCTGCATTGGGTCTTCATTGCTGTTTGTGGGCTTTCTCTAGTTGCAGCGATCAGGGGCTACTCTTCGTTGCAGTGCACGGGCTTCTCATTGTGGAGGATTCTCTTATTGTGGAACAGGGGTTCTAGGTACATGGGCTCAGTAGTTGTGGTGCACGGGGTTAGTTGTTCCATGGCATGTGGGATCTTCCTGGACCAGGGATCGAACCCGTGTCCCCTGCATTGGTAGGCAGATTCTCAACCTCTGTGCCAACGGGGAAATCCTAGAAGATGGTCTTGAAGGGTAAATCAGATTTGAATAGATGATGAAAATAGTTGATGTACTTTAGGTTAGGAAAAGATCACGGAGACAAATAATAGCATGACCTATATGTATGGAAAGCGAAGGAGGAGGATGGGGGTTATAAGGGAAATGCCCTATCTAGATTATCATGAACATATTGGAGAGCAATTGTAGTGATTAATCTTATTTGTCAACTTGACTGGGCCCCAGGATGCCAAGATTACTTGTTCAACATTATTCCTGAGTATGTCTCTGAAGAAGTTTCTGGAAGAGATTAGCATTTGAATTGGCGGACTGAGTAAAGTAGATTTTTCTCCCCAATGTGGACTGACATCATCCAATCCATCAAAGACCAGAATAGAACAAAATGCAAAGGAAAGTTGAATTTACCCTCTCCCTGACTGCTTAAGCTGTGACATCAATCTTTTGCCTTCAGTGCTCTTGGCTTCCAGGCCTTCAGACCCAGACTGGAATCTACACAAAGGCTTTCTGGCTCTCAGGACTTTGAAGAATACCACCAGCTTTCCTGACAGCAGAAGGTGATATTTCTCAGCCTCCATAGCTGTGTGAACCAGTATAATAAATCTCTTTCTAAGTAGAGAAAGAGATTGTAGAGCTGGAAATAAGATGTAGATTCATATGTAGATATAGATATTCTATTGCTTCTGTTTCTCTGGAGAGCCCTGACTAATACAGCAATGGAAGATCATACCTGGGTGATATGAGACCAGATTATTCAAAGTTCTGAGATTGGGCTGGATACTAAGAAAAATAGGAAGTCACATATGCTGGGGAGAGACATGAAGGAAACATTGTGTAAAGAAGATATTTACAGAAAGATAATACAGAATAAAGTGAAAAAAGATGATATAATAAGCTGTTTAAAGTAATACAAACAGAATTTTATGAGTATTTACACAAAGGCATCAATACCAAGAATGTATGACTGATATTTTGAAAGAAGAAATCATGTTTTGGTGTCAAACTTTATATAAGGAATAATATAGAAAGATTCATTATAGGTATTTTTAAGCTTGAGATACTCAAGAAAAGTAGTGGATGACTATTAGAAATAGTTTGAAATAGTTGGTTAACTGCAGTTTGTGGAGGAAGATGAGTTAGATCTGAGTTGAACTGAGCTTGAGTGAGAATGTTGTGATGGAGAAAATATTATTTGTTCACCAAATCCCATTTGATTTTTCCTTTGTGCTCACATGAAGACAACATTTATTAGTCTTAAAGTAGGTTGAGATCATGTGACTAGGTTCTGGCCAATGGAATGTGGTAGGAAGGGATGTATGCCACTTCCACATCTGTGTCTACTCTGGATGTCACATGTTTAAAAAGGAAAAGATCAGGATCCTTTAGTCACTGTTTAGAAGAGAGCAATCTGCCCTACATTTGGTGTGACATGAGTGACAATAAAACTTTTTTTCTATTGTCACTAATCTTCAAGGTTTATTTATTGTGTAACAGAGTCTGTCCTGTCCTGGTTAGTACAGATGTGTCATCTAAGTAGACATACTTTATAGAGAGTTTTGGAATGTAAATAACTAGATTCATATTTTGTAATTTAGATTTAGAATTCACCTTCCTGTTAGTAATAGTTGAAGAAACAATAGTGGATATCTTTCTGAGGGAGTGAATAAGCAGAAATAAAGGCATGAAGGATGGGACATGGGTGAAAATGAACAGATATTACTATTAAAATAAAATAAATATTCAGAGAAGATAAAACAAAAATTGTCAGATAGAAGTTTTAAAGAAACAATGCAAAAGCATCTAGTGTTTTAAAAGATATTGAGGATAATGAAGATTAGGAAAGAACATTGGATTTTTCAAAGAATAGTTTTGAGATATTCAAGATAATTTCAGTAGACTGTTGGGTTCTTAAGTCACACTAATGAGAATCAGTAAGGAAAAGGAGAAAGAGAGTTTGTGTATAGTAGGGTAGGGAAATTTGAAAGTTTTGTCTATCCAAATCCTCTAAAAAATACCTGACGGTCCTAATTTATTATTATTATTTTATACTTAATTTATTAAAATAACTGAACAGAAAGGAACCTGTGTATAAAAGAATTCTAAGAGACAAAATTAAGCCAAGATCTTCTTTTAATCACTTTGAGACTTCCTGGTTTATACTGACCTTCTAACTATAGCTCTCTTCCTGTCAAATTTCTTTAGAGCACACACTACCTAAAAATAACTTAGTTTCCTTCTAGTCATTGTATTCTCATTTATCCAAGAGCAGGTTGGTGAGTTTTTTCTTTTTCATCTTTCAATTCCATCAAATGTTTAAAGACATCCTATCTTATGCTGGATGCAGCTAAAAATTCATTCATTTCAGTCCCAGACTTTGCCACATCCGAGATGCCATTGAAGGATTTGCTATAATCATGTCTTTGTTCTTATCATTCTTGGGAAAATCACATTTCCAGAACTTTGGCCAGCTCTTCAACCCTGTCATAGTCCCTACACTGAATTCTCTTCCTCTTCCCTGTATTGTTTTACATAAGACTTCCATCCCACACATCTGAGAAAAGGTTGAAATCCTACTGCATAGATAGTAGTTTCCAACAGAACCAAAAGCTGATTTCACCTGGATACTTACTTAATATTTTTGTTGGAATTTTATTGTTCAGGTTCAAGTGAATTTTAATGAGTGCCTTTCAAGTGTATTAAGGACTGCCTCTCACAGAGAACTGCCACTAAATTATGTTTATATAATTTTTAATGCCTTAAAAATCTACATTTGTCTTGGACTTAAATGTATGAAATTCTCACTCTTTCATTTCTAAATGGTCCTTATATGAATTAATAGACCTTGAGAAGTGCAAACAGATTAAAATAAAATCATGGCCTTTCCGTATTTAGGCAACTTAAATTTCATTTAATCTTACTACTTATTTAAGAATAAATCCACTTCATAAAAAATGTATACAATGCTTCTAATAGGACAGTAGAAGCACTTAGGTAACTTGTTAAAACCTAAACTGCTGTATCAAAACAAGATGATTATTAATATTATGGATAATAATATGGTTATAATGTGGATACTCAACAGAAAAAAATCTAATTTCAGTTTGGATTCAAATTGGTAAGTAATTTTTCCACCACAATTTCTCCTCACCAGAGCAGTAGGGAAAACACTATGAAACACCATAGTTTAGGACACCATGAACTCAATTTTGACAACAAAGATGGTAAGGCTTCACAGAAAGAGAAGCCGTTTCCAGGTTAAAATAAGTGGGAGCAGGTATTTTGCAGAGACCCTTAGGAGCTACAAAATTCTAATGGAAATTATTTCATAATCACTGTCCTTAAAGTGAAACTGGTACAAATTCATAAGTAGCAGGTGAAGATAATAATAATAAACATTTATTGAACACTTACCAAACATTAGGAATTGTATGCAGGGCTTTGCATTTATTATTTCAATATCTGCAACAACACTAAGAGGTAGTAATATGAATAAATACATCAAAATAAGAAATGAAGTTATTTGGGACATTTGGCAATGTCTGGAGATGTTTTTGGTTGTCACGTCTGGAAGGAGAGAGGGAAAGGCTGTCTTTGAGATCTAGTAGGTAGAGGCCAAAGATTCTGCTAAACATCCTACAAAGAGAACAGATCCAAGCAAAAAATTTTTCAGCCCAAAATGTTAATAATGGAAAACCTGTGAAATCCTGACTTAGATTACAAATGATAAGATAATAAACATGTGGAGAGAGAGAGGCCATGTGGAGGACCATGAGACACAAGACTTAATGGACCTTCTGGTTCAGCCTAGGTGTAGACTAAATGCAGTTGAAAGTGAATTGACAAGAGCTGACACAATTTGGAGCAGAAGAACCACCCAGCAGAATCCTGACTAAATTCCCATACTACAGAATTGTGGAAATAATACCCTTAAGCCACTAAGTTTGGGGCTATTCTTTTATACAGCAATAGACAACAGAAACACTATCCTTTTAGCCATATTTGTATGTATTAATTTATTTGTCAAAATGGGCTTACACTGAAATGTAACTGTACAAACTATGACATATTAATACACTCAAATTAGTAATATCATTAGAGTTTATAGTACTTTCCTATATTTGGGCTCATTCATTCCCAATAAAAGGTTTGTTTTCTTTATGAAGGGCCAAGCAACCCCATTACTCTGATGAACTTCTTGTTGTTTGAAATTTCTAATTCTTTTTCAAATGTGATGTTCCTTACCTCTATCTCCCCCATCTTCTACTTGAGAGGTTGATTTTTCAACTCAGGCCCAAGGCCTTACATTTAGTTCTTTTAAATTCCATGTTGCTTTATTCATCATATCATTCCAAACTCTTTTTTTATTTGAAAATATTTCCTATATCTCTGATCCTCTTATCATTTGAAACTTTGGTAAGCCTGCCTTCAATCTGTCATAAAAACACTGAAGGGGGGCTTCCCTGGTGGCGCAGTGGTTGAGGGTCCGCCTGCCGATGCAGGGGACACGGGTTCGTGCCCCGGTCCGGGAGGATACAACGTGCCGAGGGGCGGCTGGTCCCGTGAGCCATGGCCGCTGAGCCTGCGCGTCCGGAGCTTGTGCTCCGCAACGGGAGAGGCCACGACAGTGAGAGGCCCGCGTACCACAAAAAACAAACAAACAAACAAACAAAAAAAAACACTGAAGGGGTCAGGGCTGTAGACAACACTCTGTATCATGCTCTTAAAATATGTTTCCTGGGTTGACATTTTGGAATATAGTATGTGGCAAGCACACACACTTTACAAAATTATGATAAACTGTGAAGTTTTTAGGTGTAGATGTAGCATTTTATAGAAATTAAATTTAGTGGTGAAGTTTTTAAAAGATGTTGTCTTCTTTTGAATTGATCCAAAATAAACAAATGAGCATGGAATCATTAATATGAGTATGTTAGGATGATGTTGAATTGGTGAAATTACAGGTTTCTACATGGCCTTAGTAAATTATGATTTTTTGGTAATAATGAAACAATTCCATTTAAAGTTGGGTCACATCATATTCTCTATTAACTCATGTAAATTCACTAGTATTGGTTGGCCAAAAAGTTCGTTCTGGTTTTCTGTAACATCTTATGGAAAAACCCGAACAAACTTTTTGGCCAAACCAATACTTGCTTGGTCTATAAAGACAAATGAAAAATAAACCATGATTTAATAGCACATGATTCTATCTACTATTCTGTTCACTGAGTGCACACTTCAACAGCAACTTTGAAGTGGGAGACAGATCTGCTCAGGAGAACCTTAAGCTCAGGTTCTCATGCTTCTGATAGCATAGACTTCTCCCTGAGGGTGATTATAACATTTAAAGATACATAGTTTTACTACAATTTCATTCCTAAATGCAAGACAACTACTCTTTATATTTTTTATATAGCTGTTTAACTGAAAAAAAGAAAAGGGGTCTCAAGACAGTAGGTGAGATGCTTTATTTACAGTAGGTGAGATGCTTTATTTAATCTCAATGAGACCCAACATGGATATTTTCAAGGGTAATTTTGAATATCTTTTTTTTTAAGTTACTTTATACTCTGACACTTAAGCTTCTCACCCCACTGTATGGTGCATATACTGGTACTATTTTGGTTATTTAATTACCTTGATATTTATTTATTGATTCAGTCAGTGAACCAGCATTTTTTAATATTTACTAAATGCCCATTCAGGGAAATACAGCCTCAAGGACTTCAGTTTTCTTATATGGAATCCCATGTTGTTCACAAGTTTAATTTGTATGGAGTATAAACAGAAGGATTTATACTAAACTCTGGGGGACACTAATAAATAAGGGATGACAAACCTTTGTTGTTGTACATGTTTAGGCTGTATTGAACTAAAACATCTTGAAGACATGGCCACACTATTGTTATTGCCAGCCTGTCATCTCCTCCTTTACTTTGTCTTCTTTTACTTATACATCTATAAAGTTCTTAATTATAAATTTAAATATGAAATATTTTAAATACACATAAAAGAATGGGAATGATATGATGGGTACACATACACCTTCTACTTGATTCAACACTTTATCATTTGGCACATTTGCTTCAGAACATATTTTTAAGGAAATAACAGTGAAAATCATTGGAGTCCCCCTGCCTACCCCTTTCTCTGCAGAGATAAACACCTCAAACTTGGTGAATAATCTTTATGTGAATTATTTTTATAAATATTTTTGCTAAATATGTATTCATCTCTAATTTATACAGAATGTTTGAAAAAAATGCAAACATGGCATAACACCGTTCAGTATTCCATTTCATTTTTGGGCCACTCAACATTGTTTTGTAATTTATCCCTGGTGCATATTTGTTTTGCTGATCCATTTTAAGTGTTACATGGAATTTCATTGACTAAAATAGCATAGTTTATATATTTATTCACCTGTTGACTTTATGGGTTGTTGTCACACCTTCAATATTATGAAGAACTCCAGTGAACATCTTTGTACATAAATCCTTGAGAACATGAGAGAGGTTTCTCCAGAGTAAATACTAGATATGTAACAGGTATACATAGCTTCCATTTGATAGAATGTATGCTCTTCCATATGATTGTACAAATTTGCATAAGCAACTGGTACATCATAATTTTATTAACATCACAATTCCATCAACAAGCGTGATAGATTATCTCTTACAACATCCCTCCTGCAGTTGGTCTTGATAGATTTTTATTGTTACCTTATGTGGTGAGTGTGAAAGATTATCTACCTCATTGTTTAATTTGCATTATCACGAGTACTAGTGCTCTTTAGCATCTTTTTTTTAACACCTTTATTGGAGTACAATTGCTTTACAATGGTGTGTTAGTTTCTGCTGTATAACAAAGTAAATCAGCTATATGTATACATATATCCCATATACCCTCCCTCTTGCAACTTCCTCCAACCCTCACTATCCCACCCCTCTAGGTGGTCACAAAACACCTAGCTGATCTACCTGTGCTATGCAGCTGCTTCCCACTAGCTATCTATTTTACATTTGGTAGTGTATATACGTCCATGCCACTCTCTCACTTTGTCCCAGCTTACCCTTCCCCCTCCCCATGTACTCAAGTCCATTCTCTAGTAGGTCTGAGTCTTTATTCCCATCTTTCCCCTAGGTCCTTCAAGACATTTTTGGTTTTTTGTTTTTTAGATTCCATATATATGAGTTAGCATACGCTATTTGTTTTTCTCGTTCTCACTTATTTCACTCTGTATGAGAGTCTATGTTCATCCAACTAACTACAAATAACTCAATTTCGTTTCTTTGTATGGCTGAGAAATATTCCATTGTACATATGTGCCACAACTTCTTTATCTATTCATCTGTTGATAGATACCTAGGTTGCTTACATGTCCTGGCTATTGTAAATAAAGCTGCAATGAATATTGTGATACATGACTCTTTTTGAATTATGGTTTTCTCAGGGTATATGCCCAGTTCTTGGATTGCTGGGTCATATGGTAGTTCTATTTTTAGTGTTTTAAGGAACTTCCATATGGTTATCCATAGTGGCTATATCAACTTACATTCCCACCCACAGTGCAAGAGGGTTCCCTTTTGCCAACACCCTCTCCAGCATTTATTGTTTGTAGAATTTTTAATGATGGCCATTCTGACTGGTGTGAGATGATATCTCATTGTAGTTTTGATTTGCATTTCTCTAATGATTAATGATGTTGAGCATTCTTTCATGTGTTTGTTGGCAATCTGTATATCTTCTTTGGAGAATGTCTATTTAGGTCTTCTGCCCATTTTTGGATTAGGTTGTTTGCTTTCTTGATATTGAGCTGCATGAGCTGCTTGTAAATTTTAGAGATTAATCCTTTTGTCAGTTGCTTCATTTGCAAATATTTTATCTCATTCTGAATATTATCTTCTCATCTTGTTTATGGTTTATTTGGTGTGCAAAAGCTTTTAAGTTTCATTAGGTCTCATTTGTTTATTTTTCTTTTTTATTTCCATTTCCCTAAGATGTGGGTCAAAAAGGATCTTGCTGTGATTGATGTCATAGAGTGTTCTGCCTATGTTTTCCTCTAAGAGTTTTATAGTATCTGGCCTTACATTTAGGTCTTTAACTCATTTTGAGTTTATTTTTGTGTGTGGTGTTAGGGAGTGTTCAAATTTCATTCTTTAACATGTAGCTGTCCAGTTTTCCCAGCACAACTTATTGAAGAGACTGTCCTTTCTCCATTTTATATTCTTGCCTCCTTTATCAAAGATAAGGTGACCATATGTGCATGAGTTTATCTCTGGGCTTTCTATCCTGTTCCATTAATCTATATTTCTGTTTTTGTGCCAGTACCATACTGTCTTGATTACTGTAGCTTTGTAGTATAGTCTGAAGTCTGGCAGCCTGATTCTTGTAGTTCTGTTTTTCTTTCTCAAGGTTGCTTTGAATATTCGGGGTCTTTTGTGTTTCCATACAAATTGTGAAATTGTTTGTACTTATTCTGTGAAAAATGCCATTGGTAGTTTGATAAGGATGCATTGAATCTGTAGATTGCTTTATGTAGTATAGTCATTCTGACAACGTTGATTCTTCCAATCCAAGAACATTGTATATCTCTCCATATGTTTCTATCACATTTAATTTCTTTCATCAGTGTCTTATAATTTTCCATATAAAATTCTTTTGTCTCCTTAAGTAGGTTTACTCCTGGATATTTTATTCTTTTTGTTGCAGTGGTAAATGAGAGTGTTTTCTTAATTTCACTTCCAGATTTTTCATCATTACTTGTAGAATGCAAGTGATTTCTGTGCATTAATTTTGTGTCCTGCTACTTTACAAATTCATTGATTAGCTCTAGTAGTTTTCTGGTAGCATCCTTAGGATTCTCAATGTATAGTATCATGTCATTTGCAAACAGTGACAGCTTTCCTTCTTCTTTTCTGATATGGATTCATGCTATTTCCTTTTCTTCTCTGATTGCTGTGGCTAAAACTGCCAAAACTATGTTGAATAATAGAAGTGACAGTGGGCAACCTTGTTTTCTTCCTGATCTTAGTGGAAACGGTTTCAGTTTTTCACCATTGAGGACAATGTTGGCTGTGGGTTTGTCATATAAGGCCTTTATTATGTTGAGGTAATTTCCCACTATGCCTACTTTCTGGAGGATTTTTCTCATAAATAGGTGTTGAATTTTGTTGAAAGCTTTCTTTGCATCTATTGGAATGACCATATGGTTTTTCTCCTTCAATTTTTTAAATATGGTGGATCACATTTATTGGTTTGTGTATATTGAAGAATTCTTGCATTCCTGGAATAAATCCCACTTGATCATGGTGTATGATACTTTTAATGTGCTCTTGGTTTCTGTTTGTTAGTATTTTGTTGAGGATTTTTGCATCTATGTTCATCAGTGATATTGGCCTGTAGTTTTATTTCTTTCTGATATCTTTGGTTTTCATATCAGGGTGACGGTGGCCTCATAGAATGACTTTGGGACTGTTCCTTCATCTGTTATATTATGGAAGAGTTTGAGGATATGTGTTAGCTGTTCTTTAAATGTTTGATAGAATTCACCTGCTAAGCCGTCTTGTCCTGGGCTTTTGTTTGTTGAAATATTTTTAATCACAGTTTCAATTTCATTGATTTTGATTTGTCTGTTCATATTTTCTATTTCTTCGTGGTTCAATCCCTGAATGTTGTGCATTTCTAAGAATTTGTCCATTTCTTCCAGGTTGTCAATTTTATTGGCATATACTTGTTTGGAGAAATCTCTCATGATCCTTGTATTTCTGCAGTGTCAGTTGTTACTTCTCCTTTTTCATTTCTAATTCTATTGATTTGAATCTTCTCCCTTTTTTTCTTGATGAATCTGGTTAATGGCTTATCAATTTTGTTTATCTTCTCGAAGAACCAGCTTTTAGTTTTATTGATTTTTGCTATTGTTTCCTTCATTTCTTTTTCATTTATTTCTGATATGATCTTTATGACTTCTTTCTTTCTGCTAACTTTGGGGGTTTTTTTGTTCTTCTTTCTCTAATTGCTTTAGGTGTAAGGTTAGGTTGTTTATTTCAGATTTTTTTGTTTCTTAAGGTAAGATTGTATTGCTATAACCTTCCCTCTTAGAACTGTTTTTGCTGCATTCCATAAGTTTTGGTCATCTTGTTCTCATTGTCATTTGTTTCTCAGTATTTTTTTATTTCCTCTTTGATTTCTTCAGTGATCTCTTTGTTATTAAGTAATGTATTTTTTAGCCTCCATGTGTTTGTATTTTTTACAATTTTTTTTTCCTCTAATTGATATCTAGTCTCATAATATTTTGGTCAGAAAAGATACTTGATAAGATTTCAATTTTCTTAAATTTACCAAAGCTTGATTTGTGACACAAAATATGATCTATCCTGCAGAATGTTCCATGAGCACTAGAGAGGAAAGTGTATTCTGTTGTTTTCGGATGGAATGTCCTATAAATATCAATTAAGTCCATCTTGTGTAATGTATCATTTTAAGCTTGTGTTTCCTTATTTATTTTCATTTTGGATGACCTGTCCATTGGTAAAGTGGGGTGTTAAGGTCCCCTACTATGATTGTTTTACTGTCGATTTCCCCTTTTATGGCTGTTAGCATTTGTCTTATGTTTTGAGGTGCTCCTATGTTGGGTGCATAAATATTTAGAATTGTTATATCTTCTTCATGGATTGATTCCTTTATCATCATGTATTGTCCTTCTTTATCTCTTGTAATAGTCTTTGTTTTAAAGTCTGTTTTGTCTGATATGAGAATTGTTACTCCACCTTTCTTTTGATTTCCATTTGCATGGAATATATTTTTCCATCCCCTCACTTTCAGTCTATATGTGTCCCTAAGTCTGAATTGGGTCTCTTGTAGACAGCATATATACAGTTCTTGTTTTTGTATGCATTCAGTCAGTCTATGTCTTTTGGATGGAACATTTAATCCAATTATTATTAAGGTAATTATCGATATGTATGTTCCTATTACCATTTTCTTAATTGTTTTGGGTTTTTAATTGTACATCTTTTCCTTCTCTTATGTTTCCTCTTAGAAAAGCTACTTTAGCATTTGTTGTCAAGCTTGTTTTGTGGTGCTGAATTCTCTTAGATTTGCTTGTCTCAAAGGTTTTAATTTCTCCATCAAATCTGAATTTGATCCTTGCTGGGTAGAGTAATCTTGTTTGTAGCTTTTTCCCTTTCATCACCTTAATTATGTCCTGCCACTACCTTTTGGCTTGCAGAGTTTCTGCTGCAAGATCAGCTGTTAACCTTTTGGGATTCCCTTGTATGTTATTTGTTGTTTTTTCCCTTGCTGGTTTTAATATTTTTTTGTTTGTATTTAATTTTTGGTAGTTTGATTACTCTGTGTCTTGGTATGTTTCTCCTTGGATTTATACTGTATGGGACTCTCTGCACTTCCTGCACTTGATTGACTATTTCCTTTCCCATATTAGAGAAGTTTTCAACTATAATGTCTTCAAATATTTTCTCAGTCCCTTTCTTTTACTCTTCTTTTGGCACCCGTATAATTCAACTGTTAGTGCATTTAACGTTTCCCAGAGGTCTTGAGATGGTCCTCAATTCTTTTCCTTCTTTTTTCTTTATTCTGGTCTGTGGTAGTTATTTCCACTATTTTATCTTCCAGGTCACTTATCCGTTCTTCTGCCTCAGTTATTCTGCTCTTGATTCCTTCCAGATAAGTTTAATTTCATTTATTGCATTGTTCATCATTTTTTGTTTGCTCTTTAGTTCTTCCAAGTCCTTGTTAAACTTTTCTTGTATTTTCTCTGTACTATTTCCAAGATTTTGGATCATCTTTACTATCATTACTCTGAATTCTCTTTCAGGTCGACTGCCTCTTTCCTCTTCATTTGTTTTGTCTGGTGGGTTTTTACCTTGCTCCTTCATCTGCTGTGTGTTTCTCTGTCTTCTCATTTTGCTTAACTTACTGTTTTGGGGTCTCCTTTTCGCAGGGTACAGGTTTGCAGTTGCCATTGTTTTTGGTATCTGTCCCCCAGTGGCTAAGATTTACTCAGTGGGTTGTGTAGGCTTCTTGCTGGAGGGGACTGTTGCCTGTGTTCTGGTGGATGAGGCTTGAACTTGTCTTTCTGGGGGGCAGGACCACATCTGGTGGTGTGTTTTGGGCAGTCTGTGACTTTATTATGATTTTATGCTGCCTCTCTGCTAGTGGGTGGGGTTGTGTTCCTGTCTTGCTAGTTGTTTGGCATAGGGTGTCCAGCACTGTAGCTTGCTCATCGTCAAGTGGAACTGGGCCTTAACATTGAGATGGAGATCTGTGGGAGAGCTTTCACCATTTGATATTATGTGGGGTTGGGAGGTCTCTGGTGGACCAATGTCCTGAACTCAGCTATCCCACCTCAGAGGTACAGGTCTGACAACAGGCTGGAGCACCAAAACCCTGTCAGCCACATGGCAACAGTGTGGTCTTAGCAAGGTGTCGTTCCTCCCATCTTTCCAATAGCCAAGTGCACATCCATATAGGGCTGGCATCCTAGCAACTCTAAGTGTCCAATCCCAAACTCATGCTCTTCTCTCCTGAAGTAGTTTACTAAGTTCTTGTGTGATCATACCTCCTCATACCTATTTGATTTCACTTCATCCCTATTTCTGAATCAGTGTTCTTTCCATGCTCACATAGTACACGGAGATATAAGAAATGATATGTCAAAATATTCTCTTTTTTAGAGGATAAATGAAGGGACATTTATTGAGAGCCAACTGCATGCCAGATTTGGAGCTTACATATGTGGGTTCTTTTTGTTGTCAACAATGCTGCAATGCAGAACTTAATATGTACATTTTATAGACAAAAGAAATGGAGATAGCTAAGATGGTACTGCTAAGAGCAGGTGAAGCTAGGAATTCAAATCTAGACCTCTGGCTCTAAGCCTAATCCTTTTTTCATCGTCTTAACACTGCCTCCCTAGTGTTTCCCTAACTGAATTAAATCACAATTCAGCTGCTCTTTCATCTTAGCTCTTTTAAGGGCTTTATGTTTACCCAGATTTCAAAATAGTTGAATAGTTTCCTGAGTTTTCAAAAAAACATTTATTTCTGAAATCTTTAGTCCTTTATTACTTTTAAATGCTGTTAAATTAACTAGCAATTTACTTTGATATTATCATATCACAAGATAATGATCATCAGTGAAATTTCAAACCAAGTGACAAAGTAGAAAGATAATTGCATGGATGTTAATTATGTAGTCTAGAGGGTCCCAAGTGCTCTGTCATGTCACTGAAAAAGATTGCTTCATTTAAAATGATAAACCTCTTTCAACTGAACACAATATTACATCAGGAAAGTTACTGCTGGGTGATACACAGATGACATAAACCTTGGCAGCTGTGATGTTTGATAAAATGGAGACTTCCAGTTCCTGATCATTGGGACTGATTGTGACTGAGATTGAGTCTATAGTTGAGAAAGTCTTCTTAAAGAAGTATCCATAAGTGTGATGTTTTTTGATCTCTCACGTGTGTTCCCCATTCACTCATGACTCATCAACAGTTTCATTCTTTAGGCAAATATTTAATTGTCTGCTATTTTCTAAGTACCATACTGGACACTAGTTATGCAACATTGCATAAGGTCTCTGCTTTCAGGAAGTGTAACCTCTACATGAGAGGACAAACACCTGACCATAAGGTCATTAATATGAACAACTTTAATAAATTTTGAAAGGATTGGGGGTGTCCTGGTGATGCAACAGTTTATGCAGCTTGAAAAATGAAAGGGGTGGAGATGAACCCAGTGGGAACACTGAGCTGGACTGTGAAAGAAGAGAATTATTCACTCTTGCAAAAAAAAAAAAAAAAAAAAAGGAAAAAGCTTAAAAGGCAGAGGAAACAGCATATCAAGGAGATTGGAAGAACACAGAATGATCTAGAAATAATAATGATAATTATCTCAAGTGATTGAGATTGAAAGTTATAGAAGATAAATAAAAGAAATAGCTTGATACCAGATCACAATAGTCCTTGAATGCAGTGATAAAGGCTGCAGACATTATTATATAGTTTATAGGAAGCTAGCTTCTTTTCTGATCAGGTGTCCCTGTAATCACAAGCATCTGGACAGATGCTTTAAACTTACACCAATCACACTGTTCTTGAGCCAGCATCATTTATTAGGAAAAAAAAAGACATAATGTGTGGTGAGCATTGCCCTCTGAGGAATGTGCCATTAAGACCCTCATAAGCCTCAGGGCCCGATTGTACTCTCCTTGGTATGCATCCTGGACTTTATGGTATGAACGTAAAAAAGGAGATGGCCTTTGGCCAGATTGCTCCAGAGACCTGCTCAGTTACTGGGAGTCCCTGGTTGTTCCCTAAAGCTAGGAAAAGCAACCCTGGAGGGGAAGTTGGTGCCTTTGTGGAACAAGCAATAAACCCGCTGATGCAGATATGATGGCGACTAGCTGAGACTGAAAGCCCAGTTCCATAGAAAAATGTCTATGCAAAGTCCCTGCTTTACAATGTCTATGCAAAGTCCCTGCTTTACAATGACTTTGCAAAGTCCCTGCTTTAGTGGTATATAAATGGCTATGCTTTGCTATTAAATTTGCCTTGCAACCATCAGTTGTTTGTGCTCTTCTGATCCCATACCTTGGTGCTTTCAGTTCCCTACCCCCTCTCATCGATTGTTGCTGCACTTTAAGAACCTGCCGTGGCTGGCAGCAATAATGTACTCTCCACTTCAATTTTCATTGGCACTAAAATGGATGGCCTTTTTACAGCTATCAATAATGCCTGTGCTGAAGGAGCTATTAATCAGACAGACATTCATTATTTTAAGGTTACTCTTTCCCCAAAAACATGACAGCAATTTGCTTGCAAAATGGAAAATTCCTGCCCATTGGGCAGTCCTACTCTCCTTTTGTCCAGGAAATGCTAACTGATAAGAGAGAATGACTGGTGACATAAGTAACGTGATTTATCATTTTTCTTATCATCCTTCTGCCTGAGGAATCTGTGCCACATAACAGAAAGGGCCAGAATAAGAGCAGTTGACCAGTGTACTAACTTCAGCTTTTTTACCAAATAATTGTCAATTTAAGTAATCTACTTCCACTCCCCAAGTTTAAACCCCCTCATCTTTTAAGTAGATCTTGACTCAATTTTCTCCCATAACCAAAATTTTCATGTGCAATTTTGATATTAAATCAGATAATAGTTAAAAAATAAAAGCATGGGGTTGTTCAAATTTCCTGGTATATTATTTACAATGCCACCAGTTCTCATTACTTATTTAAATATAACAGCTGTATTCTGCTTGTATTATCATTCAAATTGAAGACACTCTTTCAATTTGAACATACCCAACACTTGGACCATAATAAACTGTGATCTGTTCATTTAAATTTAATAGACATATTGTAGATGAGCTGTCAGTCCAAACCAAAAGACCAAAATATATATATGATGCTAAGACATTCTTTCTTAATAAGATTTTCATTTCAATTTCCAGTTAGTCCACTGAGTGTTAACTATGGTGAAGACAGGTTGCTCTCTGAAAGGAGACACCAAACACAGTAAGTTAAAGAAAATGAGAAGACAGAGAAATATGTAGCAGTTGAAGGAGCAAGGTAAAAACTCACCAGCCTAAACAAATGAAGAAGAAATAGGCAGTCTATCTGAAAAAGAATAAAGAGTAATGGTAATAAAGATAATCCACAATCTTGGAAATAGAATGGAGAAAAAACAAGACACATTTAACAAGGACATAGAAGAATTAAACAGCAAACAAACAATGATTAACAACACAATAAATGAAATTAAAACTTCTCTAGAAGGAATCAAGAGCAGAATAACTGAGGCAGAAGAACAGATAAGTGATCTGGAAGATAAAATAGTGGAAATAACTATCATAGACCAGAATAAAGAAAAAAGAATGAAAAGAATTCAGGACAGTCTCAGAGACCTCTGGGACAACATTAAATGCACCAACAGTCAAATTATGGGGTCCCAGAAGAGGAAGAGAAAGAGAAAGGGACTGAGAAAATATTTGAAGACATTATATTTGAAAACCTAATGGATATGGGAGAGGAAAGAGTCAATCAAGTCCAAGAAGCACAGAGAGTCCCATACAGGATAAATCCAAGGAGAAACACACCAAGATACATATTGATCTAAAAATAAATACAAAGAAAAAATATCAAAAACATCAAGGGAAAAGCAACAAATAACATACAGGGAATCCCCAAAAGGTGAACAGCTGATCTTTCAGCAGAAATTCTGCAAACCAGAAGGGAGTGGTAGGACATAATTAAAGTGATGAAAGGGAAAAAGCTACAAACAAGATTACTCTACCCAGCAAGGATTGCATTCACATTTGATGGAGAAATTAAAGCCTTTAGAGAAAAGCAAAAGCTAATAGAATTCAGTACCACAAAACCAGCTTTGCAACAAATGCTAAAGGAACTTCTCTAGGCAGGAAACACAACAGAAGGAAAAGATGTACAATAACAAACCAAAAACAATTAAGAAAATGGTAATAGGAACATACATATAGATAATTACCTTAAATGTTAATGGATTAAATGCTGCAACCAAAGCACATGGATTGGCTGAGTGGATACAAAAACAAGACCTGTATATATACTGTCTACAACAGACCCACTTCAGACCTAGGGACACATACAGACAGAAATTTTCCACTGAAAATGGAAATCAAAAGAAAGCTGGAGTAGCAATTCTCATATAAGACAAAATAAACTTTAAAATAGACTATTACAAGAGACAATGAAGGACACTACATAATGATCAATGGATAAGGATCATTCCTCGAAGAAGATATAACAATTCTAAATATTTATACACCCAAATTGTAGCACCTTGATACATGATGCAAATGCTAACAACCATTACAGGGAAAATTGACAGTCACACAATAATAGTAGGGAACAATAACACCCCACTGTCACCAATGGACAGATCATCAAAAATGAAAATAAATAAGGAAACACAAGCTTTAAATGATACATTAAACAAGATGGACTTAATTGATATTTATAGGACATTTCATCCAAAAACAACAGAATACACATTCTTCTCAACTGCTCACGGAACATTCTCTAAGATAGATCATATCTTGTGTCACTAATCAAGTCTCAGTAAATTAAAGAAAATTGAAATCATATCAAGTATCTTTTCCAACCACATTGCTATGAGATTAGATATCAATTACAGGGAAATAAAAAGCTGTAAAAAATACTGAAACATGGAGGCTAAGCATTATGCTATTAAATAACTGAGAGCACTGAAGAAATCAAAGAGGAAAACAAAAAATACCTAGAAACAAATGACAATCAAAATCCAACAGCCCAAAACCTATGGGATGCAGCAAAAGCAGTTCTAAGAGGGAAGTTTACAGCAATACAATCCTACCTCAAGGAACAAGATACATCTCAAATAAACAACCTAACATTACATGTAATGTAATTAGAGAAAGAAGAACAAAGAAACCACAAATTTAGCAGAAGTAAAGAAATCATAAAGATCAGATCAGAAAGAAATGAAAAAATATGAAGGAAAGAATAACAAAGATCAGTAAACCTAAAAGCTGGTTCTTTAAGAAGATAAACAAAATAGATTAACCATTAGCCAGACTCATCAAGAAAAAAAGGAAGACTCAAGTAAACAGAATTAGAAATGAAAAAGGAGAAGTAACAACTGACACAGCAGAAATACAAAGGATCATGAGAGATTACTACAAGCAACTATATACCAATAAAATGGGCAACCTGGAATAAATGGACAAATTCTTAGAAAAGCACAACCTTCTGAGCCTGAACTGGGAAGAAATAGAAAATATAAACAGAACAATCACAAGCACTTAAATTGAAATTGTGATTTAAAACATTCCAACAAACAAAAGCCCAGGACCAGATGGATTCACAGGCGAATTTTATCAAAAATTTAGAGAAGCGCTAACACCTATCCTCCTCAAACTCTTCCAAAAGACAGCAGAGGGAAGAACACTACAACTCATTCTAAGAAGCCACCATCACCCTGAAATCAAAACCAGACAAAGATGTCACAAAGAAAGAAAACTACAGGGCAATATCACTGATGAACATAGATGCAAAATCTCCAATAAAATACTAGCAAACTGAATCCAACAGCACATTAAAAGGATCATACACCATGATCAAGTGGGCTTTATCCCAGGAATGCAAACATTCCACAATATAGGCAAATCAATTGATCTGATAAACCATATTAACAACTGGAAGGAGAAAAACTATATGATCATCTCAATAGATGCAAGAAAAGCTTTTAACAAAATTCAACACATATTTATGACTAAAATGCTCCAGAAACTAGGCATACAGGGAACTTACCTTAACAAAATAAAGGCCATATATGACAAACCCACAGCCAACATTGTTCTCAATGGTGAAGAACTGAAACCATTTCCACTAAGATCAGTAACAAGAAAGGTTGTCCACTCTCACTGCTATTATTCAACATAACTTTGGAAGTTTTAGCCACAGCAATCAGAGAATAAAAAGAAATAAAAGGAATCCAAATCAGAAATAAGAATTAAAATTGTCACTGTTTGCAGATGACATGGTACTCTATATAGAGAATCCTAAATATGCTACCGGAAAGCTACTAGAGCTAATCAATGAATTTGGTAAAGTAGCAGGACACAAAATTAATGCACAGAAATCTATTGCTTTCCTATACACTAATGATGAAAAGTCTGAAAGAGAAATTAAGGAAATACTCCCATTTACCATTGCAACAAAAAGAATAAAATACCTAAGAATAAACCTACTTAAGGAGACAAAACACCTGAATGCAGAAAACGGTAAGACACTGATGAAAGAAATTAAAGATGATACAAACATATGGAGAGATATACCATATTCTTGGATTGGAAGAATCAACATTGTCAGAATGACTATACTACCCAAAGCAATCTACAGATTCAATGCATCCCTATCAAACTACCAATGGCATTTTTCACAGAACAAGAACAAAAAATTTCACAATTTGTATGGAAACACAAAAGACTGCCAATATTCAAAGCAACCTTGAGAAAGAAAAACAGAACTGCAAGAATCAGGTTCCCAGACTTCAGACTATACTACAAAACTACAGTAATCAAGACAGTATGGTACTGGCACAAAAACAGAAATATAGATTAATGGAACAGGATAGAAAGCCCAGAGATAAACCCACACACATATGGTCACCTTATCTTTGATAAAGGAGGCAAGAATATAAAATGGAGAAAGGACAGTCTCTTCAATAAATTGTGCTGGGAAAACTGGACAGCTACACGTTAAAGAATGAAATTTGAACACTCTCTAACACCATACACAAAAATAAACTAAAAATGAATTAAAGACCTAAATGTAAAGCCTTTCCTCTTAGAGGAAAACATAGGCAGAACACTCTATGACATAAATCACAGCAAGATCCTTTTTGATCCAACTCCTAGAAAAATGGAAATTAAAAAAAATAAACAAATGAGACTTAATGAACCTTAAATTATTTTGCACACCAAAGGAAACCATAAACAAGACAAAAAGAGAACCCTTAGAATGGGAGAAAATATTTGTAAATGAAGCAACTGACAAAGGGTTAATCTCCAAAATTTACAAGCAGCTCATGCAGCTCAATATCAAAAAAACGAACAACCTAATCCAAAAATGGGCAGAAGATCTAAGTAGACATTTCTCCAAAGAAGATATACAGATTTCCAACAAGCACATGAAAGGATGCTCAACATCACTAATCATTAGAGAAATGCAAATCAAAACTCCCTTGAGATAGCACCTCACACTGGTCAGAATGGTCATCATCAAAATATCTACAAACAATAAATGCTGGACAGGGTGTGGAGAAAAGGGAACCCTCTTGCACTGTTGGTGGGAATGTAAATTCATACAGCCACTATGGAGAACCATATGGAGGGTCCTTAAAAAACTAAAAATAGAACTAGCATATGACTCAGAAATCCCAGAACTGGGCATATACCCTGAGAAAACCATAATTCAAAAAAAGTTATATACCACAATATTCATTGCAGCTGTATTTACAATAGCCAGGACATGGGAGCAACCTAAGTGTCCATCAACAGAAGAATGGATAAAGAATATGTGGCACATATATACAATGGAATATTGCTCAACCATAAAAAGAACTGAAATTGAGTTATTTGTAATGAGGTGGATGGACCTAGAGTCTGTCATACAGAGTGAAGTAATACAGAAAGAGATAAAAAAGTACCATATGCTAACATATATATATGGTATCTAAAAAAGAAAAAAAGGTTTCTGAAGCACCTAGGGGGAGGATAGAAATAAAGACGGAGATGTAGAGAATGGACTTGAGGACACGTGGAGAGGGAAGTGTAAGCTGGGACAAAGTGAGAGAGTGGCATTGACATATATACACTGCCAATTGTAAAATAGATAGCTGGTGGGAAGCAGCTGCATAGCTCAGGGAGGTCAGCTTGTGGCTTTGTGACCACCTAGAGGGGTGGGATATGGAGGGTGGGAGGGAAACGGTGGAAGGTGGGTATATGGGGATATATCTATAAGTATAGCTGATTCACTTTGTTATACCGCAGCAATTAACACAAGAATGTAAAGCAATTATAATCCAATAAAGTTGTTAAAAGAAAAAAGAATCATAAAATAGTGTAATCATGCAATAGATGCACTGAATTCAATTTCAATTCATTTTCACTCCATCAGCACTTTTAGACTTCCTGGTGTATGCTAGACTCTGTGAAGTCTTGACAGCCACTTTACAGTAGCAGAAGACAACATTTCTGACCTCAGAGAAGCTATTGTCTAGTTTGGGGTTACAAAACAAACCTACACGAGAAAAATAATGAGCCCAAGGCATTCTATAGTGGTGCACAAGATTTCAAGGTAATAAAGGGCATCAAGGAATAGAGTTGTCTTGGAGTGCTTCAACTGAAAGGGGTCGCACCTGTTTAAAAAGCTTTCCAATAGCAGTCAGTGTTACTTTTATTTTTGTCAACATTCACACTAAAGCTAAAATTAGTTTTGCAATGCAGTGCAAAGGACAAGCACTGGATTTTGAATCCTGCATCTTTGTTGTAGATATTGCTCTGCATGTTCATGTTGAGTGGCTTTAGGTCTTTCCTTTCATTGAATTCTGCCTTAACTACTGAGTTGTATTCATAACTATCGTCCCTGCATTCTCCTTGCCTCTTAAGAGCCATTTTTCCAAACAGGAGTCAAGGTTGTGCTTTAAAATTCAGTTATCTCTTTGATTAATACCAGCCAGTGGACTCCTATTGCCTTGGGAATTCCTTGGTGGTCCAGTAGTTAGGACTCTGAGCTTTCACTGAGTGGGCCTGGGTTCTCTCCCTGGTCGGAGAACTAAGATACTAGAAGCCTCGCGGTGATAGTTATTTCTAAATAATCACATACCTTGAGGCTCCCCTCTCTCATCTTGTCTTTAAACATGCTTTGCTGAAACCCTTTGGGGAGTTCAAAGATTTGGAGGGTCATGAGTCACTTGTTCTCCTTGCATGGCCCTGCAATAAACTTTTCTCTGTTCCAGGCTCCAATGTTTTACTTTTTTTGACCTCACTGTGTGTCAGGCAATGGTTACTCTCCAGGCCTATAGGAATAGGTGTAAAAGACAGCTGAATTCCTTTTTCATATCTACTAGGTTTCAACCTCTGTTTTCTAGATTTTGATTTTGATTATATTTTTTTCTTTAGGATTTATTTTCCTGTTTTTCAGAAAGTATTTTTTCCAGTTTATTTCTTAGGTTAAAAAGACAGTACCGTGGCAGAGGGATTGTTCACGACATCCCTCAACTTTTTTTTTAAGTTAATTTTTTGTTGGTTTTGTTTTGTTTTCTTCCAGTTCTATTGAGATACAATTGATAAACAGCACTGTTTAAGTATAATATGTACAGCATAATTATTTGACTTATATACAGCATGAAATGATTACCCCAGTAAGTTTAGTGAACATCCATCATCTCTTATAGGTACAAATTTTTTTAAGTTAAAAATCTATTTTGTTATAATTTGTGTCACAGAGTGTTCTGCCTCTGTTCTCTTCTAGGAGTTTTATGATTTCATGTCTTACATTTAGGTCTTTAAATAATTTGGGGTTTACTCTTGTATATAATGTGAGGAAATGTGGAAATCTCATTTTATATGTGATTGTCTAGTTCCCCCAGCACCACTTGTTGAAGAGACTGTCTTTTCTCCATTGTATATTCCTGACTCCCTTGTCATAGATTAATTGACCATAGGTGGGTGGATTTATTTCTGGGTTCTTTATTCTGTTTCACTGATATACATTTCTGTTTTGTGCCAATATTATGATGTTGAATTACTGTAGCTTTGTAGTATAGTATGAAGTCTGGGAGGGTTATACTTCCAGCTTTTTTCTTTTTCTCAAAGAATTGCTTTGACAATTCAGGATCTTTTGTGGTTTCATATTAATTGCAGAATTATTATTTCTAGGTCTGTGAAAACTGTCCTAGGTGTTTTGATAGGGATTACATTAAATATATAGATTATTTGGATAGTATGGCTATTTTAATAATGTTAATTCTTCCAATCCAAGAGCACAGAGTATATTTTCATTCAATCATCTAAGGTAAAAAAAATGAAAGCTAAAATAAACAAATGGGACCTAATTAAACTTAAAAGCTTTTGGATAACAATGGAAACCATGGACACAATGAAAAATCAACCTACAGAATGGGAAAAAAATATGTGCAAATGATGTGACTGACAAGATGTTAATTTCTAAAATACACAAACAACTCATAGATCTCAACAGCAATTTAATCAAATATGTGCAGAAGATTGAATAGACATTTTTCCAAAGAAGACATACAGGTGGCTAACAGTGTGCTTAACATCACTGCTTATAAGGGAAATGCAAATCAAAATCATAATGAGGTATCACCTCACACCTGTCAGAATGGTTATCATAAAAATGTCTACAAAGAATAAATGTTGGAGATGATGGGGAGAATAGGGAACACTTGTACACTGTGGATGGGAATGTAAATTGATGCAACCATAATGGAAAATAGAATGGAGTTTCCCTTTAAAAACTAAAAATAGAACTACCATATGATCCAGCATTCCACTACTTGGTATATATCTAGAAAAAATGAAAACATTAAATTGAAAAGTTTATAGCAAAGTTTATAGCAGCACTATTTACAATAGCCAAGACATGGAAGCAATCCAAATGTCCATCAACAGATGATAGGATTAAGAATATATTATATATATATATATATATCAGCCATAAAAAGTATTACTCAGTCATAATAAACAAGGAAATACTACCATTTGAAGCAATGTGCATGGACCTAGAGAATATTATCCTCAGTGAAATAAGTCAAAAGCAAATACTATATGATGTCACTTACATATTGAATCTAAAAAGTAATATAAATGAATGTGTATATAAAACAGAAACAGACTTATAGATATGGAAAAAAAAAACAACCTTGTAGTTACCAAAAGGAGAGAGGGAAGCAGGGAGGGACAAATTAGGTGTATGATATTAACAGATACAATCCACTATATACAAAATAGTTAAGCAACAAGGACATACTGTATAGCACAGGGATTATACCCATTATCATATAATAACTTATAATGGAATATAATCTGCAAAAATACTGAATCACTATGCTTGCTGTACACCCAAAACTAACACAATATTGTAAATCAACCCATACTTTAATAAAATAATAAAACAAAATAATATTTTTTTAATTTTAAAAATTAAAAAATTAAGTGAAGGGGTAACATGAAAAAAAATTTTAATTAAAAATAAAAATATATTTTTTGTGTGTGATGGGAACTCAAGATTTATTCTCTTAATGATGTTCATATGTAATGTACAGAAGTGTTAATTATATTTATTGTGTTGCACATTACATCCCTAGTACTTACTTACCTTATAACTGGAAGTTCATATATTTTAACTACTTCCATTAAATTTACCCTCACCACTCACCCTACCTCTGGCAACCACAAATCTGATATCATTTTTTTTTTTTTTTTTTTTGTGGTACATGGGCCTCTCACTTTTGTGGCCTCTCCAGTTGCAGAGCACAGGCTCTGGATGTGCAGGCTCCAGACGCACGGCTCAGCGGCCATGGTTCATGGGCGCAGCTGCTCCGTGGCATGTGGGACTTTCCCAGACCTGGACACAAACCCATATCCCCTGCATCGGGATGCGGACTCTCAACCACTGCACCACCAGGGAAGCCCCTGATATCTTTTTTCTATGAGTTTATTTGTTTGTTTGCTTTTTAAGTATAATTGATCTACAACACTATATTAGTTCCTGGCACACAACATAGTGATTTGATATTTCTATACATCTCAGAATGATCACCACAATAAATCTACTTACCATCTGTCACCATATAAAAATATTACAGAATTACTGACTACATTCCCCACACAGTACATTTAATGACCATGAAATTTGCGGCTGAACGTTTGTATCTCTTAATCTCCTTCATGTAATTCTCTCCTCTCCCTTCTGGCACCACCAATTTGTTCTCTGTTTTGATGACCCTGTTTCTGTTTATTTGTATTTGTTCATTTATTTTGTTTTTTAGATTCCACATATAAGTGATCATACAGTATTTGTCTTTCTCTGACCTATTTCACTTAGCATAATACCCTCTAGGTCCATCTATATTGTTGCAAATGGCAATATGTTACTCTGTGTTAATGTTCCATTGTATTTACATATCTCATCTTCTTTATCCATTCATCTATCAGTAGGCACTTAGATTACTTCCAAATCTTTCCTATGGTAAATAAAGCTACAATGAACATAGGAGTGCATATGACTTTTGAAATTAGTGTTTTTATTTTCTTTGTATAAATACCCAGCAGTGAAATTTTTAGATCATATGGTAGTCCTTTTTTTAAGTGTTTGAGAAATCTCCATACTGTTAGCCACAGTGACTGTACCAATTTAAATTCCCACCAACAGTGCATGAGTGTTCCCTTTTCTCCACATCCTTGCCAAGTCTTGTTATTTGCTGTGTTTTTAATATTAGCCATTCCAACAGGTGTGAGGTGATATCTTCAATGTGGTTTTGGTTTATATATCCCTGATGATTAGTGTTGTTGAGCATCTTTTCATGTGCCTGTTGGTTATCTGTATGTCTTTTTTTTTTTGAAAAATGTGTATTCATATCCTCTGCCCATTATTTAAATTAGGTTGTTTTGTTCTTTTAATGTGTTACAGTCAATTTCTCCCTTTATGTTTTTTTAAAAAAATATCTGCTTTATGTATTTAGGTGCCTATATGTTGGGTGCATATATATTTACAGTTGTTGTATTTTCTTTAACTGATCCCTCTATCATTATGTAATGTCTTTCTTTGTCTCTTGTTACAGTCTCTGTTTTAAAGTCTATTTTGCCTGACACAAGTATTGTTACCCTGGCTTTCTTTTCATTTCCATTTACTTGTAATAACTTTTTTTCATCCCCTTGTTTTCAATCTGTGTATTTCTTTAAACCTGAAGTAAGTCTCTTGTAGGCAACATATATATGGTTTGTTATTGTAACCATTCAGCCACTCTATGTCTTTTGATTAGAGCATTTAGACTATTTACATTATTTACATTAATTATTTATAGGTAAGTACTGATTTCCATTTTGTTAATTGTTTTCTGGTTGTTTTAGTAGGGTTTTTTCCCTTTCTTCTTTTATAGCTCTCTTCCCTTGTGATTATTAATATTTATATATATATATTTTTTGGCCAAACCATGTGGCTTGTGGGATCTTAGTTCCCTAACCAGGGCTTGAATCCAGGACCCCAGCAGTGAGAGTATGGAGTCTTAATCACGGGACTGGACTACCAGGGAATTCCCTTCCCTTGTTATTTGATGACTATCTTTAGTGTTATGTTTGAAATTTATCAGGTAGTTTGTCTCCCTTTCTCTTTTTTTTTTTTTTTTTTGTGTGTATATCTGTTATAGATTTTGGTTTGTGGTTACCATGAAGTTTATATATAGATATAGATTAGATAGATAGAAGATAGATAGATAGATAGATAGATAGATAGATAGATAGATAGATAGTTGATGGTGATTATTTTAAGTTGCTGATCGCTTAAGTTCAAACACATTTTAACAGTCCTACATTTTTACCTCTTCCCCCATGTTTACTGTTTTGATGTCATGTTTTACATCTTTTTGTTTTCTGTATCCCTTACCTACTTATTGTAGATATAGGTTATTTTACCACTTTTGTCTTTTAACCTTCCTACCAGCCTTATAAGTTGTTGATATTACTGTATATTTGTCTTTATTAATGAGATTTTTCTTTCAAAATTTTTGTATTTCTAGTTGTGGCCTTTTCTTTTCCACTTAGAAATGTCCCTTTAACATTTTTGTAAGGCTGGTTTCATGGCACTGAAATTTCGTAGCTTTAGTTGACATTAAAACTCTTGATCTCTCCATATCTGAATGATATCCTTGCTGAGTAGCATATTCTTGGTTGTACGTGTTTGGGGCATTTTTTGTTTATTTGTTTGTTTTGTTTTTGCTTTCATCACCTTAAATATATCATGCTATTCCCTTCTGGCCTATAGATTTTTTGCTATAAAGCTTTATATGTGTTCCCTTGCATGCATCTCATTTCTTTTCCCTTGTTGCTTTTAAGATTCTGTCTTTATCTTTAATTGTTACTATTTTAATTACAATGTGTCTTGGTGTGGTCCTTTTTAGATTGATCTTGTTTGAAACTCTCCATTCTTCTTGGACCTGGATGTCTGTTTCCTCTCCCAGATTAGGACAGCTTTCAGCTCTGATGTCTTTTAATATGTGCTCTCTCTTTTTCTTTCTTCTCTTTCTGGGACTCCTATAATGTGAATATTAGTATGCTTGATGTAGTCACAGAGGTTAAAATTCTTTTTTCTTTTTTCTGTTCAACTTTAGTGATTTCTCACTTCCAGTTTGCTGATCTGTTCCTATTTATCATCTCATGTACTATTAATTCCTTTTAGTGTATTTTAAAATATCAGTTATTGTATGCTTCAGCTCTGTTTGATTCTTCTTTATATTTTTTAATTCTTTGTTAAAATTCTGTGTGATAATGTCCATTATTCTTCAAAGTTCATGGAAAATCCTTATGATCATTACCTTGAACTGTTTATCAGGTAGCTTGTCTATCTACTCTCCACTTATTTCTTCTTCTGGTGTTTAACCTTGTTCCTTTGTTTGTAACATATTCCTCTGTCACTTCATTTTGCCTGATTTTTGTTTTTTATTTCTATGTATTGATACTTGGCAGATTGGTTACATTTCTCAATCTTGGAGAAGTGGCTTTATGTAGTAGACATCTTATAGGGCCCAGCAGTTCATTCCCCTCTGGTTACCAGTTATATGCTCTAGGGATGTCCTCTATATGAACTGTATGAGTCCTTCTGTTGTGGTGGGCTGACCACTGTGGGAACATAGGAAAAGGGCAACTGGCCCTGATCTGTTTGGTTGCCAGGCCCTGTCTTGTAAGGAAACTGCTGGTTGCGGGTGTAGGATATATATATATATATATATATATATATACATATACATGTATATGTATATATATACATATACATGTATATGTGTATATCTACTTTCATATATATATATATATTTTCCTTCTCATCAGAAGGAAAATTATATTTTTTCTTTTTTTGTTCCTCTATTATATCTGTATGACACAATGGATGTTAACTAAACTTATTGCAGTAATCATTTATAAAATATTTAAGTGAAACCATTGTGCTGTATGTCTTAAATTTATGCAGTTCTGTATGTCAATTATATATCTCAACAAAACTGGAAACAATAGAAGTTTCGGTAGAGCTTTCAACCCCTGTATACCCAGGAACTACAACTATTTTTAAAATTAAATTGTTTTAAAAACAAATTTAAAGCTATAAGGTGGCTTATATTCATGATGCAGAAAAAAAAGTGAAAATTTTTAATCTTATTAAGGAAATAT
Source organism: Kogia breviceps (assembly GCF_026419965.1). Taxonomy (NCBI): domain Eukaryota; kingdom Metazoa; phylum Chordata; class Mammalia; order Artiodactyla; family Physeteridae; genus Kogia; species Kogia breviceps. The sequence continues at coordinate 30,562,736 of NC_081328.1, forward strand.
TACCTTCAATTTTCCCCTGAATTTTTCAATACAAGTTCCTATTGTCCTTTCATTAATCACATCTCATTCTCTTAAAATGGTGTTGCTATATCCAAATGCACTAACATGATATTCATGAAATGAGTGGAGAATGAATGGATGAGATTCTGCTAAAGGAATTTCAACAGAGATATATAAAACAGTATCAGCAATCCCAGAGGCTTCTGAGACTGTGGTGGTTTTACATTTTTAAAAATTTATTTTGGCTTCATTGAGTCTTCTTTGCTGCACATGGGCTTTCTCTAGTTATGGTGAGCAGGGGCTACTCTTCATTGTGGTGCATGGGCTTCTCATTGCCATGGCTTCTCTTGTTGTGGAACATGGGCTGTAGACACACAGGCTTTAGTAGTTGTGGCATGTGGGCTCAGTAGTTGTGGCTCACGGGCTCTAGAGCACAGGCTCAGTAATTGCGGTGCATGGGTTTAATTGCTCTGTGACATGTGGGATCTTCCTGGGCCAGGGCTCAAACACGTGTCCCCTGCATTGGCAGGAGGACTCTTAATCACTGTGCCACCAGGGAATCCCGTGGGTTTGCATTTTTACTCCTAGATATATTTTTCTCTGTTATGAAATAAAAAATAATTAAGGGAGTCTGTGCTGTTCATAATGTTCTCCCTAGACCCTTCATTTCAGTCCAGTGCATTAATTTGGTGCTTAAATTTATTGCTCTGGAGTCTAATGTATATTACTCTTGTCAGCATTAAATTTAATTTACTGCAATGGGGTAAAGGAGTTGCTGAAACCAGATTTTAATTCCTAAGCCATTAAAAAATCTTCTCCTTAACAAATAAGAACTATATTATATACCAATAAGTACAATGTGTGTGCCTATACAGCTCTAGCTCTGCAGAATGTGCTTTTTGGATAACTTTTTCCTTTTCTTTTTAAAATGATGTTGAGTGTCTTTCTTTTGCATGTAAGAATGTTCCAGAAATTTTGAGCTATTGAAGCATTTTGTTCCAGATTTTTTCTATATTTTTCTCAGATGAAGAAATAGGATATATAACCCCAGCCAGATTACAGAATTCTGCCATATTCCTGCTGAGATCTTCTCACCAGTTGATTATAGCCAAAAGGATAATGTTGACATTTTTGTAAGGGCAGATACTAGAGACAGCAGGGATTTCTTTATTGTCAAAATGAAAATAGATTTTTTAAATCTATAAAAATTTTAAAGAACATTTTAACATATGCTTGTAAAGAATTCAATTAGTATGAAATGTTATACGCTGTTCAGAATTTTGTCATATATCTTTCTATATCTTCTCTGTCTTCTCTTTTCTCCTCTGCCTTCTCCCTATGTATGTATATGTGTGGATGTATATATTTAATATGCCTGTGTGTGCGTGTGTGCACACATTGGCTGCATATGTATTTACTAAATTATTTCTTTGCATAGTACATAATGACTATTCAACAAATGTTTATAGAATAATTGAATTAATAGCTTATTTTATTGTCATTTATTAACTGTATCTATTAGACGCATGATGCTATATGTAAAACAAAACAAACAAAAACTACCTGAAATTGACTGAAAATGAGATGTATTAGCTCACATAAGAGGAAGTTTGTATGTAGAATGGATTTAATGACCACTCTATGGTGTTTTCAAGGCTGTAAGTTTTTTAATCTCTCTCTACTCTGTGATCCCAGTAGAGACTATATCCTAAGATGAATCCCATGTTTCCGTTTAGAGCTCCACGTTCACAATTAGAGCTTATTCACAATTCGAATATTTTACTTAATCAAGAGCAAGGGAAAACGTTCCCAGATGTCTGTATTATACATCTTCTCCCATGTTGTTATCAGAATTGGTTCACATGACTATTCCTCAGCCAGTTCCTAGCAAATAGGGTGAGAGTTCCATTACATCAATTAGGTCAATTCTTAGTTTATTCTGAAAAACAGAACTGCAGGTCTGGGGATAGCTACCAGAGTAAAATCTCGTTTCTAGTAAGGAGAAGAAAAGACACAATGTATCTGGGTTTGTCACCAACAAAATCCACTATGGGTTCTAAAAGTTTTGATATCTTCCTTTGGATTCACTCATTGAGCTCAACTTATTGAAGAGAATTGTTTTCCATTTAATTTTCAGGTGTTTGCTTTTTATTTTGTTTTTAATGTGGTTTTGGTTGTAAATGTTTGTGAGGTTTATTTTTTTTTGCTATATTTTGCCTTGTCCCCCTTCTGTTAATTTCAAATCTTGGAATTACAATTGTAGACTCTCCAGTGATTATCTTTTAATACCTTATAACTTTATAGTAATATATCTAAATTCTATTCAATAACTTAGCAATTTCGACACTATTGGTAACTTGCCATGAAAAATAAGGACATTATTAAACTTAAAATGCCTTCTATCTATTGTATTTTCCTATTCTTGATTTTGATTAGTTATTATAATATTTTACATGATCTGGTTTTATACCCTTTGCAGTATAGTCTGTAAGCCATCCAATATGGATTCTAAAATCTAATTTCTGTATTTATATACTTTCAGTGATCACTACCATTTCTTTCATCTTTTATCTTCCAAATTTCTGACTTACTCATTTTGATTCTCCTCCTCCTCCACTTTTTCCTCTGATTGGCTAGATTTCATAAAGGTATTTATCTAATCAATCCACCTGAGTGCAATTTTCCTCTAAGTTTTTAAATTATAGACATTACTTTTCTATGCCATTTTACAATAACTTAGGAGGGTGTGAAATTTTTATATTCACTTTTCTCATAATTCTGAGAACATTATTCTAATGTATTCTCTGTTGAATTGTTGTTGAGGAGAATTGTGAAACCAACCTGATTTTTTTCTCTTTTTAGATAGTTCTGTTCTATCTAGATTACAATAGTGTTAAATTTTATACTTGGAATTAACAATAACTTCAGTGATTGTCATGCTTTATCAGTTTTTTCCCATTTGATCACATAATATTCTTTCAATCTGTACATTTATAGCTTTATTTATTTTAGAAAAGCTTTCTTGTACTATATTCCTGAATACACCTGTGGTGTGAGTACACTCCCTTTCAGGGTCCAGAGTTATATCTTTTTTTGGGTCATCATATCAGTCATGAAGGGGATTAGTTTTTTGTTTTTCTTTTGTTTTTGTGGTACGTGGGCCTCTCACTGTTGTGGCCTCTCCCGTTGCGGAGTGCAGGCTCCGGACGCGCAGGCTCAGCGGCCATGGCTCAAGGGCCCAGCTGCTCCATGGTATGTGGGATCTTCCTGGACCGGGGCACGAACCCGTGTCCCCTGCATCGGCAGGCGGACTCTCAACCACTGTGCCACCAGGGAACCCGGGATTAGTTTTAATTAATGAATTTCTATAGATCATTGGAATTTTTAATGATACAATACAAATTTAGCTCTGCTCAATTACTATTATTCAGGAACTTGCAATACCATTGCCTAGTTTCCCAAATCTTCTCCAGCAACCAACCAACATTTGATAAGAAAGATTTCATATGCACAATCCCTCCTTTATCCCTGCCTCTTAAACCAATCTGAAATGTGGATTTGACCTCCCAAAATGTATTCCCCACTTTTGATTATGACTGTAGCCTTTGGAGTCAAAATGCCTCAAGGTGAATCTTGTCTTCAACTGTGTCTTTTGGGCAAGTTGCCTCACCCTTCCTTGCTCATCCATAAAATGGAGACACTAATAAGACATTATAGGTACTATTTTACTTACTTCAATAAGGAAAATAAAAGATCAGTACAAATCTCATAATTCAGAATTAGTTGCCATCAACAGTTTGAAAAACATCTTTTCAAACACATATATGCACATACATGCCCATACACACAGACACACTTACACACACATACACTTACACGCTCATGCTTATTAATTTGAACACTCTTCTGTATCCTCTTTCTTCCTTCCACAGTATGTTATAAGGTTCTTCTTATGTCAAGAAATATATAGCTTTAAATTGATGCATATAATTCTATTATTAAAAATTAATAGTTTAATCTCTTGATAGATCTTCAGTTTGCTCCTAGATTTTGTGGGACCTTTTCTTCCTTTAACAAATAATGCTTTAAGAAGCATCCTTGTCCAGTGTAAGTTCAATGTTACAATCCAAATTATAGAAAGAGTGAGCAGGTCTGTGCCTCTCTCCATTTAGCCTACTCTTTGAATGTGCACATTTTGGCCAAGATAGCTTGATAACTTTTTCTTCTTTTCTAAGACATAAGTCCTATGATTTAATTTAAGTGCTTTATCAGCCAGCACAAAGATGGATAGTGACTTAAACTTAGAATGAGATGTGTTTTTCATTTTCAGGGGAATTCTGAAGTATTAAAAAGGATGGATGTAAGGTATTCTTACACTCTCTGATTTTCCCCTAAACTGGCATTACTACCAGAGGAAACTTTAAATATGAAATCCACTTGTTTGGCTAAAGCCTTACCTTGTTCCTCAAAATCCGAGATTGAGGGGTCTCAAGAATTGTGTCTTGTAACTTGTCAAAAACCCAGAGAAAACACAAGTCTATTGAAATCAGCTGGAAAGGAGAAAAAGGAAAATCGCAGAGGTCTGGTAAAGAGTTCAAAACTCTAAAAAAGTTTAGAAATCTACTGCTCCCTTTTGTATTTATATGAATGTTTATTCCTGGATATTTTGAGAAATCAATGTGCCAGCCTGCAGTGTCTGTTATGACTCTACCTAAATAAGCATAAATCATCTCATATGGTTCTTTCTGTCATGTAAATTATTCATACAACTTATGGTATACAAGTGTATATTCTTTTAGGTCCAAATTCAGTAATATTTTTGATGTGGTTGCTCTTTTTTTTTTTTTTTTTTGCTGTACACGGGCCTCTCACTGTTGTGGCCTCTCCCCATTGCGGAGTACAGGCTCTGGACGCTCAGGCTCAGCAGCCATGGCTCACGGGCCTAGCCACTCCGTGGCATGTGGGATCTTCCCGGACTGGGGCATGAACCTGTGTCCCCTGCATCGGCAGGAGGACTCTCAACCACTGCGACACCAGGGAAGCCCGATGTGGTTGCTCTTTCCTTGCATTTTTCTCATGTAGAAGTCTTCCCTTTCGTGATAGATATTTATCAGGCAGATTGCACCTACATTGAGGAGAGAGATTACTCTGCTACCATTTATCTCTTTGTAGAATTAGTAGCCCCGAAGTAGTAATTGTGGTTATAAAATGTTACAGGAAAAGTACTAAGACAACTATTGTAGAATATATAACAATTAACATCATGAGTTTTCTCTGTTAATGGACATTATTACAGTTTTTAAAACTATTTTGACTGCTTCCAGCACCACTCTAAGATTTTCTTTTTCCAAGTCTTTACCAAAAGAAAAATATAGTTAAATTATCCAAATAAGTAAAGCAGATTTATTCAGATTTACCAAGTGGTTTTTGCTTTAACACTTGGGAAAACATGAATGTATTCCAATGTGATTGATATATTAAGGAACAATTTTAATATACCTCAAAAATGACATTTGTTTATGGATGATTTTATCCGGGAAGAATATTATGTGAATGCAGAAATCCATACTAAGTTGAAACCAGTTAAGTAAAAATGCACAAAACATGGCAAACTTATACACATAAATTCCAAAATATCTACAGCTGCTTCTGTTCAACCATACCCTTCCACAACTAATCTTACAACTGTTTCTCTGATTTCAGATAATCTTTTTACCTAATAAAATGCAATGATAGGAACATGCATCATTTCTGTAATGTTCCTGCCAAAGATTTATAAAATGAATCTAATTATTAAAAAATATTGAACAAACCCAAATTAAGGGATATTCCACAAAACAATTAACCTATAATTTTCAAAAACATCATGGTTGTAATAATCAAGGAAAGAGTGAGAAACTGTTCCAGACTGGATAGGAAAGAGATTATGACAACTAAATGCAAATTCCTGATTGTGAGTAGGATCCTCTTGCCATTTAGAACATTATGGGATTACTCTTGAAAAGGATCAAGCATGTAATGTTAATTTCCCGATTTTAAGAGTTGCATTGAGCTTATGTAGGTGAATAATCTTGTTTGCACAAAATACATGCCAAAGTATTCTATAATAATAGGACATTATGTTGACCACCTACTCTATACTCATTTGGGGAAAATAAACTTCTTTGTACTGTACTTCCAGGTTTTCTGTACATTTATAATTATTTCAAAATTTAAAGAAACAAAAGAAAATATATTTAAAGTCAATAACTTTTTAATAAATAAAAGAGATAACTGCTTTTTATGTGTCACAAGCTGCTTGTAATTTTATGTGTCAGTTTGGCTAGATTCTCTGTGAAATTCTTTTTAGATACTATTTTTAGATGAGATTGTATTTAAATCAGAAGACTTTGAGTAAACAGACTATCCTCCATAATGTGGATGAGATTACCCTCATCTGATATCTTTAGACTCCAACAACAATTCTCTGGGTCTCCAGCCGGACTGCCTGCCTTGCAGATTTTGGGCTTCACAATTGTATGAGCCACAATCATGTGAGCCAATTCATTAAAATAAATCTCTCTATATATAGATAAATAGGTGGTAGGTATATGGTACATAAATAACACATGCATATCTTATGTATATCTATATCTATTATCTGTCTATCTATCTATCTATATCTATCTATCTATCTATCTATCTAAACACATAGGTAGATAACCATAGCTATATGTGGGTATATCTCAACCTTATTGCTTCTGTTTCTCTGGAAAATTCTAATACACTGCTCCTTTTCTAAATCATTGTTATTGTATGAGAAAAAAATAGTCCATGTTGAATGACTTCAAATTATTTAGAAGATAGGAAACTAAAACTTTTTATGTGAATTGCCTCAAAGTGCTGACTCAGTATTTGTAAAACATTGTAAGATCAAAACCAGACATATGTCTGTGCTGGATCCACCCTTCAGGATGCTAATTTGTAGCCTCTGCTGCTCTGTGGACATCACACTGAGAACCTTGGATACCACCATAGCTGTAGGGTGGAATAGTAATGTTGGCAGCCAGGGCTCAGGCACTACACAATTGCTTCAACATGGACAGTTCTGTTTTCTATATTTTCCATATTTGTTTTCTACATAATGTTTTCTTAGACCAAAGGGTTTCAATGCTGAATTTTTAAGGGATTAAAAGTTGTCTGCTCCAAAGAACCACATCAAACCCTTTTAAAATGGTAAAACATCATTACAGAGATGCTCTAAATTATCTCTTACTCAGCATCTTGCCCTGCAAGTACTGATTTTCATTCTGTCACCATGAAATGTGGTGGTCTCACAGCAGGGTCCTCTCTCATCACATAAAAAGAGCCTTTCACAGTCTTCAGAACCTCTTTCTCCTGGGAGACTGAAGTCCTGTTGTTGTATGTGTTGAGATCAAATGAAAAACAAAAATCAGTAAATTGGGAATCTCAGATGTATAATGAGGTCTAGGATATCTTTTATTTCCATTCCATTCCATTGATTTCTCCTCCACAGCCCTGTACCTTATCCTTTCCATATTCTTAGCTTGTGTGAAGGGTCAATAAGATTCTCGACAATTAAGATCCAATAAGTCTACTTGGTTATAAAGGAGGCTAAGGGACATGATCTAAGTAAAGTGAGTATGACAGTATGAAAGCCTTAGAATCCTAAAGGAAGCCAGTGCTGGAACATGGTATCAAGTTTACACCTAAACATCAAGACAGCATTACAAATTTAGGAGTCAAGCATCTTGATTTTGGGTCTTATGATTAACCCACATGTGTTAACACCAGAAAATATGCTATGAATGTGGAAAACAGAATTTGGAAGTCAGTGGCAGTTACTTTAGGTATTAGAACTCTAACCAAGTACTTGAGGAGTATAGTGGTATCCTCAGTTCTAGACAAAAACTGAAAAATATACTCTAGAAAAAAGAGTTGTCTACAGAGGTGGATGGAGTAAAGATATAGTCTGTAGAACTGAGCTGACTCAGGAGGTAAGGAGTGTGGGGTCACATGTCTAACCATGACTTATCCAACAGTGGAGTCTGGGTAAGGTTGTCAGCAGTAAATTTAGGTAAAACATAAGGATTTGGAAAGGCATGTGGGGACACAGAAGTCATGGCTCTACCATAACATCCAAGGACTAGGCAATGCAACTTCATCCAAGACCTAAACAAACAACTTAGTCTGATTAAGCGACAAAGATAGGTTTGAATCTACTACACAGTGGCTAACTCCCAGAATGCAATACAAAGAATACAAAACAAATAAGAAATTGAAAGTAGCCTCTGATGGTCACTTTCCTGTAGCATTAGTTACATCCTCCTCTTTAGAGTAAGTTTCATTTCCCCAGAAAAATGGGAATCACTTGAGGTAATGACAGACCTTCTGCTTATCTCCATCATCAGGGACTGTCACTGTGACTTATGTGTAGAGACTTTCCACCCAATTTTTACCCACTCCCAAATCCTACCATGAGCCTGTTATATATATTTTTTCTATTTAAAATATATAATGGTTCCTATCAGAACATTAAAAAGTCACAGCAGGTTTACAACCTGCTTCCAACCCAAATTCCCAACCTCCCCTTATATCCTACATGAGAGATATGCAAAACACTCACAGTTCTCCATGTTCATCAAGCCAGAAATAAATATTAAATTTTACTTTGAAAGTTCAAATATAAGAAATGTCTTATTTCACTGTTTTCTTTAAATCAAATTAAATCTAACATCTCAACCATTTACCAAGTTGAAAATAAATTCAATATTAGTCATTATGGTTCTGTCTCCCCACCCATCACTCTCTTTGGGACTCTAAAATTTTATACTGAGCAGAATATTCAGGGTCTCTTCTGGTGTTGTCCACAATAATCACTGGTGACATGCCTACTACCTAAATCCAGGAGGACTGCAGACCTCAGCTTCCTCGATTTTTCATCCTACACACACAGCCTAGCTCTGCATACTGGCTTCTTACACCACCCACCAGCATCACTCTTGCTGGAAGAAGTTGCTTTCAGGTAACATCTCTCAGGCCCAAAATGCGAAGATCCTCTGATTGATTTCTCAGAAATGGAAAGAAAGTTGTAGAAGTTGGGAAGCAAACAAAAACCCCACAAATTAATCCCACAACAAAATTATGCTTCTTTTACTCCTAGTGTTCTCTCTACCTAGGCAATATTCTCTTCTCCTTCTCTTATTTTCTCTCCCTCCATCTAAGACCATCTTAAACGTCATCTCCTTAAAAAAATCTTTCTAGTTTTTTTTTCTTTTTTTTTAAACATGTTTATTGGAGTATAACTGTTTTACAATAGTGTGTTGGTTTTTCCTTCACAACAAAGTGAATCAATTATACATATACATATGTTCCCATATCTCTTCTCTCTTGCATCAACCTCCCTCCCACCCTCCCTATTCCACCCCTCTAGGTGGTCACAAACCACCGAGCTGATCTCCCTGTGTTATGCGGCAGCTTCCCACTAGCTATCTAATTTACATTTGGTAGTGTATATATGTCCCTGCCACTCTTTCACTTCGTCACACCTTACCCTTCGAACTCCCCATATCCTCAAGTCCATGCTCTACTAGGTCTGTGTTTTATTCTCGTCCTACCACTAATCTCTTCATTGTTGCAAAGGCGAGTTTTCCTCCATCCGACCCCTGCAATGGCCACAGATTGCAAGCAAAATCCTTCTCTTCCCGCATACAATGAAGAGCTTCCAAAAGGGAACCTGAAGTCCTTGGTGCCATGTTCCCCGCACAAACATTCTATCTCCTTGTTTTACTAGGAGAGGATAAGCAGCTCTGGCTTACGATCCGGGAAAAGATGTCTTTCGTCCATTTTTCGCAAACTGGCATATTTCGTCCGACATGATGGTGAACGACACAAAGTGTGCTCAAGCAAACTGGAGATCAAATGATTTTCCTCGGCACGGTTGTTATAGCTGTGTCTCCCCTGAGCAATGCAGACAAGTGTATATCTGTGTCTCAGAATCCAGGACTTTGCCCTGCATCCTTGCCTTCAAAGAAAGTCATTTTCGAAGAGTGCCAGCTACAAAATTGCTTGCTGTAGGCACCAGGAATATTGCACTTGCTCGGGGACCTGCGAGGTGTGCCTGAGCTACTAGTGCCCACCCGGCAAGCGACTACGCCTTCTCTCTCTGGAGAGCAACGCTTCTTTCCGTGGAGGACGTGTATGGCACGTTGAAGAGCCGGGTGTAAGAAGGATCACTCACGGCTCCACGGCCTAGGTGAGCTGTATGTATCGAGGAGGAGCAGGGAGTTGTTCAGCATTTCAGAGCCGTGCGAATAAGCCTTTCTCCAGTGACGTCAACAAGGCCAGTAGTTGGGGATTCCAAATCCGAGAGGGCTGAAAGCCTTTCGCACGGCCTGGAAAGGGAACCTGGTCTCTGTAATGTCCATGGAGGTGTTTGGGCAGCTTAACGGAAATGTCGCAGACGCAAGTGGTTGCTGGGGTATAGAAATCACCTCGAGTGTCTACGTGGGGAAGGAATTACTTAAGGGGATTGTAACAACACGGACGTATGGGCGTGTTCATGTGTCTGCTGAACACTGGAGACGAGAGGTTTATACAAGCCATGCGCCTCCTCATCGTGCAAAGAACGCAGAGCTGCCCCAAAGCACAAGAAATTTAAACGACCGTCATACATGCCAAGACGCCCTTATCAGGGCTTCTTGGGCGCATGAAGGAATACGTGCGTCAGGAAGCCTGGAGACACGTGATCACTAAGTGAGAAGCCAAGGAAATGTAAGTGCTCTTGGGTACGGATCGAACACGCAGTGCTCTCAGTCAACGTGAAGGGCAGCAGTTTTATGACGGTCGAGTGAACCCGGCCTTTCCCCTTAGGTTTGCAGCCACTTATTTCTCACAGTAAGACTCGACTACCTTTCTGTGATTTTTGTTCTTTGGAGGAAAGATGTATGTGAAGGCAGTGTACGAAGTGTGGTGATTTACATTCCTGTCATGGGGCTATTTGGAGTCCGACGAGAGTGCCACTCGAGGCACTGGGTGCCTAAGGCGAAGTGGCAGCTCACGCACTACTGCAGGGAAGGAAAGCCTCGTTTCTTCCACAATGTACATATCCGTTTCCCACTATCTGGTTCAACAAATCCTCATTCCCTCTGTTGCGACAAGGTCCGGAACGTGTCCCTGGGGGCAGGAGGATCAGGATCTACCATTGTGCGTAGACTTGTACATCATAAGCCTCTCTCGAGTTCCATGGCAAAACTTCTTTGTTTTCATCTCCAAATAAGTAGGAGATACACTCGGCGAGCTGCATCTCTTGCCTCTTCCTCATCACAGAATGTATGCATTTCCCAAAGGCAAGGTGCAAGTACAAGGAGCTGCGCACCGTGCGGGGAAGATGAGCCAGCCCACATACTGCAGCCCACAGTGTCTTCTTCCTCAGGCCATTCGCACAAGACCTTTGCAAAGAACTCTGAGGTGTTCCTGGAAAGGGAATTGAAAGGAAGGAAAATAACAGATCCTCTCTGTCCTCGTCAACGGAGCAAGCTGTACGGACGGCATGCAAAGACTGAGCTTGCCCATTCAAACTTCCTCTCTCTAATTTATAGGAAGGTATCACTGAGAACACGGTCCTGGACACGTACGTATTTCTGGCAGGTGACTGAAACAGGGCGTGTGTTCTCCCCATGCGTGTGAACAAGCGTGGTGGTGGCAAAGGCGAGGTTCCCTCAGTCCGACCCCTGCAATGGCCACAGACAGCAAGCCAAGGCCTTCTTTTCCCGCATACAACGAAGAGCTTCCAAGAGGGAACCTGAAGTCCTGGGTGCCGTGTTACCGGCACACACTTTCCATATCCTTGTTTTACTAGGAGAGGATAAGCAGCTCTGCCTAACGATCCAGGAAAAAAGATATGTCTTTCGTCCATTTTTCGCAAACTGGCATATTTCGTCCAACATGATGGTGAACGAAACAAAGCGTGCTCAAGCAAACTGGAAATCAAATGATTTTCCTCGGCACGGTTATAGCTGGCTCTCGCCCGAGTCATGCAGACAAGTGTATATCCCTGTCTCAGAATCCAAGACCCTGACTGCCCTGCATCCTTGCCTGCCAAGGAAGTCATGTTCCAAGAGTGCCAGCTACGAAATGGCTTGCAGCAGGCACCAGGAATATTGCACTTGCTCGGGGATCTTGGAGTTGTGCCTGAGCTCGTTGTGCCCACCCAGCAAGCGAGTACGGCTTCTCACACTGGAGAGCAATGCTTCTTTCCATGGAGGACAGGTATGGCATATGGAAGAGCCGGGTGTAAGAAGGATCACTCACGGCTCCACGGCCTAGGTGAGCTGTATGTATCGACGAGCAGTAGGGAGTTTTTCAGCATTTCAGAGCCGTGCGAATAAGCCATTCTCCAGTGACATCAACAAGGCCAGTAGTTGGGGATTCCAGATCCGAGAGGGCTGAAAGGCTTTCGCACGGCCTGGAAAGGGAACCTGGTCGCTGTAATGTCAATGGGTGGGTTTGGGCAGCTTGTGGGAAATGCCGCAGAGGCACGTGGTTGCTGGGGCATAGAAATCACCTCGGGTGTCTACGTGAGGAAGGAATTACTTAAGGGGCGTGTAACAGGGTGGAAGTATGGGCGTGTTCATGTGTCTGCTCAACACTGGAGACGAGAGGTTTATACAAGCGATGCGCCTTCTCATCGTGCAAAGAACGCAGAGCTGCCCCAAAGCACAAGAAATTTAAACGACGGTCATACGTGCCAAGGCGCCCTTATCAGGGCTTCCTTTGCGCATGAAGGAATACGTGCATCAGGAAGCCTGGAGAGACGTGATCTCTAAAGGAAGAAAGCGAGGCACTGTAAGTGCTCTTGGGTACGGATCGAACAGGCAGTGTTCTCAGTCAACGTGCAGGGCAGGAGTTTTCTGACGGTCGGGTGAACCCGGCCTTTCCCCCTAGGTTTGCAGTCACTTATTTCTCCCAGTAAGACTCGACTACCTTTCTGTTATTTTTTTTGGGGGGGGGGAAGATGTATGTGAAGGCGGTGTACGAAGTGTGGTGATTTACATTCCTGTAATGGGGCTATTTGGAGTCCGAGGAGATTGCCGCTCGAGGCACTGGATGCCTAAGGCGCAGTGGCAGCACACACGCACTACTGCAGGGAAGGAAAGCCTCGTTTCTTCCACAATGTACATATCCGTTTCCCACTATCTGGATCAAGAAATATTCATTCCGTTTGTTGCGACAAGGTACGGAACGTGTCCCTGGGGGCAGGAGGATCAGGTTCTACCATTGTGCGTACACTTGTACATCCTAAGCCTCTCTCGAGTTTCATGGCAATACTTCATTGTTTTCATCTCCAAATAAGTGGGAGATACACTCGGCGAGCTGCATCCCTTGCCTCTTCGTCATCACAGAATGTATGCATTTCCCAAAGGCAAGGTGCAAGTACAGGGAGCTGCGCACAGGGCGGGGAAGGTCTGCCAGCCCACAGACTGCAGCCCAGAGTGTGTTCTTCCTCAGGCCATTCGCACAAGAGCTTTGCAAAAAACTCTGAGGTGTTCCTGGAAATGGCCTTGAATGGAATAGAAAAGAACAGATCCTCTCTGTCCTCGTCAACGGAGCAAGCTGTACGGACGACCTGCAAAGACTAAGCTTCCCCATTCAAACTTCCCCTCTCCCATTTACAGGAAGGTATCACTGAGAACACGGTCCTAGACGGGTACGTATTTCTGGCAAGTGACTGACACAGGGCGTGTGTTCTCCCCATGCGTGTGAACAAGCGTGGTGGTGGCAAACGCGACGTTTCCTCCGTCCGACCCCTGCAATGGCCACAGACTGCAAGCCAAGGCCTTCTCTTCCCGCATACAACGAAGAGCTTCCAAGAGGGAACCTGAAATCCTGGGTGCCGTGTTACCGGCACAAACTTTCTAGATCCTTGTTTTCCTAGGAGAGGATAAGCAGCTCTGCCTAACGATCCGGGAAAAAAGATATGTCTTTCGTCCATTTTTCGCAAACTGGCATATTTCGTCCGACATGATGGTGAAGGACACAAAGCGTGCTCAAGCAAACTGGAGATCAAATGATTTCCTCGGCATGGTTATTTCTGGCTCTCGCCCGAGTCTTGCGGACAAGTGTATATCCCTGTCTCAGAATCCACGACCCTGCCTGCCCTGCCTCCTTGCCTGCCAAGGAAGTCATGTTCCAAGAGTGCCAGCTACGAAATGGCTTGCCGCGGGCACCAGAAATATTGCACTTGCTCGGGGATCTTCGAGTTCTGCCTAAGCTCCTTGTGCCCAACCAGCAAGCGAGTACAGCTTCTCTCTCTGGAGAGCAACGCTTCTTTCCATGCAGGACATGTATGGCATATTGAAGAGCCGGGTGTAAGAAGGATTACCCACGGCTCCACGGCCTAGGTGAGCTGTATGTATCGACGAGGAGTAGGGAGTTGTTCAGCATTTCAGAGCCGTGAGAATAAGCCTTTCTCCAGTTACATCAACAAGGCCAGTAGTTGGGGAGTCCAGATCCGAGAGGGCTGAAAGGCTTTCGCACGGACTGGAAAGGGAACCTGGTGTCTGCAGTGTCCTTTTGTGGGTTTGGGCAGCTTATGGGAAATGTCGCAGAGGCACGTGGTTGCTGGGGTATAGAAATCACCTCGGGTGTCTAGTGGGGAAAGAATTACTTAAGGGGCGTGTAACAGCGAGGACGTAAGGACGCGTTCATGTGTCTGCTGAACACTGGAGACGAGAGGTTTATTCAAGCGATGCGCCTTCTCATCGTGCAAAGAACGCAGAACTGCCCCAAAGCACAAGAAATGTAAACGACCGTCATACCTGCCAAGGCGCCCTTATCAGGGCTTCTTTGGCGGATGAAGGAAGACGTGCCTCAGGAAACCTGGAGAGACGTGATCTCTAAGGTAGAAAGCGAGGCACCGTAAGTGCTCTTGGGTACCGATCGAACACGCAGTGCTCTCAGTCAACGTGCAGGGCAGGAGTTATCTGAAGGTCGAGTGAACCCGGCATTTCCCCCTAGGTTTGCAGCCACTTATTTCTCTCAGTAAGACTCGACTACCTCTCCGTGATGTTTTTTCATTGGGGGAAATATGTATGTGAAGGCGGTGTACGAAGGGTGGTGATTTACATTCCTGTAATGGGTCTATTTGGAGTCCGACGAGAGTGCCGCTCGAGGCACTGGGTGCCTAAGGCGCAGTGGCAGCACACACGCACTACTGCAGGGAAGGAAAGCCTCGTTTCTTCCACAATGTACATATCCGTTTCCCACTATCGGGTTCAACAAATCCTCACTCCCTCTGTTGCGAAAGGGTACGGAACGTGTCCCTGGGGGCAGGAGGCTAAGGTTCTACCATTGTGCCTACACTTGTACATCATAAGCCTCTCTCGAGTTTCATGGCAAAACTTCTTTTTTTTCATATGCAAATAAGTGGGAGAAACATTCGGCGAGCTGCATCCCTTGCCTCTTCCTCATCACAGAATGTATGCATTTCCCAAAGGCAAGGTGCAAGTACAGGGAGCTGCGCACCGTGCAGGGAAGGTCAGCCATCCCACATACTGCAGCCCACAGTGTCTTCTTCCTCAGGCCATTCGCACAAGACCTTTGCAAAGAACTCTTAGGTGTTCCTGGAAAGGGACTTGAAAGGAATAGAAAAGAACAGATCCTCTCTGTCCTCGTCAACGGAGCAAGCTGTACGGACGACCTGCACAGACTCAGCTTCCCCATTCAAACTTCCTCACTCCCATTTACAGGAAGGTATCACTGAGAACACGGTCCTGGACGGGTACATATTTCTGGCAAGTGACTGACACAGGGCGTGTGTTCTCCCCATGCGTGTGAAGAAGCGTGGTGGTGGCAAAGGCGAGGTTTCCTCCGCCCGACCCCTGCAATGGCCACAGACTGCAAGCCAAGGCCTTCTCCTCCCGCATACAACGAAGAGCTTCCAAGAGGGAACCTGAAGTCCTGGGTGCCGTGTTACCGGCACAATCTTTCTATATCCTTGTTTTCCTAAGAGAAGATAAGCAGCTCTGCCTAACGATCCGGGAAAAAAGATATGTCTTTCGTCCATTTTTCGCAAACTGGCATATTTCGTCCGACATGATGGTGAACGACACAAAGCGTGCTCAAGCAAACTAAGGATCAAAGGATTTTCCTCGGCACGGTTATAGCTGGCTCTCGCCCGAGTCATGCAGACAAGTGTATATCCCTGTCTCAGAATCCACGGCCCTGCCTGCCCTGCATCCTTGCCTGCCAAGGAAGTCATGTTCCAAGAGTGCCAGCTACGAAATGGCTTGCCGCAGGCACCAGGAATATTGCACTTGCTCGGGGATCTTCGAGTTGTGCCTGAGCTCCCTGTGCCCACCTGGCAAGCGAGTACGGCTTCCCTCTCTGGAGAGCAACGCTTCTTTCCACGGAGGACATGTATGGCATATGGAAGAGCCGGGTGTAGAAAGGATCACTCACGGCTCCACGGCCTAGGTGAGGTGTATGTATCGACGAGCAGTAGGGAGTTGTTCAGCATTTCAGAGCCGTGCGAATAAGCCTTTCTCCAGTTACATCAACAAGGCCAGTAGCTGGGGAGTCCAGATCCGAGAGGGCTGAAAGGCTTTCGCACGGCCTGGAAAGGGAACCTGGTCTCTGTAATGTCCGTGGGTGTGTTTGGGCAGCTTATGGGAAATGTCGCAGAGGCACGTGGTTGCTGGGGTATAGAAATCACCTCGGGTGTCTACGTGGGGAAGGAATTACTTAAGGGGCGTGTAACAGCGAGGACGTATGGGCGTGTTCATGTGTCTGCTCAACACTGGAGACGAGAGGTTTATACAAGCGATGCGCCTTCTCATCGTGCAAAGAACGCAGAGCTGCCCCAAAGCACAAGAAATTTAAACGACCGTCATACCTGCCAAGGCGCCCTTATCAGGGCTTCTTTGGCGCATGAAGGAATACGTGCCTCAGGAAGCCTGGAGAGACGTGATCTCTAAGGTAGAAAGCGAGGCACCGTAAGTGCTCTTGGGTACGGATCGAACACGCAGTGCTCTCAGTCCACATGCAGGGCAGGAGTTTTCTGACGGTCGAGTGAACCCGGCCTTTCCCCCTAGGTTTGCAGCCACTTATTTCTCACAGTAAGACTCGACTACCTCTCCGTGATGTTTTTTCCTTGGGGGAAAAATGTATGTGAAGGCGGGGTAGGAAGGGTGGTGATTTACATTCCTGTAATGGGGCTATTTGGAGTCCGACGAGAGTGCCGCTCGAGGCACTGGGTGCCAAAGGCCCAGTGGCAGCACACACGCACTACTGCTGTGAAGGAAAGCCTCGTGTCTTCCGCAATGTACATATCCGTTTCCCACTATCGGGTTCAACAAATCCTCACTCCCTCTGTTGCGACAAGGTACGGAACGTGTCCCTGGGGGCAGGAGGATAAGGTTCTACCTTTGTGCGTACACTTGTACATCATAAGCCTCTCTCGAGTTTCATGGCAATACTTCTTTGTTTTCATCTCCAAATAAGTGGGAGAAACATTCGGCGAGCTGCGTCCCTTGCCTCTTCCTCATCAAAGAATGTATGCATTTCCCAAAGGCAAGGTGCAAGTACAGGGAGCTGCGCACCGTGCGGGGAAGGTCAACCAGCCCACATACTGCAGCCCACAGTGTCTTCTTCCTCAGGCCATTCGCACAAGACCTTTGCAAAGAACTCTGAGGTGTTCCTGGAAAGGGACTTGAAAGGAATAGGAAAGAACAGATCCTCTCTGTCCTCGTCAACGGAGCAAGCTGTACGGATGACCTGCACAGACTCAGCTTCCCCATTCAAACTTTCTCTCTCCAATTTACAGGAAGGTATCACTGATAACACGGTCCTGGACGGGTACGTATTTCTGGCAGATGACTGAAACAGGACATGTGTTCTCCCTAAGCGTGTGGACAAGCGTGGTGTTGGCAAAGGCGAGGTTCCCTCCGTCCGACCCCTGCAATGGCCACAGACTGCAAGCCAAGGCCTTCTCTTGCCGCATACAACGAAGAGCTTCCAGGAGGGAACCTGAAGTCCTGGGTGCCGTGTTACCGGCACAAACTTTCTAGATCCTTGTTTTCCTAGGAGAGGATAAGCACCTCTGCCTAACGATCCCGGAAAAAAGATATGTCTTTCGTCCATTTTTCGCAAACTGGCATATTTCGTCCGACATGATGGTGAACGACACAAAGCGTGCTCAAGCAAACTGGAGATCAAAGGATTTTCCTCGGCATGGTTATAGCTGGCTCTCGCCCGAGTCATGCAGACAAGTGTATATCCCTGTCTCAGAATCCACGGCCCTGCCTGCCCTGCATCCTTGCCTGCCAAGGAAGTCAGGTTCCAAGAGTGCCAGCTACGAAATGGCTTGCCGCAGGCACCAGGAATATTGCACTTGCTCGGGGATCTTCGAGTTGTGCCTGAGCTCCCTGTGCCCACCCGGCAAGTGAGTACGGCTTCCCTCTCTGGAGAGCAACGCTTCTTTCCACGGAGGACATGTATGGCATATGGAAGAGCCGGGTGTAGAAAGGATCACTCACGGCTCCACGGCCTAGGTGAGCTGTATGTATCGACGAGCAGTAGGGAGTTGTTCAGCATTTCAGAGCCGTGCGAATAAGCCTCTCTAGAGTTACATCAACAAGGCCAGTAGTTGGGGAGTCCAGATCCGAGAGGGCTGAAAGGCTTTCGCACGGCCTGGAAAGGGAACCTGGTCTCTGTAATGTCCGTGGGTGTGTTCGGGCAGCTTATGGGAAATGTCGCAGAGGCACGTGGTTGCTGGGATATAGAAATCACATCGGGTGTCTGCGTGGGGAAGGAATTACTTAAGGGGCGTGTAACAGCCAGGACGTATGGGCGTGTTCATGTGTCTGCTCAACACTGGAGACGAGAGTTTTATACAAGCGATGCGCCTTCTCATCGTGCAAAGAACGCAGAGCTGCCCCAAAGCACAAGAAATTTAATCGACCGTCATACCTGCCAAGGCGCCCTTATCAGGGCTTCTTTGGTGCATGAAGGAATACGTGCCTCAGGAAGCCTGGAGAGACGTGAACTCTAAGGTAGAAAGCGAGGCACCGTAAGTGCTCTTGGGTACGGATCGAACAGGCAGTGCTCTCAGTCAACGAGCAGCGCAGGATTTTTCTGATCAAGTGAACCCGGCCTTTCCTCCTAGGTTTGCAGCCACTTATTTCTCACAGTAAGACTCGACTACCTCTCCGTGATGATTTTTCGTTGGGGGAAAGATGTATGTGAAGGCAGTGTACGAAGGGTGGTGATTACATTCCTGTAATGGGGCTATTTGGAGTCCGACGAGAGTGCCGCTCGAGGCACTGTGTGCCTAAGGCGCAGTGGCAGCACACACGCACTACTGCAGGGAAGGAAAGCCTCGTTTCTTCCACAATGTACATATCCGTTTCCCACTA
The DNA here is from genome assembly GCF_026419965.1 of Kogia breviceps. NCBI lineage: Eukaryota > Metazoa > Chordata > Mammalia > Artiodactyla > Physeteridae > Kogia > Kogia breviceps. The sequence goes on from NC_081328.1 coordinate 30,582,151, forward strand.
TCGGGTTCAACAAATCCTCACTCCCTTTGTTGCGACAAGGTACGGAACGTGTCCCTGGGGGCAGGAGGAAAAGGTTCTACCTTTGTGCGTACACTTGTACATCATAAGCCTCTCTCGAGTTTCATGGCAAAACTTCTTTGTTTTCATCTCCAAATAAGTGGGAGAAACATTCGGCGAGCTGCATCCGTTGCCGCTTCCTCATCACAGAATGTATGCATTTCCCAAAGGCAAGGTGCAAGTACAGGGAGCTGCGCACCGTGCGGGGAAGGTCAGCCAGCCCACATACTGCAGCCCACAGTGTCTTCTTCCTCAGGCCATTCGCACAAGAACTTTGCAAAGAATTCTGAGGTGTTCCTGGAAAGGGACTTGAAAGGAATAGGAAAGAACAGATCCTCTCTGTCCTCGTCAACGGAGCAAGCTGTACGGACGACCTGCAAAGACTGAGCTTCCCCATTCAAACTTCCTCTCTCCCATTTACAGGAAGGTATCACTGAGAACACGGTCCTGGACGGGTACGTATTTCTGGCAAGTAACTGACACAGGGCGTGTGTTCTCCCCATGCGTGTGAAGATGCGTGGTGGTGGCAAGGGCGAGGTTTCCTCCGCCAGACCCCTGCAATGGCCACAGACTGCAAGCCAAGGCCTTCTCTTCCCGCATACAACGAAGAGCTTCCAAGAGGGAACCTGAAGTCCTGGGTGCCGTGTTACCGGCACAAACTTTCTATATCCTTGTTTTCCTAAGAGAAGATAAGCAGCTCTGCCTAACGATCCGGGAAAAAAGATATGTCTTTCGTCCATTTTTCGCAAACTGGCATATTTCGTCCGACATGATGGTGAACGACACAAAGCGTGCTCAAGCAAACTGGAGATCAAAGGATTTTCCTCGGCACGGTTATAGGTGGCTCTCGCCCGAGTCATGCAGACAAGTGTATATCCCTGTCTCAGAATCCACGGCCCTGCCTGCCCTGCATCCTTGCCTGCCAAGGAAGTCATGTTCCAAGAGTGCCAGCTACGAAATGGCTTGCCGCAGGCACCAGGAATATTGCACTTGCTCGGGGATATTCGAGTTGTGCCTGAGCTCCCTCTGCCCACCCGGCAAGCGAGTACGGCTTCCCTCTCTGGAGAGCAACGCTTCTTTCCACGGAGGACATGTATGGCATATGGAAGAGACGCGTGTAGAAAGGATCACTCACGGCTCCTAGGCCTAGGTTAGCTGTATGTATCGACGCGCAGTAGGGAGTTGTTCAGCATTTCAGAGCCGTGCGAATAAGCCTTTCTCCAGTTACATCAACAAGTCCAGTAGTTGGGGAGTCCAGATCAGAGAGGGCTGAAAGGCTTTCCCACGGCCTGGAAAGGGAACCTGGACTCTGTAATGTCCGTGGGTGTGTTTGGGCAGCTTATGGGAAATGTCGCAGAGGCACGTGGTTGCTGGGGTATAGAAATCACCTCGGGTGTCTACGTGGGGAAGGAATTACTTAAGGGGCCTGTAACAGCGAGGACGTATGGGCGTGTTCATGTGTCTGCTCAACACTGGAGACGAGAGGTTTATACAAGCGATGCGCCTTCTCATCGTGCAAAGAACGCAGAGCTGCCCCAAAGCACAGGAAATTTAAACGACCGTCATACCTGCCAAGGCGCCCTTATCAGGGCTTCTTTGGCGCATGAAGGAATACGTGCCTCAGGAAGCCTGGAGAGACGTGATCTCTAAGGTAGAAAGCGAGGCACCGTAAGTGCTCTTGGGTACGGATCGAACACGCAGTGCTCTCAGTCAACGTGCAGGGCAGGAGTTTTCTGACGGTCGAGTGAACCCGGCCTTTCCCCCTAGGTTTGCAGCCACTTATTTCTCACAGTAAGACTCGACTACCTCTCCGTGATGTTTTTTCCTTGGGGGAAAAATGTATGTGAAGGCGGGGTAGGAAGGGTGGTGATTTACATTCCTGTAATGGGGCTATTTGGAGTCCGACGAGAGTGCCGCTCGAGGCACTGGTTGCCAAAGGCCCAGTGGCAGCACACACGCACTACTGCAGGGAAGGAAAGCCTCGTGTCTTCCACAATGTACATATCCGTTTCCCACTATCGGGTTCAACAAATCCTCACTCCCTCTGTTGCGACAAGGTACGGAACGTGTCCCTGGGGGCAGGAGGATAAGGTTCTACCTTTGTGCGTACACTTGTACATCATAAGCCTCTCTCGAGTTTCATGGCAAAACTTCTTTTTTTTCATATGCAAATAAGTGGGAGAAACATTCGGCGAGCTGCATCCCTTGCCTCTTCCTCATCACAGAATGTATGCATTTCCCAAAGGCAAGGTGCAAGTACAGGGAGCTGCGCACCGTGCAGGGAAGGTCAGCCATCCCACATACTGCAGCCCACAGTGTCTTCTTCCTCAGGCCATTCGCACAAGACCTTTGCAAAGAACTCTTAGGTGTTCCTGGAAAGGGACTTGAAAGGAATAGAAAAGAACAGATCCTCTCTGTCCTCGTCAACGGAGCAAGCTGTACGGACGACCTGCACAGACTCAGCTTCCCCATTCAAACTTCCTCACTCCCATTTACAGGAAGGTATCACTGAGAACACGGTCCTGGACGGGTACATATTTCTGGCAAGTGACTGACACAGGGCGTGTGTTCTCCCCATGCGTGTGAAGAAGCGTGGTGGTGGCAAAGGCGAGGTTTCCTCCGCCCGACCCCTGCAATGGCCACAGACTGCAAGCCAAGGCCTTCTCCTCCCGCATACAACGAAGAGCTTCCAAGAGGGAACCTGAAGTCCTGGGTGCCGTGTTACCGGCACAATCTTTCTATATCCTTGTTTTCCTAAGAGAAGATAAGCAGCTCTGCCTAACGATCCGGGAAAAAAGATATGTCTTTCGTCCATTTTTCGCAAACTGGCATATTTCGTCCGACATGATGGTGAACGACACAAAGCGTGCTCAAGCAAACTAAGGATCAAAGGATTTTCCTCGGCACGGTTATAGCTGGCTCTCGCCCGAGTCATGCAGACAAGTGTATATCCCTGTCTCAGAATCCACGGCCCTGCCTGCCCTGCATCCTTGCCTGCCAAGGAAGTCATGTTCCAAGAGTGCCAGCTACGAAATGGCTTGCCGCAGGCACCAGGAATATTGCACTTGCTCGGGGATCTTCGAGTTGTGCCTGAGCTCCCTGTGCCCACCTGGCAAGCGAGTACGGCTTCCCTCTCTGGAGAGCAACGCTTCTTTCCACGGAGGACATGTATGGCATATGGAAGAGCCGGGTGTAGAAAGGATCACTCACGGCTCCACGGCCTAGGTGAGGTGTATGTATCGACGAGCAGTAGGGAGTTGTTCAGCATTTCAGAGCCGTGCGAATAAGCCTTTCTCCAGTTACATCAACAAGGCCAGTAGCTGGGGAGTCCAGATCCGAGAGGGCTGAAAGGCTTTCGCACGGCCTGGAAAGGGAACCTGGTCTCTGTAATGTCCGTGGGTGTGTTTGGGCAGCTTATGGGAAATGTCGCAGAGGCACGTGGTTGCTGGGGTATAGAAATCACCTCGGGTGTCTACGTGGGGAAGGAATTACTTAAGGGGCGTGTAACAGCGAGGACGTATGGGCGTGTTCATGTGTCTGCTCAACACTGGAGACGAGAGGTTTATACAAGCGATGCGCCTTCTCATCGTGCAAAGAACGCAGAGCTGCCCCAAAGCACAAGAAATTTAAACGACCGTCATACCTGCCAAGGCGCCCTTATCAGGGCTTCTTTGGCGCATGAAGGAATACGTGCCTCAGGAAGCCTGGAGAGACGTGATCTCTAAGGTAGAAAGCGAGGCACCGTAAGTGCTCTTGGGTACGGATCGAACACGCAGTGCTCTCAGTCCACATGCAGGGCAGGAGTTTTCTGACGGTCGAGTGAACCCGGCCTTTCCCCCTAGGTTTGCAGCCACTTATTTCTCACAGTAAGACTCGACTACCTCTCCGTGATGTTTTTTCCTTGGGGGAAAAATGTATGTGAAGGCGGGGTAGGAAGGGTGGTGATTTACATTCCTGTAATGGGGCTATTTGGAGTCCGACGAGAGTGCCGCTCGAGGCACTGGGTGCCAAAGGCCCAGTGGCAGCACACACGCACTACTGCTGTGAAGGAAAGCCTCGTGTCTTCCGCAATGTACATATCCGTTTCCCACTATCGGGTTCAACAAATCCTCACTCCCTCTGTTGCGACAAGGTACGGAACGTGTCCCTGGGGGCAGGAGGATAAGGTTCTACCTTTGTGCGTACACTTGTACATCATAAGCCTCTCTCGAGTTTCATGGCAATACTTCTTTGTTTTCATCTCCAAATAAGTGGGAGAAACATTCGGCGAGCTGCGTCCCTTGCCTCTTCCTCATCAAAGAATGTATGCATTTCCCAAAGGCAAGGTGCAAGTACAGGGAGCTGCGCACCGTGCGGGGAAGGTCAACCAGCCCACATACTGCAGCCCACAGTGTCTTCTTCCTCAGGCCATTCGCACAAGACCTTTGCAAAGAACTCTGAGGTGTTCCTGGAAAGGGACTTGAAAGGAATAGGAAAGAACAGATCCTCTCTGTCCTCGTCAACGGAGCAAGCTGTACGGATGACCTGCACAGACTCAGCTTCCCCATTCAAACTTTCTCTCTCCAATTTACAGGAAGGTATCACTGATAACACGGTCCTGGACGGGTACGTATTTCTGGCAGATGACTGAAACAGGACATGTGTTCTCCCTAAGCGTGTGGACAAGCGTGGTGTTGGCAAAGGCGAGGTTCCCTCCGTCCGACCCCTGCAATGGCCACAGACTGCAAGCCAAGGCCTTCTCTTGCCGCATACAACGAAGAGCTTCCAGGAGGGAACCTGAAGTCCTGGGTGCCGTGTTACCGGCACAAACTTTCTAGATCCTTGTTTTCCTAGGAGAGGATAAGCACCTCTGCCTAACGATCCCGGAAAAAAGATATGTCTTTCGTCCATTTTTCGCAAACTGGCATATTTCGTCCGACATGATGGTGAACGACACAAAGCGTGCTCAAGCAAACTGGAGATCAAAGGATTTTCCTCGGCATGGTTATAGCTGGCTCTCGCCCGAGTCATGCAGACAAGTGTATATCCCTGTCTCAGAATCCACGGCCCTGCCTGCCCTGCATCCTTGCCTGCCAAGGAAGTCAGGTTCCAAGAGTGCCAGCTACGAAATGGCTTGCCGCAGGCACCAGGAATATTGCACTTGCTCGGGGATCTTCGAGTTGTGCCTGAGCTCCCTGTGCCCACCCGGCAAGTGAGTACGGCTTCCCTCTCTGGAGAGCAACGCTTCTTTCCACGGAGGACATGTATGGCATATGGAAGAGCCGGGTGTAGAAAGGATCACTCACGGCTCCACGGCCTAGGTGAGCTGTATGTATCGACGAGCAGTAGGGAGTTGTTCAGCATTTCAGAGCCGTGCGAATAAGCCTCTCTAGAGTTACATCAACAAGGCCAGTAGTTGGGGAGTCCAGATCCGAGAGGGCTGAAAGGCTTTCGCACGGCCTGGAAAGGGAACCTGGTCTCTGTAATGTCCGTGGGTGTGTTCGGGCAGCTTATGGGAAATGTCGCAGAGGCACGTGGTTGCTGGGATATAGAAATCACATCGGGTGTCTGCGTGGGGAAGGAATTACTTAAGGGGCGTGTAACAGCCAGGACGTATGGGCGTGTTCATGTGTCTGCTCAACACTGGAGACGAGAGTTTTATACAAGCGATGCGCCTTCTCATCGTGCAAAGAACGCAGAGCTGCCCCAAAGCACAAGAAATTTAATCGACCGTCATACCTGCCAAGGCGCCCTTATCAGGGCTTCTTTGGTGCATGAAGGAATACGTGCCTCAGGAAGCCTGGAGAGACGTGAACTCTAAGGTAGAAAGCGAGGCACCGTAAGTGCTCTTGGGTACGGATCGAACAGGCAGTGCTCTCAGTCAACGAGCAGCGCAGGATTTTTCTGATCAAGTGAACCCGGCCTTTCCTCCTAGGTTTGCAGCCACTTATTTCTCACAGTAAGACTCGACTACCTCTCCGTGATGATTTTTCGTTGGGGGAAAGATGTATGTGAAGGCAGTGTACGAAGGGTGGTGATTACATTCCTGTAATGGGGCTATTTGGAGTCCGACGAGAGTGCCGCTCGAGGCACTGTGTGCCTAAGGCGCAGTGGCAGCACACACGCACTACTGCAGGGAAGGAAAGCCTCGTTTCTTCCACAATGTACATATCCGTTTCCCACTATCGGGTTCAACAAATCCTCACTCCCTTTGTTGCGACAAGGTACGGAACGTGTCCCTGGGGGCAGGAGGAAAAGGTTCTACCTTTGTGCGTACACTTGTACATCATAAGCCTCTCTCGAGTTTCATGGCAAAACTTCTTTGTTTTCATCTCCAAATAAGTGGGAGAAACATTCGGCGAGCTGCATCCGTTGCCGCTTCCTCATCACAGAATGTATGCATTTCCCAAAGGCAAGGTGCAAGTACAGGGAGCTGCGCACCGTGCGGGGAAGGTCAGCCAGCCCACATACTGCAGCCCACAGTGTCTTCTTCCTCAGGCCATTCGCACAAGAACTTTGCAAAGAATTCTGAGGTGTTCCTGGAAAGGGACTTGAAAGGAATAGGAAAGAACAGATCCTCTCTGTCCTCGTCAACGGAGCAAGCTGTACGGACGACCTGCAAAGACTGAGCTTCCCCATTCAAACTTCCTCTCTCCCATTTACAGGAAGGTATCACTGAGAACACGGTCCTGGACGGGTACGTATTTCTGGCAAGTAACTGACACAGGGCGTGTGTTCTCCCCATGCGTGTGAAGATGCGTGGTGGTGGCAAGGGCGAGGTTTCCTCCGCCAGACCCCTGCAATGGCCACAGACTGCAAGCCAAGGCCTTCTCTTCCCGCATACAACGAAGAGCTTCCAAGAGGGAACCTGAAGTCCTGGGTGCCGTGTTACCGGCACAAACTTTCTATATCCTTGTTTTCCTAAGAGAAGATAAGCAGCTCTGCCTAACGATCCGGGAAAAAAGATATGTCTTTCGTCCATTTTTCGCAAACTGGCATATTTCGTCCGACATGATGGTGAACGACACAAAGCGTGCTCAAGCAAACTGGAGATCAAAGGATTTTCCTCGGCACGGTTATAGGTGGCTCTCGCCCGAGTCATGCAGACAAGTGTATATCCCTGTCTCAGAATCCACGGCCCTGCCTGCCCTGCATCCTTGCCTGCCAAGGAAGTCATGTTCCAAGAGTGCCAGCTACGAAATGGCTTGCCGCAGGCACCAGGAATATTGCACTTGCTCGGGGATATTCGAGTTGTGCCTGAGCTCCCTCTGCCCACCCGGCAAGCGAGTACGGCTTCCCTCTCTGGAGAGCAACGCTTCTTTCCACGGAGGACATGTATGGCATATGGAAGAGACGCGTGTAGAAAGGATCACTCACGGCTCCTAGGCCTAGGTTAGCTGTATGTATCGACGCGCAGTAGGGAGTTGTTCAGCATTTCAGAGCCGTGCGAATAAGCCTTTCTCCAGTTACATCAACAAGTCCAGTAGTTGGGGAGTCCAGATCAGAGAGGGCTGAAAGGCTTTCCCACGGCCTGGAAAGGGAACCTGGACTCTGTAATGTCCGTGGGTGTGTTTGGGCAGCTTATGGGAAATGTCGCAGAGGCACGTGGTTGCTGGGGTATAGAAATCACCTCGGGTGTCTACGTGGGGAAGGAATTACTTAAGGGGCCTGTAACAGCGAGGACGTATGGGCGTGTTCATGTGTCTGCTCAACACTGGAGACGAGAGGTTTATACAAGCGATGCGCCTTCTCATCGTGCAAAGAACGCAGAGCTGCCCCAAAGCACAGGAAATTTAAACGACCGTCATACCTGCCAAGGCGCCCTTATCAGGGCTTCTTTGGCGCATGAAGGAATACGTGCCTCAGGAAGCCTGGAGAGACGTGATCTCTAAGGTAGAAAGCGAGGCACCGTAAGTGCTCTTGGGTACGGATCGAACACGCAGTGCTCTCAGTCAACGTGCAGGGCAGGAGTTTTCTGACGGTCGAGTGAACCCGGCCTTTCCCCCTAGGTTTGCAGCCACTTATTTCTCACAGTAAGACTCGACTACCTCTCCGTGATGTTTTTTCCTTGGGGGAAAAATGTATGTGAAGGCGGGGTAGGAAGGGTGGTGATTTACATTCCTGTAATGGGGCTATTTGGAGTCCGACGAGAGTGCCGCTCGAGGCACTGGGTGCCAAAGGCCCAGTGGCAGCACACACGCACTACTGCAGGGAAGGAAAGCCTCGTGTCTTCCACAATGTACATATCCGTTTCCCACTATCGGGTTCAACAAATCCTCACTCCCTCTGTTGCGACAAGGTACGGAACGTGTCCCTGGGGGCAGGAGGATAAGGTTCTACCTTTGTGCGTACACTTGTACATCATAAGCCTCTCTTGAGTTTCATGGCAATACTTCTTTGTTTTCATCTCCAAATAACTGGGAGAAACATTCGGCGAGCTGCGTCCCTTGCCTCTTCCTCATCACAGAATGTATGCATTTCCCAAAGGCAAGGTGCAAGTACAGGGAGCTGCGCACCGTGCGGGGAAGGTCAACCAGCCCACATACTTCAGCCCACAGTATCTTCTTCCTCAGGCCATTCCCACAAGACCTTTGCAAAGAACTCTGATGTGTTCCTGGAAAGGGACTTGAAAGGAATAGAAAAGAACAGATCCTCTCTGTCCTCGTCAACGGAGCAAGCTGTACGGACGACCTGCACAGACTCAGCTTCCCCATTCAAACTTCCTCTCTCCCATTTACAGGAAGGTATCACTGAGAACACGGTCCTGGACGGGTACATATTTCTGGCAAGTGACTGACACAGGGCGTGTGTTCTCCCCATGCGTGTGAAGAAGCGTGGTGGTGGCAAAGGCGAGGTTTCCTCCGCCCGACCCCTGCAATGGCCACAGACTGCAAGCCAAGGCCTTCTCCTCCCGCATACAACGAAGAGCTTCCAAGAGGGAACCTGAAGTCCTGGGTGCCGTGTTACCGGCACAATCTTTCTATATCCTTGTTTTCCTAAGAGAAGATAAGCAGCTCTGCCTAACGATCCGGGAAAAAAGATATGTCTTTCGTCCATTTTTCGCAAACTGGCATATTTCGTCCGACATGATGGTGAACGACACAAAGCGTGCTCAAGCAAACTAAGGATCAAAGGATTTTCCTCGGCACGGTTATAGCTGGCTCTCGCCCGAGTCATGCAGACAAGTGTATATCCCTGTCTCAGAATCCACGGCCCTGCCTGCCCTGCATCCTTGCCTGCCAAGGAAGTCATGTTCCAAGAGTGCCAGCTACGAAATGGCTTGCCGCAGGCACCAGGAATATTGCACTTGCTCGGGGATCTTCGAGTTGTGCCTGAGCTCCCTGTGCCCACTCGGCAAGCGAGTACGGCTTCCATGTCTGGAGAGCAACGCTTCTTTCCACGGAGGACATGTATGGCATATGGAAGAGCCGGGTGTAGAAAGGATCACTCACGGCTCCACGGCCTAGGTGAGGTGTATGTATCGACGAGCAGTAGGGAGTTGTTCAGCATTTCAGAGCCGTGCGAATAAGCCTTTCTCCAGTTACATCAACAAGGCCAGTAGCTGGGGAGTCCAGATCCGAGAGGGCTGAAAGGCTTTCGCACGGCCTGGAAAGGGAACCTGGTCTCTGTAATGTCCGTGGGTGTGTTTGGGCAGCTTATGGGAAATGTCGCAGAGGCACGTGGTTGCTGGGGTATAGAAATCACCTCGGGTGTCTACGTGGGGAAGGAATTACTTAAGGGGCGTGTAACAGCGAGGACGTATGGGCGTGTTCATGTGTCTGCTCAACACTGGAGACGAGAGGTTTATACAAGCGATGCGCCTTCTCATCGTGCAAAGAACGCAGAGCTGCCCCAAAGCACAAGAAATTTAAACGACCGTCATACCTGCCAAGGCGCCCTTATCAGGGCTTCTTTGGCGCATGAAGGAATACGTGCCTCAGGAAGCCTGGAGAGACGTGATCTCTAAGGTAGAAAGCGAGGCACCGTAAGTGCTCTTGGGTACGGATCGAACACGCAGTGCTCTCAGTCCACATGCAGGGCAGGAGTTTTCTGACGGTCGAGTGAACCCGGCCTTTCCCCCTAGGTTTGCAGCCACTTATTTCTCACAGTAAGACTCGACTACCTCTCCGTGATGTTTTTTCCTTGGGGGAAAAATGTATGTGAAGGCGGGGTAGGAAGGGTGGTGATTTACATTCCTGTAATGGGGCTATTTGGAGTCCGACGAGAGTGCCGCTCGAGGCACTGGGTGCCAAAGGCCCAGTGGCAGCACACACGCACTACTGCTGTGAAGGAAAGCCTCGAGTCTTCCGCAATGTACATATCCGTTTCCCACTATCGGGTTCAACAAATCCTCACTCCCTCTGTTGCGACAAGGTACGGAACGTGTCCCTGGGGGCAGGAGGATAAGGTTCTACCTTTGTGCGTACACTTGTACATCATAAGCCTCTCTCGAGTTTAATGGCAATACTTCTTTGTTTTCATCTCCAAATAAGTGGGAGAAACATTCGGCGAGCTGCATCCCTTGCCTCTTCCTCATCAAAGAATGTATGCATTTCCCAAAGGCAAGGTGCAAGTACAGGGAGCTGCGCACCGTGCGGGGAAGGTCAACCAGCCCACATACTGCAGCCCACAGTGTCTTCTTCCTCAGGCCATTCGCACAAGACCTTTGCAAAGAACTCTGAGGTGTTCCTGGAAAGGGACTTGAAAGGAATAGGAAAGAACAGATCCTCTCTGTCCTCGTCAACGGAGCAAGCTGTACGGATGACCTGCACAGACTCAGCTTCCCCATTCAAACTTTCTCTCTCCAATTTACAGGAAGGTATCACTGATAACACGGTCCTGGACGGGTACGTATTTCTGGCAGATGACTGAAACAGGACATGTGTTCTCCCTAAGCGTGTGGACAAGCGTGGTGTTGGCAAAGGCGAGGTTCCCTCCGTCCGACCCCTGCAATGGCCACAGACTGCAAGCCAAGGCCTTCTCTTGCCGCATACAACGAAGAGCTTCCAGGAGGGAACCTGAAGTCCTGGGTGCCGTGTTACCGGCACAAACTTTCTAGATCCTTGTTTTCCTAGGAGAGGATAAGCACCTCTGCCTAACGATCCCGGAAAAAAGATATGTCTTTCGTCCATTTTTCGCAAACTGGCATATTTCGTCCGACATGATGGTGAACGACACAAAGCGTGCTCAAGCAAACTGGAGATCAAAGGATTTTCCTCGGCATGGTTATAGCTGGCTCTCGCCCGAGTCATGCAGACAAGTGTATATCCCTGTCTCAGAATCCACGGCCCTGCCTGCCCTGCATCCTTGCCTGCCAAGGAAGTCAGGTTCCAAGAGTGCCAGCTACGAAATGGCTTGCCGCAGGCACCAGGAATATTGCACTTGCTCGGGGATCGTCGAGTTGTGCCTGAGCTCCCTGTGCCCACCCGGCAAGTGAGTACGGCTTCCCTCTCTGGAGAGCAACGCTTCTTTCCACGGAGGACATGTATGGCATATGGAAGAGCCGGGTGTAGAAAGGATCACTCACGGCTCCACGGCCTAGGTGAGCTGTATGTATCGACGAGCAGTAGGGAGTTGTTCAGCATTTCAGAGCCGTGCGAATAAGCCTCTCTAGAGTTACATCAACAAGGCCAGTAGTTGGGGAGTCCAGATCCGAGAGGGCTGAAAGGCTTTCGCACGGCCTGGAAAGGGAACCTGGTCTCTGTAATGTCCGTGGGTGTGTTCGGGCAGCTTATGGGAAATGTCGCAGAGGCACGTGGTTGCTGGGATATAGAAATCACATCGGGTGTCTGCGTGGGGAAGGAATTACTTAAGGGGCGTGTAACAGCCAGGACGTATGGGCGTGTTCATGTGTCTGCTCAACACTGGAGACGAGAGTTTTATACAAGCGATGCGCCTTCTCATCGTGCAAAGAACGCAGAGCTGCCCCAAAGCACAAGAAATTTAATCGACCGTCATACCTGCCAAGGCGCCCTTATCAGGGCTTCTTTGGTGCATGAAGGAATACGTGCCTCAGGAAGCCTGGAGAGACGTGAACTCTAAGGTAGAAAGCGAGGCACCGTAAGTGCTCTTGGGTACGGATCGAACAGGCAGTGCTCTCAGTCAACGAGCAGCGCAGGATTTTTCTGATCAAGTGAACCCGGCCTTTCCTCCTAGGTTTGCAGCCACTTATTTCTCACAGTAAGACTCGACTACCTCTCCGTGATGATTTTTCGTTGGGGGAAAGATGTATGTGAAGGCAGTGTACGAAGGGTGGTGATTACATTCCTGTAATGGGGCTATTTGGAGTCCGACGAGAGTGCCGCTCGAGGCACTGTGTGCCTAAGGCGCAGTGGCAGCACACACGCACTACTGCAGGGAAGGAAAGCCTCGTTTCTTCCACAATGTACATATCCGTTTCCCACTATCGGGTTCAACAAATCCTCACTCCCTCTGTTGCGACAAGGTACGGAACGTGTCCCTGGGGGCAGGAGGAAAAGGTTCTACCTTTGTGCGTACACTTGTACATCATAAGCCTCTCTCGAGTTTCATGGCAAAACTTCTTTGTTTTCATCTCCAAATAAGTGGGAGAAACATTCGGCGAGCTGCATCCGTTGCCGCTTCCTCATCACAGAATGTATGCATTTCCCAAAGGCAAGGTGCAAGTACAGGGAGCTGCGCACCGTGCGGGGAAGGTCAGCCAGCCCACATACTGCAGCCCACAGTGTCTTCTTCCTCAGGCCATTCGCACAAGAACTTTGCAAAGAATTCTGAGGTGTTCCTGGAAAGGGACTTGAAAGGAATAGGAAAGAACAGATCCTCTCTGTCCTCGTCAACGGAGCAAGCTGTACGGACGACCTGCAAAGACTGAGCTTCCCCATTCAAACTTCCTCTCTCCCATTTACAGGAAGGTATCACTGAGAACACGGTCCTGGACGGGTACGTATTTCTGGCAAGTAACTGACACAGGGCGTGTGTTCTCCCCATGCGTGTGAAGATGCGTGGTGGTGGCAAGGGCGAGGTTTCCTCCGCCAGACCCCTGCAATGGCCACAGACTGCAAGCCAAGGCCTTCTCTTCCCGCATACAACGAAGAGCTTCCAAGAGGGAACCTGAAGTCCTGGGTGCCGTGTTACCGGCACAAACTTTCTATATCCTTGTTTTCCTAAGAGAAGATAAGCAGCTCTGCCTAACGATCCGGGAAAAAAGATATGTCTTTCGTCCATTTTTCGCAAACTGGCATATTTCGTCCGACATGATGGTGAACGACACAAAGCGTGCTCAAGCAAACTGGAGATCAAAGGATTTTCCTCGGCACGGTTATAGGTGGCTCTCGCCCGTGTCATGCAGACAAGTGTATATCCCTGTCTCAGAATCCACGGCCCTGCCTGCCCTGCATCCTTGCCTGCCAAGGAAGTCATGTTCCAAGAGTGCCAGCTACGAAATGGCTTGCCGCAGGCACCAGGAATATTGCACTTGCTCGGGGATATTCGAGTTGTGCCTGAGCTCCCTCTGCCCACCCGGCAAGCGAGTACGGCTTCCCTCTCTGGAGAGCAACGCTTCTTTCCACGGAGGACATGTATGGCATATGGAAGAGACGCGTGTAGAAAGGATCACTCACGGCTCCTAGGCCTAGGTTAGCTGTATGTATCGACGCGCAGTAGGGAGTTGTTCAGCATTTCAGAGCCGTGCGAATAAGCCTTTCTCCAGTTACATCAACAAGTCCAGTAGTTGGGGAGTCCAGATCAGAGAGGGCTGAAAGGCTTTCCCACGGCCTGGAAAGGGAACCTGGACTCTGTAATGTCCGTGGGTGTGTTTGGGCAGCTTATGGGAAATGTCGCAGAGGCACGTGGTTGCTGGGGTATAGAAATCACCTCGGGTGTCTACGTGGGGAAGGAATTACTTAAGGGGCCTGTAACAGCGAGGACGTATGGGCGTGTTCATGTGTCTGCTCAACACTGGAGACGAGAGGTTTATACAAGCGATGCGCCTTCTCATCGTGCAAAGAACGCAGAGCTGCCCCAAAGCACAGGAAATTTAAACGACCGTCATACCTGCCAAGGCGCCCTTATCAGGGCTTCTTTGGCGCATGAAGGAATACGTGCCTCAGGAAGCCTGGAGAGACGTGATCTCTAAGGTAGAAAGCGAGGCACCGTAAGTGCTCTTGGGTACGGATCGAACACGCAGTGCTCTCAGTCAACGTGCAGGGCAGGAGTTTTCTGACGGTCGAGTGAACCCGGCCTTTCCCCCTAGGTTTGCAGCCACTTATTTCTCACAGTAAGACTCGACTACCTCTCCGTGATGTTTTTTCCTTGGGGGAAAAATGTATGTGAAGGCGGGGTAGGAAGGGTGGTGATTTACATTCCTGTAATGGGGCTATTTGGAGTCCGACGAGAGTGCCGCTCGAGGCACTGGTTGCCAAAGGCCCAGTGGCAGCACACACGCACTACTGCAGGGAAGGAAAGCCTCGTGTCTTCCACAATGTACATATCCGTTTCCCACTATCGGGTTCAACAAATCCTCACTCCCTCTGTTGCGACAAGGTACGGAACGTGTCCCTGGGGGCAGGAGGATAAGGTTCTACCTTTGTGCGTACACTTGTACATCATAAGCCTCTCTTGAGTTTCATGGCAATACTTCTTTGTTTTCATCTCCAAATAACTGGGAGAAACATTCGGCGAGCTGCGTCCCTTGCCTCTTCCTCATCACAGAATGTATGCATTTCCCAAAGGCAAGGTGCAAGTACAGGGAGCTGCGCACCGTGCGGGGAAGGTCAACCAGCCCACATACTTCAGCCCACAGTATCTTCTTCCTCAGGCCATTCCCACAAGACCTTTGCAAAGAACTCTGATGTGTTCCTGGAAAGGGACTTGAAAGGAATAGAAAAGAACAGATCCTCTCTGTCCTCGTCAACGGAGCAAGCTGTACGGACGACCTGCACAGACTCAGCTTCCCCATTCAAACTTCCTCTCTCCCATTTACAGGAAGGTATCACTGAGAACACGGTCCTGGACGGGTACATATTTCTGGCAAGTGACTGACACAGGGCGTGTGTTCTCCCCATGCGTGTGAAGAAGCGTGGTGGTGGCAAAGGCGAGGTTTCCTCCGCCCGACCCCTGCAATGGCCACAGACTGCAAGCCAAGGCCTTCTCCTCCCGCATACAACGAAGAGCTTCCAAGAGGGAACCTGAAGTCCTGGGTGCCGTGTTACCGGCACAATCTTTCTATATCCTTGTTTTCCTAAGAGAAGATAAGCAGCTCTGCCTAACGATCCGGGAAAAAAGATATGTCTTTCGTCCATTTTTCGCAAACTGGCATATTTCGTCCGACATGATGGTGAACGACACAAAGCGTGCTCAAGCAAACTAAGGATCAAAGGATTTTCCTCGGCACGGTTATAGCTGGCTCTCGCCCGAGTCATGCAGACAAGTGTATATCCCTGTCTCAGAATCCACGGCCCTGCCTGCCCTGCATCCTTGCCTGCCAAGGAAGTCATGTTCCAAGAGTGCCAGCTACGAAATGGCTTGCCGCAGGCACCAGGAATATTGCACTTGCTCGGGGATCTTCGAGTTGTGCCTGAGCTCCCTGTGCCCACTCGGCAAGCGAGTACGGCTTCCATGTCTGGAGAGCAACGCTTCTTTCCACGGAGGACATGTATGGCATATGGAAGAGCCGGGTGTAGAAAGGATCACTCACGGCTCCACGGCCTAGGTGAGGTGTATGTATCGACGAGCAGTAGGGAGTTGTTCAGCATTTCAGAGCCGTGCGAATAAGCCTTTCTCCAGTTACATCAACAAGGCCAGTAGCTGGGGAGTCCAGATCCGAGAGGGCTGAAAGGCTTTCGCACGGCCTGGAAAGGGAACCTGGTCTCTGTAATGTCCGTGGGTGTGTTTGGGCAGCTTATGGGAAATGTCGCAGAGGCACGTGGTTGCTGGGGTATAGAAATCACCTCGGGTGTCTACGTGGGGAAGGAATTACTTAAGGGGCGTGTAACAGCGAGGACGTATGGGCGTGTTCATGTGTCTGCTCAACACTGGAGACGAGAGGTTTATACAAGCGATGCGCCTTCTCATCGTGCAAAGAACGCAGAGCTGCCCCAAAGCACAAGAAATTTAAACGACCGTCATACCTGCCAAGGCGCCCTTATCAGGGCTTCTTTGGCGCATGAAGGAATACGTGCCTCAGGAAGCCTGGAGAGACGTGATCTCTAAGGTAGAAAGCGAGGCACCGTAAGTGCTCTTGGGTACGGATCGAACACGCAGTGCTCTCAGTCCACATGCAGGGCAGGAGTTTTCTGACGGTCGAGTGAACCCGGCCTTTCCCCCTAGGTTTGCAGCCACTTATTTCTCACAGTAAGACTCGACTACCTCTCCGTGATGTTTTTTCCTTGGGGGAAAAATGTATGTGAAGGCGGGGTAGGAAGGGTGGTGATTTACATTCCTGTAATGGGGCTATTTGGAGTCCGACGAGAGTGCCGCTCGAGGCACTGGGTGCCAAAGGCCCAGTGGCAGCACACACGCACTACTGCTGTGAAGGAAAGCCTCGTGTCTTCCGCAATGTACATATCCGTTTCCCACTATCGGGTTCAACAAATCCTCACTCCCTCTGTTGCGACAAGGTACGGAACGTGTCCCTGGGGGCAGGAGGATAAGGTTCTACCTTTGTGCGTACACTTGTACATCATAAGCCTCTCTCGAGTTTCATGGCAATACTTCTTTGTTTTCATCTCCAAATAAGTGGGAGAAACATTCGGCGAGCTGCATCCCTTGCCTCTTCCTCATCAAAGAATGTATGCATTTCCCAAAGGCAAGGTGCAAGTACAGGGAGCTGCGCACCGTGCGGGGAAGGTCAACCAGCCCACATACTGCAGCCCACAGTGTCTTCTTCCTCAGGCCACTCGCACAAGACCTTTGCAAAGAACCCTGAGGTGTTCCTGGAAAGGGACTTGAAAGGAATAGGAAAGAACAGATCCTCTCTGTCCTCGTCAACGGAGCAAGCTGTACGGATGACCTGCACAGACTCAGCTTCCCCATTCAAACTTCCTCTCTCCCATTTACAGGAAGGTATCACTGAGAACACGGTCCTGGACGGGTACGTATTTCTGGCAAGTGACTGACACAGGGCGTGTGTTCTCCCCATGCGTGTGAAGAAGCGTGGTGGTGGCAAAGGCGAGGTTTCCTCCGCCCGACCCCTGCAATGGCCACAGACTGCAAGCCAAGGCCTTCTCTTCCCGCATACAACGAAGAGCTTCCAAGAGGGAACCTGAAGTCCTGGGTGCCGTGTTACCGGCACAAACTTTCTATATCCTTGTTTTCCTAACAGAGGATAAGCAGCTCTGCCTAACGATCCGGGAAAAAAGATATGTCTTTCGTCCATTTTTCGCAAACTGGCATATTTCGTCCGACATGATGGTGAACGACACAAAGCGTGCTCAAGCAAACTGGAGATCAAAGGATTTTCCTCGGCACGGTTATAGCTGGCTCTCGCCCGAGTCATGCAGACAAGTGTATATCCCTGTCTCAGAATCCACGGCCCTGCCTGCCCTGCATCCTTGCCTGCCAAGGAAGTCATGTTCCAAGAGTGCCAGCTACGAAATGGCTTGCCGCAGGCACCAGGAATATTGCACTTGCTCGGGGATCTTCGAGTTGTGCCTGAGCTCCCTGTGCCCACCCGGCAAGTGAGTACGGCTTCCCTCTCTGGAGAGCAACGCTTCTTTCCACGGAGGACATGTATGGCATATGGAAGAGCCGGGTGTAGAAAGGATCACTCACGGCTCCACGGCCTAGGTGAGGGGTATGTATCGACGAGCATTAGGGGGTTGTTCAGCATTTCAGAGCCGTGTGAATAAGCCTTTCTCCAGTTACATCAACAAGGCCAGTAGTTGGGGAGTGCAGATCCGAGAGGGCTGAAAGGCTTTCGCACGGCCTGGAAAGGGAACCTGGTCTCTGTAATGTCCGTGGGTGTGTTTGGCCAGCTTATGGGAAATGTCGCAGAGGCACGTGGTTGCTGGGGTATAGAAATCACCTCGGGTGTTTACGTGGGGAAGGAATTACTTAAGGGGCGTGTAACAGCGAGGACGTATGGGCGTGTTCATGTGTCTGCTCAACACTGGAGACGAGAGGTTTATCCAAGCGATGCGCCTTCTCATCGTGCAAAGAACGCAGAGCTGCTCCAAAGCTCAAGAAATTTAAACGACCGTTATACCTGCCAAGGCGCCCTTATCAGGGCTTCTTTGGCGCATGAAGGAATACGTGCCTCAGGAAGCCTGGAGAGACATGATCTCTAAGGTAGAAAGCGAGGCACCGTAAGTGCTCTTGGTTCCGGATCGAACACGCAGTGCTCTCAGTCAACGTGCAGGGCAGGAGTTTTCTGACGGTCGAGTGAACCCGGCCTTTTCCCCTAGGTTTGCAGCCACTTATTTCTCACAGTAAGACTCCACTACCTCTCCGAGATGTTTTTTCCTTGGGGGAAAAATGTATGTGAAGGCGGGGTAGGAAGGGTGGTGATTTACATTCCTGTAATGGGGCTATTTGGAGTCCGACGAGATTGCCGCTCGAGGCACTGGGTGCCAAAGGCGCAGTGGCAGCACACACGCACTACTGCAGGGAAGGAAAGCCTCGTTAATTCCACAATGTACATATCCGTTTCCCACTATCGGTTCAACAAATCCTCACTCCCTCTGTTGCGACAAGGTACGGAACGTGTCCCTGGGGGCAGGAGGATAAGGTTCTACCTTTGTGCGTACACTTGTACATCATAAGCCTCTCTCGAGTTTCATGGCAAAACTTCTTTGTTTTCATCTCCAAATAAGTGGGAGAAACATTCGGCTAGCAGCATCCCTTGCCTCTTCCTCATCACAGAATGTATGCATTTCCCAAAGGCAAGGTGCAAGTACAGGGAGCTGGGCACCGTGCGGGGAAGGTCAGCCAGCCCACATACTGCAGCCCACAGTGTCTTCTTCCTCAGGCCATTCGCACAAGACCTTTGCAAAGAACTCTGAGGTGTTCCTGGAAAGGGACTTGAAAGGAATAGAAAAGAACAGATCCTCTCTGTCCTCGTCAACGGAGCAAGCTGTACGGATGACCTGCAAAGACTGAGCTTCCCCATTCAAACTTCCTCTCTCCCATTTACAGGAAGGTATCACTGAGAACACGGTCCTGGACGGGTACGTATTTCTGGCAAGTGACTGACACAGGGCGTGTGTTCTCCCCATGCGTGTGAAGAAGCGTGGTGGTGGCAAAGGCGAGGTTTCCTCCGCCCGACCCCTGCAATGGCCACAGACTGCAAGCCAAGGCCTTCTCTTCCCGCATACAACGAAGAGCTTCCAAGAGGGAACCTGAAGTCCTGGGTGCCGTGTTACCGGCACAAACTTTCTATATCCTTGTTTTCCTAAGAGAAGATAAGCAGCTCTGCCTAACGATCCGGGAAAAAACATATGTCTTTCGTCCATTTTTCGCAAACTGGCATATTTCGTCCGACATGATGGTGAACGACACAAAGCGTGCTCAAGCAAACTGGAGATCAAAGGATTTTCCTCGGCACGGTTATAGCTGGCTCTCGCCCGAGTCATGCAGACAAGTGTATATCCCTGTCTCAGAATCCACGGCCCTGCCTGCCCTGCATCCTTGCCTGCCAAGGAAGTCATGTTCCAAGAGTGCCAGCTACGAAATGGCTTGCCGCAGGCACCAGGAATATTGCACTTGCTCGGGGATCTTCGAGTTGTGCCTGAGCTCCCTGTGCCCACCCGGCAAGCGAGTACGGCTTCCCTCTCTGGAGAGCAACGCTTCTTTCCACGGAGGACATGTATGGCATATGGAAGAGCCGGGTGTAGAAAGGATCACTCACGGCTCCACGGCCTAGGTGAGGTGTATGTATCGACGAGCAGTAGGGAGTTGTTCAGCATTTCAGAGCCGTGCGAATAAGCCTTTCTCCAGTTACATCAACAAGGCCAGTAGTTGGGGAGTCCAGATCCGAGAGGGCTGAAAGGCTTTCGCACGGCCTGGAAAGGGAACCTGGTCTCTGTAATGTGCGTGGGTGTGTTTGGGCAGCTTATGGGAAATGTCGCAGAGGCACGTGGTTGCTGGGGTATAGAAATCACCTCGGGTGTCTACGTGGGGAAGGAATTACTTAAGGGGGGTGTAACAGCGAGGACGTATGGGCGTGTTCATGTGTCTGCTCAACACTGGAGACGAGAGGTTTATACAAGCGATGCGCCTTCTCATCGTGCAAAGAACGCAGAGCTGCCCCAAAGCACAAGAAATTTAAACGACCGTCATACCTGCCAAGGCGCCCTTATCAGGGCTTCTTTGGCGCAGGAAGGAATACGTGCCTCAGGAAGCCTGGAGAGACGTGATCTCTAAGGTAGAAAGCGAGGCACCGTAAGTGCTCTTGGGTACGGATCGAACACGCAGTGCTCTCAGTCAACGTGCAGGGCAGGAGTTTTCTGACGGTCGAGTGAACCCGGCCTTTCCCCCTAGGTTTGCATCCACTTATTTCTCACAGTAAGACTCGACTACCTCTCCGTGATGTTTTTTCCTTGGGGGAAAAATGTATGTGAAGGCCTGGTAGGAAGGGTGGTGATTTACATTCCTGTAATGGGGCTATTTGGAGTCCGACGAGAGTGCCGCTCGAGGCACTGGGTGCCTAAGGCGCAGTGGCAGCACACACGCACTACTGCAGGGAAGGAAAGCCTCGTTTCTTCCACAATGTACATATCCGTTTCCCACTATCGGGTTCAACAAATCCTCACTTCCTCTGTAGCGACAAGGTACCGAACGTGTCCCTGGGGGGAGGAGGATAAGGTTCTACTTTTGTGCGTACACTTGTACATCATAAGCCTCTCTCGAGTTTCATGGCAAAACTTCTTTGTTTTCATCTCCAAATAAGTGGGAGAAACATTCGGCGAGCTGCACCCCTTGCCTCTTCCTCATCACAGAATGTATGCATTTCCCAAAGGCAAGGTGCAAGTACAGGGAGCTGCACACCGTGCGGGGAAGGCCAGCCAGCCCACATACTGCAGCCCACAGTGTCTTCTTCCTCAGGCCATTCGCACAAGACCTTTGCAAAGAACTCTGAGGTGTTCCTGGAAAGGGACTTGAAAGGAATAGGAAAGAACAGATCCTCTCTGTCCTCGTCAACGGAGCAAGCTGTACGGACGACCTGCAAAGACTGAGCTTCCCCATTCAAACTTCCTCTCTCCCATTTACAGGAAGGTATCACTGAGAACACGGTCCTGGACGGGTACGTATTTCTGGCAAGTGACTGACACAGGGCGTGTGTTCTCCCCATGCGTGTGAACAAGCGTGGTGGTGGCAAAGGCGAGGTTTCCTCCGCCCGACCCCCGCAATGGCCACAGACTGCAAGCCAAGGCCTTCTCTTCCCGCATACAACGAAGAGCTTCCAAGAGGGAACCTGAAGTCCTAGGTGCCGTGTTACCGGCACAAACTTTCTATATCCTTGTTTTCCTAGGAGCGGATAAGCAGCTCTGCCTAACGATCCGGGAAAAAAGATATGTCTTTTGTCCATTTTTCACAAACTGGCATATTTCGTCCGACATGATGGTGAACGACACAAAGCGTGCTCAAGCAAACTGGAGATCAAAGGATTTTCCTCGGCACGGTTATAGCTGGCTCTCGCCCGAGTCATGCAGACAAGTGTATATCCCTGTCTCAGAATCCACGGCCCTGCCTGCCCTGCATCCTTGCCTGCCAAGGAAGTCATGTTCCAAGAGTGCCAGCTACGAAATGGCTTGCCGCAGGCACCAGGAATATTGCACTTGCTCGGGGATCTTCGAGTTGTGCCTGAGCTCCCTGTGCCCACCCGGCAAGCGAGTACGGCTTCCCTCTCTGGAGAGCAACGCTTCTTTCCACAGAGGACATGTATGGCACATGGAAGAGCCGGGTGTAGAAAGGATCACTCACGGCTCCACGGCCTAGGTGAGGTGTATGTAGAGACGAGCAGTAGGGAGTTGTTCAGCATTTCAGAGCCGTGCGAATAAGACTTTCTCCAGTTACATCAACAAGGCCAGGAGCTGGGGAGTCCAGATCCGAGAGGGCTGAAAGGCTTTCGCCCGGCCGGGAAAGGGAACCTGGACTCTCTAATGTCCGTGGGTGTGTTTGGGCAGCTTATGGGAAATGTCGCAGAGGCACGTGGTTGCTGGGGTATAGAAATCACCGCGGGTGTCTACGTGTGGAAGGAATTACTTAAGGGTGGTGTAACAGCGAGGACGTATGGGCGTGTTCATGTGTCTGCTCAACACTGGAGACGAGAGGTTTATACAAGCGATGCGCCTTCTCATCGTGCAAAGAACGCAGAGCTGCCCCAAAGCACAAGAAATGTAAACGACCGTCATACCTGCCAAGGCGCCCTTATCAGGGCTTCTTTGGCGCAGGAAGGAATACGTGCCTCAGGAAGCCTGGAGAGACATGATCTCTAAGGTAGAAAGCGAGGCACCGTAAGTGCTCTTGGGTACGGATCGAACACGCAGTGCTCTCAGTCAACGTGCAGGGCAGGAGTTTTCTGACGGTCGAGTGAACCCGGCCTTTCCCCCTAGGTTTGCATCCACTTATTTCTCACAGTAAGACTCGACTACCTCTCCGTGATGTTTTTTCCTTGGGGGAAAAATGTATGTGAAGGCCTGGTAGGAAGGGTGGTGATTTACATTCCTGTAATGGGGCTATTTGGAGTCCGACGAGAGTGCCGCTCGAGGCACTGGGTGCCTAAGGCGCAGTGGCAGCACACACGCACTACTGCAGGGAAGGAAAGCCTCGTTTCTTCCACAATGTACATATCCGTTTCCCACTATCGGGTTCAACAAATCCTCACTTCCTCTGTAGCGACAAGGTACCGAACGTGTCCCTGGGGGGAGGAGGATAAGGTTCTACCTTTGTGCGTACACTTGTACATCATAAGCCTCTCTCGAGTTTCATGGCAAAACTTCTTTGTTTTCATCTCCAAATAAGTGGGAGAAACATTCGGCGAGCTGCACCCCTTGCCTCTTCCTCATCACAGAATGTATGCATTTCCCAAAGGCAAGGTGCAAGTACAGGGAGCTGCGCACCGTGCGGGGAAGGCCAGCCAGCCCACATACTGCAGCCCACAGTGTCTTCTTCCTCAGGCCATTCGCACAAGACCTTTGCAAAGAACTCTGAGGTGTTCCTGGAAAGGGACTTGAAAGGAATAGGAAAGAACAGATCCTCTCTGTCCTCGTCAACGGAGCAAGCTGTACGGATGACCTGCAAAGACTGAGCTTCCCCATTCAAACTTCCTCTCTCCCATTTACAGGAAGGTATCACTGAGAACACGGTCCTAGACGGGTACGTATTTCTGGCAAGTGACTGACACAGGGCGTGTGTTCTCCCCATGCGTGTGAAGAAGCGTGGTGGTGGCAAAGGCGAGGTTTCCTCCGCCCGACCCCTGCAATGGCCACAGACTGCAAGCCAAGGCCTTCTCTTCCCGCATACAACGAAGAGCTTCCAAGAGGGAACCTGAAGTCCTGGGTGCCGTGTTACCGGCACAAACTTTCTATATACTTGTTTTCCTAAGAGAAGATAAGCAGCTCTGCCTAACGATCCGGGAAAAAAAGATATGTCTTTCGCCCATTTTTCGCAAACTGGCATATTTCGTCCGACATGATGGTGAACGACACAAAGCGTGCTCAAGCAAACTGGAGATCAAAGGATTTTCCTCGGCACGGTTATAGCTGGCTCTCGCCCGAGTCATGCAGACAAGTGTATATCCCTGTCTCAGAATCCACGGCCCTGCCTGCCCTGCATCCTTGCCTGCCAAGGAAGTCAGGTTCCAAGAGTGCCAGCTACGAAATGGCTTGCCGCAGGCACCAGGAATATTGCACTTGCTCGGGGATCTTCGAGTTGTGCCTGAGCTCCCTGTGCCCACCCGGCAAGAGAGTACGGCTTCCATCTCTGGAGAGCAACGCTTCTTTCCACGGAGGACATGTATGGCATATGGAAGAGCCGGGTGTAGAAAGGATCACTCACCGCTCCACGGCCTAGGTGAGCTGTATGTATCGACGAGCAGTAGGGAGTTGTTCAGCATTTCAGAGCCGTGCGAATAAGCCTTTCTCCAGTTACATCAACAAGGTCAGTAGTTGGGGAGTCCAGATCCGAGAGGGCTGGAAGGCTTTCACACGGCCTGGAAAGGGAACCTGGTCTCTGTAATGTCCGTGGGTGTGTTTGGGCAGCTTATGGGAAATGTCGCAGAGGCACGTGGTTGCTGGGGTATAGAAATCACCTCGGGTGTATACGTGGGGAAGGAATTACTTAAGGGGCGTTTAACAGCGAGGACGTATGGGCGTGTTCATGTGTCTGCTCAACACTGGAGACGAGAGGTTTATACAAGCGATGCGCCTTCTCATCCTGCAAAGAACGCAGAGCTGCCCCAAAGCACAAGAAATTTAAACGACCGTCATACCTGCCAAGGCGCCCTTATCAGGGCTTCTTTGGCGCAGGAAGGAATACGTGCCTCAGGAAGCCTGGAGAGACATGATCTCTAAGGTAGAAAGCGAGGCACCGAATGTGCTCTTGGGTACGGATCGAACAGGCAGTGCTCTCAGTCAACGTGCAGGGCAGGAGTTTTCTGACGGTCGAGTGAACCCGGCCTTTCCCCCTAGTTTTGCAGCCACTTATTTCTCACAGTGAGACTCGACTACCTCTCCGAGATGTTTTTTCCTTGGGGGAAAAATGTATGTGAAGGCGGGGTAGGAAGGGTGGTGACTTACATTCCTGTAATGGGGCTATTTGGAGTCCGACGAGAGTGCCGCTCGAGGCACTGGGTGCCTAAGGCGCAGTGGCAGCACACACGCACTACTGCAGGGAAGTATACCTCGTTTCTTCCACAATGTACATATCCGTTTCCCACTATCGGGTTCAACAAATCCTCACTTCCTCTGTTGCGACAAGGTACGGAACGTGTCCCTGTGGACAGGAGGATAAGGTTCTACCATTGTGCGTACACTTGTACATCATAAGCCTCTCTCGAGTTTCATGGCAAAACTTCTTTGTTTTCATCTCCAAATAAGTGGGAGAAACATTCGGCGAGCTGCACCCCTTGCTTCTTCCTCATCACAGAATGTATGCATTTCCCAAAGGCAAGGTGCAAGTACAGGGAGCTGCGCACCGTGCGGGGAAGGCCAGCCAGCCCACATACTGCAGCCCACAGTGTCTTCTTCCTCAGGCCATTCGCACAAGACCTTTGCAAAGAACTCTGAGGTGTTCCTGGAAAGGGACTTGAAAGGAATAGAAAAGAACAGATCCTCTCTGTCCTCTTCAACGGAGCAAGCTGTACGGACGACCTGCAAAGACTGAGCTTCCCCATTCAAATTTCCTCTCTCCCATTTTCAGGAGGGTATCACTCAGAACACGGTCCTGGACGGGTACGTATTTCTGGCAAGTGACTGAAACAGGGCATGTGTTCTCCCCATGCGTGTGAACAAGCGTGGTGGTGGCAAAGGCGAGGTTTCCTCCGCCCGACCCCTGCAATGGCCACAGACTGCAAGCCAAGGCCTTCTCTTCCCGCATACAACGAAGAGCTTCCAAGAGGGAACCTGAAGTCCTAGGTGCCATGTTACCGGCACAAACTTTCTATATCCTTGTTTTCCTAGGAGCGGATAAGCAGCTCTGCCTAACGATCCGGGAAAAAAGATATGTCTTTCGTCCATTTTTCGCAAACTGGCATATTTCGTCCGACATGATGGTGAACGACACAAAGCGTGCTCAAGCAAACTGGAGATCAAAGGATTTTCCTCGGCACGGTTATAGCTGGCTCTCGCCCGAGTCATGCAGAGAAGTGTATATCCCTGTCTCAGAATCCACGACCCTGCCTGCCCTGCATCCTTGCCTGCCAAGGAAGTCAGGTTCCAAGAGTGCCAGCTACGAAATGGCTTGCCGCAGGCACCAGGAATTTTGCACTTGCTCCCGGATCTTCGAGTTGTGCCTGAGCTCCCTGTGCCCACCCGGCAAGCGAGTACGGCTTCCCCCTCTGGAGAGCAACGCTTCTTTCCACGGAGGACATGTATGGCATATGGAAGAGCCGGGTGTACAAAGGATCACTCACGGCTCCACGGCCTAGGTGAACTGTATGTATCGACGAGCAGTAGGGAGTTGTTCAGCATTTCAGAGCCGTGCGAATAAGCCTCTCTCCAGTTACATCAACAAGGCCAGTAGTTGGGGAGTCCAGATCCGAGAGGGCTGAAAGGCTTTCGCACGGCCTGGAAAGGGAACCTGGTCTCTGTAATGTCAGTGGGTGTGTTTGGGCAGCTTATGGGAAATGTCGCAGAGGCACGTGCTTGCTGGGATATAGCAATCACCTCGGGTGTCTGCGTGGGGAAGGAATTACTTAAGGGGCGTGTAACAGCCAGGACGTATGGGCGTGTTCATGTGTCTGCTCAACACTGGAGACGAGAGGTTTATACAAGCGATGCGCCTTCTCATCTTGCAAAGAACGCAGAACTGCCCCAAAGCACAAGAAATTTAAACGACCGTCATACCTGCCAAGGCGCCCTTATCAGGGCTTCTTTGGTGCATGAAGGAATACGTGCCTCAGGAAGCCTGGAGAGACGTGATCTCTAAGGTAGAAAGCGAGACACAGTAAGTGCTCTTGGGTACGGATCGAACACGCAGTGCTCTCAGTCATCGTGCAGGGCAGGATTTTTCTGACGGTCGAGTGAACCCGGCCTTTCCCCCTAGTTTTGCAGCCACTTATTTCTCACTGTGAGACTCGACTACGTCTCCGTGATGTTTTTTCATTGGGGGAAAGATGTATGTGAAGGCGGTGTACGAAGGGTGGTGATTTACATTCCTGTAATGGGGCTATTTGGAGTCCGACGAGAGTGCCGCTCGAGGCACTGGGTGCCTAAGGCGCAGTGGCAGCACACACGCACTACTGCAGGGAAGGAAAGCCTCGTTTCTTCCACAATGTACATATCCGTTTCCCACTATCGGGTTCAACAAATCCTCACTCCCTCTGTTGCGACAAGGTACGGAACGTGTCCTTTGGGGCAGGAGGATAAGGTTCTACCATTGTGCGTACACGTGTACATCATAAGCCTCTCTCGAGTTTCATGGCAAAACTTCTTTGTTTTCATCTCCAAATAAGTGGGAGAAACATTCGGCGAGCTGCACACCTTGCTTCTTCCTCATCACAGATTATATGCATTTCCCAAAGGCAAGGTGCAAGTACAGGGAGCTGCGCACCGTGCGGGGACGGTCAGCCAGCCCACATACTGCAGCCCACAGTGTCTTCCTCTTCAGGCCATTCGCAGAAGACCTTTGCAAAGAACTCGGAGGTGTTCCTGGAAAGGGACTTGAAAGGAATAGGAAAGAACAGATCCTCTCTGTCTTCGTCAACGGAGCAAGCTGTACGGATGACCTGCAAAGACTGAGCTTCCCCATTCAAACTTCCTCTCTCCCATTTAAAGGAAGGTATCACTGAGAACACGGTCCTAGACGGGTACGTATTTCTGGCAAGTGACTGACACAGGGCGTGTGTTCTCCCCATGCGTGTGAAGAAGCGTGGTGGTGGCAAAGGCGAGGTTTCCTCCGCCCGACCCCTGCAATGGCCACAGACTGCAAGCCAAGGCCTTCTCTTCCCGCATACAACGAAGAGCTTCCAAGAGGGAACCTGAAGTCCTGGGTGCCGTGTTACCGGCAGAAAATTTCTATATCCTTGTTTTCCTAGGAGAGGATAAGCAGCTCTGCCTAACGATCCGGGAAAAAAGATATGTCTTTCGTCCATTTTTCGCAAACTGGCATATTTCGTCCGACATGATGGTGAACGACACAAAGCGTGCTCAAGCAAACTGGAGATCAAAGGATTTTCCTCGGCACGGTTATAGCTGGCTCTCGCCCGAGTCATGCAGAGAAGTGTATATCCCTGTCTCAGAATCCACGACCCTGCCTGCCCTGCATCCTTGCCTGCCAAGGAAGTCAGGTTCCAAGAGTGCCAGCTAAGAAATGGCTTGCCGCAGGCACCAGGAATATTGCATTTGCTCGGGGATCTTCGAGTTGTGCCTGAGCTCCCTGTGCCCACCCGGCAAGCGAGTACGGCTTCCATCTCTGGAGAGCAACGCTTCTTTCCACGGAGGACATGTATGGCATATGGAAGAGCCGGGTGTAGAAAGGATCACTCACCGCTCCACGGCCTAGGTGACCTGTATGTGTCGACGAGCAGTAGGGAGTTGTTCAGCATTTCAGAGCCGTGCGAATAAGCCTTTCTCCAGTTACATCAACAAGGTCAGTTGTTGGGGAGTCCAGATCCGAGAGGGCTGGAAGGCTTTCGCACGGCCTGGAAAGGGAACCTGGACTCTGTAATGTCCGTGGGTGTGTTTGGGCAGCTTATGGGAAATGTCGCAGAGGCACGTGGTTGCTGGGGTATAGAAATCACCTCGGGTGTCTACGTGGGGAAGGAATTACTTAAGGGGCGTTTAACAGCGAGGACGTATGGGCGTGTTCATGTGTCTGCTCAACACTGGAGACGAGAGGTTTATACAAGCGATGCGCCTTCTCATCGTGCAAAGAACGCAGAGCTGCCCCAAAGCACAAGAAATTTAAACGACCGTCATACCTGCCAAGGCGCCCTTATCAGGGCTTCTTTGGCGCAGGAAGGAATACGTGCCTCAGGAAGCCTGGAGACACGTGATCTCTAAGGTAGAAAGCGAGGCACCGTAAGTGCTCTTGGGTACGGATCGAACACGCAGTGCTCTCAGTCAACGTGCAGGGCAGGAGTTTTCTGACGGTCGAGTGAACCCGGCCTTTCCCCCTTGGTTTGCAGCCAATTATTTCTCACAGTAAAACTCGACTACCTCTCCGAGATGTTTGTTCCTTGGGGGAAAAATGTATGTGAAGGCCTGGTTGGAAGGGTGGTGATTTACATTCCTGTAATGGGGCTATTTGGAGTCCGACGAGAGTGCCGCTCGAGGCACTGGGTGCCTAAGGCGCAGTGGCAGCACACACGCACTACTGCAGGGAAGGAAAGCCTCGTTTCTTCCACAATGTACATATCCATTTCCCACTATCGGGTTCAACAAATCCTCACTCCCTCTGTTGCGACAAGGTACGGAACGTGTCCTTTGGGGCAGGAGGATAAGGTTCTACCTTTGTGCGTACACTTGTACATCATAAGCCTCTCTCGAGTTTCATGGCAAAACTTCTTTGTTTTCATCTCCAAATAAGTGGGAGAAACATTCGGCGAGCTGCACCCCTTGCTTCTTCCTCATCACAGAATGTATGCATTTCCCAAAGGCAAGGTGCAAGTACAGGGAGCTGCGCACCGTGCGGGGAAGGCCAGCCAGCCCACATACTGCAGCCCACAGTGTCTTCTTCCTCAGGCCATTCGCACAAGACCTTTGCAAAGAACTCTGAGGTGTTCCTGGAAAGGGACTTGAAAGGAATAGAAAAGAACAGATCCTCTCTGTCCTCTTCAACGGAGCAAGCTGTACGGACGACCTGCAAAGACTGAGCTTCCCCATTCAAATTTCCTCTCTCCCATTTTCAGGAGGGTATCACTCAGAACACGGTCCTGGACGGGTACGTATTTCTGGCAAGTGACTGAAACAGGGCATGTGTTCTCCCCATGCGTGTGAACAAGCGTGGTGGTGGCAAAGGCGAGGTTTCCTCCGCCCGACCCCTGCAATGGCCACAGACTGCAAGCCAAGGCCTTCTCTTCCCGCATACAACGAAGAGCTTCCAAGAGGGAACCTGAAGTCCTAGGTGCCATATTACCGGCACAAACTTTCTATATCCTTGTTTTCCTAGGAGCGGATAAGCAGCTCTGCCTAACGATCCGGGAAAAAAGATATGTCTTTCGTCCATTTTTCGCAAACTGGCATATTTCGTCCGACATGATGGTGAACGACACAAAGCGTGCTCAAGCAAACTGGAGATCAAAGGATTTTCCTCGGCACGGTTATAGCTGGCTCTCGCCCGAGTCATGCAGAGAAGTGTATATCCCTGTCTCAGAATCCACGACCCTGCCTGCCCTGCATCATTGCCTGCCAAGGAAGTCAGGTTCCAAGAGTGCCAGCTACGAAATGGCTTGCCGCAGGCACCAGGAATTTTGCACTTGCTCCCGGATCTTCGAGTTGTGCCTGAGCTCCCTGTGCCCACCCGGCAAGCGAGTACGGCTTCCCCCTCTGGAGAGCAACGCTTCTTTCCACGGAGGACATGTATGGCATATGGAAGAGCCGGGTGTACAAAGGATCACTCACGGCTCCACGGCCTAGGTGAACTGTATGTATCGACGAGCAGTAGGGAGTTGTTCAGCATTTCAGAGCCGTGCGAATAAGCCTCTCTCCAGTTACATCAACAAGGCCAGTAGTTGGGGAGTCCAGATCCGAGAGGGCTGAAAGGCTTTCGCACGGCCTGGAAAGGGAACCTGGTCTCTGTAATGTCAGTGGGTGTGTTTGGGCAGCTTATGGGAAATGTCGCAGAGGCACGTGCTTGCTGGGATATAGCAATCACCTCGGGTGTCTGCGTGGGGAAGGAATTACTTAAGGGGCGTGTAACAGCCAGGACGTATGGGCGTGTTCATGTGTCTGCTCAACACTGGAGACGAGAGGTTTATACAAGCGATGCGCCTTCTCATCTTGCAAAGAACGCAGAACTGCCCCAAAGCACAAGAAATTTAAACGACCGTCATACCTGCCAAGGCGCCCTTATCAGGGCTTCTTTGGTGCATGAAGGAATACGTGCCTCAGGAAGCCTGGAGAGACGTGATCTCTAAGGTAGAAAGCGAGACACAGTAAGTGCTCTTGGGTACGGATCGAACACGCAGTGCTCTCAGTCATCGTGCAGGGCAGGATTTTTCTGACGGTCGAGTGAACCCGGCCTTTCCCCCTAGTTTTGCAGCCACTTATTTCTCACTGTGAGACTCGACTACGTCTCCGTGATGTTTTTTCATTGGGGGAAAGATGTATGTGAAGGCGGTGTACGAAGGGTGGTGATTTACATTCCTGTAATGGGGCTATTTGGAGTCCGACGAGAGTGCCGCTCGAGGCACTGGGTGCCTAAGGCGCAGTGGCAGCACACACGCACTACTGCAGGGAAGGAAAGCCTCGTTTCTTCCACAATGTACATATCCGTTTCCCACTATCGGGTTCAACAAATCCTCACTCCCTCTGTTGCGACAAGGTACGGAACGTGTCCTTTGGGGCAGGAGGATAAGGTTCTACCATTGTGCGTACACGTGTACATCATAAGCCTCTCTCGAGTTTCATGGCAAAACTTCTTTGTTTTCATCTCCAAATAAGTGGGAGAAACATTCGGCGAGCTGCACACCTTGCTTCTTCCTCATCACAGATTATATGCATTTCCCAAAGGCAAGGTGCAAGTACAGGGAGCTGCGCACCGTGCGGGGACGGTCAGCCAGCCCACATACTGCAGCCCACAGTGTCTTCCTCTTCAGGCCATTCGCAGAAGACCTTTGCAAAGAACTCGGAGGTGTTCCTGGAAAGGGACTTGAAAGGAATAGGAAAGAACAGATCCTCTCTGTCTTCGTCAACGGAGCAAGCTGTACGGATGACCTGCAAAGACTGAGCTTCCCCATTCAAACTTCCTCTCTCCCATTTAAAGGAAGGTATCACTGAGAACACGGTCCTAGACGGGTACGTATTTCTGGCAAGTGACTGACACAGGGCGTGTGTTCTCCCCATGCGTGTGAAGAAGCGTGGTGGTGGCAAAGGCGAGGTTTCCTCCGCCCGACCCCTGCAATGGCCACAGACTGCAAGCCAAGGCCTTCTCTTCCCGCATACAACGAAGAGCTTCCAAGAGGGAACCTGAAGTCCTGGGTGCCGTGTTACCGGCAGAAAATTTCTATATCCTTGTTTTCCTAGGAGAGGATAAGCAGCTCTGCCTAACGATCCGGGAAAAAAGATATGTCTTTCGTCCATTTTTCGCAAACTGGCATATTTCGTCCGACATGATGGTGAACGACACAAAGCGTGCTCAAGCAAACTGGAGATCAAAGGATTTTCCTCGGCACGGTTATAGCTGGCTCTCGCCCGAGTCATGCAGAGAAGTGTATATCCCTGTCTCAGAATCCACGACCCTGCCTGCCCTGCATCCTTGCCTGCCAAGGAAGTCAGGTTCCAAGAGTGCCAGCTAAGAAATGGCTTGCCGCAGGCACCAGGAATATTGCATTTGCTCGGGGATCTTCGAGTTGTGCCTGAGCTCCCTGTGCCCACCCGGCAAGCGAGTACGGCTTCCATCTCTGGAGAGCAACGCTTCTTTCCACGGAGGACATGTATGGCATATGGAAGAGCCGGGTGTAGAAAGGATCACTCACCGCTCCACGGCCTAGGTGACCTGTATGTGTCGACGAGCAGTAGGGAGTTGTTCAGCATTTCAGAGCCGTGCGAATAAGCCTTTCTCCAGTTACATCAACAAGGTCAGTTGTTGGGGAGTCCAGATCCGAGAGGGCTGGAAGGCTTTCGCACGGCCTGGAAAGGGAACCTGGACTCTGTAATGTCCGTGGGTGTGTTTGGGCAGCTTATGGGAAATGTCGCAGAGGCACGTGGTTGCTGGGGTATAGAAATCACCTCGGGTGTCTACGTGGGGAAGGAATTACTTAAGGGGCGTTTAACAGCGAGGACGTATGGGCGTGTTCATGTGTCTGCTCAACACTGGAGACGAGAGGTTTATACAAGCGATGCGCCTTCTCATCGTGCAAAGAACGCAGAGCTGCCCCAAAGCACAAGAAATTTAAACGACCGTCATACCTGCCAAGGCGCCCTTATCAGGGCTTCTTTGGCGCAGGAAGGAATACGTGCCTCAGGAAGCCTGGAGACACGTGATCTCTAAGGTAGAAAGCGAGGCACCGTAAGTGCTCTTGGGTACGGATCGAACACGCAGTGCTCTCAGTCAACGTGCAGGGCAGGAGTTTTCTGACGGTCGAGTGAACCCGGCCTTTCCCCCTTGGTTTGCAGCCAATTATTTCTCACAGTAAAACTCGACTACCTCTCCGAGATGTTTGTTCCTTGGGGGAAAAATGTATGTGAAGGCCTGGTTGGAAGGGTGGTGATTTACATTCCTGTAATGGGGCTATTTGGAGTCCGACGAGAGTGCCGCTCGAGGCACTGGGTGCCTAAGGCGCAGTGGCAGCACACACGCACTACTGCAGGGAAGGAAAGCCTCGTTTCTTCCACAATGTACATATCCATTTCCCACTATCGGGTTCAACAAATCCTCACTCCCTCTGTTGCGACAAGGTACGGAACGTGTCCCTGGGGGCAGGAGGATAAGGTTCTACCTTTGTGCGTACACTTGTACATCATAAGCCTCTCTCGAGTTTCATGGCAAAACTTCTTTGTTTTTATCTCCAAATAAGTGGGAGAAACATTCGGCTAGCAGCATCCCTTGCCTCTTCCTCATCACAGAATGTATGCATTTCCCAAAAGCAAGGTGCAAGTACAGGGAGCTGCGCACCGTGCGGGGAAGGCCAGCCAGCCCACATACTGCAGCCCACAGTGTCTTCTTCCTCAGGCCATTCGCACAAGACCTTTGCAAAGAACTCTGAGGTGTTCCTGGAAAGGGACTTGAAAGGAATAGGAAAGAACAGATCCTCTCTGTCCTCGTCAACGGAGCAAGCTGTACGGACGACCTGCAAAGACTGAGCTTCCCCATTCAAACTTCCTCTCTCCCATTTACAGGAAGGTATAACTGAGAACACGGTCCTGGACGGGTACGTATTTCTGGCAAGTGACTGACACAGGGCGTGTGTTCTCCCCATGCGTGTGAAGAAGCGTGGTGGTGGCAAAGGCGATGTTTCCTCCGCCCGACCCTCGCAATGGCCACAGACTGCAAGCCAAGGCCTTCTCTTCCCGCATACAACGAAGAGCTTCCAAGAGGGAACCTGAAGTCCTAGGTGCCGTGTTACCGGCACAAACTTTCTATATCCTTGTTTTCCTAGGAGCGGATAAGCAGCTCTGCCTAACGATCCGGGAAAAAAGATATGTCTTTTGTCCATTTTTCGCAAACTGGCATATTTCGTCCGACATGATGGTGAACGACACAAAGCGTGCTCAAGCAAACTGGAGATCAAAGGATTTTCGTCGGCACGGTTATAGCTGGCTCTCGCCCGAGTCATGCAGACAAGTGTATATCCCTGTCTCAGAATCCACGGCCCTGCCTGCCCTGCATCCTTGCCTGCCAAGGAAGTCATGTTCCAAGAGTGCCAGCTACGAAATGGCTTGCCGCAGGCACCAGGAATATTGCACTTGCTCGGGGATCTTCGAGTTGTGCCTGAGCTCCCTGTGCCCACCTGGCAAGCGAGTACGGCTTCCCTCTCTGGAGAGCAACGCTTCTTTCCACGGAGGACATGTATGGCATATGGAAGAGCCGGGTGTAGAAAGGATCACTCACGGCTCCACGGCCTAGGTGAGCTGTATGTATCGACGAGCAGTAGGGAGTTGTTCAGCATTTCAGGGCCGTGCGAATAAGCCTTTCTCCAGTTACATCAACAAGGTCAGTAGTTGGGGAGTGCAGATCCGAGAGGGCTGAAAGGCTTTCGCACGGCCTGGAAAGGGAACCTGGTCTCTGTAATGTCCGTGGGTGTCTTTGGGCAGCTTATGGGAAATGTCGCAGAGACACGTGGTTGCTGGGGTATAGAAATCACCTCGGGTGTCTACGTGGGGAAGGAATTACTTAAGGGGCGTTTAACAGCGAGGACGTATGGGCGTGTTCATGTGTCTGCTCAACACTGGAGACGAGAGGTTTATACAAGCGATGCGCCTTCTCATCGTGCAAAGAACGCAGAGCTGCCCCAAAGCACAAGAAATTTAAACGACCGTCATACCTGCCAAGGCCCCCTTATCAGGGCTTCTTTGGCGCATGAAGGAATACGTGCCTCAGGAAGCCTGGAGAGACGTGATCTCTAAGGTAGAAAGCGAGGCACCGTAAGTGCTCTTGGGTACGGATCGAACAGGCAGTGCTCTCAGTCAACGTGCAGGGCAGGAGTTTTCTGACGGTCGAGTGAACCCGGCCTTTCCCCCTAGGTTTGCAGCCACTTATTTCTCACAGTAAGACTCGACTACCTCTCCGAGATGTTTTTTCCTTGGGGGAAAAATGTATGTGAAGTCGGGGTAAGAAGGGTGGTGATTTACATTCCTGTAATGGGGCTATTTGGAGTCCGACGAGAGTGCCGCTCGAGGCACTGGGTGCCTAAGAAGCAGTGGCCGCACACACGCACTACTGCAGGGAAGGAAAGCCTCGTTTCTTCCACAATGTACATATCCGTTTCCCACTATCGGGTTCAACAAATCCTCACTCCCTCTGTTGCGACAAGGTAACGAACGTGTCCCTGGGGGCAGGAGGATAAGGTTCTACCTTTGTGCGTACACTTGTACATCATAAGCCTCTCTCGAGTTTCATTGCAAAACTTCTTTGTTTCCATCTCCAAATAAGTGGGAGAAACATTCGGCTAGCAGCATCCCTTGCCTCTTCCTCATCACAGAATGTATGCATTTCCCAAAGGCAAGGTGCAAGTACAGGGAGCTGCGCACCGTGCGGGGAAGGCCAGCCAGCCCACATACTGCAGCCCACAGTGTCTTCTTCCTCAGGCCATTCGCACAAGACCTTTGCAAAGAACTCTGAGGTGTTCCTGGAAAGGGACTTGAAAGGAATAGGAAAGAACAGATCCTCTCTGTCCTCGTCAACGGAGCAAGCTGTACGGACGACCTGCAAAGACTGAGCTTCCCCATTCAAACTTCCTCTCTCCCATTTACAGGAAGGTATCACTGAGAACACGGTCCTGGACGGGTACGTATTTCTGGCAAGTGACTGACACAGGGCGTGTGTTCTCCCCATGCGTGTGAACAAGGGTGGTGGTGGCAAAGGCGAGGTTTCCTCCGCCCGACCCCCGCAATGGCCACAGACTGCAAGCCAAGGCCTTCTCTTCCCGCATACAACGAAGAGCTTCCAAGAGGGAACCTGAAGTCCTAGGTGCCGTGTTACCCGCACAAACTTTCTATATCCTTGTTTTCCTAGGAGCGGATAAGCAGCTCTGCCTAACGATCCGGGAAAAAAGATATGTCTTTTGTCCATTTTTCACAAACTGGCATATTTCCTCCGACATGATGGTGAACGACACAAAGCGTGCTCAAGCAAACTGGAGATCAAAGGATTTTCGTCGGCACGGTTATAGCTGGCTCTCGCCCGAGTCATGCAGACAAGTGTATATCCCTGTCTCAGAATCCACGGCCCTGCCTGCTCTGCATCCTTGCCTGCCAAGGAAGTCATGTTCCAAGAGTGCCAGCTACGAAATGGCTTGCCGCAGGCACCAGGAATATTGCACTTGCTCGGGGATCTTCGAGTTGTGCCTGAGCTCCCTGTGCCCACCTGGCAAGCGAGTACGGCTTCCCTCTCTGGAGAGCAACGCTTCTTTCCACGGAGGACATGTATGGCATATGGAAGAGCCGGGTGTAGAAAGGATCACTCACGGCTCCACGGCCTAGGTGAGGTGTATGTATCGACGAGCAGTAGGGAGTTGTTCAGCATTTCAGAGCCGTGCGAATAAGCCTTTCTCCAGTTACATCAACAAGGTCAGTAGTTGGGGAGTGCAGATCCGAGAGGGCTGAAAGGCTTTCGCACGGCCTGGAAAGGGAACCTGGTCTCTGTAATGTCCGTGGGTGTCTTTGGGCAGCTTATGGGAAATGTCGCAGAGACACGTGGTTGCTGGGGTATAGAAATCACCTCGGGTGTCTACGTGGGGAAGGAATTACTTAAGGGGCGTTTAACAGCGAGGACGTATGGGCGTGTTCATGTGTCTGCTCAACACTGGAGACGAGAGGTTTATACAAGCGATGCGCCTTCTCATCGTGCAAAGAACGCAGAGCTGCCCCAAAGCACAAGAAATTTAAACGACCGTTATACCTGCCAAGGCGCCCTTATCAGGGCTTCTTTGGCGCATGAAGGAATACGTGCCTCAGGAAGCCTGGAGAGACGTGATCTCTAAGGTAGAAAGCGAGGCACCGTAAGTGCTCTTGGTTCCGGATCGAACACGCAGTGCTCTCAGTCAACGTGCAGGGCAGGAGTTTTCTGACGGTCGAGTGAACCCGGCCTTTTCCCCTAGGTTTGCAGCCACTTATTTCTCACAATAAGTCTCGACTACCTCTCCGAGATGTTTTTTCCTTGGGGGAAAAATGTATGTGAAGGCGGGGTAGGAAGGGTGGTGATTTACATTCCTGTAATGGGGCTATTTGGAGTCCGACGAGAGTGCCGCTCGAGGCACTGGGTGCCTAAGGCGCAGTGGCAGCACACACGCACTACTGCAGGGAAGGAAAGCCTCGTTTCTTCCACAATGTACATATCCATTTCCCACTATCGGGTTCAACAAATCCTCACTCCCTCTGTTGCGACAAGGTACGGAACGTGTCCCTGGGGGCAGGAGGATAAGGTTCTACCTTTGTGCGTACACTTGTACATCATAAGCCTCTCTCGAGTTTCATGGCAAAACTTCTTTGTTTTTATCTCCAAATAAGTGGGAGAAACATTCGGCTAGCAGCATCCCTTGCCTCTTCCTCATCACAGAATGTATGCATTTCCCAAAAGCAAGGTGCAAGTACAGGGAGCTGCGCACCGTGCGGGGAAGGCCAGCCAGCCCACATACTGCAGCCCACAGTGTCTTCTTCCTCAGGCCATTCGCACAAGACCTTTGCAAAGAACTCTGAGGTGTTCCCGGAAAGGGACTTGAAAGGAATAGGAAAGAACAGATCCTCTCTGTCCTCGTCAACGGAGCAAGCTGTACGGACGACCTGCAAAGACTGAGCTTCCCCATTCAAACTTCCTCTCTCCCATTTACAGGAAGGTATAACTGAGAACACGGTCCTGGACGGGTACGTATTTCTGGCAAGTGACTGACACAGGGCGTGTGTTCTCCCCATGCGTGTGAAGAAGCGTGGTGGTGGCAAAGGCGATGTTTCCTCCGCCCGACCCTCGCAATGGCCACAGACTGCAAGCCAAGGCCTTCTCTTCCCGCATACAACGAAGAGCTTCCAAGAGGGAACCTGAAGTCCTAGGTGCCGTGTTACCGGCACAAACTTTCTATATCCTTGTTTTCCTAGGAGCGGATAAGCAGCTCTGCCTAACGATCCGGGAAAAAAGATATGTCTTTTGTCCATTTTTCGCAAACTGGCATATTTCGTCCGACATGATGGTGAACGACACAAAGCGTGCTCAAGCAAACTGGAGATCAAAGGATTTTCGTCGGCACGGTTATAGCTGGCTCTCGCCCGAGTCATGCAGACAAGTGTATATCCCTGTCTCAGAATCCACGGCCCTGCCTGCCCTGCATCCTTGCCTGCCAAGGAAGTCATGTTCCAAGAGTGCCAGCTACGAAATGGCTTGCCGCAGGCACCAGGAATATTGCACTTGCTCGGGGATCTTCGAGTTGTGCCTGAGCTCCCTGTGCCCACCTGGCAAGCGAGTACGGCTTCCCTCTCTGGAGAGCAACGCTTCTTTCCACGGAGGACATGTATGGCATATGGAAGAGCCGGGTGTAGAAAGGATCACTCACGGCTCCACGGCCTAGGTGAGCTGTATGTATCGACGAGCAGTAGGGAGTTGTTCAGCATTTCAGGGCCGTGCGAATAAGCCTTTCTCCAGTTACATCAACAAGGTCAGTAGTTGGGGAGTGCAGATCCGAGAGGGCTGAAAGGCTTTCGCACGGCCTGGAAAGGGAACCTGGTCTCTGTAATGTCCGTGGGTGTCTTTGGGCAGCTTATGGGAAATGTCGCAGAGACACGTGGTTGCTGGGGTATAGAAATCACCTCGGGTGTCTACGTGGGGAAGGAATTACTTAAGGGGCGTTTAACAGCGAGGACGTATGGGCGTGTTCATGTGTCTGCTCAACACTGGAGACGAGAGGTTTATACAAGCGATGCGCCTTCTCATCGTGCAAAGAACGCAGAGCTGCCCCAAAGCACAAGAAATTTAAACGACCGTCATACCTGCCAAGGCCCCCTTATCAGGGCTTCTTTGGCGCATGAAGGAATACGTGCCTCAGGAAGCCTGGAGAGACGTGATCTCTAAGGTAGAAAGCGAGGCACCGTAAGTGCTCTTGGGTACGGATCGAACAGGCAGTGCTCTCAGTCAACGTGCAGGGCAGGAGTTTTCTGACGGTCGAGTGAACCCGGCCTTTCCCCCTAGGTTTGCAGCCACTTATTTCTCACAGTAAGACTCGACTACCTCTCCGAGATGTTTTTTCCTTGGGGGAAAAATGTATGTGAAGTCGGGGTAGGAAGGGTGGTGATTTACATTCCTGTAATGGGGCTATTTGGAGTCCGACGAGAGTGCCGCTCGAGGCACTGGGTGCCTAAGAAGCAGTGGCCGCACACACGCACTACTGCAGGGAAGGAAAGCCTCGTTTCTTCCACAATGTACATATCCGTTTCCCACTATCGGGTTCAACAAATCCTCACTCCCTCTGTTGCGACAAGGTAACGAACGTGTCCCTGGGGGCAGGAGGATAAGGTTCTACCTTTGTGCGTACACTTGTACATCATAAGCCTCTCTCGAGTTTCATTGCAAAACTTCTTTGTTTCCATCTCCAAATAAGTGGGAGAAACATTCGGCTAGCAGCATCCCTTGCCTCTTCCTCATCACAGAATGTATGCATTTCCCAAAGGCAAGGTGCAAGTACAGGGAGCTGCGCACCGTGCGGGGAAGGCCAGCCAGCCCACATACTGCAGCCCACAGTGTCTTCTTCCTCAGGCCATTCGCACAAGACCTTTGCAAAGAACTCTGAGGTGTTCCTGGAAAGGGACTTGAAAGGAATAGGAAAGAACAGATCCTCTCTGTCCTCGTCAACGGAGCAAGCTGTACGGACGACCTGCAAAGACTGAGCTTCCCCATTCAAACTTCCTCTCTCCCATTTACAGGAAGGTATCACTGAGAACACGGTCCTGGACGGGTACGTATTTCTGGCAAGTGACTGACACAGGGCGTGTGTTCTCCCCATGCGTGTGAACAAGGGTGGTGGTGGCAAAGGCGAGGTTTCCTCCGCCCGACCCCCGCAATGGCCACAGACTGCAAGCCAAGGCCTTCTCTTCCCGCATACAACGAAGAGCTTCCAAGAGGGAACCTGAAGTCCTAGGTGCCGTGTTACCGGCACAAACTTTCTATATCCTTGTTTTCCTAGGAGCGGATAAGCAGCTCTGCCTAACGATCCGGGAAAAAAGATATGTCTTTTGTCCATTTTTCACAAACTGGCATATTTCGTCCGACATGATGGTGAACGACACAAAGCGTGCTCAAGCAAACTGGAGATCAAAGGATTTTCGTCGGCACGGTTATAGCTGGCTCTCGCCCGAGTCATGCAGACAAGTGTATATCCCTGTCTCAGAATCCACGGCCCTGCCTGCTCTGCATCCTTGCCTGCCAAGGAAGTCATGTTCCAAGAGTGCCAGCTACGAAATGGCTTGCCGCAGGCACCAGGAATATTGCACTTGCTCGGGGATCTTCGAGTTGTGCCTGAGCTCCCTGTGCCCACCTGGCAAGCGAGTACGGCTTCCCTCTCTGGAGAGCAACGCTTCTTTCCACGGAGGACATGTATGGCATATGGAAGAGCCGGGTGTAGAAAGGATCACTCACGGCTCCACGGCCTAGGTGAGGTGTATGTATCGACGAGCAGTAGGGAGTTGTTCAGCATTTCAGAGCCGTGCGAATAAGCCTTTCTCCAGTTACATCAACAAGGTCAGTAGTTGGGGAGTGCAGATCCGAGAGGGCTGAAAGGCTTTCGCACGGCCTGGAAAGGGAACCTGGTCTCTGTAATGTCCGTGGGTGTCTTTGGGCAGCTTATGGGAAATGTCGCAGAGACACGTGGTTGCTGGGGTATAGAAATCACCTCGGGTGTCTACGTGGGGAAGGAATTACTTAAGGGGCGTTTAACAGCGAGGACGTATGGGCGTGTTCATGTGTCTGCTCAACACTGGAGACGAGAGGTTTATACAAGCGATGCGCCTTCTCATCGTGCAAAGAACGCAGAGCTGCCCCAAAGCACAAGAAATTTAAACGACCGTTATACCTGCCAAGGCGCCCTTATCAGGGCTTCTTTGGCGCATGAAGGAATACGTGCCTCAGGAAGCCTGGAGAGACGTGATCTCTAAGGTAGAAAGCGAGGCACCGTAAGTGCTCTTGGTTCCGGATCGAACACGCAGTGCTCTCAGTCAACGTGCAGGGCAGGAGTTTTCTGACGGTCGAGTGAACCCGGCCTTTTCCCCTAGGTTTGCAGCCACTTATTTCTCACAATAAGTCTCGACTACCTCTCCGAGATGTTTTTTCCTTGGGGGAAAAATGTATGTGAAGTCGGGGTAGGAAGGGTGGTGATTTACATTCCTGTAATGGGGCTATTTGGAGTCCGACGAGATTGCCGCTCGAGGCACTGGGTGCCAAAGGCGCAGTGGCAGCACACACGCACTACTGCAGGGAAGGAAAGCCTCGTTTCTTCCACAATGTACATATCCGTTTCCCACTATCGGGTTCAACAAATCCTCACTCCCTCTGTTGCGACAAGGTACGGAACGTGTCCCTGGGGGCAGGAGGATAAGGTTCTACCTTTGTGCGTACACTTGTACATCATAAGCCTCTCTCGAGTTTCATGGCAAAACTTCTTTGTTTTCATCTCCAAATAAGTGGGAGAAACATTCGGCTAGCAGCATCCCTTGCCTCTTCCTCATCACAGAATGTATGCATTTCCCAAAGGCAAGGTGCAAGTACAGGGAGCTGCGCACCGTGCGGGGAAGGTCAGCCAGCCCACATACTGCAGCCCACAGTGTCTTCTTCCTCAGGCCATTCGCACAAGACCTTTGCAAAGAACTCTGAGGTGTTCCCGGAAAGGGACTTGAAAGGAATAGAAAAGAACAGATCCTCTCTGTCCTCTTCAA
This sequence comes from Kogia breviceps, assembly GCF_026419965.1. Taxonomy (NCBI): domain Eukaryota; kingdom Metazoa; phylum Chordata; class Mammalia; order Artiodactyla; family Physeteridae; genus Kogia; species Kogia breviceps. The sequence continues at coordinate 30,624,051 of NC_081328.1, forward strand.
CGGAGCAAGCTGTAGGGACGACCTGCACACACTGAGCTTCCCCATTCAAACTTCCTCTCTCCCATTTACAGGAAGGTATCACTGAGAATACGGTCCTAGACGGGTACGTATTTCTGGCAAGTGACTGACACAGGGCGTGTGTTCTCCCCATGCGTGTGAAGAAGCGTGGTGGTGGCAAAGGCGAGGTTTCCTCCGCCCGACCCCTGCAATGGCCACAGACTGCAAGCCAAGGCCTTCTTTTCCCGCATACAACGAAGAGCTTCCAAGAGGGAACCTGAAGTCCTAGGTGCCGTGTTACCGGCACAAACTTTCTATATCCTTGTTTTCCTAAGAGAAGATAAGCAGCTCTGCCTAACGATCTGGGAAAAAAGATATGTCTTTCGTCCATTTTTCGCAAACTGGCATATTTCGTCCGACATGATGGTGAACGACACAAAGCGTGCTCAAGCAAACTGGAGATCAAAGGATTTTCCTCGGCACGGTTATAGCTGGCTCTCGCCCGAGTCATGCAGACAAGTGTATATCCCTGTCTCAGAATCCACGGCCCTGCCTGCCCTGCATCCTTGCCTGCCAAGGAAGTCATGTTCCAAGACTGCCAGCTACGAAATGGCTTGCCGCAGGCACCAGGAATATTGCACTTGCTCGGGGATCTTCGAGTTGTGCCTGAGCTCCCTGTGCCCACCCGGCAAGTGAGTACGGCTTCCCTCTCTGGAGAGCAACGCTTCTTTCCACGGAGGACATGTATGGCATATGGAAGAGCCGGGGGTAGAAAGGATCACTCACGGCTCCACGGCCTAGGTGAGGTGTATGTATCGACGAGCATTAGGGAGTTGTTCAGCATTTCAGAGCCGTGTGAATAAGCCTTTCTCCTGTTACATCAACAAGGCCAGTAGTTGGGGAGTCCAGATCCGAGAGGGCTGAAGGGCTTTCGCTCGGCCGGGAAAGGGAACCTGGACTCTCTAATGTCCGTGGGTGTGTTTGGGCAGCTTTTGGGAAATGTCGCAGAGGCACGTGGTTGCTGGGGTATAGAAATCACCTCGGGTGTCTACGTGTGGAAGGAATTACTTAAGGGGGGTGTAACAGCGAGGACGTATGGGCGTGTTCATGTGTCTGCTCAACACTGGAGACGAGAGGTTTATACAAGCGATGCGCCTTCTCATCGTGCAAAGAACGCAGAGCTGCCCCAAAGCACAAGAAATTTAAACGACCGTCATACCGGCCAAGGCGCCCTTATCAGGGCTTCTTTGGCGCAGGAAGGAATACGTGCCTCAGGAAGCCTGGAGAGACGTGATCTCTAAGGTAGAAAGCGAGGCACCGTAAGTGCTCTTGGGTACGGATCGAACACGCAGTGCTCTCAGTCAACGTGCAGGGCAGGAGTTTTCTGACGGTCGAGGGAACCCGGCCTTTTCCCCTAGGTTTGCAGCCACTTATTTCTCAGAGTAAGACTCGACTACCTCTCCGAGATGTTTTTTCTTTGGGGGAAAAGTGTATGTGAAGGCGGGGTAGGAAGGGTGGTGATTTACATTCCTGTAATGGGGCTATTTGGAGTCCGACGAGAGTGCCGCTCGAGGCACTGGGTGCCTAAGGCGCAGTGGCAGCACACACGCACTACTGCAGGGAAGGAAAGCCTCGTTTCTTCCACAATGTACATATCCGTTTCCCACTATCGGGTTCAACAAATCCTCACTCCCTCTGTTGCGACAAGGTACGGAACGTGTCCCTGGGGGCAGGAGGATAAGGTTCTACCTTTGTGCGTACACTTGTACATCATAAGCCTCTCTCGAGTTTCATGGCAAAGCTTCTTTGTTTTCATCTCCAAATAAGTGGGAGAAACATTCGGCTAGCAGCATCCCTTGCCTCTTCCTCATCACAGAATGTATGCATTTCCCAAAGGCAAGGTGCAAGTACAGGGAGCTGCGCACCGTGCGGGGAAGGCCAGCCAGCCCACATACTGCAGCCCACAGTGTCTTCTTCCTCAGGCCATTCGCACAAGACCTTTGCAAAGAACTCTGAGGTGTTCCTGGATAGGGACTTGAAAGGAATAGGAAAGAACAGATCCTCTCTGTCCTCGTCAACGGAGCAAGCTGTACGGACGACCTGCAAAGACTGAGCTTCCCCATTCAAACTTCCTCTCTCCCATTTACAGGAAGGTATCACTGAGAACACGGTCCTGGACGGGTACGTATTTCTGGCAAGTGACTGACACAGGGCGTGTGTTCTCCCCATGCGTGTGAACAAGCGTGGTGGTGGCAAAGACGAGGTTTCCTCCGCCCGACCCCTGCAATGGCCAGAGACTGCAAGCCAAGGCCTTCTCTTCCCGCATACAACGAAGAGCTTCCAAGAGGGAACCTGAAGTCCTGGGTGCCGTGTTACCGGCACAAACTTTCTAGATCCTTGTTTTCCTATGAGAGGATAAGCAGCTCTGCCTAACGATCCGGGAAAAAAGATATGTCTTTCGTCCATTTTTCGCAAACTGGCATATTTCGTCCGACATGATGGTGAACGACACAAAGCGTGCTCAAGCAAACTGGAGATCAAAGGATTTTCCTCGGCACGGTTATAGCTGGCTCTCGCCCGAGTCATGCAGACAAGTGTATATCCCTGTCTCAGAATCCACGGCCCTGCCTGCCCTGCATCCTTGCCTGCCAAGGAAGTCATGTTCCAAGAGTGCCAGCTACGAAATGGCTTGCCGCAGGCACCAGGAATATTGCACTTGTTCGGGGATCTTCGAGTTGTGCCTGAGCTCCCTGTGCCCACCCGGCAAGCGAGTACGGCTTCCCTCTCTGGAGAGCAACGCTTCTTTCCACGGAGGACATGTATGGCATATGGAAGAGCCGGGTGTAGAAAGGATCACTCACGGCTCCACGGCCTAGGTGAGGTGTATGTATCGACGAGCAGTAGGGAGGTGTTCAGCATTTCAGAGCCGTGCGAATAAGCCTTTCTCCAGTTACATCAACAAGGCCAGTAGTTGGGGAGTCCAGATCCGAGACGGCTGAAAGGCTTTCGCACGGCCTGTAAAGGGAACCTGGTCTCTGTAATGTCCGTGGGTGTGTTTGGGCAGCTTATGGGAAATGTCGCAGAGGCACGTGGTTGCTGGGGTATAGAAATCACCTCGGGTGTCTACGTGGGGAAGGAATTACTTAAGGGGGGTGTAACACCGAGGACGTATGGGCGTGTTCATGTGTCTGCTCAACACTGGAGACGAGAGGTTTGTACAAGCGATGTGCCTTCTCATCGGGCAAAGAACGCAGAGCTGCCCCAAAGCACAAGAAATTTAAACGACTGTCATACCTGCCAAGGCGCCCTTATCAGGGCTTCTTTGGGACAGGAAGGAATACGTGCCTCAGGAAGCCTGGAGAGACGTGATCTCTAAGGTAGAAAGCGAGGCACCGTAAGTGCTCTTGGGTACGGATCGAACACGCAGTGCTCTCAGTCAACGTGCAGTCCACGTGCAGGGCAGGAGTTTTCTGACGGTCGAGTGAACCCGGCCTTTTCCCCTAGGTTTGCAGCCACTTATTTCTCAGAGTAAGACTCGACTACCTCTCCGAGATGTTTTTTCTTTGGGGGAAAAATGTATGTGAAGGCGGGGTAGGAAGGGTGGTGATTTACATTCCTGTAATGGGGCTATTTGGAGTCCGTCGAGAGTGCCGCTCGAGGCACTGGGTGCCTAATGCGCAGTGGCAGCACACACGCACTACTGCAGGGAAGGAAAGCCTCGTTTCTTCCGCAATGTACATATCCGTTTCCCACTATGGGGTTCAACAAATCCTCACTCCCTCTGTTGCGACAAGGTACGGAACGTGTCCCTGGGGGCAGGAGGATAAGGTTCTACCTTTGTGCGTACACTTGTACATCATAAGCCTCTCTCGAGTTTCATGGCAAAACTTCTTTGTTTTCATCTCCAAATAAGTGGGAGAAACATTCGGCTAGCAGCATCCCTTGCCTCTTCCTCATCACAGAATATATGCATTTCCCAAAGGCAAGGTGCAAGTACAGGGAGCTGCGCACCGTGCGGGGAAGGTCAGCCATCCCACATACTGCAGCCCACAGTGTCTTCTTCCTCAGGCCATTCGCACAAGACCTTTGCAAAGAACTCTGAGGTGTTCCTGGAAAGGGACTTGAAAGGAATAGAAAAGAACAGATCCTCTCTGTCCTCTTCAACGGAGCAAGCTGTACGGACGACCTGCAAAGACAGAGGTTCCCCATTCAAACTTCCTCTCTCCCATTTACAGGAAGGTATAACTGAGAACACGGTTCTGGACGGGTACGTATTTCTGGCAAGTGACTGACACAAGGCGTGTGTTCTCCCCATGCGTGTGAACAAGCGTGGTGGTGGCAAAGACGAGATTTCCTCCGCCCGACCCCCGCAATGGCCACAGACTGCAAGCCAAGGCCTTCTCTTCCCGCATACAACGAAGAGCTTCCAAGAGGGAACCTGAAGTCCTAGGTGCCGTGTTACCCGCACAAACTTTCTATATCCTTGTTTTCCTAGGAGAGGATAAGCAGCTCTGCCTAACGATCCGGGAAAAAAGATATGTCTTTCGTCCATTTTTCGCAAACTGGCATATTTCGTCCGACATGATGGTGAACGACACAAAGCGTGCTCAAGCAAACTGGAGATCAAAGGATTTTCCTCGGCACGGTTATAGCTGGCTCTCGCCCGAGTCATGCAGACAAGTGTATATCCCTGTCTCAGAATCCACGGCCCTGCCTGCCCTGCATCCTTGCCTGCCAAGGAAGTCATGTTCCAAGAGTGCCAGCTACGAAATGGCTTGCCGCAGGCACCAGGAATATTGCACTTGCTCGGGGATCGTCGAGTTGTGCCTGAGATCCCTGAGCCCACCCGGCAAGCGAGTACGGCTTCCCTCTCTGGAGAGCAACGCTTCTTTCCACCGAGGACATGTATGGCATATGGAAGAGCCGGGTGTAGAAAGGATCACTCACGGCTCCACGGCCTAGGTGAGGTGTATGTATCGACGCGCAGGAGGGAGTTGTTCAGCATTTCAGAGCCGTGCGAATAAGCCTTTCTCCAGTTACATCAACAAGGCCAGTAGCTGGGGAGTCCAGATCCGAGAGGGCTGAAAGGCTTTCGCACGGCCTGTAAAGGGAACCTGGTCTCTGTAATGTCCGTGGGTGTGTTTGGGCAGCTTATGGGAAATGTCGCAGAGGCACGTGGTTGCTGGGGTATAGAAATCACCTCGGGTGTCTACGTGGGGAAGGAATTACTTAAGGGGGTTGTAACAGCGAGGACGTATGGGCGTGTTCATGTGTCTGCTCAACACTGGAGACGAGAGGTTTATACAAGCGATGCGCCTTCTCATCGTGCAAAGAACGCAGAGCTGCCCCAAAGCACAAGAAATTTAAACGACCGTCATACCTGCCAAGGCGCCCTTATCAGGGCTTCTTTGGCGCAGGAAGGAATACGTGCCTCAGGAAGCCTGGAGAGACGTGATCTCTAAGGTAGAAAGCGAGGCACCGTAAGTGCTCTTGGGTACGGATCGAACACGCAGTGCTCTCAGTCAACGTGCAGGGCAGGAGTTTTCTGACAGTCGAGTGAACCCGGCCTTTTCCCCTAGGTTTACAGCCACTTATTTCTCAGAGTAAGACTCCACTACCTCTCCGAGATGTTTTTTCTTTGGGGGAAAAATGTATGTGAAGGCGGGGTAGGAAGGGTGGTGATTTACATTCCTGTAATGGGGCTATTTGGAGTCCGACGAGAGTGCCGCTCGAGGCACTGGGTGCCTAAGGCGCAGTGGCAGCACACACGCACTACTGCAGGGAAGGAAAGCCTCGTTTCTTCCACAATGTACATATCCGTTTCCCACTATCGGGTTCAACAAATCCTCACTCCCTCTGTTGCGACAAGGTACGGAACGTGTCCCTGGGGGCAGGAGGATAAGGTTCTACCTTTGTGCGTACACTTGTACATCATAAGCCTCTCTCGAGTTTCATGGCAAAACTTCTTTGTTTTCATCTCCAAATAAGTGGGAGAAACATTCGGCTAGCAGCATCCCTTGCCTCTTCCTCATCACAGAATATATGCATTTCCCAAAGGCAAGGTGCAAGTACAGGGAGCTGCGCACCGTGCGGGGAAGGTCAGCCAGCCCACATACTGCAGCCCACAGTGTCTTTTTCTTCAGTCCATTCGCACAAGACCTTTGCAAAGAACTCTGAGGTGTTCCTGGATAGGGACTTGAAAGGAATAGAAAAGAACAGATCCTCTCTGTCCTCGTCAACGGAGCAAGCTGTACGGACGACCTGCAAAGACTGAGCTTCCCATTCAAACTTCCTCTCTCCCATTTACAGGAAGGTATCACTGAGAACACGGTTCTGGACGGGTACGTATTTCTGGCAAGTGACTGACACAGGGCGTGTGTTCTCCCCATGCGTGTGAACAAGCGTGGTGGTGGCAAAGACGAGGTTTCCTCCGCCCGACCCCCGCAATGGCCACAGACTGCAAGCCAAGGCCTTCTCTTCCCGCATACAACGAAGAGCTTCCAAGAGGGAACCTGAAGTCCTAGGTGCCGTGTTACCCGCACAAACTTTCTATATCCTTGTTTTCCTAGGAGCGGATAAGCAGCTCTGCCTAACGATCCGGGAAAAAAGATATGTCTTTCGTCCATTTTTCGCAAACTGGCATATTTCGTCCGACATGATGGTGAACGACACAAAGCGTGCTCAAGCACACTGGAGATCAAAGGATTTTCCTTGGCACGGTTATAGCTGGCTCTCGCCCGAGTCATGCAGACAAGTGTATATCCCTGTCTCAGAATCCACGGCCCTGCCTGCCCTGCATCCTTGCCTGCCAAGGAAGTCATGTTCCAAGAGTGCCAGCTACGAAATGGCTTGCCGCAGGCACCAGGAATATTGCACTTGCTCGGGGATCTTCGAGTTGTGCCTGAGCTCCCTGTGCCCACCCGGCAAGAGACTACGGCTTCCCTCTCTGGAGAGCAACGCTTCTTTCCACAGAGGACATGTATGGCATATGGAAGAGCCGGGTGTAGAAAGGATCACTCACGGCTCCACGGCCTAGGTGAGGTGTATGTATCGATGAGCAGTAGGGAGGTGTTCAGCATTTCAGAGCCGTGCGAATAAGCCTTTCTCCAGTTACATCAACAAGGCCAGTAGCTGGGGAGTCCAGATCCGAGAGGGCTGAAAGGCTTTCGCACGGCCTGTAAAGGGAACCTGGTCTCTGTAATGTCCGTGGGTGTGTTTGGGCAGCTTATGGGAAATGTCGCAGAGGCACGTGGTTGCTGGGGTATAGAAATCACCTCGGGTGTCTACGTGGGGAAGGAATTACTTAAGGGGGGTGTAACAGCGAGGACGTATGGGTGTGTGCATGTGTCTGCTCAACACTGGAGACGAGAGGTTTATACAAGCGATGCGCCTTCTCATCGGGCAAAGAACGCAGAGCTGCCCCAAAGCACAAGAAATTTAAACGACCGTCATACCTGCCAAGGCGCCCTTATCAGGGCTTCTTTGGCGCAGGAAGGAATACGTGCCTCAGGAAGCCTGGAGAGACGTGATCTCTAAGGTAGAAAGCGAGGCACCGTAAGTGCTCTTGGGTACGGATCGAACACGCAGTGCTCTCAGTCAACGTGCAGGGCAGGAGTTTTCTGACGGTCGAGTGAACCCGGCCTTTTCCCCTAGGTTTGCAGCCACTTATTTCTCAGAGTAAGACTCGACTACCTCTCCGAGATGTTTTTTCTTTGGGGGAAAAATGAATGTGAAGGCGGGGTAGGAAGGGTGGTGATTTACATTCCTGTAATGGGGCTATTTGGAGTCCGTCGAGAGTGCCGCTCGAGGCACTGGGTGCCTAAGGCGCAGTGGCAGCACACACGCACTACTGCAGGGAAGGAAAGCCTCGTTTCTTCCACAATGTACATATCCGTTTCCCACTATCGGGTTCAACAAATCCTCACTCCCTCTGTTGCGACAAGGTACGGAACGTGTCCCTGGGGGCAGGAGGATAAGGTTCTACCTTTGTGCGTACACTTGTACATCATAAGCCTCTCTCGAGTTTCATGGCAAAACTTCTTTGTTTTCATCTCCAAATAAGTGGGAGAAACATTCGGCTAGCAGCATCCCTTGCCTCTTCCTCATCACAGAATATATGCATTTCCCAAAGGCAAGGTGCAAGTACAGGGAGCTGCTCACCGTGCGGGGAAGGCCAGCCAGCCCACATACTGCAGCCCACAGTGTCTTCTTCCTCAGGCCATTCGCACAAGACCTTTGCAAAGAACTCTGAGGTGTTCCTGGATAGGGACTTGAAAGGAATAGGAAAGAATAGATCCTCTCTGTCCTCGTCAACGGAGCAAGCTGTACGGACGACCTGCAAAGACTGAGCTTCCCCATTCAAACTTCCTCTCTCCCATTTACAGGAAGGTATCACTGAGAACACGGTCCTGGACGGGTACGTATTTCTGGCAAGTGACTGACACAGGGCGTGTGTTCTCCCCATGCGTGTGAACAAGCGTGGTGGTGGCAAAGGCGAGGTTTCCTCCGCCCGACCCCTGCAATGGCCGCAGACTGCAAGCCAAGGCCTTCTCTTCCCGCACACAACGAAGAGCTTCCAAGAGGGAACCTGAAGTCCTAGGTGCCGTGTTACCCGCACAAACTTTCTATATCCTTGTTTTCCTAGGAGCGGATAAGCAGCTCTGCCTAACGATCCGGGAAAAAAGATATGTCTTTCGTCCATTTTTCGCAAACTGGCATATTTCGTCCGACATGATGGTGAACGACACAAAGCGTGCTCAAGCACACTGGAGATCAAAGGATTTTCCTCGGCACGGTTATAGCTGGCTCTCACCCGAGTCATGCAGACAAGTGTATATCCCTGTCTCAGAATCCAGGGCCCTGCCTGCCCTGCATCCTTGCCTGCCAAGGAAGTCATGTTCCAAGAGTGCCAGCTACGAAATGGCTTGCCGCAGGCACCAGGAATATTGCACTTGCTCGGGGATCTTCGAGTTGTGCCTGAGCTCCCTGTGCCCACCCGGCAAGCGAGTACGGCTTCCCTCTCTGGAGAGCAATGCTTCTTTCCACGGAGGACATGTATGGCATATGGAAGTGCCGGGTGTAGAAAGGATCACTCACGGCTCCACGGCCTAGGTGAGGTGTATGTATCGACGAGCAGTAGGGAGTTGTTCAGCATTTCAGAGCCGTGCGAATAAGCCTTTCTCCAGTTACATCAACAAGGTCAGTAGTTGGGGAGTACAGATCCGAGAGGGCTGAAAGGCTTTCGCACGGCCTGTAAAGGGAACCTGGTCTCTGTAATGTCCGTGGGTGTGTTTGGGCAGCTTATGGGAAATGTCGCAGAGGCACGTGGTTGCTGGGGTATAGAAATCACCTCGGGTGTCTACGTGGGGAAGGAATTACTTAAGGGGCGTGTAACAGCGAGGACGTACGGGCGTGTTCATGTGTCTGCTCAACACTGGAGACGAGAGGTTTATACAAGCGATGCGCCTTCTCATCGGGCAAAGAACGCAGAGCTGCCCCAAAGCACAAGAAATTTAAACGACCGTCATACCTTCCAAGGCGCCCTTATCAGGCTTCTTTGGCGCATGAAGGAATACGTGCCTCAGGAAGCCTGGAGAGACGTGATCTCTAAGGTAGAAAGCGAGGCACCGAAAGTGCTCCTGGGTACGGATCGAACACGCAGTGCTCTCAGTCAACGTGCAGGGCAGGAGTTTTCTGACGGTCGAGTGAACCCGGCCTTTCCCCCTAGGTTTGCAGCCACTTATTTCTCATAGTGAGACTCGACTACCTCTCCGAGATGTTTTTTTTTTGGGGGAAAAATGTATGTGAAGGCGGGGTAGGAAGGGTGGTGATTTACATTCCTGTAATGGGGCTATTTGGAGTCCGACGAGAGTGCCGCTCGAGGCACTGGGTGCCTAAGGCGCAGTGGCCGCACACACGCACTACTGCAGGGAAGGAAAGCCTCGTTTCTTCCACAATGTACATATCCGTTTCCCACTATCGGGTTCAACAAATCCTCACTTCCTCTGTTGCGACAAGGTACGGAACGTGTCCCTGGGGGCAGGAGGATAAGGTTCTACCTTTGTGCGTACACTTGTACATCATAAGCCTCTCTCGAGTTTCATGGCAAAACTTCTTTGTTTTCATCTCCAAATAAGTGGGAGAAACATTCGGCTAGCAGCACCCCTTGCCTCTTCCTCATCACAGAATGTATGCAGTTCCCAAAGGCAAGGTGCAAGTACAGGGAGCTGCGCACCGTGCGGGGAAGGCCAGCCAGCCCACATACTGCAGCCCACAGTGTCTTCTTCCTCAGGCCATTCGCACAAGACCTTTGCAAAGAACTCTGAGGTGTTCCTGGATAGGGACTTGAAAAGAATAGGAAAGAACAGATCCTCTCTGTCCTCGTCAACGGAGCAAGCTGTACGGACGACCTGCAAAGACTGAGCTTCCCCATTCAAACTTCCTCTCTCCCATTTACAGGAAGGTATCACTGAGAACACGGTCCTGGACGGGTACGTATTTCTGGCAAGTGACTGACACAGAGCGTGTGTTCTCCCCATGCGTGTGAACAAGCGTGGTGGTGGCAAAGGCGAGGTTTCCTCCGCCCGACCCCTGCAATGGCCACAGACTGCAAGCCAAGGCCTTCTCTTCCCGCATACAACGAAGAGCTTCCAAGAGGGAACCTGAAGTCCTAGGTGCCGTGTTACCCGCACAAACTTTCTATATCCTTGTTTTCCTAGGAGCGGATAAGCAGCTCTGCCTAACGATCCGGGAAAAAAGATATGTCTTTCGTCCATTTTTCGCAAACTGGCATATTTCGTCCGACATGATGGTGAACGACACAAAGCGTGCTCAAGCACACTGGAGATCAAAGGATTTTCCTCGGCACGGTTATAGCAGGCTCTCGCCCGAGTCATGCAGACAAGTGTATATCCCTGTCTCAGAATCCACGGCCCTGCCTGCTCTGCATCCTTGCCTGCCAAGGAAGTCATGTTCCAAGAGTGCCAGCTACGAAATGGCTTGCCGCAGGCACCAGGAATATTGCACTTGCTCGGGGATCTTCGAGTTGTGCCTGAGCTCCCTGAGCCGACCCGGCAAGCGAGTACGGCTTCCCTCTCTGGAGAGCAACGCTTCTTTCCACAGAGGACATGTATGGCATATGGAAGAGCCGGTTGTAGAAAGGATCACTCACGGCTCCACGGCCTAGGTGAGGTGTATGTATCGACGAGCAGTAGGGAGTTGTTCAGCATTTCAGAGCCGTGCGAATAAGCCTTTCTCCAGTTACATCAACAAGGCCAGTAGCTGGGGAGTCCAGATCCGAGAGGGCTGAAAGGCTTTCGCACGGCCTGGAAAGGGAACCTTGTCTCTGTAATGTCCGTGGGTGTGTTTGGGCAGCTTATGGGAAATGTCGCAGAGGCACGTGGTTGCTGGGGTATAGAAATCAACTCGGGTGTCTACGTGGGGAAGGAATTACTTAAGGGGGGTGTAACAGCGAGGACGTATGGGCGTGTTCATGTGTCTGCTCAACACTGGAGACGAGAGGTTTATACAAGCGATGCGCCTTCTCATCGGGCAAAGAACGCAGAGCTGCCCCAAAGGACAAGAAATTTAAACGACCGTCATACCTGCCAAGGCGCCCTTATCAGGCTTCTTTGGCGCATGAAAGAATACGTGCCTCAGGAAGCCTGGAGAGACGTGATCTCTAAGGTAGAAGGCGAGGCACCGTAAGTCCTCTTGGGTACGGATCGAACACGCAGTGCTCTCAGTCAACGTGCAGGGCAGGAGTTTTCTGACGGTCGAGTGAACCCGGCCTTTTCCCCTAGGTTTGCAGCCACTTATTTCTCACAGTAAGAGTCGACTACCTCTCCGAGATGTTTTTTCCTTGGGGGAAAAATGTATGTGAAGGCGGGGTAGGAAGGGTGGTGATTTACATTCCTGTAATGGGGCTATTTGGAGTCCGACGAGAATGCCGCTCGAGGCACTGGGTGCCTAAGGCGCAGTGGCAGCACACACGCACTACTGCAGGGAAGGAAAGCCTCGTTTCTTCCACAATGTACATATCCGTTTCCCACTATCGGGTTCAACAAATCCTCACTCCCTCTGTTGCGACAAGGTACGGAACGTGTCCCTGGGGGCAGGAGGATAAGGTTCTACCTTTGTGCGTACACTTGTACATCATAAGCCTCTCTCGAGTTTCATGGCAAAACTTCTTTGTTTTCATCTCCAAATAAGTGGGAGAAACATTCGGCGATCTACACCCCTTGCCTCTTCCTCATCACAGAATGTATGCATTTCCCAAAGGCAAGGTGCAAGTACAGGGAGCTGCGCACCGAGCGGGGAAGGTCAGCCAGCCCACATACTGCAGCCCACAGTGTCTTCTTCCTCAGGCCATTCGCACAAGACCTTTGCAAAGAACTCTGAGGTGTTCCTGGAAAGGGACTTGAAAGGAATAGAAAAGAACAGATCCTCTCTGTCCTCTTCAACGGAGCAAGCTGTACGGACGACCTGCAAAGACTGAGCTTCCCCATTCAAACTTCCTCTCTCCCATTTACAGGAAGGTATCACTGAGAACACGGTCCTGGACGGGTACGTATTTCTGGAAAGTGACTGACACAGGGCGTGTGTTCTCCCCATGCGTGTGAACAAGCGTGGTGGTGGCAAAGGCGAGGTTTCCTCCGCCCGACCCCTGCAATGGCCACAGACTGCAAGCCAAGGCCTTCTCTTCCCGCATACAACGAAGAGCTTCCAAGAGGTTACCTGAATTCCTGGGTGCCGTGTTACTGGCACAAACTTTCTAGATCCTTGTTTTCCTAGGAGAGGATAAGCAGCTCTGCCTAACGATCCGGTAAAAAAGATATGTCTTTCGTCCATTTTTCGCAAACTGGCATATTTCGTCCGACATGATGGTGAATGACACAAAGCGTGCTCAAGCAAACTGGAGATCAAAGGATTTTCCTCGGCACGGTTATAGCTGGCTCTCGCCCGAGTCATGCAGACAAGTGTATATCCCTGTCTCAGAATCCACGGCCCTGCCTGCCCTGCATCCTTGCCTGCCAAGGAAGTCATGTTCCAAGACTGCCAGCTACGAAATGGCTTGCCGCAGGCACCAGGAATATTGCACTTGCTCGGGGATCTTCGAGTTGTGCCTGAGCTCCCTGTGCCCACCCGGCAAGCGAGTACGGCTTCCCTCTCTGGAGAGCAACGCTTCTTTCCACGGAGGACATGTATGGCATATGGAAGAGCCGGGTGTAGAAAGGATCACTCACGGCTCCACGGCCTAGGTGAGCTGTATGTATCGACGAGCAGTAGGGAGTTGTTCAGCATTTTAGAGCCGTGCGAATAAGCCTTTCTCCAGTTACATCAACAAGGTCAGTAGTTGGGGATTCCAGATCCGAGAGGGCTGAAAGGCTTTCGCACGGCCTGGAAAGGGAACCTGGTCTCTGTAATGTCCGTGGGTGTGTTTGGGCAGCTTTTGGGAAATGTCGCAGAGGCACGTGGTTGCTGGGGTATAGAAATCACCTCGGGTGTCTACGTGGGGAAGGAATTACTTAAGGGGCGTGTAACAGCGAGGACGAATGGGCGTGTTCATGTGTCTGCTCAACACTAGAGACGAGAGGTTTATACAAGTGATGCGCCTTCTCATCGTGCAAAGAACGCAGAGCTGCCCCAAAGCACAAGAAATTTAATCGACCGTCATACCTGCCACGGCGCCCTTATCAGGGCTTCTTTGGCGAATGAAGGAATACGTGCCTCAGGAAGCCTGGAGAGACATGATCTCTAAGGTAGAAAGCGAGGCGCCGTAGGTGCTCTTGGGTACGGATCGAACACGCAGTGCTCTCAGTCAACGTGCAGGGCAGGAGTTTTCTGTCGGTCGAGTGAACCCGGCCTTTTCCCCTAGGTTTGCAGCCACTTATTTCTCACAGTAAGAGTCGACTACCTCTCCGAGATGTTTTTTCCTTGGGGGAAAAATGTATGTGAAGGCGGGGTAGGAAGGGTGGTGATTTACATTCCTGTAATGGGGCTATTTGGAGTGCGACGAGAGTGCCGCTCGAGGCACTGGGTGCCTAAGGCGCAGTGGCAGCACACACGCACTACTGCAGGGAAGGAAAGCCTCGTTTCTTCCACAATGTACATATCCGTTTCCCACTTTCTGGTTGAACAAATCCTCACTCCCTCTGTTGCGACAAGGTACGGAACGTGTCCCTGGGGGCAGGAGGATAAGGTTCTACCTTTGTGCGTACACGTGTACATCATAAGCCTCTCTCGAGTTTCATGGCAAAACTTCTTTGTTTTCATCTCCAAATAAGTGGGAGAAACATTCGGCTAGCAGCATCCCTTGCCTCTTCCTCATCACAGAATGTATGCATTTCCCAAAGGCAAGGTGCAATTACAGGGAGCTGCGCACCGTGCGGGGAAGGCCAGCCAGCCCACATACTGCAGCCCACAGTGTCTTCTTCCTCAGGCCATTCGCACAAGACCTTTGCGAAGAACTCTGAGGTGTTCCTGGATAGGGACTTGAAAGGAATAGGAAAGAACAGATCCTCTCTGTCCTCGTCAACGGAGCAAGCTGTACGGACGACCTGCAAAGACTGAGCTTCCCCATTCAAACTTCCTCTCTCCCATTTACAGGAAGGTATCACTGAGAACACGGTCCTGGACGGGTACGTATTTCTGGCAAGTAACTGACACAGGGCGTGTGTTCTCCCCATGCCTGTGAAGAAGCGTGGTGGTGGCAAAGGCGAGGTTTCCTCCGCCCGACCCCTGCAATGGCCACAGACTGCAAGCCAAGGCCTTCTCTTCCTGCATACAACGAAGAGCTTCCAAGAGGGAAACTGAAGTCCTGGGTGCCGTGTTACCGGCACAAACTTTCTAGATCCTTGTTTTCCTAGGAGAGGATAAGCAGCTCTGCCTAACGATCCAGGAAAAATGATATGTCTTTCGTCCATTTTTCGCAAACTGGCATATTTCGTCCGACATGATGGTGAACGACACAAAGCGTGCTCAAGCAAACTGGAGATCAAAGGATTTTCCTCGGCACGGTTATAGCTGGCTCTCGCCCGAGTCATGCAGAGAAGTGTATATCCCTGTCTCAGAATCCACGGCCCTGCCTGCCCTGCATCCTTGCCTGCCAAGGAAGTCATGTTCCAAGAGTGCCAGCTACGAAATGGCTTGCCGCAGGCACCAGGAATATTGCACTTGCTCGGGGATCTTCGAGTTGTGCCTGAGCTCCCTGTGCCCACCCGGCAAGCGAGTACGGCTTCCCTCTCTGGAGAGCAACGCTTCTTTCCACGGAGGACATGTATGGCATATGGAAGAGCCGGGTGTAGAAAGGATCACTCACGGCTCCACGGCCTAGGTGAGGTGTATGTATCGACGAGCAGTAGGGAGTTGTTCAGCATTTCAGAGCCGTGCGAAAAAGCCTTTCTCCAGTTACTTCAACAAGGTCAGTAGTTGGGGAGTGCAGATCCGAGAGCTCTGAAAGGCTTTCGCACGGCCTGGAAAGGGAACCTGGTCTCTGTAATGTCCGTGGGTGTGTTTGGGCAGCTTATGGGAAATGTCGCAGAGGCACGTGGTTGCTGGGGTATAGAAATCACCTCGGGTGTCTACGTGGTGAAGGAATTACTTAAGGGGCGTTTAACAGCGAGGACGTATGGGCGTGTTCATGTGTCTGCTCAACACTGGAGACGAGAGGTTTATACAAGCGATGCGCCTTCTCATCGTGCAAAGAACGCAGAGCTGCCCCAAAGCACAAGAAATTTAAACAACCGTCATACCTGCCAAGGCGCCCTTATCAGGGCTTCTTTGGCGCAGGAAGGAATACGTGCCTCAGGAAGCCTGGAGAGACGTGATCTCTAAGGTAGAAAGCGAGGCACCGTAAGTGCTCTTGGGTACGGATCGAACAGGCAGTGCTCTCAGTCAACGTGCAGGGCAGGAGTTTTCTGACGGTCGAGTGAACCCGGCCTTTTCCCCTAGGTTTGCAGCCACTTATTTCTCACAGTAAGAGTCGACTACCTCTCCGAGATGTTTTTTCCTTGGGGGAAAAATGTATGTGAAGGCGGGGTAGGAAGGGTGGTGATTTACATTCCTGTAATGGGGCTATTTGGAGTCCGACGAGAATGCCGCTCGAGGCACTGGGTGCCTAAGGCGCAGTGGCAGCACACACGCACTACTGCAGGGAAGGAAAGCCTCGTTTCTTCCACAATGTACATATCCGTTTCCCACTATCGGGTTCAACAAATCCTCACTCCCTCTGTTGCGACAAGGTACGGAACGTGTCCCTGGGGGCAGGAGGATAAGGTTCTACCTTTGTGCGTACACTTGTACATCATAAGCCTCTCTCGAGTTTCATGGCAAAACTTCTTTGTTTTCATCTCCAAATAAGTGGGAGAAACATTCGGCTAGCAGCATCCCTTGCCTCTTCCTCATCACAGAATGTATGCATTTCCCAAAGGCAAGGTGCAAGTACAGGGAGCTGCGCACCGTGCGGGGAAGGCCAGCCAGCCCACATACTGCAGCCCACAGTGTCTTCTTCCTCAGGCCATTCGCACAAGACATTTGCAAAGAACTCTGAGGTGTTCCTGGATAGGGACTTGAAAGGAATAGGAAAGAACAGATCCTCTCTGTCCTCGTCAACGGAGCAAGCTGTACGGACGACCTGCAAAGACTGAGCTTCCCCATTCAAACTTCCTCTCTCCCATTTACAGGAAGGTATCACTGAGAACACGGTCCTGGACGGGTTCGTATTTCTGGCAAGTAACTGACACAGGGCGTGTGTTCTCCCCATGCGTGTGAAGAAGCGTGGTGGTGGCAAAGGCGAGGTTTCCTCCGCCCGACCCCTGCAATGGCCACAGACTGCAAGCCAAGGCCTTCTCTTCCCGCATACAACGAAGAGCTTCCAAGAGGGAAACTGAAGTCCTGGGTGCCGTGTTACCGGCACAAACTTCTAGATCCTTGTTTTCCTAGGAGAGGATAAGCAGCTCTGCCTAACGATCCAGGAAAAATGATATGTCTTTCGTCCATTTTTCGCAAACTGGCATATTTCGTCCGACATGATGGTGAACGACACAAAGCGTGCTCAAGCAAACTGGAGATCAAAGGATTTTCCTCGGCACGGTTATAGCTGGCTCTCGCCCGAGTCATGCAGACAAGTGTATATACCTGTCTCAGAATCCACGGCCCTGCCTGCCCTGCATCCTTGCCTGCCAAGGAAGTCATGTTCCAAGAGTGCCAGCTACGAAATGGCTTGCCGCAGGCACCAGAAATATTGCACTTGCTCGGGGATCGTCGAGTTGTGCCTGAGCTCCCTGTGCCCACCCGGCAAGTGAGTACGGCTTCCCTCTCTGGAGAGCAACGCTTCTTTCCACGGAGGACATGTATGGCATATGGAAGAGCCGGGTGTAGAAAGGATCACTCACGGCTCCACGGCCTAGGTGAGGTGTATGTATCGACGAGCAGTAGGGAGTTGTTCAGCATTTCAGAGCCGTGCGAATAAGCCTTTCTCCAGTTACATCAACAAGGCCAGTAGTTGGGGAGTCCAGATCGAGAGGGCTGAAAGGCTTTCGCACGGCCTGGAAAGGGATCCTGGTCTCTGTAATATGCGTGGGTGTGTTTGGGCAGCTTATGGGAAATGTCGCAGAGGCACGTGGTTGCTGGGGTATAGAAATCACCTCGGGTGTCTACGTGGGGAAGGAATTACTTAAGGGGGGTGTAACAGCGAGGACGTATGGGCGTGTTCATGTGTCTGCTCAACACTGGAGACGAGAGGTTTATACAAGCGATGCGCCTTCTCATCGTGCAAAGAACGCAGAGCTGCCCCAAAGCACAAGAAATTTAAACGACCGTCATACCTGCCAAGGCGCCCTTATCAGGGCTTCTTTGGCGCAGGAAGGAATACGTGCCTCAGGAAGCCTGGAGAGACGTGATCTCTAAGGTAGAAAGCGAGGCACCGTAAGTGCTCTTGGGTACGGATCGAACACGCAGTGCTCTCAGTCAACGTGCAGGGCAGGAGTTTTCTGACGGTCGAGTGAACCCGGCCTTTCCCCCTAGGTTTGCAGCCACTTATTTCTCACAGTAAGAGTCGACTACCTCTCCGAAATGTTTTTTCCTTGGGGGAAAAATGTATGTGAAGGCGGGGTAGGAAGGGTGGTGATTTACATTCCTGTAATGGGGCTATTTCGAGTCCGACGAGAGTGCCGCTCGAGGCACTGGGTGCCTAAGGCGCAGTGGCAGCACACACGCACTACTGCAGGGAAGGAAAGCCTCGTTTCTTCCACAATGTACATATCCGTTTCCCACTATCTGGTTGAACAAATCCTCACTCCCTCTGTTGCGACAAGGTACGGAACGTGTCCCTGGGGGCAGGAGGATAAGGTTCTACCTTTGTGCGTACACGTGTACATCATAAGCCTCTCTCGAGTTTCATGGCAAAACTTCTTTGTTTTCATCTCCAAATAAGTGGGAGAAACATTCGGCGATCTACACCCCTTGCCTCTTCCTCATCACAGAATGTATGCATTTCCCAAAGGCAAGGTGCAAGTACAGGGAGCTGCGCACCGAGCGGGGAAGTTCAGCCAGCCCACATACTGCAGCCCACAGTGTCTTCTTCCTCAGGCCATTCGCACAAGACCTTTGCAAAGAACTCTGAGGTGTTCCTGGAAAGGGACTTGAAAGGAATAGAAAAGAACAGATCCTCTCTGTCCTCGTCAACGGAGCAAGCTGTACGGATGACCTGCAAAGACTGAGCTTCCCCATTCAAACTTCCTCTCTCCCATTTACAGGAAGGTATCACTGAGAACACGGTCCTGGACGGGTACGTATTTCTGGCAAGTGACTGACACAGGGCGTGTGTTCTCCCCATGCGTGTGAAGAAGCGTGGTGGTGGCAAAGGCGAGGTTTCCTCCGCCCGACCCCTGCAATGGCCACAGACTGCAAGCCAAGGCCTTCTCTTCCCGCATACAACGAAGAGCTTCCAAGAGGGAACCTGAAGTCCTGGGTGCCGTGTTACCGGCACAAACTTTCTAGATCCTTGTTTTCCTAGGAGAGGATAAGCAGCTCTGCCTAACGATCCGGGAAAAATGATATGTCTTTCGTCCATTTTTCGCAAACTAGCATATTTCGTCCGACATGATGGTGAACGACACAAAGCGTGCTCAAGCAAACTGGAGATCAAAGGATTTTCCTCGGCACGGTTATAGCTGGCTCTCGCCCGAGTCATGCAGACAAGTGTATATCCCTGTCTCAGAATCCACGGCCCTGCCTGCCCTGCATCCTTGCCTGCCAAGGAAGTCATGTTCCAAGAGTGCCAGCTACGAAATGGCTTGCCGCAGGCACCAGGAATATTGCACTTGCTCGGGGATCTTCGAGTTGTGCCTGAGCTCCCTGTGCCCACCCGGCAAGCGCGTACGGCTTCCCTCTGGAGAGCAACGCTTCTTTCCACGGAGGACATGTATGGCATATGGAAGAGCCGGGTGTAGAAAGGATCACTCACGGCTCCACGGCCTAGGTGAGGTGTATGTATCGACGAGCAGTAGGGAGTTGTTCAGCATTTCAGAGCCGTGCGAATAAGCCTTTCTCCAGTTACATCAACAAGGCCAGTAGTTGGGGAGTCCAGATCGAGAGGGCTGAAAGGCTTTCGCACGGCCTGGAAAGGGATCCTGGTTTCTGTAATATGCGTGGGTGTGTTTGGGCAGCTTATGGGAAATGTCGCAGAGGCACGTGGTTGCTGGGGTATAGAAATCACCTCGGGTGTCTACGTGGGGAAGGAATTACTTAAGGGGGGTGTAACAGCGAGGACGTATGGGCGTGTTCATGTGTCTGCTCAACACTGGAGACGAGAGGTTTATACAAGCGATGCGCCTTCTGATCGTGCAAAGAACGCAGAGCTGCCCCAAAGCACAAGAAATTTAAACGACCGTCATACCTGCCAAGGCGCCCTTATCAGGGCTTCTTTGGCGCAGGAAGGAATACGTGCCTCAGGAAGCCTGGAGAGACGTGATCTCTAAGGTAGAAAGCGAGGCACCGTAAGTGCTCTTGGGTACGGATCGAACACGCAGTGCTCTCAGTCAACGTGCAGGGCAGGAGTTTTCTGACGGTCGAGTGAACCCGGCCTTTCCCCCTAGGTTTGCAGCCACTTATTTCTCACAGTAAGAGTCGACTACCTCTCCGAAATGTTTTTTCCTTGGGGGAAAAATGTATGTGAAGGCGGAGTAGGAAGGGTGGTGATTTACATTCCTGTAATGGGGCTATTTCGAGTCCGACGAGAGTGCCGCTCGAGGCACTGGGTGCCTAAGGCGCAGTGGCAGCACACACGCACTACTGCAGGGAAGGAAAGCCTCGTTTCTTCCACAATGTACATATCCGTTTCCCACTATCTGGTTGAACAAATCCTCACTCCCTCTGTTGCGACAAGGTACGGAACGTGTCCCTGGGGGCAGGAGGATAAGGTTCTACCTTTGTGCGTACACGTGTACATCATAAGCCTCTCTCGAGTTTCATGGCAAAACTTCTTTGTTTTCATCTCCAAATAAGTGGGAGAAACATTCGGCGATCTACACCCCTTGCCTCTTCCTCATCACAGAATGTATGCATTTCCCAAAGGCAAGGTGCAAGTACAGGGAGCTGCGCACCGAGCAGGGAAGTTCAGCCAGCCCACATACTGCAGCCCACAGTGTCTTCTTCCTCAGTCCATTCGCACAAGACCTTTGCAAAGAACTCTGAGGTGTTCCTGGAAAGGGACTTGAAAGGAATAGAAAAGAACAGATCCTCTCTGTCCTCGTCAACGGAGCAAGCTGTACGGATGACCTGCAAAGACTGAGCTTCCCCATTCAAACTTCCTCTCTCCCATTTACAGGAAGGTATCACTGAGAACACGGTCCTGGACCGGTACGTATTTCTGGCAAGTGACTGACACAGGGCGTGTGTTCTCCCCATGCGTGTGAACAAGCGTGGTGGTGGCAAAGGCGAGGTTTCCTCCGCCCGACCCCTGCAATGGCCACAGACTGCAAGCCAAGGCCTTCTCTTCCCGCATACAACGAAGAGCTTCCAAGAGGGAACCTGAAGTCCTGGGTGCCGTGTTACCGGCACAAACTTTCTATATCTTTGTTTTCCTAAGAGAAGATAAGAAGCTCTGCCTAACGATCCGGGAAAAAAGATATGTCTTTCGTCCATTTTTCGCAAACTGGCATATTTCGTCCGACATGATGGTGAACGACACAAAGCGTGCTCAAGCAGACTGGAGATCAAAGGATTTTCCTCGGCACGGTTATAGCTGGCTCTCGCCCGAGTCATGCAGACAAGTGTATATCCCTGTCTCAGAATCCACGGCCCTGCCTGCCCTGCATCCTTGCCTGCCAAGGAAGTCATGTTCCAAGAGTGCCAGCTACGAAATGGCTTGCCGCAGGCACCAGGAATATTGCACTTGCTCGGGGATCTTCGAGTTGTGCCTGAGCTCCCTGTGCCCACCCGGCAAGCGCGTACGGCTTCCCTCTCTGGAGAGCAACACTTCTTTCCACGGAGGACATGTATGGCATATGGAAGAGCCGGGTGTAGAAAGGATCACTCACCGATCCACGGCCTAGGTGAGCTGTATGTATCGACGAGCAGTAGGGAGTTGTTCAGCATTTCAGAGCCGTGCGAATAAGCCTTTCTCCAGTTACTTCAACAAGGTCAGTAGTTGGGGAGTGCAGATCCGAGAGCTCTGAAAGGCTTTCGCACGGCCTGGAAAGGGAACCTGGTCTCTGTAATGTCCGTGGGTGTGTTTGGGCAGCTTATGGGAAATGTCGCAGAGGCACGTGGTTGCTGGGGTATAGAAATCACCTCGGGTGTCTACTTGGGGAAGGAATTACTTAAGGGGCGTTTAACAGCGAGGACGAATGGGCGTGTTCATGTGTCTGCTCAACACTGGAGACGAGAGGTTTATACAAGCGATGCGCCTTCTCATCGTGCAAAGAAGGCAGAGCTGCCCCAAAGCACAAGAAATTTAAACGACCGTCATACCTGCCAAGGCGCCCTTATCAGGGCTTCTTTGGCGCAGGAAGGAATACGTGCCTCAGGAAGCCTGGAGAGACGTGATCTCTAAGGTAGAAAGCGAGGCACCGTAAGTGCTCTTGGGTACGGATCGAACACGCAGTGCTCTCAGTCAACGTGCAGGGCAGGAGTTTTCTGACGGTCGAGTGAACCCGGCCTTTTCCCCTAGGTTTGCAGCCACTTATTTCTCACAGTAAGAGTGGACTACCTCTCCGAGATGTTTTTTCCTTGGGGGAAAAATGTATGTGAAGGCGGGGTAGGAAGGGTGGTGATTTACTTTCCTGTAATGGGGCTATTTGGAGTCCGACGAGAGTGCCACTCGAGGCACTGGGTGCCTAAGGCGCAGTGGCAGCACACACGCACTACTGCAGGGAAGGAAAGCCTCGTTTCTTCCACAATGTACATATCCGTTTCCCACTATCGGGTTCAACAAATCCTCACTCCCTCTGTTGCGACAAGGTACGGAACGTGTCCCTGGGGGCAGGAGGATAAGGTTCTACCTTTGTGCGTACACTTGTACATCATAAGCCTCTCTCGAGTTTCATGGCAAAACTTCTTTGTTTTCATCTCCAAATAAGTGGGAGAAACATTCGGCGAGCTGCACCCCTGGCCTCTTCCTCATCACAGAATGTATGCATTTCCCAAAGGCAAGGTGCAAGTACAGGGAGCTGCGCACCGTGCGGGGAAGGTCAGCCAGCCCACATACTGCAGCCCACAGTGTCTTCTTCCTCAGGCCACTCGCACAAGACCTTTGCAAAGAACTCTGAGGTGTTCCTGGAAAGGGACTTGAAAGGAATAGGAAAGAACAGATCCTTTCTGTCCTCGTCAACGGAGCAAGCTGTACGGACGACCTGCAAAGACTGAGCTTCCCCATTCAAACTTCCTCTCTCCCATTTACAGGAAGTTATCACTGAGAACACGGTCCTGGACGGGTACGTATTTCTGGCAAGTGACTGACACAGGGCGTGTGTACTCCCCATGCGTGTGAAGAAGCGTGGTGGTGGCAAAGGCGAGGTTTCCTCCGCCCGACCCCTGCAATGGCCACAGACTGCAAGCCAAGGCCTTCTTTTCCCGCATACAACGAAGAGCTTCCAAGAGGGAACCTGAAGTCCTGGGTGCCGTGTTACCGGCACAAACTTTCTAGATCCTTGTTTTCCTAAGAGAAGATAAGCAGCTCTGCCTAACGATCCGGGAAAAAAGATATGTCTTTCGTCCATTTTTCGCAAACTGGTATATTTCGTCCGACATGATGGTGAACGACACAAAGCATGCTCAAGCAAACTGGAGATCAAAGGATTTTCTTCGGCACGGTTATAGCTGGCTCTCGCCCGAGTCATGCAGACAAGTGTATATCCCTGTCTCAGAATCCACGGCCCTGCCTGCCCTGCATCCTTGCCTGCCAAGGAAGTCAGGTTCCAAGAGTGCCAGCTACGAAATGGCTTTCCGCAGGCACCAGGAATATTGCACTTGCTCGGGGATCTTCGAGTTGTGCCTGAGCTCCCTGTGCCCACCCGGCAAGCGAGTACGGCTTCCCTCTCTGGAGAGCAACGCTTCTTTCCACGGAGGACATGTATGGCATATGGAAGAGCCGGGTGTAGAAAGGATCACTCACGGCTCCACGGCCTAGGTGAGCTGTATGTATCGACGAGCAGTAGGGAGTTGTTCAGCATTTTAGAGCCGTGCGAATAAGCCTTTCTCCAGTTACATCAACAAGGCCAGTAGTTGGGGATTCCAGATCCGAGAGGGCTGAAAGGCTTTCGCACGGCCTGGAAAGGGAACCTGGTCTCTGTAATGTCCATGGGTGTGTTTGGGCAGCTTTTGGGAAATGTCGCAGAGGCACGTGGTTGCTGGGGTATAGAAATCACCTCGGGTGTCTACGTGGGGAAGGAATTACTTAAGGGGCGTGTAACAGCGAGGACGTATGGGCGTGTTCATGTGTCTGCTCAACACTAGAGACGAGAGGTTTATACAAGTGATGCGCCTTCTCATCGTGCAAAGAACGCAGAGCTGCCCCAAAGCACAAGAAATTTAATCGACCGTCATACCTGCCAAGGCGCCCTTATCAGGGCTTCTTTGGCGAATGAAGGAATACGTGCCTCAGGAAGCCTGGAGAGACATCATCTCTAAGGTAGAAAGCGAGGCGCCGTAGGTGCTCTTGGGTACGGATCGAACAGGCAGTGCTCTCAGTCAACGTGCAGGGCAGGAGTTTTCTGTCGGTCGAGTGAACCCGGCCTTTTCCCCTAGGTTTGCAGCCACTTATTTCTCACAGTAAGAGTCGACTACCTCTCCGAGATGTTTTTTCCTTGGGGGAAAAATGTATGTGAAGGCGGGGTAGGAAGGGTGGTGATTTACATTCCTGTAATGGGGCTATTTGGAGTCCGACGAGAGTGCCGCTCGAGGCACTGGGTGCCTAAGGCGCAGTGGCAGCACACACGCACTACTGCAGGGAAGGAAAGCCTCGTTTCTTCCACAATGTACATATCCGTTTCCCACTCTCTGGTTGAACAAATCCTCACTCCCTCTGTTGCGACAAGGTACGGAACGTGTCCCTGGGGGCAGGAGGATAAGGTTCTACCTTTGTGCGTACACGTGTACATCATAAGCCTCTCTCGAGTTTCATGGCAAAACTTCTTTGTTTTCATCTCCAAATAAGTGGGAGAAACATTCGGCTAGCAGCATCCCTTACCTCTTCCTCATCACAGAATGTATGCATTTCCCAAAGGCAAGGTGCAAGTACAGGGAGCTGCGCACCGTGCGGGGAAGGCCAGCCAGCCCACATACTGCAACCCACAGTGTCTTCTTCCTCAGGCCATTCGCACAAGACCTTTGCAAAGAACTCTGAAGTGTTCCTGGATAGGGACTTGAAAGGAATAGGAAAGAACAGATCCTCTCTGTCCTCGTCAACGGAGCAAGCTGTACGGACGACCTGCAAAGACTGAGCTTCCCCATTCAAACTTCCTCTCTCCCATTTACAGGAAGGTATCACTGAGAACACGGTCCTGGACGGGTACGTATTTCTGGCAAGTGACTGACACAGGGCGTGTGTTCTCCCCATGCGTGTGAAGAAGCGTGGTGGTGGCAAAGGCGAGGTTTCCTCCGCCCGACCCCTGCAATGGCCACAGACTGCAAGCCAAGGCCTTCTCTTCCCGCATACAACGAAGAGCTTCCAAGAGGGAACCTGAAGTCCTGGGTGCCGTGTTACCGGCACAAACTTTCTATATCTTTGTTTTCCTAAGAGAAGATAAGAAGCTCTGCCTAACGATCCGGGAAAAAAAGATATGTCTTTCGTCCATTTTTCGCAAACTGGCATATTTCGTCCGACATGATGGTGAACGACACAAAGCGTGCTCAAGCAAACTGGAGATCAAAGGATTTTCCTCGGCACGGTTATAGCTGGCTCTCGCCCGAGTCATGCAGACAAGTGTATATCCCTGTCTCAGAATCCACGGCCCTGCCTGCCCTGCATCCTTGCCTGCCAAGGAAGTCATGTTCCAAGAGTGCCAGCTACGAAATGGCTTGCCGCAGGCACCAGAAATATTGCACTTGCTCGGGGATCGTCGAGTTGTGCCTGAGCTCCCTGTGCCCACCCGGCAAGCGAGTACGGCTTCCCTCTCTGGAGAGCAACGCTTCTTTCCACGGAGGACATGTATGGCATATGGAAGAGCCGGGTGTAGAAAGGATCACTCACGGCTCCACGGCCTAGGTGAGGTGTATGTATCGACGAGCAGTAGGGAGTTGTTCAGCATTTCAGAGCCGTGCGAATAAGCCTTTCTCCAGTTACATCAACAAGGCCAGTAGTTGGGGAGTCCAGATCGAGAGGGCTGAAAGGCTTTCGCACGGTCTGGAAAGGGAACCTGGTCTCTCTAATATGCGTGGGTGTGTTTGGGCAGCTTATGGGAAATGTCGCAGAGGCACGTGGTTGCTGGGGTATAGAAATCACCTCGGGTGTCTACGTGGGGAAGGAATTACTTAAGGGGCGTGTAACAGCGAGGACGTATGGGCGTGTTCATGTGTCTGCTCAACACTGGAGACGAGAGGTTTATACAAGCGATGCGCCTTCTCATCGTGCAAAGAACGCAGAGCTGCCCCAAAGCACAAGAAATTTAAACGACCGTCATACCTGCCAAGGCGCCCTTATCAGGGCTTCTTTGGCGCAGGAAGGAATACGTGCCTCAGGAAGCCTGGAGAGACATCATCTCTAAGGTAGAAAGCGAGGCGCCGTAGGTGCTCTTGGGTACGGATCGAACAGGCAGTGCTCTCAGTCAACGTGCAGGGCAGGAGTTTTCTGTCGGTCGAGTGAACCCGGCCTTTTCCCCTAGGTTTGCAGCCACTTATTTCTCACAGTAAGAGTCGACTACCTCTCCGAGATGTTTTTTCCTTGGGGGAAAAATGTATGTGAAGGCGGGGTAGGAAGGGTGGTGATTTACATTCCTGTAATGGGGCTATTTGGAGTCCGACGAGAGTGCCGCTCGAGGCACTGGGTGCCTAAGGCGCAGTGGCAGCACACACGCACTACTGCAGGGAAGGAAAGCCTCGTTTCTTCCACAATGTACATATCCGTTTCCCACTATCTGGTTGAACAAATCCTCACTCCCTCTGTTGCGACAAGGTACGGAACGTGTCCCTGGGGGCAGGAGGATAAGGTTCTACCTTTGTGCGTACACGTGTACATCATAAGCCTCTCTCGAGTTTCATGGCAAAACTTCTTTGTTTTCATCTCCAAATAAGTGGGAGAAACATTCGGCTAGCAGCATCCCTTACCTCTTCCTCATCACAGAATGTATGCATTTCCCAAAGGCAAGGTGCAAGTACAGGGAGCTGCGCACCGTGCGGGGAAGGCCAGCCAGCCCACATACTGCAACCCACAGTGTCTTCTTCCTCAGGCCATTCGCAGAAGACCTTTGCAAAGAACTCTGAAGTGTGCCTGGATAGGGACTTGAAAGGAATAGGAAAGAACAGATCCTCTCTGTCCTCGTCAACGGAGCAAGCTGTACGGACGACCTGCAAAGACTGAGCTTCCCCATTCAAACTTCCTCTCTCCCATTTACAGGAAGGTATCACTGAGAACACGGTCCTGGACGGGTACGTATTTCTGGCAAGTGACTGACACAGGGCGTGTGTTCTCCCCATGCGTGTGAAGAAGCGTGGTGGTGGCAAAGGCGAGGTTTCCTCCGCCCGACCCCTGCAATGGCCACAGACTGCAAGCCAAGGCCTTCTCTTCCCGCATACAACGAAGAGCTTCCAAGAGGGAACCTGAAGTCCTGGGTGCCGTGTTACCGGCACAAACTTTCTATATCTTTGTTTTCCTAAGAGAAGATAAGAAGCTCTGCCTAACGATCCGGGAAAAAAAGATATGTCTTTCGTCCATTTTTCGCAAACTGGCATATTTCGTCCGACATGATGGTGAACGACACAAAGCGTGCTCAAGCAAACTGGAGATCAAAGGATTTTCCTCGGCACGGTTATAGCTGGCTCTCGCCCGAGTCATGCAGACAAGTGTATATCCCTGTCTCAGAATCCACGGCCCTGCCTGCCCTGCATCCTTGCCTGCCAAGGAAGTCATGTTCCAAGAGTGCCAGCTACGAAATGGCTTGCCGCAGGCACCAGAAATATTGCACTTGCTCGGGGATCGTCGAGTTGTGCCTGAGCTCCCTGTGCCCACCCGGCAAGCGAGTACGGCTTCCCTCCCTGGAGAGCAACGCTTCTTTCCACGGAGGAGATGTATGGCATATGGAAGAGCCGGGTGTAGAAAGGATCACTCACGGCTCCACGGCCTAGGTGAGGTGTATGTATCGACGAGCAGTAGGGAGTTGTTCAGCATTTCAGAGCCGTGCGAATAAGCCTTTCTCCAGTTACATCAACAAGGCCAGTAGTTGGGGAGTCCAGATCGAGAGGGCTGAAAGGCTTTCGCACGGTCTGGAAAGGGAACCTGGTCTCTCTAATATGCGTGGGTGTGTTTGGGCAGCTTATGGGAAATGTCGCAGAGGCACGTGGTTGCTGGGGTATAGAAATCACCTCGGGTGTCTACGTGGGGAAGGAATTACTTAAGGGGCGTGTAACAGCGAGGACGTATGGGCGTGTTCATGTGTCTGCTCAACACTGGAGACGAGAGGTTTATACAAGCGATGCGCCTTCTCATCGTGCAAAGAACGCAGAGCTGCCCCAAAGCACAAGAAATTTAAACGACCGTCATACCTGCCAAGGCGCCCTTATCAGGGCTTCTTTGGCGCAGGAAGGAATACGTGCCTCAGGAAGCCTGGAGAGACATCATCTCTAAGGTAGAAAGCGAGGCGCCGTAGGTGCTCTTGGGTACGGATCGAACAGGCAGTGCTCTCAGTCAACGTGCAGGGCAGGAGTTTTCTGTCGGTCGAGTGAACCCGGCCTTTTCCCCTAGGTTTGCAGCCACTTATTTCTCACAGTAAGAGTCGACTACCTCTCCGAGATGTTTTTTCCTTGGGGGAAAAATGTATGTGAAGGCGGGGTAGGAAGGGTGGTGATTTACATTCCTGTAATGGGGCTATTTGGAGTCCGACGAGAGTGCCGCTCGAGGCACTGGGTGCCTAAGGCGCAGTGGCAGCACACACGCACTACTGCAGGGAAGGAAAGCCTCGTTTCTTCCACAATGTACATATCCGTTTCCCACTATCTGGTTGAACAAATCCTCACTCCCTCTGTTGCGACAAGGTACGGAACGTGTCCCTGGGGGCAGGAGGATAAGGTTCTACCTTTGTGCGTACACGTGTACATCATAAGCCTCTCTCGAGTTTCATGGCAAAACTTCTTTGTTTTCATCTCCAAATAAGTGGGAGAAACATTCGGCTAGCAGCATCCCTTACCTCTTCCTCATCACAGAATGTATGCATTTCCCAAAGGCAAGGTGCAAGTACAGGGAGCTGCGCACCGTGCGGGGAAGGCCAGCCAGCCCACATACTGCAACCCACAGTGTCTTCTTCCTCAGGCCATTCGCACAAGACCTTTGCAAAGAACTCTGAAGTGTGCCTGGATAGGGACTTGAAAGGAATAGGAAAGAACAGATCCTCTCTGTCCTCGTCAACGGAGCAAGCTGTACGGACGACCTGCAAAGACTGAGCTTCCCCATTCAAACTTCCTCTCTCCCATTTACAGGAAGGTATCACTGAGAACACGGTCCTGGACGGGTACGTATTTCTGGCAAGTGACTGACACAGGGCGTGTGTTCTCCCCATGCGTGTGAAGAAGCGTGGTGGTGGCAAAGGCGAGGTTTCCTCCGCCCGACCCCTGCAATGGCCACAGACTGCAAGCCAAGGCCTTCTCTTCCCGCATACAACGAAGAGCTTCCAAGAGGGAACCTGAAGTCCTGGGTGCCGTGTTACCGGCACAAACTTTCTATATCTTTGTTTTCCTAAGAGAAGATAAGAAGCTCTGCCTAACGATCCGGGAAAAAAAGATATGTCTTTCGTCCATTTTTCGCAAACTGGCATATTTCGTCCGACATGATGGTGAACGACACAAAGCGTGCTCAAGCAAACTGGAGATCAAAGGATTTTCCTCGGCACGGTTATAGCTGGCTCTCGCCCGAGTCATGCAGACAAGTGTATATCCCTGTCTCAGAATCCACGGCCCTGCCTGCCCTGCATCCTTGCCTGCCAAGGAAGTCATGTTCCAAGAGTGCCAGCTACGAAATGGCTTGCCGCAGGCACCAGAAATATTGCACTTGCTCGGGGATCGTCGAGTTGTGCCTGAGCTCCCTGTGCCCACCCGGCAAGCGAGTACGGCTTCCCTCTCTGGAGAGCAACGCTTCTTTCCACGGAGGACATGTATGGCATATGGAAGAGCCGGGTGTAGAAAGGATCACTCACGGCTCCACGGCCTAGGTGAGGTGTATGTATCGACGAGCAGTAGGGAGTTGTTCAGCATTACAGAGCCGTGCGAATAAGCCTTTCTCCAGTTACATCAACAAGGCCAGTAGTTGGGGAGTCCAGATCGAGAGGGCTGAAAGGCTTTCGCACGGTCTGGAAAGGGAACCTGGTCTCTCTAATATGCGTGGGTGTGTTTGGGCAGCTTATGGGAAATGTCGCAGAGGCACGTGGTTGCTGGGGTATAGAAATCACCTCGGGTGTCTACGTGGGGAAGGAATTACTTAAGGGGCGTGTAACAGCGAGGACGTATGGGCGTGTTCATGTGTCTGCTCAACACTGGAGACGAGAGGTTTATACAAGCGATGCGCCTTCTCATCGTGCAAAGAACGCAGAGCTGCCCCAAAGCACAAGAAATTTAAACGACCGTCATACCTGCCAAGGCGCCCTTATCAGGGCTTCTTTGGCGCAGGAAGGAATACGTGCCTCAGGAAGCCTGGAGAGACGTGATCTCTAAGATAGAAAGCGAGGCACCGTAAGTGCTCTTGGGTACGGATCGAACACGCAGTGCTCTCAGTCAACGTGCAGGGCAGGAGTTTTCTGACGGTCGAGTGAACCCGGCCTTTCCCCCTAGGTTTGCAGCCACATATTTCTCACAGTAAGGCTCGACTACCTCTCCGAGATGTTTTTTCCTTGGGGGAAAAATGTATGTGAAGGCGGGGTAGGAAGGGTGGTGATTTACATTCCTGTAATGGGGCTATTTGGAGTCCGACGAGAGTGCCGCTCGAGGCACTGGGTGCCTAAGGCGCAGTGGCAGCACACACGCACTACTGCAGGGAAGGAAAGCCTCGTTTCTTCCACAATGTACATATCCGTTTCCCACTATCGGGTTCAACAAATCCTCACTCCCTCTGTTGCGACAAGGTACGGAACGTGTCCCTGGGGGCAGGAGGATAAGGTTCTACCTTTGTGCGTACACTTGTACATCATAAGCCTCTCTCGAGTTTCATGGCAAAACTTCTTTGTTTTCATCTCCAAATAAGTGGGAGAAACATTCGGCGAGCTGCACCCCTTGCCTCTTCCTCATCACAGAATGTATGCATTTCCCAAAGGCAAGGTGCAAGTACAGGGAGCTGCGCACCGTGCGGGGAAGGCCAGCCAGCCCACATACTGCAGCCCACAGTGTCTTCTTCCTCAGGCCATTCGCACAAGACCTTTGCAAAGAACTCTGAGGTGTTCCTGGAAAGGGACTTGAAAGGAATAGGAAAGAACAGATCCTCTCTGTCCTCGTCAACGGAGCAAGCTGTACGGATGACCTGCAAAGACTGAGCTTCCCCATTCAAACTTCCTCTCTCCCATTTACAGGAAGGTATCACTGAGAACAGGGTCCTGGACGGGTACGTATTTCTGGCAAGTGACTGACACAGGGCGTGTGTTCTCCCCATGCGTGTGAACAAGCGTGGTGGTAGCAAAGGCGAGGTTTCCTCCGCCCGACCCCTGCAATGGCCACAGAGTGCAAGCCATAGCCTTCTCTTCCCGCATACAATGAAGAGCTTCCAAGAGGGAACCTGAAGTCCTGGGTGCCGTGTTACCGGCACAAACTTTCTATATCCTAGTTTGACTAGGAGAGGAGAAGCAGCTCTGCCTAACGATCCGGGAAAAAAGATATGTCTTTCATCCATTTTTCGCAAACTGGAATATTTCGTGCGACATGATGGTGAACGACACAAAGTGTGCTCAAGCAAACTGGAGATCAAAGGATTTTCCTCGGCACGGTTATAGCTGGCTCTCGCCCGAGTCATGCAGACAAGTGTATATCCCTGTCTCAGAATCCACGGCCCTGCCTGCCCTGCATCCTTGCCTGCCAAGGAAGTCATGTTCCAAGAGTGCCAGCTACGAAATGGCTTGCCGCAGGCACCAGAAATATTGCACTTGCTCGGGGATCGTCGAGTTGTGCCTGAGCTCCCTGTGCCCACCCGGCAAGCGAGTACGGCTTCCCTCTCTGGAGAGCAACGCTTCTTTCCACGGAGGACATGTATGGCATATGGAAGAGCCGGGTGTAGAAAGGATCACTCACGGCTCCACGGCCTAGGTGAGGTGTATGTATCGACGAGCAGTAGGGAGTTGTTCAGCATTTCAGAGCCGTGCGAATAAGCCTTTCTCCAGTTACATCAACAAGGCCAGTAGTTGGGGAGTCCAGATGGAGAGGACTGAAAGGCTTTCGCACGGTCTGGAAAGGGAACCTGGTCTCTCTAATATGCGTGGGTGTGTTTGGGCAGCTTATGGGAAATGTCGCAGAGGCACGTGGTTGCTGGGGTATAGAAATCACCTCGGGTGTCTACGTGGGGAAGGAATTACTTAAGGGGGGTGTAACAGCGAGGACGTATGGGCGTGTTCATGTGTCTGCTCAACACTGGAGACGAGAGGTTTATACAAGCGATGCGCCTTCTCATCGTGCAAAGAACGCAGAGCTGCCCCAAAGCACAAGAAATTTAAACGACCGTCATACCTGCCAAGGCGCCCTTATCAGGGCTTCTTTGGCGCAGGAAGGAATACGTGCCTCAGGAAGCCTGGAGAGACATCATCTCTAAGGTAGAAAGCGAGGCGCCGTAGGTGCTCTTGGGTACGGATCGAACAGGCAGTGCTCTCAGTCAACGTGCAGGGCAGGAGTTTTCTGTCGGTCGAGTGAACCCGGCCTTTTCCCCTAGGTTTGCAGCCACTTATTTCTCACAGTAAGAGTCGACTACCTCTCCGAGATGTTTTTTCCTTGGGGGAAAAATGTATGTGAAGGCGGGGTAGGAAGGGTGGTGATTTACATTCCTGTAATGGGGCTATTTGGAGTCCGACGAGAGTGCCGCTCGAGGCACTGGGTGCCTAAGGCGCAGTGGCAGCACACACGCACTACTGCAGGGAAGGAAAGCCTCGTTTCTTCCACAATGTACATATCCGTTTCCCACTATCTGGTTGAACAAATCCTCACTCCCTCTGTTGCGACAAGGTACGGAACGTGTCCCTGGGGGCAGGAGGATAAGGTTCTACCTTTGTGCGTACACGTGTACATCATAAGCCTCTCTCGAGTTTCATGGCAAAACTTCTTTGTTTTCATCTCCAAATAAGTGGGAGAAACATTCGGCTAGCAGCATCCCTTGCCTCCTCCTCATCACAGAATGTATGCATTTCCCAAAGGCAAGGTGCAAGTACAGGGAGCTGCGCACCGTGCGGGGAAGGCCAGCCAGCCCACATACTGCAACCCACAGTGTCTTCTTCCTCAGGCCATTCGCACAAGACCTTTGCAAAGAACTCTGAAGTGTTCCTCGATAGGGACTTGAAAGGAATAGGAAAGAACAGATCCTCTCTGTCCTCGTCAACGGAGCAAGCTGTACGGACGACCTGCAAAGACTGAGCTTCCCCATTCAAACTTCCTCTCTCCCATTTACAGGAAGGTATCACTGAGAACACGGTCCTGGACGGGTACGTATTTCTGGCAAGTGACTGACACAGGGCGTGTGTTCTCCCCATGCGTGTGAACAAGCGTGGTGGTGGCAAAGGCGAGGTTTCCTCCGCCCGACCCCTGCAATGGCCACAGACTGCAAGCCAAGGCCTTCTCTTCCCGCATACAACGAAGAGCTTCCAAGAGGGAACCTGAAGTCCTGGGTGCCGTGTTACCGGCACAAACTTTCTAGATCCTTGTTTTCCTAAGAGAAGATAAGCAGCTCTGCCTATACGATCCGGGAAAAAAGATATGTCTTTCGTCCATTTTTCGCAAACTGGCATATTTCGTCCGACATGATGGTGAACGACACAAAGCGTGCTCAAGCACACTGGAGATCAAAGGATTTTCCTCGGCACGGTTATAGCTGGCTCTCGCCCGAGTCATGCAGACAAGTGTATATCCCTGTCTCAGAATCCACGGCCCTGCCTGCCCTGCATCCTTGCCTGCCAAGGAAGTCATGTTCCAAGAGTGCCAGCTACGAAATGGCTTGCCGCAGGCACCAGGAATATTGCACTTGCTCGGGGATCTTCGAGTTGTGCCTGAGCTCCCTGTGCCCACCCGGCAAGCGCGTACGGCTTCCCTCTCTGGAGAGCAACGCTTCTTTCCACGGAGGACATGTATGGCATATGGAAGAGCCGGGTGTAGAAAGGATCACTCACGGCTCCACGGCCTAGGTGAGCTGTATGTATCGACAAGCAGTAGGGAGTTGTTCAGCATTTCAGAGCCGTGCGAATAAGCCTTTCTCCAGTTACTTCAACAAGGTCAGTAGTTGGGGAGTGCAGATCCGAGAGCTCTGAAAGGCTTTCGCACGGCCTGGAAAGGGAACCTGGTCTCTGTAATGTCCGTGGGTGTGTTTGGGCAGCTTATGGGAAATGTCGCAGAGGCACGTGGTTGCTGGGGTATAGAAATCACCTCGGGTGTCTACTTGGGGAAGGAATTACTTAAGGGGCGTTTAACAGCGAGGACGAATGGGCGTGTTCATGTGTCTGCTCAACACTGGAGACGAGAGGTTTATACAAGCGATGCGCCTTCTCATCGTGCAAAGAAGGCAGAGCTGCCCCAAAGCACAAGAAATTTAAACGACCGTCATACCTGCCAAGGCGCCCTTATCAGGGCTTCTTTGGCGCAGGAAGGAATACGTGCCTCAGGAAGCCTGGAGAGACGTGATCTCTAAGGTAGAAAGCGAGGCACCGTAAGTGCTCTTGGGTACGGATCGAACAGGCAGTGCTCTCAGTCAACGTGCAGGGCAGGAGTTTTCTGACGGTCGAGTGAACCCGGCCTTTTCCCCTAGGTTTGCAGCCACTTATTTCTCACAGTAAGAGTCGACTACCTCTCCGAGATGTTTTTTCCTTGGGGGAAAAATGTATGTGAAGGCGGGGTAGGAAGGGTGGTGATTTACTTTCCTGTAATGGGGCTATTTGGAGTCCGACGAGAGTGCCACTCGAGGCACTGGGTGCCTAAGGCGCAGTGGCAGCACACACGCACTACTGCAGGGAAGGAAAGCCTCGTTTCTTCCACAATGTACATATCCGTTTCCCACTATCGGGTTCAACAAATCCTCACTCCCTCTGTTGCGACAAGGTACGGAACGTGTCCCTGGGGGCAGGAGGATAAGGTTCTACCTTTGGGCGTACACTTGTACATCATAAGCCTCTCTCGAGTTTCATGGCAAAACTTCTTTGTTTTCATCTCCAAATAAGTGGGAGAAACATTCGGCGAGCTGCACCCCTGGCCTCTTCCTCATCACAGAATGTATGCATTTCCCAAAGGCAAGGTGCAAGTACAGGGAGCTGCGCACCGTGCGGGGAAGGTCAGCCAGCCCACATACTGCAGCCCACAGTGTCTTCTTCCTCAGGCCATTCGCACAAGACTTTGCAAAGAACTCTGAAGTGTTCCTGGATAGGGACTTGAAAGGAATAGGAAAGAACAGATCCTCTCTGTCCTCGTCAACGGAGCAAGCTGTACGGACGACCTGCAAAGACTGAGCTTCCCCATTCAAACTTCCTCTCTCCCATTTACAGGAAGGTATCACTGAGAACACGGTCCTGGACGGGTACGTATTTCTGGCAAGTGACTGACACAGGGCGTGTGTTCTCCCCATGCGTGTGAAGAAGCGTGGTGGTGGCAAAGGCGAGGTTTCCTCCGCCCGACCCATGCAATGGCCACAGACTGCAAGCCAAGGCCTTCTCTTCCCGCATACAACGAAGAGCTTCCAAGAGGGAACCTGAAGTCCTGGGTGCCGTGTTACCGGCACAAACTTTCTATATCTTTGTTTTCCTAAGAGAAGATAAGAAGCTCTGCCTAACGATCCGGGAAAAAAAGATATGTCTTTCGTCCATTTTTCGCAAACTGGCATATTTCGTCCGACATGATGGTGAACGACACAAAGCGTGCTCAAGCAAACTGGAGATCAAAGGATTTTCCTCGGCACGGTTATAGCTGGCTCTCGCCCGAGTCATGCAGACAAGTGTATATCCCTGTCTCAGAATCCACGGCCCTGCCTGCCCTGCATCCTTGCCTGCCAAGGAAGTCATGTTCCAAGAGTGCCAGCTACGAAATGGCTTGCCGCAGGCACCAGAAATATTGCACTTGCTCGGGGATCGTCGAGTTGTGCCTGAGCTCCCTGTGCCCACCCGGCAAGCGAGTACGGCTTCCCTCTCTGGAGAGCAACGCTTCTTTCCACGGAGGACATGTATGGCATATGGAAGAGCCGGGTGTAGAAAGGATCACTCACGGCTCCACGGCCTAGGTGAGGTGTATGTATCGACGAGCAGTAGGGAGTTGTTCAGCATTACAGAGCCGTGCGAATAAGCCTTTCTCCAGTTACATCAACAAGGCCAGTAGTTGGGGAGTCCAGATCGAGAGGGCTGAAAGGCTTTCGCACGGTCTGGAAAGGGAACCTGGTCTCTCTAATATGCGTGGGTGTGTTTGGGCAGCTTATGGGAAATGTCGCAGAGGCACGTGGTTGCTGGGGTATAGAAATCACCTCGGGTGTCTACGTGGGGAAGGAATTACTTAAGGGGCATGTAACAGCGAGGACGTATGGGCGTGTTCATGTGTCTGCTCAACACTGGAGACGAGAGGTTTATACAAGCGATGCGCCTTCTCATCGTGCAAAGAACGCAGAGCTGCCCCAAAGCACAAGAAATTTAAACGACCGTCATACCTGCCAAGGCGCCCTTATCAGGGCTTCTTTGGCGCAGGAAGGAATACGTGCCTCAGGAAGCCTGGAGAGACGTGATCTCTAAGATAGAAAGCGAGGCACCGTAAGTGCTCTTGGGTACGGATCGAACACGCAGTGCTCTCAGTCAACGTGCAGGGCAGGAGTTTTCTGACGGTCGAGTGAACCCGGCCTTTCCCCCTAGGTTTGCAGCCACATATTTCTCACAGTAAGGCTCGACTACCTCTCCGAGATGTTTTTTCCTTGGGGGAAAAATGTATGTGAAGGCGGGGTAGGAAGGGTGGTGATTTACATTCCTGTAATGGGGCTATTTGGAGTCCGACGAGAGTGCCGCTCGAGGCACTGGGTGCCTAAGGCGCAGTGGCAGCACACACGCACTACTGCAGGGAAGGAAAGCCTCGTTTCTTCCACAATGTACATATCCGTTTCCCACTATCGGGTTCAACAAATCCTCACTCCCTCTGTTGCGACAAGGTACAGAACGTGTCCCTGGGGGCAGGAGGATAAGGTTCTACCTTTGTGCGTACACTTGTACATCATAAGCCTCTCTCGAGTTTCATGGCAAAACTTCTTTGTTTTCATCTCCAAATAAGTGGGAGAAACATTCGGCGAGCTGCACCCCTTGCCTCTTCCTCATCACAGAATGTATGCATTTCCCAAAGGCAAGGTGCAAGTACAGGGAGCTGCGCACCGTGCGGGGAAGGCCAGCCAGCCCACATACTGCAGCCCACAGTGTCTTCTTCCTCAGGCCATTCGCACAAGACCTTTGCAAAGAACTCGGAGGTGTTCCTGGAAAGGGACTTGAAAGGAATAGGAAAGAACAGATCCTCTCTGTCCTCGTCAACGGAGCAAGCTGTACGGATGACCTGCAAAGACTGAGCTTCCCCATTCAAACTTCCTCTCTCCCATTTACAGGAAGGTATCACTGAGAACAGGGTCCTGGACGGGTACGTATTTCTGGCAAGTGACTGACACAGGGCATGTGTTCTCCCCATGCGTGTGAACAAGCGTGGTGGTAGCAAAGGCGAGGTTTCCTCCGCCCGACCCCTGCAATGGCCACAGAGTGCAAGCCATAGCCTTCTCTTCCCGCATACAATGAAGAGCTTCCAAGAGGGAACCTGAAGTCCTGGGTGCCGTGTTACCGGCACAAACTTTCTATATCCTAGTTTGACTAGGAGAGGAGAAGCAGCTCTGCCTAACGATCCGGGAAAAAAGATATGTCTTTCATCCATTTTTCGCAAACTGGAATATTTCGTGCGACATGATGGTGAACGACACAAAGTGTGCTCAAGCAAACTGGAGATCAAAGGATTTTCCTCGGCACGGTTATAGCTGGCTCTCGCCCGAGTCATGCAGACAAGTGTATATCCCTGTCTCAGAATCCACGGCCCTGCCTGCCCTGCATCCTTGCCTGCCAAGGAAGTCATGTTCCAAGAGTGCCAGCTACGAAATGGCTTGCCGCAGGCACCAGAAATATTGCACTTGCTCGGGGATCGTCGAGTTGTGCCTGAGCTCCCTGTGCCCACCCGGCAAGCGAGTACGGCTTCCCTCTCTGGAGAGCAACGCTTCTTTCCACGGAGGACATGTATGGCATATGGAAGAGCCGGGTGTAGAAAGGATCACTCACGGCTCCACGGCCTAGGTGAGGTGTATGTATCGACGAGCAGTAGGGAGTTGTTCAGCATTTCAGAGCCGTGCGAATAAGCCTTTCTCCAGTTACATCAACAAGGCCAGTAGTTGGGGAGTCCAGATGGAGAGGACTGAAAGGCTTTCGCACGGTCTGGAAAGGGAACCTGGTCTCTCTAATATGCGTGGGTGTGTTTGGGCAGCTTATGGGAAATGTCGCAGAGGCACGTGGTTGCTGGGGTATAGAAATCACCTCGGGTGTCTACGTGGGGAAGGAATTACTTAAGGGGCGTGTAACAGCGAGGACGTATGGGCGTGTTCATGTGTCTGCTCAACACTGGAGACGAGAGGTTTATACAAGCGATGCGCCTTCTCATCGTGCAAAGAACGCAGAGCTGCCCCAAAGCACAAGAAATTTAAACGACCGTCATACCTGCCAAGGCGCCCTTATCAGGGCTTCTTTGGCGCAGGAAGGAATACGTGCCTCAGGAAGCCTGGAGAGACATCATCTCTAAGGTAGAAAGCGAGGCGCCGTAGGTGCTCTTGGGTACGGATCGAACAGGCAGTGCTCTCAGTCAACGTGCAGGGCAGGAGTTTTCTGTCGGTCGAGTGAACCCGGCCTTTTCCCCTAGGTTTGCAGCCACTTATTTCTCACAGTAAGAGTCGACTACCTCTCCGAGATGTTTTTTCCTTGGGGGAAAAATGTATGTGAAGGCGGGGTAGGAAGGGTGGTGATTTACATTCCTGTAATGGGGCTATTTGGAGTCCGACGAGAGTGCCGCTCGAGGCACTGGGTGCCTAAGGCGCAGTGGCAGCACACACGCACTACTGCAGGGAAGGAAAGCCTCGTTTCTTCCACAATGTACATATCCGTTTCCCACTATCTGGTTGAACAAATCCTCACTCCCTCTGTTGCGACAAGGTACGGAACGTGTCCCTGGGGGCAGGAGGATAAGGTTCTACCTTTGTGCGTACACGTGTACATCATAAGCCTCTCTCGAGTTTCATGGCAAAACTTCTTTGTTTTCATCTCCAAATAAATGGGAGAAACATTCGGCTAGCAGCATCCCTTGCCTCTTCCTCATCACAGAATGTATGCATTTCCCAAAGGCAAGGTGCAAGTACAGGGAGCTGCGCACCGTGCGGGGAAGGCCAGCCAGCCCACATACTGCAACCCACAGTGTCTTCTTCCTCAGGCCATTCGCACAAGACCTTTGCAAAGAACTCTGAAGTGTTCCTCGATAGGGACTTGAAAGGAATAGGAAAGAACAGATCCTCTCTGTCCTCGTCAACGGAGCAAGCTGTACGGACGACCTGCAAAGACTGAGCTTCCCCATTCAAACTTCCTCTCTCCCATTTACAGGAAGGTATCACTGAGAACACGGTCCTGGACGGGTACGTATTTCTGGCAAGTGACTGACACAGGGCGTGTGTTCTCCCCATGCGTGTGAACAAGCGTGGTGGTGGCAAAGGCGAGGTTTCCTCCGCCCGACCCCTGCAATGGCCACAGACTGCAAGCCAAGGCCTTCTCTTCCCGCATACAACGAAGAGCTTCCAAGAGGGAACCTGAAGTCCTGGGTGCCGTGTTACCGGCACAAACTTTCTAGATCCTTGTTTTCCTAAGAGAAGATAAGCAGCTCTGCCTAACGATCCGGGAAAAAAGATATGTCTTTCGTCCATTTTTCGCAAACTGGCATATTTCGTCCGACATGATGGTGAACGACACAAAGCGTGCTCAAGCAGACTGGACATCAAAGGATTTTCCTCGGCACGGTTATAGCTGGCTCTCGCCCGAGTCATGCAGACAAGTGTATATCCCTGTCTCAGAATCCACGGCCCTGCCTGCCCTGCATCCTTGCCTGCCAAGGAAGTCATGTTCCAAGAGTGCCAGCTACGAAATGGCTTGCCGCAGGCACCAGGAATATTGCACTTGCTCGGGGATCTTCGAGTTGTGCCTGAGCTCCCTGTGCCCACCCGGCAAGCGCGTACGGCTTCCCTCTCTGGAGAGCAACGCTTCTTTCCACGGAGGACATGTATGGCATATGGAAGAGCCGGGTGTAGAGAGGATCACTCACCGATCCACGGCCTAGGTGAGCTGTATGTATCGACAAGCAGTAGGGAGTTGTTCAGCATTTCAGAGCCGTGCGAATAAGCCTTTCTCCAGTTACTTCAACAAGGTCAGTAGTTGGGGAGTGCAGATCCGAGAGCTCTGAAAGGCTTTCGCACGGCCTGGAAAGGGAACCTGGTCTCTGTAATGTCCGTGGGTGTGTTTGGGCAGCTTATGGGAAATGTCGCAGAGGCACGTGGTTGCTGGGGTATAGAAATCACCTCGGGTGTCTACTTGGGGAAGGAATTACTTAAGGGGCGTTTAACAGCGAGGACGAATGGGCGTGTTCATGTGTCTGCTCAACACTGGAGACGAGAGGTTTATACAAGCGATGCGCCTTCTCATCGTGCAAAGAAGGCAGAGCTGCCCCAAAGCACAAGAAATTTAAACGACCGTCATACCTGCCAAGGCGCCCTTATCAGGGCTTCTTTGGCGCAGGAAGGAATACGTGCCTCAGGAAGCCTGGAGAGACGTGATCTCTAAGGTAGAAAGCGAGGCACCGTAAGTGCTCTTGGGTACGGATCGAACAGGCAGTGCTCTCAGTCAACGTGCAGGGCAGGAGTTTTCTGACGGTCGAGTGAACCCGGCCTTTTCCCCTAGGTTTGCAGCCACTTATTTCTCACAGTAAGAGTCGACTACCTCTCCGAGATGTTTTTTCCTTGGGGGAAAAATGTATGTGAAGGCGGGGTAGGAAGGGTGGTGATTTACTTTCCTGTAATGGGGCTATTTGGAGTCCGACGAGAGTGCCACTCGAGGCACTGGGTGCCTAAGGCGCAGTGGCAGCACACACGCACTACTGCAGGGAAGGAAAGCCTCGTTTCTTCCACAATGTACATATCCGTTTCCCACTATCGGGTTCAACAAATCCTCACTCCCTCTGTTGCGACAAGGTACGGAACGTGTCCCTGGGGGCAGGAGGATAAGGTTCTACCTTTGGGCGTACACTTGTACATCATAAGCCTCTCTCGAGTTTCATGGCAAAACTTCTTTGTTTTCATCTCCAAATAAGTGGGAGAAACATTCGGCGAGCTGCACCCCTGGCCTCTTCCTCATCACAGAATGTATGCATTTCCCAAAGGCAAGGTGCAAGTACAGGGAGCTGCGCACCGTGCGGGGAAGGTCAGCCAGCCCACATACTGCAGCCCACAGTGTCTTCTTCCTCAGGCCATTCGCACAAGACTTTGCAAAGAACTCTGAAGTGTTCCTGGATAGGGACTTGAAAGGAATAGGAAAGAACAGATCCTCTCTGTCCTCGTCAACGGAGCAAGCTGTACGGACGACCTGCAAAGACTGAGCTTCCCCATTCAAACTTCCTCTCTCCCATTTACAGGAAGGTATCACTGAGAACACGGTCCTGGACGGGTACGTATTTCTGGCAAGTGACTGACACAGGGCGTGTGTTCTCCCCATGCGTGTGAAGAAGCGTGGTGGTGGCAAAGGCGAGGTTTCCTCCGCCCGACCCCTGCAATGGCCACAGACTGCAAGCCAAGGCCTTCTCTTCCCGCATACAACGAAGAGCTTCCAAGAGGGAACCTGAAGTCCTGGGTGCCGTGTTACCGGCACAAACTTTCTATATCTTTGTTTTCCTAAGAGAAGATAAGAAGCTCTGCCTAACGATCCGGGAAAAAAAGATATGTCTTTCGTCCATTTTTCGCAAACTGGCATATTTCGTCCGACATGATGGTGAACGACACAAAGCGTGCTCAAGCAAACTGGAGATCAAAGGATTTTCCTCGGCACGGTTATAGCTGGCTCTCGCCCGAGTCATGCAGACAAGTGTATATCCCTGTCTCAGAATCCACGGCCCTGCCTGCCCTGCATCCTTGCCTGCCAAGGAAGTCATGTTCCAAGAGTGCCAGCTACGAAATGGCTTGCCGCAGGCACCAGAAATATTGCACTTGCTCGGGGATCGTCGAGTTGTGCCTGAGCTCCCTGTGCCCACCCGGCAAGCGAGTACGGCTTCCCTCTCTGGAGAGCAACGCTTCTTTCCACGGAGGACATGTATGGCATATGGAAGAGCCGGGTGTAGAAAGGATCACTCACGGCTCCACGGCCTAGGTGAGGTGAATGTATCGAGGAGCAGTAGGGAGTTGTTCAGCATTTCAGAGCCGTGCGAATAAGCCTTTCTCCAGTTACATCAACAAGGCCAGTAGTTGGGGAGTCCAGATCGAGAGGGCTGAAAGGCTTTCGCACGGTCTGGAAAGGGAACCTGGTCTCTCTAATATGCGTGGGTGTGTTTGGGCAGCTTATGGGAAATGTCGCAGAGGCACGTGGTTGCTGGGGTATAGAAATCACCTCGGGTGTCTACGTGGGGAAGGAATTACTTAAGGGGCGTGTAACAGCGAGGACGTATGGGCGTGTTCATGTGTCTGCTCAACACTGGAGACGAGAGGTTTATACAAGCGATGCGCCTTCTCATCGTGCAAAGAACGCAGAGCTGCCCCAAAGCACAAGAAATTTAAACGACCTTCATACCTGCCAAGGCGCCCTTATCAGGGCTTCTTTGGCGCAGGAAGGAATACGTGCCTCAGGAAGCCTGGAGAGACGTGATCTCTAAGATAGAAAGCGAGGCACCGTAAGTGCTCTTGGGTACGGATCGAACACGCAGTGCTCTCAGTCAACGTGCAGGGCAGGAGTTTTCTGACGGTCGAGTGAACCCGGCCTTTCCCCCTAGGTTTGCAGCCACATATTTCTCACAGTAAGACTCGACTACCTCTCCGAGATGTTTTT
Source organism: Kogia breviceps (assembly GCF_026419965.1). Taxonomy (NCBI): domain Eukaryota; kingdom Metazoa; phylum Chordata; class Mammalia; order Artiodactyla; family Physeteridae; genus Kogia; species Kogia breviceps. Next base: position 30,667,022 of record NC_081328.1, read on the forward strand.
TCCTTGGGGGAAAAATGTATGTGAAGGCGGGGTAGGAAGGGTGGTGATTTACATTCCTGTAATGGGGCTATTTGGAGTCCGACGAGAATGCCGCTCGAGGCACTGGGTGCCTAAGGCGCACTGGCAGCACACACGCACTACTGCAGGGAAGGAAAGCCTCGTTTCTTCCACAATGTACATATCCGTTTCCCACTATCGGGTTCAACAAATCCTCACTCCCTCTGTTGCGACAAGGTACGGAACGTGTCCCTGGGGGCAGGAGGATAAGGTTCTACCTTTGTGCGTACACTTGTACATCATAAGCCTCTCTCGAGTTTCATGGCAAAACTTCTTTGTTTTCATCTCCAAATAAGTGGGAGAAACATTCGGCGAGCTGCACCCCTTGCCTCTTCCTCATCACAGAATGTATGCATTTCCCAAAGGCAAGGTGCAAGTACAGGGAGCTGCGCACCGTGCGGGGAAGGCCAGCCAGCCCACATACTGCAGCCCACAGTGTCTTCTTCCTCAGGCCATTCGCACAAGACCTTTGCAAAGAACTCGGAGGTGTTCCTGGAAAGGGACTTGAAAGGAATAGGAAAGAACAGATCCTCTCTGTCCTCGTCAACGGAGCAAGCTGTACGGATGACCTGCAAAGACTGAGCTTCCCCATTCAAACTTCCTCTCTCCCATTTACAGGAAGGTATCACTGAGAACACGGTCCTGGACGGGTACGTATTTCTGGCAAGTGACTGACACAGGGCGTGTGTTCTCCCCATGCGTGTGAACAAGCGTGGTGGTAGCAAAGGCGAGGTTTCCTCCGCCCGACCCCTGCAATGGCCACAGAGTGCAAGCCATAGCCTTCTCTTCCCGCATACAATGAAGAGCTTCCAAGAGGGAACCTGAAGTCCTGGGTGCCGTGTTACCGGCACAAACTTTCTATATCCTAGTTTGACTAGGAGAGGAGAAGCAGCTCTGCCTAACGATCCGGGAAAAAAGATATGTCTTTCATCCATTTTTCGCAAACTGGAATATTTCGTGCGACATGATGGTGAACGACACAAAGTGTGCTCAAGCAAACTGGAGATCAAAGGATTTTCCTCGGCACGGTTATAGCTGGCTCTCGCCCGAGTCATGCAGACAAGTGTATATCCCTGTCTCAGAATCCACGGCCCTGCCTGCCCTGCATCCTTGCCTGCCAAGGAAGTCATGTTCCAAGAGTGCCAGCTACTAAAAGGCTTGCCGCAGGCACCAGGAATATTGCACTTGCTCGGGGATCTTCGAGTTGTGCCTGAGCTCCCTGTGCCCACCCGGCAAGCGAGTACGGCTTCCCTCTCTGGAGAGCAACGCTTCTTTCCACGGAGGACATGTATGGCATATGGAAGAGCCGGGTGTAGAAAGGATCACTCACGGCTCCACGGCCTAGGTGAGGTGTATGTATCGACGAGCAGTAGGGAGTTGTTCAGCATTTCAGAGCCGTGCGAATAAGCCTTTCTCCAGTTACATCAACAAGGCCAGTAGTTGGGGAGTCCAGATCCGAGAGGGCTGAAAGGCTTTCGCACGGCCTGGAAAGGGATCCTGGTCTGTGTAATATGCGTGGGTGTGTTTGGGCAGCTTATGGGAAATGTCGCAGAGGCACGTGGTTGCTGGGGTATAGAAATCACCTCGGGTGTCTACGTGGGGAAGGAATTACTTAAGGGGGGTGTAACAGCGAGGACGTATGGGCGTGTTCATGTGTCTGCTCAACACTGGAGACGAGAGGTTTATACAAGCGATGCGCCTTCTCATCGTGCAAAGAACGCAGAGCTGCCCCAAAGCACAAGAAATTTAAACGACCGTCATACCTGCCAAGGCGCCCTTATCAGGGCTTCTTTGGCGCAGGAGGGAATACGTGCCTCAGGAAGCCTGGAGAGACGTGATCTCTAAGGTAGAAAGCGAGGCACCGTAAGTGCTCTTGGGTACGGATCGAACACGCAGTGCTCTCAGTCAACGTGCAGGGCAGGAGTTTTCTGACGGTCGAGTGAACCCGGCCTTTCCCCCTAGGTTTGCAGCCACTTATTTCTCACAGTAAGAGTCGACTACCTCTCCGAAATGTTTTTTCCTTGGGGGAAAAATGTATGTGAAGGCGGGGTAGGAAGGGTGGTGATTTACATTCCTGTAATGGGGCTATTTGGAGTCCGACGAGAGTGCTGCTCGAGGCACTGGTTGCCTAAGGCGCAGTGGCAGCACACACGCACTACTGCAGGGAAGGAAAGCCTCGTTTCTTCCACAATGTACATATCCGTTTCCCACTATCTGGTTGAACAAATCCTCACTCCCTCTGTTGCGACAAGGTACGGAACGTGTCCCTGGGGGCAGGAGGATAAGGTTCTGTAGGGCTTAACTATACTTACACCCCTACTTCCCTATCGATACTTTTGAGCTTTAAGCTTTTTCGGCTGGCAATAAGATACTGGAATGTCCCCCCCCCCCCCCGGGCAGAAACCGTTCCGAGCAAACAGGTATGGCGGGGGATGAAACCTCGAGCAAACCAGTATGGCGGGTGATAAGAATGATTAAGCCAGAGTTTAAAGGTCGCCCTAGCCAACCATAACTCATGTGACTCAACCCCCCACCACAAAAACACGAAAATGTAAAGTAGGCATCCGACCGCCAACCAATCAAGGAAGTAGAGCCAAGACCCCACTCCGGTCCAGGAACAAACAAACCAATGAGAAAAAAACCCTTGATATATCCACACTTTGCATAATGAAAAATGAAAGCTATAAAATGTATGTGATTCCGCTTGGGGGGGTTCCTCTTCGGCCTCCTGCGTGAGGACCAAGGAACCCCGGTGCACCGGCTCCTAATAAACCTCTTGCGTGTTGCAGCGACTCTCGACTCTTGGCGGTTCTTGGGCGAGCTGGGATCCCTCAGAGACCGTTCAGGTCTAACAGATTGGGGGCTCGTCCGGGATCCCCACTCGCCCCGGGTCGCAGGAACCTCGGGAGTTGGAGGTATCAGGTAGGCCTAATTGTCTGTCTGTTCGTCTTCTGTCCTCTGTAAGCCGCCATCAGAAAGAAGCCGTGTGAACCGGCTCGCTGTGAAATCTGTATTGGACTCCTGGCTAGGCAGACGTGCCAATAGCTGGTGTCCACGGACCCTGGGGGACGCCCTGGTGGTCCATCTGGAAGGAGAGACAAATTTTGTCTCCCCTTCACCGGTCCTGGCAGGATATACAAACTGCCATCTGAATCTGAGTTGGTTGCAGTTTTAAAACGAGCTCGCGGCGGCAGTATTAATGTGTGTCTTCTGAAATTTTATTGTTCTCCTGTGCTCTATCTTTCTCCTGACGGACGATAATGGGACAAACTATGACGACGCCTCTCTCTCTCACTCTAAGTCACTGGACCGAAGTTAAGTCTAGGGCCCAGCCCGTGGACGGTGTGAGGCCGGTAGCGGCCCCCGGCGCGCCGGGCCCGGGTCTTCCCGGAGTCGGGTTGCTTGGGAATGCAGCCCAAAGCGGGTGGTAAACTCCATCTAAGGCTAAATACCGGCACGAGACCGATAGTCAACAAGTACCGTAAGGGAAAGTTGAAAAGAACTTTGAAGAGAGAGTTCAAGAGGGCGTGAAACCGTTAAGAGGTAAACGGGTGGGGTCCGCGCAGTCCGCCCGGAGGATTCAACCCGGCGGCGGGTCCGGCCGTGCCGGCGGCCCGGCGGATCTTTCCCGCTCCCCGTTCCTCCCAACCCCTCCCCCCGCCCTCCCTCCGCCCCTCGCCTCTCCCCCCCGCGTCTCCGCGGGCGGGTGGGGGCGGGAGGGTCGCGGGGGTAGGCGGGCGGGGTTGGGGGTGGGGCCGGCGGGGGACCGCCCCCCGGCCGGCGACCGGCCGCCGCCGGGCGCATTTCCACCGCGGCGGTGCGCCGCGACCGGCTCCGGGACGGCTGGGAAGGCCGGTGGGGAAGGTGGCTCGGGGGGGCCCCGTCGTCGTCGTCGCGGGCGTCGTCGCGGTCGTCGCGGTCGTCATCGTCTCGGCGGCTGGCCAGCGGCGGCGGCGCCGGCGTCGGCGGCGTCGGCGGCGGCGGCGGCGGGCCCACCCCTCCCCGAGTGTTACAGCCCCCCGGCAGCAGGGCTCGCCGAATCCCGGGGCCGAGGGAACCAGACCCGTCGCCGCGCTCTAACACGTGCGCTCATGCTCCACCTCCCCGGCGCCGCTCGTGGGGGGGCCCAAGTCCTTCTGATCGAGGCCCAGCCCCGGACGCCGAGAAGTCATCTGAAGCCCCGGACCCACGGAAGGCGATATATCCAGACTTGCAGTCCGATCTGCTTCTCCTCGATCCCCCACCACCACCTTACCCTCCAGCCCTAGACCCCATACCGCCTCCCGATTCCCCAGCTCCACAACCCTCCGCACCAATAGGGCCACCTGTTGTGGCAGGGGGGGGGGGGTCCCTCGGCGGGCACCAGAAGCCGGAGAGCTATTTCCCCGGATTCTACCGCTCTACCCCTTAGAGAATATGGCCCCCCCGATAACCACGGGAATAGGCCCCTCCAATACTGGCCCTTTTCCTCTGCAGATCTTTATAACTGGGAGATGCATAACCCTACTTTCTCTGAAAATCCACAGGCTCTCACTGCTTTAATAGAGTCTCTTGTCTTCTCCCACCAACCCACCTGGGACGATTGTCAACAGCTCCTCCAGACTCTCCTCACAACTGAGGAAAGGCAACGGGTTCTCTTGGAGGCTAGAAAGAATGTGTTAGGCGCCAATGGGCAACCTACCCAGTTGCCTAACAAGATTGATGCCGGTTTTCCACTCGTCAGGCCGAATTGGGACTTCAATACCCCAGAAGGTAGGAGCACCTGAAGATGTATCGCCAGGCTCTGGTGGCAGGTCTCCATGGAGCAGCCAGGCGCCCCACGAATTTGGCCAAGGTAAGAGAGGTAACTCAGGGGCCCCAGGAGTCGCCAACCGTGTTCCTAGAATGCTTAATGGAGGCTTTTAGACGGTTCACTCCTTATGATCCAACTTCTGAGGAACATAAGGCCACCATAGCAATGGCCTTTATTGACCAGGCGGCCCCTGACATTAGAAAAAAGTTACAAAGGCTGGATGGCCTACAAGGTTTCTCAATTCAGGACTTAGTAAAAGAGGCAGATAAAGTATGTAATAAGAGGGAAACAGAAGAGGAAAGGGAAGAAAGGAAGCAGAAGGAGCAAGAGGCCCGTGAATTAAGGCGGGACAAGCGGCAAGAGAGGAATTTGAGTAAGATACTGGCCACTGTAGTCAGAGGAGGAAATATTAGAGACAGGAATAGACAGGAAGGGCGGACAGGAAGGCGACCATTAGACAAGGATCAATGTGCTTACTGTAAAGAAAAAGGTCACTGGGTAAGAGAATGCCCTAAAAAGAAGAATGGGGGAAAACCAACCAGAGACAAAATTTTACCCCTGGAAGAGGAAGATTAGGGAAGTCAGGGCTCGGACCCTCTCCCCGAGCCCAGGGTAACTCTTAAAGTGGAGGGGGAACCCGTCCAGTTCTTGGTAGACACCGGCGCTCAGCACTCAGTCCTCCTCCACCCAAAAGGCCCCCTCTCAACTAAAAGGTCATGGGTCCAGGGGGCTACAGGAAATAAGCAGTACTCATGGACCACACGAAGGACAGTAGACCTTGGGATGGGACAAGTAACCCACTCATTCTTGGTCATACCTGAGTGCCCATACCCTCTGCTAGGCAGAGACATACTCTCTAAGGTGGGGGCCCAGATCCACTTCCAACCAGAAGGACCCACCATAACTGACAACAAAGGGAGATTACTCCAAATTTTGACTATGAAGCTGGAAGATGAACATAGGTTATATGAAGTGCCCTCGCCTCCACAAGTTGATATGCAAGATTGGGTGACCAGGTTTCCACAGGCTTGGGCAGAAACTGCCGGTATGGGAATGGCAAAATATCGCCCCCCCGTGGTGGTAGAACTCAAAGCAACCGCCACCCCGGTGACAGTCCGCCAGTACCCTATGAGCAAAGAAGCTCGGGATGGCATTCGTCCTCACATACAAAGGTTGCTGGAATTAGGGATCCTGGTAAGGTGCCAATCTGCATGGAATACCCCTCTTTTACCAGTTAAAAAGCCAGGAACTAATGATTACCGGCCGGTACAAGACCTATGTGAGGTGAATAAGCAAGTAGTGGACCTCCACCCCACGGTGCCCAACCCCTACAATCTCTTAAGTACTCTTCCACCTCAGCACACTTGGTACACTGTTTTGGATCTTAAAGATGCTTTCTTCTGCCTGAGACTCTCCTCTCTCAGCCAGCCTTACTTTGCATTCGAATGGAAGGATCCAGCGTCGGGGATGTCAGGCCAGCTGACCTGGACTCGCCTACCCCAAGGATTCAAGAACTCCCCCACCATTTTCGACGAGGCCCTACACCAGGATTTGGCATCCTATAGAGAGTCCAACCCACAGGTAACTCTCCTTCAATATGTTGATGATCTTCTTTTATCGGCAGAGACCCAAGAAGACTGCGTCAGGGGGACTGAAAGGCTATTAACGGAACTTGAGACACTGGGATATCGGGCTTCAGCAAAGAAAGCACAAATATGTCAACGACAGGTCAGTTACCTGGGGTACTTGCTAAAAGAAGGACAGAGATGGCTCTCGGAAAGCAGGAAAAACACCGTTGCCCACATACCGGCCCCCAAGAGTCCTAAACAGGTTAGGGCATTTTTGGGGACGGCCGGATTCTGTAGGCTATGGATTCCGGGGTTTGCTGAATTAGCAGCCCCTTTGTATCCCCTGACCAAGAACGGCATCCCTTTCGCTTGGGGTGATAAAGAACAACGGGCTTTTGACCAAATTAAACGAGCCCTGCTATCAGCCCCGGCTTTGGGGCTACCAGATGTAACTAAGCCTTTCCATATGTACGTGGCCGAGAATAAAGGTATCGCAAAGGGAGTACTAACTCAGAAACTGGGCCCCTGGAATCGCCCGGTTGCGTACCTATCAAAGAAATTGGATCCTGTGGCAACAGGATGGCCCGCCTGCTTAAAAATAATCGCCGCCGTGGCCGCTTTGGTCAAAGATGCTGACAAATTGACTTTGGGACAGAACTTAACGATAACAGCCCCCCATGCATTAGAAAGTGTGATTCGTCAGCCACCCGACAGGTGGCTAACAAATGCCAGAATGACTCATTACCAAACCCTGCTGTTAAATTCAGACCGTATTAAGTTTACATCAGCCACAGGACTTAACCCGGCCACCTTGCTGCCTGACCCCGACCTAGAAGGCACCACCACCATCATCCATGATTGTCAGGAAGTATTGGCTGCAGCACACGGTAGCAGGCCAGACTTGATGGATCAGCCTCTCCCCGATGCCAACTTTACCTGGTTTACCGATGGAAGCAGTTTCCTAGAAGAAGTTTTCATAGATACCTTCTCAGGATGGATAGAAGCTTTCCCAACGAAAAAGGAGACAGCTACTATGGTGACCAAGAAGATCTTAGAAGAAATTTTCCCGCGGTTCGGGGCACCAAAGGTAATAGGATCCGATAATGGTCCCGCCTTCGTCGCCCAGGTAAGTCAGGGTGTGGCCAAATACCTGGGGACTGATTGGAAATTACATTGTGCCTATAGACCCCAGAGTTCAGGACAGGTAGAAAGAATGAATAGAACTCTAAAAGAGACCCTAACTAAATTGTCCATAGAGACTGGCGGTACAGATTGGACGGTGCTCCTTCCCTTAGCCCTGTTTCGGGCTAGAAATACCCCCTCCCGCTATCATCTCACTCCATTTGAAATTCTATACGGGGCCCCACCTCCCCTTCTCACGCTCGGGGAAGGAATAAGTCCTGACTGCCAGAATAACACTGACTTATATGCTAGGCTATTGGGACTCCAGTTGGTCCAAAAGGAGGTGTGGTCCCAGCTGGCAGAGGCTTACCGACCCGGAACACCAGCAGAGGCTCATCCTTTCCAAGTCGGAGATTTCGTGTACGCCCGTCGACACCGAACCCAGACACTAGAGCCTCGGTGGAAAGGACCATACATCGTCCTGCTCACCACCCCCACGGCTGTAAAGGTAGACGGCATCGCTGCTTGGATTCACGCCTCACACGTAAAAGCTGCGCCAGCGTCTGCATCATCATCGGAATGGCGGGCCCAGAAGACCAGCAACCCGCTCAAGCTCAAGCTCCTGCGCTCACCAGACTCATAACTCTGACTTTATTACCCCTACTGGCTGTGAGTAACTTTAGTCCTCACCTGCCCCAGCGTTTAACCTGGCAGGTAATTTCCCAAACTGGAGATGTAATATGGTCTGTTAGCCATACTGCTGCCCCTTGGACCTGGTGGCCAGACCTCTTCCCCGATGTTTGTAAGTTGGCCCTGGGAGCCCCCCCTAACTGGGATGTAGGGGGATATCACGATCAACAAACTGCCCCGAATCAGCGGCCGGGGACAGCGCCCGGGGACTGGGGATTAGTCCCTGGGGGGGGGAGGCTGTTCGACCAAGGATCGGAGAAGCATGCTCAGGGCCCTCTCCTTTTATGTATGCCCTGGGTTCCATCGTCACCGGTCTTTGAATTATCAGTGCGGGGGAAGAGAACATTTCTATTGCAAGAGCTGGGGATGTGAAACCACTGGGGACACCTACTGGAAACCCACCTCTAGCTGGGATTTTATCAAGGTAATGGCCAACTACACTCATCACGACAATGTGCCCGAATGTTCAACGTGGTGCCATCCCCTTAAAATTTCTTTTAGTGAACCTGGGAAGAAAAACAAAAATTGGATAGGTGGCCATTCATGGGGTATAAGGTTTTACAAAGCAGAATATGATGATGGGCTCCTAATAATTAAAGATCGAGACCCCTACTCCCGTCCCTATGGGCCCCAATCCTGAGATTGGGCACCCTCTGCTACCCTTGGCCCCACCCACAATACTACCAGGGATAAGAAACCAGACTTCTGGACTAAAAGAAATAACAATCAAACCCAGAGCCCCCCGAGACCGAATGCTCTCATTGGTCCAGGCGGCTTTTGGGGTCCTAAATGCCACAAATCCAGAGGCTACCAAATCATGTTGGCTTTGCTATGCTGCTCCTCCCCCTTATTATGATGCTATAGGATATAGTTCTAATTTTAGTAATGTCAACTCTTCAGATCAATGTCGATGGAAACAAGAAGGAAATAATAAATTGACCTTGTCTTCAGTATCAGGAAACGGTACATGTGTAGGAACGCCCCCCCCGTCCCATCGACATCTCTGTACCAATTCAAGCCTCCCACAGGGCTCAGGATATCTCCTCCCTCCTCAGGATGGATGGTGGGCATGTAACACAGGATTGACCCCTTGCATTTCTCTAGAGGTCCTCAATGCTTCGGCCGACTTTTGTGTGTTAGTCCAGCTGGTCCCCAGACTCATATATCATTCAGATTCATCTTTTCTAGACGAATATGAAGGCAAAAGGAGACTTAGGAGAGAGCCCGTAACCCTCACCCTGGCTGTACTCCTAGGATTAAGAACGGCAGTCGGGGTAGGAACAGGTGCAACAGCCCTCATCCAACAACCTCACTACTATGCTAACTTAAGACAGGCTGTAGATGTCGATCTCCGGGCGTTAGAAAGTTCCATAACTCAGTTAAAAGAATCACTCACCTCGCTCTCAGAGGTAATAATGCAGAACAGGAGGGGACTAGACCTGCTGTTCCTTAAGGAAGGTGGACTATGTGCCGCACTAAAAGAAGAGTGCTGTTTTTATATTGATCATTCTGGGGCTATCACCGAAACTATGGACAGGCTTATGGAGCGCCTGGACAAAAGGAAACAAGAAAGGGAAAATCAAAAAGGATAGTTCCAATCATGGTTTGACAAATCACCCTGGCTTACTACTTTAATTTCCACCTTGTTAGGACCCCTCATTATTTTGTTGCTGCTCTTAACTTTTGGACCATGCATTTTAAATCGCTTGATAGCCTTTATCAGGCAACGTGTCAGCGCAGTACAAGTGTTAATGCTAAGACAACAATATCAAAGCTTGCAGAGAGAGGCTGAAATTCCATGATTGAAATTAATTGCAAAAAGAAAAGGGGGGAATGTAGGGCCTTAACTATACTTACACCCCTACTTCCCTATCGATACTTTTGAGCTTTAAGCTTTTTCGGCTGGCAATAAGATACTGGAATGTCCCCCCCCCCGGGCAGAAACCGTTCCGAGCAAACAGGTATGGCGGGGGATGAAACCTCGAGCAAACCAGTATGGCGGGTGATAAGAATGATTAAGCCAGAGTTTAAAGGTCGCCCTAGCCAACCATAACTCATGTGACTCAACCCCCCACCACAAAAACACGAAAATGTAAAGTAGGCATCCGACAGCTAACCAATCAAGGAACTAGAGCCAAGACCCCACTCCGGTAAATGTAAAGTAGGCATCCGACAGCCAACCAATCAAGGAAGTAGAGCCAAGTCCCCACTCCGGTCCAGGAACAAACAAACCAATGAGAAAAAAACCCTTGATATATCCACACTTTGCATAATGAAAAATGAAAGCTATAAAATGTATGTGATTCCGCTTGGGGGGGTTCCTCTTCGGCCTCCTGCGTGAGGACCAAGGAACCCCGGTGCACCGGCTCCTAATAAACCTCTTGCGTGTTGCAGCGACTCTCGACTCTTGGCGGTTCTTGGGCGAGCTGGGATCCCTCAGAGACCGTTCAGGTCTAACAGATTGGGGGCTCGTCCGGGATCCCCACTCGCCCCGGGTCGCAGGAACCTCGGGAGTTGGAGGTATCAGGTAGGCCTAATTGTCTGTCTGTTCGTCTTCTGTCCTCTGTAAGCCGCCATCAGAAAGAAGCCGTGTGAACCGGCTCGCTGTGAAATCTGTATTGGACTCCTGGCTAGGCAGACGTGCCAATAGCTGGTGTCCACGGACCCTGGGGGACGCCCTGGTGGTCCATCTGGAAGGAGAGACAAATTTTGTCTCCCCTTCACCGGTCCTGGCAGGATATACAAACTGCCATCTGAATCTGAGTTGGTTGCAGTTTTAAAACGAGCTCGCGGCGGCAGTATTAATGTGTGTCTTCTGAAATTTTATTGTTCTCCTGTGCTCTATCTTTCTCCTGACGGACGATAATGGGACAAACTATGACGACGCCTCTCTCTCTCACTCTAAGTCACTGGACCGAAGTTAAGTCTAGGGCCCAGCCCGTGGACGGTGTGAGGCCGGTAGCGGCCCCCGGCGCGCCGGGCCCGGGTCTTCCCGGAGTCGGGTTGCTTGGGAATGCAGCCCAAAGCGGGTGGTAAACTCCATCTAAGGCTAAATACCGGCACGAGACCGATAGTCAACAAGTACCGTAAGGGAAAGTTGAAAAGAACTTTGAAGAGAGAGTTCAAGAGGGCGTGAAACCGTTAAGAGGTAAACGGGTGGGGTCCGCGCAGTCCGCCCGGAGGATTCAACCCGGCGGCGGGTCCGGCCGTGCCGGCGGCCCGGCGGATCTTTCCCGCTCCCCGTTCCTCCCAACCCCTCCCCCCGCCCTCCCTCCGCCCCTCGCCTCTCCCCCCCGCGTCTCCGCGGGCGGGTGGGGGCGGGAGGGTCGCGGGGGTAGGCGGGCGGGGTTGGGGGTGGGGCCGGCGGGGGACCGCCCCCCGGCCGGCGACCGGCCGCCGCCGGGCGCATTTCCACCGCGGCGGTGCGCCGCGACCGGCTCCGGGACGGCTGGGAAGGCCGGTGGGGAAGGTGGCTCGGGGGGGCCCCGTCGTCGTCGTCGCGGGCGTCGTCGCGGTCGTCGCGGTCGTCATCGTCTCGGCGGCTGGCCAGCGGCGGCGGCGCCGGCGTCGGCGGCGTCGGCGGCGGCGGCGGCGGGCCCACCCCTCCCCGAGTGTTACAGCCCCCCGGCAGCAGGGCTCGCCGAATCCCGGGGCCGAGGGAACCAGACCCGTCGCCGCGCTCTAACACGTGCGCTCATGCTCCACCTCCCCGGCGCCGCTCGTGGGGGGGCCCAAGTCCTTCTGATCGAGGCCCAGCCCCGGACGCCGAGAAGTCATCTGAAGCCCCGGACCCACGGAAGGCGATATATCCAGACTTGCAGTCCGATCTGCTTCTCCTCGATCCCCCACCACCACCTTACCCTCCAGCCCTAGACCCCATACCGCCTCCCGATTCCCCAGCTCCACAACCCTCCGCACCAATAGGGCCACCTGTTGTGGCAGGGGGGGGGGGGGTCCCTCGGCGGGCACCAGAAGCCGGAGAGCTATTTCCCCGGATTCTACCGCTCTACCCCTTAGAGAATATGGCCCCCCCGATAACCACGGGAATAGGCCCCTCCAATACTGGCCCTTTTCCTCTGCAGATCTTTATAACTGGGAGATGCATAACCCTACTTTCTCTGAAAATCCACAGGCTCTCACTGCTTTAATAGAGTCTCTTGTCTTCTCCCACCAACCCACCTGGGACGATTGTCAACAGCTCCTCCAGACTCTCCTCACAACTGAGGAAAGGCAACGGGTTCTCTTGGAGGCTAGAAAGAATGTGTTAGGCGCCAATGGGCAACCTACCCAGTTGCCTAACAAGATTGATGCCGGTTTTCCACTCGTCAGGCCGAATTGGGACTTCAATACCCCAGAAGGTAGGAGCACCTGAAGATGTATCGCCAGGCTCTGGTGGCAGGTCTCCATGGAGCAGCCAGGCGCCCCACGAATTTGGCCAAGGTAAGAGAGGTAACTCAGGGGCCCCAGGAGTCGCCAACCGTGTTCCTAGAATGCTTAATGGAGGCTTTTAGACGGTTCACTCCTTATGATCCAACTTCTGAGGAACATAAGGCCACCATAGCAATGGCCTTTATTGACCAGGCGGCCCCTGACATTAGAAAAAAGTTACAAAGGCTGGATGGCCTACAAGGTTTCTCAATTCAGGACTTAGTAAAAGAGGCAGATAAAGTATGTAATAAGAGGGAAACAGAAGAGGAAAGGGAAGAAAGGAAGCAGAAGGAGCAAGAGGCCCGTGAATTAAGGCGGGACAAGCGGCAAGAGAGGAATTTGAGTAAGATACTGGCCACTGTAGTCAGAGGAGGAAATATTAGAGACAGGAATAGACAGGAAGGGCGGACAGGAAGGCGACCATTAGACAAGGATCAATGTGCTTACTGTAAAGAAAAAGGTCACTGGGTAAGAGAATGCCCTAAAAAGAAGAATGGGGGAAAACCAACCAGAGACAAAATTTTACCCCTGGAAGAGGAAGATTAGGGAAGTCAGGGCTCGGACCCTCTCCCCGAGCCCAGGGTAACTCTTAAAGTGGAGGGGGAACCCGTCCAGTTCTTGGTAGACACCGGCGCTCAGCACTCAGTCCTCCTCCACCCAAAAGGCCCCCTCTCAACTAAAAGGTCATGGGTCCAGGGGGCTACAGGAAATAAGCAGTACTCATGGACCACACGAAGGACAGTAGACCTTGGGATGGGACAAGTAACCCACTCATTCTTGGTCATACCTGAGTGCCCATACCCTCTGCTAGGCAGAGACATACTCTCTAAGGTGGGGGCCCAGATCCACTTCCAACCAGAAGGACCCACCATAACTGACAACAAAGGGAGATTACTCCAAATTTTGACTATGAAGCTGGAAGATGAACATAGGTTATATGAAGTGCCCTCGCCTCCACAAGTTGATATGCAAGATTGGGTGACCAGGTTTCCACAGGCTTGGGCAGAAACTGCCGGTATGGGAATGGCAAAATATCGCCCCCCCGTGGTGGTAGAACTCAAAGCAACCGCCACCCCGGTGACAGTCCGCCAGTACCCTATGAGCAAAGAAGCTCGGGATGGCATTCGTCCTCACATACAAAGGTTGCTGGAATTAGGGATCCTGGTAAGGTGCCAATCTGCATGGAATACCCCTCTTTTACCAGTTAAAAAGCCAGGAACTAATGATTACCGGCCGGTACAAGACCTATGTGAGGTGAATAAGCAAGTAGTGGACCTCCACCCCACGGTGCCCAACCCCTACAATCTCTTAAGTACTCTTCCACCTCAGCACACTTGGTACACTGTTTTGGATCTTAAAGATGCTTTCTTCTGCCTGAGACTCTCCTCTCTCAGCCAGCCTTACTTTGCATTCGAATGGAAGGATCCAGCGTCGGGGATGTCAGGCCAGCTGACCTGGACTCGCCTACCCCAAGGATTCAAGAACTCCCCCACCATTTTCGACGAGGCCCTACACCAGGATTTGGCATCCTATAGAGAGTCCAACCCACAGGTAACTCTCCTTCAATATGTTGATGATCTTCTTTTATCGGCAGAGACCCAAGAAGACTGCGTCAGGGGGACTGAAAGGCTATTAACGGAACTTGAGACACTGGGATATCGGGCTTCAGCAAAGAAAGCACAAATATGTCAACGACAGGTCAGTTACCTGGGGTACTTGCTAAAAGAAGGACAGAGATGGCTCTCGGAAAGCAGGAAAAACACCGTTGCCCACATACCGGCCCCCAAGAGTCCTAAACAGGTTAGGGCATTTTTGGGGACGGCCGGATTCTGTAGGCTATGGATTCCGGGGTTTGCTGAATTAGCAGCCCCTTTGTATCCCCTGACCAAGAACGGCATCCCTTTCGCTTGGGGTGATAAAGAACAACGGGCTTTTGACCAAATTAAACGAGCCCTGCTATCAGCCCCGGCTTTGGGGCTACCAGATGTAACTAAGCCTTTCCATATGTACGTGGCCGAGAATAAAGGTATCGCAAAGGGAGTACTAACTCAGAAACTGGGCCCCTGGAATCGCCCGGTTGCGTACCTATCAAAGAAATTGGATCCTGTGGCAACAGGATGGCCCGCCTGCTTAAAAATAATCGCCGCCGTGGCCGCTTTGGTCAAAGATGCTGACAAATTGACTTTGGGACAGAACTTAACGATAACAGCCCCCCATGCATTAGAAAGTGTGATTCGTCAGCCACCCGACAGGTGGCTAACAAATGCCAGAATGACTCATTACCAAACCCTGCTGTTAAATTCAGACCGTATTAAGTTTACATCAGCCACAGGACTTAACCCGGCCACCTTGCTGCCTGACCCCGACCTAGAAGGCACCACCACCATCATCCATGATTGTCAGGAAGTATTGGCTGCAGCACACGGTAGCAGGCCAGACTTGATGGATCAGCCTCTCCCCGATGCCAACTTTACCTGGTTTACCGATGGAAGCAGTTTCCTAGAAGAAGTTTTCATAGATACCTTCTCAGGATGGATAGAAGCTTTCCCAACGAAAAAGGAGACAGCTACTATGGTGACCAAGAAGATCTTAGAAGAAATTTTCCCGCGGTTCGGGGCACCAAAGGTAATAGGATCCGATAATGGTCCCGCCTTCGTCGCCCAGGTAAGTCAGGGTGTGGCCAAATACCTGGGGACTGATTGGAAATTACATTGTGCCTATAGACCCCAGAGTTCAGGACAGGTAGAAAGAATGAATAGAACTCTAAAAGAGACCCTAACTAAATTGTCCATAGAGA
Source organism: Kogia breviceps (assembly GCF_026419965.1). Lineage (NCBI taxonomy): Eukaryota > Metazoa > Chordata > Mammalia > Artiodactyla > Physeteridae > Kogia > Kogia breviceps. Next base: position 30,682,476 of record NC_081328.1, read on the forward strand.
CTGGCGGTACAGATTGGACGGTGCTCCTTCCCTTAGCCCTGTTTCGGGCTAGAAATACCCCCTCCCGCTATCATCTCACTCCATTTGAAATTCTATACGGGGCCCCACCTCCCCTTCTCACGCTCGGGGAAGGAATAAGTCCTGACTGCCAGAATAACACTGACTTATATGCTAGGCTATTGGGACTCCAGTTGGTCCAAAAGGAGGTGTGGTCCCAGCTGGCAGAGGCTTACCGACCCGGAACACCAGCAGAGGCTCATCCTTTCCAAGTCGGAGATTTCGTGTACGCCCGTCGACACCGAACCCAGACACTAGAGCCTCGGTGGAAAGGACCATACATCGTCCTGCTCACCACCCCCACGGCTGTAAAGGTAGACGGCATCGCTGCTTGGATTCACGCCTCACACGTAAAAGCTGCGCCAGCGTCTGCATCATCATCGGAATGGCGGGCCCAGAAGACCAGCAACCCGCTCAAGCTCAAGCTCCTGCGCTCACCAGACTCATAACTCTGACTTTATTACCCCTACTGGCTGTGAGTAACTTTAGTCCTCACCTGCCCCAGCGTTTAACCTGGCAGGTAATTTCCCAAACTGGAGATGTAATATGGTCTGTTAGCCATACTGCTGCCCCTTGGACCTGGTGGCCAGACCTCTTCCCCGATGTTTGTAAGTTGGCCCTGGGAGCCCCCCCTAACTGGGATGTAGGGGGATATCACGATCAACAAACTGCCCCGAATCAGCGGCCGGGGACAGCGCCCGGGGACTGGGGATTAGTCCCTGGGGGGGGGGAGGCTGTTCGACCAAGGATCGGAGAAGCATGCTCAGGGCCCTCTCCTTTTATGTATGCCCTGGGTTCCATCGTCACCGGTCTTTGAATTATCAGTGCGGGGGAAGAGAACATTTCTATTGCAAGAGCTGGGGATGTGAAACCACTGGGGACACCTACTGGAAACCCACCTCTAGCTGGGATTTTATCAAGGTAATGGCCAACTACACTCATCTCGACAATGTGCCCGAATGTTCAACGTGGTGCCATCCCCTTAAAATTTCTTTTAGTGAACCTGGGAAGAAAAACAAAAATTGGATAGGTGGCCATTCATGGGGTATAAGGTTTTACAAAGCAGAATATGATGATGGGCTCCTAATAATTAAAGATCGAGACCCCTACTCCCGTCCCTATGGGCCCCAATCCTGAGATTGGGCACCCTCTGCTACCCTTGGCCCCACCCACAATACTACCAGGGATAAGAAACCAGACTTCTGGACTAAAAGAAATAACAATCAAACCCAGAGCCCCCCGAGACCGAATGCTCTCATTGGTCCAGGCGGCTTTTGGGGTCCTAAATGCCACAAATCCAGAGGCTACCAAATCATGTTGGCTTTGCTATGCTGCTCCTCCCCCTTATTATGATGCTATAGGATATAGTTCTAATTTTAGTAATGTCAACTCTTCAGATCAATGTCGATGGAAACAAGAAGGAAATAATAAATTGACCTTGTCTTCAGTATCAGGAAACGGTACATGTGTAGGAACGCCCCCCCCGTCCCATCGACATCTCTGTACCAATTCAAGCCTCCCACAGGGCTCAGGATATCTCCTCCCTCCTCAGGATGGATGGTGGGCATGTAACACAGGATTGACCCCTTGCATTTCTCTAGAGGTCCTCAATGCTTCGGCCGACTTTTGTGTGTTAGTCCAGCTGGTCCCCAGACTCATATATCATTCAGATTCATCTTTTCTAGACGAATATGAAGGCAAAAGGAGACTTAGGAGAGAGCCCGTAACCCTCACCCTGGCTGTACTCCTAGGATTAAGAACGGCAGTCGGGGTAGGAACAGGTGCAACAGCCCTCATCCAACAACCTCACTACTATGCTAACTTAAGACAGGCTGTAGATGTCGATCTCCGGGCGTTAGAAAGTTCCATAACTCAGTTAAAAGAATCACTCACCTCGCTCTCAGAGGTAATAATGCAGAACAGGAGGGGACTAGACCTGCTGTTCCTTAAGGAAGGTGGACTATGTGCCGCACTAAAAGAAGAGTGCTGTTTTTATATTGATCATTCTGGGGCTATCACCGAAACTATGGACAGGCTTATGGAGCGCCTGGACAAAAGGAAACAAGAAAGGGAAAATCAAAAAGGATAGTTCCAATCATGGTTTGACAAATCACCCTGGCTTACTACTTTAATTTCCACCTTGTTAGGACCCCTCATTATTTTGTTGCTGCTCTTAACTTTTGGACCATGCATTTTAAATCGCTTGATAGCCTTTATCAGGCAACGTGTCAGCGCAGTACAAGTGTTAATGCTAAGACAACAATATCAAAGCTTGCAGAGAGAGGCTGAAATTCCATGATTGAAATTAATTGCAAAAAGAAAAGGGGGGAATGTAGGGCCTTAACTATACTTACACCCCTACTTCCCTATCGATACTTTTGAGCTTTAAGCTTTTTCGGCTGGCAATAAGATACTGGAATGTCCCCCCCCCCGGGCAGAAACCGTTCCGAGCAAACAGGTATGGCGGGGGATGAAACCTCGAGCAAACCAGTATGGCGGGTGATAAGAATGATTAAGCCAGAGTTTAAAGGTCGCCCTAGCCAACCATAACTCATGTGACTCAACCCCCCACCACAAAAACACGAAAATGTAAAGTAGGCATCCGACAGCTAACCAATCAAGGAACTAGAGCCAAGACCCCACTCCGGTAAATGTAAAGTAGGCATCCGACAGCCAACCAATCAAGGAAGTAGAGCCAAGTCCCCACTCCGGTCCAGGAACAAACAAACCAATGAGAAAAAAACCCTTGATATATCCACACTTTGCATAATGAAAAATGAAAGCTATAAAATGTATGTGATTCCGCTTGGGGGGGTTCCTCTTCGGCCTCCTGCGTGAGGACCAAGGAACCCCGGTGCACCGGCTCCTAATAAACCTCTTGCGTGTTGCAGCGACTCTCGACTCTTGGCGGTTCTTGGGCGAGCTGGGATCCCTCAGAGACCGTTCAGGTCTAACAGATTGGGGGCTCGTCCGGGATCCCCACTCGCCCCGGGTCGCAGGAACCTCGGGAGTTGGAGGTATCAGGTAGGCCTAATTGTCTGTCTGTTCGTCTTCTGTCCTCTGTAAGCCGCCATCAGAAAGAAGCCGTGTGAACCGGCTCGCTGTGAAATCTGTATTGGACTCCTGGCTAGGCAGACGTGCCAATAGCTGGTGTCCACGGACCCTGGGGGACGCCCTGGTGGTCCATCTGGAAGGAGAGACAAATTTTGTCTCCCCTTCACCGGTCCTGGCAGGATATACAAACTGCCATCTGAATCTGAGTTGGTTGCAGTTTTAAAACGAGCTCGCGGCGGCAGTATTAATGTGTGTCTTCTGAAATTTTATTGTTCTCCTGTGCTCTATCTTTCTCCTGACGGACGATAATGGGACAAACTATGACGACGCCTCTCTCTCTCACTCTAAGTCACTGGACCGAAGTTAAGTCTAGGGCCCAGCCCGTGGACGGTGTGAGGCCGGTAGCGGCCCCCGGCGCGCCGGGCCCGGGTCTTCCCGGAGTCGGGTTGCTTGGGAATGCAGCCCAAAGCGGGTGGTAAACTCCATCTAAGGCTAAATACCGGCACGAGACCGATAGTCAACAAGTACCGTAAGGGAAAGTTGAAAAGAACTTTGAAGAGAGAGTTCAAGAGGGCGTGAAACCGTTAAGAGGTAAACGGGTGGGGTCCGCGCAGTCCGCCCGGAGGATTCAACCCGGCGGCGGGTCCGGCCGTGCCGGCGGCCCGGCGGATCTTTCCCGCTCCCCGTTCCTCCCAACCCCTCCCCCCGCCCTCCCTCCGCCCCTCGCCTCTCCCCCCCGCGTCTCCGCGGGCGGGTGGGGGCGGGAGGGTCGCGGGGGTAGGCGGGCGGGGTTGGGGGTGGGGCCGGCGGGGGACCGCCCCCCGGCCGGCGACCGGCCGCCGCCGGGCGCATTTCCACCGCGGCGGTGCGCCGCGACCGGCTCCGGGACGGCTGGGAAGGCCGGTGGGGAAGGTGGCTCGGGGGGGCCCCGTCGTCGTCGTCGCGGGCGTCGTCGCGGTCGTCGCGGTCGTCATCGTCTCGGCGGCTGGCCAGCGGCGGCGGCGCCGGCGTCGGCGGCGTCGGCGGCGGCGGCGGCGGGCCCACCCCTCCCCGAGTGTTACAGCCCCCCGGCAGCAGGGCTCGCCGAATCCCGGGGCCGAGGGAACCAGACCCGTCGCCGCGCTCTAACACGTGCGCTCATGCTCCACCTCCCCGGCGCCGCTCGTGGGGGGGCCCAAGTCCTTCTGATCGAGGCCCAGCCCCGGACGCCGAGAAGTCATCTGAAGCCCCGGACCCACGGAAGGCGATATATCCAGACTTGCAGTCCGATCTGCTTCTCCTCGATCCCCCACCACCACCTTACCCTCCAGCCCTAGACCCCATACCGCCTCCCGATTCCCCAGCTCCACAACCCTCCGCACCAATAGGGCCACCTGTTGTGGCAGGGGGGGGGGGGGTCCCTCGGCGGGCACCAGAAGCCGGAGAGCTATTTCCCCGGATTCTACCGCTCTACCCCTTAGAGAATATGGCCCCCCCGATAACCACGGGAATAGGCCCCTCCAATACTGGCCCTTTTCCTCTGCAGATCTTTATAACTGGGAGATGCATAACCCTACTTTCTCTGAAAATCCACAGGCTCTCACTGCTTTAATAGAGTCTCTTGTCTTCTCCCACCAACCCACCTGGGACGATTGTCAACAGCTCCTCCAGACTCTCCTCACAACTGAGGAAAGGCAACGGGTTCTCTTGGAGGCTAGAAAGAATGTGTTAGGCGCCAATGGGCAACCTACCCAGTTGCCTAACAAGATTGATGCCGGTTTTCCACTCGTCAGGCCGAATTGGGACTTCAATACCCCAGAAGGTAGGAGCACCTGAAGATGTATCGCCAGGCTCTGGTGGCAGGTCTCCATGGAGCAGCCAGGCGCCCCACGAATTTGGCCAAGGTAAGAGAGGTAACTCAGGGGCCCCAGGAGTCGCCAACCGTGTTCCTAGAATGCTTAATGGAGGCTTTTAGACGGTTCACTCCTTATGATCCAACTTCTGAGGAACATAAGGCCACCATAGCAATGGCCTTTATTGACCAGGCGGCCCCTGACATTAGAAAAAAGTTACAAAGGCTGGATGGCCTACAAGGTTTCTCAATTCAGGACTTAGTAAAAGAGGCAGATAAAGTATGTAATAAGAGGGAAACAGAAGAGGAAAGGGAAGAAAGGAAGCAGAAGGAGCAAGAGGCCCGTGAATTAAGGCGGGACAAGCGGCAAGAGAGGAATTTGAGTAAGATACTGGCCACTGTAGTCAGAGGAGGAAATATTAGAGACAGGAATAGACAGGAAGGGCGGACAGGAAGGCGACCATTAGACAAGGATCAATGTGCTTACTGTAAAGAAAAAGGTCACTGGGTAAGAGAATGCCCTAAAAAGAAGAATGGGGGAAAACCAACCAGAGACAAAATTTTACCCCTGGAAGAGGAAGATTAGGGAAGTCAGGGCTCGGACCCTCTCCCCGAGCCCAGGGTAACTCTTAAAGTGGAGGGGGAACCCGTCCAGTTCTTGGTAGACACCGGCGCTCAGCACTCAGTCCTCCTCCACCCAAAAGGCCCCCTCTCAACTAAAAGGTCATGGGTCCAGGGGGCTACAGGAAATAAGCAGTACTCATGGACCACACGAAGGACAGTAGACCTTGGGATGGGACAAGTAACCCACTCATTCTTGGTCATACCTGAGTGCCCATACCCTCTGCTAGGCAGAGACATACTCTCTAAGGTGGGGGCCCAGATCCACTTCCAACCAGAAGGACCCACCATAACTGACAACAAAGGGAGATTACTCCAAATTTTGACTATGAAGCTGGAAGATGAACATAGGTTATATGAAGTGCCCTCGCCTCCACAAGTTGATATGCAAGATTGGGTGACCAGGTTTCCACAGGCTTGGGCAGAAACTGCCGGTATGGGAATGGCAAAATATCGCCCCCCCGTGGTGGTAGAACTCAAAGCAACCGCCACCCCGGTGACAGTCCGCCAGTACCCTATGAGCAAAGAAGCTCGGGATGGCATTCGTCCTCACATACAAAGGTTGCTGGAATTAGGGATCCTGGTAAGGTGCCAATCTGCATGGAATACCCCTCTTTTACCAGTTAAAAAGCCAGGAACTAATGATTACCGGCCGGTACAAGACCTATGTGAGGTGAATAAGCAAGTAGTGGACCTCCACCCCACGGTGCCCAACCCCTACAATCTCTTAAGTACTCTTCCACCTCAGCACACTTGGTACACTGTTTTGGATCTTAAAGATGCTTTCTTCTGCCTGAGACTCTCCTCTCTCAGCCAGCCTTACTTTGCATTCGAATGGAAGGATCCAGCGTCGGGGATGTCAGGCCAGCTGACCTGGACTCGCCTACCCCAAGGATTCAAGAACTCCCCCACCATTTTCGACGAGGCCCTACACCAGGATTTGGCATCCTATAGAGAGTCCAACCCACAGGTAACTCTCCTTCAATATGTTGATGATCTTCTTTTATCGGCAGAGACCCAAGAAGACTGCGTCAGGGGGACTGAAAGGCTATTAACGGAACTTGAGACACTGGGATATCGGGCTTCAGCAAAGAAAGCACAAATATGTCAACGACAGGTCAGTTACCTGGGGTACTTGCTAAAAGAAGGACAGAGATGGCTCTCGGAAAGCAGGAAAAACACCGTTGCCCACATACCGGCCCCCAAGAGTCCTAAACAGGTTAGGGCATTTTTGGGGACGGCCGGATTCTGTAGGCTATGGATTCCGGGGTTTGCTGAATTAGCAGCCCCTTTGTATCCCCTGACCAAGAACGGCATCCCTTTCGCTTGGGGTGATAAAGAACAACGGGCTTTTGACCAAATTAAACGAGCCCCTGCTATCAGCCCCGGCTTTGGGGCTACCAGATGTAACTAAGCCTTTCCATATGTACGTGGCCGAGAATAAAGGTATCGCAAAGGGAGTACTAACTCAGAAACTGGGCCCCTGGAATCGCCCGGTTGCGTACCTATCAAAGAAATTGGATCCTGTGGCAACAGGATGGCCCGCCTGCTTAAAAATAATCGCCGCCGTGGCCGCTTTGGTCAAAGATGCTGACAAATTGACTTTGGGACAGAACTTAACGATAACAGCCCCCCATGCATTAGAAAGTGTGATTCGTCAGCCACCCGACAGGTGGCTAACAAATGCCAGAATGACTCATTACCAAACCCTGCTGTTAAATTCAGACCGTATTAAGTTTACATCAGCCACAGGACTTAACCCGGCCACCTTGCTGCCTGACCCCGACCTAGAAGGCACCACCACCATCATCCATGATTGTCAGGAAGTATTGGCTGCAGCACACGGTAGCAGGCCAGACTTGATGGATCAGCCTCTCCCCGATGCCAACTTTACCTGGTTTACCGATGGAAGCAGTTTCCTAGAAGAAGTTTTCATAGATACCTTCTCAGGATGGATAGAAGCTTTCCCAACGAAAAAGGAGACAGCTACTATGGTGACCAAGAAGATCTTAGA